>NC_044557.1:12694832-18073321 GCF_007565055.1 Rhinopithecus roxellana
GTACAACCTATCAAAACCCCCCTCAGGTCAAAGGAAATGCAAGCACGGCACCAGCAGCTAAAGACAGCACCACCAAAGCCCAGTAATAACTGTGGAGTAGGAGTCAACTTTCACCCCCACAAATCCCCTCCTCAGTGATCTTGAATATAAATGGCCTAAACACTCCACTTAACAGACACAGAGTGGCAAATTGGATTAAGAAAACAAGACCCATTCTTCTGCTACCTTCAGGAGACCCATCTCACATGTAATGATACCCAAAGGCTCAAAGTACAGAGACGGAAATGGAAAGCCATTTACTTTGGTTTTTCATAGCAGATAAATGGAAAATTAAAAAAAAAAAAGCAAAAACAAACAAACAAAACAAAACAAAACAAAACACCCAGGAATCACTGTTCTTGTATCAGATAAAATCTGATTTAAACCAATAACAGTAAAAAGGGGACAAACAAGGGCATTGCATGATGATACAGGGTTCAATTCCAGAAGAAGACCTAACTCTCTTGAATATTTACACATCAAAGCACCCAGATTCATAAAACAATTATCTTTAGACAAAATACTTTGACAGGCACGCAGTAATAGTGGAGGACTTTAACACACCACTAACAGCATCAGACAGATTACCAAGGCAGAATACTAATGAATAAATTCTGGTCTTTAATTTGAGACTTGATCATTTGGACCTAACAGGCATCTATAGAACAATCCATCCAACAATCACAGAATATACCTTCTTCTTATCTGCACATGGAACATTCTTTAAAATTGACCACATGATCAGTCACAAAGCAAGTCTCAACAAATTGGAAAAATTGAAATTATATCAAGCATCTTCGCATACTGTACTGGAATAATAATAGAAATCAATACCAAGAGGAACTTTCAAAACCACAGATACATGGAAAATAAATTTACTCCTGAGTGATTTTTGCTTAAACAATAAAATTAAAGCAGAAATAGAAAAATTTATTTGAAACAAATGCAAATACAGAAACAACTTACAACTTCTGGTATGCAGTCTTAAGAGGAAAGTTATAGGTCTAGATGACTACATCAAGAAGATAGAAAGATCTCAAATCAACAACCTAACCTCACACCTAAAGCAACTGGAAAAACAAGAACAAACTAAACCCCAAACTATCATAATAAAAGAAATAATTAAAATCAGAGCAGAAGTAAATGAAATTGAGATCCAAAAAAATACAAAGGATCAATAAAATGAAAACTCTGTTTTTTGAAAGGATAAATAAGAATTATAGACTGCTAATTAGATTAACAAAGAATAAAGAAGAAGATCTAAATAAGCAGAATCAGACATGACAAAGGTGACATCACAATCGATTTCACAGAAATACAAAATATCCTCAGAGACCTACTAGGTACCTCTATGTGCACAAACTAGAAAATCTAAAGGAAATGGATCAATTCTTAAATGCACACAACTCCCAATATTAAACTAGGAAGAAACAGATATCTCAAACAGAATAATATTGATAAAGAAATTGAATCAGTAATAAAAAACCTACCAGCCAAATAAAGCCCTGTGGATTAGCTGGATTCACAGCCAAATTCTATCAGATGTATAAAGAAGAGCTGGTACCTGTCCTACTAATATTATTCAACAAAATCGAGAAGGAAGGACTCTTCACTAATTCATTCAACAAAACCAGTATCATATGATATCAAGATCTGGCAAAGACGCAACAAAAAGAAACCTACAAGCCAATATTTCAGATTAACACAGGAGAAATCTTCAAAAAATACTAGCAAACTGAATCCAACAGCACATCAAAAAGTTAATTCACCACAATAAAGAGGGCTTTATTCTTGGAATGCAAGGATATTTCAACATATGCAAATTAATGAATGTGATTCACCACATAAACAGAATTAAAAATAAAAATCATATGCACATCCCAATAGACATGGAATAAGCATTAAATAAAATACAATATCCCTTCATGATTAAACCCACAACAAAACAGGCATTGAAGGAACATACCTAAAAATAATGAGGCATTTATGACAACCCCACAGGCAACATCATACTGAATGAACAAAAGCTGGAAGCATTCCTCTTAAAAAGTGGAGCAAGACAAGAATGTCTATATCACCACTCCTATTCAATGTATTACTGGAGGTCCCATCCAGAGCAATCAGGAAACAGAAAACATAGAAGCATCAAAATAAGAAAAGAGAAAGTCAAATTATCTCTCTTTACTGATCATATGATTCTACACCTAGAAAACCTTAAAAGTTTTACCAAAAGACTCTTATGTCTAGCAAATGACTTCAACAAAGTCTCAGGATACAAAATCAACTCACAAAAGCAAGTAGTATTTCTATACACTTGTTATAAGTGTATACCACTTGTAATTAGCTTATGATAAGCTTGAATGTTATATTCAAGCTGAGAATCCGATTGAGAATGCAATCCTATTTACAATAGCCAGAAGAAATACATCTAATCTCGGAGATACAACATCTCTATGAGGAGAACTACAAAACAAACACCACTGAAGGAAATCACAGATGACAAAAACAAATGAAAAATCATTTCATGCAAATGGATGGAAGAATCAATATCATTAAATGTTCATACTGCTGAAAGCAATCTCCAGAATCAACACTATTCCTGTCAAACTAATAATGTCAGTTTTTATAGAATTTTTAAAAACCTAGCATTTATTTTATTTTTATTTTATATTTATTTATTATTTTTTTGAGATAGAGTCTCACTCTGTAGCCCAGGCTGGAGTGCAGTGGTGCTATCTTGGCTCACTGCAAGCTCTGCCTCCCAGATTCACGCCACTCTCCTGTCTCAGCCTCCTGAGTAGCTGGGACTACAGGCACCCGCCACCACGCCTGGCTAATTTTGTTATATTTTTAGTAGAGATGAGGTTTCACCGTATTAGCCAGGATGGTCTCTATCTCCTGACCTTGTGATCTGCCCGCCTCGGCCTCACAAAGTGCTGGGATTACAGGCGTGAGCCACTGAGCCCGGCCGAACCTAGTATTTATATGGAACAAAACTAGAGCCTGAGTAGTTGAGGCAATCTAATGCCAAAAGTGTAAAGCCAGAGGCATCAAATAAATTGAGATTAAACTATACTACATGACTATAGTAATCAAAGCATCATGGTGCTGATACAAAAGCAGACGGATAGACAAATGGAACATAATAGAGACCTCTGAAACAAAGCAACAAGCCTACAAACAAACCATCTTTGGAAAAGTCAACAAAAATAAATAATGTGGAAGGGACATCCTATTCATTAAATAATGCTGGGAAACTGGCTGACCACATGCAGAAGAATGAAACCTGACCCCTGCCTCTCACTGTAGGCAACAATTAACTCAAGATGAATTAAAGACTTAAATGTAAGACCTCAAACTAAAATTTCTAACAAAATCTAGGGAATGCTTTTCTAGATATTGCCCTAGGCAAAAAGTTATGATGAATACCCCAAAAACAAATGCAATAAAATCAAAAATAAACAAATGGGAGTTAATCAAGCTAAAGAGCCTCTGCACAGCAAAATAAATTCCTAACAGAGTAAACATGCAACCTAAAGAATGAGAGAAAATACATTTGAAAACTATGCATATAACAAAGAACTAATATCGAGAATCTATAAAGAACTTAAACAAATTAACAAGAAAAAAAAATAACCTGATTAAAAAGTTGCCAAAAGACACAAATAGACACTACTCAAAAGAAAACATACAGGTGTTAAACAAACATATAGAAAATGCTCAACATCACTAATCATTGGAGAGATACAAATCAAAACCAGCATGAGATATATCTCACACTTGGCAGTATGGCTATTATTAAAAGTTGTGGTGGCTAATGCCTGTAATCCGAGCATTTTGGGAGGCTGAGGTAGGCAGATCACGAGGTCAGGAGTTTGAGACCAGCCTGGCCAATGTAGTGAAACCTTGTCTCTACTAAAAATACAACAATTAACTGGGTGTGGTGGCGCACACCTGTAGTCCCAGCTGCTTGGGAGGCTGAAGCAGGAGAATCGCCTAAACCTGAGAGGCAGGGGTTGCAGTGAGCAGACACCGCACCATTGCCCTCCAGCTTGGGCAACAGAATGAGACAAATGTTGAAAAATAAGAGATGTTGGTGAGGCTGTGGAGGAAAGGGGACACTCATATATTCTTGGTGGGAGTGAAAATTTGTTCACCTCCTGTGGAAAGCAGTTTGGAGGTTTTTGATAGAACCATAAAGAGTAACTGGATTGCTGGATCCATTACTACTTGACTCAGTAACACAATTGTTGGGTATACACCCACAGGGAAATAAACTATTTTAGCAAAAAGATACCTGCACTTCTATGTTTATTGCACTATTCACAATAGCAAACACATAGAATCAACTTATGTGCCCATCAACAGTGGACTGAATAAAGAAAATATTGTACATACACACAATAGAATCCCACTCAGCCACCAAAAAAGCAAAATCGTGTTTTTGCAGCTAGAACCCCACTCAGCCATCAAAAAAGCAAAATCATGTCCTTTGCAGCAGCATAGTTGCAGCTGGTTTTGCATTTTTGTGTTTAACCTAAGCAAACTAACACAGAAACAGAAAACCAAATACTACACATTCTCACTCATCAATGGGAGGTAAATATTGGATACACATGGACAGAAAGATGAGAATGATAGTCACTGGGGACTTCAAAAGGGGAGAGAGAGGGCAGTGAGGCAAGGTTTTAAAAACTACCTATTGGGTACTATGTTTATTACTTGGGCAATGGAATCATTAGAGGCTCAAACTCCAGCATCGTTTAATATACACATCTAATAAACTTGCACACATACCTACTGAATCTAGCACAAAAAATATTGGAAAAAAAAAAGTACAAAAAGGGTAGTTCATCTTCCATGGGGAAAGTCAATTTTATTATTCTACATTATTTTATTTTGGTTAAGAAACATTACTTACACGAGTTTTCAACAAAATTCTGGCCAGGCTTGGTGGCTCATGCCTGTAATCCCAGCACTCTGGAAGGCTGAGGCAGGCAGATCACCTGAGGTCAGGAGTTTGAGACCAGCCTGGCTAAGATGATGAAACCCCATCTTTGCTGTAAAAAAAAAAAAAAAAAAAAAAAAAAAAAAAAAATACAAAAATTAGTCAGGTGTGGTACCAGGTGTCTGTAATCCCAGCTACTTAGGAGGCTGAGGCAAGAGAATTGCTCGAACCTAGGAGGCGGAAGTTGCAATGAGCCAAGATCGTGCCATTGCACTCCAGCCTGGGCTACAAGAATGAGACTTCATCGAAAAAAAAAAAAAATCTAATAATCTAATGTGTTTTTATAGCATGTATAGAAATCTGACCGTGATCAAAGGCTGACAACATGTAAATCAATGAGTTTTTACAAATATTTTATTCCTTGCTTGAGATACCTTTGATCATCCAAAATAAAGGATAGTGGGCTTCTTTCTAGGGATACAATTACAGAAAGGTTGTTGTGATGACAATTTCACTGCCCACATCATCATTTTATAGGCAGAGCAGTAGAATGATTAAAGGGGATTTAAAACATTGATTTACATTTTTTTTTTTTTTTTTTTACCAATAGTCATCTTCAGTTGACATACATTAAAAGATACTTTCTAATTTCTTTTTTCCATTTCTGATGCCTCCAGTTGATTTCTCTTACTTTATTGCATTACTTAATGCCTGTAATACAAAGTTAAATGATGATAAAACAGTGGTCATTCTTTTTTTTTTTTTTCTCCACAGGTTTGTGTGTGTGTATTGCATTCTAAATTTGTACACTTTCTTTTTTATAGCATTTTTACATTTGCAGAAAACTTGAGCAGAGAGTGCAGAAAGTTCCTATATTGCCTCTCCCTGGCAACCCGCCTACCCACTGCACACAATCTCTTTTATTACTGACATCTTGTATTAGTGTAGTACATTTGTTACAACTAAAAAACTAATACAAATATGTGATTTTAATTAAAGTGCATAGTTTAAATTAGGTTTCACTCTTCGTGTTGTATAGTGTGATAGGTTTTGATGAATGCATAATATTGTGTTTCCACCATTACAGTATCACACAAAATTAATCAAACTAAAAATTACCTGTGCTCCACCTATTTATTCTCCTTCCTATCCCAAAGTTCTGGGCATTACTGATGTTTTTACTCTCTACAATTTAGCCTTTCCCAGATTGCCTTGTAGATGAATTATATAGTGTTAGCCTTTTCCGACAGTCTTCTTTCATTTAATTGGCTTCTTTCCTTTAACAGTATTTTAGGTTCCTCCATGTCTTTTTATGGCTTGGTAGCTCATTTCTGTTCATCACTGGATGATATTCCATTGCATAGGTATAGCACAGTTTATTTATCCATTCACCTATTGAAGGACAGCTAGGCTGCTTTCGAGTTTTGACAACTGTGACTAAAGATAGTATAAACATCCATTTGCAGGTTTTTGTGTGGACATAAGTTTTCTATTCATTTGAGTGAATTCCAAGGAGTACAAATACTGAATCTTAGGATAAGATTTTGTTTCACTGTGTAAGAGACTTACAAATGATATTCCAAAGTGGCTTACCATTTTACACTTCCACCTGCAATAAATGAGAGTTCCAGTTGCTCCAAATCCACACCAGCATTTAGTATTGTCAGTATTTTGTATTATAAATATCTGAACAGGCGTCTATTGGTATTTCATTGTTTTAATCCACAATTCTATGATGATGTATAATTTTGATGATCTTTTCATGTTTATTTGCTATCTGTAGGTCTTCTTTAGTGCGGTGTCTCTCTAGAACTTTTACTCATTGCTTTATTGAGTTGTTTTTCTCTGTGTTGTTGAGCAATGAATTTCTTATATATTCTAAATATTAGAGCCATGTCAGATATTTGATTTTTAAATATTTTCTCACATTTGGTATGGTTTTTACTTTTCTGATATTTTGTGAATAAACTATTTTTTAAATTTTTTACTCTGTCCTATTAATATATTTTTTTCTTGTTTCTCATGCTTTTGATATCACTGCCAAAATGAAACCTCTATGATTTCTGCTAAGAGTAAGATAGTTTCAGCTCTTACATTTACATCTTTGACCTTTTTGAGTTAATGTTTGTTTACATTGAGAGAGAGGAGTACAACTTCATTCTTTTGTATTTGGATATTTCATTTTCTTAGCACTGTTTATTGAAGAGGCTATTTTGCTTTCACAGTAAGTGGTGTTGACATTCTTGTCAAAGGTAAGTTGGCCACAAAGGTATCAATTTATTTCTGGACACTCAATTCAATTTATATGAACGTCCTTATGCCAGTACTACCCTGCTTCTCTTGCTTCATAGCTTTTCAATAATATTCCTGACATTTGTGGTATTATTCCTGCCTTCAACTTTGTCCTTTTTTTTTTTTTTTTTTTTTTTTTAAGATTGTTTTAGCTAGTCAGCGACCCTGGCAATCCTATAGAAATATTAGTATTGGCTTTTTCATTTCTGAAAGACAGACAGAGAGTGGCCATTAGGATATTGTTAGAAATTGAAATGCACCTGAAGATTTCTTTGTGGAGTATTTCAATCATGACCATATTAAGTCTTCTAATTCATGCACACAAGATGGCTTTCCATTTACTTAGCAATTTTTAGATTTCTTTCAGTAACATTTTTCAGTGTCAGCGTAAAATATTACACCCCTTTGGTTAAACTTATTTGTATTTTATTATTTTGAAGTTTATTGAATGTGTAATTGTTTTCTTAATTTTATTTATAGATTGTTCATTGGTAGTATCTAGAAATGCAATGATATTTATTCATTGATATGGTGTCCTATAACTTTTCTAAAGTCATTTATTGCATCCAGTAGTTGTGTGTATATATTATTCAGTATTTTCTTTATATAGAATAGCATCATTTATAAAGAAAGACAATTTTAGTTTTTCTTTTCAATATATATGCCTTTTATTTTTTCATTATGCTTAATTGCTTTGGCAAAAACTTCTAGCACAATTTAATGTTTGAACGGGAGTGGTAAAATAAGTCAAGTATGATATGTTCCAGATCTTAGAAAAGTTTTAGTCTTCCATCATTAAGAATTATACTAGGTATAGAGTTTCATAAATACACTTTTTCAGGTGAGGAAATTCTATTCTATTATTCCTACTTTATATAGTGTCGTATCATAAAAAGATGATAGAGTTTGTCAGATGCTTTTCCCGCATCAATAGAGATGATAATATGTTTTTCCCCTTTGTTCTGTTAATGTGATATGACTAATGATTAATTGATTAAATATGATTAATTTTCATGTTGAACCACACTTGCATTCGTAAATCATTCTTGTTAATGGTATATAAATTTGTATGTGCAGTTGTACTCAGTTTGCTAATATTTTATTGAGGATATTTTTCTATATATTTAAGGGATATTTTATTATAGTTTTCTTTTATTGTGATGTCTTTGGCTTTGGTGTCTGGGAATGCTGACCTCATAAGATGTATTAAAACTGCTTCCTCTTCTATTTTTGTAACAGTTTGAGGATTGTTATTAATTCTTGGTAGATTTAATTACCAAGGTAGGATTGTTATTAATTAATTGGTAGAATTCAATTGTGATGTTATTGACTCTTGAGATTTTCTTTTTTTATTACTATTTCAATCTCTTTACTTCTTATAGATCTGTTCAGAATCTTTATTTCTTCTTCAGTCAATCCTGATAATTTATATATTTCTAGATTATTGCCCACATTGTCTAGGTTATCTAATTTTTTCGGATGCAATTGTTTACAGTAGACTCCTACATACTTTAGTAATGTCCTCACTTTCATTTTTTATTTTAACAATTTGAAATTTTTCTCTTTTACTATTCATCTAGTACAATTAAAGTTTTGTTAGCTTTGTTAATCTTTTGAAAGAGTCAACTTCTGGTTTTGCTGATTTTTTCTATTGTTCTATTCTTTATATCTATTTTTCCTACTGTAATATTTTATCATTTATTGTCTTATACTTCACGTTTAGTTTGTTTTTTTCTATTTCCTTGAAGTCTATAAATTATTGATTTTAAATCTTTCTTCTTTATAAATATAACTGTATAAAACTATAAGTTTCCTTGTGAGTATTGCTTTCATTGCATTCTATAAGTTTGATATCTTATTCATTTTATTCTACATGTGTCTCTTATGAAAATGTAAATTTAATTTTATTCTAAATTATTTTTTGATTTATCATTTTATTCATTTTGTCATTTTTTTCTCCAAGTGTATGTTGTTTAAATTTCCACATACTTGTGAATTTTCCAGTTTTTGTTTTAGTTTTTGATATTTAATTTTATGTCATTGAAGTCAAAGAAGATATGGTGTATGATTGAGATTTTCTTTTGTTTTTTCTCTTTTTTTTTTTTTTTTTTTTTTTTTTTTTTTGAGATGGAGTCTTGCTCTGTCTGGAGTGCAGTGGTGCAGTCTCAGCTCACTGCAAGCTCCGCCTCCTGGGTTTACTCCATTCTCCTGACTCAGCCTCCTGAGTAGCTGGGACTATAGGCACCCTCCACCGTGCCCGGCTAATTTTTTGTATTTTTAGTACAGATGGGGTTTCACCATGGTCTCATTCTCCTGTTCTCGTGATCCGTCCACCTCGGCCTCCTAAAGTTCTGGGAATACAGCTGTGAGCCACCGTTCTTGGCCAGATTTTCTTTTTTTTTAATTAATTAAGATGTGGTTTCTCCTGATAAATGTAGCATGTGCACTTAAGAAGACTGTATATTTTGCTGTTGTTGAGTGTAATATTCTATATATGTCTGTTAGGTCTACAGACAGCTCTCCTTATCTGCAGATTTAGCATGGATGTATTCCACCAGTCAAGGCATAGAAAATACAGTATGGGGGGATGTAGAACTTGCATATGTGAATGGCTGACTTTTCATATCCATAGGTTTTTGGGGATTTTAAATTAATTAATTTATTTTTTTGAGACAAAATCTCACACTGTCACCTGGGCTGGAGTGCAATGGTGCGATCTCAGCTCACTGCAACCTCTTCCTTCCGAGTTCAAGTGATTCTCTTGCCTCAGTCTCCTGAGTAGCTGGGATTACAGGCATGCACCACCATGCCCGGCCAACTCTTTGTGTTTTTAGTAGAGATGGGGTTTCACTATGTTGGCCAGGCTGATCTTGAACTCCTGACCTCGTGATCCACCTGCCTCGGCCTCCCAAAGTGCTGGGATTACAAGCGTGAGCCACTGTGCCCAGGCCCATAGGTTTTGCAGGGCTGACTGTGGGACTCAAACACCTGTGGGTTTGGCATCTATGGGGACAGTCCTGAAACTAATCTGCCATACATTCCAAGAAATGACTGTCATTGGTTTACAGTGGCGTCTCAGTCTTTTATTTCTTTATTAATCTCCTGCCTAATTTTGGTTAAACCAGCAGCTTACCAGAATCTACAGGAACAGCAACTTCAGAAACCACACATGACAAAAAATGCAAACTTTAAAACGTAGCATAGGAAAGACATGAAGCAAACAAGCAACCACAGTGCATAGAAAAGAACAACTGGCCGGGTGCATAGAAAAGAATCACACCTGTAATCCCAGCACTTTGGAAGGCCGAGGTGGGCAGATCATGAGGTCAGGAGATCGAGACCATCCTGGCTAACATGGTGAATTCTCATCTCTACTAAAAATACAAAAATTTAGCTGGGCGTGGTGACAGGTGCCTGTAGTCCCAGCTACTTGGGAGGCTTAAATTTCCTTAAATTTCTGGAACCATAAAACAAAAGGAAAGAAAAGAAAAAATAGTCTTTTTTGATTTCTGTGTTTGCTGATTAGCTCTGTATTATATCACTCCTTCAACAGCCACTGCGTTAGTTGCCTTCCTTAAAGATCAGTTGGAAATGAAAAATTAGGGCCTTCTCAGTAATTTTCCAAGGACATGTTTTTCTTCAGTAGGTGCATGAAGACTTTGTTCATATTATATTATATGTAGGAGCGTTTTGAAGCTATAGTCTCCAAATTTATATTCTTCAGCTTTTACCCTAAGGCTTTTTTTTTTTTTTTTTTTTTTTTGGCATGTCTATTTTGGCATATCTGAACTGTATTTTCTTACCCCAGGCAAAAGCAGCTTATTAATTTCCCTTATAACAGTATCCAGCAATGCCGTTCACTTAGACCCTTTTATACCCTGTCAGAGTTCTAATTAGAATAAACAAAGCAAGTGCCTCGTATCAATCAGAGAACCCTAAGATAGGTCAAAACATGCAAATGTAAGTCCTTGAGAGTAAAGTTTACTGCTCTTCCTTCATAACTAATACCTACTGAGATTATCATCTTCAAGACCACTATCTTGCCAAGGAAATGGGATGAAATAGGGCTAACTTAACATGCTGCAAATATTTTCTATCCTGTTTAAGTAACAGCTTTTGTTGATTAAGTACTCAATTATTGTTGCAAACCTCTGACTGTTTTTCAAAGTTACAGTAAAGTTGATTCTGACAACTTTGTTATTTTTTTCAGAGTTTCCAAAGAGGGAAAAGCCTATGGAGCTCCTTACTTTGCCATTTTAACTAGATGAACTTTCTTGCCTAGCTCCTGACTTTAGTGTAAGATCAAATAAGTACACAAATATAATGCTGACATTTAGACTGAGGATAGGTCATCTGCATATTAAATAAAATGCATTAATCTGGCCGGGCGAGGTGGCTCAAGCCTGTAATCCCAGCACTTTGGGAGGCCGAGGCGGGCGGATCACAAGGTCAGGAGATCGAGACCATCCTGGCTAACACGGTGAAACCCCGTCTCTACTAAAAAACACAAAAAACTAGCCGGGCGAGGTGGCGGGCGCCTGTAGTCCCAGCTACTCGGGAGGCTGAGGCAGGAGAATGGCGTGAACCCGGGAGGCGGAGCTTGCAGTGAGCTGAGATCTGGCCAGTGCACTCCAGCTTGGGTGACAGAGCGAGACTCCTTCTCAAAAAAAAAAAAAAAAAAAAAAAAAAAAAATGCATTAATCTTTATTTCATTTCACTTTTGATTGGTTGTTTGGTGTATTCTTGTCAAATGTTTTCTGTGTAAATGCATGGAATATCATAGTATTTTTCTCTTAAGATTTATATGTATAGGTAAATATATTAATGCATTTCTTAATTATGATTAACCTTTTATTCCTGGAATCAGTACAATGTGATTATGATATAGTAGTGTTTTAATGTGCAATTTGATTTTATTTGTTTCTATTCAGTTTGAAATTTTTGTATTGATATTTAAAATGAGATTGTTCTAGAGTAGTCTATTTTATAAAATTTTTATATGGCTTAGTTATTTATTATACCTTGTACCTTAGGACGAAGTTAATTTTTTTTCTTTTTGTGCTCTAAAGCATTTAAATAGCCCTGGGATTATGTGACATATGCCGTTGTTTTTAAACACTATTAAACTTAATATTGTAAGAAGAATGTTCAATTTAGCTTGAAAGATTAAAAATATTTTCTTTTGACATTTAATTCTTTATATGCTACTGGAATAAAGTAAAGCAAAACAAATCAAATATGTTATTCAGTATCTTAGTGTAAGAGAATTAATCCACCTACCAAAGTAAAATTAAAAATTACTTCCAACACTACTTCTACCTGTCCACATCGTGCCCTGAATTGCTCCCTGACAGTTTTTAAATGGTAAGGTGGATAATGTAGATTAACCTTCTCTCTCCAGGAAAACTTTGTATCAAATGCATCAGGTAAAAAGAACTTTCTTCCATTTCAAATGTGTAAACAGAAATGGTAACCTTCCATTATCTTCAATAAAACTGTTAAATAGTTCACACGTCTTCAGCTGATTTCATAAAGACTTCATAGGATAGAATGTCTGAGGCAGTCTGCCAGGAATTTAGCAAATATTTGGAAAAATATTGTGCTTGCATCTCAAATGTGAGAAGATAGTGGACTGCAAAGACTTATTTTGGTAGTGGGAAACCTGACCTTAAATGGTGAATTCTTAATGGTATTATTCAAATAAAAACTATGTGAGATATTCATTAAAATGACAGACACAATAATTGAAGATGAAAATGGCTTACTGACTTTTAAAAGTAACAATACCATATGAATTACAATTAAAAATATTTAGCAAGATTAAATGTTTAAGTTGTATATTTTTTTCAGCAAATTTGCCTCCAGATAATGATTGACAAATATTCTTTGAATGACTGGATTTTATGCGCATGATATATAAAAAATGGTCCTTCTTAGGAAAAGCCAGAGCTGCTGATGCATTCACAGTCTTGTGAAATGATTTCTTTTTACTGTGAATGTTATCAGAGCTTTCAAAGAGCACTTAGAAAAGTATTGATCTAAAATCCTAAATTAACAAGACAAATCACCTTTTCAAAATGTGGAGAGACAAGTGGGTATAGAGAGATAAAGGATTGTGTCACTGGAGCAGGAGTCACAGGAGACATAAACCAATGGGAACGCCTCAAAGGTAATTTTGATGAACAACTGGAGCCTGAATGCTAACTAGCATGAGAGTGAGAAACGACTGGGTGACAGGCTTGATGGGGGATTTCATGGGCTTCCTCTCTAGGAAACTTAGTAGGCTCTAGGTGTGAGAATCTCTTGGCTCTGACAGAATTAGGGAAAAAGTAACTATTGTGAAAAACATAAAGAGATCTTTTTTCCACTACAAAGACCTACACCTAGGAGAAAAGATGCCAGAAACCAATTATAAAACTTTATCTCAGTTTGGAGAGAGGAATTAATCCCACCACACTCCTGGCTTCTAGTATCGCCTTGCAGGAGGGGAGCCCATAGGCAGCAAGAACTAATAAATCCAACAAATGCATTGGGAAGACTGCAGACAAGGAGGCAAGGAGGAGCGAGAGGAGGACACGTAAACTATTATGCTGAATAAACTAATAAAGATTAGAGCCCCCAAGATAGGGCCCAAGAAAACACTGATACTTAATTGAAACATTATGGAAAGCTCCTCCCTTTTAACCTTGTCACCACACCAACAGGGATTCAGTATAGTAACAGTGCGTGACAGCTGAAGCAGCTTTAAGACAGACTCTCTCTGAAGACCAGCATGCATAAGTGACAGTTAATTTTATGTATCAATTTGGCTAAGCCACAGAGCCCAGATATTTGGTAGAACATTATCTTAGATGTTTTTGTAAGGATGTTTTTGGATGAGATTTACATTTAAATCAGTGGATTTTGAGTAAAGCAGATTATCATCCATATTTGGGTAGGCGTGATATAATCAGCTGAAGACCTGAATAGAACAAAATGACTGACCTCCCTGAGGGAAAGGTAAAGGGAATGATGGGAGCAGACTGCCTTTGAACATGAACTACATTTCTTGGATTTTCAAACTTCTGGCCCACCCTGCAGATTCCTAAACACATACACACACATACACACCCCCTATCCTGTTTTGATTCTGCTTCTCTGGAGAAGCTTAATATGAGACGAAAGTCCATAGTCAAAAAAAAAAAAAAAAAAAAGACAAAAACGACACTAGATAACTTTGAAGACTCTGATAGTTATTTACTATTGTTATTTTTTTAATTTTACATATATAACTGCACATATTTATGGGGTACATGGTGATGCTGTAATACATATAATTTATGGTAATTTGATCACAGTAATAGCGTTTATAATGTACATTTATGTTGGAAACATTCAATATCCTCCTTCTAGCTATTTAAAACTATGTAATATAGTATTTTTACTATAACCATCCTACAGTGCTGTAGAATGCTGATGAATTCCTCCTATTTAGTTGTCATTTTTTATCTTTTAACAAAACTCTCCCTATACCCCTTCTCCCTACTCATCTAAGCTTCAAGTATCTCTTGTAATAGTTTCTACAACTATGAGATCAATTTTATTTTAGCCACATGTGAATGAGAACATGTGGTGGTTAACTCTCTGTTGCTGGCTTGTTTCACCTAGCATAATGTCTTCCAGTTTCATCTACATTTTTGTGAATGACACGATTTTATTCCTTTTTGTTCTTGTATAGTATTCCCATTGTGTATACGTATCACATTTTTATGCATTTATCTGTTGTTGGACACTTAGTTTGATTTAATATCTTAGCTATTGTGAATAGTGCTGGTACTTATATTTAAAGGGTGGGTCTAGAAAGTTCTCGGGAAACCAGAAATAATAAACATGACCCAATTTTTAGCCAAATCAACATAGTTACTGACAGTAAAGTTCTATTTACCTCAATTCCTGCTACCTGATATGTGGCTTACTAATAAAAATTACAAGGCATTAATCTTAGTCTATTTATCCTGTTAAAACAAAATACCACAGACTGGGTAATTTGTAAATAATATACGTTTATTTCTTACAGTTCTGGAGTATGGAAGTCCAAAATCAGGCTGCTGACAGTTTTGGTGTCTGGCAAGGGCTGGTGTCTTGCATCTAAGATGACAATTTTTTGTTGTGTCCTCACATGGGTGGAGGAAGGTGGAAGGGCAAGAGAGGCAAACTCGCTCCAAAGTCTCTTTTAAAATGGGTAACCAATTCATGAGCACAGAGCCCCATGGCTTCAGCATTTCCCAAAGGAATCCACTCTTAATAACACCACAATGACAGTTAAGTTTCAACATAAATTTTGGAAGAAACACATAATAAAACCTTAGCAGCATGAAAAAGGCAAAGGAAAACACAGTCTGAAGAGACAATTCAATCGTGACAACCAGAGTGTAATAGGATACAGCTGTTGGAGATATCCAATAGAAACTGTAAATAACTATCATCAGTATGTTAAAAGCTTAGTCTAATGAAAAAAAAAAAAAACAGACAACATAAAATAAAAGATAGGGTAATGTAAGCAAAGAGATGAAAATGCTAAGAAAGAATAAAATGGAAATGTAGGATAATAAGAAGTATGATATCATAAGTAAGGAGTGTCTTCCATGGGCTCATTGATAGTCTGGATAAAGCCAAAGGAAGAATCAATGTTCTCTAAGATAGGTCAATAGAAGCTTTCCAAACCTAAATGCAAGGGGTAGGGAAAGAATGTAAAATAGAAAGAAATGTTAAAGTGCTGTATAGGACTACAAAAATGTATAAAATTTATGCTTCAGAAATCCAAGAAGGAGAAACAGTGAGAAGAGTGTAGAAGAAATATTTGAAAGAATGACTGCAAAATGTCCAAAATGAATTGAGAGATATTACTGTTGATAGATTAGAAGGCTTGGTATTTAAGAGGTCAACTTTTTTCCAGCTAAATTTATAAATTAAAAAAAAAATCACAATCAACATTCCAGCAAGGTATATTATAGATAGTGATAAATTGATTCCAAAATTTTATAATAATTTAAGGCAAAGGATCTATAAGTGCCAATATAATTCTGAAAATAAAAGAACAAAATTGGAGGATTCACATTTTCTGAATTCAAGACTTACTAAAAAATTATTAAAACTCCTTGATATTGATGAAATAATAGACACATACATTAATGACACAGAATAAAGAGTTCAGAAAAGAATCCACAGAAATGTCTTTGATAAAGAAATGATCTTTGACAGAGGATCAAAGACAATACAGTGGAGAAAGTACAGTGTTTTCAATAAATGGTGCTGGAAAAACCTGGACATTCGTATGAAAAAATAAACCTATACATAAATATTATACTTGTATAGCAATTAACTTAAGTGAAAATTAAACTTAATGTAAAATGAAAAACTATAATAGTGGAATGGAAAAAATAGAAAAGAATTGATTTGTTTTTAAAATTGAAATTTAATATTAAACTACAATAGCAAAAGTATAATGCATTACAAATGTGAATTTTTACCTTTACAAAAATTAACAGTTCAATTTCTAAATATAATGTGGTATCTGGCATGGAACAGGGAATTTTAAAGAGAATATTAGATAAAAATTAATGAAAAATGAATAAAGTATGAACTTTACTTATTGTTAATGTATTAATATTATTTTATGTGCTATGATGAATCTACCATACAATGTAAGGTCTTAATAATAAAGGGAAATGTGTGTGAATATGAAAACTTCTGTACTGTTTTTAAAACTTGTGTGTAAATCAGAAGTTGAGAAACAGTAATTCTTCCTTTGGCTTTATCCAGACTACCAAAGAGCACATGAAAGCACTCCTTATTTATCATATCATACATTTTATTATCTTACATTTCCATTTTATTCTTTCTTAATATTTTCATATTTTTGCTTACATTATCATATTTTATATTGTCTGCTTTTTTCCCATTAGACTGAGTGCTTAACATGCTAATGATAGTTATTTATAGTATCTATATGATATCACCAGCAGCTGTGTCCTATTGCACTCTGGTTGTCATGATTGTACTGTCTTTTCAGACTGTCTTTCCCCTTGCCTTTTACATGCTGCTATGGTTTTATTATGTGTTTCTTTCAAAAATTTATATTGAAACTCAACTCTCATTTTGGTGATATTAAGCAATGGGTCTTTTCAAAAGTGCTATATTATTCTAAAATAGTAAAAGTTCAGTGCAAATGTTGTTTCAAAATAAGTTCAAACTGCTTCAAAGTAAAATTAATGTTGATGCTTGCAGCTTTTAAAAATATTAAATTCAATGATATATTTATAAAGTATTATGTGTACTCATATTCAAAAATGTATGTATTTCTACAAAGTGCACAAATTGGGAACACGTTGATTTTTCACATGAATATATGTAAAGTTGGAAGTATCTTCTTGGTCATTGGAAATAAAATCAACAACAAATAAATGTCTTGTGGTGTGTAAAATATTTTCTTAAAATTATTTAGATTACTGTGGAAATTTTTCAATATTTAACGATATGCAACTCTTTTCTACTCCTATAGTAATCTTAAAACCCAGACAACATTTAATTCAGGAGTATACCTGTAGACAAGACAATTTCATTTTTTTTGTAGACAAAGTTAAAAAGTTGATTCTGAGAAAAAAATATATATTTATGATCAAAGGCCATTATACAGAAAAAATAAATTTGCCTATAAAAACCATATTAATATTTTATTTTAATAAAGCTTAGGAGGCACAAAAATGAAGAAATTTATATTGTAGTGATTTTAATACCCATTGTTTTGACTGTTGGCAAATAGGCGAAAGAAAAAACACACACAGTTGTGAGTGTGAGTGTGTATCAGTAAAATTTTAGCATAGACAGTTGCAAATGCCCATCTCTTCATAGTCACATCAAAAAACAAGTAGAAACTTTAACAACCAAGTGTGTCAGAGCTCTAGAAAAGTCAAAGGTTTACAGAAACCAAGTAAATGCTGAATACGGAAAAGGGGAACTTTAAACCAGTGGAAAAGTTTTGTGTTATGTTTAATTGCTCTTGCCTCACCCCAACTCTGGCTCAGAGGCCATCTGGAAGAGAAAAGTTGACATTTCACATGGGAGATTATGGTCCCTGGTCCCGAAAGGAATAAAATAGACTTTATTTGTAAATTATTATGTTTGTCTGTTTTAACCTGTCAGAGCTACCTGTAATTAACTCATTGCTATTTGACTTAATGTAGAATTCACTCGGGGCAGAAAAGTGTTAAGAATCATTTTAAAACACTGTAAGGTAAACAAAAAACCTGTACCAAACCAAGGCAAAAGATTACAGCTGAGACAAAATAGACTACTAAACCTGAATAGTGGTTACAATAATTTGAGAAGAGTTTCTTTGAGTAATTAGGGTATACAAAAGCACCTATATCTCTTGGGGAATTTAGAAAACCTCATGATGGCCAATAGCAAGATTCATGCTCAGAAAAGACCTGAGAGTCACAACATTTTAGCCATGACTGAACTCTCAGCTCATTGCAAGCAATAAAGGAAGTCTAAGACAGAGTAGTAAACATCCTGTTGAGTATTGAGGAAGACCTCCAGCACACAAGCAATTCGCAAAGGCAGGGAGAAAGGGTTTATTATTTTTAAAAATTTCTTAGTTTCTGCCATTTAAGTAAATCTCTATCAAAATGATAGTTGAAAACTGGATAAAGTAAGAGAGACTTAACTACTGCACATAACGAGGAATACCACCTTTGCAAAGACAATTTGGAAAACTCAGTAAAAAATGGACAACTATCATTTTCATTAACTAAAAACAGCAAGCCCAGGGGAGCAGATAAAATAAGGTATCAGAATTAATACATAACAATATTCAAATGTTCAGCGTTCAACAGAAAATACCAAGGTACACAAAGTAAAGAGAAAGTATGGGCCATTCAAAGAACAAAAATTGATAGAAATAATCGATGAAGTAACCCAAACACTGGACTTACTAGACAAATACTTGAAATCTAATGTCTTATATATATATGCAAAGAATTAAAGGTATTGGTCATGGTGGCTCATGCCTGTAATCTCAGCACTTTGGGAGGCTGAGGTGGGTATATCACCTGAGGTCAGGAGTTTGAGACCAGCCTGGCCAACCTGGTGAAGCCCCGTCTCTATTTAAAATACAAAAATTAGTCAGGTGTGGTGGTGTGCACCTGTAGTGCCAGCTACTTGAGAGGCTGAGGCATGAGAATTGCTTGAACCTGGGAGGCAGAGGTTGCAGTGAGCCAAGATTGCACCACTGCACTCCTGTCTGGACAACAGAGTGAGACTCCATTTCAAAAAATAATAATGAAAAGAATTAAAGGGAACAATGGATATAGAATTAAAGGAAATCACGAAGTAATGTACAAATAAAATGGGAATATTAATAAAGATATATACATGGTAAAACCCACCAAACAGAAATTCTAGAGCTGAAAAAGTACAATTTTGAAATAAAACAAATTGCTAGAGAGTTAAATAGCAGATTTGAGCAAAGAAAACAGGCTGCCATAAAAGTGAAGATAGGGCAATGGAAGTTATCCAGTCTGAAAGGAGAAATAAAAAGAATGAAGAAGAATGGATAGATTCTAAGAGACATGTGACATACCATCAAGCAGATCAATAAATGCAGTGTGGGGGTCTCAGAAAGGGGAGAGAGAAATAAAGAAGTGAGAATATTTGAGGACATAATGGTCACAAACTTTGTAAATTTGAGGAAAGACATGAATCAACACATTCAAGAAGCTCAACAAACTCCAACTAGAATAAACTCAAAGAGGTCCACAATAAGAGACAGTATAATCAAAACACTGAATGACAAAAACAAAGAAATAATCTTGAAGCAAGAGGGATAGATAATTAACTCATTATATATCAGGAATCTTCAAGAATATTAACAACTGATTTTTTTTTATCATAAACCATGTAGGCCAAAAAACAGTGAGATGACATGATTGTAAAAATTCTGTCAACTAAGAATTCTATATCTAGTAAAACTATCCTTCACAAGAAGAAGAAATTAAAACCTTATTGGATAAACAAGAGCTGAGGGACTTTATACCAGTACATCTACCACACAAGAAATACTAAGGGAGTCATACACATTGAAATAAAAGGACACTATACAGTAACACGAAGCTCCATGAAAAACTAAAGATCTCCAGTAAAAGTAATCACATAGATGAATATAAAACCAATGTTATTGACTTTTTGTTTCTAAACTACAATGTTTAATTTCCTACATGATTTCAAATACAAATGTATAAAAAGAATGATAAATTTGTGCTATTTTCCACACAATGCATAAAGATGCATATGTAACAAAAAAAAAAATCAAATGTGCAGGTTGAAGCAGAGGTGCAATTGAGCAGGGTTTCTGTATGATATTGAAGTCAAGTTGATATATATTCAGACTAGATAGTATAAATTTGTGAGGTTAATTATAACTCCCATGGTAAAAAAAATAACTAATATGTATTTACAAAATAAAATAAGAGGGAATCAAAGTGACTTTACCACAAAAAATATTATCTAAACACCAATTAAGGTTTAATAATGGAAATGAGAAACTCATCCCCTGCCAAATTTTAAGTTGTTCAGAACAAACACCAAAATGACCTATGTAAGTCCTTCTTTATCAGTCATTACTTTAAAGTGAATGTATTAAGCTCTCCAAGAATACAAAATTCAGTTTAGATTCACAAATAGAAATATATATGCATCAATCTATAGAGTGCAAAATGTATGATTCTCACTTCCAGACTTAAAAAGTATAATGGGGGTGGGGGTTCCAAGATGGCTGAATAGGAACAGCTCCAGTCTACAGCTCCCAGCATGAGTGACAGAGACGATGGGTGATTTCTGCATTTCCAACTGCATTTCCATGTACTGGTTTCATCTCTCTGGGGCTTGTTGGACAGTGGGTGCAGCTCACGGGGTGTGAACCAAAGCAGGGCGAGACAACGCCTCACCTGGGAAGTGCAAAGGGTCAGGGAATTCCCTTTTCTGGCTAAGGGAAGCCATGACAGATGGTACCTGGAAAATCAGGACACTCCCACCCTAATACTGTGCTTTTCCAATGGTCTTAGCAAATGGCACACCAGGAGAGTATATCCCATGCTTGGATCAGAGGGTCCCACACCCACAGAGCCATGTGCACTGCTAGCATAGCAATCTGAGATTGAACTACAAGGTAGCAGTGAGGCTGGGGGAGGGGCATCCGCCATTGCTGAGGCTTGAGTAGGTAAACAAAGCGGCGAAGAAGCCGGAACTGGTGGAGCCCACCGCAGCTCAAGGAGGCCTGCCTGCCTCTGTAGACTCCACCTCTGGGGGCAGGTAATAGCTGAACAAAAGGCAGCAGAAACTTCTGCAGACTTAAACGTCCCTGTCTGACAGCTTTGAAGAGAGTAATTGTTCTCCCAGCAAAGAGTTTGAGATCTGAGAAGGGACAGACTGCCTCCCCAAGTGGGTCGCTGAACCCTGAGTATCCTAATTGGGAGACACCTGCCAGTAGGGGCCAACTGACAGCTCATACAGCCGGGTGCTCCTCTGAGTCCAAGCTTCCAGAGGAAGGATCAGGCGGAAGCATTTGCCATTCTGCAATATTTGTTTTTCTGCAGCCTCTGATGGTGATACCCAGGCAAACAGGATCTGAAGTGGACTTCCAGCAAACTCCAACAGACCTACAGCTGAGGGTTCTTTTTTTATTTTTATTTTAGACAGAGTCTCACTCTGTCTCCCAGGCTGGAGTACAGTGGCTGGATCTCAGCTCACTGCAAGCTCCGCCTCCCAGGTTTAGGACATTCTCCTACCTCAGCCTCCCGAGTAGCTGGGACTACAGGCGCCCGCCACCTCACCCGGCTAGTTTTTTGTATTTTTTAGTAGAGACGGGGTTTCACCGCATTAGCCAGGATGGTCTCAATCTCCTGATCTCGTGATCCACCCGTCTTGGCCTCCCAAAGTGCTGGGATTACAGGCTTGAGCCACTGTACCCAGCCCAGCTGAGGGTTCTGACTGTTAAAAGGATAACTAACAAACAGAAAGGACATCTACACCAAAACCCCATCTGTACGTCACCATCATCAAAGACCAAAGGTAGATAAAACCGTAAAGATGAGGAGAAACCAGAGCAGAAAAGCTGAAAATTCTAAAAATCAGAGCACCTCTTCTCCTTCAAAGGAATGCAGCTCCTCGCCAAAAACAGAACAAAGCTGGACAGAGAGTAGGCTTCAGTTGACTGGTAATAACAAACTTCTCCGAGCTAAAGGAGGATGTTCAAAACCATTGCAAAGCAGCTAAAAACCTTGAAAAAAGATTAGATGGATAGCTAACTAGAAGAAACAGCATAGAGAAGACCTTAAATGACCTGATGGAGCTGAAAACCATGGCACGAGAACTATGTGACACATGCACAAGCTTCAGTAATTGATTCTATCAAGTGCAACAAAGGGTATCAGTGATTTAAGATCAAATGAATGAAATGAAGTGAGAAGAGAAGTTTAGAGAAAAAAGTGCAAAAAGAAATGAACAAAACCTCAGAAAAATATGGGACTATGTGAAAAGATCAAAACTACGTCTGATTGGTGTACCTGAAAGTGATGGGGAGAATGGAACCAGGTTGGAAAACACTCTTCAGGCCAACAATCAAATTCAGGAAACACAGAGAATGCCACAAAGATACTCCTCAAGAAGAGCAACTCCAAGACACATAACTGTCAGATTCACCAAAGATGAAATGAAGGAAAAAATGTTAAAATAAGCCAGAGAGAAAGATCAGGTTACCCACAAAGGGAAGCCCATCAGACTAACAGCAGATCTCTCGGCAGAAACTCTACAAGCCAGAAGAGAGTGGGGGCCAATATTCAACAACTTAAAGAAAAGAATTTTCAACCCAGAATTTCATATCCAGCCAAACTAAGCTTCATAATTGATGGAGAAATAAAATCCTTTACAGCCAAGCAAATGCTGAGGGATTTTGTCACCACCAGGCCTGCCTTACAAGAGCTCCTGAAGGAAGCACTAAACATGGAAAGGAACAATTGGTACCAACCACTACAAAAACATGCCAAATTGTAAAGACCATTGATGCTTGGAAGAAATTGCATCAACTAATGAGCAAAATAACCAGCTAACATCATAGTGACAGAATCAAATTCACACATAACAATACTAAACATAAATGTAAATGGGCTAACTGCTCCAATTAAAAGACACAGACTGGCAAGTTGGATAAAGAGTCAAGATCCATGGGTGTTTTGTATTCAGGAGACCCATCTCACATGCAGAGACACGCATAATCTCAAAATAAAAGGATGAAGAAATATTTACCAAGCAAATGGAAAGCTAAAAAATGCAGGGATTGCAATACTAGTCTCTGATAAAACAACCTTTAAACCAACAAAGATCAAAAGAGACAAAGAAGGCCATTACATAATGGTAAAGGGACCAATTCAACAAGAAGAGCTAACTATCATAGACATATATGCACCCAATACAGGAGCACCCAAATCTCCAAATAATTATATGAAAAGTTTCAGTTGCACAGAAGGAATAAGTTCAAGAGATGTTAGGTACAACATGGTGTTCGTAGTTAACAAAAATGTTCTGTATTCCTGATTTCTGCAAGGAGAGCAGGTTTTAAGTGTTCTCACCACATGCAGAAAAATGGTGTTTTAAAGGTAACACGTATATATTATATACATATATATTATAATAAGTATTATTATACATATATATTATAAAAACATATAATACATACATATAACTGGCTTGATTTAGTCTTCCCACAATGTAGTCATGTATCACAAATTTCTGTTTTAAAAAGAAACTGTGCTAACCTTTCTTAGTTATTAAAGAAGTGTAGTTGAAATTGCAATGGTTAACACTTCAAACAAACCAGAATTGCTAAAATTAGGAAAACAGAAAACACTAAATATTGAAAAGGAGGTGGAACAAAGGTATTTGTTATGCACTGATGGTGCACTGATGGTGAGAGTGTCAATTGGTGCAATCATTTTGGTAAACTTTTTTTTTTTTTTTTTGAGCATATTTCTACTCTATAATACTGTATTCCAGATAGACAGCAATTAGATAAATTGACAGGTAGGTATGCATACTAACAGAAATAAATGTGTAAGTTCATAAAAAGTAAATGAATAACAAGTTCATAATTGTACTCTTCATATTAGAAAAAAGGTAAAACAATTGTAAATAGTATATCAAAGGTAAAATAAATAAATTAGTTCAAAAATAAAATATTGTATATTCAGAAAATGGAATATTGTAAGGAAAGGAAAAGAATTAACTATTGCTGTTTACAATGAAATGAGTAGATACCATAAATACAATGCTGACAAAATAAGTGAAGCACATAAAAGTGGAACAAACTATAAAATTCCATTTATGTAAAGCTCAGAAACAGACAAAATCATATACGGTTTTAGAAGTTCCTTGTTAGGAGCTAGAACTTCTGGGATGATCATTAAGTTCTGTTTCTTAATCAATGTGCTGGTTTCACTGGTATGTATACTTTGTAAAAATTCATCAAGCTGTATATTTAGGATTTGTATTTTTTTCTGTATATACATCATGCTTTGTTTAAAAGTTTATGTAAAATAACTAATAAAACAAGCTATTTGTTTACTGTAAAAATACTACCTAAATTAATGTTATCACTTACTCATACAATGTAAGTAGAAATGGCTTGGTAAATGCACTTCATCTAGATTTGAATTATAACATGAAGATTAAAAATTTTTAACATGTCCAATAGTTTCATAATCCTACTGAAGGATAGTTGATAAACGATTTTTTGCCTCCAAAAATAAATGCCTCATTTCCATGTCAAACATCTGTGAAAATAGTGAAACCAATGGTGAGGCATAAGTAAGATTCTTAGATTCTGTTATAAAAAGCCATGAGACCCAGCCTTGCTGGGAGCCGTCCTTAGCACCACCCACAGAAATGGAAGCTGCCTCCTGCCTAAGGAGAACCTCCCCTTAGCCAGGTTTCTTGCTAAAGTCTAGGAATACCATGGTGACCAATACAGACAGGGTATAGGTAGTAGTTCATTGACAAGTGAGTGATAAAGACAAGTAAACTATCACATAGAAAAAACAACACAGCTCTAAAGTTGCAAAAATTATTCTGCAAGCATAGTGGAGGAGAGTTGAACAAGAAGCAAGTTGAATAGAAGTCCCAGATAGATAAGTGTGGGACCACTACAGTAGCTTTGTGGTTGGTAGCAGAAACTAAGGTTGCTGATTGTTACAGCAACTCACTGAGCTGCCTTGCCTAATGTCCTGTGGTAACTTTTATATGGATTTTTCCTTCTATCTGTTCCCACTCACCAACCTCACCCTCTCCACATTCATCATGGCAATAATTGGAACAGTCACTGTAACTTACCTTGGTCATCAGAGCAGAATTCTAACACAAATCAAGCTAAAACAAACAGTAACAAAACTAGAACACTCTTGTTCGTAGTTTTTGTTCCTGGTACTTCCTTTGCTTGAGTTATATCCATTGCCCTGGTAAAAGGTAGGGATCACTAACCTCTAAAACTCCTCAAATTCACTCAAAATTCAAAAGCGCATCTCAGCCATCAAAGGCAACCACTAAAGGCCTCTAGATGTAGGGAACCCTTCTGGATGTCGGGTATCTTCGAAGTTGAAACACAGTATCAGATGACAGTGGAATGTATTCTTGTGCAGTGGGGCTGGGTGATAGGGTTACAGAAATGAAAATGCAAATAATGCATCAACCTCGTGGCTTTCTGTAGCCAGATTCTACCACCGTAATGGCTTACCATGTGTATCATTGCATCCTTTCTTCCTGGCCTATTGGAACTCTTTGCACTAGGAAATAATCATCTACAGCAAGCCAGAACATAATGTTCTGTGCTGTGATAAACTCCAGCTGGCACCTGGGCAGGTAGACCTGGTGGACTGGGAGAATAATGGCCCAGAGAGCAGAGTACATTACCTCTAGAAAGATGTTTACTTGGATATATTCCCTTTTGCCCCCAGTCTATAGGCTGACCAATTGCTGTCTAAAGTCTGCTGAAGGGAGCAGAATGAAATCTAGGGCTTAGACTTTCTTATTAGATTTATCTCCTTTGTCCTGCATGACAGACCTTTATACCCATCCGGCTGAATCACTTATAATTCTATTTGATCTTGCACAATTTCTCTGTGCATTAATAAAACACTTCATCTCAGCACTTATCACATGTGGCAATCACTTTTTCTTTTCCCTGGATACATGGTTGCATTTTTAAATTTATAATACTCTTGTTATAGTTTGCTGAGAATGATGGTTTCCAGCTTCATCCATGTCCCTGCAAAGGGCATGAACTCATCAATTTTTATGGCTGCTTAGTATTCCATGGTGTATATGTGCCACATTCCACCATGGCACATGTATATCTATGTAACAAAACTGCACGTTCCGCACATGTAAACCATAACATAAAGTATAATGATAAAAAATTATAATACTCAGCTCCCTGAGATTTAACTCTTGAGGTTTGCCCCAGTTGACACCTTAAGCCCTCCAGGTATTGAATCTGACTGCCATCCTCATCACCCATTTCTTGGACTCAGCTGTGACCCAATGTCTGACACTTGGTAGGAGCTGTGAACAGCCTTGGATTTCATCTTTGGCCATCTTTGTGTTTCTGGGAGCAAAATGAGGTTTATCACAGGATTCCCAGCCAATATTAACATGTCAATATTATTCCTTAAGGAAGGCTGCTTCCCTTCATTAATTCTCCATTCACTATGATTCTCTCATTAGGATTTAACAGTTTTCTCCCTGTTCATGGGTTATCAACACTGAAACAATACATAAAAGGAGTAGTGATGGACACAAATGAAATAATCTAAATCAGACTGAAGGGCAGGGAATTAAAGCAAATAACTTCTGGAATAAAATTTAGAAGAAAAGGTAGTAATTAAGAAAAAGTGAACCAAATTTGCTTATCCAGTAATGGATTGAACACATTAGCCAAGAAAAGAAAAGGAATACTACTTGAGTAGTAGTAGAATTTTATGAGCAATGAAAGAATTGCAAAATTGAAGACAAATGGAGATGAGGAGAAGAGAAATTTTCATCATCAGTGCAGAAGTATGGACACTTTAGCTATCATATTATTTCATTATCATGAGTTTTTTCTAGCTATGTAGACATTGTCTATTTTTCTTGTTCCTCTTTATTTGTAGGTGTGATGTGTTCATTTGTTTTTGAATTGCCACTTTTTGTATATTCTTTACTTTAGATGCACTGATTACCATGCCTATAAACATAATCCTCACATCCCTATGTACAGGTATAATCTGTCTCCTATTTGCATTCTTTCTACCGTATCTAATAACACTTTAATTTTGAAACAGGGGAATAGTTTTATCTTATAAAATAATGGTACCTCTACTTTAATTTTTCTTTTCTGATAATGATGAAAAAAATGATAAATAATTAAGAACATACCACCGGGACCAATGAAATAGAATTTGGAGTATTCTATTGTATCTACTTTTGTGAAAAAAATTTCAGCAATAATGTTCAACTGTAGACTCAATTTAAGTTATTGTTTAAGCATCTGATTTTAAGCACCTTAAAGTATTTATTTATTTTTAAACCTATAGTTAAAATCATCTAATGAATAAGACATAAAATATCCTGTCTATAATATTTATTATCTCTAGTATGATGTTGAGATAGCCTTCTCAAAAGGAAGATGATGAAGATGAAGACCTGTAGGATGATCCTCTTCCATGTAATGAATAGTAAATATATTTTCTCTTCCTTATGATATTTATATTTATTATACATGGAATACAGAGAATATAAATAAATATTACTATGAATAAAATATAATACAAATAAATAAAAATATGTATTTACAAATAAATATAGAAATATAAATAAAAATAGAAATAGAAGTAAAAATTATAAATTTATTCTGCCTATAATAAATATATAATTTAATATATTCTATTCATTAAGTGAAGTAGGCATAATGTTTTGGTGGTATTCCTATCATCTTTAAAGATTAAAGCATGGCTGGGAGCGGTGGCTCCCGCCTGTAATCCCAGCACTTTGGGAGGCCCAGGCGCAGGGATCACGAGGTCAGGAGATCGAGATCACCCTGGCTACCACGGCGAAACCCTGTCTCTACTAAAAATACAAAAAGTTAGGCGGGGATCTTGGCGGGCGCCTGTAGTCCCAGCTACTCCGGAGGCTGAGACAGGAGAATGGCCTGAACCCGGGAGGCGGAGCTTGCAGTGAGCCGAGCCTGGGTGACAGAGCGAGACTCCTTCTCAAAAAAAAAAAAAAAAAAAAAAAAGAAAAGAAAAATAAAAAGATTAAAGGCTTTTCTCTTTGGCTTTCTCTGGTTTCATATTTTTGTGAGTCTAAAATATATGGAAAAATATTACTCTTGTATAAAACTAAATTTCAAAAGAAGCACCAACGTTGAGGTACAGAAATTGATTTCAACCTCTGGCTCAAATCAAAAGTGTCAGGAACTGTCAGTATCTCAGTAACATCCATCAACTAAACATACTTTAAGCACCCAAGAACTAGTTACGTGCTAAATACATTTTTTTTTTTTTTAGTTTAAGGGTCTAACTCAATACTGCCTTCCTAAGATTCCTAAGGCTACCAATAACTAAGAAAACTGTTCTTAATCCTGTACATTAATTTTGGTACTTATTTTGAAAATATTTTTAAATTTTAATTTTAAACTTATGTAACATGAACAATTCATTGACCTTCAGAGTACTCACAGTGTTGTGAAATCATAACCTCTATCGAGTTCTAAAATATTTTTTTCAATCCTAAATAGTCTTTACATTAAGCAATTTTTCTCCATCCTCTACTTTTCCTCCTACCTCTGGAAACCAACCATCATCATCTGTCTTGATGGGTTTATGATTCTGGTTATTTTCTATAAATGAAATTATATAATACGTGTTTTTTTTTGTATCAGGCTTTTTGTTTTATAATTTTGTGTCAGGCTTCTTAATAATGTTGTTGCAAGTATCCATATCGTGGCATGTTCAGTACTTCATTTCTTCCTATGGTTGAATAATACTTCATTGTATACCTATGCCATATTCTGTTTATTCACTCATCGCCTTATGGACATTTGGGCTGTTTCCAGTTTTGGTTGATGTGAATAGTCCTGCTGTGAACATGTCTGTATATGTACTGGTTTGATTACCTATTTTCAAATCTTTTGTTACATAGTTAACCCTTGAACAACATGGATTTAAACTGTATAAGTCCAATAATATATGGATTCAATAAAAACTCCACCAAAGATGGCATTTTCCCTTCCTGCCTCCCTTTTCACATCCTCAGCCTCTGCCTCTTTTGAAACAGCAACCCCTCCTTTGCCTCCTCCTCCCCAGCCTTCTCAACATGAAGATGATGAAGATGAAAACCTGTAGGATCATCCTCTTCCATGTAATGAATAGTAAATATATTTTCTCTTCCTTATGATGTTCTTAGTAACATTTTCTTTGCTGTAGCTTACTTTATTGTAAGAATACAGTATATAATACATATAACATGGAAAATATGAGTTAACTGACCATTTGTATTATCAGTAATGCTTCCAGTCAACAGTAGGCTATTAGTAGTTAAGTTTTGGGGAAGTCAGAAATTATATGAGGGTTCTCAACTATGTATGGGGTCGGCACCCTTAACCTCATGTCAACTGTATGCGTAAGAGTGAAATTACAGACTGATGTAATTCTATGTTTAAACTTTAAAAAAAAAACCCTACTGTTCTCCATGTAGGGTGAAACATCTTACATTTCCTCCAACCATTTGTGAGGATTCTGGTCTTGTCTTATTTTACTGTGTAGATAGATAGGTAGTGCTATCATAGTGGGTGAAATGTGGTATCTCTGTGGTTTTCATTTCTCTAAAGTATAATGATTTTGATTATCTTTTCATTTATATACTGGCCATTTGTAAAAATCTTCAAGAAATGTCTACTCAAATCTTTTGTACGTTTTCCTAATTTAGAGTTTTGTCTTTATAGTTTGAAAAATTATATATTCTTAATGCTAGTTCTTTCATATATATGAGTCACAAATATTTTCTCCCATTCTGTCAGTTATCTTTTCGCTTTTTTGGTAATATCCTCTGACACACAACATTTTTTTAACTTTGATAAAGTTCAATTAGCCTTTTTATTTTGTTGCAGAGGTTTTTGGAGTCATATCTAATAATTCATTGGCACATCTAAAGTCTTAAATATTTACCCCTATGATTTTTTCTAAGAGTATTATGATTTTAGCTCTTGTTTTTAAGTTTTGTTATCCATTTTAAATAAACCCTTGAAATGATTTTAGGTAAACTCTGTTTTAGGTCTTATATTTAAGATTTTGATCCATTTTAAATAAGTGTTTAGTAAGTGTGAATTAGGTGCCTGATGTCATTGTTTTGCATGTGAATATCCAGTTGCCACTGCAACATTCATTGGTGAGACTATTTCTGCTACAATAAATGAACATGCCACTTTTGTCATAAACTGATTGACTATAAATATATGGGTTTATGTATGAAATTTTCATTCCATTCCATTGGGGGGTGTGTGTGTGTATATATATATATATATATATATATGTGTGTGTGTGTATATATATATATGTATTCATATGCCAATACAATAATGTTTTATTATTATAGCTTTATTATACTTTTTAAATTATACTTTAATTCCTAGGGTACATATGCAAAATGTACAGGTTTGTTACATATGTATACATGTGCCATGTTGGTGTGCTGCACCCATTAACTCATCATTTACATTATGTATATCTCCTAATGCTATCCCTCCTGGCTTCCCCCAGCCCATGACAGGCCCCAGTGTGTGATGTTCCCCACCTTGTGTTCAAGTGTTCTCATTGTTCAAGTCCCACTATTGAATGAGAACATGTGGTATTTGGTTTTCTGTCCCTGTGATTGTTTGCTGAGAATGATGGTTTCCGGCTTCATCCATGTCCCTACAAAGGATGTGAACTCATCCTTTTTCACAGCTGCATAGTATTCCATGGTGTATATGTGCCATGTTTTCTTAATCCAGTCTATCATTGATGGACATTTTGGTTGGTTCCAGGTCTTTGTTATTGTGAATGGTGCCATAACAAATATACATGTGCATGTGTCTTTATAGCAGCATGATTTATAATCCTTTGGGTATATACCGAGTAATGGATGGCTGGGTCAAATGGTATTTCTAGTTCTAGATCCCCAAGGAATTGCCACACTGTCTTCCACAATGGTTGAACTAGTTTACAGTCCCACCAACAGTGTAAAAGTTTTCCTATTTCTCCACATTCTCTCCATCACCTGTTGCTTCCTGACTTTTTAATGATCACCATTCTAACTAGGGTGAGATGGTATCTCATTGTGGTTTTGATTTGCATTTCTCTGATGGCCAGTGATGATGAGCATTTTTTCAAGTGTCTGTTGGCTGCATAAATGTCTTCTTTTGAGAAATGTCTGTTCATACCCTTTGCCCACTTTTTGATGGGGTTGTTTGATTTTTTTCTTATAAATTAAGTTTAAGTTCTTTCTAGATTCTGGATATTAGCCCTTTGTCAGATGTGTAGATTGCAAACATTTTCTCCTAGTCTGTAGCTTGCCTGTTCACTCTGATGGTGGTTACTTTTGCTTTGCAGAAGCATTTTAGTTTAATTAGATCCCATTTGTCAATTTTTGCTTTTGTTGCCATTGCTTTTGGTGTTATAGTCATGAAGTCCTTCCCATGCCTATGTCCTGACTGGTATTACCTAGATTTTCTTCTAGGGTTTTTATGGTTTTAGGTCTAACATTTAATTTAATCCATCTTGAATTAATTTTTGTATAAGGTATAAGGAAGGGATCCTGTTTCAGATTTCTCCATTTGGCTAGTCAGTTTTCCCAGCACCATTTATTAAATAGAGAATCTTTTTCCCATTTCTTGTTTTTGTCAGGTTTGTCAAAGATCAGATGGCTGTAGATGTGTGGTATTATTTCTGAGGGCTCTGTTCTGTTCCATTGCTCTATATCTCTATTTTGGTACCAGTACCATGCTGTTTTGGTTACTGTAGCCTTGTAGTATAGTTTGAAGTCAGGTAGCATGTTGCCTCCAGCTTTGTTCTTTTGGCTTAGGATTGTCTTGGCAATGCAGTCTGTCTTTTGGTTCTATACGAACTTTAAAGAAGTTTTTTTCCAATTCTGTGAAGAAAGTCATTGGTAGCTTGACAGGGATGGCATTGAATCTATAAATTACCTTGGGCGGTATGGCCATTTTCATGATATTGATTCTTCCTATCCATGAGCATGGAATGTTCTTCCATTTGTTTGTGTCCTCTTTTATTTTGTTGAGCAGTGGTTTGTAGTTCTCCTTGAAGAGGTCCTTTACATCCCTTGTAAGTTGGATTCCTAGGTATTTTATTCTCTTTGAAGCAATTGTGAGTGGGAGTTCACTCATGATTTGGCTCTCTGTTTGTCCGTTATTGATGTATAGAAATGCTTGTGAATTTTGCACATTGATTTTGTGTCCTGAGATTTTGGTGAAATTGCTTATCAGCTTAAGGAGATTTTGGGCTGAGATGATGGGGTTTTCTAAACATACAATCATGTTGTCTGCAAACAGGGACAATTTGACTTCCTCTTTTCCTAACTGAATACCCTTTATTTCTTTCTCCTGCCTGATTGCCCTGGCCAGAACTTCCAACACTATGTTGAAAAGGAGTGGTGAGAGAGGGCATCCCTGTCTTGTGCCAGTTTTCAAAGGGAATGCTTCCAGTTTTGCCCATTCAGTATGATATTGGCTGTGGGTTTGTCATAAATAGCTCTTATTATTTTGAGATACATCCCATCAATACCTAGTTTATTGAGAGTTTTTAGCATGAAGGGTTGTTGATTTTTTTCAAGGGCCTTTTCTGCATCTATTGAGATAATCATGTGGTTTTTGTCTTTGGTTCGGTTTATATGATGGATTATGTTTATTGATTTGCATATGTTGAGCCAGCCTTGCATCCCAGGGATGAAGCCAACTTGATGGTGATGTTAAGCTTTTTGATGGATTGCTGGATTTGGGCCAGTATTTTATTGAGGATTTTCGCCATGACGTTCATCAGGGATATTGGTCTAAAATTCTCTTTTTTTTGTTGTGTGTCTGCCAGGCTTTGGTATCAGGATAATGCTGGCCTCATACAATGAGTTAAGGAGGATTCCCTCTTTTTCTATTGATTGGAATAGTTTCAGAAGGAATGGTACCAGCTCCTCTTTGTACCTCTGGCAGAATTCGGCTGTGAATCCTTCTGGTCCTGGACTTTTTTTGTTTGGTAGGCTACTAATTATTTCCTCAACTTCAGAGTCTATGATTGTTCTATTCAGGATACAGCTTCTTCTTGGTTTAGTGTTGGGAGGGTGTATGTGTCCAGGAATTTATCCACTTCTTCTAGATTTTCTAGTTTATTTGCGTAGAGGTGTTTATAGTATTTTCTGATGGTAGTTTGTATTTCTGTGGGATCAGTGCTGATATCCCCTTTATCATTTTCATTGTGTCTTTTTTATTCTTCTCTCTTTTCTTCTTTATTAGTCTTACTAGCAGTCTATTAATTTTGTTGATCTTAAAAAAAAAAAAAAAAAAAACTCCTGGATTCATTGATTTTTTGAAGGGTTTTTATGTCTCTGTCTTCTTCAGTTCTGCTCTGATCTTAGTTATTTCTTGCCTGCTGCTAGCTTTTGAATGTGTTTGCACTTGCTTCTCTAGTTCTTTTAATTGTGATGTTAGAGCGTCAATTTTAGATCTTTCCTGCCTTCTCTTATGGTGCTATAAATTTCCCTCTACACACTGCTTTAAATGTGTCCAAGAGATTCTGGTATGTTGTGTCTTTGTTTTCATGGGTTTCAAAGAACATCTTTGTTTCTGCCTTCACTTTGTTATGTACCCAGTAGTCATTCAGGAGCAGGTTGTTCAGTTTCCATGTAGTTGAGTGGTTTTGACTGAGTTTCTTAACCCTGAGTTCTAATTTGATTGCACTGTGGTCTGAGAGATAGTTTGTTATAACTTCTGTTCTTTCTCATTTGCTGAGGAGTGCTTTACTTCCAACTATGTGGTCAATTTTGGAATAAGTGGGATTTGGTGCTGAGAAGAATGTATGTACTGTTGATCTGGGGTGGAGAGTTCTGTAGATGTCTATTAGGTCTGCTTGGTGCAGAGCTGAATTTAAGTCCTGGATATCCTTGTTAACTTTCTGTCTCGTTGATCTGTCTAATGTTGACAGTGGGGTGTTGAAGTCTCCCATTATTATTGTGTGGGAGTCTAAGTCTCTTTGTAGGTCTCTAAGGACAATATACAATAATATATATTATTGTATTTATTGCATAATAATACTGTGGTAAGTATAACATTTATATTTTTAATTTATAGATGTCCTGATTATCAGTTTTAAGTATTTATAGAAAATAGTATCTCATAAACATTGTTATGCAACTTTATACATCTATTGGGCTTTTATATAAATAAAATTGTGATAATTAACATCTGAGCTAGTCACTAAAAATTAAAAAAAAAAACAACTAAAAAGCTGAAAAGCAAGCCCACTCACATGTCTTTTCTGTCATATTTTTCATGTGAATGTCCCACTAGGAAAGGGACTGGGTTAAATTTGAAGATTACATAAAAATACATGTTATCTTTTATTGAATACTTAAATGTACCATACACTGTAATGTTTACTGCATATATTTTATGTTTTAATAATAAAATGTTTTCTGAATCACCTCTTTCAAAAGATAAGTAAAAAAAAAAAAAAATTGAGAGGGAGTTTAAGGAATTTGCCCAACATCACTCAGTTTGTGTTTAAGTCTGGATAAAGAATCTCATCAATCTGCTGCAGAAATTGTGTCTCCACGTTGTCTCAACTTGAAGATGAAATGCACATGAATCACTGATTCAATCCATCTGAGCTTCTGCGTTGCTAAAGAGCTCCCGCATGAAGTCAATGCTGCTAGCTCGTATCAGACTTTGAATAACAAGATTGGTATTTGCCAGAAGCTGGGAAGGGTCTGGGGAGGAGATGAAGAGAGGCTGGTAAATGGGTACAAACACATAGCTAGATAGACGGAATAAGTTATATTGTTCAGTAGCTCAGTAGGACAACTGTATTTACCAATAATTTATTGTACATTTAAAAATAGCTGGAAGGGAATATTTGAGATATTCCCAACACAACGAAGTGATAAATAAATGTTTAATGCAGTAAGTACATATTCGAGGTGATGGCTGTCCTAAATACCTTGAATTGATCATTATACATTATATGCTTCTGTCACAGTATCTCACGTACCCCATAAATATGTACCATTAGTATGTATCAATAAAAAAATTTAAAAAGTTGCTTAATTATTAATAATGGTAATGACTTCTTAGATTGTTTTGAAGATTAAAAGAAATAATGCTTGCAGAAAATGAGCATTCAATAGATATTACATCTCAATGTAAAACAATGTGATGCAATTTAAAGCAAAAGGGAAGAATCTATTTACTATTATCTGGAGGAAAAATACACAGGAAGATAAAGATAAAGGCAAACACTGCATCTATGTCCCTTTCTTACCTTGCTCTACTTTTTCTTTTCTTCAATAGCATTTGCTACTTTCTATCATACTATGTAATTCAGTTATTTATTTATTATCTTATTTTCTACCTCTCATATGGAATGTAAACTTTCACAGAGACAGGAGAGGTTCTCTGTTTTGTGTACCTATGGAATGTAAACTTGCACAGAGACAGGGCAGGTTCTCTGTTTTGTGTACCTACAACAGCACTTGGTAGGTTCTAAGAGATTGAGAATAGATGTTCAGTAAGTATTTGTTGAATAAATCCATAAATGTAAAAAGATTTGCTTTGTAGCAAGGTGATTGTAAGGGAACTTTCATAGTTCTCACTTGGTCCTGATAGAAAGAATAGAAAAATATTCTGCTGAGAATATGCAATCAAAATGCATGTGTCACATGAGTTTAGAGCCTGAATTCAAACTATTTGCATTTCAGACAACTTCAACGGAATTTATTTTAAATCAGACCCTGGTCTGTGTTGTTACTAGGTGTCCAGTAGAAACAAAAGCTCATTTTCTCCCAAAGCCCAGGGCTCAATAATTTCAAATATTCCAAAATTATATATATATATATATATATATTCAAAGTTAGGAGAAATAAATGAAAAGAAATAAAATACCATGAAAGTCAGAAGGAACAATAGGCTTCAGAATCATAGCTGCAAAGCCTTTGAGTAATGGAAACTTCAGATAGGGACATAAATATTTAAAAATGTCAGAGTCAGACAGACAGAAGAGAGAGAGAGAGAGAGAGAAGCCTAGATAAAAACTCCCTAAATAAGAAGGTCAAATAAATTCAGATGTATTCTAACTATTGTGAAAGCAGTAATTAACTATCCAGTGAAAACTATAAATTGCAAAATCAACTTTTTAATAAATCTGTCATAGCCTAGCACAAAACGCAAGAACACAGAGAAATTAATAATAAAATATAGAATACAATAAATCGGGCCGGTAGTAACTAAATAAGTTTCTATATCCACACAAATATCAGAAAAAATAAAATTTAAATTTAAAAAAGCATAAACAAAGATACAGGTGGCCACTACATAATGAGCAGAGAATCAGTTATCAAGAAGATGTAATAATACACAACTTGCAGCCAATGAACACTACCACTTTAAAATACACAATTTGCTCACTATCAGAACTCTAAGGAAATATTGACAAATTCACAATAATGGAGAAGTATTTTATCACATGTTCCCCAATTACTGATGATAGATAAGCAACAGTCAAGTTTATGAGATGGTTTACTATAAAAATTATTACAAATGTTCATTAAAAATATCTGCAGTAGTAAAAAAATGTAAGTAACACAAATACCTGTCACCCAAGGAAGAAATAATTTACTGTGATATATCAGCACATTGAATATTTGGGTACTCATCCAGGATATATGAAAACCTATACACAAATAGTCATAGAAGCTTTATTTTAATAATCAGAAACAGAAAACAATCCTGATGTCCTTCAGCAAGTGAATGATTAAATCAAATATGATACAGCAATACCATGAAATATTATGCAGCAAAAACAAAGAAAGAAAAACAAAAATTACCATTACATATAACCACCTGCGTGGGTCTCAAGTGGATATTACTGATATAAAAGGTCAATTTCAAAAGTTTACCTACTGTAAAATTTCATTCTCATAACTTCATTTTAATGACAAAACTAATAGAGATGGAACACAGGTTAGTAATTTCCATAAGTAGGAAATTGGGGAGGAAGGGAAGTGACTCTGGCTATCGGTGGGTAGCACAAGGAATCAGTACCTTTGCAAAGGCTCAGTACCTTTGCGTGGTGGTCTCAGTACACATATGATAAAATTTCCTACCTCTAAGTACACACACTGACATACACACATGGGTGCTGCAAAACTGGTGAAATATAAGCAATATTGGTAGATTGCATCAGTATCAATTTCCTCGTTGTGGTCATATGCGATTGTAGTAATGCAAGATGTTGCCGTTTGGGGAAACCTGGGGAAGAATGTTTGGGATCTCTCTATTATTTCTTATCACTGTATGTGAATCTACAGTTTTCTCGAAATTAAAAAATTAAGTCAATTACGTAAACAATATATTTCTTTAAACTTAAATTTCTGTGATAATGTGTGTATATCTGTGTGAATCTTTGTCTTTGGGTAAATACTATTCCAACACTGACCATTCATAACAACCTTTCAAGTATATTAAATTAATTTTAGTAGTTAATGAAGATTTCATTAAAAATGTAAAATCTATGAAAGACATTTAGAAATTATTTCTGAGGCTGCAACTCTATCATCCTAATAGAATTTAATCTTTTCCACCACTTAACTCTTTATTACAAAATAGGCTCCTTTTTACTCAGTACAAATTAGGAAATATGTAAAAGGTATATGCAGGAAAATGTGAGAAAAATGAAAACAAAATTTTTGAGTCACAATAACTAACAAACATTAATAGATTATCTAAGAAAACTAAAACATCTAATCAATTTTTGGAATGCTGGCAGTTCCACACGTTTTTCACTGAGCAATATAGTTTAGATAATATCTTGAAGATTTTTTGTGTTAATCATTGAAAGAAACTCATATTTAGAAATAAGCTGAGAAAAACAATACTATTAATATTTGTTATGGTAGAATTATACCTGATGTTAAGGTTATTTGAATGACTTTTACATGCTGTTTCCACAGCAATAGAAATGTATTTTTCCTGCTTCACAGTGTTTTTAATTTATAACATGATGCCAAAACCTTACCAATGCTCCGTCAATCCAGAAGCAATAATCTAACAAAAATAAATACACACTGTTTTCTATAGTTTCTAATATACTTCATTGTTTTATATAACAAATTATGTAATGACTTAGAATTTAGAATACTACAGAGCCTAATTAAAGCCATATTGTATCACTAGTTTGTAGAACTATTTGCAAAACCCTTGGTTATAATAATTTAAGTTTATCGACATGCAATCAGAATACTTTAAGAAATTCCCCCAGAAAGCTTTATCTTATCTTATTTTATTTTATTTTTTTGAGACAAAGTCTCTGTTGCCCAGGCTAGAGTACAGTAGCCTGATCTTGTCTGACTGCAATCTCCACCTCCCAGGTTCAAGGGATGCTCCTGTCTCCGAGTAGCTGGGATTACAGTAGTGTACCACCACACCCGGCTAGGTGTTTTTTTTTTTTTTTTTTTTTTGAGATGGAGTCTTGCTCTGTCCCCTAGGATGAAGTTCAGTGGCGCGGTCTGGACTCACTGCAAGCTCCGCCTCCCGGGTTCACGTCATTCTCCTGCCTCAGGCTCTCGAGTAGCTGGGACTACAGGCGCCCACCACTAAGCCCGGCTATTTTTTTATATTTTTAGTAGAGACGGGGTTTCACCTGTGTTAGCCAGGATGATCTCGATCTCCTGACCTCGTGATCCACGCGCCTCGGCCTCCCGAAGTGCTGGGATTACAGGCGTGAGCCACCGGGCCCGGCCTAGGTTTTGTATTTTTAGTGGAGATGGAGCTTCACCATTTTGGTCAGGCTGGTCTCGAACGCCTGACTTCAGGTGATGTGTCTGCCTCTGCCTCCCAAAGTGCTGGAATTACGGGCATGAGCCACCCCTCCTGGCTCCGAGGAGCTTTAAAGTTACACTTCCACCCTGTTTACATTTTCCACTAACGATTCCTTCTATTTAGTCAGTGTAATGGCCTGAATTGCGTTCTCCCCCAGTTTCATGTGTTGAAGTCCTGTTTCCTGCGAGCTCAGAATGTGACTGTATTTGAAGATAGGGGTCTTTAAAGAGATAATTAAAGTAAGATGAGGGCATTCAGGTGGGTAGTAACCCAGTATGACTGGTGTTTGTATAAAATATGTTGGGATACAGATGTCCACAGAGAGAAGACCCTGTAAACACACAGGGAGAAAACGGCCATCCAGGGAGGAAAAGGCCATGGAGAGTAGCCTCCAAAAGAAACCAGCCTTGCCAGCACCTTAATCTCAGACTTCCAGCCTCCAGAATTGTGAGAAAACAAATTTCTGTTGTTTAAGCTACCCAGTCTGTGATCATTTGTAATGGTAGCCCTTGCAAACTAGTACAGTCAGTGTCATAGAAAATGTGTGTTAGGGAAGTTTGTGAGCTATGCTAGGTGTGCACGCAATTGCACCTCCTAGCGGGAAGGGGTCACAATTGTTCATTGAACGAATAAATCTAAGTTGATTAGCTCCTGAAAGATGGATCTTTTGGTTTAATCTAGCAGAGTGCAGATTGTCAGAGATAAAACTAAGGACTGTGACTGGATTATAAAAAAAGTAAAGAAGAAGAACAATGAAAGTTTTCATTGAGTGGCCATAGGATAGAGGGAAGCTCATCTGTATTGTGCAGTTCAGTGACTGCCACACTGGATGACTGACATGCTCAGGGTAAAGCTTCTGTTCTGAAACATCAGGATTCAAATCCCACCTTTCCTCTTTTCCTAAATCATATAACCTAATTTATTCATTAATAACTTTAATTTTCTTGTTCTAAAATCTGAATGATAATAGCACCCAACCCTGTGGTTGTTATAAGAATTGAGAGAGTTAATACTACTGGAACATTTAAAGCATTGCCTTGTAAATGGTTCACACTTGGCCAATATTGAGTATAACTTTTCTTTAATCCACTAACTACCCAGAAACTTCCGAATATTTTGTTTTATTATTACATTCAACATTCTCTAGGTAAAATCTCCAGATAAAATTTGAGGCATATATTGTCATATTTTGAAACATTACTTTATCATTTAGAAAGTGATTTCTGTAAAGTACAAGTTTTTCTCTGTAGATTAATTTGTTAAATGTAAAAGACACATTTTGGAAATGAGTGCATCTTTGACAATTGGCCAATCATTCTTTTTAAAACTTTTGGTCCCATCAAAGCTGAGTGTGGAAAGGATTATTGGTGGAAGCTATGTGGTATAAATGAAGTGAATTTTCAGAATATGTGGTCTCAGATCTGAAAAATAGAGTTGGCATTATCGCTCTTCCCCAAAAATAAAGCAAAAAAATGTTGTGGTTGTATATTACTAAGATGTGCACTCTCAAGTCAGATCTCAGTGAGTCTCACCTGCTGGCATTCACAGCCTGTGTGTTCCCTCAGCCTGTAAAGTGGGCTAAACCCCAGGACTTATTTTTAGTAAACAGAATATAATGGAATGATGAGATGTCACATCCAGGATTAAGTCTGCAAAATGACCATGACTTCAGTGTTGCTCCCTCCATTTTGCCCTCTTGTGTGCTCTCTCTGATGGAAACTAGCTTCTTTCATGCTGGAAACCATTCTATCAAGAGGCCAGCATGTCCAGAGAATGAGGGAAGCCTCCGGCCAACTAACCATGTGGAAGAGAACCCAGTCATTCATCACATAGTGAACATAGACCTGAATCTCCCTCAGTGAAACCTTGCAAGGAGATAGCATCTCTTGGAAGGATACACATATTAGCAATGGTACAAGATGTGTATCTTTTGTACAAAAGTAGCACAAAGGGTGACCACTTCATAACATGGAACTTTGAGTAAGTATGGAAATGTCCGAGTAATCTTTTCCATTTGAGTTTTGAGAGTTTCCTCTAGTGTGGATGCTTCTGCTGGGAGATTATATGAAATGTAAATAGCTTCATGCTCTGTGCTAGTCCAAGGAGGTCCGTCCAGATAGCTCTCCCTTAGTTCTTCTTGTAAACAATTTCCCATTTTTGTCCTTTCCAAGTGCCTAGCTAGCAGAGCAACCTGTTATGCACTACTGGGAATCAATATGTATCAAAACCTAGAGTCATCTCTCTTTCCTAATAAAGCAGGCAAATCCTGTTCCTGTCCATGGTGTGATTTCCTTTCTCCGTGGATTTCAGGGACACCATTGAGTAGGGATAGGATTCAGTGTCCTTCATGTGCAGCCAGTGCCAGCATATGCTATGAATTCATGCCTCAATCAGGCCACTGCATTTTCCTCCCATGTTGAGCAGAACTCCCCTTCACTAGCTCCAAGTGAGGGAATGTAGGTAAGGAATTGGAAGGAATTAGATTTATTGTGAGGCATCTGAGTCATCTGCTCCTGTAGTTTGTTTGTACTTTTTAGATCTCTTAGGATAAGTCTCACACCTTAGACCTGAAGAGATAAGGAAAGCATTTGGTTATGGGAAACTGAGAGCATACTGCAAATCACATATATGAGGGAGCAGCCTCCCATTGAAAAAGACACAGTCGAAATGCAGGAATTGAGCAGTGAGGGACCCTGGATAATAGATATTTGACGTCACCTTTGTCCACTCTCTACTCCCTGTCTCCTAAAATGTCCCACTGAACAAGCCCAACAGAAAGTCTGAGAGAAGTAGAACCTGGTAATGAAGTTCATAGAGGTCAGGAGGTCAGCCTTTAGGGCACAGAAGAGAATGGAAAGCGGAGAGAAAGGATCTAAAAGAATGAGTTGAAAGTGCCCAGAAGACTTAGTATGAATGATTTTTTCACGCATTTACTTTCAATACTTTTTTATCCTTAAATTTTAGATGTGCTTTTCTGAAACCGATGTAAAGATGGTTTTTTGCTATTGTTGTGTTGATTGACTTGGTTTTAATGTAATTTCATTATCTCTGATTTTTTAAAAAAAGTGTATGTAATATGTTTCATCAATATATGGGAATGATGTTATCAGTTTGGGTTGTATTGGGCAGCACACAGCAAAAAATTGTTTAGTGTGGCTTCATCAAATGAAGAATTTTTTTTTCCCTATGTCATAGGAATATCAGAACTCACCACTCTGGGCTGGTGTGGCTGCTTGAGCAAGTCATGAAGGAAGGACCTTGGAGCTTCCGCCTTCCCCCTTCTCAGTCTGTGGCTCTCAACCTCACAAATGCAAAACAGCAGCCTTATCCAAGGCACCACTCCTGCATTAGGTGGCCTGAAGTGGTGGTGCGTGTGGGAGTGGTGGGGAGGGGTGGGAAGATAAAATTACACACCAGTGAAGGCTGTACCCTTTTATGCAAAACATGAACTTATTCAGAGCTCTATTTCTCATTTATCTTTTCAGTACCAAGCCTATCACCACCAGAATATTCAGACAAAAGAATATTTCTTCCAGGGAAAAAATTACAGATTCTTTTGTTGAGGATATTGGGTAAACATATAGCAGTAACGGCTTACATGCTACACTTGGATATCTTCCCTCTTTATATTTCATGCTTTCTATATACCACAATCCTCCCTTGTTGCTGTTATTTTCTGCTCTTCTGACTTCTATTAGATTGACTGCCTTTCCTTCATTGCCCTTTTTCTCTGCAAATGTGGAGTTCAAGGCCCTGTTTCTGTTTTTCTGGTTACTCCTAAATGTCTACCATGCATACTTAGAAAGATTTCAAACTGATTGATATCTCTAACCACTTTAAGAATCATGATGTACTTTAAATACTTTTGCTCGGGTAAACTCAAATCTGAGCTACATTTTAAAAATTTTGTTTTGCCAGCTTTCACACAAGGGGCTTCCAGAGAGAGCTGGGTACGCACTAGCTACTCCAGGCTTGTTTGGGCAAAACAAAGGCAGGAGGTTTGGCCTCTGCTGTGGCTCAAAGGGGGACTGAGAAAATGTTTCTGTGCAAGAGGTTTAATTTTCCTGCTGATGCCAAAGGAGGAGGTACATGTTCATGGGTTCTCTTACCAGGCTGCACAGATGTGGGGCCAAAGAGGAAAGAGAGGCCGACCCTGCAAATGCATTCAGTAGTAGAACACCAAAAATGGAGCCACACACTTTATTACAAATATTTACCCTTCACTGCTCTATTGCTTTCTTTCCTGAATAATAATTGACTGGTTATGGCTTACTAAAGAAACAGGTTTCCAGAAACACTTTAGAGATAGCATTTTAATATATATTTTTAGCGTCTATTTATTGCCATTGATAATTTTTCTGCTTTTAAGGTAAATGTTCTTTTTTATTCCTAGTTGCTCTTAATATTCTGGTTTTCTTTGGTTGTTATTGTTCTAAATGCAATTTGACAATACTATGTCAATAAAATGACTACTTTTTATTTGTGTGGCTCAGAATGCATGTTCAACCAAATCTGGAAATTTCTAAGCATACATCATATTGACTATTTATCTGCTACATTGCCTTAATTCAATACTTAAGGAATCTAATCAGATATGTCATACATTCTTGTTCTCTTCTCTATTTTCTTACACTTTTGTTCATATTTTTCAAATGTTCACTAATCTGTGTTGAATTATGGCTTATTTTCACAAAAGTATTTCTTGGTTGAATTATACCCAGATTGCCATTTAGGCATCATTAAGTTTATAATATCAGAATCCATTTTCATTTATCTTTTTAATCATCCATTGGTGACCAACAAATATAGATATATAATTTGATGCCATCTAAATATTTGCCATCTCAGGAAAGGTGAATTTCTGTGAAATATTTTACAAATACATTATTTTATCTAACAAAATACATTATTTTATGAATTGCGTTTAGCAAATTACTTTACCATAAATTATTTTCTGGAACCAAAGAAAGTCACAGAAGTTAAAAATTAAATTTTTGAGGCAAAGTTAGAGAATAATCCCAGATCAAAGATAAAGGAATAAATTTGAAATATCAGGAACCCAGGGAAAAATGCATCATTATGTTTGAATTCACAGTAGAGAGCAGACATTAAAAGTCTAATATGCTCCCCAGCCAGGGGGATCTAACCCTTTTGCATCTTAGATTCAAATCGCATGACTCCCTTTATAATAGATATAAATTGGTTTATTTTTATTAAAGACATTTACATGTCACCAAGCATTCCGTAAAGGCCGTTAACACTGAAGTAGTTCTGTTGGGTATAACTTTAATTTGTGAACTCAAAGTAAATTTACAAAAATCTTGTGCCTACTAAAGTTATTCATTAGGCTCATTGAATTTAATGAGAATGTGGTTAACTGAAAACAGGAATTTACAGCCCATCAATCCAGTGATTTACATGCCATTATGCCTGGGGAATATATCCCACTCCTATTGTTGTTAATGACTCAATAGCTCTGGATTGTGAATTAGAGACATGGGACAGAAGGTAAAGGGAGAAGATAAAATGGAGGAAGTTTAGTTTGCCAAGAGGGGAGAGTGGAGAAAGTAAAGATGATGCTGATACATCTCACTAAAGGGCAGTTTCTGTGTTTTACTTGCATTCACCTCGCTGTGTGAACATCACTGGTTGGAAGAGGAAAATCATTTCAAATTGAATGCTGTAAGAACTTTCTGTTTGGATTTGTCTTCTAACAAATATATGGAAAGAACATTCTTCTTTCGGTAATCACATTAAGAATGTAGGGGAAATGAACCATGTCACATGAAAATCTCACTAAGTAAACCTAGTAACTAGGTACTAAACTTTATTGTACTTGGGAAAATAGGCATTACTATTTATTGGTGGGTCCAATGGACCTGTTTAATTTTTTATACTTCAAATCATTTCATTAATTTCTAGAAGTAAGAATAAATAAATTGTGAAAGCAGTTTACTAAAAATTATAATGAGAATTTAACCATAATGAACACAAAATGTATTCGTTATTCCACTGGTGTTCAATTCAATTTATACGTATGAAAAATGGACAACGCAATTGTCCTCTGAATGCAAGTAGCTATTCATCAATTGTCATACATGGAGCTGGAATTTATCATTCTTATAAATACTAATAATACTAGATTCCACATATGTCTCCGACAAGTTCTAGCATATCATTTTGAGTGATTTTTCTTATACTTGCATCATCAAAATACAATATTTGAATAATTTTTGAAACCTTTGTTGACTCATAATTATCTTAAAGAGATGACCATCTTGTTTGCTATATAATTTAGTCTTCCTTTTTTTAATGTATAGACATCATTTAGAATACTCTACCCAATGATTTAAAAATATCTTTATCATTTATTTTCTTCTAGTTACCTTTGTTTATACATCTGCTTTCATTACACTTTTGCTTCTGAAGAGTATCAAGTAAATTTTGGAACATAAACCTAACAAAGAATAAAATGACTTAGATGTGTCTTTTTAACAAAATGGGATTGGCCAAGATTTTATCACAAAATATTGCATGATGAAATTCTTCCTGTTGAATGACTACATTGATAAGAACATCATTATTTTCTGTTTTTACTTATATATACATTTCCCAATCACAAATTCGTAAGTTTGAGAAAATTCATTAAACATACTATCATCTAGAAATTTACCGAATATTTCACTTATAAGATCACATTCACCATCATCTCTATAGTCCCAAATGTAGCTGTTTGTTGCTTTTCTCCTTTCATCTAATAATTATGGCGTGTCTTTCTCTGCCAATTATATTTTTCTTTGCCATTATTAGTGGAGAATAAAAATTTTATTTTCAACAGTGCTTAATAAAAATTAAAAGCAGCCTCCAAAGATGGTGTCTCTAGTCTTGTTTTATATACTTTTAAAAAGGTAAAACCCTGGCAAATGCAATAAAAAGATAGTGGGAATGCAAGTTTATTGTACTTTATCATCATAATTTTAAGCCAGAAATAGTCAAACTTTGCTGTAAAGGGCCAGATAGTAACTGGCTTTGTCAACTATACAGTCCCATCACTTGCCATTCTAGCATGAAAACAGTTACAGATTATATACTATGAATAGACTGGGATGGGATCTCGTATGTCTGTATTTATAAAAACAGGGTCAGGTTGGATTCGGTCCACAGCCACAGTTTGTCAATCCCTATTTAAGGAATTTTACAATTCCTTTGTTTCCTTATTATTTTGGTATAGTTCACCCTAAGTGGGAATAGTTTATATGTAGTAATGATTACCAAATATGATTAAAATGCAAAATAGAAAATGTAGCAAAACAGCATATAAGACATAGAAAAGTAAGTTAACTAAAATCTCATGATGTACCTGACGTTTATAAAAGGGATTAGTAATACCACAGAGTAATTGCAAAATAGAATGCATATTATTCTACTGGAAATTAGTTAAGTTTTATTTTTGAATAATGTGTAAGTAAGAATAAAATAATGATAAATCAATCTTACAAATCCTTGTAACTGCTTAAAAAAACCCTCACAAGCTAAAGTCTGTTCAGTGGAAGCTGATGCTGTGATGAGGGTTTTTTAATACTACCATAAAAGGAAGGTATTGAATTTGGGTAAACTAAAACTGGACATCCCATCACCTTCTCGAAATGTTTTTAATTGACATCCCCAGCAGGATACCAAGGCTTGTCTGGAGGTAAGTACCCATAGGAGCACTGTGATCCCACCTGAGAAAAATTGACCTTTTTTTAATCTAAGATTTATAATGAGAAATGTAAATGAATCCGAGAATATTAAGTCTAAGAACACTGAAGGATAAAAAATTTGATCATATTTTGGTAATGACCTCTTCTTCTCCAAAGAGGAGAAGTAGATAATATATAATATATATTATATATAACATATACCAAAATATATATAATATATAATATAAATTATTTATATATTATATATTAATTATATATTATATAAATAATTTATATATCATATAATGTATGTAATATGTTATATATAATATGTACAATAATTAATAATATATAATAAATAAATAATATATAATAAATGTATAATATAATATATAATATATATTATCACTCGCTATATAAAATAATGTTATATATAAGGTTAAGAGGTTATAAGGTTAACAATGTAACAATATAATATATTTTATATTATTATAATAGATACAATATAAATTATATAATCTGTATAATATATAATCTATTATATGTAGATAATATATAATATATTATCTCTCAATACAGAGAAATAATATATAATATATTGATATACAAATAGGTATATAAACATATAAAATATATAAATAGATTATACATATATTTAGTATCTAATATATAAATATATAAACTAGTTAACATGTATTTTAGGGAGAGAGAAATAAGTATCTATTATGTGTAAATCACCTCTCTCATTTTTGTATATATTTTACACTTCTACTTCTCCTTCTACTTATTTGACATCTTCATGTCCTTTCTGGTCTTTCTCACTTGTGTGATTTTCTGTGAAGCCACCTCTGCCCTTTCTCTCGGTGACCTTACTCATCCTTTCTATGTGAGTTCATTGCTATGTCCTCACAGATGAACCCTGTACAATTTTCACATGGATTTTCCCAGTATAATATAAACATGTGCCACTTTGCATTCTTCTTTGCTGGTGCTTCTTAAGAGTGTAACTATATTTTTTTATCTGAGTGACAATTTTATTGCTATGTGTCTCTTCTACCAACTGCAGGCCCCACGAGGGAAGGAGACAGAACACCCTTGGCTCACTGTGAGAACCAAACATAATGCCTGCCATATTGTAGAAGATAAAAATATATTTACCACGGAAAACGATTGAATAATTAGCATTTCTGTGATGAAACATAATTGGCCTAAGAAAATGCTACTATAGTGACTGTCATGTGAATATTAGTTTGTTAAATGAAGGGAATCAATGTGGCATGTCACAGACATACATTAGACAAAATTGAACCGAGTAAATGAATTCCAAATTCATTATTTTTTATTATGTATAACACCAGGAGCATCATTCATCACTGAAAAGTAATTGAGTGTTAAATAGATGGATATTTAAGTGAAATTTGCATTTTAAAATGAGTACATTCAATAATCATACATATAGTTTGGAGAGAAAAAAAGAATGCTCATTATTTTTGGAAATAACTCAGTTGTAAAATAAATTATCCTAAGGGAGTTATCTCAACTGTTCTTAAGATGACTTTGACCTTGTCCATCTGTCCATCCTTAGCTGTCTTTCAGTTTTCAGCCCCTCACACAGCTACAGCTCCACTGCATTTATTTTTGGTTCACATGAGCACCATCCTGCCTCAAGTTCCTGACTTCATAGCTGATTTATTTTTAGCTCTTCCTTTTCTCTCTCCATATTGCTTCTCCTTTTAATCTAACTAGCACTTTCTCATTCTGCAACAATTCTATTACCATTTTATTGTCATTTCTTTCTGTATATAAACTAAATTCCATGAAGGGACTAATAGCATCTGTCCTTTTATCATATAACCTGTGGACTTTTCTTTTCTTTTTTCTTTTTTTTTTTTTTTTTTTGATATGGAGTCTTGCTCTGTCACCCAGGCTGGAGTGCAGTGGTGCGATCTTGGCTCACTGCAAGTTCTGCCTCCCGGGTTCACGCCATTGTCCTGCCTCAGTCTGCCGAGTAGCTGGGACTACTGGCACCTGCCACCACGCCCAGGTAATCGTTTGTAGTTTTAGGAGACACAAGGTTTCACCGTTTTAACCAGGATGGTCTCAATCTTCTGACCTCGTGATCCGCCCACCTCGGCCTCCCAAAGTGCTGAGATTACAGGCATGAGCCACCACACCCTGCCAACCCTTGTACTTACTACAGCCTTCGTACACAGTACAAACAGGGAAGATGGGCAGAATGAAGGACTCAAATGCAGAGTCACTTCCTTTTTTTAATGATTACAAAACATAAAAATGTGTCTCATTCATAATTGGTGGTGTATATATTCAGTAGAACACTATGACACATAAAAAATGCTAACGGTATAACGGGCCTCAAACGAGAATGAAACGGCATAGTCATGTGCAAGTAGGAGGAAAACAACTATGTGTCAAAAGTGTTCATAAGTTGTATAAAAGTAACACATTTAAACTTACAATAGGCATTACAAGAGGACTGAAAAAATGGGTGATGAAAACATTTTTCTTGATATAATTTTATTAAATGTTTATACTACTTATTTAATATTAACAAATAAAGCTAAAATCAACTGAAGTTAATAAAGAGCCATCCAATGAAATGTTGTTTTATTTAAAATAAAAAAAAATTGTCTTTATTATATTACATGGTAACAAGACAGTTGCTAATTTAATCAAAATATCATTCAGAAGGCAAATATATTGATTTGGTTTTTGGTTTCAGAAACAAGCATTTAATTAAGTAACTTTTTCTCCTTTAAGAATCATGGGAGCCACAGTGTAAATATGACCTAAGTGGATTTTTTTTTCACACATGTGTGCCTGTACAATATTTATCTGTGTAACAGTATGCTATATAGTCTATCTTTTAGATGATTATAGATATGGTTTATATGATGTTACATATAAATATATTTAGACCTTTGTACCTACATGTGGATACTAATACACACATAAACATAGAAATATTAGTAATGAGTTTTTAATATGTATCAATGCATGTTCAGATTTCGTTAACATAACAGACATGGCATGAATATACATCTCTTCTCCCTCAAATCCTTAAAAAATTATGTGTGTGTGTTTTTGAAAGAAATTAATCTTCCATTTGTTTGTGTCCTCTTTTATTTCACTGAGCAGTGGTTTGTAGTTCTCCTTGAAGAGGTCCTTGACATCCCTTGTAAGCTGGATTCCTAGGTATTTCATTCTCTTTGAAGCAATTGTGAATGGAAGTTCATTCCTGATTTGGCTCTCTGCTTGTCTGTTACTGGTGTATAAGAATGCTTGTGATTTTTGCACATTAATTTTGTATCCTGAGATTTTGCTGAAGTTGCTTATCAGCTTAAGGAGATTTTGGGCTGAGACGATGGGGTTTTCTAAATATACAATCATGTCATCTGCAAACAGGGACAATTTGACTTCTTCTTTTCCTAACTGGATACCCTTGATTTCTTTCTCTTGCCTGATTGCCCTAGCCAGAACTTCCAACACTATGTTGAATAGGAGTGGTGAGAGAGGGCATCCCTGTCTTGTGCCAGTTTTCAAAGGGAATTTTTCCAGTTTTTGCCCGGAAGAATCAATATCGTGAAAATGGCCATACTCCCCAAGGTTATTTATAGATTCAATGCCATCCCCATCAAGCTACCAATGAGTTTCTTCACAGAATTGGAAAAAACTGCTTTAAAGTTCATATGGAACCAAAAAAGAGCCCGCATTGCCAAGACAATCCTAAGTCAAAAGGACAAAGCTGGAGGTGTCACGCTACCTGACTTCAAACTATACTACAAGGCTACAGTAACCAAAACAGCATGGTACTGGTACCAAAACAGAGATATAGACCAATGGAACAGAACAGAGTCCTCAGAAATAATACCACACATCTACAGCCATCTGATCTTTGACAAACCTGAGAGAAACAAGAAATGGGGAAAGGATTCCCTATTTAATAAATGGTGCTGGGAAAATTGGCTAGCCATAAGTAGAAAGCTGAAACTGGATCCTTTCCTTACCCCTTATACGAAGATTAATTCAAGATGGATTAGAGACTTAAATGTTAGACCTAATACCATAAAAACCCTAGAAGAAAATCTAGGTAGTACCATTCAGGACATAGGCATGGGCAAGGACTTCATGTCTAAAACACCAAAAGCAACGGCAGCAAAAGCAAAAATTGACAAATGGGATCTAATTAAACTAAAGAGCTTCTGCACAGCAAAAGAAACTACCATCAGAGTGAACAGGCAACCTACAGAATGGGAGAACATTTTTGCAACCTACTCATCTGACAAAGGGCTAATATCCAGAATCTACAAAGAACTCAAACAAATATACGAGAAAAAAACAAACAACCCCATCAAAAAGTGGGCAAAGGATATCAACAGACATTTCTCAAAAGAAGATATTCATACAGCCAACAGACACATGAAAAAATGTTCATCATCACTGGCCATCAGAGAAATGCAAATCAAAACCACAATGAGATACCATCTCACACCAGTTAGAATGGCAATCATTAAGAAGTCAGGAAACAACAGGTGTTGGAGAGGATGTGGAGAAATAGGAACACTTTTACACTGTTGGTGGGATTGTAAACTAGTTCAACCATTATGGAAAACAGTATGGCAATTCCTCAAGGATCTAGAACTAGATGTAGCATATGACCCAGCCATCCCACTACTGGGTATATACCCAAAGGAATATAAATTATTCTACTACAAAGACACATGTACACGTATGTTTATTGCGGCACTATTCACAATAGCAAAGACTTGGAATCAACCCAAATGTCCATCTGTGACAGACCAGATTAAGAAAATGTGGCACATATACACCATGGAATACTATGCAGCCATAAAAAAGGATGAGTTTGCGTCCTTTGTAGGGACATGGATGCAGCTGGAAACCATCATTCTTAGCAAACTATCACAAGAACAGAAAACCAAACACCGCATGTTCTCACTCATAGGTGGGAACTGAACAATGAGATCACTTGGACTCGGGAAGGGGAACATCACGCACTGGGGCCTATCATGGGGAGGGGGGAGGGGGGAGGAGGGAGGGATTGCATTGGGGAGTTATACATGATATAAATGATGAATTGATGGGTGCTGACGAGTTGATGGGTGCAGCACACCAACATGGCATAAGTATACATATGTAACAAACCTGCACGTTATGCACATGTACCCTAGAACTTAAAGTATAATAAAAAAAAAAAAGAAAGAAATTAATCTATAATTGTAATAGTATTGATTAAAAAAGAAAGTGCTACCAAGGGGAAAATACATTTTTTAAATATTTATTTAATAAAAGTATTGCACTAACAAAATCATATGTAAAGATCATATAGTCAAAGATGCACTACAGAACTCAAAGCAGTTCTAGGAGTTATGAGAGGTGCCAACTTCAGAATAAGTAGATACGAGTTAAATGACAGAGGCCTGTGTGGTTTCAGGATGTTGAACTGAGTAAATACTTTTTTTTTTTTTTTTTTTTTTTTGCTGCCTTTCTTTCCTCTACTATATGGATACTATACAGATACCAATAGAGGGTCAGGTGCAGTGGCTCATGCCTGTAATTCCAGCACTTTGAGAGTCTGAGGCAGGCGGATTGTCTGAGGTCAGGAGTTCGAGACCAGCCTGGGCAACATGGTGAAACACTGACTCCACTAGAAAACAAAAATTTGCCAGGTGTGGTGGTGGGCACCTGTAATCCCAGTTACTTGGGAGACTGAGACAGGCGAATTGCTTGAACCTAGGAGGCAGAGGTTGCAGTGAGCTGAGATTGTGTCATTTCATTCCAGCCTGGGCAACAAGAGTGAAACTCTGTCTCAAAAAAAAAAAAAAAAAAAAGTGTTTATTCAGAATATAAACTATTGAAAAAGAGAGTCTTGGTTTTAGATAGCTTTCATAAAACATATAAGCAGGAATTTTCAAATTTAAAGATGATTTGACAAATATGAATTGCTAAATATTCACAAAATAACAAAAAATTACAAAATAACGGCAAACTATTTTAACACCTAAATAAATCAAGACTAAATAGATGACATCCTTAAATTAAACACAAAAACATTAAGCTTCAACAAACTAGTGCATTCATTAACATGAAATAGCAAGACTTGGAATTCTGCTTCTGATTAGAATGCAGAAGGCCACAGACCAAATATACCTCAAAATGACAACTAGAAAAATCAAGTAAATTTTAAAAATTATGTGCATATGTGTTTTTGAAGAGTTCAGAAATCTGGAGACTCACGTGAGTGTAAAGAAACTAAATTTCGGAGACTGAAGTGCTCTTTTCAGCTGAGTAGAAATTAGAAGCTATTTCCCTTGATGAGGCATTTGCTGATTATAAGAACAGGCAGAAAAAATATTTGGCTTGTAACAGATAGAGAGACTATGCAGAGGGAAAAACATGCAAGTGATTATGAAAAATTGGGATTTTGATAAGTGCCACACATTCAGCTGGTTGTTACCAGTCAAATTATTCTAAAAGACTTGGACTAAGTAATGGGCCATGCAAGAAATGGGTATCTTAAGTGAAAAGATGGAGAGAGAAAGCCCACCTTCCTTCAGTGCTGAAGTCCAAACTCCTAGCACACAGGACAACCCTGTGATTGACATAGGATAGGTCTTTCTTGTCTAAAAGCAACCTAGCTCCATTCCAAATCAGTGTGAAGTGGTCACCCCCTTCCCTAGCTGATTTTGGCAAGTAGCATTATTATAATACTTAATAACTAGAATACTGTTAAAAATAATTAGGTCTGAGTAGAAATTAAGAAGCTAATAGAAGCTAACCCCAAAGTGACATAAACACTTAAGAGCAGGTAGAGAATAAAGGCATGCTACATTTAACAGGAAGAATAACAGCTGACTGTTCATGTGAAACCTTGAAAGCCTTAAGAAAATGGAATGCACAAAGACTGGATTTACTCTCATGCCTTAAAACAACTTCAAAAAAGAATAAATATATGAAACACTGTTTCAAGGCACTGAGCATCAGTGAGCTCTGAGTGCTACTGTGGCAGAAGCATACTCCCTTGGGTAAGTTTCCCTACCATGACTCAGGGAAAGCGGATGCACGTAGAGCTGAGGAAACTTCCTGAGTTGAGGAAATGGAGCTAAGATTCCAAGTAAACCAAAGCAATGTTGGTTAGCTTAGGCGACATAGTAATAGGTTTCTTAGGGCATTGATCAGAGTACTCAGAAAGATGTCTTAGTAGTAGGAAAAAGTCCTAAGCTAAGCACAGTTCTAGCCTCATCTAATCTTAAAATTGGTATATGAAAAGATCATACTAATTTCAAGTGATTTAACTGTGTCCTAGAATAAAACTCAAAAATATTGATAAAAATAATAAAATATCTAGCATCCTAAAAGCTAAAAGTCACAATATCTGGAATTCCATTAATCATTACCAGGGAGGGCCGAGCATGGTGGCTCATGCTTGTAATCCCAGCACTTTGGAAGGCCGAGATGGGTGGATCACCTGAGGGAAGGTGTGGAGACCAGCCTGGCCAACATGGAAAAACCCCATCTCTACTAAAAATACAAAAATTAACTGGGTGTGGTGGAACGTGCCTATAGTCCCAGCTACTTAGGTGGCTGAGGCAGGAGAATCTCTTGAACCTGAGAGGCAGAGGTTGCAGTGAGCCGAGATCACACCACTGCACTCCAGCCTGGGTGACAGAATGAGACTCAGTTTCAAAATAATAATAATAATAATAATAATAATAATAATAATAATAATTGTTATTATTATTAAGGAGATAAATAGGCAAAATACGTTCAATAAGGAAAATTTTTAAAAATCACAAACTACCCAGAACTGACAGGATGTTAAAATTAGCAAAAACATTAAACTTGTTATTATAACTTTATTGCATACTTTCAAAAACTTAAATAGAAACATAGAAGTTATTTTAAAGATACAAGTCAAACTTAAAATGCTGAAGCTATATTCTCTGAAACAAAATGCCCTGGATAGAATAATAGCAGATTATAGGTGTAAAATGTGGAATTCGTGAATTTAAAGACAAAGTGATTAAAAAATCACATTGAAACATACAGTGATATAAAAAGAATAGAAATAATTAACAGAGCATCATTAACCTGAGACACAGTTTTCAAGATCCTAATAGTTGTATAATTGGAGACTCTGAAAAAGAGAAAGAAAAATGTATTTTAAAGCTTAATGTCCTAAAATTTTCTAATTGTATGAAAACTGTTCACACTGCAGAACTAAGAAGCTCAATGCAGCCAAAGCACAATAAATATGAACAAAATACATTAAGTCATACTATAATCAAATTTCTCAGAACCAATGAGATTTAGAAATTTTTATGAACAGCCAAGGAATAAAGACGAGTTACATATAGTAGACTAACGATAAGAAAGGCAACAGACTTATCATCTAAAACATTGTACATTAAAAGACTTGAGTAACACCTTAATATTACTTAGAGGGATAAACTCAATTTAGAATGATTTTTGCAAGGAAAATATATTTCAAGAAAAACAGTGAAATGAATACTTTTCAAATATACAAGAGCTGAAAGAATTAATCACCAAGAGTCTTTCACTAGAAAGATATGTGAAAGGAAGTCCTTCAGGCCAAAGGAAGATGATAACAGATGGAAATACAGAACTACTCAAAAGCAGAAGAACCAGAAATTATAAATATATGGGTAAATATAAATTATTCTGTATCACTATTTTATTATTTAAATATCATTAACGTTTAAATGTTTATTCAAATATTGGTTTTTAAAACATATTTAAAATAAATGTTATGATAGCAATACCTAAAGATAAAAAGGGTGAAATAAATTACACTATTTTGTTTTAAATGGTATATCACTTAAAGATAGACAGTGATAAGCTAAAGATATGAACTTTTAAACCTTAAAGCACATTAACACAAGTTGTAGTCCAGAGAGGAAATGAAATAGAATCATAAAATAGAATTAGTCTTAAGGCAAAAAGAGAAGAAAAATGGAACAAAGAAGATGGGACAAATTGAAAACAGGCAAAACTTTATTTTTTATTTTTTTAAAGATACACACAAAACCTTTATGTAAAACATATTATGAACTATGAAAAAAGTCTCAACAAATTTAAGAATAAATTACCTCATACAAAGTATATTATCAGGCTGAAATATAATTAAATTAGAAACCAATAATAAAATAATATCTTAAAATATTCTAAGTATATACAAACTGAATAACACATTTTTATAAATCCCATGGGCCATAAAAAGAAGTCAAAAAAATAAATAATTGATTTTCAATTCAATGAAATAAAAAATAACATTTCAAAATCTGTGAGATTCTGAAAATAGTATTTAGGGGGACTTTCATAGCATTAAACTTCTATAGTAAAAAGGAGAAAGCTCTAAAATCATCAATTTCAATGGACATTTTAAGTGACTACAAAAAGAAAAGCAGACAAAATGCAAACTAAGCTCCAGAAAGAAAATAATAAAAATCATACTACTCATCAATGACATATAAAATAGACAAGCATTACGAAAATTGTAAAAAAAAAAAAAAAAAAAAAAAACTGATTCTTTTAGACTTTTTTTTGAGGCCTCTTGAAAAAACTGTATCTGGTAAAAGGAAAGATAACACAAATTACTAATATGAGAAATAAGAGAGATGACATTGCTACATATTCTACAGATGCTAAAAAATGGGAATATTATGAAAGCCTTCAGGCATTAAGTTTGTCAACGTCAGTGGAATTAAAAATTTCTTTGAAAGTCACAAACTACCAATATGTTCAAGAAGAAATATAGAACTTGTGCAGTTCTAACCTATTATAGAAACCATAGCTGTAGTTCAATTATTTCCTATATGCTCCATGTCCGCATGGACAAGGTTGGCAAGGTTGTCATGGAGTCCCTGTCTCCCAGGGAGCATATGCCTTAGTGAGCCTCCTAGGAAAGCATGACTGCACTGGAATTCAAACTTAGCCACTGGAGCCTTGGCTATTATGGTCCCTGGAGTCAATGGCATTCTCATGTCGCCACAGTCCACTCACATACTGTACAGACTCCTTTCTCTTCCCATGTTGGAGACAACGTCTTCACATTCTCCACAACAGACCTTCAGTTGATCTTGTAGCATCTTTACTCATCCTCTCCCTCCTCCATGGCTGCTATGAATTTACTTTGCTGTAGCTCAGCCAGCCTTGGGTAGCTTCATTGGTGTTGTGACTCAAATCTTCACTCCCAGGGATGACACCCTTCTCAGTGTGGGGTTGCTGCATGTATCTGCTCATAGTAATAATGGACAAGAGAAGAGTATGCGTGACCTCCCATGTTATCCAGAACACGGACCAGAGCAGAACTTTCAAGTGTGGGATCTGTTGCCCCCAGAACCCAAAAAGGCCTGAGGCGCCATGCTTTCTGCTTTATGGGAAAAGTTTTTAAATGCCCCAGTTTGTGCCAGATGTAGTGGCTGCAAGCTGTAACTCCAGTTTTGGGGTCCACTGCAGAGGGAAGATCATTTGAAGCAGGAGGTAGGGGCTGCAGGAAGCTATGATCACCCCATTGCACTACAGCTCAGGTGACAGAGTGAGACCCTTTCTCTAAAGAAAAAATAAAAATGCAGAAGTGAGTTTTTTACTTGTGTTAAACTAAATTTTGTCTATGGATGACTGCATACATTGAGTCACTAAGTGACCAACTCCAACTAACTTAGTATGTAAACCAACTGAAAGACTAACTTATTCCATTGATTTAGGGTGGAGAGTTCTGTAGATGTTTCTAAGGTCTGCTTGGTCTGGAGCTGAGTTCGTGTCTTGAATATCCTTGTTAATTTTCTCTCTAGCTGACCTCTCTAATATTGACAGTGGGGTGTTAAAATCTCCCACTATTATTGTGTGGGAGTCTAAGTCTCTTTGTAGGTCTCTAAGAACTTCATTTATGAATCTGGATGCTCCTGTAGTGGGTGCATATATATTTAGGATAGTTAGCTCTTCTTGTTGCATTGATCCCTTTACCAATATGTAATAGCCCTTCTTTGTCTTTCTTGATCTTTGATGGTTTCAAGTCTGTTTTATCAGAGACTAGGATTGCAATCCTGCTTTTTTTTTTTTTTTTTTTTTTTGCTTTCCATTTGCTTGGTAAATATTCCTCCATCCCTTTATTTTGAGCCTATGTGTGTTTTTGCACATGCGTTGGGACTCCTGAATATAGCACACTGATGGGTCTTGACTCTATCCAATTTGTGAGTCTGTGTCTTTTAATTTGGGCATTTTTAGCCCACTTACATTTAAGGTTAATATTGTTATGTGTGAATTTGATCCTGTCATTATGATACTAGCTGGTTATTTTGTACATTAGTTGATGCATTTTCTTCATATTGTCATTGGTCTTTATATTTTGGTATGTTTTGCAGTGACTGGTACCAGTTTTTCCTTTCCATATTTAAATGCTTCCTTCAGGAGCTCTCATAAGCATGCCTGGTGGTCACAAAATCTCTTAGCATTTGCTTGTCTGCAAAGGACATTTTTTCTCCTTCACTTATGAACCTTAGTTTGGCTGGATATGAAATTCTCGGTTGAAAATTCTTTTCATTAAGAATGTTGAATATTGGCCCCAGTCTCTTCTGGCTTGAAGGGTTTCTGCAAGGAGATCCCTTGTTAGTCTTATGGGCTTCCCTTTGTAGGTAACCTGATCTTTCTTTCTGGCTGCCCTTAACATTTTTTTCCTTCATTTCAATCTTGGAGAATCTGACGGTTTTGTGTCTTGGGGTTGCTGTTCTCAAGGTGTATCTTAGTGGTGTTCTCTGTATCTCCTGAATTTGAATGTTGACCTGTCTTGCTAGGTTCAGGAAGTTCTGTTGGATAATATCCTGAAGTGTGTTTTTCAACTTGATTCCATTCTCCCTGTCACTTTCAGGTACACCAATCAATCGTAGTTTGGTCTTTTCACATAGTCCCATATTTTTTGGAGGCTTTGTTTGTTCATTTTCATTCTTTTTTCTCTAATCTTGCCTTCATGCTTTATTTCATTCAGTTGATCTTTAATCTCTGATATCTTTTCTTTCACTCGATCAATTCATCTCTTTATACTTTTGTATGCTTCACAAAGTTCTCGTGCTGTTTTTCAGCTCCATCAGGTCAGTTATGTTCTCTAAACTGTTTATTCTAGTTAGCAGTTCCATACTTACATTGGGTTAGAACATGCTCCTTTAGCTCAGAGAAGTTTGTTATTACCCACCCTCTGAAGCCTACTTTTGTCAATTCGTCAAACTCATTCTCCATCCAGTTTTGTGCCCTTGCTGGAGAGGATTTGCAGTCATTTGGAGAAGAAGAGGCATTCTGGTTTTTGGAAATTTCAGTATTTTTGTGTTAGTTTTTCCTCATTTTTGTGAGTTTATCAACATTTGATTTTGATGCTGATGGCCTTTGGATGGGGTTTTTCTGTGCTCATACTTTTTGCTGATGTTAATGTTATTACTTTTTCTTTTTCTGTTTTCCTTCTGACAGGAAGGCCCAATACCACATAGCACTTATTCTAAAATCTACCACATAATTGGAAGTAAAACACTCCTCAACACATGCAAAATAATAAAAATCTTAACAAACAGTCTCTCAAACCACAGCACAATCAAATTAGAATTTAGGATTAAGAAACTCACTCAAAACTGTAAAAGTACATGCTTTTTACGTACAACCTGCTCCTGAATGACTAGTGGGTAAATAATGAAATTAAGGCAGAAATAAATAAGTTCTTTCTAAACAAGGAGAACAAAGACACAATGTACCAGAATCTCTGGGACACAGCTAAAGCAGTGTTTAGAGGAAAATTTATAGCAATAAATGCCCACATCAGAAAGCAGGAAAGATCTAAAATCGACACCTGAACATCACAATTAAAAGAACTACAGAAGCAAGAGCAAACAAATTCAAAAACTAGCAGAAGACAGAAAATAACTAAGATCAGAGCAGAAATGAAGGAGATAGAGACACGAAAAGCCCTTCAAAAATTCAACAATCCAGGAGGTGTTTTTTTGAAAGGATTAGCAAAATAGATAGACAACTAGCCAAACTAATAAAGAAGAAAAGAGAGAAGAATCAAATAGACACAATAAAAATGATAAAGGGGACATCACCACTGATCCTGCAGAAATACAAACTATCATCAAAGAACATTATAAACACCTCTATGCAAATAAACTAGAAAATCTAGAAAAAAATGCATAAATTCCTAAGCACATATACTCTCCCAGGACTAAACCAGGAAGAAGTCAAATCCCTGAATAGACCAATAACAAGTTCTGAAATTGAGGCAGTAATCAATAGCCTATCAACAAAAAAGCCCAGGACCTGATGGATTCACAGCCAAATTTTACCAGAGGTACAAATAGGAGCTGGTATCATTTCTTCTGAAACTATTCCAAACAATAGAAAAAGAGGGAATCCTCCCTAACTCATTTTATGAGGCCAGCATCATCCTGACACCAAAAAATGGCAGAGACATGACAAGAAAAGAAAATTTTAGGCCAATATCCCTGAGAAAATCGATGTGAAAATCCTGAATAAAATACTGGCAAACTGAATCCAGCAGCACATCAAAAAGCTTATCCACCACAATCAAGTTGGCTTCATCCCTGGGAAGCAAAGCTAGTTCAACATACTCAAATCCATAAATGTAATCCATCACATAAACAGAACCAATGACAAAAACCACATGATTATCTCAATAGATGCAGAAAAGGCTTTCAATAAAATTCAACACCCCTTCATGCTAAAAACACTTAATAAACTAGGTATTGATGGAATGTATCATAAAACAATAAGAGCTATCTATGACACACCCATAGCCAATATCATACTGAATGGGCAAAGGCTGGAAGCATTCCTTTGAAAACTGGCACAAGACAAGGATGTCCTTTCTCACCACTCCAATTCAACATAGTATTGGAAGTTCTGCCCAGGGCAATCAGGCAAGAGAAAGAAGTAAAGATATTCAAATAGGAAGAGAGGAAGTCTAATTGTCTCTGTTTGTAGAAGACATGATTGTATATTTAGAAAATCCCATCATCTCAGTCCCAAAACTCCTTAAGCTGATAAGCAACTTCAGCAGTCTCAGGATACAAAATCAATGTGCAGAAGTCACATGCATTCCTATACACCAGTAATAGACAAACAGAGAGCCAAATATGAGTGAACTCTCATTCACAGTTGCTACAAAGAGAATAAAATACTTAGGAATGCAATTTTCAAGGGACGTCAAGGAAAACTGCAAACCACTGCTCAAGGAAGTAAGAGAGGACATAAATAAATGGAAAAATTTTCCATGCTCATGAATAGGAAGATTACATATCCTGGAAAATGGCCATACTGCCCAAAGTAATTTATAGATTCAATGCTATTACCAACAAGCTACCATTGACTTTATCCACAGAAATAGAAAAAAAAAAAAAAAAAAACTACTTTAAATTTCATATGGAACAAAAAAGAGCCCGTATAGTCAGGATAATCTTAAGCAAAAAGAACAAAGCTGGAAGCATTATGCTACCTGTCTTCAAACTATACTACAAGGCTACAGTAACCAAAACAGTATGGTAATGGCACCAAAACAGATACATAGAACAATGGTACAGTACAGAGGCCACAGAAGCAACACCACACATCTATGGTCATCTGATCTTCAACAAACCTGACAAAAACAAGCAATGGCTAAAGGATTTCCTATTTAATAAATGATCCTGGGAAAACTGGCCATATGCAGAAAACTGAAATTGGACCTCTTCTTTATACCTTATACAAAAATTAACTCAAGATGGATTAAAGACTAAAATGTAAAACCAAAACCATAAAAACTCTAGAAGAGAAGCTGGGAAATACCATTCAGGACATAGGCATGGGCAAAGACTTCTTGACTAAAACACCAAAGGAATGGAAACAAAAGCCAAAATTTACAAATGGGATCTCATTAAACTAAAGAGCTTCTGCACAGCAAAAGAAACTGTCATCAGAGTAAGCAGGCAAGCTACAGAATGGGAGAAAATTTGTGGAATCTATCCATCTAAAAAAGGTCTACAATATCTGCAATCTACAAGAAACTTACGCAAATTTACCAGAAAAAATCAAACAACCCCATCAAAAAGTGGGCAAAGGATATGAACAGACACTTCTCAAAAGAAGACATTTATGTGATCCACAAACATATGAAAAAAAGCCCATCATCACAGGTCATTAGAGAAATGCAAATCAAAACCACAATGAGATACCATCTTACGCCAGTTAGAATGGTGATCGTTAAAAGGTCAGGAAACAACAGATGCTGGAGAAGATGTGGAGAAATAGGAACGCTTTTACAATGTTGGTGAGAGTGTAAATTAGTTCAACCATTGTGGAAGACTGTCACAATTCCTCAAGGATCTAGAACCAGAAATACCATTTGACCCAGTAATCCCATTACTGCATAAATACCCAAAGGATTGTGAATCATTCTACCATAAAGACATATGCACAGGTATGTTTACTGCAGTGCTATTCACAATAGCAAAGACTTGGAACCAACCCAAATGCCCATCAATGGTAGACTGTATTATGAAAATGTGGCACATATACACCATGTAATACTATGCAGCCATAAAAATAATGAGTTTATGTCCTTTGCAGGGACATGAATGAAGCTGGAAACCATCATTCTCAGCAAACTAATACAGGAACAGAAAACCAAATACTGCATGTTCTCACTCATAAGTAGGAGATGAACAAGAACACAGACACAGGGAAGAGAACATCACACACCGAGGCCTGTTGGGGGTTGGGGGCAAGGGGAGGGAGAGCATTAGGACAAATACCTAAGGCATGTGGGGCTTAAAACCTAGATGACAGGTGGATGGGTGCAGAAAACCACCATGGAACACGTTTATCTATGTAACAAATCGGCTCTTTCTGCACATGTATCCCAGAACTTAAAGTTTAATTTAAAAGAAATGCTAAGTTAGGAGTCTAATTTTTGTAACAAATAGGTGATTCTCAGTCCATTACAGCAGTGGAGCTTCAACCAATCAGAGGCTGCCAAAAAATCAGACTGTGTCCAAGTAAGGCAAGGGCAGAGCTGTGATAAATGGAGCTGTTTCCGTGCCTCCTTCTGTTTTCTGTTTGGAAGTACACAGTGCCCAGGTTACAGAGGGAAGCTCTCACAACTGCTTTTGAGTTTGAGGGCTGATCAATTTGCTAATTGTTTTTTATCTATTAAATGCTGTTAAATTTATCTAAAGTTTTTTTTTTTTCTTTTAACACTTGAGAGTAAATTACTGTAAAATTGCCCTCATAATTAGACCCCTAAAAACTTTACCTGAAGTTGACCTCCCACCTTGTGGGGCACGAATGTCCTTCCAGGGACTCCAGCACACTAGCCAGCTCCCGCCCCTCCTCTCCAACCATACAGTGCTGGGATGTCCTAGACCAGGGTGATGAGCCACAGGATGTCCGGGCAGTCTCAGTGCTTTTGGACTAATAATGACAGAAGGAAAGAGAGGTAACAGAGTCCTGTAGCAAAACCGTAAATGAAATTGTAATTCCTGCCATACAAATGTGGACCATTTCCAATGCCCTTCTCTAATTAGAATTGTTTTTACAAAAGTCACCAAATTAATGGCTACACACCCCATATCTGAGGCCTCGCAGTATGTGCTGACTGTAATGCCATTTCTGGGACAGCAGCTGTGATCAGAGCTCTCCCCTGGTTAAATCTGCAGGATCAGGCGAGGCTGGGGAGTAAATGGATTTGTGATGGAAAGCGCCACCCTGCAGCCTTTAGGTTTTTAAGGGTGGCACTAATATCAGTTGTCATCTTGGGTATGGCGCTCTTTTTTGTTTACTACATTGATAAGGAAGGAGGCAATTTGAGAGGTTTCCCTCCAGGTGACCCTCCTCATTATCCCTTACATCACCTGGCAAGACCCAATGTGTGGGGCCAAGTATACTGGTTCTGATTATACACTCTAGGGCCGTGAAAATACCAGTGGGTTGCTCCAGAATGCTTGGGGCTGTTCTGTGCTCATACTTCATTGATTATCTGAATGTACCATGGCCCACTCTAACCATTCTGGCCCCTTGGGTTTCTGGGGCTAACATCTACTGAGATTCTATGCCTAATAAATGAAAAGGCCTAGTTGTTTCCCTTTCCCCAGGGTAGAGTCATTCGAGTGAATGGCCTTAGAACCCTCTGGGGAAAGATTGGGGGAAACATCATGCTATATACCTGCTTTGCTGTTGCAAGATCTTTTCTTCAATGAACCTGCCACATCTGAGAAGGACAGACAAGGGATTTTTAGTAGGGCAATCACCCTTACCCTCCTCCACTACAGTATTTTATTTTATTTTATTTTATTTTATTTTATTTTATTTTATTTTATATTTACTTTATGTTGTAGTAGATATTAAGCAGCAGCCAGATGGGCTTCCTAGTGTGCCTCCAGGGTCCCTGTGCTCTGTTAACCATTTCCTCCACTCACTGAAGTCAGCCCTTTAGCTTCCCTGTGAACCTGTTATGTGTTAGTCATGGTGGCCTTGTGGTTGCTGGTGGTTCAGAGCTGCCCACTGGCCTCAATGTTCTTGGCTATAAAAAGAGGACATCTCTGTGCATGCCTTTCCCACCATCACTGGAACCTGCAAAGGAGAGTGACTAGCCAACTTCCTCTCACCAGGACATCACAGACATCCTCTGGGCTCCTTATGCAACATGGGTGTCTGGTGGGCTCTGGCTATCCCTACGTATCTTCTTTCCCAGAATCTATTTATTCTTCTCCTTTCTGCTGGAGTCACGTAGAATTTCTACTTCACGAAAAGCTGATCACTTTTCCAGGCTCCTAAAATCCACTCCGGCAGTGAGTCCTTGCCAGGGTGTTAAATCTCATGTCCCAAAGAAGTTCCCTAAGTCAATGAATTCTTGTTTATCCAGTCTTTAAGCCCATCTGACCAAAGCACCCTCGAAACCTAACCCCAGGAGTGCTCCCTGCTTTCTGCAATAAATGTTTTTCCCACATCAGGCCCTGCACATCCCACAGAGGCTTTGCTGGGATTTACGCCCAGTTATAACATTTTGTCACTTGCTCTGGGCACACGATTTAAATAAATACTAAAAACTTAGTAATCAAGGTAATTAGTATGCTACTGCATTTTCAAACAAAAGTTCTATGCAAAAACTCCATGTTGAACAAATTATCATTTTAAATAGATAAAAACTAACTTTCACCTTAGTCCCAAATCAGCATCATCTTCATCTCTGTTCTTGATCATGGAACTGTTAACTGTCCTCACCCTCTATCCCCTTATGGCTATTCCAGGACTATTACCAACAGGCTAGGTTGAGCACGCCTCACCCAGGCTGTCTACAACTCTGGGCACAGCCACTTAGCTGGCTTCTTCTTTCAGTCATCTGATCTAACAAAGGAGATAGAAACATTTTCCTAAAACCGAACTGGGCTTCTCTCAGTCTTCTCTTCTGCTACCATATGTAAACACAAGTTTTTGTTTTATGTTTTAACAAATGCTACCACTACAGTTTTCTTCCTAAAGCAATATCATAAACTATAGTTCTGACAGCTTAAAACATAGGAAATTTCAGGTTAGCTAGAATGTCTCTCAGTCAAAATTGCTAAAATATTGACATGGTTTACAGAGGAACTTTCATTACAGGGGCTTATATATATTTTGAGGGTAAACAGACTTAGTGCAAAAAGTATCAATATGACAGGGTTTATAAATATTTTACTTTTCTGAGCCCCAAATAAAGATTTCTTCTTCATGATTTTTTTCTCCTAAGATAAATACAATTCTCATTATACATTTTCATTTAATAGAGCATAATTTTGTAAGAAACTTAATTGCTTTTCTAGTAATAAAAGTGAGACTACTATAAAGCTTGGTATTATAACTGCAACCATCAATTAGAATAAGAACAAATCCAACTTGTAGCACGAACCTGGCATTTCCTTCTGTTTCTGAATTTCTGCAGGTCTAGGATGGTTAATAGTGCTTTTTGTTTACATTTCCTTCATGGGCTTTATGTGGAATCCACACAACGGGGTGACATTGTTTGTAAAATGCAAAATCATATGAATGTATGATAAAGGTGAGTAACATTTACAGTTTATTCTGCTATTATCATGCATAGTTTATTTTACTGTAGCACTTGTGTGCCTATTATTACAACACTGAAAACTGTTTTTTCTTCTTATTCCTTACCATTAACAAAAGATTTAGGAAGTAATCTAGTTTTTAGTCCTCATATAACACTATACCCATATTCAAATAAAATTATGTTATAGTGTTTGAGGCAATTTGAAAGGGAAATCCTATAAGTATATTCTAATATTTATGGCCATTTAATTAGTTTTGAGTTCAAATTTTTGTGTTCAATCTGGTCTAAACTTTACATAAACTTTTTTTACTCAGGCAGTTTTTATTTAGTCTTTAAATAGCTATGATATTCTTCATGATGATACTTTTTCTGACTAGAGGCAAAATCTTGATCTTGCTTTTTAAATATGCCTATTTTATTGAGATGGGAATGGGCCTTAGCAATTGATTAAGGTATCCCAATTATCACACATGGAGAGTCATGTTACTAAGAAATACGAGCAAGTCAAAGCTGATCCATTTGGTAGAGACAATGGTGCAACAGGAATCATTGTTGACATCACATAACAAATGAATTGATGTACAATGAATGAAATTGTATTGGCCACCTAATAAATATTTAAAGGATCTCTAAACAATACATGCAGTCTTTGAGTTAAGCAACATATCAATCTAGGTATCACTCTTCACAAGTGAGTGTTTGAGAAACTGAAGCTTACGTATTTGAAATTAGTCACCTATGATGACCTAGTATATCAGCTTATGCGGGCCTTTTTATACCACATGTGTAACTCTACCATACCTTGGGTACCTTTTCATTTAGTAGATTGGTGTTCAGAAATCACAAAGTCTACTGCCTAATTAAGCATAGGCATATGCTGAATCCTAGAAAATTGACTTGGCTAAAGTCTCAAAGCAAGTTTTTCTCAGGATGTAAAAGAAAGCTCATGTCTTTCTATTTCATGCTCAAACAGCCTGTAATATATGTATAGACAGCTCTCCAGTCAATACAACACCGTGAATATTCACTAACCATGTGTCATACATGGTAAGATTTTAGTGCTTTAGAAAATTCTATTTCAATGCCCATCCTTTATCAACTTTTGGAATTTTCTTTGGTTCTGTTTCATTGTAATTGCTCAAATCTCATTATTAAACTGATATTCTTGTGTTTGGTGATGATCTAAAAATAACCTGTTAAGTGTACACTATTTCACATGTGACTTTAATGGTTTTGCAAATAAAATCATTGTGTTTATATTTGTGTGGTAGATAGATATCCATCAGTCTATATTTCTGAATCAAGAGGAACACACATATGCAGTCTATCACAGCATCCTCTCTCAATCTCAAGAACAACCTTGGGCAATCTAGCATTTTACAATGTTTACTGAGAGCTATCTACTGTGGCAACCCTTGGGTATGGGCTATGGTCTCATTTATAGTACACTAGAGATCACAATGATTCCTTGCAGACAAGAAAGAAAATGGTCAAGTAGAGTTTTCATATTAGAACAGATTTCCAAATCCAAATTGCGCTACCATCATTTGTGGACAATAGGCGTTCTGTTTTCAAGTTGTCACTAATAGTAAAACAAAATATAAATCAACAAAATCCCAGGAAAATATATTCTGTACTCTAGAATCAGCTTTTGAGGTCCTGTTTGCTGAATAAACATATCCATGCATTCAAATATTTTAAAATATAAATAATCAGCCACATTTAAGATTCAGTAAAATTAATCCCTCTTCAGTGCTCTCAGGTTACTTTGCATATATGTTTATGTACGTCATCACACTGACTTACATGCCTGTTTTTTCACCCACTAGATAGAAAGCTCATTAAGATGAAGGACTGTATTTATCATTCCTGTAATTATAGGATAATACATGTTGGTGAAATAAATATGCATGTATTTACTTAGTGTTTAATAGGAATCTGATTATTAGAGTCAAGCGTTTTTCATGCAATTATTCTACTAAATCATCCAAACAATGGCCGTAAAGACAGATGGTAAGGTGCTGAGGAACTTGCAGTCTACATTTTACATAGCATCAGGTATCAGAGAGGAGGCAGGGAACAGGAGCCAGGGTTCCTGGAAGCTGCTACAGCTCTGAGTGACCAGCTGACTGGCTGGTTAGAGCAGATTTTCTGTGTTTGCAGGTCCTTTTCTACGAAATGAGGACAGTACTTAATAACTCTGCATACTGAGTTCCTTCTAGGAACTTGATGCCATTCATTTATTTCAACTTTACCTTATTCTAAAGAAGAATTTTTGTTGCTCATGATATCACGCATGCAAAATTCCTTCAAAATAACTAATCCATATACATGTAATTAAAATTAATGGGATGATTTTATTACCAAGTTTCTTCAAGTGTTCCAGCAATGGGACCAAGTTGAACACCTTTTTTATGTACAGGCAAGGTGAAGTCACATTAGAAACACGGGCCTAAGGATGAGAGAGAAGCCTAATGGGAATGTTCAGAAGATGATTTGTTAAAGGGAAATTGTGCCCAATCCTTCCCCCTAGCACCACTGACAGGACTGGAAGATGTTTGCAGATTCATTGGGATAGATAATGAGTAGATAACCTAAGGGTGAAATATTGATTATGCTACTTAAGAAGGATCCTCAGGACAGCAGGAGAGGATGGTAATATAAGAATCAAGGCTTTGGGGCCAGTCATAGTGGCTCATTCCTGTAATCCCAGCACTTTGGGAGGTCAAGGCAGGCAGATCACCTGAAGTCAGGTGTTTGAGATCAGCCAGGCCAACATAGTGAAACCCCATCTCTACTAAAAATACAAAAATTAGCCGGGGGTGAATCACTTGAACCTGGGAGGCAGATGTAGCAGTGAGCTGAGATAGCAACATTGCACTCCAGCCTGGAGACTTTGTCTAAAAAAAAAAAAGAAAAAAAAAAAAAAGAAAAAGAAAAAGAAAGAAAGGTTTTGCCTTCAACCACATTCAATTTCCTATATTTCTCTCCCTTGTTCATTTGTTCTTTTGCTAACACTTGTAATTCTATACATCTTTTGTGTATTTGTGTAGGTTTTATCTAGTTGTGAGTTATTTTACTGGGTAGTAAATGTTTTCTCTCTTGCACTCTGTTTATGTTTTATTATAAAGTTAATTTAATAAAGTTTTCAATCCGTCTGCTGTGTACTCAGGTTGTTGCAATATATGGAAATCAAGAGTGCTGGTTAAAAGTGCAAGCTCCTGATTCATATCGACTTGGGTATGAATTTCAGTTCTGCACATGCTAGATACTTGCGCATAGGTTCATCTTTCAGTTATCTGTATCTGTGTAATGGAGAGACAGGACTGGCTGGATTTCCTGGGCTAAGAATCCCTAAGCCTAGCTGGGAAGGTGACCACATCCACCTTTAAACACCGGGCTTGCAACTTAGCTCACACCCCACAAATCAGGTAGTAAAGAGAGCTCACTAAAATGCTAATTAGGCAAAAACAGGAGGTAAAGAAATAGCCATTCATCTGTTGCCTGAGAGAGGGACAATGATCAGGATACAAATGCAGGCATTCGAGCTGGCAATGGCTACCCTCTTTGGGTCTGCTCCCTTCCTATGGGAGCTCTGTTTTCACTCTATTAAATCTTGCAACTGAACACTCTTCTGCTCCGTGTTTGTTATGGACCGTGTTTGTTAGGGAGCAAGCTGAGCTTTTGCTCACTGTCCACCACTGCTGTTTGCCACCATCACAGACCTGATGCTGACTTCTATCCCTCCAGATCCGGCAGGGTGTCCGCTGTGCTCCTGATCCAGTGAGGCGCCCATTGCTGCTCCCAATCAGGCTAAAGGCTTGCTATTGTTCTCGCATAGCTAATTGCCCGGGTTCATCCTAATCGAGCTGAACACTAGTCGCTGGGTTCCACGGTTCTCTTCCACGACCCACAGCTTCTAATAGAGCTATAACACTCTCTGCGTGGCCCAAGATTCCATTCCTTGGAATCTGTGAAGCCAAGAACCCCAGGTCAGAGAACAAGAGGCTTGCCACCATCTTGGAAGCAGCTCACTGCCATCTTGGAAGCAGTCCGCCACCATCTTGGGAGCTCTGGGAGCAAGGATGCCCTGGTGACATAATGACCCATTTGACATTAATGGCATAAAAAGACAATTTATTTTTCTTAAAATTTTGTAGGTCAGGAATTTAGGCAGGTCTCAGGTGGACAGTTCTTGTGCCTGTGAGTCACTGAATGTGGTCTTTTAGGTGGCTGCATTCAGATGGTGATTTTCCTGTCCTGGAAAGTCCAGTCTGCTTACTTGGCAGATGCCTCAGTGGTCTTCTGCAATTCCCTCTCCCTCTTTCTGTCTCCACAGGGTGTCTCGCCATTCACTTCTCCAGCCTGAGCTTGTTTGGAGAATGGCAAATGTCTTCCCCAAAAAGCACAAAGGTAAACAGTGTCAGAAACCTTAAAATCTAAGACCAAACCTGACACAGCATCACTTCTGCCCCAGACTTTGAGTCAAAGCAAGTATCAAGGCCAGACTAGAATCAGAGAGATTAGACTCAACTCTTGAGACATCTGTAAATAGGGAAGGGGTGAAGAATTGGTGGAGGCCATCTCTGGAGACTCTAACCAACTTAAACTAACCTTTTCTAAGTGAAGTGGGTGCCTTCATCTGTAGATGATAACTTCACAGGGTGGTTACAAGTCTAAGGAAGATGGATTTTGCAAATTACCTAGCAATGGACCTGCCATTGGAAGATTTCAGTACACAGTAGTTATTTGTATGCTTATGGTAAATATTACTTTTGCATTACTACTACTGTCATTATTTCACTTAAATCCAAATAAAAGGCAGGTAGTAGGCAACCAAAACCTCATCTAAAATATTTGGTAAAGGAATAACAAAGTTGTAATTCCATATCCACAGAAGGAATCTGGAGGATTAATAAAATTTAGAGAATAAATTTCAGGGAAATGAAAATCAAAAACAAAAACATGTATTTTCTACTGAAGTAATGTGGAGGGGAACTGTACTATTTCAGGGGGACAGTCAATTTTCCAGAGCAGAATTCTAGACAGATGTGAGATCTGAAGACAGGTTTGATAACATCAGAGATGAGAAATGAGATAGAAAATAGAGGAATTTATTAAAACTCTATAATCAGATTATCCAATTATCCAAGACACCCCTCAAACCCATATTCAATGTGAAACAGCCAGGAGTGTACTATTGGGTAAGAAAAAAATAAAATTTCTCTAAAAACAACTAATTGAATCATCTGTAAGAACTAGAAAAGCTAGCAAGAAAATTGTCACACTAGAGAGAATTGGGACACTTTTAGGGCTAAGCAGCAACTCTTCACTCCTTTATGCTAAGTAAAGTTTGCTCATTGACAAGCCCCATCCACATTTACAGAGCATTTCTGTATCTCATCTTCCAGATGAATAAATAACAAAATGTCACCATGGATTAGAGTAAATTTGGTATTTTGAGAGAGCAAAATCCAGATAATGATAGAAAGACATCAGAATAAAAAAGAGAAAAAATAGTTTATATCCTCCAAAAATAATTTTTGAGATGATGTTATGTCAAAAAAAAAAAAAAAAAAAAAAAAAGAAACACTATTGCCTGGAAAACAAATAATCAGTAATTAGCAAAAGCACTCTTGAAAATAAAAGGTAAAAAAAACACTAAAAGGGAAGAATTAAGGAAAAAGATGAAAATTTCTTAAGTAAAACCTAAGGAAAAAATAAATATTTTGGATATATCAACTAAGGAGTTTGGTTTGTTGTTAACAGAAATCTGAAAAAAAAAAAAAGAAAAATGAGGTTCATTGAATTACCCTGTTGTGATGGAGGTTATACAAACTGGGGGTACACCTGAGCCCTAAGCAGTTACTTAATCCAAATAACATAGATAAGGAATAATGGAGGGGCATTTGTGCAAAGAAAATGAGGGAAATTTGAAAATGGAAGAGAAAGATGTCTGATTTCCAGTCTTATGTGTAAGAAGCTTGAAAGTTCTCAATCCCATCCTCCCCAAAAGAAAAAAGCTGAACAAACTGAATATAAACAACTCATTTCAGATACATATGAAAGCTGAGGTCACAGAGCAAACCACTGGCCTAACATTGAATAGACAAATAGATGGATACAGAAAATTAAAAGTTACCTAAGCGAAACCTCTGTGAGAACCAACCAAAGCAGAAAAACCTAACTAGAATTGAGGGAATTGCAGGAGGTTTAGCATGGACAAGTTTGAGAGTGAAAAACTCCAAGGTGGCATTTGTAGAAAGGGGCTACAATTTTGTTAGCTTTTTATCCAGAAGTCCCACCAAGTACTCACAGTGAAGATTGGTAGAAAATCCCTTCGTGCTTCTGGCAGGGAAGGAAATCAAAATTTGTATTGATGTAAGGCCAGAAATCCTGTTTTCAACAAGATCTGCTTTCAAGAGAAGTTGTTATACCTGAGCCTGACCAATCTAGGGGAAGGAAAGAAGTACCCAATTCCAGCTCCCTAACCTTCTGCTTGGAAAATACAAAACGTTAGCTCCATCTAAGCTTTCTGTTTCACTTAAGGAGGATTAAACCTGAGCAGGTCACAGCGTAGGAGCACGGCTTGCTAAAAGACTGAGACCTCCTCATGGGACTGTAGAATGCCTCCCCTTCCCCACACCTTGCCACTACACCAATGGAACTGTTGCATAATAAGAGGAAAAGAAGAAAGAACTACACATCTCAGACTTCATTTAAGACGTCTCCAGGGAAAATCCAAAACAACAGCCTTACCTTATGTCTGCCGTAAACATAGGCGTGGCTGGCATGGCTATATTTTGTTGTCTTAATTCTTTAGAACAAAGGAAGTTTACTTTTTAGAAAATAAAGCAAGGGCATTCTGCACAATTGGAAGCTAAAAAGGATTTTTTTTTTACGCCATACTTTGATTGTAATCCTAAAATATAAACATAAACTTCTGCTAACAAGATTAGATTTTTGTTACCTGGATATGGAAACAAAAGAAATAGGGTACAAATCAAAAATTTACAAAAATATATATTCTTTTTTAAAGTCTTAAACTGTGGGGTAAATTGATTTCTAATTTTTGTTTAAGTAAAGGCTAAATCAATAAAAATTTTATGGAGAAACTATGACAACAAATTTTTTTTATGAACAGGGACAGTATAGAGATTACTTGAAAGCAGTGTTTTAAAGTAGTATCTCTCTGCTCACCTCAATGGGCTATTTTAGTTCTTCCAAATATGAGTGTGCCGAGCTAAACACGTACAAATACTTGGCAGGTTAAGTTGTAAAGTCATTTAAAATGAATCAACAGTTTTAGTTAAATCCAGCTTTAAAATTAATGAAAGCCTCCAGGTATTAAAATTTGTTAACATTCCAATGTTTCTTTATTTAAAGTAAGTTCAGCCACTACACCTAGTTTACTGACTCAATTTTTTATCTTGGGCACTGGGCTCATCTTACCTTGAGACCATGCTTACTTTACAAATATGTATTAAACATCATGCAACCTCAAAGAATAGAAGTTAATCGGAAAAATAGGCTAAGATTATGAACATAATGATGCATGGTTCAAAGATACATTTAACATGTTTTATTATACTCTTAAATAAACATTATCACCTGAAATAGACAACACATTCCATTAGCTAAATGAACTAAATGTTCCAAACGTTTTATGTAAAATTATTTTTCTTTACAAACTGTGCCTTAAGTGTCACTAGTTTATTTGAATAGCCTCTTCCTTTCCAAAATATGAGAAGTTATTTTCAAAGAAGGTAAAACATGGAAAATTAACAGCAAATATTAGTCTTTGGCTTATCCTAACATTGCTTCCTTTGGCTTCTCAAATTTTAATATATGTCTTTTCACTGAAGGAAGGTCTAGACAATGTGTAGTCAGTTTTTTAACCTACTCTTATAGACTCTGTCTTTTCATTGGTATATTTAGCATATTGAAACTTAAAATAATTAAGTTGTTACATTAATATTTACCATATTTGATAATGTTTTCTATTTGTGTGGCCATTTTCTTTGCTTTTTTTTTTTTTTTTTTTGTCTTTCACTTTTTTTCTTTTCTGGTTTTAAGTGAGTACTTTATATGATCTTATTCTTTTTCTATTATTTTAGCACATTAATTAGGCTAATTTTAGTGTTTTACTGGTTTCCCTTGAGTTTACAGATATCTCTATTCTACTTCATGAGTACTCTAACTTATTACAGGTTATTCTCAATTTCTCCTTCTCATTACTTATAACATTGCTGTCATTTATTTTCTTCATCCACTTATATTTATATTTATATTTATTCACGTTTTCTCCTCAATCTCTATATAGCCATGTATATGGCTATATTATGTTTGTGTATTTTGCTATTATTATATTGAAGAATATTTTATATCAACTAAGGACCAAAATTACAATTTTATCTTACCTTCATTTGTTTCCTTTCTACTGCTCTTTCTTTTTAATGTAGACCCAAGTGTCAGAACTATATCATTTTCTTTCTTTCTGAAGAATTTCTTTTGACATTTCTTGAAACACGTACACCGGTAAAAGAGAATTCTTCAAGCTTTATTTGTTTAAAAAAGTGATTTATCTTTCAATTAATAGGTTACTAGTTTTTTTTTTTTTTTTTTTTTTTTTTTTTCCTTCTGTCAGCACTTTAAATATTTCACTCCACTCTCTTCTTACTTGCATAGTTTCTGAAGGGGGAAGTCTGATGCACATTTTATACTTTCCCTCTATAGATAATGTGTTTATTTTCTATGAATTTTTTCTAATCATTTTATCTTCTTTGAATTTTATGGGATTTGAGTATGATATGCCTAGATGTAGATTTAAAAAACTACTTAGCATACTTGGTATTATCTGAGACACAGAATCTATTATTGTTTGGTGTCCTAATACAGACACAGCATACTGTTTTTATGCTGCTGATAAAGACATATTCGAGACTGGGCAATTTACAAAAGAAAGAGGTTTATTGAACTTAGAGTTTTCATGGCTGGGGAGGCCTCACAATCATGGCAGAAGGTAAAAGTCACATCTCACCTGGCAGAAGACAAAAGAAGAGAGCTTGTGCAGGGAAACTCCCATTTTCAAAACCGTCAGGTCTCATGAAACTTATTCACTACAAGGAGAAAAGCATGGGAAAGACCTGGCCTCATGATTCAATTATCTCCTACAGAGTCCTTCCCACAACACGTGGGAATTATGGGAACAGCAAGATGAGATTTGGGTGGGGACACAGAGCCAAACCATATCAATGTCTCATTAATTTAGTTAAATTCTCAGTTATTAATATCTGAAATATTTGGTAATTTTCTTTCTTTTCCTATGTTAGTCCCATTATGCATTTGCTGTACATTAATTAATTTTCCCATAGTTGTCAGATTTACTATTCTGTTTTTTAATTTTTTTCTCCATTGTGTGGAGAATGGGAATTCTCTCATTCTTAGGAAATGCTATTCATTCTTGGGAATTGCTATCAAAGTTTCGTTCTTGGGGATTGCTATTTCATTCTTGAGGATTGCTATTTCATTCTTGGGAATTTCTATTAAAGTTTATTTTTTTCAGCAATAATAGAGCATCTTATAATGAATGCAACAAACTTTTTAATTTATTGCTCACTGTATCAATGAAGGATGAAAATAAGATTTTAAAATATGGTCAACACAAAGTTTTTAAAAAATGTTTCCAAATATTATTATAGATTAAATTTTACATATGCAGGTTTGTTACCTGGGTATATGGTGTGATGATGAGGTTTGGGGTTCCCATGATCCCATCATCCAGGCAGTAAACATGGTACCCAATAGTTGGATTTTCAGTTCATGCTCCCTTCCTACCTTCCCTGTGTAGTGGTCCCCAATGTTTATTGTACACAACTTTATGTGTATTCAGTGTTTAGCTCCCACTTATAAGTGAGAACGTACAGCATCTGGTTTTCTGTTCTTGAATTAGCTTTCAGAGAATACTGGCCATTAATTCAACTCCATTCATATTGCTGCTAAGGACATGGTTTTGTTCTTCTTATGGCTGTGTAGTATTTCATGGTGTATATGTATCACATTTTCCTTATCCAGTCCACCTAATTGATTTCATGTCTTTCCTATTGTGAATAGTACCGTAATGAACATATGGGTGCATGTGTCTTTTTGATTGAATGAATTATTTTCCTTTGGGTATATATCCTGTAGTGAGATTGCTGGGGTAAATGGTTTTTCTATTTTAAGTTATTTAAGAAATCTTCAAACTGCTTTCCACAGTGGCTGAACTAGCTTGCATTCCCACCAACAGTATGCAAGCATTGCCTTTTCCATGAAGCCTTATCAGAATCTGTTGTGTTTTGACTTTTTAATAATTGCCATTTTGACTGATGTGAGATGGTATCTCCTTGTGGTTTTGATTTGCATTTCTCTGATGAATAGTGATAATGAACATTTTTTCATATTTTTATTGGCTGCTTGTGTATCTTCTGTTGTGAATTGTTGGTTCATGTCCGTTTCCCATTTTTTCTTAAATTGGACATTTGTATTTTCTTCATTGATTTGTTTAAGTTCTTTGTGCATTATGGATATTAGACCTTTGTCAGATGCATAGGTTATAGATATTTTCCCATTCTGTAGTATTTCTCTTTATGCTGTTAATAATTTATTTTGCTGTGCAGAAGCTGTTTAGTTTATAAGGTGCCATTTGTCAATTTTTGTTAAAAATCAGATGGTTGTAAGTGTGCACATTTATTTCTCGTTCTCCACTTTATTCCACTGGCCTGTGTGTCTCTTTTTTAACCAATGCCATGCTGTTTTGGTTACTGTAGCCTTATAATATAATTTGAAGTTACACAATGTGATGCTCCAGCATCCCAGAAATAAAGACTACTTGACTGTGGTGAATTAACTTTTGATGTGCTGTGGGATTCAATTTGGTAGTATATTATTGAGAATTTTTGCATCTATGTTCATTGGAATAGTGTCTAAGGTTTTCAATTTTTATTGTGTCTCTGCCAGATTTTGGTATCAGAATGATGCTTGCTTTGTAGAATGAATAGGGAGAAGCCTCTTCTCCTGGATTTTTTTGGAAAAGTCTCAGTAGAATTGGTATCAGTTCTTCTTTTACATCTGATAGAATTAGACTATGAATGCATTTGCTCCATGGATTTATTTGATTGGTAAGTTTTTCATTACTGATTCAATTTCCAAACTTGTTATTGGTTTGTTCAGGTTTCTACTGTCTTACTTATTCAATCTTGAGAGGTTGTGTGTTTCCAGGAATTTGTCCATTTCCTCTAGATTTTCTAGTTTGTGTGCCTAGAGGTGTTCATAATAATCTCTGGGATTTTTCGTATTTCTGTGGAAGCAGTTGTAAAGTAGCCTTTGTCATTTCTGATTGTGCTTACCTGGATCTTCTCATTTTTTTTGTCATTAATCTAGCTTATGGCCTATATCTTGTTTATTCATTCAAAGAAGCATCTCTCGGTTTCATTATCTTTTTGTATGGACTTTGAGTCTCAGTTTCATTCAGTTCTTCTCTGATTTCAGTTATTTCCTTTTTTCTACCAGTTTTTCAGTTAGATTATTCTTTTGCTCTATTTTCTCTAGTTGCGATGTTAGGTTGTTAATTGGGAATCTTCCTAACCTCTTGATGAAGGTGTTTAGCCCTATAAATTTTCCTCTTAAAACTTCTTAGTTGTATCCCATAGGTTTTGGTAAGTTGTATCTCAATTTTTTAACAATTTCAAAGAATTTTTTTGATTTCTGCCACAATCTCTTTGTTCACCCAAGAGTTATTTAGAAACAAGTTGTTTGATTTTCATGTTTTTGTGCAGTTTTGAGAGATCTTGCTATGGATTTCTATTTTTATTGCACCGTGGTCTGAGAGTGGGCTTGCTATGATTTCTTTTTCTTTTAAGTTTATTGAGACTTGCGTTTTGGCCAACTATGTGGTCTATCTTAGAATATGTTCCATGTACAGATAAGAAGAATATATATAACGTGGTTGTTCAGTAAAGTACTCTGTAGATGTCTGTTAGGTACAATTGGCAAATTGTTGAGTTTAAGTCCAAGATTTATTTGTTAGTTTTCTGCTTCAATCTCAATCTCACCAATTCTTTTTTTTTCAGCCATGTTTAGTGTATTGATGAACACTTCAAAGGAATTCTTCATTTCGTAGAGACAGGTTTTCTTTATTTCTAGCATCTTTATTCATATTGAAATTGCTATCTTGCTGCTTACATTATCCATCTGTACTTGGATATTATCTACTTTTTTTTCCCATTAGGCCCTAATCATTTCAATCATAGTAGTTTTAAATCTGCACTTTTATAATTCCAGCTTCTCTGCCATATTTTGATTCTGGATCTGAGGCTCGCTCTGTCTCTTCAACTTGTAGGGTTTCTTTGCTCTTTAGTATCTCTTGAAAGATAATGTTCTGAGCAATTTCAATTAATAGGTCTTTAATATAAAATTTTATGTTTATATGGCTAAAAATCTGTGTTTAATATTTTCTGCAGCTGTAGGTATCAGATGATCCTACATCTTCATATGACTGGTTTGTTCGTGTCCTTCAGACATCTGTTCAGATGCCTCTACCTAGGGTCATATGAAGAGGTTAAAATGTATTCTGGTTTTCTTGTTTTGCTCTCTTCTGTTGTCCTTGGGTTTTCTTAGAGCCTTCTTCTTAAATAATGTCTGAAATGTATTGTTGTTTCAGTTGTATTTCCTTGTTATTATACCAAAATCCCATTGATATAGTGATAAGAAATGTCAGGGGTGGTAGGTGGAAAACTGTTTTATAAATCTACAACAGTTCTCAGAATTTTAGTGAGCCTGTGCCCTTAGGATGTGACTTTCCCAGTTGCTTTTTTGGTTAAACAGGAAGATTAGATGGAATGAAATGGGATATTTTCCTTCTTGCCACCTGGAAAACTAAAATCAACTAGAGTGGGGCATTTCCTTTCTCTATGTCATTGAGGCTCTTGAAAGGTAAGTTCCCTTGAGAGGGGACCTTACTTGTTGAAAAGAACCAAAGGTACTGGCCTTATTTGCAGTTGGCTGCTTTTCCTCTCTTGCTGCCAGAAGCAGGAGGAGATTTTTCTCTGAGCTTCAATTGAGAAACTGCTGGGGCTCGTTGAGGTAAAACTAGTAAGAAACTAGACCTCTTAGAGCTTTTGTCTTTCAAACTTGACTACATTGATCCTCTAGCAATTTGTCTATTATAGTTTAAGTTTTTCTACTTTAGCACTGCTTACAGTGAGGTTTCCGCACTTGAACTTCTATTCTAGTATGCTGTAATCCTCTGTATCTTCCTGTACTTTACAATGCAGATAAAACAAAGATGTTAATTGTGAACTAATACTATTTCACAGTTTGAGGTAGAGGCATCTGAACAGATGCCTGAAGGACACAAACAAACCGGTCATATGAAGATGTAGGATCAGAATGTTCAGGAAAAAGAAAAAACAAGTGAAAATTTTTAGAGTCAGAATAAGCTTGGCTTATTTAGAGAATAAGCAATGAAATAAACAGAGAATTGCAGCAAAGCAGGAGAGCAGTAATTGAAGAACTGTGGTTACACTGCAAGGATATCAATGCTCACAGTATCTCAGATAAAGACTAAGAACAAAAGAAATATTACAAAATGCACTTACTTGTCAATCACTGAATAATTAGAAATATACGCTTAAAATGTGGACTATAGCTTTTCTTTTTAAAAACTGGAAAGTCTGGCAGCACTAAATGACATATTTTCATGTACTTTTTTGGTTTTCAGGGTGCTAGTCTACCCTGCCACTCTTACGGATAATGTATTTCTGGACTTTGTAAGTAGATTACTTTTAACATTTTATAATCTCATACTTTCATAGTATTTTCTCTCAAGATATTGGTATATGTCCTAAATAAAAAATTAATCATAAAAATATTTAAGGTTTAAAATTCATATTCAATTAAGTTTGGGAAATGATGTTTAAAAGTTTAAAAAGGTTTATTTGATTTTATTTTTGTTTTAAAAATCAACTTTTTTGAATTATACTTTAAGTATGCTTTAAGATACAGTACCTCCAGTTTTAGTGCATAGTTCAGTAAGTTTAATAAATATATATACCTAAGCACTCCACCATAAATATTCGGCCATTTCTATCCCATATACAGTTTAATTATGCTTCTTTTGACTATGATCTCCCTTCATGTGAAAAGTTCCTGGAAATCACTGATCACCTTTCTGTAATTATCAATTTGTCTTCACTAAATTTTTGTATAAACACAATAATAAAGTATATATTATTTTTATGTTGGTTATTTTTTCTTATATAATGTTCTTGAGAGTTAATCAGTATACTGTGATTATCATAGTTTATTTCTTTTTATTTCTGAGTAGTGTTACAGTGTGCAGATTTATTACATTTGCTTATGTATTATCCCCTTGATAGATATTTGAGTTGTTTTTAACATTTTGCTTTATAAAAATAGACAAAATAAAATACCTGTACAAATTTTGTATGGGTATACATTTTGTAATTATTATTTCTCAGTAAGCACCAAAGAATAAAATTTGTATAACATTTAAAATGATATATAAATATGTGTGTGTGTTTGTGTGAAGTATCTGTTCTTTTAATATTTTAAGTATTATTCATGCTATCCAAAAAATGCTTGCCTTAGACAGGTTTTCAAGCATTCTTCTCTGTACTTTTTGTTTCTAAAAGTTCTATAACTTTTATTTAAAGTTAAGTGTAGGATATGTTTAAAGTTTGGCTTTTGGATATGGTGCTGAAATGTTATGGATCTTTTTCTTACTAAATAGGTATTCAGTTGTTCCAGGACAATCTGTTAAAACAAATTCTCTTCATAATTACCCTGGCACTTTTATCAAAAAGATGTTTAACCACATACACAAATATTATTGCTAGATTTTCTGTTTGGTCCCATTGAACAGTGTACTTACTCCCACACCAAACTGTCTTGACAGTTGTAGCTTTATAGTAAGTCTTGAAATAAAATAGTGTATGTCCTCCAAAATTTCTGTGCTGTTTCAAAATTTTTCAAATTCTCTATGTCTTGCTTATTTATATAAATTTTACACTCAACATATTAGTTCCTACAGAAAGTACTTTCTGGAATTTTTACTGGAATTACATGGAATCTATATACCAATTTGGGGAAAATGTATACCCTGACAATAGTGAATTTCTAATCTCAATATGTCATATCCACCCGTTTATATAGGTAATTTTAAGTTTCTTTCAGAAGTGCTTTTTAAGATTTCAATTGCACATTTTTACATTTTTCTACCTACTTCATTAAATTCAAGTTTTCATGTTTTAGGTTTCTATTATAAATGATACTTTTAAAATTTTGGTTTCTAATTTTTGTTGCTATTTTATAGAAATATAATTATTTTCTGCATAATAACTTCACATGTTAGGACTTTTCTCATTTATTAGTTCTAGAACCATGTTTTTTGTGGAATTTCTAGTATATCCTAGATACATAATATTATCTGTAAATAAAGATCTATTTAGGTTTATTTGGGGGGGAATGACTTTTATTTCTTTTAACATCTCATTGCATTTGCCATGCCCTCTAGCACAGTTGCTAAATAAAAAGAATAATGTCCTTTGTCTTGCTCCCCACTGTGTTAGTCCATTCTCATATTCCTATGAGCAAATACCTGAGAGCTGGTAATTTATAAAGACAAGAGGTTTAATTGGCTCATAGCTCTGCAGACTGTACAGGAATCATGAAGCATGATGCTGGCATCTGCTAGCTTCTGGGGAGGCCTCAGGAAACGTATAAGCATGGTGGAAGGCTAAGGAAGAACAGACACTTCACATGGTTGGAGGAGGAGCAAGAGAGTGAATGGCAGGTGCTACACACTTAAACAACCAGGTATCCCAAGAACTCACTCATAATCATGAGGAAAGTACCAAGGGGATGTTGCTAAACCCTTCATGAGAAATATACCCCGTGATCAATCACCCCCATGATCAATCACCTCCCACCAGACCCCACCTCTAACCATGGGGATTAGAATTCCACATGAGATTTGGTTCAGGACACAGATTCAAATAATACCACCCCATTTAGCACTGTTTTACCATTAAGTATCATGTTTATTGTAGATTTTCCTTAGATGCTCTCTATCAGATTGCGAAAGTTCTCTTTTACTTTTAGTTTGCAGAGTTTGACCACAAATCGGTGTTGAAGTTTTGCCAAATGACTTGCATGCATTTCCTGACATTATTATTCACTTAAACAAATTTGTTAACATAGTACATTATAGTCAGAAATCTTGAACATTAAACCAGACTTGTGTTGGTAAAGTAAACACCAAAGGGTCATGGTGTTTTACCCTTTTAATACATCACTGGATTCAAGTCGTTAAAATTTGGTTAAGGATTTTTATTTTATATTGATAAGAAAGATTTTGAATTGGAGGAATAATGTGTTGTTGGTTGTATTATTTAAAAGTATTTTCTTTTCTTAATCTTTAAGTTTTATAGCATCGCTATGTTCTTTGCTTAATTCCTTATATTGGTAATTATTTGTGCAGTCTACCTAGAAGCACATACATTTTATTTCTTAAAAACACACACATGCAAATACACACAGCATTTGGTATAATTATGGGTTTCTTTTATATTTTTGTAATTTTTTTACTGATTTTTGCTGTTTTTTTAAATACTTGCTTTGTTTAATTGTATTTCTTTTAAAAATATAGCCTTTGAGTTGGCAAATTAGGTTCATTGGCTTTTGACCTTTCCTCCTTTTTTTTTTTTTTTTTTTTTGAGACAGAATCTTGCTCTGTCACCCAGGCTGGAGTGCAGTGGCGCGATCTCGGCTCACTGCAAGCTCTGTCACCTGGGTTCACGCCATTCTCCTGCCTCAGCCTCCCGATTAGTTGGGACTGCAGGCGTCCGCCACCACGCCCGGCTAATTTTATTTTTTGTATTTTTAGTAGAGACAGGGTTTCACCGTGTTAGCCAGGATGGTCTCGATCTCCTGACCTTGTGATCCACCTGCCTCGGCCTCCCAAAGTGCTGGGATTAGAGGTGGAGCCACTGTGCCCAGCCTGACCTTTTCTCTTTTTTGATATAAACATTTAAATTTCCCTATAGTCATTATTTTACTACATCACATAATTTGATATCTTGTAGTTTTTATTTTTTTAGTTCAAAATATTTTCAAATTTTGCTTGTGATTTCTTATTTTACCCATGTATTATATAAAAACAAAAACATATTGTTAATTTTTTAAATATTTGGTGGTTTTCCAAATATCTGTTGGTTAATGCTTTATTACCTTTGTTTTAAGAGAATGTACAAAGCATAATTTCAATTATTTGTTTTTATTTAAAAATGTTTTATGGCTCAGTGTATAGTCCATCTTGGGAAATGCAATATGTGGAGAGTCATGTGTATATTGTTGCTTGATTGAGTGTTAAATGGAAAACTTAATTAGAACAAGTTTCTTATGATTTTCCTGTGTAGTTGTTCTACCAGTTAATGAGAAAAGAATGTTAAAATCTCCAACAATGTGAATGCGTCTGATTCATTCAATGTTTTTCTTCACACATTTTGAAGATACAAGCAAATGCATTTAGATTTTTATAAATTCTTGATTATAGCTTTTTGAAATGATTTTCCTCTTCTAGCTACTTTTAAGGTTTTTCTCTCTATAGCTATTTGAACAATTTGATTATACTGTGGCTTTCTGTGGTTTCATTTGTATAAGTTTATACCGATTGGTTAATAATTCTGGCTCTCTGAGCCTGTGGTTTTCATAGATTTGGAATATTTTTAGCCATTCCCTTTTCAAACATTTGTTATGGATATTTCCTCACCTCAACTCTATTATACTTCCTGAAAATCCAATTACACATATGCTAGCCTTTATACATTTCCACAATCCATTGGGGCTCTGCTTATTCTTTGTTTTCAGTGATTTTTTTCTTCACTGTGATTTAGGTCAACCTGTTTTTATTGTTATCTCTTGTCATTCACTGAAGTTTTATTTTGCCCTGTCTATTGCATTGCTAAGACTCACCTAATTAACTTAAACTCAGATACTATTTTTAATCTCTAGAAGGATCTCTTTGCTTTATTATGTCATCCATTTTCTCTTCTTGGTATTCCTTTTTTTTTTTTTGAATCTTTGACCACTGGGCACATTAGTAACATATATGTGAAAGTCCACTGCTAAGTCTACCCTTTTCGTAATTTGTTTGTTCCTATGACTATTTTTTTGTCACAATTTTGAGTCACATTTTCTCCTTTTGAATGTCTAACAGTTTCGATTAAATGCTAGAAATCATCATTGTTACATAATTGTGCATTCAAATTCTGCTTTCATCCTTTAAAGAGTGTTGGTTTTTTAGTACTGAGGTGTTAAATTGCTTTCAGGTCAGCTTGATCCATTCAAGGCTGTTTTAAGTTTTGTTGGAGTTGGTATGAATTAGCACATATTGTAGTGATAGTTTGGCCCTACCGTTTATATATGACACATTTGGGTATTCCACTGAATACCTTGGTTAATTAATCCGCACTCCCCATTCTAGCTTTTTACAGCTTGAACCTCTTCCCACATTGTGAGAGCTCTGAGAATTTTTAAGTTTTTGTCTCTTTTGTTATTCTTAATCATCCTCATTTTTTCTGTTCTATACATCTCAGGCATTTCAGAGGAAATAACATCCAAATATATTTCATCGTCTTCATCACTACTAATGCAGCACAAACCACAAACATTCCTAGGTTGTATTATTGGAAAAGACTCTAGTTTAACTCTCATAGACTGTTTTCTCTACTCAGCAGTCAGAATTTTCCTTTTAAGACAGAAATTATATTCATAACACTTCTGCATTATCATGCTTGGGATGCTATAACAGAATGTTATAAACTGGGAAGCTCAGAAAATAAACACTTTTAAAAATAATTCTAGAGGGTGGGAAGTCCAAGATCAAGGTGGCAGCTGATTTTGTTCCTGATGAGGCCTCTCAGCTTGCAGACAGCCACCTTCATGCTGTGTCCCCACATGGCAGAGAAGGAGTGATATGTTTCTCTCTTTCTTTTCTCATGAAGATACTAATTCTATGATAAGAGCCCCACCCTTGGCCAGGCGCGGTGGCTCACGCCTGTAATGCCTGCATTTTGGGAGGCCGAGGTGGGTAGACCACGAGGTCAAGAAATCGAGACCATCCTGGCCAACATGGTGAAACCCCGTCTCTACGAAAAATACAAAAATTAGCCGGTCATTGTAGTGTGCGCCTGTAATCCCAGCTATTCGGGAGCTGAGGCAGAAGAATCACTTGAACCCGGGAGGCGGAGGTTGCAGTGAGCCAAGATCGCACCACTGCACGCCAGCCTGGTGACAGAGCAAGACTCCATCTTGAAAAAAAAAAGAGAGAAAAAAAAAAAAAAAAAAAAAACCTCACTAACCTCCTTATTTATCATTTATAACTGCCCAAACTGCCTAATGGACACTGTTTTGTTCATCTTATTTTTTTAAGCATTTCTCACCTTCTAATATACATTTTCACCTGTTTACTATCATTCCTATGAACTACGACATAGGTTCCTTGAGGGTGGGTCCCCTTTCCTCTTTTAATCGCTGTTGCCTCCCCAGCTTCTAGAATAGCTCCTGGGATGTAGAAGTGGTTCACAAATATTTAATTTATGGATGAATAAAGAATTGTATAGAGAACATTCTAGGCAAAATAATCATAATGTTAAAGATTTCAAAACAGAAATAAACTTGTTATGTTGGAAGTTCCAGGAAACATTGAGGTATTCTTCAGTGTCATGGGACAGGGGAGAGTGATATGAATGACACTCATGAGTTGGTAATTTAAGAATTTTGAAATCAGGCCGGGCGCGGTGGCTCAAGCCTGTAATCCCAGCACTTTGGGAGGCCGAGACGGGCGGATCATAAGGTCAGGAGATCGAGACTATCCTGGCTAACACGGTGAAACCCCGTCTCTACTAAAAAATACAAAAAAAAAAAAAAAAAAAAAAAACTAGCCGGGCGTGATGGCGGGCGCCTGTAGTCCCAGCTACTTGGGAGGCTGAGGCAGGAGAATGGCGTGAACCCGGGAGGCAGAGCTTGCAGTGAGCTGAGATCCGGCCACTCACTCCAGCTTGGGCGACAGAGCAAGATTCCGTCTCAAAAAAGAATTTTGAAATCAGGGTAAGAACTTTGGGTTACATGAATATATATTTCAGAAAAAGTTTTAGATTGGAGTCAAATATTTGAATCATTGTTTTTGTGATTTTTGTATTTTGTGTTGTGAGTTTGTACTTAGTTCCTTCCTTTAAAGAGTTTTGGGATTTTTTACTAGGGAGTTAAGCTTTTTTGAGGTTAGCTTGACCTTTTCAAGGCTAGCTTGTAAGCTTTGTTAGAGTTGGACGTGATCAAGATTATTGGCCATAGAGATATCTCAAATATAACGATTAAGTTCGAAGACGAGATTAAAATTGCAAGAGTCAATAACTCTCAAATTTAAGTTTCTGTTTTTTCACGTTTTTTCTTGAATGTTTTTCTGTATTTCTACTCTGATTTCTGTAAGCGAAGCACATATATTTCTTAATAAGATTTTCCCCACCTTAATTATATTTATGAATATCCAAAAGCTTAGAAAGATAGCTTTGGCTTATTTAAGAAATATTTACTCTATATAGAAACTACTGGCAAACTTAAAGAGGTAACCATAATTTTCTCAGAATCACCTTTATTCCTTCTGTATTTTGCCTTCCTCTTTCTGAGATATGTTAGATCATTCCTTATTACACATAGTGTTTGCTAAATATTAGTATAATATTAAACTTATAGATATGTTATTGAGCAGCACTCCAAATTAAAGATAAACATGAGAAAATCAATGTTAATATTGGCAAATGTTGGTGGAATCATTAAAAAAGTTGGAGATTTTAGTGTAAGTTAGGTTTATATAGCATAATGGGCTTTTCCATTAATTTATAACATGTAAATTTGTGCACATGTAACATCCATTGTACTTATCATTATAATATTTGGTGGTTATGTCTCATAGATTGTATTTCACATTTTTCAGGGTTAAATTCATGTCTCCCAGAAATTTCTTTATGACATTTTAATTTTATTCTTTTTACTATTTGCTTTTTGTAGCAGGCACTGAGTCAGTACCCAGAACTGCAGGACAGTCAAATGCTTCTGAAGAGTCTCCTTTACTTTATGCTTTAGTTGTAATACGTCATTTTTGTTCTTTTGCTTCTGTTATTTTCAAATAGTCTACAGATGTTTTCTGGAGTAGTCTAATCTATTTTTTGAGTTGAACTTTATATTGACAAAAGAAGTATCTCAAGTTCAAAAACAATGATGTACAATGACTTCTGTCTTCGGTTTTATAATGCTTTGATCATCATTAGTGAGAACATTCAAAATGTAGCATCACTTGCAGGATTTTATTCAATTTTTTTTGTTTTTATTCCCAAACAAAGTATGAAAGTTATAGTTCATAATAAGGCTTCTAGGGACAATGAATAAAAAAGTCAAGATGTAGCCCGTAAATTGGTTTGGGTTATTTTAGTAAGTATGATAATAAAATTATAATTTTTTTCTTAACCAGAGTAGTCAAGATAAAAGAGCTTCATAAAATCAGTCTATAATAAAATAACATCACTACATAAAATATAAAATTTGTACCATAAGAAGATAACATTGTGAACAATTTAGGCTAATAAGGTTTAAATTTTGGATTAAATGTACAAATTTGTAACAAATATCACTAATGAAAGAGAATATAATAATCAATTTTAAAAGATGCAATGTCCAAAATCTATTAAACTAATTCAGCATCATTAAATCATTCCAACAGCAAAACAACAAAAATGTCATGCCCAGATGATTTTATTGGTAAATCATTTAAATATTTAAAAAGAGAAAACAAGCAATCTTATAATAAGTCTTCCAGATAATGGAAAAAGGTGAAACTTTCCATTCCATATATTTTTATGATCAGTTTAATCTTGATATTGGCAAACCATTACAAGTGACAGAAAATATAGGTCAATATGTCTCAGGATAATACATATAAAAATCTTAAAGAAAATGTTAAGAAAATTAACATAAGGAATGAGTATTTTGGCTGGGCGTGATGGCTCATGCCTGTAATCCCAGCACGTTGGGAGGCTGAGGCCAGTGGATCACCTGAGGTCATGAGAGTGAGACCAGCCTGGCCAATATGTCAAGAAAAAAAAAAAAAAAAAGTACAAAAATTAGCTGGGCGTGGTGGCAGGTGCCTGTAATTCCAGCAACTCAGGAGGGTGAGGCAGGAGCGTTGCTTGAATCTGGGTGGTGGAAATTGCAGGGAGCTGAGATTGTGCCATGACATTCCAGCCTGGGTGACAGAGCGAGACTCCATCTCAAAAAAAAAAAAAAAAAAAAAAAAAAATGAATATTTCATAGAATACATCAATTTCTATCTGTATCTGAATCTTTATATCTCTATATTTATCTATGTACCTATCTATCTATTTACGTATCATGTACACAAAACAAATCAAAGCTATGTTAGACTCTTCCAATAATGTTATTGGGTTCCCATTTGAGACAAGGAACAATCACAGCATCACTTCAATAGACTGAAGGTACTTAGTAAAATTCAAATTCGGCTTATTACATAAATATTTGTAAACATTTATTTTTTTCCTGTAAAGGAAACATAAAAATCTTCAACAAATATTATATTTAATCATTAAATATTTTTAAATTTTCCCCATGTGACAGAAATCCACATTATCCGTCATACACTGAACTATGAGACCTAGCCAACAAAACAGAGTAGAAAGAAAAATGTATGGTCTCGGCCGGGCCCGGTGGCTCATGCCTGTAATCCCAGCACTTTGGGAGGCCGAGGCGGGTGGATCACAAGGTCAGGAGATTGAGACCATCCTGGCCAACATGGTGAAACCCTATCTCTACTCAAAATACAAAAATTAGCCAGGCGTGGTGACGGCGCCTGTAGCCCCAGCTACTCGGGAGGCTGAGGCAGGAGAATGGCATGAACCCGGGAGGTGGAGCTTGCAGTGAACCGAGATCGGGCCACTCACTCCAGCCTGGGCGACGAGCGAGACTCCGTCTAAAAAAAAAAAAAGAAAAGAAAAATATATGGTCTAAACATTAGAAAGCAAGAAATTATTTGCAGATAACGTAATCGTGTATGTGACTAATCCCATAGAAACTTGAGATAAACCTTTAAAATGAGTTGATGCACTAGCCAGGTATACCAATAAGGTTTTTTGGTCTCAGTTCAGGCTGACATAAGAAAACTTTGTAGACGAGGTGACCTAAAACTGAGAAATTTCACAATTCTGGAGGTTAGAATTTTCATATCAAGGTGCCAATCAATTTGGTTTCTGGTGAGGGCTTTTGTCCTGGCTTGCAGACATCCACTTTCTCACTGTGTCTTCATGAGACGGAGACATCCAGTGTTCCTTCCTCTTTTATAAGGATACCAGTTCTATTGGATAAGGATTGCACTCTTATGACTTCTTTCAACCTTAAACACCTCCTTAGAAGACTTATCTCAAATTCAATCAACTGCAGGGGATGGGTAGAACTTCAACATATTATCTTTGGGGAACAAAATTCAGCCCATAGCAGTGTTCAAAATCTCTACATATCAAATTGCAAAATGTTAGTGATGTAGATTAAATAAATCTCAATAAGTAATTTTCCCAGTTCATGGTTTGAAAATGTCTATATTATCAATGTGTTTATATTCCATAAAATCATTTAAAAATTATATTAAATCACCATCAAATTCAAGTCCATTCATCTGAAGAAATCACCACACATACGTGTTTTTGTGTGTATATATATATATATATATATTATGCGTATATATATATACGTGTGTGTGTGTTTGGTGTATGTATGTGTGTGTATATATACACACAAACACACATATATATTTGGCAAAAGTAGCCCTGCAGAACAGTGAGGACAGGATAATTTTTAAAATTAGTTCTGTGTCTGCCAGTTACTTATTGAAACAAAAATAACCATCATTTCTTCATTCATAAAATTAGTCACAGGTTGATTATGAACCTTAATATGAAAGAACAGCTGATAAAGTTTCCAGAATTTTTTTAATTATACTTTAAGTTCTGGAAAGGACATTTTAATAATATTATAGGAGGCAAAGATTTCTTAAACAACATGCAAAAGAACTAAAGATAATGGAAAAGGAGAATAGATCTGGGGCATGAGATACCCACAGGATGCTTTGAAAAGTTTTGACATCTTCCTAGCTATTATAGGCCAGGGAAAGAACAAGGCCGTGTGTATGCACAGGGACAACTCGACAGGATCCTGTCTGTCGGCTCCGATTGACCTTGAGGCCCTGAGCAAGCCATAAGTAATAGTTAAGAGAGAATTTTCAACTGCTTAAGAGTGGAAGGAGTGCCCCAACACCGACAGGAGAGGCTTTATCAAGACGGAGAAGTGTTACAGTTCAAAGAATTTTAAGTTAATTTCTGGTCAACTAATAGCTGACCATTGAACAAACTGAATAGTGATTGCAGAGATCCCAACAATAAAAGAATAGAGTTAGTCCAAGAGTGTCGTTTAATAAACAAACATTAACAAAAACCACAACAATGAAGCAAAACAAAGAAACTCATACAACAGACCTCTTGGAGTAGGAGGGAATCTGATTTCTAGAGTTGCCTCATTATATTATCTAAATTCTCCAGTTTTCAACAACAACAACAAAAATTATGAGATACATAAGGAAACAGTGAAATAGAGTAAATAAACAAGAAAAAAAAAGCAGCCAATATAAATTGTCTCTGAGGAGGTTCAAATATTGGACTTACTATATAAAACATTTAAATTGGTTATTATAAATAAATTCAAATAAATAAAACCATGTGTAAAGAAATAAAGGAAAGAATGACTATGATGTGTCACCAAACAGAGAATATTCATAAAGATATCCAAATAATATAAAAGAACCAATTAGAAGTTCTGGAATTGAAAACTACATTTACTGAAACTTTTAAAGTTAACTGCTAAGTGGATCAACATCGGATTGGAAGTGAAAGAATAAGAGTCAGGGAACTTGAAGATAAATCAGTATAGGAATAGCATGAGAAACAGAAAGAAAAAAAAGAATTAAAGAAACAGTGCTTTTGGGAACCTGTTGAATACCAGCAAGTATACTAATACACAAATAGTCATAGTCCTGGGAGGAGAGAAGAGAGAAAGAGAACAAAGTATATTTGAATTATTGATACCTGGAAATGTCCAAATTTGTAAAATGATAATCTGTAGCTCAAAGATACTGAATAACTCCAAGTTGCAAATCTCTAGAACTACAGCAGTATAGCGAAAATATGAAAATCCAAAGAGAACTTTGAAAGACACGAGAAGTCACTCATCACGGATCAGGGACTCTTAGTTAGATTAACAGCAAATTTCTAAAACCGTGGAGACCAGAAGGCAGCAGGATGACATATTTAAGCTGCTGAAGGAAAATAGACAACAAAGCTTGTCTACCAAGGATTGTTGTTGGCCTGGGAAGAGCAACAATTTAAGAGATGTCTTTAGATTGAAGTCCAAAATTGCACTCCAAAGTACAAACTGGATCAGAGGGAAAGATCAAGAATAGATCTTTGGAAAACTTTTGGAGAAATCCCCTGTGAGTTTAGTAGGATATACTATTTTACTGACTTAGCTCCAATCTAGAACAGTAAGTTACTTTCTTCTTTAGCCTACATTTTATCTTTCAGTCCAAAAGGATTTTGGCATCGAGTGGAGCATTTTTATTTATTTTGAATGATTAATATTGATTTAGCAAGAGCACAATATTTTTATTTATAAGCATATTATATGTCTATTAATAATAAAAATCAGCATAAATGACAATATTTTAATTATTTGAAAAAATATTTTTATTTCAGGAAAAAATCATATGGTGAGAGCCATTCATAGTAGAGCTAGAGATTACTACATGAATATAATTCTAAGATCTGGTATGAAGTACGATTGTATTATGTTTGTGCTTTGATATGGTATTTTAAATGGTTTCTATTCTACTATATCCTCAGGCAAGTTGGGCCACTTTTCTTGCCACCATACCTTATAAATGCCTTATTTATACCACTATGCAGTCTCTGTTATTTTTATTCGTTTCTGCACTCCTCACTCTACTGAGAACTTAATTAAAGCAGAAAGCAGTCCTATATTTGTCCGTAGAGTGTGCATTATAAATGTCACTAAATATAGGTATGGAAAAAATTATTTAACTGCCTTGGTTTTCGTAACTGTTAAGCATATGAGAAAAAAGCTGTGTCTTTGTATTAACTGTTTTTAAATGGTTATCCAATACTGCTACTTGAAGATTCACTCCTTCCTGTAGCAGGCACTCAATTTATTGCTGGATTGTGGCAAAATCTCTTATTTGGAAGAGCAATAGAAACTTCCTGTTTCAAAGGTTCTTTCATCTTTTCTTTATCTCTTTCTTAACAGCCACTCTGATGAAAATTTGCACTTTAATGCATCTACCAGGACACTATGACTAATGCCGGAGAGCCCCAGCAGAGTACAGATATTAGGAGGCTACATTCAGAGCCTAGGATCGAACGTTATTTAAACTTTACAGTTCTGGGAGATCAAAACTTCTGAATCCACAACATAAAGAGGTATGGTATAACAAGACATAATTGTATTATAAATTCTGTTACAGTGATTCTTTTGGTCCTCATTTGTACAAGCTGTGAAGATTCCTTTCCTTATTTCACTCTGACCACAGGATACTATTATTTCTGTTTGCTCAAAAGAGCTCAAAATAAAATCAACAAATGGGAGTTTATTTAGTAACTAGGACCTACTGAATTCAGCTGTGTGTTAGGAACAGAAAATGTATATAGCACAAAGAATACACAGTGCCTTTTAAAAGTGAACTTGCCTCATATTTATAGTAATCAATGATAAAAGAGTACTTATAAATGTCAAGGTTGTATGACACTCTAATGAGAAAACTGTATGCTGTCATGGGGAGAGCAAGCAGGAAACTAAGCTTGTCTGATTCTAACTCTTTTGCCTTCCACTATGCCTCACACTGTCCTATTATGTTTTTAGCTTAAGATGATATTTTTTAAAAGGCTATAAAAAGGAAACTATCTTAAATAAGTTAAATCACCAGGTAAAATATAAAGAAATGATTCTTAATCTGGTTGTTGAAGTGTACGTAAGATACTGCCAGCTGGAAAGAAAAAAATAATAAATCCAGAGAGTGAGCAATAACATCAGCTTACTCTTATTCAGTTGCCCCTCACAATTCCATGCACAAGCTTTTCAATGACACAAAGTAATACCAAAATGCTAATGACATACAGTGTTTTCCATGAGGATGTTTAATCAGAAGAGTTAAAAAGGACTTTCATATGATCTATAATCAATACTAGAGAGATAATGTTTATGTTTGTGACTAATTATTTAAAGACACTGAAATAAGTAAAAGGTAACTGAAAACAGTGGCAAAATAAAAAGAAGCCACTATAATTAAAAAAATGAAAATTAATCATGACATTTTTGAGAATTAAACCTTTTGGTCAGTGTCATGTTATGAGATAAATATCAATTGAAAGAGTTGATTTCAGTGGACAGTGTTGTCTTTCCTGCATTAACATATTTGCTTAGTACTCTGCTAGAATAATTAATGGGTATTATTAGAAAGAAGTGGAATTAAGCACTGCCCAGTGCCTTTTTACGTGAAAAGCACATCACAAGAAAGATGCTCTTGAGGACTGTGCTGGCACTCCCTTGGGTTTTGAAAGTCTATGAAAAGCACTAAGTGAAGATAATAGCAACATAAAATCTATACATTCTTTAGCTTAAAATTTTTTTTCAGTAAATTTATATATGTACTATTTACTAGTCCTATTAAATTATAGACACAAAACTCATTTTCACTCTAGTTCATGCCTTCTTTCAGCCAATTTGTGTTGTGTACCAACTGTTTCAGGCTCTGTTCTAGAAGTCCTGAATATAGTAAAAAATCTTCCCCTTGAAAGAAAAATAATGACCTACAGTTTATGGCACAGCCTTGCTCCAAAGTCAAAAAGATCTAAACTATGATTCACCCCTAAGGCTTATAAAATATTCCATTGTGCATCCTTATCTACCTGTAGATACTTTAAATACCCCAGGGTTATACAGCAACATGAGCAGCAGTCGGGGCTTCTACAGAGCCTCTTTTCCCCAAACTTATGGCCTTCTGGATTAAATGAACTGGAATGGCATTTCCAAATGAGATGTATGTTGTTTCCAGAATCCAAAGTGGCCCGCTAAGGAAGGCACCTTTTCACGAAGGAGGGAGCAGGTACAGCAACTGTCCTCCTTGTGAGACATTTCTTCATATATCCTCATCATTACGCTCTAAGATTTTTACCAAGGTGGTATATGTTTGTCTCTGAATTTGGGCGAGGTTTATTACCTAACTTCTGGCACACTCATGTGACTTACAAAAACGCATAGGATATTTTACTACTTTCATCAGTATGACAACATCCATGTGGTGGATTAGTGTGATATCCAGTAGAACAGAGTAAAATCACAGTTCCTGAGCATTGATGATGGGACAGGGCTAGAAAAGGTGTTAATACAACTGAGACAGAACAGCAAAGATGGAATACTGCATCTATTGCCTTGAACCAAACTGCTTCTGATGGCTACTGATCTGAAGTACAGAGTAAATGTATCAGTTCATTGGGGCATACATATATTGATTTGCTGTCACCACAAAATCACATCTGTAATAGCAGCTATAGTGGAGACCCCTTGTTTCAGTTTATGTGAATCCATTTTCCTTTCCTGAGGTACTCCTGTCTTCTGCCCAAGCCTAACAGACAAATTGAATGGTGATGTGGTAGAAGTCTCCCAGCCCTATCTTTCTGGGCCTCAGTGGTAACGCTTTCCTCTGAAATTCCATATTACTTTTGGCTTACAATTTAATTAGGTAGGAGCCCTTTTCATGGCATGTACTTACATTTCCTATTAAAATATTATTCCACATGTCTGTGGTCCAATGTGTGTTTCTTCTAGTTGCTGAATATATTATTTCAACTATGTATTTCAGAACTTAGGAAGGAACTATGGAACGTGCTGAAATATACCCACTTTGAGATCAATCGGGGAAAAAATTCCATTAATTACTTGGCCTCTATGAGTCACTTTGATGACTACTGTACTATGGTGTTATTTTAGATTTCAAGGAATTAATGCTAATTTTGCATCTGGTCCATTAATATTTAAAAGTTTGGCTATTTCCTCTTCTTCAGTGTATAGTTGCCACAATGTGGCTTCAGATTCCTCGGGTACAGGCCAAATTTGGCTCAGTAACTTTCTTTTTTAATTAAAAACATTTCAGTTGAACATAACCATCTTCATAGTCTACAGCTGCTTTAATGTTATAATGGCTGGATTGAGTACTTGCCCACAATGCCTCAAATATTTACCTTTTTTTCCTATACAGACAAAGTTTGGTGACATTTGACTTATGGTATAAATTTTTGGCAATATACAGAGTCTTTCCTCAATATCCTTACCTCTTTTTAAAGGAGTTCTGGTGTTGTGAATTGGATCAAGTCTGAGAATTGGCTGAGGCACCAGGACCCTTTTGTAATGACTGAAGTGAAGGCCTCCTTCTTCAAATTTAGAACTCTTCGATTATCACATCAAGTTAGGCTTTCATAGACTGCCCATCTATTTCAATTGCATAAAAATGATTATCATTAGCAAATACCAAATATTTTTGTGGTTTATTCTGTTTTGTTATGATTTCTGCTTTGATGCCCAGTAGAGTAGTCACATTTACTTTGTGTCTGGTGATTAGGTGGCACCACTTGGCCACTGTCTTTCCAAGACATAGCCTACTCATTGAATTTAAGAGCCCCCATGCAAGAGCAGAATTTCCTCTGTCATTTCTGGCCACCAATAGCCATTAGAGAGCTCTTCAAAACCAAAAGTGAAGCTCTGCTAGTTCTACTAATATGTATTAGCTCCATTCCTTGCAAGTACTCCCACTTACATCTAAAACACTCTGGACATAACACAAAAATATGAGTGTAAGAAGACTCTGAAAGATGGAATGAAGAAGGATGGCTACCTTGTAACCTTGGGACTTGAAAATGTTCCTTAGATTCCCTTATTATTTCCCAAGTATCTTGGACAGGGTCCTGGGAAGCTTCCAATCCAGAACTAAAATGACACAGACAAAAATGTTGCAAGAAAATCCTTGTTATCCCCAGGCACAAGTCCATGATAAAAAGGTGACCCAACAACAGAAAACCTTTTGTGGCAATACCCACACTACTCCAGTCAACCCCAACATAAAATGGACCCCACTGGGGTTTCAGTCCCCACTTCACTACACTATAGAAGCACAGAGAGCACCCGGTTGCATTGCAGGGCCATGAAGACAGATACACTTCTGGTTCTGCCTCACAGAAACATCTGTACCAGCTGGTGTTGGTGGGATGAATGGGCAGGTTACCCTCATCTCCTGCTCAGAGAAATAGGTGGGGGTTGGTCTCTGAGATGAACTTTAAAAAAGAATAAAGACTTAGATGAACTAAATGTAACAGTTTATTTCGGTAAAACAATGACTCTCCTCCAACAGCATGAACAGTGAGCATTCATAGGCTGAAAATGATCTGTGGGGACCTTGGTTAAGAAGCTGAACATGAAAACAAAATTAGAGAAAGCACTTGATTGGCTCTAGCCAGACATTTGCTTTATAGGTGGGGTATGGTGAGGTATTTGTCTTGTTTGGATGTGATCCTATGGCAGTATCCTAGTTGTACAAGCACTTTTCTGGAGGCTGCCATTGACTGAAGTTATTTATTTATTTATTTAAGTCAATTACAATAAATGCCTCCAAATTAAGTTCTGTTTGGTCTACTTATTTAAAACCCCAGTTACAGAGATAACTTCAGACCAACGATTTCCTTATTTGCCTTAACAATACTCCTTTTGTTTTAGCTTCTCAATCTTGATAGATTGACAAAAATTGGGAGCATTAATGCCACTCTCTGTCATCATTATAATGGACTTACTTGATTTCATTAAGGAATTGATAAGTCATAATATCAGACTCACTAAAAGATTCTAGTTGTACAAGCACTTTTCTGGAGGCTGCCATTGACTGAAGTTATTTATTTATTTATTTAAGTCAATTACAATAAATGCCTCCAAATTAAGTTCTGTTTGGTCTACTTATTTAAAACCCCAGTTACAGAGATAACTTCAGACCAACGATTTCCTTATTTGCCTTAACAATACTCCTTTTGTTTTAGCTTCTCAATCTTGATAGATTGACAAAAATTGGGAGCATTAATGCCACTCTCTGTCATCATTATAATGGACTTACTTGATTTCATTAAGGAATTGATAAGTCATAATATCAGACTCACTAAAAGATTCTTCATGTTTTTGTCATTCTGCAGGTAGTGAGGCCATTTTATGCTCAATGGGTGGCTGCAGACAAGCATTTAAGACTCTAGAGAGGATACAGTGCATGTGGAGACCAAAGAGATGACTATCAGGAGGATAATACCAAGACACTGAAATATGCCCTTTAACCAAAGACTCTGTAGACCAAACTAATTAAAATCAAATAAATCAAAGAATAGCCAGAAGAGGAATCTGTTTAAACCGAGTAGACATTTGTTGATATTTTGTGACTGAGTTTCTACAATACCAAATATACTTATCCAAGTGCAGCAGGGGGTGTTAGCTGTCACACGCTGTTCTCCCTGTTGAGCCAACAGATAGTCCAAAGCAACCCTGTTATCTGAAAATAAAAACAAAACCTTTATCAAGAAAGTTTAGAAAAGTTTGCTGGGTAACTATGACCTTTGCAGAAGAGTCAGCTATAGTAGCAATTGTTTGAGACAGTTCTCCAATTATTACCTCATTTACATTTTTGCCAAGTTAGAAAAAAAGCATTCTACCAAAAGATGCCCAATTAGAGGGTTTTATACCTACTGGTGAATTTATCTTTATTCTGCAGTGCAAATTAAGAGGTGTAGACCAATATTCAATTTTTATTTTGTTATAAATTGTTAACATTAGAATCTCTAATTCATCATGCCTTCTTATTTTCCACTTATTGAGATAGAGAGTTTCCTGTGAGTATAGTTGACCATTATATTTTCTACAGATCAAAACAAATTTTGGAGAGGCACAATAGACAGTTCTCTTCGGGGTGTCTTGTGATTTAGGAGTCACCTGTAGGGAAGCACTAATATTATTTATCCAAGTCTCCACTACTGAATCTTTGCATGAATGAAGGCTAATGACAATTAATTTGTCTGTAAAATTTCTTTCTTTTTTTTTTTTTTTTTGAGACGGAGTTTCGCTCTGTCGCCCAGGCTGGAGTGCAGTGGCCGGATCTCAGCTCACTATAAGCTCCGCCTCCCAGGTTCGCACCATTCTCCTGCCTCAGCCTCCCGAGTAGCTGGGACTACAGGCGCCCGCCACCTCGCCCGGCTAGTTTTTTGTATATTTTAGTAGAGACGGGGTTTCACCGTGTTAGCCAGGATAGTCTCAGATCTCCTGACCTCGTGATCCACCAGTCTCGGCCTCCCAAAGTGCTGGGATTACAGGCTTGAGCCACCGCGCCCGGCCTGTCTGTAAAATTTCAAATTATTTTGTCTTTGGTTTTCTTATTCAGTTTCTGGCATAATTTAACGATAAATCACTCCCCATAGGTTTTACTTACTGTTAGACTTAAACAAGGAATATAAACATGTGGATCTTAAAGCCTAACCTACAGCAAGGACCAGAGGTGCAATTTGAACAGGTAGTCGCACATAAAATATCAGTGAAATTTGTTATAGGGTAAAGTGGAAAAACTTTAAGATCATATGGGGATTTTAGTTTAGCATAACATATGTGATATTCAGTTATGTTTACTGTAGAAGCTATCAATTTCAAGTGATCAATTATCACATAATTTTGCCCTGTGTAAACAGAAAAGTAACACAAAGAAAATAGAAAAAGAGAGGCCGGGCGCGGTGGCTCAAGCCTGTAATCCCAGCACTTTGGGAGGCCGAGACGGGCGGATCACGAGGTCAGGAGATCGAGACCATCCTGGCTAACACGGTGAAACCCCGTCTCTACTAAAAAATACAAAAAACTAGCCGGGCGAGGTGGCGGGAGCCTGTAGTCCCAGCTACTCGGGAGGCTGAGGCAGGAGAATAGCGTAAACCTGGGAGGCGGAGCTTGCAGTGAGCTGAGATCGGGTCACTGCACTCCAGCCCGGGCGACAGAGCGAGACTCCGTCTCAAAAAAAAAAAAAAAAAAAAAAAAAAAAAAAAAAAAAAAAAAAGAAAATAGAAAAAGAGATACAAGTTTTACAGTAACAGAGGAGAGAATTTTGATCTGTAATCTTGGGAAAGCTGTTCATGTCTAGGCTGTGAAATGCTTCTGGGAACAAACCTCCCTGGTCAATTTTACCATGAGGTCTTAAATGACTGTACAAACTGAAGAGCCTAGAGGGGCCCTCTTGAGCTAAGAAATATAGACCCAAGGTTTGAGACCCTGAAGTTTTGCTGCAGTGTGAGTAGTGAGAACTCAGTATGGTCTCTTCCAAAAGGAGTTCAAGGACAATCTTTCTCTGATGTAACCTCTAAAATATCCAATATTTGGGTTATAGATCCTGAAATGACTGGCTGTCCTCAGTTGACAGTTTATGAAAGGCTTATTTTACCTGGTAAAAATATACTTTGACATAGTTCTTTAAAGCTTTGCAGTATTGAGTCACATCAGAGTTTGTAAGAACAGGAAATATGTGACTTTCTATTATTTAGAAAGCATTTGAGTACTTCCAGGAACTGTTTAAAAGTTTCAGTAGCAGTTTAATAAGGAGCAAATTTGTGTTTTGCAGTGGAGGTGAGTCTGATTGCCTTCAAGGCCAAAAAATGCCATCGGTCAAGGCAATCCATTTGATTTGGCTAGCTTTATCAATTGCAGTCTTAAAATACTGTTTGTCTTTTCAGCTTTATTAGAAGATTGAGGAAGGCAGGGATAATGATAATGCTGTTGTATTTGTAATTCCTTGTTTAACTGCTTTAAAACTTGTAGAAAGGACCACCGCTACCACTGAAGATTCCTTCCACTGTGTTATAATGAAAGCATATTTTCTAATAAGCAAATTAACTACTATTATAGCATCAGCCTTCTTGCCTGGGAAAGCTTTATCCACTCAGAGAACATACAATTACAAGAACATATTGATATTCCATAGGGGGTAGCATTGAATGAAATCTCTTTGAAAATGTTCAGATGGTCCAGCAAGTGGCAGAAATGTATCATCTGAGGTTTTCATTGTCTTACTTGATTTACGGGTTTGATAAACAAAATATCAGTTATAGACCATTTTACCAATTTTAGAACAGTCATCCCACCAATATGTTTTCAGTTTGTCTTATTGTATCTATTTCATGATGAGTTAAGGAGTACAGAACTTTTAATAATGGAAGCTTTAAGTATTCAGGAAGAATTAGGCAGCCAGCTGGGACCTATGTGAGTACAAGTTTAATGTCATATTTACAACATTTTAAATATTAGCTTTATTTCTCCAATTCAGGTGCAACATACTATTTACTAAATAGGTTAGCAAACATTGTTTGATGTGGATCAATCTTATGATGTTCATTGAAATTTTTTATCTCAATGGTTTCAGTATTAGTTGACAACATGAAAATATGCTAAAGCGTTTCCTTGGTATTCAGTTAATTATTGTTCAGTTTGATATTGGTTTAGCAGTTTTATGAATCAGTTTCTTCATTAAAATTGTAAAACTTCTTACCCCATCCAATGGTATAATCTTAAAGTTATGGGAAACTTGTACTTGCCAGACTTATGTCCATGTATCTACTCAATGGGAAAAATTTTAGGATTATAGTAGCTTGCAAATGCTTTCAGAAAAGTCTCAGAGTAAAACAATTAATTGTCTGTGGATGATGAAACATTCAGAATGGTCATAGTTAAAAATGTACTTTTGTAGTTTCAAGCTTCTGACTAGTGGAATAAATAGACATAGTAGGCATACAATCACTAAATATTTTTCATTTATCATCCATAACTTGGGCAAGATTCTCAGGGTTTTCAGCTGATGCTGTCCTTCTTCCTACTCCTCACCTTATTGTGTGGAAAGTTTCATCTTTTCTTCCCCTAGATGTTGGATGCTGCAGCTGCCTCTACCTCACAGTGGACTTGAAAGTAAACAGGTATTGCCATTATTGCTGCTTTCAGTGTTCTATTTCTGTGCTGTACCTGGTTATGTTTTTCTTTAAGCTACTTTACAAAATATTATTAATTGTTGCTATGAGATTTAAGACGGAGGTGAAATTTCTCAAAACAAGAGCTTACATTCTTAAAATTGATTCTTCATCTCTATATTGCTGAAATCAAACTCTGAAGATTGATCAATGACTCCTTAATTTCAATCATTAAAGAATCCTGTTTGGCATTTTGCCTGATTGCTTTGTAGCTTTTGATACTCAGCAAACCTGGAATGCTGACTTTTCTGGACATGCTGACTTTTTCCTCCCTAGATTCCAATTTGCTTCCTGATCCTAACAGTAAGGACTCCCCAAACTTTAGTCTTCAGGTAAGTCTCTGTAGTGTCAATTATTAGGAAACAGTGTTTCCTCCCATGACTTTAATCATTATTTCTGAGCATATGATACCCTAATGTTTCCACAAACTCAATCTTCATTGCTATCTATCCAATTGCCTATCAGGCATTTTCACCTGTGGTGATCTAATTTCAATATCCAAATTAAAGGTATCTTTTCCAAAAAAGAAAAAAAAAAAAAAGAAAGAAAGAAAAGAAATCCAGCACCCTTACAATATCTCTATTCTTTTTAAGAACACTGCCATTTTTTTATATTAACATTTAAGCTTTAATTAGAAGTACAACTTTTTTAAGGTAAGTTTTAGGAATAGTAGTGTTTCTTTGATTAGTATGTAGAATTCCATCTTGAACACTGCCATTTTTTTCTTCTATGTTGCTGGCAAATATGCAACTTAAAAAATTCTCGGTGCTCTATTATTATTATTAAGCCAGTCATTATCCTATGTTAATTATTTCTCCACAACATCATCACTTATATCTATCTTTTCTCCCCACTACCACCATTTTAAGTGTAAAAGTTAATTCTGTAACATTGTGAGAATGTATGTATAGTTTATTTCTTAATCTCAAATCCTTCCTATTGCCAATGTCAAATTAATCTTCCAAACACAATATACATCATGTCTGTGACCCAATACTATTTTCTTTTCTTAATGTGACCCAATATTATTTTCTTTTCTTTATATATTTTAGAATCCTGAAATAATAATTTCCATTCTTATAGGCAAATCACATGTAAAAGCACCATTTATAGCAGATAGGACTAACAGTCAGAAATAGACTCATTTGCTCAAAGTCATACAGCAAGTAGTGACTGCACCAGATCTTGACACAATTGAAAACTTGACCCTAGTTTATCTTTGTATGGACTTTTATTACATGGGCTTTTAAAGTAGCATACCTTAGTGCATGATGTCACATATTGTATAAACATACAAATATGAAGAACTAGATAACAGTTTAAGTCATTCAAACAAATATTTGATATTGCTTTTTCAGGTTACGAGAGAATAAACTTGTCTTAATATTTCTAAACATATACAAAGCTCTAAAATATTTTCTTTTAATATTACTTAAATAAAAATAGTTTCTTATATATATAATGCTTGGAAAATAATAGTATACGGAAAATTAGAAGTACGGCCTGAATAGCCTGAAGATCATTTAATACAGTATTTTTCTTTTACCACTATTTTATCTTTAATGTTTATTCTTTTGGTATGCAAGAAATACATGCACATATGTACATGAGAGCTACAGTCATGGTTATTCACATTAGAGGAAAACATTTACTTCCACTTGATTACTTACACAGTTATTTTATTTTTTTATTTTTAATTTTTTTTTTATACTTTAAGTTCTAGGGTACATGTGCACAATGTGCAGGTTTGTTACATATGTATACTTGTGCCATGTTGGTGTGCTGCACCCATCAACTCATCAGCACCCATCAACTCGTCATTTACATCAGGTATAACTCCCCCTCCCCATAATAGGCCCTGGTGTGTGATGTTCCCCTTTCCGAGTTCAAGTGATCTTATTGTTCAGTTCCCACCTATGAGTGAGAACATGCGGTGTTTGGTTTTCTGTTCTTGCCATAGTTTGCTGAGAATGATGGTTTCCAGCTGCATCCATGTCCCTACAAAGGACACAAACTCATCCTTTTTTATGGCTGCATAGTATTCCATGGTGTATATGTGCCACATTTTCTTAATCCAGTCTGTCACTGATGGATATTTGGGTTGATTCCAAGTCTTTGCTATTGTGAATAGTGCTGCAATAAACATACGTGTGCATGTGTCTTTATAGCAGCATGATTTATAATCCTTTGGGTATAAATCATTATGGGATGGCTGGGTCATATGGTATTTCTAGTTCTAGATCCTTGAGGAATCGCCATACTGTTTTCCACAATGGTTGAACCAGTTTACAATCCCACCAACATTGCAAAAGTGTTCCTATTTCTCCACATCCTCTCCAGCACCTGTTGTTTCCTGACTTTTTAATGATTGCCATTCTAACTGGTGTGAGATGGTATCTCATTGTGGTTTTGATTTGCGTAAATGCTCATCATCACTGGCCATCAGAGAGAAACACAGTTATTTTAAGTTATGGCACTGGCAGTTTCTTTAAAATATGGTTTTAGTAACAAAAAATCAAATCATAAACATTTTACTGTACTTTTATTATTTCCATTTTTAGACTTTAGGTATAAGGTATTAAGTTCCCATTTAATGGTAGAAAACATTTAAAAAATACAAAAACCTCTGTGACCTACACGTTCATTTTCTATTTAAAGGTTCTTTAGGCTGGGCACGGTGGCTCACGCCTGTAATCCCAGCATTTTGGGAGGCAGAGGTGAGCAGATCACCTGAGGTCAGGAGTTCAAGACCAGCCTGGCCAACGTGGTGAAACCCTGTCTCTATTAAAAATACAAAAATTAGCTAGACATGGTGGGATGTGCCTGTAATTCCAGCTACTTGGGAGGCTGAGGCAGGAGAATTGCTTAAACCAAGGAGGCAGAGGTTGCAGTGAGCCGAGATCGCGCTGTTGCACTCCAACCTTGATGAAAGAGTGACAGGGCAAGACTCTGTCTCTAAATAAATAAATAAATAAATAAATAAATAAATAAATAAATAAAAGTTCTCTAAATTGCTACAGTTTAAGACTGAAAAAACAGTTTATTTTTTATGTGGATGTTTTCCTGATTTTTGGACCAAGATTATATTGTACATATTTGCATATAGAATACATAGTTTCTCATTATCCCACATGTATCCATGCATTGAATTTCTAAAAAAGATGTTATAGCAATTATTAAAATATGATATACCTTATTCAAGAAAGGGTTTTGCAAATTCACATTATAATTATATTATTTTCCCAAGAATTACTTATTTAGATATTTATCTCTATCATCTAAGTTTTCCATTTCCCTTTTTAAATCTATCTCAATATGTCACAGTCTATGTGTCTTCATTAGATTTTCCTTCAGGTTAAGTGTCCCTTTTCTTAAATACTTGGGACCAGAAGTGTTTTGGATGTCAGATTTTTTTCTAGTTTTAGAAAATTTGCATGTACATAATGAGATATCTTGGGGATGAGATTCAGGTCTAAACATGCAATTCATTTATGTTTTATATATGCTTTATAAACATAGCCTGAAGGTCATTTAATACAATATTTTTAGTAATTTTTTACATGAAGCAAAATTTGACTCTGATGTAGCACATGAGGTTAGGTGTGGAATTTTTCACTTGTGACATCATGTCTGCACTCAAAAAATTTTAGATTTTAGAGCTTTTAAGATTTTGGATTTTCTGACTAGAGATGCTCAATTTATTTTTTATTTCTTCTGATTTAAAAGTGGTGCTTAAGAGATCCCAGCAATGAAAATCCTATCCCAACAAAATGAAGATTTAAAGTTCCATGTACAAGCAGAGGGACTCTATCCAGAATGCTGCATAGCCCAGAGATGTTATCTTCCTCACCCACTGATACTTCAATGCATTTCAAGATGAAATCCATCAAAACTTTTTCCAGTGATAATATCCATATGACTAAATTAAGAATTACTTTTCATTTGATTTGATCTTTTTTCAGTAATTGTTCTTGAAACACCCTCTGTTCTAGGCAGAGTGATGACCCACCAAAGATGTCAAATTCCTAATCCCTACCATCTGTGGGTAAAGGGAATTGATGATATGAATGACATTAAGGCCGCTGATCATCTGATTTTGATATGGGGGGATTATTTTGGACTACTTGGGTGGATCTAATGTAATCTCAGGGGTCTTTAAATGTGGAAAATGAAGGCAGAGTCAGCGAGAAGCAGCATAAGAAAGAATTGACTGACATTGCTAGCTTTGAAGATGGAGGAATGGGACATGAGCCAAGGAATGGTAGGCAGCCTCTGGAAACTGTAAAGGAAAGAGTTTCTCCATCAGTGACTCCCGATGAAACCCAGCCCTGCTGACACCTCTTTAGACCAGTGAGACCCTTTTGGATTTCTAACCTCTAGAACTGTAAGATAATAAATCTCTTCTGTGTTAAGTCACCATATGTGTGATACTATGTTATAACAGCAATGGGACACTAATACATTCTCTTTCTTAGTGTACCAAATATCAAACACGCCAAGTTTCTTCCTATATCCATGACTGGAATTTAAAATTTCCTTTGCTAGATTCTCCTCATTTTCTTGATCATTTGACATCGAAGTTCCTCTGGGGTTTTTCCTAGTTTTATTTGGCTCTTCTTTATACTCACTCTTTCCACATTTGCATGGCCCAAAAATCTTTGTCTCTAGTTCAGATCATCGTGTGTCTAAACTCTTGTAATCAATGTTTACATGAAAGTCCTTTGTGTACTTTATATAGCTGTGATTAATTTACTCCCATTGTTTACAATATGTTATTATTTGGAAATTTTACTCTTAGGTATCCTACTATGAACGGACTACAAAGAACAATCAATACTTTGCATGTATTGGCACATAAACACACTTATTTCTGCTGAATTTATGTCTAGTGATGAGGTTGTTACATCATTTGATATTGACAATCAGTTTTATAAAGTGTTAGCACAAAATTACAGATATGCCAACTGTGTATGAGGATTTAAATTCATAGGCATCCTTGCTAACACATTGTATGATCAATCTTTATATATATTTTCCACTCTAGTTGTATACATAATGGTGTTACATTCTGTTTTAATTCATTCCTCTGTGATGCAGTGAAGATGAGGACTTTTTCATATATTTACAAGCAATTTAATTATTCTTGTTTTTGAACTGCCTCGCCAAGTATTTTGCATAATAATGTTCTATTCTGAATTGATTTTACTTCATTCTTTATGTATTTTGAATATTTGTATTTTATCAGTTTACAGGTGGAAAGTATCTTTTTTCAGTCTGTGGCTTCCCTTCTTATGATCACATGTGTACCTTTTGATGAGCATGATGTATTGTACATATTCTGTTTGCTCTTTCCAATTGGCTTGTCACCCTTCCTTACTTTCTTCACTGCACTAGGAGCTGGACTTTTATGGGCTCCATCAGTAAATTTCTGTAATCTTTGGTTTCTTGTAAGGCTTGGGCAATGGGAAACTCAGGGAACTAGGGAAAGCGAGAGGATTGATATTAGGATATCTATTCCCCTGCCTTCCTCCATGCAATGATGACTTAAGTTGTCCTGGTTGTGGTACTCACAGATGATTTCTCTTTTCAAGGCAGATGTATCTCTATGCATCTTTCTCTTAAGGCTCTGGTGTCTCATACCTCCATTGATCTCTTCAGGCCTTCTAACTGGTAATAACTTCACCAAGACTGAGCCCCGGGATTGTGTACTACCCTTGTGGTTACAAAGGTAGTAACCACATGGTCTATGTAATTAACACCTTTGTCTCATCTTAAATAAATTCTCCTTAATTTATTTGTTTGAGTGGATATGTTCAGATATATTTTATTTTAATGAATTAGAAAATGAACTGCAAGTATATATGTGTGTATGTATATATATGTTTGTGTATGTGTATATATATGTATTCACATATACATATACTATCTATATATCAGCTATTAGTTTAAGTTTTGCTTCAATTAAACATACCATAGTAAATGAAGAGAAGGAAAACCTATTGTACTTAGTCATATGTATACATTTTTTCTTTCTGTTCTTTTGTTTTAATTTTTTTTTCTTTTATTGTTACTTTTCTGTTTAGAAAACACTCTGTTTCAGGACAGGCGCAGTGGCTCATGCATGGAATCCCAGCACTTTGGGAGGCCCAGGCGGCCAGATCACAAGGTCAAGAGATTGAGACCATCCTGGCTAACACGGTGAAACACCGTCTCTACTAAAAATGCAAAAAAAAATTACCTGGGCTTGGTAGCGGATGCCTGTAGTGCCAGCTACTCGGGAGGCTGAGGCAGGAGAATGGCGTGAACCAGAAGACGGAGGAGCTTGCAGTGAGCAGAGACTGCGCCACTGCACTCCAGCCTCGGTGACAGAGGGAGACGCCGTCTCAAAAAAAAAACAAAACAAAACAAAAAAAACACTCTGTTTCAGCCTTTGTTTTAGAGAAGGTTTATTAACAATGCTAGCTTTAGATTTCCTTCATCCGACAATATCTTGATTCTTTTTTTAATTCTGAAGAATATTTTTTCCCACTAGGTATAGGATTCTTGCTTCTTTCTTTTCAGTACTTGAAAATTATTCCTTAAGTTTTCTTCTAGATGTCTAATTTCTTGATAAAAGATCCACCGTCATTTGAACTGTTTTTCTCCTATATGTAATGTGCCGTTTCTCTCTGGCTGCTTCCAAGGTTTTTTTCTGTTGTTGTTGTTGTTGTTGTTGTTGTCTTCTTCACTTTCCAGAAATTTGACTTCAATGTATCTTACTGGGTAGGTTTCTTTGGGATTTTCCTCTGGGATTCATGCAGTCACGTGAATCTTCATGTTTATGTCACTTGTCAAATTTGTGGAGTTTTCAGTCATCATTTTATCATCATTTTTCATTCCTGCCTTCTTTCTCCTCTCCTGTGACTCCAAAGACGCAAAGGTTTTATCTTCAGTTACAGTTTTATAAGTGTCTGTTGTTCTGTCTTTATGTTTGTTTATTTTGAAGTGTATGTTCTCTTTGTTGTTCAGATTGGGTAATATCTGTTGCTCCATCTTTCAGTTCATTGATTCATTCTTCTATCTCATTCATTATGTTCCTGAACCAACCTCCCGAGCTTCTCATTTTGGTTATTGTGTTTTTTTCTTTTCTTTTAATTTAATTTAATTGTATTTTAAGTTCTAGGGATACAGGTGCAGTATGGCCATTTTCATGACATTGATTATTTTTATCCATGTTATCTTATCCTAATATTGATTCTGATTTCCTATACTGAAATTGACTCTTCCTATCCATGAGCATGGATTTTTTTTCCATTTGTTTGTGTCTTCTCTTGTTTCCTTGAGCTGTGGTTTGTAGATCGCTTCGAAAAGGTCCTCCACTTCCCTTGTTAGTTGAATTCCTAGGTATTTATTCTCTTTGTAGTTATTGTGAATGGAAGTTCATTCATGATTTGGCTCTCTGGTTGCCCATTATTGGTGTATAGGAATGCTTGTGGTTTTTTCACATTTATTTTGTATGCTGAGACTTTGCTGAAGTTGCTTAACAGCTTAAGAAGCTTTTGGACTGAGATAATGTGAAGCATCTCTCTAATTTTGTCATTTTGAGAATGTTATTTCAGTGGTATCATACAGTTAGGTCAGTGGTATGCACACTTTGGGTTTTGTTGTTGTTGATTATTCAGCATAATGCCCCTAAAAGCTATCAAATTTAACTATTCATGTAATAAAGACATTTTACTTGTTTCAAGCTTTTCACTATTAAAAATAAAACTACTAGGAACAATTGTATAAAGTTTTGTGTGCACATACATCTTCATTTTCATAGAATAAATTTCCAGGTATGATATTTCTGGGTTGTATGACAAGTGTGAGGTCAATATTCATAAAACAAACAAGCAAACAAAGCTGACCAAACCATTTTTCAAAGTGGCCACACTGTTTTACATACCTATCAGCAGTGTATCAGTGACTCATTTTTTTCACATCACCTTGCCAGCCCTTGGTATTGCCATTCATTTTTATCGTATCTGTTCTAATGGGTGTCTAATGATACAATACAGTGGTCCATATTTTCAATCGCCTAATGCCTAGTAATGTTGAACATTTTTTCATGTGCTTATTTCCCATCCATATATTCTCTTTGGTGAAATGTTCTGTTCATTTCTAGTTAATTCATTTCTAGTTGTCTTTTGGCTGTTGAGTTGCAAGAGCTCTTTATGAACTATAGATATAAATCGTTTCTCAGATACATGGTTTGAAAATATTTTCTCACAGGCTGCTGCTTGTCTTTTTAGCTTTTTAACAGGGTACTTTGTAGAACAAAATTTTTAATATTAATTATGTCCAGTTTATTGTTTTTTTTTTTTTTTTTTTTTTTTTTTTTGCCAAAATAAGTACTCATTATCGAGTCCTAAGTCCTTATCTAGTTTTCTTCTTTTAAAAAGACTTCTAGAGTTTTATCTTTGTAATTTAAGTCCATAGTCTGTCTTGAGTTATTATTTGAGGATGCTATGTAGTTTAAGCCCAGGTTCTATTTTTGCCTGATTATAGCATCATTTATTGAAAGAGTATTTCATCTACTTTAGTGCTTTTGTATCTTAGTTATATGTTGGTCATACTAGTGTGGGGCTATTTCCACATACTTTATTCTCTATGCTCTATTCTTTTCATTGACTAATGTGTCAGTCCCACCACATAGTTCATAGTATTATTTATTATAGTAAATAAAGCTACATGTTACATCTTGAAATTGGATAGAGAGATATTTTTCCAAATTGTTTTCTTTTTAGAATTTCAAAGTATTCTAGCTATTTTAGTTTCTTATATACATTTTTAATGATCTTGGTTATATTTAAGTAGATCATCAGCTTATTTCAGCAAATTTTGTTTTCTATTTTAATGTGGCTAGTACAGTTGACCCTTGAACAACATGAGTTTGAACCATGCAACTCCACTTGCACATGAATTTTATTCTGACTCTGCCACCCCTGAGACAATAAAACCAACCCCTCTCTTCCTCCTCCTCCTTAGCCTACTCAATGTGAAGTTGATGAGGATGAAGAACATTTATGATGATTAACTTTCACTTAATGAACAGTAAATATATTTTCTCTTCCTGAGGATTTTCTTAATAACATTTTATTTCCTCTTGCTTACTTTATTGGAAGAATATAGTATGTATAATATGCAAAATACATGTTAATCGATTGTTTATATTATCGGTAATGTTTCTGGCCAACAGCAGGTTACTGGTAGTTAAGTTTTGGGGGAGTCAAAAGTTATAGGTAAATTTTTGACTATGTGGAGGTCACCATCCATAACCCTTGCCTTGTTCAAGGGTCAACTGCGTACAGAAATACAGTTAATTTTTATGTATCATTTTCTACCTTTTAAACTTGCTTAAGTTATTGGTAATTCCAGTAAGGTTTTTTATATTCTTTAGGATTTAATAGAAAGTCATATCATATATGAATACAAACAGTTTAATCTTCACTTTCTGTATCTTATGCCTTTTGTTAAGTTCTCAAACAGTGTTTGAGATTCTCCAAACAATGTTTAATGGGAGTGGTGAGAGCAGATATCCTTGTTTTTATTGTATTTAGAAGGAAAACTTTCAATAGATTATTTAATTTATCATGATGTTAGTTAGAAGTATTTTTTTTAGGATTTTTTTTTTATCAGGTAGAATAACTTCCCTTTGACATCTAATATTCTGAGAATATTTTTTCATGAATGGATGTTGAATTTTATCAAATGCTTGCTCTTTGTGTATCCAGATGATCATATAATTTTTCTTCTTTATTCTCTCCAATTTGATAAACATTAATTTATTGATATTTTAATGTTAAGCTAGTTATATTCTTGGCAGAAATTTTAATGGGTTGTGATATATTATTACTATTGCTTTGATTTTGCCATATTTGTTAATTCTTTGTTGAGCACTTATATATTTATGCTCATAAAAGATATTATTAGTGTGTAATTTTTCTTTTTCATGTTTTGGTATCTGGGCTATGTTATGATCTGATAAAATAAGTTTGGAACTCTTACCTTCTCCTTTGCTTTTATTATATAAAGGAATAGCATTTGCTCCTACAGAGTAAATCCTGTAGTCTGGCTTTTCATGTGTCTCACAAATGCCAGCAATGTTAACAAGATGTCTTTGTTCTTAGTATCCCCTTACTATGCCAGAACCTAATGTTTCTTAGTATTTTGCTTCATGTTCCTCTCTAAGCCACAGAAAATTGTTCTCTGCTATGCCTCATGACATCACATTCTGTGTATTTGCAGCTCAATTTTCAGCCCTTCTGGCAGTCTCTCCTTCTAATCTCTTTGCTTTTCCTCTCCTACCAGTCTGGCCAACTAAATAACTGTGGGGTTTGGTGCAAAATGATACACACCCCTATTTAAAAACAGGAAGAAAATATCACTGAAGATAGTAAAACACAAGCTTTTTACTTTCTTCAATGATTTCTAGTCTCCGGATTCGTCAGAGTTTTAATTTGCTATCTAACATATCTCAAAATGTAGCTATTATCATTTATTTCATTATTCACCTTTATATTGTGAAAAGTCACTTTTTAAAAAGCAGACATAAAGACATTTACATTTAACTCATATGTAAAATCATCAAAATCACACAATTTGCATTCTATAGCTCATACACATATATGTGTTTCATTCTTACCAACTATGGAAACATTGCAAAAAACAAACTCAGCTTTGTAGAACATTTAATTTACTGATATCTGCATTTCTGTCAGCACTCTTGACCTTAGGCTTACTGATTGGTTAGAAACAATCGAAAGGAGAAGGTTACAAAGTGACCCACCTTTCCATTTCCTTTCATGTCATCATTTTCAGTATGAGTGTTTGGTTAAACGTGGAGGTAAGATGAGTAAAAAGGGATATGATAGGGTTCCTTACAACGTCATTGCCTTCTTTTTGTGTTTGAAGCAGGCCCTAGTTGGAACGGAAAACATGAACTCCCACAGTTGCCACCTACTCAGTCACAGATGTGACAGGCTGACGGTGCATTCCCTGGGATTCCATTGAACACCACGCCTTCTGAGCTAACTGGAATTCTGTATTCCACCGCAAACACTCTGTGAGTGGTGCAGCAAGGAATACCAGACATGCATGTGCAAGTTTCACCTCGCCTCACATACATGCACTATGGTCCCATTGGGACTCAATTGTGAAACCCAAGTTCAAAGATGAAGGTGTTGAGAATTTCAAGACTGTAGCAGTAGAGGACTGGACTAAATGTGAGCCCTTCTGAGTGTGGGGTTTGCATGACTGCACAGCTCGTGGGCCATGGAGCTGGTCCTCTCTCCCACTCAGTGGTTCCAGCAGCCGTGGCTGTCCACATGTGGATCTAGCCCTCCTCTCTGTCTGCAATAGGAACATTATTCTTGGGCAGAGTGCCTGCATGTATTGGCTGTTTTTTCTGTATTTCCTTTCTCTCAAGGATGACGACCCTCTTACAGCTATTTCCATAGTTTCTGAAAATGTTGCCTCACCTTCTTTGCCCCCAGTTTAACAGCTATTCAAGGAAATATGGTAAGTCTAGTACCAACCAATTACTCTCATAGACGAAAAGTTGAAGTTGAATTAATTTTGTTTTAACTTTGTTTGCAAATTCTTAGCTTTATTTTCTATTATTGTAAGTAGTTATGATTATTACATAATTTGATTCACTTGAAAACTCTCATTAAGTCATAGTAAAGTATTACATTAAACAAAGAGTGACATTCTTATGTTAATCACATTTGATACATCTATTTCTGAGCATAGTTTTTGCTATGTGATTCAATTCTCACATTTGCTATGTGAATCAGTTGTGATTCAATGCATTCCATAAGGGAGTCTGTGATCACAACCTGAGGTAAGAGCCACTGAACTGTGTATCTCATATACTATTTCCACCTTCATGGTACTACTCAATGTTCTATCTAAGGTAATTGAAAAGAGGTGAAAAAGACAAAATGCACTACATATAATAAACCACTAGACTTGAATTCAGGGAAACTTTTATTGAATGTAGGATGTTTCAATTTGTTCACTGAACAACTAAATTACTATCTGTATAGTTGAATTTTCTGATGTATGAGCCAAGGATATTTGGTGAAGCAGTCTTTATTCTTCTCTCAAATTCTTATATTTTCTATGTGTAATAAATAAAAATATCTTGTCACAATATTTTAATATTTTAATTATTAATTATCCTCCAAATTTAACTTCTTCTGCAATAAATTTATACCACTCTTGCCATAGTTATATTTGTTCAGGACTGTATCAAGGTAAATAGGTGAATAATTTCTAAGTGCCAAATTTTGTATAACTTAATTGAGGGTAGCTTAGTCAGTTGGATTAAAATTATTACATTATGCCCTGTTGCTTTGTGCATTTTTAGTAATTGGGAATTGAGAGATGAGAAAAGATAAGAATAATGAAATTTAATTAAAACAACTCTATTCAATATGTAGTCTCATAATTCACATTTTATAGTAAAGTAAATTTTATCTGTTTTAACATTTATTCAAAAGAGCATTACATGACACATAATAATTTCCTCTGCCCTACTTCTGTCATTACTAGATAATTACATAGAAAGTATTATTTTCTTCTCTCTGATTAACTGCAATATTCTATTCTGTTGTTGCTAGGCTACAACAGATTTCAATCGTTTTCAATGTTGTTCTATAGAAAATAACTAAAATATATTAGTCTCAGTAGGAGTATATTGGTGGCAATCTCTCAAATCAGTTGCCATACTCTCTACATAAAAGAAGCTATTTTTTACCTTAATATGCATAGTGATTAATATAGTTCTATTTCTAGAAGAGAGGGAGCTTAAAAATTTTGACTGTAAATGTCCTCATAAAATCCTTTATCAATCTTAATTTTGTCTTAAAATGACAAAGGCCCATTTATTTAACAATTTTCTTTTTTTTTTTTTATTATACTTTAAGTTCTAGGGTACATGTGCACAATGTGCAGGTTTGTTACATATGTATACTTGTGCCATGTTGGTGTGCTGCACCCATCAACTCATCAGTACCCATCAACTCGTCATTTACATCAGGTATAACTCCTAATGCCATTCCTCCCCCCATCCTCTCCCCATAATAGGACCTGGTGTGTGATGTTCCCCTTCCAGAGTTCAAGTGATCTCATTGTTCAATTCCCACCTGTGAGTGATAACTTGCGGTGTTTGGTTTTCTGTTCTTGTGATAGTTTGCTGAGAATGATGGTTTCCTGATGCATCCATGTCCTTACAAAGGACACAAATTCATCCTTTTTTATGGCTGCATACTATTCCATGGTGTATATGTGCCACATTTTCTTAATCCAGTCTGTCACTGATGGACATTTGGGTTGATTCCAAGTCTTTGCTATTGTGAATAGTGCCGCAATAAACATATGTGTGCATGTGTCTTTATAGCAGCATGATTTATAATCTTTTGGGTATATACCCAGTAATGGGATGGCTGGGTCATATGGTATTTCTAGTTCTAGATCCTTGAGGAATCGCCATACTGTTTTCCACAATGGTTGAACCAGTTTACAATCCCACCAACAGTGTAAAAGTGTTCCTATTTTTCCACATCCTCTTCAGTACCTGTTATTTCCTGACTTTTTAATGATTGCCATTCTAACTGGTGTGAGATGGTATCTCATTGTGGTTTTGATTTGCATTTCTCTGATGGCCAGTGATGATGAGCATTTTTTCATGTGACTGTTGGCTGTATGCATGTCTTATTTTGAGAAATGTCTATTCATATCCCTTGCCCACTTTTTGATGGGGTTACTTGATTTTCTTGTAAATTTGTTTGAGTTTTTTGTAGGTTCTGGATATTAGCTCTTTGTCAGATGAGTAGATTGCAAAAGTTTTCTCCCATTCTGTAGGTTGCCTGTTCACTCTGATGGTAGCTTCTTTTGCTGTGAAGAAGCTCTTTAGTTTAATTAGGTCCCATTTGTCAATTTTGGCTTTTGCTGCCATTGCTTTTGGTGTTTTAGACATGAAGTCTTTGCCCATGCCTATGTCCTGAATGGTATTACCTAGGTTTTCTTCTAGAGTTTTTATGGTTTTAGGTCTAACATTTAAGTCTCTAATCCATCTTGAATTATTTTCTTGTAAGGCGTAAGGAAAGGATCCAGTTTCAGCTTTCTATTTATGACTAGCCAATTTTCCCAGCACCATTTATTAAATAGGGAATCCTTTCCCCATTCCTTGTTTCTCTCAGGTTTGTCAAAGATCAGATGGTTGTAGATGTGTGATATTATTTCTGAGGACTCTGCTCTGTTCCATTGGTCTATAGCTCTGTTTTGGTACCAGTACCATGCTGTTGTGGTTACTGTAGCCTTGTAGTACAGTTTGAAGTCTGGTAGCATGATGTCTCCAGCTTTGTTCTTTTGACTTAGGATTGTCTTGGCAATGCCAGCTCTTTTTTGTTTCCATATGAACTTTAAAGCAGTTTTTTCCAATTCTGTGAAGAAAGTCATTGGTAGCTTAATGGGGATGGCATTGAATCTATAGATTACCTTGGGCAGTATGGCCATTTTCACGATATTGATTTTTCCTATCCGTGAGCATGGAATGTTATTCCATTTGTTTGTGTCCTCTTTTATTTCACTGAGCAGTGGTTTGTAGTTCTCCTTGAAGAGGTCCTTCACATTCCTTGTAAATTGCATTCCTAGGTATTTTATTCTCTTTGAAGCAATTGTGAATGGAAGTTCATTCATGATTGGGCTCTCTGTTTGTCTGTTACTGGTGTATAAGAATGTTTGTGATTTTTGCACATTAATTTTGTATCCTGAGACTTTGCTGAAGTTGCTTATCAGCTTAGGGAAATTTTGGGCTGAGATGATGAGGTGTTCTAAATATACAATCATGTCATCTGCAAACAGGGACAATTTGACTTCTTCTTTTCCTAACTGAATACCCTTTGTTTCTTTCTCTTGCCTGATTGCCCTGGCCAGAACTTCCAACACTATGTTGAATAGGAGTGGTGAGAGAGGGCATCCCTGTCTTGTGTCAGTTTTCAAAGGGAATGCTTCCAGTTTTTGCCCATTCAGTATGATATTGGCTGTGGGTTTGTCGTAAATAGCTCTTGTTATTTTGAGATACATTCCATCAACTGAATTTATTGAGAGTTTTTAGCATGAAGGCTGTTGAATTTTGTCAAAGGCCTTTTCTGCATCTATTGAGATAATCATGTAGTTTTTGTCTTTGGTTCTCTTCATATGCTGGATTACGTTTATTGATTTGCATATGTTGAACCAACCTTGCATCCCAGGGATGAAGCCCACTTGATCATGGTGGATAAGCTTTTTGATGTGCTGCTAGATTCTGTTTGCCAGTATTTGATTGTGGATTTTTGCATCAATGTTCATCAGGGATATTGGTCTAAAATTCTGTTTTTTTTTTTTTTTTGTTGTTGTTGTTGTTGTTGTGTCTCTGCCAGGCTTTGGTATCAGGATGATGTTACCCTCATAAAACGAGTTAGGGAGAATTCCCTCTTTCTCTATTGATTGGAATAATTTCAGAAGAAATGGTACCAGTTCCTCCTGTGCCTCTGGTAGAATTCGGCTGTGAATCCGTCTGGTCCTGGACTGTTTTTGGTTGGTAGGCTATTTATTATTGCCCCAATTTCAGAGCCTGTTATTGGTCTATTCAGGGATTCAACTTCCTGGTTTAGTCTTGGGAGAGTGTAAGGTTTCAGGAAATTATTCATTTCTTCTAGGTTTTCTAGTTTATTTGCGTAGAGGTGCAGGAAAGATCTAAAATTGACACCCTAGCATCACAATTAAAAGAACTAGAGAAGCAAGAGCAAACACATTCATAAGCTAGCAGAAGGCAAGAAATAACTAAGATCAGAGCAGAACTGAAGGAGATAGAGACACAAAAAACCCTCCAAAAAATCAATGAATCCAGGAGCTGATTTTTTGAAAAGATCAACAAAATTGATAGACCGTTAGCAAGACTAATAAAGAAGAAAAGAGAGAAAAATCAAATAAATGCAATAAAAAATGATAAAGGGGATATCACCACCAACCCCACAGAAATACAAATTACCATCAGAGAACACTATTTTTGATAATATTCTTTAGAAAAATATCTAAACAGAATTTTTGTCTGGATCCAGATATATACTTGCTGTTACCTTTAGTATACTGAATTAAAACAACTTTTTCTACTATGTACAATTTTCTTTTAGTTGAATAATTAAATTCATTTATTGCCACTTTCAATGTTAATTTAAATAAACTGTATTCGCTTCTAAAATACTCAAGTAAATTACTAATAATAATTCATAAATTCTTTAATTTCAGTATGTGTTTCTTCATGATATATTTAGAGTGTTTTTTGAAAGGAAATTTTTTTGCATCTAAAATTAGGTATGTTCTGTTGAAGTTTCATGTTTTCTGCAGGATAAATAATTTGGTAAAAATAGGTATAGATTATTTTAATAATACAATTTTTAACACATCAGATCCTACAAAAGGTATATGTAATATCCTACAACTGTGGTACCTTTTTTAGTCATGTTAGATCCAATTTTGTATTCCATATAATTATTCAATAAAGGAATACTAAATAAAGATTTTTGTTGTTGTTGTTTTGTATATATATGTATATGTTCTTTTACTTTTAAAACAGAAGGAAAGGTACTGAACAAAAAGTAAGTGCAAAATTCAGATGTGTTGAATGAATGTAAAATTAGAAGCTAAATAGATAATAAACTATTACACCCAGTGATTGTTGAAACATGAAAAAATTGATTACTTATATAATATGATTGCATCAAAAGTTTCCTTCTCATTTCTAACATAGTATTAAACAGTTTTATAAACCTACTATCCACAAATTCTGGAGTGCTTCTTTTCAATTTGAAACCATTGTCAAGTCTTTGGGAAACGTGGTGGAGTGATGCTCTACCAATTTTAGTATAGGAGGTGACCATGGTTCAAGTTGTAGTTCCCATTTACCAGCATGTTTACTAATGAAATACATTAATGCCCCTTAATGTTTTTAAAGTGTATATTTGTGTTTATGGTGTTTCTGGATGGATCCAGTTTACAAATGTTTTTCCCTGTAATTTACAGAAATTTCCACCAGTATGTTAGTTTCTTTTGTTCTTAAGCATAAAATATAGGGTTTGGAAACTTCTTAGAAACAAATGTGTGTATGTGTGTGTGTGTGTGCATGTGTGTGTTGATGTCTCCTAATTTATGCACTCTAAATAACACACAAGACACAAATATTCCTATATGCTTGAGTTATAGATGCCTACAATGACAATGAAGCCTTTTTAATAAGAAAAAGTAATTGGATTTTGTGAAAACATCACCTCGTTCCATTGTTATATATATATATTTTAATGCTAAAAAAAGTTTGGCAGTCTTTCTCATTCTTCCTACTATCCCTTTCATTGCAACTATCATATGTGGATGATGTTGCTATGGCAATCAATTATTCCATCTAGATAAGCCTTGCTGTGGTAATAATATCCCATGCAGATTTATGCCAAGTAAGTTAGAACTGCTTAAGATCAGTATACACAGATCACGAATGGCTATTTAGAATTCCTTGATGTTGTTTAAAATATAACTGTGTCAATACAGAGAGGCCCAGCTCAATCAAAGCTCTCCACTTGAAGATATATACCCTCTTCCCTGAGTTTAAGACCAACCCATTGTATGTTACTTTCTAAATAAAATAGTACTCAAACATGCTGCTCTACATCTGTCACCTGGCAATTACTTATTATGAAAACTGTTAGAAACAAATTATTCAGATGATCCTGAATAATTGCTATCTCAATCAGTTTCAGTTCGTAAACAAGTCAATAGTGTTGTCTTATTATTTCTTACTTCCTTAACATGAAACTTGAAAAAAAAACAATTTGCTAACTGGATTTCAAAGGATTAATCATTAAAAGCATAAACTAAACTTTTAAAATGTGGAAAATTCCATCCCTTAAAAGTGAATGCTCATACATTTGTATCTACTAATATAGGAAATAAGATTTATATTTTGCAAAATTTTGCCACATATTAAGGAAAAGAGGAACATTCCAATTGCTTGCATGAGGCTAGTATTTTTTATACCAAAACATGACAAGAATGTTACAAGAAAGTCAAGGGAGAAGCTCAAAAACAGAGATGCAACAATGCTAAACAAAGTATTACCAGATGGTAAGCTTCCAATATAGAAACAGTCTTGTACGTCACAACCAAGGTGTGTTTGTGCAATGAAGCATGTTTATGTTAGCATTTAAAAATTGGTCAGTATAATTCCCATATTAAAAGAGTAAAAGGCAAAATATTTATTATAATGTCAATAGATGTGGTAAAACCACTTCATAATATTCAATATATATTATAAAATTTAACAGCTTAGCAAATTAGGAATGAAATTTGCCTTTAATGTAGAAAGGACATGCACTGAAAGATCAGCAAATAAGTGAAAACAAAAACATAAACACACCTAATTAACATTTTCAGATAGTTTTATTGTATATGTTAAAAAATACATCTATTGATATATTATTTGAAATAAAAAATAGCAAGATTGCTGAATTAAGATCAGTGCTCCACATTTATTTTTATAAGGAAAACTCATATGTCCCAATTTCAAAACTTACTATAATCAAATACACACACACACACACACACACACACACGCAATCCCAGCCTGGACTAGAAGAGATGATAGCTGTTGGTGACTGATATCTAAAATCAGCTTTGGCTTCAACATTTTTTTTTTTTTTTTTTTTTTTTTTTTTTTTTTTTTGAGACAGAGTCTTGGTCTATTGCCCAGGCTGGAGTGCAGTGGTGTGCTCACGGCTCACTGCAACCTCCGCCTCCCGGGTTCAAGTGATTCTCTTGCCTCAGTCTTCCTAGTAGCTGAGAGTACAGGCATATACCACCATACTCAGCTAAGTTTTGTATTTTCAATAGAGATGGGGTTTTGCTGTTATGGCCAGGTTGGTCTGGAACTCCTGCCCTCAAGTGATCTGGCAGCCTCTGCCTCCCAAAGTGTTAGGATTGCAGGCCTGAGCCACTGTGCCTGGCAGCGGTTCCAACTTTTTACAGGATAAAAAAATAACTGATAAGGTTTCTCACCTTCTCACCTTATAACATATGTTTTTTCCATCACTCATTTAGATGTAGAAAAGAAGGAAATGGAAAAAACGGAACCTCACAGAAAGAGAGTAATAATTCAGAGTACACGAGATAAGGATTCATGAGGTCCCTGACATAAAACCAGTGTTTGATCAATATATATTCTTTATTCACAAAGTACCAGGCCCTCATAACATTTTTCTCAGTGATATTTCTGAAGCACCTATGTATCAGGGACGGCTTTTTGCCTTCAGTTCTCCCCCATCTTGAATGGGCATGTTCATTTTCTTCCATTAAACTGGGTTGTGGCAAACAGATAACATACTCCAGTCATTTGCAACAATGGGAGCCAGATTTGAATAGGATGTAGATCATGCTATTTTGACTGTGTCTGATGTCCAAAGCACCTTGGGTTATCTTGGTAAGGAGTTGAGAATATTTTGTGTATCTGAGGAAAGTATATATTCCTGACCAAGTAGGTGAATTGGAATATTGTTTCCAATAATTCTTATCTCTCTACATAACAGAATCATATCCCCAAGCACTGACAGTGCCTCTGAGTAAGCTGTGGAGATATTTATCTCCATGCCATGGGTGTTGAGATTTTCCCATGCAATTTAATGAGGGTAAAACTTGCCGTTCAGATCAAAATTTCTACAAGGTAGAAGATGTTTCTATCCATATCTTTTTCATGTACTATTAAAAAAAAGCATGTCTCAAGGGAGTATCTACATATTTTAGTTTGTGTTTTGGAATGAGAAAAATGGAGGGCAAGTCTAAAACAGAGTCAATTGAGTTGAGTTGAGCCCAGCAAAGATCAGCTGATTCTAACCTGCAGGACTGCAATAGAGAAATAAATGTGTTCCTGATATTCTAGGCTTGCTTTTTGTTTCAGCAAATGATGAATAACAAGATGGTCAAGGTTAGCAACGTAGAAAATAAAAATCAATTCACAAGATACAATTAAAAGACATGTTGAATCAATTCGGTTTGTTCTTCATTATACTAACATGGCCAGCATACAGGAATATTGGCTTTCCAAATATGCTACCCACTAGTTTCATAAGGCTGGAACAAAGTATCAACAGACTGCAAGGCTTAAAGCAACAGAAGTGTATTTTCCCACTGTCTGGAGTCTGGAAGTCTACAATCAACATTTGACGAGGGCCACATTTCCTGTGAAACCTGCCTGGGATATATATACTTTGCCCCTTTCCAGGTTCTGGGCGTTTGCTGGAGGTCTTTGGCATTCCTCGGCTAGTAGATGCATCATTGCAATCCTGTTTTCACAGAGCATTCTCTATGTTTCCACATCATCTTCTCTCTGCGTATCTCTTTTCTGTGTCTAAATTTTCCCTTTTTATAAGGACATCAGTCATATTGGATTAAGGCCGACAATAACGGCCTCTTTTTATTACCTCTGTAATGAACCTATCTCCAAATAACATCACATTCTGAGGCACTGAGGATGTTTGAGGAAGCACTGAGGAAAGGGCTTCAATATAATGGGTGGGTGGGGCAGGGAGCACAATTCAACCGCAAAACCTTTTGTGTATTAACGCCATTAATTGTTTTAATTGAAAGTCATGATTTCTACTAACAATAGTCATAAATATTATTTTCTGCTGTAGATCCCAAAAATGCATAAGCAAATTTGCATTACACGTAAAGGTTGTAACGGAACTCCCTAGTATACACTGAGATCAGGAACTCCTTTAATTTTTTAAAATATTGCCTTAGAATACATGTTGATTCAATATCAATGTGCTATGTGATTTTTCTTTTCTTTTCTTTTTTTTTTTTTTGAGACAGAGTCTCCCTCTTTCGCCCAGGCTGGAGTGCAGTGGTGCGATCTCGGCTCACTGCAATCTCCGCCTCCCGGGTTCAAGTGATTCTCCTGCCTCAACCTCCCACATAGCTGGGACCACAGGTGCATGCCACCCTGCCTGGCTAATTTTTTTGCATTTTTGTAGAGACAGGGTCTCACCATGTTAGCCAAGATGTTCTCCACCCTCTGACCTCGTGATCCGCCTGCCTCGGCCTCTCAAAGAGCCACTGCATCCAGCTGAATATATTTTTGTGGAAATAAAATTGGAACACAAGTGCCTTCCAATCCTACATCTTTAAAATTTGGCAGATGTACTTATAAAATGTCCAAGTTTTATATATACATAAATTGTCCTTTGGTCTCTGGTTATTTCAGAAATGACTAAAACTACATTTTTTCTAAACCTCCTGCTACATAGTGTATTTTTGACAAATGGGGAGTGGCATGGTGATGTATGTTAGTACATAACTTTATATTTAAAGCACACTATTTTAAACATGAGGAAAGAAGAATTAAAAAAAAAGAATTATGTTTGGTTTTGAAAAATTATGTCATTGTCCTTGAAAAAACAATGTTAAATCATTTCTATTTTGTTCACTTTGTAGCTCAGGAATATTTGATATTGATATTGTCTGTTGTCTTGTGCATTACTTTGTGCTGAGGTTCCAATAAGGTCTGGCAGTATCTGGAATAAAGTGTAAATATATCTCTTCTCAAATGACTTACTTTCTTAGGAAAGGAATGTACCACAAATACTGTTTTCATCTGACTACTTTGTTCCTCTCTGTCCCACTTTGTTTTGATAACATTAACTTGCTGCCAATGCTCTCACAGGGCTATGGAATCCAGTGAGGAAGGACGGATATACTCTACGAAAAATCTGAATCTTGAGAAGAGAATGATTAGAATAAGATATAGGTGATGTTTCCTCTGATGGCTGAACATCAGAGGGATACGGACGTTGGTCAACATTCCAGAGTAGTCCAGGTTCCTCTCATTGGTGATGTGCAATTTTGCAACTATCCATTTGATTCTCTGACATACTCAAATGCCCATGCGGTCAACTCATCTTGCAGTAAGCAGAGTCCATTTTATTACTTGCAGCTAAAACACACACACACACACACACACACACACCCTAGCATACAGTTTTATAGACAACAGAGCCTCAACCTCTTGGAAGTCCCTTGCTTTGCATATGGATTTTGTGGCTGTGTGAATAAGTGGAAAGCACACTGGATCAGAAATCAACCTGGTTTCCTATAATCATGTTAACTTTCACCTGCAATATGGAAATAGTCTCCTGAACTCCTCCTCTCCAGATTATCCCAAATATTACTGTCAGAGCGGTATTCTCAAATCAAAGCTCCCTTATTCAAAAGCTTCCAAGGCTGCCTTACAATTTATTGAATTCTTTAATTTTAAGTTATAAATTCTTACTTTTCCTCATGTGCACTAAACTTCTGAAAAATTGAATAGTGGCTACTCCGCAAATAAGCTCCCATATCGGTGGTCCTCATGCCTTTGCTGGCTGTGTTTTTCTACTAGAATGGGCTTTCTTCTTCAATCCAGCTGTATCTGACAATAGTCTACTCAGAATTTATATGCAAATACTGCCTCATTATAAATAGTCCTCACAATTTTCATTGCTCCTTCATTTTATTGACCCTAAAAACAATCTTGGTTACCTTATAGTTTGTGTTTCTATCTTCTTTAATAATTTATACTCTTATCTACATACTAAAATAAGATCCCCCCCAAAAAATGTTGGTATCTTGTGGTGATCCCCTCTGGAATCTAGATATTGCTTTACATACTGGGTTCTTAGCATTTTTATTTTGAATAGAAACTTCAATTATTTGTATCCATTATTTTTTCTAATTGTGCCTCTTAATGTGTCAGATAGGTGTGTTTAACCACAAGTAATAGAAAATCCAAGTTAGCTTAAAATAAAGGAGATAGCTTATATAACCATAATGTTTCAATGTAGGACATGAAAAGGCAGGGATTTATAATGTTTTGCTGATTTATCACACAATTGTCCCAGTTCTACTCTTCTCCAAATGCAATTTTAGTCTCAGAAAGTGGCAAATAAAGATATTGACCCATTAGCCTGAATCCATGCAAAGAAATAATGACTGACTCTCATGGTAGGTTCAAAGCAGAGGGAGTTCATTTTCATGAAGGTACAGAAAAATACCTTGATAGGTATTGGAGGAAGATTGGTAAAATCCTCATGATGAAATTGCCAAAAGCAATTTCAACAAAAGCAAAAATTGACAAATGGGATCTAATTAAACTAAAGAACTTCTGTACAGCAAAAGAAACGATCATCAGAGTGAACAGGCAACCAACAGATTGGGATAAAATCTTCACAACCTATCCATCCAACAAAGGTCTAATACCCAGTATCTTCAAGGAACTCAAAAAAATTTGCAAGAAAAAAAAATCCCGTTAAAAAGTAGGCAAAGATTTTGTAGCCTTGTAGTTACTGTACTACAAGGCTACAGTAACCAAAACAGCATGGTACTGGTACCAAAACAGAGATATAGACCAATGGAACAGAACAGAGTCCTTAGAAATAATACCACACATCTACAGCCATCTGATCTTTGACAAACCTGAGAGAAACAAGAAATGGGGAAAGGATTCCCTATTTAATAAATGGTGCTGGGAAAATTGGCTAGCCATAAGTAGAAAGCTGAAACTGGATCCTTTCCTTACCCCTTATATGAAGATTAATTCAAGATGGATTAGAGACTTAAATGTTAGACCTAATACCATAAAAACCCTAGAAGAAAATCTAGGTAGTACCATTCAGGACATAGGCATGGGCAAGGACTTCATGTCTAAAATACCAAAAGCCACAGCAGCAAAAGCCAAAATTGACAAATGGGATCTAATTAAACTTAAAGAGCTTCTGCACAGCAAAAGAAACTACCATCAGAGTGAACAGGCAACCTACAGAATGGGAGAAAATTTTTGCAACCTACTCATCTGACAAAGGGCTAATATCCAGAATCTACAAAGAACTCAAACAAATATACAAGAAAAAAACAGACAACCCCATCAAAAAGTGGGCAAAGGATATGAACAGACATTTCTTAAAAGAAGACATTCATACAGCCAACAGACACATGAAAAAATGCTCATCATCACTCGCCATCAGAGAAATGCAAATCAAAACCACAATGAGATACCATCTCACACCACTTAGAATGGCAATCATTAAGAAGTCAGGAAACAGCAGGTGTTGGAGAGGATGTGGAGACATAGGAACGCTTTTACACTGTTGGTGGGATTGTAAACTAGTTCAACCATTATGGAAAACAGTATGGCAATTCCTCAAGGATCTAGAACTAGATGTACCATATGACCCAGCCATCCCACTACTGGGTATATACCCAAAGGATTATAAATTATTCTACTACAAAGACACATGCACACGTATGTTTATTGCAGCACTATTCACAATAGCAAAGACTTGGAATCAACCCAAATGTCCATCTGTGACAGACTGGATTAAGAAAATGTGGCACATATACACCATGGAATACTATGCAGCCATAAAAAAGGATGAGTTTGCGTCCTTTGTAGGGACCTGGATGCAGGTGGAAACCATCATTCTTAGCAAACTATCACAAGAAGAGAAAACCAAACACCGCATGTTCTCACTCATAGGTGGGAACTGAACAATGAGATCACTTGGACTCGGGAAGGGGATCATCACACACTGGGGCCTATCATGGGGAGGGGGGAGGAGGGAGGGATTGCATTAGTGAGTTATACATCATATAAATGATGAATTGCTGGGTGCTGAGGAGTTGGTGGGTGCAGCACACCAACATGGCATAAGTATACATATGTAACAAACCTGCACGTTATGCACATGTACCCTAGAACTTAAAGTATAATAAAAAAAAAAAAAGTAGGCAAAGAAAATGAAGTCTTCTCAAAAGACGACTTTGATGCAGTTGACGAACATATGAAGAAAAGCTCAAGATCACTGATCATTAGACAAATGCAAATCAAAACCACAATGAGATGCCATCTCATGCCAGTCAGAATGGCGTTTATTAAAAAGTCAATAAACAACAGATGGTGGTGAGGTTGTGGAGAAATAGTATTGCTTTTACACTGTTGGTGGGAACGTAAATTAGTTCAAACATCATGGAAGAAGATGTGGTGATTCCTCAAAGAGCTAGAACAAGAAACACCATTTGACCCAGCAATCTCATTACTGGGTATATACCAAAAAGAATATATATTATAACATTATAAAGATATATAAACACATATGTTCGTTGCAGCACTATTCACAATAGCAAGGGGATGAAATCAACCCAAATGTCCATCAATGATAGAGTGGTTAAAGAAAATGTGGTATCAAAGAAAATGTGGTAGCATTTTCTTTAACCACGGAATATTATGGAATATTGCCATGGAATATAAATACCATGGAATATTATATAGCATGGAATATTATTCAGGCATAAAAAAGAATGAGATCATGTCCTTTGAAGGGACATGGATGAAACTGGAAGCCTTTACCCTCAACAAACTAACTCAGGAACAGAACACCAAACACCACATTTTCTCACTTATACATGGGAGCTGGATGATGGGATCACATGGACATAGGGAGGGGAACAACACATACTGGGGCCTGCTGCAGGGTAGGGTGGTGGGAGGGAGAGTATTAGAAAGGCTGGTGAATGCATGCTGGGCTTAATACCTAAGTGATGGGTTGATAGGTGTAGTAAACCACTATGGCATACATTTACCTAGTAACAAACCTGCATTTCCTGCACATGTACCCCAAAACTAAAAACTAAAAAAAAAAAGGAGAAAACAATTTAATGCCGATGTGAATTTTAATCTTTGTAAAAGTGGATAGTCATGTGATGGTTGGCTTAGGCCAGAGTCACTAAACCTGCTTCAGACAAGAGAACAAAATACTGTCAGACCATCAGGGACACTTATAGATTTAATAAAATGGTCAACTTCTCTTGAGACAATGGGGCTATAGAGGAAAACTTACAAAATAAAACTAACTGCTGAGTAGGAGAGACAGATACTGTAGGTAGATCCACACCACATCAAACCCAGCTCACTTTCTTTGCCTGGTTCTACCATAGGGGCTAGAATTTACAATATGCGCTTCCTCCCAGGCAAACTTATTTGATAAACTCTAAGCAAAGGTTTTGGTGTTTTCACTCCTTTTGTCCTGATTTATCCTATTTACAAATTTTCCTTGAGGGTCTTCTTGTAGCAATCATCCTCTAACCAAGAGTGAAAGTCAACAAGATCAAGTCAAACTGGTATCATTGAGCCCCTGAAACAACTTCTATAGATGCATACCTTTGGATTCTTTATTATGTAAGAAAAATAAAACTCTGTTTAAGTCAGTGTGATGGGGTTTTCTATTACTATCAGGTATAAGTATAACTAAATGATATGGTGGGAAAGTAACAATTTTTACTCCAGCAAACATAGAAAGAAGCATGAAATCCAAAAATTGGAGTATTCAACCTGGTTCTGCCTTTGACAAGCTATAAGATGTTGAAGTGGGAAATGTATCGAACTTTAATTTTGCCAGTTATAAAGTGAGTTGTGCTGAAGTCCGAGGTATCTGATGTCTAAAGTCCACTCTTACTCAAAAATTCTAGGAATGTATAATAATTCTATAAAAAGGTTTTATAATATGTAAGTATAATAATTTAATATTTTTCGAAACATTTTAAAATCTTTTTTTAGATTTTCAACATATTTGAAAAATAATAATTATGACTTAATAATTGAGTGGTATTCTCAGCTCTCGTATGCCATGGTGTGTGCTTGGCACAGGAACAGTCAGAGACCAGCACATGTTGACCAGAAGACCAATCCCCTTCTGCATCTTCCATGCTGGCTTTGAGAGCCTTGTTAATAAATTGCTCCTTCTGGTATGTTTGGAAACTGGTCGTTTATCTTCTCCTTTCCAGCTTATTTTCTTCTGTATTTCCAAATTCTCTTTATTTCATTCCTTTAAGGAAATGGCTATCAAAGTGTAGTTTACAGTCCCTCAGGGTCTTCGAGACACTTCCAGAGGATCTTTAAATGAAAAGCCTGTTTCATGGTAATCGAGTGTTATGTGCCTTTTCCCTGTGTGCACATGCGCGCTGATGGAACATAAGCCACGGTGCTGAGGCTGCTTGCTCAAGAGCATGAGTTACGGGAATTGTACTGTAATCAAAGCCACCCCTTATGTCCACATGATGGTAGAATGAAAAATAGAGCCAGTTCCACTTTAAAATACCCTTGATGATTCAGTAAAAATGGTTATTTTTATTAAATTGCAACTTTGCATGCACACATTTTTAAGATTCAGTGAGATGAGACAGGAAGTTCACATAAGCACTTCTGCAACTTGCAGGATGATGGACCATTGCCAGTAAAAGCCATCTGGGGATGGTTTGAGTTGTGAGTTGAATTAATCGCTTTTTTCATGAAACAGCATTTTTCCCTGGAAAGAATGACTGAGAGGCAAACTTGCATTATATGAGTTTGGTTAATTGGTAGGACATTTTCACAAAAATTGGAAAAAGTGAGCTTGTTCCTTCAAGGAAAGTCACTGACAGCTTTGTTTGTTTGTTTGTTTGTGTTGCCAAATTCAGCATCTAGAGAGTAAACTTTTAGAAAGCTGTCTGCCACCATGAGCTAGGCAGCTTTCTGATTTGCAAAGACTTTGTGATGAGATTGGGAATGATGTTACGAAAATGATTTTTAAGATACATATAGTTTTAAAATGTGTTATTAGTGTCACACCACATAAAGACATTTCTTTCGACAGCAAAGCTCATACACAGCAGTGGGGCATGACTTAGGTTGGTGGAAGCAAACCTACTGTGCTACCAGTCATATAAAAGTAAAAGCACAAAGTACAATCCATGATACTTGATAAGGATATTAAATGACTATGTTAGTGGTTGCTGTATTTAAAAATACTGCACTACTAGTTTTATCATTATTTTGGAGTACACTCCTTCTATGTAACAACAACAACAAAAACATTAACTGTTAATCACCCTCAGCAAGGTTCTTCAGGAAGTCTTCTAGAAGGCATTATTGGCATAGGAGATGACAGCTCCATGCATGTTATTGCCCCTGAAGACCATTCAGTGGGTTAAGATGTAGAGGTGGAAGACAGTGACATTAATGAGCCTGACCCTGTGCAGGCCTAGGCTAATGTGTGTTTGTGTGTTAGTTTTTAACAAAAAGTTGAAAAAGTAAAAACAAATATAAAAAATAAAAATAAAATTAAGCTTACAGAATAAGAAATTATAAAAAGAAAACATTTTTACACAACTGTACAATGTGTTTATGTTTTAAACCAAGCGCTATAATGAAAGCTATTACAACCTGGAAACAATATAGCTTAATGTTTCTCCTAGATGCAGCTGTAAAGGTTATGCAATTATACTTTTCCTTGGTAAAAAATATAAGTGGAAAATTTAGAGTGTTTACATTTCTATCATAATTTCACTTTATTTACTATAATTGAATGAGTTTAAGATTGTTGTGCAGTTTAATGAGTATGAACTCTATTTATCTTCCCACTTTCAATGTTTTGTGACATGCATCCCTCTCTCTGATGCATTTGAAAAAGAATAATTGGACACCAGGCTAATGAAGAACTTGATAGCAGGAAGATTATTCAACAAGGCTTAGGTTTTGGTGCCCCAGATTCATCCATCTTTCAGCCTACCCTTTCCAATTCTGACTATAATTCTTAAACAGTTTTATTGGCTACGTTGTTACATCTTTAAAAAATATAATTGGAGGAAATGATTGAAAGTGAAGGAATCACACTTGCCTAATATCCTTCGGATCTTTTACCTCAGCATGACACCACATACTATCATTGCAGGGAACATCTTACTTGCTAATCCCAATTCTGGAAGCAGCTTTCTGCACAAACCTGCAGGACATAACTGATGTCATGCCTGCTTCTTTAATGTTATATGACATACGGCTTAGGTGGTTTCTCTTTGTCCCATTAAATGCTGTTATCGTCTAAGGAAGAGAGCTTTTGTATGCTGAATATCATAATATCTGGGAATATAGAAAGTTTGGGCATAGAATATACAGACCTGTGAAGAATTGTTCTTCAGGGAGCAATTGATTTGTGGGTACATGTCTGAATTCCATAGGACAGAAATGAGACTCAAGAGTGTTGCTGGCTTTTTTCTTTGGTTGACTTTTGCCTCTGAGTGGCAAAAATAAGGGGTGACACAACTGAGGTTGGCAATACTTCATCAGACTCAAAGAAAGGAGTAGAAATAATAGATTTTTAAAATAAAACACCCTTGAACTTTGCAAGGGTAATAATTGCTCACAGCCCCAACGATTTTATACTCACAAAATAAAATGTTAAGCTTGGCAGGGAGCGGTGGCTAAGGCCTGTAACCCCAGCACTTTGGTAGGCCAGGCGGGTGGATCATTTGAGGTCAGGAGTTTGAGACCAGTCTGACCAACAGACTATCTACTAAAAATACAAAAAATTAGCCGAGTGTGGTGGTGCACGCCTGCAATCCCAGCTACTTGGGAGGCTGAGGCAGGAGAATTGCTTGAACCTGGGAGGTAGAGGCTGCAGTGAGTGAAGATCGCAGCACTGCACTCCAGCCTAGGGAACAGTGTGAGACTCTGCTTAAAAAAAAAACAAAAAAAAAAAAAACAAAAAAATAGTTAAGCTTGTATGGATAAATTTCTTGTAGAAGGTACTAAGTTTTTGTCAATAGGGAACTAAAAAGGAGGCAGCCAAAATGGATAAAGGAAGAATTGCATATGAGGGGGGTAAATGTAAAATTCACATTCCTACTTTTCTTAACTTTCAAGTATGCTGTGAAGCGTAAAGAATACGAAAGATGTAAAATTTTGGATAAACAAAAATAATTATTTATGTAGGTTATTATTCGTAGTATTATATTACTTCTCATATGTATACTCATTCATGTAAGAAGACTTTCATTTAAACTTTCATATATATATAGTTGATAAATAAGTCATTATGTACAGCTAATGTAAAAACTTTTCAGTAAGATCCTACACTTTATCTGGAACTGTAAATATAAACATGAAAAAGGTTGCTAACTTTAATCTGTAATTGAATATAATAAATGTCATAATTGTTTTTTTTGCCCAAAAGCCTGAATATATTTACTCATTGTGCTAGAGCAGCCAGTCAAAGCAAAACATCCAGGGACTCCGACTGGGACATGATTGCAAGCAAGAGAGAAAATGTTATTTTGTGTATGAAAACTAATTATCAGAGATTGGAAGAAGCTTTATAAGATTTCTAGTGAGCCAAAGTCAGATAGCAAAGATGATTAGGTGAATTTCAATATGTAAGTGTATTTCTCATCATTCATTACCATAAAATCTAAAGGGGATTGCTTATATATCGGGAATGAATAATAAATAATGTTCATAGCAGTGAAACATCTTAGTAAATTGTATATGACTTTCTTTTTGGAATCAGGATTAGTAATTTGTTTGAAGTTAGATTATTTGCTTTAAGATTATTAGTAATTAGGATTACATGTATGTTTAAAAAATTACAGCAACTGTATTAAATCTCATGCTTTTAAGTGAGAACTCAGAACTTGGGAAAAAACCTCTAAATTTTGTAAATAAATTTATTTATTTTAACATATTTTTCTTACCCATTGCTTATAATTTAGCTAAGGCCTAGATCATTGTATATTAAAAAATAATTTTAAAAAGTGATTTAAGAGTTAATTTTTCACTTTTAAAATGTTTAAAACAACCTGAACATAGAATGTATTTTAAGTAAGGGCTTCACTACAGTTGTAATTTAAACAGAGAAAACAAATAATTGTGTTACTAGATTATGAGCTGATTTTTTTATATCCCTAACTATAATACAAGAAGATCAAAGTAGACAAAAATGAAGTATATATTGGAGTACTGTCAATGTACCTCATATTTTTTCCATTTATTCTCAAACATTTTAGTTATTAAGAGGCTGGTTTGTCTAGCCATATTAAGCTGCTGAAGAAGGGGAGGTTGAAACTAACTAGGCTGGCTCACAAAAAATGAGATGTGATTTTAGGAACCAAAAACAAGTCCCTATGACCTAGATGTCCAGGTTGCGCCTCTAGGGAAGACAAGAAATAAGAGACATTGTGATGTATTTTGCTGTCTAAACTGGAAAACTTAATCACTAAGACATACTAGACTTTCTTCCAGTTTCATCTACCAAGAGCAATAATTACAAATTTGGACTTTAAATAATTACTTGTGACATCACAATAAAAATAGAAATTTAATAATTACATTAATTAGCCTTTGCTATTGTGGACATTAATAGTTGACTGCACATTACGTATATGCACACACATATACATATATACATATTATGTATACATATGTATTTATATACATACATATTTTGACCATATTCTTGATTATTAGGGTAAATATTTCTATTTACAGTCTTAACATATCCAAGATTAGAATCTATGGGATAGACATCTCATATTTATGTTTCATTGATAAATGCTTTCATTAACAGGTCTTTACCTTCAAAGCAGCATATTTTGCTCACTGCTTTCCAGATAATCATCAATTTTTATAGACTTTTCTCCCATTAGAACAATCAACTAATTTAGATTTTTTTCACTCACATTTTTCTCATATAGAATATTTCATTGCATTCTTGATAGATAATCACATTGCGTTATGTGATTGTAGTCTGGTTTATGTATAGTCTAATCTATACTTGTTAAAAATATCACTTTCTCAGTAGACCTTGAACTGGCAAAACTGACTTTAGGTTAATTTTTAAATGCTTCCCTGGACTTACCTGCTATTATTTTATGCTTGTTGCCCTCAGCCTAGTGTTTAAATTGCTAATTCTCTAATCAAAACACAAACCAAAATGATACCATAATTTTAATTACCTTAAAACAGCATTTCCCTTGGTCTTTGATCTTACCCTGTACATTCACATGCAAAACATTGGTCAGGAGAGCCACCTTCCATCTAATGAAAATGTCATATGATTTTTACATTATAGTTTTTTAACTTTCTTATTCTCTTTATTGTGAAAACATATATTCTTTCTACTAAATTTCACCCATATCATTATTGTAGTTTAATTCTCCTCATCCTCTCGAAACCTTTGCCTGATGATTCTGATCTTGTTTATTTTCCTGCCCTACCTGCTGGAATATGTGCAGTTTCTCTAATTTAATTTAGTGCACACCTATTTTATTTATAATGTAATTGATTTCAAAAATTATTATTACAGTACATACTTTTTACTTTGAGAAAGCTAATGTAAAATAAAATTGGATTAAGGAAAATAAATGAAGCCAACAGACCGATAGTAATTATCAATTGTTCATTACTTTCAATCTGTTACTTGGAGAGTTCTTTGAGTGTGGTATCCATGGTATATACTATCGTGGGGCTTCCAGTTTCAGCTTCAACTGTGAAGACTTAAAAGTCATTACTACTGGATCAAAAGAGTAAAATATTAAATGAAGTTGATAATCAATGACTTCTTTGGAGCCAAAGAGTATTGAGACCCAAAGGTAAACCACACGCTTGAAAACTAGTGAAACAGGTAAATCCAAAGGCCCAGGGGCAAGACCTTATCTGGAGGGCGAGTCACTACAGCAATAAGCTGGTGGGATCACTTACATTGTAATTTTAATGAGTTGCTGGATGGTGGGTGTGAACTAGTTGGAGAGGGAGGGAACATTAGAGGCAGTAGTCTTTATTTAATTTAATTTATTTCATTATTTATTTTTGAGCAAAAGTCTCACTCTGTCACCCAGACCGGAGTGTAATGGCACGATCTCAGCTCACTGCAACCTCCACCTCCCAGGTTCAAGCAATTCTCCTGCCTCCAGCCTCCCAAGTAGCTGGGATTACAGGCACACGCTTCCACGCTCGGCTAAGTTTTGTAATTTTTTGTAGAGGTGGGGTTTCACCATGTTGACCAGGCTGGTCTCGAAATCCTGAGGTGATGATACACCCATTTCGGCCTCCCAAAGTGCTGAGATTACAAGCATAAGCCACCACGCCCAGCTGTGGGTAGTAGTTTTAATGTTCTCCCACATTTGAGCAACTTGCCTTTTGGAAACCCACTAGGTTCTCATGGTGAAGATCCAAGAAAGATCCTCCCATGGCTCTGGCAGGAAGTAGGAAGAATAAACTTTATGCTATATGTCCAGAGCATTCTCCACACCAAAAACCTCATCTCCAGGACAAAGCTTTTACCAGAGCTATATCCTATCTTGGGGAGGGAATTTTCCTGAACTATCCCACTAAACTTCCTGTCTCATTTAAGAGTCGGATAAGGCAAGAAGAACTTGAGAATGCCACAGACCAGGGACACACACTGTGAAAAGACAGACTTAATAGTAAAATTATAGGATGCCCTTCATTCCTTAACACCACTATACAGTTGAAATTACCACTGAAAAAGCTACATTATACCCATTATACCTGATACAGACTCTGTTTAAGGATTTCTTAGAGAAGCCCACAGACAACAAGGGAGAGAAAACTGAGGACACAGGAGACTTGAAGCCTCTGGCACCTACAGGTACAGCAATATTAAATACAGCCCAACTCCTAGACAGATTTACATAAATCCTCTCACTAAAGGCCAATTTACCTCAGTTACTTTTGTCAAAAATTCATTCTCTGGTTTAAACAAAAACTACAAGGCATACTAAAAGGCAAGAAAAATCATAGTTTGAAAGAGAAAAGGCAAACATCAGAACTAGATTCAGGAATAATGCCGGTTTTCAATGATTACACCAGGAATTCATATTTAACATATTAATTCATATTAATTATACATTGCATTATAAAATATAATTATTGTATAAGTTAATATGTTAGTAGGGAAAAACTAAGATGACATGCAGGAACAGATGAGTAATGTATGAAGAGAAGTGAAAACTCTAAGAAAGAACCAAAAGAAAATGCTGGAAATGAAAAAGAAACTGGAACAGAAATAAGATATGATGTTGATGAGCTCATCAGTAGGATAGACATAGTCAAGGAGAGACACAGTGAAATTAGATGGCAGTTCAATTGATTTTTCCAAACTGAAATGCAAAAACAAAACAAAAAAAAATTAATTTGAAAGTTCAGATTAGAACGTCCATGAACTTTGGGACTACTATAAAGGTGTTGCATACACATAATTGGAAAAGCTGAATGAAGATAAAGAAAGAACTGAGCAAAAGAAATATTTAAGATTATAATGGCCAAAAATATTATAAAGTTAATGACAAACACCAAACCATAGATTCAAGAAGCTTAGAGAACACCAACTAGATCAATTTTTATAAATCTACAACTAAGCACATCATATTCAAACAAAATAAAACAAAACAAAACAGTAGAAGGAGAAACTCTTGAAAGTAGCTAGAAAGCAGTAAGAAATCACCTTACTCAATAAGAACAAGGATAAGAATTATAGTGGGCTTGTCACTATTATTAAATAGTGTAGTGAAAAAAAAATCCTATCAATTTATAATTTGATATCCAGAAAAATTATGGTTTAAATAGGAAAGAGAAATAAAACTGTGTCAGATAAACCAAATCTGGGAGATTTCTTTGCTCTGCAAAAAAAAAAAAAAAAAAAAAAAAAAAAAAAAAAAAACCTAAAATGAAGTTCTCTGAAAAAAAGAATGTAAGTCAGAAATTTCAATTTACATAACAAAAGGAAGAGTTTTGGAGAAAGAATAAATAAAGATAAAATAAAATATTTTATTTTTCTGATTTATAATAGGTCTGTATTAGTCTGTGTTCATGCTGCTGATAAAGACATAGCTGAAACTGGGCAATTTACAAAAGAAAGAGGTTTATTGGACTTAGCAATACATGTGACTGGGGAGGCCTCACAATCATGGCAAAAGGTGAAAGGAATATATCACATGACAGCAGATAAGAGAAGAGAGTTTGTGAAGGGAAACTCCCATTTTTAGAACCATCAGATCTTGTGAGACTTATTCACTATCACAAGGACAGCACTGGAAAGACTTGCCCCCATGATTGAATTACCTCTCACCAGGTCCCTCCCACAACATGTAGGAATTCAAGATGAGATTTGGGTTGGGGAACAGCCAAACCATATCATTCCACCCTGGCCCCTCCTAAATCTCATGTCCTTACATTTCAAAACCAATTACGCCTTCCCAAAAGTCCCCCAGAATCTTAACTCATTTCTGCATTAACTCAAAAGTCCATAGTCCAAAGTCTCATCCAAGACAAGGCAAATCCCTTCTGCCTATGAGCCTGTAAAATCAAAAGCAAGTGAGTTACTTCCTAGATACAGTAGGGATACAGGCAGGAGATAAATACAGCCATTCCAAATGGGAAAAATTGGACAAAGCACAGGGGCTACAGGCCCTATGCAAGTCCAAAATCAAGGGGGCCATCAAATCTCAAAGGTCCAAAATGATCTCCTTTAATTCTGTGTCTCACATCCAGGTCACACTAGTGCAAGAGGTGGGCCCCCATGGCCTTGGGCAACTTCCCCTCTGTGGCTTTGCAGGGTACAGCCTCCATCTCAGCTGCTTTTGCTGGCTAGCGTTGAGTGTCTGCAGCTTTTCCAGTCACATGGTGCAAGCTGTCAGTGGATCTACCATTCTGGGGTCTAGAGTATGGTAGCCCTCTTCTCACAGCTCCACTAGGTATTGTCCCAGTAGGGACTCTGTGTGGGCGCTCTGACCCCACATTTCCCTTCTGTACTGCCCTCCAGAGGTTCTCCATGAGGGCCCCCATCCCTGCAGCAAACTTCTGCCTGGGAGTCCAGGGGTTTTCGTATATCCTGTGAAATCTAGGCAGAAATCTAGGTTCCCAAACCTCAGTTCTTGACTTCTGTGCGCTGGAATGCTCAACACCACATGAAAGCTGCCAGCTGGGGCTTCCACTTTCTGAAGCAACAGCCTAAGTTGTACCTTGGCTCCTTTTATCCATGGCTGGAGTGGCTGGAACACAGGGTACAAAGTCCCTAGGTTGCACAGAGCAGGGAGGCGGGCCCTGAGAGTGGCCCACAAAACCATCTTTTTCTCCAAGGCTTCTGGGCCTGTGATGGGAGGGCCTTTTGACATGCCGTGGAGAATTTTCCTCACTATCTTGAGGATTAACATTTTGCTCCCCATTACTTATGCAAATTTCTGCAACTGGCTTGAATTTCTCCTCAGAAATGGAATTTTCATTTCCATCACATTCACAGGTTGCAAATTTTTCAAAATTGTATGCTCTATTTCCCTTTCAAAACTGAATTTCTTTAACAGTACCCAAGTCACATCTTGAATGCTTTGCTACTTAGAAATTTCTTCTGCCAGATACTCTAAATCATCTCTCTAAAGTTTAAAGTTCCACAAATCTCTAAGACACGGGCAAAATGTCATCAGTCTCTTTGCTAAAACATAACAAAAATCACCTTTGCTCCAGTTCCCAAGTTCCTCATCTCCATCTGAGACCACCGCAGCCTGCATTTCACTGTCCATATCATTATCATCATTTTGGTCAAAGCCATTTAACAAGTCCCTAGGGAGTTCCAAACTTTCCCACTTTTTCTTGTCTTCTTCTGAGCCCTCCAAACTGTTCCAACCTCTGTCTGTTATCCAGTTCCAAAATCGCTTCCACATTTTTGAGTATCTTTTCAGCAGAGCCACAGTTGACTGGTACCAATTTACTGTATTCATAAATTTTCATACTACTGATGAATACATACCCAAGATTGCGCAATTTACACAAGAAAGAGGTTTATTGGATTTCCAGTTCCACGTGGGTGGGAGGCCATACGATCATGGTGGAAAGCAAAGGCATGTCCTGTATGGTGACAGACAAGAGAAGAGAGCTTGTGCAGGGAACCCCCTCTTTTTAAAACCATCAGATCTTGTGGGAATCATTCACTATCACAAGAACAGCATGGATAAGGCCTGCCCCCATGAGTCAGCTGCCTCCCACAGTATTCCTCCCACAACACATAGGAATTCAAGATGAGATTTGGGTGGATACATAGCTAAACCACATCAAGATCTAATATAGTTGTTCGTTTAAAGTAATAATAGCAACATTTTTTGAGGTGATGATAGCATATTTCGGTAAGTGAAATGAGTGATAGCAGCACCATAAGAAAGGAGAGGGAGAGATTGGGAACATTCTGTTATAAGGTACATGCCCCAAAGGTAAAGTGGCACAGTGTGTGTTGAAGGTGAACTAAGATTAGTTAAAATATATATTGCTAACTTCAGTGCAATGACTACATTAATTTAAAAAAGATAACTATAACGACTAAAGTAAAATAGGAGATAAAAAATAGAATTATATAAAATACTCCATAAAACAAAGAAATCAGAAAAAATAGGGGAAAAAGAAACAACAAATAAAATGAATAGAAAACAGATACAACTATATCAATAATGACTTTAAGTGGGAATGATCTATGCATGCAAATTAAGTGACAGAGAATGTCATAATCTAATGAAAGACAACTTTGTCATCTATGAAAACCCATTTTAAATGTAAAGACTCAAGTTAAAATTATAGGACGGATGAAGATAAACTATATGCTAACACTAACGAAAAGAAAACTGGAATAACTATAATAATTTGAGACCAAGACTTTGGAACAAAGAAAGTTATGAGCAACAAAGAGGGTATTACATAGTGATAAAGGCATCAATTCTCCAAGATGATATAGTACTATGTGTGTATGGACCTAACAATAGAGCATCAAAATACACACAGCAAAATTGATAGAACTACAGGAACAACAAACACATTCACTGTTACAAAAGCAGAGAGAACATTTTCTGACATTCTGGGGACATTGTTAGCCTAATACCAAAACTAATTTTTAAAATTACTAGGTAGAAAATAAATCTCTCATGAACATGGAAGCCAAAATACTCCAAAACTATAAGCAGTAGAATCTAATATGCAATATATTTGGCCTGATCACACTATCTTGAAGCCATGCTTTCAGAAGTTGCCTTTGAAACAGTCTCATTTTTTTGAAACTGAGGAATCGTCACTCATGAAGGCATTGTAAGCATCTTCTGAAGTGATGATGAATTATATGTGTTAATGTGGCTAGGCTATGGTATACATATGTTTGATAAAACACCAGACTGGATGCTGCTGTGAAGGTATTTTTAATATCTGATTAAAACTGAAGTCAGTAGACCCTGATTAAAGCAGATTACCTTCCACAGTGTGGGTATATCCCCAAGCAATCAGTGAAAGACTTAAAACAAAAAGACTGAGGTCCCATGAGGTCTTCTGAGAAGCAAGGACTGCTTCCAGACTACCTTCAGATTCAGCACCCGACATCAACTTTTCCCTGGGTCTCCAACTTGCTGTCCTGCCCTGTAAATTTCACATTTGTCAGTCTCCACAATCACATCAGTGAATTCCTTAAAATAAATCACTATTTGTCTATCTGGTTATCTATCTATCATCTATCTATCTATCTATCTATCTATCTATCTATCTATCTATCTATCTATCTATCTATCTGTCTGTCTATCTATCTAATCTCTACATATATCATTAAACATTCAATTAAAACAAAAGAAAACATTTTAGGTAATTTATTTTGCTTCCTAAGCAAGATAAGCACTAAATCTCCTCCCCACCTTTGGACTTTTGTTTTAATTTCTGGGGTACATGTGCAGGATTCACAAGTTTGTCACATAGATAAACATGTGCCATGGAGGTTTGTGGCACAGATCAACCCATTACCTTGGTATTAAGCCAGGCATCCATTACCTATTCTTCTTGATGCTCCCCCTTCCCCACTCCAGGACCCAGTGCGTGTTGTTCCTCCTAGTGTGTCCATGTGTTCTCATCTTTCAGCTCTCACTTAAAAGTGAGAACATGTGGTGTTTGGCCTTTTATTCCTGCATTCAATTGCAGAGAATGACAGCTTCCAGCTCCATTCATGTCCCTGCAAAACACATGATCTTTTTCGTTTTTATGTCTACATAGTATTCCATGGTGTATATGTACTACATTTTCTTTATCCAGTCTATCATTTATGGTCATTTTCGTTGGTTCCATGTCTTTGCTATTGTAAACAGTGCTGCAATAAACATAAGTGTGCATGTGTCTTTATAGTAGAATGATTTATATTCCTTTGGGTATATACCAGGTAATGAGATTGCTGGGTCAAATGGTATTTCTAGTTCTAGATCCTAGAGGAATTGCCACATTGTCTTCTACAATTGTTGAACTAAATTATATTCCTACCAACAGCGTAAAAGAGTTCCTATTTCTCCATATCCTCACCAGCATCTATTGTTTCCTGACATTTTAATAATTACCATTCTGACTGGCACGAGATGGTATCTCACTATGGTTTTGATTTGCATTTATCTAATGACCAGTGATGTTGAGCTTTTTTCATGTTTGTTGGCTGAATAAATGTATTATTTTGAAAAGTGTCTATTCATGTTCTTTGACTGCTATTTGATGGGCTTTTTGTTTTTTCCTTGTAAATTTGTTGAAGTTCATCGTAGATTCTGGATAGAATCTACAATCTTGGAAAGATCTTCTCCCACTCTGTAGGTTGCCTGTTCACTCTGATGATAGTTTCTTTTGCTATGCAGAAGCTCCTTAGTTTAATGAGATCCCATTTGTCAGTTTTGGCTTTTGTTGCAATTGTTTTTGGCATTTTCATCATGAAGTCTTTGTCCATGCCTATGTCATGAATGATATAGCCTAGGTTTTATTCCAGGGTTTTTATGGTTTGAGGTTTCACATTTAACTCTTCACATTTAAGTCTTTAATCCATCTTGAAGTAATTTTTTTATGAGGTGTAAGGAAGGACTTCAGTTTCAGTTTTCTGCATATGGTTAGCCAGTTTTCCCAGCACCACTTATTAAATAGAAAATCTTTTCCCTGTTGCTAGTTTTTGTCCGGTTTGTCGAAGATCAGATGGTTGTAGATGTGTAGTGCTATTTCTGAGGTCTCTATTCTGTTTCATTTGTCTCTATCTATGTTTTGGTACCAGTACCATCCTGTTTTGGTTACTGTAGCCTTGTAGTATAGTTTGAAGTCAAGAATGTAATGCCTCCAGCTTTGTTCTTTTGGCTCAGGATTGTTTGGCTATATGAGGCCTGTTTTGGTTTCATATGAAATTTAAAGCAGTTTTTCCTAATTCTCTGTAAGAATGTCAGTGGTAGTTTGATGGGAATAGAACTTTGGGCAGTATGACCATTTTCAGGATATTGATTTTTCCTATCCATGAGCATGGGATTTTTTTTTTTTTCCATTTGTTTGTGTCCTCTCTCATTTCTTTGAGCAATGGTTTGCAGTTCTCCTTGAAGAGGTCCTTTGCATTTCTTGTAAGTTGTATTCCTAGGTATTTTATTCTCTTTGTAGCAATTGTGAATGGGAGTTCATTCATGATTTGGCTCTCTGTTTATTATTGGAGTATAGAAATGCTTGGGGTTTTTGTGCATTGATTTTGTATCCTGAGGCTTTGCCTAAGTTGCTTATCAGCTTAAGACATTTTGGGGCTGAGATGATGGGGTTTTCTAAATGTAGAATCACATTGTCCACAGCGACAATTTGACTTTTTCTCTTCCTATTTGAAAATCCTTTATTTTATTTTTCTCTTGCCTGATTGCCCTGGCCAGAACTTCCAATACCATATTAAATAGGAGTCGTGAAGGGGGCACCCTGGTCTTGTGCCAGTTTTGAAAGGGAATGTTTCCAGCTTTTACCTATTCAGTATGATATCAGCTATGGGTTTCTCATAAAGAGCTCTTATTATTTTGAGATACGTTCCATCAATACCTAGTTTATTGAGAATTTTTCACATGAAGGGGTGAATTTTATCAAAGGCCTTTTCTGTATCCATCAAGACGATCATGTGGTTTTTGTCATTGGTGCTGTTTATGTGATGGATTACATTTATTGATTTTTGTATGTTGAAACAGTCTTGCATTCACGGAATGGAGCCAACTTGATCATGGTGGATAAGCTTGCTTTTTGATGTGCTACTGGATTTGGCTTGTTAGTGTTTTATTGAGGATTTTCACATTGATGTTCATTAGGAATATTGGCCTGAAGTTTTCTTTTTTTTTTTTTTTTTTTTTTTTTTGTTGTGAGTCTCTCAGGTTTTGGTATTGAGATAATGCTGTCCTCATAAAATGAGTTAGAGAGGAGTCCTTTCTTTTGAATTGCTTGGAGCTGTTTCAGAAGGAATGGTACCAGCTCCTCTTTGTATCTCTGGTAGAATTTTGCTGTGAAATCATCTGATCCTGGGCTTTTTTTGGTTTGTAGGCTGTTAACTGCTGTTTCAATTTCAGAAGTTGTTATTGGTCTATTCAGGGATTCAACTTCTTCCTGGTTTAGTCTTGGAAGGGTGTATGTGTCCAGGAATGTATCTAATTCTCGTAGATTTTCTTTTGTTTGCTTAGAGGTGTTGATAGTATTATCTGATGGTAGTTTTTCTTTCTGTGAGGTCAGTGGTGATGTTCCCTTTATCTTTTTTTGTTTCTATCTGATTCTTCTATTTTTCTTCTTTATTAGTTTAGCTAGTGGTCTGTTTTGTTGATTTTTCAAAAAAAAAAAAAACCAGCTTCTGGATTCATAGATTTTTGTGTGTGTGTGTCTCTATCTCCTTCATTTCTGTTCTGATCTTAGTTATATCCTGTCTTCTGCTAGCTTTTGGATTTGTTAGCTCTTGCTTCTCTAGCTCATTTAGTTGTGATGTTAGGGTGTCAATTTTAGATCTTTCCTGCTTTCTGATGAGGGTATTTAGTGCTGTAAATTTCCTCCTTGACACTGCTTTAGCTGTATCCCAGAGATTCTGGTACATTGGACCTTCGTTCTAATTGGTTTCCAAGAAGTTATTGATTTCTGCCTTAATTTCATTATTTACCCAGGAGCCATTCAGGAGAAGGTTGCTCAATTTCCATGTAGTTGTGTGGTTTTGAGTGATTTTTTAAATCTTGAGTTCTTATTTGATTGGTCTGTGGTCTGAGAGACTGTTTGTTAAGATTTCCGTTCTTTTGCATTTGATGAAGAGTGTTTTACTTCCAAATCTGTGGTCAATTTTAGAATCAGTGCCCTGTAGCCACTGAGAAGAATGTATAGTTTGTTGATCTGGGGTAGAGAGTTCTGTAGATGTCTGTTAGGTTCATTTGATCCAGAGTTGAATTCAAGTCCTAAATATCCTTGTTAATTTTCTGTCTTATTGATCTATCTAATATTGACAGTGGAGTGTTAAAGTCTCCCAGTATTATTGTGTGAGAGTCTAAGTCTCTTTGTAGGTCTCTAAGAACTTGTTTTATGAATCTTGGTGCTCCCGTATTGGGTTCCTATATATTTATCATAGTTAGCTCTTCTTGTTGAATTGATCCTTTTACCATTATGTAATGCCCTTCATTATCTTTTCTTTTTTTTTTTATTTTTGTTGGTTTAAATTCTGTTTTGTCAGAGACTAGGATTGCAACCCCTGCTTTTCTTTTTTTTTTTCTTTTTTCTTTCCATTTTCTTGGCAAATTTTCCTCTATCCTTGTATTTTGATCCTATGTGTGTCTTTGTACGTGAGATGGTTTTCCTGAATGCAACACACTGATAGATCTTGACTCTTTATCCAATTTGTCAGTCTGTGTCTTTTAATTGGAGTATTTAGTCCATTTACATTTAAGGATAATATTGTTATATGTGAATTTGATCCTGTCATCATGATACTAGCTGGTTATTTTGCACACCATTTGATGCAGTGTCTTCATAGTGTCGTTGGTCTTTATATTTTGGTGTGTTTTTTTCAGTGGCTGGTACTGGTTTTTCCTTTCCATATTTAGTGCTTCTTTCAGGAGCTTTTGCAAGTCAGGCCTGGTGGTGATGAAATCCCTCAGCATTTGTTTGTCTAGAAAGGGTTTTATTTCTCCTTTGTTTGTGAAACTTAGTTTGGCTGGATTTGAAATTCTGGGTTGAAAATTCTTTTGTTTAAGAATGTTGAATATTGATTTTCACTCTGTTCTGGTTTGTTGGGTTTCTGTTGATATGTCTGCTGTTATTCTGATGGGCGTTCCTTTGTAGGTGACTTGGTCTTTCTTTCTGCTTGCCCTTAACATGGTTTGTTTTTGTTTTTGTTTTTTTCATTTCGACCTAGGAGGATCTGAAAATTATGTGTCTTGGGTTGATCTTCTTGTGGAGTATCTTACTGGTGTTCTCTGTTATTTCCTGAATTTGCATGTTGGCCTGTCTTGCTAGGTTGGGGAGTTCTCCTGGATAATATCCTGAAGTGTGTTTTCCAGTTTGGTTCCATTCTCCCCATCTCTTTCAGGTACTCCTATCAATTGTAGTTTCGGTCTTTTTACATAGTCCTGTATTTCTCAGAAGCTTTGTTCATTCCTTTTCATTCTTTTTTCTCTAATCTTATGTGCATGACTGTTTTCAGCAAAATAGTCTTTCAACTCCGCTATCCATTCTTCTGCTTCGTTGAGTTGGCTATTGATACTTTTGTATGCTTCACAAAGTTCTCATGCTGTGTTTTTAGCTTGATTAGGTCGTTTATGTGTCTCTCTAAATTGGTCATTCTAGTTAACTGCTCCTGTAACATTTTATCAAGGTTCTTAGCCTCTTTGCATTGGGTTATAACATACTCCTTGCCTCTTTGCATTGGGTTATAACATACTCCTTTGGCTCAGCAAAGTTTGTTAGTACCCACCTTCTGAAGCCTACTTCTGTCAATTTGTCCATCTCATCCTCTGTCCAGTTCTGAGTCCTTGCTGGAGAGGCATTGCGATCATTTGGAGGAGAAGAGGCACTCTGGCCTTTTGAGTTTTCAACATTTTTTGTTGATTCATTCTCTTCTTTATGAGTTTGTCTAGTTTCAATCTTTGAGGCTACTAACATACTCCTTTAGCTCAGCAAATTTTGTTGCTACCCACCTTTGACCCTTGGATGGACTTTTCATGGGAATTTCTTGTTGATGCTTTTGTTGTTGCTTTCTGTTTGTTTTTTTTTCTTACTATGGTCAGGTCCCTCCTTTATAGGGCTGCTGTGATTTGCTGGGGACTCGCTTCAGGCCCTATTCATTTGGTTCACTCCCACATCCAGATATGTCACTCAAGAAGGCTGGAGAACAGCAAAGATGGGTGCCTGCTTCTTCCTCTGGGATCTCTGACCTCCAGAGGCATTGACCTGATGCTGGTAGGAATGCTCCAATATAAGGAGTCTGATAATCCCTGTTGGAGGGTCTCACCCAGTTTGGTGGCATGGGGGAGCAGGACATGTTTAACAAAGCCCTTTTACTGTCCCTTGGTGGAGGAGTGTGTTTTGCTGAGGGGAAACCCACTCATTTTCCAGATTCCTCAGAACTAGCAGGAGGAAAGACTAAGTCTGCTGGCTCATGGAGAGTGTGGCCACCCCTCCTCCTAGGGTTTCAGACCCATAGAGATCAGAGTTCTGTCCCTGAGCCTCTGGCTGAAGTTGTCCAAGTTCCTGTAGGGAGGCCTCACCCAGTGAGGAGGGATGGGTCAAGCTCAGGCCTGAAGAGGCATTCTGCCTGCAGTCTGACACAGACAGTGTGTTGGGCTGTGTGGGATATCTCTTGGAGATTAAGCTGTGCAATCTTCCCAGCTCCAGCAGGGGAAAAATGTGGCCTGGAGCTATAGTGATGGCTGCCAGCCTTCCCCTGCCCTGGGAGTTCACCGTGTGAGTTGACTATCAGTCCCAGTGTTGGCTGCTGCCCCTCCCTCAAGGTGCTCAAATGGCTTAGGCAACAGATAATCACAGCTGTGGTGCTGGTCACCCTTCCCCCCAGATGCTCAGCAGACTTAAGCAGATTCTAGCTTAGTGGCTGTTGAGAATCTGCTTGGTTCTGTGGTTGGGACCCTAGACCCTGGAGGCATGAGCTCATGAGTGGGATCTTCCAGTCCATGGGTTGCACAGTTCCATGCACGTTTCCCAGGCTGGGTAGCACACTCACTAACCACCTCACTTGGTTTGGGGGTGGGTGTTCCCCTGCCCTGTGTGGCTCTCAGGCTACAAGGCTTGGTCCCAAGAAGTATCCACACAGCCCAACACACTGGCTGTGTCAGAAAGAATGCCTCTTCAGGCCTGACTTTGACCCATCCCTCTTCACTGTGTGGGGCCTCCTTACAGGAAATCTGACAACTTCAGCCAAAGGCTCAGGGACAGAACTCGGATCTCTATGGGCCTAAAACCCTAAGGGGCCTGAAACTCTCAAGTGGCCTCCAGCATCACACTGCTCTTCCTTCCTCTCTGTGGGTCACACCAGCGGCACAGTTAGTTCTGATGACAGAATCTGAACCTCAGTTGCTGATTCAGGTTTCAAATGCTGTTTTGTCCCCAGTTGCTCTCTAAGTGGGTGTAATATACTTCAACACATCTCAGAGTTTCTTCCCAAGCTCTCAATTACATGGTTGAAATAATATATTCAGCAACTAGCAGAAACACACACTGGATCCCAGACATGTGGAACAAGGGCTATTTTGATAGTAAATGTAAGAGGATGCCATGAAAGGGCTCCTACCTAATTAAAGTGCAAGCCAAATAAAAATATGGAATTTAGAGATAAGTGTTACCACTGAGGCCCAGAAAAATGCAGCTGTGGAGGTTTCTATCACTTGACTTTTCAACCTGATTCCATGTCTTTGCTATTGTGAATAGTGCCATAGTGAATATACTTGTGAATGCATTTTATGATAGCATGATTTATATCCCATTGAGTATATACTCAGTAATGGTATTGCTAGGTCGAATGACATTTCTGCCTCTAGATCTCTGAGGAATCACCACACTGTTTTCCACAATTATTGAACTAATTAACACCCCCACCAATAGTGTAAAAGCATTCCTTTTTCCACACAGCATCACCAGCATCTGTTGTTTCTTGACTTTTTAATAATCACCATTATGACTGGCATGAGATGGTATCTCATTGTGATTTGGATTTGCATTTCTCTAATGAGAAATTAGCACTGTTGAGCTGTTTTTCATATGTTTATTGGTGACATGAGTATCTTCTTTTGAGAAGTGTCTGTTCATGTATTTTGCCCACTTTTTAATGTTTTTTTTTTGTTTGGTTTTTCTCTTGTAAATTTGTTTAAGTTCCTTGTAGACTCTGGATATTAGACCTTTGTCAGATAAATAGATTGCAAAAATTTTCTCCCATTCTGTAGGTTGTCTATTCCATCTGATGATAGTTTCTTTTACTGGGTAAGCACTAAGTTTTACTGAAGATTTTACTTTTTATATGAGCACATATTATAATCATTTTTAAGTTACTACTATAAATATTTCAGTAAATAATTTATAATGTTGAGTTGGAGTTTTTTCATTCCAGCTCAAGGTCAAAATTCATGTTCATTTGGGAATCTCAATACCAAAAATGTCAACGGCATGTAGGAGCTCAGTAATTAATAACTGTTGGATGAATGAATGATTACATCATCATATAAATGTGTATGTTTACTGTTATCTTAAAATATAGCTCAATGATTTCCTTGCTTCAAAAATAGTATTGCCTTCTATGTGTATAATGGGTTCAGTGCTGCTGATTTTAAATCATTTCACTTGAGTCACAAAATCTGATTACCAAATTAGGAAAGAGAAAAAAATAAGCTATCTCTGAATAAATGGATCTCAAAATTAATAGGTATTTGAAGCTATAAAGCATTTTATAAATGACTTTGTCCAATCCTCTAATTTTACAGAAAATAAATATTTGTATGGGTTAATTTGTATGGGGTAATCCTATTTTAAAAAGCAGATTATTTGAGAGTTACTAAAGTAAGACTCAAAAAATGCAATTTATTTTCTGGTATACCAGAAGGAAGGTACATTATTTTAAACAAGCTGTTTACCAGTTTGGGTCTGTTCTATAATACGTAAAATTGCATTAGAGAATTACAAGCATTTGTTTGATTGATAATGTTACATGAATTTTCTTACCTATAAAAATTATAAAAATGTTTGTTTTTATCACTTACTACACCTACAAAGACATAAAATATGATGCTGTATCCAATAACTGTTTCTATTAAGGTTTTTTTTTAGCTTATTGGTTAAACTTAGCACAAATCCCAAAATATGTTCCAAACAAGTGAAATGACCAAAACCATGTATTATTATAATTTATTTTTGCCACTGACAAAAGCCTTGAAGTAAACAACACATGCCGTTTAGAACTGTTGCCAATGCAGCACACCAACATGGCACAAGTATACATATGTAACAAACCTGCACGTTATGCACATGTACCCTAGAACTTAAAGTCTAATAAAAAAATAAAAAATAAAAAATAAAATTGTACCACCATCACTCTCAATAAATATTTACTGAACAAATGGATTAATAAATGCAAATGACTAGAAAAAAAAAAAAGAAATGCAATAAGGGAATCTACCATAGTAGAATGGCTTCACCATCAAATAACATAACGGGTCATAAAATGACTACATCATGTGTTTTCTCACAGTAAACCTCATTACCTAGAAATGATTCGAAAACTGCTCTTTGGATTTTTTGTTTGTTTGTCTCATTTTATCTGCTGACAGCCTTTATTAATGAAAGAAACAGAAACAAAGCTCTCAGGAAGAGAAAAGCCCCTGGAACTTCCTACTGCTACAAAGGTTACAGTATTACTATTTTTCCCCCTTTCTTCCTTCAACCTCTACTGTGAAAAATAAAGTGGGATGAAAACCTTCATTTCCTTTAGAAGTACTTATGCAGTACTGGGTTTTTTTCCCCTATAATTTTAATAAATTTTGATTGTTAGTGTTTGTGTTCTAATTTCATTATTAGCAATGATTTGTTAGCACTTGTTGTTGTCTCAAATTTATCAAAAGATAGAATTTTGTTGAGATACACAGCATAAGATGGCCTAGGTTGTAGATGAAGATTTTTCATGCAACTCCTTCTCGCTATGTATTACCCTTTTAACATAGGGGAAAAGTTCATTAGATAAATGAAACATTGTGGAGGAGAAAGCATTAAACTAAATTACCTTTTGAGATGGGCCATTCAAATATTGCCTCCATTTATTCCCTTGCCTGGTAGAACAGTTGGCCAAGGTTGAGGGTGTAGAATACAGGAAATGAAAAATCAGAATTTTCTGGAAAATTTTGTTTAAAGTTCACACATTCTGACAGTGTCTCTCTAGAGATGGCTAGAAGGCCAGGAGAGGTCATGCAAATTTTAATATTTCCTTTGTTTGACTTGCTTTTTATTTCATTCAACCAAAAGTAGTTTCAAAAACTTTCTTCCCTCTTTTTCCAAAATTCCTCATTGCAATATCCCTAACACAGAATACATGAATTTTGCTGCACATGAGATCTTCTTACTAGGAAAAATTTATATTTTTGGCTACATTTCTCTTTTTATATCTTTTGTTTTTCCCTGGTTGATTATCTTGATGTTCTTAGAAATGGCCCAGAAAGCGCCTGGGCGTGGTGGCTCACGCCTATAATCCCATCACTTTGGAAGTCCGAGGCAGGTGCATCACAAGGTCAGGAGATCGAGATTAGCCTGGTTAATATGGTGAAACCCCGTTTCTACTAAAAATACAAAAATTAGCCTGGCATGGTGGTGGGTGCCTGTAGTCCCAGCTACTTGGGAGACTGAGGCAGGAGAATCGCTTGACCTAGGAAGCAGAAGTTGCAGTGAGCCGAGATCACACGACTGCATTCCAGTCTGTGTGACAGAGTGAGACTGTGTCAAAAAACAAAACAAAACACAACAAAACCCAGAAAGCAACAGCAGCAGAGAATAGGCAATACCTACTAGTTAAGAGGGAGCAAATGAACTAAACACTCAGCTGACACATGTTAACTAATATTTCTTTGATTAGTTTTTAAAAATAAAATATAGTCATTTGAAACTCAGAGTCAGTTTTGAATTTGTTGCTGTGCTATTTTTTATTTTCTGGTGACAGTAGCATGATTTGAGAGCTGCAGATTGACAGTAGCCAGTAAGTCGCATTTAATGAATGAGAAAGGAAAAATTGAACGTTTTTCCAATTTGCTGAATACATCAAATGCCATGGAAAGGGGAGAGGTGAATCTGACAGCATGATTAGTTTCTTTTGCACTTCTTAAGGACTACTTAAGGTTTCATTCTGTGTGTCGCTTATCAAGCCACAAAATTCTAAGGAACACTTTGCCTGTTTTGTACTTGGTATTCATAATGGAATAAAATTTCCTTTGAACTTTCTATCACAGGCCAATCTTTTTCCATACTTCAGAAATCCTGTATTTAAATCAACCTCAACTTCACAAAAAAATAATAATTTAAAAATCTCTGAATCAAAATTAAACTAGAAAGAAACTTCTAAGGCATGAAATGGAGAGGAAGTGAATAGATGATTCAAGTTAGACCATTTCCAGAGAGGTGGGTAGATATCAGAGCTTATAATAAGTTCTTTCTTTAGAAAATTCATTGAGAATGCAGTACTTTATAGAAAGTATACTTAAATTACACATTTTAAGTTGATTACTAATGATATATTTTATATTTTTGGAAGTTAAATTTACCCTTTTACTCATTCTATACATGCACACACATATATACTACTAATCACAGTAATTAAAAAGTTACTGAATTTAGCAAATAAAATTATTTTTTGCTCTAAGAGAATAATGATTGCCCTGATCAGCTAGAGAAGTTTTGCATTCTTTATCTCACTACTGGAATAACTACCTGTCATTTATCCCGACCTTCAGACTCTGTCATACCCATGTACAATTCTATTCAATTATCACTGGCTATTTTCCCTCTACATAGCACACAGCAGGGGAAACTTCAAAGGAGTTTTTAAAAGGAAAAGAGAAAAATAAAAGCCTTTAAATAATTAAATATGTATGTTTATATAGATACATATATTTTGTAATATTAAGCTTAAAGGTGGATGAATTTCAAAAGAAAAAGGTGACTTTTTGAAAGGAAGAGAGGCTAAGATAAAAGAAAATACAATCAGGTTAAAACAAAGAAACTTCCTAAACAGAACCTTACTTAAGATAAGATTTAGTTTCTCTTAGGTGATGAAAGACTTCTCAAAAGCATTAACCCTGAAAAATCACAAATCACCAGAAGAACAAAGAAAATTTGTGAAAAGGTGAGAGGAGGAAAAGCAACCCCATCAAATACAGTTTATGTTTATTTCCTGATTTGATTTCATTTAGTTATAAGTAGCAATATAAGGTCAAAGCCTTTTAATTCACTGTTTTCTCATTAAAAGAGTCCTTTTATTTATTTTAAGGTTGTCTGTTCTAGTAATCAGGTCCTGACCCTAACTACCCCCTGCCCCCATCCAAGCTATTAAAATGATCTGAAAATAAACTTCTCTATCACGTAATAAGAGCTTAAGAAATTCTAACTGCCTCTCTGAGGCATTATACTCAAAGGCTAATTTTGTGGAGAATGTAAGAGAGAAGATGGACACCAATATATTGAGTCTGTGGTTGGAACTACCAAAGGAAAAGGAGAGCTGACTGGGTCTCTGGGGTTTGCCGCAAAGAAAAAAGAAGGAGCAAAGCAGATGTCAGCTTAAAAAGAGTCCCAGGGCTTAATTAAGGCAAAAGCATACAGGAATCCTTGACAGTCATCCTGAGGCATCTTTATGTCAGTGGAGTTTATATGTGTGTAATATTTCGCTTCTTAAATTTTTAAATGAAAAATGTGGAAAATCACAGAAAGCAAAGTTTTAAAAATCCTATTATTTTCTTATTTAAAAACAAAGTAAAACTGTTGCTACTTCTGAACTTCCTTTCATTAATACGTACAATTTTTAACTAAGTTTAAAAATTTGTTATTTGTGAAAGATGCAAAAGGAAAATTAGAAAATAATACAGTGCATAATCACATCTCAAGAATAAAATACTGAGGAATAAATTTATCCAAGGTGGAACAAGACTTGCACACAGAAAACTCCACAATATTAGTGAAAAAAATTAAGAAAAAGCTGAATAAATGGAAGACATCTTGTGGTCATGGTTTCTAAGATTTAATATTATGAAGATGGAAATATTCCCCAAAACCATTTACAGATTCAGTATAATCCCTATTAAATGCTTAATATCCATCGTAGCAGAAATGGAAATGTCATTCCTACACTTTATATGAAATTTCAAGGAACTCTGGGTAGTCAAAAATATCTTGAACAAGAAGAACAACTTTGGAGATGTATTGTCTGCTCTCACGCTGCTAATAAAGACATACCCAACACTGGGTAATTTATAAAGGAAAGAAGTTTAATGGACTCACGGTTCCACATGGCTGGGGAGGCCTCACGATCATGGTGGAAGGCCAAAAAGGAGCAAAGTCACGTTTTACACAGTGGCAGGCAAGAGAGTGTGTTCAGGGGAACTCACTTTTGTAAAACCATCAGATATTGTGATACTTATTTACTATCATGAGAACAGCACAGAAAAGACAAGCCCCCATGATTCAATTACCTCCCGCTGGGTCCCTTCCACAACACATGGGAATTATGGGAGCTAGAATTCAAAATGATACTTGAGTGGGGACACAGAGCCAAACCAAATCAGGAGGAAACACACTTCCTGATTTTACACCTTTCTACAAAGCTACAATACTCAAAACAGTGTGGTAATGTCACAAGCATAGGAGTGCAGATCAATGCAATCGAAATTAGAGTGCAGAAATAAACCTGTATGTCTGAGATCAATTGATTTTGATAGAAATCAAATTCTATTTGATGCCAAGGTCATTCAATAGAAAAAATATGGTCTTATCAACTAATGGTGCTAGAACAACTGAAGAGTCACATGCGAAAGAATTAAATTGTACTCTTACCTCACACTATATAGAAAGTATATCAAAGACATAGCATAAAAACTAAAACTATAAAACTCTTGACGAATACACGGTTTAAATCTTTATGAAATTAGATTGACAACGTGTTTATAATATCACATGAAAAGCAAAAGCAACAATTGAAAAAATAGATAACTTGAACTTTATCAAAATTAACAATCTATATGCATCAAATAATACTATCAAGAATGTTGGCCAGGCACGGTGGCTCAAGCCTGTAATCCCAGCACTTTCGGAGGCTGAGACGCGCGGATCACGAGGTCAGGAGATCTAGACCATCCTAGCTGACACGGTGAAACCCCGTATCTACTAAAAAATACAAAAAACTAGCCGGGCGAGGTGGCAGGCGCCTGTAGTCCCAGCTACTCGGGAGGCTGAGGCAGGAGAATGGGGTAAACCCAGGGAGGCGGAGCTTGCAGTGAGCTGAGGAGCTGAGATCTGGCCACTGCACTCCAGCCTGGGTGACAGAGAAAGACTCCGTCTCAAAAAAAAAAAAAAAAAAAAAAAAAAAAAAGAATGTAAAAAGATGACCCTCAGAATGTGAAAAACGTTTGCAAATTTTCTTATAAAGATATAACATCCAGAATACATATGTATATGATATATATACATATACACACATATATATATGAGTTTATATATATAAAGTCTTACAGATCAACAACAGAAAGACAAACAAACAAACCCTGAAAATTATAAAAGAGTAAGAAAGGATTTGAGTATATACTTCTCCAGAGAAGACATGAAAATAATTAACAAGCACATGAAAAGATGTTCAACATCATTAGTAATTTGGGAAATGTAAACAAAAACCACAACGATATACCACTTCACTAGGTGGCTATGATAACTATTATTTTTAATATCAAGTGTTGGCAAGGATGTACACAGATTTGAACCCTCATAGGTTGCTGGAATGCAAAGCGATGCAAGCTTTGTGAAAAGCAGTTTGGTAGTTCCTAATTATGTTATACATGGAATTTATATATAGCCCAGCAATTTCAAACTTAGCTACATACTACAAAGAATTCAAAGCAGGTGTTCAAACAAAATTTGTACAAAAATGTCCATAGCACTTTATTAATACCCAAAGGCAGAAGCAACTCAAATGTTCACAACTGACTAATGGATAAACAAAATATCCATATAATGGAATATTATTCAGACATAAACAAATGTGACATTCTGATGCATAGTACGACATAGATAAACCTTGAAAACATTATGCTATATGAAAGAAGTCAGACACAATAAGCAACATATTATATGACTCCATTTATGTGAAATTTCCAAAATAGGTTCACTTATAGAGAAAAAAAAAAAAACAGATAAGTGGTGTCCAGATGTGAGAGAAGAGAATGAAATGTGACTACTTGATGAGTATAGGATTTGTTTTTGAGATGATGAAAATATTTTGAAAATAGATAATGGTGATGGTCACACAACTTGGTGATTGTACTAAATGCCACTGAAGTGTAAGATAATTAAAATGTTAAATTTTATGATATGTATATTTATCAAAATAAAAATACAAGTAAATTCATATTAAAATAAAATATCTTACACTTTATATTGCTTTATACTGTTAAAATGTTATGAAGTTTCTAAAGATCGATTCATATCTACCCATATCTACATGTACACTGTGTTCTGGCAATTTGCTTTTATTGTCTGAAAATATCTCTTGAATGTCTTTCCAGGACAGTCTATGTAGGTGGATCAGCTATATTGATTAATAATATTGTTCATGGAAAATACTATTTTAATGTATGAACGTGCTGAATACTTTAAACCACTGAAGTCTCACATTGAAAACTGTGTGATGACAAGATGGTAGGACTAAGCTCCTTTCATGATCATGGTGCTGCCTATCAGCCTCTTGTAAGTGATAGAGAAAAACCATATGCCATTTAAGCTCCCATTACATACTTGTTTTATCAATTACAGTCAAATCCAATTTTGAAATGTGTTGATTTCTTTTTTCACTACCAAGTTGCAATGAATAACTTTACAAAGATCTCTGCACACTTGTGCCATTCTTTCTATGAGAGAGTGATAGAAGTGGAACTACTAAATTACTTTCAACAAAGTTTTCACTGATTTATATTACAGATAAATTGCATGTGTACCTACTTTACTCACACTTGCAGGCCCTAGATGTTTTCCAATATTCAATGATTTTGTTCCCAATAAAATAAAAAAGAATTGTATAATGAATCTTATAATGTGTATGTTTGGATTTCCTTAGTAGTTAGTAAACCATAGCATAATATCCTGGTTTACTGTTGATTTACATTTCTTTATAAATCACATGGTCATACTCCCTATCAGTTAGCTTTTGTGCAAAGCAATGTTTATCATTTTTCTGAGTGTGTGGTTCTCTGGAAGCTTGCTGGGAATTAGGTGGTCTACTATGCCCTCACAGCACATGTCCAAAGGTTGGCATGATGTCAGCGGGCATGATAGCAGTGGCTCAGTCCAAATAGCTTTCATTTTCAAGCAGATTTTCCTGGCACTTTTGAAATAAATTGTCTCTGTTCCAAAAGCAGAAGAGCTCACCAGAGAAGTCTGAAAGCCACTGCAAGGATTTTTGAGGCTTTTGCCTAGAATTTGCATTGCCTCTATGTCTTTTGTTGAGAAGTGTCTGTTCATGTTCTTTGCCCACTTTTAAATGGGGTGGTTTTCTGCCTGTTGTTTTGTTTGTTATAGATTCTGGATATTAAATCGTATTTGAATATACAGTTTGCAAATATTTTCTCTTGCTCTGTGGGTTTTCTGTTTACTCTGTGGATAATTTCTTTTGCTGGGCAGAAGATCTTTAATTAAGTCCCACTAGTCAATTTTTGTTTTTGTTGCAATTGATTTTAGGGACTCAGCCAAACCTTCTTTGCCAAGGCCGAAAGGGGAGGGAGGAAGGGGAACCAGGGTTGAAAAACTACCTATCTTGTACTATGATCATTACCTGGGTGATGGGATCCATACCTCAAACCTCAGCATCATGAAATACACTCATATAATAACTTTGCAAATGTCCCCCCTGTATCTAAAAGTTTAAATTAAAAAGAAGAAGAATTAGCATTATATGACCCTGACTATATTCTATTGGTCAAAGCAATGACAAAGCCAGAAAAGATGTGAGAGTTAGGAAAATGGTCTCTACTTATATGGCAGGACTTGTAAAATTCCATGGCCATGGGTACAATCTATCTCTTGCTGTTTGTCCACATATCAGTTAGATTGTTTGTCACATTCTTACTAACAGTCAGTCTTTGTATATAAGCAAAGCTAAATCCTTCATCTATTATTTACCCAGCAAACATTTTCTCTCATTTCTGTTTTCAACTTTATTTATGGTAACTCCCATTTTGCAAGCATTTATAAATTACTATCCACTGTACCTGTCTCACTTTTCCTTTACGGTTACACACAGTTCCTAGGAAAGATCATGCCTATTCAAATAGCATTAAAGAGCATTTTTTTTCTAATAATTATATTGTTTTGAAGCTGTTATTTTGGCCTATGCTTTATCATTGATAACCTCTGGGAAGACAAAGATTTCCTAGCTGCAGAAAGTAGGATCCTAGGAACTGACCACCCAGATGTTCCTCACACTGCCTACTAGAAAACCCGAGCCCAGGAGGAAGTGACTTCTGAAGGTCTTTCTTCAGTGGCAGGACTCCTGGGAGAGATATACACATATCCTTACCATAAAATGAATCCGACTGTACTTCTGTGACGATGCTGGAGGGCAGCCTGACAGACACTGTGGTTCCACAGCAGCAGACAGCCACTGGCTCTGTTTAGGATGCACAGCCACTGAGCAGCTGTGCTCCATCACCTGGAGACAGTACATCCGCATCTGTGGGGTGAGGACAGAGAGGATGCCAATGACACTCATGCCCTATAATGGGCGAACAGCTGCTTCTGTAAAGTAATTAAAGCTGGGACTGGCCTTCTCATTCTGCTGTGGTACTTTGATGCATTAATCACAATCTCATATCCTCCAAAATGTGCTCCATTGTTCACTTGAAGAAGTCAAGGCCTATACATTTTATATGGCAGGAAACCAAAATCAACAGCATTTGATTATAATCTAATACACTGAGCTCTCTGGATATTGATTAGCTGCTTAAAGCTACCTAGGTTTGCCTTAAAATTTCTGTCGAGCCCAAGAATATTTTTTTAGAAAACAATTCTAAGTACTTAGTTGATCTTACATGGTTTTACTAAAACATGTAAGTATGTAAAAACTTTATTCTGGGATAAGCACACTTTAAAGCTTATTTAATAGCAGTTGAAATAGGCTTTTGAAATTTAAATTTTAGCATATTGGAAAACAAAGTCTAAATGTTGTGGGAGAAAAGACTAAGAGAACAATTGCTTCTTTTCACTAGTAACCTTTCATTTGTTCCTATTTTATCTATAATTTCATAAATGCCTACTTTGCAGGATAACCTATCTTGAAGTAGGAAAAAAATTGTAACACAAAAACTTAAAAAAAAAAAATAGACTTGCTCTGAGGGCAAAAAAATGTCAGTAAAGTATGCATTTAGAATAATGACTTATGTTAGAGTGGTTATATTGCTGGTGTTCTCTTATATTGGTACAGAAGAGATAATTTAATAAGTAGATGGTAGTAATAGTGATTTAATAAATATTTAAAAATTCAAATTAAACAATTCACTTTCCATGAGTATTTATTTTCTGATATCAAATTTTTCACTTTTGAAGTTATTATATCCTCTACTTGAACAAGGAGAGTTAGAGAATGCAAATAGACAAGGTCATTATCTCTGTCATTTCACTATATTTGTTAATGCCCTTGCCTGAACATCATCTGACTTGTTTCTGGGACTGATAAACCTAGGAAGGAAAATAGCTGAGTAAGGATGGGGCAGTCCACAACTATTAAGATGTTTAGAATGGACAAATAATGAACTGGCCATTTAGCTCATTCTATACCATGTAATTTTGGTTTCAATTGCTAACACCAGGCGATTCAAGAAAAATTTGTTTTCAGTAGCATGGATTATGGTAAAGACAAGGGCACTGTTGAATGGAAAAATTAAGAAAAATAAGCAAACCTCACAATGCCTTTCAAAAAAATTTTGATTGCTTAATTTGTGGCTGTGGGAGACAGAAATTAATAGAACAATATTATGGCCTCCAAGGAGCTTATTAGAGGAATTGAACAAATACAATGAAAAATGATTAGGAGAGTCTGAGTGAAGGCTCTAATGGGAAAGGAAAGCTATGATAGATGAGCACAGTGGTGCGGGACTGCTGGGGAGGGAAGCTGTGCTTCACTTCACAGAACTAAATAAGCAAGATATCCTTCCATGTTATCCAAGTCACAGATTACTTCAAAGGGTTAAATTCACAAGGATAAATGCAAAGTTTATTAGCAAACATAAGTAATAAAAGGGTTGATATTTCTACAAAATGCCTATGATTTTACTCATAATTATTAAAATTGAATACTTCTTCATAAGGCAGTTTGCACTAAATGCTCATCTTTATACTTATTTAAATATCAACAAAATCAAGTTCTTTATATAATTGATAATGCATATGCTGAGATTTAATTTATGACTCTACTAGCACATCTAAGCAGTATTATGCTTTTGTATACACATTTTTTTTTTTTTTCATTTAATTGCTTCTGGGACCCAAATTTGAGCAAACTTCTTTTTCACTCTAAAAATAGAAATTAAATGACAAAGTCTTGCATAGCAATACATCCTCTTAGTTTATACACAGTTATCCACACCAAACATGTATTTATCAGAAACTATGACTAGAAGAAAAGGAGGACATCAAAGAAGGGTAAACATTGCTTTGGTGAGTTTCTAACTCTGTAACCTTCTCTGGGGGAAAAATGGTCACAAAACAACAATCACAACAAATAACAACAAAAAAACAAAAACGATGAACAAAACAGAGACGATAATCTTACACACTGCATTAAGAAATTATTCCAGATTTCTTTTTTTTTTTGAGTTCCATGCCTTCAAAGTTTTTTCCATATAATTTATCTTAAATAAATAACACATGAAGTATGAACAGAAGTATTGTATACAGCTTCTAAGTTATCTACAACTTAAAGGTGAGTCAGTTATCCCGAACATTTCCTCTCTTTTCTGCCATTCTCCAGGGGTAAAATGTGAAGGTAAACTTGAGCTAACTTGAATCCTTCAGAGATGAAAACACTCAAAAAAATGGTGAAGGAAAAGATGAAAAGGGTTCAACCATTCATAATCCCGTGTATTGAAGCAGCTTGTCTGCTCCATTCCATATCCTACCTCCAAACTCACATTAGAGACAAAAATAAACAATAATTCCTTTAGAGATTGGTGAGATCTCTTTATTTTAGCAACATAGACTATGAGCTTGCCAATAAACCTCTTCATTAGTAGAAATATTCTTCCTGTCTGATTTTAGATCTACTTCAACAGATCGTCTTACTTGTCTTCAGGTTTCAGGTTATGAATAACTTCTTCAGGAATTCTTTGCTAACTCCTCTAATCCTGGTGTGATTGGTGAATTCTTATATACTTCATGTTAGTGGACTTCTTATGTACTGCCTATTACAAAATTTAAGAAGACAATTGTTTAACAAATAGAGTAATAAATAGATGTCCTTATTATTTTCCAATTATGATTATCTTTTTAAATATACATAAACTACTTTCCACCGAGTATTGTTAAATACATTCTCTTGCAGCATATAACTTTGACCTTGAAATATCAGAAACAAACAACAATATTTATAATTCTTTTTCAAAACGGAATATAATGACATACTAAGGCATACTTTTTGATCTGTAATTCTTAAAAAATGATCAGAGGAAAAGTGATGTAAAATCTTAGTGTGAAACTATGATAATGCTACATTTTACAAAAACATGGTAAAAAAAGAAACCATCTCATTTAAAATCCTTCATTATATTTCTTTAAGGAAGACATAATTTATATAGTCAATCATGAAAATTTACAGATAAAGGCATTTTGACACCGCTGCTGGAAGCACATCCAACATAGAACTTTCAGGCCACAATTTTTAATGTCTGAATAATCAAGTTTGCTTGATGAGTTAATCAATAAACACTTGAGAACATTTGTTGCTTTGTCATCTTTGAAATAAGTTTTCAGAATACCATTGAAACTTTTAGAATACTTTAAAAATACTTTTCTTTGGTGTTCAAGTGCCCCGTGGTTCTGGTATTGATATTTCTTGAAGACATTATTCACTATATCGAGCTCTTTTATTGCACTATTTATATCCTTAATTGCCTGCAGAATCCTCACTCTGTCATTGAGCTCACTGGAAATTTACTGTGACTTTGTGTATATGCTTGTGCCTTTCATTTACATCCTGGAATTCTGGCTCTGATCATTCAGTTATCTACTATTATACATCAAGAGCTGCCATATGAAGAAGAAATCCTGTGATCTTACTGTTTATATTTTTTTTTTCTCTAAAGTTGCCAAAATAATGTATTGTGTGAGACCAGGGTTTTCTTTATTGGCCTTAATGAAAGCCACTCTCAGTATCTGAGCTGCAGACAGATTTACTCGTTTTAGGTTTACTGACTTCATTATAAAGGACACAACTCAGTAACAGCCAAAAGGAAGACATGTTAGGGCAAAGTATGGGGCTGGGGTGAGGTGGAGCTTCCATGTCCTGTTTGGATGTTCCACTCTCTCAGTACTTCTGTGTCACCACCCAGAACCTTCATTTGTCTTTATCTAGAATGAAAAGAAAAAAAGAAAGTAAAAAAAGAAAACCTTTGGAAATTCAACTAAAATTGCACTGAGAAGAAAGTGATGTTCTTAAAAGTATGTGTTACAATTAAGTGGAGATCAGCCAAGGAATACAAAGCTGGTTTGATATTTGACAATCAAGCTGTGTATTGTGGCGCATATTAACAGACCAAACAAGGAAAATTACATGCTTGTCTCAATAGCTACAGAAAAAAATAAATTAACATCCATTTAAATTAAATCTTAGTGCACTAGAGATAGAAGGAAGCTTCCTTAAACTGAACAGGCAATCTATTTTAAAAACATAGTTGAAATAATGCTTCATTGTGAAATGCTGAATAGTTGTCTTCTAAGATCAGGAAGAAGAATTTCTATTCTCGATGCTTCTTTCCACATCATATCTGAATTTCAAACTAGCATTATAAGGCAAGAAAAGAAATAAAAGGCAAACAGATTTAAACAGCAAAAATACAACTGTCTCTATTAATGATAATATACATAGAATCTCCCATGTAATCTACCAGAAAAAAACTTCTAAACTTATGAGTTTAGCAAGATTGCAGGATGTAAGTTAAATATATAAAAATTATTGCAAAAACAATGAATTCAAATCTTCTTTTTAAAGTATTTACAATAGCACCAAAAATACTTACTTATACATACTATAAGATACAAGCAGGATCTCTGTTGTTGCAAGCTATACATCACTCTTAAAGGCAAACCAATGACAACTTAGATAAATGGAGAGTTGTATTTGTTCATGAATTATAGAATCAAATAATTTTTAGTTGCCAACTATCCTCAAATTAATATGTAGATTCATTGCAATCCTAATAAAAATTACAGCAGGCTTCTTTGCAGCAAATGATAAAATTTACATGGTAAAGCAGAAGGAATTAGAACAGTCAAAACAATTTTGTGAAAGAATAAAATTGGAGGATGTAAAGGAAAAGTTAAATACTAAATTTGAACCAAATTGAACCTGGACACAAACAATAGTCACCAAATCCAAGAATAGGTTGCGTGAGTCCCTTGAGGCATTCATCCAGCACTGTTTAGGAGAAATCTGTATTTCAATCTATTCCTATATGTTAATTATTGAAAAACATCAGACAATCGCAGAAACAAGTTGACCTTGTTGTGTTCCTTGAGCCTAGTTGTGAAGGGCCCCTGTGACTGGTCCTCATGCCAAACAACTCGTTACAAAGAGAGCTAGGGTCCTTACAAAAAGAGCTAGGGTCCCAGGCTGCACTGAAGCTTCATGAGACTTCTCCTCTTCTGTGCATGGAAGGGTGGCTGTCTCTGGAGCCCAGGCTGTTGCTTGTGGGTCTGGTGATGAATCCTCCAGAGTCGGGTGAGTGTAAAAAACAAATATATCTATCTATCTATATCTATATCTATATCTATATCTATATCTATATCTATATCTATATCTATATATATCTTTTCCCTTCTCCCCTTCCCATTGCAATTTGCTTATTATATCATTTACTTATTATATCTGCATTGCCATTTACATAGGAAAAAGGTTGTTTATCATTAAATGTATTGTGTGTGGGTCTTTTCTTTTCCCATCGTGCATTTCCTGCTCAGAACAGAGGACAAACGTTACTGGATTTCAAGACTTATCTTACGGCAGCAATAATTGAGGCAACTTGGTATTGATGAAAGGATAGACAGATAAATACATGAAATTACAACAGAGATTCTAGAAAAGGACTCAAATACATATCATCAATGATTTATATATACACATATATCATGTATATATTGTACATATATACACATACACATATCTACACATACACACATATATACAGTAAAATTCAGATTTTGACTCTACAATGAAATTTAGCAAATGAATATACAAGTTCTCACATGCCAATAAAAATATAGAGCATTGCATTATCTCTAGTAATTTCCTCTTGTCCCTTCCCAAACGACGTCATCTTCTCTAAGAAACAGCTGTTCTGATTTCAATTACTTTAGTAAAATCTTGCCCAGTTTTTAATTTAATCTGAATAGAATTATACAGCATTGACTCTTTCTTGGTATTATTTTGCTTTCTATAACGTATAATATTGATCCATGTTGTACCACATATCAATAGCTAATTAGTTTTATTTTAAGTAACACGTTGGGTGAATATGCCAAAATATGCTTATCTAATCACCTGTCCATGAACATTTGAGAGGTTTTTAATCTTTGACTATTGTGAATAAAGCTACTATAAATATTCTTCAGCTGATTTTTTTTAAGTTCTCCAATGAATAGCAGAACTGTGGGTCATATGTACATGCCTATTCAGATCTATCACAATCTGCCAAACAATTTCCCAAAGCAGTTGTCACATTTTACAATGCTGTCAGTAATGCATAAGTGTGTCCATTCCATGCCTTTTCTAATATTTAGTTTTGTAGGTCTTTTTAAATTTCAGGCATTCTATTGTGTGTGAAGTGAAATCTCCTTTTGGATTTAATTGATATTATTCATGTGACTAATGATACTGAGCTTAATTTCATGTTCTGATTGGTCATTATCCTATCTTCTTTTGTGAAGACATGTTCAATCTACTACCCATGTTTTATTGGGTTATCTGTTATTGACTTGCCATGTTTTTCATGTATATATTTATATAATACATGAATATATTATGTATTATTATATGATATATAATATAATACATGAATATATTGTATATATTATATATAATACATATATATTGAGAATTTTTCACTGGAGTTATAAAATAACATACAAATTATTTTCTTCTAGTTTTAGAGCTTGTGTAAATTTTATATTCCCTATTTAAATGCTTGGTAACATTTACCAGTGAAGACATTTCCATGAATATTTATTACATTTATTTACATTCTTTAAATTTAGTTCATTTTATGAAATTTTTAAATGTTACAATCTGTCACTTTTAGTAATTTGTGCCTTTCAAGGAACGTGTCTATTTAATTGACTTTGTTGAATATATTGACGTCAAGTTTTCATCTAATTTCCTTATAATCCTTTTAATGTGTATATGACCTTTAATGAAGCTCTTTTTTCATTTCTGATATTACATATCTGTGTTTCTTCTTCCATTGATTGTTGTATGAGCTTTTAAAATTAATACATCTTTTTGAAAAATCCACTTTTAGTTCTTTAATTTTCTTTTATTGTTTGACTTTTTAAAAATTTCACCAACTTTTGCTATTATTGTTATTATTTACTTTCTTCCACTTACTTTAGGTTTAATTTGCATTTTCTTTTAAACTAGCTTGATGTTAGCATAGTTACTTGATTTAATATCTTACTTCTTTTTACTTACAAAAACAGTGAAATTCTTGTTTCCCTTTAATATTGCTTTATTTCCATTTCATAATTGTTTTTGAATTAATATACTTTAATATTTAGGGAAATTTTAGGTTTACAGACAAATTGATCAGACAGTACAAAGAGTTCCTACATACCCCCTCCTCAACCACATATGCTTGGTTTCCACCATTATTTACATCTCCATTGAGTGTAGTATTCTTGCTAAATTGATGAACCAATATTGATACAATATTATTGACAAGTCTACAGTCTGTATTAGGTTTCACTCTGTGTTGCATATTATCTGAGTTTTGAAATGTGAAATGGCATGGATTCATCATTTCTATATCACACAAAGCCATTTAACTGCCCTTAACATCCTCTTTGTCCCATCTAATTTTTTCCATCTCCCTAAATCCCCGACAATCATTGATGTTTTTACTGTCTCCTTGATTTTGCCTCTTCCAGATGTTATATAGTTGAAATCATACGGTATGTAGTCTTTACAAATCAGCTTTTTTCACTTAGTAATATCCATTTAAGTTCCTGATATGTCCCTTTGTGGCTTCATAAATCATTTCATTTTATCACTGAATAATATTTCATTTTCTGCATGTGTCACAGTTGGTTTACTCATTTACCTAGTGAAGAGCATTTTGGCTGCTTCTAAGTTTTAGCAATTATGAATACAGCTGCTGTCAACTCTAGTGTGCAGGTTTTGCTGTGGACATGTTTTCAGCTCCTTTGGAAAGAGAACAAGAAACTCTTGCTGGATCATATAATAAAAGTATGTTTATGTCTGGGTGGAGTGGCTCATGCTTTTAATCTCAATATATTGGGAGACCGAGGTAGGCGGATCACCTAAGGTCGAGAGCTCGAGACTAGCCTGACCAATATGGAGAAACCCCGTCTCTACTAAAAATACTAAAATGCCTGTAATCCCAGCTACTCAGGAGGCTGAGGCAGGATAATTTCTTGAACCCGGGAGTCAGAGGTTGCCGTGAGCCAAGATTGCACTGTTGCACTCCAGCCTGGGCAACAAGAGTGAAACTCCATCTAAAAAATTAAAAAAAGTAAAAAAAATGTTTTTTTTTTGTAAGAAACTGCCAAACTGTCTTCCGAAGTTACAGCACCAATTTGCTTTCCCACCAGCAATAAATTATAGTTCTTATTGCTTCACATCCTTGCTATCATAGGTTGTTGTCAGTGTCTTGGGTTTTAGACTTTCTAATAGGTGAGTACTGGCGTCTCATCCTTGTTTTAATTTGCATTCCCCTAATGACATCTGCTGGTGAACATTTTTTCATATGGTTATTTGCCATCTGTATATCTTCCTTAATGAGGTGTTTGTTCAGACATTTCACCCAATTTTCAATTGGGTTTTTTGTTTTCGTATCCTTAAGTTTTAAGTGTCTTTTTAATTTTCAGTACTGGTACTTTACCGGGTATAGCTTTTTTTTCCAGATGTTTTCTCCCTGTATGTGACTTGTCTTTTCATTCTCACCATAGTGTCTTTCATGAACTGAGTTTTAAAAATTCAGATGAGGTCCAAATTAACAATTTTTTCTTTCATGGATCACACTTTGGTTTTTATGTCTAAAAAATTATCATCAAACTTGAGGTCACCCAGATTTTCTTCTATGTTATGTTCTAAGAGTTTCATAATTTGACACTTTGTGTTTATGCCTATGATCCATTTTGAGTTAATTTTTGTGACAGATGTAAAGTATTTGTCTAGACTTATTTGTTTTGCAAATGAATGAGCACTTGTTATAGCACGATTTGTTGAAAAAAATTTTCTAGTGAATTTATTTTGCTCCTTTTGTTGTGTGTTTCTGTTTCTGATTCTTTATTCTGTTCCATTGATCTATTGTTTCATTCCATAATTTTCTGAAGTTTTGTTTCACTATTATTCAGTTTGAATATTTCTATTATTTTTAAAGTAAGTTCTTCCTTAACTCATGAGTTATATAAAAATTTGTGGATTGTTTTCTACATATTTTATATTTTTCTAGATAGTTCCCTTTTCTTTATAATTTAAATCTATGGTGGATAAGAAACATATTCTTTATAATTTTATTTACTTTATTGAAATAGACGTGTTTTATAGCTCACTCTGTGGTATATCTTTGTTTATAAGTTGTATGTTTGACAAGTATATGAATTCTATATTTGAGTACATTGTAGTTTCTTACAAATATTAATTAAGTCTATTTAGATGACAATATTGTACAAATATTACTTACTTTTACTAACCTTTTCTATTTGTTTTATTTATAATTTTAATTTTTGGGAGAAGATTGTTAAAATCCACAGTAATACTCCTAAATTTCTCTATATCTGCTTTCCTTTCCTATGGAAAATTCATGCTTCATGAAGGTTGATATTTTGTTATTAGTTGCATATTTATAATTGAGATTGTATGTCCCTTTGATAAATTGGCTCTTTTACATGATGGATTAATTATCTATTACTGGTAATCCCCTTCCTTGTCAGTCTTCTTTGTCAGCTTCTCATGTATCCATTCTTGTTTTCTTATTATTAATGTTGCATGATAAAAAATTCTTTGCTTTTTGATCTTTTTTTAGAACAATTATAGATTCATCAGAACATGAAAATATCTTCAGCTAAGTCACATGAGCTTTTTACCAGTTTCCCCATATTGTAACATCTTGAATAAGAATAGTGTAACAACAAACTAGAAATTGATATGGTACAATCAAAGGGTTTATTCAGATTTCACCAGTTTTATAGTTACTCAAAGGTTAGTGTGTTTGTATACATGTGTACTCACACAGTTCTGTGCAATTTTATCGTGTATACTTTTATGTAACCATCACTCAGAAAAGTGCTATTTAGTCATTACAAGACTTCACTTGAGAACCACTATTACTTCTCTCTCGCTAGCAACCTCTAATGTATTCTCTATTTAAAATTCAGCTGATTCAAGAATGTTGTATAAATGGAATTATGCAATATGTAACCTTTGAAACTGACTTTTTCATTCAGTATAAATACTATGAGATTCATTCAAATTGTTATTGTGATGGAGTAAAATGATCACCAAGTGACTAATCTAAGGGCTGGGGTGCGGGGGGGTGCCTTCCAGCCACTGTCACTGATGGAACGGACGGAAAATGAGGATGTGGCTAATGCAACTAGTCTTGTTGAACTGTAAGAGGGATACGGTTGCCTCAGATCTGCACAGTTGTCCTGAAACCTGAGGTCCTCAAAAGCAGAGGAAACCAGAAAACCATCAGTGGCACATGATTGTGCCTACCACCCTAATGAGCAGGGAGGTTCTAGCAAATAACAAAGATCTCAGCAAAAAAAAGACACAATACCCAATGTTGGGGCTGAGCAGGGTGAGTCAACAGCTGAAGCTGCTTGGAGAGTGCTGAACCATTAGTTCGCCCAGTGCCTGTCTGCCTGGTGCACTGTAGAGACTCTAGCCCCCAAACAGTGCTTTCTATAGGGTAGGCACACTGAACAGGTGTTATGATGAAGAGTGTTAAGAATTATCATGGATAACAACAACTCTACTCCAAGATGGTTTCTTCTACCACGGCAGAATGAGAATGTTAAGAGTCTGCACTCATTCTGCAGTCAGATACTACGGTGGCCACTTTCAGTTTTAGTTTGTGTCACAGTGAAATGAGTGAAATACATAGCTTTAAAACTTACATTTTTGTTTCCATATAAATTTGAGGTAATCATTACTGTATATGCATGCCAACACTGGAAAAACTCCTTTTCCCCTTTACATCTCAACTTCTCACAATCTCCTGGGAGACTGAGAAGCGGACACTTTAGCCTGCCAGAGCCATACTGCCCAGCTCTATCACTTGCTGGCTGAATGGCCACAGGCAAATTACTCTACTGATCAGTTTTCATAACTGCAAAAATAGGGATTGATAATACCAGCACCTATCTCATAGGTTGCATGAGGATGAAATGAGTTTTATCATGTAAACATATTTCATCATATGATGAAATGAGTTTTATCATATAAAGGAATATATATACACATATATATGGCATATGTTAGATTTTATTTTTACAAAAATCATATGGCACAACAATTCTTTGGAAATTTTGTGTCATTTAGACATTTAATAAAGCAGAGGCCCTCAGCAGTGAAATCTGAAAACCAGCAAAGGCAAACATGATTGCCAATACACCAATATCAATGTGGTTAGTAGTGGCCAAGAAATCAAATAACTATCAGGTGTGACACACTGGGGTGTGATAGGTTAGCTATGGTTGAGTAGAACAACCAAGGTGAGATCACAAAGGTCCTTATAAGAGTTAAAAAGAGAATCCTGGCACATATACAGGTAGACTGAGGAACATTTCTGACATGCTCGTGATGTGATCAATGATTTATGAGCAAATTATCTTGTTCGTTTTTAAGTGCTGAGTATGTATAAAATCATTTGTTTTTCCGTTCTATACATGTCTTGTTTTTACAATTTGGGGAGAAAAATAAAAGCTGCCCAGATGTAAGCAAGTAGTTTATACTATCATTTTTAGTTCTTTACTGCCAGAGTTTGAAGTATGAGATTCCTGCTTTGAAGTTTTCATTTCTATTGTACTTATTTATTAAATTAAAGATCAGTCATTATGTAACAAATCTATAATACATGAAACCAGATTTTAGTGCTTCTTAGGGACAGATCTTCAGGGTATCCTTTCTTATGTTATGATGACTTTAAAGAAAAATCCATTTCTCAGTTCTCTTTAATGATTATCTATTCCTTTGTGTCACTCCAGAAAACATCTGTAGAACCACAGAACGTGATAAATATGACTAGGCAAGGCGGAAGAAGCATGTGGCTGCTGCATAAGGTATTTCATCTTAAAACACATATTTTTAAAGGGAAAAAACATGTATATTTTCTCTAAAAAAGATGGACAGTTTTGTTTTGTTTTTTAATTTAGTTGTTTACCTTCTGAGAGAGTATAGACTTTCATCAGAGAAAAAATATATAAAATATATCAGCTCTTCAATGGGCTATTGAAGCTGAGATTCTGGATATTCTTTGACCAATTAAATCAGGCTGGTTTGAATAAGAGAGAGCAAATGCACAAAATACTTCTTTTCAAGCACTCATGCATTGAATCATCACATTATTATTCTTTGTCACTTATTGGAGATGAGAGATTTGAGAGACTATTGTCCTAATATAAATTTATGTTTTACACAATGTCTAAAAATTGGGAATCAACAGTTCTCCATAGTTTAAACATCTGATACCATTGTATTTAAACATAGGTAAATTCAAGGACAACTTCTGTTCTTCAGAAATTATCTGACAGCTTAACTGTCTTCAGTGTTGTCAAGATCCAAGAAGGAAGTAGAAATGCCCTCAATATTCAAAGCAGAAGTCATGAAAGCAATGAATGACTTAGCTGAGAAGCTTATTTGTCCCAGCTATTCAGGAGCCTGTGGCAGGGGGATCACTTGGACCTAGGAGTTAGGCACTCCAGCCTGAGCAACAGAGAGGAATTCTGTCTCAAGACCAAAACAAGGATTTGACAGAAGGCAGTGTAAAAAGTTGTCAACAGTCGCACCTGGGTCCACTAAGGTTTTAACAAAAGAATATAGATACCTCAATAGATTCTGGGGTCACCTGAGGTCATAACACAATAAAATAGTTGATGATCTGGGGTAGCAAAGGGAATATGGTCATTGTATTTTCTTTAGAAAGGAAAAAAAAAATTGGGAGTAACTCAGAAAATTCTAACCACATTAATTAAGATGATATTTTAACAAATGAATATAGGTCAGCCATGGTGGCTCACTCCTATAATCCCAGCAGGTTGGGAGGCCGAGGCAGGAGGATCACCTGAGGTCAGGAGTTTGAGACCAGCCTGACAAACATGGTGAAACCCCATTTCAACTAAAAATACAAAGAATTAGCCAGGCGTGGTGGTGCATGCCTGTACTCCCAGCTAATTGGGAGGCTGATACAGGAGAATCACTTGAACCCAGGAGGCGGAGTTTGCAGTGAGCAGAGATCACACCACTGTACTCCAGCCTGGGCAATAGATCAAGACTCTGCCTCAAAAAAAAAAAAAAAAAAAGAAAAAGAAAAAAAGAAAGAAAAATAATGACACCAGCAGCAGTAAAATTAGGAAACTCAGTAATCATCATGGCAGACACTTCAATTCACACTGATGGAAGGGAGTTAAATAAAATAACCTTTCTGGCTGAATTACAATTCATTACCCTGGGAAAGCAGTGTGTCATCCTGAGAGTGAGGAGGCTTTGTGAATGCTCCCATAGGTGGAGGAGAGCTGGAGGCAAGGGCAGGCTGTGGGACACCAGAGTGGAAGAGCCCTACAGCACTGCAGGTCCAGGGCTTAAAACTAGCCTTGCCTGAAGGGCCCAGGTCGACAGGATAACCTGGCTAAGCCGGGGCAGCTTGTGCTCAAGGACAAGGCAAGGCTTTTTTTAAAGACTGAGGAGCAGCAGTGCCAGGAGACATACAACTCAGACTTGCTCATGCAACTTCATTCTCCATCAACTCCCATATTTTAAGAAGCTTCCAATCTCTTCATATGGTACTAAATACTACATTATTAGCTGAAGTTCTGAAAGCAGAATCTTTTTCTTTTTTTTTTGAAGAGTTGCACTCTTGTTGCCCAAGCTGTAGTGCAATGGTGCCATCTCGACTCACTGCAACCTCTGCCTCATGGATTCAAGTGATTCTCTGGCTTCAGCTTCCGGATTAGCTAGGATTACACCACCATGCGCCAACATGCCTGGCTAATTTTTTGTATTTTTAATTAAAATGGATTTTCACCATGTTTAGCCAGGCTGGTCTTGAACTCCTGACCTCAGATGATGTGTCCACCTCGGCCTCTCAAAGTGCTGGGATTACAGACATGAGCCACTGCGTCCAACCAAGAGCAGATTCTTATAGAATCCAAAGAGAGAAACAAACAAACAAAAAATACTTAAATGCAAAGACAGCTAAAATATTAATCACTGATGGACCAAACAACAGCAACTAAGCAGCAAGCAAAATATGAATTCCATGAGGAAAAAATATCTAAGATAAGAAGGAAAAATAATTACAGCTTTCGATGATAAAGGTTAAATTTTACAGAAGATTTCCTTTAGGATGCAAAGGGGAAATTTGAATAGTGTCTGCTTTAACTCTCAACATTTCTGAGAATATGGACACTGAGAAGTAAGATGAAAAGTAAGAAATTAGACAACAGCTTGAGTTAATTTTGTGAAGTAGATGAAATTAGTCAAAAGTGTGAAGATGAAAAAACGTAAAATTCACTGCAAACTGTGTGTTGAAAAAATGTCTCTGTAGTATATAAAATGCTTTGATACTAAAAATGAGCGTTTGAGTAAAACTTCAAAATACAGAAGAAAAAAATAAAAGTTGGATGTAGTATGATGTATGTGTACAGGAAAACAATTCAAAACACAGAAGATAGATGGTTCAGAAAATGAGGCTAAGCAAATGAACATTTTCCCTGCAGAGAACAATAGTGAATAAAGGTAAAACCTATATATTTGTTGGGAATAGTTTTGTTTAAACAAAGAAAAGTCCTGTTGTTCTCAACTGTCTCCATAAAATCAATCACTCGAGGACAAGGGAGGTAAAACTAAAGAGGCAACCTTGGGAGATTCTGCACTGAAGCCATTTTGTCAGGCAAGAGGGCAATATGATAACATGTATAAAAAATCAGAAAAGGTATGACTCAGCAAAAACACTATAATCAAACAAGAAAAAATTAAAAGAAATTAGAAGTTAGAAAAAGAAAAGAAGTTTGCGATTACAAAAAATAAGACCAGAAAGTTAAACCACCAAAATTAGCTGAATACTGCATACCCAGTAAAAGAAAAAGAGTCACAATGGATTTTTAAAAAGTCTAAAATTCTTTTTATGAGACAAACCTCAGGCACCTCGGTGCTAATATATATTTATATGAAATGAATATATAAGTATACCCACAAAAATTTATCAGACAAAGCAAACAGGAGGGATCATAGCACTACATGTTTCTCAATGTATTAAAAAGACTCATCTGATTTTGGAATGTTACAATTAAAAAATAACATTTCTTCTTAGAATAAAATAGATTACATTAAAATATATTTACATATATATTCTGTTTATTATAGATAGGTGAAATATGTAGAAACAAATTTTAACGTAATAGCATTTTTTCTGAACATGATTCCGAAAAGGGAATTCGCATTTTAAAAAGCACCTACTTAAAAATGCCACATTTCTATATATTTTCAAATAGATTCACAAATTATTGAGGCTACAGGACAATTTAAATAAAATAAAAGCAGAAATTAAACAGACCACATTTTCAAACATCATTACAACAAATTGGAGATAAATAATAAACTATCACAAATTTTAAAATAATAAAAAACCAAAATTTAAAATAACTAATTTTGAAATAATTAAAATACTATTATAAACATCGATTGCATCAACTAGAAAAATTATTAAATTTAGAGTACCTGAAAATATTCTTAATTAGAATACCAGGCATTAAATTTTAAAGAATGCAAAATGTTATTCTTAGGAACAGTTATAGGATTAACTGTTTTGGTTATTAAATATATTTAAAATAATTCAAAAATAGAAATATAAAAATAAAATTAATGCAAAAGAGGGCATAAAGTGAAAAACAGACAAAATAAGAACAGATAAAAATGTACCTGATACCTCTAAATGCTTAGCCTGTAAAAGTAAATTAGTACCTTAAGCTATCATAAAAAAGAGAAGATATAAATATGCTAACTAGGTAAAAGTAAGGAAATGTAGGCAATGCATATAATTAATTATAAACTTACAACACTCTCCTAATACATTTGAAATCATTACAAAGTAATAGATTTTTAAATTACCCCAAGCAAATGTGAATGGATAAATACAAATATTTACGAATCTAGAAATGGACGATTTCCACACTATATAACTTATTCTGCAACAAAATGAGATCGATAGTTCTCCAACCACCTCTTGAATATGGCAAAACAGGCTTCAGAGGCAAAAACCTTGATTTTTTGCTAAAGCAATTAATCTTAGTCCTGACACAAAGATTGCAGAAATATTCAGTCACTCTTAGTATTTGAGATCACTTATATATTTTTGAAATAATAAAAGAAGCTTGGGAAATACACAGACTGGCAACTGTCATTTATTGAGAAGAAGCTCGCCCTGAGGCCAGTGTTTTCCATTTAATGTGTATGCAGAATAGTACACCCATTTCTCAGGTTCTTATAGCTATCGCTCTGTTGTCAGGGAAGGAAGCCTGAAAACTCCCTTATCAACTGTCTTTCCATTAGGGTCCGCTGATAGAAGACACTGGCTTGACTGAAAGGTAGGATGAAGTCAGAAGTCATTCTTACATTTAGCTTCCTAAAAACATTAACGAGCTATTGTATTTTCTCACTTTGGAAGTACTTGTTGTGGTAATATCTTTTACCCACTTAAAAACTGGGCTAAGTTTTTATAATTGACTTATAAATACAAATACACACACACAGCCAGATATCATTATTTGTGGTAATTATATTTTATAAAGTCATCACAAACACTGAATTAGTGAATACTGTACAGATGCTCCTGGAGGAAATATAAGTTCCTGAAAGCCTCCAGTCATAACATTTTTGTCAACCGATCAATACACAACCTATTTTTTGTGTGTTTCCATTGAAAAACACCCTACTTGACATGTGTGTATTGTTGATTCACTTACACTGAACTCATGACCAATAGCACTGTAATTCATGATCAAATGAAGCTTATTTAACAAGTGCATTTTCTCCACAAGGCAAATAGCAGCCTTCTTGCTCTTAGAACCAATAGACAGTACTTCCGCAGTACACCTGGGGAACATTTTAAAGAGCGAATCCCAACAAAAAGCACAAAAATGAGAGAAATATAGAACTAAATAGGTCATAAAAAAGACACTTGTTTACATATAAAAGCTGAAACAAGCAGGCAGCAGGTCACCCTGTTTGACGTCAGCTGGGGTTATTCAATTTTAAAAAACCATTTTCACCCCGGTGTGTATACCCACAAAAGACTAAAAAATGCATCAATTATTGATCTAGGGATTAGAAACACATTTGGGAAGTATGTAAATTTGCATGTATGGAATCCATGGGTCAACTCTATCTAATATGTGAATTATGTATATATGTGCTACATGTATGAATGTATGCACATATATATTTATGTGTGCATATTTTTAAATGAAAGTTCTTTGTCCAATAAATGGATTTCGCCTACCTTCTCTTTGTCATTGACTTACCTATACCTATTCTCAAGGTGAATTTTGATGAACATAAAGTCTTAATTTAAACATAGTCTAATTAATCAAAATTTCCCATAATGTTTACTGATGTTATGCCCTACTTAAAAACTCTGCCAAAACCAAGGTCACAAAGTTGTTATCTGTTTTCTTCTATGAAGCTCTTAAAATGATTTATAACATTAATTTAAAATATTAAGCTTAAGAGTTTAAAATGAAATAAGAGACAGTCTCCTTTACAACGGTTCCAAGGTGTAGGAATAGATTCAGTATGTGCAATTATAGGTTAGTCATCTTTTTGTAAATTTTAATAAAGGAGCATGATCTTTCCTGATGCACAGTAAAATTATTGACAAATAGGCTAACACTTTAAGTAAAATGAAATTAAACTCCTAAACTTAATGAAATTTATATAGCATTTAATGTGTGCTAGGCATTGTTCCAAGTACTTTAGGCTCATTCAATCCTCATGAAACTTATATGAAGAAGTATTTTTCTTGCTATTTTGTGAAGATTACACTGAAGCCAATAAAGACTAGGTAACACACTCCAGCTCATTGACCGCTGAAGAGGAAGAGGGAATTTGAACCTAGGTAGTCTAGCTCTACTTTGCTTTTATTTTGTTGCCTCTGATATGCAACCCAGAAATGCCTAAACTGCTTTAAATGTTAAATAAAAATTATTAAAAACCTAAATGAAATAGAGGAATGTTATAAGTATTACATATGATTGTTAAGAATTTTGAAGGCTCTGAGATTCCTCAATTTGAAAGCTGCCATGCTGCAAGCTACCAATTTCAGGATGTTAGTAGAAGACATGAGACTCCTGAGAAAGTGATTAAGGTTCCTTCATTAGTCACAGCAATTGCAATAGCTAGAACTTCATTCTTTTTGTGCTGGTTCTGTGACACTCAATTCTGGTAGGGCAATAAAAAGAGAGCCAGGTGACAGAAGGACTGGGTATATTATGATAGAGAAACCCAGAGCTTTATAACAGAAAGTGATTATGCTTAAACAGGGCTTCAGAGGGTGATGTTATCTTTATTGCTCTGAGCAGTAGACATTCCTGCCCTTTGATTCATAGAAGACATTATCTCCTTTTTCTAAGGCTGTAAGCAAACATGCTTTATTTTATGAGAGGAGACACTAGCTTTGTCTTCCAAGGGAGGTGCTTAGCTATAAAAAACATCCTTGTTAACTGATGTTTTCTGAGTGTTTGTGTCTTCCCAAAAGTTGAAAGTTGAAACCCTGATTTCCAGTGTGGTGGTATTAGAAAGTAGGGCCTATGGGAGGTGATTAGGTTATCAGGGCAGAGGCACCACGAATGAAATTGATGCCCTTGTGTAAGAGGCTAAAGATATCTCTCCTGCCCGCCCCCCAACCACAACACTAACACTCAAGGACACTGTGCAAAAACACCATCTATGAAAGAGAAAACGGGCCTTTGCCAGACATTGAATAGTGCAGTACCTTGATCTTGAACTTCCCAACCTCCAGAATTGTGAGAAATCAATTGCGTTGTTTATAAGTTACCCAGTTTGTGGTATAGCAGCCTGAATAGACTATAGCAGCCTGAATAGACTAAGACATTAATAGAGTCTAGAAGAAAGAACAGTTAGAGACTTATTGGCAAGACGTACGGTATCATGAGAGACTTATGGAAAATTTTCTCTATAAAAAACCTGAGCATGGAGAAATATTTCATATCTAAAAGGAAAGGGAGTCACTCAGAAAATTTTGTACATTTCATTGGGTAATTTGAGACATCTGCGTAACAAACAATAGGCAAGTGGCAAGTCAAATAGCAGGCAAATATTAAATTGAAAAACAACATTTATAATACATGATGAAATGCAAATAGTGTACATTAACATGTAGAAAACATAAAAGATCATATGCAACAAACCAATGAACAAATTGGAAAAAAAATGTTAGAAGCATACTTGAATAATTTTTGCAAATGATTAGTAAGTACTTGAGAAGAAACGTCTGTTATTACTTACTAAACAAATAAGTCAATAATGCTATATATCAGTTTTTAGCCACTGGAACTGATACATAGCATTATTTCACATACTGCTAAAAGTCATGTAAATTGATAGAATATTTTCATAGGGAATTCTTTACATGTTTATTAATAACTTCAAGTTATTTATATCTGCAACCTTATAATTCTACTTTCAGGAATTTTGTATAGCTCTTTTATATAAAATTCATGTATACATATTTCCATAACATCTGTATTTAAAGAGGTCAATATTGGTGTCAATACAGATGTGTAAAAATATAATTGTTAAATTAATGGGCTAATACACATTAAAAAAAAAAACTTCAGCCATTACAAAATTTTGATCCAGGAAATAGTTAATGAGAAGGAAAAGTATCTGCAGTATGTTTTCAACTAATAAAATAGGTTAAAAAACAGTACATCAAGAGGGCGGAGCAAGACGGCAGAATAGGAAGAGCTCCAGTCTCCAACTCCCATCACGAGAGACACAGAAAACCAGTGATTTCTGCATCTTCAACTGAGGTACTAGGGTCATCTCACTAGGGAGTGCCGGACAATCGGTGCTGGTCAGTTGCTGCAGCCTGACCAGCGAGAGCTGAAGCAGGGCAAGGCATCACCTCACCTGGGAAGTGCAAGGGGGAAGGGTATCCCTTTTCCTAACCAGGGGAACTGAGATACACAACACCTGGAAAATTGGGTAACTCCCACCCCAATACCGCGCTCTAAGCAAACAGGCACACCAGAAGAATATATCCCTCACCTGGCCGGGAGGGTCCCATGCCCACAGAGCCTCCCTCATTGTTAACACAGCAGTCTGTGGCAATCTAACCACAAGGACAGCAGCGAGGCTGGGGGAGGGGCGCCCGCCATTGCTGAGGCTTAATTAGGTAAACAAAGCCGCTGGGAAGCTCGAACTGGGTGGAGCTCACAGCAGCTCAAGGAAACCTGCCTGTCTCTATAGACTCCACTTCTGGGGACAGGGCTCAGTTAAAAAAACAACAGGGGAAGGAGCAGAGGCCTGAGCAGACGTGAACAACTCTGTCTGACAGCTTTGAAGAGAGCAGTGGATCTCCCAACACGGAAGTTGAGATCTGAGAACGGACAGACTGCCTGCTCAAGTGGGTCACTGACCCCTGAGTAGCCTCACTGGGAGACATCCCCCACTAGGGGCAGTCTGACACCCCACACCTCACAGGGTGGAGTACACCCCTGAGAGGAAGCTTCCAAAGTAAGAATCAGACAGGTACACTCGCTGTTCGGCAATGTTCTATCTTCTGCAACCTCTGCTGCTGATACCCAGGCAAACAGGGTCTGGAGTGGACCTCAAGCAATCTCCAACAGACCTATAGCTGAGGTTCCTGACTGTCATAAGGAAAACTATCAAACAGGAAGGACACCTATACCAAAATCCCATCAGTACGTCACCATCATAAAAGACCAGAGACAGATAAAACCACAAAGATGGGGAAAAAGCAGTGCAGAAAAGCTGGAAATTCAAAAAATAAGAGTGCATCTCCCCCCTGCAAAGGGGCACAGCCCATCTCCAGCAACGGATCGAAGCTGGTCAGAGAATGACTTTGACGAGATGAGAGAAGAAGGCTTCAGTCCATCAAACTTCTCAGAGCTAAAGGAGGAATTACGTACCCAGCACAAAGAAACTAAAAATCTTGAAAAAAGAGTGGAAGAATTGACAGCTAGACTAATTAATGCAGAGAAGGTCATAAACGAAATGACAGAGATGAAAACCATGACACGAGAAATACGTGACAAATGCACAAGCTTCAGTAAGAGACTCGATCAATTGGAAGAAAGAGTATCAGCGATTGAGGATCAAATGAATGAAATGAAGTGAGAAGAGAAACCAAAAGAAGAAAAAGAAATGAACAAAGCCTACAAGAACTATGGGATTATGTAAAAAGACCAAATCTACGTCTGATTGTGGTGCCTGAAAGTGAGGGGGAAAATGGAACCAAGTTGGAAAACACGCTTCAGGATATTATCCAGGAGAACTTCCCCAACCTAGTAGGGCAGGCCAACATTCAAATACAGGAAATACAGAGAACGCCACAAAGATACTCCTCAAGAAGAGCAACTCCAAGACACATAATTGCCAGATTCACCAAAGTTGAAATGAAGGAACAAATCTTAAGGGCAGCCAGAGAGAAAGGTCGGGTTAGCCACAAAGGGAAGCCCATCAGACTAACAGCAGATCTCTCGGCAGAAACTCTACAAGCCAGAAGAGAGTGGGGGCCAATATTCAACGTTCTTAAAGAAAAGAATTTTCAACCCAGAATTTCATATCCAGCCAAACTAAGTTTCATTAGTGAAGGAGAAATAAAATCCTTTACAGATAAGCAAATGCTTAGAGATTTTGTCACCACCAGGCCTGCCTTACAAGAGACCCTGAAGGAAGCCCTAAACATGGAAAGGAACAACCAGTACCAGCCATTGCAAAAACATGCCAAAATGTAAAGACCATCGAGGCTAGGAAGAAACTGCATCAACTAACGAGTAAAATAACCACTTAATATCATAATGATAGGATCAAGTTCACACATAACAATATTAACCTTAAATGTTAATGGACTAAATGCTCCAATTAAAAAACACAGACTGGCAAACTGGATAAAGAGTCAAGACCCATCAGTCTGCTGTATTCAGGAGACCCATTTCCCATGCAGAGACATACATAGGCTCAAAATAAAGGGATGGAGGAAGATCTACCAAGCACATGGAGAACAAAAAAAAGCAGGGGTTGCAATACTAGTCTCTGATAAAACAGACTTTAAACCATCAAAGATCAAAAGAGACAAAGAAGGCCATTACATAATGGCAAAGGGATCAATTCAACAGGAAGAGCTAACTATCCTAAATATATATGCACCCAATACAGGAGCACCCAGATTCATAAAGCAAGTCCTAAGAGACTTACAGAGAGACTTAGACTCCCATACTATAATAATGGGAGACTTCAACACTCCACTGTCAACATTAGACAGATCAACGAGACAGAAAGTTAACAAGGATATCCAGCAATTGAACTCATCTCTGCACCAAGCGGACCTAATAGACATCTATAGAACTCTCCACCCCAAATCAACAGAATATACATTCTTCTCAGCACCACATCGCACTTATTCCAAAATTGACCACATAATTTGAAGTAAAGCACTCCTCAGCAAATGTAAAAGAACAGAAATTATACCAAACTGTCTCTCAGACCACAGTGCAATCAAACTAGAACTCAGGACTAAGAAACTCAATCAAAACCGCTCAACTACATGGAAAATGAACAACCTGCTCCTGAATGACTACTGAGTACATAATGAAATGAAGGCAGAAATAAAGATGTTCTTTGAAACCAATGAAAACAAAGATACAACATACCAGAATCTCTGGGACACATTTAAAGCAGTGTGTAGAGGGAAATTTATAGCACTAAATGCCCACAAGAGAAAGCTGGAAAGATCTAAAATGGACACTCTAACATCACAATTAAAAGAACTAGAGAGGCAAGAGCAAACACATTCAAAAGCTAGCAGAAGGCAAGAAATAACTAAGATCAGAGCCGAACTGAAGGAGATAGAGACACAAAAAACCAACCAAAAAATCAATGAATCCAGGATTTGGTTTTTTGAAAAGATCAACAAAATTGACAGACCACTAGCAAGACTAATAAAGAAGAAAAGAGAGAGGAATCAAATAGATGCAATAAGAAATGATAAAGGGGATATCACCACCGACCCCACAGAAATACGAACTACCATCAGAGAATACTATGAACACCTCTACGCAAATCAACTAGAAAATCTAGAAGAAATGGATAATTTCCTGGACACTTACACTCTCCCAAGACTAAACCAGGAAGAAGTTGAATCCCTGAATAGACCAATAGCAGGCTCTGAAATTGAGGCAACAATTAATAGCCTACCCACCAAAAAAAGTCCAGGACCAGATGGATTCACAGCTGAATTCTACCAGAGGTACAAGGAGGAGCTGGTACCATTCCTTCTGAAACTATTCCAATAGAAAAAGAGGGAATCCTCCCTAACTCATTTTATGAGGCCAACATCATCCTGACACCAAAGCCTGGCAGAGACACAACAAAAAAAGAGAATTTTAGACCAATATCCCTGATGAACATCGATGCAAAAATCCTCAATAAAATACTGGCAAACCGGATTCAGCAACACATCAAAAAGCTTATCCACCATGATCAAGTGGGCTTCATCCCTGGGATGCAAGTCTGGTTCAACATTCGCAAATCAATAAACATAATCCAGCATATAAACAGAACCAAAGACAAGAACCACATGATTATCTCAATAGATGCAGAAAAGGCTTTTGACAAAATTCAACAGCCCTTCATGCTAAAAACGCTCAATAAATTCGGTATTGATGGAACGTACCTCAAAATAATAAGAGCTATTTATGACAAACCCACAGCTAATATCATACTGAATGGGGAAAAACTGGAAAAATTCCCTTTGAAAACTGGTACAAGACAGGGATGCCCTCTCTCACCACTCCTATTCAACATAGTGTTGGAAGTCCTGGCTAGGGCAATCAGGCAAGAGAAAGAAATCAAGGGTATTCAGTTAGGAAAAGAAGAAGTCAAATTGTCCCTGTTTGCAGATGACGTGATTGTATATTTAGAAAACCCCATTGTCTCAGCCCCAAATCTCCTTAAGCTGATAAGCAACTTCAGCAAAGTCTCAGGATACAAAATTAATGTGCAAAAATCACAAGCATTCTTATACACCAGTAACAGACAAGCAGAGAGCCAAGTCAGGAATGAATTTCCATTCACAATTGCTTCAAAGAGAATAAAATACCTAGGAATCCAACTTACAAGGGATGTAAAGGACCTCTTCAAGGAGAACTACAAACCACTGCTCAGTGAAATCAAAGAGGATACAAACAAATGGAAGAACATACCATGCTCATGGATAGGAAGAATCAATATCGTGAAAATGGCCATACTGCCCAAGGTTATTTATAGATTCAATGCCATCCCCATCAAGCTACCAATGAGTTTCTTCACAGAATTGGAAAAAAACTGCTTTAAAGTTCATATGGAACCAAAAAAGAGCCCGCATTGCCAAGACAATCCTAAGTCAAAAGGACAAAGCTGGAGGCGTCACGCTACCTGACTTCAAACTATACTACAAGGCTACAGTAACCAAAACAGCATGGTACCAGTACCAAAACAGAGATATAGACCAATGGAACAGAACAGAGTCCTCAGAAATAATACCACACATCTACAGCCATCTGATCTTTGACAAACCTGATAGAAACAAGAAATGGGGAAACGCTTCCCTATTTAATAAATGGTGCTGGGAAAATTGGCTAGCCATAAGTAGAAAGCTGAAACTGGATCCTTTCCTTACTCCTTATACGAAGATTAATTCAAGATGGATTAGAGACTTAAATGTTAGACCTAATACCATAAAAACCCTAGAAGAAAATCTAGGTAGTACCATTCAGGACATAGGCATGGGCAAGGACTTCATGTCTAAAACACCAAAAGCAACAGCAGCAAAAGCCAAAATTGACAAATGGGATCTAATTAAACTAAAGAGCTTCTGCACAGCAAAAGAAACTACCATCAGAGTCAACAGGCAACCTACAGAATGGGAGAACATTTTTGCAATCTACTCATCTGAAAAAGGGCTAATTTCCAGAATCTACAAAGAACTCAAACAAATATACAAGAAAAAAACAAACAACCCCATCAAAAAGTGGGCAAAGGATATGAACAGACATTTCTCAAAAGAAGACATTCATACAGCCAACAGACACATGAAAAAATGCTCATCATCACTCGCCATCAGAGAAATGCAAATCAAAACCACAATGAGATACCATCTCACACCAGTTAGAATGGCAATCATTAAGAAGTCAGGAAACAACAGGTATTGGAGAGGATGTGGAGAAATAGGAACACTTTTACACTGTTGGTGGGATTGTAAACTACTTCAACCATTATGGAAAACAGTATGGCAATTCCTCAAGGATCTAGAACTAGATGTACCATATGACCCAGCCATCCCACTACTGGGTATATACCCAAAGGATTATAAATTATTCTACTACAAAGACACATGCACATGTATGTTTATTGCGGCACTATTCACAATAGCAAAGACTTGGAATCAACCCAAATGTCCATCTGTGACAGACTGGATTAAGAAAATGTGGCACATATACACCATGGAATACTATGCAGCCATAAAAAAGGATGAGTTTGCATCCTTTGTAGGGACATGGATGCAGCTGGAAACCATCATTCTTAGCAAACTATCACAAGAACAGAAAACCAAACACCGCATGTTCTCACTCATAGGTGGGAACTGAACAATGAGATCACTTGGACTCGGGAAGGGGAACATCACACACTGGGGCCTATCATGGGGAGGGGGGAGGGGAGAGGGACTGCATTGGGGAGTTATACATGATATAAATGATGAATTGATGGGTGCTGACGAGTTGATGGGTGCAGCACACCAACATGGCACAAATATACATATGTAACAAACCTGCACGTTATGCACATGTACCCTAGAACTTAAAGTATAAAAAAAAAAAAAAAAATTAACATGAAAGTGGCCAAAATAAAATTCTCAAACTTTAAAACATGCCAGGTTTTCTGAGATTCCAACCAACTCCAGGTTATGGCCCATTCTAATACACATTTTAAAACCACAGGCCAAATCACATTAAAAAATTCCAAACTGAAATCATGATTCATAAAACCTACAACGAAAAAATTAACATTTCGTCTTTTAAATTATTTGCCTATCTAGTTTTTCCTATTTAAGTCTACCGACTTTTCTACTAATATCAAAATAAAACTGAATATTCATAATATTAAAAAAAAAAGAAAAATTAAGATGCCTTAGGTCAAAAAAATCAATTTTGGAAGTAGTAATATCAATTTCCTTGGCAGAGTTGCTGAAGAGTTTGTATTGACTGTGAATCTAAATTACTAAGAAAAATTAGTGATATTAGCAAATGCTTATACTATGCAAATCCCTGTGATAGAGGAACAATGGCTCATTGTTCACAGATGTGAAAAACATTTTTGAACAGTCTGAAATGATATGCATTGTCCCTTACTTTGAGATTTTGATTAGAAAAATTTAGATTGACTTAAAATGTATTCAATCTCTTTACCACTACCCTGAATTTCAATCATTTTTCTTCATTTATGAAAGAAGATAAAGAACTTAGACTAATAATTGGAACTAAAATAAAATGTTCTACCTTTTCACTTACGATTTCCCTAACGGCATGCTGATATTGACTCAATCCAGTGAACTTCCTCTGAGTCCCTTATTTTTAGGACCTTTATGTTTGAGGCCCTGAGTTATGGAAAAACTTTGGTCTAATGGAAATAACTTGGTTTAGTATCATAATACATTCATTTCCTTGGCCTCATCAGTGTGCCTGCTAATGACAAATCTCTTTTTATGCTGAGTTATCAACCTCCACCAGATGGACATATTTATTACTCTTTATCCTTTCTTGTTGTGCACTCTTCCAAAATTATTTTCATTTACTCTCTGAATTTCCAAGTTTGTTGTCAACTCCTCCACGAGAGTATTCTTTTATGAATGCAAACATTATTTGGTGACTAGATATCTGGTGATCATTTGAGGATATCTTCTTTAAATCACTTCTAAAATGCCCATTGTTCTCTATTAGACCCCAATAAATCTGCTCTCTCCCACACAGAGGTTGATGTCAAAGCAAAACTGACCATACTACTTTACTGCCTAAGCTCCTTCAGTGACTGACTCCTCGTTACACTTCAGGTGGAGCACTGAGCTCATTATAATAAAATGTAAGGCCATTCAAAACATGACCTTCAATTACTGTTGACTTACATTCTGCAATTATTAGGTCAGTGCAAAAGTAATGGCAGTTGTGCCATTAAAATTGCAAAGCTGCTATTACTTTTGCACCAACCTAATATTTATTTTTGCACTTTAATTTCCATGGCTCACTAATTGTGCACACTTCAAACTATGAGAACTCCAGTCTGTACCCTACATGCTGTTTTCTATACTTGGAGTGCCATCCCTGAACTCCACCGTCACCAACTACACCATGATTTTATGATTAACTTATATGGGTGATCTTAATGATTCTATTCAAGGCTCCTGCTATAGACAACTTTAACCAATTGCTCCCTACGAGGCATAGTTACTCACTCCACCCCTTGTAATCTCACAGGAGTGGATACAGACTGCTATTATGTTACTCATAATGTTGATTGCAATTATTAAACGTGTCTTTCTCTCATATTTTATTGCATTCTCTATTAAGTCATTTATCTATATTTCTCCAACAGCTAGCACAGTGTTTGGCATGGAACAGGCAGTCAATTGTTGGTAGAGGGTAGAAATCTTGCATGCCAATATCATTTGCAGACTACAAATTCCACTGCCAAGTTATCTTTCCTTGTTCCTTTCTTCCTTCAGCCAACAGGTATGTATTTGGTAATGAAGAATATTTCTTTCTTCTATAAGTGAGGTATATTTAACCACTTTATACCACTCCTACATCCCTTTTCCCTTATCACCAATTTTTAATCTATTGGTAACTTTTATGCCTTTAAATAATATGCAAATAGTTTTACTTGTTTCATCGGATCAATTTCCTGACTTAATTCAGAAAACAATAAGGATGCCAAACCCTCTTTCTTTACCTGTAACTTTCCTTTTCTTCTTTCAATCCCAAATTCAGCCATGCTTGCTTTCCCTTTAACAAGAGTAATGGCACTTATGTTCTGTACTGTAAAGCATAATTATGTTTCTCAGCATTTCTTGTATAAAATGACAATGCTTCATTGTTAAAAAAAAAAAAAGTACATTTTGAATTTGCCTTAAAACAGACCGCTATATGTATACACATACATGTGCATTGAAGAAAATTATAAAGTTAAATATAGGTTTGTTCTGATATTATGTGTGATTTTGATTTCCAAAATTTTTTATTTGCCAATTTTTTAGTATGTAACTTTTAAAATTTGATATATATAACCATAGAAAGTCACAGAGATAGCACAAAGAGGTTTGTATATCATTTAATTTGCTTCAATAGTTACAGCTCATCAGAGCATAATGTCAAAATCAACATTTTTTATGTGCATCACAGATACAGATGTGTGTAACCACAACAAAGTCAAGATACACAACTAATAAAAAATATAAAACGTTGATAAAAGAAATAAATGAGGACTCATGTAAATGGAAAAACTAGCCCATGCTTATGGATTAGAAGAATTACTATTGCTGAAAAGTCCTCATTATCCAGGGTCATCTACAGATTCAATGTTAACACCTATTACAATACTAATGACATTCTTCACAACAATAGAAAAACTAGTCTTAAAATTCATACGGAAATGAAAAAGACCCCTAATAGCCAAAGCAATCTTGAGCAAAAACAAAACAAAGCATCACACTATCTCACCTCAAAATAAAGTCATGTGTCACTTAACATAGGGATATGTTCTGAGAAACGTATGCTTAGGGGACTTCATCATTGAATGAGCATCATAGTGTGTACTCACATAAACCTAAACGTTAAGGGTAAAGACTACTACACTCCTAGGCTACATGATTTAGTCGATTACTCCCAGGTTACAAGCCTATACTGCATGTTATGTAATGAATACTGTATGCAATTGTAATACAATAGTAAGTAATACGTTAATGCATTGTACTATGATTCTATGAAGGTAACAACGTTAAGACAACCACAATGTCACTAGAAAACTGGTATTTTTTTTGGCTGAGAGCTGCAACTCACACCTGTAATCCCAGCACTTTGGGAGGCTGAGGTGGGTACATTACCTGAGGTCAGGAGTTCGAGACCAGCCTGGCCATAATGGTGAAACCCCATCTCTACTAAAAATATAAAATGATCTGGGAGTGGTAGCACACCCCTGTAACTGAAAACATGGAAGAAATGGTTCTCGAAATTTGACTGGGCAAGGATTCTTTGAGTAGGGCCTCAAAAGCACAGGCAACAAAAGCAAAAGTAGATAAATAGAATTATATCAAATTAAAAAGCTTCTGTACAGCTAGGAAACAATCAATAAAGAGACAATCTACAGAATGGGAGAGAGTATTTGCAAATTATACATCTGAAAAGGGGTTGATTTCCAAAATTTATAAGAAACACAAATAACCCAATAGCAAAAAACAATTATTTAGAAATTGGTAAAAGATCGGAATAGACATTTTCAAAAGAAGACATACAAATGGCCAAAAGACAAATGAAACAATGCTCAACATAACTAATGATCAGGGAAGTGCAGATTAAAACCATGTTGAATATCACTTTGCCCCACTTATGGTGGCTATTATCAAAAAGACAAGAAAAAGTAACAAATGCAGGCGAGGATGTGGAGAAAGGCAAACCCTTATGCACTGTTGGCAGGAATGTAAATTAGTATGGTCATTATGAAAAGTGGCATGGAACTTCCTCGACTTTTATGTATTTTCAGCATAATCCAAATTCTTTTCCTCTCTTACAAAATGGTACAATTTCACCAGAAATAATTGAAAATTACAATGCTACTTGGAACTTTGGCTATAACCAGAATTCCTCATCTTGGAGGTTTCTTAAAGGAAAAAAGCAGCAAAATACCTAATAATCAATGGTCTTCCTTCTATTGGAATAAAAAAAAAAAAAAAAATCTAAACAAAAATATTGAAGTTTTCATTATATTCCATGAAAAACTTTTTTTTGCCTACAGTTAATAAAATTTCTGAAAATTTTAAAAATCAAATTAAATTAGAATTATCATATGATACAGCAACTCTGTTACTGTTCTGTATACAGGGTATACATCCAAAGGGCATGGAATCAGTATTTCAGAGAGATAACTGCACTCCCATATTTATTACATTGTTATTCACAATAGCTAATATATGGATTTAATATGTTAAATCTCATTGTGAACTTAATTTGCATTTTCTATTTGCTAGTGATATTGAACATGTTTTCATGTGCTTTTTGTCATGTGTGTATTTTTTCTGCTGAAATATCCTTTGTCCATTTTTCTCATTGAAGTGTTTTCTTTATTAAAAATATTGAGTTTTAAGTTCTGCAAATATTCTCCATATGCATCGTTTGACGGATATGTGGTCTGCAAATATTTCCTTCCAGTCTGTAACTTGTCTTTATCCTTGTAACAGTGTCTTTCAAGGTGCAAAATATTTTTGTTGTTGTTTTGATGAAATTGCATTTCTGAATATTTATTTTGTGGATCAAGGTTTTGGGGTTATGTTTAAAAACTCTTCACCAAGCCCTAAGTTGTAGAGATTTTTCACCAGTGTTTCCTTCAAAAGTTTTATAGATTTATATTTTGCATTGAAATCTATGATACATTTAAAGCTTTTTTTGTATATAGTATGTGGGTTTTTTTTCTACTCATTCATATGCAATAACGCCAGCAACATTTGTTGAAAAAACTATTATTCCTTCATTATATTACTGATGTTATATTATGTGGTATTGCTGAATCAATTTATTAATTCATAATTAATTAATTATTATTAATATTAATTAGTAATTAATAATAAAGGGGGTTGTTTTTGCTGATTTTGATTGCCTGTGTAGAGACTCATGTATTTAATAAATAAGAGGAAGTAATATTCCTTCTATTCAGAACTATTTGCCTCTTATTTCTTTAACTGGCTTTATTGTGCTGGCTAGAACTTCCAGTACTATTTTGAATAACAGCAGGGGTAGCTGTTATCTGTGCCTTGTTCCTGATCTTAGGGGGAAAGCATTCAGTCTTTCCCTATAATGACATTTTGTGTAAATGTTCTTTATCAAGTTGAAGAACTTTCTGTCTATTCTTACCACTTTTCTGGTAGTTTTGTTATTGATGAATGACATAATTAATGTAGATAAAAATGATTTATCTACCTCAATTACTATGATCATGGGATTGTTCTCTTTTTTTTTTTCTTCCTTTCCTTCTTCTTTGTACAATCAATACACTTTATTTTGGTAATGGGGAACTTATTTTAAATTTATTTTCTTCTGTTCTTTTTTTTTGCCTATCCTGTTTCAACTGTCTAAATTTAGGATTTCAGCACTCATACAAGCACCATTCTTTTGAGATTTGGTCCTTCATTCCATCACAAGGATTAACTTCAAGTTTTCTCAAGCACCACTCTGTCACCCTCAGTCATCTCTTTATGCACCTTTAAGTATTCCTATTTCTTACACAATATGACCATAGTAATTTGCTTAGAAATTGTGACCCTAATCACTTATTGACTTTAACACCTGGTGATATTCTAATTAATAATGCTGCAGCAGGAACCATTGTCATTCTACAAAGTGTCTATTACTCTGTTCTCACACTGCTATAAAAAAATATGTAAGACTGGGTAATTTATGAAGAAAATAGTTTTAATTGATTCATAGTTTCTCATGAATGGTGAGGGCTCAGGAAACTTACAACCACGACAGAAGAGGAAGTGGGTACTGCTTCTCAGAAGAGATGGCAAGAGAGAGTGTATGTAGGAAGAAATGTCAAACACTTATAAAACCATAAGATCTTGTGAGAACGCACTCACTATCATGAGAACAGCGTGGGGGAAACCGCCCCCATGATCCAATCACTTCCCACTAGGTCTCTCCCTCAACACCTGGGAATTACAATTCAAGATGAGATTTTGCTGGGGACACAGAGCCAAGCCATATCAGTATATATGAAATCTTGTGGCTCATGCTTCGATTTCCTCTAGAATAGAACATCTTTTTACTTTCTGTCCACTTATGTATGCTCTAAATTTCCTTACAATTCAACATTCCTGGAGACTTTTCTATCCAAAACACTCAAAAACATTTTTTTTTGTGAGCTTCCCTCTCTCTCTTTCTGCATATATATATATATATATATATATATATAATATATATATATCATATATACATATATATCATATATACATTTATATACACACACACATATACTTGCACCAGCAAGTATATGCACATTAGCACATTCATCATTTGTTCAGAAAGAAATCACAGGTAATACACACCTCTGTGTAAAATCTGTTGTAAAACTACATCTAACACCCATAAAGTTACTTGAAAAATAACGTTGTAGCTATCTTTGTTTCAAGCTCTGCAAAACTTAGTACCTCCAACAAAAATCAATGATTTTATTGTATCTTGCAGTTTCTGTGGGTTAGGAACACAGGAAGGGTTCAGCTGAGCAGCTTTCATCAGAGATCTTCATACAGTTTCAGTCAGACAGTGACTGTGCTGAGACAATGGGTCACTGGAGCAGCCAGCAGCTATGGGTCAACTCCTTTACATCCCACTTCAGGACTCTCTACATGATCTCAGATGCACTAGTGTAGCTTCCTCACAGAATGGCAGTGTCAAGACTCATATGGCCACGGAAGGCTTCCAGCATGAGTATCATGGCCTGTAAATTGATAGCTACATTACACATCCTGACCTAGCCCCAGAAATCAAACAGCATCAAAATGATTGAACATAGTACTGAGAGTTCCAGCCATCACAAGAAGGCAAGAAAAAAATAATACATAAAAATGAGAAGTAAAGAAAGAAAACTGTCCTTGTTTTCAGATGACATGATAACCTCTGCAAATAATTCCAAAGAATCTACAAAAAAACCTAGAAATATTAAGTGAGTTAAACAAAGTAAGAGGAAAGATTAACTTACAAAAAGCAATATATATATATATAATATATATCTCCAATAAATGCATAAGAGCTGAAATTAAAAATAAATTACCATTTCAAACTGTCTATAAAATTAAATACTTATTTGTAACTGAGCAAAAATGTACAAGACATGCATGCTAAAAATTACAAAATGCTAAGAACATAAATAAATAGAGAGATAGTTCACACTCATAGATTCAATATAGGAAAGATGTCAATTCTCCCTGATTTTATCTATAGGTTTAATGTGATTTCTATTAAAATTCTAGCATTTTTATTTAAATTTTTATTTTAGGTTTAAGGGTATATGTGCAAGTTTGTTACACAGATAAAGTTGGGTTATGGGTTTGTTATTTTTGTTAGTTAGTTTTGTTTGTTTGTTAGTTTTGCTAGGTTTGTTAGTACCTATTTTGTTATCTTTGTACTAAGCCTGGTACCCAATAGTTAAGCAAAATAATGCGAGAAGAGAAAATTGAATACTGCATGTTTTCACTTATAAGTGGGAGCTAAACATTAGGTACTCATGGACACAAGGATGGCAATAATAGATACTGGGAACTACTAGAAAAGAGAAGAAGGGGGCAGTGGTTGAACAACTAACTGTTGGGGACTGTACTATCTGAGTGAATGTGATTGCAGCATTCCTGGTTTGATTCTTGGCTTGGCTGTTGTTGGTGTATAGGAATGCTAGTGATTTTTATACACAGTTTTTTTTTTTTTTCTTTCTTTCTTCTTTTTTTTTTTTAATCCTGAAACTTTGCTGAAGTTGTTTTTCAAATGAAGGAGCTTTTGGGCAGAGACTGTGGGGTTTTCTAGATATAAAATCATGTCATCTGCAAACAGGGATAGTTTGAAATCTTCTCTTTGTATTTGTTTGCCCTTTATTTATTTATCTTGCCTAAGTTTTCTGGCCAGGACTTCCAATACTATGTCTAATAGGAGTGGTGACAGAAAGCATCCTTGTCTTGTGTCAGTTTTCAAGGCAAATGCTTCCAACTCTTTCCAATTCAGTATAATGTTGGCTGTGGATTTGTCATGGATGGCTCTTATTATTTTGAGGTATGCTTCTTCAGTACCTAGTTCACTGAGAGTTTTTAACATGAAGTTATGTTAAATTTTATCAAAAGCCTTTTATGCATCTATTGAGATGATAATGTGGTTTTTGTCTTTAGTTCTGTATATGTGATGTCACATTTATTAATTTGCATATGCTGAACCAACTTTGCATTCCAGTGATAAAGCCTACCCGATTGTGAGGAATTAGCTTTTTGATTTGTTGATGGATTTGGTTTGCTACTCTTTTGTGGAGGATTTTTACATCAAAGTTCATCAAAGATGTTGTCCTGATGTTTTCTTTTTGTTATGTGTCTGCCAGGTTTGGGTATCAGGAAGATGCTGGCCTCATAGAAGGAGCTGGGGAGGAGTCCCTCCTCTTTAAGTTTTTGAAATAGTTTCAGTAGAAACAGTACCAGCTCTTCTTTGTACATCTCGTAGAATTCAGCTGTGAATCTGTCTGACCCTGGACTTTTTTTGGTTGGTAGGCTATTTATTACTTATTCAATTTTGGAGCTCATTATTGGTCTATTCAGGGATTCAATTTCTTCCTGGATCAGTCTTGGAAGTATGTATGTGTTCAGGAATGTATCAATTTCTTCTAGACTTTTTAGTTTGTATGCATAGAGACTTTCATAGTAGTCTCTCATGGTTATTTGTATTTCTGTGGGGTCACTGAAAACATCTCCTTTGCCATTTCTAATTGTGTTTATTTGGATCTTCCCTCTTTTCTTCTTTATGAGTCTAGCTAGCAGTATATGTATCTTATTAATTATTACAAAATGCCAACTTGTGGATTCATTTATCTTTTGAATGGCTTTCATATCTCAATCTCCTTCAGTTCAGTTCTGATTTTTCTTATTTCTTGTTTTCTGCTAGCTTTAGAGTTGGTTTGCCCTTGACTCTTCAGTTCTTTGTGTTGTGGTGTTAGGTTGCTAATTTGAAATATTTATAACTTTTTGATATCAGCATTGAGTGTCACAATTTTCCATCTTAATACTCTCTTAGTTGTGTCCTAGAGATTTTGGTATGTTGTATCTTTGTTCTTATTAGTTTCAAAGAACTTGATTTCTGCCTTAGTTCTATTATTTACCCAAAAGTCTTCCAGGAACAAGTTGTTTAATTTCCATGTAATTGTATGGTTTTGAGTAATTTTCTTAGTCTCGATTTCTATTTTTCTTGGGCTATGGTCCAAGAGAGTGGTTGGTATGATTTCTGTTCTTTTAAATTTGTTGAGGATTGTTTCACGTCCAATTGTGTGTTTGATTTTAGAGAATGTGACACATAGTTATTAGAAGAATGTACATTCTGCTTTTGGGTAGAGAGTTCTGTAGATGTCTATCAGATCGCTTTGGTCTAGGGTTGAGTTCAGGTCCTGAATATCTTTGTTAGTTTTCTGCCTTGATGATCTATCTAATACTGTCAGTGGGCATGTTGAAATTCTCCCCTCAGATTGTGTGGGAGTCTGAGTCTCTTTGAAGGTCTCTAAGAAGTTGCTCTTTATATCTGGGTGAATATATATTTACGATAGTCAGTTCTTCTTGTTGAATTGAAACCTTTACCATTATGCAATGCCCTTCTTTGTCTTTTTTTATCTTTGTTGGCTTAAAGTCTGTCTTATTTCAGAAAGCCAATGTCCAAGCTGTGAGATTCTTTCTTCATCTTGGTCTATTCTGTTAATAACACTTGTGAATGTATTGTTAAATACTTGTGGTGTGTTTTTCAGCTCTGCGGAATCAGTTATGCTCTTTTCTATCCTGACTTTTTTTTTCTATCAGCTCCTGTATCTGCTTATTGTGACTCTCAGCTTCCTTGGGTTGGGTTTCAATGTTCTCTTGAGTCTCAATGATTGTCATTGATTTCTGTCTATATTTTGAATGATATTTCTGTCATTTCAGCCATGTCAGTCTGGTTAAGAACCCTTGCTGAAGAAATAATGCTGTCGTTTGAAGTAAAGAAGGCACTCTGGCTTTTTGAGGTGTCAGAGTTCTTGCACTGTTTTTTTTCTCATCTTTGTGGCCTGATCGTCCTTCAACCTTTGAGGTTGCTGTCCTTTGAATTTTTTAATTTCTTTTATCCTATTTGATGACCTTAGGTGTTTGACTGTAGTGTAAGGTGTGTTTTGTCAACTGACTTCATTTCTGGAAGATTTTAGGGGGCCAAGATTCAGCTCAGGGCTTCTGGACTCGGGGACTGGTATCAGGCCCCGACTTTATTCTCTGGCTCCTCAACTTTAGAAACCTGCTACACTGGCGGGGCCGAGGTGCTCCCAGACTGCTGGTCACAATAGTCGGATGGGTGGTGCTAGCCACAGTTCCTCATAGGGTGCTGGCAGCAGGATCCATCCTTGTTCATGTGTGCTTGCAGCAGGGACAACAGCAGCACAGTGGGGTGCAGGCTTTATGACTGCAGTGAGGTGCCCGACTCTGTGTGGGCATTTGCAGCATCAGCAGTGGCAGCACAGCACAGGAGGCAAACAGGGGGCCTCTACCAGTGTCTGTGAGGGGATTTGCACCAGGGGTGATGTTAGCCTGGGGGAGTGCTGCTGGTGGGTGCAGGACTATGTGTGTCCTCTGTGTATGTTCACATGCTGTCAGTGGACACTGAGGGTGGAGGCGTGTCTGCTGTTCTCCATACCTAGTTGTGCCATAGTAAAAATCTATTGTGGAAACTCTCTAGCGCCTAGCAAGCATATAAGTGATCTTAACATGTTCACCAACTAAAACAATGGATAATCAGAAGATTATGTAAAAGGGGATTAGTTCACTTTCTGAAACAACATTTAGGGTAAGTACATTTACCTATGTAGAAAAAAATATGCAAAAAGAGTCAAAGTGTAAAGCACTGGAGGAGGAAAATCTAGATGTTATGCAGAGAGGAGGAAGCTAGAGCTTATGCAAAAGAGAAAAGAGGACACATCAACAAATTAGAGAAGAGGACGTGGGAACATTGAGATTAACTGTAACTCCTCCTCTAATTTAGGAGGTGACAATCATTTTTATCAAAAACAAATCAGTGTAACTCAGGCTAAGATTGCAAGTATGGTCATAATATGGAATCAATAAAATAATACAAAGTATCATTTAAAAAAACAGGAAAAAATAAACAAATTTCTTGTTTTTGTTTTAGTTTTTGAAAAGAGATACCTTTATTGTTTTGAAGATAACCCTTTTAAAGAGTTTTATGTGAATCGCTATTTCTAATTTTATATGTTTAAATCACTTCTCACAGACTGGAGTATAGTCAAGGGGTCATTTTGCCATGTCAACCATGAAATTGAAGTAGAAGAGAGATTATTTTTTTCCTGCTCTTGTAGTGACATTTTCTTTTCCAAATTTCCATGCCTACCATTCATTCCTCCTATCTTTACTTTCTCTAGAAAATGAAACTTAATGATAGAAGAAATAACTTCTAGAATACCAGGGTAATAACATCTGATTATCCAGTTCCTGATAAAAACAAAGAGAGCATTGTAAAATATTGTCAAAATAAATGGAAATTAGCCAAAGCTTTCAATCATCCAAAAGTGTTTATCAAGAAAAATGGATGCATCATGATAAAGTCAGTAAGATTTGTGGTATTTGAATTTACCCCGTACTCATGAAAACCAGCAGCTGTTTAACTATTGTAGCTCTGAAAACCAAGTGGGCTTAGAGCTCCAACAATAAACATTCCAATCCCTGCAGGACTGTAACCATTTGACCTTCCTAGCAGCTACCGTAGGCTCCTTTCTCAGGTATTCCCTTTCTTCATCTGGTCAGAGCTGTTTTGTAATAGCCCTGTCCTTATGGTATTTGACAAATACAATCAACAACACTTTTTAAAGTTGCAGCTGTCTGAGATGATGTTGGTCCCAAATGGGGCTAACCAAAGGCTGACCCAAAAACGTAAGAGGAAAATCTAGGGAATGAGATATCCATAAGGGGCTTTGAAAACTTCAAAATAGTGCCTTAAGGAAATAGCTGCCCAATCATTACCTGTCCATTATGCTAAGAAGCTCAGACCTCAGTGGCTGCTCATAACAAAGAAGGGAGACTTTATCAAATTATGCAGAGAATTCACTAAACAAACAAATGGCAACAACAACAATGACAACAACAAAGAGAAGAAAAACACATGCTGGGGAGAGAGGGAATACCTGATTTCCAGAGTTATCAAATTATAATATTTAAAATATGGATTTATCAAGAAAAAAATAAAGAGGCAAAAAAATTAGGAAAATATGGACAATACATAAAAGGAAGAACAGTAAAGTTGAAAACAGGACAATTTTGGCTTTCCAGACTGAAAATAGAAACAAACAAACAAAAAAAAAACTGAAGTAAAATGAACAGAAACTAAGGATTTATGAGAATAGTAGAAACAGTGGTGTGCTGATAACAAATTAGATAACCTAGATGAATTATACAAATTCATAGAAAGATATAAGCTATCAAAACAGTAAGAAATGAAAATCTGATTAGAGCTATAAAAGTAAGGAGATTGAAATGAATTAGTAATTCAGATAAAGATATCATAGCAAAATGAAACTATAAACCAATATTTTTCATAAGTGTAGACAAAAAAATCCTAAATAAAATACAAGCAAGTAGATTCCCGCAATATATAAAATAGCAATACATGATATGATCAACTGAAATTTATTTCAAATTCCCCAATTGGAAGCTAAGGTTGGTTTAGCCTAGGAAAATCAATTGATGTCATACAGTATATCGGTAGAATAAAAAAAAAAAAAAAAATCATGATCACCTCAATAGACGTAAAAAGCCCTTGACTAAATAAACATTTTCCATGATAAAATATACTGAACAAACTAGGAATAGAAAGGAGTTTCTCATCCTGATAAAGGTGCTGAAAGACTAAATTCTAAGATCAGAAACAAGACAGAAATGTCTGCTCTTTCTGCTCCTACTTAACATTTCAGTGGAGGTTTTAGTCGGGTCTAACAGGCAAGGGGAAAAAAGTCATCCATATTCAGAAGAAAGTAGTAAATCTAACCTTACTCACAAATATCAAGAATGCAAATACAAAAATTTCTAAGGAATCTATTAAAAAAAAAAAAACTGTTACAGTTAATAAACAAGTTAAGGAAGTTTGTAGGATACATGGTCAATATAAAAATTCATTTTATTTGTATATGTTATCAATATATAAAAATTAAAAATAACTCCATTTATAATACATCACCAGAGTAATAAAATATTAAGGACAAATTTTAACAAAAATTTGTAAGATTTATATGCAGAAACCCCCAAAAGATTGTTGCAAGAAATTATATAATGCCTAAATATGAAAACCCCATTTTTGAATCATAAGATTTAATATTGTTAAAATTGCAATGATTCATAGCTGATCTACAGATTCAATGCAAACACTAACAAAATATCAGCTTTTTTTCTCTCAGAGATTAACAAGCAATTCATATATGTGTGCAAGGAACTCAGAACAATCAAAACTTTCTTGAAAAGAAGAACAATGTCAGAGAACTGAAACTTCCCAATTTCAAAATTTCCTACACATGTAACTAAAACAATGTGGTATTGAGAGGTGACAATGTGCTAGCAGCCCTCACTCTCAGCGCCTCCTCGGCCTCTGGTCTCGGCTTCCACTCTGGCAGTGCTTAAGGAGCCCTTCACATCCACACGGCACTGTGAGAGCCCCTCTCTAGGCTGACTGAGGCCAGAGCCTCCTCCCTCTGCTTGCCGGGAGGTGTGGAGGGAGAGGTGCCGGTGGAACCAGGGCTGCAAGCTGTGCTGGCAGGTGGGGGCGGGGGCTCCGCGGACCCCGCACACAGAACAGCCAGGTGGCGCCCTTGGCCCAGGGCAGTGAGGGGCTTAGCACCGGGGCCAGCAGCTGCGGAGGTTGGGCTAGGTCCTACAGCAGTGCCAGCCCGCTGGGGCTGCGCTCAAATTCTCATCAGGCCCTAGCTGCCTCCCGGGGGGGCAGGGCTCCGGGACCTGCAGCCCACCATGTCTGAGCTCCTCCCCCTGCGGTGTGCTCCCCTGTGGCCTGAGCCTCCCAGACAGGTGCCGCCCCCTGCTCCATGGCGCCGGGTCCCATGGACAGCCCAAGGGCTGAGGAGTGCAGGCGCTGGCTCCTTACTGGCGGGCAGCTCCACCTGCAGCCCTGTGCAGGATGCACTGGGTGAAGCCAGCTGGGCTCCTGAACTGGAATGGGGACTTGGAGAACTTTTATCTCTAGCCAGAGGATTGTATGCGCACCAATCAGCACTCTGTGTCTAGCTCAGGGTTTGTGAATACACCAAATGGTACTCTGTGTCTAGCTAACCTAGTGGAGACTTGGAGGCATAGCACTCTGTGACTCTGTGTCTAGCTCAAGGATTGTAAATGCACCAATCAACACTCTGTGTCTAGCTCAAGGTTTGTAAAGGTACCAATTGGTACTCTGTATCTAGCTAACTCTGTATCTAGCTAACTAGCACTCTGTGACTCTGTGTCTAGCTCAAGGATTATAATAGTACCAATCAGCACTCTGTCAAAATGAACCAATCAGCTCTCTGCAAAGTGGACCAATCAGCTCTCTGGAAAATGGACCAATCAGCAGGATGTGGGTGGTGCCAGATAAGGGAATAAAACCAGGCTGCGGGCGCCAGCACTGGCAATCTGCTGGGGTGCCATTCAACACTGTGGAAGCTGTGGTCTTTCTCTTTTTGCAATAAATCTTGCTGCTGCTTACTCTTTGGGAAGAACAAACAACTCCAGACGCACTGCCTTTGAGAGCCGTAATACCAGGAAGGTCTTCAGCTTCACTCCTGACAGGGAGACCACGAACCCACCAGAAGGAAGAAGCTTTAGACACATCTGAACGTCTGAAGGAACAAACTCCCGACATGCCATCTTTAAGAACTGTAACACTCACCACGAGGGTCCGCGGCTGCGTTGTTGAAGTCCGTGAGACCAAGAACCCACCAATTCTGGACACAGTATTGGCTTGAGGTCCAGTATATAGATTAATGGAAAAGTGCTGAGAGTCCAGAAACATGCGTTAACGTTTACAGCCTAGTGGTTTTTGATAGATGTGTGAAGGTAATTCAGGGAAAAAGAGTAAGTTTTTCAAAATACAGTGCTAGGACAAATGTATGTGTGCAGCAAATGAGTTTGGAGGCTTTTCTCAGACTATATCCCAAAATTAATTCCAAATGTATAATTTATCTTATTGTAAGAGCTGCAACACCAAAAGCATAGATGACAAATGATACCAACTAGACACATCCAAAAGACAGATAATAACATTTATGGGCAAATAAGTGGAGACATTGGAAGTCCCACATGCTGTTGTTGGAAACATAAAATGAGACACTGTGCAAAGCAATCTTGTAATTACTCAAAAACTAAATGTAGAGTTAGTGACCTAGAAATATCTCTCCTAGCTATTCACTTAAGATAATTGGAAATATGTGTTCATGCAAACATTTGTAAATCAATGTTCATAGCAAAAATTTTTGGAATAGCCAAAAGATGGATACAACCCAAATGTCTGTCAACTGATGAATGGATAAATGAAATATGTTATATATGTATAATGTATAATGGGATATTACTTAACCATAAAAAAAAATGAAGTATTGATGCGTACCACAACATGGATGAACCTTGGATACATCATTCTAATTGAAAGAAGTGAATCACTGAAGAGCATCGCTTGTATGGTTCCATCTATGTAAAATGTCCAGATAGTCAAATTGTCCGTTTATATAAAATGTCCAGATAGTCAAATTGACAGAAACAAGAGTAGGTTAGTGTTTGTCAGAGATTAGGGAAATGAGTAAATTAGGAGTGTCTGCTAATGGGTCTGGGGTTTCTTTCTGTGATGATGAAATATTCTAGTTTTCCATGGTGGAGATGGTTACACAACTTTGTAACTACAGTAAAATCACTGTTGTTTACATTTTACAGAGGTAAATTATATATTATGTCGGTTAGACCTCAATAAGTTTGTTGTGAAAAAATCTTAATGATATACACAAACATATAAGTGTACAAAATGAAACTAACAATCACTTAACTAATATAAAGTTAGATAATTCTCAGAACATTATATTCCTTTATTGGCAATACTGTTTATTACTTGTCACTAGAAAGTTTGCACACCAGCATTTATATGAGCAAGCTAGGAGTTAGGTCTGCCATATATATAATAAATAAAAATAATAAAAAAATGAAAATGCTGTGTTCAGTTTGTAGCAAAATAAAAGTAAGTAATACCACTGGATGTAGCTGTTAAGTTTATTGCAAAGCTCATAAAATTAGTTCAATACACTGTTGTTTATCTGGTGACAAGTGCATGCTGGATTCAGTCACCTTCATACATGAAATAAATGCACATCTAAGCTTAAAGTCTATGGCAATAGAAGTGATTACTTCCAAATTAGATTTTTGTTTGAAATTGAAGATATAATTTTGAAAATGTATGTTAAAATATTTTCCAGATCTAATATTATTTTAGAATTATAAGTGATAATACCAAAATAGGTTATTTCCTTATTTAGATTTATTATAGAATATTTTATGGAGACATTTTCTTAGTGTTTTATTTTTTAAGACGGATTATTTTTTAGATTTTTTTAAGAAAGATGTAAACAATATATTTCATTTACACTGTAAAGGTAAGTTATATGGGAACCTGTTTAAATTTTATTTTATACATCTTTTAAAATGACTCTTAAGTCAGTGAAGTTTTAGGTATATCTTAGGGCTCTTCATAATTTTGCTTTCTATGAGAGAGCTTCTTTTGGTGGAAGATACTTAGTTCACCTCACTGACTTCTGACTTCTAATGACCCTCGTTTGCCACCTTTAATGTATGTATTTTATCTTGGCTGGGCTTGATTCAGCATCTGGGCAGGAAAATTGTTAAAGTAGGATTTTAAGCTGCAGTGTAAGTTCCATGAGCACAGAGTCTGTGACTGTCTTTTGCCCTCAGCACTAGTATGACACCAGGTATATTCAATAGATATTTATTGATGAAATAAACAAAATGATAATTCAATGACTTCTGGGTGTGTTACCTGTTACTTAAAAAAAAAAATCTGTTATTACAGTGCTTACTATGTGTTATGGTTTTACTGTGTCCCCACCTAAATCTCATCTTGAATTGTAGCTCCCATAATTCCCACATGTTGTGGGAAGGACCTGGTGGAAGATCATTGAATTATGGGGATGGTTCCCCCATAGTTTTCTTGTGGTAATGAGTAAATTTCACAAGATCTGATGGTTTCATAAAACTTCACCTTTTGCTTGGCTCTTATTTGCTCTCTTGTCTCCCACCATGTAAGACATGCCTTTCACCTGCCATGATTTTGAGGCCTCCCCAAACACGTGGAAATGTGAATCCATTAAACCTTTTATCTTTATAAATTACCCAGTCTTGAGTATGTCTTTATCAGCAGCTTGAGAACAGACTAATACACTATGTTTCAGGTATTGACCTACATTCTACCATTTAATCATCAGAAGTCTCTCATCAGGTAGATCTTACCATTCTAATCTTATAGGTGAAGAAGCTGAGGCCAAAGACATTAACCTGGACATTACTCTATGCTCTATGTGCAGCAGAATCATTTGAACACAAGTTATTTTGTTTAGTCATCCTGGCTTCTAATATTTATAATATTAGTTGCCTATAGTCAAACAGCTGTGAAGTAGTAGTAATTAGAACCTAGGTTTGCTTTATTTCAAACCTTATGTTCACATTCAGGCCACTGAAAAATTCAAAGAACATGAATAGAGAAATTCTTTCTTCCTCTCCCTAGATCAGTTTCTTACATTTCAGATATGTGCAAACAATGTCTTTCTCTCTGGAGGAGAGAATGGGCAGTCTGGACAGCTTCCCTTATATAAGATCAGGGTCTCCTGGTCTTGAGATATTCCTGTTTTAACACCCCCCCTCACACACACACAAATACACAGTATGTGCAGGCAGCTGCTCACCCTCATCACCTCACCTGTGGGAACTGGGGCCTAGAGAACCAATAGAAGAGTCATTACAGCTATTGTTATTGCTATAATAAACTAATTCAAAAATATATGTATGTGAAAGAGTAAATAAAGAAGTATAGATACTCTTAAATAATGCAAATTAGATGGGCAACTCAACCTACAAGATAGCAAGACCTATATTAAAACAATATTAATTAGACTCCCTTCGAAGTGGTAGAATAATAGACCAGTAAACAACCAAGCTACGCAAAAATTCACATTGATATGGAAGTTAATATAATAGAGGTGGCAAAAATAATCCCTAGGGAAAGGATAGCCTACTCAAAAATGATAGAGCAGTAACTGGCTATATTTCCACAGGAAAACAAATCGTATCAATATAATGCATTTCATAAAAATTAGTTCCAAGACCTTAAATAAAACCCAAAAATATATAACGTTTTAGAGGAAAGTATGCAATGATGTCTTTATATCTTCTATCTTGTAAAGTAGAATTTCTTAAAACTAAAAACTATGAACCATAAAAGTGATTGTTATTGAATATTGCTATATAAGATATTAAAAATATTGTCAAACAAAAATAAGTTTCCAATAAGCCACTAACAGAAAAAGCATTTGCCTTACATATATCCAACAAGAAATCAGTGTTTGAAATATAAAAAGCACTTCAATGAAAATACAGATTGCTGCAAAAACAAATTTGCAAAAGACATGAAGGTTATGAAAAGTTGTTTTAAAGAAAAGGATAATTAAATAGTAGCATCTGTACAAATTAAATCAGGAAAATTCCAATTCAAACCAAAATGATCACCACCACTGTCTATCTGCTTGGGAAGCCTTCAGAGCTGCTTTGCATGCTCCACGCCTCACAGAAATGCACAAAAATAGGTGTGCAGAAATGTCACTAGCCGCATTTTAAAAATAGCAAATAGTTAGAAACATTATAAATGTTCCCTAGTACAGATAAAACAATGATTTGCGGAAAATAGATAAAGTGGATTAAAATACTACAAACTTCCTGACAACTCTTTTTCATTTATAAATTAGACAAAATATGGGTACTCTTATGTTACTATCTTAGAAGTGTTGTGGAAATCAAATGAATTAAAACATGTGAAGTGTTCCAAATTATATGTAATATGCATTGAGTCATTTGATGATGTGTGTATATATTCATATACATGTAAATTTTCACTTATTAATCTGTTAATATAAATAAACTAGACCTACAAGAATCAACTTTGAAAATCTCAAATATCTAGCCTGGACAACAGACCAAGACTCTGTCTCAAAAAAATTAATTAATTAATTAATTAATTAAATGTAAGTTTGAAAATTCTATATCCAGTATGATGCCACTTACATAAGGATTTAAAGCATGCATGTCTATAAAATATTTTGGGTAAGGGTTATTATTTGTAAGGAAAAGATAAATAAAGGCATTATTATAATAAACACCAAACTCAGGTTTGTAGCTGTCTTTGATAAGGGAAAATGCTTGCTATTGGACAGGACACTGGGCTTTAACTATTTTAGGAATTATTTATATTTTATCAGAATAATGAGTATGTAAGTGTCTGGTATAAATTTTCATTACTATACTTTTTACTCTGAAATAATTTATAATAATTATAGATAATTAATGTTGAGATTGATAGATATTGTCTATTACCCATCTATCTGAATATTGAAGATTACTCGAAATTATTCCTTGAGGATAATTTGTTTTATGCATGGCTTTTTTCTTATCTACTGGAGGACAGATTTAGTGCTCTGTATTCAAGACTAGGACTTTGTAGGCTATACTTAAAAGAAAAAAAAAAAAAAAAAAAAAACTGTTGGAAGGAGCAATCAGTCATGTGCCTGACTCGGATGAATATTTCTGTGTTCTACACTTATTGAGCATCATGCCACATGTGCTATCCAGTTACTAGACAGCAAAATAAAATCTTATAGGCAGTGCCACTTTTGACTTATCAAAAGTTTTGTATGCCTAAATGATGCACAGTGAAAATAATGATACTCTACCATGTCGCATGGAATTAAGCCATACCTCTAAAAAGATCTACAGACACCTGGTATTAAATTGCTGTCTCCCTCCTACTCCCCTCAGCCTCATCTCCCATGAGTTATCCACCCTGGAAGAATTCACCTCTGTATTTAATGACAGAATTGTTTCCAGCAATTTTATTTTTGTTTGTTCATCAGTGTCTTTTCTAGGACAAACATCATGGGATATTTTTCTCTGACCTAATTACTAAAAACAATAGATAATTTTCCAAGCAATTAAAAATAATCTTTTGGACACTGATTATGGCACAATCAATTATGGCTCTTCACATTAGTGACTACAAAGCTCATGGCCAAATTGGTGGAATGGCAATATAAAAATATACAGTTACATACATTTACATAAAAACAAAGCAAAATAACTTTGGTGGTCATTTTTTCTTTGTAATGTTGACAGTGTAACAAAGCTGAGTATTTGTGTGATTCTAATGCTTAATCCAATAATAGAAAGATGAATAGAACAAAGAAACACAGTATCTAGAAAAAAAAATTAAAAAAAATATTGTTGAGAGAGAGGCAACAGAGAATTAAGCTTTTTCTTTACATATGATTGATACACATATTCTCATAATGACACTAGAAACACCATCTCAACTTGAGTAGCTATACCAAATGCCTAAGGAGAAGGCTTTGTGCCATCAATATATAAATATATATTTAAATTATACTTTTAAGTTCTGGGATATACGTGCAGAAAGTGTAAATTTGTTACACAGATATACATGTGCCATGGTGGTTTGCTGCACCCATCAACCCATTATCTACATTAGGTTTTTCTCCTGATGTTATCCCTCCCCTTGCCCACTACACCCTGGCAGGCCCTAGTGTGTGATGTTTCCCTCCCTGTGTCCATGTATTCTCGTTATTCAGCTCACACTTATGAGTGAGAACATGCAGTGTCTGGTTTTCTGTTCCTGTGTTAGTTTGCTGAGAATCATGTTTCCAGCTTCATCCATGTCCCTGCAAAGGACATGAACTCATTCTTTTTTATGGCTGCATAGTATTCCCTGGTGTATATGTGCCACATTTTCTTTATCCAGTCTATCACTGATGGGCAAAAATGATTTTCCACTTTGAATTGGGAATGAATTTAGTAATCAAAATAAGTTTGACTAGGTCAGGTGGAAGAAGTGAATTTTAGAATATGGACGTCTTATGTATTAATAGTTTAGATTCATAGACAATTAGAACAAATTGATTATTTATCTTCACTAGAATAAATATGAGCTATATCTAAATCATGGAAATGAAGCTAAAGAGGTAATAGTTTTACATGTACACAAAATAACTCACACCTACAATATTAAATGGCCATTCTCACATCCTTTCACATAAATGTTTCCCTAAGAATTTTAGAATAAATTTTTGTAATAAAAACAAGAATGCTTAATTTATAGAAATATTCTCTATAGTGGATGCCCCTTTCCATAGAGAAAGAGATGACTGGAAAATTGCCTGAATCTACATATGTAGATTGCAGATATCACCGAATAATTTTTTTCTCTGCCAATATTTAAAGCAATCCACAGTACTCCACTTGGAAGCTACATAAAGATATACCTTACCAGGGCCAGGTATGGTGGCTCACACCTGTAATCCCAGCACTTTGGGAGGCCAAAGTGGGTGGATCATGAGGTCAGAAGATAGAACCAGCCTGGTCAACATGGTGAAATGCCGTCTATACTAAAAATACAAAAATTAGCTGGGTGTGGTGGTGCATACCTGTAATCCCAGCTACTCGGGAGGTTGAGGCAAGAGAATTGTTTGAACCCGAGAGACGGAGGTTGCAGTGAGCCGAGATTGCACCATTGCATCTAGCCTGGAAATAGGGTGAGATTTTGTCTCAAAAAAAAAAAAAAAGTGTGTGTGTATATATATATATATATATATATATATATATATATACACACACACACACACACACACACACATATATACACCTTATCACCTTATCAGAATATTATTTTCTATGAAAACAGGTGAACATCTGTAAAATTAATAATGCAGAGCAAACTTGTTGCTTTAAGTAGACTTTTAAAATGTTCCATTTCCCTGTAAAAGCTCAGGTAAATATAAAACATTTAGCATAGGTTTTAATGTCAGTTACTTTTAGCTCTGCTACAAAGAGATGGGGTTTATGAATTTGAGGATATGTGTGTGAAATATAATTTGAACGATTGATTCAATCAAGCAATCTGAAAGAATGTTCACATTTGCTTGAGGTGCTACTGTCTCATTAAATATTTGTTTTCTTTGATAAGAGCTGATGAATTGCCTGCAGTAGGCTTCATTGAACTTGACATATTTTTTAAAATGCTACTGACAATTCCTTTCTGCGGTTTTTATATTTAGATTCAAACTGCATTTAGGTGATATTTTGATAGCATATCTATTATTAATGGAATTTACTATTTCTTATTGCCCAAATTTATGCAAATTTTATAACACAAAGAAGCTACAACTAAAAGTCTTACAATACATTTAACATAAAAAGGGAATAAACCATCATTTGAAAATAGTGACATTGCCCCTAAAGTGGTTAAGACAGAGGAATATAGTCATGAGGCACATAATGACACTTAGATCAACAATGGACTGCACATGTCATGGTAGTTTTATAAGATTATAATGGTCCTGAAAAATTCGTATTGCCTAGTGATGCCATAGCCATTCTAAAGTTGTAGTGGAAAGCACGCCCAAGTGTTTGCGATGATGCAGGTGTTAACAAACCTTCTGTGCTGACAGTTTTATGAAAGTCAAGCACATGCAATTGTGTACCCTACCTAATACTTGATAATTACAATAAATGACTGGTATTGCTTCTTTGTTATACTATACATTTTATCATTACTTTAAAGTGTGCTCCTAAAGCATAAGTTAATGATTAAATAGTTTCAGGCAGGTTCTTTGGGAAGTATTGCAGAAGAAGGCGTTTTTACCAGAGATGACAGCTCCGTGCATGTTATTGTCCCTGAAAATCTTCCACTGGGACAAGATATGGAGGCGGAAGACAATGATATTGATAATCCTGGCCCTATGTAGGCCCAGACTAATGTATGTGTTTGCGTTTTAGTTTTTAGCAAAAATATTTGAAATGTAAAAATAAAATAAGTTTATAAAGAAAAAATATATACAACTATAAAATGTTTGTATTATAATGTAAGTGTTATTACGAAAGGGTCAAAAAGTTAAAAAAATAAATTTTTAAAGTAAAAAGTTATAGTAAGCTAAGGTTAAATTATTATTGAAGATGTTTTAAAATAAATTTAGTGTAGCCCAAGTGTTTATAAAGTCTACAGTGGTGTACAGTAATATCCTGGTCCTTCACATTTACTTACCACTCACTCACTAACACCCAGAGCAACTTCCAGTCCTGCAAGTCACACTTATGATAAGTACCCTATACAGGTGTACTATATTTTATCTTTTTTTCATTGTTTATTTATTTACTGTTTTTGAGATGCAGTCTTGCCCTGTCACCCAGGCTGTAGTGTAGTGGCTCCATCTCTGCTCACTGCAACCTGCGCGTGTTGGGTTCAAGGGATTCTACTGCCTCAGCCTTCCGAGGAGCTAGGACTACAGGCGCCCACCACCTCGCCAGACTAGTTTTTATATTTTTAGTAGAGGCAGGGTTTCACCATGTTGGCTAGGCTGGTCTGAAACTCCTGACCTCAAATGATCCACCCACCTCAACCTCTCAAAATGCTATGGTTTACAGGCGTGAACCACCGCATTTGGCCTATTTTATCTTTTATATGGTATTTTTACTGTACCTTTCCTGTGCTTAGCTATGTTTAGATACCACATACTTACCGTTGTGTTACAACTGCCTACAGTATTCAGTGTAGCACTGTGCTGTATAGGTTTGTATCCTAGGGGCAATGCGCTGTAACATATAGCCTAGGTGTGCAGTAGGCTATGCCATCTGCATTTGTGTAAGTACACTTTATGATGTTACACAATTACAAAATTGCCTGACAACGCATTGTTCAGAAAGTAACCCTATCATTAAATGATGCATGACTCTATTGTCTTTTGGAGTACAGGGGCCAAACAGAGAAAGTTTATGGTTAGTTTGCCTGTCAGAGGTATGCTCCCAGCTGAACCCTTTGCTATATCTAAGAATTTGCCAGCTCTGGGTGAGGCAGTCCTCTCCTTAGCCAGAGAAATTTTATTTATTAAGGTCAAAACAGAAAAATATACAAAAATTTAAAAATATAAACAATATAAGGAAGCAATATTTTCCACATTTTCTATGAAGCCATTATAACTTGATAGTTATAATCATGAAGACATAAAAAGAAAAGGAAACCTCAGAAAAACTCTCCTTCCCTTATAAATATTTATGTAAAAACCTCAACAAAACACTAGCAGATTCAATTAGCAGCAGATTAGAAGGATTATAAACTATCACTAACCTGGATTTATCCTAATGATGCAATAATTATTTAATGTATTAAAATCTAGGTAATATAGCAAATTAATAAATAAAGTACAAAATTTACAACATCATCACAATAGATACAGAAGTATCTGACAAAATCCACAAATCTTTTGTAATAATCATGCTCAACAAAATGGAAAAAGAAGGGAACTTTCTCAACTTGATAAAAGGTATCTTTGCAAAATGCACAGCTATTATTATACTGAATGGGGGAAATAGTGAATACTTCCTACCTAAGATCAGAAATAAGACACGGTGACTCACTCTACCACTTCTATTCAACTTTGCACATAAGACTCTAGCCCAGAAATCAGTCCATACAGAGAAATAAAAGCATCCATGTTAGAAGGGAAGATGTAAAATAAATCTCTGTTTACAGATTAGATGACAGGACCTAATACGGAAGAAATTCTAAGGACACACACACAGGTGTGCACACACACACCTAGGCACATTCTAGTCAAACTTTAGAAAGCAAAAATAAAAAAAATAAAATAAAAACTTGAAGACAACTGAAATGTACCAAGGAACAATCTTAAGAGCTACCTTAATCTTCTCATCAATAGAATGATGAGTATTGAAAGTATTATAAAGTATTAAATGAAAAAATAAAGGAGTTAACTTAGAATACTCTTCCCAGTAAATGTATTTTTCAAATATCAAGGTGAAATTCAAATTATTCAAATAAACAAAGCTTAAAAGAACTTATTATCAGGAGTTGTATACTACAAAAATAAAGGAACCAAAAAATGATAAAAATATGATAAATATAAAACAGATATATTTTTATTTTTAAATGCTTTAAAATATAATTTACCTACAGTGACAGTAATAACACTTATTGAGGGATTTATAATATATCTGGAGATATTAATATGTGATAATATATTGGGGATCTTCAGGAAAAAGAGCCAATAGGATGTATGTTCATATAATTAGTTATTTTCTGAAATATAGGTAGTTTAACAGCCACTTAAAAAGCAAAAATTATTTACTTGGGTATATATCTCAGAACTAAGTACATTCAGTCAACCCAAAAAATTTAAATTAGCCTGTGTGGTGGCTCACCCCTGTAATCCTAGCAGTATGGGAGGTCGAGGCAGGCAGATTATTTGAGGTCAGGAGTTCAAGATCAGCCTAAGTTAGGAGTTCAAGACCATCCTGACCAACATGGCGAAACCCCGTCTCTACTAAAAATACAAAAATTAGCCAGACATGGTGGCACGTGCCTGTGATCCCAGCTACTCAGGAGTCTAAGGCAGGAGAATCACTTGAACCTGGGAGGTGAAGGTTGCAATGAGCCAAGATCACGTAACTGCACTCCAGCCTGGACTCCAGAGTGAGATTCTGTCTCAAAAAAAAAAAAAAAAAAAAAAAAGAAAGAAAGAAATAAAAAAAGAAAAAAAAAAGGTAAAAAAAAAAAAAAAAAAGGAAATAAAAACAAGTGCCATGAAGTTATGAAACAAAAGATAGCTAAAATGCTGTTAAAATCAGTTAAGTAGTCTTAGGCATTCTTATCAAAAACATAAATGTAAAAGTAAAAAAGGTACTATGCAAGGTGATAGATGTGTTAATTAACCTGATTGTGGTAATCATTTCACAATATATACATATATCAAATCATCTTGTATACTTTATATTAATATAGTTTGATTTTTCAATTATACCTCAAAAAAATGCCTTAGCAATGAAAAGGTACCAATAATATGAAGAAAAAAATGACTAAGTCAATTCTAAGTAATTTACATCTTCAGTGAATAAAAAATAGTTTATTAAAAAAGAAATTGTACCAGAGATAAAGAGCAGCTTTCATAATTACAGACATCAATTTACCAAAAGTCTGAAAAATCCTAAATGCAAATGAACTATTAGACCTTCAAAGTATGTAAAACAAAGACTAAAAATCAGAAAGGAAAATTGTACAAACTTATGACTCTAGTTGGAGACTTCAATGATTTTCTTAGTAATTGATGGAACAAGTACACAGAAAATCAACATGTATAAAGAAGACATGAATAACACGATTTACCAGCTTTGCCTAATTTACATATAAAAGAGCTTTCCACTCAACAGTAGCAGAATATACCTTTTCTTCAAGACTGATTGAGAAACCATGACCAGATTTCGCACGCTGCCTATTCTACAAACTGAGAGCTAATGATATGTTTTTATTACATGCTAAATGGTATAAAACCATGAACCGCACTTTGGTAGGCCGAGACGGTGTCACATGTCAGGAGATGAGACATCCTGTAACACTGTTAACCCCGTCTCTACAAAAATACAAAACTAGCCGGCTAGGTTGGCGGGCGCCTAGTTCCCGCTACTCGGAGGCTAGGCAGGAGAATGGCGTCACCCGGAGGCGGAGCTGCAGTGATTATTTGGAAGCTGGCCCTCAAGCTCTAAAATATTTAGGTCTTCTTGGTAAAACAGAAAACATTTACTCAACTGTTTTCCTGCGGTAGCCATAATTTAACTCTGAACACATTTGTTACATTCAAGATTATGTGATACATATGTATGGCCACAAGAGAGTCACACTGGAAATCGATAAAGGAAAGATAGGTAGAAAATTCACAAATATTAAGAAATTAAACACATACCCCTCTGTTACCCATAGGTGAAAGTAGGAATCATATAAGATCTCTTTCCTTTTATTTGAATTGAAAGTAAAAACCTTACATATCAAAACTGGTGAGGTGGTGTAAAGTAGTACTGAAAAGGAAACTTTTAGCATTCAAAGTTTATCTTAAAGTAGTATTTTAATTTTCTTTTCTAAGGCATGGTATAGCTATTCTGTTTCTGTAAAGAGATAATATATTTTAGCCTCTGAGGGCCACATATGGTTTCTGTTGTATATCCTCTTTATGTTTTTTCTTATAAACATTTAAACATGTAAAAAACATTCTTACTCCAGGACCTTATAAAAATGAGCCACAAAACAGTTTCACTGCCTCATATAATCAGGATTTGCATACAATGATTGAAAAAGGAAATACAAATTAAAGTTATTAATAGATTTTTTATGGTTCAAGATTTTTCCGTACTAAAAAATTATTGCTTACGGAAAGGCTGTGAAATGTTTCTCCTGTGTTTTATTCTATAATTTTTATTGTTTTAGTGTTTACATTTAAGTTCATTATCAATGTAGACAATGTTTATGTATGTCATGACTTACTTATTCAGCTTCATTTTTTTCTAAATGCATGTCTAGTTCTTCTAGCACCATTGGTTTTAAAATAATCCACCCTTTCCTAATTGAAATACATAGGCAAATTATGTCTATATTAGATTGACCATCTTTTTTTTTTTTTTTTTTTTTTTTTTTTTTTTTTTTTGAGACAAAATCTTGCTCTGTTTCCCAGGCTGGAAGGCAGTGTTGTGATCTCAGCTCACGGTAACCTCTACCTCTTGGGTTCCAGCAATTCTCCTGTCTCAGCCTCCCAAGTAGCTGGGATCACTGGCATGTGCCAGCATACCCAGCTGATTTTTGTATTTGTAGTAGGGACGGGGTTTCACCATATTGGTCAGGCTGGTCTCAAATTCCTGACCTCAGGCGATCCACCCACCTCTGCCTCCCAAAGTGCTGGGATTACAGGTGTGAACTGCCATGCCCAGCCAGATTGACCATCGTTATGTGGCTTAGTATATTCATTTGGTAGGGCTCCAATAACAAAGTACCACAGGCTGGGTGGTTTAAACAACAGAAATATACTTTCTTACAATTATGGAGGCTACAACTATGAGACCAGGATGTCAGCAGGGTTGTTTTTTTCTGAAGCCTGTCTGCATTTATTATAACATATAATACAAATAATATAATATATATATATATATAATATTAATATGTTATTCTTATGTGACACATTTCCTTATGAAATAGGCTCAACATACATTGCTTTTTGAGGTGGGGATTATTGTTGTTACAGCTCATAATTACGTAGAAGAATGTAATGTAAATAAAACAGAAAACTGCTAATTAAGCTTTTTTTTTTTTTTAAGAGGTCTATGGACATTTGTGGACATGTCACACAGGCATACAAACATTTCAATTTTGTGTAAGAGTCTTATCTTTTTCCCAAAAATAGAAGATATGCTTCCCTTATAGATGTAGTGACAAGCTGGGTTAACTCAATGCCATGGCCCGCTACCCTGTCGCGTTAATCGTTGACTTGAATGATGAATGTGCATTCAACTCCATTTCCTCTTGTCATTTGTAAAGATGTTTACTTTTACAGGCTAAAGATGTAACTATGCTCTTCCTTTGAAACACAAATAATATTTACACACTAGATACTTTCTTAATCAAACAAGAATTGAATTAATCATTGACCACAATGACACTGAATCTTTTATAATATGTGACACATAGGTTGCTTCCTTTTCTCTCTTAATTTTATGTGTAAAACTTTGGTCTCATAGTTGGGAAAAGAGCTGATACTAAATAAGTAATTTGTTTCACAGAGTTTTATTTAATTAATTTTCTTAATCTCCAAGCAATACTAACAGGAAAATATTATTCCTGACACATAAACAATGGCAACAAAATTTGGAGGAGCTAGAGCCAGGTAAGTTACACAAAGTCAAAGTTTTAATATATGAAGGAATTTATATTTGAACTCAGAGCTGCCAAACTCACAATCGTTAGCTCTTTCTAATCTAAAACATCTATAAACCCAGCAATAATCATAGGAGATAAATGTGTGCTAAAAACATGTACTCAAGCTACAGAAATCTTCCTGATCCTTATTAATCGAATCCCACATAAACCATATTAGCATGCATAGCTTTCTGCACTCTCAGATAAAAGGGTCAAAACATATATGTGTTTGCATGCATGTCCTGACACACCACATAAAATTATTTGATAAAAATGGGATCCTATTATGTAAATGTTGCTACGCATTGCACTTGTTAAAAAACACTCTTTAGAAAGCCCTTCAATCAGCTGGTGCAAATCTAATTCATTTTTTCATACTTAATATTATTTTATGATATTAACACAACTTAATGTTTTCATTATTTCTATATTGTAACTGCCATCATCTTCTTTATTTGTGACTGTGGTGGTTAATTTTATGTGTAAACTCAAATGAGCCCTGGGATGCCCAGATATATGGTTAAATATTGTTTCTGTGTCTATGATGAATTTGTGGAAGAGATTGGCATTTGAATTGGTGGGCTGAGTAAAGTAATTGCCCTTCCCAGTGTGGGTGGGCATCATTCAACCCATTGAAGACCCTAAAAGAATGAAAACGTGGAGGAAGGTTGAATTCTGTCTGTCTCCTTCAGCTGTGATATCAGTCTTATTCTGCCCTTTGACTAGGACTTAACATCATTGGTGTTCCTGGTTCTCAGGCCTTCAAACTCACACTGTAATTTATACCACCAGCTTTCCTGTGTCTCCAGCTTGCAGATGGCTGATCTTAAAACTTCTCAGCCTCCATAATAGCATAAAGCAAACCATTACAATAAAATTTCTGAGACATAGAAAGAGAGAGGGGCGGATAGATAGATTTCTTAGCATTTTTGTTTTCCTCAAGAAGCCTGCCTAATGCAATAACCTTTCCTATCTGATTTGTTAGTTTCAGCACCTTTATGTGATATGGTCAGGGTATTTAATTATGATGGCCTCCTTAATTATATTGAGTATTTATTTTTTAAAATGACCTGGAATGATTTGTCATTTAAAAATTATCTGTTCTTTAAAGGTTAGATATTTTCCAGATATGCTTGAGGTTACTTTTATCATGTCTATATTTTAATAGACCATCCACTTTCTCTAAGCTTTCAAGTATTATAACACAGAATTATTTCTTTAATCTTTGTTGTTGTTGTTGCTTTGTTTTTTGTTTTTTGTTTTTTTTTTTTTTTTTTTTTTTGAGACAGAGTCTCACTGTGAGGCCCAGGCTGTAGTGCAACAGCACGATCTCGGCTCACTGCAACCTCCGTCACCCGAGTTCAAGTGATTCTCCTGCCTCAGCCCCTGAGTAGCTGGGATTATAGGCATACACCATCATGGCCGGCTAATTGTTGTATTTTTAGTAGACACAGGGTTTCACCATGTTGGTCAGGCTGGTCTCAAACTCCTGACCTCGGGTGATCCACCTGCCTCAGCCTCCCAAAGTGCTGGGATTACAGGCGTGAGCAACCGTACCTGACTTCTGTAATCTTATAATACATATATTATGGTGTATTTTTATACCTACTATTCTACATGTTTCTTCTTTCCTCTGCACGGGGCTCATGGAGAACCACTGGAGCCCATTGTGTGCATCCCCAGATGTATTCAGCTGACCTGACTCTTTGGACAGTTGGTCACTTGCACAATGAATAGTCCCAGCCACGCTCACTTTGTGCATCATCTCCAGACATCTTTGCTGTCTTGTATTCTACTGGGTAAACATTAGTCTTAATTATAGCATCTTCATGGTTGAGTCCTGTTCTAAAACTCTAGTGTATGCTAATTCTTTAGAACTTAACTATTACATAATTGTGTATAGAAAGTGTTGTAAATGATAACCAATTACTTCATTTAGAAACAATTTATTGAGATGAAATTCACACAACATAAAACTTGCTGTTGTAAAGCCAACAACTCAGTGGCATTTAGTATGCCCAGTCTTGTGCAATTACCACCTCTATCTAGTTCAAAAGGATCTTCATCATTCCAATGTAAAACCTCTCACCCATTAGGCAGAATCTCCCTATTCCGTCTCCCCTGCTAGCTCCTGACAAACATCAGTGTCTGTTCTTTCTGTGGATTTATCTATAGGTTAGTGAAAAGTAATTGGTGAAAGTCATGGCAAAAGCCACAATTACTTTTGCACCAACCTAATATTTAAACAGAATGAAACAGCATGTGACCTTTGTGCCTAGCTTCTTTCACTTAGGAAAATGTTCTCAGGGTACTGTATGTTGTAGTGTGGATCAGTGCTTCATTCCTTTTTATGGCTGAGTGTTATCCAAGTACAACTGATAATACACAAAAGGCAGGTAATAATGCCGCTCCTTTGCATTCGAATCCAAGGGGCTGTGGAGCCATAGTGTTGAGGGCAAAGGAAATGAAAGAGAACTCTAAGCCTATGCTTGGATTCAGAAGGGCCACTTGAGCATGATTTAAAGGACCATGTTTGTCCTTGACAGCGGGCTGCCTTTCCTCTTCTGTCTCACTGTAACCCCACAGTCTGAATAATTTCTGCAGTATTCTAATGATTGCTCACCAGTCTCCTGGCTTATTGTTGCCTGACAATCTCCAAAATTATCATATCCTTATATCCTCATTTCTGTTTTATAAAAAATCTTATTTTTTAATGCTCCAATAAGCTAAGAGAAATGTAGGAGAAAAACATCTGAATGAATTCAAGCTAATGGATATTAATGGAAGCAAGTAACATTTTTATAGCAATTACTATGTGTCCAGTGTGCTTCTAAGTTCTTTGCACATATGAACTGTTAATTCAAGTTTCACGTAAAGCTGACTCTTTACATATTTTAAGTTTGACCTAAAGTTTTTTCTGTACGTTGTGAACTGTGACTAGTGGAAGTGTAACCAGACCTTAGCCTACACTTGTGCCAATCACTGAATTTTGGCCAATCAAATGTAGTCAACTGTTTGAACTGTGCTCAAATAAGGCAAATGCCGAACTGTAGCCAATCCAGCTGTTTCTGTGCCTCAGTTCCATTTTCTGTCTGACACATTCCTTTTTCCATCCATAAATCTTCTTCCACCACGTGGCAGCGCTGGAATCTCTGAGCCTACTCTGGCTGCGAAGGCCGCCTAATTCCCGAATCGTTTATTGCTCAATTAAACTCCTTTAAATTTAATTTGGCTGAAGTTTTTATTTTATCATAACTCATTTATTCCTTATAACAACATTTGAGGGAGGTATTGCATTATTTCCGTTTTACAGGTAAGAATATAAAATATAAGTAGATTTCCCAAAATTCTCTAACAGTTGACTCAAGCAGGGAAAAATGATTAAGACCAGTATTAATGTGATTATGATTATTTAGGCTAGTACTTACATGAAATTGCAGTCTCAGTAATAAACAAAGGTGGTAGGGATCCTCTGACAAGGTGGATGAACTTCCTGGCCTCCTTTTATTTATAATCAGACACAGGAGCAGAGGTAAAAATGTTTTAATGATTATAAGTGTGGCCTTGTGGATTCTCCTGTTGTCCTTCTTCACATCATGGCTTCTCACGGCTGATGTCTCAGATTCATGGATTAATACCAGGGCACTCACAGTGACAACTGTGTCAATGTCAGTGGGAAGTAAGGTTATCTTTTTGGGGGCAAGTGCTCTTTGTAAGTTGGAAACATAATACCCAGAGGTTCCTGCTGCAAATATGTTTAATAATGACTCAGGAAAGTTCCGCTGCAGGGAAGCACCAGCATCGCAGGCATCTCTGCTGACATGAACCTGTTTCTATGGCTAATTTGAATCCTCTAGGTTCCTTTGTGCAGCGTCCCTTTGTCCACTTGGTTCCAACCTCTCCACACTTTTAGCTCTCGGCTGCCTCATGCTCCTGCCTGCTTAGAACCTTTGGACCGGGATTGGCTTCTACCTTGAAGCACACTGACCAACCTGCATGGATACCCACTGCTCACTCTTCAGGTTTTCTTTTACATGTCATGGTTTCAAGGAACTTTCCCATATGCCTCTCCTTCTTAACACTCTCACCACGACTTGTGAGTTACATTTCATTATTTGATCCAGATAACTACACCCTATCCAATCTATGTAAGAAAAACGAGGACAGCCTATCAATTTCCACAAGGTTGGCCAAAGAATAAGTGAAATAGTTCAGATGTGAATGCAAGTTTCTTAGCTACATGAAGCAGGGAGAGAACAATGCAGACTGGTAGGGAAAGCTAGGGCCTGAGAAAGAGGAGAGCAGCAAGTTTCCTAGGTTTTCCTGTTGCTTCACACATCTCAGATGAGACACTGTCTAAATAAATCAGGAAATCAGAACTTCAATGAACATAAGCAAAGCAAACAAAGATCTCTCTGTCACCCAGGCTGGAGTGCAGTGGCACGATGTCGGCTCACTGTGGACTCAACATCCTGGACTCAAGAGATCCTCCCACTTCAGCCTCTCAAGTAACTGGGACTACACACCCATGCCACCCCATCTGGCTAACCTCAGTACTTTTTGTAGAGACAAGATTTTACCATGTTGTCCTGGCTGGTCTTGAACTTCTGGGCTCAAACAATTTGCCTGCCTTGGCCTCCCAAATTTCTGTGATTACAGGAATGAGACACCACACTCGGCCCCCAAAAAAGATCTCAAAAACAGCATGTTCATTTAGTTGTGTGACAAGTAAATGAACAAACAAGCAAGATAGAAAACATTTAAACACCATGAAAAGAACTGATGAATGTGAAAAAAGGACTATAACAATTAGCAAGACTAAACAAGACAGAAAACAGACTGGAAACAAAAGTTAACATAGCTTCAGGGAGCTGTGGGTATACAAGAAAAAAATATAACATTTGTGTTGTGTGCATCCCAGAAGGAAAGGAAAACTTGGGTGGACTTTTAAAGGTATTTAGAAAAGTAATAGCTGAAAACTCTCCAGATTTTTAGAACACATCTGCCAAGAGATTAAACAGTCTGAGTGAACCCAAACAGAGTGAAGTCAATAAAATCCATGAAGAAACATATCACAGCCATACTGTCAAAATCAAAACACTTTTATTTTCAAATAAAAGACAAAGAAAGCTTGAATGCTGTGAGAAAGAAAGGACATTTAGAAAGAGACACTTATACAGAGTGAGAAAACAAAAATGACACATTTCACTTTAGAAACTATAGCTGCCAGAGGGAAGCAGCCCAACATTTTTCAAGAAGAGAACTGTCCAGTCACGAAACTACATCCAATGAAAATATCATTCAAGTATAATATAGAAATCAATACATTCTCAAACGATGGAAATCTGAGAAAATTCATGGGCAGCATACTTAACTGGAAAAAAATGGCTAAAGGCAGTTTTTTACACAAGAAAAAAATCCTAGAAGGGTAATCTTAGAACATTAGGATATAAGAAAGAACAACAGAAAGAAGAAAGGAATGATCACTTCCAGTAGCCTTAAGCTTCTTATCTGAGTTTCACAGATTATGTATATGGTAGAAGCAAAAATTACAACACTCTCTGATGATGTTCTCAATACAATTATACTAGAAAGGGAGGTGAGTAGAGGAATATAAAGGAAAATAAAATGTCTACATTTTACTTGAACTCAACAACAAAAAAGTAAATATATACACCCAAAAACATTATTGGTAAATCCAAATGGAATTCTAAAATAAATGATAACGTTACTTACAGGAAGGTAAGAAAGATTTAGAAAAATGTAAAAAACACAGAAAAGTGACACAGAGGAAACAAATAAAAAGCAACAAAAGATTGACAGAATTAAGCCCCAACATATGACAAGCTACATTGTAAATAAATCATTTAAACACACCAATTTTAAAACAGGTATTGATATATTAGAATTTACAGAAAAGGGACTCAACCCTCAACCATCTGGAAGAAACTAATCCCAAATATAATAATATAGACAAATTGAAAATAAAACTATGGGAAAAATATGCCACAGAAATAATAAGTAAAATAAATTAGGACTGACTATAATAATATCAAATATAGTAGGATTCAGGTTAAGAATGTATTAAGGATAGACATAAGTATCATGCAATCATAAGATGATCAACCCATCAAAAAGATATATCCATGCTAAATCTTTAGACAGCAAAATGGATAAATAAATGAATAAAGCTGAACTATTTGTACAACAATACATGATAGCACTGTAATTAGCGTGGACAAATGGAATACCTATCAAAATGTATGGAACTAATAGACTGGATATCAAAATATATCATATTCTGGACCATAAAAAACTTCAATAGATTGAATCATACAGAGTGTGTTCCCTGACCACAGTGGAAGCAAACTACACATGAGCAATGAAAAAGGATGCCAGGGAAATTTCTAAACACTTTGAAACAAAACAACACACTTCTACATAATCCATGAGGCAAAGGTGATGTCTCAAGGGTATCAGAAAAATCTGATAAAGGCCAGGCATTGGGTATCACACCTGTAATCCCAATATTTTGGGAGGCTTAGGTGGGAGAATCACTTGCTAGGAGTTTGAGACCAGTCTGGGCAACATAGTGAGACCTGATCTCTACAAAACAAACTTTAAAAATAAACAAACAAACAAAAACTTGCTGGGAATGGTGGTGTGTGCCTGTAGTTCCAGCTACTTGAAAGGCTGAGGTGAGACAATCCTTGAGCCTGGGAGGTCGAGGCTATAGTGAGCTATGATTGCACCATTGCACTCCAAAGTGGGCACCACCACAGACCCCACAGACATCGAAAGGATAATATGAATAACAAGTCTTTCCCAATTTTATTTTCGTCAAGTTTATGGAAGATCAGGATGCCTGAGGACATAAAGTTAGGAACAATAGACATTGGTAACTAATAGAAAGAGGGACAGGGAAGGGGGAAGGTCTGAAATATGATTGAAACCATCAGCTAGATAGTCTGAAAGATGATGTATTGAGTACCGTGCTCACTACCTAGGTGATGGTTTCAATCATATTCCAAACCTTAGTATCACACAATATGCCTTTATAACAAACCTGCACATGTACCTCCATATTCTAAAAAAGTTGGAAAAGGAAAATATGATATAAACAACTGTAAAGACATAATCTAAACACACATACTTGATAATTTAGATAAAACAAACTAAATTTCCTCAAATTACTCCAACATGTTCAACATTAAATGGATCATTTGGACAGTTTCAAATTAAGAAAAAAATCATAATTCTAAACTCTTTGAAAAGAAATTTTCAGGTTCAGATGATTTCACTGAAGAATAAAAACAAATGTTTTATAAAGACTTAACACAAATTTTACACAATCTCTTACTAGCAAAAAAGAGGGAAGTATTGACCAAATTATTATGTAAGGTTAGTTATCTTCTAACATAACCCACCATCCCAAAATGATAGTACAGACAAGGAAAGCAATAGGTGAATCTCTCATGAGTAGAGACACAAAATTATTCAACCAAATATTATCAAGCAGAATTCAGCAATCTATAAAAATAACTACATACCATACATACCATGACTAACTGGGCTTTATGCCAGATACACAAGACTGGTTCAATGTTTGAAACTGATCAATGCAATCCACCATATAAGTTGACTAAAGAAGAAAAATTATATGACTATATCAATTTGTTGCAGAACTTTTCCTTAGTTCAACTAAACACGAGGACCTTGTCACACAGCCATAAAAATTTAGGCTCATAGACTATTTGAAGGGTGAGTAAGGCAGGGTTTTGTTGGCTGAAAAGGGTGGGGAAAGGGGAAACAAGGACCCTCCTCAAAGCCAGAGTCCCTGCTGTTGTGCTTCCCACCTCAAAGTTTGAATTCCAGGTTCCACCCAGGAAGAGGAGGGACCAGGCTCCTCCCTTCTGCAACCAGTGCGAACTTCTGTGGATTCACTGCAGTGCACACTCCTCCCAGTGTGCCCAGGCCAGCCGGCCAGCCTGAGTTTCTTTTAGGCCCCTTCCCACCAGATTGTCTCATTCTCCCTTCTGAAAAGTACATGTAATTGCTGTTAGAATAAGGATAATGATGAAGACCAACCTTAACTGCTTCCTGCTGACAGGGGGTGCTGTTTGGGGGAAAATGGCAGTCAGAGCTCCCTCAGAGGACTATCAAAGGGTTCCCAGAAAAAAAAGGGGCCATCCTCCGAGCCTCTGGTTGCAAGACCATTTTGTGTTTGATGGCCTGAGGGCAAGAAGAGACAAACCTGGTTATTAGAAAATATATATGAAAATGAAACAAGGGGAGGAGTAAGGGGAGTTCAAAAATCCTGAGACCTTTTACCAGTTTGCACAGGGAGAGGGAAGCCAAAAGCCCAACAGGTAAAAAGTTTCATCTTTTTGCTGGAATGTCATGTTTCTGGGTTCCCTTCCCCTAAGCCCAATACTAAGCCAATCAGTTAAGGTTTGTTAAATTAACTTTTCTCCGTTTGGAGGATGCATCTTAGGGGAGTGTTCCATAGTATGGAGACACAATTACTTATCTGTGAAGAGAGGACAGAGGAGGGGAGGGGGAAAAGGAAGGTTTTTTTTTCCAGTGGAGTACCAGGGGTTCAGTATGCATTTGAAAGGGATACAGACTGAACATGAATGGCTACCCATCTAGAAAGAGGCAGGCGTCCCTGGTTCCCTTCTGTTCCTAGCAGATACACAGGGTACGTGAGAGACAGAAGGAAGAGCATCCTCTTTCCTTCTGCTGTGCTTGTATTACTGAGTCCTGGCAACCTTGGCAGGTGCTGCCATGAGTGCCAAAGCAGCATGAAGCAGAGAGGTCCTAGAGAATAGGAATTATCCATTGTCACCAATGTCTCATTCCCACCAACTGTCAGTAGCCTTGAATTCCCTAGACCTCATTTGTGTTGTGGATACTAACATGGCCTTTATCCATGAAATGGGGAGCTTGGCTTAATTGGTAGGAATCAGCCACACTCACCTGCGCTGTGCTTTCTAACTTCCATTTTTTTCTTCATCTTGATCCCTCTGATCTAGTATTCTTTCCTAGGATTTGATCTGAAGCCTGAAATTGAGTTTAGGACAAAAATGTGCCTCAGAGGGTAGCATGGACTCCTTATCATAAGCTGAACGTGGAAGTGAAACTGTGGAACTGAGTCCTCTTCCAACAAGGGAGAGAAAAGGATGTCTTGTTGCATGCCCAGAAAACTTGTGGCTATAGGTATGCTTGCTAGGATTTGGGTGCCTGATACTTGGCTTTGGTTACTTCCCTTGGTCTTTCTCAAAGAAAACCTCCAAGTAATGGCATTCTATTTATTCCCATCATTTGGCATGATTTGCAGAATAAGTGCTCAGAACTAGATTATTGATCCAGTTTTTTACATTAGCCATCCCTCTCATTCGTTTTGAGCTGCAGCCGGAGACTGCTGATTGGTTCACAGGAAGAAACAGGATTAGTTTAAAAATGTGTACAAAAATTTATAAACAACTAATGAATTTAGAATTTAATGGCAAATGTATGCTAAAATTTGAAACATAATTTGTGTCTCCCAGTCCTGATTTTTTTTTTTTTTTTTTGAGATGGAGTCTTGCTCTGCCACCCAGGCTGGAGTGCAGTGGCCGGATCTCAGCTCACTGCAAGCTCCGCCTCCCGGGTTTACGCCATTCTCCTGCCTCAGCCTCCCGAGTAGCTGGGACTACAGGTGCCCGCCTCGTCGCCCGGCTAGTTTTTTGTATTTTTAAGTAGAGACAGGGTTTCACCGTATTAGCCAGGATGGTCTCGATCTCCTGACCTCGTGATCCGCCCGTCTCGGCCTCCCAAAGTGCTGGGATTACAGGCTTGAGCCACCACGCCCGGCCCTGATTTTTATTTTAAAAAAATAAAAATAAAAAGCAAATAAGCATAGAACTGAGTGGTTTGCAAAATAGACTTTAAACTTATACTTGGCCTGATTGTTTGCCTAAAATGCAGTAAGAATAATCATTTCTACATAGGCCTTTTGGATTGGATTTAAGGGAACTCTGTTCCCTAAGGAATCTCAGATAAGACCTTTTAAAGCCAAGCACAGCCATGGGTTTGTGTCCTCAAATTCCTGTGAGTTGGGCGATCCTTTCCTCTTAAGGTCCAAAGATAAACTTGGAGTGACTGGAGCTGTTAGAAAGTGACATTTTTAACTGACTACAGGTCAGGAACTCTGTAAGTGTACTGTGTAGGCAAGGGCATGAGACCTGTTTCTCCCACAGGGCCTTTATTGACTCCGCAATTTGAGATTGAGTCCTTAAAGAGAAGCATAACTTTCCAGTCAAAGCCTCCTGTTGCAAAAGAAAGATGGATTCTTATTGCACTGATGCAAATAACTATATTGCCGTAAGTTAAGAATACTCATAGAGAGTTTCCAAATTCTAGAGGAACCAGGCAGAGATAAACAAACATTCTCCAAAATTTGATCACAAGAGTATACCTTGTTTAATTATTAAAGGCCTAAGTAGTTAAAAATACGTTTCTTTGACTCTCTAAAACAAAACAAGGATCAGCAATATTTAAAGCAAAGGTAAAGAAGGTTGCTTCAGCTTTCTGAGTTCAATCCATTCAATTAACTCTTGTCTTGCTTAATATCTGTGAGCATTTTAGCTCTTCATGAGTCTTGTAATTTGCCTTTATTCCATTGTCACACTCTCCAAGGTTAACAGCAACTTTGATAACTATTTGAGAGCACCTATAGGAGTCTCATAGCTTATTATAAACCATCTTTTGAAAAGGATTAAGATAAGACAACAATTGTTTGTGAATAGCAAAATGTCCAGGATAGGTACAGTTGGAAACACAATTGACAAAGAAGTTTATCTCCATGGTTTACAATAACTTAACACAACAACCTTAATTATGATTGATAGCACATACTCAGACATTAGAATTTTAGAAATCCCATACAATTTGAAAACATGTGTTAACATTCACCAAAATATAACCTAAAGAAGATTGAACATCATTTGGCAATCCCACGCACCTAAACATGTTAAATAATTCTGTTTACCTATTTTCCGAATGTTTCAGGGACCCTCTGAACCATCCAAAAAGCCAAGCATTAGGAAAGACAAATTTGAGACTGAAGTTTGATTTTGAGAGGGCTGTTAAATATGTCTGAAGTTTAAAACACTGGATATTGTGAAATAGAATTCCAGATTACCACAAGTTATTCATTTTGCTAAAATGATGACTCAGAAATTTTAAAGAAGCAAAAACTTTTTGTAGCCCTTTACAAATTTTCCTAAAGAGCAGATTTGTGCCTTAAGAATATCTTGTTCTTTTATTTTAATGCTCAATTTACATAAAAATCATATAATACATTTTTTGAATTAAGTCAATAGGCCCACACAAAGAATCTCTTCTGCTAGATGAATTTCCACAATCTTTCCACCACAAGTTTAAACTTTCAGCTTTTTCTTATCTAATTTAAAACAATTATTTAACCCTAGGCAAAAAATTTACATTTCCATGCTTTCTAAAAACCTTTTCCATAAAAGACATTTTACTGTTTTTACACCTCATATGTAAATCTATTTTCAGTAGTTTCAATTACTTGTTATAATGGTAACTGCTAGCAATTTGTAACTTTAATGAAAAATTGTAAGTTGCTTTAATTGTGTGCTAAGTTCCGCCAAAGTTTGTCTCCCAGCATAATTAAGGGCATGATTTCTTTCATATGTCCCCAGGCCTTACCAATTGTGAAACAGTCAAGACAGATAGTTCTCAAAACCCAAAAAGCAATTTATAACCTCAAAACATTTAGCAAACCTTGCATCTGACCTGCATAATTTATTTCACCTATTTAAGTTTTAATAACACCTGCATTTTACCAATAATCTATAAGACTGTTTTTATATTTCAAATGTTAAGTCATGTGAAATGAAAAGTACCACAGTTTTTATCTTCCCTTTAAAAAATATTTGATCCAAGCATCTGTCTTTCTTTAGGCCAATTTAATTAGAGCTCCTTTTACAGACATCAAACACACATACATAAAACTACACAGACAGGTAGGAGAAAACCCAGTCCCCAGGTGGGGTTCTTTAAGAGACAGAGCTGGGAAAACATGCAGATATCAAACCAGAAAGGAACTTATTGGCTAAGGCAGGATTGCTAAACAAAGCCCTGCCGCTGGAGTTACAAGCCATGCCCCCAGGATGTAAAACAAGATGAAGGCTTGCAGGAAAGTTTACTATGAACCACACAGACATGCAAAGCACACCAGATTGGCTACAGCTTAAGATCAGCTAGTTTTTCACAAGTTAAACTTTACAGAGAATATGAACAGTGGTTCTTATCATTCCTGACCTAGTAAAACATCTTCCAAAAGTAAAAACCTTGTTTAAAAGTTAACTGCTGATGGGGTGGAGAAAAAGAAGAAAGGAAACAGTTTAAAAATGTGTGGGGAAGAGTCTCTTATTTTATTCTTACAAAAGTGGTTCCTCCACCAGGAGAAAAGCCTAATTACTGTCGAATGGAGCTAAACCCCTTGGCTGTAGAAGGGGAAGGATGGGGTAGCACGTGCCTGAGAACTAGCCACGCAGCTGTGCAGGAACATGGGCCATGCGTCCCAGCCTGGGAAGGAAGGGGAGGGACAGCAAGGAGCTGCTGCTCACCCATCTAGCCTGATAAAGGAAGGAAAAAGCCATGAAAAGGTCCCCAAGGCCCATGAGTGATGGGAGTGGAGGCACAGTTATCCCTACCCTCGGAAGTCTGAGGATGAAATGTCCTTGAATGGAGAGGAAAAAGAGTTCTTGTTTTACATCTCACTGACTGCTTCTTGAGGCCCCATGTTGGGTGCCAAATGTTGCAGGACTTTTCCTTAGTTCAGATAAAGACAAGGTCCTTGTCACGTAGTGTTAAAAATTTAGGCTTGCAAATGATTTGAAAGGTGAATAAGGCAGGGTTTTATTGGCTGAAAAGGGAAAAAAGGGGAAATAGGGACCATCCACAAAACCAGAGTCCATGCTCGTGTGCTTCCCACCTTGTAGTTTGAATTATAGGTTCCACCCAGGAAGAAGAGGAACCAAGCTCCTCCTTGCTGCACACAGCATGAACTTCTATGGTTCCACCCCGGCTTACATTCCTCCCAGTGCACAGGCCAGTTGGAGTTTTGCCAGGGAGCCCTTCCCACCTGGCTGCCTCAAGTTTATTCAGAAAAAGCATTTGAAAAGTTTGATATCCGCATATAATATAGACTCTTAGTAAAAGAGAAATGGAGGTGAAGTTTCTGAACTTACTCATCTGCAATAAACCTACAGCTAAGATTATAGTTAGTGATTAAAAACTGAATGGTTTTACCCATGATACAGCATAAAATGATGTATGTTCTCATCAATGCTACTTAACATTATCTTGGAAGTTGTAAGTTCCCTCTAATAAGGGAAAAAAGAAGAAATTAAGACAACCATATTGTACTATCTTTGTAATTTCCTGTGAATTTATATTTCAAAATAAAAAAACTTTAAAATACATAGATACATATATACAGAAGAACATAAATATAAATAAAGCACCAAAAGTAAAATTCACTTAAAAATCTGTGAATTGGACTTCAAATTTAAAAATATAAGGTAAGTGTGAGACCCTGTTAAGAGAATAAGAAGTCAGGCCTTATACTGGAAGAAAATGTACAGAAATCACACATCTGATAAAATCAAGAATATGTAAGTCTCAAAATTCAACATAGATTAAAAACTCAATTAGAAAATGGCTGAAGGAATTGAAGAGCCACTTTTGCAAAGAAGATATATTCATAGCCAATAAGCACTTGTAAATTTGTTCAACATCATTTTCCATTCAGAACATGCAAATTAATGTCATCATGAAAAAATACACTACCTACCTAATAGAATGATTGAAACAAATACCAGTAATACTCAGAGCTGAGTAGGGTGAAGAGCAACTGCATACCTCAGGCATTGCTAGTGGGGATGTAAAATATCACAGCTCTCTGGACAATACTTAAGAGTTTCTTATGAAGTTAAACACATTAGATAACAGAGCATTTGGACATTTGTCTATTGGTTGTTGAGAACCACATCTCAATAATATTTCTACATATCTTAAAGCATGAGTAATCTTTTTGAATATTTTTTACACACCCACATGCAGGCATTTTCACAGAGTAAGCATCTTTTGAAGCTATAGATAGATTTATCTTATCAGCAAGGTAGTGAAGATAAAGAACTCCCTTCCCAGAGATATCATATAATAGTAATGACCATTCCCTCCCCTTCCTAGTGAAGATCTGCTTTCACACCACAGTAATAAAAATGTCTGTCTCTCCAGAGAAGACAAATAGGTAGGCTTGAGAGGAATTCTTTTATGCAGATGGGGGATTTTTAAGCTCCTCAACAAGACACAGACCTACTGAATGACCTGCACCTACCTGGGTCCAAGCTTGCTTTGCCTCCATGGATCTTGGGGGATAAAGGATAATATGAAGCTTACACTGCCTGCTATGCCATGAAAAATGAACTGTGGGGGAGCGGAGCAAGATGGCCGAATAGGAGCAGCTCCAGTCTCCAACTGCCGGCGCAAGCGACACAGAAGACCGGTGATTTCTGCATTTTCAACTGAGACTCCACCTCTGGGGACAGCGCACAGCTGAAGACCAACAGGGGAAGCAGCGGGGGCCGGTGCAGACGCGAACAACTCTGTCTGACAGCTTTGGGGAGAGCCGTGGATCTCCCAACGCGGAGATTGAGATCTGAAAACGGACAGACTGCCTGCTCAGGTGGGTCCCTGACCCCTGAGTAGCCTAGCTGGGAGATATCCCCCACTAGGGGCAGTCTGACACCCCACACCTCACGGGGTGGAGTACACCCCTGAGAGGAAACTTCCAAAGGAAGAATCAGACAGGTACACTCACTGTTCAGCAATATTCTATCTTCGGCAACCTCTGCTGCTGATACCCAGGCAAACAGGGTCTGCAGTGGACCTCAAGCAATCTCCAACAGACCAACAGACAGTCCTTCTGACTGTCAGAAAGAAAACTATCAAACAGGAAGGACACCTATAACAAAACCCCATCAGTACGTCACCATCATCAAAGACCACAGACAGATAAAACCACAAAGATGGGGAAGAAGCAGGGCAGAAAAGCTGGAAATTCAAACAATAAGAGCGCATCTCCCTCTGCAAAGGAGCGCAGCCCATCACCAGCAACGGATCAAAGCTGGTCAGAGAATGACTTTGACGAGATGAGAGAAGAAGGCTTCAGTCCATCAAACTTCTCAGAGCTAAAGGAGGAATTACGTACCCAGCGCAAAGAAACTAAAAATCTTGAAAAAAGAGTGGAAGAATTGACAGCTAGACTAATTAATGCAGAGAAGATCATAAACGAAATGGCAGAGATGAAAACCATCACACGAGAAATACGTGACAAATGCACAAGCTTCAGTAAGAGACTCGATCAACTGGAAGAAAGAGTATCAGCGATTGAGGATCAAATGAATGAAATAAAGCGAGAAGAGAAACCAAAAGAAAAAAGAAGAAAAAGAAATGAACAAAGCCTGCAAGAAGTATGGGATTATGTAAAAAGACCAAATCTACGTCTGATTGGGGTGCCTGAAAGTGAGGGGGAAAATGGAACCAAGTTGGAAAACACTCTTCGGGTTATCATCCAGGAGAACTTCCCCAACCTAGTAGGGCAGGCCAACATTCAAATTCAGGATATACAGAGAACGCCACAAAGATACTGCTCCAGAAGAGCAACTCCAAGACACATAATTGCCAGATTCACCAAAGTTGAAATGAAGGGAACAATCTGAAGGGCAGCCAGAGAGAAAGGTCGGGTTACCCACAAAGGGAAGCCCATCAGACTAACAGCAGATCTCTCGGCAGAAACTCTACAAGCCAGAAGAGAGTGGGGGCCAATATTCAACGTTCTTAAAGAAAAGAATTTTCAACCCAGAATTTCATATCCAGCGAAACTAAGTTTCATCAGTGAAGGAGAAATAAAATCCTTTACAGATAAGCAAATGCTTAGAGATTTTGTCACCACCAGGCCTGCCTTACAAGAGACCCTGAAGGAAGCCCTAAACATGGAAAGGAACAACCGGTACCAGCCATTGCAAAAACATGCCAAAATGTAAAGACCATCGAGGCTAGGAAGAAACTGCATCAACTAACGAGCAAAATAACCACTTAATATCATAATGGCAGGATCAAGTTCACACATAACAATATTAACCTTAAATGTTAATGGACTAAATGCTCCAATTAAAAGACACAGACTGGCAAACTGGATAAAGAGGCAAGACCCATCAGTCTGCTGTATTCAGGAGACCCATCTCACATGCAGAGACATATATAGGCACAAAATAAAGGGATGGAGGAAGATCTACCAAGCAAATGGAGAACAAAGAAAAAGCAGGGGTTGCAATCCTAGTCTCTGATAAAACAGACTTTAAACCATCAAAGATCAAAAGAGACAAAGAAGGCCATTACATAATGGTAAAGGAATCAATTCAACAGGAAGAGCTAACGATACTAAATATATATGCACCCAATACAGGAACACCCAGATTCATAAAGCAAGTCCTTAGAGACTTACAAAGAGACTTAGACACCCATACAATAATAATGGGAGACTTCAACACTCCACTGTCAACATTAGACAGATCAACGAGACAGAAAGTTAACAAGGATATCCAGGAATTGAACTCATCTCTGCACCAAGCGGACCTAATAGACATCTATAGAACTCTCCACCCCAAATCAACAGAATATACATTCTTCTCAGCACTACATCGCACTTATTCCAAAATTGACCACATAATTTGAAGTAAAGCACTCCTCAGCAAATGTAAAAGAACAGAAATTATAACAAACTGTCTCTCAGACCACAGTGCAATCAAACTAGAACTCAGGACCAAGAAATTCAATCAAAACCACTCAACTACATGGAAACTGAACAACCTGCTCCTGAATGACTACTGGGTACATAACGAAATGAAAGCGGAAATAAAGATGTTCTTTGAAACCAATGAGAACAAAGATGCAACATACCAGAATCTCTGGGACACATTTAAAGCAGTGTGTAGAGGGAAATTTATAGCACTAAATGCCCACAAGAGAAAGCAGGAAAGATCAAAAATTGACACTCTAACATTACAATTAAAAGAACTAGAGAGGCAAGAGCAAACACATTCAAAAGCTAGCAGAAGGCAAGAAATAACTAAGATCAGAGCCGAACTGAAGGAGATAGAGACACAAAAAACCCTCCAAAAAATCAATGAATCCAGGAGTTGGTTTTTTGAAAAGATCAACAAAATTGACAGACCGCTAGCAAGGCTAATAAAGAAGAAAAGAGAGAGGAATCAAATAGATGCAATAAAAAATGATAAAGGGGATATCACAACTGACCCCACAGAAATACAAACAACCATCAGAGAATACTATAAACGCCTCTACGCAAATCAACTAGAAAATCTAGAAGAAATGGATAATTTCCTGGACACTTACACTCTCCCAAGACTAAACCAGGAAGAAGTTGAATCCCTGAATAGACCAATAGTAGGCTCTGAAATTGAGGCAACAATTAATAGCCTACCCACCAAAAAAAGTCCAGGACCAGATGGATTCACAGCTGAATTCTACCAGAGGTACAAGGAGGAGCTGGTACCATTCCTTCTGAAACTATTCCAATCAATAGAAAAAGAGGGAATCCTCCCTAACTCATTTTATGAGGCCAACATCATCCTGATACCAAAGCCTGGCAGAGACACAACAAAAAAAGAGAATTTTAGACCAATATCCCTGATGAACATCGATGCAAAAATTCTCAATAAAATACTGGCAAACCAGATTCAGTAGCACATCCAAAAGCTTATCCACCATGATCAAGTGGGCTTCATCCCTGGGATGCAAGGCTGGTTCAACATTCGCAAATCAATAAATGTAATCCAGAATATAAACAGAACCAAAGACAAGAACCACATGATTATCTCAATAGATGCAGAAAAGGCTTTTGACAAAATTCAACAGCCCTTCATGCTAAAAACGCTCAATAAATTCGGTATTGATGGAACATACCTCAAAATAATAAGAGCTATTTATGACAAACCCACAGCTAATATCATACTGAATGGGCAAAAACTGGAAAAATTCCCTTTGAAAACTGGTACAAGACAGGGATGCCCTCTCTCACCACTCTTATTCAACATAGTGTTGGAAGTCCTGGCTAGGGCAATCAGGCAAGAGAAAGAAATCAAGGGTATTCAGTTAGGAAAAGAAGAAGTCAAATTGTCCCTGTTTGCAGATGATGTGATTGTGTATTTAGAAAACCCCATTGTCTCAGCCCAAAATCTCCTTAAGCTTATAAGCAACTTCAGCAAAGTCTCAGGATACAAAATTAATGTGCAAAAATCACAAGCAATCTTATACACCAGTAACAGACAAGCAGAGAGCCAAATCAGGAATGAACTTCCATTCACAATTGCTTCAAAGAGAATAAAATACCTAGGAATCCAACTTACAAGGGATGTAAAGGACCTCTTCAAGGAGAACTACAAACCACTGCTCAGTGAAATCAAAGAGGACACAAACAAATGGAAGAACATACCATGCTCATGGATAGGAAGAATCAATATCATGAAAATGGCCATACTGCCCAAGGTTATTTATAGATTCAATGCCATCCCCATCAAGCTACCAATGAGTTTCTTCACAGAATTGGAAAAAACTGCTTTAAAGTTCATATGGAACCAAAAAAGAGCCCGCATTGCCAAGACAATCCTAAGTCAAAAGGACAAAGCTGCAGGCGTCACGCTACCTGACTTCAAACTATGCTACAAGGCTACAGTAACCAAAACAGCATGGTACTGGTACCAAAACAGAGCTATAGACCAATGGAACAGAACAGAGTCCTCAGAAATAATACCACACATCTACAGCCATCTGATCTTTGACAAACCTGAGAGAAACAAGAAATGGGGAAAGGATTCCCTGTTTAATAAATGGTGCTGGGAAAATTGGCTAGCCATAAGTAGAAAGCTGAAACTGGATCCTTTCCTTACTCCTTATACGAAGATTAATTCAAGATGGATTAGAGACTTAAATGTTAGACCTAATACCATAAAAACCCTAGAAGAAAATCTAGGTAGTACCATTCAGGACATAGGCATGGGCAAGGACTTCATGTCTAAAACACCAAAAGCAACGGCAGCAAAAGCCAAAATTGACAAATGGGATCTAATTAAACTAAAGAGCTTTTGCACAGCAAAAGAACCTACCATCAGAGTGAACAGGCAACCTACAGAATGGGAGAAAATTTTTGCAACCTACTCATCTGACAAAGGGCTAATATCCAGAATCTACAAAGAACTCAAACAAATATACGACAAAAAAACAAACAACCCCATCAAAAAGTGGGGAAAGGATATGAACAGACATTTCTCAAAAGAAGATATTCATACAGCCAACAGACACATGAAAAAATGCTCATCATCACTCGCCATCAGAGAAATGCAAATCAAAACCACAATGAGATACCATCTCACACCAGTTAGAATGGCAATCATTAAGAAGTCAGGAAACAACAGGTGTTGGAGAGGACGTGGAGAAATAGGAACACTTTTACACTGTTGGTGGGATTGTAAACTAGTTCAACCATTATGGAAAACAGTATGGCAATTCCTCAAGGATCTAGAACTAGATGTACCATATGACCCAGCCATCCCACTACTGGGTATATACCCAAAGGATTATAAATTATTCTACTACAAAGACACATGCACACGTATGTTTATTGCGGCACTATTCACAATAGCAAAGACTTGGAATCAACCCAAATGTCCATCTGTGACAGACTGGATTAAGAAAATGTGGCACATATACACCATGGAATACTATGCAGCCATAAAAAAGGATGAGTTTGCGTCCTTTGTAGGGACCTGGATGCAGCTGGAAACCATCATTCTTAGCAAACTATCACAAGAAGAGAAAACCAAACACCGCATGTTCTCACTCATAGGTGGGAACTGAACAATGAGATCACTTGGACTCGGGAAGGGGAACATCACGCACTGGGGCCTATTATGGGGAGGGGGGAGGAGGGAGGGAGTGCATTGGGGAGTTATACGTGATATAAATGATGAATTGATGGGTGCTGACGAGTTGATGGGTGCAGCACACCAACATGGCATAAGTTTACATATGTAACAAACCTGCACGTTATGCACATGTACCCTGGAACTTAAAATATAATAAAAAAAATAAAAATAAAAAAAATAAAAAATAAAAAAATAAAATAAAATAAAAAAAAGAAAAAAAAAAGAAAATATTTACAGTTTTTCCTATTCTCATTTGAAATCTATTTATACTTGAACTACACACTATTACACCTTTTTATTATTTCTATTTATCTGGCTTATTAGAGATTTTAATCATCCTGAGAATTTAATCAACCAGAAAGAATTTACTTATTTCTGGCTATTCTCAAACTTGCAATCTCTCCTTTCTTGCTTCTAATTTTATTCTCCATATTGCCAATAAATATAATTGTTTAAAAAGCTATTGATGTAATTTTCTGGGTTAAAATATTCTAAAATTTTCCAATTGTCAATAAACTAAACATCAAATTCCTTATCATAGCATAAATTATTTTCACAGATATACCTAATGTTCTCTTTCAGCTTTGGACTTTATCACAACAATCCCAGGCACAGTACATTCTTTTGTGTCCTTACATATCTTTAAGCTATGTGTTTACTGTACTGTACATTTCTGTCCAATGTCTTTATGAAGAGTTGCCAGCTATCTCTATTGTCTTCCTACAATTATTTGCAAAGTCTCATCCCATTACATTTTTCCATCTTTGCCTTCTCTTTAGCATAAGTAGATATCAGAAATTCTTAAAAAACAAGAGAGTTAGGGAATTGTAAATTAAAACAATGAGAAGTCACTATACACCTATTAGAGTGGCTAAAATTAAGAACTCTGACAACCAATTTATGGCAAGGGGAAAGAACAATAGCAACTTTCATTTATTGCTTATGAGAATACAAAATGGCACAGCCACTTTGGTAGACAATTTGGCAGTTTCTCACAAAACTAAATATATTCCTACCCAATGATCTGATGATTGAATTCATTGATATTTATCCAAATGATTTAATAACTCTATCCACACAAAAGTGGACTCACGCATTTCCTTCAATGCAAAATATATATATATATATTGAGGGCTGGTGCAGTGGCTGACTCCTGTAATCCCAACACTTTGAAAGGCTGAGGCGGTTGAATTGCGTGAGCCCAAAAGTTAGAGACCAGCCTCACCAGGTTAAAAATACATATATTATTGTGGGATTTTTCTTAAATGGAGTTGACATTTCAGGTGTATGTTTCCTTCCTTCTCTCCATACTTGCCTGTGTTAAATTCCTCATCTAGTGGAAACTTTTGAGTTGTAAGACTTTTGTGACATTTCTGTTTTCCTGCCTATCACGGCAATTGGGTGCTTCTTGCACCTACAAACAGGGGTGGGAAATATCTGCAGAAAATCAACAAAAATGCTTGATCTGTGGTCCCTAGAGTGTGTGAGACTTAAGGAATAGTAGTATCTGATTCATGCCTAGAAAACTCTAAAGCTGGTTGGAACTGCCAAAGAAGATTGGTGGGCTCCAGTAGACTCAGGGCCAAGATGGTTATGGAAGTGATCACAAAAAAGAGAGAGAGAATAATTCATATTAAATCCAACAATTTATAAAGAGTATAATACGTTATGACCAAGTGAATTGATACCAGCAATGCAATGATAGTTCAACATTTGAAAATGAATCAGTGTTACCCAGTATGAAAATCATGTAACCCTTTCAATGATGCTGGAAAAGCCTATGACAACATTTAGTATTTATTCATAATTTATTATGAACTTTTAAGTTCTTGGCAAACTAGGAAGAAATAGAAACTTGCTTAGTCTGATAAAGACATTTACTGAAAACCCATGCCAACAAAGTGTTTAATGGTGATAGATTGAATGCTTTTCCCTTGAAATCATTTACAAGGCAAGGACGTATACTTTCAACAATTAGTGTTAAACAAAAATTTAGTGTTAAATTGGAGGTTTCAACCTGTGTAATATGGTAGGAAGCCAAAATTAAAACGCACTTAATAAAAAGGAATAAATAAAACAGACTCTCTTGTAGATGGCATGGATGTCAACATAGAAAATCTTAATCTACAGAAAAGGCACTAGAATTGATAAACAAATTACAGTGATATCAAATGTCATATTTTTCGGAAGCTGTAACTCAGTTGGGTAAGTAATTTGACAAATACCATCTTTCTTCAAACTTTGGGAGCATTTAGGAGTTAGATGTCTATTCTTCGTAAATATTTGTCAACCAGAACAGATTATGTACCACACAGTCTGCACTTACATATATACAGTTCATATCTTAAACCTTTTAATTGAAGTTAAGTCTTTCAGGATCATGTTTTAAACATATGTAAAACTTACAAATCAAACCCAAAGAAATGAAAACCCAAATCTGTAAAAAGTATTTATTTTTATTTTTCAGTATGCTTCATTTAAAAAAGTATGGTTTCATTAGTAGTACATTAATTAACTGAAAGAACGAAGTGACAAATTTTTGTCACAGATATGAATTTACATTTTACAAACATCCACCAAAACAATTAAAAATGAAATAAATATATTTACATTTTATATTTCTTGTATTTTCATTACATTTTAATATATATAAATATATAACATTTATAATATTTTATTTGCAAAAGCAAATTCAAATGTGCAAATAAGTGGCATTATGATTTTAAAGTATTCAGTAGTAAGAATAAACAATAAAGAACAATTTTAGAGGTATGAATAAAGCAATTTTTAAGGAGAAATTATAAGCACAGAAGTATTAATAGTAGCAAAATGTGTCTTACTAATATCCGAACGTCTACACTTACCTTAAAAAGTTAAGCACAAGATCATCCTTGTACTTTTAAAGCTTCTCCACACTGCTGATTTCTAGCAGTAATTCTAAATTATTGTTAGGATAATTAATTTTTCTCAGTAATAAATCAAGCTTTTCTTAAATCCAGCATTCAACATAGACAAAGTTCATGATCAAGCTTCAGCACTGTAAATGAGGGAAATGTTGATCTATAAACTAATGACTCCAAAGGAACATTTCTCTCCTTGCATGGCTTATACGGACCTGACATTTATTTTCAAGTAATTGCTTTCTTTTTCTTGCTGAAGGACAGCTTTATGAGAGAAGATTTCAAAATTATAAGTTGGTACACGTCTGAAATATGGGCAAGAAATAATTAACTGATTATCCTCCCATTTTAAAAAAGCTGGATAAGTGTGTTGGGGTATACATTACACATACACTACCTATTAAATTATTTTTTAAATAAATACTTGTTGCAATATAACAAATTATAAATGCCCTTTCTGTAATATGCTTCAGCTTAGATGAATTGTTATTCTTTATCAGGCAAAAGACATTGTTAAAGTAGTTAGCAGTTTTCAATAGACTTTAAACTTCATTCTCTGACCTAAATAACAATATTCCCCATTAAGCTTGTTTTATGTACACTGTAATGAACCCTTTAATGATAACACACACACACACTCATACATACACACACAGACACACACCCAATCATACATGCTCACACACACCAAGGCACTGGAGGGGTTAACACATTAGCGTTTTGCTGTTATAATGTGCTCAATGTACAAACTAGGATTTTATGAATAAATCTCATACATTTAAACCTAAATTATATGAGAGAGATAAATTTATAAGTGTTTTTGTTCATTTCTAAGCTTTCTCATTCAAGTAGTCCAAGATATAACAAATGCCAACGACTAATCATCACATTGTAAAGAAAACATTAAACACTAATTATTAAACTGATAAAAATGAGAATAGTATTTTGTTACTTTTTGACTGTTGTACTAATCATGTTAAATAAAAATCACGGCTTGTGTTTTTTTATCAATAGTATCAAAAATAATCATAATGGTATTGTCATAAGTTTTTAATCAAACTGCATTTTACAACTTAATTTAAAATATATTAAATGTATGTACACAAAACATATTCTTTTAATATAATTAATGGTCAGCATTTCATTATATTTATATATATACACACACATATATGCATATATATATATATGCATATGTAGGTGTATGTGTATTCTCTGAGGAGATATATATTTATACATATCTAATTGTGCACCTTTTCCTTCATAACAGACATGAGCATAGGCTAAATTTTCATAATATCAAAAAAAAGATAGCTAATAGTTAATAGATTTTTTAAATTTTGAAATGGAATGTTTACAAAATTTCACAATTTTTAAATCATTCTATTACAGGTAGGTAAACTATTGAAACTTTTTTCTTTTGCTTATGGATAATTAGCCCACGTCATATTGCCTCAGACCAGATTGTGGACACATTCATGTAACCCCAATATGGGAAACACTGAGATTCAGCTCTGGTTGGAAGCAGAAGTTCTACAATGAACAACCTGCCACAGCTGAAAATTTTAAGTTGGATGTATTCCACTGCTTTTTCTCCATAAGTTCAGAAGTGGTCTACTACTGAAGCTTGCTTTTGGTGGGTTCCAATTTTACAATGACTCTTGTGTTTGATCAATATAGTGTGTAATAATTCTAAAGTTCTATACTAATTACAAATGTATACTTAGTTTTATGGTCAAAATACATTACATTGCAACTGTTTATTGTAATTTGTCACAGTTCTTTGGGCAAGGTATGTCAGATTCAGTTTAACATTTTCCCAGGGACAATTATAAACCCTCACTTTTTCTTTTCAATTTGAGGTATTTACAAATTAATCTGATGCAAAATAAATTAATGAATCATAATGAGTATAAAAACAACTTGATATTAATTTTTAAAATTAATAAATCTGTCCTTTATAGAAATCATTTTGTTTCCTTCTTGAGTGATTTTTAAAAACATATTTGAAAAAAAGAAAATTGAATCAATTTATTAGATACTTGGTTATATCCACAAGGACACATGTAATACTTGGTTTACCTGGGAGCATGTGTACCAATAGAAAAATGTTTTGTTTTGTTTTGCTTTTTTTACATACACAGTTGACTTTTAAAAATATCTCAAAAAAGCTGTACTAAAGGACAGAGAATGATTTCCATGTTATACAAGTAGTTGTATAATACCTGGAATCTCAGTAAATTGCACACCTCTAAGGCTTTCAAATTTCCCAGCCTTTCACATTTACATTCTTAGGACAAAATATCTAAAATAACCTGCATAGTTGACATTACTTAATCACTTTCCATGGAAAGGGAGGATAAAGATTTTTAACCTTTTTCTTTAACTATAACCTTTGTTTCTAATAAAATAGTACTAAAATGGAAAAATGTTCATTTAATTAGCATATATAATAGATTTGGGACTGCTTTCGAGGGACATTTTAGTTCATGATTAGCTAGTAGACTTCAGATTACAAAGAATTGCTTCTCACACCATAGTTGTTTATGTTATTTTCTCTACTAAAGTTTTTGGGTTCACTGAAAATTCATGAAACTTTAATTTGATAATAAATCTTCTTAGGTAAAATATAAATCTATTTAAAACCAAAGAAGAAATGAGAGGTTCGTAAAATTTTCCATCACTCATAATTAAATTAATACATTATTGGCATACTTGATTGACTTTGGCAGCTAATAAGACATTTCAATAACAGTGATCGAAGGGAGAATAGTCCATTCCACATTGTATCTATCACGGGTCAAAGTAATTATCTTTCTGAAGTTCTTTGGAATATTTACAATAAGATAAAAACAATTGGACTGCCAGTGTCAAATCATGGGATGAGAACACGAGGGCAAATTTACATTAGCAAATTAAAGTGCATCCTTCTTTGATGTGATTTTTTTGCATGCTCCTTGCTGATTGATGGATTTTAACTCTTTTATGTCCCTCATAATACAATGATAGGGCTTTGTTTATGACTCTGCCCAACATGTACTAGTCATACAAAATAATCTAAAATACAGAAGTAATCTTTTAATAAGTATTTTTATTTATAGGTAGCTATTTTTATATTACTTACATATTTCTTCAAATAATTCATTTTTGTCTCCAGTTTTGGTGAAAGCAATATACTTACTGGTACAAAGCAACTGAACTGTTTTGTTCATATAGTATGTTTCACAGATGTCATCCAGAATGGAAGCGTTTTTGAGGTTCCACATGACCTTCTTTTTTCTGCCAAAATTTCAATTTGCCTCCACTGCTGACTTGGTGATGTTATGGTTTCTCTAGGGTCTAAATGATGAGTAAATGTATTCTGCTTATATAGTCATGGTGCGTGTCAATGCAGAGCTCAGTATGTCAAGTTGTATACTTTGCTTTGCTCATGGTAGCAGAGCTGGCAGCAGCAGAAACAGTAGCTTGATTGCCTAAAAATAGAGGGTCCAAACAAGCTACCTTGGCAGCAAAGAAGGAATGAATGCAGTGAAGAACAGCAAATAAATTAGAAAATTCCAACTCCTGAAAGGGAAAGAGAAACAAGTCAGATAACATAAAAATTAATGTCTTTAAAAATTTATAATAGCTAGATTTTTTTTTAATTTCAATACACTTATCTAGAATCTGTGATATCTATAATATGGAAACTAATTTCAAATGTAGACATTTTTGGTCAACATGTAAACATCATAAGTATTGAAAATTTATTTCAATAGATGGTGGTGGATAAGAGGTAGGGAGGACTAATCACTCTTACCATCTATGAATGTTGTTTTAGCACTGATGAATATATTTTGCCAAAATTTTACTCCTGATAATGTATAATTAAAGATAAACTTGGAAGTACTTTTAGAAGTATTTTTATCTCTTCATACACACATCAGATGATAAATATGAGTTAGAGCAATTTAAAACTATTCTTGATTATTGTCTAGAATGAGGTAATATTTGCCATAAGAAACTGAATAAAAAATTCTAGAAGTAAGGGGATATGAACTCTTATAACCGCAGGATCCAACTGATTCACTTTCAAAAAATAATTCATGTACTAATTTTAATTGTGGCTGGCTGTTTAATGGTGTATGAGGCATATTTACTAAAAAAAAAATAAATAAACTAGAGCTCACTATTTCATTATGGATTTTTAGAAATAGGTTTCCCATTAAAATACCAAAGGAAATTTGTAACCCATTTACCAGTGGCAACCAAACTATATATGTGAAAACAGAAAAAAAGTTATTTCAAAACATAATTATGTCAAAATAGCTATAAAATCATAAAGCAACGCTCAGAATACATTTAGTAAGATGATGTTGCTAGTATTTTTATTAAAGACCATCAATAATCACATAAACATGTTTTAATTCCAAGATGATTGAAAGATTAATATGTTTATGTTCCTAATGAAATCAATACGATTAACTTATCACAAGGAGGATAACTAGAGGGTAATAAAGCATATGAAATTTCTGACAAACTCATTGCTATTTTATTATATGTTTCACTACATATATGTAATAAAGAATATAGAATTATAATTGATATGTACATGACTGACTGTGTTTACAACTTATATGTGGCAGTAGAAAATATTACAAAATATTCAATACATTATTACACATTATAACATCTGTCATGTACCAGGCAGCTATTTAAATAAAATAATTCATCTGAGGAGCATTTTCTCAGGTCAGGCAATAGGAGTACAATGAACCATAACATATATTCAGGAGTCTGTATAACGTAGAAGAAATAGCTATGCTTTCTCAGCTCCCTTCAAAACTTCAATATTTGATAGTTTCCTTTGTGAAGCAGCAACTTGTTCTAGAGAATAGAAGAAGTTATTCATTTATTCTAATTCCCTTAGATGTTTCCACCAAAAACGTCTCTAGTAACTCCATCATAATGATCTTAGAAGCTTTATTTATAATAATCCACTTCATTGGCATTAGTCATATGTTATTTGTAAATAAGCAAGTTCCCTTTGCTTTAGTTCATCCTGGAAATCCGCCATTCACCCCACCATGCTTGGTGTAGCCAGATTATTTCCTAAACAAATTTTGAATACTTTCTCTATTACCCCAAATTAAATACACTTGATGTGAAAGGTTTGGAAATTTTGGGAAAATGTAAAATGCTCTTGCGTGTTGTTAAAAAAATAAAACAACAACAACAAAAATAAGCAATTCACTCTAGGTAAGGAGGAGGATATTGTTGAGTGTTACAAATGGGTGAAAATAGTATAGCAAATAACTTTTTCTCAAAGGTAATTCTACCACCTCTTTATTAAAATAGAGGTTATATTTTGGTTACCCAAAATAAACAACCCTTAAATGTCTAAGTACCCAGGCATCTTTAGAAAAATAAAAATTTTCAATTATTACTACTTTGTCAATTATTTGTCAATAATTTAATATAGATTGACACTTTAACCTTTTTATACCCATTTTGAAGGAGTGATAGACAGGAAATAACAGCAGGTGATTAGAAGAGAAAGCAGGAGACCAAGTTGGATCCAAGTTTGGCTCTTCATTCCAATACCCACACATCTTTCCTCTGCCTCAGTGATCAGCCTTGGCAACCATTTCCACTCCTAGGGTGTCAACGATTCCTCTTATGTAAACTCACACTGCTCATTTACTAATTTTTTCTGTGAGTACTAGACCTGTATTCTTACAGCCTATTAAACACCCACTGATGATGAGCATCTATCTATCTATCCACAGACAGCTTCCACCAAGTTACAGACTTACAAGTTTCCCTTGTAAAAAAAAAAGTCTTATGATTGTCATGATCCCTCAGATATCGCTAAATATAAACTGTCTTCAAAACTGTAAAGAGTCATCCATTCAATAAAATACCATATGGATCTACTCTTTTTTGTTGTTGTTAAAATATAGCAGTGAATAAAACAGACAAAAACAAACAAAGGAACAAAACAGTCCTGATGGGACTTACATTCCAGTGACAGAAGACAAAATGTGACTAAGGGCATAAATAAATTAAGGATAATATGCCAGAATATGACAGTTACAATCAAGAAATAAAGTGGAGGAGACAGCAAAGACTACTCTAGCTGCCGTGGGAAAGGAAAATTCATGTTGCCTTATATACAGAACTTGAAAGGGATGAAAGAGTGAGCCATTTCCATGTTTGTGGGGAAATATTCCAGACACAAGAATTATAATTTTAAAGGCCCAGAGGTAGGGATGTTCCAGGAGAGTCTGAAGAAAAGCAAGGGCTGTTTTGTCTGGAACGGAATGAATTAAGGAGTACTTAGCAGACAATGAGATCAAAGAAAACACTTAGTACGCTGCATGAGCCTTTATGAGTTTTACTATGAGCAACATGGGAAACCATGGGAAATTTTTGAGCAGAGGAGTGACAAGCATTGACATAACTCAGAAAATGATGATTCTGGTTAGACTATTGAGAATAAGCTTTATGATCATTGAATTGAAAGAAGGAGGAGAAGTTACAAAGTTTCTATATGGAAATGGGTTGAATTTGGAAGTAGTTTTCAATAACTGGAAAAAAAAGTGTTGCTCTGCAAATGGAGGAATTATGGGAAAAGCAGGTTTGGAAGTAAAGATCAAGATTTTGGTTTTCGGAATGATATATCTGAACGCATATTAGATATATAGGTGACAGGTGGAGAACTGCATATATTAGTGTGGATTTAAGGGAAAAATTAGAGTTTAGAATAGAAGTTCAGTTTCTGTCAGCACATAGATGGTAGGTAAAACACTGTAGTCTGGATGAGGAGATCAAGGTGTGCAGGACAGGTAGAAAAAAATGACTGAGTACTCATCACTGTGATTCCACAGTATAAAAATGTAAGAAAGATGGGGAAGAACCAGCAAAGAAGGAATAGCTGTAGTTGTGAAGAAAGTGAGAGTAAAAACCAGGAGTCTTGTAAAATGACAGCTGGAAATCAAACAATCTAATTTAGCAACACAGAGGCCATTTTAATTCTTTACAAGAGTCCTCTTGTGGAGAAGTAGAAACAAAAGCTTCACAGGAATGACTTCATGAGAGCTTGCGTGTGAAGGTGTTAGAGTTACTACAGGCAAGTCTACCACAGGCAGCTTCTCTTTGAAGAAGAAATTCTTCTTTTCCTTTTAAAAGGGGGCATAGGAATATATCAGTAGGAAATCAAGAATGTTCTTCCAAAGTTTATGAAATTAGTACATACTTGTAGAATTGCTGGCACGAAATAGTTGAGCTCTTAAATCTGAGGACAATTGTAGAAACTGTATTCTTGAGAAGGGTGAGATCTGGTGCAAAAGTAGAGAGGCTGGACATGGATGGAAACCTGGACAATTGATCTGGAGCGGCAGGAGGTAAGGCACAGTACATGGGCACAACTCAAGGAAGGAGGGTAGATTTGGCGGTGTGTAGCTTTGATTCATTCTGTGTTTTAAATGGGATACAAAGCAAAGTCATACACTGACAGGATAAAGCGGAAAGTGTTGAGAATTTGGATAAACACTAATTTATAGGCATTATTTTAGGCACACAATCTGGAATTTATCTTCCTCATTCTGCTTGCTCTTTAAAAGCTTTTAACTCATTTATGCCTGAGACTGCAATTTTTTGAATTTTTGCAATCAGACCTTGGTGATGACCTTGAGAAGCAGAATATAAATAACTCCCACATGCTTAGCATTTCAATAATGGAACGCTAGGTGTAAGTGGGTCAATAACCCTTTTTTAAAATTATTATTAGGTGCATGTGCACAACGTGCAGCTTTGTTACATATGTATACATGTGCCTTGTTGGTGTGCTGCACCCATTAACTCGTCATTTACATTAGGTATATCTCCTAATGCTATCCCTCCCCACTACCCCTCCCCACAATAGGACCCGGTGTGTGATGTTCCCCTTCCCCTGTCCAAGTGATCTCATTGTTCAATTCCCACCTATGAGTGAGAACCTGCAGTGTTTGGTTTTCTGTTCTTGCGATAGTTTGCTGAGAATGATGGTTTCCAGCTGCATCCATGTCCCTACAAAGGACACGAACTCATCTTTTTTTATGGCTGCATAGTATTCCATGGTGTATATGTGCCACATTTTCTTAATCCAGTCTGTCACTGATGGACATTTGGGTTGATTCCAAGTCTTTGCTATTGTGAATAGTGACACAATAAACATACGTGTGCATGTGACTTTATAGCAGCATGACTTATAATCCTTTGGGTATATCCCCAGTAACGGGATGGTTGGGTCAAATGGTATTTCTAGTTCTAGATCCTTGAGGAATCACCACACTGATTTCCACAATGGTTGAACTAGTTTACAGTCCCACCAAGAGTGTAAAAGTGTTCTTATTTCTCCACATCCTCTCCAGCACCTGTTGTTTCCTGATTTTTTAATGATTGCCATTCTAACTGGTGTGAGATGATATCTCATGCTGGTTTTGATTTGCATTTCTCTGATGGCAAGTGATGATGAGCATTCTTTCATGTGTCTGTTGGCTGTATGAATGTCTTCTTTTGAGAAGTGTCTGTTCATATCCATTGCCCACTTTTTGATGGGGTTGTTTGTTTTTTTCTTGTAAATTTGATTGAGTTCTGCATAGGTTCTGGATATTAGCCCTTTGTCACAGGAGCGTATTGTAAAAATTTTCTCCCATTCTGTGGATGGCCTATTCACTCTGATGGTAGTTTCTTTTGCTGTGCAGAAGTTCTTTAGTTTAATTAGATCCCATTTGTCCATTTTGGTATTTGCTGCCGTTGCTTTTGGTGTTTTAGACATGAAGTCCTTGCCCATGCCTGTGTCCTGAATGGTATTACCTAGGTTTTCTTCTAGGGTTTTTATGGTTTTAGGTCTAACATTTAAGTCTCTAATCTATCTTGAATTAATTTTCGTATAAGGAGTAAGGAAAGGATCCAGTTTCAGCTTTCTACTTATGGCTAGCCAATTTTCCCAGCACCATTTATTAAATAGGGAATCCTTTCCCCATTTCTTGTTTCTCTCAGGTTTGTCAAAGATCAGATGACTGTAGATGCATGATATTATTTCTGAGGACTCTGTTCTGTTCCATTGGTCTACATCTCTGTTTTGGTACCAGTACCATGCTGTTTTGGTTACTGTAGCCTTGTAGTATAGTTTGAAGACAGGTAGTATGATGCCTCCAGCTTTGTTCCTTTGGCTTAGGATTGTCTTGGCAATGCGGGCTCTTTTTTGGTTCCATATGAACTTTAAAGCAGTTTTTTCCAATTCTGTGAAGAAACTCATTGGTAGCTTGATTGGGATGGCATTGAGTCTGTAAATTACCTTGGGCAATATGGTCATTTTCACAATATTGATTCTTCCTATCCATGAGCATGGTATGTTCTTCCATTTGTTTGTGTCCTCTTTTGTTTCACTGAACAGTGGTTTGTAGTTCTCCTTGAAGAGCTTCTTTACATCCCTTGTAAGTTGGATTCCTAGATATTTCATTCTCTTTGTAGCTATTGTGAATAGGAGTTCATTCATGATTTGGCTTTCTGTTTGTCTGTTACTGGTGTATAAGAATGCTTGTGATTTTTGAACTTTGATGTTGTATCCTGAGACTTTGCTGAAGTTGCTTATCAGCTTTAGGAGATTTTGGGCTGAGACAATGGGGTTTTCTAAATATACAATCATGTCATATGCAAACAGGGACATTTTGACTTCTTCTTTTCCTAAGTGAATTACCCTTGATTTCTTTCTCTTGCCTGATTGCCCTAGCCAGAACTTCCAACACTATATTGAATAGGAGTAGTGAGAGATGTTATCCCTGACTTGTGCCAGTTTTCAAAGGGAATGCTTCCAGTTTTTGCCCATTCAGTATGATATTGGCTGTAGGTTTGTCATAAATAGCTCTTATTATTTTGAGATACATTCTATCAACAACGAATTGATTGAGAGTTTTTAGCATGAAGGGCTGTTGAATTTTTTTGAAGACCTTTTCTGCATCTATTGAGATAATCATGTGGTTTTTGTCTTTCGTTCTGTTTATATGCTGGATTACATTTATTGATTTGCATATGTTGAACCAACCTTGCATCCCAGGGATGAAGCCCACTTGATCATGGTGGATAAGGTTTTTGATGTGCTGCTGGATTCGTTTTGCCAGTATTTTATTGAGGATTTTTGCATCGATGTTCATCGGGGATATTGGTCTAAAATTCTCTTTTTTTGTTGTATCTCTGTTAGCCTTTGGTATCAGGATGATGTTGGCCTCATAAAATGAATTAGGGAGGATTCCCTCTTTTTCTATTGATTGGAATAGTTTCAGAAGGAATGTTACCAGCTCCTCCTTGTACCTCTGGTAGAATTCGGCTGTGAATCCATCTGGTCTTGGACTTTGTTAGTTAGTAGGCTATTAATTATTGCCTCAATTTCACAGACTGCTATTGGTCTATTCAGGGATTCAACTTCTTCCTGGTTTAGTCTTGGAAGAGCGTAAGTGTCCAGGAAATTGTCCATTTCTTCTAGGTTTTCTAGTTGATTTGCATAGAGGTGTTTATATTATTCTCTGATGGTAGTTTGTATTTCTGTGGGGTCGGTGGTGATATCCCCTTTATCATTTTTTATTGCGTCTATTTGATTCTTCTCTCTTTTCTTCTTTGTTAGTCTTGCTAGTGGTCTATCATTTTTGTTGATCTTTTCAAAAAACCAGCTCCTGGATTCATTGACTTTTTGGAGGGTTTTTTGTGTCTCTATCTCCTTCAGTTCTGCTCTGATCTTAGCTATTTCTTGCCTTCTTCTAGCTTTTGAATGTGTTTGCTCTTGCTTCTCTAGTTCTTTGAATTGTCACATTAGGGTGTCAATTTTAGATCTTTCCTGCTTTCTCTTGTGGGCATTTAGTGCTATAAATTTCCCTCTACACTGTTTTAAATGTGTCCCAGATATTCTAGTATGTTGTGTCTTTGCTCTCATTGGTTTTAAAGATCATCTTTATTTCTGCCTTCATTTCGTTATGTACCCATTAGTCATTCAGGAGGAGGTTGTTCAGTTTCCATGTAGTTGAGCGGTTTTGATTGATTTTCTTAGTCCTGAGTTCTAGTTTAATTTCACTGTTGTCTGAGAGGCAATTTGTTATAATTTCTGTTCTTTTACATTTGCTGAGGAGTGCTTTACTTCCAAATATGTGGTCAATTTTGGAATAAGTGCGATGTGGTGCTGACAAGAATGTATATTTTGTTGATTTGAGGTGCAGAGTTCTGTAGATGTCTATTAGGTCCACTTGGTGCAGAGTTGAGTTCAATTCCTGGATATCCTTGTTAACTTTCTGTCTCATTGATCTGTCTAATGTTGACAGTGGGGTGCTGAAGTCTCCCATTATTATTGTATGGGAGTCTAAGTCTCTTTGTAAGTCTCTAAGGACTTGCTTTATGAGTCTGGGTGCTCTCGTATTGGGCACATATATATTTAGGATAGTTAGCTCTTCCTCTTGAATTGATCCCTTTACCCTTATGTAATGGCCTTCTTTGTCTTTTCTGATCTTTGATGGCTGAATGTCTGTTTTATCAGAGACTAGGATTGCAAGCCCTCCTTTTTTTGTTGTCCATTTGCTTGATAGATCTTCTTCCATCCCTTTATTCTGAGCCTATGTGTGTCTCTGCATGTGAGGTGCGTCTCCTGAATACAGCAAACTGATGGGTCTTGACTCTTTATCCAATTTGCCAGTCTGTGTCTTTTAATTGTACCACTTAGTCCATTTACATTGAAGGTTAGTATTGCTATGTGTGAACTTGATCCTGTCATTATGATATTAGCTGTTTATTTTGCTCACTAGTTGATGCAGTTTCTTCCTAGCATCGATGGACTTTACATTTTGACATGTTTTTGCAATGGCTGGTACCGGTTGTTCCTTTCCATGTCTAGTGCTTCCTTCAGGATCTCTTGTAGGGCAGGCCTGGTGGTGACAAAATCTCTCAGCATTTGCTTGTCTGTAAAGGATTTTATTTCTCCTTCACTTATGAAATTTAGTTTGGTTGGATATGAAATTCTGGGTTTAAAATTCTTTTCTTTAAGAATGTTGAATATTGGTCCCCACTCTCTGTGGCTTGTAGAGTTTCTGCCAAGAGATCTGCTGTTAGTCTCATGGGCTTCCCTTTGTGTGTAACCTGACCTTTCTCTCTGGTTGCCCTTAACATTTTTTCCTTCATTTCAACTTTGGTGAATCTGACAATTATGTGTCATGGAGTTGTTCTTCTCGAGGAGTATCTTTGTGGTGTTCTCTGTATTTCCTGAATTTGAATGTTGGCTTGCCTTACTAGGTTGGGGAAATTCTCCTGGATGATATCCTGCAGAGTGGTTTCCAACTTGGTTCCATCTTCCCCATCACTTTCAGGCACACCAATCAGATGTAGATTTGGTCTTTTCACATAATCCCATACTTCTTGGAGGTTTTGTTCATTTCTTTTAACTCTTTTTTCTCCACACTTCTCTTCTCACTTCATTTCATTCATTTGATCTTCAATCGCTGATACTCTTTCTTCTAGTTGATCAAGTCGGTTACTGAAGTTTTTGCATTTGTCACATATTTCTCGTGTTATGGTTGTCATCTCTATCAGTTCTTTTAACGTCTTCTTGCGTTGATTATTCTAGTTATCCATTTATCCATTCTTTTTTCAAGGTTTTTAGTTTCTTTGTGCTGGTTACGTAGTTCATCCTTTAGCTCTGAGAAGTTTGATCAACTGGGGCCTTCTTCTCTCAACTCATCAAAGTCATTCTCGATCCAGCTTTGTTCCATTACTGGCAATGAGCTGCTTTCCTTTGGAGGGGGAGATGCGCTCTAATTTTTTGAATTTCCAGCTTTTCTGCACTGCTTTTTCCCCATCTTTATAGTTTTATCTGCCTTTGGTCTTTGATGATGGTGATGTACTGATGGCGTTTTGGTGTGGGTGTCCTTTCTGCTTGTTAGTTTTCCTTCTAACAGTCAGGACCCTCATCTGTAGGTCTGCTGGAGTTTGCTTGAGGTCCACTCCAGACCCTGTTTGCTGGGGTATCAGCAGCGGAGGCTGCAGAAGATAGAATATTGTTGCACAGCAAGTGTTGCTGTCTGATTCATGCTCTGGAAGCTTTGTCTCAGGGTGTACCCTGCCATGTGAGGTGTGAGTTGTCGGTCTGCACCTAGTGGGGGATGTCTCCCAGTTAGGCTACTCAGGGGTCAGGGACCCACTTGAGCAGGCAGTCTGTCCATTCTCAGATCTCAACCTCTATGCTGGAAGATCCACTGCTCTCTTCAAAGCTATCAGACAGGGGCATTTACCTGTGCTGAGGTTTCTACTGCTTTTTGTTTAGCTATGCCCTGTCCCCAGAGGAGTGTACAGAGGCAGGCCGGCCTCCTTGAGCTGCAATGGGCTCCACCCAATTGAGCTTCCCGGTGGCTTTGTTTACTCACTTAAGCCTCAGCAATGGTGGGCGCCCCTCCCCCAGCCTCACTGCTGCCTTGCAATTAGATCTCAGACTGCTGTGCTAGCAATGAGGGAGGCTCCAAGGGCGTGGGACCCTCCAGGCCAGGTGTGGGATATAATCTCCTGATGTGCCGTTTGCTAAGACCCTTGGTTAAGTGCAGTATTAGGATGGGAGTTACCCGATTTTCCAGGTGTTGTGTGTCTCAGTTTCCCTCGGCTTGGAAAAGGGATTCCCTTCCTTTTTGCACTTCCCAGGTGAGGTGATGCCTCACTCTGCTTCAGCTGTCACTGGTCGGGCTGCACCAGCTGACCAGCACCGATTGTCCAGCATTCCCCAGTGAGATGAACTGGGTACCTCAGTTGAAAATGCAGAAATCACCCATCTTGTGTGTTACTCACGCTGGGAGCTGGAGGCTGGAGTTGTTCCTATTCATCCATCTTGGGTGTGCGCCCCGCATCGGTCAATAACTCTTGAGTCCTCTGAACACCACTGAGGGCCAACTAAGTCACCATCTACATTTGCATACATGTTTCCCACAGTAAAATGGTCATGCAACATTCAATAGATCATTAAACCATAACTGAAGTAAATCTTCTAGAATGTGAGGATAAAAAAATATTGAAACTGCTGCAGAAACTTCCATTTTGTAAATCACTTGCTTAATAGCATTATCATGTTTCCATTATGGCTCTTGATTTCAAGATAGGTTTCTTTTTCATTTCTACTGTGATTGTCATCCCTTCTTCAAGGCCAGATTGAACTCTAATATTCTTCATGCCCTTGCAGTCATTAGAGAAAAACAAATCTCTCCATCATTATTCATAGAAGGTTTATCTATTGCTAAAGCCATTATGGTCAGATTTATTTATGTCATTATTGTGTAAGTGAATATGTTCCCTGGTTGACATCTCCTTTATGTGTCATTCACCTTTTTGCTGCAGCAACCTTAGGAAGATATAGTTCACGTACTATGATACTTACCTGTTTAAACCATGCAATTCAGTGGATTTTATAATATTCACAGTTGTATAACTATCACCATCAAATTTTAGAACATTTTTATTTTATTGCTCCAAAAGTATATCCTGTACCCAGTACAAGTCACTCCTCATTTCCTCTCTCTTCAGCTCCTGATAAGCATTATTTTTTTTTTTTTTGTCTTTCTATTGGTTTGCTTTTTGTGGACATTTCATATAAATAATATCATACATATAAGATATTTGCTATTGTCTGCATTCACTTAACACACTGTTTTCAAGGTGCACCCATGTTGTAGCATAGATAGTTCTTCTTTTCTCTTTATTGATGAATATTTCCTGATGTGGACATATCTCTTCCTTCCCATTCATCACCTGTTGAACATTTGCGTTGTTTCCACTTTTGATATTTTTGTGAATAATGCTGCTGCGAACATCTGTGTACAGTTTCTTTTTTGTGTGTTTGGGAATATCCTGTATTTGCTCTTGAATATACCTAGAAGTGGAATTGCTGGGTCATATGACAACTTCAGCTTGCACTTTTTCAGAAAATGTTGAACTTTTGTCTAAATGAATTACCACATTTTACATTCTCACTAGCAAAAGATGAGTGCTCCAATTTCTCTGCATCCTCACTAATCATCATTATTGTCTAATTTCTTCTTTTTGAATAATTATAGCCATCCTATAGAATGGGAAGCTGTATTTTACTGTGGTTTTGATTTGCATTTTGATAACTAATGATTTGAGCATCATTTCTTGTGCTTATTGACAATTTAAATGTCTTCTCTGGAGAAATGTCAATTCGAATCCTTTGTCAATTTTTATTTGGGGTATTTATGTTTCTATTTCAAATTCTAAAAATCCTTTATATATTTGCATACAGTCTCCTTAACAAATAAATGATTTGAAAATGTTTCTGCCAATCTGTAAGTTGTATTTCACCTTTTTTATAGTATTACTCAGCACAACTGCTTTAAATTTTGAAAAAGTCCAATTTGTCTATTTTTTCCCCTTTGACTCTCGTGCTTTTCCCCTTTGATTCTTGTGCTTTTGGTGTGAAATCTAAGCACAATTGTCAAACCCAAGGTTACAAAAATTTAATCCCATATTTTCTTCAAATAGGTTTACAGTTTTAGCTCTTAGATATATTTCCATGTTTCATTTTTAAGAATTTTTTTTTTTTTTTTTTTTTTTTTTGTGGTGTGAGGAAATGACCCAACTTAACTTTTTGGATTAGGCGACATTTTTGGATTAGGATTAGGCGCGCCTTTTTGGATTAGGCAACCTTATTGAAAAACCTGTTCCTTTCCACATTTTATCGTGTTGAAAAGCATGGCAGAAGACAGTTAACAATAAGTAAGGTTCATTTCTAGACTCTCAATTGTATTTCAGTGTTGTATATGTCCATTCTTATGACAATACCACAAAGCCATGGTGACCATAGCCTTGTAGTGTTCTGAAATATGGAACTGTGGGTCCTCTCCAACTTATTTGCCAAGATTATTTTGGCTATACTGGATTTCATATACATTCAGGATCAGCTTTTCCATTTCTGAATAAAAGGTAGTTGGCATTTTAATGGAGATTTCTTAAATCTGCATATTAATTTTGGAATATTTTCATATTAAAAATATCGTCTTCTAATTTATGCACATGGGATGTAGCTCCCCTTATTTAAATCTTCTTGAAATTCTTTCCATGTTTTGTAGTTTTCAGTACACAATATTTGCACCTTTTTTGTTAAACATATTCCTTAGAATTTTTTTGATGCTATTATAAATGATTTTTGTTCTTAATTTTACCTACTCTAATCCACTGCTAACATATAGAAATACACTTGATTTTTGTGCATTGGGATTATATGCTGCAACCTTACAGAAGTCATTTACTAGTTAGCACTAATAGTTTTCTTGGTGAATTCATGAACATTTTCTATATTTAAGTTTGTATCATCTAGCCTGACTAGAAATTCCAACACAAGGTTGATGAAAGTGGGGAGAGCATACATCATTTTTCTCTTCCTGATTGTAGGGGGAACACATATATTCTTTCTATACTTAGTTGTCCTCAGTATACTTGTTATGAAATGGTATTTTTTTCTTATTTTTGAATCTATTACAATGATTATGTATTTTTGTCCTTTATTCAATTAATATGGTATATTGCATTATTGATTTTAAGATATATATATATATATATATATATATATATATATATATATATATACACACACACACACCATACATTCCAGAATATATACCAAATGATCATGGTGTATAATAATTTTTGATTGTTGTTGGATTTGGTTTGCAAGAATTCTGTTAAAGATTGCTTCATCTACCCCCATTAGAGATATTGGTCTATGGCTTTCTTCTCATCTGATAGTTTTGGTTTTGCTATGAAGCTAATTTGAACCTCAAATTAGTAGGGGAGTGTTTCCTCTTTTTCTGTATTTTGAAAATATTGTGAAAGTTTGGTAATAATTGTTTTTTCATTGTTTAGTGGAGTTCATCAGACAAACTTCTTTGGGGCTTTTTCTTGTGGCAGAGGTGTTTTAAAAATACCATTTCAGTATCTTTCCTTCTTTTAGGTGTATTCCAATTATTTATTTCTCTTTGGGTCAGTTTCATTGGTTGGTGTTATTCTCAGAGTTTACACACTTCAATTAATTATGTAAATGTTTAGCAATTATTTATAGTTATGTTTTTCTTTTTAATATCTAACATATACCTTCTTTTATTTCTGATTTTAAAAAATTTGAATCTTCTCTCTCACTGGTTATCTAGTTAAAGTTTTGTCATTCTTGCTAACCTTTTAAAAATCTAAATTTGAGTTTTTCTAATTTCCTTAATTGTTTATGCATTCTCTTTTTATTTATTTCTGGTCTAAATTTATATTCGTCCTCCTTCCTGCTTGCTTTGTGTTTACTTTGCTTTTTTCTCTAGTTTCTTATTGAGAAAGATTAGGTATTTAAGTTTTTTATTATTTAATGCAACATTTGAAGTTAAAATTTTTCTCTAAACAAACTATAGCTGCATAGCATAAGTTTTAGTATGATGAGATTTCATTGTTATTTATCTCCCAATAAATTATAATTTCACTGTGATTTTCCTTTTGACCCATTGGTTATTTAGGAATTTGTTTTTAGTATCCTCATATTTGTATATGTTTCAATTTGTTTTTTTGTTATTCATTTCTAATTGTATTCCACTGTGTTCATAGAACATAATTTGTACTATTTTAACGTTTTAAATGTAGTGAGGCTTGATTTATAACCTGACATATACATGGTCTTAGATAATGTTGCTTGTATTCTGATTAAAAATGTGTGTTCTTCTGTAATAGGATGGAGAGTCTAAACAGGTCAGCATGTCTGGTTGTTTACTGTCCTGACCAAGTCAACATCCTGTTACTCTTCTGCCTCATTGTTCTATCGATCAGTTAAAATGGGGTATTGAAGTCTACAACTAACTGTTGATACTTGCCATTTTCTCTTTGATTTCACCTCATTTGTTCCATAAATTTTGGAACTCTGTCATTATCATCAAATATGCTTATAATTGTTATATCTTCTTGGAAATTTGATTCATTTTTCACTAAACAATGCCCTTTTTAGTATCTTGAAACAATTTTTGACTTAAAACCTTTTGTGTCAAATTACTATAGATACTTGAGTTCTTTTCTCATTATTGTATACAAGATACATGTTTTTGTGTCATTTTGTTTGCAACCTACATGTGTGTTTAGCTGTAAAGCTTGGATAATTCTACTTCTAGGAAGATGGAGTAGACATATCTGTCCCTTTTACGCCTACTAAGTAGGACTGAATTCTTTGCATATTTTATGTAAAACAAACATAAGGAAACTTTAAAGGTAAATATTAGTGAGATAACTCCACCCACCCTACTCAGGGTGGGATCAGTGAAAGCCTACTGGGGAACTGGACCTCCTACTCTTTTACAGTAGTTGTGAAGAGCCCCAACTCCCAATGGAGGTAAAGTAGTAAACCTGAAATTCTACGACTACCTGGCAAGAGCAACATGGCGCTCTCCCTTACCTTGATAAAGCTATATCAATGGAAATTAGATAAAACATAATGTTTAAGTAAGATTTGGAATCTCATAACTAAATAACAAAAATGTTTAATTCCAATAGAAGATCACTCATCATACCAAGAACCAGTGAAAACTCAAAATGAATGGAAAAAAATTCAAAAGATGCCAACAGTGAGATGACATAGATTTTAGAATCAATTGACAAATATTTTAAAGTAGTCACAAAATTGTTCCAATAAGTAATTATCACCATGCTTACAACAAATGAAAGTATACAAAGTCTCAGAAAAGAAACACAAATTCTAGGAAGAAATAAAAGACATAAAAAAGAATAAAATAAAAATTTTAGAACTGATAAATATAATAACAGAAATAAAAAACTGAATAGATGGCTCAACAGCAGAAAGAAGAGAACAGAAGAATCAGTGAACTGGATAAAAGAATTGTGAAAATTAACCAGCTAGAATAAACACTATAAGAAAGACTGAAAAAAGGAAAGACTATTCAATGAACTGTGAGACTAAAACAAATATATATATGTACTATTCATGTCTTCAGAGTCCAAAAAATGAGGAGAAAAATTAAGGAACTGCAAAATATTGAAAGAAATTATAGCAGAAAATTCATTGAAATTGGTGAAAGACTGAATTCTTTAGATTTAAGAGACTAAGTGAAACACAAAGAGGATAAACTCAAAGAAATCCTTGCCAACACACATCATAGTCAACTTCTGAAAACTAGATAGCAAAAAGTCTTGAGAGCAGCAAGAGAGAAATAAAACCTTACCTATAGGAGAACACAAGTCAAATGACAGAGAATTTCTCATCAGAAATCATACAGTCAGAAGGAAGTGGCACAAGATTTTTCAACTGCTGAAAGAAAACAACTGTCAATCCTGAATCCTATATCCAGCAAAACAGCGTTTCAGAAATCAAGGAAAAATGAAGACATTCTCAGCTAAAGATAAACAAAGTAAACTTATAATAAGACCTATCCTAAAAACATGGCTTAAAAAGGACAAAAAGAGAAAATAATTATAGAAGCTATCTTGGAACTTAGGAAGAAAGCAAGAATATGGTAAGAAAAGTGATCCATAAATATTTTATTTCTGCTTTTGAGTTTTCTAATTTATAATTGGGTATTGAAACAAAAATTGTAACATTGTCTGGTTTGGTTCTTATTATATGTAAATAAAATATTTTAAAATATTATATAAAGAATAGTATAAAATATGAAATATAAACTAAACTATATTTATATATTATAAATATAAACTATATTATATATTATAAATATAAACTATATTTATATATTATAAATATAAACTATATTTATAACAAATATTATGTTAATATATGCTTAAATATAATATATAAATATTATAAACCATAATATATTATATATTATAAAATGTAAAATATAAAATAGGTAAAGAGACTTATAATATGTTAAGGTTTCTACACCTAACTGATAAGATGTTGATTTCACTAGACTATGAAGATATATACAAAATATAACCCTGAGAGTAACCACTAAGAACAGTATATGTTGAAGTATACTCAAAAATGCTGTGGATGAAATTAATTTCTAAAACAATATGTTCAAAAAAGGCACATGAAGGCAGAAAAAATAAAACAGAAAAACGGAAAAAAAAACAAAATTCAAATATATAATGATAAATATGTCAACACATCAACAATTAAAAGGAAAGTAAATTGTCTAAATACACCAATCAATACACAGAGATTGGCAGAATAGATTAAAAAACATGACCCTGGCCGGGCGCGGTGGCTCAAGCCTGTAATCCCAACACTTTGGGAGGCTGAGACGGGTGGATCGCAAGGTCAGGAGATCGAGACCATCCTGGCTAACCCGGTGAAAGCCCGTCTCTACTACAAAATACAAAAAACTAGCTGGGCGAGGTGGCGGGCGCCTGTAGTCCCAGCTACTCAGGAGGCTGAGGCAGGAGAACGGCGTAAACCCGGGAGGCAGAGCTTGCAGTGAGCTGAGATCCGGCCACTGCACTCCAGCCTGGGCGACAGAGTGAGACTCCGTCTCAAAAAAAAAAAAAAAAAACATGACCCAAATATATGCTATCTACAAGCTCACTTTAAATATAATGATACAGTTATATTTAAAGTAAAAGACTGATAAAAGATATATCATGCATATTTTTATGAAGAAAAGTGACTAGTCGCCCTATTAGCATTAGATGAGCTAAACTTCAAAGTAAAGAAAATTATTGGACAAAATGTGACTAATTAATAATAAAATTATAAATCTATAAGAAAAACATATCGACTCTAAATATGTATACATCAAATAACTTAGATGCAAACTACATAAACCAGAAACTGATAGAATTGAAAGGTAAAACAGATAAATACACAATTACATCGAAGACTTCAACATCCTCTTAACAATTGGTAAAGAGTTAAACAGAACGTCAGCAGGAATATAGAAGAATTAGAAAACACCATCAAATGACAAGATCAAACTAACATTTTTAGAACTTTTGGACAACACAAATAGAATATACATTATTTGTAAGTTTCTGTAGAAACTTGACCATACTGGGGGCATAAAACAAATCTCAATACATTTAAAATAATTAAAGTCATAGAAGATGTGTTTTCTGACCACAGAAGAATGAGTAACAGAAAGAAAACTAAAACAATTTCTGACACTTGAAAATGAAGCCGCAGAATTATAAATAATCCATTACATACAAGAAAGTCTCAAAAGAAATAAAAAAAAAGCATTGAACTGAATAATGATAAAAATAAAACAGAGTCAGGGTGCAGGTGTTCTGCTTTGACTGTTTCATTGGCAATATCTTGATTGTAATCGTATATATGCTAGAGTACTTTTCAGTTAAAAAATTTAAACTATTTCTCATGAGAGCATCATATAGTTAAATCATTTAAGGAAATTTATTATGTTAATCTCTGCCTTCAGTTGGAATGCTTAATATATTTGCTTTTAATGCAGTTATAGATATGGTGATATTTATATTCACTTTATATCATAAATTTTTATTTTTGTTCCTTTAATTTTCCATTACTGTTTTTATTTTGGGTGTTACACCATGACAAATGTACATGTACATGTGTATATACTTTCATATAAATTATATATAAATATATACTATATAGATATAATTTTAATTCTCCTATTTTTATCATTAGTTATTTTATTAATTATTTGGAGGGATATAATAATATTTTAAAATATTCTAGTTCAGAATAATGACAGTATCAATACTGCTCAAAAATTTGCTTCTATAAAACTCTGTTCCCCCCACTTCTTTGTGCTATTATTGTCATACACTTTACATCTTTATATATTACAAGCTGAAAGACACAGTGATATAATTATCATTTTATGAATTTTTCTTTTAAATCAGTTAGAAGTATAACACCAATAAAAATGCATTTATACTGTCACTTATATTGAATTATGTATTACCTTTAACAGTGTTTTTATTATTTCTAAGTGTATATTCAAGTTATTATCTAAAAATTATTTTCTGTAGTGTATATTTACTAGCGGCAAATGTTCTTTTTTTTATATGTAATAATGATTTAATTCTCCTCCACTTTGGAAGGAGAGTTTCGCGGAATAAGAACCTCTTAAATGACACCCTTTTTGTTTCAGCACTTAAATGTGTTATTCTATTACCTTCTAGCTTTCATAGCTTACTACAAAAAATGAGCTGTTATTCTTATTAATGATTCTTTGCATGTCGTGAGTCATTTTTCTTTTGCTGTTTTCAAGATTCTTTGGCCTTTTGCTGGTCAACCATGATAATTGTACGTCTTTGTTTTTATTCTACATGGAGTTCATTGAGCTCTTCAGATATGTATAGTACTATAAAATTTGAGACGTTTTCAGCTGTTATTTCTTAAAATATTGTTTCTATCCCTGTCTCTCCTTGTTTTCTTGGTATTCCCTTTACATATATGACAGTATAACTTATGTGGCCATAGAGACTTCTGAGACTCTGCTATTTTTCTTCATTTATGTTTTTGTTATTCCTTAGACTGGATAATCTCAGTTGCCCTATTGACATTCAGATATAGTGAACTCTTAATATTCTCTTAATCTTTCTTCATAAACTCAAATATTTTGTTCAGTTCATCTAAGAATTTTTAAAATTTCAGTAATTGTACTTTTCAACTGAAGAATTTTATTTGATTCCTTTCATTACTTCTATCTTTCACTAACATTTTCTATTTGGTCAAACGTTAATTCTTTGGGCATAGCTTTGTTTAGACCACTTAATATATTTGTAATTCACAATTTAAATTATTTTATTAGTAAGTGCACCAGATGGTTTTCCTCAGAGAAAGCTTCTATTGAGTCTATTTTCTTACAGAAAAGCCACAGTTTTGAGAATTTTTTCAATGTCACATAATTTTTGTTTAAAACTGGCATTTCAAAGAATATTCTTAGAAATCAGATTCTCATTCTTCCCAAGAGTCTGATGCTGTTGCAGTTTGTTGTTGTTTTCCTATCTGTTTCACTGATAGGAAACAGACTATTTTTGTCTATTTAGCTTCTTGGTCGTCTATTGTTTTGACCAATATTTCTGTAAATTATTAGAAGCAAAGTCTTACAACTTTTCCATGGGGCTCTGTATGTGTTTTGTGGCACTTCTTTAATGCTCCGGCAATGTGCAACTCTTTCTAAGTCTTTACTTTCTTCTTGCACAGATTTTTAAGGTCAGACAGAACGGAGAGTTTAGGGCATCTTTTTTCATCATGCGCACAGCCCGGCACATTCATGCGCCCTTCCAGGTTCTCAGGAATGTATTGGAGCTTCTAAAAGTCCCTCATTGGAATCTTATTCCTCAGATCTTAAGTTTTACACCAGTGTCTTTCTTGCCACACTGGTATTGCCAGTTCAAGTAGGTGTAATCTTAAACAACTACTGTTGATTGTTAAATACTGAGGTTAGCAATCTTTCCAATGAGAAAGGTCTGAGTAAGGTCAAGTAATGACAAGGTCTGTGTCTTAGTCTGTTTGTGTTGCTATAACAGAATATCTGAGGCTGGGTAACTTATAGAAAAAAAGAAGTTTATTTGGCTCATTACTCTGGTGACTGAAAAGTCTAAGATGGGAAAGCTGCATCTGGTGAAGGTTTCAGGCTGTTTCACCTCATGGCAGAAAGTGAAAGTGGAGTGGGCATGTGCAAAGAGATCGCATGTTGAGAAAGGAAGCAAGACAGAGAAACTGCGGAAGCCAGACTGTTTTTAACAACCCACTCCAGTGGGAAATAAGGCATTTCTACAAGAGTAAGATCTCACCCACCTTTGCAGCAGGGAATTAATTTATTTATGGAGGAATCTACCCCACGACCTGAACAGCTCCCTCTAGGCCCCACATTCCAACACTGCCATATTGGGGATCAAATTTTGACATGAGTTTAAGAGGAACAAACCATATTCAAAGTGAAGCATTTCACCTCTGCCCCCATAAAACTCATATACTTCTTACAATGCTAAATACAATCATTCCCTCCAAATAGTCCCAAAAGTGTTAACTTTTCCAACATCAGCTTGAAAGCCCAAAGTTCAAATTATCTTTTGAGACTCAGGGCAAGTTCCTTGTAGTTATGAATCTGTGAAATCAAAAGCAAGTCATTTATTTCCAAGATAAAATGGTATAACAGATATTTAGTAGATATTCCTATCCTAAAAGGGAAAACTAGACAAAAAGAAATAAATGATAGGTCCTACATAAGTCCGAAACACAGCAGGGCAGACAGTAAATCTTAAGGCTCCAGGATAATTTTCCTTGACTCCATATCTCACACTCTGTGTACATGGGTGTGAAGGGTGGGTTCTAAGGTCTTGGGCAGTTCAACTCCCATGGTTTTGTTGAGTGTCGCACATGTGTCTGCCCTCATAGATTGAAGTCTGGTACCTGTAGGTTTCCTTGGTGGGCATTACATGGTGTTGGTGGTTCTATAATTCTGAGGTGTTGATGGTGACCCCAGTAGCTCCCGTAGGCTTTGTGCTGGTGAGGACTTGGTAGAGCTCTAACTCCACATTTCCACTCAGCATTGTCCTATGGGAGGTTCTCTGTGGTGGTTCTATCCTGTGACAAGTCTCTGCCTGGGCCTGCAGTTTTTTCTATACACCCTTTGAAATCTCAGTCAATAAAGCCTTGTTTCCATAGCTCTCACATTCTGCAGGCCTGTAGAATCAACACCATGTGGATACCAAGGTTTACTGTTTGTGCCTTTCAAAGCAGAGTCCTGAGCCTTACTTGGGGCCACTTGAGCCACGGCTGCTCTTGATGTGGAGAGCAGCATCCCGAGGCAGCACAGGACTTCAGCAGCCTAGGTCTGTCCCCAAAACCCATTCTGTCCTCCTAGGCCTCTCAACCTGTGATGAGACTGGCCTCAAAGATATTTGAAATGCCTTTAGGGATTTTCCCCATTATTTTGATTATTAGCACTGGGTTTCCTTTCAGCCATGCTAATCTCTTTAGCAACTACTCACTGGACCCAACCCTCAGCACCCTTTCCAAACATGCCTTTTCTTTTTATATAACCAGTCTGCAATTTTTTTAAATCCATACAGTCTACTTTCCTCTTAACGATAAATTGTACATTTAGGTCATGTCTTTACTCTTAAATCTTACTGCATACAGTTAAATGCAACCATGCAGTTGCCTGAATGCTTTACTACCTGAAGTTCTCTTCTGGCAAACATTAATCACTCTTAAGTTTGACCTTCCACAAAATACTAGGGAATCGACATAATGCAGTCAGGTTCTTTGCAAGGGTGTAATAGGCATATCTTCTACTGTTTATATTTCTAATGGCATTTTGGTTCTGACCACATAATGAATCTCTAGGAAGTTCCAAACTTTCCCTCATCCTTTTGTCTTACTCTGAGTCCTCACCAGAATCACCCTAAGGATCCCATTCACAGCAATACAGGCTTTTTCTAGTCTCCTCCAAATTTTTCCAGATACCAGCCATTATCCAATTCCATTGCCACTTCCACATTTTCAGCTATCTGTAGAGCAACACCCCACTCTTCATGCCAATTTTCTTAGTCCATTTGTGTTGCTATAATAGCATACTTGAGACTGGATAATTTATCTTTCAAAAAAGCAGTTTATTTGTCTCTGATTATGGTGACTGGAAAGTTCAAAGTGGGGTAGCCACATCTGATGGCCACCTCAGGTTGCTGAACCTCATGGCAGAAAGTGGAAGTGAAGTGGGACTATGCAAAGAGACCACATTGTAGAGAGGTAGTAAGAGAGAGAAACTTGTGAAGCTAGACTTGTTTTAACAACCAGTTCTCATGGGAATTAATCCATTTCCCCCTAGAATGAGAATCCACCCATTCTCACAAGAAGGCATTATTTACCACCATGACTCAGACACTTCCCAATAGGCCCCATCTCCCCACACTGTCACATTGAGAATCAAATTTCAACATGAGTTTCAGAGGGGACAAGCCATATTAAAACCATAGCAGCCTGTAAATTGACTTCTCTAGGGAGCTTCCAGATAGGTCAGATGATTATGATTTTCTTGGGATTGTGCTTTTTTAGAATCTGCAAGCCCAGTCCATATCCTTCAGTGGGTTCTGAGGTACTAGGTCTTATAGCTAGCTACCATATTTTCTAGGATGCGTATTTTCAAGGTCACAGTGGTTACCTTGACAGGGTAGTAGGAAGCTCTCCATTCTTACCAAAACTTGAAGTTTGTTTTGTTTTTAAAAAATGCTGTATGGTTACTCCAAACATTTATTTCACAATTCTGAATAACATTGATTCTGATAATTATGAATATTTTCTCATTGCCTTTCCAGAAGAGTGGAATTTCAGAAGTTCTTAGTGTGCCATTCTGAAAATCCAGGCCACATTCACTTTTGATTTCTAAAATGCCTAAGGCACAGTAATTTGCAAAATGTTTATGATCCGTAAGTATCAATTAATTTGCATTCCAGCGTTTATAGGCATAGATCAGAATCCAACCTATTGTTTTGATCCTTTATTCTCTTCCTCTACTTTATGGGTTTCCAAGGACTATAACCTGTACTCTTTGTGATTTGGGTTACTGGTTTATTATGTATCTCAATCTCCTGATCCCCATCACTGAGTTTGGCAAATAAAAATAGAAACTTATTACATTGACTATCTCTGCTAAACTGCTTGCTTCAAAATCCTTTATGTTCTTTTAGCATCTTGATGTTATTACATCAAAATTTTGCTTTATTTCTTTCAAATTAATGTAAATAAAATAAGATATTTGTATCTCTTATATCATGTTTACACTGATCTTCTTGTATTAAATTATTTGGTGAATATAAATATGTCAGTCAATATCTTGATACCTGTGTCCGTAAATGTTAAGGTGGCATGACAACTGCAGTTAAGAAACTTACTTGGGGCTGGGCGCGGTGGCTCAAGCCTGTAATCCCAGCACTTTGGGAGGCCGAGACGGGCGGATCATGAGGTCAGGAGATCGAGACCATCCTGGCTAATACGGTGAAACCCCGTCTCTACTAAAAAATACAAAAAACTAGCCCGGCGAGGTGGCGGGCGCCTATAGTCCCAGCTACTCGGGAGGCTGAGGCAGGAGAACGGCGTAAACCCGGGAGGCGGAGCTTGCAGTGAGCTGACAGTGAGCTGAGATCTGGCCACTGCACTCCAGCCTGGGCGACAGAGCCAGACTCCGTCTCAAAAAAAAAAAAAAAAAAAAAAAAAAAAAGAAACTTACTTGGGGCATGGAGAGACCTAAATTTATACAGTTAGTCTTACTTCATTGTGCAAATAATTATAAATAGACATGTATAGCTTCAGGATAATTCTGTTTTTCCAGTTGAAATGCAATTTATTATTTCTAACCTTAAATGTTTTCATGATGATGGTGTTTTTTGCTACAATTACCTGACTATGAGAACATAATACAGTACTTGATTACTACACTCTGTGTTTTGTTACTTTGCCTCCTGGGAAATTGTTCCAGAAGGTCTTCAACTTTAAAATTCTGATTTTCAAAATGTTCTTAAATGGGTCAATTAACTAAAAATTTATGAACAATTCTTCTCTTCGTAAATGATTACTTTTGACAAAAAGGAAAAAACAAAATGTTGCATACCATAGGCATGTTCCCTTTGACAGTTACTACTTTGGAGGCAGTTGATAGATTTGTTTCATCTGTAAGATGTTAATGTAAATTTTACAGTCTACCATGAGAGACAAAATGTAGTAGAGATTTCTCTACAAATAGAGAAATTCACTATTATGATGAGAGTAGGAGATTTGAAAAATATATGCAAGGAGAAAAAATATATCTATGAAAAATAAAATTAATTCAGAATCCTCAGTGATTCCCAGGAGTTTAAAATCTCTTCTAAGGGGGAGAGAGACACTATCTTGTCCAGATATCTTCTTTTTTTTTTTTTTTTTTCCGAGACGGAGTCTCACTCTGTCGCCCAGGCTGGAGTGCAGTGGCCAGAGCTCAGCTCACTGCAAGCTCCGCCTCCCGGGTTTACGCCATTCTCCTGCCTCAGCCTCCCCAGTAGCTGGGACTACAGGCGCCCGCCACCTCGCCCGGCTATTTTTGTGTGTGTGTTTTTTAGTAGAGACGGGGTTTCACCGTGTTAGCCAGGACGGTCTCGATCTCCTGACCTCGTGATCTGCCCGTCTCGGCCTCCCAAAGTGCTGGGATTACAGGCCAGATATCTTCTTTACCACACATTCCTGTTCTCAATTCAATCATTAGTTTGAAATAAAATTTCACATAAAATAAGGTATTATGGAAGTTGTACACAAACACACACCTGCACAAATGTGAGTTCAGTTTTTGCCCTAACTTATTTCTATCTACTTCAGTCTATTTTACAGCATGAAGCACTCCAAACACAAATTTTTGCAAGACCTGTGCTATGAAGCAGATGCTCTATCTCAACCTTGTTTGTCTTCTCTGTAGTCTAAACAGCCAGTGCTTTGTACAGCTGGAAATGAGAGGAAAAGGGATCTTGGAATTTTAGAAAACCTTTGGTTTCAGATACCAGATAGAGTCAGAGATTGTGGAAAGCCAGACAGACTGAAAGCTGATCCTTTATTTACAAGACAGAAAGAGAGCCTCAATACCTACCCAGTCTTGTGAATATTAAAAGACCTTACTTATAAGACTCAAGTGCCAAACAGGGATTCATTTAGATTACCGGCCATCGTCTTCTGAAATGCAAACAACACCACATCATGAATTCTTCAGTCAGGAGCTTTGCAAAACTGAGCATCCAAAGTGTTCCATTAATCGTGTTATGTATTCAGTCCTTATATTCAAATAAGAAACTTTTTTTTTTCTCTAGAGCAACCCTTTAAGGTAGGTGCTTTAATGCACAATTTACAACGAGAAAATGAAGATTTATAGAGACTAGCCAGAAAGTAGTATTAACGGGAGTCAATCCTCAATTTCTGACTTGAATTTCACTAATACTTAATATATTTGAAAATTTCTCTTATGATGTTGTAGTACCTGAGATGGTGGTGACTTGGGGCAAGGAGATATTTGGGGAAAAAGAGCCTCTGAAGATCAACTCTATTTAAAAATCTTCCCAAGTTCTGTACTGTTCCACTAAATAGAGAAACAAATTTCTTTTCCCTTCTGTTATGTACTGTACAAAATGCATTACCATGACTTTCAGATCTCAAACTCAATACCTTAGATGAATATGCTGTGTACACTAGTTTAGGAAATATTTTAACATTATTTCCATAAGGGGAATTATCATGACATTCAATGAATAAAACTACACCAATGCATGTAGAACACAGCAGGTTTTGAAATCAGGGGATTATCTCACCATGTTAAGTCTAATTATAATTGAAGAAAAAATGCATATATATAAACATATAATATTAGAGGTAGTAAATAAAAATATTTTGACTCAGAATATTTAGTTATAAACAACTGTGAGAATATATCAGTAATCCTAGATGTATTAGTGTCTATATGAATATCATATATAGAAACAACTTTTAAGTTTTCAGTAACAATAAAATAAGCTTTTGTAACTTGTCGAAAAAAAAAAAAAAAAACTATATTACTGCTCAAGGCTTCAATTGAGAACCACTCCCCTGTTCCACTAGGGAAGCTCTGAGAAATTTAATGAGGCTTTGGAAAACAGATGGGAAATTTATTAAGCTTTTTGAGTAATGAAGTAAGAATTTATGAATTTTTGCTAAAAGAGGAAGAAAGTATAAAAGGCTTTTTTGTTATGACATTAGTCTTATATATATCAATAACAACAACAGTAAAAAGATAAAGCAAAGTTCTCCCAATTCCTATGTAAACCCACATGACTTTCTTCGGTATTTCCAATGCTTTCTCACAACCACGGAATTAAGCGCTATTTAGAATGTTTAATGTTATAATACATATGGCAGCTCAACCAATAATGTTCCCCAAAGAAACCATTTTTTCTTGTTAAATAAGCCCTGGTTATTATGTATTTGCCTGGGTATGTGTACATGAATTGTTAAATTAATGCATATTTTATTGAAAGTATTTCCCTATTATCATGTATGGTAAGTTCTAAGTCCATTCTGAACCATTTTCACCACTGCTTAGATTATTTTCAAAAGGAAGGAAACATTGTAACAGCCTCCACATTTAACCACATTTTCAGACCCATATTTCACACCCTGGCTCACCTTTTCTTTTTAACTTTGATGAAATAAAATCTCTTCACTTATTAATAATTTATTTCTTTTGGGTTATGGTCTTTTATTGACAATAATAACTTCAAAAACATATCATATCCAGATGGTGATTTTAAAATGCAGCACTTTATTAAATATGTTATATCCTATAATTTTTCAAAGATTTGCAAATTACTTGTCATACTGTTGGAATTCTTGGATTCATGGGAGGACATGTGGGCAGCAGATAAGTAAAATCTCCCAATAAGCTTCTGTAAACAACTTTAACTGGTTTTGGCATTGCTAATAAATAGGTATATTCTTTTGCCATCAATATATTTGAGATGGGGACACATGATGACAAAGTAGTAAATATTATTTGTTTCTACCCCAAAATAAAGTTTTGTTTTCTGTAGAAATATGTGTAAAGTATAATCTTAAATCCCTCTAAAACAAATCTGGTCTCATAATGAAGTCTTAAATACCAAACATTTCATTTATAATATGTTCTGATGAAAGTTTTATATGCAAATAGCTATTAAGCTATATAAAATTAAGTGAAAATGATAGCCTTCAATTATTATTCCCAAATCAGTAGTAAGCAAGGCAAAAAGGAATTTGCATCATAAGCCACATAAAATTTTGAAATACTCTAAGAAACCATCTCAGTAACAGTACTTTTAGACATCACTCACAGTTACCTATTTGCTAACCTATCTAAATTCTGATAAAGAGCAAGAAATAGAAAATTTGACTTTGATTAATGAATGTTGTTTAATATTTTCAGGATGAAAAATGTTCTATTGGATGGTATCTAATGGGGTAAGGGAGGTATGGAGACAACCAACTTCTTGTTATGCAGACAGTGGCCTCCCCTAGAGCAAACTGTCCTGGGTTTCCAGTCTCTCCTTCAATAGAATCTACTACAACTCATAATCTAGTAGCAATTTACAGGTATTTTATATTTGACATTTGAGGTTTGAAATAACACTTTAAAAATTAAAATGGGTTAAATTATCTTAAGCCATGTAAATTCCTCAGTATTGTTTAATCATACAAAATCTACTCTTATTTAAGTCATATTTGTGTAAAAATAAGGTGAAATATAGGCGTTGCATTGTAGAAAACATTTTACAAAATAAGCCTACATAACAATGTCTCTACATGTTAAGAATTCTCCCTCCAGATTACTCAGCAGTTACACCAAGAGCCACATCATAATTATACTTCCATTGTCAACTTTTAAAATATTTTTTGTCACTATTCATTTGGGTTATGAAGACTGAGAAACTAACAATCAGAGTAATCCAAATAAGCCAAATATTTTTTCTTTTAAAAAATGGCATTAACAGTTTAAAAATAAACATGGTACTATGTTGGAGATAGAATAGATGTACTTTTCCCTATTCCTCTTCCTAAGTATCATCACAAACCTTGGACAACATACATAAAATAAATGTAAGGACACCCTGAAAGAGAGAGGAGAGGCAGGCAGACTGAGAACCTAGAGACCCCGGGACCCTCACAATACATAACGATGAGTTCTCTGGGTTTGCCTCTTTATGTCATATCCCCCAAACAAGATAGTGGAGAGGCTGAGAACCCAGAAATACCAGTGGATGCAGACCAATAAACCCAAGAGAAGCCTATTTCTTCCAGCCACATGACCTGAGAGGGGCAGTCTATCAAGACAGAAGCTGTTATACAATAATTGATATTCTTTAGCCAAATACTACAGAAAAGCAGTGGCCCTATACCCACTCATGTCTGCAAAGACCTAGTAATAAACTTGGGCATTTTTTCCCCTCAAATACTGATCATTTCTTACTCTAGTCTAACAAAACATTGTACCTTTTGACCAAAATATCTCCATTCCCCCTATTCTCCAGTCTTTGTAAGTACTACTTCTCTTCTGAGCGTTCCATAGTTTAGATTCCACATATAAGTGGGAACATGCAGTATTTGTCTTTCTGTGTCTGGCTGGCTTTACTTAGCATAAGGACCCCCAGATTCTTCTATGACATAATGTCCTTTTTTAAGGTTGAATATTATTCCATTATGTACAAATATGCCATACTTTCTTTATCCATTTATCAGTTGATGTGCTGGCTATTGTGAGTGTAGCAGCATTTAACATGGAATTAACATGGAAATTCAGCCAGAAATAAAGTCTGGCTCACTTTTTTTTTTTAGCATAATGACCCCCAGATTCTTCTGTGACATAATGTCCTTCTTTTTTAAGGTTGAATATTATTCCATTATGTACAAATATACCATATTTTCTTTATCCATTTATCAGTTGATGTGCTGGCTATTGTAAGTGTAGCAGCAATTGACATGGAATTGCAGATATCTCTTCAATATACTTATTTCAAATCATTTGCATATATACTCAGAAATGGGATTGCTGGCTCTACACAGAGTGGTGGTTCTATTTTCAGTTTTTAGAGAAAGCTCTTCACAGTTTTCAACATGGCTTTTATAAATTTACATTGCCACCAAAAGTATACAGGGGTTCCCTTTTCTCTACACTTTTGCCAACACTTATCTTTCACCATTTTAATAATAGCCATTTGATAGACATGAGGTGATATCTCATTGAGTTTCTAATTTTCCTAAGGATTACCGATGTTAAGCATTGCTTCATAGATTCACATGTACGTAAATGTTGCCCATTATTATGTCTTCTTTTGATAAATGTCTCAAAATGAGTCCTTTGCCCATTTTTAATGGGTTGTTTGTTTTGTACTTTGAAGTTGTTTTAGTTCCTTATGTATTTTGATTACTAACCCCTTATCACATGTATAGCTTACAAATATTTCTTTCATGGTATAAGTCGCCTCGTCACTCTGTTCATTTCCTTTGCTGTGCGGAAGCTTTAGAGTTTGATATAATCCTGTTTGTTTGTTTTTTGTTGTTGTTGCTGTTGTTGCCTGAGCTTGTGGAGGCAAATCCAAAACATCATTGTCCAGATCAAAGTCATATAATCTGTTCTGAGTTGTTTTTATATATGGTGTTAGATAAGAACCCAATTTCATTTTCCTCAACATGAAAATTCCATTTTCTTGTCACCCTGTTATTGGAGACTGTTCTTTTCTCATTTTGTATTCCTGGGGCCGTTGTAAAAATCAATTGATCATAATCACACAGGTTCTTTTCTGGCCGCTCTGTTTTGTTTCATTGGTCAGTGTGTCTATTTTTATCAGTATTCTGCTGTTTTAATTCCTATACCTATGTAATACAGTTTGAAGTCAGGTTATGTGGTATCTCCAGCTTTATTCTTTCAGCTCAAGATTGCCTTGGTTATTTGTCTGTGTGTGTGTTTGTGTGTGTGTGTGTGAGTGTGTGTGTTTCTGTATTAATTTTAGAGCTTATCTCTAAAAAAGTAAAATTGAAATTTTGGTAAAAAGATTAATGAATCTATTAATCTTTTGGGGGTAATAACAACATTAATTTTTCCAATCCCTGGACACAGAATTATCTTTCACACTTTTCTCTTAAAAGCACACGCATGTGCACACACACACACACAATAAAGGCAATCTTGGACCAAAAGAGTGAAGCTGGAGACACCACACTACCTGACTTCAAACTGTATTTCAAAGCTAGGAATTAAAACAATATAATACTAATAAAAATAGACACATCAACCAATAAAACAACAGAGATGCCAGAAAAGAATCTATGCAATTCTGGGTTCTTTCCATATATTTGTGTCTTCCTCAATTTCCTTACCAAAATTATGTAGTATATGATATAGAGTATGAAAAAAATGAAATCATATAGAGTATGTTCTCTGGAATCAGACTAAACATCAACTCTAGAAAAATAAATCCCTGAATACTTAGAAACTAAACACTCCCTTTCTAAAACTCCAAGTATCAGGAGCTTCAGGTTTCCAGTTCAATGTGTAAGAACCTAGAAGTTGCTACCCCATCCTAGCAACAAGTAAAAAGCCAAAGGAACTGAAAAATCAACAACTCTCCTTATCTCCACTGGGGAAAACCACTGTCATCCAAATTGGAAGGACAGACAGTCATATTCCAAGAATCACGGATTGTTGGAACAGAAATCACTGAGTAAAAACCTCTGCAGAAACTGGTGCTGAAGTGGAGAAACCTGAATTATTTTTGATGACTTGCTGGAGGCTCAGTATAGACAAGGCTGAGACATAAGAACTCTAGGGGAACACAGTCATCAGTGTCTCCACACTTTTGTAATTTTTACCTCCAGGACCTTGACCAGATTCTCATATTGGATTTTGGAGAAAAGTCCCCTATGCTGCTGGTAGGGGGAAAGGAAAACATTTAAAAATAGCTAAGGCAATAGAGTGTGATGTCTGGCTTCAGAACGGGAACCTTCATTATGCCAGAGACTAAAAAGAGAATTAAATATGGGTGATGTTGAGTAAGGCAAGAAGACTTTTGTTCAGAAGTCTGTCCAGTGCCGCACCACGGAAAAAGGAGGCAAGGACAAGACTGGGCCTAATCTTCATGATATCTTTGGGCAGAAGATGGGTCAGGCTGTTGGATTCTCTTACACAAATGTCAATAAGAACAAAGGCATCACTTGGGGAGAGGACACACTAATGGAGTATTTGGAGAATTCCAAGAAGTACATCCCTGGAACAAAAGTGATCTTTGCTGGCATTAAGAGGAAGGTAGAAAGGGCAGACTTGATAGCTTATCTCAAAAATGCTACTAATGAGTAATAGTTGGCCACTGCCCTATTAATTCAAAATAGAAATGTCCCATGAGTTTTTTATGTCTACCGTACTTTAAGAGACCTCATACACTAGAATTCAGATCATGAATGACCGACAGAATATTTTGTTGGGCAGTCCTGATTTAAAACTAAGACTAGCTTGTGGTTAAATGAATATGTTCAGTTTTTGAATTTTAGTAGTTATTCCAATTCAGTAAATTCTATTGCTGTTCACCCCTTCTAAATATATGTTAGACTTCGTTAGTAATGTTCAACTTTCTACAAAGACTGTGAGTGCCATTTTAAAACTTACTGGAGATTAGTTTTATATTTAGATTTATATAACTGATTATGTGAATATATTGAAATATGGGGGAAATTCCTTCACTGTGTCTGAACCAAGCAAGATTCACCTGTGTTTTGTATTCATTTGCCTCTTAAAGGCAAGGATTAAAGATAAATAAGGTAGCAATGTCTACTTCATATTTTTGGCCTTAATTATGTCCATGTAATTAGAATTCCCTGTATTTAAAATGGTTCCTTTTACTTATTTAAAAGCATTTTAGTGTGTATTATGTGTAATATCAAAGATTATTTAACACTCCTCACATTTCATTGATCTGTAAGGTCACATGCTTCCAAAATAGTAGCAAATTAAACTTCACTCTTGAATTTTTTACAATCTAAGTCAATCTAAGTTGTAATTTAGGATTGTCTTTAAACAGCATTCAGAAACATAAAACTGTAGAACTGCTGTGTATTTGTGATTCGAATGGTGCTTAAAGTAGAGGAGATACACACAAAATTTAAAACTATGTGTGATAATAAGACAAGACAATTAAAAAGAAAACCATAGATCATGAAACAAACAAAAGCTAAGACACTGTTCTTCTTAGCCAGGTCTGCCCTCAGGAGAAACCAGCCTAACCTGCTGGTATTTTATGAGAGGCTAACTCACCTTGGAGAAGGGAAATACTTCAATCTCCTCCAACCACCCTGTCTCACCTAAGTGAAGGTGACTGAGCAGCACATCTGAAGCCACAGTTCAGAGGCACAGGCCAGCTACAAGACTGACACCTACTCACAAGCTGTAGAACATGCCCTTCCCCCACCTTAACACAACATTACTGAAGGTATGTTTGTAACAGCACCTTTTACTCAGTACGCTATGCCTGACTATTAAGAAAGCATTGGATTGGTTCTGTTTATGTGATGGATTACATTTATTGATTTGTGTATGTTGAACCAGTCTTGCATCCCAGGAATGAAACCAACTTGATCATGGCAGATAAGCTTTTGAATGTGCTGCTGATTCGGTTTGCCAGTATTTTATTGAGGATTTTCCCATCAATGTTCATCAGGGATATTGGCCTGAAATTTTCTTTTTTGTTGTGTCTCTGCCAGGTTTTCATATCATGATGATGTTCGACTCATAAAATGAGTTAGGGAGGATTCCCTCTATTTCTATTGTTTGGAATAGTTTCAGAAGGAATGGTACCAGCTCCCCTTTGTACCTCTGGTAGCATTCGGCTGTGTATCCATCTGATCCTGGACATTTTTTGGTTGGTAGGTTATTAATAGCTGCCTCAATTTCAGAACTTGTTACTGATCTATTCGCGATTCGACTTCTTCCTGGTTTAGACTTGGGAGTGTGTATGTGTCTAGGAATTTATCCATCTCTTCTAGATTCTCTAGTTTATTTGTGTAGAGGTGTTTATAGTATTCTGTGATGGTAGTTTGTATTTCTGTGGGATCAATGGTAATATCACTTTTATCATTTTTTATTGTGTCTATTTGATTCTTCTCTTTACTTCTTTATTAGTCTGGCTAGAGGTCTATCCATTTTGTTGATCATGATTATCGCAATAGATTCAGAAAAGGCCTTTGACAAAATTCAACACCGCTTCATGCTAAAAAACTCTCAATAAGCTAGGTAGTGATGGAACATATCTCAAAATAATAAGCGCTATTTATGACAAGTCCACAACCAATATCATACCGAATGGGCAAAAATCAAAAAGTATTCCCTTTAAAAGCCAGCACAAGACAAGGATGCCCTCTCTCACCACTCCTATTCAATATAGTATTGGAAGTTCTGACCAGGCAATGAGGCAAGAGAAAGAAATAAATGGTATTCAAATAGGAAGATAATAAGTCAAATTATCTCTGTTTGCAGATGACATGATTGTATATTTAGAAAACCCCATCTTCTCAGCCCCAAATCTCCTTAAGCTGAGAAGCAATTCAGCAAAGTCTCAGGATAAAAATCAATGTACAAATATCAGAAGGATTCTTATAAGAAATAATAGAAAAGGGCGGAGCAAGATGGCCGAATAGGAACAGCTCCAGTCTCCAACTCCCAGTGCGAGTGACACAGAAGACAGCTGATTTCTGCATTTTCAACTGAGGTACTGGGGTCATCTCACTAGGGAGTGCCGGACAATCAGTGCTGGTCAGCTGCTGCAGCCCGACCAGCGAGAGCTGAAGCAGGGCCAGGCATCACCTCACCCGGGAAGCGCAATGGGGAAGGGAATCCCTTTTTTTGCCAGGGGAACTGAGACACACAACACCTGGAAAATCGGGTAACTCCCACCCCAATACTGCGCTTTAAGCAAACGGGCACACCAGGAGATTATATTCCATACCTGGCCTGGAGGGTCCCACGCCCACGGAGCCTACCTCGTTGCTAGCACAGCAGTCTGCGATCTAACCACAAGGCAGCAGCAAGGCTGGGGGAGGGGCGCCCGCCATTGCTGAGGCTTAAGTAGGTAAACAAAGCCGCTGGGAAGCTCCAACTGGGTGGAGCTCACAGCAGCTCAAGGAAGCCTGTCTGTCTCTGTAGACTCCACCTCTGGGGACAGGGCACAGCTAAACAACAGAAACAACAACAACAACAACAACAATAAAAGCAGCAAAAACCTCTGCAGACGCAAACGACTCTGTCTGACAGCTTTGAAGAGAGCAGTGGATCTGCCAACATGGAGGTTGAGATCTGAGAACGGACAGACTGCCTGCTCAAGTGGGTCCCTGACCCCTGAGTAGCCAAACTGGGAGACATCCCCGACTGGGGCAGACTGACACCCCACAACTCACACAGTGGAGTACACCCCTGAGAGGAAGCTTCCAAAGTAAGAATCAGACAGGTACACTCGCTGTTCAGCAATATTTTATCTTCTGCAGCCTCTGCTGCTGATACCCAGGCAAACAGTGTCTGGAGTGGACCTCAAGCAATCTCCAACAGACCTACAGCTGAGGGTCCTGACTGTTAGAAGGAAAACTATCAAACAGGAAGGACAGCTATACCAAAACCCCATCAGTACGTCACCATCATCAACGACCGGGGCAGATAAAACCACAAAGATGGGGAAAAGGCAGTGCAGAAAAGCTGGAAATTAAAAAAATAAGAGTGCATCTCCCCCTGCAAAGGAGCGCAGCTCATCGCCAGCAATGGATCAAAGCTGGACGGAGAATGACTTTGACGAGATGAGAGAAGAAGGCTTCAGTCCATCAAACTTCTCAGAGCTAAAGGAGGAATTACGTACCCAGCGCAAAGAAACTAAAAATCTTGAAAAACGAGTGGAAGAACTGATAACTAGAATAATTAAGGCAGAGAACGTCATAAACGAAATGATACAGATGAAAACCATGACACGAGAAATACGTGACAAATGCACAAGCTCCAGTAATCGACTCGATCAACTGGAAGAAAGAGTATCAGCGATTGAGGATCAAATGCATGAAATGAACCAAGAAGAGAAACCAAAAGAAAAAAGAAGAAAAATAAATGAACAAAGCCTGCAAGAAGTATGGGATTATGTAAAAAGACCAAATCTACCTCTGATTGGGGTGCCTGAAAGTGATGGGGAAAATGGAACCAAGTTGGAAAACACTCTTCAGGATATCATCCAGGGGAACTTCCCCAACCTAGTAGGGCAGGCCAACATTCAAATTCAGGAAATACAGAGAACGCCACAGAGATACTCCTGGAGAAGAGCAACTGCAAGACACATAATTGCCAGATTCACCGAAGTTGAAATGAAGGAAAAAATCTTAAGGGCAGCCAGAGAGAAAGGTCGGGTTACATACAAAGGGAAGCCCATCAGACTAACAGCAGATCTCTTGGCAGAAACTCTCCAAGCCAGAAGAGAGTGGGGGCCAATATTCATCATTCTTAAAGAAAAGAATTTTCAACCCAGAATTTCATATCCAGACAAACTAAGTTTCATAAGTGAAGGAGAAATAAAATCCTTTACAGATAAGCAAATGCTTAGAGATTTTGTCAACACGAGACGTGCCTTACAAAAGACCATGAAGGAAGCACTAAACATGGAAAGGAACAACCGGTACCAGCCATTGAAAAAACATGCCAAAATGTAAAGACCATCGAGGCTAGGAAGAAACTGCCTCAACTAACGAGCAAAATAACCAGTTATTATCATAATGGAAGAAACAAGTTCACACATAACAATATTAACCTTAAATATAAATTGACTAAATGGTCCAATCAAAAGACACAGACTGGGAAAATGGATAAAGAGTCAAGACCCATCAGTCTGCTGTATTCAGGACACCCATCTCACATGCAGTGACCTACATAGGCTCAAAATAAAGGGATGGAGGAAGATCAACAAGCAAATGGAGAACAAATAAAAAGGAGGGGTTGCAATACTAGTCTCTGATAAAACAGACTTTAAACCATCAAAGATCAAAAGAGACAAAGAAGGTCATTACATAATGGTAAAGGGATCAATTCAACAGGAAGAGCTAACTATCCTAAATATATATGCACCCAATACAGGAGCACCCACATTCATAAAGCAAGTCCTTAGAGACTTACAAAGAGACTTAGACACCCATACAATAATAATGGGAGACTTCAACACCCCACTATCAACATTAGACAGATCAACGAGACAGAAAGTTAACAAGGATATCCAGGAATTGAACTCAGCTTTGCAGCAAGCAGACCTAATAGACATCTATAGAACTCTCCACCCCACATCAACAGAATATACATTCATCTCAGCACCACATCACACTTATTCCAAAATTGACCACATAATTGGAAGTAAAGCACTCCTCAGCAAATGTACAAGAACAGAAATTATAACAAACTGTCTCTCAGACCACAGTGCAATCAAACTAGAACTCAGGACTAAGAAACTCAATCAAAACCACTCAATTACATGGAAACTGAACAACCTGCTCCTGAATGACTACTGGGTGCATAACGAAATGAACGCAGAAATAAAGATGTTCTTTGAAACCAATGAGAACAAAGATACAACATACCAGAATCTCTGAGACACATTTAAAGCAGTGTGTAGAGGGAAATTTATAGCACTAAATGCCCACAAGAGAAAGCTGGAAAGATCTAAAATGGACACTCTAACATCACAATTAAAAGAACTAGAGAAGCAAGAGCAAACACATTCAAAAGCTAGCAGAAGGCAAGAAATAACTAAGATCAGAGCAGAACTGAAGGAGATAGAGACACAAAAAACCCTCCAAAAAATCAATGAATCCAGGAGTTGGTTTTTTGAAAAGATCAACAAATTGACAGACCGCTAGCAAGACTAATAAAGAAGAAAAGAGAGAAGAATCAAATAGACGCAATAAAAAATGATAAAGGGGATATCACCACCGACCCCACAGAAATACAAACTACCGTCAGAGAATACTATAAACACCTATACACAAATCAACTAGAAAATCTGGAAGAAATGGATAATTTCCTGGACACATATACTCTTCCAAGACTAAACCAGGAAGAAGTTGAATCCCTGAATAGACCAATAGCAGGCTCTGAAATTGAGGCAATAATTAATAGCCTACCAACCAAAAAAAGTCCAGGACCAAATGGATTCACAGCTGAATTCTACCAGAGATACAAGGAGGAGCTGGTACCATTCCTTCTGAAACTATTCCAATTAATAGAAAAAGAGGGAATCCTCCCTAACTCATTTTATGAGGCCAACATCATCCTGATACCAAAGCCTGGCAGAGACACAACAAAAAAAGAGAATTTTAGACCAATATCCCTGATGAACATCGATGCAAAAATCCTCAATTAAATACTGGCAAACCGGATTCAGCAGCACATCAAAAAGCTTATCCACCATGATCAAGTGGGCTTCATCCCTGGGATGCAAGGCTGGTTCAACATTTGCAAATGTAATCCAGCATATAAACAGAACCAAAGACAAGAACCACATGATTATCTCAATAGAAGCAGAAAAGCCTTTGACAAAATTCAACATCCCTTCATGCTAAAAACGCTCAATAAATTCGGTATTGTTGGAACATACCTCAAAATAATAAGAGCTATTTATGACAAACCCACAGCCAATATCATACTGAATGGGCAAAAACTAGAAAAATTCCCTTTGAAATCTGGCACAAGACAGGGATGCCCTTTCTCACCACTCCTATTCAACATAGTGTTGGAAGTTCTGGCTAGGGCAATCAGGCAAGAGAAAGGAATCAAGGATATTCAGTTAGGAAAAGAAGAAGTCAAATTGTCCCTGTTTGCAGATGACATGATTGTATATTTAGAAAACCCCATTGTCTCAGCCCAAAAGCTCCTTAAGCTGATAAGCAACTTCAGCAAAGTCTCAGGATACAAAATTAATGTGCAAAAATCACAAGCATTCTTATACACCAGTAACAGACAAACAGAGAGCCAAATCAGGAATGAACTTCCATTCACAATTGCTTCAAAGAGAATAAAATACCTAGGAATCCAACTTACAAGGGATGTAAAGGACCTCTTCAAGGAGAACTACAAACCACTGCTCAGTGAAATAAAAGAGGACACTAACAAATGGAAGAACATACCATGCTCATGGATAGGAGGAATCAATATTGTGAAAATGGCCATATTGTCCAAGGTTATTTATAGATTCAATGCCATCCCCATCAAGCTACCAATGAGTTTCTTCACAGAATGGGAAAACATGGCTTTAAAGTTCATATGGAACCAAAAAAGAGCCCGCATTGCCAAGACAATCCTAAGTCAAAAGAACAAAGCTGGAGGCATCACGCGACCTGACTTCAAACTATACTACAAGGCTACAGTAACCAAAACAGCATGGTACGGGTACCAAAACAGAGATACAGACCAATGGAACAGAACAGAGTCCTCAGAAATAATATCATGCATCTACAGCCATCTGATCTTTGACAAACCTGAGAGAAAGAAGAAATGGGGAAAGGATTCCCTATTTAATAAATGGTGCTGGGAAAATTGGCTAGCCATAAGTAGAAAGCTGAAACTGGATCCTTTCCTTACTCCTTATATGAAAATTAATTCAAGATGGATTAGAGACTTAAATGTTAGACCTAGTACCATAAAAACCCTAGAAGAAAACCTAGGTAGTACCATTCAGGACATAGACATGGGCAAGGACTTCATGTCTAAAACACCAAAAGCAATGGCAGCAAAAGCCAAAATTGGCAAATGAACTAAAGAGCTTCTGCACAGCAAAAGAAACTACCATCAGAGTGAACAGGCAACCTACAGAATGGGAGAAAATGTTTGCAATCTACTCATCTGACAAAGGGCTAATATCCAGAACCTACAAAGAACTCAAACAAATTTACAAGAAAAAAACAAACAACCCCATCAAAAAGTGGGCAAAGGATATGAACAGACATTTCTCAAAAGAAGACATTCATACAGCCAACAGACACATGAAAAAATGCTCATCATCACTGGCCATCAGGGAAATGCAAATCAAAACCGCAATGAGATACCACCTCACACCAGTTGGAATGGCAATCATAAAAAAGTCAGGAAACAACAGGTGCTGGAGAGGATGTCGAGAAATAGGAACACTTTTACACTCTTGGTGGGATTGTAAACTAGTTCAACCATTATGGAAAACAGTATGGCGATTCCTCAAGGATCTAGAACTAGAAGTACCATATGACCCAGCCATCCCATTACTGGGTATATACCCAAAGGATTATAAATCATGCTGCTATAAAGACACATGCACACGTATGTGTATTGCGGCACTATTCACAATAGCAAAGACTTGGAATCAACCCAAATGTCCATCAGTGACAGACTGGATTAAGAAAATGTGGCACATATACACCATGGAATACTATGCAGCAATAAAAAAGGATGAGTTTGTGTCCTTTGTAGGTACATGGATGCAGCTGGAAACCATCATTCTTAGCAAACTATCACAAGAAGGGAAAACCAAACACCGCATATTCTCACTCATAGGTGGGAACTGAACAATGAGATCACTTGGACTCGGGAAGGTGAACATCACACACTGGGGCCTATCATGGGGAGTGGGGAGGGGGGAGGGATTGCATTGGGAGTTATACCTGATGTAAATGACGAGTTGATGGGTGCTGACGAGTTGATAGGTGCAGCACACCAACATGGCACAAGTATACATATGTAACAAACCTGCAGGTTATGCACATGTACCCTAGAACTTAAAGTATAATAATAATAATTAAAAAAAAAAAGAAAAAAAGAAAAAAGAAAGAAATAATAGACAAACAGAGAGCCAAATCATGGGTGAACTCCCATTCACAATTGCTTCAAAGTGAATAAAATACCTAGGAATACAACTTACAAGGGATGTGAAGGACCGCTTCAAGGAGAACTACAAATCACTGCTCAAGGAAATCAGAGAGGACACAAACACATGGAAAAACATTCCATGCTGATGGATAGGAAAAATCAATATCATGAAAATGACCACAATGCCCCAAGTAATTTATAGATTCAATACTATCCCCATCTGGCTACTATTGACTTTCTTCACAGAATTGGAAAAAAAAAAAAAAAAAAAAAAAAAAAAAAAAAAAGAAACCTACTTTAAACTTCATATGGAACCAAAAAAATCCCACATAGCAAGGACAATCCTAAGCAAAAGGAACAAAACTGGAGGCATCACATTACCTTACTTCAAACTATACTACAAGGCTATGGTAACCAAACCAGCATGGTACTAGTACCAAAACAGATATATACACCAATGGAACAGAACAGAGGCCTCAGAAATAATACCACACATCTACAACCATCTGATGTTTCACAAACCTGATAACAGCAAGCAATGGGGAAAGGATTCCCTATTTAATAAATGGTGTTGGCAAAACAGGCTAGCCATATGCAGAACACTGAAACTGGACCCCTTCTTTACACCTTATACAAAAAATAACTCAAGATGGATTAAAGATTTAAATGAAGACCCAAAACTATAAAAACCCCAGAAGAAAACTTAGGAAATACCATTCAGGACATAGGAATGAGCAAAGACTTCATTACCAAAATACAAAAAGCAATGACAACAAAAGCTAAAATTGACAAATGGGATCTTATTAAACTAAAGAGCTTCTGCACAGCAAAAAAGCCTATCATCAGAGTTAACAGACCACCTACAGAATGGTAGAAAAATTTTGCAATCTATCCATCTGGCAAGGGACTAATATCCAGAATCTACAAAAAACTTAAACAAATTTACAATAAAAAAACAAACAACTCCATCAAAAAGTTGGTGAAGTATATGAACAGACACTTCTCAAAAGAAGACATTTATGCAGCCAACAGACATATGAAAAATGCTCATCATCACTGCTCATTTGAGAAATGCAAATCAAAACCACAAGGAGATACGATCTCACACTAGTTACAATGGCAATCACTAAAAAGTCCGGAAACAACAGATCCTGGAGAGAACGTGGAGAACGCTTTTACACTGTTGGTGGGAGTGTAAATTAGTTCAACCATTGTGGAAGACAGTGTGGTGATTCCTCAATGATCTAGAACCAGAAATATATTTCACCCAGCCATCCCATTACTGAGTATACACCCAAAGGGTTATAAATCATTCTACTATAAAGACACATGCACACATATGTTTATTGTGGCACTGTTCACAATAACAAAGACTTGGAACTAACCGAAATGTCCATCAATGATAGACAGGATAAATAAAGTGTGGCACATATACATCATGGAATACTATGCAGCCATAAAAAAGGATGAGTTCGTGTCCTCATGGACATGGATGAAGCTGGAAGCCATCATTCTCAGCAAAGTAACACAGGAACAGAAAATCAAACACCACATGTTCTCACTCGTAAGTAGGAGCTGAACAATGAGAACACATAGACACAGGGAGGGGGACATCACACACCAGGGCCTGTTGAGAAGTGGGGATGGGGGAGGGATAGTATTGGGAGGAATACCTAATTTAGATGACAGGTTGATGGATGCAGGAAACCACATGGCACGTGTATACCTATGTAACAAACCTTCATGCTCTGCACATGTATCCCAGAACTTAAATTATATATATATATATATATATATATATATATATATATATATATATATATATAAAAGAAAGAAAACATTGCAAACCATAATACAAGCAAAAAAGACATCACAGTTTATAGAGATAGGGCATGCATCACAACCAGGTGCAGATATGGCAGGAACATTGGATTTATTAGAACAGGCATTTGAAACAACTCTGATTAATATGCCTCAAGCTTCAAAATAGACCACATGCAAGAACAAATAAGCAATGTATGCAGAAAATGCAAATTCTAATAAAAAAGAAATGAATGAAATAGTATTTATCTAACACATAACAGTTTATTCAAAATAATAACAATGTATTAGATTCTATAGTATTATGTATAAGCAAAATGAGTAACAGCAATAATGGAAGGAGAGGCAGGAATTAGGAGGATTTTGTTATTATAAAATACACAACCTGTGAATCAGTGTAGTTTTATTTTGAAGGCAGACTTGGTTTAGTTGTAAACATATTTTACAAGGTGTAGTGCTTCCACTAATAAAGTAAAAAATATATATAACTGTTGTGCTAATAAGGAGAGAGAATGGAATTATGTTAAGTGTTAAAACTACAAAATCTGTAAAACATGCAAGACTAAAATAAAAACAAAGAACAAGGGCAATAAATTCAGAAGGATAAGAAATATTGTAGATACTCATCCAACTGTATCAAAAACTATTTTTAACATCAGTGGTCTTAAATGTGCTTATTAAAAGCACATTATGGATGAAGAAATAAGACCAAATGATACATTATCTGCAAGAAATCCTCTTTCAATGTTAAAGGCATACATGGATTAAAAGTGAATGAATGGAGAAAGATGTGCCATGCTAACAGTAACCTAAAGAAAGCAGTAGTAGTTTTTATTGATTCCAGATGGAGCAGACTTCAACAAGGAAAGTTTTAGGGAAAAGGAGAGACATTAGACCATGGTAAATAAATTATCCAAAAAGACATAATGATCCTTAGCATGTTTACACCTCATAAAAGAATATATAAATATGTAAGGCAATACTGATAGAACTTCAAGGAGAAATGGAAGAATCCACTATTATAGTTTATTTGCAAGGCTTACTCAAAATTTGAAATTCAATTAATGTATTACATCAAAACAACAGGCTAAAGAAGAAAAATCACATGACATATCAATAGATACAGAAAACTCATCCGACACTCATGCATGATAAAACCTCTCAGTGGACTAGGAATAGATGGGGAACATCCTCAACCTGATAACAATTACCTACCAAACCAACAGCTGATATCATACTTAAGGGTGGGAAATCCAAAGATTTTCTACTAATATTATAAAAAAGGGAAAGATATTCTCGGTAACATGTCAGGTAAGTTAACATAAAACTAACTAAATAAACAAAAAATATATAACAGGAAAACTATCAGACTCTGATAAATCAAAGAGCTAAATAAATGGAATATATTTCATGTTCATGGACAGGAAGACTCAATATTGTCTGGATGTCAGTTATTCCAAACTAGAACTACAGATTAAATAAAATTCCAATCAAAATTCCAGCAAATAATTCTGGATACTGACAAATTGATTCTAAAATATATAGAGAGAGGCAAAAGACCCAGAATAGCCAACACAATATTGAGAAACAGGATGGAAGTTGAAGGATTAATACTATCAAACTTGAAGACATGCTCTAAGCTACAGTCATAAAGACAGCGTGATGTTGGGAAAGGAACAGACATATAGATCAATGGAACAGAATAGAGAGCCTAGAAATAGACACACATAAATATAGTCAACTAATTTTTGACTAAGGAGCAAAAAAATACAATGGAGTAAATATAGCCTTTTCAACAAATGATGCTGGAAAAAATTGGACATCCACATGCAATGCAAAAACAGAAAGAACTTATACAGAAATCGTACACCCTTCACAAAAATTAATTCCAAATGGAACACAGCTCCAACTGTAAAACACAGTAATATAAAAACTTCCAGAGGATAACACAGTACAAAGTCCAGATGACCTTCTCTTTGTCCATGACTTTTTAGATTCTATGCCAAAGGCATGATCCACAAAAGAAACGATTGATAAACTGGACCTTATTAAAATTAAAACTTTCTGCTCTATGAAAGACATTCTCAAGAGAGTGAAAAGACAAACTGCATATTGGACAAAAATATTTGCAGACAACATATCAGGTAAAAGATACTAATGAAAATATGCAAAGAACTGTTAAAACTCAATGATATCAAAACAAAATTCCAATTAAAAATGGGCCAGAAACCTTAACAGACACCTTACCAAAATATATATATATATATATACAGATGAAAATAAGCATATGAAGATATGCCCCCCATTGTATATCATCAGGTAAATACAAATTAAAACAACAATAAGATACCACTACATGTGTATTAGAATGGTCCAAATCCAGAACATGGACAACAACAGATACTGGTGAGATTGTGGAGCAAAAGCAACTTTCATGCACAAGTGATGGAGATGGAAAGTTCTACAATTTCTTTGGAAGACAGTTTGGCAGTTTTAAAAAAACTAAACACTCTTTTGCCGTATGATCTAGAAATAACACTCTATGATATTACCCAAAGAAGTTGAAAACTTATGTCCACTCAAAACCTTAATATGGATGTTTAGAACAGTTTTGTTTATAATTTCTGAAACATGGAAGCAACAAAGACGTCTGTCTGCAAGTGAATGGATCAATGAACTGTTATACAGCCAGAAAATTGAATATTGTTCCGTACTAAAAAGAAATGAGTTATTAAGTCATGAAAAGACATGGAGGAAACTTAAAGTCATATCACTAAGTAAAATAAGTCAATGTGAAAAGGGTAACTATTGCATGATACAACTATATGACATTTTGAAAAAAACAAAACTGTGGAGACAAGTTTGAAAAATGAGTGGTTTCTTGGGGTTGGGGGAAGGTAGGGGTGAATAGGAAGAGCACTAAAGATGTTTAGGGTAGTGAAACGACTATGATACTATAATGGCAGATACCTGCCACTATACATATCAAAGCCCATAACATACGCAACACCAAGAGTGAACTCTAATGTAAACCATGGACTCTGGGTGGTAATGATGTGTCACGGTAAGTTTATCAGCTATAACTAATGTGCCACTCGGGGGGATGTTGACTACAGAGGGGGCCGTGCTTGTGTAGAGACAGGTGGTATACAGGAAATCTTTGTATCTTACACGCAACTTTGCTGTGAACTTAAAACTGCTCTGAAAAACTAAAGTCTATTTAAAAAAGGAAAGGAAAAAAATCCATTTGTCAAATCGAAAGACTTAAAGGAAATAAAAACATATTGAACTGATGAAAATAGAAACACAGAATGTCAGAATTTTGGGGATGCAGCAAATGCAGTGTTAACAAGGAAATTATAGAACTCAATCCTATATTAGAGAGGACATTTCAAATCAGAAATCTAAAATATTATCTCAAAAAATTTAAAAATAAGAGCAATATAAAAGTCAAAGCAACTAAAAAATAGGCAAATATTAAAAGAGCAGAATTCAATGAATGGATTACAGACCACAATATAAAAATCAGTAAAAATTACTGAAAAATAATAATATAGCAATATTGTCAGAACATGGGCAAGAAACAGGAAGATAAATCTCCTTAACAAAGAGGATATAACATACATGGCTAGCTAATAGGCATATAAAAAGTTGTTCATCACTATCAGACTTGAGGGAAATGTAAATGAAGACTATGATGAGCAGAACCAAAATTTTAAGTGAAAATACCCCAACCTAGCAGGGATGTAGAGAAACGGGATCTTTTATAATTACTGGTAGGATACAAAATATTATCTATATTCTATAGCCACTATAGAATATAATTTGGAATTTTATTTAAAACTAAAGAAACATTTTCTATTCTATGGTGCAACTTGCATTTCTGGGCATTTATCCCAGAGAAATAAAAGCTTATGTCCACACAAGAACATCCACACTACAATTGCTTTGCTCCTGTGATGGTATGTTGGCTTACTGCTCACAAGTCGTGGTTATAGAGGTTATACAATAGTTAGCAAAAGTCCTGCTTTCAGTTCTTACACAATTTTTATGTCAGCAGAGGTAATGTTCAGGTGATATGCACAAGTACGGCTAAACAATTATGTAGGTCTGGCCAACATTCTGATTGGCTAGCATTATTTGTTGTTTAAATAGTCGTCATATTTTACTGGATATTTTCAGTATTACCCATGGAGATATTATTTACTTTTATTTTATAAAGGCAGATGCTGACTTTAAAGAATTTCAACAACTCACCAAATGTCATAATCTCATTATTTTTAAGACTACTTTTTTCTCTATTCCATAATTACTTCCTATCAATTTGAGAACTTCACTCAACCAAATATCTTTTCTTACACCACTTCTTAATGAATTACATATGAGAGAAAGCTTTAAAACACAAAAATTACAAGAATGAATAATATTTATCAGCTGACAGGGAATTTCTAGTAAACTTGTCAGTATAATTAATTGCATGTATAATACATGCTACACTAAATTAACATCTAAATACCATAGTTAGCAGCCATTAAATTACATTTATCACTCTTGTTCCTTTGCAAAGGGTTTGTTGACTCATTAAAAAGTGTTGGGGTAAGTAATTGAATACTATACTGCTGTCAGCAGCTGGTGGTTGAGGTTCCCCATCAGAATAAATGCCAGAGTAATACAGAACTGACAATATTAACATCTTTCACCAGTATTAAAATTTGGCTGGGCTTTGAAAGATTAAGAAATATACGAAGAGCTAAAGGTAAAACATTCTTGACAAGAGTAATGCATTCTTTGATGTTATCAGAATAAATGGTTGGCACAAAGTAAATGATTGATCAGTGGTAGCTGAGGTGGGAGAAGAGGAGTAGTAACGAGAGGTGGAGAAAGGGTCAGTGTAAAGATGGGTCTATATTCAGGGAAGAGGTTGTGTTAGAATTCTAAGTTAAAATTTATGAGGCATGTAAAGTAAAGGGAGTTGAAGAAGTTATCAAGGCATTTGTCTAAACTGATGGGAGACAAAGTGAGGTGACCCCCTGGAAACATCAATGCATGCAGTGGCAAAGGAGCCCGCTGTAGAAACGATACAGTTCCCACATTACATAACCTGTGAGTTAGGAAGAGGCAGAAAAGATGAGTCCAAAGACACGTAAGAGACAAGAACAGGACATTTCCAGAGATACTCAGACAAAAAGCTAAGGAAAACAGTTAAGAGAAAAGCAGAAGATATATAAGGCTACAAGGAGTCACCTTGTTAAAAGAAGGAGAGCAGTGTTACAGGAGACTTTGCCTATAATATCATCAAGGGACATTCCTGGGAAGGTTCTGAATGTCAGGCTAAGGCTCCTTATCCCTGAATTTAATAAGTAAAGGGGTATAATAGAAATATGGTAATTTTAATTCATAGTTGAAAAATTATATTGAGCTTTCATGTTCATAGATATAATTTTTTCACTTTGTATTTGTTATTTATCCTTTTCCCCATACTGAGATAATGCATTTATAATTCATTCTAATGCAAACATTGTTATTGTCAATTTTATATTAAGGTAATAAAAAATGCAGATTTTGAATATATAAAAATATATATAAACAAAATATAAATATATAAATTTATGTAAATATGAAGTCAGATTTTTACAAAGTATTTTAAATTATTATTCAGAATGAAACCACCAAAGGACTGCTGTAGTTCCCAGGATGTTATTTTAGTTTGATACAAATGCAGTTCATAAGGAATTAAAACTAAGAAATGCAATTAGTTTTGTGTAATTCATTTTAAGTGCAGCCTTTAAGTGAAAATTTGCCAATAAAATCTTAAAGTAGGTTTATTCTTCTGGACATGAGGGATATTTCAAGATGAGCAGAGAATGTGTGTTTTTGCTCTTGTGATTCCCCAAAGGTTTCCCCTCTTTGTTCCTTAATGACATTAATGTGGTTTAGAGGGGTTATAGGACGAATTTCTTGGGTTTACCTTTGCTTCAATCTGTTTAGTATCTGGATTCTGAAACAAAAATTTGATTTTGCTCTTGCCATCATCTGAAGAACCTTTAAGCTGAGAGAACTTATACCTCCAAAGGATAGCCTAAAGGGAAAAAAAGAAACAATGTAAGTCAATGGAATTAATATCTGCTTTCAAATCAAGAAACTGTTCTTCTTTAAATGGTAAAAGTTAATCATACAAAGTTAGTACTATGTCCCAATATTTTAAAATGAAATTTAAAAATGTTAACATTTGTGATTCAATATTATCATTTAATTTTTAGAAATATTTTTTCCATGAAATAATTATTGTGAAAATACATAAAAATAAATTACTTTTAGTATCTTGTCTTATGTGCACGGTCAATAAGAACTGTATGTGTCATGGAGTCCTTTTCAATAGAAGTGACAAAGTGATTTTGAATTGATCATTCTGGAGCTTTATCTTGAAGTTCAACTAATAACCTTAGCTTTATTAAGATGACATATTAGCTTGAATAAACACCTGTGACAAACGCTGACATGGTACTTTCATGAGATTCAGAATAAGCATTTTATAGAGCCATCTGCATCAGTCTATAGTATCTTGGAAAGTAGAGAGGCCTCTTTCAGAAACATATTCTACAAACGTAATTCTCTGAAGCAGAAAGTAACAGAAATCTGTTGCCTTTCCGAATAACAAAAAAGGATATATACAAGGTTAAATTGGCAATAAGTGGGAATTGTCTATAACAATTTTTTGTCTATTCTATATCATAAATCATATTTCCTGGGAGTAGGTGCAGCACTTCGCTCTTTGGTATGTCCTGAAACTAAAACCATGCATGTCCAAAGTAAAATACCAAAGATATAAATCATTAAAGAAGAAAATTGTGTATGTGTGTTCAAACACGATCACATGCCATGTAGTTTTTTTTTTTTTACCTTATCTTAGCATACGTTCACCTCATTAAATATGTGATAGAAAATACTTTTACAAATTATTGTTTCAAATATTTTAAAAATGATTTCTTGTGGTTTCTAAAGAGATCAACAAAACATAGCTCATGTAGTCAAATATTTTCTGAGTGCAGTCCTATTTAAGCTATTGTCTCTGATAAAATAGTAAAGAAACAAAGAACAGAGTATATGTCTCACATCTTTTTCAGAATAAAAGGTGATAGATAAAAGCATATATGGGCATACCTCAGGGTATATACAGGCATACCTCAGGACTTTTGTGGATTTTGTTCCGGACCACCACGAAACAGCAAGTATTGAAATAAAGTGAGTCACAGAAATTGTTTGGTTTCCCAATGCACATACGAATTATGTTTGTTACAATCCTGTAGTCCATTAAGTGCACAATGACATTAAGCCTAAAAAACAATGGATATACCTTAATTAAAATATGCTTTATTACTAAAAAATGCTAGGGGCCATTCAAGTCTTCAGTGAGCCATAGTCCTTTCGTTGGTGGAGGGTGTTGCCTTGATGCTGACGGCTGCTGGCTCATCAGGATGGTGATTTTTGGTGGTTGGGGTGGCTGTGATAATTTCCCAAAATAAGACAGCAATGAAGTCTGCTGGATCGATTGACTCTTTCATGAAATATTTCTCTGTAGTCCGCAATATAGCCTAATAGCATTTTACCCACACAATTTCTGAATTGGAGTGAATTCACTCAAGTTCTGCTGCTGTTTGTCGACTAAATTAATGTAATATTCTAAATACTTCGTTATCATTTCAACAATATTCACAGCATTTTCACAAAGTGTAGATTCCATCTGAAGAAACTACTTTCTTTGCTCCTGCATAAGAAGAAACTCCTCACTCACTAAAGTTTTATCATGAGATTGCAATAATTCAGTCACATCTTCATGGCTCCACTTATAATTTTAGTTTTCTTATTATTTCCACTGCATTTGCATTTCCGTCTTTCGCTGAAGTCCTGAACCTCTCCAAGTCTCCTATGAGGGTTAGAATTGATTTAACTTATTCCAAATTCCTATTAATGTTGATATTTTGACCTCCTCCCATGAATCATAGATATTATAATGGCATCTAAAATTGTGAATCCTTTCTGGAAAGTTTTTAATTGACTGCCAAGATCCATCAGAGGAATCACTTTAGCTATGGTATCTATAGACTTACAAAGTGCATTCCTTAAATGATAAAACTTGAAAGTTGAAAATACTCTTTGATTCAGGGACTCCAGAATGGATATTGTGTTAGCAGACAAGAAGACATTAGCCTCCTTACACACCTCCATCAGAGTTCTTGGATGATTTGGTACATTTTTAGTGAGCCGTATTATTTTGAAAGGAATTGTTTCCTTGAGGCAGTGGGTGTCAATAGTGGGCTTAACATATTTAGTAAACCATGCTGTAAACAGATGTTCTTCAGGATTTAATGTTCCATTTAGAGCACAGGTAGAGTAGATTTAGCATCATTCTTAAGGGTAGTAGGATGTTTACAATGGTAAATGAGAATTGGCTACACGTTAGTCACCAGCTGCAATGGTCCCAACAAGAGAGGCAGCCTGTCCTGTGAAGTTTTGAAGCCAGACATTGACTTCTCCTCTCTAGCTATGAAAGTTTTAGATGGCATCTTCCTCCAATATAAGGCTGTTTTATCTACACCAAAAATCTGTTGTTTAGTGTAGCCACCTTTATCAATGATCTTAGCTAGATCTTCTGGATAACTTGCTATAGCTTCTCCATCAGCACTTGCTGCTTCACGTTGTACTTTTATGGTATAAAGATGGTTTCTCTCTTTAAACCTCATGAACCAACTTATGCCAGTTTCAACCTTTTCTTCTTCAGCTTCTTCATCTTTATCAGCTTTCATAGATCTGAAAAGAAAGCCTTCCCCTAGATTAGGCTTTGGCTAAAGGGAATGTTGTGGCTGGTTTGATCTATCCATACTATGAAAACTTTCTCAATATCAGCAAGAAGGCTGTTTCACTTTTTTATCATGTATGTGTTCCCTGGAGTAGCACTATTACATTTCTTCAAGAACTTTTCCTTTGCATTCACAACTTGCTTAACTGTTTGTCACAGGAGGCCCAGCTTTTAGCTTATCTCTGTTTTCAACACGCCTTTCTCACCAAGCGTAATCATTTCTAGATTTTGATATAAAGTGAGAGGCATGTGAGTCTTTCACTTGAATGTTTAGAAAGGCCATTGCAGGATTATTAATTAGCTTGATTTTCAAATTATTGTGTCTGTGGGAATAGGGAGTCACAAGTACAGGGAGAGAGGTGGGGAGCAGTTGGTCAGTGGAGCAGTCAGAACACACTTTTTTTGGTTAAAGTTGTTCACCATCTTATATGGGCACAGTTCATGGTGCTCCAAAATAATTACAATAATAACATGAAATATTACTAATTACAGGTCACCACAACAAATATAATTAAAAAGAGTTTTGAAATTTTGTAAGCATTACCAAAATGTGACACAGAGATACAAAGTCAGCACACGCTGTTGGAAAAATAGCCGATAGAGTGGCTCAATGCAAGGTTGCCAGAAACCCGCAATTTGTGAAAGACATAGTATACATGAAGGATGATAAAGCAAAGTATGATAAAATGAGGTATGCCTGTAAATTCCCACTTATGTCAATACATTCACACTGTCATATGAAGAGAAAGTTATAGTTAAACATATCACAAATACGAATTTTAACATACCACCAGTGATCCTTAAAACCCAGATTTCTTAAGGTCCTAGCCTCTTTAAGCAGAGTTTCTAATGAGAAAGTACTACCCCCTTACCCAGCAAAACATAAAGTAATTCCTGGTAAAATGCCTGTTCTCTAAGATTATCTCACACTGGCACTGAGAAAATGAGATTGGTAAAGGTTCCAATAAATACATTTAAGGGTAAATGAAAGGGAGTGAGAACATGTTTATCTCCAGCCAACAATTCCACAGTAAATAGTCATATGCATAACTTTTCCTAGTGGTAATATTTTCAGCTTAGATATTACAAGTTTATAATTAGGAGACATTACCCATGGTCTCCATTTGGACATTTGTATTCTAATGGTGACAGGTAACAATGGCAGACAAAAAAATTGCAACTTTCATCTTCAACTCAATAAAGAGTGTGTGTGTGTGTGTGTGTGTGTGTGTGTGTGTGTGTGTGTGTGTGTGTGTGTGTTTTATCTTGGTACATGGGGAATAAATGTACCTTACATTAAAAAAATATTGTCTTACACAGCTTGGGCAACGTGATGAAACCTTGCCTACAAAAAAGACAAAAAGTTAGCTGGGCTTCGTGGCATGCACCTGTAGGTCCAGCTACCTGGGAAACTGAGATGGGAGAATCACCTGACCCCAGTGGTTGACACTACAGTGAGACGTGATCATGCCACTGCACTATAGAGTGAGCCCTGTCAGAAAGAGAGAAAGAGAGAAAGAGAGAAAGAGAGAAAGAGAGGAGGGAAGGAAGGAAGGAAGGAAGGAAGGAAGGAAGGAAGGAAGGAAGGAAGGAAGGAAGGAAGGAAGGAAGGAAGGAAGGAAAGAAAGAAGGAAGGAAGGAAAGAAAGGGTGAAAATGTTTGTGTTTGACCAATTATAATATTGGCATTTTTCTTCTACAAATTAATACTAAAACAAGATCAAAATGTAAGAATTAAAGTGACAACAGAAGTAAAAAGAAAATTCGACATGGAGATTATATAAAATAATAGAATATTACCTTAATTGTATAACTAATACATAAGATAAGCATATGATAAGGTAGAATCCTAGTCCCCAGTTTACTTTATATGTGTTCTTAAATGTTAATTTTTATATGCCAATTTTTTAAAAGTAAATCACTCATGCACACAAAACACTTGCAGTATTTATGCTAGATTTCTGAGGTACCCTTAGTTTGACAAATGTGGAGGAATATGAGTACCATGCTCAAGGAAAAGTTTAAGTCCATGATCTGAACAATACTACTAGTTTAGTGCATCATTTCAGAAAGATGCAACAAGGAATTACTGCAACATAACCCTTCATGACTGAAGTCAATATTTTCTGCTATCCTCTTTCAGGAGACACTTTTTCAATTTATATGGGCCTACAGTGCATTATAATACTTTCCCAGATTTGTAGCTCCAAGAATTCCTGAGGGGGGCATTAATCTGGAGCTAATAGTTTTATAAGGAAATTCATTGCTTACCAGATCAAAATTCCTTCCAGAAGTCTATAAGGATTTTTGACTATGCCCCATCATCCAGTATCACAGTAGCATGTTTAGATAGCATACAATCTGCAGAAGAGCAAAAGCACTAAAAAAAAATAAACTTGCATTTGTTGTTTGACTACATAATGACATTGAACCCATCCTACAAGTCTAAAGATGTTTTGCAGGGAAATATTATATATTAGATATACATATGCGTTATGTTATTTATAATATTTATATGTAAATATAGATATTATACATATATATGACTTAAAAATATTAAGACAATCAGAAAGTTTATATCCACCCCACACCCAGTTTGACCAATTATTGATATCTCACATTAGTGTGGTGTCTTGTCACAGTTAAGGAACTAATATCAGAAGATTGTTAAGTAGGGTCATCATTTATTTAGATTTCTTTAGTTTTATCCTAATGTCTTTTTCCATTATGGCGCCATGTTACATTTATTCAGTGTGACTTCTTAGGCTCCACTTGGCTGTGACAGGTTCTCAGTTCCTTATCAGACTGTACTTGACAACTTTGAAGAGTTCTGTCAGGTACTTTGTAGAGTAGCCCCTATTGTAATGTTTTCAATGTTTTTCTCATGAATAGATGGGCCGAAGATTTTCTTTAAACCAAAAAGGACTCACAGTTTTTTGTCAATGATGCCAGTGGGTATCCCTGAGAGGTTTTCATTTAAGGCAGGCATGTGATTTGAGTGTGATATGTTGTGTGTTCGCTCAACTGGGGTAGACCACTTAACACAATTTGATAGGTTATTTCAACATAGACCTATGTGAAGAAAAGCAGACTTTTAAAGTACTGAAACTCCATATCTTGATTACTTTATTACTAAAACATTTGTATAAGAGCAGTCAAAATTAAGTAAAATATACTCATGTATTTTTACATTGCCTATAATTTCTTCTTTTGTAATTTCAAATTATTATTTAACATTAACAATTATAAAAATAAAAAGAACATTTGCATTTTCTTTTGGTGTGGTAAAATATGAATAATATAAAATTTAGCATCATAATGATTTTTACATGTATGATTCAAGAACGTAAAATACATTCACAATGTTGTGCAATCATTACCACTAGCCGTTTCCAGAATATTTTTATCATCCTAAACAGGAACTCTGTACCCATTAATCATATGTCTTCACTTATCTTTCCCCACTACTCCAGGTATCCTTTATTCTACTTCCTGTCTCTATGAATTTGCCTATTCTAGGTGTTTCACTTAAGAGGAATCATAAAACATCTCTGCTTTTGATTTCACTTAACATAAGGTTTTCGAGGCCCACCATGGCTAAATAATATTCCATTGTCTGAAAATCCCAATTTTGTTTATCCATTCATTTATTGATGGACATTTGAGTTGCATTCACCATTTGTCAACTGTGAGTCATACTGCTATGAACATTGCTGTACAGGTATCTGTTTAAGTCCCTGCTTTCAATTCTTTGGTGTATATACTGATAAGCTGCATTATTGAATCATGGTAACCTATGTTCAACTTTTTGTGGAATCCCCAAATGTTTTTCAGAGGCTACATCGTTTTATAATTATACCAGTTATGTGAAAGAAAGGGTTACTAGTTCTCCATTTCCTCGTCAACAACTTTGCTTGTTTTCTTTCTGATTTTTGCCATCCCAATGAATGTAAAGTGGTAACTCCTGTGGTTCTGACTTGCATTTCACTAATGGCTAGTGATGTTGGTCATCTTTTTGTGTGCTTGTTGGCCATTTGTATATATTGTTTGTTGCAATATCTACTCATGTTCCATTTTGAATTGGGTTGCTTGTTTTGTTACTCAGTTGTATAAGCATTTTTTATATTTTGGATATTAACCATTATCACATATATGATTTGCAAATACATTTTTCCATTCTGTGGATGGCCTTTGCACTCTGTTGTAGTACCATTTGATGTACAAAAGTCATTCACTTTAATGTTGTCCAATTTATCTATCTTTTATTTTGTTGCTTGAGCTTTCACTGTCATAACAAATAAATTATTGCCAAATCTAAAGTAATGAAGCTTTTCCCCTATGCATTCTTCTATAATTTTTATCATTTTAACTCTTATAGTTAAGTCTTTGACTCATTTTGAGATAACTTTTGCATATGGTGTAAAGCAAAGATTTAACTTTATCCTTTTGCAGGTGAATGTTTTGTTTTACTAACAAACACCATTAGTTGAAAAGACTGCTCTTTCCTCATTGGATGGTCTTGGCACCCTTGTTGAAAATCATTTTACCATACATGTGAGGTTCATTCTGTGATCCCTATTCCATTCCATGTTTTTATGTCAGTCTCTGTGACAGGACAACATTGCTTTAATTACTATAGCTTTGTAATAAGTTTTGTAAACAGAAGTCAAAAGAACTTTGTTATTTTTCAAGATTGTTTTGGATATTCAGAGATCCTTAAAATTTTATATTAGTTATAAGATGGACTTTTTCTATTTCTTCGAAAAACATAAGTGACATTTTGATGAGGACTGCATTGTATCATATTGTCATCTTAATAATAATATGTCTTTCAATTCATAAACACAGGATATTGTTTCATTTATATACACTTAATTTCTTTCATCAACGTTCTGTAGATTTTAGTATATAAGACTTTCGTCTACTTGGTTAAGTATATTTCCAATTATTTAATTCTATTATTATAAATGAAATTGTCTTCTCAAATGCTTTTCCACATTATTCATTGTTAGTGTATAGATACACAATTCTTTTTGTGTGTGTGCTGATTTTGTATACTGTGACTTTATTACTATTACATATTAGCTAAAACAGGTTTTGTGCGGTTATTTAGTTTGGATATTTGTCCCCACACAAATCTCCTGTTGAAATCTAATCCCAGTGTTTGGAAGGGGGCCTTATAGGAGGTGTGTGGATCATGGAGGCAGATCCCTGAATGATCTGCACTCATGAATGGCTTGGGCCATCCCCTTGGCAATAAGTGAGCTCTCACTCTGGGTTCACAGGAAATCTGATCATTTAAAAATGTGTGTCACCTCCTCTCTCTGCTCTCTGCTCCTACTTTCACTGTGTGACATGCTTGCTCCCACTTCATCTTCCACCATGACTAAAAACTCCCTGAGACTTCCCCAGAAGCCATCAGAAGCCAGCACCGTGCTTCCTGTATAGCCTGAAGAACAGTAAGCCAATTAATCCTCTTTCCTTTATGAATTACCCAGTCTCATGTATTTCTTTATACCAATCCAAAAATGGCCTTATACATCTGTTGCGTGTGTGTGTGTGTGTGTGGTTGTCTACATGAGAGATCATGTCATCTGTGAACAGAGATAATTTTACTACTTATTTTCAATTTTTTGGCTTTTGTTTTCTTGCCTAATACCTCTGGCTAAAACTGTCAATAATACCATGTCAAACAGAAGAAGTCAAAGCAAGTATTCTTGTTCCTGATTTTAGGAGAAAAACCTTCAGTCTTTCATCATTGGATATAATACTATCTGTGGATCTTTTTGTCATATTTCAAATTTCCTTCTCTTCCTAGTTTATTAAGTTTTTTGTTAAAGGTTGATGCATTTTGACAAATGTATTTTTCTATATTAATTGAGAAGATTATTGTGTTTTCATTTAACCTTAATTCTATTAAGGTGTTGTATTACATTGATTGATTTACATATATTGAAACTTCCTTGAATTTCATTAATAAATACTACTTGACCATGATGTATAATCATTTTAATATGTTGCTGAATTCTGTTTGCTAGTATTTTGTTGAGATTTTTTTTCTTTAATATTCATTAGGAATATTGCGCTACTGTTTTCTTTTCTTGCAGTATCTTCTGGCTTTGGTGTCAAGGTAATGTTGGCCTCACAGAATGACTTACAAAGCATTCCCACCTCTTCAATTTTTTTTTGTAAGAATTTGAGAATAACTTTGTTTTTTTTTTTTTTTTTTTTTTTTTTTTTTTAATGGTTGGTAAAATTCACCAATAAAGCTATGTGGTCCAGGCCTCTTCTCTGTTGAGAGATTTATGATTGTGGGTTCAATCCCCTAAATAGCTATAGATTCATTTACTTTTCACAGTGTGTATATTTCCAGGAATTTATCCATTTCATCTAGATTATCAAATTTCTGAAATGCAATAGCTCATAAAATTGTGTCTTAATGCATTTATTTTTACGATGTTATCAAAATGTCTCTTCTCTTTTTTCCTGATTTTAGTAATTTGGATCTTCTTGTTGAGACAGGCTAAAGACTTACAAATTTTGTTGATCTTTTCAAGGAACCAAGCTTTAATTTTGTTGATTTTTTCTTTATTACTCTTCTAGTATCTATTTTATTTTTTCCAACAATAATCTTTATTGTTTCACCTTTCTAGCTAGCTTTCAGTCTACTCTTCTTTTTCTACTTCCTTAAGATGTAATGTTGGGTCACTGATTTGTGATGTGTCTTATTTTTAGATGAGTTTTTGTTTTCGTCCTCTTTTTTAATATGTATACTTATACTCCTGTAAGTTTCCCTTTTAGTACGCTTTCACTTTGTCTCATATATTTTGATATGTTTGTGTTTCACTTTCATTTTCCTCTAAATACTTTCTAATTTGTTTTACGATTTCTTCTTTATCCATTTGACAGGACTGTGTTGATTTCCATTTGTTTCTGGATTATCCAGTGTTTCTACTGGTATTGATTTTTAGTTTCATTCCATTGTGAGCAGAAAAGATATTTTGTATTATTTCAATCATTTAAGATCTATCATGACATATTTTATGTCTTAACACATGGTATAATCTGAAGAATGTCCCATGTGCCCTTCAGAAAATGTTGTATTTTTTTTGTAATTTTGTTGGGTGGAGTGTCATCCATATGTCTGTTAGATACAGTTGGTTAATAGTGTGTGTATGATTTTTTAAATTAATAATAGATTTTATTTTTAGAGCAGTTTCATGTTCACAGAAATAATATGCAAAAGATACAAAGTGGCACATTTGTGACAATCTATGAGCCTACGTTGACATCATTATCCTTCAAAGTCCTAAGTTTACATTTGGGTTCACTTTTGGTATTATAAATACTATTGATTTTGACAAACATAATATAACATTTATCTACCATTACAGTATCTTGCAGAGTAGTTTCATTGTTCTGGAAATCCTCTGTGCGCAAACCTACTCATCCCTCTGTTTCCCACAATCACTGGTAATCACTGGTCTTTTTCCATCTTCATAGTTTTGCCTTTTCCAGAATCTCATATAGTTGGAATCATACAGTATATAGTCCTTTCCAATTGACTTCTTTCACTTAGTAATGTGCATTTGTTTCCATCATGCCATTTCATGGCTTTTTTTTTTTTTTTTTTTGGTGTTCAATAATATTCCATTTTCTAGATATACCATAGTTGAGTTATCCATTCACATACTAAAGAATGTTGGTTGTTTCCATGTTTGGACAATTATGAATACAATTGCTCTAAATATCCATGTGCAGACATTTGTGAAGACATAGCTTTTTAGCTACTTTGAGTAAATACCATGCAATAAGATTTGTATAGTAACAGAATGTTTTGTTATGTGAGAAACTGTTCAACTATCTTTTTCTTACATTTAACTTTTATTTTAAGTTCAGGAGTACTCAGCCAGGTGCAGTGGCTCATGTCTGTAATTCCAACACTTGGAAAGTGAATGCGGGAGGGTCACCTGAGGTCAGGACTTTAAGACCAGTCTGGCCAACATGGCACAATCCCATCTCTACTAAAAATACAAAAATTAGCTAGGCCTGGTGGTGCACACCTGTAATGCCAGCTACTTGGGAGGCTGAGGCCCAAGAATTGCTTGAACCCAGGAGGTGAATGTTACAATGAGCTGAGATTTCACCACTGTACTCCAGCTTAGGTAACAGAGTAAGACTGCCTCAGCAAAAAAAAAAAATGAAAATAAAATTTAAAAAAGTTCATATGAAGGTGTGTTATATGGGTAGACTTATATCATGGAGGAGTTTTGTACAGATTATTTTGTCACCCAGGTATTAAGCCTAGTACCCAATAGTTATTTTTCCCTGCTCTTCTCCCTCCTCCCAACCTCCATCCTCTGATAGGCTTCAGTGTATGTTGTTCTTCTTTATGTGACCTCATGTTCTCTTCATTTAGCTCCTCTTTGTAAGCGAGAACATGTGGTATTTGGTTTTCTGTTCTTATATTGGTTTGCTAAAGATAATGGCCTCCAGCTCCATCCATCTCCCTGCAATGTAAATGATCTCATTCTTTTTATGGCTGCCTAGTGTTGCATGGCGTATATACATCACTATTTCTTTATCTAGTTTACCATTGATGGGCATTTAGATAGACTCCATGTCTTTGTTATTGTGTATAGTGCTGCAGTGAACATACTTGTGCATCTCTTTATAATAGAACAATCTATATTCCTTTGAGTATATACCCAGTAATGAGATTGATGGGTTAAATAATATTTCTATTTTTAGGTCTTTGAGGAATTAACACACTGTATTCTACAGCGGTTAAACTAATTTATACTCCCACCAACCGGGTAAAAGCTTTCCTTTTTCTCTACAACCTTGTCAGCATCGTTTTTGTTTTGTTTTGTTTTGTTTTGTTTTGTTTTATTTCTAATGGTAGCCATTCTGGTGTGTGTGAGATGGCATCTCATTGTGGTTTTGATTTGCATTTCTCTAATGATCAGTGATATTGAGGATTTTCTTTTTTTATGTTTTTTGGCCACACGTATGTCTTCTTTTGAAAAGTGTGGTTCATTTCCTTCGCCCACATTTTAATAAGGCTGTTTTTATCTTGTAAATTTGTTTAAATTCCTTGTAGATGCTGGATATTAGACCTTAGTCAGACACATAGTTTACAAAAATTTTCTCCCATTCTGTAAGTTGTTGTTCACTCTGTTGATAGTTTCTTTTGCTGTGCAGAAACTTTTTAGTTTAATTAGATCCCATTTTCCAATCTTTGCTTTTATTGTAATTGCTTTTGGCATCTTCATCATGAAATCTTTCCCCATTCTTACTGTCTAGAATGGTATTGCCTAGGCTGTATTCCAGAGTTTTTATAGTTTGGGTTCTACATTTAAATATTTAGTATATCTTGAGTTATTTTTTGTATATGGTGCAAAAAATGGAGTCTAGTTTGTTCTGCAGCTGGCCAGCCAGTTGTCTCAGAATCATTAATTGGATAGAGAATCCTTACCCCATTGATTGTTTTTGTCAGATTTCTCAAAGATGAAATACTTGTAAGTGTGTGGCCTTATTTCTGGGTTCCCCATTCCGTTCCACTGGTATATGTGTCTGGTTTTGTACCAGTGCCATGCGTTTTGGTTACTATAGCCCTGTTTAAAGTCAGGTAGCATGATGCCCCAGTTTGTATTTATTTTATTTTTTTATTTTACTTTAAGTTCTGGGATACACATGCCATGGTGGTTTCCTGCACCCATCAATCTGTTATCTATGTCAAGTTTTCTCCTAATGCTATTCCTCCCCTAGATCCACATCCAGTATATACCCAGTAATGGAATGTTGCATCAAATGGTATTTCTGGTTATAGATCTTTGAGGAATCGCCACACTGTCTTCCACAATGGCTGAACTAATTTACACTCCCACCAACAGTGTAAAAGCATTCCTATTTCTCCACATCCTCTCCAGCATCTATTATTTCCTGACTTTGTAATGATCACCATTCTAACTGGTGTGAGATAGTATGTCATTGTGGTTTTGATCTGCATTTTTCTAAAGACCAGTGATGATGAGCTTTTTTTTCCTATGCTTGTTGGCTACATAAATATCTTCCTTTGAGAAGTGTCTATTCATATACTTTGCCCACTTTTGGATGGGGTTGTTTGTCTTTTTCTTATAAATTTGTTTAAGTTCCTTGTAGATTTTGGATATTAGCCCATTTTGAGATGGATAGATTGTAAAAATTTTCTCCCATTTTGTAGGTTACCTGTTCACTCTGATGATAGTTTCTTTTGCTGTCCAGAAGCTCTATAGTTTAATGAGATCACATTTGTCAATTTTGGCTTTTGTTGCTATTGCTTTTTGTGTTTTAGTCATGAAGTCTTTGCTCATACCTATGTCCTGAATGGCATTGCCTAGGTTTTCTTCTAGGGTTTTTATGGTTTTACGTCTTATGTTTATGCCTTTAATCCATCTTGAGGTAGTTTTTGTATTAGGTGTAAAGAAGGGGTCCAGTTTCAGTTTTCTGCTTATGGCTTGCCAGTTTTCCCAGCACCATTTATTACATAGGGAATCCTTTTCTCATTGCTTGTTTTTGTCAGATTTGTCAAAGATCAGATGGTTGTAGATGTGTGGTGTTATTTCTGAAACCTCTTTTTTGTTCCATTGGTCTATATATCTGTTTTGGTACCAGTACCATGCTGTTTTTGTTACTGTAGCCTTATAGTATAGTTTGAAGTCAGGTAGCATGATGCCTCCAGCTTTGTTCTTTTTGTTTAGGGTTGTCCTGGCTATGCGAGTGCTTTTTCAGTTTCATACGAAATTTATAGTTTTTTCTAATTCTGTGAAGAAAGTCAATGGTAGCTGGATGGGGATAGCATTGAATCTATAAATTACTTTGGGCAGTATGGTCATTTTCATGATATTGATTCTTCCTATCCATGAGCATGGAACGTTTTTCCATTTGTTGGTGCCCTCTTTTATTTCGTTGAGCAGTGGTTTGTAGTTCTCCTTGAAGAGGTCCTTCACATTCCTTGTAAGTTGTATCCCTAGATATTTTATTATTTTTGTAGCAATTGTGAATAGAAGTTCACTCATGATTTGGCTCTCTGCACATTATTGGTGTATAGGAATGCTTGTGATATTTACACATTGATTTTGTATCTTGAGGCTTTGCTGAAGTTGCTTCTCAGCTTAAGGAGATTTGAGGCTGAGGAAAGGGGTTTTCTAAATATATAGTCATATCATCTGCAAACAGAGACAATTTGATTTCCTCTCTTCCTATACGAATACGTTTTATTTCTTTCTCTTGCCTGATTGCCCTGGCCAGAACTTTCAATACTATGTTGAATAGGAGTGGTGAGAGAGGGCATCCTAGTCTTGTGCTGGTTTTCAAATGGAATGCTTCCAGCTTTTGCCCATTCAGTATGATACTGGCTGTGAGTTTGTAATAAATAGCCCTTATTATTTTGAGATACTTTCCATAAATATTTATTTTATTGAGAGTTTTTAGCATGAAGGGTGTTGAATTTTGTTGAAGGCCTTTTCTGCATCTACTGAGATAATCATGTGCTTTTTGTAACTGGTTCTGTTTATGTGATGGATTATGTTTATTGATTTGTATATGTTGAAACAGCCTTGTGTCCCAGGGATGAAGCTGATGTGATCGTGGTGGATAAGCTTTTTGATGTGCTGCTGGATTTCGTTTGCCACTATTTTATTGAGGAATTTCACATGGATGTTCATCAGAAATATTGGCCTGAAATTTTCTTTTTTTGTGTGTCTCTGCTAGGTTTTGCTATCAGGATGATGCTGGACTCATAAAATGAGTTAGGGAGGAGTCCCTCTCTTTCTATTTTTTAAATAGTTTCAGAAGGAATGGTACCAGATCCCCTTTGTACCTCTGGTAGAATTCAGCTGTAAATTCGTCTCGTCCTGTGCTTTTTTTGGTTGGTAGGTTATTAATTACTACCTCAATTTCAGAACTTGTTATTGATCTATTCAGGGATTTGACTTGTTCCTGGTTTAGTCTTAGGAGGGTATTTGTGTCCAGGAATTTATCCATTTCTTCTAGATGTTCTAGTTTATTTGAATAGAGGTGTTTATAGTATTCTCTGGTAGTAGTTTGTACTTCTGTGGGATCGGTGGTGATATCCTCTTTTTTTTATTTTTTATTGTTTCTACTTCTACTTCATTCTTTTCTCTTTTCTTCTTTATTAGTCTGGCTAGTGGTCTATTTTATTACTCTTTTCAAAAAACCAGCTCCTGGATTCATTGATTTTTTGAAGGGCTTTTCACATGTCTATCTCCTTCATTTCTGCTCTGATCTGAGTTTTTCTTGTCTTCTGCTAGCTTTTGAATTTGTTTACTTTTGCTTTTCTAGTTATTTTAATTGTGCTGATAGGGTATTGATTTTAGATCTTTCCCAGTTTCTCCAGTGGGAATTGTGTGCTATAAATTTCCCTCTAAACACCACTTTAGCTGCCTCCCAGAGATTCTGGTATGTTGTATCTTTGTTCTAAGTGGATTCAAATAACTTATTTATTTCTGCCTTAATTTCATTATTTACCCAGTAGTCATTCAGGAGCAGATTGTTCAGTTTCCATGTAGTTGTACGGTTTTGAGTGAGTTTCTTAATCCTGAGTTCTAATTTGATAGCACTGTGGTCTGAGAGACTTCCATGATTTCCTTTCTTTTGCATTTGCTGGGGAGTGTTTTACTTCCAATCATGTGGCCAATTTTAGAATAAGTGTGATGTGGTGCTGAAAATGTATCTTCTTTTGATTTGGGGTGGAGAGTTCTGTAGATGTGTATTAGATCCACTTGGTCCAGAGCTGATTCAAGTCCTGAATATTCTTGTTAACTTTCTCTCTTGTTGATCTGTCTTATATTGACAGTGGGATGTTAAAATATTCCACTATTATTGTGTGAGAGTCTAAGTCCCTTTGTACGTCTCTAAGAACTTGCTTTAAGAATCTGAGTGCTCCTGTATTGAGTGCATATATATTTAGGATAGTTAGCACTTCTTGTTGTATTGATTCCTTTACCATTATGTAATGCCTTTCTTTGTATTTCTTGTTCTTTGTTGGTTTCAAGTCTATTTTTTTCAGAGACTAGGATTGCAACCACTGCTTTTTATTTATTTTTTATTTATTTATTTATTTATTTATTTATTTATTTATTTATTTATTTTGTTTTCCATTTGCTTGGTAAATATATCTCCATCCCTTTACTTTGAGCCTATGTGTGTCTTTACACGTGAGATGAGTCTCCTGAATACAGCACACTGATAAGTCTTGACTCTTTATCCAGTGTGCCAGTCTATGTCTTTTTATTGGGGCATATAGCCCATTTTCATTTAAGGTTAATGTTGTTATTTGTGAATTTGATCCTGTCATTATGATGCTAGCTGGTTATTTTTCACATTAGTTGATGCAGTTTCTTCAAAGTGTAGATGATTTTTACAATTTGGTATGTTTTTGCAGTGGCTGGTACTGCTTTTTCTTTTTCATATTTAGTGTTTCCTTCAGGAGCTCTGGTAAGGCAGGCCTAGTGGTGACAAAATCTCTCAGCAATTGCTTGTCTGTAAAGGATTTTATTTCTCCTTTGGATAGGAAGCTTAGTTTGGCTGGATATGAAATTCTGGGTTGAAAATACTTTTTTTAAGAATGTTACATATTGACCCCCACTGTCTTCTGGCTTGTAGAGTTTCTGCAGAGAGATCCACGGTTAGTCTGATGGGCTTCCCTTTGTGGGTAACCTGACCTTTCTCTCTGGCTGCACTTAACATTTTTTCCTTTATTTCAACCTTGGTGAATCTGATGATATGTGTCTTGAGGTGCTGCTCCTGAGGAGTATCTTTGTGGTGTTCTCTGTATTTCCTGAACTTGAATGTTAGCCTATCTTGCTAGGTTGGGGAAGTCCTCCTGGATATTTTCCTGAAGAGTGTTTCCAACTTGATTCCGTTCTTCCCATCACTTTCTGGTACACCAATCAATCGTAGGTTTCATCTTTTCACATAGTTCCATATTTCTTGGAGGCTTTGATCGTTCCTTTTCTTTCTTTTTTCTCTAATCTTGTCTTCACACTTTATTTCATTAAGTTGATCTTTAATCTCTGATATCCTTTCTTCCGCTTCATTTGGCTATAGATACTTTGTATGCTTCACGAAGTTCTCATGCTATGTTTCTCAGCTCCATCAGGTCATTTGTGTTCTTCCTTAAACTGGTTATTCTAGTTCGCAATTCCTCTAACTTTTTTTCAAGGTTCTTAGCTTCCTTTCATTGGGTTAAAACATGCTCCTTTAGATTGGAGCATTAGAAGAGTTTGTTCTTTAGATTACAAGAGTTTGTTATTACCCATCTTCTAAAGTGTACTTCTGTCAATTCATCAAACTCATTCTCCATCCAGTTTTGTTACTTTGCTGATGAGGATTTGAGATCCTTTGGAGGAGAAGAGGCATTCTGGTTTTTGGAATTTTCAGCCTTTTTGCACTGTTTTTTCCTCATCTTTGTGGATTTATCTAACTTTGGTCTTTGATATTGGTGACCTTCAGTTGGGGATTTTCTGTGGATGTCCTTTTTGTTGATGTTGATGCTATTCCTTCCTATTTGTTAGTTTTCCTTCTAAAAGTCAGGCCTCTCTTCTGTAGGTCTGCTGGAGTTTGCTGGAGGTGCACTCCAGACCCTTCTTTGCCTGGGTATCACCAATGGAGGCTGCAGAACAGCAAAGATTGCTCCCTTTTCCTTCCTCTAAAAACTTTGTCCCAGAGGGTCACCTGCCAGATGCCAACTGAAGCTCTCCTGAACGAGGTGTCTATTGACTCTTGCTGGGAGGTGTCTCCCAGTCAGGAGGCACAAGGGTCAGGGACCCACTTGAGGAGGCAGTCTGTCCCTTAGCAGAACTCAATTGCTGTGCTGGGAGATCTGCTGCTCTCTTCAGTGCCTGCAGGCAGGAAAGTTTAAGTCTGCTGAAGCTGTGGCCACAGCTGCCCCTTTCCCCAGGTGCTCTGTTCCAGGGAGATGGGAGTTTCATCTATAAGCACCTGACTGGGGTTGCTGCCTTTCTTTCAGAGATTCCCTACCCAGAGAGGAGGAATCTAGAGAGGCAGTCTAGCTACAGCAGTTTTGCCAAGCTGTAGTGGGCTCTGCCCAGTTTGAAATTCCTGGAGGCTTTGTTTACACTGTGAGGGGAAAACCACCTACTCATGCCTCATGGTAGACACACCTTCTCCCACCAAGTTCAAGCATTCCAGATTGACTTCAGGCTGCTGTGCCGGCAGCGAGAATTTCAAGCCAGTGGATCTTAGCTTGCTGGGCTTCCTGGGGTGGGATCCGCTGAGCAAGACTGCTTGGCTCCTTTGCTTGAGCCGCCTTTCCAGGGGAGTGAACGGTCGGGCCAGAATGCACTGTTCTTCATGGCACAGTCCCTCACAGCTTCCCTCGGCTATGGGAAGGAGTTCCCTGACCCCTTGTACTTCCCAGGTGAGGTGACGCACCACCCTATTTCAGCTCACCCTTTGTGGGCTGCACTCGCTGTTTAACCAGTCCTAGTGAGATGAACTGGGTACCTCAGTTGGAAATGCAAAAATCACCCACCTGCTGTGTTGATGTCACTGGGAATTGTAGACTGGAGCTATTCCTATTTGGCCATCTTGGCAGCCACCAATCCAGTTTGTGGTTTTGTGTGTATGTGTGTGCGTAGTTTTTTTTTTTTGTTTTGTTTTTTTTTTTTTTTTTTTGGTTTGGATTGGCTTAGCTATTTGGGTTCTTTTTTGGTTCCAATCTCAGTGATAGTTTAATAGGAATAGCATTGAATCTATAAATTGCTTAGGGCTGTATGGCCATTATACTGATATTAATTCCTCCTATCCATGAGCATGGAATGTTTTTTCATTTATTTGTGTCACCTCTGATTTACTGAGCAGTGGTTTGTAATTCCCATTGTAGAGGTCTTTCACCTCCTTGGTTAGATTTATTCACGTTTATTCATTATTTGCATATATTCTTTGATGTGGTGTCTGTTAAGGGCATGGTTCATTTCTTAATCAAGCTGGCTTTTTTTCCCTTATTATTAATTTTTAAAAGCTGTTTGTATATTTTGGTAGCATCCTTTATCCAATATGTCTTTTGCAAATATTTTCTTCTGGTCTGTGGTTTGCCATCTCATCCTCTTGACACTTAAGTCTAACTTATCAGTCATTTCTTTTGTGACTTCTGACCTTGGTGTTGTATCTAAAAACACATTCTCAAATCCAAGGTTATCTTGATTTTCTCCTGTGTTATCTTCTATATGTTGTATAGTTTTTCACTTACATTTCATTCACTCATTTACATTTAGATCTAATCCATTTTGAATTAATCCATTTTGAACTAATTTTTGGAAAAGATGTCAAGACTGTAAAATTATTTATCTTTCTGCTTGTGAATGTCCAGTTATTTTATTACCATTTGTTGAAAAGCCTAGTTTTTTTCTCTAATGTATTGTTCTTGGTTCTTTGTCAAAGATAACTTAATTATATTTATGTGGGTCACTATTCTCTGTGACATGATTATTTCACATTGTATGCCTGTATCAAAACATCTCATGTGCCACATAAATATATACACCTACTATCTACTCACAATAAATAAAATAAAAAGATTAAAAACTAGATACTTATGTGGGTCTATTTCTGGTCATTCTATTCTCTTCCATTGATGTATTTGTCTATTTTTTCACCAAAACCACACTATCTTGATTACTGTATCTTTATAGAAAGTCCTGAAGTCACATAATACCAGTCTTATATTTTTGTTCTTATCCTTCAATATTTTGTTGATTATTCCTGAACTTTTTCTTTCTACAGGTACTTTAGCGTCAGTTTCTCTGTATCCATAAAATAACTGGCCAGGGATTAGATTGAAAATAATAGTACTGTTCAAGTTGTCTATTTCCTTATTGGTCTTCTGTCTGGTTGTTAATTCTATCCTTTATGTATGGTATAAAAACTTCCAATTATTATTATAGAGTAACCATTTTTCCCTCCAATTCAGTCAATATTTCCTTTATCTATTTTGGGGCTTTGATGTTTGACGCATGTATGTTATGTTTACTATTATTGTATCTGATTGTTGAATTAACTTTTTTTCAACATATAATATCCTTCTGTTCCTTTTGTAATAATGACTTAAAGTCTATTTTTTTCTAATATTCGTTTAGAAACTTAACATTTTTGGGCTATCATTTGCATGGAATATATTTTCTCGTCACTTCTCTTTTACACTATCTGTGTCTTTAGATCTAATATTAGCCTCTTGTGTATAGCATATAATTAGATCATTTTAAAAATCCAATATGTATGGCAGGAAGAATGAATAATTATTGCTTAATAGTTAGAGAGTTTCTCTTTCAGATGATGAACAGAGAGTAGTAATGATTATACAGTGGTGTAAGTTAATTAATGCCACTGAATTGTACAATTGTTTAACACGACAAATTGTATGTTTTTATATATTATATATATGTATTTATATATGTAAATTGATACCTCTCTCTCTCAGGATCCATATCCTGAACCTCAGCATCATGAAAATTCCCATGTAACAAACCTGCACATTTGCCTCCTGTATCTAAAATAAAAGTTGAAAAAGTTTTAAAAAAATTGCAGAAAGATGTTATTTTTAAAAAAGGAAAAAATAATTATTTTTGTTAACAACCATAGGAGAACTTGTTCAATCTCACTAGAAATCAAGAAGACTGCATTAATATTGCAGAGACTGTTTCTTTCAATCATCATATTAGTAAAGATCATTGAAAATTATATTAACTAAAGCTAGTAAGATTATGTGGAAAAAATATTTACATAACATTGCTGGTGACAGTGTAAAATTTTAGGACAGTAATTTTAAATATATATTTTAAACCCTTAAAATGTTAATATTATTTGATTCAGAAATTCCATTTATAAAAATTAATAGTAAGGACATACAATATATAAAATGTAAAGGAATATGTTAAACACCTTATTAATGAATATCAAAAAAATGAAAATTCTAAACATTTTGCATTAAAATAATGCTCATGAGTATTATGTAAATACATGGAAAAATGCAATTAATATAATGTTTGGGGGAACATAAGGACATAAAATTATTTTTGTGTTAAAATAAACAAAGACACCTGTAACAAATAGAGAAAAAATGTCTGCCAAAGTACCTCACCATTTGTAGCACGCATTGATATTAACCTACTGTGTAGTTTTACAAGATACTTTATTTCTAGCTTTGCTTAGCGATAAAATGAAAGGTTTTGAAATTCCCAAATTATAACTATAACTTTGAAATGATATTTTCTATATAGTAATTACACTACTAACCAGGAATTTGCTATTTCAACTAGATGTACTTTTAAGAGTGAACAGATTTTAAAAGCTCATTATTTTAAATAAAGCATAATAAAGTTTCTCTGGCTATAAGAATGTGTATTAGAGTCAAATGGAAGAGGTTTGATACGTTTTTGAATATGAAGCATGAATCCTTGGCTGTCAGTAGTATACTCCGAAGATGGATATAAAGAAGTTAATGAATATACTTGACTGAAGGATTTGTCAGCTAAAAGATAATGCAGTAAACTAGGAAAAGAGACAAGAATCTAGAAAAGCTGTGTAAACTTGCAAAACTCAAAGAAATTTACTAAGGCCAATTTGGAATAACCTAAGTCAAAATTATTGTCAGCAAAAGTTACAAAGTTCTGAAAAATGGCTTAACTCAAGAACTCATTGGCAGTCTTATTTCTTTTACCAATATTTTGTTCCTAAGATTCTGATAAACACTGTGGCAATTATGTTAAGAATAATAATGTTTAAAATGATGAGCAGACATCACCATTTTTGATAGCATGTAATTTACATTGCTCTGTAATGTAAATTGTGAGTGCCATTGTAAATTCCTTATAGCTGGCTCTGAGGTAGACCCAGACAGGATAGTGTTGAGTAAGCTATTAGAAGTGCATGGAGAATGGGATGGTTTATAGTTATTGAATTCACTTTGATTTGCTTAGAAACAAGGTGGTAGCGAAGAAACACAGGAGCAAGAATTTCTAGCGTCAAAAGCTTTTCAATCGGGTAGAAAGTAAATCACGATGTAGTAATGATATATGTATAAAACGTGTAGAATTTTGTTGGAAAAAATAATTTGCATAATAATACTAAAACTCAGAATAAAATATGTCAATTTGTCTCCATTTTTCTCATACTGGTAAAGTTCATGCATACTAGGATAATCAAGTTGCCTATATCGAATGAGATCAAGGGGATTATAAAGACCAGAAACCACTCTCTCCTGTTTATCTCCTTTTGGGCCCTTTTCTCCAGGTACTGGCCTGAATTCCATCACTAGGAAATTAAGATGCTTTCCCCTGTTACAGTGCATATATTCCAGGAAAGTTCATGTATTTTGCTGTTGGCAGTGTACTGAAATAAACATGAATACCAAACTCAGAGCCACAAGCCCTAAACTGTAATCTGAATTTTATATTCTACTTATAAACCACATGACTTTGGGCAAGATTCTTAATTTATTAGAGCCTGATCATATTCCACTGTGAATTAGAAATAATAATGTCTGACTATTATACTTTAAAGGTTAGCGTAAATGAGATACCATCTCACACCGGTTAGAATGGCAATCATTAAAAAATCAGGAAACAACAGGTGCTGGAGAGGATGTGGAGAAATAGGAACACTTTTACACTCTTGGTGGGATTGTAAACTAGTTCAACCATTATGGAAAACAGTATGGCGATTCCTCAAGGATCTAGAACTAGAAGTACCATATGACCCAGCCATCCCATTACTGGGTATATACCCAAAGGATTATAAATCATGCTGCTATAAAGACACATGCACACCTGTGTGTACTGCGGCACTATTCACAATAGCAAAGACTTGGAATCAACCCAAATGTCCATCTGTGACAGACTGGATTAATAAAATGTGGCACATATACACCATGGAATATTATGCAGCCATAAAAAAGGATGAGTTTGTGTCTTTTGTAGGGACATGGATGCAGCTGGAAACCATCATTCTCAGCAAACTATGGCAAGAACAGAAAACCAAACACCGCATGTTCTCACTCATAGGTGGGAAGTGAACAATGACATCACTTGGACTTGGGAAGGGAAACATCACACACTAGGGCCTATTATGGGAAGGGGGAAGGGGGAGGGATTGCATTGGGAGTTATACCTGATGTAAATGACGAGTTGATGAGTGCTGACGAGTTGATGGGTGCAGCACACCAACATGGCACAAGTATACATATGTAACAAACCTGCATATTATGCACATGTACCCTAGAACTTAAAGTATAATAATAATAATAAAAAGATGAAATAATAATGCTGATAAAATCACTTTGTAGATTGTGAACAGTTTTTTCCTCTTTTAGTTCAAACTAGTTTAGTAGCATTTTTCCAATAGAACAGTAAGCTGACGGCAAACTTTAATATAAGAAGTCACCTGAACACAAGTACTAATGGTGATGTTTCTGGAAGGATACGGAAGCAGAAGTTAAAAACTTTCAGAAGACATATATTGCCTCATTCATATTTTATGATGGATCTTTCTGTGTTCATTAAAAATTCTTTTTATTTCAGCCGGGCGCAGTGGCTCACGCCTGTAATCCTAGCACTTTGGGAGGCTGAGGTGGGCGGATCACGAGGTCAGGAGATTGAGACCATCCTGGTTAACATGGTGAAACCCCATCTCTACTAAAAATACAAAAAAATTAGCCGGGGGTGGTGGTGCACCTGTAGTCCCAGCTACTCGGAGGCTGAGGCAGGAGAATGGCAGGAACCCGGGAGGCGGAGTTTGCAGTGAGCCCAGATCTCGCCACTGCACTCCATCCAGCCTGGGCAACAAAGCAAGACTTAGTCTCAAAAAATAAATAAATAAATAAACAAATAATTTTTATTTCATTTTAAACATGTCATAAAATTCATAGTTTTTTGAGAAAACATATCCTTATGAATGTCTATAATGATTTTTCAATACCATTAATAGTACATATGTTGACTCCTAGTTCTAAGTTATATCACGTCTGCAAAACACATCCTCTTGCTCCATTCGATCCTATAATCTTTTTGTTCAACCTCTTTAATGCATAAAGTTTTTGTCATGTAATGCCCCTAATATCAGAGCAAACAGTGTGCTGAGTAGTGCCAAAAGAGTGTGAGATAATGAAAGCAGAAATAATTTTTTACTGTGAATGTTTAAATCCTTTGAAGAGACATGTGCTCTCACAAATTTGATTATTTCAAAGCCTTTTAAATAGCAGTGTTCTTTTTCACACTCATTAGTTCCTTCATCCCCTCTGCCCCACTCAGTATGTGGCGTAGCCCCCCTCCACAGTCCACACTCAGCAGAGAAAACTAAGCATGTCTTTCCACTGTTCTCTTTGTTTTTCCAAATATAGTTTTACTTTCATACATTCAAATCACTAAAAAATAATTAAATATTATCATTTCCAAAGCATATTTGTACAACATTCTGGATTGCATTTTTTTTCTTCCAGTCTCCTCTGAAACTGATCTATCAACTCTTCCCTATCTCTCCCATTTTTTCTTATCCAACTACTTTTTAGCATCACAGCCCATGTAGTGAATACAGGGGTGCTCCATCCAGGTCAGGGCTAGCACTCTCATCTCCCAGCTGCTGGGGGTACCTGCTGCTGCTGATTTGCCTTTTTATCCATTATAATTAATTCCTTGGTCACAGTTGAAATCCTAGCTAACGTAGAAATATAGATGTCTGACCCTGTTGTTGCCGTTAGGATAACTCGGTAGGACAATCAAAGTTTCAGAATTCCCTAGGTATAATTCAGAATTCCTTAGGTACAATTACCTGTGGGGCAGCTTATCCTTCTTCCCTATCCTGCCTTCCTCTTTACATACAAGTGTGTCCCAACCGTACCAACTCAAAAACCTATTTCTCTGCCCTGAATACTACTCTATGAAATTCAATCTAACATAGTTCATGCTAGGTGTAGTTCTTAATACAGAGGCAACAGTGAAATATTGGACATGGATTACTTGCTAGCTGGCTGACAAAAGAGATGCCCATCACTGGAGGGGAGGTAGACAGGGGCTTAACTTAATCTGCCAAACTCTATGACATTAGAAGTGTCTATTCTGAAGAAAGACCCTGTGTGGAATTTATGTGAAGCCCTCATAGGAGAATCATAATATAGACCTCTTTGGACTCTGGAGAAAAGTGATTCCATCTCCAGCAAATCTGTGTACCATTTCACAGTCAGAGGCCCTTGTAGAGAGAGATACTTACATGTATCCAGGGCTACACATTATATTTGAACTCTGTCTGCCTAATAAGTTATAAGGTATAGCAGGGCAATGTAAAAAGTTGTAGCATGTAATGTATTCACCCAGAATCAGGGATGAGCCAAACCACAGGGCACCAGCAAGTTACCAAGCTGGCAGTCCAGGTCTCCATCTCATCACCAGTCTAGGACATGCACCACTCAACAACTAGCAAATATGCCACCGAAGGGATAATCCCTATGATGACCTAAGATAGAACAAAAGGCTAAGATTTGTTCACAAACAGACAGGCTGAGCATGCAAGCTAAATATTGAGGTTTCCTCTTCAACAGCCCCTCTGTTAGCTGTTCCTAAAACATAAGTGCAGAAAAAATGCTCCCCACTGCACAGAACTCTGGACAGTGCATCTGGGTATCCATTTTCTGCAAATACAAGTAGACTGAGATAAGAATATGGGTGACTCATGGACAGAGGTGAAATTTTGACCCAGTCAGGGATCTAGGAGTACTAAAATATCAGAACATTAGGGACAAAGGGGTCTGAGGAAAAAGCCCCAAACAATGAGCACTCCTAATACGTCAGTGATTTTACAGCAGCCCTGCTCTGTCATTGGCATAAAGAATGTATGAACAAATAGGGGCTACACATAAGCCCAACCTGACTCCTCACGCACACAGGAGGATCCCATTTCTACCACAGCTGAATGTTCAATCTGTCATCAATAGAAGCCAAAAATGAGAGCTCAGAGTGCCACCAATGTGGCTAAAACAATCAACCATTTGGTGGCAGATTGATAATATTGGGCTCTTTTCTCCCAAAAGAGGCATTAATTTATTTAGATATGAACAGACGCACACTCTGGTATGAGTTTGCCTTTCCTGTTCACTAGGCCTCAACATTTTAGGACTTGCAGAGTTTTTGCAGGAGTCTTTGTAACTCCTCATAGCTACAGACCCATTGTACAACAGAAGAGGTGCTGTAGCAGGAACATTATCATGGCACCTAGTGGTGCCCTCAGCACTGCATCACCCTCAGGGTTTGGGCAGGAGAGGACAGTACAATGGCCTCTTCATATATAACTAGTGCTTCATCTAGGAGATATATTATGAGAAGGGGACACCACCCCCAGGGTGTGGTGGAATAGACCTGGAATCACTGACCAATACACAGCTCAGTGTCCCTGGTAAGTAGATAACATGGATCAGAGAATGAAGAGGTAGATTTAGGACAGGTTGCAGTTATCACCATTCCCAGCTGCTCAAAAGGGGAATGTGAGCATCTTGTGCTGACAACTCTGTACTGTGCAGGTAGAGGTCATAAGCCACGGTGCATCCTGGTGATTCTAAACACTTTGTACCAAGAGATCAGTAAACAGTTTAAGGAGTCACCTTCGCAGGGATAATTGTCCCTCAACACAATCAGGAAGTATGAGGAAGGTGAAGAAGAACTTATTTGGCATGCAATAACTCTGCTAAATGTTTATGCTGCCATTACCAGTTTTAACGGTAAATGGAAATAAATCAGCGTCCATAGCCACAGGATCAGCTCTTGGGATGACAGTGTGGGTTAGTCCAGCAGGCAAACTTCCCAGAGCAGCAGATGTTATGGTAATGACAGGGCCAATCAAGAATGAGGAGTGGAAGAGGGGATGACGCTTGCCAGTTATGACCTTGACAGCAGCCATAGCAGCAAGGGCTGTTTATCATCTCACTAACACTTCTCTTGTTTTCTACAGAAGGACCAGTGAGAATCCAGGACCAGTGAGAATCCAAAATGCACCTGGATGGGCCCACTTTAGCATAAGAAGCCAGTGGGGCTGCACAATGGAAGATGTGCACTGCAGTGGATATTGTGGTTCTCTGCTCACATCTGTTGGGAGGGCTACTGGACTCCCAGCATCGAGAAATATTGTCTGTTGAAAGCTCTCTCAAAGAAAACTCTTAAAGGAACCCAATCTAAGACAGCTTGTATAGACATTAAAATTGATATATTTGAAGTGAATTTTCATCTTCCCTTCAACCACTCTCTTCTTTAATTCATTTTAGGGATGGTCAGCACTTTTACTCCATCTTCTAAGCATTACATTTGAAAATAAAAGTCAAGTTTACCATCAGACCTCCTGCCTCTAATTTTGTTCATTCGAATTCCCACACACCTCATGAATCTCTATGTCATCATTATCATTATTCACCACTAATAGAGTTTAAATACAATTTCTCGCTTGAGTATTCACAGTAACTTCAAAATTAGTTTATGTTTTCTACTCTTGACATTCCACATTCTTACAAGCCCACTCCCTTCGCTTTTTTAAACTTAAATCATATTTCTGCTACATAACACCTTTCAATGGTAGTATCATGATCAGATTTAAACCCTTGTTAAGACACAGAAAATCCTTCAGGATTTAGCCCTTGATCAAATTTCTAATCTCATTTTTTTCCACTGACTTTCAACTACACTTCGCTCCAGCCAAGCCACTCTTCATTATTCATAAATCGTGATGCTTTTGCTCATTCCTTCCACCTTGCCTGTTGCCCATTCTGCCTGAGGGGCCTCACTTGAGTGCTCCCCCAACTTCGGCCAGTTCATGTCTCATTTTATGTTTCAGCCCCACAAAAATCACAACCCCTTAAGGAGGCTTTTTCAAAAACACATTACTGGCTGAAATATGTGTCCTTACCAACTGCTCCATAGCACCTTGTGTAATAAACAGTAATAAAATGTTTTTATTTATCAATTTTTAGAAATTAGTGATATTGATGAGCAGATTATGAATGACTTTATTAAGAGCTCTTTCAGTCCACTGTTTCAATACAGTGAGGAGTTCCTGGTTAATAACATGTTAATGTGAGTTTAGAAAGTTAGCTCTACAAATGGAAATTATATTTGTACACACACATACCACATGTCACATACCTGTACACAACTAGGCATTGAAGAAGGATGAAATGTGAAGATGTGTATTGTTGTGTTATACCCTGAGAGGGAAGACAGAGTAGTAGAAGCTCATTTCTTTTTCCAGTATGGAATACTAAAGAGCCCTGCCAATCCTACAGTCTCTTCAGGAAGCATGGGTAGAGAAGATGCACTTCTGTAATTCAGCAGCATCAGGCACAAGGCTTTGTTTTTGGTAGTCAAAATTTGTATCAAACCAGAATATTCTCCTGGTTAGCAAATTTCAATAGACATGGTACTTGCTGATAAAATGAAGTGCATCTGGATATGAGGTGCTAAAGGCACCTTATTTCTTCAGGTCTATTGCAGGGGAAGTATTCAACACCTCTGCTCACGAGCCAGTTGGTATAACAGCCTGCTTGCTGCAACCTGTTCTCTGGCATCAGGCAATCTTTTAACGGGGTAGTGAAAAACAGAGGAAATTAGAGGTGTCACATACATAAAATATGGACAGGAAAGAGGATAAATGACTATTCTGTAGGGTTTGTAGGCAGTAACCTGAATGCTTGTAAAAGAAGTTTTGCTGTTTATGGTATTATTAAGATTTTTTAATATTATTTTGGATTATAATACAGAAGTATATATATTTATTTTACAGTTTGATATTTTAAAAATCTGCATTAGACTCAATTTTAGTTAAGTTAAAAAATTAAGGGGAGTATTAAATGAAAAATTAACTAGTGAATTCTAATATATCATAAAGTTGATAACAAGTATGCAATTGCACAAAATGTTGTTTAATGTTCACCCACTCACCATGGGAATAACAGTATCACTGATTGCATAAAAGCCAAATGGAAAAAATTAGCATATGTTTGAAATACAGGATTTAGTAGTTACTTTAAAAAGCAAAACATTGCCCAAATAAGTTAATCTAATATATTTAGATGGAGAAGGTCTATTTACAAGTCATTCTTTTTGCATAACTTTTTATTTTGAGCAAATGATTCTCCATGTAAATGAAATATACTCACTTTGAATATCAAATTTTCTTATGAAAGTGAGCCAGATGATATTTGTCATCATTAATAGAATAAATTCACAGATAATTAAATGATATCATCTTTCTATTTATGCTTCAAATTAAAAAATGTGTTAACTCTAATAACTTTTTTTATCCCATTTGTAGAATAAAAGTTTTAGAAATTTCTTTCTGTCAAATTAAACTCTCTCTATTATTTTGAATGCTACCATAAATTCATCCAAACCTTAGCATTGTTTATGTTATTTACTAAACACTGATAATATGAATATATACAATTAATAGAGCACAGAGTTGTAGTAAGATCAAATTCTTCTAAATTAAGAAACATATGTACCTACAGTGCACTTGAATTGATTTTGGTGAACATACCATTCATAATTGCATCTCAACAAACTGTGATCGTCTCCTAAAAATGATTACCAAAAATGATTAATCTACTTATTAATGCTTAGATAATCAATAGAAAGAAATATCTCTCAATTTCTCTTTAATGTACCTAGTATATGTTTATATTTTAAAAATAATGCTTGACAAAATAATCTTACAAGTGAACAAATACCAGGAAACTAATTTGTTAGCTAATAAATAATTATTTATTATCACAACTTGGGCAGCAAATTGTGTGGCCACCTTACTTATTATTAGCCCAAGGACACCACATATTCAACTAAAACTATAGGAACTCAGATAAGAGGAAAATATTTAAATATGTCTCTGACACCCACCCCTTTCCCAAACAGAGATTCCTTACTTAAAATCATTTGGCACCTCTGTTGGTTTGTTTGTGATTACCTACATTATATCTGTGATATCTTCCACAGCCAGTGACCCATCCTGTTTCTGATATCAAATATAAAAAAATGAAACTAAGATTGCTTAAAATACAAAGCAAATGTTAAATACAAATAATACCATGGAATAAAACCTTTGGATAAAGTAAACATGAATTTATTTTCTATGCTACAATCAGAATTATCTTTTTTATTCTCTCTCTCTCCCTCTTACTCACCCCGCCCTCCTTATGTTTCTGGAAAAAAGCAAATAGCAAAGCCCTTTCATGTCTCTGACTTAACACTTCCTGTTCCCTCTCCTTGAAACCTTTTTACTCCTACTCATTCCATAGCTATTCCATTCTTGCTGTGGTCTCACTACAAATATCACTGCCTTAGGGAGTCTTTTCCTGCAAAACTACTAAAAGACCTTCTGAAACCTCTTTCTGTCAATACCTTTCTCCTTTCCCCCCTCTCCCCCAACAGACCTCATTGCCATGTACCCCTCCTGCTGTGTGCCTCTCCTTCTAATGAAAGCTTCCAGTCAGTCTAACTGACCCACTGTTGTAGCCCTGGGTCCTAATGGAGTCACTGGCATGCAGGGGACATGCAATAATTCTAACTTTTGTAAAATGAATATATTAAAACAGAATCAACTTTAATGAAGAAAAATCACTTCCTTTACCTCTGGTTATGTGGTTGTCATGTTATTGGAGGCCTGTAATTGAGAAGTGGGGGAAACATATACTAAAATGTGAACTTATAAAAGTCTATGAAATGCCCAACTTCAGAGAAGGCATGGTGAAAATAGCCAGTATTATTTTCTGGACTGTACAAGTCCAATGTCTTATCTAGAGAACTTTGATCAAAGGACCTTGAGTTTGGATTGAATAATTCCTGCCATTAGTAATAGTCTTAATTTGCTGAACTTGGTAGAGATCAAGTTGAAAGGAAAGAACAAAAGAAATAAACAAATGAACAAAAATAATAGCAATGTATGAGGACATTTTTCAATATTTTTAAAGCCTGGAATTTGACCTAAAATCTTTATATTAAGTAATTACAGACCAGAATTTTACTTTCCCATGTCTTTCCATGGACCTGTGAAGCTCCTTCATACTCCTCCAGAACAAGGAAGACAAATGTGGTCAAGTACGTTAGGTAAGCTTCATTAGCATGATAGTCTGAGGATATTTTCATAAAAGAAAATAATTTAACATTGTTTATGCAGGTACTTTCTTTTTCCCATGAAACACAAGTTGAGAAGTGATAAAATATGCACTATAGAACAGAATATGTAATACATTTACATATAGTGCTAATGGATCTAAGATACCTATTGACTTATTAAAACTTGTTTGTTTTTGACAGTCAAAAACAGTGTTTAATTCAAAATATTACTTGGACATCTATATGAAATGATAAACATATTTTTTTTATTGAATTTTAAAATAAAATTAAATATTTCCCATACACAAAACCTGGAAGTAAAGATGAAGAAAGAACAACACAACAAATCCCGGCATTTTTACTACTGGAATTCACTATCACAGAATCATTGAAGACCGCCAATGGCAAAAACAATGTATGTGGTAAAACTGTTTCAATCAAAGGGCTGATTAAAGAATTAATTAAATAATACAAAAGAAAAATACATTCTGCAGAAGAATCATTTGCCTATGAGCTACTATCTATAACATAAATTTTATTTGAAGGAATGCATGGAAACAGGTAAGCATTACAGAACCTTGGATTCAATGCAATCACATTCAATTATACAATGTGGGCCAGGTGCAGTGGCTCATGCCTGTAATCCCAGCACAATGGGAGGCTGAGGTGGGAGGATCACTTGAGGCCAGGAGTTCAAAACCAGCCTGGCCAACATGGCAAAAACTCTGTCTCTACTAAAAATACAAAAATTAGCTGGGTGTGGTGGCAGGTGCCTGTAGTCCCAGCTACTCGGGAGGTTGAGGCAGGAAAATTGCTTGAACCCAGGAGGTGGAGGTTGCAGTGAGCTGAGATCACACCACTGCACTCCAGCCTGGGTGAGAGAACACGACTCCACCTCAAAGAAAAAAAAAAAAAAAAAAAAAAAAAATATATATATATATATATATATATATATATGTGTATATATGTGTGTATATATATATACACACATAAAATATGATCATAAATAATGATTAATCCATGTGCAATTGAAGATGAAATGTTGAAATTTTATCAAGCAGAATTTTTCATGTGAAGAGAATGAGGCATAGAATAAGTAATCCATCATTTGTTCCTGACACTGAATCATTTGATGGCTGAACACAAGCACAGATTTTGAAAATACTTCATTTAGTGTATGTGAAGCATTCTGAGAGTCTGCTGCTATTTCAGTGAAACATCATCTTTGTTATTTATTAAAATGGGCATTCACTATGCTGGGCCCTTTCCTACAATTATCTCTGATCATTGCAAAAGCTATGCAATACCTAGTTACTGCAATTTCCCAGATGATATAATAAAGGAAGCACCATACACGTTCATCATACTTCACAGCTAAGAAGTAGAAATCAAACCTAAGTCTGTCATTTTCCACAGTTTATATTTCTTCTTTTATTCTGACCTACCTTTTTAATGATTTCCCTAACCAAACATCAGACTCATTTATTGAACATGATTAGAAATAAACTCTTATTGCTAATGCCTGACTTCTTTCTTAAAATAGAGGAGAGACTCAGAGTTCCATTTAGAACAAGACACTAAACCCAGGAAAACAATTTATTCATAGCACGCTCTGAGTCATCACTTCTTCTTATAATAATACTGCTATTTTAAGCATTTGTACCCCCCATATGTGAAAAGTTTCCCATAAGCTATTCATTTGAGTAAGACCCATTGTTAAAATTGGCTCAAAGTTTGAAAATGCCAGTAACCTAGAGAATGTCGGTGGGAAGGGAAGAGGAAACAAAGCTTGCCCTAACTTTTTATTTTTGACACTCATAATACAGATACAAAGGTGGCTGCTAGTTCCATCAGAAAACAGGGCTACAAAGCTGGCTGCAACTAAGGGACTCAGGTTAATGAATAACTTCACTTTCAAAGGACATCAAGTGTTCCTTAGATGCAGACCATTCAAAACTGTAATTCATTAATAATGTACAAATGGAAAGTAAAGTTGTATTAATGCTAATGAAAGGCTTACATGTTGAACAATAAAGGTTAAAAATCCCCATCACATTCTTTATTCATTTCCTTACCAACTCACTGTATTCAGGTCCAATTATTCATGCCCTAGAGAAAAATTTATCTTTAAAGAAACTGAAGCAACTTTCACATATGAAGGTAAAACTAAACACTATGTTAACTATTTTACGTGCAATAAAAGTAGCTTTTTACCACATAGGTAAAAAGCAAAAACACTTGAAAGAACAATTTATGTAGTTTACAACTTATTATATAGAACATGTTAAAAGTTACAACAATAATGCTTTGAAGGTAGTATCTATTTATACTCTTCTCACAACACAAATCACCTGGTATTTGATATTTGACTCATGAGTGTCCAGTGATAACCTCAAACATACTTTTTACCCTTTGCAAATTGTCTTGATGAACCTTCTGGTTAAGCAGTTGATCAAACTGTCCCACCAAGTCCTATTTCCGTTTAGCATTATCCCTCTTGAGTCTGTAAGAAGGCCCTCATAATGTTTAGACTTCTCTCCATACTGCATGAAAGTACCTACCCTATTCTAGATCTGTCTTTTTCATTAGACTGTAGACTTCTTGAGGGGAGGGACTGCATCTGTTTTTAAACTCCTAGTATCTAGCAATAGTCATGTGGCATGATTGATGCATAATAAGAATGTGTTCAATAAATAAATTGACAAGTCCTATTTGGAACATATTGTGGTAATCCAAATGACAAAAGGTTAACCAAGTTAGTAATATTGAAAATGGAAAAGAGGGAGCGTTTTCTAGATTTGTTTAGAGAAAGTTATTAAAAGGCTAAATGACAAGGGTAAGGATAAGGTAAGAGGATACAACTAAATTTGGATTTATTTAGATAGATGAGATGGGAATACAAAAGTGTGAGACTAAAATGGACAGCAAGCTCAGTGTTGAACACACTTTTGAAATGCCGTTATTATGGAATCTTAGGGATCATGTATGTTTGAGCTGGACATAATAGAAGAGGAACGCATTATCATTAGGCCAGTTAGCTAAATTAAAGATTGAACAAAATTGTCTAATCAAGCTCAGAACTTCTCCCTCAAACGTATTTCATCTAAATTTATTCCCTTCAAATTAAATCCACATATCAAAATATATATTTCATCAAATATATTAAACCATTCGGAGGAGTATGCAGGTTTTCACTTTCAGAATTTATTTAAAATCTATTAAGGAGAAAGATTAATCTTTTTCTATTAAAATGTTTCTAAAACTCAAATCTTACAGATATTATAATAACTTAATGCTATCAATCTGGTAAGTTGATGCATCACAATATTTATTTTAATCATAGCCATGCAAAATTTTTCAAAAAAATGCCCCAAATTCATGTGGTAAAGGAAGCACCAGCACATTTCCACATACTACTGGTCACGGTATGCTATTTGTTATTCTTAACCTACAGATTTTATTTTCAGAAAGTTGACATGCCATCTGTGTGATGAAAATAGGCAAAAATCTTTGTTTTGTTGGGACAGCTTTCTTGGATTCTAAGAGCATGTTAGGTTGTTCCTCCTGCTATAACAAAATACCCAGGACTGAATAATGTAGAAATAATAGAAATGTATTTCTTACAGTTCTGAAGACTGGAATTCCAAGATCAAGGTGCTGGCGGATTTGGTTTGTGGTGAAAAGTCATTCTCTGCTTCGAAAATAGTGCCTGTTGCTGCCTTCTCCCGTGGCAGCAGGAGGAAGGGCAAAAGGGACTAGGGCACCACTTCAACTTCTTTTATAAGGGCTCTAATTCCATTCATGAGGACAGAACCTCATGACTTAATCAGCCCCAAAAATGGCTTTCCTCCTAATGCTGTCACATGAGGTATTAGATTCTAATGTATGAATTTTGAGGGAACACATTCACTCAAATCATGGCAAAGGGCTTTGTTTTCTGTTTTACTTGTTATTGCTGCTTTTTTCTGCAAACATGATAAAATTCAGTCACACTAATAATTTGTATTATTAATTCTCTGTAGGAATCAACTCTTCTAGTTATTTCTTTTTAACATATGAACACACGGTTGCCAGTTCAATGGATAGTAAGCATTCTAAAGAGAAAAACAAATGAGTATCCTGAGAGAGCTACATCTAGGTAAATATATTCTGCAATCTAAGAAACAACCACTATCTCCATTCTCCTCAAGGTTGTCTGTAGGCTGGCCCACTGACAGAGATTAAGCACTTTATCAAATAACTGCCAAATTAATAAATAAGTATCTATATAGTTTTAATTTGAGGCAACATTATTCTTCACATTTACTAATATGACTTCTAAAATTTAATTATTAACTTGATTGATGCAAATTCCATGGACTGGGCTGATCTACCCTCCCGTTTGATAGTGGCCTCAACCACACGACATGGTTTGACTGACAGTAGGATTTTGTAGTTTTTCTCAATACAGAGACTAAAATAGAATTGCACATTAAGGCTTTCTCTCTTCTGCCTTTGCCATTTACAAGAAAAGGACATGCCTGGGCTAACCTCCTCTTTCTTACAGAAGAATAAGGAACAATCAGAGGATGCTTGAGTGAACCATCCAAATTACAGCCGTACAAATTAGCCTGCCCAGGTCAATCTTCTGAATCCCACAGAAGCACTAGAAACAATGTTTACTTTCATAAGGCAATGATGCATGGTCATTATGTGCTACATGGCAAACTTGGGCCACTGCTGATGTAAGTGCCAACTCTTCAACATGAAGTCCAAAGCTCCTCAGATTTGGTACCTGACTATTTTGCTTTTGTGTGCCCTTCCCACCCCCTAATTTTCCTTCTCTTCTGTCAGTGTTCTCTCAAGTCTCAGGGATTTCACACTTGCCTTTCAATCTTCCTTCACCGTGTGCCTACTTAGCCACCCAGGACCTACAAATTCTCAAGTGAAATGTACTTTTTCTCCAACTATTGCTAATGGTCCCTTAATCTAGTTTGTAGCTTCCAGGTTATCTCGAACTCCCTTTGCTAAGAACTATTTAAACTAACGACTACTTGTTCAACATCAATCTTCACTGGACTAAGAGGACAAAGACCTCCAAAAGCACAGACCCTAAGGACTGGAAAGTAACAGACAATAATTCTGCTGACTGGTTGATCAAAACTTCTAGAAAATACAGTGCCTCTTTCACATGTTGAGGATGGTAGCAGAGTAGCAAAGGGTCGCTGGTACTCATGTACTGCACTGGGTTGGACTATACCACAGTGTGTGAGGGGCAGAAATGTCCATCTCTTTCTAAGCATTCATCATGCGACTCACTCTGCAACACACTTCACACACATTTTCTTGTTTACACTTTACCATAACCCTGTGAGAAAAGTGTTATTCACATATCCATTTTAGAGATGAAGAAAATGAGGCTCATGGTGTCTGTGTGATTTGCAGAAGCAACTCCCTGGTATGCTTTGAGGAATTTGAAACAGAAAGAAAAAACATGATAAAATTCTAGTTACAGATGAAAGGACATGTTGTGGTTGAAACAAGATCTGTTGAAATATGGGATAGCTGGAAATAATGTTCAAATGTTTCAGAATATTTACCTTATGTTTTACAATTTATTATTTTTAACATGCTATCTCATTTAATTTTAGAATAATACTGTAAGGAAAATCAAAGCTATATCATTCCCATTCAATTCATGCAGGTTTGAAGGATAATTCTTTGAGTTACAAAACTTTTATGGAAATCAACAATGATAATTTAAGCAAAGGTAAATCAAAATATAATGAGAAAAGTTTGAAGTCAGTTATTCTTAATAATAATAACATTAATCCAGAAAAAATAAAATATATCAGAAGCCACAGAAAGAAAGAATAAAAAATTAAAAGATTTAAGGAAGAGGAAAACGAGATATAAAATTTAAGGGTCTGAAAAGTATATATTAGCCAAAGACCTTTTGACTCTCTCGATTTTATTTTTTCTGTATTTGAATTATAAACATAGCAGTGAATTATGTGTTAATTTTCACAGTGCTGTATAATGTCCCTGTATATCAAGAAATGAGTAAGAGCCTGGCGCCGTGGCTCACGCCTGTAATCCCAGCATTTTGGGAGGCCAAGGCGGGCAGATCACAAGGTCAGGAGATTGAGACCAACGTGGCTAACAAGGTGAAACCTTGTCTCTAATAAAAATGAAAAAAAAAAAAAAAAAAAATAGCCGGGCGTGGTGGTGGGCGCCTGTAGTCCCAGCTACTCAGGAGGCTGAGGCAGGGGAATGGTGTGAACCTGGGAAGAGGATCTTGCAGTGACCCGAGAATGCGCCACTGCCCTCCATCCTGGGCCACAAAGCGAGACTCCCTCTCAAAAAAAAAAAAAAGCAGGAAATTTTATTTTTTATATTAAGCCTCACTAATATATTGCATGGAAACTTGGGCTAAGTTTTTGAATGTCATTCAAATTTGAATGTTTTTTTTTTTTATTTTTATTTATTTTTTTTTGAGACGGAGTCTGGCTCTGCCGCCCAGCCTGGAGTGCAGTGGCCGGATCTCAGCTCACTACAAGCTCCGCCTCCCGGGTTTACGCCATTCTCCTGCCTCAGCCTCCCGAGTAGCTGGGACTACAGGCGCCCGCCACCTCGCCCGGCTAGTTTTTTGTATTTTTTAGTAGAGACGGGGTTTCACCGTGTTAGCCAGGATGGTCTCGATCTCCTGACCTCGTGATCCACCCGTCTCGGCCTCCCAAAGTGCTGGGATTACAGGCTTGAGCCACCGTGCCCGGCCTAATTTTTTTTTTAATATTTACTTTAGGGCCACCGTGCCCAGCCTAATTTTTTTTTAATATTTACTTTAGGGCTATCTTTGAAATACTTAAAGATTAGAAAGCAATTACCTGATAGATAGTTTCCCTAAATGACTGAGTTTTTTTGCAATAAATACAATGTTCTTCATTCTCCTAAAAGCAAAGAAGAAATAATTTATCTGAAGATCACAAAAATCACATCAAACAGCTCTGTCTGTATTGCTGAGCTGTAACACAATTAGAATGAAAAAATAAATATATAATTTTAAAATGCTAAGATGTATGTGAATACTGTCAGAACTATATTATAACGTGTAGAGTGATACTTACATAGGAGTACATACTCCTTACATAAGTAAGTAAGTACATACTAGTAAGTAAGTAAGTACATACTACTTACATAGGAGACATTTCAAGAAAGAATTCATTTTGATGTTTTCAAATTTTTTTACATTTTTAGTAACTGTCTGATGTGAAATAATTGAAAGTCTATGGAATAATATAAAATTTAAGAAATAAAGGGTTCATTCTATGTTGAGAAGTTTAAGTGATGGAATTCATATTGTGATCATATAAATGCTTTATATAAAAAAATCTAAAGATGTATATAATAAAGTGTGTGTGTGTGTGTGCACATGTGTGTACATGAGGGTCATACACCTTTGGGAGAAAGAGTAGCTCAGAGCTCCTTCAGTTTATCAGTCATGTCAAATATTTTTAAAAATAAAAAGGGCCATATTAACTTCAATTCAAATTTTACCTTGAAACATTCTAGAAATCAGTGTTGATTTAAAGGACTAAGTGGATTAGACAGATTAAGGTATTTTATGAATTTCAAACGTTAATGTGTTAACAGTGAATTTAATTGTAGATCAAAATTATTTTGGAAAATAATCAAATCCTCTAATTTTATAGAAAAAATATGAAAAACCAGAATGAAGTGATTTCAGCTGAGATCATCTTGATTGTCCGTCTCTTACTGCTCAGCATGTAAGTTTGCTAAATGAAGGTCACTATACATGTGAGTGGGTTTTAACAAACATTTTCCATAACAATGCTTTTAATGCACATTCAGTTAAGGCTAATAATGGGCATAAAGAGGAAATAAACCATAAAATCCTTTTATAATAGTATACAGTAGCTTATAATCTGTGATAGAGCTCATTCTTAAGACTGTGTCCTTTTACTTCATATTTATTATCTTCATAGATCTGTCAGCCAATCTTGATTTTCAAAAAGTGTTTTTAACAAGCTAAGTATCAGTACTAGCTCTTAAATAAATTGAAGTAAAGAAGCCTTTATAAGTATTAAATCACAGCCATTCTCAATTTCAACTATTAAAACATTAAATAATGATAAAAACAAGCAGACTATAACAATTTGGGGGACCTAGTATTCTAGAGACCAGCAATGATATGAGTAATGCTGTCCTTTACACATGTTTAAGAGTCAAATTTATGGTGTTCTAATAATCAAAATGAATATTTACATAGTATGAATATGAATATTATTTGTGCTACAGTTACATCCCATGGAGCCCTGTGACTCCTGAGCTGCAGCAGGAGGAGTAAATGCTATGTCTCAGGTGTGGGATTCCAATGCCTTCATTCTTATTTTTACTACTAACACTCAGGTGTTATTTGTTGGATGTCCATATTTATTATAGAAAGAATAACTTTCAAACTTTTTTAGAATCATGGAATTTTGTAAAGCAAAAACAAAAACATAAAAGGGAGGTGCCCATAACAAATATCTCCCTTTTATAGTTTTGTTGTTGTTGCTGTTTTTGGTTTTGGTTTTTACAAAATTCCATGATTCTAAAAAAGTTTGAAAGTTACTCTATAATAAGTCATTGAGAGGAAACATAAACGCCCATTAATTCAGTATTGCCTCCACCTGCTTGCTGCAAGCTGTACCTCAGCTAGAATGTTCTTTCCACTGTGTAAACGAGATTGTGGTGGAGCACGTGCTGGACCTTGATCATGTGGCCCAATTTATTTCTCCAGTTTTCCTCTCCCCACGCACCTCCTGGAACCTTAACTTTCAGTTGTACTGTGTCTCTTTGTTCTCAAGTTACACTCTGACAATTTTCCTCCCTCAATTCATAGTGTTATTCTTTGACTTTGTCATCCATGTATGCATTTTTTTTTCCTCAGGAATGTGATAGAGTGGCAAATGCCCAGTGGAGGACAGATTTCAAAAATCTGGAATCTGATTCTGTGAAGAAAGTCAATAGTAGTTTGATGGGAATAGCACTGAATCTATAAATTATTTTGGACCTTATGGCCAAAATATTGATTCTTACTATTCATGAATATGGAATTTTTTTTTTCATTTGTTTGCATCCTCTCTTATTTCCATGAGCAGTGGTTTGCAGTTCTCCTTGAAGAGGTCAAATTTCATATGAAACCAACAAAGAGCCTATATAGCCAAGACAATCCTAACCCAAAAGAACAAAGCTGGAGGCATCACACTACCTGATTTCAAACTATACTACGAGGCTACAGTAATCAAAACAGCATGGTTACTGGTATCAAAACGGATATATAGACCAATGGAACAGAACAGAAGGATCAGAAATAAAACCACACATCTACAGCCATTTGATCTTCAACAAATCTAACAAAACCAAGCAATAGGAAAGGATTCCCTTTGTGTTTGTTTGTTTGTTTGTTTTTGAGATGGAATCTCACAGTCACCCAGGCTGGAGTGCAGTGGTGTGATCTCCACTCATGGCAACGTCTGCCTCCTGGGTTCAAGCAATTCTCCCGCCTCAGCCTCCCAAGTAGCTGGAATTACAGGTGCCTGCCACCACGTCCAGAAATTTTTTTGTATTTTTAGTAGAGACAAGGTTTCACTATGTTGGCCAGGTTGGTCTTAAACCTGTGACCTCATGATCTGCCCACCTTGGCCTCCCAAAGTGCCAGAATTACAGGTGTTAGCCACCACACCCAGCCAGGATTCCCTATTTAATAAATGGTGTTGGGAAAACTGGCTAGCCATATTCATGAAACTGAAACTGGACCCCTTCATCATACCTCATACAAAAATTAACTGAAGATGGATTAAAGACTTAAATGCATGACTTAAAACCATAAAAACCATAGAAGAAAACCTAAGCAATTCCATTCAGGTCATAGGCATGGGCAAAGACTTCATGACTAAAACACCAAAAGCCATTACAACAAAAGCCAAGATTGACAAATGGGATCTCATTAAACTAAAGAGCTTCTGCACAGCAAAAGAAACTATCATCAGAGTGAACAGGCAACCTACAGAATGGGAGAAAATTTTGTAACATATCCATCTGACAAAGATCTAATATCCAGAATCTACAAGGAACTTAAATAAACTCACAAGAAAAATTAACCCCATCAAAAAGTAGATGAAGGATATGAACAGACACTTCTCAAAAGAAGAAATTTATGTAGCCAACAAACATATGAAAAAAAGCTCATCATCACTGGTCATCAGAGAAATACAAATCAAAACCACAATGTGATACTATCTCACACCAGTTAGAGTGGCAATCATTAAAACGTCAGGAAACAACAGATACTGCTGAGGATGCAGAGAACTAGGAACACTTTTACACTGTTGGTGGGGCGTGTAAATTAGTTCAACCATTGTGAAAGACAGTGTGGCGATTCCTCAAGGATATAGAACCAGAAATACGATTTGACCCAGCAATCCCATTATTGAGTGTATACCCAAAGGATTATAAATTGAGTACATACCCAAAGGATTATAAATTCTCCTATGAAGACACACGCACATGTGTGTTTATTGAGGCACTATTTACAATAGCAAAGACTTGGAACCAACCCAAATGCCCATCAATGATAGACTGGATAAAGAAAATGTGGCACATATGCACCATGGAGTACTATGCAGCCATAAAAAGGGGATGAGTTCATGTCCTTTGCAGGGACATGGATGAAGCTGGAAACCATCGTTCTCAGCAAACTAACACAGGAACAGAAAACCAAACACCACATGTTCTTGCTCATAAGTGGGAGTTGAACAATGAGAACACATGGACACACGGAGGGGAACATCACACACTGGGGCCTGTTTGGGGGTGGGGGCATGGAGAGGGATAACATGAGGTCAAATATCTAATGCAGGCAGGGGTTAAAACCTAGATGACAGGTTGATGGGTACAGCAAACCACCATGGCACATGTATACCTATGTAACAAACATGCATGTTTTGCACATGTATCCCAGAACGTAATGTATAATTTAAAAAATTAAAAATAAAAAAAGAATCGAAAAAACACATTTGGAATCTGGGTTTTGCCCAGATTGTCATAATTTCAGTCAAACATTATTCCACTAGTTTTCTATTCTCAAACACACATCTGATCATTTCTTTCCTTTGTCTCAAACCCTAAATGTATTCCCCTGTTCTTAGAATCACTTCCAATTTCTTAATTGGGTCTTTTTTAAAATCTGGCTCTTAGATACCCATAAACATGATCTCTCATCCCCCTCTTCCCTCAAATTCCATGTCCTTCCTCACTTACAGATATCTGTCTGGGCAGTTTCATCCTTGTCTCAACTTTAAGGAAACGTCTTTGAAGACTGATGTGTATGCCCTCCCATGTCTCTCAAGAGACAGCAGGCATTCGATGAAGATTTATTCACAAATTAAATGAGTGTTTTGTAGATGCCACTGCTGAGGTTTCTATTTAACTAGGAACTCTATCACTAGATATAATTAATTAATGCACATATACATATTTAAAAGAATATAATGACAACAAGGCTATGCTTTTAGCTATGTAAATTATTTAAGTACAGTTAACATTATACTTTGACATAATAATAATACCCTTCTCTAACAGTGAAAAGGCTACATTTTAATAAGGATGAGAATGACAAAGAACAAGCTGACCGTACAGTAATGAATTTGGGAGGAAATCACTCAGCAACAGTAAGGGAACTGAAGAATGTATCACCTCCTTATACCCTGCTAATGTAAATGTAAGCATAGGGAACAGAATGCTATTTAATATGTCTTGTGCTCTGGCAAGTCAAGGGTAATCTTTTACTCTGGGAACTTCCAAGCACAAGTGGTAAGTAATGAGAATTAGCTTGACATTCTTAGACATCCCTCTATATCCACACATTTAGCATACCAGTGTAATCTAAAATCATGCGGACTCTCATTCCCTGAAATAAGAGATGCAGCAATTCTTTCCTTCATTGATGTATTAACAATACACTATCTGCTTTATATGGAGCTCACTTAATGACCCAGAATAGAGTTCACCCCTTTCCTGGAATCTCTTCTTTATTACAAGAGCTTTGGTTTGCTTCTGCAGTAACTTCAAGGTTGGAAGTTACAAGAAGAATTGCAGAAGGACAAAGGATATTCAGCTAAAGGGTAAACTCTCCTGAATCCAAACATTTAAAAACTGTTGGACATATAGTCTTAGAGATATTTTTCACATTTATATTACTTAGCAAAAATAGAAAATAATTAGATATTATTTATTTTAATAAAACATTGGACAAAGCATGCTTTGATTTGTATGTAACAATTATCTTTTTTTTTGTCATATTTAAAAATAACTTTCAGGCTCATTTGATGAAGGGGTGCAAGTTTCTTGCAGTAAGCCCAGTTCAGTGGTTTGTCCAGGAATCTCCATTTTTGCTTGTCCTCCTCCTTATGTCTGACATAACAATTAATAGTTCCTACTTTCATTCTCCAAGTATCATAATCTGTGATGGATACTACAACCTCCTTCATTAATGCGTAGATTCCTTTTAGCCTTTCCCAATTCTCAGATTGCCTTGAAGTTAAATGCTTCCAATGATAGAATCAGAAAATAGAACGGTGACTACTATTCCTGAAGGCCTCTGGTATTTTCCTGAGTATCAAGCTTGGACTGATTAAATTCTTATTTCCTATTAAACTGTTTTCCCTGGATGGCATCATAATCATTCACTTAGACTCTCCTGACTACTCACTCGTTCCCAGAACACCCAGCAGAAGTAGACAGTAATGTCAGATAGGACACTGGTGTCATGATTTTCTCCCATATTATACAGAGCCAACAGGACACTGACATAGGTTAGTATTATGCTAGCCTTAAAATAAACTCAGAATAGATTCACATACTCAGAAATATACTCATGTGAATTTTATTTTTCTCATTCGCTAATATAAGATTCTTGCAGATTCATGTAACAGAGTTTGGTGACAATTCTGGCAATAACATTTTCTTTTTAAAATCAGACTTTGACTTTTCTAGTTAGTGTAATTTGCTTCTAAATTTATTTATAAAATTAACTTATTACTCATTTAACTGATTATTTAGTAATTCAATTAATTTATCAAATTAATTTAATAGGAGACTATCTTGATTTGATGAGCATTTTAATAAAAACAATTAGTAATAGGAATAGTTTATGGCAGTCTCATTTGAGAGTTTTCAAGAGTCATTGGCATTTAAAATTCCTTATTCACAAAGTATTCTTTTGTCATGATGCAAAGGCAATACATTAGATGGCCAAATCTGACCAGCGAATGTGTGCTGTTTAATTTTACCATGTTAAAATAAAAATAACTATTAACCATCTTTAAGTAACGTGAGATTTTGCAGGACAATGCCAACTGCTGAGTCATGAAGATTCACAAGGTAAATGAACACAAGGCGGAATCCTACCTGGATCCCACCATTAGACGTTCATCTTTCCCAAATCAAGCACCCCCACTGCCTCCTACAGTCCATCTTTCCTACACGTTTGTACTACTGTTTTATTTTGTTGTTATTTGCTTTAGAAAATCCCACACAAGACTTAATTTCTAGATAAAATATGTGTGTTCTGGTAAAGAATTACTCATGAATCCTCAAAATTAATGAGAAGGAACAAATCAATTTATACCCAAGCCATATTTTGATGAAGGAGGAAGTGGAATGGATCTAAGGAACTGAGATCCTCAATGAGAGGGAAGAGAAAGTCTTCTTTGGGGACAACAGTCCCAAGTCACAAACTGTAGTAGTGCCCAGAAGGAGATTACCAGTTGAATGGGGGTCAGTTGACCTTTAAGATCGCTTCCAATTAAAAATAATGATAATAATGTGCAATGCTTTGGCTTTGTCATTTGTCATTCCATCATAATCAAAATTGGATTTTTTTAGGTATGACTGGCTGAGTAGGCACCCTCTCTCATTCAATGTGCATCACTCCCAGAGATACATACTTTGGGAAAAGAGCACCTCAAAGTGCATAATCCTCATTAAATCAAATGTTTATAAAAGTCCTACTCCCTGGCTAGACTCTAAACTTTAAATTTTCACCATTCAATAATTTTAACATGTTAGCTATATATATATATATATATATATATATATATATATATATATATATATATATATATTTTAACATGTTTACCTTCTTTTTGTCTTGCAGAAGTTGATGCTGGTAAAGTATACAGAAATATGTTTTTTTTTTTTTAAATTGCTTTTTGGGGAAGAAAATGTCCCTTCAATTATAAAGTCATATCTTTAAAAAACAGGAAAATGAGGCCGGGCGCGGTGGCTCAAGCCTGTAATCCCGGCACTTTGGGAGGCTGAGACGGGCGGATCACGAGGTCGGGAGATGGAGACCATCCTGGCTAACATGGTGAAACCCCGTCTCTACTAAAAAAAAAAATACAAAAAACTAGCTGGGCGCGGTGGCGGGCGCCTGTAGTCCCAGCTACTCGGGAGGCTGAGGCAGGAGACTGGCGTAAACCCGGGAGGCGGAGCTTGCAGTGAGCTGAGATCCGGCCACTGCACTCCAGCCTGGGCGACAGAGCGAGACTCCGTCTCAAAAAAAAAAAAAAAAAAAAAAAAAAAAGAAAATGATTGATAGATAGATACATACATAGATAGACTTATAAAGAAATATTTACTTTCACATAGTTATAGTTTTGTGGTACTACATTTGTTTTATTAAAAATTCAAACTTTTTTTCAGACTGAAGCATAATTTATCTTCCATTAACAAAAACGAGGATCTTAAATCTGACATATGATTACAATTAAAATGCTGAAAGGAGTTACGAGGCATTTAAATCATCCTTGAATTAGAATGTTTGCAGCATATAAGGTCTCAGAGTTGACCTTAACACATTACCTTTGTTGCGGCATCAAAGCAGATAAATCCTGTGCTGAAGTCAATTGTGAGTCCCATTAGATGACTTTCTAGCACACATGCATAGGTCTTGCACTAGGTAGAACAGAAAGTATTGTTACTTTTCATGTTATTGATGCAATATTAATATTAAGAACTATGTGACAGCTTCTGCAGTAAGTACTTCACACAATATCTAATTTAATATTAACAATAACTGGATAAAGAAGGGAGGATTATCAACATTTTAATGTTAATGAAACAGAAGCTGAGAGTGTTGGGTTTTATTTTTAACTTGCTAAGGTGTATGCCTGGCCAAGTTTCCAATCCTGCTCCCTCTAGTTTCGTCTTTACACTGTGCTACACTGTTGGTTTTTGCTGTATTGACAATAAAGGTGGTATATAAAAAAACTTTAGGTGTAGGCAAGTTTATGTTAAGTCGTTATTTACTGTAGCCAACCATTTTCATTAAACAGAAAGATAGCTATTGTTAAATAGCACTGTCTTGAATTCTCAGGATATCAATTTTATGGATATTATTAAACCACATTCTCATGCACACAAATACAAATTTAGTAACCAAGCCAAAAGAGTAGATCTTGATCTTAAGAGTCTTTCTCTGTTCTTCAGTGTTGCACAAGATATTCCTACAGATATGTACCACTTTCCAATTTATTTGTTTAGAACTACAGATAATTTTTAAAAATCAACAAGTACTCACTGTGTTGATTATCTGAATTACTTTCACAGTGAGGTCAGATAATATTATAATTGTTCTTCTTTCTTTCTTTTTTTTGAAACAGAGTCTTGCTCTGTCACCCAGGCTAGAGTGCAGTGGCACGATGTCAGCTCACTGTAATCTCTGCCTCTTGGGTTCAAGCAATTCTCTTGCTTCAGCTTTCCGAGTAGCTGGGACTAGAGTCACCCACCACTGTGCCTGGCAAATTTTTGTATTTTTAGTAGAGATGGGGTTTCACCATCTTGGCCAGGCTGGTCTCAAACACCTGACCTCATGATCCACCCACCTCAGCCTCCCAAAGTGCTGGGATTACAGGCGTGAGCCCCTGTGCCCAGCCTAATTTTTTATAGCAAATATGGATACTGAAATATAAAGAAAACAGGATATAAATCAAATATGAAATAAAAACTTGAGGTTTATATATGCCACGACGTATTGTTACATCTATAAACCAGTTTTATTTGCATTTAATTTTAAATCATGGCAGGATATTTCAATCATGAAAAATATCTGTGATTCATGTACAAGACGAGAGAGAAGTAGAGAAAGAAACAAAGAGAGACAAGAAAAAAAGGAAGAGAAGTTTATCTGAAGCAAATTTGTAACACCTATCCTTACATTGTATTTGTTTTTACAATACCATATGTAAAACTGCACTAATTGAATCACATTCTGAATGTAATCATAACTAAATACATCAAGTTGCCTTCACCATAAATTACATTCTTGTGTTTAAGCCTTATTAGCATAGAAAAATTATAATGATGCAAAATTATTCTTTTGGAGTTACGGTTTTTTAAAAAAAGCAGACTAAAGAACATACTTAATGGGCCTCAAAAGTCCATTTTCGGGAGTAATTATATTTGTTTAATACATGAGCATTGTGCATGCTTACATCCACCCATTAGCACTTTATTAAAACTATTATCAACATTAAGGAATGTTTAAGGCCATAAAATTTTCTCCTAATTTAGACATAATGGTTTGCTAATTTCAAGGACTGTCATTTAAACAAGAAAATGTCAGGTGAAAATAAATTCAGTGCAGCATATTAAAATTTTTCTATTAAGTTCAGCATCACAAATTAAATTAGATTTTCTCAATAATCATTAAATTGAAACAAATAGATGTGCTATAAATTGAGACTCACTGAAGTCTCAATTTATATATAGCCTCAAGTTCTATCATTTATAATATTAATAGCATATCATGTGTATAGTTAACATGTTTAATATTGAAACTTTTAATTTGTTGTTTAATTTGTTTCCTTAAAAACAAATTATACAGAGAAAAATCAATAAATAAATTATCCTTTTTAAGGAAGTTTAAATGAGAAACACTTCGAAAGTCAATTCATTACTTTTTTTTGCTGCTTGTTTTACAACAGAACTTATGTTCCTTCTTTATTTAATTCCCTACCAACTTTAATGGAAGTGACAAATTAAGAATATAGAAGAAAAACATGTAAGGTTCTTCACGTAAATATATTCACATACTTGAATTTTGAAAGTAACACTACAAGGTGTTCAGCCACTGATTTCTTATATAGTAAACAAAAAAAGTTATAAAATCTGTAGAACAACTAAAAGCTAAGAAGACATTAAATATTTTACCTTTCACTTCTGACATGTATCTCACACTGGCATTGTGAATGGGCAAGGAGATAGTCCAATGTATTTCAGTGAATATCAGTTTACAGAACACAAAGCCCAGATTCAAAGATTTTATCTCTATCTAATTTATAAATATCAGGAGACTTAAAATAAAATACTAAATTGGAACCAAAATGTTAAAATTACCATGTATTGTTTCCAAGCAAAGTGGACTGTTGTAGAGAAATAATAATTTTGAAAACCTAAAAGTATAAATTTGAATAACAAAACTGTCAACTTGCATTCCATTAAATTATATTTTAATGCTTTAAATGGTCTTGGACCTTGACTTGGAATAAAATCATATTTAATATATTTTTGTTTCCATTTTTGATATAATATATATTTTTTTGAATTGAGGTTCTATGAGCTAATTGTGGAAACTATTTTTTTTAGCTATTTAAGACTTTTCAGATGCATGAAGATAAAAGAGTTATTGAAAAGAGTCAGCTGAACAATTAAAAAAAACTATAATTGAAGTTTTCTTTCTGTCCTCTTCCTCTGATTGTAATGTCATACTGGTACAACTTGATGTGTTGACTACAGAGGTTTGTGGTCAGAAAATAGAATTCAGTTCAACATGTTCAAAATATATGTATCCAACAATCCTGTTTTAAGCAAACTTTCCAGAATAGTCAATGCTAGATTATTCACCATATTTGTTTTCGTAATTAACTGTCCATGTGTGTATTTAGGTCCTTGGTCTATTGATCCATTTGCATGTGGCAAGCGCATGATAACCTTTCAGTTTGTCCACTGGTCTGTTTGAAGTCAGCCACAGAACCAACTTTGGGAGGCTGTTTCGTTCAATGGTCTTGTGAAGACAGAGGCTGAGGGCTCTAAAAAGTTTGATCTAGTGTATAACTTCACAGTTAAGAAACAAAGTTCAATAAATATCTGTTGACTACTCATGATGTGCAAAATGCACTGGACCATGGTTGGCACATGAATAAGATAATTCCAAACAATCTATAATTTAGTGCAGGGAATAACAAGCACATGTCACTGCAATACAAAACAGACTGAGTGTGAGCAATTCTTAAAGAAAAGACAAATAAATGGAAGAATCTTATAGATGCTGCTATAAATAAGTAGAAAATATGGTATAAATTTTATCACTAAACTATGCTATTTTAAAATCTATTTCCTATAATTGTATTTCTAATCAAATGTATCAGTTTTATGATTTTTGTTCTTGTATGTGTTGATGATTTTAAGTAAAAATGTAATTGCTTTTCATGAATAGCAGGAATGAAATTGCTTAGTTTGCGTTTTCTTTTCTGTAAAAAAAAACAGACAAGTATGTTATATCGTGTTCAAAAGTGAGAAGAAGAGTTGTTTGAACAGGATAATTGTAGGAGGAGTATTGGCAAGCATTAGGCATGGTGGGCTGGAAATCATGAACATGTTTCTGTATGATATGACCTTTGATAAAAAGTTTCAAAACCTCTATAAGGCTTTGAAGGCTGGAGGCAAAGGGAAGGCTTTCTAAAAGAAAGAGCATTGTGAGTAAATGACGCCAACAGGCTGGAAATTAGGAGGTCATATTTGGAGAACAGGAAGTGACCTTGTCAACAATTAATTAAATCAGAGTATTTTCTATACTAGATTTAAGTCAGAGTAATGTCTAATTAAAATTAGAAATATAGTTTTGATTAGTAGTAGGAAATAGCCTGGAAAGATCAAGTTGTGGAAAAACTAAATTTTATTCAGAGCTATATTACTAGTCACTAAACAAAAATGACTAATTATGGAATGTATTTGAGGTCAAGACTCCTGGAATGTTATTTTTACACTACTTTGGAATGATATTAGAATTCTAGGGAAGTGGTCATGCATCTGAGGGAGCCACACATCCTGCGATCCCACAGACTCTCACCTGTATCCGTTCTACTTCTAGAAAGGTTGCTGTCTGGAACGCTCTTTCCCACTGGGCGAGGTCACTTTCCAGCTCTACTGAGAAGTACAGGTCCTCCCCAGACTCAGACTGCACGGTGAAGCAGTGTTTCCGTCGGTCCAGCAGGTCACTGTCCTGGTGAAAACCTGGAGTTACACAGGCTGGTACACATCACTTCACATTACTAACCTGGCCATTCCTGACTGGAGCAAGGTGCGGAAGCCACAGGTAAAAAGATAACACTCTGTGAATTCACCATGTCTTCATTACGAATTATTCCAGAATTCTGGGCTTCAAAGCCGATAACTAACACATGACTTCTCTCTCTTTACACTGAAGCATGTCCATAAAATAGAAGTTAGGGTTTCTGGCTGCAACTCTTACTAACAATATAACCACCAAAGCATTTAACATACAAGACTTGGTTTATTACTGTTCAAAGGGGTGACACACTAACTCTTCCCTTCCTTACATAACTGTTATGATGTTGAAATTAAATAATGCTTGTGAACATGTTTGTAAATTTTAAGGAACTTTATAAGCAAACTGAAATATTCTTCTCCATGAGAAATGAAAAAGAAAATCAGTCTAATTTGTCTACAGCACTAATATTACTTTAAAAAACATATTATTTACCTTACTTGTGTAACTGTATTTCATTGCATCAAAAAGATGACTTTGATGCTAACAATTTCTTGGTCTTACAAGAAATTTCCAACTAAAGTGTTCACAAATTTACATGTATTCCAATTTAAGAGATTTTAACATAAGAAAAAAAAGTGAAGTAAATAATTTAGAAATAGAGTAACTCAATGCAACATGTCAGATATAGCATTTTAAATACAGTCATGTGCCGCGTAAGGACAATTGTGTTAATGATAAACTGTATATTCAACAGTGATCCTATAAGGTTATAATGGAGCTGAAAAAGTCCTATCCCCTAGCAATGTCATAGCCGTTGTAGTGTCATAGAACAATGCATTACTCATGTGTTTGTGGTCATGCTGGTGTAAACAAATCTGCTGTGCTGACAGTTATATAAGTCTGGCACATATGATTATGATGTATGCTACATAATAATCATAATAAGAAAGACTATGCTACTGGTTTATGTATTTACTGTATTATAGTTTTATTGAATTTTTTAGTGTACTCCATTTATTTAAAAAAAATAGTTAACTATAAAACAGGCTCAGGCAGTTCCTGCAGAAGGTATCCAGAAGACAGCATCATTACCATAAGAGATGACAGCTCCATGCGTGTTATTGTCCCTGAAGATCTTACAGTGGGACAAGAGGTGATGGTGGAAGACAGTGATATTGGGCATCCTGACTCTGTGTAGAACAAGGCTCATGTGTGTTTTTCTGTCTTATTTTTTTTAAAAAGCAGAGAATAAGGATATAGAATAATTTTGTACAGCTGCATAATATGTTTGTGTTTTAGGCTAAGCACTTTTACAAAAACGTCCGAAGTTGAAAAAATTAAGTTTGTAAAGTAAAAAATATTACAGTAAGCTAAGGTTAATTTATTATTGAAGAAAAAATTTATTTTTTATAAATGTAGTATAGCCTAAGTGTTCAGTGTTTATAAAGTCTATAGTGCTGTACAGTAACAGCCTAGGCCTTCACATTCACTCACCACTCACTCACTGACTCACCCACAGCAACTTCCATCCTGCAAGCTCCATTCATGGTAAGTATCCGGTACCTGCGTATCATGTTTTAAAAATCTTTTAGACTGTACTTTTACTTTACTTTTTCTATGTGTAGATGTGTTTAAACAACTACTTACCATTGTGTTACTGTTGCCTACAGTATTCAGTACAGTCATATGCTATACAGCTATGCAATCTAGGAGCAATGGGCTGTACTGTATAACCTAGCCATGCAGTAGGTTATGATGTCTCAGGTTGTGTAAGCAAATTCTGTGGTGTTCGCACAACAGTGGAACCATCTAACTGAGAGGCATTTCCTGAAATATATCTCGATCATTAAATGACTCATGACTCTATATATGCTGTATATATGCAGTGTACTGAAAACTGTCAGAGGGTTAATCACTGGTATCTGTAATCATTTCTCCTAAGGAGGGATGTAAGTGTATCATTATTAAACACCCAAAATACTAGATGGAATTCTCTGCTTTGGCAAGTGTTCAAAAAAAAAAATAGCTATTTTCTTTGTTTCCCACTCGCAGTCTTATAATCTCTGGAAGAGAGCTAATGGAAGGCAGTTACTTCCAGGGTTGTAGAATTTAGCTCCGACCCTTGTTGCCAGTAGATGCTCAGAAAGCTAAAATGATGATAAATGCTGTGCTTATTGATTTTCCTACTCTGTCTGAAAGGAGAAAAAAATGAAAACATAATATTTTTGTGAGTACAATCCAATGATAAATTATAAATACTTTTTAGCAGTTTTGGGGTTATAATGTCTATGGAGGCACCAAAGAGAGATAATAACCACACAAGTAAATATGTTAGTGCAAATTATTGTAAGTGACATTATAAAAAAAATAAGAGACCGGGGGCGGTGGCTCACACATCTGTAATCCCAGCACTTTGGGAGGCTGAGGCAGGCAGTTAACCTGAGGTCAGGAGTTCCAGATCAGCCTGTCCAACATCGTGAAATCCCATCTCTACTAAAAATACAAAAATTAGCCAGATGTGGTGGCGCATGCCTGTAATTCCAGCTATGCAGGAAGCTGAGGCAGGAGAATCACTTGAACCTGGACAGGGAGGTTACAGTGAGCCAAGACTGTGCCACTGCACTCCAGCGTGGGCAACAAAAGGGAAACTCCATCTCAAAAATGGAATAAGGAGGAGGAGGAGGAGGAGGAGGAGGAGGAGGAGGAGGAGGAGAAACAGAAGAAGCAGCTGCGCAGGAAGAGGTAGAGGAAGAAGAAGGTATTACATCACAATACATTGAAAAGCCAGAGGAATGTTCTCTAGGAAATAAATTTTAAATAGTGGCTGAAAATGAGTAGAAGATTAAAGATAAAGTATAGAAAAAGGGTGTTCTTTCCAGAGAGTGGATGGGGCTGGTTGGGACCAAGTGAGGCACTTCAGAAATTCACAAAAAAAAAAAAAAAAAAAAAAAACACGTGGCAGAAACATTGAGACCTAAAGCTAGGGAAAGACATGGGATGATTGGTCTGGTTATAAATTTTGGACTTGAACACAGTATAATGACCAGCTACTATAGCAAAAATTTTAGTATGCCCTCTCTTTATACTGCAGATATTTCAACATCTACATTAGCTTTTTAAATTGATAAATTGGCACAAAAACTATAATTCAACATTGCAGTTTCCAGAAACTTTGCCAATTTTATGGTTTATTAAATTGGCCTTAATCTACATTATAATAAAAATGTTATCTAATGTCATTATTAGTCAGAAAAATTTGGTATTTTTTCCTTTTCATAAATCACATGTAGCAATAGGATCTTAAAATGGCCTTCATGTAAGATTTTCTATTCTCTTGGCAAAACTTTACTCCTTTACTCTTTTAAAACTCAATTTAAGATCTTCTGTTATATTACCCAAGTGGTGACTCTCTCTCAGACAAAGGATCCTCTAATCAACTCTGCAAATACAGTTTCAGCATATCTGAAAACTTCTTGCAATTTCCTATTGTTATTTATAAGATATTTCTCATGAACTGACTCATACCACAAATTGCATCTGAGCACCCAGGTCTCATTTTAGTGAGGGAGAGAAATGTGTTAAAATAATGAGCATATGACAGTGCTATAGAGGTAACATGCTAAGGAAGCAGAATAAGGAGTGATAAATCATCTTGAGGGAAAGTAGGAGGGAGAAAGTTGTATTGTAGGGAGAGGCTGTAGTAACATCAAGGACTTAAAGACAAATGCAAGAGCAATGTGATGCAAGCCTTTAAAAGACCAGATGCTCCTGCTAAGAAATTCACAGAATGCACCTGCTAGGAAAAGATATTGGAGAGTTTCAAGTGAGAAGGAGGCAGCACAGACTCTAAGTTTCAGATGGCTAAGAGTGGATGAGTGGGAGGAGTAGAAAGTTCAGAAAAAGCAGAGGATCCTTTATCAGAAATTCAGTGAAAAATGACTATAGCTCAATCATTTTATTTTTTTTTTATTTTTTTATTTTTTTTTTAAGTTCATTTGATTTTTTTTTTTTTTTCTTTTTCTTTTTTTTTTTTTTTTATTATTATACTTTAAGTTCTAGGGTACATGTGCATAACGTGCAGGTTTGTTACATATGTATACTTATGCCATGTTGGTGTGCTGCACCCATCAACTCGTCAGCACCCATCAATTCATCATTTATATCTTGTATAACTCCCCAATGCAAGCCCTCCCTCCTCCCCCCTCCCCCCTCCCCATGATAGGCCCCTGTGCGTGATGTTCCCCTTCCCGAGTCCAAGTGATCTCATTGTTCAGTTCCCACCTATGAGTGAGAACATGCGGTGTTTGGTTTTCTGTTCTTGTGATAGTTTGCTAAGAATGATGGTTTCCAGCTGCATCCATGTCCCTACAAAGGACGCAAACTCATCCTTTTTTATGGCTGCATAGTATTCCATGGTGTATATGTGCCACATTTTCTCAATCCAGCTCAATCATTTTAAAGGTCTACTTTCAAAGTAATCATGTAAAATCATTGACACTAGATTTCTCTTACTAGAGTTTCTACCTTTGCTGCCTATAACATTTCAAAAGATTGTGTTCCTTTATGGTTGCAGTCATTATCAAGTTATATGCAAGCAATTATATATATATCTGAAAAGCTAAATAACATACTCTTAGAGGCTGGCATTGACTAAAAGTATTAGTATACTAAGGAGTATTTACACATGATTATTCACATAGGTATAAGTAAGAATGTATATATTCCTCTTTCTCACCCTCATTCTCTCACTCACACACATGCAGGAGCTGTCAGAAGGTGATAAGAACAAAAGCTCTAGCTTCAAAATTCTGTCTGGATTTGAATCTCCTCTCTTTTATTTATTAGTAGGTAATCTTTGGCAAGTTGATTACCATATAATAGCTTCCTTCACTCATCACTAAAGTGGAAATAATTAATTGATCTGATGATTAAATAAGACACTATATTTAATTATTTGCTTAGTCTCTAATACTTGGAAATACTTAATTAATGTTGGGTATTTCTGTTGTCAGTGTTGATTCAATAAAATAAATATAGATAAATATTTGTATCATTTCCTAACTTGCCTTCTATGGCTTGCTCTCTGCATGCATTTCTCTTTTGTCAAAGTGTGACTTATACCCGAGTGGAAACAATAGCCTCCAGAATACATTTTGCCAATTGGAAAGTATCATTTAATAATGGTAATGATAATAATAATAGCTAAACACAACAAGAACACATTTTTTGCATTTTTCTCAATTTTCTCACTTCTCCAGAAGTATCTTCTATTTTGTTAGGTTTGTTCCAAGTCCCCTGAACACTTTCTGTAGACCGATAACCATATGCTGTCCTTCATTGGAGACCTCTCAGATGTATAAAGCAATATTACAAAGAAACAACAGGATTTTTTTTCAAGATAGCTGACTAGATGCTTTTCCAGGGTACTTCATCCACTTAGAAGAATAACAATGATGTGTAGACAATCACACTTTGCACATATGAAAGCAAAATCAAATGTTGGGACCCAGAACTCACTATACCAAAGGGCTAAGCTTAGGTAGTGAGTCATGAAAAAACTCCCTTCCTTTCATTCCCAAAAAGCTGTAATTTCATGTTTACTTTACTTTACATAAAATATAGCTTTTCTGCACATGAATAAGATCCTCACAAGAATGTGACCTCTTATTTCTTTGCCTACCCAGACTTTTTTTCTTTCTTCTTCCTCCTGCTTGCTTTTTCCCTGTTAAATATTGAAGTTCCCAGAACCCTTTTTTTAAAAAGCACAGGGTCCAGATCTCCTTGTGATTTGTGTTTCTTTTTCTCAGGCATGTTCTCAACCTTGGCAAAATAAACCTCTAATTGATTAAGATCCACCTCAGTCACTTTTTTGTTTACAAACATATTATCCAAGAGAGAACACAGGAGTTCAACAGAAACACAAGAAGAACCTCCAGAATCTGACCAGAAAAAGAAGAGCAGTCAGTCTGTGTGGCTGGGACTGGCTGAAAATGAGAAGGCAGTAAATTCCCAGTACGGGAGAGGGTGAGTGAGTATCTCTCTGTGGTCTGCTTTCCCACTATAGATTCATGTAATTCAGGCCACCGTAGAGCACCATGACTTTTCTAAGCCCTAGATCTACCTTGGGGAGTGGCTGGGAGACTGTAAGAAGTACCCACTCTGGGACCTGGGAACCTACAACAGAACACCATTCTTGATCCTAGCTCTTTGCAAGCTGTGCACAGTCCTGAAAACTAGCAGCAGTGGCAGACTTTGGCATTAAATACACTCTAACTGTATCCTGGGGATCTGGATCTCAAGCAGGGAAGAGGTTCCCACAGCTGGAACTGATAATCAAGTATGGCATGGGCTCCAGCCATTGGCATATTGGAACCAGGCTCACCCCATCTTTCACTTCATCCCCTTCCCCCACCAGAGCAGGAGGAGATTTGCTTGGGAGGTATGGTGTTGGGCTGGGCAGTGACTCCTAAGGCCTGGGGCAGCTTGTGTTGACAACTAGAAGCAAACTGCACTAACTAAGTGAATCCAAACCTACTGACAAAGTTGAGAAGGTGGTGGGCCCCACCAAAACTGGGCCATGAGAGAAAATCAGATCTCACTCCTCTTGGCCAAGGTAGCAGTACTGAGTCCACACCTTTATCCTTATATACTCACAAACTAGAAAACCTAGAGCAAATGGACAAATTCCTGAAAACTTACTACCTCCTCAGATTGAATCAGGAAGAAATAGAAACCTTGAATAGACAAATAACAACATTGGATTTAAAATCCAATAAAAAAATCTCCCAACTAAGAAAAACCTCCCAACAAAGAATATCCCAGGGACAGATGGCTTCACATCCAAATTCTAGCAAATGTACAAGGAAGAACTAGTGCCAATACTCCTGAAACTTTTCAAAAAATTGAAAAGGAATTTCTCCCTGACTTATTATACAAACTATATCACTCTGATACCAAAGTCAGGCAGAAACACAACAAAAAAATAAAACTATAGACCTATATCCCTAATTAACACAGATATAAAAAATCTCAACAAATTCTCAGCAAACTAAATGCAATACATCAAAAAGATATTACATCATGATCAACTCAATTTTACACCAGAAATGGAAGAATGATTCAACATATGCAAACAAATAAATGCCATATATTACCTAAACAGAATTGAGGTCAAAAATCATTTGATCATCTTAATAGATACAGAAAAAGAATTTTTTAAAATTCAACATTGCTTCATAAGAGCACAATCTCAAAACCCTCAATAAATGAGGCATAGAAAGAACATACCTCAAAATAATAAAGGTCATATATGACAAACCCACAGTCAACATTGTACTGAAAATGGAGAAGTTGAAACATTCCCCATAAGAACTGGAATATGAGAGGAATATCCACTCTTAACACTCCTATTTAACACAGTAATATAGTACTAGACAGAACAATCAGGCAACAGAAACAAACCAAAGGCGCCCAAATTGGAAAACAGGAAGTCAATTATCCTTGTTTGCTGATGATATAATCAGGCATCTCAAAAAATCTAAAGACTACACCAAAATCTTTTAGATTTGATAAATAAATTTAATACAGTTTCACAATACAAAATTAACATACAAAAATCTGTAGCTTTTCTATACAGCAACAATAATGCAGTTGAAAGGAGGACAATCTTATTTATAATAACTTCCAAAAAAATCCAGAAATATATTTAAGCAAGGCTGTGAAAGAGCTCCACAAGAAAAACTACAAAACACTGATAAAATAAATTATAGTTGATACAAACAAATGATGAAACAGCCCATACTCATGGATCAATAGAATTAATACTGTTAAAATGACCATATTTCCCAAAACAATTTACAATTTCAATGCAATGCCTATCAAAATACCAATGCCATATTTCACAGATTAGAAAATAATAAATTCTAAAATTTATATGGAATCCCAAAAGATCCCAAATTAGCCAAAGCAATCATAAACAAAAATAACAAAGCTGGAGGCATCACATTACCTGACTTCAAATAATACGAGATGTCTATAGTAAGCAAAATAGCATGGTACTGGCATAAAAACAGACAGATCAATGAAACAAAAAAGTGATCTCAGAAATAAAGCCATATACCTACAGCCAAGTGAACTTTGTCAAAGTCAACAAAAATATACACTAGGTAAGGGACATTTGCTTTCATAAATGGTGCTAGGAAAATTGGGTGGCCATATGCAGTAAATGAAACCAGATTCCTATCACTCACCATATTAACAAAATTAACTCAAGGTGAATTAAAGACCATAAGACTAGAAGAAAACCTAGGGACATTTTCTGTACATTGGCCTAGGCAAATATTTTATGACCAAGTCCTCAAAGAAGACAAAAACAGGCAAATAGGACTTCATTAAATTAAAAACTTCTTAAATCAAAAGAAATAACTGACAAAGTAAATATGCAACCTAAGAATGAGAAAAAAATTTTTCAAACCATGCAACTAAGAGGGGGCTAATATTCAGAATATATGAGGAACTCAGACAACTCAACAAGAAGAAAACAGCCCCATTAAAAAGTGGGCAATGGACATGAACAGACGTTTTGTCAAAAGAAAACATACAAGTGATCATGAGACATATGAAAAAATGCTCAACATCACTAATCGTAAGATAAATTCAAGTTTATACCACAATGAGATGCCATCTTATCCAAGTCAGAATGACTATTACTAAAATGTCATAAAACAACAGATTTCATGAGGATGTAGAATAAAGGAAATGCTTATACACTGTTGGTGGAAATGTACATTAGTACAACCTTTATGGAAAACAACATGGAGATTCCTCAACAAAATAAAAATAGAACTACCATTCAATCTAGCAATTCCACTACTGGGTATATACCCAAAGGAAAAGAAACCATTTTATCAAAGCAAGACCTGCACTTATGTTTATCACAGCACTATTCACAATAGCAAACATATGGAATCAACCTATGTGTTGAATAATAAAAATTATATATATATACATACATATATATAGTTCAATACTACTCATCCATTGAAAATAATACAATTACGTCTTTTGCAGCAACATTGATGGAACTGGAGGCCATTATCCTAAATGAAATAACTCAGAAACAGAAAGTCAAATACTGTATATCCTCACCTATAAGTAGGAACTAAACAATGGGTAAGTCTGGACATATAGAATGGAATAATTGACATTGAAGACTTCAAAAGGTAAGAGGGTGGAAGATGGGTAAAGGTTAAAAATTTACCTATTTGGGTAACTGGTGCACTAGAAGCTCACATTTCACCACTACAAAATATATGCATGCAAGAAATTACACTTGTACCTCCCAAGTGTAAATAAATAAATAAATAAATAAATAAATAAATAAATAAATAAATAAGAAAGAAAGAAAAAAGACAAAAATTAAAACTCACTTATAATTCCTTCATTTAGGAATAATAACTATTAATATTTTGGCTTATCTACTCAGTAAATAAACTATACTTGACTGTCAGAAACAGTGTATTGCTAAGCATTTTGTGCTTCTATTATAAATGGTATTGTTCTTTTGATTTTTTTTTAAAACATTGGTTGTTAATGTAAAGAAACACTACTAATTTTTGTGTTGATATTGTAACCTGCAACTTTACTAAATGTGTTTCTATTTCTAACAGTTTTTGTGTGTGTGCATGAATGGGAGGATCTTGCGATTTTTTCTAACATATGAGATCATGTCACCTGCAAACAAGGACAATTTAGCATTTTCTTTTCCAGTTTGTATGCCATTTATTTCTTCCTCTTGCCTAATTTCTCTGGCTTGGACCTTCAACACTATAATGAATAGGAGTGATGATAGTGGACATTCTTGTCTTGTTTCAGGTCTTACAGGAGATGCTTTTAACTTTTCCTTGTTGAGAATAATGTTGGTTTTTGGCTTGTTATATATGGCCTTATTGTGTTGAAGTACATTTCTTTTATAACTAATCTGTTGGCAGTTCTTTTTTAATCATAAAAGACTGTTGAATTTTGTCAAATGCTTTGTGTTTTATAAAGTGATTATATGATATTTGTCCTTCATTTCATTAATGTGGTGTATCCCATTTATTAATTTGCAAATGTTGAACCATCCTTGCATTCCAAGGATAAATCCCACTTGATCATGGTCAATGATTATTTTAATGTGTTGTTGAATTTGTTTGGCTAGTATTATGTTGAGTATTTTCACAGTTATGTTTATAAAGTGTGTTGGCCTATAATTTTCTTTTCTTGTGATGTCTTTGCCTTTGGTATCAGGGTAATGCTATCCTCATAAAAAGAGTTTGGAAGTGTTACCTCATGAATTATTCAGAGTAATTAGTAGAGAATTGGCATCAGTTCTTTTAAAAATGTTTGATAGAATTCAACAGTGAGGCCATCAGGCCTTGGACTTTTCTTTGATGGGAAACTTCTTATTACTAATTCAGTATCCTCACTCATTGATGGTCTCTTCAGATTTTTATTTATTCAGCACTTACTCTTAGTAGGTTGTATGTGTCCCAGAATGCATTCATTTACTCTAGGTTATCCAATTTGTTGTCATATACCTTTTCGTAAATTTGCTTATGATCCTTTGTATTTCTGTGGTATCAGATGTAATGTTTCATTTTTAATCGCTGATTTTATTTGTTTGAGTCTTTTATCTTTTTCTTAGTTTAGCTAAAGATTGTGAATGTGATATATTTTTCAAAAAAAAAAAACTCTTCATTTCCTTGGTCTTTCTTTTCTAGTCTCTAATTCATTTATTTTTTTTTATTATTTTCTTCCTTCTAATAATTTTGGACTGTTTCCTCTTGCTTTCTGGTTTGTTGAGGCATAATATTAGGTTACTTATATGAAATCTTTCTTCTTTTGTAATGTAGATGGTTGTTGATACAAACTTCCCTGCAAGATTTGCTTTTCTGTATCCCACAGGTTTTGGTATATTATGTTTTCATTTTCATTTGTTTCAAGAAATTTTTAAATGTATCTTTTAATTTTATCATTGACCCATTGGTTGTTCAGGAGCATGTCATTTAATATTCATATATTTGTGAATTTATAAAATTCTTACTGCTATTGATTTCTAGTTTCATATTACTGAGGTTGAAAAAAGTACTTGATATGATTTTAATCTTCATAAATTTGCTGAGACTTGTCTTGTGGCTTAAATGATTTATCTTGGAGAATATCCCATGTGTGCTTGAAATGCAACAGAATGCAGAATGTTTCTGCATTCAAATCCAATATTTCCTTATTAATTTTTTGTCTGGGTGATCTGTCCAATTTTGAAGCCTCTATAATTATTTTATTGCAATTCATCTCTCTTTTCAGATCCTTTAATATTAGCTTTATATATTTAGGTGCTCTACTGCTAGGTGCATTTATATATCTACAATTGTTACATACTCTTAAAGAACGTTCCCCTTTATCACTACATAATGTTCTTCTTTGTCTCTTTTTATGGTTTTTGATTTAACATCTGCTTTGTTTAAGACAAGTATTGCTACATCTGATTCTTTTTAGTTTCTATTTGCATGGAATGTCTTTTTCTATTTCTTCCATGTGTGTCCTTAAAAGGAAGGTACATGTATTGCAATCAGCATATAGTTGGGTTTTGTTTTTATCCATTCATTCATTTATTAGAGAATTTATTTCATTTCTAATCAAGATGAGCATTGATAGTTAAGGATTTACTACTGATACTTAGTTGTTTTATGTTTTTTTTGTTTATTTCATAGATTTTTTTCATTTTTAATCTCTTGCTGTCTTTCTTTGTGGTTTCATGGTTTTATATAGTCATATGTTTTGAATTTGTTTCATGTTTATTTTGTGCAGGTCATGCAGATTTTTGCTATTGGTTACCAGGAAGCTTACAATAGTCTATTTCACAGTCTATTTCTATTATTTATAATTGTCTATTTCAAGCTGACAACTTTGATTGCATAAAACCACTTTATACGTGAAAACATTTTCAACTACTGCAAAAAGTAACTTATTTTTACAATTATTAACTTTAAATAAATATTTAAATAATTGTAAATAAAACATTACATTTGGAATATTTTAAACATTATTTAAAAAATCAAATGAACATTAATATATGCAAATTAATTCTTTATTTCTGAGTTTTAGTTGCTTTATCTGAGAAAAAGAAAGGAGAATACAAGTTTAAATTTCCTCCTCCTTCTTAGGAAACTATAATCCCTAATATAAATTGACATATTCTTCAAATATCATCTCTAGTTTAATCTTTATAGTAATCCACCAAAGTTGGCTATAATTTAATGTATCTAATGAGGGAAATAGGTCTCAAGCACATTGATAACTTTCTCACTTTAGAAGCTATTAATACTTGGCCTAAAAATTAAAAATATTAGTTTGGGAGACATTCAGCTTGAGTCTGAATGCCACTTTTGACTACTCCTTTTATCTCTCTAAGAATTAGTGTAGGCACTTTCAACAGGAGATGATACTGCCTGATAGTACCTGCCTTATGGTTCCCGTGAAGATTAAAAGAATTGATTGATGTGTATCACTTAGAAAAAGTGACTTGAACATACTAAGTAGTCCATAATATTACTAATATCTCATAATGTGACTAATAACTATAATATTAACCATAATTGAAATAGACTACTATTACAAAACTAGAGCATATCTAACAATGAATCCTCTACATGTTGTGGTACCCATGCACCTAAGAATACACACACACACATACAGTGTGATATTGTGTGATGTTGCATGGTAGAATACAATGTATATAAGGCAGAGACGAGAAGACTTCATCTTTTAACACAATTAGCTAACAGTATTCACATTGAAGTGAAAACACGCTCACCAGAATTGTGTACTATGTAGATAAATCTGACTCTTCCTCCCTTCTCTAGAAATCATGTGCTGTATGTGTATGTGTGCCCAAAAAGTGTATGAATTCTATGCTAGCTTAAAATAGCTGCATAAATACAAATACTGATCTCTATAGATATGTATTTATTGTTCCTGTTAACAATAGTATTTTCTATTTGAAGAATATCATTTATATTATATTATTATATTATGAAATGTTTTTATGGATATTATTTCATTTTCCATTCTGCCTTTGAAAAAATTAAGGTTTGAAAAGGTCAAATGACAAACAAGTTCAAATATTGAAAACTCAGAGATTCTGAAATTTATGGGTAAAATATGTTTTTTAAAAAATATAACCACCTTCCACAGTTTTTTGTATTATCAGAGTTAGAAAACATATTCAAAGATTAGCAATTTTAGGCTTGGAAATCCATGGGGCAAAGGGGCTTTTATAAGGTAGATACTGGATGAACTCCTGGACACCATTATTACTCTGGAGGACTGGTAGTTTAAATGGCATAGTTCTTTCTGGCAGTTCTCTCATTTCACTAGCATTTACCTCATTCAGAAACAAATACATTAACCAATCTCTTGGAGCAAAAGCAAGGTTATTTTCCTACGTTTATCATAAGCAGAGAATACATTGACCACAACCATGCTTTTGTTCTTCTAACATGCCCCTTTGTTTATAGCATCCTTACTGATTTATTTGTTAAATCTGTTTACACATTATGGCTTAATTTCTTTCACTAACTTAGTATGTCTTAGATTTAGCTTTTCACTGGGCTGGGAGAAATAAAGCTCTATTTTTTTTTATTTTTAAAAAGGTGAATTTCAGTAAAGGTAGGTAGCACATATGGAAAAATGCTGTGCAACTTCAAAGGGAAAATACTTTTTTATATGATAATTTCTTAAAATATGGATAGATCATATGTAGAATGTAATTATCATAAAAACCCTTTTTATCACTGTATTTTATTTGCATTCTTGAACTTTTTATTTAATATACTTAAATCAGTTTTCATTATTATTTTGATTGACATCAGACAGAATTTTCCCTAAGACATTATTATTGAAACAGAAAGAAACTTTACTACCATAAATTAGTATTCCTAGAACCAGAAAAGCAAACAAACAAGAGATACACAAAACAAAATTAGTTTCTTATAATATTGTTGAATAGATTACTTTCAAAATTGCTTACTGAGATTAATCTAAACCAGGATTAATAGTTCTAGGATTCATCTTCCAGCTTTTAACTCTAATATTCTATCTCTTAGACTAATTGTATCATAATTTTAAAAAGTTCTCAAATTCATGCTTAGAAAACACACAGACAGAGAGCATGTGGTTTTCCAGAGAAATGGCTACCCAGTGAGGGGGAAACACTACTTGTTTATATAAGTGAGGATATCAGAGGGTCACAAACACTAGGAATTATGGTTGGTCATTTGGTCCTGCCTCCAAAAAATAATTCAAACAAACCCACATTTAAATGTCTACTAAGAATGAAATTACAATTCTTAATCTTTAATACTTTGTATGTAGAATTTGTTCTTCAATGTTCCAGTCTCCCTTTTTGAAAACTTTACCCTCACATGGCAGCTTATACTAATTTTTTTCCTAATCTTTCTTCAATTGTCATTAAAAACAGGTGGTCACCACTTTTTCAAAAGTAACATTTTATGTCCTTGAGGGCAATTATGAAATCACCTTTCAGCTTTCTCTTTATAAAATCAAATGAAGCAAATGATTGGACCTTCCTCACAGGTGCTATGTTTTAGCTATTTAATTATCTTAGTGTCCGTCCACTGCAACTTATTCCACTTTTCCCAAATCCCTCAAGTAGTAAAAGCCATAAAGTAGCAGAATGGACTCATATGAATCTGACCACCATGGGATATAAAGGGAATACTTGTGTCACTTGAAATTGCTCTCCTATTTATATATCTTAGTATACTGTATTAGTATCTTGCCTAGGGAGATGTAAAAAGTTCAGATCATTGTGGGAAATGGTATCTGGCAGCAAAATGTCTCATAAAATGTGTTCAATTAGTCCTGCACATTTTGTCAGATGAAGAGGAAGGTTTTGGCCAAACTATTCAATTAGTACTCATTAATATGGATGATATCATCTTTGGTCTGACTTCTGAGTCCTCTTCTAAAGAATGACTCAGGACTAAAGAATGCTCATTCCATCCCAGTCCCATTAGATACTGTCTTCCCCCTATCCCCACCCCATCCACGCCTATAATTATTTATTTCTTTTAAAAAAATACAAATAACTTTCAATTGTGGAAATATTTCCAAGTGAAGTTCAAGACTGCATATACTCACTACTATTTCAGAAAGTGTTTTATTTGGGGGGCTACAGAAATATCCATAGTAGATATTCAACCAAAAAATGGATTGCATGCCTGCTGTGTGCCAGGTGCCATTCCAGTGTGGGGACATAGCACTAAGCAAAGCAGATGACATCTCTGTCTCCTAGAGCTTTGGTTTTAGTGGGACAAAGACAAACCACAAAGCAAATAAGAAAATGCTTAATCATAATATGTCAGGCAATGATAAAGTCAATTAAATACAGTAGGGAGTACTAGCCTTGGAAGCATTGGCATTTATAAAGCATAATAGGAAAAATAATCTTCAGGAGGTAACATTTGAGAAGAGGCGTGAAGTGAAAGAGTAAACTGTTTAAGATATTTGGAGAGGAAGGCAACAAATTCAAAGGACCTAGGGCCGGTGTATGCCTAAACAGGACAGTGGAATTGGTCTGAGTTATTGGGTGGGTAGTAAAGGACTAGAGCAGGCAGGCGAGGCCTCAGGGTCTTGGGAGAGTGTTCTTACAGAGGGCCCTGAGAACTTTGTATTTTACTTTGAGGCAAACTGGAAACTGATAGGAGGCAAAGGTCAAAGCAGGAACCAGGTGGGAAATGTGAGACCAACAGTTGAGGGCCGAGGATAACTAGGGTTAGATATAGTGAACTCCAAGTTTCTCTTCAAGGAATCAGTATGTCAGCATGTTCAGCTCTCTTATTCTTTGATTCTCTATTTTAAAGTTTAACCTCTTGGTTCTCTTTGCCCCCTTGCCTCTAGTTTCACAACTTTCCCACCAACTCTAATCAGTAATTCACATCATTTCTCCTGGTCACCTGCTTTGACCTGAGTCACCCCTGGTCACCTGCTGTGACCTGAATCATCCTGAGTCACCTGTTCTGTAACTGCCCTTCCCACCAATCTACCCACCTTGCCACTCCGGCTTGTACCCCTGCTCTCTTTAAAATAGCCAATAGGAATTAGCTTAGACTGCAGGGTCCAACCCTATCCAATAGGGGAATGACACAGCAGTAGGGGCTACTTGCATCAGGAATAAGAACTCCTTCCCCTCCATCTCCAGGTGTGCTCTTGCCATTACTCCATCTGCGAGTCACACTCTTCTGTAGAAGTAAAAATTGCCTTGCTGAGAAAATTAAATTTATGTTCGAGTGCTATTTCTTCTTTTAGGCACCTAGGAACAAACATTTGTTTCTAACACCAGTGTCACAACAGTGGTTCCAGATATGTTTTGCTGATGTGTTAGATATGGGTCATGATAAAAGATTTCAAGAGTGACTCCAAGGTCTTGGGCAAGAGCAACAGAAAAGTTAAAACATCTCTTGACTGAGGTGTGTGTCTGCAGAACCAAAGGACATGTTGTGTTGGTTGTGTTTGAAGTATTCATTAGACATCCATGTGGCATCATTCAGAAGGCACTAAAAACATTTGTTTGAAATGCAAGGGAGAGCTCTGAATAAATTTAGAATCATTGGCATATAAATGCCTTTTAATGCAAGGCAGTTGGAAATAGGTTGGGAATTCCTAACAAGTGAGTTTTGACAAATAATTCTTAGCATTGCTGGCTCATTATGAGGCTTTGGGTCCTCCTCTCTCATTGTTTTACAAAATAGTACAACACTCAAAAAATACTTCAAAAATAAATTACTTCTTACAATCCAAAAATAACATCACTGTCAGTTTTACACATTTCAATTAAATAGTAAACAGGTTATGTATTATGTGTAAGAACTACAAAAAAATGAATAATTTTAAACTATATAAAATGATGTGATGTGTACATATACCCTAACGAAATACGTTTTTATTTACTTAACATTACTGGAAAAATAGGGATTATGAAAATAATTGAACATGGTATAACTCAGAGCCATTATTTATGTATGTAATAAAACACATCCCTCTCTCCTTTTGTATGTAAGTCTTTTCCAAAAATGACATTTTAAAAAACTATATGCTCTATAATGTTCAATGTATTAGTCAACATTTCAACATCAAAAATACATAAGCATGTAACCTGCATAATTCCAATCTTATGTAAATACAAAGCATATTTGTATTCTGATCAAAATAGGTTATTATTACTGCACTCAGATTTGACAAAATTTTAATGTCTACAATTTATTATATTCATTCAAAAATTATCAGATCAATTAGTAAATATTTTCTGTGGCATTTAATCTTTTGTTGAGATGGGTATAACTTTTCTTTATTTGAAAGCATTTCTCCTAAAACAGAAGTATACAGGAGAAGATAAACCAAACAAAATGGAATTTAAGTATTTGTTTAGTTTTATTTACATTGTGTTTCCACATTATTCTAGTGAATAAACACTTGTGCTCCCTGTCATTGGGATGGAGTCCCAATGCAGATGGGAAGTCAGCTTACCCACAGGTCATTTACTGTCTGCAAGTCTTTAAGCTGGGTTGGAGCTGCGAGCACATACCTGGATCTGGTCTCACCTTTGTTCTCATTCTAGGGTCACAGCCCAATGCTTCCATGTCACCAGGGTCCTCGGATGTTGGCACTTGAGGACCATTGGTCAGATTAGGGGCTAGTAAACAATGGAAAACAATAGAGATAGACTGCCTCTGAAGGGTGTTGGTAGAAATGGTAGACAGAGCCACTATCATCCTGTAACTGTGCTCTAATTTGTAGCACTTTGCTCTCATATATTTCAATGTGTGCAAGCTTAGAGCCTCTCCAAGTAGAAAAAGAATCTGAAAATGATGCCTGCTAAGAGCAACACTTAAAGTCCAACGAGAAAATTTGAAAATTGCATTCTTAGTGTTTTGATCCCATTCACATAATTTGTATTGACGAACTACAGCTTCATCAGCCATATGCCCCTAAGTCAAGAGGCCGAAGCCCATAAAGAGTGTACTGAACCAAGAGTCCTGACATGATTTGCAGATTCAGTGTGAGAATGCGGAGAAAGGATAATATTATCTGATTCATTCTCTTTGTTTTATTAAGCAAGTTTTTACAGTAAAATTGCCTGTCACATACATTATCCTTTTTGAAGAAGCTATCTGCACTGGATGACTGGCCTCTTTCTCCCACTGACATACAACCTAAGCAGATGATTCAGCAAGTTTTAGGAATTGTACATGATGGAGTCAATTAGTATCCTCAGAAGACTTCTGGCGACTGAGGGCAGTGGAGAAAGAGGAGAACTCTAAGGGTTGACAGACAAAGGTTATATGTCCATTTCTGCTCTTGATTCCATGCAACAGAAGGCCCAAGGGAGGCCATGTAGGCTCCCCTTGCCCAAGTAGAAGCATCTGCATATTACCTACCATTGAGTGGAGGCCTTATTTCTGATCTTGACACACTCTCAATTTCCTTTACATACTGTGTGTAGTTGTAATTGAGTTTATACCATGCCCAGAGAAAAGCAATCTTCAAAAGTTACAAATATAATCAAATATCAGCTCACCACCAGAGAAATAAATCCATTCTCTTAATGTCAAACAAGCACTTGCTTGGAGGACAGTTCCTTGATTTCAAGGATGGAAGAACAACTCATTTGAATGCCTATTTGGACTAAGGTAAAATAAATCTAAATCTTCAGAATTGCCCCAAAGTTATATTATTCGGAAAAGGTGAGAATGACACTGGATAAAAAATAAGTGAATTGCCACTGTGTGCATGAATGATATCACTTCAAGGGTAGCATTTATTCCACAAGCAATTTAGAGTGAGAAATCACTAACGTATTAAATGCTTACAAAGTGCCCCATTTAAACAGACTTATTCATAATACTAACCCTATAATGTGGCTATAATGATAATTCCTGATTTAAAGATGAGGATTCTGAAGATAATTAAGGTAATATACCATTGATGTATTGTTGATATTAATTGGGGCCAAAATTCAAGCTCAGGTAACATGAGGCTAGTTCATTCTATTAACACATCATCATTCTTCCTCTTGACCAACTAATCCAGTAATCCATGTTAATCAGACATACAAAAACTAAGTAATACTTAGTACATAATGAATAACTAAAGTATAAATGCATTTATGGAAACAAAAATAAGATTATTTCCAGAAATAAGTGGTAGCCATAAATATAATCAGAAAACTTGTCTTAGTTTCTATGAAGTCCACAGGCTGTTATCCAGAACAGTTAACAGGTTATACTGTAAAAATACTACATCAAAATTGAATATTATTCCATGTTTTGATTTAAAAACTATCAAAATTATAGCTTTTATTTAAAAACCATTATAACCAATACCTCCAAGACACAATGATAAAACACACATATACACATATAGTTGTGTATGTATGTGTTTACTTATCTATATCCTTAGATATATCCTTGGAAAAGCAAACATTCCATAGGAGTGCATTATTTCTCTCTCAACTAGTCTTCATCACAATGAATTGGAACACTATAAAAATTTTTCTCAAGAGTTTTACAAAAAATTATGAACAACGTCAATTTTGACAAGAACCAGTTATGGGATATAATCCCAAAGGTAAATTTTGTATGCTTCTAATTTTATTATTTACATAAATGTGAGTTAATAGGAAATATTTCAGATAAAGTTTGGCTGAACGTTCCTTCAATCATATATGTGACAAAATTTTAAAGTCCCCAAGCTGGAAGGGCAAAAACAAACAACAATGAAATTGTATACTTTAAGGTTAGTATATCAAGTACCTATGTTCCTTAAATATTCAAAAACTTGACTTGCTCCAAAACCATTTCAAACAATATAAATATGTTCACACACTTAATGTAAACATTACAGCCCTGTAAAATCACATTTTCCAGAAATAGAACTTGTCTGGATACAGTAAGAACACAGAGCAACTTGGTCCAGAAAAGTTGGGTCCTTATGGATTTCAGCAGTTGCTACTGAGCACATCTGTAATCTTCATTTTCTCTACTTTTAATAAAAAGGAATATTGAGCAGTAGAACATATCAATTCAATTATTTAAATTATGCAAAGGTTAAGTAACAGGAGATAGAGAGTGTTTGATGTTGCTGAGTTTCTATAAGAAACAATATTAACCATAGATTGTGATGCTATTCTAAGAAAATAATAGCACAAATATCAAGAACAGTATTATTATTATTATTATTTTCTTTTCTCTCTTTTTGGTTAAATTTTAGTTTAAGTTCCAGTATACGTGTGCAGAAAGTGCAGGTTTTTTACACAGGTATACGTGTGACATGGTGGTTTGCTGCACCTATTGAGCAGTCCTCTAAGTTCCCTCCCCTCGTACCCCTCCCCCAACAGGCCCTGGTGTGTGTTGTTCCCCTCCCTGTGTCCATGTGTTCTTATTAAGGGCAATATTATTATTGTTAATAAAATAATGCATGATAGCTAAAATATTGTTAATTTCATTAGTGGTTAAATGATGTATTGAAAACTGGCACTGCAAACTATCTATGCCACTGTATCATCAAAAATATATTCTAAATCAATTTGAAGGCCATTGGAAAACTGCCAAAATATTCCATAGTGGATGAAGGCTTCAGAAGCAGATGATACCTGGGCTTCTTCTGACATTAAAATTATATTTTTTACTTTTAAAACAATAATACAAGGTTTTGGAAGGTCAAACAGTTTTACAATCATACACTATGTAAATTTGCAAGGCAGAACATTTCTGTAAACAGAAATCCAAGCATATTAAATCTAGAAAGGTTACTGAAAAATCTGAAATAGACCTGAAGGAATTTAAGCTAAATAGAGCATTAAAAATAATTATCATCCTAAGGGATGAATCCTTGAGATTGGCACCAAATTATTTGTGCAACAAAACCCACTTTCTAGCTTTTTCCTTACATTAAGGATATATTATGCTATGGGTTTCCATATAAAATTTTACTAACCAGATATTATTATGGAAGATAAGTCATTATTAAATTTAATATTTTTGAGCATTCAATTTATTCATAATTCATAAAGATTTGTTTGCTATGATAGGTAGATTTTCCTAATATAGTTATACTCTCACATTTTTATTAAAATTACTGTAGTAAATTAAAATGTTAGGATTTAAAACAGCAATGCTTTTCTGCTGCTTATTTTCAGTATAATATTTAGATTATCTTCTGACTCAGCTTAAAGGAGAATAGATTTCTGCAACATGAAAATCTGTAATCATTCATAAACATATTGCTTTTAGACTCACTTTGAAGAGGAAATAATACCCCAAAAATAGATTTTGAGAGAGACAAAGATAAGATGTTGGTTTATTTTGTATAAATGTGAATTTTTATCACTCCAAATATTGGAAAACAGAATTAGATAACTTCTGTGTACATATTAAATTCTTAATGAGATAAAGTGACTGAGTCTTTCTATTACCAAGTCACATTACTGATAAATACTTGTTTGACTTAAATAAGAACTTTGCATTGTTTTAGAAATGTCTTTTAAAAAATGGTGAGAATATAACTTTTTTAGCAAAAAGAAGAAACAAACATTTTGAGAATTATAAGGTAAATTACAGAATAATATAACATTATTTAAAAGTATTTTGACAAAATCATGCTTTATTCACACCTGCCATAAAAAAAATGGAGTGCAAATGACATTATTTAAAACATAATAATGTGGCCGGGCGCGGTGGCTCAAGCCTGTAATCCCAGCACTTTGGGAGGCCGAGACGGGCGGATCACGAGGTCAGGAGATCGAGACCATCCTGGCTAACACGGTGAAACCCTGTCTCTACTAAAAACTACAAAAAACTAGCCGGGCGAGGTGGCGGCGCCTGTAGTCCCAGCTACTCCGGAGGCTGAGGCAGGAGAATGGCGGGAACCCGGGAGGCGGAACTTGCAGTGAGCTGAGATCCCGCCACTGCACTCCAACCTGTGCCACAGAGCGAGACGCCGTCTCAAAAAAAAAAAAAAAAAAAAAAACATAATAATGTGAGAAAGAAAATAAATATGTGCCACTAGATATGAATAAGCTAAAAGAATCAGAAACCTACATTGAGCTAAAGGTGTGTGTTTTAACACAATGCAAAGAAGCTAAGAACCTTGATAAAAGGTTAGAGGCACTGTTAACTAGAGTAACCAGTTTAGATAGGAACATACACACAAATGAACTGATGGAGCTGAATAACACAGTACAAGAACTTTGTGAAACATACACAAGGATCAATAGCGAAATGGACCAAGTGGAAGAAAGGATATCAGAGTTTGAAGACCACCTTGCTGAAATAAGACATACAGAAAAAAACAGAGAGAAATGAATGAAAAGGAATAAACAAATCCTCCAAGAAATATGGTACTTTGTAAAAAGTCCAAACCTGGAGTGCCAGAAGGAGACAGGGAGAATGGAAATACGATGGAAAACACACTTTAGGATAATATCCAGGAGAACTTCCCCAACCTAGCAAGACAGGCCACCATGCAAATTCAGGAAATACAGAGAACACCACTAAGATACTCCATGAGAAGATCTACCCCAAAACACATACTCATCAGATTTTCCAAGGTTGAAATAAAGGAAAAACTTCTAAGGGCAGCCAGAGGGAAAGGCCAGGTCACTTACAAAGGGCAGCGTATCAGAATAACAGTGGACCTCTCAGCAGAAACTCTACAATCCAGAAGAGGTTGGGAGCCAATATTCAACGTTCTTACACAACCAGACAAACTAAGCTTCATAAACAAAGGAGAAATAAAATCCTTTCTGGGCAAGCAAATACTGAGAGATTTCATTATCACCAGACCTGCCTTACAAGAGCTCCCAAAAGAAGCACAAAAGATGGAAAGGAAAAACGGGTACCAGCCACTGCAAAAACACACCAAAATATAAAGACCAATGACACTATGAAGAAACTACATCAACTAATGGGCAAAATAACCAGATAACATCATGATGACAGGATCAGATTCACACATAATAATACTAACCTTAAAGGTAAATGGGCAAAATACCCCAATTAAAAGACACAGATTGTCAAACTGGATAAAGAGTCAAGACCCATCAGTGTGCTGTATTCAGGAAAACCATGAATACAGAATGTGCAAAGACACACATAGACTCAGAATAAAGGGATGGAAGAAAATTTACCAAGGAAAAATTTATCAAGGAAAGCAAATAAAAAGTAGGGGTAGCAATCCTAGTCTCTGACAAAACAGACTTTAAACCAACAAAGATTAAAAAAGACAAAGAAGAGAATTACATAATGATAAAGGGATCAATACAACAAGAAGAGCTAACTATCCTAAATAAACATGCACCCAATACAGGAGCACCCAGATTCATAAAACAAGTTCTTAGAGACCCACAAAGAGACTTAGACTGCCACACAATAATAGGAGACTTTAACACCCAGCTGTCAATATTAGACAGATGAATGAGACAGAAAATTAACAAGGATATTCAGGGCTTGAACTCAGCTCTGGATCAAGTGGACCTAATAGACATCTACAGAACTCTCCACCTCAAATCAGCAGGAAATACATTATTCTCAATGCCACTTGGCATTTATTATAAAATCAGCCACATAAGTAGAAGCAAGACACTCATCAGAAAATGCAAGAGACTGAAATCATAACAAACAGTCTCTTAGATCATACCGCAATAAAATTAGAACTCAGGATTAAGAAACTCACTCAAAAACACACAATTACATGGAAATTGAACAACCTGCTCCTTAATGACTCCTGGTTAAATAATGAAATTAAAGCAGAAATCAAGAAGTTCTTCAAAACAGATGAGAACAAAGGTGTAATGTACAAGAAAAATCTCTGGGACATAGGTAAAGCGGTGTTAAGAGGGAAACTTATAGCACTAAATGCCCACATCAGAAAACTAGAAATATCTCAAATCTACACCCTAACATCACAATTAAATGAGCTAGAGAGGCAAGAGCAAAGTAATTCAATAGTTAGTAGAAGACAAGAAATAATTCAGGTCAGAGCAGAACTGAAGGAGATAGAGACACAAAAGCCCTCCAAAAATAAATAAATCCAGGAGCTGTTTTTTGGAAAAAAAATTAACAAAATAGATAGACTGCTAGCTAAACTAAGAAGAAAAGAGAATAGAAAAAAATAAACACAAAAAATATTTAAAGGGGATATCACTATTGACCACACAGAAATACAAACTACCATCACAGAATACTATAAATACCTCTACACAAATAAATTACAAAATCTAGAAAAATAAATAAATTCCTGGACACATGCACCCTCCCAAGACTAAATCAGGAGAAGTCTAATCCCTGAATAGACCAATAACAAGTTATGAAATTGAGGCAGTAACTAATAGCCTACCAACCAAAAAAACCCAAGGACCAGACAGATTCACAGCTGAATTCTACCAGAGGTATAAAAAGGAGCCAGTACCATTCCTTCTGAAACTATTCCAAACAATCCAAAAGGAGGGACTCCTCTTTAACTCATCTTATGAAACCAGCATCATCCTGATACCAAAACTGGAAAGAGACACAATAAAAAAAGAAAACTTCAGGCTAATATCCCTGATGAATATTGATGCAAAATCCTCAATAAAATACTGGCAAACTGAATCCAGCAGCACATCAAAAAACTTACCCACCATGATCAAGTCAGCTTCATCCCTGGGATGCAAACCTGGTTCAACATATACAAATCAATAAATGTGTTCATCACATTGACAGAACCAATGACAGAAAACATATGATTACCTCAGTAGATGCAGAGAAGGCCTTTGATAAAATTTAACATCAGTTCATGTTAAAAACTCTCAATAAGCTAGGTATTGATGGAACATATCTCAAAATAATCAGAGCTATTTGTGACAAACCCACAGAGGATATCATATTGAATGGACAATAGCTGGAAGCATCCCCTTTGAATACCAGTATAAGACAAGGATGCCCTCTCTCACCACTCCTATTCAACATAGTATTGGAAGTTCTGGCCAGGACAATCAGGCAAGAGAAAGAAATAAAGCGTATTTGAATAGGAACAGAGGAAGGAAAATTGTCTCTTTTTGCAGATGACATAATTCCATATTTAGAAAATCCAATCATCTCAGCCAAAAAATTCCTTAAACTCATAAGCAACTTCAGTAAAGTTTCAAGATACAAAATCAATTTGCAAAAATCACAAGCATCCCTTTACACCAACAATAGACAAGCAGAGAGCTAAATCATGAATGAACTCCCATTCACAATGGCTACAAAGAGAATAAAATACCTAGAAATACAGCTAACAAGGGATGTGAAGGACCTCTTCAAGGAGAACTACAAACCACTGCCAGAGGAAATAAGAGAGGACACAAACAAATGGAAAAATATTCCATCCTCATGGATAAGAATAATCAATATCGTGAAAATGGCCACACTGCCCAAATTAATTTATAGATTAAATGCTATTCCCATCCAAGTACTATTGACATTCTTCACAGAATTAGGAAAAACTACTTCAAATTTCATGTGGAATCAAAGAAGACCCCGTATAGCCAAGACAATCCTAAGCAAAAACAATGAAGCTGGAGGCATCACACTGCCTGACTTCAAACTACACTACAAGCCTACAGTAACCTAAACAGCATGGTACTGGTACCAAAACAGGCATATAGACCAATGGAACAGAACAGAGACTTCAGAAATAATACTGCACATCTATAACTATCTGATCTTCAACAAAACTGACAAAAACAAGCAATGGGAAAACGATTCCCTATTTAACAAATGATGCTGGGAAAACTGGTGAGCCATTTGCAGAAAAGTGAAACTTGACCCCCTCCTTACACCTTAAACAAAAATTAACTCAATATAGATTAAACACTTAAATGTAAAACCTCAAACCATAAAGACCCTAGAAGAAAACCTAGGCAATACCATTCAGGACATAGGCATGAGCAAAGAATTCATCTCAAAAATGCAAAAAGCAATTTCAACAAAAGCGAAGATTGACAAATGGGATCTAATTAAACTAAAGAACTTCTGCACAGCAAAAGAAACTATCCTCAGAGTGAACAGGCAACCTACAGAATGGGAGAAAATTTTTGCAGCCTACCCATCTGACAAGGGTCTAATATCCAGAATTTACAAGGAACTTAAACAAATCTACAAGAAAAAAAAAAAAAAAAAAAAAAAAAAAAAAAAACAATCCCATCAAAAAGTGGGCAGGAGATATGAACAGGCACTTCTCAAAAGAAGACATTTATGTGGCCAAGAACAAACATATATATAAAAAAAAATGCTCAAGATCACTGATCATTAGAGAAATGCAAATCAAAGCACAATGAGATACCATATCATGTCGGACAGAATGGTGATTATTAAAAAGTTAAGAAACAATAGATGCTGGAGAGACTGTGGAGAAATAGGAATGCTTTTACACTGTTGATGAGAATGTAAATTGGTTCAACCATGTTGGATAACAATGTGGCAATTCCTCAAGGATCTAGAACAGAAATACCATTTGACCCATCAATCTTATTACTGGGTGTATACCCAAAGGGTTATAAATCATTCTACTATAAAGATACATGCACACCTTTATTTACTGCAGCAATATTTACAATTGCAAAGTCATGGAACCAACCCAAATGCCCGTCAGTGATAGACTGAATAAAGAAAATGTGGTACATATACACCATGGAATACTACATAGCCATAAAAAGAAATGAGATCATGTCCTTTGCAAGGACATGGATGAAGCTGGAAGTCATCATCCTCAGCAAACTAACACTGAAACAGAAAACCAAACACAGCATGTTCTCACTCATAAATGGGAGTTGAATTATGAGAACACATGGACACAGTGGGGAACAATACACATCAGGGTCTCTTGCGGGGTTAGGGGTCAGGAGAGGGACTTTAGAGGACAGGTCAATACGTGCAGCAAATCACCATGGTACACGTATAACTAAGTAAGAAACCTGCACATTTTGCACATGTATCCCTGAACTTAAAGCAAAATAATAATAACAATAATAATAATAATGTGAGAAAAAGAACATAGGTATCACTAGACAAGAACTAACTAAAAGAATCAGAAACCTCTCCTTGGAAAAGAAAACAAAACAAGAAAAGAGTATGAAACAATAATGTCTTTGGACTTTTAAGAGCAAAAATTGGTCAATGAAACAAATTTTGAAACATGAGATTTAATTAATTAATACTTGACACTTGAAAGATGTCTTGGTAAAAGGGAAATAAGCACTTTATATAACAGATGGGGAATTTATAGGAGTCACTTTCACAAAAGGATATGTGATAAAATATAAATAAACCCAATAAAATATTATTAGATAACAAAAATAAAAACTAAAATTATGTTTTTAATCAATGATGATTGTTATATTTTTAAGACAGGAAGCTGGATTTGAAGTTGTTGGGATTAGCTTTGGGATGGCAGTGACTTCCTTCTGATGTGTTCTCTCTGGCATGTTCATAAACAGAACAAGGAACAGCTGAACCTTAGTTCTCACCCAGAGCAGCAACACTAAAACCTAAGTGCACAGCCTGTAACGTCTCTTAAAAATCACCAGGGAAGGCCGGGCGCGGTGGCTCAAGCCTGTAATCCCAGCACTTTGGGAGGCCGAGACGGGTGGATTACGAGGTCAGGAGATCAAGACCACCCTGGCTAACACAGTGAAACCCCGTCTCTACTAAAAAAATACAAAAAACTAGCCGGGCGTGGTGGCGGGCGCCTGTAGTCCCAGCTACTCGGGAGGCTGAGGCAGGAGAATGGCGGGAACCCGGGAGGCGGAGCTTGCAGTGAGCTGAGATCCGGCCACTGCACTCCAGCCTGGGCGACAGAGCGAGACTCCGTCTCAAAAAAAAAAAAAAAAAAAAAAAATCACCAGGGAATTAAAGTTCTATTATCAGAGGAAAAACTGAAAACATATTTTCAGAAGCTTGTAGTTTAGGAAAGGACTAAACTTTTTATGCTAATTTAATTCTAAAATGTTACAGTAAAAAAAAAACATATTAATTTTAAATTACTTAATAAAATATAAACCAATCAATAAACTTTTAAAGAAAAATTATTTTAAAAATGAAAATAGATATAAATATAATCAGAAAATGCAGACACACCACTTTTTAGTAAGATGGTACTATGGTTTGAACATGTCTCCAAAATTGTATGTGTTGCAAACTTAACCAAATTTATATATTTATAAGAGGTAGGGACTTGGGGAAGGCAATTAGAATTAGATAAGGTCATCAGGATGGGGCTCTGTGATGGGTTTAGCAACTTCATAAAGAGAAGAAAAAGACCTGAGCTACTATGCTTGCTCTCTCTCCTTGTGATGCTTCCCTCTATGTTATGACACAACTGGTAGACTGTCACCACATGAAGACATCATGCTCTTGGACTTCCCAGCCTCCAGACCCAAGAGCTAATACTTAAACCTCTATTCCTTATAAACTATTCAGACTGTGGTATTCAGTTGTAGCAACAGAAAACAGATAAAGACAAATGGTCTCCCTAAAATGTAACTTTTTTAAAAAGTGGTTACTTTGGTGTTCTTACAATAGTTTCTACTAATACCTGCCATTGACATAAAATTCTACTGTAAAATGATTCTTCACATAAATTATAGTCTGCTGGAAATATTTTTAACTCTCCCAAATTTTTAGCATTTGCCTAATAATGATATCAATATACTCTTATATCATGTCTTATCTTCTGTTATATCTTAATTTATGTGTATAATATATATTTCTGTATTTTTATATTTTGATTTATTTTGCTTTTATTTTAAACCATATTATAATAAACATACTCTAATTTGGAGCATCTCTTTTCTATTAAAAATGCAAGTACTTGTGATAAAAGAAATAATAATATTAGATTTAACTTTTCAATCACAAATATAGTGAATACAGGGCATGGGAAAATATATATTTGATATCGAAATATAAGAATTATAAATTGACACAGTATTTATTGAAGATGTAATTATTGCATTACTTTAATTTTAAAAGTTATTTTTTCTATTTATGTCTTTGTTTATTCTACTTATTTTTGGTATTATTTCTTCTTATCTATTCTTAATTTGAGCACAATTTTAGCACTGTCTTAGAATGTTGTACAAGCCTGGTAGCCTTTAGGGATTTCTATACTAATCCACTGCATTGTCTCTATATGAGGCAGTTTCACTTTTCCTTGTTTGCTTGTTTTGCATTGCTGTTTATATAGAAACTCCTGACATGGAATAATTTTAATACAATCAGATTTAAAGAACATTTGCAAGTGAATTACAAATATTTTCTGAACTATTTGTTAACTACCAATGTGATGCCTCATTACCTCCCACTCTAGTACTTTAGTGTGTGTGTACCTTCTGCAAACAAGAACATTAGAGCATTCACCTACTGAAACACAATGCAACCGTCAAAGCAAGGACTCTGATGTGGTCTAGTCCTTGGGCTTCATTAATGCCTCACCAGTTCAGAACCCTCTGCTGCATGTGGTTGTTTTGTGATACTACTTGCCTTCAGTGGGAAAAAAATGCCTTAATCTTTTCCTAACTTTAATGACTTAGACACTATTAAAGAAAATATGACATTTATTTTATATAAAATGTGTCTCACTTGGGTTTGTTGGAGACTTTCTCAGGACTAGAATGGGTTAAATCACATTAGACTTGGTTAGATTACATTGGTTTCTCCTTCATATTACATTAGATAGATGTTTCCTCCTAGTTAAATTTCATTTATACCCAGCTCTAGTGGGAATGTCATGAACCTGCTATTTTGCTAATTATGATAGTCTATCACCCTATCAGACATACATAATTTTTGATGTGTTGCATTAACGAAATGTTCACTTTTATCAATTTGTTAAGGCAATGCTGTCACGTTTGTGCCCTGTAAAGTTCTCCTTTCTTCTTTGATAATTACAGTAAGTTCTTTGTAAGGAGGTACTTTGAAACTAAGTACGTTCTTTGTCCCTTGTCAAATTTTTCACTTATTTATTTTTATGAAGATAGACTTAATGGTTTCCTATTTTATTTTTTGAGTTACAATCCATTGCTAGCATTTATTTTATCCCAGAATTGCTCAATGTGTCCCGAATTTGCCCAATAGATGCTCTTGAAAGTTGCTTTTATGTCTTTTGATCTATCTCCATCATTCTCTGAACACCTCCTTATTTCCTAGCACAGTAATATGACTTAGCCTCATCTTTGACTTTCTGTGCCACAACCCAGTCATCAAACATTTCTCTATAGAGTTCTGGCTTTTTGCAATTGAGAATAATATTGAGAAGTGGAGAGTTTTGCTGAGTGTGCTCCTTGCTATTGAGAACTCTCTGACCCCAGATATTTTGGGGACAGAGTAAGGTACAGCTGGACACATATACACGCGCGCGCACGCGCACGCGCGCACACACACACACACACACTGCAAACTGAGACTGCATACCAATATTTCTAATTGTAATGCAATACTACAGAATTTATTCTTGGCTTCTTTATTTCTGTATTTATGACTCTCATCTCTAACAGTGAGAAATAAGGTTCCTATTTCACCTTCCATATAACTTATCTACTCAGTTGATCAATCCCTCTTTCTCCTTCCCCATCTCCCACCTGCATTCACTCTGAGTACCCTCCTCATTCAACCCTGCCAGGCATGTCTTCTTCTTTTTTCTAAAAATGATTTTAGATGAATATCAGTGTGACTATATTGCTCACTATGTATATTTTATCAAAAATTTAAACTTATTTGTAATATCAGGCTGAAAAACAGTATCATGCAAACTAAAAAATAATCTTTATTATCCAAAGACTTGTTCTTGCTAAATCTAATGCTAGCTCTGAAACAGGCAGGTGTTGAATACCTACAAACAAAATGATCATCCACTTTTTAAGGGTTTCCTGGCCAAATGTTAGAGAGTGCATTTTTATACGAATGATACACTGCTCATCTATTATGAATGAAGACAGACATTCCTTTCACTCCTCTTCTATGTTTCCCATGTGTGATCTGTGAGCATAACAACTACTACACTTGGGCTTCAAGTCATACAGTTAGGTCCTAGCTTCCTCTCACTAGGAAGAACCTCATCATTGCTACTGTACTTCTGAATTCAGCTGTAAGATGATATCTAAGTTCCATTGGGAGCTGTCCCTGGGCTAGGGACCTAGGGTGTCCTCTAGGAGGCAGGTGACCTTGGTGCCCAGAGAGATGAGGGTAAGATGCAGGGGGGTCTACTTCTTTTTTCCATAGACACTGGTTTACAATATCCTTTTTATTCAAACAGGTGATCAAAGAATACACAGCCCTCAAAAAATATAGGAGAAAAAGTAGTCAATAGGTGTCTTAGTGAATTTATTACAAATATAGAGTATTTTTCATAGATTTTCAATGTTTGTGATATTTGCCAACTTTATTCTGCATCATGAACTTTTCTCATTCTTGATATATATTCACTTTCATGCCTAATTTTATATTCCTAGTTTTGCATTTTCTTAATTTCTAAAGTACCAAAGTTGATTCAATGACAGTTTCCCTAACAGCTCAACAAACCCCTGTTGGCAGGCATCAGAGGTCTCTAATGCTAAAATGTACTCCATGCTATAACTTAGTATCATCTCAGCTCATTGCCATAAGTTCCTAAAAAAATAGCCAAACTCTAATTTTTGCTTTTGTTTTTCTCTTTTCTCTAATTTTCATGTTTCTTTACATTCTCTCCAATTGTTGGTTCTAAATTTTGAGATATGTAACATGTACATTTCTATTAGGTATGTCAGCAGGCAGAAATATAAACTGTTGAATACTTAGAGTTCAGGAATAAGCTCTGGGCAGAACATATGCCTTTGGAGTCATCAGGATAGAATTGCTGTTTATGTCAGAGTGGATAAGATCTATGACCCAATGGGAGGCTTAGTATTAGATAAGAGCAAGGATAGTTATCTGTCAGGATAGGGCTGCCAGGAGGCATTTGCAATGCTGAGAGAGTTTTCGTGTAGGAATTAGGATCATTACCTAAAAGTGAGAATGGAAAGTATATATTAATTTCAAAAAAGAATGAAGAAGGTTTAATATAAGTTCCAGTAGATTAGGCAAGATAATAGGCTAAGAAAATATGACCTAACAAAAGGAAGAATTAGAGGCTTCCTTGAGATTTTAGTCTGTAATTGAAAATGCATGTTGTCTTTTATTCCAGCCATGCCCCGCTACAGTGCTGTGTTAGGGAGCTACAGCTCAGGCTAGAGTCAGAGCAAAATGAGTCAAACCAGAGTGATGGAAGAGGGCTGTTCTATTCAGGTGAGTGGCTACCCTGAGGGCACCGACACTATCTGTTCAGGCCCGACTCCTCTGCCTCACTCCTCCTAGCCCGCTGTCCATGCCCTTGTTGACCAGAAGATGCCCCAGGAGCACTCCCCTCCAACCCCTTCCACTCCATCTCACGTTGCATTCGAGGAGGATTTTTAAATGGGCAAGCTCAGTCCCTCCTCATGCTTGACATGCTTTAGTGGCTGTCCTTTGTTCCTGAGATAAAGTTCATGTGCTTTATTAAGGCCTTTTCCTATGATCTGTTCCATGAAAACACTAACAGCAACCTCATACCCAACTTGTTTGCATTGCTGAAAGGACACACACTTCTTTGTAGCTCTGGGAAAGTTTACACATTATTCCTTGTGCCAGGTTGCTCTTCCCTTCCTACTGGCTGAACTCCAACCCCTCCCATGACACATGTTCCTCGGTGGAGCCCTTTCACAGTCACTTAGGTTTCCGTTCATTAAAGTTCTCCTCCAAAATGCCCTTCCTAAACTCCTTCATCAGCTGGAATTTTTGTGAGTTCAACTCTCTTGTACTGTTGTATTGATCCTTAGTACTTAGTGGAGTGCTTGGCACATAGAAGGTACTCGAAGTAGCTATAATATGAATTAACAGACAAAAATGCATTCACAAATCAGTTAACCAATTGCTAATCTTCACAGCACCCTCTGCATCAATAGCTGCATTTCACAGATGAAGAACTGAAATTCGTAGTGCCCAATACACTCATAAAGGGTAATGTTTTAGTAATAGAAGTGGCATTTGTTGCCAAGTTCCTCTTTTTATGAAACCTTTGCTCTCTCATCAGTACCAGGCTGGCTCTCTGGCTCCCATTTTTTTCCCCCCAAATTATTAATATTTACACTGAGAGACAGAGACAGTGCAGTATCATGTGCAAGAGCACAGAATTTTGAGACACTGCAAGATTCATATCTTTAGCTCTGATATTTACTAGCTATGTTGCCTTAGGCTATTTACTTCTACTGGTTTTTGCCTCAGTTTCTAAATCTCTAAAATGGGAATAGCAATAACTGACAGATAGTGGTGTTGTAAATATAAACTGAATTCATATACTAAGCACTTAGGGCAATATCTGGCATATACATATAAGCTATATACATCAGATCAACCTTATTGCTTTATTTTTGTTATTACTGGTGTAGCTTCAATAGATATTCAAATCTGACTTTTAATTAGCCTCATCTGAGGGATCCCTTTCTGGAGGCAGAGTCTACAACTTGCACAGATTGCATCAGAACTGGTACCTCATGGCAGGAGAGGGCTGGGCTGTAGAAGACCCCCTTTCTGATTTGCTCACCAGCCCTACCTATCTGACTGGCTTCCTTATCAAGCGAATTATTTTCCAACCAGTGATCCTGAAACAGGAGAAGGGCAGAATGTAATCCGCATGCAGGAAAATAATCCATTGAGCATTGAATCTAGTAGCCACTCCTCTGTTCTTATGCTACATGAAATTTTCCTTTGGGAAAAGGGATGCTTAAAGGATGGTTTTATATGTCTAATGTCAAGCCACAAAGCATAAAGCACCAGCATTGTACTTACTAATGGGAGGGGACTTCCTTAATCACAAACAACAACTGAAGGTAGATTTACATTGTATTTGATGTCTGAGAATACTTATCTCCAGGCCTCACTAACCTATGTAAACATTTTCCCAAGTAGAACATCACACACCGGGGCCTGTTGGGGGGTTGGGGGCAAGGGGAGAGAGAGCATTAGGACAAATACCTAATACATGTGGGGCCTAAAACCTAGATGATGGGTGGATAGGTGCAGCAAACCACCATGGTACATGTATACCTATGTAAAAAACCTGCACGTTGTGCACATGTATCCCAGAACTTAAAGTATTAAAAAAAATTCAAGTAAACTAAGGCTTATAGAAAATTTTATATAGAAAGTTAAAATGAGAAGTAGTCTTTGATTTTAATTTGGTCGGAATATAAATACACCAGCACTCTCCTAGACACTTCTGATGGCAACATAAGTTAGGGTGACTTTTGTAGGAGACAACTTGGACACATGGATTTAATATCTTGAATATGTTAAAATATTTTTCCACATGGGATTCCCAAAGCTCAGAATTTAGAATAAAGGAAATAAGACTTTGCATACAAGTTTCTGAGCACTTTGGGAGAGAAAGGTGGGTGGATTGCCTGAGCTCAGGAGTTCAAGACCAGCTTGAGCAACACGGTGAAACCCCATCTCTACTGAAATAAAAAAAAAAAAAAAAAAAATTAGCTGGTCATGGTGGCATGCGCCTGTAGTCCCAGCTACTCAGGAGGTTGAGGCAAGAGAATTGCTTGAATCCATGAGCTGGGGGTTGCAGTGAGCCAAGATCACGCCACTGCACTCCAGCCTGGGTGACAGAGCAAGACTGCATAACCAAATAAAAGCTATCTCATTAGCCATTTTGGCAATTGTTTCAGAAAACTGGAGTTGAGTATGATCTCCTTTTCTCAGATACTAGCACCTGTTTAAGAAACTGTCAGATCATTATTTACTAACAATACACTCAAGTATTTCATGTTGTCCCTCCACCATTACGCCTACAAAAGAACTCAAATCATGCACACTGATGAGCAATTGATGAACTCTATTCTTAGTTGGAGTTTGCACTTCAGAGAACTTCAGCTTTAATCCAAAGTTCTCTAAGGAACAGAAACAATGAACACTTTTGAGGTAATTATAATTTTTGTCTCTCTGCCTTCAGATACTTTTGATGCATTTTATTGTATTTTAAATGTTTCAGCATGTGTTTATTCTGCTAAGTCTTTAACAGGAAGATAAATAGCTAACATAAAACAAAGGGAAGTTAGTTTCCCTTGGGTACAGAAACAAAGTCAACCTTATGCAGGTATTGAATTATCAATCTGTGGTGAGTCCAAGCCTACAAACCTTAAAGTAGAAAGTGAAGAAAGTAGAAACTCTTCATGTTTGATAGGTTATTCCAATTTTAATTCTTTAAAAAACGCTATAGAAACCATGTGACATTTTAAAGAATTTGTGATGGCTTGCTATTGCCATAATCCTGCATACGGCACAAAATCCAACTCATGTATGACAATCGAATGTTCTTTTACATATGCAAAAAGACGGTCAAGCCATGAGATTAAGAACAAAAGAACAAAACTTTTCTTTGCATTTTTCTTGATATTTTCTACATTCCCTAATTCCAAGTCTTACACAAATCTTTCTCTTTTTCATTTTATTCAGAAAAAAAGAATTAGAAAAAAAAAAGCATGGTAACAGCCGACGTTTAAATTTAGACTACTTTCAACTGAATTGTCTTCCCCAGTGAACTCCTGAGGAGCTTCTCCCTATTCCCTCACCCATGGGGGGACTGCAGAGTCTGCTTGCAAGTTATTTAAGCAGATAGCTGAGTGCCAGTGCACTTCTGTGCATTCCATATTTTCTCGTTTTTGTCTAGTTTATTTTCTTTCTCTGTCATTTTTCTTTATCTTGCCTCTTCTTTCATTCCATGAATCATTTGTTTTCATGAGCTACTTATGAGCCCAGAGGCACTATTTGCTGAGGAAAAGTCATTCAAATACTGACTACTTATTGATCATACCTTGAGGACCTTGCACATAATCTCATAAACTGAGAATGTTTTCTCTGCTCTCGTCCAGTCCCAGGTGGTCACCTTTAAGAGATAAGAAAATAATGTTTAATTTGTTTCAGAAAGTTATTTACCACTGTATTTGATTTGCATAATATAGTGAAAAATAAGAAAAACTTTCACAGATGTGTCTACTTAGTCTCTCGTCTGTAAAGCTGTGCTCATAAAGGACCCTACATAATGCTTTTGTTTCCTCTATTCCACGCTTTGTCACCATTTGTCTTATGCTTTCAGCAAACGATTTATGCTATGTGCAACAGTTCTCATTTGTGCAGTGTCCTTATGTGTCTTAAATAATGTATATATTCTCTACCTATAACTGCTAAGTATTTACATTCTGCACTCATAATTTTTTTTCTCAATTTACTGCTAGTTAAATACAGAGAATACTAGATCTCAACACAGCTCTAATTTTTAAAATATACATCATTTATATTAAGAAATTCCAAGATGACTGTGACATTGCAAACATACCAAAAGTGTAATGCAGTTATTTCACTTACTTAGGTTGGGAACATATATTTAACTGCCCTGTCAAATAAATTATTCAGAGTAGGAATAGAGTAAAATATATAAATATTAATTTTTCCTCTGTCTTCCTAGTGCTTTAAACTACATAGAGACAGACATTTAAAACAGCAGCAAGTCAGACCTGACGATTTCTAAATCCTATGTATTATTAGACTTGCAAGTGACTGGTCTGGTATTTGGTATTTATATTCAATAAATATTTATTAAGTGTCTTCTGAGCTACAAGGTACATGTTTCCAAAAGGAAGACTTGAGGTGCAATAGGTATCTACACAACTCTAGTACAAATCTCAATAACTAGGATATAGAATATAATAGAGGATGAAAATGCTATTGATTTTATTTAGAGAGACCAGTACAACATAGATAAACATAGTTTGACTGTCATAAATGACAGCTTACCAGAATGTATTTATGATGTTTGCCAAGGATGGAATCCTCTAATTTAAACTTTGAACACCATGAGAATTTACATCATCTTATGGGATTACCACTAGGGTGAGATAGACTTAATAGTAGCTAGATAAGGTGCTATCATTTTGAGATTTCCTTATTACTCTTTGCTAATAATAAATTATTAGTAATTAAAAGTGCCGAATAAATTTAAAAGAACTTTCAAAAGATCCTTTGAAAATAAGAGTTTAGTAAACACATTCATTTATGCATAGCTCTAAAACAGTTTACTCTTTTTAATTTCACTTTTGGTATATTCATTTCTTTAAACTATATTCAATGAACACAATACACTGACATATGCTTGAAAATGTTTCTTAAAATCTCCTTTCCCATGTCTTCATGAGATTTTTAATGGCATTATAATTTGATCCATTATTTTATAGATTCACTATTTATAAAGAAGTAAGTTCCAGACTTTTCAACGGTGATAAATTGAATGTCTAATATCAGAACATATATTTTTAGTAAATTAAATCAGATAAACTGATTTCTATTTTTTTCTCTATATTATTTTTTTAAAATATTGACAGCATACTATTTGGTACTGTTAAGTTGGTGTCAATCTCTTGTGATAATATGGAAACGAGCAATACATTTGGATAAAACACTTACTGGAGGTGCCAGAAACTTGTAGAGACATGAGCCTCTCAGGGCCAGGAAGGTCGGGGAGTACACTCTGTCCTGAAGTGGGTCTTGCTCCCTGGCTTCACACCAGCCCATGTAGACAATCTGCAAGAAAATGGAATACATTCAACTGTCAAAAACTTCTTATTTTAATATATCTTATGCCTAAAAAATATTTAGATGTAAATATTAAAAATATTTTAGATATTTTTTCATGTAATATTAAAAGCTCACATAAAATTATCAAATTAAATGATGAAAAAAGTACACTAAACCAGATTTACCTTCAGTAAATGAATGTAAGACTCTCATAAGAATTTCTTATACATTTCCATCAGCATTTATCAAGTGTTTATTTATGGCATCCAACCTGCCATGGATTATATTTCCCACTCTACCAATTCTTACAGAAAAAAAAAAAGACCTATTTGTAGTAGAATTCATTGATGCATCACACTAGTTTACCAATTGCTGACATTTTATTAATTGGGAATGTGCTTTAATACACAATGTTGAAGTGAGTAAAGAAAGTAAATCAGAGAGACATCTTATGGCATTACCACTAGGGCGGTGGACCACTTCTCCTCTCTGTGTGACAGGGGAGAATAATAAATACCCTCCTTTTAATCACTGATCTTAGATGAATACAATTTATGCTAGTGTATTCATATGTCAAATGGCATTGAAACCAATTATTTAGCCTCTAGTGCTTAAATAAAGGCAAATCGATTTCCAAAGAAAGATTTGGTGAGATGAGTCACTCCTCTCTTTCTATGATCTGATTTTCATGAGAGTCAAACATATACATAAACAACAAATGAGTATGACATTTCTAGCAACATATTCACATGGCATTCCATTTCTTTTTTATCACAACTCTATGTGGGAGGATATACTTTCCACTTCATATAATTTATGTTAGCTTTATGGTTGGCAGAGTTAACTCCTCCTCCTAGATAATTTTTTTCTTTGTTTGGCTCATGAGACCTTCTATTATCAATAGGATATTCATGAATGTATCACGAGTAAAGTTAGCTTAGCATCTTGTGTTTTTGCCATTACCATGAAAAACTCATACCCAGGATAGGAAAAAGTGCAGCAGACCAGAGTTCAACTTAACACCTGGACCAAGCCCAGCTAGCTCCAAACTGGTGGCTAATGACAATCAGGTCACTTTCAGAAATAAATAAATACTTATTATTATATTACAGCTAGTAAGGGGGTGGTTTGTTGTGCAGCATTAATGTGGTGACAGTTGACTAATAACAATGCAAGACTTTGAAACGCAGGATTTGAAATATTACTGTCGTCTATTCATGGATCCCATCTTCTTTCCATTAATTATGTTTACTCTCGAAAATAATTGGATTATTCACCATCTCATTATCTCAGTTTGTCTTACAATAAGCCTCTGAGCTATAAAGTCTCCGAGTTAACAAATTAAGGGATTGTAATTTAAATAAATTAGCTTAACAAATGAATCAAACTTGATACAAGTTAGAATTGGAATTTGAACCAAGATGCCTTGCCCTTTTAATTATATAATGTATTCTGTAATCTTTTAGATTACTAACATATGCATTACATAGAGACTTCACTGGTTAATAATAACATAATAAGAACCAGCTATAATAACTGATTATTTTTTATTGCTTATATGGCCAGGTATAGTTGATCAGATAACAACACAGTTTTGAAAGAGTAAATGAAGCTTAATAGATAACCATCCCATAAAGAAAAGTATGACTTAGTTTAATATATATTTAATGTGTCAGAATAATTACATGAGTTAAAATGAAAGGATATTATAGTTTACACTTCCAGTAGGTGCATATTAGAGAATATAGACAACCTACCATCTAATGTTACCTTAGGAAACTGGAAAATAATATGCTTAAAACAACTAGATATTTCACAAGCTATTAAAGGAAAACCAGGAAAAATTTATAGTAATATGAAAATTGAGAGAGGTTAATCATTAATACAAATGTGGGGTCATCTTTTGCCATAGGTGTGCTTTCTACACAGAAATGTCACATGAGATAATCAGCTACATTGGCCAGTCTCACAGGTTTGGATCAAAAGGTTAAAGTCCAGAATCCTCCACATGTGGAGGCCTTAGTAAACATGCTCTGCTTTTAGTTAGGATCAGAAATGTCTGCATCCTAATTACAAAGTCAAGGCAGAAGTCATCAAGCCCTTGCCAGGACTGAAACTCATATTTAAGCCATTGAGATGATCCAGAAAATGTCAAGCTTGAAATGGTTTATAATGATCCTGGCATTCTCTCAGGCTCCTGACTAAAGAAAATGGAAATTTTTTTCTGGGTGACAATAACATTACTTACGTCAATGTATTTTCATAAGAACTGTTTCTTGGAAGAGAATAAAAATAACCAAGAATATAAGGAAATAAAACTTCATGAAGTACATCAGGAGAAAAACATGAAGAATAAAAACAATGGACAGCAGAACTGAATATTTAGGCATTTCAGATATTGGAATTTTCTAATACAGGCATTAATTTACCTAAGTTTGCTATGTATAAGAATATAAGATACAAAACTGAAACTTTCATCAGGGTATATCTGAGACAATAGATTATAAAATGTTCCATTTAGAAATTAGATAAATAAATATTTATGAAATATAAAGTTGGGTTTAACAACATATTAAAAAGCAGCTAAAGAAATAATTAGTGAATAGAAAGATGGCTCAGTAAAAATGTCTAGAATGATGATTGGAGAGACAAAAGTTTGGAAAAAACATATATGAGAGTAAGAGAAAAAGGTGTTACACTGAGAAGTATAAAACTTCAAATTTGAGTCCCAACCCAAGCACAGCAAAGAAAGGGAATGAACAGAGACATGTTGAAAGAGATCATGGCTAAGAATTTTTGCAAATAGATAAAAAGAAATCAATACACGGATTCAGAAGACAAACAAAACAAAAGCTAGATAAATATAAACACATCGAGGCACATTCGCATGTGTCTTCAGAAAACCAAAGACAGCAAAGAGCATAGTAAAAAGGATAAGAAGACAGGAAAAACGTGTACATTAACGACTGTTTAATAGAAGGCAGATGATTTGTAGTATATGTTTCCCCATTCACTCTCCTGTGATAGCAAAATCATTTTGCTTCTGGAAAACTTTCACTTTATGCCTATGAAACAATTAAAGAGGCAAATACCATCTGAATTTTACTGTGAAAATAGTTTTGACCTTCTGGATCCTTGAAAAGTATCCAAAGAACATTCAAGGGTCTACAAAGTAATCTGAGCCACTGCTGTAAAGTAAAAACTTTAGCAAATGTTATGATATTTCAGGTAACCACTTACTGTAAGTAAAGAAAAATAACTATGTTAGTGAAATATATAAAACTTCAAAATAAACATACAGAAAAGAAATAATTGGTTTTATAATCAACCTAAAAGGAAAGGAGATTAAAAAGAAACAAATGTGACAGAAAAATGTAAGGCACAAGGTAAGGTGGTGGAATGCAATCAAAACAAGATACTAGTTATACAGTAGGTAAATAGAATAAATGCAATCTTACAAAGATTTTGCTTTTTCTTTTTTTTTTTTTTTTTAGACAGGGTCTCACTATCAACCATGCTGAAGTGTGGGGGTCACAGTTCACTGCAGCCCTAACATGACCTCCCCAGCTCAAGTGCTCCTCCTGCCCCAGCCTCCTGAGTAAGACTACAGACACACACACCACCACTCCTGGCTAATTTTTGTATTTTTTGTAGAGACAGAGTTTAGCTATGTTGCCCAGGCTGGTCTTGAACTCCTGGCCTCAGTGATCTGATCATCTAGGCCTTCTAAAGTGCTAGGATTGCAAGAATGACCCATCATGCCTGGCTTCTTATAAAGATTTTTACACTACACTAAAAAACAAACAAACAAATAAATAAATAAATACAAAAGCAAAAGAAAAAACCTATATTCTATCTCTGTAAGGCTTATCTAAAACATAAAAGTACAGAAAATTTGTAAAGAAAAGAATAAAAAAATTATGTCAGAGACCAAAAATCAATTGATTTAGCAATACTGAAATTAGAAAATGTAGATATAAGGCAAAAATCATTTCTAGAAATAAAAAAGGACTTTTAGTAATGGTAGTCTCAAACCTATCACAAAGACATAATAATGCTTAGATTTTTTTCATATCTGATAACATACTATTTATTTATTTATTTATTTATTTATTTATTTATTTATTTATTATTATTTTTGTAACTGTCTCACTCTGTCATCCAGGCTGGAGTACAGTGGTATTATTTCAGCTCACTGCAACCTCCACCTCCCGGGTTCAAGTGATTCTCCTGCCTCAGCCTCCCAAGTACCTGTGATTACAGGCATGTGTCACCATGCCTGGCTAATTTTGTATTTTTAGTAGAGATGGGATTTCTCCATGTTGGTCAGGCTGGCCTCGGACTCCCAACCTCAGGTGATCCTCCCCACTTGGCCTCCCAATGGGCTGGGATTACAAGTGTGAGCCACCACAACTGGCCTTAACTTCATTTTTGATTTCTCTTTTGATCTGTGGAAGTATATTGCTTAATTTTCAAATCTTTTGGAGGGGGATATTCTAATTTTTTGTGAATATTGCTCTCTCATTTCATTCTATTTAGGGCACCACATGTCATTTGAATGGCAAAACGTATTTAATACCTGTTTTATTACCTGAATATAATGATATTATAAAGGTGTAATCACATCTGGTCATTTCCAGTGCACTTGAAAATAATTTGTACTCAATTTTTGTTGAGTCAAGTGTCTTAAACATAATAAATTAAGCAGATTGTATTAATTGAATTGCTCAAAACCTCTATGGCTTGATGGATTTTTAACTCTTATTTTATTAGTTATTCAATGAATTATGCTAAATTTGTTCCACAATTATCAGTTTGTTCATTTCTTTTGTTGTAGTTCCATCAGTTCTTTGTTTCATATATTTTAAAGGTATGTTATCAGGCCAGGCACAGTGGCTCAAACCTGTAATCCTAGCACTTTGGGAAGCAGAGGTGGCTGGATCGTTTGAACCGGGAGGCGGAGGTTGTGGTGAGCTGAGATTGTGCCATTGCACTCCAGCCTGGGCAACAAGAGCAAAACTCTATCCCTCCAAAAAAGAAAAAAAAAAATGAAGATAAAAAATAGTTTGAACTAAAATACAATGAAATATGAAATATCAAACTTGAGGGATTCAACAAAGGCTAACCTTAGGCTTTTATACATATACATATATATATATATATATATATATATATATATATATATATATATATATAAGCATTTTTTTAAAATCTCAACATTTGTAATCCAGGAATCTAGATCAAGAAGTTAGAAAATGTTTAGGAAGACAGAGAGAAAGTGTGAGAGATAAGGGGAGACCCAAAAGCAAAAACAAAAACAAAAACAAAAAAAAGAAAAGAAAAGAAAAAAGAAGTATTGAATGCAGGCACTAGTGAAATAGAAAAAATACATACAAATAGGTATTCAACAAAACAAAAAATAATTGTTAAGGGAGAATAATAATATAAATACTCATGGCAAGCATCGGCATAAATTACTAAAATCCATGATACCAGATCCTACAGATACTATAATTATGTTTAAAAATCTGATAAATAATATTTTGCAAGTTACTTTTAAAATTTAAATAAGAGGCCAGGTGAAGTGGCTCATGCCGATAATCCCAGCACTTTGGAAAGCCAAGATGGGTGGATCACTAGAGGTCAGGAGTTTGAAACCAGTCTGGCCAACATAGTGAAACCCTGTGTCTTTTAAAAATACAGAAATTAGCCAGGTGTGGTGACAGGTACCTGTAATACTAGCTACTTGGGAGGTTGAGGCAGGAGAATCACTTGAACCCAGAAGGTGGAGGTTGCAGTGAGCTGAGATGGCACCACTGCAATCCAGCTGGGCAACAGAGTGACAGTTTGTCTCAAAAAATAAATAAATAAATAAATAAAATGAAATATATTAATTCTTAGACAAATGTCAGAATAGATGCAGAAAGAAATTTGTTTTAAATAAAGAATCCTATAATTATTAAACTAATTTAATCTGCAATTTAAAACATCCCCTCCTCAAAACAACAACAACAACAACAACAACAACAACAACAACAAAACTTGAGGAACTTGTGAATCTTTTTAATTTCTACAAATTTTTTTTTTTTAATGATCTAAATTCTTGTAAAGTCATCCAGAGAATAGAATAAAAGAGTCATTAGTCCCAACTTAATTTAAGGACCAGTCACAACTTTACATGAATGAGTGAACAATGCAAATGAGTTCGAGTAACAGCACCTGACAAGAATATTCACAGAAAGGGAAATTTACATTTTAATCATTCTTTATATGAGGTGTAAATGTATTAATTAAACAAATACCATGAGATTTAAAAGCATCAATATAATTCACAACATGAACCAAAGGAAGGATTAAAATCACATACTCAAAAAATGAAGAAAAAATGATGAAATTCAACATGAATTCATGATAGAGTTTTTAAATTAAAAATAGAAATTGTCTTTAAAATAGAATTTTTTAAAATTTATAATCCAAATAAGGGTATTTGTAATTTTTAAAAATGTATTTAATGGTGAATTATTTAAATTATTCTTTGGAGATCAGTAACAAAACAGGAATATACACTACCACCACTAATAATCAATGATTTTCTACTTTTACCCAATGTGTTGAAAAAAAAAAAAAGAAATTAAATGTTAGGTTTAGAAAATAAACAAGGCCATCATTTTTGTTGATAATATGAATTTATATATAGAAAACACAAAACTTTTAAATAAAATTATTCTGCAAATTTCTCAATGTTGCCAAATATGAAATTTTATCCAAAATAAATTATATTACTGAGTAACCTAAACTAATAGTAAAAAAAAAAAAAAAAATAGAAATTTAAAAATAAGACAATAATAGACTGAAACTAAAAAAGACAAGCCAGTAGAAAAGTGGGCAAGAGCATTAATGAGGTTTTTCAGAAAAGAGATTTTGGCTTATTCAACTTAGAGAAAGTATTCAACCAAAGTGCTCATCAAAGAAATGTAATTTAAAACCACTGTTGTATATCCTGTGTTTATCTTCCAAAGTGGCTGCAATTAAAAGGACAGAAAGAGCTAAATTTTGGTAACTGTAGTAATGGTAAAGCTCCAACAGAGCTGGTGAGATTGACTCCTCACTTCTTTTTTTGAGAAGGAGTCTCACTCTGTCGCCCAGGTTGGAGTGTAGTGGCACAATCTTGGCTCACTGCAACCTCCGCCTGCTGGGTTCAAGTGACTCTCCTGCCTCAGCCTCCCAAGTAGCTGGGATTACAGGCATGCACCATGATGCCCGGCTAATATTTTGTATTTTTAGTAGAGAGGGGGCTTCACCATGTTGGCCAGACTGGTCTTGCACTCCTGACCTCAAGTTATTCACCTGCCTTGGACTCCTCACTTATGTGAACTGAATGCCGGTGCATGTAAGAGCACTAGAGAAGCATGTGTACCAGTGCTCACAGCAGCATTCTCCTTAGTAGTCCCAACTATGTGCTAATTTGGAAAATATCAATGAACTGAACCACAAATGTATATCATGTAGATGAATACAGTAACATGCTGTGTTACAGTATGAGTACACAGTAAGTATAATTATTAAATTATAGTTACATGGAACAATATGTGAATGAATCTCAAGGAACATCATGTTAACTGAAAGAAGCCAATACAGAGTCATACATATAGATGATTTGATTCAAATAAACTATGGTATTTGGAATGCACTCATGGTTGGAAAGAAAAAAGTAGTATAATAAAGCAAGACCATTATTACCAAGCCTTTCAGGATAGCAGTTACATGAGAAGAGAACAAGTCAGTTGTGCAAAGTAGGGAGCAGGCAGCACAATGGCTAACAATCGATTCTTCTTGACACGTAGTTTGTTTATGGAGGTTTGATTTTTTTTTTTTTTAATAATTAAACGGTATGCATAAGTTTTAGGAAGTTTCTATATATGCATTATATTTTATTAAATCATGTTTTTAAAATGTCATACAATATGTATTATTAACAGTTTTCTACCACTATTTTATTCAAATAATGTAGAGTTCTGTAAGTTCTACAGGAAAAAAGTATTCTAACAAATACTGTTAGATTGTCATTCTGGGGTCATTGTAATAAGATGAAATTTTAGTTATTGGAAATTATAACCCCATAAGCATTATTTCTCAATTAAGTCAGGGTTTCTAGTTTTCATTCAGTCCGATAAAATTTACAGTTTGTCTATAAATGATGCCTCTGTTTTGGCAAGAAAGAAAAAAAAGGAATGCGGTGGTATACATAACCATAAAAAAGAATATGTTCGAGACTCTTAAGACTATAATATTGAGTTTGTTGTCTCTTCCAAACTCTATACTTTGCTGCAGGCTGAAATATTAAGGGTGGTGTACTATTATTCGTCAAGAAATATCATCATTGTATGCAATTTTATTATTTTGAACTGAGTTTAGCTTTGGGAATGAGCTGAGAATATACCTAATAAAAATGGGATTATCAGATGTGTAAGGGATATATCTACATGTTTGCTCCCTGAGTCAAACATTCACCTTCCCATTTACTATGCCAAACAGGAAAAGGGAGTTCTTTTCAATTGCTCTCAGATGCCAAAAAGTACCATCATTGCCATACTTGGGCATAATAATTAGACAGTTGAAGAGAAATAAAGCAATTTCAGTATGTTCTTCCTATGAGTCTCACAGAAAATAATAATTCCTAAGAATCAGTGTGTCTCTTAATTTATAAAAAACGTAAAAATGGGAATTACAGGCATAATAGAAATAAGATGTCTTAGAAAAAAGTAGAATTAAAAGGAGAATTTCCCTAAACACATTAAATGACAAGAGGACTTCCAAATATCTATTATTTTAAGATAATTTGGAAGCTCCTTTACTTTAAATTAAATGTATCATTATCATAAAACATGCCCAATATGTGAAGCTTGTACTATAAAGTAATAACTTATTTATTATTATTATTATTATTATTATTATTATTTATTATTATTATATTTTAACTTCTAGGGTACATGTGCATAACCTGCAGGTTTGTTACATACGTATACTTGTGCCATGTTGGTGTGCTGCACCCATCAACTCGTCAGCACCCATCAACTCGTCATTTACATCAGGTGTAACTCCCAGTGCAATTCCTGCCCCCTCCCCCCTCCCCATGATATGCCCCAGTGTGTGATGTTCCCCTTCCCGAGTCCAAGTGATCACATTGTTCAGTTCCCACCTGTGAGTGAGAACATGCGGTGTTTGGTTTTCTGTTCTTGTGATAGTTTGCTAAGAATGATGGATTCCAGCTGCATCCACGTCCCTGCAAAGGACACGAACTCATCCTTTTTTATGGCTGCATAGTATTCCATGGTGTATATGTGCCACATTTTCTTAATCCAGTCTGTCACAGATGGACATTTGGGTTGATTCCAAGTCTTTGCTATTGTGAATAGTGCCACAATAAACATAAGTGTGCATGTGTCTTTATAGCAGCATGATTTATAATCCTTTGGGTATATACCCAGGAATGGGATGGCTGGGTCATATGGTACATCTAGTTCTAGATCCTTGAGGAATCGCCATACTGTTTTCCATAATGGTTGAACTAGTTTACAGTCCCACCAACAGTGTAAAAGTGTTCCTATTTCTCCACATCCTCTCCAGCACCTGTTGTTTCCTGACTTTTTAATGATTGCCATTTTAACTGGTGTGAGATGGTATCTCATTGCGGTTTTGATTTGCATTTCTCTGATGGCCAGTGATGATGAACATTTTTTCATGTGTCTGTTGGCTGTATGAATATCTTCTTTTGAGAAATGTCTGTTCATATCCTTTGCCCACTTTTTGATGGGGTTGTTTGTTTTTTTCTTGTAAATTTGTTTGAGTTCTTTGTAGATTCTGGATATTAGCCCTTTGTCAGATGAGTAGATGGCAAAAATTTTCTCCCATTCTGTAGGTTGCCTGTTCACTCTGATGGTAGTTTCTTTTGCTGTGCAGAAGCTCTTTAGTTCATTTGTCAATTTTGGCTTTTGCTGCCATTGCTTTTGGTGTTTTAGACATGAAGTCCTTGCCCATGCCTATGTCCTGAATGGTACTACCTAGGTTTTCTTCGAGGGATTTTATGGTACTAGGTCTAACATTTAAGTCTCTAATCCATCTTGAATTAATTTTCATATAAGGAGTAAGGAAAGGATCCAGTTTCAGCTTTCTACTTATGGCTAGCCAATTTTCCCAGCACCATTTATTAAATAGGGAATCCTTTCCCCATTTCTTGTTTCTCTCAGGTTTGTCAAAGATCAGATGGCTGTAGATGTGTGGTATTATTTCTGAGGACTCTGTTCTGTTCCATTGGTCTATATCTCTGTTTTGCTACCAGTACCATGCTGTTTTGGTTACAGTAGCCTTGTAGTATAGTTTGAAGTCAGATACTGTGATGCCTCCAGCTTTGTCCTTTTGACATAGGATTGTCTTGGCAATGTGGGCTCTTTTTTGGTTCCATATGAATTTTGAAGCAGTTTTTTCCAATTCTGTGAAGAGGCTCATTGGTAGCTTGATGGGGATGGCATTGAATCTATAAATAACCTTGGGCAGTATGGCCATTTTCACGATATTGATTCTTCCTATCCATGAGCATGGTATGTTCTTCCATTTGTTTGTGTCCTCTTTTATTTCACTGAGCAGTGGTTTGTAGTTCTCCTTGAAGAGGTCCTTGATATCCCTTGTAAGTTGGATTGCTAGGTATTTTATTCTGTTTGAGGCAATTGTGAATGGAAGTTCATTCATGATTTGGCTCTCTGTTTGTCTGTTACTGGTGTATAAGAATGTGGTTTTTGCACATTAATTTTGTATCCTCAGATTTTGCTGAAGTTGCTTATCAGCTTACGGAGCTTTTGGGCTGAGACAATGGGGTTTTCTAAATATACAATAACGTTATCCGCAAACAAGGACAATTTGATTTCTTCTTTTCCTAACTGAATACCCTTGATTTCTTTCTCATGCCTGCTTGCTCTAGCCAGAACTTCCAACACTATGTTGAATAGGAGTGGTGAGAGAGGGCATCCCTCTCTTGTGCCAGTTTTCAAAGGGAATTTTTCCAGTTTTTGCCCATTCAGTATGATATTGGCTGTGGGTTTGTCATAAATAGCTCTTATTATTTTGAGGTACGTTCCATCAATACCAAATTTATTGAGCGTTTTTAGCATGAAGGGCTGTTGAATTTTGTCAAAGGCCTTTTCTGCATCTATTGAGATAATCATGTGGTTCTTGTCTTTGGTTCTGTTTCTATGCTGGATTACGTTTATTGATTTGTGAATGTTGAACCAGCCTTGCATCCCAGGGATGAAGCCCACTTGATCATGGTGGATAAACTTTTTGATGTACTGCTGAATCCGGTTTGCCAGTATTTTATTGAGAATTTTTGCATCGATGTTCATCAGGGATATTGGTTCTAAAATTCTCTTTTTTGGTTGTGTCTCTGCCAGACTTTGGTATCAGGATGATGTTGGCCTCATAAAATGAGTTAGGGAGGATTCCCTCTTTTTCTATTGATTGGAATAGTTTCAGAAGGAATGGTACCAGCTCCTCCTTGTACCTCTGGTAGAATTCAGCTGTGAATCCATCTGGTCCTGGACTTTTTTTGGTGGATAGGCTATTAATTATTGCCTCAATTTCAGAGCCTGCTATTGGTCTATTCAGGGATTCAACTTCTTCCTGGTTTAGTCTTGGAAGAGTGTAAGTGTCCAGGAAATTATCCATTTCTTCTAGATTTTCTAGCTTATTTGTGTAGAGGTGTTTATAGTATTCTCTCATGGTAGTTTGTATTTCTGTGGGGTTGGTGGTGATATCCCCTTTATCACTTTTGATTGCATCTATTTGATTCTTCTCTCTTTTCTTCTTCATTAGTCTTGCTAGCGGTTGGTCAATTTTGTTGATTTTTTCAAAAAACCAACTCCTGGATTCATTGATTTTTTGGAGGGTTTTTTGTGTCTCTATCTCCTTCAGTTTTGCTCTGATCTTATTTCTTGCCTTCTGCTAGCTTTTGAATGTGTTTGCTCTTGCTTCTCTAGTTCTTTTAATTGTGATGTTAGAGTGTCCATTTTAGATCTTTCCAGCTTTCTCTTGTGGGCATTTAGTGCTATAAAATTCCCTCTACACACTGCTTTAAGTGTGTCCCAGAGATTCTGGTATGTTGTATCTTTGTTCTCATTGGTTTCAAAGAACATCTTTATTTCTGCCTTCATTTCGTTATGTACCCAGTAATCATTCAGGAGCACGTTGTTCAGTTTCCATGTAGTTGAGTGGTTTTGATTGAGTTTGTCAGTCCTGAGTCCTAGTTTGATTGCACTGTGGTCTGAGAGACAGTTTTTTATAATTTCTGTTCTTGTACATTTGCTGAGGAGTGCTTTACTTACAATTATGTGGTCAATTTTGGAATAAGTGTGATGTGGTGCTGAGAAGAATGTATAATCTGTTGATTTGTGGTGGAGAGTTCTACAGATGTCTATTAGGTCTGCTTGGTGCAGAGATGAGTTCAATTCCTGGATATCCTTGTTAACTTTCTGTCTCATTGATCTGCCTAATGTTGACAGTGGGGTGTTGAAGTCTCCCATTATTATTGTATGGGAATCTAAGTCTCTTTGTAAGTCTCTAAGGACTTGCTTTATGAATCTGGGTTCTCCTGTATTGGGTGCATATATATTTAGGATAGTTAGCTCTTCCTGTTGAATTGATCCCTTTACCATTATGTAATGGCCTTCTTTGTCTCTTTTGATCTTTGATGGTTTAAAGTCTGTTTTATCAGAGACTAGGATTGCAACCCCTGCTTTTTTTTGTTCTCCAGTTGCTTGGTACATCTTCCTCCATCCCTTTATTTTGAGCCTATATATGTCTCTGCATGTGAGATGGGTCTCCTGAATACAGCAGACTGATGGGTCTTGGACTCTTTATCCAGTTTGCCAGTCTGTGTCTTTTAATTGGAGCATTTAGTCCATTTACATTTAAGGTTAATATTGTTATGTGTGAACTTGATCCTGCCATTATGATATTAACTGGTTTTGTTCGTTATTTGATGCAGTTTCTTCCTAGCCTCGATGGTCTTTACATTTTGGCATGTTTTTGCAATGGCTGGTACTGGTTGTTGCTTTCCATGTTCAGTGCTTCCTTCAGGGTCTCTTGTAAGGCAGGCCTGTTGGTGACAAAATCTCTAAGCATTTGCTTATCTGTAAAGGATTTTATTTCTCCTTCACTTATGAAACTTAGTTTGGCTGGATATGAAATTCTGGGTTGAAAATTCTTTTCTTTAAGAATGTTGAATATTGGCTCCCACTCTCTTCTGGCTTGGAGAGTTTCTGCCGAGAGATCTGCTTTTAGTCTGTTGGGATTCCCTTTGTGGGTAACCCAACCTTTCTCTCTGCCTGCCCTTCAGATTTTTTCCTTCATTTCAACTTTGGTGAATCTGGCAATTATGTGTCTTGGAGTTGCTCTTCTCGAGGAGTATCTTTGTGGTGTTCTCTGTATTTCCTGCATTTGAATGTTGGCCTGCCCTACTAGGTTGGGGAAGTTCTCCTGGATGATATCCTGAAGCATGTTTTCCAACTTGGTTCCATTTTCCCCCTCACTTTCAGGCACCCCAATCAGACATAGATTTGGTCTTTTTACATAATCCCATACTTCTTGCAGGCTTTGTTCATTTCTTTTTCTTCTTTTTTCTTTTGGTTTCTCTTCTTGCTTCGTTTCATTCATTTGATCCTCAATCGCTGATACTATTTCTTCCAGTTGATCGAGTCAGTTACTGAAGCTTGTGCATTTGTCACGTATTTCTCGTGTCATGGTTTTCATCTCTGTCATTTTGTTTATGACCTTCTCTGCATTAATTATTCTAGCTATCAATTTTTCCACTCTTTTTTCAAGATTTTTAGTTTCTTTGTGCTTGGTACGTAATTCCTCCTTTAGCTCTGAGAAGTTTGATGGACTGAAGCCTTCTTCTCTCATCTCATCAAAGTCATTCTCCATCCAGCTTTGATCCATTGCTGGTGATGAGCTGCGCTCCTTTGCAGGGGGAGATGCACTCTTATTTTTTGAATTTCCAGCTTTTTTGCCCTGCTTTTGCCTCATCTTTGTGGTTTTATCTGTCTCTGGTCTTTGGTGATGGTGACGTCTTGTTGGGGTTTTGGTATAGGTGTTCTTCCTGTTTGATAGTTTTCCTTCTAACAATCAGGACCCTCAGCTGTAGGTCTGTTGGAGATTGCTTGAGGTCCACTCCAGATGCTGTTTGCCTGGGTATCAGCAGCAGAGGCTGCAGAAGATTGAATATTGTTGAATAGCGAGTGTACCTGTCTGATTCTTGTTTTGGAAGCTTCCTCTCAGGGGTGTACTCCACCGTGTGAGGTGTGGGGTGTCAGTCTGCCCCTAGTGGGGGATGTCTCCCAGCTAGGCTACTCAGGGGTCAGGGACCCACTTGAGCAGGCAGTCTGTCCCTTCTCTCATCTCAGCCTCCATGTTGGGAGATCCACTGCTCTCTTTAAAGCTGTCAGACAGAGTCGTTTGTGTCTGCAGAGGTTTCTGCTGCTTTTGTTGTTTTTGTTGTTGTTGTTTAGCTGTGTGCTGTCCCCAGAGGTGGAGTCTACAGAGACAGGCAGGCCTCCTTGAGCTGCTGTGAGCTTCACCCAGTTCGAGCTTCCCAGCAGCTTTGTTTACCTACTTAAGCCTCAGCAATGGCGGGCACCCCTCCCCCAGCCTCGCTGCTACCTTGCGGTTAGATCGCAGACTGCTGTGCTAGCAACGAGGGAGGCTCCGTGGGCATGAGACCCTCCCGGCCGGGTGTGGGATATAATCTCCTGGTGTGCCCGTTTGCTTAAAGAGCAGTATTGGGGTGGGAGTTACCTGATTTTCCAGGTGTTGTGTGTCTCAGTTCCCCTGGCTAGGAAAAGGGATTCCCTTCCCCCTTGCGCTTCCCAGGTGAGGCGATGCCTCGCCCTGCTTCAGCTCTCACTGGTCGGGCTGCAGCAGCTGACCAGCACTGATTGTCCGGCACTCCCTAGTGAGATGAACCCAGTACCTCAGTTGAAAATGCAGAAATCACCAGTCTTCTGTGTCACTCCCCCTGGGAATTGGAGACTGGAGCTGTTCCTATTCGGCCATCTTGCTCCGCCCCCTCTAGCAGCCTTGAATAATTGTTCTATTATTTTGAAATTTATTTTAGTTCATATTTTTTTCTTCAATAGAATTTCTTTTTTTAAAGTGGTTTTGGGTTCACAGAAAAACTAAGTAGAAAGCACAGAGCTCCCAACTACCTCTTGCCCCAACTTGCACAGCTGCCCCAGTAGCAAAATCCCCCAGCAGAATGAAATCGATTTGCCCTTTCTGTGTGTGTGTGTGTGTGTGTGTGTGTGTGTGTGTGTGTGTGTAGTTTTTTCATGAGGTGCTTGTTCAGGTATTTTGTCTGTTTCAAATCAGGATGCTTCCTTTCTAATTGCTAAGTTTTAAGAGTTCTCTGTGTACTTCAGGTAACAGTCCCTCATCAGATGCCTTTTGCATATATTTTCTTCCAGTCTGTAACTTGTATTCTCATTTTCATGACTATATTATTCATAGAGCAGATGATTTTTCCTTTAATGGGTTCCAACTGATTAATTATTTCTTTCATGGATTATGCTTTTTGTGTTGTATCTGAGAAGTCATCATCATACTCAAGGTCATCTACATTTTCTCCTGCATCATCCTCTAGGAGATTTATTTGCCTTTTAAATTTAAGTATATTATCCATTTTGAGTTAATGTTTCTAAAAGGTGTAAGGTTTGTGTCTAGGTTATTATTTTTTTTATTCCTCATGTAGATGTCCAGTTTTTCCAGTACCATCTGTGGAAAATATCACCTTTTTTTTGTTGTATTCTTTTTCCTTTTTTCAAAGGAAACAACTATACTTGTGTGACTCTATTTCTGGGCTTTCCATTCTGCTTCATTGAGACATTGTCTATTCTTTCATTGAATACAACATTACCTTGATTACTGTCACTTTATAGTAAGACTTGAGATTGGATAATATGAACCTCCTGACTTTGCTCTTCTCCTTCAGTATGGTGTTGGCTATTCTAAGTCTTTTGCCTCTCCATATAAACTTTAGAAACAGTTTTTAATATGTATCTACATTATAATGATTACATTTGTATATTTATCCTTAGTTTTTGGAAGACAAAAGGAAGGAGGGAGCATTTCAGGTGTTTTATAAGGAGGAATCAACATAACCTATAACAACATGTTCATAATAAATAATAAAACTGAAACAAATGGCAAATTCTTGCAGTCTAATTTTTTTTTATTATACTTTAAGTTCTAGGGTACAGCACATTATGTCCTTTACTTTTCTTAAAACAATCCCACAAATTTATCTGTAAATTTTTTCAGCTAAAGTGAAGATAGGCAGCTGCTAATCTAATATTACTGTGGTTTCCAGTCCAGCAACATCAGCATCATCTGAGAACCTGTTGGAAATGCAAATCCTCAGGTCTTAACCCAGAACTACTGAATTCAAAAGAAAATTTAGGGGTGGAATCTACCTCTTGATATTTTAATGAACCTTCCAAATGACAGAGATGCTGCCTCAAGCTTGGTCTCATAATTTATGCCTACGTCAGGGAGAAAGCCATCTAATTATGTTATAATTCCAACAGCTGGTAAGGCTGTGTATTAATGAGTACTGTGTTCATTACTTAAGACAGAGGAAACCATTAATGAAAATGTTCTAGGACTTGAAAGAGAAAAAGAAATGATGGGCTCTTGATAAACATGGTATTTCCAAATACGACATGTTGGACCACTTTATTACAAATCAATTCTACTTCAGGGACGATGATTAAAAGAGGAAATAATCTTTTTTTTTTTTTTAAATGAGGATAAAAACATTTTAGAGAGCGCTGCAATGTTACCAAGGCAACACAGACTTGACCAGCCAAGCTGCCTGGGAAAAGAAAAGCTCAGAGATGTGCATCCCCTCCGAGACACTTTCCCCCACGGCATTTCCTCATTGTAAAATCATTGCCTAGAGGCTAAAACAGTGAATCCCAGGAGTTTCAAAGGACGAAGTAACATATATTTGATTTCTGAGCCCTCCTAGAGAAAAACATCAGGCAAGATATAACACAGGAGGAAAAATAAATGAGTAATAACCAACACCTCATAAAGGTTGCAGCCTAAGTGTTCTGCGAGCCCTTCATAAGCACACAGTCTTTAGTCCTCTCATTACAGTGAGATAAATTGTACCTGTGATTTTATTTTGCCAGGAATAAAAGTAAATTACCTCTGGAGGAAGATAATATCCCTATGAACCTCAAATTATGTCTATATATTTATATGCAATGTCTTTTCTTGAACCAAAATTTATAAGCCATACAAGGAGATAAGAATACAACTTAAAAAAACAGGATAAAATGGACAAGAGAAAAAAAGCTGCACATACGTAAGATATTTAAAGTTTGGAGGGACCAGACAGACTTTAAAACTATCATGCTTAATATGTTCAAACACTAGGTGACTAGTTAGAAAATTATATAAAAGAAAATTACAAAATAATAAAATGGATACCTACAAATAAAAAATAGAATAACTAAAATTATAAACCCAATATATGAATTTACCAGAAGTTTATACACAGTTGAATAGAAGAGCAAAGAATTAAGTGAATTTAACTGTTAATGTATATAAAATAAACATAACAATTCTGTTTCTATATTAAAAAGAACATTTTTCTGATCTTTGATGTGTGTGTGCTAGCAGAAGTTCAAATGCTACAACTAAAAGCAGCTGAGGGATGGCAAGGTGGCTCAGGCCTTTAATTTTAGCACTGTGGGAGGCCAAGGTGGGCAGATCACTTGAACCTCAGGGTTTAAGACCAGCTTTGGCAACATAGTGAGACCTCATCTCTAAAAAAAAAAGAAAGAAAGAAAGAAAGAAAGAAAGAAAGAAAGAAAGAAAGAAAGAGCACCTGGGCATAGCAGGTGTTTCTTTAGACCACAACAATCTAAAATGCCTACAAAAGGCAAAAGAGTAATGTTAAAATTATTTGCCAAGGAGGCCTGGTTTGTTAGTACTGTCACCCCACAATGTTCCTCACCCTGCAGAACTCAAGAATTAATCTGAAATCTCTAAATCAAGGGAGGGCTACATGTATCTCACAAATTACAGTTGACTCTTCAACAACACAGGGGTTTGGGATACAAATCCCCTACCACTACCACGCCACAGTTAAAATTCAATGTATAACTTTTGACTCTCCCCCACATTTTACTGTTGACTGGAAGCCTAACTGAAAATATAATCAGGAGATTCACGCACATTTTATTAGTTATATGTAATGTATACTGTATTCTTACAATAAAGTAAGCTAGAGAAAAGAAAATGTGATTAAGAAAATCATAAAGAAGAGAAAATATATTTACTATTAATTGTCAGAGTGGATCATCATAAAGCTCTTCATCTTCATTGTCTTCATGTTGAGTAGGCTGAGAAGAAAGAGGAAGAGGAGGCATTTGTCTTGCTGTCTCAGGGGTGGCAGAGGTGGAAGAAAATCCACCTATCAGTGGAGTCTCGATGTCCAAACCTGTGTTGTTCAGGTGTTCAAGGGTCAACTGTACAATCATCTTCATGTTTCACCTCTTATACTTCCAAACAGTGAGGTCCACAGCACCTAACAAATCCAGACATCTGCTTTTGATGTTTCCAGGAGATTTCTGACTAAAATGCACCAATAGTGATGACATTGTGTGGCCACTACAACCACTGTTTACTCCACTGGTGTCTTCCCTCAGCATCCAGGGCACCTGTCTCACAGCTGGATTCCCTCTGTGGAGCCCCGGGATTGAGCTGCAATGGGCTCATTTACTTCCAAAGATGGAGGCATCCTTTACTATCCTTCCATGGTTCCCCATTCAGGGGCACCATTCCGATTGCTTAAAGCCATTCAAATAACAAGTCAAACCAGGTCTCATCACAGCCATTGATACTCTGCGACCCCCATGTGCACCCTCTCAGAAACTAGGGCTCATCCTCCTCTTGGCTCTCCAGGGCAGCAAGCAAACCCTCCCTCCATCCCTTCCGGGAAATGCTTCCCTCCCCAGCCCTGTTTTTATTGTGAGTCGTTCACTGTTTGATAGATGTTTTATCAGATAATTTTATTTTTGTCAGGTTTCTACAAGCCTTTTCCTGTGTTAATATTTCTCGAAGAGGAATCTTAATAAAATAAATTTCAAAAATAGCTTCAGGTGGAAAAGAAGTTACAAAATGAACTAAATATACCAGGAGTGCTCTGCTACATGTAGAAAGAAGTGATCTTCACTTTGAGGAAGGTCACATAGTTGGTTGCGAGTTTACAAATGAACCTATTGTCATTTTATATCAGCTGTAGAAACCATCTCCTTCCCCTCTTGCCAGCTGCTTCCCTGAAAACCACTGCTAAGCCAGCAATTACTGCAGCAGCACAAAGCCCCTCAAATGGGGAGACCATGGCAATTACCCTGATTTGTCACCACAGAGGGCTGGCTATAAAAGCTCCTTTCAAGACATTGAAATTAAGCAGTTTGGGACTATGCCAGGGCCTTCTGGAAAGTAGCAATCAGGAAAGAAAAAAAGAGACACCAGTGTCAGCACAAGAAAGCAGGTAGACTTGGAGCAGTGTGTTAAAAGGAAATAGGATGGCTATTTTCTGTTGACATGTTTCAGTGTTACCCAGAATGCATTATTTATCCTAGGTTGACTTTTCCGTGACAATTAAAATAATTCCAGGCCATCTTGATTCATGAGAAGGAGTAAAACCCAAGGTTATTTGCTTGTTTTTTTGCCAAGAGGAATATCAAATATAATGGCATCTACAGTGTCCACATACAAGGGTGACATTTTCAGATGATTGGTAACCTGAACATTTTTTCTTCTCCATCTCCCATTCTCTCCAAAAGAGAGTAATTCATTCAAGCCTCTGTCATAAACACTGGACACACAGCAGGAAACCAAATAGATGGAAATACCTGTGAAAATGTAACTTAGATTTTACTTTGGAAGCATGAGAATATAAAGATAAAAAGCAAAATACATGTTAGGTTAAATAGTAAGAATCCTAAGGGGTTACCATAAATAAATAAAGAAATAAACAAATCAAGGAAAAAAAGACAGAAAATACTGGGAAGGGCTGAAATTGTAGCTGCAATTGCCCTGACATCTTACCAATGGGACCTTTGAGTATAGGCTTAAAGGAAGTGAGTTACCTGTATGGACATCTGAAAGAGAAGCAGCAAGGCTGAAGGGCCAGCAAGGCAGGGGCTGAAATGTAAGGGCTTGCCAGGATGATCTCGGGGATGATGAGTCCATTATGGTTATGGTTACTGAAAAATTGTTTGAAGAGAGTAGTTGAAAATGAGATAAAATGGAATGTATCTTCAGTTGTAGACCTCCTTGTAGGTCCCTGAAAGACCTTTGGCTTTAGTCTGAGTCACAGGGCAAGCCATTGGAGGGTTTGAATGGAGGAGAGACAGAATTTAATGTGCTTTTTGACTGGATTGCTTGCCTGAAGAGAAAAAAAGAAAGAAAAGAAGCAAGAAGGACTATTTAGAATGCTATTGTAGCAAAGCAGATGAGAGACGATAGAGGCTTGAAACATTGGCAGCAGGGAAGACTTTAGAGAGTAGTTTAACTCGATATATTTTGAAAGTAGAATTTTACTTCTGGTGTGAAATAGAAATAGAAGTTAAGGGTAATAGAAAGTTTTTGATAATTGCAATCAGAAGAATGGAGGAGGCCATTAAAAGGTAGGATTTTGAGAAAATCAGCTGTGGAGATAAAACCAGGAGCTCAGTTTTAGACATTTCAAGACTGTGGTAAGTTTAGAAAGAAATAGAAAATATTAAGAAATAAATTTGATAAACCATTCTGGAGTTCTAAGGCATGGTCTAATCGTGTCATACAGAATATTCAGTTTAAGACTGTCTCATCAGTTTAAGACTTGTATTTAAAGTCTTGAAACTGTATGAATGTGTACAAAGAGAGGAGACCCAGTGAATGGCTAGGTACTGGGGCAGCAGACTTTGTGTGGTACAAGAGAAGAGGAGAGAACAAGGTATAAGAAAAAACTCAAGCATTTTTTACATCATGAAGACAAAAAGAAAGAGACTAGCTGTGTCAAATGCGTGGATGACTCAACTATCATGAGGACCAATAATTGACTATTTGATTTAGTGAAACAGTGTTCTTGTGTGGTGTTGATAAAAGAAGTTTGTCCATGAGTAGTGGAGGCAAATGATTATTGGATTTGATTCAAGAGAGAAGGGAAGGAGGCTAATTGGAGACAGTAGATATAGTCTGTATTTTAAATAGGCTCTTTCTGAATGAAAGCACAGAAAGTGTTGGTCATTACAGGGATTAGGGAGAGAAATGCAAGGACAGAGGAGAGAGCTGCTGAGCAATGTGCTTGAGTGAGCAACAGCAACATCTGGGAGCACGTGCAGGTCCTTTCCAGCCACAGCAGAACACAGATGCAGGGAAGTGGGCAGATGTGTTCAGTTCTCCTCTGATTGCTTCAATTTTTTGAAGCAGGAAGCAGAATTATCTTTTGAGAATGGGGATGAGGGCAGTGGTTATTGGAGGCTTAAGGTGACAGCAGAAATTTATTTAAAAGAAGTGGAGGGAATAGACTGGGGGAGGAAAGAATAATTTCAGGCTGCTTTAGGCGTGTAGCTGAGGTCAGTGATCATGAATTTAATGTGGATGAGTCACTATGACTATTTGTTTTTCTTCAGCCATGTTTAGCTAAATGAGTTCAGGCATATAGTGGAAGGAAAGTTGGAGTTAGTCTGAATTCAGGGAGAATAAGGAAGAATAAAGAAGCAATTAAACTGAGCATGTATGCTGGGGAATAATACTTGATTATGGAATTTAAGCTGGATAAGTGTCATAAGATGAATGCTCTAAAATGAAAGATGATAGATTAGGAAATTGAAGTTGGGATATTATGAGCGTGGGGCACAAGAGGGGCTACAGTGGAAGGTTTGAAGATATCACTAGGGCAGATTGTTTGAAATTTAAATTATGTTCACATTGTAATTACTTGTAATGACAAGGTGTGGGGTTTGAACATGAGAATGTGTGGTTTAGGAGACATGAAGACTAAGATCAGCAGAGAAGAGCAGATCAAGAGCAGAAAGGCCAGGAGACATTCATATACAGTTTTGTCATATGGAAAGTATTGAAAGAAAAATGTTAGAGATTTGATAATGATCCAGAGACTAGAATCATTACCAGGCTGCACAGATAGGTATAGATGTCTGGAATAGTGGATGGTGGAATTGGATTGAATGTGTATATATGTATGTGATTAAGGCATGAAGAAAAGAGTGAGGAGGAGCAAGAAGAATACCTATCCATCTCCAAGTTTAGTAAGATTACAAACAGAAAATGAAATCAGATGCCACGTTAGAGAACTGCAGGATCAAACAATTCTCCGCAAGAAAGCCAGCTTTCAATTAGCAGAGTAAGGTGAAAAGAATGTAGATTAATGAGCTAGAGGAAAGAGAGGCCTTGCAGATGACTGACCTTGTCATTATAAATCTTTCCACCCGTACAATGTTCAGACTAGGACAGTGGGGAGGGAAGAAAACAGCCTGGGGTATAAACAGAGCAAAGCAAGGAAAGCTATTCCTTTTCATAGGCAGATGCACCATATACACTACAGGAATTCACATTTATTTCTTTCTATCTAACCATATTCCTCAGACAGCGAAAGTTTTCATTAAGCAAATTAATTGATCGATAGTATCTAATTAAGTTTTCTTTTGCAATGCTAACTCAACTTCTCAAGCAATTTGCCAGATTCATTTCTGATGGTAAAATTAAAATGTGTTCAAATCCATGATGATAGTACCTAAGAAATTGTAGGATCAAATAAGAACTTGAAGTGGCTGAAGGATGAGGATATAATATGAAAATTGGTCCTGAAAAAAGTAAAACCTATCATGTCACCTATTTTAATAAATACTGATTACAGATGGGGAATTTTTTGTTGATAATTACTTATGGAGAAAATAAAATCATTAGAACATTTTGTTGAAAATACCAAGAACATTACAAAATCATAATATGCTAAAAGGTAAAGCTTGTTCATTGTTACTGGTTTCAGTTTCAATATTGAGGGTAAGAGTTTACTTGATATATTTTTTAAATATCATTATTTGTAAAATACATATTATTGTAGCAGAGGTGTAATTGCATGTTTTTTCTATAATAATCTGTATAAATCTGCAGGTAGGACATTGTAAGCATGATTACAGACAATTCTGTTGAGATCAATAACATGTGTTAGTGCTTTACACAAATATGTATTTGAAAATAACATGGAAGCAATAAAGTCAAATCACATTTCTTATAGTTCATTTTAATTTATACTGCTAAAATGGCATTACATTTTTTTCTCCTAAATAAGTTCATAGAAAAACAAAAAGGCAAAAATTTACACCCATTAAACATTTCAGAAATGTGCATTAAAGAATAAGAAGCATATGAAGGGATGCAAATTATTAAAACCATAGTGAGGCATTAGTCACAATTTCCTATTCTGATGAAGGCCAATGAGTAAAGAACCACTGTAAAAATAAAGAAATCACTGAAATATAGCAATAGTTTTTTTATTTTAACTGAAAAGCATTTCTGTCATTATCATTATTTTATAACACAATAATGAGCTGCACTTACAGAACTTTAAACTTGTATTTCCATTTTATTCTTAGCTTTTACTTTTGTATAAATAATGTCTTCTTCTTAATATCAGTTTGTAGTTAGAATAAGTTCTTATACAATTAAAATGATATCATATAAACCTCAATAACTGAATAATTTAGAAGTTTAAAAAACAACTGCAACAAGCATTTTGCAGCTTTTAGCATAAAATGATCTTCTTTGCTAATTGTTGTAAAGTAAAACAGTGATAGGTTTAGGTCTAGTTGGATGTAATCTGCTCATATGGTGATATTTAAGTCTTTATAGACATCTGATATTTTGTTGGTGCAGAAAGCTGCTACTGTTATAACCTATTCTAAACTCCATGATTTAATTTTTAGACAAATCCTCAATGAGGTAAAACAGTGACTTATGAGGCAAACTTGAAAGGATTTTCTTCTGTTGGAAAGAATGTCTACGGAGACACACCGCCTCTTCTAGGGTGGAGGGATGTATTCATAGAATCTCAAGAAGACTCTCAAGAATACCTGAAAACCTCAAAGGTAACTGCTTTGATTCTTCATCTGAATATATCACTATTTTGTAAATTATTTTCTGTTAAGACATAGAAGCACGATTTTCTCCTGTGCAGCCTTCTTCATTGGAGTGCCCAGTGCTATAGAAACAATTTTTGTAACTCTACTCTTGGTTTTTCACTCAGCCATAGCAGAAAGCAAACCAGAAAAATCAATATTATTATATGATACCTTTGAATATATAATTTACAAATAATTACAGACTTAGTACATTATTGTGGCACCTCACTTCCAGATATTTAAATCTGAATTAATTTTCTATTGTGGTTATAAAAATTGTCATAAAACCTTGGAGGCTTATAACAGCACAAATGTATTATATTATAGTTCTGTTCATCAGAAATCTGAAATAGGTCCTACTGAGCTAAAATTGAGATTATCAGTAGGCTTCATTCCATTCAAGGAGCTCTAGAGACAAGTTCCTCTCCTTGCCTTTTCTAGTTTCTAGAGACTGCATGCACTCCTTATAGCATGACCTCTTCTTCTTCCATCTGCAAAGCCACCAGTGTAACATCTCTACCCAACTTCCTTTTTCCACATAAGGTAACATATTCAGCGGTATCTGGGGTAAGCACATGGGTACATCTTTGGGAGTCATTCTTCTACCTATCACATTGATAAGTCATGTCTTGAAAGGAAAGTTATAAGAATCAATATGTTGAGAAAATGTTCTTGAAAACCTTCACCTTAATATATGGTGTGGTTTAAGATAATTATCTCACAGAGAATTACACTGTTTGATGTTTAATTAACTCTTGCATCTTAAAGTACTTTAATTGGACATTAAATAATATTTATACAGATAAAGATATGTATTTTTAGATACATTACTTTAAAATAAGTAAAATATCAATATGACTAATATAAATATATTTGTAAACAATTCAAATTATTTCTGGGATTTTTTTTGTTACCTATCTTTCCTTCATCAATAAGATAACACATTCAATTCTGTGCATTGCTTGGATCAAAGGTAAAATAGGAATGAGTGATCTACTAGAGTACTATACTAAAAATTGTACTAAAAGCTGTAGCAGAAGAAGATTTAGGACACCTGAATCCTAAGCCTGTTTCTAAAATTCATGTGCCTTATGACCTTGGGTAAGTCATTTGACCAAGACTATATTTTAAGCTCCTTGAAAGTAATAATGTTTTATTCATTTTGGGCATACTATAACCTTCAAAATTTATCATACAGAAATAATAGCAAGAAAGGTTACTTAATTGAATTAACCTTTGGGGGACATTTTCTCTGCAAATAAGAAAAGTAAACTCGTGAATGGCTAAAGTTTACTCTAAATAAAGAGTTAATGAGTTTAATGGACGTGATTGTATCACAAGATTCCATTGTATCACAATCCATTGATTGTCCTCCCCATAGGAACACCAAATTTAATAACTACATTAAAAAAAGGACCTTCGTAAGAACCAAAAATCAGGTGAACAAACACAGTACCTGATTTTAACATCATTTCGCTGAAAGAGGTGCTAAAGAGAGTACAAAGACAGTCTTGCATTGTTCCACTAAGTGCCATCTCTCCTCCATACTCTGTCAGTGACAGCTTGGCAAGAGGAGAGAATCTGTGCTCTTTGGGGAGGGGGAGCACAGTGACTGTGGGAATCTGCATTGGAAGTCAGTCCTGCCAACATTAGCAGAACTCAGCTGATGCCCATGGAAGAAGCATTTAGATAAGCCGTAGCTACAGGGGAATTGCACATCCCAGCAGTCCAAACTTGAGTTTTGGCAAGCTTCACTATCATGTGCTAAAGTGCTCTAGGGTCTTAAATAAACTTGAAAGGTGTCTAGGCCACAAGAGCTGTAACTCTAAGTAAGTCCTGGTGCTCTGCTGGGCTCAAAGCCAGTGGATTTGAGGGTATATGATCTAGTGAGTCACCAGCCAGGGTGGCTAAGGAAATGCCTGCACCATCTGTCCTCCAACCACAGGAAGTGCAGCTCACAGCTCTGAAAGAGACTCCTTTTTTTGTGCTTGAGGAGAGGAGAGGAGAGAGTATAGAGGACTTTGTCTTGCAACTTGGATACCAGCTCAGTCATAGTAGTTACCCCACAGAGAGTCATGAGGAACTCATTTGAGGCCCTGGCTCTGGGACATTTCTAGACACACTCTGGGCCAAAAGAGAACCTGCTGCATTGAAGAGAAAGAGTCAATTCTGGCAGGATTCATCACCTCCTGCTCACTAAAGAGCCCCAGCCCTTGGACCCTAAATGATCAGCAGCAATACCCAGGCAGTGCTCACTGTGGGCCTTGGCTAAGACTCACAGCCTTGTTGGCTTCAGGTGATACCAAGCACATTCCTAGCTTCAGTAGTTTTGATGCTTCCTGCTCTAGAAGAGCAGAGATAAAAGTAAAGGGGTTTGTTTTGCAGCTTTGGTACCAGCTCAGCCACAGAGGTTAGAGCACCAAGTGGGCTCGTGGGGTCTCTGATTATAGGCTTTGCCTCTTGGATGGCATTGCTGGACCTTCGCTAGGCCAGAGAGGAGCCCACTTCCCTGAAGGGTGAGTCCCAGACCTGGCAGTATTCTCAACAAGCTGAGTGAACTTGGCAGTGGTCTGACCTTAAGTGAACGTTGGCAATAGCTGGGCAGCACTCCCTGTGGGCCTGTGGTGGTGGTGACCATGGGGAGACTCTCCTGCCTGTGTAAAAGGGAAGGAAGAGTGGAAGGACTTTGTCTTGCATTTCGGGTGCCAGCACAGCTGCAGTAGACTAGAGTATCAGGTAAATTTCTAAGGTTTCTGACTCCAGGCCCTGGCTCCTGGAAATCGTCTCTAAACCAGCTCAGGGCCTGAAAAAACTCACTGCCCCTAAGGGAAAGACACAAGGCTGGCTGACCTCACCACCTACTGATTGTAGAGTGCTAGGACCTTGAGCGAATGTTGGAAGTAGCCAGGGAGTGGTTTTTGTTGGCCAAACTAAAGTTGTCACTTTAGTTTTACAGGTCCATAGATGGATAGGTATTGAGTCCCAGCGGCGGTGCTTAGTGTATTATGCCAAGAAATACAATCTACACATGATTTATATGTCTTTGATGATGACATTTTGGACTTTGAGGTGATAAGATTTAGATGAAACTTGGGAGTTTGAGCTGACATTAAAATGGGGTGAGACTCTTGGAAAGTTTTGAAAGGTTGAATGTATTTTACATTTGGAAGGAGCATGAAACACTGGGGCCCAGGATGCAGACGGTGGTAGACCCATCCCAAAAGATGCAGACTGAGGCTGTCAATACCAAATAGTTACATGATATGTAATTGTGTTTATATAACACTTTTGAAATGACCAAATTGTAGAAATGGAAAGCATATTTTTGGTCACAAAAGAGTGTGGGGACAGAGATGAGGATGGTTATACAAGGCAACAGAAGGGATTAGGGTGGGGCTGCAAATGTTCACTATTTTGACCGGTGGTGGATATATGAGCCTAAGCATGTTTTATAATTCTAGAAACCTAATTACACATACTTATGCCACCAATGTACACAAGCAAAAATTAAAATAGACAAAAAAGCTAAACAATATGAATAGGTTTTATCAATTTCAATACCTTTGTTGTGATACTGTGTTATATTATACAATAGTTCTGCAAAATGATGCCACTGGGAGAAACTAGGTAAAGGGTACACAGGTTTTCTCTTTATTATTTCTTAGAATTGCATGTAAATGTACAATTATTTCAATAAAATTTCAATTTAAAAAACTTGCTTAATAAGATGAAGAAAGGTGGTTGAAAAATCATGTTTGAAAACCTCAAAGATGAAATAAGTTCAAAGACTTAACTGCATAAGACAGGACTCAAGTCTCAGCAGAGGACACCTGGATATACGACCCATACAATTTGATCAGCAAAGGTGACTTGTGCCACAGTTAGCCGCCGCACAGAAAAGGAGGCTTTCATCTGTCAGTTGTAGTTTTCCAAGTGGCAGACCAAACAGCTAAGCTATTGGCAACAGATTAAATGTCAGTAAAAATATAATGAGGTTTATTTAGGGGTGTATTGACAATATCCATGAGAACAGCCTTGTTTCTGTCCACTGTGGAGAGTACCAAGTCAGTGTCTGACTCTGCATGGCGGGTGCTGAGGCTGGGACACAGCTATGGCAGCCCAGTGGACACCGCTATGCTTCAGCTTAGCTGAACCACTGGTAGCCCAAGCCTAGCATATGCGGAACCTCTGTGAATATATGCATCTATTCTCAATTAAGAGACTCCCCTTTGGCACTTAAGGGACAGAGAATCATAGGCATATAAATGCATCAATTTCTACTTCATACACAGATATAGGAATCAAAAACAACATTCCATGGAATGCCCAATAGGCCTAAACAGCAACGTCCCTTTAGCCTCTCCTACACTGTGAACACTTCCTAAACCCCATTGATTGAATACTGGCACCCCGCAGTCCACAGAAATAGGAGGATGATAACGTGGGTACCTGTTTCAGAGCCATAGAATTTGGGGTTCATTTCCTACGCAAAGTTCCCCAGCTCATTTGTATGGTTATGTGTCAGTTCCTCTTAAAGACAGAGACTTTAGTACACGGCCCACCTCAACATTCATATTCCCCCTTAAGGAAGTTGGGGTCAAGGTAGTAGAGCAGCACGGGTTGAGGGCCCAGAAGGAGAAAGACACTTAATGCTAGTAAGCAAAGCATATTTCCTTTCCTCTCTGAGCACAGCCCTTGTCATCCATCTTTAGGAAGCTTTATGCACCTGCTCTCTCATCTCTCTGGTAAACCAGGTAAAGTTCTAAATATTCCCCTGGTTTTTACCCAGAGTGGCTAAGAATTTTCCTGCTTTAATGCTCAGGGCAGAAGCATATCTGTACCTGTTGTCTGAAAGGAGACAAATCTATTAAGAGCAATTGCAGAGTAATAGGCCTGAGATTGACTGCAAGACTGGGGAGCAAGATGGCCCACATGAAGAACCATTAGACACACAGAAGACATTGTTCAGAAGGTTGTTTTTGAACTTACTTTTCAATTCTCTACCTATACCCTTTTCTCAAATTACTCTACATTAATAAGCAATGAAATGGAGGACAACTTTATAGTCTGATTGAAGGAACAATTTGATCAATATATTTATTACCAATGCCCATGAATTCTCTCAAATCCAATTAATCATTAATGAGGCCCTCATCTTTATTTCTACTGCAGAGCTATGTCTCCATCAGCATTTCAGCCCCACTGACAAATTGTTATAGATCATGAAAGGTCTGAGGTTTTGCAAATGAATATGTTAGCTTAACACAGGTTTATAGGTACTGGTAGAAGACACGCTATTCTTGAATCAGAGACAAAGGACCTTTATTAATTATGGCACAGTTGACATCTTGGACCTGCAAATAGACTTTGATAGCCTAAACCTTCCCCTGCAACGTAATCACATTTTCTTTTTTAATATAACAGTCTTCAGAATTTTGGTTTGGGGAAGGCACACACCTTACTAGTTTTATAATATTTGATTTACCACTATACATTATTTACTTGTTTTACTTATTTATTATGTCATAATCGGAATAGCATATAAAATACATTTTTCTTAACCTAATAAAAGACTATAAAAATAAGGCTGGGTGTGGTGGCTCATGCCTGTAATCTCAGCACTTTGGGAAGCCAAGGTGGGTGGATCACTTGAGGCCAGGAGTTCCAAGGTAGTCTGGCCAACATGGCGAAACCCTGTCTCTACTAAAACACAAAAATTAGCTGGGTGTGGTGGTGCATGCCCATGGTCCCAGCTACTCAGGATTCTGAGACATAAGGTTCACTTAAACCCAGGAGGCAGAGGTTTCAGTGAGCCGCGATTGCACCGCTGCACTCCAGCCTGGGCAACAGAGCGAGACTCTCTCTCAATAAATAAATAAATAAGTAAATAAATAAATAAAATTTAAAAGACTATAAAAATAAAATATATGCCATGATATTTATCATTTTATCATATATCCCCTCAATTGCTAAGCTTTTACCCATCTTTTAAGGCTAGAATGTAACTATAAATATAAATGTAATATATTTGACACTTCTGTATTTTGACCTGTTTTGCCCCTTAGTGACTGCCATATCCTATGTTTGTGATAGTTAACTAGTACTGCAAAATGTGTTTCCTAATCATCACAATATTTCTGTTTTGAGTGACCTCATTTTACAGTATTTCCAAATGATAAATCGCTTAACATAGTCACATACTCTGAGTTACTTTAATGTTTCAAATAACTCTAAAAACTAGACTAGTAAAATATAGTGGATGTGAGCATTGGCTTAGGGCCTAATAATCAAAAACAGGTAGGAAGGGTATTCCAGCAGTATAGAAAGTTCTGCAGTGTCTGCACTACAGAGTGTAGAGTCAATCCATTAAACTGAAAATGGGATGAACAGGTCTCTTAAACCATAGATTCACACTATGCTTTTCTGTGGCACAAATCACATATCTCTTTATGTATCAAGGAGGATGAATTACACAATATGGTCAATTAAATCACACTTCAAGAAGTAATAAAGGAAGCAGAATACAACAAACAGTTGTCCTATCAATGGATTATTTAAAAATATAAAAGTTCTCACCTGTGGGACTTGTTGTGTCTTATCCTTCTCGAATTTGTCTATATAACATGTGATCACCCCCTTGAATAAGCCCTTTGGTTTTGAGATTCAGAGTCATTCATTGTTAATTTGATGAGGTCAATCAAGTATTAAAACTATTTCAAAATATGAAAAGAATGTTGATCAGGCAAGCACAGAAAATGAGTTCTAGTTAAACTAGATTCATGTCTCTATAATATAATATAATTAGGATCACAATTGGTGCCTATGAAGAAATGATATTCCAAAAATTCTTGCATTTACATTATAAATATTCACTCCCATGTATGGTGCTGTGAGGAAAGGAAACTTTTCTAGATTTCTATGTGTATTTATACAAAGCCCCAGCTTCCTGAGACAGGAAATGTATACAGAAAAAGACAAGAATATTTGTTTTCACTTCTACTGGAAACATTGCTTTTTCTTTTTACATACCATAAGAATCACATCTGGAGCTATTTTTCTAGTGAATTGCTCTCATCTGAGCCGAAAAGATAACAACACTTCTCCTGCCTACCCGAGAGGGCCAAGAGGTTACAGTCAAGACTAGATTTCTAGGTTTAGCCCTGAAAACTCCTGGAAAACTAGGAAGCTTTCTCCCTGGATATGTACATCTCACAAGGGAGAAACCTTGGAGGCATCTCTAGTTCATAAAACCCAGAGACATTTGGGATGTATTTGACTTTTGGAGAGATTTTGGCATTCCAAAAGGTTAGGCAGAGAGCCTAGGACCCTTTCCATCCAGTCTCCAAAGGACAAATTATCTGTCTCTCCTTTGAGGAGCAGAGTGCCGTTTGACAGTTGTTCTTCACTTGCACATAAATAAAGAAAATTCACTGTTCTTCATCTGTCTTCTTGGGGTGTAATCTCAAGTAAAAAAATTCCATCAGTTCTCATCACATTACGTGCAGGTCTAGGTGCAGGTGACTGACACTGAGATTACTTTGGCTGTAGATATGGTTGTATAAATAAAGAGGAGGTGCTTTGTGTTTCTGCAGTATTTATATATGATAAATTCTATGCTATTCACACCTTTTAAATCACATCATGTTTTAAAACAAGATAAGGCAATTAGAAGACAAAGTATAGGTCTACTGAGGACATTTGGCCAGTAAGAACTGAAGAACTGTGGAGAAAAGATTGGGTTGGCATAATTCCAAAACAGTTGGCATTAATTACTAGGCTGCCTTTATCACACATGGCATTTACCAGGATTTAGGAACTCAAGGAATATGATTGCTGCATTCTATTTTCTTAAAAACCTTAAACTAAGGTAAGCCTACCTTTTTCTCTGTCTCTTTCTCTTTCTCTCTTTGAAAGCAGAGTAAATGCATGATATTCTTCCTTTATCACTCAATAATAGAAAAATACAGATAGAGATGCAAATTAGTATTTAAAGCCTCATTTTATGATCTTGGGTTAACAAGAAGATTATATAAATAACTTAGGTTTTCCATAAATTCCTACTTACCTTTTACCACCTGTAATTTTTTACCAACAACATGGAAAATAGAAATTGAATCTTGAAAGTAATTTAAAAATTATCCAGATGTTAAAAAAAAATCCACCGATTTACCTATTGAACAAAAACATCAAATGACTATCATTGCATAGGCCCTGGTCTAGGTACTAATGTCACATGTGTTTATAATATCAAGTAGCACTGTTAACGCATTTCTTTTGACACAGTAGCTAAATTCATCAGACAATTGACCGTCCCTATAGTTTTAGGTTATAAGGTGTATCAATTACAATATTGCATTTTTAAAAATAGAGAAAATAAGGAATTTATAATTTACGTGAACAGAGGTAATGACACAACCAATATGACTCTGAAGTCACTAAAATAAATGCTATATGTAATTCTTACAGAGGTGTAACAAGAGGAGAGCAAAGGAATCTTTTATGAACAGAAACTCCAGTTTTAATTTTAAGGATTTGACCACTCAGGTTCTAAAATTAGTCAATATCATTGAGGACACATTTAAATAACCTCCAGACATAAGAAGCATACAAGATTAGCAAACATCATATATCTTATCAGAATTCTGTATCAATTAACTGAGTATGGACAGTAAGGATTTGTCAGATTACATGGTGTGATATACTGTTTCAGAGAATTATCCAAATGTCTAAATTGAATTATCTCTTTCTTTATAGATTTGACTAGAAAAAAAAATCATCTCATTTGAAGGAACAAACATAGTAGCTATGTAAACTTACTACAACATAAAGGAGATGATCAACAGAAAATATTATTTCAAAACAAAAAAATATTCAACAGAAAGTGTTGCAATAAAATATTTAATAGTGATAAAAAATTGAATGCATTGAAGAAATTTGAAAAAAATCTCTGCTGTAGAATAATAAAACAAAGAAGATATACCACAAGTGAACAACACAATATTGTTAAGTATAGCCCCCATGCTGTGCATTAGATCCCCAGAACTTATCTTACAACTGAAAGCTGTACCCTTTGATCAACATCTCACCATTTCTGCCTTCCCCTCAGGCCCTGGCAACTACTGTTCTACTCTCTGCTTCTATGATTCCAACGTTTTTAGCTTCCACATAAAAATGAGATCATACAGTACTTGTCTTTCTGTGGAGAAAAAAATCAGACTATGGATTACCACTGGGAGCCAGAGACGAATTCACTAGAAAGGGGATATGCAGAAATATTCTGGTAATATTCTACATGTTGATAGGGAATTGTGTTACACAAGCACCTGAATTTGTCAAAACACAACAAAGACACCTCAATATTTGTTCATGTCATTCTAAGTTTTACTTCAAAAAAAGTAAACAAGCAAAAATAAACATATATTTTGCTTTACTTGTTATTATTAAAGACCACAAGTAAGATAGTAAAGCAAAGAGGAAAAAGAAACATAGCTTGTTCAGTTTTAGAAGAGAAGAGGAAACAAAAGTTTCTAAATTCACATAAATAAAGGAGAAATTGAAAGGTACAACCAGCACAGATTCTGATGAATACTCAAAGAATGAACAACAGGACTGAGAAGAGGACAAAAAAAAATGGAAGTACATGATAAATGTAAAAGGATTGACTAGAACATGACAGTTATGGAAGAGAAGAAAAGGAGACCCTCCATGTACATCATTAGTGACCCTAAATAAGATCAGATTAACGGGAAACAAATACAAACAAACAATTACAGAAAAAAATGCATAAACTATAAGATGATCTTCATCTGCCAATTAAATGAACACATCTTGTTTCAAGAATAGTGAAATTGGAAATACCAAGACTTAAATCAATCAAGTTATTAAACTTCAGAAAGGACAGTATCTTTTAGTCAGCCAGGTCAATAAAAAACCTCATATAAGAAAAAAAAAAAGTAGCTTCAGTAATCCAAAGAGCAAAATGTAACATGATAAGAGAGTAATGTTCTGGAAGAAAGAAAATATGAACTATCTTAATGCCATGATACTGTGAAATATATATGTGATCTTTGTTTGCATGAGATGACTGGTGGCTGGTAGCCCCTAGGCAGTTTCAGGATGGGGCTAGTCACCAGAAAGAACAAGGCTTGATTAGAGGGTTAGGACTTTCAACGCAAGCTTTAATCTTGGGGAAGGGAGAGGGGATGAAGGTTGGGTTGATCATTATGGCCAATAATGTAATCAATCATGCCTATGTAATGCAGTCTCCAAAAGAACCCAAAAGAACAGGCTATGTAAAGGTTTCCAGATGAACTTGTTCCTGGAGGGTAGCACCCCATGTTCCTGAAGAAGACATGGAAGTTCCATTCTTCTCTCATGCCTTGCCCCATGCATCTCTTTCATCTGCTGTTCTTCTGCGGACTTTGTAACATTCTTTATAATAAACCAATAATTAGAAGTAAAATGTTTCCTGCATTCTGCGAGCTGCTCTAACAAATTAATCAAACCTGAAGGTGGGGTCATGGGAACCTTGGTTTATAGCCAGTTGTCTAGAAGTACAATTGATGTTGTAGTCTGTTTTGTGCTGACGTAACAGAATGCCTAAGACTGGGGAATTCATAAAGAACAAAAATTTATCCATCACAGTTCTAAAGGCTGGAAAGTTTATCATCAAGGCTCTGGAAAGCTGGGCCCACTTTGTCTGCTTCCAAAATGGTGTTGTGAAAGCTGGGTCCTTCCACAGAAAAGGAACACTCTGTCCTCACATGATAGAAGAGCAAGAGAGAACCCACTCCTGCAAGCCTTGTTTACAGCAGCTTTAATCCATTCATGCTGGCTTATTATTATCTATGATAATCTGTGATTCAGAAAAAAAGTAAGTTTATCTGTTAAAATATAAACTTGAGTATTAGTAATTAAACAAAACTCAACTTTGTAATAACTACAAAAAGTCACAGAAAACAAAGTGGCTCAGGAAAGTTGAAAATACAAAGATGAGCAATGTCAGCCATGCCTGGAAATGGAACAAAATGAAGAGCGGTGTTTAAATCAGAAAAAGTAGAAGTCAGACAAAAAGGATTAAATGAGGCTAACAAAGACACTTTAAAATAATAAGCTGTGCAGCTGACAAAATCAAAACATGAATAAAAACATCAATATCAATAGTGAAAAATAAATAGGGATTGTAATGAGATATAAGATGAGACCTTAATACATATATTTTTTCCATAATGGTTCAAAAAGATATATATAATAACCCAAAATAATTTGCTCTTTCTGGTCCTGTTGGGGACAGGCCCCCAAATCGGGACAAAAACTGGCCCCAAAACTTGCCATAAACAAAATCACTGCAGCACTGTGACATGTTCGTGATAGCCATGACACCCACACTGAAGGTTGTGGGTTTATTGGAATGAGGGCAAGAAACACCTGGCCCACCCAGGGTGGAAAACAACTTAAAGGTGTTCCTAAACCACAAACAATAGCATGAATGATCTGTACCTTAAGGACATGTTCCTGCTGCAGGTAACTAGCCAGAGCCCACCGCTTTGTTTCAGCCTATTCCTTTTTTCCTCTAAGGAATGCTTTTAGTTAATCTATAATCTATGGAAATAATGCTTATCACTGACTTGCTGTCAATAAATATGTGGGTCAAATTCTGTTTGGGGCTTTCAGCTCTGAAGACTAATTTCCCACTCCACACGCTATATTTCTGTGTGTGTGTCTAGTTCATCTAGCGCCCTTGGGTTTGGGTCTCTGTGACTGAGTTGGTCTCGGCACAGTCCAATAACACATTGTACCTAGTTTCTTGAATTGAACTATGGAATCTCCACTTGCACTTCTGCCTTTGCTGTCTACTTCAATGAGCAGTCAGTAACTGCCTGCAACAAATATTCTCAGCATCCTTTTGAAATATTTTGATAGATCCTAAGAAGAAATTCATAGTAAAATGAGTGATATACAGAGGAAGTTCAGCCCATATATTCTCATAAACATAGGAATACCCGAGAATATATGTAGGAAACTCATGGATCTAGAAGAATATTATGAAAAAGCATATGCTGGCAGACCAGGTAAACCTGGGTTTGAATTCTCATATCAGAAAAAAAACTTTGAATGACTTATACAATCAGTTTGAAGCCTTGTGTGTAGCTTTGGGCTGCATAAAAAATCCACCAGCACATTCTCATTGGGAAGGAAAGCACACACGGGGTGTCCATCTTCCAAAAGGAGTTTTAAAAATAATTTGATAAATATGTACTATTATCTCTATTCCAACTGCCTGTATCATATCTACATATATCAGAAAACTCTTGTCATTTTAAAGAATTTTATGACAAATTTAGATGAAAACAGAAAATATTCTTATCAAAACTGCCTTGGTACAAAGTTGGGAATATTTGCTAATGAATTGGAGTTGAAAAGCAAGAATCAAATACTTTTTGTCACACTGAAACAAACTGATGGGATTTAAGAGTATTTAAAGTATTCATTTACTTTTAGCAAGCTGACTTCACAAGTATGAGTGGGATTATCTATGATAATCTATGATTCAGAAAAAAAAGTAATTGACAATGATCAATACAAGCAAATGATTTGTTCTTTTTTCGTCCTTATTTATTGATTTTTTAGTTGGCAAAAATTGTGTATATTTATGGTGTTCTACAGAATGTTTTGCTATATACATGTGTTGTGGGATGGTTAAACCAAGCTGATCAGCATATCCATGACTTCATCTTGACATAGTCATCAGAACTGCTGACAGCATCCTTCACAATATTCATTAAATAGAGTGCTTGCAAAAAGGGAAGTAGTAAACCCCTAGTATCTGCATTGATCTGCCACATCTGGGGCAATGCCTGCAGATAAATTTAGGAAAGGATATATTTATAGAACCCAGCAGCTAATCATGTCGACAACTACCCATGTAATTCTGCTCAGTTTCTGCACCTTCATGTGCTGTAGGGTCTTATCTGTAAGGTGAGGTTATCGAACTTAGCATATACATGTGATGGGATTGAATGAAATAATACATGTGAAGAACTTAGACAAGGCCCTTGGTTATTGTCATTAATCTGTAGTGATATTATAATAGAGAAATTGACCAGTTAATGTATGATTAGAGAAGAGCAAAAGAAATGCTGAAGCTTTTGGAAAGCAAGTGCTAAGGAAAACAGGAAAATAAATTGAGTACCTTGGACCACAGAAGAGAAGGTGTAGAAGAAGGGACATTTCTTTGACTCTATGGACGTCTCTGTGTGGAAGACAAAGTCACTTTCCTCGTGTCCTGAAGTATGAACCACAATGTTGTTGGAACCTGACTTCTTGTCATTTCAAGAAAGCTTTCACAGTATAGATTTTTCAGAAATAGAAAAAACTAACCTACAAATAATGGAGTTGGTTGTTGTGAAAGTGTAATGCATGAACTCAGTACTGTAAGCCCGAAAGACGGTGATGTTAAGGAATGGAGGTTAGTTCACAAAACGTGTACACCTTTCTCAAGGCTAGAGTGCTGTAGCTCAATAGATGTCAATACTGCCTCAGACTACTTTAAATCAAAACTATTCTATTCCTAATAGCAGTACTGCCACGGTAACTTTCTTAGCCGGAATCAGCTTCATTCTCTCAGAGAATTTCAAGTACCAAATTCCGTTTATGCCTCTTCTGACTTAAAATGACATCCAGGGCCATTTTGGTCATTTTAGTTAACCACAGTTGATATGTGACCACAGTGACCCAACAACAACCGGAAATTCTTGACATATGAGCAGATAAAACTCTCCTTTAGAGCTGCCAGACAAAATTATAAAAAGCTACTTGCTATTGTTGAAAAAAAAAAAAAAAATAGAATTTTTTTGATTATCTTTCAGAGGTCAAAAGCTAAATTAGCTCACCAAAGGAGAGTAAATGCATGAATTCTAGAGTGAGGCATTAGAATTAAATGCCAGTAGTGGCTACTCTAACATAGATGTAAAGAAACATTTTTTTACATTTCTTTAGGTGCTTTGTGATATATGACTATGTGTATAACCATAGCCATGAGAAAATCATCTCTGGCTCAATAATTCCACTGTTAGAGATTTTCTAAGGAAATTATTAGAAATCCATACCACCAAACACAAAAGCCTGCTTATTGAATTAGAATTTGTAAGGGGGCGGGGAATATGGAAAAAATAAATATATATTAGTAGAAGATTACTTCCAGATAGCTTAACGTAATCACTGAAAATCAGATTTCAAAAGAATATGGGGATAAAAACTCACAATAAAGTAATTGAGTATAATTTTAAGAGTTATAAAAAAAGAGATAATAAAAATAAAAGTATGATCTCAATAAAAATTACATAACATATGATATAAAAACAAATCCATATGATTTTAAAAACATTACTAGTTCTGTATGTTTATGTTATGAGACCAACACTTTATTTGGATGCATTTTTCAACTTTTCGTAATAAAAACATTTATTTTAAAATCAACATATAAAAATAAGAATATTTTCAAATATTTCATGATATAAAGAAATAAATTTTTGAAAAGCCATGATATATTTTACATTAAAATTGATGTGAAGAATAATAGTTTGTGAACATTCTGAAAATTTTTTTGTGGAGTAGAAATGGGCACATACAGGGACATGGAATCTGGAAATTGAATTTCTTCATCATTGAATTAAATAGATTCTTCCTATTCTAGAACTTCATTGCTACAAGATACTCAGATGTTTTTATGTAAATTAATTATATTCTGCAAGAAAATAAATTGAAGAAAAATTACATTTGAAAAATTCAACACCTTTTTATGATAAAGACAATAAAAAAAAAAAAAAACCAAAAAACTAGACATGGTTACCAAAAAGGAAATTTTCTCAACAAAGCAAAGGCCTTGTATAACAACCCCACAACTAACATCACACTCAGTGGTGAAAACTGAATTTTTTTCCTCTCAGATCAAAAACAAGACGAGGTGGCCCACTTTTGCCACTTCTTTTTAACATAATGCTGGAAATCCTTGTCAGAACAATTGATCACAAAGAATAAATACATCCAAATTGTAAAGGAGAGAGTAAAATTATCTCTATTCATAGACAAGATGATCTTATGTGTAAAAAATCCTAAAGATTCTACACATAAAAAACAAAACAAAAAATTGTTAAACTAACAAATTCAGTGAAGTTTCAGTACACAAAATCAAAACATAAAAGTCACTTGCATTTCTGTGCATTAAAAATAAATTTTTAAAAAGCACTTATAAATGGAATTTCAGATAACATTTTCACAGAAAACATCACTAATTCATTTTGAAAGAATTCATTATGAGGAGACATATTTACCTTTGAGGAGATAAACCGAAATCTTCAAAACTCCTAACTATTTAAAGATTCCTACTTTATTATGTTCTTAGAAATTTCATCTGCTAATGTCTTTGACATTACAAGAAAGCAACAATGCTACCACCAACTTTTTTATTATAATCTCACTTGTAATACACTATTAACTATCTGTATGATTATAGGTAATTTAATATTTACATATATATTCTTTATTACCGATGGTCAGATTCACAATTTCAACAGGAATATGGAAATGTCATGGGTAAGGTATAATTTTAAATGTAAATTGATTATGGTTAATTTACAAATGAAGACAATTTATAGTTTACCCTAAATAAATGACTAACTTAAGACATAAACTTTAATGGTGAGCTTCCCAAGGACAAAATACACATCACACATTCAAACACTATTTTTCTCTAAATTAAGTTTTCTATAACAATTAAACTTAAGGAAAAAAACAGATTATTATCAGATTATTATCTGATGTTATTACTAAAGATTATTATCAAAGTATGTTATTAAACATTAACTCTTTCCATAGAAGCTGAGGTGTTTGGAAGTAATATAAATGGTATTAGCATCATTTATGGAATATTATTTATTCTTACATTCAGCAAGTTTTTACTAAACACTTATTATTTTCCAAGCACTATTTTATCTACGTAGGATACCCTAGCGAACCACACTGACAAGCTTTCTTCCACTGGCAGTTTTTAATGTTCTACAGGAGAGAAGAATAGCTCAGCATACGGGATAAGGTAGTTGCTAATAGGATAAGCAGAGAAATTGGGGCAGATGTAATACCTATGAGGAAAATCTTGAGGCAAGTTGGAGAATTACCATGAATATATCAGGTAACAGAGCACTGCTGGCATAGAGTGGTGAGCACAAATTCTCAGATAATGAGAACCCTCAGTGCATTTGACACCTAGCCCATATAGGAGCAAGACTGCGGCAGAGGAAAGGAAGATAGAAAGCATCTGGATATGAAATCAGAGATATATGACTCTTCATTTAGTGTAAGTCATTAATTATTTCTAAAAGTTATATTATTCACTAATTATTTCTGAGAGTTTTACACAACTGAAATAAAATCAAATATTTATAGGTTACCATGATACTAAATTTCATTTCCAAGTTGATTTCTAAATCAATAAAAGCTATCTATGCGTACTGAGTTACCTACAAATCAGTGGTTCATATAGACTTGTCAGGATAATTCATTAATGAGACTTGGAAGTTGTCTACTGGCTGTCTCAGGCCGTGGAATTACAAACCAATGGTCTCTTTTGGACAAACAGCTAAGTTTGTATTAGTGATTACTTATTTCATTGTTTGTATTATCGAGACTCTACTTTAAAAACAACTAGACTCAGCACTTTGGGAGGCCGAGACGGGCAGATCATGAGGTCAGGAGATCGAGACCATCCTGGCTAATACGGTGAAACCCCGTCTCTACTAAAAAATACAAAAAACTAGCCGGGCGAGGTGGCGGGCACCTGTAGTCCCAGCTACTCGGGAGGCTGAGGCAGGAGAATGGCGTAAACCCGGGAGGCGGGGCTTGCAGTGAGGTGAGATCCGGCCACTGCACTCCAGCCTGGGCAACAGAGCGAGACTCTGTCTCAGAAAAAAAAAAAAAAAAAAAAAAAAAAAACAAACAAACAAACAAAAAAAACTAGAAAGCAATTGATATCTTTGTTTTTTATTACCTCTAAGCTAATAATGGCTATCAAACATTAGAAAAGTCCATTTAAATTTGTCTGAACAAAAATATTAAAAGGAAATAACAAGAACTTTCTTCCCCTGCTTCTACACCTCTTCCTGTTGTTGGAGGACTTGTGATGTTACTTCATGAATCACCTACTTTGTGCTTCTAAAGCCATGTCTTGGGGTAGCAGCAGCCCAGCCATGTGGGAAGAATCAGTTTATCTTGCCTATGAAAGAGTGAACTATCACTCTGGAGGCATGGTCTGAGTCATAGCCTGTGTTCAGTTTTAGGACCAGGGTGGCATCTCAGAAAATACTATATTTACCTCAAAGATCTGAGAAAAATAGAATAAAAAACATATAAAATTATGATTATACCCCACCAAAAGAAAATGGCATATAAAGTAAAACTCTAAACACATCTCAAAAAAAGGTATCTCTTTATGGCTACAGCTCTGCATAATTGTCTGTTTTTCTATTTTAGTTAATAGCCTCCAAACCCTTGCTCTGATGGCAAATTCTGCATGGCCTGGCAGTAGCCTGTGTCTCCAGGCTCACCAGAGACCCTGCTTTCTATCATCCATGCCTCTTTAGCCACAATCACTTTATTTATTTCTAGAGGAAGGCCAGGATCATTCACCTCTGAACAGGGTTGCTCCACCCTTCTTGCACTCCTTTCCCAACCTGGCGACTTCTTTCTATCTAGAACTCAGTTTAAAAGATCACTCCTTGAGTGAGAATTTTATTTAATATCCAAGCAAAAGTTGCCACCCAGTCTCCTCCACATGGAACAACCTGCTACTTCTCCTGTAAATATGTATTTGTTCATTGTTTGCCTCTCTTAACTGGCACTATTATGCCCATTCTATAGATGATAATGTGGAAGTTCAGAAAAATTAGCTACTCTGTCTAAGGCAACCCAGCAAATATCTGGAGCTATGCCTAGCTCTGAATTCTGTATGTGCTCTTCACTCCTGCATCACAGCAATAGAATAGTACCCCCGACACATGCCTGTCCTCCAAACCCCAGAACGTGGGACTGTGTTCCTGCAGGTGCCAAAGGGACTTTTCAAGTGTGATTAAGATGAAGGATTTTGTGCTGGTGACATGACCCTGAATTTCAGGTAGGATCCATCCAATCACATAGACCCTTCACAGTGGAAGAGGAAAGCAGAAGAATCCATCAGAGAAGTGACAGAAGAATAAGCAGAGATTGAAAGTATGAGAGGGACTCACCCCATGTCACTAGTTTTAAAGATGGAGAGAGACAAGGGATGCAGTGAACCTGGAGAGTCTTGGAATGGCCCCCAGATGACAGCCAGAAAGGAAATGGGGTCCTCAGATCGGCAACCACAAGAACAGCAGGATGCCAGTCATAGGAAGCTAGGAAACAAGTCTCCCTTAGATCCCCTGGAAAGGAGCACAGCCTGTCCACATCTGGATTAGCCCAGTGAGGTTCATGTGCACCTTAAGACCTACAGGAACACAAAGTGAGAAATCTGTGCTGTTTAAGCTGCTGAATTGTGTCAATTTGATATGGCTGAAATGGAAAACTAACAGAACCATGTTTGCTTTTTTTTTTTTTTTTTTTTTCTGCAGACATGCCTGGAAGAGAGGTTGAAGAGTAGAATTCAAAGTAGAAAGGGGTTAAATCAGGATCTATGAAAGGAAAAAGATAATAGGAGTCTTAGTAGCATGGGTAAAAGGCAACTGACTCTGATTCTTGTGAGCCATGTATCTTATAATGGCCCAGAGATGATAAAAACTTTGGGAAAATATTTAAAAATTAAAAAAAGAGAACCCAACACTGATCAGAAAGCAGATAAATAGGTATTTTAGCATATACAGTTACTCCAAATGGGTGTAAACATCCTCTCTGAATCTAATTTTGCTATGACTATCATAAAAATTAAAATATTCATCATACTTAAAATAAAATCTATTCCTGTAATGAATCTTAAATTCTTGTCTGAGTAGAACATTTGTATCTGCCATGACATTCAGCATAGTGCTCTAATAATAGCAGAACCACTGTGATGCTCTATCATAGAAAATCAAAACTTTCATATAATATAAAGTTTAAATTATACAGAATGAAACATTGTTTTATAAAAACGATAGCAGGAAACAGAAGAATAAACAGCCATATGCACAAGACAGACTAGAGAAAATTCATGTTTATAGTGATTGTCCTTAGTCACTGATCGATGTCACTTGATCATTTAATTACACACACACACACATATACATATACAGATACACATATATAATTCCACCTTGCTAGCACACTCTAAAATGTGTATCTTGCTGGCCTTGAAGAAGCAAACGGCCATATCGTGAACTCTCCATAGAGAGGCCCCATGACAGAGAATTGAGGGTGGTCTTTAAAATTTAGAGGTCTCCAACTGACATCCAGTAAGAAGCTGGACCATTAGTCATACAGCTATAATAAACTGAATTGTGCCAATGACCTAATGGGCAAGGAAGCAAATTCTTCCACAGTGGAAACTCCAGGTGAGAATACAGCCTGACAAACAACTTGATTGCAGCCTCGTGAAACAAGTTTAGTTTTTCAGGAATCTTGGCCTTGAGAACTGTGAGTTTAGGTAATGTGTGCTGTTTTAAGCCTCTTGGTTTGTGGTAATTTATTATAGCAGTGAGAGAAAACTAATCAGGCTTTTAGTCAAATATTTTTTCTTGAAATAAACATTTTACCATAGAGATAAATGTAGTATATGGTAGAATTATAAGGTGAAGAGTATGTAGATATTAAAATAGTAATTACGCATGCAACAGTAGAAAATACAGTATGAAACAAAAACAAAGAAAGTAAAATTCCTTGGTGAAAATGAAATCACAGAAAAAATATCAGGGGAGAACAAAGGAACAGTTACAGGTATATTTTGGTAGTTTTAAGTTTTTGTCATTGCTGTGGGTGTGGTACTGGTTGTTTCTCTTTTGACTATATTCCAGTTATTTGTAATTTGCAGCTTTGTGGAAATCACAAAATTATAAGTAGTTTAATGCAAACATCATAACAACTTAGGCAAAGATAAGTAATGTCTTTCATTTTCATTTTTATAAATTAAATTAATTCATAATTAAGAAGTTGCTGTCTCCCAGACTTTCTTCCATACATTGAGAGTACAATGAAGAAAGGACAAGATTTCTGTTTTCACCGGCCTTATATTCTCTTAGTTCAGCTTAGCTTTCCCAGTGGAACACATTTTTTATTATTTTTCCTGTGTTTCGTTATTTGTGTGTGGGTCTGTGTGTGTGTGAAATGCTTACTTGATCTTAATTGGTGTGGTCATATTGACCCTTTTATGCATGCCAAGATTCATTTGCTCATTGAATAAATTAACTGAGGATTGAAAAAATGCCAAGGGCAGTTATAGGTTAAAGATCAGTGAACACAAATTAGCAGGTTCCTTCCCGTCCAAGTTTGTATTCTTGCAGGTCAAATAAGCAATAAAGGAGTAAATAGATGTATAGTGTGGTTTCAGGCAGTGATAAGTGCTATGCAGAGCAGTAAAACAGAATGAGTGAGATAAACAATCACAGGACAATAGAGATGCTATCCCAGATACAGTATCTGGAAAGATGTAGCTTAGGGGTGATATTTGCTGAGGAACAAATGAAGCAAGTGACTGAGTAAAGTTCCTGTCTGATAGAAAAGCTTTATGAGCTGAGGCAAAAGCAAATGACACATCCCTGAGCTGGGAATGCAGCTGGTGTGTAGATGGGTAGCAAGAAGTAGATCACTGCAGCTGGGGCTTGCATGACGGAGGAAAAGAATTGTTAAGCACTAATGCTGAGTGATATGCCAAAGGCAGGGTATTCAAAGCCTTATGGAGTAAATCTGCCACAATCCTGCCTCTGGGCTGTTAATGCTCCTGCATTTTCTGTAATATGTTCTGCATAAAGGCACAATTATCTAATCATTCTGCACATGAAACACAGGTCCACTACACTGGTGATATCTTGCTAATTGGGTTTGGCTATGTGCACTCTGAGAAGCTGGGGAGGAGGGCTCAAGAGCTCAAGAGAGACACTGCAAGAGTGAAAAAGGACTTGGTTGTTCTCATTCATGTCCCATCGCCTGCCTGCTCATGCTTGCTGTAAGCATCACTCCAGCAAGGCTTTTTCACCTTGTCAGTGGCAATTACTTTCTGTAGCAGCAGCTGAATCCTTTTCATGCTTTTTCCAGCATTTTAAGAACCCAGTTCATTGTATGCCCACCTCAGGGATAGCATCAGTGGCCCTTTACCCAAATCTATGGTCCTGACCCATAAAGTCCCTTCTCTGAGCTCAGGGACACCAGCACTAGCTAAGTACCAACTTCTCTTCCTTAGAAGCCTGAATCTCATTCCCTTAAGACACTTTATCTAAAGTTTTATGTTTTAATTATTCTTACTGTAACAGTTAATTTTATGTGTCAACTGGGCTAGGCTGTAGTCCAGCTGTTTGGTCAAACCCTAGTGCAGATGTTGCTGTGAAACTATTTTGTAGATGTGATTCACATTTACAGTTAACTAAGTAAAGCAAATTACCCTCTATAATGTGGCAGGGCTCTTCAAACCACATGAAGGTTGTAAGAGCAAAAACTGAGATCTGCTGGAGAAGAAGAAATTGTGCCTCAAGGCTTAACACAGGAATTCTGCCTCTGTTTTCTGTCTGCTGGCCTGTTTTACAGATTTCACACTTGCTCAATGCTCACATGAGCTAATTTCTTAAAATTTCTCTGGATCAAGTGATTGATTGATCAATATGTGCCACGGTTCTGTTTCTCTGGATAATTCTGACAGATGCACTGCCTCTTACCCTTATCCTTGCAGCCCAAGATGTGGTGTCTGTTTCCTACAGCTGCTATTTTTGTGGCACACAAGTCAGCTGTAGTTTTTCATCTTTTCAGTTACACAGTTAACATGTTATATATCTAGGTACAATTCTTTAAATTAAGTTATCTCTAGATAACTGGTGTGATTTCTGTCTCTTGATGCACTCTGATGCTTTCTTGTAAAGGCTTTGAGCATTTTTCTACGAGTGACTGGAAGCTTTTGTAGAGATCCTGTGGCATGATGATTTCTTATCCCTCTACTTCCGACAAGTCACTCGTCATCTAGTAGAAACATGAGGTCGACTGTCTCTATATTCGGTTATGCTTCCTCCTCATCTGCTTTTTCAAGATCTCTATAGAAAGTACAGCAGAATAGTTTTCTCCTCATGGAAATCCTAAGATGCTTTAATTAAACTAAATGTCAAAATAAGCTGATAAGTGTTTACTTCCATGTTTCTTATTCCAGCCACAGTTCCATTCATCTGCTACACTTATTTTCTTCTAAGAAATATCAGCAAATATTCAATATTTATTAACTTCTAATTTTCCTATACCATTTTCTCTAAAAGAAAAAAACTGCCTCTCAAGGCTGGGTGCAGTGGCTCATGCCTGTAATCCCAGCACTTTGGGAGGCCGAGGCAGGAGGATCACGAGGTCAGGAGATCGAGACCATCCCGGCTAACCTGGTGAAACACCATCTCTATTAAAAACAAAACAAAACAAACAAATAAAAAAAATTAGCCAGGCGTGGTGTTGGGCACCTGTAGTCCCAGCTACTCAGGAGGCTGAGGCAGGAGAATGTCATGAACGCAGGAGGCAGAGCTTGCAGTAAGCTGAGATCACACCACTGCACTCCAGCCTGGGTGACAGAGCGAGACTCGGTCTCAAAAAAATAAAAAAAGAAAAAATTAATTCTCAAAACCGCTGATTATCTTAAAACATTACATAATCAGAAATGTTTAAAATAATTTTATTAAGTAATAATTAATATTTTGATATATTTAGCATATGCATTGATATGTATAATGCATTTATGGTTTTGCTAATAGAACAAAACGAGTTATTTTATGGAATGTAAGAAATCCAAATAAATTTTATTTTTTGAAATTTCAGTTTCAGTAATTGGCATAAATACATATAAAGCACATCGATTTTAGCCATTCTTCTAAATGTGCATATTGTTCAAACTATAATTAAAATTTACTCATGCTTCTGTGGGTAGGATTATATAATTAAAATGCAAATCTCAACATAGGTCATTGCTCATTGAGTAGCTAAAAATAACTACAAATGTTACCATGGCATTCTACTATACGTCAATTTGTCACAACATACTCCAAGGCTTGACTAATTAAATCTACCATTAGATATCCAATTTTTTTTTAAATAAAATAAAATTTGCAAACCAGAAATTTTCCTTAGATGGTAAAGGAAAATTATCTCTTGATTCATTGCTACTGTAAATGGTATAATTCTTCTTCTATAGGAATTGTAGGCCTTCTTATCTAGAAAGAAACTATTTCAAGCTTAATAATATTGAATGCTTCTCTATGTTTCAGAAATATGTTCATATTTTCTCAAAATATAATTGAGTTAAAATTTACTTGAAATTCTAAGAATCACAATGCCACAAAAATATATATACCATCTAATTTTTCTTATTCCTTTGTGATAAATTGTATGTAATATGTTATTATTTTCAATTGTTTCTTAAGTCATTAAATAATATCTAAATAAATGTTGATTAAAAATAAGTCAAACATATAAAAATACACAGAATAAAATATAGAAGCTCAGTCCTTTCTCTCCTCCAGCTCCAGCGTCTGTTTTAGGACCACTGAGAGTGCACAGTCCCATAGATATCATTCTAAAAGTTGAATCAAAACTTGTGTTCATAGGCATAACAAGACATAAACAGATGAATTTATTTTGTGAATGTGTCAGAGTTTTATTTTAGAACTTTTATTTTTACACATATAGAGTTACTCAAGGATTTTGGTGTAATCTATGGAGTGATTGTACAAATTTATGTTATCATTCCTATAATGAAGACAATTATGTTGTCTTCATTTTTCTTTTGCATGCAATATTTTGTTAAAAAAAAAAAAAAACTTAAGGAGTTGGAAAAAATGGTATGTGCAATTTAAATTCTAATACTCAGTACAAAACTGCCCTCCAAAAGTTATATAACCATTCACACTCTCACCAGCCATGTATGTGTATTTTGAATATGTTTTTATAAACATAAGCAGATTAATAAATATAAATGATATCTGTGCTTCCCAAAATATCTGTATTCATCAATTCATTAAAATATGAAAAAGTGTAGCTAAAATGTGTCTTCCTGCATTCTGTCTCTGTATTTCACCTGACCATAATTAAATCATTAAATTATTAAATTTGTATTATTTCTTTTTAATTTTCAAATGCGTTATTGCAATTTATCATTGCCCTCTAAGGGATACATTCCTGGTGATAAACACATCAGTTCAAGGAACACATTCTATCTTTTGTTGGAAGACACATCTTTTATTTGTTCCAAATTTCAAAATAAAGTTATCCTAAACTCAGGAAATTTTGAGCCATCAATACCATACGTTTCTAGTCTCACCACAACAGGCTTAAATTGAAGTTCACCCAAGTCTTTCATTTGCATTCTATATGCAGAAAACATTTATTTGAATTGCACTCTAGCAGGAAAGGGAGACTCACCATAAACTTTGCAATGTTTCTATTATTGAATTCTAATATTGCTCTTGGATTTTAACAGATGCCCTTCTCCCTCTTCTTCAATTAGTAAGTGGGGCACTTTTTGTCTTATATTTCTAAAAAGTAGCCTTGGTAACCTCAGTAATCCTGCCTAGTGTTTTCTTCCTGTACACTTGGCTTTCATCTTATTACCGGCTTCTTTCATCACCCAAGAATTGAACTCTGCAACTAAATTATTACTTGCATTTCTGAATCACATCTGCTGCAAGATATGCACATCTCCATGTGCAACTGCTAGTAAGGTAAATGCTACATCTATAGACTCCAGACTCTAAATGGCTACCTGAAACTGTCCACGGCTCTGTTGCTCTTACATCCTGAAAAATTCACCTACTTGGACTTCTATTTAATAAGTTAGAAATCTTGGCTTTGTATTCAAGCTAATATGGAAAATAAGTCAGATTTACATAGTAAAGCACATACACCAGAACATTTTAACGTCATAGGCATAGGAGGGAACATAACTATGACTCTAATTTTCCAACTGCTAGCCTACTGTCTACTTCCTAATATCACATTCATTTCACACAGAAAACTGAAGGTTGATCACTCTTTTCTAATATGTAGTCTAACATATTACAGAATTAACGAAAAGTGACAAAGGAGACTAGCTGGATTCTCCCTCTTGTTAGTTACAATGTAATGCATTATGAATGGAAATGTAGAGAAAGCATTTGAATAAAATTATATCTTTAGTAACACAAGTGAGTACATTTTAGAGCATTCATATAGTATTCAAAGATTCTACTAAATCTAAAGACATATTTAAATGAAATACTTTTTTCTGTGAATGAAGAAAGTGTAAAAGATCCTGTATATTTCACTACATTAGAAACATCTTTCAGCTCTTACTATGGAGATAAAGGTTTTCAAAAGCTCTTAGAAAGCACAAAGATTGACAAGGTGATTACAAAATACAGTATTAGGCATTAATTTTATTTACTGTAAAGTTACTACAATGAACGTTATGCTCTCACATGTGCTTCAAATTTTTTTTGTTGTTTGTTTTAAAGACAGGGTCTTGTCCGAGTGTCGTGGTTCACACCTGTAATCCCAGCACTTTGGGAGGCCGAGGCAGGTGAAAGAACTGTTTGAACCCAGGAGTTCGAGACTAGCCTGGGCAACATGGGGAGACCCAGGCTCCACAAAAAATAGCTGGGTGTTGTGGTAAATGCCTGTAGTCTCAGCTATGGAGGAGGCTGAGGTAGGAGGACTGTTTGAACCCAGGAGGTCAAGGGCGTGGTGAGCCAAGATCATTCCACTGAACTCCAGACTGGGTGACAGAGTGAGACTCAAAATTTAAAGTAGAGTAAATTAAAAAAAACAGAGTCTCTCTATGTTGCTCACACTAAACTGAAACTCTTGGACCCCAGCAATTCTACTACCTCAGCCTCCTTAAGTAGCAGGGACTATAAGCATGCACCACTATACCTGGCTTATTCAACATATTAAGGATATCACAGTAGTAAAAGCAAAATACATTCTTCAATGCTTTTAAATATAAATTTATTATGGTGTGAAATTTGGGAGTTATGCATGTTATAAATGATGAATTGATGGGTGCTGATGAGTTGATGGGTGCAGCACACCAACATGGCACAAGTATACATATGTAACAAACCTGCACATTATACACATGTACCCTAGAACTTAAAGTATAATAATAAAAAAAAAAAGAATAAATATCATGGTCACTTATTTTATGTCTTTCTTCTGAATAAAAAAATTCCAGCAAATTGATTATAATCCAACAGTGAAAACAATCAAATATGATGGTACTTACAAAGTATGCTGTGTATCTACAGTTCCCCGCCCCTCCCCATAGAACTATAATTTTAATCCTCCTATCCTCTCTTCTGCGTCTTGGATTCTCACTTTCATGCAGTTCATGAAGGAATGTCCTTGCCCTGTAGCTTCCTGTTGGAGTCTTTCTATCAGAGAAACTACTCAGAGGGAGAGGGGAGGAGGAGAGTGAGATGATACTGTGTGTGTATACACACACACACACACACACACACACACACACACACACACACACACATATATATATATATATATATATATATATATATATATATTTTTTTTTTTTTTTTTTTTTTTTTTTTTTTTTTGAGACACAGTCTCTCTCTGTTGCCCAGGCTGGAGCACAGTGGCACGATCTCGGCTCACTGCAAGCTCCACCTCCTGGGTTCACGCCATTCTCCTGCCTCAGTCTCCCAAGTAGCTGGGACTACAGGCGCCCACCACCGCTCCCGGCTAATTTTTTGAGTTTTTAGTAGAGACAGGGTTTCACCGTGTTAGCCAGGATGGTCTCGATTTCCTGACCTTGTGATCCACCTGCCTTGGCCCCCCAGAGTGCTGGGATTACAGGCGTGAGCTACAGCGCCAGGCCGTTGCTGTTTATTTTCTAACTCTGTCCCTGCAGAGACTGCTAAGGTTGAAGAAGGACCCTTTGCCAAAGGATATATCTTCTCTCAGGCATTCATATACATATAATCACCGTTTAATAATTAATGTAACATCTCCCTTTCCTTTCCTCTTCAGGCCGAGTTAGTGCCTCCCCATTATATATGATCATTTTAGTTTCTCAAAATGTTCCATGCATTTTTAAACAGTTCCTTAATTTTAATATCCTTAAGTTAAAATTTTAATTTTTTTTTCTATTTCTTATCTACCAATGTCATGAAGTGAATGATATGAAAAAGAAATCCTAAGCACATAAAACAAATGCGAAGCTGAAAAATAAACAGTCACAAACAACAATTTGGGAGCTTCATAGTCAACCTAATGCTGACTATAAATTGAGAAGTGTTGTCTTTCAAAAACTGCTCTAACTTTGGGTAAGAACAGTAGGAGTTTGTGGTCTTACTACATCAGTTTATTCCCATTTTCCACCCCTACTCTCAACGGTCAATGAAATTACTTACTTTGTTCACATAAACATGACATGAAACCCAACAACTTTGATATCTGATGGCATGGAATCAAATCTTGTGGCTTTGACAACTAAAATAACAAATTTGGTAGTTTACAAATAGGCACAATTCACAGTTTCGTACAGTGCAGTTGTGATGCTTATTGAGGAAATTGTCAGACACTGACAAATTTAACAGGTTGACCCTAGAAATGAGAAAGTCAAATAAGACTTAAATGAGCTTTCCACATACACCTGACTAAGTAGGAAGCTATGCACATGCAGAGAGAAGAACCCCCAAATCACAGTGGGGAGGAAGCCAAGTAGAACTTGGAGAACTGGCTGCATTTTGAATACACCCCTCAACCTAAACAGATTGATCAGCAGATAGTGGAGGCCTATGGGTGTAAGATGTCTTCACAGAACCTCTTTCCAAATCACTAGCTAGCCATTAAAATAGAGAACTGAGCCCAAGGAAGTCAAACAAAAAAATAAAAATAAAAATTAACATAAATAGACATCATTGGCTGCACACTACAGGGGAGACAGATCCCACAGTTAATGCTCAGGCATATTACAACAAGATACAATTAAAAACTATCAGAAAAAAATCCAGAATTGATAATGTTTATTATCTAAAATGTCCAATTTTCAACCAAAGAGTATCAAACAAGAAAACGAAGAAGAAAGTGTGATTCATTTTTTTGGGGGGAAAAAAAGCAGTCAATAGAAACTGACTCTGAATGAAAAAAGGTAATACATTTAACAAACAAAAATGTATGAAGTTTTCTAAATATGTTCAAATAATTTATTATGGCAATGACTCAACAAATAGAAACTTCAATAGAGACACAGAAATTTAAAAATAAGAAACAAATGAAACTTTTAGAGTAGAAAAGAACAGAACACAGCAAGGAAAAATAATTAGTAAACTAAAAGATAGATTAATAGAATTTATCCAATCTGAAAGGCAGAACGAATAATGGATTGAAGAAATGGACAGTTTAAGAGACATTTGGAAAAGTGTTAAGTATATCAACATATTTCTATTCATAGTCTAAGGCAGAAATGGGAGAGTAGAGAGACAATAACATTATTATTCAAAGAAATAATTGACAACTTTAAAAACTCAAAGAACAGCATTAATCTGGAGATTCAAGAAACTCAACAAGTCTCAAGTGGAATAAACACAAAGAGATGTACAGCTAGGAATATTAAACTTCTGGAAGACAAAGATAAGAGAAAATACTGAAAGCAAAAAACCTTTTATCAAATAGAGGAAAGTATCAATATGTGTAACAGCTAACTGTATATCATAAAATGAATGCCAGAAGACTGGAGTGACGTTTAAAGTGTTGAATGGTACAAACAAAATAGGTCAACAGAGATTTCAATTTCTAATAAAACTATCCTTCAGAAGTAACAACAAAATACTTCACCAGATAAAAAAGAAGTGAGGGAATTCACAGCTACAGGATGTTCCCCACATGAAATACTTACGGAAGTCCGACAGCGTGAAAAATAAAAACTAATGCCAGGCAGTAACTTGTATTCACAGGAAGGAAAAGAATAATTAAGGTGTTACTTATTTTTATTTAAAAAGGAACTTTTCTGTTCTAATAACTTAAAGAATGAGATTGCTTAAAACACGAATAATCCTGTACTTTGAGTTTATACATGCTTGTGATATGAAACAATAGTTTGAAATAGATCCAAACTACAATGCAGCAAAATGTTTATATAATTCCAACATTAAATCAGTGTAAAATTGAAGTGAATTGTGATCACTTAAAGACTCATATGTGATTCCAAAGAGCAATCTTTTTAAAAATCAAAATATATAGTTAAAAAATCAACAGACAAATTAAAGCACTACATTGAAGCTATCTCTTTAATATAACTTAGGCAGTAAAAAGAAATAGAAAATAAAAAAGACATAAAACATCCAGAAAAAGTAGCAGAATGGCAGGCATACATCTAAGCATATCCATAATTATTTCAAATGTGATTGACTGAAACATCTTAATCAAATGGTAGACATTGTCAGACTGAATTTAAAAAAAAAATACACACACACACACACACGATCCAAGTTTATTATAACTGGAACAAACGTGCATTTGATTTACCACTGGAAAACAGATTGAAACTAAAAGATTAGAAAATAATGTGCCAAGAAAATAGCAATCATAAGAGAGATGGAAAAGCAATATTGACATCATAGAAAATAGATTTTAAGCCAAGAAATATTATAGAGAAAAAGAATGACATTTCATGATAACACAAATGTCAATATATTTTGAATACGTAATAATTATAAATATATAAGTAACTAACAACAGAAACCCAATATATAATGAAGCAAAATAAGACAGGATTCAAAGAAAAAAATTAAGAAAGGAGAGTTGGAGATTTACATATTACTTTCATAATTGACAGAAAAACTAATTTAGTAGTCAATAGAAATAAAGAAAATCTGAACAAAATTATCAGTCAGGTTGATATACTTGACATTTGAAAAATACTCTTTATTCCAAAATAGCAGAATACATATCCATGTTTTATAAACATACCCGCAATATGATCTAGGAAAAGTAATATGGACCTCAACAAAATTGAAAGATTTGTAATCACATGAAATATGCTCTCAGACTAAAAACATAATTAAATTAGAAATACTTAAAAAAACAAATAAAATAGGGGAGCTCCAAAAACATGTGAAAATTAAACAACACCACTCTTCTAAATAGACAAGTGTAGAAGAAAAAAAATCGCAGGTAAATTTAGAAACTGCTATGAATGAGTTTATAAAGGAAAGTATAACATCCAATTCAATAGATGTAGTAAAGCAGTATTTCAGAAAAAATTCATACCTTTAAAGCATATGTTAGGCTGAAAGATGTAAAACTTATGTTACATTTCAAGAAGCTGAAAAGGAAGAGTTAATTAAACATGAAGCCAAAAGAAGGAAGAAAATAACAAATATTCATAAATAAATATCGGAATGAAAAACAGTAAAAAATAAAGAAAGTAAAGCAATGAAGAAGTCACAGAAATCAAATGTGTTCTTTGGAAAAATCAACAAAATTGATAAGCCTTTACGTAGCCTGATAAATTACAAAAGAGAGAGAGGGAAAGAATAAAAAGTCACAGACTGCCAAAATCAAAAAGCAAGAAGAAACATTAAAATATTATACGAGAATATTACAAACAAATATATACCAATGACTTAGATAAGTAAAATGAAATGCATGAATTCCTGGAGAGACACAAAATATCAAAGCTTACTCAAAAATAAATGTGATAACTTGAATAGCTCTGTACTTTAAAAAAAAAAAAATTAGTTAAAAACCTACATGTAAATAAAACTCCAGGACTAGATAGCTTAACTGGGAGATTTTTACCAGATAATGAATAAATAAAACCCATCTTACACAAGTTCTCCAGAAAACTTAGGAAGTGTAAATGCTTCCTCATTCAATCTACAAAGCCACCATTACTCTGATACCAGATCATATACATTCCCAAATATTTGAAAATTAAATAATATTTCCAAATATTCACATGTAAAATAAAAAGTAAAAAAATAAGTTAGAAACGATCTTGAAGGGCAATGTAAATAAAATGCAGCATATCAAATTTGATTTTTTGAAAGACATTAAAAGCAGAGAAATCTACACATCAATATCTCTCAGAAACACAGATGAAAAATTTCTTAAATTTTCTTATTTTAGAAAATTGAGTCCAACAATAAATAAAAAGGATTAAAAAATTATGATTAAGTGGATATATCCCCAAAATTCAAACTGGGTTTTACATCTAACAATACATTAATAGAACATAGAATACTGATAGAAATAAAAGGCATACGGCACAGTATATTTATTAATAGTCACAGATAAAGAACATTTGTGAAAAACATCCAGCTATCAGCATACTTAATGTTGAAATATTTAATGATTTCCCCTATGATCAGAAACAATGTATAAGTATGCACTTTCACCAATTACATTTTGCATTATACTGGAGGATCTCACAGTGCCATGAATTATTAAAAAGAAATAAAATGTATCCAAAATGAAATAAAGAATTAAAAATATTTACATTTACGTAGTAACAAAATTGTCTATGGTTCCTACATATTAGAAGTCATTTTAAAAAAATGCAGGAAAATAAATCAATATAAAAATCAAAATTTTATCATTTATATTAACATCAAAAATATGATGTACCTAGGAATAAATCTGACAAAATATGCATGATGTGTATACACTGGAAGCTAGAATGATTTCTAAGAGAAATTTGTAAAGTTCTAAGAAAGGTAGAGAGGCAGCCTATCTTCATGGATCTCAGGACTCAATAGTCATAATATGTCAACTTTCCTAAATTTAAAGACTCTGGCGGAGCAAGATGGCTGAATAGGAACAGCTCCAGTCTCCAACTCCCAGTGCGAGCGACACAGAAGACCGGTGATTTCTGCATTTTCAACTGAGCTACTGGGGTCATCTCACTAGGGAGTGCCGGACAATCGGTGCTGGTCAGCTGCTGCAGCCCAACCAGTGAGAGCTGAAGCAGGGCAAGGCATCGCCTCACCTGGGAAGCACAAGGGGGAAGGGAGTCCCTTTTCCTAGCCAGGGGAACTGAGACACACAACACCTGGAAAATCGGGTGACTCCCACCCCAATACTGGGCTGTGAGCAAACGGGCACATCAGGAGATTGTATCCCACACCTGGCCGGGAGGGTCCCACGGCCACGGAACCTCCCTCATTGCTAGCACAGCAGTCTGTGATCTAACCACAAGGCAGCAGCGAGGCTGGGGGAGGGGCGCCCACCATTGCTGAAGCTTAAGTAGGTAAACAAAGCCGCTGGGAAGCTCGAACTGGGTGGAGCTCACAGCAGCTCAAGGAAACCTGCCTGTCTCTGTAGACTCCACCTCTGGGGACAGGACACAGCTAAACAACAACAACAAAAAAAAGCAGCAGGAACCTCTGCAGATGCAAACGACTCTGTCTGACAGCTTTGAAGAGAGCAGTGGATCTCCCCACATGGAGGTTGAGATCTGAGAAGGGACAGACTGCCTGCTCAAGTGGGTCCCTGACCCCTGAGTAGCCTAACTGGGAGACATCCCCCACTAGGGGCAGTCTGACACCCCACACCTCACAGGGTGGAGTACACCCCTGAGAGGAAACTTCCAAAGGAAGAATCAGACAGGTACACTCGCTGTTCAGCAATATTCTATCTTCGGCAACCTCTGCTGCTGATACCCAGGCAAACAGGGTCTGGAGTGGACCTCAAGCAATCTCCAACAGACCTACAGACAGTCCTTCTGACTGTCAGAAGGAAAACTATCAAACAGGAAGGACACCTATACCAAAACCCCATCAGTACGTCACCATCATCAAAGACCAGAGGCAGATAAAACCACAAAGATGGGAAAAAGCATGGCAGAAAACCTGGAAATTCAAAAAATAAGAGCGCATCTCCGCCTGCAAAGGAGCACAGATCATCGCCAGCAATGGATCAAAGCTGGACAGAGAATGACTTTGATGAGATGAGAGAAGAAGGCTTCAGTCCATCAAACTTCTCAGAGCTAAAGGAGGAATTACGTACCAAGCGCAAAGAAACTAAAAATCTTGAAAAAAGAGTGGAAGAATTGACAGCTAGAATAATTAATGCAGAGAAGGTGATAAACGAAATGACAGAGATGAAAACCATGACACGAGAAATACATGAAAAATGCACAAGCTTCAGTAACTGACTCGATCAACTGGAAGAAATAGTATCAGCGATTGAGGATCAAATGAATGAAACGAAGCAAGAAGAGAAACCAAAAGAAAAAAGAAGAAAAAGAAATGAACAAAGCCTGCAAGAAGTATGGGATTATGTAAAAAGACCAAATCTATGTCTGATTGGGGTGCCTGAAAGTGAGGGGGAAAATGGAACCAAGTTGGAAAACACTCTTCAGGATATCATCCAGGAGAACTTCCCCAACCTAGTAGGGCAGGCCAACATTCAAATTCAGGAAATACAGAGAACACCACAAAGATACTCCTTGAGAAGAGCAACTCCAAGACACATAATTGCCAGATTCACCAAAGTTGAAATGAAGGAAAAAATCTTAAGGGCAGCCAGAAAGGTCGGGTTACCCACAAAGGGAAGCCCATCAGACTAACAGCAGATCTCTCCGCAGAAACTCTACAAGCCATAAGAGAGTGGGGGCCAATATTCAACATTCTTAAAGAAAAGAATTTTCAACACAGAATTTCATATCCGGCCAAACTAAGTTTCATAAGTGAAGGAGAAATAAAATCCTTTACAGATAAGCAAATGCTTAGAGATTTTGTCACCACGAGGCCTGCCTTACAAGAGACCATGAAGGAAGCACTAAACATGGAAAGGAACAACCGATACCACTCATTGCAAAAACATGCCAAAATGTAAAGACCGTCGAGGCTTGGAAGAAACTGCATCAAGTAACGAGCAAAATAACCAGTTATTATCATAATGGCAGGATCAAGTTCACACATAACAGTATTAACCTTAAATGTAAATGGAATAAATGGTCCAATCAAAAGACACAGACTGGCAAACTGGATAAAGATTCAAGACCCATCAGTCTGCTGTATTCAGGAGACCCATCTCACATGCAGAGACATACATAGGCTCAACATAAAGGGATGGAGGAAGATCTAACAAACAAAGGGAGAACAAAAAACAGCAGGGGTTGCAATCCTAGTCGCTAATAAAACAGACTTTAAACCATCAAAGATCAAAAGAGACAAAGAAGGCCATTACATAATGGTAAAGGGATCAATTCAACAGGAAGAGTTAACTATCCTAAATATATATGCACCCAATACAGGAGCACCCAGATTCATAAAGCAAGTCTTTAGAGACTTACAAAAAGACTTAGACTCCCATACAATAATAATGGGAGACTTCAACACCCCACTGTCAACATTCGGCAGATCAACGAGACAGAAAGTTAACAAGGATATCCAGGAATTGAACTCATCTCTGCACCAAGCAGACCTAATAGACATCTGTAGAACTCTCCACCCCAAATCAACAGAATATACATTCTTCTCAGCATTGCATCACACTTATTCCAAAATTGACCACATAATTGGAAGTAAAGCACTTCTCAGCAAATGTAAAAGAACAGAAATTATAACAAACTGTCTCTCAGAAAACAGTGCAATCGAACTAGAACTCAGGACTAAGAAACTCAATCAAAACTGCTTAACTACATGGAAACTGAACAACCTGTTCCTGAATGATTACTGGGTACATAACGAAATGAAGGCAGAAATAAAGGTGTTCTTTGAAACCAATGAGAACAAAGATACAACTTACCAGAATCTCTGGGACACATTTAAAGCAGTGTGTAGAGGGAATTTTATAGCACTAAATACCCACAAGAGAAAGCTGGAAAGATCTAAAATGGACACTCTAACATCACAATTAAAAGAACTAGAGAAGCAAGAGCAAACACATTCAAAAGCTAGCAGAAGGCAAGAAATAACTAAGATCAGAGCAGAACTGAAGGAGATAGAGACACAAAAAGCCCTCCAAAATATCAATGAATGCAGGAGTTGGTTTTTTGAAAAGATCAACAAAATTGACAGACCGCTAGCAAGACTAATAAAGAAGAAAAGAGAGAGGAATCAAAGAGACGCAATAAAAAATGATAAAGGGGATATCACCATTGACCCCACAGAAATACAAACTACCATCAGAGAATATTATAAACACCTCTATGCAAATAAACTAGAAAATCTAGAAGAAACGGATAATTTCCTGGACACTTACACTCTCCCAAGACTAAACCAGGAAGAAGTTGAATCCCTGAATAGACCAATAGCAGGCTCTGAAATTCAGGCAATAATTAATAGCCTATCCACCAAAAAAAGTCCAGGACCAGATGGATTCACAGCTGAATTCTACCAGAGGTACAAGGAGGAGCTGGTACCATTCCTTCTGAAACTATTCCAATCAATAGAAAAAGAGGGAATCCTCCCTAACTCATTTTATGAGGCCAACATCATCCTGATACCAAAGCCTGGCAGAGACACAAGAAAAAAAGAGAATTTTAGACCAATATCCCTGATGAACATTGATGCAAAAATCCTCAATAAAATACTGGCAAACCGGATTCAGTAGCACATCCAAAAGCTTATCCACCATGATCAAGTGGGCTTCATCCCTGGGATGCAAGGGTGGTTCAACATTCGCAAATCAATAAACGTAATCCAGCATATAAACGGAACCAAAGACAAGAACCACATGATTATCTCAATAGATGCAGAAAAGGCTTTTGACAAAATTCAACAGCCCTTCATGCTAAAAACGCTCAATAAATTCGGTATTGATGGAACGTACCTCAAAATAATAAGAGCTATTTATGACAAACCCACAGCCAATATCATACTGAATGGGCAAAAACTGGAAAAATTCCCTTTGAAATCTGGCACAAGACAGGGATGCCCTCTCTCACTACTCCTATTCAACATAGTGTTGGAAGTTCTGGCTAGGGCAATCAGGCAAGAGAAAGGAATCAAGGGTATTCAGTTAGGAAAAGAAGAAGTCAAATTGTCCCTGTTTGCAGATGACATGATTGTATATTTAGAAAACCCCATTGTCTCAGCCCCAAATCTCCTTAAGCTGATGAGCAACTTCAGCAAAGTCTCAGGATACAAAATTAATGTGCAAAAATCACAAGTATTCTTATACACCAGTAACAGACAAACAGAGAGCCAAATCAGGAATGAACTTCCATTCACAATTGCTTCAAAGACAATAAAATACCTAGGTATCCAACTTACAAGCGATATAAAGGACCTCTTCAAGGAGAACTACAAACCACTGCTCAGTGAAATCAAAGAGGACACAAACAAATGGAAGAACATACCATGCTCATGGATAGGAAGAATCAATATCATGAAAATGGCCATACTGCCCAAGGTTATTTATAGATTCAATGCCATCCCCATCAAGCTACCAATGAGTTTCTTCACAGAATTGGAAAAAACTGCTTTAAAGTTCATATGGAACCAAAAAAGAGCCCACATTGCCACGACAATCCTATGTCAAAAGGACAAAGCTGGAGGCATCACACTACCTGACTTCAAACTATACTACAAGGCTACAGTAACCAAAACAGCATGGTACTGGTGCCAAAACAGAGATATAGACCCATGGAACAGAACAGAGTCCTCAGAAATAATACCACACATCTACAGCCATCTGATCTTTGACAAACCTGAGAGAAACAAGAAATGGGGAAAGGATTCCCTATTTAGTAAATGGTGCTGGGAAAATTGGGTAGCCGTATCTAGAAAGCTGAAACTGGATCCTTTCCTTACTCCTTATATGAAAAGTAATTCAAGATGGATTAGAGACTTAAATGTTAGACCTAATACCATAAAAACCCTAGAAGAAAATCTAGGTAGTACCATTCAGGACATAGGCATGGGCAAGGACTTCATGTCTAAAACACCAAAAGCAACGGCAACAAAAGCCAAAATTGACAAATGGGATCTAATTAAACTAAACAGCTTCTGCACAGCAAAAGAAACTACCATCAGAGTGAACAGGCAACCTACAGAATGGGAGAAAATTTTTGCAACCTACTCATCTGACAAAGGGCTGATATCCAAAACCTACAAAGAACTCATACAAATTTACAAGAAAAAATCAAACAACCCCATCAAAAAGTGGGCAAAGGATATGAACAGACATTTCTCAAAAGAAGACATTCATACAGACAACAGACACATGAATAAATGCTCATCATCACTGGCCATCAGAGAAATGCAAATCAAAAGCACAATGAGATACCATCTCACACCAGTTAGAATGGCAATCATTCAAAAGTCAGGAAACAACAGGTGCTGGAGAGGATGTGGAGAAATAGGAACACTTTTACACTGTTGGTGGGATTGTAAACTAGTTCAGCCATTATGGAAAAGAGTATGACAATTCCTCAAGGATCTAGAACTAGATGTACCATATGACCCAGCCATCCCACTCCTGGTTATATACCCAAAGGATTAGAAATCATGCTGCTATAAAGACACATGCACACGTATGTTTATTGCGGCACTATTCACAATAGCAAAGGCTTGGAATCAACCCAAATGTCCATCAGTGACAGACTGGATTAAGAAAATGTGAAAAAAAAAAAAATCATGAAAAAAAAAATATTCCATTATATGAATATACCACAACCTGTTTATCCGTTCATCAGTGGATAGACATTTTAAGTTTTTCTACTTTTGGGGCATTATTGATGAAACTGATAAACATTTTGTACAAATGTTTGTGTATAAGTATTGTGTTTTCATTACTCTTGGGTATATACCTACACGTAAAATTTCTGGATTTTATGGCAACTCTATATTTAAGTTTTTAAGGAGCTGCCAAACAGTTTTCCAAAGTGGCTGCATCACTTTCCATTTTTACATTTTGAATTTTAAACCAGGGGTTCTGGTATTACCTATTCAAGATAATCAATAAAATATTGTTTAAATAATAAATTAGAGCTATACTCACTGAAAAAAAAAAAAAAAAAAAAAAAAGAAAATGTGGCACATATATACCATGGAATACTATGCAGCCATAAAAAAGGATGAGTTTGCATCCTTTGTAGGGACATGGATGCAGCTGGAAACCATCATTCTTAGCAAACTATCACAAGAACAGAAAACCAAACACCACGTGTTCTCACTCATAGGTGGGAACTGAACAATGAGATCACTTGGACTCGGGAAGGGGAACATCACACACCGGGGCCTATCATGGGGAGGGGGAAGGGGGGAGGGATTGCATTGGGGAGTTATACCTGATATAAATGATGAATTGTTGGGTGCTGACGAGTTGATGGGTGCAGCACACCAACATGGCACAAGTATACATATGTAACAAACCTGCACGTTATGCACATGTACCCTAGAACTTAAAGTATAATAAAAAATAAAAAATAAAAAAAAGATTCTATGCAATTTCAAAAATACACAATTACTCTTGAATAAGTCTGTAAGTTGTTTATGTATTTCTAACTTTCTGTTTAGAAAGGGCAAGATTCCAGAGTAGACAAAATTACTTTGAATAAGAACAAGGACACAAGAACAACAAAGAAAAGAAAACTACAGGGTAATAGCTATGATGAATACAAACACAAAAACTCTCAACAAAATACTAACAAAGGAAATTCAAATACATTATAAAGATCATTCACCATGATCAAGTGGGATTCACCCAAGGGTTGCAAATATGGCTCAACATATACCCATCAACAAACATAATAGATCACATAAATAGAATCAAGGACAAAAATATGATAGATGTTTTTACTTATTTTTTATTTTTGTGTTATTTTATTTTATTTTTTTCAGTGAGGACAGAGCAAGATTGCTGAATAACAACCTCCATGGATAATCTCCTCTTCCCAACAGGAGCACCACATTTTAACCAACAACCACACACGAAATAGCACCATTGTAAGAACAAAAAATCAGGTGAACAATAACAGTACCTTTAACCTCATATTGTTGAGAAGGAACTGAAGAGGATATAAAAGAAAATTTTGAATCACTGAGATCACCTCTCCCCCATCCCCTAGCAGTGACTTCATGGTGTGAATAGAGAATCTGTGCACTTGGGGGAAGAAGAGCACAGCGACTGGCAGGCTTGGCATTGAACTGTTTTGCTACACTGTTGCAATAAAGAGCAAAGATTGGTGCTCATCTGGTGCCTTCCCATGGAGGGAGCATTCAGAGCAGTCAGAAAGGAATCACCCATCCCAGACATCAGAACTCACCACTGGAGTCTAAAATGCTCCAGCATCCTAAGTAAACTTGAAGGCAGTCTAAGCCACAAGGGCTGACATTCCTAGGCAATTCCTAGTGCTGTGCTGGGCTTAGAGCCAGTGGACTAGGGAAACAGCTGACCTAGGGAGATACCAGCCAAGGCAGCTAAGGGAAAGGCTTGCACCACTCCTCCCCTAATCCCAGGCAGTGCAGCTCACAGAAATGAAAGTGACTCTCATTCTGCTTCAAGACAGGAGCAGGAAGAGTAAAGAGGACTTTGTCTCAAATCTTGTATATCAGCTCAGCCACTATAGGACAGGGCACAGGGCAGAGTTGTGAGGCCCCATTCCAGGTTCTACCTCCTAGACAACATTTCTAGATACACCTTGGGCCAGAAGGAAACCCACTGCCTTGAAGGGAGGGACCCAGTCTGGGGACAATTCATCACCTGCTGACTGAAGAATCTTTGGGCCCTGATATCCTGCAGTGATACCTTGCTTGTATGCCATGGCCTTTGGTGACACCCTAAGACATGCTGGCTTCAGGTGAGACCTAGTACATTTCCAGCTGTTGTGACTAGGGTGAAAGACTCCTTTTGCTTGAGAAAAGCAGAGGAAAAATGAAGGGGACTTTGTCTTGCACCTTAGGAACCAGCTCAGCCACAATGGGGTAGAGAACCAAGCAGGCTATTGTGATGGCTAAATCCAGGCCTAGGCTCTTGGACATTTCTGGACCTGTCCTGCAGTAGAAGGGAACCCACTGCCCTGAAGAATGGCTCCCAGTCCTCGTAGCATTCACCACAAGCTCACTGAAGAGCCCTTGGACTTTAAGTGAATATTGGTGGTAGCCTGGCAGAAATTCCCTGCCTGTAAAAAGGGGAGAAAAAAGAGGGGAGGACATTGTCTTATAGTTTGAGGGCCATCTTAGCCATGGCAGAATAGAACACTAGGTAGATTTCTAAGATTTTATTTTATTTTTTTCTTTTTTGAAAGAGGGTCTTCCTGTCACCCAGGCTGAAGTGCAGTGGTGTGATCTTGGCTCACTGCAACTTCCACCTCCTGGGCTCAAGCAATCTTCCCATCTCAGCCCCCTGTAGCTGGGACTACAGACATGTGCCACCATGCCCAGCTAATTTTTGTATTTTTAAGTACAGATGAGTTCATCATGTGTCCAGGATGGTCTCAAACTCCTGAGCTAAAGTGATCTGCCTGCCTCAGCCTCCCAAAGTGCTGGGATTACAGGCATGAGCCTCTGCACCAAGTAGATTTCTAAGGTTTTTGACTCTAGTCCCTGGACCCTAGAAAACATATCTGAACCCTTCTGGGACATGGAGGTACTCACCGTCCTGAAGTATAGGACATTACCCTGTCTGGCTTCCCTACTTGCTGACTGTAGAGCCCTAGGGCTTTGAGTGAACCTAGGTAGCAGCTAGGTTCACTGACCTTGAGCTAGACTCAGTGCTCTGCTGGCTTCAGGTTTGACCCAGTGCAGTCCTAATGGTGGTAGCCACAGAGGTCTTGCATCACCCATCCTCTAGCTCTAAGCTGATCAGCACAGAGAAGGAGCCTTGGTTTGGGGAAAAAGTAAGAGAAGAAAACAAAAATATCTACCTGCAAACCAGACAATTCTTCTGATCTTATCCAAGGCCACCAAGTCAGCACACCTGTGAGTCTGCAAGAATCAGTGTTATTGGTCTTGGGGCCCAAGTCCCATTGAATAGCTGGAAAGCTTCCCCAAGAAAGAAGGGTACAAGCAAGCCTAGACTGCGAGGACTACAATAAATATCCAAATCTTCAATGCCCAGATGCTGACAAACCTCCATAAGCATCAAGACTATCCAGGAAAACATAACTTCTCCAAAAGAAATAAATAAGACACTAAGGACCAGTCCTGGAGAAATACAGATGTATGACCTTTCACAAGGAAAATTCAAAGTAGCTGGTTTGAAGAAACGGAAAGAGATTTAAGACAACACAGAGAAGGAATTCAGAATTCTATCAAATAAATTTCATAAAGTGATTGAAATAGTTTAAAAGAATCAAGCAGAAATTGTAGAGCTGAAAAACGCAACTGACATACTGAAGAATGTGTAGGAGTTTCTTAATAGGGGAACTGTGGAGCAAAAAAGAGAATTAGTGAGCTTGATGACAGGTTATTTGAAAGTCACAGAAGAGACAACAGAAAAACAAATAACAAATAATGAAACACACTCACGAGATGTAGAAAATAGCTTTGAAAAGGCAAATCTAAAAGTTATTGGTCTAAAAGAGAAGGTAGAGAAACAGATAGGAGTGGAAAGTTTATTCAAAGAAATAATAATAGAGAATTTTCAAAGCGAAAAGAGAGATAACATTCAAGTACAAGAACGTGATAAAGCACGAAATGGACTTCCCCTAAAGAAGACAACCTCAAGGCATTTAACAATCAAACTTCCAAAGACCAGAGAAAATGAGAGAACTCTAAAACCAGCAAGAGAAAAGAAAAAAAATAACACACAATGGAGCTCCAATACATCTGGCAGCTGACTTTTCAGAGTAAACCTGACAGGCCAGTAGAGGCTAGTATGGCATATTTAAAGTGATGAAGGAAAATAATTTTTACTTTAGAATAGTATACCCAGTGAAAATATGCATTAAGCATGAGGAAGAAATAAAGACATTCCCAAACAAAAGCTGAGGGATTTCATCAACACCAGACCTGTCCTACAGGAAATGCTATAGGAAGTTTTTCAGTGTGAAAGCAAATGATGTTAATGAACAAGAAAAAATCACCTGAAAGTACAAAACTCACTAGTAATAGTACGCACACAGAAAAACACAATTATAACACTGTAATTGTGGTGTGTAAACTATTCATCTTAAGTAGAAAGACTAAATGATGAACCAATCAAAAATAAAAACTACAACAACTTTTCATGACAAACAGTACTATAAGACATACAGAGAAACAACAAGTTAAAATGTTGGAAGAAGAAGTTAAAGTGTAGAGTTTATATTAGTTTTTGTTTATGCAACCAGTTTTAAGTTCTCATTAATTTAAAATTATAAGTTATAAGATACTCTATCAATCCTCATGGCAACCTCAAATCGAAAACCATACAATGGATACACAAATAACATAAAAGAGAATTTAAATCATACCTCCAGATAAAATCACTTTAACTAAAAGGAAGACTAGATGAAAGGAAATAAGAATGAGAAGACCACAAAACAACAAGAAAACAAATAGCAAAATAGCAGGAGTAAGTCCTTACTAATGAATAATAATATTGAACGTAAATACACTAACCTCTCTAATCAAAAGACATAGAGTGGCAGAATGGATTAAAAAAGGAAGACTCAATTATCTGTTGTTTAATGTAAACACATTTCACCTCTAAAGATACACAAAGACTGAAAATAAAGGAATAATAAAAGATATTCCATGCTAATTGAAACAAAAAAAAATAAAAGAAGTAGCTATACTTATACCAGACAAAATATATTTCAAGACAAAAACTACAAGAGGAAACAAAGAAAGTTACTATATAATGATAAAAGGGTAAATTCATCAAGAGGATATAGTAATTACATATGCACCCAGTGCCGAAGCAACCAGATATAGAAAGTAAATATTATTAAAGCAAAAGAGAGAGACAGGCCTCAATACAAGAATAGCTAGACACCTCAACACCCAATTTTCAGCATTGGACAAATCTTCCAGAAAGAAAATCAACAAAGAAAATCGTGTTTAATCTTGCACCTTAGAACAAATGGACCTAATAAATATTTACAGAATATTTAATCCAACAGCTTCAGAATAAACATTCTTCTCCTCAGCATATAGATTATTCTCAAGGAGATATGTCAGCTAACAAAACATGTCTGAAAATACTGAAAAACTCACAATCATCTCAAGCATTTTCCCTGACGGCAATGGAATAAAACTACAAATAAATAACAAGAGGAATTTTAGAAGCTATACAAACACATGGAAATTATACATATGCTCCTTAATGTCCAGTTGGTCAATGCAGAAATTAAGAGGGACATTGAAAAATTTCTTGAAACAAATGGTCATGCAAACACAACATAACAAAACCTATGGGATACAGCAAAAGCAGAGCTAAGAGGAAAATCTATAGCTATGTGCCTACATAAAAAACAAAACCAAACAAACAAAAACCTTCAAATAAATAGCTTAATAGCCTAACATGTCTGTTTTGTTTTGTTTTGTTTTGTTTTGTTTTGTTTTGTTTTGTTTGAGATGCAGTCTTGCTCACTTTGTCACCAGACTGGAGTGCAGTGATGCCATCTCAGCTCACTGAAACCTCCACTTCCTGAGTTCAAGCGATTCTCTCGAGTAGCTGGGACTACAGGTGCATGCCACCATGCCCAGCTAATTTTTTTTTGTATTTTTAGTAGAGACATGGTTTCACCATGTTGGCCAGGATGGTCTCAGTCTCTTGACCTCATAATCTGCCCACCTCAGCCTCCCAAAGTCCTGAGATTACAGGGGTGAGCCACCACGCCCAGCTAGCCTAACGTGTCTTAAAGAACTAGATAAGCAACAGCAAACCAAACCCAATATTAATAGAAGAAAAAAAAGTGTAAAGATCAGAGCAGAAATAAATTATGTATAAATAAACAAATAAAACAATAAAAAAGATAACCAAGTAAAAAGTTTTTTAAAAAGAGATAAATAATATTGATAAACCTTTACTAAAACTAACAAAAAAAGAAAGAAGAACCAAATAAATAAAATTAGAGATGAATTTCTAATTACAACTGATACTGCATAAGTTCAGTAGAAATTTATATATTTGCCATTATGAGAAAATATATGGCAATAAACTGGAAAATCCAGAGGAAATAGGTAAATTCCTAGACACATACAACTTACCAAGATTGAATCATGAAGAAATCCAATATCAAAACAGACCAATCACAAGGAAGGAAATTGGAGCTCTAATAAGTCTCCCAGTAAAGAAAAGCTTGGGACCCAATGGCTTCACTGCTGAATTCTATCAAACATTTAAAGAACTAACACCAATCCTAATTAAACTCCTCCAAAAAATGGAGAAGCTAATATTTCCAAACTTATTCTATGCAGATAGTTTTCCCTGATACCAAAGGCAGACAAAGGCATATCCAAAAAAGAAAACTAAAGGCCAATATTTCTGATGAAATCTGATGCAAAAATCCTCAACAAAATACTATCAACCCAAATTCAACACACTAAAAAGATCATTCATCATGACCAAGTGGGATTTAGCACAGAGATTCAACAATGGTTCAGCATACACAAATCAGTCAATGTGATACACCATGTCAACAGAATGAGGAACAACAACCATATGATCATTTCAATTGATGCTGTAAAAGCATTTGATAACATTCAAAATCCTTCCATGATTAAGAAAAAACTGGTAATACAAGGAACATACCTCAACATGATAAAATCCGTATATTACAGACCCAAGTTAGTATTATAATGAATAGGGAAAAACTGAAAGCCTTTCTTGAAAGCATCTTTGTCTGGATCATGACAGAGAACCCCACTTTCCCAACTGTTACTCAACATAGTACTGGAAGTTCTAGCTAGAGCAATCAGACAAGAGAAAGAAATAAAGAGCGTCAAAGTGGGAAAAGAAGTAGTCAAATTATCCTTGTTTGCAGATGTTATGATCTCATATTTGGAAAAATCTAAAGACACCAACAAACTATTAGAACTGATAAATAAATTCATTAAAGTTTTAGGATTCAAAATCAACATACAAAAATCAGTGGCATTTCTAAATGCCAAGAGTGAATGATTTGAAAATGAAATCAAAACTGTAATCCCATTTGTAATAGCAATAAATAACAAAGAAATGAAAGATCACTACAATGAAAACTAGAAAACATTGGTGAAAGAAATTAAAAAGGATGCATCGAAAAGAAAGACATTTTGTATTCATGGATTTGAAGAATCAATATTGTTAAAATATCCATAGTACCCAAAGCAATGTACAGACTCAATGCAATTCCTAACAAAATGTCAATGACATTCTTCAGATAAATAGAAAAACAATCCTAAAATTTTTTTGCAACAACAAAATATCCAGAATAAACAAAGCTATTCTGAGCAAAAAGAAGAAAACTTGAGGATTCACATTACTTCATTTCTAATTATACTATAGAGATATAGTAAGCAAAATGGCATGGTACTGTTAAAGACAGACACACAGATCAGAGGAAAAGAATAGAGAACCCAGAAATAAATTCATACACCTACAGTGAATTCATTTCCAACAAGTGTGCCAAGAATATACATTAGGGGAAATGACAGTCTCTTCAATCAATGGTGCTGGGAAAACTGGATGGGGGATAAACATCCCATTTTCCATGATGTGATTATTATGCATTGCATGCCTCTGTCAAAGTATCTCTTGCACCCAATAAATAAACATACCTACCATAGATGTAGAAAACCTTAAAGACTCCAAAAAGTTGTTATAACTAATGAATGACTAGTAAATTTGCAGAATACACAACCAACATAGAATTAGTAGTATTTCCATACCACCAACAGCAAACTATCATAAAAAAATTAGGAAGCAATTTCATTTACAATGGCCACAGAGAAATATTTAGGAATAAACTTAACCAAACAAATGGAAGATCTCTATAATAAAATCTGTAAAGCATTGATGAAAGAAATTGGAGGAAATCCAAACAAATGGAAAGGTATTCTGTGTTCATGGATCGGGATAATTAATATTGCTAAAATGTCAATATTAACCAAAGCCATCTACATATTTAATGAAATCCTTATCAAAAAGACAATGCCATTTTCACAGATTTTTTAAAGCAATGTTCAAATTCAAATGGAAATGTAAAAGACTGCCAATAGACAAAGCAATCTTGAGCAAAAAAGAATAAAGTTAAGGCATCACACAACATGACTTTAAAATATACTACAAAGATATAGTAAACAAAATGTATGGTTCTGGCATAAAAATAGATACATAAACCAATGGAACAGAATAGAAAACCCTAAGAATAAATCCATACACTTAAAGCCAACAAAAGTGTCAAGAACACGTATTAGGGAAAGAATAGTTTTTTCAGTAATGATGTTGGGAAAACTGCATATCTACACTCAGAAAAATGAAACTAGACCCCTATCTCTCACCACACACAAAAATCAAATCAAAATGTCTTAAAGACTTAAATTTAAGTAAGACCTGAACTTTAAGTAAGACCTGAAACTATGGAAGCACTTGAAGAAAGCTTAGGGAAATTGCTTCATAACACTGGGCTGGGCAAGGATTTTTAAAAATAAGACTTCAAAAGCAAAGGCAACAATAGCAAAAATAGACAAATGGGATTGTATCAAACTAACAACAACAACAAAACAAGCAAACAAACAAACAAAACCTTCTGCTCATCAAAGGAAATAACCAACAAAGAGACAACTCACAGAGTGGGAAAAAATATTTGCAAATTTCCTGTCTGACAAGATATTAATAACCGTAATATATAAGAAGCTCAAAAAACTCAATAGCAAGAAACCATGTAATTGGATTTAAAAATGGGCAAAAGATCTGAAAAGACATTTCTCAAAAGAATACATACAAATGGCCAAGGTTTACATTTAAAAATGCTCAAAATCACTAGTCATTAGTGGAATACAAATCAAAACCAAAATGAGGTATCACCTCACACCAGTTCAAATGGCTATTATCAAAAAACAAAAACAAAAACAAATAACAAATGCTGGCAAGGATGTGGAGAAAGGGCAACTCTTGTGTACTGTTGTTGGGAATGTAAATTCATACACCCATTATGGAAAACAGTACTGAGTATGCACTCGAAGACCGTGAAATCAGTATGTTAAAGAGATAGCTGCACTCCCAATAAGCAGCACTATTCACAATAGCTGAGATATGGTATCAACTTAAATGTTCATATACAGATGAATGAATAAAGAACACGAGACATATTTATATATGAATGAATAAAGAACATGAGGCATTATATATATATATATTCTCTACAGCTGTACAACAGAATGAAATCTTGTCATTCACGGCAACATGAATGAACTTGGAGGACATTATGTTAAGTAAAATGACCCATGTATAGAAAGACAAACACCACATGATCTCACTCATCAGTGTTATCTAAAAAATGTTGATCTCGTACAGGTAGAGAGTACAATAGTGGTTACCAGAGGCTAGGGAGGGGAAGAGTGAGGGGAGATTGGGAAAGGTTCACCTGTGGGTACAAAGTTACAGATACACAATAAGTTCTGATGTTGTATTACACAGTAGGGTAACTATAGCAAATAACTACGTAGTGTAAACCTCAACATAGCTAGAGGAGATTTTGAGTGTTGCCACCAAAATAAACGATAAATGTTTAAAGTGATGGATTTGGCAATTACTCTGATTCACTCATTATACAATGTATATATGATTCGAAATATTACACTGTCCCCCAAACGTGTACAATTATTACATTTCAATTATATAAAAACATTAATAAAAATATTAGAAGTTTTATCAACAACAACAAATAACACAAAGCTAGCGGACTCACACTACTGATGTTAGACATTGTAGTACTACAGTATTCAAGACAGTTTTGTATTTGTGTCATGAGATACAAATAGATGAAGGCAGCAGCATTTAGGGTGCAGAAATAGGCCCACATGTATGTGATCAATTTGTTTTTTGATAGAGGAATAATAATTCAGTGAAGAAAGAATAATATTTTCAACAAATATGCTGGAACTATTGTATCTCCCTTTAAAAATGCCTTTGATCTCTACCTCACTTTTGAAACAAGTGTTAAATAAAAATAAATCATAGATTTAAAATAAAAAGCATACTGTAAAAAACCTAGGATAAAAAATACGTGAAAATTTATTTCCTGTGTTAGGAATTTTCAAAAGCATGATTCATTAAAATGCAATGAATTAGACTTCATCAAATTTAAAAACTTCTATCCTTGGGCAACATTTGAAGAGACAATTCACAAAATAATATATACAGATGTCAAATAATAACGTGGAAAGTTGCTCAACATCATTATTCTTTGGAGAAATGCAAATTAAAATTTAACAAGTCATGACACATCTATTAGAATGTCCAAAAATTAAAGGCCTGACCATAAGGGATATCTACGAGATTATCTTTACTCTGCTGGTGTCAACGTGAGATGTAAAACCCTTTGGAAAACAGTTTTGCAGTTTCTTAAAATGTTCAAAATATACAACCATAATATCCAGTTATCACACTACTAGGATTTTACCCAAATATAATAAAAGTATATGTCAAGACAAACACTTTTCATAAATATATACATCAGCTTTATCTGTAATACACTAAAACTTAAAATCAAGCAAATGTGCATTAATGTGGTAATACACAATATACAAACGGTGGTAGAGCCACCGATGAAGTACTACTCAGCATTAAAAAGAATGATGAGGCCGGGCGCGGTGGCTCAAGCCTGTAATCCCAGCACTTTGGGAGGCCGAGACGGGTGGATCACGAGGTCAGGAGATCGAGACCATCCTGGCTAACATGGTGAAACCCCATATCTACTAAAAAATACAAAAAACTAGCCGGGCGAGGTGGCGGGCGCCTGTATTCCCAGCTACTCGGGAGGCTGAGGCGGGAGAATGGCGTAAACCCGGGAGGCGGAGCTTGCAGTGAGCTGAGATCCGGCCACTGCACTCCAGCCCGGGCGACAGAGAGAGACTCTGTCTCAAAAAAAAAAAAAAAAAAAAAAAAAGAATGATGGATTTTTGCACGCTGTTAAATGAGCAATGTTAAAAATAATTATGCTGTATGAAAGAAACCACACAAATTCAGACATACGGTATGATTCCATTTATATAACAATCTGGAAAATGCGAAACAAGACAATTTTGCCATATTTGATCCCCACACCCTCAGGATTTTGAAAATCTATATATTTAGAAAAGAAAGCCAATGAGAATTAAGACAATTCTTTCAATAATGAAACCCATGTATACATGTGTATAAATTCAACACACACACACATATACAACTTTCTATTATTTGAATAACCCTTTCCCAAGTCTTCTAAAGTGTATATTTTATTTTAACTGTAATACATAATTGTTTACATAATTAGGTGTGGGCTCTTTTAGTTTAACTGTAAAATAACATTTACACCTCTTTTTCATGTGAAATAACCGTCATGTTTGTTATCAAATGATTTATGAGCTAGCTGATTTTCCAAGAGTTAATTTATAAAGACACATTACATTTTTTGAGGTGGATTCTCCTTTAGATCATAAAATGCCAGCATATTTTATCACCAAGTGTTATGAAATGGACCAGAACAACAATAGGCTCATTATCCCCAGATTGTGTGACTCCATAATGTGTTTTTAACATTTATAAATTGAATATATAAAGAACTAGGATAATTTCTTTCTCAAATTGAAAAAAATAGATTTTACATCCCCAAAAATAAAGACCAATTGTCAGTTTCATTAATAGAATATTTTGTCTAAATACACACAAATACACATCTTCAATAACGCTAAAATTGCATGAATTAAATATACAACTTATTAGATTATAAATTTCAGGTTATACATCATTATTCTGTAAGCCACCATATTGCCAGAGAAAAGGGAGGGGTTGGAACTAGGTCCAGTTACAATGCCACAAAGCTTGCTGTTCTTACCAAGACTCAGTTGTTTTTCTTGAATAAATGCTCCCTGGGTTCAGTGAGCCTTTGTGAATTTCCATATTTGTTAAAAGTTGATTCTATTTTTGCCATTCTTCTGTTGCTTTTATAGAGAAGCAAAACTGACAAAATTTATCCTACTCCTCTTTCTTTTCTGATGCCACTCCAGAAATGGATTTTTAAAGTGTCCTGAAATTCCATAATTCTCCCCAGCACAACTAGAGACTTTAGTCACTTTCTATTCCAGCTGCCAGCATTCTATGTATGGTATGTACACATCTATAATAATGTGTCCAAATTATTATGGTTAGTCAAATGTAAATATTTCTGTAGGAATAGCTGCCACAGCTAACATGTTGTTTTAAATAAGTATAACTTTATTAATTTAAACTAATGTAAACAATTTGATTATATTATTTTGTATACTGCCTAATATAAAGCTCATTATATTAATATTTTAATGATGAATTAATACTTTATAATGTTACTCTCAGGTAAACAATTATAGAAGAAAGTTAATGAAAAATGCTATTTTTGTGGAAGGAATGAGATTTATTTCAGGATGAAGAAACTTCAGTTAAAAATGAGTAAAAATGACACATGTAATAAATTATGACCTAATGGTCTAGGTACATACAGTAGTGTGATGTAGGCCTGGTTCTCTAGGCCTGTATGCCTTTACCTCTAATATATTGAGAGAATTATCACAACATCACTTGACATCCATTCAGTTATCCCTATTTTGTTCATCAGCAAGACCACTGTCCCACCTTTCATCTTTTCAACAGAAAGTTATCAGGGCAAGTTGAATTTCAGTGTGTTCACTGTAAAAATGAACCAGTTCAGGATGGCTGTTGTGGCTCATGCCTGTAATCCCAGCACTTTGGGAGGCCAAGGCAGGCAGATCACTTAAGGTGAAGAGTTTGAGACCATCCTGGCCAACAGAGTAAACTTGTTTCTACTAAAAATATAAAAATTAGCCAGGCCTGGTGGTACATGCCTCCAATCCCAGTTGCTCAAGAGGCTGAGGCAGGAGAATCGCTTGAACTAGGGAGGCGGAGGTTGCAGTGAGCCAAGATTGCTCCACTGCACTCCAGCCTAGGTGACAGTCTCAAAGAAAAAAAAAAAAAAAAAAAAAAAAAACCAAATCCAAATCAGTTTTCTTAATAAAACAAAAACACATGAATGTGTCTCAGATGCATAGAAAAAAATGGAAAACTTACTCCTCATGAAAAGTGAAGTAGGAGATACACTAATGTGATTTCAAGTGGAGGCAATAACTAAGATTATTTAGTTGGTTAATTAATTTTAAATATAGGGTTGTTTTTTTTTTTTTTTTTTTTTTTTTTTTTTTTTTCAGTTTTGAACTCCTGTTTGGTTCTTTTAACAACTACAAATTTTAGCACTATGTCCTGTTCTTGTCTTACAATTTTGATTTCTTTATTTAAAAAAATCATGATTAAAAATATTTTGGATAGTTCTTTAGTCTCTATGCATTTTTTTATAATGACTTATTTCCTCATATGGTTTATAATTTTGGGTCCAACCATCTTCTTCAGACAGAGAATTTTTCTTGAAAGCATCATGCATTCTGGAGTATGGCAGAGTTCATGTGGAACTAATCTTAGCACTTGTCTCAGTTGGACTGCAGTGGCTCTCTCCCTGTGTTTTGCTTTCATTTTAATTTATCTGGTTAGGGTAGTGGTACCATCTGGGTAGCACAAATTGAAAATCAGATCTCAGGGAGCAGAGAACTTCTGGTTCATTGTAGCTTGGGTGACTTTTAATTTGTTTTGATACCTAGAATACCAGGAATACGAGGGAGTTATTTAATACATATGTCATCAGAAATTGGATTATATGTGCTTTTAAATTTCAATTTCCTTAAACTGGCTCAGATTTTACTAAACAGGAAATGTATTCTAGTCATTTAATGCATTGTTGTCATACTATGAGGTGAGTTTTCCTAATTATGTAATAATATAAATATTTAACTATAAATTAATCCTATTTCTTAAAATTCTTCATGTATACAATGGAAAGTAGTAATGAAAAAAAAAACTATTAACTATTATTTTCAGGTTTCTTAAATGCCGGGAAGAATTTGTTATGATTTTCAAAACTGTGAGCTGCCAAAATAATTGAAATAAAATCTGAAATAGTTTTGAATTACATAATTTCAGATTTGAAATAATTATATAATGAAAAATATTAGCATGCTAGCAAATAAAAATGATGAATAATAATGAACATCTATGTTTACATACGAGTATGTGTCAGAACATTATAGTGTTAGAATATTGAGGTTTTTTATTACCTGTTCTATGTGTGATTTATTCAAATTCTCATTTATTTTACTTAATGTTATTCTAAACCTGGATATAAGCAAAGGTGGCAAGAAGTGGTCCCAGTCAGCAGGCTGACTACGTGAGAAGTGTTAGCTGTAATTGTCATTATGATTACAGAATAGCTTTGGGGCTATCAGGGGAGTGACCACTGTAGTAATATACTACACCAATATTAATATCTCCCATGTTGAGGTTAGAAAAGGCATGAGAGGGTGATGACACAGGTCTAGAGTCATTCTTAAATTAAAAAAAAAATCACCATTTTTTTATTTTGGAGAAGAATTTACAAAACAGCAGATTTCCATTTTTATAGATCTGACTAGAAAACAGCCTTGTCTATCGATGGACATTATAATCTTCTCCTATAGCTGATGCTTTCTTCTATCTGAGTGATTTCTTATTAATGACATTTTCCCTCTACTGGAACCCTATAAAAACACTAAACTGTAGCTCTAAGATGACACCTATCTTGAACTATACCTGTCTGCAGTTCTCAAGATGACACCCATATTAGAATCACCTGGGAAAGCATGGGAGCAACAAAGGGAGCATCCCAGGTGTCATCACAGAGCAAGTAAGCAGAGTCTGCTGGTGACAGCTCTGCTTTCCACACTGTAAGTAAGGGACTTAGAAACAACTACAGGCTGCTGCAGCATGTGGCAAGACATGTACACCTCCCCAACCTCTGCATTTATCCAAAATATCAACTTGACTCAGGACTGAGGGACTTAAGTTAGGAGGGAGGGGACTTCTGGAGCTGAAAATAACTAGACCAGAGCATTGTAGACACAATGAACTCTCCAAAGTGGTTCTCTCCAGTGTTCTAGTTACACATGGCTTTGGAAGCTGATCTGGGCTAGCAGCATCATTAATGATACAATTTCTACAAAACATAAATTCTGTATTCCAAAGAATAAGTGTAAACATTTGGAAACTTTGATGATAATGATAGCATAGATTGAGAACTTTACATGTGCTACTATTTAATCCTCAAAATAAACTTACAGGATAGTCACCCTTATACAAATGTAACAGATAAGGGAACTGAGGTTTAGATAAGAAAAAGGTCTTACATTTTATACATTGAAGAGCATTTAAACATTTTTATCATTAAAATTAATATGTAATTTATGTATCATTTATAAATAGCTAGCATAGATATTTAGATTTGATCAATGGTTTCAAATCAAAGTTGATATCAAGAGTAAGAAGTTTATAGAGCTGAATAATCAAAATTATTTTTGTTCTATGCATTGCCTTAGACTTATTTGAAATACTGTCAGAAAATTGTGAAAAATCCGTTTGAATTTTGAGATAAATTAAAAGTATGTCTTCCAAAAGTTAAGATATACTAAAACTATCATATGTAAATAAAACTGTAAGTTCTTCAACAATGTATTCAAATAAATATCACTATTTTGTATAAACAATAATTTTTGACTTAGATACACATTTTAAAGTACTTTTTAATATAAGTAGAGGAACCTACATATTATATAATATGAAAGAGATAGCTGAAATGTATATTTCTCACTGAAGATAGTAAATGACAGTATCAATTATTTCTGTCCAGAAATCAGATAACATTATCTTCTATAATAGATCAAATTGAAGAAATATATTATGTAGCTTTCCAAGTATGCAGTATGCTTTGATCTTACCTGCTGGTTTACAGGAAAATTTCTGTTGATTTTTTTAATCTGCAATGATAAATAAATAATAAAAGTGAGAAGAAAAGTATGTGGTAACACAAGGCCCTCAGAATTTTATGCAGATTATTTTTAGCAAACTAATATATATTAATATCCTATTTTGATATACTGAAATCATCACATATAAAACAACATATATAAACAGATTTTTTCTTTTTAAAATTGGCTATCAAAATTATCCCACATTTCATATGTAAACATTTTGGAAAAGATTTCCCTTTAATTTTTTTTTTTTTTAACTCAGAAACCAAAAGCCTGTGCTCAAACAATGCTAAATGATTATCTATCAAGAATGTAGAGAGTAACTTTCTGTGGTTTGTTTTTTGCACTTTGAAATTATATTATATCCAATTTGTTTTAGCACTCAAGAGAACAGGGAAATGCAATATCCAAATGCTAAAGGATAAAGTATGTGTGTTGAACATTTTCAGTCAAGACTCCAGATAAAGTCTAACATTTACTTTAAGAAAATTTAATCAATGATATTTTATAAGAATTTAAAGTAGGTCTTCAGAGAAAGCATTTCCTCTGTCATACGCCATGGAAACAAACTTTAAAAACCAAATAAAAGTGAGCATTAAGTTTGGATAAAGGACATTACATGAAGTCTTTCTTCAATAGTGCTTTTGCTAAATAAAACGATTACCTTCCAATGGCTTTATAGAGAAACTTAAACATGCTAACTCTGTATGGTACACACTTACAGCAGAATTAATGCAGACTATATTCACTTATAAATCATGTCATTGACTTATTTTATTTTGTCCTTTTTTAGTTCCCTTTTGTCCTGCTGACTAGTGTGAAATAATATATCATTTAAACAGAAAAAGTACACAAAGTTGGAACATCAACAAAGGTCACATCTACAAGAACAGATTTATTGCAAGATATTTCTCACTTAAAATGTAAAAATAAAAGAAAATTTGAAAACATATGTGTGATCTGAGCAAGTTTAGGTTCAGAAACCATGTACTTCTTACATTATTATGATCATTTCAAAACACCTTTTGGCTCTGCAAAGGAATCTGCTAAGGAATCTCTGAACCTACTCATATATGCCTTCGGCTAAAATCAGCACAGCCTGGAAATACAGATGGAAAAGCTGATCTCTAAACATATTTTATTAATCAATTAAAAAATATATACTGAGTACTTTGTGGATATCTACTTTTTGCTAGTTCATATGAATTGTTATAAAGAATTCTAAAATTCAACTAATATTCTATGTGGGCCCTTGTCTTCAATAATGTACTATGTAGCTTTGTAAACTGCAATGATTTTTAATCCGAAAAAAAGTCTGAACCATCTTTCTAGGAACTTGAAGATCACCTATGAAAGTAAACACTTCATGATAGAAAGTAGTGGTTGAGCCAAACACGGAGTAGAAAGTAGTGGTTGAGCCAAGCTTCTGAGTCTAGCACAGAATTCTTGTCCTACTAACCCGCCCTTGGGAGTGTTTGCAGAATTAAGATGTTTTCTTGCACAGAGATCTACTTTCTCTCCCACTAGAGTGTTTACTAGACCATCAGAATTATTTATCTGTGAGGAGTTGTTACATTACCATTTTTTGTTTTTGTTAGTTTCCCTTAGTACATACCTGACTCACCTTGGAAAAGATCAATTTATTAACTGATACATGAATGTTACCATCTCTAACCTTTGAATGGTTTCTTATATAATGTTACTACTATTAAAATAATAAAATGTATGGTGTATTTCCTACCACTGCTCAAAAATAAGGAAATAAATTGGGAGTAACTTAGAATATAGAATATATTATGATATATTTTACATTAGAATATCTGTATCAAAAATTAGAATACAATAAAGAGGTCATATATTAATGACTAGAGAGAATGACAAGACAGTGAGATATGCCAACAACCAGAATAAAATGTAAATAATAATATTAATACGTAAAAACTATGTTTGGAAAATATTAAAATGGCCTTTAAAAATTATGTGTAGATTGTTTTCGTAATGTGGCAAATACAATAATAAAATAATAAAGTAGAACAAGGCATTAAGTCAATTATTAAAGAAGTAATATTCTTTAAAGTGGAAATACTGATAATTGTGCTCCTCTTAGTCAAATGATATCATCATAACCTTTCAAATACTGCTTCTCTATAACTTCATAATACTTTATACTTGAACAATTTACGTCATTCTAGGATTATGTAAAAATATTCAAAAAGAATGAGTCAATGCTTAAATACCACTATGTGTAGTATTAATAGATTTATTTGGCAAGAAAATAACTTGTGCAAGCTGATTTCCACTGAAATTTGTAGCTTTTTAATTGCGTATTAGTGTAAAATAATCTATTCATGTTTATTCATGCTTCAATGGAAATATAAACTTAAATAACCAAACTACTGACTGCACAGGAATGGAAGACGGCGAATCAAAATGGGGGGTGTGATGTCCAGCACAGAAAACTCCGTCCACCTGTTACCCTCATTGTGGCAGCAAGAAATGTACATCCATTTTATTCAGGAATTTTTCCTGGTGTTGTAGATACAAAATAATTCCTTGTTAAGATTTAAAATCTGTACACACACCCAAATCCATTTTAAAGATGATTTCCATCTTTCCCATAGCAAGTGGAGTATAACAATATAAAATGTTCCATTTGCTAGTACTTATACTAACATTTTAAAATAAAACAGTAAATAAAAATAGGGAGAATTAGAACATTTCATATCTTTATTTTATTTTATTTTATTTTATTTTATTTTATTTTATTTTATTTTATTTTTTGAGTCAAGAGTCTCGCTCTGTTGCCCAGGCTGTAGTGCAATGGCGCAGTCTCAGCTCACTGCAGCCTCCGTCTTCTGGGTTCAAGCGATTCTCCTGCCTCAGCCTCCACAGTAGCTGGTACTATAGGCGCCCGCTACCACGCCTGGCTTTTTTTTTTTCTTTTTTTTTCTTTTTTTTGTATTTTTAGTAGAGACAGGGTTTCACCATGTTGGCCAGGATGGTCTCGATCTCCTGACCTCATGATCCACCCGCCTTGGCCTCCCAGAATGCTGGGATTATAAGCATGAGCCGCTAATTTTTTTTTTTTTTTTTTTTTTTTTTTTTTTTTTTTTTTTTTTTTTTTTTTGAGAGGAAGTCTCACTCTTGTCCCCCAGGCTGGCAATCTCCGCCTCCGGGGTTCAAGCAGTTCTCCTGCCTCAGCCTCATGAGAAGCTGGGACTACAGGCAGGTGCCACCATGCCCGGCTAATTTTTGTACTTTTAGTAGAGACGGGTTTTTACCATGTTGGCCAGGTTGGTCTGGAACTCCTGACTTCAGGTGATCCGCCCGCCTCGGTCACCCAAAGTTCTGGGATTTCAGGCGTGAGCCACTGTGCCCGGCCAAACCGCTAATTTTTAACAGTCTAACATTTTTAAATATATACACAGAGAGAGTATAAATAAGTGGAAATATCACAGCAATTAAAACATATGTAGCATATACTGAACTATTTATTATGCTAAACAATAATCAATATATCCAAAATTTTTTAACACTGTGCATTCATTACAAATGCTTATGGTGATATTTACTGATTGACAAGATACAATGCTTTAAAAATGTTCTAATTTCAAGACAGCTTTATGCAGCATTTTAAAAATTATATATATACACATATATATGCATATGTATGTATGCATATATGTGTGTATGTATATTAAACATAAATACATATATTTATATATGCATACATATACACATACACAAAGATTGATAATTTGGGCATACATCCAGTCTTACAAATTTAGATTAATGTCTGTAAGAATGAATTGAAATTTATTTTATGTTTAATATGCATACATAAGCAGACATATGTGTATGACAATGATACTGACAGTTATAAATATAAAATTCTAACAGTTTTGTTTTTTATTTAGGGATTATTACATGAAAACTTCCTTTACTGCTTTGTATTTTATAATTATTATTATTTTGAAATATAACTTTTAAAATTAGAAAATAATAAAATTAGTTTAATCTTTATTTTTTAACAAAGCTATTCCATTATTTAAAACTTTGAAAATATAAAATGCCATCAAAACAACCCCTGGAATACACATGTTTCAAAAACACCTGTTTTATTTTTCCTCTCTCTAGCTAAACTTTTAAATCTTTCACAACATTTTAAAGGCTTATAAGGATCCTCAGTACTCAGTAATATGTGTGTGTGTGTGTGTATGTGCGCGTGTGTGTGTGTGTGTGTGTGTGTATTGACCAAATGAAATGCAGACAGGAGAGAATGTCATTATTTACTTCTAAAATCTTTTAATGACCTTCTACCAAGTGTGACTCATGGTGATAAGTGCTGGAACATGGAAATGAAAGATCCCGTGCAGAGATGGCATAAGGATGCCCCCTTTACAGAATCCAAACAATCCAAGGAGGCTGCAGAGGGGAAAGAGGGTAAGTTTAACACAGGAGCTAAAATGCAGTTGCATAAGACTTTGTCAGGCTGTGCAGTCAGAGAGATCTGGTGTTGAATTCCAGCTGTAATTGTTACTAAATATCCTCGGACAGATTATCAATTATCAAATATCTAGATCCCTTCATTTGTAAAACATCAATAATAACATTAACTGCATATATTTGTTGGAAAAATTGACAGGAATTTAGAACTCAATAAGTAGTGATTATAATTAATATAAAGTAAGCTTGAATTCCTTTCGAAGATAAGTGCATTTTAAAGAATTCTGAGCAAAGATGTCTTTCTTACACTATAGTTTAAATGCATACTCCCTTCTATTTTTTTGTCAACTCTAGACTAGGATTTGCACACTCAGGTGCCAACTGGGTGACGATCATGTGTGAATCAGGCTGTGTGGGGAATGAACAGATAGAGGGAAAATGAAACCATTGATGCTCTCTCATAAGTGGCACTGGTGGAATATCCTAGTGTTTATCAATTGGACATAGTATACCTTCGTTTCCATTTACAACCGTATTCTAGGAAACCTAAATTATAAGTGAACTCTCAATATAAAGATACTAGCAGTAATTTGCTTTGAAAAATACTTATTTTTAATTATAACATTAATATCAATAAAGCAAATTAAAATTTAATTAGAAAAAACAAAAAGTATATTAATTACAATTTAAATTTATTTTAAACATATGGCATTATTCATGTTTAATATAGTGTCTGCTATATTATATATAGTAAAATACTAAAACATAAATATTTTTAGTAATAAAATGCATTCATAGAGCAAAGTTTTAAAAATTGTCTACTCTTGGTAGTAATAGTAATTCCAAATAATGAAAATTCTAAATTGTCTGCATCATTTTTAAGACCGATCTTCAAATAAGACAAACCAGGGTTTTCCAAAAAGACATTTTCCATGTTACACTTCTTAGAAACCAATGCTAATTTTGTGTTATCAGAACAATTTGTGTTATAAGTAGCTTAAAAGGGAGTATAATTTTGACTAAAATAAAGGTTGTGTTTGAACTTGAAGGCTTTTAGAGATCAAAGGGCATACTTGCTGTCCATATCACAAAACCGGCTGCTTTTGGAGCACAATTATTTAAGCTATTAATCCTCTGGCTGTAAAAGGAGCAGAATGGCTTAGACCAAGGTTGCCCAACACGTCATTCTACAAAATGAGCAAGAGCTATAAATGACCACAAAGTAAAATGGATTCAGATAAATGAAGGTCATGTTAAGGCTTTTAAAAATGAAAAACAGAAGATAAATTCATATTACATTAATCTCTGCTTGATTTCTTGGCAACTCACTTTTCGGCCAGCTGCCAAAGCATACGGTCTTGTTTTCTTGTGTTCTTATTTCAGGTAGCAGACAAGTAAGTTCTATCTATGAAAATTCTGTATGAATGACCCAGAGCCAATGCCTGCCCCTTCTCCCCAAATACTGGCCCCAAGCTGCCTTGACTGAGAACACTTTCCATTCCAAGCACTTTGGGCTTTCCTGGCAGCGAGAAATGAACAACACATGGACCCAGTGCCCACCCAGGTTAGTGGCTCTTCAGCACAACACAGCAGAATGGCAGCTGCAGCTGCAGGGACTTCATCGTGTTTGACTTGCACAGCTGTGGTCGGTGCCAGATCACAGTAAGAAGACTGGTATCCTTCTCCCACGGGCACACTAATGCATCATCCTTCCACCACCAAAGTACATCTTAGGAATCATGTTTCTTTCCAGATAACGTCTAAACTAAAACCTAGAAGGCTACCGCTGTTCAGGTGTTATGCTGGGATATGCTTGTGACAGCAGTGTTGCTGTCTCTTTCAGGAGCAAGTGTTGACTCTCTCAGGGTCACCTTCATTAAGAGTATCATCTCTCAGACCTGTTTTATTTTTCAGATAGCAATTCAAATGGTTACTGTTGCCAAAAACAGTAACTTATCTTGGAGACTCTGTCTTCTATCCTTGGTTTATGCTTTAAAATAGAAATTACTTTGAAGTTTGCATGTCTATTTTTATATAAAATCTTTTAGGAGTGATGCTGCTTTCCTGTTCTTTAGAATTTGTTGTTAATGCACATGTGCCTTCTCAAACACATCTCCATGGAGTATATTGAAGGATATTTCATATATTTTGCATTCTTTTTTCTCAAATACAAATCCATTCCTTAAAACTGGAACATTCCATATTGTTTCTTGATATAATGTATCAAGTTTTAATTATATGTTACCAAAACGTACCATTTTAATATAGAACTGACTTAAGTGAAGAATAGGGAAGAATAGGGAATAATTCATGCCTACTTGGAAGTAGGAGAGGACACAATTTATATTGTGTAATTTTTCAAGAACTACTCACAACCTCATAATAAGAAATACAAGTTATCTATGATCTATATTTATCAGTAAAAGATTAAATATAGGCAAATATCACTAAGAGAAGAATTGCAAATAATGTATGTAGATATTCCACTCTCTGTTAGGACGATACAATTGAAATTTCTTTTGCTACTTTAAAAGAAGACATTTATCTCAAAAGCAATAAAGTATTTGACTTTTTTAAACAATAAGCTCCTTTACAAATCTGATGAAACTTGGTTGGGTGTGGTGGCGCACGCCTGTAATTCCAGCACTTTGGGAGGCCAAGGTGGGCAGATCACAAGGTCAGGAGTTTGAGACCAGCCTGGCCAACATAGTGAAATCCTGTCTCTACTAAAAATACAAAAAATTTGCCGAGCATGGTAACAGGTGCCTGTAATCCCAGCTAATCAAGACGCTGAGGCAAGAGAATCACTTGAACCCAGGGGGCAGAAGTTGCAGTGAGACGAGATTGCACCATTGTACTCCAGCCAGGGAAACAGTGTGAGACTCCATCTCCCACCACAACCCCCCCTCCAAAAAAAAAGGAAAAGAAAAGAAAAAATAAATCTGATGAAACTTATCTGACCTCTATTAGAAAAAATTAAAAAAAGCTCAGCATTTTTCTATTTACTTGCTGTTCCAGGGGATTTATAGACACTTTGAAACTTTATAGAGACTTCCAGCAAAAAACAAAGTTCATATTATTGCACAAGAAATATTTGATTTGACCTATTTCCTTCCATCGGGTACTAAAATGTATTGTGAATATGTGAATATCCTTCCTCACAGAGGATGACTATAGGAAAAAGGAACTGAGACTGACAGTTAAGATATGTCCATGGCAGAGGGCTTTGCATCTCCAAGAATTTTTGATGCTAGAGTTATTTTCTATCATATGAACTGGTTTAATGGTTCATATATTTTCTTTTTTTTTTTTTTTTTTTTTTTTTTGAGTCTCACTCTGTTGCCCAGGCTGGAGTGCAGTGGTGTAATCTCAGTTCACTCCAACCTCCACCTCCCAGGTTCAAGCAATTCTCCCGCCTCAGGCCCCCAATTACCTAGGATTATAGGAGCTGCCACCATGCCCTGCTAATCTTTGTATTTTTAGTAGAGACAGGGTTTCACCATATTGGCCAGGTTGGTCTCGAACTCCTGACCTCAGGTGATCAGCTGGCTTCAGCCTCCCAAAGTGCTTAGGATTACAGGCATGAGCCACCACGCCTGGTCTCATGTGTATTCTCAAGGAACGTATCTAGATTCAGGATGGGGTGACCTACACAAAGGAAACAAAATCTAAGTAGTGTTAAGTTCTTATTTTTTTGAGAACATAACATATAAAATTCAATTTTTTAAAATATCAGTTTATTTCATTTTATGCTGCAATTGTGATAAGGAAACTCAAGGGGTCTTTCTTGTAATTATTTTTGATTTCTAGAAAACTGTAGGCTCTTTGAGCTTGGGAATTCTGTATTCTCCTATCTTTTAATTCCCAAAATATGTGATTTTAGTTCTGTGAATGACACAAAACACAGAACAGAAAGTTAAAAATGACACTTTTGTGTAGTATTTACTTAAAAGGACATTCATTAAAATATGCTATTCAAAACCAACCCTAGGTCATCATGTTTGCTTAAATGGGAACCTCCAGACTTATTCAAGAAAAAAAACAAATTATGCTTGAATTTCTGTTTTTTTCTAGAATCACAATGGAACATTTTCTGCTAAAAGAAAAATTGCAGTACCTCAGATAAATCAGACAGGTTGATACTTTCAGATGTACAGTACATGGACACACGCACCCCCCCACACACCCATACACACTAAAAATGTGAAATTATGCTTAATTGTATCTTTATTTTCTCTATACTACTTATCAGTATCTAGTAACTGCTTATTGTAATAGTTTTCTTTTATAATTTATTTGCTCCCCTCACTAGAATGTAAGTAAGTTCTAGGTCACAGACTTCTATCTGTTTCAGTCTATACTGCACCAATTTGTATCTAGAGAAGGTCTAGGTCTTCTTAGTAGGTGCTCAATTAATATTTGCTGAATGAATGAAAAGACAGAGAATAACTCAGTTACAACAAAATTAAACTCATGAATTTGAAGTTTAACTTTGCCTTGAAAGCTAATCACTTAAAAAGCAAAAGAAGCAAGCAAACAAAAAAACGAAATCAAACAACCAAAAAAACCCTCTAAGTTCTTGAATCGTAATGTCTATAGTGTAAAACCTGCAGATACTGGATGATTGTTTTTGTCAGATCCAGACAAAATAGGACTGGAAAGACATGAAGGAGAGGGAACTCATGATTACATGTCTGAGAAAAGAACTGTTTCCATAGACTCTCTAAAACCTCACAAGAAATTTATTAACCTCCTTCAAGGATGCACATTTTGCTCATATACTTATGTTTGTATGACAAGGTCTATAACTAGACATCTTTAGGAAAGCAATATTTTCAATAAGATGCTCTGCCAAGAACACTTGCCTAGTAAGGACATCTCCACCAGCAAACTGAGCTTGAGCCTCTGAAACCAAAGAACTTTGTTTCTAAGCAACTTATGTAAATCCCTCCCTTTGTGCCAATAAAAGCTTCCATTTTCCCTTCCCTCACTGGATACATTTGTGGCATCCCAGGTTTAATCCTCATATTTCATTCCTGAGTATACTCAATATATTTGGAGATATTAATCTCTAATTGTTTTTAGATAGACAATAGTAATTATTTTTTTTTCCATTTGTATGTTTTCTTTTTTTTTTAATTGTATATGCCTGCTGTTTATTGTTTTTTTTATTATTATTATTATACTTTAAGTTCTAGGGTACATGTGCATAACGTGCAGGTTTGTTACATATGTATACTTGTGCCATGTTGGTGTGCTGCACCCATCAACTCATCAGCACCCATCAGGTCATCATTTATATCATGTATAACTCTCCAATGCAATTCCTCCCCCCTCCCCCCTCCCCATGATAGGCCCCAATGTGTGATGTTCCCCTTCCCGAGTCCAAGATTCCTCATTGTTCAGTTCCCACCTATGAGTGAGAACATGCGGTGTTTGGTTTTCTCTTCTTGTGATAGTTTGCTAAGAATGATGGTTTCCAGCTGCATCCATGTCCCTACAAAGGACGCAAACTCATCCTTTTTTATGGCTGCATAGTATTCCATGGTGTATATGTGCCACATTTTCTTAATCCAGTCTGTCACAGAAGGACATTTGGGTTGATTCCAAGTCTTTGCTATTGTGAATAGTGCCACAATAAACATACGTGTGCATGTGTCTTTGTAGTAGAATAATTTATAATCCTTTGGGTATATACCCAGTAGTGGGATGGCTGGGTCATATGGTACATCTAGTTCTAGATCCTTGAGGAATTGCCATACTGTTTTCCATAATGGTTGAACTAGTTTACAATCCCACCAACAGTGTAAAAGTGTTCCTATTTCTCCACATCCTCTCCAACACCTGTTGTTTCCTGACTTTTTAATGATTGCCGTTCTAACTGGTGTGAGATGGTATCTCATTGTGGTTTTGATTTGCATTTCTCTGATGGCGAGTGATGATGAGCATTTTTTCATGTGTCTGTTGGCTGTATGAATGTCTTCTTTTGAGAAATGTCTGTTCATATCCTTTGCCCACTTTTTGATGGGGTTGTTTGTTTTTTTCTTGTATATTTGTTTGAGTTCTTTGTAGATTCTGGATATTAGCCCTTTGTCAGATGAGTAGGTTGCAAAAATGTTCTCCCATTCTGTAGGTTGCCTATTCACTCTGATGGTAATTTCTTTTGCTGTGCAGAAGCTCTTTTGTTTAATTAGATCCCATTTGGCTTTTGCTGCCATTGCTTTTGGTGTTTTAGACATGAAGTCCTTGCCCATGCCTATGTCCTGAATGGTACTACCTAGATTTTCTTCTAGGGTTTTTATGGTATTAGGTCTAACATTTAAGTCTCTAATCCATCTTGAATTAATCTTCGTATAAGGAGTAAGGAAAGGATCCAGTTTCAGCTTTCTACTTATGGCTACCCAATTTTCCCAGCACCATTTATTAAATAGGGAATCCTTTCCCCATTTCTTGTTTCTCTCAGGTTTGTCAAAGATCAGATGGCTGTAGATGTGTGGTATTATTTCCGAGGACTCTGTTCTGTTCCATTGGTCTATATCTCTGTTTTGGTACCAGTACCATGCTGTTTTGGTTACTGTAGCCTTGTAGTATAGTTTGAAGTCAGGTAGCGTGACGCCTCCAGCTTTGTCCTTTTGACTTAGGATTGTCTTGGCAATGCAGGCTCTTTTTTGGTTCCATATGAACTTTAAAGCAGTTTTTTCCAATTCTGTGAAGAAACTCATTGGTAGCTTGATGGGGATGGCATTGAATCTATAAATAACCTTGGGCAGTATGGCCATTTTCACGATATTGATTCTTCCTATCCATGAGCATGGTATGTTCTTCCATTTGTTTGTGTCCTCTTTGATTTCACTGAGCAGTGGTTTGTAATTCTCCTTGAAGAGGTCCTTTACATCCCTTGTAAGTTGGATTCCTAGGTATTTTATTCTCTTTGAAGCAATTGTGAATGGAAGTTCATTCCTGATTTGGCTCTCTGCTTGTCTGTTACTGGTGTATAAGAATGCTTGTGATTTTTGCACATTAATTTTGTATCCTGAGACTTTGCTGAAGTTGCTTGTCAGCTTAAGGAGATTTTGGGCTGAGACAATGGGGTTTTCTAAATATACAGTCATGTCATCTGCAAACAGGGACAATTTGAGTTCTTCTTTTCCTAACTGGATACCCTTTATTTCTTTCTCTTGCCTGATTGCCCTAGCCAGAACTTCCAACACTATGTTGAATAGGAGTGGTGAGAGAGGGCATCCCTGTCTTGTGCCAGATTTCAAAGGGAATTTTTCCAGTTTTTGCCCATTCAGTATGATATTAGCTGTGGGTTTGTCATAAATAGCTCTTATTATTTTGAGGTACATTCCATCAATACCGAATTTATTGAGCGTTTTTAGCATGAAGGGCTGTTGAATTTTGTCAAAAGCCTTTTCTGCATCTATTGAGATAATCATGTGGTTCTTGTCTTTGGTTCTGTTTATATGCTGGATTACGTTTATTGATTTGCGAATGTTGAACCAGCCTTGCATCCCAGGGATGAAGCCCACTTGATCATGGTGGATAAGCTTTTTGATGTGCTGCTGAATCCGGTTTGCCAGTATTTTATTGAGAATTTTTGCATCGATGTTCAACAGGGATATTGGTCTAAAATTCTCTTTTTTGGTTGTGTCTCTGCCAGGCTTTGGTATCAGGATGATGTTGGCCTCATAAAATGAGTTAGGGAGGATTCCCTCTTTTTCAATTGATTGGAATAGTTTCAGAAGGAATGGTACCAGCTCCTCCTTGTACCTCTGGTAGAATTCAGCTGTGAATCCATCTGGTCTTGGACTTTTTTTGGTGGGTAGGCTATTAATTGTTGCCTCAATTTCAGAGCCTACTATTGGTCTATTCAGGGATTCAACTTCTGGTGGCTTCAAAATGTAGAATTCATACCATGAATACAAGATTTGAAATGAATAATTACAATTTAAAAGAAAGTTCTTATACTACAAGAATAATTGTTTCTGGGCTGAGATGAAACATGGAGAGAGAGAGTTATTTGCAGTATTAGTAGGAAAGGTAGGGTAAATATGATGAAATTTAAATTGATTTCTGTTCAAATAGAGAGGTGTAGTCTTATGAAACATGATCATAGAGTTTATTAATTAATTGTTAAATATAACCTTCTCAGTAGTATTTCCTAGTATCTTCTCACTCCTTATCACTGGTGACTTCTTCAAGTAATCTGCCTCCTTTAGTTGCAGAGCAGATTTTGGATTTTAGTCATCCCATTTATCGTTTAACACATAAGAACATCATAAATGTAAGTGCAAATTCTTGTAATTTTATGTGCTGTTGATAAGATGGATGATTAAGAATAATATTTCAGGTTTGTCCATCTATTATATAGGCACATATGTTTTCTACAGTAGTATTTTAAAAATGTATATTTGAAAGGGCCATTTTTTATTTAATTAATTATACACTGTCCATTAGTTCAGAAACAAAAGAGCAAAATCATGTATAATTCAAATCCTTCCACATCCTGGCCTGTGTGTCGCTCAGAAGTCACTTCTGTATCAGGTCCTTATATGTGTGAACTCCAGGATGTAGGCCCTGTCCTGCCATAGCACAGTGTCTTTGCTCATGTTCACTCTCCCCAGACCCGCTGTATTAGCCCATTCTCACTCTATTAATAAAGACATACCCAAGACTGGGTAATTTATAATGAAAAGAGGTTTCATTGGCTCACAGTTAAGCATGGCTGTGGAGGCCTCAAGAAACACAGTCATGATGGAAGGGGAAGCAAAGATGTCCTTTGTCATATTGTGGCAGCAAGGAGAAGTGCCAAGCAAAAGAGGGAAAAGTCCCTTATAAAACCATCAGATCTCCTGAGAACTCACACGCTACCATGAGAACAGCATGAGGGTAACCATTCCCATGATTCAAATACCTCCCACTGGGTCCCTCACATGACACATGGGGATAATAGGAACTACAGTTCAAGATGAGATTTGGGTGGGGACACACCCCAGTCATATTATTCTGCCCCGGCCCCTCCCAAAATCATGTCTTTCCATTTCAAAACACCATCATGTCCTTCCAACAGTCCCCGAAAATCTTAACTCATTCCAGCATTAACTCAAAAGTCCAAGTCCAAAGCCTCATCTCAGACAAGGCAAGTCCCTTCCACCTATAAGCCTGCAAAATCAAAAGCAAGTTAGTTACTTCCTAGATGCAATAGGGGTAAAGGAGTTGAGTAAATACACTTGTTCCAAATAGGATAAATTGGTCAAAACAAAGGGGCTACAGGCCCCATGCAAGTCCAAACTCCAATACGGCAGTCATTAAACCTTAAGGTTCCAAAATGATCTTGTTTGACTCAATGTCTCACATCCAAGTCATGCTGATGCAAGAGGTGGGCTCCCATGGCCTTGCACAGCTCCATCCCCATGGCTTTGCAGGGTATAGCCTCCTTCCTGGCTGCTATCACAGACTGACATTGAGTGTGTGTGGCTTTTCCATGCACATGATGAAAGCTGTCAGTAGTTCTACCATTATGGAGTCTGGAGAAAGGTGGCCTTCTCACAGCTCCACTGGGTAATGCCAACCCCACATTTCCCTTCTGCACTGCCCTAGCAGAGATTCTCCATGAGGGCTCCACTGCTGCACCAAACTTCTGCCTGGATACCCAGATATTTCCAGACATCCTCTGAAATCTAGGCAGAAGTTCCCAAACCTCAATTCTTGTCTTCTTCACACCCACAGGGCAAACACCACATGGAAGCTACCAAAGCTTGTGACTTGCATCATCTGAAGCGATGGCCTGAACTGTTCATTGGCCCTTTTTAGCTATGGCTGGAGCAGCTGAGAGTCAGGGCACCATGCCCCAGGGATGCACACAGCAGGGGTTCCTGGACCAGGCCCAGGAAACCATTTTTCCTTTCTCTGTGCCTGTGATGGGAGGGGCTGCCATGAAGGTCTCTGGCATGCCCTGGAGACATTTTCCCCATTGTCTTGGTAATTAACTTTCAGCTCTTCATTACTTATGCAAATATCTGCAGCCTGCTTGAATGTCACCCTAGAAAATGGGGTTCTCTTTTCCATTGCATTGTCAGATCGGAAATTTTCCAAACATTTATGCTCTGATTCCTCTTTGCTGCCTAGAAATTTCTTCCATCAGATACCCTAAATCATCTCTCTCGAGTTCAAAGTTCCACAGATCTCTGGGGCAGGGGCAAAATGCCACCAGTCTCACTGCATATCAAGAGTGACCTTTACTCCAGTTCCCAAGAAGTTCCTCATCTCCATCTGAGACCACCTCAGCCTGGACTTCATTGTCCATATCACTATCAGCATTTTGGTCAAAGCCATTCAACAAGTCTTTAGGAAGTTCTGAACTTTCCCACAATTTTCTGTCTTCTGAGTCCTCTAAGTCTTCCTAAGAAGTTCCAAACTTTCCTACATTTTCCTGTTTTCTTCTGAGCCCTCTAAATTGTTCCAAATTCTAACTGTTACCCAGCTCCAAAGTCACTTCCACATTTCCAGGTATCCTCACAGCAACACCCCACTCTTGAACCAATTTACTGTATTAGTCCATCTTCACACTGCTAATTAAGACGTAACAAAGACAGAGTAATTTATAAAGAAAAGAGGTTTAATTGACTCACAGTTCAGCATGGCTGGGGAAGCCCTCAGGAAACACAGTTATGGCAAAAGGGGAAGCAAACACATCCTTCTTTACATGGCAGCAGCAAGGAGAAATGCCAAGCAAATGGGGAAAAGCTCCTTACAATACCATCAGATCTTGTGAGAACTCACTCAGTATAATGAGAACAGCATGAGGGTAACCACCCCCATGATTCAATTACCTCCCACAATTGGGTCCCTCCCACCACACGTGGGGATTATAGAAACTATAATTCAAGACGAGATTTGGGTGGGCACACAGCCAAATCATATCACCCATCAAAGCTCACTTTATCCCTCTTTTATTTTTCTCTCCCTCTTTTGTTCCTCCCATCCTCCCTTGCTCTTGCTCTCTCGCTCTCTTTCTCTCTCTCTTTCTCTCTCATCCTCTCACTTTTTCACCTAGCAAGACTCTATTCTATTTTTAGGGTTAGCTGAGGCACACAGAGATTAAATATCCTTTAATTCACCCTGAAATTGGCACCAGCTAATTCAGTCTGACAAAAGGCTATGCACATGTACCGCATAATCGAAACCATATCTGTCATGAAAGCTTTTCTGAGGCCTCAGAGAGAATGTCCAGTGAATTTCTCTTTGGGTCTGCATTTCCATCTGCTATTCCTCTTGTTGCATATGTTTACTAAATGTAGTGTAAGCCTTAAGAACAGAGATGTGTCTTATTCATTTTATCTTCCCTCAGTCTAGCAGAGTGTCCGTATGACCCTAACAAGCATTATCAGAAAAAAAATAGCTATCTTTTGAGGTAAACTGTATGCCACTCTATCTTTTCAAACGCATTGAGGATTCTAGCTCTAAATAAATGTAATGTCATTTTCTCTTTTTGTGCTCTTGGTGCTTTGCAGTTTATCACTGAGGACTGGACTTTGAAAATCTATAACTGATAAGGTTTCTTAATTCTTCTTTAACTGGAACCTTATTTAACCTCTTTCTTTGTATAATCTCAACATCCTGTAATTCGTTAAAGAAACCTCATGTTCTACTTTGTAAATGATGTCAACATAAGTAAAAGAACAGCAGTGCAACAATAATGGGAATCATCAAATTAGTATATTTTCCTGACTAATGAGGGAAGTTAGCACTAAGATTTGACACATTCTTGCTTTGCCAACATATAACACAGTGTTCCATGTTTATTACATCTTCTAAAAATGTATTTTATGTCAAATCTCAATGTATAAACATTTAAAGAAGAACTAACACCAGTCCTTCTTCAACTTTTCCAAAAAATAAAGGAACATTTCCTAAATCATTTTGCAAGGCCATTGTTACTGATACCAAAGCCAGAAAGACACCACAAGAAAACAAAACAAAACAAAACAAAACAAAAACTATGTACCAATATTATTTATGAACCTCATGAAAATATCCTCAATAAAGTACTAAGAAAGTGAGTTCAACAGCACAATGGCACATTAAAAAGATTACACACCATTATCAAATGGGTTTTATTCCTGTAATGGAAGATTGGTTCAACATATGAAAATCAATCAAAGTAGTTCACCACATTAACAGAATGAAAACAAAAAGCACATAATCATCTCAACCAATGCAGAAAAGGCAATTGACAAAATTCAACCCTCTTTTATGATAAACACACTTCATATACTAGAAATAGAAGGAAACTACCTTAACGGAACATAAGCCATACATTAAAACCTCCAGGGAATATCATACTCAATGGTAGAAGACTGAAACCTTTTCTTATGAAAAGGATAATATGTTCCTGTGTGATCAGGAAGAAGACAAAGATGCCCTGCTTTTCACCATATTATTTGACACAGTACTGCAAGTCCTAGCAGGTGTAACTAAGGAAGGAAAAATAAATACAAGAAAGAATTGAAAAGGAAAAAATAAAGTTATCATTGTTCACAGATGATATGATCTCATATGTGGAAAATTCTAAAGCTTTAACCAAAAGTAATTGTTATAACTAATAAACAAATTTAGAAAACTATCTGATTACAGAGTCAACATGCAAAATAAATTGCATTTCTATATACTAACAATGAACAATCTGAAAAGAAAACTTAAAAATTTATTTATAATAGTAACAAAGAGAATAAAATACTCACAAATTAAGTAAGAGGTGAAACGCTTATAAAATGTAATCCACAAAACATTTCTTAAAAAATTAAACAAGACAAATAAATGGAGAAAATTCCATCTTCATAGATGTGAAGACTTAACGTTATTAAGATATCAACACTACTCAAGGGAACCCATAGATTCACTGCCAACCTTATCAAAATTTCAGTGAGGTGTTTTACAGACATAAAAAATCTATCCAAAAATTTTCTTGGAATCTCAAGGGCCCTCCCGAATTGCCAAAACAATCTTTACAAAGAACAATACCAGAGAACTCATATTTATCAATTTCAAAACTTTTACTATGAAACTACTTACTACAGTAAACTATGTGGTACATGTCTAAAAACAGGCGCAAAGATAAATAGAATAAAATAGAGTCCAGAAATAAGCCCTCATATATGATCAAATAATTTTTAACACAGGTGCCAAAACCACTCAATGGAAAAAAGACAGTCGTAGTAACTAATGATTCTAAGAAAACTGGAAATTCATATGCATAAGGATGAAGCTGGACCTCCTGTTACATTATATTCAAAAATTAACTCAAAGTCTCAAACATAAGACCTAAAGCTGTAAAACATTTTCGGGATGCATGCAATTGGCATCCTGAAAGAAAAGCAGAGAGAGAATGGAATAGTATGGAAGAGCTGAGAATTTTCCAAATGGATAAAGCCATTAACCTACAAATTTGAGAAAATCTACTAACTTTGAGCCCATCACAGTAAAACTGTTGAAAAATAAGGAGAAGGAAAAACAATTGAGCACAGACAGAGGGAAAGAGGCACTATTTCAAGGAAACAAAATAAGGCTGAAAGAGGTTTCCTGCAAGAAGATATGAATGAGCATTTATGAGATTTCTTCATTTACAAATATTTTTAGAAATTTCCAAAAATAGTCCATGAGATGCACATTTGAAAGACCAGTACATGTTTGAAGAATACAGAAAAGGAAACACAGACTCACATTTGATTTGTCTCCTTGTGGCTCACACTGTTCCACTGCCGACCCTGCACACTAGCACTACAGAGGACACACAAGCAATCAACGATACAGAGGTAGCAGCAGTGCCCTCACGGAGAAGCATCCAAACCTTAAACCCCAAACACCTGCAAGAAATTTGGTACCCAACATACATGTCAGAGAAGTAAGGGCCTTGGGCTTGCTACTTTGGTATCGTGGGGTCTGGAAAACAGAAAAGGAGCTGAGGTGCATTTGGACATGCTATGAAGTCACTCAAGATTCCACCCCACAAATGCAGAGGAAAATGATAGCTCTGTTAATCGTTATTCTCACACTGTTATTACCTTTCTCAGCAGGCATATTTTAGAAGTAGGTGTATTTGGCCTTGTGATGGACTAATCAAATTCAAAGAAGGTCATTTCAGTAGAAAAGTTAGTGTGAACACTACATAAAAATAAGTATCAAAAAAGTGGGCTATTCATAAAGCCCCCATAAACAAACTTGAAAACAAGAAGACATTACAAAAAGATTAATAGCTCCACTGTATAATAAGCTCTTCTTAAAAATACATATGCTCTCCTTCATAGCTATAGATCCATTAAATAGAGCCAGTTGTACAACTGATTCTAATCAAGATTTGCTTGGAATTAATTTATTTAAAAAATTTAAGAAATGGAAGTGCACATTTATTTTAAATATTGTCCTGTTTCTTCAATCCCTGAATTTTGTTTATTAACTTTTAGCAGCATTGATTTAGCAGTAATTTGTAATGTTCTTTTAGTAGTAATAATATTCTCTTTTGATGACTTTTTAGACCAGCAGAGAAATTCAGATTCAAATATTCCTTTAAAAATATTCCTTGTTTCTGAATTTAAATGCCTTTAAAGATAGAATTTTTAAAAATTAGGTTGCCAGTTTAATCAAAGATCTTATATGTTTAAATCTTAATGATACTATTTTTTTAATTTCCAGCTTTCGTGTACAAGACACCTTGATGACAGGGGAGGTGTGCTCTCCAGATGGACGATGCAGGATGCTGTTTACCAGGGTATATTTTCTCATGAAAATCAATTTTGAAGACTTAATCAAAAAGCTACAAACATTCCTCCATTTTTTTTTAAGAGAACTGTGGCCAATACTATTTAACAAATGTGTTAGGGCCTAGAGAGATCATTATTCTACAGATTATACATTCAGCTGATAAATAATGCCATTAGTATGAGGATACACGATGACCATATATCACCTGTAACTGTTGAGAAAATTCTACTTTTACCATGAAGAGGGAAGAATTTAAACATGACTTTTGCTTCTAGAGCTCACATTTCAGCTCATATTTTTCCTTTTATGCCCTTTTACTTTGGTTATTTCTCATGCCTATGTATAAAAATTAAAATCAGGATATGTTCCTTTTCAAAACATATCCATTAACAGTAAATCAATGCCTTAGGATGATTAGATACTATATCTAAATGAGCTTTCTTAAACTTTATTTTCCTATAACAAGAATTATCCAATTTCATCTGTCTCAATCATCATCTTAAGATTAGCATGCACATATACATACAGCTGTGAATCAGGAGCCTGAAAGTAAGTTGCAATCACTTACAAATATCTATGGGTGTATGTTCAGTGTCAAATCATTCCTTTTGCATGAATTCACCAAACATCGGAAATGACTCTATCTCTATATATAGTTTCTAGCTTTTTGATTAAGTCTTCAAAATTGATTTTCATGAGAAAATATACCCGTTAAACAGCATCCCAAATCGTCCATCTGGAAAGCACACCTCCCCTGTCATCAAGGTGTCTTGTATATGATAGCTGGAAATTAAAAAAATATTATAATTAAGATACAATTTAAGTGTATATTATATATATATACACACATATATATATACATACATATGTGTGTATATATAGTGATAGAAGCAAACATGCAACAAATAATCCCAAGATGAGTATTATAACAGGACGCTACAGGAGTATGAGAAGGAGGGGACTCTTATTATAGGGGCAGGTGTACCCGCGTAGCACAGTCATTGTGGGCTTCAGGAAATAATAAAAAGCGCTTTTTGTCTGTCAGTATTAATTGTTGTCATAGATGAAGAAAATAGTTTTACCATTGCTATATGATTAGCCAGTTTTCTATAAATTAAATGCACAATGTTCATACATGAGAAGCTCAAAGCACCCTCAAGTGACGTGTGTGACCACCTCGGCTCCCTCATCAGGGGTCCTTAGCTTTGAAGCTCCATTTTAGAATGAGGTGTTTCTAAAGCATGTTTAGTGGAGCAACTGCCCACTCAAAGTGATTTCTTTTGTAATTTTCTAATGGGCTTTCATCTACCTACTTAACACAATTCACTTACGCTGCTTTACTCCTATGCCTGATAGGAGGTGAGAGCGAATCACCTAGGGAATATTCAGTACTCTGCAATGAACATTTAGAGGTGAAAGGTATTTCCTTAGTCCCGCTTCCGTAGAAATAGAGTGTGAGGCAAAGTTTCACATGTTAACAATTGACAGGGAAGATGTTTGAGCCTAAGGAACTGAGGGTCATAGGTGAAGACCAGCAAGGCAGGCAAGTAGAAAACAAATATGAGGTGGGAGTTCCTGGATCCCTGAACTGGCCTCAGCTTCTCAGTGAAGCACTGCTTCATCAAGTGTGCTTTGACTCTGGGGCCTGTGCCATCACTGCACTTCCAAATCCAAACAGCTCATCTAATTGAGCAAGAGTGAGCAAATTTATCAGCAATCTGTTTCGTTTCCCTGGTCTTTCACCGGACAAAGTATGTCACCTGGGGACCAATTACCCCATGTTCCTGCTGCGTTTTCTTGAGCCCGGGACAGGAGGCAGGTCCCAAGGAGTTAGCTCCTGTCTCTTTGGGTGTGATGAAGACCATGATAACTCCAGCCCCAGGCACTGAAGGAGAGAGCAGCGTTGGTGTGCTACGGGGTGGCCCCTGTGCAGTGTCATAGTTTCCAGAGCTGCTGAAACGTTAACAGCTGGGGCTGCCCTGGCCAGAAAGACAAGCAAAGCAAAGAGGGGCCTGAAGCAGGCAGGCAGCACCCATTGGACAAAAGGGTGGTGGGGGCAGAGGGAAGGAAACTATGTGCAGGAAAGATGCTCCATTTTAATATGACTGCATTATTTATGATAGATGCTGCCGAAGGGGTGGAGAAAGCGGAAACCCTTGTACACTGGTGGTGGGAGGGTAAATTCGTACAACCACTATGGAAAACTTTGTGGAGGTTCTTCAAAAATTAAAAATAAGGACCGGACACTGTGGCTCACACCTGTAATCCCAGCACTTTGGGAGGCTGAGGCAGGCGGATCACAAGGTCAATAGACTGAGACCATCCTGGCCAACGTGATGAAACCCCGTTTCTACTAAAAATACAAATATTGGTGGGGCGTGGTGGTGCATGCCTGTAGTCCCAGCTACTGGGGAGCCTGAGGCAGGAGAATCTCTTGAACCTGGAAGGGAGAGATTGAAGTGAGCCGCGATCGTGCCACTGCACTCCAGCCTGGCGACACAGCGAGACTCCACCTAAATAATATTAATAATACTAAATAAGGCCGGGCGCGGTGGCACACCCTGTAATCCCAACATCTTGGGAGGTCAAGGCGGGTGGATCACCTGAGGTCAGGAGTTCAAGACCAGCCTGACCAATATGGTGAAACCTCGTCTCTACCAAAAATAGAAAAATTATCTGGGCATGGTGGTGTGTGCCTTTGTAGTCCCAGCTACTCCTCAGGCTGAGACAGGAGAATCACTTGAACCCTGGCAGCGCAGGTTGCAGTGAACCAAGATCACGCCACTGCACTCCAGCCTGGGTGACAGAGCGAGACTCTGTCTATAATATAACATAATATAATATAATATAATATAATATAATATAATATAATATAAAAATAGAACCACTGTATGATCCAGCAATCTCATTAGTGAGTATATATCCAAAGGAGAGGAAATCAAAGCAGATGTTGTGGGTAGTGGTAAATAAAAATCAGCTGATAATTTCCAATATTAAAACTTGTTAAAAAAAAATTAACTTCTGGTGAGTACTGTTCCAAGATACAAAGTAGGCTATTTTACTGAAATATTCTACTTTCCTGACATACTTCTTGAAATAAACTCTAATTATGTAAAACGTAAAAATACGATGGTCAAGAATCTGAATGCAGTGCAGTGCCCAAACTTGCCCTTGCTTTTATTCTGACTTAAATGATTCTCTCTGCAGTTATTTATTTCACTCACACTAACCCATTTCCAGTTGGCACCTGTTTGTCTGACATTCACATTTCGGTGGATAAAGAATAAAAATGCAGACAAGCAGACAACAACACACTAACGCTAAAAAGTACACTTTAGGACTCAGAAATGTCAGCAGCTATAAAAAAGGAAGAAAAAGTCGGCTTCAGTCACACCCGTGGCTGTCAGCACCACACCCCACAATCTCTAATCACAGTCTTTACTTCACTTATGGTAAATCTTCCTTCTGTTAGTCTTTATTCTGTCATGATTTTCAATTCACTTACAAGCTTTGTTGAGCCTTTTCAATGTGGCAGACAGAATAGAAGTTTTGTTGTTGGTGGTGGTGGTGGTGTTAACTTTTCACAACCAACTCTTTTATGGAAAAAAAAATGATTTTTTAACTTGCAAGTGGTAGTACAGCAGATCTCTATGGATTAAATATACAACTCCCAAACAGTTTTTTTTTTTTTTTTAAATTTCGCTTCTGCACATAACTGTGTGAAATATAGAAAGATGGGTGAAATACCCATTGAATAAACTCTAATAACTGATAAATTATTTGTGTATTTGCATTAGTGTGTTTGTCTGTGAATCCCGAAGGGCTGTGTTCATCCCACAGAGGGGCTGGCTCTCCATGCTTTTTCTTTAGAATTAATATATCTTCAGTATTAAGCAATGTGGTAAATACTACTGACTGACTGATCCAGAAGCTATTCACAGTCACTTCTTCTGTGTTATGTGGCACTACAGATGATAGGAAAGTTAAGTATTGGCCAAACTTGTCTTACCCCACCCCATAAAGAATTGTCATGGATTTTGTTAGAATGAGAAGAACTACCACAAAGGTTTCTGAGAAATTTTCTCTTACCTGATACAAGGGGACAGATGTGGTTCATTCTACTCATCCCTCTTCCTTTTCTTTCCTTCCTGAAACTGAAGTGATGTTTGTAGCTGTTGTTGCCCTCCATGACCAGGACTTGAAGGCCATAAGATAAAAGCCAATACTCTACAGATGATAGGAAATAAATGATGTGGATAGATAGAAGATGGAGAGATGAATGGAATTGCTTCAAACTAAAAGGCTTGCTCACAGCAAAGAAAACAACTAACAAAGTAAAGAAACAACTTATAGATGCATTTGCAAACTACGCATCTGACAAGGAGTTAATACCCAGAATATTCAAGGAACATAACTCAACTAAAAAAATCCAATTAAAAATGGGCAAAAGACCTAAATAGATATCTCTTAAGAGAAGAAATATGAATGGCCAAGAGGTATATGAAGAAATGCTCACCATCACTAATCATCAGAGAAATATAAATTAAAACCACAATGAGATATAATCTCACTCAGTTAACATAACTTTTATCAAAAAGACAAGCAATCACAGAGGCTGGCGAGGATATGGAGAAAGGAGAAGGCTTATACACCAGTGGTAGGAGTGTGCAGCTACTATGAAAAACTGTAGGGAGGTTCCTCAAAAAGTGAAAACAAAACTACCATTTAACTCAACAATTCCATTACTGAGTATATATCCAAAGGACAGACCATCAGTTTATCCAAGAGATTCTGTACTCCCGTGTTTATTGCAGCACTATTCACAATGGTAGATAGATAGATGCATAGATAGCACACACACACACACAGACACACATGGACAATGGAATACTATTCAGCCATTAAAAATAAAGAACTCCTGACATGTGCAGCAACATGGATGAATCTGAAGAACATTGTATTAAGTGAAATAAGCGAGGCACAGAAAGATAGACATTGCATGAGCTCACTCATATGTAGAATCTGAAACAGTTGTTTTCACAGAAGTAGAGAGTAGAATATTGGTTACCAGAAGCTGTGGAAGGGAGAGAGAAGGGGAGAACTGGGAGAGGTTGATCAATGAATACAAAGTTACACTCAGGAAGAATGATATGGTGCTCTATTATATAGTAAGGTGACTAGAGCAAATAAAATGTAATGTGTATCTCGATGTAGCTAAAAGAGAAGATTTTGAATGTTATTAAAACAAAGAAATGACAAATGTTTAAAGTAATGACTGTAAAAATTGCCCAGATTTGATCATTATACAATGTATACAAGAATTGAAATATCACAATGTACCCCAATAATATGTACAATTATAATGAGTCCATTATCCATTTAAAATATTAATTTAAAAAATACAGGAAATTGGTTCTTGTACATATTATTAATTTGACTATCACACTGAAAGACAGTAGCAAATGCTACCATCTAGAATTCTTGTCAGGCAGGGAAAAACAATTATTTACTCCATCAATACATAGAGTTTCTCTTGTTTTAAGGCTAGAATAATATCTCATATACATATGCGTATGTATGTGTATATTTCTATATATATACACATATACATTTATACACATACACATATGTTTCAAAGTAACAAAATATATCTAAATAGACAACACATATAGGGTATATAGGGAAGAATCAGAATCAAAGAGGAGATTCCTTTATATCCCTAAGTAACCTTAATAGAAATGTCATATAACATTATCTCTATTTACAAATTGGTATTAATTTTAGTATTCCAGTAGGAAAGCATGATTGGGAAGGATTGATTCATTAACTGCTAGCTGAAAGGGAGGTTAGCATTTTACCTGTTTACTCTGTCTCTTTTACAGAAGAGGGAATTGAGGTACAGATGTATCACTTGGCAAAGATCATAGCTGCTTAAGATGCTAATCATGGCCACACATTTATTTCAACTAATTTTGTCCAGTATCATCAACATTCTACTACCCAAACAATGATCCTTCAGAATCCCAAAGACTATTACATGAACAAAGATGTGTAAACTCTTTAAACAAATATAGGCTGCGGTTTATTGATGGTTTATGAATTACATCATTTAACTTAGAATTCAACTGGAAAGAAGAAAAACTGCAAATGTTTCAGCATCATATAAGGGGCAGAATGTTCAAAGTACTTTTTAAATTTAATGCTCACAGTAACTTATGGTTACCTGGTTTCTGTTCCTAAGGAGCAAATTGAAGTTAAGTACACATAGCTCGTAACTAGAGAAGCTAGGATTTTGTACCCAAGCTCCCAAGTTTGATGACATCAAAGTCCATGCATTTTTCACAATATAAAAATACTTCAAAAAAAAAAAAAAAAACAAAAAACAAAACAAAACAAAAAACAGTAGACTTAGTTCCCTTGATTGAAACAACAGAGAGTTTTGAGTTTATACTTCCTCATCTTTTCAGATCCAGCATATTCAAATACCTTTTAATACTGATTGCTTGTAATGCTTCCCAACTCAGTCACACAAATTTCTGTCTTTTCTCCTGCCTAAATTTTGATAAATATTTGTTTTTCCTGCTGTATTTCGAGTGTGTGTGCGAGATACTTTTATTACATGGTCAATTAATATCACAAACGTTGTAAAGTTATAAAATACCAGATTTCGAGAGACTTGCGGAGTTGGTTTCTGCGATTTTCCAAAATTTGATCCATTGGTCATGATTAGCATTCTGCTAACAACATCATCATTTTATTCCAGTCCCGGTATTCAGTGACTTGGTTTTAATCTCAAAACTTTCAGTTGCTTTGGGACTATATCCAGACTTGCCCTATCTGCCAAGATTCCAGGTCAATCATTTTGAGGAGTGTATTTGTTGGAGTATTAAACCTTTCAATAGTAATGACATTGGGGTAACAGCCTCTTATTTTATTAAACAAGGATACCAGACAAAACAAAATTTTTCTGTGATTACTATCATTTGATAAGAGAATGGACATTTAACTCCATAAATATAAGAAGACTATATATAAAATTAAAGATCTGTCCTTAAAAAATACAGTCTTATGAAAAATTCACTTATATTAATATAAACATTTTCGTTTTACCCTAGACAAGTGAAAATTTCCAAAAAAAAAAATACCCATTGCTATGAATGTATTATTTACTTTTTGCTCCTGAATTTATTACCTCTGCATAAAATATCTTTTCCCACCAATTCTCCTATTTTATTCTTACTCGTTATTTATATATAAACTTTAGGAAACTATCCTGGGTAGCTAGAGACTCAACCTCTTCTTCATATTATCTATGAATGTTGCTATTTCACATTTGTTTATGTGCTAATTTTATTAATGTCTCCCTTCCCAACTAGGCTCTTGGCTCCATGAAGGCAGAGACTAAACATTTTTCGGTCAATATTACAGTCCTGCTCCCTAACAAATTGATACAGTAAACTCTCACAAAATGTTTATGGAATAAATAGATGGATGAATACATCAGGACGCTGATAATCATCTCAGAAGTTTGTTAATATCTGGGATTAACTTAATTATACATATATATGAATATGTTTAAGTAAAGTTTTTAATATCAGGATGGTTTTGGATTTACAAAAAAAAAAAATACAATTATAGAACAGAGTTGCCATATACCACATAGCTAGTTGCCCCTATTATTGGCATTTTATATTTCATAACTATGACACATCTATTATGATTAACAATACAATGGATATGAATACACTAGCATTAACCAAAGTCCATACTCTTTTCAGATTTCCAAAGGTTTTACCGAACTTTTTTTTTTTTTTTTTTTTTTTTTTTTTGCTATTCCTGGATCCCATCTGGACTGATACACATTTAGTCAACAGGTCTCCTTAGGAATCTCTAGGTTATACCAGTTCAAATTTTCCTTATTTTTGAAGACATCGTCAGTCTTGAGGAGTGCTGGTCAGGTATTTTGTAGACTGTTCATCAGTTGGGATTGTCCACTGCCTTTCCATGATGAGACTAGGATTATGGATTTGGGGACAAACATCACAGAGGTAAAGTGCCGTTTTTATCACATCATATCAAGGTTACATATGTTTAACTTCGTTTGTTAACATTATTAACTGTGTTTGTTAGGTTTGTCCACTCCAAAGTTGTATATTTTCCACTTTCCTTTCTTAACACTGGAAGAAGATCGCTATACACATTAATAAACAAGATTAAGAAATAATGGACATTTTTAATAATAGCATATTTTATTGGAGATTGTAACATCCACAATATTGCATTTGAAGTTCTCATTGTATGGCAGTATTTTCAAAGATATAAGGCAAATATTAGCTTTCTGTTAATGTTTAATGGATTACTAACCTTTAAAAAAAACTTACAGATCATGGTATTTAAACTTCTATAAAATATTCTAAATATCATTGTAACCTAAGAAAGAAGGCAGCACCACTAAAATCTCAATATTTGAAAAGTAAAAAACTAAGAAGCTAAGTTTTTGTGTAAATAGTTTAATATGGGGGGTTGTCTTGCATCACTTTGAGAATTTAGTAATTTGTGCAGCCAGCTAAGTGTAAAATACCTATTCGAAATTTGGATTGTATTCACTATTGCCACCATGATGTACAATATTAGTACATCATGGTGAAAATATGTGAAAATATGAGCTTTCATTGATCATTATAATAAAATATAAAGTAATTGAGTGTTTGCTATATATGTTTATATATTGATTATATGAAATCAGTAAATACACATCAAACCATAATGAATGTAATGAATTTTTTTTTTTTTTTTTTTTTTTTTTTTTTTTTTTTTTTTTGAGATGGAGTCTCACTCTGTCGCCCAGGCTGGAGTGCAGTGGTGTTGAGATCTCGGCTCACTGCAAACTTTGCCTCCTGGGTTCACACCATTCTCCTGTCTCAGCCTCCCAAGTAGCTAGGACTACAGGTGCCTACCACCATGCCAGGCTAATTCTTTGAACGTTTAGTAGAGACAGGGTTTCACTGTATTAGCCAGGATGGTCTCGATCTCCTGACCTCGTGATCTGCCCGCCTCGGCCTCCCAAAGTGCTGAGATTACAGGTCGGAGCCACCGCGCCTGGCAATGAATCTTAAAAATATTTGAGTTCATGACAATGACAATAATAAAAAGTTAAATATATTATTACTCTACCTATTCTAAAGAGCTTCTATATCCAGAGACAACGACTAGGACAGGGAAAGTCTCAGATGACATGTCAGAGAGAAGTAGAAAGGAGCCAGTGATAATTCTATTTAAAAAAAAAAAAAAAAGACTGCAACATATGACACTTGTCTTTGTATGTTGGAGGAACTGCCAAGAGAAAGTTGAATTATTATGTGTCTTTCTCAAAGCAGAACTAGTACAAATGGATGAAAGTTATGAAAGAGATATTTTTGTTCATTAAAAGTATTTCCTAATATTAAGTTGTCAAAAATTTAATTGCTATATGGTGAAGCAATGACTTTCTAGGTCATTTAAAGATTTCCAGCAGAGAACTGTCTGAAAGAATCTTTTCAGGAGAGATTTCTAACTGGGCAGGAAATGGGGCTACATAATCTCCTGATCCCTTCCAGTAAGAAGGTTTTAGGAAACCACAAGTCAATGTATTCTTAGGAGACTCCAAGTTGTTGTACATGTTACATGTGTTCAAAACTATTTGTCTTGATTTGCAACTAGATATATATTCTTTAAAGAGCATTTATTTCCAATTGCTCTGCTACACTGTATTTCCTATACTTGTCACTTAGAACGTGACTCAGTGAGTTATAGAAAGAAAATTTATTTTAAAAATTTGTCTATCAGACACTTCATTATGAGAGATAGAGATTTATGATGGACAAAAGGAACTATACCCAGAAACACAGGGAACATCTACTATGGACAGCACCTCTGTTTCCTCACGACAGCAGCAACTTTTCCCTACTCTAAAGCACAGTGGCCCCTTGAAAGATGTAAGAATTTAAGGAGTAATACATGTGAATCTCTTCTTGCAGTGTTTACTGCAGCTAAATGTGTTTTTCTCTCTTCTGTCTTGGTTTTTCTTTACATTCTCAGCAACGTTTCCTTCAAACAACTGTTGATTGATAAGAGACTCATTCATTCACTTCCTGTTTGTTCTGTATGGGCTGTGTTAAGTACTGGAAATACAAGGATACAGTCAGTAGTTAGTGTGTGACCTGAGCCAGCCAGCACTTCCTAGGGCCCATCTTCACAGGACACTCTCAGGGATCGGTTGCCGTCTTTCTTTCTCAGTTGTGACTGCCTGACAATTCAACAGTCACGCCTGCTCCTCAGGGACAGCAGTTCCTTATTCTCGTCTTGTGTGGTTTCTCCCTCCTGGTTTCCAGTGACATTTGAAAGTTTCTAGCCATGCTTATCCAGGCACTGAGAGCCAACACTGCTTCCCAATTCCAAAGACAGTCCTTGCTCAGACTGCGTGAATGCAACAATTCTGATCATTGTTTTTCTGGTGATGTCAGTTGGTTAAAAATTAAATATATAGGAACTCTATAGGCTGATTTGCACTGGGAATAATTAATAATGTAAATGTTAGTTTGTTTTCTAACATATGCAAGTATATTTTACAGTTATTCTGAAAAAAGCTAGGTGTGACATGAGTTAAAGGCATGATTTTCAAATTAAACTGTAAGCTTTACATTAAGTGAAAACATGCAACTGAATAAAGATATGTTGTATTAGTTTCTATTATTGTCATATCAAATTCCTACAAACTAAGGTGGTTTAAGAAAAACCCACAAATTTATATATTATCATACTGTTCAGTAGGTTGTAAGTCCTAAATGAATCAAACAGGAGAGAAATTGAGGTGTTGGCAGGGCTGTGCTGCTTTCTGGAGGATCTAGAGTAGAAGTGCAGCCTTTCACTGCTATTGGACGACTGCTCTCTTTGAATTGTGTTCCCTTCTCCATCTTCAGAGACAGAAACACTGGATTCAGTTCTTCTTTCACTGCTGTCTCTTGTTCTCTCACTCTGACTTCTTCCACTGTTAGAAAATCACACTAGACCCGCTTGGATAATCTAGGCTAATCTCCCTATTTTAAGGCCAGCTGATTAGCAATGTTAATGGTATTTGTAACCTTAATCCTCCATTGCCATGTGACATGGAATTTTCACAGGTTCTGGGAGTTAGGACAAAGACATCTTTGTGTGGGTATTATTCCTCCTACCACAGATGGGTAGAGTTAAATCTTATAAAATGAAACAAAGATAAAATGTCAGTTTTGAATTATTGACAAAATAACATTTTTTCAAATTGCTTTCCAGTTACGCATTGTAACTTATAAATTAGAAAATGTTAGCAGTCTTTAAAATGTTTGCACAGTTATCTTTTTTTTTGGTCAGGTAGCATTTAAAGGACGTATATGAGATGGATGTTGGATGGCTAAAATCTTTGCAGGACCGTTTTGACCCTAAGGAATGACAGTGAGGAAAGCTGAAAGGTTATAGAAGAGAGATAATTAAAGTGAGTTCTGATCTCCAGCTCAGGCTGGGAAGACATTCTAGACACCTAGTACTGAATGAATAGTTCATTGGGAAATGTCTGCTTGATAATGTGATAATGACTTCCTATAGGCTAAAATAAAGGCTGAGCATGAATTTTATTTTCTTCTTCCGATTCCATAATCTATTATTTTACTTTCAATTTCTTCATAGCCAGGTCTTAACCATTTTGTGTCTCTAGTTCTGAGATTTTCTGATTTTTACTTTCTCATCAGTCTACATTTTCAATTTCATCTAGATATATTTAAGTCCATGTGACATTATGTTTGCATTTGTTTCCTAGTGCATTAAACTTTTTTATTATTACAAAGTGACCATATCTATATTTAGTAATATATTTGCTGTGAAGTTTGCTTTGCCTAATATTAACAAAGCTACAAACCTTTCTTTTATGGTTTGCACTGTATTTTTTCTTTCTTTCTGGTTTTTAAAACACATTTATTTAATTTGTAAATTAACTGTATTAGTCTGTTTTCACACTGCTGTAAAGAAATACCTGGCACTGGGTAATTTATAAAGGAAAAAGGTTTAATTGACTCATAGTTTTGGCTGGTTGGGGAGGCCTCAGGAAACTTACAATCACGGTGGAAGGCAAAGGAGAAGCAAGCACCTTCTTCACAAGGCGGCAGGAGAGAGAGCAAAGGGAAACTGCCACACATTTTTAAAACCATCAGCCCTCATGAGAACTCACTCGCTATCATGAGAACAGCATGGGGGAAAACACTCCTATGATCCAATCATGTCACACCAGATTTGGGTGGGGACACAGAACAAACCAAATCATTAACTTATGTGGAAGCATTACGTAAAATGTCATAATCTCAATGTAAAAGCTTCAAATCCATTTAGTTATTAAACGTTTAGAGAAATATTCAAATTATGTCAATTTATTTATTTATTTGTTTTCCTTCTTTATTTTGTCACATTTTATTTTAAGTTCTGGGGGACATGTGTAGGATGTGCAGCTTTGTTACACAGGTAAATATGTGCTATGGTGGTTTGCTGCCCCAATCAACCCCTCACACACGTATTAAGCCCCACACCCATTAGCTGTTCTTCTTGATGCTCTCCCTCCCCTCAACGACATCTAGCCCCAGTGTGTGTTGTTCCCGTCATGTGTCCATGTGTTCTTATCATACAGTTCCTGCTTATAAGTAAGAACATGTGGTGTTTGATTTTCTGTTCCTGTGTTAGTTTCCAGAGGACAACAGCTTCCAGCTCCATCCACGTCCCTGCAAAGGACATGGTCTCATTCCTTTTTATGACTGTATAGCATTCCATGGTATATAGGTACCAAGTTTTCTTTATTTAATCTACTATTGATGGGCATTTGGGTTGATTCAATGTCTTTGCTATCATGAATAGTGCTGCAATGAACATACACATGCATGTGTCTTTATAATAGAATGAGTTATATTCCTTTGGATACATAGCCAGTAATGGGATTGCTGGATCAAATGGTATTTCTGCTTCTAGATCTTTAAAGAATTACCACACCGTCTTCCACAATAGTTGAACTAATTTATATTCCCACCAACAGTATAGATGCATTCCTTTTTCTCTGCCACTTTGCCAGCATCTGTTGCTTCTTGACTTTTCAATAATCACCATTCTAACTGGCCTGAGATGGTACCCCATTGTTGTTTTGATTTGCATTTCTCTAATGATCAGTGATGTTGAGTATTTTTTATTCATGTTTGTTGACTGCATGAATGTCTTATTTTATGAAGATACTGTTCATGTCCTTTGCTCACTTTTTATTTTTATTTTTTCTTGTAAATTTGTTTAAGTTACTTGTAGGCTCTGAATATTAGGCCTTTGTCAGATGGATAGACAGCAAAAGATTTCTCCCATTCTGTAGGTTGTCTGTTCACGTTGAAGATAGTTTCTTTTGCCATGCAGAAACTCTTTATTTTAATTAAATTCCATTTGTCAATTTTTGCTTTTGTTGCAATTGCTTCTGGCGTTTTTGTCATGAAATCTTTGTCCATGTCTATGTCCGGAAAAGTATTGCCTAGATTTTCTTTTAGGGATTTTAGTTTGAGTTTTACATTTAAGTCTTTAATCTATCTTGAGTTAATTTTTGTATAAGGGGTAAGGAAGTTTCAGTTTCCAGAAATGGATAGCCAGTTCTCCCAGAACCATTTATTAAATAGGGAATCCTTTCCAAGTTGCTTCTTTTTTCAGGTGCACTGTATTTTTCTAAATTTTCACCTTCAATCTTCCAATATTTGTAGACATCCTCTTGTAAAAAATATATCTTATATTCGGATATCTTACTGTATGCTTACTATTGGTTCAACCTACTCTAGTTTGCTTTCTGTTTTTTATTTTTTTGTGAACTTTTTTTAGTACATATTAGCATTATTTTTTCACTTATTCCTTTGTTAATTTAGAAGATACACATTCTGGCAATTTAGTTAGGGCTTCCTCTAGGAAACACACAATTCATTTTGACATAACAAAGTTTAATATTAATTACATTTGCTTTGTGGATATTTTTGATATTGCTTTTGTAATATATTATAATTCTGTTAATTTATCTAAACACCACAAGAAAGTTTGGCATGTTAATACAAACAATCTTCATCTAGATTCATCTACATATTTATTTTCTCCTGTACTATTTACTCCTTCTCACATCGCCAAGCCTCTATCTGGCATGATTTTTCTTTGCCTGAAATAGTACCCTTTACTTTGCTCACTACCTGGTTGATGGCTTCAGTTATACTCTAAATCTCAGCATCACAAAATACACCTTTGTAACAAACCTACACATGAACTTCCTGTTTCTAAAATAAAAGTTGAAAACAAAAGAAATAAAAAAATAGAACACAGAATCTGACCCATCATAGTCAAGTATTCAATAAATATTTGTTGAATAAATAAAAAATACAAAAAAATTAAAAGTACCTTGAATATGTCTTTTAGTAAATCTTTGTTCTGTTGAATTTTCTTTATTTTTATATTCCTCTGAAAATAAATTTATTTTATCAGGACTTCTAAAAAATATTTCCAAGGTACAACAAACTCAGGTAGCAGTTATTTTCTTCCAAGTACTCTACAAATATCATGTGGTTGTTTTCTTTCTTACATTTTGTTTTCTATTAAAAGTATCTATTGCTTCCAGTTAGAGCCAAGAAGGAATAAAACCACTGCAGCCATCTCTCCCACCGATCATACCTCAATACGCTAGATAAAATGCAAAAGACAACTATCTGAGAATATTGTATAATAAATAATAGCAAGAACTTTGTAGAAAGAAGTAAAAATTGAATAATGACTAATAAGGCAACCAGGAGTTTCCTATTTTTAGTTTGTTTTCCCTTTCTTTTTCTCGCTTCCTTTATTTCCCAGCATGGACTTGAAGTCAAGACAAATTAAGTCATGGACAACAAACAAAAACTCTGAGAGAGCGTTTCCTACTGATCAGAGACCTGGGAAGAGGCCCCTGTGAGCCAGCAGCTGTGGAAGACATCTCTGTAACTGTTCCTTTGTTTTGGCTCCTGAGCTGACTCTAAGGCCCGCTGGCCATGCAGCTGCTGCCATGGAGCCTGGGGCAGCTGGGCCAGTTGGAAACCTGGAGGGAAAATCCACCCTCGATCTAAAGGATCTGGAAAAATTAGTTTCTGTGGCATGAGGGATCCCCATTCTTCTTCTCTCCTTTTCTCATGCTGTTTTCTCCAGTCATGAGGAAATGTGCATCACTACAGGAAACTAAACTCTGAGAAAAGTCTTGGATTTCTGGACAGAAGACCAAAGAGAGTGATGCTGGGATCCAGTGAGAGTGGGGAACTCCCACCTAGGAGGAAAGGGAAGGAAGTGATATCCCAATTTTATGTGTGAACTGCAAGAAGCTCTGGGTCCACCCCAAGCAATGCATGTGTGGAACACCCAAAGGGCGAAGCAAAAGCTTTGAAACTGAACTGCTACCATAGACATTGCACAAAAATCAGACAGAACTGCGTAAATCTAATCATGCTGTTCACCTGCTGGATAGTTCTTGTGGTAGGCCAAAAATGCTCCTCCCAAAATATCCACATCAAAAACCTAGAACTGGATAAAGGATCCTTGCAGATCTACTTCAGTTAAAGATCTTGAAGTCAGGCTGGAATATGTGAGTGGGCCCTGGGACCAATGACAAGTGTTCTCATAAGTGACACACAGAGAAAGAAGCAATGTAACCACAGAAGCACAGGTCTGTCTGATGTGGCTGTGAGCCAGGGAATGCTGGCAGCCACCAGAGACTGGGAGAAAACAAGGCTTCTCCACTATAGAGTCCAGAGGGATGTATCCTGCTGACCTCTGATTTCAGACAAATAGGCCACAGAATTGTGAGAAAATGAATTTCTGTTGTTTTAAGTAACCAAGTTTGTGGTAATTTGCTTTGAAATTGTTTTACGAAAGTTTGGAATTTTAGGAAACTAATACAGTTCCCTATTGCTGTGTAACAGAATATCCCAAAACTTTGTGACTTTAACCAAATATTTATTATCCTATAATCTCTGTATGTCAAGAGTCCACATGTGGCATAGCTGAGTCTTCATCCCCTGTTTTGTTTTTGTTTTTTGTTTTTGACTTTCTCCCCTACTCTCTAACCTCTACCCCTGCCCCCATCGACCTGATGCTGTTGGAGAGATCGGCCCTCAAAGAAGTGGTGGTGCATGCTAACCCAGCCTTCTTGCCCATCCTCACTTTCCAGGGCAGAAAGGGTCCAAGGTTATAATAAGAAGTAAATAACTTGTCTGTAAAGCCTGTGCTTGTGTGGTGTGAGATGGAGTGCAGGGTAGGGAACAGCTGGCATGGGCCTCTGGTTGGTACATCTTTGTGTGTTGATCCCTGAGGTGACTGGCGTGTGCTGAGCCCTCAGCATGTGATTAGTGTGTGTTAGCATGTACTGGATTTCTCAAAAGGCTCTCAAGGGTCATCTGCTATCTCATCTGAAGTCTTGTAAGAGAAGTGTCTGCTTCAGAGCTCACTATGCAGCCAACGGACATGGAAGGTGATCCCATAAGGATATAAATATCAGGAAGTGAAAATCATGGGGGAGCATCTTACTAACCTACCCATCAAAGTCTGATGATTCATATCCCTTATATATTATGCCAAATATATTTACTTATTTCCAAGGTTCCCAAAAACTTCACCCTATTACAACATTGCATATTTTAAAGTCTTCAATTATTTAATATGAAGTAATCATGGAAATAAAAATTGATAACTTTCTGCTAATACTTGTTCCTATAGCTGGTGAAATAATGAATGAAAAAAATTGGTAAATTATTAGTTGGAATCAATTAATCTTTCTTACAATTTATAAATTTTACATTTTAGAATCTACTCAAGTCCACTTTACCTAAAATAATAGATGCTGGGAGTGAATGCTCATCTAAAATAATAGCAAATGCTCATTATTTGAGACCTGGTTAAGAAATGAACTGAACCCCACCCACCCCACAACAGCATAGCCTCTGCCATGCTTTGCTTTCCAATGTGAAAGCATAGAATTTGAATAAAATGAGTTGAAACCTGTGCCAATACAGCTTAAGACAAGTCCCTAAAGCCTTCACCCTCTTTCTACTAGACATCATTCACTAAATATCAAATATTAACAACTATTGCAAATACTTTGGAGCCACTCTGAATAGTGATAAAATACAATTTTACATTGTCAGTGTGTGTCTAGGTATTTTTTAACCATTATGATCAATTATTTCTGGAAGAATAATTTTTTCAGATAGTAACTATAATTATATAGAATTTTTAAAAACTGGGTATGCAAATCCCAGTCTCATGAGGTTACTTTTAGAAACTAGTGAGCAAAGAGAAAAGAAAATGATCGGTACATTGATCTAATTATTCTAACACAGGTTGTTTTTTGTTTTTTTTTGTTTTTGCTCTCTTTTATCCTTCCCCTGTCTGTTCTCCAATTAGTTTACAACAAAATGTGATTCATTATTAAAAAGTTTATATACATATGTATGTCTTATTTCAATAGCACAATTTTTAAACTGTCAAACTTATTATTTTATATGCATTTTAATCCTTTTTTCAGTTTTATTTTATGCCTGATAATCTCTTGAGTGGAATTTCTTTAAATATTTTATCACAATATTTTTATTTCTGCACCTATTATTAACAAACTATTCAAGTCAGACTTACACAAGCATATACTCTCAGAATATTGGCAAAGAAAGAAAAAGTTCTACATCTTTCCATAAGGTATTATTTCCAGTATATCTTTAGAATTAAAAACAAATAAGAGAAGTAGAACTGATATCTAACTATCCTAATCAAAAGTTTTCCTAGCTACTCTTTCTGCCTAATTTATTTCTTTATGTTAATCAACCACATTGTTTCATCAATGCATTGTGCCTTCTCCAAAGTCAATGTGACTTTCACATTTTTTATTGCTATGCCTGATAACTTTTCAACGTTTATGTAGTACTTTCCATATCAGAATACATTGTAACCTAATGCTTTTGAATGGAAACTGATTACAAGAACAAAAGAACATGTAATTAGAATATAGAAACAGGAGGTGAAAGAAGAAATACATAACTTTTAATATTCAACAAACATACGGATCTCCCAACAGTTAAAACAATAGTATAGGGGAATCATTTGCTTTCCTAAGTAAGATGGTGAGCACTTAATACAAGGATGACAAGCAAGCAGTCAATTGTGGCTTGTCCCTCCTTAGGCTTACAGAGGGTAGAGACATTTGCATCTTCACTGTTTTGTTGTTGCTGTTGCTTTTAACTAAAGCATTGACTTTTCAAATGCTTGTCAGCTGAAGCACAACATTCTAACTGAATAGACCATTTGAAGAAATACAACATGACAGTATTCCCAAGATTTTAGGTCAATGCAAATTTGGATCTAGGTAAAGAAAAAAAAAAAAAAAAGAAAAAACCTTTGGATTTAAAGTTTAACATTGTGTTCTTTCAAAAACATTTGTCTCACAAATATAAGTTCATAACTTGTTTTTAAGAAACTAATCATTTCTGTAATAAATTCTCTAGCCTCATGCGGTATTTTTCTGTTTTTAACTCTAGAAATATCCATGTAAGTCAGTCGAAGGAGAGGAGACAGTCCCTAGAGAAACACTCCATTTCTTTTCCATTTTTTTTCTTTGTTTTTCAGTCATTCTGAAACCTATGCCCTCTTGTGCAACCTCAACTCTAATATGGTGACAACACTGGATTAGCAAGGTGGGCTGGGAGTGAGCGTTCACTCTTGCCCAAGCTAGGCACACCCATGTCTAGCCTCCTTGTTGAGGGATGACCCTGGGTAAGGCTTTGCATATTTGCACCTATCATGGAATCACCAAAAAGAAAAAAAGAAAATGTTTTTATTCACACTGGAAGCGCATTTCCACATGTATCAAATAACCAAAAATTCAAAAGGCAGGGTGACCCAGAGTTTTGAAAATTATCTACAGAAAGAGACATATCATCCACCAAGAGTGAGGAGTAAACTACACAGCCAATTGGAAAACACTTAGCGTGGCATGATAAAACTGACCATGCACATATCCTATGACTGTCAACCCTACTCCCAGAGCATCCCATCACCGTATGCATGGCCATTATGATGGCATTGTTTGAAATAGCCATAGACTGGAAACAAGACAGTTGCCTTTATTGGCTAGTGGTCCTCCTGTCGTTTTAGAAAGGTATAGTCGCCACAATCCCTTCTTATGTTTCAAAGCAAAGTCTACTCTGTGTAAGGATACTTGGATCTGAAGGGTAATTTACATAAGAACAATTTTGTGTGTTCACATGCTGGTGACAGAGTTATGTATTTTTGCTTGACCATTTGCATATTAGACTCCCGATCTCCCTTAGGACTTCTGAAATGCCTCAACATGGCATGAACAATTGTGGACTGAGGAGAGAATTAACACAAGGGTATGGATGATGGCAAGTACATTTTCTAAAACAATTATTATTAATGATACCTAGATTGATATTCAGTAAGGTGAGATTTATGGTTTTGTATATTTTGTTAGACTATATTTCTCATAGAAGTATTAATAATAGGGAGAAAGAATTGTTTAGGTTATTAAAGAGTTAAAATAATGCGAAGATAGCTACAATAAAGAGACACAGGAATGTGGAAGGAAGAAACGGTTGTAGTAGAAAGAGAGAAAATGCAGAGAAGCCATTTCTAATAACACAGACCAGGCTCTACCTAACGTGAGATAACAGCAATCTTGACTCTTCTGTTTCCTTCAGTCTCTATGCTAACTCTTTCATCCTAGCCTACTACTCCTCAAACCTTCCTAACTGTAATTCTAAGATCACTAAAGGTAAACCAATAATGCAGGTCTTGAATTCCAGTATTATACTAGTCCAGAATGATTTTACTTAAATATATTTAGCGATTATATGCTAACTACTTGTTTTCATTTGCTAAAGTAATATAGGGATTTATGATGCTTATTAATGGAAATCTATGCAAATTATTGAACCATAAATTGGGCTAGAACTCTCAATTTTATTTCAATAAGTATTCCAAAATGCTTTCATAATGAATGTCTCATTCTGAGAAGAACATTAAACAATTGATGTGAAGTTACATACATAATTGAAGGATTTTATAAAGCCTGATAAACCCTGGCTAGGTATTCCTTGAATCGTCACTTACATTGTGCTTTGTGAGATTTGAAATATTAGTTGCTATTGCTTGTAGCCAGTCAACGCAGTCTTCAGCAGAGAGGCACTGAATAATCCCACTGCAGACCCCATCCACAGCAATGACTTGAAAGGCATTCTGCCTGCAGATGTTCAGAACAAATCAGATCAAAATATACTGTCATTGATCTATTTGCAACTCATAATAGTATCTGTTGAAAAGCTTATCTTTCAAACAATATAAATATCAGCCTCCAAATTCATATTTGTTTATCTGACTTTATAAACATCTCTGTTTTAAATGAAACACTGAAGATAGACCCAAATGACATACAATTTTGATTTAGAAGGAAGCATCTTTAGATTCAGGTAACTATGGAGAAACTTTGACTTCTAAAACATACAATATGTAAATGAAAGAGAAGCTAAGAAATTTTAGATGCATTCTTTTCCCAGTTTGCTATAATATTATGCATAGTTTACTTATTATTTAGGCTACCTTTGTCTCCTCTTAACATTTGTCAATGCATTTTCTGACTTAGAAAGATCGCAAACACAGGCAATAAAACATCCAGCGTGACATTAAAAAGTCACTTGATAACATGAGTGGCAGCACTTTGTCCATTGTTCTCCACCCTCATTCTAAGTCTGTTCATCTTCTTAAAGATGATTTGGAACAAGAGATTCATACCTCCTTTCCAGGTCTAAATGATCATGCTCTCCATTTGCATGGATGCTGCAAATTTCACTAACATTAAACTTTTTTCTTAAAATGTTATGATCAGTCTAAGCAATCTGAAAGTATATTACTGACTTTTGTTTTTGTTGTCATAGACAATTAAATGATGCTTTTTAAAACTGTTCACAAAAGTGCTATTGAATTTAAAAGTGTGCCCTATAGTTTCAACGACTTCCTTACTTCCAGATATTTTAATATTTAGGTATAAACTTAATGGACAGGAATATATAAAATCCCAAAATAGATGGAAGCCAGCCAAAGTCTCATGCTTAAGAATTACTTCATTGTGCAACATGATACACAAACTATATTTCAATTCCAGTCAATTATGAATAGAAAACTTCTGCAATTCAGTATTCAAAATGCTATGTAAAATGTATAAATTTATATGTTTTCTCCAAACAAACACCTTTCCTGGCTCTTCTACTAGACATTTGTGGATATAAAACATGAGTTTAGTCCCCAAACAAAGAAAATCCGATAGAGCATGTCTGGCTTAGGTATCCTGCTAGGTCTATGCCACTCTACCTTCCTGTCTCAGAACTGGGCACATGGTAAGGCCTTGGGCATCCACGACTCTGAGGGTTCAAATTGTCAATATTTTTAGAGAAACTGGTTCTCATATTTTGGGCACAGCACTTTATAATGAAAACAGGGTTGTGCTCAGATATACGTTTTTGTTTTCTTTTAAAAATACATTAAAAGAATTTCAGAAGTATAACTATTGTCCATCTCTTTGAAATAAAGTTAGTTTGATTTTGTGACAGTGAACACATTGAATGAAAATAATGTTATAATTTCACACGATATTTTTAGCTTTCATTCTGATGTTTAACAGCAAGTAAGATGCTGAAAGTATTCAGACAGAAGTTTAACCATCCATAGAAAATGAGAAATAATTGAAGTTTAGTAATACATATTTCTTTCTGCTCACTGGTTGTAACCATTGCTTCATGTACCATAAATTAAAGCATATCTTGATCATATTTGTCTTTTCTGCTTTAAATGAATAATAGTAGCTAGATATTTTTAGCTAATAAAAGTCAGTACACTTAGATCAAATCTTCAATCTATGTAATTATGGATGCTACATAGTTCCTACATAGAATAATTGAGGGGCTGATCTTTTATGAAACTAGACTTGTAAGTTAATACATATCAATTTTTACATTCTGTTTCAACTTTTCAAATATGGAAACTGTTTTATAAACATAAGTGAAACACTTGAACAGTTTATTTGATTACATGTGACCACTGATAGAATAAGTTGATCATACAAATTACAGTTATCTGGGGCCTCTATTACTAAGTAAAGAAGGTTGTTAGTAAACTAGCTCACTTAGTTGTGCCTCAATTTCATCTAAAATGAGAAGAATTTACTGTACAGATTTAACAAGTATTTTCTGAATAATTGGTGGATCTAAATACTTTAATATACGGATGAAGTTCTATGTATGATATTCCCCTGAATAATCCATCAATATGGTCTTGATTGCAATATTTCAGTGTTAAAAGAAAACGTACCCACATAGAATTATTGTCTCATCAAGCACTAGGGAAAAACTGCAGTGCTTTTGTTTTTATTTGTAGCTTTTAGAAAATGTAATTCTAGATAAACAATAAGAGTTAATATTTATTATGGAATCAATAGACTCCATTATCCATTAATTTAGCATTGTGAGACATTAAACTTTTACAGCATTAACAGTAACCTTATGGATACCCAGGCAAAATTATGTGTCTTAGTCTTAGTTATATTTATATATATATATATGCACACACACACACACACACAAATTACATCACTGAAGAGTTAGTCTGAAGTTTTTTGTTCAGGCTTATTTTTCCACTGTCCATTTATACAGTTTTCTAAAGATTCTTGGTAACTCTTCCGGTAGTAAAAAGTATCTTCAAATATTGCTCAATTTCAAAGTAGGTTTATTCATTTAAAATACAAATTTAGTCTTCCTTGAATGAAAAGTATACTGCTCACTATACAAATTCATGAATAATTTTCAACCTAACATAAGCGATCAAATAAATATACATCATTTCTAATTAATACAGTTTGTGATTCCTGTTTTGATTCATTGTTGATTTTACCCCACAAGAGGACATGTACTTTTATGCCACAGAGACTAAAATGTGAAAGTTTGGAGTGGCTGGAATGAGCATGAGTTCTGGGAGCTCACCATGGAAAAACAGGCAGACTCAGAAAGAGGTGGGCTTAAAGTCTGCAAGGAACCACTGCAGAACTCCACATAGAGGACCACAATGGCTAGATTTGTGTGGCTTTGTTAGACCAGTGAGGGAAGGACTATCACTGGTAAAACTTGAGGTGATATGAAACTGAAATAAACCTATATTAGTGAGAGTGAAGATGAAGCAACTTAGTTCACTTAGTTGTGCCTGAATTTCCCCTAAAAAATGAGAACGATTTACAGATTTAACAAAGATCTCAGTACTTTCACATATAGTTGAAGTTCTATGTATAATTTCCCCCTTAAAGGCATTAGAAATGATGTGATTCAATAACTGCTTTTTTAAATGAATTATGAAGGAGTGAGTAGAATCAAAACTACTCCACCATGTTGGGCTAAGCAGTGGAATGGCTTGGCTGGGGCAGGTAAGGGAAAGCAAAACTTTTAAAGAGGAGATAATGAATCCAAAAGAAAATGCTCAAAGTATGAAAAGCATAGTATATCCAGAGAAATATGGATTGTCTGGCACATTGTGTGTGGATCTCATGAAGTTGGTGATTAGACAAGGCAAAATCAGTGATAATTCATATATCTTGCTGCAACTTGATCCTGAGGGGTAGGGGGCCAGTGGAGACATTAAAACACTGGAGGAAAAGGGTCACGCTTATATTTTAGAAGTATCTCTCTGTGGGGTGAAGGATATGGAAAAAAAGTGAGAATGAAGTTTGAGGGATGTGAGAAGGGTATTGCAATACACAAAAGGAACTATGAGAAAAATCAGTCTCACAGAGTGTCCCCGTGTGAAGACGGAACATTGACTCATTTACTTGATTTCGTTATCACTTAATTGGTGGGAGGATGCTATTCAAGGAAAGGAAGAAATAAGAAGAGGCCCCTCGGGTTTGTGATTGTAGCATTTTACTCTGTCTTATTGAGTGTAATCCACACACAGCAGGCCTGAGTTGTTTCTTCCCTGTGTGCACTACCTTAGTTCACTGCTGTGTCTTCTCTTTAATTTTTCAGGCACAAAACCTAAGCTGTTTAGGTACATCAGGAGCTTTTTCAAGTTATTTTTTGTGACTTATTTTCCAGACCTTAAATTCACTAGATGTTTCATGAGTTGAAACCACATAACTCATCATTCCCTAAAGAAGTCCTGCACTTTATGCAACAGTGTCTTTCTCCCTGGTACTCTTTGTGTGAAATGCCCATCTATGCTCCTTCAACATCTCCAAGGTCCTTGCAAGTCAGTTAACACCAGGAAACTCTCTGACCCGCAGTTCCTCTAGTCGTGAAATGAAGAAGGCAACACATATTCTGCACACCTCAGGCTGTATTTTGAAGGCTATAGACTGGACTTCTTAAGAACTGAAAAATACTGTTAAAAATACCAGTTGTGCCTGTCAAAATCCATTTCAAATTTTAAGAAGTTAACTCAGGTGCCATCTATTCCATGATATTTTCTATAACCCTTGTATTTGGAATGAATCTCTTCCACTTTAGTGCCCCTAGACTTCCTGATTCCTTTATTGCAACATTTGTTCTCTGTGGTATTAAACATGTTTGTGTAACTGCTAAATCCTGTTTGATCTTACTAAGCTGCTAGCTCCTAGAAGGAAAAGCCATATATGCTATTTTATACCTCTCATAGCATTAGCACAGTGCTCGGAGACTTTAATCTGTAAGTAAGGAACAAAAACAAACAAGTCCATCTCCATTTTACTTTCACAATCCACTGCTTTTGCTAACGTGATATCTAGTGTTGTCCAAGACAGCTCCACTGTCAGACTTGAATTCTCACATTTCTGTTCTTTAACTATAACCTCTTCGTTTCCATCACCACCAAATTACCCTAATATTTTTCTGATCTTTCTTAGCCCTTCCAATTACCCTAGTTCATATATCTATTCAGGATCTAGCTGCATTGCCTAGACTGAGCTTCCTGTTCATCCATGCAAATTATGTGTTAATTTTTCACTTTAGAATTTCCTAGCACTGTGACCTCCAGTCACTCTAATCTTACTACTTCCCAGCCCTCAATAACTCCAATTTAACTAAATGAATATCCTTTTCTTCCTGGCATGGCAGGATTCCCTACCAAAAGTAATAAATTGTGCAAAGAAGCCGCAGTACAATTGATCTCTGGGACCCCAAGATCCTTAGTTGCTCTTATCGACTTTGCTACCTTTTTCCCCTCGTGGGAGCAGGTATTACATATGCAGATGCTTACCTGAACGTCATTTTATTTATATCTTCCTGGATAATCCTAGTCACATAACAGCTCTTCCATAATTTCTCTGTCCTTCTATTCCTGAATTCTGCCATTTCTAGGGCATTTGAAGCAGAAGGCATTCTCATGCAAATTTTGAATATCTCATCACATCAGCAGAAGCACTACATTATATACCTTTAACCTATATTTGGTTAAAATTTATGGGCTTCAAAAATACATATTCTATCATTTGATCAAATGTAATTTTTTATTCTGTGACTAAAGCCTAACAGAATACATATACTTCTTCAAGGATTATTTCTTTTTTTTTTTTTTTTTTTTTTTTTTTTTTTTTTTTTTTTTTTTCAGTTTCCCAGAGATATTCAAGCACCCTGGAATACTGTTCTCCTCTGACTATGGCAAAATTAAAATTACTATTAATTAATAGACTCATATCATTAAGTGTGTTATAATAAATTGGAAAAAAATGAAACAAATAATGACTCTTTGGCAAGATAATTTGCCCTAGATTGTAAGAACTATACAAAATTGATCTAGAATTTTTCGAAGGAAGTGTGGACTTTTCCAAAGAGAGTTATATATTTTAAGGGGATTATGATAGCTTCTTTTTTAATCCCCTACATAATTGTGTAAGAACAAGTGAAGAGGTTTATGCCAGAGGAAGGAATATTTGCATGACTTATGGAGAGGGCCTTAATGGTATTTAGTTGATGTTTTCTAAACATTATTTATTGTTCCTGAGTTACATAGAGACCAGTCCTTGTGGACCTCCTGACCAATCTGTGAAGTGGAATGCAATCAGTCCAACTTCTGTATCCACTTTTGAGAACCACATGCCACATCAGGATGATGAAACTGAAGGGCAACTGCCGCATCAGACGTGGGTGCTGTTTCTGTTTATGAGCACATTTGCCATTGAGTCTTCCTTCTCTGCAAGGCACGGTGGCTCATGCCTGTAATCCCAGAACTTTGGGATGCCTAGGCAGGCAGATCACTTGAGGTCATGAGTTTGAGACCAGCCTGGCCAACATGGCAAAAACCCATCTCTAATAAAAAATACAGAAATTAGCTGGGTATGGTTGTGGGAGCCTGTAATCCCAGCTATTCAGGAGGCTGAGACAGGAGAATCGCTTAAACCCGGGAGGCAGAGGTTGCAGTGAGCGGAAATAGCGCCACTGCACTCCAGCCTGGGTGACAGAGTGAGACTCTGTTTCAAAAAAAAAAAAGTGAGTCTTCCTTCTCAATTAGTAACGCACGCCATGGAATGCTTAAATGTTATATTCCCCTTTCTCCCTCATCACATTTTTATGAATATACTCTTACACATTATGCTCCTTTCTCTACTGTCATTATTTCTTCCTATAAACTATTTTTTTATCAATTAGCTTCTACAATTATTCTACCCAAAGTCACTCCCAAATTAATCACTGTTCTTCAGTTCTTTCAGTATTTCTTTTCTGTAGTTGCTACTATCAACTGTTTCTTCTCCTTAAAAACCTGATTGAAATAGCTTCTATGACATCCTTATGTCATAGTTTTTTTTAATGCCTATCTACTTTTTTTCTGTTTCACACATTCACTGATTGTGCTTCCTCCTCAGATCCCCTAAAATATACATTCCTGAAGCTTCCCCTCCTTCAATGAACAGCCATGAATTCAGTATTTACTATAAGCCAGATACATATTTGGCTTTATTGTTAGAAACCCATTTGCTAAGATTGTTGTGTTATTAAAAGCACAATTTTTATAACCACTAAACTTGCCTAGTGTTTAGATACTAAATTTCATCCACCAGTGTCAAACCTGTCACCATCTGAAACGTCTTCATCTCAAGGTAAACAGTGTGCGCACTCTGGGAGAAAACTAGAAATTCTACTGTCATTTGAGAACTTTTAAAGTCCAAAAGCCTACTTTCAATACTATTGATTTTCATAGTGCTTAAAAAGCATGCAGTAGATGATAATTCTACCTAAGGAAAAAACTAAGACATGAAAGCTTTTCATTAACATTCATTTAATAAATATTTGTTGAGTACTTTCAGTCATAAAGTATGCTAAACACTGAGAGTACTCCTCAAAATTATACTCTCAAATTCAAATATATATATATATAATATGTATATAATATTATATAAACTGACGTGCACATATTTATATGCTCATTTTGCACATAAATAAAATAAAGAGGCAGGGCGCAGTGGCTCAAGCCTGTAATCCCAGCACTTTGGGAGGCCGAGACGGGCGGATCACGAGGTCAGGAGATCGAGACCATCCTGGCTAACACGGTGAAACCCCGTCTCTACTAAAAATAAAAAAAAAACTAGCCGGGCGAGGTGGCGGGCGCCTGTAGTCCCAGCTACTCCGGAGGCTGAGGCAGGAGAATGGCGAAAACTCGCGGGCAGAGCTTGCAGTGAGCTGAGATCCGGCCACTGCACTCCAGCCCAGGCGACAGAGCAAGACTCCGTCTCAAAAAAAAATAAATAAATAAAATAAAATAAAATAAAATAAAATAAAATAAAGCTTGAAGAGATTAAAAGAACAGCCAGTTTTGATAATCTTTAACTCTTATTCTAATACCCTTGACATTGCCATATTATAACATACTTCAAAATTTAAAGCAGATATTTATATCTGAATCAGGGTCATTACATTATGTTAAATGTAAACTGTGTTATTACTGATAAAAATATCGTGATTGATAAAATATCATAATAAAATATCACTGATAAAAATATCATGACTGACAAAAATATCAAAACATGATAAAAATGTCATGCTTTAATTTATATATATATAGTAGTACATGATTGTAACACAACTTGATGGCAATTAAATATGACAGGTATTATATCACTGAAGTTAAAATCATGAGCTATGGCAAAAAAGCCACCAAGAAATAATATCCTAAGTTTGAGCCAAGCTAAATGATTTTATTTATTTGTAATCATGGGCAGCGCTATTCATAATAGTCAAAATGTTAAATCAACCTAAGTGTCTATCAGTGGATGAAAGGCTAAAGAAGTGTAGTATACATATATTACATTCATATATACATGTACATATATATGCAATAGTATATTATTCATCTATGAATCTAGTGTAAATCACTTATTTATCTTTTCTTGCCCACTGATCCCTCACTGAATCTACTACTACTAGTCTGTGAGCTTTTTCAGAGAAAGAATCAAACGCAATGTCTCCCACTTACAGATATTAAATCAATATTGATTGAGTGAATGAGTAAACAATAAATTAGCTCTTGAATGTGAATCTCTATGAAATCCATTCTGAATAGTGCTATGTTTGTAACTGCTTATTGCTGTCATGTGTATTGAGTATAATTAATTCAGCTGATGAAGCTGTTGATGTGCTGAATGCCATAAAAATGAAAATGTAAGGAGTCATCTGGACCCATTCAGACAATTCCTTTCTTGTCAGAAATTTCTCTAGCTAAATGTCTTCAAATAATGTAACTGCATTTTTTAAAATAAAAAAGAAAATAAATGTACACTGTTAAAAAATATGCATTCTCTTAATAGAAACATTAAGAGAGCTCTTAAGGCAGAAAGAAAATAGAACCAAAAGAAAGAAATGAGAAGAAAGATTAAAAGTAGAATATGTTTGAATAGTTACATGAAAGCAATAATATATTTTGAAGTATCTAACTTACATTTTTTAAGTATATCAAATATATGCTCAAACAGAAAAAAAAAAAGAATTAAAGTGTCTTAAAGTTCCAACAGTTTCTGAAATTGATATTGTGTTAAACTGTAATAGTTATACATATAAGGCTCTATATATATGATAATGTTTAGGCAATAACTTAAACAATAACAAAAAGACAAATATATGAAAATTGAATAGAGGCAGTATTAAATAATAAACATCTCTAATTATTACAAGAGGTAAGGAAATAAAACAGCACAAAAATTCATGTGTTGAGCAAAAGGACTTTGAGATACATGTACATCTCAACAGTATAAAATCTAACAAATCAGTTTCAAAATGGGCAAAAGACATAAACAGACTCTTCAGCAAGAAAGAAATACTGATGGTGAGTAAGTACATAAAAAGATGCTCAATGTCATTATAATATACAAATCATGGCCACTGGGACATGTCACTACATACCCATTAAAGTGGTTCAGTAAAGCAACAACACTAAATGTTGTCAGAGATGTGGAGAAACAATCATTCCTACATTGTTGGTGGGAGTGTAAAATTGGACAATCACTCTAGAGAGTAATTTGACTGCTTCTTAAAAGACTAAAATACTATTATATATAACCCATTCATTGCACTTTTTAGCATTTATCGGAAGAAATGGAAATGTATGCTCCCAAAAGATCTATATACAAATATTCATAGCATCCTTATTTAGAACAGTCAAAAACTGGAAGCAACCTAGATGTTTTGCCAAGGTTGAATTTTTTAAATGTACTACATCTATACCATAGGATATCACTCAGAAATGAAATGAATGAACAACTGAAAAAATAAAACTACTTGGAAGAATCTCCAGGAAATTATCTTGTGGGAGAAAACAACAACAACAACAGCAGCAACAACAAAACAGACACATAGACCAACGGAGCAGAATAGAGAACCCAGAAATCAATTCTCTCATTTACAGCCAACTCAGATTCAACAAAGGTGGCAAGATTGGAGAAAGGGCAGTCTCTTCAATAAATGTTCCTGGGAAAACTGAAGATCCATATGCAGAAGAATGAAACTAGAGCCCTATCCCTCACCATACAGAAAAATAAAATCAAATGGATTAAATACTTAAATCAAAGGCCTGAAACTATGAAACTGCTGGAAGAAGACTCTGGAGAAATGCACTGGGATATTAGTCTGGGCTAAGACGTTTTCTGTAAGACCACAAAAGCACAGCCAAAGCAAAAATAGACAAATGTTATTACATCAAACAAAAAAGCTTTTGCACCACAAGAGAAAAAATAAAGTGAGAGACAACCTACAGAATGGGAAAAAATATTTTCAAATGACCCATCTGACAAAGAATTACTGAACAGAATATATAAGGCACTCAAACAACTCAATAATAACAAAAAAAAAATCTAATTTAAAAATGGGCAAAAGATTTGGACATTTCTCAAAGAAGACATACGTATGGTCAACAGATATATGAAAAACTGCTCAACATCACTAATCATCACAGACATGCAAATAAAGTGCAATTCATTTAGCTGATGAAGCTGTTGATGAGATATCTCACCCCAGTTAAAACGGCTTATATATGAAAGACAGGCAATAACAACTGCTGGTGAGAATGTGGAGAAAGAGGAACCCTTATACACGGTTGGTGAAAATGTAAATTAGAACACTTCACTACTTCAGAAGAGTATGGAGTTTTTCAGTTCTCATAAAACTGAAAATAAGACTGTAACACAGTCCAGCAATTTCAGTAGTGGGTACATATTTTAAAAGAAGGAAATCAATATGTTGAAAAGACGTCTGTGCTCCTATGTTTATTGCAACAATATTCATAATAGCCAAAATGTGAAATCAACCTAAGTGTCTATCAGTGGATGAATGGCTAAAGAAAGTGTAGTATACATTTGGGTCAGGCACGGTGGCTTACGCCTTTAATTCCAGTACTTTAGGAGACTGAGGCAGGTGGATCATTTGAGATCAGAAATTCCAGACCAGGCTGGCCAACATGATGAAACACCATTTCTACTAAAAATACAAAAAAGTAACTGGGCATGGTGGGATGCTACTTTAATACCAGCTACTTGGGAAGCTGAATCAGAAGAATTGCTTGAACCCAGGGGGCGGAGTTTGCAGTGAGCCAAGATCGTGCCACTGCACTCCAGCCTGGGCAACAAGAGTGAAACTTTATCTCAAAAAAAAAAAAAAAAAGAAAGTGTAGTATACATATACTATCTATCTATCTATCTACGCAATACAATATTATTCATCCATTAAAAAAAGAATGAAACTGTGTCATTTGCAGCAACATGGACAGAACTAGAGGTCATTATACTGAGTGAAATAATCCAGGCACAAAAAGATAAGTATTCCATCTTCTCACTCACATTTCAGTGAGAGCTAAAAGAGTTGATCTCATTAAGATAGATAGTAGATTGTTTGTTACCAGAGACTAGGAAAGTTAGAAGGGAGAGAGAATGAAGAGAAGTTGATTGATGAATACAAATATATAGTTTAATATAAGAAATAGGACCTAGTATTAAATAGTTTAGTAAGGTGACTATAGTTTATAATAATCTATTGTATATTTTTTAAAATAGCTAGAAAAGAAGGATTTGAATAGTTCTCATATAAAGAAAAGACAAATATGAAGATGATAGATATTGTAAGTATCCATTTTTTACTCAATTTTTACGAATTCTATGAATGTATTAAATGATCTCATGTATTCTAAAACTATGCATCTATTATGCATCAAAAAATTGAATTAAATAAGGTTATATAGTATCATATATAATGTTCTCAATAAGGTGAAATAACAGAGGCGAAGAACACGTTATTAGTTGTCAGAGATTAGAACTGTGGTGACGGAGGAGGGTCGAAGGGATGCTAGTGTAGTTGTGGAAGAACTACAGGAGAATGCCTGCAGTGATGGAACTGTTCATACAAAACTTGGCTGCGTTGCTGGATGCAGGAAGATGCATATGTGATAATATTTCACAGAAATAAACACGCACACACACACACATACACACAAACACACACACAGGTAAAACCTGTGTGGTGAATTTTGTCAAGTTAATTCCCTGTTTGGGATATTGTATTATTGTTTTGCAACGTGATACCATTTGGGATAATAAGCAAAGAGTAAATGAAAATAGTATTTCCCACAAGTGCATGTGAATATACATTTTTTTCAAAATAAAAGGTTTAATCGTAAAAAGCTAGGATATTCAATAGAAAAAAATAAGATGGTATATTCAAAATGTATCTGTGATTACATTAAAAGTAACTAGACTAATTTGATTTAATGACCAAGTTTGTTACTTTGGATTAAAAACAAAAAAGAATATTCCAAATATATGTATAATATATAGATGTGTATATATACATATATAATGCAGAAGGGGCCCATTTTATACAGTAAGACTAAGAAAAGTTTAAATAATAGGATAGAAGAATATACAAGTAGGTATTAATAAATAGAAATCTGTTTTTTATTTATCCAAATATAGATAGACTTAAAGGTGGGAAACATTTCCAAAGGTATAGGACATGCCATAATTATCCGGCATCATATAACTGGAATTTATAAAAATTCTAAATCTACTTGTATCTGACAACATAATTAAGTATACACAGCAAACACTGACTCAACAATATAGAGAAACACACAGATCTACTATCATAGTGGGACACTTTACCATGTTCGTGTAAAACCTAATACAATAAATGAAAAAAATCATGACTGATGCAGAGGATCAGAGCCTCTGATGGACACATATGACCTAGTTGAAATATGTACAACACAGCACTAAAAAAATTACAATACTCATCCTTTATAAATACATATAAAACGTTTCCCAAAATAACATACATGCTGAGTAAAATCAAGCCTCAAAAATTATCAAAGGATTGAAATCATCTAGCATGAAATTATACTAAATAGAAATAGCAAAAGGATAATTAGAAAATCCACAGGCCTGGCGCGGTGGCTCAAGTCTGTAATCCCAGCACTTTGGGAGGCTGAGACGGGCGGATCACGAGGTCGGGAGATCGAGACCAACCTGGCTAACCCGGTGAAACCCTGTCTCTCCTAAAAAATACAAAAAACTAGCCGGGCGAGGTGGCAGGCGCCTGTAGTCCCAGCTACTTGGGAGGTTGAGGCAGGAGAATGGCGTGAACCCGGGAGGCGGAGCTTGCAGTGAGCTGAGATCCGGCCACTGCACTCCAGCCCTGGGCGACAGAGCCAGACTCCGTCTCAAAAAAAAAAAAAAAAAAAAAAGAAAGAAAGAAAGAAAGGAAGAAAAAAGAAAAAGAAAAAAGAAAATCCACAAATATTTTGAAATTTTATGATACACTTTTAAATAGTCCATAGGTCAAAGAAGTAATTATAACAAAAATAAAACATTATCAAATGAATTTTTTAAAATATATGAATATCAGTACTTGTGGATTTCCTATTCTGGCCAAGACAAAGTGGCCTCATTCTTATCAGATGCTTCCTTATGCGACTAAAGAACTTCACACATAACATGACAAAAGTATGGGAAGCCCCTGTGTGGTGAACAGGTAAGCATGAATGACTAGGGACTTCAAACTCAGGGATGAAAAAAGTGCTAAGTCCCCTGGCTTTTCCTCCTGCATGTCCTAGACATGACCCTCTGAATCCTCCAATCTGAATGGCTAGCAGCAAGATTTTTTAAAACATAAAGCCTCCAATGGAAACCTGTTACTCTAAAGGACTAGAGAATGGGTGCACTAAAAACCAAACAAAACCTTTTGGCAATACCTGCCCAAATTCAGTCAAATACCAATGGATACGTTGTCTCCCTGTTCACAAGGTTTTCAGCAGGGCTTAGCAGGAAGCTGGTCTTCCATCCTACACCTTAAAGAAGCAGGCTCCAATTTCCCTGCCAGGGTAGCGTCAGTGGGGTGTCCTGGAGAGCTGAACCTTCATACTCACCTGCAGCAATCAGACTAAATGGACTTGTGGGAGATGGGACAAGTAAGTACTGTGCCTCCCCTTCCATGCTGACAAGTGTGGCCCAGCAAGGAGCTGAGTCTCTCCCACCATTATCACCACGGTGGAATGAGGTGGTGCTTGGTGGAGCTAGTTGCCCTCTCCTATCCGTCCACCTCCTTCCTTATGTCAGTAGAATTCTGTGGGGAGTTGAGCTTCTACCTCCAACCTTTAGCAACCAAGAAATATAAATGACCCTGTCCATCTACCTTTCCAGGTGTCAGCATGGTGCAGTAGGAAACTTAACATATACACCCACCCAGTCCTCACAACAAAGAGATTGCCTGCTGAAAACAACAAGAAGAAGAACAAGAACAACAACAACAAAACCTAGATTAAATAGGAACTTGAATCTCAACATTTAATATCCAAAGTCTAGAATGATTTTGTTACATCACTTGTCACATCAATATCCAGGAAAATCACAAGTTGAACGAGAAAAGAACTAATGATACTAACAATGAAATGAATGAGATATTGAAATTATCTCACAAAGATTTTACAGTAACCATCATAAAAATGCTTCAACAAGCAATTAGAAGTTTTCTTGAAACAAATAAAAATATTTTTAAAAACTTCAAAAAATAAGTTATTTTTAAAAGAACAAACTAGAACTGAAAAAATAAATCAACAAAAACTAAAATGCTGAGTAGGCTGAAGAGCAGAGTTAAATGACAGGAAATAGAATTTGAAAACATTAATACAGATCAATAAACTTTTCCCAAACTGTGTAACAGAAAAAAAATAGATTCTTAAAAAGTTTCTCAATGATGTGCGGGACAATAATAAAAGGGTTAATATTTGCATCAACAGAGATTCAGAGCGAGAGAATGCAAAGTGCGGCTAACCAAGTGTTTGAAGGAATAAAAGTCAAAACTTCCCTAATTTGGTGAAAGTCATAATCATACAGATTTAAGAAGCAGAATAAAGCCCATTTATGAGAAACTTAAATAAATATATGCCAACATACTTCATAATTAGTCTTCTGAAACTGAAAAAAAGAAAAAGAAAAAGTCTTGAAAGCAGACAGAGAGAAAGAACATATTACTTATAGGGGACACCGATTTGAATGACAGTAGACGTTAATGCCTAACATATTTTAGCTTCTGAAAGAAAAGAACTGTCAACTCCAAAGTCTGTATCCACTAAGATAAATGAAAACTGAGGGAATTAAATGTTAGCAAATCTACCTTTAAAGAATGTCTAAAAAAATTAAGCAGAAAGGAAGCGATAAAAGAAGCTTTGAAATTCAGAAAGATCATTGATGGGTACACTTTGGGTTAAGTATAATGGATTATCTTTTCCACGAGTTTTTAAAATCTTATTTGATGGTTGAAGCAAAACTCATAACACCACCCAATATAGTGTTTGATGTATGTATAGGAAGTTAAGGTAATATCTTTATAAACGAGAAAGATAAAGGAATCTTAACGGAAGCAACATTTCCATACTCTTCATTCAAAGTGGTAAAACGTTACCAGTAGACTGTGATACGTTACCTATACATATTATAATACCTCGAGCAACCCGTCAGAAAACTATACAAAGTGATATACTCAAAAATACTATAAATAAGTCAAGAGATAATGCTAAACTTGCAGAAGTAACTACAATAGTATTTGCTGGAAATGTAAAGATCTGGCAATACATATTAGGAAAAATAAGTCTTAAAATTAATTATCAAAATGGACTGGCAAACTAAAGCCTATGGGACAAATGTAGCCTGACACCTGTTTTTGTAAATCAGTTTTATTGGAACAAAGGTGTGCTCATTTATTTATATATTGTATATGACTATTTTTGTGGCAGAACAGCAGAGTTGAGTACTTTGTGACAGAGATATTAAGGCCTGCAAAACATAAAATATTTACTATACAACTCTTTACAGAAAAGTTTTTCAATCCCTGGAACTTATATCTCTCAAAAAGCAATAAGAACAAAAATTCAAGCAGAAAAACTTAAGAAATGGAAACAATCAGGGAAAAAGCAGAGGCTCATAAAGTATATATATAAGTTAAGAGATCCAAGAAAGTCCCAAATTAATCATTTTCTAAAAATTAACAAAATGTACAACTCCTTAGCAAAACTGACCAAGATAAAAAGAGAAAAAACAATTCCAGAATGAAAATGAGGACACTACTTACCTTACACTTACTAAAATAGATAATAATAGAAGAATATTAAAAGCAGAAAATAAATCTTATAATTTAGACCAACTATGCCACTGGGCATGTGGTTTATGCCTGTAACCCCCACACTTTGGGAGGCTAAGGCAGGCAGATCTCTTGAGACCAGGAGTTCAATACTAGGGAACATGGTGAAATCCCATATCTACAAAAACAAAACAAAACAAAAAAGTTAGCTGGGCATGGTGGCATGTGCCTGCAGTCCAGCTACTTGGGAGACTGAGGTGGGAGGATCACTTGAACTCACGAGGTGGAGGTTGCATTGAGCCAAGATCGCACCTCGGCACTCCAGCTTGGGCAATATAGCTAGACCTTGACTCAAAATAAATAAATGAATAAATAAATAAATAAACTATGCAATATTCTTGAGAAGTAAACAACACAAGAGGAAATACGAAAACTTAATAAAACTATCTATTGAATCCATTGAATCCATTAGAATAAGTTAATAGCAGAGTCAGGGCTTTAACTTGTGGTTTTGTCATCAGAATAGTGTTTAACTTTGTTAGATTATTATTTTGAAGATCTTCTTTCTACTATCAAAAACATCCTAAAATCATAAAGCATATTGCGATATGTTAAAAAGATTTCCTAAAAGGCCTCTTTTTTAATAAACAAAACAATCGTAACGCATAAACATGGACTCACCGACTCAAATCTGTGCCGGGCACATACTGAGAGAAGCGCGAATGTAGTAGAGGGATCAGTCTGAGGTCGCACCATCGCTTCTCCCACCTCAAGCCTGGAGATGTCGGCCACGACGAGCATGATAATGTGTCCTGAAAGGAAGACAAATATTTAAATGTAATGTTTTTCTTCTGTGCTTTGAGTTTCTGTGTCCCAAACCCCTTTCATCTGGGGGATATTATTTTTCCCCTAAATGATCAAAAGACTTTTATGGAATACCATGAGAAGAATTCCATATTAAGTACACTAAAGTTGTATTGGTTAACTTATTTATTAATAGAATGCTATAAGAAATTAAGAAATGAATTATTGAGACTAAGAATGCTAGTAAAAACATATTTTTAAATGAGGAGTGGAGATGGAAGGAAAGGATAAGAGTGTGACAGAACATAATTTATTCAAGAATGGAAAAAGTGGGAAAAAACTCTAAGTATAATTAACCAATAAGTGAAAAAACAAAAATAACTAGTAGTTCATTCAATTAGCAAGTATTTTATGAGTGTCAAACACAATTATAAGTGTTTTTAATTTATCAGTTTTTTGCAAATATTTTTGAATAGAATGAGCATTCCTATAAAACAACTTTCAAAACACTGCTCAAGGAAATCTGTACTCATTTTTCTAACTTCATGTTCATAAAAAGTTTATACTTTCTTATGTTGTTTTAATTGCATATCAAGCCAACTACTGCTGGCTTAAAATTACACATATCTTAAGTTTCGTTAGAGCTTTTATTTCCATTTGTATATGGAAGAGACTTACATTTGATAAAATTTGTGCTTTTTCACTTGATTCATGTTTCTTCATTATTTCAGCTTTAATGTTAACATTTCTTCATCACATCAGCACATCAAATAATATTAATATTTAAATTGGCATGGGTTGTAAGCTCAATTTGGCCAGTAAACTGGTAACATTGACTTCCCTTTATTCACTAATTTTTGACTGATAATGTTGGAAGAAGATTCTATTTTAGTCTAGATATTGAAACTCTGTGAAGTCTAAATATTATTAAGCATTACTCTCAGGCATTAAATTTTTTTAACAATTCTTCCAGTGAAAAACAATATTACTTTTACTAAAGGTTGTATGCTACCCGGCATTTTTATGTTAATTGTTGCAGATTGAGCAAACAAAAAGGTACTAAGTCAGTGGAGCGGTTTAGAATATCCTGAAGGGTAGACTGGCTAAGATCACTTAGTGAGGGGTCCCTATTGGTGACTTAATGAGCACCTCAGCCTCCAAGACACCTGTCCTTCAATGCTAGTCAATTGCTTTGAATGCCTCTCTGGTGACTGCAAAGGCACAAACCTAGGTTTCATATTATTCTTTCTCTTGGCCTCATATCAGATGTTATGGATAATCAGCATGTGACGTGAAGTCAGATCTTCATGTCAGCTGTTATACATGGTCAGTTCATGACACGGAATCAGTTCTTTATGTCAGCTGTTATAGGTGGTCAGCGCATGATATGGGGTCAGCTGGGCGACAGTACAATGTGGCGAGCGCTTAAGTTGCAAGTCAGAATCAGACCACTTATATTTGAATACCAATTTCCCAGCTGACTAGTCCACTACCTGGGGGCAAGTTTTGTAGTCTCTGTCTTACTGTGTTTATCTTCAAAGTGGGGATAATAATGGTAACAACTGGTAAGATTACAGCAACAATTGAAAAAGTTCTTAGAATATAGCCCAGCTAAATAGCTCCATACTATTTTCAATATACCTAAAAGGCTAATGGTAATTTAACATTTACTAAAACAAACTAATTACATGCATCGCTTGGTAGCTGTAAGTAAAAAGTATCAAATAATGTATTCTCAAAAATAATAAGCTCAAATAATGGGCAAAATTGTTTCTAAACATGGAACTTTTAGGGAGGACATTCTTAGGAATATTACTATTACTATTTAATAGTAGTTTTAGTAATACCTACCTGTACTAAGTGCTTGACTTACACCACTTGCAACATCTTTGAAAAACAAAGCTATTACTTTGTTCATATTTGAAGGGAGAAACAGAAGATTTTTTTTTCTTTGTTTGTTTTTTGAGACAGGGTCTCGCTCTATCACTTAGAAGTGCATGGCATGATCTTAGCTCACTGCAACCTCTGCCACTGGGGTTCCAGTGATCTTCCTGCCTCAGCCCCCCATGTAGTTGAGATTACAGATGCCCACAACCAGGCCTGGCTAATTTTTGTATTTTTAGTATAGATGGGGTTTCACCATGTTTGCCAGGCTGGACTTGAACTCTTGACCTCAGGTGATCCGCCTGCCTTGGCCTCCCAAAGTGCTGGGACTATAAGCGTGAGCCAAGAAGGTTTTTTTAAGAAGCATTCTATTATTACTTTTCACCTTTTCATCATGAGGGAACATGAGGAAGCAATAATACTGCGTGGCAGGCTTGGGTAGACAAACCAGGTTTCTGTGGCCAGGTCAGAGATGCCCACAGGGATTGCAAGTGGCTCAGGACCCACCCAGCTGCACAAAGCAAGGACCATGTTGGCAATGACTGAAACTCCTTCCCAGAACCCCAGTGCAAACACGCATTCCTGAGTTCTATAGTAAATGATCTACCCAAGTCGCCCAGCCAGCAAAGGGCACCCCCAGGATTCACTTAGACTAACAGCTCTTTGATAGCAGAGCCAACAGATCTACTGCAGCACATTTAACATTCAACACTCATAATCAGAGGTGAAACAATGGAAAATAATTTGGATTTTTTTACTTGATTATTTCACATTTTGGTTATATATCTTCAAGTTATTATTTAAAGATGATTTCTCATCTTTCATAAAATACAATAATAATTTCTCTCAAATTTTGTGTTTCATCAATAAATGAGACAGAGTATGTCAAAGACTGTTAAAGATATGGGTAATGAGATGTTGGGGACTGACTAATAACCAATACATGAATACGGTAGGTTTTACAAACCATATCAATCCATTTCATAGACTGGCAAGTACAGAAATATATGTGGCCTTTGACATTCTTTCTGTGGCATCTTGATTTGATGCCTTTATGTACCAAAAGTATAAATATGTCACTTTCTTATGTTTCTTGTTTATAAGAAATATGTAATAAGTCCCTCTTCAGTTATTTGACTAAACAGAGTTGATATATTTCATATTATAGACCTGTTATTTACAGTGGAAGACAAGTCATCCTTTAAAGAATTTTTCTCCTTACTTATTTTATTTATGTAAATAGAATATAAATTTACTTTCTAATCATATTTTGGAATAGTAGTCAGATTTATTTTTGCACAAAAGATAGTCTAAAAACACAACCATTTTTGTGCTTTTGAGAACCATGACTATTTTTCAATAGCTCTACTCTACAATGTCAAAAATGTTGTTTCCTAAAATATTAATAATGTGATTGGAAAAAGAAGCATTTATGTTTCCTTGCTCTTTTCCCAAAATTTTACACATGCCAAACAATAACCTCAAGAACAACTATCTTACCAAAACAGAACTGCACACAAGGCAAACTGCTGACCCAGATTTTATTAAGGATTTGGCAGCATAGGATGTATTAATTAAAAGTGTACAGTTAAGAAAAATGTTTCTCAGTCTGCTTGGCTGATTATCTGAATCAGAATCTTCTGGCAAGCACAAAACAAATCCTTCTACTCCATTTCAAGAGAGAAGTTCAGTGAATCTGAGCTGGGGCTGAGGAGCCAAGGTCTGGGTTGGCAAAACAAATGACTTTCATATCGCTTAAAATTAGTGATGTTGTGCATCATTAGAAGGAATAGATGATATTTTTATGTAGGATGGTGGAATGATGTTAATATATTATAATCCTTTATTTCCCCTTAGACTTAAAATGCTGCCTTAAAATACAATAAGGACATCTTAGAAAACCAGAATAATAAATACTCAAAATTTGTTTCAGATCAAGGTATAGACATTGAAAAGGCAGTTTGTGAGCCTAGGATAGAACTGAGAATTAAGACACATCAGAGAATCAAATGTTTCTTTTAAGTAGACTGTCTATAATATACACGTATTCTGCGGAAAGAAAACTTGCCTCACAATGCACTCTTCCTTCCGAGTGCCCATTGTCTGTTGTTATTTCATGTCTTTGACCTCTCCAAATTTAGTACACCTCTGAGTAGAGGTGTTCTCCACTCGCCATTCCTCTATCAAAGCTTATTCAAGATACAGAAGAAACAGCACGTGCTCTCCCTGGCTGTGCAAGCCTGCATGGTCTGGTTACCATTGCAGGTTAGTCTCCCATGTGGGCAACAAAGCACACACTTGGTTTGTAGTCTCTCAACTTACTTTGAATTTTTTAGTCAGCTGTTCAAAGTCTCTACAGCTCTTTACCTGTGTTATTAGAATGCTGCTACTCATTCTTTTTTCTGCTTATGTTATAGTTAATTTTATGCTTTTGTCTACAGATCTGGATCTTATTGTTTTTGTGTTAAAATCATAATTAACAGCTCCCCAAAGTATAACACCCCCAAAGAGGGGTGTTTCCACACAGTAACTTCTCAACAAAAATGCATTTAATTGATATGCATTGAGACTTTTGTCTTTATTTTGAATATACTTTGTTTTGTTTTCATATTTTTATTATTATTCTCTATAGCATCATGATAAATACTTTCAATTTCCTTACAGTGAAATATCTTCAGCAATGTCAAAAGAATGTTCAATTCTAATGCTCAAAGGAAAATAAAATGTGCCTCTGGAAATGGGAAGACATAGCTGCAGTAAGAGGAATTTATAACATTTGCTTTATTTTTAATTTTATAAAACTGAATTTATTTGGGATCAGTCATGTTATAGAATTGGAGTGATTTTCTTGCTGTAATTGTAGTTTTCTAAGGAAGGACATTATTCTGTACACATTTTTCTATATGTCAAAGGAATGGGTTAAAAACAAACCAGAATGATTTCTACCCTTAGACCTGCCATTCGGACTCCTCTGCTTCTCATTATTATACAGGAGTTCAAGGGTATGAGACAAGACCTAGAACAAAACAGCTGCAAACAGCTTTCTCCCACTCTGAAGTAAGTGTGCTCTTGTTTCTGCCTTAGGATCAGAGTTGAGATGGAAATTCTTGTTTGAGGGACATGTGGAGGGGGCACTCTTAGGAGCAACCTCTCAGGACTGATGGAAGCAGGGCATGTAGTGCCCAACACCCAGGGGAGTTCTGACTCCCAGGCAAAGGGGATCCAGAGAAGAGGGATCAGCTGTGAATGGGCACAGCCAACACCTCCAGCTACTGAGGGCAGGTGCACCAGTGCAGTGAAGGAAAACAGAAGTGCACTGAAATTGTCGAAGGCATCTAGATTGGGAGGGAAAAAGGTAAGCACAGTAATTACAAAATCAAGAGGTAAAAAATTTCATTGTATATCTAAGTTTTTCATTAGGAAACCTGTATATTTCCTCATAAATTTTAAGCCACTCCCGTCGTGCTGTATTGTGGTTTTAAATGCCCCTTTTTGTGTGGCAATTACTTCTCTGGCAAAAAAAAAAAAAAAAAAAAAGGTTTCAAAGATGGCCACATGAAATATATCCAGCTGAGGTTGGTTTTAGAAAATATCCTAAAATATCCTTACAGTTGTACAGATAACCGTTTGTCTTGGCAAATGTCTTTTTAAGACGGAAAAATGTCGACAACTTGAGGGCCTAAGGTTCTCAGCTGAGGAGTAATACTGGGGACATCAGGTACAGTGAAGGCCATTCAGGATTGAAGATGTTCAAAAAGATTGCTTTGAACTAAAATGCCACTATTTTGACAAAAATTTCAAATGCAGTATGAATCATACGAGTCAGTAGAAGAAGCTACATGACGTCTGTACCATAATATGTGGAATAGAATGAAAAAATTCTGCTTAAGGTCACCTCTGCTTCTCTTCACATTTATAAGCATGCAAGATGATTGTTAGATGTGTTTGTAATCAGAAAAAATTATTTCTTTAAGAATGTGTGAGTATTTTGAAGGATGAAATACAAGGAACTTCAAAAACATTTATAAGATATTAAAATCAATTTACTCAAAATGCAAGTAGAAAACAAAGATTAAAATTTTATTAAATATCTACAAAACAAAGATTAATTTTAACTTTTATTAAATACATGTATAAACGTTCATTACATGTTAAAATAATGTGTGAATTGGATTTTCTCACTGCAGTAATTGCTTACTGTGCGTAAAGTTGGCTAAAAAATTCCTAACAAATGGCAAATTAAATAGGTACTTTTAGTTAAGTAATTTCAAAAGAAAAAAGTGATAAAACTAATATCAAAGCATTTTGAACCTGGAATCACATATAATGTGCAATGTTCTAAAATGACTGTATGATATTATCCATTTCCAGTGACCTCCCCAAGTTAATAGTATCTATTGCTTAAAAATAACTTAATCCATACAGACTGGAGAGGGGAAAAAATGGCATAAAAACCCTGACCTATTTATTTTCCATTTCTTGTTTATCATAATACTTAAATGATTATGCAACCAGGGATTTCCTATCTATCACATAAATCAGATTCACTAGCAGTTTTTACAAACTATGTGTTATCTCCTTATTAATCTGAGCTGTGCCTGGATCGTCTTACTGTATTATTGGGGTGGTAGTTGAGATGTAAGCCACTGTCACAGAGAGGAGAGGAGGTGCCACTGCTCTGGTCACTTGGAGCACCTGCGGGAGACAAAATCATAACATTCCACTGGTGAGAATGTCATACCCTTCTAAACTTATGCATTCCATTACACTTTCAAGGATACTCAATAATATCAAGTAAATCAGATGTTACAATATAATTTTATTTCAGTTATCCTAAACCCAGAGTTTTGCAAGTAACCCAAGTGACTGCAGATATCTGGGCACTAAAAGAGACTCACAAAAATTTGTCTTTGATTTCAGAAACATTAAGACTTTATTAGGGAAAATGTACAGCCTTATTAAAAGTATTATTTTGTTTGATTGTCTAAAGTGGCTTGCTTTTAGAAACCATACTTAGAATAATGCAAGATTTGGGTTGTCTACAAAGTTCTATTTAATGTCATATTTCAACCAACTGGTAAATCCTACCCTTAGAAACTACAATTTTCCATGATGCAAAAATGTTTGCATATTCTCTGTTTTTATAGGTACTCTTAGTTTGTATTCAAGTAATCATTAAAATTATCAAATTTTGTATAATTGGCCGGGCGCGGTGGCTCAAGCCTGTAATCCCAGCACTTTGGGAGGCCGAGACGGGCGGATCACGAGGTCAGGAGATTGAGACCATCCTGGCTAACACCGTGAAACCCCGTCTCTACTAAAAAATACAAAAAAAAAAAAAAAAAAAAAAAAAAAAACAACTAGCCGGGCGAGGTGGCGGGCGCCTGTAGTCCCAGCTACTGGAGGCTGAGGCAGGAGAATGGCATAAACCCGGGAGGCGGAGCTTGCAGTGAGCTGAGAACCGGCCACTGCACTCCAGCCTGGGCGACAGAGCGAGACTCCGTCTCAAAAAAAAAAAAAAAAAAAAATTGTATAATTGCAATGAAAAAACTTCATATTAGATTTTAATGAGATGCCTACTAATATCTATTTTTTAACGATGAGTAATGCCTTAAAGATTTGTCATTTTCTACGATTTCCCAGTTTAGTATTAGAGTCACAATTAGTATACATAGTTCCTGACTTCTGATTACTTGATTTTTCTAAAGATATTTTTTAAAGTTATGAATGTTTATAAATATTACCCATAAATATAATTGATTCTCAATTTACATTTGAAATATTATACTTGATTTCAAACATCATATGTCATAGGGAACAGTACTTACATAATAGTCAATGTGCTAAAAAAATGATATTGTTCTTCTTTTTTATTACTCTAACATTCTATAATTTTCCTGGAACTAAGAAGGGAAACATAGGCCTTCTTGCTATACTGATCTGGATATAATTTTTCTAACCTTTAAACTGTAAGAAATATCACACTATGTTTTAGTTATTTTTCTTGTGCAGTTTATTTGCAATTGTATCTTCTACAACATTTTAATGTGTATAGGTATTACTTTAAAGCAAATATATATACATATTTCTTTAAAGCATATACATTTTGAACTGAACAAAATAAAAATGCAACATATCAAACTCTGTGAATGAATCTTAAGGAGTCATTTGAGTGAAATTTAAATGTTTAAATACATACACAAAAAGAAGGTAGGTATAAACTTAATGCTTTTAAGAACTTAAGAATGGAGGAGCAAACTAAACCAAAACAAAACAAACAAAATAAATAAATAAATAATAAAAATAAAACTGGGAAAAAATTAAATAGAAAAGAGAAAATAATAAACAAAATTAATTAAGACAAATATCAGATCTTTAGGGACACTAATAAATCAGATAAACCCATAGCAAAAAAAAATTAGAAAACAAAGAAAAAAATACAGGTTATCAATATCAGGAATGAAGGATGGGTCATTACTGAGAGCTAACGGATGTTAAAAGGAATAATGAGAGGACATGATAAACAACTTCATGAAAGAAATTGACAACTTAGTTGGAGTGAACAAATAAATTTAAAAAAAAAAATCCAACCAAAACTTACAAAAGAAGAACGAGACTATCAACTCTTATGGACATACACACAAAAAAAGTAAACAATATATTAGCAAACTGAACCTAGTACTATATGAAAAATATATCACATCATGACCAAGTAAGTGGTATTTATTCTAGAAATGCAAGCTTCGTTTTACATTCAAAATCTATTTTAAACATTTAGCATATCAAAAGGCTAAAGAATGAAAACATATACATAATATTTCAATGTATGTAGAAAAATATTTGAGACAATTCACCATCAATTTTTTTTGAAAAAAGCAAATCAAAAACTTTAGAGTTCTAGGAATAGAAGTGCTCCTGTACCTGATAAAGAACATCTTTAAAAACCTATATCCAATACTCTAATTAATGAGAAAAAAAAAAAAAAACTGGATTACTCCCTGCTAGTATCAAGAGAAAGAAAGGGATGTCTACTGTTAATATGTTGTTCAAAATAAAATGGAGGTCTTAGCCACTGCAACAGGAAAGTCAAAAGAATTAAAGAAATGTAGATTGGAAAGGAAGAAGCAAAACCTTATTTGCAGATAACACAATTGTATACATAGGAAAACATTAAGAATGCAGAAAAATCCTTCTAGAATTAATAATAAAATTATACTATTGTGCAATATGTTAATATATGAAGTTAAATTACATTTTATGTGCTGGCAATAAACAACTGGATGATGAAATTTTAAAATATAATTTAAAATAAAATTAAAACATAAAATGCATATAAGTAAATTTAATGAAAGATATGCAATAATTCCAAATTAAAAGGACTAATATATTGCTGAGAAAAAAAAATGAAAAGGTATATCATGTTCATTGACTAAGACTTAAAGTTATTAAGGGGTTAATTTCCAAATTGTTTATAAATTTAATTTAGTTCCCTTCAAAATTCCAATACACTTTTTATACAAAGTGGCATGTTTTTTCTGAAATATATGCAGCAATACAACAGATGTAGAATAGCCAAACAATCTTTACAAATTGTAAAGTTGAAGAACTTATTCTAGGTCACTTTAGGATATGTTACAATAAATAAACAATGTGATTTTCATTTAAAAAAATAGACATGCAAATTAATGGAAATAACAAAGTATCCCAAAATAGATCCAAACATGTATGATCAAATAATAATCATATGTATACATATATCAAATACACACACACAACTGATTCTTATCTAAGATGCACAAAAATATAAGATACATTATAAATGTAAACATAAAAGCTAAAGCAACAAACCATCTAGAGGAAAATAAGAAAAAGTATCTTTGCAACCTTGGGGTAGGCAAGTATGTCTTAGGGAGGATACAAAAACAATAAAAGGAAATAAAGCTTCTGTTAACAAAGACAACCTCAAGTGGAAAATGTAGTTATACAAAGACTAAGAGAAAATCTTTGTAATTTATATCACTGGCAAAAGGCTTATATAGACAATATTTGTAAAAACTCATGCAGTGTAATAGTAAAAAGAACATACCAATAGAAAAACGGGGAAAAGCCTTGAACAGAAGCTTCCCAAACTAAGATATGCAAATGGTCAATAATCACATAATATGGAAATAATTATTATTAGTCATCAGGAAAATGTAAATTAAAACTACAATAAGATTTCACTGTGCACTCAATAGAATGACTGGAAAAAAAATATTTGAGCATCAAATATTGGAAAGAATGTAGGGCAATCAGTGCTTGCATACATTGCTGGGGAGGACAGTGGGAGTTGTTTAAAAATATGCTGACTTTGGGCCAGGCACGGTGGCTCACACCTGTATTCCCAGCACTTTGGGAGGATGAGGTGGGCAGATCACAAGGACAGGAGATAGAGACCATCCTGGCCAACACGGTGAAACCCAGTCTCTACTAAAAATACAAAAATTAGCCAAGTGTGGTGGTGAGCACCTGTGGTCCCAGCTACTCGGGTTGCTGAGCAGGCGAATCGCTTGAACCCAGGAGGTGGAGGTTGCAGTAAGCCTGGTGACAGGGCGAGACTCCATGTCAAAATATATATACATACATATGCATATATACACATATATGTGTATATATGCATATATATGTGTATATATATACACACACATATATATATGCCGACTTTGATGTAGTTCAGAAAGATGGTGGAATAGAAACCCCAGAACTTGCTTCCCATAGAGACACCAACTTTGCAACAATATATAGTTCAAAAAGCTTTAAAGAGTACTCGAGAAACTAGTTAATAAATCATAGTAACCCAGCTAAGCTCAAAGCCAAGAACAGCCACATTAAAAATGGTTAAAAAGACCATTTTGTTTCACCCATGACAGCCCATCCACTAAGTCAGAACAACTTGGTGTGATCAGAAGTAAATGTCAAACTTGCAGTCACTCTGTAGAGTGGAAGAAAAGCAAAAAATGCCCAACCAATGTTATGTTTTTTTGGGGATTGCACAAGGGTCTGATTTCTATGTCACTGACTGGGTGCACTGATAGAAATAGCATACTCTGGATGCCTGAGGCTCAGAGAACCAGAAGAGTTCAGGGGCTCATTGCAGTACTAGAGAATCTGCAGTTCTGCAGCCAGAGAGCAGAAGAAATAGTAATTATAAGGTTGGGAAAAAGAAATCAATAAACCTCTCTATTGGGATTTTACATGCCCAGAGAAGATGAATCCCCTAAAAATGTTTGGGAGACACTTTACCCAGGCTGATTGGTGAAGTTCTTTTCCTGTGTGAAATCAGTTAGAAAAAGTCTAAGAGACATGGCTGATTTTTTCAAATTCACAAATCCCAGAAAAAAAAAATAACAGCACTGACATATGAAGCAACAGAGAAACAAAAGAAACCACCAGAAACCAACTGGAAACCATGGTCTATAAATTGTCTTTAAAAACACAAAATAATCATCTTAAAGAAGCTCAATGTGCTAAAAACAAAAACACAGATAGCTACATAAAATTAGAAAAAATATGAATGAACAAACTGAAAATATCAAGAACTACAGAAAAGATTTAAAAACAGAAATTCTGAAGCTGAAGAATACAATAATGAAGTGCAATATTCACTAGCAAATATCAACAGCAGATTTTATCAAGCAGAAGAAGGAGTAAATGAATTCAAAGGCATGACATTTGAGGAATAAAAAGAGATTAGAATTAGGAAAAGTGAAAAAATGCTAAGAGATTTATATGACACCATCAAGCAGACCAATATACACTTTATAGAAGTCCCAAAAAAAGAAGGAGATGGGCAAAGAGCTTATTCAAATAAACAATTTTCAAAAGTGTCCCAAATCTGAGAAAGGAAATGAACATTCAATACAAGAAACTTGAAGATCTCCAACTAGGATGAACCTAAAAAGACTCACCCTGAAACCCATTATTATCAAACTGTTAAAAGTAACAAATAAAACAGATAATCTTGAAAGCTGCAAGAAAAAAAAATGCACTTTCACAGGTAAAAGGAAGATCTCATAGATCAACACATTTCTCAGCAGAAACATTATAGGGAGAAAGGAGTGGGATGATATATTCAAAGTGCTGAAAGAAAAATAAAATCAGCCAATCTAGAATACTATACCCAGCAAACCTATTCAATAAATGTGAAGGAGAAATAAAGATCTTCCTAAATAAACAAAAACCATGGGACTTCATCACCCATGTAGAACTCTTTTACAAAAAATGCTAAAGAGAATTCTTCAAGTTGAAATAAAAGAACACTAGACAGAAACAGAAATGCATATAAAAAATAATGTCCTCTGGTAAAGGTAGATGTAGACAAATACAGAATAATGAAGGTGTGTTCATAGTAACTTTTATTGTGGTACAGAATTTAAATGACAAAACTGTGAAAAATAACTATATAGTCATTCCTCCCGGGGAGACTGATTCCAGGACACCCTGCACATACCAAAATTCACATCTGCTCTAGTCCCTTATATAAAATGATGTAGTATTTGCATATAGCCTATGAACATCCTTCGGTATATTTTAATTCATCTCTAGACTGCATATAATACCAAATACAATGTAAATGATATGTATGTAGTTGTTATACTCTACTGTTTATTTGTATTATTTTTATTGTCGTGTAGTATTTTAATTAATAATTTTGATTTGTGGTAGGCTAAATTCACAGATGTGGAATCTGTGGCACAACTATACCTATACAAGCGGGTTAAGGGATCTAAAATATAACAAGTTGTAATTATAAGGTAGTGTATGTGATTGACACGGAGTTATCAGTTTAAATTCACTTATTTAAAAACAGTTAATAGTATTTAATAAAGTGTATTAACTTATGATTATTTCTTGCCTAGGTGACTTATTTTTAACAGAAAATAACAATTTAGCAAGTATATTTGTCCATTAAAAATAGGTAAAAGGGAATTAATAACAGCAAGATTGTGGGATAGAAATCTCTATATTTCATTCCCCAACAGAGACACTAATATGAAACCAGTATATGGTATAGAAGGTGGGGAGAGGATGTAAAGGAGTAAGATCTTTATGCTGTGATTAAGTTATTATCCATTTAAAATAAATTGTTATAGTTTGTTCTATGCAATACTAATGAAAGTCACAGAAATACCTATAAGGGATACAGAAAAGAAATTGATGAAAGGATCAAAGCATGGAACTGCAAAAAACAAGGAAACAAATGAAAGTAGCTACAGAGGAAAAGAGAGACAACATTACTATAAGATATACAGAACACAACAAAATTACAGTAGTAAGTGCGTCCCTATCAGCAATTATTTAAACATAAGTGGAATAAACTTCCAAAACCACAGACATAAAGTGGTTAAATGGATTTAAAAACCAATATCCAAGTACAGACATACCTCATTTTATTACATTTTGCTTAATTTTGCTTCACAGATTTTTTATAAATTGAAGGTTTATGTCAACCCTGCATCCAGCAGATCTATATGCTTTTTTTATAATAGCTTGTGGTCACTTTGTGTCTCTGCATCACATTTTGGTAATTCTCACAGTATTTCAAATTTTTCTTTATTATTTTACGTGGTATGGTGATCTGTGGTCAGTTATCATTTATGTTTCTATTGTAATTCTTTTGGAGCTTCACAAACCATGCCACATAAGGCAAGGAACTTAATGAATAAATGTTGTATGTGTTCTGACAGCTCAACTCACCATCTGTTCCCCATCTCTCTCCCTCTCCTTGGGCCTCCATATTCCCTAAGATACAATAATATTGAAATTAGAACAATGAATAACCCTACAATGGCCTCTAAGTGCTCAAGTAAAAGAAAGAGTTGCAAATCTCTCACTTCAAATCACAAGCTAAAAAAGAATAAGCCTAGTGAAGAAGGCATATTGAAAGCCAAGATAAGCCAGAAAACAAACTTCTTCCAGTCCAAGTTGTGAATGCAAAGGGAAAGTGTTTGAAGGAAGGTAAAAGTGCTACACCAGTGAACATGTATATGTTGAAGCAAAACAATCTTATTACTGATAAGGAGAAAGTTTCAGTGGCCTGGGTAGATCAATCCAGCCACAGCATTCCCTTAAGCCAAATCTTAATACAGAGCAAGATACTAACTCTCTTCAATTCTATAAAGGCTGAGAGGTGAGGAAAGTACAGAAACAAAAGTTTGAAGACAGCAAATGTTGCTTTATGGGACTCAAGAAAAGACACTGTCACCATATACAAAATTGCAAGATGAAGAAACAAGCGCTCTTGCAGGAGCTTTAGAAGCTGTAACTAGGGCTGGGATCAATGCTGAATGTGGCTTCACTAAAAAACAGATTTTTGTTGTATCCATTAAAGAGCCTCATATTAGAAGAAGATGACATCTAAGACTTTCATAGGTAGAAGGAAGTCACGCCAGCCACGGTGGCTCATGCCTATAATCCTAGCACTTTGGGAGGCTGAGGCAGGCAGATCACAAGGTCAGGAGATCAAGACCATCCTGGCCAACACATTGAAATCCCGTCTCTCCTAAAAATACAAAAATAAGCCAGGTGTGGCTGTGTGTACCTGTATTTCCAGCTACTTGGGAGGCTGAGGCAGAAGAATAGATAGAACCTTGCTGGCAGAGGCTGAAGTGAGTGCAAATCACACCCCTGCACTCCAGCCTGGGTGACAGAATGAGACTCTGTCTCAAAAAAAAAAAAAAAAAAAAAAAAAAAAAAAAAAAAAAAAAGGGAGGTCAATGTCTGCCTTCCAAACTTCAGCGAACTCTCTTGTTAGGGTCTAATGCAGCTGCTATCAGTTGAATTCCATTTTTATTTACTGTTCTGAAATAAAAAGGGCACGGATAGGTCCCTTAATAATTATGTTAAATCTACTCTGCCTATGCTCTAGAAATGGAACAACAAGGCCTAGATGGCAGTGTATCTGTTTATAGCAAGGTTTACTGAATATTTAAGTCCACTGTTGAGACCTACTGCTCAGAAACACACAAACACAGACACACACACACACACACCACACCCTGAAACACACATCTAAACACATTCCTTTCCAATAATTACTGCCTATTGACAATGCACCTGGTCACCCAAGAGTATTGATGAAGATGGACAAAATTAATGTAGTTCTCATGCCTGCTAACACAAAATCCATTCTGCAGTCCATGGATCAAAAAGGAATTTCAAAGTTTCAAATCATATTATTTAAGAAATATATTTAATAAAAGGATAGCTGCCATCGTTGGGGATTACTCTGATGGATCTAGGCAAAGTCAATTGAAAACCTTCTAGAAAGGATTCTCCATTGTTGATACTATAAAGAATATTCATGATTAATATTGATGGGAGTAGGTCAAAATATCAATATTAAGAGGCATTTGGAAGAAGTTGATGCCAACCCTCATGGGTGACTTTGAGGAATTCAAGACTCCTCAAGTGGAGGCAGTTAGTGTAGATGTGAAGGAAATAGCTGACGATTTACAATCAGAAGTAGAGCTTGAAGACGTGACTGAATTGTTCCAATCTCATGAATGTTTTCTTGAGATGGAATCTATTCTTGGTGAAGATGCTATGAACATTGTTGATATGACAATAAGGTATGTGGAATATTACATAAACTTAGTTGATAAAATGGTTGCAGAGTTTAAGAAGATTGACTAATTTTGAAGGAAGTTCTAATATGGGTAAAATGCCCCAAGACTATTACATGTCACAGAGAAATCTTTTATGAAAGGAAGAGTTAATGAATGTGACATACTTCATTGCTGTCTATTTCAAGGAATTATCATAGCCATTCCAAACTTCAGCAACCACCACTCCGATCAGTCAACATCCTTCAATATAGTGACTAACAAAAAGGCTGCAACTCAGTGAAGGTTCAGATTATTCTTAGCATGTTTTAACAAAAGATTTTTTTTTTATTATACTTCAAGTTCTGGGGTACATGTGCAAGAAATGCAGGTTTGTTCCATAGCTATGCACGTGCCATGGTGGTTTGCTGCACACATCAACCCATCATCTACATTAGGTATTTTTCCTAATGCGATCCCTCCCCTAGACTTCCACCCACCATCAGGCCCTTGTGTGTGATGTTCCCCTCCCTGTGTCCATGTGTTCCCAAATGTTCAGCTCCCACTTATGAGTGAGAACATGCAGTGCTTGGTTTTCTGTTCCTGCATTAGTCTACTGAGAGTGATGGTTTCCAGTTTCATCCATGTCCCTCAAAGGAAATGAACTCATCCTTTTTATGGGTGCACAGTATTCTATGGTGTATATGCGCCACTTTTCTTTATCCAGTCTATCATTGATGGGCAATTGGGTTGGTTGCATGTCTTTGCTATTATAAATACTGCTACAATAAACAGAAGTATGCATATGTCTTTATGGCAGAATTATTTGTATTCCTTTGGGTATATACCCAGTAAAGGGATTGCTGGGACAAATTGTATTTCTGGTTCTAGATCCTTGAGGAATTGCCACCCTGTCTTCCACAATGGTTGAACTAATTTACACTTGCACCAACAGTGTAAAAGCGTTCCTGTTTCTCCAAATCCTCCCCAGCATCTGTTGTTTCCTGACTTCTAAATGATCGCCATTATAACTGGCATGAGGGTATCTCATTGTGTTTGATTTGCATTTATTTAACGACCAACGATGATGAGCTTTTTTTCATACATTTGCTGGCCACATAAATGTCTTCTTTTGAGAAGTGTCTGTTCATATCCTTTGCCCACTTTTTGATGGCATTGTTTGTTTCTTGTAAATTTGTTTAAGTTCCTTGTAGATTCTGGATATCAGCCCTTTGTGTTTTTCTCCCATTCTGTGGGTTGCCTGTTCACCCTGATTATAGTTTCTTTTTTGTGCAGAAGCTCTTTAGTTTAATTAGACCCCTTTTGTCAATATTGGCTTTTGTAGCCATTGCTTTTGGTGTTTTAGTCATGAAGTCATTGCCCATGCCTATGCCCTGAATGGTATTGCCTAGGTTTTCTTCTAGGGTTTTTATGGTTTTAGATCTTATGTTTAAGTCTTTAATCTATCGTGAGTTAATTTTTGTGTAAGGTGTAAGGAAGAGGTCCATTTTCGGTTTTCTGTATATGGCTAGCCAGTTTTCCCAGCACCATTTATTAAATAGGGAATCCTTTCCCCATTGCTTGTTTTTGTCAGGTTTGTCAAAGACCAGATGGTTGTAGATGTGTGGCTATTTCTGAGGCCTCAGTTCTGTTCCATTGGTCTATATACCTGTTTTGTTACCAGTACTATGCCATTTTTGTTACTGTGGCCTTGTAGTATTGTTTGAAGTCAGGTAGCATGATGCCTCCAGTGTTGTTCTTTTGCTTAGGATGCTCTTGGCTCTATGGGCTCTTCTTTGGTTCTATATGAAACTGAACATAGTTTTTTCTAATTCTGTGAAGAAAGTCAATGGTAGCTTGAATCTATAAATTTCTTCGGGCAGTATGGCCATTTTCACTCTATTGATTCTTCCTATCCATGAACATTTGTTTTTCCATTTGTTCGTGTCCTCTCTTATTTCCTTGAGCAGTACTTTGCAATTCTCCTGGAAGAGGTCAGTCACTTCACCTGTAAGTTGCAGTCCTAGGTATTTTACTCTCTTTGTAGCAATTGTGAATGGGAGTTCACTTATGATTTGGCTCTATGTTTGTGTATTAATGGTGCATAGGAATGACTGTAATAATTTTTGCCCGTTGATTTTATATCCTGAGACTTTGCTGAAGTAGCTTATCAGCTTAAGGAGATTTAGGGCTGAGATAATAGGGTTTTCCATATATGCAATCATATCATCTGCAAATAGAGATAATTTGACTTCGTTTCTTCCTGTTTGAATATACTCTATTTCTTTATCTTACCTGATTGCCCTGTCCAGAACTTCCAATACTGCATTGAATAGGAGTGGTGAGAGAGGGCATCCTTGTCTTGTGATGGTTTTCAAAAGGAAGGCTTCCAGTTTTGGCCCATTCAGTATGATATTGGCTGTGGGTTTGTCATAAATAGCTCTAATTATTTTGAGATACATTCCATCAATAACTAGATTATTGAGAGTTTTTAACATAAAAGGGTGTCAACTTTTATTGAAGGCCTTTTCTGCATCTATTGAGATAATTATGTGGTTTTTGCCATTGGTTCTGTTTATGTGATGGATTACATTTATTGATTTGCATATATTTAACCAGTCTTGCATCCCAGGAATGAAGCCGGCTTGATGGTGGTGGATAAGCTTTTTGATGTGCTGCTGGATTCAGTTTGCCAGTATTTTATGGAGGATTTTCTCTTCAATGTCTATCAGGGATATTGTACTGAAATTTTCTTTTTTGTTGTGGCTCTGCCAGGTTTTGGTATTAGGATGATGCTGGCCTCATAAAATGAGTTAGGGCAGAGTCCCTCTTTTTCTATGGTTTGGAATAGTTTAAGAAGGAATGGTACCAGTCCCTGTTGGCACCTCTGGTAGAATTTGACTGTGAAACCATCTGGTCCTGGACTTTTTTGGTTGGCAGGCTGTTAATTACTGCCTCAAATTCAGAACTTGTTATTGGCCTATTCAGGGATTCAACTTCCTCCTGGTTTAGTCTTGGGAGGGTGTATGTGTCCAGGAATTTATCCATTTCTTCTAGATTTTCTAGTTTGTTTGCATAGAGGTGTATATAGTATTCTCTGATGGTAGTAATATATTTCTATGGGATCGTGGTGATATCCCCTTTATCATTTTTTATTGGGTCTACTTGATTCTTCTCTCTTTTCTTCTTTATCGGTCTGGATAGTGGTTATTATATTAATCTTTTCAAACAAAAATAGCCCCTATATTCATTGACTTTTTGAAAGGTTTTTTGAGTCTCCATTATCTTAAGTTCTGCTCTAATCTTAGTTATTTCTTGTGTTCTGATAGCTTTTACATTTGTTTGCTCTTGCTTCTTTAGCTCTTTTGATTGTCATGTTAGGGTGTCAATTTTAGAAATTTCCTGCTTTCTCTTGCAGGCAATTAGTGCTATAAATTTCCCTCTAAACATGCTTTAATGGTGTCCCAGACATTCTGGTAGGTTGTGTCTTTGTTCTCATTGGTTTCAAAGAACGTATTTATTTCTGCCTTAATTTTGTTATTTACCCAGTAGTCATTCTGGAGCAGGTTGTTCATTTTCCATGTAGTTGTGTGGTTTTTATTGAGTTTCTTAATTCTGAGTTCTTATTTGATAGCCTTATGATCTTAGAGACTGTTTATTATGATTCTCATTCTTTTGCATTTGTAGAGGTGTGTTTCACTTCCAATTATATGGTGAACTTTAGAATAAGTGTGAAGTGGTCCTGAGAAGAATTTATATTCTGTTGATTTGGGGTGAAGAATTCTTTCGACGTCTATTAAATCCACTTGCTCCAGAGCTGAGTTCAAGTCCTGAATATACCTGTTTATTTTCTGTCCCCTTGATCTGCCTAATATTGACAGTGTGGTGTTAAAGTCTCCCACTATTTTTGTCTGGGAGTCTAAGTCTCTTTGTAGGTCTCTAAGAACTTGCTTTATGAATCAAGATACTCCTATATTGAGTGCTCTTCTTGTTGCATTGATACTTTTATCATTATGTAATGCCCTCCTTTGTCTTTTTTGATCTTTTTTGGTTTAAAGTCTGTTTTATCAGAGACTAGGATTGCAACCCCTGCATTTGTTTTACTTTCCATTTGCTTGGTAAATATTCCTCCATCCCTTTATTTGAGCCTATGTGTGTATTTGCACATGAGATGGGTCTCCTGAATACAGCACACCAATGGGTCTTAACTCTTTGTCCAATTTGCCATTCTGTGTCTTTTAATTGGGACATTTAGCCTATTTACATTTAAGGTTAATATTGGTATGTGTGAATTTGATCCTGTCATTATGATGCTACCTGGTTATTTTGCCATTAGTTGATGCAGTTTCTTAATGGCATTGATGGTCTTTACAATTTGGTATAGTTTTGCAGTGGCTGGTATCAGTTTTTCCTTTCCATATTTAGCACTTTTTTTTCAGGAGGTCTTGTAAGGTGGATTTAGTGGCGACAGAATTTCTCAGCAATTGTTTTTCTGTAAAGAATTTTATTTCTCCTTCACGTGTGGAACTTAGTTTGACTGGATATGTAATTCTGGGTTGAAAATTCTTTTCTTTAAGAATGTTGAATATTGGCTCCCATTCTCTTCAGGCTTGTAGGGTTTCTGCAGAGAGATCTGCTGTTAGTCTGATGGGCTTCCCTTTGTGGGTAACACTACCTTTCTCTCTGGCTGCCCTTAACACTTTTTCCTTCATTTCAACCTTGCTGAATCTGATGATTATGTGTCCTGGGATTGCTCTTCTTGAGGAGTATCTTTGTGGTGTTCTTAGTATTTCCTGAATTTGAATGTTGGCCTGCCTTGCTATGTAGGGGAAGTTCTCCTGGATAATATCCTGACGAGTGTTTTCCGACTTGGTTCCATTCTCCCTGTTACTTTTAGGCACACCAATCAAACGTAGATTTGGTCTTTTCACAATAGTTCCATATTTCTTGGAGACTTTGTTCATTCCTTTTCACTCTTTTTTCTCTAATCTTGTCTGTACACTTTATTTCATTAAGATAATCTTCAGTCTCTGATATCCTTTCTTCCATTTGATCAATTTGGCTAATGATACTTGTGTGTGCTTCACAGAGTTCTTATACTGTGTTTTTCAGCTCCATCGGGTCATTTATGTTCTTCTCTAAACTTGTTATTCTAGTTAGCAATTCCTCTAACCTTTTTTCAAGGTTCTTAGCTTCCTTGCATTGTGATAGGACATGCTCCTTTAGCTTGGAGGAGTTTGTTATTACCCACTTTCTGAAGCCTACTTTTGTCAATTCGTCAAATTCATTCTCCATACAGTTTTGTTCCCTTGCTGGTGAAGAGTTGTGACCCGTTGGAGAAGAAGTGGTGCTCTGGGTTTTGGAATTTTCAGCCTTTGTGTGCTGGTTTTTCCTCATCTTCGTGGATTTATCTATTTTTGGTCTTTGATGTTGGGGCCTTTGGATGGGTTTTTTTGTGGATGTCCTTTTTGTTGATGGTGATGCTATTTCTTTCTGTTTGCTAGTTTTCCTTTTAACAATCAGGACCCTATGCTGCAGGTCTGCTGGATTTTGCTAGAGGTCCACTCCAGACCGTTTGCCTGAAATATACATTCTTCTTATGTGTACACAAAATATTCTCCCTAATAGTTTACATGTGTGGTCACAAAACAAGTCTTACTAAATTTAAGAAGATTGTAATCATACCAAATATCTTTCCTGATACAATGGTATTAAACTAGAAATCAATAGCAGAGAGAGAATTGAAAAATACACAAATGAGTGGAAATTAAGAAATGAAGTTTTGAAGAACCAAGGAGTCAAAAAAGAAATCACAAGGGAATTAAAAATATTTTAAACAATATTCAACAAATTAAAATGAAACACAACATACACAAACGCATGGGATACAGCAAAAGCATTACTAAGAGAGAAAATTTTATCAGTAAACATTTATATGTTAAAGCAGTACCTTACAAAATAATTTAAAACCCTCTAATCTACAACCAAATTTTACCCTTCAAAAACTAGAAAAAGAAGCAAAAGAAACCCAAGGTAGCAGAAGGAGAGTAATTATAAAGATTAGAGCAGAAATAAATAAAATGGAAAGACAATATAGAAAATCAACTAAGCAAATACTTGGTTTATTGAAAAGATCAACAATAATGACAAAAGTTCGACTAGGCTAATCCAAAAAGTAAAAAAAAAAAATGTAAATAAAAATTAGAAATGAAAGAGTAGACATTACAACTGCTGCCACAAAAACCAAAAGGATTGTTAGAGAGTAATGTGGACAATCATGTGCCAACAAACTGAATAATCTAGAAAAAATAGATAAAATTCTAGAAATATGTGACATACCAACAATCAATTATGGAAAAACAAAAAATACAGACAGACATAGAACTAGTAAGGGAACTGAATCGTTAATAAATTCTTCACATAAAAGAAGAGCCCACAACCAGATGGTTTTCCTGTAGAGCTTTACCAAGCATTTAAAGAAGAATTAGCACTGATCCTTCTCATACTCTTTCAAAAAAATTTGATGAGGGGAAATCAGTTTCCAAATTGAGGAGAGCATTACCCAGATATGAAAACCAGACAAAGATACTACAAAAAAATAAAACTACAAGCCAGTACTCCTGATGAACATGAATGCAAAAGTTCTCAAAAAGATACTATAAAACTGAATTCAATTACCAATTTAAAAGATTATACACCATGATCAATTATGACTTATTCCTGAAATACAAGGATGGTTCAACATGAAAAAAAAATCTATCCATGTAATTAACACACCACAGTAACAGAATGGTAGAAAAAAAATCCCACATAGTCACCTCAATTGATGAAGAAAAAAGCATTTGCCAAATTCAATATGTTTTCACAATTTAAAATATAATACATTTTACAAACTAGGAACAGAAGGAAATTACCTCAACATAATAAAGGTAATTCATATATAAAAAGCCCACAGCTAACACTATACTGAATGATGGAAAACTGAAAGCTTTTCCTCTAAGATTAGGAATAAGGCAAGGATGACCACTCTCAAGTCTTCTGTTTAACATGCAACCAAAAGTTATAGCCAGAAGCAATTAGGCAAGACTCAGAAATAAAAGTCACCCAAATTCAAAAGAAGAAGTAAAATTATCTTTGTTTGCAGATATGAGCTTGTGTGTAGAAAACTCTAAAGTTTAAACACACAAAAAAATGTTAAAACTAATAAACAAGTTTAAGGAAGTTGTAGAATAGACAACATAAAAAATCAGTTGTTTCTATTCATTAACAATAAAAAAGGAAAACAATTTTATTTATAATAACATCAAAAAGAATAATTAAGAATAATCTAACCCAAAAAGTTAAAAGTCTTTACACTGAAAACTAGAAAACATCATTGAGAAATTAACGATGAAACAAATAAATGGAAAAGCATCCCATGGTAATGTATTGGAAGAATTAATGCTGTTAAAATGTCCATACTAAGCAATGCAATCTAGAGCTTCAATGCAATCCTTATCAAAATCTCAATGGTATTATTTTGCAGAAATAGAAAAACTATCCTAAAATTCATATGGAACCTCAACTAATTCTGAATAGTCAAAAAATTCTTGAGAAAGAAAAACAGAGCTGGGGCTTTATACTTTCTGAACTCAAGATATACTACAAAGCTGCAGTAATCAAAGCAATGTGGTACTGGCATTAATTCGGACACACAGAACAATGGAACAGAATAATCCTAAAACTAACCCTCAATATGTGATGAAATTATTTTAAACAAACTTGTTAAGGTTATACAATAGGTAAAGAATAGTCTTCTCTTCAATTAATTGTATTGGGAAAACTGAATATCCTCATGCAAAAGAATGTTGGGCACTTACCTGATACTAGGTATAGAAATTGACTCAAAACAAATTAAATACCTAAACATTAGACTTGAACTGTAAAAAATCTTAGCAGAAAACTTAGAGAAAACTCTTTACGACTCTGGATTTGGCAATTATTTCCTGAATAGGACACCAAAAACACAGGCATTAGAAGCAAAAAATAGACTTGACTACAGAAGAATTAAAATTTTTGTAAAATAAATAAAATGATCAACAGAGTGAAACAGCAACCTTTGAAATGGGAACAAATATTTTCAAACCATATGTCTGATAATACGTTAATAGCCAGAGTATCTGAAGAATTCTTACAACTCAACAACAGCAAAACAAATAACCAGATTTAAAACTGAATAGAAGACTTGAATAGACTTGTCTTCAAAGAAAATATGCAAATGGCCAATAAATATGTGAAAAGAAGCTTAACATTACCGATTATCAGGGAAATTCAAATCAAAACCACAGTGAGTTATCACCTGACAACCATTAGAATGGCCACTATCAAAACCAGAACAAAACGAAGTAAAAAACAGAAAATAAGAAGTGCTGGTGAGGATATGCAGAAATTGGAAACTTTGCCTCTGTTACTTAGTGTAAAATGATGTAGCTGCTATGGAAAACGGTATGGTCATTCTTCAAAAAACTAAAAATAGAATTACCATATGATCCAGGAATCCCACTTCTGAGTGTATATCCAAAATAACTGAAAGCAGAGATGTGAAAGATATTTGTACACTCATGTTCATTGCAGCATTATTCACAATAACAAAGAATAACCAACCTAAATGCTCACTGTTCAAGGTTTGAATAAAGGTTGAATAAAGAAAATGTGGTATATGCATACAAAGGAATGTTATTCAATCTCAAATAGGAATGAAATTTTGTCATATTCTACAACATAGATGAGTCTTAAGGACATTATGCTAAGTGAAATAAGCTAATCACAGAAAGAACAATACTGGATTATTCCAAGTGCACAAGGTGACTAAAGTGGTCAAATTCTTATAAACATAAAGTACAATGGTGTTTGCCAGGAGTTGAGTCTGGGGAAAATAGGGAACTGTTTAAGGGGTATAGAATTTCCATTTTGCAATATCAAAAGTTTCTAGAGATATGTTACACACTAATGTACATAGACTTAAGACTACTCTTCTCAACACTTAAAATGGTAAAGATGGTAAATTTTACGTTATGTGTTATTTCCCACAATAAAAAGTATGCTCACTTTGGAAATAAATTTCGCAATTTATTTATATTTATTTATTTATTTTTGAAACCAGGTCTCACTCTGTCACCCAGGCTGGAGTACAGTGGCATGATCTCAGTTCACTGCATCCTCACCCTACCAGGCTCAAGCCATCCTCCCACCTCAGCCTCCCAAGTAGCTGGAAACACAGGCACAAGCCACCATGCCTGGATATTTTTTTTTTTTGGTAGAGACGGCATTTTGACATGTTGTTCAGGTTGGTCTTGAGCTGCTGAGCTTAGGTGATCTGCCAGCCTCGGCTTCTCAAAATGTTGGGATTACAGACATGGGCCACTGCAACCCTCTAAATTTGGCATTTTATTAACAAGTTAATTATACATCTATATAGTCACTCAGCAATTCCATTCTTAGGTATTTATTGTACTAAAATAAAATTACAAAACTGCCAAAACCCTTATACAAGAAGCTTCCAGTGATGGGATTGCTGGGTCAAATGGTATATATTTGAAATATATAAATCATTCTATTATAAAGACACATGCATGCGTATGTTCATTGCAGCACTATTCACAATAGTAAAGACATGGAATCAACCTAAATGCCCTTCAGTGATAGAATGGATAACAAAAATGTACATATACACCATGGAATACTATGCCACCATAATAAAAGAAAGAGATCATGTGCACTGCAGGGACATGAATGGATGGAGCTGGAGGCCATTATCCTTAGCAAACTAACACAGGAACAGAAAATCAAATACTTCGCATTCTCACTTATAAGTGAGAGCAATATGACGAGAACACATAGACGAATAGAGGGGAACCACACACACTGTGGTCTTTTGGTGGGATGTAGGGTTGGAGGAGGGACAGGATCAGGATAAGTAACTAATGGGCATTAAGCTTAATAACTGGTTTGTGTACAACGAACCCCCATGACACAAGTTTACCTATGTAACAACCCTGCACTTGTACCTCTGAACTTAAAATAAAAGTTAAATAAAATAATGTTTCCAGCAGCTTTGTTTATTATAGCAAAATACTGGAAACAGTGCTGGTATCTTCAACATAAAGATACATTAATAAATGTAATACATTCATACAATGGAATAATAAACAGCAATATAAATGAACAAACTAAGAAATATGTAGCATAAGTGAATCTGAAGGAAATTATTCATAAAGAAAGAAACCAGAATAAAAAATAAATCAAGTAGAATTCCATTCTATAAAGTTCTAGAAGAAGTAAAATAATGTATGAAGAAGAGAGTGTAAGTGAGTAGTCATTTCTGGGCTGTTATTTACTGGGAACAGTTTTATGATTGCAGGAAGTGGATTAAGCAAATGTGTGCCTTTTCAGAACTGATCCAACTGTGCAAGATATTTGCATTTTATTGCATACAAATTATGTCTCAGTGAAAAATATATTATTCTTCAATTTTTCAGCAAAAGTATTAGATAATATACATTTCATTTTAGAAAATGCATCCAGAAAATAAAGTTGACAAATAACTTTTCAAGTAGTTCTAGGTAAATTAGTACATTCCCACAAAGGCAAACGCTTTTCTTATATTCTCTCATCAGATTAACTTAAGCACACATTCTTGCTTAGTAGTAATTTTTAGTTAGAGAAAATACATTCACCAAGTATTCTGATGAAATTTAATAGACATGCATAATGCATACATGATATTTGATATGATGCTTATTTTTAAAACAAGTAATACTTCTCCAGTTGTAGGTTAGAAAAAAAAAAACTGTAATGTGGTGAATCTATACTTGAAGAAAAAAATATGTTCTCTTTTCATAAGGGTTAGTAGAACACTTTGTAATATAAAGGTATTTATAGTCAGGAAAAAATCTCAACTTTAAGAAGAAATTACCAATTATTGTCAAAATAATAATTACATAACTATAATGATGTGAGCACTTTTATCTATTCTTTCTAAATGCTTACATGCACAATCTTCATTCAATGGGAGTTTGAGGAAAGCAGGTGCTCTTTTTAAAAATGACACTGTTAGAGTCACTTCTTCTCCAGCATTCCGAAGAACCTGAACCTAAAAAAAAAAAAAAAATAAAAAGAATAAAACTATCATTACATTTATTTTATATGATGGCAAAGGCTTTAAATTATTGGTTGTTTTTTCCACCTTCCATTTTTCCTTAGTGATCAGAAGCATTTTATAAAAGATAGAGGGAGGTAATTATTTATCATTGCAGTAAGAGTTATCAATGTGCATCCTCTTGTCACATTCTGTGATCCCCTGTTTATTTGCAATGTGCATCTTCCATTCATACTTATTGAGGTCTTCTTGAATTTATGGTCTATATTAGGCAATATGAGGAATTATGAAGTCCACAGAAAGACAGATATAATGTTCAGGACACTGTATTTATTAGTAAATATTAATAATTGTTGAACATCTATTATGCACCAGTAAATTGAATAAGCTTTGGAGCATCCGTTATGCAACATAAAATAGGCTAAGATAAAAGGGAAAATTATTCTAAAAGCATAAAAATCTGATTCTGCCAATGTTGACTAGAGTACTAATTCAGATTAAATCAAATTGACCCAATTCACTCTAATCCTCTTGCAAAAAATATTGGCATTACATCTTCTACTTATTGTTTTCTTTTCCCTGCAAACCTGTTATTATCAATAGCATCAGTTGTTATATAATGTTGAAGTCTGTTATTATCAATGACTCTCAACATTTTTTAAATTATGAAATAAGTAAGTCTAGTTCTTCCAGTTAAAATAATTTCAATTTCTCAAAAAATCATATCTAAAAATATAAGCATTGTAAAAATTTAAAAATTGTCAAAAAAACTAAAAGAACAAAGAAGCGGAAGAGTTATTTATACCAAACACACCTGAAAAATATATTAATATATTTATGATTTTAAACTGTCATGTAAAATAAGGAGACAAGAATAATCAGTGAAAAAGCAGTTAATAAACATGGAAATATATCTTGTTAAATACACTGAAAAATTGTTCAACCACAAATCATTAAAGAATTGGCTACTTAAAAGCCAATTTAGAATGACTTCTGGTCCTGACAAGATGGCACAGATGGCCGGGAGTGGTGGCTGGCGCCTGTAATCCCAACACTTTCGAAGACCGAGGCAGGCGGATCACCTGAGGTCTGCAATTCGAGACCAGGCTAGCCAAAATGATAAAACCCCCTTCTCTACTAAAAATACAAAAAATAAAAATAAAAATTAGTCGGTCTTGGTGGCAGGCATCTATAATCCCAGCTACTCGGGAGGCTGAGGCAGGAGTATCGTTTGAACCTGGGAGGCAGAGGTTGCAGTGAGCCGACACTGCACCTCTGCACTCCAGCCTGGGCAGCAAGAGGGGAACTCCATCAATACATACATACATACATACATACATACATACATACATACATAAAATTTTTTTTAAAGGGACAAGCTCATCTCTCTCTGCTCCTCCCCAAGAAGTACAACTGTAAACACTGAAGAAAACAGAAGAGACAACCAAATAAGAACTCTGAAAGACAGGAGAAGGAAAACCTGATTAGGGATCTCAGGACAGCACTGGACAGCACAGAGACCAGATACATTACCTGCTCCACCAAACAGAGGAACACCAAACAGGCCAGGCATTTTCTCCGCCCCATCGTTAAAACAGACAGCACGCTAGATAGGCTCATACTACCTCTGGATTGTAAGACAGCCCCACTAATACCAGGCAAGGCCACAAACATCAGTGAGTGGTGACAACTGGAAGCCAGCGGAAGTGCTAGCCTTCCCCCTGGGTCTGAGAATACTCTGCCCCACTCAGAGGCACTGCGTAACCGGGAACACTGGCAGGGGTACCTCCTCATACGTGCCCAGTGAAAGAGGCCGCTTTGTGAAGGTCCTGAGACTACCCTCCCCCGCCTGGAGACACCGTCCTAGCAGAGAGTACCAGCAAAGATAGACCTGCTCCAAAGTCCCCATTATCCTACCTCTTCTACAGCAGGGAGGAACCCTCCATAACCAGCACTGACCTGGGAAAGCTTTTTCCATCCCTTCAGACTATCCCAGCAGGGAACAGTGGGTGCCCATTGATACGAGATAAATCAGTCAGAACAAAGCAGCACCAAACGACTCTAAAACATATATCGTAAGTGGAACCATAGTCCACAAACCCGTGAGCTAAATAGTAAATTTCTGCTTAAAAAAATAAATCTCAAGTAAGAGGCAGAGTCACCTAATATAATAAACAAAATGACCAGGATATAGTAAAAATTATATGTCATATTGAGAACCAGAAAAATCACAATTTTAAAGGGAAGAAGTAATCTACTAATATCAATGAGATAAATCACATATTGGAACTCTCTGACAAGGATTTTGAAGCAATCAACAAAAATGTTGCCATAAGAAATTACAAGATTTTTTGATACACGTGAAAAATTATAAAATCTCAGTAAAAAAATAAGTTATGTTATAATATCCAAATATATATTACACAAATATTTTTTCATAAATTTTAAAAATACTTGGGAATAGTTCAATAACAAAGTAGGAATGAGAGAGAGTAGAATTAACAAAGACGAGGACAGAATAATATAATTCACCTAATCTTAACAATAAAGAGTATATAGACCAAAAAACAGAAAAAAGAAAAGAAAAGAAAGAAAGAAAGAAAAAATAAGCTGAAGAATAGTAACAAAATATATAAAATGCATATCATATGAGTCACAGAAGAGAGGAGAAAGAAGAGGGACTGAAAGAGTATTTAAACATATAATGTCTGAAAATTTCTCAAATTGGATGACAGATATGAGCCCACAGATTTAAGAAACTTAACAAACCTCAAAAGGATCCTGCCAAATAAATCTACACTAAGACACATCATAATTAAAATTTTGCAAACTAAAGATAAAAAAGAACAAACTTTTAAAACTTTTAAAAGGAGCCAGATAAAGGACTTATGTAAATATTATTAAATGTTTTCACAAATCAAATAATACAACATGATTAATGCAAATCAGATAATACAACATGATCACCTGAAGTTTAATCCAGGAATACAAGGTTGGTTTAACATTAGAAAATCAACTGGTGTAATTAACCACATAAAAACCTAAGTTGAAATATCAAATAACAGTTGGCAATATTCAAAATTCGTATCTGTTGAACCCTTTAAGCAAAGTAATGGTAGAACAGAACTTCCTCAAACTGGCAGAGGGAAAGCTATTTAAAAAACCTACAGGTCTGTCACAGATGGACATTTGGGTTGATTCCAAGTCTTTGCTATTGTGAATAGTGCCGCAATAAACATACGTGTGCATGTGTCTTTATAGCAGCATGATTTATAATCCTTTGGGTATATACCCAGTAGTGGGATGGCTGGGTCATATGGTACATAAGAAAATGTGGCACATATACACCATGGAATACTATGCAGCCATAAAAAAGGATGAGTTTGTGTCCTTTGTAGGGACATGGATGCAGCTGGAAACCATCATTCTTAGCAAACTATCACAAGAACAGAAAACCAAACACCGCATGTTCTCACTCATAGGTGGGAACTGAACAATGAGATCACTTGGACTCAGGAAGAGGAACATCACACACTGGGGCCTATCATGGGGATGGGGAAGGCGGGAGGGATTGCATTGGGAGTTATACCTGATATAAATGATGAATTGATGGGTGCTGACGAGTTGATGGGTGCAGCACACCAACATGGCACAAGTATACATATGTAACAAACCTGCACGTTATGCACATGTACCCTAGAACTTAAAGTAAAAAAAAAAAAAAAAAAAAAAAAAAAAAAAGCCTACAGGTAATATCATTACCAAATGGTAAAAGATTAAAGGCCTCAATGACTTCAGTTTAGAAAAAATAAAAGAGTGTCCACACTATCTACTTTAAGTCAACATCTCCATAAAGATACTAAGCAGGGCAATATAGAGAAAAAAAGTAGTTATCTATATTTGAAAAGAAGGAACAAAAGCATCTATCTGCAGATGACGTGATGGCTTACAAAAAACGTGCACTAGAATCTACCAAAAAAAAAAAAAAAGAAAAGAAATAAAAAACTCCTGGAACTAATCATAACTAATCTTTTTAGTAGAGTTTCAGGAAATAAGATAAATATAAAATCACTATATTTCTTTATAAAAAAATCAGAATTTCTAATTAAAATTTTGTAAAATCACCAAATATAAAATCACTATATTTCTTTATAAAAAAATCAGAATTTCTAATTAAAATTTTATAAAATCACCAAAAACCATGAAATATTTATGTATCAGTCTAACAAAAGTAGTAAAAGCCCTGTATACAAAACATTGCTATGAGTAATTTTTAAACATTTAAATATATGTGTCACAAAACTAGATATTTATCTACCCTAATTGACATATGGGAATCCCAGCAGATTTTTTAATAAAAATTGACAAACTGTTATTAAAATTATGTGGGAATTTAAAAAATACAGGATAACCAAACCACCTTTGGAAAATAAAAGCAAAGCTATTAAATCAACATCGTTTGATTTTAAGAGATATAAAAATACTATAATCATCAAGACATTGTGCTATCAAAAACATAGATAAAATAAAATAATAATATAATATGATGTAATATAATTAATATAATATAATGTAATATAATATAAAATGTGTCCAGAAATAAATGCAAACAAAAATAAACAACTATTTTTCAACAATGTTGCAATGAAGTAGAGAAAGTAAAATCTTTTTTTTTTTTTTTTTTTTTTTTTTTTTTGAGACGGAGTCTCGCTCTGTCGCCCAGGCTGGAGTGCAGTGGCCGGATCTCAGCTCACTGCAAGCTCTGCCTCCTGGGTTTACGCCATTCTCCTGCCTCAGCCTCCTGAGTAGCTGGGACTACAGGCGCCTGCCACCTCGTCCGGCTAGTTTTTGTATTTTTTAGTAGAGATGGGGTTTCACCGTGTTAGCCAGGATGGTCTCGATCTCCTGACCTCGTGATCCGCCCGTCTCGGCCTCCCGAGAAAGTAAAATCTTTTTAACAAATTGTGCTGGGACAATTGCAAATCCTCATTAGAAAAGAAAAGGAGCTTTGATCTATACCTTATATGACATACTAATACTACTTCAGAGTGAATCAATCACCTGAATATAAAGTCTAAGCTTATAAAACTTCTAGAAGTAAACTTTGGAGAAAACCATTGTGGCATTGAGGCAGGATTTATTTTTGTAGTTATTAATCCAAAAGTACATCCTGTAAAAACACAAATTGTTAAGTTGGTAGTAATCAAAATTGAACCATTGTTTTTCACACAACATGCTTTTAAGAGAGTCACAAACTTTGAGGAAATATTTGTAAATCTTTTTCTGATAAATAATATACACCTGGAATATATTTTAAAACACTCAAAACTCAATAATAATACAAATGACTTAATAAAACATGAGAAAAAATCTTAGGCAGGTACATCCTTGAACTTATGTTGATGGCAAATTAGTGCATGAAAATATGCTTAACATAATTAGGGAAATGTAAATTAAAACTATAATGAGATACCACTATAAATCTTCTGAAATGTCCAAATTATATATGCCTCAGATACTAAGTGTGTGTAAGGTTTTGGAGGAACTGGACTGCTCAGAGACTAAGAATAAAAATTTTAAATGTTACAATGATTTTGGAAAATAATTTAGCAATTTCATAAAATTGAAACATGCCATTACTACATGATCCAGTAAATTAATTTTTAGAAATTTATCCAAGAGAAATGAAAGTAAATGTCCTTATAAATACTTTTCATGAATATTCATGGCAGCTGTATTTTTAATCAGAAAATTTAGAAAACTCAAATGTCCATCAGAAGGTAAATGGGTAAACAAACTGAGGTATATCCTTATAATGGAGTGTGACTACAATAATAAGAAAAAATGAATGAGTGATGGGTACATGATACCTGGTGAATAAATATAAAATAATTATATTAAGTGAAAGAAGCCAGAAAACATACTACCAACTACAGGATTACATTTACATAAAATTGTAGAAAATGTAAGCAAATGTATAGTGCCACAAAGCAAATTAGCGATTGTTCAGGGATTGAGGAGAAGAGAAGAGGCAGAATGACAGATTATACAGTGGCAGGATTAAACTGTTAGGGTAAATGAATGTTTTATTACCTTGCTTGTGTTGGTGGGTATTTTATGTCATGGATTGCTGGACACAGTACTGTGAAGATATCAATTCTGCTCTATTTTTCTATAGATTCAGGACAATATCATTGAAAGTTCCAGTGTTATTTCTTTTACTTTTTTTGGCTTAGAATGAATTTATGAACTTGGCTTCTGTATTTGTATTGACATTATATTATAACCTCTAAATATTGATATAATCAATATTATATGACAATTTTGGGAATTTCTGATAAATTAAAATACATGATGCAGTGGAAAAAATAGCTAAGTACTCATATTCTATAGTAAGTGTAAAATAGATAATATCTAGGATTAAACAAAAAGAAATAATGGTATGAAAATCAATTTTGAACAAGTATATAAATATGGGAATTTGTGAATATGGGTGTAGATATGGGAAAAATATGACCTGTATAGGTTAAATATGGTTGCCTACGAAATAGACAATGGACAATTGCTTTACTTTTAAAGCTTTACATTTAGGCCGGGCGCGGTGGCTCAAATAATCCTAGCACTTTGGGAGGCCGAGACGGGCAGATCACGAGGTCGGGAGATCAAGACCATCCTGGCTAACACGGTGAAACCCCGTCTCTACTAAAATACAAAAAAAAAAAAAAAATTAGCCGGGGGAGGTGGCAGGCGCCTGTAGTTCCAGCTACTCCGAAGGCTGAGGCAGGAGAATGGCGTGAACCCACGAGGCGGAGCTTACAGTGAGCTGAGATCCGGCCTCTGCACACCAGCCTGGGCAACGGATCGAGACTCTATGTCCAAAAAAGAAGAAAGCTTTACATTTGTGCTTCAATCTTAAAGTTTTTTTCAAGTATAAGTGAAAAATATAAGAACGTTAAACAATAATAAAAACTCACCCTAAAGAGATAATGAGTTTTTAAACTATAAGGTCAGTTATGAGTATCTGTGTAATCATAATTTTAAGTCTTTGACAAATACACATTTTTAATTAATTCAGGATTATTAATCTTTTCAGGGAATAAGATTGAGATAGTATTTTTTTTTTTTGAGTTTTTCTTCTGTGGTTTAAATGCATATTATATCAGCCTGATACTGTCAAGTTGGAAAATATAAGTTCTATATCTTGAATAATAATGAATGAATTCTTCCTGCCAAATCAGAAATTACCAATAAATCCAGTTGTCCTTTTTACTTTCATTCACATTTTATAATTCAAATAAAATGTTGTGAATTTTGATCAGATAAAGTACTTTTTACTTTCATTCACATTTTATAATTCAAATAAAATGTTGTGAATTTTGATCAGATAAAGTACTTTTTACTTTCATTCACATTTTATAATTCAAATAAAATGTTGTGAATTTTAATCAGATAAAGTATTAGCACAGTTATTCTCTCAAACTGCTATAGGTGAGTACCCAAGCAAGAGGATTGATAAATGGTGACAATCAATAAGAATAGAAAAGAGAAATTAAATTCAAATAGATATTTATGGATTTAATCTAATATTGAAACCACTACAAATCTAACGACTCAGTTCATGAGCTGAAAACTCTTAAGTTCCATTCATCTATTAAGAAGAAAAGTTCATACAACGCTTTTTGGTTCTTTGCCCTTTCTGGTTTTCCCCTGGAGGCCGTTCTAACTTCTATGAGATTCTAAGGAGGAATTTAGCTAGCTGCTGCTACTCTGGAATATAAAGCCAAGGATGCCCATAGCTGAGCTTGCTTTTAATTGATAAAAAGAAGTCACTGCTGCTTTCTCTATGCATATTTTAAGCACACATCAGGAAACACGCACACACCTCCCTTCACAGACAGCAAGGGCAGGAAGATTAGTTTGTGAGGATCATAGTTACTGACCTCACGTGGTATCAGGAAATCAAGTAAGACTTTGATCTTAAGAGAGTCAGATTGACGTATTTCTGCCCACTAGTAACAATGATGGAAAACAGTCACCTAGAATGTGACATTAACATTCGACTTATCCCACTTAACATAAGTAAATTATTTCCTTATTCTGGATCCTATCTGAAAACGATCTTAAAAATGACTTTGAGGGTTGATATTGAAACAGGTCACTTTACAGATAAAATAGGCTAATCCAGAAACTATAACATGCTTTACTGTTCACTCTAAAATAGTGACTATATGTGGAAACCAAATAAATGAATCATTTTTTTTTTTTTTTTTTATGCACTGGTTTATGAACTGAAGGAAAAATAAGAAGTTGGCTTATTATGGGTATTACTGAGTGACAGCTTTGGTTGAAAGTGTAATGTAAAAGCTCTCATGCCGGGGTTAGGGAGTCCTCCTGCCATTGTGTATCTACTAGCACATTCAGGTTTACAGAGAAGTCTTCTGGTGGCAGGGTGAGGGAGCATACTGCCCTTCTGTGGTTTCCTGCAGGCATATACATTCACAACTGCAGATTGCTCACAGGGTCATGGCAGTTGCTAGCCATGGGCAGGAGATAAGGCCTTCCTAAGAGAGAAGCATTCGAGCAAGAAATGAGTCTGTAATATTCACAAGAGCTGGTACTGTTGGACTGGAAAGTAAATCAAGTGTATTAGCAGAAATTTCCCTGCTGGAAAGTAGGGTATAGAGCTGCATCTAAGAAAACCTTATCACATAACTTTTGGAAGCAGTGGATTAATCAACTATGTGAAGTCAAATATAATTGGGAATGTGGAGGAAACAACTGAAAAAAAACAAACAAACAAGAATTTGACATGATTGAGACACATCAGCTCTCATCTTTGTTGCTGCAACCACAGGATACAGGACAGAGCTGGAAAAGCTAGAAATACATCACATTAGGGATGGGGAGTCAGATTATCGTCAACATAATAGCACAAGGAAGGTAATGTGATGTTCCTGAGGAGGCATTGTATGCATTTATTCATTTTATTATGTTTCTCTGCATTTTAATTTTTAAAAATACTTCATAAATACATAGAAATGAAATAGGAATATTTCAATAGGCATTTCTAGTGTAAATTTTATGTCGTTTAAAATGAAAAGTCCCAGCAAGAATGTCCATCTGGTTATATGATGAAAGAAGGAACTATGAATAATTTAAAATTTCAGAATTCCTAAAATTTCAGCCTAAAATAATGTATAATTATGCAATAATGTTTGATTTTGATAATTATTTATTACAATTAAGAATGCAGTTTCAGCTCTCAGCTCTAACAAAAATAGCAAATCTTAGTGAAACTAATCATAATACAATAATAATAAATTATTGAATTTCAATATAGAAAAGAGTCACTTATTTCAGTTAGATAAGAATATTGAAACATTTGATAAAATTGTATTTATTTAAGGTAATGACTTAATATTTAAGGTTATGACTGAAAATAATTAATTGTTTTCAAAGACTCAACTAAAACAAGATTTTATATAATAGAAGTGTATAAAGAGACATATCCTTCTGAGGTAAACTTTAATTGAAGTAAAATACATTATTAGCTAGTTTACGTGGCTATGGAAATACTATTTCAGCATTTGTTGTAATTCCAAGATGATTTCCTCAATAACTCAAGCAACATTTTCTTTTATATTTTAATTGTTATGTGGCCAACTGAGTAGCTCAAGATCCATTGCAACTGATAAAATTTCTACTTTGAAAAAGCATCAGGAACAGAGGGATAAAACTGAGTTTTATCTAATTCTTAAAGAAGAGATTATTCCAGTAGGAAATCATGTATCTTCAAACTATTGTATTAAAGTAAATTTAAATGAAAATTAAAAATAAAGGCATAGTAGTATAAATAAAATAAACAAGAGACAATTATTAATATAAATGTATACACCAATGCTGTATTTTGAATACAGATGGAATTCAGCAAGTGAGAAATGAAATTTTGCTATGAGCAAGTGGTCTTTACTACAAAAGAGAAATACTGAATAAATATCCAGGAATTATTATGAATATAATTAATTTCCTCAAAAAGTTGTGTGTGTTTGTACATATATATGTGTGTGTATGTGTGTGTGTGTGTGTATATATATGTGTGTGTGTGTGTGTGTGTGTGTGTGTGTGTGTGTGTATTTACATGTTTCTCCCTTCAATGAAAGATTCTGAAAGGATGTTTGGTCAAATTGAGCAGCAATTCCTAATGAAAACTCCAAGAAAAGTAGGAATAGAAAACAAAAAAAAAAAAAATTCCCTGGCATGTCCCCCCACCAACCCTCCAACTTAGGGCTCTCTTTAATATTTCTAAAAGAAATTTCAATTTTTTATTTGTCTGTATTTGCTGGAACTCATAAAATATTGTTGAAAAATAATGGAGATAATGGTCGTCTTTATTTGGTACCTGACTGTAGTTGACATGATAAAATAAAAATAATTTTATTATTTTTTATTTTTTTCAGCAATTACCAGTTGCCTTTATTTATATAAAAGTATATTAAATACTCTCAATATGTAAAAGTAAAAAATATTATCTATATAAATAGAAAATTTCCATATACAAAATCTTTTTTAAAAATTATACATGCATATACAGTGTTGACCTTAGAAGCTGTACCTTAAATCTTAAACTCTGTATAGTTTGTACAGTAGATTCATGAAAACATAGTTATTGGTCAAATGTTTAATCAACACCACTCAAGTCAAAGTACTAAATGATAAAGCGTATTAGGAAGGTGCCCAAAATGCAGAAGTCTCCTGCATATAATACACTAATTGAAGGTTTGCCAATTGTTTTGAATTTCCAAATGTACTCCTTAAAAGAAAATAGAAAAAGAACCTAAATACAGTATTACAAACATTAGAAAAGTCTGCACAATTTCCATCTTAGTTTCCTACATGGTTTGAAGTCAGTCTTTCAAAAGCTCTTCAAAAGTTCATTTAGGAATATGTAAGGCATTCATTCATTGGTTTTTGGTTGGATGATCTCAGTACAGAATATATCATCTAAAGGATGACATACGTAGAAGGTACAGAGTTTTAAAAACTACAGCAACTTGGAATTTGTTGTACCATCATGCTCCAAAATCCCCGTTTGTATTTCCACATATTCTACTATCTTAAGAGTTCTGTTTTCTGCATATGGCTAGCCAGTTTTCCCAACATCATTTATCAAATAGGAAATCCTTTCCCCATTGCTTGTTTTTGTCAAGTTTGTCAAAGAGCATATGGCTGTTGATGTGTGGTGTTATTTCTGAGGCCTCTGTTCTGTTCCACTGGTCTATATATCTGTTTTGGTACCAGTATGCAGAAAACTGAAACTGAATCCCTTCCTTATACCTTATACAAAAATTAACTCAAGATGGATTAAAGACTTAAACGTAAGACCTAAAACCATAAAAACTCTAGAAGAAAACCTAGGCATTACCATTCAGGACATAGGCATGGGCAAATAATTCATGACTAAAACACCAAAAGCAATGGCAACAAAAGCCAAAACTGACAAACCGGGTTAAACTAAAGAGCTTCTGCACAGCCAAAGAAACTATCATCAGCGTGAACAGTCAACCTACAGAATGGGAGAAAATTTTTGTAATCTATCCATCTGGCAAAGGGCTAATATCCTAAATCTACAAAGAACTTAAGCAAATTTACAAGAAAAAGCAAACAACTCCATCAAAAAGTGGGCAAAGGATACGAACAGACACTTCTCCAAAGAAGACATTTATGCAGCTCATCATTACAGGTCATCAGAGAAATGCAAATCAAAACCACAATGAGATACCATCTCACGCCAGTTAGAATGGCAATCATTAAAAGGTCAGGAAACAAAAGATGTTGGATTAGATGTGGAGCGATAGGAACACTTTCACACTGTTAGTAGGAGTGTAAATTACTTCAACCATTGTGGAAAACAGTGTGGCGATTCCTCAAGGATCTAGAACCATAAATATTATTTGACCCAGCAATCCCATTACTGGATATATACCCAAAGGCCTATAAATCATTCTGTTATAAAGACACCTGCACACATATGTTTATTGCAGCACTGTTGGCAATAGTGAAGATGGAGCCAACCCAAATGTCCATCAGTGATAGACTGGATAAAGAAAATGTGGTGCATACACACCATGGAATACTATGCAGCCATAAAAAAGGATGAGTTCATGTCCTTTGTAGGGACATGGATGAAGCTGGAATCCATCATTCTCAGCAAGCTAACACCAGAACAGAAAAACAAACACCACATGTTCTCACGCATAAATGGGAGTTGAACAATGAGAATACATGGACACAGGAAAGGGAACATCACACACTGGGGCTTGTTGGGAGTGGGAGGCTAAGGAAGGGATAGCATTAGGAGAAATACCTAATGTAAATGATGGGTTGATGGGTGCAGCAAACCACCATGGCACGTGCATACCTCTGTAACAAACCTGCACATTCTGCACATTTATTCCAGAACTTAAAGTATAATAAAAAACTTCATTATATTTATTTATTAATAACTTTTTAATGAATACTTTTTATGGGCCAAGTGTCATGCTGGACTCTTGGAATCTGTCTGTCAATAATATGGCTTGTTGTTATCGTGGTCATTGCCTAGCACTCATTTTCAAGGGGCAGGAACAGATGATGGAAGATAGACATTAGGTGAGCACAAAGTAGACAATATGAAAGCCCAGAAAGGGAGACGTTGAGAGGTGCTCATAGGCAAGGAAAACAGCAGGCAGAGCAGACAAGCAAGAACAGAGCTGTGTGGAGAGTTATTTTAAATAGATCAGTGAAGGTAGGACACATCCATAAGATTTCCAACCAAAGGATAGAAGGAGGTAAGCATGTTCGCCATACAGATACTTAGATAAAGGGTATGCTAGACTCTTTGGAAACATTGAAAAACTGAGTGACTTGCTCAAACATAGCACCTCATATATGGTAGACTGACAAGTAAAACTACATGTAAACATGAGTTCTCCATTTTTTCCACTGTGCCTTTCTCTTAAAATAGTCAGTGGCAAATCTTGCAGAATTTCTTAAAAAAACATATTTTACTCTCATAGCAATTTCAGGACGATCATCACCTATCAACTTCTACATGGGTCTTTATCTGCAGAGCCCAGTTGCACAGCACCACTTCACGGCCCTAATTCTGAGGAGAAGGAAGACTCTACCTAGATACAGAAAACAAGATAGAATGGACTAAGTAGCTTCTTTCCACATTGATAAGACTCCATTTGTTTAAGTTACTTATTTGTGTATATTTTCTTCTGAGATCAAGAAGTAGAGTTTAAATTAACTCAGCAAACATATATCAAATGTCTATCACATTCGAAACACCATATGAAGTAACACAGAATATGCAATGAAGAAATGAAGTTGATAAAGCCCTTTAGTTCTAGAGACTTCTAAGCTGGTGGTAAGACAAATGTTTACAACCAATTAAAAGAAAAAAAAAGGCATAAGAAAAGTTTGTAAAAGTAAATAGCATTATGTAAAAAACCCAGGCCCAAATCTAGTCTGCATAAAAGGTAGTCACAATGTTTTTTTAGCTTCTGTGCTAATAATACTGACATCACTGAAATGTGGTGCAGTTGTCTCATTGCTTAGTGTGATACAACAAACAAGGAAACCAACAAAGCCTAGGCAACCCTGCACACACAACCTTATGGTCCCAGCAGTTTTTCAATAAGTTTCTACAGTGCCCTCTTGGTCACATCTCAGAGACTACCAGTGACTCCCTCAAATGAGCAAAGTTTCCATTATCAAATCAAATGTAATCACATGTTTACTGAGGCTGCAATATACTTAATTCAGACCCATGTTGAATGTCCCTACACCTTCCTTCAATGACAGAGAGTATATTTATAAAATGCAATCATTGCACATGAAATGAAGTATACTCAGTTCAAATCTTGCAGATGGGAAGAAAGGGCATATTTTACAGACTGAAAGGTTATAGCATATTTCTTTCTTTTCCTTTTTTATTTTTTTCTTTTTTTCTTTGAGATGGAGTCTCTCTCTTGTTGCCCAGGTTGGAGTGTGATGGCACGGTCTCGGCTCACTGCAACCTCCCCTTCCTGGGTTCAAGCGATTCTCCTGTCTCAGCCTCCCAAGTAGCTGGGATTGCAGGCATGCACCACCACATATGGCTAATTTTGTATTTTTAGTAGAGACGGGGTTTCTCCTGTTGGGCAGGCACTTGGGCAATCCACGTGCCTCGGCTTCCCAAAGTGCTGGGAATATAAGCATGAGCCACTGCGCCAGGCCCAGCATATTTGTCATACATAGATACGATGTATTTCAGGCAGGATACTGAGGTGGAGAACATGTCTATATCAAGAAAATCCAGGATGGGCATGGAGGCTCACACCTGTAATCCCACTGCTTTGGGAGACCGAGGTGGGCAGATCACCTGAGGTCATGAGTTTGAGACCAGCCTGACCAACATGGTGAAACCCTGTCTCTACTAAATACAAAAAATTAGCCAGGAATGGTGCTGCATGCCTGTAATCCCAGCTACTTGGGAGGCTGAGGCAGGATACTCGTTGAACCTGGGAGGCTTAGGTTGCAGTGAGCTGAGACTGTGCCATTGCTCTCCAACCTGGGCGACAAGAGTGAAGCTCCATCTAAAAAAAAGAAAGAAAGAAAGAAAGAGAGAGAGAGAGAGAGAGAGAGAGAAGAAAGAAAGAAAGAGAAGAAAGAAAGAAAGAAAGAAAGAAAGAAAGAAAGAAAGAAAGAAAGAAAGAAAGAGAAAATCCAGAGTGTTTACATAAAGCCTCATACATATTTGATACAACCACATTAGATGGAAATAACTTATACACATATTTACTCTAAATTCATAATAGTAAAACCATAGTTATACAAATGCTTAGCTTGAAAACTATGTACCATATTTAAGTAGAATTTGTGAAGAAAAAGAAAGAAATCATAACACTTATCCTTATTTTAATAGAATTTTGTATAGGTCACTTCAAGCATAAAGAATTATCAAGATCTGAAAACAAAGGTAAACCCTATCAAGCCCACATTAGATTTGCAGCTTCAGAATACAGTTGCTAAATATTTGTTTACGCACATTATCACAAAATGTTTGCACAAGATGGAACTAAGAAGTAAATATTGCAGAATTGCTTACACCGTTCCCTGCCATATACTGTCATATCAGTCCATTGCATTAGTCATTTGAACATGCTATTCTGAATTTTAAATGCCATCCCCTTTGATATACACTGAGTACAGTATAAATACCCTGATACCATTAGCAGCATTGTTAGGGCCACCATGGAGTGAGCTGTGCTAGCACTTTCATGGTGACTGAAGCCTGCATTAGGGAGAAACACAGCTGTACCACCATGAGAAAACAGTGGTTTCTTTGAGAGTCCAGTCATTTTAAACACTTAAAATTAGATGTGTATATGCCAAATATAATGTATTAAATGAGTAGGGAGAAAACTGTCTGCCTTATATGTTGCTAAATACATGAAAAAAATACATAGATCTATTCTATTACTTCATGATTACTTTAAATTTCAGCCTTCAGAGAGGTCTGCTATGCACAAAAATGTCAGACATAGGATAACTGTAAAAACCACTAAGATATTTATCAAATTGTACAAGATCTAGGCACTTTATGGGACTGTTCAATATTTAATACATACTTAGAAGTAATTTATGCCCCCATCTTACTTACATGAAAATTAGTGTGAATGTCTAAAAATAACCCTTAAAATTATAATATTGTCACCTTTCCATTTTATCTCAGACTTCTTTCTAGTCTACTATCCTACTTCAAGCCTTGCTTCTTTTCCAAGAGAGTCCCAAAGCACATTCCCATCACTTGGTACCTGAATGATAAAAAAAATCAATAAATAAAACATCTTTGGGAAATTTATTGTGTTCATGCTCTGAGCTCAGGTTCAGATGTCAGCATCATACCAACTCTCCTCCAAACTAAATGCATCATTATCTCAATGCAAATAAACCTCCAGGTAAGGAGTACACATATCAATGGCAACATATTAGGCATAGTTTGGTGCTAATGCATTAGCCCCCTCATGTTCCATAATTGCATTTTTCAGAGGCCACTTGCTAGAATCCTTGCATTTATGTGGCCTCAGCAATGTTGTAGAAACAGGGAATTCAGGCTCTGTCTGTCTACTCTCTAAATGAACTGAAGTAAATGATTGCTGATTTTATAAACTATAGACTATTTGCTTCAGACCTAAGATTGAAATGGGTTATATTCTCTAACAGAGAATATATATAAAATCTCTAACAGATTTTATATAAAATAAATATAATATAATATCTCTAATATAATATAATATCTCTAATATAATATAAAATCTCTAACAGATTTTAGAGGAATGAGTGCTCATTGGGAGTTTGCGAACTCACAATGAGAGTGTGAGAACTCACAAATAATACTTTCAAATGAGACAGTGTTACAAAAACTACTGAGGGTAATTCTCACAAACATTTTCTTTGCAAAGCAGGTGGTAAGTAGGCAGGGATGGGGAAGCTGGGCTCCCTGCCCATGTGGAGGATTAGAAAGGAAGCCCCACATGCCTTTGAAGTCCCGTCATTCTCACCCTACCTGCCTCGGTTATATTTGGAGTCTAGGGTAGGATAAGAGTTCATGTTTGTTAGTAAGAAGAGGAGGAAAAAGAACAGCTTTTACTTTCATATCTACTATCACTGTGGTCTCCATAGCAACCTGGGGCAGCAGAGCCTCCATACAGAGCTAGTCCACAACTACAACTTAGTGGGAGGAAAGAGGAGGCATGAGAGAGATATCTTGACAGATTGACTGGAGCAGCAATTTGTCAGATCACTGGACTGGGAAATGGCTACAGCTCTGCTGATTCTGTTCCTATGTTCACTTCATAAACTGGGGACTGAATAAATATGTCTGTAACATGTTGCATGCAGGGTTGAAAATCCAGGACCAGAACTGTTTCCATTCACTGCTGGGATTGACCATCTCACTTCCATGACTCTGCAGAAATCACAAAACTGATTAGTAACAAAAAACATTACACATTAAGGGAAGCCGTTAAAAGCAATAAAGCATGCATTCTTTTTGATATTGATTAGTGAAAGAGATGTAAAAAGATTTCATAGATTTTTTCACACCAATCATCAAAACATTCCTTGATGTAAGTAGAAGCACATAACTTCATTCCAATTATTGATGAGGAAAAGTATCTGAAATCAATATGATTTCTTTCATGACATCTAGAGTAATAGGAATCCAAAGTGCAGTCCCCTTGTCCTCAAAATGCAACCTCAGTGCTTTTCTTAACATAGAACAGTTAAGTTTTTAAATTTCATTTGCTGTGCTCATAATTATTTGCTACTCACTAAACATAAAATCTTCACATTCCTTGAATATACTGAGCACAATTACAGGGAAATAGTATAAAAATCCCCAAATAAAGCAAATGTTACACATTGCCCACTGTAGAATCGAATAATATTTTATACTGTATGTTTTGTTGTTGCTGTTGTTTTTTGAGATAGAGTCATACTCTGTCACCCAGGCTGGAGTGCAGTATCGTGATCTCAACTCACTGCAACCTCTGCCTCCCCAGTTCAAGCAATTCTTCCGCCTCAGCCTCCCGAGTAGCTGGGATCATAGGTGCCCGCCACTACACCCGGCTAATTTTTGTATTTTTAGTAGAGACAGGGTTTCACCATGTTGGCCAGGATGGTCTCGATCCCCTGACTTCATGATCCACCCGCATCGGCTTCCCAAAGTGCTGGGATTACAGGCATGAGCCACCACACCCAGCCTATGCCATATGTTTATCAGCTGTGCCTTCAAACTATTACTGCCTTGTTTTGTGGGTGCTGCCACCTTAAATGATAAAGTTCTTTATGGGAAGAAACAACTTGTAGTAATAATTTTTTATACAAGAGGATACTATGTGTACACTGAATATTCAATGCTTGTTTTTAATAAAAATAGTGTGGTATTTATAGCTTTCAGTCTTCTATTTGAGCTATATCTGAATAAAAACAACTGTTCATTCTTTCATTTTCACCAGCTGTAATTCTTTCAATTAAATATTTAATGTTGTTAAATACAGGCTGATTTCTGTTGTGAAAGTCAAAATATTTTCCTAATTTATTATTAAAATCATGCAGTATAGTTTATATCTAATCATCGAAATATAATTTTTCTAAAGAATACAAAGCCCTCTGTGACCAAACCTTCAACACTGGGTCACTGTGAAGGAAACACTTTAAAGATTACTAATGTGAAGTGGACTTTTTTATGTTGTTAACATTTTTATGGCAAAAGACGATGCTCATCTAATTATTTCAGCACTAATTAGTAATTTGTTTCCATTTGCTTCCTTGGATTGTGTGACGCTATATGTCAGGAGCTTGTTAATTAGCCTGAGCAGGTCTCCAGCTAAACAGAAAATAAATTTAAATAAACCAAGTATTATAACTTCAGCCATTGTTGTGGCCTTAGACATATTTCTCCCTGTATACTTTTGAGATATCTCAAGTCATCGAATGACAATGTCCCATTCATTCCAAAAGAGACTACACACACCTGATTACAGGCTGGTCCTCACATTAAATTTGTTCATATTGTAAAACATCTCAAAAAATGAAAAGGTGATGACCATATCCATCACTAATTTTAAGCTCCACATTCAGAGTGAATTAAAGTTCGTGTGGGGTGAATGCAAGAAGGTGGGAAGAGAGTGACTTACTAAAGATTGTTACAGCGAAGGGTTTGAGATGTTAAAACTTATGAGTTAACATTTTTATTTAAAAATTTTAAGTATTATACTTCAAGATGTTTGACATGTAATTCTAGCCAGAGGTTCTCTATCCTCAGTTAAACAAGGTCTCACTATTTTACAGTCTCCACAGTTGATATTGTGTCTATTTTTGTGTCTTTTCTTATCCAATTTATTATCCTAATCAACTAACATTTACTGAACCTCTACAAGCAGAAATACAGCAACATTCATCAAGAGCCCAGAAAAACTTGAAATATTGACAAACGTTTGTAATTGTCAAGATCTAGTCAATAGAAAATAATTCAGGCTTTTCAAATGGTAATTTAACATGAGATGTCTTGGAAAACCTCAGCAGGAGAGTGTGAGGCAACATGTAACAGTAGAAACCCACTACCACCGACATGGGGGACAGCTGAAGAAGAGGATGGCCCAGGGGCACAGGGTCCACCTCATGCTAGACCAAAGGCTAGACTCTACAGTGAGTGCAGAGGAAGGGCTCTAAGGGAAGACTTAGAATAAAGCAGAGAAGGACAATTCTCAGGCCTCATGAAATCAAATTCTGTGTAGGCGAGGAGCTAAATGAGGCATCAAAGGCATTAAGAAGGTAGAGGAAAGTGTCAATGGGAAAAGAAAGAAGCCAAGAATATTCCCCATTGTGGAAGTAAGCAGAAGACAGGCAATAAGAAAATTCATTTCAAATTCTGTAGGAAAGAAAGCGTTTTTCTGTTAACACACTACACACCATAGATTTGGAACCCTCAAAAAGAGTCAGACACTTGGCATCAGATGAGATTCAAATTCTTGGCAGAAAGCTGGATAATTACAAGAGTCCCTCAATGTCCAAGCTCTATAACACTCTTGAAGAAAAAAAAAAAAAGCCAAGTGTTTTAATTCCCATTATATTCTCAGAAGAAAGATTATTATCACAAAATCATCCCCAAACTACTTTCTTCAAACGGCAGATACTTGTTAAAATTTGGACTTGGGAGCTACATGCTATTAGTTTTAATTCTATTTCCATAGTTTGACAGCTATATATTCCTGGGCAATTGATTTAATCTCTCCACATTACATCTTTCTCATCTATGAAATAATAGTAATAATCATATCTATCTGGCAGTTTTATGAAGATCATATGTTTTACTAGAGAGCAGCTTGGAAGTTTGTATTTACTTAATAAATATTACCTTTTGTTACTAGGAAAAAATATTGAATTAATTAAAATAAGAGAAATTTCATATACAGTGCTTTATTATAGAATGTCTATGTATTCCTAAAAGAGAAATATTTTATTCAATAAAATTATTCAATAAATATATGGAACTCCAGTGAAATAGACTTAAAAGTATCTGACCATATGTAACCATTTGCTTTCTCATTTCAAGGACCATAAGACAAACGCCAGAATATACCCAACATTTAAATAACATAGCTGTTTGAAATAAGATGAATCCCTAAGTAAAACAAAGACAGTTTCAGTCACACACATGCACTACTTTACTCAAAGGAGGAGAAGGAAAGCAAATTTGAAAACGTATGTCCAATGGATATAGTTTACAGCTTAGAGCAAAAGAGGAGTTATCCCAGAAACGCTAGAAGTGAAAATCAAAAACTAGTGATTAGGAAGTGGCTTCAGTGGTTAGCAGAGTGAAATGACTGATAATAAACTGGGAATTTTGGGAACAAGAAGGAACTTTAATTTCAGCTTATCAAATTGTGTTGCTTATTCAGAAATCTACAATTGGCAATATGCATAAATAGATATGTTGCAATCCAAAAACCTGTCATTAAAAATGATACAAGATTAATCCTAAAGCATCAAGTATAGAAATATATTAGGGATGACTTAAAGTCCAAATGATTTTTAAAGAAATATTTTCAAAATAGGTTGAAGTCCAAATTGTGTTGATCCACCTTTAATCCCATTGTTTTATGTGTACAAACATAAGTAAACCAAGGGCTGCTATCTGGAGGTTCCTTCCTAAGCTGATAGAAGAGCTGTTATGCCAGATGAATATAGAGAGGATTATTTGAAAACAGAAAAGAAGAAGGAAGGAAAATCTACAGGAAAGGAGAAGAACTCTTTCTGAAATTAATGGGGCATCTAGATTACAGTGGAGAGAGTATTTCAGTATTTCATTCATTGTACCTGTATGTGTATTGCTCATTAGCATTATATCAATACACAACGCTTTGAATAAAAGAGAAATGACTTTCACTCTCAAAGAGCTGACATTCCAGAGAGAGAAAAAAATAAATAAAAGTAAACAAAAAAAGGGAAAAAAATGAGATCATTGTAAATACAAATGCATTGTTTGTAAAAATAGAATGGTTGTGTTAAAACAGTTTAGATATACAGAAACTTGAAAAGACAGCACAGAGAGTTCCCATGTACCCCACATCCAGCTTCCTACATGAACATCCTTCTTTACTATGGTACACTTGCCACAGTTAATGAGTCGGTATCCATGTGTTCTTACAAACCAAAGTCCATAGTTCATTCAGATTTCTTAGTTTTTTTCCCCTAATGTCTTTTTTCTAGTTCCAGGATCTCATTCAGGATATCACATTACATTTAGTTGTTCTGTCTATTTAGTCTCCTCTTGGCTTTGACAATTTCTCCAGATTTTCTTGTTTTTGAAGACCTTAACAGTTTGAGATGTACTGGTCAGGTATTTTGTAGTATATTCCTGAAGTACAATCTTTCTGATTTTCTTTTCTCGTAATTAGACTAGGTATATGTGATCTGGGGAAGGGGACGACAGAAGTAAAGTGTCATTTTCCTCATCAAGTGTGAATGCAATCAATAGGACTCTCATTGTGGATATTATCCTTGATGAACTTGCTGAGGTAGTGTTGTCACATTTCTAAACACTAAATTTCTCTCCCCACCCCTTCTTTTCATACTGCATTCTTCATAACGTAGTCACTATGGACAGCCCATATTTAAGAAGTGGCATGTTATACTTCACCTCCATGAGTACAGTCTATCTGCATGAATTATTTGAAATTGTTCTGCACAGAGTTTTCTATTCCTACCCCATTTAATTATTCAATCATTTATGTCACTGAGGACTTATTGATATGTATTTTATATAATGAATTAAAATCTGATATTACCTGATTTATTTTATTGTTCAGATGGTTTCAGCTTTGGCCATTGGGGGCTCTTTCAGTTGGCTCCTTTGCCCCTTTGACATGCCCTATCAATGCTGTGTTTGTATGTTTCTCTCTCTCTCTCTCTCTCTCTCTTTCTGTGTGTGTGTGTGTGTGTGTGTGCGCGCGCGTGTGTATTTCACTATAAAATGATCCAGGCTCATTTTGTATACATCCTGCCGCATCCATTTCTCTTTATTGGAGGACAGTATTAGATACCAAGATCTAGGTACTAGGTGTGCTAATTTCCACTGGAGAGACAGTACCTTCTAAACCCTCCAGTTGGCAGAGCAAGAAAAATCTAGTAGGTTTATAAACCTCTTTATTTACATAAGTGTATAAATGTTTCTATGTGCAATGACCTATATCTAATTTAGGCAAAACAGGAGTTCATAATGACATCTCCCAACTGTATACTATCTATTACCACATAGACCATTCTAATCTTTTCCCCTTGCTTATCTGTAACCTCCCACTCCAACAGTGAGAAACCTAGCTCTGCCATCAAGTATGTTTTAATAGTTCAAATATAGTGTACAGGTATAGCAGTTTCAGAAATTTTTAACCCATAATTCATGAAAACCAACTTTATCAGCTGAGTAGAGTAGTCCTCCATTATTCAAAGGGCATATGTTCCAAGACACTCAGGTAATTCCTGAAATCACCAGATAGTACAAAACCGTATACATACCATGTTTTTTCCTGTACATACAAAACTATGAATAAGTTTAATTGATATACTAGGCACAGTAAGATACTAACAACAACAACAACTAATAATAATAATAATAATAATAATGGAACAATTGTAATATGCCAGTATCATTACTCTTGCACTTTGGAACTATAATTAAGTAAAATTAGGGTGACTTGAAAACAGCACTGAGATGCTATGACAGTCAATTTGATAATGAAAATGGCTACTAAGTGACTAACAGGTGAGTAGTGTATACAATCTGGACATGTTGGACAGAGGGATAATTCCAGTCCATGGGGTACTGGAGCAGTGCTCCAGTCATGCTAGTTGGAGCAGTGCACAATGTAAAACTTATGACTTGTTTATTTCTGAAATTTTCCACTTCATATTTTTGTACCATTGTTGACTGCAGGTAATTGAAACCATGGGTAAGAAGAGGACTACTGTAGAGCATTTATGTAATTTATTTGCCTTTAGTCTACAACTTTTCCTCATTTCCAAAGTCAGCACCTTATTTGTAATGCATTTATATCATGTTGTCACATATTCTTTCCACCCTGGGATTTTCTAAACTTCGAAAATGATTTTTTTGGAAATCCTTCTATTCAGGAAACTTTTTTGTTACCCTGTTTTTACCAGGCATTACTCTGGGAGCACAAACCATGGTGTGAAAGACAGCATTATTGTCACTGTTGCCTCTTGGTTTTACTGCGAGGCCAGTAATGAGATGCTTATGATGTGGTTGAGTTTTACTGGGATCTACTATAGCAAGCGAAGGAACACAGGGAAATGGTGTCTGACTCTGGCATTTGGCCATTTCAGCATTGTCATTCAGGAATCTATAGAAGTCAGGCAGGCAAATGCACAAGGAGGAGGATAACTAGAAACTGTGAAATATCCGAGAAACAGTGGAGGTCTACAGTTGCCAGAGCTTCTGGTTTTTAAAGGAAGAGCCACATATCTGAATGTTTATGTGATTTGTCATGATTTTTTAAAAATTTTACTTGTGACACACTACATATAAAATGTACCATCTTAATCATTTTTAAGTGTGCAGCAGTTTTAAGTATATTCAAATTGTTGTGCAACAAACATTCACAATGTTTTCAACTCTAAAACATGAAACTCTAGACTCCATGGAGCCCTCGCACCTCTGTGCTGGAGCCAGTGGGAAAAAGAAAAGAAAAAAAAAAAAAAAAAAAAAAAAAAACTAAAAACTAAAACTCTATACCCCTAAAACAATAACCCTCTGTTCCCTTCTTAGCCCAGGCTCTGGAAAACGCCATTCTATTTTCTGTTTCTATGAGTTTTATTACTCTAGGTACGCCATATAAGTGCTGTCATACAGGATTTATTGTTTTGTGACTGTCTTATTTAACTCAACATAATGTCATCAAGGTTTATCCATGTTCTATCATGTAAAAGGATTTCCTTCCATTTGGGGGAGAATAATATTCTATCACAAGTACATATCACATTTTGTTTATCCATTCATCTGTTAACGAACATTTGGATTGCCTCCACTTCTTAGCTATTGTGAGTAATGCTTCTGTGAACATGGGATTGCGACCATCTCTTCAGAACTGCTGTCAATTCTTTTGAATATAAACCCAGAGGACACACTCTGGATCATATGGCAGCTATATTTTTAACTTTTTGAGGAACCATCATACTGTTCTGCATAATGGCTATACCATTTTACATTTCCACCAATAGTGCACAGGAGTCCTAATTCCTCCACATCTTTGCTGTATCAGTCAATTTTCACACTGCTATAAGATATATCTGAGACTGGGTGATTTTTAAGGGAAAGAGGTTTAATTGACTCATAGTACAGCATGGCTGAGGAGCCCTCAGGAATCTTACAGTTATGTCAGAAGGTGAAGGGGAAGCAAGGCACCTTATTCATAAGGTAGCAGGAAGGAGAAGTGCCAAGTGAAATGGAAAGAGCCCTTTATAAAATCATTAGATCTCCTGAGAACTCGCTCACTATCATGAGCACAGCATGGGGAAAACCTCCCTCATAATTCAGTTATCTCCACCTGGTTTCTCCCTTGACACTTGGGGAGCATGGGGATTACAATTCAAGATGAGATTAGGGTGGGCACACAAAGCCTAACCATATCACTTGCCAACACTTGTTTTCTGTTTTGATTTTGCTTTCCATACTGGCATTCCTAACTGGTGTGAGAATATCACTTTGTGTTTTTGATTTGATTTCCCGAATGATTAGTGTGTTGAGCAATTTTTCATGTTTTCTTGGCCATTTGTGTATATTTTTTGGAGAAGTGTCCATTCAAGTCTTTTAGACAGTTTTTAATTGGGGAAGGTTTTTGTGGTTGTTGTTGCTGTTGTTAAATGTAGGAGTTCTTTATATATTCTGAATATTAACTTCTTGTCAGATATATGATTTACAAATATTTTGTGTCATTCCATAGGTTGCCTTTTCACTCTGTTGACTTGCGTCCTTTGATGCACAGAGGTTTTTCATTTTGATTTAGTACAATTCATCTATCTGTTCAGTTGTTGCCTGTGATTTGGTGTTCCATCCAAAAATTCCTTGCCTAATCTGATGGTATGAAGCTTTTCTCTGTTTTCTTGTATGAGTTTAGTATTCTTTTTAGGTCTTATTAGATCTTTCATCATCCATTTTGAGTTAATTTTTATATGGTATGATGGAATGATCCAGTTTAATTTTTTCACATACAGATACCCAGTTTTCCCAACAGCATTTGTTGAAAAGACTGTATTTCCTAATTGAATGGTTTTTAAAATCTTTTTTAGAATCCTTTACTGAGCTCACTGTTCTCTTCATCACATTTACAATGTGACGTCTGTCTTTATATCACTACCACGTTGTTTTGACTGTGGATTTGTAATAAGTTTTGGAATCAGAAAGTGTAATGCCTCTGACTTTGTTCCTGGTTTTCCATATAACTTTTGCTCTTTGGTGTCTCTTGCAATTCCATATAAATTTTAGAATGGAGTTTTCTATTTCTCAGAAAAACACCATCACAATTTTGAGAGATCACACCAACTCTAAATTACAATGGGTAGTTCTGATATATTAATAAAAATTGTCTCCCAATCCATGAATATAGGATGTCTTCTCATTTACTCGTACTTTCTTTAATTTCAGAAATATTTTGGAGTTTTCTGTGTAAAAATCTTTTGCCTCCTTCATTAAATTTAATCCTAAATATTTTATTTTTATGCCATTTTAAATAAAATTTCTTTTTTTTTTTAGGTAGTTTATTGTTAGTGTATAGAAATCCAACTGATTTTTATGTGTCAATTTTCAATCTGGCAACTTTGCTAAATTTATTAGTTCCAACTTTGCTTTATGGACTCTTTAGGGATTTCTACATATAAGGTAATGTAGTCTCTGTTCTTTTTATTCCAAAATAGTATTTCATTTTACCACAGTTTGCCTTTTCATTCATATGTTGAAGGACATCTTTCTTGGTTTCAGTTTCTGTTGGTTATGAACAAAGCTGCTATGAACATTGCTGTATATGTTTTGGTGTGGACATTTTTGTATTTATCTTGGATAAATACCTATGAGTGTGCATGTGGCATGGTATGCTAAGACAATATGTAACTTGGTAACAAACTGTCCAACTCCCTTCCACAGTGACTGTGCCATTTTGCATTTCTAGCTGCAGTGAATGAGTTTCTGCTGCTCTGCATCTTCACCAGCATTTGGTATACTTGATTTTTTGGTCATTCTAATAAGGCTGTAGTGATATCTTGCTGTTTCCTATTTAGTATTATTTCCTATGTAGTATTACACATAGATGACAATTCTTAATTTATATAGACGATAAGTATATCACAAAGGTATTAGCTCATACAATTGAAGCAATGGTATCAAAACACACTCTGATAGGAACAAGGGTGTCTCCAAAAAAAAAAAAAAAAAAAAAAAAAAAAAGTTATGTGATTTTTAAACAATGCCTTGCTTAGGATGTTTCTACCAGGGCTGACAGCTGGACATTTATACTATGGCACTGATGTCTTGGCCATTCTTCTGTCACAGAACATAATCTCATACTGACATTTCACTCTTATTTCTTAGGATTAAATTTCATTACTGGGAGTATTAAATTCGGCTAAACGTTGTTGCTTTGTTAACATTCTATTTTGCAGAGAACTTAATGGGGGAATATATATTCCTTCCATTCATTTTTGTTGTTCTATACAAGGACCTATTTCCCAATTGTCCTGGAATGTTCCGTCATATAAGAATGTTTTTGTGATGCTGGGCAGCCCAGAATGCCAAATGACTTCTATTACGTGACTTACCAGAGAAGGTTTCTGTGATAAGGATAATTATTTGTTTGTTTTTTTTTATTTATTGAGGCAGAGTCTCTCTCTCGCCCAGGCTGGAATGCAGTGGCGCCATCTTGGCTCACTGCAGCCTCTGCCTCCCATTTCAAGCTGTTTTCCTGCCTCAGCCTCCTCAGTAGCTGGGATTATAGACATGCACCATCATGCCTGGATAATTTTTGTATTTTTAGCAGAGACAGGTGTTGCGGGAAGTCACGGACCCTGAACGGAGGGACTGGCTGAAGCCATGGCAGAAGAACATAAATTGTGACGATTTCATGGACACTTATTAGTTCACCAAATTAATACTTTTATAATTTCTTAACCCCTGTCTTTACTGCAATCTCTGAACATAAATTGTGAAGATTTCGTGGACATTTATCACTTCCACAGTCAATATTCTTATAAGTTTCTATGTCTGTCTTTACTTTAATCTCTGAATCCTGTCATCTTTGTAAGTTGAAGATGTATGTCGCCTCAGGATCCTGTGATGATTGCGTTATCTGCACAAATTGTTTGTAGCACATGTGTGTTTGACCAATATGAAATCTGGGCATCCAAAAGGAAAAGGATGGCTGCGATTTTCAGGGAACAAGGGAGATAACCACTGGGCCTGACTGCCCATGGGGTCTGACAGGACAGAGTCATATTTATCTTCTTACAAAAGCAATTGGGAGAAATATCACTGAATTCTTTTTCTCAGCAAGGAACAGCCCTGAGAAAGAGAATGCACTCCCGGGGGGTCTCTACAATGGCTGCTCTGGGAGTGTCTGTCTTATATGTTGGGTTCTAAGGAGTGGACATGCAACAGGGGAACAGGGAGCGCAGTCATGGGACCACTGGGTCTCCTTAGAACCCAACATATAAGACAGACACTCCCAGAGCGGCCATTGTAGAGACCTCCCCCTGGGAGTGCATTCTCTTTCTCAGGGCTGTTTCTTGCTGAGAAAAAGAATTCAGTGATATTTCTCCCATTCGCTTTTGTAAGAAGATAAGGGATGAAATAAACCCCAGTCTCATGTAGCGCCTCAAGGCTTATTAGGATTAGGAAATTCCTGCTTAGTAAATTTTAGTCAGATCAGTTGTCTGCTCTCAAACCCTGTCTCCTGATAAGATGTTATCAATGACAATGAGTGCCCAGTGGGACATGAAACTTCATCAGCAATTTTAATTTTTCCCTTGTCCTGTGATCTTCCTCTGTCCGCATTAGCCTTGTGATATTTTATTGTCTTTGAAGCATTTAATCTCTGTGACCCACACCCTATTCGTACCCATAGTAAAAACTTGCTGGTTTTGTGGCTCAGGGGTCATCACAGAACCTGCCGACATGTGATGTCTACCCCGGACAACCAACTTTAAAATTTATCTCTTTTGTACTCTTTCTCTTTATTTATCAGACTGGCCGACACTCAGGGAAAATAGAAAGAACGTACACTGAAATATTGGGAGTTGGTTCCCCCAATAGACAGGGTTTCGCCCTGTTGGCCAGGCTGATTTCAAACTCCTAGCCTGAAGCGATCCACCCATCTTGGCCTCCCAAAGTGCTGGGATTACAGGCCGGAGTCACCGGGCCCGATCAATAAGGAGGCTTTTAATCTAACGTCTGAATGACATGAATCTAAACCATGAAGAGATCAGGGGAGAAAAATGCAGGAAAAGAAAACAACAAAGACAAAGACCCTAATTTGAATGTGAGCCCCAACAAAAGTGGGAGAGTGGGAGCTGGCACATGGTGGGTTAGAGGGAGTGAGGAACTAGATGAATTTTGAATATTGGAGTTGCTGAAGCCCAGATAATGACTTTGCACTCATTTTTTTCTATGCTGGGAAGCCTCTGGAAGGTTTTTAGGATGCCTGGCAGAACCTGACTGCAGTATGGAACTCCGACCATGGTTGGAGTGGACATGCAACAGGGGAACAGGGAGTGCAGTCATGAGACCACTGGGTCTCCTCAGAACCCAAGAAAACATGAGGAGAGAAAAATGAATCATGTCAATTGCTGAAAACTGTCCTTCTAAAGTAGAGGAATGAACAATCTGACAAACAATAGTAGACAATGCCTTGCCAGGAGCTCTGCACTGCAAGAAACATAGGAATTCCTACAGGGATTAGAAAAATGACATAAGTCTGAAGCTCAGATCCACACAAGCAAAGGAGAACTCCAATGAAATAATAAATGAAAGTAAATAAATGATCTTGCTTTTCTCATTCTTGATTGTCAGCTTAGCTCTTTGTTTAAAATAATAACACTAACAATATGTGGGGTGACTAAAGAGTGTGGATAAATAAAATAAATGATAGTAATGTCATAAGAGATGGGAGGGAGGAATTGGGAACATTCTGTTAAAAGGTACCTGGACTACATATGAAGAAGCAGCACAGTGTTATCTGAAAATGCATACAGATTGTTTAAAATACACAATGGAAACTAAAACAAACACTAATTGTTTTCAATAGCATAACTGATGCAATAAGAGAAGGATGTAATGGGCCTAATCAAATGCTTAATGTATACCAAGGAAGTTAAAAAAGAGAGAGGGAGGGGGCAGAAAAAAGAACCAATGCAATAAATAGAGAAAATTTACAAATATGGTGGATATTAATTCAGTTTTATCAATAATAACTTTATATTTGAATGGTATAAATATAGCAACCAAAAGACAGATTATCTAGGGACTATGAAAGACCCAACTATAATTTCAACAAGAAACCCATTTTAAATGAAGACTCCTATAGGCTTAAGGTAAAGGGATGGAGAAAAATATACTTTGCTAACATTAATCAAGGTAGCCGGAGGAAATATATTAATAACGGACAAAGAGGACTTAGAGCAAGGAGAATTACCAAAGCTAAGGAAGGGAATTAAATAATGATTAAGTGAGGAATTAAGTAAGATAAAGCAGTAGAATCTCAAAGAAGACATAGCAATATTAAACAGTCTAACAACAGCATGATACTATATATGTGGCAAAAACACTGATAGAACCAAAAAGAAAAATATACATATATTATAATTACAGCCCACAATGGCACTTTATTCAAAAACTGATAGTTCAAGCAGGTAGCAGTTGTTTAAAAACATAGTTGGACTGAACAGTACTATTGTTATAATAGACTTTTATAGAATATACCATTTACAAGTAGCAAAACATACACTTTTTTCAAGCTTATAAGGAAATTTTATAAAAGCAAATTATATTCTATGCCAGAAAACAAATTTTAACTATTTTTTTGAAAAAAATATATTTATTTTACAAATATGTTCCCAGATAATGAATAATTTAAAACAAAAATCAGTAAAATAAAGAGACCTCAAAAGTCCCCAGATGTTTGGAGGTTAATCAGTACCCCTCTATATAGCATGTAAGCCATGAAGAAGTCTGAAGAGAATTTAAAAATATTTTGAACTCAATAAAAGTAAAAATATATCTTATCAACATTTGTGACATTCAGGAAAAGAAGTGCTTAGAGGTAAATTTATACCATTGAATGCATGTACTAGTAAAAATGGTTAAAATCAATGATTTTAATCTCTCACAATACAAAATTAGAAAAAGCAGCAATCAAAGTCTAAAGCAAAAAGAAAGCAAATAACAAAAATTACAGAGGAAAAAAATGAAATGGAAAGCAGACACACAAAACAACAGAGAAATATAATGAAACTTAATGCTTGTTTTTTGAAAAGATAAAGAAAATGAGAAATTGCTAGGAAACTCACCAAGAAATAAAGAGAGAAAGATACAAACTACCAGTGTCAGAAATGAAAGAGAGATCATACTTATTGATCCCACGGATACCAAAAGGCTAATAGAGGAACACTGTGAACAACTCTGTGCCCACAGATTTGATAACTTACATGATCTGGGTACATTTCCACAAGAAGAAATAGAGATTACAAAATAGTCTATATTTATTAAAGATATTTAATGAATAAATAACATCACAAAAAGAAAGTACCAAATCCAGAGAGTTGCCTTAATAAATTCTATCACATATTTAATGAGGAAATAATATTAATCCTCCAGTATTTTGTCTAGAACACAGAAGGAGAGGCAACAGTTTATAACTCATTCTGTGGTAACATAATTAACCCAACAGCCAGAAAAGTTTTTAAAAGTGTTACAGAAAAAAAAAATAAGAGCAAAGTTTCTCATGAATATAGCTACAATGATTGTGAACAAAATATTAGCAAATCAAACTGAATAATATATAAAAAGATTCATATACCACACCTAATGAGATTTATTCCAGTTAAGCATGTGTGAATCAAAGTTTGCCATCCAAACAAACCCACCATATCAAAAAGTCTACCAGAAACAAAACCAAAAAAAAAAAAAAAACACGAAAGCTCTTAGAACTAATAAAGAAGTATAGCAAGGTTTCAACCTTGCTAGGGATAGACATTTAATGTACATTGTGTTAATTGCTTACTACTTACCAACAATAAACAATTTAAACTTGAAGTTAGAAAAAACAATACTGTTTATAATAACACCAAATAATTGATGTACCTGGGTCCAAATTTAACAATATATCTACAGAATTATATGTGGAAAACTACAAAGCTCTGCTGGTAGAGCAAAGAAAATATAAATCAATAGATGTTCCATGTTCATGGATTTGAGGACTCAACATTGCTTAGATGCTGATTTTCTCAAACTGATAAATAATTTAATGAAATTCCCATCAAAATCCAAAAAGTTATTTTGCAGATATTTTGAAGTGATTTTAAAATTTATATGAAACAACAAAAGACTTTAAATTGCAACAGAATATTGGGAAAGAAAAAGTTAAAAGGCTCATGTTTCCCAATTTCAATACTTACAATTAAGCTACAATAATTAAGGCAGCATGGTGTTGGCAAAATAATACACATGATCAGTGGAAGAGAACAAGGAGACCAGAAATAGTTCCACATAAATATAATCAACTGATCAACAAAGAAGCAATGGCAATTCAATGGGAAATTGGTAAGATTTTGACAAATGTGCTGAAACTATTAGAAAGTCATACACACACACCAAAAATTAAATTAGATATGTGTTACCCCTTTCACAAAAATGAACTCAAAATTAATAATAGGCCTAAATTTAAAATGCAATACTATAAAAATTCTAAAAGAACATAGAGTGTAAAATAACCTTGAGCTTGACAATCAGTTTTTATGTCAATGCAGTTTTTATGTCAATGCAGGGTAACAGGAACTTTAATTTACTACAGGGATATACACAAAATGGTATAGCCACTTTGGAAGACAGTTTGGCAGTTTCTTACAAAGCTAAAGATAGTCTCTCCATATAATTCAGCAATTGCCTTCTGAGCAAATTGATTTCTAAAAATATGTCCACACATAAACCTTCATGGAAATGTTACAGCACTTTATATAATAATTGACAAATAGTAGAAGCAAGTGTGATGCCCTTCAACAGGTGCATGAATAAACAAATTATACTGCATCCATATAATGGAATATTCTTCAGTAAAAAAAGAAAAGAGCTTTCAAGCCAGGAACAAAGTCATAAATCTTAAATGCACCTTGCTAAGTGAAAAAAGCCAATCTAAAAAGGCTAGATTTTCTACAATTTTAATTACTTGGCATTCTGTTAAAGGAAAAACTAAAGAAACAGTGAAATGATCTATGGCTTCCTGAAGGCCGTGGCCAGGATAGTAGGAACAGATGGATCCTAGAGGATTTTTTAGGGCAGTGAAACTATTCTGTATGACATTGTAATGGTGGCTACATACATGGTGCTGTGCAGGTGTCAAAACCCATTGAATTTACAATCAAAGAGTTAACTTTCATGTGTGAAAATCTTAAAATAAAAACAACTTAAGAGGTTGAGAGATATGACAAAATGCAGAATGTGACAACAGAATCTTACTGTATTACAAATGTTTGAAGCAACTTCACTTAAGATCTGTAAGACAAAGGGGAATGGGACTGAGCATAATTATTCTACTCTACCTGATAAAATTGTTTCCCACTGTGGAATGGGTTATTCTGATACTGCTGTACATATATTCCAGATTTGAATAATTAAATAAATGAATGACAGATAATCTAATCATGTGTTAGAATGAGATGAGCAAGGGGAGGAGGCTGTGGTGTTTCATGTGATAAGGGTTGAGTTAGAGACAGCAGTATAAACTCAGGAGTAGTTAATAATAGTTACATATAGCAATGTGTATGAATAGACACAAGCACACCTTGTTTCCTTGTGCTTGACTTGACTGACCTCTGCAGATATTGCATATTTCATATATTGATGGTTTGTAACAAGCCTGTGTGGAGAAAGTCTATCAGAGCATTTTTTTTCAACAGCATGTGCTCATTTTGTGTCTTTGGGTTGCAGTTCGGTAATTTTCACAATATTTTGACTTTTTCATTTAGTGAAACTACTTGAAAAACAGGTATTTTTTTCAGATATTATTTAACAGTTATGATTTTAACAGATATTATTGTATCTGTTATGATGATCTGTGATTAGTGTTTTTTGTTTGTTGGGTTTTGTCTGTTTGTTGGTTTATTTTTAAAGACAGAGTTCCACTCTGTCACCCAGGCTAGAGCGCAGTGGTGCGATCTCAGCTCAATGTAATCTCCACCTCCCAGTCCAAGTGATCCTCCTGCTTCAGCCTCTCGATGATCGCTGATGTTAGATGTTGCTATTATAATTATTTATAGGGTGCCACAAACCACACATGCATAAGGCAGCAAACTTAATTGAGAAATGTTGTGTGTGTTCTGACTGTTCTACTGAATGTTCATTTCCCCAGTTCTCTCCCTCTCTGCAGGCCTTCCTATTCCCTGAGACACAACATTACTGAAATTAGATTAAGTAATAATGCTATTGTGGCCTGTAAGTGTTCAAGTGAAAGGAAAATTCACATACCTCTCACTTTAAATCAAAATTTAGAACTTATTAAACTTAGTGAGGACGGCATATTGAAAGGCAAAATAGGGCAAAAGGTAGGCCTATTGCACAAGCAGTTAGCCAGGTTGTAAATTTAAAAGAAAAATTATTGAAGGAAATTAGAAGTGCTACTCAAGTGAAGATGCAAGTGGTAAGAAAGTGAGACAGGCTTACTGCTGACACGGAGGAAGTTTCAGTTTTCTGGATAGATCTAACCAGCCACAACATCCCCTTAATCCAAAGCTTAATCCAGAGCAAGGCCCTAATGCTCTTCAATACTGTGAAACGTGAAAGACATGAGAACACTGCAGAAGAAAATTTGGAAACTATCAGAGGTTGGTTCATGAGGTTTAAGGAAAGAAGGCGTCTCCATGACATAAAAATGCTAGGTGACGCAGTAAGTGCTGATAGGGAAGTTGCAGGAAGTTATTAAGAAATCTAGTGAAGATAAATGATGAAGGTGGCTACACCAAACAGCAAATTTTCACTGTAGACAAAATAGCCTTCTGCTGGATGCCTTCTAGAAATTTCATAGCTAGAGAGGAGAAGTCAATGTCTGTTTTGAATGCTTCAAAGAACTGACTGGCTCTATCATTAGGGGCTAATGCAGCTGGTGACTTTAAGTTGAAGCCAGTGTCTATGTACCATTTTGAAAATGCTAGTGACCTTCAGAATTAAAATAGATCTACTCCACCTGTACTCTAGGAATAGAATAACAAAGCCTGGATGACAGGACATCTGTTTATAGCATGGTTTACTAAATATTTTAAACTCACTGTTGAGACATACTGCTTAGAAAAAAAGATTCCATTCAAAAGGTTACTGTTCATTGACAATGACTTGGTCACCCAAGAGCCCTAATGGAGATGTAAAATAAGATTAATGATGTTTCCGTGCTTCCTAACACAATATCCATTATGAAGCCCATAGATCAAGGAGTAATTTCAACTTTTGAGTTTTGTTATTTAGGAAATACATTTCGTGAGGTGATAGCTCCAAAAATGGTGATTCCTACAAGGGATCTGGGCCAGGTCAATTGAAAACCTGGACAGGATTCACACTCTAGATGCCATTAAGAAAACATTTCTGCTTTACCGGAGAGGCCAAAATATCAACACTAACAGGAGTTTGGAAAAAGTTTATTCTAACCTCCATGGAGGACCTTGAGGGCTTCAAGTTTTCAGTGTAGGAAACAACAACAAACAGTGGAAATAGCAAGAGAATTGGAATTAGAAGTAGAACCTGGGCTGGATGTGGCTCACGCCTATAATCCCAGCACTTTGGGAAGCCAAGGCGGGTGGATCACAGGGTTAGGAGTTCAAGACCAGCCTCGTCAACATGGAGAAACCCCATCTCTACTAAAAATACGAAATTTTGCTGGACATAGTGGTGCGCAACTGTAGTCCCAGCTTCTCTGGAGTCTGAGGCAGGAGAATTGCTTGAACCTGGGAGGTGGTGGTTACAGTGAGCCAAGATCATGCCATTGCACTCCAGCCTGGTGACAGAGTGAGACTTCGTCTCAAAAAAAATGTAGAACCTGAAGATGCAACTGAGTTGCTGGCATGTCATGAAAACACATGAATACATGAGGAGCTGATTTGTATGGAAGAGCAAAGAAAGTGGTTTATTGAAAGGAAACTCTTCCTGATGAAGATGCTGTGAACATTCTTGAAATGACAACAAAGAATTTAGAATATTGCGTAAACGTAGCTGAAAAAGCAGTAGCAGGGTTTGAGAAAATTGACTCCAATATTGAAAGAAGTTCAAAAGACTATTAAACAGCATCACATTACAGAAATTTTTTAATGAAAGGAAGAGCCAATAGATGTGGCAAATTTCATTGTTGTTTTAGTTTAAGAAATTGCCCCAGCCACCCCAGCCTTCAGTAACCACTACTCTAATCAGTCAGCAGTCATCAACATTGAGGCAAAACTCTATCCCACCAAAAATATTATGACTCACTGAGAGCTAAGATAATTGTTAGTGTCTTTAGCAATAAGTATTTTTAATGAAGGTATGTACATTTTTAAGAAATAATCCGGCCGGGCGCGGTGGCTCAAGCCTGTAATCCCAGCACTTTGGGAGGCCGAGATGAGCGGATCACAAGGTCAGGAGATCGAGACCATCCTGGCTAACCTGGTGAAACCCCGTCTCTACTAAAAAATACAAAAAACTAGCCAGGCGTGGTGGCGGGCGCCTGTAGTCCCAGCTACTCAGGAGGCTGAGGCAGGAGAATGGCATAAACCTGGGAGGCGGAGCTTGCAGTGAGCCCAGATCGCGCCACTGCACTCCAGCCTGGGCGACAGAGGGAGTCTCCATCTCAAAAAAAAAAAAAAAAAAAAGAGAGAAAGAAAAAATCCTATTGCATAATAGACTGTAGTATATTTTAAATATAACTTGTATATGAACTTCCATATAGAAATTTTCATAAACCAAAATTTACAAGACTCACTTTAGTGTGATATTCTCTTTTTTATCTTTTTATTTTTTATTTTGGCTTCAAGTTTTGGGGGTACAGCTGGCTTTCGGTTACATGGGTAAGTTCTTTGGTGATGATTTCTGAGATTTTGGTACACCCGTCATTGGAGCAGAGTACAATGTACCGAATATGCGGTCTTTTATTGCAGTATCTAGAACCAAACCCACGGTATCACCAAGGTATGCCTCTATGTGTATATGAGCAGGCATGTATACACAGGTTTCCTTCCTAGCTGAGAAGGCCTAGAAAGCACCACTACTTTGCACACCTAGAACCCAGATTTTGATTTCTGGTACCATTCTCTAATAAAGGCAAGCAGAACTTCCAGGGGAAATGTCTGATTCTTAGACTGGCAGGAAATATGCAAGATCAGCCTGAAAAGTACGTTAGTGCCAGAAGCTGAGGAGCTGCAAAGAGCAAAACAAAACTAATTAACAAACAAAAAAACCCCTACTATATTAGGGTATTTAAAAGTGACACTGAAGTCCACAGAAAGAGCTCCCAATACCCAAAACTGGAACCATTTGACCAGTAAAATATATAAGATAGTATTGGATTATATCCCAAAGTATAAAATAAATATATGTGCATCCACAGTGATTTATCAAAATGATCAAATAATAAATTGAGAAAAATAGATAAATCTATGTTAACAGAATTCTAAATAATTTATGTAGATAGCCTGCCCTCACGCAGTAAAGCACAGTTTTCAACTGCATAATTGGCATTGTGCATAGTGACATACTTCTTGAAAATATAGCCTGGACAGAAAAAAATACATTTACAATGAAGAATTCTGAAAAACTCTATCTCAGACAGGTAATCAAGGTTATTATCCATGGTAATAAGTCATGCTGGTAGTTTTCTCTTGGTATGATGTGATAAGAATGGCAATTTCACTCTGTGGTCTTCCTCTGGAAAACCACATAAACCCAGTACGGTCACACACACACACACACACACACAAATACACACACACACACACACAAACAAACACACCAGAAAAATCTCAGCTGAATGACATTCTACAAAACAACCTGGCCAGTACTACTTAAAACTTTCTAAGTCACCAAAAAATCAAAAGCAAGGACCCTGAAGAGACATGACTACGAAATGCTTTGTGTATTCTGATGGAATCCTATAAGAGGAAAACAAAGCCATTAGGTAAAAACTAATGAAATCTGAATAAAGTGCAAGCTTTTCTTGGTAGCAATATATTAATAGTAATTTCATAATATCAAAAGATATTAGTATTAGGGAAATATGTGTGACGGGTACATTAGAATTCTTGGTACTATCTTTGCAATTTTCTGTCAATCTAAAACCAGAATACAGAACCCAGAAATAAAACTGTATGCCCACAGCCATTTAACCTTTGACAAAGTCGACAAAAATAAATAATCAGGAAAGGACTCCTTATTCAATAAATGGTGCTGGAATAGCTGGCTAACCATATGCAAAAGAAAGAAACTGGACCCCTACATTTCACTATAAACAAAAATTAACTCAAGATGTATCAAAGAGTTAAATGCATGACATCGAACTCTTAAGTATCCTAGAAGAAAACTTACAAAACACCATTTTGGACATCGGCTTTGTGAAAAAATTTATGACCAAGTCCTCAAAAATAATTACAATGAAAACAAAAATTGACAAGTGAGACCTAATTAAACTAAACAGCTTCTGCACAGCAAAAGAAAGCATCAAAAGAATATACATACAACCTCCAGAATGGGATAAAATATTCACAAACTATGCATCCAACAGAGGATTGATATCCAGAGTCTTTAAAGAACTGGAACAATAGAACAAGCAAAAAACAAATAGCCCTATTAAAAAATGGTCAAAAGACATGAACAGACACTTCTCAAAAGAGGATGGAGAATCAGCAAACAAACATATTTAAAAATGCTCATCATCACTAATCATCAAAGAAATGTACATTAAAGCCACATGAGATACCATCTCACACCATTCAGAATGTCTGTTAATAAAGGCTGCAGAGAAAAAGGAATGCTTATACACTGTTGGTGGGAATGTAATTTAGTTCAGCCACTGTGGAAAGCAATTTATAGGTTTCCCAAAAAGTTTTAAATAGAACTATCATTTGGCTCAGCATCCCCATTACTGGGTATATATCCAAAATAAAACAAATCATTTTACAGAAAAGGCACACGTATTCACATGTTCATTGCAGCGCCACTCACAGTAGCAGAGTCATGGAATCAACCTAAGTACCCATCAATGGAGGATTGAAGCAAATGTGGTACATATACACCATGACATGTTATATGGCAGTAAAAAAGAAATAAATCATGTCTGTTGTAGCAACATGGATAAAGCTGGAGGCTATTATCCTAAGTGAAATAATACAAAAACAGAAAACCAAATACCACATGTTCTTTTAGAAGTGGGAGCTAAACATCGGGTATTCATGGACACAAAGATGGCAGCAGTAGACACTGAGGCAGGAGGGAAGGAGTGGTACAAGGTCTGAACAACTAATTGTTGAATAATATGCTCACTACCTGAGCAACGGATCTTTCATACCCCAAACCTCAGCAACGTGCAGTATACCCAGGTAACAAACCTGCACATGTACCTCCACAATCTAAAATAAAAGTTGAAAAAGAAAAAAATATATATCATTATGCATAAAAAGGGTGTATTTCATTTGGAGAAAAGTACATGAAAATTCAAAATAAATATATATTTCAATATTTTATTTTAATTACCTCCTCTCTTATAATGAGTCAAATAAAATGCTCAAATGAAAAAATAAAAACAAAAACCAAAACCATTCTAATATAAACAGTTTGCTTAACAATCAGATTTAAAGAGAACAAAGTTTGATGGCTTACCAACATTTAATTTCAAAACACAGTACAAAGTTACAAGAATGTAATACTGGTATATGTGAATAAATTCACGGAACAGCATTAAGAATATGGAAATAAACTCTAACATTTAGGGCAATTCATTTTCAACAGAAGTGGCAAGGCAATATAATAGGAAAGAATAGTCTTCTCAATAAATGGGACACCTTACCTTACCATGTACAAAAATTAACTCAAAATTGATCCTAGACATAAATATAAGAGTTGAAACTATAAAATCATTAGAATAAGAAATGACAGTAAGTCTGTATGGCCTTAGATTAGGAAAAGATTTATTAAGTAAGACACCAAAAGCACAACTGACAAAATTAAAATATTGATAAAATAGACTTCATAACAGTCAAAACCTTTGAGCTTCAAAAAGCACCATTAAGTAATTGAAGAGACTAAGCCACAGACTAGGAAAAAATATTTGTGAATTGTATATCTGACTTGTAGCCAGATTATGTAAACAAATTCTTAGAAATCAGTAAGAAGAAGTGAACCCAATTATTAAAGGTGATATAGGCATATATAACAAACATAAGAAAAAATGTTCAATATTTTTAGTCATTAGGAAAATGCAAAGTAAATATCAAAATTTGATGCTCCTTCATGGCAAGCATAGACATGTAAAATACTTTTATTTCATTTTCTTTTAATTGGTATTGTGTTTCTACTGGAAAACATATACAAGAAGTCTGGATATTTTTCTTGTATTATTCTTTTGATAATGGATGCTCCTTTTATTTCATGTAATATTTTATTTCTGAATTCCATTGGTTCAATGTCAAAATTATTGAATGCGCTCTCTCTCATATTCTTTATCTGCCATATTACCTTCTTGTTTGCTACTTTATTCCACTTTGATATGTTTCCCACCATTTTTGTAATCTAATTTTTAAAGATGGATATCAAAGTGTTAATATCCAAGAGTTCTTCTTTTTCTGCATGTTCCTTTTATATATAATGGTAGCGTTAATTCATTTACAAATTAATTTTCACCATCTATCTGAAAATATTACAATATAAAATCCTTTTGCTAAATAAACCTTGCTTTGTCTGTTTCGTCCATTTTTTTTCCCGTTTTAGCCTCTGCCTTTGATGTGGTTGATTTTCTTCAAATTTTAATGATCCTTTGGTATCACAAAATATTTCAGAGTGAGACACTGAAAAGCAAATTGATAGCGTTGGGTACAGGACTCATGGTTTATCCAATGGGTTCCACTGTGAGGTTTAGGGTGAACTCTGTTTGCACCAGGAGAGTCCAAATGTATTATTTGTGGATTATTTCTGTTAGATCAACTTCACTAAAAAAGAATCCTCTCACCTCTTCTCTGAGTGGCGAAACCGGCTGCCAATATTCTGAGAGCTGAAGGAAGGACAAACAAAGAGCACTTACTGCCCAGAATGTACATCTCACTGTACTTACGGCAGTGCCTGGGGCTGAATACTCAGAGCCTCTTGAACTCTAATTTGATTGCCTGTTCTTGACTACTACCTCTTCAATCCTTCCTTTCAACACCCCCATCCACGATTCCTGTCTGAGGCCTGCAGCGGGGATGTTTGCTGAATAGCGACTTTGGCTATAGCCCCTTGGCCCTTTAGGTTCCCCCCCATCTATCTGCTCTCTATTCTTAAATAATATTGCCAACAACCCTTTCCCCCTGTCTTCTCTTCTCCTCCTCTTTTATCTTTACGATTTTTACATTTAAAGAGTTATTCATTATCATATAGAAAGTATTTCAAAAGGGGAGAGAAGTAAAAACATTTTGCCTAATCTCCCATCTCTGTATTCATTTGCTTAAAAGTGTACATTTACTCCTTGGGAAGACCTTAAAATTTGTCTTTTGATGGAGAATTTGGAGAGTCAGGAATACAAAGAGTTCCCCTATTATTAATATCTTGCATCAGCATGGTGCATTTGTGACCATTGCTGAGCCAGTGTAGATGCGTTGTCATCCACCGAGGCCCATAGGTATTCCCATTAGAGGCTTCTCTTTGTGTGCTGCAGCTCTGTGGGCTTTAACAAATGTTTATGTTCTTTGACAATGAAATAATTTAACATTTTACCTGAAAAAGACCTAAGCAATAATCTACTTCGAACTCTTAATCCTTCAGATGAGAGAAACGAGGGTGAGAGAGAATGAGGCCCTTTATCAACATCACACAGTGGAAAAGTGTGACAAAACTTTTACCTTGTGTTAAAACCTCCATTGTCATATGGTTTCTTCTCCTTGGCTTTCAGTTTGACCAGCTGATTATTTTAAAATAAAATGTCAGCTATGTGAAAATTATAGAATTTGTATAACACACATTCCTCATTCCAACCCCCTAGACAGGAGAGTGTCTGAGAAGATCCCTGTGGAATGTGTGAAGGGATTGCAGGCACACCCATGCCTGCCCTGCCAGCTTTCTCCTCCCAATTTGACCTGGTTTAGGTGTGCCTGCTGGGGTGTATCCTGTTTTTAGACTCCTCTACAAGGAAATTGGCTGGGGCCTTACTAAGTAATTGGTTTTTCAGGCCTGGTTTTGTCTCATTATTAGAACGTGCTAAGGTTTGAACGTTTGTGTCCCTCCAAATTTTATATTGAAACTTGACCCCCACTGTGGTAGTAACAAGTGGTGGAGTCTTTTGGGAAGTTATTAAATCATGAAGGTTCCACTCTCATGAACAGAACTAATGTTCTCATAAAAGATCTTCAGAGAGTTGCTTGGCCCTTCAAATATTTTCTGCCGTGTGAGGACCCACCCAGCTTTCATCTCTTCCAGAGGAGGCTGCAAAAAGATGCCATCTTTAAAGCAGAGAGCAGCCCTCGGTGCACTCCAAGCCTGCTGTTGCCTTAATCTTGGACCTCCCAGTCTCCATGACTGTGAGGGTAAAAAAAAAAAAAGCCTCTATTAGTTATAAGCTACCCAGTTGCAAGTATTTTGTTACAGCTGAAGGGATGGACTAGATGGAGCTTTGCAAAATCGGGTCTTTCAGTTCTCTAAGATGTTCAATTTCACTCAAAAAATAGACCACAAATAAAGATTTGATAAGAATCAGCGGTCAGGAGTACAAGCATGCATGTCATTAAAATGTCACCTGTGCTGTCTGGATGCATAACTTATACAGGGGACAGATATGTGGGTCTAGCAAAAAAGGCATCCCTAAAAGTATTAATGCAAAGCTAAGTATGAAAATAAAGCAAGGATATTTTATTTCTTTTCAAAAGCAGACATAGTGTAGACAGTATTTCTGGCCTTTTTGTCCTTGCACTAAACAATTCCCAGAGCACTGAAGAAATATTAAAAGTCAAATTACATTGTATATGGCTTTCCTTGGTGGAAGTTAATTCAGAGAAAAACTATCCAGTATGGTTAGAATTCTTAAGGAAGTATTAATCACTTAGAGCTCAAAACCTATTTCCAGATTGTAAACAATGTAATCGTCAGCAGTTAGGTAAAACATGACTTGTACCTCATGATATTTTAATCTAAAATGATCTTTGTGCTCAACTCACATCCTAAATATGTTCCTTGGTGACACATAAAACCTCCTAGATTGTTGCAATGTATAAATTTATACCTTTTCCGAGATGATTTGTTATAACTCTTTTATTGTTTTTGTCTGATTAATCTAAAGTAAAAAAGAATATGTTCTTACTCCAATGGAAATTTTAAATTAAGTTAGGCATATATCATAACAAGCAAAATGCTATTAACCAGGATTTTTGCATTAGGTTTTATCAGCATTTGTTTTCATTGTATGAAGGTGTCATTTTAAATTACATAGTTTTAGTTACTCATTCTGTTCTTTTAAAATTATGAACTTTTTTAGAGTTTAGTTCAAAATCATGACTTCAGAATTAGGTGTTAATTTTTGCACTTCAAATTACCTAATAAATTCTATTCATGAAAATCATAGAAACAAAAGCAAATGAACATACTTTTGTTGAAACCCATAAATCTCAAGTCTGAAAGCGGAAATGCTACTTTAAAAGGCAACCTCTGGAATCAGCTATGCATCTTGCTTTGCCTAATGATGATCTACTCTTTCAAAAGTCTCGTTAAATGGAAATTTCGGTTATGTGAATGGATTATCTTGTTAGAACCAGGATGCTTTCTACTCAATGAATACTTTTCTGCTATAGTTAAATCTTATTTCCTATTATTTCTGGTGAAAAGAGGAAGATCACCATTGTTATATGTTAGAGACCATTGTAAATAAACATTGTTTTCATATTGCCACTTTCTAATAGTTTTCTTAAATTTTTTGTATACTCAATTATTAAAATCAAAAGAAATGATGCCCACATACCATAAGGTTGCAGTGATATAGAGTTATTTATATATTCTTTCTTATCACACAAAGTACTCAGCCTCAAAAAGTACTCAGTGTCAGTGCTTTTCACATAGATGGCACTCAGATCTAAGTCCTTTTTTTTTTTTTTTTTTTTTTTTAGCTCTTTCTGAGAGTCTGGAGTGTAGTGGCACAATCTTAGTTCACTGCAACTTCTGTCTCCCGGGTTCAAGCAAATCTGCTGCCTCAACCTCCTGAGTAGTTGGGATTACAGGCGTGCACCACCATGTCTGACTAATTTTTGTATTTTTAGTAGAGACAGGGTTTCACCATGTTGGCCAGGCTGGTCTGGAATCCTTGGTCTCAAGTGATCTGTCCTCCTGGGCCTCCCAAAGTGTTGGGATTACAGGCATGAGCCACTGTGCCCAGCCACCCAGCCACTCATACAATTCATTTGTTGTTGTTGTTGTTTAATTTTGTTTTCTTTGATTTTTTTTCAGATGGAGTCTTGCTCTGTTGCCCAGGCTAGAGTGCAGTGACATGACCTCAGCTCACTGCAACCTCCGCCTCCCGGGTTCAAGCAATTCTCCTGCCTCAGCCTCCTGATTAGCTGGAGTTACATGTGCATGTCACCACGCCCAGCTAATTTTTTTGTATTTTTAGTAGAGACGGGGTTTCACCATGTTGGCCAGGGTGGTCTTGAACTCCTGACCTCATGATCCACCCACCTCAGCCTCCCAAAGTGCTGGGATTATAGGCATAAGCCACCACACCTGGCCCAAATAATTCTTGATATGTGATCAGTTTACTTGTTAAGCAAAAGAAAAATACAGATGACAAGATATAGAGATGACCATCAGTTTACTGTGTTTAGGATTCAGTGGTAAGGAGAGCAGCATCAATTTAACATCTGCAGTGGCAATAGATCGCTTTCCTTGATGACTTTTGGTATCTTGGAGGCACAACTCATAAGCTCCAAAACATGTTTACATGGAAAATAAAAAGACACACTGCTAGGATGAACAAGGAATCCCCATTTTTCACACAGTCCTGCCAGTCTTGCCTTGCCACTCTTTATGATGTCAACTCCTCACTGGAATTGTTGGAGGAAGCATGGGATGCTGAGCAGCAGCATTGGCTCTGTCTGTGTGTGATCCCCCAGGACCCATCATGGGTCCTAAGCAGACACTGTCCCACCTTGACACAGCAGTGCCCATGGAGGGGGAATAGGGAGAAGAGCAGCAGCATGTGAGCGGCGGCATTTGGTGGCATCAAAATAATGTATGACTACTTAATTGCCAGGTATATGCTTAGAGTTTCACATATGGTATTCTCATTCATTCCCACAACATTTATTAATTGTTCATTTTTATGAATACATGATAGAGAGATAGAAAAGGTTAGTTCAGTCTGTTGACCTTAAATTACAATGTTCATAAGTGGTTGAGCTACGATTTGCAGAATTGTTTCTGAGCATTGAAGCCCTATGTGTGCACTATGCTGCATGCCAAGCAGTGCTGGGCACTGGTTCTAGTTTCCTGTCATGAGGAAACTGTGAGATTCTCTTCCTTAACAATCTTCCAGCAAGAATGCAGTGGGTGATGTGAGTGAAGCCAGAAATTCACTTATTATACATCCGTACTGGTCCCATGAGAAATATATACAGTAGATGTAAATGCTTCCGTGATCTAATTCTAGGCATTTGGTTACAGAATCCTATCCACAAATCTACTGAGCACCCACTGCTCACAGCACCAGGTACTGTCCACTACCAGGACAATGTAAAATACCCCTTCTATATAAATCAAACCTAATAACTGCAACACAAAACATTTACACTGTTGAAGCCTGTTTGACGGTAAAGCTGATCATAGGCTGAATGCACAATTTCTAACATCAAGGAATAGCGTAGGTGTATAAAATAAAAGTTACATATGCACAAACAACATGCTTCCATACCTGCCCAATTTGTTTCTGAATTTGGTGTTTTACAAGGAATCTGGCATATCAGCATGCTATTTGGAATAAGAAATGTGATACATCAGCATGCTAGCTGAAAACCACCTACATTCTCTGAGCTTGTTATACCTTTTTCTGCCCTTGTAGGTTTATTATTAAACATTTAATTAATATCTCTGTTCTACTGAGGTGTAAGTCTATTGGCTTAGCTAATAAGCAGTGAGGACAAAGCATCTAATAGCTGTTGGAAAGTCAATTATTAGATATAAATGAAAATATTAGTACTCATATTTCAAAGCTGGTAGAGTTAAGCTTCTCAGAAAAAAAATAAAAGTTTATTGTGAAGGACCACATGTAATTTGCAATACAATCCCAAATTTCTTTCCTTTATAACAAAATGAGCACCATTCAGAAGTGGAATTATTAGCACATTCTAATCATTCATGCTGCACTAATCTGTTTAATCAAAGCTCCATCTCAGTTTGTCTAAGCATGCTGCCTGCCTCTGAAGGGCAAATTGAATTCCATCTAACAGCATGTGGTTTTAAAAGAGAATGCACTTGTTTTTACTCCCTGGGTAATGAGTTTAAAATCACTTTGTACTTTTGAAAAAAGAGTCAAGTTACAAGCAGCTTGGCTTATGTGACTAAATTTAAAATTTACATAGGAATCTGCAAAATAGAAGACTGTGCTGTGCTGGTTTCTCACTTGTTTACAAATTTATTCTAAAATATTAGTTTTCTTTGCACATATTTGTAGGAAACTTAGGATTTGAAATATGTATATTCTACATAAAGTTGAGAACAGAGTGGCAAGAGTATGGCTCAAATAAGATTGTAAGAAGACAAAGACAAGTGACAAATACTAAAAAACCTTGATTAGTTATGCCAAGTGTTCCTAATTAAAAACCCTCCTTCGTATCAGTTCTTGTGCAGCCGTGGCTTTCACAGACACTTGAGGTTGCCTCTCTGAGATTTGAAATGTATCAACATAGTTTTCTCTAAATAGCTTTTAACAGAGGAGCAGTCTATTCAAAACCCAAATAAACTAGAGCTGTGACAAGCAAAAGGGCTACAGTATTCCTTATTTTCTTTGGCCTTTGAGTATAAACTTTTAAATACAATTTCTCCTCTACTGTTTCCCATAGGAGCTGATACACAAATCAGGAGGTTTTAGAATGATATTTAATCAACCACGACAGACATGTCCCAGAATGCCTATCACAGTCCTGTTCCTTTCTGTACTTTTTAATGTCATTTCACCACCCCCAACAGAAGTTCCTTAACCTTTCAGCTTCTCTGAAAGTTGAATTTAGAGGCCACCTATAATGGAACCACTTAGGCCGGTTGCTAAAATCCACATCCCTGGGCCCACCCAAACTTACTGAATTAGAATATGTAATTCCAGAGCTTGGGAACCTGCACATTCACAAATCTAAGAAAACACCACCATAAAACTGGATGACTACTCTGCCTAGTGTTAAACCTGTCTGCCTTGAGGTTAAGGTTCTCTCTCTCTCTCTCTCTCTCTCTCTCTCTCTCACACACACACACACACACACACACACAAACACACACACTCACACACACAGACAATACACACTTGCAGTCTTTATATGTCCTTCCATTTGTTCCTAGGTAATCTGTCTGTGGGGGATTGGTTTCAGGAAGGACTCCAGAGGATACCAACACCCATGGATGCTCAAGTCCCTTATATAATAACAAGTTGTAGTATTTGCATACAAACTATGCACATCCTCCTGTATGCCTAAAATCATCTTTAGATAACCTGTAATATCTAATATAATGCAAATACTGTGTAATAATTGTTATATTGTTTTGAATTATTTTTATTATTGATTGTTATTTCTTATTGTTCTTCCTCAAGTATTTTCTACAGATGGTTGGTTGAATCTGCCGATGTGAAATCCCATGAATAGTGATGCCTCTACTGTGTGACATTCTACAGGCATAAATGAATTGTTTATAAGCTTTTAAACACTTACAGAGATTTAGAGATACAGTTCACCTAATGTGTATTTCATGGACATTGACTGGTAGGGGTAGATACAAAAACCGGAAAAACATAGAAAATGTTCATCTTTAAGTAAGAACTTCAAAACACATTTCATCCTTGATAGGACTCATTAATCTATTTCTAATTTTAAAAAAATTAAGAGAACATTTGGAAATTTGATATCAAACTGGATAAATGTCATATCTGCCTAATGAATGAAATGACAATCTTCAGCAATGCACTACATTCTTATTTGCACATGGGGAAAATTATAACATTAGGAAAAAGTAAACTCACCACTTCTTCATGTCTACATTTTCTCACATTAATGCCATTTATCTGCAATGAAAAGAAAAGCATAGTTTCCTATGGCATATTGTAAACTGAGTTAATGTTTTGACCACACATATAATGATAAAATGTATACCTGTAGAATTGCATCTCCAATAAAGAGAAGTCCCGAAAGTTCCGCTGTGAATGAAAAAGCACAGTTGATAACATATTGACTATTTTTGCTATCCAGATGAAAGGACTTTTAATTAAAGATAAAATTTACTAATGTAAAAATTAAGGGTTTTATATGGTTAGCATCTTAAAAGATCCAGAAAAAAATGGAAATTCAAAACAATATGATTCAGTCTAATTACTGAAGCACAGGCAGACATATTTCCATTTACTTTTACTATTGCAGACCTAACAGTTGCTAAAATGAGCCGCTCTTCTAAGGGTAGGAGACCACATTTTCTCACGCACTTAAGATTATTAGGTCTCCGTGAAAAAGTTTAAGACATAGACATTTAATCTGTCATCTATGGAATTGGCTCCAAGTTCATTTTTAAACATTACATTGTTTTACTAATTTCAGTTCTTGCAACATCTGCTTTATATCTCCATTTGTTTTCCTACAGTTTCTTATGAATGGTTAGCTGAGTAAAACTGCAAATTAGAACTGAAAAACAGATACTTGAAATTGTCTTTACTCAATGGGACTTGTTATCATTACTTTTGTATCTTTGTTGGTTTAATGAAACAACTGAAAAGCCGTGCAGTCCCTAACTCTTACCTGCTTTCATGGGTTCCTATCTTTCATCCTTGTTCCCCTTCTGTGAGAGAAGCCCTCCCCCACAAGAGGATAAAGGGAAAGGACCTAGGAAGCGAACTCAGCCACTAATGCCTGAAGGTGGGGAAGCTGAAGCCAGTCAATCACATCGTAATTTATGATTCTTAAATATCATGTCACACTTCAAACACAATGTCTTAAAGAAATGGCTGGTACACAATTCTCTAAACACGTTACCTCTTTGTTCCTTGGAGATTTTTGAAACAACAACTGGAATGTTATGTTCTGCTCCTCCCTGAAAGGAGAAAATCATACACTGTACTTTTTAATATATAAAAAAAATGCTGCTTTTAGCTAAGAAACGATACAGGTTCTGAACGGAATGTTAAGTGGATACCGGGCAGAATTTAAATAAACTTGTGGAATTTCTCCACTAAGGAGATAGTGCTCTCATGAAAATTATCTACCTGTTTAGAATTTTGCTGAGACATCCAATAATAACAACTGGCTTTGAAAGTTTTCATTTATCAACAAATATTGATTATGTATTTAGATAGGCATTCTCTTTAATGTGTAACAATGCTGTCCAATAGAAATTCTTACTTAGGATTCCAAACACCAGTAATTATATATTAACAGTGATTATGTATTACTGGTATCCTGCTAAGTTATTCTGTGCTGGCAGCTAAGGGCTTTTGGTGGTGCAGTGACCCCTTGGGATGCCAAGGAAGCAGAGAGAACTTTACCGGAACAAATGGATAAACAAAATTAGAATGTGCATATGCATGTAAAACCAGGGATTCATCTGCATTTCCTTCCTTAGTATTGAATTCCTCTTTGTGTGAAAGCACATACTAAAAATTTTACAGAGTAAAACATACTGCCAAGAATATTGAAGTACTACTATTTATTTATTTGTTTGTTTGTTTGTTGAGACGGACACTTGCTATGTCGCCCAGGCTGGAGTGCAGTGGTGCGATCTTGGCTCAAAGCAACCTCCGGCTCCCAGGTTCACATCATTCTCCTGCCTCAGCCTCCCAACTAGCTGGGACTATAAGTGTGCCACACCGAGCTAATTTTTGTATTTTTCGTACAGACGGGGTTTCACCACGTTGGCCAGGATAGTTTCGATTTCCTGACCTTGTGATCCATCCGCCTCGGCCTCCCAAAGTGCTGGGATTACAGAGGTGAGTCACCGCGCCCGGCCTGCAACAGTACTATTTTTTATTTGACCCAATGAGATATGAAAAAAAAAAAAAAAAAGACAAGTAAGCTAAATTTATGTGAAAGAAAATAAAATGAATCCTTAAAAACTGAACAAAAATCCCATTTTTTTTATGACAGTGTTGAGAAAGTTAAAAGCAGTAGTCGAAAAATGAAATCAGTACATAAAAGGATAAAATGTCACACATGAAAAGAAGCATAGAACTTGTAACACAGGCTAGTTGAAAAGACAGTCTGAATTCCATTGAAGTTGTTCTACCTTCAGAATATGTAAATCACCTAAGCTTTTTGTTTTCCAAGCACAAAAAATTATTTTGGAAGAGATAATCTTTTTTTCCCTTGCATGTCCATTTTTAACACTGAATTGCCAGTATATTTAAATATAAAATAGTCAATCTTTTTTTAAAAGCAGGGATATTTAATTTTTTTTTTCTTGGCAAGTAGAGTCCTTTCCACTTCCAGAATATTAAGAAGAAATATGATAATTAAGATAATGAAAACTGTCCTACTCACACTGAATTTCAAGCCCACTGCTCAATTCCCTTTTCCTCACTGTTTCACAGTAACCTAATATTCGTGCACTGCACCCCTCAGCTCTATGGGGGAAGACACTGGCGTAGGTTACAATGGCTCCCACTTGTTCTGCTGTTTGGGCTGTGTGTCCCTAACAAATACAGACTGTGTCTAAGATGACCCTGCCTCTGATTAGAGCAGAGATAGTGATTTGTGGCTGATAGCGTGGTGGAAATTACGTGCTTATTTGCACACAGTAAACACTGAATAAAGGATGGTTATTACGCTAACATAGTGCATCTATTAAGATTTATGAGGAAACTCACATAGCATTAAAGTGGTAAATAAGATTAGGACTAATCCCTTCGAAGACCCTTAATATTTATGAGTTAGGACTCCAAATTCCCAATTCCCTATTATATGCTCTATTTTGTTCCATTACAGTTATCAGTATCTAACATGCTATTTATTCATTTCTCACACGTACTGTTTTCTTTCTCCTTCCCATTCCTAACTAAAATGCAAATTTCTTCAAAGCACAGATGTTTTTAGTAGTTTGTTTCGTGTATTGATGTAAACCTAGTGCCTGAAATAATGTCTGGTTTATCTTTGAAATGTTTGTTGAATTGAATGAATGAATGAATGAATGAATGAATGAAGTCTAAGGCTTTCCCAGCCCTAGTGTAAGGTCACTGATAGCCTCTAAGGATACTTGGAAATTAGAAAGGATGTTAAGGATGCATCTACGTTTCTTAGAAGGAAAAAGCTGGTTAATTCAAATGAGTCATTAACTGATGAACTTTTAGGTGAAATTAAAAGATGAAGCCATCATCCAGATATAGTGATTCAGATATTCTGGGACAAGGAAAAACATGTTTTTGCTGGTCTCATCAGTGAGGCTGTTATCAGAGTATTTTCCTTCAGCTGTTTTTGCATGTCACCCTTTTCTCTTACTCTACTACTGAACACAACTTATTTTAATGCATAGACTATTAATGCAAATTACCATGGCAGGACATTGGGAAACCTATTTTTGGTGTCCAGAAACAAGGTTTTTGAGATAGTTTTTCTGCGGGTTGGCTCAATAATCCCATTCTTTCTTCAACACCCAGACTGGTACAGCAATCCCCTGCTTATTTGTGTTTCGCTTTCTGTGCTTTCAGTTATCTAGGGTACAGTACAATACAGTATTTTGTGAGAGAAAGGAAGCACATTCACATAACTTTTATTATAGTGTATTGTTATAATTGTTCCATTTTATTATTAGTTACTGTTAATCTTTTACTATACTAATTTACAAATTAAACTTTATCACAAATATGCATATGTAAGCAAATATATTATATGCAGTATAGGATTCAATACTGTCTGCAGTTTCGGGCAACTACTGGGGTCTTGAAATGTATCCCCCAAGGTTAAGGGGAGAGTATTATAACTATCTTTGTAATGCAAAATGTAACTAACATTTATTTTACCATAATTTTTCTTTTACATGTAAAATTTATCCTAAAATTTGAGTGGTTTGAATCCAAACATGGCTTTTGGGTTTTGTTATTCTGTTTCTATTTTATTTTATTTTTTTGAGAGGGAGTCTCGCTCTGTTCACAGACTGGAGTGCAATGGCACGATCTTGACTCATTGCAACCTCCACTTCCCAGTTCAGGTGATTCTCATGAGTAGCTGAGCCTCAGCCTCATGAGTAACTGGGATTACAGGCACCCAGCATCGTGCCCCGCTAATTTTGGTATTTTTGTAGAGACGGGATTTCACCATGTTGGCCAGGCTGGTCTTGAACCCCTCCCTGACCTCGGGTGATCTGCCTGAGTCGACCTCCCAAAATGCTGGGATTATGGGCATGAGCCACTGCCTCTGGACTGTGTTTTTTTTTTTTTTTTTTTTTTTTTTTTTTTTTTTTTTTTTTTTTGCTTTTAAATTAGACATTTGGAGCTCTGACATACTTTTTAAACTGATTTCTGAAAATTACTTTAGTAATTACTAAATTTTAAGACAAAACTCAGAAGATAAAATTGGAACTCAAAATCATATTGCCTTCATTACTGAAAAACTTGTGAGCAGCTCAGCTGCTACAGTTAATTAGATTTCGTGCAGGGCCTAAATGGGGAAATGTAAGGTTTTGCAGTCAATAATCAAATTATGTGGCTTGCCCTGTTTAAAACAGGTGATAGGCTTCCATGACACTTGAATATAATGAGAATCTTTAAACTGTCCCTCTTCCAGTGCAGCTCCTGGACCTCCATCGCCCTGAACCTGAAGGACACAAGCGTGCACTGTTGTCCGGCCAGGTATGCTCCTCCCTTCCTCCTAACCTGGAAACTGTTCATTTTGAAATTTTGGCTTAAAGCCCCCTCCTTCAGTGTCTCCTTACTTGAAATAATTCAGTTATGTAGCACCGGATCATGCCTGTGATTTACATTTATTTTGGTAACAATTTGATCAAAGTCTACTTTCCTACTGGAGTATAAATGGCATGAGGTCGGGGAAAGGCTTTCATCGCCATCTTATCCCCAAGGCACTCCTGGGGGGGCTGTGGCTCCTGACTGTGGTTTAGGGAATGTTGGAATTAACTGAGCACTGTTATTCTAGTTTATGGAGAAATCCAAGATTAGGAAAAGGGAGGCAGTGTTCTAAAGCATAGACCAGGTAATGTTCACACATACATTGTTCAGCTTTGTAGTATTCTTTTTACAAAGCATAGTGGATTTTATAGCTAGCTCTGTACGAAGAAGGATATAAAATCCCATCTAAAGCATTTTGAGAAGGACTCTATACAATGATTTTACCAGTGTTACTGTGAAATACCACCAAATAAAACCTGGACTGCTTTTAGAGCATCAGGAGTCTTGCCAAGTAATCTTTTCAGTTCAATATTACTATTACTTCAATCAATCAATTAATCAATCAATCACATTATGGGCATGGGGTGCAGGGAAGATGCATAGAGCTAACCATTATTTTTCCTTTTAGAGAAAGGAAACTACTTGCAAGCAGAGAATAACAGTGATTAGAGTTAAGAGCTGCAATGGACAATTACAGAAGAGGCAAGTAAAGGAATATCACCTGGAGGAATATGGGCAAGTGTCATCATTCTTCTGGATGCTATCTTTGTCTGCCAACATACTTCGTTTGATTTTGGGAAAAAAAAATTGTCTTTTTCACATGCTATATGATTACCTTCATATGAAAGTCTAAAATAAGGAAATGGTCATTACTCAGCGTTGAAATAGGGGAGATAGGGGATAAAAGGGTGATGAATAAATATGAGATTTCATCTGGAATTGATAGAATGTTCTAAAATTGACCATCGTGATAGTTGCAAAGATCTGTGGATATACTAAAAACAATTTAATTGTACACTTTAAATGGATAAATTGTATGGTATTGGAATTATACCTCAATAAAGCTATTTAATACAAAAAAAATGGTCTTTGAAATGATAATTGACCAGTGGTTTCAACTAATTATTGGGACTAATCCATAATCCTCAATTTAAGCTTTAGTGTCTTCCTGTTATCTCCTTTTTTTGTTTTTTGAGATGGAGTCTCACTCTGTCGCCCAGGCTGGAGTGCCGTGGCACAATCTCGGCTCACTGCAACCCCTGCCTCCCAGGTTCAAGCGATTCTCCTGCCTCAGCCTCCAGAAGAGCTGAGACTACAGGTGTGCGCCACCACGCCCGGCTAATTTTTGTATTTTTACTAGAGATGGGGGTTTCATCATGTTGGCCAGGATGGTCTTGATCTCTTGACCTTGTGATCCACCCACCTCAGCCTCCCAAAGTGCTGGGATTACAGATGTGAACCCCGTGCCAGGCCCTGTTATCTACTTTTATGATGGAAATGAACATATCCATTTTGTCTATAGTGAAAACAAGCAAATTGGACTTGAGTAAAAATAACAGGGGAAGCGAAATGCAGAAAAATGTATGCAAGCTTGTGCGTGCACTTATAGCAACAGTTGTTATTTAAATATTTTTGCCCAGATACCACTAATAAGTTAAAAGGAATACAATTATTACAACTAATATAAAGATATATTTTATTTGGAAAATTTGAAACAATTAGTACTCAACCCTTTATCTTACAAAATTGTTTACTTGATCTTGGTCATTTTGACACATTTATTTCAATTTTATTTTATTTTATTTTATTTTATTTATTTATTTTTGAGACAGAGACTCGCTATGTCACCCAGGCTGGAATGCAGTGGCATGATCTCAGCTCACTGCAACCTCCACCTCGCAGGTTCTAGTGATTCTCCTTCTTCAGCCTCCCAAGTAGCTGGGACTACAGGCATGTGCCACCATGCCCGAATAATTTTTTAAAATTATTTTTAGTAGAGACGGGTTTTCACCATGTTGGTCAAGCAGGTCTTGAACTCCTGACCTCAAATGATCTTCCCGTCTCGGCCTCGCAGAGTCCTGGGATTTTAGGCATGAGCCACCGTGCCTGACCTTATTTCAGTTTTAAATAAAACAGAAAGTAAACAGCATAGAGAGGAAACATGATTTGTGTCCCTGAGTAGAGAGTTTTGAGGTAATTTATTCCAGGTTTCATAGTTCAAAGCATAGCTATTAAGGGTAAGGACTTTGTTATCAGCTTCTAGGGGGACTGAGGTCCAACTCTACTGCTTATAGCAATAGATGAATTACTTAACCTCTTGACACTTAATCTCATTGTTTGTGGAAGGTATAACAATAGTTATCTACTTCGTTGGATAATAAAGGCAAGTTAAACTAAATATAAAGTATTTAGCTCAGAATCTGGCACTTAATAAGAGGGGCATAAATATTAGCAATTATTCATAAATGAGAAGATGATTAAGAGTAACAATGATTATAATTATATTTTTGATTGCTGCAGTGTTAAAGCTTCCAAATAGAAATCACCTTTGATTGCATACATTTATTTAATGGACATAGATAATTTATATATTTGCATAAGAAAGTTGTGTCTGTTGGAAAATACTGCATAAAATATTTTTACAGTAATAACATTTAAAAGTTCCTTTCCCTCAAAGGTAATTTTTAAAATGACAATGGTCAGAAGTATAATTTGAAAATGTGCAGATAGATAGTGTTGGATTTTAAAAGACATAAGAGATAAATAAAGCCTCGCAAGGGCGATGATGGCTGACTTTAACCTGACTATCCCTATGGCAATTCTGATAAGAGGAATAAGGCAAAATACAATAATATTGGATCCGACGATGCAGGAATTCGGTGATTTCTGCAGATGTAGTTGAGGAAACTATTAAAGTTATTTATATAAATGCCAAGTCTTTGAATGGTCCAGACCAGAGAATGGGCACTTGAAAGGGAAGGAGACAAGAATTGGTGACGCTCGGAGAAAAACCATGAAATGCCGGTAGAAATGGTGCTACAGCAGAGAAAAACAGCCAGGCTGTGCAGGATGCCACTAGCCTGCTGAATCTGTCCGCTTCAAAGGAGCAGTTTCTGCCTGAGAACAGGCAACAGAATATGTGATTACGAGTTGAAAGTGTAGTGGTTCTTTTGTTCAGCTGTGGGGGAAGCCCAGATAGGGCTTTTTGTGGAAACATTTTTAAAAAGTAAATAGAAGAGCTTGATTTATTTATTTATTTATTTATTTATTTATTTATTTATTTATTTATTTTATTTTTTTAATGATGGACAAATTAACACAAAGAAATAAAAAGCACACAAGTGTGTGGTTTCTGAGAGATGTTTTAATCAAGGAAAATTAAATAATAACAGGCAGGAAGAAATCTAAATCACTGTCAAAAAATACCAAAAGTTACAGCAGGAGTGAGGACACCTCTGAAAGGCAACCTGAGAGAAAGAACAGTTTGAATAAGCAAGGATGCCTGCAGGGCTGGGAGCAGGAGTAAGGGCGGTGCACAAAACCCTAGAAGGGTTCTGATCAGAGAGGAAGGAAGTATTGCTCTCTCCTTCAAGGGTCTAAAGTAGGGGTTTGCTTCACTTCAAGACAGCAGAGGGGCCGGGCGCGGTGGCTCAAGCCTGTAATCCCAGCACTTTGGGAGGCCGAGACGGGCGGATCACGAGGTCAGGAGATCGAGACCATCCTGGTCTACACGGTGAAACCCCGTCTCTACTAAAAAATACAAAAACTAGCCGGGCGTGGTGGCCAGCGCCTGCAGTCCCAGCTACCCGGGAGGCTGAGGCAGGAGAATGGCGTGAACCCGGGAGGCGGAGCTTGCAGTGAGCTGAGATCTGGCCACTGTACTCGGAGACTCCATCTCAAAAAAAAAAAAAAAAAAAAGAAAGAAAAACAAAACAGCAGAGGGACTGGCGTAAATGTGTATGTCATGCCTCCAAATTTCATCTCATTACATTATGGCTCAGTTCCTCATTTGATCCTTCTAGATTTGCTAAACAGCAATGAAAGAATAACTGTAGAATGAGATAGGAAAGCAGAGAAAGTAGCACAATCCAGGAAGGGACATTCTCCCCAGAGGTTAAAAAGAATTTCTACTCACTTTAGGAGTTGAAGACAAATAGTTCATCAAAACTGGGAGATGGGGATGTGAAAGTGTCAGCCTGTGTGTGGCACTTCTCTGATCAAGGCATCCGCTTCTCCATGTGCAGTATGAGCTAAAGCTGGACACTGTGCTCAGAGGTCATTTCTGGTTTTGCTTTTGTTTTATTATTATTATTATTATTATTATTATTTAGAATTAACATGGAGAAATAGGTAATTTTTGTCTTTACCTATTAATGGGGTAAAACATTCTTGTTGTAAAATGATGGGAGTTTAGGAACCTAAAGGACAAATATGTCCGTGAAGATAAATCAGTAATTCCTACCTTAAATCTCAATGTAGTTGATGTCAGAACTTTTTTTGGGTGGCTGTTTTTTCAAATTGAGTGTCTAGCATTTTTGGAGATGATTTGAAGAAATGATAAGTATGACTTTCAAAGGACAGGCTCAGATTTGGTAAGAAACTCCAAAGAATATACTTCAAAAAATTTAAAGAGAAAAACTAAGGAATAATAGAAAGAAAACTAGACAAAATTTGAAAAGAAAAAGGATTCAAACTTATTTAAATCACATTTTTAAAATGTAAAGCTATTACAATATTCCTTTCATTTCTACCAAATACATACTTTCTTCAGGATTTTGGGAAGTTTTGAGATGGGAACTCTCCTCAAAGTGGTCTACATCGTATCTGGTATCAGTGCTTCAAGGGAAGAGTTAAAGTCCTAGAATTAAGCTGGTGGGACACAGAACTGCCTCAACCTCCAAGCCACCTGCACATTTTTTGTCCCAGAAGTTTGAACAATGTCTTATATAAGGTAAATAAGAAAAATGAAGGTAAAGGCTAACTTTTATTTTCCCATCAACTTATACCCTACAAGGTACTCCGGCTGGAGATAGGGCTTGAGAGAGACAGCAGTATTGCACGTGAGCAGCAGACATCAAGGATTTGTGGACACTGGTAGCTACAAAGACATCATGTTGCCCACAGCCCACGGCCAGTGAGACATATTAACCAACAAAATACTGGACTCAAACCTATATAAGAAGCCCCTCTTCACTGTCCTTGTCCACTTTGTCAGGAGATACGACGAATTACCGTGATGCATAGTGGTGACTATAACGGGAACGTCCCCAAGCCAAGATTTGTCAGGAGTGTAGGGCATGGTCAGCTGGCTTTGACTTCTAGCAGCACATGTTAGAGCGTTTGACTGCATTCTGTCTAAAAAGGACATTTGTTACCCTTTAACCAAGTTTTTTTTTTTTTTTTAAAGAGTGTTTTTAATATAAAACTAAAATGCCATGTGTTCTGAGTCCAGTGGAATTCACAAGCACCTGTAGGAGTCTTAACGACATTGATAAATGATTTTTCAGTTGTCTAGCATACCATCTTCCTTCTGTGATGTTAAGCCGAGACCATAAAGGTTTTAATTAATAATTCTCACCACAAATCTTCCAGGTGTGTGCCAGTGAGGATTACTTAACTGAAGCAAATAAGGGTAAGATATGCATTTACATATTTATAGGCATACTTATATTAGAGGCTCAAATTGCTCCTGAAAACTCTAAATAAATAGTTCAACACCAGAATACTAATTCTGCTTCTAACCTAGAATGATATTTTAAAAAAAATGTTTATACATTTTTTAAATTCTAAGGATTCTAAGGATCTAAGGAAAATAGTGCTAACAAATAAGCACAGTAGTTTATTCAATTCACATATGACAGGGGAAAGAGATTTTTGTAATAATATTGCTAGTTACAAGAAAGAATCATATTTTGATCTAAATAATCAGAATGAAAGATAGTTTAAAAAATACAAAAATGAAGTTCAGAGGTAAGAACTGAGAAAGTAAAAATAAAAAACCATAAAAGGAATTTCTTTAGGATGAATGGGTAACATTCTGAATAAAAATCTTGATGTTTGTATTTCTTGTCAGAGTGTGTGTGTCATACGAATTTTGCAAAATGTTCTTTTTTGTTAATCCTAATATAAGATATTGATCATAGTTCAAATACCACTTACTGGTCAATATTTGAATGGAAACTACATGCTTATTTAATTCAAAAATTATTCTATTTATTACACACATAACAGTTTTGTTTGGATTGAAATAGTGAAAACATCAATATGAAAAGATTTATTTAGAAAAATTATTGATGCTTAAAAACTAGGTTAAAATGTGGTATTTTAATAAAAATACATAGCGTTGTATTATTGGGTTTAAATTATAAATACAAACAACAACAACAAAAGGAAAAGAACGTTTCTAGGTGACATAAAATTAATGTAAGCAATACTACCAGAAATAGAGTTAGTGCCTGGTTCAGTAAAAATAATTATTTCAGATGAAATCAGCTCTCAATATTGGATTTCATTCATGGATTTTCTAGTATCTTGAGTGGTACCTTTAAATTCTTTACAGCAATATCAATAAACAGCTTGGCCAAAAGAAAAATAATCTCGTTTGTTGAGGGATGAAAGTCTCATGGCATACTTTCCACATCCTATAATTTGTTCTGCATGCTTCCCTGTTCCTAGTTGGTGATAAAATAAAGTTTCACTTTGATAAACCGAATGTACAAAATATGTTTTAAAGCCAATGCTCTGTATAGCAATATTCTTTTCTTATCACTGACAGTACAACACTATTGCATACTGATTTCTACTCTGAGTCATTTTCACAAAGTCAACTAGAGCTGATGTTCACAAAATTTAGAGTTCTGATTTCCATACATATGTGACATGAGTTGTGCTGAAATATCAAGAAATGTGTGCTTGAAATATATAAATTATTTTCACCCTATATAAGTCAAATGACTAACCCAAGAATTATAAAGTTAAACTTCATTTATCTATGAAGAGACGTAGGTTTGATAAAGGCATTGTAATTATGAGATTAACTCTTCAATATTCACATAATTTCCCATCCTTTAAAAATTTCTCCTTTATTTCTATAATAAATTACAGATATGGCACATCTCTAATAGTCAATAGTATACAAAATGAAAGCCTTTAAAACTTGATAATAAATTGAAATGAACACATATGTTCACTTTTAAAATAAAGCCTATGCAAAGACTTTAAGTCTATCCTATATGACTAGCACTATAAAATTAAATTTACCGATTTCTTTTTAAAAAATGAAAAATAAGCAAGATGAACAGAATACAATATCTCACTTACTATTGGGCTTTATAAGTGTTATTATTCTATTTAATATTATTGTTATTATTCTATTTACTTCAGATCATCATTTCCTACTCCAGTTTGTTAAAGAAAGATATGCACACGACATCATATTTAACATTTCAGAAGAAACCAGAAAAAGAAAGTTAATGAGTTATATTAAATGGTAAGGTAAAATTCCCATATTCTTTGCTAAATTTTCTAAATCAAATGGTAAGAGTTGGCAGGAATTCTGTGAGAACCTACCTAACTTACATCCCAGTCCAAATATTAAGAAGTTTGCTACAGCCATTCTTGTCTAATGATTAATCAGCAAACATTGAAATGCACCAAAGTTCAACTCTTATGGCACGGCCTTTGTAAGGATAGACTAGAAAGGCAGGCTACCTTTATGCTTAATCCAAATCCTCCTACTGTTTGTCTTCTGATGGTCACCGTTCTTTCCTGAAAGACAGGATTTTTAAGAATGGTTAGTGTTTCCTAATACTATACTTACACACCGTTTTCTGTTGTTGTTTGGTTTTCTTCTGGGTTTTGCTTTTGCTCTTTAAAAAAAGAGAACTCTTTTGTGGTGGGATAGATGCTCCACATTTTGTAAAAAATAGTCCTTGACTTTTAAATCTAAGGGATATTTGTCAAAATAAAAAGGAGTAAAGTGTTAATAAACTCCTAAACTCTTAAAAATAAGTTATTCTCAATGATTATTTTGGGCATATTTTAGAATCTAAACTTTTATACTTCTTCTTATTTCCACATCACGTATTCATGTTTTCTAAGAAATGACAAGTTTTAGGCTATATAAAAGTAACTCAGAGGCAATGGTAAATATGATCTTGGTAAACCATGTCCCTGTCTCCATCACTGCCTGGAATTTGGGAGCTAAGCTGGGAGGTTGCTGTGGCCAGCACAGAAATGATTCATATGAGTGCTTTAGATTGAAAGTGAATAAACCAAGTCCACAATAAATTAATTGCTTGTTCATAAAATTAATAAGTTACACATCTAAGTAATAATGATAATTGAATTATCAACTTTAAAAATTAGTTTCTTTTCCTCTCCACAATAGAAGTAATTCAGTCACTGGCCTATAAAACTTCAAAATCACAAAGATGATGGCATGAGAACAAAGAGCTACATTTAGACAAATCTTGTGATTTTCAATTTGAAAAATCGATACTGCTCTGATTTTGGACAGTCGTCTCCACATAGTGCTTACTGTGGAGGCATGCTACAGGGCTGAACGCTTTAATTTATAGCTTGCTCCATGACATCAGTCTTCTTGAACCTCCTCCCGTGCAGAGCCATTTGAGACACTGACCCCTTTCCCCTGAATCTGGGGTATATATTTGTTATCTGGTCCCTATATCTCTACAAATGCCTTTTGCCCACATTATCCACTTCCAAATGGAAATACCCCTCTTTCTTACAGATGAATTGGTTCCCTCATTCCTTTGTTCTACAGAAACTGTGTGGAACAGATAATATCATTTAAAAAGAACTAGTGAAAATCAGAAAAATGTGTGCTTCTGCTGGCTCTTGCTAAATATTTTAAGACAGCATAAGACTCTTCATTTTGGCAAGGTTAAAAACTTCCTTTTTGGTTTCTATAAATAGAACAAAATAATGCTTAAAGAACAAGAGCGCCATACTAGAATTTGAGGTATACTAATATTGATTTATTTTGAATTTTGAAAATAGGACTTTTTGATGAAGATTGGTGTATATTTACTTAGAAATTATTATTATTATTTTTGAATGCAAATGAGTAACATTCAATGATATAAATTGTCTTTATTTTCACAACGTGCTGAGTAATTTCATCTATTTCTAAAATATTTATGTTACTCTTATAATCTGTCATCTAATCATACTTTCAAACCAACATTAAAATTATAACTGTACCAATAAGTTTATATGTGTATAACAATTTATGCAAAGCAACTTGAAATATAAGACAAACTAAACTTTGCAGTATTAAATAAAATACCAAAGCAAAAAGGAAGGTTAAACATGTGCATTCTAGGTACACAAAAATCTATTAATAATTTAAGATAAACTACATATGTATTAGAAATGTCTTTTTATTGAACAGGAGAAGTGCAATCTGTCTAATAATTAATTAACATTTATTATTTCTCATTAAATGATTCATTAAAGAGAAGTTGAATATTGCACACAATATTGGAATTGAAGTTAGAGAATGTGCCAATGACTCAAATAGCCACTACTTCATATGTTCAGCAAATTACTTATTCCCTGTGAGCCTCTGTTTTCAAATTTGCAAAATGCTGATAAATAATACATAGCAATTAAAAGCTTTGTTTTGAGAATTAACATTTGTAAAGGACCCTGGCATAGAGTAGAAATTTAATGTTCACACACACACACACACACACACACACACACAGTCCAATATTCTACACAGGGATTCTTACATAATAGTCATTTTAATATATTTACATCATAGAATAACTCAAATACTGGAAGACTCAGATTCAGGAACAGGCGAATTAAATATTGACTACTTTTCCTCTAAAATAGATACGTAAACTGCTTTTATAAAACTGACCACCCAACTAAACTAAAACTCCCGGATGACAGGAACTATGTCCTTTTTTCCTTTTCTGTAAAAAGTAAATATGTGATTCCTTAAAACAGTATCAAAATCAATGGTGCAGTCATCCAGACGACCCATATCAGTTGTCTTCAAATACAAATTTCAGTCAAAGCAAATGTATTTCAATCAGCAAATGGCATCCCCTAAATTTTGTAGAGTATTTTGCATAGCAATCATTGGTCATGAGGAAAACTTGGTCAGTAATCGCTGCTCAGTAGCTAAATGCGTCCTGAAATGCTGCTTTCCTTTGACAGAAACAACAAGCACCCCAGGGTTCTCAAAAACCATTTCTTTGAATTTCTTTACTCATGTTCGACAAGCCCACCCTCTAATCTCTGGTGGAAAATATTTAGAACATGTTCCAAATCAAATACAACATTGCTGATGCAGAAAAGATTTCGGAGAGACTAAAGAGTCAGCAGAAACTACCAAAAATATCTCAAAAACAGCACTTATCTTAATGTTTTATTAACCACCTGGGCATACGCACATATACATGCAAACCCTAGCTGGTGCCTCCAGTTGCTGCTTCTTCATTAGCTTACTTTTAAGAAAGTTAGGAGAGACGAGCCAAAATAAATTACTTCGTGTTTGAAAACCAAGATTGTGCATTGGTCACTGCAGGCAGCAGGAAGCATAAAAGGGGAAAGAACTGTTCTTGGTGTGACCTCTGCTAATATGTTCCCAGTTGTTTGTGTTTGCGCTAGCTCTGCCACTTTATCCCCTTACACCTCTGCTTCTTCCCTCCTCCCAAAATAGATGCAATAAAAAGAAGAAAAGAACCTTGTCAAATACTCAGCTCATAAATCAGACAATATCTGGAAGCTGACCTGAAATTATATTTAGTTAACACATCATGAGTGTGGTAAAGACTGTTGCCAGGTAACAAAACACCGTCCTTTGGGAGACCAAAGTATTGTCAGTGATTTTATCTTGTAAAACACAAAATCTGGGCTGATGCTCCTATACAGTCTCATGTATACAAAACGCCTTCATTTAATCTTCCTATTCCTTACAAAAATGCAAAGAATTGAGTCCAAGATTAATATCAGACTTTATAAAGACTGGCTACACACCTAAATAATCAACATCAGTGTTACAAAAAAGTTGTGTATTAAACACTTAGTATGCTTTGTAGAAAAATATAACTAGCACCTCTGCTTTTTGGAATATTACATTGTAAGTTGCATATAGGGAGAGATTATATGAACTATATGAAAAAATATGCATGACACCAAAAAAAGTTGGCATTACATATGTCAGGTATTGAAATTTTGAGATATATATGTGAAAAAGTTAGGAAGAAGTGGAAACCATGCAGAAACTAAAGAGATTATGATTGGAAAATTATTTGTACTAATTTTGTGTTATAGAAACCAATGCATTATTGTTTGCAGAACAATAATGGAAAGAAAATAGAGAATGTTAATAGCTCTTTTTGACAACTAAGGAAGAGTAGCTGAAGCTGAAAAAGGAATAATGAAGATGATGGCTTCTAATTATTAAAAATCTACTATCGGTACTTACAGCTCTCATAGCACTTACAATTGTTTATTGAAGAGAACAATGCCCTTGACTTTTTCCCTCCAAATTTTCTGAGAGCTGGACCTATGTCTTACACAAAGTTCTCTCACGAGCATTTAGGACAGGTTCTAAATCAAAGTTAGGTATTAAAATATTAAATGAATAAATATTCATTCAAACATTATTCTAAGTAATTATTACAACAAGCCACTGGTGTAGGATTTTTTTTTCTAATTAAGAGATGAGGAAATCAAAATGTGAAAGAGTGAAATTAACTTGACCAAGATCCAAGTTGTGATTGAAACCAAGATTTCTCTGATCTCTTGTTCTTTCTATCCCAACAGGCCTGCAACAAAATGAAGAATTAGAATGAAGAAAAAAGAAACCTGAAAACTCATGGTGCAATGTAGTAAAAACGGGGAGAAATGTAGTATTTTCCCTGCAAGATTGGGAATAAGACCAGGATGTCCTTGTTTGCCATTACCATTCAACATCTTGATGTCCTAGCTAGCGCAATGATGAAATACTATGAAATGAAGGCTTATGAAATGAACAAAAAGTAAAAGAACTGTCTTTGTTTTTTGTCAATGTATAAAACCTCAAAGAATTGAAAAAAAATTCTTCTGGAAGTGTTAATTATAGCAAGTTCATAGAATACGAAATTATTATACAAATTAAATTGCTTTCTTACATATCAGCAATAAAAAATTGGAATTTAAAATTAAAAGCATAATGCCATTTACAATAACACATACTAAAAGGGAAATATTTTGTGGCTCGGCGCAGTGACTCATGCCTGTAATCCCAGCACTTTGGGAGGCCAAGGTGGGTGGATCACTTGAGGTCAGGAGTTTGCGACCAGCCTGGCCAACAGGGTGAAACCCATCTGTAGTAAAAACACAAAAAATTAGTCAAGCGTGGTGATGTGTGCCTATAATTTCGGTTACTTGGGATTGCTCGAACACGGGAGAATCGCTTGAAGGCGGGAGGTGGATGTTGCAGTAGCTGAGATCGTGCCACTGTACTCCAGCCTGGGCAATAGAGTGAGACTCTGTCTCAATAAATAAATGCATAAATAAAATAAAAAAGTAAATAAAAAAAGAAAAATATTTTGGTATAAATCTAACATAATATTAACAGAATTTATATATGAAACTAAAAAAATCTAGAGAAAAAAACTCAAATATGTTCAAAATATATGAAGAGAGAACCACATTCATGAATTGAAAGACCCAATATTTTTAAGATGTCGATACTTCCCAATTTGATTTTTAAAATCTATGCAATTCCAATAAAAATCCCAGCAAGCTGTTTGTGGATACAAGCAAACTAATTTTTAGGTTTAGATGGAAGTTAAAAGTTAAAAGACTTATAATAACGAGTACAATACTGAAGAATAAAGTTGGAGGACTCAGGATGCTTGACCCAGGACTTACTATAAAGTTTTAGTACACAACACAACATGGTATTTTTGACAGAAAAAGCATTTAGACTAATGGAACAGAACAGGTGGCAAAAAAAAAAAGGAAACAAAAAAATAGAATCAACTAATATTTGACAAAAGAACAAAAGCAATTCAATAGAGAAAAGCAAGGATATTTTTTTCCAACAAAGAGTGCTGGAGGAATTGGACATCCATAAGAAGAAAAGGCATATATACTACACTCTTCACAAAAATTAACATAGTGTATGCTTAAATATTAAAAGCACAGTAGTACTGGAAGAAAATATAGGAGAAAACCCATGTGACTTTTGGTTTAGTGATGAGTTTTTAGATACAACACCAAAAGCATGATTTATAAAAAAGTTGATAAATTAGAATATATTAAAATTAATAACTTCTGCTTTGTGCAAGAAACTGCTAAGAGAATGAAAAGAAAAGCTACAGACTAGAGGAAAATATTTGTAAATCACATATCTGATAAAAGACTTGTATCCAAAATATACAAATAACTCATAAAGCTCAGTAAGAACACAAACAACCTAATTAAAAAGTGGCTAAAGTATTTGAGCAAAGACTTAATCAAAAAAGATATGCAAATAGCAAGCAAGCCTATGAAGATACGTTCAACATCATTTGTTGGGGGGAATTGCAAATTAAAATAACAATGAGATGATATTATACACTTATTAAAATAGCTAAAATCCAAAACATTGACAATACCAAATGCTTACAAGAATTCTGTTCAAGGCTAATTCTCATTTCTTATTGGTGTGAATGCAAAAGAGATTTTGGCAGTTTCTTATAAAGCTGAACCTAGTCTTAACATCTGATCTGGGAATGACACTCCTAGGTCTTTACCCAAATAAATTGAAAGTTTATGTTTATACAAAAATCTGCACGCAGATATTTATACTATCTATATCCATTATCACCAATAAGTATAAATAGCCAAACACGATACCCTTCAATAAGTAAATGAATCCACAAACTGTGGTACATCTACACAGTGAAGTACTGAACAATTTTAAAAATGAGCAATCAAGCTGCAAAAAGACATGGAGATTGTGCATGCATAGCCTCCCACATTATCAATATCCCCTATGAGATGGGAACATTTGTTACAACTTATAAACCCACATTGACAAAGAGTCTCCATGTTAATGAAACTATTTTACATGATATTACAATAGGAATTGCATACCATTATACATTGTCAAAACTCACAGAAATTTAGAGCACCAAGAGCAACCTTAATATATGCAAATGTTTAAAAATAATTTAGAACTAAAGAAGGAATGCAGTCTGTGACACTGGAACTACATTATGAATGTATGTTATAACCTCAGCGATGGGGCAGGGGAAAGATGTGCTGACCTAAGTCACTGTGGAAATGTACTGTGAAAGGGTCATTTACGCAAAGTGGCCCCCACATGCTGAAAAAGCCAAGAAACCAAAGAATGAGGAAGACAAATTGACTTTGTTGTAAGGGGTGTTTTATTGGCGGAACTTGCAGACAGAATTGTGGAAGACAGTGTGGCGATTCCTCAAGGATCTAGAACTAGGAATAACATTTGACCCAGCCATCCCATTTCTGGGTGTACACTCAAAAGATTATAAATCATGCTGCTATAAAGACACATGCACACACGTATGTTTATTGTGGCACTATTCACAATAGCAAAGACTTGGAACCAACCCAAATGTCCATCAAGGACAGACTGGATTAAGAAAATGTGGCACATATACACCATGGAATTCTGTGCAGCCATAAAAAAGGATGAGTTCATGTCCTTTGTAGGGACATAGATGCAGCTGGAAACCATCATTCTCAGCAAACTATAGCAAGAACAGAAAACCAAACACCGCACGTTCTCACTCATAGGTGGGAATTGAACAATGAGAACACTTGGACACAGGTTGGGAAACATCACACACCAGGGCCTGTTGTGGAGTGGGGGGAGCGGGGAGAGATAGCATTAGGAGATATACCTAATGTAAATGACCAGTTAATGGGTGCAGCACACCAACATGGCACATGTATACATATGTAACAAGTCTGCACGTTGTGCACACGTACCCTAGAACATAAAGTATACAAATAATAAAAAAAATCCTAATACTATTATGCATGTATATTGAAATTTAACAAGTAAATGGATGGTGGATGAAGGGAAGCCAGGTTTCTCAGTGTTGGAGAAGAATTCACAGATAAGCAAGAGGAGGAGGCTAAAAAGTTTCATGAGGTTATGGAAACTAGTTGGGGACATCAGTATAAACTCATGTTTAGCTTAATATTGATATTGATGTTTATGCATAAAACATTTAAAAATATGTGAATATACACAGTTTTTGTGTTAAAATACATTTTTTGAGATATAATTCATACACCATGAAATTCACTCATTTGAAGTGTGCAATTCAAAGACTTTTAGCATAGTCACAGGTCTGCATTCATCACCACAATTAATTTATTTGGCTACTATGAATAAAGCTGCTGTAATATTCATGTGCAAGCATTTTTTGGCACATTAGTAACAATTTATCTTGCATATATACCAAGTATTGAAAGCAGAAATTGTCAGACTGTTTTTCATTGTGGCCACATCATTTTATATTCCCATCAACAATGTATGAGAATTTCAATTTCTCCACATTCTCACTAAACCTTATTATCTGTCTTTGTGATTATAGCCACCCTAATTGATAAAAAGTTGTATGTAATGGTTTTAATATAAATTTCCCTGGTGGCACTTTATTCATTTTCTTACCATTTATTCGCCTTCTTTAGAAAAATATCTAGTCAAATTATTTGCCCATTTTTTTATTGCCTGTTTAATTGAATTGTGAAAGCTTTTTACACATTCTGAATATAAATACCACACTAGATTTCTGACTTACAAAAGTGTTCTCCCATTTGTGTATTGTCTTTTCACTATATTGATAATGTTATTTGAAGCACAAAAGTTTTAAATTTTTGGATGTGCCATTTATCTATTTTTTCTGTGTTTTTTTAACTTGCACCTTGATGTCAAATTTACAGAACTATCACCTAAACCAATCAATGTCAAAATGATTCACATGCATGTTTCCTTCTAAATTTTAACAGTTTTAGTTCTTAAATTTAGATGTTTCATGTATTTTCAATTAGCATTTGCATGTGGTGTGAGGTAGGTTTCCAAATTCATTATTATACATGTAAATATTCAGTTGTCCCAGAACCATTTGCTGAAAAGACAGTTCTTTCTTCACTGGTTTGGGCACCCTTGTTAAAAATAAGTCGACTATAAATGTGTTTATTTCTGAACTCTCAATTCTATTCTACTGATCTAATATGCCTATCATTTTACCAGTACCACACACCCTAGGTTACTGTCTATTCATAGTAAGTTTTGAAATTGGGAAATATGAACCCTCAAACTCCTTTCTTTTGTTTTTTTTCAAAATTGTTTTTGTTATTTGAAATCTCTTGTATCTGCATATGAACTTTAGAATTAGTTTGTCTATTCCTGCAAGGAAATTAGCTGGGATTTTTTTGTAGGCATTTATATGTAGATCAATTTTGGTAATGTTATTATAATATAAACAGTAATACTGAGTTTTCTAATACATGAAAATGATATGTCTTTCCATTTATTTAGGTTCTCTTTAATTTCTTTTATTCATGATCTTCAGTTTTCAGAATACATATTTTATAATTTTGTTAAATTGATTCCTAAGTATTTTTGATGCTATTTTAAATGAACAATGGGGTCCTTGGTCCCAAGGAAGTAATAGCATCCCATCTTAGAAGACTTAGGCACAGAACTTACCTCCCTAGACAATTTTACAAAAATCTAATTAAAGAGAATAGGTTACAAAAAAATAAGGCCCTTTCCTATAAATTATTTTAGACTCATATTTATAGCACTTCTGAGTTTCTTGCTTCATTCCCTTTGATTTGTTCCCCCAGCAAGCTCTCAGGGTTTTTCTCTCTTGCTACAAGTGTAGTGGTGAAAAAGATTAACATTCCCTAAAGTCCACTGAAAATTGTGGTTTGTAGCAGGTCCTTCATATCTGACTTAAGGTCATTAGATAATGGAGACTATTTAAAATTTAAATATTCCTTGTTAGCTTTGTTTGCAAATAATTGAAAATTGCACAATTTCGCTTTTGTTTCTGCAAATACGCATCTGTAATATAAACAGAGGCACAGCGATGTTAAGTAACTTTACAAGGTCAGTTAGTGATGAATTCTCTAGATTGAAATGCAGGCACTAGGAGCCACTGCCTATATATTCATCCCCTGTTCTATTCTGTCTTTTATTGCTTTTCTTTTCTTTCAAGAGACAAGAGTCTCACTCTGTTGCTGAGGCTGGAATGCAGTGGCTTCATTATAACTCACTGTAACCTTGAATTCCTGAGCTAAAGAGATCCTTCTGCATCAGCCTCTCCAGTATCTAGGACTACAGGCATATGCCACCATGCTCAACTAACTTTTTAATTTTTTGCAGAAATGGAGTTTATGTTGTCCAGGCTGGTCTCCAACTCCTCGCCTCAAGTGATCTTCTCACCTTTGCCTCCCAAAGCACTGGGATTACAGGTGCAAGCCACTGCACCTCGTCCTGTCTCCTGTTTCTCAACACTTATTTAGATGGTAACCTCTCTGAGAAGCGCTGTATTAAACATTGTTTCCTTTTGTCTAATCTACTGTTTCTCTAACTGAAAACTCTAGCATGGGACTTCTAATTGATTTTGACAAATCTATATTTAAAAGGTTGTGTGAGACAAAGATTTACTAATTCAAATCATCTAATGAATTGTATTTGAATATATTGTCCCAAGAGTGCCTCTTGGCATAATATAGAAAGAACAATTGAGTAATTTTTTTCTGAGAATATTTTTAAATTGATAGGTAAAAATGTATTTGAGGCTGGGTGCAGCGACTCATGCCTTTAATCCCAGTGCTTTGGGAGGCCAAGGTGGGAGGGTTGCATGAGGTGACGCCTTTGAGAATAGGTTGAGCAACATTGTGAGACCCTGTCTCTACAAAACATAAAAAAGCTTAGCCAAGCCCAGTGGTATGCACCTGTAGGCCAAGCTACTCGGGAGGCTGAGGCAGGACAGCTTGAACCAAGTAGTTTCAGGCTGTGGTGAACTATGATCATGCCACTGCACCCAAGCTGGGTAACAGAGGGAGATCCTGACTCAAAAAATTAAAAATAAAAAAAGTGTATACATACATATTTAAATATTTGCATTAGTGTCTGTTTTCTTTAATAGTATTTCGATACAGTTTTTTAAAAGATTCATACCATTTACAAATATTGATATTAATACTAATTATTATGGTTACATTTCTGCAAAGTTTAATATTTTACTTAGTAAAATTGGCTTGTAATTTTAGATTATTGTTAAATAATATTTTTGACTGTAACATATATCATAATGGTAATTTAGGGGCCAATTACCATAAAACTAAGAATTAACATTGATTTTTGCTTTTCGTGAAACCTTTATTGTAGGTAAGAAATTTTATATCTATGTAGGTAGAAGTATACGTAACCATTCCTCAGTGTCTGTGGGGGATTGACTCCATGATCTCCCCGGAATACCAAAATCTTCAGATGCTCAAGTCCCTTGTATAAGATGGTATAGTATTTACATGTGATCTACATACATCTCCAGGTAAACTTTAACTCATCTTTAGATTACTTAAAATAGCTAAATACAATATAAGTTCTATATAAATAGTTATTAAATAGCTATTATACTATATTGCTATATTATAACCTATACAGTAAACAGTTATACTTTATCGCTTTTTAAATTTGTATTATGTCTTATTGCATTGTTTTCTGAATATTTTTCATTTTACAGGAATGGAAGGTGCTATAGGTGAGTCAGTGAGTGAGTGGTGAGTGATTGTGAATGATAGCACACTACTTTATAATACTGTAGACTTTATGAACATGCTATGCTTAAGTTATACTAAATTTATTTTAAAATACTTTTCTATCTTCACTAATAAATTAGCTTTAGCCTACTGTAACATTTTTTACTTTATAAACTTTTTTTTGACTTTTAGTAACACTTAGCTTAAAATACAAACACATTGTATAGCTGTGTAAAAATATTTTCTTTATATTCTTACTCTATAAACCTTTCTATTTATTATTATTATTATTATTATTATTATTTAAATGTTTTTGTTAAAAACTAAAACATATACACACATATTAGCCTAGGCCTACACAGGGTCAGGAGCATTAAGATATAACTAGAAATGTTTCAGCTCCATTACAATCTTATGATACGGTGTATTATATGTGGTCCTTCATTGACCAAATATCATTATTGCTGAAAGCAATAACAAGTGAATTCTTATACAGTGTCACAGACAAGAGGTGCCTGAGGAGATCTGAGGACTACATACAGTGGTGTCCTGGATGCGATCCTGGACTATCGATGAAAACTAAGAAAATCCAAATACACTATGGACTTGTGTTACAATTTACCTATCAAAATGTATTCATTCACTGTAACCAACTTACCATACTATGTAAGATGTTCATAGGGGAGCCTGGGTGTGTGGTATGTCTCTATATTATTTTTGCAATTTTTTCTGTCAATCTAAAACTGTTCTAAAAAATAAAGCACATTTTTAATGGAGGAAATTAAATTTAGTGAAGACTTCCAGAATGCCAGACATTCTACTTTGCACTTGATTTACAGAAGAATATAAAACAACTGGGATTTAGGAATTCATCCAATTTGCTTCTTCACTGCAAGCTTATTTCAGCACCCCATTGCATCTCCTAAGTGTTTTCCTTGATTCAAATGCCACCCTCCAATATTTTTTACCAATAATATCAGACTGACCTTTTTTTTTACATAATTCAGCTTAATGCTTACTTTTTATCTGTATCAAAGTAATGTATGTATGTTAAAATAGCAGTCCCTAACCTTTTTGGCATGAAGCACTGGTTTCATGGAAGACAATTTTTCCATAGACCAGGGTGGTGGGGATTGGACTAGGAATGATTCAAGCTTATTACATTTATTGTGCACTTTATTTCTATTATTATTATATTATAGTATATAATGAGATAATTCTACAACTCACCATAATGTAGAATCAGTGAGAGCCCTCAGCTTGTTTTCCTGCAAGTAGGTGGTCCCATCTGGGGGTGATGGGAGACAGTGGCAGATCATCAGATATTAGATTCTCATAACGAGTGCACAACCTAGATCCCTGGCATGTGCAGTTCATAATAGGATATGAGCTTCCGTGAGAATCTGATGCTGCTGATGATCTGATGGGAGACAGAGCTCAGACAGTAATGTGTGATCACCTGCCACTCACCTCCTGCTGTGTGGCCTGGTTCCCAACAGGCCATGGACTGGTGCCAGTTGGGACCCCTGTGTTAAAAGTCTAATATTCTACATGAGTTGTATTAACAACAACAAAAAAAATCTCTTTTTGCACTTATCTCCACTTAGCTTTCACCTGCCTAGATGCAAATCTTGTGCCATTTCTTATTATGATTCATCACATATTACTAAATAATATACTTGTGATTTATTGTCTTCCATTTTAAGATGGTATTTCTATTACAGAAAAAAATATTGATTTCTCATAAGCAATACTATACACATACACTTTTTATATTCCAGTTTCACCTGTAAAGATAATTATAATTTTCTAGTGAATCAGTATTCGATGTTTATGTAATTGCTTGGAAATATTATTCACACCTAATACAGTAAGTATAGCATAATTATGTTTCCATCCTGTGCAATTCTTAGCATTTCCTGAAGTTCCTAAATGGCTTTTGAAAATTTCCTAGTTTTCTATATACCTGTCTGTCATGAAACTGATTCCCAAACTTAACAGAAGAGTAAAACTCATCTTAATAAAGTCATGTATTATAATGTTTTCAATAATACAATAGTGTGATTTTTAACTTTTTAAAAATCTATCTCTCTCCTGGACTCATACATCCTCCTGTTCCCATGTCAGCTAATTAAGTTCTTTGTGTGCTACACAGCTGTTGCCCTGCGACCTCTATTCATCCCATTCCTGGAATCTTGTATCATATTTCTATGTAGGATCTGTTTCCTAACTCCATGTTTGCCTTTTTAAAATTTACTTCTTCAATATGTTTACTAGTGACCTTTGATCACTCATCCATGCATGGTGTAAAAATGATAGTGGAAACTGTATATATGTGGCTAGATTTTTGATTGGTACACTTTACAGATGCTGAGGAGCTTCCAAATGTCAGTATTTGTTGTCGAGGCTTTCTCTTGAGATTATCTTTTTCCGTTTCTGTTCGTTTGTTTATTTTGTCTGAAAAGAAACTTCCATTTACTTGCCAAGGACTTACAGACCTAGGTTCTGTATTCTGGGAGAGGAGTGACCCTGAGGGAGGGTACCTTGCACATCTCGCTATCTCGCCATGTTTAATCCCTTCATTTGCAGTGCAATGCCTCATCACAGTTTCACCTGGAGCACATTCCCGGAACCTTTGATTCACTCATTCCAAAATCAAACATCATGTTTATTTGCTGTTAGGACCAGAGACTGGGGAAGAAGGGTCTTTTGTCTGTAGCAAGAGATGTTCTCTAAAACCTCAAACACAGGTTCCATCAGTCTCTCCGTCTTTAGACCATCCCCGTATCCAAGACTTTAGAAGAACTTTGGGTTTCCAGTACTTGAGTCTTTCACCATTTGAAGTTAAAGACTTGACCACTTTATTTCGACTCCCTAATGTGATGTCAGGCACTCAGACTTTACCTTTCTCTGACTGCTAGTCAGTTACTAAGTCTCATATCATCACATTTTTGGGTCAATTTCCATAGGTTTTATTTTATTTTTTACATTTCTCATTTGCTTTATGCTTCTTTTCCATTTTCCTTATATATTTTCTCAAGCTGAGAGTCATTTCATGTACTGAGCTTTAATTTACTGATTTATTTGAAAGCTACTCTTGTTCATAGTTGACTTGAAAATACTGCCTTTGTGAATATATCCACAATATCTCTCTGTCAGATAGCATTCCGCTATTGCCTTTGGATGAATAGCTTTTGGTCATCCTTTGGCAAGAATATAGGGGAAAGGATAAAGAAGTTAACTTGAGTTAAAAATTAAAGGTTTTATAGTCATGTTGAGTGCAAAAAAATAAGTGAATAAATGAACTTTTGGAAAGGGATTATTAAATTATAAAACTTCAATGAAACTTAAATGCGGAATTCAGAATCAGGAGAAATTAGATGATTTTTTTTTTTTTGTTTTTTGCAATATTGAATATTTCAAATAATGGTTGTGTGGCTACTATATACTAAGCACTGTCTTACAAGCTATAAACACAACAGAGAACAAACTGATTTAAAAATTTCTGCCTGTTAGGTGCTCACACTTTAGTGAAGTGTTTGAAGATTTTCCTTGTATCTCTCTGTTATTGGTTTCTACTTTGATTCCATTATAGTCAGAGAACACACACTGTATGGATTTCTATTATTTTAAAATATTGATATTTACTCATTTCATGGTCAAAAATATGTTATAACATAATAATAAAGCCAACTTTGCAAAAACTGAATCAGTGAGAAAAGTTTGACAGTTAAAAAGATCTGAGCTAACCCAACGAAACCCACCTCCTGCTTTTAACTTTCAACATGCCTGAATTATATCGGGGCTTAGGCCAGAGCTAATTTTGGAAGATATTTAGGTTACAGTTTAAATAATAATAGCCGTTCCCCAAAACTGAGTCTGTATGCCTGTATCATCTGACTAGGGGGAGTAAAGGAGCCTGCATGCTAGTAAGGTGTAGATATACACAATTGCTTAGCCATTCTTGCAAATAACATCACTATTGTAGAACCTAAGATTGGCCTTTTGAGATATCCTTTCAGGTTTTTGCATGTCTAATACTTGGCTCTACCTGGCCCCACCAACCCCACTCCTGTGGCTCCACCTAGAAGCTTTAACTCCCTGTTATTTAATCTCTCACATATTACCTGATCAACCCCACCCCTTCCCCAACCTACCTTTGGAAAACTCCTAACCTATGAACTTTTGGAGAGATTGATTTAAGTAATAATTCTGTCTCCTGCATGCTGTGGCTGGCCTTGTGTCGATTAAACTCTTTTTTTATTTACTGCAATACTGTGCTCTTTATTTGTGAAGCAGACAGAAAGTACCCCTCATACAGTTACAGTAAATGTTCTTTGGTATTTTAAAATAATGTGTAATCTGCTGTATGTTCTGTACATTTGTTCATTAGATCTGGTTGGTTGATAATGTTTCTGAGTCCTTCTATATTACTTATCTTTTTGTCTACTTGGTCAATCAGTTTTATGTGATCTACCTATCTAGATAGATAGATAGATAGATAGATAGATAGATAGATAGATAGATAGATAGATAGATCACTGTTGAAGGAAATTCAAATATTTTACCCCAAAATATATATTTTGATATATTTGAAATGACTGCTTTCTGGCCAGCAAACAGAAGTGGTCTTGTTAGCCTGTCTTTTGTGAATAAAATTGCATCTGTAGAGAATCTCCATTAATGCAGTCAGTCCTGTCCTTTCTATGCCTTTTCCAGGTCCAGGAGAGATTGAGAGTGTGACATTTTTAAAAGTCTGAAAAGAAACATTTACTCTATAGAGGCTTGGTCTGCACAACAAGGCCACTTTGCAAGTCATTCTCCTTCCTTTCTCCCTCCCATAACCTGTCTTGCCATTAAAATCTGTTTTTGGAGATACTCTGGTTCTGCATTATGTCTGTAATTTCAAGATGGTATATAAGCTTTTATTACTTACTGAAAAGTTGAGTCTTCATTCCGGAGGCTCCCAGGTATACACTAACTAAGTCTGCATGCCTTTTTTCCTATTAATGAATATGTCTCATGTCAGTGATCTTTCAGCAGACCTTTAGGGGGCCAAGAGCCTATGGCCCTCACACTGTCTATCGGTGTTGTCAGAGGAGTTTCAAACAGAGCAACTCAATCTTAAATAAGCGTTGGGTAAAATAAAGCTGAAACCTACTGGGCTGCATTCCTAGGAGGTTACGGCATTCTTAGTCACAGGATGAGATAGAAGTTTGGTACAAGATACAGGTCATAAAGACCTTGCTGATGAAATAGGTTGCAATTAAAAAAGCCAGTTAAATCTCACCAAAAACAAAATGGTGACAAGAGTGACCTCTGGTGGTCCTCACTGCTACACTCCGACCAGCACCATGACAGTTTACAAATGTTATGGCAATGTGAGGAAGTTAGGCTATATTGTTTAAAAGGGGGAAGCATGAATAATTCACCTCTTGTTTAGCATATGGTCAAGAAATAACCATAAATATGGGCCACTGGCAGGCCTGAAAGCTTCTCTGCCTATGGAGTAACCATTCTTTTATTCCTTTACTAGCTTAATAAGCTTGCTTTCATTTTACTCTATGGACTCACACTGAATTCTTTCTTGTGGAGATCGAAGAGCCCTCTTTTGGGGTTTGGATTGGGACCCCTTTCTGGTAACAGTGTCAGCATTTTACTAGTTCAAGGTAAGTAACAGAAACCTCACTTTCATTTAAATCTCACTGTATCACCCCCTCCCCCCCCCTTTTTTTTTTTTTTAAACAGAGTCTCACTCTGTTGCAAGGCTGGAGGGCAGTGGCACAATCTTGACTTACCACAATCTCTGCCTCCCTGGTTAAACAATTTCCTGCCTCAGCCTCCCAAGTAGCTGGGACCACAGGCGCATGCCATCACACCCAGCTAATTTTTGTATTTTTAGTAGAGACAAGATTTCACCATGTTGGCCAGGATGGTCTTGATCTCTTGGCCTCATGATCCACCCACCTCAGCCTCCCAAAGTGCTGGGATTACAGGCATGAGTCACTGCACCTGGCCTATCTTCCCCTATTTTTAATTGTTATAAATATTTTCTCTCTATATATTGAGAAGTACATTAGACAATGTTATAATTTTTGCTTGAACCATCACCCTTCCTTTAAAAAACTTAAGGGGAAAAGAAAAATGTATTGTATTTACATATCTTTTAATTATTTTTCTTCCTTTGTGATGTTTCAGGATTCCTTCTTTAATCATTTACTCTCTGTTGAGAGAGATCTTTGTAGCCATTCCTTTAGTGAAAGACTTTTCTTATATTTCTTATATCTTATGATGTCTTGATTTTCTCTTGATTCCTGGAGGATATGTTTCACAGATACAGAATTCTGGGTTGGCAGTTTTTTTTTTTTCCTTTCAGCAATTGAAAACTATTGTTTCACTTCCTTCTGGCCTTCATTGTTTCTGGTGAAAACTACACTGTCATTTAGATTGTTTTCTTCCCATTGCTGTTATTCCTTTTTTGTTGCTTTTAAAGTTTTCTTCTTTGTCTTTAGTCCTCAGAATTTGCTTGTGAAGTGATCGACATGAATTTGTTTGAGTTTATGCTTTTTGATATTTGGTCCATTTCCTGAATACACAAGTTCATACTTTTTGCAAAATTTTGAAAAATTTCAGCCGTTATTTTTTTAAATACTCTGAGTCTGACTTCTTTTTCTTCTCAGGAGACACTGCTAAAATACATGTTAGAACTTTTGTCACATTTCCATGGGTCCCTGAGACTCATCTTATTTTTTTTTCATCCCAATTTCCCTGTTTTTTTCAGAATAAGTAATTTTATTGTTCTCTCTGTTTCAAGTTAACTGTTTATTTTCTCTGTCCTGTGCTGTTGAGTCCAACCATTGAGATTTTATTTCAATTATTGTATTGCTTAGTTCAATAATTTTGATTTTATTTTTTTGGCTGAGGTATTTTATTTTCTCATTTGTTTCAATGGTGTTTGTAACTAATATATAGAAATTTTATGACAACTATTTTAAAATTCATATTATGTAATTCTAATATCTGTGTCATTTCAGACTTGATATCTGTTAATTATTGCTTCTCATTCAATGTGAGAATTTTCTTGTTTCTGCTGGTAATAGGTGGGAATTTTAGCTCCCTACTAGGCCTCCACTGATACAACCCTTACTGCTCTCTGAGAGGTTTCAACTGACTCCATTGTTTGAGATGGCTTCTTTATCACTGGACTGCACAGATTTGAATTTCAGACAACCAGATAATCTCCTCTGACACCACAGTGAGGTGTGGTTTGTGGGGGATTGTTGTTGACCTTGCAACGTAGAGATGAAAGTCCTTGTTCCTATTTATGATTTCTGTAACACCACCGTGGCAGACAGAGCTGGAGAAGATCAGTGCAGCCTGGTGAGGGTGTTAAGTCTAACTTCTCCACTTGGTCATTGCCACTGGAGATAGAAGGAGGGCACATTTTTTGTGTGTGTGGTATTTTGGTAGAGTACAGCATTTATTTTGGAAGAGTTTATTGTCTTGTTAAACTGCTCACTTTTTCTCTGGAAAGAAAAGTTTTGGTTGGGCTTATTTCATTTCCAGGTTACTGGCTTCTCCTGTAACCAGTCTGGGATATTTGAGGCCAAAAATCCATCAAAGAATGTAGTTCTATGACATTCCTCAAATCCTAAAATCCCAAGCCAACCTGTTTTTCTCCCTATTCCTTTCAGAGCCTTATGGTATTTTTTCAAAAGATAATAGTCATAGTTTTTAATTTGCACTTAGTAAAAATAATAGAGAAAAACAGTTCTCTCCCTACTTTCCAGAAGAAATAATGGATATATCCTGGAAATATTTTTGACAGAAAGCTAACATGATTTTTTAAACTGATTGGATGTAGCTTCAGTGAAACAGTAGAGTAATGAGAGATTCCAGGGATTCTGCCTAACGCAACTGGAAAGATGACATATTCATTTACTCTATTGGGATAGGAAATGTTGTGAAGGGAACTGATTTGGGGAATAATCAAGAGTTTGGTTTGCCTAACATGTTTAAACTTATGTTTTAGTTAAACATGAAGTTTAACTAAAATTTCATATTTAAGTTGAAAATGCCTACTGGACCTCCAACTGCAGATATTGTACAAATCGTTGCACTATCTCAATCTGGAGTGCAGGGAACAAGCCAAGGTAAGATATAAACTGGAGCTTAGTCACTATCAAAGCCATGAGAATGGATGATATCTGAAAGAGCAAGTGCAAAAAGTAAAAGAAAAAGAATAACGTAAAGAACTAAGTTTTGCACCACTAAAGTGTCTACAGATGGAAAGGAAGAAAAGACTCAACGGTGAAGACAGACAAAGTTGCTTAGAAATTGGAGGAAAAGAGGAATGTAGGGTACCCAAGAAGCCAGTAAGAAAATATTTGTAGGAGAAAGGAGTGTCAGTGGTGTTGAAAACACAAGTATAATTAGGAATGGGAAATATCCATTAAATTGAACAATGTTGAAATAATTAGTGAAATTGAAGAGAGAAATGACAGTGGAATAGTGGGGATGAATTACTGAATTTGGGGGATGATGGCAAAGAAACAATCATTTCAATGGGTTTGCTCTGGGAGAGGAAGCAGAGAAATGCAGTGGAAGCTGGAGAAGAATTTTTGGCCAAGAGAGAATTTGGTTTGGTTTTGCTTTTGAAGGAGCAGAAATTATAGTTGCTTGGTTGGAATGATCAGAATGATCACTGGTCAGAATGATCTAGTGGAAAATGAGCATTTGATGATGCAATCAAATATAGTTGGAATCATCAAATACAGTGGGAAATTGCTGGAACAATGTCTTTGAAGATGCACGCAAGGATGGAATTTAGTGTATGACTGGATGGTGACCTTAGGTAGGAGAAAAGACAGATCATCTATGGTAATGGAAAGGGAGAAAACACATAAAGTCACAAGTCCAGGAAGGCAGATATAAATGGCAGTGGGGCATTGTTTTCTCAGTTTCATTTTCTCAGTGAAGGAAGAAGCAAGGACATCACCTTGGAGTGAGAATGAGAGAGATGTTACTGGATACTTGAGGAGAAAGAAGTTGATATGACATTGTCACCTAAGGAAGCAAGGGACTGAATGGACAAGAAAATGAAGTGTGATGTAGTAGTTCATGAACGGTGAGAAAAGCACACTCTTATTTATATCTTACATGAGCCTCTTGCAGGCAGTCACATAGAGTGTCCACTGTTAGAGGAGATTTAGAAGAAAAAAGAGGAGCAAGCCATGGATTATTATAACGAGGTGACCTTTCATAAGTACAATTCTACATTCTAAGAAAGCAAATATTGCATCTAGAGAAAGTAAAATGTTACGATCACATAGGTGCCTTTTGACAGACACTGAAATAGAAGCCAGTTCTCTCCTATAAATCACTAGGGCTCAGAATATGCAGTCTACAGAGTAAGATAATGTGGCACATGCTTCATAGCTAGTAGAAAAGTCAAGGAGTGTCAAAGTTCTGTATGTGCTCCTTATCACAGAGATGTTCCAACTTGTGTATATAAGCAATTGCTTTGATTTTATTGATGTTACTTAGAAAAGCATATATCATGGAGGTTCAAATGGAAGTTATACATTATTTTTGGAGACAAATTTTTTATAAGTTAAAATTATTTTACCATATGTCCAGTGGGATTGAAACCACCTAGAATTTCTTCTTTAAAACACCTTTTTTCCAGTACTAGTAAAAATAAATCCTCCTATACTATACAACTTATAGTGTCCAAAGTGCATTTGAATATATCACTTTGTGTGACATTTGACTCAAAAACAGTGAATCATCGTCACAGTCACTCAGGAGTTAAGCTACGGATAGAGCAGAACAAGTATCTGCTTGACTCCATTGCTCTAATGCAGGGTAATGGGATCCATGACATGGAGTTCAGCACAGCTATCGCTCTATTATGGAAAGATCTTAGCGTTAAATCACATGGACTTCAAAGTCTTCATTTATGGAAGAAAGGCAATGATACAAACAAATTAGCAAAATAATGATATGATACAAATATAGGTAGTCATAAACAAAATGTCTCAAACACACTTCAAACAGTTTAAGTAATCTTTCTAAAATATTCTGTGAATTACCAAGAGCTAAGCATAATCAAATATAAGCCACAGTAACACCTCAAATTTCCAAGATTTAGCTAATCTGCAAACTCATGTATTAATAATAGTGTTGAAAGTCATAAATAAGAAAAATAAATCATCACTATTGTTTAATACAGATTTCAAAATTTATGCTCTTAAGTAAGAAGGCCTTAAATTCTCACTCTGATTCTCACTTTTCGTGCTACACATTTGACATATTGGCTATGTGGATCCAGGCCCACTGTATAGGAAAGTAACAGACTTAGTGTTTTAGAGTGGAACGAAGCAGGGGGAACTAAAGAACCACTTCCATGCATGTGCACATGTATAACTATGCTTATAACCTCCATGGCAATCCAGGAATATTTAGTGTGGAAGCAAATGATCCCACAAACCACAGATTATCACTGAGTGAATGCCCAGTGCAAAACCCAATATCCATACTGATGATTATACAAGTTTAATTATACTTGGGACATTTTGTTTAAGACTGCACAGACTGCTTTCACAGATGAAGAGAGAAAAGATACAATCTAAAATAACATGAAGATAAAAGCATTAACATTGTAAAAATAAAAATATTAAGCTACAATGAAAAGTGGATGAAGTATGTGGCTCAATATTTGAACACCTAGAACATTATCCATTTCACTCTGTCATCATAATCACCCATCGTTATCATGTATCAAGTCTCCTCAATGTCTAGCTACATTAACAGCAATCCATTTATCAAAGATAAATTTCAACCATTGCCTTCTTAATGCTCTGAAAATTAAAAGACTTATTTAAACTCTGAATTTTGGTTACCCACATTTCATTTTTAAATTTATTATTAATTTTTTAAAAAAGGTGGCTGTCTTACCCTGTTTCCACATATGCAGTAAAAATTAACAATATGTATGATAGCGAGCATCATGCAAAATTATGTGGATTAAATACAAAAATATTTTAAGTTTTATATAATATACTGAAAGATGAACTTTTATTGGCTTGGAAAGGAGAAAAATGTATTTTTTTAAAATTAAATTTCTCTAGTTGTGCTACTAAAACAACTGAGGAACTGTTTCATGGAAAGAGGATATTACAAATACATTGTTGACAAAAATGAGAAATTTTAACCAAAAATTTTACTGCTTGATCTATTATGTTAACATGTATAGGTATAGGTAAACATTTACTTCAATTATGTTAACCTTATTTTTACATTATTATCTATTTCTTTTCATTTTCTAGTGTGTCCTGATTATTGATTTCCAGAACAATATAGATTTCAGCCTATTAGTTAATATTCAATCTCATTTAAGTATTACCTACTTAATGGAAATGTTTTTCTACAGAAACAGTATAAACTTCATAAGACTATAGTCTTTGGAATACCTCTAGGCTGCTTTACATTACTGCCATTTTGAGAACTCTTTGGTTTAAAGCAATAATAATGAAACTCATTTGCATTTAAAGAACATTTGTTCACTCGCGAAAGATTTATTTTAAGGTAAGAAGTTTTGTTTTGTAATTTTGAACAGAAAGATTGTTTATGCCCTTCAAATTACTCCTCCAGGTTAATCATTTAAAGTTTTACGCAAAGCGAATTAGAGAAAGAAACAATTATCCAGATGAGTAATTCCTTTACTATTTTAGCAAACATTTCTGATCTCAGATAAGATTGTGGGATTAAGATAAGCACACAACAACAGTTTAGAAGCTGAAAGGAAGAAGAGAACCATCTTTATTGTTCACCTGTATTGGTCGCTTAGGCAATGCAATCTCATTTAATTTTGCCACAGTGAATTATATATAGTAAGTGGTGTCTGTTTTTCACTCATAGAAACCATGATTCAGAGAAAGCAAGAAGTCACACAGGTTCACAAAGTTGGCAAATGGGGAGACTGAGATTAAAAGCCAGGCCTGTACCACTTCAGATCTGATAGCTTTTCCACAAACACACACACACATATGCACGCATATGCATACACACACAACTAATCTTGAGTCTAACGCTCCTTTGAGTTAGAAATACTAAAATCCCTTTCCAAGACAACACACAATAAAATGATGAATAAAATAAGCAAGAATAATGTCAAACGTGCAGCCAGAGTAATAAGGAAAGAGGAAAAATGTCTCGGTTGTCAGGAATGATGACTAAGTATAAAGATTCACAAGTAAGAAGTCTGTACAACCAGGGGCCCAAAGGCAACCATTCAGGGCCACCACTGAAAGGACCAGGCAGGAGAGGAGAGGCACCATTACCTGCATAGAAAACCCTCTTAGTGTGTCGGTATGAAAAACGATTCCTATCACGCAAAGGATTATAGTAAAAAGCTTGCCAATCTTGAACTCAGATCTGGATGAAAGGATTAAAAACCAATTCTCCTGAGATTTTGTGAACTGGCCCACAGGTAAGTTTGTGATGAGTTGTCTTTACCTGTGTGGCCTCATATCCCCAACTGAGAATTTAGTTTAAAGAATATCTGGGTTGCTAATATACCCTTCACCTGGAAGAACTAAATGTAAATTCTGTCTTCATAACACATTATACAGCCAAACTGAGGGATACTCATAGAATGCCAAGAACCATGAGCCCACAGTGAGAAATCCCAGGAGGAAATAGAACATAGTGAGTGTGTCAGCAGCAGAACAAAGAACAGACAACAGAGTCAGATCTATACAGACTGCAGATCTTGCAATTATAGATACAGCATATAAATAGGATTCTCTAACAAGATTAATATTAATAGAAAGGAGATATCAAATGTATAATCGTGATGTAAAATACTATGAGGCAAATATAAAATAGAATAGAGCTTCTAGAAATGAAAACCATAATAGCCAGAATCAGAAATTCAATAAATATTTTAAATAATAGACTCAATGTAACCAAAGAGAGAGATAGTGAACTGAAGTGGAGATGGGAGGAGTTGCCTTTAGCAGTCCACAGAGGGCAGACAAGTTCAAAATATGAAAAAACGTAAGAAAATGGAGAATCCAGGAAGCTGATTTAGCATCCATCCAAATGTTACTGAAGGAAAGAACACAGATAATAGGAGGCTCTTCAAAGATAATGGCTAAACTTTCTTCAGAATTGAAGAAATACATAAATCTTCATATTCCAGTCTTATGACTCCCAAGCAAAGAAAATAAATCTTCAGATAGAAACATCAGAGTGACACAGCAGATTACCATGGGGCATGGATGGGTATGGATTCTGAAATCTTCAACACTCAGAAAGAAGAGACAGCTTTCCTACAAAGAAAAAATAGATAGATGGCAGACTTTCTCAAACTCCAAAACTCAGTGTGAGAGCTAAGGGATCAAAATATAACAAAATACATCAAACTGTCAAACTTTTTATGGAAGAAGAAAAAAATAAAAACAGTGTTAATCTATCGATACTTATCAATCAATCATCTGTCTATACCTGTTATCTATCTATGCATCTATGTATCTATCATCCATCTCTATCTATTATTAAGCTGCTGATGGGCACATGATTGATCGTAGCCCTCTTGAACTTTAAAACTCAAATTTAATGTTATAAAAATTCATTTGTGTAAATATGATATATATTTTTGTAAGTATGACAAATCTGTAAAATCACAAATGTGAGCAATGTAACTGATAAGCTAGTGGAACCAGGCATCATTGCTTTAATTAACTGATTTTAGCTCCCATCTTGATATCAGTCTATGGCAAAATTGCATTGGTTCTTTTTTTTTTTTTTTTTTTTTTTTTTTTTTTTGAGGCGGAGTCTCGCTCTGTCGCCCAGACTGGAGAGCAGTGGCCGGATCTCAGCTCACTGCAAGCTCCGCCTCCCGGGTTTACTCCATTCTCCTGCCTCAGCCTCCCGAGTAGCTGGGACTACAGGCGCCCGCCACCTCGCCCGGCTAGTTTTTGTATTGTTAGTAGAGACGGGGTTTCACCGTGTTAGCCAGGATGGTCTCGATCTCCTGACCTCGTGATCCGCCCGTCTCGGCCTCCCAAAGTGCTGGGATTACAGGCTTGAGCCACCGCGCCCGGCTAAAATTGCATTGGTTCTAAACGGTCTAAGTTTTTTTGTTCTCAATTCAACTTCATTTTATACCACTCTAAAACCTGATTTTCCTACTTAAGTTGCTCCCTTCGTTGATGGCACCACAACCCACCAATACACCTTGCACCTACCCCACCTTACATCCTTCCCAACTGTATCCTGAGGGTAACATGTCCCATGACAAAGCAATCCTTGATTATGGCACGCTTTTTAATGGTTTGGTAATTGATAATTTTGCATACACTTTTTGTCTGCTTTGAATGTTACCTACATATGTCTTGTAAAATTACATATATCCTGTAAAATTCTATCTGCTATTTAAGAGGTGGGACCTTAACCACATCCTCTGGAAAGCAGTTCCTGACCTACACCTCTGTACTCCGTGCATCACCATGTCTATACACACCCACATTGTATCATGTGTCATGTTAACAAAGATATTATTTGTTGAGCGCCTACTATGTGCCAGAGAATGTGCTCTCTTTTACTTGCATTCACTTATTTCATATTCACAATTATCCAATGAGATAGATAGTATTATATCCATTTAGAAGTGAAAAACATAATAATACAAATCAGAAATTCAATAGTTTAAATAATGGACTCAATCTGTCAAAGAGTTATGAACAGAAAGGAAGACGGAAGGAGTCACCTTTAGTGTCCCATAGAAAGACAAAATAGGTACAAAAAATAAGAAAAACTAAGTATTAAAGAGTTGCTAAGTATTGAAGTAAATTTGCTTTATATGTATATAGAAAGTCTCATTAAAATTATTTTAAAGGTAAAATAAAACAAAATGCACAATAACAAGTGGCCTTAACAATGCTAGGTTTAACAAAAAATGTTAAGATAAATATTCTCAATATGCATCTTATACTTAGCAATGTATTTCACACACACAAAAATAACTCTGTTAATAAGGTATCTTCTGTGGGTGCCATTGTTCTTGTGGTAAACGTTATCATTCATTTGCTTCTACATTTGGAAGAGGCTTCAAATAACACCACCAACACCTCCAACTGCATCTGCTCTGTCTATCCTAATCAAAGGAGACACAGGCAGTAGTCCCTGGGGACTGCTGCCCAAACTGTGGAACCCGCGATGGTGTTGCCGCGGGCTGACTACAACTGTGACCATCTCGGGCTAATCCCACTGCGGCCACCACCAGGGAGTCCAGTGACAATGTTTTCACTGCAGCCACAATCTTTTCTTCCAGGGCTGCCATATCTGGAATGGCATAAGCCCTGGGAAATTAGGAACATAAATGTCCCTAGTGGTGATTATTGACTGTCAAAAATGAAACATCATATGAGAAATAGAAGGAGTTTCCAGCACTGTCTTTTCAATTTAACAATCTCTAATAATAAAAGAAGGACACTCTCGGTTTCAAGAGCAAGCCTTTGTATATCTTTGTGTTATAAGATCACAACTCTATAAACAATACTTGCCCATCTGTAAGTATTTTTCTACTCTTGAAAAATGTTTCTCTTCTTCCATTTTTTTTTTTTTTTTTTTTTGAAACGGAGTCTTGCTCTGTAGCCCAGGCCAGGGTGCAGTGGCGTGATCACGACTCACTGCAAGTTCCACCTCCTGGGTTCATGCCATTCTCCTGCCTCAGCCTCGGAGTAGATTTAGCATCTTTTTTTTTATTTTTAGTAGAGACGGGTTTTCACCGTGTTAGTCAGGATGGTCTCGATCTCCTGACCTTGTGATCTGCCCACTCGGCCTCACAAAGTGCTGGGATTACAAGTGTGAGCCACAGTGCCCGGCCTTCCTTTTCTTAATTTTATTGCACATATTTGGAATGTCAGTCTACCCAAAAAGACCAAATAACAAGAAGCGCAAACATAAAATACTTTGTATTGCAAAATTTATAGACATACAATCAAATGTAAAAACAAGATTAAACTGATAGCGTCTTTTATCAATGTTAGTAACCCATGACCACTTTTATCTCTAAAATGTTTTAAAAAATCAGTTGTATTTACTTAGAATAGGTCAAATTTTATAGAATACAACCTAAGTGTCTGTCAACAGATGAATGCATAAAGCATATATATACACAGTTGACCACAATGCAGCCAGAGGAAAGGAGGAAACCCTTCCATTCGTGATAACATGAATGAACACAGAGGACATTATGCTTAATGAAATAAGTCAGGCACAGAAAGACAAATGCTGTATGACCTCGCACATGCATAATCTAAAAATGTCCAACTCATAGAAACAGAAATTAGAATGGTGGGCTTCCAGGGGCTGGGGAGTGGAAGAAATAGAAAGTGCTGATAAAAAAGTACAAACTTTCAGTTATAAAACGAACAATATCTCAGGGTCTAATGTACAGCAGGGGAGGTGATAGATATGTTAAGTTACTGCAACAATCATTACACAATGTGTATATACATCTATCAAGTCATCATATTGTACACCTTGAATATATATATTCTTTGTCAATTCAATATTTTTTTAAAAAAAGAAGAATGCAATCTCATTAAAATCAGCAAACAAATGATAACATTGGCATACAAGAGTTATTTTTACAAGTTTAAAAAATATAGACAATGTGTATTTTGTGCGTGTGTGTGTACACAGACTCTGATCTCTATGTTGACAGATTTCAGTGAGTAGCTCTGTGATGTGGGAAAAAGAAAGAACAACCTTCCTATCTAGGCCTGCACACACCATCCCTCCCAGGTGACCTATTAAGAATCTATCCATAATAAGTGCACTAGTCTAGATACATTCTCTCTCTGGATCACATTTTCACAGATAATGAACCTCAAAGAGCCATATCCTATATCATGTCACACCCATGTGGAAGCCAGTACAAATTCCAAGGTTAATAGTAGATACTAGTTCTCTTAATGTTATCTTCAGGAAATTGTGGTTTCACTTGTGGGATTGCTAATTGCATGTTTTATCCCACAAGGAAACTGGAAGAAGTTGTTTGGTTGATTTTAAAGTCTAATGGTACCCATTACACTGAGGTACTGATTGTACTGATGCTATTTATCTGATAGTTCTGCCATATTTGGAATTTAAACTCCATGATTCTTCATGGTTTTCCTATCTTTAACTAGCAACACCTTTGTAATTGGTGTCTCTATGGGAAAATAGATAGCCATCTTGTATTGATTTTACTCTCATTCGCCTTTTAAAAATATTTCATCAATATTTAAAACTAGCACAGGCTAAATTTAATTTTCCTTCAGGGCACATTGAAGGGTATACTATCATGAGAACAGCCACAGATATCTCTGACTTAGAGTGGTAAACCGTTCAGAAGGATGACAGGAACTGAATGTCAGATTTCAGTTCCCCTGGAGCACCAGGGGAAGATTATCACTTTCTTGTATGTTAACTGAAGCTTTAACACATTTATCTGACAACTGCCATGCATCATTCTGATCAACAGTCACTCTACTATCTGCATCTAAAGATCTTGAATAATTGCCGCCTACGTTTTGATACTATTTTTAAATTATCACAGATGAAACAGGTTTTATCTGATATGAACTCAATGCTAAAACTTCAACTGTATAATCTCTGAATAAATCACAGAATGTTCTTCAAAAGTAGCTAATAAAAGGCACTGGGGGAAAGCAGTATTTTGCTGATAGAAGTCACAGTAAATGCATGGATATTTCAGTTTTAACTCTCTAGCTGTCTCTTGTAGGTGAAAATGTTGACACACATTTCTAAATGATCAACATTTTATAGGACTTTCAGCATAACGAGAATTAGAGTCAGATGTGCTAAATATGTCAGAGTGTTTTTTCTCTGCGCCACCTCCTCAAGCCTCTCAGGAGCTACCTGACTTCTATTATAAACTCCTAGACCCACTAATCAGGGAGTGATGAGCAGGTTTAAGCCCCATTTGATGGGGGTTATTGTTAAGTCACCTTCATTAGAAACTCACCCTGATAAAGCCCTGGAGCCCAGCTACAGGTTCATCAGCCGGTGGTTTTCTGGTGCTGACTCTGGGATTATTACCTGTTCCCATAGTTTCCTCTCCTAATTCTAGAGGTTTGTGAAGCAAAGCCTTTTCCCAGGGGTCCCTTCACTATCCAAATCCTATATCCTGCCCTCTCACAGAGGCTGCCCTTACATACTTACCATGAATTCTCGATTCTGGTTTCTGCAACTGAGCTATGCCTTACAGTATGTCCAGGAATTCAGAGCAAGGAGCTAAGAGCATCACTTGGCATGATGTCTGGGTTTTGGCCCATCTGTCAATCCTTGATTTTCAGATACCAACATTTTGGCCGACTGGAGCTTCTCCAAACGCTCAGTTCTGTGCCCCCTCCCTCAGAGCGAGCCTTTTGCCTGGGCTCACATCCCACTATTTATCCTCCATGGACAGTAGGTTAATGTTGGGGCTGATGGAAGCCTCTCCTGCCTTTGGTATAGATATAGAGAAATTGTCGAGCTTACCAGTAACTCCCTATCCCAGACCTTGTCCCACTGCCACCCCTGAGTCCCAGTCCACAAGGGTTTTTGGAACCACTTTTGCACAATTTTAACAATGACAGAAATCTAGCATAACTGACTCCCTAGTGATTCTAACCGCACAAGCCTTTGCTTATTTCTCTGCCTAAGCCAAAATAACTATGGGAGAGATTTACTTTATAATTTAATGGAAAAATTTAGTTTATAGTTTAAAGCAAGGATGAGGATAGTCCGTTCCCAAAGTTAACCTTTTCCCTATTTGGGGACTGAAACTGTCTTTGTAAAACTAATGAAGGCCATAAAATTATAATTATGCTAGGGACCTGAATTCTGCTAAGATATAGGCATAAACAGCACCTAGGCATTGTTTCCTAGCTTGCTTTTTATAATTGCTTACTGCTCAAGATTCACATAGCCAGGTGTCCGAAGGTTTGTAACTTCCCCAGTTGCCCCTCTAGGTAACATTGCTATTGTGAAACCTCAGCCTAGTCTTTGAGATATTTTTCAGACTTTGCATTCTAGTATACCAGCTAATGCCTCCCAGACAAGTGACTCCACCCAGGAGCTAACTAAATGCCTGAAGACAGTTTTGGCAGCACTGTGATTTAGGCCCTGATCCAACCAGTCAGTAGAACCCATTGCCTAGCTGCCTGCCCACCAAACTATCCTTAAAACCCTAGTCTTCAAATCCCCAGGCAGAGAGATTTGAGAAATATCTCCTGTCCTCTTTGCTTCACTGCCTTGCAAGTATTAAACTCTTCCTCTAATGCAGTACTGGCTGTCTCATTGTATTGGCTTTTTTCTGTGCAGTGAGCAAGAAGAGCTTGACTGAACTGTAACATTTTCTTTCAGCCTGAGCAAGGCAGGTCAAAAGTTCAGGCAAAGACAATCCTAGAAGCAGCTTTCAGCTAATGTGATAGACCTGAAAATATAAACAACTTCCTCCCTGTTGTGGAGTTGGAGAAAAAACTACAACATTCTATAATTCTCAGGATTTTTCAGCAAAGTGGAGCTTCATTTATCCCCCTCACGAGTAAACTGCCTGATAGCAATCTTCTTCTCAGCCCCTTGCCCCTGACTGTCCTATTTTCCACCCAGACCTTCAGAGCATTGCTTCCAGATAACAAAATAGCTCCTTGCCTAGGGTTCAGACTGACATTTGCCTTTCCTTAGAGCATTCTCCCAACCTTTCCACTCACTTACACGGACTGAGAGTTAACACTCTATTTGTTGTAATACTCAGATAAGACTTTCTGCTCTCCAAAGTTGGATGATTATCTCTGGCCTAATCTCTTACTGTCTCAAATGCATCTCGTAATTAGCTGGTAAGTGGGGTGATCCCTGTCCAGAGAGCACATGGACTATGTATTGTGGCAATACAACACAAACAATGCACTGTGAAGGGTCAAGTTTAAAGAGGGTATCTTTTAATACAGAGGTGTCTGCGGGCCTTTACCAGTGGGAGGTTTTAAAAAACAGAAAAAGGGAGTTTTCCCAGAGAAAATCTGGCTCTCTGAAACTACAGTGTGCTACTTTCTCTGTTGTAGATTGGCTTTCCTCAGAGGCAGACCTAGAAGTTAGAATTCCTTCCTGGGACAGGGGTCCCAGGAAGTACTTTCAAGTAAGAAAAACAATTTATAGAGCAGAAGAAAAAAATTTAAAAGCACACTTGTTCATCTCAATTGATTCAGAAAAAGGCATTTGACAAATTTCAAGACCTTTCGATATAAAATTCAACACTGCCTCAATACTCAGCCAGCTAGGAATAGAAGAAAACTACCTCATCATAACAAAGGCAGTATATGAAAAACCCATACTCAAAAATACTCAAAAATGAAGCTTTTCCTTTAGGATCTGGAATAAGAAAAAAAATGCCTGCTTTTACCACTCTATTCAGCATAGTATTGGAAATCTTAACCAGAGTAATAAGGCAGGAAAAAGAAATAATAGTCATCCAAATTTGAAAGGAATAAGTAAAATTATCTCTGATCACAGATGACATAATCTTATACATAGAAAACCATAAACATTCCACAATAAACTATTAGAACTAATAAATTCTGCAAAGTGGCAGAATACAAAATCAAAATTTAAAAATCCATTACATTTCTATGCACTAACAATAAATAATCCAAAAATGAATTAAGAAAATAATTTTTTAACAATACTATCAAAAATTATCAAATACTAAGGGTTTAACTCAAGCAAGGAGTTGAAAGACTTGTATACTGAAAACAACAAAAAATTGCTAAAAGAACGTAAAGTACACATAAATAAATGGAAAGATGCTATGTTCATCTATCAGAAAACTTACTATTATTAAGATGCCCATACAACTAAAAGTGATCTACAGATTCAACATGATCCTTATAAAAACTGCAATGGTATTTTTTCAAGAAATAGAAAAATTCATTCTAAAATGTATTTGAGATCTTAAGGATCCAAAATTAGCTGATTTCAAAATTTGCTATAAAGCTACAGTAAAAACAAACAAATAAACAAAAGGCACAACTGTGTGTTACGGGCGTAAAGACAAATATATAGACTAATAAACTAGAATAGAGAGGCCATAAAAACCCCCTTGTGTATATGGTAATTTATTTTGAACTGGGTATCCAAACGCTAAAGAATGAAGTTGGACCTTTAACTAATGCCATGTACAGAATAGAAACTAACTTAAAATATAACCAAACCTACAAGTAAGAGCAAAAATTATAAACTCTTAGAAGAAAATATAGGGGGAAAAGATCAATTAATAATAATGATGCTCTACAAACTCAGTGTTCACTGCTGAGTGAGTAGATAAACAAAAGATGGTATAAATACACAATGGAATGTTATTCAGCCTTTGAAAGGAATGAAATTCTGATATATCCTTCAACATGGATGAACCTTGAAGACATTATGATAATTGAAATAAGCCATCCACAAAGGGTCAGATATTGTATGATTCCACCTACAAGATTTACCCAAAATAGTCAAATGTAGAGGCAGAAAGTAGGACAGTGGTTAACAAGGGGTTAAGAGGAGGAGTATGGTTCAGTGCGTACAGAGTTTCAGTATGGCATGATGAAAATTCTGACAATGAATAGTGGTGATAGTTACACAACAAAGTGAATGCACGAAATGCTACTGAACTTTATACTTAAAAATAGTTAAGATGGTGCATTTTATATTATGTATATTCTACCACAGTTGGAAAAAAAAAAAAAGAAAAACAAAACTTAACTGACCATATAAGAGTGGGTCTATTTTGGGCTCTTCATAATGTTCCATTGACTGACATACTTGAATTTATTACAGCATTACATTGCATTTATTATTAGAATCTTATAGCAAGCTCTGAAATCAGTTAGAATAAACCCTCCAACTTTGCTCTTTTTATTCAAGATTGTTCTGGTTATTGTAATTCCTTTATACTTCCATGTGAATTTTGGAATCAACTTCTACATATCTGCAAAAATATTTTGGGGTTTTGAACTGGTTTAGGGTATCTGGAGAGATGTGACAGCTTATCAACACTTAGCTTTCAAGTTACAATCATGGCATATTTCTCCATTATTTGTTTATTTTTTTTAATTTCCTTCAACATAGTTTTTATAGTTTTCAAGACAGAGATCATATACATCTTTTGTTAAATTTGTTCCTAAGTATATTGTCTTTCTGATGTATTGTGGATTGCATTTTTATTTCATTTCTGGTTGCTTGTAGGTAGTTTTAGAAACACAAATGACTTGGGCTATTGTCCTTATTCCCAGCATCCTTGCTAAATTTTTGTGTTATTCTATCTTTTGTAGAATTCTTAAGGTTTTCTGTGCATACCATCATGAAATCTATAAGAAAAGCCATTTTGCCTCTTCCTCTATAATTTTTGTTCTTTATATATAATTTGTGACTTGCTGTAGGAACATGGTGAACAACATTGATTAGTGAGCAAGGTATTATCCTTGACTTGCTTTCAAACTCAGAGAGAATGTTCAATGTTAACTAACATATTAGAGAGAGGCTTTAATTAGATGACAGTTGTCAGATTAAGAAAAATCTTGTCTACTCATATCTTGCTTAAAGTGTTTTGTGAAAATGGGTGTTGAATTTTCTTTTATTTTATTTTATTTTTTTTTTTTTTTGAGGCGGAGTCTCGCTCTGTGGCCCAGGCTGGAGTGCAGTGGCCGGATCTCAGCTCACTGCAAGCTCCGCCCCCCGGGTTTACGCCATTCTCCTGCCTCAGCCTCCTGAGTAGCTGGGACTACAGGTGCCTGCCACCGCGCCTGGCTAATTTTTTGTATTTTTAGTAGAGACGGGGTTTCACCATGGTCTCGATCTCCTGACCTTGTGATCCACCCGCCTCAGCCTCCCAAAGTGCTGGGATTACAGGCGTGAGCCACCGCGCCCGGCCTGGGTGTTGAATTTTCAAATGCTTTTTTGAATTTGTTGACAACGCCATAAGATGTTTCTCCTTTATTCTGCCTTCAGTCTTCCCAGCACTCTGAGCTTTATTTACATGTACAATTATCTTTTAAGGAGCAAGTAGGTCTATGTGTATCAGTTATTATTGACTGTGAAATTTGAAATCAATAATATTGTCTCAGTATTGAAGTAGTAAATTTTACTGATTTTATTTTTTGATCTCGGGACCAGTGTGATATATTTATTCTAGAGAGTTGTATGACTCATGCCACTTCTCTATTATTAACCAAAGGGAAGAAAGGACAACCCATGGGAACAGTTTAATCAGCCTTGACATCCAGGCCCATGATTCAGAATGATTTAAATGGTCTGTGACAAAAGAATAGTTAACAGTCTGCAAAATGTCCATTATCTTTAGTTGGCAAAGGCCTATTGATTTAGGGCCTTGAGTTACTCCCATAGGGTATTAGTAAGAAGTGATGTGAGAATTCAAGTTCAGCATTATTTGCCAGCTACTAAACACTCCAAGGTAAGTCTATTAATAAGGTACAAATTAAATCTTCATGCTAAATAGCTGCAGATGTTTGGGAAAAGCAGGGAGCAGACTACACGCTACTGTCTATAATTTTCTTCTGAGATCACATATGGCAACATTGTTAAAAAAGATGCCTTTAATGGCATTATTATACAATGAATGATAAACTCCAGAACTTGTTTTATGACAATGTCTTTTAGTGGAATAAAATCTAATCTCATCTAAGGATGTCTTCCACAGCTATGCTGCCTCGACATGAGTAAGTACAGCAATCAGTTTTGCACTGTAATTTATGGCTCTTTCTGAGGCTAGATTAGGAGCAGTGTAATGTGTCAATGGGTTGGAGCATTGGAAAACAGAATTTGCTACAGCACTTGGGCATAATTCTATTAGGGAGGTCCACAGAATCATTCAGACACTATCCCAGGGGAACATCACTCACGATGAGTTCAGTGACCGCTGCCTAATGTCTCCTGCTTCAGTGATGCTGAAGGATGGGCCCCACCCTGGCACCACTCTCAATAGTCCAAGTTCATGAAACATAAGACCAGAGCAGAGGACACCACCATGCGCAGTTCTCAATTAATTCTCTATGTGAAAAGGTAGAACGATCAGAAAATCCAGTGTCACTCTCATCATATGATGACAGCTAGGAGTCATAGACAATAGGCTGGAGATGGGCCCAAAATGCATGTTCATGGACCCCAGGCAAGGTTCTCATACAGGGCCACTGCTTACTTAATGATGTAAGCAAAAATTACATGCAGAACCATTGACTAGACACTGAAAGAAAAACATATTTAAAATGGTCTGTGAATAAACATTTTTATTAACAAAAACAAACACAAAAAAATTCAACAGAAGAAAAAGTTACTTACACCAGAATAGAAAGGCTCACCAGACACACATATCACATCCTGTTCCTGGATCATCAAAATATCTTTGGCTAGGTGCAGCCGGACTTTGAAAGGCTCCTGGTTACCATCCTGCAGCAAACAAATTCCTGTCTTTGTCTTCAGATTAAAAAAAAAAAGAAAAAAGAGGAAAAATTATACTTAGTTTATAGGTTGTAATTTTGTGGCCAATTTACAGCAACATACAGTGAATAACATTTAAGAAGTGGTGAAAACACACTCTGATGAGCCTGAAAATGAATACTTATCATGGGTGCAAGGGAAAAGGAGAATGATTTTAAGTAAAGCGAACTCTCGGATAATGAAAACGATGTCCAAAATTCACACAAAGAAGTGGGGAGTAAGGATTATGGTACATGTACTACATTTTTAAAATAATGAGAGGTTTTGTAATACTTATAATCTAAAAATAAAAAGGTAATAGCTTTATTGAGATATAATTCAAATTCCATACAATTCAACCCTTTAAAATGTACAATTCGTGTTTTTTAAAATATAATCAATGGTGTGCAACCATCACTGTAATCAATTTTAGAACATTTCCATCACTTCAGAAAGAAGGAACAGACTCCTATTTCTCCATTTCCCCTCCCACTGCCCAAGCCTACTCTAAACTCCAGTATTTCAGCATTCCTAGTCACCAACAAACACATGCATGCATACACACATGCACAGACATGCATGAAAACACACACACACACACAGTTTATACCTAGAAGGAAATAAGGGTAACAAGGTGAAGTAAACTACCCAAATTAACATAGTTAATTAAAAACAGAGCCTAGTTTAAGACCCAAGATTTTTGATGCCTAATCCAATATGTTGGCTTTATATACTTTGGGGAATTGTGAAAATGGACTGTAAAGATTTCTGAACTTGTGCTATTATTACCTAAGTAATCACCAAATAAGTCCATGAGTTTTGTCACTTATCCAGAATACGTATGTTAATCTGGATTAATATAAATATTCTCCCTAGCAAATGCACTTAACATTCCCATTTGTCACAGACACAAAAGGTAATTCCTTTGAGACAGAATATAATCTTTAGCTCTTATTCTGCACCAAAAAGTCCATAGGAATAATGACCACTTTGGAAATGACATTTTCTTTTAATAATTATTGAGTCATATAACATAGTGGAATATATATATGGGGATATATACTTATCCTCAGAGTTAATTGGTTAATTAATTTCAAATTTAAAATATTAGCAAATAGTAATTGCATGTATTAATGGCAAACAATGTGAGGTTTTGATGCATGTATATATTGTGTAATTATTAAATCATGATAATTAGCATACACATCACATTAAACACTAATAATGTATGTGTTGTGAGAACATTCAAAACCCTCTCTTCCAGCTATTTGTGATATACAATATTGTTAGCTATGATCATCCTACTGGGCAATAGAGTAACAGAGCTTATTCCTCCCATCTAACTGTAATATTGTACCTGTTGGCTAACATCTCCCCATCTCTGATCCTTCCATGAGCCCCAGTGTGTGGTAACCACTCTTCTACTCTCAACTCCAACATCACTTACTATCAGGAAAATGCAATTCAAAACCACAATGTAGCACCACCTCACCCAAGTTAGAATGGTGACTAACAAAAAGACAAAAACTGGCAAATGCTGGTGAAGATGTGGAGAAAAGCGAGCTCTTATATACTGTTAGTAGAAATGTAAATTAGTATATCCCTTACAGAAAACAGTATGAAGATTACTTTAAAAATTAAAAACTGATCCAGCAATTCCGTTACTGGGTATATATACAAAGGAAATGAAATGAGTATGTCAAAGGGACATCTGCACTCCCATGTTTATTGTAGCATTATTCTTAACAGCTAAGATATGAAATCAACCTAAATGCCCATCAACACAGGAATGGATAAAGAAAATATGGTACCAATACACAGTGGAGAACTATTCAGCCATAAGAAAGGAATAAAATTCTGTCACTTGGAATAACATAGATAAGGCTGGAGGACATTTTGCAAAGTAAAAACTGCCAGGCACAGAAAGACAAATATCATATTACATCACTTATATGTGAAATCTATCTTTAAATTTAAGGAGCACGCTATCCCAGGCAAATAATACCAGACTTTCTCTTGGAATATACATTTCCATGGCTATTGCTGGGAGTCTGCTACTTTAAAAGAATCCTCTGTAATATTGATGGGAATATATTTATATACTGCAGCCTCCAAAGATATCTCTTTCTCTAAACTGCTTTTGTTCTCGTGTGCTAATGCATACTCTTTTACCATCTATCATATACACTCTTATATTAGTTTAGAATTATTTTGTAAAAGTTATGATGTCTTTTTAGGAAAAACAGAAGCTTTTTCATGAGCAAGGAAAGCATTTTTTCTTCATCCATGGCACTAGCACACGTGTGCTCATGAAACCAGGCTGACTAATCTAGAGAAAATTTTAAGTGAACATATCTAGAGGACAAAAATCTTTTAACACAAGCAGATTGTACTTTCCCTAATATAGAACATAATTTTTCTATGTTTTTGCACAAAGTCACTCATGCTTACAATGCGATATTGGAGAGGGGCCGACATGGAGCCTTTCTGAGGGGCGAAGCCACTCTGAGGAGTGGCAATATGAAATAATACATCAAAGCCAAGTGATCATAAATGAGCACATTTGTTGATTTTTTAGTACAGTATATTCCAGGACATTTCTCCCCCAGAAGTGTAATGGAATAGCTGGTAATCACAAATAATGCTCTGTTTGAACTTCAGGATGAGAAAAGGGTTTTCCCTGAAAGCCCAGAAATATACTTTTGGTACACATCAAAGAGATGCCAAAGATCATCCAGGGAAAGTTTGAGGAGCTAAAACAAAACCATGAGGATATTCTCATTTAATTTCTATGTGGCCAAAGCTATCATTCACATAAATACTATGTAAAATGTTCACAAATTATTAGATCGTTGTCTGGAGAACAGAATACAGTCTTTGAGCTCGCTTTTGAATTCTGAAAAGACAAGAGTTGCAGAAAATAAAGAATGAGGAGGATTTTTTTCTTAGAATAAATCACAGAAGCACACACACACACACACACACACACACACAAACACACATTCCAATAAATAGCTACTGGAGAAAACAGCACACAAAGTGCTAAAACAGATCGGTTAAAATACGTTTCCAGAAGTTAGAGATGTTACACATGTTACCATGAAAATTCAGCTGGTGCACATGGAAACACATCTAAAATCCTACACATTTATTAATTTTGCAAATACCGTGCAGCATTAACAGAGAATCAGACATGAATTCGACAATAGTCCCTGACCTCATAGTATTCGTACTTATTTTACCTTATGTTATTTTATTTTTTTCTTGAGACGGAGTTTCGCTCTTGTTGCCCCAGGCTGGAGTGCAGTGGAGCGATCTTGGGTCACTACAATCTCTGCCTCCTGGGTTCAAGCGATTATCCTGCCTCACCTCCTAAGGAGCGGGGATTACAGGCGCCTGTCATCACACCCAGCTACAAGATTTTTGTATTTTTAGTAGAGACGGGGTTTCACCACCCTTTTGGCCACGCTGGTCTCGAACTCCTGACCTCAGGTGATCCTCCTCGGCCTCCCAAAGTGCTGGGATGACAGGCGTGAGCCACCGCGCCCTATCTCGTACTTATTTTGAAAGTATATATATATGAAACCACAATATGACATCTGATATAGGAGCAACATGGGGATGGGAATTTAATATTCTTGAGGGATGGGTGTTTATGGAGGATAGGAAATATATGTGGTTTGTCTTGAAAAAAACAAATTGAGGAAACCATAATTAAAGGAATAAATATCATTTTAATCAAGAAGGAACACATGAGTAAAGATATGCAAGCATGAAAATGCACGCCACGTGATGATGCAGGAAAATGAAGGTGCGCTCGCCGCTGAGCCTGTGTAGTCCGGCAGGGGCCGCTGAGGGAGAGATGTCTGCAGAGGACCAGGCGGGCCAACGCCCTGTATGATGGGCGAATGGTGGACGGTAAGGGAGACGCCATACATAAATGTGAGCAAGAAGATAATACGTTCACTGTTATGTGTTCTAAATGTATTTCTTGTAGCAGAGTAGAAGACGGAGAAGAAATGGGAAAGTTAAAACACACTTATTGTTGACAGAAACAGGCACTGAGCAGGGAAGCTGGGGACTGATAAACAGGTGCATTGGAGTCAGAGCTTCTCTGGGAGATGCAGGAAGATGGATAAACTCCGTTTCAGGGCACTGTCTTGATTAGAATCAGCGTTGCTGGACTAAGATCCTCACTCATGAAATGTGGTCATATATTTCATTTATTTGTTGTTTAATAATAATTATTCATATAGTGCTCACTGTGTGACAAAAAGTATTAATTCGTTTTTCTCCCTTAACAAAAATTAATGCAGCCATCTGCCTTTACAGTTTAGACAAGTGCAGAGGGACCCAGAGGAAGCAAAGGCTAGAATTCAACCCAGGCAGCTGGACTCTTCACCACACGGCCTGCTTACCTTGTACACAGATTATTTAAGAATGCCATCCCCAATTGTCCTGTATACAGTGACATGGCTACCGGCATCTTTCACTGGAGAGAATTATGGTTATCAATAATCTCCTATTGGGGTGTGGATAATTTTGAAAAGAATACTTGAAGCAGCTATTCTTCATGTATGGAAGCAATGACCGCTAGAGAGAGAAAATGAGTAAGAGACTACTCTGGAACTTACAGACGGTCTTCCCCAAAGTCAAACTACCAGGAGGCTGTCTGATAGAGGAAGAAGTTTGATCCCCACTCCTTCCTGAAGTGTTTTAAGAGCTAAAAATGGGACACCAAATCATGGGAGCAGTTGCTGGTTGGTGCTGCAAACCTAAAACAGCCCCACCTGCAAAGTCTTTACAGATCTGTGGACTCAAATTGTTTAGATATCGAAAACCACCTACATAATTATTGGTCTCAAATTTCAATATAAACTGAAGACACACACTCATCTTCTTTCTTTCTATTAATGTGACATCATTTGTCTCCAAACTTTGTTAACTTTGCATACCATTGCACATAAATAAAGGAATGTATGTGATATAGATACTGTATGAACGTATTTTGTACTTTATAAAATATACACCAAACTTACAATTTTAAATGGATGATTCATTTAAAAATGATACCACTGAGGACAGAGGCATGGGCAATGACTTCATGTCTAAAATGCCAACAGCAATAGCAACAAAAGCCAAAATTGACAAATGGGATCTGATTAAACTAAAGAGCTTCTGCACAGCAAAATAAACTACCATCACAGTGAACAGGCAACCTACAGAATGGGAGAAAAATTTTGCAAATGAAGAAAATGTTTATGAATTTGCATGGATTTACTCTTTAAACAAATCTCACATTTAACTTCTCTCACATTTAAACTTATTAAGAATTTGTACTTTCTTAAACGTAGGACCTACACTGGATCTTTATAAAAGTAGAATGTCATCCATTTTCTACTTAAAAATTAAGACCCTTTTAATTTATGTTCTAGTCTTTCAAAAAGTGCAACATGTATTTTAATGAAATGTTAAAATTTAAGGTCTTTTAATTTTGAAATATGTTCACAATGTCAGATGTAAAAACGACAAACTATAAAAAATAGACAAAGACCTTAATATGAACTGCAAATTTTCTTGCAAGCATCCACAGTATTTCCATGTTTCAAGTGCCAAATACTATTTAATTTGTTTTGTCTTAACTGTACTGCATTGTAGCAGTAGTGCACTAAACGTTCTTTTAGGCGAAGTGCTTCAAACTGCCTCATCATTTACATTGCCATTCCTGGATTACTTTTAATCATGGCCTTTTCCTTAACTAAATTGTAGCCATTGTTCAAGTCCTAGTACCAGACTGAATTCTCTTTGAAGTCTTCTGAAATCATTCTACTCAAAAATGAGGAATCATATGAGTGATTTAACTTCCCCTTTCCTCACTTTCCTGAACACATGGATTCCATTAAGTAAATATTTGCCCCAAAATTGATCATTATTGTCTTTTGGCATCACATATAGTGACTTCAGCAATATTTATCTATATCTCATATGAGTGATTTAATTTCCTCTTGTATATTGTTATCTCAGTAACAGATTGTCACTCTTTTCATTACTAAGGATTACTAATTTATAAGAACTAGTATAGTGATCACAGCATTACCATTGTAAATAAATCTTCTGAATCTTAATAGAATTCGAGAAATATCTCAAATCAGTACATCAAAACAATTTTGTTTACAAAAAGGTCTTGTAAATCTTTCCAGCCTCTGAAATTCAAAATAAATCATTTGTTAAAATATTATTTGGCCACTGTCCAGTCTCTATCATATGAATGTCATGTGTCCCATAAGTATCTCATTCACACAAATATCCACTGGGTTTCAATGAGTGCCTTACTACTCAAGACATAAGGGTTGCACATTAATGGAAATAGAAAACTTGCTACATTTAAAATTAAGTATGCAATTATAACCAGAAATGGCCTGGGTGCGAGGGCTCACCCTTGTAATCCCAGCACTTTGGGAGGCCGAGGCAGGTGGATCATGAGGTCAGGAGATCGAGACCATCCTGGCTAACAGTGAAACCACGTCTCTACTAAGAATACGAAATATCAGCCGGGCGTGGTGGCGGGCACCTGTAGTCCCAGCTACTCGGGAAGCTGAGGCAGGAGAATGGCAAGAACCCAGAAGGCGGAGCTTGCAGTGAGCCGAGATCACGCCACTACACTCCAAAAAAAAAAAAAAAAAAAAAAAAAAAAAAAAAAAACCTGAAACAATACAATTAAAATATAACACACAAAGCTTCTAGAATATTAATTCAATTTTTAAAAATATATGAACCAATAAGTGCTAAGTTGCAAAGATGAATAATTTACATGTTCTGACCTTATAGTATTCTGTGTAACACATGAGAAAGATTTGTAAACTGCATTATAATTGATGAGTATTAGCATAGAGATATGTTTAAAATGTTATGCTTAAAGCATTAAAAGTAGAAACATAAGAATAGAAATATAAAAGCAATTTATTAGTTTTCTGAAAAACCCTTATATTTACAGTCTGAACTTTGTACCAACTGTGACAAACATTTTTAAATATATATTTTTTCAATTGCTTTAGAAGAAAATAAGGAGTTATGTTCCACAAATTCACACAAGAACTGTAAACACACGACATTTTCACTAAAATAACAGTCTTCACAAGTTTAAGAACTGAAGTCTTTCCCCGGTTTGATTTTAGCACTACCAGAGGTAATCCAGTTATGGTTGGTTTTTGTTGGGTCAGTTACATACCATAAAAAATGCCTTAAATCTTTTAAGCAAATATAAAATATTTTTAAGCTGCATGTATTTTTATTTTGCCTGAAGAATGAAAACACAATGTTTTGAACGTTACATAGTTAGCAAAAAAAAAAAAAAAAAAAAGGTAGTCTTTCTTCCTAAGATGGAATGGTTATATTCCCTGGGGGCCCATGTCCATGCACTAGTGAACCGTACACTTGAACGCTCTTTCACATCCTTGAAAGACTAATGTGCCACTTTAACTCGTGCTGAAATGTGATGACAGCTCTACAGAGAATCTAAATTGCTGTGTATTAATACTTAAATAATATTGAATTACTTAAATAATATCAGAAACATAAAATAATAGAATTTTAGGGCTGAAAGGAACCTTAGATGTCTTCTAATTTATTCCCATTTATGTGAAAAGAATTCTTTCCAACACTTCCACTACCTGAAAAGTGCAGAGTTGGTGGAGAGAACCAACTCAATTATATTTAATATGCTGCAGTCTTCCTAAAGAAAGAGTTAAAGTCCGAGGCTTTCCATACACAGTTAGGCTTCCTATCTTTGCAGAAGGAGAACATAATCTGGAAAGAAAAAGAGCCCATACCCCTCTCTCCATCTTCTGCCAAAAGCAGAGTTTTCTCTATATAAATTGGAGCCAAGTGTTTCCTGCTTATATTCTGTTTTCCCTGTTTGAAAAGCAGAAAGCTCTGTACTCACCTCCTCACAGGCGGTTCTGAAATCCATGTGCTATGGCACCACAAAGGATGTCGTCTGAAAAGACACAGAAATAGTAAGCGATTAGGCACAGCATGGCATGTGAGAGAGAACACTAACATAGTGGAGGAAATCGTGAAGCAGAACTTGTGGGAAAACTGTGTTTACAACCACCTGTAAGGAACAAGAGCTCCAGGGCATATTGAAGAGAGGAAAATGAAGAGATGAAAAAAGTCTTAATCCCCAGCTTTTAGGAAGTATAAATATCCTGCCATCATTCAGTGTGATGAAGAGTGTGCATTTCCAGGCACCTCTCCATCCTGCCAGCAGGCGTTCAGACTCCATGTACCAGCAGATCAACCTCTTCTCACTCATTCCCAACATGCATTGTGAAACCTGAGTTTGCAATTGAGAAAGAAACTTCAAAAAGAGCAATTAAAGATTGCCTTCATATGGTTATCTCATGGAAAAGGTTGACTAATCATTCTCTTTTTAATTAAAAAGCTACATGCATGAATACTTCTCTCTGGAACTTAAAATTTTATTCACAATACGATGTAAGGAAGCAAGCTATTTGTCAGAGTGAATAATAAGAAAAATCAATGTATAAAATATCTAAAATAGATTCATCTATGGTCACTGTAATATCTAAATGATGAATGTAGGTTGAAATACATATAAATGTTTTTGTAAAATTATTCTGGAGTGTTTTGTTTTCATTACTTGATACCCCTAACAAAACTAAGATTTGTCACGGAAAGTTGACACCCAGACACTATAAAACAAAGCAATGCAGAGCCAAAACAGAATGGATAAGTAAATGAGACATCAAAGTAAGGTGAATGGTTAATTCCAAAATAGAAGACGCTATACTCCTCAAAATTACTCCTCCTCTCAGCCTTTGGAAGAGTAAACTATTATATCCTTCTTTGGCATTTCTTTTTAATTATACAAGATTGATTAATGTTTTATCAGGTAAGTGTGGTAAAACAGAGTAGGAGGTATCACCATGCTGTCACTGAACTGATGGATTACTACTATGGATTTTGAAAGAAAGAGATTAGCCATCATCAGTATTAACCAAACACATCATATAATCTATTAAATATTTCCCCTAGGTAAATCTTGTGGATTGCGAGCCTCATTAGTATTAATGAAATTTTTATTACTAACAATTCTTTTTCAAAATTGCTCTTAAACATTTTATTTGAAAAACTTGTAAATATTTTCTTGTCTCTAACTCTGATATAAAGTTATTCTTTTACTACAAAAGAAGGAAAATTTTGATATGTATTGATTATATAAAAACAGGAGACATCTGGAATCAACTTCTTGCTACTAAAAACCAACCAGAGAAATAGACATGAGGATACTCAACCATCTAAATATAACCTCATGCTTGTTTTATATGCTGAATTTAATTTTAATGCATAAATTTTAAAATTTTAATTATTTCATGATATGGCACATTTGAGCAGGTGCTGTATCTGTACCTTCTACCAATTTAGTAAATCTTCCTTTTTTTAAATTCTAATCTTCTATTCTTTTTCATCAAAACAGTAGGTAATAATATCAGTTGTTTGTTCAGAAAAATAATTAATACATAAGCACAGATATATAAGTATATATCTACATACTGTTAGATAAAATGTGTAGGAGATAACCGATTTGGATTGAGTCCCTACCTTAGGTTCTACTAGACTAAATCAAAAATGAAGTTACTCATGTTAAAGCTTCACATCACCAAACTGAAAGCAAGCTGTTTGACTTCTCTAAAACATTGGAAGAGGGAATAATGGCCAAATAGCCAAACAGGCCAATTTTAGCTGGCATTAAAAGAAGTCCCCTCTGCTTTAACCCTAAAAGGAAAGTAACTTTGTAATGAATAATCTATGTTTTGGCTTTTATTCTGCTTTCTTCAGCCCTTTTCTGCAAATAAATCCCACCTCCAGGGCTCAGCTCATCAGAACATCTTGTCTGAAGGTTTAAAAGAGATGCTGCCCTGATTCATGAATCACAATAAAAGCCAATCCAATCATTTCACTGCAATTGTTGTATTTTTTCTTCTGACAGTCCTCCACTTCCATTTTTCTCTACTGTTGGATTCTTATATTAGTTTGTCACATTGATTGCAATTAATGAACTGTTATTGATACATTATTACTATCTAAAGTCTAAACTTCATGTGTGTTTCCCTTGTTTTTCCTATTGTCTGTTTTCAGTTCTAGGATCGCTTCCAAGGCACCTCATTACATTTAGTCCTCTTTTCTCCTTAGGCTCCTCTTGGTTGTGACTGTTTCTTAGACTTCGCGTATTTTTAAAGATGTTGGCAGTGTTGAGGCATGTTGGTCAGGAATTTGTAAGATATTCTTCCATTGGGATTATTCTGATGTTCTTTTTAGTTATTATAGTGTAGTTATGTGGTTTTGGAGGGGGAAGATCTCCAAGTAAAGTGCCATTTTCATCCCATTCAATCAAGGATACATGCGAGCAATACGACTTAACACTCGAGTGCTTGCTAACCTTATCATCCCGCTGACATAGTGTTTGTCAGCTTTTTCTATTGTAAAGTTCTTTTTTCCTCTTCTCTCCACACAGTACTGGTTGGAAAGAGGTTACTACGAGTAGCTCACACCTAAGGAATTGAAGGTTATGCTTCCCATTCCTGAGGCTGACCTATCTACATAAATTATTTGAGATTACTCTGCACAGGAGACAGAGTTGTTTTCCACCATTTATTGATTGAGCCAATCATTTCTTTTAGGACCTCTCTTCTGACAGAGCAAAGAAATATCTGTGTGTATACTAATCCATGTTAGCATGCACATATCGATAGACATGTCTATGTATAACCACCTGCATCTATATCAAGCTGAACAACAATTATTAGTGATGTTCCACCTCTAATAGCAACCACATGTGCTATTCTAGTCTTCTTTCTTCGCTTATCTGTAAACTTTTACTGTACAAGATTGATGAATGCTTGTTTAGGTAAGTGGTAGAATAGGCTAAGAGGTGTCACCATGTTGTCACTGATAAATTATTACTATTGGCCGTGAAAGGAAATAGATTGGTCATTTTCAGTAGAAACTGAACGTGTCATACAATCAATTAAGTATTTCGTAAGTCTCTGACAGTGAGAAACCTAGTTTCCAATAACCAACCGTTCATGTGCTCAGTTGTGCAATCCCATTATACATGTATAGTCACAAGAAATGCTAACCCACAGGCCTGTGGGAAACAACTTTATCCATTAGAGCATAGTTTATTTTACCTTTCATCATATAGACTGCACTTATTATCAAAAGTACTTATGTCTACTCCAGCGATGGGTGGGGAGAAATGACCATATGCTAGCTTCTCTGCAGACCTCACATGTTTCCCGTGCCCTCTAGCATTTCTGCAATTGCATGAGAACAGTTTCCCCAAGAAGCTGCTGCCCTGTTGGTCTGGCCTTAAAATGACACACACAGAGCCAAACATCTTATATGACCCACAGAATGCAAGGTGCAGCCTAACTACCCTTACATCCTTGCCCAGGACAGAGCTGCCACAGTCACACTGTAGACCTGTGAGTCAAATAAGTGATTGATATTTGTGGTGGTGAGCTTTAGGTGCTACAGAGCCCAGTCATTTAATCAAACACTAATCTAGGTGGTGCTGTGAAGTTTCTTTGCAGATTATATATATAATCAATTCACTTTAAATAATGGAGACTATTCTCAATAATGTGGGTGGATCTCATCAAATAAGTTGAAAGGCCTCAGAAGCAAGCTTGAGTTTTCTCTGAAGAAGAAATTCTGCATCTAGACTACATCAGCAGCTTCTGCATGAGAGTTTCCAGCCTGCTGGGCTGATGTAGATTTCAGACTTGCTGACCCCCAGTCACATTAGCCACATACACAGTGCTTCCATTCCTCTGTAGAACCATGACTGATATAGATTTGGGTACCAACAGTGGTTTTGAAGGAACTGAATTCTAAGAATGAGTTTTTTGAATTAGTTTTGAGGTTTCAGGGATTGATTCTGTAATCTAATTAGGTTTAAAGGCAGTAAAGACTCTGTTTCCAGTATTAACAAGAACACTGGTAGTCCATGGCACATAAAGGCAATACAGATACACACAATATCACCACTGAACACTACTACTCAAGTACTGATAAGACAAGGTTCTCAGTGAACAAGTATTTGATAACTTAGAACAGTTCTGTCAAATAATGAGTGCAATAAGATTGGCTCTTTGCTCTTAACCATGCTATAGAAAGTAGAGAGAAAAAGGGTGAGCCCAGGATTTCAAATTTCTAGTCTATGACCTTCATATATGACCTGAAAATGCCTATGTCTGTCTTAGATTATACCTTTATCTCCTATAGTCACAAGCCTGAGTTTTCTGAACAGTAAGCCCAGAGTCTCATCCTGTTAGTCACTGAATTACATCACAAATTAAACCCCCAGCCTAGCAAAGTTTCTTCTGTTAAACACAGGCATTAGAAAAATGGGACCCTGAATATTGGAATGAAGACATATATGAAGTCTGTGATGAAGCTGGGCTCAGTGAACCCCTAAGTTCTACTGAGTCTTCTTTGGTAGTAGAGTGATGGCCTTTGCTGAGGTGGTTGTCCTAAAAACAATGCTCATTCTCCTGAGGATCCAACCCCACCAATCCTCTTTCCTTTTATAGATATAAGTAGACTCAAGTGGCAACAGGTGAAAAAAGGTGAGATACAAAGTTTAACCCATTAAAGGTGTGTTCCACTCCAAAATCATTGTATATTTTTTCAATTTATACAGACAAAATTCTGGGGACTATGTGTGGAATGGATGTTCATGATGTTAGATAATGTTGGAAGGCATAAAAATTTGGACTAGGTCACATTGATTGATATTGCCCCACTAAGAATAAATTCTGGATGTAAATTTGGGGTGTTGGAAAGGGTTCTGAGCATTTGTTTAGTTGACTGGGTTTAAACATGGACCAAAAAAAAATGGCTTATAATAAATTACGTTAAAATGCCAAGATCGCCTTGGTATACTGCAGAGGAAGGTAACAGATGACTTAGGAGTATTGGAGTGTTAGAGTGGATTTATCACACAAGAGCTGCTCACTCGCCCTGGGAGCCCAGAGAATGCACCTTTCAACTTGACTCTGAGGAAAAAATTTGTGGTGTGGCTCTGTTAAAGAGCTCTTCGGTCACTCTTCTGTGTAGGGCAGAAATTACCATGGGAACTATTGCCACTGAACTGGGATCCTTACATGCAATGGCAGTAATTGGATCCTGGGACGGCAGGGGCCAAGTGGCAAAGACAAAGAAGCCATGGTTATGAGAATGGAAATCAGGACCAAGGTAGTAATCAGAGTAGCTTAACTCAGAGAGGCTTACAGTGTTGTCAAGTTGATCATGTGTCCCTAGAAGCAAAACAGACAGGAAACTTACTAAATTTTTACTTGATCAGTACAAGCAAATGAGTTCTAGGTTGAGTGAAAAGTCTAGTATGAATCACCAGAATAGAGTCATAGACTCTCATTCAGTTCCCAGAATTGAAATGATTTGTAGAACCAGAGCCTCCTTGCATGATGGTGATGTGGTCTGAATGTTCATTCCAAATCTCATGTCAAAATGGGATCCCCGGTATGGTAGGTGGGCCTGGTGGAGAGTGTTTGTGTCATGGAGGCAGATCACTCATGACTACTTTGGTGTCCTCCCTGTAGTAATAAGTTAATGCTAGACCTGGCAGTTTAAAAAGACCCAGCCATCCCACTACTGGGTATATACCCAAAGGATTATAAATTATTCTACTACAAAGACACATTCACACGTATGTTTATTGCGGCACTATTCACAATAGCAAAGACTTGGAATCAACCCAAATGTCCATCTGTGACAGACTGGATTAAGAAAATGTGGCACATATACACCATGGAATACTATGCAGCCATAAAAAAGGATGAGTTTGCATCCTTTGTAGGGACATGGATGCAGCTGGAAACCATCATTCTTAGCAAACTATCAAAAGCAGAGAAAACCAAACACCGCATGTTCTCACTCACAGGTGGGAACTGAACAATGAGATCACTTGGACTCGGGAAGGGGAACATCACACACTGGGGCCTATCATGGGGAGGGGGGAGGGGGGAGGGATTGCATTGGGGAGTTATACATGATATAAATGATGAATTGATGGGTGCTGACGAGTTGATGGGTGCAGCACACCAACATGGCACAAATATACATATGTAACAAACCTGCACGTTATGCACATGTACCCTAGAACTTAAAGTATAATTAAAAAAAAAAAAAAAAAAGATCATGATCTTTGATCCACCTGTTACTGTTAAGTATTTTACTGAGAGAAAAGCAAATGCACTAAAAATAAATAAATAAATAAATAAATAAATAAATAAATAAATAAATAAAAATAGTCTGTAACCTCCCTTCTTTCTCTTTCACTTACTCTCTCACCACATCACATTCTGGCTCCCCTTCCATCTGCTATAACTAAAAGCTTCCTGGGACCTCAGCAGATGTAGACTCTGGTGACATGCTTCTTGCACAGCCTGCAGAACCATGAGTCAAAATAAGCCCCTTTTCTTTATAAATTAGCCTGCTTGAGGTATTTCTTTATAACAGCACAATGAACTAATACAGAAGGGAAGTCGGGCCATGTAAAGAAGGACCCTGATAACCTACCACAGGTTTATATTGTTAATCTTGCACCCAGCCTTCCCCAAAGAACTGTATGATCTTTTCCCAGGGTAAATAAATGTGAATTAAATATGAATTAAAGAAGGGAAACAACCATAGCTTTCAGCAACTACCAGACACTGGTTCTGAAATGACACTGATTCCTGAAGACGCAAAACACCACTGTGGTCCACCAATCAGAAGAGAGGTTGTGGAAGTAACCAGTGGAGTTTTGGCTCAAGTCCGTGTCAGGATAAGGCCAGGGTAGTCTGTGAACACATCCTGTGTTTTTTCCCTGGTTCTGAATGTGTAATTAGAATAGACATGCTCAGTAACTAATAGAATCCCGGCATTGATTTTCTGACATGTGGAGTGAGAGCTGTTGCTATGGGAAAGGCCAAGTGGTTGCCACTAGAACTACCTTTACCACGTAAAATAGCAAACCAAAAGCAATACCAGTTTCTTAGAGAGACTGTAGAATTTATTACTATCATCGAGGACTCTAAAGGTGCAGGAGAAGTGATTCCCACTATATCCCAATTCAGCTGACCTATTTGGCCTGTGCAGAAGACAGATGGATTTTGGAGACTGACAATGGATTACTGCAAGCTTAGCCAGGTGGCCACCCTAATTGAAGCTCTTTAGCAGATGTGGTTTTATTGCTTGAGCAAATGAACATATCCCCTGGTACCTGGTACGCAGCTATTGACCTGCCAAATCCCTTTTTCTCCATTCCTGTCCATAAGGCCCATCAGAAGCAGTTTGCTTTCAACTGTCTAGGACAGCAATACACCCTCACTGTCCTACCTCAGGGATGTATCAATCTTCAGCCCTATGTCAATAGCTCACAAAGATTTTGAATCACTCCTCCTTTCCACAAGATTCCACACTGGCTCATTACAGTGATGGCATTAAGTTAATTGGACCTAGTAAGTGAGAATTAGCAACTATTCTAGGCTTATTAATAGAGCATTTGTGTGTCAGAAAGTGAGAAATAAATCTGACAAAAATTCAAGGACCTCAGCAAAGTTTCTTGGGGTCCAGTGGTGTGATGTCAGTTGAGATACCCTTCTAAGGTAAAGAATAGGTTGTTGCAGTTGGCCTCTACTACTACCAGAAAAGAGGGACAATGCCTAGGGGGCCTATTTGAGTTTTGGAAGCAACATATTCCTCATTTGGGTGGGCTACTATGACCTCGTTAGATAAGTGACTCAAAAAGCTGGGGATTTCAAGTGCGGTCCAGAACAGGAGAAGATTCTGCGTCAGGTCCAGGCTGCTGTGCAAGCTGCCCTACCACTTGGAACATATGATGCAGAACATCTGTTATGTGAAGTGGCAGTGGCAGACAGGGATGCTGTTTAGACATGCTTTGGCATGTCCCTGTAGGTGAATCACAGGACAAGTCCTCAGAATCTGGGAGCTAGTCCCTGCTCTCTTCTCAGGATAATAACTCCCCTTTTAAGAGACAGTTCTTGTTCTGCTATCGGCCATTAGTAGATACAGAATGTTTAACCATGAGACACCAAGTCACCTGAGATGCTCATCATGAACTGGGTATCATCCAATAGACCAAGTCATAAAATTAGGGGTAAACATCATCAAATGGAAGTGATTGGCACAAGCAGACTCTAAGGCACAAACAGTTTACATGAGAAAGAACTTTAAATACCTATGGATTCCACTCTTGCTCCATTACCTTCTCCCTCTTAGCCCACACCTATGATCTCTTTGGGGGTTTCCCAATCACAATTCACTGGAGGAAGAGAAAAGTTGGCTGGGGTTAGAGATGGTTCTGCACAATATGCAGGTGCAACATGGACTTCCACTAACCAAGGCCAACATGGTTACAGCCACTGCTGAGTGTCCAATTTGTTAGTAGTATAGACCAACACTGAGCCCAGTATGGCATAATTCCCCAGAGTGATAAGCCAGGTACTTGATGGCAGGTTTATTGTATTGGGCCACACTTACATAATGGAAAGGTCAGCATTTTGTGCTTACTAAAATAGACATTTATTTTGGATATGGATTTGTCTTCCCTATACACAACGTTTTTGCTAAAACGGCCATCGGTGGATTTACAGAATGCCTTAGTCACTGTCATCATATTCCATACACCATTTCTTCTGATCAAGGCACTCACTTCACAGCAAATGAAGTGAAGCCATGAATTCATGCTCATAAAATTCACTGGACAGCTCTTACCATTTTCCCACCACCTTGAAGAAGTTTGCTTGATAAAGCAGTGCAATGGCCTTTTGAAAACTCAGTTATGGCATCAGCTAGATGGCATTTTCTTGCAGGGCTTAGTCAAAGTTCTCCAGGAAGCTGCATTTGCTTAATATATGGTGCTGTTTCTCCCATTACCAGAATTCATGAGTTTAGGAAATGAGTCTCAGTATTACCCACTACTTACTAGCAAAACTTTTGTTTCCTGTATCTGGGACCTTATTCTCTTCTGGTTTAGAGGTCTTCATTCCACAGTGAAGAATGTTTCTATTAGGAGATCCAACAAGGATTTCACTGAACTGGAAGTTGAGATACTCCCAGCCACTTTGGACTCCATTGCCTCTGAATCAACACGCAAAGAAATGAGTTCCTCCACTGACTGGGGTGATTGATACTGATTTCCAAAGGGAAATTGGGCTGCTCCAGCATGGAGATCAGGAAGAGTGTGCACAGATTCCTTAGGTGTGTCTTACCATGCTTGTGATTCATGCCAATGGAAAACTGCAATAACCCCATTCAGGTGGGGACTGTGAATGGCCCAGACACTTCAGGAATGAAGGTTTGGATTACCTTACCAGGTAAAGAACTATGACGAGTGGAGGTGTTTGCTGAGGACACAGGGAATAAGGAACGGGTAGTGGAAAAAGGCAATTATTACTACCGACTACCACCACACTATCAGCTGCAAAAATCAGGACTGTAATTGTTATGTATTTCTCATTTTGTTATGAACTTGACTGTATGTGCATGTACATTTACAAACATATTTATATGTGTCTATATACATATGTATATGTCAACCATCTTGGTTTTCTTCCCTTCTTTATTCCCTTATCATCTAACATAAGATTTATTAATAGATTAATTTTATATCACAGCATTTAAATTATAGCATATCAAGGAGAAGAATGAACATTACTCAAGGCCTTTGCATCATCTTCTAGGGAAATAATTAGAGTGTTTTTGGTTATACAAAGGATTTTTGCATCATATTTGTTAGAAGGATGACTTTGTAATGGTTTTTATTTGGAGGTAAAGTAGGTTTAAGGGGATATATATGAGTGTTACGTTGACAAAGGATGAGCTGTGATGGTTACTTTTATGTGTCAACTTGAATAGGTTATAGTGCCCAGTTATTTCATTACGCATTAATCTAAGTGTTGCCGGAGGGATTTTGATGTGGTTAACATCTGAAATCAGTTGGCTTTAAGTATAGGAGATTATTACCAATATTGTGGGTGGTCCTCATGCAATCACTGAAAGGCCCTAAAAGCAAACACTGAGGTTTCTCTGATAAAGAAATTCTGTTTCAAGTCAGCAGCACCAATTCCTGCCCAAGAGTTTCCACCCTGCCAGCCTACTCTACAGAATTTGGATTTGCCAGCCCACACAATTGCACGAGCCAATTTCTTTAAATGAGTCTCTTAAAATGTGTATAAACATACATAGACATTCTACTGGTTCTGCTGATCTGGAGAATCCTGACTGATACAGCTGTGTATGCCACTGAGATTTTATTGTTTTATTATGTAACATGTGACCATAACTGACTAAAAGCATATTTCTTTTTTTAAAAAACAATTGAAAGATTGAAGGTAGTTTATTTTGATGATATCATCTAGAAAAAAAATACTGTCAATCAGTCCCATTATCTGGATTCTGTGAGCTACCCTACTTTCTGCTCTTTCCAAAGCCTGGTTGGTCAGTTGCTTCTTCACTTTGGTGAAACAGTCCATATCTTTCCAAAAAATCCTTTTATAGTTTGAACTAGTCAGGTTTGGATTTGGTCTCTTGTATCCAAAGAACTCTAGGAGCGCATATTTCTAGACATTCCTGGAATTTCTTTAAACACAACTATCAAGTACCAACAATTTAATAACATAAGTTCCAGAATATAAAATGTACTAGATATTTCTATGTTATACTATAAAAACTATAAGGACAACACTTCATTTGTAGCTGGTTTATTAGTAACATAGGTATGATGGTTAATACTCAGTGTCAACTTTATTGGATTGAGGGATACAAAGTGTTGATCCTGGGTGCATCTGTGAGGATTTTGACAAGATTAACATTTGAATCAGTGGGCTGGGAAAGGCAGATCCACCCTTAATCTGGCTGGGCACCATCTGTTCAGCTGCCAGCACGGCTGGAATATGAAAAGCAGGCAGAAAAATATGAAAAGACGAGCCTGGCCTAGCCTCCCAGCCTATATCTGTCTCCTGTGCTGGATGCTTCCTACCCTGGGATATCAGACTCCAAGTTCTTCAGCTTGGGACTCGGACTGGCTTCCTATATATACAGAACTAATAGGATATATACATATATACACATATATATGATATGTAGGATATATATACACATACATATGATATGTAGGATATATGTATTTAATAGGATATATATATCCTATATTAGAACATATATATATATATATATATTTCCTATTAGTTCTGTCCCTCTAGAAAACCCTGACTAATACAATAGGTTAACTAATACTGTTATTTAAAATGTAAAATTAAGATTTTTTTTCACACAAGAAAACTGTATTTTTCTCTTCTGGAGACACATTCATCTTCCCATATTTTTTTCTTATTCAGATATGAAATTTTTAATGTTTTCTTTATGATTTTTTAAAAATAATTGATTTGTATTAAAATATGATGCAGGAACAGTTTATAAATGTCTTCTTTTCTGTATCCATGGATAAAAGAAAAACAAGTTTATTGGTTAATCATTATCTAGCATAAGTTTTTTCTAGGGGCAAAAAAAAAGCTCCTATGAAGATAATTTTTAAAATGTCATCAGTAAACTTTATCACAAAATATAGAGATGAGAACTGCAATGCATAAGTAGCTCTGGTGAATAATCTGATGAAATTATCTTTAATGTTTAAAAAATGACAATATATGAATGTCCCCTACCTCATCTTTGATCCATGTAGAATCTCCATGGACAGCTCAGTGATGAGCCACAAAGCATGAAAAGCTCTAGCCTAAGGAAGGCTGTTTAGACTATTATTACATAACTGACCTAACAAACAATGGTAACAGCCTAGTTCCTGACCAAGAAAAGTGAAAGTGAAGCTGAACATTTCCTGACTGTCATATCATCAGATGTGGCCTCTGTCTAGAGGTCTTGCCTGTTATGATTAAATCTAACACTCAGAAATTAATAAGAACTATTATCATCAATTATGATAAGAACAGCAACAATAGCTGTTGATTAAACTTCATATTTGCAACCAAAACATGGAAAATAAAATTAGACAAACACAGCCAAATTTATGCATGCTGAATATAAAACATACGACTGCTTCCCTTCAAATGCTCCATTGGCCAGGAGACTGATAAAGATAATGCACCTCTCCAACTGCACACATGGAGAGCTGACTAAGTTGTTATGTAAAACAGAATAGGAAGTATTAGTGCAAAAATATTTTGGATTTAAATGATTTTGATAATTTTCAGAATGCTTCAATTTATGAGTGTTAAAAAGTCTCTATAATGTTCTGCTTACTCTGACAGTTCAGTTTACTGAAGAGAGAAATGTTATCTATTTATAGAGTTTGCTCTAGGCAAAATTATGAAACATGCAAAATTTATCTCCTATCTCTTTATGCGTCTCAAACTCAAACCCAGCGTGTACCCTCTCCGCAAGCGTTCATATCTTCAGGTTATGCCTTGACTGTTGGAAAAAGATTAATTGGTCCTCTCTCCAACCTCAGTTACAACAATAGGATTTAAAACAATGGTTACAGTCACTTGAGTTTCATTTTGTGTGAACTTTTTGTTCATTTAACGATATGTACCTTGGAGGCAACTATTTATGCATCTTTAACCTTTCTATGTTAGTTAGAATACTGGTTTCATTAAAAAAAAAAAAAAAAGAATATAATAGTGGCGTATCTCAGAGAGCAATTTGTTTCTCCTGTAAGAGTCCAAACGTAAACGTCCCAAGGTGATTTCAAAATCTGTGGGACCCACTCTCCGTCCCTCCTATTTCCCTGCCATCCTCAGCATGTGTGATCTGACAAGAGTTCAGTGCTGCCCTCATGTCCAAGATCTTGCCAGACAGAAAATGGGAGTTGGACACATCAAGACCATTCACATTCCATTCTCTCATTACAAGATCACATCTAGCTGTGCTAGGACTGGAAAATGTGATGTTTAAGGGGACAGCCCTGTGACCAGCTAGCACATGCTGGAGAACAGGGATGGCCACCAGGCATTTCCCCAAGTTGTTCTTGCACCTTGTAACTTTCATCTGTGTGAAAAAGGCTCCTTTTAACAGCATTTCTGCAGTCCTTGGGCCTATTGAGACATTTTATGCACTTTTAACATTTATTATTATTCCTGTTGGCAGCAGCAAGCTGTCTGGAGTGGCAGCTGCCATCATGCCAGCTGCAGAAGGGAGGTGCGGCCAGGGCTGCATGCTCCATGGAGTGGTGGGATCCGAGAACAAGTGGGAGCTCTGCCCCTTCAATGTTGGGGCGAGAGCTCCCCAGATGCTTCTGCAGTCACTCAGTGCATGGCTGTGGACCCAGACATCCCTGTGCTCCTGGACCTTGGAGCAGGCGGGAGCCCTGCTCCTGACTCCCCATTGACATGACTGCAGTTGCCCAACTGCAGCTGCTCAAGCCATGGCTGTGGTTGTGATCTCAGGCATCTCTGGGGGCCCAGGAAGCCCCCCTCCTCCACTTGCATAGGCTAGGAAGTGCCTGCTCCTGCTGTCTGGCTACTCCCTGCTGTGAGCACTTACTCTGATCTTGGAGCAAAGTCGGGACCAATCTCAGATGCTCTCAAAGGCCACCCAGGTGTTCACATGCTTGAGGCAATGCTGACACACCAGCCCCTTGCCGCCTTAGCTGCCTCCAGACTTTTGGCACCAACCAGTATAGGAGGGAAGCTGAGAGGGGGTTGAGGACAGTTCTTCACTGGCCTGCAGTTGTCTCTTGGCACTTATAGCCTGGGCTCCATGAAGAGTTGCAGGAAGCAGACAGGTTCCTTGTTGGAAGGGGACAAGTCCCTGGTGAGGCTCCACTTTCAGGGCAGGGAGGGCCTGAAGGCTGGGGTCCAGGCTGCCAGTCCTGCTGACCAGAGTGGGAGCTTGTGGTGCCTTTTCTGGGCCTACCCATGGCCTCCCATGGATGAATCACATGCACTTTCTCCCCTCTGAGGCCCATAAAAAGCCCTGGGATCAGTCAAAGCTTAGCAGGTGTCAGGATAACCAGCTGCAGAGAGGAGCTACCCTCTCTACTGAGAGCTGAGCACTGATCAGGATGATTTGCCTAGCAGAGAGGAGCTACCTTCTCTTCTAAGAGCTGAACACTCACTGTGGCATCCTGCCTAAGGAAAGGAGCTACCCCCTGTGGCTTTCCTCTGAGCTCTCCTATCTATCAATAAAGCTCCTCTTTGTCTTGCTCACCCTACACTTGTCTGCATACTTCATTGTTCCCGGTCACAGGGCAGGAACACAGGATCCATCAAACGGCAGGGCTAAAACAGCTGTAACATCAACAGGTGTGGCAGGTGGAGAGAAAGAGGGAAGAGCTGTGGCCCTTCAGTGTTCCCAGACATGGGCACTCCCTGATGCAGGGCTGTGACACCATCTTTGGGGCCTTGCGGTTTCTTGCATCTCCAAGCTTCCGCATGCCACCGTGTTCTGCAATAGCAGCTGTGGGAGCTGCTTGAAGTGCTCCTGGACAAGTCACAGCCTCACAGAGAGCTGGTGCTCATGCCACCACCTGGAGCCACCCTCTCCACTGCAGCAACTGGTGCATCTGACCGTGCAGTGGCCAAACCCCATGCTCACTCACACACTCCTTGCTACTTCATGCATGGCTTGCCATGGCAGACGTCAGATCCAGGCTGGTAGCATGAGCCAAGCACAGCCCTCCAGGCTGAGTAGACGGAACAAGCCCAGTGGGCCTGAACAAAACTCGGAGAAAGGTGCCACCAGCCACAGAGGTTTCCAGCCAGAAAAGAGACACCCCAAGGATCCCATAACATTATTATTGATATTGCATCAGTTTTGACAAGTTATACCAACTCTGCTTGTTCACAAAGTTGTCATAAAGTTTTGAAATTTTCTGTTCATCCCTGAGGAACATTCCAAAATCACTTTTTTAAAAAAATGGACATAACTGCAGTTTCATGGACATTTTGCTAGTTTATATGGGCTTCAAATGTCTTAAGTTGATTTCACAATTTTAAATTAATATTTAGGTAATTATGTCAATTCCTTAGGTGATTTTGCTTTATATGATAAAATTGCTTTTAGGCAATTAATCTATTTAGCTAGATTTTTGACATTTTTGTGTGTATATTTATTTTTAATTATGCAAATTTGATAATATGCTATAAAAAAGTCTTTCCAACCATTGACTCTTCGCTTAGAGGAGAAAAAATTTGAAAATTCATGAATACGGGGGCGAAGCAAGATGGCCGAATAGGAACAGCTCCAGTCTCCAACTCCCAGCGCGAGCGACACAGAAGACCGGTGATTTCTGCATTTTCAACTGAGGTACTGGGGTCATCTCACTAGGGAGTGCCGGACAATCGGTGCTGGTCAGCTGCTGCAGCCCGACCAGTGAGAGCTGAAGCAGGGCGAGGCATCGCATCACCTGGGAAGCACAAGGGGGAAGGGAATCCCTTTTCCTAGCCAGGGGAACTGAGACACACAACACCTGGAAAATCGGGTAACTCCCACACCAATACTGTGCTTTAAGCAAACAGGCACACCAGGAGAATATATCCCACACCTGGCCTGGAGGGTCCCACACCCACGGAGCCTCCCTCATTGCTAACACAGCAGTCTGCGGCAATCTAACCGCAAGGCAGCAGCGAGGCTGGGGGAGGGGCGCCCGCCATTGCTGAGGCTTAAGTAGGTAAACAAAGCCGCTGGGAAGCTCCAACTGGGTGGAGCTCACAGCAGATCAAGGAAGCCTGCCTGTCTCTGTAGACTCCACCTCTGGGGACAGGGCACAGCTGAAGAACAACAGGGGAAGCAGCAGGGGCCTGTGCAGACGCGAACGACTCTGTCTGATAGCTTTGGGGAGAACGGTGGATCTCCCAACGCGGAGGTTGAGATCTGAGAACGGACAGACTGCATGCTCAGGTGGGTCCCTGACCCCTGAGTAGCCTAGCTGGGAGACATCCACCACTAGGGGCAGTCTGACACCCCACACCTCACATGGTGGAGTACACCCCTGAGAGGAAGCTTCCAAAGTAAGAATCACACAGGTACACTCGCTGTTCAGCAATATTCTATCTTCTGCAACCTCTGCTGCTCATACCCAGGCAAACAGGGTCTGGAGTGGACCTCAAGCAATCTCCAACAGACCTACAGCTGAGGGTCCTGACTGTCAAAAGGAAAACTATCAAACAGGAAGGACACCTATACCAAAACCCCATCGGTACATCACCATCATCAAAGACCAGAGACAGATAAAACCACAAAGATGGGGAAAAAGCAGGGCAGAAAAGCTGGAAATTCAAAAAATAAGAGCGCATCTCCCCCTGCAAAGGAGCGCAGCCCATCACCAGCAGCTGGTCAGAGAATGACTTTGACGAGATGAGAGAAGAAGGCTTTAGACCATCAAACTTCTCAGAGCTAAAGGAGGAATTACGTACCCAGCGCAAAGAAACTAAAAATCTTGAAAAAAGAGTGGAAGAATTGACAGCTAAACTAATTAATGTGGAGAAGGTCATAAACGAAATGACAGAGATGAAAACCATGACACGAGAAATACGTGACAAATGCACAAGCTTCAGTAACCGACTTGATCAACTGGAAGAAAGAGTATCAGCGATTGAGGATCAAATGAATGAAATGAAGAGAGAAGAGAAACCAAAAGAAAAAAGAAGAAAAAGAAATGAACTAAGCCTGCAAAAAGTATGGGATTATGTAAAAAGACCAAATCTACGTCTGATTGGGGTGCCTGAAAGTGAGGGGGGAAATGGAACCAAGTTGGAAAACACTCTTCAGGATGTCATCCAGGAGAACGTCCCCAAACTAGTAGGGCAGGCCAACATTCAAATTCAGGAAATACAGAGAATGCCACAAAGATACTCCTCCAGAAGAGCAACTCCAAGACACATAATTGCCAGATTCACCAAAGTTGAAATGAAGGAAAAAATCTTAAGGGCAGCCAGAGAGAAAGGTCGAGTTACCCACAAAGGGAAGCCCATCAGACTAACAGCAGATCTCTCGGCAGGAACTCTACAAGCCAGAAGAGAGTGGGGGCCAATATTCAACATTCTTAAAGAAAAGAATTTTAAACCCAGAATTTCATATCCAGCCAAACTAAGTTTCATCAGTGAAGGAGAAAGAAAATCCTGTACAGATAAGCAAATGCTTAGAGATTTTGTCACCACCAGGCCTGCTTTACAAGAGACCCTGAAGGAAGCCCTAAACATGGAAAGGAACAACCGGTACCAGCCATTGCAAAAACATGCCAAAATGTAAAGACCATTGAGGCTAGGAAGAAACTGCATCAACTAACGAGCAAAATAACCAGTTAATATCATAATGACAGGATCAAGTTCACACATAACAATATTAACCTTAAATGTAAATGGACTAAATGCTCCAATTAAAAGACAGAGACTGGCAAACTGGATAAAGAGTCAAAACCCATCAGTCTGCTGTATTCAGGAGACCCATCTCACATGCAGAGACATATATAGGCTCAAAATAAAGGGATGGAGGAAGATCTACCAAGCAAATGGAGAACAAAAAAAAGCAGGGGTTGCAATACTAGTCTCTGATAACACAGACTTTAAACCATCAAAGATCGAAAGAGACAAAGAAGGCCATTACATAATGGTAAAGGGATCAATTCAACAGGAAGAGATAACTATCCTAAATATATATGCACCCAACACAGGAGCACCCAGATTCATAAAACAAGTCCTTAGAGACTTACAAAGAGACTTAGACTCCCATACAATAATAATGGGAGACTTCAACACTCCATTGTCAACATTAGACAGATCAACGAAACAGAAAGTTAACAAGGATATCCGGGAATTGAACTCATCTCTGCACCAAGCGGACCTAATAGACATCTATAGAACTCTCCACCCCAAATCAACAGAATATACATTCTTCTCAGCACCACATCGCACTTATTCCAAAATTGACCACATAATTGGAAGTAAAGCACTCCTCAGCAAATGTAAAAGAACAGAAATTATAACAAACTGTCTCTCAGACCACAGTGCAATCAAACTAGTACTCAGAACTAAGAAACTCAATCAAAACCACTCAACTACATGGAAACTGAACAACCTGCTCCTGGATGACTACTGGGTACATAACGAAATGAAAGCAGAAATAAAGATGTTCTTTGAAACCAATGAGAACAAAGATACAACATACCAGAATCTCTGGGACACATTTAAAGCAGTGTGTAGAGGGAAATTTATAGCACTAAATGCCCACAAGAGAAAGCAGGAAAGATCTAAAATTGACACTCTCACATCACAATTAAAAGAACTAGAGAGGCAAGAGCAAACACATTCAAAAGCTAGCAGAAGGCAAGAAATAACAAGATCAGAGCAGAACTGAAGGAGATAGAGACACAAAAAACCCTCCAAAAAATCAATGAATCCAGGAGTTGGTTTTTTGAAAAGATCAACAAAATTGACCGACCGCTAGCAAGACTAATAAAGAAGAAAAGAGAGAGGAATCAAATAGACGCAATAAGAAATGATAAAGGGGATATCACCACCGACCCCACAGAAATACAAACTACCATCAGAGAATACTATAAATGCCTTTACGCAAATAAACTAGAAAATCTAGAAGAAATGGATAATTTCCTGGACACTTACACTCTCCCAAATTATTCTACTACAAAGACACATGCACACGTATGTTTATTGCGGCACTATTCACAATAGCAAAGACTTGGAATCAACCCAAATGTCCATCTGTGACAGACTAGATTAAGAAAATGTGGCACATATACACCATGGAATACTATGCAGCCATAAAAAAGGATGAGTTTGCGTCCTTTGTAGGGACATGGATGCAGCTGGAAACCATCATTCTTAGCAAACTATCAAAAGCAGAGAAAACCAAACACCGCATGTTCTCACTCACAGGTGGGAACTGAACAATGAGATCACTTGGACTCGGGAAGGGGAACATCACACACTGGGGCCTATCATGGGGAGGGGGGAGGGATTGCATTGGGAGTTATACCTGATATAAATGACGAATTGATGGGTGCTGACGAGTTGATGGGTGCAGCACACCAACATGGCACAAGTATACATATGTAACAAACCTGCACGTTATGTACATGTACCCTAGAACTTAAAGTATAATAGAAAAAAAAAGAAAATTCATGAATACATTGACAGAAAAGTACTGCAAACAGCGAACAGTGAATTAGAAAAAAAAAATGAGATATTTAAAGAGACATAAAATGCCTTCCAAAAAACTGAAGAATACTCTATTTTACAAAATTTTTCTTGTCCTTCAAATCTAAAATATGAATAAAGTACTTGAAATTATGTACGAAGTTGTTAAACTTCCCCATGTGCACAGAAATAAACCAACAAAGGATATATAAGTGGGTATAAATATTCATGTCCCTACACATTCCATTTTTTTTTCTTCTTTTCCTAAAGCTTTATTTATGAAGGTGCAGGTTTTTCAGTGCCTAGATTTTACCATTTCAAAAATTCAGCCAGACTCACTTACATCAAACTTTCACCTCAATTCTCCTTCTCACCCTCCTCAAATACACACCTCCCAGATTGCCCAAGAGCAGCCTTCTTTCTATGTGCTTATTATTTTATATAGCTGTCTAAGAAAGCTGACCCAGTGTGAGCCTGGGATCATGGTGCCCAGGCAGGAGCTGGAGTCTGGGAACACTCAGGCCAGGTTGAATCCTTCACTGCTTCCTTTTGACATGCCAGAAGTTTTAGCTTTTAGGCATGAAGATAAAAGAAGTTCTAAATGCCGCATGTAAAGGGCACAAGACAACTGATCAAAGTGTGTAACTGACAAGAGAAGGTGAAGATGAGGAGAGCTATAGGGCAAAGTAATATTGTTTTCAAACCCTTGGAGAAGCATTGTTTTTTTTTCTCTCTCTCTCCATATATATAATTTAATAATATTAAATATATAATATTATATATTTAATCTACTTCTGAAATAGATTAAAATGAAGTCCTGGGATTCATGGAGGCAGACAAAAAATATATACAATTTGATGAAGACTCTGAAAGTGGACAGCACAGTATGGTAAGTGTCAGGCTGCAAGTCAGGAGGCTTCACCATTGGCTGGGTTACTTACTTGCTGAATCATTTGCTTAAATGATCTGAGTCTCAATACCCTTTTCCTATCCATTGATACATCACTGATTTTTCCTCGAGGATGAGGTAATATGCAAATGATAAGCAATATAATTTTTTGAAAAAAAATATCATTACGCAAGTGAAAAATACTACCGCTGCAAAGAAAACCTCAGTAAGATGATATAAAATATTTTATCCATTCTAGGACATGTAAACCTCAAATCTGAATAGCAAGAGTCTGGCTCAAGTTTTAGCAATTGCCAATTTTATTACAAATATGAAGTGGAGGATGTATATAATCTGCATAGTTACAGTTGTTGGAAATCAGAATATGCTTCCCCCAAATATGAAGGTTTGTTGAGCTGAAGACAACTATGGTGCAGCAGATGCAAGGAAGCTCTTTTTTCTCCCTCTATATGCGTAAAAGCAGGATGTAATTTTACAAAGACAGAAGATACCCTGCCTTCTCCTTCTATCAGTGAGAACAAAGTTTACCCACTGGAAATATCTTTAGACTTTCAGCCTGGAGATAACAGCTTTATGAACAAGCCTTTGCCATTTATTTACCTTTCCTCTGAATTGCCATCTATAGAGATTCAAAGCCCTTTTCCTTTTTCTTGTCACTTCTCTAAAAATGTACTGTTCTTTGTAAAGGTGCTATATAACTTGGCGCTCAAAGCCTCCCCTTGGAGAGCTACTCCTTCCCTGGGTGCCTCCCATGCATATATAAAACATACCTGTAATCAACTTCTGTTTGTTTTTCTGTTGTTAATCTGTTTTTTGTTATGGGGTTCCGTTCCAACCAAGGACTTATAGGGTTACTATTTTTCCCCACATGGTAATATAAAATTCCAAATGTTCATCATATTATCAGAAGATTTTATGGGCTTATCTTATCCTGACTCCTTTTACATGGGAATAATATCCCCAAACAAGTACATGCTAAGATTGTAAAGTTGACACTACATGTTTTTAAAGTGATTCAGCCTAAACATCTCCCTCTGCCTAGACTATCTACTCTCACCTCACTCACACTCATGTTCACAATTGCTCAGCACCCCTCCCACAGCTGCCATGCCCTTGATTCTTTGCCTTAGTCCTTCTGAATCACTGTCTCTTCTGCTTGGCTCCTCTGTAAGTCATATTTGTTCCATGCACAAACTCTTGGCTCTCTAAAGTTCTGGAGGTCTTCCTGTACCTGTCCCATTGCCCCAGTATACCAGCCAGATCCACCGAGATCTAATGTGTCCAACCGTGTGCCTGAAGGCCATCTGATGACATTAGAGTACAGATTCAAGGCTCTGCGTCCACAAAAGTCAGCAATGCAAACATCTCATTTTGTAAGGAGCATGCACAGAGTTTCAGAAATGATGTTGTTTTAAAACACATTATTTTGGTTTGCATCTTCAAGAATCTTCTACAGGAGAGATCCCCAACAGCAAACCAAGGACCAAATGTGGCCTGCAGACACACATTGTTTAAGTGTTACTCTGGCAAGACATTCACTCTTCAATTAATGGATAGCAGGTTCTTCCTTATCCAGGACACATTATACTTTCACTTGTTTATTTTACTTCCCAGTGCCTGAGGTATTGAGTTTGTGACCTTCTTTCTTCACGATGAAAACATTTTTATTTATGTGAAAACAAGTTTCCAACTTAAAACAGTTTTCCAACTTATAAAAACATGATCAAATTGTCTAGGGAATTTTATTTATTTATTCAGCTATGAGATGCTTTGTTTCATCTAAATGCTGTGTAGAAGTCAAATATGAAAAATACATAAATGCTGAGCAGTTCACATTGATTTGGGCATGAAAAAAGGCTGAGGTTTCTTAAGTTCACTTTACTTTCCAGTGCAAATTAGGCCACCGTTCTTGAAGCCTGGAACTCTGCAGAGCAAAGTTTAAAGACCACCAAGCTAACTAATTACTGCAGTCCCAATTGTCCCTATGAACTGGGTACCTTGTCTGAGAAGAGGCTTAAAACATAAAGAACAGAAAATCAAGACCTTTTTCACGCCGTTCAACAGTTGAGCTGCCCATATAAAAATGTACCATGCATTACAACCTGCAAGGAAAATTAGTCTCTGGACCTCACAAAATAGTAACAGGAATGATATTGACTAAATTTGAAAGTGCCTATACAGTTTTATTAAACAGAATTTACTTACTTATTATGATCTTTCTTCCAGGACTCCAAAAATAGCAACCTTGATATTTTAACTAATTGGATGTTTACATATTAAGGAAACTAAAATTGATCACACTATTAGCAAGGCTAAAAGGGTCAATTCACCAGGAAGATCTGCCCAAAGGGAATTTAAGATTTTAACAGCAAACACAGAGGTCACGAACACCTAAATGATAGTGAAAATTGTGGCAGAATGTCATTGGCTATGTTTTTTGTTCAGAGTCCTTCACCATCAAAATAGGTCTTCTAACAAGCTAAGCATTTCAACACTAATACACAGCTTCAACATATGAATTTTGGGGAAGATAAATTTAAATCCATGAAAAAAAATTGTGTAGTTTACATTAGCGATCCCAGGACTAGACTCTTTAAGAAGAGTGAGATGATTCCCGTGATAGCCCAGGAATAAGGATTCACGGTGGAGCAAAGGTGTTGGTGGGAGCCTCGGACATAAGGGCCTGGTGATCAAACAATGCTAAGGCATGAGAACAGGTGTGGAGTCAGCCTTAACATAGCCCGGGTGACTTCAAAGTTGTTGTCACCATTAATAGATATGGACTTAAGAACATCTCACTTTAGAGAAAAAATAATATTTAGTTGCAAGTATATTGATATCTTCCAATATATTTTCCAATGTACATTTAACCGTAATGAAAAGTATAATTTCTCATGTGAGATTAAACTCTGCACTTCTTAAATGAGCTCCCCTTCTATTGTCTCCCTGTCATCAGAACAATCCTGAAAAATAGTTATCTGTTGTAAGGTTGAGGAAACTGAGGCTCATACTATACATTTTTTACTTCTTAAATTTTTACAAAGTTATGTTTATCCATTTAATCACATGGTAACATTATACAATCTTACACAGCAATAGTCCCAAGAATTTAGAATTCCCTTGTCACAATTGAAAAATTAATATGGAGAGCTGTTTGAAAAAATCCTGATCACTAGACTTAACAAGTGAGATTTACTCAACAATTTAAAAAATGACCTATCATACTTGAGCTCATAAAATTAACTTAACTTCTATATTTGATGAAAACATATTTGCATTCCTTAAATAAGAGGATCTGGGAGTTTAATAATCACTAATCAAAAAGAATTGCAATTTGTTTATCTTTATGAAGCAAATAAATAAAAATTAAAACCTTACAAAACAGAATTTACCAAGTGCTACATTGGGAAGATTTGTAATTAACACATCGAAAAAGTTTTACCTACACTGGTGATTTTGCCTCCCTCTGTTCTCTGTAGATAATTTCTTTAGTCAGTGGGTAAAATGCAGTTATATACATGCAGAATGGCTAAATGTTTAAATTTAGTTATACTGCTTGTACAGATGGAGACACAGAAAATTTTTTCCAGTATAACACTGTTAACTTCTAAAGCAGGTGTTTTGTTTACCAGCTGTCTCTTGGAAACTCTTCAGTTCAAAATGGTGAGGTTTTTTTTTCTTTGTATACAAAATCCAGTCTACTTCCTAAAATTCAACCCAGCATGCAGTTCCTTGGGATATACTATCTGACACCACAGAAAGAAACGACTGTTCAGACTGCACTGTGTATTGACTTTTGTTATTGAAATCCTTATACTGGATTTTAATGATTTTTTCTTCCTATTTGCCATTCCATCCTGTGACATAATGTCAGAGCTATATCTTTCATTTCTTGGAATCCCCAGAGCTTCTCAATGAGCTTAACACATAGCAGACATTTAATAAATTTATATAAAGTTAAATTATGATCATCTCTTGAGTATGTGACTTATATACACGATAGGAAGTAATAATTAAAATGCATATCTGCCCATTTTAAATAAAGAAACAAAGATACAAAGTATCAGTAAGATGGCACAATAGGAAATACCAGAACTTCTTCTACCACAGAGACACTAGCATAATAGCATAACAATATATGGTACGTACACGGGGACAAGAAACAGGAAGAGAGGTAAAGGAGTAGTTTTATATGTAATGGAAGTTAAGTTGTTATCAATTTAAAATATATTATATAAGATATTTTATGTTAGATCCATGGTAACCCCAAAGAAAATAACTATAGAAGACACAGAAACTAAAATGATAAACGAATCATGCCACCACACACACACAGAAAAACATCAATGAAACACAAATGAAAGCAGCTAGAGAGGAAAAGCTGACATGGGATAAGTTAAATGGGATAAATGACAAATAAAAAAGGATGAAAAATGAAAAGAATTGAAAAGTAAAAAGGAATAAAATAACAACAAGACATGCAAAAAACAATAACAAAATGGCAATGGTAAGTTCTTTCCTATTAGTAATTGCTTTAAATGTAAATGGATTAAACTCCCTAATCAAAAGACAGAGTGGCTGAATGGATTAAAAAACAAGATCCAACTACATGCTGTCTACAGGAGATTTATTTTTTGATATAAGCCTGGCAGTAAAATAATAGGAAAAGATATTCTAGACAAATGGTAGCCAAAAGGGAGCAGGGGTAGCCATACTTACATAAAATTGACTTTAAGTTAAAAATGGTCAGAAGACACGAAGTAGGACATGATGTAACAATAAAAGGGTCAATTTACCAGGAAGATGTAATAATTATAAATAGTCAGCTAACATTAGAGCACTCAAATATATGAAGAAAACCTTGACAGAATTGATGTTAGAAATAGATATTAACACAATAATAGTAAAAGACCTAAAAAATTGCATTTTTAGTAGTGGTAGGTCAGTGAGACAGAGGATCAATAAGAAAACAAAGGGGCTGAACAACACTCTAGATCAATGTGACTTAATAAACATGTACTGAACCCTTCACCCAACAACATCAGAATCATCTGCACACCAGGTTAGAGACTTCTCTTTCCCTGCTAACTGATCACAGTGAACTTGGCAGGAGCCATATGAACATGCAGGGAGGGAGAAGCCATGGTAGCTGGAATGGGGTCCATGGGAATTTGGGCCACTAGTTCATGTAACCTGCTTGTGCTTTCAGGGCTTGCTGAGGCCTGATGACTTATTTATTGGGTGATGCAGTACTGCTGTACTCACTCGAATTTATGGCTTAATGAGTCTGATAACATCCAGTTAATGATGGGCAGCTCAGGCCACATAATAACATGGTGACCAATGGTTAAGCATTCAGTCTTTTCTGAGATCCATGAGTAGGCCAATAGCTGATTCTCAAAAGACAAATAGTTATCTGCAGTGAATGGCTGGGCTTTTCTCCAAAATCATAAAGACCCGTGCTGTGGTTCACCTATAGAAGCCTCCAAAGGCCAGTCTAGCATTTCTAACTTGCTCACATTAGGCCACGTTTAAGTTCATGTTTCAATTATCCCAGCAAAGAAATTATTAGCCTATTAAACAAATTATTAAAATCCTCCCTAATAGAATCTCAGCTTAGACAGACCATATCGATAAATTCCACCTGATTCAACTTTTATTTTCCTTTCACTCTTAATCCATACTCTTAGTATCCATTCACATATATATTCCCTAGAATTCTGCTTGTATAAATTAGAAAATTCAAGTGCTTGTGGAGTGTAGTGCACCTCCTCATGAGTCATACTTTGTACCTCACCTCCAGGGGACTACTGGGACTTGGGTCTAGTTATAGGTCTGGAAGCAAAGCGGGGAAGTAGGGGTGGCTCTGGAGAGAAATGGCATTACCTTGCATAGTAACTGCCTTTGGGGAGTCCATTACAGGTTTTTCAGGACCCTCAGACAGGAGTGGAGGGGTGAGGAAAGTATTCTCATTGCAGATGGGGAGGCTGCTCCCACTGAAGTCCTGAAAATGGAGCACTGCTCCGACTCACCACTGAAAATGGAGAAGCCTCCTCTATGGGCAAAAAAGTCATCACAATTTACTGGCTCATTGTGCTCATACTCATCAGGGTCTTCCCACAGGGTCGTTCCCATTCTGACTTTCAGGATCCCATTCTTTACCAATCAATGCCCTCACTATAGCAGATAGACAGTTCACCAGGCTGGGAGTTCAAGTTGCATTTTGATTCAGCCAGTCGCAGAGTGGTATTCCGCATCTGATTTTTAACAATCTCAGCCTTATGACTATGGGAGAAAAGATCTCCTTCATAGCACACCCAGAATCTTTCATGTCATTTACGTAGCCCTTGAGCTTGGAATTTCAATTCCTGAACTCATCCTTTTACTTTCTCACTTTGTACAATGAGTTAGGAGCTGTCAGTCAATAGCATTATATTCATTCGTTTGCCAAAAATGCTCAAATGTATATACACAGTACTCAGATCCTTGATTCTTATAAGCGATTGATTAGGAGTGTCCAATGGTGATATTCTGCATATCCCTACGGCTAGATCACACCATGGAATATTAGGCTCTCTTTTCTGCTGGAAATAGAGTCATTGGCACCTTTAAATCCAATCAGATTAAAGAGCCAATTCCAGATACTTCAGAACCAACTCAGAAAATTCATCCTTAAAATCTCTCCCAAGAATGACTCTTGGCACCAAGTCAGCTTGGGCTGCCACATAGTAAATACCGTAGACGGTGATGTAAACAACAAGAATGTGTTGCTCACAGTTCTGGAGGCTGGAAGTCCAAGATCAAGGTCCAGTGGGTTTTGGTTTCTGGTATGGGCTCTCTTCCTGGCTTGCAGATAGCAACATTCTGGCTGTGTCCTCACTTGGTAGATAATGAGATAGCTCTAGTTTCTGTTTCTTTTTTGCGGGGGAGGGGACTGAGTTTTGCTCTTGTTGCCCAGACTGGGGTGCAATGATGCAATCTCAGCTCACTGCAACCTCCGCCTCCCAGGTTTAAGCGATTTTCCTGCCTCAGCCTCCCAAGTAGCTGGGATTATAGGCATGCACTACCACTCCTGGCTAATTTTGTATTTTTAGTAGAGATGGGGTTTCTCCATGTTGGTCAGGTTAGTCTCGAACTCTCAACCTCAGAGGATCCACTTGCTTTGGCCTCCCAAAGTGCTGGGATTACAGGCATGAGCCACCATGCCCAGCCCCTCTTTCTTTTCTTAAAGGACACCAATATTATGAAATGAAAATGTTATCCTTATGGCATCATTTCACTTTGATACCTCCTAAAGTCCCTATCATGAAATACAGTCACATTAGGGGTTAAGGTTTCAATATATGCATTTTGGAAGGACACTAAAATTCCACTCATAGCATTCTTCCCCTGTTTCCCCCAAATCCATGTTCTTATCACATGCAAAATACAGTCATCGTATTTCAGTGGCCCCCAAATTCTTAACTTATTCTAGCATTAACTCTAAAGGTTAAAGGTCAAAGTCTCATATTAATATCATTGAAATAAGATATGAATGAGACTTGAGGTACAATTCATCATGAGCCAAAATTCCTCTCCAGCGCTGAGCCTGTGAAACAGACAAGTTATGTGTCTCCAAAATACAATAATGGGACAGGCATAGGATAGATATTTCCTTTACAAAATAAAAAAATATAAATTAAAAAAGGAGGTGATGATTTCCATGAAAGTAGAAAACCTAGCAAGGGCAGTTTCATTAAGCCTTAACTCTGAAGAATAACCTCTTTTTTTCCATATCTTGCTAAGGAGGGTGTAGGACAACCCCACCCATTTGGTTAATAGCTCTACAGTCTGGTCCTATAGAATCCAAGAAGTCTGACAACTTTTCCTTAATCTGCCCTGCTCCCTCTGTCCTCTTCAGTTCAAACTGGCCAGGTCTTTGATGGTGTAGTCTATTTGCTGTTCCTGGTTTCAGCTGACATGGCTGATTAAGCTAATGGGTCACCCCCATTATCTCTTTAGCAAAGGGAGATTCAGCCACACTCTTAGTGTTGTCTCCAGAACAGACTTTCCCAGTTTTTGCATTATTGATAAGCTGAGAAATTTCTAAATTTCCTGGTCCTGGGTCTTTTTGCTTAACAAATCCTTCTTTAATCCATATTTCTCCTATTGTATTACCTTAAGGAGGACCCAAGCCATACTTTCAACACTTTGCTTAAAAATTGCATCTGGTAAACAGCCAATTGTATCAATTATAAGTGCTATTTTTCTCAAAACATTGGAAAAAAATGCAACCAAGATATTTGCTACTATATAACAAGAAGCACTTTTCCTCCAGCTTACAATAACCTGTTCTCATTTCCATCTGAGATCTTCCCAGAATATTTAACACCTATATTTCCACAAACATTCTATTTTGATTATTCATGATTATTTTCTAAGAAGAGTGAAGCTCTCCTCTTTTCCTCCTGATCCCTTACCAGAATTGCCTTTAATGTCCACAGTTCTACTAATAGTCCTGTAATAGAAATTCAGGCTTTTTCTAGTCTTTACCTCAAAACTCAGCCAGCCTCTACCCATTACCCAGTTCCCAAGCCAAGCCCAAGCCAGGTCCACATTTTCAGGTATTTGTTACAGCAGCAGTCCCCTTCCTGGTACCAAAATCAGTGCAGTGTTGTTCAGGGGTTTCCAGAGAAACAAAACCAGTAGGGTGTGTGTATATGTGTGTGTGTGTGTGTGTGTGTGTGTGTGTGTGTGTGTGTGTGTGTATACAATAGAATGGTTGACCAAGTATATTTGAGCACCCAGTGGCCCATTCAAGTTGGCACAAAAAATTAACAATCACAGGTAATTACTAGAAGTTATATCCTGATACAATTTCATGATTGAATGAGTTTACACTTTAGCAAAATGTAATAAAAAAGAATTGGAAATGATTCTGTATTAATATAAGCAGTTGTTAAAATAAGTATATTTTGATGCATTTTCAACTGCGTCATTATCAAAAATAGTAATATTTTGAAAGATCACATAAGTAAACACATATTTTTCTCACTAATATAAAAAATAAAAAACCAATAAATTTTATATGCAGGATTAAAATCTAATGTACATATTTTATTACTGGCTACAATTCAGCATTCTAACATAGAATTAAATAAAATTAATCTGATGCTAGCTAATTTTATTGTGGGAATTTAATGAATTATATGACTATTTTCTTTCTAATATTGCAAACTAGGAAATGTCATAGACTTTGGTAGACTTCCTGGTGGTCAAGAGATTAAAATCAAAGTTTCAAATTTCTAACGTTTAAAGAATACATGTAAGAAATGAACTATGAATTTTAAATACCCAGCTGATCTACTTGGTAAACATTCCATTATATAAACCAATGTTTTCTAAATATAATGATCTCTTAAAATCACCTATGCTCACGTCAGAACAATTATCATCAACTCAAGGGTGTGTTCTAGGACTCCATGCTATTGCTGCTGAGATCTCTTTGATGGTGTTAGTCTTACCAATGATGCAGACAAAACAGATGATTCCTTAAATCTGTATTTTACTACTCCTTAATATTTGCATCCTTATAGTATACTATATTATATTTTATATAGTATAGGCCTATACTATATTATATAGCAGATTATATATGCTATATTATATAGCATATTATATAGTATAGGCCTATATTATTATATTACATAGCATATAGTATAGGCCTATACTATATTATAAAGCATATATAGAGTATAAACCTATATTGTTTTATATATTATATATATAATATATTATACTATTATATCTTCCATATTAGTTTTTAAATAATATAGGATAGGCCTATATTATTGTATATATAATATATAAAACATATACATTTTCATATATATGCAAATAGTAAGTATATAATATATAATATCATAAGTTATATATATTACATAAATATATATAAAATAATATAGGCCTGTAGTTTTACAATATGATATATATATATATATATATATATATAATCATATGGGCATATATTATTATTTAAAAACCAATACAGAAGAATCACTTACATAGTGCTTCTTTTCTTTTCTTTTTTTTTTAACATTTGGAGGTAATCCCATACCTCCTCCTTTTCTTATTTTTTTATTATACTTTATGTTCTAGGGTACATGTGCACAGTGTGCAGGTTTGTTACATATGTACACATGTGCCATGTTGGTGTGCTGCACCCATTAACTCGTCATTTACATTAGGTATATCTCCCAATGCTATCCCTCCTCCCATTCCCCTCCCCACAATAGGCCCCAGGGTGTGATGTTCCCCTTCCAGTGTCCAAGTGATCTCATTGTTCAATTCCCACCTATGACTGAGAATGTGCGGAGTTTGGCTTTCTGTTCTTGTGACAGTTTGCTGAGAATGATGGTTTCCAGCTGCATCCATGTCCCTACAAAGGACACGAACTCATCCCTTTTTATGGCTGCATAGTATTCCGTGGTGTATATGTGCCACATTTTCTTAATTCAGTCTGTCATTCATGGACGTCTGAGTTGATTACAAGTCTTTGCTATTGTGAATAGTGCCACAATAAACATATGTGTGCATGTGTCTTTATAGCAGCATGATTTATAATCATTTGAGTATACACCCAGTAACGGGATGGCTGGGTCAAATGGTATTTCTAGTTCTAGATCCTTGAAGAATCGCCACACTGTTTTCCACAATGGTTGAACTAGTTTACAGTCCCACCAACAGTGTAAAAATGTTCCTGTTCCTCCACATACTCTCCAGAACCTGTTCTTTCCTGACTTTTTAATGATTGCCATTATAACTCATGTGAGATGGTATCTCATTGTGGTTTTGACTTGCATTTCTCTGATGGTGAGTGATGATGAGCATTTTTTCATATGTCTGTTGGCTGCATAAATGTCTTCTTTTGAGAAGTGTCTATTCATATCCTTTGCCCACTTTTTGATGGGGTTGTTTGTTTTTCTCTTGTAAATTTGTTTGAGTTCTTTGTAGGTTCTGGATATTAGCCCTTTGTCAGATAAGTAGATTGCAAAAATTTTCTCCCATTCTTTAGGTTGCCTGTTCACTCTGATGGTAGTTTCTTTTGTGATGCAGAAGCTCTTTAGTTTAATTAGATCCCATTTCTCAATTTTGGCTTTTGGCCATTACTTTTGGTGTTTTAGACATGAAGTCCTTGCCCATGCCTATGTGCTGAATGATATTGCCTAGATTTTCTTCTAGGTTTTTTATGGTTTCAGGTCTAACATTTAAGTCTCTAATCCATCTTGAATTAATTTTTGTATAAGGTGTAAGGAAGGGATCCAGTTTCAACTTCCTACTTATGGCTAGCCAGTTTGCCCAGCACCATTTATTAAATAGGGAATCCTTTCCACATTTAGTGTTTTTGTCAGATTTGTCAAAGATCATATGGTTGCAGATGTGTGGTATTATTTCTGAGGGCTCTGTTCTGTTCCATTGGTCTATATCTCTGTTTTGGTACCAGTACCATGCTGTTTTGGTTACTATAGCCTTGTAGTATTGTTTGAAGTCAGGTAGTGTGATGCCTCCAGCTTTGTTCTTTTGGCTTAGGATTGTCTTGGCAATGCAGGCTCTTTTTTAGTTCCATATGAACTTTAAAGTAGTTTTCTTTCCAATTTTGTTAAGAAAGTTATTGGTAGCTTAATGGGGATGGCACTGAATCTATAAATTACCTTGGGCAGTTTGGCCATTTTCACGATATTGATTCTTCCTATCCATGAGCATGGAATGTTCTTCCATTTGTTTGTGTCCTCTTTTACTTCACTGAGCAGTGGTTTGTAGTTCTCCTCAAAGAGGTCCTTCACATCCCTTGTAAGTTGGATTCCTAGGTATTTTATTCTCTTTGAAGCAATTGTGAATGTGAGTTCATTAATGATTTGGCTCTGTGTTTGTCTGTTATTGGTGTATAAGAATGCTTGAGATTTTTGCACATTGATTTTGTATCCTGAGACTTTGCTGAAGTTGCTTATCAGCTTAAGGAGATTTTGGGCAGAGATGATAGGATTTTCTAAATATACAATCCTGTCATCTGAAAACAGGGACAATTTGACTTCTTTTTTTCCTAATTGAATATCCTTTATCTCTTTCTCTTGCCTGATTGCCCCGGCCACAACTTCCAACACTATGTTGAATAGTAGTAGTGAGAGAGGGCATCCCTGTCTTGTGCCAGTTTTCAAAGGGAATGCTTCCAGGTTTTGCCCATTAAGTATGATATTGGCTGTGGATTTGTCATAAATAACTCTTATTATTTTGAAATACGTTCCATCAGTACTGAATTTATGGAGAGTTTTTAGCATGAATGTCTGTTGAATTTTGTCAAAGACCTTTTCTGCATCTATTGAGATAATCATGTGGTTTTTGTCATTGGTTCTGTTTATATGTTGGATTAGGTTTATTGATTTGTGTGTGTTGAACCAGCCTTGCATCCCAGGGATGAAGCCCACTTGATCACGGTGGGTAAGCTTTTTGATGTGCTTCTGGATTCGGTTTGCCAGTATTTTATTGAGGATTTTTGCATCGATGTTCAACAGGGATATTGATCTAAAATTCTCTTTTTTTGTTGTTGTGTCTCTTCTAGGCTTTGGTATCAGGATGATGTTGGCCTCATAAAATGAGTTAGGGAGAATTCACTCTTTGTCTATTGATTGGAATAGTTTCAGAAGAAATGGTACCAGCTCCTCCTTGTACCTTTGGTAGAATTTAGCTGTGAAACCGTCTGGTCCTGGACTTTTTTTGTTGGTAGACGATTAATTATTTCCTGAATTTCAGAGGCTGTTATTGGTCTATTCAGGGATTCAACTTCTTCCTGGTTTAGTCTTGGTAGAGTGTATGTGTCCAGGAATGTATCCATTTCTTCTATGTTTTCTAGTTTAATTGCGTAGAGGTGTTTATAGTATTCTCTGATGGTAGTTTGTATTTCTGTGGGGTCGGTGGTGATATTCCCTTGATCATTTTTTATTGTGTCTCTTTGATTCTTCTCTCTTTTCTTCTTTATTAGTCTTGCTAGCGGTCTATCAATGTTGTTGATCTTTTCAAAAAACCAGCTCCTGGATTCATTGACTTTTTGGAGGGTTTTTTTGGTCTCTATCTCCTTCAGTTCTGCTCTGATCTTGTTATTTCTTGCCTTCTGCTAGCTTTTGAATGTGTTTGCTCTTGCTTCTCCAGTTCTTTTAATTGTGATGTTAGAGTGTCAATTTTAGATCTTTCCTGCTTTCTCTTGTGGGCATTTAATGCTATAAATTTCCCTCTACACACTGCTTTAAATGTGTCCCAGAGATTCTGGTATGTTGTATCTTTGTTCTCATTGGTTTCAAAGAACATCTTTATTTCTGCCTTCATTTCGTTATGTACCCAGCAATCATTCAGAAGCAGGTTTTTCAGTTTCCATGTCATTGAGCAGTTTTGATTGAGTTTCTTAATCCTGAATTCTAGTTTGATTGCACTGTGCTCTGAGAGACAGTTTGTTATAACTTCTCTTATTTTACATTGGCTGAGGAGTGCTTTGCTTCCAACTATGTGGTCAGTTTTGGAATAAGTGTGATGTGGCGCTGAGAAGAATGTAGATTCTGTTGATTTGGGTTGGAGAGTTCTGTAGATGTGTATTAGGTCCACTTGGTGTAGAGTTGAGTTCAGTTCTTGGATATCCTTGTTAACTTTTTGTCGCATTGATCTGTCTAATGTTGACAGTGGTATGTTAAAGTCTCCCATTATTATTGTGTGGGAGTCTAAATCTCTTTGTAAGTCTCTAAGGACTTGCTTTATGAATCTGGGTGCTCCTGTACTGAGTGCATATATATTTAGGATGCTTAGCTCTTCTTGTTGAATTGATCCCTTTGCCATTATGTAATGGCTTTCTATGTCTCTTTTGATCTTTGTTGTTTTAAAGTCTGTTTTATCAGAGACTAGGATTGCAACTCCTGTGTTTTTTTGTATTCCATTTGCTTGGTAGATCTTCCTCCATTCCTTTATTTTGAGCCTACGTGTGTCTCTGCATATGAGATGGGTCTCCTGAATACAGCAAACTGATGGGTCTTGACTCCTTATCCAGTTTTCCAGTCTGTGTCTTTTAATTGGACCATTTAGTCCATTTACATTTATGGTTAATATTGTTATATGTGAACTTGATCTTGTCATTATGATGTTAACTGCTTATTTTGCTCATTAGTTGATGAAATTTCTTCCTAGCATCGATGATCTTTATATTTTAGCATGTTTTTGCAATGGCTGGTACCGGTTGTTCCTTTCCATGTTTAGTGCTTCCTTCACGATCTCTTGTAGAGCAGGCCTGGTGGTGACAAAATCTCTGAGCATTTGCTTGTCTGTAAAGGATGTTATTTCTCCTTCACTTATGAAACTTAGTTTGGTTTTGATATGAAATTCTGGGTTGAACATTCTTTTCTTTAAGAATGTTGAATATTGCCCCCCACTCTCTTCTGGCTTGTAGAGTTTCTGCTGAGAGATTTGCTGTTAGTCTTACGGGTTTCCCTTTGTGTATTACAAGACCTTTCTCTCTGGCTGCCCTTAACATTTTTTCCTTCATTTCAACTTTGGTGAATCTGACAATTATGTGTCTTGGAGTTGCTCTTCTTGAGGAATATCTTTGTGGCATTCTCTGTATTTCCTGAATTTGAATGTTGACCTGCCTTGCTAGGTTGGGGAAGTTCTCCTGGATAATATCCCGAAGAGTGTTTTCCAACTTGGTTCCATTCTCCCTGTCACTTTCAGGTACACCAATCAGATGTAGATTTGGTCTTTTCACATAATCCCGTATTTCTTGGAGGCTTTGTTCATTTCTTCTTGCTCTTTTTTCTCTAAACGTCTCTTCTTGCTTCATTTCATTCATTTGATCTTCAATCACTGATACTCTTTCTTCCAGTTGACCGATCGGTTACTAAAGCTTGTGCATTTGTCACGTAGTTCTCATGTCATGGTTTTCATCTCTATAAGGTTGTTTATGGACTTCTCTGCTTTGGTTATCCTAGTTATCCATTCATGAAATATTTTTTCAAGGTTTTTAGTTCCTTTCCGCTGGGTTTGTAGTTCCTCCTTTAGCTCTGAGAAGTTTGATCGACAGAAGCCTTCTTCTCTCAACTCATCAAAGTCATTCTCCATCCAGCTTTGTTCTGTTGCTGGCAAGGAGCTGTGTTCCTTTGGAGGGGGAGAGGCGCTCTGATTTTCTGAATTTCCAACACTGCTTTTTCCCCATCTTTGTGGTTTTATCTACCTTTGGTCTTTGATGGTGATGATGTACAGATAGGGTTTTGGTGTGGATGTCCTTTCTGTTTGTTAATTTTCCTTCTAACAGTCAGGACCCTCAGCTGCAGGTCTGTTGGAGTTTGCTTGAGGTTCACTCCAGACCCTGTTTGCCTGGGTATCAGCACCAGAGGCTGCAGAAGAGAGAATATTGCTGAACAGCAAGTGTTGCTGTCTGATTGTGGCTCTGGAAGCTTCATCTCAGAGATGTGTCCGGCTGTGTGAGGTGTGAGGTGTCAGTCTGCACCTAGTCAGGGATGTCTCCCAGTTAGGCTACTCAGGGGTCAGGGACCCACTTGAGCAGATAGTCTGTCCATTCTCATATCTCAACCTCCATGCTGGGAGAATCACTACTCTCTTCAAAGCTGTCAGACAGGGACATTTACATCTGCAGAGGTTTCTGCTGCTTTTTGTTTAGCTATGCCCTGTCCCCAGAGGTGGAATCTACAGAGGCAGGCAGGTCTCCTTGAGCTGTGGTGGGCTCCATGCAGTTCGAGCTTCCTGGGGCTTTGTTTACCTACTTAAGCCTCAGCAATGGTGGGTGTTCCTCCCCCATTGCTAGACTGCTGTGCTAGCAATGAGAGAGGCTCCGTGGGCATGGGACCCTCCAAGCCAGGTGTAGGATATAATCTCCTGGTGTGCCGTTTGCTAAGACCCTTGGTAAAGTGCAGTATTAGGGTGGGAGTGACCTGATTTTCCAGATGTTGTGTGTCATGGTTACCCTTGGCTAGGAAAAAGAATTATCTTCCCCCTTGCACTTCCCAGGTGAGACCATGCCTTTCCCTGCTTAGGCTGTAGGCTCTCGCTCATTGGACTGCACCCACTGTCCTGCACTGACTGTCTGGCACACCCCAATGAGATGAACCCAGTACCTCAGTTGGAAATGCAGAAATCACCTGTCTTCTGTGTTGCTCACACTGGGAGCTGGAGGTTGGAACTGTTCCTATTCGGCCATCTTGGGTACGCCCTAGTGCTTATTTTCAATGCAGATCCCTATTATACATTCCCAAACCTCAATCTGATTCAGTAAATTTAGGGAGAAACTCAGGATTATGATTGTTTCATGAGCACAGTTGTGGTTGAAAGAGGCTTGTTATGAATTTTTCATTAAGATGGTCATGGACATGGTTATGATTTCTGATAAAGATGGTCAAGGATTACACTTTGAAAAATACCAATTTAAACACAACTGCACAGCATGGCAAAAAGACTATTGGGTAAAGATGCAGTTCTGTGCTGACTCACTCTGTGATCTTGGGCACAATCATGTTGTAGTTCCTGAATCTGATTTAGTCATCTCCAAGTGCAAGGATTGAGCTATGTTCCGTTCTGGCTCTAACATGCAGAGGTCCTACCAGCATGTTTTGGCAATGTTATGGTGGTGCATTGACTTTATTACACAGATCCCAATGTTTCATGCTTTGGGTGGACTCTAGTTCTCATTCTCTTGTTCACTGGAAATTTTCAATACAGCTTGATAAAAGTTATATATTCCTCAAATGCTCAGGTGATAAATTGTTTGTTAGAAAATAATAGGCATGCCAGTTAATTTAAGTGTTTAAAATACAGTCAACTGGTTATTTTAGAAAAGTAGGAAATGGTTAGGAAATTGCTTTTATGTCAGCTGCCCAGAATCTAATCTGGATTCAGTTTTGCAACATTTTGCAGAAGAAAGCTTTCAAAATAATTTATGTTAGCATTTAGAGACTAATAAGCTTTTAAAATACTTTATGCAATTTAAAATAAAAAAGCAAGAACAATTGTCTTTACCACTTGTAATTTGTGGTTATAAGAGTTCTTAATCAACACTCATAAATAAGAAGACACCATAAAATAATTAGGCTATTGAAATAAGAACACAAAAAATTTTTAAGAAAATTGGCCAAAGAACTGAATTTCAATTTGCTGTATCCATTCTCCTAAGCTCATAGTCTAGATATAATTAAAACAAAAACATTTACTCATTTATTTCTGCAAGATTAAAAAATTTTTGATTTTATACAATCCTTTCATAAATGCTTTAGATCAGATATAACAAATTTTCTTATTATTTGACTAGCAAATCTCAAAGGGAAAATTTATAAATACATATAGTCAATGTATACATAGTCAAATTCAAATAGACATATTTGCATATTACATCGAGTTAAAAACTATATTAATAAATGACAAATATAAAAGCAAATTCATCTAACCATGTTTTCACTCCGCATTTGGTTTACTTTTGCTTAGAGGTCTATTTCAGTAATTATCTCACCAGGTCTCTTTGTACACAGACTACAATGACACCATCAAAAATTAAAGATATTGAGGAGAAAAATCAACGAATACAACTTTCAGAAATCTAATTTTAGATATATTTTGGTCTCTTGTTTTTCCTCTTGAATTTTTCTCTGACTACTCATACAGAAGCAACTAAACTTATGGAAATTAATTGACTTTCACATGAAGTCGAAAATCTGAGAAATCAAGCAGATTTGTAGTACATATAAAGTACGCAGCACAAGGACAAAATAGCTGCTTTATAAATAGAAATTGTGAGAATGGATAGTGGAAGCATTTGCAATAGTAGCAGTAGTAAAAAGAGCATTTGTTTTGGTTTTGCAAAAAGCCTTAAATGATTTTTCTGTTTGAAAAATTACAATTCTATTATTTCAAATTCAGCTTTTCTCAAAGCACATAATTACTGTTACTTAATTTTTGTGATTTGTTAGAAGTCGACAACTGATTTAAACGATTACTGCAATAAAAAGAACAAGAACAAGAAGTAGTTTGCTGACCTAAAACGTCTGAGTAGAATAGAACTGAATATAATGTGTTTTTAAATATTTTTATGAAAATTCAAGGCCTATAGGAAAGCAGATGTAGGTATTGATCTTGAATATGAATGAATTATTCATATTAACCCTTTTTACAGCCAATATAATAATGAGAGGTGCTATAATTAATGCAATGGTATTATGTCTCAGAGAAAATCCTATGATACAAGCATATTAAGATATAAGATATAGAATAGAATAAACTAATGTTGCTCTCACCTATTTCTCATTTATTCCCAGAATACACATAAACTGTCATGAAGAAGAAAAAAAAGAGCCCATGACAGTAAATGTGTGAAATTACGATGTCATAGAAATAAATATTTGGTCTTAGTCCCGGGTTCCTGGATAGACTGCCTAAAACCCTTGTAATTTGCTAAGGGATAAGAGTGATAATGGTGAAAAGAGTGTCTTTCATTATTCATGACAAGTGCCTTTCAACCGCACCTGAGTTTATATTATTGAGTGACTTTCAGAGAAACTAAGCAGCGGGTGTGGCTTGCCAGGGTAACTATGGATTAAAGGATAGGAACTTTCAACCCCAATCCCCCAACTTCTAGGAAGGCAAGAGGGACTGGAGATTGAATTAATCACCAATGGTCGATGATATAATCTATTGCCTATGTAATGGAACTTCCCTAAAAATCCCTAACCAAAGGGATTCTGAGAGCTTCCAGGTTGGTGAACACGAGGAAGGCCTCAGGGCTTGGTGCATATGGGCAGGACATGAAGCTCCAAACGCCTTCCTCCATGCCTGCCATGTGTATCTCTTCCATCTGGCTTTTCTGAGTTGCACCCTTTTATGTTAAACCAGTAATCTAAACTGTTTTTCTGAGTCCTGTGAGCCTTAAGAGAGAGGGCTGTCCTTGGGTAGACCACTATTCAAATGCCTATGAGAGATTCTCCAACTCTCTCTTCCCAAAGGAATTGTATCTAGAGATGGTTGAGTTTATTCAGACCTACAACAACTCTTAAAATGGCTGTATTTCCTTAAATATGTAATAGCATATAACTTGCAAGTCTTCTTATAGAAAAAAAAAGTGTTTGGATTCAATCTAATAAAAAAGATGTCATGTGCTTAATATTTATGCATAATCAAAATCCACTATGTCTTACAATTCTGTGAATTTCTCATTTCCATTTCCTTACTAGTCACTTCACAACTGAGGATCTAAAAGTTATTACACACACACACACACACACACACACAGACACACCCTGAAGTGATTTTCCCAAACAAAAGCTTCAGGAACAAAGTCCATTTGTAAAGGCAAAAGCCTGATGGCAATGACCAGTGGTTCCCTAGATCAGTTTTCCTGGCTCTAACTCTGTTCTGCACATCCGGCCACCACTGCCATTACCTGCACATAGGCCACAACTGTTACCTCCCAGATTCACCACCTTTGCACACTCAATCAAAAAAAAAAAAAAAAAAAAAGATATGGCAAGGAGAAGTAAATTCATGTCTATTTATTTTCAACTCTGGAAAAATGCTTGGCACTCGATAGGTTCTTCATATATATTTGTTGAGTGAATAGGTAAAAGATTGACTAAAGTGTTGATGATTTAGTAGTTAAATCTGGCTAGAAGTTTCTCTAGGCTTTAGCACTGGGGTTGAAAAAAAGACCATTATTTAACCTTAAAAATAAGCATAAAACAAATAAAATAAGACTTTCTTTCTTTTTTTTTTAAGTTCTGCTAAGTCCTGATAGGCCCAAAGAAAGGAAGAGGCCATGGATTTCATTTTCCATCCTTTCTCTTCTCACGGGGCAATCATCTATTGGCAATTCAGTTGTCTGTGTTTACTAAGGAAGATGAGATCTTCAGTAGATTTCAGTAATAGTTATATGGCCCATTCATGTTTTGCTTTCACATTTTAAATTTATAGCAATCTTATGTGTCTTTGTGAAGCCTTATTTAACACCCAGAGTACAAGTATACTTCCCATAAAACTCACCATATATAACAAAGCATAGCACCTGGTAGAAATTATCATCTGCTATACATAAGACTCTAACTTAAAATCCTAATAAACATAAGCAGCTTCTGTATAGTAAAAATAACCAGGGGAAGAGAATACTAAATTCTAGCCTCACAGTGACTACTTAATATCCATGTGATCTTGGAAGAATAATTTTAAAGGGATTTAGCTTGCTCATCTGAAGAAAATTAGAGTGCTAAATCATTCCTATATATTCCAATTTAAAAAAAACAAAGAAAGAAAAGAAAATTGACTGTCTTTATAATGAGGCATGTTGTAAGTGGGTGAGAGGAAAAACAACTTTAGGTATCAAAGTATTTCTGAAGTGTCCAATACTTATCCCTTCCTTCATTAGATGACTTACTCCTCAAAAAATTCATTTTCCAGGCCAAAGCTACAGTATTAGTTTATTGAATATAATTTCACTGTTTTGTTTTGTGTATGTATTTACTGTTACAGTCCCTTTCTTTGGTACCACACTGGAAGATATACTGGTTATCTTCATCCTCAGTCAAGGGTCTAATTAGTCAAGACTCTGACATCCGCATTTGTCAGAATGAGAAGCCAGCTCAATGGGGGGACAATAAAATGTAGCAAGTCCTTCCCTGGCTTTAAAAATCCATACTCCTGATGCAATTTCCTATACAAATATAATTGGAAAGACACTCGAAACATAGGGCAGGAAGCACATTTGGGGTTAAATAAGAAAACAAAAAAGTATCACAGACAGGTGCTGCATCGAGATATCGATGACATACATCACATGACATACATGACTCACTCACTGACTCATCCATTGCCACTTCTAGTCCTGCAAGCTCTGCTCAGCATGAGTGCTCTATACAGGTGTACCATTTTTAATCCTTTGTACCATTTTTTACTGTACTTCTACTGTATTTTTCTTTGCTGAGATATGTTTGGAGATACAAATACTTACTATATTGTTGCAATTACCTTCAAGTTTTAGTATAGTAATGTGCTGTACAGGTGTGTAGCATAAGAACAATAAGCTATCCCATGTAGACTAACTGTGTAGTAGCTTATAACTCCTAGGTTCATGTTAAGTGGTCCCATAAGATTATAAAGGAACTGAAAAATTTCTATTCCCTAGTGAACCCCCCAAGAAAAATTCACAATGAAGGGTTTAGTAGAAGATTCTGCAGACCTCAAGAAGCTCCTTAAAATGTTTGAGTGGGGTGTTGTGGCATGCACCTGTAATTCCAGTTACTTGGGATGCTCAGGTGGGAGGCTTGCTTGAGCCTAAGACTTTGAGTTCAGTCTGAGCAGCCTAGAGAGATCCCATCTCTAAACAAACAAACAAAAAGTTTGAAACCATAGATCCTAACACCTACAAGTTTTCATTAATAGAGAGGAATGTTTATGATGCTTTACCTGTTTATAAACAAGTATATAATGAAAAAAGAAGCAAACCATCATGGACATATTTCTAAAAATATGACTGCTATTCAAGAAGAGCTTCAGACACGTCCTTCCAGTGGTATTCAGAAGAAGGCATCATTACCATGGGAGATGACAACTCCATGGCTGTTACTGCCCCTGAAGACCTTCCAGTGGGACAAGAGGAGGTGGCAGATAGTCGTATTGATGATCCTGACCCTGTGCAGGCCTAGGCTAGTATGTGTCTTTGGGTATTAGTTTCCAACAAACTATTTTAAAAAGTTAAAAAATTAAAATTCAAAAAATAAAATAGAAAAGAGCTTATAGAACAAGGATATATGAAAGAAAATATTTTTGTACAGTTGTAAATGTTTGTGTTTTAAGCTAAATGCTATTACAAAAGAGTAAAAAAAAACACATCACACACCGGAGCCTATCATGGCGAGGAGGGAGGGATTGCATTGGGAGTTATACCTGATGTAAATGACGAATTGATGGGTGCTGACGAGTTGATGGGTGCAACACACCAACATGGCACAAGTATACATATGTAACAAACCTGCACGTTATGCACATGTACCCTAGAACTTAAAGTATAATAAAAAATTAAAAAAAAACAACTCAACAACAACAACAAAAAAAGCAAACCATTGAAAGTTTATTAAGTGAAAAGTTATAATAAGGTTTTTATTAAAGAATTTTTAAAAATAAACTTATGTAGCCTATGCGTACAGCATTTAAAAGCCTACAGTAGGCCGGGCGCGGTGGCTCAAGCCTGTAATCCCAGCACTTTGGGAGGCCGAGGCGGGCGGATCACGAGGTCAGGAGATCGAGACCACCCTGGCTAACACGGTGAAACCCCGTCTCTACTAAAAACTACAAAAAACTAGCAGGGTGAGGTAGCGGCGCCTGTAGTCCCAGCTACCTGGGAGGCTGAGGCAGGAGAATGGCGTGAACCCAGGAGGAGGAGCTTGCAGTGAGCTGAGATCTGGCCACAGCACTCCAGCCCGGGTGACAGAGCGAGACTCCATCTCAAAAAAAAAAAAAAAAAAAGTCTACAGTAGTGTACAGTAATGTCCTAGGGCTTCATATTCACTTACCACTCACTCACTCATGCACAGCAACTTCTATACTGCAATTATAGTCCTGCAAACTCCATTTATCATAAGTGCTCCATATAGGTGTACCATTTTTTGTCTTTTATGCCATACTTTTACTGCACCTTTTCTATGTTTGGATATGTTTGGAGATATAAATACTGTACTGTTACAACTGCCTACAAGTTTTAGTATAGTAATGTGCTGTAGCGGCATGCAGGCTAAGACCAATAGGCTATCCCATGTAATGTAGGTGTGTTATAGTTTATAACTTCCAAGTTTGTGGTAAATACACTGATATTGGCACAACAGTAAGATCCCCTAATGACGCATTTCTCATAATGTATCCCTGTTCTTAAGTGATGCATGGTTGCATTTAAATGTGTTAGAAGATATTAATGATAACCCACCCACACTTTCTAGGGGGTCACAATGGCAAGACTTATAACTATAGCTCCCCAAGACAAAAGAAAACCCAAAAAGAAAAACATTTTTTAAAACATATGATCTTCCAGATGTTGATAGAGAACTGGATTATCAACAGATGCTGAGCAATCCACTTGACTACTAGTCATCAAGAAAATATTTAGGAAATGGGGGTGGGTTTCATTGTCACTCCCATTTGCACATGTAATTCACTTCAAAGTTTGTTGCCTAATTTAGTCTGATCCTAGGAAACACTAGTTTGATCATAGGAACACAATGATTTGTGGTGATGATGATCTATCTGGTCTCATGTGGGTGTGTGTATAGTATTTCTGCATGGACTGTTAGGCCAGTTAATAAGAGGTGTTGATTATCCCATTCACTGAAAATTAGAATTGAGTCAGTCATTAATTTATCGTCACTCTTCTACAGAAAGGACTGCATTTCTAGGAAACTTGTTCTCTTCTTTTTAACGTGAAAATTTTAGTAAGCTAATTGCACACTAACTGGTTAGAAAAATCTGTAACACATTCATGTGGAAAAAAGAAAGAAAGGCATCACAGTGGAAAAAAGAAAAAGAGAATGCAAAACTAGAAGCTTAAATGTGAAATAAGGGTTTAAAGATGCAAACAGAAAGAAGAACCAGAAAAATACTTTGAAATAGTATTAATCTTTATCCTTAAAGTTTTCTACCTTAAAATGTATCCCCATTATGCTGAAAGATTATTTTTGAAGAGTTGAGATTGAGAGAACCTGATAGACAACTAGAATTTCTTTCACCCATTTAATATATCTTTCATTTATTTTCACTGTCAAGTCAGTGGCATCTTTTAGACAGATTTCCAAAATCTCCTTAAGATTCAAGCTGTTACTGCTATCACTGATACAAAACTTGCTCAAAGCAAATTTTATTGAAAAATATTATCACATTGGGAACAACAAGGAAAACAGAGATGCAAAAATTGGAGCTAAGCCAGGGTTATGTTGTTTTATGAAACAAGGCCAGCAGATTTAGGACACTTAAATGCCAGCGGTTTACAATGGGCAGTCCCAGAAAGAGGACTGTATAGAGCAAGATAAATTCCAGTCCTGGTTCAGATGTCAAACGCATGCTGGTGAATACAGCAGGGTGCAGAGTGAAGCCTGTGGGCTGGGGAGTCTCTAAGGCATAAATGTGGTAAATGTAGAGACCCTGTCACGTGGGGAGTGGTTTTGTGGACGAAGGTGTTGAACTCAGAGGAAGACTGAGCACAAAGCAGAATAAATAGTATGCCTATTTTAGGAAATTTTTATGTGCATATACCCAAGGAAAGGACCGGTTGACAGCTTCAGTTATGACAGCAAAGGCACAGGGAGACAGAGAACATTTTGGTTCTGGAAGGCAGAAACATTTGCTGCCGCCTGTCATTGCCACGCAGTATGATTTGTCTTTAGATGATCAGCAACTAGGTGTCAGCAAGGCCATATTTTGAGGCAAAGAATACCAGTATGAATGGTTCCTAGAACACTGAGAGACAAAGGAATATCAAGCTATGTGTTAACTTACATGGAACAATCAGAAATAAAAATGTCAAGTATGAAAATGTTTTATTGTTACACTTGATGATGGCCTGAACTTGAATAGTTCATCAAGCCTTAAAACATTACCATATCTGCATTGAAAGTGGTAATTTTTCTTAGTACAAGATTCTGATTTATTGGCTAAATTTGAAACCTGTAAAAAAAATCACAGCATTAATCCCTGTACTGCTAAAAGTAAAATTTTTAATACTTTCATCAGTCATTTGGTAATTTATAGTTATGAAAATTATCCAGATAATCATTAGGTGCTTCTTGAAATGAAATTGTTATGAAAGTTGTGCATAGCGTTATTAAGTCAAAATTGTTCAAGGTCTAAACCATTGCAAACTTATCTGAAATCCTGAAATATAACTGTGGTCCTGGACTAATTGTGTCCAAGGCCACCCATCCCACTTTATGTGATTCTCTCCTTTAGTGTATCCAGACCAAGTATCAAACTGGCTCCCATATGCTATCCTTCAGGGTTTCCGGAAGACACATGGAACTCACTGGTCCTGACCTCTGCTTTTATCCTCCATTAGTTAATGAAGTTAAAAACAAAAACTTACTCTGATGAACACTGAGCAGACGTAGGGGTGTGAGCGTTCTTCCAAACGGAAAATTATCCGGGAGTGCATTTGTATGGCAAAACTCTTTGATGTTTCTTTACCTTTCACTCTTATAAAGTTCAAGGTGCTTCTGAAAAGAGCCTATGGGTTCCCTAGAGGAGCCTTGCTCCCAGCTGTTCAGCACAGAATTCCTAGCACCCAACACAGAGCCTGCCACATGGTGGGCCACAATCAATATTTGGAAGAGATTCACATTATGTCAGAGTGGCTGGAAAGGGACTTTATGGATAAGCTGAGGCTTGTATTTTTAAAAAATAAGAAGAGTGTCCTAAAAAAAAAAAAAAAAAAAAAAAAAAAAAAAAAAAACATAAAAAGGGAAAACAAATAAAACTTCTAATTATATATGCACCCAATGGAGACACAACCAAATATCTGTCATCTGGATTATTGACAAGAAATGCTGGCCAGGATCATCTAGCAATCATTTACAGGTGACATTAGATTTCCTCACACAAGTATTTTTTTTCTTAAGAAGCCTATTTCATCATTTGTAAGTAACCCAGGACAAAATTACTTTATTTTCTTTAAAGGCACACCACTAAGCAGTTATCAGTCCACTGAGAAATATTCTAGGTGACATGAGAAAGTCATTCTGGAAAACAGATAAATGTGAATGTGCTGACAAGGATAATCAAAAGCTGACAACATTAAACTTTCCTCAGTATCAAGGCTGGTCCATTTTCTTTGAAGTCCAGTCTTATTGCACAGAGAATGATATTAATATAAAATAAAATATATTCATCTTGGTAACAGAAAGACAGTAGTGATAATAATTCCCACACGCCAAGGACACTTATATTGATTTTAGAATGTGATTTTGAATTTAATTTGGAACTGTGTCTGGTGCTCTTAGAATTCATATCACTTCAATGGGATAATAAAACCATACTGTAAAGCATGTCTCAGAAACAATGCATAAACTTATTCTTTTGTTTCCATCCAATTGGACTTGGCACTTGTTGATTAACTTCCACAGGGCAGGATAGTCCCCAGTGTGGAAATACAGGGATGTAGAAGACTGGAATGTTGCTCTCTGAGAGTCGTGGTGGGGGAGACCCAAGAGAGAAGCATAATCTCATTTGCAGAGCTCTGGTGATTGAGGGGAAGGAGCAACTCGCCACCAGGGAGTTTGGCTGACATGGGAAATGAGCAGGAGGGAATCCCGCCAAGGAGGTGAAGCCAGTTCCTGAAGGAAGGGCAGCTTTTCAGGCAAACCATGGAGGGAAGGCCAACGAGGGAGAGAAAAAAGGCCCGAGGGCAATTTTGGATATAACACAAGTGTGAAGCCCTTCCAGTTATGCATTCCCTAAGACTGGAAAAGCGGAACCTATGTCCAGCTCACTGGGGCCCAAAAGCCACACTGAGGTTGTTGGATTTTTGAAAAGCAGGCTTGAGTCCAGCATTGCACAATCTGTCTTCATGAATTCCCATGAGTTATTTCTACATTGTGAAGATAAGGAATCAGACTCAAAAATGCTATAGTTTGAATGGGTCCCCTCCAAAATTCAGGTGTTGAAGCTGAATGGCCCATATAATGGGAAGTCAGGCCTTTAAGAGGTAATTAGGTCATGAGGTTCCTCCTTCATGAATGGGATTAGAGGCCCTTACAAAAGGACTTGAAAAAGAGATTGTCCCCTTTTGCCTTTCCACTTTCTTCCATGGGAGGACAGAGCAAGCAGGCCCTTCCTCACTGGACAGCAAATACCTGCATCTCGATCTTGGACTTCCCAGACTCCAGAACTGTATGAAATAATTTTTTGTCCTTTATAATTAACCTTGTTTCAGATATTTTGTTATAGCAGCACTAATGGACTAAGACAAAGAGTGCAGAGCATTTGCTCAATAGAACACTGCCATTTATTTCTGTGGTAAAATTGAACATTGCCTTTGGGTCCTAAATCCCTGGTTCTGTCCACAATGGTATTGTGAGGCACCCTGACTCATACTTCTCTATTAGGAATCCTGAAGGGAGATGGGAAACTCAGGTTAAGAGAGATTTGAACCCCTTCCCAGGGAAGCTGAATCAAGTAGTTTGGCAAAAATGACTGTCTCCTGTCAAGATGGTGAACTGAGTACACATTTGACTTCTATCCCTCTACAGAACCCACTGACATAAATGTATTGAAGAAACAAACCCACCGAATGAAAACAGCACAAGAATGGAAAATCAGAATTGGAAGGACCATCCCCAAAATGCTGAAAGACAGACAAAAAACAAAAACAAACCAAAAAAGGAAGTACAATATTTAGGCAGCAGAATAAGCCAGAGCCTACTCTGAGCTATGACAACATCACATGGGGTGTTGTGAATGAATCCCCTGCCACCCAGGAGGGTCCGGTACTCAGAACAATCAGTCACACACAGAGACTGAAATCAGCTCAGTCTAAAAGCCACAGTAAGCTCACAGCAAAGAATCAGAAGCTTTCTCATTGAACAGATTAAATGTACTGTTGGGATAGTTGAAGCTAAAAATGAGGGTTTTTTTGTCTCGAAATGAAATCCTCTTTCCTCTTATACCATAGGAATCTCACAGACTTAGGTCAAATCCCACAGCTGATTCTTACATAAATTTTAAACATTTGGGCATCACATTTCTCAGCAGCAGCAATTGATGATAGAATATATTGAGACAACACCTTCAAAGTTCTGGGGCAAAACATTTTCAACCGGTCATTCAAATGTTAAGGTAGAACAAAAACACTTTTTGAACCTGAAAAAGTTCACAAATTTCACCTTTCGTGTATGCTTTCTATAGTAAAGCATGTTGAATATAAAAAGAAGTTCACAACTTAAAAGTGCCATTTCACCCAAAAATACTAACATAATTATCAAATTTAGGCAGGGGTGGTAGGAGAACATTAGGAGATCTTATAAATCTCAATTTTCTATTTTTCAGTAGATAATATCTAGTCATAATATATCATAAATTAGAAATATATGTCTGTCATTTAGACTGGAGGTGGCGATCTAATTAATGAAAAAATCAGTGAATGACTATGAGAAAATCTACATTCTTCAATTTCCAAGTGTTTCACTACATAGCCCCCTTGGCTTAATTTTTTCTCAGTTTCTTTATTTGTAAAATAAAATATTTGAACTACAATTCTCTGACAAGCAGCATGTTTTAAGGACATAGTGTAGGAGTGAAAAGTAAACAGACTTGCATTTAAAATAGCCTTCCACACCTCCCCGAAATCAGGCTTCCTTGACTGAAACAATGCATGCTTCTCAAGGATGGCGGGTTTTCTCTTCTTAAAAGACACAAGCATCTCAAATCTAACTATATTTCCCTATATCCTTCAGCTTTCAGGAAACTTAGTAGTATCAAAGTTGTTCTCTAATTTTAGACAGTCAGATGACACAGTTCTGTATACCTATTTCACCTTTAATTTTATTTCTTTTAGTCAGCAAGAAAATGGGGAATTCAGTCCAGCCACTGCAAGCAGCTGAGTTCTGCCTTAGCTACGCGAGCTTGGAAGAAGACCCAGGCTCCAGAAAGAAACACAGCCTGGCTGACATCTTGACTGCAGCCGTGTGAGATCCTGAGCTGCAGACCCACCTGAGCTCTGCTTGGACTCCTTACACATGGAAACTGAGAGATAATAGCACATGTTGTTTTAAGCCATTACATTTATGGCAATTTGTTATATGACAATAAAGAAAAACTAATATAGCAGAAGAGACAATAATGTCAGCTCTCAGGATTTAAGATTTTCCTTCTTTTAGGGCAAGATGAAACAACACATAATTGTGGCTAATTAATTTAACCACTACACGCAAGATTCAATGATAATACAATATATAGACAATGTTATCCCAAAGAAAAAAGGCCTAAAATCTAGTAAAATAAATAGAAAAAAAATTACCTTACATAGAGTATTTCCCAGTCTATGTGATGATGTTGCAAAGATTTTTGATAGAATCTAATTTAAAGAAAGCTTGACCATGCTTTAGTTTTCACAGAGTCAGTAGCACTTTTTAATAAAAAGGTAGATCTGTGACTATTTGCTCCAGACATAAAAAATTGTTTGTAACTTTTATACCTTTGTGATGAAGGGGAAGTCAAGACTTTCTTTAGTAACAGCTAATAAAGAACAGCTGGAGTTTCTATCAGCCGGAATACAGAAAGAAAAGGCTGGCTGAGCTTTCTGGATATGGACAAGAAGGGACAGAATTCTCTGAAATGGAAAGTCCTCCTTTGGAGATAATCAAGTGAATAGTTCACTGGTCTGCCCTTTCTAGACAGGGACACTCCCTGCTGAGGGCTCATGTATCATCCTCACCTGAGAACCAGGTACAAACTATCAATTAGTCTTTTTGAAACACCATGAGTTTCTTTTGAGACCAGTTAAAATACTGAACACTTAGAAGTACGTGATTTGTTGCTGAAGAATAAATCCTTCACCCTTGCCTTCCTGGATGGTTTGCAGTCTTCGTTTATCAATTATTCACCCTTCCCCATTTTTGTTTAAAGCACCATTCCTGCTACCATAATGAGTGTGAGTTTTGTGGTTGAACTTGACCTTGCATGAATGAAAAGAAATGGTTTCTGGCCTCAGCCCATTATTGGGAAACAACATAAAAGCACATCACACACACAACAGGTTCAATGTAGTTCAAATAAATGCTCATTCTGTATGTGATTTGTGGACTGTATGGAGCAAAGCCCAAACTCACTTGTCATATCTCATAAAAGTGGGATATTGACTTGAATCAAGATATCATCAAGGTGGCATGCTTATTTTCATGATATTGGTGAGTTCTGCATTTGTGGAAAAAAAAAAGACTAAAATATTCCTGCACATTTGCAATGCTACTTTTAGTGAGTAAGATAATGCTAAAAGTGTGATTTTAATGAAGGTATTCTGAGAAGCCTAAATACTGTAGGACAAGGCAAGATAATTTCAACTGCGTCTGAAAATGTTTAATAGCTTTCTTAACTTCTATACTGAATAATTACCAGAAAAGAAAGGACCAAAAGCCTGGTGCACGCCCGTAATCCCAGCACTTTGGGAGGCTGAGGCAGGTGGATCACCTGAGGTCAGGAGTTCGTGGCCAGCCTGACTAACATAGTGAAAACCCACCGGTAAATATAAAAGAATTAGCCAGACGTGGTGGTGCATGCCTGTAATCTGAGCTACTTGGGAGGCTGAGACAGGAGACTCTCTTTTACTTGGGAGGTGGAGGTTGCAATGATGTGAGATTGCGCCATTGCCTGCCAGCCTGGGCAACAAGAATGAAATTCCATCTCAAAAAAAAAAAAAAAAGAGAGAGAGAGAGAAAGAAAGGACCAAAAGCCATCAGGAGGATGTCAGATGTTTTGAATAACTGTGCTTCGTGGCGAGTTCCAGGAGTTCAAGGAAAGCACTTAAATTTCCCTTCCTCAAGAATCAATTAAAACAGGGACACATTAGTTCAACTCTGTTCTGAAAATTGCTTTCCAGTCTTAAGCTAATTATCTAATTGTATTTACCCTTAACAGCTAATTTGGGTAGGTCTACCTTTCTGGGTCTAGAATTTGCAATATCTAAAATGAGATGGCTAAAAATAAGATCACTGAAGTCTGCTCAAGATCAAAGTTCTCTGGGTACAGGATTCTCACTTGCAAAGAAAAATATGCTTATGCTTCATGTACCATCTTTTTAATATTCAACCAAATTACAAGCATTAAAATCTCGATGGCAGGATATGTTCTTCTTTTTCCTCCCCTCCCTCAAGGACCACAGTACTTTTAACTTGTAGGTTCTCAGCATTTATTTTTAATTCATAGGAAACAATATTTTTTCCCAATTCAGCAGGAATTCAGTGGTATTTCCCAGTCACCAAAGATCATCAAGCAACTACCCACCTACTTCAGGAAAGATACGTTAGCTACATTTCTTAAGAATGTCCTTAATGTGCCAATTACTCCAGAATGTATTTTTCAGACTTTTCAGACCAGGCATATCCTGATATTGAAAAAGAAACTTTCAGTTGTTCTCTGTTCTTCATATATACTCAGTTTTAAAATTACAATGCAGTTTTAGAATTGTTGATATTTTTCTTTTTTTGTACTATTCTCTCTTCAGTTTTTTACTCCAGCATGTATGTTTTACTGTGATATTTGTATGTAGAAGCCTATTTATTTCAAGAACATCACAATGAATGCTTTTGACTAAAGTCCATTATGAAATTATACATGATCAAAAGCAATAATGTAAAAATAAAAAGAAAAGACAGTATATTAATCAAATGAGATAAACACAATGTTTCTAAAGGCAAATTATCTAGAAAGCTCCAAGGGTAGCATTCATCATTTCTGTCAAAACTACTTGAGTGCCCTTCCTGTATACACTGTGCACCTGTATAGCCAAATGGTGAGTAAAGGGACATTCTGTGCATAGAAGTGATCCATCAAAGTACCCAACTTGTCCTGGTTTTCCGGGAGTTTGTCAGTTTTGCACTGAAACTCCCACAACTTGAGAAGAAACTCCAACACCTTAACTCTACTGAATACATGAGAACAACTGTCAAAATTAGAAGAGCAACACAGGCGTCCCCAATAAGAAATAGGTCTAGGTAGTCATCACCAATACCTGCCAACACCACATAAGGGGACAAGGGAACATGGCATGCCTTATGAAGGAATCCCATAACACCACAGGAAAGCATATTTCCAAAACTCAAGCATACACTAGACCTGAATATCACTGGACCTCTAGAACTAAACACTTATTTACACAACATACAAAGACAATGTAAATATGTAAAAGAATAACATAGAGGTGCAGTTAGCAAAATCCAAACTGAGAAACTCTATTGAAGAGATCTGGTTTCAACAAAATTAATTTCACTGAAAAAATCGAGAGATTTAAAAAAACAGAAAATATATAGATCATGTATACCTATATAACAAACCTGCATGTTGTGCACATGTACCCTAGAACTTAAAGTATAATTTAAAAAAAGAAAATATAGAGATTAAAAAAAACGAACTTTCCTTGCAAATTTGCCCTACTAGACTATGGAATCTTTGAAGCAGAATTATGTCTTACCGCTGTGTAGACTCCCATCACTCAGCACCTACCACAATTCCCAAAATATGATAGGTCCTCACAGACAGTTTGTTAAGTGCTGAATACATAGAATATTTTCTGATTCTTCTAACAAAAGTGAACTTTTCACCTATGAAATCTAAGAACAACGAGTTCATCATATAGTAACATATTTGGCTAGTTAAGACAAGTAGTAAGTCCATTGACTTAGTGGACAGTAAACCTCTTAATGTCGGGGATTCTTTACATTGTTGAAGATACAAAATGTCTTTTTTCACATCATACTTATAACAGTTAAGCAATCCTTACTATGAGATTTAAATTAGAATAAAATCTACAGGGTAGATTGTTGTAATCATATGCACATATGAGTATATACTGAAACGGCTTCTAACAATGTTCCAGCCCAACAGGTTATTGGAAGGCAAAACTTAAACTAGATCATGTGCCCATAAAATAGATGTGATGATGGAAATATGAAACAATTGCCTTTTCTTTTTACATTCCTTCCCTAGAAGGGGAAAAGTCAGTGTCAGAACAGCTTATCGTAAGTCTATACAGTGTTATTATACTTTACTTGTCACATTCATTATGGGTCATATGCTTGCAAGGTTTTAAATAGACATCTTTATTAGTTTTTTTCTGAATGAGCATAGAAAATATTCTGAATCAAGGAAGGGATTTCTGATTTATCATCCTATATTAAATATTAAGTGCATTGGTCCTGCTTTCCTTAGACCTTACTCCTTGGGGTGACCAAATTAAAGCCAGGTCAAATTACCTATATGAGTAGCTGGAAAGCTATACACAAGGCATGGAGAAAATGGATTTTCTCTATTTACATGTAAGAGAGAGACATATAACACATATTAGTCATTTCCCTCCAGCTCCAGAAGGGAGCGGGTAGTGGGTGTGGGTGCAGGGACAGAATCCAGTTGCTTCATTGAGATGGGATGAGGAGCATCCTGGGATCCTACCTTCACATTCTGGAATGAAAATATGCCTTCCAAGGGCCAGGTAACCACCCCTCATTCCCATTTCTGACCTGTAAGGCATGGAGATGTCTCTGAGTTCTCTGAGTTGCTATTTCTTTTGGAAAAAATTTGAGATAAGGCTTCAGTCTCACTGCCTCCTAGAGAACTAACCTAGGTACCTATCCCAGGATGTACTCAGTTGGCTTTTGGGGAGACGAAGGAAGTTTTATTATCTTTTTCAATCAGAACAATCAACTGCATCATTAAAGAAACATTGACTATAGATATAAACCTTACATTATGTCAAAATGTTTCTTGGGGAAGTGAAAGGAAACATTCTCTAACATTATATCATATATATTTTCATGGCTCATGAGGGTTGGGCTCTTAACAGGCTCACTGGGAAGGCCAGAAATTTGTTATTTCCCCACAACTCTATTTAAAATATATATGTGAATGTTTATGTACATATGTCTTACCCATGCAATTGAATTGAAAGTTCCTTGAAAGACTCATAATTTCATACTTTCTTGCAATGAATGAGTGAGGAGTAAATACTAGTTGAACACCTACAATGGATTAATCACTAGAATAGCTCAGGAGATAAAAAGATAAATGTTCTTAATGGCATCTAGAACGGTGAATTCTTTTTAGAAGGTTTTCAACTTACTTTTGCCAGATCCATTGCAGGAATCATTATCTATGGCAGCTATAGCATTAATAAATGTATTTCATAAATAATTGGACTTGAAAGTTAAAACTACTCCTGGGTCTAAGGGACTGCAACAGAGATGTTATGTTAGCAGGCATGAAAACAACGTTAATCTTGTTGCATGTTTCCATTAGAGCTTTCGGGTGATCAAGTTCATTGTCAATGAGCAGTAATATTTTGAAAGTAATGTTTGGTTTTGTTTTTGAGCAATAGGTCTGAACAGTGGGCTTCTTATATTCAGTAAATAATGCTACAAACAAATGTATTGCTACTCAGGCTTTGTTTTTTCATTTATTGAGGACAGGCAGAGTTGACTTAGCGTAATTCTTAAGAGCCCTAGTATTTTTATTTTTTTTTTTTATTTTTTTTTTTTTTTTGAGACGGAGTCTCGCTCTGTCGCCCAGGCTGGAGTGCAGTGGCCGGATCTCAGCTCACTGCAAGCTCCGCCTCCCGGGTTCACGCCATTCTCCTGCCTCAGCCTCCCGAGTAGCTGGGACTACAGGCGCCCGCCAGGTCGCCCGGCTAGTTTTTTGTATTTTTAGTAGAGACGGGGTTTCACCATGTTAGCCAGGATGGTCTCGATCTCCTGACCTCGTGATCCGCCCGTCTCGGCCTCCCAAAGTGCTGGGATTACAGGCTTGAGCCACCGCGCCCGGCCAGTATTTTTAAAATGGTAAACAAGCATTGGTTTTAACTGAAGTCACAAGCTGCATCAGCTCCTAACAAGAGACTCAGCCTGTTCTTTGAAACTTTGAAGCTAGATATTAGCTTCTCCTCTCTAGTTGAGAAAGTCCTAAATGGCATCTTCTAACTTAAGGCTGTTTTGTCTACACTGAAAATCCGTTATTTATTGTACCCACCTTCATCAATGATCTTATTTAGATCTTCTGGCTAACTTGCTGCAGCTTCTACATCAGCATTTGTTGCTTCACCCTGCACTTTTATGTTATGAAGATGACTTATTTCCTTAAACCTCAAGACCAGCTTCTGCTCACTTCAGCCTTCTCTTGTGCAGCTTCCATACCTCTCTCAGCCTTCAGCCATACCTTCTCTTCACTGAAGAGAGTTAGGTCTTTGCTGTGAATTAGGCTTTGGCTTAAGGGAATGTTGTAGCTATTCTGATCTTCTACACAGATCACTAATGCTTTCTCCATATCAACAATAAGGTTCTTCCCATTTTCTTAAGATTCTTGTGTGTTCACTGGAGAAGTATTTTTAATTTCCTTCAAGATCTTTCTTTTTGTATTCACAACTTGGCTGTTTGGCACAAGAGGCCTAGCTTTCAGCTTATCTCAGCTTTTCACGTGCCTTTCTCATTAAGCTTAATTATTTCTAGCTTTTGATTTAAATGGAGAAACATGTGGCTTCCTTTAACTTGAACACTAGGAGGCCATTGTGGAATTATTAATTGGCTTAATTTCAATATTGTTGTGTCTCAGGGAATAGGGAGGCCCAAGGAGAGAAAGCAAGACAGAGGAATGGCTGGTTGGTGGAGCAAAGACACATTACATGAATCAATTCAGTTTGCCATCTGATATGGGCACAGTTTGTGTCACTCAAAAAAACCAGTAGTAACATCAAAGATCACGGATTCCAGATCCCCATAACAGACATAGTAATAGTGAAAGCTTGAAATATTATGACAATTACAAAGACCAGAAGTGAGCACATGCTGTTGGGAAAACTGTGTTGATTGACTTGCTTGATGTACTGTTGTCACAAACCTTCAATTTGTGAAAAAGGAACATCTTTGAAATGCAATAAAGTGAAACACAATACAGTGAAGTACACCTGTAAGTCATAGGTATTTGGGAAGTTGGAATACCATTTTGCTTCATTATGGCCTGTCATCTTTCCAGATAATATGTTAACAAAGTAAGACATGAATGAAAGAAGATCAAATATTCACATAATACCAACAGAGGTAACAAAACCCAGCTAATGAAATTAAACACTATTAGATTTGGTAAAATAATACTGTCAAACTAAAGCAAGGATGGTTAAAATTAACTGCACTGAAAAAGATATCAAATAAATGCAGTCAAAATGAAAGAGAGATTGAGAATATTAACCAAAAAAGAATACTTGGAGGAAAAGCACTATTTCAGAAATAGAATTTTAGACTTGTCTAGATAAAAGAATACCACAATGTAACACTGACATTCTAAAAAGAAAACTGGTATAAAATATACTGAAAAATTGATAAATGTCTATAGTTATTGCATATTTTTTATTTGATCTTGATAAATCAATTAGAAAATCATGAGCATAAAGTCGAGATTAATGTAATTATGGGAGTTGATTTAATATATGCATAATACACCCACCTCACTATAAACCAGGAACATATGTTTCATATGTTTTATTTTCCCATGTAAGGCACAGTGGAAATATGATTCAGAGTGCAGAGCCAAGACCTTATGGGGCAGGGCTATGAATGCAGAAGACAGAGTCAAGATTCAAGAGGGCAGAGTAGGGTTCTAGAAGGCAGAGCCAGGATCCCAGAGGACAGAGCCAGGAAGCAGGTGGACCACCCCCAGGCACTAAAATGGAGCTCCAGGCAAGGAATAGACATGTACCTTGCTGGCTTTCAGAATTTCTATGGGCCAGTAACTGCTGTGAGTCTCCAGCATTCCCTGTTATTGAAAAGGAGGGCCTGTCATGTTTATTCTGTGCCTGTTCTACCATTGTATAAAAAGTATAGAAGAGGAGGGGATAACCTATCTTTTTGATTCAAATCTGTATTCCTTTGCTGGGCTGTCATAACAAAGTAACACGGACTGCATGGCTCAACCAACAGAAATTGATTGTCTCAGAGTTCTAGAGGCTAGAATCCAAGGTTAAGGTATCAGCAGGTCTGGTTTCTATCGAGACTTCCCCTTGGCTTGCTTCTCCCTGTGCCCTCACATGGACTGACCCTGGGCTTGTGCACCTCTGCTATTCTTTTGTGTGTCCCAATTTCCTAGTGTCATAGACACCACTCTGATTGGATTAGGGCCCACTTTAAGAACCTCACTTAACCTTAATCACACCTTGAAAAACCCTATCTCAAAATAGAGTCACAGTCTGAGGTACTGGGGGTTAGGGCTGTGCTTTATGAATTTTGGTGAAATGCAGTTCAGCTCATAGCCTCGTTCAGCGCCAGAGGAGCAGTACTCAAGAATTCCAATGCGAGAAGCCTTTGAGAAGCCTTGGCCACACCTGTATCTGCACTGGATCTTCACCTTCAGAATGAGATGAAATTTTGAAGAGCAGGGGATGAGTGAATGTTGCATGTGGGAAGACTGCTGTGAGTTGTAGTGGCCAGAGGGCAGAATGTGGTCAATTATATCATCCAGAAATGACCAGAGTAATATTTCTGTTTCCACGTGCTCTTTCAATGCCTTTCCATTCCCCATCAAGACACAGAGTTTATTTCCACTCCTCTTGAAACTGGATGGAGTGTGTGTGGAATCCTTGAAAAACAGAGTGAGGTGGATGTGAGGCTGCCTGCCTCCCAGGGCTGCCTCCAGGGGTAGCCTTCCACCCGCCCCAGCTACCCACCATGGAGCAGAAACAAGCTATCTTCTATGAGCCTTGCTCTAGCTGGAGATCTCTGAGCTAAATAAATTTTCTCATTGTTTTAAGCCACTAGTTTCTTGTGTAATTTTTAATAAAGCCATTGTAACTGGGATAGTAAGTTGCTTTGTTTTGTTTCAAAAAATGGTATATATAAAGTATATATAAAAATGGTATATATCAGGATTCAGAGAAAAAAATGAATTGACTGTAACTCAATTGAATGATAGATTACTAACAAAACTGTACCCTCAAATTTAAACCTTCTTAGGCTGAAGGTGCAGTGTTCTTGGTATCAATTTCCACGCTGCTTTTGGGAAATTGTCATTGGAGGTTGTGATAGTCTGTCAGCAAAGAGAAAAGCCAGCTGAGGATGGAGTTAACGACCTGCTCAGATGACTAACACCAGCCACCCCGGATCTTATTCCTGAACTGGCTAGCCTGGGAAGCAGGTACATTCATCACTATTGTGATAGTATTAAGGCCCAGTATTTTAACTCTATTAAGCCTAGAAAATATGCTGGAAGAACATGTGCATCTCATTTATACTGAGTTATTACTTTTTTATTTCAAAAAAATCAATAAGATAATTGCTTTGGATTTTCTCTAATAGCCTTACTCTTAAATGGATATGGTGATCACATAAGAATCATACATGTAATTTAATCAATGATTAATGTAATTTTTGATGCAGTTAAAAATACAATACAATAAATCATTTCCCAAATCTTATCTTTCCAAATCTACTAGTTTGCTATCTATATTTCTTTATTAGAAATTCAACACATCATTAATATTTATGTTAAGATTGATTTGCTTGGCTTTGTTTTGTTTGTATTTGTGATCTTTAAATTTGTTTTATAATTAAGTCAATTGTTAATTGCTTTCAACCACACTAATATCTATGACACGAACTGATTGTTCTTACAGAAATATCTTACTTTAGGATTCCAGCCTTAAAATACAGTTTTATAAACTCAAGTGAGTCCTCTGACACAGAAATCACTAATGGTAAGGATATAAAGGTCTTCCATTTAGTGTTCGATTTATAAACTACATTGTAATTAATGCCACGTAATCTATTGTATCAATGCTGTTGGTTGTTCTTACCTATTTTCCCCATGTTTTAGTGTGGGTTTGAAAGCTCTTTACTCACTGGAAGGTTGAGCTTGTTCAGGTCTGACTGGGTGCAATTCCTACGAGTGACATAAATCCATCACAAAGTACTGGGGATTAAATAGCGAAGCAGGAAAAATTTCAGTGACAAAATTTTGTTTTGATTTGTGTATTTCTCTTTGTTTTCTGGTTTTGATCCCAATTTTGTTTCCTGGGAGTAAAGTCCCAGGTGGTTTCTTTAAAAAGATTTTGACTTAAAACAGAATTATGATACTGGAGGATTTGTCAGCGAGCTCCAGGCAGACGGCCTCATGTCTCTAGAACTCCCTTGCTTCAGGTTTGGAAAGAAAGAATGAGACTAGATGTGACTGCTCTCCCTTTCCACTTTAATGTTAGAACTTCTGAATGCCCAGACTCGCAGGCAAAACAAAAGCATTAAATAAATTTACATAAACACTACTATGGTGATCCTTTTTTTCTTGAAAAGTTATTTTTAACTTATTTGAAGAGCAGTCCTCTCTATTAACATGCTTCTTAGTTTTCCATTCTTACCTACACGGCTTCAATTTTGCTGGGTGGAATGTGGGTGACAGATTTTTAAAAACCTAGAATATAACATGATTGAGCCACTGGCAGGTTAACACAATAGATGTGTTTTAAACACTTGAAGCCATAATACTTCTTTCTAAATATATTTCTTGCTTGCCTTACTTAGCAAAACATTTTTTTAATCTATTGATTTATGTTTAAAGAACTATTTTTTTGCAATGCAAAGAGTATAATTAGTCTCTGGTTCACCATGAACATTTCTTGTCTTTAAAACATAGTATAGAAGTAAGGAGCCAATTATAGTTCATGAAAAACTCAATGATGTTGTCAGGTGAATTTGCCTATATCTACCTATAAGTATTCTATAAGCTAAGCAGGGCATGTTTTCACAATTGTGCTTACATATTTATTGTATCTTCCAGAAGGTGGCAGTCTATAATGTTAAAAGGATGCATGGTATTACTCTGGAAGCTTTTAAACTACTTCATGCAGAACTAAAATGAGCAGAAGGAAAAAATTGCCTTTTATAGCAGTCTATTTTTTCTTTGAAGCAAAAACAAGTTACATATTTATTGTCATTCTGGAAGTAATGACAAAATTGCTACTGTACAAATAGTGATTATGCCATTTTTATAGCCAATCCAGACTATAAGAGTGGCTTGGATGAAGTGATGATGAAAAGCACAATATTTGGAATAGAAATTTAATCTGAGAATATGGAAATAGGCAATCATACAAAATTTGTTTTTGAAAAATGGTCAGCTATTTTACTATTTTCTGGCATAGTTGAAAATGAATAAAAATTTAACTTTATCTGCATTTAGCTTGTTATTATTCTTCAATGATAATTATCTTGTCATGTTCCTATGGCTATTAAGACTCTCAATATCAGTTAAGTTTACAAGGCAAAGGTGACTACTGTCACCTACAAACTGGCACCAATAATGTTTCTCCTTAACCCTACTAATATTAGTTGCCCTGTAGCAAATTAAAATCCATTTCATTTGGGAAACAGAATTAAATGATTACATTTTTTACTACAATGCATTCTCCCCAGTTGGGTAATTTTTTCTTTCCTCCCATCAAAATTTATTTTCAGCCACATATCTTATGGTCATGTCAATCTTCACCTAATTTCATTTCCTGCATCTCTGCATCTATCATCATTAGGTATTCAAAGGAGTAGCAAACAGTAGGATACTTTCATAAATATTTATTGAATGAATTAATAAATAGTATCATTAGCCCACTATTATACATAGAAATGACTATTGCAGGTATTCATTAAACTTGAAATCTGATTATGCAGATGGGGGAAAAAGTACTATTTGTGGAACAAGCAGAGAAAAAAATGTGTTAGCCACCATTCCTCCAACTCTTATTTGTCCCATGTTTGAACTCCAAAATATTAACTGCCTATTTTATAGTACTGGTTATGTATCAATGTTCCAAGAGGAGTACTGGGTTAAATATTTCTATAGGAAAAAAATATACATGGAAAGAGATCGATCCCTTTAAGGAGGTTTGGTACTAAGCCACTCTATTTAAAGCTGCATTGCATACAGTTGGCCAAACTATTATGTAGCCAGAAAAATACAATCAAACAACAACAAAAGCAGCCAAAGTAAGAAAAACTCAAACAATCTTAACCTCTTTGCTTTCATCTGTAACTGTCTCACATTTGAAGGTTTGGATTAGATTAATTAAGTCTTCATTGAAAAGTTAAATTTTTTTGTGTGTGTGAACAAGTCAAGTAATTTGTGCTTTACTTTGAACTCTGCAAATTGTCATTAAACAATTTCAGTACCTATTTTGCACCAAGAAGTATTTTTTACATTTTAGAGATAATGTACAGACAAAACAAAGTCCCAAACTTATGCAGTGCATCATTTTTAATCTACTTTTAATCAATAGATTAGTGAGGGAAAATTAAGTTTTTAATTTTAAGGAAGTCCAGTTTTTCAGTTTTCTTTTTTCTTTCATAGATCATGCTTTGATATTGTATTCATAAACTCATTGCCAAGCTTAAGTTCATCTAGATATTCTGTCATGTTGTCTTAGGAATTTATCAAAACTGATAATTATGTGTTTTGCTTTTAGTTCTATGATTCAGTTTGAATTTATTTTTGTGAGGATTGTAAGAAGTGTATTTATATTCATTTCTTTCATGTGGATGTCCAGTTGTTAATAGCACTATTTGTTGACTTTGTGCTGTTAACTTTCTTTGTGGTCTTTGTTCCTTTGTCAAGATCAATTGACTACATTTGTATGGGGCTATTTCTGACTTCTCTATTCTGTTATCTTGATCAATTTGTCTATTCTTTTGCTAACACCACACTGTTTTGGTTAATGTAGCTTTATAGCTACTCTTAAGATAGTGTCAGTTCTTCAGCTCTTCTACTTTGCTCTTCTTCACTCTCGTGTTAGCCATTCCGGGGCTTTTGCTTTCCATGTGAACTTTAGAATCAGTTTATTAGTATCTACAAAATACCTTGCTGGAATTTTGACTGAGATTGTGTTGAACCTATAGACCAAGTTAGGAAAAATCAACATCTTAACAATATTTCTTCCAACCCATATACATGGAATATCTCTCAATTTATTTATATCTTCTTTAACATTTTTCTACAGAGCTCTGTGGATTTCACGGTGTAGACCCTTTATGTATTTTTATAAATCTGTATCTAAGTACTTCTCTTTTACTGTGCTTCTGTTTTTACTTTTAACCAATCTATGTTCTTATATTTAAAGTGCATTTATTGTACACAATATGTAGTTTACTCTTGTTTATTTTTATCTACACAAGAAGTCTGTCTTTTAATGGATATATTTAGAACATTTTAATGAGTATATTTAGAGCAGTCATATTTGAAGTAGTTGTTGACATAGTAGGATGAATAACTACTATATGTATACTTGTTTTATTTTGTTGCACTTTTTATTCGTTTCTTTATTTTCCCCTCTTTTTCTGCCTTCTCAGGTTGTAATTGAGCTTTTTATGACTCAATTTTTACTTCCCTCTTAGTATATCAATTTTACTTATATTTTCAATTTACTTTAGTGATTTTCCTAATGTTAGAAATATACATTTACAACTAATGTAAGATAATGTAATGTACTATAACACTTCATGGATAATGCATGTGGTTTATAGTAGAATATTCAAAACCTCGCCTTCCTTATCTCTTATAAAATGACTGTAATTCATTTTACTTATCCATAAGCTATAATCACCATATAGACCATTGTTATTATTATTTTACAGAAGAGTATCTGTTAGTTAAATTAAATATAAACAGGATCTTGTTTTTATTTATTTATTTTTAATTATTTTTAATTCTCTTTTTTAATGTATACATAAGTTACCGACCTATATCATTTTTCTTCTCTCTGAAGAACTTCTTTCATAATTCTAGCAAAAAGGATGAACAGACAATATGTTCCCAAATTTTTGTTAGACTGAAGAGTTTCATTTCTTCTTTACTTTTGAAGGGTGTTTTTTAGTGAAATTTCAACATTTTAAGTATTTCACTCCATGTGTTTCTTCTTTGCATCGTTTCTAAGAAAAGTCCAACGTAATTCTTATACCACTATAAGTAAGGTGATTTTTTTTCTCTGTCTTATTTTCTTCTTTGATTTTCTGCAGCTTATTTAAAATATTTCTTAGGCATAGTATTTGTGTTGTTTTGCTTTTTCTGTGTATATTCTGTTTGATGTTCTCTGAAATTCCAGTATCTGAAGTTTGGTACCTGTCATTAGTTTTGGAAAATTTTCAGCCATCATCATTTTAAATATTTATTCTGTTCCTACATGTTTTCTTTCTTCTTCTTCTGGTATTCACTTTACACATAAGTTACACCTTTTTAAATTGTTCCACATTTCTTGGGTATACCGTTCTCTTTCCTTTTTCAGTCTTTATTTTTAATTTTTAGTTTAAATAGCTTCCATAGGCATATCTTCAAGCTCATTATTTTTTCCTCAGCTGTATTCAGTTTAGTAATTTCATAAAAGACTGTACCTTTTTCATTTCATTTATAATGGTTTTGATTTTTAGCATTTTCTCTTGGTTATCTTCTTACAGTTTCCATCTGTTTGCTTACATCACCTATCTTTTCTTGCATGCTGTCAACTTTATTCCATTATACTTCTTAACATAATATAGTTAGTTTAAAGTACCAATTCAATAATTCAAAAATCTCTGCCATATCTGATTCTGGTTACGTTGCTAGTTTTTTCTCTTCACACTGTATTATGTGCCTTTTAATGTGTCTTCTGGGTTTTTATTGAAAGCCAGATATGATGTCCTGGGTAAAAGAAACTGATGTGAGTAGATCATTACTGTGAGGTATTGCATTTGTCTGGCCAGGAGTTAGGCTGTGTTTACTGCTTGCTGCAGCTGTAGATTCCGGAAGTTTCCATTTCCTCCAGTGTCCTTGTTTTTGTCATTTGAGTTTTTATAAAAGACACTTCTTAAATAAAGTTATAACCTCATAAAATTTTCAACTGTATTTCACTATTATTGTACTAGAGCCCTGTTGATGTGGGGTAAAGTGTGAGAAAGGAGGAAGTATTCCGTAAGTTTCTGACTAGGTCTCAGTCTTTCAGGGAGCCTGTGCCCATGGGTTGTGACCCTTACAAATACATCTCAGCTTTTCTTTCACCTGCCTTAGGTGAGACAGAAAAGTCTGGGGGTCTTGAAGGGCTTATTTCCCTTCTTCCATGTTAGCTGGGTTTTATAAAACAAGGTTTTTCGTGAGGGGAGACCTTTGTTAAACAGAACAGAATGCTCTGGGTATATTTAAACATGGTTGCTTTTCTCCACCCCATGCAGGAAATGGGTAGAAATTTTTATCTGATTGTTACAATGATAACCTGGTGAATCTCCTGGAGGTAAAACTCATGAAAGAGCATTGTTCCCCTTGAGGCTTGACCTCTAGGAGACTTAACTTCCAACTAGTCCACATTGAGCAACCACCAATTCATCAGTTACAGTTTAAGTTTCTCTATAATTTATTGGCACCAACGATGGTTTCTGCTCCTAGTAAGCTGTGGTTCCCTGTATTCACATTTCTCCAGTTTTAGGGGTGGTAATTTTCTCTGTGATTAGAAGAAGAGTTGTCCCTATACAGTTTGTTCACTTGTTCTTGAAGCAAAGAAGACAATGACAACTGCCAAGTCATTTACATGTAAGAGCAGAAACAAGCAGCCTGATTCCTCATTTTTCTAATGTGATGCGATGTAGGGAAAAAAGGCAGGGGATGTCATGCGCGTCCCTGTGAAGAGACCACCAAACAGGCTTTGTGTGAGCAATAAAGCTTTTTAATCACCTGGGTTCAGGCGGGCTGAGTCCGAAAAGAGAGTCAGTGAAGGGAGATAAGGGTGGGGCCGTTTTACAGGATTTGGGTAAGTAAAGGAAAATTAGAGTCAAAGGGGGGTTGTTCTCTGGCAGGCAGGAGTGGGAGTCACAGGGTGCTCAGTGGGGGAGCTTTTTGAGCCAGGATGAGCCAGGAAAAGGAATTTCACAAGGTAATGTCATCACTTAAGGTAAGGACAGGCCATTTTCACTTCTTTTGTGGTGCAATGTCATCAGTTAAGGCGGGGCAGGGCATTTGCACTTCTTTTGTGATTCTTCAGTTACTTCAGGCCATCTGGGCTTATAGGTGCAAGTCACAGGGGATGTGATGCCTTCGCTTGGGCTCAGAGGCCTGACAGGGGAACTATCAATACATTTTCTATATGGAACTTTTGAAGATAAAAAGAGCAAAAGCAATGATTATAATGTCTGTCACATAATATGTAGAAATAAAAAGTTATTTTCTTTAATAATGCTGAAATTAAGAGGCATATAGTAGTAAAGAACACAGACTCAATCAGTGGCCAGAATCTATGGGTTCAAAGTCATCTCTACTACTCCTTAGGCCATGATTTTACGGATTTATTTCACTGTTCAGTGCCTTAGTTTCTACATTTTGGAATACTCATGCCTGGCACACAACAAGGTCAAGATAAGCAGAAGTTGTTATTACTATGACAAATACATTCAATAAGTTGATCTATTATTTATTAGGACATTCATTTATGTATTATGTCTTCAAACAAACAAGCATAGTGTGGGTTTACCATATGTAAGGAACTTTGGTAATGCTGAGCATTCACAGACATAATTTCTGCCCTAAGAAAACTACATTTTGAAAAGACAAACTATAACTATGATTCATTTGACATGCGGCATGTAAATAAATATATTTTTGTTAAAAATATAAGAAAAAAAAAAGACCACCTCTGGTTTAGGCAATCTAGAAGAACTTCATAAATCTTCTACCAGTGCTTCAAAATGATTGGCACTGATAATTGCATAATACCTCTCAATTCACATAAACAGGGATAGAGCACTAAGGAAAGAAGAAACAACAGGCAATGCACAGAAGCATGGGGAATGGACAAGATGTTAGAGAAAATCTATGAATACAGATTCAGAGTATAGAAGCGGATATGTTTAGAAATCTTTTCAGTTGGGAAGCGTCTACAAGATGAAGAGAATGCTCTATGGTCTCTAAATTCTTTTTTATTTCTCCTGGAATATTAAGAAAAATTACATTTCCCAGTCTTCTTTGCAGTTTCCAGAGACCATGGCCTGAGTTTTAGCCAATGGAATGTGGATAAAATTCATATTCCCAATTCTGTACCCAACACATAAAACTTCATTTATCTCACCCTTCCTGAAGTAAAGTGCAGGTGTACATCAAAGACGGTGGATTCAGAAGACACAGGAAGAACAGAACATCTGAAAGACCTTTGTGTTTTAAGGCGTTGCAATTTTGAGATCGTTATATACCTATACAACATGACTTATCTTGACTAATGTAGACATTGTTTCCCACAAGAGATGTGATCCCATAAGAGTAACATAAATAAAATAAAATAAAACAAAATAAAATAAAGTAAAATAAAATCATAGAATTGGCAGTGACTATTGTCTGGACGGAGGGAGAGGGAAACAAAGAACAAAGGAGACTAAGATGGTGTACTTCCGGGTTCTTCATCACCAACTTTCCCGCGCCCGGGAAGGGCACAGGTCAACTGCGCAGGCGCAGCATGACGTCCCACCGTGGAAAACCCGAAACCTACCTGGCCGCGCCCTCCACACAGCCCTCGACCCACCCGCATTCTGCCTACCGCCCTCCCACTCCCAGGCCCAAGACACAAAAGCGGCTCCCGTCAGGCGCACGGCACGAACTTCCTCGGCCCCCTTCTCATAGGCAGACCCAGGAACTTCGCCCGAGAACACCAGAGTGACTTCCTCGGCCTCCACCACGGGAGACCAGTGAACTTCGCCCTTTCTTCCTTCACACTGGCTAGCTAATAAAGTTTATTTTTACCTTGCCTACTTGCCTTTTCTCTGGTGCCGGCTCTGGTGGTCGCATAAAACAAATCAACTATGACTTGGCTGATTAATTAGAGTTCAGAAAGCTAGAGACCTTGCCACGTGGTGGTATAAGAGTGTTCTTGGTGTTACCCTGGAGTATCCATGTGGACCCAATCTAATCACAGAAGCCCTTAAAAGTAAGAACTCCCTTCCATTGGAGTCAAAGATATAAGGGAGAACAGTCTGATAGTTTCCAAGTGTGAGTAGGATTTGATTCAACCACACTGGTTTTGAGATATAGGGGCCATGAACACAGACAGAAAGAGACTTCTAAGTACAATGGTCAGTGGCCTGGTGACAGCCACCAAGAAAACGGGAACTTCATTCCTATAACCAGTATGTATTCCTACCACAAACAACTGCCAAAATGTTGATTGAACTAGGAAGCAGATATTTCTCCAGAGCCTCGAACAGGAAACAGTACTCTGCTGACATGTGATTTTGATTTTCTGACATGCAAAGCAGTGGACGCTACTGAGCCATGTTGTATGCTCAGACTTCTGACCACCAGAGTGGTGAGATGATACTAAACCACCAAGTTTGTGGTAATCTGTTATGACTGCAATATGAAACTAATAAAAATATAAAGCACATGTAACCAAAAGGAATAGAACAAGGAGAAAAAAACAACACAAAATGCAGCCCTAAATACACGATAAACAAGACGAGGTCAAGTAAAAAAGGAAATCAACATTGTTTGAACACTTAATATATTCTAAGCACATTCTTAATGTTCAATTATTTAACAGATGTAAATTGACTACCTAATATTTTTTAGGTCCTGTACCACACACAGGAATATTACAGTGAACAAAAATTGTCTCCTTTATAAGTATAATCTAGCAGAAGAGTTGGGCATCAACACATTCCCACAATTAACTATATTTTCAAGTTACAATAAGTGCAGGAGAAGAGGTGCATTGAGTGAGCACAACCTCGAAGATTTAGAGGTTAGAAAACCATCCTTGAAAAACAGCTTTTAAGCTGCTTGGAGAAATATTGTTCAGTCTATTATCCCATTTAATCAACACAATCTTATAAGGAGATCTCACTTTTCTTTATTATTTTATAAGAAAATTTGATTGAAAGAGGTTGAGTAATTTGCCCAGATAGCACAGCAATGGGCATTTCTGGATTTTGACACTATGTTGCTGTTTTTATGGCCTACCTTTCTAGCATGTTCTCCCCGGTTAGTCTTCGATTGCTACAGAAATAAAGTAAAATGAGTAATGAAAACCATATACTGGTTTGAGCAATGAGGTCTGCTATTTTTTCTTCTTTTTTTTTTTTTTTTTCCAGCAGAAATATAAATGAGGACCAAATCCTGGGCAAACAATGCAGAACAGGACAATTGTAAGGGAGAAACTCAACAGAGAAAGCTGAAGGCAGCTTGCTTTTGTTATGGTTTTTGTTAGTTTTCTACTGCTGCCATCAAAAATCGCCACAAAGTTACTGGCTTAAAACAACTTTGCTTTATTTGCTCTCAGTTTTGTATCTCGAGAGTCCAGCATGGTATACATAGATTCTTGGCTCAGGGCAAGAGGCTGAAATAAAGGTGGGCTGCCATGTGTATTTTTGTCTTCATGCTTGACTTAGAAAAATGTGCTTCTGGCCAGGCACAGTGGCTCAGGCCTATAATCCCAGCACTTTGGGACGCCGAGGAGGGCGGATCACCTGAGGTCAGGAGTTCCAGACCAGCCTGGCCAATGTGGCGAAACCCCATCTGTACTAAAAATAGGAAAATTAGCTGGTCATGGTGATGGTTGCCTGTTGTCCCAGCTACCTGGGAGGCTGAAGCAGGAGAATTGCTTGAATCTGGGAGGGAGAGGCTGCAGTGAGCCGATATCACGCCCCTTTAATCCATCCTGGGCAAAAGAGCAAAACTACGCCAAAAAGAAAAAAAAAAAGAAAGAAAGAAAGAAAAAGAAACAAAGAAAGAAAGAAAGAAAGAAAGAAAGAAAGAAAGAAAGAAAGAAAGAAAGAAAGAAAGAAAGAAAGAAAGAAAGAAAGAAAAAGTAAAAAAAGAAAGGAAGAAAAATAAAGAAAGGAAGAAGGAAGGAAGGAAGAAGGAGGGAGGGAGGGAAAGAAAGAAGAGGAAGAAGAGGAAGAGGAAGATGAAAGAAGAAGAAGAGGAAGAAGAAGAAGAAGAAGAAGAAGAAGAAGAAGAAGAAGAAGAAGAAGAAGAAGAAGAGGAGGAGGAGGAGGAAGAGAGAAGATTGAAGAGAGAGGAATAGGAGAGAGGAGAGAGGAGAGAGGAGAGAAGAGAGAAGAGAAGAGAAAAGAAGGAAAGAAACTCCGAAATCCATCTACTCTCAAAAAGGAGATGATAATCCAATTGTGTGAGGCACTGGATTCATTCATTCTTAGAATTCTGCCTGCTTCATTGTTAATTGTAGTCAGGATTTTAATGATGGGAGAGGATGTAGGATATTTGTAGCCTAAAGAGAAATAGCCTTTGGGAAAGGTTGAAGACATTAAGGAGTTAGAGTCATCACAACGTGGTTGAACACAGTTTCTAAAGCACAGGTGACATTTTTTTTTTAACATACAAACCCTGGCTTGTAGTACAACATGTTATTCAGTTTTGACAAGAATCTAAATTATGTATATTATCCACATAAGATTTTATGCATCCATGTGGCACTTTAATGGAGATAAGGAGAGCTCAGTTGGATTTCAGGTGTCCTAAGAATTACCCTAGTAGTCTTAATTTCTTCTTTAATTTGATTTTTATTTTTTCTGGAGGATTTTATTCCTTATTATTAGCTAGTTTATTTTGGTCAGTCAAGGGAATGTTAAGAAATGTTTGGAAACAACGTTGCCCTCATAAAGATTTTGGTTCTGTGTTTCTCTGATAACACCACTCTCATGATAGGAACTCAAGCGAGAGAAGTTTTGCAGCTACAATCTCAACAAGAAATACATTTGTTCCTCTTCCATAAGAGATGTTTTGCTATTGCTAGGCAATGCTGTTTCCAGCATTAACAAATAGAAAAGCACATTCATAGCAAAATATGGCAAGAGGTAGCTTTGAAACATTAGGAGAAGCTGAAATATTACAAAAATGGTACCAGTTATTCAGCTAGGAATTCAGATGATCAAATTGTGGGTAATAAATGAGATAAGAAGATATACAAAAGTTTGGTGAACATATAAACCCATACATTTCAAAAATATCAGGAAAATACTTGTAAACAAACACTTAAACTAACATTCAATATATATCGGACACCATTATGTAGACTTCATAAATATTAATTCACTTAATCCCTATGGCAAACCTGTGAGGTAGACACTTTCACTCTTCCCATTTATAAATTATGATACATAGTCTCAGAGAGGTTAAGTTATTGTATTGAAGTCACACAGCTGTCCTGTGATGGTGCCAGGGCCAGAACCTGAGCCCAGCAGGCTGAGTCTTGAGTATACATTAAGTTTTTACAAAGTCAGCAATGACTTTTTAAGAGTTTTTTGTTTGTTTTTTATATCTTCATATCTGAAAATACATAAAACTATTGCTAGTTAGCGTCAAAGATAATATAGTTTACCATATTTGCATTAGGCTACATGCCAATACATACTCACAATGTGAAAACAAAGAAGAAATAAACCTGCTTCAATGATTACATTGATTCTGAGAACAAAGTAATTGTACTTGAGAAGAAATAAGCTGCTCCAACTGTGCTATTTTGTAACTGAGCTCTCTCCTGGTGAGATTGTAATCATTTAGTGCCAGGTCTTCAAACACTCTCACATGCTCACTTCCTTGCACTCCAAGGACTGGTGTATAATCTACTCGAATGGCGAAAGTTATGAATTGGCTGGCAAAGCTTTTATTTTAATTTTAGAGAGGGAAGGTTGCCTTAGTAGCTGAGTCATGTATGCCTATGACATACATTATCTATATAAAATGGTGTCAGATCTAAACTTAAGAACTGATTCCATCAGGGAAATCATGTGATTAAGCATGCAGATGCTGTCAAACATTATACACATGATTCCAAGTGTTTTAATATTTTATTTCCCAAACTTGATTCATACCTCAGTGAAATTTATTTTAGTATTAATTATAAAGCACATTAAAAAAAAAATCTGAAGTAGTAATTTTCTCTTAATTGGGGACTCTGTTTTCTTCCCTGGTGGGGGCCATGGAAGTACACGAGGGCACTTTGTAGAGGAAAGCCATTCAAGAAATGAGGACCCAAATAAGTTTTTAACTCTCCAAAACTCAGTTTTGTCTTATGGATAAAATGAATAATAGTGACAATCACATGCAGGATTGGGGAAAAGATTAGGAATAATATGTATGTCATGAACAAACTATGTGGTGCTTGCAACATGATAGCTCATTTTAATGGATAGAGAGATTAGAACATTTTTCAGATTTCATAAAATTTTGGGCTTGCCTGGTTCCATAGCTCAATAGTCAAGAACATGCATTTGAGAGTCAGAGAAGTTTAGAATTAAATTATGGATCTGCAACTACTTAACAGCATGGCCTCAGAATTCTACATCCAACTGTGTGATTCCATTTGCTGATACTATAGTTTTAAAAAACAAAAAATTGCCATCATCATCTTTTTCCATAGCTCAAGCATGACTTACTTCTGAAAAAAATCTGAAAATTAAAATATTTTAAATTAACATTTCTTTCTGCTGTCTTCTCCACTTTAGATTATAGCACCTTCATCTACCCAGTTGTTCTCATTATAAGTTCTGAAGTAAATTGAGAAATCGTCCCTGTCACTAACAGAATCTCCTGCCAAATCTGTCCATTGTACCTTCAAACTATGTCTTGATTCAGTATCCTTCTCTACATCAGCAGGCACTACATGATTCAAGCCACTGCTATCTCTCATGTAGATACTTCTCTTAACCACATCCTTCAATCTATTGTCCATAAGCACCCAGATGAAGCACTCACCTGCTAAGACTACGCTCGATACTGCCAATGGCTTCACTGTAAACCTAGAATGAAATGGAAAAATTCTGACCATGGACACTGTATCATCTGATCCTCAGCTGCAGGATTTCTTCCCTTGTTTGATTCCTCCAGACTTGCTAGCTCTCCTTAAATTTCCAAAAATACCATGCCTTTTCCTCACTCAGGGCTATTTCTCTAGCTTGGAACACTAATTAGTGATCTTTTTGGTCTCAAGTTCATGCAAACTGTATCAGAGATTCTTCTTCTGATTCCCTCAATCAAAATCAGATGTCCTAGACACTCCTCACTTTACCTTAGAGAGTACATCAACCCCACAAGGTGTGCTGCTGTAATGACACACTTAGTAAAAAATACAAGCATACCACATGTGTCTTCCCACCTATCTGTGTGCTCTTTCAATTTCTAACAGCTGATGATTTCCCTGATAGTTACATGGCATGTGTGTACAAATGTGCACACACACACATGATAAATACCTAGTGTACCATATTTGTATTTTAGAAAATAAAAAATATAGAAACAAATCTTGGAAAATAGCTAGAAAAATATTACCTGTAGAGAAGCAAAAATAATAATTATGTCCTGTTTCTCCTCAGAAATTACATGATATGGTTTAGCTCTGTGTCTCCACCCAAATCTCATCTCGAATTGTTAATCCTCACATGTCATGGGAGGGAGGTGATTGGATAATGGAGAAAGCTTTTCCTATGCTATTCCTATGATAGTGAGTGAGTTCTTACAAGATCGAATGGTTTTACAAGTGTTTGTCCGTTCCTCCTCCACACATGCTGTCTGTCCTGCCATCTCGTGAAGGTGACTGCTCCCCCTTCCCCTTCTGCCATGATTGTAAGTTTCCTGAGGCCTCCCCAGCCATGTGGAACTGTGAGTCAGTTAAACCTCTTTCCTTTATCAATTACCCAGTCTCAGGTATTTCTTTATAGCACTGTGATAACAGATTAATATAGTAAAATGGTACTGGGATAGTGGGATATTTCTGTAAAGATAACCTGAAATTGTAGAAGCAACTTTGGAACTGGGTAACAGGCAGAGGTTGAAACAGTTTGGAGGGTCAGAAGAAGGTAGGACGATGTAAGAAAGTCCTAGAGATTTTTTGAATCTTCTAGAGATTTTTTGAATAGTTTTGACCAAAATGCTGTTGATGATGTTGTATTAGTCTGTTCTCATGCTGAAAATAAAGACAAACTTGACACTGGTTAATTTATAAAGAAAAGAGCTTTAATCAACTCACAGTTCAGTAAGGCTGGGGAGGCCTCAGGAAACGTACAATCATAGTGGAAGGGTAAACAAACAGATCCTTCTTCATGTGGCAGCAGGAAGGAGAAGTGCCAAGCAAAAGGGGAAAAAATCCCCTTATAAAACCATCAGATCTCATGTGAACTCACTCACTATCACGAGAACAGCATGAGGGTAACCACCCGCATGATTCAATTATTTTTAACTGGGTCCCACCACATGTGGGGATTATGGGAACTACAATGCAAGATGAGATTTGTGTGGGGACACAGCCAAACCATATTAAATGTGGACAATGAAGTCCAGGCTGAGGTGGTTTCAGATGGAGATGAGGAACTTCTTGGGAACTGGAGCAAAGGTCACTCTTGCTATGCTTTAGCAAAGAGACTGGTGGCAAATTGCCCCTGCCCTAGAGATCTGCAGAACTTAGACTTAACAGATATGATCTGAAACTGGAACTTATGTTTAAAAGGGAAGCAGAGCATAAAAGTTTGGAAAATTTGCAACATGATGATGCAATAGGAAAAAAAAAAAAAAAAACATTTTCTGGGGAGAAATTCAAGCTAACTGCAGAAATTTGCATAAGTAAGGAGGAGCCAAATGCTAATCTGTAAGACAATGGGAAAGAGGTCTCCAGGGCATGTCAGAGATCTTGGTGGCAGCCCCTTACATTATAGGCCTGGAAGTCTAGGAGTAAAAATGATTTTGTGGGCCAGGCTCAGGACCTGGCTGCTGTGTGTAGCCTCAGGACATCGTGCCCTGCATTTGAGCCACTACAGCTCTAGGATAGCTAAAAGGGGTCAAGGTACAACTCAGGCTGTTGCTTTAGAAGGTGCAAGGGCCAAATTTTGGAAGCTTTCAAGTGGTGTTTGGCCTGCAGTACACAGAAGTCAAGAATTGAGGTTTGGGAACCTCCACCTAGATTGCAGAGGATGTATGGGAATGCCTGGATGTCCAAGCAGAAGTCTGCTTGCAGGGGTGGAACCCTCATGGAAAGCCTCTACTAGGGCAATACAGAGGAAAAATGTGGGGTTGGAGCCCCCACACATTGTTCCCACTGAAACATTGCCTAGTGGAGCTGTAAGAAGAGAGCCACTGTCCTCTATACCCCAGAATGACAGCTTTCACTGTATACCTGGAAAAGTCATAGACACTCAATGCCAGCTGTTAAAGTAGCCGAGGGGGGGAGGTGAGGTGTCGGGGAGGTTGAATCCTGCAATGCCACAGGGTGGGAACCCAATTTTTACATCAGTGTGACCTGCTGGATGTGAGACATGTAGTAAAAAGAGATTATTTTGGAGCTTTAAGACTTAATGACTGCCCTGATGGATTTCAGACTCACATGGGACCTGTAGCCCTTTTGTTTTGGCCAATTTCTCCCAGTTTGAATGGAAATATTTATCCAATGCTTATACCCACATTGTGTCTTGGAAGTACCTAACTTGTTTTTGGTTTTACAGATTCACAGGTAGAAGGTACTTGCCTTGTCTCAGAGGAGAATTTGAACTTGGATTTCTGAATTAATGCTAAAATTAGTTAAGACTTTTCAGGACTGTTGGCAAGACATGATTGTGTTTTGAAATGTGAAAAGACAAGAGATTTGGGAGGGGCCATGGGCAGAATGATATGGTTTGGTTCTGTGTCCCCACCCAAATCTCACCTCACATTATAATATCCACATGTCTAGGGAAGAACCTGTACTCCCCACATGCTGAGGGAGGGAGGTGACTGGATCATGAGGTGGTTTCTCCCATGCTGTTCTCATCATAGTGAGTGAATTCTCATAAGATCTGATGGTTTTATAATTGTTTGACAGCACCTCCTTCACACATGCTCTCTCTGTGTCCTGCTGCCTTGTGAAGAAGATGTTTGCTTCCCTTTCCCCTTCCACCATGATTTTAAGTTTCCTGAGGCCTCCCAGCTATGCAGAACTGTGGGTCAATTAAACCTCTTTCCTTTACCCACTCTTGGGTATTACTTTACAGCAGCATCAGAACAAACTAACACACCACATAAGCAAGAAGAGTGGAGTGAAATATTTAAAGTTGACAGACAAAAGCATGAAGCCAGTACTCTGAATCTTGAAAATTATCCTTCAAAAGTGAAAGGTAAAAATGTTCTCAGTCTAAGAAAAATTCAGAGAGTTTGTTGCCAATAACCCTGTCTTGCAAAATATGCTAAAAGAAGTTCTTAAGAGAGAAGTAAAATGATATAGATCAGAAACTCCGATCTTCATAAAGAAAAATAATTACAGAAGGTATAAGTGAAGGTAAAATGAAACTCTTATTTTTCTTATTATTAATCAATCTAGCAGCAAAAAGTTTGTTAAAAATAAAAATAGCAACAATGTGTTTCATAATAATAGGTTATGTAAAAGTGAAATGAATGACAACAAAGATAAAAGAAATGAGATAGAGGAATTAGGAATATTTTGTTATTAGAAAGTATTTGAACTACCTGTGAAGAGGAATAGTTATTTGAAGTTGTTTTAGATTCATTGTAAATGTATATTGCAAACTCTAAAACCACTTTAAAAATAAGTGAAAAAATAAGAAGCTGACATGTTAAGAATGGAGAGTAAATGGAAACATATAAAACGTGCAATTAAAATAGAAAATGCAGAAAAAGAATGGAAGACAAAAATGAAACAAAGAAGGGCAATGAATAGAAATAACAATAAATGTTATAGACATTTATCTAATGGTATCAAAAACCAGTATAATGTCAATAATATACCAATTAAAACACAGGTTGTCAGTGTGGATAAAAATATAAAAATCAACTATATGTTGTCTATAAAAGACCCACTTAAATATGAAGAGACATACAACTTAAAGTAAGAGGATACAGAAAGACATACAATGTTTATACAAACTAAAAAAAAAGCTGGGGTAGAAAGACTTATTTCAGAGACAGCGGACTAAAAAGCAAGTAAAAGTAACAGGAGTAAAGCACTGAACCATAATAAAGGGATTAGTTCTCTAACAAGATTTAGCAGTCTTTAGTGTGTATGTGTCTAACAGCAAAGTATCAAAATATGTGAGGCAAAATGGATAGATCTGCAAGGAGGAAAGGGTGAATTCGCTATTTTCTTTGCAACTTAAACACCCCTCTGTCAGAGATGGACAGACTCAGGAAACATAAAAGTAGTAAGCTTATAGTTGAACTCAATATTAACCATCAATCATCTGGATCTAACTGGTATTCATAACATTCTTCTCAAGCTCATATGGGACATTAACCAAGTTAGACCAGATTCTGGGCCATAAAACACAACTTAAAATATTTAAAAGAATAGAAATCATGCAATATATGTTCTCACACTACAATGGAACTAAACTAGAAATCAATAACAGAAAGATATCTACAAAACCACAAAACACCTGAGGATTAAACAAACCTCTTCTAAAGAAAACATGGGTCAAAAAAGAAAGATCAAAAGATATTAAAAATATTTCAAACAAAGTACATAAAAAAAAAAACACACACAACTTTTCAAAGTGTGTGGGATGTAGAGATAGTGCTTAGAAGGAAATTTAGAACATATAATGCATTTTTACAGCAAAAGTAAGCCCAAAATCAGTAATATTAATACCCACCTTAGAAAATTAGAAAAATAAAAGTAAATGAAATTCAATGTAACCAGAAGAAAAAAATAGACTTAGAGCAAAACTCGGTGAAAATGAAAACAAAAATCAATGGAGAAAATTTTTTTAAAAAAGTTAATTCATGGAAAAGATAAATAAAATTAGCAAAACAGTAGCTAGGCTAAGAATAAAAAAAGAGAAAAGATACTATTCATATCAGATGTAAAGAGGAGACATAACTATAGATCACATGGATATTAAAATAACAAAAAATACTATAAAATAACAACTGTCTGCCCACAAATTTCACAATGTTGGTGAAACAGACTGATTCCTTGAAAGATACAATTTGCCAAAACTCACACAAGAAGAAACAGTCAGTCTGAATAGTCTATATCTATTAAATAAACTGAAGCAATAATTAATAACCTTTCCAAGCAGGAAGCAAAAGGCTTCTACCAAATGAATTCTACCAAACATTTTAGGAAGAAATTATACTAATTTTCTACAAGCATCTCCAGAAGGCAGAATTGGAGCAAATATTTTCCAACTCATTTGAGGCAGGTATTACACTAATACCAAAACAAGATAAAGTCACTACAAGAATAGAAAATTACAGGCAAAAAAGTGAACAAAATGATAGCAAGTAAAATCCAACAGTGTATACAACTATGCATTACTTCCACTTGGAATTCATTTCAGGCTCCAACGCTGTTTCATCATTTGAAAATTAATTATTGTAATTTATCATATTCACAAGCTAATAAAAAAATCACATGATCTTATCTATGTGTACACACAAAAACGTATGACAAAATTTAAACATCTGTTCATGAAGAAAACTCTCAGCAAATTAGAAACAGAGGAAAACCTCCTGAACATGAAAAAGAACATTTACAGAATAACTGACACCACACATAATGATAGAAAACCAAAAGCTTTTCCACAGAGATCAGGAACAAGAAAAAGATATTTCCTATCACCATTCCTTTTAAAAATCATACAGGAAGTCCTAGCTAACGTGATATGATGTGAAAAGGAAATAAAAGTTGTACTGATTTGAAGGAAGAAACATAACTGTCTTTGTTTGCAAGCTTGATAGTCTACGTAGAAAATACTATAATTGACAAAATAACTCCTAGGACTAATAGGTAATATAGCTAGCTTGCATGATACAAGTTAATATATAAATTTTAATCACTTTTCTATATACCACCAATGAACCAGTGCAGTTTGAAATTAGAAATGCACTATCATTTACATTAGCACCACAAAGATGAAATATTTCAGCATAAATCTTCTTAAAAATGTTCAAGATCTATATTAGAAAAACTATGAAACTTGAATGAAATGAATTTAAAGGGAACTAAATTAATAAAGTATTGTTTTATATTTATGGATATTAAGACTAAATTGTCAAGATGACAGTTCTTTGTTACTTTATCTACAGATTTATTACAATCCCAATAGAAGCCTTAGAGAGTTATATTTTGAATATTACCACATTAATTCTAAAGTTAAGATGGGAAAACAGAAGACACAAAATTGGCAATACAATATTGAAGAACAAGGTTGAAGGACTGACTGACATTGGCTAACTATGACTTGCCATATGACTATAGTAATCAAGATATACATATATATTTATATATGTATATATGCATATATTTGTGTGAGTCTATTTCTGTGTTCTTCTGTTCTATTGATCTATCTGTGTGTGTGTGTATTACACACACAATATTATCTCTCTCTCTCTCTCTATATATATATATATGTATGTATAAAATGCACACACACACACTTAATGCAAACGGGGTCATACACCTAAATGTAAAACACAAGTATATAAAAAGTATAGGAATAAATAGAAGACAATCTAGATGACCTTACATTTGGAGATGACATTTTAGATATATCACCAGAGGCATGATTCATGAAATAAATTATTGATAAGCTAGAGTTCAGTAAAATTAGAAGCATCTGCTTTACAACTAACACTCTCAAGGAAATGAGAAGACAAGCCACATATTGGGGAAAAATATTTCCAAAAAATATTTTCAAAAGGCATATTCTATAAGGGAATGTTTTTCAAAATATACCAAGAGCTAAAGAGGGAAATGCAAGCCAAAACAAGGAGATGTGGGGGCAGAGCAAGATGGCAGAATAGAAGCTCACAGTACTATTCATCCCTCCTATCCCCGCCACATGCTGGAACACCAAATTTTAACAACCAACTACATGCAGAGAAGCACCATCACCAGAACCAAAAATCATGTGAAAAATCACAGTACCTAATTTTAACTTTATATTGTGGAAAGAGGTATTAAGGAGGGCCGAAGAGACAGTCATAAATTGCCAGTGCCAACAACTGTGGCATAAATTGCCAATGTCATGCACTGCGGAGACAGAATCTGTGTATCTGGGGGAGGAAGAGCACAGCAACTGAGGGACTTTACACTGAACTCAATGCTGCCCTGTTACAGCAGAGAACGAAGCCATATTGGGATTAGCGAGGGCCGGCACAAGGAGGGAGAATACTTACCAGCCCTAGTCAGAGGGGAATGGCCCATCCTAGCAGTTGGAAGTTTCTCTGCAAGCCTTGCCATCATGGACTGAAGGACCCTGGGGTCCTAGGTAAACTTGAAAGACAATATAAGACACAAAGACTGCAATTGCTAGGCAAATCCTAGTGCTAGGCTGGGCTTAGAGCAGGCGGACTAGGGTGACATGTTACCTAAGGAGACACTAGCTGTAATAGCTAAGGGAAGACTTGTGCCTTTCCTCCTCAAACCCCAGTATTGGACTGAAGCACCAGCTTAGCTGTGGTAGAATAGAACACCTGGTAAATTGCTAAAGTTTTTGACTCCAATCCCTGGCTCCCAGACAGCATCTCTGGACATGTTCAGGGACTGGGGATCTTGCCACCCTGAAGGGAAAGGCTTTAAGTAAGGCTAAGTACTGTGCTGGCTTCAGGTGCTGAGGATGGCCACAGAGGTGTTTGCATCACCACATCCCTATGTCCTGGTGGTTCAACACAGGGAGAGAGAGAGAGACTCCCCTTGTTTTGGAGAAAATAAAGGAAAAAAACAAGACTCTGGCTGGTAATCCAGAGAATTTTTCTGGATCCTTTCTGAGACCTCCAACACAGTACCTCTATGAGTCTGTAAAATCAATAGCATTATTTGGCTTGGGGTTCAAGTCTATTCAAATACCTAGTAAGTCTTCCCAAGAAGGGCAGGTACAAACAAGCCCAATCTGAGAAGACTATAATATTTACCTAATTCTTTAATGCCCAGACACCAAAGAATATTTACAATCATCCACACCATCCAATAAAACAAGACTTCACCAAATTAACTAAATAAGTCACCAGGGAGCAATCCTGGAGAAATAGAGATATGTGACCTTTCAGAGAATTCAAAAAAGCTGTTTTGAGGGAACCTGAGGGAATTCAAGAAAACACAGAGAAGGAATTCAGAATCCCATTATATATCTTTAACAAAGAGATTGAAATAAGCGAAAGAATCTAGTGGAAATTCTGGAGTTGAAAAATGCAAATGACATATTGAAGAATGTATCAGAGTATCTTTTTTTTTTTTTTTTTTTTTTTTTTGAGGCAGAGTCTTGCTCTGCAGCCCAGGTTGGAGTGAAGTGGCATGATCTTGCAACCTCCGCTTCCCGGGTTCAAGCAATTCTCCTGCCTCAGCCTCCCGAGTAACTGGGGCTGCAGGCATGTGCCACCACCCCTGGCTTATTTTTGTATTTTTAGTAGAGACTGGATTTTACCATATTAGCCAGGCTGGTCTCAAACTCCTGACCTCAGGAAATTTGCCCACCTTGGCCTCTCAAAGTGCTGGGATTACAAGCATGAGCCACTGTGCCCAGCCACATCAGAATTTTAATAGGAGAATTGATTAAGCAGAAGAAAGAATTAGTGAACCTGAAGACAATTTGAAAATACACAGAAGAGACAAAATAAATAAGAATAAAAAACAATGAAGCATGCCTACGAGATCTAGAAAATAACCCCAAAAGGGCAAGTCTAAGAGTTACTGCCATTAAGGAGGCAGACAGAGATAGTAGAAAGTTTATGCAAAGGAATAATAACAGAGAACTTTCCAAACTTAGAGAAATATATCAATATTCAAATACAAGAACGTTATAGAACACCAAATAGTTTTAACCCAGAAAAGACTACCTCAAGATATTTAATAATCGAACTCTCAAAGGTCAAAGATACAGAGAGGATCCTAAAAGCAGCAAGAGAAAAGAAACAAATAGCATACAATGGAGTTCCAATACAGCCCGCAGCAGACTTCTCAGTGGAAGCCTTATAGATCAGGAGAGACAGACATTATATATTTAAAGTGCTGAAGAAAAACAAAATAAAACAAAGAAAAAAATGCTTTTTTTCAAGAATAGTATTTCCAGTAAAAATATCTTTCAAGCGTGAAAGAGAAATAAGGACCTTCCCAGACAAACAAACCTGAGGGATTTTATCAACACCAGACCTGACCTATAAGAAATGCTAAAGGCAATTCTCCAATCTGAAAAAAGGATGTTAAGAGGCAATTAAAAACACAGGAATCCTGCCGGGCGCGGTGGCTCAAGCCTGTAATCCCAGCACTTTGGGAGGCCGAGACGGGCGGATCACGAGGTCAGGAGATCGAGACCATCCTGGCTAACACGGTGAAACCCCGTCTCTACTAAAAATACAAAAAAACTAGCAGGGCGAGGTGGCGGGCGCCTGTAGTCCCAGCTACTCCGGAGGCTGAGGCAGGAGAATGGCGTGAACCCGGGAGGCGGAGCTTGCAGTGAGCTGAGATCTGGCCACTGCACTCCAGCCTGGGCAACAGAGTGAGACTCCGCCTCAAAAAAAAAAAAAAAAAAAAAAAAAAAAAAAACACCGGAATCCAAAAGCACAAGACTCACTGGTAATAGTAAGTACGCAGAAAACAGAGAATATCATAACATTGTAATTGTGATGTATAAACTACTCTTAAGTAGAAAGACTAAAAGATGAACTGATCAAAAATAATAACTACAACACATTTTTAAGACATAGACACTAAAAAGTAAAATAAGATATAAATAGAAACAACAAAAATTTAAAAATTGGGGGAACAAAGTTAAAGTGTACAGTTTATATTAGTTTTCTTTTTGCTTGTATGTTTACACAATCTTTGTTAAGCTATTCTTAGTTTAAAATAATAAGTTATAAGATATTATTTTCAAGCCTCATTTTGACCTCAAATCTACAAGCACACAACAGGTATACAAATAATAAAAAGCAAGAAATTAAATCAAACTACCAGAGAAAGTCACCTTCACTAAAAAGGAGACAGGAAAGAAAGAAGGAAGGAAGATCACAAAACAACAAGAAAATAACAAATGACAGGAGTAAGTCCTTACTTATTAATAATAACACTGAATTTAAATGAACTAAACTCTCCAGTCAAAAATATAGAGTGGCTAACTGAATTAAAAGACAAGACCCAATAACTTGTTTCCTACAAGAAACACACCTCACATACAAAGACACACATAGACTGGTAATAAAGGGATGGAAAAAGATGTTCCATGCAAATTAAAACCAAAAAAAAAAAAAAAAAAAAAAAAAGAGCAGGAGTTACTACACTTATATCAGACAAAATAGATTTCAAGATAAAACTACTATAAAAAGAGACAAGGCGATATAATGATAAAAGAGTCAATTCAGCAAGAGGATACAGCAATTGTAAATATATATGCACCCAACATTGGAGCACCCAGATACACATAGCAAATATTATTAAAGCTAAGGAGAGAGATAGACCTCGACACAATAATAGCTATATACTTCAAAACCTCACTTTCAGCATTAGACTGATCATTCAGACAGAAAATCAGCAAAGAAATGTCAGATTCAATCTGTTCTATAAAACAACAGGACCTATATGTGTATTAGGTACATTCGTAATGTTGCAGAACGTTTCACCCAACAGCCACAAAATACATATTTTTTTTCCTCAGCATGTGGATCATTCTTAAAGATAGACCATATATTCAGCCACAAAACAGCTCTTAAAGTATACAACAAAATGAAATAATGTCATGTATCTTCTCTGAGCACAATGGAATAAAATTAGGAATAAGTAACTAGTAGAATTTTGGAAACTAAACAAACGCATGAAAATGAAACAATATGATCCTGGAAGACCAGTGGATCAATGAAGAAAATGAGAAGAAAATTGGAAAATTTCTCTAAACAAATGATATTGGAAACACAACATACCAAAATCTGTGGGATGTAGCAAATACAGTTCAAAGATGAAAATTTATAGCTACAAGTGCCTATATTAAAAAAGAAGAAAACTTTTAAATAAATAGCCCAGTGATGCATCCTAAAGAACTAGAAATATCAACAGAACACCAAATACAAAAGTAGTAGAAAAGAAATAATAAAGATCAGAGCAGAATTAAATGAAATCGAAATGAAGAAAACAATACAAAAGATCAATTCAACAAAAAGTTGGTTTCATGAAAGATAAACAAAATTGACAAGTCTTTAGTCAGACTATGAAAAAAAGAGAAAGCCAAATAAATAATATCACCGATGAAAAGTGAGACATTACAATTGATATGGCAGAAATTCAAAAGATCATTAGTGGCTTCTATAAGCAACTTTGTGCCAATAAATTGGAAAATCTAAAATAAATGAACAGATTCCTAGACACATACAACCTATCATGATTGAACCACGAAGAAATCCAATCCCCGAACAGACCAATAACAAAGAATGAGATTGAAGCCTTAATAAAAAGTCTCCCAGTAAAGAAAAGTCCAGAAACCAATGTCTTCACTGCTAAACCCTACCAAACATTGAAAGATAACTAACACCAATCCTACTCAAACTGTTCTGCAACACAGAGGAAGAGCAAATACTTCCAAGCTTATTCTACAAGGCCAGTATTACCCTGACACCAAAACCAGACAAAGGTACGTCAAAAACAGAAAACTTCAGGCCAATATTTCTGATGAATATTGATGTAAATATCCTCAACAAAATACTAGCAAACCAAATTCAACAATATATTGAAGTGATCATTCATCATAACCGTGTGAGATTTATCCCAGGGATTCAAGAATGGTTCCACATATGCAAATCAATTAATATGATACATTGTATCAACAGAATGAAGGACAAAAACCATATGATCATTTCAATTGATGGTGAAAAAGCATTTGATAAAATTCAACATACTTCAGCATAATAAAGGTTATATATGACAGGCCCACAGATGGTATCATACTGAATGGGGAAAAACTGAAAAAAACCTTTTCTCTTAGATTTGGAACATGACAAGGATACCCACGTTCACCAGTGTTGTTCTACAAGGTACTGGAAGTATTAGCAAGATTAATCAGATAAGTTAAAGATATAAAGGCCATACAAATTGAAAAGGAAGATGCCAAACTATCCTTGTTTGCAGATGTTGTAATCTTATATTTGGAAAAACGTAAAGACTTCCCTAAAAGACTGTTAGACAAATTCAGTAAAGTTGTAGTATAAAAAAATCAATATACAAAAATCAGTAGCATTTTGTTTTATGTATGTATGTACGTATGCATGTATGTATTTATTTATTTTTGAGACGGAGTCTTGCTTTGTCCCCCAGGCTGGAGTGCAGTAGCACGATCTCGGCTCACTGCAATCTCCACCTCCCAGGTTCAAGCAATACTTTTTGTCTCAGCCTCCCGAGGAGCTGGGATTATAGCACCACGTCCCCAGCTAATTTTTGTACTTTTGTAAGTATGTATTTCTACTAAAAATGTAAAATCATTTCCAAAAATCATTAAATAGAATCAAGCTTTTGTCTTGGCTTTCCTATAAGAGCTATAACACAAGGTAAACAAATAGAATAAATACATTATATGTATATATATCTATCTGTATACATAGATATATATAACACATGTGCATATGTGTTCTGTGTATATATATACACATATACATATATGGATATATATGAATACACATACATATATACACAGATAGAATATATATATGTATTCTAGTTGATAAAACATAGAATAATAGAATTGAAGTAGAAAATATATGCAATACCACCTTGAAAAGTCCTCAAAAAGAGAGGTATATTATAATAGAAGGTTGATGACAGGATGGATGTGCATGTATTATTTTTTATGTAAACATTGTTGCACACACATATATAGAATGTGTATTTCAGTACGTTAGAACTGATATCCATGGCTCTATAGTCTAAATTTCCACAGATAACACAATTCAGGAATTGACAGGAAAGGCTCTGTTTCTCAAATCTACTTAAGGAAATTTTCCCAGTGGTATCGGAAGCAGAGATCTTTGTCCCCCATTAACATCCTTTGGAGAAAAATAGTGCAGAGGCTTACCGTGGGAGTCACACAGCGTCATTTGTATTACGAGTAATTGAGAGATTAGTTCTCTGCTGTGAAGTGATGGAGGGCAATGAATCAGGCATTATCTTTCTTTCCCTGGGGAAAATGAGTTGGAAAATTCAATAGATGGAGCTTTAGGGAGGTAAACAAGATCCAGGCCAAGAGGAGCGTATCAGTATGTGTTTTCAAGTTAAACAAATACTGATGCTTTTTATGCAGTTAGGCATTGTATCCAATGCATTCCACAATGGCACAATACACATACTTGTAGATTGCCTTGCACATGTTGAGAACACCTACAAGAACAGACTAGCAAAAGTGACGTGAGACAGTTCCTACTCTCAAGTCCAGGGAGCAAGACAAGCCCGTAGTAATTGCAACTCAGACAATAAGTGATGTTTTCTGAATAGGCAAACGATGTCATGAGCACACAAATAGAGAAGAAAAGGAAAGTAAGAATGTGTTCTAGCTCTTTTCCAGAGAAGACATGAAAAAGACTAAATTCTTCCTATGGTAGAACTCCTCTCCTTCCCACTTGCATTGCTCTAATTCAAACTCCTTTGTTTCTGTCTGTGCTAACACTGTTTCACACACCATCATCCTATTTCAGTCTCATTCCTGACTATTCTTCACATTGCTGCCAGGATTATCTTAAGGATAGGCATGTGCATTACTTTTCCACGTAGAGTCTTCTGCTGTTTACTGTTGCTAAGGGACGGATGTGTAGAATTCTGAAAGTTAACTTTTCTGTAGAGAATAACGTTGCACTTTATCTTCAGACCAAAGAAGATTTTGGGAGTGAAAAGGGACACTGTCAATCATGATTTCGGAAATAGTGATATAATCAGGATTGTTCTGGACAAACTATGTCACCTGGCAATTAGGCTTCACCTACATGCCAGCTTGCAAAGGATACAAGTTTTTGCTAATACTAATAGATACCTCTGTTGGCTGGGTCGAAACTTACCCTACCAGAACAGAAAAGGTTCTCTTAAAGGAAATAATCCCCCTAAGGAATCTACCACATATTTATCAAAAGCACCTACAATAGCTTTTCCTTCTCCTCTCCACTTATTTTGGGCTCCAGTGACAATCACTCACTACTTTTTAAATATAGATTCAGCTTAGACCTTTATAATCATTGTTTCTTTAGCAGTGAAATCTTGAACTCCTCTTCATTTAACAACATACTTATCTTTCAAAATGCAGATTAAGTACTATCTCCATTAATTTTTTAAAACATTTTCCAGTAGAAATATTGCTCCACTATTACTGGAATTTCGGCACATATAAATTTCAGCACAGTTCTTGGTCATAGTGGTTGTTCAATATGTATTTGTTGATTGCATACTCTTATTGTGTTTACAAGTTCTCATTGTATTATCTAGTACATATCCCTCTGCAATCAACTGCATACTTATCTAGATTAGAATTAAATCCTTAGTACTAACTGGATTGCTTGGAACATACTAGTTTCTCATCATTTGCTGAATTATTAAACGTATTCTTTGTCATATGGCCTAGGCCATGAAAAGTTTGCCATCAGCAGAAAATGAAATTATTTTAAAATTTCTTTATAAATTCCATTATTTGAACAGATTTGCTATATAACATAGTGACCAAACAAGAAGCCATATAAAGAATGTTTCAATAACTTGCAGTACTCTTAATTAGGTTTTGTGACATTTTAAAATGGTAACATTAGTAAAGGCACTAATTCCTCATTCTGTCAAGTTCTAAATTCAAGTACATCAAAACATTAAAAACGAATTAAGTAGACATGATCATGGTCAGACGGTATTGAGAGGTGACAATGTGCTAGCAGCCCTCACTTTCAGTGACTCCTCGGCCTCGGAGTCCACTCTGGCTGCACTTGAGGAGCCCTTCAGCCTGCCACGGCACCGTGGGAGCCCCTCTCTGGGCGGGCTGAGGTCGGAGCCTCCTCCCTCTGCTTGCAGGGAGGTGTAGAGAGACAGGCGCCGGCGGGAACTGGTGCTGCGTGCCACACTCCCGCCCCAGTGCGAATTCCAGCAGGTGCAGGCGTGGACTTGGTGGCCCCACCCACGGAACAGGTGACAAGCGCCATTGGTCCAGGGCAGTGAGGGGCTTAGCACCACGGCCAGGTAGCTGTGGAGGTTGCGCCGGGTCCCCCAGCAGTGCCGGCCCACCCGGCTGCACTCAAATTCTCTCCAGGCCTCCTGGCAGGGCAGGGCTGGGGACTTGCAGCCCGCCATGTCTGAGCTCCCCCACTGCGGTGGGCTCCCCCTCAGCCTGAGCCTCCCCTACTGGTGTCGCCCCCTGCTCCGGTGGCACCTGGTCCCATCGACAACCCAAGCCTGAGGAGTGAAGGCTGCGGCTCCAGACTGGTGGGCAGCTCTGCCTGCAGCCCGGATGCAGGATCCACTAGGTGAAGCCAGCTGGGCTCCTGAGCTGGATGGAGACTTGGAGAACTTTTATATCTAGTGGGAAGATTGTATGTGCACCAATCAGCACTCTGTGTCTAGCTAATCTTGTGGGGACTTGGAGAACTGTTATGTCTAGCTAGAGGATCCTAAATACACCAATCAGCACTCTGTATCTAGCTCAAGGATTGTAAATACACCAATTAGTACTCTGTGCCTAGCTCAAGGTTTGTAAATACATCAATTGGTACCCTGTAACTAGCTAACTCTGTATCTAGCTAACCTAGTGGGGACTTAGAGAACTTTTCTGTCTAGCACTCTGTGTCTAGCTCAAGGATTGCAAAGGCACCAATCAGCACTCTGTGTCTAGCTCAAGGACTCACTGCAAGCACTCTGTCAAAACGGACCAATCAGCTCTCTGTAAAATGGACCAATCAGCAGGATGTGGGTGGGGCCAGACAAGGGAATAAAAGCAGGGTGCCTGAGCTAGGCAGTGGCAACTTCTCCTTCCACATTGTGGAAGCTTTGTTCTTTTGCTCTTTGCAATACGTCCTGCTGTTGCTCACTCTTTGGGTCCAAGCTGTCTTTAAGAGCTGTAACACTGACCACGCAGGTCTGCAGCTTCACTCCTGACAGCGAGACCATGAACCCACCAGAAGGAGGAAGCTCCAGACACAACTGAATGTCTGAAGGAACAAACTGTGAATACACCATCTTTAAGAACTGTAACACTCATCGTGAGGTTCCGCGGCTTCATTCTAGAAGTCAGTGAGACTAAGAACCCACCAATTCCAGACACAGTATGACATCATAGGAGATGGAGAATATGCACCAAACGTTCATGATCGAACTGAAACTTTTTTTTCTAACAAATACGCTCTGGCATCATCAAGGATTCTACCGTGTTTACCAAATTCTGTAAGCTGGGAAAATCTGTACAAGTTTATTGTTTTACCTCATTGTTTTTAAACGTTTTGAATTGATGACTTGCAGTGACAAGACTGAGAGAAGATTAAATATAAATGAAAGAATAGTGACATTAAGTAAGGTAAACCATGTCACATGATGTCTGAAGAAGAAAGAATTTAAAAGTTGGCTTCTTGAAAAGCAACTGAAATGTGATATGAATAAAAACATTGGGAAAAACACTTGAGAGATTTTTCTTCTTTCAGTGAAGTCTTCTCACTTTCGGTTTCCACTTTTCTGAACTTCCAGGTAGTATTTATTCGATAAGAATCTAAATGGTAGAAATGTGCTTATCAGCATACTTTCGCTCACATCTGTGAATTGTTGTGCTTGATTGCAGTGCAGGTGTTCATGGTGGGAATAACGAGCAGAGCTTTGATGGGATGCATCCTTAGTATTACTACGATTTTCTTTTCAATGGTTTTGAATGAAAGATAGTTAAGAAGGCATACCTATTTTCACTATAAGTGTCCAAGAGAAAGTAAACATTCTTAGAATCACTACATACTTGAAGTATGCTTCATTTCAGTCCTACACTACAGGTTTTCTGTTTTGTTTATTGAAACAATCTGCATTTTGTCATTCCACTCAACATTTCAGTATGATTCTCCACTATCACTTTCACTACCTACAGTATTAGTTCATTATATCTTACATTTTTTTATCTATTCTTAAAATAATTCTCAATAATGTTGCATAATACAATCAATACAGTTAATTTTTCTTTTACTGTACACTGTATAATTTGTGGGGAATGCCAGTAGAGTTCATACAAAATTTGAATGCTACTAAGGTTATGAAGTAAATTTAAAAGTAATTACTCATATCAACATATAAAATATCTCCTATTGGCTCCCATAAAGCAATGATACTGTTCCTTTCCCATAGGCTACATATGGGAAAAAAAAAATTGAATTGCACTCAACACTACACCATAGACATAACAAACTGAAGATAAATTAACGTTCCTCAGTGACCACTGCAGCTCTATCCCTTATCTTGCATTTTAGAAATTATAAATAATATATATATATATACAAGAACATTATAATAAAGTTAAATGACTTTTTAAATTCATTTCTTAAGGCAATCCATTCACAATACTTAGTAATTAAATTTTTTTGATGAATTATTTAATAAATTACAATCAATGAGTTTAATGCTGTCAATCTATCAAAACACTATAGTTAGAAGCAGTACCATAAGGGGTAGAAAAATTGTAACACATTGTCTTACTCTCAAGGTAATGATCACCTAGTAGATAGAAAAGTTCACCAGTGCTTACAACACTAGGTAAAGTAAAAGTACTCAAAAAGTCATAAGCCAAATGTAGAGTTAGAAGATATCACATTTAATTGGGGAGATTACACAAATCTTTGTAAAAGAAATAACATTTGAAATTGTTCTATGATTATTTACATTTCAACATGGGGTAAAGGAAGAGGTGATATAGATCATTTCAGATTGATGAAATAACATGAAGAAAAGCATGATTTTAGAAATAAGACACTTTCAGGAAATATCAAAAACTTTGAAACTCTTTGATGAGATTCATGTCTCCATCCATACCTCTCAATATATTTTCTTCAAATGGATGACTGGTTGGTTTTTTACTTGTTATAAGTGTGCCTAATAAGGCTACCAAAGTCTTTCATTGAAAATTATCTCCTTCAGGCATTCCAGTCACTGTGCACTTAATTAGAATGCCTAGAGTAAAAGAGGGAAGAGGGACTTTTTTTGAAGGCTCAAAAATGTTTGATTTGGTGAAACCTATAAATCCATGGATCCAAGAATCCCAATAAAGCTTAAGCACAAAAAAAAATTGAAAATAACTACACGGAAGCATGTCCCAATCAAGTTGATCAAAACTAGAGATAAAAAGGAAAACTTTAAATGAGCCAGTGAATTTTGAAAAAACAACAACAGCAACAACAACAAGATTTATAGTATCAGGGAGTAAAGATGAAATCATCAACTCAAGAAAATTAAATAAAAACACTGAACCCAGATTTGAAACGGAATGTTCTCCTCGGTTTTAATAAGTAACTGTCCATTGAAGGGACCTAGAGGGGATGACTGGATGAGCTAATGGCAATGGGTGTACCTAACAACGTAAAGGCTTGTCTGTGTTTTAAATGGAGAAATGAAGACTGAAAAGACAGCATGAGGAAAATTAAAATATATATATATAAGAAAATGGATTGGCTATTAAATACTGATAAATCTTTTATCAATAATTTTTTAAAGCATGATAATGTCAAGCTAGTTATGTGGAAAAATAATCCTTGTATTTCAGATATGCACACTGAAGTATCTCAGGTAGAAATAAGAGCTTGTCGAAACTTACTTTTAAATATTTCTGGAAAACAAATTATGATAAGGGGAGATAAAAGAAGATATTGATCACTGTCAGCTCTTTATATTGTTTTTTGTGTCTGTTTAGGTTATCCAGAATAAAATAATTTAGAGCAACTGTAAGTATATAAAAGATATATATTTTAAACACCAGTTTTTTAAAATATGTTTAATATAATTTTGGCATTATAAAATAAACTGAAAATAAAATAGCCATTTTAACTTGTGTGGACTATAGCTCATTTTGGTTTTCATTTGCATTTCTCTGATGACTAACAATGTTGCACATTTTTTCATTTATTTTTGGTCATTTGTATGTCTTCTTTTTAGATATGTCGATTCAGATCATTTGCCCATTTTTTAATAGGATAGTTTTCCTGCTATGGAGTTGAATTCCTTCCATATTTTGAATATTAACCCCTTATCAAAGTATAATTTGCAAATATTTTTCTCTCCATCTATGGTTGTCTTTTTGCTGGGTAAAATTGTTTCCTTTGCAGTGCAGAAATTTTCTAATTTGATGAAACCCCATTTGCGCATTTTTGCTTTGATTTCCTGTGCTTTTGGGGTCATATTAAAAAAATCATTGCCTAGCCTATATCATGCAGCTTTTCCTCTAAGTTTTTCTTTGAATAGTTTTGTAGTTTCAAATCTTACATTTCAGCCTACACTCCATTTTTAGTCTATTCTTGTATATGGGGTGAGCTAAGAGTCCAGTGCCATTCTTTGCATGTGAATAGCCAGTTTTCCTAACAGCATCTATTGCAGAGACTGTCCTTTCCCCATGTGTGCTCTACTTTTGTGAAGTATTACCATGGAATTTTGATGGGGATTGCATTGAATCTGTACATTGCTTTTGGTAGTATGGATATTTTAACAATATTAACTCTCCCAATCCACAAACATAGGGCATCTGACTGCACATGATTGTTAAACTTTAAATTCCTCAAATCTGAAACCTAACTGGATGTTAGTAATTTTGGGTAAGATAGTTGCATTTTATTATATTTATGTTTTAAATCCCTTATAGTTAACATATGCCTAGTGGAGAACCTTATAGACGAAATTATATTGTTCCCTGGTTTTTGTTTCACAATAATACTGGAAGGCATGTTAGGAATTGAGAAAAGGTAGAGATGAACATATTTTGCCATGTGGAAGTTTAGTAATTGGTATGAGGTGGTTTATTATGCTATTTTTATTGTTTTTGTATATGCTTGAAATTTTTCATAATTGTAGTAGTTTTTAACCCAAACCCTTGGCTACTGACTGAAAGACCCTTACTTTTTCCACAATCTCTTTCCTCCCTGAGGCAGCTGAAGTGCCAGCTTCCAGATACTGCTTGGATTTTCAGTTTTACTCTGTTACTCACCTTACATATTTCTGAATTCATTGTGCATAAAAATATTATATTTTATCTAGAATTTTAAAAATTATACCAAAATTTCATATCAAGACTATTGGAGAAATAAGCTCTCTCTCATTGGGGCCATCTATCTCTGTTATTTTGAGACAACCACTAAACATCTATCTTCTTGGAAATAAGACTAGCAAGGAATTGACCAGAACAGATAGATGGGGAGAACTAAAAGTATTTGTTGGTTTAATTTTTTACAATATCACTGAAATCACAGATAATATTCACTCTAATAGCTTTGGATTTACTATTACATTTTTGTATTTTCAAAATAGGAACACTGAACCCACAGTGAAACCCAGAGTAGACGATGTAACTTGTCCATTGTCATACAGCTGGATTTTTTTCTACTTTGAAAACATACAAAAACATATTCTTCACAAAATACATTCTAGAATCATATGCACACTACTTTTCATTACTGTTATTATGGAGAATATATTCTTCCAGTCCTCTCCGTTAATGGGGATAATTAAGAGTCTGCAGTGATCCCAGGAGAACAGATAATGCACAAATATCAAATAACTGAACTAGAGAAATTAAATGCAAAGACTACTTACTACTTGGTTACCCTGGCAACTTACCTAATTGAATATTTCACATTACTCTTGGGTAAGTCAAAAACTATACAAAGTGTATTTCCATGGATTTTCTACAGAATATTTTTGAGAATAATCTCAAGATACAATTTTCCAACTCTTGCCTACTTTTAAGAAAGTTTTCTTTGTTGAGTTCATAAGAAATATACATAAAAAGAGAATTGAACCAGTTATAGTGGATAACAATTTAAGATTTTGAAATATATTTTCAGAATTTCAAGGTACGTAGGCCCAAAGCGTTTATATTTTCAGTCACATTATGCATACCAAAAAGACATATTTTAAGAATAAGACGTTTGTATGTAAAAGATGATTTGTAACCCTAGTCACACAACCTACTCAATGTATCCACTCAAGGGATCCTGTTAAGAAAAGGTTAATTTTGCTTTCAGTCAAAACCCATACATAAACACACACCTCATCAAAACCTGATTATAAGAGTTCATAAGAAATATACATATAAACAGAATTGAACCGGTTATAGTGGATAACAATTTAATATTTTGAAGTATATTTTCAGAATTTCAAGGTATATAGGCTCAAAGCATTTATATTTTCAGTCACATTATGCATACCAAAAAGACATATTTTAAGAATAAGATGTTTGTATGTAAAAGATGATTTGTAACCCTAGGCACACAACCTACCTAATGTATCCACTCAAGGGATCCTGTTAAGAAAAGGTTAATTTTGCTTTCAGTCAAAACCCATACATAAACACACACCTCATCAAAACGTGATTATAAAAGCACTTAAGCTCTGCATTTAAAATATGAAGTTGGAGGTTAATCAGCACACATATTGCTGTCTACAATGAAACATAACCTTTCCTAAAGTGGCACACTGTGTAGGTTCTTGCAGTTCTTGATAGTAAATGCTGACAGAGGTATCCAATTATTCAGGCTTGGCTGCAGCCACAGTCCCTTAACTATGTAAGATAAACGGGATGGTGGAGAACACACAGAGGGAATACAAACCTTAGATAGCCAAGTATAAAACGAAAGAAAAACGCAACTTAAAAGCAGTAATTTTAAGTTCATAGGAAGGCTCATAACACTTTTAGAAAGAATCATGCCTCAGTGAAATAAGCAATGAATCAGAAGTCAGGACCTAATTTTGGCTCAAGCCTTAAGTAGCTGTGTGATCTTGAAATAAAATTTTCTGGACATTTGTGTTCTCATTTGTCTAAAGGCAGGAGGTGGCAATTAAATGCTGAAATAGATTAACTGTAAGACCCTATTTAGCTATGACATTTCATGATTCAATTATACACACACATTCTTTATATATGGGAAATGTGTATTTTATACTGGTATGTATATCTTATCTCACAATACTAACTGTTTAACCAGTATATCAAATCTTATGTAAGAACACTTTAATAGCTTCACAGACTCACTTTCAAAGGATACTTCTATTTATTTATGTATTTATTTTGGGATGGAGTTTTGCTCTTGTTGCCCAGGCTGCAGTGCAATGGCATGGTCTCAACTGATTGCAACCTCCGCCTCCCAGGTTCAAGTGATTCTCCTGTCTCAGCCTCCTGCGTAGCTGGGATTACAGGCAAGTGCCACCACACCTGGCTAATTTTGTATTTTGAGTAGAGAAAGGGTTTCTCCATGTTGGTCAAGCTGGTCTTGAATTTCCAACCTCAGGTGATCTGCCCACCTCGACCTCCCAAAGTGCTGGGATTACATGGGTGAGCCACCAAGCCCAGCCAGGATACTTATATTAAATAAAATTGCAATAGTTTAAGATTCTTGAAATTCTACTCTTAGAACTGCTTTCAGAATGTATTTCTGCAATTTTCCTCAGCAATTAAAATCTTTATCCTTCGAAATTTAAATGTTATAACACTCCAAGGAATCCATAATTATTTTATTTAATAAAACCAGAGAAGAATCCAGGTAACAAGTTTGACATAAAACAAAACAGATATGTCAAGCAATGCCACATCGTTGGAGTAGGTAAACTCCTTCCTCAGGTGACCAATTTAAAGGACAATGTTCATTTTAAACTGTAAGCTTAGATGTATGAGGATCTTATAGATAAATGCATATGCAAGTGGATATGCTCAAACACAGATTGAGTTTCAATTAATATTGATTAAATAAAATGGGCTGTTTGATTATTTTTACGCACATAGACACTGAATTTTTACTTTTGATGTTAAAGCCACGGAAGTTAAAACACAATGTTTTCCAGTTAATTGTCTCAGTCCAATATTTTTTGGATACTGGTCAATGGAGTTTGCGGACAGGGAATTAATTCATTGTTGCATTAAGAAACATTTTTTTCCTGATATTAAGTATTAAAATTCTTAGCTTCTAAGGTCTTAAAAACTTTTGGAAGATAATTGGTTAAAGCTAAATTATACATGCATTTTCCTTTCATCTCCACTTCTTTACTCTTCTTTAAAATAGCTGCATACCTAAACCACTACTAAGATATGGCATATTTGTTCCAGCCCTCAATGTAACCTGCCACTTCTGTAGCTTTTTGAAGTTTTATTACCAAGAAAGATATAATCAATTTATCCCAAATTAATGAATGCAGCTTGCATGTCAAAATTCCTCACTCATCTCCTTGAAGTATGAGCACGGTAAAATAACATCTGATACCAAATTCATTTGTTTTCCCAGCATTAGCTTTGCATTTAACTATGTGGGCCAAAGGAATCAAAACCATCTGACTTTCTCTTCTTGAAATAATCAATACATTTTTACAGAATAGTGTAATTTTTTTCTTAAAAAAGAAAGAGGCAAAGTCTATTGAACATTTAGGAGCTCAAAAATCTGAGAGAAAAGAATAAATACGTGGCTTCCTTCTTATCATGAAATCCTGTCATTTTTGCTTCAGAAAATGATACACAGATTTCAAAAGAAATTTAAACCTAGGTGTCCTTTCAAATATATAACAATAACAAAGAGAGTGTGGTTTTCTTCATCTTCTGAACTTTAAGCTTGATTAAACTCAGTAAAAGGTTATGAATGTTGTAAAATAGCTTTAGAAAAATATTTTTTATTTCTTCTATGTAGTAGCTCTTTCCAGATGACTATAAATGCCTAGAATTTGTGAAGACACATTTGTCTTCTCTCAGGAAAGCCTTTCAAAGTCATCTGTGATGTGTATATCAAAACTATCGCTTCCTAGTTATAACACACAAAAATCTACTTTATGAATCGAAGCATGTTTTTAGAAAACAAAACATCATTTGTATAATTATCTAGCTCTGGAAATCATTTGCCAGGAAAATGAGGGCAGAAAGTTAGCAAGAACAAAAATGTCTAAAAAACATTTCTGACTTTAAGAGCCAATTGTTAGAAGACACCAATATCTATGGAAATTGTGAAATGATAACAACTTTTATTTTATCAAACATTTAAAAACACATAAATGAGTAGGTACAACATATTACCCATTAGAAACACTGACATTAAATTAATGGTAGTGTGCTCTATTCAGCTGACTATATATTTAATAGAACTTGGAATATTACAAATCTTAAAAGAAAACAGAAAGAAGATGGAGGTAGTGATAATGTAGATTTTTTAACATTCTTAAATCTCCCTGAAAATGAGAAGAGTGATTATATATAAAATGTTAAAATATGGTCATCTACAACAATGACTACACAAAAGGAGATATGATAGCTGTACACAACCCAATGTGCTTGCTTGGTCAAGAAGAAAATATGAGAGAACTCTATAGGCCTGGCATGGCTTTAGTGTCTGTGTGGAGGAAGCAGGGAGAAACAGAGAAGTCTCTCATGAAGATGGAAGAACTAAATAAAGAAAAACTAATACCACTTACAGGAACTCTCTGGAAAGTACAATGTACTACTTTGAGAACAAAAGATGAAACTTGAAGTGTTTTTGTTTCAAATTACTACCAGAGTGAAAGGGATCTCTGATGAAGTCTGAAGGTGCTGGGACCATCTGAGTCCTGTGAGCACTTCCAAAGATTGCTTGCAGGACAACGACAAAACAAAACAAAACAGACAATGCAAGGAATTGCAGCATCACTGCAATTATGAGGGAGTGAACTTACTGTCCAGTCCAAGCCTTCTTCTAGAACAAAGTCCTGAGCTGAGAGAAACCTCTAGCAACATATTTCTCATTGAAGGAATAAGAAAAATACAGGCAAAGGGAAAGCTGAAATGTTAGAACAGATCCAAGACATCTCAGAATGTGGGACAGTGCCTTTTAAAACAATTCACAGGACAACAGAAAAATCTCTAATGCTACGAAGCTAGAAAAAAAAAGCCTTATGCACCCTCTTTCCTAAAAGTTCAGCTATAACTAAATAACATGTACAAAATGAAGAATAGAAAGAAATTATCATTGAATTACATATAAAGCTGATACAAGAAAAAGATTGAGGACAGAAAATGTATTTAGAGGCAACATTAGCATAGGACATGACCATAAATAGAGGAAAATTTTGACCCAATGTTTCAAAATCAGCTAAGAAGATGATGAAAAATAAAATAAAGACATATACTAGAAGTAAAAACAAAAATCAAGTGATAAAACACAGGAATATTTTTTATTTCATAAATAAAATACTTTTTTCAGACATAAAGTCTAAGAGGAAAATAAAAAAAAAAAATAGAAAATTCCTTAAAACAGAAAGATGGAAGAGAGGTAATTTTTTTGAAATAAAAAATAAATGGAGAAAATATGAGTTAAAATTATAATACAATACCACTACCTATAGTCCAATCAACTAAATAATAATAATAATGAAATATATACAATTCTAATTGTGTTGAACAGTGCTTAAATATCTCATATAACCCTAGGTACAATCACTTTGGAAAAAGGACAGTACCTAAAATTGGACATATTCATACCTAAGACCCATTAATCCCCTGCCTACATTTATGTACAAGAGAATGCATATATAGGTTCATCAAGAGATTGACACCTTGGTAGTCAGAACTATTCATAATAGCCAAGAGCGTTAAAAAGTTCAAATTTTAATTAGCAGAACTACAAAGAATTAAATCACGGTATATTCAGTCAAATAAACACCATATATAAATGAAAAGTAATGAATAACTATACGTAGGAATATTGATGAGCTCACAGACATGATGTTGAGAGAATGAGGCCAGACACAAAAGAGCACACACTGCAAATACCCCTTATGTAAAATTTAAAAGCAGATGTAATTTTAAAACCTCAAAAGTAAATACAAAAAAAAAAAAAAAATAAGTAAATGTGATCTCATTAAATTAGAAAGCTTCTGCATGGCAAAAGAAATGGTCATAAAAATAAAGAGACAACCCACAGAATGGGAGATAATATTTGCAAACTATGCATTCAACAAAGGACTAGTATCCGAAATCTACATGGAACTCAAAGAAATCAGAAAAAAAAATCCATCAAAAAGTAGGCAAATGACATAAATAGATATTTCTGAAAAAAGATATAAAAATGGCTAACAAACAAGAAAAAAATGGCCAACGTCACTAATCATCAGGGAAATGCAAATTAAAACCACAATGAGATACCACCTTACTCCTACAAGAATGACCAATATGAAAAAGTCAAAAACAATAGATGTTCGTGTGAATGTGGTAAAAGAGGAACAGTTATACACTGCTGGTGAGAGTGTAAATTAGTACAACCTCTACAGAAAACAGTATGGAGAGTATTTAAAGAACTAAAAGCAGATCTACCATTTAATTCAGTAATCTTACTACTTGGCTATCTACTCAAAGAAAAAGAAGTTATTATATGAAAAAGATACATGCACACATATGTTTTTATTGCAGCCTAGTTTACAATTGCAAAGATATGGAACCAACCCAAGTGTCCATCAATCAATGAATGAATAAAGAAAATGTGGTATATATACACCACAGAATACTACTCAGTAATAAAAAGGAAAGAAATAACATCTTTTTCAGCAACTTGGATGAAGCTGGAGGTCGTTATTCTAAGGAAAGTACTCAAAAATTGAAAATCAAATACTGTACATTCTCACTTACAAGTGAGAGCTAAGTTATGGGTACAGAAAGGCATACAAACTGATATAATGGACTTTAGAGACTCAGAAGGGGGACGGTGGGGGGTAGGGATAAACAATTATGTATTGGGTAAAATGTACACTATGGGTACACTAAAATCACTGAATTCACTACAAAATTCATCCATGTAACCAGAAACCCTTTCTGGCCGCAAAGCTATTGAAACAGTTTTGTTTTAAATAAATAAAACGCAGGATGCTGTTTAATTTTTGGCAATGCTGGTGGTTGGATAAATGTACATTGGAGCTGCTGGGTTTCTGAGACTCTGTAATTTAGATTTCTTAGTCTAGATACTAATTATTTGACATCCAATTCATTGAACTTTAAATTTTTTAATGAGTAATTTTTGGCTTATATGTTCTACTTAAATCAATTTTTTAGGTAAGATAAATAAAAGGGTATTATAAAAAAATGTAACAGACGAAGCAATCTAACACATATATAGCGAAATTCCACATCGGAAAAAAAAAAAAAAAAAAAAAAGTAAAAACAAAAATAATGGGAAAAAATGGAAGGGAAGAAATACACACACACACACACACACACACACACACAAACACACACAAGCACAAACAAATCAAACATCCACAGAATTTTCCACAAATTAAAATGTAAACAAAACTTGAAATCTGTATTTGAATAATACATCAAACCTGGAAAAACCAAATCCAAATGATCAACACCAAGAAAACATATTCTAGTACAAAATACTATATTTTAAAAACAAACATTAAAAATTCTTTCATCACCCAAGCAAAAATTGAGCAGGTACACCATAATAGAAAGAAAATTAGACTGTACTTAGATGTTTTTCATTGCTATAGTTTATGCAAAAAGAAAATGCAGTAATATATTTAAGATACTCAAAAAAGAGAATGTGAGAAATACAAAGCCTATGACCAACTCCTTTCAACATACAAGAGCTCAATAAAATGTTCCTGTGAGCACCCGAGGTCAGGAGTTCAAGAACAGCCTCGTGAACACAGTGAAACCCTGCCTCTACAAAAATACAAAAATTAACCAGGTGTGGTGGTGCGCACCTGTCAATTCCAGCTACCCAGGAGGCTGAGGTAGGAGAATCGCTTGAATCTGGGAGGTGGAGGTTGCAGTGAGCCGAGATCATGCCATTGCACTCCAGCATGGGCAAAAAGAGAGTGAGACTCCATCTCAAAAAAAAAAAAAAAGAAAAAAAAAAAAAATTCCTGTGAGCAACTCGAAGAATCTAACAGAGAATGAAGTTCAAGTAACCGAAATGACAAGAGAGATTGTGACATAAGAAATAGTGGTCACTGGCCGGGCGCGGTGGCTCAAGCCTGTAATCCCAGCACTTTGGGAGGCCGAGACGGGCGGATCACGAGGTCAGGAGATCGAGACCATCCTGGCTAACACGGTGAAACCCCGTCTCTACTAAAAAATACAAAAAAAAAAAAAAAAAAAAAAAAAAAAACAACTAGCCGGGCGAGGTGGCGGGCGCCTGTAGTCCCAGCTACTCGGGAGGCTGAGGCGGGAGAATGGCGTAAACCCGGGAGGTGGAGCTTACAGTGAGCTGCGATCCGGTCACTGCACTCCAGCCTGGGCGACAGAGCGAGACTCTGTCTCAAAAAAAAAAAAAAAAAAAAAAGAAATAGTGGTCACACAAATTCTATCTGATGGTGGATCATCATGAAATGATGGCTATATTAGACAGAGTATAGTATGAAAAAGCTATCTACTCAGACAATAAAGATATAAGTTAAGAACTAGAAGTATGTGGGAGCAGGATAAAATAAACTTTTTAGTTTTCTTTTTTTTTTTTTTTTTTTTTTTTTTTTTTTTTTTTTTTTTGAGACGGAGTCTCACTCTGTCGCCCAGGCTGGAGTGCAGTGGCCAGATCTCAGCTCACTGCAAGCTCTGCCTCCCGGGTTCACGCCATTCTCCTGCCTCAGCCTCCCGAGTAGCTGGGACTACAGGCGCCCGCCACCTCGCCCGGCTAGTTTTTTCTATTTTTTAGTGGAGACGGGGTTTCACAGTGTTAGCCAGGATGGTCTCGATCTCCTGACCTCGTGATCCGCCCGTCTCGGCCTCCCAAAGTGCTGGGATTACAGGCTTGAGCCACCGCGCCCGGCCTAGTTTTCTTAAATGCTTTTTTTGTTGTCGTTCTGTAATGTATTTTGTCAAATATCATGTTTGTGACCCCTGCTTTCTTTCTATTTGGTATTGCCTATCATATCTTTGCCTGCACTTTTGTTTTAACTTTTCTATCTTTGTTTTAATATGTCAGTCTATTTACAGAAAAAATCAGTTGATATAATGTGCAGTATTATAGTTAATCCAAATAATTACTAATTAAAAGTCAGTCACTTTTATAAACAAGTACTATTTGAATCAAAGAAGTTAATATCTAATTGACTAACTTAATAAGTAATCTAGGAGTCCATTGTGAAAACAAGTCCTCATCTCAGAGACCATAGAAATGCTACCAATGTATTTACAGATTTTCAAGGTAGTAACATAAATATGTGTTTATATGCTTACTATAAAATTATTTTAAATGTTTTTTAAAATGAGAAATTTTATGACATTTTGACATATGGTTTGATATGAATACATTCATTAGTTATTTTATCCATCAAACTTGTATTCATTATTCTGGAAATGCTAAGTGAGCATCTCAGCAAATCTTTTCTAAAGAAGCAATCATAAAACTGGACACAATCGTCAAAAGCAATTATTTCAGAACACTAGAAATTGACCAAAAGCATATAGGGTGATTTATAAAGAAAAGACATTCGTTTGGCTCACAGTTCTAGAGACTGGAAGGAAGTCCAAGGGCAGAGTGCTGGCGTCTGCTCAGCATTTGGTGAGGGCTCCCTTGTTGTGTTATAACATGCTGAAAGGCATCACTCATGAGAGTGTGAAAGACAGAGAGAAAATGGAGGCAAAACTTACTCTCTTCTCAGGAGTTCACACCTAAGATATGTAACATACTCCCATTAAAATGACAGGAATCCATTCCTTTTTAAATTAAATCCATTAATAAATTAAAAGGCATTTATTCAAGAAAATTCACTGAACCTCAGTAAGAATATTTGGAGTTTATGGTGTTTTGCTTGGTAGTTTAACCAGGGAGGGATGATCATGGAGACAGGCAGACTCTCCACAGAAGATGACAGTCTTGATTCTGAGTGAAGTATGACAAAAACTTTTAACCAGAGCATTGTCAAAATTATAGTGATCCCAGTGGCAAATAATCAGGGAAACACATCACAGCTGATGTCACAATAGTGATGAAACAACAACTGTTGGTTGTCTGAAAGTCTGCACATCTAATAAGCAACAGGAAAGGGCCCAGCTAATTGAGCCCTTAGTGGGGCAGGATGGCTTACACATGCAGAAATTAAAAGCTGGGTAGAACTGTAAACTGCCTCCATATTAAATGTGTTCCCCAATCCACACACTGGTCCATCAGCAAAGTGTCAGTCAGTATATGTTTAAGCACAATTTTTGGTGACCACTAAGCAAAGCTCATCTACAGGTAATCCCTCGAAAGCAGGCTTAAAAAGTAAGAATAATCAACTGAGCAGACCAGCTTGATCAACATGGCGAAACTCTGTCTCCATTAAAAGTACAAAAATTAGCCGGGCATGGTGGCAGGCACATGTAACCCCAGCTATTCAGGAGGCTGAGGCAGGAGAATGGCTTGAAGACAGGAGGCAGAGGTTGCAGTGAGCTGAGATTGAGTCACTGCACTCCACCCTGGGCGACAGAGCGAGACTCCATCTCAAACAAACAAACAAACAAACAAAAACACAAACAGAGCGGAGTCTTCAATAAATACATGTTTCAGGGGAGACTAACTCTAGATAATTGGTATAGACAAATTATGTGAAAACAAATAACCAAAATAAATGAACAGAAAAACAACAAAAATGGCAATCCCAGGGGATGTCAGAATCTAAAATTGCAACAATTTATTATATAAACCAGTATATAAAATGTCCAATTTCCAGCAAAAAACAATAAGATATGCTTAAAAATAGAAAACTGTCAGTAATCAATGTCCCTGAGAATTTACCAGTGTTGGACTTACTAGACAAAGACTCCAAATCAATTATTGTAAATATATTTGAAGAACTAAAAGAAACCATTTTTATAGAATTAAATGACACTGCGATGATGATAAATTATGAAATATAGAATGTCAGTAAAGAGATAGACATCATATAAAAAAAGAAGTTGAAATTCTGGAATTCAAAAATACAATATTGAAATGACATTTTTTTTTTGCTGCAGATATGAGCTGCCAGAATAGACAATCAGTGAACCTAAAGATCAATCAATAAAGATCACTCAATTGAAAGCACAAAAAGTAAAAAGAAAAATAAAGGGTCCCAAAGTCTATTAGAACACCATTAAACAAAATGACCTGAGTATAACATGAGTCCAAGATGCAGAGGCAAGAGAGAGTGATGAAGGAAGAAAATGGAAAAATAATGAATAAAAACTTTCCACAGTTGATGAAAAAGAATAACTTGTACATCTAGGTAACTCCCCAAACTCCAAATAGGATAAGCATATACAAAAACACACACCCAGATAATTCTATGCAGACTTTTCAAACTGTTGAAAAAGACAAAGGAAACATCCTATAAGCAGCAAAGCAAAAATTACTCCTTATAGTTAAGGGGACCACACTATAACTCTCTTACTGCTCGTTAGTAAAATAAAGTCAGAAGGCAGAAGAAGAATGTTTTTAAAGTGTTAAAAGACATTAAAAACATCAACTAAAAATTCTATATCTAACAAAACTATCTTTCAGAATACAGGCAAATTAAAGACATTCCAAGATAAAGACAAAATTTGTTGCTAGCACCTGCTTTACAACAAATGCTAAAATAATTCCTTCAGGCTAAAAGGAAAAGGTACCACATGGTAACTTGAATCCACACAGAGAAACAATGAGTACTGATAAAAATTGTATCAGAATTATTTTAATCAGTCTCCCCTTTTTTAAAAAAAATTCCTCCATGGGAAAACTTGTCTGCTTTACTTAATCTATCATCAAAAGAAGAAATTTCAAACTATTGAAATTTATTAGAAGAATACCAATTTTAACTTAAGTAATTCAAAAATTTTTTCCCATTCTTATATTTTGATGCTGCAAAGAAAAACCGAGAATAATCTGCAAGATTTATTTATTGGCTGGGCACAGATTTAAGGTATTTTTTCAGGAAACTCTCTTCCAGTATTCCGGGACAGTACAACATAAATCAAATGAATTTGTGTATTCACACACAAAAAAATGTACACTACATAGATATAGATATGCATATGCATGTATTTAAGTAACAACTGAAAAAAAATCTTCATGAAGTACGGAAACAAATAAGTACACAAACTGGTGCTTGCACACTACAACTGTTTCATAACACACTTTCGATCTGAAAAGATAAGTGCATTAGGGAAAATTACAATAAATTTGGCAAAAGTTAGCTACTAACTAGCTGAGTAAACTTGGGCAGATTATTGGACCTCTCTACATTTAGTTCCTCTTTTATGAATGAGGAACTAAAACTAATTTCCAAAAAAGTGTCTTAAAAATAAATTTATTCAGTAATTATAAGTACTATAATAATTGAAAATATGTGACAGGCTTTAGTTTCACTGTTCTATATGAATTAATTTAGCCTTTACAACTACCCTATAACAGGTATTGCTGTGAAAGATAAAGTTGAAAGCATTTAAGTAATCTCACCAAAGTTTAGTAAATGGGTTAGAGTACAGGCAAGTTGGTTGTAGACATAAGCTCTTATTCCATAGGCCTATTCTGTCCTAAATGGGAACTCCTAGTGGCATGTATCTACTGAGCCTTTGAAATAGGGCTAGTTCTAATGGAGATTCCAACAAAAATAAGTATGGTACAGACAAGATTTAGTATAAAAATGTAAAATCCCTCTCTAATAATGTTCATATTGATTATAAGCTGAAATTTTAATATTTTGGATCGGTTGACATAAGTTAAAACACTATTATAATTAATTTGATCAATTTCTTTTACTTTTTTAATGTGATTCCTAGGAAACTTAAAGTTTCACATGTGGCTCAAATATTTCAATTTGACACTAACTTAGGATTGCATTAGCCTATGATGTCACTTGTCTGTTCCCCAAAAGACTGTTTGAAAACTTTGTAAGATTCCAAAGAGGTTACTTAAATGCCCCTCTTATAATACATGTTCAATAAATGATGTCTTTTTCCCCCTTCTTTCTTTTTCACAAAAACAATGGCAACAATAACAATAATGAGGAGGAAGAGAAGGTGAAGTTGAAGAAGGAGAAAGATAAGGAGACAGGAGGGTAGCTTGAGTTCAAGAATTCAAGGCTGCAGTGAGCTATGATCACATGACTGCATTCCAGCCTGGATGACCAACAAAACCCTGTCTCTTAGGGAAACTTTTGGTATTTATCTTTCTCATGGTACCCTAAAATCTACACCTGCCATGCTAAAACTATCAAGGTGTAAACTGGTCCTAGAAGAGACAACTTAAATTTGATCATACTTAACATTAGCAATTACTTTGTAATTACTTTATTTGATTTGTTTCCACGGGAATTTTGAGTGTTCAAGTTCAATATATGTATTTCACTTTCAAATAAAGGCAATTAAAAACAACCTGAACTTCAGTACTTTAGAAATAATTAAATCTTCCTATTATTTCTTACGGTTGATTTTGTTGCTATAAGATCAGTTTTGAAGGAATATGAAATACCAACCAAAGAATAAAGTATTTGTGAAGTAAACTTGCCTGTGTTTCTCAGAGTTCACACTAGAAGCCCTAGCCCGAAACACAGAAGTGTATACAGCACAAAAAGAGGGAATGTTTGCTGTCACTTCCCCTAGAAACATTTCACTCTTCACATACAATGAGGAGTAGATCTATGGCCATTTGTCCTGTTTCTCTGATTCAAAGGGTCATAAAACTGAATTGAAGCCTGTTAAGTTTTTAATATTCATCTTTATTAAATGTATCTTGATTGCACACATGAAGTGTTCTGGACCAGAGACAGACCACTTATTACTTCAAAGTAAATAGTGAGTGCATCAGCCCCATCCATGCCTTACATCCTTATCTCATGCCATGAGAGCTGAGGGAAATTTTTCCAACATAGCTAGCTGTACATTGCATGGGCAGGGGGTGAAGAAAATGAGTTTTCTCTGCTTACAAAGGGAATAAGGCAGCTTCCCTCACTCTGAATCTGAGCCCTAACTCCACACTATTGGAATATAAATATACTCTCCAGAAGTCAAATAGCCTCATGTATCTGAATCTTTCCAACCTAGAGATGTTTCCAAATTTCCAGGTATTATTACTTCTTGAAATGTAAATACTTAGGCAGATAACTACTCTACTCTTCCTGATATTTGGAGACAAAAACTGAGATCTAATCTGAGATGTGATCATTTGTCCATCTCTGGGAGGTAAGAGAAGTTTCGTTACCCTTTGGATCAGATCTATACCTTGGGGAGAGGGATGAATGAGCAGGTGTAAAGCTGGCTAGTGACAAGATGATTCAGCCCTTAATATGGATTTTTTTTAGCTTTTCAACAGGATGGTGACATAATGTGCTTCTATCTTCTTCCTTTCCCCATTGCCCTGTTTTTGACAACAAAAACAATATTTGTTTTTATTTTCTCTTTGTAATAGTGTTCTCACATAACAAACCAAATAGTTGAAAAAAAAAGCCACATATTTCAACCAAATCTTCCTCCTGCAACTCAGTTATCTTGCTAACACACCACAGTAATGCCCTCTTCTCTCTGGTTTTGCTCTTCATGGTTTCAGATACCTGCAGTAACTACAATATGAAAATATTCAATGGAAAACTCCAGAAATAACAGTTAATAGATTTTGGGTTGCATGCCATTCTGAGTAGTATAACGAAATCTCCAACTCTTCTGCCCAGGATGTGAATACTCCTTTTCTCCAGAGTCTCCACACTGTGTAGGCTCCCCACTTCTGAGGCTCTTAGGGGCCATTTGGACTGTTGAAGTATCACGTTGCTTGTGTCCAAATCACCCTTATTTTACTGTGTAATGTCCCAAAGTGCAAAAGTAGAGAAGCTTGCAAGTCAGACATGCCAGAAACAACCCATAAAGTGCTTCCAAGTGAAAGTTGTAACTCCTTGACTCAATAAGAAAAGGAAAAAAAAAATTGTGTGCTGGGGTTGCTAAGATCTATGGTAAGAATGAATCCTTTATCTGTGAAATTGTAAACAGTATGTTGTTATAGTTGTCCTACTTTATTATTATTGTTGTTAATCTCTTATTCTTCCTAATTGATAAATTAAATTTTTATCACAGGCAGACATGTGTAGGAAAAATCATAATGTATTTGGGATTTGGTACTGTCTGCAGTTTCTGGCATCCACTGGGGGTTGTAAAATGTATCTTCTGCAAATAAGGAGGATGACCATACTGTCATGTGCAATCATGACTCATTGGTCAAACGTTTCCCATTCAAAAAATAATTAATTCCCCAAAATATCTGCATTGATGAAATTAAAGACCATGAAAATATACTGGGCACTGCATGTATTCTAACCTCTGCCAAGAACTAAACATTTAGGGATGGATAAGGTTGACCTCATTTTTAAGAAATCTAGAGTTGAACTGTTGAGCAATAAATCTCCAGATGGATTTATGAGCTATGTGGGACAAGTATTCAGGGAGTAGTTCTTGTGCTTGCTATTTAATAAGCAAGACAGCTAATTTCCTTAAATATGATGTAATGCCCATGGAATAAACTGTTTTTGTTTTTGTTTTGCTTTTCTTTCTCTCTCTTTCTCTTTTTATTTTTTATTTTACTTAAATTCTGGAATACATGTGCAGAACATGCAGGTTTATTACATAGGTATACATGTGCCATGGTGGTTTGCTGCACTTACCAACCTGTCATCTAGGTTTTAAGCCCTGCATGCATTAGGTATTTGTCCTAATGCTTTCCCTTCCCTTGCCCTCCACCCACCTGACAGGCCCCAGTGTGTGTGGTTCTCTTCCTGTGTCCATGTGTTTTCATGTTCAACTCCCACTTATGGGTGAGAACAGGCAGTGTTTAGTTTTCAGTTTCTGTGTTGGTTTGCTGAGAATGATGGTTTCCAGTTTTATCCACGTCCTTGCAAAGGACATGAACTCATTCTTTCTTATGGCTGCATAGTATTCCACGGTGTATATGTGTCACATTTTCTTTATCCAGTCTATCATTGATGGGCATTTGGGTTGGTTCCAAGTCTTTGCAATTGTAAATAGTGCTGCAATAAATGTATATGTGCATGTGTCTTTATAGCAGAATGATTTATATTCCTTTGGGTATATTCCCAGTAGTGGAATTGCTGGGTCAAATGGTATTTCTGATTCTCCGTCCTTGAGGAATTGCCACAACATCTTTCACTGTTTTGTTTTTTCAATTGTAGCCTGCAACACAGTCTTTCCATTACCTAGTGTTTCTCATTTAAGATGAGGAATATGGTGTTCTGCATCTCTCCTGCGGAGCTGTGAGTAGTCTGCTGAAAAACAAATTGAATCTTAAATATTTTCAAATTTAAAATCTTCCTAAACACTTTAACATACTGTCCCAGCCTAGAGTCATATTAATGAGCTATACACATGCTCAAATGCCATCACAGGATTTAAATGCATTAGGTGCATTTTTTACATTAAGAGTTTTGTTATCAATAGTTAGCTGTTGAAGCCTCTAGAATGAAGTTAGACTCAAATGAGGAACATTTTGTCCAAAGACATCCTTGTCTTTAGCACTTTGTTTTCTATGTATGGCATGTTCAGTACACACTGTATGTATCTTGGCAAACTCTTGGCAGATTCCAAATTGTCCTTAAACTGGCTTTTGAATCGTCAAGCAAATGCTGACTGTGGCAGTTAAAGAAGAACTAAAACAATGAGACTAGTTAAATTTCTGGAAGGTTGTTTGTCTACATGTAAACAACCTTTGGCAGTAATGTTTTTCTCTTTTCAACTTGTGGCACAAAGAAGAAATTATGATTTGATTATGCAAGTGACTTCAATCAACGTATCTGTAATGGCAACTGGAAACTCACACTAAATCAAAGCAGCTGCAATATGTTCAATGAAACACTGTTCTGTTTAGATAAAAAAATTTATTTCAAAGAAATCATTTACCTATCTTATTAAAAGAGAAAAAATATTTTTTAAGGTAAACTTCAAAATGATTAAAGACATATGGATTTTTCTGGAATAAATAGGGAGACATAGAAGTATTATGAATGTTTGAGATGATGGAGTTTGGCAACCAAAACCATTTTCTATGTTCAATCTCCTATCAATGTTGCCATTATTTGTAGTTCTATCTCTTTACAGTGGGCTGGGTTATCATTATTAGAAAACATGATTATAATTTCTTGTTTAAAATATATCCTTAAGAATGTACTTTGTCCCTAAGTTTGATTTTAATTTCTTTGCTTCTTCCCTAAATTTGCAGAATGTCTTGGAGGTAGGGATTGTCTTAAATAGTTTCCTTCTCAGACTACAGTACCTACATAGGTATATACCACGTACAAAGTGGTTTGTCTGTTGAATATTCTACTTACCTAACTGATCTGGTGACCTCAGCCTGTATCTGTTGACAGAGAGAAAGAGATGTGATGTGGTGTTGGATGGAGACTTTTTAGCGCTCATTGTCCGGCTCTGGAGAGCTGTTGGCAGGACAGCTCACCTGCACATCTGCTCCACTGACCTCCGTACTAATTTTTCCTGTTGGCACTGATAAGCAAATGTAGAGGATAAGTGGAGTATTATGATGTTTAATTCCAGTGTCATCTTGGCTGAGCCATGGTGCCCAGATACTTTGGTGGAATATAATTTTGAATATTTTTATGCAAGTGTTTTTGATGAAATTAACTTTTAAATCTGCAGACTTTGAGGAAAGCAGATTTGCCATAACATGGGTGGGCCTCACTCAATCTGTTAAAGGCCTGACTAGAACTAAAGAACTAAAGACTGACTCCTTCTTTTCCTCCTGCCCCATAAATAGGAGTTCTGTCAGCATGAAAGCTTTGAACTTGAAGTGCAACATCAGCTGTTTCCCAGGTCTCTAGCCTGATCCTCTTTGAACTTCAACTACAAATTTTGGGGCTTGCCAGACTCCATAATTGTAGAAACCAATTCCTTAAAATTGATATATACACGTGTCCTATTGTTTTGTTTCTCTTTAAAAGGCATAGAAAGCTTGAGAGTACTTTGAAGCTGTTGGATGACTCCTGAGCCTTTTTTGTTTCTTGTAGTTATTTAACGTGGATTAGAACGACACATTCAGAATTAAATTGGTGTAGAGGTTCTTACTGGTCTATTTGACATTTTCACTTATTACACTTTTAGGAATTACTTAATCTTAAATGTAATAATATTAGATTATCTTAACTTTTTTATTCTGTGTTTATTAGATTATTTTTATTTTATTATTTTCTACAGTTTTGATATAAGGAAAGTAGACATGTGTACCTGTTTGCACAACTTGATTCAGTCTTCCACATTTCCTTATAACAGATAGTAAATTAATTTATCATAATTGTTTAGGTCATAATTTTTTCTTGATAAGATGTTCTTTCCAGTAATGTCACAGTATAAATTATTTTTCTCTAGAAATACAAAAGTTATATGACATCAAATATTAAATGATTTCTGAAGAAATGTTTTTTTTTTTTTCCAAGTCACAACTCCTTTTATTTTCCAAGTCACAACTCCTACAAATGTAGGATTTGCATGGTCTAACTGCTATGGACTGAATTTTGTACTACACAATTTTATATATTGAAATCCCAACCCCTGTACTACAGATATGACTGTGTCTGGAGATAAGGTCTTTAAAGAGGTAATTAAGTTAAAAGGAGCATACAGCAGGGCACAGTGGCTCGTGCTTATAATCCCAGCACTTTGGGAGGCCGAGGCAGGTGGATTGCTTCAGGTCAGGAGTTCAAGACCAAACTGACCAAAATGGTGAAACCCTATCTCTACTAAAATTACAAAAAATTAGCTGGGGGTTTTGGTGCATGCCTGTAATCCCAGCTACTCGGGAGGTTGAGGCAGGAGAGTCTCTTGAACTGGGGAGGTGGAGGTTGCAGTGAGCTGAGATCGTGCCACTGCACTCCAGCCTGGGTGACAGAGCAAGATTCAGTCTAAGAAAAAAAGAAAGAAAAGGAAGCCTATGAAGGTGGGCCCCAATCCAATATGACTGGTTCTATATAAGAAGAGATTAAGACACAGACATACAGAAGGAAGACCCTGCGAAGACGTAGGAAGGAGATGACAATCTACAACAAGGAGAGAGGCCTCAGGAGGAACCAACCCTGCCAACACCTTGGTCTTGGACTTCTAGCCTTCAGAATCACAAGAACAAAAATTTCTGTTGTTTAAACCAATCAGTGTTTAGTACTCAGCTACGATAACCCTAGCAGACAACCACGTGACAAGACAGCCTGGATGTCCCAGTTCTATAATGAATTCCAAAGGCTACACACACAGATTGTTCCAAGGAAACACATTGTATGAACACAATTCTGAGCCCTCCTGAGGGGCCCTGTGATGAAGCTCTCACTTTTTAGTTGATTTCCAAGGCCAGAACCCGCTGTGTCTTGCCTCAGGTCCCTGACTCTTCCTTCTCTACCTCCTCTGCTAGGGTCTCCTTCAATGCTGTTGCACACTGCTTTTCCTCGGGCGCACCTTGCTCCCTCTCCTTATGTTATGCACTTACAGAGAGAGCTCACTCATTCTTTTAGTTTTAAATGCCACCTGTAGGTTGTGGATAACTAAATATTAAAATATACATCCCAATTCTGTTGACAAATATCAAAACATTCCTTTCACAAGGAGCACATTAAACTCACAGAGCGTCTCTCACCCCCTGGTCATCTTCATCTCAACTGAGAGTAATACCTCCTCCAAGCACTCAACCTAGAAACCTAAACCACATCTTCTTGTCTTTCAAATGCTTTTGCTTGTCTCTTTCCATAATGACCATCTGGGTGCCAGACACAGTCATCCCTCTCAAGCATTTCTGTAAGTATTCTGAACAGTCTATCTGCCTCTGCTCTTTTCCTCTCTGAACCAGTCTTCCCACTTCAATCAGAGGGGTTTTAAAAAGTAGCTGAATATGTCAGTAATTTCCCAACTGAGAATCCTGTCTATCCTCAGGACTGCAGCATCATTGGCCATCCGTTTTCTAACATATTGCCTACTTTCTCCTTTTGGCTCATACTACATTACACCCTTTATTCTTTCCATATTTTATCCACACTGATCTGTCCTGGATTCAAGTAGATTATGCTCTCAACTACAGTTATATGCTGCACCAACCTGGAACAGGTTGAATCTTCCTTACTCATCTGGCTTGTTTCCTCCCTCTGAGCTTCTGTCCGCATGACTCTGACTGATGTCATCCGACCCCACGGTTTTAAATGCTATCTATATATACTGTTGGCTACTGTATTTTCAGCTCTAGAATTAACCTGTCCCCTGAACTCCAGACTCAAACCCACTGACTATTTCATTACACATATGTGTGTCATAGACATTTCAAACCAAACATTAGAGCACACGCGCACCTTTCCTCATTCTGCTTCCTACCATGAACCTCCCTCTATTTCAATAAATGCTTCTACCGTTTTCACTCCGAAACAATGGACAGCATCTTGATGTCTCCCTTTCTCTTACATAGATCAGATCCATCAACATGTCTTGTCTTTTCTGTCTTAAAATTGTATCCTAACTATGCCTTCTACTTAGCTTTATTCCTGACACCCTGGTCTAGGACACAAGCAACAGTCACTTAGATTGCTATGTCACCCCTCCAATTGGTCTCTATGATCTCATTTTCTTTCCTGTAGCCTATATTTCACTCAGTTGCCAGAGTAATATTTAAAGACAGTCATTTTATCATTTTACTCCTTTTCAAAGCCTGCATTGATTCTCCATCATACAAACAATAAAATTCCAAATCCCTCGTACATCCTAGAAAGCTTTCCTTGATCTAACCCTGCAACCTTCCCAGGGTCATTTCTTACCTGTCTGTCTCATTTATTATGTCACTGGCCTTCAAACACACTATGAAGGTTTCCATTACATGGCACGTGCACAAGCTTTTTCCTCCACCTAAAAAAGTTTTTCCCAGAATAGTTACATAGCTTGCTTCCCTACTTGATTCAGGTCTTTGCTCAAATAACCCTCCTTAGAGAAGTTTTCCCTACCAATCTTTTAAAAAATAGCACCTCACAATCTATGCTTCTAACCTGTTTTGTTTCTCTTCACAGTCCTTTTCATTATCTGACATTGCATTCTACACACACACACACACACACACACACATATATGTCTGTCTCTCTTATATATAAATACGTAAGTCTGTCTCTCTCTAGTAGGCAAGATGTTTGAGAAGAGACCTTATGTCTTTTCTTCTCTGCTGAAACTTCAAGGCCAAAAAGATTGCATTGCAAATGATCAATGATTATTACTTGAATGAAATCCACATATGCAGGAATGAATAAATAAATAAATGTATAGGGTGGCTAATGTCTGTAGTCCCAGCACTTTGGGAGGCTGAGATGGACGTTGCTTGAGTTCAGGAGTTCGACACCAGCCTGGGTAACATGGCAAAACCTCGTCTTTATAAAGAATATCAAAATTAGCCAGGTGTGTCAGTACATACTTGTAGTCCCAGCTATTTGGGGGGCTGAAGCAGAATTGCTTGAACCAGGGAAGTCAAGGCTGCAGTGAGCCCCAAGATCACACCACTGCACACCAGCCTGGGAGACAAACTGAGACCCTGTCTTAAAAAAAGCAAAATAAAACAAAATAAATAAATCACAAAAAATTTTAATAATATAAAAATGAGTGCAATTATTATTAATATTATAACCGACTAGATTTTATCCTCAAGAAGAATGAATAGGAATAAGCAAATGTAAATAAATAAGGACAATAAAGTAATATATGTGCTATACTAATGGCTATATTTAGGAATCCAAGATATTATAACTGGAAAGACCTAAAAATCTTTGGAAACTGCAACCTAATAAGCTTTAAGTATTTGCCAAAGATTGGACTTTCCTAAAACCCCAGCAACCTAAACAGTGATGTTTCCTTACAAAGGCCTCACATTTGGTAGAGAACACAGCAGTGAAAAATGGCATAATTAACCCTCCAATTCTTGAGATTAAAAAGAAGAAAGGAATTCTCTTTTTTTTTTTTTTTTGATTTTTTTTTATTATTATACTTTAAGTTCTAGGGTACATGTGCATAACGTGCAGGTTTGTTACATATGTATACTTGTGCCCTGTTGGTGTGCTGCACCCATCAACTCGTCAGCACCCATCAACTCGTCATTTACATCAGGGAAAACTCCCAATGCCATCCCTCCCCCCTCCCCCCTCCCCGTGATAGGCCCCGGTGTGTGATGTTCCCCTACCGGAGTCCAAGTGATCTCATTGTTCAGTTCCCACCTATGAGTGAGAACATGCTGTGTTTGGTTCTCTGTTCTTGTGAGAGTTTGCTAAGAATGATGGTTTCCATCTGCATCCATGTCCCTACAAAGGACACAAACATCCTTTTTTATGGCAGCATAGTATTCCATGGTGTACATGTGCCACACGTTCTTAATCCAGTCTGTCACAGATGGACATTTGGGTTGATTCCAAGTCTTTGCTATTGTGAATAGTGCCATAATAAACATACGTATGCATGTGTCTTTATAGCAGCATGATTTATAATCCTTTGGGTATATACCCAGTAGTGGGATGGCTGGGTCATATGGGACTTCTAGTTCTAGATCCTTGAAGAATCGCCATACTGTTTTCCATACTGGTTGAACTAGTTTACAATCCCACCAACAGTGTAAAAGTGTTCCTATTTCTCCACATCCTCTCCAGCACCTGTTGTTTCCTGACTTTTTAATGATTGCCATTCTAACTGGTGTGAGATGGTATCTCATTGTGGTTTTGATTTGCATTTCTCTGATGGCGAGTGATGATGAGCATTTTTTCATGTGTCTGTTGGCTGTATGAATGTCTTCTTTTAAGAAATGTCTGTTCATATCCTTTGCCCACTTTTTGATGGGGTTGTTTGTTTTTTTCTTGTATATTTGTTTGAGTTATTTGTAGGTTCTGGATATTAGCCCTTTGTCAGATGAGTAGATTGCAAAAATTTTCTCCCATTCTGTAGGTTGCCTGTTGACTCTGATGGTAGTTTCTTTTGCTGTGCAGAAGCTCTTTAGTTTAATTAGATCCCATTTGTCAATTCTGGCTTTTGCTGCCATTGCTTTTGGTGTTTTAGACATGAAGTCCTTGCCCATGCCTATGTCCTGAATGGTACCACCTAGGTTTTCTTCTAGGGTTTTTATGGTACGAGGTCTAACATTTAAGTCTCTAATCCATCTTGAATTAATTTTTGTATAAGGAGTAAGGAAAGGATCCAGTTTCAGCTTTCTAGTTATGGCTAGCCAATTTTCCCAGCACCATTTAATAAATAGGGAATCCTTTCCCCATTTCTTGTTTCTCTCAGGTTTGTCAAAGATCAGATGGCTGTAGATGTGTGGTATTATTTCTGAGGACTCTGTTCTGTTCCATTGGTCTATATCTCTGTTTTGGTACTAGTACCATGCTGTTTTGGTTACTATAGCCTTGAAGTATAGTTTGAAGTCAGGTAGCATGACGCCTCCAGCTTTGTTCTTTTGACTTAGGATTGTCTTGGCAATGCAGGCTCTTTTTTGGTTCCATATGAATTTTAAAGCAGTTTTTCCCAATTCTGTGAAGAAAGTCATTGGTAGCTTGATGGGGATGCCATTGAATCTATAAATAACCTTGGGCAGTATGGCCATTTTCACGATATTGATTCTTCCTATCCATGAGCATGGTATGTTCTTCCATTGGTTTGTGTCCTCTTTGATTTCACTGAGCAGTGGTTTGTAGTTCTCCTTGAAGAGGTCATTTACATCCCTCGTAAATTGGATTCCTAGGTATTTTATTCTCTTTGAAGCAATTGTGAACGGAAGTTCATTCATGATTTTGCTCTCTGTTTGTCTGTTACTGGTGTATAAGAATGCTTGTGATTTTTGCACATCAATTTTGTATCCTGAGACTTTGCTGAAGTTGCTTATCAGCTTAAGGAGATGCTGGGCTGAGACAATGAGGTTTTCTAAATATACAATCATGTCATCTGCAAACAGGGACAATTTGACTTCTTCTTTTCCTAACTGGATACCCTTGATTTCTTTCTCTTGCCTGATTGCCCTAGCCAGAAATTCCAACACTATATTAAATAGGAGTGGTGAGAGAGGGCATCCCTGTCTTGTGCCAGTTTTCAAAGGGAATGCTTCCAGTTTTTGCCCATTCAGTATGATATTGGCTGTGGGTGTGTCATAAATAGCTCTTATTATTTTGAGGTACGTTCCATCAATACCAAATTTATTGAGCGTTTTTAGCATGAAGGGCTGTTGAATTTTGTCAAAGGCCTTTTCTGCATCTATTGAGATAATCATGTGGATCTTGTCTTTCGTTCTGTTTATATGCTGGATTACGTTTATTGATTTGTGAATGTTGAACCAGCCTTGCATCCCAGGGATGAAGCCCACTTAATCGTGGTGGATAAGCTTTTTGATGTGCTGCTGAATCCGGTTTGCCAGTATTTTATTGAGGATTTTTGCATCGATGGTCATCAGGGATATTGGTCTAAAATTCTCTTTTTTTGTTGTGTCTCTGCCAGGCTTTGGTATCAGGATGCTGTTGGTCTCATAAAATGAGTTAGGGAGGATTCCCTCTTTCTATTGATTGGAACAGTTTCAGAAGGAATAGTACCAGCAACTCCTTGTACCTCTGGTAGAATTCAGCTGTGAATCCATCTGGTCCTGGACTTTTTTTGGTTGGTAGGCTATTAATTATTGCCTCAATTTCAGAGCCTACTATTGTTCTACTCAGGGATTCAACTTCTTCCTGGTTTAGTCTTGGGAGAGTGTAAGTGTCCATGAAATTATCCATTTCTTCTGGATTTTCTAGTTGATTTGCATAGAGGTGTTTATAGTATTCTCTGATGGTAGTTTGTATTTCTGTGGGGTCGGTGGTGATATCCCCTTTATCATTTTTTATTGTGTCGATTTGATTCTTCCCTCTTTTCTTCTTTATTAGTCTTGCTAGCGATCTGTCAATTTTGTTGATCTTTTAAAAAAACCAACTCCTGGATTCATTGGTTTTTTGGAGGGTTTTTTGTGTCTCTATCTCCTTCAATTCTGCTGTGATCTTAGTTATTTCTTGCCTTCTGCTAGCTTTTGAATGTGTTTGCTCTTGCTTCTCTACTTCTTTTAACTGTGATGTTAGAGTGTCCATTTTAGATCTTTCCAGCTTTCTCTTGTGGGCATTTAGTGCTATGAATTTCCCTCTACACACTGCTTTAAATGTGTCTCAGAGATTCTGGTATGTTGTATCTTTGTTCTCATTGGTTTCAAAGAATATCTTTATTTCTGTCTTCATTTCGTTATGTACCCAGTAGTCATTCAGGAGCAGATTATTCAGTTTCCATGTAGTTGAGCGGTTTTGATTGAGTTTCTTAGTCCTGAGTTCTAGTTTGGTTGCACTGTGGTCTGAGAGACAGTTTGTTATAATTTCTGTTCTTTTACATTTGCTGAGGAGTGCTTTACTTCCAATTATGTGGTCACTTTTGGAATAAGTGCGATGTGGTGCTGAGAAGAATGTATATTCAGTTGATTTGGGGTGGAGAGTTCTATAGATGTCTATTAGGTCCACTTGGTGCAGAGATGAGTTCAATTCCTGGATATCCTTGTTAACTTTCTGTCTCATTGATCTGTCTAATGTTGACAGTGGGGTGTTGAAGTCTCCCAATATTATTGTATAGGAGTCTAAGTCTCTTTGTAAGTCTCTAAGGACTTGCTTTATGAATCTGGGTGCTCCTGTATTGGGTGCATATATATTTAGGATAGTTAGCTCTTCCTGTTGAATTGATGTCTTTACCATTATGTAATGGCCTTCTTTGTCTCTTTTGATCTTTGATGGTTTAAAGTCTGTTTTACCAGAGACTAGTTTTGCAACCCCTGCTTTTTTTGTTCTCCATTTGCTTGGTGGATCTTCCTCCATCCCTTTATTTTGAGCCTATGTATGTCTCTGCATGTGAGATGGGTCTCCTGAATACAGCAGACTGATGGGTCTTGACTCTTTATCCAGTTTGCCAGTCTGTGTCTTTTAATTGGAGCATTTATTCCATTTACATTTAAGGTTAATATTGTTATGTGTGAACTTGATCCTGCCATTATGATAATAACTGGTTATTTTGCTCGTTAGTTGATGCAGTTTCTTCCTAGCCTCGATGGTCTTTACATTTTGGCATGTTTTTGCAATGGCTGGTAGTGGTTGTTCCTTTCCATGTTTAGGGCTTCCTTCAGGGTCTCTTGTAAGGCAGGCCTGGTGGTGACAAAATCTCTAAGCATTTGCTTATCTGTAAAGGATGTTTTTTCTCCTTCACTTATGAAACTTAGTTTGGCTAGATATGAAATTCTGGGTTGAAAATTCTTTCCTTTAAGAATGTTGAATAGTGGCCCCCACTCTCTTCTGGCTTGTAGAGTTTCTGCCGAGAGATCTGCTGTTAGTCTGATGGGCTTCCCTTTGTGGGTAACCCAACCTTTCTCTCTGGCTGCCCTTCAGATTTTTTCCTTCATTTCAACTTTGGTGAATCTGGCAATGATGTGTCTTGGAGTTGCTCTTCTCGAGGAGTATCTTTGTGGTGTTCTTTGTATTTCCTGAATTTGAATGTTGGCCTGCCCTACTAAGTTGGGGACGTTCTCCTGGATGATATCCTGAAGAGTGCTTTCCAACTTGGTTCCATTTCCCCTGTCACTTTCAGGCACCCCAATCAGACGTAGATTTGGTCTTTTTACATAATCCCATACTTCTTGCAGTCTTTGTTCATTTCTTTTTCTTCTTTTTTCTTTTGGTTTCTCTTTTTGCTTCATTTCCTTCATTTGATCCTCAATCGCTGATACTCTTTCTTCCAGTTGATAGAGTCGATTACTGAAGCTTGTGTATTTGTCACGTATTTCTCGTGTCATGGTTTTCATCTCTGTCATTTCGTTTATGACCTTCTCTGCCTTAATTATTCTAGCTATCAATTCTTCCACTCTTTTTTCAAGATTTTTAGTTTCTTTGCGCTGAGTACATATTCCTCCTTTAGCTCTGAGAGGTTTGATGGACTGAAGCCTTCTTCTCTCATCTCGTCAAAGTCATTCTCCGTCCAGCTTTGATTCGTTGCGGGCGATGAGCTGCGCTCCTTTGCAGGAGGAGATGTGCTGTTATTTTTTGAATTTCCAGCTTTTCTGCCCTGCTTTTTCCCCATCTTTGTGGTTTTATCTGCCTCTGGTCTTTGGTGATGGTGACGTACTGATGGGGTTTTGGTGTAGGTGTCCTTCCTGTTTGATAGTTTTCCTTCTAACAGTCCGGACCCTCAGCTGTAGGTCTGTTGGAGATTGCTTGAGGTCCACTCCAGACCCTGTTTGCCTGGGTATCAACAGCAGAGGCTGCAGAAGATAGAATATTGCTGAACAGCAAGTGTACCTGTCTGATTCTTACTTTGGAAGCTTCCTCTGAGGGGTGTACTCCACCGTGTGAGGTGTGGGGTGTCAGTCTGCCCCTAGTGGGGGATGTCTCCCAGTCAGGCTACTCAGGGGTCAGGGACCCACTTGAGCAGGCAGTCTGTCCCTTCTCAGATCTCGACCTCTGTGTTGGAAGATCCACTGCTCTCTTCTAAGCTGTCAGACAGAGTCGTTTGCGTCTGCAGAGGTTTTTGCTGCTTTTGTTGTTGTTGTTTTTGTTGTTGTTGTTGTTGTTGTTGTTCAGCTGTGCCCTGTCCCCAGAGGTGGAGTCTACAGAGACAGGCAGGCTTCCTTGAGCTGCTGTGAGCTTCACCCAGTTCGAGCTTCCCAGGGGCTTTGTTTACCTATTTAAGCCTCAGCAATGGTGGGCGCCCCTCCCCCAGCCTCGCTGCTGCCTTGTGGTTAGATCACAGACTGCTGTGCTAGCAAGGAGGGAAGCTCTGTGGGCGTGGGACCCTCCCGGCCAGGTGTGGGATATAATTTTTGTTTTGTTTTTCTAAGACCACCAGAGCGGGTACAAAAGAACCAGCGACTAGGCAAGGGTAGGAGCAAAACCGCAAGTTTATTTTGGTCACCTAGCTTCAAGGGAAGAAGGTGGGTAGGGAGAGGTCTGTTGGCCCCCCGACAAAAGGGGCCCCCAGAGTCACCCGTACAGCTCTCGGACGGAGTTCCCGCAGTCCTAACATCCCGACAGGAGTGGAGGACTGAGGAAGGCCGCGCGTGGCGTGCCTCTGGAGCGGCTTTTCTAGGAGTGGGAGGGCAATAGGCGGGGCACGGGCGTGTCAGGGGGCGTTCCACAGGTGCGACCAGGTAAATCTTGGTCTCTTCAGATTGACATCACCTGGAGCATGCCTAGTTGGTCTGCACCTTCCCGGGTCGCCGGCTGGATTTTCGCACGCGCGGGAAAAGTTGGGGGGATGAAGAACCCGGAAGTGCGCCATCTTGCCTCCGTTCATCCAAACAGTCCAACCTTTTATTGATAATAGTGATAAGGGGCGCTGTGGTCTGTCTGGCTACTTCCTGCTGTTAAGGGGCACTGTTAAGGTCGGGGCCCATGGTTGGCATTTGGACGTACGGATGAAGAATAAAATAAAGCACAGTATTAGTATAGGAACGAGGTAAGGAAGCATTTGAGGGTTTGAATGTTAGTGTCTGCTAGGCCTAACTTGCTAACATAATAGCAGCACTCTTCTCTAAGGAAGAGACAAGTGCCTCCTTTTCAGCTGTAAACAAGCCTAGGGCTTGCCTGTTTTGGGCTGCTACTTAGGCTATTGAGGTAGTTCGGCGCTGCAGGGAGGCCAGGCTTTCAGCTGATTTCAATAACTAGAGAGAGGAAAAACAGCCCGTTTTGACGGGAGTGGCGTAGTGGCATGGAAAGTTGCTGGAAAAGCTCTGCTACTTCTGCCTGGCTGTATAGAGTTAGACTGGGGACCAAGGACACGGGGACATAGAGGGATCAGTTAGTGGCTGTATGGTTAAGAGTTTTAGAGAGAGATCAGTTGCACGAGAAATAGCCTTCAATGGGGGCTGTTTTGGCCTCCATTGGGTGCCTGAGTATGATTACCTCAGGATGAATTTGGAGTTGAGTAACAGAAAGGAAGGATCGGGCCTTCAATGGGGGCCGTTTTGGCCTCCATTGGGTGCCTGAGTATGATTACCTCAGGATGAATTTGGAGCTGAATAACGGAAAGGAAGGATTGGGCAGTAGCACGAGAAATAGCCTTAAGGAAGACAACTGGCAGAACTATGTACTACTGAGTGTGTTCGGCTGTCTTATGGCCAAGTTTCAGTGATGAGAAAAAAAATTGCCATACAGTAGGCGGACTAGCAAAGGTCTGAGTGTATGAGTGAAACAGCAATATAAGTATAAAATGAGACTTCATTTTCAGTGTAGTCACGGAGTGTCCCTTGCCACTGGAGATGTGTCTGGGTCCTCCCATGTGAAAGCAAAAAGGAACTGGCAGTCTGTGTGTAGGGGTATGGTAAAGAAAGCATCCTTAAGGTCTAGCACAGTAAAATAAGTAGAATTGGTGGGGATATGGGACAGAAGGGTGTAAAGGTTGGGAACTACAGGGTGCGTGGGACGGGTGGCTTCATCGACTAGCCGAAGATCCTGTACTAACCTATACGTTCCATCTGCCTTTTTAACTGGAAGTATTGGAGTGTTACAGGGGGAATGTGTGCGGACAAGAATATGTTGGCTAAGTAGTCGCGTGATAATTGGCTTTAAACCTTGTAGATGTGTCGGAGAGAGAGAGAATTGGGGGCGGTTTGGGAAACGAGTGGGATCTTTGAGCTTGACGAGAACTGGTGGGTGGTGAGCAGCTATGACCGGGGTGGAAGTATCCCACACTTGAGGGTGTACAGAAATAGGGAAGATGGGGGGGTGGGGGCGACATAGGAGGAGCCTGTGCACTTGCACAAAGCATGAGCAACAGGTCATGAGGGGGCTGAAGGGGAGTGGATGAGTTGGTGGGAATGCATATGGAGGCCTTTAAGGTTCTCAGGATGTCTCGGCCTAGTAAGGGGGTAGGGCATGAGGGTATAATGAGGAACGAGTGCGCAAAGTAATTGTTGGCCAGGCAGCAATTAAGGAGTGGAGTTTTTCGTGGGGTGGATGGCTTTCCGTCTACTCCTACTACAGAGATATCGGATGGAAGGCTAGGTCCAGAGAAGGACGGCAAAACAGAATAGGTAGCCCCGCTATCTATTAAAAAATTAATTGTCTTACCCGCTACCAGGAGAGTTACCCGCGGCTCGGCGAGGGTGATGGGGGTCCCCGAGTCTTGGCACCTTCAGTTGTCGTTGTCGTCCAGATGTAGGAGCTGGAAGGAGCTCCCAGGATCCTGGGAAAGGGGGTCACGTGGAGACGCAGCACCTGTTCTCAGGGTGGGGCAATCAGACTTCCAGTGTCCTCCCTGCTGGCAAGCAGGGCAGGGGGTTGCTGGTGGACGAGGCTTAGGACATTCATTGTCCCAATGTCCTGACGCCTTGCACTCATGGCAAGGCTGCGTTGGGGCTCGGGGACCTTGCGGACACCTGTTGGCATAGTGTCCCGCCTTGCCGCACTTATAGCAGGCTCCTTTCGTAGCCTTGGAGTCTGCGGAGTATGTGCTCTCTGGTCTGGGGTTACAACTGGGCTGTAAAGCCGCTGCTAGGAGCTGGGCCTTCTGTTTGAGGCGTGCCTGTCGCACTGCCTCAGCCGTCTCCTCTCTGGAGTTATAGACCTTAAAGGCTAATTTAACCAGGTCTTGTATTGGTGCCTGAGGACCATCCTCTACCTTCTGAAGTTTCTTACGAATGTCAGGAGCTGATTGAGAAATGAAATAAGACGCCAAAATGGTGGCCCCTGTAGGGGAGGCCGGATCTAACCGGGTATATTGGGTTAGAACCTCAGTCAGCCTATTTAAGAATGCGGCTGGATTTTCTTCTGTATTTTGAATAATTTCTTTTAATTTGTTAAAATTTACAGTTTTGTTTGAGGCTGTTTGCATACCAGCCAACAAACACTGAACCATTATGTCTCGCCTACGGCGCCCAGGCTGGTTTGCTTGATAGTTCCAGTCCGGGTCTGCCGAGGGGACTGCTTGCTCCCCTAGTGGGATGGTGGCGTCAGTTAAATGTAGTTGGTTGGCGTGCTGCCTGGCGGCCGCTAGGATGCGCTCTTGCTCCTCAGGGTTTAGGGTGGAGGTTAGGATAACCTGGAGGTCATGCCAAGTTAAGTCATAGGCCTGACAAAGGTATCTAAATTCCTTTATGTAGATGGTGGGATTAGCTGAGAAATCACCTAAACGCTTTTCAATTTTGGAAAGATCGGCCAATGAAAAAGGGACATGTACTCTGACTACCCCCTCCGCCCCAGCCACCTCTCGCAAAGGTGCTAACACTGTAGGAGGGTGTGGGGCAGGAGTGGAGGCATCAGCAGGGCACTTAGAGCGGGTGTGTGCAGAGACAGGAGACTCAAGACAGCCAGTTGGGGGCCCCGAAGGAAGCACGGGACTGAGTGGATTACTAGTAGGTAAGGAGGAGGAAGGAGGAGTCTGGGCAGGAAGGGAGGGGGTGGAGAGAGCAGGGAGAGAAGGAGGAGTATAGGGACGAGAGCTTAAGGCCCAAAAGCCTTGTACGTAATTAATTTCAGACCACTTGCCTAGCCGCTGGCAGAAATTGCTGAGGTCGATCACGCCACAGTGGAAAGGAAAATTAACCGCTTCCTCCTAAGGTCTTGTTCAAGCTGTAAGGTTTTTAAATTGGCTAGGAGGCACCCTAAGGGGGTGTTCTTTGGAAATTTGGACTGGGGGTTTCCCATTTGTTTCCTCTTTACTTACACAGTGGACCCAATGGACATGGGAATGGATCCCTGCCTGGCTTCAAAGCGTCCTTTGGAACCAGCAGAGACAGACGAGAGGCTCTTGAAGCCTAAGTGGAGATTACCTTCAGGCGGACGTCTCCGTCCTGAACGGGTCTCCCGAGCCACGTGGTGGCTCCCGAGCCTTGCTCCAAATGGACCCCGGACCTGCGCAGGATTTCTGGCCGAGGGAGGTAAAGAGGAGACAAGGGCACTTACCCCAGAGAGGCCGTGAGAGTGAGGGAAGCGGGTCTCAGGTCCTGGTCCGTCTGCCGCGTGGGAGCAGGAGGAGGTTCCTCAACCCTTAGAGGCCTGAGGAGGGGTCTCCTCCCGGGTTTCGGCACCAACTGTTTTGTTTTTCTAAGACCACCAGAGCGGGTACAAAAGAACCAGCAACTAGGCAAGGGTAGGAGCAAAACCGCAAGTTTATTTTGGTCACCTAGCTTCAAGGGAAGAAGGTGGGTAGGGAGAGGTCTGTTGGCCCCCCGACAAAAGGGGCCCCCAGAGTCACCCGTACAGCTCTCGGACGGAGTTCCCGCAGTCCTAACATCCCGACAGGAGTGGAAGACTGAGGAAGGCCGCGCGTGGCGTGCCTCTGGAGCGGCTTTTCTAGGAGTGGGAGGGCAATAGGCGGGGCACGGGCGTGTCAGGGGGCGTTCCACAGGTGCGACCAGGTAAATCTTGGTCTCTTCAGATTGACATCACCTGGAGCATGCCTAGTTGGTCTGCACCTTCCCGGGTCGCCGGCTGGATTTTCGCACGCGCGGGAAAAGTTGGGGGGATGAAGAACCTGGAAGTGCGCCATCTTGCCTCCGTTCATCCAAACAATTTCCTGGTGTGCCCATTTGCTTAAAGCACAGTATTGAGGTGCGAGTTACCTGATTTTCTGGGTGTTGTGTGTCTCAGTTCCCCTGGCTAGAAAAAGGGATTCCCTTCCCCCTTGCACTTCCCAGGTGAGGCGATGCCTCGCCCTGCTTCAGCTTTCGCTGTTCGGGCTGCAGCAGCTGACCAGCACTGATTGTCCAGCACTCCCTAGTGAGATGAACCCAGTACCTCGGTTAAAAATGCAGAAATCACTGGTCTTCTGTGTCGCTCTTGCTGGGAGTTGGAGACTGGAGCTGTTCCTATTCGGCCATCTTGCTCCCCACACCAAGAATTTTTTTTTTTTTTGAGACAGAATCTCACTTTGTTGCCCAGGCTGGAAGGCTGGAGTGCAATGGCGCGATCTTTGTTCACTCCAGGCTCTGCCTCCCAGGTTCAAGTCATTCTCCTGCCTTAGCCTCCCAAGTAACTGGGACTGCAGGCTCCCACCACCACACCTGGCTAATTTTTTGTATTTTTAGTAGAGATGGGGTTTCACCGTGTTAGCCAGGATGGTCTTGATCTCCTGACTTCGTGATCCACCCACCTCGGCCTCCCAAAGTACTGGGATTACAGGCGTGAGTCACCGCGCCCAGACAAGAATCCTCTTTCAAGGACCTTTCAGCATTGCAAATGGCATTCTGAAACTGTAGTTAAGCCACTTTTTATAGAGTTGTATTAAATGTCTTATTAGGGAGAAATAATGTAATGATTCAGGGAGCACACCAGGTGGCTTGTTTATTATGGTAACTCCAGATACTTAAAATAGGCAGGATTTAGAGGAACCTAGGTACAGGAGAGGGTCTCAGAAACATGAGGCTGAGGGAAAGTTTCAGAAAGAGATCCCAGCCCTGTGTGGTATAGAGAGCTATGGTTTATGGAAGATAAAAGTGTATAGCAGGAAACCTGCTAGTACTGAAGGAATTGAAGAATCTTTCAAGCTGGAAAAGAATGTAATTGCACCCCCATCCCCTGCAATACTCAACAGGAACCCATTCCTCATGTTCTTCAACAGCTGTCCAGTCAAATTCTGTGGGAACATTCTGTGGAATCCAAAGCCTACTATACTATATGTGCATTCCATGTATTCCCTTGCTATAAAGGGGGAGAAACAGACATTCCAAAGGAAAGTAGAGGACTTTAACCATTTCTGTAGTTTTTCCTGGTGCCAATCCTGACTGTAACCACCAGCACACACATCTGACTTCTCCTCTCTTTCACTATTAATTTCAAAAGTATTTGCTGAACATAAATAATAATACATTTATTATTTGTTCATGTATTATATCAGTCCTTATTGTAGGCACTGGGAATACAGCAAAGAGTAAAACAGACAAAATTTTCAGTCCAGTGTCATTTACATTCTAGCTTCTACATTTTGTGGAAATTCCAGAATTCTGTAATATTTCTTTAAGTCTGAATAATTAAAATAACTTTAATGATGTTAGTGATAAAATGATGTGTGCAAACTCTTTAATGGTGCACAGCACTGTCTCACTATAACTAAGGTATAAGCAAGAGGAAGTACAACTTCAGTCACTGACCCCACACCTCCACTTTCTGAGGCTATTATGCGTGATTGCACTACAAAAGAATCATGGGCACTGACGCAGTCACACCCTGGAGATTTGTCCAAGTCTGTGCATTCTATTCAGTGATAATTTAGTAAATGATACTGTAAAATCAGTAAACTTGATAAATTGTCTAGTGAAGACACAGCTTCATCTGGATCCACATAAAAATTACATAGCAGATTAGTGAATTTTATGTTACTGTGTTTTCCATACCACGTACAACCAAGGATTGAAATATTTATATGGTAGTCTTCTACTCAGGCTTATTATATACTATTTATCTAAAGGTTGAACATTACCATTTTGCTCCTCTTAAAAGAACTTTGCAAAGCAAAATGTAAAACAACAACAGAATCGAATTCCTCTTGTTTAAACTGGTCACATGTTGGAACTAAATGGAAATAATATTTGGAACTAATATTTTTGGAACTCATATTTTTCTTAGTAAACACATTTAACCTTAAGACACAGCTCTGTGCCTTCACCAAGAAAAGGATAAAATTGTTGTGTTTCGGTGAAACCGTGTCTCTACTAAAAAATACAAAAAACTAGCTGAGCGACGTGGCGGGCGCCTGTAGTCACAGCTACTCGGGAGGCTGAGGCAGGAGAATGGTGTGACTTGCAGTGAGCTGAGATCTGGCCACTGCACTCCAGCCTGGGCGGCAGAGCGAGACTCCGTCTCAAAAAAAAAAAAAAAAAAAAAAAAAAAATTGTTGTGTTTATTTTAAGGAGAAGTGACACTGTAAATTAATGCTAGCAACCTATAGCATGCAATTCCTAGGTGGAGGAAGAATAAAGCATTAAGTACATTTACCTCTGAAATGACAAAAATAGCCTCATATGTCAACATCTTTTAATTGTGTAACTAAAAATCATTCTGTTTATCCTACCCTTTTTTTTCCAGATGACCTTAAACAACACATTTTGTAGCTCTACACACAAAAGTGATCCCTTGAAATCTTTGATGTTTCTGAGCTTCATGTCCTCAGAGAGTTGAGTTGTCAAAAGTGAGCGGTTTAATTTATTGTTCATCTAATGTCGGCAAGAGTAGAGTGCTGGGTTTGTCAGTAAATTTAAAAAATGACAAGCAAAGGCTATTTCTGCTCTCACAGGCAGTATAAAATAAGTGGAATTTCTCAATATAGTAGATTTCTTTAGTTAAAGGGAAATAATTTACATTACACTACACATTCTCTAGAACAAATAAACCAATTAAACAAGTAAATCAATGGCCCACCATTTAGAAAGATTTAAATTATTTTTGTTACTTGAGTAGGTTAGTCATATTTCTCTTTTTGTAAAACAATTAAAAATACGGAGGAAAATCTTTGTATTTAGAAAATATGACAATAGTAGATGTGTGTAATCTTAATCCTTTTGAGAAGACCAAATTATTTTTTAAGCATGCTTATTCAGAACTAGTAACAATTGCTTCCTCAATGCCATTCTCCCCTGTACTAATGTATGGAGCAGACATTCTTCCAGATACTAGAAATACAAATATGAATAAGTGAGTACATCCTGGTATTTTCCTAAATAACTTTACAGTCCCTGAAGGTCTATAGAATAAATGCCATATTTGGAGGAGAGCAAGGGAAAAGAGAGGAATAGCAGAAAGTCAGAAACGCTTCATAGAGACGATTTTGCAATGAGGCTGGAAAATACAATATGGTGAGCCGGATGGACACAGAGGAGTGGAAAGGACACAGTAAATACTGGGAATGCCATGAGCATATGTAAAGTTGCATAAAGTATTTTCTTAAAACGTGGTATGGAATGTTGTCACCAGAGTCTAGCATTAGGAGATGAGTTATGAGGATTCTTGGGGAGCAAGTGAACTGGTAGAGAGCCTGCTCAGGAGTATGGATTAAAATCATCGCTCAGACAATGTGGAAGATGGATCCAGTGGTGGTAATTGTGGAAGCAGGAAGACAAGTTGGGTATAAGAGGAAGAGCTCCTAAACTATGACTGAAGCAGTCAGGAGATAACAGACGACAGAACTGCAATTCAGGCTACTGTGAAAGGATTTGGGCATCATTTTGTAAGTGGGGATTGTCTGCTGCTTGACCCCAGGGCACCTTTGTGCTTGTTGGGAAATGTGAGCCTCAGACAGTCCCCTGACCTGGTGCTGTGTTGTAGTCAGTGACTTGCATAACTGTGCGTGAAAGCTCAGGAACCAAGGGCCAGATGGCAACGAGTTTAACTTTCAGACTGCTCATCTGAGTGTTTTTATTCATAAAGACAAGGGAACTAGGAGAAGAACAACATTGGGAGAAAAATATGATAACTACAGCTTTTTGTATGTTTCACTAGGAAGCGTTCAGATTCCTAGATTTTGAGAGATAGAGCTTAACCTGATTTATGCTTGGGGCAGTAAGTAAAAAGGCAGATGATGAAAACATACAGACGGAGGTGATAGCTCAGGGAGAGAAAGAAAGCCAGGATAAGGATGGTTCTCTAGGGGAACCCAATATTTTATTAGGAGTCAAAGGAAAAAAGACAAGCAAATAGGACTGAAATAATAGTCAAGTAGGTTGGCACACGGCAAGGAGAGAACAAGGCCATTGATAAGAAAGGAAAAGAGAATTTTTAGACAGAAAAAGAAATTAATGACGCTAGGTGCTGGAGTGCAATATGGTAAAATTAGGTCTAAAACAAGCAACGGTATCAGTAATGAAGGCACTGATGACCTCATTCAGAGCTTCATCAGCTGAGTGATGGGGCAGAAGCCTCAATGTACGGCTTGAAAAAATATTCTGGTCCCTTCTCTATTGTAATAACAGGTTAAACCTGTATCACAATATTTCTTCACCAATTATGAAATTAATAAAAAGTTATAAAACACAGCAACAAATTCCCCAACCTTAACCCAGACAACGGAATTTTAACACAGTGCAATTAACATTTAAAACTAATAAGGAAGAAGAAATGAGAACAATGACAATAATGTTGTGTTGAAGCAGACAACCCGAATAATGTTGGGTTGAAGCAGACAACCCGGCTCAGCTTAGGTCTTCATTCTTCCTTCACAATGCTGAAGCCACACAGGTATGTGGTAACAATTTGTGGAATTCTTCCTAATACAAATATCAAGAGAAAAATGTGGTTGCTATCATTATGTTTCCTCATTTGGATAGAAGTATAAACGAAGTGACTGGTGGGGAGAAATGAGTGAATCGGGGATCATAAATGGCACAAGTGACTGCAGACCAGAGCACACTTGGAGCATACACTGACTTTAGGCAAAGAAAACACATGCAAACCCAGGTGTTTGTCACATTGGGACAAATACAGCCCTCAGATAGGTTCAAACAAACACTAGTAGAAAGCAGTTAGAGAATACATCATGAGAAGGAAAGTAAAGATCTGCCATTCTAGCAAAGAGGATATGCTTTTTGTTGGTCTCCTCTGCTCAGATTTTCCCATTCTCTGCACACTACTGCCCTCACCTCAATCATAAGGCATACATAAAAATGGATAGAACAGAAAACAGAACAGAACGGTCATATAGGAAAAAGAGAAGTTATACATATGGTGAGAATAAACGCCAAAACATCTGTATATAATGTTAGAATAAAATAAATGGTGGAGTAGAAAGGTTCAAATGTGAGGTACAAACAATTCATATACTATGTTAATCATAAATGATACTGTGTGCAGGGGTGTTTGGAAATTCTGCATAATATATTTTTAGTTTTTCCACAAATCTGAAAGTGTTATTAAAGATGAAGATGATTAAAAACAAAACCGTATGTGATCCCAGAGTATCATATTATGTCTACAACAAGAAAATCACAACTTTCTCAACCAGAGCAGCTTGGGAAATATAGAACTATGTGCCCTTTTGAAGAAATGATTTGGCCGTGTAATGTACTCAGTTAAGAGCTGATTCAAGAGGAACTTCTCAGGAATGAGAAACTATGTTAAAAGCACAGTAAATAAGGGTGAGCACTGAAAATATATAAATGGAGAATTAATACTATAGGATGCTGAAATTGATGGATATAAAATAAAATGTGAATTTACACAAAAATTAGTTTTGTTCCATATTCATATATTTCCTGTACTGAAGAGTGTCAATTGCATTATAATGTATGTTCATCAGACCTTCAACAATGGCCGTTTAAAATCTTTTGTCATCTGCAGACAATCATTTTACTCTGATCTTCCCTGAACTATTTTGTGAGTAACTATAATACAAATGTGCTTTGCCTTTAAGGAGATTCTTGGGAAAGACTAACAACTACATGTTTTTCATAACTTTAAAACCATACCATTGAACTAGGTAAGAATTTCCCGAACTCTCATGGAAAAGCAGGATTCATCAAACTGCTAACCCAAGATTAAGCACAACAAGAATTAATTATATGAGACTGAAATAACTGATGAGGATGATTGTAATTTTTGTGGCTTTTTGTTTCAAACACTGTTGGTTATTTAATGTTTTATTTTTCTGGCTTCAAGGAAACATTTTTCCCTTTCTTTTCTCTTAAGCTATCTATAGCTTGCAGCAATATGGTAAAATACATATTTGTAAACACAATTGAAGCATTTACCATTTGTTCACTACCCAATTCATCCAGAATTTAGAAAGTCTTAGTGAATACTTCTGTTTTCATGGCAATATAGTTATTTGCATGAGTTCTATAATAATCTGTTCTCTCTGTAACAGGACACAATTGGTAACATTGGTTACATTACCAAGGGTTGACTGGATTGCCATACTAGCAAAGTGCATAGAAACAGATATTGTCAAACAGCTTTCGCCCCCCTCCCGCCGCTTTTTTTCTGAGATGGACAGAGTCTCCTCTGTCATCCAGGCTGGAATATAGTGGAAAAATCTCAGCTCACTGCAGCCTCGGCCTCCCGGGTTCAAGCGCTTCTCCTGCCTCAGCCTCCAGAGTAGCTGGGACTGCAAGCATGTGCCACCACGCCTGGATAATTTTTTGTATTTTCAGTAGAGACGGGGCAGACAGTTTTAAGGAAATAAGGTTGACTTTATATAGCTAATAGAGACCCCTGGGGGGAAAACCTAGTCTAGCACCTGGCTAAAAAGTTTCCCTGGCTTTATAAATTGAGTAAATCGGTTGAGTCACTTTCAGGTAAGAAATTCACCCATATCTATAGGTGTAAGAGTTAAAGAAAGAAACATGAAAAGTGCCTCAACAGTCAAAGACATGTTTATTTTGGAAATAAATGTGAGAGGGGCTTCTGGCCAATTTTGGTCGTGAGGGCTCTCTCTTACAAACTAAGAGTATTTATTGGTTTTAAGATGAAAGAGCTTATTACAGGTTCCGAAAGTTTCTGCATGAGGGAGAAGTTTATTGTGGGGTTGGAATGTCTCCGGTTGGAGGAGAGGTTATCTTGGGGCTGACATTTCTCTGGCCAGAGGGGAGGTTATCTCAGAGCTGATATATCTCTGGTTGGGGAAGGGGTTTATCTTATGGTTAGGTTGTTTCTGGTCAGAGATGTTATTTGTGGTTTATGGTCAGGCTGACCTTAGCCATTAGGCTGATGCCCTTTGGATTTGCACAGTTTTTGATCAAGGTGATATTTAAAATGGCAGTGCTTGTCCAAGATGTTGATGCTCATGCTCTGTCAATAAGTACTGTAGGTGAAGTCTAATGTCAATTCCTTGGCTTGGCTTGCTAAACTTAAAAGGGTTTAAAAGTCATATCTGCTATATCTTATAAGTTACAGCAAAGTGGACTTTAAATGAGCCTATATGTTCAGTTGATACTCTTGCACATTTATATAAATACTCGAAGTTTAGTGAGACTACTTTTAATTTGCAAAGAAATCAATGTTACTATGATAATTTTTGGTAAAAATGGAGGTGAACCTAGAAAGAAAAATTACAGTATACCTATTAGATTCTAGTCCTTTTCATTGTCCTTGAACTTCTGTTACCTATCCATAAAGTAAACTGGATTCTAAATTCTTCCAGTTTTTCTCCAATATCTCATTATGACTCTCCAAACTGTGACTCTCCAAACTAGGGTTTCTCATTTGCTCTCACTCTTCTGATTTGGAATTACTAAAAACAAAATTGCCTTTTCCCTGAAGCCCTGAAAGCTGAAGTTGAACAGATTGATAAAAACTTCAGAGAAATCACTACAACAGTTCATGTGTGGATAGACTTGAATGTATTGTTATGTAAACCAAAACTATAATTCTAAGCCCTCCTACTAACTGAATGAACTCCCCTCTGAACCAAGCGGATTCCAAAGAAACCTGAAATGTTAACTGAGGCCATGATGGGAAGTGAGGGTTAGACAGGCCTCACTGTACTTACTGTACTCTCCTCCCTTTGGTGTTCAGGCACAACTGACCAGCATTAACATTAAAACAGAGATCTTAAGACTGACAAAACAGACTCTTTGTTGCGGTAAGATACCAAATTCCAACCTGACTCTAGTGTAGCACCACGTAACATGTAGGAGATTTTATCCCAAAACATATTCCTTTGATGTATTTTTAAATAGTCCTGCAGCTTTGTCTCTTGTCTAGAAAATTTAAATTCTGTAGAGAATCCCCATCCCTTTTCTAGGTCCTTTTCTTTTTCTTTATCTTTTCTTCTCTTTCTTTCTTTCTTTTTTTTTTTGAGACAAGGTTTCACCGTGTTAGCCAGGATGGTCTCGATCTCCTGACTTCGTGATCTGCCCACCTCAGCCTCCCAAAGTGCTGGGATTACAGGCATGAGCCACCATGCTGGGCCTCTAGGTCCTTTTTTTATCCTGAATAGATTAGCAAGAGTCTAGCACCTGTTAAAGGTCAGACAGGAAAAATTTGCCATCTGTTATCTCTAAAGGTGACCATGTATGAGACTTCATCTACATAATAATATCTATTTCCACAGCCCCTTATCTTAACTGAGACACTCCTTTCTATTGATTTCAGGTCTTTAGATAAAAACTTAACTCTTTCAACCAATTACCAGTCAGAAAATCTCTGTATCCACCTATGACTTACAAGCACCCCCTCTTCAAGTTATCCCACCTTTTCAGACTGAACCCTTGTGTACCTCATATGTATTGGTTGATGTCTTCTGTATTCCTAAAACATACAAAACCAACTTATAACTTCTTAAGACTATGCCTTGGGCCATGGTCACTTACTTGGCTCATAATAAACCTCTATAAATATTTTACAGAGTTTAATTCTTTTTTTTGTTGACAACACTGTGGGTCAATCAGAAAGTTCACTGGAACATTGAGACATTTAAATTGCAAAATATGTTTTAAGCCCAACCCACACCTAGAAATTTTTTCAACTGACTGTCCTCCAAACACATAAACTAGTTTTTACTTTGCTCTAACTATTAACGTATGTTTTTCTTTTATTTGTATAGAAATGCCTCTTCAACAAATTGTGAGATAAGCCACCAACTCATGTCCTGGACTGTGAAATTTCTTGCAGAATTTTCAAATGGAAAAATGAGACGGCTCATGCCTATCACTCAGCAGCCAAAATATGATTGTAGGAGGTCAGAATATGCTATCCCAAATATGCCTCTTTAGTATATATAAATAATTTGGAACAAACTCTTTTGAGAAACATCAGACAAGGGAGAAGCATTGAAAACAGAGTAGAAGTTACCCTTTCATAAGGGAAGTTTACATCTATAAGGAAATCTCCATTCGTAAGGGTGTCTCGCTCTCGGTTCCAGGAAGAGGATGACTACATCTGTAAAACGTCTTATCAGTGGGAAAGGCATTGATTTAAATCCACATAACAGACTTTGTTCTTTTTCACTGTGGTTTTCCTGGCAATTCCCCCATAACTACCCTTTCCTCATACCCTTCCTTCTTTGTTTCAGCAAGGCATGGTACTTAATCCCAAAGTCAAAGCCACCTCTTTGAGATCTACTCTGGCAATATACTAATTTCTCTGGATCATCTCTCATGTATGTGTGATATACACATTTTAAGAAACTTCTGTTTGATTTTCTCTTGTCAATCTATTCTTTTATGCAAGCATCTGTCCCAACTAGTAACTCAGAAAGGGCAGAGAAAAAAAATATATTTTTTTTAATTTACATGATGCACTTTAAAAGGGCATATGAACATATATATGATAAATGTATTTCATAAGATGATTATAATGACAAGATAGCCTTAGTTGAAAAAACTTTGCTCTACTTATTCAGTCTGTTATACAATTAATAAGTACACAAACACATTGATAAAGTTAAACAAAGTGATATTCAAATATATTAATTCAAATTTTCATACTACTTTACCTAGATTTTGTTTTTCATTTAGTATCAAGAAGCAGGCATCAAAAATCATAAGCATCTTTAAAAGAATTTTCTCAAGGCTATCTTCCACATGTTTATTGATTTCTTATGAGCATTTTGTTTGGATTTACCCATACTCTTATTGCTTTTATCAAATACCTATGCTTCATAAATAAAATCAACATTTTTCTCAATTAGATTGTAAATTATTTAGGTGTCTGACCATGGTTTTCTGCATTTTTTATGTGTCATTTAAGCTTTTGATAAATATTCATTAATTGATTGCATAAAGAATAGATGTGAGAAAATATTTGAAAGCATACTTTCTTATCTTGTACTCATCTTCTAAATTATGGTGTGGACTGTGTTAACTTTTATTTCTATAATTTTGTAACAATGACAATATCAAAATGATCTCTAAAAGGACCTCAATAATGTTACAAATATTTCTGAAATGTATATAGCAGTAAATGGCAGTCTAATAACTAAACTGCTCTCTTAGAAATTAAAGTTTTTTTTTTTTTTTTTTTTAAGTTAAGTTAAAGGTATAAATACTGGCCTTATCTGAAACATTGTGGCTAATTGAAAGATGTCCAATGTTTGTTTCTTTAGATATGTAACTTTATTTGACTCAATTTAAGGGTTAAAAATATTCTACATTTTTCCAAATGTTTTTTTTTTTTTCTATAGACTCCTTTATTTCACATTTGAGATTACTGATTTAGGGTCCGTTGATATTTCTCCTAAACATATGATTGAGAGAATACTAAAAGGGGTCAGTAAATATGATAAATAAGCCACCTATAGCAGCCTAAACACTTAACTATGAATCCATTTGCAAAGTTTTGTATGTCATAAAGAGTCCTTGTTTATGATTCATAGTAAATTCAATCACAGGGATTTCTGAAGAGATTTCCATTCCACTTAGGCAGGCATCATTATTCCACTTTTAGTGAGGCAGAAAGAACAAGGCCAAAGCCAACAGACAGACATAAAGTGTAAAACCACTTGAAAACAATCTCTGCAGTTTCAAAGATTAAAGACCTATAAATAACTAACTCTTTGTCTTTGAAAAATATTATACTCAACAACGAGAGAAAATTACACCTTCCCTTAAAATTATAGAGAAAGAAAAATTCATGGAATAAATTTTTATTAATTAATATAAGTCCTTTTTTTCTTTTTCTTTTTGAGACGCAGTCTCACTCTGTGGCCCAGCCTGGAGTGCAATGGCGCAATCTGGCTCATTGCAACCTCTGCCTCCTGGGTTCAAGTGATTCTCCTACCTCAGCCTTCTTGGCAGCTGGGATTACAGGCACACGCCACCACACCCGGCAAATTTTTGTATATTTAGTACAGACGGGTTTTCACCATGTTGGCCAGCCTGGCCTCAAACTCCTGACCTCAAGTGATCCACCCGCTTAGGCTTCCCAAAGTGCTGGGATTACAGGTGTGAGACACCGTGCCTGGCTTAGTTAATATAAATACTGATTACCTACATTTCATAACCATCAATAAAATTAATAGAGGATAATTAATTAAAATAATGAATAAATGCAAATAAAATTAATAAAAGCTTAATTTATACAAATCCTGATTAGGTGTCTTCCTAATAAGACAGAAGAGAATAATATCTCAGAAAAAGTTATAGTTTCTTGATGCATTAAGTATATAACTTGGAAATGGAGCTTGGGAAAAGTTTGTAGAGTATCTACACCCCTGCACAAAAAAAGAATGTCTATTTATACCAATATAAGAGTGTATCACATAATTGTTTAATACTGCTTTGAATTCCATTTTATAACAACTGTCAGTCAAATAGTATTATTTTCAACTCTGTTGAAAATAGATTGAAATCACATAAGTCTGCCTTACTTTAGATAAGAATTATTTCATTTAATGATTTACCAAATATATAAAAACTGTATATAATTTGTCTGTGTCTGAAAAAGTTTCTGTATCTAATAAAGCCACAGTAGTCAATTGAGAATAAAAGAATATTAAGTGTTAATTAGATTTATTCCTCATACTATTATAATATGTTTCCAGTTCAGATGTTCTATGAAAGACGTCTTTTTGTTGTTGTTGTTGTTGTTTTTGTTTTTGTTTTTGTTTTTTTTGTTTGTTTGTTTGTTTTTTTTGTGGCAGGGTCTTGCCCAGTTGCCCAAGCAGGAGGGCAGTGGTGCGATCGTAGCTCACTGTATCCTTGACTTCCTAAGTTCAAGAGATTCTTTCATCTCAGGCTCCTGAGTAGCTGGAACTACAAGAATGCACCACCTTGGCCAGGCACGGTGGCTCACTCCTATAATCCCAGCACTTTGGGAGACTGAGGCGTGCGGATCACGAGGTCGGGAGATCCAGACCATCCTGGCTAATTCGGTGAAACTCCGTCTCTACTGAAAATACAAAAAATTAGCCAGGTGTGGTGGCAGGCGCCTGTAGTCTCAGCTACTTGGAGGCTGAGGCAGAAGAATGGAGTGAACTCGGGAGGTGGAGCTTTCAGTGAACCAAGATCATGCCACTGCACTCCAGCCTGGGCAACGGAACGAGACCCCGACTCAAAAAAAAAAAAAAAAAAGAATGCACCACCATGCTTAACTGATTTTTTACCTTTTTATGCAAGTGAGGTCTCGCTATGTTTCCTGGCTAAGACAAACTGATTTTACTTTAGAATAATTTGCATATTCTAGAGTTTTATGTATAAAAATGTTATTTTTATCGAGACCATCCTGGCTAACACAGTGAAACCTCATGTCTACTAAAAAATACAAAAAAATTAGCCGGGCGTGGTGGCAGGTGCCTGTAGTCCCAGCTACTGGGGAGACTGAGGCAGGAGAATGGCGTAAACCCGGGAGGCGGAGCTTGCAGTGAGCCGAGTTCCCGCCACTGCATTCCAGCCTGGGCGACAGAGCGAGACTCCGCCTCAAAAAAAAAAAAAAAAAAAAAGTTATTTTTGATGTTGAGTGACTACTTCAGATAGAGAGGCAGCTGAATACATCAGTGCTTGTTACATTTATTCTATAGCACAAAATGATTAAAAACTCAACATAGAATTAAGGCTTAGGGTTTAATCAGTGTCTTGCCCAAATGAGTCCTGGTGGTTTTAATTTATGAAAAATGTAGAGGAAAAAAGCAATGACAGTTTCCTACCAAAATGTTAAAATCATTGCCTTCTAGGTAAGTTACAAAAGGAAGTTTAAATTACAAGAACCTTTTTTTTGTTTGTTTAGTTAATCTATGATTCATACATATATAATTATTATAAGTAAATTATATATATAATATGTAAGTAAATTATATATGTTATATATATAATTTACTTGCACATATATGTGTGCTAAAATCTAAGCTGAATGCTGACGACAAATTTAGAATAAGTCACAGCATACTGCTAAGAACACTTTCCAGCTGTATCACAGTTGTGAGTGCTGAGAGCTTGTAGGTCTGTAGTGAGTCAATGACTCACTGAACTGTTCCATCATCTACCAATTAACAAACAAGCAGAATGCCGTGGGCCTGTACTGTGGCAAATCACGGCTGTCTCCCTACTTCTTGCTCTTTAAATGAATTCTGCTTCTAGATGTCTCTGGTATGTAGGTATTGTTATATATTGAAATAAAATATGTAGAGATTCAAAGTTTAGCAGAAGTAAAATAAATTAAAAATTAAAATAGACATTGGTTACCAAATAAACACATTAAATATTTGTTAGTTGGAGGACTTCTGATTTCAGCACTGGGGCTCTGAAAGCATCACTCCATCCACCTCAAGAGAAACCAGAGCAAAGAGGAACAAGTATCTTTTCTTAGATCCAAGAAAGAATGGTGGTCGCAGGGCAAACTGCCACCCTAAAATCTGAAAAGACAAGCAAATGCAGGGAATCTTATAGTCAAGATCAACTTGGAGCAGTAGTCACTGGAGTCCATATCTTGCAAGAAAATTTCCACAGTAACTAATGAATTGCTGGGAGCTGAATGTGGTGAAGCTTGAAGGTAAAAGATGCCTGGGAGGCCCAGACTTAGGTGGGGCAGGAGCTCCACACATTCATGGGTTCTACCTCCAGCACTGCAATTCAGTTCTAATGGTGAAGAATAGAGAAAAATCACCTCATGTTTTACACAGGGGTTTAAGTTACTTGCACTACTTGTGAAGTGTTATAACGTTATTTGAAGCTGGACTTAGGTTACTATAAATGCGTATTACAAACTCTAGAAGAAACACAAAAATATTTTTTAAAAATTTAAACTAATATGCTGTAAGAGGAGAAGAAATACAGTGTAATAAGATATTCACTAACAGCAGAGAAGGCAGAAAAAAGAGAAAGATTTAAAAAATAACAAAGAACAAGTATAACAAAAACAATTATGCATATTGTAGGTAATCTAACCATATAAGTAATCACTTTAAAGTAATCACTCTAAATATCAATTAAAAGACAAACACTATTAAAATGTTGATTCATTTAAGAAAATAAATCAGTAACTAATAATTTTTAAAAATACCAGAACTGGATGATTTCACTGGTAAAATCTACTATAGAGTCAAGGAAGAAATGTCATCAATCCTTTATAATCCCTTCCAAAATATAGAAGACTAATTCACCCTAGAAGGCCAGCATTACTGTAATGCCAAAACCAGATGAAGAATTACAAAAAAAGGAAAACAAAAGCATAATTTATAAATATAGATGAAAAGTCTTTAAAAATATTAGCAAATCAAATTCAACAGAATTATAGAATTGTAATTGAAATATTCAAAAGAATTATATAGAACTACCAAGTGGAATTTATCCCACATATTTGAGGCTAGTTCAACACTAGAAAATCAATTATGCAATCAACCAATCACATCAGCAAGCTAAAGATAAAATCATATATGATCATATCAATACATGCAGAAATTTGGTTGAGAAAATAAGCACCCATCAATGACTAAAACTTTTCAGCAAATTAGGAATATAGAGAGATTTCTTCAATTTAATAAAGAGCATCTCCAAAAGTACCTACAACTCACATCATACTTAACGGGTCAAAAAGGAGAGGTGTTTTTATCCTAAGATGGGAAAGAAGGCAAGAATGTCCTCTCTCCCCACTGCTTTTAGCCATTGTACTGAAAGTCTCATCTAATGCAGTAAGAAAAAAAAATTTATAAGTGTACAAATTGAAAAGAAATGTAAAAACTTTTTTTTTATTTTTCCACAGATGGTATAGTTGTATATGTTACAAACCCCAATAATAGACAAAAATATCCTTATAAATAATTATAAGAGGGTTGCAGGGTACATGATTTATATATTGCCGGGCACAGTGGCTCACACCTGCAATCCCAGCACTTTGGGAAGCCTAGGTGGGTGGATCACTTGAGGTAAGGAGTTTGAGACCAGCCTGGCCAACATGGTGAAAACCTGCCTCTACTAAAAATACAAAAATTAGCCTGGTATGGTGGCGCACATCTATAATCCCAGCTACTAGGGGGGCTGAGGTGAGAGAATCGCTTGAACCCGGGAGGCAGAGTTAGCAGTGAGCCAAGATCGTGCCATTGCACTCCAGCCTGGGTGAGAGTGAGACTCCATCTCAAAAGCAACAACAACAACAAAATTGACATACAAAATTCAGTTGTGCTCTTATATACCACAATTTAACAACTGAAATTTGAAATAGAACCAAAAAAGGAAATAATTAGATAAATATTTAATTCAGTAGGTGCACAATCTATATGTAGAAAACTGTAAAGTTTTGATGAAATGAATCAAAAAGTATCTAAATAAATAGATGATTCCTAAGTCTTTTCATACTGCCATTCCAGGACCTCCTGTGTTAAATATTTGACTTTTCTCTCATCACTCTTCTCCATCTCTGACTTCAGTCAACCATGCTTCCTTCCTCGCCAAATATACCAGTCCGAAACTCACTTTAGAGCCTTGGCATGATTATTCCCAGAATTTAAGACACTTGTCACCACCGTTGTTAACCCTCTTATCTCTTTCTTTAAATTGTTGTTTAAATGCCGGCCCCAGGAGGCCTACACTGATCATTCTGTTTGAAACTTTATCATGCATCTGCTCCTATTTAGTGCTTCCAATCCTTCCAATACCCATGACACCAAACAATCATCAATTTTATTCATAATAGTTAAAATGACTTAACATACACATAGCATCTTACTATTGCAGTTATCATGTGTTTTATTTCTTTCGTGAGTATAAACTCAAGAGGGAACAATTCTTTTTCTCTTTTGGTTATTGATATAACCCAAGACTTAGAGCGGTGCCTGGCACAGGTTATAGATGCCACGTCAATGTGTCGAATGAAGGAATGACAAAATATGTGAACTTTTTGCAGACTTCTGACAGAACTTGTGTTTTTCAAAACCATTTTGAACCATGTTAGATTAAGTGTTTGTATGAGACTCTTAGTACGAAACTTCATGACTGTATTCTGAAGGCGGCTCTTATTTCCCTCAAAACCCTTATAATATAACCTCCTAAGATTATTTGTTAAAAATATCTTAAAACTGTTTTAAACATCAGCATCCTAACCATTTACCATGTTGATTCAAATTTCATCCTTCTCCCAAGACAATTTCAGATGATTATTTCTTATTTGTAATTATAAAAATTTGAATAAACATTAATATTTAAAAATATGCTCATGCTTGTAATCCCATCACTTTGGGTGGCTGACATGGGAGGATCACCTGAGTCCAGGAGTTCTAGACCAGCCTGGGCAATATAACAAGACTCTGTCTCTAGAATTTTTTTTTTTTTTTTTTTTTTTTAAGTATCCAGTCATGGTGGCACACACCTGCAGTCACAGCTACTCAGGAGGCTGAGGCAGGAGGGTTGCTTAACCCTAAGAGTTTGAGGTTACCATGAGCTATGATTGTGCCACTGTTCCGCAGCCTGGGCAACAGAGAAAGAGTCTGTGTATAAAAAAAGAAAGTGTAGCATTACAAGTTGTGTGATATAAATGATACATCGTACATATATACATGATATAAGTCAAGGTGCAAGGCTCTTTTCTTCTAGTCTGATACTAGTGCTTAAAGTCCACAGGTATCCTGTGGCCATTGGGAGGGAACTATGCACAGAAAGCCAAGGAGAACAAGAACCATCTATAACCCATCAAGCAAGAGTTGAAGTCCTCAGGGAAGGCTGAAGCCAGTGCCAGTTTTTGTTGAGAACAATCTTGATGTCCTGGGGCCTTACAGCACCAGGTCTCGTTGTTATGGCACAAAGTTCTGTGCACACCTGGACCAGGAATCAAAGAAACTGACAGAGGATCCAGGGAAAGACGGGGAGTTGCAGGCATGGAAGCAAATGTATACGTGAGCTACAAAAAAGCTGCTGCTTCACTTTGACACTTGAACTGTCCCACAAGAATATCTCCTGTGGCCCACCATAACCAGAAACACACAGAAAGGGTAATTCTCGGAAAAACAATGCAGACTAGCCAAATTAACATTTGAGAAAACCTCAACAGTATGCAAATAATTACCAAGTTGATGATATATCACTAAATGTTTCAGTTCATTTGGGCTGTTACAGCAAAACACCTTAGACTGTGTGGCTGATAAATAATGAAAATTTATGGAGGGGCGGAGCAAGATGGCCGAATAGGAACAGCTCCAGTCTCCAACTCCCAGCGCGAGCAACACAGAAGACCGGTGATTTCTGCATTTTCAACTGAGGTACTGGGGTCATCTCACTAGGGAGTGCCGAACAATCGGTGCTGGTCAGCTGCTGCAGCCTGACCAGTGAGAGCTGAAGCAGGGCAAGACATCGCCTCACCTGGAAGCCAAGGGGGAAGGGAATCCGTTTTCCTAGCCAGGGGAACTGAGACACACACCACCTGGAAAATCAGGTAACTACCACCCCAATACTGCGCTTTAAGCAGACAGGCCCACCAGGAGAATATATCCCACACCTGGCCGGGAGGGTCCCACGCCCACGGAGCCTCCCTCACTGCTAACACAGCAGTCTGCCACGATCTACCCGCAAGGCAGCAGCGAGACTGGGGGAGGGGCGCCCGCCATTGCTGAGGCTTAATTAGGTAAACAAAGCCGCTTGGAAGCTCGAACTGGGTGGAGCTCACAGCAGCTCAAGGAAGCCTGCCTGTCTCCGTAGTCTCCACCTCTGGGGACAGCGCACAGCTGAAGACCAACAGGGGAAGCAGCGGGGCCGGTGCAGACGTGAACGACTCTGTCTGACAGCTTTGGGGAGAGCCGTGGATCTCCCAACGCGGAGGTTGAGATCTGAGAACGGACAGACTGCCTGCTCAGGTGGGTCCCTGACCCCTGAGTAGCCTAGCTGGGAGACATCCCCCACTAGGGGCAGTCTGACACCCCACACCTCACAGGGTGGAGTACACCCCTGAGAGGAAACTTCCAAAGGAAGAATCAGACAGGTACACTCGCTGTTCAGCAATATTCTATCTTCGGCAACCTCTGCTGCTGATACACAGGCAAACAGGGTCTGGAGTGGACCTCAAGCAATCTCCAACAGACCTACAGACAGTCCTTCTGACTGTCAGAAGGAAAACTGTCAAACAGGAAGGACACCTATACCAAAACCCCATCAGTACGTCACCATCATCAAAGACCAGAGACAGATAAAAACACAAAGATAGGGAAGAAGCAGGGCAGAAAAGCTGGAAATTCAAAAAATAAGAGCGCATCTCCCCCTGCAAAGGAGCGCAGCCCATCGCCAGCAACGGATCGAAGCTGGTCAGAGAATGACTTTGACGAGATGAGAGAAGAAGGCTTCAGTCCATCAAACTTCTCAGAGCGAAAGGAGGAATTACGTACCCAGCGCAAAGAAACTAAAAATCTTGAAAAAAGAGTGGAAGAATTGACAGCTAGACTAATTAATGCAGAGAAGATCATAAACGAAATGACAGAGATGAAAACCATGACACGAGAAATACGTGACAAATGCACAAGCTTCAGTAACCGACTCGATCAACTGGAAGAAAGAGTATCAGCGATTGAGGATCAAATGAATGAAATGAAGTGAGAAGAGAAACCAAAAGAAAAAAGAAGAAAAAGAAATGAACAAAGCCTGCAAGAAGTATGGGATTATGTAAAAAGACCAAATCTACGTCTGATTGGGGTGCCTGAAAGTGAGGGGGAAAATGGAACCAAGTTGGAAAACACTCTTCAGGATATCATCCAGGAGAACTTCCCCAACCTAGTAGGGCAGGACAACATTCAAATTCAGGAAATACAGAGAACGCCACAAAGATACTCCTCCAGAAGAGCAACTCCAAGACACATCATTGCCAGATTCACCAAAGTTGAAATGAAGGAGAAAATCTTAAGGGCAGCCAGAGAGAAAGGTCGGGTTACCCACAAAGGGAAGCCCATCAGACTAACAGCAGATCTCTCGGCAGAAACTCTACAAGCCAGAAGAGAGTGGGGGCCAATATTCAACGTTCTTAAAGAAAAGAATTTTCAACCCAGAATTTCATATCCAGCCAAACTAAGTTTCATAAGTGAAGGAGAAATAAAATCCTTTACAGATAAGCAAATGCTTAGAGATTTTGCCACCACCAGGCCTGCCTTACAAGAGACCCTGAAGGAAGCCCTAAACATGGAAAGGAACAACCGGTACCAGCCATTGCAAAAACATGCCAAAATGTAAAGACCATCGAGGCTAGGAAGAAACTGCATCAACTAACGAGCAAAATAACCAGTTAATATCATAATGACAGGATCAAGTTCACACATAACAATATTAACCTTAAATGTAAATGGACTAAATGCTCCAATTAAAAGACACAGACAGGCAAACTGGATAAAGAGTCAAGACCCATAAGTCTGCTGTATTCAGGAGACCCATCTCACATGCAGAGACATACATAGGCTCAAAATAAAGGGATGGAGGAAGATCTACCAAGCAAATGGAGAACAAAAAAAAGCAGGGGTTGCAATACTAGTCTCTGATAAAACAGACTTTAAACCATCAGAGATCAAAAGAGACAAAGAAGGCCATTACATAATGGTAAAGGCATCAATTCAACAGGAAGAGCTAACCCTCCTAAATATATATGCACCTAATACAGGAGCACCCAGATTCATAAAGCAAGTCCTTAGAGACTTACAAAGAGACTTAGACTCCCATACAATAATAATGGGAGACTTCAACACTCCACTGTCAACATTAGACAGATCAACGAGACAGAAAGTTAACAAGGATATCCAGGAATTGAACTCATCTCTGCACCAAGCGGACCTACCAGACATCTGTAGAACTCTCCACCACAAATCAACAGAATATACATTCTTCTCAGCACCACATCGCACTTATTCCAAAATTGACCACATAATTGGAAGTAAAGCACTCCTCAGCAAATGTAAAAGAACAGAAATTATAACAAACTGTCTCTCAGACCACAGTGCAACCAAACTAGAATCTCAGGACTAAGAAACTCAATCAAAACCCCTCAACTACATGGAAACTGAACAACCTGCTCCTGAATGACTACTGGGTACATAACGAAATGAAAGCAGAAATAAAGATGTTCTTTGAAACCAATGAGAACAAAGATACAACATACCAGAATCTCTGGGACACATATAAAGCAGTGTGTAGAGGGAAATTTATAGCACTAAATGCCCACAAGAGAAAGCAGGAAAAATCTAAAATTGACACTCTAACATTACAATTAAAAGAACTAGAGAGGCAAGAGCAAACACATTCAAAAGCTAGCAGAAGGCAAGAAATAACTAAGATCAGAGCCGAACTGAAGGAGATAGAGACACAAAAAACCCTCCAAAAAATCAATGAATCCAGGAGTTGGTTTTTTGAAAAGATCAACAAAATTGACAGACCGCTAGCAAGACTAATAAAGAAGAAAAGAGAGAGGAATCAAATAGATGCAATAAAAAATGATAAAGGGGATATCACCACTGACCCCACAGAAATACAAACAACCATCAGAGAATACTATAAACGCCTTTACGCAAATAAACTAGAAAATCTAGAAGAAATGGATAATTTCATGGACACTTACACTCTCCCAAGACTAAACCGGGAAGAAGTTGAATCTCTGAATAGACCAATAGCAGGCTATGAAATTGAGGCAACAATTAATAGCCTACCAACCAAAAAAAGTCCAGGACCAGATGGATTCACAGCTGAATTCTACCAGAGGTACAAGGAGGAGCTGGTACCATTCCTTCTGAAACTATACCAATCAATAGAAAAAGAGGGAATCCTCCCTAACTCTTTTTATGAGGCCAACATCATCCTGATACCAAAGCCTGGCAGAGACACAACAAAAAAAGAGAATTTTAGACCAATATCCCTGATGAACATCGATGCAAAAATTCTCAATAAAATACTGGCAAACCAGATTCAGTAGCACATCCAAAAGCTTATCCACCATGATCAAGTGGGCTTCATCCCTGGGATGCAAGGCTGGTTCAACATTCGCAAATCAATAAACGTAATCCAGCATATAAACAGAACCAAAGACAAGAACCACATGATTATCTCAATAGATGCAGAAAAGGCTTTTGACAAAATTCAACAGCCCTTCATGCTAAAAACGCTCAAGAAATTCGGTATTGATGGAACGTACCTCAAAATAATAAGAGCTATTTATGACAAACCCACAGCTAATATCATTCTGAATGGGCAGAAACTGGAAAAATTCCCTTTGAAAACTGGCACAAGAGAGGGATGCCCTCTCTCACCACTCCTATAGTGTTGGAACATAGTGTTGGAAGTTCTGGCTAGGGCAATCAGGCAAGAGAAAGCAATTAAGGGTATCCAGGTAGGAAAAGAAGAAGTCAAATTGTCCCTGTTTGCAGATGACATGATTGTGTATTTAGAAAACCCCATTGTCTCAGCCCAAAATCTCCTTAAGCTGATAAGCAACTTCAGCAAAGTCTCAGGATACAAAATTAATGTGCAAAAATCACAAGCATTCTTATACACCAGTAACAGACAAGCAGAGAGCCAAATCAGGAATGAACTTCCATTCACAATTGCTTCAAAGAGAATAAAATACCTAGGAATCCAGCTTACAAGGGATGTAAAGGACCTCTTCAAGGAGAACTACAAACCACTGCTCAGTGAAATCAAAGAGGACACAAACAAATGGAAGAACATACCATGCTCATGGATAGGAAGAATCAATATCGTGAAAATGGCCATACTGCCCAAGGTTATTTATAGATTCAATGCCATCCCCATCAAGCTACCAATGAGTTTCTTCACAGAATTGGAAAAAACTGCTTTAAAGTTCATATGGAACCAAAAAAGAGCCCGCATTGCCAAGACAATCCTAAGTCAAAAGGACAAAGGCGTCACGCTACCTGACTTCAAACTATACTACAAGGCTACAGTAACCAAAACAGCATGGTACTGGTACCAAAACAGAGATATAGACCAATGGACCAGAATAGAGTCCTCAGAAATAATACCACACATCTACAACCATCTGATCTTTGACAAACCTGAGAGAAACAAGAAATGGGGAAAGGATTCCCTATTTAATAAATGGTGCTGGGAAAAATGGCTAGCCATAAGTAGAAAGCTGAAACTGGATCCTTTCCTTACTCCTTATACGAAGATTAATTCAAGTTGGATTAGAGACTTAAATGTTAGACCTAATACCATAAAAACCCTAGAAGAAAATCTAGGTAGTACCATTCAGGACATAAGCATGGGCAAGGACTTCATGTCTAAAACACCAAAAGCAACGGCAGCAAAAGCCAAAATTGACAAATGGGATCTAATTAAACTAAAGAGCTTTTGCACAGCAAAAGAAACTACCATCAGAGTCAACAGGCAACCTACAGAATGGGAGAAAATTTTTGCAACCTACTCATCTGACAAAGGGCTAATATCCAGAATCTTCAAAGAACTCAAACAAATATACAAGAAAAAAACAAACAACCCCATCAAAAAGTGGGCAAAGTATATGAACAGACATTTCTCAAAAGAAGACATTCATACAGCCAACAGACACATGAAAAAATGCTCATCATCACTCACCATCAGAGAAATGCAAATCAAAACCACAATGAGATACCATCTCACACCAGTTAGAATGGCAGTCATTAAGAAGTCAGGAAACAATAGTTGTTGGAGAGGATGTGGAGAAATAGGAACACTTTTACACTGTTGGTGGGATTGTAAACTAGTTCATCCATTATGGAAAACAGTATGGCAATTCCTCAAGGATCTAGAACTAGATGTACCATATGACCCAGCCATCCCACTACTGGGTATATACCCAAAGGATTATAAATTAGTCTACTACAAAGACACATGCACACGTATGTTTATTGTGGCACTATTCACAATAGCAAAGACTTGGAATCAACCCAAATGTCCATCTGTGACAGACTGGATTAAGAAAATGTGGCACATATACACCATGGAATACTATGCAGCCATAAAAAAGGATGAGTTTGCGTCCTTTGTAGGGACATGGATGCAGCTGGAAACCATCATTCTTAGCAAACTATCACAAGAACAGAAAACCAAACACCACGTGTTCTCACTCATAGGTGGGAACTGAACAATGAGATCACTTGGACTCGGGAAGGGGAACATCACACACTGGGGCCTATCATGGGGAGGGGGGAGGGGGGAGGGATTGCACTGGGGAGTTATACATGATATAAATGATGAATTGATGGGTGCTGACGAGTTGATGGGTGCAGCACACCAACATGGCATAAGTATACATATGTAACAAACCTGCACGTTATGCACATGTACCCTAGAACTTAAAGTATAATAAAAAAAAAAAAAAAAAGAAAAGAAAAGAAAATTTATTTCTCACAGTACTGAAGGCTGGAAAGTCCAATAGCAAAATATAGATTCGATATCTGGTGAGGGCTGCTTTCTGGCTCATAGATGGCACCTTCTAGCTGTGCCCTCACCTGGTGAAAAAAACAAAAGAGCTCCCCGGGGTCTCTTTTATGAGGGGATTAATCTCACCCATGAGGGTTTTGCCCTCATTGCCTAATCACCTTTCAAAAGGCTCCACCTCCTCATAGCTTCATTGGAGTTAGGATTTCAATGTATGCATTTCATGGGAACACAGGCATTCAGATCATAACACCAGGTATGTATATTTTATGCCTTAAACAAAAGCATTCCCAGATAATTCCCAGAGACTCCTAGAGAATCTTAGTAATGGAATTTTCAGAATGAAAATATTTAGGAGATCAACTGTCATACGAATATATTGTCTACCTCTCTGAAAAGCTCAGTTGAACCATCCCGATGAAAGAAAACTTTATTATACCTTAGTTTTTTGCCTGCTAATTTACTTTTTAGAAAGCCAGTAGTTATAAGAAATTTATATAGATATAAAATAAAACCTTATAAGTTTAATCGACCACCAAAAAAAGCTTAAAAAACTACAGCCAATTATAATGTACTGCCTATTCATTTTCAGAACATTTCATAAAACTTCAGACTTTATGCAGATGCCAAAATAAAATACTTTAGCGATTTTTAAAAAGAAGTGAGTAAAAACATCTTGAATTGGAATACAAAGTTAAAACCTTTCTGAGTCTTAGATAAACATGAGAAATATGAAACATTAAAATGGAAAGTTATATTGTTTGTAGTTCTTCAGTAAATGTCACTATCATTATTCTTACATGAAATTTGCAGGCATAATAATGGATCTTATGAAAGGGTTAGGGTTGAAATACCAAAAGCTGACATATTTTTAATAACACTTTCCATTTCTCACATACTTCTATAATCTTTTCCCTTAATCACATTTGCCAGGGATGTTGCTATTCTATTTAATCACGCAATCTCAAAGCACTCATTTTTTATTTGAATTTGGTACGGAGTATCTCATGTTCTCCTTCAGAAAGAATAATCAGATTCATCTATTTTTCTGTCTCTGAGTGTTAGTAAATGGCAAAAACAGAGGCAGCAAGCGCATATTTAGAGTAACTTTTATCGTTTTCCAACTACACCCAGAGGCATCGCAAACAGCTGAAGAGTGATTGGCTCATAATTCAAGCGGCGTGGCTGCGACTTTCCTGATTCTTTATTGGAGCTCTATTCTTACCAGAAACCAGGCCTTGAATAGCTCTTTGTTTTTAGGTCTTTCGTTCTCTTTTACACTCAGAATCAATATGTGCTAAACCTTTTGATTTGATCTCATGTTTGTCTTCATAATGCACTCAAAATACATGTTGATCTGTTACTATGTTCCAAGTACTATGCAAAGCAATGACAACAGAGACCTGAATAGGAGTGAGTTTTCTTCCCTCACTGACTTTACAGGGAGTAAAAGTTCTCAAATCTGTCTTATCAACCTAGTTCCTTCAAAGACCATGCAGATCTCAATTCCTCTGACTTGGAAGATTATGACAGCAAAATTATGAGAGACCTCTCTGATCTCCAATCATAACAGATTTTTGGTGTTGAATTCATAAACGTTTTTGAAGATCCAGTAAGATGATAAGAGAGTTATTGGTTAACTTTTGTTAGAGAACTATCCACACTACAGCTTTCTCTTTTTATAGTTCTTGTTTCTTTTTCTTTTTATATCTATGGTAGGGCTGAAAGTTTTCACATACATATTTTCATTGGATAGCCTGTTTCATCTCTGTGTGGCCCCACTGAAATACTTTTAATAGCTTCTATCACTCTATAGGACAAAAATAAAATTCTTAACCTGGCATTCGAAACCTAAAATCTGGCTTGCATCTTTTTCTGCTGTCATCACATATTATAGCTCTTGCTTTGGAAGAAACAGACTGATTGTATTCTGCTAACTCATGTTTTCTGCTTTGATATTCTTGTTCATGCTGGATTTACCCTGAAGTTACCCCTATTACTAACTTATACTTAGAAAAATCTTTGTAAAAATTATTTTCAATGATAAGGAATGATAAAGAAAGGATTAAACAAGAATTTTAAAAAACGGAGAAAGAAGAAAAAATCTTTTCATCCTTAAAGTTTACTGCAAAAGGCCTGTGTTCCATGAACTTTTCCAAAAAGCATTGCTATCTTCCTCCTAAGCTCATAGAGTAAATGTGTATATGTCTTTTATGTAACTTACCACAAATTGCCTGTACCACAGTCATTTGTATGTGTCTTATTTTTTGACTACCTTACAGAATCCTTGAAAGCAAAAACTCTTTTTTTTTGTTTCTTTTTATTTTCTATTTCAGATTATATTTTTGCCACACTCAAACTGTTGTACGTGGTCAGTACTAGAAGTTTACACATAAATATACATATTTACGCTGCTGAGTTGTATATACAAATGTGAGTACCATACTTTGAGATTGCTGTGGAGGATGTTAAAATGCAATTTTGCTGGCACATGTTTTTTTTTTTCTTTTTATTTTGCATTAATTTTAGATTGGCATGCAGTTGTAAGAATGAATATAGAGAGACCTAGTTTACACTATATAGCATTTCCCCCAGTGGTAACACCTGGGCAAACTTACACAATATCATGACCATAATTATGACAGCAATAAAATCAACCAATTTTGCTCAAATTTTCTCAGTTATCCATATTAAATTTAAGTGTTCTTTATGTATTCTAGATATTATATTATTTCTTTGCAAATATTTACTTTCGACCTATAGTTTGCCTTTTCCTACTTAAACAGGTATTTTATACAGTGAATATTTTTAATTTGTATAATATAAAGCCCAGTTTATGAATTCTTCCTTTTAATGTTAGGACTAAGAATTCTTAGCCCAGGTTTAGATATCAAAGATTTTCTTCTTTGTTCTTTTTTCTTTAAGTTGAATAGTTTTACATTTCATGTTTAAACCTCTAATTCATTTTGAGTTAAATTTTGTATAAGATGTAAGGTTTAGCCCCCTTTTTTGGTCTATTAAATCTAACTGTTCAAATATCATTTGGTGAAAAGGCCACTCTACCTTCCATAAAATGCTTTTGTACCTTTTAGAAATTGGTTGAGGCTAGGTGTGATGGCTCACACCTGTAACCTCAGCACTTTAGGAGGCCGAGGTAGACATATCCCTTGAGACCAGGAGTTTGAGGCCAGCCTGGCTGACATAGCAAAACCCCTTCTCTATTAAAAATAAAAAAAAAAAAATTAGCTGGGTGTGGTGGTATGCGCTTGTAATCCCAGCTACTTGGGAGGCTGAGACATGAGAGTCACTTGAACTCAGGCGACAGAGGTCACAGTGAACCAAGATCCTGCCACTGCATTCTAGCCTGGGCAACAGACGGAGACTCTGTCTTAAAAAAAAAAAAAAAATGTTGAGTATGTATGAGTATGTATATGTAGTCTTAGGTTCTCTATTGAATTGTGTTCCATTGATCTGTGTATCGCTCCCTCCTACAATGCCATGCTGTCTTGTTTGCTGTAGCTATTCATTAAAGGTCAGTACTGGATAGAGTGATTCTTCTCACTTTATTCTCTATTTTTGTTCATGATTGTCTTGGCTACTCTAGGAACAGAGTATTTCCGTATATGTTTATTTTATGTCTATTTTAAAAATATATCTTTCTTATATCTATTTTAAAAACTTGCTAGATGTTGATAGTTATTAAATCTATAGATTAATTTGAGAATTGATTGGCATCTTTACTGTGTTGAATATTCCATTACTTATGGATCCATGAATATAATATGTCTCTCCATTTATTTAAATATAGTTGATTTCATTTTATCAACATTTTGTGACTTCTGGCATACAGATCCTATACATTTTGTTAAAATTTTGTTAAATTTTTACCAAATAATTTTTCTGTGGATACATTTTAAATGGTATTGTATTTTCAGTTTTTGTTTCCTCATGTTTATTGTTAGTACATGAAAATGCAAATCAATTTATGTTGATCTTGTATTGGGTAACCTTGCTAAACTCATATAGTATTTCTGGAAGTTTTTCGCAGATGCTTTGAAATATTCTATATAGTCAAAAACATCATTGGTAAACAGGAATAGTTTTATTTATTCCTTTCCAATGTGTATGATTTTACCTTCTAGTACTATATTGAATAAAAGTGGTGAGCATGTATACCATTGCTTGGTTCATGATTTTTCGGGAAAGGACTCATAGTATCACTGAGTACATTAGCAGTATCTATTTTTCCTATAGATTCTGTCTATTCAGTTAGTTCTCATTAATTCTTAAATTGCTGAGACATTTATCATGAACAAGTGTTGAATTTTTTGTCAAATGTGCTTTCTCCATCAAATGATACTACTATTTTTTCTTTAGCCCATTAATATGGTGGATTACACAGACTGACTTTTGAATTTTGGATAAGCCTTGCTGTCTTCATGTGGCAACTTGATATTTTGAGGAACTGCTAACTTTTTTTTCATATGGCTGCAGCACTTTACCTTCTCCTCTGTAATAGACGAGCATTCTAATTTTTTCTCAACCTAGCCAACACTAGGTATTGCCTGTCGCTATATCATTATAGCCAGCTTTGTGTATGTAAGGTATAGCTCATAGATTGACTTGAATTTCTCTAAGTACTAACAATATTGAATATCTTCTCATGCGTGTATTTGCCAGTTGTATACTATTGTTGGAGAATTATCTATTCAAATGCTTTACCCATTTATTAACTAGGTCATTTTTCATCTTATTACTGAGATGCAGAAGTTTTTATATATTCTGGCTACAAATCCCTTATCAGACATATGATTTGAAAATGATTTTTCTGCTACATAAAATTATTTAGGTTAGCCCTAAAAGAACCTTCATACATTTAAACTTTAATAACACAGTAAAGGTATAAAAGAAAAACTTGTAAACATCTGAAAGAAACTTTAGAACTTCATTACACTGTGTACTATTAGATTACATCTTGTGACAAATGAGAAACGGTTATCATTTATAAAAATTTATAAAGAACTTCTGCACAGCAAAAAAAACTACCATCAGAGTGAACAGGCAACCTACAGAATGGCAGAAAAATTTTGCAAACTACTCATCTGACAAAGGGCTAATATCCAAAACCTATAAAGAACTCAATCAAATTTACAAGAAAAAAAACAACCCCATCAAAAAGTGGGCAAAGGATATGAACAGACACTTCTCAAAAGAAGACGTTCATACAGCTGGCAGACACATGAAAAAATGCTCATCATCACTCGCCATCAGAGAAATGCAAATCAAAACCACAATGAGATACCATCTCACACCAGTTAGAATGACAATCATTACAATATCAGGAAACAACAGGTGCTGGAGATGATGTGGAGAAATAGGAACACTTTTACACTGTTGGTGGGACTGTAAACTAGTTCAACCATTGTGGAAAACAGTGTTGTGATTCCTCAAGGATCTAGAACTAGAAATACCATTTGATCCAGCCATCCCATTACTGGGTATATACCCAAAGGATTATAAGTCATGCTGCTATAAAGACACATGCACATGTATGTTTATTGTGGCACTATTCACAATAGCAAAGACTTGGAATCAACCCAAATGTCCATCAGTGACAGACTGGATTAAGAAAATGTGGCACACATACACCATGGAATACTATGCAGCCATTAAAAGGGATGAGTTCATGTCCTTTGTAGGGACATGGATGCAACTGGAAACCATCATTCTCAGCAAACTATTGCAAGAACAGAAAACCAAATACTGCATGTTCTCACTCATACGTGGGAATTGAACAACGCGATCACTTGGACACAGGAAGGGGAACATCACACACTGGGTCCTATTGTGGGGAGGGGGTAGGGGGAAGGGATAACATTAGGAGATATACCTAATGTAAAGGACGAGTTAATGGGTGCAGCACACCAACATGGCACATGTATACATATGTAACAAGCCTGCACGTTGTGCACATGTACCCTAGAGCTTAAAATGTAATAATAATAAAAAAAAGAATGTGAAGTATGACCTAAGTATAGGAGAATGAAAGTCTTTAGTAACTATAAAAAAAAAAAATGCCTTAAATATAAATACTCTTTACAGACAGCTTCTCTGGGGCACGGTGATCTTCCTACACAGAGATGTGTGAGCAAGTGGAAAATACCCAAGGGGAGTGGCTTCAGGGGATTTTTCCAGACACTGATGCTTAAAGTGGAGTTTCCGAAGTGAAGAGTAGCACTATGGCTCAAAACAGGGGAGCAAGAATCACACAATGATTTCTACTTCTCTTTCACTTTTTCTGGTTAGCTTAAGGAGAAAGTTTACTGCTTTAATTTCTTATTAACATTTGTATCATATATATACACACGTATGTGTGTATATATATGTACATACGTATATATGTATATATACCTACGTATACACATATACTTATGTGTATATGTATATATACATACGTATGTGTATATGCATACATATATATGTAATTCTGTCTCTTTCACTTTTGTTGTGGTACCATATGCCCCACCAAAATTATTAATTTTTTTTTTTTTTTGAGACAGAGTCTTGCTCTGTCTCCCAGGCTGGAGTGCAGTGGCCGGATCTCAGCTCACTGCAAGCTCCGCCTCCCGGGTTTACGCCATTCTCCTGCCTCAGCCTCCCGAGTAGCTGGGACTATAGGCGCCCGCCACCTCGCCCGGCTAGTTTTTTTTTTTTGTATTTTTTAGTAGAGACGGAGTTTCACCGTGTTAGCCAGGATGGTCTCAATCTCCTGACCTCGTGATCCGCCCGTCTCGGCCGCCCAAAAGTGCTGGGATTACAGGCTTGAGCCACCGCGCCCGGCCCAAAATTATTAATTTTATTGATTTATTTATATTTATTCATCACATGTATTTTTGTTTTCATGTCATAAGAAGTCATTGCTTAATCAAATTTCAGGAAGATTTACTTCTACTTTCTCTGTAAGATTTTTATAGTATTACGTCTTACATTGAAACTTATAATCTATTTTAAGTTAACTTTTGTTTATGATTTGAGGACACGATCCAACTTGATTCATTTGCATGTGTATAACTAGTTGTTTCAGGATAAATTGTTGAAAAGAATATTTTTTCTAGTGAATTCTCTCACCATCTTTGGTGAAAATCAATTTGGCATAAATATAAGACTTATTCTCAGAATTTTAATTCTATTCTATTGATTTATGAATGTCTTTCCTTATGGCAGTCTTACACTTCTTGCTCACTGTGGCTTTGAAGTGAGTATTAAAATCTAGAAATGTGAGTCCTCCAACTTTGTTCTATTAACTCAAGATTGTTCAGGGTATTCTAGGTCCTGTGCATTTCCACATGAATATTAGCATTAGCTCATCAATGCCTGCAAAAAAAGACAGCTAAGATTTTGATATAAATTGTGTTTAGTCTGTAGATCAATGTGTAAAGTATTGCTTTTTTAACAGTGTTAATTCTTACAATCTATGAATATGGTATGTCTTTCTATTTATTTAGATTTCTTAAAAATTTTATCTTAATATTTTCTAGTTTTCACTGTATATGTTTTATACCACTTTCATTAAATTTATTGCAAAGTATTTCATTTTTTTGATGTCATTGTAAATGTAATTGTTTTTTGATTTCATTTAAAGGTTTTTCAACCCTACTTTATAAAAATACAATTGATTTAATGTCTCTCTGAACTTTTAATTAACTCTAAATTTTTGTAGATCTTAGGATCTTCTACCTACAATATCATGTCATCTGGAAATAAATATAGCTTTATTACTTATAAAATGTGCCAGGCACAGAAAGACAAACATAACAAGATTTCACTGGTATGGAACCCGAAAGCCTATTATTCCATATTCTTGGTGAATTTCCTCACTAGAACTTCCTGTGAAATTTGAATAGAAGGGACAAAAGCAAATACTCTTTTCTTACTCCAGAACTTACCAAGAAATGCTTTCGTTTTCCATTATTAAGAATGCTGCCAGCTATCGTTTTTTTATAGATGTCCTTTATAAGGTTGATTAGGTTGTTTTCTATGTCTAGTCTCGAGTGTATATGCTATAAAATGGTGTTACATTTTGACAAATAATTTTTCTACATCTATTAAGAAAATCCTGTGGTTTCCAGTTATCCTAATAATATGATGTATTGCATTATTGATTTTTAAATGTTAAACCAACTTTTTATTCTAGTAATATGTGACACCTGGTTGTGGAATATAATGCTATGTGTTGCTGAGATTGATTTTCTGGTGCTGTTTTGCAAAGTTTTGCTATATATTCGTAACAATTATTTGGTGGTAGTTTTCTTTGTGTTGTCTTTTTATGGTTATGACATTGTGGTACTAATAACCTCACAGAATGAGTTAGGAGTGTTCACTCTTTTTTAATTATTTAGAATCATATGTAATACATGTTGCAAATTCTTCTTTAAATGTTTGGTAGGATTTACCAGTAACATTATTTGCTCCTGAGCTTTTAACCTCTCAAGGTTAAAAATTTTGAAAAACTTTTTCTAAAAAGTTTTCAAAATTAATAATTCAACTCTTTATTACTTACAGGTCTATTCTAGTTTTGCATTTACTAATGAGTTACTTTGGTATATTTTTCTTTCTGGTAATGTGTCCACTTTATCTAAATTATCTAATTTGTTGTCATAGAGTTTTTTATAGTATTCTCTTACCTTCTTCATTAATTCTGTAAGCTCAGTAATGATGTTCTCCTTTTCATTTCTGATTTGAATAATTCAAGTATTCGCTCTACTTAAATGTTTTATAATTTCTTAGGTCTTTTCAAAGAAGCAACTTTTTGTTCCACTAACTTTTTAAAATTATGTTTCTCTTCTACCTTTTTATTTATTTCTATTTTACTATTTCCTTACTCTGCTTGTGTTGGGTTTAGTTTACCTTCATTTTCTGGTTTCTTTTTTTTTTTTTTTTTTTTTTTTGAGACTGAGTCTAGCTCTGTTGCTCAGGCCAGAGTGCAGTGGTGCAATCTCTGCTCACTGCAACCTCTGCCTCCTGGATTCAAGCGATTCTCCTGCCTCCGCCTCCCGAGTAGCTGGGACTACAGGCATGCGCCACTATGCACGGTTAATTTTTTTGTATTTTTAGTAGAGACAGGGTTTCACCATGTTGGTCAGGTTGGTCTAGAACTTTTGACCTCAAACGATCTTCCTGCCTCGGCCTCCCAAAGTACTGAGATTACAGACATGAGCCACTGCACCCGGTTCATTTTCTGGTTACTTAAGATAAAATTCTGGTTATTAACTTGAGATTCTTCTCCTTTTTAATATAATAAAATACAGTTTTTTTTTTTTTTTCTAAATACTACATTATCTGGATCCCATAAGTTTTGGTGTACAGTGTTTTAATTTAACTCATCTTCAAGTATTTTCTAATTTCCATTGTGATTCCCACTTTGATATCTTGTTTATTCAAGAATCCTTAATGTTTAATTTTCATATATGTGTGGGTTATCCACATCTTCTTTGTTATTAATTTCTAGTTTTCATCCATTGCATTCAGAGAAAACAATTGATGGTTTTAATTTTCTTACATGTATTGAAGCTTGTTTTATGGCTTAGCATATGATTTGTCCTACAGATGTTCCATGTGTTCTTGAATATGTATTCTGCAATCACTGGGTGAAGTGTTTTACACATGTCTGTCGGGATTAGCAAGGATTCATAGTGCTGTTGAAGTCTTCTGTATTATTGTGCTTTTTCTGCTTGCTCTACCAGTATTGAAGACTCCAGCCACTGTTCTGAAATTGTCTAGTTCCTCATTCAAACTTGTGTTTTCACTTTATGTGTTTCCCCTGTAAGACGTCTATAATTTTTATAATTGTTATTTCCTCCCCATGCATTTTAAATTAATTAAAAATGAAGTTACTTTTTTAGTAGTAAATTTTTTAACCTTTGAGTCTATTTTATGGTATTAGTATTGCCACACCAGCTCTCTTAAGATCATCATTTGCATTGTATGTCTTTTTATGTCATTTTCATTTCAATTTACATGTATCTTTGAATCTAAGTTGTGTCTCCTAGAGATATTTTTCATTATAATTCATTTTCATAATATCTGCTTTTTATTACCTTGTTTAATCCATTTATATTTAATAACATTACTAATATGGTTAGATTACATTTGTCATTTTGCTGTTCTTTCTACATGTCTTATCATTTTGTCTTCTTCCTTTTGTACTCCATGTCTTTACCTCAAATATGTATCTTTTTAAAAGATTCTATTTTTCAAGTAATGTTGGGTTCACAGCAAAATTAAAAAGAAGTTACAGAAATGTACCATATCCACACATGCATAGCCTATCTCTTTATCAATACTCTCCACCTTGGTTGTACGTTTCTTACAATTGATAATCCACATTGACACATTATTATCACAAAAAGTTCACAGTTACATTAGGTTTTCCTCTTGGTGTACATACATTTGTACAAGTGTATAATGACATGTATCCACTATTATAAAATAGACAATTAAACAGAGTATTTTAATATTAAACAGAGTATTTTAACTGCACTAAAAATTCTCCCTGCTGTGATAATTCATCTCTTTCTTTCCTCTAATCCCTGAAAATAACTGATTTAAACTGTCTCTACAGTTCTGTCTTTTCCAGAATGACATATATTTGGAGTAGCAGAGTATGTTGTTTTTCCAATTTTCTTCTTTCACTTAGTAATTTGGATTTAAAGTTTTACCATGTCTTTCCACAGCTTGATAGTTTCTTTCTTTTTAGATAGCCTGGGCTTATTCATTTCATTGATCTTTTAAAAAAACAGATTTTGGGCCGGGCGTGGTGGCTCACGCCTGTAATCCCAGAACTTTGGGAGGTCGAGGCGGGTGGATCACAAGGTCAGGAGATTAAGACCATCCTGGCTAACACGGTGAAACCCCGTCTCTACTAAAATACAAAAAACTAGCTGGGCGTGGTGGCAGGAGCCTGTAGTCCCAGCTACTCGCCAGGCTGAGGCAGGAGAATGGCGTGAACCCGGGAGGCGGAGCTTGAAGTGAGCTGAGATCACTGCACTCCAGCCTGGGCAGTTTGCTGATTTTCTCTTGATTTACTGTTTATAATTATATTGATTTTTGTTCTAATTTTAATTATTATTGCTTACTTTGGATTCAATTTGCACTTATTTCTATAGTTTCCTCTGGTGGAAACTTAGATTATTGATTTGATCTTTCTTCTTTCCAATATGGTCACTCAATGTTATACATTTACATTTAATCACTGCTTTCATGGCATTCTACAAATCTCACTATGGTATTTTTCATTTAGTTCAAAATATCTTCAACATCTCTTGAGATTTCTTCTTTGACCCATGTGTTATTTAGAAATATGTTATTTAATCTCCTAGTATTTGGGGGATTTTTTCCAGCTACCTTTATGTTATTGATTTCCAGTTTAATTTTATTGTGATCTGAGCACATACATTGGGGTTAGGGGTCCCTTCCAAATTCTCTATATTTCAATTGATGAATAGAGATCATTGACATTTAAAGTGATTATTAATATACTTACATTAGTATATGATAACATTTATAATCTATTACCCTCTGTTCCTTGTTTTTCTTTTTATCCTCTCTTCTTTTCCAGCCTTCTATGGTTTAATTGAATGTTTTATGTGATTCTGTTTTCTTTCCTTCCTTTGCATGTCAGTTATAATTTTTTTCACTTTTTTATTGGCTGTTCTAGAATTTGCAATTTACATTTACATCTAATGCAAGTCTACTCTCAAATTATAATGTGCTGCTTTTCAGAGAGTGCAAGTACCTTAATAGAAAATATTCCCACTTTTGCCTTACCCTTTCTTCTGTTGCTGCTTTCATTTCACTTATCCGTAAAATATATCCACTGTGTACATTGTTGCTAATAATTAGTAGCAACTAACAGATTAGTAGTAATCTGTTATCTAGTTGATCAACTAAGGATAAAAAAATAATTTACTTTTACTTATTTTTTCTCTAATGCTCTTCCTTTTGAAAACTATATTAAGGTTTCTAACATATACCATTTTCCTTTTTTTTGAAGAACTAATATTCATTGTAAGATAGGGCTACTAACAATGATATCCACAATGTCTATTTGTCTGGAAAAGTTTTATTTCTACTTTACTTTTGAAGAATAATTTCACTTGAATGGAATTCTAGGTCAATGATAATTCACTTTTCAAATCTTTAAATATTTTACTTGATTTTCTTCTTGCATAGTTTCTGATGACAAGAGTGACACAATTATTATCCTTGCTCATCTGTAGATAAGAGTGTCACCCTTACCTCACTTTTTTCATGGTTTTTTGATCTGTGAATTTCTGCAGTTTGAATATAATATGCTTAGATGTAGTTCTTTTGCAATTTATTATGCTTGGTGTTTTCTGAACTTCCTGGATATGTAGTTTGTTCTCTAAAATTAATCTTGTAAAATACTTGTCACTATCAGTAACTGTGGCTGTAAATATTTTGCTCCTTTTTTTTCCCTCTTTCTAGTATTCCCATTATGCATGTGTTACAACTATTGTATTTATTCCACAGTTTGGGAAGTTTCTACAAACTTTCATGTTCCATGATCTCCTTTCTTCAATCATGTTCATGCTACTAATAAGCCCATCAAAAGTATTCTTCATTCTTTTACAACACTTTTAATTTCTTGCTTTTCTTCTTCTTCTTTTTTTTTTTTAGAATTGCTATTTCTCTACTTACATTGCCTATCTACTCTTGAACATTGTCTGTTTTTTTTTCCATTACCTCGTAACACGATAGTCATATTTCTTTTACATTTCTGATCTGATAATTTCACAATTCCTGCCATATTTTTTTCGTTGTTGTTTCAAACTCTCTTTTGCTTTTTAGAATGCTGTGCAATATGTTTGTGTTTGTGTGTGTGTGTGTGTGTGTGTGTGTGTGTATGTGTGTGTGTGTGTGTTAAAAGCTGGATGTGATGTACTGGGTGAAAAAACCTGCATTCAAAAGGACTTTAGTGATGCATTTGTAAGTTGTGTGTGGAGAAGTGTACTATAGTCCTGTGCTTAGTTCTGCTTTTTAGTGAGCTTGTGCCTCTGTATTGTGACTTTAGAAATCCTTCTCAGTCTCGTCTGCCTTGGTGATGCCCTGCTCGTTATGTCCTTAATACAATGTGGAAGGCTGGAGTGGGTTGCAGTTGAGTATGTTTCTTCCCCCGCAACATTGAAATCTAGAGAGAGGCTAAAGTTGTATATTTTCCTTCCCCCCAGTTGCTTAAGCTCTGGTAAAAACCATTTATTAGGCTCTAGTAAACTATCTGGTTTTGAGGGTAATTCTTGTTAAGAGCAGAATGTCCCAGGTGTATTTCAAAATGGTTGATTTTTTCCTCCCTCTGCCAGAAGGGAATTTCCTCCCTCAGCGTAAGGGAACTTTTCTCCAATCTTTTTGGTGAAAACCTGGTAGGGCTCTCAGTGGGAAAACTTACATAAAAGTGTGGGAAACCCTTCTAAGACAGGTACTCCTTGGAATTATTAATACTCATTCACCAGTCTATCAATTACAGCTTTGGTTTCCCTACCCCAGACTGTGACTCATGCAAGTTTCTTCTTCTATTTCAAAAAACTGTGATTTACCTGCATTTGCCTGACTGCTTCTTCAATTTGTGTGGCAGCAATTTCTCCTATTGCCTCAGTTTTTTGAAGGATCTAAGAGGAGTTTTTGATTTTCAGTCTATTCAGCTTTTTCTTATAGTGTGAATGAAATTGACAACTTCCAAGATCCATATACATCATACGGAAAACCATACATCTTTAGTCATTCCTTTAAGGTGGATTGTCTAGGAACAAATTCAGTTTTTATTTACTTGGAAGTCTGCTTTTCTCTTTTCATTTTTTTTTTTTTTTTTTTTTTTTTTTTTGAGACAACATCTCTCAGGCTGGAATGCTGTGGTGTGACATTGGTTTCCTGCAACCTCCACCTCCCAGGTTCAAGCGATTCTCCTGCCTCAGACTCCTGGGTAGCTAGGATTACAGGTGCACGCCACCATGCCTGGCTAATTTTTGTATTTTCAGGAAAGACAGAATTTCGCCATGTTGGCCGGGCTGGTCTCAAACTCCTGACCTCAGGTGATCCACATGCCTCAGCCTCTCAAACTGCTGGGATTACAGGCATGAGCCACCATGCCTGACTTTCTCCTTTAATTTTTGAAAAAAGCTAGTATTGCCTGATATAAGATTCTTGGTTCATAATTCTTTCAGAATTTTAAATATGTCATTATGCTGACTTCGGTATTCCATGGCAATGTCCTTGTAAATAATGAGAAGTCATCTATTAATCCTATGGTGATCTCTTTGTATCTTAATCTTTTTAAGATTTTCTTCTTTGCCTTTCAACATTTTTTACTGTGATATATATAGATTTAGGTCTCTTTTCATTTTTCCTATTTATACTTTGTTGAACTTTATGGTGTGTAAATTAATGCTTTTAATCAGATTTAGAGCATTTTCAACTATTATTTTTTAAAATAAATTTTTACTGCTTTTTCTTTGTCCTCTCTTCTGGTCATCTCATTTGTGGTAATCTCATTATGTGTAAGTTTATGTATTTAATGACATCATATATTTCTGTTAGACTCTGCTTATTTTCTTTCTTCTTTTTTCCTGTGTTATTCAGATGATATAATCTCTATCCTTGTCTCTTCAAGTTCATAGATTGTTTATTCGTCAAGTTTTGATATACTATTGAGCTCCGTGAATGAATATTTCATTTTAATTATTCTACTTTCAACTCTAGAATTTTCATTTAGTTATTTTATAAAATTTTATTTGTTGATATTCTCTAGCTAATTAGACATTATCATCATACCATCTTTTAATTATGTAATTTTTTAAGTGTTTGAATATTTGTGCAATAATTGCTTTGAAGTCTAAATCTACATCTATGACCCCTCAAAAACAAATTCTATCACTTGATTTTCTTTTGTGTATGGATGACACCTTCTTGTCTCTTTGCATGTTTCACAGTGCTTTTCTGAAAACTGAACATTTTATTTTTCATCAAAAATATATTTATGTTTAGTTTATTTATTTGTATACCCATTAAAATAACATATTTCAGAAAAATTAGTAATATAATATTTCCTACTCTCACATTTCATAGTGTTATTTAAACACTCAAAATATACAGTATTAGCATCCTCATCAATGAAACTGCTTTTGAATCATCTGAAAGTGAAAACTCAACAGTTTAAATAATATATTGTAGCAACTCTGAATATTGATTCTGCACTCCAAGCTTGCTGCTGCTGTTGTTCCGTTTGTTACTAACTAGGCTAGATTTATTCAGCGAAGTCTGTTTTCCTGCATGTGCAGACTCAGACGACATATTACTGCTCTTGTGCACAGATTCCTTGGACAAAGTAATGGATGCAACTTTTCTAGATTTCCTTTGACTGTTTCTTTCCTTGATTTCATGTTAACTTTCTGGCTGCTCTGCCTCTATTGGTTTCACACCTAGCTGTTAGCTTCCATTAATTGCTAGCTGATTGCTTTATTATTTTTGACAAGACCCAGGAGCATAATTGTTCCACAGTCTGATACAATTAAGTTTGGGGCTCCATTTGCAGCAGTAGGGTTCTTTTTTCCTTCTTTGAGCTTGCCTTTAACCGAAGAGGGCTCTACCTGTCCTCTTTCCTGGTTATCACTCTTCCCACTTATGCCTAGTGTTCCATTATTGAAACGCCAAGCATGTGGGAGTTATTTATACCATACTGCTCAAGGCCATCACCAAGGACTGATTGCAAAAGTTCAAAAAGATTGAATCTCAGGCACAAATGGGTTAAACTTGTAGCTGGCCTACTACTTTACCCCCTCTTAACTGCTCGCTAACCAAATCTACATTGTTTTCTAAAACACTCTTCGAAATTAGTTCTAAGAACACTATTTCACTTAGACAGAGCTGTGAGGCTCTTTGTCCTTATGGCATGCCTCATTCTTGGCAGAAACTCTGCACCACACATGGGGACAGGGAAGATGTTCTGCTTTTCACAGAGGGGCCCCCTACTCTACAAGGAGAGTGCTGGATGTAAATGGCAGCACTTGTCCTTTTTAGTTTTTTCCTACTGGCAAGAAAACTACACCCTATAAGTGGACTGGGTTTGAACAATAAGGTCCAGTATTTTTCATCTGCAATTCCTTGGATAAAGCTTTTCTTAATGAGTGTATATTCAGTGGGATAAGGGAGCCTTAATTTTAACCATGCCTGCCTCAAACAGAGCTCCTGCTGCACAGGCTGAAGGGTTTTGGGGGTTGATGAGAGATGCTGGTGGGCATGTCCCTTCTGTGGTTTGAACTGTACTCCTAAGTGGGGAGCAGGGGAGCTACAGAACCGTGTCTTCTTGGCCATACTTATTCAGAATAGGTCTTCCACCACATGGAACTGGACACAGAGGTGGTAGCAGATAGCAGGCTCAAATGTCGCAGATTATTGTTATGCTGATTAAGATTTAGTAGCTTTCCTTGAATAAATGATTCTCTGTTTGATGTATCCCCTTAGGACAATTTTTAGAAACTACACACACACACACACACACACACACACACGTACACACACACACAAACTTTTTTCCAGTTAAGTAGTTAAATGCTTGTGGAGTGAGTCTGTCTATTGATTTCTTAAAAATGTCATGCTGGGTGTCAAGATCCCTTAATTTTGTAAGTTACAATAACTTTATTTTTTAAATTTTCTTACAAAATATTTATTCAACATATTAAATATATTTTTTTTTTCTAAAACAATGCTTTTGGAGTGGATTTCCCTCACTTCTGCTATTTCCTTATATATTGTACATCTCCCCTACCAGTCTGCAAACTTTTGAAGACATGTTTTTTTCATACTCACGTTCATGTAGTTTTGGAACTCTTTTTTACTGTGTTAACAGGCTCAAAGTATCAAGGCAGGCCTACAAAATCCTACCTTAGATCCTCTTGTTATTCATATTTGTGTTTCACAACACTCTAAAATACAAGTCATGAGCTTCAAAACCATATCCCCTGATTCCAAAAGTCTGTGAATGTCCTACCTGAAGCATATATATTTTTAAATTGTAGGTTGAGCATGCTTAATTTTCTGTTTCATTCAGGAGGACTATGGTTACTTTAAATTTCAATATAAAATTTAGCTGCTCTGAACATAGGGAGCTCTATTAGCACAGCAGACATTATCATGGGCTCCATCCTGAATATCTACCGCATCCACAAATATAAGAATATTTACCAACTCTTTGCCAGTGTAAGACCACATAATGGTTAGTTAAGTGTCAAGACATTCATGATTAAGAAAAACTTGCAGTCCCAAATATGCTTGACGATCACAAAATAGACACTAGATTGTAATTCACAGAGGGAAAGGGACAGACAGACATTCTCAAAGCTAGGAGTAATTTTCATTAGAAAAATTTTATTGCACAGTTTAAAGTATGATTCATGTTAATACAAGTAAATGCCATTTTTACATTTTTCCCATTATCTTTCTTGCAACAAAAGTTTTATTATGTTTTCTTGGTTAGGTCAGAGCAATTACAACTCTCAAAGTGTCTAGGAATAGTCTCAGTGCATGTGTATGCAGCAATAAACATGTTTCATTCTCGGGGTCAATGAGATTGTTCTCTCTCTTCCAAATGGCCTAAGAAGTCAACAGACCAAATCATGCTTGGGGCTTCTCTCACACTCCTGAAAGCACACCGATCTGGAATTTTCAGTGTCTCACAATTCCTTGATTTGGGACAGATCACCAGACTATAGATTCTTTGATTTCTTCTGCTTTGTTAAGTTTGATAATTAAATAAGTAGCAGCATGGTATGGAGGGAGGAGCAGAAACTGTAAAGTGAATGTAAAATAGCCCAGGTGTGGTGGCTTACACCTGTGATCTCAGCACTTTGGGAGGCCAAGGGATGCAGATCACCTGAGATCAAAAGATCGAGACCATCCTGGCCAACATGATGAAACTCCATCTCTACTAAAAATACAAAAATTAGCCGGGCATGGTGGTGCATGCCTGTAAACTAAGCTACTTGGGAGGCTGAGGCAGGAGAATCCCTTGAACTCAGGTGGCAGATGTTGCCATGAGCCGAGATCGTGCCACTGCACTTCAGCCTAAGTGGTAGAGTAAGAGTCCGTCTCAAACAAACAAACAAAAGAAAAGAAAACAAAACATAAAAAGAATGTAAAATAGATGTAAAGTCCTCTTCTCATTGTGACCTGGGGCTTCTCATCCATCCCTGTGAGCTCAACTTTCTTATATGTCAAAGTCATAACACTATAGTGATGAGAATATTTTCATCTTGTGGTAGTTATTATGCGTGACAGAATGTATAAGTACAACTTTGCAAACTGTGAAAACTTTGTCGACTATTAAGAATTATATTAATAGCTATCACATTTGTCCTCAAATTAAGGTAACTGCTAAACGATTATAATCTCAAAAGCCTTGATCAATAAAATAGCCAGATGAAGACTTTATCTATTTTGTAAGTAAAGAAAAACAGTGGAAAACACTAAATAATTCTTATTAAAATGTATTAAAATCTCTCATGCACAGAAGTAATACAGACCTGATACTAGATGTATAAAATGTGAAACTATTAATAATAGGTAAGTAGATATTGTTTGATCATTTAAAACTGGAGTAGAAATAAAACATCCCTAATGTGCTTATTCTTTGGTAAGTTGCTAGGGCTATGGTAACAATGATCCACCAACTAGATAGCTTAAGGAGCAGATACAAGGGGACATCAAAAAGTGTGTGGAAAAATGGAATTAAAAGATAATAAAAATATCAGCTCTATTTCTCAACATAAGTTCCATCAAGTTTAACACACTTTTGTAAATGATGATACCAGATACCAGTCATTTAGTTCATCCATAAAGACCCAAGGATCCTGAGAACAGAACCATGTCAATGTACTCTTTTTAACATTACTAAGTGAAGAAATATGAGTGTCTGTCTTTTTTTTTTTTTTTTAATTAGAAAAGAAAAAAAGACGTCAGAAGGAGCCAAATCAGGGTTGTAAGGTGGATGCCTAATGATTTCCCCCAAAACACTCACAAAATTGCCCTTGTTTGATGAGAGGGATGAACAGGAGCATTGTCATGGTGAAGAAGGGCTCTTTGGTGAAGCTTTCTTGGGTGTTTTTCTGCTACAGCATTGGTTAACTTTCTCAAAGCACTCTCATGATAGACAGATATCATGATCTGACGCTCCAGAAAGTCAACAAACAAAATGCCTTGAGCATCCGAAAGACTGATGTCATGCTCTTGACTGGTCCACTTTGGCACTGACTACACTACTTCCACCTCGTTTTAGCCACTGCTTCAGTTGTGCTTTGTCTTCTGGATAGAAACACTGAAGCCACCGTTACAATTCTTTAAGTAAATGCTTCAGGATCTTGACCTCACTTGTTTAAGATTTCCAATGAAAATTTGGCTCTTGTCTGTAGCTGATCTTGACACAAAGGACTTGGCACCCACTGAATGGAAAGTTTGCTTACCTTTAATTTTTCCATCAGAATTTAGTGAGTTGAACCCATTGAGGTGTTGGCTATTATTTCTGATATTAGTCATTGGCCCTCTTCCATTAGGGCATAAACAAGATGAACATTTTCTGCATAATTTGTGTATGGTCTACTGCTGTAGACTTCATCATGAACATTGTCTCATCCCTTCTTATAATGAGTTGTCCACTCAAAAACTGCTGATTTCTTTGGGCATTGTCCCCATAAGCTGTTCATAAAGCACCCGTGATGTTACCATTCTTCCACCCAAGTTTCACCAGATATTTGATGTTTGTTCTTGCTTCAGATTTAGTAGAATTCCTATTGCTTTGATAGGGGCCATTTTCAAACTGAAGAAAGCATCATCCTTCTTAATGTCACAAACTAGATTTTGTTCAGCCATGTTATCATAAGTTAGTGCAAGTTACTTTGGTGCAAAAAAATTGAAATCTACGAATAGATTTTAAAAAAAATTAGAGACAAATACTCTGTTACCCAGGCTGCAGTGTAGTGGCATGACCATAGTTTAATGTAACCACTAATTATTGGGTTCTTGTAGTCCTCCTGGCTTCAGCCTCCTGAGTAGCCAGGGCTAATGGTGCATTCCACCAGTACCAGCTAAATTTTTTTCTGTTGTTTGTTTGTTTGTTTGTTTTTTATTTTATTTTTGGAGAGACTGGGTCTTATCATGTTGCCCAGGCTGGTCTTGAAGTCCTGGGCTTAATAAAGTGATCCTCCCACCTCAGCTTCCCAAAGTGTTGGAATTACAGCTGTGAGCCATTGTGCTTGGTCCCATAGGTTTTTCATAATACACATTGTTCATGAGCTTTTTGAAGACCCTTTGTATTTATTGTATCATAATTTTGTAGGCAAGAAGTCTGAGATCAAGTTGTTGGCAGAGTTGGTTTCTTCTGAGAGCTATGAAGGAAAGATCAGTTCTGGGACTCTTTACTTGGCTTATATATGGTTATGGTCATCTTATCCCTGTGTCTCTTCACATCTTCTTCCCTCCATTTTTATCTTTCTCTGTACCCAAATTTCCCCTATTTATAAAGACATGTGTCATGTTAAACTAGAGTCTACACATATGGCTTTATTTTAAGTTGATTAGTTCCGCAAAAACCTTATCTCCATATAAGGTCAGATTCTAAGGTGTGAGCAGTTAGGACTTCAACATCTGCATAATGGTGGGGGAGGGAAATTGTCAACCCATAAAATAGTCCATTTCTAAAAGTATAGCCCCCAAATCAAGGCTCCTTATTTGATAACTATAGAGCCTTCTTGACTTGTCAAATACAAGTGACAAGTCTCTCCATATTTGACTTTCAATTTCTCTTCATTCATATGATTTTAAACTCAATTCCCTCAAGGACAAACATCCTGTTTTACATCTCTGCATTTCCAAAAGTTGATTTACTTATCCCAAAAATTTTTTCCTTGCTTGACACCTTCATAAATCTCTCTGCATACTACTTTCCTCAGTCAGACTATTAAATCTCCAGTGAAGCCTTCTTCTAACACCTACTTCAGCCTTAATGATAAATTCTCCAGATTACAAGGCCTCTCTGTTCTCTGTAATGAGTTTATGCTCTTTGAAATGAATAACTCTATCTCTAGATATATCCAGAGACCACCACAAAAATAAGGTACAGAATACACGACAACCACTAAATATATGTTAAAAGAACAAATAAAAAGAGAACAAAGTGATTAGAGAGATAGAAATAAAGATGATGGTGCTGCTGATTGTGATATTAGCAATAACTCATATTTCTTGAGTACTTACCATATGTCAGGTTTGTGCTAATTGTTTTACACATTCTATTCTCACTTTACAAATAAAATGTTATAATTTGGCGAAATATCCTGTCTCAGCTTACAAAGTCATTAGAAGGAAATGCCAAAAGAGAGTGCCATCAGCATGGTGGCCATCAAGGTAATGTCAAAATTCCTGTGGAGCATGGGAGCCCAGCCCAGCATAACACCATATAGAGTGGAGTATGGTACCCAGCATCTGCCACACTGTATCTCCTACTAGATCAGATCACAGACAGGAGAAAGTTCTTCTTACAAGGAAAATATAAGCTGAAGACACTCAGTGGTCTTCTTCACTGCCAGATATCAATGGTAACTGATAGAGGAGGATATTCTGGTCCTTACAGGCCATTAATTCAGTATAAAAATTGCTGGACGTCTGCACAGTTTCAACTCATCCCCAGGGCAGGAGTCCTCATGGCATCTGCAACCCCTACGACCTAAGCAGCTATGGCACAGGCTTGGACATCAGAGCAGTGTTCTGCATAGCAGCAAAACTGCATGCACCTGTCCCCACAAACAGCCAGGCCAGAGGCAGTCCTGCCTCATAAGCTGGCCTCACCTCAGCAGAGAGGATTGGGGGCAGCCCCTGGACCCACATGTACCTGCTCCTAGCTTGACAGCTGCCTAGCGGTAAACCCATTTCTCTAGAGAGAACTCTTACTCAGTTGTTTAACACATACACACACACCCCTGCCCCTTACAGCCCTGGCAGTGACCCTGACAATTCAGAAGAGCCTGCCACAAAATCTCTTTGACTTCCATACCTGCGTGTTTCCTGGCAATGACTAGTCCACCACCCTTGCCCCTAGCAGAACAACACCATAGTCACAAACTCCTGTAGCTTAGGCCTATAATAATCTCAGAAATCACAATCAAAGGTTATAACTGAAGCATCTGTACAGAGCACATGCTACTGAGTTCACCCAGAACCAAAGCCAATGCTACATTCTCAACCAACATCCTGGGATCCATTTACAAGAAAAAGCCTTTTCCTATGAAAGTTACTCCATAAATTGGAAAAAACAATTGTTCTACTAGATACACAGATATCAATGTATAGATACAAGAAACAAAAAAGAAAGAAAATACAACAACCACAAAATAACACAGTTCTTTGTCTCTAGCAACAGATCATAAATGAAAGAGTATTTATAAAATGCTTGAAAAAGATTTCCAAATAATGATTTCAAGGAAACTCAGTGAGATATAGGAGGATCTAGGAAAACAATTCAATGAAATCAGGAAAACAATTATGATGTGAATGAAAAATATAATAAAGAGATAGATATTATAAAAAACAGAATTGTTGGAGCTGAAGAATTTGATAAATGAAATAAAAACATAGTAGAGAGCTTTGACAACACTAGATCAAGCAGAAGGAAGAATCTCTGGGCTTAAAAGTAGGCATTTTGAAATAACCCAATCAGAGAAAAATTAAAAAAAGGAAAGAAGAATGAAAAAAATGAAGAAAACCTATGTGATATATGGGACTTCATTAAGCAAACAAATATTCACATTATACAAGTGCCACAGAAAAAGAAAATAACCAAGGTATAGTAAACATTCTTAACAAAATAATAGCTGAAAAGTTTCCAAGTCTTATGGGAGATACGGACATCCATATCTAAGAAGCTCAAAAATTTTCAATGATTTTTAACCCAAAAATCTTTCCAAAGCACATTATAATCAAAATGTCAAAGGTTAAAGACAAAGAATTCAAAAGCTGCAAGAGATACATATAGGGGAATTTCCATTACACTGACAGCATATCTCTCAGCAGAATCTCTGCATGCCAGGAAAAAAAATTGATGACATACTAAAAATATTGAAAGATAATAAACAAACAAAAAGAAAGCAAACAAACAAAAACAAAAATTTCTCACAGCCAAGAATATTATATCCAGCAAAGCTATTCTTCAGAAATAGCAAAATAAAGACCTTTGCAGACAAGCAAAAACTGAGAGAATCCATCACAATTAAAATGACCTTACTAGAAATGTTTAAAGAAATGCTCAAAAAGGAAACAAAAAAACAGTAATTAATATTATGAAAATACAACACTCATCAGTATAGGTAAATCCATAACCATACCCAGAATTCCCTAGTGCTGTAATAGTGTTATATAAATTCTTCAGTATCACAGTATGTAGGTTTAAATTCAAAAAGGTCAAAACCACCAACAGCTGCAATTAATGACTAAGGAACAAACAGAAGATAAATATACAAATTACGGTAACCAAAATACAAATGAAAAAGGAGAGGGAAAAAAGTCTATAGTAACATTATGTGACTGAAGTTAAGTTGTTATCAGCTTAAAATAGGCTACTATACCTACAAGACTTTTTATGTTAACCTTATGGTAACCACACACACACACACACAGACAAAATTATGATTATTTAAAAAATTATGATTATTAAATTATGATTTAATAATTTATGAATATTATGAATTGTGATTATTAAAAAATCATTTGTACGTGTACAAATGAGAAAGAGAAAAGAAACAAAATTTAGCATTACAGAAGACCACCAAACCAGAGAGGTAAACAATTAGAGAAGGAGAAAGAAAGAAAATATCTACAAAACAACCAAAAAAAAATGTTAACAAACTTGAGGAGTAATTATTTGCCTATAAATAATAACATGAATTTAAGTGGATTAAATTTTCTAATTTAGGTTTAGAGTAGTTAAAAGAATAAAAAACAAAATCCCACTATATGTTGCTTATAACAGATGCACTTCACCATTAAACACAAGCAGACTGAAAGTGAAAGGATGGAAAAATATATTTCTTACAAATCGAAACCAAAACCAAGCAGAGATACCCATACTTATATCAGATAAAATACACATTAAGTGAAAAAAATCAGAAAAGACAAAGAATATTATTATATAATAATAAAATAACTAATTCAACAAGAATATATAACAATTATAAATACGTATGCACCCAAGACAGGTCTAGCAAATATTACTAGACCTAAAGGGAGAGTTAGATAGAAATACAATAATGGTAGGAGACTTCAAGTTCACATTTTCAACAATAGACAGATACTTTTAGACAGAACATTAATAAACAACAGACTCAAACTATACGGTAGATCAAATGGACCTAATACATACTTACAGAACATTCCATCGACAGCTGCAGAATTCCAAGTTTTCTTAACTGCATATGGAAAATTCTCCAGGACAGATTACATATTAGGACACAAAACAAGTCTAAACAGATTTAAGAAGACGGAGATAGTATCAAGTACCTTTTCTGACCACAGAAGTATAAAACTAGAAATTAACAAGGAAAACTTCAGAGATTTTACAAATACATGAAAGTCAAACAGCATCCTCCAACTTAACCAATGGATCACTGAGAAAATTAAAGAATAAATTTAAAAATTTCTTGAAACAAATGATAACAAAAACACGTCATACTGAACTGTATAAAACATAACAAAAGCAGTTCTATAAGAAAAGTTCATTGCAATAAACATCTACATCAAAAGAGGAAAAATATTTATGATCAACAACTTAATTGTATAACTCAAGGAACTAGAAAAACAAGAATAAGCTAAGCCAAACAGTAGTAGTAGAAGGGAACTAATAAAGCTCAGACCTAAATAAACAAAATAGAGACTAAAATAATTCATAAGATCAACTAAACAAAGAGTTGTTTTTTTTGAAAAAAATAAGATTAACAAACTCTCAGTTAGATTAACTGAGAAAAAAAAAGAGAAAAATCCCCAATAAATAAAATCAGAGATAAAAAAATGAAACATTATTATTAAGATCACAGATATTATTAGAGACTACTTTTACCAACTGTATGCCAGCAAATTCAAGAACATAGAAAAAGGGAATAAATTCCTGGACACGTACAACCTATCAGGATTACATTTCAAAGAACAGAATAGCTAAACAAACCAATAACCAGTGAGAAAATAATAGTAGTCATAAAGTCTTCTATCAAAGAAAAGAGTAGATTCTGATTACTTCACTGCTGTTTTCTACCAAATATGTAAAAAAGAACTAATAGCAAACTCCTTAAACTGTTCCAAAAAATTCAAGATGAGGAAATACTTCCAAATTTATTTTATGACGCAAGCATTATCCTGATTCCAAAACCAGATAATGACCCAACAGAAAAGAAAAAGAGAAAACTACAGGCCAATATTCCTGATTAATACAGATGCAAGAATTCTCAACAAAATACTAACAAACTAAATTCACTAGCACATTTAAAAGATCATTCACCATGATCAAGTGGGATTTATCCCAGAAATGCAATGATGGTTCAACATACATATAATAATAAATGTAACACATCACAATTCTAGAGAGAAAGACAAAAACCATACAAATATTCAATAAACATAGAAAAAGCATTTACCAAAATTCAACATTTCTTCATAATAAAAATTCCCTACAAATTAAGTATAGAACAAATACACCGCAACACAATATAACCCATATAGGACAAACTCCAGCTAACATTATACTGAAAGGGGAAAAGCTGGAAACTTTTCTTCTAAGATTAGAAACAAGACAGGGATGTTCAACTTCACCACTCTATTGAACATAATACTGGAAGCTTTAGCCAGAGAAAAAAAATAAAGGGCATACACATTGGAAAAGAAAAAGTCAAAGGGATTATATTTGTATATGACATGATCTAACATGTAGAAAAACCTAAAGACTCTACAAAAAAAAAAAAAAAAAAAAAAAAAAAAAAAAACAACTGTTGGAACTAATAACCAAAGTCAGTAAAGTTGTAGGAAACAATATCAACATACAAAAATCAGTAGTGTTGCTATACATTAATAGCAAACTATCTTAAAAAGAAATCAAAAAAACAATTTCATTTGTAATAGCTACTCCCCAAAATAAAATCCCTTAAAATAAACTTAACCAAAGAGGAGAAATGTCTCTGCACTAGAGCTATACAATGTTCTTAAAAGAAACTGAAGAAAATACAAACAAATGGGGAAAAAAAGCCTATGCTCATGTATTGAAATGATTAATATTGCTAAAGCAGCCATACTCCCCAAAGCAATCTGCTGATTTAATTCAATCTCTATCACAACACTAATAACATTCTTCACAGAAGTAGAAAAAACAGTCTTAAAATTCGTATGGAATCACAAAAGACCCTAAGTAGCCAAAAATATATTGAGCAATAAAAACAAAGCTGTAGACATCACACTACCTGACTTCAAAATATACTACAAGGCTGTAGTAATCAACAGAATATGACATTGGCATAAAATCAGACACATAGACAAATGAAAGAGAATGAGGAGCCAAAAATAAAATTAAGCACCTATAGTCAATATGTTTTCAACAAAGGTGCAACAAACATATATTGGGGTAAATACAGTCTCCTTAATAAATGATCCTGGGAAAATTGAATAGCCACACACAGTAGAATGAGATTAGACCCTTACATTTCACTAGATACAAAACTCAACTCAAAATGAATTAAATACTTAAATGTAAAATCTAAAACTATGAAACTACTAGAAGAAAACATAGGGGAAATGCTATATGACATGGGGCTAGGCAAGGATTTTTAAAACCTAACAAGTACAGAAAGCAAAAGCAAAAGTGGACAGATGGCATTACATAAAACTAAAAACTTTTGCACAGCAAATGAAACAATTAACAAAGTAAATTAATAACCTACATAATGGGAAAATTGTTTTCAAACTGTACATCTGTCAGCATGTTAACATACTGAATATATAAGGAACTTAACTCAAAACAACAACAAAATGACCCAATGAAGTAGCAGGCAAAAGACCTTGTGTTAGCCCATTTGTGTTGGCATAAAGCAGTACCTGAGATGGGGTAATTTATAAAGAAAAGTGTTTTTTTGTTTGTTTGTTTTTTGTTTTTGTTTTTGTTTTTGTTTTTGTTTAACTCACAGTTCTGCAGGTTGTACACAAAGCAGAGTGCTGGCATCTGCTTCTGGCAAGGGCCTCAGGACGCTTACCACCATGGTGGAAGGTGAAGGAAGACCCCATAAGCCACATGGCAAGGCTAAGAACAAGAGAAAGGGAGTGGGGAAGTGCCACACTCTTTTAAACAAAGTGATCTTGAGTGAAGTCATTACCACTCATTACTGTGGGGAAGGCACCAAGGCAGTCACAAGGGATTCACTCCCATGACCCAAACACCTCCCACCAGGCCCTACCTCTAACATTGATTCAAATTTCAACATGAGATTTGGAGGGGACAAAACATCAAACCATATCAGACCATAAAAGACACTTCTCAAGAGAAGAAATACAAATGGCTAACAAGTACATTAGAAAGTGCTCATCAGTAATAATGAGGGAAATCCAAATGAAAACCACAATAAGATACACTCTCAATCCAAGTAGAATGTCTATTATAAAATTCTCGAAAGAAAACAAGTGTGGGCGATGAGGTAGAGACAGGGGAACATTTACACACCATTGATGGGACTGTAAATCCATACAGCCACAATTGAAAAGCAGTATGGAGATTCCTTTAAGAATTAAAAATGGAGGTTGTGTGCAATGGCTCACCGTAATCCCAGCACTTTGGGAGGCTGAGGTGGGTGGATCACTTGAGGCCAAGAGTTCGAGACCAATCTGACCAACATGGAGAAATCATGTCTCTACTAAAAATACAAAATCAGCCAGGCATGGTGGCAGGCGCCTGTAATCCTAGCTACTCAGGAGGCTGAGGCAGGAGAATCACTTGAACCCAGGAGGCAGAGGTTGCAGTGATCCAAGATCGTGCCATTGCATTCTAGCCTGTACAACATGTGTAAAACTCCATCTCAAAAATAAAATAAAATAAAATAAAAATAGAACTACCGTTTGAACTATTGAGTATATATCCAAGGGAAATGAAATTGGTATGTCTAAGAGATTTCTTCTCTCCCATGTTTACTGTAGCACTATTTCCAAAAGCCAATTTGTGGAATCAACCCATGTATACAACCATGGATGAATGGAGAAAGAAAATGTGGTGTGTGTGTGTTCCATACATACACACACAAATATAAATAATATATATGTATACACATGCATATACACACACACACACGCATATGTGTATATATGGAATGGAATATAATTCAGCTGTAAAAAAGAATGAAATCTTACCATTTGCAACAACATGGATGGACCTGAAGAACATTATGTTAAGTGAAATAAGCCATACACAAAAAAGAACACATGATCTCATTCCCTGTAGAATCTTAAAAAAAAAAAAAAAAAGTTGATCTCATAGAAGCAGGGAGTAGAATGAGGGGAGTGGGGAGGCAAGGATGGAGAGTGGTTGGTGAATGAATTAAAAAGTGATAATTAGAAGGAGTAAGTTGCGGTATTTTATTACACAGTGTGGTGAGAATAGTTAACAGTGAGGTGTTATACATTGCAAAATGAAAACGAGAAGATTTTGAATATTCTCATCACAATGAAATGATTAATGCATGAAGTGATGGATACACTCGATACCTTGATCTCATCATTATACAACCTATATATGTATTAAAATATTACATTGTACTCCAAAAATATGCACAATTACAAGATTTTAATATCAAATTAAAAATAAATTAACAAATATGATGTCAGAATTGGAACCATCAAAATGAAACTCAAAGACTATTTTCTCGATCAACACAAATTTTTAACTACTAAAGAATAAAATCCATTTACGATCTTTTGGTTAGATGATGCAGTTCATTTTTCAGAACTCACCTTCATCACTGTACCTTTTTTGAAAACTCAAAGATTACTAAAAGAGCTTTGAAATCTCATCCTTAAGGTTTGTTCTACAGCCCAAGTTTTGTAATTAACATTTAAACTCCTTGGTAATTTTTTAAGGATATTTCTTCTACCTGAGTCTCAAGTTTCTTATGAACTATGACAAGACTAAAAGATATTGAGTAAGAATAGAAAATACAAGCAAACAGGACCAGGTGTCGCGACTCACACCTGAAATCCAGCACTTTGGGAGGCTGAAACCAGTGGATTACTTGAGGTCAGGAGCTTGAAGCCAGCATGGCCAACATGGGGGAAATCCTGTGTCTACTAAAAATACAAAAATTAGCTAAGCGTGGTGGTGCATGCCTGTAGTCCCAGCTACTCAGGAGGCTGAGGCAGGAAAATCACTTAAACCTGGGAGGCAGAGATTGCGGTGATTTGAGATCGCGCCACTGCACTCCAGCCTGGGCAACAGGGCAAGACTCCTCAAAAAAAAAAAAAAAAAAAAAAGACAGAAAGAAAGAAAAGAAAAAAAAAAAAAGAAAGGAAAAAATGCTGAGTATTTCCCTTGTGCAAGACTTGTGCTGCTGGAAGCTAGATAATCTCTTTTTTTCTCACTGTTTTTTGCTCCAAACATTTTCATCACCTTCTGGTAATTTTTCTTAATTCATTTCAATCTGAATTGTAGCCTTTCTGAAAGTATTTATCACTGTGATTTTGTTTGCTGTAGCTTATTAAATGCCCTTTTGGTCCTTTTAAATTGACCTTTTTAAATCTGAGCTCATCTTAGAGAATGATCTTTGTATCTAAAATTAGTTCTTAGAAAATCCTAGTTTTATTTCTTATCGGGGTCCCTTGTAATTATAATGTCAGATTTCCAGAATGAAACATAAGTATTTGTCACATGTAGCCATGATTGGTATTCCTATCACTGAACTGGTTTCCTTAATGCTAGTAAGTTTCTCTCTAATTTATAAATTATGTCAAGTTTCTAATGTTTTGGAGTAAATTGTAAAGGATATTATCACACTTTCCAACCATGACTGTCATTGTGCACATTAGTTTACTAGGGCTACCATAACAAAGTGGCACTGAGTAGGTGGCTTAAAAACACAGAAATAGAAGATGGCCGAATAGGAACAGCTCCAGTCTCCAACTCCCAGCGCGAGCGACACAGAAGACCGGTGATTTCTGCATTTTCAACTGAGGTACTGGGGACATCTCACTAGGGAGTGCCGGACGATCGGTGCTGGTCAGCTGCTGCAGCCTGACCAGTGAGAGCTGAAGCAGGGTGAGGCATTGCCTCACCTGGGAAGTGCAAGGGGGAAGGGAATCCCTTTTCCTAGCCAGGGGAACTGAGACACACAACACCTGGAAAATCGGGTAACTCCCACCCCAATACTGCGCTTTAAGCAACGGGCACACCAAAAGAATATATCCCTCACCTGGCCAAGAGGGTCCCATGCCTACAGAGCCTCCCTCATTGTTAACACAGCAGTCTGCAGCGATCTAACCTCCAGGCAGCAGCGAGGCTGCGGGAGGGGCGCCTGCCATTGCTGAGGCTTAAGTAGGTAAACAAAGCCGCTGGGAAGCTAGAACTGGGTGGAGCTCACAGAAGCTCAACGAAACCTGCCTGTCTCTATAGACTCCACCTCTGGGGGCAGGACTCAGCTAAAAAACAACAGGGGAAGCAGCATAGGCCTGAGCAGACGCGAACGACTCTGTCTGACAGCTTTGAAGAGAGCAGTGGATCTCCCAACACGGAGGTTGAGATCTGAGAACGGACAGACTGCCTGCTCAAGTGGGTCACTGACCACTGAGTAGCCTAACTGGGAGACATCCCCCACTAGGGACAGTCTGACACCCCACACCTCAAAGGGTGGAGTACACCCCTCAGAGGAAGCTTCCACAGTAAGAATCAGACAGGTACACTCGCTGTTCAGCAATATTCTATCTTCTGCAACCTCTGCTGCTGACACCCAGGCAAACAGGGTCTGGAGTGGACCTCAAGCAATCTCCAACAGACCTATAGCTGAGGGTCCTGACTGTCGGAAGGAAAACTATCAAACAGGAAGGACACCTATACCAAATCCCCATCAGTACGTCACCATCATCAAAGACCAGAGACAGATAAAACCACAAAGATGCGGAAAAAGCAGGGCAGAAAAGCTGGAAATTCGAAAAATAAGAGCGCATCTCCCCCTGCAAAGGAGCGCAGCCCATCACCAGCAATGGATCGAAGCTGGTCAGAGAATGACTTTGATGAGATGAGAGAAGAAGTCTTCAGTCCATCAAACTTCTCAGAGCTAAAGGAGGAATTACATACCAAGCGCAAAGAAACTAAAAATCTTGAAAAAAGAGTGGAAGAATTGACAGCTAGACTAATTAATGCAGAGAAGGTCATAAACGAAATGACAGAGATGAAAACCATGACACGAGAAATACGTGACAAATGCACAAGCTTCAGTAACTGACTCGATCAACTGGAAGAAAGAGTATCAGCGATTGAGGATCAAATGAATGAAATGAAGCGAGAAGAGAAACCAAAAGAAAAAAGAAGAAAAAGAAATGAACAAAGCCTGCAAGAAGTATGGGATTATGTAAAAAGACCAAATCTACGTCTGATTGGGGTGCCTGAAAGTGAGGGGGAAAATGGAACCAAGTTGGAACACACTCTTCAGGATATCATCCAGGAGAACTTCCCCAACATAGTAGGGCAGGCCAACATTCAAATTCAGGAAATACACAGAACGCCACAAAGATACTCCTCGAGAAGAGCAACTCCAAGACACATAATTGCCAGATTCACCAAAGTTGAAATGAAGGAAAAAATCTTAAGGGCAGCCAGAGAGAAAGGTCGGGTTACCCACAAAGGGAAGCCCATCAGACTAACAGCAGATCTCTCGGCAGAAACTCTCCAAGCCAGAAGAGAGTGGGGGCCAATATTCAACGTTCTTAAAGAAAAGAATTTTCAACCCAGAATTTCATATCCAGGCAAACTAAGTTTCATAAGTGAGGGAGAAATAAAATCCTTTACAGATAAGCAAATGCTTAGAGATTTTGTCACCACCAGGCGTGACTTACAAGAGACCCTGAAGGAAGCCCTAAACATGGAAAGGAACAACCGGTACCAGCCATTGCAAAAACATGCCAAAATGTAAAGACCATCGAGGCTAGGAAGAAACTGGATCAACTAACGAGCAAAATAACCAGTTAATATCATAATGGCAGGATCAAGTTCACACATAACAATATTAACCTTAAATGTAAATGGACTAAATGCTCCAATTAAAAGACACAGACAGGCAAACTGGATAAAGAGTCAAGACCCATCAGTCTGCTGTATTCAGGAGACCCATCTCACAGGCAGAGACATACATAGGCTAAAAATAAAGGGATGGAGGAAGATCTACCAAGCAAATGGAGACCAAAAAAAAAGCAGGGGTTGCAATCCTAGTCTCTGATAAAACAGACTTTAAACCATCAAAGATCAAAAGAGACAAAGAAGGCCATTACATAATGGTAAAGGGATCAATTCAACAGGAAGAGCGAACTCTCCTAAATATATGTGCAGCCAATACAGGAGCACCCAGATTCATAAAGCAAGTCCTTAGAGACTTACAAAGAGACTTAGACTCCCATACAGTAATAATGGGAGACTTCAACACTCCACTGTCAACATTAGACAGATCAACGAGACAGAAAGTTAACAAGGATATCTGGGAATTGAACTCATCTCTGCACCAAGTGGACCTAATAGACATCTATAGAACTCTCCACCCCAAATCAACAGAATATACATTCTTCTCAGCACCACATCACCCTTATTCCAAAATTGACCACATAATTTGAAGTAAAGCACTCCTCAGCAAATGTAAAAGAACAGAAATTATAACAAACTGTCTCTCAGACCACAATACAATCAAACTAGAACTCAGGACTAAGAAACTCAATCAAAACCGCTCAACTACATGGAAACTGAACAACCTGCTCCTGAATGACTACTGGGTACATAATGAAATGAAGACAGAAATAAAGATGTTCTTTGAAACCAATGAGAACAAAGATACAACATACCAGAATCTCTGGGACTCATTTAAAGCAGTGTGTAGAGGGATATTTATAGCACTAAATGCCCACAAGAGAAAGCAGGAAAGATCTAAAATGGACACTCTGACATCACAATTAAAAGAACTAGAGAGGCAAGAGCAAAACACATTCAAAAGCTAGCAGAAGGCAAGAAATAACTAAGATCAGAGCCGAACTGAAGGAGATAGAGACACAAAAAACCCTCCAAAAAATCAATGAATCCAGTAGTTGGTTTTTTGAAAAGATCAACAAAATTGACAGATTGCTAGCAAGACTAATAAAGAACAAAAGATAGAGGAATCAAATAGATGCAATAAAAAATGATAAAGGGGATATCACCACCGACCCCACAGAAATACAAACTACCATCAGAGAATACTATAAACACCTCTACGAAAATCAACTAGAAAATCCAGAAGAAATGGATAATTTCCTGGACACTTACACTCTCCCAAGGCTAAACCAGGATGAAGTTGAATCCCTGAATAGACCAATAGCAGGCTCTGAAATTGAGGCAACAATTAATAGCCTACCAACCAAAAAAAGTCCAGGACCAGATGGATTCACAGCTGAATTCTACCAGAGGTACAAGGAGGAGCTGGTACCATTCCTTCTGAAACTATTCCAATCAATAGAAAAAGAGGGAATCCTCCCTAACTCATTTTATGAGGCCAACAGCATCCTGATACCAAAGCCTGGCAGAGACACAACAAAAAAAGAGAATTTTAGACCAATATCCCTGATGAACATCGATGGAAAAATCCTCAATAAAATACTGGCAAACCGGATTCAGCAGCACATCAAAAAGCTTATCCACCATGATCAAGTGGGCTTCATCCCTGGGATGCAAGGCTGGTTCAACATTCACAAATCAATAAACATAATCCAGCATATAAACAGAACCAAAGACAAGAACCACGTGATTATCTCAATAGATGCAGAAAAGGCTTTTGACAAAATTCAACAGCCCTTCATGCTAAAAACGCTCAAGAAATTCGGTATTGATGGAACGTACCTCAAAATAATAAGAGCTATTTATGACAAACCCACAGGTAATATCATACTGAATGGGCAAAAACTGGAAAAATTCCCTTTGAAAACTGGTACAAGACAGGGATGTCCTCTCTCACCACTCCTATTCAACATAGTGTTGGAAGTTCTGGCTAGGGCAATCAGGCAAGAGAAAGAAATCAAGGGTATTCAGTTAGGAAAAGAAGAAGTCAAATTGTCCCTGTTTGCAGATGACATGATTGTATATTTAGAAAACCCCATTGTCTCAGCCCAAAATCTCCTTAAGCTGATAAGCAACTTCAGCAAAGTCTCAGGATACAAAATTAATGTGCAAAAATCACAAGCATTCTTATACACCAGAAACAGACAAGCAGAGAGCCAATTCAGGAATGAACTTCCATTCACAATTGCTTCAAAGAGAATAAAATACCTAGGAATCCAACTTACAAGGGATGTAAAGGACCTCTTCAAGGAGAACTACAAACCACTGCTCAGTGAAATCAAAGAGGACACAAACCAATGGAAGAACATACCATGCTCATGGATAGGAAGAATCAATATCGTGAAAATGGCCATACTGCCCAAGGTTATTTATAGATTCAATGCCATCCCCATCAAGCTACTAATGAGTTTCTTCACAGAATTGGAAAAAACTGCTTTAAAGTTCTTATGGAACCAAAAAAGAGCCCACATTGCCAAGACAATCCTAAGTCAAAAGGACAATGCTGGAGGCGTCACGCTACCTGACTTCAAACTATACTACAAGGCTACAGTAACCAAAACAGCATGGTACTGGTACCAAAACAGAGCTATAGACCAATGGAACAGAACAGAGTCCTCAGAAATAATACCACACATCTACAGCCATCTGATCTTTGACAAACCTGAGAGAAACAAGAAATGGGGAAAGGATTCCCTATTTTATAAATGGTGCTGGGAAAATTGGCTAGCCATAAGTAGAAAGCTGAAACTGGATCCTTTCCTTACTCCTTATACGAAGATTAATTCAAGATGGATTAGAGACTTAAATGTTAGACCTAATACCATAAAAACCCTAGAAGAAAATCTAGATAGTACCATTCAGGACATAGACATGGGCAAGGACTTCACGTCTAAAACACCAAAAGCAATGGCAGCAAAAGCCAAAATTGACAAATGGGATCTAATTAAACTAAAGAGCTTCTGCACAGCAAAAGAAACTACCATCAGAGTGAACAGGCAACCTACAGAATGGGAGAACATTTTTGCAACCTACTCATCTGACAAAGGGCTAATATCCAGAATCTACAAAGAACTCAAACAAATATACAAGAAAAAAGCAAACAACCCCATCAAAAAGTGGGCAAAGGATATGAACAGACATTTCTCAAAAGAAGACATTCATACAGCCAATAGACACATGAGAAAATGCTCATCATCACTCGCCATCAGAGAAATGCAAATCAAAACCACAATGAGATACCATCTCACACGAGTTATAATGGCAATCATTAAAAAATCAGGAAACAACAGATGTTGGAGAGGATGTGGAGAAATAGGAACACTTTTACACTGTTGGTGGGATTGTAAACTAGTTCAACCATTATGGAAAACAGTATGGCAATTCCTCAAGGATCTAGAACTGGATGTACCATATGACCCAGCCATCCCACTACTGGGTATATACCCAAAGGATTATAAATTATTCTACTACAAAGACACATGCACACATATGTTTATTGCAGCACTATTCACAATAGCAAAGACTTGGAATCAACCCAAATGTCCGTCTGTGACAGACTGGATTAAGAAAATGTGGCACATATACACCATGTAATACTATGCAGCCATAAAAAAGGATAAGTTTGCGTCCTTTGTAGGGACATGGATGCAGCTGGAAACCATCATTCTTAGCAAACTATCACAAGAACAGAAAACCAAACACCGCATGTTCTCACTCATAGGTGGGAACTGAAGAATGAGATCACTTGGACTCGGGAAGGGGAACATCACACACTGGGGCCTATCATGGGGAGGGGGAAGGGGGGAGGGATTGCATTGGGGAGTTATACATGATATAAATGATGAATTGATGGGTGCTGACGAGTTGATGGGTGCAGCACACCAACATGGCACAAATATACATATGTAACAAACCTGCACGTTATGCACATGTACCCTAGAACTTAAAGTATAAAAAAAAAAAAAAAAAAAAAAACAGAAATATATGTCTTCATAGTTCTAGAGACTAGAGGTCCAAAATCAAGATGCTGGCCATGTTGTTTCCTTCTGAGACTTGTAAGCAAGAATCTTCTCTGTGCCCCTCTCATATCTTCTGGTGGTTTGCTGGCAGTTCTTAAGTGTTCTGACTAGTAAAAGCATCACTCTCATCTCTGTGTTCATCTTTACATCAAGCTCTCCTTGTCTGTATGTTTATGTCTAAATGTCTCCTTTTTATTAGAACATCAGTTACATTGAATTAGTGGCCCACCTTACCGCAGTATGACTTCAACTTCACTAATGACACTGCAATGATCCTTTTCCCGCCAGAATGTCGCATTCTGAAGCACTGAGGGCTAGAATTTCAACATAAGAATTTGCGGGATAGGGGGAACAATGTAGTCTGTAACACCATGTCACTTGGCACAGGAAAACCATTAATGTTTTCCATTACACTGTAGGACAGGCAAACCGTACCGTGCCTATAAGACCTATCACAACATAGCTGAAACAGTGTTATGATCGACTGACTCTTCTATTAACCCTTATCATCAAACACTTGTCTATTCACCAACTATAAAGCATGCTGTCTGCTTTCTGCCACTGCCTTGTTGCTCTATACTTTGCCTGCTGGTATGTACGTCATTAGGATTTTCTCCTCACTGACATAGCATTTCAATATGTTCCATGTGTCTTTCTGTTTATACATTCCTGTTTTTCTATATATTGTGAGTATAAAAAAAACAGCAGACAAGCCTTTCATGTCTTTGTAACACCCACAGGGCCCATAAAAGTGTATACCACATAGCAGGTAGTGTATTTTGCTTTCTTTAAGAGATGAAAAATCAAGAATGAAAAGTGAAAGACTAATCATTATATTAAATTAATCTACAATAAAATGTTTAGATATTTAACATTTTTATTTAAAAATTAAAATGTTTAATATTAAAATATTTTAAATATTTTAAGCCTAAAGACCTTATTAATCATAACACCATGTATTAATGTACTTTTAACTAATATGTTCCAAAGCTACATGAATGTGAGTATGAATAAAACATGTCTTCAAAAAGTTTGCAGACTGGTAGGGGAGATGTACAATATATAAGGAAAGAGCAGAAGTGAGGGAAATCCACTCCAAAAGCATTGTTTTAGAAAATGAAAAGAAGAAACTTATTAGAGTTTTAAACTCTAGTCTAACATTCTAGAACATATAATATGTGTGTATGTCCATGGCACACACACACACACACACACACAAAATAATTAATTACCCTGAGACCTGGCCCACACACAAATGCCTTAAAATGCATCATATTTGCTCTTAGAGTAGGCCCAAAAAGTGTTGTGCTAAAACTGGTGAGTTCTATATCCTTGAAGATGTGTAAACATGGTTAAACAATGGGTAAAATTGTTTGATATAGCAAACAGACATTTGCATTTTAAAATCCCTTCAAATTCGGAGAGTTTTAATTTCTAAGATGGATACAGTATAGGTGGAAAGAAAGATGAGAGGATCTTTAAAAATCAAATTGATCTAGATAATTTTTAGTAAAATAGGGAAAAGTTACTCCATAATTAAATTATTCAAAAATATCTGTAAATTCAGAAACCCTACACTTGCATCAAATCCTAACTAAGCATATATAATTGCAATTTTTTATGAACCTGAAATGTCAGATAGTATTATCACGTAATTTTTGGTCAGACTGTTAAAATATTAGAATATAATTAATTTTCACAGAGCTCTTTTAAATACGTATTAAGATAATTCAGGACTCATTTATCCAAACATGTACCATTAGCTGTCAATTTATTCTTAAATATTTTATAGACGTATTTTTTTGTTCAATAGTTTACTAATTATATGTAATTAACTCTCAGAAGTTAAATTTATTTATTTTGTGTCAATATTCAAAAAACTATTTCAAAACCTTAATAGAAATAATAGACAAACTCATAGATCTCAACAGACATGCACTACAAGTCTTGCATGAATCAAATAAAATTTCATGATTTCTATGCAATGCTATTTTAAAAAATACATTATTTATTTTCTATAAGCACATAAATAAGTAAAAGGTAGTATATTTGCTTATATTTTCTATGTTTATTTGCATGCTTATATTTTCTTTATATAGATAATATGGTAATATAAATAGATAATATGTGATAATAGATAATTACATAATAATAACATGATAATACATAAGTGATATAGATATTGCTATACAAACAGAGTAATGGAAAGATACTGGGTAGATAATGACTACCCACTCCTACACCTCACAAGTTGGAATGTGTACATATTTGGGGGTTCACATCAGTACATAGGCTTCCATAAAAAGCTACAGAATAAATACAATACATTTTCTGTTTTTTTCTTTCTTTCTTTTTCTTTGTTTTAGACGGAGTCTCGCTCTGTCCCCCAGGCTGGAGTGCAGTGGCGTGATCTCGGCTCCCTGCAAGCTCTGCAAGCTCTGCCTCCCGGGGTCACACCATTCTCCTGCCTCAGCCTCCTGAGTAGCTGGGACTACAGGCGCCCGCCACCGCGCCCGGCTAATTTTTTGTATTTTTAGTAGAGACGGGGTTTCACCGTGGTCTCGATCTTCTGACCTTGTGATCCGCCCGCCTCGGCCTCCCAAAGTGCTGGGATTACAGGCGTGAGCCACTGGGCCTGGCCTTTTTTTTTTTTTTTTTTTTTTTTTTTTTTTGAGATGGATTCTCACTCTTTCACCCTGGCTGGATTGCAGTGACACAATCTTGGCTCACAGCAACTTCCACTTCCCAGGTTCAAGTGATTCTCCTTCTTCAGCCTCCTAAGTAGTTGGGATTACAGGCACACACCACCATGCCCAGCTAATTTTTGTATTTTGGTAGAGAGGTGGTTTCACTATGTTGACCAGGCTCATCTTGAACTCTTGACCTCAAGTGATTCACCCACCTCTGCCTCCCAAAGTCCTGGGATTACAAGTGTGAGCCACTACGCCTGGTCTCGAATGCATCTTCTTAGAGCATCAGCTTTACTCAAAGCTTTATATAAGACATTTTCTTTATGATAAACCATATAAAAATATCAATAAGACAGAGGGAAGGGGAACATCACACACCGGGGCCTATCATGGGGTAGGGGGAGGGGGGAGGGATTGCATTGGGAGTTATACCTGATGCAAATGACGAGTTGATGGGTGCTGACGAGTTGATGGGTGCTGATGAGTTGATGGGTGCAGCACACCAACATGGCACAAGTATACATATAACAAACCTGCATGTTATGCACATGTACCCTAGAACCTAAAGTATAATAATAATAACAATAAAAAGAATTTAAAAAAAAGAAAATGTGGAAAAATACATTAAAAATTACCTCCAGGTTTCAAAAACATATTTCCACCAGAAGTGATTCCAGATATGCTCCTAATATCTCAGGGTGTATCCATTCCCTTTCTTCTGATAGTTAGGTTACTGCTTTGGCAAATCAGAGGAAAAGTGTTCTGTAACTCCTCTTTGTAAAGGCTCTGCTGCTTTAGCTCCTGATAATTATCAAACATAACTTCTCTTCATCACTGTAAACTTTTTTAAAATAAAGATGTGAACCAGATTTCAAGTCACCATTCATTTAACTCTAGCAATCCTTTTAAGAAAGAAGAGTTTAGGTTAGAAAATTACTGTGTGGATCTGCATCATGAATGTGGTGGCTTTAGAGCCTCTGGATGTGAGTTCTCTGGGGATGTGTTAAGCAAGCTATGAATATTTGTGTTGTTTGACGACGATTATATCTCCAGATGTATTTTCATGCCCATCACTAGGGAAATAACTTATTTTCTCCTTTACCTTATCTTAAATAGAGTTTTAGCAAACAGAAAGATGGAAGGTGCCTTTGTTGTAGCCTAATCATCTGGGGATCTTTTCTCATATATATATATGCACACACACATATATATATTTGCTTTTTTATATATACATATATGTATAAGAATATATGTGTATATATACATATATATTGTATTATATATGTAGATTATGTATTATATAGGTAAATGTATTATATATATGTATTATATATATATATAGATATGTGTGTGTATCTGTCTATTTATCATCTATTTATCATCTATGTATCTATCTAACTATCTATCTGGTGATCCATCAAGAGGAAGGAGGGCTCCAGTTAGGAGGGAGCATTTCATTTTACAGATGGGAAAAGTGAGGTTCAGAGAGAATGAGTTGCCCAGAGTTTCATGCATTAACTGGCAGTAAGATTCCCAATCTAGATTTGTCCTACCTGTTGCTGGCCTCCAGGGCTTTGGGGATGAGCTGACCTGGGTGTAGGTTAATGACCAGATTCTCACTCCTGAACAGGCTTCTTAACAGCCAGAAGGTTCAAGAACATTGGAGGCTTGAGGGAAGGGAAGACAAAAGTTCTTTTATGTATTTATTTATTAAATATGAAATATTTCATGAATCTGCATATCATCCTTGCCTAGGAGCCATGCTAATCTTCTCTGTACAATATTAGTATCTGTGTTGCAAAATGAGCATGAAAGCAAGGGTTCTTAAGAGTACATACATACATGGTGTGTATATATGTATGCTGCGATTTCAATGCATCCTCTCCAAAATTTCAGTGTTGCCCATACAATGGTAGTAAGACGTGGGGCCTTTATGAAGTAATTAGGCCATGAAAACACCTCCTCTGTTCATGGGACCAAGTCTCTTACAACATATGCCTCACATAGCAGCATGCAGCCAGTTTGCTCTTCTGTCTTCTCCCAAGTGAGGATGCAGCAAAAAGGTCCTCACTAACCAAATGCTGGGATTTTCATCTTGGATTTCCCAGCTTCTAGAACTGTGAGAAATAAATTTCTGCTCTTTAGAAATTACCGTATCTCAGCCATTTAATTGAAGCATTTCGAATGAACAAAGACACACAAATATATGCATAATTTTAAAATTTACCAAGAATTAATACTAAGTAATATCAGCAATAGTAATCCATAAAACATGAGAATAAGTAGGACGACTTTAGGATGAACACAAATAACATGTTAGAAAGATGCCTGATATGATCACATGCCATCCGTTTCCCTTCTCCGGCAATATTTTTTAAAATAAACTTTTAAGATAATGATAAAGGCCCTCCCTAATTGATTAGTAGTGATGACAAGAATTCATACTTTAACTCATAACCAAGCATATCCACTTCTTCTTGCCTTTATTTTCAACAACTCTGAGGCACATGGGTTAAATAATGTCCCTTCCAAGCCACAGGTATATATAGGTGTGGTACATAAAAGAAGGCAGAGCCTCAGACTAAATCCCCCATCACTCCAGAAGTGAGGTTTAGTATTTGCAGTGAGAACCTCAAGACTGTGAGCAGACGACCTGAGACTGGTATGTTAATAATGGGCAGTGGGATCCCTATTGCTTTCCAAGTTCTACCTGCATCCTCTGAGGCACATCCAAGCTGAGAAGAGGAATTACTGTTTAATTTTAAAGTTCATTATCATCCCATCTAGTACGAATCATTAACCCTGCTCATCAATATAGTTCTAACTTAGTTCATGTTGGCACACTATGAAAACTGTTTATGCAACTTCCTCTTCACATTGGGACATCACCTTCCTCTTCATGAAAATTAAAGTCTGTTCACATAAACCTGAAAGCAATACTTAAGGCCTTGAAGAAGCTTCATAGATGCTGAATGTCTGCCCACTGGGACATCAGACACCACCCACCTAAATGATTGCTTCTTACTCCAGCCCCTAAACAGATTCATAGAAATATTGCATAGTTTCATCTTTGTCACTGTGGCAGGCTAGAGACTAAACTTCAACAGAATATTGCCACACATTAAAAAATACTGTTTTTCCTCCATTTACCTGGAACCATTCTGTCACCTCATCTAGTAACATTCAGTCTGAACTTGTCTCTCTCAAAGTATCTCTCTGATGGCAAGCCATTGCCATTCACACTCTCTGTTCTTCTTTCTATATATTTGACCTTAAATGTAATGTGGGTTCACATAAATCAGTAGCTAGAGAGTAAAAAAAAAATTTAATGAACCACAATATTTCAAAACACTTTGTAAAATTAAAAGCACAAAACAAATGTATACATTAACTCTGGAAGTATTAGTGTATCAGAACTTTTTACTCTACCACTAGCCTTTATCCAGACTGAGAGGAAATTGTCTTTCTACTTACTCTAACTTCCCAAGGAAAGAGAAGACTATCCTATGACCTCATAAACTCCCTAACGGCTTTTTACAGTGGACTCTGCTTGAAATTATCAAGGTTTAATTACATTTAGACTACCTTTCTTCTATTTATCACCCTTCATTGCTAGGGAAAAAATAGAAAATATAAATTATCACCTTAAGATTAAAAAATATGAAATTGGAAAAAGAATCTCTCATGGGAAATACTTCTATTTTAGAAACTGGTAAATCAAAATTACTTAAGCATAAATTTCTTTTCTTTGTGTAAGCATTATGCTATATAAACTTGTTTTCTTTGTTTAAACATTATGCTATAAAGTACTTATGGGTGAGGGAACATGGCCAACATGAAGAACTGAAGTGTTGCTTAACTATGGGCTAAGACAATATCCAGGAGGATGGAGCTCGACTGGGCTCCAGGACCCTCTGTGCTGCTTGTTTACCACCTTTCCTGCTAATCATAGAGGAGAGCTCTCTTGGTACAAAATTGTTTTTTACATCATATATAAAATCTTGTGACAGGTTTAGTTTGTTCTAAGAAGTCACAAAGCAAAAGTAGAGTTCAGGATTCAGGATGGTTCATAAAATTTAAATTATTTCAAATGTAACTAAAGAGACTAGAATTTTAAATTTTTTAGCTAAGTAAATCTCATTTATTCCACAAACATTATTAAGGAGAAATTGTGAATTCTGATATTCAGTAAAGCAATTCAGCCTGTTGTCACTTTCTACTGAAATTAAAAATACAAAACCAACTTCATAAAATAAAAGTGCTTGGAATCCTTGCGAAAGCAAACAATATGCAAAGCCTTGCCTGTATTTCAGGAGCAAAAATAATATTTCCTTTTTGGTTCATTTACTTCCGTCAGATGGAAATATCTAAGCATGTCTCATTGCAAAAGTCTAACAGGCATATTAATGAGCTCTCTCCGCAAATACTAAGAGAGTCTGTAGTATGTCTTTCCATTAACCCCAACATTTTTAGCATTAACTGTTCTTACAAATATTCCTACAACTTCCTGCCCATTGCAGAAGCCAAAAGATTATAATTACTTAGTGAATTTTCAGATGTGATGGAACTCAAAGGTTGTTCTTATATCAGAAAGGATAATTGGGGTTTTTAACTTGATGCTGTTCTAACTGCTGAGCATACTATCAAATTGAGACCATGGTCTGGAAAGATAATGGTAGATTTACCTACTCCCAAATCTTTAACTCTCCCCTGATCCCTGAAATTAATAAAACAACAGCATAAGCAGTACAAACCTAGTGAATAATTAAAGGAACAAACAAAACTAGGAAGAACATCTGTAACAATATTAATGAAGTATCCTCACAAACCTAAAATATTTGGAAGGCTGAACCACACACTGCAACAATCCCTGGTGATGTCAGCAGTGACTCCAGGAGAAAGTGGAGCAGGGAAATCAGAAATTATTCTGATACCCCTGATATTAGGAGAAATTCCATTGTCAACTGGTCCTTATTTACAGCTGAGTAATTGGATTACGGGGGCAATTTCCATCATGCTGTTCTCATGGATAGTAAGTGAATTCTCACAAGATATGATAGTTTTATAAATGGTAGTTTTTCTAGCGTTTGCACACACTTTCTTTCTTGCCACTTTGTGAACAAGGTGCCTACTTCCCCTTCCACCATGATTGTAAGTTTCCTGAGACTTCTCCAGTCATGCGGAACTGTGAGACAATTAAACCTCCTTTGTTTATAAATTACCCAGTCTTGGGTAGTATCTTTACAGCAGTGTGAGAATGAACTAAATCATCCAATCTTCCACTGATGGGCATCTAGGTTGACTCCTTGTCTTTGCTATTCTGAATAGTGCTGTGATGAACATAGATGTGCAAATGTTTCTATGGTTGAACAATTTATATTCCTTTGGGTATGTACTTAGTAATGTGATTGCAGGGTTGAATGGTAGTTTTAAGTTCCTTAAGAAATCTCCAAGTTGGTTTCCACAGTGGCTGAACTAATTTACATTCCTACAAGCTGTATATAGTGTTCCCCTTTCTCACAACTTCTCTAGCATCTGTTATTTTTGACTTTTTAATAATCACCATTGTGACTGGTGTAAGATGGTACCTCATTGTGGTTTTGATTTGCATTTTTCTAATGATAATAATGTTGAACATTTTTTATATGCTTGTTGTTCATGTGTATTTCTTCTTTTGGGAAGTGTCTGTCCATGAACATTGCTCATCTTTTAATGGGGTTGTTTGTTTTCTTCTTGCAAATTTGTTTAAGTTCCTTGTAGACTTTAGATATCAGAATTTTGTCAGAAGCACACTTTGCAATTCTTTTTTCCATTCTGTAGGTTGTCTGTTTACTCTGTTGATAGTTTCATTAGCTGTGCAAAGCTCTTCAGCTTAATTAGGTCCCACTTGTCAATGTTTGTTTATGTTGCAGTTGTTTTTTGAGTCTTTGTCATGATATCTTTGCCAGAAATAATGTCCAGAATGATATATCCTAGGTCTTCTTCTAGGATTTTTATAGTTTTAGGTTTTACATTTAAGTCTTTAATCCATCTTAAGTTGATTTTTGTATATGGTGTAAAGAAGGGGTCCAGTTTTAATCTCATGCATATGGCTAGCCAGTCATTCCAACATCGTTTATTGAATAGTGAGTTCTTTTCTCATTTCTTGTTATTGCTAGCTTTCACAAAGATGAGATGGTTGTTGGTGTGTGACTTAATCTCTGGGTTCTTTAATCTGTTCCATTGGCCTATGTATCTACTTTTGTACCAGTACCATGTTATTTTGCTTACAGTAGGCTTGTAGTATAGTTAGAAGTCAAGCAGTGTGATCCCTCCAGTTTTGTTCTTTTTGCTTGGGTTGCTTTGTTTATTTGGGTTCATTTTGGGTTTCATATGAATTTTAGACACTTTTCTAATTCTGTGAAAAATCTCATTGGTAGTGTGATAGGGATAGCATTAAATCTAGAAACTGCTTTGGGCAGTAGGGCCATTTTAATAATATTGATTCTTCCTATCCATGTGGCTCAACAATTTTAATCAGGATATGATCTCATGATGTGTCTCATCTTGAAAATAAAAAGTTGTATCTTTCTTGTAATAGGCAAAGAAACCATGACTGTTTGAGTAGTAATGAGTAGCCAGAATGCCCAGAGTTTCATCTCTAAATATCTTTTTTTTTTTATAGAAATAGGTAATTTCAGGGCAAGTAATATATAACCTTTAAAATTTCTTATAAAAAAGATAAAACACTACCAAACACTATTAGGATCTATTATACAGACTCAGGAGACAATATGAAGAAGTTCCTATTAGCCAAATTTGAGATTATTTTAGCATCAGTGAGAATCTTTAAAGTGATGGAGCAAATATGTTTAAAACCATGAACTTAAATGGGTACTAAAATAAAATCCCTTTTTGCCTTCTTTGAAGGAGAGTTTGGGAAAAAATCATTATATTGAAAGTAGAGATAAATAATTGAGCATTTTTTCCTGTCTTTTCTATAAGGTCTATTCTTCAAGTTACCTAAACAGTTGGTAAGATGATGTTTTCCATTAAATATATGCTAGGGAATAAGTGAATGCCATTTCAACATGCTAATGAAATAATAAATCTAATCAATGATCAACAATGACGGCCAAATTCATGAAAAGAGAGAAAGTTAACACACGGCGTCTGATAGACTTACATGACATTGCCAGTAAAGTATTCTTGCCAAAGATAATGGAACCCGAATTTTATCAGCCTTAGAGCTCCAATTACAAATTAGCAGGAAATATAGAGCAGGTAGAGGATCATGTTAACCTACTCCATGGAAAAGCAATTGAAAACAAATCCTGAGTGGGAGAAACACCATCAGACAAAGGTTCTGGTTCTTTCAAGAAATGAACTGCAAGAAAAAAGAAATAAAGATAATAAAATAAAGAGTGAGGGAAGAGAGATTTAGTGTATGATTCTTAATCTTTACTAGATTTCTGATTTTAATAAATTATTACAAAATAATCTGTAACAATTGGGGAAATTCAAATACTAAGTACTTGTTTGTATTCAAGCAATATTTGTGATAATGGTATTGCTCTAAACCAAAAAGTTATTTTTTAGATACACATTGAACTACTTAAAGAGGAAATTTTTTGATATCTAGGATTTGCTTCCAAATAACCCAGAGAAAGTAGTGGAGAAATGAATGGGACAGAAGAAACAAAACTAACAACATGTTGACATTTGTTGAAGCTGTGTAATGTCTACATTTCAGTTCATTATATTATTTTATATCTGTATATATACATATATATATATATTTTTAAAATGTATAGTTAAAAAGTTTCTATAAACATTCAGAGCTTTATATCACCTGTAAAATCTAAATGTATAAAAATAATGCACCTGAATCACACCTTGGAAGGAGAAGGTTTAAGAGCTTAGTCACTAAGACATTAATTAGAAATAAATATTAAGGAATGTTTGTCTACATTCAGTTATGATCTATTTTCTATTCAAAAAAAGTCTATCTTCTTAATTTGTTACTTCTGTGTTCGGTATACCTGAGCAATATAGCATACTATAATAATCTCCAGTGGCACTCTATTAGACTAGGAAAAGAAAATTTGTGTAATGTAGAAAAGCCATCCAGGTAAAACTGTACCTTTTTAAAGTGGTACAGCCTCTCCTCCATACTCCCAATGCCATTCAAAAATCTCTCACACTGTGGGACAGAGACAGCTACACTGTTCTTTTAGATAACTGGGCTTTAGTCTCTTAGGTTTATTTATAAACTCACTGAGAAAAGATTGTTTAACTGTCTGAATTTCTTTATGGGTAGAATATTATCTACTTTAAATTTAAATAATGCTAGAAACATTTTTTCTTCTTCTTTTTTTTTTTTTTTTTTTTTTTTTTTTTTTTTTTTTTTTTGGCTGCAGTGTTTGTGAGAAACAGCTAACATATTTTACTTGGAGGAAAATAAGAAAACCGAAGCACATTTATTTTGAATACTTTTATACCGTTGTCTTCCCATGCATTTAGGGAAAGAAAACCTACAAAGTAAAATGAAAGAGAATCATAATTGTTTTTCAAATCTTTGACTTCTTATCTAATGAACTTTTTCCTTCACACGTAATCCACTAGTCAACTGCATTCCCCATAAACCAGCAAGTTTATTACAATAATAAGCATAGTTGACCTTGATATTTATTTTTTCCAACAAAAATGTGTTGATTGATTTCCACTCACAGATCGCTGTACATTTTTTTATTAGAAAACCTGTTGTTTTTACATCATAATTTTTGTTTTTATTTTAAATAGACGGATACAATTGTATGTGTTTATCAAGTACAACATGATGTTTTGCAGGATATATTAACTCTATTTATGAGAACAAGGTTTTCGGGTCCCACACCAGTGAAGTCTTGTTATGTTTGTCTTTCTGTGCCTGGTGCATTTCACTTAACATAATGCCCTCCATATTCATCCCTTGTTGTCGCAAGCGTCAGAATTCCCTTCTTTTTATGATAGAGTAGTATCCATTATACACATATTCCACATTTTCTTTATCCCTTCATCCATCCGTGGTCACATAGGTTACTTCTATGTCTTGGCTATTATGATGCAGCTGCAATGAACATGAGAGTGCAGATATCTGTTCAACATGCTGATTTCAATTCCGTTTGAAATATGTCCAGTAGAGAACAGTGTATATTTTGTCAGCATCTCTTAAATTTTTGTCAACTAACCAAACTAACCTTCTTTCGGTTTTAACTTTTCACTGAAATTTCCCAATGCCCCTGCATCTTTCCTTACACTGATTTTGTCTAATATTATATGACTGTTTCTGCCAATGTTATCAATTTTTCTGCATCTACTAATAGCAGCTTATACCTTTTCTTATTCTAGCAAAAAGATTCTGATGTGATCTATCAGAAAAAGAGACCCAAAGGAGCATTTTTAAAAGTTGAAGTGATGGCATGATGTCATTTTTAGTCACTTTGTGATATAAATTTATCTTGTTTTGTTTTGATAATATTTAGAATTACTAGTAGTAGCAATATTTAGGATATGGTTTTATAAATGTAACATATTTTAACTTGTTATTTTGAATTTGTATACATTCACAGGAAGTTTTAAAGACAGTCTAGAGAGGTTGTTTGTACCCTTCACCCAGTTTTTTCCATTGGTTGCACTTTATGTAACTATGGCAAAATATCATTGCAGAAAATTGACATTGGTACAAAGTGTGTGTATAGTGCAATGCCATTTTACTGCATGTTTAGATTCTGGTTACCAACGCCAAATGAAGATACAGAACTATTTTGAAAAACTGTTCCATGACCACATCTCCCTCATGCTACTGTTTTATAGTTACACACAACTAACCCATGGAATCCACTAACCTGCTTGCTATTTTAATCATTTTGTCATTCAGTGGCATCACACAGTATGCAATTTTTGATACAACCTTTTTTCTTCAGCGTAATGCTCTTCATATCCATTCAGGCTTTGATATATATCATTAGTTCATTCCTTTTTACTACTGAAAAGTATATCATGATATGGAGGTACAAAAGTTTGTTTAATCATTCAACTATTTAGGAACATTTGATTATTTCCAGGCTTTGGCTATTACAAATGAATTTGGTATGAATAATTGTGTATGGATCTTGTGTAAGCATAAATTTGTATGTCTCTAGAATAAATGCCCAGGAGTATAATCACTGGTTAACATGGCCAATTTCTGTTTGGTTAGGTTTTAAAAAATGCCAAAATATTTTTTCAGAGGGGCTTTTTGACTATATTCCTTACAGAAATATATGAGCGATCCATTTTCTCTTTCTCTTTACCAGCTTTTGGAATTATCAGTAACTTTTACTTTAGCTCTCCCAACATTGTAGGACATTATATTGCTAGGATGATTTTCATTTCCTTAAAGTTTAGCAATGTTTAACATTCTATCAGGTGCTTATTTGCCATCCATATAGCCTCTTTAGTGAAATGTGTCTTCATTTTTTTTTTCCATTTTCTAATTAATGGGGTTTTTTAAAGTAAAGTTTTGAGATTTCTTTATAAATTCTAGATATGGCCTCTTTATCAGATTTGTAGTTTGAAGTTATTTTTTTATTTTTTTTATTTTTTTGCCAGCTTGTGGCTTGTCTTTCATCTTCTTAACAGAGAATTTTCAAAGCTAGTGTTTAATTGATTTTTGATTGATGTTTTTGGATAGACCATGCTTCTGGTGTTCATGTCTAAGAAGTCTTAACCAAACTCTCAGTCCTAGTATTTTCTCCCATATTTTTTTCTCAAAGTTTTATAGAGATAAAGATTGAAGTTAAATTTATGTTTCATTTTGAAGTTTTCTTTATTTATTTCTTTTACATGAGGAGTAAAGTTTAAATCAAGGTTTACTTTTACCTGTCTATATCCAATTACTCCAGCACCATTTTTTGAAAAGACTGTCCCTCCTCCATTTAATTGCTTTTGAATATTTGTCAAAAATCACTTCGTCAATTTGTATGTGACTATTTCTGGAGCATCTATTCTGGTCCATTGATCTATGTATCTATCCCTCTACTGATACCACACAGTTTGATAACTGTGAGCCATAATCTTGAGAATCAGGTATAATGATCCATCCTGTTTATTTCTTTTCAAAACTGTTTTTGCTATTACAGTTTTTTTTGGCTGACTATAAATTTTACAACAATAACGTCTATATCCACAACATATCTAGTTAAAATTTTTGCAGGAATTTCATTAAATTTATATATCAATTTGACAATGACATCTTCACTATTTTGAGTGTTATAATCCATGAACACAGTATGACTTTATTTTCATTTTTTATTTATTGCACCAGAATTGTTGAGTTTTCAGCTTAAAGCCCTGTAGATGTTTTAAGCTTAAATCACAGTATTTTATCATTTTTTGAGCAACTGTAAATAATATTGGAATTTTATTTTTAGGTTCAATGTATTGCTAGTATATAGAAATACAAAGCAATTTTTGAACGTTTATCTGTATTTTTGTGTTTTTAGCTGAACTTACTTATTAGTTCTAGGAGGTTAGTTTTTATATTCCTTAAGATTTTCTATGTAGGTGATCATGTGATCTACAAATAGGGACAATATTATTTCTTCCTTCAGACTCTTATGCATATGTTTCCAAGTCGTCTTGCACTGTCTAAAAATGTCAGGACTATGTTCACAAAAATTGAAAAGAGTAAACATCTTGCCTTGTTTCTAAACTCAAGGGTAAAGATTCACTGTTTCACCATTATGTATTATGTTAGCTGTAGTTTTTCTTTTTTTCTTGGTAGATCCTCTTTATTAAGTTCAGGATGTTCTTTCCTACTATTAATTTTCTGAGAGTATTTGTTAATCATAAGTGTGTGCTGAATTGTCAAATTATTCTTCAGGTGCTTTTTCTTTTTAGCCTGCTAAAATCACGGATTTTACTAATTGCTTTTAAAATGTTGAAACAGCCTGCTTGCCTGGAATAAGACCCCTTGGTCACAGTGTATACTTCCTATATATGTTGCCTAATTCTACTTTACAAAATTTTAAAAACCAGTTTTACATCTATATTTTCAAGACATATTGCTCTGTAGTTTATTTATTTTTGCCTTTTCTTGTTTTGATTCTGTCTTTGCTAATTTTGGAACAGTAGTGCTAGCTTCATTAAAATGAATTGGTAAGTTTTATCCTCTTTCATTTTCAAGAAGAGGTTGCATAGAATTTATGTTCATTTTATTTTTAATTGTATTTACAGTTGAACATATTTATAGAGTACAAAGTGGCATGATAGTTCAACATAATGTAAAATGACTAAATTAAGCTAATTAACATATTTATCACTTCAAATATGCAACAATTATGATGGTGAGAACATGAGAAACTTACTCTCAGCAAAACTGAAATGCACAGTACTCAGTTATTAACCATATTCAGCATTTTGTGCTACTGATTTAAAAAATAAACCAAATGTATTCCTTCTAACTGAGGCTTTGTACTCTTTATTATCTTCCCATTTCCTCCAGTTCCCAGACTTCATAACTACCTTTCTATTCTATTTTAAACTTTTCATTTTAGAGTTCATATATAAGTGAGAACATGTGACATCTGTCTTTCTTGTTTCTGGCTTATTTAATTTAGCATAATATTCTGCATCTGTGTTGTCACAAAGAACAGAACTTCATATTTTAGGGCTAAATAGTGTTGCATTTTGCATATATACTACATTTGCTTTATTCATTCATCCCTTCATAGACACTAAGGTTTATTCAATCACTTGGCTATTTTGAGCAGCGCTGGAATGAACATAGGAGTTCAGACTTCTATTTGACACATTGATTTCAAATCTTTTGGGTAAATACCCAGAAGTGGGATTGCTGCATCATATGATAACTCTCTTTTTAGTTTTTTGAGAAACCACCATATTGTTTTTCATAATAGTTGTACTAATTTACATTCCCACCATTAGTGTACGAGGGTTCCCTTTTCTCATATCTGTGCCAATGCTTGTCTTTTGTCTTTTCTGTAATAACAACCATTCTAACAGAAATAAGGCCATATTCATAGTGGTTTTAGTTTGCATCTCCCCAGTGATTAGTGACGTTGAACTTTTTATCATGTATCTATTAGCTATTCGTATTTTGTTTGGAGAAATTCAGGTTCCCTTCCCATTTCTTAATCAGATTATTTGTTTTATTTTTTTAGAGTTGTTTGAATTCCTTATGTATTTTGGATATTAATCCCTTGTAAGATGTATGGCTTGCAAATATTTTCTCTCAGTCTGAAAGTTGACTGTTCACTCTTGTTTTCTTTGATGTGCAGAAGCTTTTTACTGTGATGTAACACTATTTATCTATTTTTGCTTTTGTTGACTATGGTTTCTGAGTCAAATTAAAAAAAAAAAAAAGTTACCCAAACCAATGTTAGATTATTTTCTCCCCATTTTCTACTAGTAGCTTTACAGTGTCCAGTCTTATGTATGTCTCTAATACTTTTGAGTTGTATTTTATGCATGGTCTGAGATATGGGTCCAATTTCATTTTTGGCATGTGGATATCCTGTTTTCTCAACAACATTTTTTAAAGAGACTATCATTTTCACATTGTATTTTTGCTCTTAAATGTTGGGTAGAATTTCCAAATGAAATGATCTGGGCCCTAGATTGCTTTTTTGAGAAATTTTTATGTTATGCTTTATATTTTCTTAATAGTAATAAAGCTCCCAAATTATGTATTTGATATTGGACAAGTTAAAGTAGTTTGTCCTTTTAATGTAATTGATTCATATTATCTAACTTGTTCATTTATGTGTAAAGCTATACATATGGTATTACTCCCTTAATGTACTTTTGGTTTTTCCGGGGTTTGTAGTGGCATCCCCTCTTTCATAGTAATATTGGTAATTTGCGTCTTCTCTTTTTTTCTTTCTCAATCTTTTTAGAGATTTGTCAGTTTCATTAATCTTTTCCAAGAAACGGATTTTTGTTTCATTGTTTTCCTCTATTATTTTCCTGTTTGAAATTTCATTGATTTCTATTTTATTTTTCTTATGTTGCTTTAGACTAAAATTGCTTTTTTTCTAGTTTATTAGGTTGGAAGCTAACATTATTGTTTCAGATCTTCTTCTTCTCTAATATATGTTGTTAATGCTGTAAATCACCCTCTAGACATTGCATTTGCCACATCTCACATTTTGATAAGTTGCATTGTCATTTTTATTTAAGTCAAAATATTTTTAAGTTAGTCTTAAGTCATCTACTTTGGCTTATGGGTTGTTTAGAAATGTGTTGTTTAATTGTCAAATATTGGAGGATGTCCCACATCTCATTATGTTTTTGAGTTTTGGCTGTTGAAGTCTGAGAATAGATTTTGTATGATTTCTGTTATTTTCAATATGTTAATATGTATTTGTTGCCCAAAACGTAACCTTTCTTCATGAATGTTCCACATAAGCTGGAGGAAAATTTGAATTCTCTTGCCACTGGATGGATAATTCTATAAATAGCCATTAGAACAAATTGATTTACAGTGCTGTTCAGTCAACTAAATAAAATTTTTGCCTGCTTAATCAATGTTACCAAAAAAAAAAAGATGATAAATTCTCAAACTACACACTTACATTTGCATATTTTTTTCTTTCACAACTATCAAGTTTTGCCTCACAAATTCTGACTCTCTTTTTAATTGTGTACATGTTAAGGACTGTTAAATTACCTTGTAAAACTGATCATTATTCCTGATAATCTTCCTTGTTTGGAAGTCTGGGTTTTTTCCTTGAAATTTATATAGCTAACCCTGTCTTCTTTTTTTTTTTTTTTTAATTAGTGTTAGTAAAGTATATCTTTCTCTATCCTTTTAGTTAAATGATTTAATTCTTTATATTTAAAGTAGATTTCTGATAGACAGCGTAGCAGCATATACTTGGGTGTACTCTGAAACGCACTGTCTTTTAATTGGTATGTTTAATTGGTATATTTAAGATTATGTCCACTTGAAATAATTAATGAATTAATATTTTCCATACTTAAGCATTTTAATTTTGTTGCATTTGTTTTTGTTTATTTTCCTCTCTTTTTCTGTCTTAGTGGGTTTTAACTGAGCATGTTATCTCCTTTCCAAACATATCCACCATACATTTTTAAAAATAGTAATTGCCCTAGAGTTTATATCATTTTAACTGATCTAAATCAACATTCAAATAACAATAAACCACTTTACTTGTATAGGGAACTTGCAACAGAGTACTCCCAATTTCTCTCTCACCTCTTACGACAGTGAAATCATTCATTTAACTTATCTATATGATATAATCACCTTATAATTGTTACTATTATGATTTTAAGCAGTTATATTTTTCAGCAAAGGATTAAACAAATAAAACATTAAGTATATCTTAATGCATTCTCCCTCCAGTGCTCTCCTTTTCAATCTACAGGTATGCATTTGTGAATTATATTCTTTTCCTTCTCCCTGAAGAACTTTTAATGTTTCTTACAAGACAATTTTCTAGTGATTAATTCCCTCAGTTTTTGTCTAAGAAGGTCTTTATTAATTCTACATGTTCAAAGGATAGTTTTGTAGAACATAGAGAACAGTAAGTCAGTGGAATTTTTTTTCCTTTAATGTTTTAAACATTTCACTCCACCCTTTTCTGGCTGTCTTGGCTTTTGATGAGAAGTCTCTTGTAATTTTTATTCTTGTTCTTCCATATGTAAGGTGTTTTTCCCTCTGGTTTATTTCAAGATTTTCTCTTCACCATTGTTTTTTAACAATTTAGATATTCCTAGGGATCGATAGGTAATTTTAGCATTTTGCTTGGCATTGACTGTTCATTCTGGATCTGTGGTTTGGGATGTGTAACTAATTTGGGAAAGTTCTTAGCTATCATAATTTCAAATATTCCTTCTGATCATCTTTTTTTCCTTGTAAGGTATTCCACATACATGTACATAATATTTTTGAAAATGTCTCACATTTCTTAGATGTTTTGTTTCTTTTATTACTTTTGCTTTTTATATTTTAGTTTCATAATTGTTTTTCCTTGGCTATGTCAAGTCTACTTATTAGAACAGCAAAGGTATTCTTCATTTCTCTTACAGTGTTCTTGATTCTTACATTTTGTTTCAATTCATTTTTAGATTTTCTATCTCTCTGCTTTCATTAACCATCTTTCTGTCTATCTTTTCTGCTAGGATACTTTCCGTATTAAACATAACTATTTTTAAATTCTCCATTTGATAATATCAAAATCTGTGTCATAATCTGATTCTTATTTTAATGTTTAGTTTGTCTCTTCAGACTGTGTTTTGCTTATAATGGTGCTGGTGTTCCTTTGATTTTTGGTTGTTGTTTATGTCATTGCTTACGGTTTTGTTAGAGACTGGACATATTGTATTGAGTGTAAACTAAAGATGAAATATACCTTAATGTTAATTTGGCTAGAAATTGGGCTTTATAAATACTTTCTTAGTTATGGTTGTCAAAGGCTCTCATGTTTCCTTTTTTTTTCCTTCTCCTTGTTCCCTTGACGTTTGGCTTCTCCGATGACCCCTGTTCAGGGAAAGTCTGTGTCTTACAGCTCTTTCAACTCTAGCTACTGTTATTTTACTGGAGCTGTGCTGATGCAGAGGGAAGGGTCAGAGAAGAGAAACATTCTATAGCCTTATGATGAAATCTTTTTCTTTCAAATGGGCCTCTGTCTGTGGTCTGGGACCTTCACAGGTTTTTTTCCAGAGGTATTCTCTTAGCTGATGCAGGAAAGCTAAAGGGACCTGGAGTGAGAGAAATACCATTCTGAATTTGGGAAAAGACTCTGGTAGTCGTTTGCCTTTTGTAGAGTAGGTTTTCTAATGAAGGTTTCTCTGGACCTGTTTCACAATGATTACTCCTCCCCTCCCTCTTCTCTTTCTTGCATTTTACCGTCAGAATCTTGTCAGTTCCTGGGAGTGAAACCCCCTTTAAAACTGCAGCACCACAAGTTTCTCATTCTTATGCTATTCTACACTTTGCCTTCACCAATTTGAGAACATCAACATTTCATTTTTTCTACAGGTCTATAGTTCAGGGCCTTCTTCACCACAGAAGCAATCTTGGCTGTCAGTCTCCAAATTGACCTGTCTCTCCAGAGTTTTATGTTGATGATAGAACTGGCAGCTTCCGTTATTGGTAAGTACAATAAAAGTCATTGATTTTCAGTGCATCCAGATGTATTTTGTTTTAAAAACTAGAGTAACAACATCAAAATTATTTACTCACTAGTGCTAAAATCAAACTTCCCCCTGAAATCTGTTTTTAAAATTTTTTTTTGTAAATGTTTGGAACCATCTATTCAAATTAAATGAAGTGTTATAGTGAATATATTGTTGACAAAAAGAATCAAACCGTAAAATTTTTGAAAATATTTTGAGCCAAATATGAGTGACCATGGCCCGTGAAACAACACATTCAGGAGGTCCTGACTACATGTGCCCAGGGTGGTCAGGTTACAGCTTGGTTTTATATATTTCAGGGAGGCATGACACATCAACCAAATACATTTAAGAAATACATTGGTTTGGTTCAGAAAGGTGGGACAACTCAAAGTGGGGGAGGGGGAGCTTCCAGATTATAGGTAAATTTAAACATTTTCTGGTTGACAGTTGGTTGAGTTTGTCTAAAGACCTGGGATTGATAGAAAGGAAGTGTTCAGGTTAAGATAAAAGATTGTGGATGAAAGAACACAAACACATCACAGCCTTGAGCACATCACATCCCCCCATATGCCTCCACTTCCTGAGCTCGACACAAACACATCACAGCCTTGAGCAATGCCTCCACTTCCTGGGCCCGACACAAACACATCACAGCCTTGAGTACAACCATTTGTAAAAGCGCAGGAACTGATAAGAAAGCTGCTAAAAGTATAATTTAAAATGTAAACCAATTGTAATGCTGTAGCCTAGAGAAATGCCTTGTTCCTCTGTAACCTGACAAGTCCTGTTTACCTCGAGCTATAAAAAGCGAACGCACGCTTTGTTCCAGGCCCTCTTGTATGTTGTGGAAAGGAGGGACCAAGTTTGAACTTGCATTAAAGATCCTTGCCGCTTGGCTTTGACTCTGGACTCTGGTGGACTTCTTCGGGGAACAAGCGGTCTGGGCATAACATTTGGGGGCTCTCCCGGGATTCCCCCAAGCCCACCAGACCCCCGGTCAACGGATCTACTAGGATCGATCTGCTAATAGGTGAGCCGGCTCGTCTCTGTTTGTCTGTCTGTGTCTTTTCTAAACCTGTATCTGTAACTCGCAAGGTCTGAAACTGAAGCTGACGCAGTCCTGGCGGACGCGCTATAGGACGGCCAGCGGAGACCGGTGGGAGATGTCCCCCGGCTCTCCTTTGATCTGACTCTGACCCAAGATTTCTGGTGCGCGCTGGCGGCTCTCCTTTGATCTGACTCTGACCCAAGATTTCTGGTGCGCGCTGGCGGCTTTCGTTTCATCTGACTCTGACCCAAGATTTCTGGTGCGCGCTGGCGGCTCTCCTTTGATCTGACTCTGACCCAAGATTTCTGGTGCGCGCTGGCGGCTTTCGTTTCATCTGACTCTGAACCAAGATTTCTGGTGCGCGCTGGCGGCTCTCCTTTGATCTGACTCTGACCCAAGATTTCTGGTGCGCGCTGGCGGCTTTCGTTTCATCTGACTCTGACCCAAGATTTCTGGTGCGCGCTGGCGGCTCTCCTTTGATCTGACTCTGACCCAAGATTTCTGGTGTGCGCTGGCGGCTCTCATTTGATTTGATTCTGACCCCAGATTCCTGGAGCGTGCCTACAGCTGACATAATTTGTTCCCTTGCAGGACCTGTTCCAGACGCCTCTCCGGGCGCCACCGTTTAAAATGGGAAATACCCAGAGCACTCCCCTATCTCTCCTTACAAGTAATTTCAAGGATGTTAAAGCAAGGGGCCGTGATCTTAGTATGGAAATCAGGAAGGGAAGGCTAATTACTCTATGCCGCTCCAAATGGCCTACCTTTAATGTAGGGTGGCCACCCGAAGGGACATTCTGCCTTCCCGTCATCACTCGAGTCAAGTCCAAGGTTTTCCTATCAGGGCGTGCCGGCCACCCGGATCATATCCCATACATTCTTATATGGCAGGACCTAGCTGAGAACCCGCCCCCTTGGCTGTCCCCCTTTCTATTAGCCCCGGAACCCTGCAAGGCACTGGTTGCTCAGCCGCTAAAATCCAAGCAACCGACGGCCCCCCCCGCATCCTGTTTTACCTGAGAGCAAGGACCCACTATCCACAGAACCCCCTCCGTACCCCTCCGGACCCCAGGCCCCAGCCCCCCGGGCTGAGCCACGGGAGGGAGCAAGCGAACGGGAGACGGCCAGAGCTCTGGGATCTGCTGAAAGTGAAAGTAACTCTGAAGGGCCGGCTGGGTGGACGCAGGGGAGTACTTTGTGAGCTAGCCCCCCCCAGCCGCCTGACTCCACAGTGGCTTTACCCCTCCGGGAAATAGGACCCCCAGATGACACAGGTATCTCCAGGCTTCAGTACTGGCCATTCTCCACTAGTGATCTGTATAACTGGAAGACTCAGAGTGCCCGGTTTTCAGACAACCCCAAAGATTTAATGGCTTTGCTAGATAGTGTCATGTTCACCCACCAGCCTACTTGGGATGATTGTCAGCAGCTCCTCTGGATCTTGTTCACAACGGAGGAGCGAGAGAGAATACAGGTAGAAGCTAGAAAGCTGGTCCCAGGGGACGACGGTCAACCAACTGCCAACCCTGACCTCATAAATGCGACTTTTCCTCTGACCAGACCGGCGTGGGATTACAACACAGCAGAAGGTAGGGGACGGCTACACCTTTATCGCCAGACTCTAATGGCGGGTCTCCGGGCGGCTGCTCGCAAGCCCACTAATTTGGCTAAAGTATACTCTGTTTTGCAAGAAAAGACAGAAAGCCCAGCCAGCTACTTAGAAAGATTAATGGAAGCCTTTAGACAGTATACCCCCATAGACCCAGAGGCCCCAGGAAGTCAGGCAGCTATTGTAATGTCTTTTGTAAATCAGGCAGCCTCAGATATTAAAAAGAAACTCCAGAAATTAGAAAACTTAGAGGGAAAGCAGATACAGGAACTCCTCCAGATAGCTCAGCGAGTTTACAATAATAGAGATACTCCAGAAGAAAAGCAATTTAAGGCCACTGAAAAAATGACCAAGGTCCTGGCAGCAGTAGTACAGAAAGAGCATCTACAGCCAGAGAACACTCAACCTAGGCAGTGCCCCAGACATGATAATCTGAGCAAAGACCAATGCGCCTACTGTAAGGAAGTTGGCCACTGGGTAAGAGACTGCCCTAAGAAGAAACAACGAGGACAGGGACCCCCTAGGCCTACACCCATACTAGTCACTCAAGACGAAGACTAGGGAAGACGGGGTTTGGACCCCCTCCCCGAACCTAGGGTAACTCTGCAAGTGGAGGGGTCCCCAGTCCAGTTCTTGGTCGATACGGGAGCACAGCATTCGGTCCTAGTTAAAACTAATGGAAAATTATCCACCAAGTCCTCATGGGTACAAGGGGCCACAGGAATTAAGAAGTACCCCTGGACGACACAAAGGACAGTAAACCTCGGAGCCAGGAATGTAACCCATTCTTTCCTGGTCATCCCTGAGAGCCCCTGCCCCTTATTAGGGAGAGACCTGCTGACTAAAATGGGAGCACAGATCCATTTCCTCCTTGAGGGGCCCATCGTGACCAATTCCCAAAATCAGCCCGTGCCCATCCTGACTATAACCCTAGAAGATGAGTACCGGCTCCACCAAGAGCAAGTGACCCCTGACCAGGACATAGCAACCTGGCTCCAGCAATATCCAGGAGCTTGGGCAGAGACAGGGGGCTTAGGACTAGCGAAACACCGTCCTGCCTTGTTTGTCGAACTCAAGCCTGGGACAGATCCTGTTCGGGTACGGCAGTACCCAATGCCCCTAGAGGCCAAAGTAGGAATTATGCCCCACATCCGTCGGCTCCTCGACCAAGGGGTCCTTCGGCCCTGTCATTCACCCTGGAATACTCCATTGTTGCCAGTACGTAAACCTAATAGCGGAGAGTACAGACCTGTGCAAGACTTAAGAGAGGTCAATAAGAGGGTTATGGACATACATCCAACTGTGCCTAACCCGTACACCCTCCTGAGTACTCTAAACCCCAAACACCAATGGTATACTGTTTTAGATTTGAAAGATGCCTTCTTCAGTTTGCCTTTAGCCCCTCAGAGCCAAAAGCTCTTCGCCTTCAAGTGGACTGACCCTGAGAGGGGCATAAGTGGCCAACTGACATGGACCAGACTGCCTCAGGGATTCAAAAACTCTCCCACCCTGTTCGATGAGGCCCTCCATGAAGATCTGGGTGAGTACCGATGCAAACACCCTGAAATAACTTTACTACAGTATGTTGATGACCTCCTGATTGCAGCCGAGCCCCAAGAAGCTTGCCTCCAAGGGACCAAGAGTCTCTTACAAGCTTTAGGAAATCTAGGATACCGGGCCTCAGCAAAGAAAGCTCAAATCTGTAAACCAGAAGTAACATATCTGGGGTACCTGCTCAAAGGAGGGCGGCGCTGGTTAACAGACGCCCGGAAGCAAACTGTTCTGCAGATCCCCAGGCCACAGTCCACCCAAGAAGTAAGGGAATTCCTGGGGTCAGCAGGATTTTGTAGACTATGGATACCTGGGTTCGCGGAGCTGGCTAAACGCTTATATCAGGCAACCCGGGGACAGCAGCCATTTAATTGGACAGAAGAAGCCGAGACGGCTTTCCAACAGATCAAAACCGCCTTACTCTCTGCACCTGCACTGGGACTACCTGACGTCACTAAGCCCTTCCACTTATACGTGGACGAGAGCAAGGGTGTCACCAAGGCGGTGCTAACTCAGAACTTAGGCCCCTGGCAGAGGCCAGTTGCCTACCTGTCAAAGAAATTAGACCCAGTGGCTACCGGGTGGCCCCCTTGTCTCTGAATGATTGCAGCCATGGCCCTGATGGTACAAGATGCTGATAAACTTGTCATGGGTCAAGAATTACGGGTCGGTACCCCACATGCCATCTAGGGTGTACTCAAACAGCCACCTAATCGGTGGATGAGTAACGCCCGGCTCACCCACTACCAAGGACTACTACTAAACCCTCTCAGGATAACTTTCCTGTCCCCAACAACCTTAAACCCGGCCTCGCTGCTGCCTAACCCGGACCTGGACGCCCTGCTCCATGATTGCACTGAGATACTAGCTCAGGTGCACGGAGTTCGAGAAGACCTGCAGGACCGCCCACTCCCTGACGCAGACCTCGTCTGGTTCACTGATGGAAGCAGCTTCATTCACCAAGGCCAGAGGTATGCTGGAGCAGCGGTGACTTCAGAGACTGAGGTAATCTGGGCGGAACCCTTGTCCCCAGAGACATCGGCCCAAAAGGCCGAACTGATAGCACTCACCCAAGCCCTTACCCTAGGGGCAGGGAAGAAACTGACAGTATATACAGACAGCCGATACGCTTTTGCTACGGCTCACATACATGGGGCCATTTATAGGGAGCGAGGGTTACTAACGGCTGAAGGAAAAGAGGTAAAAAATAAGCAAGAGATCCTAGCCCTGTTAACAGCCCTATGGGAACCAGAAAAATTGGCTATTGTACATTGCCCAGGGCATCAGAAACCAACCACTCCAATTGCTCAAGGCAACTTTCTGGCAGACCAAACTGCAAGGAGTGTGGCAAAGGCTTCCAGTCAACTCCTTGCACTCCAGCTCCCTGATCCGTTCCCCCAGGACCTGCCATATCTCCCTGATTATTCAGAACAGGATCTCCAGTGGATCGACAAACTTCCCCTGAAACAGATCCAGAATGGGTGGTGGACTGATACTAATGACCAAACCATCCTACCAGAAAAATTAGGACAACAAGTGTTAGAACACATCCACCGAACCACCCACCTGGGTGCCCGGCGGATGATAGACCTGATCAGACGCTCCAAGCTCAAAATCAGACATAGAGCCGAGACGGCCAGCAGCATCGTGACCGATTGCAAAGTCTGCCAGCTTAACAACGCCTACCCTCAAACCCAGGCTGCAACGGGAACAAGGCTCAGGGGAACCAGGCCCGGTATCTACTGGGAGGTAGATTTTACTGAGATAAAGCCAGGGAAGTACGGGTATCGGTACTTACTTGTCTTTGTAGATACTTTTTCAGGGTGGATTGAAGCATTCCCAACCAAGAGGGAGACTGCTCAGGTTGTAGCAAAGAAAATTCTGGAAGATATCCTTCCCAGGTATGGCTTCCCCGTCCAGATAGGGTCAGAAAATGGACCAGCCTTCGTTGCTAAGGTAAGTCAGGATTTGGCTTCCATCCTTGGGGCAAATTGGAAACTACATTGCGCTTACAGGCCCCAGAGTTCAGGACAGGTAGAGAGGATGAATCGGACCTTAAAGGAGACCTTAACTAAATTGACTATGGAGACTGGTGCTAATTGGGTGGTCCTTCTCCCCTGCACTCTGTTCCGGGCCCGTAATACCCCTTACAGACTGGGCCTTACCCCTTATGAAATCATGTATGGCAGACCCCCACCCCTGGTTCCCAGCCTAAAAGATGATCTGCTCAAATCTGAAACAGAAAATGTCTCTGAACTCTTATTTTCCCTACAAGCCTTGCAGAAAATTCATCAGGAAGTCTGGCCCAAGCTGAAGGAACTATATGAGACTGGTCCCCCACCGACACCCCATCTGTACCAGCCGGGAGACTGGGTCCTGGTTAAGCGACACCGACAAGAGACCTTAGAACCCAGGTGGAAAGGACCACTCCAGGTGCTCCTAACCACACCCACCGCCCTGAAAGTAGAAGGCATTGCGTCGTGGATCCACTACACCCACGTCAAACCGGTGGACCCAACCTCCGACTTTCTTGGACCACTCACGGCAGCGACTGAAGCACCAACCACGTGGACTGTGGACAGAGCTAAGAACAACCCCTTAAAACTCACCCTGCGCCGGCAGCATAGCTCACTGCAAACATGCAGTTAAGCAGTCTAACCCTAGCGTTAGCTGCCCTAGTGGCCACTGGGGCAAACACAAAACCAGTTTCTAATCCCTTTGTCTGGAGATTCTGGCTTTATGAAAACCGAACCCACCCTGGGCAACCTCATAAGCCCGGGAAATTATTGGCCAGTGCTGATTGCCCCCCCCCCTCAGGGTGCAGTGCCCCAATCTTGCTGAATTTTACTGGTTTTCAAATAGCCGAACCAAAGGTGCCAATAATATGTTTTGAGTTTCATCAGACTGAATGCAATTGTAAACACTATTGGTGGCACCAAAACGCAGGCTGCCCCTACAATTACTGTAGAATGCATTCAGTCAGAGGGTGGCACGAGCGATCCGGGGGGAACTTCTACCGACAGGGTAGAGGCGGCATCTATACTTGGGTAGTTAAAGACCCTTGGAACTCCCGCTGGACCAAGCCTCAACATGGAGCTGTATACTATTCCTCTTCCTCCACGTGGCCTAGCAGTCACCTCTATCTGTGGCGGGGCCTAGTTCAAGTACTGCCCCTGGTCCATGGGAATATCCAATGACAGGAAGACAGACTAACACAAGAGTTACGTCCTTTCTCCTGGTTAGAATTATTACGAGAAGGAGTAGAACTTGCTAACCTTACAGGACTTCATAGCTTGTCTGGTTGCTTTCTATGTGCCACCCTAGGGCGCCCACCGCTAACCGCTGTCCCTCTGCCATGAGGATCCTCTACCCAAATTAACAACCTTCAGAATCTCACAAACGCCCCCATTCTTGATGTGCCACTGTACCTGAACCCCAGTCAGGAGAAGTTTCCCTACTGTTTTTCAGGCACCAACTCTAGCCTCTGCAACATCACTGTAACGCCCCCCAACACCAACCTGAGGGCCCCGCCGGGCATATTCTTTTGGTGTAATGGAACCTTATCTAAGAATCTACCTGGTCCCTCTGTAACTAACCAACTGCGTTTTCCTGTTACATTAGTTCCCCAGTTAACTCTCCTAACTGCCGGCGAGTTCCTGGGGTACACCGGTAACTGGACTAGTACCACTATTCACCCAGTCCCTAGACCGAGACCTGCACGAGCCATATTTCTCCCCCTCATTGCAGGAATCTCCCTCACATCATCCCTCATTGCGGCCAGACTGGCAGGGGGAGCCCTAGGTCACACCCTCATAGAAAATAACAAGTTGTACCAACAATTTGCTGTTGCTATGGAGGAGTCGGCTGAGTCCCTTGCCTCCCTCCAACGACAGCTTACATCCCTAGCTCAAGTAGCCTTGCAGAACCAGAGGGCCTTAGACTTGCTCACTGCTGAGAAAGGTGGTACATGTATATTTCTGAAGGAAGATTGTTGTTTTTATATCAATGAATCAGCTCTTGTAGAGAACCGGGTCCAGCAGTTACGCAGGTTAAGCATAGAAATGAAAAAACAGCAGTTTGCCTCAGCTGCAAACCAATGTTGGAATTCCTCTATGTTTTCTCTGTTAGCCCCCTTCCTTGGACCCCTGCTAAGTCTGCTGTTTCTGCTTACCATAGGACCTTGTGTTATAAACAAAATTTTGCGGTTTGTCAGAGAAAGGTTTGACACCATACAGCTCATGGTCCTCAGAGCTCAATACCAAACTGTGGACACTGAAACGGAGTCAGACCTATAGGACCCAAGATTGGCTCCAGAGGTACCTGAGAGAGGGGGAAATGAAAGAACACAAACACATCACAGCCCTGAGCACATCACACCCCCCCCCATATGCCTCCACTTCCTGAGCCCGACACAAACACATCACAGCCTTGAGCAATGCCTCCACTTCCTGGGCCCGACACAAACACATCACAGCCTTGAGTACAACCGTTTGTAAAAGCGCAGGAACTGATAAGAAAGCTGCTAAAAGTATAATTTAAAATGTAAACCAATTGTAATGCTGTAGCCTAGAGAAATGCCTTGTTCCTCTGTAACCTGACAAGTCCTGTTTACCTCGAGCTATAAAAAGCGAGCGCACACTTTGTTCCAGGCCCTCTTGTATGTTGTGGAAAGGAGGGACCAAGTTTGAACTTGCATTAAAGATCCTTGCCGCTTGGCTTTGACTCTGGACTCTGGTGGACTTCTTCGGGGAACAAGCGGTCTGGGCGTAACATGGAGACCACAGATCTTTTGAAGTCTTATAGTGGCTGCCGTTAGAGACAACAGATGACAAATGTTTCCTATTCAGATCTTTAAAAGGTTCTAGACTTTTAGTTAATCTCTTTAGGACTGAGAGGGTCTGGAAGAAAAAATCTAGCTATCTTAGTAGAGATTCTTTACAGATACAGATTTTCCCCCACAAAGGACAGCAGGGAAACATGAAAATCAAATATTTTGATTTTCTTCCTTGTCTCATAATGTTATGCCAGAGTCAGATTAGAAAGTAAGCCATGATATATAGGGTTAAATAAAACTCATTTGATGAGAATTTATGGTTTGTAGGGGATGACACCCCAGACCCCTTAGATAGGAATTTGGGCAAGATAAAAAAATCAGAGCTTAGTCCTCAATACATATAACATTGGCATAAAATTATTTAAATAAAAATAAAAACCAGAATTTAACTTTTGAAAATAGACTTTTATAATATTTTTAATAAAAATAGCACTATTTGCAATTCTATTGTGCTCATTTTGTTGTCAATGTAATCAGCATCATGTCCTAGATATGTATATCTAGACCTATATGTGTACATAATTAATAATAGTGTAAATTTTTAATACTGCAAAATATTTTCAGCTGCCAGTGATAACTGTTGCAAATACTATGCTAATTGTCAAAACTTCTTGAACCACAAGCTACAGCATAAAGTAAACAAAATGGATATTTGGCTCTACTGAGTAAGAATACTTTGTTATCTGAGGACATATTCCATTCATGAATTGGAGAAGTATCTAATGTGTTAATTTGTCTTTTCTCTTACACAAACACTTAATTATTCAAAATTCTCCCTATTTTTTATATAGCTGAAAGAAGAAATATTCATGGTGTTGGCAAAAGACTCAAGCTCTGTAAAATATTTGAAGAGATTTATTCTGAGCCAAATATGAGTTAGGAGATCCTGAGAACATGTGCCCAAGGCAATTGGGCAATAGCTTGGTTCTATGCATTTTAGGGAGACATAAAACACCGATCAATACAGGTAAGACGGTCATTGGTTCTGTCTGAAAAGGCGGGGGACAACTCAAGGTGTTGGGGTGGGGGGTGTTGCACTTTTAGGTCCTAGGTGAATTCAAACATTTTCTGACTGACAATGGTTGAAAGCATTTATTGTTTATCTAAAGACCTGGAACAAACCGAAGTAAGTGTCTGGGTTAAGATAAGGAGTTGTGGAGACCAAGGTTCTTATAATGCAAATGAAGCCTCCAGGTAGCCTGCTTCAGAGAGAACAGATTTAACTGTTTCTTATCAGACTTAAAAATACGCACTTTGGGAGGCCAAGGTGGGATCATGAGGTCAGGAGATGGAGACCATCTTGGCTAACATGGTGAAACCCCGTCTCTACTAAATAAAATACAAAAAATTAGCCAGACATGGTGGCGGGCTCCTGTAGTCCTAGCTACTTGGGAGGCTGAGGCAGGAGAATGGCATGAACCCAGGAGGTGGAGCTTGCAGTGAGCGGAGATGTCGCCACTGTACTCCAGCATGGGCGATAGAGCGAGACTCCGTCTCAAAAAAAAATGAACACAAAAAACCCACCAGACTCCTTAGTTAATTCTCTCCTGGATCAGGAAAAAAGCCTGGAAAGAGAAGAGGATTCTCTCTAGAATGTAGATTTTCCCCAGAAGAGACAGCCTTGCAGGAACATTTTAAAATGTGTCAGGGCAATATATTTTGGGCCTGCTATCTGTCATTTTGGCATTTTATTGCTACAGAGTCTGCTTTGTTAGTCTTAAGGTCTCTGTTTCAATGTTAATGCTGGTCAGCTATGCCTAGATTCCAAAGAGAGGAGAGTACAACAAGGCATATTCAACCATCCATTCCCATCACGGCCTGAACTAAAGTTTAGCTTTACCTCAAAATGCCCTTATCTGAGAGGAGGAATCCAGTTAGCTGGTTGGGGGTGCTTAGAATTTTATTTTTGGTTTACAATTGCATTCAGGAAAAACATATCTTGTTTTAACGATAGAGGAGAATAGATATGCAGAAAGGTTTACTCAGGTGTGAATGGTGTTAGTCACAGCCTTGAGGCTTAGGGTCCTGAGTCTTCCTTTGAAAGCTGAGTTCTGGATCCTGTATGACAGAGGAGCCATATATTCTTTAGTAAAAGCATTCTGTTTCTTTGTGATCTGTGGGATCTACGAAGCCGGGGTCCCATGGAAGGATGTCCGCTGATTAAGTCTAAGTATGGTAATGCTTGAAAAATCTCTGTGTGTACTCCGTGTCACTTTTCCCTTGTTTTAAATATTTAAAACAATTTAAACAGAATTTATATCTTTAGCATAGTAACATTTCCACTAACGTGATATGCCTCCCAACTTAATTTAAGTTTTCTGTAATGTACGTCATTCACTTTATATGTTTCTATATGTAGGTCTTATATGTCATACATTATTCATTATTATGTGTATTATATAATATTTAGTCATTTTAAATAATTTTTGTTTTATTTTGATAATACTTGCTGCTATATAAAAATGTTACTCACTAAATTGAATAGATTTATATCTGGCAATTTTTACTATGTTTTTTATTAAATCTATCAGTTTGGGATTCTTTTGGATTTTCTACATAGATGAATGTCTCATTTAAAGAGTGACAGTATTTTATTCTTTTCTTACATTCCTTATGTTTTAGGGTCATCACTATTTTTGTGTAGTTAAAGCATCAGTGCTACACTGAAAAGAAATTGAACATTTTTGTCATGTTCCTGAATTCACAGAGGTTTTAAAAAATTATTCTTCTCCCTCCATTCAATAAATTTGCTGTAGTTCTTTTGAAAATGTGCTTTATTGATTGAAAGAGTTCCCATTCATGTAGAGACAGCCTTTTGAAAAAATGTATTTTCCGTATTTTATTGCTCTTTTCTTTTTGTTTCATAAGTGGTAGTTGCATTTCATCAAATGATTGTCCTTTGCATTTAATGAGATGGTCATGTTTCTCCTTAAAGTTCTTAAACAAGTGAATTGAGTTAACATGTTTTCTAATGTTGAAAATACCTTCCTTTTGTATAACAAAGTCAATAAGGATAAATAGTTATTTCCAATAATAGTTATTTCCTATGATATTTTTATATATCATTGATTCATATTGCTAATTTTTAATTTAATTCCTTTGTATCTGTATATTTGAGTAAAATTGCATATTTTTATTTTCCTTCTCTATTAGAAGATCAGTTATACTAGCCATATAAAATGAGTATACAAAGCTATTCTGCTTGTGGAGAAACGTCCAGTGTTTCTGTTCTTTTAGTGTAGAATTCAGCGTTTTTAATGTGTTTACAAGGTTGTGTACTTTTCCTCACTATCTAATTCCAGAACATTTTTGTTACCCCAGAAATAAACCTATACCCATTAGCAGTCATTCCTCATCACCCTCCCCTTAATATATCTTTGAATTCTTTAATAGTTAGTTAGATTGCTTGTTTTATTTTGAGTTGGTCCTGGAAATTTTTCAATTTATATATATTTTCAAATTTATTGGTACCAAGGTTTTCAGGGTCTTTCTAATAACTCCAATTCCTGAAGCTTCTGTTGGTCTATTTCTATTGAATATTCTTGGGCCAATTTTCAGGCTTGTTTTCTTGCCCCTTCTCCTACGAGTGATTTATTTTTATTGTGGGTTGAAGAGGACATTTGAAAAGGGTTTTTACAGAAATAAAGCCTCAGATGGTGTTATATGTCTCTAGAGAGTGTCTACATTTGCTTCTGTCTGTAACTGTGGTCACTAGTTCCCCAGGCCATTCTCAATTAATTTCGGTGTTGGAGGGGCTGTGAGGCTGAGCAGCAGTCCCCGCTGAGGGTCGGTCTGCATCAAGTGAGTCCTTACTCTTAGCAAGTGGCTGGTCAGTACCTTGGCAATTCCTAGCTGCAAACTAATGTCCCCACGATGCCTCGAAGTCAGTGGTCAAAATCCTCCCGAATTGGACAATTCAGAGGAAAAAGGAGGTGTATGTTCCGGTATTCTATAGCACTGGAGGATGACTCTAGTTGAAAACAATTTATCACATATTTTCAGAGAGTTAGAAAAAAAGAATTGAATGATTCCCAACCCACCAAAAAATGATACGTTTGACATAATGGGGAAACCACCTTTGTAAAGAATTATAATAGTCAGAAAATTATGACAGTGAAAGAGATGTGATTTGACCACTGCATCTTGCCTTTAACCTCCAAACTACCCTTGGTCATTCCTGGGCTTGGGCCATTCTAACTAGGAGAAATTTAGTTTATAGTTTAAATGATAGTAGCCCCTCCCCCAGGCTAAACTGCCTTTGTAAAACTAATAAAAGGCCACCAGGTTAGCAGGATGCGTTCCACTAAGATGTAGGTGTAGTTAAATGATTACCAGCCATTATTCCAGAGTTCACAAGGTTTGCAACTTCTCCAATTTACTAGTGTAGAACATAAGACTGGCCTTTTAATATGTCTTTCCTGGCTTTTGCAGGCTTGTGCCTGCAACTCTGCACTCAACCACTCCTAGGACCGTTTTCTGCACCCCTAAGATTGCATCCCCTACCAATTAGAAACACCCATATCCTAGCCCCCTGCCTACCAACTATCTTTGAAAAACTCAAGTCTCTGAACTTCCAGAAAGGCTGATTTGTGTCATAATAAAACTCTAGTCTCCTATTTAGCTGGCTCTACATGTATTAAACACTGTCTCTGTTGCAATTTCCCTGTCTTGATAAATCGGCTCTATCTGAGCAGCTGGCAAAATGAACCTGTTGCATTGTTAAATGGATATGCTAAATACCCTGATCTGCCCACTATACATTGTATGTATCAAAACATGACTATGTACTCCACAAATAAATGCAACTATTATGTGGCCATTAAAAAATACATTTTTTAAATGGGCCACACACATAGCATACATTGCTATACTGCAATCTTCTACCAGATCCATCATATATTACTAACTCTCTCGCTGTCTTTAAGCATTTGTTTTTATTATTCATTAGTCTTTTTGAGTGTGTGTGTGTGTGTATTTGTGTGTGTTGGGAGGGGTAGCAGATGTAAAAGTCCTTGCATTAAGTATCATCTCTATTTTTTATTAATATTTTGCCATGTTGATCTTTTCTTTTTTTTTAACATTTTAGCTTTGTTGAACCCTCCCTTGTACCTTTGTTTTCCATTTTAATTCTCCATTGTACCTATTTTTTCCCTTTACTGCACATTCCTTAACATTCAAACTAATTTTAATTCTTGCATTTCCCACAATAAATACATTAAAAGCTACACATTTCTCTGTGTCATAAAAATTTTTATATTTAGTATTTTCTATATTACCATATTGTATACATTTATATATATTTCCATTATGATTTCATCTTTAAACTGTGAGTTACTTAGAAGATTTCTTTTAATTTCCAAATAATGGGGGTTTTAATGATTTTCGTTTGTTACCAATTGTTAACTCAATTGTGCTGTCATCAGATAATATAACCAACGTAATACCAGTACTGGTTTTATGGACTGGATTTGAAAGGAAGACATTTTCTCAACCTGCTTAGTTCAGTGTTCTATATGCAGCCACAGTGTGAGCTACTGTAAGGTGAATTGACTCATGGGTGATTTGTTAATAAGGAAGTTAGTTTAGAATGGAGTAAACACTGTCTTGGCTCATCCTCAAATATTCTAGACAAGAGGGTAGAGAATTATGGTAGGATCATATCTTTATTGAGAAATAGAAGTCTTCAATGTTGCTGCCATGCTGGCAGGAAAGGCACTACTGCATCTATCTTAAGAAAACTAGAAACAAGTACTAGGGTCCTTCCCAGGGCCACATCCCTCCTCCTCCTGTGCTGCACTCTTGCTCCATTGCCCTGTCTCCACAGACACTCTAAAGGAGCATGCTAGCTCACGCTCCGCCCATCTGCCAGTCTGTACCCACCAGCTCCACTCCAACCAAACTTCAATATATTGCCACTCTATTGTTCTGGAGCATTTTTAGCAACCACTGGGGCAGCGTGTGCTCACAATGTATCTGAATGGGCCGACAGATTATCCCCTCCAGTCTCGTGTACTCTTTTCTGTTTTGTACTCTTATTATAAAGCTGCATAGTTTTGTATTGTCCTCCACAACTCTTTTTTCTCATAATCCCTACTATCTTTTGAATATATTTTTCAGAACAATGTATTTTTCAGGAAGTAGACCATGTTTCAGTGCAGAAATATCTATATCACCTGCAGTTTCATCTTACAGTTTGTGTGGTTCAAATCTTTCACACGCTTCCTATCGACATTAAAGACAGGGGCATTATAATTACCCCAAAGGTGGCTTCTATCTTCACATTTCATGTGACCTTGAGGATTGTGATATCATGATCCATAAAATTTTATCTGTGGGATTTTTGAGGCTTTGATTTAGCCCTTCTTTTTGTCAGATACCTGAGAAGGGTCACCAATGGGACCTTCTTGAAGTTCATTCCAGATATGTCCATTTCTTCTTGTAGTTCTTTCACTTTTGACTTTATATATTTTAAAGTTATGTTACTATGTTTAGATAAGTTTAGGATTGTTCTCCCCTCCTGGTGAATTAAACCTTAATGTTTGATCTCAAGAAAGGCTTTTTGCCTTAAGGTTTGTTTTGTCTTACACTAATAAAAGTTCACTACTTTTCTATAATTTGCCTTTTAAAATCTGTTATTTCATCTGGAATCTTTGATACTTTGTTATTGGTTGATATGGTTTGGATTTGTGTGGACGCCTCTTACTTTCTTATCAACTAAGTCTACATAAAGAGGATATTTGCATCCAGTCTTTTATTCTTTTAATGTGTGATGCATTGCAAAGGCTATTTGGGCAATTAGTCTTCTACATTGCTGGAATTTGATGTCTGATTATAGCTGCCCTTTTATTAGTATCTGTGGTCCTGTATTTTAAAAATTTCAATAATCATAACACTATGATGAGAAAGCATTATTTGAAATATAATATTATGTTTTAAAATACAAACATTCACTACACTGAAAAAAAATAGGAAAAATGTAATACTGATTGTTAAACACTTTAAAGTTGTATACCTTTAAGAAAAATAATTATTTTTATTTCTCTAAGAACATATAATGCAGGCATTTATGAATATTAAATAAACTTAAATATATAACAACCACATAGTGAGTATAAATACTGAACTCTGATATAGTGGATATGTGAATGAATTCTTTTCTTTGTGAACATTTAAATTTTTTTCTTAAATTTTTATAATGATTGAGGAATTGTTGGAAGCAAAGTGTAACCCACAGAGCTAAACACACATTCAGGCCTCAATTTTGTAATTTTCTACAACCTTCCTTATGCTCGGTGCATTCCTCAGAGATAGTTGTTAAGTATATTGCCAGTGTTAGGCAAGAGAAAACATTACTCTCATTTTCAAAAATAACATTTACATTGAGAGTGCAAATTTTAACTATTATGAAAAAAGTCATATGCCCTAATGTCATGGCAAGGAATTAGCTCATGCTGAAATAGTGACTTAGTCTTTTTGAAGTCATGAAATTCCATTTCAAGCTCTGAGGTGAGTTGGTATTTTTGTTATGTTTGATTTTATTCACAGCGCAGAACTTAATAATGTTAAGAAAAAGGAATCAAAGTCTTTGAACTGAGCTGATATGCCTTCTTTTGCATGGCTTAGAATGAATGCAATCTGCAGTCTTTCCCCCTCATCCTCACATCCACAGACTCTGCTTTTGCTGAGTGGTGTGGTAACAGCACAGAGCTGGAGATCAGAACAACAGATTTTGAATAACTTCTCCATCACTCTCTGGCCTACTAGAAAATCTGGTAACCTTTCTTAGCCTTGTAATTTGAAGAGTTGTTATGAAGAGTATATTCTGCTAAATGAGAAAACAGTGGTTTGTAGAATGTAATGGAACTTTTAATATAATAGGTTTTTAATATTGTAAGTTGATTCTAGATCCTATAATTAGATTGTAAATAGATTTGGCCTTGTGTGCACCCACTCAACTTTTTTCTATTAAATCTGTTATTGGTCTATTTTCAGTATATGGACTTGAGACAAGAACATTACATGCCAGCACATATTATGAAGGTGCTAAGTAAGAGTACAAGTAGGTGACTGGCTTTTATTGCAAAGGTCAGGAAATACAGCTTTTAAGATTGATTCTGACATATGATATATATATATATATTTTATCCCTTTGGGCTGCCTTCCCAGTGATTGAAAAAAATGACTCCTCCTTCATTAATAGTTCTTTCATCATAGGCCAAGGTGGTTTTATTAGACTTTTCCTACATGTGATTTTACATCAGCAATATGAAACAAGTTATGGTGTGTACCAATATATTAACCATTCATAAATGAGTAATATTTAAATATGTAGTTATATCATGATGAGGTTTTACTTTTGCTAAATTAATATGTCTACATTAAGTTGAATCATCGGCTTAAAAATCAACTCCTTTTGGTGTCAGCCCATTTGTTTCATTACTGTTCAATACTAATAAACATACGTATATATATTTTCTAAATTTATCCTTGAATTGCTTTTTCCCCAAACTCAATAAATAAGTTTTCTACTTCTGTTGAATATTAATAGGATACTATCTGGTATGTTGACTACTCTGTGATGTAACAAACCTCCTAGTGATGGTTCTCCAAGTGCTATTCTGGCATGCATTCTGGAAAAAATGCGTCTAGTAATCTCTAAAGTCATTCACTAACTTATGCTTTTTGGGCAATTTTTGACATAAAATTTTAGCAACTTTCCTTTCTTATGAAAAGAATTCTCAGACATTAAGAATTTTAATTCCTAATTCAACATTCAAATAACACGATCCATGATTATTTCTTCAAAAAAGTTGTAATTACCATATTCTAGACCCAGAAAAATTTTCTTTTAATCATACTGCCTAGTATACACCACTTCAGATAAAATCTAAAGCAAATTTGTCTAAGTAATTTATAACAAAACGATGTGATAGATTTGAAGCAACCAGCTTTCATCCCCTAAGTCTGTTGCTACTCTTAACAGTATAAATTTATTGAGTTTTCTTATTTCCTTCATGCCATACTCTTATAAAAACTTAATATGTGATTATTGAAAAAATAAGTGGCACACTTCTATCCTTCAGCAATGTCCTATCTTACTGAAAAGATAGTTCCGCATTTCAAAAGAAGTTGAGTAAAAGACAACATGTGAAACAAAGCTAACAACACATGGAACCAGAAGTAATTAATGCGAGGGAAGGTAAAACTAAACCATGAAAAAGAGATTAGCAATATGCAAAAAGAGATCAGCAAAATTTTAAAATGTTCTTATCCTTTTGTGGCTTTTAAAGGTACTTACATGGAGAGATACAGAAGGAGAAAATCAATCCAGCCAGCCAAATCAGCTGACCCACTGAAAATAGTCCTTGGAATGACAAGTGCCCCAGCCATCTGTCCATGTCAAAGAATGAGGAGGGAAGACATGCCTGAGTTATGTTCCTGAGTGAGATAGAAACTCTCTGGCTTTCTATAAAATCCTTGATTTTACAAATAATCTTGATGAATTTGTCAATATATTTTACTATAAATAAGCCTACTCTAGTGAAAGTGATCACTAATTCGGTTTTGCACCTAAACTGAATATTACTCTTAAGAAGTTTTTTGCACTGATCCTTGTTATCCATGTGACAGATGCCATGTGAAGAGTTATCTGGGATTAAATTTAATTAAATTCATAATCTCCTTCTGAAAACTTTCTAGGAAGTTTGAAAGTGATTGGATTTTAGTCTCAGAAGATATGTATTTGCCTATAATCTTTTGGTAGGGAGAGAGCTTGGATTCAATCAGTTACCTAGAGTTCAACAGTTTGTCTGGATTGATAATACTTCTAAAATTATTTTTAAAATTAAGCTATAATTTATCACCTTTGTTATAAACCTAATTGATCCTTATCATTGTCACTTGAAATAACAATTATAATAAAATGTCAGGATATCTCAAACCAATCTCAATCTTTCATCTATGCCTAATTATAAATAATATATTCAAACAGGAATATAGCCATAACAATCTTACTTAAATAGTGTGATACGATGATGAAATGGCATTTGTAAACATTTTTGGCTCTTCTTGTTGATTGTTTCATGATATAACTTGTGTTTAATTATTTTGTCCTAAAGTGCCAACATAAATAAAAATGAAAAATAATGAAACTCATTTAAAATGTGATATGTCATATACTGACGTGGTTCATTTTGCGAGGTTTTTGTTTATTTGTAGTAGCAAATCAAAGTGCATAGAATATATATACACACATTTCTCTATGCCCCTTGTTCACACTTCAAACTGTCCAATATTAAAATGTCTCCTTCTTCCTCACACAACTTTTTGCAGATTTATACAATATTTTAACTTTTATTTAAACAAAATAAAAACATTAAAATCTCCTGAAGAATGTAGTCTTCTAAAAGTCTCAGCTGATTGTTCTGTTTTTGTCTTGTGACATCTACTTGATTGTAATTAAGGGAGTGGTTCCTGCCCTAGAAAACAGGGCCCCAGGAGAACAATCCTCCTGGACTGGTGCACATGCGGCCATCTGGTGGTCAGCCCAAGGTGAGAACCCACCCTATAGCCTACAGCATTTTGATTACAGCATTTTGATTATCAAAATTGGAAGATGAAAACAGATTTCTTTGCTTTTGCCTTCAATGCAACTGGACGTGCCACTAAAGAAAGTCAAATGAGGTCTCTTTGAGACATCCACGTGGCTGAGTAGGGAGACAGTTTCCCCTTGATTCTAGCATGTTACTTTTCTATAGTATCCTCAGCTTTGTCAGGGTACTGGAGTTAAGCCCAACTCACTTGCAATTTGTTGACTTGGCTATTTTCTATTTGCCAGGTCCCTTTTATTTTTATTTTAAGTGTCCATGCCTAGGGTGGACAATTGGAAAGGCTTTGCCAGATCCCGAATCAAACTGTTATTAGAGATATAGGCTTAGTACTGAATCCAGTCAAGCCAATTACATTACACAAAGAACACCGAGAAAATTATCAGGAGCAGAAAATAAAACATGCGGCCATCTGGTGGTCAGCCCAAGGTGAGATGAGTGCACAAAATATATTTTCTTGACCCCCATTTTCTAAGTACATAGAAAATACTAACACTAGTGTCCCTGTAGGTGAAAACCATTGTATCATCCAGTCCAAAGTGGTTTTCTAACTATTTTACTGCTCCAAATAAACATAAAGAGAACATAAAATTTTGATTTTTTTCTAATACTGTGATTGAAAATGAAATACATATTTAATTTTTCCAAAAAGTTTGATGACAAAATAGTTTATTTTCACATCAACCCATATAAATTTCTTCATATGCCAGAAAACATCCCCCCAGCTCACTGCAATTGGTATGTCATATGCCATAGCCTACATACTTTCTAAGTCAATGTTATCAATACTACTTTCATTCCTTTTGGGTTTGCTTTTATCATTCAATAATTATTCACAAGAATATAATTAGATATGATGGAACCATATGAAAGAAATTCTATACAGAATACTTCACTGAGAAATTCCTGTTCAGATGTTAAGATTTTTCCACCTCCACACATACATGATGGTTTAATTCCTTCTAGAAATATCTATGGGAACACTGCCTATGCACAAGCAAGTCTGTCTGAGAATGTTGGATAAGTGACGATGTGTATGTGTCTACTCTTTCATAGGGAAGATGATGTATGTGTACACTACAAAGACTCAAGGGAATGCATTGCAAGCAATAAAATATGAGTAGCTGAGAGGCAGAAGAAATGTTATTTCCAAATCGAGGTTACTGGGAGAGGCGTCATTAAAATGCTGTTTGCCATCGCATAGGCAGGTCTCAATTGCTCTGGGGTTGCTTCCACACGTTCTCTCACAGAATAGTTCTGAGAACATTCCAGCCAAAACTTCTATTCAAATTGGTCAGCCTGATCTTACAACACAGCTGCTGGAAGAAACTGAATGGCACTTTTGAATTTCAGCCAATTTTGCTGCCTCATGGACAAAAAACTGTGTCTGATCTGTTCCATTCAACAGCACTTTCAGAATTTGAATTTTTCTGCCCCAGAGTATATATAAACACAGCTTTGGTGAATAGACCACATGCTGGAGATGAGAATTAACTGTCTCATACCACTGTGGCCCATCATAATAGGAAAACAGAATGCTTATCATTTTCTTACGAGAAAGTATTATCAGCTTTCCCCTTTTTATTTTCTTGCTCATCTCTCTCGCTCTTACTAAACCATGAATTCTTGGAGGGCATGGATCTGTATCTTTCTATATACATCACACATTACTTATGTGCTCAGAGAATGTTTCCTAATGAATGGTCAATAGGTATGGAGTGATTATGTTCATGTAATCCTGCATCTCAACCCTAAACCCAAATTGTTCTATACAGAGCAATTTCTCCTAGAGGCAATTTTCATTACTCACATTTGATAGAATCTCTATCATTCATCAGGGGATATAATCTACATGGCTTTACTTATGGTTAAAATGGACCCCTATCTGGAACTGGATGAACAGAGGAAAGAAATGTGTTGCCTAGGCAACAGAGCTGCTTTGTTTGAATGACTTTCCTTCTTATCACAGTGGAAGTTAAAACAGATACTGTACAATAAATTGCTGAGTTTGTATTAAGTTTGCTGATGAAGAAAATAAGAGAAAAGAAAAAAAAACTTTTGAGAGAAAGATGTAAAATGTGGGGGCTATTCTCAATGTTGCCAAGATGTGTGATAGGATATTTATTTAATTCACTAAAAGTATTATGGAAATTTCTGAATAAATTCAAGAGTTACTGCAGAGCACATATAACAGCCTCTCTTTTTATTTTATTTATTTTATATTAATCCTTTAGAAAATATTACCACTTTGAGAGAAATATTCTGTGGATCTCTCTCACAGCTGTCTGCTCATATACTAGACATTCAGAAAACACAGAATAAAAGGAAAATAAATTTTGAAACTGAGTGTCAGATACTGTCAAATGTAAACATTTGATCTCACTGAAGCAAAATGATTTTGTATTTGTAATTGCAATATTTCTTATGAAAATAAAATCTTTTTAAAAAAGGTTTGACATCCATCTTTTTTAAAAAATAAGAGGTGGAATTTTATAGCTCAGTTCATTGACAACTGTTTTATTTCTCTTAGATTGTTTTAATTGAGAAGTATCAATACATAGAAGTTCTGAATCAAATCCATGTTGACTTAGAATTCTTGTGCAGATCTTAATAGTCTTGTTATTTCATTGGTGAAATTGAGTATAAAATTATCGACGAAACAGTGTTGCTCTCAGGATTAAGAAAGATAACCCATTAAAGAACCAGCACAATGCATGGCACCAAGTACATAAACAATGCTAGTCAATTATTATTAACCAAATATAATTATATGGAGAAAATGAAATATAATATTTCTCTGATAACAAAGATCTCACCAAATCACTTCAAAAGCTAGATAATAGCTATGTTTCTAAGGGTGCATATAAGATATTAAAAATAATTTTCATTAAGTTAAACAGACCTTTTAATATACTCTTGATAGCACTAAACAATAAATTTCCATGTTTCTTTGCACTAAGTTATGTACTTTACCTCAACATTACCATTTTGTAATTTAAAAAAATCCATTGTGCACAGCCTCAAATGTCAACATATTTTGTGATGACTATATTACATTACATATTCTTTATCTGAATTTGTAATACCCATATTCCAACTTATTATTGTTTAACAGCATTGATTCTAAAATATTAGACTTGGAGAAGCAATCATATGTTATCAATGCATAAATTACAGTCATTGTAGGGGTATTTTGCATGGCAAATAATATCTAGAAAGATACATGACTTAGCTAAGAACAAATGTAATTAGTGACTATCTACAATTAGATCTAGCTTCTAATATAGTACACTTTTTAACCTGTCATTTCTAAGAACTAAAGTATCATAACACTAATTCTGTTTTTTTGTTTCGTTTTGTTTTGTTTTGTTTAAATTCACTGGTCTACTGAAATACTCCTTTGAGGTATTTGAACAAATCTTTGAGTGGTACAAAGTCAATAGTGAAAATAACTTTATTTTTTAATCATTGTCTAACTTTATGTACCAATGAGAGGGGGTTGTCATTAAAATATTTATATCTTGTCTGTAAAGGATGTTATTTCTCCTTCACTTATGAAACGTAGTTTGGCTGGATATGAAATTCTGGGCTGAAAATTGTTTTCTTTAAGAATGTTGAATATTGGCCCCCACTCTCTTCTGGCTTATAGAGTTTCTGCCGAGAGATCCGCTGTTAGTCTGATGGACTTCCTTTTGTGGGTAACCCGACCTTTCTTTCTGGCTGCCTTTAAAATTTTTTCCTTCATTTCAACTTTGGTGAATCTGACATGTGTCTTGGAGTTGCTCTTCTTGAGGTGTACCTTTGTGGCGTTCTCTGTATTTCCTGAATTTGAATGTTGGCCTGCCTTGCTAGGTTGGGGAAGTTCTCCTGGATAATATCCTGAAGAGTGTTTTTCAACTTGGTTCCATTCTCCCCATCACTTTCAGGTACACCAGTCAGATGGAGATCTGGTCTTTTCACATAGTCCCATATTTCTTGGAGGCTTTGCTCATTTCTTTTTACTCGTTTTTCTCTAAACTTCTCTTCTTGCTTCATTTCATTCATCTGATCTTCAATCATTGATACTCTTTCTTCTGCTATATCAAATTGGCTATTGAAGTTTGCGCATGTGTCACATAGTTCTTGTGCCGTGGTTTTCAGCTCCATCAGGTCATTTAAGATCTTCTCTACACTGTTCATTCTAGTTAGCCTTTTGTCTAATCTTTTTTCAATGTTTTTAGCTTCTTTGTGATGGGTTTGAACATCCTCCTTTAGCTTGGAGAAGTTTGTTATTACCGATCATCTAAAGCCTTCTTCTCTCAACTCATCAAAGTTATTCTCCATCCAGCTTTGTTCCGTTGCTAGCAAGGAGCTGTGTTCCTTTGGAGGAGAAGAGGCACTCTGATTTTTAGAATTTTCAGCTTTTCTGCTCTGGTTTCTCCCCATCTTTGTGGTTTTATCTACCTTTGGTCTTTGATGATGGTGACGTACAGATGGGGTTTTGGTGTGGATGTCCTTTCTGTTTGTTAGTTTTCCTTCTAACAGTCAGGAACCTCAGCTGCAGGTCTGTTGGAGTTTGCTAGAGGTCTACTCTAGACCCTGCTTGCCTGGGACATCACCAGCAGAGGCTATAGAACAGCAAATATTCCTCTGGAAGCTTCATCTCAGAGGGGCACTCACCTGTATAAGATGTTAATCAGTCCCTACTAAGAAGTGTCTCCCATTTAGGTTAGTTGGGGGTCGGGACCCACTTGAGAAGGCAGTCTGTCTGTTTTCAGATCTCAAACTCCATGCCAGGAGAAGCATTACTCTCTTGAAAGCTGTCAGACAGGGACATTTACATCTGCAGAAATTTCTGCTGCCTTTTGTTCAGCTATGCCCTGCCCCCAGAGATGGATTCTACAGAAGCAGGCAGGCCTCCTTGAGTTGTGGTGGGCTCCACCCAATTCGAGTTTTCTGGCCCTTTTGTTTACCTACTCAGGCCTCAGCAATGGTGAACACCCCTCCCACAGCCTTGCTGCCGCCTTGCACTTTGATCTCAGACTGCTGTGCTAGCAGTGAGTGAGGTTCCAGAGGCATGGGACCCTACAAGGCAGGTGTGGGATATAATCTCCTGTTGTGCTGTTTTCTAAGACCATTGGAAAACCTCAGTATTAGGGTGGGAGTGCCCTGATTTTCCAGGTACCATCTGTCATGGCTTCCTTTGGCTAGGAAAGGGAATTCCCTGACTCCCTGTGCTTCCTGGGTGAGGTAATGTCCCACCCTGCTCTGTGGGCTGCACCCACTGTCTGACAAGTCCCTGTGAGATGAACCTGGTACCTCAGTTGGAAAGGCAGAAATCACCCATCTTTTGCTTTGCTCATGCTGGGAGCTGTAGACTGCAGTTGTTCCCACTTGGCCATCTTGGAAATGCTGAGAGATTTTGTCACCACCAGGCCTGCCTTACAAGAGCTCCTGAAGGAAGCGCTAAACATAGAAAGGAACAACAGGTACCAGCCACTGCAAAAACATGCCAAATTGTAAAGACCATCAATGCTAGGAAGAAACTGCATTGACTAACGAGCAAAATAACCAGCTAACATCATAATGATGGAATCAAATTCACAAATAACAATATTAATCACAAATGTAAATGGGCTAAATGCTCCAATTAAAAGACACAGATTGGCAAACTGGATAAAGAGTCAAGACCCATCAGTCTGCTGTATTCAGAAGACCCATCTCACATGCAGAGACACACATAGGCTCAAAATAAAGGGATGGAGGAAGATCTACCAAGCAAATGGAAAACAAAAACAAGTGAGGGTTGCAATCCTAGCCTCTGATAAAACAGACTTCAAACCAGTAAAGATCAAAAGAGACAAAGGAGGTCATTACATAATGGTAAAGGGATCATTTCAACAAGAAGAGCTAACTATCCTAAATATATATGCACCCAATACAGGAGAACACAGATTCATAAAGCAAGCCCTTAGAGACTTACAAAGAGACTTAGACTCCCACACAATAATAACGGGAGACTTTAACACTCCACTGTCAACATTAGACAGATCAACGAGACAGAAAGTTAATAGGGATATCCAGGAATTGAACTCAGCTCTGCATCAAGCGGACCTAATAGACATCTATAGAACTCTCCACCCCAAATCAACAGAATATGCATTCTTCTCAGCACCACATCGCACTTATTCCAAAAGTGACCACATAGTTGGAAGTAAAGCACTCCTCAGCAAATGTAAAAGAACAGAAATTATAACAAACTGTCTCTCAGACTACAGTGCAATCAAACTAGAACTCAGGACTAAGAAACTCAATCAAAACCGCTCAACTACATGGAAACTGAACAACCTGCTCCTGAATGACTACTGGGTACATAACGAAATGAAGGCAAAAATAAAGACGTTCTTTGAAACCAAGGAGAACAAAGACACAACATACCAGAATCTCTGGGATACATTTAAAGCAGTGTGTAGAGGGAAATTTATAGCACTAAATGCCCACAAGAGAAAGCAGGGAAAATCTAAAATTGACACCGTAACATAACAATTAAAAGAACTAGAGAAGCAAGAGCAAACACATTCAAAAGCTAACAGAAGGCAAGAAATAACTAAGATCAGAGCAGAACTGAAGGAGACAGAGACACAAAAACCCTTCAAAAAATCTATGAATCCAGGAGCTGGTTTTTTGAAAAGGTCAACAAAACTGATAGACCTCTAGCAAGATTAATAAAGAAGAAAAGGGAGAAGAATCAAATGGACACAATAAAAAATAATAAAGGGGATATCATCACTGATCCCACAGAAATACAAACTACCATCAGAGAATACTATAAACACCTCAATGCAAATAAATTAGAAAATCTAGAAGAAATGGATAAATTCCTGGACACATACACCCTCCCAAGACTAAAAGAAGAAGAAGTTGAATCCCTGAATAGACCAATAACAGGCTCCAAAATTGAGGCAATAATTAATAGCTTACCAACCAAAAAGAGTACAGGACCAGATGGATTCACAGCCAAATTCTATCAGAGGTACAAAGAGTAGCTAGTACCATTCCTTCTGAAACTATTTCAATCAATAGAAAAACAGGGAATCCTCCCTAACTCATTTTATGAGGACAACATCATCCTGATACTAAAGCCTGGCAGAAACTAGAGACACACACACACACACAAAAAAGAGAATTTTCCACCAATATCCCTGATGAACATTGATGCAAAAATCCTCAATAAAATACTGGCAAAATGAATCCAGCAGCACAACAAAAAGCATATCCACCATGATCAAGCTGGCTTCATCCCTGGCATGCAAGGCTGGTTCAATATATGCAAATTGAGAAATGTAATCCATCATATAAACAGAACCAAAGACAAAACCACGTGATTATCTCAATAGATGCAGAAAAGGCCTTTGACAAAATTCAACAGCCCTTCATGCTAAAAACTCTCAATAAACTAGGTATTGATGGGACATATATCAAAATATAAGAGTTATTTATGACAAACCCACAGCCAATATCATACGGAATGGGCAAAAACTGGAAACATTCCCTTTGAAAACTGGCACAAGACAAGGATCCCCTCTCTCACCACTCCTATTCAACATAGTGTTGGAAGTTCTGACCACGGCAATTAGACAGGAGAAAGAAATAAAGGGTATTAAATTAGGAAAAGGGGAAGTCAGATTGTTCCTGTTTGCAGATGACATGACTGTATATTTGGAAAACCCCATAATCTCACCCAAAAATCTCCTTAAGCTGATAAGGAACTTCAGCAAAGTCTGAGGGTACAAAATCAATGTGCAAAAATCACAAGCATTCCTATACACCAATAACAGACAAACAGAGAGCCAAATTATGAGTGAACTCCCATTTACAATTGCTTCAAAGAGAATAAAATACCTAGGAATCCAACTTACAAGGGATGTGAAGGACCTCTTCTAGGAGAACTACAAACCACTACTCAATGAAATAAAAGAGGACACAAACAAATGGAAGAACGTTCCATGTTCATGGATAGGAAGAATCAACATTGTAAAAATGGCCATACTGCTCAAGGTAATTTATACATTCAATGCCATCCCCATTAATCTACCAATGACTTTCTTTGCAGAATTGGGAAGAAAACATGACTTTAAAGTTCATATAGAACCAAAAAAGAGCCCACATTGCCAAGACAATCCTAAGCCAAAAGAACAAAGCTGGAGGCATCATGCTACCTGACTTCAAACTATACTACAAGGCTACAGTAACCAAAACAGCAAAGTACTGGTACCAAAACAGAGATGTAGACCAATGGAACAGGGTAGAGCCCTCAGAAATAATACCACACATCTACAACCACCTGATCTTTGACAAACCTGACAAAAACAAGAAATGGGGAAAGGATTCCCTATGTAATACATGGTGCTGGGAAAACTAGCTAGCCATATCTACATATGAAACCGAAACTAGATCCCTTCTTTATACCTTATACAAAAATTAATTCAAGATGGATTAAAGACTTAAATGTTAGATCTAAAACTATAAAAACCCTAGAAGAAAACCTAGACAAAACATTCAGGACATAGGCATGGGCAAGGACCTCGTGACTAAAACACCAAAAGAAATGGCAACAAAAGCCAGAATTGACAAATGGGATCTAATTCAACTAAAGAGCTTCTGCACAGCAAAAGAAACTACCATGAGAGTGAACAGGCAACATACAGAATGGGAGAAAATTTTTACTATCTACCCATCTGACAAAGGGCTAATATCCAGAATCTACAAAGAACCTAAACAAATTTACAAGAAAAAAATCAAAGAACCCCATCAAAAAGTGGGCAAAGGATATAAACAGACACTTCTCAAAAGAAGACATTTATGCAGCCAACAGACACATGAAAAAATGCTCATCGTCACTGGCCATCAGAGAAATGCAAATCAAAACCACAATGAGATACCATCTCACACCAGTTAGAATGGCAATCATTAAAAAGTCAGGAAACAACAGGTGCTGGAGAGGATATGGAGAAATAGGAACACTTTCACACTGTTGGTGGGACTGTAAACTAGTTCAACCATTGTGGAAGACAGTGTGGCGATTCCTCAAGGATCTAGAACTAGAAATACCATTTGACCCAGCCATCCCATTATTGGGTATATACCCAAAGGATTATAGTGTATAGGGTATATACCCAAAGGATTATAGTGTATAGGGTATATACCCAAAAGATTATTTAGTGCCCTTTACAGAGCTCATCTATAACAACAAAACTTTTAGTTTGAAAAATTATAAATTTGCTACAAAAAATGCGTTGACATTGCAGAGTTATTTCTAGTCATCCTACATTCTTTTAAACTAAAAGACTTCCATCATTTTTCAATACAAATATAATAAGATTTTATTACGAACACACACACACACACGCAGACACACATAGACACATTTAATTCTACCACACAGCATGACAGTGATAGTACAATGGATGAACTTTTGTATTAATAGGAAACTGAGCTTCATATAAAGACACATGTACACGTATATTTATTGTGGCACTATTCACAATAACAAAGACTTGGAACCAACCCAAATGCCCATCAGTGATAGACTGGATGAAGAAAATGTGGCACATATACACCACGGAATACTATGCAGCCATAAAAAAAAGGATGAGTTCATGTCTTTTGTAGGGACATGGATGAAGCTGGAAACCATCATTCTGAGCAAACTATCACAAGGACAGAAAACCAAACACCACATGTTCTCACTCATAGGTTGGAACTCAACAATGAGAACACTTGGACACAGAGTGGGGAACATCATACACTGGGGCCTGTCATGGGGTGGGGGAGTGGGGAGGGATAGCATTAGGAGGTGTACCTAATGTAAATGATGAGTTAATGAGTGCAGCACACCAACATACACATGTATACGTATGTAACAAACCTGCACATTGTGCACATGTACCCTAGAACTTAAAGTATAGTAAAAAAATTATATCTTATTTTAAAATTAAATAAATTTATTTTCAAAGATGTATTTTCAACAAATTTACATTTACACCATTCCTAGATTAATATGCTATACAAAATGAACTTGTGGTTTATTTGGAAGATATCTAGGTCAGATAAATATTGTCTGGCAAGGGACAGACACATTGGCAAGGAAAATACAGAAAAGCGTGATCAAGATAATGTACTTGGAGCATAATTCATGCCCAGATACCGAGTGTTGACTACAATTTATTTCAGTGCCATATTTACTGGACAAAAAAGATACATACCATACATCTAGTACAGACCTAGGTAGAGTGGAGATAATATGAAATAGAAAAATAATTGAAAGTTCTTCTCTTGAGAAAATAAATCTTACCTGGCACATATCTTCAGAGGGCTATAAGGTATATGGCTAGTCTATTAGCCACCAAAACTTGAGGAAATCAAACATTCCTCTTTGCTTCTCCATCCCATGACTAAATTGTTGAATTTACACTGAATCGTATGTCTGTATACAAAATGTATCTACTAAATTTTTCCAGGGAGTATCATTACGCATTTTGCATCACCTTGTAAAACTGACAGTTCACAAAAGCAGAGCTGCCCTTCACAGAGCTCATCAATAACAACAAAACTTTTAGATTGAAAAATTATAAATTTGCTACAAAAAATGCGTTGACATTGCAGAGTTATTTCTAGTCATCCTACCTTCTTATTTTTAAACTAAAAGTCTTACGTTATTCTTCAATACAAATACAACAAGATTTTATTACGAACACAGACACACACACACAGATATTTAATTCTACCACATAGCATGACAATGATAGTACAATGGATGAACTTTTGTATTAATACAAAATGAGCTTCAATTGCAGCTCCTAAGAACCATTACAAATGCCCAAATAAAAGGTATACATTTCATGTTTTTACTGCATGGTTTTCTGCACACAAAGAAAAACCACAAAGTAAGGAGCCTAAATGCTGCTATTTAAAACAAACAAAAAAATGCAATAGATTTCTTTCTGTTCTGATGTGCAAAAAGTCTTAGAAATAGCTACTCCTATCCTTACAACAAGAAAAAATATGAACGCACTGAAAGTTAATGACTTTTTTTGGGCCCATTAAAGAACTGAAGTCTCAGGGCAAACTGTCACCTGAAATCTGCAAAGACAGGTGAATACAGAGAAACAGCTGAGATTGTCTTACCTGGAGGATGGGTTGCTGGAGCCATAAAGTTAACACTTCTGGAAAAAGTGGTCAGCATGGAAGAACAGATGGGTAATGTAAACAGAAACTCTAAGAAAAATTCAACGAAAATGCTAGAATCGAAAAACTCCAAAATAGAAATATCCCTTTGATGGATTCACCAGAATCCTAGACATGGCAAATAAAATAAAGAGTAAGCTTGAAGGCACGTTAACAGAAACTTCCCAACTGAAATGCAAAAAGTGAAAAATATATAATGAAGAGGAAGAAGGAGAAAAATAAGAGAATAAGGAGGAGGAACAAGAAGTACCCAAGAACTTTGGGACAGTTTCAGAGCTGTCATATATCTGTAATGACAATATCAGAAGAAAAAGGAGACAAAACCGAGAAATATTTGAAGTAATAGTCTTTGAGATCTTTCCAAAATTAATGATACTCAAAACTAAAAACCAGAATACACAGAGAACACAGAGCAGGATAAATAGGAAAATAAATAAATAAATAAATAAACAAACAAACAAACTCACCTACATGTAACATTTTCAAATTGAAAAAAAAACAACACAAAGAGAAAGTCTTGCAAGAAGCCATGAATGGAAGGTGAGGGAATGCTTACTTTTAGAGGAACAATGGTAAATTTACTTTAACTCTGTTACACAAATTAACTGAAAGCGTATTTCCATAGATAATACTGCACATAATTGTTTATGTCAACTTATTCACTGCTGCCAAAAATTGGAAAATATCAAAATGTCCTTTAATAAGCAAATGGATAAAAAAAAAATGTGGGTCATCTGTGCAATAGAGCAGTATTCAGCAGTAAAAAGAAATGCACTATCAAGACATAAAAGGGCACTGAGGAAACACTGGACGTTGCTAAGTGAAAGAATCAGTGTAAAAAGGCAACATACTATATGCTTTCAATTATAGCACACTCTGGAAAACCAAAGACATAAAGATGATACAAAGAGCAGTAATTCCAAGAGAGATCAGAGAAAGAGAGGAGGACAGGAGAGTAGAGGAAGAAGGCACAGGAGATTATTTAGAACATTAACACTGTGTTGTATGATTGTAATTATGGATACATGACCCTATCCATTTTTCAAAAACCATAGAACTTACAGAACATAACGTGAAAATTAAAACATGCAAATTAAGAAACAGAGAATTGGGTATCCCAGGAACTAATTCGGGCCATGATAAGAGAATCTAACTGTATTACAAATGTATAAAACAACCTCATTGATGGGGTTGGGAAGAAAAGGAGCTGACCTAAGTAACTCTGGAAAGAAGGAGTATCTATAAGGCTAAACGCAAAAAGAACTCACATAAGAACGGTGCCATAGTTGATAAAGGTGTTGCCCATGGAGACACAGGTTAAAAATTCTCGTACTGCTATACTTGTATTCTAGAATTGAATGCATCGGTAAATGGCTGCTTGGTGGTGGGAGCCAAGTTTCTAACTATTGAAGTAAAAAATTTATAGACAAGAAGAAGCAGCTAAATGATTCAGGTGGTGATAGATTAGAGAGTTGAGGTCATTAGTATCAACTCATGTTTAGCTGAATATAGCTACAACTGGATATATACAAAAGTATTTATAAATATCTGTTTAAGGCCAATGAGTATACACACATGTTTGCTGAGATTGTCTAAAGGAAAAGGACATCAAGACACATAACACCCAGTTCCTGATTTCTAATGTCATTGTTCAGTAAAAGAAACCAAGGCTCCTTAGAGAAATGGCTAATTCTAGAACTCAGAAAGTAAACAAGATGATCATGGAGAATCATATAGTGCTAGAAAGGAAGAAAGTGCTCCACAAAAGTTAAATAAATTTTTAAAATGCGCCATAGACTTTAGTTAACAATGACATATTAATATTGGTTCATTAGTTGTAACAAATACCCAGTACTAACAGAAGATGTGCTATTTTGCTACTCTTTGTGCTATCTTTTCAATTTTTCTTTAAATCTAAAACTGTTTTAAATATTAAATTCTATTTAAAAATCACAGTGAAAGGAATTCAGTTTTCTTAGGAAAAAAGAGATTTCAGTTACATTATTACAGTAAAATATCATTTAAATTCCTGTGAATTACAGATAAATGAAAAAAACTTAAACTCCATTATTAAATGTCTGATCCTAGGCACATGGCCATAAGATGTATGTTACATCCTTTAAACTTCTACTTTTTAATCTTGAGAAGGAGTTGATGATATATTGTTTTTTTCATGAAGTATTCCATCAGTATACCTCAAAGCAAGCCATGATGTTACAGAAAGTTTTAATGCTTAAAATAAAAAATCAAAAGACAATGAATGAGCCTCTTTTACTTTTTTTTAGCTCTAGTTTACTGCAAATATCACTGACACATGTATAAAATATTTCATGGATCATTCCCCTTCCCTTCGCAGAGGTCTATTTGATTTTCATTTATCGCGATTCATTCTGAAATTGCCTTTCTAGTGTCTGTCATCAGTTGAGGTATTCTTTTTTTTTTTTTTTTTTTTTGAGACGGAGTCTTGCTCTGCCGCCCAGGCTGGAGTGCAGTGGCCGGATCTCAGCTCACTGCAAGCTCCGCCTCCCGGGTTCACGCCATTCTCCTGGCTCAGCCTCCCGAGTAGCTGGGACTACAGGCGCCCGCCACCGCGCCCAGCTAGTTTTTTGTATTTTTTTTTTTTTTAGTAGAGACGGGGTTTCACCGTATTAGCCAGGATGGTCTCGATCTCCTGACCTCATGATCCGCCCGTCTCGGCCTCCCAAAGTGCTGGGATTACAGGCTTGAGCCACCGCGCCCGGCCAGTTGAGGTATTCTTGCTCAAATGCTTTCAATCCTTGCTCCTCTTGTGCTTCTGGTGCCTAAATTGACTAGAGTTGAGGAAGGGCTTCCCTGGTGTAGATGACATTTTGTTCAGTAAGCGCCTGAATGGAACAGGCCAGATTTTAAAAGAAAGCAGAGAATTACAAGTACACATCTTTCCACACAGAGAGGATTTCTGCTTGCTACGCTTTTCATTTTAGCCCAAGCTTGGGGATTGAGTTTCGAGTATTAATGTTACAAACCAAGGAATCAAAGTGTGTTTCTTGGATCATTTACTTTCTCCACAGCCCAAGTCATTGTAACCTTGGATTTTCTGATGTCATAATCTTCAGGAGATTAAATGAGGAGATTTCAAAGCTAAACTGTCTGAGATAAAGTCCCACTTCCACTTCCAGCACTTGCTCAATGCAACCCTTGGAAAATTATTTTCAGTTTGATGACTTGTTTTTTCAGCATAAAGTGGAGATAATAATGGGAATTAATTCATAGGATTGTCTGAGGATTCAGTGAGTCATTGTATGCAAAAAGTGTTTAGTACAGGGTCTGGCATGAAGCAGGGGCTAAGAAAATATTTGCTGTTATTATGTCGTTTACACCTTTCTAAAACAACCAGGTAGATGCATGAAGGTAAGCATTTATATTATTCAGGCTCTCAAAAGAAAAACCAATTTGTTGGAGGAATGATTAAAATAGCTAATTGCACTCCTTGCCTATCATTCTATTAGTCCCCAAATGCTTGCTAAAATCCACACCCACAATACAAGTTCCCTAATTTTGTTTCCTTATCCATGTCATTCACTTCAGAATCAATATTCCCTACAAATCAAGTCACTGATGAAAGTGAAATTACATGCAAGAAGTCTGGGAACTCGATGTTTTGCACTCTCTGCTAAGAGAAGGCCCACTGGAAGACTGGAACAGCTGTTGGCTGACTAGCACCCTACGTCTACCAGGTTCCATACCATCCTGACGATAAGGCAGCCATGCACCAAAACAGGGCAGCTGACGACCTGCACTCAGCGTCGTCATGATTTCCTAGAATCTGTACTCACAAGTCGGGTCTGCTTGTCCTGCCTCATATTTCTCAGAATTGCTTCAACAGAAATTTGGACTCAACTCCTCATTGGTTGATTTGCTTTTCTATGACCACATTAGAAGTTAAGTCCTGCCAGCCACAGTGGCTCACACTTGTAATCCCAGCACTTTGGGAGGCTGAGGAGGCAGATCACCTGAGGTCGAGTTCGAGGCCAGCCTGGCCAACATAGTGAAACACCGTCTCTACTAAAAATACAAAAATTAGCCAGGTGTGGTGGTGGGCACCTGTAATGCCAGCTTCTTGGTGGGGCTGAGGCAGAAGAATCACTTGAACTGGGGAGGCAGAGGTTGCAGTGAGTCGAGAGCACGCCACTGCACTCTAGCTTGGGCAACAAGAGTGAAAATTCATCTCAAAAAAAAAAAAAAAAAAAAAGGAAGTTAAGTCCTGATCAGTTGTGTTTCAATAGTTTTGTCTAACCACAAAAAACTGTGATTAAAAAAAAAAAAAAAAAAAAAAAAACTGCAAAGAACAATAAAAACGTTTACAGAATAGAAGAAACTATCTTCCACCGTCTTCATCCCAGAGAATGCATTCCAAATCTGAGCCTGATGACATTACTTTTGTTCCTGACTTAGCAGGTGAGATAATGCTAACCATATTCAGTACGAATTCCCTGTGTAAGCATTTCATTTATAACTTTCACCAAAAATAAAACTAATGTACCCAGGATCACATTTAACAAGCACTGGAAGTAGGACTTTAATTCGGGCATTTTAGCTTTGAAGTCCCTTCCTTTCATACTGCTGATACTCTACTAAAAGACTTGAACATCCTCATGATTGTGATGCCAAAAAAAAATCCAAGATCATGGTATACTGGATGGTACAGAAAAATGATCGTGGAGATACACTGTGATTCCTTGAATTGTAGCATTCATAGCTGTTCTTGCTATCTTCTGAAACTAAAAATTCTACAAGGCATCAAGTTGTTAATTAAAAGAAAGTATGACATTTAAAAAAGGAAATGGATGCTTTACTGCACTTTGCTGCTGATGTTCATTGCTCTGCCTCCTTTTCTATTACGAACTTCCTGAGTGTCTGTCACCTGTCACAAAGGTAAATCATCAGGACTTGCAGAGCCCTGTAGATTTGAGGAGCAGAGTGGGCTCTGTAGCTGCCTGAGGACTGTGTCAGGGCTGGAGAAAATCTTCTACTTCAGGATTTAGTTGCCCCATATTGCCTTGTAAATGATTGCCTATCCTATTTCCAGAGAAATAATCAGCAACTCAAACTGATGGTGGAGCATGATAAAACCAGGGCAGGAAAAACAGCTATTAGCAGGGCATTTATTTCCCTTCTCCCCACTCCTACCTTCAGAGCCAGTAGATTCAACCTGAGAGACTGCTTTTTCCCAGCTGGATCCCTCCCAGTCAGATGCTGGTTTTTTTTCTGAGTCTCAAGTCAAGTCACTGGCCTGGGATGTACCTGCTGAGGGACTGTAAATGGAAGACTTCACCTGTGCTCTGGGCACAGGCTGCTCTCTGATATGGGGCTCATTCTGAAAAGAAGACAAACGTGCAGATAAACTGCAAAGTATGGAAATAAATATAATAACATTGGTAGGGAAGTGGAAACCAATAGAACACAAGAGAGAGATTTAAGAATGGTCAATGTATAAGTGGCAACCGAAAATATAATAAATATGCCACTAAAACCAACGGGAAAAATAGATGATTTAGAAGGTGGTACTAGGACATGTTTTACTACTGGGGAAAAATGATAAAACTGTATCCCTGCATAATACCATGTTCCAAGTTTGAAACTAGATGTATCAAAAACCTCAGTGTGCAAGGTAAAATGATAAATTAGAATATCCTTATTTTTAGTAATCATGTAGCTTGCCACTCTGGACAGTAATCTGGCAATACAAAGTTTAAGCATGTGCAAATCTTAGAAAGTCAGATCATAGATACATATTCTAAAGATATTCTCACACAAGGGAAAATATGCAAGGATATTCATCCTGGTGTTATCCTGTGATGACAAGGCCCTAGACGCAATCTCAAAGTCTATCTCTGGAGAAGAATACTGAGAAATTACAAGATAGAGACAAGGTGCACATATTAACAGAGACAAGTTTAAAAAAATGCTGAGCAAAAGTACAATAGAATAAGAAAGCATTAGAACACAATAACCTATGCAATCCTAAAATGTACATAAATAGACAACAGAAATACTGCTTACAAGAATGTATTTGAATGTATATATCTCTACGTACATATTACATATTCACACATACACATAAATGTATAATCAGGCAGGCCTTGCATAAGCCAGTGATGATGTTTTTCATAGACCAAATAATATGATTAATTCAACTATTTGCAAGTCAAGACCATAAAGAAAAAAATAAATATATAAATAAATAACAATAATTTTTGCTAAATTTCAATACTTTTCCAATTCCTATTCTTCAAGAAAATAAACCAAGTAGTAGCAAAGTGGTATCCTTTATTTAGAAAATTACTGTTATCTTTCTCTCTGTGTATGCTACTTTTAAGTTTTTCTTTCTTTCTTTATTTTGAGACAGCGTCTCGCTCTGTCACTAAGGCTGGAGTGCAATGGCATGATCTCAGCTCACTGTAACGTCCGCCTTCCAGGTTCAAGAGACTTTCCTGCCTCAGCCTCCTGAGTAGCTGGAATTACAGGTGAGCGTCACTGTGCCCAGTTATTATTATTATTATTATTTTTGTATTTTTAGTAGGGATGGAGTTTCAGCTTGTTGGCCAGGCTGATCTCGAACTCCTGACCTCAGGTGATCCGGTCTCAGCTTCCCAATGTTCTGAGATTACAAGCATGAGCCACCACTCCCAGCCTATATGCTACTTTTAAAGCATCAAGAATTTTCACATCTACTTGCCAACTCTGGCCCCAAACAACTTTTCTCCTTGCTCTTCTATGAAGAGCACTCTTCTATGTAGAATGAAATTAAAAAAGAAAGCAGACAATGCTTTGATCCAAATAATCCAAAACAAATGAGAGAGAGAGATCCTTTAACCATCCACACTTGCTGTAAAGAGAGTAAACATGGCTTAGAGAAGAGAAAAAGAGAGTTTAAAGGCAACTTCTACAAATATTCTAAATTTATCCTTAATAATCATGGTTATTCATTATGCATTGCAGTTTTCACAAATCGTTTCATTGGTCTTTCATAAGAATCTCATGTACTTGTTAATTCTGAGACAGTTGCATGGATTACCAGATACCAGTTGCTAGCTATAAAATGGCAAATCAAGGTCTTCTGTCCAGGCCTTCTGACAATTATTTAAGTGCTTGTGCCTTGACACTAGGTCAAAAACTCTAATGGATACTGGTCAACTCAGATAGAGCATCATTAGACTTTATACAGCAGTGATTTCCTGGGAAAATCCCATCAACTTCAGCAGTGTGAAACAGACTAAGGACATTACATAAAAGAGTAATTTTTATATTGAGCCCAAGTAATTCCTGAAATTTACTCCAGTTAAGTCACTTTCATATGTTTGGATGAATGAAGCCCCCCATGAAAATTATTGATATTAAAATCCAATCTCAAGAATCATCATCGTGGAGGACTGGAGGCAGGACTGGATTGCAGTTCCAGACAGAACAGCTTGCAGAAGCTCACATTGTGAATTTTAGCTCCAGATCTACTGCAAGAGCAAACCAACAACCCTGAGAGGACACACAGACCTTCTGAAGGAAGTGAACTGCTCTTGTAGGACCCAGAAGACACCCCATATACAAATGCAGAAGTGGGAAAGGGAGATCCTTCTCTCCAGAACACACACTTCCCTTGGAGAAGCTGAAAGTCTGTTTGTGGGAGACGTTTCTGACTTTACCTGGAGCTGAGTCAATTTAGATAGCAAAGTGAAATACAGGGGTAGAGGAAGCAGCAGAAAGGTCCAGGGAGCTTGCTGCATCTCCTAGCAGGCCATCCTTGCCTGGCACCACAGGGATCCATTGGGAGGGTGATCAGAGGAGCAGGAGGTATAACTCCACAGGGAGAAGGGAATCTCTAGCTGAGTTTTGTAACAATTTGAAGAGGGCGAGAAACCTCCTGGCCAGAAATTGGGGAAAGGCACAAATCTGGTGTGCAGACTTTACAGGTGGGGGAAGAACCAAGCCCTTTTCTTTCACAGTTGGAAGGTAAGTATCCCAGGGCAAGTTTTCAAGTCCACCATGCCCTCTGCTTGGAAACAGACTTGGGGCTGTTGCAAGGTATATGGTGGAATTGAGACCAGCCCTTCGGTTTGCATGGGAGCTGGGCGAGGCCTGTGACTACTGGCTTTCCCCCCACTTCCCTGACAACCTGCATGACTTAGCAGAGGCAACCATAATCCTCCAGGCACACAACTCCAGTGACCTGGGAACCTCACTTGCATCCCCCACAGCAGCCGCAGCAAGACCCGCCCAAGGAGTGTCTGATCTCAGTGATGCCTAGCCCTGTCCCTACCTGATGGTCCTTCCCTATCCATCCTGGTAGCAGAAGACAAAGGGCATATAATCTTGGGAGTTCTAGGGCCCCACCCACCACCTGTCCCTTTGTACACTACTACAGCTGATGCTTTCTGGAAAGCGTCATCTTCTGGGTCAAAAACGAAATCAAGAGTGAAATAAAAAAATTCTTCAAACTGAATGACAATAATGACACAATCTATCAAAACCTCTGGGCTAAAGCAAAGGCAGTGCTAAAAGGAAAGTTCATAGTCCTAAGTGCCTTCATCAAAAAACTGGAAGAGCACAAACTGACATTCTAAGGTCACATCTCAAGGAAATAGAGAAACAAGAATAATCCAAACCTAAACCCAGCAGAAGAAAGGAAATTACCAAGATCAGAGCAGAACTAAATGAAATTGAAACCAAAAAAAGTACAAAAAATAAATGAACCAGAAAGCTGGTTCTTTGAAAAGATAAATAAAATTGATAGACGATTAGCAAGACTAACCAAGAAAAGAAGAGAGAAAATCCAAACAACCTCACTGAGAAATGAAACAGGAGATATTACAACTGACACCACTGGAATACAAAAGATCATTCAAGGCTACTATAAACACCTATACACACATAAACTAGAAAACCTAGAAGAGATGAGTAAATTCCTGGAAAAATATACCCTCCTAGTTTAATCAGGAAGAATTAGATACCCTGAACAGACCAATAACAAGCAGGGATATTGAAATGGTAATTTAAAAATTACCAGCAAAACATGTCCAGGACCAGACGGATTCACAGCAGAATTCTACCAGGCATTCAAATAAGAATTGGTACCAATCTTTTTGAACAGTATTCCACAAGATAGAGAAAGAGGGAATCCTCCCTAATTCAACTTATGGAGCCAGCAGCACCCTAATACCAAAACCAGGAAAGGACATAACCAAAAAGAAAACTGTAGACTGATATCCTTGATGAATATAGATGCTAATATCCTTAAAAAAAAAATACCAGCTAACCAAATCCAACAACATATCAAAAAGATGGCCCACTATGATCAAGTGGTTTTCATACCAGAGATGCAGGGATGGTTTAATATACACAAATCAATAAATGTGGTACACCACATAAACAGAATTAAAAACAAAAATCACATGATCATCTCAATAGATGCAGAAAAAGCATTTGACAAAATCCAGCATCTCTTTATGATTAAAACTCTCAGCAAAATCAGCATAAAAGGGACATAACTTAAGGTAATGAAAGCCATCTAGCACACACCCACAGCCAACATAATATTGAATGGGGAAATGTTGAAAGCATTCCCTCTGAGAACTGGAAGAAGACAAGGATGCATACTCTCACTACTCCTCTTCAACGAAGTACTAGAAATCCTAGCCAGAGCAATCAGACAACAGAAAGAGTAAAGGGCATCCACATTGGCAAAGAGGAAGTCAAACTGCCACTGTTTGATGATGATATGATCATTCACCTTGAAAACACGAAGGACTCCTCCAGAAAGCTCCTAGAACTGATAAAAACATTCAGCAAAGTTTTCAGATACAAGATTAATGTACACAAATCAGTAGCTCTTCTATATACTAACAGCGACCAAGTTGAGAATCAAATCAAGAACTCAACCCCTTTTACAATAGCTGCAAAAGCAAAAAAACAAAAAACAACTTGGGTATATGCGTAAGGAGCCAAAAGATCTCTACAAGGAAAACTACAAAACACTGCTGAAATAAATCATAGATGACACAAACAAATGGAAACACATCCCATGCTCATGGATAGGTAGAAAAAATACTGTGAAAATGACCATACTGCCAAAAGTAATTTACAAATTTAATGCAATCCCCATCAAAATAACACCATCATTCTACACAGAAGTAGAAGAAATAATTCTAAAATTCATATGGATCCAAAAAATGAGCCCACACAGCCAAAGCAAGACTAAGCAACAAGAACAAATCTGGAGGCATCACACTACCTGATTTCAAACTAAACGATAAGGCCATAGTCACCCAAACAGCATGGCACTGGTATAAAAAAAAGGCACACAGACTAATGAAACAGAATAGAGAATCCAGAAATAAACCCAAATACTTACAGTCAACTGATCTTCGACAAAGCAAACAAAAACATAAAACAGGGAAAGGACACCCTTTTCAATAAATGGTGCTGGGATAATTGGCTAGCCACATGTAGGAGAAGGAAACTGGATCCTCATCCCTCACCTTATATAAAAATCAACTCAAGATGGATTAAGGACTTAAACCTAAGACCTAGAACTATAAAAATTATGGAAAATAATATTGGCAAAATCCTTCTAGACATTGGCTTAGGCAAAGATTTCATGACCAAGAACCCAAAAGCAAATGCAATAAAAACAAAGATAAATAGCTGGGACCTATTTAAATTAAAGAGCTTTTGTACAGCAAAAGGAACAGTCAGCAGAATAAACAGATAACCCACAGAGTGGGAGAAAAATCATCACAACCTATATGTCTGACAAAGGACTAATATCCACAATCTACAAGAAACTCAAACAAATCAGTAAGAAAAGAACAAACAATCCAATCAAAGTGTGGGCTAAGGACATGAATAGACAATTCTTAAAGTAAGATATACAAATGACCAACAAATATATGAAAAAAAATGCTCAACATCAGTAATGATCAGGGAAATGTTACATGAGAGCGTTAACAACAACATGGGCCTAACTTCCTTATTTCACAGATGCAAAAACTAAAGACCAAAGAAAACAAGTAAATTTCTCAAACCTAAAAAGCAGATGATTTGTTGAGCCAGAGACTCCAACATCCCAGGCCAGTAGAATTTGATAATACCAAGCTGCTTCTGGTTTTGTTCTTTTTAAAAAGATATAACAAAACAAACAACAAAACAACAAAAAAAAAGCTTTTTGGAGATTTGACTTTCTTGCACTGCACTCAGGGTAGGATGCCCACTCCAGGGCTCTCAATAAATCAGGCTACACTGAAGCCTTCTCTGTGGCTTCTCTGACTCCATGAAGTCCAGTAAACATAGATATAAAGACAATATGGTGACATTTGGAAATTCTCTTTTGCTGTGCAAAAGCTCTTTAGTTTAATTAGGCCCCAGCTATTCATCTTTGCTTTTATTCCATTTACTTTTGAGTTCTTAATCATGAAATTCTCCCTTTTGTTGTCCCATCATAAATAGGCTAACTGAGACAATATACTGAGAGGACAAATATTCAATGGTGATTGGTATCACTAGTCTCATCTCAAGAACACGTTCCTCACATGGACAAGGGAGGGGAACAATACACACCGGAGCCTGTCAGGGGTGAGGAGCAAGGAGAGGTAGAGCATTAGGACAAAAACCTAATACATGCAGGGCTTAAAACCTAGATGACGGGTTGACAGGTTCAGCAAACCAGCATGGCACATGGATACCTATGTAACAAACCTGCATGTTCTACATGTGTATAATATAATTTAAAGTTTAATTAAAAAAAAACCAGTTTCCCCTTATAATTTTATATTAGAGGATGGTTTCTCAACATAAATTTCAGCTGATTAACCAAAGAAAGTGAGGTAAATGATTTGCCGAGCTATTTACAGTAGTGCTCTTGTGAATCAATGGAACACTACTGATTCACCTGGCATATTAGAGCATCCTATGCTGATAACTCAATATTTCAAAATTAACAATGATTTGCCAAGCATTGTTCTCCTTTTGCCCTTCAATATTGCTTCTGCTAAACTGAAAAAAGAATAAAAAATCTGTTAGAATAAAATCTTAGTTTTATTACCATTACCAAATGGCTCTGTGTAATGCTTAGAGTGAGGTTGGAGAGGCTTTTATCCCAGAAACACCACAGCATAATATAAAGAACACAGAAACAAAAGCCTAGCCTAATATATTTGACATAAAAGTCTCATAAACTTTGGAGCTTTCAGAAGACTGCGTAATTATGATATATGGCAAGACTGATGAAAATTGAGAATTCTGAATGGTAAAATGTAAAAAGAAGACCAGTGAAAGAAAAAATAGCAAAGTGTTTATCCAGAAAATACAACCCAGCATAATTTATGGCAATGAAAGGCAGGCTGTTTGTAGCATAATTGCACCATTCTATCTAAGCCCAATTTAGTCTTATTGTCTTGTCATTCCACCTTGTTCCTTCATATTCTCTAGTTGTTTTGCTTCACCTACTGAAACAGTGAACAGGTGGCTGCTTCCTCACAGGGAACCAGTTCCACTATCCACCCCCAAATGACCAAGCATGTCACCTCTGTGATATGTGGAGCATCTTGCTGTGTTTATCAACAGGAAGTAGTAAAATGGTTTTCAAAGGTTCTGCAAGTGTGTGCAAGAAGCTTTATTGAAATAATTTACCTCTAAAAGGTAGTGACAAACACTAAGAGAAAGAGAGAGTGTTTTCTGTTACTATACCTTTCTCAGGTTTTCAAGTAGAAAAGAACACCAGTGTGATTTATGGCATGCTAATTAGTTATGACCTATTCATTACTTTTTTTCTCAAAGAGAAAACATTTAAATCAACTGGAGCTATTCATTTCAAACTGATTGCAAAGCCATAACCTTACTGATGTTATCAATGTTATCAACAATAAACTTAAATTGGACACATTGAGTGAAAATAAATCTGAATTATAATCTTAAAAGCAGAAAACATGGAATATAAATATTATCACCTTTTGTTCTGACTGTTCTCCTCAAGCCAGGGAGGTAATGACTGTAAAAATATGGTTAACAGCTGCATTTTGCATGAAACATCATATTCTATGAAATATAATATTGTTCTAGAAAGAATCAAGAAGAATGCTGGCCTTCCTCTTAGAAGATTCAGTTACGAAACATTAAACTGTGAGCTCCTTAAAGGCTGAATTATACCGTATTCATCTTTGAATTCCAGTGCTTAGTACAGAACCTAGTATATAGCAGGTATTCAGTACATACTTGTTTAATGGATTAACAAATGAACGAAAGCTACCAAATGACTCTTATGAGTAATCAACATTCAAACAGAAAATAGGGAATGTCTATAACACAAACAATTGTCTTCCCATTGTTCACAAAATAATCTTCACTGAAATGTGTTCTAGAGAAGAATTAACTTAATCAGGATTTAACTTAGATTGGAATTTAGAATTAGGATTCAAAAAAGTTAAATTATTAGATGTGCTACTGAAATCAAGTGAAAATCATCTCCATTTTTATAATTTTTTGAAAACACTATATTTCATGCCTAAAATATTAAATATTTATCCTAAATTGTTTATCTCTTCTGAAATGTATTAAATGTTCTCTTCTGCTGTGTAAATGCCATGCAGCACCTAGATACAAGGAGGCTTGATGCAGAGATCTGTGTGGTCTTACAGCAGACTTGGTACTCGGAGTTTGAATGTTGTTAACGTCCCTTTTACACAGAGTCATAGCCCTTTGCTCACAGAACAAATTCAGAAACAAAACAGAGAGTTATCAGTGATAAATGATATTACAGCCAACTTATAACTTGCTTTCTACCGTAAATCATCCACTTCTTTCTCCATCTAGTGGTTTGCACAATGTGGTCCCTGCATGAGCATCACCTGGGAACTTAGAATTGCAAACCAGGCCGGGCGCGGTGGCTGAAACCTGTAATCCCAGCACTTTGGGAGGCCGAGATGGGCGGATCATGAGGTCAGGAGATCAAGACCATCCTGGCTAACACGGTGAAACCCCGTCTCTAGTAAAAAATACAAAAAACTAGCCAGGCGAGGTGGCGGCCGCCTGTAGTCCCAGCTACTCGGGAGGCTGAGGCAGGAGAATGGCGGGAACCCGGGAGGCGGAGCTTGCAGTGAGCTGAGTTCTGGCCACTGCACTCCAGCCTGGGCGACAGAGCAAGACTCCGCCTCAAAAAAAAAAAAAAAAAAAAAAAATGAATTGCAAACCATAGGCTCCTTCCCATCCCACATCTACTGAATCAGAAACTCTGGTGTTAGGGCCTAGCAACCTGATTTTTAACAAGATATACAGGTGATTCCATTGTATTCTCACTTTTGAGAATCACTGCTCTATGATATCTAAGACTACTCAAAAAACATACACAATTGCATAGAATAAAAATAAAAAAGTACTGTATTTCCATTCCATGAATTTCATCCTTAAATTCATAATATCTCTGATGGCTTAATTATGTGTCTTTCAAAATTTCCAAGGCCCAGTGGCCTGGAGATTGTCAAAATATCCTTTCCTAGGTAAGGGTTAAGTTGCTGTTTCTCCACCTTTGTGCTATTCCTGTGAGGCCTCCATGGATTATGGAGGAAGTGTGTACCTTGTTAGGGTATGCTTCTCTGGCCCATTTACCAAGTGACTCAAAAGTTGCTAATGCTGGGTGACACTCAGAACACAAAAGGGCTCTGAACAGATCCAGGCTGCTATGCAATCTGCTCTGCCTCTTGGGTTTCATGATCGAGTAGACCTCAGGAAACTTGAAGTGTCAGTGGCAGAGAGGGATGCTACAGGTGAGTCACAGTGCAGGCCTTTAGAATTTGGGCTCAAGGCCTTACTATCCTTGGTGAATGTCTACTCTGCGTTCGAGACACAGATTTTGGTCTACTACTGGGACTTAATATATAGTTCACTGTGAACTATGTATTGTTTGCCCCCAATAGTCACAGTTAGGTGTGCACCACAGTACTCCATTGTCAAATGGAAGTGGTATTTACCAGATTGGACTCAGGTACACCTTGAAGGCACAGGTAAGTTACATGAAGAGGTGTCCCAAATGTGTATGGCTCCTACTCCTGCTACACTGCTTTTTCTCTCTCAGCTTGTACCTAAGGCCTCATTAGAGTACCCTATGACGATCTAAGGGTGAAAAAACTGTTGCTTAGTTTGTGAATGGATCTGCATGATATGCAGGTACCATCTGAGATGGGCAGCTGCAATGCTGCAGCCCCACACCTACAGGGTCTTCCTGATGACAATTGCAAAGGAAAATCCTCCCAGTGGACAGAACGTGGATGAGTGGACTTGGTTGTTCATTTTGCCTGGGAGGAGAGAGAGCCAAAGATGGGGGACTATAATGATTCATGAGCTGAAGCCAATGGCTTGGCTGTATGGTTCACTATTTGAAGAAACGTGATTGGAATATTGGTGACAAGGAGGTCTAGGGAAGGAGCATGTGGGTAGACCTCACTGAATGGTCATAGAATATAAAGATATTGGTGTCCTTTGTGAATGATTGTCAACAAGTGGTTTCAGTAGACCAATACTTTAATGATGAAAATAGAATGCCCTGTTCTGTTGATGACAGCCAGTCTCTTTCCCCAGCCATTACTATCATATCCAAGTATCAGCTGGTGACAAAGTGGCTAAGGTGGCAGTGATGCAGAATACGTATGTGCTGAAAAACACTGACCTCCACTCACCTGGGCTGATTTGGATACAGCCTCTGCTAACATTGAACCATTTCCTGGGTGATCAGCCAGCTGCCTGGTTGTTTTCACTGGGCCACCTCCATCATGGAAGGGCAGAACTTTGTTCTTAGTGGAATACTTACTCACTACAGGTATTGATTTGCTTTACCTGATTACAGAGATTTTGCAAAATTACCATCCATGAACTTATAAAATGCCCTTTCAAATATCATGGCATTGTACTTAGCATTGTTTCTGACCATGGACCTCATCTCAGAGCAAATGAAATGTGACAATTGGTTTATGCTCATGAAAACTCCAAAACAATAGCACCCAGAGTTTATATATGTATGACTTTGTACGTTTGATATTTCTTAATTTTTTTAATTCTATAAGCTATAAAATAGGCCCAAGATTATAATCTATTTAACAAAGATACTGTAAAACTAAAACAAAAACATAAGTGTAACATTTTCCAGTTTCAGCTTTCTGCATATGGCTAGTCAGCTTTCCTAGCACCATTTCTTAAGTAGGGAATCCTTTCCCCATTGCTCGTTTTTGTCAGCTTTGTTGAAGAACAGATTGTTGTAGATGTGTGGTGTTATTTCTGAGGTCTCTGTTCTGTTCCATTGGTCTATATGTCTGTTTTGGCACCAGTACCTTGCTGTTTTGGTTGCTGTAGCCTTGTAGCAGACTTTGAAGTCAGGTTGCAGGGTGCCTCCAGCTTTGTTCTTTTGGCTTAGGATTGTCTTGGCTATATGAGCTCTTTTTTGGTTCCATATGAAATTTAAAATAGATTTTTCTAATTCTGTGAAGAATATCAATCGCAGTTTGATGGAAATAGCATTGAATCTATAAATTACTTTGGGCTGAAACTGGACCCCTTCCTCATACCTTATACAAAAATTAATTCAAGATGGATTAAAGACTGAAATGTAAAACCCCAAACCATAAAAACCCTAGAAGAAAATGTAGGCAATACCATTCAGGAAATAGGCATGGGCAACGACTTCAAGACAAAAATGCCAAAAATAATTGCAATAAAAGCCAAAATTGACAAATGGGATCTAATTAAACTAAAGAGCTTCTGCACAGCAAAAGAAACCAGCATCAGAGTAAACAGGCAACCTGCAGAATGGGAGAAAATGTTTGCAATCTACCCATCGACAAAGGGATAATATCTGCCATCTACAAGGAACTCAAACAAATTTACAAACAAAACAAAACAAACAAAACAGCCCCCTCAAAATGTGGTAAAAGGATATGAACAGATGCTTCTCAAAAAAAAAAAAAAAAAAGACATTTATGCGGCCAATAAACATATGAAAAAAAGTTCATTATCACTGAACATTAGAGAACTGAAAATCAAAACCATAGTGAGATACCATCTCACATCAGTCAGAAGGGTGATTATTAAAAATTCAAGAAACAATATATGTTATTGAGGCTGTGGAGAAATAGGAACCTTTTTTACACTGTTGGCACATGTATCTTGGAAGTTAAAGTAAAATAAATAAATAAACAAAATAAAACAAAAAATAGTACTGTGTTACCTTCCATGGTATAATATAGAAAACCATGAATTCATAGAAATATAAATTAACAGATAAAAGTTTGATGAGGATAAAGAAAAAAAAAAAAAAAGAATGTTTTCCACAATGATTAGTGAACTTTAAAGCCACAAAAGTGTGATTTTTGTTAACCAATTAACGTATATTATTTGCTTATATTGTCTGATAAACATGACATTAAGCACTTTTCACATATACATTTATGCTCATCATAGCATTATGGTCTATATGGCAACTTACTCAGAGAGTTTAAGAAACTGTCAAATGAGTCACAGCTAGTAAATGATAGCATCAGGTTTTGACCTAAGCAATATTTCTTTGGACTATTTTTAACACAGCATGTGTATTAGTCCATTCTCACACTCACTGCTGTAAATAACTGCCTGTGACTGGATAAGTTATAAAGAAAAAGGGTTTAATTGACTCACAGTTCCACAAGGCTGGGGAAACCTCAGGAAACTTACAATCATGGCAGAAGGTACCTCTTCACAGGGGGCAGGAAAGAGAATGAGTGCCGGCAGGGGATATGCCAGATGCTGATAAGACCATCAGATCTTAAGAGACTTAGTCATTATCATGAGAACAGAATGGGGGGAAATGCCCCCTTGATTCAATTATCATCACCTGGTCCTTCCCTTGATATGTGGGGATTATTACAATTCAAGGTGATATTTGGGTGAGGACACAGACACAAACCATATCAATCTGATTCTATTTTCTAAGCATATTATAAAACTCTGTTACCTTATGAAGGCATTTGTCATCTTCAGAGGAATCAATGTCAGAAAGTGTAACCTTGAATAAGAAGAAACTCAATTTTTTCTTTGTTTTGTTAAAAAAGAACAATCATAATTTTATATTATAAAAACATTGAGAATCTTCACAGTAATAAATAATTGTCATTTACAAAGTCAATAATACTTAAGTACCACAAAAAGGGTATTTAATACTGAACTAAGGACATTTTAATTTTTTTTCCTCAAAAATATACCAATTCTTATGTTTTTACATTCAGGGCTCTAATATATATTGTTTAACCATTAAAAAGGAATCTGAATGACATCCCATGAATGAGGCATGAAGAAGAGACATTTCAAGTCAGAAGTAAACTCACTGGAAAACATATTAAATTTCCCTTGGCCCGTTTGCTAAGAACTGTTTCAGTGGAATGCTGAGTTAAAACCTATTTGTAATAGTTTCAAAGGTGACTAAAATGTGAAGATTTGAAAACATGCCATAATTACAACTACGTAGAAGAGATTGAGATTGCAGGGAACAGACATTTCAGGCTGAAGCTACTGAATAAGTGGAGTTAATGGAGGGATTTTATTTTTAATTTTAAGATGTAGGTTGGGCATGGTGACTCACGCCTGTACTCCCAGCACTTTGGGAGGCCGAGGCGGGCAGATCATGAGGTCAGGAGTTGGAGACCAGAGCCTGACCACCATGGTGAAACCTCGTCTCTACTAAAAATACAAAAATCAGCTGGGCAGGGTGGTGTGTACCACCTGTAATCCCAGTTCCTCAGGAGGCTGAGGCAGGAGAATCGGTTCAAACTGGGAGGAAGAGGTTGCAGTGAGTCGAGATCACACCACTGCAGTCCAGCCTGGGTGACAGAGTGAGACTCCATCTAAAAAAAAAAAAAAGAAAAAAAAAAAAGAAAAATATGTAACCATATTTGTATTCCAATGGAAATAGACAAATAGAGCAGAGAGAGACAAACTGTTGATACTTGAATAAGTAAGATATAATTTCAGGAGCAGAGGCCTTAAGCAGGTGGGAAAAAAATGGAATCCAATGTAAAAGTGAAGGATTTTTGGCTAAGATGGGAGCATATGCATTTCTTCATAGTAAGAAGGGTTATGGGAATAAATGCAGCTAGTTTGGTAGTTTTTCTTAATAGATAAATAATTTTGTTCTTAATGCTGCTATAGTAGTAAAGTAAAGCCAAGGTTATTAAATACACCAATAAAGGACATTTGCTGAAAGTTTGGAGAGAAAAAAGATATAAACAGCAAATTCAGACAAATGATGACTCATAAGCAAGAGTCATGACTGGGCTGAGGTTTAGGGGTCACAAGTTGAAGGCGAACTCATCAGCATAGTTGTATGTTTTCTCTGAGTCATATTTTGCTACTTGGGGAAGCAGATAGAAATTTACTTTAATTATGGTTAAGATTTTTCAGATGTGTTGTAAGAAGGAGAGAAAGGCAAAAACGTTGGGGAGGTATGTAAATAGTGATTATACTGATGTATCATGGAATCTAAGTTGTTTAAGGATGGAATTAAGGCATAACGTGTTATGGGCACTTGAAGGTAAAGCGTTGAGGACTGGGAGTCTTCAGCTTAGTCTGGAATAGCATAACTACGGTAAGTGGGCTGAAAAAATGGGATACAGAGTTATAAAACGGAGACTCTGGAGACGGTACAGTCATAGGCAATTATACAGTTTAGGGAAGGGGCACCTGCAGACAAATGCACAAATAGTTGAGAGGGAAGCAGCATAGCACTGAAAGCTAGGGTATGGAATTCATCTTCTGTGTGAATGTTGAAGCGTAAGACTTACAGAAATAGTGCAGAGAAACAGAAACAGTTAGTCAAATACTAAAACGTTGAGTAAATGAGCAAGAGTGACCAGGTTGACGTCATCAGTATGCAAATAAGCAATGCAATCTGATGAAATGCCTGGCAAAGGAGCGGTGGCTTATGAGGAAGTGGAGATCAGGAAAAGCAAGGAGGAGCAAGGTGACAGAATGGGTCAGATTAGGCATTACAGTTGGTTGGAGCAAACCATGAGAGGATGTAATGTAAAGTTGGCCACCATTTGATATGAGGCATCAGTGACATCATCTTGGGATGGTGTCTCTGAGGATAAAGGGGAGAATAATACATCCATTGGCTCTAGTCTCCAGGTTGACAGAAATTTGTCTCATGGACAATTAATTCCATAGCATTTGTGGGTGCATCACCTCAATAGGAAATTTCCAGGCAGAAGAAAAAAGAGGAGTGATATGGGATGCAGGTTTAAGATGAAGAGCTGGTCACTTGTGCTTGCATAAATTTGTTTCAAACTCCAGAAACTTGACCACTGCAGTATTGGCTGAAGCTGGGAGAAGTGACCAAAAAGATGAAATTAAGAGAATCTGAAGTCGCTTTTAAGAGTTGTCTGGTGTACACACACACACACACACACACACACGTGCCAAAGCACACTTTTTCTCGAAAAAATGCTTCCTGTTAGAAATAGGGCTACTTTTATAACTAATATATTGGGATATCTGTACTCATAAACATAGAATATATTTTATTTAGTAACATGCATCTAGTACATAGTTATATCTTTCAGCTTATTAATTACATTTACTCAACTAAAGATTTATTTCTTATAGTGTTTACACCTGCAATATAAAAATGGTTTAATATCCTGTCAAAAAAATTTTTGGATTAGTTGACAAAAACCTGAAGACATAGTTGTTGATCTGCCATTATCTCACCATCTAACTTTGGAGAAGTGCAATTGGCAGTAAAAGAATCTACTGTATCTATATGGTAGGTGCATTCTCATTTTAAAAAGGGTATAAAATTGACTGTTGTCATTATTATATATGCATTATTCTTTGCCTCGTCAACTCATAGGCATTTAGACTGGGGTTTTCATGCTGCAAATGACACTCTTCTAAAATAGATCTTCATATTGATCTTGCTTTAGAAAATAATACTATATTCTTATTATGATATCACAACTTGCTCCATTGAATTCATACATTATATACTGTAACATACAAGTGTAGAATAATTTTGAAAATCTGGCTTGGTTTTTAAATAGCATAACAATTCTTGTATTCTGTCACGACATTTCTTTCAAGGGAACTGTTTCTTCGCTTGTTCAATTGACCCTTTTTGCACTATTGATTTTCCTTCTTATTTTTTCTACATATTAGGAAATAATATGAAGCGAGGCCCAAATTGAACATTTTAAAAAATAAAAGATAATATCACATTTCAAAAGCATATAACTTTGTGCATGTTACTATTCATCACTGAGAAATGTAACAGATTACATTTTGCTTCATTTTCTCATCATTTTTCTATGCATACTAGCAATTACACAGTTAAAAATAAAAATGAAATCCCTTAAACATTTTCACATTATCCATTATACTAGTATTATTTTCTTCCTTAAATACGCAAAATAACTTGTTGAAAACACAAATATTATAAGTACCAGTTACACCCATTAAATTTATAAAATGAGAATATATAGCCCAGAAATAGCACCTGAAAAACTCTGCTGACCCCGCTTCCCCACCTATTCATGGAGGTAGGACTGAAGCATGTGCCAGCCAAATGGCTGTTTTTGGAGAAGCAGTTTTTGGAAAGGCAAGAAACTGACATTATATTAAAGCAATTAATAAAACTACAGTCAAGTTTATGATAAAGTCCATTAGGAAAATAAAAACAAAGATCAAGTCCAAATATCCAGATGCAAGATCTGAGACACGCAAGGTACACAGAAATGAGTTTTAAGGACGGGGCATGTTCAAAAGCATAGGACATGAGTCAGATTAAGTCAACTAAAAGTGAGGTCCAGAGCAATCACCACCAACAGTGCTAGCCTGGAGAGCACAGTTCAGACAGGGCTGAGTGAAGTGACTAGGAGGGAGAAGTACTCTTGGCAATGGAGTAATGCAAGACTTCTCTTCAAGAGTTCACAGGCAGGGCATGGTGGCTCATGCCTGTGATCCCAGCACTTTCGGAGGCCAAAACAGGCTGATCTCCTGAGGCCAGGAGTTCGAGACCAGACTGGCCAACATGGTGAAACACCATCTCTACTAAAAATATAAAAAAAATTTAGTCAGGCATGGTGGCATGTATCTGTTATTCCTGCTACTCAGGAGGCTGAGGCAGGAGAATTGCTTGAACCTGGAAGGCAGAGGTTGCAGTGAACCGAGCTCATGCCATTGCACTTAAGCCTGGCAACAAGAGCAAAACTCTATTTCAAAACAAAACAAAATAAAACAAACAAACAAAAACAAAGAGTTCACAATCTGCTAGGAAACACAAACAAAAATAATCTATAATGCTATTATATAGCAACATAGAAAATGAATACTTAGGATGGGCCACCTAGAAAAAATGTGTTGAATGTGGTAGGATTTATGTTTGGGTTTTGTATAATAGGAAGTCTATTTTCTCTCATGTTTCCTTGCATTTGTTTTCATTGAGGTAAAATTCACATAGAATAAAATTGATTATTTAAAGTATATAACTCAGGGGCATTTAGTAAATTCACAACATTGTGCAAATATTACTTCTATCTAGTTCCAAGACATGTTATTACTTTCTTTTGTGTATGTATGGTAAGCACACCTAAAGTCTACTCTCTCCAGAAATTTCCTGTATACAGAACAGTATTATGAACTAGAGTCCTCATGCTGTACCATAGATCTCTAGACTAATTCATCCTATGTAATTTCAAGTTTGTACTCTTTGATTCACATCTCTTTATTTCCATGCCCTCTCCTGCCAAGTAACCACAATTCCACTCTGTGTTTGTATGTATTTGACTTAAGATCCCACATATAAGTCAGATAATACAGTATCTGTCTTTCTGTTTATGGCTTATTTCACTTAGTGTAATACCCTCCAGGCTCAACAATGTTGTTGCAAATGTCAGTATGTCCTTTATTAAGACTGAATAGTATTATATTATGTACATATACCATAATTTATTTATCCATTCATCCATCTATGAACAGTTAGGGTTGTTTTCAAATCTTGGCTATTGTGAATAATACTACAATGAACAGGGAAATGCAAGTATTTCTACAAGATGCTGATTTCACCTTCTATGGGTATATAACCAACGGTAGGACAGCTGGATCATACAGTAGTTCTATTTTTAATTTTTTGAGAAAACTCCATGCAGTTTTTCACAATAACTCTTCCAATTTACATTCCCAGCAGCAGTGGACAAGGGTTTCCTTCCCTCCACACCCTTGCTGACACCTCTCACATCTTGTCATTTTTATTATAGCCATCTTAACAGATGTAAAGTGATATCTTACTGTGATTTTTATTTGCATTTTCCTGATAATTAGTGCTGTTTAATGCCTTTGCATATGTATAGTTATTTGCATATCTTTCTTGGAAAAATGTCTATTCATATATTTTGCCCATTTTTAAATTAGATTACATTTTTCCTTTCAAGTTGTGAGAATTCCTTATGTATTTTGCATATTAACTTCTTATCAGATATATAGTTTGCAAATATTCTCTCCAAGTCCATAGATTACCTTTTTATTGTGTTATTTCCTCTGCTGTGCAAATGTTTTTTAGTTTAATAACTAATGTTTATGGATTGAAAGTTTTAATATTTTTAAAATGTCAAATACTGCCTAAAGCCATGTACAGACTGAATGCAATCTCAGTCAAAATTTCAATGGCATTTTTCACAGGAACAGAAAAAACATTCTAAAGTTATATGGAACCATGAAAGACTCAAATAACCAATATGATCTTGAAAACTGAAAACAGAGTTTGGGACATCATATTTCCTGATTTCAAATTACATGACAAAGCTACATTAAAAAGAACAATATGGTACTGGCATAAAAACAGACACATAGACCAATAGAACAGAGTAGAGAGCCCAAAAATCAATCCAAGTATACATAGTCAACTAATTATGGCAAGGCCACGAAGAAGAGACAATAGCATTAGGATAATTGGAAATTAGTACTCAAAAGAATGAAACTGTACTCTTATATAACACACAAAAATCAACTCAAAATAAATTGATGATTTAAACATGAGATCTGAAGCAGTAAAATTTGTAGAAGCAAACATGGCAAAAATCTTCTTGATATTGATCTTAGTAATAATTTGTTTTGAATATGACACTGAAAGCTCAGGCAGCAAAAGCAAAAATAAGCAAGTGTGACTACATCAAAATAGAAAACGTTTTAGTAAGGGAAAGTGTTTCTTTTTGGCAGAATGTCACACAGAGATAACATCAGGAAGAAAGGTGAGATTACAGGATGAGGCAATTACATATCTTGATACGATAAAGAACAAAAATAATGAACAGAACATGCATAAGAAGGCTGATAGAGCTGGTGGTTATAGAATTCATGGACACCTGGAAGTTCAAGAAGAAAGTCATGGAAAACTGTAAGTTTGAATTTTGCAGATAAATAGAGGAAGATATTGACTAATTAATACTGAGACCTGAGGAAGAGACTTCATATTGTATCTTCTCTTTATAATTCATTTGTATTCATTTGTATTGTCTGAAATGGCCTTTCCCCATTTCAAAACTAACGTGTTAGATAACCTCCCACAGTTTTGTAAAGTATCCCTGTGTGTGTGTGTGTGTGTGTGTGTGTGTGTGTGTGTGTGTGTTTGTGTGTGTGGAGAGAGACAGAAAGTGACAGGAAAAAAAAAAAAAAGGAGGAAGAAAAAAGGAGGAAGAGACCGGAAGAAGAAAATGAGGAATGGAAAGAGGAAGAGGTACAGGAAGGAGAAGATAGCAGTGGCGAAAAAGAGAATGTCAAATGATTCTGCCACGTTGGAAGACAACTTTGCCATTCCTTCTAGAGCTTACCACCTGATGCAGCAGTTACGCTACTAAGCATTACCCATTGATTTGAAAGCTTATGTAAGGTCTGAATATTTTTGTTGCAGCTTTATTTGTAACTGCCTTCAGAAGATGAATGAATAAATAAATCGGGGTATACCACAGAATGGCATATTATTAGGAAACAAATCACCTATCAAACCACCAAGAGACATAGATGAATCTAAAATGCATATTGTTAAGTGAAGGAAACCATTCTGAAAAGGCTATCTACTGTAGGATTCCAATTATGTGACAATTGGGAAAAGGCAAAACGGTAGAGATAGTGAAAAGATCAGTGGTTTACAGGGGTTCAGGAATGAGGAGAGTTAAATAAGAGAAGCACAGGGATTATTTTTGGGTGGTGAAACTCCTCTGTGTGACACTGCAATGATGGTTCCATGATATTATGCATTTGTCAAGACCCATAGAGTACTATAACACAAAGCATTCATATGACTGTATGCAAATTAAAACAAACATATGTTAAAGAGGTCAGAACATTCAACTAAGTGTGGGGCTGTGTATGCAGGGCCCTATAAGGCTAAGTCAGTTTTTGTTTCCATGAAGCCAGCCCACTCCTGTTTCATTTGTCAATATTTGCCTCTTAGCATTTGCCCCTGAGCTTTTGCTGGGTGTAACCAACCTCTCTGAGCAAACCAAGGTCTCTGTGTGTCCCTCGGGGTTGGAGCAGACACTGCACAGCTGTGACAGCTCCTCGATGGGAATAGTTGAGGCTGAACTGAAGATTGGCTTTTGCATCCAGGACAGAGGGAGGCAAGCAGGGAAGTTCAGGAATGAGGCACTGACTGCTGCTGACACATGGTAACCATGGGGTAGTGAGAGCCATCACTAGGGGTATTCCAGCCTGAAGGCAAGGAAAACTCCTGAAATTTGGAAAGAAGGCAGGACTGAGCAGATGTGGAAAGTCATGAAAAAGAGGGTCCCACACTTACAGGAAGACAGTACCTCTCTCCACCATTTCAGCTGCCATGCTCCAGAGCTTCTGCAATTCTGTTCTGCAGCTTTTACAGTATAAGCAGCATTTAACACAACAAGATTTATGAGAATAATTTTTGAGATTTGTTTGTTTTACCTTATATTACCAAATGTGCCTGATGGTGACCTAAAGATTTTCCTGTGACTCTACTTCACAGACAGACACAAATACAGGCGCACACTTTTAGTCCTGAGAGGATGCCAATGGCCTTTCCCTCCACACCATGGTACCACCTTCTCTTGACTGAACAGGGAGAGATGGAATCACCAAACTAAAGCAACCTAGATTAATCTGCCCATGAGGAAAAGCAATTCTGAGAACTTGAGAACTTCCAGAAGTCCCCTCATACCACTAGGGTAGACAATACTAACAATAAAAGGAAATATTTTAAGTGTAGCTAGACTTTCCTCAACTAAGAGAGTCTTTGAAATGCACAAAATGGAGCTACAGAAATGTTCCCTTCAGTTGATCAATTTTTCTGAAATGTTCATTTGGACCTTATACATTGTGGTACAACAGTTAATCCTGAGAGCATAAGGAGAAACTACAGTTTCTTCCCTCTCATATAACTTTCCTGGAAACATAAAACAAGCAAACAAATTCAAGTCAGTGTGTTTTTTTCCAGTCTGGGGGAACCTCACTGCTATTAGTGCTCTGGCTGGGGACTTTACCCGCCTTCCCTACATAAAACTTTTGCAGTCAGATCCAGGAAACAAGAGAAATGGGCAGTGGGTCCCAGTCAGAATGAATTCAGAAAGTTTCCCAGGGTATGAAGTCAGTACTGGGCTGAATGCTAAGCTTGCTTGCATTTGATCATGTAGTCATTTTATCTGTGACAGACAACACTAGAAATAGAGATGATTTCTGAGTGAAGCCAATGATTCTTCAATCACAAACTTGCCTAAGAATACTAAGAACCTGAACAATGATTCTGGCGGCACATGGGCCAATAGAAGTTGCGTCCTGTCAGCAGCTGCAACTTGTGACACAAAGAGGGGCAGGCCACTGCAGAAGGACTAATTGAAGTACAAGGGTAGAGGCCTCAGACATCCCAAAAGCACACAAAAGAAGCAACAGCAAAAAAAAAAAAAAAAAAAAAAAAAAAAAAAAAAAAAAAAAAAAAAAAAAAAAAAAAAAAATCTATGTATTAAAATATCAAGTATTTTTATTATACTCTTGTTACAGTAATTTTAAAAATACCCAGGAAGCCTGGGGCTGCCTCTAGCCAGGTAGAGAGGGTGGCGAGCACAAAGGGGCAGGGATCCAGCTGTGACACTTGAGGACACTCAGGCTCTCAGGGTTCCTTATGCTCCTGGGGCTATTTTCAACTCTAATGTGAAGTCAGTCTAGCTTTAAATGTGGGCAAATATGAACATGAATTAAACATGAAACGGCAAAGAGATATATTTAAGAAGAGAGAGGACTGCTTGAAATGCATCCAGCCATATTTTTGAAAAATAACAAAATATTAACACTTTTCAGGATTGTCAGAAGAAGGTGGCTTGAGAATGGGAATAGCCGCCCTCAAGTGAATTTCCATTATTTTCCTTACAACTGCCTTTCGCCATTTCTTCATGTATAACCTGTACTCTTATTGGGCTTTAGTCAGCATTTGCTGTGCATGATGCTTTGAAATCTTTGCACAGCAGTGGTGTGAAAGCATGCAGAGCGGCCCCTGACACTTGGAAATTCTAAGAAGGGAATAAATGAACCCCTCTTGCACAGCAACAGCTTGACCACTGATGGCTAGCCCAGAATAATTCTGGAAGTTTCAGTTTCCATCCTTTGCTCTCTGTGCCCTTCAATTGATTCTTCCACAAGTGCTTCCAAATTAAGGATTGAAAAACCAAGGAATCACAGGACTCAAAGAAATATTAATATTCATCTAATCTGGAGGTTTGGGGAATGGGAATGGATTTAGGAGAAATGAAGACAGAGACAGAGCAGCCAAGTCCTAGATCACTCACTGCTGCTTCCATTAAAATGCTTCTTTTTCCCTCTTTTGTCTGTTGGATTCCCCTATGAGATTTTATGTGAAGCACATATTTAACTATGACAAAAGGTCCAGCAATGAAAAATAACTTGAAAACTTTGGGTATATAATGGCATTTATAATGCATTAGAAAGGGTTCTTTTTGCTTTGTGGAAAATGTGCTTTGGAAATTTCTGAGTTTACATGAATGATGAAAATATAATGTTTAATTTAAAGATAATTGTTTAACACTTTTACACTGTTGGTGGGAGTGTAGATTAGTTCAACCATTGTGGAAGACAGTGTGGTGATTCTTCAAGGATCTAGAACCAGAAATACCATTTGACCCAACAATCCCATTACTGGGTGTATCCCCAAAGGATTACAAATCATTCTACTGTAGAGACACGTGCACACATATGCGTATCGCAGCACTATTCACAATAGCAAAGACTTGGAACCAACCAAAACATCCATTAGTGATAGATTGCATAAAGAAAATGTGGTACATATACATCATGGAATACTATGCAGGCATAAAAAAAGAATGAGTTCATGTCTTTTGCAGGGACGTGAATGAAGCTGGAAGCCATCATTCTCAGCAAACTAACACAAGAACAGAAAACCAAACACCACATGTGCTCACGTGTGAGAGCTCAATAACAAGAACACGTGGACAGAGGGAGGGGAACATCACACACCAGGGCCTGTTGGGAGTTGGAGTTGGGGCCAAGGGGTCGGAGAGCATTAGGACAAATAACTACTGCATGTGGGGCTTAAAAGCTAGAGGATGGGTTGATAGGTGCAGCAAACCACCGTGGTACATGTATACCTACGTAACAAAACTGTATGTTCTGCACATGTATCACAGAACTTAAAGTAAAATTTTTTAAGAAGATAATTGTTTAAAAACCTACCTGAATAATTTTAGAGTCAGATTGGGTAAGGGAAATCAGTCTATGAGCAACCCATTCCCATGTACATTCCACGACAAGAAATAGCACAATGTGGCTTCCATGCCTAACAGAATAGGTAGCAAACAGGACAACTTTGAGGCCTAATTGCCTAATCCTCAGTGCCTCTGAACTTGCCATAGTCCTTGAAAACCCATCCTAGAAATCTCTTATAATAGACAATCTGCATGGCTACATAGTTATAAAATTTCATGGTTTTTATAACACATGATACACTCAAAGATTCTTGCCACTTCTATACTACATTTAAGTATAATTGAATACATAAATATGCACACAATATACTTTTTAGTACTGGCACTCACTGAAACTTAACAGATATCAGTGAGTTTGATGATTCTTACTAAAACCATACTATAAGTCCTTGGACTACCAGGACATAAGCTGTCAAAAATACTGTGACAGCTTATTATAAAAACAGATTTAGTGACTTTGATCCTAACCTTTTCTAGCCAGGTTCACCTCCTTCCAACAAATAGTGTATGATTCCTTCCTAAAGTTAACACTTATTCTACTACAAGGTCATTGATCCACCTGCATCATACATGCTGACTCACACTCCCTTCCTAAAGGAATTTGATTCATTGTACTAATTTCACCTCATTCACTCATTCCTCTGAACAAACAAAAGAGAACATGACAGTCCATAGTCACTCTGCCAAGCACTGGCCCCTGCCCCCTCCTTGTTGAGTGTCTACCCTTCTTAGGAAATCACACCTCACTGAAATGTATAACTCCAGTTACCATCTTCATGAGGAGACACTGACCCCTCACCTAATAAAGGGTGTTTTAGAAAAACTAAATTATTTTTCTCATTCCTATAAATAGTATTTATTAAAGAAACAACACAAATCAACACAGCTGTTTAAATAAATATTGTGGAAAGACACATCCAAATGCTGTGTAACTGCAATTAAACATTGAGATATTTCTGAATATTTCTACTCCTTCCATAACAAGAGGTTTTGTTTTCTATGTCAATTTTCAAGAACAGAGAAAGAGGCTTCAAAAAGATTAATATCAAAGAAAACAATTGTCTCTTAGAAGTGTAGACAAATACAGTTGATTTTTTCCCACGAATTTACACATGATACATTACTGCAAAGTAATGGTCTTACTTGAATTCAGGTAGAACAATATTTTTCTTTTGCTGGGGTCACTTCTCGGGCAATCTCAACATTCTGGAGAGCAGTCTAGATGCAGAAATAAAAAAAATAAAATAAGTCCTATGAGCATTCAAAAATAGAAGTGATGAAATCTACACACTGAAATGTATCTACTTTCCCCATGAGGAAGACAAGCCTGCTAGTTACACTTAAATCATACACAATTTTCCACACTTTCTTGTCAATTTCTAGGAATAGCTCAAATCCCTGTAAATTATCGAGAGAGGAAGTGAGGTAATATTTTCCAAATGACTAATGTCACAAGATTAAGTTCTGTGGAATACACTTTGGGGAAATTGACTTCAAAAGGAGTACCAGAGGATATTTGGTAATCTGCCCAAAATTTCATCTGCCAGTAGGTAGCACTTGGATCCAAATTTAGAATGAGACTCCAAGTTTAAATTAGTGACAATATGTAAAAGCCTTCATCGTGAGGAATAGTCTATTGATTTAATGTCAAGAAGTGATAACTTTTTTTATGAAACTTAGCTATTAACTCAGTTTTATTGGGGGGGGGCAGGCTGATCCCTTAAAACATTGAAGGCTTGAACAACAGATTGTTAATTCTAGAGGCTAGAGAGATGCTTCTGCCTTTGTCATTTAGTTTTTAATGATCCCGTTGATGATACTTGGTCCCTCATGAACTCAACTGTAGTTTTGAAAATACTGTACTTTAATAAATGAAATGTAGGTGAGATGTCTATATTTAATAGAGAAGTGGTTATCAGAAGTTCCAGGGTGATGAAGCTGGCTGCATAAGGGTTGCTTCTATAGTTTATTGAAAATAATAATATATTTATAACTGAGGAGATAGGGTTCAATTCTGATTCTGAATCAGATTCAGATAGAGGCCTATAAATATGCATTTTAAAGAACCTCCCTCAAAATCTGAAGCATAGCTAAGCTGAGAACCCTTAACTAGAGTAAAGCTTTTGAGACGTGCTAGGAATAATTCTTGGATGGTGTGATGGTTAACACTCAGTATCAACTTGATTGGATTGAAGGATGCAAAGTATTGAACCTGGGTGTGTCTGAGAGTGCTGCCAAAGGAGATTAACATTTGAGTCAGTGGGCTGGGAAAGGCAGACCCACCCTTAATCTGGGTGGGCACAATCTAATCAGCTGCCAGCGTTGCCAAGATATGAAGCAGGCAAAATACCATGAAAAGACTAGACTGGCTTAGTCTTCCAGCCTACATCTTTCTCCTGTGCCAGATGCTTCCTGCGCTTGAGCATCCAACTCCAGATTCTTCAGCTTTGGGACTCAAACTGGTTTTCTTGCTCCTCAGTTGGCAGGCAGCCTATTGTGGGACATTGTGATTGTGTGAGTTAATACTACTTAACAAACTCCCATTATGTATATATATGTAATATACATATATATTTCCTATTAGTCCTGTCCCTCTAGAAAACCCTGACTAATACAGATGGCCCCCAGATTCTTGCCCCTAAAATGCTTCTTGGCTGCGGACTGGACTTGTGACAATTGTGGCTTTCACTCCTGTGATGAGATTCTATCAGATGACAAAAGTGAAGGGATTATGTGGCTGTCATCGCCCAAATCAGTCAATTTTGAGTTAATCAGTTTGAAGGAGATTATACTGGGTGGCCAGACTTGATCAAGTGGGAGCTCCTACAAAGGATCAGAGGTTCAAGCTGGGACAGATCCTCTCGTGCCTTTGGAAGAGGGAAGCTGCCTTGTGGAGATGGTTGCATACCCAAGTCCTCCAGGAGGCGGCCACTAGGAACCCGGAACAGCCCTTGTCCAGCACGCAGCAAGAATGTGGGGACCTCAGTGCTAGAAATGCAAAGAACCGGATTCTGCCACAAACCTAAACAAGTTTGGTAGAACCCCGGATTTCCAGATGCGAACGCAGCCTGAATGACACTACAATTGTAGCCTTGTGAGACTGTGCATAGAATCAATCTGCATATGTCGTGCCTGCACTTCTAACTATGGAAACCATGAGGAAACAAAGGACTACTATTTTAAATGACCAAGTTTGCTACATGTTTTTATGCAACAATAGATAACCAATACACGAGATAAGTCTTATGCCTCACTCTGTTATTATTGTATCCCCACATGTCATGCATGTGATTCCATATTTTTTTAAATTTATATGATAAGGAGTTCAGAATTAGATATTGTGTCAAAATAATGTTAATTGCACTGGAATAATTATTATATCTTTAAGTGTTTTCACAGGTTGTTTCCTTAGTTATTTTATGTGAGATAATTTTAGACTAATCTGTTTTTCTCCATTTATTTATTATTTTATATAGATGTATTTGATGGATTTTATTTATGAAATAATAAATATACATTAAGCCTCTTGAATTAAAAAAAAAATGTAACCTTGTACCACAGGACCAATGTTGAGGTGTGAAAGTAGGAACATTAGTTAAAGAACAACATGCTATCCTCACTGAGGCCGGTCTACTCCTGGTCTCTATAGCCACAGAGGTGAGCAGACATTAGAACTAGAATACAAGGTTCAAAGTACCACTCTTACAGCCCCAGGTGCAAATATGAAGAGCAAAAAGGGAAAGGAAGCTCGATGAGTCTAGCTAGATGAGTCTTCTGTTTACATATTTACCACCCTCAATTCCACGATTAGCCATTTATTTTCACTTCATTATTATTTTTTTACAGATGGGGCCTCACTCTATCATCCAGACTGGAGTGCAGTGGGTGCAACACTCAGTGCATAACTCACTGCAGCCTCTAACTCCTTGGATCCAGTGATCCTCCTGCCTCAACCGCCCAAGTAGCTGGGATTACAGGTGCAAGCCACAAAACTCGGCTCCTAGTTGGGACCTCTGCAGAGGCTTTAATGAAACACCGTGAGGGAAATGAAGAAATCAAATAAAAACCTCAAACCAAAACACAGACAGTCCAAAGAAGAGTTCACTACAGCTAATGAAGTAAATAAAAATCTAAAAATGGTAGGTTAATCAATGTATTACTTAACAAGGAACTAAAAGAAAGGAGAGATTTTAAGTTTCTATGGAACCGGAATAAATGAGGCAAATAAGAAATACCAGGGCTCTTGCCACCATGTCCTTCCCAGTTCTGAGCTCCCTAAGAGTGGGCCGTCTTCTCTCTCCCTTTCTAGGTCTTTGTATGTTTTTCTCTATGTGATGTCCAAGATATTAAGTTGCATTTAAGTGGGAGGAAGAAGCAAAACTGCTTCTTCTCCAGTTTTGTCAGAAGCAGAAGTCGAACTTCATTTTTGACCTAGGAATTTAACTGGAAAATTTAAGTGTAAAACATAAGAGTATACATGTGAGGTTAAAAATACATTATTGATGTTAGTTATTCAAAGTGTCTTTTAATATTGATAAATTCATACTGCATGCGCTATGATGTCTTTTTGTGAAATAAATTATTATTCACCGTAATTATTCAATGAAATTATTATTCATTGAAAACCCTCAAATACAAGTATCACTGAGGAAAACAAATTCAATTGTAAGTGACAAAGATGGAAAAGTTTCAGAAAGAAAATAAATGTTTTAAAACACTCCTCATCTATATAAAAATGTGAAACAATCACTCTGCCTGGCATATTATTTAATAAGTTAAATATCTTAGTTGTGATGGGAGTTTCACAGAAATATACATATGATAAAATGACATATACACACAAACGAGTGCACGTGTAACCAAATAACTCTGTGGGTTGTACCAAGGTCAGTTTCCTGCTTTTCATAATCAGGTACTGCAGTTATGCAAGATGTTAAATTTGGGTGAAGCTGGGTGAAGGGTACACAGCATCTCTCTGTATGTTTCTTTGCAACTTCCTAGAAATTATAACTAATTAAAATCTTAAAAGTTTCTTAATGTGGGGAAAAGAAAGAGAGGTCAGCCTGTTACTGTGTCTATATAGAAAGAAGTAGACATAAGAGACTCTATTTTGTTCTGTAATTGAGATGCTGTTAATCTGTGACCCTACCCCCAACCTTGTCCTTGCAAGAGACATGTGCTGTGGTGATTCAAGGTTTAAAGGATTTTGGGCTGTGCAGGGTGTGCTTTGTTAAACAAGTGCCTGAAGGCAGCTTGCTGGTTAAAAGTCATCACCATTCTCTTAATCTCAAGTACCCAGGGACACGTACACTGCCAAAGTTCGCAGGGATCTCTGCCTAGGAAAGCTAGGTATTGTCCAATGTTTCTCCCCATGTGATAGTCTGAAATATGGCCTCGTGGGAAGGGAAAGACCTAATTGTCCCCCAGCCTGACACCCGTGAAGGGTCTGTGCTCAGGAGGACTAGTAAAAGAGGAAAGAATGCCTCTTGGCAGTTGAGATAGAGAAAAGCATCTGTCTCCTGCCTGTCCCTGGGCAATGGAACATCTTGGTGTAAAACCCGATTGTATGTTCTGTTTACTGAGAAAGGAGAAAACTGCCTTAGGGCAAAAGATGGGACTTGCTAGGGCAAGGCTGTTCTTTATGCACTGAAAAGGTTTATGGAGATGTTTGCATATGCATATTAAGGCGCAGCACTTTGCCTTAAACTAATGTCACAGAGATCTTTATTCACATGTCTTATTGCTGACCTTCTCCCTACCATGATCCTATTATCCTGCCACTTCCCTTTTTTTAAGGTGGTAAAGATAATGATCAATAAATACTGAAGGAACTCAGGGGCTGGTGCCGGTGTGGGTCCTCTGTATGCTGAGTGCCGGTCCCCTGGGCCCAATTTTTCTTTCTCTATACTTTGTCTCTGTGTCTCATTTCTTTCCTTAATGTTCCACCTAACGAGAAATGCCCACAGGTGTGCAGGGGCAGGATAATAGGATCATCGTCCACCCCTTCACTTAAAAAGTAAAGGAAATGTTGAATATAACTTCAAATAGTGTTATCTCTTAAAGGAAAATAGAATAAAATACAAATATAGTTAAAATCACGTGTACTACAGTTGTTATGCTCCACTTCTTACATTGGGTAATAGATTCACAGATTCTTATGGTATTAATATGCTTTATATCATATATATACACACAGACACATATATATACACACATGCATATACATGTATACACACACATATGTGTTAAGGTTTTGTTTTTGTCAACTATTATACTAAAGTAAAACAAGCAAAATGCATCTTATACTGTATTTCTGTTTATGTATTTTTGTGTGCATATCTTCAGATGAGAGGTACATATTTTCTTTCCTTTACTGTTAGACAAAAAAACAAATTGTTCCTTAATGGCAGTAATAAAAGGAATGGAATGACTTGGTCTTAATAGTATATCTACAATTTGTGGCTTTATTTACATTTGATTGTCTTTATGTTAACAATGTAAAGTTGTTTGTGTTTGTATGAAGTATGTAGCAATAGAGTTAGTAGTTGGGAATTATAATTTTTCACAAATATGATCCTTTCTAAAGATGTGTAGATTTTTTTCAGGAAGTTGGGAAATATTAAACGTTTTAGAAAAAGGTTACTAAATCATTTAGCTTGCTTAAGTTTTATTATACAAATTAAAGGAATTGTAATTAAATTATATTTTTATATTTTAATAAGAGAAAGCACAAGATGTAGCCACATAACATCAAATTATAAGTTCAAATTTAGATTCCTTCATTAAGTAATCATGTATTTTATAACAATACTTATCTAAGGTAATTTTTAAATTATTAGAAAAAAATGATATGCAAACTAATTAATGGCTTTTCTAAATTTCTCTGAAAATAATACTTGAGTGAAACAAATTTACTTTCTTCCTTTCTTTCTTTCTTTTCTTTCCTTCCTTCTTTCCTTCCTTCCCTTCCTTCCTTCCTTCCTTCCTTCCTTCCTTCCTTCCTTCCTTCCTTCCTTCCTTCCTTCCTTCCTTCCTTCCTTCCTTCCTTCCTTCTTTCCTTCCTTCTTTCTTTCTTTCTTTTTTGAGACAGAATCTTGCAAACTTGCCCAGGCTAGGGTACAGTGGTGTGATCATGACTCACTGCAACCTCAACCTGCCAGGCTGACAGGATCCTCCCATCTCAGCTTCCTGAATAGCTGGGACTACAGGCACATGCCACCATGTCTGGCTAACTTTTGTATTTTGTGTTTTCTTTTGTAGAGATGAGGTTTTGTTCTGTTGCTCAGGCTGATCTCAAACTCATAGGCTCAAGCAATCTGCCTGCCGAGGCCTCAAAAAGTGCTGGGATTATAGGCATGACCCACCATGCTTGGCCAAATATACTTTCTTATCAGGACTATTACATATAATCACGGTCCAGAGAGGTCAATGTTATTTGAAGGAATGTGATATGAGAGGTTTTATATATACTAGATTTAATAGCTGAGTGACATATAGGAAAAGTTGGTTTCGAAACAGACTCTTTTGCTTTCCTAATTTCAAAGATATTTTTATTTAGCATAATTGGATGGCATTCAAGTTACAATGCATCTTTAGGTTCAACTAGTAATGCCCATTGGTTATATGACAAATGTATGTATAGACATATATCTTGATATTTTTAGGAAACACTAAGGTTTTCCAATGTAGGGTTTCTGTAATGATCTGAAAATTATAGTTGTAAATCACTGAAAAAGGAAAATAAAAATGACATGGCCATAATGGAAGCAATTTTCAAGCAGATAATATGCAGAACATGGTAGATGAGTGTCCCTGGCTGAGGATGATGTAAATTAATTGCTTCACTTAGTTAAGTTAAGCAATATTAAGTCAATTATACTCTTTCTGGATATAAAAGCTCTATTTGGAGATGAGTACAAGGATGAAAAAGCTCTACAGCAAACATCAGTATACAGGACACAAAATAATTTTTGGATACACTTTGACATTTTCCTGATTCTTGCTTGAATAAATCACTACTTGCAAAAATGATTTCTGTACATCCATACATCAGTTAGCTAAAGCCTCATTCCTGTCACTGACTGCACTGTGATATAGAAAATTAATCTTTTCTTCACTCAGACAACTTGCTAGAGCAAGGTAAATGGGAATCTCTGGCTGGGGATGGAGACTAAACTTTAAGTTAAACTGACTTCACTTAATTAAATCGAGCAATATTAAGCCAATTGCTCTCTTTTCAGTAAGCAAAGCTATGCCTGTGAAGCTCATCAAAGCAGAACTCAACACTGCTCTGTCCGATATTATAAACACCTGACACCAAACTCAACATTTGTGTGTGTGTGTGGGGGGGGGGAGACAAAAAATTATTTTTACTGCTGGGGAGGGGAAAGCATAGTTTATATGGATTAGAGTCACTATTGTCTTAATTTATGACATACATAAAATATGCTAAAAGCAAATTTGAAAACCTATAAATAAGGGATGGCTTATTCTTTGACCATAATGTTTAGAGTGATATTCACAAAAATGAACTTTATCTTCTGATGTTGTATAGTCATACCATTTAGTAAAGCCATGGAGCATAATAAGTATTTAGCAATAGAATTCATAGTTGGAGATAATATTTTTTTCAAACAGTTTCCAAACTGTTGACATAAGGGTTGCATATTTTGAAGAGTTACTTCTATTTACACATTCACCACATGTTTGAGTGTATATTAGGGACTTTGTAGTCTTCTAGGGTCTGTGAATGTAGCAGGGAAATAAAACAAGGGACAAATAGATAAGTGAAATTTATATTATGACATGTAATACTTTGTACGCACAAAGAGAGTTGCAACCAGATATCCCCTAGTAATTTAAAATGTGTTCACTAAAAATTATCTACTTAAAAACCTATCTACTTTTAAATATCTTTTGATTTTGCCCAACCAAACTATCATTTCAGTCAGATTTTCTGATAGAGCTTTAAATGAATAAGCACCAGTAAAGAAGGTTTGCGGTGTTATCCACTGTTCATGCTTGTCAATGGAGAATTGCCAGTTCTCTGGAAAAAAGCAATCCCCTTTCAGAATTTCATACTGGAACAGAACATGTTCATATGCAAAGTTCTTTGTAACTGTGCATCATGCTGTACCAGCCACGGCAAAGCATCTGAATAGCAGAGAGCAAAGTTCTATTCTCCTTAACCATTTCAGACAAGCATTGTGAAAAATCAGCTTTCTGTTCATTTTTACTTCTGACCATAGTTTAAGCATATTGAGCAGGCCCATGATGATAGACAAAAAAAAAAAAAAAAAAAAAAAAAGAATCTGTGTCTTTTTATCAGGGTCTCTGAGATCAATAGGAGCATTAAAATGGAAGAGAGACAAGAGGAAAAAGCAAACGAAAGAGGTAGATCAAACCCGTAGATTTCAGTCTGTCAGTTCAATAATTTGCAGTGCTAAAGGCAGCAATTGTAGAAATGTAGTCATTATCTTGAAAAGGTAGGATTCAACATAAGTGATTTTTTTGAATTCTTTTTTTTTTTTTTTTTTTTTTTTTTTTTTTTTTTTTTTATTATACTTTAAGTTCTAGGGTACATGTGCATAACGTGCAGGTTTGTTACATATGTATACTTATGCCATGTTGGTGTGCTGCACCCATCAACTCGTCAGCACCCATCAATTCATCATTTATATCATGTATAACTCCCCAATGCAATCCCTCCCTCCTCCCCCCTCCCCCCTCCCCATGATAGACCCCAGTGTGTGATGTTCCCTTCCCGAGTCCAAGTGATCTCATTGTTCAGTTCCCACCTATGAGTGAGAACATGCGGTGTTTGGTTTTCTCTTCTTGTGATAGTTTGCTAAGAATGATGGTTTCCAGCTGCATCCATGTCCCTACAAAGGACGCAAACTCATCCTTTTTTATGGCTGCATAGTATTCCATGGTGTATATGTGCCACATTTTCTTAATCCAGTCTGTCACAGATGGACATTTGGGTTGATTCCAAGTCTTTGCTATTGTGAATAGTGCCGCAATAAACATACGTGTACATGTGTCTTTGTAGTAGACTAATTTATAATCCTTTGGGTATATACCCAGTAGTGGGATGGCTGGGTCATATGGTACATCTAGTTCTAGATCCTTGAGGAATTGCCATACTGTTTTCCATAATGGTTGAACTAGTTTACAATCCCACCAACAGTGTAAAAGTGTTCCTATTTCTCCACATCCTCTCCAACACCTGTTGTTTCCTGACTTCTTAATGATTGCCATTCTAACTGGTGTGAGATGGTATCTCATTGTGGTTTTGATTTGCATTTCTCTGATGGCCAGTGATGATGAGCATTTTTTCATGTGTCTGTTGGCTGTATGAATATCTTCTTTTGAGAAATGTCTGTTCATATCCTTTCCCCACTTTTTGATGGGGTTGTTTGTTTTTTTCTCGTATATTTGTTTGAATTCTTAAACTTGTCAGTTTGCATTTAGAATTTTAAACTACAATTTAAATAATCTATTATAAAAGCAAATTAATTTCACTAAAAAAATTCCTGGGTGGAGTGCGGTGGCTCCTGCCTGTAATCCCAGCACTTTGGGAGGTGAAGGCGGGCGGATCACGAGGTCAGAAGATCGAGACCATCCTGGCCAACATGGTGAAATACCGTCTCTACTAAAAATGTACAAATCAGCTGGGCGTGGTGTCGTACGCCTGAAGTCCCAGCTACTCGGGAGGCTGAGGCAGGTGAATCACTTGAACCCAGGAGGCGGAGGCTGCAGTGAGCCGAGATGGTGCCACTGCACTCCCACCTGGCGCAGAAGCAAGACTTCGTCAAAAAAAAAAAAAAAAAAAAAAAAAATTGAAGATAAATCTGTAATACTTAGTCTATTAAAAAAACTTGGAATTCTAACTGGAAGATTTAATTTTGGAAAAATTGTATTTTGGAATACTCAGAAGCAACAGTAAAAGGGACACAGATAACTCGTCTTCTAGTCAATAGGTTATAGGTTATGATTAAGTAGAATTTTTCGAAATTTAAAACTAGAGCATATGGGACTTAGTTTCTGTGGATGAAACGAGTCTGTCTCAATAAAGGGCAGTGGAATAACTGGCTGAGTCGAGGAGAGTTGCTTTCTTCCCAGTTGATGGAATCTACAGAGTTGACAGACCAGAAAGGGCCTCCCTTGGCGGGTGAAGGGAGAGTCCTCTCTTCTGAAGAGTGAACTGGGACCCAGGGTATGGAAGCAGGTAGTTAGCAACTCTATGAGAAAAGACTGGAACCATGAATCCTGGAAACAGCCGCATGACACCAGATGCCATCCCCTTCTGTTTGCTCTGAGCCCTTAGAAAGGCTTCCTAAAGATTTCATGGTGATCTCTGCTGTGCCTTGTTATAGAATATGCGAGAAAGTTTCTGTGTCCAGGCTCCCATGAGGCAGTAAGAGCATGCTCTGAATCTGGAATAGCCGGGGCATGTTAACCTCCAGGAACAGCAGTGGGGACAGATGACAGGAGCAGAACACGTCACTACATAATCACGAAGGAATGGCCAGGCTGATGTCAATCAGGACAGAGGATTCAGCTTCACATATGTGATGTAAATACCCCTTCCTATGCTGATGTCCTAGATTAGATAGCGCCTCAGTGGGAGACCCAGCGGGCTAAGGAAGGGAAGCATGATGGAGGATGAAGTCTTGCTAGGGACTGGTGCTTTTTGTTGTTGTTGTTGTTGAGACGGAGTCTTGCTCTGTCACCCAGGCTGGAGTTCAGTGGCGAGATCTCACTGCAAGCTCCGCCTCCCGGGTTCACGCCATTCTCCTGCCTTAGCCTCCCGAGTAACTGGGACTACAGGCGCCCGCCACCATGCCTGGCTAATTTTTTTGTATTTTTAGTAGAGAAGGGGTTTCACCGTGTTAGCCAGGATGGTCTGGATCTCCTGTCCTCGTGATCCCTCTGCCTGGGCCTCCCAAAGTGCTGGGATTACAGGCGTGAGCCACCGCGCCCAGCCAGGATTTAATCTTTTTTTTTTTTTTTTTTTTTTTTTTTTTTTTTTTTTTTTGATACGGAGTCTCCTCTGTCACCCAGGCTGGAGTGCTGTGGCGCAATCTGGGCTCACTGCAAGCTCCGCCTCCTGGATTCACGCCATTCTCCTGCCTGAGCCTCCCGAGTAGCTGGGACTACAGGAACCCGCCTCCACGCCCGGCTAATTTTCTTTTTTTCTTTTCTTTATTTTTTTTTTTTTTTATTATACTTTAAGTTCTAGGGTACGTGTGCATAACGTGCAGGTTTGTTACATATGTATACTTGTGCCATGTTGGTGTGCTGCACCCATCAACTCGTCAGCACCCATCACTTGGACTCGGGAAGGGGAACATCACACATCGGGGCCTATCATGGGGAGGGGGGAGGGGGGAGGGATTGCATTGGGAGTTACACCTGATATAAATGACGAATTGATGGGTGCCCGGCTAATTTACTATATTTTTAGTAGAGACGGGGTTTCACCGTGTTAGCCAGGATGTTCTCCATCTCCTGACCTCACGATACGCCTGCCTTGATCTCCCAAAGTGCTGGGATTACAGGCTTGAGCCACCGCGCCTGGCCAGTGCTTTCTTAAAGCCAGCGGGCTGCAGGGTTCACTCTGGGCAGCCTCACTTGCCCATTGGCTTGGTGACACTATTTTCCTGCTCTCAGGTTATTCACAGAGCTGCTCTGACAAGAACCAGGGCGACTAATTCTATCTCACTTCCTTATTTTGTTCTCCCAAGCAAGTGGCAGTCAAGTCAAGCTCTCCACCTTCCCTGTCACTGTACAATTCAATTCAACCACAAATCACACAGCATTTCTTCTGCCTCTCACTCTTCCTCCTTCCTCTTCTCTTTCTCTTTCCCTAAATATTATTCCCCTCTCTTTCATTCTTATAAAAGCAGTTTAGGCCAGGTTGTGAAGGATTTTCAATGCTTGTCTAAGATTATATGCTTTATTAATGCAGAATAGGGAATGAATAGTGTTTTTTTTAAAAGACAATTATCTCTTAATCTAATTTGTGGTCTTTCCTTTTGCCCCTTAAATATTGCTGCTACCCAGGATGTTTTGATTCGGTGTTTCATTTTTGTTTTCTTTTTCTTTTTCCTATTTTTTTTTTTTTTTTTCTGATTCTTCCATACCTTTTTTGTGGGAATGCTCTCCTCACTAGACTAGGGCTTTCAAATCTATAACTACCTCAGGTACTCAAGGGCAAATCACTAATTCTATCTTTAGGCCAGAGGTTTCTCTGAACTCCAGATACACATACACAACACACAACACATATACCACAAACTCTCAGGTCCTCTTGGAAAGTCCCTAGAATCAGCACATTGACACTGAAAGTTAGCCTTTCCCCACAAAGACATGGCTGTCTTCCCATATAATCTATTAATAGTACCATCACAACTCCCACGCCCCAAGCCACGAAACTGAACTTAATATTTGATTTCTTCCTTCGCTTTGTCCCTATACAATCAGTGGGTCAAGTTCTACTAAAATCTCGAAATTATTTCCCAACTACATACTTTCCTTAAGTCTTTCTACCTCATTTACCTTATCCTGTTATTTTTCCTTGCTTAGATTTCCATAATCATAAAAAACTGATTATATAGTGTTCCATACAAAATCTCTAATTTGTTCTATGCGCTGCTGCTGAAGTCATCTTTTTGAAACATAAACTTTCAGCTTATATGATCATGTGACTCTTCAGCAATAAGTTCTTTCATAGATCATCATCATCTTCAGGACACAGTATCATTTAGAATAATATTCACTATCCTTAATGATCTATCTATAAGTCTTGACATTACAATATCATCTTCTGTATTTTACTATTCCAAAACACCATTCTCTAAATATGAAATCCTCTCTTTGCAGCAGTGGTCCCTCTCATTGGTGGCTGCATCTGCCTGAACTCCCCTTTCCCCACACTTCTCAGACTCCTACGCTTCTTCCAGGCTTGTGTCCAGTGTTTTCAAAACTCCTCCAGAAAGTACCCTACAGTCTATGTTCTATGCCCAAGTTCTGTGCTCCCAAAAGAGTACTACAGCGATTCTGTGTTTCTGCAAGAGCTCAGTGAGTATCAAATAAACTGATATGAGTAGGTCTTCAGGTTCAAAATCCATAGGATACATTATAAGGCAATGATTAGCTATGCATAGTGTTTCTAAGGGAGATTTCAGAAATATATTATGACTCAGAGAGATCACAAATCACATGACTTGTTATTCAGGGAAATTTACTAACACACTATGTTATTTTATTTACATTTTATTCACAATGAAATGTAAATCTTAGAAGCCATCCTAGTGGCGATATAAAATGAGAGCACAAAAAAGCAAAAGCATGTCCATGCTTCTAAGTGGTGAGGACTGATCTTAGCAATCCATATGACCCTTTAAGAAAACTGGGAGGTTTTCTTCTTGGAAAGAGGTAATTCTTTCAAAGCAATAGCATTTTCCTTTTCAAATGCATCTCAAAAGTCAACAAAAGTTACCAGTTACCATTAGAATAGATGTTGTTTATATCACCCCTTTAACACAAAAATTTCAGATACTATTGAAAGTCAATTTGCTCTAACAACGTTTATGTGTCAGAAATTGTATTCAATTCCATAAGGCTCCAGGTGAGTATTATCTAGAAATAGTTCTTCCAACCCTAAAGATTAGTAAATTTTTCTCAGAAGATGAGACACAAACTGCATAGAAAATTAAGTGCAATGCCCAAGAGCATGTCCTCCTTGTATTAGAAAACCAACAAACACATTACTCAATATGTTGTCCTGCATAAGTATCAAACATGCAGAGTTTGCTACTGTTTTCTTGTTCTGAATTAAAATTGCTCCCAGTTGATTCCTCATTTTAAGTCTAGCAGGTAAGGGCCCAACTTAGCTAATTGGGCATATTTTTCAATAGGAGAGGGAGCTGCAGGTGGATTCTGGTTTAATTCTTGATTTAATTTCTTTGTCTACTTTGCTGGTGGTATTCCAGAACAGATAATTAAGATTTTTGAACTGTGATTCCCTCTCTCTCTATATATACTATGGAACCTGTAAGTTCCATTGTATATAGAACCAAATGAATGAGGACAGAATGAGAGGATACCTGTGAATACGCCATAGAAACACTAGGCTCGGCTACTGAATACAATTGCTGAGAGAATCAAATACTCAAGTACACACATATGACTCTAAATTTCATTGAAGCTGCAAAACAATCACTGCTATTTTATTTCCTTTTTTGATACACACGTCAAATAGTGAAAATATTCTCTATATAAACATGATAAAATAGTGAAGACTCACATTTTACTTTTTCCGTTGACCAAAATCTCATTGAGATTACAGTAAAGAGACTAGAAAAACACAAATTAATAATTACAAAGAACAGGAGAGGACATAACAATGTTTTGGAAGTTTAAAATCAGATGTGTGATGAGTAACTTGCTTACAAGGCTAATGCCTAAACCTGTGCTAAGCCAGCAGCAGGCAAAGAATAGGAATAAGAAAACTTATATTGCAGAATTTTGGTAAAACCAGGATATGTAAAATATAGATGTTTGAAAGTATTGCCTCAAGTGAACAGAAAATAAGACTGGTTTATAGGATATGTAAAGAGTTTAGTAACAAACTCATAGAACATAACTGCAACCAATTACAAGTGAAAAAAAGGAATATTTAAAATAGTCAAAAACCTTCTAAAAGTCAATAAAGAAAAAAGTCAAATAATCCAATATAAAAATGGACCCAAGACAGGAACAAGCATTTTAGAAGAGAAAAAACCCAAACGGCCGGTCATCATCAAAAAGCACTCAATGCCCACTAACAGTTATCAGGCAAAGGCACATTCCATTCACAGTGTGTTATTTGACCATTAAATTAGAAACAAATGCAGACAATAAATGCTTGAGACTAAGAGGAGCAACTGGTTTGTAAACTCTAGTAGGAACATTAATTGGTACAATAATTGTGGAAAATAGTCTAGTATTATTTATTAAAGGTGTCCATATCCAAGGTCTCAGCGATTCTATCCCCAGATATACACCCTTAAAAAACAAAAATCCCCTTACACATGTGCATCGAGACATACCAGAATGTCTGTTCACCAAAGCATCTTTATCATAGCAAAAATTGAATCAATTAAAAGTTATGTTGATGTAATAAAGAATAGAGAAACAAATTATGCAGTGTTACTGCAATGGAAGGTTGATTACAATGGAGAAAAATAATAATCTCCAGCTACAAAAATCAACATGGAAATCTAGGAAAATGAAAATGTCTGTAGGTATTCAATAATTGCATAGTTGAAAATTAACAAACTTTGATTTCCTATTTCACATTTAAAATTGTTTTTATTAAATTGAAGTTAATAGTATTACCCTGTTATTCTAAATAGAAGTCCTGTTTGTGCTCCATGACCATAGGCATAGCATCCACTGAGTATTGTCAATCCCTGGGGACTCTGCCCAGTGCTCTCTGATGGCCGTCTTCCTACACTTAAAAAGTATTGAGAACCCACCCAAGAAGCTACTTTATACATGGGTACAATCTGTTTTTTATTTCCTAAGAGACAACCTAAAAATAAGACTGCATATGTGAAAGATGAATAGATACCATATATATTCAAAAATTTTCTAAAATTCCAGCCATGTGACATTAAAGTATCAAGAAAGCCTTGGATATCATGGATCTACCATAATCTGAACCTGGTAATGTGAAGAGAACCCTTTATTGCTTAATAGAAGAAATGAACCAAAAGTGCCTATCTTGATGTCCCAATGGATCAGGTCTCCCAAACGAAGATGATCATGGAATTTGCCACCCAAATAATGTCACTTGGGAGAGTGATAGGAAGAGGTATGAATAATTTGCTAGGATAATAGACATAAGCCAGGAATGCCCTGGAGAAAAGAAAACATACATTTAACTTACCCAAAACTAACAACCACTTATTGCTTTTGTCTGTCAATGAACATTTCTTTAGAAATTTCTGAAAAAGTTAACTTCTGTCTAGCTTTGGTAACTACTTTTATAACATTCTCGATTCTATGGATTTGTTTATTTTCATTTCTATGAATGTGCAAGACAGGAAAGGTCTCAGTGCTGTAAACAAAGCATCAGTAGCAATCTCGAGAAGGTGTAAATTGTTTTGTTTCCTTGGCTGAATTGTTGAATTTTACCTCCATTTTTATGACTTACAATGAAAAGTCCTAAATATTACATTTTTATTTTGGCATCCAGTAATACCCTATCTGCAAGCTCGGGGAAAGTCCATAATTCAAAATTTTCTTAAGGGCTTTTGCTGCTGTAATATTTAACCTCCTTCCTTTTTTGATAAGAAAATAATAATGATGCAAAGAATACGTTTTTAATTGTATGTTGAATAATATGTATTTTGTGTATACTAATATGTATTTTTATAATCAGATTTACCTTAAAGAATTATCAAGTAATCATTAAATATAAGTTTCTATTGGGGAATAATTTAAACAAAATAAAATACTCATATACGAAGGACACAGTTTGATGAGTTTTAGCAAGCCTATATAGCTTTGTAACCACTCCTGTGATCAAGATACAGAACATTTCTATAGCACTCAGGCACAGTCACTCTTCTGATTTTCATCTTTATAGTTTAATTTACCTAGAAAGCAAACAAATTAAATACTACTATAGCTATGTATCTAAATATCTATATACAGACATATAGATGTGTCCATACAGCCATAGATATTAATATCTATTTTTGTCTAGTCTTCCTTGTTTGAGATTCAGCTGTTTTTGCACCAATCAGTATTCCATTCTTTGCATTGCTGAGTAGCAATCATTGCATAAATATAAAACCATTTGCTTATCTATTCATTTGATCATGAGAATTTTGTGCAATTTCAATTTAGATATGAAAACCTGCTATGAACACTTGATTTATTCCTCTTGGAAATGGAAGTGTTATACCATTTTACATTTCACACAGTGCTTATGAGTTCAGTTGCTCAACATCCTTAACAACACTTGGTATTTATTGCCAGTCTTACTCCTTTTAGTTATTCTATTGGGTGTGACATGGTAGCCCAAGATGGTTTAATTTCCACTTACTTGATTAATAATGATGTCAGCGCCTCTTCATGTACTTACTCACAATTTGTACGTCTTCTTTAGTGGCATACCTGGAGTGCTTGATCAGAGCACTTGCCCATTTTTAATGGGCTAATTTGTCTTTTTAGCAATAATTTCTATTATTCTTGATACATCTTGTCCATGGGCAAAACTAGGAAATACATGTACATATCCCAATCTACATTTTAGGTTATATATTAAACTATATACAGTAATACATATATAACGATATATACATATAGATGTACATTATATATATCAGTCATATATAGATCACTGCATATATTGATTTTTATATTCTGAAGTAATCTTAGATTTCTGGACTAAATCTATGTGGGCAACGTGTGTTATCCTTTTATGTATTGCTGAAGGAGATCTGACAATATTTCAGAAAGGATTTTAACATCCGTGATCATAAGTGCTATAGGTCCGTAATTTTAATACATTTTCATTTTGCTATAGCACTTGTCAATGTTGGATTCAGGGCTATACTGATTTCATACAACAAATTGGGAATGTTTCCTCTCCTTGTATTTTCTGAAAGAATTTGTATAAGTTTTGCGTAATTGTTTCCTGAATTTTTAATAGAGTGGACTAATGAAGTCAACTGTACCTGTGGGTGTTTTGTGTATAGGGACAAAGGATATAGTCTTAAGTCTCAATTTCACTTATTTAAACAAAATAAGGCTATTCAGATTTCCTCTTTTTGTATTAATCTTAGCAGATTCTATTTTTCAATAAAAGTTTTCATTTCATTTACCATTTTTTTCTTTACTGAATAGTGTTTATATTTTTTTCCTTTTTACACTTCTATATCTGTAGTATTCATGGTGATGCTCCGACAAATTGTGATTTTTCTGTTTCTTTTGCAATTCTAAGTAGTTTTATTCATCATTTCAAACAACCAACTTTTGTCTTTATTATTTCTATCTTATGTTGGTTTTCTGTTACCTCTGTTGTTTGTTTTCTTCAACTTACCCTGAATTACAATAAATCTTTCTTCAGATGGCCCTATAGAGTGAAAGGTGATATTTTTATCATTAACCTTTTCTTCTTGCTAATATAAAAAATTAAGGCTGTACATTTCCTTCTAAGCTTCATCTCACAAATATTTATTATCTTTAAATTATCTATAGCTTCTAATTTATTTTGTGGTTTCCTGTGCATAGCTTAATTTACAAATATTTGGGAATCTCTAAACATTATAGAATATTTTATCTCTTATTTAATTCTGTAGTGTTATAACTTAAAATTTTTTGCCTAGCCAAAGGTCATAAATATTTTCTTCCATTATTTTTCTATAACTGTTGTGGGTTTAAGTTTTACATTAGTTCTCTAATACACTTTTAGCTAATTTTTGAATTGTTGATTGAAATTAATTTTGTTTACTATAGATATCAAATTGTTCTACTACCAGTTGTTTTTAGATAATCCTTTTCTCAATGAATTGCCTTTGCAATTTAGATGAAAACCAACTGATCATGTGAACCTGGGTCTAATTTTGTAGTCTCTATCCTTTTCTTATGATCTCTCTGTGCATTTTTACAACAGGACCATACTGCCTGTAATCAAGGCAGTTTTATTTTGAGCTTTGAAATGCAGCAGTATTACAACTCTATTTCAAGCATGATGGCGAATTTGGTGTCTATTAATTCATGTGGAGGAAAAGGAAAATCTAATTCTTTCACAAAATATTTTAAAATTATTTCAATTGAATTTTTACTTTGAAATAATTTCATAGTTAGAAAAAAAGTTGTAAGTATAGTACACAGAATAACTCTATAACCTACACCCATTTTATTCTAAGTGTAACATAGTACATAACCATTAACAGGTTAACGTTGCCACGTTGCATGAACTGAATTATAGGCTTTATATTCAGACTTTACCTTTTTTCCACTAATGTCTTCTTTCACTCCAAGATTTTATCCAACACACCACATTGCATTGGGTCATCATGTTTTCTTGGTCTCTTCCAATCGATGGCATTTTTTTCAGGTGTTTTGTTTTCTATGACCTTGATAGTTGTGATCAGTATAGGCCAGGTGATTTATAGACGGTCTCAATTTTGGTTAGTTCAATACTTCTTCATGATTAGTCTAGGTTTATAGATTTTTGTGAAGAATATCACATCCTTCTTATTTCATTGTTTGAGGAAGGTCAGGACTTATTTCTGGTAGCATATACCTTGCCCAGTTGGTTACAGTGGCGCCTGCTGGGTATTTCTATTCTACCTGGACACAGGAAAGGGAGCATCACACACTGGGGCCTATTATGGGGAGAGGGTAGGGGGGAGGGATAGCATTAGGAGAAATACCTAATGTAAATGATGAGTTAATGGGTGCAGCACACCAACATGGCACATGTATACATATGTAACAAACCTGCATGTTGTGCACATGTACTCTAGAACTTAAAGTATAATAAAAATAAAAAAATACAAAATAAAGTTACTATTTTTCACTTTATGTAGTTTATTGTTTGAAAGTGAGTCTCTAAGTCCAACCCGCACTCAAAAGTAGGGATATTCAGCTCCACTTCTTGAAAGGAGGTATATCAACATATATTATTTGGAATTCCTCTGCAAGGAAGACTCCCCTGTGCCATATATTTATATCCATAATCAATTTTATACCAGTATGAATTCATATTCATGCATGTTTATTTTATATTTAATACAGTGTCTATATGTATATACATACTCTATATAGGATATATACACACACACACACGCTATGTTATATATACTCTTGCTCAAATTGTACAAACTTTGGCTGTTGTGAGTGCCTTCAGATTGGGTCCCATGTCCTTTTGATATAACCTCATCTTTATTTAACTTCTATTTTTGCCACTGTTCTACTTTCTAGCATTATAATGTGCATTACGCGTATCCTCTATTTTCCCTGCCTTAAGTAGAGAATCAGCCATTTTTCCAGGAAATCCTGGTTCATTTCTTTAGAGAGTAATATTTGGAAACTGAGGCATGGCACGTGCAGTGTGTTTATGGTTACTGGAATTACAGTGCTTCTAGATCCCATGCATGTGCACAGCTAGGGAACACATGCATGTATCCTAACCTGCATGCTCATATAATTTATGTATCCTTCCTTTCTTGTATTGAATTAAACAAATTCATAATACCTCCAGTTGTAATCCAGAACCACGAGCTTCAAAGTCAGTCCCCACCATCCCTCCTGGCTTCTTCCTCTGACAGAGAAAATGCTGAATCGATTTGCTTAAGGTGGCATCTGCAAGGTTTAGCTATTCCAAAGTCACTCTTTAGAGTAACCTATTACCTATATTTTATTACTTATTTGTCAAACCCTAGTGTATTCGTAAAGTGGTTTCAAAATTTCTAACCTCCATTTCTGTAAAAAACGAGTTTCCCAAATAAGGTACAGTGATTAATTCTTTAATTCTATAATTATTTTGTCTTTAGCTTACCTTACAGTTTCCAGTCAAAGCAGTTCTTTTTCTGATGTTTCTCAAGTCAGCTCTTATTTTTCCCTCACCACTTTCAGTGAAGTTTGTTATACATTTATAATACAGTTTGATTCATTTTTCAGTCTGCATTCCATTCTGACATTCCCTGACGTCCTGGTTAATTTTTTTAATTGACCTGTTTTCAAATCTACTAGATGACTCTTGACAAGTGCATACAGTCATGTATCTACCACCCAGGTATCATGCAGAAGAATTTTATCACTTTCAAAATTCCCTGTATCCTTGTCACATTCAATCACTCCTGCCTTTGGTTTTAAATACAACATCACCAGGATATATGGTAAAAAAAAAAAAAAAAAAAAAAAAAAAGTTTAAATATTGGACTTTATAAAACCTTAAACTTTTGCTCTGTGAAACACATTGTTAAGAGAATAAGAAAACAACTGTATAGTGAGAGAAAATATTTGCAAATCATATATCTGATAAAGAATTTATATACAGAATGTATAAGGAAACTTAAAACTCAACAAGAAAAAAATAAAGAAAAAAATCATCACAAGGCTTTTAACAGACATTTAACCATAGAAGACATATTAATGGCAAATAAGAATATAAAGAAATCTAAATTTAAACCACATTGAAAGGCCACTACCTAAGTTTTAGAATGTCTAAAATTAAACAAAACCCTCACAATGATGTGGCTGGTGAGGATGTGGAGGCACAGGACTCCTCACACATTGATTGTTGGTTGCAATATGACATAGCCACTGTGGAAGACAGTTTGGCAGTTTTTTAGATAAGTAAGCCTGCCTTACCATTCAACCCAGAATTCCCACTTTGTTTTGCATGTTTGTTAGTGTGTTTTTTTATTTTATTTTTAGACTGAGTTTCACTATTGTTGCTCCGGGTGGAGTGCAATGGCGCGATCTTGGCTCACTGCCACCTCCCCGTCCCAGGTACAAGCGATTCTCCTGTCTCAGTCTCTCAAGTAGCTCTGATTAAAGGCGTGCACCACCACGCCTGGCTAATTTTTCTGTATTTAGTAGAGATGCGGTTTCACCATGTTAGTCAGGGTGGTAACAAACTCCTGACCTCTGGTGATCCACCCGCCTCAGCCTCCCAAAGTGCTGGGATTACAGGCGTGAGCCACCACGCCCGGCCAAGCATTCCCACTTTTAAACATTTACCCAAGTAACTTGAAAGCATATTCACACACATACACACACACACACACACACAAACACAAGTTGAATACTCTTTAGTTGAAATATTTCCTTATCCTCATATAAAATAACATTAAGTATAGGCATTTTATTTTTCTAATTTTCTTTCCAAAGTGCCTTAATAAGTTTAACAAAATCACTTATCTATATTTAGCTGTATTTCTACAAGTTTCCACCTAACATTCTATACAAAGATAGTTCAAGTCATCTATCTATTTTATTAGAATTTGCATATGCATATTTTATTTCCCTTTAAATGCATTTAGATTTTATTATTCATAGAAATCTAATTATTCAAAAATATATATCTAATTTTAAATTATTTAAATAAGTAAACTGTTACTTTCTAAAATATATGAAAATACAAACAAAAAGTGCATTTGACAATAAGGAGATTTTTTATTTTGGGACAATCATTTCTGCTTTCCCTAAACTTTGTTGGGTGAGAAAAATAGTTCAGTTTGTGTTACTAATCCCTGAGGCAGAGTATGTCAGCACGGGTTTCTCTTCCCCCCCCCGGCTCCCCGACAGCCAGGACTTTTTCTGTAAGGCAGTAAATGAAGTCAGGCTTCATCCCTATAGTTTCATCTTGAGTAAGTCTACAAAAGGGCCCAAAATTCACATTAGTGGGCTTCTTGTTTGACTCTGATCTGCAACCAGGAGTTACTTCATGAGTTTCACATCTATTTTTTGAATAATAGTTATGTATGAATTATTCTAAAAGTAAGTATTAAAATATCAAAAAAACAGAGTTATTTCCTCTGCAAAGAAGCAAGCAAATAAAACTGAGTCTGTAATTCCATCTAGCTATATATATGTGTATATAATTTTTTCATATTTATCTGTTTCAAGACTTATTTTAAACTGTGTCTATAGTCATTGTCACCACTAGCTCTCTGTGAAGATTCTCCTCAATTCATTCCAATGAGGCTGCCCCTTTTCTCCAAAGACTGCTCTCCGCCAGGTCACCAGGGCTCTGCCACTGTCACTCCTGGCACCCTCCCTATGGTTGGCATTGCCATCATTCCTGAAGCACTGAATCCCCCCGGCATGGGGGGCACCACATGTGACTGGTGCTCTTACCTCATTTGGTGCTGCCTCTCATCTCCTTTGTCATTGTTTTCTGTCATCTTGACCTCCAAAGCCCAGAGGACTACAAGCAGCTCAAGTCCTGTTCTCTTTCTTGACCTTTATTCAAGATTGCTGACCTGGCAATGCTACTAGAAGCTTTCATAGGTGTCTTGAACCCAGCATAAGAAATACACATATTGATCCCTTTCCTTTATATAAAAAATGCTCTGTGTGCCTCGTATATGTGAGTAGAACATTCATCCACCCACTGCTCAATTCCCAATCTACAGCCGCTGCTCCTGCCCAGTCAGTCTCCTTCTACTCATTCTTACCTGTTGATCCCTGCAGTGTAAATGGAAGCACATGATTCACTCCATCCCCATTGCTGCCACAGTCATGTCTATCATTTCCCTAGGTTCCTGAAGAAGCTTCGTAAATGATCCCCAGTCCTATTTTTGAGCCCTCCAATTCACCCTACAGTGCTAAAGCATGAAACATATGATAAAATTCTCACCCTTCGCTTACAGCCCCCTAGAGGACCTGGTCCCTATATAACCCCTGGAAATTCTTCCTGAAAATCTGTATGCTGCTGGCTCCTCCTCTCTCTAATATGCCTGCTCAGAGGAGCCCATCCTTGATGACCTCACCTAGGTATGCTGGACCTCATACTCACTGCTATCATTTCACCCTTAGGTTATTCTGTCCTATCAAAACCAACACTATCTGGAACTATTGTCTTCATTTGTATGTTTCCCTCCTGATTGATTTCTCCATCTGCCTTCTATCTGTGGCCTGATCATACAATGCATTCTAAGTAATTTGTCTAAAAAGTATTTTGTTTAATCATTAAGATGGTTTTGTATAGCATACCTTGAAGTAGCATTGTTCAAAGTTATTGTTTTAAGTAGGCATTTCATTCAATTAGATGAAATTTTCTAGGCTAAAGATTCTAGTCAGAATGTTGGAAGTGAAGGTGTGTGACTGCATCTGTGTGTCAATGCTTCTTATCAAATGTGTCATCACTCTGGTCCTGCTCTCCAGGATTCATGGACTCAAATCCATACCGAGGTTGATGGAAGGCTTTCTGGTGACATGTTCTTATTATGCTTCTCAGTTACCTCATGTTAAAAGGAATTCTAATTTTTAATACTAATTAAGGCATATGATATAACTGTTAATAAGCAGCAGAGAGTAACTGTATTCCAATTTCTGACCTAGGAAGTTAGTCTTAATATCTTACTCTCCATTATCAACTAAATACAAGGCATTTTTAATGGAGGTTTTACTCAGGAATATGTGGCATATCCATTATACTAAAATACACTCTAAAATTAAACCAGACCAATAGAGCTGTGCACCCAAACAGTAACATATTGGTTCTTTCTAAATTGCTTTTACAGACTGCTTGCTAAGTGATTCTTATCAAACTTGCATCTGAGCAAATCTTATGCTTACGTATGTTTGAAAGTATGAGACTATCTGGCACAGTTTTGTGGGAAAAAGTATCCATAAAGACACTTGAAAAGTGATGTTCCTAATATGAATAAGTCTTTAATACACAGAAGCAATTTCTGCTACACCAGTTACTATTTGTCACCCTAGTTAGGAAATATTTTCTAGAATCATCCCTTCCACTGCCAAAATGTAATTGTATTCCCCTTTCTATTCAGTATTTAAATGCCAAGGGAGGATAAGAAACAAACACAACTTTTTTCTCAATAAAAATTTAGTAATACAAAGTATAGCAAGGCAAAACTTGAAAACTAGGCAGGGAATTTTGTCTTGGACAGAAAGTGATATTATTATGAGTATTGGAAATGAGAAACACTTAAACAAATTTCCCACTAGAACATTTCCCACATGGAGTTCTGTCAGGTCGAGGCAGCATGGTCATCTAATGTAATTGTTCTGGGTAATGGGAGATACTATGGACTTTATTTATTTTATTTGATTTAGTTAATTTATTTATTTATTTTGAGATGGGAGTCTCGCTCTGACCCCCAGGGCTGTAGTGCAGTGGAGTGATCTCAAGTCACTGCAACATCTGCCTCCTGGGTTCAAGCAATCCTCGTTTCTCAGCCTCCCGAGTAGCTGGGACTACAGGTGCCCACCACCAGGCCCGTCTAATTTTTTTGTATTTTTAGTAAAGATGGGGTTTCACTATGTTGGCCAAGCTGGTCTTCAAGTACTGACATCAGGTGATCCACCCGCCTTGGCCTCCCAAAGTGCTGGGATTACAGGAGTAAGCCACCACACTGGCCATGGACTTTATTTTTAATTTCTCTTGCTTTTGCAAAATTTCAGTGAGAAGTTTTAACATGATGAAATACACTGATCAACCTGTATTCATATGCTTGTTAACACTTGTATAAAGTAAAAATGCAAGTCACTAGAAAATTTTACTTCATTTATCAACAGCTTCGTTAACAAAACTTTATCTCTTCCCAAATAAACCTAATTACAATGTGATTGACATTTTTTCATTTTTGGTTACCTTTTCTTTCTTTTTTATATTTTCCATTTTATTTCATCTTATTTTTGTAATTATTATTATACTTTAAGTTCTAGGGTACATGTGCACAACGTGTAGGTTTGTTACATATGTATACATGTGCCATGTTGGTGTGCTGCACCCATTAACTCGTCATTTACATTAGGTATATCTCCTAATGCTATCCCTCCCCCCACCCCCTCCCCACAATAGGCCCCGGTGTGTGATGTTCCCTTTCCCGAGTCCAAGTGATCTCATTGTTCAATTCCCACCTATGAGTGAGAACATGCAGTGTTTGGTTTTCTGTTTTTGTGATAGTTTGCTGAGAATGATGGTTTCCAGCTGCATTCATGTCCCTACAAAGGACACAAACTCATCCTTTTTTATGGCTGCATAGTATCCCATGGTGTATATATGCCACATTTTCTTAATCCGGTCTGTCACTGATGGACATTTGGGTTGATTCCAAGTCTTTGCTATTGTGAATAGTGCTGCAATAAACATACGTGTGCATGTGTCTTTATAGCAGCATGATTTATAATCCTTTGGGTATACACCCAGTAATGGGATGGCTGGGTCAAATGGTATTTCCAGTTCTAGATCCTTGAGGAATCGCCACACTGTTTTCCACAATGGTTGAACTAGTATACAGTCCCACCAACAATGTAAAAGTGTTCCTATTTCTCCACATGCTCTCCAGCACCTGTTGTTTCCTGATATTTTAATGATTGCCATTCTAACTGGTGTGAGGTGGTATCTCATTGTGGTTTTGATTTGCATTTCTCTGATGGCGAGTGATGATGAGCATTTTTTCATGTGTCTGTTGGCTGTATGAATGTCTTCTTTTAAGAAGTGTCTGTTCATATCCTTTGCCCACTTTTTGATGGAGTTGTTTGTTTTTATTTCTTTTAAATTTGTTTGAATTCTTTGTAGGTTCTGGATATTAGCCCTTTGTCAGATGAGTAGATTGCAAACACTTTCTCCCATTCTGTAGGTTACCTGTTCACTCTGATGGTAGTTTCTTTTGCTGTGCAGAAACTCTTTAGTTTAATTAGATGCCATTTGTCAATTTTGGCTTTTGTTGCCATTGCTTTTGGTGTTTTAGACATGAAGTCCTTGCCCATGCCTATGTCCCGAATGGTATTACCTAGGTTTTCTTCTAGGGTTTTTATGGTTTTAGGTCTAACACTTAAGTCTCTAATCCATCTTGAATTAATTTTTGTATAAGGAGTAAGGACAGGATCCAGTTTCAGTTTTCTACTTATGGCTAGCCAATTTTCTCAGCACCATTTATTAAATAGGGAATCCTTTCCCCATTTCTTGATCTCAAAGATCAGATGGCTCTAGATGTGTGATATTATTTCTGAGGACTCTGTTCTGTTCCATTGGTCTATATCTCTGTTTTGGTACCAGTACCATGCTGTTTTGGTCACTGTAGCCTTGTAGTATAATTTGAAGTCAGGTAGTGTGATGCCTCCAGCTTTGTTCTTTTGGCTTAGGATTGTCTTGGCAATGTGGGCTCTTTTTTGGTTCCATATGAACTTTAAAGCCGTTTTTTTCCAATTTTGTGAAGGAAGTCTTTGGTAGCTTAATGGGGATGGCATTGAATGTATAAACTACCTTGGGCAGTATGGCCATTTTCACAGTATTGATTCTTCCTCTCCATGAGCCTGGAATGTTCTTCCATTTGTTTGTGTCCTCTTTTATTTCACTGAGCAGTGGTTTGTAGTTCTCCTTGAAGAGTTCCTTTACATCCCTTGTAAGTTGGACCTAGGTAGTTTATTCTCTTTGAAGCTATTGTGAATGGGAGTTCATTCATGATTTGGTTCTCTGTCTGTTTCTGGTGTATAAGAATGCTTGTGATTTTTGCACATTAATTTTGTATCCTGAAACTTTGCTGAAGTTGCTTATCAGCTTAAGGAGACTTTGGGCTGAGATGATGGGGTTTTCTAAATATGCAATCATGTCATCTGCAAACAGTGACAATTTGACTTCTTCTTTTCCTAACTGAATACCCTTGATTTCTTTCTCTTGCCTGATTTCCCTAGCCAGAACTTCCAACACTATGTTGAATAGGAGTGGTGAGAGAGGGCATCCTGTCTTGTGCCAGTTTTCAAAGGGAATGCTTCTAGTTTTACCCATTCAGTATGATATTGGCTGTGGGTTTGTCATAAACAGCTCTTATAATTCTGAAATACATTCCATCAATACCAAATTGATTGAGAGTTTTTAGCATGAAGGGCTGTTGAATTTTGTCAAATGCCTTTTCTGCATCTATTGAGATAATCATGTGGTTTTTGTCTTTGGTTCTCTTTATATGCTGGATTACGTTTATTGATTTGAATATGTTGAACCAGCCTTGCATCACAGGGATGAAGCCCACGTGATCATGGTGGATAAACTTTTTGATGTGCTGCTGGATTCGGTTTGACAGTATTTTATTGAGGATTTTTGTACCAATGTTTATCAGAGATATTGTTCTAAAATTCTCTTTTTTTGTTGTTGTGTCTCTGCCAGGCTTTGGTATCAGGATGATGTTGGCCTCATAAAATGAGTTATGGACAATTCCCTCTTTGTCCATTGATTGGAATAGTTTCAGAAGGAATGATATCAACTCCTCCTTGTACTTCTGGTAGAATTCGGCTCTGAAACCATCTGTTCCTGGACTTTTTTTGGTTGGTAGGCTATTAATTATTGCCTCAATTTCAGAGCCTGCTATTGGTCTATTCAGGGATTCAATTTCTTCCTGGTTTAGTCTTGGGAGAGTGTAAGTGTCCAGGAAATTATCCATTTCTTCTAGGTTTTCTAGTTTATTGGCGTAGAGGTGTTTATAATATTCTCTGATGGTAGTTTGTGTTTCTGTGGGGTCAGTGGTGATATCCCCTTTATCATTTTTTATTGTGTCTATTTGATTCTTTTCTTTTTTCTTCTTTATTAGTCTTGCTAGTTGTCTATCAATTTTATTGATCGTTTCAAAAAACCAGCTCCTGGATTCATTGACTTTTTGGAGGTTTTTTTTTGTTTCTATCTCCTTCAGTTCTGCTCTGATCTTAGTTATTTCTTGCCTTCTGTTGGTTTTGAATGTGTTTGCTCTTTCTTCTCTAGTTCTTTTAATTGTGATGTTAGGGTGTCAATCTTAGATCTTTCCTGCTTTCTCTTGTGGGCATTTAGTGCTATAAATTTCCCTCTACACATTGCTTTAAATGTGTCCCAGAGATTCTGGTATGTTGTATCTTTGTTCTCATTGGTTTCAAAGAACATTTTTATTTTTGCCTTCATTTCGTTATGTATCCAGCAGTCATTCAGGAGCAGGTTGTTCAGTTTCCATGTAGTTGAGCTGTTTTGATTGAGTTTCTTAGTGCTGAGTTCTAGTTTGATTGCACTGTAGTCTGAGAGACAGTTTGTTATAATTTCTGTTCTTTTACATTTGCTGAGGAGTGCTTTACTCCCACCTACGTGGTCAATTTTGGAATAAGCATGATGTGGTGCTGAGAAGAATGTATATTCTGTTGATTTGAGGTGGAGAGTTCTATAGATGTGTATTAAGTCCACTTGGTGCAGAGTTGAGTTCAATTCCTGGATATCCTTGTTAATTTTCTATCTCATTGATCTGTCTAATGTTGACAGTGGAGTGTTAAAGTCTCCCATTATTATTGTATGGGAGTCTAAGTGTCTTTGTAAGTCTCTAAGGACTTGCTGTATGGATCTGCTTGCTCCTGTATTGAGTGCATATATATTTAGGATAGTTAGCTCTTCCTGATGAATTGATCCCTTTACCATTATGTAATGGCCTTCTTTGTATCTTTTGATCTTTGACGGTTTAAAGTCTGCTTTATCAGAGACTAGGATTGCAACCCCTGCTTTTTTTTTGTTTTCCATTTGCTTGGTAGATCTTCCTCCATCTCTTTATTTTGAGCCTCTGTGTGTCTCTGCATGTGAGATGGTCTCCTGAACACAGCAAACTGATGGGTCTTGACTCTTTATCTAATTTCCCAGTCTGTGTCTCTTAATTGGACCATTTAGTCCATTTACATTTAAGGTTAATATTGTTATGTGTGAAATTGATCCTGTCATTATGATATTAGCTGGTTATTTTGCTTGTTAGTTGATGCAATTTCTTCCAAGCATCTATGGACTTTACATTTTGGCATGTTTTTGCAATGGTTGGTATCAGTTTTTCCTTTCCATGTTTAGTGCTTCCTTCAGGATCTTGTGTAGGGCAGGCCTTGTGGTGATACAATCTCTCAGCATTTGCTTTTCTGTGAAGGAGTTTATTTCTCCTTCACTTATGAAACTTAGTTTGGTTGGATATGAAATTTGGGGTTGAAAATTCTTTTCTTTAAGAATGTTGAACACAGGCCCTCAGTCTCTTCTGGCTTGGAGAGTTTCTGCCAAGAGATCTGCTGTTAGTCTGAGTGGCTTCCCTTTGTGGGTAACAGGACCTTTCTCTCAGGCTGATCTGAACATTTTTTCCTTCATTTCATCTTTGGTGAATCTGACAATTATGTATCTTGGAGTTGCTCTTCTTGAGGAGTATCTTTGTGGCGTTCTCTGTGTATTTCCTGAATTTGGATGTTGGTCTGCCTTACTAGGTTGGGAAAGTTCTCCTGGATGATATCCTGAAGAGTGTTTTCCAACTTGGTTCCATTTTCCCTGTCACTTTCAGGCACACCAGTCAGATGGAGATTTGGTCTTTTCACATAATCCCGTATTTCCTGGAAGCTTTGTTCATTTCTTTTTACTCTTTTTTCTCTGAACTCTCATTTCATTTCATTTCATTCATTTTATCTTCAATCGCTGATACTCTTTCTTCCAGTTGATTGAGTCAGTTACTGAAGCTTGTGCATTTGTCATGTAGTTCTCGTGTCATGGTTTTCATTTCTGTCAGTTCTTTTAAGGTCTTCCCTGCATTGATTATTCTAGTTATCCATTCATCCATTCTTTTTTCAAGGTTTTTAGTTTCTTTGCACTGGTTACGTAGTTCCTCCTTTAGTTCTGTGAAATTTGATCAACTGAAGCCTTCTTCTCTCAACTCATCAAAGTTATTCTCCATCCAGCTTTGTTCCATTGCTGGTGATGAGCTACATTCCTTTGGAGGGGGAGATGCGTTCCGATTTTTTGAATTTCCAGCTTTTCTGCACTGCTTTTTCCCCATCTTTGTGGTTTTATCTGCCTTTGGTCTTTGATGATGGTGACATACTAATGGGGTTTTGGTGTGGGTGTCCTTTCTGCTTGCTAGTTTTCCTTCTAACAGTCAGGACCCTCAACTGCAGGTCTGTTGGAGTTTGCTTGAGGTCCACTCCAGACCCTGTTTGCCTGGGTATCAGCAGCGGAGGCTGCAGAAGATAGAATATTGCTGAACTGCGAGTGTTGCTGTCTGATTCTTGCTCTGGAAGCTTCATCTCAGGGGTGTACCCCGCCATGTGAGGTGTGAGGTGTTGGTCTTCACCTAGTGGGGGATGTCTCCCAGTTAGGCTACTCAGGGGTCAGGGACCCACTTGAGCAGGCAGTCTGCCCATTCTCAGATCTCAACCTCCATGCTGGGAGAACCACTACTCTCTTCAAAGCTGTCAGACAGGGACTTTTACATCTGCAGAGGTTTCTGCTGCTTCTTGTTTAGCTATGCCCTGTCCCCAGAGGTGGAGTCTACAGAGGCAGGCAGGCCTCCTTGAGCTGTGGTGGGCTCCACTCAATTCGAGCTTCCTGGGAGCTTTGTTTACCTACTTAAGCCTCAGCAATGGCGGGCGCCCCTCTCCCAGCCTTGCTGCCGCCTTACAGTTGGATCTCAGACTGCTGTGCTAGCAATGAGGGAGGCTTTGTGGGCGTGGGACCCTCCCGGCCAGGTGTGGGACATAATCTCCTGGTGTGCGTTTGCTAAGGCCCCTGGTAAAGCACAGTATTAGGGTGGGATTTACCCGATTTTTCCATGTGTTGTGTGTGTCAATTTCCCTTGACTAGGAAAAGGAATTCTCTTCCCCCTTGTGCTTCCCAGGTGAGGAAATGCCTCGCCCTGCTTCAGCTCTCACTGGTCGGGCTGCACCCATGGACCAGCATGGACTGTGCAACATGCCCCAGTGAGAGGAACCTGGTACCTAGTTGAAAATGCAGAAATCACCCATCTTCTGTGTAGCTCACGCTGGGACCTGGAGGATGGAGCTGTTCCTATTCGGCCATCTTGGGCACCCCCTCTGGTTACATTTTCTTAAAAACTAAATTCTCTCACTTAACTGCTTAATTCATTCAATCCAAATATATATATATTCATATATATATATTCATAATATATATATATATATATATATATATATATATATATATAAATATTTTAATTGCAGGTTTGTGCAAAAAAGTAAAAAGCAAAATTTGTGCGTTTGCTATGAAATTCCTTGTGAATCCTTCTTCAATCTCCTACTCTCTTCTCTCACCTTTTCTTTGTTTATAACTCCTCTGTTATAAACCTTATGTCCTTGTGTTATAAATCATATTGTATTCTTCATCTTAACTTTAGTCTGGGTTTCTGTAGAAAAGACACAGTGAAATTCATCATTGTGTTCCCAGATCTTGCAAAATGCCTATCATGTGGAAAGTGTTTAAGTAATGTATGTTTTCTTGCTAAATAACTTTAAAAATGTTTAAATAACAAAATTACAGCTATAATATATAATATTAGGAAGCCATAAGAAACAGTTAGGTAAACATAAACAAACACATTTATAGCAACCCAGAAAGAAATGTCATAACACTTAAAGTTAAAAAGGAAGTTATAGAAAAATAGAGTGTGAGTTGATTTTGTAATAATAGGTGTCAATATAAATTATTTGTAACTATGTGTGTAATAATTATATGCAATTTTAAAGGATAAGAAATAATGAAACACACATATATATGCCCAGCTTTTATTTTATTTTATTTTCAATATTATTACATTATAAATATACACAATTATGCATTATGAAACCTTAACTGAATATTTGTCATGAGATATGTCGTTGGTTCCTTATGATCCCCTAATTCTTTCTCTGTAGCTCTATCTAGTAGAACATTTATACAATATATTGTACGGCATTAAAGTTACATTTTCACCCTCCACTAAATTAAGAATTCTCTAAGGTGGATTTCATGTCATTTTGTTGTTGTTGTTGCTATGTACCTTAATGATCACATAGTAATGTATTTCAGATACTCAAAGTGTTCAGTTTTAAATGGATAAATAATTATATAGAAATTTAATTAGTTAACCTTCCTAGCACATGTCCATTTTTGCACATATTCATCTCTCTCATTGCAAGCCTTCAGGTAGGTTTGAACCATTAGTAGTCACAATGTTTGTTTATTAATCATTAGGAAAATGCTAATTAAACCCAAGGTGTGGAACAATTCCACACCCACTAGAATTCTGGAAATTAAAAACAAAAGTGAAACAAATGAGAAAATGCAGACTAAGGGTTGGCAAGGATGAAGGACTGAAGCTCTCACAGGTTGCTGGTGGGCATCCAGAGGTATCTTATGAAGTTCAACATGTAATTACCATCTGATCTAGCAATCCTGTTCCTGTATATTTAAGTAAGAAAACTGAAAACAGACATTCATGGGAAGACCTGCCTAAAACGTGTACAGCAGGCTAATTCATAATCAGCGAAACCTGGAGACTCCAGGTATCTTTCAAGTGATCACTGAAGAAACACGCTTCCATGCATTATTACAGAGTTTCTGTTCCAGTGGGTCTGATGTGGGCCAAATAATTTGAATTTCTATCAAGTTTCCAGGGGATGTTAAAGCCGTTGCTTTGGAAACCACACAATGAGCATATTGATTTAGAATATAATTAGTAAAGAGCTTAAGTGGTCGCTCTTTCAACCTACTTCTTTATAATGGAACCAATGTATACAAGTATTTGTACAATGATGTGTGAGGTGAGATGAAAACAATCTCTCTGTTTCCAAAATGACCATATTTTAAAGCTGACCCAGAAAGAGCCTCCCATAAAGAAGGAATGAAGACAGATATGTCAAAATATGAACTTAATGCTTTAAGCATTTAAAATGAAAGACAAGTGAGGTTGACATTGGGTCTCTGCAGGCAAAGGGGGAGTTTGTATTATGTATGTGCACACACACTCAAATACACACTCACACCCACCCCTCCACATTCAGACTCACATCCACATGCTACAAATATTCACACATACACACTAACATGAACATTCTCACTCACACATACAGATTCTCACACTCATACCCACGCATACCACCACACCACATAAAATACACAGACATTCTCACACTCACACTCTTACACCCACATACACATACATATGGCATATACACACTGTACATACCCTCTCTCTTTCAGACACACACATGTTCAAGATGAACCAGAATGGAAAATCTGGCTGAGACAGGGAGCATCACCTATAGCAGTTCATTAGACTCAGAAGAAGGCTGAACATGGAAACAACCGGAAAGATGCAACGTTATGTGTGAGTCTGGGATCCTTCCAGAAACCCTTCTTCTTAACTACAATAACAATAGTGGAGTCAGTTGATCCCTCTTTAAATGTTAGATTTCTGTCTCACACTTCTTGATTTCTAGCATTATATAGAACAAAGATTTGCCTCATCAATGCTTATTGGTTGATTATTTTTTATCAACTAAAGTGGGACCTTATAGAACAATATATTATCTTCAGGACATTGCAAATTTTGCAACTGTTTACTTCAGCACTTGTTTTAATTTTTGCATTATTTTCTTTGCAATATAAAACAGAAACACAAAGCTTGCTAGTGACATGTGAAAAGCTTCAGACATCAACTGAATTTGGCAAGACTATTCTAAACTGAACTACATTACTGAGCTGTATGAGTTTACTCATCACTAAGAATCACTGTGAATCATTCTGCAAATGCTCTCATCTCCTTTAAATTCCAGTGACTCACTCTTGGCTCTGGTGCTTTGCAATCTTGCCAGGTATCTTGGGAATGTGCACAGTGGGCACATGAAAGATAATTAGCTATTTCTTCAAATGACCCAACTGTGGAGTGCATTAAGATAATTCTAGAGTCCCATAAATGTAGAGGGTTCTTTCTTCTTTCCCTTGCTCAGTCTCCAAGAGCAGGGCATACTATGACACATCTAATGATGTCTTTCTAGTCTTTTAAGTTTTCACTGATAGACTTTTAAGAAAAATAGCTGGAATTATTTTAGCATATATTTGGGGGTTTTAACTAAGTCTAACGTTGGCAGACATGACACAGTCATTCTGTTTTCTAGGTTAATGACATCTTACATATTGCAGCTCTTCTGGGAGTGCTAGTGAACATGAGTTAAAGCCTAAAAGCTTACACTCTTAGACTACATCCATATTTAGGGTTTACCTAAGAAAATAAGTCATATTTAGAAATTATGCATATAAATAACTACAGCAATTTTATAGTAAAAAATTGCATGTTCAAATATAAATGATTTATTACATAAATTATGATATGTACATTCAGTATAATATTTTGCTGCCATTAAAAATGTTTTTAAAAATGTTGATAACATAATATCCCCTGCTATATGCCAAAAGTGGGTTACAAAATGAGACATTCATTGTAATCTCAATTATAGGAACATAAATACCCACAGATATACACAAATGTACACAAATATACTCAAATACATGTACACAAAAATCCACACAAATATAAGCAAGTATACACAATGCGAATGGACACATATATCGAAATGGTAACAGCATTTGTGTGTAACAGGATCATAAGTGGCTTTGGTTTCCCATTGTTTTTCTGTTATTTCTGAACTTTTAGACTTTAGTTCGGTAATTTTATTGTCAAATAAATATAAAATTTGAAACTTAAAAAGTCAGTATGATACACTCTATATCATATAATATAACTTATAGTTTTTATTTGCTTAGGAAAATATGCAACAATCCTACACACTTTAATGAATTTCAATATCTTACCCAAGGATTTTTGTGTTTAAAATAGATACCTGTTTTTCTAGGAAAAAGCACAACTGCTTGTAAATGGCACTCACCAGCAAGTACGAGCTGCATGCCCTTCAGTGCTTTGAAGGTGCATGAGTCTTTCAAATAATTCTCCTTCTTCTTCTTCTTCTTCTTATTGAGATGGGAGTTTCACTCTTGTTGCCCAGGCTGGAGTGTAATGGTGAAATCTCAGCTCAGTGCAACCTCCACCTCCCAGGTTCAAGCAATTCTCCTGCCTCAGCCTCCCGAGTAGCTGGGATTACAAGCGTGTGCCACCAGGCCTGGCTAATTTTTGTATTTTTTTTCAGTAGCGATGGGGAGTTTCACCATGTCGGCCAGGCTGGTCTTGAACTCCTGACCTCAGGTGATTCACCCCCCTCAGCCTCCCAAATTGCTGGGATTATAGGCGTGAGCCACCGTGCCCAGCCAGAACTCTTTATTAAGGTTGATATATTTTCATTGGCATCATGCTGAATTATTTCAATTGCTGTTTTTTCTGAAAACACATTTTCAGTGCTTTCGTCATCCGTGGAAAACATATATGTGAATTTCAGGGGTTGAGAGACTGTGTCTTGCCCTGATATCCTTACTCCAGACTGTTAAAGTTTTCACATTAATGTCATTTTTAAGGTTGTCATGAAGTCACAATTATCAGCATCTATAAAAAAAGTATTCCTCTACCAGATATGTTTCTTAGCTTTAGACCACAGAAGGGAATTCAAGCAGAAAATTTATTGATAAGAAAGATATTGACTTGATCCCTTAATTAATGGAAAGGCTGAAGAATTGGACTCAGGACACAGAGGCTAGCCCAGGAGGTGAGGTATGGCTGACATGCTAACATGGGAATCCTGTCTTGAGGAGTCACTCCAAGAGGAGTCACCATAGATCACTCACTGTGGCCCCAGCTACTGCATCTCTGGACAGTCGCCTCCAAGCTGAGATCGTCCATCCTCAATGTCCAGTGCAGTCTCCGTGTTGATGCTGCCTCAGGACAGGAAGCTGCCTCTTGCCTGTATGTTTCCTGGAATCTTCCCCACAGACCTGGTGGTTTACTCCCTGTCACTTCCTCATGTCCTTGCCAGGTCTGACTTTAGAATGGAAGCCTCCGCAACCACTCTAGGTGAAATAGCACACTGTCACTCTGTTGCCTTCATGCTGCTTTGTTTATTCTCAGGAATACTTATTGCCTTCTAACATACTATCTATGTACACATTTACTTAATAAGTGACTGTCCTCCTCCACTGAAAGATAAACTCTTTAAGCAAAGTCTTGGTTTTGTTTGCTGCCAGGTTCCCACACCTACTGAAACATAGCAAGCACCGTATAAACCAGTGCTGAATGAAAGATGGAAAGTTGACTACAGGCAGTAGGAGCTGTGGTGAGGAGATCAGATTGGTCCAATGAGATGGGGGACTCAGGGCATCCCATCTGCAGGACGATGAACATTAATGGGCAAATTAAAAGCACTGTTCTGTGTTATGCACTCTTTTTAATTTCTCACTACACTAATTCAGGAGCCTTCTAGCTCATCTTCTCACTTTCAAATCTCACCAAATACACTCCATCTTTCTTTTTTTTTTTTTTTTTTTTGAGACGGAGTCTCGCTCTGTCGCCCGGGCTGGAGTGCAGTGGCGGGATCTCAGCTCACTGCAAGCTCCGCCTCCCGGGTTTACGCCATTCTCCTGCCTCAGCCTCCCAAGTAGCTGGGACTACAGGCGCCTGCCACCTCGCCCGGCTAGTTTTTTGTATTTTTTTAGTAGAGACGGGGTTTCACCATGTTAGCCAGGATGGTCTCGATCTCCTGACCTCGTGATCCGCCCGTCTCGGCCTCCCAAAGTGCTGGGATTACAGGCTTGAGCCACCGCGCCCGGCCCACTCCATCTTTCACACTGTGTGGGAGGATGTTTAAATACAGTATGTTAACACCGGACATGAGATAATGTTTGTATTTCTTAGAGTGTCTTTGTGGCAACTACTCTGCTGAAACTAAGTCATTCTGAAGCAGGTATTTTTCCCCTAAATGTGTTATGGTGTTTCAGTTGCTCTCCATATATCCTTTCCAGAGAGTACCACAGGGCCCCAAATGCTTTATGCTATCTTCTGCTTGGTGAAAACCTACTGTTTTTCAACAGAGTAAAAATGGGTTGGTTTTAAAGAGTCTTCTGATGTCTTCCTCATTTTGGTAGCATGGACCACAAGTTACCACGGGTCCCAACCCTGACCCCTGTATATACTCTGTCAGAGTCCTTATGAGTTGCCAGGGAACTGATGGGCCTGTAGGTCTGTTTCACATGATGTCCTTGAACACAAGGTAAGTCATAGTCATCTCTGTGCCCCCTGCAGCTCAGGCATAAAATAACATTCACCAGGTATTAAATTCCTGCTCCAGGAAGGAAATGGAAGCTCAGGTGTGGAATTCAATGAGAAGGGTTGTGAGGAAGACAGAAAGGAAAATGGGGGAGAAGAGACAAGAAAAATGAGAGATGAGTGAGGGAGACTGGCTGGATTTGTGTGGAGTTTATGAAATAATCCTCACAGAAGATGTAGATTATAAAGCAGAGGGAGTTTCTATTCTTTATAGAAACTGTTCTTTATAGAAGAGATACTATAAATCGCCAAGCTGCTTTTCATGGTGGCCACACTAATTTACACTCCCAGCAACAGCGTATAGCTTTCCAAGGAGAAGCCTTAACACTGTCAGAGTTGGTGAGAAAAGAAGCATCACATATGTGATAAAGGAGTTAGGTCAGAAAGTTAGAAAATAAATAAAGATTGCTAAGAGTATTGGTATCCATGGTCAAATAGATTTTTTTTTTAAATTGAAAGATTCAAAAAAGATTCTAATTGAAAGATCTAGAAATTAGTCATTACATTTTGTAATTTAAAGATAATTTGTGGCTTTGAGATTGCTTTTTTTTTTTTTTTTTTTTTTTTTTTTTTTTTTGAGACAGAGTCTCACTCTGTCACCAAGGCTGGAGTACAGTGGCATGATCTCGACTTACTGCAACTGCCACCTCCCGGCTTCAAGAGATCCTCCTTCAGCCTCCCGAGTAGCTGGGATTACAGGCATGTGCCACCATGCTTGGCTAATTTTTGTATTTTTAGTAGAGACGGGGTTTCACCATGTTGGTCAGGCTGGTCTCGCCTCCCAAAGTGCTGGGATTACAGGCATAAGCTACCACGCCTGGCCTCAGGATTCCTATAATTTTAATAGAAAGTACAGAATATTTTTTTCCAAGGGTTCTACATTTTCTTTTATATTTTTTTATCTGTCTAAACAGGAATGTTATGAAGAAAGTCTTACAGTCGTTGGATTGGGTTTTGACTATCTCCTGAATGTTGATGATTTTCATAACTATTCATTTCATTCCTATTTATTCTGATTTTAATTTCTGTCATTTCAGCCATTTCAGCTTGGTTAAGAACCCTTGCTGGAAAACTAATGTGATCATTTGGAGGTAAGATGACACTCTGGCTTTTCAAGTTGCCCAAGTTCTTGTTCTGGTTCTTTCTCATCTGTATGGGCTGATGTTCCTTCAATTGTTGAATTTGCTGTCCTGTGGATGGGTTTTTCTTTCCTTTTATCTGCTTTGATAAGTTTGATTATGGTATAAGGTAGGCTTGGTCCACTGACTTTGATTCTAATTCACTCTTGGGTCTTGAAGGGGTCTGCTTTGATTGCTATCTCTGTGACCTTGTTTATATGTTTTTGGATGTTCTGATCCATGGAGCTCCCTTAGGCAGGGGCAACAGTTGGTAAACAAGCCATACCCTTGCTGGATTGGCTCTTATCTGCTGTCCGTGTGCTCTGCAGGGAAACACAGGGTTGCAGCTGCCTGCAGAGTTCAGGCAGAAGCAGAACCACTGTGCTAGAAGCTCTAGCAAGTGTGACTCCTCTAGCTACAAGAGGTGGGGGTGGGTGGGGTCGCCTGTTCTGCTGACCAGCTGGGTGCTTCCCAGGACAACAGGGAGCTGTGGCAACAGGCGAAGTTCACACAGATGCAGGATGGCTGGGCTGGAAGTTATAGCAGGCATTGCCCACCTGGCTATCAGTAGCAGGTGTGGGTGGGGTGTGGTGCCCTGCTATTCAGGTGTTTCTCAGGACAAAAATAGTCTGTGCCCTTTAGCTGAATTCACACAAAAGCAGAACCACTAAATGCTCAACATCACTGATCATTAGAGAAATAAAAATCAAAGCCACAAAGGGATACCATCTCACACCAGTCAGAATGCTTATTACTAAAAGAACAAAACATAACCGATGCTGGCGAGGCTGCAGATGTAAGGGAAAGCTTATATGCTGTTGTGGGAGTTTGAACTAGTTTAGCCACCATGGAAAGCAGTTTGGCAATTTCTCAAAGAACTCAAAGCAGAACTACCATTTGGCCCAGCATTCCAATATTGGGCATATTCCCCCCCAAAATATAAATTACTCTACCATGGAGACACATGCACACATAAGTTCATCACAGTACTATTTACAATAGCAAAGACATGAAATCAACCTAAATATCCATCAATAGTTGGTCTTGATAAAGAAAGTGTGGTACATATACACCATGAAATACCATGCAGCCATAAAACAGGAACCAGATCATGTCCTTTGCAGCAACATGGATGAAGCTGGAGACCATTATACTAATCAAACTAACACAGAGTCAGGAAACCAAATACAACATGTTTTCACTTATAACTGGGAGCTAAACGTTGAGTACACGTGGACACAAAGAAGAGAACAACAGACAGTGGGACCTACTTGAGGGTAGAGGTTGGAAGGAGGGTGAGGATCAAAAAACTATCTATCAGGTACTATGCTCATCATCTGGGGGACAAAACAATCTACACACCAAACCCCTGCAACATGAAATTTACCTAAATACAGTAAACTAAACTAAAAAATAAATTTAAAAAATTAAACACCCAAACAACAATTTCAGATAAACTGATAGATAACAAGGACAGAAGAGATGCAGCATAAATATTCCACTACTTCTGAAAAATAAAGTTTTTTAAAACAAAGAAATAAAATTCATTGAATTTTTTGTTAAAAGAAAGTCCCCACAAATCCTGAAAGACCCTGTAAAGGTTAATGAGAATATGTCATATATCCACAAACTGTTATAAACAAGAATTAAATAGTTCTTGCTACCTACTGATCACTTTAATATCTGCTGCATATTAATGGTAGCTATCAGTAATATTCTCTGCTGGAAAACACACTAATAGAAATAATAACAATTCAAATAATGACAAATGCTTACCAGAATAAACATAAACATAAAAGAACACTACAGTTCTTCAGTTTCATTCCTTTATGTAATATTTTACTTTCTGACTTGTCTTTTTATTTATTACCACGTGGTGGAGTGTTAAGAATGTTCAGGATTTTGATTTAGAATCTGATTGAAGTATTCACATAGGATAAAACAAAGTTGAACTTCATTCAGAAAGCTTTGAGAACAGTATTGGTAAGGGGATGAATCTCCGTGAAGATCAATTGACTTTTCGTGCCTTTTCTTGTTGACAGGGGGTAGGGCCTTGAAAGAGCTTGGCTCTTCTCAGACTGCAGCACGCAGCCATGCAGAAAAGGGAATCTGAGTCTCACAGAGATGTTCATTTCCAGGCCGACTACTGGGTTGACATAATTGAACCTGTGGAGCTATTTCCCACTGGGATCACAGAAAACAGCCCAATCCAGGATCAGTTCTATGCTACAGTTTCTATTTATTTGACCTTTTTTTCATTGTAAATACATAAAAGAGGACTGAAAATTACTTTATAACCACTGGAAGAATATCATCAAAGCTGGATTCTTTTTGATAGTAAGTTGGGATCATTCTAGTCTCCTGCCCAAAGTGAACACTTCCACCTGTGCTCTGAATCTCAATTCTTCCTGGGATCACATTCCATCGGTGATTCAAGTATGCCCCCTCTTCCATCTATAACCGCTCAACTATTTTTTCTCCTAAAGTACATATACTCATCTCAGCGTCTCTCATTTTTAAAAGGTAAGAATGGAATGTACCCTACTAACCATACATTCCCCCTAATTGTTATTTTATCTTTCCCTGTCATCACAGAAAAGATTCTTGAAATTGTTGTTTACACTTGTTGATTACATTTCTACCACATTTTATGGAAAAAAAAAAAAGCTTTCCTATAAGCCAGGAAAAGCCTGCTTGCCAAATCCAGTGTACTTATGTCACTGCTTCCCTTGCCTAACAGCTCTGTGATAATTTGGTTCAGCAATTGCATTATCTCTCTTTTTGTTTTATCTTACATTGACAGTAAGCCTCACTTAGAAAGCTCCTCTCCCTGTGCTCTTTTCATAGGCATTGGTGATCTCCAGCTTCCATTCCCCTTTACTCTTGTTAACCATGCATATTTGTTCACCTGGGTGACTTTTTCACTTTCAGTGTTCTTGCTATAACGTATGCCATGGTAACTGCTGGAACTGCCTCACATGTTCTCATCAATTCAAGGATCTCTTCCTTTGTGACAGCAACACTGCTATTAACCCACCACCACCGACACTGATATTAATCCAGCACCACAGATTGAGTTCCATGAATGGCATATTATGTACTGAATCTTGGCAGTCCCCATCCCCATAGCCTTTTTTATGTATTGGCCTTAACTAACATGTTCAACAATATAGAAAATTTAAGCATATCCTCCTAAGGGCTGTCTTGCTAAGCATCCCAGGCTGGACTAGCTGTCCTTTTCTCTGCTTCCAGACTTCTTTTGTTAATTACATTGAAGTTTCTTATTATGAATTATACTGTGCTTTCAAAAAGATATGTTGAAGTTTTAACTCATAGTACTGCAGAATGTAAACTCATTTGGAAAAGAGGACTATTGCAGGTGTAAATGGTTAAAATAAAATCATACTGGGGTAGGGTGGGCCCTGAATCCAACATGAATTATATTCTTTAAAGAAGAGAAGAGACACACAATGAGGATGACGTGCCAGTGGAGGCAGAGACTGGAGTGACACAGCTGCAAGCTTAGGCCTGTCAAAGACAGATGGCCACCAGAGGAAGCTGGGAAGGGGCCAGGAGGCAGCTTCTACCCAGAATCTCACAGGGCACATGGCCCTGCTGACACCCTGATGTTGGATTTCTAGCCTCAAGAACTTTGAGAATAAGTATCTCTTAAGTCACTCAGTTTATGGCAGCCCTAGGGAGTCAATACGGATGTTAGTACCAGAAGGAAGGGAGCTGGCATACAGATAGCTAAAAAATGTGGAAGTGGCTTTGGAATTGGGTAAGAGACAGAAGCTGAGAGAATTCTGAGATGCTTAATACAAAAAGCCTAGATAGTCTTGAAGAGACTGTTGTTAGAAATATGGACATTAACAGTGCTCCTGTTGAGGCCTTATGGAGAAATGACAAGCATATTATTGGACAGTGGAGGAAAGGAAGGAAAGGCAATACTGGGTATAAAGTGTCAGAGAATGTGGGTGAACCGTGTTCTAGAATTGGGTGAAAAGCAGAGCTTGTAAGTCATAAACGAGAATATAAAAGAGCTGAGGTTATTTCCAAGCAAAGCACAGAAGGTGCAGACTGTCTCGTCCTTGCTTCTTATGGTAAAATGTGAGAAAAAGAGATAAAGTGAAGAACGAACAAAGAAGCAAAAAGGAATCAGTATTTGTTGATACGGAAAATCCCTAGGGTACTAAGATACCATGTCCTGGAGATGGGGTCAAGGATGAAACTGAACATCTGTTTTTAACAAGATTTTATTTACAACTCATGGATCCAATCCATAAATCTCTCAGCAGAAGCTAGGGATAGAGATACAGTTATCCGGGAATGATTTGTTGGGGACACTTCTTGTCTTATGGCTTGGATCCCTGTGAATTGTACGGGAAACTGATACAGCTTTTGAGAATTTTATACCAGCGGAGACACTGTCAGTTTAGACTGAAAGAGACAGAGATGGGACAAAATGAAGGAAAAATTCTAGGGTATAAAAATGGGTGCAGAGTCATTGCCCACTAGGACCTACTTGGGCCAACAGAGTGAGGAATTTTGCCACAGAAGGCCAGAGGACAGATTTTCAAGATACAGAGAATTATTAGTAGTCCTTGAAACCTAATAGAATTTTCCCTGTTGGATTTCAGACTGGCCTGGGACCTGTGACTCCTTTTTTCTTCCAGTTTCTCCCTTTGGAATGACAATGTCTATATTCTGCCTATCTCAGTCTAATTATTGTAACTTGGAAGCAGATAATTTGTTTGGTGTTTTGACAGATCCACAGCTGGAGAGGTTTTGTCATAGGATCAATCACACCCTGAATCTCATCCATAAATAATTTAAATGATAAAATTTAGAATGTTTTAATTTGATGATATGTAGATAAGATTTCAGACTTAGAGTTGATGCAGCAGTGGTTACTCTGCAGATGTTGGGATGTGGTGAATATATTTTAATGATGATTAAAAAATTATATGACTTTTTTACAGAAATAGAGAAAGTAATTCTAAAATTTTTATGGAATGACAATAGACCCATAAATAGCAAAAGCAATTTTGAGAAAGAATAACAAAGCTAGAGGCATCACATTTTATTTCAAATTATATTACAAAGCTGCAGTAATCAAAACAGTATAGTACTAGCATAGAAACAGGAAAATAGACTGCAGGAATGAAATCGAAAACCCAGAAATAAACATATGCATAAGTGGTCAACTAGTCTCCAACAGGTATATAACAAGGTGCTCAACATCACTAATTATCAGAGAAATGAAAATCAAAACCACAGTAAGATGTGGTTTTATGTTTAAATGGCTCATATATATATATGATTGGAATGTAAATTTGCACAATCATTTAAATAAAATAGAATGGAGGTTCCTCAAAAAATTAAATATGGAACTACCATGTGATCCAGCAATCCCACCTCTGAGTATATATCCACAAAATAAAATAAAATCACTACTTTGAGGAGATAATTACACTCCCATGTTCATTGAGGCATTATTCACAATAGCCAAGATATGAAAACAACCTAGACATCTAACAACAAATGAATAGACAAAGAAAATGTGATGTGTGTGTGTACACATATGTACAATGGAATATTATTCAGCCTTAATACACAAGTAAATCCTGTCACTGGCAGCAACATCCATGAACCTGAAGGACATTCTGCTGAGTGAAACAAACCAGACACAGAAAAAAATGATTTCACATACATGTGGAATGCATACATATAACAAAACCTAACGTACACCTTCAATATGTACAATTTTTATTTTTCAATTATACTTCCAAAAATCTGCAAAAAAATCAAGAAGTAATCAAGTGCCCCCTTTGATTATTCCAGGTCGAAATATAAGGCTTACTGAAACAGTTATTTGTGAATGCTTTCCTGATCACATTTGCTAGCCTTCACACTGAAAGCAAACACTGTGCATAAACGTGTTGATTTATAATATTTTACATTATTTGAAACTTTCACTGACTATATCCACTGGAAACTTATTTTATATTGTTCTGCTTTTTCTCTGTGTTGTTCATACCCTCTTTTTGAAATTAAATATGTTGTTTTTATTCTAATTTGCTCCTTCCCATGGTCCAGATTATTTTTATACCTTTCTGTTGTTAAATAACGCATACTAAAATTTCAAGTTTACAGTTAATGAATATCTTTGTAATTTTTCTAAACAGAACAAAGGCCTCAAATATTTCTTGAAACCATTATCTCCCATCCTAAATGGTATTGTTGTCAAATAATCTGGAGCTCCCATTCTTTCTTAATCCTCAAAGTTGCTTTTGCTTTGTGTAGTCACTGTTTATTTATATTTACCAAAGTGTTTAATAATTTTTTGCTCAGTGTTAGTTTTTGATTCTGAGACTTCCCTTGCAATATCGTTTATCTTCTTCCTCAAGTACATCTTTTAGAAATGCACTTATTGAGCATCTTTTAATGCAAATTTCAACGGTTTTGTAAGATAAAAAAATTCTTTCTAATTTTTGTAAGTAAAAGTGTGAACACAGGAAAGGCAAGCTGGCATTTCCATTCTTTTAGCATTGTGAAAGTGTTAATTTTTGCTCCTGGTTTCCATTATCATGATAGTAAAACATATAACCTTTTCTCTCTGACTACTTAAACACTTTTCAATTTCCCGTTGGCATTTTGTAATCTACCACAAAATCAGCTATATATACATTTCTTGGTATTTATCTTTCTTGATATTTGTGCCTCCTAGATTTGAAGACTTTTGTGTTTCCTCACTTATGAAAAATCTGCAAAATAGTTTGTCTCTCACTCTCACTAATCTCTCTCTGAAACTCCAATTAGCTTTGTGTGAGAGCCTCTCATTTTGCCTTCTTTGACTCTTAACTATCTTAGTTTCAATTTCTATCTTTTCAGTTCTATATTCAGGATAACTTATTTTGTTATATTTTATGGCTATTACTAAAGATATGTCATTCTTGGGCTATGATAATCTAATAATTCTCCTCAGAGTTTTAAACTTAGAGTTTTAACTTAGAGAATATTTCTCAAACATTCCATTTGTTTCTTTTTCACATTTACATGAACATTTTTTCCTTAGTGTTATTGTACAGAATTTCCAATTGAATTTCATTTCCTTAATTTATTAACTATTTGTATGAAATTCTGGTCACCTAAAATTACTTTGGTCAAGGTACAGTGGCTCACGCTTGTGGTCCCAGTACTTTGGGAGGTGGAGGCAAGAGGATTGCTTGAGATCAGGGGTTGGAGACTAGTCTGGGAAGCACAGCAAGATCCTGTCTCAACAACGACAGCAAAATAATAAATGAAATTAATTTGTATTTAGTTTTATTATGAGCTTTGAAAACAGAGGGCTTTTTCCTGCTGTATTTGTAATCGTTGACCATGAGATCTGAAGTCATGTTTGGTTGTTCTTAATCTTGAGGAACCTATAATGTGTGATATGAGGATGGTTTCTCCATAACACAATTGGGAAAAGTTTCAAGTCTGAGCCATTTCTCCATCAGGGCAGTATGAATCTAAACCCATGGATCTTGTGAGGGCAACTCTGTGGGTAAAATTGTTACTCATAGTAGCTTGTGCTTTGCTGACAACTCAGGCCAAGACAGTGAGAATCACATTTTGAACTCTTGTAGGAAGACTGATGTGTTTTATAGATTATATTTGGGGTCCTCTGAGGGTTCTGGCTTTAAACTAAGAAGTTTCAGTTCCCATTTATTGAGGTCCTTGCCTTCTGCATTCTACCTGGACAGTAGAAACTAAGGTTTCCTTCTGGATGCTATGAAGCCTTGAAATGAAACTTTCAACCACTCTTTTCCCTTCTATGCCATGTGCGATGCTCTGTATGATCAGGAAGTGTGTGTGCTAAACTAACCATTTAAGGTATGAACAATAATACAAAAGACGTTTAATATAATTTATTCATTCCTATGTCTTAGTATCTAATGTAGTGCTTGGTACTTAGCAGGCACTCAATAAATATCTGTTGCCTAAATAAATCAGTTTAATGATATGAGTTAAGGTATATGCAATATTAGAGAATAAAGTTGTCTGTCATCAATTTTATCTTCATCAAATTATGTTCTGACTCTCACTACTAGTCATGTCAATTCTAAGTCACATTGGATTTCAGAATAATTTCACTATCTTAAATTTCATTTCTGACTGATATAGCCATGAATGTACAGCCAAAAATTACTAAAATGACACTTGAATGCAATTTGTAGGTCCAAATTGTGAGTATATATTAATATAAAGATAAAATTGTGTGTTCTTTAAAGAATGGAGTGAGCATATAATTTTTCTATTCAAACATTTTTGTAATTATAATTAGAACTAACATTTATGAAACTAACTGCAAGCTGAGAATTGGGATAAGAACTTAATTTAACTTACTTTTCAACACTCCATGAAGCTGGGTCTAATATTTTTGTCTATTTTATAGTGGGAGAAAAAATAACCAACAAAAAGCTCAACTTGTTCAAAGTCATACCACTTTTAAGTCATGGTATTGGAATTTGAGCCTAGGATGAAGTACTGGGAGCAATATACAGTTTATTTATCTAGACATTTGTGTAGGAATTTTTGAAAGAATGTAAGTACTTATTATTGCCTTTATCACCTGTGAATTGTAGCATCTTTGCTACTGGCAAGAATGCTTTTTAAAGTGCTTTTACTATATAAAGGAATATTGCTTTTAAATTTCTACAGCCTCTTTCTATATGCTCTGTCTAGCTAAAGACAAGAACCTTTGTTACAAGTGAGACACTCAAAAAAAAGCAAAGTATTTCTTTGCTTATCTCTTAATCACAATCATTTTATTTAGTTTGTGCTTAGACTATGTCTCTATTTTCATTCCTGTTCACCATCAGTAATGGAGGGAGATAGAATTAAAACATCAGTACTGATCCTGGGATAAGCAAGTAGTTTCTCTGTACAGAATTTTTCTTTTTCCAATATATTTGTGAATTGTGATTCCTCAGTGGAGAGTAATTAGACTGCTACATTGGAAACTTAATATGCAGTGCTACTAAGTTTCAATGATTTAAAGTTTGATTCTTCCCACCTGTTTGCAGTAAAAGACACTTTTTTTTAGGTTCTCTCCCCAATCAAATAACCAGTTTAGCATGATAATGATATATATAAATTTAAAAGCCACCTATTGAATACAGAATTGATATTAGAAAGTGTGTTTAATGCAGTGGTGTGTGGCTGCTCAGAGGCAGCCACAGTCAGAAAAACAAAACAATTGGACTTGCAAAGCAGACTGAATGGTAAATCAATGAAAATAATTGATGATAACATTTATTTTACTGAAGGAAATATGTCCTAATTGTATACTTTTGGTCAGAGAGTTTGTAGGTTGAGATAACTTTGGAAGTATATCCTGTTTGGGCATTCTGAAATGAAGCATTATTAAAAATTAATCCAGCAACAAGAGTGACAGAAAAATGACTACATGTCTTGAATGTTTCTATCTATGCAAACGTGGTCTAGACCAGTAGGCTTCTCTGCAGTTATTACAGGACAATTGCCAGGCCTTGAGGCAGTCGGCTCTCAAAGGATTCCAGCTCTGAGAAAGCCCTTGAGACTTCTGTTCCAGTCCTTTCACCCACTGGGCGGTGGGCCAGAATAACCACTTTGATGAAAAGGGCCTAAAAAGAGCACCTGTTGTAACTGAACCCAATGCTTAAGTCATTCAAGATGATTACTTCTGATGCACTGTTTTCACTATTGCTAAGTAAATCCATACCTTCGTCATGACCTCATATTCCCTCTAATACTCCTAAGATGTATTTTAATGCAATGTTAGTACCACTTAATTACTCTTAAAAGTCACAGTAAATGGCTTCCAAAGTGCCTCTATCGTATAGGCCTCATGTGTCGGTCTGAAGAGTGGACCTCAGCCTCAGCTGCTAGCTCTACGTCAACGAATTTCTCCTCCCCCATCGCTCAGGAGTCCTTTTCTTTCTGTTTTAAGGGATCTGTAGGACACACCACACTTTCTGATATTATACCTAACATTTCTCTATCTTCATGATTCCATTGTCCTTATTTACCAGGTGATTTTATATTTTTATCCCTGACTGTGGAAGTTCTTAACCACTTTAACTTCCATGACCCCAGATATAACTGTGATGTATGTAAAAGCATGCTGCCTCCAGGATTGTATGCCTCTGAGGGAAAAGCTTGTACCTCTCCACTTTGTGGAACCTGGTACTCACCTTCACTGCAGACTTGGACCTTTTCTGGCCGATATAGTTCATGGGCTTTCTTTTGTTTTCCTCTGCCTTTCTGTCTAACCTGGATACTATTGTCACCTGTTCCAGAAGTTTCTCCACTGATGACGCTGACTCGCACACCTTCCTCTACAATATGATCTTGACAAATCACCCACATTGGGATCTGTGTTATATATATATATATATATATATATATATATATACACACACACATATATATATATAAATACATGAAACATATATAAAACATATATAAAATTTATATATAAAACATATGTATGTTTTATATTGTCACCTGTCACCTGCGTTTCTTTTTTCATCAATACTAAACTTTTGAAAAAAATACACACTAATTTCTTACAATTGTTCCATTATTTACTAAGTTATTTTAATCAATTTTGTGTATATTATAATACAACATTCTGAGAAAGTTTCTTTTCCTTCCATTCAAACCTATTTCTTCTCCTGTATCAGTTATGGATGTGAATTGTCTCATAAAACTATAGAACCTGGCACAACCAATTAAAAATAGCCAGTCTGAGTCCAAAGGCCTGCTTTGAGATTCTTAGAAATTTAGTCACATGGCCCTTTCAAAACTTAACATCACTGTTTCCATTACTGAGTCATGCAGATAAATAGAGTCCCCGAATTTCCCTGGCCACTGTGACTCCTTTTCACTTCATCTTCCTCAGTATGAGACCACCTGTCCTTAGGTGCGATGACCCAAGAAGGGTGCCACAGAGCCAGCCATTGTGTAATCATGCATAAACTTCAAAGCACGGCAGAAACAGCTCACCTACACAACCAGAGACAGCTCTTCCTATGTTACTTTCTCTGTGAAATATTCCAGAATTCCACCAACAGTAATATGCCTCTGACCTTGCACAGACGCTACACATAGCACTCCACATACGGCACTTAGCATACTCTACGAGGAGCACTGAGCACACTGTGTGATGGGCATGTGGCATGCCTCACTAAGGCACAGAGCATACCACACAGTCAGCATTTTTTTTAGCACAGCATATTATTGCCACCTAGCGCATCTTAACATAGCAATGTAACACGCCATACACTAAGCACTTAGGATACAAGTCACTGTACACCTATCCGAGCAGACCTGAGATCCAAGAAAGCAAGTGTGCATCTTTTCCTTCTAATCACAGAGCTTGCACAGTTCTTAGGACACAGTGTGAATTCAGTAGTAGAGGTTTTATTACAATGGTTGCCTTAGTATATAAAAATTACATTTTATGTGCTTATTAAAAAAACATGTTCTAATACTACACATTTAAATTTACTAGGCATTACTTAAATATATATTTGAGAGATTTCTATGTGACACATCCATAAATAAAGAAAACCTGATGTCTATTTAAAGAAACAAACAAAAATTATATTGGACCAAATTAACCCTCTTCTTCAATTTAGCTAAAACATTTTTAAAATAATAACTACTACATTATTTTGATATTGTTTACAGGACAGAAAAACAAGTGTTGATTATAGTTATATTTAAAATTTCACCTGTAATTGCTTTAAACAATGGCTTATATTCTTAGCTGGGATTTAATTTCACATTTAGAGGAGCCATTGTTACTGAGTTCCTGATGTTAAAAATGCATATGCTCACTTTCCTAGTCCACCTGCTATCCAAACCAAACTCTGTAATTGCTCTGTATTCACATAATCTTTTCAAAGAACTCTGGACTAAAGCCAAATGTACCTTTCAATTATCAGTAGCTGGACTCTTGTATAGTGATAGCAGAAATCTGAGTGCTTTAGGTATGGTTTTGTTGGTAAATAAGTAACTATCTTATAGTATCATTTATGAGAGGGTATGCCATGAAAAAAATAAGATAACATATGTTTAGTGCAAGTAACTGCATGCCCACAAGAATTTGTAATTCAGTTACAAACTCTTTAGCACAACAAATATTTCAAAAATTTTATGGAGTATTTAATCCCATTCTCTTACTGTCTGTCGCTTAACACTCGAATTTTAGCAACAGGCTTCGATCACTAGGGCCAATTTCTTTAGGAATTTGGCAACAATTCTCTTCCTCACTGCCTAGCCCAAGTGGAAGCAGGGAAAGGCCTTGGAGGTAATTTGGCATAGGAACAGGATCATTTTCTGCCTTATTCAACAATAATTTGAAGTTGTATCAATAATTTATAAGCGGAGGATTAAAAGTAAAGCTTCAAAGTCCATTTCATTCATGTAATTAGGACCGTATTGCTATTCAGCATCTTATATTTAGAGGTAAGCTTTATTAATATGCAATGTTAATTTTTTGAAAAACAAGATTTATGCTTTAGAAGTATAAAATATTATTTTACACAGTCTATTAGAAAATTTCTGAACAATGAGTTGTTACATCTATCCTTTAGCAGCAATGCTATTCACATACTAAGAAGGTGATTTAGTTTGCTAGACCTGCCATAAAACAGTAGCAGAGACTGGGTGACTTCAACAACTGAAATTTGTTTTCTCGATATTCTGGAGGCTCAAACTCGGAGGCCGATGTGTCAGCGCGTTGGTTTCTCCCAAAGCCTTTCTTAAGGGCTTGCAAATGGCCATTTTTCCCTGTGTCTTCACATGGTCTTCTCTGTGATTCTGTCTCTGTCCTAACCTCCTCTTTTAATAAGGACACAAGGCATATTGGATTACGGAGCATCCTAATGGCCTCGTTTTAATTTAGCTAGCTCTTCCAAGACACCATCTCCAACTACAGATTCTGAGGTACTGGGAGTTAAGAATTTAACATATTAATCTGGTGGAGAGACACAGTTCAGATCCTAACTGAAGGATTTTGTGATTTTTGTTGTTGTTCTAATACAAAGAAAAAGACACTGAAAACTCTATATTATTTATACTCAATTTTGGTAAAAGCAAAGTCACCTTGGAAAATGGGATATCTACGTTTGAATCCAAGCCCTGCCACTTATTAGCTGTATGGCCTTGGGCACATCACTTAAGAAAGCAAAGATGTGTTGACTTGTGTGCATTTTTAGCTGCTACCTATAGGTTACACAGCTATTTGTCACACAGGATTGGTTTGCTTGAAGATGTCCCTTCTTTTGGTCTCTACCATGTCACCCTTTCCCAGTAGGAAAAACAAAACAAAATCTGTGATTTGCATATACATAAAAGGCAGATTTTATTCTGAAAAGGAGTTTTTGTTTGGAAATTATGAGAATTAATGAGGTATTGTAACAGGCATCTTTTAGCAATTTGATATTTCATCTTTTATAATGCATGTAAGAAAAAAACCATACTCTTGCTTTCTTAATATAAAGATATTCTAAATGCCTGCTCTCTTTATATTTTTGGCAGCAGTGAATAAAACTATAGATTTTAGATGAGTGTAACTGAATCATTTGCTTGCTCTTTTTTTACTGATCATTAAGAATTCACATAAGACCTGTGCAGTATTCTCCACTCTCCTTTCAGGAACACTGAAACCAGCAAATGCATTCATTTACTCAAATTAACTGTCTGACAGTTTAAATATCTATGCTTTTATGCACCGATGTAATTGTGTGTAGGAGCACTGAGCAGTACAATAATTACCATCAGCTACTAGTCTGTATTTATGTACACCTCTGCAATGCCTCTGTAAAAACTGACAAATCAGGTTTGAGGTGAGTCTTAGGACTTTGCAGAGGCATGTGGAGTATGAAATCTTAGATGTCGCAAATGCATCTAAGATTTTGTACTCCGATGACCTAATCTCACCTGCAGTATTGATGACCTGATTTACCACAGGTTTCTGCTTAGTTTCTGAATCTGTCACAATATGCTAGAAGTTGTGAGCCCCCTGAATCCACTGAGTGTTTGTGTTTAGCACATAAAAGCCTCTCTGTAAATATTTGTTAAATAAATGTACTTCCATTCCCATTTTATATGCAAAGCAATTAGGTTTTTCTCTCTATTGGTCTGGTGCATTCTTCCTGTGAGAGCTCGTACAATTTGGTTTTCTATGAGCAGAACTACTGTAGGGTATTTCAGCTGGTATAGCTCTTGAATTTCTTCTCTGTACTACTCCTATCCTCCTTCAACTCATCATCAGTGATTTCAAATGCATCCTCTTGTGCCCATTGCCATCCTCCTGCCTCTGTTGACGTCACAGTGCCTCTCTCTTCTGCCAACCATCTTCCCAGTGCTCCTGAGCTACAGCCTCACCTCCTTTAATTAGTGATGGACATTGCAGCCCAAATGCTCTTTCTAAAATATGAGCTATGAGCCTCAATGTCATCCTCCTCTGCAACATTCTTCAAGCTCTAATAGCCTTGAAGATGTAGTCCAAAGGGCTAGGTGCAGTCATAGCATTTTCTGACCTACTTCTTGTGCAGTGCTCAGCCTGCCCTCTTCCTGCATTTGAGGCCTCGCAAATCCACTGTAACTCCTGAAAGGGACCTCACTCCCTCACCTTCACTACCTCTCTCATCTTCATCCCCTCTCCAGGTGCATAAGAATAGTGAAGTCTTCTGCTGGGAATAAGGGAGTAGTTTTTTTACCCATTTTACTATTTGCTTTGCAAAACGAAGTAGGGAACAAGTTACCAAGGATGCCTTATGTGTTTTTACATTTATTCAAAGGCAGCGTGGCTTAAAGAGACTGAGAAATACTATCCCACACAACCATGGGTACAGTTTACAAGGTATGTGTTTATCTGTGTGGCAGATGACACTTGGGGTCCCTAAACCAAGGCAGTGGTCATTGAGGGTTGGACATGGTGCTGAGGAGCAGGTGAGAGGTCAGCACAGGGAAACCAGTTTAGAAGCAATTTCACTTGGTTTTTTTTTTCCCAATCCCAGAATTTGTATCTCCAAAATGCACTATTACTAAAGGCTTTCCTATCCAGAAAACTTAAACTTAAGATTTGTATTTAAAGTATATATTTTTGTCTTATTGCATTTGTTCTCTTTTCCAATTTAGTTTCAAGCTTAACCACCGCATTATTTCACCCAGGCTGTAGTGCAGTGGTGCAATCATAACTCAATGAGGCCTTGAAGTCCTGGGCTCCAACAGTCCTCCAACCTTAGCCTCCCGAGTAACTGGGAGCGCAGTTGTGAGCCACATTGCTTGGCTTATTTTCATGATTTAAAATGCATTATATTCCTTTTGGTACACTTGTAACACACTGGTTTAAATCCTCAACAAATTCTCTATCTGTGTCACTAGCTTCACAGTTTCTAATTATTCTAAAATACTGGCACAATACCACTAAAGTTAGTTTGTATTAATACTTATTTGAGTGAATCATGTTACTTCTCATCTAACAGACTCTATTATCTTCCAAAGCACATCAACATTTTTTTCTAGCAGGTACCTGTAACATTATTTTTCTTTTTGTACATAAAATTTTGTGTATGCTGATAAATATCTGGGGTTAAACATTCTAGAATGTACACAGTTTCTGAGCAGTGCATATAGAACTAGGTAGGAACACCAGAACTCCAAGAGTCCTTTGAGCCCATCTAGTTAAAAGTGCTTTATTTTGCAGATATGGAAGCCAAAACTCAGAAATTTTAACTGATCTAAGTTCACAGAAATAATAAATGACAGAGCCAAGTCAGAAGCCAAAATTAGTCTTCAAGTATCCAGTTCAATAAATTTTAACTCTGACAATGTTGTTGTTATATTCAGAGGCACTTAAGTGCAAAAACTAATGGTCTTGAGAGACTATTTTTGTGTGTATGGCAAGTGTGCATTTATTTTCAATAATAACGAAGACATTTTAATATTCTTAGACAAAAAAAATCTAATAAATATTTTCCTTTCAGTGTCTGGATATGATAATGATATGATGGGGGGAAAAAGTAGCTCAGTGCTTCCTGTAAGTCAGATTGTCCTATGATACATTTATGCGAAGTAATGGCAACCAGCCGTGTAAAGAGGATCGGTTGTCCTGAAAAACTGCACTCATTCCATGGCTACATGACTTGTTCCTTTAATATCTACTATATCATTTCTCCACCAGTTTCTTAACAAATTAAGAACTTGGTACATAATTTTTGATTAAGCAAAATAAGAGACCCAAAAATAAAAACATAATTTGGTTATTAAAATTTGATCACTAAAAAATTATGTGTTCAGGAGAAGACACTTCATTGTAATATGTTAGTAGTGCTGGTGGTGATGACAGCAGTAATCGTAGTGGTGGTGAAGTTGGTAGTAATAGAGGTGATGGTAGTAAAAAGATGGCAGTAATAATGAGCAGTAGTTGTGGTGGTAGTAGTGGTACTAGTAGTAGTAGCAGTAGTTATCATGGTAGCAGTATTGGTGATGGGGGTGATGGCAGTAATGTGTAGTGTTAGGGGCAGTAGTAATGGTAGTAATAGTTAATAGTTTCAGTAGGGTGGTGGTGGTAGTAGTATTAGTAGGGATAGTAGTAGTTATGGTGGTGGTGGTGGTGGTGATGGTAGTAATATTGGTAGTATTAGTGGCAGTAGTCGTAACTGTAGTAACACCGGCAGTAGTTTCAATACTGGTGGTGGTACTGATGATAGTAGTGACAGTAATAGCTAGTAATAGATAGTATAGTAAGAGCTAACTATTTCTTAAGTGTTTGCTAACGGTCAGGCATTACTCAGAGTTCTTACAAGTATTAATTCATTGATTTTTTCCTTACAGTAACCCCAAAAGGTAGATACTACTACTATTACATTTTGCTAGAAGGGGAAAAAGCAAAAATAACAAGACAGATGTTATGCAATGTGTCCAGAGTAAATGGCAAAGCTACATTTTTAACTCAGGAAGACTGGTTTTATCTTCATCTTCTGCTGTGCTTCTTAAGGCAAGATACTAAATTATCATGAACAAAATTGATGATGAGTAATTATTAATAAAGAATGAGGGATGTTTTTATAATCTTAGCAATTCTGAATCCAATTCAAAGAAGTATGTAATGCGTATCCTATCTGAGTATTGAACTTTCCTGTAATGGTAAGTATGCTTGTATTATTCTAGTTTATTAATTCTGGCTCCTAAATTTACTAGATATGAGTTTTTTAACAACTTCTTTAATTTCCCTGTGCCTCAGTTTCTCATCTGATAGGGGTATAGTAATTGTCCTTACATTGTAAAATTATACAGACTGAATCAATACAAGGGCGTTGATCAAAAATAATAGCTAATTAGCTCCGTGCTAGCTATTATTATGTTTACCTATTATCTCATCTAGTTTTCACAATAATGTAAAAATTATATAATTTAATTAATTAGTTGTACTCAGTTGAATGAGGATTTGTTGAATTACTATTTCTTTAACACTTAATTCCATGTCATTGCCATGCCATCATTTTGTTTCTTGATGAATTGCAACATAACTTTTCCTGGGTCTGGTGTGTTCAGCTGCATGCCAGCCTCACTCCCCTACAGGAATCCTGGAAACAAGTCTCTGAGCACAAGTTGTCTCTGAAGGTACTTGATGAATCTAAGGAAGCCATTTCCTGGCCATGTCAACCTGAGTGCATTGCTGAAATTGTTTAGATGGCCACTGAAAAGAGAATTAATTTTCTCTCTGTGGTGGCAATGATCAGTGATAAAATATAAAATGGGGCACTTCGCTGGCTCTCTCTCTCTCTCTTTCTACATATATACACACACACACACACATATACACACACACACACATATATACATATATACACACACACATACATATATAACCATATAGAGAAAGGCAGTGAGAAAAAGAAGAAGGCACACCGAAAAAAGAAAAATATTTCCAGAGGTGTTTTGTTTTGTTTTGTTTTGTTTTGTTTTGTTTTGTTTTGTTTTGCTTCTGTGTAGTTTCTGAGCTCCAGCTGTGTGCCTCCACCACAGTAGTTTGTTAGTTTCTGTGGGCCAATGCATCCTGCAGTATTTTCTTGAGGTGGTTAGAAGTAGAATTCCATAACTCAAGCAGAAAACAGGCATCGATCTCTTCCAAGTCTAAAACAAACAAGTTCTAGATCCCATTACTTTGCCTCCAACTCTTTTAATTTAAATAAATTAATTTTTGGATTCTAACCGAGTATGGTTTTAGTATCAATCTATATATAATTTTTTAGAATGATAAAAAGCTGGTAACTTTGTTATTTGGAAAACAAACAATGTGGAATGTAAGAATACATTTTAATTTTATAAACTATAAAGAAAGAATTAAAAAATAATACTTTGTTTTCAAGTCATAGATTCTTGATTTTTCTTTCAAAATTATCAGGATTCTTTGGGGTACACAGGGAATGGAGAGAAGAACTGAATCTTTCAGTGAACTCCTCACATGATTGTCTTGGCCATGTGTTAGCTATGTGTCCGGAGTCAATAGCTAAGATCCCCTTTGCTTCTATTTCCTTATATGCAAAGTAGAGCTGATGATATTATCCACCTCAGAGGGACACTCAAAGATCTTGTGAATAATCTACATATGTAAAATGTGTAAAGCAGTGAGAACAACACTCAGCAGTTAATAAATCTTAGTTCATGTTCTCATCATTTCCAGCATATTTATTTGAAATAAAATATTGAAAATCATTGTACATTCAATTTTTTAAATAACCGAAGGAGAAAAATGAACTATTGCTGCTTGGAGTTGTAGTATCTTCTCTGGTCATGAAGCATGGTTTCTACTCTTTGGGTTGAAGCCCGTTGAGAATGGACTCTTAGTGGGTCAAACAGTTCAAATGCCTTAACAACCAGGAAATTTAAGGTTAATAAGCAAATCATATTCCCAAGTGGCTGGTATGCAGCCTTATTTTTTATTATCAAATAGATTGTTCGTACATCATACATTTGGAAAACAGAGAAGCAAGTCGGTGCTTTCTGTGAAATGCAACCTAAGAACAAGAGCATGCTCAATCTTCTGCAGTGGTCAGCATCTTTTCCTTCCCCAGGGCCAACTTCACATAGCTCTTACCAGGTAACAGGGAACTCAGCACACTTCAGCTCTGCTAGTCACAAATCTCATCACACTAATTAGATTGTGAAGCAAAACCAAACATAACCTAACTTCAGACCTAATATTAATATTAAAGAAGAAAATAGAAATGAATAGAGGAAATGTTGCCTTCCTCCTAGTTCCTGGGACTTTTCAGTTGCTAGTACATGCTTATCTGCAATCTAGTGATAACAGAGAGAATAACAAAACTCAGTGACCAGTAGAGAGACTTCACTACTCACTGGAAATATAGTGAGAGCTAATTCTGTGATTAAAAAATCACTTAAAAATAAATAAACTATAAGATTCAGACAGCAATGGAGCAAAGACAATTTTGCTGAGAAGCATGAGGACTGCTACCATGCCCTACCTTCCTCCTCCGTGATTATTGATCACTTTTATCTGAAATATTGGCATTTCCCTGTGTGCGAATTAGACCCTAAACATTTTATGTTCTTTATCAGAAAAAGAAAAACATATTGTATACTGATGTCAGGAATCCATCTTAGGTAAGGACAATTCTATCTTGCTTATTTTTCGGAATGTGAAGAATCACATACATTTTGATCGTACCAGAAAAACAAGTGTAGCCGGTTTATTTTTTGATATGCTGGACTCTAAAATTATAATAAATTACATCTGTTCTTAAGTGCTTTTTTACAGCATGACAAGTCCAAATTGTGTGCACACACTCTGGAAATGATGTCTAAAAAGGCATTTGAATATTTTCAGGCATACGTGAAACAAAGACAAACGATGATTCACATTCAGCTGAGTGATTAGAACGTTTTCAAGCAGAAAGAATGGAGTATGTTCGTTCCAGTATTATTAAAATTGTCTTAAAATGTAAACCATGATGTTAAAATTATCAAATATAATCTTCGTCATGTTGTTTCATGCCTCATTCTCTACTGAGAAAATGAGTCCTAGCATTAAAAAAAATCTAAGTACTCAGAAGCTTTGGTCTTCTGTAAGTTAAATAAGTTTTCCACTTAACTTAAAATGCCGGGACTTTTTTTGACTCCTTTGCAGTTCTGAAGGTCATTCTGCTGATGCCATGGTCAGGTAGAGTCATAAGTAAATTTGCGGAGTGAACAGCATAGAGCTCTGAAAGTTATTGGAATATGGCTTCTGCATCAGCAGGGAAATAGGAGCAGCAGCCCCTGCACTCTTCAAGCAAAATGCTCATGGAAAATGAGTATAAAATAAACATTTCTGGCATACCAACAACCTAACCTGACTAGCAAGAGAAAGAAATAGGCCAGGTTTGAAAAGTATAACACTTCACATAGGCATGCATCCAATGGGCATGCTTTGTGCATATGAAGGTGTATATTCAAAATTCTTATAAATGCACAAATATGAATTAGGTACTCAACGACTGAAGATGGCGAAGTGGGTGAGAATTTGATCTTATGTGGTTTTAAAGTCCATTCCAACACAGAGTCAATGCTTCTTAAAAATTATAAGTGACATAAATCAAAGGGCGGGTAAAAATCACAGAAATAAAAGACCTAAGAGTAGAGTTGGGGGAAAACCAGTGCTGAGAAAAGTCAGGAAGAAAGACAGATTTTATACTGAAATTGATTTTGGAGTAAAATCCTACTTTGCAGAATCATTGTAAGTATTCCATTAACTAGGAAAAAAAGGGATTTGGAAAGTGTTTAATGCTAGATGGCGTTAGTTATAATGGTTCAGGGCATGCCGTCTGGAATCCAACACCCTAAATTTGGCCACTTAATAGCAGTTTAACAGTTGGAAGTCACTAATGTCTACCCATAGTGTATTTTCTTTTATGTAACCTGGAAATAAAAGTGGTGCATATTTTATAAAGAATTAAATAAAAAGACATATGAAAGATCTTCAAACAGTGCCTTGAGCATAACAAATACTCAATTTATGCTCACGGTGCTGTGACTGTGTGCATGTTGCTGGGGAGGGCTGCTTCGGCTGCACAGTGGCAAACCTGACACAACCTTGGGGCTGCTGTAGTGTATGACTGACATTTTTTTTACTTTAAAACAAAATTCTCTCCACTGGGGGCGGGGGTGTGGGTGGTACTTTTCAATGAATGATGAAGGAGCAGTTGGACATTTATAGGCGAAATAAAATAAGCCTTAAGCTAAACATCATACCTTGTAAAAAACAATGATCTCTAAATGGGTCATTGACTTAATGTAATGTAAACAATAAAATGCAATGTAAACGATAAAAACATAAAAGTTCTAGACATACACACACAGCATGGAAATTTCCTTCCACCTTTCAGCACTCATTTGTCATCAGTTGTCTCCTTAACTGCGGATTATCACAGCAACTTTCCTACCTTCAATCATCTTTTTTTTTTTTTTTTTTTTTTTTTTGAGACAGAGTCTCGCTCTGTCACCCAGGTTGGAGTGCAATGGCGAGATCTTCCTCACTGCAAACTCTGCCTCCCGGGTTCAAGCAATTCTCCTGTCTAGCCTCCCCAGTAGCTGGGATTACAGGCACCAGCCATGATGCGTTGCTAACTTTTATATTTTTGTAGAGATAGGGTTTCCCCATGTTGGTCAGGCTGGTCTTGAACTCCTGACCTCACATGATCCACCCACCTTGGCCTCCCAAAGTGCTGGAATTACAAGCTCGAGCCACTGCACCCAGCCAACCATCTTAACCCTCTCACTCACACTGTAAAACCACATCCTTAGTAGAATTTAATCACCATTCTCTCCAGTCTTACCACCTGAATTTTGCAAGACAATATCAGAAAGTAAGTTGACTGGTTGCACTTTAAATTCACGCCCTCAGACATGGACTTTCATTATAGGCCCAATACATTTCCAGTTAAATTCACTTTCTAACGTATTTAGTTTTTCATTGCAGATGTATTCTTGAATTTTAAAATATTTAATTGGCAAGTACATGTTATATATATTCAAGGTGTCCAACATGACGATTTGATATATGCAAACACTGTGTTATAGTAATGACAAGCAAACGAGTTACTACACCACTCCTGCTTTACATTACAGCCCCAGAACTTGTTCATCTTTTTTTTTTTTTCTTTGAGATGGAGTCTCACTCTGTGGCCAGGCTGGACTACAGTGGTACGATCTCAGCTCATTGCAACCTCTGCTTCCTGGATTCAAGTAATTCTAATGCCTCAGCCTCCAGAGTAGCTGGGACTACAGGCGCGCACCTCCACACCCAACTAATTTTTGTATTTTTATTTGTTTGTTTGTTTTTTGTTTTTGTTGTTGTTGTTGTTGTTGAGACGGAGTCTCGCTCTGTCGCCCAGGCTGGAGCGCAGTGGCCAGATCTCAACTCACTGCAAGCTCCACCTCCCGGGTTTACGCCATTCTCCTGCCTCAGCCTCCCGAGTAGCTGCGACTACAGGCGCCCGCCACCTCGCCCGGCTAGTTTTTTTTTTTTTTTTTTTTTTTTGTATTTTTTAGTAGAGACGGGGTTTCACCATGTTAGCCAGGATGGTCTCGATCTCCTGACCTCGTGATCCGCCCGTCTCGGCCTCCCAAAGTGCTGGGATTACAGGCTTGAGCCACCGTGCCCGGCCAATTTTTGTATTTTTAGTAGAGACGGGGTTTCACCATGTTGGCCAGGAGGAGCTCAATCTCTTGACTTCGTGATCCGCCTACCTGGACCCCCCAAAGTGCTGGGATTACACGCATGAGCCACCTCGCCCGGCCTTGTTCCTCTTAAAACTGAAACTTTATACCCTTTGGCCAACATTTCCCCAGTTTCCTTTCCCTCACCCTCAGGCCAACTACCTTCTGACACACTGCTTCTATCAGTTTGACTTTTAAAAATTTCTCATGTGAGTGACATCCTACAGCAGTTGCTTTTCTCAATCAGGTTTATTTCATTTACCACAATTTCCTCCAGGTTCATCCATATTGTCACAAATGGCAGAATTTCCTTCTTTTTAAGAAGTTATTGCATATTTGTCACTATTAAGAATGAAATACATTCTTTTAGTGCTTATTACTAATATAAAGAAAATCTAATGGTTTTAAGTATTTATTTTATAGATAATTATCTTATCAAATAGTCTAAAGTAATTCCAATTGCTTTTTAATTGCACCTTTGATTTTCTAGGCATGCAATAATATAAATCAAAGTAAATGAGTGTCTCCTATGTGATATAGTATTGTTCACATTATTCGTGGGTGAGTTGTTAGTTATTACGCCAAATATTCTCAATCTATTCCTAGATTACTAGTCTTTAAAAGCAATAAAGATCACATAATGTTGTCAAATGTCATTTTGTGAGTTAGGTTTTTTCTATGATAATTTATGTAAAGTTGAGCCACCCATGCATATTTAGAATTAAATACTTGGGCCAGGTGCAATGGCTCACGTCTGTAATCCCAGAACTTTAGGAGGCCGAAGCAGGTGGATCACGTGAGACCAGTCTGGCCAACATGGAGAAACCCCATCTCTACTAAAATTACAAAAATTAGCCTGTGGTGGCAGAGGCCTGTAATCCCAGCTACTTGGGAGCCTGAGGCAGAAGATTCACTTGAACCTGGGAGGTAGAGGTTGCAATGAGCCAAGATTGTGCCACTGCACTCCAGCCTGGGTGACAGAGTGAGACTCTGTCTCAAAAAAAAAAAAAAAAAAAAAAAAAAAAAAAAAAAAAAAAAAAAAAAAAAGAATTAAATACTTGTATATGCTGCATAACTGTTTTGATATACCTCTTGATTTTATTAGTTTTTTAATTAAAGTTTTTAGACGTGAATTTGTAGATCCAATTGTTATATTGCTTCAGTTTATGCTATCACATTAACCTTCTGATTTGGTTATTTTTCTTTATGCTATGTTTATGATTTGGTTATCAGTTTATGCTGTCATATTAACCTTCTGATTTGGTTATCTGATTTGTGTTATCTTTATTCTTTTTTCTCTGTTTTAAAATGTTTAATGTAAAGTCATCCATGTGTGCCTGAAATCAAACCTACCTGGTTTCCTACATCATTTTTTTGGTATGATTTTAGATTTAATTAGTTAAAATTACAATTAAGGTGATTACATCTATGTTCTTAATGCAAAATTAGTTTTAGTCATATCTTAATAATTTTCTGAAATAAAATATATGCCAACTATCTTTTCTATGATCTCAAATTCTTTGGATGATGAAAAAAATCATGTGTTTTCTGAAGGTTAACACTTGTCTTTTGTATCAGACTGTTTTTCTAGTACTACTAAATTTTTAAGTTTGATAAAATATAATTGTCTTAAAATAATTCATTTATGTTTTCAAATTTATGCCATAGAGTTACTTATATTGTGGCTATATTTTTGGCCTGAAAGATTATTTTTGTTATATCTTCCTTTGTGAGTTTTTTTAACTCTGAAAGTGGAAACTTTCTTTTTTACATAGTCTCTTTTTTCTTCTGATTCTTTCTTTTCCTTACTTTCCGTTTCAACTACTGTTATTTGATCACAGAGTTATCCTCCATGTCCCATTTGTCACTCATAATTTCAATTTCCTAGGATTTTGCTTGGAGCTGAGATACATGCCCTCCATTGGGCCTTGGTAAACACTGATGCAGTTCCACTTGTAGTAATCATTTTCTCTCTTGAATAAGAGTTTTAATGGAGGGGCATATTGCTCTGCTTGGGCTGCCATAATAAAATATCATAGACTTGGTGGCTTAAACAACAGAAACTTATTTTCACATATTTCTGGAGGCTGGAAGCCTAAGCTCATTTCTAGCAGTTGGATTTCTGGTGAGGGCTCTCTTCCTCCCTTCTCACTGTGACCTCACATGGTTTTCTTCTGTAGGTGCAAGAAGATTGAGAAATAGAGGGGGAGAGAGAGAGAGAGAGAGAGAGAGAGAGAGAGAGAGAGAGAGAGAGAGAGAGAGAGAAAGAGAGAGAGAATATGCTGTGTCTGGTGCCTCTTCATATAAGGACACTATTTATATTACATTACGACCCCCGCCTTATGACATCATTCAACCTTAACTACCTCCTTAGATTCCCCCTTCTCAAAATACCATTACACTGGGGGGGCGGGTAGAGCTTCAACGTATGAGTTTTGGGGAGAGACAATTTAGTCCATAGCAGGCAAGTACAGTAGGTGATCTCAGGAAGCAAGTGTGAGGGAGCTAGGAGAGTAAGGCAATGACAACAAAAATACACTAACACTCATACGCATTGATGTTGCAACTAACAGAGTTGTAAATCTTCCTGGGGTCTGGATAATCATAATAAATTCCTCCTCAGAAAATCTATCTAAACCAGAAGTCATCACACTACAATTTGCAAGTAGAATTGAAAGCTAAAATACATGATACCTAGTTAAGTTTGAATTTCATAGAAATAACAAATAATTGTTTAGGACATATCTAGATTAAAGAAGTTAATTGTTATTTATTTAAAATTCAAAGGTAAGCAACCTATATTTTTATAAGCTAAATATGGCAACCTTCCCCATTGGCCCAATTTAGCCACGAGCCAATTTTTGTAAATAAAATTTTAATTGGAACATGACCACATTCATTCACTTTTGTATTGTCTATGGCTGTTTTTGCACTACAGTGGTATTACTGAGTAGTGACTGCAAGATAGTATGGACAGAAAATGCTAAAATATGTACTGAATATATTTACCAAAAAATATACTAAATATATTTACCTGGATTTAAAGGACAAAAAGCTTCATCTCAGGCAGTTGGTGTTGATTCCTAAAGCTTTAGCCCCTTGCTCTCTTCCAGGCTGTGTGTGTCTGCAGGGGTACTAAGAGGGTTCAGGTTTATAGAGACCAAAAACTGAAAGACAAATGGCTTGTCTAAGCTCACAAAGACTAACTACTACAGTTGCAAATGAAATCACAAGTGTTGCACACCAAGGATGTCTGCACCTTCCAAGAAGGCTGATGATGGTCACTGATGAGAGTTCTGCTTGCACCTGTGTTACATTAGGCTGATAGCTAGACATAAGCAGAATGGGGAGCCCCTGAGAAAAGGGAGGGCTGGAAAATCTCTCACCCCAGAGACCACTCAAAACATCCATGCTAGATATGAGCAGAGAGGAGGGAAAACACCTAGATGGAAAGCAATGTCCCTTATGACTTGCAGTAATCCCTCACTCTGCAGTTAAACTGTCAGAATATCACTAGATGCATGTTGATAAGGGAAGCGGGCAGAGGAGAAATTCCTAAGAGATATGCAAGAGCAGTAAGTGCAGATTTAGCCACTACACAACCTTCCTGGAATGAAAAACACAGCTATTAGGTAGAATTCCTATCCAACACCTGGTTTGCCCATGCACATCAACAGAGAGTAAGAGAGAATTCCACAAGCCTGGGCAGAAACTAGATGGGGAAAGGTGGGTACTTAAGATAGAAGTGGGAAAACTAGAGAAAGAAAAAGGTGGTAACTTAAGACACAGGTGGGAACTTCCAGAACAATCCAACATTATAAAAAATCCCATGCAGAACTCTCAGGACTGTTGCTGGCACACTGGCTTTCAGCAGCCCACTCTGCCTCACCTTTCAGAGTATACTGTCTCTCTATGTAAACTCTTTGCTCCCAATTTCCCTTCAATAGGGCTCACTGTTTTCTTTGAATTGTCACTTAGCAGAATTCTGTCTCCCAAGTAAGACTAAGAACTGAGGATCTCCCCCTTCCTGGTAACACCTGGACTTCCTGTTGAATGAGACCACTCAATGGCTCAGTTATTTAAGGAATTATAGCAGGGTAGTCTATTCATTAAGTTTGAGTATAATTCTAACCAATATCATATGAACATTTGTTAAATGCTGCAGAACATAATTTGAAAACTCTTGTTCTAACTAGAAAATTGGTGCAAGTAGTTTTACCAATAATCCCCACTATGATTCCTCCATGTTTTATATTCTCCATTGAGGCGCTGGATTTAGACTCCTCTCATGTTTTTGATAATGTGATTTTCTACAGGACAACAGGACTGTAGATTGCAGAAACTTGAAAGAGAATGTGAATTGCATCTGCTAAAAAATTCTCATGAATTGGATATTAATTGTAACCTTGTACATTTCAATATTTGCCTATTTATGTCAGTGGACAAGAGAGTCAGGCTGTCCAGTCTTTTGATAAGAAAGATTGTCAAAGTTCAAGGGAGAGATCTTTCTCTTGACTCCTGTGGTATGTCATGAATTGGCTTCCTATGAATTTCCAGAAAACTAATATAGGATACTCCATGCCCAGGAGTGGAAAGTGTCTCTGTTGTCAATGGAAATGGCTGGTGTCCCACAGGGCTGCAACCAGAAATCAGAGTACAATGCCTTTACCTTCAATAATGGAATTTTCTTAAGTCAATTATGCTTCCCTCTCCCTGTCTAACTGCCTTTTCCACCTAGACTGCATACATACACAGAAGTGATGCTAAGATTGCTCCAGAGAGGGTCGTCTCACATCTGCAAAAATCCTGGGTCTCTGGCCTCTTCAAAGTTTCCTTCAGACTCCAAAAGCAGATCACAGTTAAGTGTAAGGTTCCTTGAGCAATGTATTGGATATACTCAAAATCAAGAAAATTTGTTCAGGCCACTGTATTACTAGAATCCCCCTACAAATAACTCAGCAAAGGAGCTGGACTAGTAGGATTTTAACAAAGATTCTATAAATGTAATAAAAACATATAAAATATTTTAGCTTCAAGAAAATCACAAAAGAAAGAAGATACTAAATCATTTTTGTTGTTATTGTTTTATCTAGTCGTAAATCTTACCAAGAGTTTTGTGGGGGTTTTTCCCTTCATGAATATTTTGTTACAAAATAAATCTTGCTTTTTGTAGAGTATCATTTTTGTAGCATTGAAAATACGTTTACCACCTTCTTCACTCTCAATATTGTTTTTTACACAACATCAAATTCAATCCCAGTTCCATGTGAAATTATTGCAAAGAATGGCAAATATAAATTATTCTTACAACATCAACCTTTGACCTGTCCTCTGAAATACCAGAATATAAACTGTCTTGTATTTTATAACATCTCTTCTTTCTCCTAATGGCAACTTGATTTTACTCAGCATGTCAAGTCTTATAAATAACAGTATTTTGTTCATTTGTTGCTGTTATTTTCAAAATAAAAATAAAATAATTGCTCTCATTGCCTCTTGAACAGAGTTCTATTTAGTTAGTAAATGCAATTATTTAAAGAGAGAAAACTATGAAAGGTAGATTTCTGTGACCCATGTTAGTGGCTACCTCATCAAAACTTGGAATCTCTCTTGTTGCCAATAAAAGACCTACACAGGTAGGATGTGATAAATGAAATGGACACTGACTCATCATTCAGAATACAGTTTGAGGAAATGCTCATGGCAAAGGCAAGGAAACTAACCCCTATCAAAAAATTACTTATGTGATGCTAACACAAAATATTTTACACATTTTCTCATTTAATTCTTACAACACTTAGTGATTTGCTCTTGTTAAACATCTTGATTCCTGACCAGGCATGGTGGTTCATGCCCATAATCCCAGCACTTTTGGAGGCTGAGGTGGGCACATCACTTGAGGTCAGGAGTTTGAGACCAACCTGGCCAACATGGTAAAATTCTGTCTCTGCTAAAAACACAAAAATTAGCTGAACATCTTGGCGGGTGCCTGTAATCCCAGCTACTTAGGAGGCTAAGGCAGGAGAATCACTTGGACTTAGAAAACGGAGGTTTCAGTGAGCCAAGACTGCGCCACTCCACTTCAACCTGGCCAACAGAGCTCTACTCCATCTCAAACAACAACAACAACAACAACAACAACAACAACAACAACACCCTTGATTCTGCATTTATGCTATTTTAACCTTTAAAATAATATTTGAGATAAGTTACACTTAAACTTTTTTAAAAAAGTGAATGCAATTAATTGTAGTTATTAAATACAACATAATTAAAGAAGTATTTAAAGACAAATTGATCTTTAAATGTCATACATGCATGAGAATTTATCTTTCTATTTTCTATTTATCTATCTATTTGCATATCTATCTGTCTATGTTGCCAATATTCCATCTAGAATGCTAATAAAGGATGGGGAAAGGGTCTATACCTTGCTCTTTCATGTTGCCCAAGTTACACTTTGTTTTGGCAACTTAGGATAGTCTTGAGAGTTTATAAAAGGTAAAGATATTTAGAAGATGAAAATATAAAAGGGCATTCAAGAAAACTTACTTTAGTAGACACTAACTGCATTCCCTTCCTTGAAAGTAAAATTTTACTTTCTGTAATTATTTTAATTTAGACTGGAAAGTCTCTTAATTGTCTTGCTGGGCACCCTGGCGCTTCAGTTGCTCATTGCCAACAGGCAACATATTTCCTGTGCATTCTGCTCTTGCCAATCATAAAATTATAATTTAGGAAAGAAGAGTTAATCAGCTCTGCTTGTCTCCAAACCTGTTTATGGCAGTATGAATTGCTATTGTGATTATATAGTGATTTTCAAATACATGTATTATTGAAATTCCATGCTGAAATATAGAATTGAGTCTATATAATCTATGAATATTTGGGTGGACATAATAAAGGTGAGTTGTCAAACACAATGTTATCAAGGTTAAAGTAAGTTAACCAGAAAAGTTTGCAAAACTCATGAGAATGCAAGAAGGATTCTGCATTCATATCACATAAAGATAACTAAAAACAAAACCACACGATCATCTCAAGAGATGCAGAAAATACTTTTGATAAAATTCAACATACTTCATGTAAAAATCTGCAACAAACTAGGCATTGAAGGAAAGTACCTCAAAATGAGAAGAGCCATCTCTGAAAATCTTCAGTCAATGTCACTGAATGAGTAAAAGCTGGTATCTCTCCCCTTGAGAACCAGAACAAGATTAGGATGGCCAACCCTTACTATTCCTATTCAACATAGTACTGTGAAATGGTTTAGCTCTGTGTCCCCACCCAAATCTCATGTTGAATTAGAATTCCAAATTTTGGGGGAGGGATCTGGTGGGAGGTGATTGGATCATGGAGGTGGATTTCCCCCGTGTTATTCTTGTGATAGTGAGTGAATTCTCATGAGATCTGATTATTCAAAAGTGTGTGACAATTCCTCTCCTTTCTCTCTCTCTCTCCTCCCTCTATGTGAAAAAGATTCTTACTTCCCCTTCTCCTTCCACCATGATTATAAGTTTCCTTAGGCCTCCCATTCATGCTTCTTGCTAAGCCTGCAGAACTGTTGGTCAATTAAATTAAACTGTTAGTCTTTTCTTCATGAATTAACCAGTCTCAGATAGTTCTTTATAGCAGTGTAAGAATAGACTAATATATACTGGAAGTCCCGGCTAGAGCTGTCAGGCAAGAGAAAGAAACAAAAGGCATCCAAATAGGAAGAGAGGAAGTCAAGCTATTTTTGTTTGCAGATGATATGATTCTATACCTAGAAACCCCCATAGTATCTACTCCAAAGCTTCCAGATCTGATAAACAACTTCATCATAGTTTCAGGATACAAAATCAATGTATAAAAATCAGTAGGATTTCTATATGCCAGCAATGTCCAAGCTGAAAACCAAATTCAGAATGCAATCTAATTCACAACAGTCACAAAAATAATAAAATATTTAGGAATACAGCAAACCAGGAAAGCAAAAGATCTCTACAATGAGATTTACAAAACACTGCTGAAAGAAATCGGAGACATCACAACTAGAAAAATATTCCATACTCATGAATAGGAAGAATTGATACTGTTAAAATGGCCGTATTGCACAAAGCAATTTACAGATTAAATACTATTCCTCCTGCCTCAGCCTCCTGAGTAGCTGGGACTACAGGCACCTGCCAACATGCCCGGCTAAGTTTTTGAATTTTTTAGTAGAGACAGAGTCTCACTGTGTTAGCCAGGATGATCTCGATCTCCTGAGCTCTTGATCCACCCACCTCAGCAGTGAGTCAAGATCGCACCACTGCACTCCAACCTGGGTGACAGGGCAAGATTCTGTCTCACAAAAAACAAAACAACACCAAAAAAAAAAGGCCGGGCGCGGTGGCTCAAGCCTGTAATCCCAGCACTTTGGGAGGCCGAGATGGGTGGATCACGAGGTCAGGAGATCGAGACCATCCTGGCTAACACGGTGAAACCCCATCTCTACTAAAAAATACTAAAAAACTAGCCGGGCGAGGTGGCGGGCGCCTGTAGTCCCAGCTACTGTGGAGGCTGAGGCAGGAGAATGGCGTAAACCCGGGAGGCGGAGCTTGCAGTGAGCTGAGATCCGGCCACTTCACTTCAGCCTGGGCGAAAGAGCAAGACTCCGTCTCAAAACAAACAAACAAACAAACAAACAAACAAACAAAAACTACTCCTACTAAACTTCCAACAACTTTCCTCACAGAATTAGAAAAAAAAAAAAAAAAAAAAAAAATTTGAAAACAAAAAAGAGCCCAAAGAGCCAAAACAATATTAAACAAAAAGAACAAAACTGGAGACATCATGTTACTCAAATTCAAACTATACTACAAGGCTACAATAACCAAAAGAGCATGGTATTGGTACAAAACAGACATAAACCAATGGAATAGAATAGAGAGTGCAGAAATAAAACTACACACTTACAACTATCTGATCTTCAACAAAGCCAAAAAAACAAGCAATGGGAAAAGAACTTCCTATTCAATAAATGATGCTGAAATAACTGGCTGCCCATATGCAGAAGATAGGAGCTGGGCTCCTTCCTTACACTATTTACGAATATCAACTCAAGATGGACTAAAGACTTCAATGTAAAACTTAAAACTATAAAAGCCCTGGAAGGTAACCTAGGAAACACCATTCTGGATGTAAGATCTGGCAAAGATTTCAAGATGCAGGTGACAAAAGCAACTACAACAAAAACAAAAACAAAAATTGACAAATGTGACCTAATTAAATTAAAAAGCTTCTGCAGAGTGAAAGAAGCCATCAACAGAGTAGACAGACAACCTACAGAATGGAAGAAAATATTTGCAAATTCTGCATCCAACAATAGTCTAATATCTAGAATCTATAAGGAAACTAATCACAACAACAAGCAAAAAACAAACAACCCTGTTGAAAAGTAAACAGAAGGCATGAATAGACACTTCTCAAAACAAGGCATACACATAGCCAATAAATGTATACTCTCCATCACTAATCATTAGAGAAATGAATATCAAAACCGCCATGAGATATTCTCTCACATCAGTAAGATGGTTATTATTAAAAAGTAAAAAAATAATAGATGCCGAAGAAGTGGTGAAGAAAAGGGAATGCTTACACACTGTTGGTGGGAATGTAAATTAGTTCAGCCTCTGTGGAAAGTAGTTTGGAGATTTCTCAAAAAACTTAAAACAGGACTACCATTTGACCCAACAATCCCATTACTGAGTATATACTCAAAGGAATATTAATTTGCTGCCATAAAGACACATGCATGTGTATGCTCATTGTAGTCCTATTCTCAATAGCAAAGACATAGAATAAACCTAGATGACTACCAATGATGGACTGGGCAAGGAAAATGTGGTACATATACACCATGGAATACTATGCAGCCATAAAAAAGAGTGAGATCATGTTTTTCACAGCAACATAGATGGAACTGGAGTCCATTATCCTAAGCAAACTAATGTAGGAACAGAAAACCAAATATGATATGTTCTTGCTAATAAGTGGGAGATAAACATTGAATACACATGGACACAAAGAAGAGAACAGACACCAGGGGGTATTCAAAGGTCGACGGTGGGAGGAGGGTGAGGGTAAAAAAACTGACTATTGGGTACTATGCGTCTTACCTGGGCAATGAAACATACTATACACCAAACCCCCATGACATACAATTTACCTATAAAATAAACCTGCACATGACCCCTGAACCTTAATTTTTTTTTTAAAAAAAAGGAATATAAGTATTATTGTGCTTTTAAAAACCTGAAAATGGAAATATGACATTGAAAATGCATACCAGGTACTGTTTATGCAAGAAAAATCTAGATAAAACTCTAATTAACAAGTTTATGTTCAAAGAAAGCAACTTAGCCTTACCTCAAAAGTTTGTCAAGTAAATATTCAATTATAATATTGTGTTAGTATATTTGAAGGAATATGTCGTTTTTTAATTGACAGGTAATAATTATACAAATTTATCAGATACGTATTGACGTTTTGATACACACAGTGCATAGTGATCAAATCAGGGTAATTAGCATGTCCGTCACCTCACTTACAGTTTCTTTGTTTTGAGAATATTAAAAACTCTCTCCTTTAGCAATTTGAAAGTATATAATAAATTATTGTTAACTATAGTTATACTATAGTGATATAGAACACTAGAACTTGTTCTTTCTCTTTAGTTGTAATTTTGCATTCTTTAATAAGACTCTCCTTATCCTTCCTTCTCTCTGTCCTTCCCAACCTCTAGTAACCACTTTTCTACTCTATTTTACTCTACTTCTATAAAATCAACTTTTTTTAACTTCTAAAAAATGTTGAGTGAGAACATGTGGTATTAACTTTTCCTGGATTCTTTCACTTACTATAATGCCTTCCAGGTTCATCCATGTTGTCTCAAATGACAGGATTTCATTCTTTTCTATGGCTGAATAGTATTCCAATGTGTATGTACACCACATTTGCATTGTCCATTCATCTATTGATGAACACTTAGGCACCAAAAGCAAAAATAGACAAATGGGATTCTGTCAAACTAAAAAAGCCAAGGAATCAACCAACACAGTGAAAAGACAACCTACAAAACGGGAGAAAATATTTGCAAACCCTTCATTCAACAAGAAATTCATATCCAAAATATACAAGGAACTCAATACAATAGAAAAATAACTGCAAATAATTCAATTAAAAATGTGCCAATGATCTGAATAGCCATTTCTCAAAAGAGCTACAAATAACCAACAGATTTATGAAAAAAAAAGTTCAACATCACTATTCATCAAGGAAATGCAATCAAAACTACAGAATATCATCTCATCCCAGTTAGAATGCCTATTATCACAAAGATAAAAAATAGCAAGTGCTAGTGAGAATGTGGAGAATGGGAACTCATACACTGTTAAAGGGAATTCAAACTGGTACATTTTCTATGGAGAGCAGCATGAAGTTTCCTCAAGAAGCTGCATATAGATCTACCATTTGGCACAGGAATCCTACTTCTGGATATTTATCCAAAAGAAAGGAAATTTTAACAAAGAGTTACTTGCATCCCCATGTTTACTGCAGCACTATTGAAATTGCTAAGATAACGGGAATATGTCAATTTTGAAGGTTCTCTTTTTAACCAATGTTCTCGAATAATCACAAATTTGATTTTTGTCTTATTGTTTGTGTATCCATGTGTGGCTGTGTGCGTTTTAGCCACAGACACTATGTAAAATATAAAGAATATCTGGGTTCTGTTTAAAAACAATTAAAATACTGTCTAATTTCTCAAAGACCAGCAGCAGAAAATCTACTTGTTATGTAGAGAATATCATTATCAGTGGAGTCAGAATGGAATTCTACCTGTTCCTAAATATCTCTCCCATTCAAGTAACAAAGAGTCTGAAATTCTACCATTAGACACATATCCCGATTGGTTGAATCACTTATTTTTTGTGAGGTGCTTTTAAATAGTTTTAAATTTCAGTATAAAATGTCAAAAATTTCAAAATGCTTTCTGTAACCTCTAGATGGATTGTGGCCCCTTGTTCTATGTGTACATGGAACATTGTTTACCTCCTACAAAAGAACAGTAGTGTGATTTGTTCACTATTTTGTGTAAAGCTGTAATGAATCCATCTTCTTTGCTAGATTATGAATTCCAATGAAAGTGCACTTATGTTCCACAGAATCTTCAAAACCTAGAACACTGTCCGCCTAAGGAATAAATAAATATATATATTCGTGTTAAATCACTTGCAAAATTACGTGACTTATAAATAAGGACTGATATTCAAATACATAACTTGTTCAAGATCACATCTTATGTGGATCTCACTGTGAAGTGAGCTTGTCTAAATTCTAAACCCATGCTTTCTCCACTATATTAGGAAGCATTACAGTGATCCCTCAGTATCCATGGGGAACTGGCTCCAGGATCTCTACAGGTAGCAAAATCCACAGATATTCAAGTCATTGATCTAAAATGGCCTGCTATTTGTGTTTCACCTACGCACATCCTTCCGCATACTTATCTCTAGATTACTTATATTGAATGCAATGAAAATGCTATATAAATAGTTGTTAGACAGTATTATTTAGGGAATAATGACAAGGAAAAAGTTGGTATATCCTCAGTATAGATGCAATTTAGTTTTTCAATATTTTCAATACACAAAGGACTAACCCATCAATACAAAGGGCCCACTGTGTATTACCCTATCTTGAAATGAAATACTGACTGGAAGAATATTTTATTCACGAAATTGGGATACATTGGTTGCCACACAGCCTTTTCTTGAAGTCGGTGGCAACATCCTGAGCTCACTGGAAAGATTTGAAACCATGAAAATAATTAAAAACAATGTCAGGAAAGAATGAAGATGAACCTATTTATGTCTCTGTTTTCCCCGGAGTTGAGCTGTGTTTTAATGAATCTCAAATTTCTACTCCTGTAAGAAAAATAATAATGACAATTATAGGATCTAGGAGAAGTAGGAAGCAGAAAAAAAATCAATTGCTTTTCACACACTGAAACTAAATATTTACAAATTTAGACATATTAATATTTTAAAAAGACATATGAAAATTTAGTAAGTGTGCGAAGTATAACCATTGAAACAAAAGTTGTTGCATAAACAACTTTGAATGAAATACAACATACTTAACAACCAACATCTATCTTATATAAAAAGTTCTTTTGTATCTCGTACTGCCAAAACTCATGATGGGTGAATTTCATGATGAAGTTCTCTTAAGTTTTTCACTTTCAATCAGAGTCAACAAAACTGTATTTTCTTCATAATCTTAAAGTACATAAAGTATGCACTATACTTGTAACTCTCCTTAGTTTCGAAATTGGCTATGTTAAGAAAGAGTATTTCTCTGATGTATAAGGAATTTTGTGATTGTGAGTATAGTTGACATTACTCTAAAAACTACATGAAAGAAATCATTTCATTTTAATTTTTGTAATGCTATATTCGTTTAAAACCTAGTTTCTAGCTAAAACAAATTCTTCAACATGGACTATATAAAATTTGCAACTAAGAATCTAAACATAATTATTAGTTGAATATTATGTCAGCAATTTTTAAAAGTTTTAGTCTTTGGGAGGCTGAGGTGGGCAGATCACGAGGTCAGGAGATTGAGATCGTCCTGGCTAACAAGGTGAAACCCTGTCTCTACTAAAAATACAAAAAAATTAGCCGGGCATGGTGGCCGACGCATGTAGTCCCAGCTGCTCAGGAAGCTGAGGCAGGAGAATGGCGTGAACCCGGGAGTCGGAGCTTACAGTGAGCCTAGATCGCGCCACTGCACTCCAGCCTGGGCGACAGAGTGAGGCTCCATCAAAAAAAAAAAAAATAAAATAAATAAATAAATAAATAAATAAATAAATAATAATAATAATAATAATAAATAGTTTTAGTAAGAGTTCAATGTTTTGTATTTTCCTACAGCGATTATACTACTTTTTTGAGTTCCACTACTACTATTTTTTTCATCCTCAGACCCAAATACTTGCAGAATGTATTCGTTCATTTGTATCCTGAATGACTACTCTGGCATAAAAACATCAAGATAGCTCATTCATAACTTTTGTGGATAATCTTACCAAATTTTTGTGAGCTGTTCGGAAAACAAATACAAACTTTCACGAAGCTATTCTTCCTGGAAAAAGTCCCTATTTTACAATATGTATCATCTATTTTAGTTCATAAATATGTTACCATGTCTTGCCGCCTTTTGGTGCACATTTTATTTTATGATTCCCATTGACAGTAGGTAATATTATGAACAGGGAAATATATAAACTGCTCCTTCACTTGCAAACGCATTACTTCACAATTCAATTTTCAGTAGATTACAACAATTGTGTTGTAAACTCAAGGAAAGCCTTTATTTACCTCAAAAGTAGACTCATTTGGATCTCATTATTCACATTGACAAATTCCTCATAGCCTCCTTCACAATTATACTCACCACTTCTACCCAGCAAGTTTCTTTTTGTTTTGCAGAAGCGCCAAGATTTCCAGTTACACCTTAGCCAAAAACATCAATGAAACAAATTTGAACTATTATAGTTTAAAAACTGCTGAACTCTTCCACAATTGTGTTACATTATTGTTTTTCTATCCCCTGTCAGCTAATCCTCAAATTCAACACTGTCAAGAAGTGTGGTTGTGCGGATGGATATTGACATGGATGGAAATTGAATCCTAGTCTTGGGCGCTGCCATTTTTTAGCCATCTGAACTTGGAGAGACAACAAAACCAAATTGCACATCATTATAAAGATTTAAAATGGTAAAATATATTACAGTGCAATTTCCAGGTTTTAGCATTTACTGGACTGGGGTTTTTTTGCCCTTAAAAATGTTTGTCATTCATGGAATTTTTTTTTTCTTTTTTCTTTTTTTTTTTTTAGATTCAGGTAATAGTAATTAAGATAATAATTTACAATGCTCTAATAATTTTCACATTTCAAAATAATTTTCATATTGTTTATTAGCAAAAATGTCAGAGATAGCCTTGTGTTCACTTTAGAGAATTTAAAAAAGAAGCACTAGTAAAGAAAAACTGACCCACAAAGGAGAGATTCTAAAAAAACAAACAAAATCCACATCTTTCTTCAGTTTTTATCCACATTTTTTACCTGTACTTAAAGGCACTTTAAAAGAAATAAACAAAGCAAACAAACATAATCTGGTTCAACATTTCTGTACATTCCCTTCTGAGTATTAAGGGCATATCACAATTGTACACAATAGTAACCTGCATAGCTACAACCTTCTGCCTTCTGGTTTTGCACACAGAAGAAAACCAAATCACATCTTATGTGGATCTCATTATGAAATGTGCTTGTATAAAAATCCATTGTATGTAAAATCCACTGTATAACTGGCAGAATTTTACCTCTTCCTCAATAGGCCACCTGACCTTGGTGCTGTCCACCATGACTCTTCATCTTGAGAAACACTGAGACTGTTTCTGCCATTCACGTATCTATATGCTTGCAGAGATCACATCCATGGAAAGGTTTCAGTCCTTAAACTACTAGTTTTCTTTTTTCTTCTTTCTCAACTTATATTGTAGGTTTGGGGGTAGGTGTGTAGGTTTGTTACATGGGTAAATTACGTGTTGCTGGGGTTTCGTGTACAAATGATCACATCATCCTGGTAGTGAGCATAGTACCCAACAAGTAGTTTTTCAACCCTCACTGTCCTCCCACTTTCTACCCTGAAGTAGACCCTGATGTTTATTGCTCCCCTCTTTGTGTCTATGTGTATTCAATTTTTAACTCTCATTTGTAAGTGAGAGTATGCTGTATTTTGGTTTTCTGTTTCTGCATTAGTTTGCCTAGGATAATGACCTCCAGCTGCAACCATGTTGCAAAGGACAAGATTTTCTTCTTTTTTATGGCTATGTAATAGTCTATGGTGTATATGTGCCACATTTTCTTTATCCGGTTTACCGTTGATGGGCAGCTAGGCTGATTCCATGTTTTTGCTATCGTGAATAGTGCTGCAATGAACATATAAGTGCATGTGTCCTTTTTGGTAGAAAGATTTATATTCCTTTGTATATATACTCAGTAATGAGATTGCTAGGTCGAATAGCAGTTCTGTTTTAAATCCTTTGAGAAATCTCCAAACTGCTTTTCACAGAGGCTGAACTAATTTACACTCCTACCAACACTATAAGTGTTCCCTTGTCTCTTCAACCCCAATAACATCTGTTATTTTTTAACTTTTTAATGGTCATTCTGATTTGGTGTGAAGGCATCTCATTGTGGTTTTGATTTGCATTTCTCTATGATTAGTGATGTGGAGCATTTTTTTCATATCCTTATTGGCCATGTGTGTGTTTTCTTTTGAGAAGTATCTGTTCGTATCCATTACTCATTTTTTAAATAGTATTGTGTGTTTTTTGCTTGTTGATTTGTTTAGGTTCATTATGAATTTTGGATATTAGACCTTTGTCAGATACATAACTTGCAAATGTTTTCGTCCATTTTGAAGACTGTGTGTTTCCTCTGTTGATAGTTTCTTTGCTGCACAGAAACACTTTGCACACATTACTAAATTTCTAAACAGAATTTGACACTAAGTAAACCCTGCTGTTAACTTTTTTTCCCTGAATTGGTCTGACAGTTCAGTTCCATTTTCTTTCCCTTAGCACAATAATCTCTCATTTCTTTACACATTTTTCTACCTCTGTTCCCTCTTGAAATGTTGATGTGTTATTGGTGCTACTTAACTACTTCTTCCTACCCTCCCTGTGCACTCCCAAACACACATATAATTTCAGTAAACATCTCCACAAGACTCAGACATCAGTATCTTCAAGCCATATACTGCCTTATACTCCAACTGCATCCTAAAATATAGACATAAATAAAAACCAAATACATAGACAAACGGCTTTTCCTTTTTCTTTGTTTTATGTATCTCAAGTAATGTCCTCATTATCCTTTTGAGTTAACCACACTAGAATCTTGAGTTTTATTTGAATCTGCTGTTTCCTTCACATCTTTCTTCTGAAACCTCACAACATTGTATTCATCTTCCTATCCCATGTCTCTTTATGATTTAATCTTGCTTGATGGCTTTCCACTACCTTTAGATAAAATCCCAAACTCCTCCATGGATGTGGACTTTTCGCAATTTGTTAACAGTCCATTTCTTTACCTTAGCAAACTGCCCTTATACTTTATACCACAATTGTATAATACTTAACATCTTGTAGGTCTTACAAGGGACCATATTCTTTCATGGCATAACATATTTGTGCATGGTGCTTTCTCCAGGGACTCTGTAGGAAAGAACTTCAGGCAGGACTGAAGTTCTAGTTCGGCCCTAAAATGAAATCCACATGGAATTTTGGTTGCTATTTTACTTGGCTTCACAGAAACCGCTCATGAGTGGCTAGTGTTATTTGATGCTAATTACTGGTGAATATGCCAGCCACTTTGCACCTTGATATAAAAAATGTGGTCTGTGTGATAAATATAATATTAGGTAATGATGATGTCTATGTGATTGTGGACATGCTAAAAACCAATGAATTGTACACTTTAATGGGTGATTGTTACAATATATCAATTATATCTCAGTAAGATTATAATTGAAAGAAAATATATGGTCTCAGGCCTTATACTAGACTTACTGAGTTTTAATGAAAGCTCCAGATCATTTGAATATATATAGTAATGTTTGAGAGTTACTTTAGAGTATGGTAGGGTTTGGCAAACCTCTTCTTTAGGTGGAATCATTAACAATGACTGTCCACCCACATATGAATCTCATCATTGGGTATATTTGCTCCACAACTAGAATCAGTGCTTTGCATAGCTAGCTCTACACAGATAAGTGTTAATATTATTTGCTCTTGAGAATTCTCCTTCAACGAAATCCACTGGTATCTTACCACCAGCCACAGTGCTTTCCTTTTGTTATAAATCCATAGAATGTAAATTATCATACTTTTATTGTATTGAATTATACTTTCTCCCAACACAGTATGTTTTATAGGGAGTGTTGTCTTTCTTATCTTTGCATTACTAGAATCTAGCACAGCAACATAGTACTCCACAGAGACTGCCGAATAATATTAAAACTGTTTGTCAGTGTAACATGGATGTGATAGTCCTAGTCTCCTGAGAAGCAAATGCTAAGATGGGATTCAAAGTGCAAGAATTGTATTAGGGAAATACCTGTGAAAAAAAATGAAGAAGAAGCCTAAGAAGTCCAGGAGACCCATGATGCAAGGCTGACTCTGAGTGAAGAAGGTAGGGAAAGTGGGGTGGAAGTGTCCTAAGTAGCTATTTAAGCTGAAGAAAGTTCAGCAAGGATATCAGGGAGTCCTGAAGCCAAAATCAGGTGTGAGCCAAATCCCACTCAAGTTTTCCAGAAACAGGTGTGCCCATTATCATTTCTGCCAGTCAGTCAGGCTGAGTATGGCCCATGGGAAATGTAGTTTTGGAGCAAACAAACCCGTAGACTTCCTAGTACGGAGCCATGCCCTCCCTAAAGGAGGAGACTGGAAGAGCATTTTGATGGCTGCCTCAGTGACTCTCAAAAACCTCCCAAATCTGATGTATTTAGGTTTTTCACAACATGTCCACTGATAGCAATGAGCATCTAATTAAGGTCTTTGCATTTTTCCTTATTTGACATTGGTTCATCCCCATGTGTGAAGTCCCTGCTATGTCCTCTTTCCAGGAACAGATAGCTTAACCAGGTGGGCCAGGTTTCTGCCATCAGAAAACTAAAGAACACAAAACAGCAAACCTGATGCAAGTCAGTTATTAATTATAATCTCATTCAGTGACATACAATAAATAAATGCATTATATTTTCCTTAGAATAGGAAATGGGAAAAGAAGGGTTTTATTGGTTTGAGTTTTGGTGTTTTGTCTTTTTTAGACTGGGAGTTCCCAGTTGACAGATTTGGTATTTTGTCATTGCTGTCTCGCTCAGCAGAGGTCCTAACATACTGCAGTTTACAAATTAAATCTGACATTTTAATTAAAATTATGTGGGACTTCTACAGACCATCAAATAGGAGAAAAAAATAAATTTAAAAAGTTAGTTATCTGTTTATTATCCTGCTTATGGATTACACAAAACTTCTCATTGACCAGTCTTCAGGGATATCATCAGGCAGGTTATTCTCTAGAAAAACAAAAACATCACCTTACGTGAAATATACTTATGAAATATAGAATCATGATACATACACACACAGTGCAATATTATTCAAGTTTTAGAAATAAGAAAATCTTACCATTTTAGACAACACAGATGAACCTATAGGACATTGTTTGCTGAAATAAGCCAGGCACAGAAAGACAAATGCTGCATGATCTCATTTATGTATGGAACTAAAAAAGTTAATGACATAAAAACAGAGTAGTAGAATGATAATAACCAGGGATTGGGAGTTGGAGATCATGAGGAGATGTTTCTAAATGAAGTTATGTAAGGTGAATAATCTAGAGACCTAATGTACAGACTGGCGACTATGATTAGTAATACTGTATTATATACTGGAAGTTTGCTAAAAGAGTAGGTTTCAAGTGCTCTTACCACATGCACAAACATCAAAAAGAAAGAAAAGAAATTTGAGACAGTTACGTAAATTTCCTTGAGTGTAGTAATCATTTTACTATGTGTAGGTATAGCAAAACATCATGCTGTACACCTAAAATATAAACAAGAAGAAAGAAAAATAGAAAATCTAATTTTCTCTTGCTCCAAATTAAGAAAAAAATATATTTTTATTACCAAATATTTTAATTATCTATGCCACTGTGTTTATTCCTATTCATGGGAAAGTAAGAATTCACCTTGAAAACATATTTTTGGTCCATTAAGATTCTTTTGAGCACGCCTCATCTCTTTACTGTCTTTCAGCATTTTTAAAAATAGTAAACTAGTCCTTTCTATATAAATTTTCCAAAATCATAATTTCAAAAAAGGTCCCATTTTGGTCTTAATTTCAGTAAACTTATCCTTTCATTCTTTTATTATTTTTCCTACCTTCAATGCACTTTTTTCATATGTTGTCTGTATTCTTGTGTGTGAGGTTATAACCAGTACAATGTGTGCAGAGATATAATGGTTCTTCCTGATTGTATTTTCTGCCTTAGTACCCATCTTCCCTACTTTTGTCAGCACCCCTTGATATTTTTGGATCACACACTCTTTTTTAATTCCCATTCAGTATAATCTGAGAGAAGGGGAACACTGGGTTCCAAAGTTAGTGTACAGAACTCAATTAGTGCATTGTCTCCACCTGGCCAAGCTAATAAGTTAGAGAGGTATATAGACTTTGACCTGAGCTAGTGCTTCCAGAGTGACTATCAAGACTTCTAGAGAACCTTCTGCAGATGAACCTTTCTAAATCTGCTGCTCTTTGATTTTGTGAGAACTTAGGACTGAAGCCGTCTTACCACCATGAAGGGAAAGCCTGTCTTGCACAAGAACCAATCCAGAGAAAGAGAAGAGAAACAAAGTGAGAGAAACTGCATCCAGGGATGTCTTCTGAGGCCCCCACTTAGGATGGGCATAGACCCAGCCCTATCCTTACCTCTTCAGTTACAAATCATGAGCCAATCAATTCCCCTTTTATTTAAGCCAATTTACAACTGGATTTTGTCACTTGCAACTGAAACAGCCTGAGTAATATACAAAACTAATGAAATTTGAAACTTTGCTCAAAGATTTTACAATATTTAAGAAGAAAAAGCAGGGGACTGGTATACAATTAATTGATGTTTACTTAATTTATTTAGCTCTGAAATGCTTGTTTAATTTCTTTGGGTTACTTGAAGATGACACTCTTATGGCCCTGGCCCTGGGACTGATCCTACAGAACCTTTTTCTTCTAAAATAAATTCTAAATACTTCTAAAAGCATAATAGGACTGCCCACGGTTGTCTAATTGTTTGCATTTAAAGGTTAATAACACTATTAACCTCATATATTTTGCAATAAGGACAGTTATTGAGTTTATGCTTTGATTAAACATACACACAAAACTAAGTAGAATATATTTATAAAATAGTATAAGGTTTGGTTATGTAAGGATATTTTTCCCTTGAAAGCATCTAAAATATTTTAGAAACAAAACAGAAATGGAGGAGGAGGTATGCAAGAAAAGGTGTGATGTTTTGGCACAATTCTGACACAGTGTAAAGAGGCTTGACATTATTGAAACGAACATTTATACGAGACATCATAAAATAGTGAACCACATGACTAAGAGTTTCAGCTGCTCTGGAACTGTGGAAGCTCTCTATTTGAGATACCAAAGCACAGGGTACTTGAGCAGTAGTCTTGTTACAAACAAAGACAAACTTGACCCTTTCAGGGGCAGCTCAAATCCCCAGGAGATTACAACTAAGAGACGTTATTATACTTCTAAATGCAGAAGCTGAAAACAAATCAGATGTTCTTAAGTCTTTGTAAACCATGTCTTATTCAGAAGAGATCAATCACAGAGGGCAGTTAAAAAATAGACATGGCAATCCCACTTATTTCACAAAACCTATCTGGAACATAGTGATGTAATATCACAAGCTGAAGGTACTCTTAATCCCGACAAGACCTTGAAGCTGCCTCCTGTGTGAAACAAATAAAAGAACAATGACCTTGCCTTAGAATTGTGAATACCGCAGTACATGCTTATCTTCAAAAAGAGTGTTCTCAAAACAATGCCCATTTCCAATCTTTAAAAACCTTCATTTCACTGCTACAGCTAAAAGTTTACTATTGATGATTTTGAAGCAGATATCCTAACCCTCCACTGCTTTACACAATATATAATAGGTTTATAAGCTTTTTAAAATAAGGTGAGTTTTTGGTTTGTTTCCTTCCAATGGTGGTCACCTAACCCATATTTTCAACCACCTTTTGCAATCAACACAGAAATCCATGTCTCTCGTTATGAACATATTCAATTGATTCCAAAAATTGTCATTCTCTTGTATCATAGGCACAGCCTCCCATGCCTCAGCCACTTCAAACATAACCCATGACATTATCTTCCAAGCTTCTCCTTCCCCTGGTATTTCCTATCTCTATAAATGATACAGACATTCATCTGACCATTCAGCAGAAAACTAGCTATCATCCTAAAAAATGACCTATGTCATTATGCAGTGCAACACTAACTGATTATTACATCATATTGACCCTTTTTCTGCATATCCCTTCTGTGGCCTGGTGTCTAGATTCCATTTTTCTAAATTATTTCAGTCCATAATCCTTTCTAATAAAGTTTCCACAATTATAGCTTCCAAATGGTCTCCCTGCCTCCAACTTCTTCCTCTGTTCCCATGGTTGTCTCCACACTTCCAACAGAAAGACCAACACTAAAAATGTGATCATGCCTAACAGTAATCTGGGGAATTCCTGTTAATTCCTTAAGATTCAGCTCAAACATCAGATGCAGCTCTCTGTGGTCCCCTTTGTGGCCTGATTGTCTCTGCATTTTTCTCCTGCTGCACAGGATTCCACATTTGTTTTAACTCTCAAGAAAATCATGAAAACGTGTATGGACATGGTTGGTTGCTACCCCAAATCAATCCTTTGTTGTTGTTGTTGTTGTTGTTTTTCTCGGAGAATTCCAGTTTAATTTGGGTATGAACTCATCATAAGACAAAAAGTAAATCCTCATTGTGCTACGCTAGCAGTCCTCAGGCCAGCAGAAAATGTGGAACCTATAAAAGATACCATTGCCAAGGACCCAGTGTCAGAGATTCCAATTTCACTGATCCAACACAAGGCTTTGACATCAGTGTGTGTTATGAGCGTTTTCCAAATCCTAAAGTACAGCCATGGATGAGAGAAATTGTGAGAGCATGTGGAGTTCCCAAAGATGTTTATTGCTCCAGGGTTTGGTGCATGAATTAATGAGCTAATCAGATGAAAAAATAATGATTTACATTCTAGGCTCCAGGTCAGGATTACTTTGTATCCCGCTGAATATAAACAGGCATGCAGTGCAGACTGCAGCACAGACTGTCTACTAAATGTGACAACGAGGAGACTAGCCTAAGAATGAAATGAACACTAGAGCAGTAGAGACAAATAGAAAGAACCTGGGGGTTTGATGATACTATGAAGGTGCTGATTACACTGTGCATAGAGCCTTGTCTTTGATCTTTGAATCCTTAAGCTCTTGACTTCTTCAGAAGAATGTAATGTAAATGAGAAAAATATTTTGTTTGCATTATCCAATACTGCCTACTCATGCTTATAGAGGCATTCTGGTACTAAATGTATAGTATAGAAGGAAGAAAAGAAAGAAGGAAGTCGGTTTTGTGAATGGTGACATTTAAAAGGAAGCGTGTAGATGCTGCTATGGAGTTGTCAATGATTGACAAATTTTTCTATAAAGACTTGGTGCTCTAAATTGTTTGTTCTGACTTGCACACATTTTCCCTATATTATTAATATCCTAGAATTTGAAAGAAAAGTTATTTTTAAAAGTAAATAAAAGAGGCTTTATCTAAATTCTTCCATAATTACTTTCTAACATGGACAGATAGGATTACCTGGAGAAGACAAAGCATACCAGTTTCCTGCTCGTGCATCATCTAACTTGAGAGTGCACTTTCACTGATACATGTTAAACTACAAACATATTCATCATTAATTGTAGTTACAAACATGTTTTAGTTTCTTGTCTGCTGCTATAACAGAATACCATAGACTGGGTAATTTATGAGAAACAAGTTCTGAAGGCTGGGAAGCCCAAGATCAAGAGGTTACATCTGGTGAGGGCCTTCTTGCTGTATCATAAAATGTCAGAAGGGCAAGCAAGCCCTAGAGATAGAAAAAGGAGGCTGAACTCCTACAATAACTAGCACACTCCCACAATAACAGCATTAATCCATGCATATGAGCAGAGCCCTTGTGACCTAATCACAGCTTAAAGACCCCACCTCTTTAAGGTATTACAATGTCAACAAAATTTCAACATGAGCTTTTACAGAGACATTTAAGCCATAGCACATGCAACATATTACAATTACAGAGATGTTTACAATTTGTGATTTTAGACATTATAGCACAATAATTTACTCTCATGTAAGTCATGAAATAAACCAAGGACCTGCAAACGACTTATCTGAGGTCATATAGATTTTGGTCATCTAAATTTTAGCCAAAAAACTAGTTTTACTTTTCTTTTTTCTTTTTTTCCTTGAGATGGAGTCTCACTCTGTCAACAGGCTGGAGTGCAGTGGTGTGACCTCAGCTCACTGCAACCTCAGCCTTCAGGATTCAAGCAATTCTCCTTCCTGCCTCAGCCTCCCAGTAGCTGGGACTACAGGTGCCCACTACCACGCCAGGCTAATTTTTGTATTTTTTTGTAGAGATGGGGTTTTACCAAGTTGGACAGGATGACCTCGATCTCTTGACCTCGTGATCTTCCTGTCTCAGCCTCCCAAGGAGCTGGGATTACAGGCGTGAGCCATTGCGCCTGGCCAGTTTTACAGTCTACTTAAATATTTTCTAGCATACATTATTTAGCACAACATTTCCTCCCACATGAACCATTGAGTGTGAGAGGTATCTTTTGGAGATGACTTTTGGAGTATCTATTCCGTTTAGAATGGCTATAGCAATAAAATAATTTGTGTGTTTAATGCTAAAAGAATAAAGAACTCAGAATTGAAAGAGGTTCTAAATTAAAGTTACATCAACAAATTAAGGCTTTTCTTGTTTTCCTAGAAATTGCAGAATAAGAAAACCATTGATATTATTTGCATATCTGAAGATTCATAGTTTTGAATAATACTCAAATATTGCAAAATTACTGACTGGGTAGTCAGAAGGCATAATAAAATGAACAAATGAAAAGTGTAAGCAAACATAGTCCCACCACTTTAGCAGCTAATATTTTCTCAAGAAACAGGACTCTATCACAACACAGAGATATATCTGTGTTAGCACAACACCACAATGGATGTTAACACTCCAATAAAATGAATGCTTGAAGTAGTTGCTTGCATTATCTTATAGCTTACATGTATCATACACCATTTCTGATGAACAGAATCCTGTTAGTGAAATAATATTTTGCTTAATATAAAATTCACAAGCTTAAAAACTGAATGTGCATGTAGATAATGAAGTTCACACATTTCCAGTTGCTTTCTCTTTTACTAGAGGTCCTTTCTTTAATTAAAAGGCTTTGCTTGTATTTTCTGCATTTGATTCAATGTATCCATCAAAAGATAATTTATGGGTCCAAAATCGACTTTAATTATTGAGCAATGAATTTGAAAAGAAGTATCTAAGTCTCTTTAGCTTTTTATATAAGCATTTATATAAAAATGTTGTTCTGACTCCTGTTGTGAGGAGATTGACAAATCTTCCCCTCAAAAATCAACTACAGAATTGAGCAAATGGTCAAATCAGCAGTTTTAGAGCTCTGGGATTTAACAAAAGTTGTACAATCAACTAAGAAACATTAGTTTACTGAGACTACTGAACTTCAGCTAAGAATAGTTAAAAACCTTGCCTAACAGTCTGTGATTGCTTCATCCACACTAGTCCCAGGACTCCCTCAGTTCTATTGGCAATAGTAGTTTAACCCAAATCGGCAGGATATGAAAACCAGCAGCTTCACACCTATTGTCAGAAAGGACACACTTGATCGGGAGTATTATACATTAAAATGGAAATCTCAGTGGCAATTGAAAAGAGAGGTCAGTGGCTCCATTAGCCTGAGACTGAGGTTGTAGTTGGGGCAAACAATGAACTGTAAGAGTAGCATGGGATGTAACAGGGAGCTGTAGAAGTCAGATAGTCAAAGGAAGACTTAAAGTAGCCACATATCTCTGATTGACGGGAGTCACTGTGTATGTCCAGCAGAGAGTAGAGGGGTGTTAAGATACCCAAACATTCTTGGCAAAAGAAGTCTAAGTACATGTGTGGAGGAGGCATGAAAGGGTCTATTGGAGGTAAAAGCCAGGGAAGCTTTAAAACAGCCTGAGATTTGAAAACTTTCTCGAGAACATTCATAAATTCATCATCAGGGAATAAGAAGTTTACTGGCTCTGTCTTTGAGCATGTTCTTTTACCACTCTTAAGATGAACTCACTCTTAAGATGAGCAGTTACAGTAGGAAGCCAGACTTAAAAATAAAAACAAGAAGAAAAAATAGGAGCAGAAAAATAAACTGGCCCATATTTCAGGAAGAAAGACTTCACAAACTTTGTCCAGGCAAGTTATACAAACAACCAAACAAGTCAACAACAACATATTGTGGGAAAGTCAGAATCTAGAATTACAACATAAATTTTCAAAATGCTCATTATTGTGCATAAAAGTAAAAAGAAACAAGAAAGTGTGACCAATATTTAGCAAAAAATTTTAAAGTCCGTAGATTTTTGTCTCTGTCAACAAATGTGGAATTCAGCAAAGACTTCAAGGCAGCTATTATAAATATATTCAAAGAACTAAAGGAAATCCTATCTAAATAATTAATGGAAAGTACAATGAAAATTTCTCACCACATAGAGGAATTTCTCTATTCATAGGCATTACTAAGAAAAAATAAATCAAATGGAAATTCTGGAGTTAAAATGGACGGTAACAAAAATTAATTATTTAGAGGAGTTTAGCATAAGATCTGAGATAGGAGAAGAAACAATCAAAGAACTTAATGATATAACAAAACTTATCTTCCAGTCTGATGAACAGGGAGAAAGAAGATTAAAACAAAGTGAACAGGCCAGGTGCAACGACTCACGCCTATGATCCCAGCACTTTGGCAGGCTGAGGTGGGCAGATCTCAAGGTCAAGAGATTGAGACCATCCTAGTTAACATGGTGAAACCCCCTCTCTACCAAAACTACAAAAATTAGTCGGATGTGGTGGCATGCACCTATAGTCCCAGCTACCCGGGAGACTGAGGCAGAAGAATCACTTGAACCTGGGAGGCGGAGATGGCAGTGAGCCGAGATAGCATCACTGCACTCCAGCCTGGGTGACAGAGAGACTCCATCTAAAAAACAAACAAACAAACAAAAACACAAAATGAACAGACCTTCAGATACCTGTGGGAAGACACCATGTATGATCCATAGCAACATACATGAAATGACACCACAGGAGGAAGATAAGAAAGTGAAAGGGACAGAAAAATAATACAAGAAAAAATAATAATTGAAAACATCTCAATTTTATGGAAACTTTTAACCTATAGATTTAAGAGACCTGATAAATGCCAAATGGAATAAAGACAAAGAGATAACACATCTACACACAGTAGTCTAACTACTGAAAGCCAAAAACTGAGTAAACTTGGTAGAGGCTAGAGATAAATGACCAATCATATACAACATGATTACTGCTTGACTTCTTATTAGAAATAACAGACAAAAAAAAAAGTTAGAAAATATTTGTCAACAAAGAATTTTATAACCAGCAAAACCAGTCTTTAAAAATGATGGCAAAATATAAATATTTTTGGAAAGAAACTGTTGCTAGCAGACCTGAATTCAAGTTGACAGGAAAAGTTAAAAGTGTCACAAATGGTAAATATGTGGATATACATGAAAGATTCTATAAATGTTTTCTCTTTCTTTTATTAACTTATCAAATATAGATCTTATACACTGATATTCATGACATTATAATTGGAGTTTATAACATACATATATATATATGATTATTAGCACAAAAGATGTAGGAGGAAAAGAAAATAAGTTGGAGCAAACTTGATATATTTTATTAGAAATAAGCAATTATAATTCTGAAGTAGATTGAACAAGTTAATAAACTCAATGCAATCCCTAGAACTTGAGTGGATAAGCTATCACCCATAGATCCAACTGGGCTGCTAGCTGATTGCAGATACATTTTTATTGAAAAACAGACTTGGTTCCTCACTTACATATTGGCTGTGTCAGTTTTAATACTGCAATAACAAATTGATCAGTTGCAGCAAAGATCATATGACTCACAAAGTTTAAAATATTTGCTATCTTTAAAAAATGTTTGTCAACCCCTAACATAAACCAATACTAAGAAAATAACTCAAAATAATACAGCAAAACATAAACAAATTAAAATGGCACACTAAAAATACTTATTTAGTACAAAAGGAGACAGTAAAGGAGAAACAGGAACTGAAAAGACACAACTGTTTAAAAAGTAGCAAATGGCAGTCAAAACGTAATAGTAATGTTTAAATGTGAATGTACTAAAATTTCTATTAATGGGGCAGATACTGTCAATCTGGATAAAAATGTAAGATACAATTTTATGTCATCAACAAAAGACACATCTTATACTCAAGGACATAAAAAGATTGAAATTAAAAGGATGGCATATGGTATACTCTAAAATTGTATCCATCAGAGAGTTGATCTAGTTTTATCAATATCAGACAAAATAGATTTTTAAGACAAGAAATAGTACAGAGATGAGAAGGACACTTCATAATGATAAATGTATCTGTATATCAAAAAACATAGAAAATAGTATGAACCACAATAAAACTTTTATAAATCATAAACAAGTTTCATAAGTCACAGGTTAAAGATCACCATAAATACACATTGTGTTTTTATATTACAGCAATGGCCATTAGAAAATGAAAGTAGAAAAACAAGCCCATATAGCCAAGACAATCCTAAGCAAAAAGAACAAAGCTGGAGGCATCACACTACCTGTCTTCAAACCATACTACAAGGCTACAGTAACCAAAACAACATGGCACTAGTAACACAACAGATATATAGACCAATGGAATAGAACAGAGGCCTCAGAAATAACACCACACATCCACAACCATCTGATCTTCAACAAACCTGACAAAACAAGCAATAGGAAAAGAATTCCCTATTTAATAAATGGTACTGGGAAAACTGGCTAGTCATGTGTGGAAAACAGAAACTGGACCCCTTCATTACACCTTATACAAAAATTAACCCAAGATTGATTAAAGACTGAAACATAAAACCAAAAAACATAAAAACCGTAGAAAAAAACCTAGGCAATACCACTTAGGACATAAGCATGGGCAAAGACTTCATGACTAAAATCTCAAAAGCAATTGCAACAAAAGCTAAAATTGACAAATGGGATCTAATTAAACTAAAGAGCTTCTGTTCAGCAAAAGAAACTATCCTCAGAGTGAACAGGCAACCTACAGAATGAGAGAAAATTTTTGCAATCTACCCAACTGACAAAGGTCTAATATCCAGAATCTAAAAGGAACTTAAACAAATTTACAAGAAAAAAACAAACAACCCCATCGAAAAGTGGGCAAAAGATATGAACAGACATTTCTCAAAAGAAGATATTTATGTATCCAACAAACATATGAGAAAAAGTTCATTATCACTGGTCATAAGGGAAATGCAAATCAAGACCACAATGAGATACCATCTCACACCAGTTAGAATGGTGATCATTAAAAAGTCTGGAAACAACAGATGCTGGTGAGGCTGTGGAGGAATAGGAAAGCTTTTACATGGTTGGTGGGAGCGTAAATTAGTTCAACCATTATGGAATATAGTGTGACGATTCCTCAAGGTTCTAAAACCAGAAATACTGTTAGACCAAACAATCCCATTACTGGGTATATACGCAAAAGATTATAAATCAATCCACTATAAAGACACATGCACATGTATGTTTATTGCAGCACTATTTACAGTAGCAAAGACTTGGAAACAACCCAAATGCTCATCAATGATAGATGGGATAAAGAAAATGTGACACATATACACCGTGGAATACTATGCAGCCATAAAAAAAAATGAGTTCATGTCCTTTGCAGGGACATGGAAGAAGCTGGAAGCCATCATCCTCAGCAAACTAACACAGGAACAGAAAACCAAACACTGCATGTTCTCACTCCTAAGTGAGAGTTGAATAATGAGAACACGTGGACACAGGGAGGGGAACATCACACGCTGGGGCCTGTCAAGGGCTGGGGGGCTAGAGAAGGGAGAGCATTAGGACAAATACCTAATGCATGTGGGGCTTAAAACCAAGATGACAGGTTGATAAGTGCAGCAAACCACCATGGCACATGTTTACCTATGTAACAAACCTGCATGTTCAGCAGGTGTATCCCAGAACTTAAAGTAAAATAAAAATAAATATATATAAAAAAGAAAAAATATCACATTCACAACAGTAAACAAAATTATAATGTATCTAAGAATAAAACTAACAAAATGAATGCAAGCTTGTACACTGAAATGTACCAAGTGTTGGTAAGAAGGAGTACAGAAGATCAAAAGAAATACAGAAATATTCCATGGTGATGGAATTCCAGGAAGAAGAAAATTCTCTGCAAATGTATATATGTATTCAGTGGAATCTCTATAAAAGCCTAACTGACATTTATTATAGAAATTGACAAACTGAACCTAACGTGTAAATGGAAAGGAACTAGAATAGCCAAAATAATTTGGAAATGAAAAGCAAAGGTAGAAGATGTACCTTATCCAGTGTTGAAACTTATTAACTTACAGAAATCAAGACAGTGTTGTATTGTCTAAAGACGACATATAAACCAATGGAACTGAACTGATAGTTCAGCAGTAAGGTTTCAAATTTATTTTTAGATGATTTTCAACAAATATGACATGACAATTAAATTGGGAAAGCCCAATTAGATACATATCTGTGTCCATATATGAACCTATAGATGTAAATACAAATGTACACACAGATACATCAATACACACATACGTACATAAATACACACATACACAGGCATCACATATTTAGGCCATTATTTCACACCATAAAAATACCAACTCAAAATTAATCAAAGACCTAAAGGGAAGAATTAGAGTTATAAAACTTTAAAACATATGCACACACACACACACACACACAGAGAGAGAGAGAGAGAGACTTACATTCATACAGGTGCTTACACAGACAAGAAAATCTTTATGACACTGAATTAGGCAAAGATTCTTGGACACACACCAAAAGAACTGGTGTTGGAAGCAGGAATTGTCTCCAAATGGGTACGAGCAAACACTTTAGGATGATGGAAGTGATCTAAAATTTAGTTCTAATGATGGTTGATGATGGTTGCACAACAATATAAATTGCTAAAAAAATTACAACTTATCTGTTACAATGGGTGAATTTTATCTTACACAAATTACAGCTTGAAGTTTTTAAAATGCACAAATTAGACAAATATTAATGATATATATCACAGAATGTTCTATTGAATAATGCTTAATAACCATAATATGAGTTATTATGTGTTAGAAAACTAAACTGATTTGAATTCAGTGCTATCCTCAAAGAGAAAAACAGAAAAAAAATTACTCTGAAGAAGATAAGGGATTTAGCTCTTAGTAATATCCTGTATAATAATATCAGAAAATTATGAAGGGGTAAAATTATCTACATGCCAGATGTTTGCCAGAAAATTTTTCTTTAGTTATCCTGCCCTTCATGATAGTCAAAATATCTGCCAATCAGATTCAAGAGGAATAAGTAAAAATGCAAGAATAATTATACACAAAACTGCCAAATTGAATATCAAATTCATTGTTTCTGTATCTAACTGTTTTGTAGCCAAAATAAGCAATAGATGTTGTGTTGTGCATTTTCAGTCTGCCAATCTACAAAATCCACCAGACCACACATCAAGGAGTAAACACAGAACGTTAAGCCAGAGGCAGAAAAAATAGTCACCTAATTTTGATAATCTTTTGCACTTTGAAAAATAGTATCCACTGTACTGAAACTGAAAAGTTTGTGTCACTGACAACTATACTTCTTATTTTATATTTTACTCATTTACATTGGCTTCAGCTAGTCATAATTTTAACTTAAATCTACTTAAATTATTTTTAAAAAACACACGAAAATAAAGTCCTGGATATCTCCTGAATTACTGCCCATTTAAACTTCTAAAGACAGTATACATTATAAATAATGCAGTGGTATAATTTATAATGATTATTGCAAAGTTTTCTTTTTCCAAGGAACTCAAAATTTTGTACCTTAAGAGTACATTAAAGTTAAATTATTATAATTTACATAGAAAAACAAGATGCCTACATATGTAAGATAAAAACCAAGAGAAAGATCTGAAATACATGTTTAGCCACTTGAGAATTTTCATATTTTTATGATGGAATATGTAGGCCTAAATATATATTAGCTTATATTTCTTGATTTATATTTATCCTAAGCAGTTTTTCATTTTAATAGTAATCAAGGTAATATAATTTTGTGGTCATATTTTATAGTCCACTCAAAATCGTTCTTCTTGGAAGGAAACAATTTTATTCTGGACTAATTCATTGCATTGGAATTCATACATTTTCATAGAACCTACATTGTCCAACATTAAACAATAATAGTATACTAATATACTGTTAATACTCATAAACCAACTCTCAAAAGAATTCAGGATTTTTTGGTTTTGTTTCTTTCAGTATGTTACCTAAAGAACAAGTCTTGCCAGATGTATGACTGAGAAAAAGGCCTTGACCTCAACTAAATTAGCATGTGGAATTTGCTGGCCCAAGCTCACATCAATGCCAGCCTTTTGGCTTGCTGGAAAATTCCTCAGGTTCTATGTATCAAGTTTACACAGGCTTATCTCATTTTACTGCACTTTGCTTGATTGCACTTTGCAGATATTGGATTTTTTACTAATTGAAGATTTGTGGTCAGTTTGCACCATTGTGTGTCTCTGTGTCATATTTTGGTAATTCTAGCATTTTTAACTTTTTCATTATTATTATGTTGTGGTGATCTGTCATCAGTTATCTTTAATGTTACTATAGCCATTATTTTGGGGTGGCACAAATCACGACCATATACAACTGCAAACTTAATTGATAAATGTGTATGTTTTGACTGTTCCAACAACCAGCTGTTTCTCTCTCTCACTCTACTCAGACCTCCCTGATCCAAAGGCAAAACAATATTGAAATTAGGTAAGTTAGTAACTCTACAGTTGCTGATATGAAGAAAGTTTTAGTGGTCTAGATAGGTAGAAGATCAAACCAGCCACAACTCTTCTTAAACCAAAGCCTAACCCACAGCAGGGCCGTAATTCTCAATTTTATGAAGACTGCATGAGGTTAGGAAGCTACAGAAGAAAAGTTTGAAGCTAGCAGGTGCTGATTCATGAGGTTTAAGAAAAGAAGTAATCACCATAACATAAAAGTACTGATGGAAAAATAGTAACTAGTTATCTAGAAGATCTAGCTAAGGTAAGTGAAGAAGGTGGTTACACTAAACAACAGATTTTTGATGTAGACAAAACAGCCTTATGTTGAAAGAAGAAGTCATCTAGGACTTTCATAACTAGAGATGAGTAGTCTCTAACTGACTCTATTGTCAGGAGGTCATTCAGCTAATGAACTTAAGTTGAAGCCAACATTCACTTACCATTCTGAAAATCCTAGGGCCCTTAAGAATGATGTTAAATCTACTATATTTGTGCTCTAGAAATGGAACAATAAAGCCGGACAACACCGTATCTGTTGACAGTATGGTCCACTAAATATTTTAAGCCCACTGTTAAGACCTGCTTCTCAGAAAAAAAAAAAAAAAAAAAAAAAAAAAAAAAAAAAAAAAAAATTAAAAGATCTCTTTCAAAAGATTTATTTCAAAAGCAGACTACTATTGACAATGCACGTGAATACCCAAGAGCTGTGAGGCAGACATACAAGGAGATTAATATTTTTTCCGTGCCTGTTAACACAACATCCATTTCTCAGCTCATGGATCAAAGAGTAATTTTGAGTTGCAGGTATTATAATTTTCAAAATAAAATTTCTAAGGCTATAGTGACTCTTCTGCTGGATTTGGGCAAAGTAAATTGACAACCTGGAAAAATGCATCATTCCAAATGTCATTAAATAACATTCAGAAGTCAGGGGGGAAAGTCAAAATTTCAACACTGTCAGGAGCTTGGAAGAAGTAGATTCCAAGCTCATGATGACTTTGAGGGGTTAAAGACTTCAAGGGAGGAAGTAAGTGTAAATATGATGGAAATAACAAGAGAAATAGAATTAGAAGTGGAGCAGGAAGATGTGTGAATTGCTGAATTATTGATCTCATGGTAAAACTTGAATGTATGAGGAGTTCGTCTCATGGATGAGCAAAACATGTGGTTTCTCAAGATGAAATCTATTCCTGGTGAAAAGAACATTGTTAAGGTGACAACAAGCCGTTTAGAATATTATATCAACTTGTTTGATAATTAGTGACAGGGTTTGAGACAGTTGACTCCAACTTTAAAAGTTCTGCTGATGGTAAAGTGCCATCAAACAGAATTGCATGCTACAGAGTAATCTTTCATGAAAGGAAGAATCAATTGATGCAGCAAACTTCAGTGTTGTCTAATTTGAGAAAATTGCTGCTCCCATCCCAGCCTTCAGGAAACACCACCCTGACTAGTCAGCAGCCATCAACATGGAGGCCTGACCCTCCACTGGTGTAAATGTTATGACTCACTGAAGGCTCAGATGACTGGGAGCATTGTTTAGGTATCAACTACTTTAAATTATGTACACTGTTTTTAGACATAATTTTATTATACACAGTATACTGCATGCAGTATAATGTAAACATTAATTTTATATGCACTAGAAAACTAAAATATTTATGTGATTCACTTTATTACAATATTTACCTTATTGCTGTGGTCTAGAACTGAACCCGTGGTATCTCTGAGCTATGCCTGTATTAAGGTTAGCATTGCTATTTTAGTTTTAGATTTGATCAGATTTCCTCCCACATAACTCTTCTAAGAGTATATATCATCTTCAGGTACTTCAAGATAAAAGTATGTTTCCCACTGAATTAACTTTATTAACAATAAAGTATTATATTTACTTTGGTACATCAGCTCTACAAAACTGATGTAAGCAGTCAACTCATGAAAGAGAAGATGCTTGGATTCTATTATTATTTTCATGGTTAAAAAGACTGAGCTCAGGCAAATATTAACTGTACAAGCCATAATTTAGAATTTTTTATGTTTAGTGTCTTCCTCCTAAATAATAACCCATATTCAATTTTGTAACCTGCAAAATGCAATAGAACCATGTATCACTCATAAAAATAATATTACTTATTAGATATGTATATGTCTCAGCACTATGTTAAGTAATTTATGTGTATTCTCATTTAATAACAAACAACTCTCTATGGCAATTACTATGTTTCCTCTACCTATCACAGTGAACCATCATAGTTCATATATTACTTGTCCAAGGAACATATTACTTGTCCAACGCAAATAGATCCATGTCTGTCTGAATTAAAAGCTCAAGCTCTTAGTCAAAAAACTAAACTGTAATTGGCTATTTAATTTTCTGATATTTGACTTTCAAAAATGCATTCAAGAAAGAGTTGGTACAAATCACACTGGGGGATTCATTTTGCTATATTTTCTTTGTTTTTTTTTTTTTTTTTTTGCAGTATTTATTTATTTATTTATTTTTTTATTATACTTTAAGTTCTAGGGTACATGTGCATAATGTGCAGGTTTGTTACATATGTATACTTGTGCCATGTTGGTGTGCTGCACCCATCAACTTGTCAGCACCCAGCAATTCATCATTTATATCATGTATAACTCCCAATTCAATCCCTCCCTGCTCCCCCCTCCCCATGATAGGCCCCAGTGTGTGATGTTCCCCTTCCCGAGTCCAAGTGATCTCATTGTTCAGTTCCCACCTATGAGTGAGAACATGCAGTGTTTGGTTTTCTCTTCTTGTGATAGTTTGCTAAGAATGATGGTTTCCAGCTGCATCCATGTCCCTACAAAGGACGCAAACTCATCCTTTTTTATGGCTGCATAGTATTCCATGGTGTATATGTGCCACATTTTCTTAATCCAGTCTGTCACAGATGGACATTTGGGTTGATTCCAAGTCTTTGCTATTGTGAATGGTGCCGCAATAAACATACATGTGCATATGTCTTTGTAGTAGAATAATTTATAATCCTTTGGGTATATACCCACTAGTGGGATGGCTGGGTCCTATGGTACATCTAGTTCTAGATCCTTGAGGAATTCCATATTGTTTTCCATAATGGTTGAACTAGTTTACAATCCCACCAACAGTGTAAAAGTGTTCCTATTTCTCCACATCCTATCCAACACCTCTTGTTTCCTGACTTTTTAATGATTGCCATTCTAACTGGTGTGAGATGCTATCTCATTGTGGTTTTGATTTGCATTTCTCTGATGGCGAGTGATGATGAGCATTTTTTCATGTGTCTGTTGGCTATATGAATGTCTTCTTTTGAGAAATGTCTGTTCATATTCTTTGCCCACTTTTTGATGGGGTTGTTTATTTTTTTCTTGTATATTTGTTTGAGTTCTTTGTAGATTCTGGATATTAGCCTTTTGTCAGATGAGAAGATTGCAAAAATGTTCTCCCATTCTGTAGGCTGCCTGTTCACTCTGATGGTAGTTTCTTTTGCTGTGCAGAAGCTCTTTAGTTTAATTAGATCCCATTTGTCAATTTTGGCTTTTGCTGCCGTTGCTTTTGGTGTTTTAGACATGAAGTCCTTGCCCATGCCTATGTCCTGAATGGTACTACCTAGATTTTCTTCTAGGGTTTTTATGGTATTAGGTCTAACATTTAAGTCTCTAATCCATCTGGAATTAATCTTCATATAAGGACTAAGGAAAGGATCCAGTTTCAGCTTTCTACTTATGGCTAGCCAATTTTCCCAGCACCATTTATTAAATAGGGAATCCTTTCCCCATTTCTTGTTTCTCTTAGGTTTGTCAAAGATCAGATGACTATAGATGTGTGGTATTATTTCTGAGGACTCTGTCCTGTTCCATTGGTCTATATCTCTGTTTTGGTACCAGTACCATGCTGTTTTGGTTACTGTAGCCTTGTAGTATAGTTTGAAGTCAGGTAGCGTGACGCCTCCAGCTTTGTCCTTTTGACTTAGGATTGTCTTGGCAATGTGGGCTCTTTTTTGGTTCCATATGAATTTTAAAGCAGTTTTTTCCAATTCTGTGAAGAAAGTCATTGCAAGTACCTTGATGGGGATGGCATTGAATCTATAAATAACCTTGGACAGTATGGCCATTTTCACGATATTGATTCTTCCTATCCATGAGCATGGTGTGTTCTTCCATTTGTTTGTGTCCTTTTTTATTACACTGAGCAGTGGTTTGTAGTTCTCCTTGAAGAGGTCCTTTACATCCCTTGTAAGTTGGATTCCTAAGTATTTTATTCTCTTTGAAGCCATTGTGAATGGAAGTTCATTCCTGGTTTGGCTCTCTGCTTGTCTGTTACTGGTGTATAAGAATGCTTGTGATTTTTGCACATTAATTTTGTATCCTGAGACTTTGCTGAAGTTGCTTATCAGCTTAAGGAGATTTTGGGCTGAGACAATGGGGTTTTCTAAATATACAATCATGTCATCTGCAAACAGGGACAATTTGACTTCTTCTTTTCCTAACTGAATACCCTTGATTTCTTTCTCTTGCCTGATTGCCCTAGCCAGAACTTCCAGCACTATGTTGAATAGGAGTGGTGAGAGAGGGCATCCCTGTCTTGTGCCAGTTTTCAAAGGGAATTTTTCCAGTTTTTGCCCATTCGGTATGATATTGGCTGTGGGTTTGTCATAAATAGCTCTTATTATTTTGAGGTACATTCCATCAATACCGAATTTATTGAGCGTTTTTAGCATGAAGGGCTGTTGAATTTTGTCAAAGGCCTTTTCTGCATCTATTGAGATAATCATGTGGTTCTTGTCTTTGGTTCTGTTTATATGCTGGATTACGTTTATTGATTTGCGAATGTTGAACCAGCCTTGCATCCCAGGGATGAAGCCCACTTGATCATGGTGGATAAGCTTTTTGATGTGCTGCTGAATCCGGTTTGCCAGTATTTTATTGTGGATTTTTGCATCGATGTTCATCAGGGATATTGGTCTAAAATTCTCTTTTTTTGTTGTGTCTCTGCCAGGCTTTGGTATCAGGATGATGTTGGCCTCATAAAATGAGTTAGGGAGGATTCCCTGTTTTTCAATTGATTGGAATAGTTTCAGAAGGAATGGTACCAGCTCCTCCTTGTACCTCTGGTAGAATTCAGCTGTGAATCCATCTGGTCCTGGACTTTTTTTGGTTGGTAGGCTATTAATTATTGCCTCAATTTCAGAGCCTGCTATTGGTCTATTCAGGGATTCAACTTCTTCCTGGTTTAGTCTTGGGAGAGTGTAAGTGTCCAGGAAATTATCCATTTCTTCTAGATTTTCTAGTTGATTTGCATAGAGGTGTTTATAGTATTCTCTGATGGTAGTTTGTATTTCTGTGGGGTCGGTGGTGATATCCCCTTTATCAGTTTTTATTGCGTCTATTTGATTCCTCTCTCTTTTCTTCTTTATTAGTCTTGCTAGCGGTCTGTCAGTTTTGTTGATCTTTTCAAAAAACCAACTCCTGGATTCATTGATTTTTTGGAGGGTTTTTTGTGTCTCTATCTCCTTCAGTTCTGCTCTGATCTTAGTTATTTCTTGCCTTCTGCTAGCTTTTGAATGTGTTTGCTCTTGCCTCTCTAGTTCTTTTAATTGTGATGTTAGAGTGTCAATTTTCGATCTTTCCTGCTTTCTCTTGTGGGCATTTAGTGCTATAAATTTCCCTCTACACACTGCTTTCAATGTGTCTCAGAGATTCTGGTATGTTGTATCTTTGTTCTCATTGGTTTCAAAGAACATCTTTATTTCTGCTTTCATTTCGTTATGTACCCAGTAGTCATTCAGGAGCAGGTTGTTCAGTTTCCATGTAGTTGAGCGGTTTTGATTGAGTTTCTTAGTCCTGAGTTCTAGTTTGATTGCACTGTGGTCTGAGAGACAGTTTGTTATAATTTCTGTTCTTTTACATTTGCTGAGGAGTGCTTTACTTCCAATTGTGTGGTCAGTTTTGGAATAAGTGCAATGTGGTGCTGAGAAGAATGTATATTCTGTTGATTTGGGGTGGAGAGTTCTAAAGATGTCTATTAGGTCCGCTTGGTGCAGAGATGAGTTCAATTCCTGGAAATCCTTGTTAACTTTCTGTCTCGTTGATCTGTCTAATGTTGACAGTGTAGTGTTGAAGTCTCCCGTTATTATTGTATGGGAGTCTAAGTCTCTTTGTAAGTCTCTACGGACTTGCTTTATGAATCTGGGTGCTCCTGTATTGGGTGCATATATATTTAGAATAGTTAGCTCTTCCTGTTGAATTGATCCCTTTACCATTATATAATGGCCTTCTTTGTCTCTTTTGATCTTTGATGGTTTAAAGTCTGTTTTATCAGAGACTAGGATTGCAACCCCTGCTGTTTTTTTGTTCTCCATTTGCTTGGTAGATCTTCCTCCATCCCTTTATTTTTAGTCTATGTATGTCTCTGCCTGTGAGATGGGTCTCCTGAATACAGCAGACTGATGGGTCTTGACTCTTTATCCAGTTTGCCAGTCTGTCTTTTAATTGGACCATTTAGTCCATTTACATTTAAGGTTAATATTGTTATGTGTGAACTTGATCCTGCCATTATGATATTAACTGGTTATTTTGCTTGTTAGTTGATGCAGTTTCTTCCTAGCCTCAATGGTCTTTACATTTTGGCATGTTTTTGCAATGGCTGGTACCGGTTGTTCCTTTCCATGTTTAGGGCTTCCTTCAGGGTCTCTTGTAAGGCAGGCCTGGTGGTGACAAAATCTCTAAGCATTTGCTTATCTGTAAAGGATTTTATTTCTCCTTCACTTATGAACCTTAGTTTGGCTGGATATGAAATTCTGGGTTTAAAATTCTTTCCTTTAAGAACGTTGAATATTGGCTCCAACTCTCTTCTGGCTTGTAGAGTTTCTGCCAAGAGATCTGCTGTTAGTCTGATGGGCTTCCCTTTGTGGGTAACCCGACCTTTCTCTCTGGCTGCCCTTAAGATTTTTTCCTTCATTTCAACTTTGGTGAATCTGGCAATGATGTGTCTTGGAGTTGCTCTTCTGGAGGAGTATCTTTGTGGTGTTCTCTGTATTTCCTGAATTTGAATGTTGGCCTGCCCTACTAAGTTGGGGAAGTTCTCCTGGATGATATCCTGAAGAGTGTTTTCCAACTTGGTTCCATTTTCCCCCTCACTTTCAGGCACCCCAATCAGACGTAGATTTGGTCTTTTTACATAATCCCATACTTCTTGCAGGCTTTGTTCATTTCTTTTTCTTCTTTTTTCTTTTGGTTTCTCTTCTCACTTCATTTCATTCATTTGATCCTCAATCGCTGATACTCTTTCTTCCAGTTGATCGAGTCAGTTACTGAAGCTTGTGCATTTGTCACATATTTCTCATGTCATGGTTTTCATCTCTGTCATTTCGTTTATGACTTTCTCTGCATTAATTAGTCTAGCTGTCAATTCTTCCACTCTTTTTTCAAGATTTTTAGTTTCTTTGCGCTGGGTACGTAATTCCTCCTTCAGCTCTGAGAAGTTTGATGGACTGAAGCCTTCTTCTCTCATCTCGTCAAAGTCATTCTCTGACCAGCTTTGATCCATTGCTGGCGATGGGCTGCACTCCTTTGCAGGGGGAAATGCGCTCTTATTTTTTGAATTTCCAGCTTTTCTGCCCTGCTTTTTCCCCATCTTTGTGATTTTATCTGTCTCTGGTCCTTGATGATGGTGACGTACTGATGGGGTTTTGGTATAGGTGTCCTTCCTGTTTGATAGTTTTCCTTGTAACAGTCAGGACCCTCAGCTGTAGGTCTGTTGGAGATTGCTTGAGGTCCACTCCAGACCCTTTTTGCCTGGGTTTCAGCAGCAGAGGTTGCAGAAAATAGAATATTGCTGAACAGCGAGTGTACCTGTCTGATTCTTACTTTGGAAGCTTCCTCTCAGGGGTGTACTCCACCCTGTGAGGTGTGGGGTGTCAGACTGCCCCTAGTGGGGGATGTCTCCCAGTTGAGCTACTCAGGGATCAGGGACCCACTTGATCAGGCAGTCTGTCCCTTCTCAGATCTCAACCTCCATGTTGGGAGATCCACTGCTCTCTTCAAAGCTGTCAGACAGAGTTGTTCGCGTCTCCAGAGGTTCTGCTGCTTTTTTGTTGTTGTTTTTTAGCTGTGCCCTGTCCCCAGAGGTGGAGTCTACAGAGACAGCCAACATTTTGCTATATTTTGATAATTTACGTTTCTCGGAACAATATATATAATAGCAAGAAAATAATATTCTTTAATGGAAAAGAACAAAAGATGAATCAGCTCTTAACATTTTTACATTTTATCACTGATGCTTATCTCTATTGGATAGCAAAAATATATCAACTGAAACTTTATATTGTTGCATAACTCATCTTAGTTTCTCTCTCTCTTTTTTTTTTTTTTTTTAGTACTAGTATGTTCTATGTAAAAATGTACATATTTTAGGCTGGGAGCCATGTCTCATGCCTGTAATCCCAGTACTTTGGAGGCCAAGGTGGGCAGATCATCTGAGATCAAAAATTCGAGATCAGCCTGGCCAACGTGGTGAAACCCTTTTTCTACTAAAAATACAAAATTAGCTTGGCGTGGTGGTGTGAGCCTGTAATCCCAGTTACTCGTGAGGCTGAGGCAGGAGAATCACTTGAACCGGGGAAGTGGAGGTTTCAGTGAGCCAAGATTGAACCATTGCACTCCAGCCTAGACAAAAAAAGTAGAATTCTACTCAAAAATAAATAAATATGTGTGTGTGTGTGTGTGTGTGTGTTCGTATAATCTCGTTATATCTTAGAACAAGTTTGTGAGTCTGGGAAAAATAACAAGACCCCATCTCTGAACAAAATTTAAAAAAGTTAGTCCTAGCTACTTTAGGAGGTTGAAGTGAGAGAATGGCTTGAGCCTAGGCTTTCAAGGCAGCGGTGAGCTATGATCATGCCACTGAACTCCAGCCTGGGTTACAGAGCAAGACTGTCTCGAAAACAGGAAAAATAAGTTCATGTATATGTGATGAACTAACGAGGTCCACAGATTCTTTTGCATTCTTTCTTTTGGAGTTGGGATCTCCACTTGACTCTGAGCAATCTCTGTGACCACCTTGGCCAATAGAGTGCAGAGTAAGTAGATTGTACATGCTTAAGGGTCCAGGCCTTAGAACACGGATAGTTTCCACTTCCTGCCTCTTGGAACACTCTCCTTTGGAGCCCTAACTTTCCAGGTAAGAATAACAACCACTCAGCTAAATGACTGTGGCAAGTCCTGCTCTCCATGAAGAAGCAGATGAGAAGGGCTCAGACTTCAGTCATCCCCAACAGGGCAATTACTTGTAATTGTAATGATGATATGTTTAGTATCACATGCATTCATTCTTTACTATTTTATCAAACATACATTGAATGTTCTGTGTGTCATGGATATTTTACTGCCAATACAGCCTTGCATGTGAGAATAGCCATGTTTGACTTACCAGAGCAGCCTAGCCACTAACTGAACACATTTTGACCAAGAATGGCAACCCATGGGGTAGAAACCTGATTGAGAATGCCGAGTTCTTAACCCACACATTGATTGGATATGATAATACGATGGCTGTTTTAAACCACTCACTTTCATGGGTACTGTGTTATGCAGCAATAGAGAACCTGACCAAGAAACTCAATTTTGTTTTGCAGAATGGAATTGAAATCATTTCCTTTTGTTTTTGTTTTCACTTTATTTTTTTCATTTCAATTTCAAATCTCTAACACAGAAGCCCTATTCAGCTTGCTTTTGTGGAATTTGGATGCTGAAACCAGTCATTTGGCCTGACCAGTAATTCACAGGTGCATGGCTATTTATGTCATCTGATTTAATGGTTTTATTTCTAAGAGGAAAAAAAATCAGATTGAATTTATGATTGCATCTGTTCACAAGAAGACAACAAAATGCTTTTAGTTTTTAGTGGATGATATATTTTCAATACAGTTTCCAAAATGTTTTTTAAAAGTTAGTATAACAAAAGAAAAGCTATTTTTTCAAATTATGGGAGCCACAATAAAGAACAATTTTTCTTCATCTTGATTTCCAAAAAGAAAGAAATCACAAGGGGTTTTCGAATAATGTTTTTTTCTCCATATTTGAATAACCCCTCTGAGCTAAGATCTGTTTTTAATATTCCCCAGTGAACATGTGTTTTTCTTCTCAATATATTATAAAAAGATTGATTTGCATTAAAATATCTTATCAACTATTGTAATGATGATATTTTTAGTATCACATGCATTCATTCTTTACTATTTTATCAAACATACATTGAATGTTCTGTGTGTCATGGATATTTTACTGCCAATACAGCCGCACAAACAGTCAGAAGACAAGAAACTGACAAGAACAGAGCAATTGCTGCACAGCCTTACTTGCCCTCAGAGAAGCACCCATAGGCTGCAGATGCAGATCCAGCCCCAGGGGAGTCAGGCAGCCTTAGCCCAGACTTGTAGGAGGAGAGTAGCTTGGGCAAGTGTTGCCTAGAGAGCCCTTAGTGAATCGGAGCAGCAAGGGTGGGGGATTGTGCAGCAAGCTGACAGCAGAGCACGCAGCAGGGCAGGACTGAAGCATGGGATCCACTCCAGGGATTCATCATGGGTACCCTGGGGAGAAGTCAGGAGGAAGGAGAACACAGTGGGGGTTTTAAAAGGAAAAGGTATCTTGTTATGAAGCTGTGTTGTCAAGCTGCTGGAGGGAAAGCAAAAAAAAAATTCCTCCCAATCTCATTGCCCAGAGAGAATCATTTATATCTTAGTAATGCAAGTATTTTCAAGATGATTTCATTACACAATTTTTTTGCAATAAACAATTTTAAACATCAATTTTTATTGTGAACATTTTTCCATGCCAGTAAATATTCTGTGGATAATAACTTTATGATCACTGAATTGTTTTTATAGTGTTCTGGTAAATGTTGAGGCTACTATTTATCAACCAGCATTCTGGAATGGAAAAGTCTTGATTTGCGGCTCTTGTGGATTTTGTGATATAAATACTCCTAAACTGGCCACCGACATGATGCAAGTGAGCCCAAAGTTGGGAGGAAACTGCAAGAGCCTTTGCTGGCGCCGACTCCTCACCGAGTTTATTTTCACTCGTGTAATAGTGAAAATATTAGTACTAGTACTCCAGGCTAGGCAAAAAAAGTAGAATTCCACTCAAAAATAAATAAGTATGTGTGTGTGTGTGTGTGTGTGTGTGCGTATAATCTCGTTATATCTTAGAACAAGTTTGTGAGTCTGGGAAAAATAACAAGACCCCATCTCTGAACAAAATTTAAAAAAGTTAGTCCTAGCTACTTTAGGAGGTTGAAGTGAGAGAATGGCTTGAGCCTAGGCTTTCAAGGCAGCAGTGAGCTATGATCATGCCACTGAACTCCAGCCTGGGTTACAGAGCAAGACTGTCTTGAAAACAGGAAAAATAAGTTCATGTATATGTGATGAACTAACGAGGTCCACAGATTCTTTTGCATTCTTTCTTTAGGAAATAACCCAAACTTCATTTCCCCTTTTCTGTTCTTGGATACTTAATTTACATACATTTCCTTTATAAACCGTATCTGTCACCCTAGCATCTCCTTTGAAAGGAAGATACTGGATACAAGTTTATAAGCGGTAGTGACAATTATCAACTGTCTGGAGAAAACAGATAAATCGTAAATCATAAATAAGATATGATATTTTGCTTGTTTTCAATTTTGTCAAGAGCTATGTACTGCAATGAAGAGATCAGACATGATAGCTGTATAAAACCTGCAATTTAAAAATGATGTTTTAAGTAGTTGTAACTGTGAATAGATTTAGGAAGACACACAGGGAGCGGACTGACAAGACAGCAGCAGCAGGGGAAAAGGACTGTTAACATGAGCTGAGCAAAAGCAAAATCAAAGCCATCTACTCAACATTCAGCAGCAGCCACAGAGTATATAATGGATTGTTTCAGGCACTACAGATACTGTAGTGAATCAACAGGAAAAAAAAAAAAAATCCTATCACAACTGGGCGTCCATTTGTGTAGAAGAGGTAGAAAATAAGCGAGATAAATCAGTAGCATGGAATATGTGAGACAGTGCTCCATGCGACTGGAAAACCTAGCTCAGGGGAAGGGTCTAGGAACTGTCCTGGCTGGCAGGAGTGGGGGTGTGGCCCCAGCTTTATCTTCCACAGAGCAGGCCCAGCGCACTGAGTCTGGAGTACTCAAACAAAGATGACAGCAAATGTCCTCAGGCTCTCTTTGTGTCAAACACCTTGGAAATGATTTTTCACTCAGGAAAGTGATTACTGTGGTCTGACTCTGCACTGAGGAAGAGAAGAAAGTACAAGTCCGGTGGCAAGAAAAGCTACAATTAGCAAGGATACCATGCACGGGTAATCTGCCTGAGGATAATGCCTGATGAATATGACAGTAACATTCCCAGAGCCTCTCTCAGTCCAACCCACTAATCCCACTGAGGTTGTAATTAGGATGGCATCGAACCTGCAATGCGAAAAGACGGAAATATTCTCATGTAGATCACTGATCAAAGACCAAAACTGATCGTGTTCTGTTCCTTTACATCTGTTATGTCCTTCAACAATGATTTGCACTTTTCTTCATAGGAAACCCTCAGATTGAGTTTGGAAGCTTTCCTAGGTATTTTGTCTGATTTTTGTTGTTACTGGAATGTTTGGATGTGCCTGGACATGGGAAGATGATGAAATACACGTAGAGGAATATTTAGGGGAAAACAATTAAAATTTGTCTGAAAGATACCTGCCATCATTCATGCAGCAACTGTTGATGGAGACCCTACAACAGGCCCCAGCAGGCTGTGTGCCCGAGTACTGCAGACGCAGGGCTCTGTGTGCACTGCATCATTCCAGGTCATCTGTGGGTGACCCTGAGCAATCCAGGTATCTGGAAGCAGCATCTACAAGAGTTCATGCTGAAGACATCAGCCAATGAAACTGAAATCAGGGTGTGGATTCTCAAACTCCAAGAAAAAGGGAAAGTTGGTCAACTGTGGGTTTTTACCTCACAAAAGTAATACACGAATGATAGCTACCAAACTATATTTTGAAAAGAAGTCAAAAGAAAGCAACTTACAAATTATCAAAGGGAAGACTAAAAAAGGTTTAACAAAATGTAAGATGTAGAAGGGTAGTTTGAGAAACCGATTAATTTCACACTGAGCTAAGTAAACAAGCCCATTCAAAATAAAATCCCACATCAGAAATGGAGAGACCTGAAACAACCATATGGTGTACAATTGTATTTCTACTAATCTTATTTTCTTAATGGCTTAAAGGTAAATTTAAAGTTAAATTAGGTTCAGAATGCAATTGAAAGTTAAATGGTGTGTAAATTAATAGTTCAATTTTTAAAGTAATGGCATTAGTTTGGATTTTGAAATAAACTGGTAAAAAACCACATATGTAGGAAATAAGAATGTTTCCAAGTTTGTAAAACTTTTGGAATTGCTTGCACAGAAAAGGAACAAACTAATGAAAGAGAGACAGCAACAATACTAAATGCAAAAATCGCATAGACCTTTGCTGTCTTTCATAAGAGAAGGCACATTTAAGACAAATGTAAGCTGACTGTTGGTGACAGCAGAATGGCTTTATATGTCTTTCAAAAAAAAAAAAAACAAGAACGAATGAAAGAATAAGTAATGGTTAATGATATTTATGTTTTGCATTTATTACTATAATCAAATTCATTGTCCTTCTTTTTTCCAGTGGAGTTTTCCACAGAAGACTACAATATTTTCTTTACTGTTTTTTTATTTCCATCTGAGGATTTTCCAATAAATTGTTTAGTAGGTGTTAGAAACCACTGGTGACTAGCTAGTTCAACAGATATAATGGTACAAAGTCAAGTGCAGTGGGAATTGTCTGTCAAGATAAGTGAAGATCATGCAATTAGAATATTCCCATTAAATCCTGTATTAATTTAAACACTGAAGTGAAAATCATTTCTATTTATTCTTCCCTGCAGATTTACAGCATGGAGCATGGAAAAGGAATTATGAGTTCACGTGTTTGTACTTCTATGCCTGCATTCATTTCTGCCTGGAAGCATTTTTATTGCTATAGCATAGATATACACACACACAAAAATGGCGAGGGGAGAAAAGGAAAGGAATTTAATTAATTGTTTTTAAACCTGACATTGTGTTGTTATCCTAAGTATTACTATTGACACCATTTCCAGAAAGTTGTTACTCCAGTTCTCACTACAAATTTAAAACAAATTTTAAAAACTACATGAGATGATGAATATGTTAATTAGCTTGACGGTGGTAATCCTTTATTTATATATATATATCAAAATACCACACAGTACATCTTAAATGTACATCATTTTTATTTGTCAAGTATACGTAAAGTTGGGAGGAAGAGCCAAGAAAATGAAAAGCTGTTATTATGTGGGGTTTATTTATTTATTTATTTTTAAGATGGAGTTTTTGCTTTTGTTACCCAGGTTGGAGTACAATGGCACAATCTCGGCTCACTACAACCTCCGCCTCCCAGGTTCAAACGGTTCTCCTGCCTCAGTCTCCCTAGTAGTTGAGATTACAGGTGTGTGCTACCATGCCCAGCTAATTTTTATATTTTTAGTAGAGATGGGGTTTCACCGTGTTGGCCAGGCTGGTCTCGAACTCCTGATCTTGTGATCCGCCTGCCTTGGCCTCCCAAAGTGCTGGGATTACAGGCGTGAGCCACAGCGCCCAGATGATGTGGGGTTTATTTTAAGCTGAGAAAGTATCATGGGAAATGAGGTGTCATAGACAATCAAATGTAAATTGATTATTTTATTGACTCATGATAGTTGAATAACTATTTTAAGCTAGTAACCTAAAACCTAAATCTTATGGAATTTTCTCAATCGTATTTAATTACTCACTTTATGGCTTTATATTTCTTCTTAAATTTTTTAATCTACATTTACTGATGCTCTAGCCAAAGCATCCTAGGAAGATATCTACACCTTGAGTAAATGAGGAAGGTAGTGGATTTATGTTGTATGTATATGCTTCATCAAATGTACTCCCTCCTTCAAATACCTTCCATGTTGGTTAAATAGCATATTTAAGAACTTAAGCTCTTGTATTTCTGTTAAATTACCAGAGTACCTATAACAAAATTCATAACATTCTGTTGAATCAGTGGTCAAATGTTCTGAAATGATCCTGAAAATGTCTATAATATTTCCTGAAACAAGTTGTTTAATAAGAATTTTATAGTATTCTATAAGATGCAGGAAAAGAAAAATATAATAGAGTCACATATTTTTCTTAAGGGTAGTATATAATTAGAATTTGATGTTTTTGATAGGTTATAACCAAAGAAATGCCTAGCAACTCAGTATCACTAAATTGGATTTGAAATTAAAATGCCATTTTATTGATTCAATTTACTTATGCATCTTTTTATTTATTCATTTGCTTACCTCAGGATATTTGTTATGCAAAATTGCAATTATTTTTATTTTGCAAACAGCTAAACAAAAATAAGATAAAAAACATGATGCTTTACAGCATCTTTTTCCAGACATTAGTGAAAGACATTTCCTAATTACAGTAAATTCAATGTATCACATTTTATTAAATATGCAACATAATCCAATTCATTTATTTGAAAATCACCTGCCAATATGTAAATTATTTCACTGACTCATGATATTTGAATAACTATTTTAAGATATCAACCTAAAACCTAAATTTATGGAATTCTCTCAATCATATTTAATTACTCACTTTATGGCTTTATATTTCTTCTTAATTTTTTTATTCTACATTTACTGAGGAATCACTGTATGCCAATCACTGTCCTAAGCACTTAACATTACAAGGGAATCCATATTTTAACCTACCAGTGAGAGGGAAGTAAATAATAAATGTAAGATACTGTATGAAATTTATAACTGCTCTGAAGACAATAAAACATGGTGATGTGGACAAAAGCATCAGGAGTTGCAGGGTATTTCAGACACAGTTGTCAAGAGTCAGTTCCTTGAGAAGCTAGCAAGGGAACTGGAACCAGAATGATATGAAGGAGCCAGGAGGTAAAGGAATTAAACTGTTAGCACAAATGACAAAAAAATGAGAATACACGAATGACCAATACTAAGAATAAAAGAGGGTATATTAATACAGATCCTGAAACCATTAAAAAAGTAACTGTGGAACACCATAAACAACTTTATGTTCAGAAGTTTGACAAACTAGGAGAAATAGATCAATTCTTTGAAAACTACAAACTGTAAAAACTCAACCCAAAAGGATAATTAATCTAAATTATTCTATAATCATGAAATAGATTGAAGTCATAATTTAAAATCTTTCCCCCAGTAAAGTCTTTAGGCTTAAATGGTTTTGCATTTGAATTCTACACATTTGAATAAGGCTTTTAACAATAATTTTACACAGCCCCTTTCATAAAAGTAAAGAAGAGATCATTTTCCAACACGTTTTTAAGGCCAGTACCCAGGTAGCAGCACCAAAGACAGAACAAAAACAAATAAACTTTCTCTTGAACTTAAACATTAAAAGTCTCAGCAAAATATTAGCCAACTGAATCTAACAGTATATCATACGATATTTACACTGTGACTAAGTGGAATTTATTCCAGGGATTGCTGGTTTGACATGCAAAAATCAATCAATGTTATATACAATATCAACAGGCCACAGAATAAAAACTATATCAGACAAATTGACATAAAAAAGCATTAAACAAATTCTCAAAACATATCCATAGGGGTAGGGTAGACTCCAGGCAAGCTGAACATAGTGGAAAAACACCTCAACTAAAGAAATAGCATTATAAAAAGCTGTAGGTTTTTTAAGAAGTGAAAGGCCTAATAGTGAGAAACACTAAGATCAGAGGCAGGCAGGGATGTCTGCTCTTACCACTTTGATTCAACATAGTGCAGGAAGTTCTAAGTTAAGCCTCTGTGATAAGAAAAAAAAAAGGCAAGAAATCCTCATAAATCACACCATCTAAAAAACCTCAAAATTAGTTAAAGACCTAAACGTAAGAGCTAATGTAATAAAAATACTAGAAGAAAACATAGGTACAAGTGTTCGTGTTTTGGAATAAACGTTCGATATGACACAAGAAGCATAAGCAACAAATGACAAAAAAGATGGACTTCATCAAAAGTAAAAACTTTTGCTCTTCAAAAGACACCATCAAGGGAGTGAAAGGCCATAGAATGAGAAAAAAAAATGCAAATCTGATAAGGCACTTTATCTAGATTATATAAAGAATAATTAATTACTACTCAGTGATAAGCAGACAATTGACCCAATTTGTTTTTAAATGGTCAAATGATCTGAATAGATACAACTCCAAAGAATCTATACAGATGACCAAAAAAGCACACAAAAAGATGCTTCCCATCACTAGCCATCAGGAAAATGTAAATCAAAACCACCTTTATTGTAAGTTACCACTTCACACCCCACTACGATATCTGTATCAAGACAGAAAATAGCAGGTGTTGGCAAACATGGTGAGAATGGTGAGAAACTAGAACCCTCATCTACTGCAGGTAGGAATGTAAAATGAAATAATGCTCCTGCTTTGAAAAACAGTCTCATATTTCCTCAAGAAATTAAAGGTAGAGTTACCATATTGTCCAGCAATTTTACGTCTAGGTGTACACTTAAGAGAAATGACAACACTATGTCCACACAAAAAATTGTACACAAATATTAAGCAAAGCATTATTCATGATACCCAAAAGGTATAGTTAATCCAATTGTCCATTTAAAATGTATAAATAAAATATGATACAGTCATATAGTGAAATCCTATTCAACAATTTCAAAATCTAGGTGATACACACTACAAAATGGATGAACCTGAGAAACATTATGCTAAGTGAAAGAAGTGAGTCACAAAAGTAACATATTATATGATTCCATTTATATGAATTGTTTACAATAGGCAAATCTATAGGAACAGAAAGTAGGTTAGTGGTATACCAAGGCTTGAGGAGTTGGATAAATTGTTGGGTAATGTTTAGAGCTGTAGTGTTTCTTTTAAGGGTAATGAAAATATTCTAACATTGATTATGTTGATGAGTGTATGACTCTGTACATACACTAAAATATATTAAATTATATGCTTCAAATGAGTGAGTTATAAGCTATGTGAATTATAGCTCAATAAATCTGTCAAAACAAGAACAAAATTGACCTAAGCTAAACATGCAACTGCTATGCAATCTGGCAATCTTAATCTTGAACATTTATCTCAGTGAAATGAAAACTTATTTTATACAAAACATTTGAAATGCATGTTTATAGCAGCTTTATTCATAAAAGTCAAAACGTAGAAACAACCCAAATGTCCTTCAATGGAAGAAAGGCTAAGAAAACTGTCACATGGATACTATGGAATACTACTCAGAAATAAAAAAGGAATGAACTGTTGATATGAGCAACAACTTTGATGAATCTTGAGGGAGTGTTACTGAGTGAAAAAAGGCAATCCCAAACGCCTGCACACTGTATGATTGCATTTATACAACATTCTTGAAATGACAAAGTTTGGAAAATGGAGAACAATTTATTGCTTACCAGGGTTTAAGGAAGTCAGGTGGAGAGAGTAAGAGAGAGAGGTATGGTTATTAAAGCACAACAGCAGGAATCCTTGTGGCAATGACTGCTCTGTATCTTGATGCAGGTGATGTACTTAAGACATTTTACCTGTGATAAAATTGCATGGCACTAAACACACACACACACACACACACACACACACACACACAAATATTTAGTAAAACTGTGAATCTGAAAAACATCAACCGATTTTATCAATGTCAGTATCCTCGTTGCTTTATTGTACTATCATTTGAAAATGTCAACTATTGAGGGAAATTGGTTAAAGGGTACTCAGGATCATTGCATATAACTTCACAACTGTATGTCAATCTTCAAAGTTAAAACTTGAATTAAAAAATTCAAGATAGTTTTGGAAAGTTGGACTTTGTGTGAAGATATGTTTTCTAAATTCTGCTCTATCACCTTTAGCTGTGCCACTCCAAAAATCACTTGGACTTTCTAAGCTTCAGCTTCCTTATAGGAAATGGATAGATTTAGATAAGGTGTGTGGCTTCCAGCCTGAAGAAAACATTTACCATATGAGTGTATTTAGAAACCACTAATGGCGATGTCCACATTAAAAACAATCTCATCTGTGTGTTTCTGCTCTTATTAATCATATAAACATCTATATGCATTTGAAAAAATAGCATTTGTTGTGAAAATATTATTTATCTTTTCCACATACCATGTTTGCATCCTGTGTGGTATAAGGGCCTCTGGTGGCAACTCTCCAACCCCTCAGAGTCTGCAGTTGACAGTGTGCAAATTTTAAAAAGTGGCTTTAGAAATCTCAAAGATCTCTTTCAGACTTGGGATTCTGAGGTGGAGCTTTGGATTTTTCACCCCTAGAAATTTACAAAAATTTTTGACTTACCATCAACCACCGACTGTATATGAGTCATATTTTCCAACATGTGTAAATGCCTTATCAAATTACATTCAAATAATATTCAATAAGTTAAAAAGTGCACATAGACTATCACTATCTGCAAAACATATCATCAGTCAAAAACTGTGTGCATATTATTCCCTAAACTGAAATGATCCTGGGTCCTGGGATCACTAACATCCCTGAAATAGGTTCATTCCAACATCCATGTGCTGACATGAAAGGGCCTAGCCAAGTCCTATTGAGCAACTCAAACAGGGATGGAAACAGTTCCAGGTTGCAGGTTCTGTGGAATCTAAAGACAGAGGAGGAAGAAGTTTCCAATGACTCTTCATCCTGTGTACATAGTGCTCTAGGCCTTACTATATATCTTATGCATTTAATCCTTAAAGCTGTCTTTATGATGACATATCACCTCCATTTTACAGATTTTGACACCAGTGCTTGGGGAGATTATGTAATTTTCCCAGGTTGGTACCAGATCTTGGATTTGACTTTGACCTTGTTCTCTTTCATTTTACAGCCTACACACTTTCTGCTCCACTGTGGCATTTCAAATAAAGTTAGAAAGATGAAAAAGAGAAACAGAAAAGTGTAAAGCTTCTAAAGAAGAAAAAAAAAAAAGAATGTACAGGCTCAGCCAAGGCATCGTTCCCGATAGCATATAATCACCCTAGCCCATTGTGTCTTCATGCATCCTGGCTTCCACCTATGAGCTGAACTTACCTGTGACAGCTGCATTTCCACTCAGCATAGCCCTCTAATAAATATGACAAAAGATGGGCATATGACAAACTGACTGTTTCTCTGGCTAGGAGAATACCACGTTCTGAGTAAAACAATTCTTCCCTTAAAAATGAAAGAAATGATAGAGAGAAACTGTCCATGTAATTTATTTCATAGTAACTATAACAAGTTTAAATGTTTCCTCTAAATTATGTTTTGCTAAATCACTAAAGAAATGCATGATGAAATATGACTTCCTGTCTTATCTCTTACAACAATATACTTAGGTTTGATATAATAAATTATAGGTTAAATCTCAAAACACAGGGTAGATGACATGGTTACACTCTATAAACCTAAGCCTGGAGGCTCAGTGAGGATTTGTTGGCTTGCTTGTTTATTTTGAAATAAAACATGTCTGCCCTTGATCCTAACACATACAGCCCGGTGTCCTGCTGTTCTAGCAATCCCCAATTGCCTCCACGGGGCCCATTCACTCATCTGTCTTGCTTGACATTGTTGGAAGCTGAAACTTGATAATTAAAGCTAACATTGCTGGTGCTTTGCACCAGACAATGTTCTAAATGACTTTACATACAGTAAACCACACAGCATCACAGGAAAGAAATGTTGTCCTCTTTCTTACTTTACTAATGATGTGACTGCTTGCATGAAGTGATTAAGAAACCGACTTTGTGTGGTTTGTGAACAGATTGGAACCCAAGAGGTTGGACACATTCCAGGGCCTGAAAATTTAACCACTGGGCTATATATTTTGAAAGATGGTTCCAAACTCCTGACTTCATCCTTCTCCATAGCTTTTCTGCTGTGTCATATATCTGGCATGGATGTTTGCTTTAAAAAATAAGAGAAACGTTTCCATAGCAATAGGAGGAGGAAGATATTGTAGCCTCGAGTGAGGTCCAGGCTCTCTTTCAGACAAAGTGCCTAAGGCCAATCTCAGGTCCAAAATCTCCTCTGGGCTCACTCAGCTTTGACCTTTATGAATGATCCTGATATTTTACCTGCAGAACATAGTAGGACACATTGTCTTTCATTAATTTGCCTTCACTCAGCTCCTATGCAAGCTCAAGCAGAGAGAATCCTTAGATTAAAGCAGGAGTACCAGGGGAAACAAGAAGGTCATGAGGCTGATAGAAATTCATGCTTTTTCTATTGTGAAGTGGAACAATATGAGGTTATTTTCAAATCCAATTTGACAATCCAAAATGCTTGCACGGAAAGGCGATGATTCATTTTTCCCTCCCTTTGGAACTGCTTCCAAGCCCTTCAAAACAGAAAGGATAGAAAAATGGGGTCAAACAGAATTACCTGGCGTGGTACATTATCCATTGTTTCCAATAAAAAGACAGTAAAATACATTTTCTTAAGAAAAACAGGGCCTATTAAGTCTATAAGACAAACAATTTTTTAAAATGATAAAATACATTAATGTGTTTGTTTCTCCAACTCTTGCTTAGAAATAATGCAAATGACTTGTTTTCTTACGAGAGAAAAAAAGAACAGGTTATGAGTTAGAACCAACTTCTGAGGTACCCCTTCTCAGGACTGACTGGTGAGGGAAGAAGTACCGAGAAAAGATAGGAAAGGCAAGAGCTACTTCCTCAATTGGCATGCTTTACAGGCATTTCGTTTTACCCTCAAGCAGTCCTCATGTGTTCTAATGCCTCTTGCAGATGAGGAAATTGAGATTCAGAGATGTTAATAAACTCGCACACACAGGAATAAGAAGACATCTGTTTTCCTCCCTGCCCCATGCATTCCAGCACCATGGAGCATCATGAGAGGGACTTCTTCAATGTAAAGAAACAGGAGCATTAACATGTTTTTTAAAGTTTATTGCAAATCTGGTAAACACCTTTCAAATCATATTTCTTCATTCAAAAATATTTACTGATCACCAGATTTTTTTCAAAGCAAGATACAATAAAATAGGAGTGCTTCTTGCTTTCCCAGAGGTGGCAATGCATATGGGAATAGAGAAAATGGAACACATAAATACTAGAAACTCTTAAGGGAGGTTAATACAAAGTATATTCTCACCAACGTGGGGGTGGTCAGGGAAAAAATCCTAAAAGCAGTATCAGCTTAGTGAGTTCTGAATATTCAGTAGATGTTAGCTAGATGGGCCATTGAAGCAGTTGAGGTTAGTGTGGGAAAGAGTCTGAATTATAGGCAAGTTGGAATGATGAGATGATTGCAGCCCATTTGAAGAATTTAAGAAAGGGCAGAGTGGTTCAGCCATATGAGTGAGAGAAGTCAAAAAAACCTGTAGGCCTAGTTTGCTGGCTCATGCCTTGAGAGGCCGAGGTGGGATGTACCTCGAGAGGCGGCACCTCGAGAGGTCTCAGAGGAACACTTGAGCCCAGCAGTTTGAGACTAGCCTGAGCAACATAGCAAGACCCCATCTCTACAATAAGTAAAAATAAAAAATTAGCTGGGCATGGTGGTGCACACCTGGATTCTTAGTTTCTCTGGAGGGTAAGGTCAGAAAATCACTTGGACCCAAGAGTTCAAGGTTGCGATGAGCCATGATTGCACCACTGCACTCTAGCTTTGGGAACAGAGTAAAACCCTAACTCAAAAATGAATAAATAATAAGAACCGAGGCTAGAAGAGTAGGCAAGGAGCAGGTTATTCAATCACCAGGTTAAAAATTGTATACATTACCTTGAACAGTGGAAGCCACTGAGAAATCCTCTCACGAAAAGGAACATTTTGGCAACAGTATGAAAAATGATATGGAACAAAGATGGAAAGAGTTTATGGTTTGTTCAGTAATATAGGTATGAAAAGATGATGCCTTGGCCAAAGATAGCAGTAAAAGGTAAGGAGATAAGTAATGGTTAAGGAAATAAGTAATAGATAAGGAGATAATTGGAGAGATGTAAAATCTCTTCAGAAGGTAAAGTACATAGAACTTGGTGACTGGTTGAATGTAGAATGTAAGTGAGAAGAAATATTTACAAACAATGCCCAGGTTTCTGGCAAGGGCAAGTGTGTAAATGATTACATCATTTGCTAAGAAGGGAGCTGCCCAGAAGGGAGCGCATTTGTGAGAGATGTGTCATGTTGTCACAGTTGGAGTCCATTAAATAATAATAATCAACTCATCAGAGACCCGAAGCAGAAATTGGAGATTTGGAAATATTCACATAAGGGTGATCATAACTTTATCTTTTTTATTGAGAATCAATATTATAGTAAGTAAGAGGATCAAAGCCAGAATTAAAATGTCACTTCTTACAGGCAGGAACATGATGCAAAAATTTTCCTGGATTGCTTAAGGTGCCTGACACAGTCCCTGATAGTAATGAGAAGTATCTTGTTCTTCACCCGATGGGAGCTCAATCAATAGTTTTGGTGTTTCAAAAATTGCTTGAAAAAGGAAGTATGGATTTAGAATACGAGAGAAGTCATCAGAAAAATGAAGTTTAGCTCACAATGTGTATGTGTTGTGGTGAGGGGTGTGTTGTCGATAAATAAATGACTGCAATTAATTTCAAGAGGTGACAAAGGAGTCATTGAACAAGTTCATGTGTTATGAATTTGGAACTTTTGGCAGCTTAAACAATCCAGGATTCTGTCCAGGATACTATCCTGGATTACACACACACATACACACACACACACACAAAATTATGTGTGTGTGTGTGTGTGTGTGTATATATATATATATATGCATATTTATAATCAAAATATAAATCACTCATTGTAAATCATAAAGTTCATTTTTGAAGTCTATGACATTTATTATATTCCCAGGGTAGCAAAATCATCACTACTATCTTACACAAAGAAAAAAATCGTTCCCTATGCGTTCCTCTCCCTAATCCCTGGAAACCACCACTCCATTTATGCTTCTATGGATTAGCCTATTCTAGACATTATATATAAATGAAATCATACAATATGTGATATTTTTTACTTCTTTCACTTAGCTTAATGTTTTCATATTTTCAAGGTTTGGCCATGTTATAACATGTATCAGTATTTCCTTCTTTTTATTGACAAAGACTATTCTCTTGTAAAGGCATTCCATATTTTGTTCATCCATTCATCAGTTAATGGTCATTTGGATCATTTCCACTTTGTAACTATGGTGTGTAATTCCACTATGACCCTTTTTGTAAAAGCATTTCTGTTAATGTGTGTTCATTTATCTTGGGTGAATATGGGACGTGTTTTCATTTATCATGGCAGTGGAGTTACTGGGTCACATGAGAACTCTAGGCTAAATATTTTGAGGTATTAGCAAAGGTTTTGTAAGGCAGCTGTGCCATTTCAGATGCCCCCAGCAATGTAAGAGTGTTTCAATTACTCTGCATCTGGGCTAGCATTTATTACTGTCTGTTTTTTGGCAATGGCCATCCTAGTGGACATAAAGTGATAGCTCAATGTAGTTTTGATTTTAATTTCAATAATGACTAATGATATTAAACATACTTTCATTTGCATATGGTGCATTTGTGTATCTTCTTTTGGAGAAATATCTTTTTAATTCCTTGAATTTTTAAATTTGGGTTGTCTTTTTACTGTCAGTTAAAGGAAATGCTTATATATTCTGGATACTAGACCCTACTAGAAATGTAATTGACAAATAGTTTATCTAATTTTATAAACTGATCTATTCATAGTGTCCACTGAGGTACAAACTCGTTTTTAATTTTAATGAAATCCAACTTAGCTACTTTTAAATTTTTTCCTTGTGATTTTGTTGGCATGGTTAAGAAACAATTGCCTAACTTTAGGGCACAAGAATGTATTCTTACATTTTCCTATAAGAGTGTTGTAATTTTAGCTCTTCCATTTAAGTGCATAATGCATTTTAAGTTAATTATTATATGGTGCAAATTAGGCATCCAACTTAATTCTTTTTGCATGTGGATATCTAGAAGTCCTAGTGCCGTTTGATAAAAACACTATTACTTACTTAATGAATTGTCTTGGTCACATTGATAAAAATGTTGTAACAATGAATTTAAGTGTAAAACTGTATTTCTGAACTCTCAAGTTTACTCAATTTATATGTATATCTTTATATTACATTACAGTAATTAGTTTATATAACATTATCTGATTACTCCATCCTTTTAGTCAGTTTTGAAATCAGGAAATATAGTATGAGTCCTCCAACTTTGTTCCACCTTTTCGGAATTGTTTCAATTATTCTAGGTCTCTTGCATATGAATTTTATCATCTGATTCTCAATTTATGCAAAAAAGCTGAAATTTTGAAAAGGAGAACATTGTTTCTTTAGGTCAATTTTGGAGGCATAAACATCTTAACAATATTAAAATCCATCCCCATGAGATATTTTTAAAAATTTAGATCATCTTTCATTTTGTTCAAAAGTATCTTGTGGTTCCCATAATGCAAATTCTTATGGTTTGGATTGTGTCTCCCCCCAGAAAAGTAGGCTGAAGTCCTAATCCCCAGTACTTCTGAATGTGAACATATTTAAAGGTAGGGTCACTGCCTAGTCCAATATGACTGGTGTTTCTATAGGAAGACAACCATGTGAAGAGAGAGGCATACAAGAATACTGGGTGGCAGAATGGCAGAATATGGGGTTACGTGGCTACAAGTCGAGGAATGCTGAAGATTGCTGTCAAACCGCCAACAACTAGGAAGCGGTAAGGCTCTTTGTACATGTTTCATGGCTCTGTTAACACCTTCATTGCAGACTTCAAACTTACACAACTGTGAGACAATACATTTTGGTTATTTTAAGCCACTTCATTTGTGGCACTTTAATATGGCAGCCCTAGGAAATGATACAGACATTTTTGCACTTTTTCATTAAATTTATTCGTAAGCATTTTATTATGTTTATGCTGCTGTCAATGGAACAGTTCTCAATTCTATTTGGATTGCGTATTGCTAGTGTATAAAAAATAATTTATATTTAAATTTTGATCTTATATGATGTTATCTTGCTATGATTTTAATTTAAATATTTTCTTCTTGTATGTGTGTGTTTGTGTCAAGATTTTCCATCTAAAGATAATGTCCTCTAGTGTCATTTTATTTTTTCCTTTCCAAAATGCATATGTTTTATTTCTTTTTCTTGCCGTACTAACCTGGCTAGGCCTTCTATTACAATGTTTAATATAAGTGGCAGGAGCACATATCATTTTCTTATTCCCAGTCTTAGGGGGAAAGTATTCAATCTTTCACCAATAAGTGTGAATTAGCTGTGGATTTTTCATAGATGCCTTGTATCAAGTTGAAGAATTTCTCTTCTACTTTTAGTTTGTTGGATATTTTTATCATGAAAGGGTGTTGGATTTCATCAGCTGTAATTTATACTTATATTAAGGTGATTACGTGCTTTTTATCTTTTTTCTATTAATATGGAAAATTAAATTAATGTATTTTCCAATATTACACTCCTGGATAAATAAAATTTATAATACTGGGACAAATAAGTTTCTGGATTCCTTGTATTACTTTGAAGATTTGTGTGTTTATATTGACATGGGATGCAGGCTTGTAGTTTTCTTTTCATGTGATATACTTGCCTGGTTTTTATATCAAGATAATATTATCCTCATAGAATGAGTTTTTGTGTGCTCTCTCCTCTTGTATTTTCAAAGATTTTGTGAAGAATTTGTATTATTTATTTCATAAGCTGTTAGTTGTATTTATCAATTAAGCATCTGTACTTAGGATTTTATTTGGGAAGCTTTATTTATAATTCAGTGTATTTACTCCTTGAATTTAGGGAAGAATACACAAGTAAATACATCTAGCCTGGTGTTTTTTGTTTTGGAAGGTTATTAATTATTGATTAAATTTCATTAATAGATATAGAAGCTATTCGGGTTCTCTATTTCTGCTTGTATGAGTTGTAGCAGATCATGTCTTTCAAGAAGTTGGTCCGTTTTGTCTAGGTTATCAAATTTGTAAGCACAGGCTTGTTCATAATATTCTCTTACTACCCTATGAATATCCGTGAGATCAACAATGATGGCCTCTCTTTCATTTCTGATATTAATAATTTGTGTCTTCTCTCTTTTTTACATAATTAACTTGCTAGAGGTGTTTTGATTTTATTGATTTTTTTCAAAGAACCAGCTTTTGCTTTCATTGATTCTGTTGATTTCCTATATTTAAATGAATTTATTTCTGCTTTAATTTTATTATTTTTTCTTCTGTTTATTTTGGATTTTCTTTACTCTTCTTTTTCTCATTTCCTAAGGTGAAAGATTAGATTATTGATTTCAAATATTTATTTTCTAATATATACATTCTATGCTACAAATTTTCCTTTAAACATTGCTTTTGCTGAATCCCACAAATTTTGATATGTATTATAGTATTCTCATTTTCATTTCATTCAAAATATTTTTAAATTTATCCTGAGACTTCTCTTTTGATCCATGTGTTATTGAAAAGTTGATTAACCTCTAAGCATTTTAGAGTTTTCCGGCTATCTTTCTATTATTTATTTCTATTATAATTCTATTGTGGCTTAAAATTATACTTCTTATGTTCTATTATTTTAAATTTCTTAAGATGTACTTTATGGCCCAGAATGTAGTCTAGTGTGGATTCTGCCATTGTTGGATAAAGTATTCTATGTGTGCCAGCTAGATTTAGTTGATTGAGGTACTGCTTAGTTCCACTATGCACTTATTTTCTACCTGCTAGATCTATCTGTTTCTGATGGAGAGGGGATGGGTACTGAAATATAATGGTTAATTCATCTATTTCTCCTAACAATTCTGTCAGCTTTCACTCTCACAAATATTGATGTTCTGTTTTTAAGTGCAAACATGTTAATGACTATGATGACTTCTGGTGAATCGATCCATGTATCAATATAATAATGACCTCCTTTATCCCTGATTAATTTCCTGGTCTTAAAATATGTTTTGTCTGATATTAATTTAGCTATTTTAGCTTGTTTTTGGTTAGTGTTAGCATAGCATGTATTTCTCTATATATTTACAAGTTATCTATCTGTGTCTTTATATTTAAGGTAAGTTTCTTGTAGATAACGCAGTTGGATCTTGTTTCGTTGCCCATTCTGATAGCCTGTCTTTTAAATGATGTATTTACAACTTTTTAAATTAAAGTGATTATTGACATAGTTGACTTAATATACGGCATATTTGCTAATCCTTACAATTTGTGGCTCTTTTCCATTTTTCTTTTTTTTGTTTTCACTCTATCCTGCCTTCTTTAGCTTTAATTGAGCATTTTACATACTTTTATTTTTAATTCTCTCAGCAACCAATTATACTTATTTTTTCAACTTTTTTGAGTGGTTAAGAATATTGATGCACAGTTTATTAATATAATAGAGTTCTTGCCTGCAAGAATAGTAAATGACATACTGTTAGAATTAGGTACCAAATTTCAATGTAACGAATTATGAAATTAAAAACCAGGCCAGTGCTATCAGGTAAAACTCACTTGGCAACTGCCATTATTTACAACAATACTAAACTAATTTCAAGTCAGAGGTAAAATATTAAGAAATCAGTCAAAATATTAATGATAAGGTCAAACACATAAAAAATAGGTTTATGATATTGCCATAATTTACTAATTAGTATTTAAAAACCTGAGCGCCATTCTACAAAACAGAACTAATAAATTAATTGAAAAAACTAGAGTTTTCTCACCTTCATTTAATATTTGTTTTGTTAATTAGGAGCTGACACCTTTTGTATTTTTTGATAAATATAGTGCTGAAAATGAAAGAATGTAATTAAAAATCGAAGTATTTAAGTTAATCACTATTGTAAAAGAAGGAAAGAAAACAAAGAGAACTAAAGTGAAGGAGCACATTTGCAGGTGCAGGTAATGCTGCACATAAGGATCGTGCATTCACCCCACACTCTGTCATTTTCCAGGGCTAGGAGCAGCAAATGTAAAGACAAGTTGTCAGATTTCGTATTTCATATATACAAGTATTTTACCATGAATGCTGGGCATGACTTTCTTTTTTTCTGTCTCTTTTTTTCTCTTGGTTTATCTTCAAGAATTCAAATTTCCCTCAATACCATTATTTTAAAAACCTACCTTAAACCCTTATTTTTGAGGAGGATAAACTAAAATTCAGAAGATTTAATAAAATTGCCTGATTGCTTAAAGGAAGTTATTTAATGCAATAAATAAATGTAAATTACTTTATATTTTTACGGATGCCAACACAAAAAAATGTATTTACAATATATTACACCTGTAAAGATGATTTATTAATTGTTTTCTTTGTGCCAGGTTCTCAAGTAAGTCCATTCCATATGCCCTCTCATTTAACACTCTGAAAAAATACCTTGAAATTAGTATTAATATTGAATTTTAAAGCCAAAGAAACTTAAAATTTTGATCCTTAAGTCTTAACCACTAACTCAGGATTTATCAAATTTGCATAATTTAAAAATTCATCTTAATGACTTGGTAAAACACAGATTCTTTGGCCCATCTTCATCTAGAATCTCTAAGGTGTGGAGAATATTTAATTTAGCAAGTGACACCCCCAGGTTGTTATGACAGTCAAGTTTGAGAAACACAGGATAAGCTTTCCCATCACCTTACTTTGCAGAAGGTGAGTGGGAGAACATTTTATGTTTATTCTATTACATATAGATACTTAATGACAGTTATTTAATTTAAGTCTTACAACTAGAAAGTTTTCTAAAATGGCAACTATTTCCCCCATCAATTTGTCCCAACAAACATTCTGGTCATGAATGTATTCTGGTCGTGTAACTAAAATAGCTTTGTATGGTTACCTAGTATCTCTTAATTTTGAGTCCTTCCTTGGCTCTAAACTTTATCTCTCACATTTTACACAGAGCCAGCTTTTATATGAAAAAAATATAAGTTTATAAATTTTAAGTAGGTCTACATATAGGTAAATGATAATATGAATGATTGATTGTATGTTGAACTAATTTTTATTTTATTTATTTATTTATTTTTGGCAGCATCTCTGTGTCACCAAGGCTAGAGTGCGGTGGCACCATCATGACTCACTACAGTCTCGACTGCCTCGGCTCAGCATTCCTTTCACCTCAGTTTCCCAGGCAGCTGAGACCACAGGCGTGTACCACCATATCTGGCCAAAATTTGTGTTTTTTGTAGAGATGGAGTTTTGCCACGTTGTCCAGGTTGGTCTTGAACTCCTGGGCTCAAGTGATCTGCCCTACTCAGCCTCCCAAAGTGCTGGAATTTAAAAATAAGTTTCTTTTAGACTTTTACCATATATTCCAAGAAAATTTAATACTCCGAAAAATGAAAAGGAAAGTAAGAATTTTGGAATTTAGAAAACTCAAAGAAAGTAACTTATCCTAATAACATAAATGACACTTTAAATTTCTAATTTCTTTGGAACAGTAAAGTGTAACTAGAACAAAACTAATATTTATAAATAATGTGAAAACGTATTTGTGTAAAAGCTAATAATTTGGTTATGAAGAAACATCAACTTCTAGTAGGTAAAAGTAAAAAAGGCTAAGACATGACACATCAAAAAATCAGATACTTGGGAAAATTTGACAAGATGCAAAAATTGAATGGTCAGCATTTGTGGCAGAGGAAAATCACTTTTGTTTACATAAAAAAACACATACAAATAACAAAGAAATGTTGAGATTATTTATCTTTGTTTTTTCTATGAACTGTTTTATTTTAGGTTCCTTTAATTGAATTCAGGTTAATGAATGATTACTCTTGGCCCAAGTCTTGGTAATATAAATTCACTCTAGAATGGGGTGGTTATGATTATTGACTTCAGAATATTTTAAAAAGAGTTGAATTAACTTACCATTTGATGAATGATAGTGAGTTAAACATGTAAACATTTAAAATAATATGTTATCTTTCTTGATAACAGCCCTTTAAAAATTATGAACTTGCAACCACAAGGTAATTTTCAGAAAGAATATCAAGTAGATGTGCAGAAATGGGAGTGTGGGAATGAGAATGAGAAAACAGATCAAAGAGTACCAGTTACAATAACAGAATCAAGGTTTTGAGAGTATACTAGCTCTTGAAAACAATCTAGTTTTGAGATAGCAAACTCCAATCCTGGCACCAAATCTAATCTGTCACCTGTTATTTATGGCCTGTACCTAAGAATGACTTTTACATATTTAGAGGTTGAAAAATATTGAAAGAAGGATATTATTTAACGACAAGTTGAAATTATGTGAAACTCAAATTTCAGTGTCCATAAATACAATTTTATTAGATCACAAGCAGAAGATAATTTGTTTATGTATTGTCTAAGACTGCTTCCTCACTGAAATCACAGAGTTGAGTATTTGCTACACACACTCTGTAGCTCTTCAAAGCCTGAACTCTACTCTTTGGCCATTTAAAGAAAATTTGCTAATCCCTGATCTAGTTGAGCTTTTTCACACAGCTAGGAAGTTCTTAGAGCTCTGGTGGCCCGTACGGTGTCTTACAAATTGTTCTCAACAGAGCTAAAATCAAAACTCAGATGGGCTGACTACACTACATCTTTGCATCTCTTTTGTCCTAAGAGAATCACATATCCATAGGATTTGATGCTATAAGAGTTTGAAAGTTAGAAAATTACCCACTATTTGTCTTACTATATGTAGTCATTTTTGTGGAGTATGTTGTTTTATTATTTTGATTATGACAACACATATTTTTGATAGTTTTTTATTATCTCTGATTTAGAAATGAAGAAACTGAGGACTCCCTCCCCAAAGAAGTAAATCTTAAGTAATAAAGTTTGGATGTTGTCCCCACTAAATCTTATGTTGAATTTTAATCTCCAGTGTTGGAGATATGGTCTGGTGGGAGGTGATTGGATCATGGGAGTGAAATTGTCATTACTGGCTTAGCTGTCCTCACAATAATGTGTAAATCTTCACAAGACTGATTGTTTCAAAGTGTGTTGCATCTTTCCTTCTCGCTCTTGCTGCTACTCTCTCCATGTGATGTGCATGCTCATGCTCCACTTTCTGCTATGATTGTAAATTTCCTGAGGCCCTCACTAGAAGCAGATGCTGGAGCCATGCCGGTTCAACCTGTAGAAAAATAAGCCAATGAAACCTCTTGTCTTTATATATATTACCCAGCCTCAAGTATTTCTCTATAGTGAGGCAAAGAACAGCCTAATACCCCAAGCGAGTTAAGGGACTGGGTGGATGTCAACCCACGTTTTCTGACTTCCAGCACCTGTGCTCTGGTCCTGCACCCTACTGTCTCCTAACACTGGGAGCTGTTTGTCACCACTGCCCTAGGAAAAGGATTTACATCCTGTAGACTTGCTCTTTCAGTATGTCTCAATCTCTGTATCTATCTAGCTATCATCTGTCTGTCTAAACCAACAGAGTGCTTCCTGTATTTTAGACACTATTTTAAGTGCCTTGCAGATATCATCTATTTTAATTCACTGAACAAATGGAAAAGTTCCTTATGACCATAAACTCATCTCTTAAGACCTTATATCTAGAAGTTCTCGAAGAATCAATGCGTTTTTCTGTCCTTGTGCGATCAAAAGTTTTCAATGGCAAATATGATGAAGCAATGTGTTAATTCTGTCACAAATTTTGGATAAAGCAGTTTATAGATGTTATTTTATGAGAAACCAAGAAGAAATGCCAAGGCTATACCTTTAGACCTTTATATGAATCTATAGTTCTCTTGCAGAGCTTATTCCAGATTATTTTACAGAGAGATTAAGAAGTCCAGGTTCTAGGTTCCATGTCACACCTCCTGAATCACGATCTCTGGATAAGATCCGAAAATGCCACATTAAAAGCAAAGGTGACCCTCACATAACCCAGTAGAGAATGATAAAATGAAAGGACTTTTTTTTTTTTTTTTTTTTTTGAGACGGGGTCCCACTGTGTCACCCAGACTGGAGCTCAGTGGCGTGATCTCTACTCACTGCAAGCTCCACCTTCAGGTTCATGCCATTCTCCTGCTTCAGCCTCCGAGTAGCTGGGACTACAGGTGCCCGCCACTACGCCCAGCTAATTGTTGTTGTTGTTGTTGTTTGTTTGTTTGTTTTGTTTTAGTAGAGACAGCGTTTCACCATGTTAGCCAGGATGGTCTCAATCTCCTGACCTTGTGATCTGCTCGCCTCGGCCTCCCAAAGTGCTGGGGTTACAGAATTGAGTCCCACGCCGGGCTGAAAGGCTATTTTTAAGCCAATTTCACCATTAGAAGACATTAGTATCACAACTGTGTTATTTTAATATGCTTTTGAAATCTGGTTTAATTTTGACCAAAAAGAAAGAAATTTAAAAGATTCTTAGAAGCAGGTCTTCTGATTCTTCCAATCAGGTCTTCTAAAATGTACATTTCTCCCCTGCTCTTAGATAAAAAGGTTGGTCTTCCCATTTCTTATCTGATAATTCTTGGTTAGAAAATGTGATGGCAACTTAGAAACACATTCTTAACGTATTGATTACATATGTCTGACTTACGTTACATTCAAAGCACTTAACTTGACTTAAAATTATATCTTCTTTCTTCCATAACTAGGGACTTTGGTGAGCTGACCCCTGGTGAAAAGAGGGTGATATGGCCCTTCTCTTCCTTGAAACTTGTAGTTTTTTGGAAAATCTTTTTAGTGTTACGTAAAGATGGCTATTCAGAGAGATGTCAGAGTGATAATAAAGTTTCATGTGATTAGTGTTATCATAGATGATTTATTTTTCTCTAAACCAGAGAGATGTTTAAAGCTTATTGATTTTCTGTTGATTCTTAAATGTCCTCACTAAGGACATCTCCATCTCCCTAGGCTGCTATGACATGAGCAATGCATTTTTCTCAGGTGTCTGCTTGCCACCTCAGCCCACATTGCTGTTTTTGTTGTAAGTGTGTATGGGTGTGCACGCACAAGAGTGCTTATCTCCCTATGTTGTAATCTCACTGTTCTACAAGGAACACTTTCTGACAAAGTAGGAATACTGTTGAATACCACTGTCTCAACTTCTGGATGGCCTGGTTATGAGTCAAATATCTGTCCACTAGGTCCCTTAATTGAAGGAACGCATAGTCAGCTTCAAGAGTGTGAGTCCAGGAGTGTGAAGGAACTCACAGTTTACTCCTGCAACTCTGTGCAAAGGCATCCCCTTCACAAATTATTTTATAAAGCAGGCTGCTTTCATAAACTCGATGTGAATAAGGAATGAAGGGTCATGTAAATGGTATCCAGTTACTTCTTTTTAAAATTTTCACCTCATATATAGCATACATTTGTGCCTTAGCCAAAAAATTCTAATTTAATCTCCTGCTATCCAAGAAATAATTCCAGAAGCATTTGGGTTCTCTGTGTGTGGACCTCATCTATCAAAATCATTTGCTTTACTTATAAAAAATCATATTCCTGGCTTCAGTTTGGACTTGATAATATAGATTCTCTACTGATAAAGAAAATTTGCATTTTTACATGTTCTGCCTAAATGATTGTGTTGCATCTTAAAGTTTGAGAAAATGCCTAAAATTGTGTTATCTTCATTCTTTCAGAGTACAAAGAAAATAACAGAGGGAAGGGAAGAAAGGAAGGGAAATAAATAAAAATAGTAATCATAAATTTAAATATACATAATTTTAAAAAATCATAACTTAGTTTTTTATTACTCAATGGCTAATACCTGTGTGGACACAAACCAAAGTCTTTACATTACTTTAATTGCTAAATAGAAAATTATTGGTAAAATTGGCAAGGAGCCATAGTTCATGGCTGTAATCACACCACTTTGAGAGGCTAAGGTGGGAGGATCACTAGAATCCAATAATTTACACTAGCCTGGGCAACACTGGAATCCAAGCATTTAGACTAGTCTGGGCAACAATGCAAGACCCTAGCTCCGCAGAAAAAAAAAAAAAAAAAAAAGAATTCAATTAGCCAGGCATGTCGGCATGTGCCTATAGTCCCAGTGGCTTGAGAGGCTGGGATAGGAGGATCACTTGAGCCCAGGAGTTTGAGGCTGCAGAGAGCTATCATCACACCACTACACTCCATAAATGGGTTCCACATTTTTTTTTTTTTCTTTATCTTTTTCTTTTTTAAAAACAGTCTCTGGCTGTCACCCTGGCTGGAAAGCAATGATGCTATCATGGCTCACTGCAGCCTCAAATTCCTAGGTCAAAGCTTTCCTCTCGCCTCAGCCTCCAGTGTAGCTGGGACTATAGGAACTCCCAGCCCACGGAAGGTTTCAGTTCATGAGAATTATTTTCAGACTTGCATTTTGAAAAGCTTCTTCAACCTGCTCTGTGAAGAATGGAATGGGGGTAAGACCTACAATACATCAGCAGCACCCTGGGGGTGGACCGTGGGGATGGTAGTTGGTGGAGGGGACTAGAGAGATTGCTGTGGGAATGAAGGGATGGGAACAGATCCCAGAGAGAGATGGTGGTAAAATTATATTTAATTGTTGCTTAAATTGTCTCATGTATAAAGGCTGATGACAAAAAAAAAAAAAAAAAAAAAAAAAAAAGGAGAAGAAAAGGTTGGAATACTATGGTTTCATTCTCAATTTTTTAGCTTTATAATGGGTTTATCAGAGTGTTGAATGCAGTTTCAAATTACAATGGTTTTATCAGGATGTAACCCCATTGTAGGTTGAGGAACATCTATATAGGACAAGATAGAGATATTCAAAAGTGTGGCGTATGAAAGGATGGGATACAGGTGCAGCTGTGAATTTTCCAGGCCCCTCTGCTAGGAGCAAAGGCCACTTCTACATGAAAGAACAGTAACCAATATTTTTCCTTTGCTCTTGAACAAACTCATTAAGAGGAAAGATCAATTTATAGTGTCTAGATTAGAATGATTATGAAATACTGTGTCTAGAAACTAGTTCCACAACAGGGAGACATGAATCAAAAGGGGATGTTGTCACTTTTAAACTGGGACACAAATATGACTCCACAGTCACTTAACAGATTTCCTGCAGCTGTGATGCCTGAATAAAAGAAGGTATAAATTGTGGAAGTTGAACAAACTGGATAAAATAGTAAGGACGATTTAGAAGAAAAAGAATATTTACAATCACAGTTTCTACTGAGCTCATTTCCTTTTAATCTCAAGTCTTATTTTTACATTGAATACAATTCTCAGTGTTGTCAACAATCTCTTCAGGTTCACTGTGATTTACACTGTCATTAGTGTTGCAATATTAAATGTTTAGAGTCTTTATTAGTGCAATTTTAGTTAATATATATGTTTTATTATGAAAAATTTCAAAAACTAATCAACTGGGAGAGAACAGTATACTGACTCTGCCTCTACCCACCATTCATCTCCAACAGCAATTGACATTTGGCAATGCCTTTTGCTTTCGTTTGTTGAATTTCAAAGCAACTCAATAATATGATTTTATTTTAACTACAAATGCTCCTTGGCCAGGCATGGTGGCTCACGCCTGTAATCCCAGCACTTTGGGAGGCTGAGGTCAGGAGTTCAAGACCAGCCTGACCAACATGGAGAAATGCCATCTCTAATAAAAATACAAAATTAGCCAGGTGTGGTGGCACATGCTTGTAATCCCAGCTACTTGGGAGGTCGAGGCAGAAGAATCACTTGAACCTGGGAGGCAGAGATTGTGATGAGTCAAGATCATGCTATTGCACTCCAGCCTGGGCAACAAGAGCAAAACTCTGTCTCAAAATTAATAATAATCATTAATAAAAAAATGCCCCTTTGTGCTTCTCTAGCAGATAAGGGCACTTTCAAACAATAAAAATGTCATGAAAATCCCTAATAAAATTAGTAACTACTATTTAATGCCATCTAATACCCAAGTCATTTTTAAATTTCTCCTAAAATTCTCATAAATTTCTCAACAATGTGTTTTTTAAACCAAGTTCTAAATGAGGTTCACATAATGTCTTTCTTTGCTTTGGTTTTAAATGTCTTATATTTATCAGCATCTCCTTCCCTTTTTCTTTCTTGCCATTTATTAGTTGAAGAAATAGGATTGCTTGTCCTACAGAATATCTTACATGTGAATTTACCTGCAATACTTAATAATGCTTGCATTGACTTAATCATGTCACTCTTCTCCAATAAGTTTATATGGTGTAGTTTGCACACATTCCAAGTGGCCACTAACAAATTAAGATATATAGTATAATTAACGTACTATGACTAGAAGTGCTTAAAAAGAAAGATAATGAATGCCTCAAAATGAGATAGAAAAAAATAAGCCCGCTATATAAGTTTTATAACAAAAAGTCTGCATCTCATTTATTTCTAAAATTTTTTGACACATAAAAATTTATAAAAAGATATGGAGTTAAATGTAGTCGCTTTCAGTGTGTGGTGCAAATATTTCTACCTGAAGCAAAAAGTGAGGTGTTTTCTTAGTCATCAGGCAAGGCAGAGACATCAGTGCCAACAACCGGCAACTGCCGGAGCAGCACAGGCGGCTTCAGGTGCTTGGTCAGTGGTGTTCTAAACTGCTCTTAGCTTGCCCATCCATGTCTCTGTTTTATAAATTGCACAATTCCTTGACCCAACATGACTCATCTTAGTTCTGATTTCATCAACTCCGTGGCGTCCAAGAGTCAGTGTGTGCACGGCCCCTTGGACACCTTCCTCGAAGGCACATAGAGAGCTCGACATCATGTGCCCTAGGGCTGCGGTCTGTGCGGCTTCTGTAGCAGGCAAAGGCCTCATTCACCCTCCACACCTCGTGCAGTCAACCATTAGCAAGTTCATTGGCTTCTGAACCATGACTTACGGGTCTGAGGTTTAAGTTTCTGCTTCCCAGATTACTAGAAAAAATATAACACCAATTTGACCAATTGGAAATAAAATGAAAGCATACAATCTAGTACAATTCACATCTATTAAGGCACTCAGAGGAATCTAATAACGGCAAGATTTGATATGGAAAATCGGGAATATACTCTATAGGCAAAAAAATGTAAATCATGAATTAGAGAAATGTATAGGGAAATATTAAAGGAAGATAATATGGTGATTCCGATTAAATAAAATGGATCAGTTGATGCATCCCAGTGAGAGGCCTCGCTTGTGCTGACACTCATTTTAGATAAAGAAATGGCCTAGGAATTAAGTTGAGTTTTTTTTTTTTTTTTTTTTCTTTTTTTTTTTTTTTTTTTTTCCAAGACGGAGTCTTGCTCTGTAGCCCAAGCTGGAGTGCAGTGGCGCGATCTTGGCTCACTGCAAGCTCCACCTCCCAGGTTCACGCTATTCTCCTGTCTCAGCCTCTCGAGTAGCTGGGACTACAGGCGCCCGCCACCACGCCCTGGTAATTTTTTGTGTTTTTAGCAGAGATGGGATTTCACCGTGTTAGCCAGGATAGTCTTGATCCCCTGACCTCGTGATCTGCCTGTCTCAGCCTCCCAAAGTGCTGGGATTACAAGCGTGAGCCACCACACCCGGCCTAACTTGAGTTCTTATTCCACAAGCTATTTATCAGATACAATCATCACACCCGAATGGAGACTGAGATAAATGCAAGGACCTACTATAGCCATCTTAAGCAAATGACACTATTTTAATTTCTGAAACCAGGGATAATGGGAAGCTATGAGAAGCACAAGGCATCCTTATGTCCCATCAGAGTGCCCCAAAAGGCTCTTGCAGGGTATACCACCACGGATGAAATCCTATATGCAACCTGATGGGGCATGGTCAGCTGATGTGAAACACACACCAACACCTGATTAACCAAAGTGAAATGTACGGAAGACAGTCTTCCTTACTCAGTGTGGGCCAACCCAAAAGTCCATGGAGTCCTGATGTGTCATTCGCTATTTTAAGAGAGTATCAAATGTGTGATTAGCGCTGCCTTTATCTCCGTGTCAGTAGATCTGACTTACAGGTGAGAGTCACTTATTTTGGTTATTACGATTTTTGTGTCTAGAATTATCCTTTTCAGGATTTTTATCCATTACTTAGACAAGAACTTTGAAATCAGAATGATGAATTATTTTATTTTAGCTTTGACATCAATTAGGGAGGAGCAGCAAATTCCCTGATTGAAAGAAAAAAATATCTAAATCAATGTGGCCTGCCATGAGAGTAATATAACAGGAATGTAATAGTAATGTCTCTGACAGGAATAGTGATAAGGTCTGTGCATCCCCTATACCCACTGCACAGGAGGGTTGGAAAGAGGAGTGATAGAGTTGCTAGTGAAGACAGTCATAATTTTCCACTGGGTTCTTACTGTGATGTGACCACAGTGCCAATGTGATCTTGTATTGCACTAAGAGAACTACAGTTACCAGAAGCAGAAACTTGGAGGAGCCCATTCTGCAGTACACACCTAGGATTAGTCCACTCGATTCTTGCCTTTTGCCTCTGAATGCTCTATTTTCAGGGGTACATAGATCAGCACCAGAGGGCAGGGTGGAAAGGAGTGATTGTTTTCGACGTGTACAGAAGGCTATGGGCAATTGTCAAGCACAGGAGGACCAGCACAGGGCAAAATGATGGAGCCATTCCCGTATGAATTCATAAGAAAGAACAAGGCTGGGGTGGAAGTCTTAGGAAAGTGTATCATAGTTGGAGTGTGGAAGGAGTTTCTGATGATTTAATTAAAAGCAAGAGCAAGGAGGCTCAGCTTTTCAGGCAAGATGGCATTCCAGAAGGGATTTGAGTGTTAGAGGAAGGTTTGGGTTAGAGCACCCACAAAGTCCCTTTCATGGCTAACATTGAGTGATTCTTCCACACTCTTTTATCAGTTTCTAAAAAGAGATTGTTATTACTACTTTAACTATGGTTTATTATGCATTTACCACATCCCGGGCTTATTGCTATTATATTAATTTACCCATTTTATTCAAACCAATGGATCTGAGATTTGATAACTAGCCCAATGTTTGTAACTCGGCAAGATAATTAATGAATTTGTCCAAGGACAACTGGCTACTAAAGGGACAATCCAGAAGTCAAATCTGGCTTTAAAACTTATGTTGCTACATCATTGCTTCTTTTAAAATACATGACATGTATTAGGAGAAGCAGGATAATTTTAAATTCACATTAATAAAATAATCTGAAGCATTTACCTTCTAACTATCTATTACCTATTGCATTTTATTAGCAACTTTACTATAAATTTCATGTTCAGCATTAGGGAGCGTGAGTGAACCAGATGAGGACTCTTATTTTGAGGTCCTGGTTCACAGGCTGACATCATTGGCCATCTCACAGATCTGGTTAGAATGCAGAATCTCAGGCCCACGTTAGACCTGCTGGACCTGAATCACCATTTTGACAAAATCTGCATATCATTCCTGTGAGATAAAGGTTGAGAAGCACTGGTTTACTATAGACTCAGCAAAAAACCTTTCAGATAACCTACATTAAAACAATATTTTTAATAATCTGCACTTTAACAGAACTGCCAGCGAATTAAATTGTGGAAATATATGCAAGGTTTATGATTTTCTAAACTTAGAGAATAAATGCGCTGACTGTGCAAGCCAGTTGTCACACAAACGTAATTAGGAAGGGAGGCAGGACCACCCAGTGCTGAAAAGCAAGAGCTAGGAAAGTTACGTATCTATGGTGTAAATGAACCATTAAGCACGATGAACTCATATTATTGAAATTTACAGAGACATTCACTTCCAGAGATTGCAGGTTATATAACCTTAACTTTTTAATTTCTACATAAGGTCTTGTATATTTCTTAAGTTTGTAGTCCCAAAATAGTGTCAGCTAGTGAACAGTACCTACTGTTAGAATACAATTTTAGGGAAAATAAAAGATGGTATCACACTTCTTAGAAAATCAAATCACAGTTATAAACTTATAGAGAATGCTTACTTCAGCTGAAGAAGAGGAGCTTAGTTTTTAGCCTGTTTATGCAGAGGAAATAAATACATATTTGTACATAATAAATCTTCAGTTACGCCACCTATTCATTTCACTAGTGTTATTGTCTGTTTACATGGACTACACACAATTCTAAGAGGTGGGAATGCCTTAAAAATGAGACTTTCTCCCTGTCCATGGGGAGGTCTCATTCAGTGAGGAGATGAACAAGAAAGCAGCTGGGATGATGGAGTGCAGTAAGTGTGATGATATAAAAACTGTTTCTGAGGATAAGTTATTCCAGACTTTGGTGGCTTCCTGGAATAAGGCTATCTGTGCTGATGCTTAGTGAATAAGCAAGCGGGAACCAAATGAAAGTTAGTGGGAAAGATATGTTTAAGCAGAGAAAAGAGAACGTACCCAGAATTGTGGGTGACACAGCACAGTGCATTAAGGAACAGAAAAGACTGTGCAGGAGCTGCATAGAGATGTCATAGTTTTCATTTTCTTATCAATAAAATGGTGTTGAACTGTCTTGTAGCTTTTGTGTGTGTGTGTGTTTAGGAGAGATAATGTATGTGAAAGCATATCTGTGAAATGAAACTCATTTAATGCATATTCTTGTGCATTCACATGAAACAAGTCTAATTAATTTATATTCCTAGAATTGCACATTTTACATCAATTTCGACTATCTTAAACCATCCCAAATGGTGTTGTTGTGGAGAGAAAGTGATGCATAAGGAGGCCATTTTTTTTTTTTTTTAATTTTTCAGGATTAATTCTTTATGTCCTATATTTTCCCTTACTTTTTTTCTCACATGATCTCAGAAATGAACCCAAAGCTGGCCTTCACCAAGCTGTCTTTCAGTCTGGTGATGGCAGGTGCAGTCTGTGCTTGGACATCTGTCCTAGAGCTTAACCCAGATCTTGTTCAGAGGAATACCATCTGGCCCTCCGTGCTGTTGGATTTGTGTGTTCCGGTCCAGTCCCTGATGCTCTCTTCCAGTCTCTGCTCCTTAAACAGGCTTGTATGCGTTCTTCACAATGGTCTGTGTTAGTCTTCAGCAAAGACCTGTGATGCTGGGTGCTTGGGTGAGTCTTTTCTTTGCCTGAATTTGGAATCTCAACTGATAAATGTGATTGAAACTTGGATTGAACTGACCACAGAGGACACACTGAAACATTTCCTGAAGGCACACTCCTCATTTTCACACTAAAGTGAGAAGTGTAACAACACATAAAATATTTGACTGTATCTTTCTAAAAACTTCATACTTTTGCTCATGTGCCATCTCTGGGAAAAAATGTACACCCAGAAAAGAAGGATATGTGGTCCCAAACCTTACTTTCTGAAACGCAGAGAGTGTTCACAACCCAGGTGAGGGGAGAAGTAAGTAACTTTGACTTGGAGAGCACATGGCATGAGAAGTTGGAAAAGAACAGAGGGAGCCCACAGAGGTGAGATGTGTGAGTAAAAGATTGTTCGCAGGTAAATACAGACATGGAGTGGGGGTACTTGGATCCTTTTATTCAAAAAATACCATCAACTCTAAGAGAGACACTCAACAGGAAACACTGCAAAAAGCTCAGCCTCCTTAGAAAAGTGAGTGAGGCTTCCAATGAGGGTGATCTCAGGAAGAAGTTTGGTGCACTGCATGCTAAGGAAAGAACCAACCAGAAGGAAAGCTCACATTAGCCAAGTGGTAAATAACAAAGTGACTTCTAGTGGGAACGATGTGGGATGTCACCCAGCCAGAAAGACAACTTGGAATGCAGGCTGTTCTGTGCAAGGAACCTCTGTTCATCCGCTGCTGGAAACTGGGTTGAAGGGTGCTAGGCGCTGGTGGGTAATTCATCCCAATCTGCATCATGGCAATCCAGGACTAGCAAATACTGCTTTCAGAAAATGAGGTGAATTGCTAAAACACTAGATGAAGCTTCTCAAACCTGCGGCCCACGGGTCACATGTGGCCCAGGACAGCTTTGAATGCAGCCCCCAAAAAATTTGTAAACTTTATTTAAAAATCATGAGTTTTTTTGTGATTTTTTTTTTTAGCCCATCAGCTGTCATTAGTGTTAGTGTATTTTATGTGTGGCCCAAGACAATTCTTCTTTTTCCAATGTGGCCCAGGGAAACCAAAATATTGGACACCCTGCATTAGATGATCCAGGTTGACACAAAATCCCAGGTTTGGGGCAGGGTCTCATACTAAGTGAAAGCTGAGACTCCCCCACCCCAATCCCACCCTGATGAACAACCTCTGCTCTCACTGCTGTAGGAATTTCAAACAAAGGAATTAGCTTTGATTTTTTAATGTTGGCATTAGCCTTATATTTAAACTTCTTAAACAGTGAAAACAATTAGTATTTCTAAGAGCTCAAACAGCCTTACTTGTTTTCTAACTACATTAGTTAACAAATCTAAGAAAAATTTCACCAATGTTGTATCATTTATTTCTTTCAATAAAATGAATATAGGAGTGTGATTTGTATTATCCTTCTTGCATGTTTTAAAGCTTTCTTCTAATGCTTTGTAAGCATTCTGGCAACAAGTTTGATGATCCAATTGCTGAATTTGTTTGGATTGAGAAGGAAAAACACCCTCACTTCTTTCAAAGTCCAGATCCTGAGAGAAATGTGCCTGTTTGTTCCAGACTTTTATGTTAGCTGAAAATCTTTCATTTCTGCTACTTCCTTTTCATTGAGTTGTGACCTGCTGCCATCAAAAAAGCAATTAATTAAATAATCTTTTTATCACAATCAGAAGAGTGACTGCTAAAAACCTACAATCTCTTCTCTTACTGCTTATCTTTTCCCATCTATGACTTTAAACAAATCAGTTCAAGAGATTACAGAACACCTTCTCATTCCAAATAATAGGAACATTTATGAAATAAGTTCTTCCCTGCAATTTATATGTTAAACCCCTAACCCCCAGCAGCTCAGAATGTGGCTGTATTGAAGATGAGGCCATTAAAAAGGTGATAAAGTTAAAATGAGGTCATTGTTTGGTCCTAATTCAATATGACGGGAATCCTTACAATAATAAGAGGACATTAGGACACACAGAGATACCAGGGAGTTACACTGACAGAGAAAAAAAATCACGTGAGAACACGGGGAGAAAGCAGCCATCTACAATCCAAGAAGAAAGGTTTCAGAGGAAATCCATCCCGCTACCTTAATCTTGGACTTGTAGCATCCAGAAGCGAGAGAAAATAAATTTTCATTGTTTAATCCGCTCAGTCTGTGGTGTTTGTTATGGCAGCCCTACCAAACTCATACAAAGACATTAGGTGTATATCAACTATTATTGTTAAGAATAATAAATTGGCTGGGCAAGGTGGCTCATGCCTGTAATCCCAGCACTTTGGGAGGCCGAGGCAGGCGGCTCACCTGAAGTCATGAGTTTGAGACCAGCCTGACCAACATGGAGAAACCTCGTCTCTACAAAGAATACAAAATTAGCCAGGGATGGTGGTGCATGCCTATAATCCCAGCTATTTGGGAGGCTGAGGCAGGGGTTGTGGTGAGCTGTCATATCGCCATTGTACTCCAGCCTAGACAACATGAGTGAAACTCTGTCTCAAAAAAAAAAAAAAAAAAAAAAAAAAAAAAAAAAAAAGAAAGAAAGAAAGAAAGAAAAAGAAGAAGAAGAAGTTACTTCTTATTTCATAGTTCCTTAGCACTATGCAAGGCAGTTTTCAAAGCAGTATTATCTATAATATCTTACTTTGTTTTCTAAAACAAACCCAAGTTTAAAAAAAAACTGAAAGAGGAAATTGAGGTCAATAAAATGTCTATGTAGGAAATTGTGAGTGGTTATCTAAAGAAGAATGGACAAATTTAATTCATGATTATTTGGGATGGGACCAGATTGTTGTGATTTTAAAAACCAGGATAAAAAATTTGACTATATACTTTAGCTAATTGGCTAATTGATGGTTTCTGGGATTTTTAGCAGGTGAGCAACATGAAAAAAATATATATAGTATTAAAAGATTAGTCAAATTTTGACTTCTGCTTCCTAGAAGTGAAGGAGAGTTACTTCTCTATTGTCTTCAAAGTACAACTGAAAAGTGTAGACATTGTATCTTTGAAACGAACTAAGGAGGCACAGTAAGCTGGAAAGAAGATGGCAGAGCAGCTATGGGACTGGGCATGACTGGAACATTGGTTACTGGAGAAGTCAGTGACTTGGAAATGCTTATGGGTGCAGACAAACAAAAACAAAAGCAACAATGGTCCCTAGAGAAATTTGCACTTTCTAGCCAAAGAACCACAAGAAAAGCAGCCTAGCAAGACAGAAAACTTTAGACCATGACTGTTGTTTTCTAAATTATAGTGCTCTAAATGCTTCTGTTAAAAGAAAAAGAACAATTTCAAACTAAAACTCTAACTTGCCATCTCAAAAAAATTAGAATAAAAGAGCAAAATTAACTCCAAGTAAGAAAAAAGAAATAAATAATAAAGAGCATAAAATAATGAATTGAAGAATAGAAAGAAAACAAAAAAGCAATAAAACAAAAGTTGGTTCTTCCAGAAATATCAATAGAATTGACAAATCTATAGCAAGACTAACAAAGTAAAACCAAATTGAGAAGATGCAAGTTACTAAAAAATAGAAATGAAGGAAGGAACATCACTACAGTCACCGTAGCCATCAAAAGGATAAAAAGAATTACTGTAAACAACTCTACACACAAATTTTATAAACTAGACAAAATGGAAAAATTCTTGGAAAAGTACACTAACAAAATTCAACCGAAATGAAAAAGATAATTTTAACCTCATAAATGTTAAGGAAATTGAATTTACAATTAAAACCTTTTCAAAAATGAAATCTACAAACTCAGTGGTTTATTGGGGAATTGTATAAGACATAAATTCTACACATTCTTTTCTAGAAAATGGAGGCGGCACCACTTCCCTATTCATTGTATACAGCCAGTATTGTTCTCGTACCAAAACCGAGGAAAGTACATACAAACTGCAGATAATATTATTCATAAATATAGATAAAACATTTTTAACAAAATGTTAATGAAAAGGATTTATCAATACATAAAAAGAATTACACACTACATCCAAGGGTGGTTTATTCTAGTGCTGCAATTCTGGTTTAACATTTGAAAACAAATCCATATGATACAAAACTTCACAACCTAAAGAAGGAATATCAGATAATCATATACATTTATGGGAAAAAGTATTTGTCAAAATTAAGCACCATTCATAATAAAAACTTCAGTAAACTAGAAATAGAAAAAAAACTTTCTCAATGTGATAAAGAGTATCTATGAAAATATACAGCTCTTATGGTAAAAGACTAAATGTTTTCCCCTAGACTTTAGACCAAGACAAGGATATACACTCTTACAAGTACTTTTCAACATAATACTGCAAGTTATAGACAGTCCAGTAAGGCAAGTAAAGGAAATAAAAGACATATAAATCTGGAAAGGAAAAATAAAATAGTACTTATTTGTAGATGACATGGTGATCTATAGAAATAACCCTGAGAATTCTATGCTTAAGAACCTAAAATAATCACAGAATCCAACAAGATCGACACACGGAAATCAACTGTATAATTAAAAAATCTGTAAGAAAAAAACTCAACTATATTTATATGTATTAGTAAGGAGCACATACAAATAGAAATTTAAAATATAATATTACAATGAGTAAAATAATATTTAAGTATACATCTCATAAAATTGTGTAAGAGTTTTATGTTGAAATCATAAAGGACTGCTGACACCAAAATCAAATAAGAACTAAATAAATAAATGCAACATCCATGGATTAGAATACTCAACATAGTAAATATGTCAATCCTCTACAAATGTATATACAGGTTTAACACAATTCTTACCAGAATCCTACCACATTTTTAGTACATATAATCAAAATTATTCTAAAATGTATATGGACAGGCAGTGAGTTAAGAATAGCTAAAGCAATTTGGAAAAGAAGAATAAGGTGGGAGAAAACATTCCACTCAATTTAAAAAAAATATTATGCACTAATCAGGATTGTGTGGTGTTGGTGGAGGGATTGACACATAGATCAATGAAACAAAATTGGGAATCTTGAAATAGACTCACATGAGTATGACATCTAATGCCTGGCAAGAGAGAAAAAGCAATAATAAATGGGGAAATGATAGTCTGCTCCATTAATGGTGTTAGAACAATTGGATATCCATAGACAAAAATATAAATGTATAATTAAACCTTATACCATATATTTAAAAATCACTCAAAATGAGTTATAAATTAAAATGTAACATTTTCAACTATACATTATTTTGGAATAAAACATAGAAAATCTTTGGGGCCTACAGCTAGGTAAAGAGTTCTTAAAGAGTAATACCTCAAAATCACAGTGACCAAGGCAAAAATGGACAAATAGGATCACATAAAGCTAAAAAGCTTCTGCCAACAAAAGAAACAATCAATAAAGTGAAGAGACAACCTATAAAATGGGACAAAATATTTGCAAACTAGGCATCTAACAAGGGACTAACAGAATATACAGGGAATTCGAAAAACTCTATAAGAAAAAATATTAAATAATCCAGTTAAAAATTGAGCAAAATATGTGAATAGACATTTCTCAAAAGAAGACGTACAACTGGCCAACAGATATATGAAAAATTGTTCAACATCTTTGCTTATTAGAGAAATGCAAAACAAAACTACAGTGAGATACCATCTCACACCAGTAAAAATGGCTTTTATCTAAAGGATAGGCATTACAAAACGCTGGTGAGGATGTAGAGAATGGGGAACCCTCATACACTGTTGATGGAAATGTAGATTAGTACAGCCACTATGGAGAATGGTTTGGAGGTTCCTCAAAAAATGGAACATAGAACTACCATATGACCCAGGAATCCCACTCCTGGGTATACACAAAAGGAAAAAAAATCAGTATATCAAGGAGATATCTGCACTCCTGTGTTTACTGCAGCACTATTCACAATAGCCAAGATCTGAAATCAACCTAAGTTTCCATCAACAGACTAATAAATAAAGAAAATGTAGTACATATACATAATAGAGTCATATTCAGCCTTAAAAAAGAATGGAATCATGTTGTTTGCAACATGTGTGGAACTAGAAGATATCACATTAGGCGAAATGAGCAAGGAAGAGAAAGACAAATTTCACATATTCTCACTCACATGTGGAAGCTAAAAATTAAAACAATTGAACTCATGAACATAGAGAATAGAATGATGGTTACCAGAGGATGGGAAGGGAAGTGGGGGGGAGGGGGGGAGGATAATGTGGGAATGGTTAATTGCGGCAAAAATAGTTACATAGAATGAATAAGATCTAGTATCTGATAGCACAAGAGAGTGACTATAGTTGATAATAATTAGTTGTATATTTTAAAAGAACAAAGAGAATGGAATTGAAATGATTCTAACACAAAGAAATGATAAGTGTTTGAGGTGATGGATACAACACTGTGATTATTACACATTGAGATTATTACACATTGTGTGCCTGTGCCAAAACATCACATGTAACCCTGTAAATGTATACAACTATTATGAGCCCATAATAATTAAAATTATAATACAAATGGGAGTTTGTAGCATTAACTCTCAAGGCTGCTTGCTCTCTAGGCCTCATTGTATGCCCAAGGTTTTGTTATATTTCTCTGGCCTTAGCTTCTCTGATCTCTCATCAGCTGGTAACCAGGTGTTACCAGGTGTTACCAGTCACAAACGAATGGGAGTTTATAACACTTTCTGGGAGTTTATTTCAAAATGAAAAGGTTAAAAAGATTTCTTAGATTTGAAACCACATGCACAACACAGGAGAAACATTGAAAAATGGACTCTATCTTTTTTTTTCAATAAATCTTGTTAATAAGATAAAAATACAAACTAAAGATCTAGAAAACAAAAATTTCAAATCTTACATCTGCCACAGTGTTTGTAACCTAAAACACACAAAGAATTATTAAAACTCAAGATTAAAATCCAAAATATCCAATTTGAAAATGCACAAAAGACATGATCTGACATTTTATGAGGAGAATATACAGATGGAAAATAAGCACGCAAAAAACTGCTTGACATCTCTAACCATTAAGGAAATACAAATTAAGACAATAATAGACTTATGACACATGTATTGGAAGAGCTAAACAATTAAAAATATATTGAAAATGTTAAATTCTGGCAATAAGTTAGAAAAACTGAATCTCTTAAACATTGCTTGCAGAGAAGTAAAATGGTGCTTTCACTCTGAAAATACATTGGCAGATTTTTTTTTAAAGATACACCTGCAACTGCCCTATCATCTAGCAATGGCACAGCTGGCCATTTATTTAATGGAAATGGAAACATGTCCACATAAATATCTATACACAATTATTCATAATAGCTTTATTTTCAATAACCAAAACCTGGAAACTAATATATTTGGGGGAAAAAACTGAGTGGTTAAACATCTATACTGTGAAATATTACTAAGCAATAAAAACAACCTGAATATTGATACACACAATAGCTTTTACCATCTCAAGGTCATTTAGCTGAATATAGAAAGTCAACGTGAAAAGTCACATTCTGTATGATTCCATTCATACAACATTCTTGGAATGACAGAATTATGCAGACGGGGAACATGTTAGTGGTTGCCAGGGTATTGGGGTGGGTGTGACTATGTATATACACTCTTTGTTAGTAATGGAATAGTCCTGTATATTGATGCCAGTGGTGGTTTCAAGAACATGTGGTAATGTGACATAGAACTACACACACACAATGTAACCATATCAGTTTCCTACTTTTGATACTCTAAAATGTAACCACTGGGGAAAATTGGGTGAAGGGCATGCTGAACTTTCTGTACTATTTTTGCAACTTTCTGGGAGTTTATTCCAAAATGAAAAGATAAAAAAGGATTAATCATTTAAGGGATGTGATGAATTGAGAGAATAGTGAAGGTGAACAAAAATCAATGTACTTCTTATATAGTCTGAACAGCTGCTATTTACAATGAATTGTGTTGGATGAAGCATTAGTGTCCTTGGGTTTTGGTGCAAAGCTCCACAAACTGAATAGATTAAAATGACAGAAAGTTATTCTTCCACAGTAAGGAAGGCTAAAAGTCTAGAATCAAGGCATCAGCAGGCCTGTGCTCGCTCTAATGAAGAATGCCCCATTGCCTCTTCCAGCTTCTTGTGTTCGGCAGTCCCTGACTGGTAGAAGCATCACTCCTGTCTCTGCCTCTGTTGTCATAAGGCACCCTTCCTCTGTATGTCTGTCTCCACAGGTCTTTAGGAGCCACCATAATCCGTATAATCTCATCTTAACTATGTCTACAAGACCCTTTACCCAAATATCCTCACATTCTGATGTTCTGGGTAGACAGAGATTTTTGGAAGACATCATTCAACCCAGTACAGATGGACACCAAAATGGCATAGAATGTGTCTGGATATGGCTGCTGTGAACACCTGGTTACCAGCTGATGAGAGATCAGAGAAGCTAAGGTCAGAGAAATATAACAAAACCTTGGGCATACAATGAGGCCTAGAGAGCAAGCAGCCTTGAGAGTTAATGCTACATTTTGCTCTAAAAATGAACTTTTGTCCCCCTTTGACCATCAAAGCACCGGCTTTCACCCCCACTTTTGCTTTTTTCAAACAGAGAAATGACATGGTTAGAAATAATGTGTCGAATGGTCAATCACTAGTGGTGTGTAGGATGTACTCAAAAGAAAGGAGGGTAGAAGAGGGTGGCCAGCTAGAAGGAAGGACATAGCAATCCTGCAAATAAGTGACACGGGCTTTGCACAGAAGGAATGGAGACCAGAGGCAGGAACAAACAGCACTGTCAAGCAAGCACATTTGGGGCTTGTGCATTTGACCTTGACTTATTTACCCATTTTATTGTGCTTTTACCATCAACACTTCAAACACATTTTCTTAGTAGTGAAAAAATATAGCTTTAAAACAATGCAAAATCTATAAATTTAAAAATCTACAACCCATTTCTTCCTGATGTTTTGTTTAAAATTTGCTCCTTTCAAGGGGGCAAGATAATTTTTAGGATACACACACACACCCACACATATACACAAACGCCATAAATATAATTTTTGAATGAAGATATTAATAGCCTTCTGTTTGAGAGTTCTAAATATGGTCTATTTTTAAATTTATGGTTGTTTTTGGGTTTCTGTTGAACCATCTTTAAGCTCATAAATGTCTTTCGTGCAACATTTTGTATTTGTGATGTGGTAGTCTTAGGGACAGGAGTATGGAAAACTCTTATGAATTTAATTGGTCAACAGGGAGTTTGAACCTTCAACCTTTATCTCATTATCAACTCCCTTTAGCCAAATGAGCCAACTTGCTGGACACGTATTACAATTAGAACAGGAAAAAATCTATTAGGCTATTGTGCATGTTCGGTTAACTAGTCCAAAACAACACAGAATTCAAAAAGCAAAGATTTTTCAGAACAAGAGCCCTGAAATAAATAGTCAACCACTACCCTCTGCACATTTCTAAAGCCATTTTTAAAAACCATACAAATACAGTAAAATCATTATTGGCAAGGTATGCATGGACTCAAAATAATCTAGAAACTGAACTTGGTAACAATACAGTTTTTATACACAAACAGAATGCATGTTGATTGAAAATGGCATGCAAGTGATCAAAGAAAATCTTTATAGATAAACATTTGAACTTTTTGCAGTATGGGACAATTTTAGATAATTTATGTTCTTCTGAAACTCATTTGTAGTCTACTCTAAATATATAGCAGCCTAAAAGTTTGAGAAAATCTGGGCCACAGACCTAAATACAGAGCTCCAGGAAGGATTGCTGGCTGCATGCAAGCTCATTTATGTAACCACTAGTCTAGCATTTTATCAATGTGAGAAACAGAAGTATTTTCTTCACTACAATCAGTAGAATGCATTCTGCATACCAACACATAACCATGAGAGAAGAAAAGAATTGCAATATGTTGATTAGGAAAGTTATTTTCTAAAGAAATAACAAAATAAAATAACAGATTCAGAGTGGTTCTACTGTTTTTACCATACTGAGATATCCACACATTTTTCCTGAAACGGAAAGGTTTATAAAAATATGAGATTTCCCTCAGCATTTGAAATCTTGAATTGCTGTTGAAAGGCTTAAAAATACCGACATAGGTTTTCTGACTGCAGGAGTTACCATGGCCATTTCTTTCCCTAACTATCTTCTTCAAATGTTCTCATTTATTAGCTCTTCTCTTTGATTTATTATATGTCTCTGAGTATAATTATAAAAAGAAAATATATTTCTTGCACAGTGGCTATCACACCATCTCATAGAACTAGACTTCTTAGCTTCCATTAATTTTTGGAAGGGTGAATTTAACATTCTAAACTAATTAATAATTTGGCAGACACATTGAATGCATGTTAAAATTAGTAGAGGAAAAAATATCTAATAATTAGAATTGTGGATGAATTATGTTTAAGATTAATGAGAAAGGGGCTTATTATAGATGACTAAAACTAATGAATATATACTTTTCAAATGTGGAATTATATTCTATTTTGTGCCAGAGAAGTTCCAGAGTTAACATTGTTATAATATTTAAAAATGTTTATTTTACAAGTCTTTTTTTGGTTTTGTATATCTTTCAGGGTGTTTGCTGTGAAGAAATATTAGAAAGAATAAGGAGTAAAAGATTGCATTTCAGTAAAGACAACTGGTAGCCTTCAGCCCCTTGCCTGCCCTTATCCAAAGTTTCACTTTCTGAGGTTTTAATTACCTGAGGTAAAACAATATTAAATAGGAAATTTCAGAAATAAACAATTTGTAGAATTTTAAATTGCATGCATACTGAGTAACGTGATGAGATCTCATGTCATCCAGTCCATCTTGCTGCAGGACATGAATCATTCATTTGCCCAGCATATCTGTGCTGTCTGCATTACTTGCCCACCCATTAATCCCTTAGTAGCCATCTTTTTCATACTCTCCCATCATCGCAAGTAGGAGGAGGGTGAGTACAGTACAATAAAATATTTTGAGAGAGAGACAACATTCAGTAACTTTTATTATGGTATACTGTTTTAATCATTTCATTTTGTTATTGTTAATCTCTGTGTCTAACTTATGAATTAAACTTTATCACAGATATATATGTAGAAGGGAAAAACATGGCATGTAGAGGATTTGGCAGTATCCAAGGTTTCAGGCACCCACTGGAAATCCTGGAACATATCTCCCTCTGATAAGGGGAACTACTTGACTGACTTTTGGACAGAAAACATATTGAGAGTAATGAAGCATGACTAACATAAAATAAGTTATTTTCATTTATTTAAAAATAAATTTCCTAAAAGAAATCCAGTCTGCATGATTTTGCAGGTTTCCTTTAGTAAGTGACAAATGCCGTCTTGCTTTGAAGTTATATAATTATTCCTTTTTGTAGTTCTGGATTCTGTTTGCCTAAAATTCTGGTTCGCAAACTTGATTGTGCATTAGAATCACCTGGAGAGTTCACTAGCATAAGCCATGGCTAGGCTCTACTATCAGAGTTTCTGACTCAGTAGCTCTAGGACGGGAACCAAATTTGAATTTCTAGTAAGTTACCAGGTGATGGCAATGCAGTTGGTTGAGGGATCATACACAGAGAACGGGTGGGATAAAAAATGAGATGCCCTTCTTTTTGCCAGTGTATACTCTATATCTCAACTATTAAGAGAAACCTTAGCATAGAATCAGTTTGGAATTTAAGTATGTTCTTTCACCATACACATTGACCTGTCCATGGCTTAACATATAATTCATACAACAAGGCCCAGAGCCTGAAACCCCATGGTTATGAGGCCAAAGCCCTATGGACTCACAACAGTTGATGGTCAGGAGGCCTCAGGCACAGACCCTCCACAGAGGCTCCTGTTTCATGTTAATCATTATTTGCATTTCATGAAACCTGAGACATTTTTGTTATTTTGATTGCCATTCATTCCTTGTTTTTAGTGAAGACTGACTTAACTAAATATACTGGAAAAAAGGGAAACTGCATTTGCTTTGTATTGGGGCAGCAGGAGTCTTTGAAAGATGTGGTGGTTATTGAAAAAGACCAGGAAAGAGGTTCCCAAGTATTTTACGGTCAAAAAGCTAAGAAAATCATCTTTAAAACCTGCTAAAATGGCATGAAGTTTTCAGAAATTCATATTTGCATACATGAATAAACTTTTTAAGGACAACAGGCTTTAGCTTTTACCCTCTGAACCTCATACTGATACCCTTAAGGAGAATAACTTCTACTGTGATTGGAAAGTTATCAACAAAATAATGCCATCTTAAGTGCCAGTTGAATTCTTTTAAATTTGTAATTCTTCCCTTCTTGATGAGGATGAAAATATCTCTTCTCTCCATATCTCTTTATTCAAATCCATAGCTATGTGTCTCCCCAAACTTGGGCCATGTAACCAATGTGCTCTTCTGGAGAAAATGATGAAGTAATGGAATACTAGCTTACTCAAGTTCTGATTGTTAATATCACTATTTTAACTCAAAACATGCACTGCTTCCCTCTCAGCTTTTCCATCTGTCCCTCTCCACAGGCTCCCTGCCAATGGATATCAAACAAACTCTGTTCTTCCAGAGCCTGAATGGACTTCAACTTCACCATCCATCCACCGCCAACCTTGTTGATCACCCCTTGGGGACCGGATTTCTCAGACTGGTGTTGACATAGCTTTCCTATTGTATATTCACAGAAAACATTAACTAACTTAGCTGTTTGTACAGTTTTTCTTTTTCTTTTTGTTTGTTTGCCACTGAAATAACTCTAATTGTGTATTTAACTCCTATTAGGATAATTTTGAAACACTCTCCTAACATGGAAAACCAGGAACTTCTTTGCCCCAAACAAACATGTATACTGTCTGAGAATAAATAAAAAGTCAAGGTCCACCCCCTCAACTCTTTACTTAACCAATAACTGTGCATTTTGGGTTTGAGCCTAGTGAACAACATGGGCACTATTTCCAAATCCAGGTATGCCCTAGCAGCTCAGTGTCTCCTGAAAACACAGATAGTAAGTAGTCCTGAGCAAGAAGATGAATGAAAGAACAAAACAAACAAACTGCTAGGCTACTGTATTCCACTTAATTAAATCCACTTTCATCCAATTGAATTTATTACAAATTTAAGATATTGACCAAGGTTCAGGTCTCCTTCAAGGAAATTTATCGGTGTTGGGGAGGATCTGAAGCTCTCATTGGTTTAATAATCAGCCTTCTTCTACTTTCCCTGGAATCCCAGGATTTGATAGCACTTGCTTTCCATCATCTGTCCTACTAGTATGTTGACATGACTTCACATGGCAGCATCGGACTCCAGTCTAGCTGCCTTCTCAAGCCTTTCTGGATCCTTCTCTACTCCATCTCAAGGGATCAATGATCATTTTACCCTCATAACACAAAGCATTTTACACAAGTATCTATTACAGCATTTATAGACACTATTATCTCATTTATCTATATAGCAGCCTCAAGACATTGTTACTGTCTCCAGCACAGGGATACTATTTACCCCATTTCTGAATCCCATAAAGATTCTATGTCTGGTTAAAGATGACACAACAAGAAACTAATGGAGCTTGTTCTCATATACTTACTATACCAATGTGTTCTTTACATTATGATGTATTCTTAGGTCTATGGTGGATTTTTACATTACTGTGTTGCTATTTAGAATGATATGTCTTTAAAGAAATAACTATAGTAACTATGCATTTCTTCTTCTTCTTCTTCTTCTTCTTCTTCTTCTTCTTCTTCTTCTTCTTCTTCTTCTTCTTCTTCTTCTTCTTCTTCTCTCCTCCTCCTCCTCCTCCTCCTCCTCCTCCTCCTCCTCCTCCTCCTCCTCCTCCTCCTCCTCCTCCTCCTCCTTCTTCTTCTTCTTCTTCTTCTTCTTCTTCTTCTTCTTCTTCTTCTTCTTCTTCTTCTTCTTTTTCTTCTTCTTCTTCTTCTTCCTCCTCTTCTTCTTTTTCCTTCTTTTTTTTTGACACAGTCTCACTGTGTCACCCAGACTGGAGTGCAGTGGTGTGATCATGACTTACAGCAGCCTCAACCTCCCAGGCTCAAGCAAGCCTCCTGCTTCAGCACTGCAATTAGCTGGGACTACAATCACAAGCCACCATGCCTGGCTAATTTTTATAAGATGTTTTCTGTAGAGATGGGGATTCCCTGTGTTGCCCAGGCTGGTCTCAAACTCCTGGGCTCAAGTGATCCTCCCACTGTGGGCTCCCAACATGCTGGGATTTTGGGCTTGGGGCACCACGTCATATATATAGTGTCCAGCAGAAGATGTTTGATAAGGGTTATTTGTGATCACAAAACCACATAAGAGATCAGCACCATGATACAGGATTGACCCTCCAGACCCACTAGAGTTCTCAGAGTTCTCATGTTAGTTAATACATATAGAACATTTCATTAGTTTAATTAACTCCATTGGATAAATGAATTTATCAAATTAAATATTATAATCTAACAAGGATTTGAGGAAATGAGCCATTGACCATATATATGGTATCAGTGGGAGAAAGTAAGAGAAGTCTTAAATCTGGAAAGGATAAACTAGAATCTGTACCAGCTGTGACAACAGACAGCAAAACAAACAGAGTAAAATTGACAGAATTCAAATAAAGGTGGTGAGAAACAATGACAATGTCGATACAATTGAGGAAGTCATATTGGAAGATTATAGATACAACTTGCAGCTCTTTCCTTTGAAAATCAACTCTGGAAACATGGAAATTTGCCAGAGCCAGTTTTTTTGAGTGGGATTAGCTCTGGTGAATGCCCACAGAAAAACTTAAGAGTGCTCAGGCTTTTGTGGGCAAAAGTAATATCTGGAACTGTGGTTCAAATGCCACCTCTTCTGCCCAACCAAAGATATTCATCACAGTAGATTAAGAGTGGCCCCTAATCATATCAATGGCCAAAAGGAATCATAGGTGATTCTGAGGTAGCAGGCTTGTAGATTGCAATTAGAGAAGCTCTAGAATGCCCATATCAAAAATGTTAGATTAGGATGAAGAATCCATTTATAATGGAGATTTTCATTTTCCCATCACATTTCTTAGAATCCATGGGCATATCAACTACCTAAGTAAATAATACTTTTTTTTTGTCCTACATAAAGTAAAAAATCGAAGGTGCATTGGATCATCCACTTATAACCTGAGAATAAAAGTATTTTCACTCTCCTCGCTATCATAGCTTCTCAGAATATAAATCATCAATCTATGCAGCATAGTCTATGCATTTTCACCATCTGCTCTCCAATAAATAGCCCCTTGTAAAAAGATGTGTGTATCAAAACCAATCAAACAACAACAATAAAATCCATGCAGATTAATGATGTGCCTAAATGAATTAAGCAATCATTATTGTAAGAAGAAAGTATTTTACAGATAAAATATATTTCAAAGAGAATGCAAGTGAAACTTTATTATCCCCTGAATGATTGCACTGAACATAGTAAAGTTTACTATTCACAAAGGTAATCAATAAACTTGACTTGGCTGTATTTGCATTAAAACCAATGATTTTAAAGTGAGACGAATGGCAGCCTGGCAGCCGTGTAGGAAGCCTTGTCTCAGTCTCCCATCTAAGACCTTGTGTAAATATGTCAAAACCAATCCCGAGAAAGCAAAAGTTTATTATTCACTCTGTACTGAGGGAAACGTTATCTTCTCTAATTAAATGAAGAAACAAGGAATACAAGATAAAAGAGGAGGAGGAGAAGAGCTTTACATCAAAGCAAAACATTTTCCTTTCGGATTTCAGATTTGTCAACTCTCAGTAAGAAATAACCATTCCAGGTTCTGTTTAACACACAATGTAAATGGAGAATCCCATGCTGAAGAATATTGCATAGTGGCACAAAAGGCTCAATTCATTTCTGATTTTTTTTTCTAAAGGTCAACAATAGAAGTGGTCATGGATTCTGCTGTCAAACTGCCATCTGTTTTAGTATCTTAATAACTTTTGGAAAGATTACAACATTTTCACAGTCTCTCAATTTGACAAGTGGGATAAAATAACACCCCTGTTTAGAGGACACTCTTATGTCTCTTGACATGCATGATAGCACTGCTTATGATGTTTCACACCCAGCAGGGCCTCAGCATAGACAACAGCTATGCGAACACTAGTTTGTACAATTATATTCCAATCTCATATGCCTACAATCATTTCCTCATTATCATACTACTCTATACTCTTAATATTTCATTGTGTCTTTGGGGGTTATTTGATTTGGTTCATGTTTTCACAGAATGTATGAATCACATTTTTATCAGCTATCTTTCTTTGAATTAAGAGGTTCTTAAAGTGAATTTAAAGAACCCATGCATGGATACATGAATGAATGGGCACATAAATGTATGACAAAGAGATGCATTAATAATTCAGATAAATTTTTCATAGATATAGAAAGCAAGATAAACTAAGAGACTTTGTTGAGAACAAGTGGGAAGTGTAAAAAGAGCTTCTTTGGATTTCACTCAACTAATACACTGTTCTTTATCCATCTTAAGGTAATTCAAAACATTGCAGGAACCTATGCACACTCGTTTGTATTTTCTGTTTATAAGTCTGTCCCTGAAAACCACTCTCAAGACTGGATGTCTTATCAAATAAGAGAACTTCCATCATTTTCTTTAAATCTATCAGAAAGACAATGAAAATTTTTCTGAAGCTTTACTGAGACACAATTCACATACTATAAAATCCACCCATTTAAAATATTCACTTCAATCTTAGTATGTCTACAGTGTTGTTCAGCCTTTATTGCAGTAGCATTTTGGGACTTTTCTCATTAATTTCTAGATAATTCCCATGCATATTAGCATGGATCTTCTTTTCCCTGACCCTTCCCCCAGACCCTGCTTTATCAACCTCTAGTCTACTTTCTATCTCTATTTTTGAAGGATATGTTTTTATTTCCCTTGGGTATATACCTAGGAGTAGATTTGCTGGATCATATAACAGTTCTATGTTTAACTTTTTGAGGAACTGCCAAACTGTTTTCACAGTGGCTTGCACCAGTTTACATTTTCAGCAGCAATGTACAAAGGATCCAGTGTCTCCATATCTTGGCCAACACTTGTTATTTTCTGTTTCTTTGTTTATAGCCATCTTAGTGGATGTGAAGCGAAACTGTGGTTTTAATTTGCATTTATCTAATGACTAATGAGGTCGAACATCTTTTAATGTGTGTGTTGGTGAATTGTACATAGTTTTTTGAAAAAATCTAGTCAAATTCTTTGCCTATTAAAAATGGTTTGTTATTTTGTTGTTGAGTTGTAAGAGTTCTTTATATTATATGTACTAGATTCATACATGTATTATGTTCTATGTACTAGATCCATATATGTAATATGTATTATATTCTATGTACTAGATCCATCTATATATTAGATTCATATACATAATCCATATATATGATGTAAAAATATATTCTTATGTTCTATACATTGCTTTCTTACTTTCTTGGTGCTCTTTGATACACAAGATTTTAATTTGATAATGTCCATTTTATCTATCTTTTTTGCTTTTGATATTATAAGTGAAAAACAAAACAACAACAGCAAAAGCATTGCCTAACACATAGTCAAGAAGGTTTACTCTTATGTCTTTTTCTAGTTTTATTACTTTAGATTTTATGTTCATGTCTATAGTCCATTTTGTGTGGATTTTTGAGTTAGGTGTGAGGTAGAGGTCGAAACTCATTCTTTGCATATTGATATCCAGTAGTCCCAGGAACATTTGTTAACAAGAATTTTCCCTTTCCATTGAATGATCTTGTCACTGTTGTCATTAATTAGTTGAGTGTAAATGTAAAGGCTTACTTCTGAAGTGATCTATATTTCTATCCATATGCCAATACCTCAGTGTCTTTATCACTGAAGCTTAAAATAGGTTTTGACATTGGGAAAGGTGAGCCCTCCATAAATATTCTTCCTCAAGCTTGTTTTTACTATTCTGAATCATTATCTTTCCATACAAATTTCATAAGCATCATAAAAATTTATGCAAAACACTTGCTGGGATTTTTATGGGGCTTATGTAGTATCTGTAGATTAATGCAAGGCATATTGACAGCTTAGTAATGTTAAGTCTTATGGTTGATGAACACGGATTTTCTGTCTATTTATTTGGAAATAATTTAATTTCTTTCAAATTTTTGTGTTTTTTTATTGTTCCATGTGCACTTGAGAAAATGCTGCATTCTGCTGTGATTAAGTGCTGAGTTCTTTAGACCTTTTTCCATAGTGTTGTTCAAGTCTTCTGTTTTCTTTTTTATCTTCTGCCTAGATGTTTTATCCCTTGTTAAAAGTGGATATTAAATCTCCAAATAAATTGTTGACTTCTCTCTCTCTTTAATTCTGTCAGTTTTTGCTTCATTAAATTTGAGGCCTTATTTGTAGGTGCATATATGTTTACTACCATGTATCTTCCCTTTTTGACTCATCATTATAAAATGTGCTTTTTTTGACTCTCATAACATTTTATCTTAAAGTCTATGTTGCCTGATATTGCTATTCCATCTCCATCTTGATTCAATCTTGCCTTGTATATCTTTTCCATTTGTTTATTTTCAACTTATTTGTGTCTTTCCATGTAAAATGTGTCCTTGTAAACAGCATATTATTGGATTGTATTTATTTTTTATTTTTTAACCATTCTTTCAATATCCACCTTTTATTTGGGATGATAATTATTCAATTTAGTATATTTACAGATAAAGTAGAATTGGCATCTGTTATTTGCTCCTTGTTTTCTATATTTTTTAAAATTTCTTTATTCATCCATTCCTGTCTTTTGTGATTGTTAAATAGATTATTTTCTAACATAGTTTTAAAATTCTCTTTTTCTATTTCTGTATTTTTTGTAAAGCTATCAAATAATTTTATAGTTATTGCTTTATACAATTGTATTTAAAAGAGATAGAACAAGAAATGAGTAACAAACAGAAAGAGGTTGTCCTTTCAAAAGAACAACGTAGTAACATTTCCTGGTGCTCTTTTATTTCTTAGTTTGTATTTGAGAAACCATATACCGTCTTTTCGTTTCAGCTTGAAAGATTCACTTTAATATTTATTGCATTACTCTCTCAGCTTTCGTTTTCTGGAATGTTTAATTTTCTCTTTGTTGTTGAATGTGAGTTGAGGTAGATGGAGTCCTCAGTTGACCGCCTTTTTCTGCCACAACTTTAACTATGTCATCTCACTACTTTCCAGCTTCTCTTTGGTTTCTGATGTGAAGTCAGTTGTTAGTCTTATTAGTTGGTGAAAACTCATTGCGTTTCTTTTGGATTGGTGGAATTTGCCATTTGATATTGGAATACATTCTTAAATAAATGTGGTTCGTTATACATCTTTTAATGGACATTTCTTGCTTTATGTTATTTTGCTAATGACTAATTACTTTCTGTTTATTTTAAATTTATTTTAGACTATGAAAATTATGTTAGACAAAAAGCAAATTTAAGTAATTTTCTTATTCAAGTTTCAAAATGGGTCTTAAATCAGTGGAGACAACTTGTATCATCAACAATGCATTTGGCTCAGGAGCTGCTAATGAACATATAGTGCAGTGGTGGTTCAAGAAGCTTTGCGAAGGCGACAAGAGCCTTGAAGGTGAGGAAAGTAGTGGCTGGCCATCAGAAGTTGACAATGACTAATTGAGAACAATCATCTAGGTTGTCCTCTTACAACTACACAAGAAGTTGCCAAAGAACTCAACATCGACCACTTTAGGGTCCTTCGGCATTTGAAGCAAATTGGAAAGGTGAAAAAGCTTGATAAGTGGGTGCCTCACGAGCTGAGTGAAAATTTTAAAAATTATCATTTTGAAATGGCATCTTCTCTTATTCTATGCAATAACAACGAACCATTTCTCTATCAGATTGTGACATGTGATGAAAAGTGGATTTTATATGAAAACCAGTGACTACCAGCTCAGTGGCTGCACTGAGAAGAAGCTCCAAAGCACTCCCCAAGGCCAAACTTGCACAAAAGGTCATGGTCACTGTTTGGTAGTCTGCTGCCGGTCTGATTCACTACAGCTTTCTGAATTCTAGCAAAGCCCTCACATCTGAGAAGTATGCTCAGCAAATCGATGTGATGCACTGAAAACTGCAACGCCTGCAGCTGACATTGGTCAAGAGAAAAGGCCCAATTGTTCTCCACAACAACACCCAACTGCATGTCACACAACTGATGCTTCAAAAGTTGAATGAATTGGGCTACGAACTTTTGCCTCATCTGCCATATTCACCTGACCTCTTGCCAACCAACTACAACTTCTTTGAGCTGCCAAACAATTTTTTTTGCAGGCAATGCTTTCCAAGAGTTCATCAAATTCCAAAGCACAGATTTTTATGCTATAGGAATAAACAAATTTATTTGTCATTGGCAATAATGTGTTGATTGTGATGGTTCCTATTTTGATTAATAAAGGTCTGTTTGAGCCTAGCTATAGTAATTTAAAATTTACCATTTGAAACCACAATTACTTTTGCACTAATCTAACATTAAATCTCCCTTGTGCGTAAGTCACTTTTGATGTGTCTAGGGTTGGATCTCTTTGAGCTTATTCTACTTGGAGATTGCTGAGTATCTTGAATGTGTACATTAACTTTTTTTACTCAAATTTGGAAAATTATCAGCCATTATTTCCTCAAATAATTTCTGCCTGTTTCTCTTTCTCTGGTCCTTCTGTGAATTTCTATATACACCTATTATGCTTGATAGTGTCTCACTTCTCTCTGAGGTTTTGTTCATGTTTCTTCATTGTTTTTCCACTCTGTTCCTGAAACTACATAATCTCTACTGACCTATCATCAAGTTACCTGATTCTCTCTTCCTCCTGTTCAAGTCTGTTGTTTAAGTCCTCTGCTCTGGTGAATTTCTTATTCCAAATATTTTGCTTTACATCACCAAAATTTCTGTGATCCTTCTAAAATTATTATTTTGATCTCTTTCTTGATATTCTCTGTTGTGTGAGACATTGTTTTTATATTTTGCATTAATTATTTCAACATGGTCTCCTTTAGTTTTATATACATATAGATTCACTGACTTAAATTCTTTACCTACTAAGTTCAAAATCTGGGCTTCTGTAGGACATGTTTTCTTGGCTTTTTTCCTGGGCATATGGTATATTTTCTACTTCTTTGCCTGCTCATGAGTTTTTGTTGAAAACTGGACATGTTAGATAATATAATTTCTTCCATACCTTTCCCCTTAACATGTCTTGTTGCTTTGTTTTGTTTTGTTTTGTTTTGTTGTTGTTTTGAGACAGCATCTCGCTCAGTGGCCCAGGCTGGCTGGGGTGCAGTGGCGCCATCTCGGCTCACTGCAAGCTCTGCCTCCCGGGTTCACACCATTCTCCTGCCTCAGCCTCCCAAGTAGCTGGGACTACAGGCCCCCGCCGCCACACCAGGCTAATTTTTTTGCATTTTTAGTAGAGACAGGGTTTCACTGTGTTAGCCAGGATGGTCTCGATCTCCTGACCTCATGATCTGCCCGCCTCAGCCTCCCAAAGTGCTAGGATTACAGGCGTGAGCCACCGCGCCCGGCCGTTGCTGTTTTTTTATATTCCTTATTTGTTTAGAAGCTTTACTGGAATAATTCTATAGATTACATATTTCCTACAGTTTGTGGCCACTGAGATCTCTTCTGACATTTTTTTAAAGTTCTTGTTACTATTTTAAAGTCTGCTTTCCTAGGAGTCACACCTTAACCATTATAATTTAGTGGATAGCCTATTATTGTTTAGAAGTTTTCCCTAAATTGCTTGCCTATAGATCCTCTGTCCTTTGCCATGGGGACCTGTATGTGAGTCTTCCAACTTCAGACAGCATATTACAAGACAGACTAGCCTTCACTTCCTGCTTAGGGAGGATCATAAGGTCAGTGAAGCTTGTGGCTTCTTCTAAGATCTTTCTTAGACATGCACACGGCTTTGCATCAGTTTAAATGCCCAGGAGTATTTCAGAGCTTTTTGGTAGTCCTTATCATTGTGTAGATCTTAGAATTTCCTTTTAAATTCTCAGCTAGGCTCATGTTTTCCCCAACTAAAATCACAGCCATAGGTGCCTAAAATGTTACCAGCAATTTTCTATTGTTTCTGTAATAATGTGGGGTGGACATTTTTTATTTGTCCTGCCTAAGTTGAGCTCTGGGTCAAATCAAACAGCTAACACACTCTGAGATTTCACAGGGAGCTACAGATTTGGACACAATATTGACTGTGCTCGGGGATAGTATTTTTAATGAAGCTCCAAAAATGGTCACATCTCTCTGCTGTCTGCAATGCTTTCAGCCTTTGGCTACTGTGCCACTCAGCTGCTGTGTGTGGTGGAAAGGATGGGGATGGCACCAACTTAAAACATCACCAGACTTGCTGTCATACTGTGGTTTAGCACTTTCTTTTGAATAGGTTGTCCTCAGTACATTCTGTGGCTTTGGTTATTTTTCTGAGATCAAAAATGGGTTGTTTAGTTGTCTTGTTATATTTTCCATGTTTCACATTAAAATTGAGTTAGAGGAAAACTGAGTTAACCAAGATCTTCACACTGCCATTCTGCAATGTTTTTCTCCAATGTAAACTTTTCAGGTTCCAAGTCCTCCCTTAGCATGGATATTTATAAAATCCCCGAGCCCATGATTATGCTTATATATTCCTTTATTATTTTATGTGAAGTTTTATAGAATTATATAAAGTTACCATTTTAAAAAAGCACAACATGCTAATTATTCTGATATCATTACCATAATTATATGCATCACATCACTATGTATCCCACAGATATGTACAATTATTATGTGTCAATTTAAAAAATTTTAAACACAGTACTTTTCCCTATTTTTTCCAGATAGTTACTGTCACAGAGAGCCATATATATATATGTATGCACATTCATATATGCACATTCTGGAGGTTATAGATTTAATGAAAAGAAACTTTTACAAAATAAAGGAGGAATCAATAAATTAAAGAAAGTTGTCAGGCAAATCTTTCACAGAGAACTGAATTTGAGAAATGAAAATGCAAATAAAAGTCTATGACGAGGTTCTATTTTGCCTGTTGCTATTTTTTAAGATATCCTTCCTAATCTCTGCAGTCTTCTACACGTTTAATAAACTCTTTATCACTTTAATAAACTCTTTATCAGTTTAATAAACTCTTTATCACTTTATCACTCAGTTAAAGAATAGTACTGTTTCTATGAAGATTAAACACTAGCAAGATTACAGTATAAAGACTAGTGAATCAGTTATTTATTGATTAATTTAACAAATATTTATTAAGCAAAGTGCATGGGCCTGTATTAAATTTATCTTTTTATTCTAATGCTTTGATATCCAGGGCTTTGCTAACACAGTAGGGACTTCCCCTCTCTTTCTAGGTTTCACCAACTCTTAGAGGTAGGACTCACCTGTGAGTGTGCGGCCTTCCATTTGCAAATCAGCAAATCCAGAGCCCACATTCCATCCATATTATTTACTGTGCTTTTATGCTCTGGGACACCATCTACCTGCCCTAGTTACCCCAGGATGAGGTACCAGACAACTAGGGATAGCTGCTGTCTCAGAACCCAATGAAATTACTCAATCTAGTCCATCCTAAACCTGTTTACCTTGTCTCACTCATTCCTTCACAGACAAACCACAATAAAGACTTATGCCCACAGTTCCCCTTTTGTGTCTGTCTCTAGACTCACCTAAGTGCTCCCCCGTGTGACCCCTATGGCATAGCAGGCACCTCTTCTAGATAACTGTGAGTAACAATCTGTCTTTTCCATGGCAGTGATCTCCTGATCTGTCACCCTCACTACACCTGAATAATAAAACTACATTTTAAAACAAGGCCTAACCCTCCAGTGAATTTAAAAACCTGAATTCCTAACCTCAGAGCCTTTGTGAAAGGATGAAATTACAACCAACATCTAACCTCTGAAATTTTTAAGTTTGTACAAATGTAAGTGATTAGTATTATGAAGACTCTGTACTTCCCATTGTTTTTCTGGTTCACCCTTTTTGTGGCCATATAAGGTAATGATGAGATTTATGGTATTGCAGCAAGACCACATTTCCATCCAAAACATATAACAGCCGCTGACGTCCAGATTCCATTGACATGCAAGTAGCAAAATAAACCACCTCAGTTGCACTTTACTTCATGAAGATAGAAAAACAGGAAAGTAGATGTAGGCAATGTCCACAAGAAAAGCCAACGTGCTCATGAGGTGTAAGTGCTCATTTTTTTTTTAATTTAAAGAAATAAAACACTTTTTAAAGTTGAAATTAATGTGTGTGAAAATAATTACTCATCTCTTGCCAACTTCACTAAACTTTTTGCCACAGACATATTTAATGTGGATTCTAACTGTGTAAAAAGCTGAATTCGCTCTACCCAAAGATGTACTTAAGGAATGTTTTGTAGGCCATGGGATGTTTCCAGATATAAATTTAAAAAAGGTGATAGCATTTATAGCTCTGGCTTTTGCCCATCAAAGACAGCACTAAAGTTCATTGACATTCAAGTTGTTGCCACTTGCATCAGAACATACAATCTGTGAAGGCAGGTCTGCTGTCTCTGTGTTCATTGCTATGCTCTCAGCACAGAACAACTCCCAGCAACATGCCCATTGTTCACTGTCAGAAATAAAGAATGATTTCACAAAATATATTCCTCCCCATTGGCATTAAGACAGTGACAATCTTTGAATAAAATTGAAATAATTCCATAATATCCAAAGGAAACATAAAAGCAACCAGGAAGGCTCAAAAGATTTTTTTTTTTTTTTTTTTTTTTGCCTTGGGATAGTGACCTGGAATCGCATATAAAAATTATTAGAATTTGGCAGTACTGGATTACAATCCACTAATTTAATATTTTGCTAGTAGTAAAGAAATACTTAAAGTTTAAAAAAACACTATTTAATGATAAATAACTTCATCAAAGTCCCTCAAATTCTGAGTTGTTGCACATCTTGGTAAAAGTTAACAATATTTGTGCTTAAAAATATGGAAGAGTTCATGGCACATCCCTGCATTATGCTAACAATAAGTGTCATGTACTAAAGTGTCTAGTTCTTACAAACATTATTTTCATCCTTCAAAACTCTTTAACGTGGGTATTTTAAAATTTTATTTGGTAATAGATATTTCAGGTAGATTTCCCTTTAAAGTTAAAAGCTAGTAAGAGTCAGAGCTGAAATTCAAAATAATGTTTGTCATGTTCTAGTTCTTTAAATGCTTTCTCAATGAGATGAGGAGACTGATTCTGTCACCCTCAATGTTTATTACAGAGCTTGTTTCATTTCAAAGCAGGGCCATAAGAAGTCACAAGCATATATCTAGTCCCGCATTTAATGGTAAACCCAGATATATGAAAGAAATCATTTAAATCAGTCTCCATTTTATTCATTCACAGCAAGTCAAGTGGTATATATATATTTTCAATTTAGGGAAATTATTTCACCACCATTAAAATGAATGAGCAATGGTGTGATGATATGAAGACACAAAATATAGAGAAAATAACGTAACTATATTTTGTTGAAGTAAACAAAGGCATCTGAAACAACGGCAACTAACTTCCTCTTCTTCCCCCTCCACCTCACCTAAAAAAAAAAAGAGAGAAAGAGACCTGTGTCTTTGGATATGTCAGGAAAATAGTCACCCACTTCAGAAACATTAGAATTCTTCTTACTCCTCATTAAAAAAAATAAGCAAACATCATACATTATTTCATGCCTAAAATAGTGTTTATTAAAAGCTATGGTCTATAAAATATGAACTGAGATTTCGTAAGCAAATAAATATTCTGAGTGTCCCTATGGGGATGTTTTTAATAAGAAAATTTTTAAAAATCTACCATTTAAGAGAGTTTATCAAAATTTAAGATACTGCATTGTTATTCATCAGGTGCACCTAGTGAATTTGTCATTCTTTAGAAAATGACTATAATGGTGATTCTTTAGGGTATATGATTGTTTTTTAATCTACATGCATGAGTAATCCTATCATACATTCAGATTTTGTTTTATGAAGTCAGACATTTGATTAATTCATTCTAAACATTAGTGAATGAACAACGGCTATGACAGGAATTAATTGCATCTCATTGTTAAAATTATTAAATTGTCAAAGAGCACTCCTTCCTAACTGTGTAATTATAGGCAAGTTCCTAAAGCTCTCTGTGCTTCAGTTTCCAAATCTGTAAAATGAGGCAAAGGTCTCATTGGAGTTTGTGAGGATTAAGTGAGTTACTCTGAGTAATACACCTTGAATAGTGCCTGTTATAATTGAACACAATTACTATTAGATGTTGATATTGAGTAGACATAATGCCAAACTAGTATTAGAGGAAAATACTAAGGGCAAAATCCTTAATTGTATGCATGTTAGTGGCTTTCTTTTAAAACAAACTGATTAAAAGAAAATTATTACGGAAGTAAAGTTAATTAAGAAGAATTGAGACTTGATAAAAAGGAAAAACAAAAAGGAGAATCAAGAAATAAATAATTGTTTTCTTTTTAGACAGAGTCTCTGTCACCCAAGTTGGAGTGCAATGGCACTATCTCAGCTTACTAAAACCTCCACCTCTTGGTTTCAAGGAATTCTCCTGCCTCAGCCTCCTGAGTAGCTGGGGCTACAGGTGTGTACCACCATGCCCAGAGAATTTTTTGTATTTTTAGTAGAGATGGGGTTTTGCCATGTTTCCCAAGCTGGTCTCAAATTCCTGACCTCAGGTGATCTACCCACCTTGGCCTTCCACAGTGCTGGGATTATAGGCATGAGCCACCACATGCAGCATTTTACATACTATTATTTGAGTAAATAATACTTGACACTTTGCAACACTTTTCTTTATAATATCAAAAAAGAACCTCTTGATTTTGGAAGACTGGCACCAATAAAAAAGGTTTCAGATAATTTGCTAGAGACAAATATAGAAACAATGGCTACAACAATAATTTGTTCTCAGACCCCAGAATGTATGAAACAAAATGCCACCACAAAACCCCCATGCAAAAATGCTTAGCCTAATGTTCAGATGATAGACAAACTGCCTTCAGGATACATTTACACGAAAGGCGAAAACATAGACCAAATTACATTTCCATGCCCTTTAGACCCAGAGAAAAAGTAGTCCAGGTCTACCAAAATAATTCCCGTAAGAGTAGTAGTTATATAACAATCCCTATATCATGCACAATAAGAACATTAAACTCCACAAATATCCAAAATTTAAATTAAAGTTGACAAAAGCATGACAACTAAAATTAAATTATACCATCTAAGTGAGATCAACATGCTATATAAAAATCAGTCCCCAGTCAAATAGCATGCAGGTCATATAGAATAAGGATGCAGAGGGCTGCAGAAATGATAATCTGGTACTTTAGCAATGTCTGAAATAGTTATAGATATTATCCTTACAAATAAGCATGGGAATCCAGAATTCAATAAAAAATAATTTAATGTCTCACAAATAAATAAATAAAGCACTGACTGGGATATTGATTCCTTACAAGAGGCAAACTGTGAGATTGAAGAATGAAAATTAAAATTACTTGAAAATTACTCAAGATAACTACTTACATGTTGTGCAAAAATGTCAAGATGTCTCTTTAATATATTGATTTGATTTTGCAACTATGGACAAGCATCTAATTAACAACAGGAGCTAGATATAGCATGCATTTAAGTAATGCATCTATACAAATCTTAATATAATCATTTAAAAATCTTATGAAGAATCTAATTTGCTTGTTCTAATAAATCAGCAATATGACAAAACAGGTGGCTGACATATAATTTGATTAACTGAGACAAGCTGTAGGAAGGATTAAATCAGCATAACATTATCTGGCATTATCCAATATAAAGTTGATGGAATTTTTCTTTGTTTCTCCATCCACCCAGTTTCCCATCCTTCCATTCGTCCATCCATCATACATCTATCATCCTTCATTCACTCATCTACTTGTCCATCGATCCATCCATCCATCCATATGCCCATATATCACATTCCTAATGATTAAAATCATCTCAATAATGAACTTTACATAATAAGGAAGACTAGGCCTAATTTCTAAGAAGAGCAATAGTTTCCACGAGATGTGTCTAATAATAGAAGATAACAATAATCAGGTGCTTATCCAGACACTGCACTAAGAAATGTGTACATATTAGCTCATTTAGTCCTTGAAGCAGCCCTTTGAGGCATTTACTAATACTGGCTCATTTTCATACAAGGAAAGTGCAATATATAGGGTTTGATAATGTTTGTGATGTCAACTACTGGAAAGAGTGAATATTCCAGTCCAAAAATTGTCACTCTAGAGCTCTTACTCTTAAAAACTAAGTATTGCTTTCTACATAGAAACTTGTGGGTCTTTTCCATAAACTCTTTTAAATTCTCTGATATGGTTTGGCTCTGTGCTCCCTCGCAAATCTCATCTCGAATTGAAATTACCATGTGTTGAAGGACTGACCTGGTGGGGGGGTGATTGGATCATGGGGGCAGTTTCCTCCATGCCGTTCTCATGATAGTGAGTTCAAAACTTGAGGGTTTTAAAAGTGTGTGGCAGTTCTCCGTTTGCTCTCTCTCTCTCCTGCCACCTTGTGAAGTAGGTGCTTACTTCTCCTTTGCCTTCCACCATGATTGTAAGTTTCCTGAGGTCTCTCTAGCCATGAGGTGAGTCAATTAAACCTTTTTTTAAAATAAATTATCCAGTCTCAGGTAGTTCTTTATAGAGGTATGAAAATTGACTAACACATTCTCTGTTCCTCTAAATTCATTCCCAAGAAAGCTGCAACTCCCTTCAAAGAAATTTCCCCTCGTCTCTCTGACTCACTGTGACTCTTCTCTAAAATCCTATGGAATCTCTTATTACTCAGAAATCACTCATAACCTGCCACATAGCATATCTGAAACCAACGCATACAACTACATTATATGGTTTTTACCTTTCTCACCTTCAAAATTTGTCTAATCAACTCTCAGTGCATTGAATCCCTAAATCTGCTTATTTATTTTCCCCTCCAGTTAATGAAGTACCACTGAAGGGTAAGAAAAATGGCTATGTTTTAAAATGAAAGAGATTTCCAGTCCAGACAATATGGTGAAAACTATCTCTCCCTTCTCCTCCCCACAAGCTCAACTATAGACATGTTGGAGAAAAAATGTGAAAGATGACCCAAGGAGAGCTCTGAAATGTTCAAAGAGAAAGAAAGCTGAGTAGGGACCAGGACTGGAGGAGCAGCCCAGAAGTAGGATGTCATATTATTCCATGCAACAGTGGAAGGACATCCAAGCCCAACATTTCCTGACCCCCAGCCTCACAGAGGGAAGATCAGTTAGTTTCATACCACATGTGTGTGGAAATAGAGGTCCACCATACCAAGCAAGTTGGGGGAAACCAGTAGAGGGGACTGATCAGAAGCCCTGTGGCAATAAGTGGTGCTCTCCTTCCCTGGCCTGGGACGACTCCTCCCACTGAGTGACTCCATTTAACAGGGACAGCAGCAGGGACAACTGCTACAAACAAAATGCTCAACCTGGGAAATCACTTAGTCCCCCAGGGCCTGAGATTCCTCTTTCCTAGGCAGGGATATCACACTTGGGAAGCACCTTGCAAAGGTGACATTGAGCCCATGAGCAGCCTGAGAGGTGCTCCTCATCATCCCACTTTTTCAACAGGCAGGCGTGGCCCTTGACAAGTGCTGAGCTGGAAATGCTCTTAGTCACCATGGGACAAAGGATCCCTTTCCTAATTAGTGGCAGAAGCAATCTGGCCTGCATAGCTTCTTCTGCCCGCCCAAAGAAACGCCAGCAGGGACCACAGGAAGCCTCATTGGCACAAGATAAACTATTCAGAATAAATAACACCTCACAGGCTCAAAAATGAGACAGCTAATAGACACAGACAATCAGTCTATAAAACTACACCAGAACCTATGTGCTAAATCCAAACAAGGTAAATGTCCTCTTTTAAAAAATCTTGAATAGTACCCAGCCTTGAAACATAATAAGCCAAAAGACAGAATACAATTAAAAAGTATGTGTTATACTGAGAACTAGGAAGATCACAACTTGAAAGATAAAAGACAATCATAGAACACCAACAATTAAACAAATCACAAATTGCAATTATCTGACAAGAATTTTAAAGCAGTCATCATAAAACAATGTTTCAACAGAATTTCAGATTCTCTGGAAACAAATGAAAAAAATAGAGAATTTTAACAAAGGAATAGAAGCTATCAAAAAATGCAACCAGGTCGGGCGCGGTGGCTCACGCCTATAATCCCAGCACTTTGGGAGGCCGAGGCAGGCAGATCACGAGGTCAGGAGATCGAGACCATCCTGGCCAACACGGTGAAACCCCGTCTCTACTGAAAATACAAAAATTAGCTGGGCATGGTGGCATGCTCCTGTAGTCCCAGCTACTCGGGAGACTGAGGCAGGAGAATAGCTTGAACCCAGGATTTGGATGTTACAGTGAGCCAAGATGGCCACTGCTTCCCAGCCTGGCGACAGAGTGAGACTCCGTCTCAAAAAAAAAAAAAGTGCAATTTAATGGAAATGAAAAATAAAGTAACCAAAATAAATATATCAAGCTACATGGGCTCAGTTTTAGAGTTGAGATGACAGAGAGAGTGAGCTAGATGACAGGTCCACAGAACTGACTCATTGGAAACAGTAGAGAGAAAAATACTGAAAAAACAGTGAGTATAGCCTCAGGGACCTTTTACACAGTCACAAAACAGCCAATATTCACGTCAGCAAATCTAATTCTATCACATGGAGTGTTTTATATCTGAATTTCAACTATTCATCCTACACTACCTGAACTAAAGATCTGTATATGTAAATCAACATTTTCGTTGTACTTCAAAATAATGCAATAAGGTAAATGTAATTATGTATTTGTATGTATATAGTAACCCTTACTGCACATTTTTAGTTTGTTTTCAATAAAATTCTATTTGAATTCTATTTAACAAATATATGTCATATTGAAATACACAGCTAAATGATCAATTGTTTTTATTTTTCCAGCAATACCTGTAGACTATGTCATTGTATTGAAATAATCTCTCCTGTTCCTTTTTACAATATGAGAAACATAAAAGGAAATTTTTGAATTTATTTAAGATGTGTATGTTCAATTAAAGGTAAATAATCTTTCTGTAAAGACTATTTATATTTATTATCTTAAAAAATTCCTGCATTTTGAAAAAATAATAGTTTTTATTTGTATAACACTCCTGATAATATGTCTGTTATGCTCTGTTTTCAGTTTTCTAGTTTAGAATGTATATTTTTCTCCTTTATGTATGCTTTTATTTAAGTTTATGTAAATTATCATTGACAGTATCAAGAAATAGATTTTAGACCTTTCTTAATCTGTATCTTTTTATAAATATTAGTAACAGAAATAACATAAGAACATATATGATTTTTTCTGGTATTTTCTTATATTTAAAGAAACGACAAAAACAAAGTATATCTGGCTCATGGAATAAAGGGCATTTATTAGTTTAACTAATGGAAATCAACAGTCAGGAAGGTTTCATGCGCAGTTTAATTCAGCAGTGCAATAATCTCACAAATACCAACTTTGTTCATTTTCTCTCCTTTGGTTTGTGTACTTTTGGTTTGGTTTGTGTGTCAGGCTCATTCTAATGCTGGTTGACCTTTTAGTTCTAAATAGCCATAGGGCTACCTGGTGCTGCTTTTCTCTCAAAGGGTAGAATATTTCTTCTGGAAGTTATTTCAGGAGACAAAGGAAGTTTACTTCTTCCTCTAAAGGCTCCAGAAATCTCTGCATAGAAATTGTTGGAACACATTGGGTCATATGCCAATCATTACAATAGCAAATATTGTCAGTGGATGGAGTGTTACTGAAGTAATTTTTCTTTTTCTATGAAGAAAAAGATGGGGAGATGGAGTTAGCCTTACCAAAAGTAAAATGGCAAAGGACTTGTGGGGGAGTTACTAAGAGAAGGAGAATGAAGTTTGGAGTGAGCAAGCACAACATTGGGTGCAGTGTTGCAGTAAGAGAGGATCCTCTAGATTCTGGAAAAAACTTGATTCCCAGCAACCAGGACTTATCATTGTCCTCTTTCTCCTACTGAGATTTGGGAAACCACCAGCTTTTGTTGTAAAAGTTTAAAGTGATCGTGTTTTCCAAATTAACTAGGAATAAACATATTTTATAACTCAGTGATCCTCAATTTACATGAAGTGAGTTGGAGTAATGCATGTTAAACATCCCTGGGTCAGAAGAGAGGGTGGAATTTAAGTAGTTTTATTTTCATTATTAAGACTATGTAAGGTAGTTATGCCAAAGGTTTGTGTACATTTTCATATAGACTCCTTACAAAAATCATTAATGATAGGTTCATATAACTCAGGCACAAGAACACTAGGTGATGACCTCAGGGTATTAGTTTTTCCTGATCCCATTGTATACATGCTACACACCACTGCCATACTCTGCACCCTTTGCAAGTCTTGATGATCAAAACAGGAGTAAAAGCCCTAACACAACGTTGGATCATTGGCAAATTCTTTTAACTAGAATAATAAACCTAGATCAACTACAATGAAATTCACTTCCCCCAGATTGTTCTGGGCCAGTACCAGACTCCAGGGAACAGGAGAGAGACACCTGGAAGGTTACTTAATACTAACTGATTCAAGTGAGCAAACAGTTTTCATTTGGGTGTTTTCCAGACAGAAAATGACCAAATCACTTTTATTCCCCCGGAGGCATTAACACATTATTTTAATATATAAGAGAGCAGCTCCTCTTGAGAGAACAAAAAGTAAATACCAAGTAATTACAACAGAAAAATGTCTATCTTCTAAATAGGGTTTTCTTCTAAAAGGTTCTTTGGGGAAAAAGTAAATTTCACACTGTAATCTTGCTTTTTAATTAAAGTAAGACCAAAAAAAATCCATAATTACATCAGCATTTAAAATGCATTGCCTTTTATTCTTAAATTTAAATTTATTTTTTAAATTAAATAAAGTAAAATGTTTTCAGTTCAAGAATTTAATTAAAAGTGATCATTGTTGCCAGTTTCCATGAAGATTTTTCTAAAGCATCTGTTTTTCACATAAGACCACTGTAATTGTTTGGCAAAAAAATCACTGATAGTTACAAATTTCATTTTTATTTTAAGTTATAAGAATAAATATCTTCCTTGCCCTTTACTTTCAACAAATATAAAATGCCATTATATTTTTATAACAGTAAAATTGAGATGATAAATTTATATATCATCAAATCCACCTTTTAAGTGTGCAACTCAGTGGTTTTTAACACATTCATAGAGTTGTACAACCATCACCACCATCTAATTCCAGAACATTTTTATCACTCCAAGAGAAATGCTTGTACCCAATAGATATGACTGTTATCTCATAAACTCCTCACAACCACTAATCTACATTCTGTCTCTATAGATTTGCCTATTCTTGACACTTCGTATAAGTGGAATCATATAATATGTGGGACTTTGTGACTTGCTTCTTTCACTTAGCATAATGTTGTCAGGATTTATTTCTATGTTGTAGCATGTATCAGTGTGTCTCCCTTCTCACAGCTGTATAATATTCCACTGTATGGAAATACCACTGTTTGTTTATCCCTGTATCTGTGGATGGACATTTGTTTGTTCTATCTTTTGGCTATAACAAATTCTGCTGCTATTCACATTTTTCCACATGTTTTTGTAAGGGCATGTTTTTATTTTTCTTGGATATATATGTGTAACAAAATTGCTGGGTCATATCATCATAGGGTAACTTCTATTCTGTTATTACACAACATTCAAATCAACCTGATTTGGAGGAAGTGTTATGTGTAATCTCTTAAATAAGTTTAAGAATTGAAACCTGAGCAAAACTCACAGCAAACAAACAGAAAAATCAAGTAATCCTCCCAATATAATGTTATATTTCTTTCTAAAATAAACAAAAAAAAGTAATAAAATATTAAAATTCTGTTTATTATTTTTTGGTTGAACTTAAATGACTGTTCATGTTATAAAATATTGCACTTTTATTACTGAAAATATATAAACCAACTCACAGAAAAATAGGCAATATTGAGTTTTTCGTATCTTTTTTTCTACATAAATATGAACAAGAGATATCACTCTTATCTTCTAGAAGATCACAAGGTACTTGGAAAGACAATGTGGACTAAGGAAAATCAGAAAGAAAAAAAATACTGTGGACTATGCCGATGGCTAAACGAAAGCATATGTTCCTGTATATGAAGAAGGAGGAAAACATTTGGAGTTGGGCCTTTTAAAAAATACCCACTTTGTGATATATCACCTTCCTGCAACATCTTATTCTCATCATTTCAGTTTACCTTTGTTTCTTCATAGTTTCTAGAGATGTTCAGTAATAAGACTTTTAAATATTATGAAATATGTCTAGTGTTGGTGGTGCTAAGTGCATGACAAGCCTGATTAGATGAGGTGCTGCTCAGAAACAGCGCTAGTCTACAAGCCCCAAAACCTCCTTCCCAGTCTGATTTGTCAGCTTTGCTATCCGGGTCACCTTCCACAAGCACTTACTTTCTCTAAGCTTATTGTTCTTATCTACAAAACATAGCTCAGTTCCCTGTCTTCTTCCCAAGAATGTTGTATAAATCAAATACACTGAGGTTTGTGGAATTACTTTACAAAGCATAAGTTTTGCTGCAAACTCGCTGTTTAACCTTGAACAAGCTATGAGGTCTCTGAGTGTGACATGCACACTTTAGCAGAGTGCTGCTTCCTGGTTCTCAGAGGGAAGTTATTGGTGTACTTCACCAAGCAGCAACCAATTCACAGAAGTTTAGAACTGCAAGATAACTTAATGCTTTATTTTCACAACAATAGATGATCTGGTGTACATGGAGGAGTTGAAAATCCACAAAACTCTGAAAGTTACTGGTGCCTCCATAGTCCCAGTGAGCCAGAGGTACGAGTCACATAAGACGATAGATGATGAGTGTTCTCTCCTTGAGCGAAATCTAGCCACGTTCCTCTGGGCCCTCTTTTGACTAGGCCTCACTCTTGTCCTATAAAGACATTAGTAAACACTAATATAGTTTCTAGCAGCTCAAGGCCATCTTCCTAGGCTCACCCTAAGCCCCCTTAAAGTGCCGTCCTGAGAAAATTCAAGGCTGCCCAAAGAATTTACTGTTTGTTTTAGCCGACACCTGAAGACGGGATCCTCATCTCTCAGTCTCTGTGGGAGGGTGGGAACCCAACTTCAATAAGCACCAATTAAAAAACCCAGATAGGTTTCACACAGACCAAACCCTCATTCCTGCTTTCTGTAATTTTCCATTTCTCTGAATCCTAAGCCCCTGCGCACCCACTCCCCACTCACTTGTTCTTCTTGTGTAATACACAGTCATTTCTGCACAAGTCACAGTTGAGTTCAGCTCATGCTGGACTCTTTTCCCTAATGCAGTGGCATATGACTGATTACAATCTGTCCTTACCATGTCAACTATTGTCCAGCTTTGTTTATCTTTACCATAAGTTTCTGGAAAGAAAACTGAAGGCAAAAGAAAGGCTTTGACAACTGTATCTCTTAGCAAATATGCTCTGATGTTTTCAAAGGGCCAAGAGTTCAGATATGGTGAAACAGTTTCACTTGTTCTCCTAAAATAAACAAATTTGTCTGGTACTGACAGGAAGGATAACCTCTTGTCCAGATCTATAGGACACTAGCAAGAATGGAAGGAAGTTCATTAAGTAACTAGCAGGGAGCAGTTATTTCTGACTATATTTGTAAAGCACAAATACATTTCTCATACATTTATGCAACATTTAGGGGCACGAGAGCGTAAAAGCTTCAATTACTGCAGCCAAGGGGACTATTTTATATTGCTTATGAGAAGTAGCATAGAGTCTGTGATATTTGCACTACAGGCAAACTTTTCTTAAGTCAGGTTATACACTGAAGTTTAATTCTTTTCACAAAAATGTAAGGCTTTAAACACCCTTTACATTGCACAAAGAATCTGAAAGGAGAGTAGAGAAGGAGAAAAATATAACTATAGCACAACATAAGAAAAATAAGACCCATTCCAGAACAACTCAGAGGAGCAGCAGTTTGCAAAGTGCACACAGGCCCTTCTAGCATTCTGTGATTTTAAAACTCAGAGGAATAGAGCTTGATAGATTTTTAGAAATATTCTAGATGATACTTCTGCTTAAAATCTGAACGGGAATAATATCAGTCAGAAAGAAACGGTAATGTCTTTGCTATGGATATTAAAAGCCCGGAAGTAAGCAACCAATCATTTCAACACAATGACAAGGGGGGAAAAACAGAAGCAGATCATATTGCAGGAACTTGCAATATGAAAAGATGACATCTGGACCAGTGTGGCATGGTGCCAGTTATCATGGTCAGTGCTAAGTAAAAAAAAAAAAAAAAGTTAAATGAATGAACAGACTTTCTCTTGGCCTTACCAAATTGAGGATTTATTTCTCTTTTAGTGAAGAAGGATTATAAGTCAACCAGATACTATTATTCAATTCAACAATATATGTTAAGCCAGGAACTGATCAAGGCTCTGGGAATACAACAGGAAACAAAGTAGAGAGAACAGAAAATCTTTCTAGTTCCTAAAAAGAGGTTCCATTCTAGTGGGCACAGGCAAATGAAGTTAGGCGAAATATTTAGTGTAATTATTATACCAGCTAATGTCAAGTACCACAGAGGAAAATATAGAAGAAGGTGGGAACAGGAAGCACTGGCTCAGTGGGAGAGCCAAGCCCTGGATTCAGGAAAGGGGCAAAAAGGACTGGCGGTGAAGGTGACATTGGAGCCAAGACCCAGGAAGAAATGGGGAGAGTCAGGCAGACATTGGGGGAAGAGTGTTCTGGCGCACGGAACCACAGGTGCAAAGTGCTGTATAAAGAGGACCATGTAGGCCTAGAGAATGTTTTAAAAGAATAAGGATGAATGGTCAGACTCATCATAGGCCATGGAGAGTGAGATGGAAGTCACTGAGAGATACTCATCAGATTTGAATTGACTTTATTATAACAAGATCACTGTGACTGTTATGTCAAGAATAGACCGGAGGAGAGTGAGTAATAACAGACAAGGAAACAGTCTGCTTCCAGGCAGAAGACCATACTCATCCAGGCTGCTCAGCGGAGACTGCAGCAGAGAGGCAGTGAGACAATGAGTTACTCTTAATGATGTAAATGTAGAGGGAGAAAAAGAGAAGACAAATTTTGACTTCAGCAGCTGTGAAACTGGACACCATTAAAGAAAAGTGGAAAAGTTTGAGAGGAAAAATCAACAATTACGTTTGGACATCTTGACTTCAATATTCTTTTTAGACATTCAAGGATCTACGTTGAACTGCATTTACAGTCATGCACCCCACAATGATGGTTCAGTTAAAGAAACACCATATACGAAAGCAGTTCTGTAATATTATAAAGGAGTTGAATACTTCCGTTCGCCTGGTGACATGTTAGCCATCACAGTGTCAAGCAATGCATTATTCAAGTGAAATGTCAACAAACCCACTGTGTTGCCAGTCTATAAAAGTCTGGCCACACAATTATCCAGTACATAATATTGGATAATGGTAGTAAATGACCATGCTACTGGTTTATGTGTTTACTATACTACAATTTTTATCATTACCTTTCATTATTCCTTCTACATATAAAAATAAAATAAAATAAAATAAAATAACTAAACATGGCCCCAGTTAGATCCTTAGGAGGTATCCAGATGAAGGCATCATTATGACAGGAGATGACAGTTCCATGCCTGTTATTGCCCCTTAAGACCTTCCAGGGGACAAGATGTGGAGGTAGAAGACAGTGATGTTGATGATCCTGACCCTGTGTAGGCCTAGGATACTGTGTGTATGTGTGTGTGTGTGTGTGTGTGACTAAGTTTTTGACAAAATGCTTAAGTAGTAAAGAAAACAATTAAAAATAAAATAAAATGTATAGTATAATAAGGATATTAAAAAATATTTTGTACAGTTTTATGATGCGTTTGTGTTTTAAGCTTTGTTATTATAGAGTCAAAAAGTTAAAAAAGATAAAGTTTATAAAGTAAAAAAGTTTCAGCAGGCTGAGGTTTATTATTGAAGAAAGAAAAACATGTTTTATAAACTTTGTCTAGCCTAGCTGTCCAGTGTTTATAAGTCTACAGAAATGTATAGTAAGTAAAATCATAGGCCTTCACATTCAGTCACCACTCACTCACTCACTCACTCACCCAGAGCAATGGCCAGTCCTGCAAGCTCCATTTATGGTAAGTGCCCAATATAAGCATACTGTTATTGATCTTATATACTGTAGTTTTGCTGTACTTTACCTACGTTATGTATGTGTATGTTTATGTATGTGTAGATATACAAATGCTTACCATGGTGCTGCAATTGCCAAGGACAGAAACATGCTGTATGGGTCTGTAGCCTAGGAGCAATAAGCTATACCATACAGACCAGGTGTGCAGCAGGCTCTACCATCTCAATTTGTGTAAGTATCCTCCATTATGTTCACATGACAAAATTGCCTAACAACACATTTCTCAGAAAGTATTCCCATCATTTAGTGACAAGTGATGGTATATGCATCGAGATTTCAGGTGAGAAGTCTTGGTTGACTATGGAAATTTTATTCTTAGCATAATCTCTAAAGGCATGAAACTAGATGAAACAATAGATTTCTGATGACTGAGACACTGCAAGATTTCAAGATCAAGATGCTACAAAAACAACAACAACAACAAATTCTAAGAAAGAGTAACTTGTGAGATTGTAGGAAAACTAGGACACAAATTTTTTCTGGAAGTCAAGTGATAAAATATTTCTAGGGTAAGGGCATGATCAGTTGTGACAAATATACTCATTGCTAATCCACTAGGTCTCACTGAGATGACTGGTTCTTGTTTTAGCAGCATAAAGCTTGGTGGCAACTTGAAACATTTTCAGTGATTGGAGAGGGAGAAATATGACTTGAAGGAACTTATAGTGAAATGAAGGAGGGAAGGATTTGAAGACAGGAAATACATGACTCCATTGAGTTAAGGGAGCAGAGAAATAAGGTGGTAATAACAGAAAATTAACTTTAGCTTTTTTGATTGAAAAAATAACAATATGTTTATATACTTATGGGAAAATCTATTAAGGCATGGGGACTAAGGATATAACAGAAAAAGGAGAGAATTTCTGGAAAATGATGTTCTTTAATAGGTCAGAGGGAATGGGGTGAGATACAAAAGTGGATGGTGCGGCTTTGGATAAGTGGCAACTGTATGCGTATAATTATTACAATACAATGTGTACAATTCTGATTCCACAGTGTTCATTTAAACATAGAACAGCTTTGTGGGTCATATAGTTGCCTACTTTATGTAAATCCAACTTAAATTTTATATTCTCAAAGGACAAAGTAAGTAAGTAGCTCACAGAAGGCTCCCATTTAAAAAGCTAATTATATTCTAGGTGTGTCACTCATTACACAGACATTGGATAAAATAAGTCTATTAAATAGGATAAAACAAATTCAAATAGTCTTACTATTGGACCTCAAGATTCTTATTTAAGTTATTAAGTGATTTGGCTATGCAATTATAATTATTCTAGGATTGCCACAATCTAAAAGCTATGTAATATGAGCTTCTATCTTGGAATTTATATCAGAAAGCAAGAAACTTTTTTAGTTCCTTGTTAATATGAAGGTCCCAGATATTAAAAATTCAAGGTCTGCAAAATGATAGTTATTAGAACAATAACCCTTTTGATGGGACAAAGTAGTGAAACGTGTTGGCATACCTATCTAGATAATTTGCCAGACAATCTAGATACTGGAAATAAACATTTGGACTGGTGATCGGTCATTTATTCAAATAAAATTTATTTTAATGTTTAGTATTTTAAGAAGTCCTTTTAGAAGGTACATTCTATATTTTAAACTTGTCCTTATTCCAAACTTCATGGTGACAAAATATTTCTCTCCAAGATGCAATATGAGGCTTTTGGATAAAATTGGAACTGAAGGAAAAGGAGAAGGCAAGGACATGGAGAATGAAGTGCTCTTTCTTTGAAGAATGTTTCGACAAACATTGTGGAGAAAAAAAAAAAAAGCTTCTTACTGTTTCTTCTTTAATTTTTTACCTTGACACATTTATTGAATAAAAATAAGTGGTACAATCCTTATTTCCAAGAATTGTAATGCAAATTACTTGGTAATTTGACCTTTTCTCCTCTCTTACAAAAATCATATCATCTCAGAAGAAAATAAGCAGTATTATTAATTAAACTTTCTATCTTATTTAGCTTTATATGTAAATCTGAGAAAATGGAAGGATGAAGAGTTTTCTAAAATGGTAATAAAAAAGACAAACAAAAAAATTCAATTTTAATGATGAAAGTAAATAACATATATTTGCTTGTTTACAGTAACTAATTTCTAAGGTTTCATCTTTTTCTGTAAAATCAAGAGTTCTACTTGCAGTTTTTCCTTCTAGTTCTACTCCTTGGCTATCAGCTTGAAGTTACAGATTCATTAAAACATATCCAGTTTTTATGTTTAAAGATATGTATTCATAGGCATCAAATAAGAAAAAAACTTCAGGGCATAAGAGTATCTTGGTGATCAACTAATAAAAAGCTGAATAAATGGTATGTAAGTGACAGAGAAAAACGAGGATTTATTGACAAGGCAATGAGCCTTGCCTGAGCATAAGGCATGGAGGGTGAGCCACACAGACACCGCAGAGGGTGTGCTCCTCTAAAGTGGCCTTCTCATTCTCTCTCTATTGAGCAAAGATTCCAATGCCTACTCTGTCAATATCCTGAACATTTCCGCTGCAGTATTCTTCTTTTACACTGACCTGCCACTTTGTGTGGTGGGGGGAACTCACACCTGAATAAATCCGACTTCTCTGCCAGCTCTGCAAAAACCCTGAACTGCTGAATGCTAGTGGAGAAAAGTTAAACAAATACACACATCAAGGCTACCATTGTCTTGCGGATGCCAAAGTCAACTGGGTTCTTAGCTCTTCCCACTAATCCTTCTATGTCAATACTCTCTCCAGTTCTCAGCAGACAAGAAGAGAGACCAATTTCTCTATTCTTCTCTGGCTACCTGATTTATTTTCAGCAGAGAGCCTTATTTTGTATTTTTCTTTTAAAAAGTCACCTAAAAATAACATCAACAGTAATCTAAACTCCCGCAAATATTCCAATAGCTGTAACTATTCTTTCTTTTTTTCATTTTCTGTTTCACATCCATTGAGTGGCTTTGACAATCTTAATGTTGAACTCTTCACCAGAATTCGGGATGCTATTCACTCCAGAATTTTTGAAACCTCTATTCACTGATTATTTCTTCTTCTCTTATTTCATTGTTATCTTCATCTCAATTAGTCTTTCACAATCTCTGGATTCTCACATGCTAAAAGAAAAAGCCAAGTTCACATCATCTTACCACTGGACCTCAACATTCTTATTTAAATTATGAGGTGATTTGGCTATGCGATTATTACACTTTTTCCTAGCACTTACATTCTATTAATTATAAGACCCATGAGGGCATTGAAATAATAAAGTGTCCTTTACTACATTTTAAGATCTGGGATGATTCTAAATGAAATGAAAAAGTAACCGTTATCTTTAATTCCCTACCTTTGAGGTCCCCTTTAGCCCATTCAATTTCTTATTATGTTCCTGACTTTTCCTCCATAAAACATTGTCATCTTTCATCTCATTATATGAGGATGTTTCTTAGGTTCAGAGAAAAAAAAAAAAAAAAAGAGTAGCTATAGTCAAAGTGAGGGGATTATATTACAAAATATTTAACAGTTATTTTAGCTATGAATCCATATTTCTTGGGTTACTCCAATTCAGCACATCTCTCTTTATAAAGTTCCATTATAAGAATAAGGATCTTGGCCAGGCACGGTGGCTCACACCTGTAATCCCAACACTTTGGGAGGCTGAGGCAGGTGGATCACCTGAGGTCAGGAATTTGAGACCAGCCTGGCCAACATGGTGAAACCCCGTGTCTACTAAAAACACAAAAGGAATTAGCCAGGCATAGTGGTGGGCACCTGTAATCCCAGTTACTGTGGAGGCTGAGGCGGGAGAATCATTTGAACCCAGGAGGCAGAGGTTGCAGTGAGCTGAGACTAGGCCATGGCATTCTAGCCTGGGTGACAGACTGAGACTCCATCTCAAAAAAAAAAAAAAAAAAAAAAAAAAAGAAGAATGATCTTGAATATTACACCCAGTATCATGTGGATAATAGGAAAGAAGAATGTATTTTTTCATGTCTCAATTATACTAAGACAAAGTATATTATACTATAGGAAATAAGTTTTATAGGTATATCCATATACTTGTATGTACACATATACATCCATCACAATTTAAAAACACTGAAAAGGCATGTAATAAAATTAAATAAACCCTATAGGCTATATAATGGATATCCTGAGGGACTAGAAGGTTAAAGGTAGAGGATAGAAAGGATTTGAGAGGAAGAGAAGTTTCCCCACATATTTACATGCGTAAGAATTCAAAGATACTTTCAACAGGAATATAACGATCCTAACGTTTCTTTCATTCAATAATCAACACCACTCTTCAAAATAAAGCCCAGATAATTCAATAACAAAGACTCGGGACCAACCCAAATGCCCATGAGTGATAGACTACATAAAGAAAATGTGGCACATACACACCGTGTACTATGTGGCCATTAAAAAAATGAGTTTGTGTCTTTTGCAGGGACATGAATGAAGCTGGAAGCCATCATTCTTGGCATACTAACACAGGAACAGAAAATCAACACTATATGTTCTCACTCATAAGTGGGAGTTGAAAAATGAGAACACATGGACACAGGGAGGGGAATATCACACACACTGGGCCTGTCGGGGTGTGGGAGGGAAAGGGAGGAGAGCATTAGTACAAATACCCAATGCATGTGAGGTTTAAAACCTAGATGATGGGTTGATAGGTGCAGCAAACCACCACTGGCACATGTATACCTATGTAACAAACCTGCACTTTCTGCACATGTATCCCAGAACTTAAAGTAAAATAAAAATAAAACAACAACAACAAAAAACTCAGAAAAAAATTACAATAGAGGAAGAAAAATTTGTAAATAAAAGATACTACTAAAAAAAGAGAAATAAATAGAGTGAGTGTCAAAGAATCATACTTAGAGAAATTGTAAAGTGCCCCCCTCCCACTTTGGCCCCAACCCCACTCTTGGCTTTGCCCAGGCCAGTACTCGCGTGCACGTGGAGGGAAAAATAAGCCCAGAGAAAAGTCTTATTCCCACCTTTTGGGTGAAAAATATCCTATCTATCATCCTCCTTGATCTTCTTAAAGGTATGATAATTTTAAGCTCATACATATATACATATAAGCATGCATGTACATGTTTTTCCTACAAAAAAAGATTTTGAGCATGTAAATGGCATTGATGATTATATATTTCTGCAGAAATAATACTTTGCTTTCAACTTTCTACTATCTGTATGTATTTAATCTCTAACCAAGAAAGTGAGCAAATGCAAAATCAAAATATCATTATCACTAGTGCCATTCTAATAAAGGTGATTTTAGTATGTGTGAGGACTTTACTAAGAATAAATTTTCAGCATTATATTTTGAACTATGTCTCTAAATTAATACTTAAAGCAATACATAAAACACAAATGTTCTCAAGAGGTCCATTACTAAATAAAACCCACTTTCATCCATATAGTGACGGCAAAGAGTTTTAATGAGGACAAGCATACTACTTAGAATTCCCCCTTTCTGCTGATGGTAGGCACTATCATGAAAGGCAATTTAAGTTTCTTCCAACACTACCCATTTGTCAGTGCAGATGTGTGGGAGTTTGTTTCCAGGTAAGAAGGTTGCCGAGGCTCTCTGTGTGCACTTAAGGCTTATACCCAACATGATTTAGTTAACGATGAAGTGTCTTGAATAATAGAAAAGTTAACTTGCTTCAAATCAAGTGTACAAGTCTATGTAGAAAATCCTATGTAATAAAACAATAGTTTTCAAATTACATTTGAAATAATAAATCTTCCCAAATTTAAGAAATACATCAAATCCTAATATGTAAAATAGACTCCTAATATGCAAAATTGCCAAGTTAGTGACCGGTGGTGGACCTGCTACAAATGGGGGTATAGTCCCTGTAGACATTGCTTATTCACAAATCTCTTACTTTTTTCTCCCACACACCTTGATAACATGGTACCACTTCTGAATATTTTTTATCTTCTTACATTCTTATCCTGAAAACTCTTACAATACAATAATGTAATTTGGAAAGTCTTTTTCTATTTACAAATCTACATTACATAGCTTCAAGAATGTAGGTCAGATATGTATAAGTTTCCGGTGTGTTCCAGTTCTGTTCCTGCAAAGGAAGACATGTTGTAAGAGAGATGTGGAAACAGTACAGAATAATGAGAGCTCAAGAGGAGAAATCATTAAGAATTCTCCTTTAAGACATTATTTTTTAATAGCTTTAATGGGATAGAATTTATATACCATAATATTCACCAATTTAAATGCCACAATTCATTGGTTTGTAGTATTTATACAGTTGTGCAAACATCACAACTATCTAATTTTAGAACATGCCATCATACCAAAGAGAAGTACCCACAAGCATCCATACCCCATTCTTCTCTACCCCATATGCTGGCAACCATGAACCTATTTTCTGTCTCTATGGGTTTGCCTATTCTGGACATTGTATATAAATGGAATCACAACATATGTGCTCTTTTGTAACTGGATTATTTCACTTAACATAATGTTTTCAAGGCTCATCCCAGTTATACAGCATGTATCATTACTTTCTTCTTTCTTATTCTTATTTTTTATTCTTATTCACAAATATTCTTCCATTATAGAGATGTACCATATTTTGTTTATCCCTTTATCAGTTGATGGCTATTTAGGTTATTTTCACCCTTTGGCTATTATGAATAATACTGTACACATTTTTGTGTGGATATATGTTATTATTTCTCTTAGGTATCACCCTAGGAGTAGAATTCCTAGGTTGTGTGATAACAGTTTAACACTTTAATGAATGGCCAGAGTGTTTTCACAGATGGCTGCACCATTTTACAATCCCACCAGTCTTGCATCGGGGCTCCAATTTTTTCACATCCCCATCAACACTTTCTACTACCTTTCTTCTTAATCACAAGCATCCTAGTGTATATGAAATGGCATTTAATTGTGTGGTTTTGATTTGCAATTGGCAGGTAGAAAAAGATGTTGATCATCTTTTTATTGTGTTTATTGTCAGTTTGCATACCTCCTATGGAGGGAAGCCTGTTCAGACTCTTTGTCCATTTTTAGTTCAATTATTGTCTTTTTGAGCTGTGAAAGTTCTTCATGTATTCTGTATGCAAGTCCATCATCAGATATATAATTTGCCAACACTTTCTCCAGTTTTCTCGGCTGCCCTTTGATTCTGTTAATGGTGTCTTTTGAAGAACACAAGATTTTTATTTCGATAAGTTCAATTGTCTACTTTTTCTATTGTTACTCAAGCTTATTGGCCGTATCTAAGAAGTCTTCCTATAACACACCATCATGAAGACTTCCTTCTATGTTTTTCTTCTAAGAATAATACTTGCAGTTTTAGGCCTTATATTTATGCTTATGATCCATTTTGAGTTATGTTTGTGTGTTATGTGGGGAAGGAGTCAAACTTAATCATTTCACATGTGTCCTAGCACTGTTCGTTTACAAGATACATCTTTCTCCATTAAAATGCCTGTGCACAAATTGAAAATAGATTTACCATAAATATAGATGCTTATTTATGGAATCTCAAGTCTATTCCATTAACCTCTGTGTCCATCATTAGGCCAATATTACACCATTTTGATTTTTGTAGTTTTGTAATACATTATGTATTTTATGTAGTTTTGTAATACATATATACATGAAGTAAGAAATTGTGAGGCCTCTAACATTGTTCTTTTAGGGGATTTTTTTTTTTTTTTTTTTTTTTTTTTTGTTATTCTGGGTCCATTGCATTTCATATGAATGTTCAAATTATACTGTCAATTTCAGCAAAATTGTATAAGTAACCAAGCTGGGATGCAATAAAGATTGTATAAAATATTTTGATCAATATGGGACATGTTGTCATCCAATTATTTACAGTTTCAGTCTTACATTCCTTTTGTTGGTGTTGTAATTTTTTTTAGTTTCATTTTCAGATTGTTCATTATAGTATATAGAAATATACTTTTCTGAATTCATTTACCAAAGTTTTAATAAATTTTGGTGAATTTATGATTTTTCTATGTACAAGATCATATGATTTCTAGATAGAGACAATTGTATTACTTTATTTCATTTCTTTTTTCTTTCCCTTAGTTACCCTTGCTAGAACTTCTAACAATGTTGCATAGAAGTGACAAGAGCACAGATCCTTGTTTTGTTATTGATTTTATGGGAAAGATACTCTGTTTTACACAATAAGTTATGTTAACTATAGGTTTTTCATGTATACCTTTTATCAAATTGAGAAAGTTACTTTTATTTTTAATTTATTTAGTGCTTTTACCATGAAAGGATGTTGACTTTTGTGATATGGTTTTCTTTTATATTACTATAATTACACAAATTTTCTTTCTCACTCTATCAATATGATATATTACATTGTTTGTTTTTCAGATGTTAAAACTACTTTGTATTCATGAGATAAATCACACATGTTCATGATGCCTACTCCTTTTAATAGGTTGCTGATTTAGATTTATTAGTATTTAACCAAGGATTGTTGTGTCTATATTTCTAGAGACAGGGGTATGTAGTTTTCTTTTTATGTTTTTGCCTGTTTTTTGGCATCAGGGTAACATTGGCCTAATAATATAAGTTGGGAAGTGTTTCATCTTACTATGTTTTTAGAAATATTTTGCTAAAAATTATATTAACTATCTATTGCGTGTTTGGTAAAATTCACCAGAAAAGAAAGGTATAGTAAAACTTGGACTTTAACTTGTTGGAAGTTTTCAAAATAATAATTCAATCTGTTAAATGATTATATATCTATTCAGACTTTCTAATTTTTGAGTCAATTTCTATAATTTATATCATTTTTAAGAGTTAATTCATTGCATTTAAGTTATTTAATTTATTTGTATACAGTTTTTCAGGGTACTAATGTATTATTCTCTTTAATTTTGTAAGGTCATTATTAAGGTCTTTCTTTCCTTCTTGATTTTAGAAATTTGAATCTTAACTCTTTTAAATGGTCATTCCAGTTAAGAGTTTGTCAATTGTAGAAAATGATTTCAGAGAACCAACTTTTGGTTTCCTCAGTTTTCTATATCTTTTACTTTAAGTATTTTAAGATTTATTTTTAGTGATCATGGATATATAATAGTTATATATATTTATGGGGTACATGTGATGTTTTCATATAGGCACACTCTCTATGATGATCAAATTAGGGTAATGGTATCCATCACCTCAAGAATTTATTACTTTTTTGTGTGAGAAACATTCTAATAACTCTTATTTTTAAATATACAGTAAATTATTGTTATTATATTTTTCTCTCTTTTTCTATTCCTTCCTCCTGTTTATTTTGCTGTTTTTTCATATTTTAATGAAGAAGACTGGGTTACTCATTTGAAGTCTTTTTTAAATATAGGCATATAATCTATAAAATTTTCTCTATGTATTGCTTAAGTTCTATGCATTAATAAGCTTTTGTGTGTTGTGACTTCATTTTCATTTACATCAAAGTATTTTGTGCAAAGCGTTCTCATTATTCATACATTGGTTATTGTCTAAAGTTCCATTAAATTTTCTTTGTTTCTTTTCCTTCGTTCTTCAGATTGCATAATCTCTAGCAACGTACATTCAAATTTTCTGATTATTTATTCTGCCAGCTCAAATCTACTGATGAATTCATGCAGTATATTTTTCATTTCAATTATTGATTGTACTTCTTAACTCCAAAATTTTCATTTGATTCTTTTCAAAATAATTTTATAAATTTATTTATATTGCCCACCTGATGAGAACTTGTCATCCTACATTTCTCTATTCTATGTATCATTTGAACGAATTCTTCTAACATATTGATAATAGCTACTTTGAAGTCTTCTGCTAAATCGGACATCTGGAAGTTACTGTAACTTGGTTTATTTCATACGTATGGGACACAGTTTCTGTTTCTGTTTCTGTTTTTGTGCCTTGATTTTTTTGTGGAAAACTGAACATTTTAGATAATATATTGTAACAAATCTGCATGCCAATTTTTATCCCCACTATCTTAAGTCATTTGTTGTTTTATGTCTGTTTCCCTAGCTACTTGGCAAGATTATTTCACTGGAGTCTTTTTTCCTGCCATGTACAGTCTCTGTTGTCACTCCTCACAAGTCACAGCCTTGAGCCTGTGTACAGTCACCCTGGGATACCAGTGGTTTTAATAGAGCTCTTTTGACTCTTTCTCTCCTTTGTTGCTAATATTAGGTTGGTGCAAAGGTAATTTCAGTTTTTGCCATTAAAGGTAGTAGCATAACCTTTAATACAAGGTTAATTTAATTAAAAGCAAAAACTGCGATTACTTTTGCACCAACCTAATATTGTAACTGGCTGTTAGCGTCCACTAATTTCAGGATAAGTTTACCACTATATTCAAAAATGCTCTGGGCATAAATTGTTCTACCTTCTGATCCAATTAAATTTGGGCCCTGTTTCAAGAATAGATTTTGGGAACAGATTTTGAGGTTGTCGTGACCCCAAGAAGACTCTTTTTAAGTGTATCTTATCTTGCAGTATGCCTTTGAGATAATTTCCAGAGACTTTAAATAATTGTTTATTTACTTTTGATTTATAATGTGAACTTTTATGGTTTTTTCACATTGTCATTCTGGAAATTATTCTTCTAACTCATTCTTATTCTTGTATGTTTTATTTATACTCTTAATTCTTCAGGCATCCTATGATTTTATATTTGACACATATATTGTTTTCACTATGTATTCCCCATCTGCTTAGATATGACTCCCCCTCCTGGGGTCCAATATGACACTTCAACTTAATTGGAAGTATCTCCTCATGGAAACCAACATGCTGTCCAAACTCAGAATTTCCAAAATGTAATTTGTCATACTTTTCCAACATAACCTACTTTTCATTTCTCAACATAAGCTAAGGGCAAATGGAATTGCTCATTCTAGTTAGAGATTTTGGGATACTCTTGCATTCTAATCTCAATATCTATTACAGAAGACTTTTCTTCTCCATACCCAGATTTTTTTTATATTTTTGTATTTATTTATTTGTTTATCTATTCTGAGATAGGGGCTCACTCTGACACCCAGGTGGAATGCAGTGGGCATGATCACAGCTCACTGCAGCCTTGACTTCCTGGGTTCATGTGACCCTCCCACCTCTGCTTCCTGAGTAGCTGGGAATACAGGGATGCACTGCAATTCCTGGCTATTTTTTTTTTTTTTTTTGTACTTTTTGTAGAGATGAGGTCTTATGTTGTTGCCCAGGCTGGTCTCCAACTCCTGGGCTCAAGCAATCTGCCCACCTTGGCCTCCAAAAGTGCCGGGATTATAGGCATGAACCACTGCACATGGTCACTCAGATGTTTATTATTTAATCTGGGCTATACTGAGTATCATGTACAAATATTCTGATAAAAGTGGCTACACAGGAAATTGTAAAAGTCATTAATATTGCACAACCCCAATGACTTGCGTGATGTGATACCTCCAACTTAACCACAATTGACTTATTCAATAATTAGAATCTTACTCCAGTTCAGACCAGTCATATTAGAGGGGATCATAATGAGTGTTCCACCTACACTGTAAAACACTTTTCATTATCTGAAGAACAGTGACCCAACTAGATCCTTTATCAGGAAAATGGAAGTGAAATACATACAGTTCTGCTTGGTACAAGAAATTCAGATTATTGCAATTTTTCTGTTGATCTGAACATCTTTTTCCCCTTTTTCATTTTATGCATTACACTAATGCCAGAAATCTATCTTGATAGATCTGATCAGCACAACTTTTGCTTTGAAACTTCTTGGGATGTTTTATAATAGAACTAATAATAAAATATTGTTCACTTCAATGAATTCAAATGAACCTAATTCACTTATTTGTAAAAATCTAACACTTTTCTATAAAGCCTATCTCACATAAGTCTTTGTTATAAAAAGAAATTATTTGGATTTTTAATAAGTAAACTTCTATGAAACCTTTGATACATGAAAAATACGTACTTATAAAATATAAAAGTCATATCAGATTTACTAATTCAAATATAGATCATTATCATTATCATCATGGAATAAATGCCAAATAGGTGTCTATTAATAAAATCAAAGTTTAAAAAACAATCACATGAAGTTGGGATTACCTATTATGAGAGAATATGCCACCAAATAACTGAAGAAAAGCATCCCTTCTGCTGAATTATTTTCAGTAGTGAATTTGATTATCAAAACTTGCATTGCCATTGTCTATGAGCCTTATTTAACTATATTTATTGTGTGTAATATGATTTATATCAACTACTTTTAGTCATTAACCCCTCACATTGTAATGATTTTAAAAACTTTCTATTGTCATCTATAACTAAAAGCTTAATCTACATTAACAAAATGGTATCACAACTTAATATTATTAATATCCTCTACAGGAGATAATAAGAATTGTGATTTCAATATTGATTTTAATAGATTTAAAACATTGTAGGCCAGGTGTGGTGGCTCATGCCTATAATCGCAGCACTGGGGAGGCCGGGACAGGCAGATCATTTGAGGTCAGGAGTTTGGCAACAGCCTGGCCAACATGGTGAAACCCCAACTGTATTAAAAATAGCCAGATGTGGTGGTGAGCACCTGCAGTCCCAGCTACTCAGGAGGCAGAGGTTGCAGTGAGTGCAGATCATGCCACTACACTCCAGCGTGGGCGACAGAGTGAGACCCTGTCACAAAACAAACAAACAAGCAACGACAAAAATTGTGGTTGCTTCCCCTTTTATAACATATTCAGTATATTTCAACCATCAGTTTATGCATCTGAAACTTTCATTCTCAACTTATTATTATGACATTTTAGTACCTTAGGAATCTAATCCTGGCCACCAGAGGGAAAGCTGATTAATTAGAATTCAACCAAAAACACCTTTCAGACAGTTTTCCTTCTGGAAATTGGTAAGGCAAAGGTAAGAAAACATACTCCAACAGAAGAACAGATTGCTTTATGATAGAGATGCTTACAATTTTAAGATTATGGAGGCAACTTACTTTCCGTGACACACCTCCAGCCAAACATTTTTAATGCTATTGTTGGGGAATGTGCCATCTCATTCTCAGCCATGTAAGAATTCTTTAAAGCTATACTACACTTAGCATGCTGATTCTCTGCCTACTATAAAGTATCGATTCTTCAATTTACTTTTCATGAAATGTAGTGATCTTATTTTTACATACAATTTAAAAACAACATTTATTTTTTAAATAAAATTTTACAGCAAACTTTACAAGTAATTGAACCATAAGTTACAAGTAATCAAACCATAATATAGGTGTATAACCATACACCTATATTTAGGTGTGTAACCATACACCTATATTTAGGTGTGTAACCATACACCTATATTTAGGTGTGTAACCATACACCTATATTTAGGTGTAAAACATTAAGGATAATTTTATATCTCAAGTCATTCATTTGATATTGGAAATAATTTATATTTGACCCTATCTAATCCCAGATATATTGTTTAGAAATAAAAGAAAAAACAAGAAATGCTCACAGCATGAGCTATATTGACAAATGTTTGAACTTCATTCCAAATAGCATTTTTAATCTAATATTTGAAAGATAAAATGTCACGAAAGAAAACTAGTATGATGGATAGTAAGAAATACGGTGGTTATAGAAGAGAACAAGGCAGAATTCTGCCTCAGAGTAACAAACTGAATTGGCACATCCATGAAAATTAAATGCTACCAAGGCCACAAGATAACAGCAACCCCCGCCATTCATCTCACTGGGAATGAATTTTTCATGAATAAAATGAAATATAGTTTCAAATTTTCAGTAGAGCGACATTATTTTCTTACTTTAAAAGGGAGCAAAAAAATAATTCAATAACTGTGATTATTCTATACCACTCTCCTGCAAACCTTTTAGAAGCATCAGGGCAGTGAAGTAGACAGCACCATCCCAGCCTTCTATAGGGGCCTCTGCCAGCTGCTGTGATTGACAAGGACCGTGTTGGCCCTCAGCTAGTAAGCCAGGGCTATCCAGGGCAAGAGTAGTGAATAACTGGGAGTTTAGGCACCACACTGAGTGCTCTTATACATGTTATCTCATTTGGTTACTTAAGCTATGATCTCATACAATTCTCAATAATACAAAGCAAATGAGATTATTTATAAAATATATAGAAATCCAATAAACAAAAAAAAAGGATTATTTAAATATATAAAATTCACATTATTTATGTTTAAAGACTGAATTTGATATGTTTATTGAATGCAGTATAAATGATACATACATAAAGCACATTAAATGCACAATTTTATAAAGATGTTACTTGAATTTTGAAAAATGTGCAAACTTTTTTTTGCCTCAAATTGTCTGAACTTTTACTTGATGAATAGACAACTCGCTCTTTACAATGATTAATCAGAAAGTTCCTATGTTAATGTTTTTCCTTTTTCAGTTATAGCTGAGTTTCAAATAATATAATTATGTATCAAAGACAAGCTGTCAAGCATCAAAATGATTGTATAACTACGGCGTAACACTTGAGGTTTTATGGTCCATGAAATTACTGTGGTATAAATCCCCCTCTTCCTGAAGCATCCTTTGGGTAGGGATGAGAGGAAACTGCATTTATAAAGGTTCATTGGTATAACTTTAGACAAGCACTGTAGCCTTTGCAAAACTGTATTAAAAGTACACACAGTGCATAATGTTTAATGCTTTTTAAAAATCAATAACCTTGCAACTCAATTGAGTTGGATTACATCAATTTTACTGTAGTTCCTATCTCTTGGATTTAATACTAATTCTGAAGTATTCTGACATCTTCTGTGAGTAATTGTAGGAAACGTGGACATAAGCGTTAATAGACAAATATCCACTCGATTAGTTTTCCAAAAAGAAAGCTAGGAATGATCTAAACTCAACTAGGTTAAGCCATCTGTTTTTTGTAAAGGTAAATGCAAGTTAAGGTAACATTCTTGGCTCTTGGTCAAGTGAATATAATCACACACACACACACACACACACACACACACACACACACATTGTTTGTTTTGTTTGTTTGAGATAGTGTCTCACTATGTAGCTCAGGCAGATCTTGAACTCCTGGGCTCAAACATTTTTTTTTTTTTTTTTTGCTTCAGCCTCCTGAGTATCTGGGATTACAAACATGAGCCACGGCGCCTGATTAATTTCATATTTATAAACCCACACACATTATGTATGTATACATGTATACATATATATGATATTTTGCATTATATATAATGAATATATATAGTTATAGATACAAAATTAGAAAAGATTCAAAATTAGCTATCAGAATTTCTTTTGTATTTCCAGAGTTTAGAATTGTGTCTAATAAAGAGCAGATGGGCCCAAAATGCCAAAAACATTTGCTGAAGAAATCAGTCATCTGAACTCACAAAATGTTTTGAGCTCTCAAAACGAAGGATTCAGATGCCAACTACTTGAGCAGTTGCATACCACTGAGACTTATAAATTTTCATGTGCCCATACATATTATAACTGAAGGATATGACATACTCATTGAGTAATTCTCCAGGGCATAGATGTACTTTTTCTTTTTATAAATGATTTCACATGGAACTAGGAGAAGAGCGTCTTTAACTTAAAGGAGACATAAGAGTTTGATTGGATCAAGTCAATTTGAAAAACATGCTCATTTTTTTTCAAAGACTTTTATTTTTAAAGCTATTATGTTCTCCATAGATTTTATTATCTATCAGTTATTTTTTTAACAAGGATCTGTGGTAAACAACTAATGATAGTCATATCCACAACAACAACAACAACAACAAATTAAGGTAAAGATATTCTAAAGACATCATTTAACTTTTAAAGTGCTTTTTATTTCACTACAAAGACTGTTTAGAAAGTCTACATACTCTGAAAGCGCAAAGAGGGAAAGGATTTTTTGTTTGTAATATATTTAATTTTTTAATTGAAAGCAAAATATTTTATACACCTTTAAGGAACAGGAAAATATTTCATAAAAATTAAAAAATGCATAAAAGATTAATTATATTATTTCAAATATTGATCACCTGAAAATGATAAAATGATTCACTTTTATTCATTTACTATAACAAAATGTAACGGTAGCCGTATTTGCTTTCCTAAAGTCACATTTCATAGTTGGTGGCAGATAAACAAGTAACCATAATACAGGATAGACTAAAACAAATTATGTTGGCCCATCTTTTTGCCCTACTCTAATCAATAATGCCCTTACAAACAATAGTGCACTACTGTACATCTAAATGTCAGAGTCCAGATTCTTTATCATTTCAGTCTAGTCTGCCTCCAGGATAAAGGAAACAGTGACTTCCATGGTCTAGCAGCCAGGAGCAAAGTTTCTGAGCCTGAGGCTTTAGGAGACTGAGGCTCTGTATTTACATTTGCCTTTTTTGGCACCTCTAATTATGAGTCTTTACCAGGAGTCTCTGATGCCAGTTTATTTATTCCCCATCTCTCCTTTTCTTCATTTCTTATTAGGCTATTATTGTTAAAGTTACTTCAGGTACTACTGTTTGCTTCTGTTCTGTGATACTTCCCCTTTTAACTCACATGGCTTTCCTTCTCCCCAGATTAATACCCTGGCCCGCCAGGAGATTTAATTCAATGTTTATCAGGAACCTAGTCTGCACAGATGTTAGACACTCATCTGCATCCATTATTTAGATCTCTAAAGAGCTTCACTGCTCTTCACTCTCTTCTGTGTACATGGGGCTCGGAAGGGCACTTACAGAGAAGAGACTGATATATGGGAATTCACTCCATTTTTATTGAAAAAACAGTTCTTCTCTAAGAAAATACGTTTTTAAGCAAGAGTGAGAAAATATGAATAGAAATCATAAGAGTGTACAGTTTGTGAATGAACCCTTACCAAAAGTTAGCTTTAAGTGTCTAAAAGGCTTAAAAACACACTTCCCTAAAGAATACTTTTTATTGAATTTTTACTTTTCAGTAGAAACCCCAGAGCCACATTACCAGAAGCACCTGAAATTAAATTTTATTTCTACCACACTCAATTATAATGTATAATATGAAAGTACAATTTATTTTATTAAAAAAAATCAAGAACACACTGTTCTTGCGAGTGGAGTCAGCTGGGCAACTGAGAGGCAGCAAAGCTGTGCCCGGGGAGCTCATGAGGCAAACATAATTTTTTTTTTTTTTTTTTTTTGGCAAACGAGTCTACAGGAAGGGATGTGAAGAGAAAGTAAAGCAGGAAGCCCTGGGGCAGGGATATGGAGGAATTCTTGCAGGCAGAAACTAGGGAGCAGGGCATTTTGTGTACATATAAGAGCGTGTGCAAGTCAGGAGCGCTCAGGGCTCCGTCTTCTAGAACTGAAGCTACCAGTTGAACTTCAGTTGATGGAGCAAGCAGAGAGGAGGATGGCTACTGGGCCAAACATTTGATTTCTTTACAACGTCAAGCAGGCCTGTAGTAAAAACTGGAAGAGGTATCCAGAGTAATGCAATTCACAGAGAAAGAAAGTAGAATGGTGGCTGTCAGGCGCTGGGGGAGACCTGGGAATGGGGAGTTGCTGTGTAATAGTTTAGGCTGTCTCAGTTTTGCAAGATCAAAGAGTTCTGAAAATTGGTTGCACAACAATGTGGACATACCTGCTGTGTGTTTTTTCCTCGTCACTTGCTCTGTCCCTGCATTTCAAAGAGGCTGCTGCCTCCTTTTACCCTGACAATATGAGTGTGAGTGTCAAATACATTGAGTGAATACTGTGGTGTCTACATGGGTACAGTTACTGTTTTTCAACAGCAAGCTCTTTCACCAGGATAGAATTTTCCTCACAGAAATAATCTGAAGATATAAATAACCATGTGCATCTGCCTGGCTGTTGCCCTGCACACACACGCATGCACAGCTGTAAACAGCGGACACATAAGCGACTCAGCACTCCTGGGCTGCCAGTCTCTCAGAACATTCCAGCCAATATACCTTGAGCAGACTCCAAGGGCGGTCAGGGAGACACCGAACAGGCCTGGTCCTGACCGCAGAAAGCCTTCAGTCTGCAGAGACAGGCCTTTCAATCAAGATGCAATAGCCCTGGAGCGTCACGACAAGCTAGGTGTGAGAAGTACCCAGTCAGACCAAGCCAAGAACCCCGGAGAATGAGGGAGCCCGAGGACCGAGGACGTCGGTGTGCAGACAGGAACAGGAAGGGACGGGGTGAGAAGGACCAGGGGGAAGAGCAAAGGTTGGACAGAAGGGGCAACAGATGAAAATGATCCCGACCCAAAAAAAGGATTGTCATCAAAAGCGCAGAACCTGACTATGAGCCACACACTTTGGAGACATGACATACAAAAGCTGTTTAGGAGCTGCTGGAGAGACCGGCGCCTGCTGAAACGGTGGTAGGACAGTCTGGGCCCATTCGTGCTCTGGGTTCTCCTGGCGCAGGGCAGGCGGCGGTGCGGAGTACATGCAACTCCAGGCGCACACTCAGTCCCAGGCACATTCCGTTACCGCTGCACCGCCCCAAAGGCGTCTGCTTCTCTCCATTGTGAACTGCCCTCCTGATCATTGCCAAGCTATAAAGGACAGTACTCCCCCGCCTGTTAGTTACACTACCAAATTCGCTCATTCTTCTCCAAAATCTTAACAGAGTGAAGCCTTTTAATGTACTGAAATAGAATTATTTTCAACTCGTCCAGGGAAGAATTCCTACATTATGGTGTCAGTTCTCCCAAGCTTGTGATTTTACCCATCTGTGGAGGAAGATTGCATTTATTCATCCCTATCTCCTATATTTTCTTCCTAACATAGTGGTTAGGGACACTGAAGTCTGAGGTCAGGAAGAACCAGGACTGAGTCCCGAAGTCAGCTAATAACTGGGGGATATTTCGGATGTTACTCAACTTCTTAAACATCCATTTCCTCATTTCTAAAGTGAACATAAATATAAAACCTGCTGCCTGGAGTTCAACATTAGATAATGGAGGGAATGAAGTCAGTGCCCAACTCAGCTAAACTCTCAATAAAATGGTTATTCTTATTTTTATTTTTATTACTATTTCATTCTAATTTAAATGTTTTTAATGATGTCTTCATACTTCTGGTAGACTATTAAATGAAACATGGACCTTTACAATAAAGACAACAATTTTAACTGTATGTTCAAAAAATCAAACCAAGCCCATTTTTATAGGTACAAAGCCACTTCAGAGCTGCTTCAGTGATCGTGGCCATGAATGAAGGCCACTCATGCTATTTTAGATTGAAGCAGCCTGCACAGCAGCAAGACACTTCTCTGTTAAGCATAATCCTATCCAGTGTGTTTCTGCCTTGGCTGCATTTTCATTTGTTTGCATTGCTTTCTTTTCTTCCTCTTTGGTCATTAATTAGCTCCTGACTAGCTCATTCCATTCTAGCCCTGTTCTCTTCTTCCCTCTCCTCTCCTCTTCCCCCTTTCTTCTCTCTCCTCCTGTTTCTCTCTCTCTCTCTCAATCTCTCTCTCTTTCCCTCCCTCTCTATCCCTCTCTCTATTTCAGTTCATTCTAGTCTAACTTAGGGAACTAGTTATTTCAAATCTCTTTCATATCCCAGCATCTCTTTACTGTATAAAAGAGCAAAAGGGCTTTGAAGAAAAGAGTGACCTACATTTCAACATGGCAACGTCCATTACATTGAGTGGACAATTGTGAAGTGGGTTGGCCACAGGCCCCATGGGAAGCATTTTACAGGTATTCACAAATGATCCTCCAGGCATCTTTATTATTATTATTTCCCCTTATGAAGATATGAAAACTGAGACTCCAGGGATTTCCCTCTGGTCCTGGTCATAAATCTAGTAAGCAGCTTTCTTGGGAAGCCAGCGGAAGACCGTCTAACACCCAAGCAGTGTTCGTGATTCCACATCCCCACTACAGAGGCTGCATGCATTGCCTTGTCTTCTGACTTTCTAACTTTATCTTTGATCAGCCCTTGCAATGAAGCCTTCCCCTTTCCATCTTCTGCTTATGACAGGATCGATAACAGGAAAGAGGAATGAATGTAAGATAGGATAGGATGAAAAGGGCATCTGGTCTTTATTTTTTGTCTTCCTTTGAGGAAAGATAAGTGAACACTAATAGGATCTTCATCGGCATCTTTCCCCTTGGGGATCCTTGCCCAGGCCACATGCCTATCCTCTTACCCTCAGATGTATCTGTTGTTCTGCTCTGTTTTCCTACTTAACTTTCCTTTTGAAAATGTTCTGATTTTGAAAGATAAAAATAATGAATTCAGTATATAAAGACGAGATCTAACTAGTAAGCACACTGGGCTAGGTCTCAGGGATGGAGATGATCTTGCACAGGCCTTTGAGTGGGAGCACTCTCAAAACAACCTTTCATAGCCTTCCTAGTTTCAAACATAGCACTGCGTTCAAAGTGGAAATGAATAAAAGCACAGTCCCTACATTTTCTTAATTGCTTTGACTGATCTTTTTTTAATTTCTGAAAAAAAAATCTGTCTAAATCATTTATGAGTCTAGCACAAGAAGTTAAACATGCTTTGCAGTTGTATGCCCATTTTTATCTATTGAGTCTGCTTCAGCTTGCTGAGAGGACTTGTCATTCATCCTTACTTCATCTTGCAGACACTTCTCTAAGCTCTCCACTTCCCACCCACCTTCCCTCTCAGACTGGGCACTCTACTCTTTGAATTGAGTGCGTTGCAATGACTTTGCCTTCCCACACCTCATTATTAAAACATGGAATCAAAGCCTAAAATACATCAATTTTTTTCTCACCAGCACTTCCTGCTGCAAATTGTCAGCCTCTGGCCATGGTCAACGAGGCAAACCCACCTCCAGTCTCTGATCTGCTTTCCTCTGTCTATGGTTCCTTTCTGCACATAGTAGCCAGAATATCTCTTCAAAACCAAAGAAAGTATGCCATTTAATCTTGCTTAAAATATGCTGGTGGCTTTCCATTGTAACCTGAATTTAAGTAAAATGTATCTCTTTGGCTTTACAATATCCTGCATGATCAGGACTCAGGGCTCCCTTCTCTCCATTCCCCTAATCTGTGGGCTCACTCCTAACTGGGTGCCTCCGCTCTGCTGTTAACTCTTCTCCTAATCCTGGTATGATTGGTTTTGCTCTGTCAATTACATCTCAGTATAAAATTCACTCCTCAGAGTAGGCTTCCCTGGACAAATTTAAGTCACTTTTCTTTTTGCATGACATTTAAATATTCTCTGCCAAACACTCAGGAACACTCCACAGGCTATTTCTGTTTCTTATTTCCTGTTCCTCCTATCCTCCCAAACACAAACACTCCAATGAAAGTTTCATGAAACTGGGGAACTATCTGCCTTATTCAGCCTCACAACCTGGGAGAAATCAGGCAATATGTACATTTTTAGAAGAAATATAAAAACTCAAAAACACAGAGAATAAGTGGATGACTTGCCATCCAATCCTTTTTTGTTTTTTGTTTGTGATTAAGGCACTTAACTAATATAATTTCATATAAACATCACTTTACGAAAGCAAAGAAAACTTCTTTTCCTATTTATTTCCATTTTCCACACAAATATACACACACTGAGCCTTCACATTAGGCCTTGCTTTTCTCAAAAAGATATAGGATCTAATTAAATGCATCACTGATTGCAAGGTACCTCTGGATGAACCATTGTTTCTGGAGTAAATTGAGACGTGCATCTCGAAATTAGTAATAGTTCTCAAGAATGGTAGTAGGTCTTCTTTCCAATTCTTTCTCCTTCCCAGTTTTTGAAATAAAAATAAGAATAACTAGCTCAGGGAGCAAATGTAGTTTGCAAAACTAGCTGTTTACTGAAAAAATAAATGAAAGTCAATTTCATGTAATTCACCACCAACATGAAAATAAACAAATAAGACAAAAGTTGTTAAAATTATATATCAAGAATGGAGCCTTTGCACATGTATATATGTTTTGTAAGTCTTGCAGGCACATAGTCATACTGTTTTAAAACAGGAGAAATCTTTCTTCAAACTGAAAGTAACAGTCCCCTTCTTGTGGACTACCTATAATTTATGTGTATAGAGAACCTGTCTGTTATGGTTATTGTAGAGCTATCTTGCAAAGCCTATGGATGTCAAAAGCATTCAGATCAGCTTCATATTCTCATCCTGGAAACAGTAATAAGAAAAAAATTATCAGATTGTAGACACTGCGTGCTAATTTGACAACCCTGCACACCCCCAATGATCTTGAAGTCAAGCGCTGCTGTGCATGTTGTGACGATTAATCGAAACATGAATCTTGGGAACCTTCCTCGAATAGCTTTGTATCATATCATCAACATCAACAAGCATACTAAGGCAAAGATACTCGGGTATTCTTAACATGAATTTCTAAGAAATTCCAGAAATCCTTTTATCCAGCACTGCTATAGGTAAAGAAGAATGAAAAGATCTTTTCAATATTGCTAAATAATCTTGGCAGTTGAGGTGATTATGAATTAAGGCAGTCTAAAAGTTTAGTTTGCAATTATATTTATTAAGAAACTTCTTTAAATGTTATTCTGCCAGAGATGTCTTTAAATACACAGCCCATAGCCACCTCAAGGTCCATTTGGTAGAGAGGAGATATCAGGAGATGCCATTATTTGCCCATTGAGAACCATCGCTGACAGTTTGGACATGATAGCTTTTCTCAGAGACCCTTTCCTGGACCATTATTGACATGATCATGTCCATGGACCCTGCCTGGACCTGTGCACTCTCCATGTTCTTTCTCTAGTTTCACTCTGCAGTTGGAATGTTGAAGTCACGAAGAAGTCTTGCCAAAAAGAAATTATGCCTAATTTTGTTTTACTCTGCATTTCGCAAAACCAATCACCCACAGATTCTTTTATGCCATAATATATATTAACACATGTGGCACTGTAGTTTGCAGGATACATTCTGGGAAACTTTCAGCAATAAAATTTATTATAGATGCAATTTTTCTGAAGCTTCCTACATCATTTTAAATAGAGTCATTGGATTTTATAGCTGTAAGTACTTAAAATGATCTAGTTCAGAGCCTTCATTTTACAGTTGATGTAGGGAACCACAAGGTCACACAGCCTATACAAATCACTGATCTGGCAAGTGAGGACTATGTTCTCCCAATTCCTAGGCCAGGCCGGGGCTCTCTTATGACACCAAAAGAAAAATAATCCCTTTTGCATTTATCTTGAGAAATAGTTGAAAGAGCAAGGAATTTGAAATGAAAGACCCGAGGATGATTTTGCCACATGTTAACTATGTGTCCTTGTGCATATAGATACCTCTTCTGGAAAACAGATGTTTTAATCGTGCTTTATCTCCTTATCTCAAGGAATGTTTGAGAAGTCCAAAGAAGCTAATAAAATATATGAAGGCACCCTCTACAACATGGAGAGCTAGGAAAGTATTAGCGCTCTTCAATTGAATATTATTGTGACTGTTGTATTTTGTTGACCTCTATTTGGAAAAGACTAAAACCCTAAGGTAATTTTTGGGAATTAATTTTATCAGGCTATAGTTAGTATGTCTTGCTAATGGAGTTGTGGCCTGTGCTTCCAGATAGGAAAATAAGGCAGCTGGATGATTTGAAATTTTGTAACTTACATTCATTCTCTTTGGAAAACAGCATACTTCCTAGTATAGAAAAGCAAAAACTTGAAATGATGAATAATATTAATGAAGTCAAGGAGGAAATAGCCTAATATTCTAATGACATAAACAATTGGGGCTTATGGTAAAATATGGATATGATTTCCTCTAAGAAGACAGCATTCATACCATCAAGAATCTTCTCTTACTTCATTTGAATGAAAAAACATAACTTAATGCCGTTACTATAGCATTGTAGAAGTATGTTTTGTTGAAATGAAATGATACATGTTATCAAATGGTATCAGAATTTATCATTGTTGTTTTCATTTTTATTTTCTCCAAATATTCCTTTCTTGACATCTGTATCTGTAATTTTATTCTGTAGTTATGAGTTCAACTGATTTGATCTATGCCAAATGAACAGGAATACGCTTTTCTTCAGTATACACTATTTTTTCATTTTTATTCCTTGCTTCAAATATTTTTAATTCTATAAGATATACCGATGCATATTAATGAAAGGTGAGACTCCCCAAAATGAAGCAGTAAATTTCATCTCATCTGGATCTCAGTCAGAGTCTTTTAATCTGAACCCAGCTGGGAGTTGAGTCCTGTGTGCATTCATAGCACCACTAGTCTCCCAGATTACCTGTACTTTAAGTCAACTTTGCTTAGATCTGGCATCATTCCCTAACCAGAGCTGCCAACTCTTCAAGGTGGGAGAAAGGAGTCTCTAGCATTAAAAATAAGCGATTTGCCAGTCTCACTAGCTGCAGAATTTAGGATGGCAGAATGTTCTTCTCTGGAGACATGGGAGTTAGAGCTACGTAAGTTATAATCTTCTCTGACCATCTATTTGGTCAGGGATCTTATGGAATAGAGCAAAAATAAAAACAACTAAATATAATTTGGATACCAAGGGAGCAAATACCTGTTTCCTGAAATGGTATTTCAGGAAATGAAATGGGTAATTTGTTATTGATTATTTTAGAAGCTGCAGGGAAGAAACAATAATCTAAAACAGTTGTATTAGTCCCTGGAAGAGAAGCATTGTTCAGATCAGACAGGGACACTAAATGCTAGATGTTGAATGAATTAAAAAGAGTGCGGCTAGACATACATGCATTACTGAAACAATTAAAAACTACTGCAGGAAGTACCTGTGTTTCTAAAACAAAGCAACGCATTTCGGTGTATGTGTCTGTTTGCAGCATTACCCAGTGGTCATAAACAATTGCTGAAACTGTTTGTTGGTGCTGAAATTTCCTCGTAATGATCTCGTAGCACCTCTTACTCATCAAACAGGCGCTGTGAAATGCTGCCAGATGGTGAGATACAGAGATATTACTGTAGTTGTCAAATCACTGAAACCCTTTAGTAGTAAGAGGCCAACCAGAGTAAAAGTTACATTCTTTACGCCAATCCTATTCTCTAGTCACCCCAGGACTGGTCTAAATGTTTCCTTAATAAGTATCTGTAATGGCAATTTGAGTAAAATAAGTAATAAAAACATGAGACAGTCTTGTTTTGTAAGGTTTCAATAGCACACCAGACTGAAAACACACACACACACAGGCTTTTGATTCCATCATCAAAAAGCAGCATGAATTTATGACAGCATTTTGAGTGTGGCTGAGGAGGAGTGAAGAAGAAATAGCAACTTTTCAAGTTCTGTAACTTGGAACATACACCATGATGTCATTGTTGTTTTGATAGTGAGGCTATCTCTCTTCTTTAACCTGACCCCACCCTACGTGACCCTATGTAATGGATGTAACTTGAACAACTAAGTGAATGGCTGGGTGCAGTGACTCACACCTGTAAGCTGAGCACTTTGGGAAAATGAGGCAAGTGGATCACCTGAGTAAGGAGTTTGAGACCACCCTGACCAACATGGTGAAACCCTGTCTCTACTAAAAATATAAAAATTAGCCGGGTGTGGTGGTGAGTACCTGTAATCCCAGCTACTTGGGAGGCTGAGGCAGGAGAATCACTTAAACTCGGGAGGCAGAGGTTGCAGTGAGCCAAGATCGCACCATTGCACTCCAGTCTGGGTGACACAGTGAGACTCCATTTCAAAAGAAAGAGAGAGAGAGAGGAGGGGGGAAGAAAGAAAGAAAGAGAGAGAGAGAGAGAGAGAGAGAGAGAGAGAGAAAGAAGAAAGAAGAGAAAGAAAGAAAGAAAGAAAGAAAGAAGAAAGAAGGAAGGAAGGAAGGAAGGAAGCGAAGAAGAAGGAAGGAAGGACGGAAGGAAGGAAGGAAGAAGGAAGGAAGGAAGGAACGAAAGAAAGAAAGAAAGAAAGAAAGAAAGAAAGAAAGAAAGAAAGAAAGAAAGAAAGAAAGAAAAAGAAAAAGAGAAAGAAAGAGAGAGAAAGAAAGAAAGGCTAAATGAATTAAAATGAATTTTCTTTTGAGAGTTTTCGTAAATTCTACAACTTTCTATAAAGTAGTGTATGGCATCCTGTGGTGAAGTCTGAATTATTACAGACTTATAAATAAAAGAAACAAATTTAAAAAGTAAACCAAGCCTCTTAAAAAATTATTCACCACCTTATTAAAAAGAAAAATAATCAATGCAGAAGACTTTGAGTTAAGCGGCACACATACAAGCCACCAATCCATTAGTTACCTTGCTGTCACCTAATTTGTCTATCATTCTGCCTCCAATTCATTTTACACACTAATTCCCAGTTAATATTTCCAAAGCTCAAAAATATTATCTCTCTGTCCCCTTCCTCCAGACTTTATCCAAACTCCTTTACTTGGCACTCAAGTCCCTGGAATTTTAAATGCATCCTGAAATATATTCTTCTGCCTCAGTATCGCCCTTTGCCTGGAGTGCACATCAGTCCAAGGGAAAGATCCGTCATCCCCAGTTCTATCCTGAATGTTTCTGCCTTTCTGTTTTCTGGAACTCTGGAACACAGTGCCTATAAATAATTATGATTGAATTGCAGGAGATAAATGGTCTCTTGCTTGCTTAGGAGGTCCTCCCTTTCATGGAGAAGTCTTCAATATTCTTCCAGCTATAGCTTTGGTCTATCTGGAAGAATAAGGGTCTCTCTCTTTGGTATAACCTGCGTCCTGTAGCTACATCTGATCCTCCCCAATTGATATTACTTCCTCTGAATAAGGAGATGTCTTTTGCATGTAGAAACCTGGAAACTTTATTACAAGTTCTTCCAGGGCAAGAGTCATGCCTGGTTCATTTTGTATCCTTTAGTATTGCATCTAGTGATCTGAATCTTTCCACTTTAGATCTTATGAAAATTTTGGAACTAAAAAATTAATGCAATGTCAAGACATTGTGCCAACTTACTGGGTAAAATAGTTTTGCATGTGTTCTTTATTGGTAATTCTCAAGTCACAAGAAGCAAAAGTCAAAAAAGTTTAAAGATCTTTACGTGAGGCAAAATACACCATGACTGGGGGGAGAAGAGAAGGTGCTGAAATTTCATAAGTAAATATACTGCATTTTGGTAAGTACTGGAGACATTTGGGGCACATTTTAAATCATCAGATTCAATGACGGATGTGGTCTATGGCTTTGGACACAAAGAAATTGGAAGAAAAAAATACATTTATCCTTCTTCTCTGCCCAAAATCTTTCCTTCCAATGTTGTATAATGACATAAATATATACTGAGTAGACCATTGTATTTATTTGCAGAAAAAAAAAAAAAAAAAAAAAAAAACAAAGATTGTTCACCAGATACAGAGGAAGCATACCTGGACTTGGAAGATGAATAGGGTGATTCTCTGATGTGCTGCAAGACATTGACAGATAGGACCAAGACTGAGGAGAATACCCTTACTCTTGTATCTGTGTAGAAAAGTGCACACTCCTGGGGACAGGGCGGAAGCTGCTGTAAAGCCAGATTACTTTGATAATCATGATCTTAAACTACAAATGTCAGTAGCACGATGTAATAAGATGCTCATGGCGCCTTATTATTTGCTTAAGAACTTCCATTAAATGCCAACCTAGTAATTAATTCTTCTTAATGGAACTTTTCACTGCTTTAATCTCACTTTCAGTGATAATTAACACTTATCAATTCTCACTACAAGTGAAAGAGCTATTTCAGAGAAAGGGCTGAACTCAGACACCTGGCACTCTCATGGTGAAGGCAGATTGAGAAAAGGCTAAAGATTATCTTTACTGAACTTTTTCTCCTGTCCAAATCAACTAATTCTAGTTTAAACAAAGTTTATATGTTATAACAAATTAACAAAACTTGAGAACAAAAATCAATGAAAAGTGAAGATTTTATCAGATGAAAAACTTGTATCACCACATATATGCAATGAGCAAATGTGTCTACCAAAGCAGAAAATAAACAATGCAGAAAACTTCACAGTCTCATATCTACCAAAGTAGATTTTGTAATAGGTAAACAAGACAAAATAATGGCTATGTCACAGGCGACAAACACAATCCTAAGAACAGGCTGTAAGCTCCCTGAGAACAAGCTGTCTGCATGCTAAGAGGACAGACTCCAAAGCCAGACAGGCATTCTTCAAGCCCCTTTTTCTTGCCATTAAACATGTGACTTTGGGGAAGAAATAACCTTTACTGTGCATCTGTTTTTTCATTTGTGAAATAAAAATCACAACTGGTCCAGCTTCCTGGGACTGTTACGAGGATGATAAAATACGCCCTTGGGACAATGCCTGGCCAATAGTGAGCATTAGCTATTGTTATTATTCCTGACATTTTTTCCTAATTCAGTGCTCTCTAAATAGTAAAGAGAGCACAAAAATATTTTCTTGACATTGTTTATAGATTATTGAAAAAAACATTGCTAGCAAATTTGTGATACAGCACTAAATTTACATAAACATCCATTTGCATTGCAATATAACCATCGAACAATTATTTATTATTTAATATATGCTAGGTATACACAAAGTAGCACATAAAAAACATGCCTATATAGTAAAGGAAATAATTTCACAAGTCATCCTACCCATTCTTGGTTACAAATTCACTACCAATGGAATAAAAGTAAAATAAAAATAAATTATTTCCAGAGATTAAACATGTGTTTTAGTCAAAAAGACTGGAATAGGCCAGGCGCGGTGGCTCATGCCTGTAATCCCATCACTTTGAGAGGCCAAGGTGGATGGATCATTTGAGGTCAGGAGTTCGAGACCAGCCTGGCCAACATAGTGAAACCCCACCTCTATCAAAAATACAAAAATTAGCCAGATGCAGTAGCGGGCGCCTGTAGTCCAGCTACTAGGGAGGCTGAGGCAAGAGAATACCTTGAAGTTGGGAGGCTGAGGTTGCAGTGAGTAGAGACTGTGCCACTGCACTCCAGCCTGAGGAACAGACCGAGACTCAGAAAAAAAAAAAAAAAAAAGACTGGAATAAGCTATACACTTTTTTTTTTTTAAACAGGAAAAACAAAAATGGTAACTACACACTTAAAGTACTGACTGTATTTCCCCTACAAATCAACAAATTTGCAATGATTTCATGGACTAATAACTATAAACATATCTTTTTACAGAGACAGAAACTGAGACTTGAAAGAAGCAACTTTACCAAAGCTTCAATCCTAATTAGACAGGCTCCAAACTCTGTTTATTTTTCTCAGATTTTCCCAATAGAGACAAGAAAAATAGAGAGTCCAAGAGAGACTTGAGTAAGTAGAAGTTGAATCAGAAATAGAAACCAGATATATTGTAGAAATGAACATTACATGCTGAATATACTGGCAACAAAAAGTCAGAGCAAGGAAAATGCACAGAGCTTGGCTGGGTAGATGAAGGGGAGGCATAAGAAAGTCCAGCATAAAACATTGAAACAGCAGGAACTCAAAAACTGACTCACTTTAATTTCCATACAGACTGAAAGAAAAGGTAAAATGAAAAGAGATGAAAGATCACAGGAGGAAGTTAGAAAAACACTGAATTAGTAGAAATGACGTTTGGGAAAAAAATAGATAAAGATGGAGGATCATAACTAAAATTTGTAATATGCCATTTGGTTTTAAATATCTTTTGAAATTGCAAAAGCCAGAGTGGGCCCTATTTGTATTATTTTCATGAAAAAGATTCTCTTATCTAAAAATGGAACATTTCTGATGGGGCTAGGGAGGCTGGAGCAATCAAGACGCATGACAACAACCACATTAAGCAGCTAAAAGCAACCCAGTGTCTGCTTACAGAGATTTCACATTTCCAGAGACTATTGTCCTGGTGTCCAGAGCAGGATTCTCTTGAGCTTCCACTCATAAGCTCAATTATTCATTTCTGAATTCATTTTCTGTTTGTTAAGGTGAGTAAGCATGAGAATCAAAGTGAAATGTCCTTGAGAGGAGAACAGACTGATTAGATAGTGAGTTGTTGCATTAGCAAATATATCCAGGCTTCAGTCACTGTATACATATCCAGCAGTTCAGAAAGAAACTCATATAAAAAGAGTTATTGCATTCCATCATCATCATCATGATCATCATCATCATCATCATCACCTACTGAGTGCCTCCTTCTGTACTAGATTTGTTAGAGTCCACAGGAGAACTGTATCCTTACTGCTAAATTGATGTGTAGCTTGTCACAGTTGACTTTTACCACCCTCATAGGTATAAGCAGAATTCACAGCAAATATCAGTGATAGGTAAATCATACCGATATAATGGAGGAGTGCAGTCAGTGCCAGAGTGTCATACGAGACATTTCACAAAACAGTAGTATCAGTTCCCTGTTTTCTATTTTAACTGAAAACAAAGGTCAGAGATCCCATGCCCTATCCTGTCCAGTATGCCATTAATTTTAACTTTCCTTAACAACTACTGTATAAATAAACTCTAATTTATATTAAATTTTGTTTCTAATGTGGCTTGATAATACTTCATGTGCCATACATGGCTATAAATTAGAGAAACAATGATATATACTAAACTTCAAAATTATACTGAGAATAATTCCATCTATCTTGGAGGTAACAAAGACAATTTTTGGAAGAGCATTGCTAATGAATACTTACTATCATGGAACTGGATAAATATCAACATGTTGGCTAAAAGGGGAAAATAGAATAAAAGTATAGAAATGAGAAAAGGGGAAACTTTGGTTCAACAAATATGCCTAAACAAGGTGAAAGTGAGTATAAAGCACCTGTTCCAGAGGTTTCCCACATGGGAAGAAAGAGGGACTAAACCAACTGTCAGTGAGTATTTTCAAGAGTTCTCCAAAGAAACAGAATGGATAGAGTATATGCCTGTGCCTGTCTACCTATCATCCACCTAACTATATAATCTCTTCCTATCTGCCTAGCTATCTATCATCTACCTGTCTATCAATCTACCTAGCTATCTCTGTAGAGAGGGAGAGAACTAGAAAAAGATTGGGATTGATTTTAAGGAATTGGCTCATGTGATCATGCAACTGTGGAGAATGACAAGCCTAAAATCTACAGGTTCAGCTGCTAGTTGGAGACCCAGGGCAGAGCTGACACTGCAGCTCGAGGCTGAAGGCAGTCTGTGGCAAAACCCCCTCCTCCTTGTGGGGAACCAGTTGTATCCTTCCAAGGTCTTCAACTGATTAGATGTGGTCATCCACTTGAAGAGTAATCTACTTTACTCCAAGTCTACTGATTCAAATATTAACCTCATCTAAAAAATACCTTCACAGGAACATCTAGAATAATGTTTAACCAGATATCTAGGTACTGTGGCCTAGCCAAGTTGACACATCAATCACACTGAGTGCCTACTATAAACAAGGTGCCATGACTTTTGTGAGGCATACATGTTATTTAATTTAACTTGTGTGGAGTTGAAAATAACTTCTGGGAATTTAATGGATTTGATGCAAGCTATTTTTCTCATTTTGAGCCTTATGTATAAGTTTTTAAATATCAGACATTGGTGAGAAGCTGAAGAAAAAGTCTTTCTAAATGGAAAAGATTTACAAACACATGTTTTGTCATATCGCTATGGAAAACAGAGAAGAAAATGAAATCTCTGTGAAGTTCTATTTTCATGAAGTTTTAAAACTCACTGAAATAAAGTGGGAGCTATTCATAGCATTGCTACATGCATTTGAGTTTAAACAATCATCAGAAGGTACAATGCAAAGACCAGTAGCTTGTAGTAAAGGAAACCTCAACCTGTTAGCACTGGACTGAATTCCACTTTGCTAACAGAATGGAAAGGAGCAAGGTATAGCGTCAATGCTTGCTAGAGCAGGAAAGTTTCCTGCGAGGTAAAGAAGCAACACTAGTGACTTCTAATTTTTTGGAGAACATACTAAATACCAAAACACTACTGCATTTGAATAGTAATATAAACCAAGTTCTTACAAACTATGACTCAAAAAGGAAAATAAAATTGTGAAACAGCAGTATGAAAATGAACACCCAAGACATCAACCAAAACAAAATCAGCCACGTCAAGATCACAGCTGGGCAATATGCCAAAAGACATTTTCCCACACGAGTCTCTGATCTCCTGTTTATTTGAATCCTGGCAGAGTGTGTTTGCGGCAAAGCGTTCATACAGCACATGCTATGGGCAGATGTCTTGATGCTTTGCTTTCTGAGAAGGGAAAACCAAGGAGGTGGTATGATTAAGGATGAAGAGGGTTTTCTAACTTAGGGTTGGATTCATTCACTTATACTTTATTCACTCATCCATTCATGAATTCCTTTAACTAATTGTTTAGCTTTCATCTGCTACAACTACAGGAGGTGCTGTCATGAAACTGCAAGGAGACGGTCACTTCTTGGATTGCACTTCCTGCCTCTGGCTTGAGAAGCACCTACTCAAGAGTTGTGGATCCCTGGCTGTACCCCTGCTCCTGCCAGATACTGCCTGTCTCCCTGCTACAAACAGCCCAGGAATCTGTGATTGGAACCACTCTTGGCTGGGCACAGTGGCTCATGCCTATAATCCCAGCACTTTGGGAGTCCAAGGTGGGCGGATCAACTTGAGGCCAAGAGTTCAAGACCAGCCTGGCCAGCATGGTGAAATCCCATTTCTACTAAAAATACAAAAATTAGCTGGGCGTGATGGCGTGCACCTGTAATCTCACCTACTCAGGGTGCTGAGGCAGAAGCATCTCTTGAACCTAGGAGGAAGAGGTTGCAGTGAGCCGAGATCACACCACTGCACCCCAGCCTGGGTGACAGAGAAAGGCCATTATCTCATTGCATCCCAACGAGAAGAGGAGTAGGGCATGATGCATCTATTGTCTCTATCTGAGGTAAATACAGATTCAGAGAGTCACATGGGCCTTGAATGGCACCACAGAGTTAGAACAAGACCCAGCTCTTTTTGGAGCTCTTTCCTCATGATGACCTTGTTTCCTGACTCACTTGCATATGATATATCTGAGCCTCTGCCCATTATATGTGTCTGCATGTATGTGTGTGTTACCCAAAATAACACATGGTGCCATTTGAACTGTAGCATCTTACGGCTGTAAGGCACCCTAGATATCACCTGCCTCCGCAAAAAAGAACCACTCTCTCAAGTCTCTCAGCTTCCTGAGAGCCCCGGAGCTAGTCCCATCTGCTTCTCATCCTTGCTGATCTCACATTCCAACTAAGCTCCTCATCTGATTACGAAGTTCATCCTATGGTCAGTCACCTGTGCTCTCTCCACCCTACACGTCTTCCTCTCCACCTCTGACCTTAGCAGCATTCCACAGGGCCTTGCATTTGTTTCTCAATGTCCACTCAAGGAGAACCTACTATTCTGAGCCCTAGGGAGGGTCTGCTAGCAGAGGGGAAGCTGGAGAGTGTTAGTCCAGCTGCCATCAATGTGGCTTTTCTTGCCATTCGCAAACTCCCTCAAAGTCAACTACAAATTCCTTTTGCAAAGCCAGTAGAAATGATGCTATTTTTTCTATGCTTGGATGGGCACTCAAGATGGGACCTGATAGTACTTAATTGTATGATTTCAACAAGTCACTGAATTCTCCCAAGTCTGTGTCCTCCCCATTAGAAAAGGGTGATAGGCGTTCCCAACTTATGAGGTAAATGTGAGCCATGTGATCTGAGGTAGAGAGGGCATTTCAACAAGTAGATGCCTCTGCAGATGATTTCAATCAATGTTAGCTACCATTGTTCTCTTTTAAGTGTATTAGGCATATTCTCATGCAATAATGTATAGCAGAAAGTCTTATTCTAAGGAATTCCACTAAAATATTATTCTTAGCAGTGACATAGAAATACTCAAAATTTTTTATTTAGCAAGGTAATTATTGCAAATACAGACCTTCAACAGCAAACAAAAAAGACAATATTGAAAATTTTGTTTCAGGAAGAATGTGCATCACGATGCAAGAATGACTATGTTTAAGGAATAGCAAGTGGCCTCAACAGGCATCCAAGTTTCTACAGGTTAGAAAGTGACAATTATTCTTTTTCCTGTAATCAAAAGTTTCTCATTCACAGTGGATTTGGGACCTATGGTTGATGGTGGGATATGGATTTCTTATTAGGTGCAACATTCTTATCAACATGCTTAAATAAAATATTAATGTTAGTAGCATTGCTGCATATGACTTTTGCCTGGCAAACAACAATGAATAGAAATTTATTTTAAAATGGAAACAGCTCTGAGGGGGGAGAAAAGTAGTCCAGCCGTGTTTATGAAGTAGACTCCACAGAGAACAGGGTGACCCTGCATAACTAAGCTTAGCTAATCCTGTAGGTCCACTGCCAACTGTCCAAGTGTTTTATTCTTGCCCAAGCCCGCAGCTAGGATTCTGGAAGATGACAGTCCTATCAAATAGAAAGTTTTCCAGATAGTATTGCAATAAAAGTATATTTTCCTACACAGGTAACTTTCCGCTTTTGATAATGCCATTCCTGTGTAGGGCCCTAAGGAGTCCTCCACCTTTCCTTCATCCATGGAAGATATTCAATGCTCTACCTAAGAATAGAGGGGCCATTATCTCATTGCATCCCAACAAGAAGAGGAGGAGGGCATGATGCATCTATTGTCTCTATCTGAGGTAAACACAGACTCAGAGAGTCACATGGGCCTTGAGTGGCACCACAGAGTTGGAACAAGACCCAGCTCTTTTTAGAGCTCATTCCTCTGATGACCTTGTTTTCTGACTCACTTACATGTGATATATGTGAGCCTCTGCCCATTATATGTGTCTGCATGTATGTGTGTGTTACTCAAAATAACACATGGTGCCATTTGAACTGTAGCATCTTACGGCTATAAGGCACCCTAGATATCAACATATCATCCTTTCAAAGGTAATGTAACTTACACTCAAAGAAATAGATTTCTTTTTTCAAAATCAGATTTCTAATTATTATTAAGGTGGGATCAAAATCCATTTTTTAGCAATCAAATCTGTATATTATGCTGTAAGTGGCCCTAAAACGTACAATTTAAACTTCATACCTACTTTATCATTAATTGTTGCATTATCTTGATTCTTGATTTCTTAATGCAGTAGTAATTTTCTTCGCATTCCAAAATATTCAATGCTAACTGCATTGTTTATGCTCAATAGATATTTGTTGTTACATTAAATTGATACAAATTGAGAGTCAAGGAAACAAATCACTGCATACACACACATTCTTTTGAAGCATCAAATATGGTAATTAGATATAGGGTCTGTTTGGAAACCAAATCTATTCTCCAAAGAAAAATAATTACAAAAGTAAGCTTCCCAGGTCAGCTCATATGATCTCAGCTTACTTCAGTTGCACCCCGTGTGGGTTTACAATGTATAGTAAAAGAATGCTGAACTGGATCTCAAGCAAATTTTGAGTTATACTGTTGATGCTAGTTAGCTGTAACACCTTGGGTAATGCATTAATTTCATGTGATCCAGTTTTTTAAATCTCAAAAGTATAAGGGTTAAACTAGAAATCTTCATCCATTTTACCTTAAAGGATTCAAATGGACTTCAGTGATATTCACGGATAAGCAAGTGTGCTATGCAGATAGGGAAGGGTTACCATTTGTGTTCTAAAAACTAAGTATTAATTATAATGTACTTCTCTACACAAAAAATTGGGTACAGCTGTTCACAGAAGCATTATTCATAATAGCCAAAAAGTAGAAACAGGTGAAATATTCAACAACTGCTAAATGGATGCACAAAACGTGGCATCTCCATACACTGGAATGTTATCTAGCCATAAAAATAAATGAAGTATTGACACATGCTACACAACATGGATAGACCTTGAAAACATTGCCCCAAGTAAAAATGTCAGTTGCAGAAACTACATATATTGTATGATTCCATTTACATGAAATGCCCAAAAAAGGCAAATCTATAGAGACAGAAAGTAGATTAGTGTCTGTGTAGAGCCGAGATGGGGCAGTGGGGAGTGACTGCTAGCATGCTAACAACACCTCTATGGAAAACAAGTCAAGGATCAATGAGTGTGATGCCAGAGCATATGGAATCACATAAACTGAGGACTCCAAGTCAATGGTGTCCTATTTATCAATGACATTTAATCAAGAATAACAGAAAAGACTTGTCTCCCCATTTTGTCCTACCTTCTTGTTTTTCACCAGCATGCTCTTTCCCGGGTGCAGCAGGAGGGAGGAGAAAGCCCTTGGTACCCGTACATTTTCCTCTGAGCCTAATTTCCATAACTCAGAAAATGCCTGCAATATGATTTAACAACTACTAATGAAAATATCAAGAATTTCATATCAACCACTTATTTTGAGTACTTGAGAAATAATGAAGCAAACAAAAAATTCAAAAGAGCTAATTAGACGAATTTAACTTGTATATTGCAAGGAGAATCATATTTTGTACATTAACTAACAGATCAAAAAGCATGTCATTTTGTGCTTAAAAGCACACTTTCAAGCACAAGATATTTTAGGCTTTGATTGAAGCTACATTTACATTGGCATGAAGGCCATAATCTTTGCTTTGGGGACCCAAATGGAGAAATTTCTCTGATAATAAGAATTATCTTTCTAATCTATGACCAGTAATGATTCATCTGTAATTATGTGCTGTACTGTTTTTGCCTAAGAATGATCCTAACTACATTTCATAGCAGTAAATTATTGGATTAGAAAGAAAATGTTGGCTGGGCACAGTGGCTCACCCCTGTAATCCCAGCACTTTGGGAGGCCGTGGTGGGTGGATCACGAGGTCAGGAGTTCAAGATCAGCCTGGTCAACATGGTGAAACCTTGTCTCTACTAAAAATACAAAAATTAGCCGGGTGTGGTGGCAGGCCCCTGTAGTTCCAGCTACTTGGGAGGCTGAGGCAGAGAATTGCTTGAACCCAGGAGGCGGAGCTTGCAGTGAGCCAAGATGGCCTGGGCAACAGAGCAAGACTGTCTCCGAAAAAAAAAAAAAAAAGAAAAGAAAGAAAATGTTGACATTGACAAGCCACTCACTCCTGGAATTGCAGGACTATCCCCTGTTAGTTGCTCATCTCTTCATAATGGATGACATTTCACTCCCTATTTAGTCAAAATGGACATGATTTTACCCCCATTCTGTCTGCAGGTGTGGGTCTCCCTGCTGGATGTGTGCCTTGTGTTCAACCCTACAATAAACCTAAAGTGCTGATCTGTGATTCCCATAGGCTGGGCCTGTGTCCTCTTGTGGGCCTCTGCATCTGCCCTGGAGCCCTGAAAATGACTTCTCTCTCACCTACCTTCATTTCGTTGTCTCCACATGTGTTTGAATCCCCAACCTCTTACCAGCACTGAAGAGTTAAACCTTTAATTGTGGAAGTTCAAGCATTAAACTTGGTCAGCAGAATTTTTTTTTTTTTTTTTTTTAAGAGCTAGACTTCTAATCTCACGATCCACAAGTCCTATGTCATTTGAATAATGTTTATTTATTTGTTTATTTTTTTAAGATGCAATCTCACTCTGTTGCCCAGGCTGGATTTGATCTTGCGATTTCAAACCACCCTCCAGTCTCAGCCTCCTGAGTAGCTGGGACTACAGGTGCACACCACCATGCCTGGCTCTTAAAAAATTTGTTTTTGTGTGGAGACAGGGTCTCTCCATGTTGTGCAGGCTGCTTCATCTGCATAGTTTTAAAGCCATCACCCCTTTCAGTGGACTCTGCAAAACCCAACGAAAGGACAAAGGGGAAGGTAAGCATCTGAGTAAGTAACCTGGCTCAGACTGAATGACACTCCGGTTTTTACGTTTATCTGCATAACTATAAAATCAAGTAATTGAGGGCTCTCTGCATTCTGGAAAATGTTTTCTTTCCTGCTGTACTGTCCTTGCCAAACATTCTGCCTGCTTGTCACTCATCTGGTGTGTGGAGACACATGAATCATGACACACTTACCCCCTTACATGAGGCTAGACCAACATAAACTGCTTAAACTACTCCATACAAAGTACAGCACTAATGAAGTACGGGAACATAAAGACAAACCACAACCGTAGTTAATAATACATTTAGAAAATGAATTCATTTCATTAAAATGAGAAGAAATATACTCTATGTAGGACAGCCATAGCTAAACTTAGCTCAGGGGAATGGCATTTTGCTGATGTTGCTCTTTCCAATCTTTTTACAAAACATGGTGGTCTGCTGGGAACTGTGAGAATGAGGCAAGACTCATACACCTCTTCAGGATCCCCACATGAACACCATTTAGGGGTGCAGAAGCACCATCTTAATGCTGTGCTTCTAGAACTGGGGTAGGTTACTGACTATGCTACTTATGTTAGAGCTTTTCAGCATGCAGCCTTAAAAGACTGAATTAACTTATGCATCTTGTAACTAAAATTTCATACCCTTTGACCAAAATCCCTCCATTTCCCTCACCCTCCTATCCCCTGGCAAAACACCTTTCTGCTCTCAGCTTCTATGAGTTCTTACATTCTACATATAAATGAGAGCATGCAGTGTTTGTCTTTCTGAAGTATCTTTCAGCAGTATCTGGCTGAAATAAAGCTGGAGGAGGGGAATGAAAATCTTTAAAAAAGAGAGAGACTGAATTACCCATGCCTATCTAAGTTAACGTATTATTTACCATGGTTCTTAAAGTCCTGGTTTTTTTCTTTGTTTTCCTACTTTCATTTATATTAAGGATGATCAATGGGTCCAGGATATGTCTGTCTGATCATTTCATATAACTGTTTAGCAAAATAAAAGTTAGGAAGAATAAAAATGAAAACAAATACATGCAGAGAATATAATCTAGTTAGAAAACTGCTATTTTGCAACCTTCAGTAAAATAAATGAAATTGAGAAATACTAATCAACAAAAGTCCAGTTTTTAAATGTGTATCTGGAGACAAAACTGTGTCTGGTCAGAGCTACCCTATGCCATGCACTGCCTGGCTGTACATGACCCATCCCATTCCACAGCTGAACCAAACTTACCATCCACATCAGTTTTAACACACACTGAGGAGACATGCGAGAACCACTGTAAAAAATAGCAAAATAAAGTTGAAGATGGCCAGTTACCTGAAAAGATTAGATGTTGTCAATCTAGATAATTCAATCAAAGTACACAGTTTGGGTTGTTTGTTTTAGGTTTTGCCTCAATTGTACTATATTAGCTTTGTAAGGTTCTCAAGTTGTACAAGGTGTTTTGCTCAAATGCTTAAATTATGTCTTTGCAGAACCTAAAATTACTATATATGCAAAGATAAGTTAAATGTCTCTCTGCAAAATGAAAGTAACTCAGATCAGAATTTTAAATCTCTATGATCTTAGTATCAGTGAAACCTGTTAAATAAATAGCAATTGATGTATATAACACTTCAGGAGACTTCTTTGATCAGCAGTTCTGTCTAGCTGGAGGAAAACGTATTCTGGCATAGAAAACAATATATGGCAGTCAAAAGAAAGCAGAAGAAACATGGCATGGATAATGAGATGACATACTTGGGTCCTAGAATTCTTTTGCCAAGGGCTTAGAAATCAAGGTCAAGGGCTTCTCAGAGCTTACTGCCCATAAATCGACAAGCCTGAGAAAAGCTTATAAATGACATTAATCTCCATGATGACACAGCAATGGAATATAGAACCCTTTACATGTGTGGCAATGCTGTTTTGTAGCATGGGCCACCACAGTGGTTTGGCAGCACCTCTGGTAATGCTGGACGATGATTTAGCCTTGGTCTTTTACTGAGGAGAGTACTGCCAACGTGAATATTGGGAACTCTTCCCTTTCTGCTTACATTTATAAGCAGCAAGTCCATTAAAATCAAAAGAATATGACTAAGTGCCTGATAACAGCCAATCATGTTAATTCATTTCTCATTAAAAACAAATAAGTGATGAAAAGGTACTCCCAGTGGATTTGTAACTGTAAGAGCTTACTTCTTGCCTGTGCATGTGAATGGGCTAAAGAGGCTTGAAGCATTCACTGGGCCCTGCTATAGCACAAGGCTCTGCCTCACCAGAGGTGCCAGGGCAATGTGCATGCTGAGCTCCTTATGAAGACAGCCTGTCATCGAGCCAGCAGGGACTGCAACTCTGCTGGAGGACAATATCACTTTACTGCATGAATACAATCTAATGAGATCATTTTAGATTTAAAATTATTTTAGCTAGCAAAAACCAAAGAGTGATTTGTCCAATGAGTACACACAACAGATTTAGGAGATAAGTGAATATACATTGAAATACATTACACAAAGTCTTTGGTCTTTGGTCTTTAAGGGAAATGAAATGTGCCAAATATTCTGACTAAGAGTGTTCTCACTTAAAATATGCATGAAATATGAACCTTTTATAAACATAACACTAAAGATACCTAATATTAAAATTGTGGCAAGCATAATTTTTCTTTTGATGTTCATGGAAACATTTCAGATTTGATCACATTTTTTGAGTCATTAATAACAGACCAATTAAATAGATGTCAGTTAAACATTTTGCTTACTGGAATACTAGAAAATAAACATTAGCATATATTGATCTCAAATAACTGAAAAGTATTGTAGCTTTCTACAATATTTCTAGAATACAATGTTTCTTCTTTGGAGTAATACAATAAGACATATTACTTACAGTAATATTGCAGAACAGTAAGTCAATATGCTTTTTAGAAAAAGAAATAGGAAACATTAACATTGGAAAAGAAAAACTCTGGACTTATAATAATGAAAATTAGTTTTGTCAACAGTCTCTGGCTCAATATTTTATGAGAGGGGAAGATTTAACTAAGGGCTTCTGTCATGTAAAATTTCAATTTAGCATGACGATTTAGAAATACAAACTGTATTAGAATCAAAAATTAAAGACTCTAAGAAAGAATAGAGAAAATACACTTTCTAGTTCTTTTGAGTTTCGCTTTTGAGTACATATTTCTCCGTGAAAAATTGCCACAGAATAAGAATTGTAAACAAATCACCTCTCTCCTCTAAATAGCAGCATTTACGATTTAACTTTCACTTATAGTACTCATTAGATCTTACAGCCTAATATAATTTTTATTAAAGAGAGCTGTTGGTGACTTTTATGTTTGATACATAGTTACTAATCAAGTGCCTGAACCAGTTAGCTACTTGACATCTCTCTGAGTGTGGCCTACTAATTTAATTACTACACTTTAAGACAATAGCATTCATTTAAGTTTTACTTTCTAACCATATGTGATTCTCTCTCTGGTAGTACTTCCTTTAAAAATTACCCAGTTAGCTTATAATTATCAGAGAAATAAAGGTTGAATTAAAATAGATGCTAAGTGACTACAAATCTTTTTATACAAATCATTCTCATAACAGTGCTAATCTTGTCCTCTACAATTTGATTGTAACAGAAAATATTATTAAATGATATCAATCCTTAACTTTTTCACTAAAGAAATAAAGGAATTTCCATCTTTTGGTTTTCAATCTAGAACATTTTTGTTATGAATATAATAGAAGTGAACGAAGGAAAAAGCAGCAAGTTGTAGTTATGCAATTACTACATAAAGCAATTTCAAGTTGCCTATGCAGAACTGAAATAGTACCTTTTTCACAGATGGGATTTTCCAAGAAGCAAACTGAATCTGCACAAAACTGGCTTTATTTTTCTGACAGAGGATGTGTTTTCCTTTACTCAATGGGTGACCCGACATCAGCAATAACAATACGAATGTCTGAACAGGGCTATGAACTTTTCAAGCAAATATCCAGTGTCTCAGGTAATTTAATTCTCAACATAACCTAATGAGATAACAAATACATATCTTCTACATTTCCTTTGTATTTACATATCATCAAAAGTATGAGAAAAACTTATAATCTTCATAGTCTTAAAATATTTTACTCTCTGTGCCAGGCACCTTCTGTGAGCATCTTCAGATGACTCCCCACCTTGTCTACCCTTCTTAGCACTTGGAGCCCTGACCTGTATGGTCAGGGCACTTGTAATCTCTAGTTCCCAGGGAAATTTGGCCAATGGGCAGCATCAACAGAGAACAGAGGAAGGAGAGAGGACAATGAGGACAGGACATTGACCCTCTGTTTCCCTCCCAGGGTCCTCTCAGACTGGCTGGATCCCTGGAGAGAAGATTGCAGTTTCTGTGAGTTGGTCTACTGTATCCACAGACAAGAGGAGGAGGGGCTTTGACCTCACTGTTTCCTGTGAGGACTCTGTCTGTCACAGTCTCTTCTGCTGGTTTCTCCTTACTTTGTTCTTCTATATGTTGGAGTTCTTCAAAGTCATTCCTAGACTTTAATCTTCTTGTCACTCTTGGTGGTCTCATTCATTCTTATAGATATAAATCTCACCTATAATCTAATAATTTCTAAATTTATATGTCAATTTCAGACTCCTCAGAGCCCTACACTCATGTATCTACCTATTGATTTGCATCTCTTCCTGGAAGGCAATAAATTTATCTACATGAATGTACATGATACTGAACAAGTGATTTCTGCGTATCCCACCAGTCAATATTGTTCTGTCTCAAGTTATTTCCATTTCAGTAATTTTTACCTACTCAGTTAGCCAAGTCAAACACCTAGAAGTTCCACCTTGGTTTCTTCTTATGATTACCTATTAAGTCAAAGCTATTAAAAAGTCATATATATATATATATATATATATTTATTTATTTATTTATTTATTTATTTTTTTTTTTTTTAGACGGAGTCTCGCTCTGTCGCCCAGGCTGGAGTGCAGTGGCCGGATCTCGGCTCACTGCAAGCTCCCCCTCCCGGGTTTACGCCATTCTCCTGCCTCAGTCTCCCGAGTAGCTGGGACTACAGGCGCCCGCCACCTCACCCGGCTAGTTTTTTGTATTTTTTTAGTAGAGACGGGGTTTCACCTTGTTAGCCAGGATGGTCTCGATCTCCTGACCTTGTGATCCGCCCGTCTCGGCCTCCTAAAGTTCTGGGATTACAGGCTTGAGCCACCGCGCCCGGCCAGTCCTATATATTTAACTCTGGTAACACATTCCAAATCTGCCATCATCCATCTCCACATTACTGTGATGTGTGGCCTGGTCCACTGGAGTGGCATCAGACTCTGCACAATACTGCCACTGCCTCATCCCAAGTCAGACTTTTTGGTGGCTGTTGATAAAAATAACAATAACAGCAATAATGGCTGGATTACCATGTACCTCCTTAAACCCTTTAGACTACTGCCTATTTCTCTAACCTGTTCTAAGCTAGCATCTTCTTCACTCCTGAGCTCCAGTCACAGCAGCCTCTAATCTGTTGGACAGGGCAAGATCTTTCCCATTTCCATGCTTGTGTGTGAGTTTTTTCTCTTTTGTGGAATGCCTCTCACTATGGTTTTATGCAGGACTGGTTCCTTCTCTTCGGTTCTCACCCTTAGAGGGGAGTCTTCTCTCCCCACATTCTCATCAGGATTTTGCATCGTTTAACACAACAGCACAAAAAAATCTTTGTAACACTTCTCATAATCTGTCGACTGTCTTTCCTTAGAGGCTCTCTGAGGACAAAGGCTTGTTTTATTGTTTTATTTTTCATGGCATGATACAATATATAGCACATGGAAGTTATCTGAATGAACACAAACAGTAAAAGCAGTTCACTATAAGAACAGTCTGTTGATGATAAAAACATTTAGGTCTAAAATAACATTTCTGGCAGAAAGCTTTCCCCAGGCTCCAAAGTCTTCTTGAGATCAAACCAGTTCCAACTATGCTCATAACATAACAAACAAAAGAGCAGTTCTGGGTGATATATTTCCCAGTACCTACCCTCACTACTCCCTTCACTCACAAATTGCCTCAAGAAGTTCAATGGATACTTCTAAGGAGTCAAGTTTCCCATTAACAGCACTGCCATTTCCTGGTTATCTGACAGGGCCAGCATCTCAGTGTCTACACTCTCTGTGTCTCAGTGGTTTCCCCAGAAAAATGGATTAATTTCATTTGTCTCTCAAGATTTGCGAGGATTTATTTAGATATTGTAACCGGATGCTAATAGGCATTCTGTTAATAACACTGATTATTTTTACTTTTATTTCTCAGTCCACTGATTATTTCCCTTTTCACAGATAAAATATTGCTGTTTTCACCTTTAAGTATTTTCCGTAGCATAAAAGTATGATGAATCAGATGTCAGCAAACCTAATTTCTAGCTTTACTTTGACCACCATCTGCATAAAGTCAGAGTAAAGATATAAACTTTCTTAGTCTCAATTTTACTATCCCCCAAATGCAAGTGTTAGAATAATTTAAAATTCTCTGCCAACCCTAAGATTGTAAGGGTTTTATGAATAACCAATGAAAAAAAGATGTTTTAGATATTGTTTGGACAGCAGATTTATAACATTTAAAAATTATCTTTAAAAAATAAAGTGAGCTCTTTGCAAGTAAAGAATTGCACAGCATCACAATAGTGACAATATTTCCTGGAATTTCAAGAGAACTTCACATGTCTCAGAGCTGTGAGAAGTAGAAGAGAGCTGGGGAGCATTTGGTATACTCACATTTAGCAGATGTGAAAGTAGGAGCCAACAGCCTTTTTGGATGCCAAATTAAAGCCAACTGCCCAGACGTTTTACACATGATCAAATGTATCATTTTTCTTAAGCAAATACATGACTTATTACTTTTATTTCTTAGTCCACTGATTATTTCCCCTTTCACAGATAAAATACCTCTGCCTTCAACTTTAAGTATTTGCCATAGTCTAATAATAAGATGACTTAGCATAGTAATTAGTATAGTATAAAATATGAAAATTAGTTACATTAGATGACAAAATGCTGACATATTAATAAGGTGTGTTTTACTTAATCGGCAAAAAAATCTCCCCTGGATTTCCAATTCCATTTAAAAATTTTAAAAAATAGCATAAATATTAGTACAAATAAGAACTACTAGAGGAATAGCATATAAAATGTTGAGTAGTTTTTCAAAATCATTCCAATTGTAATTAAATGGGAAATAAATTGTATTAATACAATTTCATTGCATTTATCATGTGCCCTGGGACTTTGAGATGATAGCATGTTTAACATTCATTTTAATAGAAATTAAGCAAGCAACATTTAAAATTTACTCAGAGAAGAGTCTGTAAATATATAATGAAATAAGTTGTCCTTTGAACTTTTCTTTAAGGAATGCGTTTAAAAAAAGTATTTATTTATTTATTTTTATTTATTTATTTTTGAGGTAGTGTCTCACTCTGTATCTCAGCCTGGAGTGTGGTGGCGTGATCTCAGCTCACTGAAACCTCTGCCTCACGTGTTCAAATGATTCTCCTACTTCAGTATCCCAAGTAGCTGGGAGTATAGGTGTGCACCACTACACCTGGCTAATTTTTGTATCTTTAGCAGAGATGAGGTTTCACCATGTTGTCCAGGCTGGTATCGAACTCCTAGGCTCAAGCAATCCTCCCAAAGTGCTGGGATTGTAGGCCTGAGTCACCTCACCTGGCCAAGGAATACTTTAATAGTAACTGAAATATACTTGAGAATTTCAGACACTAACAATTGTCAAAAACATAGCTAGAATAGGATAGCTCAATGAAGCCAAACATGTGCTAACAGCTATTCCCTTGTGCTTTTGGAAGTATGGCTATCTTAGGCAAACAACCGACCTATGAGCACATGGAATTCAGATCTCTCTTTTATCACAATGGAAAAATATAAAAATCGTAGACATCCCTGAGTCCATGTACGAAGTAATGCCGTTTCTTACAATGAGCTACATGAAGGGCAGGAATTAATATAGTTCACTCCAAATATTTTCACATGGATTTGTGCAATTCAAAATAGCAATTATAATACCAGGAAGTGAGCTTCATGTCTATAAGAAAAAAAGAGTGATCGGCCGGGCGCGGTGGCTCAAGCCTGTAATCCCAGCACTTTGGGAGGCCGAGACGGGCGGATCACGAGGTCAGGAGATCGAGACCATCCTGGCTAACACGGTGAAACCCCGTCTCTACTAAAAATACAAAAAAACTAGCCGGGCGAAGTGGCGGGCGCCTGTAGTCCCAGCTACTCGGGAGGCTGAGGCAGGAGAATGGCGTAAACCCGGGAGGCAGAGCTTGCAGTGAGCTGAGATCCGGCCACTGCACTCCAGCCCCGGCGACAGAGTGAGACTCTGCCTAAAAAAAAAAGAAAAAAAAAGAAAAAAAGAGTGATCTTAAGAAGATTAGTGAATTACAGATAAAACATGAGGACTGAAATACATGTAGTAAAATACCCGAGGATTCAGTATTCATTCTTGATTTTCAATTAAGCTGTAAATTATCTTTTATTTTTATGAAATAGAATAGTTTGCTAGCACCTTTTTTCACATGATGACATCGACTCTTTGTGTTCATGTAAATGTGTGGTGCGATTTCGAAAGATTCATTGGCAAATATTTGTTAGACAACATCCCCACTGGTCTCCTCACCAACCACAAACCAATGACCAGCACCTTTCCTAAGAAGAGCAGCTTTTAGAACCATCAGGCCTGGAGAGAATGAATATGACTTCAAACACTAAAGGTGTGTAGCATGAGAACAATGAAAGAACTTTCCTACTTAACCTGAGGGAGCTTTGGGTCCGGAGTTGAAATCCAGTGGGTAAGGATTTGTGTACCTCTCCTGTGGAAGGTGTGGTCTCAGAAGCTCTGCAACATTTAAGAGAAGGGTGGCAAAGATCAGGGAGGAAGTAGCAGGAAAGACCAAAAGGTGGCCTGGGCCTCTCCATGCCCTGAGCCTGGGGGCTGTTAGGAATTTGTAGCTAAGGCAGCTCAGGGGAGAAACGCTTCTTTCCAGTGCCTCAGAAAATGACTGACAGCCTTCCAGCCCGAGGAGCACAGACGCTCAATCCTTCTCACTAATTTTGCCGAAACTGAGCTTTAGGCATCAATCATGAGTGAGCCAAGAACACTGAGGATCCAGAGAGGAAATATAAACAAAATCGTCTTTATCAAAATACAGCTTCTAGAGGAGACAGAGGATGTTTTGCACCAAAAAAATAATAAGAGTACTTAAGAAGATTCGAGTACAAGATTCAAAAGTCCAGGAACATAATTTTCAAACTAAACTATTGAGTAGATGATTTAAGAAGAGGATAGTAATTGTTCAGTGACTCCAACGTTCAAGTTGAAGAAATATCTTAAATTACATAAGTAAAAAATGCAGCAAACAAGGGTCATGAGAGAAAAATAAACAGATTTGGGGAAGACATTGTGTTCCTCACAACAATAGATCTACATTCTTCATGTCTGGTAGAGAACATCTAAACCTTTTTAAGATTCAACTTCCTCACCACAGTAAAATAACCTATGATAATTAATGAATAATAAAATAATACATGTAAAACAGTTTTTGGAGGCCCAGCTTAGAGCATGAATTGAGTTAATGTTAGATTTTTAAAATAATTAAAATATCAGTCTCTGTGGAGTTTAATTTACAGAGGTTTTATGAGATTAAAACGGAGAGAATAATTAAGAGATTCTGTGTTTTTTCTTGTTTTTTTTTTTTTTTTTTTTTTTTTCATTTGTTTGTTTGTTTGAGACACAGTCTTGCTCTGTCACCCAGGCTGTAGTGCAGTGGCACGATCTCAGCTCACTCCAACCTCTGCTTCCCGGGCAAACAATTCTCCTGCCTCGGTTTCCCAAGTAACTGGGATTATAGGCTCCTGCCACCATATCCAGTTAATTTTTGTATTTTTAGTAGAGACGGGGTTTCACCATGTTGGCCAGACTGGTCTCAAACTCCTTACTTCATGTGATCTGCCAGCCTTGGCCTCCCAAAGTGCTGGGATTATAGGCATGAGCCACCATGCCAGGCCTGATATCAAATTTTAATATAAACACAGAGCTTTAATAGAGTCAAAACATGTTTTTTGGACGATGTTTAAGTATCTTTGAGCATTTTCCTATAAAATGTTAAGCTCCTATGATTTGATTTCCAGAAAAATTAGAAACTGGCGATTGCAATTACACAAAGTCACTCCTGAGGTAACTCTCAAGATTAAAAAGTCTTCTAGCAATGTACAACTTGTTACCAATTTTCACAGCTTGTTAGAAAACACAAATATGTTCAACTACATAGACAACATCTTTGCAATATTAGAATACATTTAAGTTTAAGAATAATTATCCTTCCTGGAAGATGCCATTTATACTGTGTATGTTTGTATCAGTGGAAATGGGGCACAAGCCCCCGGTTGCTTTGGACCCTCATAAAGATGGTGGTGACAACAAAAAGGATGTATTCACCAGTACAGCTCTTTATAGCCTTGAAATACAAAGTGGTTAAACATTGGTCATGTTTATCTCATCACTGAGGAAAAGTTGTAAATGGACTGAGGACAGAAATTACTTTTTTTTTTTTTTTTTTTTTTTTTTTTTTTATGACGGAGTTTCGCTCTTATTGTCCAGACTGGAGTGCAATGGCGCGATGTTGGCTCACTGCAACCTCCACCTCCCAGGTTCAAGAATTCTCCTGCCTCAGCCTTCCAAGTAGCTGAGATTACAAGCATGTGCCACCATGCCTGGCTAATTTTTTTTGTATTTTTACTAGAGACAGGGTTTCACCATGTCGGCCAGACTGGTCTTGAACTCTTGGCCTCAAGTGATTTGCCCGCCTCAGCCTCCCAAAGTGCTGGGATTACAGGCGTGAGCCACCACACCTGGCCAAAATTGTTCTTTTTACTCTTTTTTATATCTCTCGTAGCAATTAAGAATTGCTAAATTTGTTGTGAATGTGTTAAACGTCTATGTTGAATATGCTAATATTATCATTGAAAATATGAATATTTGGGGACATTAATTTTAAGAAGAAAGAACATGCTGTGTAATTGAAATGGAATTTGAATCCAACTAGAGGTTACATGTCCTATTAATTATTTCATGAGGATACAAGATTAATCTTTCCATGGTTTAGATCTTGTCTAGGTAAAAGGAACAAGAATATCGTGTAATGGTTGATATTCATAAAATTAACCAGATTCAGATTACATCAGATGGCCCACTTTGACTACAAAAAATATTGTGAGACTTAATTTAATATTAATACACTTCCCTGCTTTTCCAAAGAACAGAAAAAAAATCAGCTTTTTATTTCTGAAGTAAAGAAAAGAATATTCTGAAATCCTACTTTTGATTCTATAATATAAAAGGTACCGCCAGCCATGTTAAAACCAGTGCCTTTCAAATATTTAAAATGTTCAAAAACCCAAGTAAAATTTAGGGAGTATTGAAGTCCTTGGTGTGTGTATATATCCCATCACCATACGCGTATCTCCCAGGGTTTTCAAGATTTTATTCACAGTCTCATTGTAGCCTAAATTAGAGAGAATGTATATTGAACTATTATGTCTACAAAGTTATTTACAATATTTTATCCAGTTATAGTAACAGACTTTTATGTGCTTAAGAGTATGAAATAATTTTGACAAAAGTAGCTAGGAGTCAGCTTTATATAAACAACAACAGAAGAAGACTGACAGTAACTCAAAAACAGTACAGCTGGAAAAGATAAACCTTTAGGAAAATACTTCTCACATTTATAGATACAGAATAGATAGATGATATAGATACATAGATGATAGATACAGATGGTGGACTAGAGAGGGCATTGGCCAAAAATAGGGGCTTTGGAGTCAATTAGATCCAAGTTTGCTTCCTGGTTTTCTTAGTTAGTAAAACCCAGAGAGCAAGGTATTTAATCTTTCTGATTGTCAGTCACTTTCTTTGCAAAAAGAAGATGCTTATAATGACCTGCTTTCATACCGCAATGAAGTTTAAGAAGAAGGATATTGTGAATTATTGTCCAGCAAATATCCCGTTGTTCTTGGTCCCACTGTGCACAAAGGGTCCAGGCCTACTCCTTTCCTGCTTGGCCATGTGCTTTGACGGTGGACCTTGAGCTAACTGACACAGGCAGAGACCTTCAGTGCCTGTGTACTGAGGCTTGCCTGTCATGCTCTAGCCATCCACAGAGGGAAAGGGACGCTCACAACTGCTGCCCCTTTAGCCTAGGCCCTGGCAGGCAAGTGCGTGAAGCAGACCTGAACCCAGCGAGTTTGCAGGAAGACTGAGTCCTGCATAGATCAGCTGAACATGGGTCATATTCTGACTGGTGAATGTGAAAATAAATGCTTGTTTCAAGCTTATTTTAAGTCACTTTGTTTATAAGGCAGCATTATCGGGGCGACTGCTGATTGACATAAGACCCAGGATGAACGGTTAAATGAATGCAGACCTCGGCTTTCTAATTATTTGGAGCTCCCCAGTGATGTAACACAATACCATTAAAAATAAAGCATTTGTATTCCGTAAGCTACAGCAGAGCATAGAAGACCTGCCAGGATGCTGCACCCAAAAGTTCCACATTGCGAGGAGGGCAATCTTGTAGCCATAGATTCTAACGGTCTGTGAGTTTGTGTATTCAAGTACTGAAGTTAATCTACCAAACTTCCAACGCTGTTTTGAACAATGTAAATTCGAAGACTAAAGATGAATAATAAAAAAAATTAGCCAGGCATCGTGGTGGGCGCATGTAGTCCCAGCTACTCAGGAGGCTGAGGCAAGAGAATCTCTTGAGCCCAGGAGGTGAAGGTTTCAGTGAGTCAAGATCACGCCACTGCATTCCAGCCTGGGCAACAGAGTGAGACTCCATCTTAAAAAAAAAAACAAAAAAAGTACTAATATATGTTATGAAATTACACAAATATCCTTTTTCCAAATATTTATTCTTAGCACAGCATCTACTGATCTATAGAATGAAGGATGTAGCAAATTCCATTAATCCCCAGAATAGAATTCTAGACTCACACCCTACAGCCTACAGAGCTCTGTAAAGTCAAATGTGATGTACTGTTTAACCCTCCTAGGAGCTGCGCTTTTCTCAGTGAAAGAGTTGTGAAATGAGTGTCAGAACTGGGACCTTTCGAAGACTTGGTACTCGGATCCTATCACACAATAATCAAGAGGTACACAACATAAGGATATAGTAACTGCTGAAATAATTTCGAAAGGGACATTTAAACAGATATTTTCAAAATTAGTATACAATAAACACTTCAATGATAATATAGTGAGATAAAATTATTTAATTCTGCATTAATATTGTAACCACTTTATTTGCTTTTGAACCATAATGAGATTAATTTTTCCTGCTTTAATATTTAAAAGCTTTTAAAAATAAGTACATTAATCAAATTAATGTGATAACAAAAACTAAGCATTTAAACTTAAGTGGGTACTAAAATATGTTTATGGAACCAAAATTAAAATGAAAAAAGTGCAAATACAATACATTGTGATGTGACGTAAACGTTTGCTTTTCTAAGAAAGACTCATTTTAATAGAAGAGGAAATGCAATGTAATCTGAAAGTACTAGAAGTACAGAAATATTTCCATTCAAATAAGTTTTATATTTAATGTGGGGCTCACAGTGAAATTTTAAAAACATGGATTATAGGACCAGAAGGGCAAGGATTAAAATTCTGCACATTGGACTAAAGAGAAGTCATTTGGAAATACAAGATGTTTTCTCAAGCCTTCAGACAAAAGTATCTTTCCACACTCATACCTTGTATCCTAAATCCATTCTCCTATCCTTAGCAAGTATTCTGTTCCTCTTTGTTACATGTTTCAGAAAGAACAATAATAGTTTCAGAGATGTGAAGGTATTAACATTATCCTAAAATATTAGCACTTGTGCTTGGTGCTTAGTATTTATCAAATAAAATAGTTACTAGAACATACATTTCATCTTTATACTGCAAGCACCAAGTTTCCAATTCGTTCTTCAATTGGCCAGTTTCTCCACTAGATTGAATGATCCCTTTTTGTAAGCAAGGAATACAGCCTTTGAGTAATATAATTTGGATGCAATATCTGGATGTGTGTCCTTTGGCAAATCACCTCACCTCTCTGAGCCGTCCTTTCACTCCCAACTTCTTTTTGAACAGGGCGGATTTAAATATTTTTTAAAGAAACATATTGAGCAATGAAATAAAGGAGTATTGCATTATGACTGAAATTATAAAATAAACATCCATGAGTTCATACTGATACAATGAATGATTAGATTTGAACATCAGATGGTAGAGAGGAGGCAAATCTCTTATGAAGAGAAATTGCAAATATTGTTTGTAGAAAATCAGCCTTCAAGAGAAAGAGCCTAAATCCTCATAGTGACTGTTTTCCAAACAGCACAGTATGGAGGTGGGTGGAGTGTGAGTAACTTTACAGAGGAGAAACTGGACAAACATAACCCCAGCCAAGTGACGGAAGTCCACATCAACAGTGATATGTTGTGTTGACAGGATGCAATGAAATGGCAAGTCACCTCTGTGGTCTTCCACCTCAAAACACATAAACTCAATCTAGTCATACTTCAAACATCAGACAAACCCAAATATGGGGACATCCCACAGAATATCTGACAATTATGCCTCAAAACTCTCAAGGTCATCAAAAATAAGAGAAGTCTGGGACATGATCGTAACTAAGAGGAGGCTGAGGAGACATGAGGACAAAATGTCCTGTGGTGTACTGGATGGGATCTTGAAGCAGATAAACAACAGTAGATAAAAAGTAAGAAAACTTAAATTAAGTAGGAACTGTAGTAAAAAGTATGACATTGATATTGGTTTATTAATTTTAGAAAATATAGCATACAAGTGTAAGATGTTAATAATAGAAGAAACTTGGTATGGGGTGCTTGAGAACTCTGTGTGCCACATTTGCAATTTTTCTGTGTATTAAAAACTACTCAAAAACTAAAATTTATTTTGAACAAGAAGTACGTTGTCTATAAAGAGCTTTGTAAGCTGGAAAGTTATATGCAAATGAAAGTTGTGATACTTGTTAGTAAATTTTTCCTTGTCTTCAGTCCTAGGTAGGTCTCAGTCAAGACAAATAGGGCATCAATTCAGAAAACTTATTAGATTTTGTGGGCAAGGTTTACAATATTACTTTTACTCCTTTCTACTAATGTTCCAATTGAAAAGGCAGGTCTGTCCTAGTCTATATTTAGCGTACCCTTCCTCCCTTTTGTCTTTTTGAGATATATTTATCTCTAGTCATTTGTATACATTCTCATATATGCCACTAGATTATATACCTTTTCATGTCAAACAGATGACCAACATATGTTTGAACACTTCTCAAGATTTTTACCCCAGTGCCATGTTCACAGTAGGTCTTGCATACTAATAAAATCTGTTCATCTAAAAGCAAGTAAATAAATACAAAATGGTAAAAACAAGAAGGAAAAGGTCATTTATATACTTTTAGACAGATTAACATAGATTAGAATGACAAATCCAATCTCTATCCAGAAAGCTTCCTACCCTTCGGTAACAGACTTATCCCAGAGTTCAGGGCATCTGCTAGTGGAGCGTGACACAGGTTTCCAGCTAGAATGTCAACCAGATCTCAAGGCAGGCAAGCGGCCAGAGGCCGGAGGGACTCACTCAGGCTGCAGGCCAGTCTGCTGGTGAACCTGAAGCAGGTGCAAAAGCCTCTATGACCAGCTTCAGAGCCATTTCAAATGTGCATATATATACAAATGTGCATATATATACACATTAATGTAAATATATAATATATTAATATAAATCTATAATATATAAATTAATGTAAATATACTACATATTAATATAAATATATAACATATAAACATTTGTTTAATGAATTTCAGAGGAAAAGTCAGAAGAAAGTACTATCAGGTTCTGAATATCAGTTATGAGTGAGGTGACCATTCTGGTGCATCCTGAAGGTGTAGGAGTGCCGTAAAGACAACTTCTTCTGGGAAGAGGCAGGTTCTTCTAGAAGGGAGCTGTTCAACCCCTTCAGCAATGTTAAGTCTCCTCAAAAGAAAGTGCATGGAGGGTGGAGTTGATACATTCATATTTTTTGGACAGAAAGCAGGGAAAGGGTCAAAGGGAAACCCCTCTTCGTGACACCACCCACTCTTGCATTGTCAGAGCTTGAATGCAGAGTGCTATGGGACTGAAGAGTTTGTCCTGAGAAGAGGGGGTGCCCCACTCAGATGCTCCCCACTAAGAGGCATTTTATTGATGGATTCAGTCTAGTCCACATTCTGGTCTGTAAATGGCAAGGGCTGTTCCAAAAGTGCCTTAACCATTGCTCCATCAAACGTATGTTGATTTTATCAATTAAAGTTTTTTAAACTAAGAATATCAGCTAAGAGATAATTTCCTCAGAGCGGTCATTCCTGAACCCTGAGACTAAAGTATTCACATGAGTAGCATCCTGCCTTATGATGTTTTTGCAACGTGTATTCTATTTTCACATGTGTGATTACATGCTTAAAATATATAATATTTCTATGTTTAATATTTAGTATCTCTCTCTACCATCTGACTACAGGTTCTGTGAGGGCAGGGTCATAACTGTTTTGAGTTCTCTGTTGTTAGCACAATATTGGGCACGTGTTAGGTCCTCAATAAGTATTTCCAAAATGTCATTTGGTGAAATAGACTGTACAGAAATATCATCTGTTGAACACATTGTCTCTCCTTGAGCAGACCTGAGAGGAGGCCAAATGTTATGAAAGTTTGTTTCATGAAAAAGAGAGTCAAAACAAAGGATTTTGTTATATGAATTTCATATTGTATGTAATCATGTTAAGGGAGAAAGCAGGTAGAAATAAAGATATACCTGCCACTGTGACTGAATTAGCCATTCCCCTTTTCACTGAGACAATATTTCCCAGGAAAATCTACTTTTTTGCTAAACTAACCAACCAACACCCACCCTAAGAGTGGGCACAGCCATTCCTCAGATAAGTGATTATAATACCACCTGGGTGCTGGGATCCTCTGTCTTTCAGGGCATTTTGCATGTCCCTGCTCAATGTATTTGGTGCACGTTACTTAGCTGACTACCTTTTGGTGTGGTTTCCCAGGTCTTTCCAGGCATTTCCTGCCACCTCAAGGACTCAGTGTGCAATTTCTCTGTATTGGTTTGGTTCAATCCAAGCACCTCATATTTCACAGACTCCAGATTATACAGACCAAAGCCTGAAGGAGTCAACTCCCAGAAGCCAAGAAATCATCTCATGCTATGTCGAATCCAAATATCCTCTAGTATATTATCTTATTACTGTGTATCATAAGACTTTTTCAATTTTGCTTATATTTTACTTCACATGTTTTGTTGCTCCTAATTTTTCCTTTTTAAGTAAAAGTCAGAGAAGTGATGTTCTCACCCTGCTGGACCCTAGACCTATCAGGAGCTGCTGATTTTCCAAGAAGCCCATGGTTAGAACCTCTGAAACCCAATGCTTTCTAGGAGAACAGAGAAATTGAGGGTGGGCCCTTGCTAAACATAGACTATACCACAGAGAACAAGTTGCTCAGGTTGGATAGTTTAAAAGCCTTAATGACTAACCGCTTGAAGGTCATTTTATGCCTTGTTACCCATGGTTAATTGAGACAACTCAAAAGACATAGCAGAAATTTGACATATAAAATAAACAGGCTAGGCAGGGTGGCCCAAACCTGTAATTCTAGTTACTTGGGAGGCTGAAGTGGAAAAGGTTGTTTGAACCCAGGAGAGCGAGATGAGCATGGATTACATAGTGGGACTCTGTTTCAGAAAAAACCAACAGCAACAATAAACAAAGTGTAGTACATTGCTTTTTATTAAGTGAGCATTTATGGTGTGTATACTAAGTGGTCAATGACAAGGGTCTTAGTCAATTAAACTATTTATTGACAACTGACTATAAATAGACAAGCTATAGATGAGGACCCAATGGTTGAAAGAAAATTAAAGAGATTCTCACATTCACTAGTAGTGATATAGATACAAATTTAGATGCCAACATAGGAATTTATACCCATTAGAACAGTAAAATTAAAGGGTTGCTAATGCCAAAGTTTATATTGAATGTTAGAAAACAGACATTCTAACATGCTAGTGCAAAGAGTAAGTATAAATTGAAATGGCCATTCTGAAAACAGTCTGCAGTACTAAATAAAATTTAAAATGTGAAAACATTTTGAGTCAGCAAACTCATAAATCAATCAGAGAGATAATACTAAAGTCTTATTTCACTACAACGCATAGTATCTGATAATTGAAAATTACCTAAGGATCCACCTCTAGGAGACACACTGGTAAAATGTGATAGGGCACCGCTATGGAATACTATGAAACATTTACACATACTGAACTAAAGCTTCATAAACAAGATGGTGAGATTTTCAACAAACATAATGTTGAAGGAAAAGAGCAACACCTAGAACAAGATTTGAAATTAAATATAATTTGTACAAATTTATAACACAGTCAAAATATGTTATCTAGTTTAAATTTACATTTTCATAGGAAAAAAATAAAACTCTTGTTATGAAGTGCAAGAAACATTGGGAGAAAGGAAGAAAAGGAAGGAAGGAAAGAAGGAAGGAAGGAAGGAAGGAAAAGGAGGAAGGAAGGAGGGAGGAAGAAGAGGGAGGGAGGAGAGGAGGAGAAAGAAGAACGAAAGAAAGAAAGAAAGAAAGAAAGAAAGAAAGAAGAAAGAAAAAAAGAAGAAAAGAAGAAAAGAAAGAAAGTAAGAAGGAAGAAGAAGGAAGGAATTAGAGAATAAGAAAGAAGAGATCAGGGAAGGACGGAAGGAAGGAAGAGGAAGGAAGAAGGAAGAAAAGAAAAAAGAGGAGGTGTGGTAAGATAGGGAGGGACAAAGAGAAATTCCACAAATGCACATTTTGGCATTGGAAGAATAGTATAGTATTGCAATTAATTAGAATTCTGTCAATGTAGTCACGATTTTCACCCTGAGTATCCAATTTAATAAACATGCACATGTTTCTTTGTCTGTGAAATAATGGGGATTATAATTATTATCTACCTTCTAGGATTATTATATAGATTAAATTAGCTAAGGCATGCAAAGTGCTTGGCACACACTGAGTTGATCCTCTTATTTGGGAACACATCATGGGCAATGACCATATATGAGATGCAAGAGACAAGTGGGCTCAGCTTGAGAACAGCTTTACAAATCACACTAAGGAATTACACAGTCATACACAGTCAGTTGTGGGCAGCCAATAAAGGTTAATAGTCAAAGGCATGGAATGATTAGAAACTGGGTTTCAGAAAATAAGACACAGTGTCATGGCATGGATTTGAAAGGAGTCAGGAAACCAATAATGAGACTACTTTTGTAGCCAGGGAAGGGAGAGGCAGGTTCAAAGATAAGGACAAGGCCGAATTTAAGACTGATCACTGATAGGGTATAGGAAAGAAGGGAGAGACAAGTTAATGACTATGCCAAAAATATTAGCTTGTGGATCTGACAGGAATAATGCTTCACAAAGGAACTCAAAAGAAGGAGGGAGGGAGGCAGGAAAGAAGACAGGACAGGAGAAAGAAAAGAGAACTCGCTGTCACCAAGATAGCTGGATAAATCTAAAAGGAAATGTAAAATCACGGTCTGAAAAGCTACACATTGCATTGGGCTGGTATTTTTCATATGACCCCTTTACCTCAGGTTTCCCTTGTCATTAGTTGTTGAAAAAAGCCTAATCATTTGTTCTATGGTTTCCACATTTTGAGTGTAGCTGACTAGATCCCAGTGGTGTGGTTATCATATTTGACTGTCCTTCATATTTCCTGAAAAACCATAGTAAGATCTCGATCAGTACTCTCCAATAGAAATGTGATGTCAGCTACATAGAAAATTTTAAATGTTCTAGTAGTCACCTTGAAACAGTACAAATAAAAAGCCAACATTAATTTTGCAACAGCTTTATGAAGATAATTCACATATAACAAACTGCACATATTTAGACTGTAAGTTTGAAACCATTGTCATCATCAGCAAGCTGAACCCCACCCCCAAAAGTCCCCGTGGGCCTCTGTGTCATCCCTTTCTCCTGACATTCCTGCTTCTTCCTGTCCCAGGCAACTCCTGATCCACTTCCACTGTGGTTTAGCTTGTATATTCTAGAGTTTTATGTAATTGGAATCATGTGATGTGTACTCTTTTTTCTCTTTTTTTGGTCTGACTTCTTTTGTCAGCCTAACTGGGTTTGTTTATTTGTTTGTTTGTTTGTTTGTTTTGAGACTGAGTCTAGCTCTGTTACCCAGGCTAGAGTGCAGTGGCACAATCTTGGCTCACTGCAACCTCTGCCTCCTGGGTTCAAGCGATTCTCCTGCCTCAGCCTCCTGAGTAGCTGGAATTACAGGCGAGTGCCACCACACCTGGCTAATTGTATTTTTAGTAGAGATGGGGTTTTATCAGACCAGTTCAGGTTGGTCTAGAACTCCTGACCTCAGATGATCTGCCCAACTCAGCCTCCCAAAGTGCTGGGAATACAGACATGAGCCACCATGCCCGGCCAGCATAACTGTTCTGAAGTTCATCTAGGTTGATGCATATATCAATAAGAATTTCAATACATGACTGCCGGTTTTTGCTTGAAAATTTTGCCTTGTGTGGTGGTACCATGTTTGCTATTCACTTGTTGATGGACTTTTGGGTTATTTCTAGTTTTGACTGGATAAGGGTGCTATGAACACTTGAGTACAAAAAGAAAAGTCAGGAAGTGGAATGAGTAAGTGACAGGAAAAATTTTACATAATAGTGACACATTTTTCCAAATTAGGGAAAACAGAGCATATTGCAAAAAAGCATAAATAGTGCCAAAGTGAATCTTCTGGAGGAAATCACTGTTTATATTTTTCATTCTCAAAAGTACTTGATATATTTATTAATTTATTTGAACCAATTTGATAATTTGTATTTTAATTGCCAAACATGTGAATGATACTTCTACTATAATTCTTTAAAATTTCAAGTTGTTTATATTCAGATCCCCTATAAAATGGACTCATACCAATAAACAGAGAAACTGTAGCAAAAGGGACTTCGACACTTTCAGCTCACTGAATTTTCAAGGCAGATAGAGGAGCCACATTAAAAAAAAAAAAAAAAAAAAAAAAAAAAGAAAACGCTCTTTGTATCTAAATCAATTATAAAATTTATTTTTAAAGGGCATTAAGTCAGCTGACATCATTTTGATCAATTCTATTAATGGTCCTTATGCCTGCACTAAGCCCTTTAAATTATATCCACTAGTTTGCAATGACACCTAGGTCCTTGCATATTGGAAAGTTAACAATTGCTGAATAAGTCTCTCTGTGAACCATTCCAATTAGGATTCTTTTCAGTGTTCATAAACATTTTTTAGTTTCAACTTTAATTAGTTTTAATTGTATTCACTTTCACATAATCAATTTGTTCCTTTAAAATGTAAATGCCAAAATTCATTGCTATCCATGTCAAAGGGAAGATCGCAGACATTGCAGCAGAGCATTTAAAAAATAGAAAAGGCAGAGTTATACTTCATAGTCCAATAGAGAAGATGAAGGGAGAATGAAGTTAGAATATAAATTTGAAAGACTGTAAGTTAGTACATCTGCCAGGCTATCAGGTGAATTGCAGTGTTGGGTTTTGCAGTTGCCAAGGTTTGGGGAAATCTGGCTTCCAACACTGGACCGGAGCTGCAGGCTGGTGACAAAGGACTGTGCCAAGAGCACAGGAGAGATGCCCTGGTTGAGGATACATCAGTTGAGTCCTATATACCTTAGTTTGATTTCTCCTGTTCTGTCTTAACCAGGGCTGGGAAGATGGGAGCCAGTGTGTATTTGGATAGAGTCACTTGGGCTGCATGATTTTTTGTTTTGTTTTTCTTTTTTTTTTTTTTGGCTTACGTCTCCTTTCTCACATGAAGCCACTTTTTTTCCAGTGACTCAGCATTTCCCATTTGTGAAATTCTTCCTAAGCATCTCTGCAGTCATTGAAGGCCTGGGCTTACCACCAAAAAAAAAAAAAAAAAAGGAGGGGGGGGGAATTAATGGCTTTAGGGGCCCTTTGTGAGTGAAATAGTATGGAAATCCCCCAAGACATGCATCAAAGTCCTCATCAGAGTAGGTTGCTCTCCAAACATTTCTTCTAAGGAGATGTCATCAGAGCATTCAGAAGAGCTTTAACACACACACACACACACACACACACACACACACTTCTGCTTGGCTGCTGTCTCATTCCACAGATAAGATTAACATTTAGCAAGTCTGGAAAAAGGTCTTAAATCCATACTTTTAAATGCTTCCTACAACTGCTTGGTCAGTTTTGTTAACCAATGATCTAGACAACACCTTTTCTGACTTCTTCAACCTTTATGGTACAGGATGGCTTAAAATTACTGGTGCTAAATCATCATTGGCATTGATTTATCATGCTTTCTCAAGAAGATAAATAATAGTTTCTTTTAAAAATATGTTTAACATTTTTCCCCCACAAATTCAAAGAGAAACAATTCCTTTATTTCAGCATTTTCTTCTCCAGGTTACTCATTTAATCCTATCCTGTTTGAGCTATTTGGCTGATGGAAGTTTCATGAAGAAACCCATAATTTCTTATAAACATTAGATTTTAAATCAACTTACTTATTTGTTCACACATGGTACTGTTTTCACATGCATACACCAACATGTTGATCTTATATTTGCACCTGTATTTTTAATGAAAATTCATAGGGCTTGCCAACATAATCACGACAATGGCAATTATTATGTTTATTTTGCAATTATTTCACTTTCCAGAGCAAACTCTATCATTAAACACATAGTCTTCTGGGGTATAATTTCCAGTGAATAATTTAGTCCCACCATCTCTCTGAGGTCTCTTCCACTCTCACATTAATCTTTGTCATAGCATTTTCACCCTGGATCAGTTATTTTATACTGAATTGAAGATTTCACTTTGTGAATTGCCTAATTTGAAAATACCACTCTATCATATTTTCTCTCAAAGAAAGTCTACATGATAATGACAAAAATGATATGATAAATAGATAGGTAGATAGGTGGGTTGGGTGCATGGATGTATAGATAGATAGATAGATAGATAGATAGATAGATAGATAGATAGATAGATAGATAGATAGATAGATAGATCTATATAGTATATATGACCAGGACAGGTGATCATGTCCAGGAAAGATGTTTGTTGCAAGGAAAGCTATGTGTAATCAGGGAAGGTATCAATTTAAGTAAGGTATGCCTGATAAAGACTAGAGAATAACCCAGTCAAATTTAGGTTTATGTTTTAAATAGCAGCCCAGACATTCTAACTAGATAAGAAACTTACCTCCACACACTCATCTCACAGATTGCACTATGCACTTTTCCTTCTCAGCATATTAAATTTCTGTTATGAATTTGTTGAGAGACAGAAAGAAGTAAACATCTTGGATATAAATTTTAGGTTTACTTATCTTTTCACATTTATGCCTTTTCCCTTTCTCACATAATTCCTAACCTAAGCAGAGACCATAAATATGTAGTGATATCCCTGCTAAACCTCCACAACCGAGTCCAGAAGGTTACCAATAAATAAGCATCACGTGAACGAATGAGCATCAAACAGGTTGAATAAAAATGAATGGACTCACATCCACCTCTTTCAAAATTTAGAACAAAGGTACAATAATAAAATTGTGTAGTATTAGAATGAGACTGGGCATCGACATCAATGGAATAAAATTGAGAGTTCAAAAAACAAACCCGTACACTTATAGCCAATTGATTTCCAATAATGTGCCAAGATCATCCAATGAGAAAAGAATAGTTTCTTAAACAAATGGTGCTGGGACAACTGGAAATCTATAAGCAAAAATAACTAACTAACTAGCTAAATAAATAAATAAATACAGTTGGCCTCTACAACATGGCATATCCAAAAGTTTATTCAAAATGGACCAAAGGCCAAAATATAAAAGCTAAACTGTTAAATTCTCAGAAGAAAATTTAGGGATGAATCTTGAGCTCTTAAATTAGGCAATAGTTTATTAGATGTGACACCCAGTAAAATCATAAGCAACAAAAAATGCTAATTATATGCAAATTAAAACTAGAGTCAGTTACCCCTTCACATCCAGTAGGATGGTTATAATAAAAAAACACAGACACCTCATCCTCATTGGTGAGGATGAGGAAAAATCGGCACCTTCATGAATTGTTGTTGGGAATGAACAGCTGCTTTGGAAAACAGTTTTGTGGTTCCTCATGATGTTAGTCCATATGACCCAGTAATTGCACCCCTAGATATATACCCAAGAAAATTGAAAACAAATGTTCACATAAAAACTGGCACATGAATGTTAACAGCAGCTTTAGTCTTAATAATAAAAAAGTGGGAACATCAAAATGTTCACCAAGTGATAAATGGATAAATACAATGTGGTAAAATCCTACAATGCAATATTATACATCTATGAAAAAGCATGAAGCACTCAGGTATGCTACAATATGGATGAACCTCGGCAACAGTATGCCAAGTGAAAGAAGTCAATCACATAAGACCACAGATTTTATGACTCCATTTATATTAAATGCCCAGAATAGGAAAGTCCACAGGGATAGAAAATATATTAGTGGTTGCCAAGCGCTGGGAGGAAAGAAGAATGAGGAATGACTGCTAATGGTTCAGTTTGTTTTGGAGATGATGAAAACATTCTGAAATTAAATAGTGGTGACAGTTGCACAATCTTGTAAATAAACTAAAAGCCACTAAATGACACACTTTAAGAGGGTAAGTATTAAGTTATGGGAATTATATCTCAATGTATTTAAAAAAACAACAGGGATCAAATAAATGGTCATGAAATACATTCTGACCATTTAAACAAAAATACCATAATGGCTAGTTTCAGATGGATAGAAACCATGTGTAATAATACGACACTGGACATCAATAATGAAAGACAAACATTATTCAGTAATAATAATTCAATATTATTTAATATTAATAAATCTCGGTGAAGATTTTATATGTGTTCACTGTGTGGATTCTTTCAATTTTTTTCTAAGATTGATATTTTTCAAATAAAAAGTTAGAAGAAAAGTGAATAGAATTTAATTAGGATTAAACAACGGAGCAAAAGTTATTAATTTTCTTTAAAATATTAGACCTTCACTCACTCAACAAATGTGTTTGAGCACTTGCTATGTTGTAGAAGATGTAATAGGAAGTAAAACAGAAAACTGAGTAAGCTGCAGTGGTTGAGGTAAAACTGACCTCTTTTAGTGATCTGTGTCTCTTCCACAAAAGGGATTTGAAGCTTCATGAAATGGAATGGGGAAGGGTGAGCAGAGGACTTTCTGTCCTGTTTTGATTCTTCAATTATATAACTTTTTCCTTTAATTATAAAAAATTAAGTGCACACAATGTATAAAATATATATGTATACTTTTATGTGTTCTTACTAATAACTTATTTATAAATTTTGGCAGCATCAGTGTGTGCAAATATCGGAAAGTAAGGCAGGTGTCTTTATATTCCTTTCTAACCCTTAAAGTGTTTGTCAGTTGTTGTCGTTAATGTGCTTACTGTGGTGGAAAAAACTTTCAATGCAATATGGAAAGGAAGTGGTTTTACTGCTGTTCTTACTTTGTTACTGGTTTCAAACAGAAAATTTCCAACATATATAAATAAAGAATGATGGTTTCTGTAACATATACATATATACACACACACACATAATATGTACATATGCTACACACACACGTATATATATACACATATATATATATATATATATTATATATCTCCTTCATCGGATTAAGAAAGTCCCCTTTTATTTCTAGTTTGCTAGATTATTAGACGTTATCAGGAATTTGAATAACTTTTAATTAGTTAATAAAAACCTATATATTGAGGTTACAGTATGATTCTTTCTCATAATCTATTAATAGTGCTAATTGCTTTATTACTTTTTGAATAGAATAATCTTGCCTCACAGATATAAATGTAAAAAAGGTACAAATAATGATTTTTTTACTATTTATAGATGTGGTTTCCTATTTTATGCGTTGTCTTTCTCATACTATCTCTTGTCACGTTTTAATTTCAAAATTTGATAACCTTATAAAGTTCATGGGAGCCTTCTTTTTGTCCTAATCCCCAGGATATTTTTTTCTTGACAATTTGGTATAAATTGTTTTTGAAGCAATCTGGACTTGTAGTTTATTTATCTTTTTCTAACAATTTAATTACATTAATGTCTATACGGCTTTTTGGGTTTCCTTTCGTTTTAGTTGTTTATTTGTTCTGTTTTATTTTTGTTTGGTTTTCTGTCTCTTAAGAAAACACTTTATAAAATAAGCTAAAACAAAGGGCTGAGTTGTTCAACCATAAATCCATGATTCAGGGATCTCACCCAGTGTCAAGCCTCCCTGATAAAGCTACTGACACCTGTCACCTAGCGGCACAGGCGGGGAGGGGAGGGGGAAAGCCCCCCAGGTGCGTCCTTCCCACCTCACTCACTGGATCAGAGGATGTCCCTGAGAGGGATGCACAGATTACCTCACAAAAGACCTCCATTTCACAGCCCAGAAAGTTGAATCACTCCTATGGCATTCTTCAGGGAACCCGTAATCAATCCTAAATCAGGGATGGCCTGCACAATCTCTCCATAGATGCGGGCTTCCCCTCTCCGCCTAGCAAGTGCCATTGAGCAAGAGGCCAGTGGCTGCCTATTTAGGAAGAGATTCAGATGAGTCCCCGGCCTTTATCGTGTCCTCAGGAGAGGAGTGAAACACATGGCCCCTGCTTTCATCCTTTCCTCTCCAGTGAATTATATTTTTCTAGAAATTTATAAGTTGCAAATAAAGTTTCTAAAATATTGATGGGAGGTGGTTCACAATATACTATTAACTTTTAAATAAATTTTATCTTGATTTTATTTTCTTTATTAGTTATTTAAGTCCTCCCTTTTTCTTGATATCCTACCATAGTTTGTTCACATATAAATCTATTGAAAAACCAGCCTTTTCTTCATTTTCCTATACTATGTTTGCATTTGTTTTCATTAATTACATTCTTATATTAATTATAGGCTCTTGTCCAATTCCACTGTGATTATTTTTAGATTTCTTTAAAATTTTTGACATGGATGCTTAGTCATCTTTATTCTTTGTTTCTTTCAAAAAATACATTTAAGGCTAGAGAATTACTTATAAATTATCCATGTCCTAAAATTTCATATATATAACATTTTATTACTTTTCGTTTAAAATATATTCTGATTAAAAAATATTTTTTCTTGCATTGTGGAAAAGCATATCTTAATTTTACAAACATGAAAATTTTCTAATTTTTAAAAAATTAAATATACTATATTTAGAGCAGTTTTACTTTCACAGCAAAACTGGGTAAAATGTGCAGAGAGTTCCTGTATAGCTCCTGCCCTGTCACACTCACAAACTAGCCTACTATCAACATTTGTTGCGCACCAGCAGAGTAGTACATTTGTTACAGTCTAAGAATTTTTTTAAGCAAAAATCAGCTGAGTGCGGTGTCTCGCACTTGTAATCCCAGCACTTTGGGAGGCCCAGGTGGGAGGATCACCTGAGGTCAGGAGTTCGAGAGCAGTCTGGCCAACATGGCGAAACCCTGTGTCTACTAAAAATACAAAAACTGGCTGGGCATGGTGATGAGTGCCTGTAATCCCAGCTACCCGGGAGGCTGAGGCTAGAGAATCACTTGAACCCAGGAGGCAGAGGTTGCAGTGAGCAACTGATACCATACCACTGCACTCCAGCCTGCGGGACAGAGCTAGACTCTGTCTCAAAAAAAAAAAAAAAAAAAAAAAAAAAAAACTCCACAGACACATCTTCACCCAAAGTCCATCTTTTTAATTTTTATTTATTTATTTATTATTTTTTGAGACAGAGTCTCACAGAGTCTCACTCTGTTGCCCAGGCTGGAGTGCAGTGGCTTGATCTTGGCTCACCATAACCTCCGCCTCCCGAGTTCAAGTGATTCTCCTGCCTCAGCCTCCCGAGTAGCTGGGATTACAGGCGCATGCCACCATGCCCGGCTAATTTTTTTAATTATTATTTTTTATTTTTAGTAGAGATGGGGTTTTACTATGTTGGGCAAGCTCATTTTGAACTCCTGACCTTGTGATCCGCCCCCCTCAGCTTCCCAAAGTGCTGGGATTACAGGCATGAGCCAGCATCCCAGTCCTAAAGTCCATCATTTATATTGTGGTTCTCTCTAGGTGCTGTACATTCTGTGGGTTTGGACAAACATATAAGGACTTTTGTCCACTATTATAGTGTCATACAGATTAGTTTTACTGTCATAAAAATCTATAGTCTGCCTAATTATCCCTCCCTCCCCCTAACTTCTGGCAATCAATAATCTATTATGATTATTATATTTTTTACTGTCTCCATAATTCTGCTTTTCCCAGAATGTCATATAGTTGGAATCATATAATATGCAGCCTTTCTAGGTTAGCTTCTTTCCCTTAGTACCATAATATTTAAGTAACTTAATATTTAAAATATATTCTCAACTTCTTAAGTAAGTTAATATTAACATATATTTCACACACCTTCCATGTCTTTACATGGCTTAATAACTCATTTTTTTAGCACCGTGTAGTACTCCCTTGCCTGGAAGTACCAGAGTTTATGTATGCATTCATCTACTGCAGAACATTTTTATTATTTCCAAGCTTGGTATTACGAAGAAAGTTGTGATAAATATTCCTGGGCCAGTTTTGCTGGACATAAGCTTTCAAACAATTTGAGTAAATAACAAGAAGTGTGATTGCTAGATTGTGTGATAAGAATATGTTTAGTCTTGTAAAAAAGTCCCAAACTGTATTCCCACGTGGCTCTACCATTTTGCATTTCTACCAGCAATGGATAAGTTTCTGTTTCTCCACATTCCTGTCAACAGTTTGTATTGTCAGTGTTTCAGATTTTGGCCATTCTAAGTTTCTAATTTTTTTGTTGTGCAGTGGCATCTCACTGTTGTTTTAATTTGCAATTTATTAATGACATAAGGTGTTGAGCATCTTTTTATATGCTTATTTGCCACCTGCATATCTTCTTTGGTGAGATGTTTATTAAGATCCTTTACCTATTTTTTAATTGGTTTGTTTGTTTTCCTATTGTTGGGCTTGAAGTGTTCTTTGTATATTTTGAATAACAGTCTTTTATCAAATATATCCTTTGCAAGTATTTTCTCCTATTCCACAGCTTGTCTTCTTATTCTCTTGACATTGTCTTTCACAGAGGTGACATTTTAAATTTTAACGAATTTAGCTTATTAATTATTTCTTTCAAGGATTATGCCTTTGATGTTATATCCAAGAAGTCATTGCCATACAAAGGTCATCTATATTTTCTCTTATGACATCTCGAAGGAGTTTAGTGGTTTTGAATTTTACATTCGGATGAATGTTTCACTTTAAGTTAATTTTTGTGAAGACTGTTAAGGTCTATGTCTAGACTCATTTTCTTTGCATGTGAATGTTTATTTGTTTCAGATTTGTTGAAAAACTCTAGTTATTTTTAATTAGTTTATGTTTAATTAAATTGTATTGATAAAACATGATGGTCTTTGAAATTTAATCATTTGAAGTTCAGCATAGTTTCCTTTATGGCATAATATATGCTCCAGTTTTTATAAATATATTTGTGAACTCCTAAAAAATATAAATTATAAAAAATTATGCTTGTACATATTGTGTGTAGATTTTTTGTTACATTTCACAAACCAATTTTTTTTTGTAGTAGAATATATGGGTAATTATAAAACCAAGTAAATATGACATTACCTAGAACCTCTTCGTAGAAAATTGATACTTGTGTGGGAAGTTTATTGATTTGTTTAAATTTTATATTACTTCCTAGAAAATTATTATTGTTTTACAGTATTATATATCAGAAACTAATAGAGAAAATGTAACAAGTAAAAAATCATCATCCATCCATGAAAACCAGAGTGTAAAAACTTAGTATGACTGATTGAAGTCCTTTGTTCTCTAGTACCTTTTCTACCTACCTTCTCAAATATATTGTTAATATGTCCTATTAAATGATCAAGGGTGCTCATAGGGAGATATTCCAGTTATCTATTACTGTATAACAAATTACTTGTACATTGATGTTCATAGCACCTTTATTCATAGTAGCCCAAAACTGAAAGCAACCCAAATGTCCTTCAATCACTAAATGGGCAAACAGATTGGGAGAGCTGGAATACCACAAAATACTATTTAGCAATTAAAATGAATAAACTACTGGCACAGGCAACAACTTGGATAGTTTACTATGAGTGCAAAAAACAGATCTCAAATGCTACATACCATATGATTCCATTTGTATAACATTCTCAAAATGACAAAATTATGGAGATAGAGCAGATCAGTGGTTTCCAGGGTAGCTGGGTGTGAATCACACTGTACCAGATAGAGCAAGGAAGTTTATTTGTGGTGCTAAAACAGTTGTATATCTTGACTGTAAGAGTGGTTATACAAATCTATGTATGGATAAAGTACACAGAACTCCACACACAGAGAGACAGACAGATAGACATGCACACACAGACACACACACACATACACAGGTAAATTCGTTCAGGTAAAAACTAGTGAAATCTAAATAAGGCTATAGTGTATTTGACAATATCATATAATATCAATTCCTGGTTTGGATATTGTACTACAATTACATAAGATGTTATCATTAAGGAAGTTGACTGAAGGTTTCATGAGAAATTATGTCTGCAACTTTCAGTTTATAATTAAAGTAAAAAGTTAAAAGAAAAGTAATTATTTAAATATAACATAGCTGTGCATAGCTGCATCTATAATTTATTTATTTTATTTATTTACTTTTTTTAGAGACAGGTTCTGGTTCTGTTGCTTAGACTGGAATGCAGTGGTATGATTATGGCTCACTGCAGCCTTGAACTCCTGGGCTCAAGCAATTCTCCTGCCTCCACTTCCTGAGTAGCTGGAACTACCGGCACACAACACCATGTCCAGATAATTATTTTCCTTTTTATAGAGATGGGAGTCTTACTTTGTTGTCCAGGCTGATCTCAGACTCCTGGCCTCAAATGATCCTCCTGCCTCAGACTTTCTGAGAGTTGGAATTATAGGCGTTAGCCAATACACCCGGCCAATAGTTGCACCTATGAAGGGAATTCAGCGATGATTGAATATCATTTGAGAAGTCAAGCAAGACTTACAACTTGCCTCTTTTCTTGTTTCTCAACATCCTAGGTTGCTCATTTGCCCTGAACTATGGTTCCATACAGAGATACCCATTAAACATTATTCAACTTCTCTTTAGCCTTTTTGGAGTAGCATCATGAAATAAAACATAATTAATGTTTAAACTCCCTCATGAACTAAATTTGAAACTTGAAACAAATCGTAGACATTCAGAGGGTCAGCTGCCTAACCTGATCATCTGTGAGTACATTTCCAATGCCAGCTTGTTATGATATCACAATGCTATGGTAACCCGGCTCTGCTCACCTCTGGAGGTTGGTAACTAAACTTGGTTTTTAAAACAAATTTATACTGCATTATTCTGCATACTACGGTGGTGTAGTAATACTTGTACAAACAGGAAGTGTGGGTTATTATCTGTATTTGCCCCTGATCATTGCTATTCTGACCACCTGATGTTGAAATTTAGTCCTGGTAATGACAGCAAAGCAAGTGTTGAACACAGATTTTCTAACAAACCTTTTTTCCCCTATAAAGTACATATATCTTTCTTTATGAAAGTCACAATAATCTAAGAGGCTGAAATACTGTATTTTCAGATACTATCTGTGAAGCTTATTTCATAATTCTATATATTGTTGAAATTTAAGAGTTTTTAGCTTTGATACTCTATTAGTTATATATCTAAAATTGTACTGGGCTAACAGAGCTAGTTGATAGACTAACCCTATTCATTAAAAATTAACCTGCCTTGAAATTTCCTTCAAAATGTCCTAGAAAATTAAAAAAAAAAAAACAAAAAACTGGTATTAACAAGAACACATTTATTGCTTTAACAATCCAAGATATAAATCTAATGATGTTCTTTAATGTCTTGATTCAGTATTATCTGTTAGACATTTATCGCTAATTCACTTTATAACATACTTTATTAAAAGTCATTAAAACCTGCAGCTGCATCCCATAATTATTTCCCAAATAAAGACAGCATTTATAAATGATCTCCTTGTTCAAAACACTGCCATACAGCTCACAAACTCTTTGTTGGAAGCCAGAGAGCTTTTATTCTTTACAAAAAGATATGCTAAGTAACTCATCAGATGCCAAAACTTTTTTTTCCTCCTTATTGGACTTGTTCCAGTTGTTTAAATTCCATGCTCATTAGGAACAGTTATAATATAGTCTGAGATTGATGCTCAAAACTTTCATTTATTTGAGTGTCATCTTCCTCCTAGGACTCAATGTCTTAATATGTATCCTTTATAAACTTGAAAAGGCTGAATAATTTGGCTTAGCTAAGTACGCTAAAGTGAAGATCTTATGCAAACGTTCTAGAAGTACACATTGAAGGAAGAGACTGTATTTCATTTTGAGTTTTGTTAATTCTGCTCAGAAGAAAATAGCCTATTGAAGACTTTATATGCTTATAAAAATAATGTAAATAATTTCTAAGCTTCATTTAATTGAGTATTTTACCTTTATGCCTATTTTATCCATGTTTTCCCCTCGCAAAAATGTTTCAGAGAAATAAAGCGTGGGTAAGATTTAAAAGAATTTTATTTTTTAACAAAATCCCAACAACACTGGATTATACATAGTAGAATTGCTTAGTTCTCCAAACAATTTTATCCATTCATAAGCATGACTTGGAAATCTTTGGTATTTGTCAATGTTTTTTGACAATATCTCCTGAAAACAAGGTGGGATATCTTTGAGTTATTCGGTAGAATGGTATGTAGTAATATGCATATATTGCTTGAAATATGTTTCATGAGACTTGAGAAAAAGGGCCTTAAAAAATTCTTTCAGTTGAATTTCCAGATATTTCAGGTAGAATATCAACCGCAACTGGAAATAACGGTAATTAATAAAGTAGACATGAATCACTACATTTATCAGTATGTTTATGGAGAAACAGGAGAAGAGTTAAAAACAAAAACAGTTACATGTAGTAGGTTCATTTACATCCAAGTTATTGATATTTTTTGTTGGCAGAAATAAATTATTCCATTTCACAAACAGGACCAGGATAAAAATAGCAATGGTCAGTACATGAAAAAATAAAGGAGTTGATTATTTCACAAAGAATACTTTTATACAAATCTAAAAGCAGATAATTCTTCATGATCATGAGTTGTTAGCTTGCCTATTATTGCCAAATATATAGATGATGATATAGAAATTCCATCCAGATAATGGCTGACAGCATTATCTGCAACTTTTAAGGGTAGGGATCATCTCTTGTGTCCCTCGTCCCTTCTCTACAGTGATAAACACCTCCTCACCCTCCATGGGTTAGCGTCACAGAGGCTCAGTGACTCCACACTTCACTGTGACTCAATGTAAATGCTCCCATTAATGCTCTAAACTGTCTGCCCTCATCAGTGGTGAAGGAATAAATTGCCCACCGTTTGGTGGTACATTAATTCCTTTGGGTTACTGGGGAGCTTTTTAGTGCACTGAAAAGGTAATTTGCTAAAAGGCCCACTAGCAGTTTAGAAAACTTTTTTTTTCTTATTTATTTATTTATTTATTTATTTATTTATTTATTTATTTTTATTATACTTCAAGTTCTAGGGTACAAATTGGCCTCCAGAAAGTAGATAATTTACTACTCTAGTACCAAGATAAAATCCAGGCAATTATCTGGAGAATCTGAGTGATTGAGAGAGAAATTTGCATATCAGATAAAAGCAAACTTTTGTTTGCCTGAACTCGGGAAATTCCTGTTGTTCTGATGGAACAGACAGGTTCAGTTTATCTTCCAGGTAATTGAGCTGTAGTGAGGTATAAAGTCCCCTAACGAAGTTTAGATGGGTCTACAGATCCCTTGTATGCATTCTTCATGCTCTAAAATTTCTTTTAGAAAAATATGAAAATTTTTCACAAGATGAAAGGCAGAGAAGACAAATCATATTGAAGAGAATATAACAGGATGATATAATAAAAAGAGACACCATTGTCTGAAATGAATGTCAGTCTTTCAACTAAAGTCAACGTTACTTTACATGTTCCAAGTGGAGAAAAGTCAATTTTCAGTGGCTAAAACAAATGAGTAACTATTGACTATTTTATGTGTATATTTTATGTATATTTTACATGATCACTTAAAATTGAATATATAATGAGGTGGAGAAAAGAAAACTTTAAACAGATGTCTTCCCAGGTAGTATGTGTATCTTTTTGGTTGACTATACTCTCATTTATAATTCCAATCACTAGACCTTAATCACCACAGACAGACCTGATCTGATCTAATGCAACAAAGCACTCATATTCCCAGAAATGCAGCATCATCTAATTCTAAAGCAAGCTGTAAACCGGAAGCAATAAGGGAGACAACACACATTGTCAGCAATAATTCTGTAGTGCTTTTTCCTTGTCATAAAAAATCCCTTCTGATCCCTACCCTCTTCCTATAATGAACATGATCTTTCTACTATCTGTCCTTGATTTGATCTTGAGGATCTGACAGTCCAAAGATTATGTTAATCGTTTTTCAGAAATGGTTCTCTCCAAGTTGCCCCATGATCTGCTTTTGAGCAAACCCAAAGGAACCTCAAACATTCATTCCTTTCACTTCTGTTCAGTATCAACACTGTTAACCATCATATGGTTCTTAGAACTCTATGAATTTTCCTTTATACCTTTCCCCTACACTTTCTACGACTCTTTTATAACCTTCTTTTCTCTTATTTTTTCCTACTTTTGAAAGGTATTTATGTCTGTAAGCAATTGTTTTTCTTTTATTCTCTCAAATAGCTAATACATTTTCATAACGGCAGCAGTAATCTCCACTTTGGTAACTCTGAGTTAGATAGGTCAGGTTTTACCCTCTTTCTAAAATTAATGGGTACTTCACCTGCATTTGGCTATTATGTCGTCTCATTATCCATTTGGCCTGTCCCATGTCAGATATCACATGTTTCCTTCCAAAGAGGCATATTTCACACTTATAGAACATGTGAGCATTTACCTAGTACATGACAATATTAGCTCGTTTGGCCTCCTCCTGATTCTTATTTAATGTGATGGTGGCATCACTAACATCTGGTCATTTAGTTTTATCAGGATCATTTCTAACCTTCACTCAATTAGATCCAGTTCTCATCGGCTCGAGTCTGAATTCTGCAACAGAATCAACCCTGGTCCACCATGGTTCACTGAAGCTTGTAAAATATGACTTTCAACATGTGATTATGCTGTCCAAAAACCTCTCTGTTTGTATAAGATTAAGACCAAGATAATATATGAACCCTTCAAGATTCTTGAGAATCTAGATCTCTCCAGTTGCTTAGTAAAGCTAAAAGTCAATGAAATTCAGTTGCTGTTTTTTGTTGTTGCTGTTGTTTCTTTGTTTTTTATTTATTGACTGCAATCTGAAGCAAGTAAAGCCTATAATAGGTGTTGTAAGAAGAGAGGCAGTTTTTCTTCCTAAACCACTTATGAATAGAAAGGTATTAAATATCGATCCCAAATCTCAATTTTGACTTAATCTATAGAGAATCATTTAACTTTTCTGGACCTTGATTGTCCCATTTGCAAAACAGGAATGAAAAGTTCAGCTTACTAGTCCTGCTGTGAGAATCACATGAGATTCCCTAAAACAGGACTCTAACAATCATAAATAACACATAGAATGTGAGAAAATAGTATTATGAATGGAAACTGAAGTGTAGGGTTACATTTTCTTAACTGCATTTATTATGCCCTATGAAGACTTTATACTGAAACTTCTAGCTCCAACTTCAGGAAGATTTCTTGGAAAAAAACACAACATGGAAAATAAAAATAAATGAATTAGGTGGATAATAGGCAAATTTTAGTTTTCTCTAATTGCTTAAGTTGAGAAAAAGATGTGTTTGAAGAGAAAAATAAAGTCAATTTGTGAAATTAATGAACTAGACAAACTACCACAATCTGACTTACTTTGACTTAAATGTGCCCTATTGTATTACTCTTGATTGTGTTATCTATAATAATGGTGTAAAATGTACACAAGTAGATTAATCTACTTTTGGGACTTTTACTTCTTCAAGATTAAAACCAGACCAGGAAAACAAAAGAAAAATAGTCTAGCTAAGCTGGAACAGACTTACCATGTGTTAAGTAAGGAAATATCATTTAAAACTACTGAAAAAAAACACCAAATACAGAAAAAAATGACTATTCAGAAATAACAATTCTTTTATCCCCAGTGATGTTTTAATCAATTTCTGTGTCCTTTTCATATTATTCATTTGTTAATAATATAGTAAAAGGACACTCACAAAACTTTGATGTGTTAATTACATTTAAGGTCAAACATTTCATTTTAAGACGTTTTTTCCTTAGGAAAAAAAATTCCATAATGTGGAATTTTTGTTTAGGGAAACAACAAGCCAATGAACCCACTTTTGCTGAGTATTCCATCAACAGTAGATAAATTCACTGACTTAGAAATCTTGGGTAGATCCTTCACTAATATTGTAGAGGACAAGTGTTGTTCTTTTTCTATCCTTTAATGTAGTCTCTCCTTTCCGCTGAAAACTGCACTATGCTAGAAATTTGTATTCTGAGAAGAGGGAATATTTGCAGATAGGAGTCAATAACTAATACCCCTCAATCAGTGTGATTTTGTAAAGCCCGCCCTACTTCAAGATTCAGCCCAATAAGTAATTCCCTTGGTCAGTCCCAGTACATCTACTGGAACTACTGAGGAAGTGAACTGGATTTGGAAAGGAAACACTGTAGATCTATAACTGGTAAGGAGGTGAGTAAGACAGAGAAAGAGATAGAGAAGAGAGCGGGAGAAAAGAGATACAGACAGAAACAGAAACATAGACAGGAGTGAGGGAGAAAGACAGTGAGAACAAAGAAAGAGGCAAACATTATCATGTAGGCAAACTGTACTTTGGAATGAAGACAACACTGAAGAATGTGGATAATGTTTGAACAATTTAATCAAGCCATACCTGCTATTGTCTACTACTGCATGAGCCAGTAATTCTCTTTTGTAAATATATTTTTTGTTTAGTTGCTTATTTGGATTAAGCCACTTTGAACTGGGATTTTGTCACTTCCAGCAAAAAAAGAAATTAAAATATACAAATACCAATTAGGCAAAATAAGCTCCTTTTTTTTCATCAGTAATGGGAGAATTGTTTTTCCCTTTGGCACAGTCACTATTAACAAGGATTAGAAAAGAATAAATTACAAAAAAAAATTGCCATATATCAAACCAAAGCATAATCTTATCCATCCCTGTGTTTGTGCACTTGTCTGGGTGTGTGGACTTATATCACCGAACATACAATAAGACATCTGCCTCCAATTTATGAACTCCAACAGAACATTCTATAGAGTGTGTTATAATTTGCTGATGAAATGTAAAACATAACTTTCCAGAGAAATTATCTGTTTTTACACATATGAGTAGACACAAAAGTAGAAAATCTGTATTCTGGGAAGAGGGAATATTTGCAGATATTAGTCAAAAACTAATCATCTTTTCTTAGTCTCATTGTTAGTCAAGGTTATTATCTGGGTTATTGTAGCTGTTGTGTGTCTATGAGGGGCAAAAACAGTAGCTGGAAAAGATGCTGGAATAAAACATATTATGGAATATTATTGACCTATCCTCATTACTATTTATTCTATGAATTAATTTTTCCCCACAAAACTTTTGCCCATTCAAAAACATGAAGTATCTATTTTATCTCAGCCACTCATTATTTTTAAGTTTATTTATTTTAAAATTGTAAAAATATATTAAGATGAACCTTTTCATGAAGTCCTGATTCATCGTCTCATTTTTAGACAAAAACAAAAAGGTCTGGAAAAAATCTGACTAAATATCTCAGTTTGGGGTTTCTATTAAATGTCATTGAAATGGGAAATGAAAAGGCTCGGCAGCTATGTGTGGAATCTACCATGTAGTCTGTTTTGCTACATGCAAAATTTTAACAATTAAATTAGGTAAAACAAAAAGTAGATTTCACACAAAATTCTGTTTTCAGTTCTCACGTTTTGTTCTAACTGAGCAGAGCTCAGCCAAGGACTCTTGACGGCTCGCTTTCTGCAATGTGATGCAGATCTCACTGGTTAGCCTCACTCCTTACATGAGCTGCCTACACCCTGCGGGAATTTGAATTTACAATCTATGTAAAGAGATATAGATTTGAATAAGTAAACAGAAAAGGGAAAGTCTAGGACAAAGCATTAACAACAGAACTATGTGGTGGTGAGGACAGTATGTTTGGAAGAGAATATACAGCATGGGGGATTTATCTGGAGAAATGAGAGAGCAGTCGTTGAACAGAGCCATGTGCATAGGCTAGTCTAACAGGTCAAGTCATAACACTCACCAGCTTCAACAAATCCCTGGCAATGCACTAGCCATTCCATACAATTTACTCATTAACTGTTCCCTGCAACATATTGCAGTGGACATCAGAGTTGGAGACTTCACATTCCTTGCCCAAGTTTTTGTCAATAATGCCATTTCTATATCAGAATTCAAACTTAAGACTGATTCTAAATCCCATGTATGTTCCACCATGAGAGCACGGTAATATTTTCAAGAAGAATGGCATGACAGATGTGGAAGGAATGTTTATGAGTTCAACTAAACATAGACTTTGTTTGTTTTCTCATGGACATAATAATGATTTACCAATAGGACCAAGGATACAGATGAGCAGTTAAATTAAGATAAGGTGATTTACCCAAGACCACACAACTAATGGATGATAAACCATGTTGAACCTCAGATTTTCTGTGTACTGGATGCATTTTTAACCACAAAATACTCTTTTCTCATCTATACTCTAAATTTCTTAATCTCAGATACCTATTTCTCACTGTGTCTCCCCTTGAGAAGATTCAAATAAAATTTATTATTTTCTTAATCGTTTTTCTTTTTTGAGATAGAATCTCATTCAAACTGGAGTGCAGTGATGTGATTATAGCTCACTGCAGCCTTCAATTGCTGGGCTCAAGTGACCCTTCCACCTCAGCCTCCTGAGTAGCTGAGACTACAGGCACATTCACCACACCGAGATATTCTTTTCAAATTTTCTACCTTGTTTTTCCTATTGAAGAAACAAGGTCTCACTGAGTTGCCCAGGCTGGTCTTGGTCTCAAACTCCTGCCTTCAAGTGATCCTCTTGCCTCAGTCTCCCAAAGTGTTGGGATTACAGGCATGGGCCACTGTACTTGGCCTTTTCATAGTTTTATATAAGTAACACATTATTGTTAAAATTTTGGCACCATTTCTAAAAGATTTCAATTTTCTGTTAGCTTATTTAGTGAATTCACCAGGCAAATACTTATTCTTTTAAAAAACTAAATCTTAAACTGAAATTGTGAGTAAATTTGTTAAACACAGAGCATATAATTACTTCACAATTTTTAATTTTAAAAATGTTTTCGAGTGTGTACATTACATATGATGAAGTGATAATTAGCAAGTATTCAAATGAATTGATTTAATGATACATTTTTGAAAAAAAAAATAACATGATCACTTTAACTTTGCTGACAAATTGAAGAACAAATTAAGGAGACCCAAAATGATTTTCTGACTCTTTCAGTGTGTACAATGTGCTGAAGAAACCTCACAGTGATAATTTAAGGATAATTCAAAGATAAATTCTCTGGCCTCAAGACATTATTTTAATGACCTCTTACTCTTGATTCTTCTTCATTTTATTTTTTCGACTGTTTCTGGGTTTTGTGTGTGTGTGTGTGTTTGACAAAAAACAAAAAATCTGAATTATATTACTAAGTAAGTGATGATATAATTTTTTATCTCTGGTGCAATCGTATAATTTAACCACAAAACAATGCTGGAAATAACTGTAGCACCAAACATTGACTTACATTTCTTAAGCATACTATCAGAATACTATTAGATTTTAGGAAATCTAAAGAGATTTCCTAAAGAGGCCTATGAATAGAATCTAGGCTTTGGACTAAATCAAGACAGCATCTTATCAGCATTTCCAGGCTAGCCCCTTAGATCAGCCCTAATGTTGTCCACATTTCACTCCATGCTCACAAGCCAGCAGTCAAATCACAATGCTTTCTGGATGTTTTAGGATATGGAGTTTTGAAATCTACTTCATCCTATGAGTTTCCTTATCAATATCACTAATGGCAAACATTAATCCTCCTTTATAAACCAGAAAATTATGGCACAAAGTGATAGATTCTTTGAAGGTCAAAATGAAAGTTGTTGAAATAAACTCAGGTCAACTAGGTTTGTCCAATTGATAAAGAATGTGGTGTCAATTCTGAGTAATAAATATTTTTTAAATCAATTCCACCTTCATTGAATATCGCTTATATTTATACCATTAAGAGATATAAAGAAAATGACTGCTGAATTATCAGGAAAGTATTATATTCTCCGAGGTGAGAGCTGCTAAATATAAAGGATGTGCCTGGTATATAGTAATTGGTGGGATTTTTTGACGAATGAATGCATGCTATTGGAAATTATTTATAGTAACCCACAGATACAACACTTGTTTCCAAAACACTCTCAAAATCACTGAATTTGGACTTTCCAGTATCCCACAAAGTAGGCATCATTCACTCATCTTATAAGTGTTCACGTATCAGCTGTACGTAAATTATTGTGCCTTCATTGAAAGGTAAAGCATCCCCAAATTTAAGTAAGAAAAATTAAGCTGCAGTGAATTGAGTGACTTGTAGAAGATCTTACAGCCAGCAGTTAAAAAATTCTGATCTTTTGGCTGTCGGGTAGTACTTGTTTCCCTACAGCATGATGTGTAACATGTTTCTTGCTGCAGGATGTTGTCTCTTCCAACACATGCTATGTGCTCACTCTGATAAGCTAAATAGGAAGAAAACACCAAATAAGATGTCTCTCTCCATTTGAGCTCTATTCTGTAACACACTGTACCGATTTCTGGGAAGGTGAGATGACTACGGAAATAATTTCTAGCTTACAATATGCTTTTTTCTTTCCTAGTGACTTTAGTCGTGCTTGACAGAACTAGGTGAGTAAGCAGGTTAGCGACTTGGAATTTATAAATCTTTAAGTGCTCAAAAACAGTCAATTACTAAATATTAGCAATAGTCATTTCTTATTTTTATGTTTTTTAATAAATGTTTGAACTTCGTTGAAACCCAAGTAAATAACTCCAAAGGCAAAATGTGGGCATTAGAATCCAATATGATTTCATGGTATTGATAATTACATTAGACTATACAGGTAATATATAAATATTACTATATAGTCCATGCAACAATTAATCAAGAAATGTTTTTATAACATTTTGGAAGAAGGCAATTGAACAGACTCCAGGGCTCATTTTAATTATCCTCTGGTCCTATATACACTTTACATTTTCTAGATTATGTAATCCTATCTCACTTTTCCCTTTTGAGTCTCAAATGTAAGCAACAGCCAACAACACTTAGTCTTATCCAATAAAACTTTTTTTTTTTTTTTTTTTTAATGAGGAAGAGATACTGTGTTTGGCACTCCCAAGACCTCATGCATCGTTTTTCTTCAGCAAAACAAAATAACTATCAAATCAAATAGATGTCCTTAGTGGAGTACAGATATCCCTTAATAAAATGCTGATTGGTCTTTAAAGGCAAGTGATTCTGTGCAATAATGAAGTTTGGTTTCCACTACCCTCTTTTTTTTGTTTGTTTGACTATCTGTTTTGCAATTAGAGATTAGCATTAGGTAGGCATTAAGTTGCTTTCCCAAACTCTATCTCAATGTGAGGACATTTCCCTACAGATAAAGATTGACAAGGGCTTCCAAGCACTTTCACGAGTTTGGGGTAAATTAGAGTTAGTATTTCTGTAACTAAATCTCCTAAGGGATTAGTCAAAGATAACTTTCACTTTCTGAGATTTCAGTTACACATAGAGAAAGCCTGCCCCCTCTGCCCCTGAGGAGGAAACTGCGGCCATATACCCAGAGGATTGCTTCTCAAAACACATTCTCTGCTTACATTTTATGCCGTATTGACTAGGGGAGTCCCTCTGTGTTAATTAATTGACAACCAAAATAATTCTCTAACAACATGCTGTAACTCTCTTAAAATATGATTAAGTCTTCCATGTGATAATTTCACTTCCATACCTCTCCTATTGGGGAAAAAAAGGATTGTGTTAAGAGCACATTGTAGGTTTTCTGGGAAGGAATCCAAATCAATGATACACGTTTCTGCTCCTCAAATAATCATTCTTGACCTATATAGGGCAACAGAGTCCCCAAGGAGCTCAGTGACATAGATGCCTCTGCTCCTTTTCTGCTAAGCAAGCAGGTTCATGGTAAGTGGTGACAGTTAAGAATGATTTTTCCTCAGAGAGTAATTGCTACACTCAGCCAACATAAAACAAGAGGACATCACCCCACCAATGAATGCCACTGTAATGGCCTCCAGTGATTTTTGTGTTAAAATTGAGAAAGAAGGTATGTATAGATGTGAAGTAGAGCCATTTTATTATCAGTTACACACAATCAATGAGATTAAAAGTAAAACCTAAAGATCTCCTGTAATTTTTCAAAGGGGTAAACTTTTTTCACAGAGTTTATTATGCATATGTCATCACTTGTATTTACATGATTGTAAAATTCCATCCTTGCAAGTGGAAACTCTTCACTGAACTGAATGTACTCATTGGAATTGATCAAGTTCTTAGTGAAATGTCAGCCACAGGTTATAAATTTGTGTAACTGCTTTTGCCCAGTGAACCCTTTTTATTAAAGCAGAATGCTTATCAAGGTCACTCTGAAAGATTGTAATTTTAAAGCTCCAGGGGAAGACTAGAAATAAGAATCAACAGAAAACAGATTTAATGAGCATTTTAAAATTTATGGTTTTTCGGGAACTTATTGGCCCCTATCACTTTCTGGATTTCAATGACAAATGTATTTTGCAGAACTAATAAGTTAGAATGATTTTGAAATCCAGCTCTCCTAAAGAGGCACACTAAAGCTTCTCATTTTCTGCCTTCTGGCAGATCAAGCTTGAGAAAGCAGTCTTGAGCTTTAAAAGGCCAGAAAGAGGGTGCTAAGTAAAAATGTGAGTGTCTCCTTACACAAGATTCTACAGGTGTAGGTATACTTGGGGGTTGGCATGGAGTGAGAAATCTGGTGTATATGTATACATGTATTTGTTCCCGTGCATAGTTTGGTATATTGTAACAATATAAAATGTGTTAGAGGGCATGGTTAAACTCTCTCTATTTTAACTTTTTGAGTCTTGCATACTATGTAACACAGACAGGATCACTTTGGGCATATATAAGACAACAAAATTATCTTGAGAAATGTCAGATTGTATTAGCTTTGGTAAAAATAAACAAGATATGCACAGATCCAAAAAGATATTAAATAAGCAATAAAAAATGGCCAGCTAAGAGTTTACTGTAATCATGTAAGGCAACATGTATGTTATTTTGATTCTTCTTGTCACACAATGAACCAGGAACAATTATTTTAAAACAAAATTTCTTGTCTTCCCCTTAACTCCAGGAAAAATTATATTGCTTATGTTCTTTCTGTTAAACCATAAGACAAGTCATTAGAATTTAAAAATAATAATAATAATAATAATAATAATAATAATAGTGCTATCACTTACCTGCCGAGCAATGAAATTAGATGTCTTTTCAGTTTCTCTAACGTAGAATTTTGAGTAGATCTCCAACCTCTTTTCACAAAGCTATTTCCAAAACAGTTGCAATCCACTCAGGACCATTCTGTTTATTTCAAGAAGTGTGGGCCTTTTAACATTTCGACCCCTACTGTATGGCCCATGATTTCTCAGAGCTTCTAAGAACTTCGGCTTTACTCTTCTGCCAGAATTCCTCCCAGGCCCTTATAGAAAAATGATTCTTGAAGTTTCTGCTAAGAGTTTAATCGGTGGAGCAAGAGTACTCCTCAGAGTCCTGTCCTTAGGTACAGCTGGTGTAGAGGGAGGGGTACTTTTCATCCATTAAGGAAGGGACCGGGAGGCGACGGAGTAATAGGAGACACCTCCTTTTAGCTGCGAGGAGCAAGGAGCCCAGCTGCCCCTGGCAACGACAGTGGCGGCAAGGAGAGCGGCCTCGGCAGCGTAGTTCCGTCCCTGTGGCTGTAGCCCAGTCCGGAGACGCTGTCCATCCCCTCTGGTGCTGAACTAAGGAGACGAGATCCCCCAAGCCCAGCTCCCGGTCGCACTTTCCTCCACCAGCGAATCCAAGCAGCAGCTTCCTTGTCTTCCAGCCTAGCCTTCTCCCCTCCAGTGATTTTTTTTTTTTTTTTTTTTTTTTTTTTTTTTTTTTTTTTTTTTTGGTAGGGGCTAATTGTTTCTACAAAATAACAGTCTCATTGGTGACAACGTTTCCGGAAAAACAGGAATCCGTGGGAAATAACATTTGAGCCTCCCCTGACTTTTCAGTGGCCCTGAACGAGTTTCCTAATGCTAGAAATGAAAGAAAACGCACGCACAGGCGCGCGCACACACACGCACGAGAGAGGCAGAGAGAGAGAGAGGGAGAGAGAGAGAAATACAGATTTGTACCGTGGAAAATCCAGAGCTTCTTTGGAAAGCTCATGGACCTCTAATTACATAAGATGAAAAACGCTGTTTTGGAAGACTTCGCAATCTTGAATACCAATTAATGTGACCACATTCAAATTTTGAGAAATCCAATTTGAAATTCCTAAATGAAACCCAGTGAAGATTCTTAGACCCTCTACGGGGAAAAGACAGGATATTGTTAAAATTTTAAAAGACAGAGAATGAAAGAATGAAAAAGACAAGAAAAGGCATCTCCACTCGGCTACCTTTTATAACGCGGCTGAATTGGATCGGGATCCTTGCAGAGCCTCTCAGAGGATCCAGCGAACGCAGCTCCTGTGAGTGTCAGCGCTGGGCTCAGCGAGCAGGGAGCTTGGAGGCCCAGGGCAGTGCAAGCGAGTCTCCCACAGCCTAAGCTCCTGCAGGGGGGCAGAAAGCGGTTTATTTCACAAAGGACGGGATAAAGAAGGCACAAAGTCAGTCAGAGGGCTTGACCATCTCTGCCTTTGTAAAGCCGGAGCAAAGCCCAATTTACGTTTTTTTTTTTTTTTGCTTGGCTTTTCAGCCCATTTTCCCTTCTGGTCTCCCACGCTGGCCCCTCGCCTCCCTACTCCGGAATCCGCGCTCTCCTGGGCCTTGAAGGCTCTTCACTCCCTCTCCAAACAGCCCCCACTTGTGTCTGTTCCACTGCTCTTGGCAACTGGCTGACAACGAGCATAAAGAAGGGTATGGGTTCGTGATCCTGAGTGCTGTCACCCAGGGCTCCGCCACCCACACTCGGCAACGGGTGCAGACGCAAGTGAACTGAGACGGGAAGTTGAAATACATAACGCTGAAACTGTTGGAAAACTGGTCAAAACCAGGGCCATGCGGATCTTTGAAACTATGTAAAGGAGGAAGATGGAAAGAGCGAGACTGTAACACCTCCCGCCCTTGCAGGCTCTTAACTTGTGCAGTGCAGATTTCTTCACCAGGAGGTTGTTGATAGATGTGAGAGGAAATTCGATAAAGGCTGGAGAGGGGCGCTGGTGTGTGTGGTGGGGACGGGGGTTGGGGAGGGGCGGGACGCAACACTAATTTCTCCCGGGCTGTGGGAAGGGGCCGGACGCCTGCTCCTGGCCTCCCTTCACCGGTGACTTCTCAGGTTATTCTTCCTCCTGTTCTTACACTAGAGGGAAGTCCTAGACGTTGTGCTTTCCTCCCACGCTTGCTTCCATTAAGGATTAGAGTGCGTTCCCGCTGGTCTGGAACCATCCATTCCAGGTAGGGGATCTTCCCTCTCGGGGACATTGCGCTCTCCAAGCACCGGTCTGAGGCGCGCGCTGGGGGCGAGCGAGGAGGCGTCATAGCTAGTGGAATTCCAGTGGGCTCCCTGGAAGAGAAACGTTATTGAGCCGGGAATCACTCGGGACAGAGAACCAAATAGGCCGCGTATTTACTCACAGGAAAAGGCCAGGCTTTAGCTGGACTTTGAGCCATTTTGCTGCTGCAGCAATGGCTTTATTTCCCTGGGGTGGCCACCAGCCGCCACCGCGGCTCCGGCTGGAAGAGGCAGCGCTGTGCTCCGCGCATTGCAGGCCGCGGTCGCTGTGTGGAGCTGCACACGCAGGAAACGGTGGCCGTGGAACGAAGCCCTTGGTCAACTTTCTCTAACATTTTTTTTTTTTTTTTTTTTTTAACACAGGCTCCATTAAAGGTTGTGATTCTCTCTAAAACCGTGTTTGGGGAAGCCATCTGATCTCACAGAGACACACAAACCTAAAAAAAAGAGTATCTGCTGCTTGAGGCTAATTTTTAAGGGGCTCTTTCGCTTTTCAGCCCATGTGAAAACAAATTGCTTAAGGTTATGGTAAATGAAGTTTCCTTTTTCCTTAGACAAATGTGATCAAACACGTGCTTATTTTTTTTTTTTTTTCTGCAGAAACAATACCTGTCGTATGTAGAAATAAGTTTCAGAAAGTGCCCCCTTTTTGTTAGATAAGGAAAACAAACCCCCGTGTGAAGGTTATGCTAATCAGGGCCCTTCCCTCCTTGTCAGCAAAGAGGGTTTTCTCTGCTGTGTTCAATTCTGTGCTTACTTAAGTTGATTTAATTGATTGTTTAAATTATTTTATCGGGATATATAGAAACATGAATAATCACAGAAAATCAACACGCCAAATAAGAGCATTTAAATGAGGCATACAGTACAAAGATGTTGCTAATTAAAAACACATGCACTTGATTATTCAGACCTAGAAGAGCAGATTCCCTTCTTCCTGATCACCGATTGAGTTTTATGCAGTCTCTCTCAATCTTTCTCTCTCTCTCCCTCTGTCCTTCCAGGAAAAGAAAACAGAAACAGTTGATTAATTTGAACTGACAGTCCCAGTATGATTATGATAGTTTGATGTCTTTTCTTCAAGAAGCAAAATCCACTTTATATTTTTTCTCATCAAGTTGTGTAACCAGTTATGGAAAACAATATGATGAAAATTAAATACGACCTAACATCTGATGCTACAAATGAATATAAATGAAGTACAACATAACAAAACCAAGGAACAAATAAGCTGAGGTGAATTAAATAATTATGTTAAGAAATTTCACCCTGGGAGCAGATTTTTTAAAGTCTATTTTAAATGATTTTTTAAAAATTCTTAATTTAAGTTGCCATGATTTTAAAAATGTAAATATAGTAAAATGTGAATATAAATAATCAAAACAATACATGAAGCATTATGTGCACAAGAAAATGTAGTAACCTAGCATCATTACTGTGAATCCTAAACTGGCTCATTCAATCCCTCTCTATAAAACTAGGATGCGATTCCCCTCTAGTCCACTCTACACAGTACACAAATCTCAGAAAACATAATCGTTTGTGGAACATTTTGTAAACAATTGGAAATCCTTTGGGTCAGGAATTTTGAAATGTAAGGCGAAACCACCATACAATATGATCTAAATGAATAGTCATTATACACTATGTAAAATATTGGCTGTGTCAATTCTGGAAGTCTCCTGACTATTTTCTCATCTCGTTACCATATATAAAATGGTGATAACAAATAATAATTTTTGCCAGCCTCATAAACTGTCATATACAAAAATCAACATATGTAAAAACTTTGTATATCTTGTATATTTCTACAAAAATAGGTAGTAGCACCTATCATCTGTGGAGTATCATTTGCTCACAATTTTTAGACCTCAACTGAAAAACTGGTGATTCCAGTTAAAGTTTCTTTTTTAGTTAATATATATTTCTAATTATTTCTGTCTTTACTTCATGTTTCCCAGTAGATGTAGAGCTATAATAGGCCAATACCCATATCCAAACCCTTTTCAATTCACAGTTTTAACATCTTCAGTATAATTTTGAGCTGCTTTTTAAAATTGGGTACAAGTACAACTAAATATTACATATCTATTACCAATTATTTCTGAATTGGAACAATGATCCTATTTTAAAATATCCTTCTATTGGTTTTCAGATGAAATGTTACTGAGTTGTATATTCTTTTGCAACCTTTGAATGTAAGATCCCTCACTCAGTCATACCTTTACTAAGCTAAGGAGTTCTATTTTGCTGAATTGTGGTCAGATAAATCTTGAAGACTTCATGGGTATTTGCACTTGTATCAGTTGAGCTTAGTTAACTTCAGTTGCAGGCAAAAGTACATGGAAATTTGGACTCAAATGACCGAGATACAAAAATCTGTCCCTCAGATTAGTTTAATTTTTCTTTTGCAGGAGGTAACAGGTGGCTACCAGAGAAGCTTAGAAAATTGGATACTGTTAACTGCAACTGCCTAGGAGAGACATTTCATTTCAGAGAGTAGTTCCCTAAGCACTTTCTTTTATATTTCTGTTTTTTCTATTCACAAAAATTCTGAAGTTGAATACCGACTTCCTTGACAAAGAGTGTTACTTTCTGCCACTTGGATAAGTTACTTAATCTTTTTGAGTCTATTTATTCACCTTAAAATGAAAACAATGTAACTTATTTAGCAGAGCTAATATATAGCACCTGGATCAAGGTTTTGTCCATGTGTGACAGGCGGCACACTCTCTAGAAGATCTCTCCATGCCTCTCTGAGGGGAACAGTGCTGCAGAGAATTTTTCTTGTGCATTAACATCAAGCAGGAGATACGGCTGTACTTGAAGTGTGGTGTAGATAAAATTTGTATACAAATATGTGGAAATTCCACACACAAGATTTCAGTACTATGGAAATCCCTTCACAGCTCAACACAAATCATTCGTAGTAGTAAGTTGCTAACCACTGGAAAAAAACATCCTTACAGGATATGCTGCCAATTTGGCTTAGGGTATAAAATAGTTTTTAATTGTCTGGTAACTATACTCCTTTCTAATAAATATACATATATGTTTCAGTAGCTTCCTTCTTAAAATATATGTGTGTGTGTCTGTGTATGTGTGTGTGCACAAGTATGTGTGTTTATGCATGTGTGCCAATAAATGTATGTACTTCTATAAATAAATACATATTACATTGATACTTCCAGCTGGTGTTCAGTTATTAGGAGAAGTAAATTCTTGGAAAAATTATCTAAAGTGGTCTTTAGAGAGCTAATTTTTTTCACCTTCTAGTATACCATTTTCTCTTTAGAGACATCTAGTTGCTTCTCTATTAAGATACCAATGTGTTCTCTATCTCCAAAACCATCGTCAGTCATAATTTGGCCCTCACTATATTTAACTCATCTTAACTGATTTGCAGGCTGCATATGACTCATTCAATGACTTTCTATTTTTTGAAACACTCTTCTCTTGGCCATTGTGACTCATTCACATAAATGGCCATTCTTCTTCAGCCTTTCTTGATGACAGCTTATTTGCTCCTACTTCTCATTATTGGAATTCCACAGAAATTATTTCTGCAGAACTTATCTGCATTATCTGCTTATATAATCTCATTCATTCCCATTGCTTTAAATACAATTTATATGACATTGACATCCAAATCTGTAGGAAAGTCCTTACCTATCCATTGAGCTAAAGATACTCATATGGAGAGAAAGAGACACAAGTTATATATTTGACATCTCTACCTGAATGCTTACTAGATATCTCAAACTTAGCATACCCAAACCAACATTCTGGATCACCATCACAGAAAAACTTTCATTGACCATGTCTTTATCAAATATTGCATCATTGCGCATCTGCTTAAAGATCACAACCAACTAGTCACCTCACTGCTTGTATTCTCTCACCCACCATCTCCAAAGAGTCAACAAAGACGGTTGCTCCTGTTACTAACATAGGTTCCAAATCCATGCACTTCTTCCAATATAACTTTTTCATTCTAGTTTGGACTGCTACAGTTTCTTCTTGGTACTAATGCAGTCTACTAATTTATTTCATTGTGGCATGTTTTCCCTGTGTAATCCTTTCTCTGCACAGCAGTAGGAATGAATTTATGACAACATGAACCATGCCATACCATGCTATTGCCTAACCCTCCAAGGTTTTCTAGTGCACTTGGGGCCATGTCTAGCTTTGCCCGTCTGATTCTTATTTTATTACTCTTTCCTTCTTGATCACTGGCATTCTGGGTTTTCACACTGGACTCTGCCTGTACCATTCCCATTCCCATAATCTGAAATACTACTCCTAGATCTTTACATGACTACCCCTTGTTTTCCCTTGTGATCTCAGATCAAACATCTCATTCTCAAAGAGGTCTCTTCTGACTAGTTAATTTAATGGGTCTGCAGTCGCCTTCTGTCCTTCTGTCCACCAATTTGTTTTAATGTCTTTACAGAAAGCATCATCACAAGCAGAAATTATTGCTGTATGATTTTTTGTTCTTTCTCAACAACCTAATGTCACATCTAAAGGAACTAGAAAAACAAGAATAAAACTAATAGAAAAAAAAAAAGAAATAGCAAAGATCAGAGCAGAACTAAATAAAACTGAGATCCCAAAACCATTCAAAGATTCAACAAAACTAAAAATTGGTGATTTGAAAGTATAAACAAAATTCATAGACTCTTAGCTAGATTAGCTAAGGCAAAAAGAAAGAAAATTTAAAAACTAAACACAATAAAAAATGACAAAGGTGACACTACAACTGATACCATAGAAATATAAAAGACCCTCAGAGACTACTATGAACACCTCTGTGTGCACAAACTAGAAAACCTAGAGGAAATGGATAAATGCCTGGAAAAACAACCTCCCAAGACTGAAACAGAAAGAAATTGAAAACCTGAACAGACCAATAATAAGTTACAATATTAAATACATTTTTTAAATTCTTAATTTAAATTGCCACAATTTTAAAAATGTAAGCACAGGAAATGTGAACATAAATAATCAAAACAACATATGAAGCATTATATGTACAAGAAAATGTGGTAACTTAGCATCATTACTGTGAGTCCTAAACTGGCTCACTCAATCCCTATTTAAAAAAACTAGGATACAATTCCCCTCTAGTCCACTCTACACAGTGTACAAATCTTAGAAAACATTGTAGTTTGTGGAACAGCTTGGAAATCAGTAATAAAAAAAATCTACAAATCAGAAAAACCCCAGGACCAGGTGAATTCACAGTCAAATTCTACCAGATGTACAAAGAAGAACTGATACAAATCTTACTGAAACTATTCAAAAAAACTGAGGAAGAGCGATTCAATCGTAACTCAGTCTACAAAACCAGTATATCATCCTGATACCAAAAGCTGGCAAGGACACAACAATAAAAAGAAACTGCAGGCCAATATCTCTGATGAACACAGACACAAAAATCTTCAACAAAACACTAGCAAACTGAATCCAGCAGCACATCAAAAAGATAATTCATCACAATTTAGTGGGTTTCATTCCTGAGGTGCAAGGTTGGATCAACATATGCAAATCAATACATGTGAGTCACTATACAAACAAAATTAAAAACAAAAATCATATGATATTCTCAGTAGACACAGAAAAAGCATTCAATAAAATCATCTCCCTCTATAATACAAGCTGCATGAAACCAAAGACCTTGTGTGCCTTGAGTGTCTCCTGTACTAGAACAATACACCAGAAGATTCAGAAGATTGTAGATGCTTAGTAAATGGTTCAGAATTGAACAACCAAAGAATAAAGCTGTACGATAATTGCTGTGCAACCAAAACTAAACCAAATAGTGTCTTTGCTTTTCAGATTTCAGAAATATTTGTTATTTATAGGACTGAGAGCCTTAATATTGAAGTTATTTCCCGTGACTTTTTAAAAATACACTTATATATTTCCACGTTTTCAACGTTGCAGTGAAGAATTTATTTTTACAGAGGTGCACCTTGTATGCCTTCACAATTCTAACTTTTTAGTATAACCAATGGGATAGCTATAAATGTGTCAAATTGCTAAAACTATTCAAAGTCTGGCAAAAACTAAAGTAAAGGCATAGAACTAGATTTCGTTGCAAACATTCCCCCATGCACCCTGATCTGCATTTCATATGCTTTCATTATCTTCACTTCATTATTTTTACTATCTTTCCTTTTCATCATCTTCACTGTCTTTTGCAGAAAGAATAGTATGTGATTATTTTTATTTATAAACACATTTTATTATAAAAGCCAATAAGATAACTATGAAGAAAAATGGAATGGAATGAAGAAAACAGTCTGACACATTCTTACCAACTACATTAAAATTTTATTGTATTTTCTCCTAACTTTTTGCAATGTGTCATCTCCCCACTGATTAACACAGTATACTTACAATTTTTATGAAGCCTTTGCAATTTAACACAATCTGTAAGATTTTCTATGTGTTATATAGTCTTTGTAATCACTTTTATTATTATTATTATACTTTAAGTTCTAGGGTACATGTGCATAACGTGCAGGTTTGTTACATATGTATACTTATGCCATGTTGGTGTGCTGCACCCATCAACTCGTCAGCACCCATCAATTCATCATTTATATCATGTATAACTCCCCAATGCAATCCCTCCCTCCTCCCCCCTCCCCATGATAGGCCCCAGTGTGTGAAGTTCCCCTTCCCGAGTCCAAGTGATCTCATTGTTCAGTTCCCACCTATGAGTGAGAACATGCGGTGTTTGGTTTTCTCTTCTTGTGATCGTTTGCTAAGAACGATGGTTTCCAGCTGCATCCATGTCTCTACAAAGGATGCAAACTCATCCTTTTTTATGGCTGCATAGTATTCCACGGTGTATATGTGCCACGTTTTCTTTTTTTTTTTTTTGAATGAAAATAATTTATTTTAGTCTTAATAATACAGGGTGTTTTAAATTAATTATAGGCTCTTAAAAATCCATTGATTTTGTAAGTAGACTTTTATCTTATTTTCTTTTCTTTTTTTTTTTTTTGTATTATACTTTAAGTTCTAGGGTACATGTGCATAACGTGCAGGTTTGTTACATATGTATACTTATGCCATGTTGGTGTGCTGCACCCATCAACTCGTCAGCACCCATCAATTCATCATTTATATCATGTATAACTCCCCAATGCAATCCCTCCCTCCTCCCCCCTCCCCATGATAGGCCCCAGTGTGTGATGTTCCCCTTCCCGAGTCCAAGTGATCTCATTGTTCAGTTCCCAACTATGAGTGAGAACATGCGGTGTTTGGTTTTCTCTTCTTGTGATAGTTTGCTAAGAATGATGGTTTCCAGCTGCATCCATGTCCCTACAAAGGATGCAAACTCATCCTTTTTTATGGCTGCATAGTATTCCATGGTGTATACGTGCCACATTTTCTTAATCCAGTCTGTCACAGATGGACATTTGGGTTGATTCCAAGTCTTTGCTATTGTGAATAGTGCCGCAATAAACATACGTGTGCATGTGTTTTGTAGTAGAATAATTTATAATCCTTTGGGTATATACCCAGTAGTGGGATGGCTGGGTCATATGGTACATCTAGTTCTAGATCCTTGAGGAATTGCCATACTGTTTTCCATAATGGTTGAACTAGTTTACAATCCCACCAACAGTGTAAAAGTGTTCCTATTTCTCCACATCCTCTCCAACACCTGTTGTTTCCTGACTTCTTAATGATTGCCATTCTAACTGGTGTGAGATGGTATCTCATTAAATGTTAGACCTAATACCATAAAAACCCTAGAAGAAAATCTAGGTAGTACCATTCAGGACATAGGCATGGGCAAGGACTTCATGTCTAAAACACCAAAAGCAACGGCAGCAAAAGCCAAAATTGACAAATGGGATCTAATTAAACTAAAGAGCTTTTGCACAGCAAAAGAAACTACCATCAGAGTGAACAGGCAACCTACAGAATGGGAGAAAATTTTTGCAACCTACTCATCTGACAAAGGGCTAATATCCAGAATCTACAAAGAACTCAAACAAATATACAAGAAAAAAACAAACAACCCCATCAAAAAGTGGGCAAAGGATATGAAAAGACATTTCTCAAAAGAAGACATTCATACAGCCAACAGACACATGAAAAAATGCTCATCATCACTCGCCATCAGAGAAATGCAAATCAAAACAACAATGAGATACCATCTCACAACAGTTAGAATGGCATCATTAAGGAGATTTTGGGCTGAGACAATGGGGTTTTCTAAATATGCAATCATGTCATCTGCAAACAGGGACAATTGGACTTCTTCTTTTCCTAACTGAATACCCTTGATTTCTTTCTCTTGCCTGATTGCCCTAGCCAGAACTTCCAACACTATGTTGAATAGGAGTTGTGAGAGAGGGCATCCCTGTCTTGTGCCAGTTTTCAAAGGGAATTTTTCCAGTTTTTGCCCATTCAGAATGATATTAGCTGTGGGTTTGTCATAAATAGCTCTTATTATTTTGAGGTACGTTCCATCAATACCGAATTTATTGAGCGTTTTTAGCGTGAAGGGCTGTTGAATTTTGTCAAAAGCCTTTTCTTCATCTATTGAGATAATCATGTGGTTCTTGTCTTTGGTTCTGTTTATATGCTGGGTTATGTTTATTGATTTGCGATTGTTGAACCAGCCTTGCATCCCAGGGATGAAGCCCACTTGATCATGGTGGATAAGCTTTTTGATGTGCTGCTGAATCCAGTTTGCCAGTATTTTATTGAAAATTTTTACATCGATGTTCATCAGGGATATTGGTCTAAAATTCTCTTTTTTTGTTGTGTCTCTGCCAGGATTTGGTATCAGGATGATGTTGGCCTCATAAAATGAGTTAGGGAGGATTCCCTCTTTTTCTATTGATTGGAATAGTTTCAGAAGGAATGGTACCAGCTCCTCCTTGTACCTCTGGTAGAATTCAGCTGTGAATCCATCTGGTCCTGGACTTTTTTTGGTTGGTTGGCTATTAATTGTTGCCTCAATTTCAGAGCCTGCTATTGGTCTATTCAGGGATTCAACTTCTTCCTGGTTTAGTCTTGGGAGAGTGTAAGTGTCCAGGAAATTATCCATTTCTTCTAGATTTTCTAGTTTATTTGCGTAGAGGCGTTTATAGTATTCTCTGATGGTTGTTTGTATTTCTGTGGGGTCAGTGGTGATATCCCCTTTATCATTTCTTATTGCTTCTATTTGATTCCTCTCTCTTTTCTTCTTTATTAGTCTTGCTAGCGGTCTATCAATTTTGTTGATCTTTTCAAAAAACCAACTCCTGGATTCATTGATTTTTTGGAGGGTTTTTTGTGTCTCTATCTCCTTCAGTTCTGCTCTGATCTTAGTTATTTCTTGCCTTCTGCTAGCTTTTGAATGTGTTTCCTCTTGCCTCTCTAGTTCTTTTAATTGTGATGTTAGAGTGTCAATTTTAGATCTTTCCTGCTTTCTCTTGTGGGCATTTAGTGCTATAAATTTCCCTCTACACACTGCTTTCAATGTGTCCCAGAGATTCTGGTATGTTGTATCTTTGTTCTCACTGGTTTCAAAGAACATCTTTATTTCTGCCTTCCTTTTGTTATGTACCCAGTAATCATTCAGGAACAGGTTGTTCAGTTTCCATGTAGTTAAGCGGTTTTGATTGAGTTTCTTAGTCGTGAGTTCTACTTCGATTGCACTGTTGTCTGAGAGACAGTTTGTTATAATTTCTGTTTTTGTACATTTGCTGGGGAGTGCTTTACTTCCAATTATGTGGTCAATTTTGGAATAAGTGTGATGTGGTGCTGAGAAGAATGTACATTCTGTTGATTTGTGATGGAGAGTTCTGTAGATGTCTATTAGGTCTGCTTGGTGCAGAGATGAGTTCAATTCCTGGATATCCTTGTTAACTTTCTGTCTCGTTGATCTGTCTAATGTTGACAGTGGAGTGTTGAAGTCTCCCATTATTATTGTATGGGAGTGTAAGTCTCTTTGTAAGTCTCTAAGCACTTGCTTTATGAATCTGGGTGCTCCTGTATTGGGTGCATATATATTTAGGATAGTTAGCTCTTCCTGTTGAATTGATTCCTTTACCATTATGTAATGGCCTTCTTTGTCTCTTTTGATCTTTGATGGTTTAAAGTCTGTTTTATCAGAGACTAGGATTGCAGCCCCTGCTTTTTTTTGTTCTCCATTTGCTTGGTAGATCTTCCTCCATCCCTTTATTTTGAGCCTATGTATGTCTCTGCATGTGAGATGGGTCTCCTGAATACAGCAGACTGATGGGTCTTAACTCTTTATCCAGTTTGCCAGTCTGTGTCTTTTCATTGGAGCATTTATTCCATTTACATTTAAGGTTAATATTGTTATGTGTGAACTTGATCCTGTCATTATGATATTAACTGGTTATTTTGCTCTTTAGTTGATGCAGTTTCTTCCTAGCCTCGATGGTCTTTACATTTTCGCATGTTTTTTGCAATGGCTGGTACTGGTCGTTCCTTTCCATGTTTAGGGCTTCCTTCAGGGTCTCTTGTAAGGCAGGCCTGGTGGTGGCAAAATCTCTAAGCATTTGCTTATCTGTAAAGGATTTTATTTCTCCTTCACTTATGAAACTTAGTTTGGCTGGATATGAAATTCTGGGTTGAAAATTCTTTTCTTTAAGAACGTTGAATATTGGCCCCCACTCTCTTCTGGCTTGTAGAGTTTCTGTCGAGAGATCTGCTGTTAGTCTGATGGGCTTCCCTTTGTGGGTAACCCGACCTTTCTTTCTGGCTGCCCTTAAGATTTTTTCTTTCATTCCAACTTTGGTGAATCTGGCAATCATATGTCTTGGAGTTGCTCTTCTGGAGGAGTATCTTTGTGGCATTCTCTGTATTTCCTGAATTTGAATGTTGGCCTGCCCTACTAGGTTGAGGAAGTTCTCCTGGATGGTATCCTGAAGAGTGTTTTCCAACTTGGTTCCATTTTCCCCCTCACTTTCAGGCACCCCAATCAGACGTAGATTTGGTCTTTTTACATAATGCCATACTTCTTGTAGGCTTTTTTCATTTCTTTTTCTTCTTTTTTCTTTTGGTTTCTCTTCTCGCTTCATTTCATTCATTTGATCCTCAATCGCTGATACTCTTTCTTCCAGTTGATCGAGTCGGTTACTGTAGCTTGTGCATTTGTCACCTATTTCTCATGTCATGGTTTTCATCTCTGTCATTTCGTTTATGATCTTCTCTGCATTAATTAGTCTATCTGTCAATTCTTCCACTCTTTTTTCAAGATTTTTAGTTTCTTTGCGCTGGGTACGTAATTCCTCCTTTAGCTCTGAGAAGTTTGATGGACTGAAGCCTTCTTCTCTCATCTCGTCAAAGTCATTCTCTGACCAGCTTTGATCCGTTGCTGGTGATGGGCTGCGCTCCTTTGCAGGGGGAGATGCGCTCTTATTTTTTGAATTTCCAGCTTTTCTGCCCTGCTTCTTCCCCATCTTTGTGTTTTTATCTGTCTCTGGTCTTTGATGATGGTGACGTACTGATGGGGTTTTGTTATAGGTGTCCTTCCTGTTTGATAGTTTTCCTTCTGACAGTCAGAAGGACTGTCTGTTGGTCTGTTGGAGATTGCTTGAGGTCCACTCCAGACCCTGTTTGCCTGGGTATCAGCAGCAGAGGTTGCCGAAGATAGAATATTGCTGAACAGCGAGTGTACCTGTCTGATTCTTCCTTTGGAAGTTTCCTCTCAGGGGTGTACTCCACCCTGTGAGGTGTGGGGTGTCAGACTGCCCCTAGTGGGGGATGTCTCCCAGTTAGGCTACTCAGGGGTCAGGGACCCACCTGAGCATGCAGTCTGTCCGTTCTCAGATCTCAACCTCCACGTTGGGAGATCCACGGCTCTCCCCAAAGCTGTCAGACAGAGTCGTTCGTGTCTGCAACGGCCCCCACTGCTTCCCCTGTTGGTCTTCAGCTGTGCGCTGTCCCCAGAGGTGGAGACTACAGAGACAGGCAGGCTTCCTTGAGCTGCCGTGAGCTACACCCAGTTGGAGCTTCCCAGCGGCTTTGTTTACCTACTTAAGCCTCCGCAATGGCGGGCACCCCTCCCCCAGCCTCGCCGCTGCCCTGCGGATAGATCGCCGCAGACTATCCACTGTGTTAGCAGTGAGGGAGGCTCTGTGGGCGTGGGACCCTCCCGGCCAGGTGTGGGATACACTCTCCTGGTGTGCATGTTTGCTTAAAGCACAGTATTGGGGTGGGAGTTTCCCGATTTTCCAGGTATTGTGTGTCTCAGTTCCTCTGGCTAGGAAAACGGATTCCCTTCCCCCTTGCGCTTCCAGGTGAGGCGATGCCTCGCCCTGCTTCAGCTCTCGCTGGTCAGGCTGCAGCAGCTGACCAGCACCGATTGTCCGGCACTCCCTAGTGAGATGACCCCAGTACCTCAGTTGAAAATGCAGAAATCACCGGTCTTCTGTGTTGCTCGCGCTGGGAGTTGGAGACTGGAGCTGTTCCTATTCGGCCATCTTGCTCTGCCCTGTAATCACTTTTAAAGGCTGCATATAACTCCATCATGTGGAGGTAACATAATTTGTCATATCTTTATTTTATGATATTTAGTGTATTTTTAATTTTTTATGTTATATGAATAGCTTCATGGATATACTTTTTCCATCATTTGAATTTTTTTTTGTGGAAGAAGAGTCAAATTGATGCAAATATCAGTCTAAATTACCTGCTTACTTTTATGGTTCTAAATATATGGCCTTTGTGTATGGGGAGAAGTGTATGAGAGACAGAGAGAGAGAGAGAGAGAGAGAGAGAGAGAGAGACAGAAACAGAAAGAGAGAGAATAAGATGGCCTGTAGTCGAAGAGGAATTTTGCTATCCTACTCTGCTAGGAAGAATCATTAACCATTAACCACCTATTATGATAGGTGAATGCTATTATACTGTTATTCTCTATGTGACCCATTATATAGAGTTTCCCAAGTGAGAGGTAGCCTGATTTCAAATCCATATGTGCAACTTTTACTTGTGACTCTCCCTATGGGCTTATATTTACAACCAGTATTCATTTCCTCTACCCACAGTATCTTAATATGTGTGTCAGCATCGCAAATCTCTTTTAATACTAAATTTTCAGCCTCTCAGAAGGGTGACTATCTGCTTTTTAGAAGTATACTCCCCAATTTCCCACAAGCAAATTCTTGCACTTTTGTAAATACCATAATACTTGCACTTTTGTCAAACCAAATAAAAATGCTGCTCAAGTGTGGTGAAAACATTCTCATCAACTTTTTGGGGAGTGAGAACCATTTGACATCTTTGAAGTTCTCTCTGGGGTCCTCCTGGGTAGATTGCAGATAGCATAAATACTTCAAAAAAGATCATCCAAAAAATAAGGTCATTCAGATTTTGATAAGGGACAAGTTATAAAAAAAAGACAAGTAAACAAAACTTTTCATCTCTTTTCTTTTTTTGTACTTACATTTTTTTATTTATTGAAAATGTCACAACCAAACACAATACCGAAGGCAATGTATAAAAATAAAAAGTTGTGATACACTCCAATAACTATAGATTTTACATAATATGATAACTGCTTTTTTTATACTGATGTATAGCCTTGTAATATTCCTTAGGAGGGAAAAACCCAACTTTTGGAAGAAATGCAAATATATATTATGTTACAATCTATCCATGCATTAGATTATGTAACAGTCTGCTGTTCAGACACATATCTATCAGTCTGTCTGTCTGTGCACCTATCTACCTACTTAAATATTTACCTACTTATGGATTGATTGAAATAACACATTTAATTAATTACACCTGTCAAGCCACAATGTGCAATGAGTCTATGCAGTTTTCATAAAGAGTTGGAATCTATTATTTTACCCCTAGAGTCAGAGTAGCCTTGAGAGTTGCATTTAGTAATAGGATGTGGCAGGAGTGATGTTGTGTTAGTCCCAAGTCTGGGCTTCGAGAGCTCTTGAACACTTTAGCTATCATGTGGGCCTTTTTGCCCACCACGATGAAAAGGTCATGACTGCTAGAGGGTGAGAAATGATACAGAGAACAGCTGAGTCTTCTCAGTTGACTCTATTCCAGCCCAGCCATTCCCCAGCAATCCCTCCAGCTTACAGGGATACATGTGCAAGCCTGTCTGAGAGTAGATGACCAACATTCATGACACTAAGTTTTAGAGTAGTTTTTTCATTGCAGTAACTAACTAATTCAATACATCTTGTGTAGAATTAAAAATCACATGTTCCATGATTCATTTTCCAAGCAATCAAGTTGATTAGTAACAACCTTGTCTCTCTTTATATACCCTATTTGTGTGTGTGTGTATAAAGAAGAGATCTCACTATGTTGCCGAGGCTGATCTTGAACTCCTGGGTTCAAGTGCTCCTCCCACCTTGGCCTCCCAAACAAGTGCTAGGATTACAGGAGTGAGCCCCCTCACCCAGCCTCTGCTCATGTAGCACTTGATAAGTGTGTTCCTTTTGTTTTTCATGTAGTGAAAGCAAGTGGAGGAAGAAATAAAAAAGCAAACATCAATTGATACTTAATTCTATAGCATATTCACACTGAGTTATAATTCCTTTAGCTACTGTTTTAGAGTTTTTAAGGCAAAATGGGGAAATGTACTGACTTTTATAAATCAAATCCTAGAAAAGTAGATTGACCTTTGGATCCTAGAGCTTCAACCTGTAGTACAGACATTACCACTCTTTTGTCCTGTTCCTACTATGAGCTGGCTGAATATTCCAAACATTTAATGAAAAAGTCAGACATAGCTCCAGATTCCTATCCTCCAGCAGGTCCATTGGGAAAAATGTATTGTTTATCCACCTGTCTCTCTAGGAAATAAGCAATGAAAGGGGCTAGAATCTTATGATCTTTGTACTTCAAGTAGTGAACACATGAACTGGTTTCTAACAGTGAATCAGTGAAGGTCTCTGGAATGCATGCACACGTCTGTGGAAAATTCTCATGCCCAGTAACTTTCTTCTCCCTCAACTACATTGCAAATGTGGCTGACCTTTAGCCCAAGAGACCACATGCTGCTCCTAGCTAATCATGGAATTCTCCCTTCCTTGTTTCTGAGTTAAGAAGTATGAAAACGGCACACATACTCTGACATGCAAATAAGACACTCATCCTAGAAGGAAATTGAATGGTTCCCTTTACAAGTAGTTTCTTGCATACATTGCAGAACCTCACAAATAAAGACCAGACATATGTTTTAATCTTGAAATAAAATTTATTTTATTCTGTGCATATAATTTAAATATTACAGTTTCTTTATATAAACTATATATGTACATATATAATATATATGGTGTCATAGAGAAATATTGTCATACAAAACAGTTATGTCTGCCTTTAAGTAAGTTTTAATATTTTCATAGCCCTGAATGTTTAAAGTTGTGCTCAGAATGTTGGTTTAAAACCTGGACCATGTTTGCTTACCATTTGTAGTATCCAAAGCTTTACTCTTTAACCTTATTCTTATTTTTACTTTCCTCTTTAATTTCTGCTTCTGCTTTTTTCTCCTCTTTTTTCTCATGCTCTCTTGATGCTTTTTGCTTCTCTGTTTCCTCACTTACTCTTTCTCTTATTACTCTTTTTCCTCCTTTCTAGCTTATCCTGTATACAGAAAATACAGATGTGACACAAACATTTCATAACCAATGAGCTGTATACACATGCAGCGAAACTGTTTGATGTCTTCTGATGTTCTCTGAAGTTAGGGTAATAATGGCATACTTTTAGATCACAATTCATTGCAGGTCCCTAAGGCTCCCATTTTTGTGAAAACCTCTAAGTCTTACGGGTTGGCAAAGAAGATCATCATGAGTAGTCTCCATTGCAACTGCAGGAAGGACTTGGGGATAGCAGATTACAAACTACCCCACACCAGAACACCAAAGGGTGCAGGAGGAGTGCTGCCAATATAACACAGCATCGGGCTATTCTCTTCCAGCTCAGGCTGTTGAAGTCTTGATTGCAACACAGATGCTGAAACTTTGAAGATTTACTGTCTCTAATTATACAGGTGTCAAATTTATAGAGAACATTTGGGACAACTTCACAGTATTATAAATAGTTTATTTTTGGACATTAAAAAATTTATTTCTAATGATCATGATATGGTTCAGCTAATGTAATGTTAACAGTGAACAAACAATTATTAATGTCAGAAACATTTTAAAAGAATGCTGTGTAAGAATTGAGAATTTTGAGTTTGATATACAAATTTTTTATGTGAAATTCTTTAGTACTTCACATAGGTTAAAGAAAATTTTGTTTACTGTATTAAATACTTACTGTTTTGTCTGCATAAATTCTATTTAGAGAGTATTTTTCATAGATATTTTTAATGTCTTTAACATTTCAAAAAATGCAATCAAAGAATTCAGTGGAAAACTTTAAAATTCATCCACAGAGACTACAGAACAACACATTCTATATCCACAGCTATGTTTGTTATTTTACATTTAAAATATGGTTGGTACTCTCTCAATTTTTGAGACAAATATGTGCATATTCTTTATCTTTTAATTTTTATGCATTGAATAAGTAATGGTATAAAATAGAAAAGACAGGACATAAACACTTAATTTGCATCAGGACCTCATATTAAATTCAACAACTTTAGAATGCTAAACCTTTTGGGTCAGAAGTGACATAGAAATATTTACAAGTATGAATTTTTGTGTTTGAAAATTATAAGATAGACCACGACTTACAGTTTGAGAAGTCTTACTTCAACTCTTCCTCATCCTCCCCCATCATTGTTTTAAGATAATGTCAAAAGGAAGGTGTATTTCATTCTAGTGAATAATGGGAGGAGACAGATGTTGGAGTGTGGTATTCTTTACAGAGTTTCCACATGTCTTGTGACAGCTTTTTCTCTACACTATCTTTTCAAGCATGTTTGTGTAGCAACCAGCCTTAGAAGATAGAGGTAGTGTAGTGTCTTCCTCCAGGGCAAAGGGAAGCCTTCTTCTGACAAGGATAATAAAGGTAATCCTTCCCTTTGGGATAAAGATTTAACAGGTCTACTTGTAGCCCCCTTATATAAAAAAAAAAAAAAAAAAAAAAAAAAAAAAAAAAAAAAAAAAAAAACGGAGGATTTTCTAAGCTCCGTGTTGTTCAACTGGGACACAAACTCACTGTAAATATGGCATCCATCTAGGTTCACCTCTGCATCATCCCCAGGGGACTTAGCAGACAAATGAAATAGATGTGAACATGAAGCTCATTCTGCTTGCTGCGTCACGAGTAATAAAGTCTTTTATCTCTGACCCTGGAGTCCTGTTTTAACTGTGGCAAGCTAACTTGTCAGCTTGCAAGTAGGGCAAAATCTCAGCCCCTTTACAGTTCTTGACCCTAGAGAACAGAAAAACCCCATAGCGTGACTGGAGAGAATGTGAATTAACCCAAGTGATAGGGTTAAAACAGGCAGGTCTGTGAAGTCAGATCTTCAGCTGCCAGTTTATTTTAACCTCAGTGAGGGAGAGAAATGAAAACATATCTAACATTCTTCACAACTCATGCTAGAAATAAATTAGAATGTTTTTAAATTTTATGTATGCTACTCAAATCATGAAGACAAATCCAGAGGCAAGTCAACTGGTGAGCAATTGATGCTAACTTAGTTTTCAAGGATTTGATCTTTGCCAATGTGTTCTTACTTGCAAAACCTTGAAAATTTGGCTAAATAATCAGTACTAAATGATTCTTAAATGTGGCAGCATAGTCTTTAAATATGAGGACACTAAGGGGGACTGAAACAACACAACCTCCATGAACTGACTAGATGAATAGGTTTTTGGTTATAATATTGGCAATTATGTCTAAGACAAAATTTATTCTGTCTTTGCTGAAAGGGGAATAAAAATATATATGTAGGCATCTTAGCATTTTTATACATTTCATAGCAAAACAATTTTGATAATATATTTATTCACCTCCTGACCTTGTCTCCTAGTTATTTAAATAAACTTTTTGAAAAAGATGAATACATTGTACATTATAAGCCTGAATGTTCTCTCTCAAAATATGGAATTATGTAAGCCAGACTGTACATTCTACTTGTGAAAATGATAAATAGAAAATGTATGATTGTATGTGGATAAGCATGATAGTACATTGAGCCTCACTGTAACTGGATCCAGCAATGTAATCTAACATAAATTATAAATGTGTCCTTAGGAAAACATTCCAGCTCCTCAACCTAAGTATCCAGTAACTAATGCAAATACCTTACCTTGCTAATTCTTCATTATTGCTCAAGTACAAGAAAATAATGAAGAGGAAAGGGAATCTCATTCAATCTTTTTCTTATTGGATTCATATTTCATAGCTTCTTTGAAAGTTTCATTTGTTTCCATCCCTTTGCAAGGCAGCACATTCATAAGATTCTCCTGGATTTACATCTTATTTAGTATTTCATCCAAATAGGTTACTCTCCCTGTCTCTGAGAGATCCCCCTGAAAGGCCTCAAGAGAGAGCTCTTGCCTGTGTGATAAGAAATAGCAAAGACTTGGAATCAACCCAAATACCCATCAGTGACAGACTGGATTAAGAAAATGTGGCACATATACACCATGGAATGCTATGCAGCCATAAAAAAGGATGAGTTTGCGTCCTTTGTAGGGACATGGATGCAGCTGGAAACCATCATTCTCAGCAAACTATCGCAAGAACAGAAAACCAAACACCGCCTGTTCTCACTCATAGGTGGTAATTGAACAATGAGATCACTTGGACTCGGGAAGGGGAACATCACACACCGGGTACTATTATGGGGAGTGGGGAGGGGAGAGGGATGGCATTGGGAGTTATACCTGATGTAAATGATGAGTTGATGTGTGCTGACGAGTTGATGGGTGCAGCACACCAACATGGCACAAGTATACTTATGTAACAAACCTGCACGTTGTGCACATGTACCCTAGAACTTAAAGTATAATAATAATAATAAATAATAAATAAAAGAAAGAAATAGCCCCTCTGAGGCCGCTTGTGGCTCTCTCAGTCCTTCTCTTTGATTTCCATTTAATCTCTCTTTTAAGAGATATTGGAAAGTATAGAAAGAAGATAGAAAATTTCCATTAAGGGATCCTAGCAATGGCTAAACCCATATGCTATGAAAATCAAATGAAGAATTCTGAGGAGAAGAATATATCTGGCTTCTGTGAAACTTCAGACTTTGAAAATACTCTACAAGACACCGAGGAATCCTGCCTTCTCTACAACAGCAAAGAAGCAATTTTGCTGTAATTATTTGGCTATTTTATTTTATTTTATTTTCTACTGCCATAAAATTTAGATAGCTTACATCAATTCTTTCCCTTTTCATGTCAAAGGTCCATTGTCTGTCTGTTCAATATGGCCCTGAGGCAGGTAGGGAATCCTGTTATCAATTCTCAAGCCATCTTATCCAGGAAGAAGTATTTGTAAAATGATATAATACAATTTTATTTACTATATGGGATACCTGGAATAGTCAATTTCATAGTGATAGAAAATATAATGGTGGCTGCCAGGGATTGGAGGAGGGGAGAATGAGATTTATTGCTTAATGAAGCAGAATTTCAGTTTGAGATGATGAAAACCTTCCGGGTAGGCACGGTAGTGATAATTGCACAAGATGACTATAGTTAAGGTCACTTTCCTGTACATTTAAAGATGGGTAAAATGGTAAATTCTATATTATATATATTTTACCACAATAAAATAGACATTGAATTTCTTTAAAAAATTCATTTATCCCTAAGTTGATCTCCTTCTGTAAAATACTGCACAGTTTTCATAAGTTTCTATATTTTCTATCTCCCTTAACACTATAAGGCACCATTGTGTCTCTGAATAAACTTGGGAGATAAAAAAAAAAAAAAAAAAACTATTTTGAATCATTTGCAATGTTTCATTTTGTAAGTCCCAGCCCAATTTATCTTTTCTTTCTAAAATGTATACTCATATCAGTATATTTATAAAAACATTCTTGCTTCCTTTTTCTTATTATACCACACCAACAACCTTGGCTATAATTTCAACATTTTTAGCTGCAATCTTTTCAGGGAAAAACAATGAAAAAGGCATAACATGGAGAATACAGATGGAAAAGAAAAATACAGACTTGTAATTGCCTGACATTTTCAAGGAGACTACATCTAGCTACCAAGACGCTGTATGCAACTGTTATCTTTGTAAAAGTTCAGAATATGCATGTCCTGCTTATCAGCAAGCATAGTGGTCACTAGAAATTATCCAATTTGAACATCAAGTGAAACAAGTAATTGAGGGCTATTTATTAACTTAAAGTTACACTTTAATCACTTTTTTTTTTTTAATTCAGCAATTGGCTTTGATGTTCAGATTGCCCTGCAAATTTTTTTCTAATTTGTTCAGCTTTCATTACAATTAAATATGAGCATATTTATATGCTGCACACAAACACATATGCCACCTATGTTTTTCAAATGTTTGGACTTCAGGAAGTCCTATGAACCACATGAATTGCACGTTGAAGTGCTGGATAAAATGCATGTGTCATTCTCCATGAAAATGTTCACAATTCTTATAAGTTTCTAAAGTACCCATGCCACTCAATGTAATGAAATACGTTATTCAGCTTGGGAGAAAAGGAAGTCTGTGTTCTGAAGAACAGCCGTCGAATATGTCCAGCAATTTATTTAGAACATGGGAAATAGACAAGTGTTCATGTGTGGATAACAGGAATATGAGAATACGTCATTTATTTGTGGTGGTGGTAGTGTCAATTTTAGACCAACAACTTCCAGGGGGGAGAAAAGAGCTATTATGATCTCCTCCCCAACACACTGAACGTCTTTGCTAAATAGCTTTTGAGAAATAGATTTTTGTCTTTCCCGTTATTTCCATCGTCTGAAACAAAACGTCCATTAAGAGGGGCAGTTCTGAGAATAATGGAAGACCGCCTAAAAGGCAGAGCAGCCTTGATATTGCTCCTAAGAAGTGCTTCCCACAGCTCAGGTAATAGCTGACAGAGCAGAGCTGGTGATCCCCTGGAGCCCCCAGGTTCCACATGGAACTGGTGGCCTGATAGTAAGCTGCTACCCTCTGTTCAGCATAAGCATAATGCTGCCAGAGAACACATTTGCATGAAAGGGAGAAAGAGAGAAATACAGACAGCAGAGAGGGAGGAAAAAGGGAAGGGGAGACTAAAGACAATTTACTACAAGATCTTCAGACTTCAGAGGATAAGAGAATATCATGTTTATGCTATTTGCTGATACTCAAGTTAGTATAGCGTAAATTACTCAGGGAAGGAGAAACTACTTCATCCATTTGAAAAGACTTTTAATTATCTTACAGGCAGCATGCCTCTGTGAAAGGTACACTGTGCAGTAATTTAACTAACATTTAAATTCACTGAATTGAAAATGTTTATTGCTTTTCAGATATGTGTTTATTGTCTTTAGCATTATGCTCAGTACCTTTATTGGATTGGCATACCTGAATTCATTTAGCTTAAAGAGAAGCAGTCTACTTTTCGGATGCACAAGAATCCTTGCCTGGAAATGACTAAATCACTATAAGTTGTCCTTAATTAAAACATTCTCACTTTCTGGCTACTTGGTCATAAGAATGACAGTAATGTAATAATAATAATTTCAATAGTAAAAATAGCCGACACCTGTTGGAGTTTTCTAAGTTCCAGGCACTTATCTAAGTTCTACTGTCCCCTTTTTATGGATGCCAAAACTAAGGTTCAGAGATGTAAGGTTAAATGATCTGGCCATGATCATGCAACATGATCAAGGTAAATAAAGAGTTTTTACTCAAACCTAGGCAGTCAAATGTGAGACCTCAGACTCTCAGCAGGTACAAATCTAAAGTGATTACATTTTCCTTCTTATAATGCCCCTCCTATAAAGTCTCCCATAGAACAACTTTTTTTTCAAGAATTTATGACATTTTAATGGCAATATCAGATTATAAATTTTGACTAGCTCTACTTTTATTTTGAAGATTACTAGTATGTTATTTGGATAATATCTTATATGCCACATCTTAAATTGGAATTCTAGAATTAAGTTCATTTCCATCACACATATACAAAATAGTAGAAAAAATAATAATTTTGGAAAGATAATAAGTCAGCAGTGGCTAAAGTCATGTGCAAATTTGAAACACACTATGCTCTTTCTGTACCTAAACATTTGAGGATAGTTGAATAAGAATATTTGGACAAATAATAGACATGCTTGTTAATAAATTTAATAAACATAAAAACTAACCTGGGTTGATAAGAAAATACTGAATTATCATAACCCAAGCTACCTTTGTATCAAGAGAGATGTAAAATATAAGAAGTAAGTCTCTACCTTAAGATAATAAGTTACTGTATATATTTATTGATTTCTTGAGATTTTATAAGCATTTAATTGGATATATGCTATTGCATTTATTTCAAAACTTTTCCAGAACACTTATTTTGTATTAGTCATGGTGTTTGGTGCTAAAAACATAAAGGTAAATTTATTTCTGTGGCATAAATTAAATAGAAATTTTGATGGAGTATGATAAGTGCTCTAATAAAGACATAGGAGAGAGGGAATACGCAGGGACACAAATTAGCCTAGGTAAACAACAGGGCAGGCATGCATTAAAAAATTATTCCTGTATCTAGTGATCTTTGAGATTTCAAGAATAAGAAGTTGGCAACTCAAGGCAGGTAGATATGGTTCATCTGGGCACACATTAACGAACTAATGAATTAATGTACAAAGGCAAGGAAGTGAGAGATTCCATGATATTTTATGATGAAGTAAATGACAGCATAAAACCTCAACTATTCATTTAAAATATTGGTATTTTAACATCAAATACGCATATAGCATATTGCAAATTTCTGTGAGAAAGAAAAAGTAATAAAATTGTGTTTTTCTTACAACAGTTTGCAGTCTATAATATACACTAGTAATAAAAATTATTCATCATATTAATACTAATAGAAATTTCATAAACATTTTTAGTCCTCTTATTGAATACCAGACACTGCACTTCACATTGGAGGAAAAGAGAGAAACTCCCTCAAGGAGGTTATAGTCAGTGTTAGAGATAAATATGTCAACAGAAACTCTTAATGTAAACCTGTAAAGGCTAACTAAAGCAGCACACAGAATACCATGGAAACAAGAAGAAAGGGCATCTATCCAAGGCTGGATGGTGTCGAGGAAGCAATTCAGAGAAGATGCCACTGAAGGACAAATAGAAACTAACTAGACTAGGGCAGAGAGAAAGGGTGGGAAGGCCCTTCTAACCATGATGGAAGGAAGATGAAGGGAATCCCCACTCCCCCTAAAAAAACCAACAAAACAGGGGCAGAAATTACAAAATTGGACAAATTGTCAGAAACACCTTTATCTTTTCAGGACTGCAGAACTTGACAAAAGATGAACAAATCAAAAAACATTTACTCATGAGAAACTGCTGAAATGTGAGTGAGATTAGTGTGAGTCTGTTGTGTGGTATCTGTAGCAGCTCCCACCACTTCTTCTCCCTGCTGCCTGCCATGCCCACCTAACATTATGACAAAAAGAACTAGAGAAGCAAGAGGAATCCAACCACAAAGCTTGTAGGAGACAAGAAATAATCAAAATAAAAGCTGTATTGAAGGAGACTAAGAAATGAGAAACCATTCAAAAGATCAGCAAACTCAAGAGTTATTTCTTTGAAAAAAGAAAAAAAAAGATAGACTGCTAGCTTGACTAATAAAGAAGAAAAGAGAGAAGATTCAAACAAACACAATTAGAAATAGTGAAACAAAGTTCCCAACAATCCCACAGAAATAAAAATAACCATCAGAGACTACAATGAACACCTCTATGCCCACAAACTAGAAAATCTAGAAAAGACGGATAAATTCCTAGACACATACACCACCCTTATGACTGAACCAGGTGGAAACTGAATCCTTGAACAGACCAATAATGAGCTCCAAAATTGAATCAGTAATAAATAGTCCACCAATCAAAGAAAGCCCAGGACTAGACCAATTCATAGCTAAATTCCACCAGATGTGCAAAGGAGCTGCTACCACTCCTACCAAAACCATTCCAAAAGATTGAGGAGGAAGGACTCCTTCCTAACACATTATATGGGGCCAGCATCATCTTGATACAAAAACCTTACAAAGACACAACAACAACAAAAAAATAAAACTTCAGGCCAATATCCTTGATGAACATGAATGCAAAAATCCTCAACAAAACACTAGCAAACCAAATGCAGCAGCACGTCAAAAAGTTAATTCATCAGGATCAAGTAGGTTTCATTCCTGAGATGCAAGGTTGGTTTGACATCCACAATTTAATTAGCGTGATTCATCACATGAATAGAGTCATCTATGAGAACCCCACAGTCAACATCATACTGAATGAGCAAAAGCTTGAAGCACTCCCCTTGAAAACTGACACAAGATAAGGATGGGCTCTCTCACCACTCCTATTCAACATAGTATTAGAAGTCCTGGCCTGAGCAATCAGGTAAGAGAAAGAAATAAAGGGCATCCAATAGAAGAGAGGAAGTTAAACTATCCCTGCTTGCAGATGACATAATTCTACATCTAGAAAACCCCAGTATCTTGGCCCAAAAGCTCCCTGAACTGATAAACAACTTTAGTAATGATTTAGGATACAAAATCAGTGTACAAAATTCACTAGCATTTCTATACATCAAGAGTCAAGCTGAAAGCCAAATCATAAATGCAATCTTATTCACAACCACCACAGAAAGAATAAACTATCTAGGAATACAGCTAACCAGGGAGGTGAAAAATTTCTACAACGAGAATTAAAAAACATTGCTCAAGGAAATCAGAGAAATCACAAACAGATGGAAAATCATTCCATTCTCATGAAGAGAAAGAATAAACATTGCTAAAATGACCATGCTACCCAAGGCAATTTACATTGAATAGATTCAATGCTATTCTTATTCAACTACCACTGACATTCTTCACAGAACTAGGAAAAGCTATTTTAAAATACATATAGAACCAAAAAAAGAGCCCAAATAGCCAAGGCAACCATAAGCAAAAATAACAAAGCTGGATGCATCACACTACTTGACTTCAAACTACTACAGCTCTACAGTAACCAAAACAGCATGGTGCTAGTACAAAAACAGACACATCAACCAGTGCAATAGAATAGAGAGCCAGGTTGCATACTTACATCATCTGATCTTCACCAAGGCTGACAAAAACAAGCTGATAAAACTATTCCATAAATGGTGCTGGGAGAACTGGCTAGTCATGCCGAAATTAAAACTGGAGACTTTCCTTATACTATAAACAAAAATTAACTCAACATGAATTAAGGATTTAAATATAAAATCAAAACCTATAAAAACCCTGGAAGACAACCTAGGCAATGCCATTCTGGACTTATGAACTGGCAAAGATTTCTTGATGAAGATGCCAAAAGCAATTGCAACAACAGAAAAAAAAAAAAAAATGACAAATGGGATCTAATTAAATTAAAGCTTCTAAGGTCTAATATCCAGAATCTATAAGTAAGCTAAACATATCAACAAGCAAAACACAAGCAACCCTGTTAAAAAATTAGAAAAGAACATGAAGAGGCACTTCTCAAAAGAAGAGAAATGTGGCCAACAAGCATATGAAAAAAAAACCTTCACATCACTAATCATTAGAGAAATGCAAATCAAAACTCCAGTGAGATGCCGTTTCACACCAGTCAGAGTGGCTATTATTTAAAAGTCAAAATATCACAGATGCTGTTGAGGTTGTAGAGAAATGGGAATGCTTATGCACTGTCGGTGAGAGTGTAAATTAGTCCAACCATTGCAGAAAGCATTGTGATGATTCCTCAAAAAGCTAAAAACAGAAGTACCATGTGACCCAGAAATCCCATTACTGGGTATATGCCCAAAGAAATGTAAATTATTCTATCATGAAGACACATAAATGTCTGTGTTCACTTCAGGACTATTCACAATAGCAAAGACATAGAATCAACCTAAATGCCCATCAACGGTAGACTGGATGTGAGTTTACCAATATAACAAACCTACAAATATACCCCTGAACCTAAAATAAAAGTTTTTTAAAAATGTGCCATTTAATGACAATAACATTCACAATGTTGTACATCAGTTGCCATTATCAATCCCCAAAATGTTTTTAACACCCTGAATAGAAATTCTGTACCATTAAGCAGTAACTTCGAACCCCTTCATCCCAGCCCCTGATAATTTCTAATCTACTTTCTGTCTCTATAATTACCATATTATAGATATTTAATATAGGTTAAATTATGCAATCTTTGTCCCTTGTGTCTGACTTAGCTTCACTTAGCATGACTTTTTCAAGGTTTATGAATGTTATAGTGTGTGCTAGAACATCCTTCTTTTTATGGCTGAAAGATATTCTGTTGTGTGTATATATCTATTCTGTTTAACAATTGATCTAGTGATGGACATTTTAGTTGTTGCCCCCTTTGGGTCCTTTGCACATAATGTTGCAATGAACTGATATACAATTATCTGTTTGAATCAATTTTTTCAACTCTTTGGATTATGTAACTGTAAGTGGAACTGCTGAACCATAGAGTACTATATATATTTTTTTATTTTTGTGGAACTTCTAACATGTTTTCCACACTAGCTTACATAGTTTACATTCTCAAAAACAATATCCAAGGGTTTTAATTTCTCCACATTTTCACCAACACTTGGTAATTTGTTTGCTAATTTTTACTTTCATTCATTCATTCATTCATTCATTCTTGTTTTTTATTATAGCCATTCAGGCTGATGTAAAATTACATCTCTTAGTGATTTTGATTTGTTATTTTTCTATTGACTAAAGATGTTAGCAACTTTTTATGTACCTGTTGGTCATTTGTATATCTTTTTTAGAGAAATATCTATTCAAGTAATGTTTTTCACTTTTTAATTAGGATATTTTCTCTTTTTCTTGTTGTTTGTGGAGTTCTTTATATATTGTGGATATTTATCCCTTATCAGATATGTGATTTGTAAATACTTTTCCCATTAATTTTGTTGTCTCTTCATGTTCTTGATGTTGTTCTTTGACGCACAAAGGTATTTAATTTTGATGAAGTCCAACTTATCTATTTTTTCTTTTGATGCTTGTGCTTCTGGTGTCACATATAAGAATCTATTGCTTAACCTAAGGTCATGAAGAGTTACAACTAAGTTTTCTTCTAAGATTTTTATAATTTTTACACTTATCATTGCGGAATTGACCCATTTTGAGTTAATTATTATGTATGCTTTGTTGTGGAAGGTCCATCCTCATCCTTTTGTAAGTGGAAATCAAGTTGTGTCACCATGATCTATTGAAGAGACAATTCTCTCTTATTTGAATGAACTTGACAACCTCATCAAAAATTAATTGGCCACACATTGACTTAAGCAAAGATTTCACGACCAAGAATCCAAAGCAAATGTAATAAAAACAAAGAGAAATTAGTAGGTCTTAATTAAACTAAGGAACTTTTGCATGACAAAAGGAACAGTCAGCAGAGTAAACAGACAACCTACAGAGTGAGAGAAAATCTTCACAATCTATACATCTGACAAAGGATTAATATCCAGAATCTACAATAAACTCAAACAAATCAACATGATAAAGAACAAGCAATCCCATCAAAAAGTGGGCTAAGGACATGAATAGACAATTCTCAAAAGAAGGTATACAAATGGCCAACAAACATGAAAAAATTCTCAACATCACTAACAATCAGGGAAATGCCAATCAAAACTACAATATGATACCACCCCTGCAAGAGTAGCTATAATCAAAAAATAGTAGATGTTGTCATGGATGCAGCGAACAGGTAATATTTCTACATTGCTGGTGGGAATGTGAACTAGTACAATCACTGTGGAAAACAGTGTGGAGATTCCTTAAATAACTGAGAGTAGAACTACCAATTGATCCAGCAATCCCACTACTGGCTATTTACCCAGAGGAAAAGAATCCATTACACGAAAAAGATACTGGGACATGCATGTTTATAGCAGCACAATTTGCAGTTGTAAAAACGTGGAACCAACCTAAATGTCCATCAATCAACGAATGGATAAATAAACTGGTGATGGAATACTACTCCACCATAAAAAGGAATGAATTAATGACATTCACAGTGATCTGGATGAGATTGGAGACTATTACTCTAAGTGAAGCTCAGGAATGGAAAACAGACATTGTATGTTCTCACTTATAAGTGGGAGCTATGAGGATGCAAAGGCATACGAATGACACAATGAACTTTGGGAACTCAGGGGGAAAGGGTGGGAAGGGGATGAGGGATAAAAGTCTACAAATATGGTGCAGTGTATTCTGCTTAGTCAATGGATGCATGAAAATCTCACAAACCGCCACTAGAAAACTTACTTACCTGTTTCCCAATAACCTATAGAAAATTTTTAAAAAGTCAATCTGTCATAGATGTATAGGTTTATTTCTCAACTCTTAATTTTATTCCATTCATCTATTTGTCTGTCTTTATAACAGTAGCACATTGTTTTGGTTATTGTAGTTTTGTACTAAGTTTTGAAATTGAAAAGTTTAAATTTGCCAACTTTGTTTTCTTTCTCAAGATTGTTTTGGGTATTCAGAGCCTCTTGCAATTACACATGAATTTGAGGACGGACTTTTCCATTTCTGCATAAAAGCTTGTTGGAATTTTGACTAGGATTGTAGTAAATCGGTGGCTCGCCATGGGTAGTATTGACATCTTAACAATATCCTTGGTGTCTACCATTGCTACCCATGAACACAAATGTACTTACATTTATTTATGTCTCATTTCAACTCTCTCATTAGTGCTTTGTAGCATTCAGTGCACAATTTTACCTTGATAGTTAAATTTATTCCAAGATATTTTATTCTTTTGGGTGCTGTTGTAAATATAATTGTTTTCTTCATTTCTTTTCTATATTTTTCTTTACTGGTAAATAGAGTCACAGTGTATTTTCCTGTGTTGACAATGTACCCTATGACTTTGCTGCATACATTAATATTAGCTCTAATAGATTTCCTGTGGATTTTGGGAGTTTTAACACATACAGGGTCATGTTAACTGTAAATTTTTCTTTCCATTTTCAATAATCTTTCTTTCTTTTTTATTTTTTTGATTAATTGTCCTGGTGAGAAACTCCAGTACAAGATTTATTGGCAGTGCGGGAGGTATACATCCTTGTTTTTTCCTGACCTTAAAGGGAAAGATTGCAGTCTTTCTTCAGTGAGCATTATGTTGCCTCTGTGTTTTTCAGTAAGTACCTTCTTTAGTGTGAGGAAGTTTCCTTTTATTCCTAGTCTTCTGAGGATTTTTATCATGAGAAGCAGTTGGATTTTGCCAAATGCCTTTCCTAATTCAGTTCAGATAACCCTGTGTGTTTTTATTCCTAAATTCTATCAATGAGGTATATTACATTGATTTTCTTATGTTAAATCACTTTTGCATTGATGGTATAAATCCCACTTGGCCATGATGCATAATTCACTTATATGCTGTTGAATTGATTTGCTAATACATTGTCAAGGACATGTGCATTTATATTCATAATTCATATTCATGTCATTTACATTTATACCATAAATGATATTGTTCTGTAATTTCTGCTATTTTTTAAACTGGCTTTGGAATCAAAGTAATGCTAATATCATATAATTAATGAGGATGTGTATCTTTCTTTCCTATTTTATGGAAGGATGTGAGGATTGGTGTTAATTCCTTTTTAAAATGTTTGATAGAACTCACAAGTGAAGCCATTTGGTTCTGGACTTCTCTAACAATTGGAACTCTTTATTTCTTATAGTTTCTGTTTCTTATTGAATTAGTTAAGATAATTTGTGTTTGTAGAAATAAGTCCTTTTTGTTTAGGTTGTTATGTTTGTTGTGGCACCTACTGTTCATTGTATTCTGTTATAATCATTTCTATTTCTGTAAGCTCTATCATAACATCCCAGGTTTATTTTTTATTTTAGTTACTTGAGTCTTTTCTCTCTTTTTTTTTTTTATTTCTTTGAAATAATAATTTTGAAAGATAATTTCCCTGGACTCAGAATTGTAGATTGATGAGTTTTTCTTCAACACTTTAAATACTTAAGTCTTTTAGTGAGTCTCTTCTTTTCACTCTCTTTTTGCTTCCATATTTTTGCGAAGTTTGATGCAATTTTTATTCTTGTTCCTCTACAGGCAGTGTTTTGTTACCCCTCAGACATCTTTCAAGCTCTTCTGTTTCTCTTTTCTATTTTTCTCAGATTTAATATGATATTCATAGGTGTATATTTTTTGGTATTTAGCCTGATGGTGTTCTCTGAGCTTCTTAGTTCTGTGGTTAGTTGTCTATCATTAATTTTGAGAATTCTCAGTTATCATAGCTTCAAACATTTCTTCTCTGATATTCCCATTACACATACGTTAATGGTCCCATAGTTTTCAGATACCTGTACTGTCTCTTTCATTGCTTTTTCTGTTTTCATTTTAATTTTGAAAGTTTGTATTGATATCTCATCAAGCAATGAGTCCATCAAACACATTTATGCTACGATGCTTCTAATTTCCAGCATTATATTTGATTTTTCTCTTAGATGTTCTGTCTCTTTGGTTATACCATACATCTTTTTTTTATTTTATCCACTTTTTCCATTAAAATTCTTAGCATGATAATTATAGATATTTTAAAGTTATAATCTACTATTTCCACAATCTCTTCCATATTCCAGTCTGGTTCTTATGTTTATATGGTCTCATCAAACTGTGTGTGTGTTTGTGTGTGTGTCTGTCTTCTCTGTCCGTGTCTTTTATTATGTTTGATTTTTTTTTGAAACTCAGACATAATGCACTAGATAAAGGAATTAAGGTAAATGACCTGTATTGTCATTTACAGGTGTAGCAATTAAGCTTGTTTACTGTACCCTATAGCTAATGGTGTTTTTTGTTTGATATCCTTTGATTAAACTCTCCTCTTGTTTGGGGGGTTTGCTAGATACTTATTAATAAAGTCTGAGATGTGCAGTTCTTTTAGTTCTAAGTCCTTGTCATTATACAAGAGTCTCCAGGTGACATTGGAGGGGAGAGGAGGCACTCTGTCGTCCTATGATTAGGTTTTAGTGTTTTAGTGAGCCTCTCCTTTTCAGCTGTGATCATCACAAGTACTCCTTGGGTTTCCCCCACTGTCTTAGGCAAGATGGGAAGGCTAAAGAAATTTGGATCTGGGCCATTCCCCTCATGGAAAGCTAGCAACAGCTGGACTTGGGCTTTTCTCTTCATCCAGGTCTGTTGATCTGTGTTAGAACTACAGTGGATTAAGCTCTTTAAGGGTTATCCCAAGGCTCTGGTCAAACAATTTGCCTTGAGGGAAGACTTGGTTAAAAATAAGAGAATACTCAGGGCATATTTTAAATGGCTAATTCCCGCCCCTTCCCCCTTCTGGAAGCATAGGAGCTTCTGCTTTTGTTATACTCTGTTTGAGAATTATGTAGGGGTCCTTGAGATAAAACTCCCAAAATTTAGGAGTTGTCCTAAGACTGGATTGTTCTGGAGTTTTTAACTCCCCAACTTTTCCACCATGAACCTTAAATTGCAGTTTAGGTTTTCCTACCCTAGTGCTGCATTCCACAAAGTTGGTATCTCCTCCAGCAAGTGATTCTCCCTGTCTTTCTGTCTTTCCCTCCAATCTGAAGAGCATCAGTTTGCCCTGTGAATTATCAGATTAATCCATGGGGAGTTTTTGATTTTCCATTTATTCAATACTTTTCCTGTTGTGTTAATGAAAGTGATGATTTCCTCAATCCTTACATGGTAGCCAGAAACCCAAACATTTATCATTATGAAAGCCAGTTTTGTTAGATATGGAATTATTGTTTGACAGGCCTTTATTTTTCCTTCAAGCACTTTAAATAAGTCATTCCTTGGTTTCTGATGAAAAATCAGTAATTAATATCATTAATCTCATTGAGGATGCCATGTATGTGATGAGTTCCTTCTTTGTGAGTGATACTTTCAAGATTCTCTTTGTTTTTGTTTGTTGGTTGGTTTGTTTTTTTTGACAAGAGTCTCACTTTGTCACCCAGGCTGGAGGAATGGAGTGCAGTGGCTTGATCTTGGTTCATGGCAACCTCCGCCTCATAGGTTCAAGCAATTCTACTGCTTCACCCTCCCAAGTAGCTGGGATTATAGGCACCTACCACCACACCTGTCTAATTTTTGTATTTTTAGTAGAGATGGGGTTTAACTATGTTGGTCAGGCTGATCTCAAACTCCTGACCTCAAGTTATACACCTGCCTCAGCCTCCCAAAGGGTTTGGATTACAGGTATGAACCACCATGCCCAGCCTGTCTTTGCCTTTCAACTGTGATTATAATGTGACAATGTGTGGTTTATTTTTTGAGTTTTTTTAAAATTTAGGTTTAGTTGTTTGGATGTGTATATCAATGTGTTTCATCAACTTTATGCTGTTTCCAGCTATTGTTGTTTTCATATATTTTGAGATTGCCATAATGTGTATTTTGGTCTGCCTGATAGTAATTCCCTGGTGTCTCCCATTGCGTTCATTTTTTTTCTCTTCTGTTCCCCCAAATGCATATCTATCTTCAATTGTCCTGTCTTCAGTTTTGCTGATTCTGTCTCCTGCTTGCTCACATCTGCTGATAAATCTCTCTAATGAACATATCATTTCAGTTATACTTTTCAACTATAGAATTTTGGTTTGTTCCCTATTTATACTTATTATCTCCTTATTGATATTGCTATTTTGGTTATACATTGTTTACCTAATTTCCTTCAGTTCTTTGCCCATGTTTTTCTTTAGCTCTTTGTGCATATTTAAGATAATTATTTTAAGTCCTTTTTCTAGTAAGTCCAGCTTCTAGATTTCTTTAGGAATGGTTTCTGCCAATTTACTTTGTTTGAGTGGCTCCAAAAGTAGCTGCCAGTTTTTCAAAGCCCCTTTATGGAAGAATAGAATCTTGGAGTTGTCTTTTATAGCATTTTGTACTTTCTCATTTCATTATGTGTTTGTCATTTTTATCATTGTTGTTGAAAATGAAACATTTGAATAATGTACTGGGAATACTGTTAAAGTCAGAATCTGCTCCTTCCCCAGGCTTTGCAGATTTTTGGTTGTTGGAGGCTGTAGTAGCCCACTTGTATACTGGTTTTTCGTAACTACTTTTGCAGAGACTGTATTTCTTGTTGTTTCTGGTCACTGAGGTTTCTTAATGTTCAACTAATGTTTTGACAAATTTCCTTGAATGCTGGGAGCTGAAAGAGTTAAATAAACAAACAAAAAGCAAAGCAAAATAAAATAAGCCACTTCTCACACTCTTTGAAGATCAACTCTGTGCTGACTTAGCCAAACTTGCACTGAACTTAATCGTTAACTGGAGTTGAAAGCATAGGGCGTTCTTTGGTATTTTATGATTATACATCATAACCTTGGCATGTATATAATTTTCTAAGTGCTTATGTATTCACTAATTTCCCAAATGAACTCTGTCCAGCTTTTCTCCCTAGGCCTTAGAAACTGTATCTTTCCTCAACTATAATCATTTGGGTCATGCATTTTGGGGGTATTTGTTCACTTTACAATATTTTTAAGCAATGTCTAACATGTTGCTGAACTGTGTGATCCCTGACTTAGGCAAAATGGACATGTTCACTTTGCATCAGTCCTTCTGGTAGTTCCTATGCAGGTTAGAATATATATATATATATATATATATATATATATATATATATATATATAATAACTTGTAAATAAGTTGGACTTTGCTTTCTCCTTAATCAGGGATGAGGATTTTCACACTGAGAAGATAGGTTGCAATCTTCAGCAACACCACTGAGCTGGGCAGGATATAGAAGAAGGGCAAGTAAAAATGCCCCAAAGTTTTACCTAAATTTTTGAAATGTCATTTTCTTGATGCAACATTTGTTTGGTTGCTCTAAACATCTGACTGTGTTCCAGATTCTGACAAATTTAACTCTAAAAGTAGTTGCAAGTTTTTCAAAGCCCCTTTGTGGAAGAATAGATCTTGGAGCTGTCTGCTATAGCATTTTGTTGGTGTCACTTCAGATAAAATTTGGCTGACACACAAAATGAGGCAGTAATAGAAGAATGTAATAATAAAAAAGGTCCTAAGGCATATAGAAAACAAGTAATAAAATGACAGACATGAATCTTATTTTATCACTATTTCATTATCAATAAATAGCTTAAACAATCCAATTAAAAAGGTAGAAATTGGAAGAATGAACAAAAAGCCTCATCCAAATATTAGGTGTTTAAAAGAGTCACATTTATGTTCAAAATCACAAGTAGATTGTAAATAAGTTGAGGGAAAATATATAACTTTCAAATAGTAAACAAAAGAGAGCTGGAAGGGCTGTACTAATTTAAGAAAAATACACTTTACAATATAAATTGTTACTAGATATAATGAAGATCATTTTATCATAATTATAATGTCAATCAATCAAGATGTAACCAATGCAAACTTACATGCAACTACAAACACAACCCCAAATACAGAAAGTAAAAACTGAAATAATTAACAAGTGAAATATGAAATTCAGCAATAATATTTGGTGACTTCAATATTTCTCTTTCGGTAATGATAGAAAATGATGCAGCAGATCAAGAAAGAACTAAAAGACCTGAAACATAATATACCAAGTAAATTTAACCAATGTATTTAAGTGAATCCACCAAGCACTTAACAACAGCAGAACTCACATTCTTCTCAAGTGTACACAGAATATTTTCCAATAAAAACTATATGTTCAGCCATAAAACAAGTATCACTACATGTAAAAAAACAACTAAAATGATACAAAATATCTTCTCTAACCGCAATGAAATAAAAGCAGAAAAAAAATTAAAAAACAGAAAAATTTACGAATATGTCATAATTAACACACCCATAAATAACCAAAAAAATAAAAAATAAAAAAACAAAGGAAAAATCACAGGGGAAATTAGAAAATAATTTGAGATAAACTTAAACAAAAATGTCATATTAAAACACGAAATGCAGCTAAAGCAGCATTTAGAGAGCAGTTTATTGCTGCAAACGTGTACTGAAAACTAGAAAGATCTTACATTGATAACCTAAACTTCCACTTTAAAGCTATAAAAAGAGCAAACTAGACCTAAAGCAAAAAGAAGAAAAGAAAGGATGAATGTTACGTTGTAAATAAATTAAAATAAATAGTAAAGAGAATGTCATTTAAATCAGAGAACTTTCTTTGAGATAGCAAACAACTAACTATACCAACTAAGTGAAACAGAGAATATTCAATACTAATATCAGGAATGAAACAAGCACATCAATACTGACCTTACAGAAATAAAAACAAATTAGAAGAGACTATAGAACTGTCCCTATAAACTTTATACAGTTAAACAGGGAATAAGAGTGATATATAAAAATAAACCAAGCTTGCAGCACATTCTGCATTAATCATTAGTTAGCCTGCTCTCAGATAATGCTTCCTCATGGTTGTTCACTGCCTACTGCCCCAGGATCATACAGACCCTCTCACCCCCTTAACTTCTTTATAGATAGCAATGTAAACATTAGGAAACATTATGTTTTCCATTTGAGATATTTATTCAGGTCCTGCATATCAGTGGGATGTTTCGAAGTCAGATGGTCTGAAGAACTCCGTGAGAAACAGACTCACTAAAGAATGCAGTTTCCACATCCTGATGATTTTATCCCCCTTATTTCAACCAATCAAAGACCTCAATTTTCTAGCACCTTGTCCTCCACAGTCCCCTCAAGAATCCCAGCCCAGAACTGCTCAGGGAGACGGATTTAAGGGTCTCTTCCTGTCCCTTCACTCAGTGACCCAGACATCCTTAAACTCTTTCTCTGCTGCACATTCCGCTGTCTCAGTATACTGATTTGTCACTACACAGTGGGCATATAAACTTGTGTTTCTATAACAAATACAGTGAACAATTGTATGCCAACATATCAGAGAGCCTAGATGACGTACAAATATATCCTAGAAAAATAGAAACAATATTAGTCCATTTTCACATTGCTTAAATGAACTACCTAAGACTGGGTAATTTATAAAGAAAAGAAGTTTAATTGACTAACAGTTCTGCAGGCTGTACAGGAAGCATGGCTGGAGAGGCCTCAGGAAATTTACAATTATGATGGAAGGTGAAAGGGAAGCAGGCATATCTTCACATGGTGGAGCAGGGGAGAGAGAGTAAAGGGGGAAGTGCTACACACTTTTAATTAACCAGATCTCATGATAACTCACTCACTGTCACAAAAACAGCAAGGAGGAATTCCACTCCTATGATTCAATCACTTCCCACTGGGCACCTCCTCTAACACTGGGGATTACAACTCAACATGAGATTTGAGTGGGGACACAGAGCCAAACCATATCAGAAATGAGCTAGAGAAGAATATAAAATCCAACAGATCCATAACAACTGAAAATAATTAATAAGCAAAAAAATTAAACAGGAAGCACATGAACAGACATTTTCACTGTTTAATTAATTAGTTAATTATTTTAGAGGTCTCATAAATAAATAATTCATTATTTGGGTGTCTCACTATGTTACTCAGGCTGGCGTCAAAACCCTGGGCTCAAGGGATGTTCCCACATCCGTCTGCCAACTAGCTAGGACTACCGGTACATGTCACCATGTCCAGCATGTTTAATTTAATTTCATCAAATGTTTAATTAATTGACACCAACATTTCACAAAATCCTCCAAATTAGAGAAGAGAAGGAAACACTTCACAGCTTATTTTTTGAGGTCACTATTGTCTGAGTAGCAAAGCCAGACAAAGAAATTACATGAAAAGTAAAATACAGACCAATATCTTTCATGAATGTAGACATCAATATCCTCAAATAGAATAGCTAGTTTAACAACACACAAGAAGTTATATACCATGACAGAGCGGGATTCTTCCCAGGAATGCAATGTAGGTTCAACATACAAAAGTCAATCAATGCAATGCACCATATCAGTGGAATAAAGAACAATAAAGCATGTGGTCGATAAACACAAAAACTATTTGATAAAAATCTATCACTTCTTCATTATAAATACACTCATGAAAAGGAACTTCCTCATCTGATAAAGGACATCTATGAAAACCTCACAGGAAACATTATACTTAATGGTTAATAACTTTAAGCTTTCCTCCCAAAATCTAGAAGACAAGATGACCCACTGTCACAGTCTGTATTCATGTTATGCTAAAGGTTGTATTCAGGGAAAAAAAAGCAAGATAATGAAATAAAAGCTATTCAGACTAAAAAGTAAGAACTAACACTATTTCTTTATGTCGACAATTGTATATTTTTAAAAATTCCTAAGTAATCAACAATAAAATATTTTATTAGAGCTAATTAAATTGTAAGGTACGAGAACAATATATACCAAATCAGTTTTGATTTCTCAACACTTGCAATGCACAATCCAAAACTTAAAGAAAACAATCCCACCAATGAGAGCAGTCTTTTACACTGATCCCTATAAAACATCACTGAAAAAATTGTAAGAGGATGTAAGTAAATGGAAAGACATTTTGGTTGGAAAGCATAATATTATGATGCCAGTACTTGGCTGGGTGCATCATGTAGATAGGTACAGCAGAATAAATTAATTAACATTAACTTCATAATAAATAACTGTGAAATTGTTATAGCAATTATGCAAATGCTTACACAGTTTGGAATGTACCTGTGTGTCAAAAGAGAAATAATAGGCTGGGCATGGTGGCTCACGCCTGTAATCCCAGTACTTTGGGAGACTGAAGTGAGTGGATCACTGCACTCCAGTCTGGGTTATGGAGTAAGACTCCATTTCAACAACAACAAAATGGCAATACTCTCCAAATTTTTCTATGGATTCAATAAACTCTCTTTCAAATTTGTGGCTGCATTTTTACAAAATTCGCAAAAGCTGATTCTAAAATGTATATATAGAAATGAGAGCAACTTAGAAAAGCCAAAAAAAAAAAAAAGTTTAAAAGAACAAAGTTTGAGAATCCATACTTTCTGATTTAAAAATTTAATAGTAAGCTACATTGTATGAAAATACACATATAAATCAATAAAATGGAATTTAAATTCTAGCAATAAACCAATATATTTATGGTCAATTGAGTTTCAACATGTGTGCCAAGGCCATTTAATAGAAAAGTAAAAGTATCTGCAACAAATGGTGCTGGGACAACTTAATATTTAAATACAATAGAATGAATTTTTCACTATATGTCAAAGGAAATAGAAAAATTAACTCAAAATGAATCAAAAACCTAAATATAAGAGCTGAATCACTGAAACTTGTAGAAGAAAACATAGGTGTGGTTCTTCATGAACATGGATTAGGCAATAGTTTTTTAGATATAAAATCTGAAGTACAAAAACAAAACATAAAAAAATGGATAAATCACATTTCATCAAAATGAATATTTTTGTGCATCAAAGGACACATCAAAGTGAGTAAAAAGACAAACCCGTAGAATGAGAGAAAATATTTGCAAGTTGTATATCAGATGCGGCTCTATAATCAAGAATATATATTTAAAAACATCTTGCAAATCAACAATAAAATGACAACCCAACTTGAAAATACATAAATTATTTGAATAAACATTCCCCTAAACAAGATATATAAATGGTCAATACAATATAAACATGCTCAACATCATTAGTTGTTAGATAAATGTAAATCAAAACTGCAATCAGATACTACTTCATACCAAATAGGATGACTAGACAATTACAAGTGTTGACCAGGTTGTGAAGAAATTGGTACCGTCATATACTGCTACTGGGAATGTAGAAATGTACAGTCACTTTGGAAAACAGTTTAGCAGTTCTACAAAGTGTCAAGTATAGAATTTAAATAAGACTTAGCAAGTTGATTCTTAAGCATAAACCTCCCCCCCAAAAAAGAAAATATATTTTTACACATAAACATGTACATGAATGTTCATAGCAACATTATTCCAAATAACCAAAAAGTGAAAATAAAACTAATATTCATCAACTGGTGTTAAATAAACAAATGGTGACTTATCCATATAATGAAATATTATCCAACCATAAGAAAATAATAAAGCACTGTGACATGTGACACCATGGATGAATATTGACAAGGTCATGGTATGTGAAAGAAAGCAGGTATAAAAGTACAAGCGTCATATGGTTCGATTTATTATATGAAATGTAATGAGCAAATACAAAGCTAAAGAAAGTAGATCAATGGTTTGATTTCTGCTAGTCAGTATAAATTTTATATTGGCATGATGAAAATCTTTGAAAATTATATGGCAGCATTGGCCACACAACTATAAGTATGCCAAAAGCTGCTGAATTTTACATTTTAAAAGAGAAACTTTATGATATGTGATATATACCTCATACAGCAAGTAGAATATGATGAAAATTTTAGAGTAAAATATGATTAAAACACCTCAAACAAAGGATTTCAACAAAGAGATATAAACTGCAAATAGAACCAAATGGAAAAATTTACTCAACATGATAAATACAAGATTTGAAATATTAAAAAAAAGAAATAGTGAGTTTGAAGTTATGTCAATAAATATTATGTAATATGAAGAACAGAAAAGAAAAAGAATAAAGAAAAATGAACAAAATCTCAAAGTCCTATGGGAATTAATAAGCATATAAGCATCTATGTAATGAGCATTCCAGGAGGAAAAGACAAAGAGGGGAATAAAAAATATGAAAAAAAGGATAAAAAATTTCCAAAATTTATGAAAAAATGACTCTATAAATCCAAATGAGTGAGGCTTAATAAATTCCAAGTGACATTGTCCATTAAGAAATTTACCTTTAGATACATCATAATCAAATGATTTAAAGTGAAATAAAAACAGAAACTTAAAAGCAGGGAAAGAAAAACACCTTTTTGTGTACAGAAAAACAGTAATGTAATTAACATTCAACTGCTTATCAGAAAAAGAACACAGTAGAATGACATTCAAAGCGCTAAAAGAAAAAAAAAAGTCTATTCTTTGAAAAAGGAGATTAAATTAGAAAGCAATAACAAATATGTTTAGCAAATATTCAAATGTTGCAAAATTAGACCATATTATTAATATACACAATAAACACAAGATATAAATTTTTGGACTGCAATGAAAGTGGTCATTAGAGAAAATTTCATTAATTTATTCACTTACATTATGAAGGCAAAAGTTTTTCATGTCAAAAATATGAAACAACTTCCTTGTTAAGAAACTAAAATAAAAGGAATACATTAAATCCAAGGCAAGCAGAAGGAAGCAAATAAAATGATCACAGTGTAAAGTGATGAAATTGAAACAGAAACACAGAAACAAAAGCTGTTTTTCTTTAATTATCAAAAAAATTCATAAATCATTAGCAATACTGACCAAGAAAAAATGGAGGAGACACAAACTACTGAAACCTAGGAAGAAGGCAAATCATAAATTTTCATTTTAGAGAAATTAAAGAGTAACAGAATCATGAAATTTTTTTGTCAAAAAAATTAGGCAACTTAAGCTTAAGAACTGGCAATATTCATTGGAAGAGAAAATTAATTTACTGAAACTGAATTAAAAATAAATAGAAAATATGAATAGACCTATAACAGAAATTGAATTAGTAATTGAAAATCTACTCAGAAGCAGGCTTGGTGCTGTGCGCCTATGGTTCCAGCTACTCAGGAGGCTGAGGCAGGGAATCTCTTGAGCCCAGGAGTTCTAGATTACTATGAGCCACTGCACTGTAGCCTGAGTGACAAAATAAGATGCTATTACAGTTAAAAAAAATTTTTTTAAAAATCTTCTCTGAAAGGGAAACCCAGGTTCATATGGGCTCACTGTAAATTCAATAAAAGATGTTAAGAAGAAATTAATACTGGTATTCAACATAGTCTTCCAGAAAATACAGAAAGAACATTTCTCAGCTCATTCCATGATGCCAATATTATCCTGATAGTAAAGCCACACATAGCTGTCACAAGAATGGAAAACTACAGTCACTATTCTTCATGAACATTAATGCAAAAATTCTATCCAATTATTAACAAATCAAATTTTGAAACCTAGTAAAGTGTTATATAACATCACCAAGTGATATTTATTACAGAAATGCAAAACTGATATAAAATCCAAAGAACATTTAATGTAATACACCATGTTGACAGAATAAAAAATAAAGATAGAATGATGATCTCAATAGTCACAGAAAAAATTATTTAAAAACTCAGCACTGATACATCATTAAAACTCACACCAAAATGAAACAAAAGACAATGTCTTCAAGTAGATAAATAGTATTTACAAAGAACTATGGCTAATAATAATAATTAAAGGTGATGCAATTCTTTCCCACCTAATATTGAAAATTAGTCAACAATACTCAGTCTTTCTCTTTTTATGTAATATTTAAATGGAGATTCTGAGTGGAGCAATAAGGCACAGAAATAAAAGTAAAGGCAAATAGTTTGGAAAGGAAGGGATAGAACTATCTTAATTTTTAGAAAATGTGTTTTGATATACAGGAAATCTGAAACAATTTACTAGTTTATTACTATGAAACATAAACATACTAATAAATAAATTTAGCAAAGTTACACAATATAAAATCAATATACAAAATTAATTGTATTTTCAGTGACTAATCAGAAAATGAATTGTAAAAAACAATTTTGGGTGGAGCAAGATGGCCGAATAGGAACAGCTCCAGTCTCCAACTCCCAGCACGAGCGACACAGAAGACTGGTGATTTCTGCATTTTCAACTGAGGTACTGGAGTCATCTCACTAGGGAGTGCTGGACAATCGGTGCTGGTCAGCTGCTGCAGCCTGACCAGCAAGAGCTGAAGCAGGGTGAGGCATCACCTCACCTGGAAGCGCAAGGGGGAAGGGAATCCCTTTTCCTAGCCAGGGGAACTGAGACACACAACACCTGGAAAATTGGGTAACTCCCACCCCAATACTGCGCTTTAAGCAAACAGGCACACCAGGAGAATATATCCCACACCTGGCTGGGAGGGTTCCATGCCCACGGAGCCTCCCTCATTGCTAAAACAGCAGTCTGCGGCGATCTATCCGCAAGGCAGCAGCGAGGCTGGGGGAGGGGTGCCCTCCATTGCTGAGGCTTAAGTAGGTAAACAAAGCCGCTGGGAAGCTCGAACTGGGTGGAGCTCACAGCAGCTCAAGAAAGCCTGCCTGTCTCTGTAGACTCTACCTCTGGAGACAGCGCACAGCTGAAGACCAACAGGGGAAGCAGCGGGGGCCTGTGCAGACGCGAACGACTCTGTCTGACAGCTTTGGGGAGAGCCGTGAATCTCCCAACGCGGAGGTTGAGATCTGAGAACCGACAGACTGCCTGCTCAGGTGGGTCCCTGACCCCTGAGTAGCCTAGCTGGGAGACATCCCCCACTAAGGGCAGTCTGAAACCCCACACCACACAGGGTGGAGTACACCCCTGAGAGGAAGCTTCCAAAGGAAGAATCAGACAGGTACACTCGCTGTTCAGCAATATTCTATCTTCTGCAACCTCTGCTGCTGATACCCAGGCAAACAGGGTAGGGAGTGGACCTCAAGCAATCTCCAACAGATCTATAGCTGAGGGTCCTGACTGTCAGAAGGAAAACTATCAAACAGGAAGGACACCTATAACAAAACCCCATCAGTACGTCACCATCATCAAAGACCAGAGACAGATAAAACCACAAAGATGGGGAAGAAGCAGGGCAGAAAAGCTGGAAATTTAAAAAATAAGAGCGCATGTCCCCCTGCAAAGGGGCGCAGCCCATCGCCAGCAACAGATCAAAGCTGGTCAGAGAATGACTTTGACGAGATGAGAGAAGAAGGCTTCAGTCCATCAAACTTCTCAGAGCTAAAGGAGGAATTACGTACCCAGCGCAAAGAAACTAAAAATCTTGAAAAAAGAGTGGAAGAATTGACAGATAGACTAATTAATGCAGAGAAGGTCATAAACGAAATGGCAAAGATGAAAAACATGACATAAGAAATATGTGACAAATGCACAAGCTTCAGTAACTGACTCGATCAACTAGAAGAAAGAGTATCAGAGATTCAGGATCAAATGAATGAAATGAAGCGAGAAGAGAAACCAAAAGAAAAAAGAAGAAAAAGAAATGAACAAAGCCTGCAAGAAGTATGGGATTATGTAAAAAGACCAAATCTACGCCTGATTGGGGTGCCTGAAAGTGAGGGGGAAAATGGAACCAAGTTGGAAAACACTCTTCAGGATATCATCCAGGAGAACTTCCCCAACCTAATATGGCAGGCCAACATTCAAATTCAGGAAATACAGAGAATGCCACAAAGATAATCCTCCAGAAGAGCAACTCCAAGACACATAATTGCCAGATTCATCAAAGTTGAAATGAAGGAAAAAATCTTAAGGGCAGCCAGAGAGAAAGGTCAGGTAACCCACAAAGGGAAGCCCATCAGACTAACAGTAGATCTCTCTGCAGAAACTCTACAAGCCAGAAGATAGTGGGGGCCAATATTCAACGTTCTTAAAGAAAAGAATTTTAAACCCAGAATTTCATATCCAGCCAAACTAAGTTTCATAAGTGAAGGAGAAATAAAATCCTTTACAGATAAGCAAATGCTTAGAGATTATGTCACCACCAGGCCTGCCTTACAAGAGATACTGAAGGAAGCCCTAAACATGGAAAGGAACAACCGGTACCAGCCATTGCAAAAACACGCCAAAATGTAAAGACCATCGAGGCTAGGAAGAAATTGCATCAACTAACGAGCAAAATAACCAGTTAATATCATAATGGCAGGATCAAGTTCACACATAACAATATTAACCTTAAATGTAAATGGACTAAATGCTCCAATTAAAAGACACAGACTAGTAAACTGGATAAAGAGTCAAGACCTATCAGTCTGCTGTATTCAGGAGACCCATCTCACATGCAGAGACATACATAGGCTCAAAATAAAGGGATGGAGGAAGATCTACCAAGCAAATGGAGAACAAAAAAAAGCAGGGGTTGCAATACTAGTCTCTGATAAAATAGACTTTTAACCATCAAAGATCAAAAGAGACAAAGAAGGCCATTACATAATGGTAAAGGGATCAATTCAACAGGAAGAGCTAACTGTCCTAAATATATATGCACCCAATACAGGAGCACCCAGATTCATAAAGCAAGTCCTTAGAGACTTACAAAGAGACTTAGACTCCCATACAATAATAATGGGAGACTTCAACACTCCACTGTCAACATTAGACAGATCAACGAGACAGAAAGTTAACAAGGATATCCAGGAATTGAACTCATCTCTGCACCAAGCAGACCTAATAGACATCTACAGAACTCTCCATCACAAATCAACAGAATGTACATTCTTCTCAGCACCACATCACACTTATTCCAAAATTGACCACATAATTGGAAGTAAAGCACTCCTCAGCAAATGTAAAAGAACAGAAATTATAACAAACTGTCTCTCAGACCACAGTGCAATCAAACTAGAACTCAGGACAAAGAAACTCAATCAAAACGACTCAACTACATGGAAACTGAACAACCTGCTCCTGAATGACTACTGGGTACATAACAAAATGAAGACAGAAATAAAGATGTTCTTTGAAACCAATGAGAACAAAGATACAACATACCAGAATCTCTGGGACACATTGAAAGCAGTGTGTAGAGGGAAATTTATAGCACTAAATGCCCACAAGAGAAAGCAGGAAAGATGTAAAATTGACACTCTAACATCACAATTAAAAGAACTAGAGAGGCAAGAGGAAACACATTCAAAAGCTAGCAGAAGGCAAGAAATAACTAAGATCAGAGCAGAACTGAAGGAGATAGAGACACAAAAAACCCTCCAAAAAATCAATGAATCCAGGAGTTGGTTTTTTGAAAAGATCAACAAAATTGACAGACCGCCAGCAAGACTAATAAAGAAGAAAAGAGAGGAATCAAATAGACACAATAAAAAATGATAAAGGGGATATCACCACCGACCCCACAGAAATACAAACAACCATCAGAGAATACTATAAACACCTCTACGCAAATCAACTAGAACATCTAGAAGAAATGGATAATTTCCTGGACACTTACACTCTCCCAAGACTAAACCAGGAAGAAGTTGAATCCCTGAATAGACCAATAGTAGGCTCTGAAATTGAGGCAACAATTAATAGCCTACCCACCAAAAAAAGTCCAGGACCAGATGGATTCACAGCTGAATTCTACCAGAGGTACAAGGAGGAGCTGGTACCATTCCTTCTGAAACTATTCCAATCAATAGAAAAAGAGGGAATCCTCCCTAACTCATTTTATGAGGCCAACATCATCCTGATACCAAAGCCTGGCAGAGACACAACAAAAAAAGAGAATTTTAGACCAATATCCCTGATGAACATCGATGCAAAAATTCTCAATAAAATACTTGCAAACCGTGTTCAGCAGCACATCAAAAAGCTGATCCACCATGATCAAGTGGGCTTCGTCTCTGGAATGCAAGGCTGGTTCAACATTCGCAAATCAATAAACGTAATCCAGCATATAAACAGAACCAAAGACAAGAACCACATGATTCTCTCAATAGATGCAGAAAAGGCTTTTGACAAAATTCAACAGCCCTTCATGCTAAAAACGCTCAATAAATTCGGTATTGATGGAATGTACCTCAAAATAATAAGAGCTATTTATGACAAACCCACAGCTAATATCATACTGAATGCGCAAAAACTGGAAAAATTCCCTTTGAAAACTGGTACAAGACAGGGATGCCCTCTCTCACCACTCCTATTCAAGATAGTGTTGGAAGTTCTGGCTAGGGAAATCAGGCAAGAGAAAGAAATCAAGGGTATCCAGTTAGGAAAAGAAGAAGTCAAATTGTCCCTGTTTGCAGATGACATGATTGTATACTTAGAAAACCCCATCGTCTCAGCCCAAAATCTCCTTAAGCTGATAAGCAACTTCAGCAGTCTCAGGATACAAAATTAATGTGTAAAAATCACAAGCATTCTTATACACCAGTAACAGAGAAGCAGAGAGCCAATTCAGGAATGAACTTCCATTCACAATTGCTTCAAAGAGAATAAAATACTTAGGAATCCAACTTACAAGGGATGTCAAGGACCTCTTCAAGGAGAACTACAAACCACTACTCAGTGAAATCAAAGAGAACACAAACAAATGGAAGAACATACCATGCTCATGGATAGGAAGAATCAATATCGTGAAAATGGCCATACTTCCCAAGGTTATTTATAGATTCAATGCCATCCCCATCAAGCTACCAATGAATTTCTTCACAGAATTGGAAAAAATGGCTTTAAAGTTCATATGGAACCAAAAAAGAGCCCGCATTGCCAAGACAATCCTAAGTCACAACAACAAAGCTGAGGTGTCACGCTACCTGACTTCAAACTATACTACAAGGCTACAGTAACCAAAACAGCATGGTACTGGCACCAAAACAGAGATATAGACCAATGGAACAGAACAGAGTCCTCAGAAATAATACCACACATCTACAACCATCTGATCTTTGACAAACCTGAGAGAAACAAGAAATTGGGAAAAGATTCCCTATTTAATAAATGGTGCTGGGAAAATTGGCTAGCCATAAGTAGAAAGCTGAAACTGGATCCTTTCCTTACCCCTTATACGAAGATTAATTCAAGATGGATTAGAGACTTAAATGTTAGACCTAGTACCATAAAAACCCTAGAAGAAAACCTAGGTAGTACCATTCAGGACATAGGCATAGGCAAGCACTTCATGTCTAAAACACCAAAAGCAATGGCAGCAAAAGCCAAAATTGACAAATGGGATCTAATTAAACTAAAGAGCTTCTGCACAGCAAAAGAAACTATCATCAGAGTGAACAGGCAACCTACAGAATGGGAGAAAATTTTTGCAACCTACTCATCTGACAAAGGGCTAATATCCAGAATCTACAAAGAACTCAAAGAAATATACAAGAAAAAAACAAACAACCCTATCAAAAAGTGGGCAAAGGATATGAACAGACATTTCTCAAAAGAAGATATTCATACAGCCAACAGACACATGAAAAAAATGCTCATCATCACTCGCCATTAGAGAAATGCAAATCAAAACCACAATGACATACCATCTCACACCAGTTAGAATGGCAATCATTAAGAAGTCAGGAAACAACAGGTGTTGGAGAGGATGTGGAGAAATAGGAACACTTTTACACTGTTGGTGGGATTGTAAACTAGTTCAACCATTATGGAAAACAGTATGGCAATTCCTCAAGGATCTAGAACTAGATGTACCATATGACCCAGCCATCCCACTACTGGGTATATACCCAAAGGATTATAAATTATTCTACTACAAAGACACATGCACACGTATGTTTATTGCGGCACTATTCACAATAACAAAACTTGGAATCATCCCAAATGTCCATCTGTGACAGACTGGTTTAAGAAAATGTGGCACATATACACCATGGAATACTATGCAGCCATAAAAAAGAATGAGTTTGCGTCGTTTGTGGGGATATGGATGCAGCTGGAAACCATCATTCTTAGCAAACTATCACAAGAAGAGAAAACCAAACACCGCATGTTCTCACTCATAGGTGGGAACTGAACAATGAGATCACTTGGACTTGGGAAGGGGAACATCACACACTGGGGCCTATCATGGGGAGGGGGGAGGAGGGAGGGATTGCATTGGGGAGTTATACATGATATAAATGATGAATTGATGGGTGCTGACGAGTTGATGGGTGCAGCACACCAACATGGCATAAGTATACATATGTAACAAACCTGCACGTTAAGCACATGTACCCTAGAACTTAAAGTATAAAAAAAAAAAAAAAAATTATTCACAAAAGCATAAAAAAGAATAAAATACATAGGAATACATTTTTAAAAAGAAATATAGTAACAGAAGACTAGAAATTACAAAATATTCCTAAGAGAAATTAAAGAAGATCTAAATAAATAGAAGGACATGTGACATTCATAAACTGGAAGACTCGGTAAGAGACAAGTTTCCAAATTGATTTGCAGATTTAACACAATCTCTATAAATATCTCAGAAAGATGTTTGTAGAAATGGACATGCTAATCCTAAAATTTATATGCAAATGCAAAGGATGTAGACTAGCTCAAACAATTTTGACAAATAACAATTGAAGAGCACTTAAGCTAACTGATTTTGAAAAAAAAAAAAACAAATTACAATACAATTAGAAAATCAAGATAGTATGGTATTTGAGTAAATAAAGATATGTATATCAAGGAGCAGAATAGAAAGTCCAGAAATATATCCTTAAGCTTGCCTTATCCGTTTATCATTTTCCTTCAGGGCAGCCAACATCTTCCACTGCTGGGGTAAGTGGTACTTGCCATTCCTACCCTGCACATGATAATGATGGTTTTAGAGTAATCATTCCTGTATGTTTTCTATTCTTTCCTTTTCCAAGTGAGTTTCTCCTTGGCTATGATGATTCATCATTGTGTTTTGCATTTGTGGGTCCAGATAACTTGCTTTATCATTTATAGTTCACTGGATCCTGAGACACCTTGGAGTACTGGGGCATCAGCTAGGAATCCAGGACTTCAGCCAGGTAGCGTACCTGAATCAGATTGTAGTTACCATTTTTGTGGTCATGAGTTGACTTTAGTGTGGGAGAAAGGCGCTGAACTATTGTCTGGTGGCAGGAGAGGTTTATTTCTGTGGATATCATTGGCTATCCACCAAATTCCATTCCCCATTGCCACTGGAATGGAATGATGGCTGGATGCAGGGAGCTTAGCTCATTCCATGACCTCACTTCCCTCCTGGAAAGCAAGTGAGACTTCCATGTGAATCATCCACGCTGGCACCACAAAGCAGTACGCATGCCCTGTGGAAAGCTATTTGCCCCTATCTTTAGACACAGAAGTGCCTACATCAAACCTCCAAAAGGGAGATAAAACTACATGTCAGGGATGAAAGACAAACAAGGTGGAAGGGATGTGAAACTTTCTCTACAAGAAAAGGTGTATGAGTGTGCTGACCTGGAATGCACACCTTACACAATTATGTGAAATGGAAAGTGAAAACATATAAGCCATGTACTTATTGTTTCAGCTCTGGTTAGTAAAATGTGTCCTTATATTCATCTAAAACAGGGTTAAAATGTTGCAAGACCATTCAGTGGGGGGGAAAAATGCCTTTTCAACAAATGTTGGAAAAAATAGATATCTATGTGCCGAAGAATGAAGGCAGACCCTCAGTTTATGCCATACACAAACATTAATTCAAAATGGATCAAAGACTTAAACATAAAAGCTAAAACAATAAAACTCCTAGAAGAAAACATAGCAGAAAAGTTTCATGAATTTAGATTGGCAATAATTTTTTAGATAGGACAACAAAAACAGAAGCAACAAAAGTAAAAACAGAAAAATTAAAAACTTTTTGAATCAAGACACACTATCAGTAGAATGAAAGGAAACCCACCAAATGGAAGAAATATTTGCAAACATGACATTTGGGTCTAGTATCCAGAATATATAAAGAAGTTCTACAACTCAACTACAACCAAACAAACAATCTGATCAAGATCTGCAAAGGATTTGAATACACATTTACCCAAAGAAGATATACAAATAGTTCATGAATAATAGCAAATAAAAGATCTTCAACATCACTAATCATTAAGGAAATAAAAACCAAAACTACAATAAGACACTATTTCACACTCATTAGGATGTTTATTATAAAAAAGAAACAAAACAAAGAATAACAAATTTTGGTGAGATGTGAAAAATTTGGAATCCTTCTGCATTGTTAGTGGGAATGTAAGATGTTGTAGCTGCTATGGAAAACATTATAACCGTTATTCTAAAAATTAAAAATATAATTACCATATGATCTGGAAATCCCACTTCTGGGTACATGCTCAAAAGAATTGAATGGAGGGACTCAAACATATATTTGCTTACTTGTGACCATTGCAGCATTTATTCATAATAGCCAAAATATGGAAGCAATTCAAATATTTATTGATGAATGAATGGATAAACAAAATGTGGTATATTTTTAAAAATAACTTTAGAATACAGTATCATTCAGTCTCAAAAAGGAAGAAAATTCTGTCACTTGCTACAACATGGATGACCTTGAAGACATTATACTACCTGAAACAAGAGAGTCATGAACTAATACTTACATGATTCCATTTATACAGCAAACTTAGAATAGTAAGATTCAGGGAGAGAAAGTAAAATGGTGTTTGCTGGGGCTGGGAGGAGCAGGGAATGGGAAGTCAGTGTTTAATGGTGACAGAGTTTCAGTTTTAGAAGATGAAAAAAACTCCAGAGATGGATAGTGATGATGATTGTACAACAATGTGAATGTACTTCAACCCACTAATTCATACACTAAAAGGGGTTAAGACAATAAATTTTGTGTTATGTTTATATATTACCACATTTCAAAAAATAAAACATGAAAGGAAAAAAATAACAGTTATAATTTGTTTCCTCTGGTTTTGTTCTATTTTTGTTTTGTCTGTTTTTTTCCATGTTAATGTAACAAAGCCAAACTGTTCTCAATAAATTACCTCCACTGGTTGTTGGGTGCCATTTTCTCCTCTTCCCAAACTTTCACATCTTCTGGTCTCTTCTGATCCTTCCTGCTCCTGTCACCAGATAACTTTCCTCATCCATCAGGCCTCATCTGTAGCACTACTTCCATGGAAAAGTCTTTCCTGACTTCCACAATTTATTAGGTCACCTATTACTACAGGCTTCTAAAGAATCCTTGATCTAATAATACCTTCCTTTTCACTATTCTGCACGTTTTAGGAGGATAAAATAGTGTTCTTGTTTTTTGTTTGTTTTTGTTTTTTTTTTTAATTTTTTGCAGCTTATGAAAATAATCACTATTTTGTTTCTTTGGATATTAATGTTATCTCCAAGTTTTCGGTAATACAAATAATGAGGAACTTGTATATCAATCTTTGCTTTCATCTCACTTCACTCTTTTATGATACATTTATAGAAATTGAATTGCTAGATCAAATGCTGTGCTCATCTGTAAGCCTATGGACACATTTTCACAATAAACAGGATGACTTGAAAAAATATTACTGTCACTGGCCAGTCCTTTTACAAATTATTTTACATGGCTAGCATTTTAATTAATGAACACTTATTTGCAATTTTCATAAAGTTTAACACGACATTTAAAAATCATAAAATGAATTAAACTTATCAGTATTTTTCTTAGGTAATCTATTTCAGATGAATTACTCACTATTTTTGAAGGAAAATTTGTATTTACACAGGGTAAGCTCAATAAAGAACATATATTTCGATGATCCTACCTGTGAAAAGTGGTCACTTCCCTTTAAGGAATCCATTGCCTCATCCTCAGGAGCTCCAGAGCTAAGCAGGTGACAGCTGATTAATAGTTCACACAGGGACAGAGTTTAATGGTTCACAGGAGAAAAGGAGTCCTGTATTGGAGACTGCAACAAACTCCATCTAAAGAGTGCAATACCGAAAGACACCAGATCACTCCACCTACCCTCCCAGTATGACATGGTTTGGGCAAAGTTGCTAAAATTCTGAGGAACAACACCAATTTAAAGTCAGCTGCTCAAGGACAGAGGGAGGCTCCTGTTATAATAGCCACTAGTGAGTGCAAAACATAAAAATCAGGCCTGAAGATGGCCCAATAGGAACAGCTCCAGCCTCCAGCTCCCAGCTTGAGTGACACAGAAGATGGGTGATTTATGCATTTTCAACTGAGGTACCAGGTTCATCTCACTGGGGCCTGTCAGACAGTTGGTGCTGGTTCGTGGGTGCAGCGGGAGCAGTGAGAGCTGAAGCAGGGTGAGGCATCACCTCACCTGGGAAGCGCAAGGGGGAAGGGAATTCCTTTTCCTATACAAAGGAAATTGAGACACACAACACGTGGAATATCAGGTAACTCCCACCCTAATACTGTGCTTTACCAAGGGTCTTAGAAAATGGCACTCCAGGAGATTATATCCCACACCTGGCCCAGAGGGTCCCACGCCCATGAAGCCTCCCTCATTGCTAGCACATCAGTCTGAGATCTAACTGCAAGGTGGCAGTGAGGCTGGGGGAGGGGCGCCCGCCATTGCTGAGGCTTAAGTAGGTAAACGAAGCATCCAGGAAGCTTGAATTGGGTGGAGTCCACCACAGCTCAAGGAGGCCAGCCTGCCTCTATAGAATCCTCCTCTGAGGACAGGGCATAGCTGAACAAAAAGAAGCAGAAACCTTGGCAGAGGTAATTGCCCCTGTCTGACAGCTTTGAAGAGAGCAGTGGATCTCCCAGCATGTAGGCTGAGATCTGACAATGGACAGACTGCCTGCTCAAGTGGGTCCCTGACCCCTGAGTAGCCTAAATGGGAGACATCCCTCACTAGGTGCAGACTGACACCTCACACCTCACACAACGGGGTACACCCCTGAGACGAAGCTTCCAGAGCAAGAATCAGACAACAACACTCATTGTTCAGCAATATTCTATCTTCTGCAGCCTCTGCTGCTGACACCCAGGCAAACAGGGTCTGGAGTGGACCTCAAGCAAACTCCAACAGAACTACAGCTGAGGGTCCTCACTGTTAGAAGGAAAACTAACAAACAGAAAGGACACCCACACCAAAACGCCATCAGTACATCACCATCATCAAAGACCAAAGGCAGATAAAACCACAAAAATGGGGAAAAAGCAGTGCAGAAAAGCTGGAAATTCAAAAAATCAGAGCGCATCTCCCCCTCCAAAGGAACGCAGCTCATCACCAGCAATGGAACAAAACTGGGTGGAGAATGACTTTGACGAGTTGAGAGGAGAAGGCTTCAGTCGATCAAACATCTCAGAGCTAAAGGAGGAACTACATAACCAGCGCAAAGAAACTAAAAACCTTGAAAAAAGAATGGATGAATGGATAACTAGAGTAATCAATGCAGAGAAGACATTAAAAGAACTGATAGAGATGAAAACCATAACACAAGAAATACGTGACAAATGCACAAGCTTCAGTAACCAACTCGATCAACTGAAAGAAGTATCAGCGATTGAAGATCAAATGAATGAAATGAAGTGAGAAGAGAATTGTGGAGAAAAAAGAGTAAAAGAAATGAACAAAGCCTCCAAGAAGTATGGGATTATGTGAAAAGACCAAATCTACGTCTGATTGGTGTGCCTGAAAGTGACAGGGAAAATGGAACCAAGTTGGAAAAAACTCTGCAGGACATCATCCAGGAGAACTTCCCCAACCTAGTAAGTCAGGTCAACATTCAAATTCAGGAAATACAAAGAACACCACAAAGATACTCCTTGAGAAGAGCAACTCCAAGGCACATAACTGTCAGATTCACCAAAGTTGAAATGAAGGAAAAAATGTTCAGGGCAGCCAGAGAGAAAGGTTGGGTTACACACAAAGGGAAGCCCAAGACTAACAGCAGATCTCTCAGCAGAAACTCTACAAGCCAGAAGAGAGTGGGGGCCAATATTCAACATTCTTTTTTTTTTCTTTTTTTTTTTTTGAGACGGAGTCTTGCTCTGTCACCCAGGCTGGAGTGCAGTGGTGCTATCTCGGCTCACTGCAAGCTCCGCCTCCTGGGATTACGCCATTCTCCTGCCTCAGCCACCTGAGTAGCTGGGACTACAGGCACCCGCCACCTCGCCCAGCTATTTTTTTTTTTTTTTTTTTTTTTGTATATTTAGTAGAGACAAGATTTCACCGTGTTAGCCAGGATGGTCTCGGTCTCCTGACCTCTTGATTCACCCACCTCGGCCTCCCAAAGTTCTGGGATTACAGGCTTGAGCCACCGTGCCCGGCCAACATTCTTAAAGACAAGAATTTTCAATCCAGAATTTCATATCCAGCCAAACTAAGTTTCATAAGAGAAGGAGAAATAAAATCCTTTAAAGACAAGCAAATGCTTAGAGATTTTGTCACCACCAGGCCTGCCCTACAAGAGATCCTCAAAGAAGCACTAAACATGGAAAGGAACAACAGGTACCAGCCATTGCAAAAACATGCAAAAATGTAAGGACCATTGATGCTAGGAAGAAACTGCATCAACTAGCAAGCAAAATAACCAGTTAATATCATAATGACAGGGTCAAGTTAACACATAACAATATTAACCTTAAATGTAAATGGAATAAATGATTCAATTAAAAGACACAGACTGGCAAATTGAATAAAGAGTCAAGACCCATCAGTTTGCTGTATTCAGGAGACCCATCTCACATGCAGAGACACACAAAGGCTCAAAATAAAGGGATAAAGGAAGATCTAACAAGCAAATGGAAAACAAAACAAAACAAAAAGCAGGGGTTGCAATCCTAGTCTCTGATAAAACAGACTTTAAACCATCAAAGATCAAAAGAGACAAAGAAAGTCATTACATAATGGTAAAGGGATCAATTCATCAGAAAGAACTAACTATCCTAAATACATATGCACCCAATACAGGAGCACCCAGATTCATAAAACAAGTCCTTAGAGACTTACAAAGAGACTTAGACTCCCATACAATAATAATGGGAGACTTTAACACCCCATTGTCAACCCAACAGATCAACAAGACAGAAAGTCAACAAGGATTTCCAGGAATTGAACTGAACTCTGCACCAAGCAGACCTAATAGACATCTACAGAACTCTCCACCACAAATCAACAGAATATATATTCTTCTCAGCACTACATTGCACTTATTCCAAAATTGACCACATAGTTGGAAGTAAAGCACTCCTCAGAAAATGTAAAAAAAGAGAAATTATAGTAAACCGTCTCTCAGACCACAGTGCAATCAAACTAGAACTCAGGACTAAGAAACTCAATCAAAACCACTCAACTACATGGAAACTGAACAACCAGCTACTGAATGACTACTGGGTACAAAACGAAATGAAGACAGAAATAAAGATGTTCTTTGAAACCAATGAGAACAAAGATACAACACACCAGAATCTCTAGGACACATTTAAAGCAGTGTTTAGAGGGAAAATTATAGCCCTAAATGCCCACAAGAGAAAGCAGGAAAGATCTAAAATTGACACCCTAACATGACAATTAAAAGAACTAGAGAAGCAAGAGCAAACACATTCAAAAGCTAGCAGAAAGCAAGAAATAACTAAGATCAGAGCAGAACTGAAGGAGATAGGGACAGAAAAAACCCTCCAAAAAATCAATAAATCCAGGAGCTGGTTTTTTGAAAAGATCAACAAAATTGATAGACTGCTAGCAAGACTAATAAAGAAGAAAAGAGAGAAGAATCAAATAGAAGCAATAAAAAATGATAAAGGGGATATCACCACCGACCCCACAGAAATACAAACTACCATCAGAGAATATTATAAACACCTCTACATAAATCAACTAGAAAACCTAGAAGAAATGGATAATTTCCTGGACACTTACACTATCTCAAGTCTAAACCAGGAAGAAGTTGAATCCCTGAATAGACCAATAGCAGGCTCTGAAATTGAGGCAATAATTAATAGCCTACCAACCAAAAAAAGTCCAGGACCAGATGGATTCACAGCCGAATTCTACCATAGGTACAAGGAGGAGTTGGTACCATCCCTTCTGAAACTATTCCAATAAATAGAAAAAGAGAGAATCCTCCCTAACTGATTTTACAAGGCCAACATCATCCTGATACCAAAGCCTGACAGAGATAAACCAAAAAAAGAGAATTTTAGACCAATAACCCTGATGAACATCGATGCAAATATCCTCAATAAAATACTGGCTAACCGAATCCAGCAGCACATCAAAAAGTTATCCACCATGATCAAGTGGGCTTCATCCCTGAGAGGCAAGGCTGGTTCAACATACGCAAGTCAATAAATGTAATCCAGCATATAAATAGAACCAAAGACAAAAACCACATGATTATCTCAATAGATGCAGAAAAGGCATGTGACAAAATTCAACAGCACTTCATGCTAAAAGCTCTCAAAATATTCGGTATTGATGGAATGCATCTCAAAATAATAAGAGCTATTTATGACAAACCCACAGCCAATATCATACTGAATAGGCAAAAACTGGAAGCATTCCCTTTGAAAACTGGCACAAGACAAGGATGCCCTCTCTCACCACTCCTATTCAACATAGTGTTGGAAGTTCTGGCTAGAGCAATCAGGCAAGAGAAAGAAATAAAGGGTATTCAGTTAGGAAAAGAAGAAGTCAAATTGTCCCTGCTTGCAGATGACATGATTGTATATTTAGAAAACCCCATTGTCTCAGCCCAAAATCTCCTTAAGCTGATAAGCAACTTCAGCAGTCTCAGGACACAAAATTAATGTGCAAAAATCACAAGCATTCTTATACACCAGTAACAGACAGAGAGCCAAATCATGAATGAACTCCCATTCACAATAGCTTCAAAGAGAATAAAATACTTAGGAATCCAACTTACAAGGGATGTCAAGGACCTCTTCAAGGAGAACTACAAACCACTGCTCAGTGAAATAAAAGAGGACACACACAAATGGAAAAACATACCATGCTCATGGATGGGAAGAATCAATATTTTAAATATGGCCATACTGCCAAAGGTAATTTATAGATTCAATGCCATCCCCATCAAGCTACCAATGACTTTCTTCACAGAATTGGAAAAAGTTCCTTTAAAGTTCATATGGAATCAAAAAACAGCCCGCATTGCCAATACAATCCTAAGCCAAAAGAGCAAAGCTGGAGGCATCATACTACCTGACTTCAAACTATACTACAAGGCTACAGTAACCAAAACAGCATGGTACTGGTACCAAAACAGAGATATAGACCAATGGAACAGAACAGAGTCCTCAGAAATAATACCACACTTCTACAGCCATCTGATTCTTGACAAACCTGACAAAAACAAGAAGTGGGGAAAGGATTCCCTATTTAATAAATGGTGCTGGGAAAATTGGCTAGCCATAAGTAGAAAGCTGAAACTAGATCCTTTCCTTACTCCTTATATGAAAATTAATTCAAGATGGATTAGAGACTTAAATGTGAGACCTAATACCATAAAAACCCTAGAAGAAAACCTAGGTAATACCATTCAGGACATAGGCATGGGCAAGGACTTCATGTCTAAAACACCAAAAGCAATGGCAACAAAAGCCAAAATTGACAAATGGGATCTAATTAAACTAAAGAGTTTCTGCACAGCAAAAGAAACTACCATCAGAGTGAACAGGCAACCTACAGAATAGGAGAACATTGTTGCAATCTACTCATCTGACAAAGTGCTAATATCCAGAACCTATAAATAACTCAAAGTTACAAGAAAAACACAAACAACCCCATCAAAAAGTGGGCAAAGCATATGAACAGACACTTCTCAAAGGAAGACATTCATACAGCCAGCAGACACATGAAAAAATCCTCATCATCAGTCACCATCAGAGAAATGCAAATCAAAACCACAATGAGATACCATCTCACACCAGTTAGAACAGCAATCATTAAAATATCAGGAAACAACAGGTGCTGGAGAGGATGTGGAGAAATAGGAACACTTTTACACTGTTGATGGGACTGTAAACTAGTTCAACCATTATGGAAAACAGTGTGGTGATCCCTCAAGGACTTAGAACTAGAAATATCATTTGACCCAGCCATCCCATTATTTGGGATATACCCATAGGATTATAAGTCATGCTGCTATAAAGACACATGCACACGTATGTTTATTGTGACACTCTTCACAATAGCAAAGACTTGGAATCAACCCAAATGTCCATCAGTGACAGACTGGATTAAGAAAATGTGGCACATATACACCATGGAATACTATGCAGCCATAAAAAAGGATGAGTTCGTGTCCTTTGTAGGGACATGGATGCAGCTAGAAACCATCATTCTCAGCAAACTATGGCAAGAACAGAAAACCAAATACCTCCTGTTCTCACTCATAGGTGGGAATTCAACAATGAGATCACTTGGACACAGGAAGGGGATCATCACACACCGGGTCCTATTGTGGAGAGGGTATGGGGGGAGGGATAGCATTAGGAGATATATCTAATGTAAATGACGAGTTAATGGGTGCAACACACCAACATGGCACATGTATACAAATGTAAGAAACCTGCATGTTGTGCACATGTACCCTAGAACTTAAAGTATAATAAAAATAAATAAATAAATAAAAAATAAAAAAAATCAGGCCTGGGTGTGGTGGCTCATGTCTGCAATCCCAGTACTTGGGGAGGCTGAGGCAGGTGGAGCAAGAGGTCAGGAGTTCAAGACCAGCCTGGCCAAAATAGTGAAACCTGTCTCTACTAAAAATACAAAAATTAGCAGGGCACGGTGGTGCATGCCTGTAGTCCCAGCTAGTCACGAGGCTAAGGCAGAAGAATCTCTTGAACCTGGGAGGCGGAGGTTGCAGTGAGCTGAGATGGCGCCATTGCATTTTAGTCTGGGTGAAACAGTCAGACTCCAGCTCAAAAAAAAAAAAAAAAAAAAGTGACAGGGGTTAAAAAAATAAATAAATAAATAAATAAATAAATAAATACCGACATCCCAAACCAAAGCAACCTTAATGAGAAGTAGAGGAAAACAGGACATTCCAGAAGCTGGCATCCATCAGGACAGGGGGCAACAGGAGGGACCTGCTAGGGATGCCCGTGGGCTCTGCGTGCCGCGGTCAGACGCTGAGTCCCCACAGCCAGCCCAGCGGGTGAAGGCTAGAGGCAGCTCGCTGCTGCAGAAAGACTGAGGCCTGTCCGGCGACTCTGCAGTCTCTCCCGCTGCCCAGCCCCTCCTGGAGGCCTTTAGGAAGTGATTTTTAGGTCTCCCGCATTCTGAGGGGTGGGGGCTCAGAACAGAAGCTCACTGACTCCAGTGCAGTCTGAGTGGGGCACCTAGGCAGCTCCCCTGAATCAGATCTATCTTCCTTTTGTTTAGGTGCCAACCTTTTTGGCATGTGCCTTGGCATCCCAGAGAGCTGGCACCTCTGGATTTCTTGTTGTCTAAATCTAAAAGCGGTTCATCAGTCGGACCTCAGGCTTGCGTTTGGGAATTATGAAAACTCAACAAGAAGACTGCATCCAATCCAGCACCGACAGACCTGACCAGCCTCATATGGCTTAATCTAGCAGCCTAAGGCCCTGTCCTCGGGACCCTCCACCTCCTTTTACGTTAGAAGCTCACCGATGCCAAAAGAAGTTACTATCCGTCCCAGCCAAAGTTTGATGGTAGGCTCCTGCCCTTCTCTCCTCGGCACATGTACTTAGAAAACTTGAATTGCACATTCTTTCTCTGTCGTTTTGAGGCATCTGTGTGTCTTGCACAAGCCAGGAATGTCTTTCTTCTGGGAAGGCTACGGCCAGGGTCTCCCTGTCTCTGCTGGTGGTGGGGGCCTGACTTCCCTATGGCCAGCTAACTGACACAGCTGGCCCAGCCTCACCCCTTAATGTCCTTCTGCTTTTTCTTTTGGCACACTGCCGGGTCGCATGGCCTGCGGTTTTGCTTTGTGAGTAATGCTTAGGTCACACTGGTGTCTTTCCCCTGCTGCAGCCACACTGAATGGAACCTGCCTTACCACCTTTAGCTAGCGTCTGGTTCTGCTTCTCTCTGAGATATTGTCTGGTCTTACCAGTGTGTGCTCCACCCTGCCCTGCTCTAAAACGCCCTCAATCTCCTACCTTCCTGACTGACCTCTGCGGGCTCTGGAATTTACATCAGAGAAGCCTCTTACTTCAGGAAAATTCAATAACTGATTGAGGTATTGTCCAAGAAGCTAAGATACTGTGAGGGTGGCTATGGGGTGCCTGTGACCTGCAGACCCCAATTTCAAGTCACGTTGTTTGTCTGTGTGAGGCCCCTGCTGTGGGATCCTCCCACCAGCGCTGCCACAATATTCAAGATATTCCTGGAGAGTCTGTCTGACCATCATGAGCACAACTGCAAAGTGTTTCTGTTTTCAGTATCTTGTTTTGGAAAAGGAGTGGTGGAAGAGCTCTAGACTTATCCTCAAATGTCTGTGCAGCTGCTGATGTCTGCTCCATCTCACTCAACTGTATCACTCTATTTGCTACTTTCGCATGTATATTTGTCTACCTTTCCATTCAGTTTGAACCTTAAACTTACTGGAAAGCTAAGCAAAGTAAAGAAGAGAAAATGTAGTAGAGGAGCATCCTTCTATTTTCTGGAAGCTAAATGTGCAGATTCTATGGAAGCTGAACTATCAATAGTCTTTTAGGACTTCACTAGTTCACCCTGTTTTAATTTTAATTTCCACAATATGTCACAGTTAGACAGAAACAATGCAATAACTATGTGATGTGTCCTTATAGGTCGTAATTCCAAAAAAAGGTAATGATGACGTTTGCTATATTTAAACCTCACGAGATGAATGATAACACTGTTCCATCTCAATTTTAACAATGGCATGATTTTTATATAAATCAAAATTTTCACAAGGAACACAGTTCTTTGTTATGCCCACTTGCAGCGAGATCTAGATTTTAAAAAGTCAGGTTTCAATTACTCAAGTGTTATTCTTCTAACGCTCTGAAGTGTATCATTCATACCCTGAATCAGAATGATTTGCCAAGAATCTCCCCATGGATCTGCCTATCCAGAGATGGATAACAACCATTACCCTACCTCAGACAAAGTCCTTTTTAAGCAGGAAGTAGAAATTACAAGTGAAAACTGTGCACAGTGGGGAACGTGAATGATGAAATAAAAATCTCTTTCAAAATGTATGTCTACATTTTTCCATTATCAGGCTGATGATGCACTTTGAGATTTTACAGTAGCTACTTCGAAGAGAGAGGGATGCACAGTAAGGCTTGTGGAGCCAGGGCAGAGAGAGCTGCAAATGAGTATATATTGATATTTTTCAGCAAGCTGGAAACATAGGACTCAGGAGGGTGTGAAGAGCAGTGTATTTTCTGTTGCATTTACACTAGATATATTTTTCATTTATGCTCAATTTAGAACTGAAGAAAAAAAAAAAAAAAACCTGATGCAAAAACAAGCTTCAAAAGCAGTAGAGGACAGGCATGCCTGCATATAAATTGCCAAAACCAATGCAAGCATTGGTGTTACAGAATGTTCCTTTACTTCAAGAGAATTTGCATGGGAAACAGGTCAAAGAGCCACAGAGAGGGCTACTGAAAGTGACTTACTTTGTTTTACGTATTGCCTTCTTAGAACTATTACTTAAAATTTATATTCAATGTATATAATAATATACATTGTCTCAGAAGGAACGCTTGTATGAGTTGCATTTTGTGCTGCATATAATTGACTGCATTTAATGCTGTACAAAAGTTTTGGTATTTACCCACAAATAATGAAGACTATAAAGAAGTTCATCCCTTCCAAAGATGGTGTTGGAAGGGAGGAGGCTTCAGTGATCAGGGGTCCCCAGATGATGTGTCGGTAATGCCCCCATGACATTTCAGATCATAACTTTCAATATCTTAGTGGCTAGGTGTTTATTTCAGATCTGTATGCATGAGGCTGTTCCAAACACTACTGAAATTGCATTGTGTTGTTTCAAAACAAAGCCATTCCAAGGTTTCAGGTGATCATGCTGCTTCTTCCTGAAAGCCTGGTGGCCCCGACTTGGTGCTGTGTTAATGCTCAGATTTCAGCCTCCACAATGACCATCAGTGTTGGGGATGTCAACTGGGGAGAGCAATGCAGGAGAGTGGATCTGATAAATCACTGACCTAGATTTTGGGTCTGATGAAATACAGCAATCTCCTTTGAACTCAGCGTCAGTTGATGGCAATGTTGATTTCCGCTTTTTCAAATGTTCATACATTATCTATAAAATTATGTGGTACTGGAAAATGTGTAACGTACTGGAAAATGTAATGTTTAAATGATATTCTTTTTTTAGAAATTATTATAAAAATTATTTCAAATGACTTGGTATTTGTTCATTCAAAATACATTACTAAAATTATTGGACCAACGACTAATAACATTTGTATGGAAACATAATTTGCCAAGCATTTTCCCACGTATTTTTGGAGGCGCTTGATTATATTTCTGGATAACCAACACTCGTTAAACTAGCAAGATGATACTTAAATCTATTTGTCGACATACAAAAAGTCTCGATCTCAGATCCCTGTCTTGTATCCTCCACTCACTCTACTCTTTCTTCTCCTGCTCCCTTTTTCTATTGTAACATTTTCTGAATATCCATATTGTGTATGGAAGCCCTGAGACCATTGTGCAACATTTAAGAAATATTTGACATTGCCTTTGAACTAAGAAACATTGCCATAGAACAGGGGCAGTGGTCATCAACTTTGACAATGAGACATTTTTGTTTCACTGGGAATCTTAACATTTATGTTCTAATATTAAAGAAAGTTATTTCTAAGCAATTATTAAGTCAGATTTAAGAATGTGGTAATGCATATAGGATGGATTTTCACTTAACCTAATTAAAGTTTGTATAACCTTTGAATGTTTCAGAATGATTATAAGTACATAAAGAAAAATCCAAAAATATAAATACAGAGTACAGTTGGTAGTTATACAGGAACCATTTAATGGAGGAGTCATCTAGGTTCAGAAAAGGCATTTCCAGTGCTCCAGAAACCGTCCTGTTTCTTGTCCAAACACATTCTCCTCCACCCCACTAGATATAACCTATAACTTGAATTTTGTTATAATTAACTTCTAACTTTACTTATTTTCTCTCCAATGCATATATAATATTGTTAATTATGACAAAATTATATATATTGTGTGAGTTCTGACTGCTCTAGCTACCAGCTGTTTCCCCATCTCTCCCTCTCCTCAGATCTTCCTATTCCCTGAGACAATGCTGTTAGAAGGAAAACTATCAAACAGGAAGGACACCTACAACAAAACCCCATCAGTATGTTACCATCATCAGAGACCAGAGGCAGATAAAACCACAAAGATGGGGAAAAAGCAGGGCAGAAAAGCTGGAAATTCAAAAAATAAGAGTGCATCTCCCCCTGCAAAGGAGCGTAGCTCATTGCCAGTAACGGATCAAAGCTGGATGGAGAATGACTTCGACGAGATGAGAGAAGAAGGTTTCAGTCCATCAAACTTCTCAGAGCTAAAGGAGGAATTACGTACCCAGTGCAAAGAAACTAAAAATCTTGAAAAAAGAGTGGAAGAATTTATAGCTAGAATAATTAATGCAGAAAAGGTCATAAACGAAATGACAGAGATGAAAACCATGACAAAAGAAATACGTGACAAATCCACAAGCTTCAGTAACCGACTCGATCAACTGGAAGAAAGAGTATCAGCGATCGAGGATCAAATGAGTGAAATGAAGCGAGAAAAGAAACCAAAAGAAAAAAGAAGAAAAAGAAATGAACAAAGCCTGCAAGAAGTATGGGATTATGTAAAAAGACCAAATCTAGGTCTGATTGGGGTGCCTGAAACTGAGGGGGGAAATGGAACCAAGTTGGAAAACACTCTTCAGGATATCATCCAGGAGAACTTCCCCAACCTAGTAGGGCAGGCCAACATTCAAATTCAGGAAATACAGAGAACGCCACAAACATACTCCTCCAGAAGAACAACTCCAAGACACATAATTGCCAGATTCACCAAAGTTGAAATGAAGGAAAACATCTTAAGGGCAGCCAGAAAGAAAGGTCAGGTTACCCACAAAGGGAAGCTCATCAGACTAACAGCAGATCTCTAGGCAGAAACTCTCCAAGCCAGAAGAGAGTGGGGGCCAATATTCAACATTCTTAAAGAAAAGAATTTTAAACCCAGAATTTCATATCCAGCCAAACTAAGTTTCATAAGTGAAGAAGAAATAAAATCCTTTACAGACAAGCAAATGCTTAGAGATTTTGTCACCACCAGGCCTGCCTTACAAGAGACCCTGAAGGAAGCCCTAAACATGGAAAGGAGCAACCGGTACCAGCCATTGCAAAAACATGCCAAAATGTAAAGACCATCGAGGCTAGGAAGAAACTGCATCAACTAACGAGCAAAATAACCAGTTAATATCATAATGGCAGGATCAAGTTCACACATAACAATATTAACCTTAAATGTAAATGGATTAAATGCTCCAATTAAAAGACACAGACTGGCAAACTGGATAAAGAGTCAAGACCCATCAGTCTGCTGTATTCAGGAGACCCATCTCACATGCAGAGACATACATAGGCTCAAAATAAAGGGATGGAGGAAGATCTACCAAGCAAATGGAGAACAAAAAAAAAGCAGGGGTTGCAATCCTAGTCTCTGATAAAACAGACATTAAACCATCAAAGATCAAAAGAGACAAAAAAGTCCATCACATAATGGTAAAGGGATCAATTCAACAGGAAGAGCTAACTATCCTAAACACATATGCACCCAATACAGGAGCACCCAGATTCATAAATCAAGTCCTTAGAGACTTACAAAGAGACTTAGACTCTCATACAATAATAATGGGAGACTTCAACACCCCACTGTCAACATTAGACAGATCAATGAGACAGAAAGTTAACAAGGATATCCAGGAATTGAACTCATCTCTGCATCAAGAAGACCTAATAGACATCTACAGAACTCTCCACCCCAAATCAAGAGCATATACATTCTTCTCAGCACCACATCACACTTATTCCAAAACTGACCACATAATTGGAAGTAAAGCACTCCTCAGCAAATGTAAAAGAACAGAAATTATAACAAACTGTCTCTCAGACCACAGTGCAATCAAACTAGAACTCAAGACTAAGAAACTCAATCAAAACCGCTCAACTACATGGAAACTGAACAACCTGCTCCTGAATGACTACTGGGTACATAACGAAATGAAGACAGAAATAAAGATGTTCTTTGAAACCAATGAGAACAAAGATACAACATACCAGAATCTCTGGGACACATATAAAGCAGTGTGTAGAGGGAAATTTATAGCACTATATGCCCACAAGAGAAAGCTCGAAAGATCTAAAATGGACACTCTAACATCACAATTAAAAGAACTAGAGACGCAAGAGCAAACACATTCAAAAGCTAGCAGAAAGCAAGAAATAACTAAGATCAGAGCAGAACTGAAGGAGATAGAGACACAAAAAAACCCTCCAAAAAATCAATGAATCCAGGAGTTGGTTTTTTGAAAAGATCAACAAAATTGACAGACCGCTAGCAAGACTAATAAAGAAGAAAAGAGAGAAGAATCAAATCGACGCAATAAAAACTGATAAAGGGGATATCACCACTGACCCCACAGAAATACAAACTACCATCAGATAATACTATGAACACCTCTACGCAAATCAACTAGAAAATCTAGAAGAAATGGATAATTTCCTGGACACTTACACTCCTCCAAGACTAAACCAGGAAGAAGTTGAATCCCTGAATAGACCAATAGCAGGCTCTGAAATTGAGGCAATAATTAGTAGCCTACCAACCAAAAAAAGTCCAGGACCAGATGGATTCACAGCTGAATTCTACCAGAGGTACAAAGAGGAGCTGGTACCATTCCTTCTGAAACTGTTCCAATCAATAGAAAAAGAGGGAATCCTCCCTAACTCATTTTATGAGGCCAACAGCATCCTGATACCAAAGTCTGGCAGAGACACAACAAAAAAAAAGAGAATTTTAGACCAATAACCCTGATGAACATCGATGCAAAAATCCTCAATAAAATACTGGCAAACCGGATTCAGCAGCACATCAAAAGGCTTATCCACCATGATCAAGTGGGCTTCATTCCTGGAATACAAGGCTGGTTCAACATTCGAAAATCAATAAACGTAATTCAGCAAATAAACAGAACCAAAGACAAGAACCACATGATTATCTCAATAGATGCAGAAAAGGCTTTTGACAAAATTCAACAGCCCTTCATGCTAAAAACGTTCAATAAATTCGGTATTGATGGAACATACCTCAAAATAATAAGAGCTATTTATGACAAACCCACAGCCAATATCATACTGAATGGGCAAAAACTGGAAAAATTCCCTTTGAAAACTGGCACAAGACAGGGATGCCCTCTCTCACCACTCCTATTCAACATAGTGTTGGAAGTTCTGGCTAGGGCAATCAGGCAAGAGAAAGAAATAAAGGGTACTCAGTTAGGAAAAGAAGAAGTCAAATTGTCCCTGTTTGCAGATGACATGATTGTATATTTAGAAAACCCCATTGTCTCAGCCCAAAATCTACTTAAGTTGATAAGCAACTTCAGCAAAGTCTCAGGATAAAAAAATTAATGTGCAAAAATCACAAGCATTCTTATACACCAGTAACAGACAAACAGAGAGCCAAATCATGAATGAACTTCCTTTCACAATTGCTTCAAAGAGAATAAAATACCTAGGAATCCAACTTACAAGGGATGTCAAGGACCTCTTCAAGGAGAACTACAAACCACTGCTCAGTGAAATCAAAGAGGACACAAACCAATGGAAGAACATACCATGCTCATAGATAGGAAGAATCAGTATTGTGAAAATGGCCATACTGCCCAAGGTTATTTATAGATTCAATGCCATCCCCATCAAGCTACCAATGAGTTTCTTCAGAGAATTGGAAAAAACTGCTTTAAAGTTCATATGGAACCAAAAAAGAGCCCACATTGCCAAGACAATCCTAAGTCAAAAGAACAAAGCTGGAGGTGTCACGCTACCTGACTTCAAACTATACTACAAGGCTACAGTAACCAAAACAGCATGGTACTGGTACCAAAACAGAGATATAGACCAATGGAACAGAATAGAGTCCTCAGAAATAATACCACACTTCTACAGCCATCTGATTCTTGACAAACCTGACAAAAACAAGAAGTGGGGAAAGGATTCCCTATTTAATAAATGGTGCTGGGAAAATTGGCTAGCCATAAGTAGAAAGCTAAAACTAGATCCTTTCCTTACTCCTTATATGAAAATTAATTCAAGATGGATTAGAGACTTAAATGTTAGACCTAGTACCATAAAAACCCTAGAAGAAAACCTAGGTAGTACCATTCAGGACATAGGCATGGGCAAGCACTTCATGTCTAAAACACCAAAAGCAATGGCAGCAAAAGCCAAAATTGTGTTCGATAAGCTCACAGAAGGAGATTTTGGCAGAAGTACTTTGGTCAGAGAAGGAAGGCATAGCCATATCTAGAGTAAGTGCCCCTTTCTCTGCAGAAAGTTACCCAATGTAATCAACCTGGAAGGCATAGCCATATCTAGAATAAGTACCTATTTCACTGCAGAAAGTTACCCAAAGTAAAGCAACCTGCTGAGTGGCTGGATTGTCTACTGAGAAAATGGTGCCATTCATGGGCTGTGGGCTTGTTCTTGGTAAGCTAAGGAATCTACAGTGGTAACCAGATTGATTTTGAGAAAGGAAATCCATGTAGCTGAGTCCATGTGTAATGCCCATTCCTCTTGTCAGGCACAGTTTGCTCATGAGGCCATTGGCTGAGTTTATGGGCATCTGAGGCAAGAAGCTCCCTAGTATCTGCTTAACAGCTAATCTTGTCCATCTGACTATTAAAACTCTTTGCTACTAAGACTGCTATTTAGTGAGTATTTACATAAAACACAAATATTTTCACTCTCTGTGCCTCCTTGGAAAGGTCATTCCATACCTTTTCTTAAAACCTTTTCACCAACTTTCCAAATATATTCCCTCCAACTTCCTGAGTATTGAGCCAGACAGTGGTCTGTTGTTTCTGAATCAGTGAAGATCCTTTTGGCTATTTCTCTTTCTAGGCAAAAAGAATCACTTGGTGCCCTGCTCAAAGTGCTGCCCCCGGGATGGAGGATGCAGAACAGTATTTCCCCCCATCACTGTTCTTCAGGATGACACCAGAATGGGACTGCAGTCACTCAGGTGTCTGCTGCTGGATAGTAACAGAATACTGTGGAGACCAATCTGAAAGCCAGGAGCAATTTTTTCATCCTCTGTCAAAAGTTAATAGAGATTTTTTCCTTCATTTCAACTTTGGTGAATCTGGCAATTATGTGTCTTGGAGTTGCTCTTCTGGAGGAGTATCTTTGTGGTGTTCTCTGTATTTCCTGAATTTGAATGTTGGCCTGCCCTACTAGGTTGGGGAAGTTCCCCTGGATGATATCCTGAAGAGTGTTTTCCAACTTGATTCCATTTTCCCCCTCACTTTCAGGCATCCCAATCAGACGTAGATTTGGTCTTTTTACATAATCCCATACTTCTTGCAGGCTTTGTTCATTTTTTTTTCTTCTTTTTTCTTTTGGTTTCTCTTCTCGCTTCATTTCATTCATTTGATCCTCAATCGCTGATAATCTTTCTTCCAGTTGATTGAGTCGGTTACTGAAGCTTGTGCATTTGTCACGTATTTCTCGTGTCATGGTTTTCAACTCTGTCATTTCGTTTATGACCTTCTCTGCATCAATTAGTCTAGCTGTCAATTCTTCCACTCTTTTTCCAAGATTTTTAGTTTCTTTGCGCTGGGTACGTAATTCCTCCTTTAGCTCTGAGAAGTTTGATGGACTGAAGCCTTCTTCTCTCAACTTGTCAAAGTCATTCTCTGACCAGCTTTGATCCGTTGCTGGCAATGGGCTGCGCTCCTTTGCAGGGGGAGATGTGCTCTTATTTTTTGAATTTCCAGCTTTTCTGCCCTGCTTTTTCCCCATCTTTGTGGTTTTATCTGTCTCTGGCCTTTGATGATGGTGACATACTGATGGGGTTTTGGTATAGGTGTCCTTAAGGTCGGGTTACCCACAAAGGGAAGCTCATCAGACTAACAGCAGATCTCTCAGCAGAAACTCTCCAAGCCAGAAGAGAGTGGGGGCCAATATTCAACGTTCTTAAAGAAAAGAATTTTCAACCCAGAATTTCATATCCAGACAAACTAAGTTTCATAAGTGAAGGAGAAATAAAATCCTTTACAGATAAGCAAATGCTTAGAGATTTTGTCACCACCAGGCCTGCCTTACAAGAGACCCTGAAGGAAGCCCTAAACATGGAAAGGAACAACAGGTACCAGCCATTGCAAAAACATGGCAAAATGTAAAGACTGTCGAGGCTAGGAAGAAACTGCATCAACTAACGAGCAAAATAACCAGTTAATATCATAATGGCAGGATCAATTCACACATAACAATATTAACCTTAAATGTAAATGGACTAAATCCTCCAATTAAAAGACACAGACTGGCAAACTGGATAAAGAGTCAAGACCCATCAGTCTGCTGTATTCAGGAGACCCATCTCGCATGCAGAGACATACATAGGCTCAAAATAAAGGGATGGAGGAAGATCTACCAAGCAAATGGAGAACAAAAAAAATCAGGGGTTGCAATCCTAGTCTCTGATAAAACAGACTTTAAACCATCAACTATCAAAAGAGACAAAGAAGGCCATTACATAATGGTAAAGGGATCAATTCAACAGGAAGAGCTAACTCTCCTAAATATATATGCACCCAATACAGGAGCACCCAGATTCATAAAGCAAGTCCTTAGAGACTTACAAAGAGACTTAGACTCCCATATAATAATAATGGGAGACTTCAACACTCCACTGTCAACATTAGACAGATCAATGAGACAGAAAATTACCAAGGATATCCAGGAATTGAACTCATCTCTGCACCAAGCGAACCTAATAGACATCTATAGAACTCTCCACCCCAAATCAACAGAATATACATTCTTTCAGCACCACATCACACCTATTCCAAAATTGACCACATAATTGGAAGTAAAGCACTCCTCAGCAAATGTAAAAGAACAGAAATTATAACCAACTGTCTCTCAGACCACAGTGCAATCAAACTAGGACTCAGGACTAAGAAACTCAATCAAAACCACTCAACTACATGGAAACTGAATAACCTGCTCCTGAATGACTACTGGGTACATAACGAAATGAAAGCAGAAATAAAGATGTTCTTTGAAACCAATGAGAACAAAGATACAACATACCAGAATCTCTGGGACACATTGAAAGCAGTGTGTAGAGGGAAATTGATAGCACTAAATGCCCACAAGAGAAAGCAGGAAAGATCTAAAATTGACACTCCAACATCACAATTAAAAGAACTAGAGAGGCAAGAGCAAACACATTCAAAAGCTAGCAGAAGGCAAGAATTAACTAAGATCAGAGCAGAACTGAAGGAGATAGAGACACAAAAAACCCTCCAAAAAATCAATGAACCCAGGAGTTGGTTTTTGTGAAAAGATCAACAAAATTGACAGACCGCTAGCAAGACTAATGAAGAAAAGAGAGAGGAATCAAATAGACACAATAAAAAATGATAAAGGCGATATCACCACCGACCCCACAGATATACAAACTACCATCAGAGAATACTATAAGCACCTCTACACAAATCAACTGGAAAATCTAGAAGAAATGGATAATTTCCTGGACACTTACACTCTCCCAAGACTAAACCAGGAAGAAGTTGAATCCCTGAATAGACCAATAGTAGGCTCTGAAATTGAGGCAATAATTAATAGCCTACCAACCAAAAAAAGTCCAGGACCAGATGGATTCACAGCTGAATTCTACCAGAGGTACAAAGAGGAGCTGGTACCATTCCTTCTGAAACTATTCCAATCAATTGAAAAAGAGGGAATCCTCTCTAACTCATTTTATGAGGCCAACATCATCCTGATACCAAAGCCTGGCAGAGACACAACAAAAAAAGAGAATTTTAGACCAATATCCCTGATGAAAATCGACACAAAAATCCTCAATCAAATACTGGCAAACCGGATTCAGCAGCACATCAAAAAGCTTATCCACCATGATCAAGTGGGCTTCATTCCTGGGATGCAAGGCTGGTTCAGCCTTCGCAAATCAATAAACGTAATCCAGCATATAAACAGAACCAAAGACAAGAACCACATGATTATCTCATTAGATGCAGAAAAGGCTTTTGACAAAATGCAACAGCCCCTCATGCTAAAAACGCTCAATAAATTCGGTATTGATGGAATGTACCTCAAAATGATAAGAGCTATTTATGACAAACCCACAGCCAATATCATACTGAATGGGCAAAAACTGGAAAAATTCCCCTGAAAACTGGCACAAGATAGGGATGCCCTCTCTCACCACACTTATTCAACATAGTGTTGGAAGTTCTGGCTAGGGCAATCAGGCAAGAGAAAGAAATCAAGGGTATCCAGTTAGGAAAAGAAGAAGTCAAATTGTCCCTGTCTGCAGATGACATGATTGTATATTTAGAAAACCCCATTGTCTCAGCCCAAAATCTCCTTAAGCTGATAAGCAACTTCAGCAAAGTCTCAGGATACAAAATTGATGTGCAAAAATCACAAGCATTCTTATACACCAGTAACAGACAAACAGAGAGCCAAATCAGGAATGAACTTCCATTCACAATTGCTTCGAAGAGAACAAAATACCTAGGAATCCAACTTACAAGGGATGTGAAGGACCTCTTCAAGGAGAACTACAAACCTCTGCTCAGTGAAATCAAAGAGGACACAAACAAATGGAAGAACATACCATGCTCATGGATAGGAAGAATCAATATCGTGAAAATGGCCATACTGCCCAAGGTTATTTATAGATTCAATGCCATCCCCATCAAACTGCCAATGAGTTTCTTCACAGAATTGGAAAAAACTGCTTTAAAGTTCATATGGAACCAAAAAAAGAGCCCGCATTGCTAAGACAATCCTAAGTCAAAAGGACAAAGCTGGAGGCGTCATGCTACCTGACTTCAAACTATACCACAAGGCTACAGTAACCAAAACAGCATGGTACTGGTACCAAAACAGAGATATAGACCCATGGAACAGAACAGAGTCCTCAGAAATAATACCACACATCTACAGCCATCTGATCTTTGACAAACCTGAGAGAAACAAGAAATGGGGAAAGGATTCCCTGCTTAATAAATAGTGCTGGGAAAATTGGCTAGCCATAAGTAGAAAGCTGAAACTGGATCCTTTCCTTACTCCTTATACGAAGATTAATTCAAGGTGGATTAGAGACTTAAATGTTAGACCTAATGCCATAAAAACCCTAGAAGAAAATCTAGGTAGTACCATTCAGGACATAGGCATGGGCAAGGACTTCATGTCGAAAACACCAAAAGCAACAGCAGCAAAAGCCAAAATTGACAAATGGGATCTAATTAAACTAAAGAACTTCTGCACAGCAAAGGAAACTACCACCAGAGTGAACAGGCAACCTACAGAATGGGAGAAAATTTTTGCAATCTACTCATCTGACAAAGGGCTAATACCCAGAATCTAGAAAGAACTCAAACAAATATACAAGAAAAAAACAAACAACCCCATCAAAAAGTGGGCAAAGGATATGAACAGACATTTCTCAAAAGAAGACACTCATACAGCCAACAGACACATGAAAAAATGCTCATCATCACTCGCCATTAGAGAAATGCAAATCAAAACCACAATGAGATACCATCTCTCACCAGTTAGAATGGCAATCATTAAAAAGTCAGGAAACAACAGGTGTTGGAGAGGATGTGGAGAAATAGGAACACTTTTACACTGTTGGTGGGATTGTAAACTAGTTCAACCATTATGGAAAACAGTATGGCAATTCCTCAAGGATCTAGAACTAGATGTACCTTATGACCCAGCCATCCCACTAATGGGTATATACCCAAAGGATTATAAATTATTCTACTACAAAGACACATGCACACGTATGTTTATCACGGCACTATTCACAATAGCAAAGACTTGGAATCAACCCAAATGTCCATCTGTGACAGACTGGAGTAAGAATATGTGGCACATATACTGCATGGAATACTATGCCACCATAAAAAAGGATGAGTTTGTGTCCTTTGTAGGGCATGGATGCAGCTGGAAACCATCATTCTTAGCAAACTATCACAAGAACAGAAAACCAAACACCGCATGTTCTCACTCATAGGTGGGAACTGAACAATGAAATCACTTGGACTTGGGAAGGGGAACATCACACACCGGGGCCTATCATGGGGAGAGGGGAGTGGGGAGGGATGGCATTGGGAGTTATACCTGATGTAAATGACGAGTTGATGGGTGCTGACGAGTTGATGGGTGCAGCACACCAACATGGCACAAGTATACATATGTAACAAACCCGCACGTTATGCACATTACCCTATGTACCCTAGAACTTAAAGTATAATAATAATAAAAAATAAATAAATAAATAAATAAATAAAAGAACTGAAACTGCAAAAAAAAAAAAAAAAAAAAAAGAAAGAAATTAGGTCAACTAATAACCCACCCATGGCCTCTAAGTGTTCAAGTGAAAGGAAGAGTTGAATGTTCTTCACATTAAATCAAATGCTAGAAATGAGTATGCCTAGTGAGGAAGGCATGTCGAAAGCTGAGATAGGCTGACTTGTGTCGGTTAACCAAGTAGTCAAGGAAACCACAAAGAAGAGTTCTTGAAGGAAATTAAAAGTGCTACTGCATCGAGCACATGACTAATAAGTAAGTGAAGTAGCCTTATTGCTGATATGGAGAAAGTTTTAGAGGTTTAGATCAAAGATCAAATCAGCCACAACATTCCAGTAAGCCAAAATCTAATCCAGAGCAAGGCCCTCACTCTCTTCAATTCTGTGAAGTCTGAGAGAAGTGACGAAGCTGTAGAAGAAACGTTTAAGCTAGCAGAGGTTGATTATGAGTTTTAAGGAAAGAAGTCATCTCCATAACACAAAAGTGTATGCGAAATTGCAAGTGCCGACATAGAAGCAGCATAAAGTTACCCAGCAAATCTAGCTAAGATCATTGATGAAGGTGGCTATACTGAACAACAGACTTTGGTGTAAATAAAACAGCCTTCTGTTGAAAGAAGATGCCAAATATAACATCCATGGTTAAGGAGAAGTCAATGCTTGACTTTAAAACTTGGAAGGAGATGCTGACTTTCTTGTTAGGGACTAATGCAGCTGGTGACTTTACATTGAAATCAGTGTTCATTTACCATTCTGAAAATCCTAGGACCTTAAATAATTATGCTAAATCTACTATGCCTGTGCTCTAGAAAAAGCCTGATGACAGCACATCTGTTTACTGGATGTCTTAATGAATATTTTAAGTTCACCGTTGAGACCTACTCCTTAGACAAAAAAATATTATTTTCAAAAGATTTCTGCTCATTAACAATGCTCCTGGTCACCCAAGACCTCTGATGGAGATGTACAGGGAGGTTAATGTTGTTTTCATGTCTGCTAACACAACATCCATTCTGCAGTTCAGAGATCAAGTGGTAATTTTAACTCTTATTATTTCAGAAACACATTTTGTAAGGCAATAGCTGCCAGATGTAATGATTCCTCTGATGGATCTCAACAAAGGAAGCTGAAAATCTCCTAGAGATGATTCACTATTCTAGATGTGAGTAAGAACATTTATGATTCATGAAATGAGGTAAAAATATCAACATTAACAGGTGTCTGGAAGAAGTTGACTTCAACATTTATGAATGACTTTGAGCAGTTCAAGACTTCAGTGGAGGAAGTACTTGCACATGTGGCAGAAATAACAAGAAAACTAGAATCAGAAATGGAACCTGAAGATATTGCCAAATTGCTGCAATCTCATAATAAACTTGAACAGATGAGAAATTGCTTCTTATGAATCAGCAAAGAAAATGGTTTTTGAGAGGAAATCTACTCCTGGGGAAGATACTGTGAATGTTGTTAAAATGACAACAAAAGGATTTAGACTATTACATAAACTTAGTTGATAGTGCCGCAGCAGTGTTTGAGAGAACTGCTTCCAACTTTGAAATAAGTTCTACTGTGGTTAAAATGCTATCAAATATCATTTCCTCCTACAGAGTAATCTTTCATAAAAGGAAGAGTTAATTGATACGGCAAACTTCATTATTACCTTATTTTGAGAATTTGCCAAAGCCACCCCAAGCTTCAATAATCACCACTCTGATCAGTCAGTGGCCATCAACATTGAGGGAAGACTCTCCACCAGCAAAAAGATTACAACTTGCTGAAGGTTCAGGAGATCACTCGCATTTTTAGCAATAAAGTATTTAATCATGGTACGTGCATGTATTAAATATGATATTATTTTACACTTAGCAGTATAGTGTAAACATAACTTTTATGTGCACTGGGAAATTTGAAAATGTGTTTGACTCATTTTGTTGCAATATTTGCTTAATTGAAGTGGCCTCAAACTGAACCCACAGTATTTCCAAAGTATGGAAGTATAATTATTCTTTTCTGTCTTATTCTTTTCACTTTACATTATATATGCAAGAGTTACCCCTATGTTGTGGCTATCACTTATTTTTCCTTATAGCAATATAATATTCCAAGTTATGAATACACCAAAGGTTATTTTTCCTTCCGAGCATTGATGAACATCTGGGCTGTTTTCCATTTGAGGCTATTGTAAACAACGTGTTTTTGGAAGATCTATGTGTGTGTTGCCTGGGGCTCATTGCTTAGTTTCCAAAGACCCCAGCCTCTCAGTCTTCACATCTTTGTGTAGTCTGTAGTTCTCTCTCACCATGTATCATATCAAAGTTGGTCTGTATGAGCAGGTGATACAAGTGATGGGACGGCACTTCAAAGATTAGACTATAAAACTCTGCAGCTCCGTTTTGGGCATTTGTTTGCTCACTCACCGGCTCACCTGCTCTGCCTCTCTGTTGTCTGTCTCTCTGCCTTTCTTTCTTTCTTTCTTTCTTTCTTCTTTCTTCTTTCTTTCTTTCTTTCTTTCTTTCTTTCTTTCTTTCTTTCTTTCTCTCTATCTCTCTTTCTCTTTCTTCTTTCTTTCTTATTTCGTTCTTTCTTTCTTTCTTTTCTTTCTTTCTTTCTTTTCTCTCTCTCTCTCTCTCTCTCTCTCTCTCTCTCTCTCTCTCTCTCTCTCTCTCTCTCTCTCTCTCCCTCTCTCTCTCTCATTCTGGGGAAAGCAGCTGCCGTGTTCTAAGCAAACCTATGGGGAGACCCAAGTGGCACAGAATAGAGGCCTCTGGCCAACAGCTACTGAAGGAGACAAGCCCCTCCCAACTCAACCCAATAAATACACTAATAGGCTTGGAAGCAGATTTTTTCATTCACTCCTTGACATGGGTGCAGTCCTGGCCTGAAAGCTGGACTGTAACCTCATGGCAAATCTTGAGCCAGAACAGCAGAGCTAAATTTTTCCCAGAGTCCTTCACCATAAGAAACTATGTGAGATAATCACTGTGTGTTTTTTTAAACTTCTAGCTTAGGAGATAAATTTTATGCAGCAACACATAACTACAAGTACATTTGTTTCTCCCTGACATATTCCCAAGATTGAAATTCTGGAACCATGGGTTTGTGCTTCTTAAGCTTATTAGATAAGGAAAAATTGAGTTTTCAGTAGGTATATGTGATAATCCTTTACTCCATACCATCATCATTACCGAGCGTTACTACTGCCAGATTTTAAGTTTTAGACCATCTAGTGACCATGTAATCATATCTCATTGTGGCCTAATATGCATTTATTTATTGGAATAGTAATGAGATGATACACTTTCCCCTATTTTTTCTTACCGTTTGTCTTCCCTCTTTTGTTAAGCAATTCCTTGAATCTTTTGGTCATTTATCTACCCCTGAATATATAAAGATATGCTTCCACATTAATTTTAACTTTTGGACTGTCATATTTAGGTTTTTAATCTATATGCAAGTGATTTATGCATACAATGTAAGGTATGGATTTTCTTTTTTCTCCATGTGGACACCCATTTATTGATATATTTCATCTGTTTCTTTTGGATTAGTAAATGGCTTTGGATCACAGCACTTTGAATCTGGTCTTAAAACTCAGGGACCTGTCTTTCTAGGATTTTGGTCTCATAATGTCTCATTAGCTTGGTAGCTTTTAGAAATTTTAAGAAACATTTAATAAACATTTTTTAAATTTATTTATTTATTTTTAATTTTATTTTAAGTTCTAGACACAAGTGCAGGTTTGCTACTTGCAGTTGTAGACCAGAACTTAAAATAAAAGTTTAGGTAAACTTGTGCCATGGAGTTGTGTTGTACAGAGTATTTCATCAGCCAGGTATCCAGCCTAGTACTCATTAGTTGTTTTTCTTGATCCTTTCCCTCGTCTCACCCTATACCATCTACCTTTTAAAAGGCCCCAGTGTGTGTTATTCCCCTCTATGTGTCCATGTGTTCTCATCATTTAGCTTCCACTTACAAGTGAAAACATGAGGTATTTTTCTGTCCCTGTGTTAGTTTGCTAAGCATAATGGCCTCCAGTTCCATCCATGTCGCTGCCAAGGATATGATTTCATTCTTTTTTATGACCACATAGTATTCCATGGTATATAGGTACCAGACTTTCTTTATCCAATCCATCATTGATTGGGATTTAGGTTGATTCCATGTCTTTGTTATTGTAAATAATGCTGCAATAAACATAAGTGTGCATGTGTATTTATAATAGAATGATTTCTATTCCTTTGGGTAAATACCCAGTAATGGGATTGCTGGGTCAAATGGTATTTCTGTCTTTAGATCTTTGAGGAATTGCCCACTGTCTTCCACAGTCGCTGAACTAATTTATAGTCTCACTAACATTGTATAAATGTTCCTTTGCCACCACAACCTTGCCAACATCTGCTATTTTTTGACTTTTTAATAACAGCCATTCTAGTTGGTGTTAGATGTTATCTCATTGTGGCTTTGATTTGCGTTTCTCTAATGATCAGTGATGTTGAGCTTTCTTTCATATGATTGTTGGTTGCATGTATGTCTTCTTTTGAAAAGTGTCTCTTCATGGCCCTGCCCAGGTTTTAATGAGTTTTTTCTTTTTTCTTGTATAAGGTTTTACCTGTGATTTTATGCAGCATTTTTCATTGTCTTTAATGAAAGGGTGGATCTGAATTATTTCAGCTACCATTGCCAGAATAAATTTCTACTCAACTATTTCAAAATTTATATTGAAATATTTCTAAATTAAATATTATGTAGTCCAATTTCAGGGTATAATAGGTTTAGTGCCCTATCTCATATTAACTGAATAGTAAAAAGAATCTCAAAAATGTCAACTTCTTTGTTGTTGAAAAATCAACAATAATATATGTTAGGTACATACATGCAACTAACTGTCAAAAAATTATTTAGGCATTTTGAAAGACTACATTTTAACTATTGATGCAATTATTTGGATTAAGGAATCAATCCGTAACTTTGTCTTAAAATGATAATTATTTACTCTTGATCATATGTCTGGACATGAGTCTGTCTGTGGCCAACTTTGAGCTACAGGGATGGTCTAGAAAGCTCTCTGTGTCTTCATCCTCCATGGACCTGTAGGAACAGTAAGTTAGTGGGAAAATTATTCTTATGGCAATGGCAGAACATTACAGACGCATTTTAGTTTCTTCTTGTGCTACTTCTATCAACATCCATTTGGCCAAAGGAAGCCTTGTGTAGTTGGAAGAATTTTCCACCACTAGTGGGAAAACCTTCAAAGTTAGATGTAAAGGATATGTATTCAGTGAGGTAAAGAACCAGGCCAATAATTCAATCTGCCACATATTCTCCATCCAAAATATACAGACTTATTTGAAAATTGGTGCTGTCTGTAGAATACAAATACAGTTCAAGCAACACATGGTCACCTACCAAAAGTTGCTAAATTAGAATGAGTTTTTCAATTACATTTAGAATATTTGCTTGTTTTTGTAGAGACTATTTGAAGTTGGATAAACATGATTCTTATAACTATATTAGCGACAGAGGTATTGATGATACTGAAGTTGTTCTGACAAAACTTTAAATTAACTTCAGTTAGCAAGAGGCCCTCATGATATGCAGCAATCGAATTCATATTAAGTGCTATTAGAGAAAGGTGTATAGGCTGACAACATTGACAGTCTCATTCAGGAAGTTAACAAAAATACATTACAAAAATTATATTAAAATTAATGTAAATATTTATATTATCCTGCTTAATAAAATATAGGTGACAAAGTCATGGTTCTAGCAACAAGCAGGAAAGCTCCTCTTCCAAACAGAGAGAGATACTTGAGATGTGTGATGGAGGACACAAGAGAGACAGGCAATGGCCACAGCCAGGAGCCAGGAAGGAGCTGAGGGCTACAGCAGTGAGCACGTGTGCTGACGCTATTATAGCCTGGGATGGAGCTGCTGCCTGACCTGCAGTTTCGAGGAATTTGGCTTTAGTGACTGTAGAGAAACTTATGAGATAAGGTCCATGGCTTGAGAAAAGTGGAGGATTGGAATTAAAACTCTTGCATTAAGCTGCAACTCTAAGGACTAAAAATCATCAACCACTGGCCCAGGAAGACAACAAAGTGGCTTGTTTCTGCTGGACACTATGTGAGGAGAATTATTACATAAAAGTCTAAAACTTGGGCTTAATTTTTGTTGGAATGCAAATTCTACATTGTTTGAGAAACTTCAGTTTAAGAAGTTAACATAAAATATGGTCTCATACCAGTGATACCTCGGGGGATCATAGAAAAAAATGTTCCCTCCTCCACACGCATATTTAAGATGAGTTTGCCGTGAAGCATTACAGACTTTTGGGGGAAATAATGCACCTGACCTAAGCTGTTTAAACAACAATGTAAACACGGATGTAAATAAGTGTTTAACGTGGTTACAAAGATGAAGTTAAACAATCCTTAAAGAAAGAGAAAGACTCAATATTAGAATGCAAAGCAGACTCCAAAATCAAACTCTAACTTTCTAAAATGAAAACCACAGACAATAACATATAAGACCCAAAGGATGGGTCCTAGCCACTATAGTCTATTAATAAGATACAGAAGGGTAGGCACACCTGAAGAGAAAATCACTGAACTGGAAGAAACACAAAAGGAAATTCTTCAGTGCACAACATGGTAAGGAAAGCTTCACAGGCGTTCATTCTTCCTCATATTAACCATATGAGGTGAGTACTAATATAATCCTCATTTTAAAGATGAGCTAACTGAAGCACAGAAAGCTCCAGAAACTTCCCCTTTTTCATCAAACTAGCACATGTGTGAACCCAAAACATCTCATGCAGTTCTCAATCTATTTAGAAAGTTTATTTTGCCACGGTTAAGAACAGGCCCATGACACAGCCTCAGGAGGTCCTGACGACATGTGCCCAAAGTGTTAGGGGTGCAGTTTGGTGTTATGCATTTCAGGGAGACAGGCATCAATTAATATGTGTAAGATGTCCATTGGTTCAATTCTGAATAGCAGGACAACTTGAGGCTGGAGAGGGGGCTTTCAGGTCATAGGTAGATAGGAGACAAGCAGTTGCATTCCTCTGAGTTTGTGATGAACCTTTCACTCAATACACAATTTACATGTGAGAGAAGGGTAGAGGAATTGTCACTTATGCCTTAGTGTGGCTTAGTGAAACAACAGGGCCAATAGGGCAGGGGAAGCCATCAGATATGCATTTGTCTCCGGCGAGTAGAGGGATGACTTTGGGTTCTTTCTCTCCTTTGAACACAAGGAATTTCCCCATAGGAAATTTGTGAGGTTGATATATAGCTTTTTTATCTTCATAGCTATCTTATTTAGGAATAAATGGGAGGCAGGTTTGCCTGACATAATTCCCAGCTTGACTTTTCCCTTGGTTTTGTGTTTTGAGGGTCCTGAGATTTATTTTCCTATCACACATGAAAGAAGCATTATTCAGACACTGGGAGTTAGTGCAATGCCTAGATCTTTGTGGCACAATGCTGCTAAGCTATGGGATATATTTCTGTCCTCTAATAGCTACATCTAAATTTTACATAACCCTTATATGTTTTTTCCAAACAAGTTACAAATATGCAATATTATATGTTTCTGCAGAATATTTGGTACTTAAGTCAAATACTGCATGTTCTCACTCATAGGTGGGAGCTAAATAATGTGTACACGTAGACACAGAGTATGGAATAATAGACACAGGGGACTCACAAGGGTGAGATGGTAGGAGAGGGTGAGGAATGAGAAATTATGCAATGGGTACAATGTACACAATATGGGTGATGGTTATACTAGAAGCCCAGACTTCAGCACTATGCAATATATCCATGTAATAAACCTGTACTTTTACTCCCCAAATGCATACAAATTAAAAGTAAAATAAAATTAGATAAATAAATAATAAAATAAAATAAATAAAAATAAAGTGATTTAACAACCTACTTAAGGTATTCATCAAGTACTAACTCCCTCCATCGTAATATTTCTGGAAACTTTATTTGAACTTAATTTTTTAACATTAATTCGTGTACCTTTTTCAGAGTCTGTAGTAAATGTGTTTTGACATTTTATCAGTATTGAGTTTTTTTGGGTTTCTTTCCTCTCATAGCTTTCCTATGGATTACCTTCTTTCTTGCTTGGATATACTACTGAATTATTTAGGGCTTGAGGGTGGTGAAATATCTCTGCCATTGTTTGTTTATAAATATCCCTACTTTCCCTTTAGTCTTGTGTGGTGGTTTGTGATAAATGTCCAGATTTATTGTTTCTCTAGGCACCCTTGGAAGATAGATAATCCTTTATCTTCTGGCATCTGCATAACTGGTGAGTAACCTACTTTTAGTCTTTTATACTCTAAATGTTCCCTCTGCTAGCTTTTAATTTTTCTCTTCATTTTTTAATATTCTGCATTTTCACTACAGTGTTGCTAAATTTGAATTATTATTAACCTATATTTCTTGGAAATCAGAAGTCATTTGGTTAGTTGTTCTTTGTTGGAAGACATCTTTATTTCTAGGAAAATCTCAGCTATATCTCTCTCATTTTTTTTAACATGGAACTCTAAATACATACAAACTGAAGTATCTCAACTTACCTTCGATGCCTTGAACTGCCCTATAATATGTTTATGTCTGCATTTCTTTGTTGCATTCTGGGTGAATGTCTCATGTATCTGTTGCAATATTTCAACTCATTACCTTCACCCTTCACTATGACCAGTACAGATATTTGGCTTAGGTAGTGGTTTTTTTTTTTTTTTTTTTTTTTTGTTCTCAGGACTATATATTTTTGTAGTTCAAAGGTTTCTAATTATTTATTTTGAAGACATTTTTGGTTGTTTTATTTCTGTCTTTTTTAGGGTCACAATTTCTTGGGGTTTTCTTGATATTATTCTTGAATTAATCTTTTTGATGTCTTAGATATGCTTATTTTGTAAGTCCTTCTCAACCTATTCCATTAAATGATTTCATCTGGAATGTTGTCATGCACCTAATGCTGATTTTATCAACTACTTGTTTTGGTAGTAATTTTTATTTGCATGTGTTTTGAGACTGCTGGCGATTGAGTGGGTGTGTTTTATTTTGATCAATTACTCTCTGTGTTTATGCATACCTGTTTAGCAGCTTCCTGTTTCACCGTTCCTAGTCCAGAATCAATTCTTAGAATGATATGCTGGGTCTGCTGTCCCATGGTAATAAAAACAATAACTAACAGTAATTGAGTGCTTCAGAGGGCCATGTTATCTTGTAAGTGATTTATCTGTATTAACCCATTCCAGTCTTACATGTAACTCTCTGAGATAGGCAGCAATTTTATTTCTTAGTCACAGATAAGAAATGAAAAATGTACTTTAATCCCAGCACTTTGGGAGACCAAGGCAGAAGGATTGCTTAAGGCCAGGAGTTTGAGACCAGACTAGGAAACATAGTGAGACCCCATCTATACAAAAACAATTTAAAATGAAATGGGCATGATGGCGTGCATCTGTAGTCCCAGCTACTTGGGAGGTTGAGGCAGGAGGAGGATCACTTGGGCCCCAGAGTTCAAGGTTACAGTGACCTATGATTACACCACTATACTCCAGTCTGGATGACAGAGTGAGACCCTGTGTCAAAAGGAAAGAAAAGGAGAGAAAAAAGAAGAGAAAAGCAAAAAAGAAAGAGAAGAGAAGGAAAAGAGGAAAAGAGAAAAGAAAAAAGAAAAGGAAAGAAAAGAAAAGAAAAGAAAGAAAAGAAAGGAAAGAAAAGAAAAAAGAAAAGAAAAGAAAAGAAAAAGGAAAAGGAAAAGGAAAAGGAAAAGAGAAAAGTGTAAGTAATCTCCAAAATGTCAAAAAATGGTACATTCTAGAGCCAGGATTTTAACACAGACATTCTTTTCCAAAAGCTCATTTTAATCATTTCAGTGTGGCTTGAAGCTTCAAGAAGCCATCCAACCACTGCACTTGGTTCAGTCCCTGTAGGCAGGGATAAGTCTTGGGCATCCAGCCTTCTGGGCTCATAGTATGTATTAGTCTCTGGCTGCAGTTGTGTTCTCAGCTCAGGAGCTAGGAAGTTCTGCAAATAACTGGCTTCAATCTACATGGATGGATTCCATCCAACTTTTTGCATGGAGTGCCTTTCTCTTTCCCGGATTCCCTCACTACCCACACCAAGCTCACTAGCCCAGCATCTTTCAGCTTCATCTGCATTCAGTATTTGGTATTTTAATTTAACTTCTGCTGAATGGGGCTGTTTGTAAATCTGGCTTCTTTTTTTTCCCCCTTGAAGCAAGAGCTTATTGTACTGTTTGGATTGAAAGTCTTCGCGATCTCTCTCTCCTAGGCCTTTTCTTCACCACCAGAAAATCACCCTTTGGAGAACTTCCAGAATCTTTCATTACAGATTTTCTAGTTACACCCTTGTAGTACTATTTTAAAGAGCAGAACACAGGAAAAACAAAATTTTTCAATGCTTCAAACAATTTGGCATGCTGGCATTTGTGCTGCAGGCTTTTGTGCTAGGGAAGGACAGTGCCAGGGATTCTATGCTTATTGAGCAGAATGACTTTCTGGAGTTAAACCATCATGATTTATTTATTTTTTTCTCTATTTTTGAGGACTCTTCTGAGGATTCTCTTGCAGCTCTTCCCTTGTTCAATGGGTATAAGGAGACATAACTGAAGTTCTCTCAATGCAGCTTGTCCACAGGGCAGGGCTTTCCTCATCCTGCCTATGCCTCTCTGTGGCATTATCCACTAATCAAGTTTCATTTTGGGTCCCCATGGCAATATTCCATATGCATTCCAAGTGGCAGCTGGTGCCACATATTGGGTGGAGTATCTATCATGATGAGTCACCCCAAACTGCTTGCCATCTTCTGGTAACTCCTTCCCCTTTCTTATTTTAGGACGAAAGCGTTAGGTTAAGAATGCAGGTGATCTTCTGAATTCCTCTGTCTTCTGGTTGCTTTTCTTTTTAACTATTCATTTTTGTGTTTTACAAGAAATAACCCTATAATAGTCCTTCAGATCCTTACAGTCTGCCTCTACATACTTCATTTGCCCCCACTAATCTTAGAAAGGCTGTAGCAAGTACTTATAAAATGATGACTGTCTCCAAACATCTTCCATGCCCCTCTGGGTAGCTCCTTCTCCACCTATGAGGCTGCTGTTCCAGAATATTTTTCAGGACATAACATCTACTCCCAGCAATTTCTTCATCTGGCCTTAAAACTTGGTTCAGTATATAAAGAACTGAATGGGAATCTCATTTGAGACAACCATCGTAGGTCATTGAGACTTGCAGACACCTCATGCCATTCTCCAGGTCATCCTCAGAGACCGTGAGTTTCCCTCTATGTCAGCTACGTAAATAGCAATGCTTTTCAGGTTCCATGCTATCTCCAAGAATCTCTTGTTAATTGGAGGAGAAGCAGGTCCCTGACTTAAGCGGCTGCTATTTGATTGAGGCTAGAAAGTGCATATCAGTCTTTGAAATTCAAACAAAGACACCTAGAAGCCCTGTAATTTGGGACAAATCTGAAGTTCTCTTTATTTCTGCACTGTAAAGGCCTTTCCTGGCGGTGCACAGATTTTTTAGCTCTCTAAACACCTGTTCTATCTTGCTTGAATCAGCCTGCTTGATCAAATCCTCTTGTTTTTCTGGCCTAGGAGTGGTCCTGTGGGAGTCTGACCTGGACAGTAAATAGCTATTATAGCAAATCGTGTTTTCTCGCTTCTTGTTTCTTGTTCCTAATATCTTATTGTCTTACACATCTTACATCTTATGCCTTATTCCCAGAGGAAAATTTGAAGCTGGGCGGCGGAAACTACAGGGACCTTAGATATTTGGTTTATGCACAAAAGAGTTCGTCCTGACATGATTTCTGTCTCATGAAAAAAAAAAAAAGAAAAGTACTTGGAAATATTGTTTTACTTCCCCAGCTTCTTGTCTTGAAAAGTAGTTCTGCCCCTTGTGGAGTGAGGATTCTCTATTGGTACACATCTTCTAAGTTGACAGCTTGCCAACAATTACTTCAAAATAAAACCGACTACTCCTCTAGAGGATTATCAATGAACATTCTAGTTTGTGGATATCTCCTGTAATATGTTTGTTATGATGTTATCAAAGTAGATATGTTAATATTCAGCAAGGGATAATATAAATATATATACAAGTTGCTGATACTAATTGTATCACTTGTTTAAGTTTATTTAATAAGCTCACAAATTAAACTATGAGAACTTTAAATAAATATATATTTATTTAAAAAACGGAATCATTCTTTTGCTATATGAGGTCTCCACACAGTGCCTAAGGGAAAGGGCATAGCTTTATAGAACAGCTTTATAGAAAGAAAGAATGAAAACAAGACATTGGTGTGAAATAGTTCTTTGAGTCTGCTTTACCTTGCAGTATGATAACTGTGCTGCCCTTGGTTCTCTGCAAATCTTATTTTATTTTTATTGAAGGGGCTACAGAAAAGGCAGAGGTGGTGTTTAGACCCATGCAGTGAATCAGAAAAGCTCCACAGTCAAAAGACCAGATAACTGATTTGAAAGGCAGTCAAGTCATCAAACTGAAGAGTAGCTAAGTCAAGAACTACAGGAGCAATTTCGCTGAATGCTCCCAAAAATGAAGACACCACAGTGGACCAGTGTGAGGCTGGAGAACTAAGTCTGGGAGGCTACTTTGCTCTGAGATGCATTCAGGATCTCAGGGATGCTCAGGGCTCTACGGTATTTTGAATAAGCCATTGGCAAACCATAATGGTTTAAAAGCACAAGAAACAAAATACTTTGAAATAAATTAGATTTGCTTTTTAAACTGAATTTGTTTATTCTTTTGTTTGTTTTTGTTCATTCTCAACTTACTCCCTCAGTTTCTTCTGAAAAAAATTGGAAGAATTTAAAAATTCATGTTATACAACACTGAAAATAATTAAAGACATGACCCTAAAGGGAAAACAAAGGTAGAAAAAATTAGGACATGGGGATAAAAATAATACCCTAAATAAACCAGGTGTTTCTGAAAAATACTACAATTGACCAATATTTTGGCCTTGTAGTAGTCAATGAGAAGAAGGAAAGATAAAGAATGATGTGATTCAGAATTTTCCTCAGCAAAAATTAACTGCTGAGAATTTTGAGACACTAAAATGTGAGAGATGGTTTCTTCTACAGGTCCTGGTCAGTAGACAAGATTTCCTTTTATTTTCCAATTATTTGAATGCTACATGTTTTAAAATCTAATAATCGTTGGGGTGTTATGATACATATGCCCAAAATAATCATTTATACAGCTATCCATTCTCCAGAGAGTGGTACAGTGAAGACTGTCAATACCATTGTCAAATGGCAAACCAATTCATACAAAATGTCCATTCCACCTGGTATATTGGAATCACAGATAACTCTGTGTTGACTGGCTTACCAAAGTTAAAGGTAACAGACATGATTTCATTTCATTCTTTTATATTATTATTTATTATTCATAACCTTGATAATGAAATGTACATGAATACTACATGACTATGAATGAACATTATAGAGATTATCTAAAAGTGGTGAGGTTAAATAATATATAAATAATTGAGGAAGAGTATGGTTTTAAGTGTAAGATTAGAGCCAGAGGGGAAAAAGATTTTTAATCATGAATTAGCTGTAGTGTGTGTTTTCCCTTCATGCACAAAATGAAATATTCACGTGGCAAAAATCAACTGTTTCTATAACTCATGTGTGGCAATTACTCCTCTTATTTCTTGGGTAGGGGCTGGTGTATCTATCAATGCGTCCTTCCTCTTCCTGCCTCCACTCTTCCCAGGTTAGAGTCTCCCTGTGGATTGTCACACCACCCTCCTTTCCAGGTGGGAGAGATGAACCCAGGTTAGTGGAAATCCACGGGGGCACTCTCTCCTGAGGAAGCTCCCGGATGTTAGCTGTTTCACAGGTTCAACCACATTTGGAACCTATCTGCCTTTCTGTCCCAGATGGCCATGCTCTCTTCTAGACGTGGTGTCAGTTGTCTGAGATGAGGCCATCGCACCAAGTCTCTGCCTCTCAGGATCCAGTCTGGTGCACATGGAGAATGAAATCCTTGCTTAATAAGCTGCTGGCACTGTTCTTGCAGTAGAGAGGAGTGCAGGTTTTACTCTTCATTTGAAAATGTACTCAAAATACCAACTGAATTCTGTCCCTGCTAGCTTGCTTCAGCACTAATACCTCTATTTTATGAATATAACTTAAAAAAAAAAAAAAAAAAAAAACTCTGCAGTCAGAAAAACTAACTACGAATGCCAAAAGTTTCTACTTCCTATTTTTGTCTCGATTAAGTAATACCTGCAGTTCTAAACTGGCACCAGTTTACACAGTGAAAGAAACGTTGGACTCAGCAAAATTTCTGCATCACAGCACTGACTAGGCAATCTCCTGCGTTGAGAGTCACCACTCCTTGCCTGGCCCCACCTCACTCCGAGTGAATACAGCAGCCAGAGATCTCTGGTCTCTTTCAGGACCTGAGCCATCCCAGGAACTCTCTTGTGGATAGGGTCCTATGCAGGCCAGTGGGTCATGACATCTGTTTATGGTGAATAACTGAACTCTGGATTGCTTTCAATTTCTCTTTATCCCTCTATGTATTTGCAGTTTTAAGAGAGCATTGCAATAAAGGATAGAACTTTTTTTTTTTTTTTTTGATCTGTGATCACCTTTCTATTTAGAAACATGTGTCCCACAAATTCAACATTTGTCAAGGGACGGTTTTAATCCTGCTAAATGCAGTTTCCCTTTTGAATGCCTTCTCATTCTCTGCAGCTTAGGTTCATAGTCTGGGCATGACTCTCATTCCTCCCCTCAGGAAGTCTGATGCAGATATTGAGGGTGATAACATGGATAGAACTATCTTCCTACACTGTTGGCGCCATGTGACCACAGCATCTAGCACATCCAGTGTAAATGGAAGTGAGCTACAGACTCTCCCTCTCTGTCAATAATAGCTCCAAGATAGGTGAAGCTGGCTTTGCCATGGAGAGGGGACAGATTAACTGCTGGGGACCCCAGTGCTGACTGGGCCCTAACTGGCTGGCAGCTGCATCTCAGCAGCGTCCTTGTGCCCCAGTGCTTCTCTCTGCTTTTTCCACAGTAGGGACATGAACTTCGTTTTTTGTACCTCACCGTCCCACAGTGATAATAATATAAGGGGCTTGTCAAGGGCTTCATTCTCTCATTCTGCTGCTTCCCAGCAAAGACATTTGGTGACTTGGTTTCAGTTGTCTTGAGGAAAGCTTTCAGCTTCTCCACATCTCTGTTGGCACAGGCCTCTTGTCAGTCACAGTTATCCTACGAATCAATAAAACTAACTGATCTAAACAGAAAAAAGGACTTATTAAAGGATATTAGATAGCTCATACAATTTTCAAAAGGGCCTGAAAATCAAGTCTAGGAGTTGTTCTGTTAGGACCGCACTGTGGAAGTCATCCAATTGGTTCCACTGGCCTGCAGGCACTTGGCAAAAATGAGAAACATTTTCTAGAAATGCAAAGACCTGAGCTTGCTTCCAAGAGACGCCAATTTCTTATACTTCATCATAGCCTCAGGTCTCTGTTCTTCTACCAGTAGTAACTGCAGCAATGAGGAAGGATTTGTAGGGTCTTCATGCACCCTAATACTAACCAGTAGTGCATGTTTTATGAGGTCTGAGCAGAACTTGTGGCATCTGCTTGCTTCTCTGTACAGTGTACTTACTAATGAACTTCTTAACTTGCTTTCCACATGAAATGATTTCTTGCCTGACTAAAACATGAAAAACACTATCTATCAAGAAGAATTTGTTTTAAGTTTTCTCAACATTTCCTCCCAAGCCAACCATGGCCTAACAGTCATCCCCTGCAACCAATTTTTCCAGCCCATCACATTCTAGCAACGTTATTGTAGAGTGTCCAGAGTTCTCTCTTCTGGTATTCGAGAAAACTTTTGTCTACTGATAGGGTTCTGAGTGACCTGAGAGAACAAAGTCAATCAAAGATCTAGGTGAAGAGGATATGTCTTCCAGCATATAAATATTTCAAGTACATAGATATACAGAGAAACATCCATAGCATTTGCCCCAGAGATGGTGGTGATGATGATGATGATGACATTGAGCAATAGAAAGCAATGTACACATTTTAACAAGATTTGTTGTTCTATGGATGCCGTGTGGAAACACAATGATTGTCATCAAGTAGTAGTTACATGTTGCAAATACTATATAGTAAATATGCAGAGATTTTTCAATAGAAAATGATTCTTAGATATTTTTTTCAAATGATGATACTTGGCAATGAATTATAGGTATGCAGATTTACTAGAGACAGGAAGATGGCATTTTCAATAACTCATAGAGACAAGAACATGGCATTTTTAATAAATTACATAAAGAGTTGTGACATTTGAAATGAAAATTGAAGTTCACCTAAATGACTTTATTTTCCATAAAACAGAATAATGTTTCCCAAGTTAGTTTTATAACCTTGTTATGAAGTATGTACTTCATTATGATTTCATAAATTATGTTAGGGAAATATAGTTGAAACCATGCCTTATATAATACATACATTTTTAGTGGACATTATTATTTTTGTGAAGAATTATTCTACTCTAATAAAATATGTGGTTCCAGAGCTTTACTCATCTACTTGATATATTAGTTTGGATGCTATAAGACAAGATAAGGTTGCATATATTACATTTCTAAATATTTTCCAAAATCTTTTAATTTAGGGGGAATCCCAGCAGGTATGCAGATAGCTAGCTTCTGACATTTCTCCAACATTAAACTGTAAATCCATTGAGTAAAATTTTCCAGTGTTTTACAAAATATTATCCTCCGTAAAACTGAACATCTAATAAATTATCTAAATTTTTCTTTGCCACTCATCTTCCATAAACACTGTAAAAAGAAAATAATTTTACCACATTGTGACCTATGATGACTTACTTTTTCCCTGTGTTTACATATTACTTTATGTTTAGTGGCGTTGTTTACAATTTACTGTTAAAATGTGTACACATGTGTATATACATATTTCAAAAAAGGCATGAAAGGTTCAATCTTACATTGTGATATCTTAAACATGAAATTAATATTTCTTCCTTCTAATTTAGAAACTAAAAAAGAACATCTGAGAATGAAATGAGTATCTAAAAATGCCAGAGTATCCCAATAAGACCTTGCTTTCCTCCAGTCATTATTTACTTATTTATAATTTTATTGAACAAGCCATTTATTCAAATTTTCTGATTGCGTACATAAGGAGAATGAGATTTTAAAAGCTGAAGTGATTTGCTGAAGGTCTTCTGACAAGGGTTTGTGACTTTTCCTTAAATAAATAGGAAACCTAGAGCTTTCCAGGATGAGCATGGAGCTAGACAAATATTAGGTTACTGTCTTTCTAGGCTTAAAGTTCATTCCATGAAGTAAAAAATTCTAAAAAGGTGAAAATACACTGTATCATCATTAGCACTATAGAAGAGTGTGTATATATATATACACACACACACATATATATATATCTCCAACTGTATGTTACGTTAATATTAATACAACTATATTATGTTAATATTGAAATATCCACAGAAATACAATTTTGAGGATTATATAGAATGAATACAAATATGTTTACTCTAACACACAATGATTTTGTGTATATTTGAGCGGTGCATCCCCAATGTGGAAACTATTACCATAGGACATGATGAAGTATTTATATAGAATTTGTGGACTCAATATATAGTGCAGTGTATTAAGCAAATAATAATTTGTTATTTTGATAGCACATACTTTTTTCAATTCACTGCCTATGTCTTGAAGAGTAAATGTGCCTAATTATCTTCAAAAGATAACTAAAGCATTCATGTTGACAAGGTTTACAATGATCACAATAGTCTCAGAAGAAAAGAAAATTCAATGATAAGAATCATCATACTATGCTCTAATTCTTGTAATGCTGTTTTGTTTTTATAATTTCAACCTTTATTTTAGATTCATGGTTACATGTCCAAGTTTGTTGCATGAGTATATTACTTAATACTGAAGTGTAGGGTCCGAATGCTCCCTTCACCCAGGTGGTTAGTATAGGACCCAGTTGGCAGGTTTTCAACCCTTGCCCGCCTCTCTCTCTCTCATTCTCTCTCTCTCTCTCTCTCTCTCTCTCTCTCTCTCTCTCTCTCTCTCTCTCTCTCTCTCTCTCTCTCTCCTCCCTCTCTAGTACTCCCCAGTGCTTATTTTTCCCATCTTTATATCCATGCATATCCAATGTTTAGCTCTCACTTATAAGTGAGAACATACAGTATTTGGTTTTCTGTTCCTGTGTTAATTTTCTCGGATAATGGGCTATAGCTGCATTCATGTTGCTACAAAGGACATGACTTCATTCCTTGTGTATATGTACCACATTGTCTTTGTCCAGTGCTTCCTTGATGGGCACCTAGTTTGACTCTAAGTCTTTTCTGTTGTGCATAGTGTTATGATGAACATACAAGTCTACGTGTCTTTATGGGAGAGTAATTTGTTTTCCTTTGTGTATATATCCAGTAATGGAATTACTGGGTTGATGATAGTTCTAAGTTTTTTGAGAACTCTCCAAACTGCTTTCCACAGTGGCTGCACTAATAAACACTCCCACCAACAGTGTATACACATTCCCTTTTCTCCATAGTTTTACCAGCATTTGTTGTCTTTTGACTTTTTAATAACAGCCATTCTGACTGCTGACTGGTATGAAATGGTATCTCATTGTGGCTTTGATTTGCATTTCTCTAATTATTAGTGATGTTAGCATTTTTCATATGTTTGTTAGCCACTTGTATATCTTCTTTTGAGAAGTGTCTGTTCATGTACCTTGACCATTTTTAATAAGGGTTATTATTATTACTATCCATTGAATTGTTTACATTCCTTATAGATTCTAGCTATTAGACCTTTGCCAGATGCATAGTTTGCAAACATTTTCTCCATTCTGTAGTTTGTCTATTTACTCTTTTTATGGTTTCTTTTGCTGTGCAGAAGGTCTTTAGTTAGGTTCTAATTGTTAATTTTTGTTTTTATTGCAATTGTTTTTCAGTAATTAGCCATGTATCCTTTGCCAAGGCCAATACTGAGAATATTTGCTAGATTTCTTCTAGCATGTTTATAGTTTGAAGTTTTACATTTAAATCTCTAATCCATATCGAGTTAATTTTTGTATATGGTGATAGGTAGGGGCCTATTTTCATTCTGTATGTATGGCTAGCTGGTTATCCTGGCATCATTTATTGAATAGGGAGTCCTTTCGCCATTGCTTTTTTAATGAACTTTGTTGAAGATCAGATGGTTTCAGGTGTTAACCTTTATTTCTGGGTTCTCTATTCTGTTGCATTAATCTGTGTGTCTGTTTTTGTACCAATACCATGCTGTTTTGTCTACCATAGCCTTAGGGCATAGTTTGAAGTCAGGTAACGTAATGCCTCCAGCTTTGTTCTTTTTGATTAGGATTGCTTTGGCTATTCAGGTTCTTTGTTTTTAAATATTAATTTTAGAATACTTTTTATTTTCTTGAGATGGAGTCTTGCTCTGTCACCCAGGCCATAGTGCAATGGCATGGTCTTGACTCACTGCACTGCAACACCCAAGTTCAAGTGACTCTCCCGCCTCCGCCTCCTGAGTAGCGGGAACTACAGGCTCATGCCATTACGCCCAGTTAATTTTTGTATTTTTAGTAGAGATGGGGTTTCACCATGTTGGCCAGGCTGGTCTCAAACTCCTGACCTCAGATGATCTGCCCACCTCAGCCTCCTGAAGTGCTGGGATTACAGGCATGAGTCACCGCACCCAGCCAGAATACTTTTTGCTAACTCTGTGATAAATGATATTCATAGTTTGATAGGAATATTGCTGAATCTGTAGCCATGTTCTTTTTGCTTAGGATTTCTTTGGCTATTTGGGCTCTTTTGGGGTTCTGTATGAGTTTTAAAGTAACTTTTTCTAATTCTATGAAAAATGTAGTTGGCAGTTTGATGGGAATAATGTTGAATCTATAGATACCTTTTGATAGTACAGCCATTTTCATAATATTAATTCTTTCAATCTAAAAGCATGAAATGTTTTTTCCATTTGTTTGTGTTATCTCTGATTTTTTCCACAGTGTTTTTTAGTTCTACTTGTAGAGAATTTTCACATCCTTGATTAACTGTATTCCTAGGTATTTTATTTTTGTGTGTATGAGGCTATTGTAAATGAGATTTTATTCTTGATTTGACTCTCAGATTGCGTATGAGTGTGCATGCTCTGATGTTGGGTTCATATATACTTAGGATAGTTAAGTCTTCTTGTTGAATTTGTTGGTGCATTTCTATGCTGGTATTTTTGTACAGTGATTTTGTATTCTGAAACATGACTGAAATAATTTATCATTTCTGGGAGGTTTTGGTGGAATTTTTAGGATTTTCTAGGTATAGAATCTTATTGTCTACAAAGAGAGTTACTTTGACTTCCTATTTTCCTATTTGGATGCCTTTTATTTCTTTCTTTTGCCTAAATGCTCTGACTAGAATTTCAAGTACTACGTTGAATAGTAGCAGAGAAAGTGGGAATCCTTGTCTTGTTCCAGTTTTCAAGAAGCATCATTTCAAATTTTGCCTATTCAGTATGATGTTGGCTGTGGGTTTGCCATAGATGACTTATTATTTTGAGGTACGTGCCTTTGATGTCTGGTTTGTTGAGAGTTTTTATCACAGAGAAATACTGTATTTTATTAACTGCCTTCATTTATTGAGATGATCATATGGTTTTTCTTTTTAATTCTGTTTATGTGGTGAATCACATTTATCGACTTACATATATTGAACTAACCTTGCATCCAGAAATAAAGTCTACTTTATTGTAGTGAATTAACTTTTTAATTAACTTTTAAATTAATTAGTTAACTAATTAGCTACTGAATTCAGTTAGCTAGTATTTGGTTGAGGATTTTTGTGTCTATGTTCACTAGGGATATTAGCCTGTAGTTTTCCTTTTCTGCTGTGTTCTTGCCAGATTTGGGAATCAGGGTGATGCTGGCTTAATAAAATGAGTTAGGGAGGAGTCCTTCCTTTTCAGTTTTTTAAATAGTTTCAGTAGAATTGGTGTCAGTTCTTTGTACATTTGGTAGAATTTGTCTGTGAATTTGTCTGTTCCAGGTCCTTTTCTTGATGGTGATTTTTTACAGATTCAATTTTGGTATTTGATATTTGTTTCTTCCTGATTCAATCTTTGGGAATTCTGTCTTTGCAGTATTTTTTTAATTTCCTCCAGATTTTCTACTTTGTGTGTATACAGGTGTTCATACTAGTCTCTGAAGATCTTTAATATTGCTGTGGGATAAATTGTAATGTCACCATTGTCATTTCTGATCATGCTTATTTTGATCTTCTTTCATTTTTTATTTGTTAATCTAGCTAGTGGTCTGTTGATCTTGTTTATCATTCCAAAAACTAACTTTTGGTTCACTGATCTTTTGTATGGATTCCTGGGTCTCAGCTTCATTCAGTTCTGCTTTGATGTTAGCTATTTTTTTTTCTTCTGGTAACTTTGAAGTTAGTTTGTTCTTGTTTTTCTGTGTTTTTTAGATATGATGGTAGGTTGTTGATTTGAGATCTAACTACTTCATGTAGGCATTTAGTGCAATAAATTTTCCTCTGAATACTGTTTTTGCTATATCCCAGATATTTTGGTATGTTCTGTCTCTGTTTTCATTTATTCCAAATAATTTTTGATTTCTACCTTAATTTACTTGTTTATATCCTAAAGTCATTCAAGAGCCAGTTGTTTAATTTTCATATAATTATGTGGTTTTGAGAGCTCTTCTTGGTATTGATTTAAATTTTTATTTTACTTGGGTCTAAGTTGGTATGATTTTGCTATTTTGAATTATTGAGACTTGCTTTATGGCTGAGCATAAGTCAGTCTTAGAAGATGTTCCATGTGTAGATGAGAAGAATATATATTCTGTATTTGATGGATAGACTATGCCATAGATACACATTAGATCTAACTGGTCAAGTGTCAAATTTAAGTCCTGAGTATCATTGTTAGTTGTTGTTTTTTTTTTTTTCCCCTGTCTAATGCTGTCAGAGGGGTGTTCAAGTACCCCACTATTATTATATGACTGTTTAAGTCTTTTTGTAGGCCTAGAAGTACATGTTTTATGAGTGTGCATGCTCTGATGTTGGGTACATATGTACTTAGAATAGTTAAGTCTTCTTGTTGAATTGAAACCTTTCCATTATTGTAATTTTCAAATGGTGAGCCAAGTCTATGTAAGTAAAATTATACAATAATTTTGTATAATTTGTAATAGTGTAAAGACAATATGTTTTGACATATTTAATGAGAACTTCAGCTTCTTAACAAAACCTCTTATGAAATAAATTGGCTCACTGATTTTTCAGCAAATTTGGAATATAAAATTATAAAATATTACCAAATTGTTCTAGAAAATCAATCAGCAAAATTATTGCAAAATTTGACAATACATGTTTTTCTCTTAAATGCATTTAAACTCTAACTCCTTACTTAGGTCCCAGTGATTTAAAAACAACAGCAACAACAGACCTATAAGTTTCTCAGATCTAACATCTACTAGGGAGCAGTTGATTTCTTCTCCCAAACTTGTTCTACTGTGGCCTTTTGTCGTCCTCTCCATGAACATGCCAATATCTGCATAGTTAATGAAGCCAAAACCTTTACCTAAGTCTTAGTTCTTCTCTTTCCTTAAATCTAGGCTAAATACATCCCCTGATTTATACTCCTAGTCCTGGGTCAGTAATAATTACCTCGTTTTACATTAAAAGGATTCTGGTTTGGAGACTAAATTATATGATGACTCTTGCTGTCTCCTAAATCATTTTTTTCATCAAACCCTGTAAGAGCAACCGAAAATATATAGATCTTAATAACCCAGTCTTCCCTATCCATTTGTCACTACCATGGCTCAAGCCTTTGTTGTCTTGAACTTGAACCACTTCCACCTACCATTCTCTCTGCATCCAATCTTGTTTCCATCACCCATTCTGGAAAGTAGCATCTAAAGTGATCTTTATCAAATGGAACCACTTTCCTTAAAGCTTTCTATTCCACATGGGAAGGCTAAGCTTTTGGCTATGTCTGCATCTCCACTCACTTTGTTCTTAGCCATGAGTTCAGAAACCCATGCGTTCTTTCTGTCCCAGGTAATTCTCACTAATTCCCAGGAGCCTCTGCATCCTGGAGTCTCTGGCTTCTGTGTGACTAGCCTCTTCTCAACATTCATGTCTTAGAACAAACGCCAATTCTTCAGAGGGACTTTCCTCGCTACTCAGCAAAAATAGCCCACCAGCCACTCATGAGTCTCTATTACATGGTACTCATCCTCTCCCTTCATAATGTTCATCATCTTCAACTAAAGTTGTTGTGATCATTCATCTGCCTGTCTTCCTCAAATTATAATTAGTACTTGAGCCTCTTGTCCATGACTCTAATTTTGATGCTTCCAACAATGTACTGTACATTTCATAGTACACACATTAGAAATATTCATTAATAAAAAATTAAAGTTGATTTTCATATAATCATATTTAAAGGTCATTATTATTATTCATTGAAAAATGTCTCCATCTGATACGAAATAGTCCAAAAGATATCTTCCAAATCAGAATACAGTTTACAAAAGCTATTAAATATTAAGCTTCATCATTCCTCCCAACATTCAAGATTTGAAGTAATATTCACTGGCCGGGCGCGGTGGCTCAAGCCTGTAATCCCAGCACTTTGGGAGGCCGAGACGGGTGGATCACGAGGTCAGGAGATCGAGACCATCCTGGCTAACACGGTGAAACCCCATCTCTACTAAAAATACAAAAACTAGCCGGGCGAGGTGGCAGGCGCCTGTAGTCCCAGCTACTCGGGAGGCTGAGGCAGGAGAATGGCGTAAACCCGGGAGGCGGAGCTTGCAGTGAGCTGAGATCTGGCCACTGTACTCCAGTCCGGGTGAGAGAGCGAGACTCCGCCTCAAAAAAAAAAAAAAAGAAATAATATTCACTACATTTCACAAAGTTATTATAACAAAAATGCTAATGTTCTAATAAAATAATAATGTAATCGACATGGTGTATTCTTCAGAAACTTGAATGTAGGAGAAATGCCTACATTTTCTCTACATCAAAATAAATCAGATTTCATGCCAACATATTTCTGTAATTTCAGATGCAATCATTTTTAAATAACTTATCCCTCATAAATGTTGCACAGGTTATCTGAGTGGGGAGTTAGGGGGTTATGCAGGAGCTCAGAACACAAGGGTATGGGTTCTAATCCATTGTGGTCACCGCTGGCATTGTTTATGGCCAAGTCCACACAGTCCTTTGAAGTTGCAGGCTACTCTGAGGCATGTCAAGCTGGATTCATCACCCTTACAGATTCTGAGAGCCCCACTGCCTGGGCAACTCCCTTCTCCATGCACCTCGTGAGCCAGAGGCCCCAGAGGGCCTTCCCACCACCTAGAGAGTCGGTTAGCAAGGTCTTCTCCCTGCTATGTACAGCCATTTCTTTTCCCATCCTGTTACCATCTCTACTTTAGGATATTCTCCTCAGGAGTCTCAGAGTTTCAGGAAGCTGAAATAGGAAGGCAGCCTCTACTTTCTGCTCTGCCACTGAAAATGCTGCACTGACAAAGGCTCTTAAACTTTGCCAGTGTTCCTTTGGCAGTGTGTACCTATGATCCCTGTCTCAGAAGAATGATTAAAATATATATAATCACAAAGGAAACAAATTATATTGAAATTCAATTTAAAATGTGCTTCTTTTATTAACCACATTTAACCATGATTTAATAAGGACTACTTACTTTTTAACACCGTAATCATAGTGATAAGCAAAACAAAAATTTGATGTATCCATAATAACTGCATATAAATGTTAAAGTATTTAAAATTTTATGAGTGTTCTTGGTATGTCCGAATCTACTGTGTTTTAAAATTTACATTCATATTTGAAAAAAGTGTCAGATTTCAATTAGAAGTTACTAAAGTTGAAGGCATATATATATTTTTTCTTATCCAAGTTCACAGATGATCCCTCATTAAGAACCTAACTTAATGATCATTATAACATCTGTAGTGTGATAAATAGTTTATCCCACTAAAAACAAACCTGACTGATGCTTGAAGAACCAGATTTGGGTATAATACAGCAGAGCTTTATCTCCAGATGTGTATTCTCATCCTATGCACATTACTGAGAAAACTCACCTTCCCTTTTTACGTAACTAGTAATAATGATCCCCTCTACTGGTCCTGGCAAACACAGAATTTCTTCTAATTTGATGATTACACTCCTAAGTACAGGTTCAGATTACACGTAGGAATGTAAGCCCTCTCCTTCAACCCAATTTTTTGGGTTTTAAAAGAAATTAAGCGTTAAATGCACTTTCATCTTAACCACATCCTGTGAGCTGAGTATAAGTTGGCATGACACACTCCCCTTAGATACGTGAGTAAGATGAGGTGCAATTATATCTGAGTGACAGAAAGTCTGAGACCTAGGGAAAGTCAGAACTGGAGCAATAATCTCTGTTGGTCAGCTCTGTCCTTTGCCTCATGGTGCCTTCCTGCTATGTTATTAGAAGTGCTACAAAGCACACATTTTGAAAGCAGAAGCCAAAGTTAGGCAATGTGTGTATACACATACACACACTCACACACACACACTAGACACAGCAAGTATTTGTTTCTCTTTGGTAGTCTGCCTTCTGTCTACATGCTATACATTTCCAAACAGAGATGTTCCCTGAATTACGTTAGACACAAGTGAATTTGTTTGATTTAAAGTTTTAGTTTAAGGAAGAGTGGACATTTTTTCCTTCATTTCTCTGAACACTTTTTTGTCTTTCATGCCATTATTAGCATATGATATTACCAGTTGATACATAATTTTACATTTTGATTCTAGCATCATTTCAGAATTTTAGAATTACTTAAGTGGCTGAATTTTTGCACAAAACATTCTGTTATTGATTAAGCTGACTGAACTATGATGAAATGATAGGTATCTAACCACATTCTAAGTTGTGGTTAGTATGATAGTAGAAGTAAATTGAAGTTGGGATTTCCACTTTAGTAGAATAGATAGATAACAATAGATAATAGATTTAATTTGGTATTTCCACATTAACATCTAAAAATACAGTCATTGGAGTAGCCACATTTTGAACCAGAGGTTTCATTTTTTATATAGAATAATTTGTATATTAATTTTTCTAAACAGAGGACTCAATGTTTGCTGTCAAATGTATAACTCATATGGATTCCATAGGTTTCCTCATTGTGTTAGTATTCTACTCTGTGATGTTACTGTATAAACACGTACACATTCTTTTAATTCTGAAAAAGTATAAACATGCAAATTCCAAAGAAGGGAGCTATATTTAATCAGGGATAATTAAATATTTCAAGCTTTGCATGGGTAATCTAACTTGTCAGCAAAGGCATGACAAACTTTCCCAGGTATTGATCATGGTTCACTTGTCCTGATTGATACAGAATACTTATACTGTCAATAAAACACACCAGAGAATTACAAATCTCAGCACTGGGGTGATGGCTTGTACTAAGTGGCTTTAGTGATTGCCAAGACACTGCCATAAAAGTAGGTCATCATGTTTCAATGATTAACATAAAATAAAAAATGAAACATTTTTATATTCAGTAAGAAAAATGCAATCTTCAAACATCTGATTATTTGATTTAACCATTAATATTCCCCCATAAATGGTTTATGAGGCATGCATTTTTCATGGCCAGGCTTCAAACGAAAATGTTATAGGTAGTCTTTAAGTTAGATACTTGATAATAAATAAAATTTATTTATGATTCATTATTTTATGTAACAAGTAGTTTTCACTTTCACTTTCATGGTAAATAACTTAAGAATTGAGTTTCTGGATCCCTTGGGAATAGTGACAATACTCACAAATGAGCAAATAAGTAGACTCAGTGCATGGTGCTACGTTGCTCCCGAAGATAGCAGACCTTACTCTGACAGTCAGTGTCTCAGCAGGATCCAGAAACAGAGCTTTTCTGCCTTTCTCCTCTCCAGTTAGAGATCCACAATAGCAGAGAAGAGGACACTGATTGTTTCAGGAAGATGTGCCTCTGTGCCCCTTTCTCCTTGTCCTTAGCGGGATTAGTTCTACATACAACAGGCCTGGCTGTACCCCATGGTGAGCTCTCTCATTCTCTGCATGACAGTCCTCTCTCTCTGGAGAGAACCAGAATGGGGAGGAGAGATAAGAATTATTAAAGTTGGAGAGGCAATGCAGTTTTAACACTTCAACTGATGGATTATTTTACATATTTCCTATTTGAAGTTTAAGTTATTAATATACTTTACTGTATGTATCTTAAATTTTTTAAAGTGTTTGAGGGCACTGCCAATTTTAGAATTTGAAGTGATATTAATAGTCATTCTGTTCAAAACTTTTTCCCAAAGACAAAACATGTGAATTGCAAAGAAGCCAAAGCATTTGTGAAACAGCTTCTTTTATGTATAATTTCTCAGTAAGCCATGATTGATTGAAGAGTTATTTTCCAAAATCTATTATTTCCCAGGGTATCAGAAGAAATGTAGAGAGGAGAAAATCAAAGAAAATAAATTTCCTGCCTTATGCCTTCAATATAAGAAATGGTAAAATTATGGTTCTTTTATCTTCAAGAATTATGTTACTTTCTTTTGAGTAATCATTAATTAACATCCATCAGTTCATTTTTCAAACCTTTCATGGTTAGGAGAAACCCAAAGAGGGACTGCCCATAGCCATTTTGCCTGACGACACAACACAGGTCATCAGCCTCCTACTTGGAGACATGCCTACCTTCTTATTTTGCAAAATTCTCACTGTCCTTTTCTGTTAAGGTGTGGGCAAAGGAAGTTAAAAGACAGCATTCATTGCCCACTTTGCTCGGTACTTGGTGTAAATTTCCTGCACTTAAATGCCCAACATCCAGTGGTTTGGTCTGTAAAAGACACAGGAAGCAAAGTGCTTGCTCAGCCTACAGGGATGCCGTAAACCCTGTTTCTAGAAGGAGCGTAGAAGCCCAGCAGTCTCTGAATTATGTGAGAATCACTCAGCAAATGGTTGCTGCAGCATATTAATAGAGGATGGGTATTGATTCACCTAAAATTAGAACACACCTCAATATACTTTTATTGCCACAAGACTTTGACTTTCAAGGCTTTGTCAGCAGAGTCCAGAATCTGTAAAATGTGAGAATGTAAGAGTGGAAGTAAAAATCTCCTATGTTCATCAGACCTATCAGAAGACAGAGTAGAGGCAACATTTTAGAAGTTTGTAAACCTGTGGACATCTGGGATAATTTCAGTTTTCAGAAAAGTCTGCCCTGAGCTGAAGGGGCTCTTTACTATCTCTTCTTTATGACATTACTTCCTGTTTCAGGGAATCTACAAGATAAGCTTGAGGATCCCATAGTGACAGAAAGAAAAAAAATAAATGCTCAAACACATGCCTGCATGTGCACACACAAAACACACACACATACACACACACACACACACACACAAGATGGAACTATGCCACAGAGACACAGGAACCCACTGGAAGAGCTCCCAATGGACAAACCTGGGACAATTTGATCAAACAACGTAAATAAAATGCTTAGATTATAACTAAAACTATAACATAAAAGGCTGTGAGTACACAGTGATATAAATAATGATTGAATAAATACATAAATGGGGGAGAAGAGGCACATCTCCAGTGCAGATGATTCAAAATAATTTATGTACATATTCTGCTCTCAAATAGGTGAAGCAGGATATTTCCCTGACATCTTCGCAGGACTCACAACAGGGGTGCCTCGTTTACTCAGCCCACAGCTTTTAACTCCTAGTGGGAGGGAGCATGGGAGCAAATGAGGTGGGAACTAGAGTGCATGCATGCTGGAACCAGCTGGTTGCTTTGGTGTGGCAGGGGCAAACTCCACTCACTCAGACCTGCTGCATTCCACCCCTTGTGGGAGGGAGCACACATACGAGCAGGTGCAGGAGCCAGGGCAAGAACTTCTGGGTGCTGGCAGGAGTGAACTCCATGTGGGCCTTGCAGCAGCATCTTGTGGGGTGCCCATGATCCCTGAAGTGCCATAGGGTGTGTTAAGGTACTCTTTTAGCTCGGCCATCTGCAGATGGCTTAAATGTTAACAGGTCAGTGGGCCCTCTACCTTTTCATGTGAGGTTGCCTTCTGCCAGCAAGGGCAAATGGCAAGTGTGACAGCCTTTCACATCTGTACTTGTGGCTCCCAAGCTCTTGTCTGGCATCCAGGAGAAATGAGGTCACATGAATGAATTGAAGAATGGTAAATGTACTGATTTTATTGCCAATAAAAGTGGCTCTCAGCAGGAAGGGGAGCTAAAAAGGGTATGGGATGGGAAGGTAATCTTCTCCTGAAATCTGGTCATCTCCAGCCAAATTCTTCTCTGAAGTTACACCATAAAGCTGTCCCTTTGAAGTCAAGCTGCTTCTCTCTGACTTCCAGCTGCTCCTCCTCTCTGCCAGTTGAATATGGGGTTTTATAGGCACGGGATAGGGGTGTGGGACAGGGCCATGAGTGTTTTGGAAAAAGCAACATTCAAGCAGAAAAACAGGGATGTCAGTTCTCACTTTGGGCCATGGCCTCAGGTTTTTCAGCTTGAAGGTGGGGCTTTACCAGGGACCTGCCACTGTCTGTCTAGAATTTCTCTGTCTCCTGTTGCTATCATAAGTATAGCATGACTTCCCACTCCTGAAGTGTAAGCTGCACATAGTGACCTCCATCAAAGAATACAGTACAGAAAAGGAGAGGAAAGAGTAACTTTGCAGTGCGAAATCTTACCAAACATTACCTCAGCTAGGTGGTCAAGGTCAGTATCAACAGAGATCAGTCATTTTGACTGTGTATACTCTTGGTAGGATGTGATAAAAATCAAGATTCACCTATTGAAAAACACATAGCCCATAACCCCAGTCTGAAATGGAAAAACAGATGAATTCGAACAGAGGAACACTTTATGAATTTCTTGATCAGTATTCCTCAAAATTGTCAATGTCATTAAAAATAAGGGATACGTGAGAAACTGGCGCCACCAAGAGGAGCCTGGAAGTCATGGTGACTAACTCAAATGCAGAATCCTGGATGGGGCCCTAGAACAAGAAAAGACATTGAGTACAAACAAAGGAAATCTGAATAAATTATGGACTTTACTTAATAACAATGTATCAAAATTGACCTGAATCTTAGACATACAGAAACTTTCTGTATATTTAGTATAAATATACTAGGTATACCTCTATATACTAGATAGAGATACTAGATATACTAGATATATATTGAAACTTCTCAGCCTTTCTATAAAACAAAAACCTTATAAAATTAAATTTCTAAAAAGGATACTTACGAATTCATTTCTTATAAGGAAAAACACAGCAATCTTTTAACATATAAAAATTAGAATCATATTAAACATAGGATATGAACAGTTTTTAATTGAATTTGGTTTATCCACATGGTTGAATGTTACGCAGCTACTATGAACAACCTTAAAATGCTTATGTTAAAAATAGAAAATAGTTACATTCAAATATCAAACGAAGCAACAAGAAAATTTTTACAAAGTGTGATCGTATCTGTATCAAATATCCAATATCTACCATAAGCCCAACTCCTCCCTAAGTTAAAAAGAAAAACAAAAACCAGAGAAAATGAGACAAGCAGTATGTAGAAGCTACGTCCCTACTACTATATGCATATTTAATGAAATATTTAATTATAGAAAAGTAAAAAAGTGCTGTGAGTATATATTTTAATCCTTTTTTAATCATGTTTCATAAAAATTACTACAGTTTGTGTTATTAAAATACTATGGTTTATAAGCTAAAAAATAATATATTTTCGTAGGGAAGAGCTGCATATCATACTTTTAGAGTATTTTTGATTCTGGCATTAAGAATCTCTAAAAAAGAGAAGCCATATAATAAGTGGTTTGAGCTGAGTTGTAAAATTACATGCTCCTAGGTTTACATATTATTTCCAACCCTTAATACCAACATGAACTTTGAAATATTATTCATTTTCTAAGTCTTGATTTCTTCATACAAAAGGGAGAATAATTATATCTACCAAATAATTTACTGCAGTGCTTGAATCATGGTTAATGCTAAGTAAATTCTATAGGAGATATTTCACTAGAATAAATTAAAAATGCATATTAGTCTGAATTCTCCAGAAGAAAGATGAGAGGAGATGAAGAAATTCAACGAAACTAATGGACCACATTAAGTTATAGCACTTTCCTCTGAATTCAAGTCCCTGAAGGAGGATCATAGGTAGACAGCAACATTATTCATGATAATTGGGAAAAGAGAGGTAATAGGAGTCCGAGAGTGAAAGACGAAATTCCAAGGAAACTCTGAAGGGAATTAATAAATCAATACAAACCTAGAGCCAGCTCAGCAAAAAGCAGAGCACATGATCCTGAGCCTCAAGAACAGATAAGACTAAAGAAACGATGTCAATATTCAATGCAAATATTTAAAAATACTGATTTCATCATTTGCTTAAGAAAAAAATTGAAGACATTTAGAAGCGTGAGCTAGTGACACTGTTGTTTTATTAGTCTGGAGAGAGATGTTTCCACATAATTCGTGTCTTCCTGACCACAACACTACTGTACACAGATGTTTTTGTATAAGAATGTGAATTTCTGAAGCACTAATAAACTTGCTTCGAAAATCGACATTTGTGATCTCAGAAAAGAGAGCTCGAGAAGCAATGCAGTTCCCAAGATAACACAGGACCTGAGGGCTGCTCAGGTTCAGTATGGCTAGGAAGAGAGGACCATGAAAAAAGGAAACATGTTGTGTTAGTGAGATGACAACTAGGATTTTTGGTAAGAATTTGAGTTTACAAAGAACATGGAATTGGGGTGACATAATCAAGCAATAATTTAATTAAAAGCCTGTATAGTAAGAGTATGCCAATAAGGAGCCTCACTAGAAGTGGCAGTAAGAGGCTCCATGAGGTTTCACTGAAGGAGATTGTAATTACTTTAACAGTTGTTTTTAATTCACACTTCTTTGCAAATAGAAATCTTTAGAGTTCAACACCATTAAATGTACTGATTGGAACTTTCCATGTTTCAATTATAGTAAAAGCCATTGAGCAATGTTCATAGGGACTCTGTAATCCAGCATTTATGCAAAGGCTATTAATTTTTAAAACCAGAGTGACTTGAGATAAATATATTTGGTAGTTTCTGAAATCACTTAGGAGTATTTTATATCATGAAAGTTAATAAATCTGGATAAAATATAAAAGCTCAATCATTTTTAATCAAGCAGCTTTTTAAAAGTCTTCAATGACTGACCTTTCTGTTTTCAATGTTTCAAGCACATTGTCAATATACCTTTTTTACTCTCATTTATTATATATTTCCTTTCATCCAAAATTGTCATTCTATGAATGTATTTATGAACAAATGTGAAGGGATGATTGACCTCAATTGTAATCTTCCCTGTTAAGAATGAATTGCTATGGGTATCATGCTATGGAGAAAGTAGGAATTGATTCTGAATCTCACACACACATATGCCCACACCCACACGCCCTTCCCCCAACACACAAGCATGGAGCTGGAAATAAACACTGTTTAATTCAGATGAAAATCAACCACTTTCAAAATAGCAGGTTAGAAACCAATCATTTGTACCCTGCTTTGTGAAAACAACAGCAAAAACAGAACGCATGCGGTGCATCCAATTACAGTAGTAGACACACCATGGCAATCTTCACAGCCATTTTCAGATAAGGTCCAAATATGAGCTGGGGGCGGGGGTGTGTGAAATTACAAACAACAACACAAAGGAAGTAAAGGGAACAGAGAAGAATTGTGTGAGGAGAAGGAGAAGAGAAGCCCATCGGTAGTGAGGCAGGAGTTTGACAGAGGGAAGGTGAGGAAGACAGGTGAGCCTGTCACTGATGCACTCAGAAAACAGGGGTCACCCATCACTCTTTCACCTCCATACTGCCGCAGATCACACTCAGCATTAAGGTGCTAGGATTACAGGCGTGAGCCACTGCACCCAGCCGACTCTTTAAGAATACATCTTTGTCCATTTCATGCACAGGTGAGAGTTCTGTGACTATCTTCTTGGATTATCTCAGAACGATGTCTATCCACTCAGCTTGACAAACTTTTGAAGGGTACCAGAATATGCCACTCAAAATATGCAACTTTGGCATGAGAATTATTTTGAGCTGAAGGCAACTGAGAAGCAGATAAAAGACAAACTCTCGGTCCTCCCCAATCTGCCTAAAAGCAAACAATGAGCAAAGACACAAGCAGACATTTCACAGAAGAGCAAACATAAGTGGCTCAAAATTATATAAAGATACATATATCGTTAATAATTGTTACTGGAAGGCAGGCCTTGAGTGTGAACTGTCCCGGTCCCTGGAATGTTGAACAAATTGGATAAAATACACAGAGTAACAAAGGAAAAAACACAGGAATGAAGCAGTGAAAGCAAGGATTTATAAAAGCAAGAAAGCACTCCATAGGGTGTGAGTGGGCCCAGGGCAAGCAGCTCAATGGCCCGGTTACAAGGTTTTCTGGACTTTAAGTACTCCATTTGAGATTTCTATCGGTTACCCCTTATCTGGACGAAGGATTTGGTTCATGGCTAATTAAGGGCTGAGGTGAATTGGTGGCCTGTGCAGATGAAGGGATGGTCCCTGCTTGGCCCATGCCCAATCCAGGGCACTCTCCCTTTCCATCTGAGACCTGGTGGAAGGGAGAGGGTTTAGTAGCCTGTGATCCTTTATTACTCAGCATGGAGAAATGGGGTTTCTACTTTGGAGTAGCTTTAGGAAGTTTGTGTTAATTGGCCTTGGGGTCCCTGCCCCCATACACAAGTGTTTTTCTTTTGAATCACCTTTGAGAAGTCAGCAACAATTGACCTTAGACTTCCTGCTTCCCCCAGATGGTGTTTTTCCTTGACTCAGCATGAATTGGCCTTAAGTTTCCTGCCGCCTGACCCTATTCTCCTGCTTCATAATCACAAAAATGTAAATTAGCATCAAAATGAGATGCCATTGCATATCCACCTAATTGGTGAAAAGATAAATCAGATTAAGCCAAATGTACATTAAAATGTGAGGCAACAGCAACTCAGCCATGGCTGATAAAAGTATAAATCATGGCCAGGCACCATGGCTCACGCCTGTAATCCCAGCAGTTTGGGAGGCTGAGGCGGGCAGATCACGAGGTCAGGAGATCGAGACCATCCTGGCTAACACGGTGAAACCTCGTCTTTATAAAAAAATAAAAATAAAAAAAATTCGCTGGGCATGGTGGTGGGTGCCTGTCGTTCCAGCTACTTGGGAGGCTGAGGCAGGAGAATGGTGTGAAGCTGGGAGGCGGAACTTCCTGTGAGCTGAGATCGGGCCACTGAACTCCAGCCTGGGAAACAGGGTGAGACTCTGTCTGAAAACAAAGAAGTATAAATCAAAACAGCTTTAAAAAAAAATTGGCATTACCTACTAAAATTAAAATGTGCAAATTTTTTTTGGCCTAGACATTTTGCTCTTTGATATTAGCTTAAAGAAACTTTTGCATATGTAGCATGAAGTGGCAAAATATAGGACTGTTCATGATATAGAACCAAACTATGATCTACTTGCCCAGCACAGTAAAACCAGATATCCACACCAAGGTTTTATAAAAAGAGAAAGGAAAGCACTTATTTGCAAGGTACCAAACAAAGGGACCCAGGCAACTATGGTTAAACTCTGACCTCCTCAATGGCTTTCAAGTAAGACTTTTTAAAGGCAGGAGTAAATTTCAGGAAAGCAGAAGATTTTGCCTGTAGGCAAAATCATAAATCAATACATGAAGTTTACACATTTGTTTTGGCCTAAAAGGGCAGGATATCTTGAACCAGGATTCATAGGGAGGTTCAAAGATTTTTTATTTGCAATTGGCTAAGGAAGAGAAGCTTTGTTTAAAAATTTTGGGCCAGGAGAAAAGACTGTTAGCTCTGGTTTCTGCATGTGACTCCATCCAGGCACCTCAGGAGGAAATTTAGAACAAGGAATGGTGGTCAGAGCTCAGTCTTCAGTTGCCATTATCTGAAGTGTACTGCCATGGAATCTGTTCAGTGGGGCTTGGGGTTTCAGATAAACAAGTTAGGAACATTTTTTAAGATGTTACATTTAGTTTCTATGGAGACCCAAACACCTCCTGACTGTAACGTCCTTGGCTATTGTTTTAAACTACTATTACCTTCTTGTTTATTAAGTTGCTTATTTACATTTCAGGGCTAGCTAGGGCTAGCTAGGTGCCTGGAATTTTCCTTGAAGAAATTTAAATTTTCATTTATTTCCATGTTTAGGGGGTCCAAGAAACCTCTAAAAGGGGGTCCCTCCTCTGTTTCGCTCATAGAACCATTTAAAAGAGAGGAAACTAGCTGAACATGTCATAGGAGTAAAATGTACACATATATTTGGTGCTTTCATATTAGGGAGTACTACATATTCTCACAAATTAATGAACTGCATGTAGTTGTTGCAACTACATGCAACAACATCGACACATTTCAAAAACTTTACAATAAGAGAAAGTAGCAACTGAAAGAAGATATTTAGAATACAAAAATTGTTAAAAATAATAAAAACTAAATGATATATGGATGTACATATATTGGAAATAGAACTATTTTTATAAAGAGATTGTCATTACACAAAATTTAGAAAGTTGATTAACCCTGAGGGAGCAGAAGAAGCTATGACTGTGGGGTAGAACAGAGAATCCAAGATACTGATATTGCAATCTTTCTTAATCTAGGTAGTAGGACACTGATGCTAATCTTGTTACTGAAACACCAGGGATTTGGTCTAGGTCCTGCTGCTTGTTGCACAGAAAGCCAATCACTGAGACAACCAGTACTGCCAAAGAAGAAGGCTTTCATTGAGTGCTGCAGCCAAGGAGATGGAAACTCAGTCTCAAGTTAATCTCTTTGACTTCTAATTAGAGGCTTATATAGCAGGGACAAAATGTAACAATGTGTAAAAAAAAAAAAAAAAAAAAAAACAGGAACTAAGGAGGGAAGCAATCATGATGAATGAGAAATTCGGAGCCTCATTGTCAGGATGTGGTAATCTGGTGAGTTTCAGTTTTTTGATATATTTTTTGAGAGCCTGAAAGTCCTTTTCTGAGGAAGGAACTCAGATAAAACAAATGCAAGTTTCATGCCTTAAAACCAGAAAGGTCAGTTTCTATGTTCATCCAAAAGAATGATCTATGGGATTACTGGGTTGGTTTCAGTTCCCCCTTTCTGTTTATAAATTCCTCAATCATGAAATGTTGTCAGTCTTTCTTGCTGCTTCATGATGAAGAGGGATGTTATAGTCAGCTCCATACTATGGGTGACCATGTAGCCACCTAGGAATCAAAGGTTACTCTTATAGAGGGTTTTCTTCTGACATACAATATTTCTCCCTCCAGTCCCCCACTTCCAAAGACAAATCAGAGTAGGACCAATCTCCCTGCAAAATATGCTTCAGTCCCATATGCCTGGCCTGATTTCCCACACGAAGTGCAGCAAGAATTATTGTCCACATAGGCTCTCCTAAACTGACTTTGCTGGAACCTCTCATATGGCCATTTCAGTCAGAGCCCTGAGAAAATAACACATATATTTTCAAATGCGTCCCATTACAAAAGAAAACTTGTGGTTATTAAATGTATGCAAACAAACACATTGCCATTAATTATGAATATTCAAAAATAGCTTACAAATTCTGTAGAAATTAGGCAGACCAAGAAATGACTCAAATTCTGTTTGCAAAAGTATACTCCACTCAATATACGCAAAGTATATTTCACGAATATTAGTAGCTCAGAAGGCAAAAACTCTCCAGACTCTGAAAAGCAAAACAAAAACAATCCACAATATTTCAAACCAAAACACCATAAAAAATTATTTCTGTTCTCCATTAGCTCAGTCCATGCATGTCAACACCTTCTCTGCTTCATATTGGGTTAGTAATCTTTATGAACAAGCAGTCTTTCAATTAGAGCCCTGCAAATTTTCTCTCCAACCAAGGGCACAATCTCCAAAGTTATCAGAAACCTGCATTCAATAGTCCTTTTCATGAACTCTTCCAAAGAAACAAGCCCTGGACTGTAGCTAATTATAAGTCACTTTTTCTGAGAAGGATCAAGGCAAAACATCAATTGTGGATGACAAAAGTCTTAACACAGCCATAGTTAAAGACACAGTTGACAAGGAAATTTGGTTATGTATGTGACATACACCAATTTAACATAATAATTAAAACATATATTAAGAATTTTAGGAAAGTCATACTATCCTGGACCACATAGTATAAATATAACCCAAAGGAAGCTAAACACCACCTCAGATTTGACAATATTCCCACTAACATAACAAATAAACCTAATAAGCATAATATGTCTCTCTTGGACTTCAGGGAACCTAATATCAAAAAAGCTAGTTTAAGATCAAAAAGACTAAATTTAGAACTTAGAATTTTGTTGAAAGTCTGTCAAATATCAAGGTTTTAAGAAACTTCATATAATAAAGTAGGATCACTGGTCACCTAGCGATTCACTAGTCATTCATTTATCCATAACGATAAAACAAAAACCTTTACCTTTTGATAAAGAGGAGACTCAGTTTCCCAAACAATAAGACCTAATACAGACAGCATGGGGCCAGCTATATCTGTCTCTCCTTCCTCCATCTTCTCCCTGCGGTTTGCTCAGAAGGTAAACAAAATATTTTCTTTCAATATGACATAAACATTTTGTTCAACAGAGAAAAAGCTTGCCTTTACATGGTGTATTATAAATGTGAAAGTTAATTTTAATAAAACCTCATAAACAAATCTACCTACTTTTAATCACTTTGACCATAAGATTTCCATAAACTTTTTATAATGTTTTCCAATTTTCTATTAAATAGCAGATCAATACTCCAAGAAAACCCTGTTATTCCAACACATGGGCTCAGATGCTGGCCTTGTATCAGAATGCCTTTGATATTAATGTTTAATTTATAGAAAAACTCTGAACAAATCTTATCCCGCAAGATCGGCCCTTATAATTTTTGCAGGCACCCGTCTCTTCCACAATAGTTTCTGGTCTCAGAGGGTTATATAGTTTTAATTCCTGGCCCCATGTCTCACAAAAGCAATTCATTTTGATTGTCACCTTCTCCCAAGTATAGTGATAACGCTTCAACTGGTGTCAATGCTCAAAATGTAGCAGGGGTTGGTGCTTTCTTTAGACCCAAAAGTCAAAGCCCTGTAACTTAACAGCACAAGCCTTAGTTAATAGGGTACTTATACTACAGAAAATCTTATTTTCTCTAACATGTTACAAATTAAAACACTATGATTTGGTGTTTGGGAATTACTGCCTGCCGTACTTCAAACCACATTAAAGTAGTTAGGTACTCTTTGCATATATCTGATAGAATTCTAGTCAGAGAATTATGACCGAATGCATCAAAAATGTGATAGGTCCTATGCCAAACTTAACAGAGTAAGACAACTAACTTTTTTGTCCATCATTAAAAAATGATAATTGCAAATATCAGATTTGGAAATTCAATGAGAAATACTCTCCTCTCACTTAAATACTGTATGGTCAAAAAAGAAAAAAGTAAGAATAAGCAAATGATAATTTCTATTCAGCTATTTTTATTTTTATTTTTTATTATTATACTTCAAGTTCTAGGGTACATGTGCATAATGTGCAGGTTTGTTACATATGTATACTTGTGTCATATTGGTGTGCTGCACCCATCAACTCGTCAGCACCCATCAATTCGTCATTTATATCAGGTATAACTTCCAATGCAATCCCTCCCCCCTCCCCCCTCCCCCCTCCCCATGATAGGCCCCGGTGTGTGATGTTCCCCTTCCCGAGTCCAAGTGATTTCATTGTTCAGTTCCCACCTATGAGTGAGAACATGCAGTGTTTGATTTTCTGTTCTTGTGATAGTTTGCTAAGAATGATGGTTTCCAGCTGCATCCATGTCCCTAAAAAGGACCCAAACTCATCCTTTTTTATGGCTGCATAGTGTTCCATGGTGTATATGTGCCACATTTTCTTAATCCAATCTGTCACAGATGGACATTTGGGTTGATTCCAAGTCTTTGCTATTGTGAATAGTGCCGCAATAAATATACGTGTGCATATGTCTTTACAGCAGCATGATTTATAATCCTTTGGGTATATACCCAGTAGTGGGATGGCTGGGTCATATGGTACATCTAGTTCTAGATCCTTGAGGAATTGCCATACTGTTTTCCATAATGGTTGAACTAGTTTACAATCCCACCAACAGTGTAAAAGTGTTCCTATTTCTCCACATCCTCTCCAGCACCTGTTGTTTCCTGACTTTTTAATGATTGCCATTCTAACTGGTGTGAGATGGTATCTCATTGTGGTTTTGATTTGCATTTCTCTGATGGCGAGTGATGATGAGCATTTTTTCATGTGTCTGTTGGCTGTATGAATGTCTTCTTTTGAGAAATGTCTGTTCATATCCTTTGCCCACTTTTTGAGGGGTTTGTTTGATTTTTTGTTGTAAATTTGATTGAGTTCTTTTTAGGTTCTGGATATTAGCCCTTTGTCAGTTGAGTAGATTGCAAAAATTTTCTCCCATTCTGTAGGTTGCCTGTTCACTCTGATGGTAGTTTCTTTTGCTGTGCAGAAGCTCTTTAGTTTAATTAGATCCCATTTGTCAATTTTGGCTTTTGCTGCCGTTGCTTTTGGTGTTTTAGACATGAAGTCCTTGCCCATGCCTATGTCCTGAATGGTACTACCTAGGTTTTCTTTTGGGTTTTTATGGTATTAGGTCTCACATTTAAGTCTCTAATCCATCTTGAATTAATCTTCATATAAGGAGTAAGGAAAGATCCAGTTTCAGCTTTCTACTTATGGCTAGCCAATTTTCCCAGCACCATTTATTAAATAGGGAATCCTTTCCCCATTTCTTGTTTCTCTCATGTTTGTCAAAGATCAGATGGCTGTAGATGTGTGGTATTATTTCTGAGGACTCTATTCTGTTCCATTGGTCTATATCTCTGTTTTGGTACCAGTACCATGCTGTTTTGGTTACTGTAGCCTTGTAGTATAGTTTGAAGTCAGGTAGCATGATGCCTCCAGCTTTGTTCTTTTGACTTAGGATTGTCTTGGCAATGCGGGCTCTTTTTTGGTTCCATAAGAACTTTAAAGCAGTTTTTTCCAATTCTGTGAAGAAACTCATTGGTAGCTTGATGGGGATGGCATTGAATCTATAAATGACCTTGGGCAGTATGGCCATTTTCACGATATTGAATCTTCCTATCCATGAGCATGGTATGTTCTTCCATTTGTTTGTGTCCTCTTTGATTTCACTGAGCAGTGGTTTGTAGTTCTCCTTGAAGAGGTCCTTGACATCCCTTGTAAGTTGGATTCCTAGGTATTTTTTTCTCTTTGAAGCAATTGTGAATGGAAGTTCATTCCTGATATGGATCTCTGCTTGTCTGTTACTGGTGTATAAGAATGCTTGTGATTTTTGCACATTAATTTTGTATCCTGAGACTTTGCTGAAGTTGCTTATCAGCTTAAGGAGATTTTGGGCTGAGACAATGGGGTTTTCTAAATATACAATCATGTCATCTGCAAACAGGGACAATTTGACTTCTTCTTTTCCTAACTGGATACCCTTGATTTCTTTCTCTTGCCTGAATGCCCTAGCCAGAACTTCCAACACTATGTTGAATAGGAGTGGTGAGAGAGGGCATCCCTGTCTTGTGCCAGTTTTCAAAGGGAGTTTTTCCACTTTTTGCCCATTCAGTATGATATTGGCTGTGGGTTTGTCATAAATAGCTCTTATTATTTTGAGGTACATTCCATCAATACCGAATTTATTGAGCGTTTTTAGCATGAAGGGCTGTTGAATTTTGTCAAAAGCCTTTTCTACATCTATTGAGATAATCATGTGGTTCTTGACTTTGGTTCTGTTTATATGCTGGATTACGTTTATTGATTTGTGAATGTTGAACCAGCCTTGCATCCCAGGGATGAAGCCCACTTGATCATGGTGGATAAGCTTTTTGATGTGCTGCTGAATCCGGTTTGCCAGTATTTTATTAAGGATTTTTGCATCAATGTTCATCAGGGATATTGGTCTAAAATTCTCTTTTTTTGTTGTGTCTCTGCCAGGCTTCGGTATCAGGATGATGTTGGCCTCATAAAATGAGTTAGGGAGGATTCCCTCTTTTTCAATTGATTGGAATAGTTTCAGAAGGAATGGTACCAGCTCCTCCTTGTACCTCTGGGAGATTTCAGCTGTGAATCCATCTGGTCCTGGACTTTTTTGGTTGGTAGGCTATTAATTATTGCTTCAATTTCAGAGCCTGCTATTGGTCTATTCAGGGATTCAACTTCTTCCTGGTTTAGTCTTGGAAGAGTGTAAGTGTCCAGGCAAATATCCATTTCTTCTAGACTTTCTAGTTTATTTGCGTAGAGGTGTTTATAGTATTCTCTGATGGTAGTTTGTGTTTCTGTGAGGTCGGTGGTGATATCCCCTTTATCATTTTTTATTGATTCTATTTGACTCTTCTCTCTTTTCTTCTTTATTAGTCTTGCTAGCGGTCTGTCAATTTTGTTGATCTTTTCAAAAAGCCAGCTCCTGGATTCATTGATTTTTTTGGAGAGTTTTTTATGTCTCTATCTCCTTCAGTTCTCCTCTGATCATAGTTATTTCTTGCCTTCTGCTAGCTTTTGAATGTGTTTGCTCTTGCCTCTCTAGATCTTTTAATTGTGATGTTAGAGTGTCAATTTTAGATCTTTCCAGCTTTCTCTTGTGGGCATTTAGTGCTATAAATTTCCCTCTACACACTGCTTTAAATGTGTCCCAGAGATTCTGGTATGTTGTATCTTTGTTCTCATTGGTTTCAAAGAACATCTTTATTTCTGCCTTCATTTTGTTATGTACCCAGTAGTCATTCAGGAGCAGGTTGTTCATTTTCCACGTATTTGAGCAGTTTTGATTAAATTTCTTAGTCCTGAGTTCTAGTTTGATTGCACTGTGGTCTGAGAGACAGTTTGTTATAATTTCTGTTCTTTTACATTTGCTGAGGAGTGCTTTACTTCCAACTATGTGGTCAATTTTCGAATAAGTGTGATGTGGTCCTGAGAATAATGTATATTTTCTTGATATGGGGTGGAGAGTTCTATAGATGTCTAGTAGGTCTGCTTGCTGCAGAGTTGAGTTCAATTCCTGGATATCCTTGTTAACTTTTTGTCTCGTTGATCTGTCTAATGTTGACAGTGGAGTGTTGAAGTCTCCCATTATAATTGTATGGGAGTCTAATTCTCTTTGTAAGTCTCTAAGGACTTGCTTTATGAATCTGGGTGCTCCTGTATTGGGTGCATATATATTTAGGAGAGTTAGCTCTTCCTGTTGAATTGATCCCTTTACCATTATGTAATGGCCTTCTTTGTCTCTTTTGATCTTTGATGGTTTAAAGTCTGTTTTATCAGAGACTAAGATTGCAACCCCTGCTTTTTTTTGTTCTCCATTTGCTTGGTAGATCTTCCTCCATCCCTTTATTTTGAGCCTATGTATGTCTCTGCATGTGAGATGGGTCTCCTGAGTACAGTAGACTGATAGGTCTTGACTCTTTATCCAGTTTGCCAGTCTGTGTCTTTTAATTGGAGCATTTAATCCATTTACATTTAAGGTTAATATTGTTATGTGTGAACTTGATCCTGTCATTATGATATTAACTGGTTATTTTGCTCGTTAGTTGATGCAGTTTCTTCCTAGCCTCGATGGTCTTTACATTTTGGCATGTTTTTGCAATGGCTGGTACCGGTTGTTCCTTTCCATGTTCAGGGCTTCCTTCAGGGTCTCTTGTAAGGCAGGCCTGGTGGTGACAAAATCTCTAAGCGTTTGCTTATCTGTAAAGGATTTTATTTCTCCTTCACTTATGAAACTTTGTTTGGCTGGATATGAAACTCTGTGTTGAAAATTCTTTTCTTTAAGAATGTTGAAAATTGGCCCCCAGTCTCTTCTGGCTTGGAGAGTTTCTGCTGAGAGATCTGCTGTTAGTCTGATGGGCTTCCCTTTGTGGGTAACCCGACCTTTCTCTCTGGCTGCCCTTAAGTTTTTTTCCTTCATTTCAACTTTGGTGAATCTGGCAATTATGTGTCTTGGAGTTGCTCTTCTCGAGGAGTATCTTTGTGGCGTTCTCTGTATTTCCTGAATTTGAATGTTGGCCTGCCCTACTAGGTTGGGGAAGTTCTCCTGGATGATATCCGGTAGAGTGTTTTCCAACTTGGTTCCATTTTCCCCCTCACTTGCAGGCACCCCAATCAGACGTAGATTTGGTCTTTTTACATAATCCCATACTTCTTGCAGGCTTTGTTCATTCTTTTTCTTCTTTTTTCTTTTGGTTTCTCTTCTCACTTCATTTCATTCATTTGATCCTCAATAGTTGATACTCTTTCTTCCAGTTTATCGAGTCGGTTACTGAAGCTTGTGGATTTGTCACGTATTTCTTGTGTCATGGTTTTCATCTCTGTCATTTCCTTTTTGACCTTCTCTGCATTAATTATTCTAGCTATTAATTCTTCCACTCGTTTTTCAAGATTTTTAGTTTCTTTGCGCTGGGTACATGATTCCTCCTTTAGCTCTGAGAAGTTTGATGGACTGAAGCCTTCTTCTCTCATCTCGTCAAAGTCATTCTTCATCCAGCTTTGATCCGTTGCTGGTGATGAGCTGCACTCCCTTTAATGGGGAGATGCACTCTTATTTTTTGTATTTCCAGCTTTTCTGCCCTGCTTTTTCCCCATCTTTGTGGTTTTATTTGCCTCTGTTCTTTGATGATGGTGACGTACTGATGGGGTTTTGGTATAGGTGTCCTTCCTGTTTGATAGTTTTCCTTCTAATAGTCAGGACCCTCAGCTGTAGGTCTGTTGGAGATTGCTTGAGGTCCACTCCAGACCCTGTTTGCCTGGGTTTCAGCAGCAGAGGTTGCAGTAGACAGAATATTGCTGAACAGCGAGTGTACCTGTCTGATTCTTACTTTGGAAGCTTCCTCTCAGGGGTGTACTCCATGGTGTCAGGTGTGGGGTGTCAGACTGCCCCTAGTGGGAGATGTCTCCCAGTTTGGCTACTCAGGGGTCAGGGACCCACTTGAACAGGCAGTCTGTCCCTTCTCAGATCTCAACCTCCGTGTTGGGAGATCCACTGCTCTCTTCAAAGCTGTCAGACAGAGTCGTTTGCATCTGCAGAGGTTTCTGCTACTTTTTTTGTTGTTGTTTTTTAGCTGTGCCCTGTCCCCAGAGGTGGAGTCTACAGAGACAGGCAGGTTTCCTTGCACTGCTGTGAGCTCCACCCAGTTCGAGCTTCCCAGCGGCTTTGTTTACCTACTTAAGCCTCAGCAATGGAGGGCGCCCCTCCCCCAGCCTCACTGCTGCCTTGCAGTTAGATCACAGACTGCTGTGCTAGCAATGAGGGAGGCTTTGTGGGCTTGGGCCCTCCCCGTCAGGTGTGGGGTATAATCTCCTGATGTGCCTGTTTGCTTAAAGCGCAGATTGGGGTGGGAGTTACCCGATTTTCCAGGTGTTGTGTGTTTCAGTTCCCCTGGCTAGGAAAAGGGATTCCCTTCCCCCATGCGCTTCTCAGGTGAGGCAATGCCTCGTCCTGCTTCAGCTCTCGCTGGTCAGGCTGCATCAGCTGTCCAGCACTGATTGTCTGGCACTGCCTAGTGAGATGAACCCAGTACCTCAGTTGAAAATGCAGAAATCACCGGTCTTCTGTGTCGCTCACGCTGGGAGTTGGAGACTGGAGCTGTTCCTATTTGGCCATCTTGCTCCGCCCCTCCTTTCAGCTATTTTTAAAGAGTATCATCACATATTTCCAAGATTGCTTTCTAGATATAGTACTGACAACTGATTATGCTACCAGTGGAGGGTGTACAGGTTCTTGGTACTTTGAACAAAAAAATTGGACAAAAAGCACAAACAAAGCAAGGAAAAAAGGGAGCAGCAAAAGCAAAGCTTTATCGAAAATGAAAGGACACTCCACATGGTGGGGAACAGGCCCTAGCAAGCAGCTCAAAAGCCCTGTTACAAAACTGTCTTGGGTTTAAAAATCCTCTAGATGTTTCCCACTGGTTACTTGGTGTATGCCCTATGTAAATGAAGAGGCTTAAGTAAAGTTATAAAGTCATTTACTTGATGTACACTGTGTGCAAATGAAGAGGATATTTCCCATTACAGCTGAAGTAGAGTTACAAAGATATTTACTTGATCATAGGAAGTTGGAGTTTTTTTATTTGATTTGGTTCTGGGAAGTCCTTAGGTTCCCTGCCCCCAGACCCTGTTCTTCTACCTCAATTATGTAACTCTCATCACCAAAATCTTCAAAACAGTGCAACAGCTGCAAATATTTTAAGTACAACATGAAGACGCATCAGTGATAAATGGCTTGATATAAAAAATCGCTAGAAAGTCTCACCCTTTTTTATATTACTACTTAATCCAAATGAGTGTCACTTTAAATTAGTTTTAAAGGAATTCTAATCAATATAATTTCCTTAAGAACAAAGCCAATCTTTCCTGAACATTAAAACTGTACTCATATCACAGTTTTTTCCCTCAAAGAGAAAAATCTGAAACAAATCCTAATTATAGATTCAATTGAGTCACCCTGGAAACAAACACCACTCAAACACTTTTGCTCTCATCCACATCACCAAACAACAAAATAGATAATGTACTATTTCTGTTCAGAATTCATAAAAATATGTCTTTTACTTATTTAGTTGTCTAGATCATCAGAGGCAAGCAAAACCAACCAAATTCCAAGTGGCTGATGTGCTCCATCAATTCCTGCAGGCCTCACCAAAGGCAGCCTAGGAATCCAGATAAATAGAACAGATGATGACTTGCTAGAAATGCATAACAAACAAAATATTCACATAAGTAAACAAAAGCCTTCAATCAGAAGGTAAAAAAAATCTATAGTTTTATATATGGTTTTATATATGTGTATACACAAGTAAAACCCAAAGGAGAAGAAACAGCAAACAAATGAAAATTAGAAGCAAAAACAAATAAACAGGAAACCAATCCTAAATTTCTCAGTTTACCTTACAGGCTGAAGTGTTACCTAGAGCCTACAAACCCCACATAATGAATATTTTATTCCTGATACACAATTCAATATCCTTAAGTCCACCAATATCACCATACATCCTGTGCAATCAAGAAATTCACTCTCGGCACATGACCAGTAAGGACTCTAGTGTCAGCACTATCCATGCAAAATAGCATACATAGTGTGAAGCAATGCAAGCATGTACACTAAATCCAGCTTCATTCTTAACTATACTAAAAAAAAAAAAAAAAATGTCACCAACCTGGCCAACATGGCAAAACCCCATCTCTACTAAAAAGTATAAAAATTAGCCAGGCGTGGTAGCATGCTCCTATAATTCCAGCTACCCAGGAGCCTGAGGCAAGAGAATCACTTGAACCTGGGAGGCAGAAGTTGCAGTGAGCCAAGATCGCACCACTGAACTCCAGCCTGGGTGATAGAGCAAGATCCTGTCTCCAAAAATAAATAAATAAATAAATAAACAAACAAATAAATAAATAAAAATTGCCAAACTGCCAATGCATTTCTTTACAGTATTTCTTATTTTGCTTTAATCAAGACTAAGGCTTTAACTATGAAAATGTTAATTAGCCAAATTTCTCCAATTCTCTATCAGTTTTTAAAGAATATTTTATTATCTAAACACTATCAACTTTTTATTCTTTCTGTTTGTGCAAAGGAACAGGAAAAAGTCCATATGACTTACACAGACCATCCACAACATGCCTGGGTTTTCCATTCAGTGCTAGATTTTCTCCTTCTCCTTCTCCTTCTCCTCCACTTGCCCTCCCTCTCCTCCTCCTCCTCCATCTCTTCCTTCTACTTCTCTTTCTCCTTCCTTCTTGATTCTTCCCAAAGAAGAAGCTTTTGCTTCCTTACCAAAAACAAATAATCATATATATAACTTTTTCTACATCTTTCTCCCCTGCTTACTGGTTCTTTACTAAATTCTTTTATAAATATTCTTTTTATATCTATAATTTGAACTAACTTTTAAATAATTCTGAATTAGACAAAGGTATTATTTATCTCACTAACAACACAAACTTTTTGGCACATTTTGTATACAGAATTATGTGTTGACTTGAATTCTTATCCTTAGTAACCTAAAACTTTAGTGAAACCCTAAAAAGCAGGAAATCCTAAACTATCAGATAAAAGCATTTTATAGATAAGAACAGTTCCACAATTTTTAGAAGCACTTCCCCATATTATAACCCTTTCTTTTAGTATTTTTAAGTTAGTCAAAAAGTTGACCTAAAACATGTGTTTTTTTTTTTTTTTTTTTGAGACAGAGTCTCACTCTGTCGCCCAGGCCAGAGTGCAGTGGCCGGATCTCAGCTCACTGCAAGCTCCACCTCCCGGGTTTACGTCATTCTCCTGCCTCAGCCTCCCGAGTAGCTGGGACTACAGGAGCCCGCCACCTCGCCCGGCTACTTTTTTGTATTTTTTTAGTAGAGACGGGGTTTCACCATGTTAGCCAGGATGGTCTCGATCTCCTGACCTCGTGATCCACCCGCCTCAGCCTCCCAAAGTGCTGGGATTACAGGCTTGAGCCACCGCTCCAGGCCAACCTAAAACATTTATCTCATTTACATGTACTCAATTCTTTCATTTTTAACAATGTATCTAGATAACTTCTATAAACTGAGATATTAGACACTATGAAACTAGTTATATCCTTGTTAACTACTTTTAAAATAACCATTTTTTAATGGCCAGCGAACAAAACAACAGATGCTCACCTAAAGAAAACAGCTTCAGAGTTAAACATATAGGTATTTTTGTCAACAACTCAGAAAGTTCAGCTAACAACATTAAGTTAGTCTCATTTTTCAAAGAAGGCACACAAACCAAGATAATTTTATTTTGGCTGGGTTAATAGCTTTGTAACCTTCTATGCCAAACACTGACATCTCAAAATATCTGTCAAAGACAGATATAAAATCCAGACAAAAATGTATGCTGACAATTCTGAAGACATTATATTTTTATTTTACCAATAATTTTAAAGCCAGCTTCTTTAGTAAAAATTTACTTAAGTCAGGTGAACTTGAAAATTGCTTGGATTTATTTACTTAATTTATGAGCACTTTTTAATTTATAAGCCAATTTGGTAGACACAGTATATAACTTAATAAATGTACATACGAATAAACACAAATAGACATTTATACACACACACACACACACACACACAAAGATCCACTAGCTTTTACCTTGGAACACTAGCTATGAGATAGCAATACAAACTCACTGGTTTTACATGGTTGCACTTTGTCCCAAGAGATAAATATGTGCTATATATTTATCACATTCTGAATTTTTTGCTAGAGAAATTTTCTCCATATATTTACCAGCAATTGAATTTATTATTCTATACATTAACTCTTCATAAATTTCACTCAATTTCCACTATAGTCCTCAAGTTTTCTTAGTGGTTTTTTAAAAATGTTCATTCTTGGAAAAGCTAGTAATTTTTATCTTATGGTATTCAAGCATTTTTATAGTTTTTCATTTAGTCTGGACTTTACTTATGCTCTATTTGTAATACATAGACTTTTAAATTGTTATGTGCTTAATTCTGTTGATCCTTTCTTTTCATTTTCACCTTAAGTATCATATAGAAAAAAATCTCTTCCTTAAGTGTACTCTTTTGTATTTTATGGCTTAATTTTTATATATAAATCTTTATTACAGTTGGAAATTATTTTGGTGACACAAGACAAGACTCTAACTATATGTTTCTAAATATTTAACCAATTATATATTAACTACATTTTATGAATAATTTATTTCTTCAGTTAACAGATGCAACAGTTTTATCATGTACTAATAATAGAAAAATATGTAAAATTAATTTTAATCAAATCCATTCTTGTATATCTTTGAAAATCAAAGAGTGCAGAAAATTCTGTAAGATATAGAACAGTTCTCTACCTCTCCATGCCCTTCCTGCTTCTCACAAATTACAGCCATGGCATCTTAGAGATGCAATATTGGTCACATGAAGGAAATGGAAAACATAAGAACAAATAAACTAGCTCACCACTGAGACGATAACGTTCAGTGGCCAAATGTTAGTGAAACTTATGTTTGAAAACAAAATTCTATTTTTCTAGTAAAAATTGAACTGACAATTCGATCTTTAGTGAAAATACAGAGCATACCATTTCTTCCAAATGTAGAAATCCTGTCGCTAGGATTTTGTAAAGCATCCTACATTCTAGGATATCTTTACCTAAATAGGAAATATCATTTCATCCCAGGATAGGGCTGTTCATATTCCTATGACAAATACATCTTCTGGTCAGATTATAATCCAGTTCATCCACTCCACTCCAGTTCATTATTCATACTCAATAACATCCTCACATTATATTGATTGATGTGTAAGAAAGTCCTGCGTTTGGAAAATTTGGATCTGAAGTAGAGGAGAAAGAGGCTGTGAAGGCAGATTGTTTTATTTCCCCAACAATAAAGTTCCCTTGTAGAAAATATAAAAAGCTGAGAGTATGAAGTTTAAAGTAATTCCACATTCTATTGCTTTGGAAAGCAGAGCTATCTTTAGCTACCAAGGGGACTAAGGAAACATAATGCGTCAAAACACTGTAGAGACAAAGAAGGAAGAAAATATCAGAATACGAAATAAATTCCCTTTGCTGCTAAGAAGTTCTTTTAACATGACAGGAAAGGGGACCTTATGGAATAGTAGCATGCTTCTTAGAACATTATAAATACTTTGATCTTACAAAAGTGTGATTTAGTAGGTTAAAACTCAGCAAATCTTACCCATCCTGATTCCATTTCAGATATGAAACAGAGGAAACAAACAGAAATTGTCCAGGAATCTATACAAGTGCTAGATATGTTCTTTTTCAAATTTATGAAGGAACTTAAAAACTTTTTGAATATATCTCAAATAATAAATCCCCATAGTTTCCCATTGTTATACATATATATTTGGATTAGTTCTATACTAAATGATAGTGAACACATTTCCTCTGGGCGGAAAAACAATGTACTCATTCAAGAAAAACATCTGCACAATTTATGAAATATTTTAATATGTGAAACATAAAAATTCAAAACTGAAAAATAAAATTGTTGTTGATAAGTTAGTTGTCTGGTGTTATACTAGGAGAATGAGTAGTTGTTGCGAATTACAAAGAACTCAGGATCATTTATAATTAGATACATATATTTTTACATTTGGTATCTTGCTAGGACAGACAGTGTGATTTAAGGGACCCACCAAATTATAGAAGTTTTTAACATTTGCAATAATTTTAGAACTAATTGAGTTATCAAACTATTCCTTTGTTCATCTTGTTTATTTGCTTGTTTTAGTTTAAGGCTTATTAGAAAGAAATAAAGGAAAGAAGGAAAAGAAAAAGGAACATGAGGGAATAGACAAAGGACAGGAAATATTAAGGAGGTCAAGAAGCGTAGGAAAGTTGACTCCAACAACTGAAACCAGGAATAGTAAGAATAGGACCCCTGGGGTCACTGCATAGTGGACCAAGGGCCCTTCTTGCTCTGTACTACCCGACAATGGTGCATCTCTGTGAACATGTAGACTTGATACAAAGTCTCAAAAAGGGCTTGGCACTGGTTGGCTGAGCTTGTCCCTTCCTCTTATAGGCAAAAGAGCATGAGAGTAAGATACTTGCTTTATAGCTTTCATTTTCTTGAAAATATATCTGTGCATACTTCATAGAGTTTGTTCTGCTGCAGTCAGAATTAGCTCATTAGGGATGAGTAAATACAGAAGTGGTATCAACAAAAAGGAAAAGAGTAAGGATTCATATTTTTTCAAACAACGCTAACATTTTGAAGTGAAAAGGGGAAAACTGTCACACAATTAAGAAAAAGCTTTACCAATATACGAAGGTCAGTTTGTGTTTCCTGGCTGCAGATTTTGAAACGGACCCTGATAAGCCTGGGAAGTGCCTTCCTTTGGTGTAATAACTGTTTGATTTAGTGTCTTTGGAAACATCTGCATCTTTCACTGCCAAGTTATACAAAAAAGTGACCAGTGAAGATTAAGATGCTGCAAATACATTGCACCGTGTATTAATAACAATGGTTAATGAATATAGCTCAGCATAACTTAAAATTTTAAGTTTGATAAAATGGTTTCAGTTCATAGAGAATTTCTTCAAAGGCTATATCCCAAAGGAGAAAACACGAGCCCCAGAAAGGTGTTGAAAATACTGAAAAATGATAATTCTGGATACAGTTGTCTTTGTCTATATAACTGTGCTAGCATTTTTAAGATTATTATTGTTTCACTGGAACTCCAAAGGGATTTTCACTGTTTCTATCCAACCCTAGTTTTCTTACAAATCTTATTATTTTTAGTGTGTGATTTTTGTGGAAATTTTTGGCATTTTTTAGGAATGTATATAAGGCTTTAAAGTAGAAACTTCTACATCTTTATTTGACAAGAGAAGTCTGACTTTCAGCACTGTGAATAAGAAAGGGAAAATTCTGAATATTAAAATGAAAAAGGAGGCTGATTTTCCCAAGGGAGTAAATTAGTTACCAAATTGTATCTAAAAAACTTGACCCTACCTACTCCTTTTTATTTTAGCTACTGCTAGCGATTAATGGTAGGAATAAGGTGGGTTTCTTTGGGGATGGGAAGGCATTCCAGTTCAGATCAGAACTTTTAAAGAAATACCAAAACAGGACCTTAACCAGGAAAAACAGAAATCTTGAAGTTTTAATATTTATTTTACTGGTTTGTAAGACATATTTTTATTTCCAGTCTGACAAGGAGAGATGATCTCTCAAGTATTATTATTAGTTCCAACTTTTCTTAAAAAAAGTGAGTTGGAGTTTTAAAACTTTACATCTTCAACATAAGATGTTGAAATTCATTTAATAGAGATTGATTAAAAATAAATAGTATATTACTCAGAAAGGAGAAGTATGGTTGATCACCTGTATGCTTGCATGTAGACAAGTAGAGTTTGTGGAAATGGGGAGGCTGTGGGTGTGTGGATGGGTGTATTAACTGTGGATTATAATGACCAAAAGATATGAATCAATGGAAAGTATTTAAATTGTTCCCAAACTTTACACCATAGTAAATAAATTCCCCCAAAACATGATTTTCTTTCTATTCATACAGCAATACTTTTAACTTACTCGTACTTAACATGTATTTTCTGTTATAATTTATTGTAACCCAGTTAAAAATAATCCATATATGACTCTCTGCTCACTATTATTTGGCAATCGGGCAAGTCAGAGTATAGCAAAATGAATGATGACACACAACTTTGATTTTAAATTTGGAGTAGAAACTTATTGATTATGTCAATTGTCAACTGAAAATTCTATATCCTATTTTAAATAGATGAAGGCAAAATAAAGACATTTTCAGATGAACAAGCTAGGAAACATTTTAAGAGCAGACATGAGTTATAACAAAAAAATGTTAAAGGAAGTTCATTACACTGAATAAAATTATACCAAATTGGTATTTTAATTTAAAAAAGAATGAAAAGTGCTGAAAAGGGACATATATCACTAAATGCCATTTTACACATTTCCAAAGATGTTTTTAAAACATAAATAACTGAAGCACAATTTCGTCATCATATTGTGGTATTAATAAAATATATTGAAGTAAAGTAGATAAAAATAATAGTAAGAATGAAGAGAGGAGAGATGAAACACAAGGCTCTTACATGTGAAATGGCATAACATGATTTGACAGTTAGTGATAAGTTACAGATTCATATTATAAACCCTAGAGCAACCAGTAATAAACCAGAAACGTTTACTCAGTAATTTGAAGTGGAGATGAAATAAAATACTAAAAGTACTTATTTCATCCAAAAGGGTACTAAAAGAAAAAAAAGTATAAATGATGCAAATAGAAAACAAATTACAAACAGGAAACTTAAACAGTATAAACAAGTATATGTAAACAATCTAAAAACTGCAATTAGAAAGGTAGAGATTATCATACTCAACTGTAAAGAATTACAACCAAAATGTTTCTTGTCTGAGGAAATGCTATTTCAACATGGCAGAAATAGTTTAAAACTGAAAGTATACAAAGGACGTACCATGAAAACACTAACCATAAGAGAGCTCAAGCTACTACATTAACATCCATAAAAGCAAACTTCCAAACAAGATATAAAGATAAAAGGGGATATTTTACAATGATGAAGGAAAGTGTTAATTAAGAAAATGTGACAATCTTATATATGGGATATCTATTAACAGAAACTTGAAAAAAGCAAAAACTCACAAAGCTGAAAGAAGAAATAGAAATCACTACAATTTTAGTTGAAGATTTCAAAACTTCTAATTGATGAAATAAGTAGACAGAAATTAAGAAAGAATACAGGAAACTAGAACAATATAACTCAAGCTAATTGACATTGATAGTGCACTCAACTCCAAATAAACAGTTTATATTATTTTTAACTACAGTGAAAGATTGCTAGCATAGATGTTATATTTGGCCATGAAACAGTCTCAATATTTAATACAATTATAATCAAACAGAATGTATTTTCTGAAAAGTGAGTTAAATTATAAATTAGTAACAGTAACAGTTCTGAAAATCCCCTCATATTTGGAGATCAAACAACATATTGCCAAATAAATACATGTACATGCATCATGGGTCACAGATAAAATGACAGGGAAACTACAAAATTATTTGAAAAATATAACAATGAAAACATAACAACATAATACATAAATAGATGGGGATGTGGCTAAATGGCTAAATAGTGCTTAGACAAAATTTTAGATTGTTAAATGTTTATTATAAAAAAGAAAAATGTCCCAAACCAGTTGAAAGACCTATTGCACCATCTAAAGAACTAAGATATAAAAAAGTAATCCAAAGTAAGTAGGAGCAAAACCATGATTCAAATAGAAGCTGAAACCAATGAAATTTAAAATAAACTGTAGAGGAAATCAATAAAGTCAATACAATAAAATGCAATCCTTTGATGAAAAGGTAGATGAAAGTGATGTAATGAGTAGTTAAGTTTATTTATATAAAAGACAGGAGTCAATTTATCTCCATAATGAATGAAAGACAATGTTGCTACAGATTCAATAAAAATGACAACATAATAAGACTAAAATTATGAAAAATATGAAGCCTGGATATGCACTAACACATTATGACTTGTTTAATAAAAAGACTTTATGAAACTTATTAGAAAGAATGTCTTGTTATTAACACATAATTGCCACTGTACATGTAATCATCATAATAATTTCTATTTAAAATGAAACATGATGTAGTATAACGAGTAAAACAAAGACAAAATGATTAATGTTGTATAAGTATTTAGAAAAATCTTAAAATAAATATGGTTAAAGCCAGATACATAAAATTAGTAACTCTAAATTGAGGTATAGTAAACAACGGGTAATGAACACTTCCTAAAGGTTTTTCTTAAGTTAACTCATTAAATTATTATAATAATCTTATGAGATAAGTAATATTTTATTTCAATTTTAGAAATGAAGGAACTGAGGTAGTAAAATAAACAGTACCTTGCCTTGGGTCTCCCAAATCCTCCCAGTTCCACCTTTCCCTTGTGAACCTCAGATTCCTGTGCAGAGCAGCCTCACCAATATGTTGTGGCATTTCCTATTCCTGGAAAAGCCCTGGAGACTGCAAGTAATGTACTTGTTTTGTAAGTTATACAGTATATGTGATTGCTAGAAGCAAAGATATATTCTAAAAGTTAATTGCACAGGGTAATGGATGTATGCTTCCTCTATAATACTCAAGGGTAAGAATTGTCATATTGTTATGTTAGTTAAATTTGGCTTTGTTTTCCTCTATCAGATTGAAATGAAATGTCAAGCTTGCTTGACCAACCTCTCTATGGAGGCTACACTCAGGAAAGATGTAATTAAGGAATAGACACTAATTTTACCTCATACCCTTGGCAAGGAAGCTCAGCATTCTAAATTAAAGACATGTTATTTGGAGAAAAAGCCTTTCCATTTCTTTTCTTCTATTACTGCATAGACCACAACAAAGGATCAATATCTGAACAAATTACTTAGCTATATAACTTTAAGCTGTTAAGGGACTGAATAAAATTCACATGGAAAAAATGAAGAGGGAAAGGGACATGAGGAATGCTAAAATATAAGACACACCTCAACAATTGGTTTTATATTCAAGATGTCTCCCTTCCTCCCTCCATCTTCCTTCTTTCCTTCCTCTTCCTTCCCTCCCTTTCTCCCTTCCCTTCCCTTCCCTGCCCTTCCTCCTTTTCTTCCTGTCCCTCTTTCTTTCCTTTTTACCTGTCCTTCAAACATTACTGACTGCACACCTTCTCTGTGTTAAATGCACTAGGTACACAGTAGAGAGAAAGCACAACAAGATCCTTGCTATCAAGTGCCTGTATGCTATCACCAGTGCAAAGACATTAAATAAGTAAACAAGCAAGCAAAGACTGTGAGCACAAATGAAGTGCTAGCATGAAGAGATAGCAATGTCTGGCGGTTGGCATGGGTGGAGTGGGGAAGTTAATTAGAGAGAATGAGCAGGAAAGGCCTCTGAGAAAGAGCCACTGGAGAAGAACCAGATAAATCCCCAGTGAAAGGATGCTCCAACGGAAAAAAAAATTCCAGTGAGAGTCCTGTGCTTGGAAGGAGTTGCTGTATGTGAGGAACACAGATAAAGACCATGGCATGTGGAAGATAGTGAAGGGATGGAAAAAAGGTATGGATGAGTTTAGAGAGGAAAAAAAAGACCAGAGTGTGGGGGGGGGGGGGGGGGGTGATTCATCCTGATTATATAAAGGAGTTCTCTTTTGCACTTGCTTCATTTGATTGGCTTATTAAATACCCACATAAAAATACCCAGTGTGCTATGGGTGCTGAGTCCAAATCAGGAGACACGGGTGCCAGCTTGCACTTGGGTGCCTAATGCAAATGTAGAGTTATCTGACAAGGTTTACCCAATTAGCATCTCTGACAAAGGTATGTGCATTCTGAGCGAATTACCCAGGTGCTCCTTATGCGATTAGAATTTAGAAATATGAGTTTAGAGGTTAGAGTCAAAAACATGGAAATAGTTGTACTTCTCCAAGAAGAGAATGACTACAGAGAGAAAGGATCAGAAATATCATACCAAGTCTCCTACATGGGGAGATATAGGTGTGTCACCACAGCACGCAGAGTTTGGCACCAGAAGAAGATGGCTGCATGTAGCTAAGAGGAGAGCCCTTCAGTATGAAACGTATGGTGGGCAGCATGGGCACCTATAGTCGATAGGCCAGTATGATGGGAACAGTGGGACTGCATGGTGCTTGATGTCTAAAGGATTTGAGAGAGAACAGATTGTGTATCCTTGGGGGACAATGGGTATAGAAATAGCATTAGAGACATGTTATCAGTAACCTGTGAATATTACTGTTTCATAGAAAGTAACTGCATCTTTATTTTATATTTTAGCAACTTTCTTAAAATTAAGATATCTTTTTCATTTGTGTTATTTCTTATGATAACTTTTTTTTTTTCTTATAGAGGTGGTGTCTCTCTATGTTACCCAGACTGTTTTCTAACCACTAGCCTCAAGCAAATTTCCCACCTCCTTCTCCCAAAATACTGGGATTACAAGTGTGAGCCACTGTACCCAGTCTACTTAGGAGGACATTTACTATTCACTTGCTGATTTGTATCAAATTATGTAATTTATATAGCTATACATATAGTATGAAAGGGAAAATTGTCAACCCTCGGTAAAAATTACAAGTAAATATTTTGTTTTATCAATTTTATATAAAAGACAAAAATCATACACTATATTTTTGGGGTTTTTTAATGAAGACAATAGGTTTATGTTATGAAAGACAACTTTTGCCTTATGCTAAAATACCTATTAGTTATGAATAGAATATTCTTTGTTTATAAACTGTATTTCAGATGATATATCTAATGGTCTAAACTCTAGAGCCAAAATGATAGGATGAATGATTATTAAAAAACGATAAACTGTCTTTGATCTACTTATATACCGTATACGTATGGATGTGTGCATATATAATTGCATATATAAATACATATACATATATAAATACACTAAAATATATACATACATATTTTAGCATGTAGAAGAGTCGTGGATTTTTGTTTACAAAGAAGGTTAGATACTAACTGTTGAGTATGAAATGAAAATTTATCTGTGTATCAAAAAAAAAGTAGATGAGAAATAAAAACATCTGTCTGTGCCAAGAAATAGATCAATATAAGTTCATATACAAGTGCTAGAACTGTCTCTTGTTATGAAATGTATTTAAAGATATATTATGCTTTTAAAAACTATTCTTGAATCTTAATCAATGGCTATGGGAGTTGTCAGTCAACACTTAAGTTTTCCTCCACCGTAAAGTGATTCAAGGACATATGACTTGCTCTGGCCCGTGACTCATGAAAATGAGTGAAAGGCATTGAGAGAATGAACATAAAAATGGAACAGGACCAGGCCGTATATTGCAACAGATTCGGACCCACAACCTCTACTGTAGCCAGTCCAGGAAGCCCAATGACAACCTGTGAGCAATAAACCCAGCATGGTCAGGACTTGAGTGATGTCTTCTACCTTTCCTATTTTTTGCCACGTCTTTAAACTTAGCATCAACCAGAGAAAGCCACAGCTGCGTTGCTAACCAAGCACATGGTATGTCTCTCTTCTAGTTAGCCACCTCCAACTTCCCCAGGCTTAACAGCCTCCACTCAGGGAACACCTGAAACTCTCCTTTCTCCCCACTGTAAAGCTTTCTCAAGCACCTGACTGCTTGTAAGTCTCTGCCAAAGCTATGAGGGTACCTGCCTCCCTGGCTATAGCAAGCTCTGAATCAATATGCTTTGCTTTTCTCATTTGTGTATCTTTATCTCACACTTTGGACAAGCCAATTAACCACATTCCTTGTCTATAAAGCAGTATATGGGACTCACAAGAGTGTGAGATTTGATTGATGATGAGGGTTAAGGTGCTCTAAATGTATCTGATGACCAGAATGGCAAACTGTGGAAGTCATTGGTTTGCTCATTAATATTGTAGTATTTTGATACTTCCACACACCCTGCTTGACATGTTTTATGACCTATTGCATGATTTGCTAAATCTCTGTTCTTGCCTCCATAGTGATTGGTGGTATTTCAGAAGGTGAAATCTCTGCCAGCCCCACATACAGTCTGAGTGAGACACGGCCCTCATTTGTTAAGCAGCTGAGGGTTTGTAACTACTTGTGATTGCGGCATGTCCAAGAATGTTTTGTCTGACGCACAACAATGAGTGAATGTATAATGATTCAACAAGAGCCATAGAGTTTTTGAATGTGTTACGTTGTTATAGGAAATATAGTTACTTAGACTAATAAAAACAAGATATTCTCAGAATATTTTTCATACTGATTTCTCTCTACTTGTCTTACTGGTGTCTATGAACTCAACTCAAGATTTCCAATCAAATAACAATCATATGGATTAACCTGGTGGCTAAGCAACAATGCAAGATACTTAAAGTAGAGTCCTCAGAACACTGTGCTGTGTTTGAAGTTGCTCAGGGTAAGTTATAATATTCTGAGTTTTGTATTTCACTGCAATGAATGCTTGTCTGTCTTTGCTTTCTTTTTTTTCAAGAAGAGGACAGAAGAGATTGAGAATCATAGTGAAAAGAGAAAAAGCAAAACTCAGTTGGACTGTCTTTAAATATATACAGATAGGCATTTGGTAGGCCCTAGCATGCTTAAACTTAGGTTTCAGTATGAATGAGCTTTCCAGGAAACTCACCGGGAAGACACACAAGAAATTTATATCCTATAAGGGACTGAGGCCAGAGAGAGAGGGGCTCAGCACAGCTGATAGCAGAGCCATGCTGTAACTCTGTATACTGCCAAAGAAAGATACTATGGAACATAATGCAAATGCTGTTTCATGAAGGCACACAACACCATCTACATGCAGGTACTAAAGCAGTGGAAATAGCACAGCATCCTGCTTCTCAGGAACCACTGCACTGATAGCTCCTTAGGCATGACTAAGCAGCCTCCCTCAGCAGGGCTTGGCAGGGGTGTCTGTCAGAGGTCGTAGAACTCAAAAACAGAAAATTGATGAGAGAGGATGGGATGCCCAGGAACACAACCACTGCCCCTTGAGAGCAGGAGCACCTCTTGGAAGTGGCAGCTCTGCCCCCGGAAGTGGGCAAATTGGAGCCCAAGTCTAGCAGGGTTTTGGGTCTTTTACAGAGGTCTGGCCTCTACATGCAGGTGTTGCTGAAAAGTTAGAGGAATTTTTTGGAGTCTTGAGTGCATGTGGAAGCAAAAGTCAGTGAGATTTGAGTGATTATTTGTAACACAAATACAATTCTACACACAAATGGGTGAAGCCAAGATAAACTGGCCATTTATGGGTCTATGCAACTACATTTAACTTATACACACATATAGAATTAGTATAGATGTTAAGGGTAGAAATGCTGACAGAGCAGTGACCATGTGTAAATTAGGAAATAAGGAATATTAAGGCATTGCTGTTTCAGAAAGTTCAAACTATCCATATAAATGAGTAAAATCGGATTATTGGTTAACTAGCTGCTATGCAAGATACATATATTATCGTAAAAGCAAAATAATGTTTCAATGATTTATAAAAATAAGAGAAACTAATACATATGGATAAAGAATACAGATTATGTGTATCTAAAGCAACTATCTAAAGCAACTATGTATATCTAAAGCAACTATCCCTGACAGATCAAACTGTTTTGCAATCTTATCTCTCATGACTATGATTGCAATTTATATTAAAGCAGCTATTGAGGCCAAAAGTAGCTCAGAACTAAATTGTTCAAATGGTTATGTTAAAAGGCATCTCACTTTTGTCATTTCAGTACAAATGGGATTCTCACTGGGAACATATAAAGTTAGGTTGCTAGGATGACTATTGAAACCTTAAGGTGAAAAAGCTTGCTCTTACTGAGAAAATCCCATCATGAGTTGTGGGATTCAATTCAAACGAGACACAAAGGATAAAGAAACACTAAGAAAATGTGCATTTAAAAATATATTAAAATGAAAATCTATTGAGTCATAACTGTAACACATCTTTAGAGGTGGCAGCTTTACAATCAAATAAATAATGTTAATATTTTGACACTTTCCATAACATTATGTTTAATCCCCTTTCAATTACATCCATCTGACTATCTTTCCAGGCACTTTGAATCAAAATTCTCATGTCAGAAGTTTATTTTCTTCTAAAGAATGAATTTCGAGAAAAAAATCCTTGTGTTTCATTCTTATATCATGAAATGGGCATTCAATGCTTTTCTTGATGTGTACGATTAGCAAAAATGGATAAATCAGACACAAATGATACTGGTCCAGTTAAAGTGAATATGCACAAACTACCTTTTATCGTTTTGGGTAGTCATTATAAATTGATCTGGATGTTAAAATTCACTCAAAAATTTCAAAGAGTTTCTTGTGAATCAAAAATATGTTGAAAGTCAAAAGATTAGGAGAAATACATTTATTGTGATTTAAAAGAACTCTTGATCAGTTTTTAAAATATTTAGTAACATATAATTTATTATTTTACTCATCTATCTCAGTATAAGGAATTTGGTGACATTTCTATTTATACTTTTAGAGGAAACATTGATTCTAAGGCTCAAAGCGTGAAAATGTAAGGCTTTTACAAACACAGAAATTAATGAGGAAGGTCACCAAGCAGTCTATAACTATCATAGACATTTTTTAATGCAACAATTTACTGGATTAGCTATCAGAAAGTCAAGGAGGTGATTCACTGCCGTACATGAAAACAAAGTATAAAATACTGGTTTTGACAGGGCAGCTACACTTTTATAGCTGTTTTGTCAGTTTCTCACAAATTTCCTCAAATGGACATATCATTACTTGAATAGTAATCAGCAATTTATTTTCAGGGTTTTTTTTATTTTTTTTATTTTTATTTATTTATTTATTTATTTATTTTTTTTGCAGTAAAAAGAGATGCCTTCACTCATAAAACATAATGAAGAGAAAGGCACTTTATTTAAGAATAGAGGAATGCATTATGCCTCTTTAATATATAGTATATTATTTATAATTTACAGCTGCAGTTACTGTTGTATATCCTGTTATGGAACTGCATGAAGAGAGATGAACATTGCTTGCATTTTGTTTTCCTTGCACTTGCATCGATCTCTTACTTTTTAAACCTTATTTTGATTCATAGAGTAATTAAGACTAAATAATTTAATAGAATAAAACAGTTAAAATTATAATACATAACACACATATGTTACTTGTATATATATTTTACTACAGTTAAGGGCAACTTTAATTATAGCCTAAAAAGTATTGTTTTTTAATACTATGTTAAAAACAACAAAAACAGTAGTTTATATGCTAAAGACCACTCATTTCCTTATTAAATTTACACAAAGAGCTAAAAAAATAAATTATAGCACATCCTTTTACTTCTCCTTGCCATTAAGTAGCTTCTATATTGTTGTTATTGTGGTAATTTCAGCAAGAAAAATATATCCTTAAACTCCAGTTTGATAAAAAATGTACCCAAAACCAAATACATAATAACAAATGTAATCATAATAGTTAATTCTTGCATAATATTTTTAAAACTCCAAAGAGTAACCATGGGTACACTAATATAAGATCATCACTTAAAAAGAAATTCTAATTATATGTATGATTTTTTTCTAATCTTATAACTAAAAGGAAGACATTTATTTTGCATAGGTCATGCACAACTTTACCTGCAAATTAGCAAATTACTATTTTATAAATTATAGACAACTCACCTAAAATTCCAATGTGCTTCAAGGACTCTTAGAATAGCAGTGTGCCATTAGCAGACATATGGTGCAATAGGATGAAAAAAAGATAAAGCGATTTCCAAATTCAGACCTAAAGAGGTGTGAAAATCTGCACTTCCAACTCCACTGTAAATTAAGTGTTCTTACCTATAGATTGGCATACTCATGAGAACTTCTAATCTGACACACACTCTTCCTGGCTCTAAATCTGTTATACCTTTAGCATTAATTCTGAGGAAAAAAATATTTTTATAATATTTATGTGTTTATGGGTAGCTAATATTGTGGGTATAATTCAACCAAAATGTACCAGGCATACACCCCAATTTTCACTTTAATAAAACACCCAAGTGGGGTGCAATGAGGATATAAAAATGAAGAAAATCCTGTTTCTGCCTTCCAGGAACCACCACCAAAAATTTCCCCAGGTACTGTCTATATTAAAATACTTGTATACACATATATACAAACACAAAACACTTGTTCTTCTGTAAGTATATTTATATGTATATAAACATTTGCATGCACATTTGGGCACATATTGTTTTATACTTACACTAAAATGCACATACACACATGGGCAAACACACACTCACTTTGACTCATATTGTCTCATTTGATGATCCAAACAACCCTTTTAAATAATGAATATAACTGTTATTTTATTTTCATTTTGTGATTTTAAAAAACCTTGGAGATGAAATGTTATGTAGGTTAACATTCTGTATTAATTTCTTAGGGCTGCGGTAACAATGTACCACAAACTGGGTGGCTTACAAAAACAGGAAATTATTGGTTTACAGTTCTGGACACTCAAAGTCTAAAATTAATGTATCCACAGGGCTGTGCTCCTCCTGAATTCTGTGCCTCCTCCTTGACTCTTCTGTTCATTTCTGTTCAGATTTCCCCTTTTATAAGATACCAGTCGTATTGGATAAGGGATCACTCTGATGTGTAATTTTAACTTGATTACCTCTGTAAAGATCTTTTTTGGAGAAAAAAAACCTCCAGCAGAAATATTCATCTATTATCCCCCACGCGATGCTAACTGTATATTTTTCCAGTACTTTTACTCACACTGATTTCCCCTAATTGAAGGCCATTTATTCTTCATTCCAGATCTTAGTCTTAGTCTCCTTTTAAAAGCCAACTCCTCTCCTCCCTGCTCTTTCTTTTTTCTTTTTCCTTTTTTCTTTTTCTTTTCTCTTCTTTTTTCTTTTCTTTTCTTTTCTTTTCTTTTCCTTTCTTTTCTTTTCTTTTCTTTCTTTCTTTTCTTTCTTTCTTTTTCTCTCCTTCCTTCCTTCCTTCCTTCCTTCCTTCCTTCCTTCCTTCCTTCCTTCCTTCCTTCCTTCCTTCCTTCCTTCCTTCCTTCCTTCCTTCCTTCCTTCCCTTTCTTTCTGACAGCTTCTTGCTCTGTTGCCCAGGCTGGAGTACAGTGGCACAATCTCTGCTCACTGCAACCTCCATCTCCCAGGTTAAAGCAATTCTCCTGCCTTAGCCTCCCGAGTAGCTCTGATTACGGGTGCCTACCACCACATCTGGATAATTTTTTTTTTTGTATTTTTAGTAGAGACTGGGTTTGGCCTTGTTGGTCAGGCTGTTCTCAAACTCCTGACCTCAGAGGACACATTCACTTCGACCTCCCAAAGTGCTGGGATCACAGGCTTGAGTCACAATGCCCAGCCCTGCTCTTTTATTTCTTCTAGCAATTTTGTAATTGCAGTCCCTGCCCATGTGAAACTAAGAAGCTTATCTCTACACTGGGACAAGTGTCCATCAGCCATCAGGACATGCATCCAGAAGAGGAATCTGTATACTCTGATGTGGAACAAGATGTCGCACTGAGGGCAAGTATGGAGTCCCCAGAGCTGAATGAGAGCTGAAGCAGGAGCATGCAACGGTGTCCAGGCACATGTGGAGAAGGAGAGCTATCCCAGGGCTTCAGGAAATAGCTGAGAAATAAGATTGGAGGAGAGAAGTTCAGAGCTATTGTCTAAATCCAGAAGGCATTTCCCAGAACAGTTTCTAATAGTTTAACTAAATTAGATATGTCAGATAAGTAGAATCATGTATTTGTGTTTTTGTCTGGCTAATTTCACTTAGAAAATTTCCTCTAGTTTTAATTGTGATGTCACAAATGGCAAAATTCCGTTGTATGTGTATACCACATTTCCTTTTTCCATTCATGTGTTGATGAGCATTTTAGTTACTTTCAACTATTAGCTATTGTGAATAATGTTACAGTGAATGTGGGTGTGCAAATAACTCCTTGAGATCCGGTTCTCAATTCTTTTGGGTATATACCCAAAAGTGAGGTTGCTAGATCCCGCTGTATCCAGGAGTTCAATTTTTATTTGCTGGTAGTTCAATTTTTAGCTTTCTGAGGACTTATATACTGTTTTCTATAGTTTCTGAACAAGTTTATATTTCACATTTACATTACATTACATTGTACATTTACATATGGCGCATTTACATAAAATGCACCAGGGTTGCAATTTCTCCACATCTTTGTCAGCATTTGTTTTCTGTTTATACAAAAATCGTAATTCTAATGGGTGTCCAGAGGTATCCCATTGGAGTTTTAGTTTTCATTTCCCTGATGACTAGTGATGTTGAGCATCTTTCCATACGTTTTTTGTGCATCTTCATTGGATAAATGGCTGTTCAAGTCCTTTGCCCATTTTTAAATCAACTTTGGCTGTTTGATTATACAAATCAAATTTGTACAATGCAGGAGTTCATTATACAATCTGAACATTAACCTCTTATTAGATATATGATTTGCAAATACATTCTCCCACTTTGTAAGTTGCCTTTTCACTTTGCTGATTGTTTCCTTTGCTGCACAGACGTGTTAACTTTGATATAGTTACACTTCTCTATATTTAATTTTATTGCCCATGATATTGGTGTCATATCCAAGAAAGAAATAATACCCAAAATATAGTACACAGTGTCATCTATGTTTTTTCCATATTTGTTCATCAGGTGTTCTATATTTTTAGACTTTATATTTTGGTCTTTAATCCATTTTGAATAACTTTTACATAGCAAAATGAAAGGTCTAACTTCTTTCTTTCATATGCGGATATCCAGTTTTCCCAAAGCCATTTATGAAAGATACTGTCTTGTGTAGTGTTGGCATCTTTGTCTGAGATTATTTGACCATATATCTAAGAGTGTATATGCCTGTTTTAATGCCAGTATCATATGTTTCATTTCTGCAGCTTTGTAATATGCTTCAAAATCTGGGTGTTTGAGATCTCTAGCTTTTCTTTTCTTTTCAAGATTGTTTTGGCTATATGGTATTCTTTGATATTCCATATAAAGTTTAGAATTTTTTTTTTGTATTTTTGCAAAAAATGCCACTAGGATTTGACAAAGATTGCATTGACTATGAAGTTCACTTTTGGTCATATGGACATTTTAACTATATTAATTCTTCCAATCCATGACCATGGGACATCTTTGCATTTACTTGTCTCATATTACGTTTCTTTCCTTAATGTTTTGTAGTTTTCATTATACATATTTTTGTATCTTTGTTTAAGCTTATTCTTAAGTGTTTTTTTCCTTTTTATGCTATTGTACATGAGACTGTTTTCTTAATTTCCTTTTAGGATTGTTGATTGTTAATATATAGAATGCTGCCGATTTTTGCATGTTGATTATGTATCCTGCAATGTAGCTGAATTTATTCGTTCTAAAGGTTCTTTTGTGGAATCTTTGTGTTTCCTAATAATAAGATCATGTCATCTGCAACCAATGATACTTTTGCTTCTTTCTTTCCAATTTGGATGTCTTCTATTTCTTTTTCTTGACTAATTGTTCTGGCTAGGACTTCTAGTGCCATACTAAATAGAAATAGTGAGAGTGACATACTTGCCTTGTTCTTGACCTTAGAAAAAAACACTTTAATTTTTCACCTTTGACTGTTATACTAGCTTTAAGCTTTTTCATACATGATCTTTAATATGTTGAGGCAATTTCTTTCTATTTTTAGTTTTTTGAGTGTTTTTATGATGAAACTATGTTGAACTTTATCCAGTACTGTTTCTAGATCAATGACATAATCATGTGGATTTTGTTCACCATTCTGTTTTGCAGTATGCTATGTTGATTTAATATGTTTCACTATCCTTGCATTTCCAAAACTAAATTTCACTTGGTCATGATATGTTATACTTTTAATGTTCTGTTGAATTTGGTTTGTGCACTAGTGCATTTTCACACTGCTGTAAATATACCACTCAAGGGTGGCTAGCTTATAAACAATGGAGGTTTAATTGACTCATAGTTTCACATGGCAGGGTAGGCCTCAAGAAACAATCATGGTGGAAGGGGAAGCAGGCACCATCTTTAAAAGGCATCAGGAGAGAGAGAGCATGTGAAAGAGGAACTGTCAAATATTTAAAAAACCATCAGTTCTCATGAGAATTTACTTACTATCACAAGAACAGCTTGGGGGAAACCACCCCCATGATCCAATCACCTCCCTCTCTCAACATGTGGGGATTACAGGTCCCTCGATTGACACATGGGGATTACAAGTTGATATAAAATTTGGGTGGGGACACAGCATCAAACCATTATCGGTTTGCTAGCCTTTTGTTGAGAATTTTTAAATCAAAATTAATGAGAAATGTTGGCCTGTACTTTATTTGTAGTACTTTTGTATGGTTTTGATAGCAGGGTAATGTTGTCCTCACAAAATGAGTTAGGAAACGTTTCTTCTTATTCTATTTTTTAAAAGAGTTTAAAAAACATTGGTATATATGATTCTGTAAATGTTTGGTAGAATTCTCCTGTTGGTTCTAGGTTTTTCATTTTGGGGAAGTTGTTGATTACTGATTTCATCTCCTTTATGATTCAATCCTTGTAGGTTGTATGTTTCTAAAAGTTTATCCATTTATTTCAGATTATCCCAAATAATTATCATATGATTGTCCATGTTGATCTTTTATTATCCTTTTTGTTTCTGGGGCATCAATTTCAATATATTCCAAAACTTCTGTCCCTCTTTCTAGCTAAAGGTTTGCAAATTTTATTTTAAACTTTACAAAACTCCCCAGTTTCTTTAATATTTTTTATTCTTTATATATTCTATTTCATCTATATCTGTTTTAATCTTTACTATCCCTTCTTTCTGTTAACATTGAATTTAGTTTGTTTCTTTTTCCTAGCTTCTTGAGGTGTAAAGTTAGATTGTTGATTTGAGACTTTTTAATTTTTTTTAGTGTAGATGTTTACCATTCTAAATTTTCCTCTTAGCATGTGTTTTGCTGTAGCCTATAAGGTATGGTATATTGTGTTTGAATTTTCACTTGTCTCACATTTGTAATTTCCTCTCTGACCCATATGCTGTTGTTTAATTTCCAAATATTTGTGAATTTTTAGTTCTTTTGCCAATTACTTTTAGTTTTATTTCACTATGGTTGGAAAAAATATTTGATATAATTTTAATCTTCCTAATTTTTTAAAGACTTGTTTTGTGACCTAACATGTGATACAGTCTCAAGAAATTTTATGTGCTCTTGAGAAAAATGTGCTCTGCTATTGTTGGATGAAGTGTTCTGAATATATCTCTTAGGTTCAAATGATCTATAGTGTTGCTGAAGTCTTTGTTTCCTTGTGGATCTTCTGTCCAGTTGTTTTATTATTTAAAAGTGAGTATGAAGATCTCCTACAATTATTGTGTTATATCTGGTTTTTCCTTCAATTCTTTCAATGTTTGCTTCACGTATGTGGGTGCTCCAATGTTAAGTGCATATATATTTATAATCGTTATATCTTCCTAGTGGGTTGACCCTTTTACCGTTGTATAATATTGCTCTTTATCTCTTGTAACAGTTTTTGCCTTAAAGTCTATTTGGTCTGATATAAGAATGACCAGTCCTGTGTTCTTGGGTTATCATTTACACATATAATGTTTTTTCTCATCCTTTCTCTTTCAGCCTATTTGTGTGTTTAAATCATAAGCGAGTCTCTTGCATGCAGCACACAGTTGGATCTTCATTTTAATCCACTCATTTTATGTTTTTCATTGAGGAGTATAATTATATATAAAATAATTGCTCATAGGAAAGGACTTCTTATTGCCATTTAAAAATTATTTGTTGTATAATTTTGGGTTAGTTTGTTCTTTTTTTCTCCCTTGCTTTAAGTTATTGGTCTTAAAATTACATTTTTTTTTTTACATTTTCTATCTATTTGCATAGCCTTATGGTTATTTTTATGCATTTATCTTTTCCATTACATATGAAAATTATATATGAAAATTAAAAGTGATTTATATATCACCATTACAGTATTATAGAATTCTGTATATTTACCTTTATCAGACAGCTTTATATTTGCATAAGCTTCTCTGTTGACATGTAGGGTTTTTTCATTTCAACTTGAATGACTACCTTGCACACTTCTCATAAGAAAGGACCAGTAATGTTGAATGTTCTTGATTTTTTTTCTGGAAAGATTTTTATTTTGACTTCATTTTTAAAGCACAAGTTTACCTTTATATAATATTTTGTGATTATTTTCTAGATTTATTTTTTTCCTTTGATTGGACCTTTTTTTTTTTTCCTGTTTCTTTTGTAATTTAATTTTATCTCAGATTTTTGTCATTTCAAAAAATACCACCCCTTCTAGTCTTTACAGACTTTATTCAGGGAAAAACCTTCATCTGTCAGCATGGCTAGACATTCTGGTGGCCTATCAAACATTTAAGGGGGATGCATCTCCTATGAGCTTATGTGTGTAATTTCCCAATTAGAGGTTTGCCAGTTTTTTTTGTTGTTGTTGTTGTTTTTTTCAGGACCTCATAATTTCTTCCTCCCTCTAATATCTGTCTTTGGTACTGCAGGTTCTATGGTGTTATAAAAAGTCATTCAGTTCTCCTTTGTTTTCAGTGATTTCAGGTTTCCAAAATATGCTGGTTCCTCATCAGCACTCCAACTGAAGTGAGGCCAGCACAGGTCCTTAGGCAGTCTCCTGAAAAGCCAAAATGCTGGATGTTTTGTTCCAATTTTATCTTTCCTTCCTGAGGCAGAAGTTTGGAGTTGGGTGTTTTCTACTGATTGCTCCTAGCTGTGGTAAGTTCAGGCAGGGGATATCACAGGTACAATGCAATGACTCTTCTTACCTGTTTCAACGCAGCTGTTCTTGTCTTTAAACTTGCCTAAGATACTTCAACTGCTGTATTGTTTTCTGGAATTCTCATGAAGGATTTGGGGAACACATATTGTTTTTCAGTCTGAATATCTTGGGGGAATGAAGTCTGGGGCTTCCTATTCTTCCTTTTTGCTTAAAATTCATCAATAAATATATTTTTATTGAAGAGAGAGAGTAATACTTGTGCTTTTCTGTTTTTATATAAAAAGACTCAATAGATAGAGTCTCACAGGCTTCAGGATAGCAGATTTATATGAAATTTCTGTGTGTAGGTAGGTGAGACTTGTGCACACAGCCTATAAGAGCTTCTTAGTTTATGCCAAACAGGTTTCTCATATTGATTTCAATAGTTTTGGTGGAACAGGTGGTGTTTGCTTACATAGATATGTTTTTTGTTGTGATTTATGAGATTTTGGTGCACCCATCACCTGAGCAGTATACACTGTACCCAGTGTGTAGTCTTTTATCCCTTACTCCCCTCCCATGCTTGCCTTTGAGCCCCCAGAGTCCATTGTATCGTCCTTATGACTTTACATCCTCATAACTTAGCTCCCACTTATAAATGAGAACATATGATGTTTAGTTTTCCATTCTTGAGTTACTTCACTTAAAATAATGGTTTCCAACTCTATTCAGGTTTCTATAAATGCCATTGTTTCATTCCTTTCTATGGCCAAGTAGTATTTCATAAACCACATTTTCTCTATCCACTCACTGGTTGGTGGGCATTTAGGCTGGTTCCATATTTTTGAAATTGTAAGTTGTGCTGCTATAAACATGCATGTGCCAGTGTCTTTTTCATATAATGGTTTATTTTCCTCTGGGTAGATACCCAGTAATATGATTGTTGGATCAAAAGGTAGTTCTGTTTTTAGTTCCTTAAGGAATCTCCATTATGCTTTCCATAAGAAATAATCAGCAGAGAAAACAGAAAACCCACTGAGTGAGAGAAAATATTAACAAACTATGCAACTGACAAATGACTAATATCCAGAATCGACAAGGAACTCAAACAAATGAGCAAGAAAAAATAATAATAATAATTCTATCAAAAAAGAGGGGCAAGGACATACATGGACAATTCTCAAAAGAAGTTATACACATGGTTAACAAGTATATGAAAAATGCTCAACAGCATTAACTGTGAGGGAGATGCAAATCAAAACCACAATGCAGTACCACCTCACTCCTGCAAGAATAGCCATAATTACAAAATAAAAAACTCATAGATGTTGAAGTGGATGTGGTGAAAAGGGAACACTTCTACACTGCTGGTGGGAATGTAAACTACTACGACCAAGACAGGCTTTTACTTTTAGCAGAACACAATGAATCACTATATCCTATAAAAGGCTAAAGGAAAAAAGGCTTCTTCAGGATTTCTGTGCCTTTCAGCTCTGTATCAATGTTTTACATAATAATTTGATGTGGTGTTATTTTAAAAGCCTATATTAAACATTTAGTGTCTCCTTAGTGGTATGTCTTTATTATCCTTTCCATTTTGAAGATAAGAAGAATTTTTCATCATGTAAATATGTAATATATGCTTATAAAATATAACACCACCACAATTTATTATGTAAAACATTTATACAAAGCTGAGTTGGTGAAAATCAGTTGTCTTTCTTCAAAGTTGTGTACCATTTTAATTACCAAAACATGATAGAAGCCATTACCTAAGCCTTCAAAAGATTGGCAAATTACAGAAAAATTATAATGGAAAAAAAAACAAAACAGTTTTACAACTAATTTACTATAATCAACCATATCATTGAACACAGGTGTTTACTGTCAAATGGCTTTCTTTCACGCAGATTCAATTCAGAAGAAAGAATAATTTAGTAATGCTCATCTCAACAAAAAATAAAGCTATTTAGAATTGACATTCCATCCTACTGGTGTTATTGTTTAGGTTGCCATCAGTAGAAAAATAAAATAATTCTGTGTATCATAGCAGGAGAAATATTTTCACACACACCATTTTTTTTTTTTCTAATCACAGAGAAAATTACAGTTTTCCACGCAGAACATTTTTATGGTATTCCAATAACTATCTCCATAGGGAGCTACTTGAAGCATTGGAAAAAGTTTAACAACTCTCCAAAAGGACAAGATTTTTTTCTCTGCCCCTAGCTTTTCAAGGAGCTACAATAGCGAAATTTCCCAGTATTTAATGCTCACTGTAATTGGCAAGTATACTACTTACAAACTGGATTATGACCCTTTATTATAACATAAAGAATTTAATCTTGAATTTTTTGATAAAATAATAACAAAGTTTTAATAAATAGGAAGTTAAACTCTATTAAACCGTTGAAGTTTATTTTCACATGTTTTTGCTTCAGTAACATTGCACCCAAGGGGAAAAGTTCTAACTTTTGGGCAACAGATTTGGGAAACTGTGTTCCTCTTCAGGATGATAGACTCAGCCTTCTCTGAATAATCTTAATGAATCTTTGGGTTTTCATAAATGGCAATATTGCCATGACTCCCCGTGCTATACTCTCAGGTGTGACCTTCAGACTCTAGATCCAGGGCCTTTTTGGCCATTTCCACTTGGATGTTCCACAGGCTCCTCAAATATCTTTTGTTTCTATCTTCTGTCTCAGGAAACTGGGGGTTCTTCTTATGCACACACACACACACACACACACACACAACACTACATCATCAGTATCCAAACAAAACACTTTCAAGTCCTGCTGGTTCTACCTCCTAAATTCTAAAATTTTATCCTCACTGACCAGGTTTCAGCCCTCCTGCAAGACGTTCTCACTACTCTCTCTGCCTTCTTTTTCCACTCACCTACTTGGGGGCAAGCAGCCTGTAGCCCTCCTGTGACCAAAGCACTCTCTGTTCACAAGAGCTGTTGAGGGTGCAGTCACTCATCTCTGCTCCTTGTCACAGTGATGAAGGCATCTGGAACTGGCTCCTTGATGATTTCCGTAGTTTGATCACCAGGCGAGCCTTGAATTTTATTCTCTAGCAACATGTAACTGTTTGATGAACTAAAATGCTTACCGCTTTTTCAAACCTTTCTGCATCCTGTGTACATGTTATTAGGGGGACTTATGCTAATTCTAAACTGCAACATGCCTCTCTTCCACCCCCAAACTCTATTCCCTCACACTTGATAAGACTTTCCCAATGCAAATCCACCCCCAATCCCTTCAATAGCTCCTCATTTCACAAACCTCAGAAACTTTCCAGATGGCTTCCTCTTTGGGTTACCTACCCCAACCTTCTTCTAGTAGCACCTCCCTGACTGCTGTCACAGCTTCCTCTTCATACCTCATTGTAATTATTGGTCTATGTCTATATTTGATGCTGGTAAAAATTCATTTGTTTTTCTCTGTTTATTGCTTGAGACTCAGAATGATTTCTGGAAAAGTTCTCAAAATTTCTGAATAAATAATTATCTTTTCTTATAACACATATTTTATTTAAGGACTTTTTTGTTTTCAATTGCTAAGCAAAAATAGAATGATGATGAAAATGAAGCTAGTATTTAAAAAGTATTTCCTAAGTTTCAAGGAAAATATTCATGACACTATCGGGGCTTAAATAACAATATCACAAATGAAGACCTAACCAGCAGCCTCAGAAGCAAAAGTTTTTCTCTGACCTTTTTTTACCCTCATGTCTCTCAGTCCCATTCTCCTTTGAGGTGTTATAGAAACTAGAATCCCTCTTCCCCAAGGTAAATCATATAAACCAGAAGCCCCTTTCCCAAAAGCCAGACATGGAACCTAAAATGGATTGCTCTAACTTTTCTTCTGTCTTATCTCTGTAAAAACTTGCCACAAAGAATTTTCCAACCTAATTTGTTTTGTCTGTAGTTCATAAGACCGCTATTCCAGAGAGGGTCCTGCCCCATACCCAGATGGAATGAGTGCTCCTCAAAAAGGGCAAGAAGAATCTCGTAGACTACCCTTTCTGTGTTTTCCCTCCCAGTCTATCAGCATTAGATCATATCCTTTTCATCTAATCACATTTCTCCACAGCTGTTTATACTTTGTTGAACATAGGCACAAAAGTAGAAAATTTCCCTTGTGTCTTTGGGTCTTCATTCTGAATATTTCTATGTGTACACACTAAATAAATTCATGTACTTTCTCTCTAATTAGTCTGCCTTTTGCTAATTGATTTTTCCAGGAAATTTCAGAGGGTGGGGTGGAACTCACTCATTGGCCCCTGCAACACAATGGAGTTAGTGTGATTCACATTTTGAAAATAATGTGAACCAAGAGTAGAAAATAATGTATAAAATATTCTAATTTTCCATAGTCTGGAAGGGATATTGCAAGTGATTTTATTGTTGTTGCCACTGTGAATTTGTATTGTTGCTTTCTGCAATCGATTAAGCCAAAGTGTTGATAAAGAAAAACTTGCTGTAGGGGAGAAAACTGGTATCTTTTCAACACTCACAAGAGTCCTGGCTGCCGTATATGTAACCAAAAGACAGATTGACAGGAGGAAAGCGTAACAGATGTGTTTATCAAAGTTTTATGCCACATGGCAGCCTTCAGAGATGAAGACCCACGGAACCAGGGAAAACTATATTGTGTTAACTCTGATTAAAGAACTAGATAGCTGTGGAGAAGCATAATTTGACAAAATGTGTGATCTAATGGTAATAAATTGGGTGAAGAGGGATCCAGCCAGGCCTGCTCAGTTGCTTTTCTGTGTCCTCGTATGACAGGCTTCTCCCAGGTGTGGGGAGCAGGATATCTGACACATGAGAACCTTAGCGGGGAAAGGGAGTATAACCGTATGTTCATTTCCCCATGAACACAGCAAGCACACTGGGTTGCAACAGAGAAAGAGGTTTAATCGTAAAGTCACTGTATGAGGAGATGGGAGGAAACCTCAAATCCATATCTCTGAAGAATTTGGGGCTAGGGTTTTTAAGAGTTTTGGAATGGGCTGAAATGTTAACATCATTAATTGTCTGAAGAGTACACAGTGAAGTCGTGGGACAGAGAGATGAAGAAACTGTATTCTCCTGCTGATCCTGTAAGGGTCTTCAAACAGGTGGCTGGAATTTGAAACAAGCAATGAAAAACATCAGTGATCCTTCATCAAAAGCTTGTGATTCTAATGTCAAAGATACTGTCTATAGGAGCAATGAGGACTCGCACAGTCAGCCTCTAAGGCTGTGTGACTTTTAGCAGCAAGGAAGTGGCCCACCTACAGCCTGATTAGTGCATCTTGTGTTAGGCCTTTCTTGCATTGCTATTAAGAAATACTTTGAGATAGGATATTTTATAAGAAAAGATATTTAATTTGTTTAATTGGTTCTACAGGCTGTACAGGAAGTGTGGCACCACCTCTGCTTCTGAGGAACCCTCAGGAAGTTTACAACAGTGACAGAAGTTGAAGTGGGAACAGGAGTCCCACATGACAGAAGCAAGAGCAAGAGAGAGTGGGTGGGGAAGTGCCACACACTTAACCAACTCTCATGAGAACTTACTACTGTGAGAACAGCACCAAGCCATAAGGGATTTGCCCCCATGACCCAAACACCTCCCACGAGGCCCCACCTCCAGTATTGGAGATTGCATTTCAATATGAAATTTGGGTAAGGACAAATATCCAAACTATATCATATACTTATCACTAGATTTCTGTCTGGACCCAGAATGTAATTCTTGTCAACCCCGTGGGGGCAGTTTTAGGAGGAGACCAGAGGCCGTTTTCAGTCTCATGGCTTGCTGTGGAGGAGAATAATGCTAGTTTCTACAGCCTTCTTGGAACAGAAAGAGGAGTAGGAGAAAGGAGGGTGGGAGAAGTTTAGGAAGACACTTGCTCCTCAGGGCCTTCCAATTTCCTTCAGTTCAGAGAACTCTGCATGCCAAGGCACCATGCCTTGGGGTAGGGTGTTCTATGTCCTGACATTACTAAGGTGATTTAAAAACAACTGTCACTTCCTGGAGCTGATCAATGCCTTGGAACTGGCTTAAAGCCTGGAGCTGTTAGCCTGTGATGCCCAGAGGTCTATAACCTGCAGCTTGAGACATAACTATGCAAATCTTTTTTCTCAGCATTTGTATTTCTTAAAAGAATGTGGATTTTACTGGCATTATATTTTATCACCTACTCCAATCAATGAGAGAGTATCCTCTGATAATTTATAACCCAAAGCTCAAATCTAGTGGAAAAGAATGACATATAAAATCAAATTTAATAAATTGATGAGCTATGAGACAATGTGGTTAAATGAAATTAAAAATCATGTCATCTAGTGCTCATTTATGAATGTCATTTCATGATAATATTAGCAGGTAAAAATTAGCCATATCCAATTTATTGTAAGGGAGGGAAATGTTTAACATTATATAAACATATGCCTAGAACATACATTATATGTCAGAGACATTCTTTTTCTAATTTAATAGTTTACTAAACTTATAGAGACTTAGTAACTATCAAAAGTAATTTTTAGGAAAAGGTAAAATCATAACTCTCAGAGGTATGAAAATGATCACATGTTAAATAACTTATTTATTCACATGATATGAGAGAACTGAGTAGATGTTATAGCCTGTCTAAAGGAAAAGTAAAAACAGCACAAATGTATAGGAATAAAAAAATGATGAAACAAATTGCAAATGGGACAAAACTGGTTTTCCTCCAATGAAGGGAGTCAGTTAAAATACTTATCAAAGTGGACAGAATTTGCATATCTATCAGTTATGCCTGCAATTTGCAAAGCTTTGTTATGTCACTCAAAGATTATGAATAGGGCTAGAATCTGATACCCCTCAAGGGTGTGCTATACATAATGGATAGTTTTCCACTGAAAGCCTTTTTTCTCTACATAACTTATTTAGATTACACAGTACCTAGAGGAAACAGGATGAACCCAGATTAAGTTTCCTGCTTAGCCCAAATTATTCATCACTATGATTTATGCAAATTATAAACAGATGCTTCAAGTAATAGTAAAGTACTATCATGTCTTTTTGTTAGATTTTCTCCTCTTGTGCAATATTTTTAATAGAATTAATAAAGTGTATCTTCTTATTGTGATCATATTCTTTATAAAACTATAATCAGTGATGCAAATCACTTTGTAACTCTTGGTTCTTTCCAGGAGATATTCCTGAAAATTAACTGAAAAAAACAGGAACTAATTAAAAATGGAATATTTTCTACTTTATATTAATGTACTTACTTAGTTCAGGAATTGACAGTTTATCTTTATTTTTTCATTTTTTTCCTCAAAGCAGATCTACTAAAGGAATTATTTCATAATAAAACAGTTTGTTACAATTGAAGGAAAAACGTGGACTTGGTGTCCAGGGATCTTCATTTAGTCCCAGCTATGGTATTAACTGGCTATGGAAATGCGGACAACTCAGTTTCAGTATATCTCAGTTTATTAATCTAAATAAATCAATTAAATAATAAATTGATTATCTTCACAGACTGCTTCTAATTTTATAACTATACAAGCACTTGGTTATCACTTTATAAACTTATTGTTACAGAATAATTTTTGAAAGAGGAAAGATAATAATTCTTGAATAGATGTAAAATAAACACCTGTTCAGGATTTTATATAGCTAATTAATGAAGGAATCTATACTATGTAAAATTTAACTAAAAGGAGAAACCTAAGAAGAGACATATTTATAGATCAGAAATGCTAAAATACATTTGCAAATGAATACAAAACTTGCTATTCCAGGAGTTGGGGAGGACAGTCAAGAAAATTCAACCAGACTGAATGTATTTACATGTCAATAGATAAGCCTCTTTCACATTTTCTTCAATTCTTTACAATTACCAGTGTTAGAAAATAGCCCCAAGGCTATGAAAGGCCTAGAACCCCTGTAGAATCAGAATCAAAATCAGATAAACTGTTAGAGCGTGCTCTAAAAAATTAAGCATCAATTTTCCCCCTACATGATCATATAAACAAACTTTAAATTTAACATATCTTTCTTATTTTCTAAAATGACAATGTTTATAGCTGAGATTTTTGTGTGACTTACAATATAAGTGTATGTGGACAAAGATTCTTTGCTTGGTCAAATTTTAGTCATGCTTTTGAATCTTCTTCAAGGACGATCTGTGCACTTTCTTGTAAAATCCAGTTTTAGCAAAGCAGCCTGCTAAATCAGTTTAGCAAGAACTCCTCACCCTGGATATCTGATCACCCTAAATATATTATTGGGTTCTTCATGTAACCACCCAATGAGTTCACCTTGCCTGCTGCCTAGACAGATCCAATTTATCAAGATAGGGGAATTGCAATGGAGAAAGAGTAATTCATGCAGCGTTGGCTGTGTGGCAGACCACAGGTTTATTATTACTCAAATCAGTCTCTCTGAGCATTCAAGGATCAGAGATTTTAAGGATAATTTGGCGGGTATTGGCTCAGAAAGTGGGGTGTACTGATTGGTCACGTTGAAAATGAAATCATAGGGAGTTGAAGTGAGTTCTTGGTGACTTCTGTTCCTGGGTGGGATCAGAGGCCTGGTTGAGCCAGTTCTGGGTGATGTCATCTGCTGTATGAGAATGCAAGAGCTGCAAAATATCTCAAATACTGATCTTAGGTTTTACAATAGTGATGTTATTCCCAGGAGCAATTTGGGGAGGTTCAGACTCTTGCAGCCAGAGTCTGTATGGCTCCTAAACAGTGATATCTAGTCTTGTAGCTAATTTGTTAGTCCTACAAAGGCAGACTGGTCCCCAGACTAGAAGGGGTTTTTTGGGAAAGGGCTATTATCCATTTTGTTTCAGGATTTAAACTATAAACTAAATTTCTTCCCAAGACTAGTTCAGCCTACACCTAGGAATGAACAAAGACAGTTTAAAGGTTAGAAGGAAGAAGGGGTCGGTTAGGTCTGATCTCTTTCACTGACATAATTTCCCCAGTTATAAATTTGCAAAGGTGGTTTTACTCATTCTCCACCCTTTCCCAGGTAATGTCTATCCACCCTGGCCTCTCTTCAGCAAGAATCCATTTAGCTGAGTTTATCCAGAATGCCCCCTCCCCCTGATGTACCTTCTTAGTAAGTTTCCATCTACCGACCTCCGCACTGGCTATAAATTGCCATCTACTGGCCTCCACTCCTTGGCTATAAATTCCAACTTGCACATACTGTATTCACAGTTGATCCTGATTTCTGTCCCCACTGAAAGACCTGATAGTTCTAAAGTTTCCTTTACCATATTTTAACAAATATTATTGAAAAAAAAATTTAACAAGAGTCAGCTCTTTACTATCAAAAGCCCTGGTTTGCTTGAAATTTGATTTTTTTTTTTTCCATTTTGAATCCCTCATTAAATATAAGTCGAAATAGTGGCTTGCTACAAAGAGAATAAAATTTACATTAGGTCAGCTTGGGTTAACATAGTTTACTCCATGATTAACTATCTAGAACTATATGCAGTTTACTTACATTTTGAGACTAAGCTTCTTAATATATAATAAATATCAGAATAATAACACCTCCCTTTAGGAGGTATTATCAGTTTGGCTGCATGGGTAACAGGAATACATTTTAGTTATTTTGAGAAGCAGGGGAGGATTGAGAAAGGGGAGAGGAGGCAGAGAGGAAGAAGGGACAGAGAGGAAAAGAAGCAGCATGATGATTTCATGGAGACTGATGCTTTGAAGGAACACCAAAGTTAAAATAAATTTGGACTACATAAACAAATAAAAATAAATAAAAGAACAGAATCAAGGATAAAAAAAAAAAAAAAAAAAAAAAAAAAAAAAAAAAAAAAAAAAAACATGATGCAAACACTAAGTGCTGTGAGAAGACAGGGAATGAAGAAGCCTGAAGATTTCCTTAAGACTGTCAACCCAAATATGAATAAAGCCTGCCTTATGCAAGGTTGGAGCTAAAACTCACCCTTCTGAATGAATTACTTTCAGTTGTGGGACTGTACAGAGAAAAGGCCAAAGGATAAACTGAGTGAGACCAAAAGATACAAAGGCACCAAATTAAATATCCCAACAAAAAGTTTGTACATAAAAGGTAGTGATTTTGAAGGGCACTTAAAAATACAAGATTTTACTTAACAAGGTTGAAAAAATTGTGTTTCTGACATAAGTTTAGGGTGACTTGCATAGACTCTGTACTATGAAAATCTCCCTGAGTTTACTGCAACTGCTCCACCTTGACCCTAAACTGTGTGCTTTGGGAGGAAGACTATTCCTCTATCAACTTAGGGTCAACTGATCTAGAGCCTGTCAATTAACTGATAATAGAAAAGATTAACAGGAGAAAAGACAAGTTTTATTTACATGTGCACATGGCAGTATTCAGTAATGAGTAATACATTAAATACTCAGAAGTAAAGATGTGTGGGTGATGCATGTGGAGTTGGTGGAGCAGGTTTAGAGTTTCAGTAAAAAAATGGAAGGCTCCATTTGTTTTTGTAGGTTAATGACAGCTGAAATTGTACTTTCTAGCAGTCTTCTCCTAAATAGGAAACTCCTCTCGGGGCAGGGGACAGGGGCTGTCAATGGAAAATTTATTCTGAGGGGGCTCTGAAACTGCCTTTGCAAAAATTATAGCAGTGAGATAAATCTAACATAACTGACCCCATGTTGCTTCTAACCTCACAGGATAACTAGTCTTGCTCATTTCTGGGCATAGGCCAAGCTAACTGTGGAAGGAATTTAGTTTATAAGTTAACTTTAAAGCAAGGATGATAATAGTCTCTTCCTCAAATTAAGGCCCTCCTTATTCGGGGACTTACCTTTGTAAGATAAATGAAAAACCACAAGATAAGAATTATGGCTGGGGCCCAAATTCTCCTAATAGGAATAATTAAATAACAACTAGTCATTGTTTTCTAACTTGTCTTTTTATAATTGCTTACTACTCAGGAGTTACATAGCCAGTGGTCACAAGGTTTGTAACTTCCTCAGTTGTCCCTGTAGATAACATCATGATTATGAAATCTAACACTTGTGTTTGGGATATTTTTCAGATCTTGCATTCTAGTGGACCAACTAGCACACCTGAACCAGTGATTCATACCAAAAACTGACTCAACTAGTCCTGTGATCCCCATCATGAACTGACTCAGCACATAAAGACAGTTTCAACACTCCATGATTTCATCCCTGACCCAATGAATAAGCATTCCCCATTCCCCAGCCTCCTGCCCACTATACTATCCTTGAAAACCCCAGCCTCCAAATTCTTAGGGAGGTGGATTTGAGAAGTATCCCCTACTCTGCATGCTCAGCCATCCTGCAATGATTAAACTCTTTCCCTGCTGCAACAACTGCTATCTTGGTGTATTGGCTTTTTCTGTGAAGCTGATAAAAACAGCCTAGTGGGTTGTAACAGCTCTGCTTAGTTGTAGATAATGTTTCTTTCTCTACCTGTTGATTATTCATGTTTCCAGTTTACAGTAATATTAATACTACTTTAGTGGGTTCTTAGTCTCTTCATTTCCCCCTCTTTGAAAGTTCCCAAGAAGTTTCAAAAATAAGAACATAGGTTGATTATTATGAGCAGAAGATATGATTAGAAGTCGAGAGGTAAAAACTCTGCAAAGAGAAAGAAGAATATGCAGGAGAACAAGATGAATCAGCAGAAAAGAGTAAATCTAATTACATTGCTTCATATTTTGTTGAACCAGGCTCTCAGTCCTAAAAGCAGAGAGGGTCTTTGCTTGATGATGTAAGTAATCAAAAATTTAATGAGCGATGTTTCCATGGAAATAAAAACAAAAACAAACATTCATAGACAGATTTATTCTAAGCAGCTAATTCACATGATTATGGGGACTGATCAGTTTTAGGATCTGCAGTTGGTAAGCTGGAGACCTGGAAAAGCTAATGGCATAGATCCAGTACAAGTCTGGAGAAAAAAAATTAATGTCACAGCTGGAAGGCAATCGAGCATGAGAAATTCCCTCTAATTTGATGAAAGGTCAGCATTTTTGTTTCATCCAGGTCTTCTTTTGATTGGATGAGGCCTACCTACATTAGGAAGGCCAATCTGCTTTATTTAATTTATTGTTTTAAATGTTTAATCCTAAAATACCCTCACAGAAACACCCAGAATAATATTTGACCAAATATCTGGGCACTCCATGGCCCAGTCAAGTTGATGCATAAAATTAAGCATCGCAGGTTTACCGTTTGTCACCTTGCCATCCATATGTATCTCCTACACCATACTTAATCTTCAAATTAAGACAATAACAAGGTCCTAATTTCATCTAACATGATGCAGCTATCCTGCATACAATTGAATCTGTACTAACCCCTTCCCCAGAAAAGGAGGTAAAGCCCTTGAGTGATGTCTGCTCTTCTCCTTGATATCCCATGTCAATGCAATGATGTAAAATTAACAATGTTCAAATACTGAAATCTAGTCAATACATCAGATGTTATATGATGAGAGAAGAAAGTAAAGGTATTGTTTTGTATGTGTTATTGACTGAATTGTATCCCCCCTCAAATTTATATGTTGAAGCACTAACACATAATGTGACTATATTTGGAAATAGGGCCTAGATTAAATAGGGGTAATTAATGTTCAATGAGGTCATAAGAGTGAGGCCCTGTTACTATAGAATTTGTGTCTTTTTAAGAAGAGACAGTGCTCTCTATGAGGATGCCATCCACAAGCCAGTAAGAAAGTCTCACTATGGCTGAATCATGCTGACACCATGATCTCAGACTTCCAGCCTGCACGACCTCATACACATTTTAGTACCCAAGAACTTGAGTGCTTTTGAACAAACACCCAAACATGTGGAAGTGACTTTGTAATTAGACTGGAAGAGTTGTAAAGTGCATACTAGAAATATAAACATTATGGGCAATTTTGATAATATCTCAGATAGAAATGAAATTTTTGGAAATTGAAAGAATGATAATTCTTATTATAAAATGGCAACCAACTTAGTTGAACTCTGCTTTAGATTTGGTTGAAGGTAGAACTTACAAGTGATGATATTAGATATTGATCTGAGGAGATTTTTAATCAGTGTTGAAGATACAGCTTGGTTTCTCTGGACTACTTAGGGTAAATGTGAAAGGAGAAAGATGATGTGAAGAAGGAATTGTAAACAGAAAATAATCAGATCTCAAAGATTAGGAAAATTATCAGCCTATACGTGTTACCAAAACTGTGAAAGCTTGTTCTCAAGTCAACATCAAGAATGTGGTGAAACAACTAATTGATAAACAGATCATGGATCATGGGTGCAACTCATGAAATTAATCAGCCATCTCAAAGGAGGCCAAGAATAGAGCTGAGAATATACCAGCAAAGATGTGACAATTTGAATTAAAGGAGACAGAAGCAGTGGGATGGAAAGAAGAAAGACTGCTGGGCATTTTGGATGCTACAGGACTGAAACATAGAGCTACTGGCTGTGAATGGGCACTATTCCTCAAGGAGATGGATGAATTATTTCAGAGGCAGTTCGGAGATCATCAAGGCTGTCACTTCTAACATGGGCCCAGGGAGCAAGGCTATTTCCTCCTTGGTTTCAAGTGGTGGGAGCACCTATCTTAATTCAGTAGGCCAAGATGACCCCACCCAGCACCTTAGGGGCAGGGCCACCTGCAGAGTACCACCTGGATGAGTCTCCACAGAGTGCTTCAAGAGAGGAACTCTTGCAGAGAGCTGCGGAGGAGGTGCTCAGAAGAGCCAGATGGATGGACCACTCCATAGAACATTGAGAGTGATGCTGCCATAACAGTGAGCCTGGAAGGTGGGATACTGAGGCAAAGAAGATTATGTTTTAACCTTAAGATCTAATGGAATTCACCTTCCTAGGTTTTGGACGTGTTTGGATCTTTCTTCCCTTTCTTCTTTCTTTTTCTACCCCTCTTTTGTAGTGGGAATATCTATCATATGCCTCTCCACTGCTATATTTTGGAAGCACACAATTTGTCTAGTTTAACAGATTCTAGAGAAGAATTTTGTCTGAGGATAAATTATATCTTAACTCGCAGATCTGATTTAGATGACATTCATATGAGACTTTGAACTTGAGACTTTAGAGCGAATGCTGAAATGAGTTAGGACTTGGAGGCTGTTGGGATGAAATAGATGTATTGTGCACCGAAGAGAAGGGCATACATTTTGAGGGCAGCAGGGGTGGAATGCTGTTGGTTTAATAGAGTTTCCCCCAAAATTTATATCTTCAGTTTTTAACCTCTAACATGAATGCATTGAGAGATACAGCCAAAAAGGAGATGAAGTTAAATGAGGTCAATGAGGGTGGTTCTTTGATATGATAGGACTACTGTTCTTATAAGAAGAGACACAGGAGAACTCACCCATTGTCTCTGTATGTCACATGAGGACACAATGAGAAGTTTGCATTGTATAAGTCAGGAAGAGGAGACCAGACCATTCTGACACCTTGATCTCTGACTTTCAGCCTCCACAACTGTAAGAATACAAATTTCTATTGTTTAAACCACTCAGACTTTGTTACTTTGTTATTGCACCCTGAACTAACTGATGTGTATATATATATATCTATATATATACACACACATACACACACACTTATATATACACATACACACACATATAAATTTATATATACACACACATATATAAATGTATATATACACACATTTGTATGTGTATATATGTATGTATAACTGTATACATATATATACACATGGAAAAAATGTAGTGTACAGGAGTGGGGACAATGAGCATTTGGGCTTCTTTTTCATGTAACCTACTTGCGCTTAAGAGTCTGCTCAGAATTTGATAATGGAGTATTGCTATGCATGCCATAGTGTATAGGAATGCATAACAATACATTAGCACATAGAAATGCACTAAAATGAGGAGTACGTTGTCTCCTAAATCCAGATAGGCTTCCTAGGCATTATGCCTCTTTTAAGTTGTAGAAGAGACCAGATGAACAACTTATTTTTCATCTTAGAAAGAATACCTTGACATACTACACATCACTGTACCCCTAAAAGTTTTATTGAGGTGTATGCTCCCCAAATTTTAGTTAGACTTATTTCTCACCTACCCATTGACCTGCAAGTGATTTAGCAATAATTACAGAGTAGTTGCTATTCACAATTCTTGTTTGCTAAGTCCAGTCAGCATTATATGTATATATATATATTATATTTTACTAATATAATATAATATATATTATATAATATATATGACAAAGTAAAAAGAAAAGGAGAAAATGTTTCTGTCAATTATCTTCATTTCTGTAACTAGTCATTTGACCATAGCTCGTATTTATAGTTACCTTCTCTACTAGCCATCCCGTATTTCTTTTGCCTTTAGCAAGAACCTCAGCTAGTTATGGTTGTTTATCTGGTAGGGTTACCCAACCTTCATTCTTGAAGGATATGACCCATTAGCAGTTCTGTCTTGATTGTTATTGTAGTTTACCATTGACCTTAATTACAGCACATGATAATACTGAGAGACAACCACAGGGATCCCCTGCATTTTTCTTACCTGTGCTGTAGAGTAGTAGCCTAATTTCCTCCTGTCAGTCATGATCAATCATTCCACCCAGCACAATAATGCCCTTTTTTGCCTATTGAATCAAAGGTTTAAGAAGTCCAAAGTGAGTGGGTCACATCTTAACTTCCAGTTCAGTAGATCATTGAGTATCCTGGTGAAGAGATTCCTCACTCTGGAACTAAGACTGTTAGGCCAGCAGAGCGTAAGATGATTGCAAAAGAAAGCAAAACTTTTGTTAGTGGGTAATTAAAGGTAACAGTGAGTAGTGACACTCCATCCCCATCTCTTGATTCCTGTATCTGTGAATCCTAACTATAGGAGAAACAATTTTATATATTAGACACCTATTCAGAGCATACACAGACTTATTTAGAGCCTTTCCCCAACTTTGCAAAGTATTGCCGTGCACCTATGGCTGTAACTGAATCTTCAAAAATCCATCCCATAGTTAAATGAAGCCAGCTACTTTAGGATAATGAGGAACATAGTAAAACCATTAATTCCTTAAGCATGGACCTATTACCACACTTCATTTGCTGTGAAGTGAGTTCCTTGATCATAATCAATGCTCTGTGGAACACCATGACATGAGAGAGACATTCTGTAAATTCATGGTTAAAAGTTTTGGCAGAAGCATGCAGGAAGGATAAACCTATATTCAAAGTAAGTTTCTATTAATAAAAAAATAAATATTGCCCCTTTCACGATGGAAAGGCACTAATATAATAAAGCTACCAGAAGATAGCTGGATCATGACCCTGGGGAATGGTGCCACTTGTTTACTGCTGCTGGTAGATTGGACACTCAGCAGTGGCCATCTCCGGGTCAGTCTTAGTGAATGCACATCCATATTGTTGAGCCCATGCATAATCTCAACTTCTGACATCATGAGCACTCTTTTCATGAGCAATACAGCAGTGGATGGGGAAGGAGGCTGACTTGCATCCACAGAGTGAGTCATCCCATCCATTTTAGTATTAAAACTCTCCTCTGCTGAGGTTATCCTTTGCTACATATTCACATGTGATACAGATAACTTTACTTTTTTTTTGGCCCATTCAGGAGCGTTCATGTACATGCCTCTTCCCCAAATTTATTTGCCACCGATTTTCCAACCATGTTCCTTCCAAGTCCTTGATAATCCAGTCAAACCATTGGCCACAAATCATAAATTGGTATATAATTGCACATCTGACCATTTCTCCTTCCAAGCAAATTCACAACCATGTACATTGCTTGTAGATCTTCCCACTGTGATTTCCACCAAAAGACTTTTCCTTTACCACAGTCCTTCAGAGATGTCCCCGAGAAAGGTTATAGGGTAGCAGTTGTCAACTTTTAAGTGGTGCCTGCATATCTTGAAGAATTATCTGTAAACTAGGTTCAGGTCTTCTCTCCCTCTGTCAACTAATTGTAGGGAACTTCCCATGAGCCCATAGATACAGAATGGGAGAAAAAAAAATGTAGTGTACAGGAGTGGGGACAATGGGCATTTGGGCTTCTTTTTCATGTAACTTACTTGTGTTTAAGTGTCTGCTCAGAATTTGATAATGGAGTATTGCTATGCATGCCAAACTTTATGATTTGGTGGGTCAGATAATATCCAGTTAATGGTAGAAATGTCAGGTCACATGGTAACCTGGAAGCTCACAGTTAAGCATTCAGCCTCTTCTAAGATTCAACAGCAGGTCAAGAGCCTGGATGGAGGACAGAAGGGCCTTGCTCCAAAATTCTAAGGACTTGTTCTATGATTCACCTACAGGGGCCTGCCAAGGGCTACAATCAGTATCCCTATCTGCCACTACACTTTAAGCACAATAAAATCTGCTGTATTTTATGGCTCAAGTAGAAGAGCAGCTTACACAGGAGACAAGACAGGCTGGAGAGCCTTCTCTTGTTTGGGGTCTCACTCAGTACTGGCAGCTTTTTTGGGGTCACTCAGTAAAAGGACCAGAGCAATGCACTGAAATGAGGAATATGTTGCCTCCTAAATCCAAATAGGTGTTCTAGGCATTGTCCCTCTTTTAAGTTGTAGAAGAGACCAGATGAAACAGCTTATTTTTCACCTTAGAAATAATACCTTGACATACTCACACCCCTGGACCCCTAGAAGTTTCATTGGGATGTATGGCCCCTGAATTTTAGTTGGACTTATTTCTCACCTACGCATTTACCTGCAAATGATTTACCAATAATTATAGAGTACTTGCTATTCATATATCTAGTTTGTTAAGTCCATGTCCAGTCAGCATGCTATTAATATAATGGATTAGTATGATATTTTGCAGAAAGAAAAGGCAATCAAGATTCCTATGAGCCAAATTATGACATAAGACTGAAGAGTTGACATACCCCTAAAATATGACAGGGGAGGTGTGGCCAGTCTTGCCAGCCGAAAGCAAATTGCTTCTGTTGGTCCTTATTGACAGAGATGTACGAAAAAGCATTTGGCAGATCAACAGGTGCATAAAAAGTAACAGGTTGTGTGTTAATTGCCCAAGGAGTGAAACCACGTCTGATAGAAGTTTCAGTTGGACCTACCACTTGATTAAGCTTATAGTAATCCACTGTCACTCTTCAAGATTCACCTGTTTTCTGCACAGGCCAAATAGGAAAGTTGAATGGGAATGTAATGGGAATCACAAATCTTGTATCTTTTAAGTCTTGATGATGGCACTAATATCTAGACTCCCTCAGTAACATAGTATTGCTTTTGTTTTACTCTGCTTCCAGATAGAGGAAAATATGGTGGCTCCCTCCTGGCCTTTGCTATTGATGTACTTTCAATGCTATTGATATACTTTCGATGTTTGTCCTCTCCAAATCTTATGTTGAAATATGATCCCCAATGATGGAGATAGGGCTGAGTGGGAGGTGTTTGGGTCAGGGGATGGATCCCTCATGAATGGCTTGGTCCCCTCCCCAAGGTAATGAGTGGGTTCTCACTCTCTCAGTTCACGTGAGAGTTGATTGTTTAAAAAAACATGGCAACTCTCTTACTCCCCCTTTCACCACGTGACACACCTGTTCCCCCTTCATCTTCCACCATAATTTTAAGCTTATTGAGACTTCACCAGAAATAGATGCTGGCGCCATGGCTCTTCTACAGTCTGCCAACAAAAAGTTCTTCTTTTTTTTTTTTTTTTTAATAGATTACACAGCCTCAGATACTTCTTTATAGAAATGTGAAATGGATTACTACACTATCATAATAAATATCACTCCATGAGTTAGGGAACCAATGTGGGGGTTTTGCCAGATGTTAAATATGTGTATTCCAATTATTCATTCCCAAATTGAAGGGATAACCACAGGACAGGTTTGGAGATGGATGGTCAACTGCGAGACGGATCTAAGCTAAAACTTCATTGCTCACCTGACCACCATAAGCCCCTACTCTGATGTGTGGACCACAGATACATATTGGTTCTCCTGAAATTAATAAGATGTGAGAACCAATGTCCACTAGTCCTTGATTTCTAGTTATTTTCTTTTCCCCAATGCACTATTACGCTGGTAAAAGGCTGTAGGTCCATTTATAGAAGGCTGTGAGAAAAATTAACATTATAAATTTTTTACGGTGTGCTGGGGTCCTTCATCAAGCTCTTTTGGGTCTGTAAGCTGTCTCAAGTCTGAAAATTAATTAAAAGTCTGTAGTTCTCTGTTTTAATGATTTAAGTAACACTTTTTGCTGACTTAATGTGTACATTTCTCTTCATACAGATCAACTACAATTTAGCAATTTTCCTGTCTATTTCACTTTAGGAACACCATGACCAGATAGGCAATGCCAGAGGTCTGTGTGAATCAGACTATTCTGATTGTCCCTTTGACTTGCTGTTCATTACAGTAATCACATCCATCTTACTTTTAGAGGTTGAGTGCTTCCACTTAGCCCCTGAAGCCCTGACATCGAAATATTCCCACTACATTTAGGTTTTCCCAGTTAGTAACTGAAGTCCCCACTAAAAGTATGGACTATGGAGAAGCATGACTACAGAACTCTTCAAGAATTCTGGGGCTGTCCTCACACATTTAGTTCTCATAGTTGTGCTAAAAAGTATGTCCTATGGGCCCTGCCAGAGTGAAAAAATGACAAATCCACTTTAACATTCCCATCTCCCTAAGGCTCTGGATGGGTTTGCACCATTATCTTGAAAGTACAATGCTGAACACCATCATCTCAAATGTTAAAAATTCAAAGCACCAACATCCTTAAAATCTAAAATCCCCAATATCACAATCTTGGAAGATTAAAATCCCCCTAAAATAATTCTGGAAATAATAATTTTAAAATGCTTTAAAATACAATTATTTACATTTTTAAAGCTAGTAAAGGGAGCAGTAAAGTAAGGGAGTTCACTTGATAAACATAAAAAACACAACTTTATTGGCCACTTTACACAATGAACTAGGCAATTACAACATATTTTGGGAAGCATAAACACTCAGATATACCAATGACAGTCACACAAGCATAACAGTTATGAGCAGGTGAGCCATATTCATAAAGAGGTAGATCAAAATGTTTATTAATTGTGTGCACCCAGATCTACTGTGAAGGACAGCTTAAGACTTTTGATGAGACTGACCAAAGCCTACACAGGTCACTGCCACATATGAAGTTGCCCAATGAGCCGAGATCTTGAGAAATTTTATCTTTCACAAATCAGATGTACAAAGCAGACATCGCTTCATTTGTTGATGAAGTTTCAACATTTATATTGTTAAGTTTTAAGAAGTCACACATTTGTAAATTTAGAAGAGACTTTATTTCTCGTAAACAGGTATAGTCTGCAAGGTTGCAATCTTGCAGGCCAGGAAGCAAGAATTTGGCCGGAGACAAAAGACAGGAACTTTGAAGGAGAGATTGGGGAAGGAGCTTTATGCTAAACAGGTAGGTTAAACATACATATTCAGCAGGTTACAGAAGGAGCTGTGAATATTCGTGACAGTGGTCCTGACACATGCATATTGAAAAAACATGCATGTAACATGCAACCCATGTTCACTTTGGGGTGGACACTTAACATTGAAATGTATTACAATTTGGCACTGTATGTCAAAAGGTCTTTTCAGAACATGAAGGCACACAAGTGTCCAGCCTCTATAAACTGGCCAAAACCAGTTCATGGCCAGTGGTCTTCTTATCAGGAGGAAGTTACTGAAATCAGTCTCTTGTGCTGTTAAAGTTGTAGTCATGGTTAGTGGAACAGGAGCTCAGTCAGTTACTGTTCATGAGCTAGATGAGTTGTAATTGTTTGGATGTTACTTATCTCAAGGTCGGCACTTGTTTAGCTGTTAGAGAAAAAGAAAAACCTGTGTCAGTGAGAATATAGTTAGCTTTTTAAGTGTAGAGTTGTGTGACTTGATCCTTGCCTGATTAGGCCTTAGGTTTTTATTTTTTAATTTTACTTTAAGTTCTGGGATACATGTGCAGAACATGAAGGTTTGTTACATAAGTATACATGTGTCAGGGTGGTTTGGTGCACCTATCAACCTGTAATCTTGGTTTTAAGTCCCACATACATTAGGTATGTGTCCTAATGTTCATCCTCTCCTAGCCCACCACCTGGCAACAGGCCCCGGTGTGTGATGTTCCCCTCCCTGTGTCCATGTGTTCTCATTGTTCAACTCCCATTTATGATAGAGAACATGCAGTGTTTGGTTTTCTGTTCCTGTGTTAGTTTGTCTTATGATCTCTGTTTTATTAATGCTGGACAGTTGTCGTGTCTAAACCATAGAAGGAAGAGGAGTATAATAAGGCTTGTCTGACCTCCCATCCCATCATGGCTAGGAATGCAGTACTAGTGCTTTCCTTCTTCTTGACCACGAAGGAGTCTGTTCAGTCAGTGGTTAACTTAGGATTTGAGTTTTAGTTTACAATAAGCTCACACACAATGTTTGTAAAGTCAATATAGTGATAAGACACATTCATGGGATCAGATTTGCAAAAAGTGAATAAAGTTAGTTAGAACCCTAGAAGTCATTACACAATTTATACCTCCAGCATTAGAAATGATATGAAAGGGAAGTGCATAGCATAGCAAATTGGCACTCTGTGTAAAGGGACAGAAGTCATACATGATTGAATAATTTGGCAGGATGAGTTTCCTGTATTTTTTGCCTATATTTTAACTTCTATAATCTTCAAAACATTAATTGCACTTGTATTTAGACAGTGGTTATGATCTACAAATTTAAGTATATGCTGTCCATTTGAAAGTCTGGTCATTGTGGCCATTGCAATTCAGTGATTTTCTGCTTTGGTAGTACTACTAATAATTAGCTCCTAAACCTTTATCTGTCACCATTAAATAGCCTCATACACTTAATTTATCACAGTCTTTTATAAGGAAACAATTTCACACATCTCTTCCATTGTGTTGTAAGGAAAACAGTAAGAGGAAATGATATTCTACTCCCTAATACCCAATCTGTGCTAGTCAGAGTTCTTGAGACAGACAGAACCAACAAGATTAAGTATATAGATATGTGAGAGGGGATTTATTAAGGAAATTGGCTTACATGATTCTGATGACTGAGAAGTCCCATGACAGGCTATCTGCAAGCTGGAGACACTGGGATGCCTGTAGGATGGCTTAGTCCAAATACAAAGGCCTTAGAACCAGTGAAGAAAGCTGAAAATATAACTCTCAGTCCAAAGCCAAAAGCCTCAGGGTCCAAAGAGTCACTGATGTAGGTGTTAGAGTCCAAAGGTTGGTGAGCCTGGAGTTCTGATGTCCAGGACAGAAGAAGAAAAGTCTGTCCCAGCTCTCAGAGTAAGGCCAACTCACCTTCTCTATTTGTTCCCTTTGACTTTTGGCTGATTGAATGGTGCCCAACAACAATATTGAGGGCAGATCTTCCTCACTTTGTCCACTCAGACACACACACTAATCTCCTCCAGAAACACCTTCATAGACACACCCCAAATAATGCTTAACCAGGTTTTTAGGTATTCCCTTACTCTAGTCAGGTTGACACCTAAAACTAAGGCATGAGTCTACTCTTTTTCAAGTTGGCACCCATATACACCTCTTTAAACTATGAAACTATGCTTAATTTCTAAATAAAGACAACAAGGTGATAGTTCTGTCTGGTATGATGCAGCTATCCTACATACAACCCCAAACACAATAATCTCTTCCTTAGAATTTGGCTTTCATGATTTCATATTTGGAATTTTAATATTTTAGGGTTTTAGGCATTAGGGATTTTAGACTTTGGGGATTTTGAGCTTTCCCGATTTCAACATTCAGGATTACATCATTTGGGATTTTGATTGATATTACTTTGTGTCCCTTCCTCTATGTTAAGCCAAGGAAACACTTCCAACTTGCTCACTGTGGGTCACCTTTTGGTTCATATTTCAGCCAACCAACCTGTTAAAGCCCCTTCTAATATCTCAAACTATGACATTAAATACAGAATATCTGCTTAGTTATCTCACATCAATAAATCTGCACTGATCCAACTTTTTATTCCTTCAAGAATTTTTCTACACCCATAATATCCATCCCCACACATGCTCTCTGAATTTAGAAAACTCAAGTTTATTTTTTTAATGTAGTGCATCTTTACATGGATCATACTGTGTGCCTCATCTTAATGGTCTACTGGAATTTGAGCCTAGTTACAGGGCAAGAAGCAAAGAGGGTGGTTGTGTGGGTCCTAAGGAGAATCAGCATTGCTTCTCAGGGCAACTGCCTCAGGAGAGGTCGTTATGGTTTCCTCAAGCAATTCAGATTTAATCTCCTCAAATATGTGTGAAGAGTCTTTTTCCATTAGGGATGGAGAGACTTCTTTTAATTGAGGTGGGGACACTACTTTCATTGGCAAAGAATTTTCATCAGAAATTTGAGGCTCAATGTTCCTACCTTCATCAGGACTCTACCACACCTCCCCATTCAAACTTACAGGATTCTATTATTTCCCAATCAATGCTCTCACTTTAATAGCAGATATCCTGTAAGGCTAAAAGTATAACATACATTAAAACTCAGCCACTTGCAGAATGAAATTCTAGGACTGATTTTCAGTAAACTCAGCCTAGCAGCTATAAGAGGTAAGACTCTTTTTCAGGGCAATATTGAAGTTTTCGGATCATTTACACCATGTTGAGCTAGGAGTTTGAATCTATGAGCTTATTCCTTTCTTTTTGTATTTTGTCCAACAATATTGGAAGAAACCGGCCAATCTCATTTATTCATTACTACTACAGTTTAAATATTTTTGTCCTTTTTAAAGTTCATGTTAAAACTTAATCTCCTCCAAAATTCAGGAGTTGCCAGAGTGAGAGTATTAAGAGGTGGGATATTTAAAAGATGGTAGGCCAGGAAGTCTGCTCTCGTGTTAATAGGATTAACACATTTTCTTTAAGGGGCTTCATATAATGTTTGGGTAGCCTGTTAGCTTGCCTTCTGTCTGCCTTTTGTCATATGTGTACACAGCAAGAAGGCCCTTGATCTTGGACTTCCAAACCTCCAAAAATGTGAAAAAAAATATATATCTGCTCTTTATAAATTACTCAGTGTGTAGTATTGTGTTAAAGCAGCACAAAATGGACTAAGACATTTAGATCAACAACAATTTTCGAAAGTGTCACAAAAATGGCACAGTCACAAAGATTCTTGCTTCTTATAAGTGGTTGATTAAGAGTATCCAATAGTGATATATATATATATGTGTGTGTGTGTGTGTGTGTGTGTGTGTGTAAAATATATAATCTCTCTCTTTTTTTTTTTTTTTGAGACAGAGTTTTGCTCTTATTGTCCAGGCTAGAGAGAGATGGTGTGATCTTGGCTCACTGCAATATCTGCCTCCTGAGTTCAAGTGATTCTCTTGCCTCAGCCTCCCAAGTAGCTGGGATTACAGGCGCCCACCACCATGCCCAGCTACTTTTTGTATTTTTATATTTTTAGTGGAGACGGGCTTTCACCATGTTGGCCAGGCTTGTCTCAAACTCCTGATCTCAGGTGATCTGCCTACCTTGGCCTCCCAAGTGCTGGGATTACAGACATCAGCCACTGTGCCTGGCCCATATCTCTTAACAGATCACTCCATGGATATCAGTACTTTGTTTACTCTTGGAAATAAGGTCATTAGTATCTTTAAATCTAATCAGATTAGAGAGCCAATTTTAGAAACTTCAAAACTGATTTAGAAAAGCCATCCTGAAAATTTTGTTCCTCTAAAACCATTCAGTACCAAAATCTGTATTAGTCAGGATTCTCATGAGAAACAAAACATATAGAATGGATATACAAAATAATAAATTGGCTCACATAATTATAATCACCCACAAGTCTTAAGTTCAGCACAACATGCAGAACACTCAAGAGGGTTAATAGTGGAGGCCCTGTCTGAAGCCAAAGGCAGGAATAAAACTGATGCCTTAGCCCCAAGGCAGTCCGGTTAGAAGAATGCCTCCTTTTGGTGGCATGACAGATGTTTTATTCTATTCAGACTTCAACTAATTGGATAAGACCCAGCTTCATACTGAAGGGCAGTCTGCTTTACTTAGTAAAGTAAAGCACATTAGTCACATTGATTTAAATGTTATACTCATCCAAAACATCCTCACAGACACACTCAGAATAATGCTTGAGCAAATATCGAGGCAACTAATGGTTCAGTTGAGTTGACACATACAATTTACCATCATACCTCTCTTCTCTACCTTGGCCCTGATCTACAAGACCCACCTGGCTATATTCCATCTGCTGTACCATAGCCTGAACTCTGAGAAGCCTCTTTTCATTAATCCACTTCTGTAAAGACACTTTGCTCAAAATTTTAGCATCTAAACAAATTAATCCATCCTCCCACAAGTTTATTCTGTGCTTTATAATTTCAGTGATGTTATCAATGGTGCTTTATTAAAAATTGCTGAAACTCAACTTACAATGTATAAAATATTAATAATTAAGTACATTTTATGAGCATTTTTTCTTTATCATCTGTGTGCCTTATTCTTTGTGTTTTCAAAACAACATCCAAATTCATATTATTCAGAAATTTAGTCTAAAGTTATCATATTTTTAAAAATTCTTACAGTTTTTAATGTCTCTTTGGTTCATAATTCAATTATATTGGAATCAAGGTCAAATGCACATCTATTTTCCTACAATTCAAGTTAGATATTAAAAAGCATCTACTAATTTTTTGTATTTAGCACATTATCTAATGGTGTGCCTTCTACAATGATTTTAAATAATTTGTTGATAACATGACAAAACAATTCATTTTCCTGCAAAAATAAAAAATATATGGTTACTTTTCTACCTAAGAAGGTCCTATATTAGGTATCATTAATTGTGAAATGTTTAATAAAATGGACAAACGAAAGGGGAATTGGTTTGACATTTTTCCAAAACAGTTGTTAAAAGTATTTGAATTTATTAAGCCTTATTTTTTTTGAGATATTAAATTCTCAAAATATGCTGAATTGTTATTTGCTGTAGCCTCAGCAAACAACCCCATGTCTCTCTAAAAGAATATTTTTACATTTTCCAGGCTTCATTAAAAATACATATATTCTTTATACATATAAAGCAAATATTTATGAAAACAAAGAGATTTTCTCTTTATATTTAGTTTTTAAAAAACACCTTCCTATTTTGGGGTTTAAATAATTTTCCTAATAAGACTGTAAAGAAGAGAAATTTGCAGTCTACTTCACACTTTTGGTTTAGTGCTTTCAGACTTCAAGACTTTTTTTTTCTTCTATAAATAATTATACTTCAAAAGTTTGTCTTTAATATACATGTAAAAAAAGACATGTAAAAATACTGAGACTTCTAGGAAGAAAAATTCCATAAAAATCCTAAAGTTTACTAATTGCTATGACTTGCATTTTATATTTCTTTTCTTTGCTTTTGTTTCTTTTTAATTTAATTTGTTGACTAATTATACAAGTAATAAATCAACATATTTTCTTCAAAATTATGAAGATGAAATTAATGATGAACTTAGAGGCTCATTTGACCTCTAATGAGAGAGAGATAATCCCTAATGATTTTGATGTATTTTTACAGAGTAATATTTTCATTTATTTAGAGGGATAGATAGAACCCCACAGTATTTGGTTGATACATCTTTTTCAATACTTTTATTTTCAATTTTGTTTAAATTTTAGGTAAATCTTTTAGGGATATATTTAGAATTTAACAGCTGTTGTGGTTATATGTTTGAGTTTATTAAAACTTTATTTCTGGAATTTTATGCATTCAATCTACTCATCTTCTTTTTCTAAATATCTTCACTTTCCTTGTCTTTTAATTGGTCTCATGTATGCTTTAATCATTTTAATCTTACTAATCTGAAAGTTATGCATTATGCTTATATTTTTCCAATGACTGTCTTTTAATTTTCACATTCATATTATAACTCACATTTTTCTATTACTATCTAGACTTAGTAGTTTGTACCTCCCCTGCCCAAGTTGAACAGAATCCACAAATTTATTTCCATCTGCTCTAAACACCTTTTCACCCAATGTTATTATCTTTATTACTTGCAGGTTGTTGTTCATTGTTAAATCAATAGCTACTCAAGTTTAACAAAATTAGGCTTTTGCAAGAACATTCACTGCAGACAACATCAAAGAAAGGAAAGGGGGCCTCAACTCTTACAAAGGCAGGTAAACAAAAGAGTTAGTTGTGAGGAAGGAAGAAGAAAAGCCTTACTGGAAATATACATGGGCAATATGGTCTCTTGTGATTAACCATTTCCTGGAACACACAATTCTGTGTAATTTCTTAACCTTTGCTGTTTTTCAAAAGCACAGGGTTCAGGTAAAAGTCAACATTATCACATGGAGCTACAATTCCAAGGTTACATTTCTTTGCTTTCTTTCATTTTAATTTTGCTTCTAACTTTGAAGATAGTAGTTTTCATTTTTTGTATTCACTATTTCTTCTCTTTCCTGTATATGTAGTCACTTTTAAACTGTGAAATCTTATTATGGTTTCTACAACTCAATAATACAAAGACAAACAACTCAATTAAAAATGCAAGCCAGACTTAGCAAGGCACAGAATCTGCTATTGAATTTATCTTGGAATTACAATCTTTGTTATAGTAAGAATAAAGTTAGTTGGTTAATTAAAAAAGCAATCTGGATAGATGTTTCTCTAAAGATATACAAGTAGCCAATATGTATGTTAAAAAGTGCTCAACATTATTAATTATTAGAAAAACTAAAATCAAAACCACAGTGAAATACCACTTCACACCCACTAGAATCACTATGATCAAAAAAGTCAGATGATAATAAATGTTACTGAGAATGTGAAGAAACAGGAACCCAGTTAAATGACTGGTAGGAATGCAGCCAATTTGGAAAGCCATATGAGTTTTTCAAATGGTTAAACATAGTATTGCCAAATAATCCAGCAGTTTCACTTTTAGACATATACCCAAGCAGAATGAAAAATTGTCCCTACAAAAAAACTTGTATACAAATGTTCACAGAAGCCTTATTCGTAATAGGCAAAAAGTAGAAACAACCAAAATGTACATCAGCAGATGAATGGATGAATCAAATTGGTAGATCCATAAAATAAAATATTATTCAACCATAAAATACTGATACATGCTGTAACACGGGTGAACTTGAAACATCATTCTACGTGCATCCTTCTATATGCAGTCTGAAATGACAAATTGCATAATTCCATTCAACCAAAATGTCTAGAATAGGCAAATCAATAGAAAGAGAAAGTAGATGTGTGGTTGTCCAGAGCTAAAAAAGTTGAGAACACACAGGGAGTGATTGCTAATAGGTAGGGGTTACTTTTGGGGGTGATGAAAATGTTCTCAAATGGATTACAGTGATGGTTACACAACTCTGTGAATATATTTTTAAAAACACTGAATTTTATGAGTAAATGGTTAAATTTTATGGTATATAAATTATATCTCAATAAACCCATAATGAAAATTAAATTACATAAACTTATCATCAAATAACAAAGAAACAAAATGCCTCATTGTAATATTTTTCTTTATTAGTTATAAATTTTTTTTAAGTTTTTGAACATATGCTTCTTAGTCTTTTTATTGTCCTTTAATTTTGATAAATTCTGTATTAAAAAATACTATGTTCTCCATTCTCTTTGTTCTTCATTCTGAAAATCCTATTGTGAATTTTGGACTTTTATGTTTATTTCCAATATTCATTAACATTTTGCTAAACATATGCATTTGTCTCTTTTAAATTATGGAACTTTTTTAAGTTAGATATCAAAATGTGTTAATTTATTATTCAGCTGTTTGCACTCAAATACAGAGGCTTTGGTTTTATCAACATATATAAATTCTAAGATTTAGAAGGAACCAGCCAGGGGGTTTCCCTGAGCCCCTAGCCCCTCCCTTTCTCCCCTCACCCCAGCGGGACATGCTCCGCACAGCTTCTGTCTTTCCTAGTACTCTGCATTTGCGGGTTTCTTGGCCTGAAGATAGCTTCTTCAGTACAACGTTTCATACTTTCATTTTGAAGTGGGTGCTCATAGTTTCATTCTCATAAAATTTGTGCTCTTACTTTTATGCACAACACAACCAGATTTTCTTATATATTTTTTTTTATTATCATACTTTAAGTTCTGGGGTACATGTGCAGACCGTGCAGGTTTATTACATAGGTATACACATGCCATGGTGATTTGCTGCACTCATCTACCCATCATCTACATTAAGTATTTCTTCTAATGTGCTATCCCTCCCCTACCCCCCCAACCCACAACAGGCCCTGGTGTGTGATGTTCCACCTCCCTGTGTCCATGTGTTCCCATTGTTCAACTCCCAGTTCTCAGTGAGAGTACATGGTGTTTGGTTTTCTGTTCTTGTGATAGTTTGCTGAGAATGATGGTTTCCAGCATCATCCATGTCCCTGCAAAGGACACGAACTCATCCTTTTTTATGGCTGCATAGTATTCCATGGTGTATATGTGCCACATTTTCTTTATCCAGTCTATCTTTGATGGGCATTTGGGTTGGTTCCAAGTCTTTGCTATTGTGAACAGTGCCACAATAAACATATGTGTGCATGTGTCTTTATAGTATAATGATTTATAATCCTTTGGGTATATACCCAATATCAGGATTGTTGGGTCAAACAGTATTTCTAGTTCTAGATCCTTGAGGAATTGCCACATTTTCTTCCACAATGGCTGAACTAATTTACACTCCCACCAGCAGTGAAAAGGTGTTTCTAATGTATCCACATCCTTTCCAGCATCTGTTGTTTCCTGACTTTTTGATGATGGCCATTCTAACTGGCATGAGATGGTATCTCATTATGGTTTTGATTTCCATTTCTCTGATGACCAGTGATGATGAGCTATTTTTCATATGTTGGTTGGCTGCATAAATGTCTTCTTTTGAGAAGTATCTGCTCATATCCTTTGCCCACTTTTTGATGGAGTTGTTTGTTTTTTTCTCATAAATTTGTTTAAGTTCTTTGTAGATTCTGGATATTAGCTTTTTGTCAGATGGGTAGATTGCAAAATTTTTCTCCCATTCTGTAGGTTGCCTGTTCACTCTGATGATAGTTTCTTTTGCTGTGCAGAAGCTCTTTAGTTTAATTAGATCCCATTTGTCTATTTTGGCTTTTGTTGCCATTGCTTTGGTGTTTTAGTCATGAAGTCTTTGCCTATGCCTATGCCCTGAATGGTATTGCCTAATTTTTCTTCCAGGGTTTTTATGATTTTTGTTCTTACATTAAGTCTTTAATCATCTTCAATTAATTTTTATTTAAGGTGTAAGGAAGGGATCCAGTTTCAGCTTTCTGCTTGTGGCTAGCCACTTTGCCAACACCATTTATTAAATAGGAAATCCTTCCCCCAATGCTTGTTTTCGTCAGGTTTGTCAAAGATCAGGTGGTTGTAGATATGTGGTATTATTTCTGAGTCCTCTGTTCTGTTCCATTGGTCTATATATCTGTTTTGGTACCAGTACCATGTTGTTTTTGTCACTGTAGCCTTGTAGTATAGTTTCAAGTTAGGCGGCAGCATCATGTCCCCAGCTTTGTTTTTTTTTTTTTTTTTTTTACTTAAAAAAAGTAAAATTTTAAATGTAAAATTTAAAAATTAAAATTTAAAAAATTAAAAATTTAAAAATTAAATGTAAAATTTTTAAAAATGTAAAATTTTAAGTAAAATTTTTTTTACTTAAAAAAATGTTGTCTTGGCTATGCCAGCTCTTTTTTGTCTCCATGCGAAATTTAGAGTAGTTTTTTTCTAATTCTGTGAAGAAAGTCAATGGTAGTGAGAGACAGGACTAGTTGGATTTCCTAGGCCAACTAAGAATCCCTAAGCCTAGCTGGGAAGGTGACCGCATCCACCTTTAAACACAGGGCTTGCAACTTAGCTCACATCCCACAAATCAAGTAGTAAAGAGAGCTCACTAAAATGCTAATTAGGCAAAAACAGGAGGTAAAGAAATAGCCAATCATCTATTGCCTGAAAGCACAGCAGGAGGGACAATGATGGGGATATAAACCCAGCCATTGGAGCCAGCAGCAGCTACTCTGTTTGGGTCCCCTCTCTTTATATGGGAGCCCTGTTTTCACTCTATTAAATCTTGCAACTGCCTTCTGGTTCGTGTTTGTTATGGCTCAGGCTGAGCTTTTGCTCCCCGTCCACCACTGCCTTTTGCCGCTGTCACAGACCCACCACTGACTTCCATCCCTCCAGATCCAGCAGGGTGTCTGCTGTGCTCCTGATTCAGTGAGGCGCCCATTGCTGCTCCCGATCGGGATAAAGGCTTGTCATTGTTCCTGCACGGCTAAGTGCCTGAGTTCATCCTAATCAAGCTGAACACTAGTCACTGGATTCCACTGTTCTCTTCTGTGACCCACAGCTACTAATAGAGCTATAACACTCACTGCGTGGCCCAAGATTCCACTCCCTGGAATCTGTGAAGCCAAGAACTCCAGGTCAGAGAACATGAGGCTTGCCACCATCTTGGGAGCAGCCCACCACCATCTTGGGAGTTCTGGGAGTAAGGACCCTGCGTAACAGTAGCTTGATGGGGATAGCATTGAATCTATAAATTACTTTGGGCAATATGGCCATTTTCACGATATTGATTCTTGCTATCCATGAGCATGAAATGTTTTTCCATTGGTATTTTAGCACTGAGAAAATTGCTGCTTTTGAGAAAACAATGACATGAAGAAACATTTTAATCATAGGGGTTTAGAAGTGTTTCTATATATGAGATTTTTGTTGCTATAAACAATGTTTTTCACAAAATTCTGTATCTCTCCAAAATTATAAAACTTGTAAGTTAGAAATTTTAATCTATCTAAACTCTCTTCTAAATTACAAGTTTCAGATGGTCTGAACACATTTGTTGAACATATAACATTTTCCTATTAGTTTTCATAAAAACTAATTGATATTAGGTAAGATGAAAATTTACAAGTTAAATGTCAATAATGATTTTTTTCATAATTGATAGATGGAGTTGAACCATGAGCACCCTGATGTGGTATTCACAGTCACAGTGTACTCCATCTATTTAGACCCTTTTTCAAGGCGAATGATCATTTGCCAACTCTAAGAACCATCAATATCAAATACTAAAATATATTAAACCTGGTACTAGACCTTTAAAAGACAATATTGCAAAGTTTACAGCAGGGTTTTAAGATCATAAAGCATAGTTAATGAAATAATAGAGCACATCTTTCTTATCAAAACGTATACAATGTTATATTTTTATTTTTTATAGTATATGGTATTTTGGTAGTATACATACATATATAATTTATGAATAAATATGCAGATTACAGGGGACTTACTTTTTTGGAATTCAAGAAGGGTGTGGTCAGAACAGTTTTAAGACTAACCTAATCTACCTTCTGAATGTTAAATGTTAAGAAGCTAAGGATTTTCAAATGTTATGCACTTTTTCTTCCAGTGATGGGATTCCTAAAGCCTCCTCCAAACTTTCTTTCAGTATTCCACCCTGATAAATCCAAATGTGCTTACAAAAAAATAAAACAATAAAAAAATCAAAAATCATTTCTAGGTATTCTTAGAATCCACTAGAAGGAAGTTGCACATTAAAATTTGCTAGTTTTTAGAGTGGTGGTTGCCAGGCATTTTGGGGGAACAGGGGAAGGAGAGTTATTGTTTACTGGACACAGAAATAAGTTTTAACTGCAAGATTAAAACAGTTATGGAAATGGATAGCTGTGATATTTGCACAACAAAGTGAATGTGTTTAATACCAGTGCAAAAATGCTGTAACACAGTTCAAAGAATTTAGGATGATAAATTTTGTGTTATGTGTGTTTTGCCAAAATTTAAAAAGATAAAACAAATTTTAAAAATTTTACTTCTATGTGGTAAAATTGGGGGAATTTTTCGGCTCTTTTTCCCAATTTGCTTTTAATGGATATGTTTTTCTTTCATAATCAGAAAAACATAACTTCAAATGATAGTTTTTGTTTGGACAAACGAAGGCAAGATGGCGCAGTTCCGGATTCTTCACCGTCAACTTTCCCGCGCCCGGGAGAGACACGGGTCGACTGCGCAGGCACAACCCGACCTCTGACGGAGAGGAACCGGAGCCCGCCTAGCCACGCCTACCACCCCACCCCCGACCCGCCTATGTCCCGCCCACTGTCCTCCCACTCCCGGGCCCAGGACATAAAAGCCGCTCCCGGCGGGCGTGCGGAGCGAACTTCCTTGGCCCCTCCTCGTGCGCAGGACCCAGGAACCTCATCCGAGAATGCCGGAGCGAACTTCCTCGGCCCCTCCTCGTATGCGGGAACCAGGAACCTCGTCCAACAACGCTGGAGCGAACTTCCTTTCCCCCTCCTCGTATGCGGGACCCAGGAACCTCATCCGAGAACACCGGTGCGAACTTCCTTGGCCCCTGCTCCTGTGCGGACCTAGGAACCTCGCCCGAGAACGCCGGAGCGACTTCGTCAGCCTCCACCACCGGAGACCGGTGAACCTCGCTCCCTCCTTCACATTGGCTTGTAAATAAAGTTTATTTGCCTTGCCTACTCACCTTTTCTCTGACATTTGCTCTGGGGGTCGCCTTAAAGCAAATCAGCTGGTGCTGAAACCCGGGAGGAGACCCCTCCTCAGGGCCCCCCAAGGTCCGAGGAGCCTCCTCCTTCCACGCCCCAGACAGACCGGGACCTGGACATCGCTTTCCCCACCTCCAGGTCTCCTAGGGGTGAGTACCTTTTGCCTCTCTCTCATATTCCTTGGCCAGAAGTCCTGCGCAGTCCCAAGGCTTTTTTTTCTGGTCACCAGGTGACCCAGGGAAGTTCCCAAAGGCAGAGACGTCTGCCCAAAGGAACTCCATTCCGTTCTGTGGGAGACCCGTCCAGGACGGAGACGTCCGCCTGGAGGTAATCTCCATTCCGTTCTGTGGGAGACCCGTCCAGGACGGAGATGTCCGCCTGGAGGTAATCTCCATTCTGGCTCCAGGAGCCTCTCACCGGTCTCTAGTGGCTCCAAAGGATGCTTTGTAGCCAGGTAGAGTTCGGTTTCCATTTCCGCCTATTGGTGAGAGGAAGGCAATGGGAAACCCCCAATCCAAAATACCTAGAGACTCCCCTTTAGGATGTCTTCTAAAAAACCTCAAAACTTTGCAATTAGAACAAGATCTCAGGTGAAAGCGACTGGTGCTCCTCTCCACTGTGGCGTGGCCACAATATAAATTAGACAATCAGTCTCAATGGCTGCCTGAGGGCACTCTAGACCGTAACATTTTAACCGACCTCAGTAGTTTTTGTCAAGGCTTAGGCAAGTGGTCCGAAATTAATTATATACAAGGATTTTGGGCCTTGCGTTCTCATCCAGACCTGTGTGGCCGGTGTTCCTTGGCTCAAGTCATTTTGGCTAAGGACGCAGGCCTAACAAAGTCCGAAAAAGAGGAGTCATCTTTCCTGTCTGAGTTGCCCGAAGACCTTACTTCCCCTCCCTCCCTTCCACTCCCGCCGTATACCCCACCTCCCCCTCCCGCTTCAGCCCCACCTCCTCTTTCGGCTCCACCTCCCCCTCCCGCTCTGGCAGTTGTTCCGCCTCCCTCCTCAGCCCCTCCCACCATTGTTGAGGCTACACTTCCGTTGAGCCTACACTTCCCTCCGACCCCTCGGCACTTCCGCCTGGTCATCTTAGTTTGCCTATCTCTGTCCATACCCGCTCTAAAGATTGCCTAACTGCCCCCGCTCCTACTCCCACCCTATCCAACCCCCCTGCGGTCTTAGCACCCTTGCATGAGGTGGCCGGAGCAGAGGGCGTAGTTGGAGTTCATGTTCCCTTTTCATTAGCAGATATTTCAAAGATTGAAAGACGCCTAGGAGATTTTTCTGCCAACCCTACAATTTATACCAAAGAATTTAGATACCTTTGCCAGGCCTACGATTTAATGTGGCATGATCTCCAGGTTATTCTTACCTCTACTCTAAACCCTGAGGAGCAGGAGTGCATCCTAGTGGCCGCCAGGCAGCATGCCAACCAATTACACTTAACAGACCCTGTGTTCCCACTAGGGGAACAAGCAGTCCCCTCTATAGACCCAGACTGGAGCTATCAAGTAGGCTAGCCAGGCCGCCGAAGATGAGATATGATGACTCAATGTCTTCTGGCTGGTATGCAGGCGGCCTCAAATAAGGTAGCAAATTTCAATAAACTAAAAGAAATTATTCAAGGTCCAGGTGAGAACCCGGCCACATTTTTAAACAGGCTAACTGAGGCTTTACTTCAATACACTCGGTTAGACCCAGCTTCCCCAGCCGGGGCCACTATTCTAGCATCATATTTTATTTCACAATCTGCCTCGGATATTCGGAAAAAAACTCCAAAAGGCAGAGGATGGACCTCAAACTCCTATTCAAGACCTAGTCAAGTCAGCCTTCAAGGTCTATAATTCAAGGGAGGAAATGGCTGAGGCCCAACGACAGGCCCGCCTAAAGCAGAAGGTACAGCTCCAGACTCAAGCCTTAGTTGCTGCTTTGCAGCCTAGCCGTAACCCAAAACTGGAGAGCAAAACCCCCGGAGGCTCAAAGACAATAAAAGGGGCTTGCTATAAATGCGGTAACCCAGGGCATTGGGCTAATAGATGTCCCCAGAGTCCCCAACCGTCTGAGCCAGTGCGGCCGTGCTACAAGTGCGGAGTAGCTGGACACTGGGCTAAAAAGTGTCCTAACCCTCGTCTGCCAACAACTCCTTGTCCAGCATGCCATGAAGAAGGGCACTGGAAGTCTGACTGCCCCACCCTGAAAACGGGCATGGAGCCTCAACGTGATGTCCCTTCTCAGGACCCTGGGAGTTCCTTTCAGCTCTTACATCTGGATGACGACTGAAGGTGCCGGGACTCGGGGACCCCCATCACCCTCGCCGAGCCGCGGGTAACTCTCCTGGTAGTGGGTAAGACAATTAATTTTTTAATCAACAGCGGGGCTACCTACTCTGTTTTGCCGTCTTTTGAAGGGCCTAGCCTTCCCTCCAATATTTCTGTTGTAGGAGTCAATGGCTCCCCGTCCAGCCCTCGAAAAACCCCACCCCTTAATTGCTGCCTGGCCAACAACTATTTTGCACACTCGTTCCTCATTATCCCCTCATGCCCCACTCCCCTACTGGGCTGAGATGTTTTAAGTCAACTGAAAGCCTGTATCTCCATCCCTATTAGCGCCCCCCACCCTACCCGCCATCTGCTTCTAGTATTGACTAACTCAAATGACTCCAACAATCCTACTAACCCTTTCCCCGATTTCCCCATTCCTATCGACCCCCAAGTGTGGGACACCTCCACTCCTGTCGTGGCGGACCATCATTCACTGATACTTATAAAACTTAAGAAACCACCTCAGTTTCCAACCCACCCACATTTCTCTCTCTCTCCACAGCACTTACGAGGACTAAAACCAATCATTACTAGGTTACTCAGCCAACACATCCTCATCCCCATTCATTCTCCCTGTAACACTCCAATCCTACCTGTAAAGAAGGCAGACAGAACTTTTCGGTTAGTGCAGGATCTTCGTCTTATCAACGAAGCTGTTTGTCACACCCATCTGGTAGTTCCCAACCCCTATACTCTTCTTTCTCTCATTCCACCTAATACAACACACTTTACTGTACTGGATCTAAAAGATGCATTTTTCACTATTCCCCTGCACCCAGATTGTCAGTTTCTTTTTGCTTTTACATGGGAAGACCCAGACACCCATACCTCCACCCAACTGACATGGACAGTGCTTCCCCAAGGGTTCCGAGACAGCCCCCATTTCTTTGGGCAGGCCCTAGCAAAAGACTTAGCCTCCTGTCCTCTTACCAATAGTAAAATTCTCCAATATGTAGATGACCTTTTACTCTGTAGTCCCACGGGACAGGACTCTCTTTTAGACACTGCGATCCTCCTTAATCATCTAGGATCCAAAGGTTACCGAATATCCAAACACAAAGCTCAACTCGCACAACAATGTGTCATATATTTAGGTATTGAGATCACTCCTACGACGCGCTCACTTACTACAGACCGCTTAACTCTAATACAAAATCTTTCTCCTCCTCAGGACGCTAAGGAAATTCAATCCTTCCTAGGCCTAGTAGGATTTTTCAGACACTGGATTCCTAATTTCGGAATCTTGGCTGAGCCTCTATATGCAGCTGTCAAGGAGACTCCCCAAGGACCTTTGTCTAACCCAAAGTTAATCTATAAACATTTCACTCACCTGAAAAACTGCCTTCTCTCACATCCTACTCTCTCACTCCCAGAATTCCAACGCCCCTTCCAGCTTTTCATAGATGAAAGACAAAAAGTTGCAGTGGGTCTTTTAGCCCAATCTATAGGCGCCACCTACCGCCCCGTGGCATATCTATCTAAGCAATTAGACCCCACCGTACAAGGGTGGCAGCCCTGTCTTTGGGCCCTAGCAGCAGCAGCCTGTCTAACCCAAGAAGCAAAGAAACTCATTAGGGGTGGTAACCTAACAGTCTTCTCTACTCACCGCCTTCAAGATCTTATTGCCCACAGAAGTATTAGCCATCTAACCCCGTCCAGACTCCAACTCTTTCACCTCTTATTCATAGAAGACTCCACCATTGCCCTAGGAGTCTGTTCCTCTCTGAATCCAGCAACCCTACTTCCTGACCCTCTCAAGCAACCTAGTACTGAACACTCCTGTCCAGAACTTTTAGAGTCCCAACCACCTAGTCACTTACATTTACATGACCAGCCATTGGAAGGCTCACAGTTAACCCTATTTGTAGATGGCAGTTCTTTTATAAATTCTCTAGGAAACAGACAGGCAGGATACGCGGCAGTTACATCTTCGGCTGTCCTAGAAGCTAAGCCTTTACCACAAGGAACAACATCACAGCAGGCAGAACTTATCGCACTAACCAGGGCTCTCCTCCTATCCAGAGGAAAAACGGTAAACATATACACAGACTCCAAGTATGCCTTCTTGATTGCACACACCCACTCTGTCATCTGGAAAGAGAGAGGGTTCCTAACCACCAGTGGTACCCCTATAGTCAACAAAAAACAGATACTCAAACTGTTAGATGCTTTATCAGCGCCTTCCAGAGCAGCCATCATACACTGTAAAGTTCATCAGACTCTATCTAACTCGGTGGCGGCTGGCAATAACTTTGTCGACACCACTGCCAAGTCGGCAGACGGATTCTCCACTCCCATGCTTCCCTCTATTTGTTTTCTCTCTCCTCAATATACCCCTACTTATATCCAAGAGGAAAAGACCAAACTATTACAAGATTCAACAGCCAAACTAGCCGCAGACAATTGGATTTACCTCAATAATAAATTAGTTATTCCTGAAACTCAACTCCACACTATTGTAAAAGACATACATAATTCCCTACACATAGGACCCAAAGCTTTATATAACCTCCTAAGCCCCCCTCATTCACTGCCCCACACTCATGAAACACCTAATTATAATCAACCAACAGTGTTCCACATGTCTCAAGTCAAACCCTCAAGGCACATTGTGCAACCCCCATCCGAGCCATCAACTTAGAGGGCACCAACCAGGCAAAGATTGGCAAATAGACTTTACCCACATGCCAAGGCATAAAAAATTCAAATATCTCTTAACCCTCGTTGATACTTTTTCAGGATGGATAGAAGCCTAGCCTACTACAGGAGAAACCACCAATATAGTTGCTTCCATACTCACTGAACACATTATTCCTAGGTTTGGCCTCCCGCTCACTCTTCAACGGGCCTTCTGACAATGGCCCAGCATTCATCTCCAAGGTAGTCCAACAGGTGGCAGCCCTCCTACACATCACCTGGAAACTCCACATCCCTTATAGACCTCAGTCTTCTGGTAAAGTAGAGAAGGCCAACGGGCTCGTTAAGCAGCAACTCACCAAACTCTCCCTCGAGACTCAACAATCGTGGGTAACTCTCCTTCCCCTGGCCCTAACCTGGCTGCGAACAGCCCCACGGAGTCCAACAGGCCTCAGTCCGTTTGAATTAGTTTACGGCCGGCCCCTCACCCTCCAGCAGTTACCCACCCTTTCTTCCCCGCTGGCAACTTATCTCCCATACCTCACCCTCTTTAGACAACTCCTGAGACAACATGCAGAACTAGCACACCCCTCACCAACAGACACCTATAGCCCACATCTCTCTCTCAGCCCAGGAGACCAAGTATACTTAAAATATATCCAAGCCAAAGATCTTCAGCCTAGGTGGAAAGACCCCTATACTGTCCTCCTATCCACATACACAGCAGCCTTCTCCTAGTCATCGGAGTCTCCCTGGCCACCTCCTTAGTGGCATCAGGGCTTGGAACTGGGACACTTGCCCACTCGGTACAGTCTACCCAATCTCTAGCAGCTCAAATCCGAGAGGCCATAGAGGTTTCAGCTAAAAGCCTGGCCTCTCTGCAGCGTCAAATTACCTCAGTGGCCCAGGTAGCAGCAAAAAATAGGCGAGTATTAGATTTACTTACTGCCGAAAAAGGAGGAACATGTCTCTTCTTAGGAGAAGAATGCTGCTATTATGTAAACGAGTCAGGCCTAGTAGACACTAACATCCAAACCCTAAACAGGATTAAAGCAGAATTAAAAACCTATAATACCCCCTTCACCCCCAGACCACCAGTATGGCTGCTGCCCATAATACAGCAGATGCTCCCGTTCCTAATTCCCGTACTAATCTTCTGTTTTGTCTTATGTCTCGCTCCTGTTTTAATCAAATTTCTCTGAGCCAAAGTTCAAGAGATCACGTGCGTCACCTTCAACCAGATGCTTCTTCATCCGTACGTCCAAATACCAACCGTAGACCCCAACCTCAACGACGTCCCTTAACAGCAGGAAGTAGCCAGACAGACCACGGCACCCCTTATCACTATTATCAATAAAAGGTTGGACTGTTTGGACAAACGGAGGCAAGATGGCGCAGTTCCGGGTTCTTCACCGTCAACTTTCCCGCACCCGGGAGAGACACGGGTCGACTGCCCAGGCGCAACCCGACCTCCGACGGAGAGGAACCAGAGCCCGCCTAGCCACTCCTACCGCCCCGCCCCCGACCCGCCTATGTCCCGCTCACTGCCCTCCCACTCCCGGGCCCAGGACATAAAAGCCGCTCCTAGGGGGCACGTGGAGCGAACTTCCTCGGCCCCTCCTCGTGCGCGGGACCCAGGAACCTCATCCGAGAACGCCGGAGCAAACTTCCTCGGCCCCTCCTCGTATGCGGGAACCAGGAACCTCGTCCAAGAACGCCGGAGCCAACTTCCTTGCCCCCTCCTCGTATGCGGGACCCAGGAACCTCATCCGAGAACACCGGTGCGAACTTCCTTGGCCCCTGCTCCTGTGCGGACCTAGGAACCTCGCCCGAGAACGCCGGAGCGACTTCGTCGGCCTCCACCACCGGAGACCGGTGAACCTCACTCCCTCCTTCACATTGGCTTGTAAATAAAGTTTTTTTGCCTTGCCTACTTGCCTTTTCTCTGACATGTGCTCTGGGGGTCACCTTAAAGCAAATCAGTTTTATCATCATAGTTTTATAATATAGCTTTTAATGTATATACAGAGGAGTTTATTCAGTGTAATGCAAGTGCTTACTTCAATAAAATATCATCAGGAAGCAGTTAGGTAATTTTCATTTAGGAAATGCTATGAATTTTATAATGAATTGTTAGAGAAGAGGGGATGTGTTTGAACAGCCTGTTGGATCCAGACCTTGCTCCTCCTTGGAGTGAAAGGGGATGGGGGCAGTGGGTAGATTGTCAGCCTGATGTGAGAGACTCAGTCACAGATGAGGTAGTGTGGTTGTCAGGAGACCTTAGGTGAATCCAAGCACAGAGGGCAACTCAATGTTATTTTAAACATGTAAAGACAAATCCATGTCCCCACATTTTTTTCTCTATTAAATTGTTTCCCCAGGTTAAATATTCTCAGTTCCTTAAGTTTTCTGCATTAGGCATTAGGCAGGCTTTGCAGGACTTTCATCATCTTTACTATTTTCATTCTTCTCTGATTGTACTTTAATTTGTTTACATCATTTTTAACGTGGAGCCAAAGAGAATAACGTGGAGCCAAAGAGAATAAAGTAGGCATATTTTACATGCAGTTGATCTTAATTATTTGAAGACTTTGTATTTGTGAATTCATCTCCAGGCGAAAGTTTATTTATAACCCTGAAATCAGATGGTTGACGTCACTTTCCTGGTCATCTGTGGGCACGCAGAGAGGGGAAAAGAATTTGAGTTGCTTGATGCACACATTCCCAGCTGAAGCCAAACAAGGCAACTGCTTTGCCTTCTTGTTTCGTCTCTCATGCTATAAACAAGTGTCGTTTTCAAGGTTGATTTAGGGCCACATTTGTTCTCAATTTTGTATTTTTAGTTGGCGATGTCACTGTTTAAAATGGCCCTCAAGTATAGTGCTGAAACGCTTTCTAGTGTTCCTAAGCACAAGAGGGCTGTGAAGTGCCTTTTGGAGAAATTACGCCTGTTAAATAAGCTTCCTTCAGGCATGAGTGACAGTGGTGTGTTCTGTGAGTTCACTGTTAATGAATCAACAATATATATTAAATAAAGTTTCTTTAAACAGAAACACACATAAAACATAGTTATATGTCGCTTAATTGACAAAAATGTGACTAAAAGCTTGCAGGGACCTAACCCATTATTTCTCCTAGGAGGAATGGTTCAGAATTACCTAATTCAGTGTTTAAGATGAGTTAATAAATCTTCACCTTGGTTATGAATAAAGATATTAGTTAGGTTATGGCCAAGGATGGTGCCTGTGTTCTATTACTAGAAAGCTCTCTCCATACAGCTATAGAGCTACTGGTCAGTAGTTTTGGCATTGAACCCATCTCAATTCTGTCTATTGAGAGAATTATTAACATATTTTTATTGAAATGACACTGAATCAACTGATTCTGAGATGGAGCAGTGCCCCTCTTAGGGGTCGACTGGGCACCGCATCCCTACCCAAGCATGAAAATACAAGAAAACCTTTATTTCTTCAAGGGGAATTCTAGGAACCTCGCTAGCTTTGAGAAGCAAATGAGCAACTTGATAAGTAAGAAGTAAAATTAGCTTAAAACAAAAGCCAAGGAAGTGAGAGTGAGGAGATGCTTGGTTCCCCTGGAGAAACTAAAGATAACATCTTATGTCCCTGAGTTACTTTTCAGAAATTGAAAAACCCACCAAATGGAAAATGCTGTCTGCTGACATGTAGACTCCAAATGACCGGGAACTGAGGACTGAATTCTGATTGTCATTCTTTGTTCTAAATTTCTTCCTCAGGGACCTGGAAGGGGTCACACCCACAAGCCAGGGCTCAACATTCTTTTCTGCTGACCCCAAATTTTTAGACAAAGCTTTGGCTCCTTAACCAATTACGAATAAGAAAACTTTTGACTTCACCTATGACCTGTGGCCCTCGCTTCTTGATGTCCTGCCTTTTTAGCTAAAACCCATATGTAGCCTTGGTGTATTGATTTATGATTTTGCATGTCACCTCTGCCTTTAAAAACTCTACCTGTAAGCCATTTGGGAGTTTGCGTCTTAGGCACGAACTGCCCAATTCTCCTTGCTTGGTGCCCTGCAATAAATGCCTCACTTTCTTTAGCTGCATCCCTAATATCAGTATTTGGTTTTGGGCAGACCTACTTGTTGTTACCATTAATTCCAACTTGCCGCATTCATAGTGCACGGAACATTCACTTTAGAAGTGTAACCAGGGTAAGTGATAGACTCAGGCCCAATTCCTTACAGAATTGCCCACTTTCTTCTTTAAAATGTAGGTAGAACTTTTCCAGATACATTCTCATCCTTAAGAAATCAAGTATTAAATCTAGAAATGTAAATCAAAAGGGAGCACATATGATATGATATATATGTGTATGTATGTGTGTGTGTATATATATGTATATATATGAATAATATATTATCAGACTTTAACTGAGATTCAGTTTTGGGTTTGGGATCTTGGGTAGGTCACCAGACCTCTTGAACTTTAATCAAACATTAGCATACTTTTCAATACATTTCAGCTAGCAAATTTGAATATTCTTCTGTCCCACCAAATGATCTGACTCCAAGAATCAGCCAAATTAAACACTCTTAATTCCCTCACAGTCAAAGCCTACCTCTATTCCCTCGGATACAGTCTCCAGATCTAGTGTTTCTCATTAACGCGATAGCTACAAAATAATGTCCATTCCTCCTAAAGGTCAAATTTTTCTCTTTGATATATATGATTATGTCACATTATCAGATGTGGTTACATATGTATATACACAAACATTTTCCTGAATAAAATGAAAGATAACCGCACTAGTTTCAGTCTGGTTCCACCACTGTTTTTAACAGGGTATTAGATTCTGCTATAGAAAGCCTTTATTATTTTTTCTTCATAGCTGTCTTTGTACTGAATTCAGTTAATATTTTCTTGTGAGAGTTAAAAACAATAATATATTGGTCATCTTTCTTGAGTCTCTGATAGTGTCCTTTTCTTTATAACTTTCATATTGTAGCTATAAAATAATGACGGTGTGCTTTGCCTTATAAAATATGATATAAATCAAACTAAATTTGGTTAAATGTGAATGTCAGATACTTCAGTTAGAAAATAAAGGCTCATTAATTTTCCTCTCTGGTGGAGGACAGTTAGAAATCTCTTTGACTTTAATTTTTAATGCAGATAAAATTTGACAGTCAATCAGAATTTTTTTTTCATAAATCAAATTTGAGCATACTATGGACATAATAAAAAGAAAAATAAACAAATAAATCCAAACACTTACTACAGTTAATAGTTTGTCAGGTGGTTACATTAAATAATGATCACTAATTAAAGAAAAGGAAAATTAATGTGAAATCTTGGTAGAACTCCTATCAGTTCTACCAAGATGGGTGTAAAACTTTCTTCTCTGACACATATTGACAGGATTCAGAGGTAAGTGCCACGTTCTAAATTAACACATACATGAAAGTCAACACATCTGTGCAGCTGCCGGAAGACTCACACCTCCAGCCCATCCATCCCCACACAGGAACCTGCCACCTCCCAGCACCTCAGTCCTATGTCTGGATATAACTTTCTGTCTGAAGGGTGCCATCACAGACTGTGTTTTAATACTTGCTGCCCTATAATACTTTTCAATATAAATGTGTCCATCCTAAGCAGATTCTAGAACTTTCCTAGTTTTCTAGTTCTGAAGGTTCTCCTTACAGACATCATTTCAATAAGAATATCCTGATATCAGAAACGATCTGGTTATACCTGCAGAGGGAGTAGGATGAGGTATGTGTAACTTGTGTGTGTGATGGTTGTGTGTATATGTGTGTATATGTGGTGTGTGTGAGGTGTATGTGTGTGGAGTGTGTGAGATATGTATGGTGTGTGTATGTGCGTGTGGTATGTGTGTCTGTGTGTGTTGTGGGGGGTTTGTGTGCATATGTGGGGTGTGTGTGGTGTAGTGTAGTTTATGTATGGTATGGTGTGTGAGCATGTCTGTGTCTGTGTGTGGTGTGGAGGGTATGTGTGTTGTTTGTGTGTATATGTGGAATGTGTGTGGTGTGTGTGGTATATGTATGATGTGTATGTGTATGTAGTGCGTGTGGGATGCATGTAGTGTGTGTTCGTTGTGTGTGTGTGTGTGTGGGGTATGTGCAGAGTGTGTGTATATATGTGTATGAGGATGTATGTGCAGTATATGTTTGGTGTGTGTATGTTTGTGTGTGTGTATATATGTGGTGTATGTATGTATGTCTGCATGTGTTATGAGGAGAGTGTGTGTCGTTTGTGTGTATATGTAGTGTGTGTATTGTGTGTGTGGTATACACATGATGTATGTATGTTTGTGTATTTGGTGTGTGTTTGTGTCCGGGTGTGGTGTGGGGGTATGTGTGTGGTTTGTTTGTATATGTGTGGGGGATGTGATTTATGTGTGTGATGTGTGTGTGTGTATGTGGTGAATGTATGTATGTGTGTGTCTATGTATGATGTGGGGGGAATGTGTGTGGTTTGTGTCTATATGTAGTGTGTGTGGTGTATGCATGGCGTGTGTCTCTTTGTGTGTGGTGTGTGTTTGTGTCTGTGTATGATTTGCGTGTCTGTGGGGTGTGTGTGGTATGTTGGGTATATGTATGGTGTACTGTGTATGTTTATGTATGTGATGTATGTGCTTAGCATATGTGTATGGGGGAGGTGTGTGCCTCTATGGTGTGTGTGTCTCTTTGGTGTGTGTGTGTGCGCCATTATTCGCTTTTCCTAAAGCCACACTGCAGTGAATAAATGATAAATGAATAGAGGGGAGGATAGTAGAATGAGCTTTTGATATAGAGTTAGTACTTCCATCTCAACATAAATAATTTACTAAATTATTATTCTTGATATTTGTGAGTTGATTGTAGGAGTGTAAAAGAGATGAGAGAATTTTTTATTTCCTGATTTTACTGTTCTGTTTTCCAATAAGAAAGGATCAGATAAATGAGACCTGCTCTTAAAAAGTACCTGACATAAAACACGTCATTAAAAGAATAAATTAAAATCCTTCAGATAACCTAGAAATAAATCTTTTTCTCTAAGGTTTATAAGATTAATTTAGGCCTAGAATTGATCTTTTTGCAGGTCACCAAAACCTTTCTCCAAGTCTAAAACACTGTGACTGAGAGCAAATGAAGGAATCAAAATTGTGATTTTTTTAAAAACTACATATCCAGTTACAAAAAAATACACGGATAAAAAACCTCTATACTCGTATCTGAGCGAATCATCAGCTACAGTAGAATATAGTATTGGCTTTTTCTTCATTGAGAAATACAAATAGTTTTATATATTGAAAGATACAGTTCTCAATATTAGTAATCTTAAAAGTACAACTGAACTGAGATGTATACAACTTAACTTCTGTTTCCCAAAAAAGGAAATCCCTTTATAGACATGAAATATAGGCATAGAACAATCACAACTTGGGTTGTTCTTGCATTGCTAAAGATATTGCATTGTGTAAACCTGGGTAATTTGTGAGAAAAGGGTTTAATTTCCTCACAGTCCTGTAGGCTGTACAGAAAGCATAACTCTGTCATCTGCTTCTGGGGAGGCCTCAGGAAGATTCCAGTCATGGTGGAAGGCAAAGGAGAAGCAGGCACCTTACACGGCAAGAAAGGGAGCAAGAGAGAGAGAGAGTGTGGGTGGTGCCACCCACTGTTAAATGACCAAATCTCGTGAGAACTCATAGTCAGGAAGGCCACACCTTGGGATTTCAATTTGACATGGGATTTGCGTGGAGACAAATATCCAAACTATATTATTCTGTCCCTGGTCCCTCCCAAATCCCATATCCTCCTCACGTTGAAAACTACAACCATGCCTTCCCAATAGTCCTCCAAAGTCTTAACTCATTCCAGCATTAACTCAAAAGTCCAAAGTCTCATCAGAGACAAGGCAAATGCCTTCCATCTCTGAGCCTGTAAAATAAAAAACAAGTTAGTTACTTCCAAAACACAGTGGAGGCAGATCCTTCATGGCTTTGTGCTGTCTTCATGAGAGTGAGTTCTCAGGATATCTAGTCATTTAAACGTGTGTGACACCCTGACCCCCTTCTCTTGCTCCTGCTCTTGCCATGTGATGTGCCTGCTCCCGCTTTGGCTTCCACCAGATGCCCTAAATTACCAGTTTGAAGCTCAAACCAATCCTTAGGACATAAACAGAACGCAGCAAAGTTCTTTGCTAAGGCATAATCCCATGACCTTTGTACCAGTTCCCAATAAGTTCCCATTTCTGTGTGAGACCTCTTCATCCTGGACTTCATTGTTCATATCACTATCAGTATTTTGGTCACAATCATTTAACCAGTCTCTAAGAAGTTCCAAACTTTTCCTCATCTTCCTTTCTTCTTCTGCACTCTCTAAACTCTTCCACCCTCTGCCCATTATTCATTCCTAAACTTGCTTCCACATCTTCATGTATCTTTTTTTTATTATTATTATACTTTAAGTTCTAGGGTACATGTGCATAACGTGCAGGTTTGTTACATATGTATACTTGTGCCATGTTGGTGTGCTGCACCCATCAACTCGTCAGCACCCATCAACTCGTCATTTACATCAGGTATAACTCCCAATGCAATCCCTCCCCACTCCCCTCTCCCCGTGATAGGCCCCAGTGTGTGATGTCCCCTTCCCAAGTCCAAGTGATCTCATTGTTCAGTTCCCACCTATGAGTGAGAACATGCAGTGTTTGGTTTTCTGTCCTTGTGATAGTTTGCTGAGAATGATGGTTTCCAGCTGCATCCATGTCCCTACAAAGGACACAAACTCATCCTTTTTTATGGCTGCATAGTATTCCATGGTGTATATGTGCCACATTTTCTTAATCCAGTCTGTCACTGATGGACATTTGGGTTGATTCCAAGTCTTTGCTATTGTGAATAGTGCCGCAATAAACATACGTGTGAATATGTCTTTACAGCAGCATAATTTGTAAACCTTTGGGTATATACCCAGTAGTGGGATGGCTGGGTCATATGGTACTTCTAGTTCTAGATCCTTGAGGAATCACCATACTGTTTTCCATAATGGTTGAACTAGTTTACAATCCCACCAACAGTGTAAAAGTGTTCCTATTTCTCCACATCCTCTCCAGCACCTGTTGTTTCCTGACTTTTTAATGATTGCTATTCTAACTGGTGTGAGATGGTATCTCATTGTGGTTTTGATTTGCATTTCTCTGATGGCCAGTGATGATGAGCATTTTTTCATGTGTCTGTTGGCTGTATGAATGTCTTCTTTTGAGAAATGTCTGTTCATACCCTTTGCCCACTTTTTGATGGGTTGTTTTTTTTCTTGTAAATTTGTTTGAGTTCTTTGTACGTTCGGGATATTAGCCCTTTGTCAGATGAGAAGATTGCAAAAATTTTCTCCCATTCTGTAGGTTACCTGTTCACTCTAATGGTAGTTTCTTTTGCTGTGCAGAAGTTCTTTAGTTTAATTAGATCTCATTTGTCTATCTTGGCTTTTGTTGCTGTTGCTTTTGGTGTTTTAGACATAAAGTCCTTGCCCATGCCTATGTCCTGAGTTGCATTATCTAGGTTTTCTTCTAGGGTTCTTATGGTATCAGGTCTAACATTTAAGTCTCTAATCCATCTTGAATTAATTTTCGTATAAGGAGTAAGGAAAGGATCCAATTTCAGCTTTCTACTTATGGCTAGCCAATTTTCCCAGCACCATTTATTAAATAGGGAGTCCTTTCTCCATTTCTTGTTTTTCTCTGGTTTATCAAAGATCAGATGGCTGTAGATGTGTGGTATTATTTCTGAGGGCTCTGTTCGGTTCCATTGGTCTATATCTCTGTTTTGGTACCAGTACCATGCTGTTTTGGTTACTGTAGCCTTGTAGTATAGTTTGAAGTCAGGTGGCGTGATGCCTCCAGCTTTGTTCTTTTGACTTAGGATTTTCTTGGCAATGCGGGCTGTTTTTTGATTCCATATGAACTTTAAAGGAACTTTTTCCAATTCTGTGAAGAAACTCATTGGTAGCTTGATGGGGATGGCATTGAATCTATAAATGACCTTGGGCAGTATGGCCATTTTCACGATATTGATTCTTCCTATCCATGAGCATGGTATTTTCTTCCATTTGTTTGTGTCCTCTTTTATTTCACTAAGCAGTGGTTTGTAGTTCTCCTTGAAGAGGTCCTTGACATCCCTTGTAAGTTGGATTCCTAGGTATTTTATTCTCTTTGAAGCAATTGTGAATGGAAGTTCATTTCTGATTTGGCTCTCTGTTTGTCTGTTACTGGTGTATAAGAATGCTTGTGATTTTTGCACATTAATTTTGTATCCTGAGACTTTGCTGAAGTTGCTTATCAGCTTAAGGAGATTTTGGGCTGAGACAATGGGGTTTTCTAAATATACAATCATGTCATCTGCAAACAGGGACAATTTGATTTCTTCTTTTCCTAACTGAATACCCTTGATTTCTTTCTCTTGTCTGATTGCCCTAGCCAGAACTTCCAACACTATGTTGAATAGGAGTGGTGAGAGAGGGCATCCCTGTCTTGTGCCAGTTTTCAAAGGGAATTTTTCCAGTTTTTGCCCATTCAGTATGATACTGGCTGTGGGTGTGTCATAAATAGCTCTTATTATTTTGAGGTACGTTCCATCAATACCGAATTTATTGAGCATTTTTAGCATGAAGGGTTGTTGAACTTTGTCAAAGGCCTTTTCTGCATCTATTGAGATAATCATGTGGTTCTTGTCTTTGGTTCTGTTTATATGCTGAATTACGTTTATGGATTTGCGTATGCTGAATCAGCCTTGCATCCCAGGGATGAAGCCCACTTCATCATGGTGGATAAGCTTTTTGATGTGCTGCTGCATCCGGTTTGCCAGTACTTTATTAAGGATTTTTCCATCGATGTTCATCAGGGTTATTGGTCTAAAATTCTCTTTTTTTGTTGTGTCTCTGCCAGACTTTGTTATCAGGATGATGTTGGCTCATAAAATGAGTTACGGAGGATTCCCTCTTTTTCTATTGATTGGAATAGTTTCAGAAGGAATGGTACCAGCTCCTCCTTGTACCTCTGGTAGAATTCAGCTGTGAATCCATCTGGTCTTGGACTTTTTTTGGTGGGTAGGCTATTAATTGTTGCCTCAATTTCAGAGCCTGCTATTTGTCTATTCAGGGATTCAGCTTCTTCTTGGTTTAGTCTTTGAAGAAACTGCATCAACTAACGAGCAAAATAATCAGTTAATGTCATAATGGCAGGATCAAGTTCACACATAACAATATTAACCTTAAATGTAAATGGACTAAATGCTCCAATTAAAAGACACAGACTGGCATATTGGATAAAGAGTGAAGACCCATCAGTCTGCTGTATTCAGGAGACCCATTATCTGTGAGATAAAGGGATGGAGGAAGATCTACCAAGCAAGTGGAGAACAGAAAACAGCAGGGGTTGCAATACTAGTCTCTGATAAAACAGACTTTAAACCATCAAAGATCAAAAGAGACAAAAAAGGCCATCACATAATGGTAAAGGGATCAATTCAACAGGAAGAGCTAACTGTCCTAAATATATATGCACCCAATACAGGAGCACCCAGATTCATAAAGCAAGTCCTTAGAGACTTATAAAGGGACTTAGACTCCCATACAATAATAATGGGAGACTTCAACACCCCACTGTAAACATTAGACAGATCAACGAGACAGAAAGTTAACAAGGATATACAGGAATTGAACTAATCTCTGCAGCAAGCAGACCTAATAGACATCTACAGAACTCTCCATCACAAATCAACAGAATATACATTCTTCTCAGCACCACATCACACTTATTCCAAAATTGACCACATAATTGGAAGTAAAGCACTCCCCAGCAAATGTACAAAAACAGAAATTATAACAAACTGTCTCTCAGACCACAGTGCAATCAAACTAGAACTCAGGACTAAGAAACTCAATCAAAACAGCTCAACTACATGGAAACTGAACAACCTGCTCCTGAATGACTGCTGGGTACGTAACGAAATGAAGGCAAAAATAAAGATGTTCTTTGAAACCAATGAGAACAAAGATACGACATACCAGAATGTCTGGGACACATTTAAAGCAGTATGTAGAGGGAAATTTATAGCACTAAATGCCCACAAGAGAAAGCAGGAAAGATCTAAAATTGACACTCTAACATCACAATTAAAAGAACTGGAGAAGCAAGAGCAAACACATTCAAAAGCTAGCAGAAGGCAAGAAATAACTAAGATCAGAGCAGAACTGAAGGAGATAGAGACACAAAATACCCTCCAAAAAATCAATGAATCCAGGAGTTGGTTTTTTGAAAAGATCAACAAAATTGACAGACCGCTAGCAAGACTAATAAAGAAGAAAAGAGAGAAGAATCAAATAGACACAATAAAAACTGATAAAGGGGATATCACCACCGACCCCACAGAAATACAAACTACCATCAGAGAATACTATAAACACCTCTACTTAAATCAACTAGAAAATCTAGAAGAAATTGATGATTTCCTGGACACTTACATCTTCATGTATCTTTATAGCAAAGCTCCACTCCTATGTACCTGTTTTTTGTATTAGTCAGGGCTCTTCAAAGGAGCAGAACCAATAGAATATATGTATATATAAAAGAGAGTTTATTGGGGAGGGAAAATTGGCTCACACAATTACAAGGCAACATCCTACCATAGGCTGCCTGCAAATTGGGGAAAGAAAGTCAGTAGTGGATTAGTCTAAGTCTGAAAGCCTCAAAACTAGAGAAGCCAAGTGCAGCCTTTGATCTGTGTCTGAAGGCCTGAGAGCCCCCAGGAAGCTGCTGGTGCAAATCCCAGTGTCCAAAGGCCAAAGAACCTTTAGGTTGATGTCCAAGGGCAGAAGGAACAGAAGCAAGTGTCCTGCACAGGAAGAAGAAAGAGAGCCAGAAGCTTCAGCAGGAAAACGCATCCCACCTTCCTCAGCCTGCCTTATTCTAACTGCATTGGCAACCGATTGGATGGTGCCCATCCACATTGAGGGACATCTTCTCTCCCAGTCCAGAGACACAAATGTCAGTCTCCTCTGGCAACACCCTCACAGACACACCCAGAAACAACACTGCCCCAGCTATCTAGGCAGCTCTCAACTCAGTCAAGTTGACACCTAATATATTAACCATCACAAACTCTCTTTGACATTTTGACAAAGAAACAAAATAAACTACTCTGAGAGTTTAAGGGTGTATATAAATGTCTTTTGTTTAAAAGGGCAAAACTCCTTTCCCCTTTATTCAAGTGTTTTAATGAAGACGTAGTGAAACTGAGCCCATTTGTAACCTTTGCAATAGAGATAAATCTCTCCTGGGATTAAGTCCAGTCTCCACCTTTTTTAATGTAGCGATATCTCCAAGGTCAGAGGCCAAATTCCTCTACATGGAGTAAAAATGAAATTCTGGAGTTATCAGGGCAGGGGCGGGGGGCGAGGGGGCAGTATCTGAAGACATGTATAGGATACATACATGAAGAAACAAGAGAAGCCATTGTTTTTCTTCTGCTTTGCTATATGAACTGTGTGAGATTTTGTTCTAAATTTCTATTTCCTTTCCTGCTACCTCATAGGCATGTGAATCTTGTTAACGATTAATCAGTAATAAATTGTGCCTGTGTTCACTTTCTCTTCTATATTGGTACTGATAAATCTTTTGGTCGGCAACTTTTTTTTTCCAATAAGGTTAAATACAATATTTCAATATATTAAACAATTAATATATGCCAGATTATCAATCAGCCCATGCAGATCCTTTCTGAAGGTAAGCAATTTCTCAATTAAAATGTCAATTTGCTTGAAAAACAGAACAAATTTAACACAAAGTTCATCTAGAAGTTTCAAAATTATTTTTAATAAATAATTTAAAATTATTTGATAATCAATTCAATGTCGTACTGATACTAGTACCAGCAGTAATAATGATACAATAATTATGTAATTATAAACAGATATAATTTAATTTCACACCTTCATATTAAAGATTAAGCACCCGAGTCTCCAGGGAGATTAAACCACTCAATTGAGGTCACCTGACAGAGACGCTGAGCCAGGATTGGGCTCCTTTTTGTGATTCCAGTTCACATCTTGTCCTGCCACCTCTTTTTCTGCACAACCCTGAAAATTGTATCAACACTTTGGGAGTCAACATAAAGTTGCATGCCAAGCTACGTTTCCAAAATGACATCTTCAGACCTCCAGAACCTCCTTAATGAACTCACAAAGAATATTCAGACTCCAGTAAGGTGGGAAGCTGAAGCCTTAGGAATGTGGGAATGGCATCTGGGAATAAGTTGCTATCATAAGTTTACCACTTAAATGATGAGTTTTGACAGCTTTACCTAAATTTGATAAGGTTGTTGTATTGCTACTGGGGTTTTAAAAATCAGGATGCTATAAAATCTTATTTGAAAGTGTTTCCCCTTACAATCCATTTCCTGTTAGACAGATAAGGTCACAGCAGAATAAATAATGCCCCGTTCTGCCTTTCAATGACAGTTTATTTGATAGACTGGTGTGTTTCTCGGTATTACAGGACCTTTTCTAAATATCCAAAGGACGCTTACTACAGTTTTCACACCTATGGAATTCAGCCAAAGTTTTATTAGTAAAATTGATCAATCTCCTTTGGGGCTGAGACATGAACTGAAGCCAATTGTTCTCTAAGAAACATCCCATGACACTCAACTTCTGTTTTCTGTTGCTCCAGGAAAAAAAAGAAGCAAAATCAATAATCTGACTTGATTTGTCAACGGACAGTGTTTGAGTCTCATTTAATATTATGGGCCACAACTGGGTTAGAGAATAGATGCATGATGGGAGAATGTGAGCATGAGTCCTTTTCTAGCATACAGCTCAGGAACAGGTCACTGCAATATTGGCTAGACAGGTAGAGTGAAAGACACGCATATGGCCGAGATGCTGGGTGATGCCTCCTGGAGAGGAAAGGGGACAGGAAGGGAGGTCTCTGGTCTAGTCCTTGTTAGCCTCAACCAGAGATAAATACAAGAGAATTTTATTGTGAAGGATGGTTAGAACAGTCAAGAAATTTGTGTAAGTAAGAACTGGTCAATTTTTATAGGTTAAAAATTTTCCTCCCTGGTAAAACAAAAATTAGGCAAAGAAAGAAGTTAGTTTAAAAAAAAAAAAATCAACTTTCCTGTTCTTAGCAGGATTTGCTTTGGGAAAACAAATGGAAAGGATAGATTTGATACCTATAAGGGCTGTCTAAATTCTACCAATATTTGGGTCAGAACCAGTCATACTTCTACATTCTTATGGTAGATAGTCTAAATTAAGGTTATTGAAAGGATCAAAGGAAAAAGATAAGAAGACAAAAAGCATTACAAATAATATGCAAATATCTTTATTAATAATGCAATTAAAAAGCAAGCTTCCCTTTCTTATTATAATTGCCTTCACTGGCATTTTTCAAAGTCTTTCTAATTTCATTATAAGAAATGTAGGACCACTAGTCAAAACTACATTTTTAAAAACAAGTTGGGTATGCTGGACTTGCCTGCCATCCTAGCTACTCAGGAATCTGAGGCAAGAGGATCAATTGAGCCCCGATTTTGAGGCTACAATGAACAGTGATTGTGCCACTGCACTCCAGCCTGGGTGACAGAATGAGACTTCATCTCTAAGAAAAAATAAAAATAAAAACAAGAAACAGTTCTCTGTTTCTCCACGTGCTACCACCATCATCAGTGACTTACACCTGCTGCAATGTTTTAGCATGTTTCCTGTGCAAACTTAGGTTAATTATGAACCCATTGTATTCACTGCTTGAAGTGACACACAATGCTGACACTTACCTGGCTGGGGTGCTGGGAAATTAATTCGTGTTTGCGAGATGCATTGAAGATTTGAAAGTGCGAGAAGTGCAATACACATCATCAACTTGCCCCAAGGCAGTTAATTTGTTTGTTGGATATGTGTGCTAATATCTAATAGCCATAGACATCTATAGATCACTTCTTCAAATCAATGCTTACCCATGGAGATTCAACACTCAGCCTTTACTTTCTCTGAAAAGTAACCACTCTGCCTCCACTGATGTATTACTTGAAAAATATACGTGACGGTTCCGTGAAGTACTGCACTTTGTGCTCAGCTCTCTGCATGGCATGTGCTGAAGTTCATGCGCTGTAGATGCGGGACTCAGTAGACATCGTGAAGCGATACAAGGGTAAACTATGGAGACCCTGCCTTTAAGCAGCCTACAAACTAGTATAAAAGATCAGGCATTTAACTACTTATAATGCTACAATCACATTATTAACCACACAGACATAAACTATTCAGCTACTGGGAAGCAAGAGAAATTTAACCATGACCAGGGACTGTCCTGCACATAAAGTGGGAAGGGTTTGGATACATGATGTGGTTGGGAAAGGAGAGAAGGAAAAGGCACTGAAGCAGTGGATGCACCAGGAACCCGGACAGTCCCAGCCCGAATATGGGAAATAATGCCTGTAATTCACTTTGCTGGAGTTTAGAGGAAAGGAAGACAGACAGAAGGGCCTTGAGCTATGTAAAAGAACTAAGTGTGGCAATATTTCTTAGCATGGAAATGGTCAATACAGTTATGATGAATAAGCAATTTTAGAAACAATTAAAACAGCTATACGAAATTATTTGGGCCAGATGCAGTGGCTCACGCCTGTTATCCCAGCACTTTGGGAGGCCGAGGCAGGCGGATCACTTGAGGTCAGGAGTTCGATATTGGCCTGGCCAACAGAGTGAAACTTCGTCCTACTTAAAATACAAAAATTAGCCAGGCATGGTGGTGCATGCATGGTGTCGCCCCAGCCACTTGGGAGGCTGAGGCACACGAATCACTTGAAATCTTGAACCCAGGAGGCAGAGGCTGCAGTGATCTAGATTGTGCCACTGCACTCCAGCCTGGGCAGCAAAGCAAGATGCCTACTCCAAAAAAAAAAGAAGGAAAAAAATAGAAAAGAAAAAGAAAAAGACATTAATTGGAGAAGAGAGAAATTTTAGATGGGGAGATAGGTTAGAAAGTTACTAAATCAATTATTTATTCAACTGTCAATTTATTTAATTTCTCATTATGTAAGTTAATATTTATTACATGCCTACTGTCTACAAAGACAACGGAGAAGGTTTGTGGATACAGGTAAAAGATATTGTATGAGAACTTGGAGCATTGAATAGTCACAGAATACCGTAATCCATGGCATTTATCAAAGTACTTTCTAGTTTCATTATAAGAAATGAAATTTTTCTTATCTTCTGTGTTTTCAGATGATAGATGTAAAAACACAGGTCATAGGAGAAGTAAGATGTGCATCAACCTGTGTACTTAACCCATGGTCAGGGAGGGTAACCAGGAGTCCACCTAGAAAAGGCAACACCTGAGCTGAATTTGAAGATAAATAGACTTCTCTGGCTGGAAAAAGGGTTTAAGGATGTTTTAGGTAGAAACAGCTTTGGAAAGACACAGACAGACTCAGGAGAAAAGAGAGGACCTGCAATTACGTTGAGAGAACTCACAGTAGGTTTCAAAAGCGGGTGTGGCAGAGGGCAGTACAGAGATGTAGACAGAGGCCAATTCATTAAAATCTCTGTCTGAAAGCAGCAAAGAAGAACAAGCAAAGGAAGACACTTCTAGGGCCAGCGTGATCAGATTTGCATTTTAGAAAGATTTCCTTGAATGAGGAATGAGCAGTTAAGTAGGAAGGTCTTTAAAATTGTTATGTATTTAGACAGCTATAATTTTTTATTAAGATATAATATACATACAATTTGGTGCACACATCTTAATATAAAATGTTTTGACTTTTTACACGTGCATACCCTGGTATATCCACCAACCAGATTGAGGTACAGAACAACTGTAGCATTTAGAATTGTACAGTGTACGTCTTTCAGTCAGTGTCCTTGCAGAGAAAAGAGATGAGTACTTTTCTGGCTTTATCTTTTATTTTTAATACCTGATCCTGAAAGTCATATAAATCCAGAATGTATCATTTGATGTCTGACCTCTTTTGCTCCATATTATGTCCGTGAAATTCATCTATGCCCTTTCATGTAGGAGTAGTTCTCTTTTACTGCTATATGGAATTTAATTATATTCCACCACTTTTAAACTCATTTTTCTTTTGATGGATTTTTTTTTTATTTTCAGCTTTTGGCTATTATCAGTACAGCTGCAACAAATACTTTGGTATGTATCTTTTGATGGACATATACTTTAATTTTTCTTGGATGTAAACCTAGGGATAAAATTGCTGGGTTATAGAGTCAGTAACTGTTTTGCATTAGAAAATAGAACCTGATATTTTAGTTTTCTAAAATAGTTTAATCAATTTACACACCATCACATGTATGAAAATTCTGCATCTTGTCAATATGTGTATTGACAGTCTTGGAAACTTTAAGGATTCTGATCTGTGTGTAGTGATATATCTTTTTGTATCAGGGAATATCCTCTGCATTTTCCTGGTGAATTATTATACTGAATACACTTTCTTATGCTTATTTACCATTTAGAGATCTCCTTTTGTACAATGCCCATTCAAATATTTCCTCTATCGTTTTTTTGAAACATGGTTGACTTGTCTTCTTTGACCTTGAGACATACAGTCTGGGCACTACTGCTTGGACAAATATTGCAAATCTGTTCTCTCAGGCTTTGGCTTACCTTTTTATTCTTTCTTAACTGTTTTTGTTTGTTTTTCTTTTTATTTTTTTTTTTAGGAACACAAATCCATTGTAATGAGCCCTTTTTTAGTCTTATTTTAATCCAGCCAAGTTATGAAAATATCCTTTTATGCATTCTTCCAGAGGCATTATTGTTTTATCCTCACATTGAAGTCTATAATTTATCTTGAATTAATTACTAATTGATTATCAAATTGAGCATGGTGTGAATTAAGGGTTAGTTTCTCGTTCTCCCATAGGGAAAATCAATTTCTCCAGTGCCATTCATGAAAATGATCATCACTTTTCCTTTTGTGGGTATTGACAATCTAGGAAAGAGATAATTAGATTCTGAGCTAAGGAGGTGTTCTTAAGAATAGCAAGAATGAAACACATTTAATCAGTTAAGGAGATACAATTTACTGCACTTCATTAGTGATTCAGTGTCAATTTTGAGAAAAAGGAATCGAAGATGACTCAGGGTTTGCCTTGGACAGCTGTGTAGATGTTGTGTCAACTAGAAAGATGGAAAGTGCTGGAGGGAAAGGTGGCCACGGGAGGGTACAGAGGAGAAGAGATGACAACAGTTTGAGCAAAATACTTTGAAGCCTCCAGTAAGAATACCAAGCAGGTTTAGCAATGCAGGTGAGTGTCACCTAAAATAGGGACAAAAGTCACAGAACTGGAAACAGATCATTGGTATAGGGAATGTAGGTCTTACACATGATTTACTTACTAACGTTTTAGACATTCAAGATCAGCACATGAAGAACAGACCTAGATAATAAACAGAGACACTTCTCTATTTATTATAGAGAAGGTTATACAATATTGCACTCACACAAATTAAACTTCATGTAAATTGCTACCCAAAGAGGACATTTAACAACATTTAATGAGATGTGGGAAAAATATGCTAAGTGTGGTAACACAAGGCTGCTGTGCAATTCATACAGTCTGTTGTGTGAATTCGAATCATAAAATGAGATTGCAAGGTGGGCCTCATTTCCACAGCGGGTAGCCTTCGCTGTGGCTTTTGCAGTCTTGGTGCACCATCTCATGTGGCCCCCACATGGCAAGGGTAGATTTTATACATTTGACTCTCCTCTCCTCTGCATGTCTTTTGTGCTGTACTCTGAGCTGGGATCTTGGTCTCCATCAGGAAGTATCTGACTGTGGATGTGCTATAAAAACACTGAACACATGATCTCTAATGGTCCCTGAAGGCCTGACACAAGAATTAACACATGAAGACTTGAAAGACGGAAAGTGTATTTATCTATAGTTCTAAAAAAAAAAAAAAAAAAAATAGCGCTAAGGGATTGTGCATTTTTATTTTTAGAAACATAAGTTCAATCCCAGTTTCACTGTTCTAACAAATACTTTTAAAACATCCTTGATTTTTTTCTATCCTTTTCTATACACGAATTCCATTTTATAGTGATGCAATCAAAACTAATTTACATAGGGTTTTGCTTTTTCTGATAAATAACTATATAAATACATAAATTAAGTAATGCCATCTGTTAAAGAAAAAAAAAATTATTCAATGACGCTTGTGAATGGTGAAAAGACAGACTTCATTCAAGAGGAAATGATCGCAATAGGTGCTGGACCTATTGCAGTGGGTTCCAGCAGAGGAGGGAAGATTGATCTTTACTCCAAATACAAGGACAAGTCACTATTCACAACAAAGGAACCAATGGGAGTAAGTAGATGGAAGCTTACTAAGCAGAAACATCACAGCCAATGGGAAGATTCTTGCTAGACCAACTCAACAGTATTTTTGTTTAAGGCAGGTCATGGTGGGTAGACAAAATATTCAGTCTATTTTCAATTACTCTTTTGTTTTTCTTTTCAGTTTCAGGTAGTTGCCTTTGAGGGTTCCTGAGTCCCTCGAGAATCCCCAGGAGGGAATTGAGGAGCTACAGGAGGTAGGGAAAGATCTGGCAGGAGTGCATGGACAAATGCAGTAGGCAGGGGTTTTGAGGGCACCTGGAGGGATTCAAGGGAGTGGATGGGATGATTAAAGGTGATGAGAGGAGAAAGGAGGAGAGGAAACATAGGAAGGAGAGGTCCCAGGGGAGTCAGTCTGGGGAGATCTTAAGTTTCCCAAAAAGTCCATTGAAGTTGCTCAGCAATATTACCCTAGCAAGAACTGAAGAGGATAGAAATGGAAGAGCATATAGGCAGCAAGTGTTCTAGAGAAGCCAGGAAAAATAAAGTCCACCTAGGCAATGGACAGTAGATTCCCACTTAAGACACACACAAAAAAACAGGACAATCTTCCAGCCCAGGGAGAGGGATTCTGGGATTAATTTCTTCTTGACAGAAAAGTTACCCAGGAAGAATTTCCGTGACCAGGACCAGGTCTAGGAGTTGGGGAATGCATATAACCCCAATCGGAGCAAAGAGCCCAGAGGAAAGACCTCCAGCCCAGCAGGTGCCTTTCCAAAAGCCTGGGACTAGACTCGGATACTGCTCCAGAGCACGCAGAGTTGAGAAGCAAATCCATTCTCACTGCACTTCAGGGGCCATCACCCAGAGGACTGGCTCAGGAATTAGGTTCATCAGTGAATCAATCATTCGGTTGTGGAGATCAAGGCTTCCAAAGGTGAGCACTCAGGTCCTGGGTGAGAGGCCCAGGGCCAGAGGTGGGCTTGTGATGAATCAAATCCTAGCTGAGCCACAGCACCAAGAGTGTGGGAGACATTATTTATGGCATTGTTAAAGGTGGTCAGGTGGACTTCATTCAAGGGGCAGCATCACAGTAGGCAGGGACACTGCAATGGGGTCCTGCAGTGGAGGAGAGAAAGTGAGCTGAATTCTGAATACAAGGACAAGTGGGGTTTACAGCCAAGGAGCAGGGTAGGGTCAGTGGGTGGAAAATTACTAAGAGGGGTCATCACTCAAGGGGGATTCTTGTCAGTCCCACTCGACAGACTCCTTGCTGCAGTCAGGCCAAGGTGATAGGATATGGAGGAAGGTTACATACTAAGGATGAGGGATATTACCAGGATTCTTGCTCAAACTGGATTCTACAAGGACAATGAGGTAAGCCAAGGTCAGGCCTAGTCAGAAAGGAGTCAGAAGACCTTGACTCAAACGTGGTCAAAAGAGAGTGTCTGCCACTTCCCCGTGTTCCTTTTAAGGACAGCAAAATATTCTATCAAGTAGGCATACATTTAAATTACTTCCATTTATTTTGCTTATAGAAATATTTTTCTATTTATGGTTCCTTTTATTGTTGTATGTAAAATTCATATTTATGGACTGGACAATAAAATCCTAGTGAAGAAAATAAGCTCATGCAGAAGCAATGATGGTAGCTCACCAAGGGGCTTCTTGGTGGACTTGCCAGGCTGCCAGCCCCTGCTCACTCGGGGTCCCACTCACTCTTGGGTTTAAAAAGGTTTAACGTAAGTTTTATCATCATTTTTACTTTTATGTTTTTGGATTTCCAACTAATTTTTCCTTTGTATCAAGTATACTTGCTGGTGAACCAGTAAAAACATTATTTATTCTAAAGCTTTTGATGTTAGTAAATTATTTAAACATCATTATTTCAATTTAAAACTCTTTGTCAGACCAGGCATGGTGGCTCATGCCTATAATCCCAGCAATTTGGGAGGCCAAGGTGGGCGGATCACTTGAGATCAAGAGTTCGAGATTGTCCTGGCCAACATAGTAAAACCCTGTTTCTACTAAAAGTGCAAAAATTAGCCAAGCATGGTGGCGTGGGCCTCTAATCCCAGCTACTTGGGAGGCTGAGGCAGGAGAATCACTTGAACCCAGGAGGCAGAGGTTGCAATGAGTCGAGATCCTGCAACTGCACACTAACCTGGGCAACAGAGCGAGACTCCATCTCAAAAACAAATAAACAAACAAACAAAAATAAACAAGTAAAAAACACCCTTTGTCAGTAACACCAGCAGGGAAGAGGAATGCTGCTTGAAATGATTCAATCCAATGACCAATGTCAGTGAGTCAAGACTGGCTTTCAAAGTGACTTACAAAGTGGCGCCCTCTTCCACACTTCCTGTGGAGGCACCAGGACTATTATTTTCTAAGGCCTCATACATGTCAAGTGTGAGGACCAGAATTCATTTGCAACTTAGTAGAGTGAATTTCTAACACATTTTAAAATGGAATTTTGGCTGACAGGAGAAATTGTTTAAGATATGAGAAAGATCATTTGCATAAAATGATGTATCTGCTCATTATTTTCAACTAAAATTCACAACATGTTGTTTAGATTTAAGCACCTAAGAATGGAAACTGTACTGAGTAGGCCATCACCTGGGTTTTAAAGATTTTTGGCTTCTAATCAGAAGATGCTTTTTAACATTTCTAAGAACTCTGAAGACTCAATGAGTTACTTTTGGGGTGCTGAGTTCCATGTTTCTGGAGATGTTCAGCAATGGTGCATAGGGTGCCTTGTTGGGAAGAAATTCCAGCTTTAGGTAGATCACGGTACCCTGAGGTTCTTGCAGTGCTGTAGTCCAGAGCTCCTCACAGGTAAATGGGCATAATGATCATCTGTATAGTGAGTCGTCCTACCTGCAGGGCTTGCAAAAACATACATTCTTATGCCCAACCATTTTCTAATTCAGTTTATCTATGTTGGGACCTGAGAATTTGACTTTCTGAAGACCCAGGTGAGGCTGATGCTCCTAGACAATGGACCAGATTGTGAAGAGACCTGCTGTATCATGGAATACTGTTTTAGGCAAGGTTGACACTTTGAAACATGAAACTCCTCTTCAAAGACTTAAAAATCTAAGTTATTTAATGAAGTAACAATGGCAGCAGGGGAAAAAAACTTCCATAAAACTTTTCTGTAATGTGCATTGTTTAACTTTTATTGCACAGATGGTGTCTAAACAAGAATTTGGAATTTTTGCAGAGTTACTGGCAGAATATTCCAAAACGCTTTCGTGTAATACTGAATTCAATGAAAAGACAATGAATGTATTTGACAAGAGGAATCTTTGTAAACAACTTTTAATCATCAAGCCTAACTCTCAGTCATAGGTTTGGAAATCACATTATTTAAACAGGCAGTGTCTTTGACAAAGCATACACACCTCAATTTTAGTCTGGCTTGTGACAGAGTGTCCTTATATCAGTCTTCAATACTTTGGTACGTAAACATTGTCAACAAGCCCATATGATTAGATCACCATAAAAGTTACTAAGCCAGTGATATTTCCAACAGCCAAGCTGTCTCTTGAAATCCCTTTTTAGATACTATTAAATGGTATGTTACGGTCAGAGTTCATCAGTGTCAGCCATCAGAAGAAGAACACAGTCTCAATGTGAAAGGACTTCATGCCCAGGGGGGGATAAGCCTCTGTGGTTTTTGAAATAATATTGATTGCAGATTGAATATTAAGTTTGCACTGTGTTGAAAACAAAGTTCTAAAATTCTCTAATCTCTGCTTATTTTGTCTTATCATGTCATAATTTAATTAACCCTTACAATTCTCAGAGGCATGACACTTGTTGAATGGCACTTTACTTTACCCAACTCTTTGCATTGTGGAAGCACAGCAAGCCCAGGCCGCTGGAAAGAAATGAAGTTATAAAATGTTAGGATATCAGACATTGTGTAGAGATGGAGGCAACTTAGGGATGAGCTCTTCTCCTCCCTGTTCTGATCAGTACAGGGCTGGGGTCATCCAGAAGTCAGTTAGCTTTAGCAAATACAATTTTAATAATAAGATTTGAATTCCATAGAAGATTGTTTAGAGATTTGCTTTTTAAACAAGAAGTAGCAAGCTTTATATTTTCTAATTAAGTAGAAAATGTTAAAATAATATTTATGAAAGATATGACATATGAAAATACATCATAAGCAATCCTTAACCATCTGGGTGCAACCTACCTCCAAATCACTTCCAACTGAAGTTCAGATGCCTCTGAAAAAGATTTGTATTATTTACTGGATCTCTTCTTCAAGATCTATGCAATACCATGCAATAAATAATTGCTTCACAAAAATGTATTAACTAAACTTATTATAATTTGCAAATTCTTAATAATGAAAAACATGGGCACATTAAAAATAATTTGATGAATTTATATATCTATATATTATAATATTTTACAAAGTATATTTATGAACCATGAATTTATCAGTCTAGCTATAAGATTTTTTGCTGTGACAACTATTTCAAGTGTATGCAGAGCTGTCTTTTTTGTTGTTTGTTTTTTTTTTTTTTTGAGACGGAATCTCACTATGTCACCAGTCTGGAGTGCAGTGACACCATATTGGCTCACTGCAACCTCTGCCTCCTGGGTTCAAGCAATTCTCCTGCCTTAACCACTTGAGTAGCTAGGACCACAGGCATGTGCCACCATGCCCAGTTAGTTTTTGTATTTTTAGTAGAGGCGGGGTTTCACCATATTGGCCAGGATGGTCTTGATAATCTTGACCTTGTGATCCACCTGCCTCGACCTCCCAAAGTGCTGGGATTACAGGCATGAGCCACAGCCCCCATCCAAGCTGTCTTTGCTTTGATCCACATAATTGACTTTTAGCCAACATTTTTCAAATAGTATGAGTCCAACCTGAAAATGTCATATTTTCTTCTGAAGTTCTGTGTTTTCAAGATTTCTAATTTGGACCATATCAGGATTAACTTAAGCATTAATAAAACATACAAAAGGAATGTGCGTTACTATCTGATAGACTGGCAAAGCTAACCTGCAAGCAACAGGCATTGCATACCATATGATGAATGACCAAGCTGTGAAAATATCATTTAAACTGAAATATTCCCTTTAAACTTTTAACACATTTTTAAATATTGGATTGTATTAATTATAGTTATACATTCACAAAAGCCAGAAGTCATGTTACTTTGAACTTGCAATGCTATGCATGCTTAAATATTGATTGGTAGCTCAGCTTAAATTCAAGGATATGAGTTTTCCTGGGAAAATCTAGTACTGTTTCCTCCAACTTGTGGAGGTTTTCTTAGTTTCATGTTTTCCATAAAAAAAGCATTTATAGATTACATTTATCTTTGTGCTTGTAAAGTTGGAAAAGCTTCCACTTTTTTATCACAGGATTTTAACAAAGATTTTCTCAAGATCATCTTTGAAACTTATCACATATCTCAGATAACTTTAATCAACACATTATAGGAATTCATCATTTATTCATTCATTCTTTTTCTCAATAAATCACTTATTTTCTGTTCTTTTTCACCCACTGTGGTTGGTGCAATTGGCGTCTTCTACCTATGCTCCTAAATTCACAAAGGCTCTTTGGAATTGTAATAAACTGGAAGGGAAACTAGGCTGTTCTGTACACCAGCTCTTGACTCTGTCAGCTGGTATTGAACATCCAGAGAATTGTCTTGCTTTAAGAGTTTTATTGTCTCACAAATGAGAGGGAAGAAGTCAGACTGAGCATTGGTAAATGTATCATTATACAGAAATTATTTATACACTGAATTGGGTAATATGAGATTTAAGACAAAATATTTGAAATGAGAAATTCATTTTGTATGACATTATATCTAGAATCAATTCTCAGATGTGTAAAAAGGATGGAATCCACAATCTAGAACATCATTATCCAAATGTTGAGCTTGGATACACAATTCAGTGATGATAATTTTACAGTGAAATACATTTTGAAAAGTCTTCATGTATGTTCTAAACTGGCACTGTCCAGTGGAAATTTCTACAATATTGAAACTATTCTATATTGCATGATCTTTTATGATGATTCCTAGCCACATAGGACAATTGAATGTATGAAATGCAGCAAAGACAACTCAGAAACTAAATTTGACCTTTTATTTAATTTTAGCTATTTATATTTAAACTAAGTAGCCCCATATGACTTGTATCTATTGTATTGAACAGTGTAGCTCTGGACGGAAATGGGCTTTAAAATTCATTGAAAAGTACAAAGTCGACTGTTTAACTAACTACTGAAACATGCAATTACCCATAGCAATATAAATATGTACACTCACAAAACTAGCACCACTATCAAGATACGAAACATTTGCATCACCACAGATGTCCCCTGGACCTCTCTGAAATCAACCCTCACTCTTTACCTCAAGCAAACACTGATCTGAATTCTGTCACTATGGATTACTTTTATCTATTCTAGAACTTCATGTAAATGAAATCATCATTTGCAAATGAAATCATAGTTTGTAGTCTTTGGGTCTGGTTTATTTCACTAAGCATTATGTTTTGGGTTCTGTCCATGTGCATGTGAATCACTAATTCATTCCCATTTGTTGTTGAAGAGTATTATTCTATTTCATATTTATAGCACAGATTGTTTGTCTGTCCATCTATTGATGAACATTTGTGCTTTTCCCAGTTCTAGGTTATCATGTGTAACATTTCTATGAAATCGTGTAAAAAATTAGAAAATTTTGTTTATTTTAAAGGTTATTTAATATTATATGTAAAAGCCCTTAATGCTGCTAATTTAGGAATATTTCTTTATCCTTCTCATTGAGTTATTTTTTATACTCTATTGTAATGGTCCTCAATGGTGATGGTTTATTCTTCCTGTGACTGTCAATATATTATGGCTATAGATGCAATACAAAACAATAGTATTGAGACCAAAATCCAAGGCTTATGCCATTTATGTGTTTGAGTCTATCAAAATAGAAAAATCACTTTTAATGGTAGGATAGGTATTGAGGAAATATTTTAATGATTTATAGTTTCTAAATTACCCTGACAGATATCACATAATTTCACTGACACTTTGTGTTACTTTATTCATTTTATTATTTCAACTTTCATACAATTGTTTATTTAATAATAAAGTTACAATAGTGATGTTAAATGCTATGCTTTTCATTAATATAAGTGTGACTGGAATCTTAACATTTTTACCCCAAAGGACAGGAGCAATGTTAGGCTTGTAAGTTGGCTTTATCTCCTTTCCACAAAGAGGTCACCGATGGTCGCCCTGCATGGAAGGAAGATTCTCAGGAGATGCAGAAGAGATGCTTCCTGGGCTTGCTGAGAAGTCTTCAGGCTGGGCAAGGGACAGCAATCTCAGTTGTTTATTGCACAACCCTTACTTCCTGGCAGCTGGCTAATTTTCATCCTGAAGATGCCTATTTTATCTTGGCTCCCATGTTTAAATAATGTCATATTCAAATGTTTGGGATTAGAAGCACGAAACAGAAGCCTCAGCTGCCAAAAATTTAAAAACATTTAAAAACATTTCAAAGGCAAATACATTCTGTACGCACTATCACATAAAACAAAATTGCTTGTCCTGCTGGGCAATCAGCAGCACATTCATCCACTACCTTCCTGGATTCGTTTTTACCTGTGTATGTACAATGGTGGCCACTTCTTCATCCTGTGCTCCCTTTCGTTTGCTTCCATCTGGGAACTCAGGAAACAAGACAAACTGATTTCTCTCTCAAATTTACCCATGGATTCTCTACACAAAGGACATGTTTAAAGGTTTAAAGTTAATGTGAAAAATGTGGAATTTAAACTTTAAGGTATTTTACAGTTTGAAGGAACACAAATGGATCTAGAAATTTATGTTAAATAAAAACCCTTCCTTGATTTACATAGCTTAAAATAAAGTATTATTTTCCCTTCCTTTTAATTTTTATTTTATTACTATTTAAAAGGAGTTAAATTTGTAAATACATACAGAAAAGCAGCAGGATCAAGTCCAGAAGTGTTAGTCTCTAAGTTGGAATAAAACCAAAATATTTTTGTAGGCCTTTGATTCTTTCTCTTAAAAGGCTCATCCCCATGTTACCAAATTACTTAAAGTCGGGCTATTCCATATACAACTATAATTTATATGCTACTGTTTCAGAGTTCAATTGAGTTGCAGTTAACTAGTTGACATCACAAAATAGTGTGTAGATATATAATTAAATATGTATTACCTTTTTTGTTGTCGTGTTCAGTTTTTTATCTGTATTTTGGAATCTGTATTTTGAATCTGTATTTTGGGACTCCCTCCCAGGCTTTTAAAAAAATATTTCTCCTAGACAGTGTGTTAGCAAAACCTAATAGAGGAACAGGATCTAAGAAAGGATATCAAGAATAAAAAGACATTTTGTTGCATACTCATCTAATCTGCCTGAAATTCTCAGGTGATGATTCCCCAGTCTTTCTAACTTTCATCTCAGGCATTACTTGCTTGAGAACCTTAATTTAACCTTAATCCCTCCTTTTTCCTTCCTCCCTCCCTACCTCCCTTCCTTTTTTCCTTCCTTCCTTCCTTCCTTCCTTCCTTCCTTCCTTCCTTCCTTCCTTCCTTCCTTCCTTCCTTCCTTCCTTCCTCCCTCTCTCCCTCCCTCCCTTCTTTGCTCCCTTTATTCCTTCCCCCCTCCCTCCTTTCTTTCTTCCTTCCTCCCTTTCCCTTTTTTCTTTATCACTTTAATAAAATGTTTTTGATTACTGTAAAATACACATAACATAAAATACACAATTTCAAACATTTTAAAGTATACAATTCAATGGTATTAAGTACATGTATACAATTCAGTGGTATTATGTATATGTATACATTAAGTATGGATATTGAAGTACATTAAGCGTGAATGTACTTAATGCCACTGAATTACATACTTTAAAATGGTTTTTCATCCCTCCCCACTGTCCATCTCCAGGGCAATTTCACCTTGCAGAACTGAAACTCTTTGCCCATTAAATAAAAATACCCCATTTCCCCTTCCTTCAACCCCTAATAAGTACAATTTCACTCCCTGTCTCTATAAATTACACTTTTTTAGGTCCCTTATATAAGTGGAATTGTACAGTATATGTCTATTTGTGACTTATTTCATATAGCATCCTGTCCTCAAGATTCACCTATGTTGTGGCATGCTTCTAAATTTTCTGCCTTTTAAAGGTTGAATAATATTCCGTTATATGGATACACCACATTATCTTATCCATTTGTCTGTTTAATGAACACTGAGTTGCTTCCATGTTTTTACTATTGTGAAAAATGCTAAAGTGTTTACAGCTGTAAATTTCCTCCATAGCAACCACTCCTGCTGTGTCTTATAAGTTTTTTATTTATATTGTGTTTATGTTTTCATTCATCTGTAGGCATTTTCTAAATTCCCCTGTTATTTCTTCTTTGATTCATTGATTGTTTAAAAGTGTGTTGCTTATTTTCTACAAATTTCTGAATTTTTTAATTATTCTCCTGCTATTTATTTCTAACTTTATTCTGTTGTGGCCATACAAGATATTTTGTATGATAGCTATCTTTTTGAGTCCTTTGAGACTTCCTTTCTTGTCTAGATAGATAGATATGGTCTGTCTTGTAAAATGGCCCGTGTTCACTTGAAAAGAATGTCTGTTAGAGTGTCCTGTATACATCTGTTAGGTCTAATCAGTTTATTGTTCTAGGTCCTCTACTTCTTTACTTATGTTCTGTCTGCTTGTTCTATCCACTGCTGAGAGTGGGGTATAAAAGTCTCTATTATTCCAGATCTATTTCTCCCTCAATCTGTAAATTTTTGCTTCATATATTTTGATGGCCTGTTAATAGGGATGTATATGCTTATAATTGTTATATATTCTTCTTCTGAAACTTTTATTAATATATAATGTTTTTATTTCTCTCTTGTAATCATCTTTGATTTAAAGTTGATTTTGTCTGATATTACTATAGTCAGCCCTACTCTCTTTGGTTGCTATTTACATGAAATATCTTTCTTAATCTGTTCATTTTCAATCTATCTGTGTCTTTGGATCTAAATTGAATCTCTTTTAGGCATATGTGGTTAGATCATGCTTTTCACAAAAATTTATTCTTCCAATCCTTGTCTTTTGATTGAAAATTTTAATTCATTTACATTTAAAGTAATTACTGATAATGAAGAATTTATGCCATTTGCTATTTGTTTACTACATATTTTATAGATTTTTTTTGTACCTAATTTCCTGCACTACTAATTTCTTTGGCGTTAAGTTGATTTTTTGTTGTAGTGAAATATTTCAATTCTCTCCTTATTTTTTATGTGTAAATTCTATAGTTATTTTCTTTGTAGTTTCTATGGGGGTTACATTTAACATACTAAAGTTATAACATTCTGATTTGAATTTTCACCAGCTTAACTTCAATAACATACACAATATAAACTCCTGTACAGTTATCCCCACCCTCTTTCTGTTATTGATGTCATAAAATTACATCTTTATACATGATGAGCCTAAAAGCATAAACTAACATTTTTAAGGTATTAGTATCTAAAGTTATATAGAAAAAGTGTGGAGTAATAATATTAGAATAACACTAGTTTTTACTAATAATTAAAATTTTTTTCTTAAATTATGTAGGAAAAAAAGTGGAGTAACAAACAAAATTAGCAATAGCTTTCATAAAATGCCTCTGCTTTTACCTTTACTGTGATTTTTATTTTTTTATAAAGCTTTAAATTACTTTCCACTATATTTTTATTTCAACCTCAAGGATTTCTTTTAGCAATTTTTGTGGGGAAGGTCTAGTAATGACGAACTCCTTCACTTTTATTTATCTGGGAATGTCTTACTATTTCCCTCACTTTTGAAGGATAGTTTCATCAGATATAGGATTTTTGGTTACAGGTTTGTTTTGGCCTTTTTTTTTTTTTTTTTTTTTTTTTTTCTTTTTAGTACTTTGAATATATTGGCCTCAGTATTTCTGGCTTTCAAAGTTTCTAACGAAAAATTTGCTCATAGTCTGATTGAGGATACTTTTTATATAATAAATTGCTTCTCTCTTACTTCTTTCAAAACTTTCTCTCTTTGTCTTTCAACAATTTGATTATAATGTGTCCTGGTGTGGGTCTCTTTTAGTTCATCTTACTTGGAGTTCACTAAGCTTCCTGCATATTTATGTTCATATCTTCCATCTAATTGGGAAGTTTTTGGCTATTATTTCTTAAAATATTCTCTCTGCCCCTTTGTCTCTTTTCTCCTTTCAAAACTCCTACAGTACATATGTTGGTTCACTGTAGGGTATCACATGTCCTTAGGCTCTTTCCACAGTTCTTTAGTCCTTTTTCTTTCTTTTCATCAAAGTCAATTTTAATTATTTTATCTTGAATTCATTATTTCTTTCTTCCTGCTTGCTCAAATCTGTATTTGAATCTCTCTAGTGAGTGAGTTTTTTTTTTTTTTTTTTAATTTATTGTATTTTCAGCTCCAAAATGTCTTATTGGTGTCTTTTTAGGCTTTCTATTTTTTTAATTGATATTTTCATTTTGTTGATAAATTGTTTTCTTGACTTTCTCCACATCTTCCTTTAGTTATTTGAGATAGTTGTTTTAAAGTCTCTATTTATTAATCCCAAATTCCAACATCTGGTCATTCTGGACAGTTTTTGTTGATTGATTGCTTGATTTTCCTTGGAATGGGCCTTACCTTCTGTTTCTTTGTATACTGTTATAGACTGAATATTTGTGTCCTCCCATAATTCCTGTGTTGAAACTCTACTCTTCAATGTGATATTATTTGGAGGTGAGTCCTTTAGGAGGTGATTAGGGTTAGATTAGAGCATGAAACTTGGGCCCTTAATAGTGAGATTAATATCCTTATATAAAGAGAAAGAGACATGAGAGATCTCGCTCTCTACCATGTGATGATACAGCAAGCAGGCATTTCACTGCAAACCACGGAAAGAACCCTCACCAAGAAGTCAACTATGCTGGTACTCTGATCTCAGACTTCTAGCCTCCAGAACTGTGAGAAACAATTGTTTGTTGCTTAAGTCACCCAGTATATGGTATTTTGTTATGGCAGTCTTAGCAGATTAAGACATATGTCTGGTGATTCTTTTGGTTAAAAACTAGACATTTGAATCAAATAACGTGATAACTCTCTGGAAATAGGACTACCTTTTCATCATGGTTTGTTGATTTTTGTTTTTGTTTTTTGACTATTGCCAGCTATTTCTGTGTCAGTTATCAGCCTGACATATAAACTTAATTTCTTCTATCCCTTTCCCTGGGCATGCACAGAGACTTCTTTATTTCTTCTGTTGTTTCATAACACCCTAGGCTTTGGTTTGTGGCTCCTAAAATGGGAAAAAGCAGGGGGAATGAAGTAAGAAAAGAAAAGAAATGATGAAATTTTTAAAAACTATGCTGGCCTTTAAATCCTCTGGAAGTCACTTCAGTCCTATGAGAGGAGGCTTGTAAGAGTAGGGAGGGTGATGCAAGGATGCCTGCCCACCTCTTCATCTGTGCCTCTGTGATCAACAACAGTAATGAGAAATCAGAAGACAGATCTCTGATATTTGGAGAAAAGGGTCCTTATTGCTCACCCTGGCTCCTGCTAGCTGTGTACAAGCTTCTACAGGAACATGTTCATGGCTTCCTGCTGTGGAGCTTGTGTCGGGACTAGGTACTTGTTACTGTGCTCAGAGATTAAACAGGGCCAAAATTAAACACAATTTACTATCTAAGCCTTCCTCTGGAAGTTGAAAGACATGGGATAGACATCAGATTTCCAAAATAGTTACATCTAACACATTTTGAAAGTACAATTGTTGTCTAGGCAGGAAGGTGGGTATTTAGTCTTTCCCACTTTGCCATCATCCCAGAATCCTTCTACACTTCCTTTCTTTTTGAGGCATTTTTATCTATTGGTTTCAATTTCCATCTAGTGCCCGTATTCTCATTGCATGCTTTGATTACTTGGTGCCCATGTTTGGGCCTGTGTGCTGATTCAGACTATGTCACCATAGTGAATAAATGAGACCGAATAAATACTTTCTGTCATACTGCTGATAAAGATGGATTCGCTTTCCCAGTACCTTATTACTGTTCTATTACTTTTGTTTCTGTGTGTACAGATTTCTGGTATGTCTTTTATCTAGCATATAAAATAAAAGAAACCTTAAGTAGTCATTCCTCAAATCTAGTTTTGAAGCAAACATTTATGAAAGATGGGGGAAGCAAAATGTAGGAGCAAAATGACCATGGAAAAGTAAGCAAATAATTGAGATAAACAGTAAAGGACTTTGAGGAAATTAAGTCTATTTCTTCAAAACACATTCTTTCAATACCCATTACCATCTCTAGCATATTTCCAATATGTACCAAGATCTCTGTTACCTGTTGAGAATATATTAATGATGTACAGATTGTATTAGTAAAAAACTATAGGACATATATAGTTATATGAAGGATACATATAGAGTTTCTCTCTCGTGTGTGTGTGTATGTGTATTTCTTTTTAAGAAGAGTTTAAGAAATTCGCCTACATGATTGTGAGGCTAGGGAGTTAGCACTTTCAAGATCAGCATGGCAGGCTGAAGATGAAGTTAAGTGTTGATGTTACAATTTTTAGTATTAATTCTGAAGGTTGGCAAGCTGGAAAAGTAGGGAGCATTTCTATGTTGCATGAGAATTCCTTCTTCCTCAGTTACCCTTAGTTTTTGCTCTTAAGGTCTTCAACTGATTGGATGTGGCTCATCCACATTATGGAGGTTAATCTGCTTTATCCAAGGTACCAAATCAGTAACTATTGATTGAAGTGTTAATCAGAGCTAAAAATACACATTCACAGCAACATCTAGACTGATCTTTGACCAAACAACTGAATACCATAGCCTAGCCAAGTTGTAACATAAAATTAACCATAAGAGAGATCATTAAATAAATACTCAGACATTGTTTTAAGGGAACTGACTATCTAATGTTATGACACAGATGTGAATAGGTAAGGCAAATATGCAGAATGTTTTTAATTGTATTCATTGGGCTGTTCTTGTGACTTTTTTCTAGGTAGGTTTGAAATTTACTAACATAACACTTTTAGGGAAAAGAGGTATTGTAAGCAAATGCATGCTCTGTATCTGCATGCTAACAAGACCAACTAGTCCATTTTATTGGAAATGGGATCAAAGACCAGGAAGTCCTCCCAGAGGAGCTGGGTCTAGCAGGGGAAATAGTTGACTTTTGTGCCAGCAAGAGAAAGTATTAGAAGGCAATGGGAATGACTTTCTTGGTATTTGGTCACACTGGGTTTTGGAGCCTGAAGCTCCCTGCCCCTAAAGAAAAAGTGACTAGTCTGGGACAGTCAAAATGGAAACATGGCTTACTAAACAAATACATTTTGAACATTGTTCTCCATTTATGTGCTCTATTCCCAGCAGATAGAAGAGGCCCTGACACATATTAGGATGCCATAAATAATGTTATATGAAATAATTGTTTTTATTTTCTATAAGACCTGGTGAAAATAAAGCAAATAGACAAAGTAAAAATAACATCCTTATTCTGTGATATTTTTTGGAAAGATGCATAGAGTAGGAGCAAGAAAGATGGTAAGTAGGGTTAAAATAATGTCCCTTGAAAGAAGAAGGCTTACTTTCTTCAAAATCCTTTAACTTTTAAATTGCCAAATTTTATTCTTATCCATCTGATTGAAGCAAATTTTATCATGTAGAAAACCCTCAAATGTATGAACATTCCACAATCTAGGCCTCTGCTCTCAGAGGCTGTGTTTTAAAAAGCATGGAAACCCACATGGAATCTACAATAAATTTTAAATGATAGATCCATGTGGGCATACATGCCTATTGTTGGTGCTCTATGCACTGCATTTATATTATTTGTTTTCATATATTAGGTGTTTCCTTGAGACTGAGATTTCTTGAACTAGGAATAGCATTATAAGAATCTCAAGTGTCAGTAAAAGATGTTTCATCTGGTCTACAACTTTTAGAAAGTTAATGCTAATTAGGGTTACATTAAACATCCAGACCCAAAGAAGTCATATTTGAGACATGTCATTTAATAAAGTTATTTGTTAACTACTAAGTTGAAATCTTCTCAGAATAGAGATTAATTGGTAGGAATATGAATTGCATGATGAAGCAAACAATACCAGGATTAAAGTATTAATCTCTGAGCAAGGTGGGAAATTATATTGCCAGAGGGGAAATCTTCTCATTCTAAATTATTTGAGCTTCTTGATAAGACTGCTGTGATAGGAAATCTACTAGTTGCAAATTCCAAAAGTCGTGAAGTATATATTTTAAAGAAAGCACAATTTGGCTGGGTGCAGTGGCTCACACCTACAATCCCAGCACTTTGGGAGGCCAAGACGGGTGGATCACTTGAGGTCAGGAGTTTGAGACCAGCCTGGCCAATATGGTGAAACCCCATCTCTACTAAAAATACAAAAATTGGCCAGGTGTGGTGGTGTGTGACTGTAGTCCCAGATTCTTGGGAGGCTGAGGCAGGAGAATCGTTTGAACTCAGGAGGTGGAGATTGCAGTGAGCTGAGATGGCACCACTGAACTTTAGCCTGGGCAACAGAATGAAACTCTGTTAAAAAAAAAAAAAAAAAAAAAGAAAAGAAAGAAAGAAAGAAAGAGAAAAAGAAAGAAAGAAAGAAAGAAGAGAAAGAAAGAAAGAAAGAAAGAAAGAAAGAAAGAAAGAAAGAAAGAAAGAAAGAAAGAAAGAAAGAAGGAAGAGAGAGGGAGGTGAAGAAAAATAGGGAGAGAGGAGAGTCGAGAAAAAAAAGATCAAGAAGAAAAAGATGAAGAAGGAAGAAGAGAGAGAAACAAGTGAGGAAGAAAGAAGGAGCTTATAGAAAGGAAGCAAGAAGGTGAGGAACCGAGACCCCCCGAGGAAGGGGGCAGGTGAAAAAAGCCCTGCCCGGAAAGGAAGAAAAGGAAGAAAAAAGAGAAAGGAGAAAGAAGAAAGAAAGAAAGAAAGAAAGAAAGAAAGGCACAATTTAATCACTTTCTCCTCCAAAAAGCAGGTCTGTTTTGTAAAACTACCAAACCTCAAACTAATTGTAAGAACGGTAATGCATTTTGGTTATATATAAGCTCTTTTTCTACATACTTTCTAGAGGAATAGATTTTACTTTCACACGTCTCAACATTTGTATTAAAAATGATTCTTTTGCCTCTCAGTGAATGAATAATAGTTATGTTCTGTCACTATGCTTCAGATTTTTCATCCGGAACTGAAATACTCTCCTTCATTGAGTTACGAAAGACACTTCATAGAAAAACAAATCAACAAACAAACAAAAAACCCTGATTTACAAATGGTTTGCATTCTTGATTTGTCTGTAAAACTTTTCCTCTTTAGGAGGAGATTTGACATTTTAACACAGTTTTCCATCTCCCATGTACCATGAATACGAAATATTTTGTAAACTTAGGGATGGGCCAGGTGAATATGCCTTAAGAAAAGCTTTTGCTCGATGGCATCAGTGTCAGTGCCCTGTATATTCACAAACCATTGTCCTCCAGTTGGGAGAGATGGCAGTCCTGTTTCAGAAAGGCAAACTCCCTCCCCCCACACACATCCTAGTCAATGTCTTCTTTTTATATAGCAATTTAAAAAATCAAGGTGTTTAAATTATTATGTTTTTCATTTTGATTCCCAGTTTATATTTCATTGCCCATATTTATTTTTCCCTAGTATTATTTCATTCCTAAGTAAATCTTCCAGGAAAGAATCGGATCGTTCTATGAGTTTTACCTTGCGCAATCAAACAGCTGCTTTATAAGCTGCTCCTTCCAAGCCTTTTGAATGTTGTCAGACATCAAATTCATTGTTTGTCATTTCCTGTTTATAACAAAACTAGAATATGGTTTTAAAACCTAGAGCCAAACTTCCTTAAGTATAAAATGAATAGAATTAAAATGTATTTTACTCTAAATAGTAAAGTACTTTCATAAATAAAAAATGAAAATTCAACATTAGGCTGGATAAAAGTTTTATATACCAAAAACAGCACACTATATGGTTGAAGGATACAGACGGGAGAGCCAGGCTAGACAGTTTCAAACACTGGACACGTGGCCTGAGCTCTCTGATCTTGGGCCAGTTAGAGAGCAACCCTGAGACCCAGTTTTTTCATCTGGGAAATGGAATGGAAATGATGATAGCACCCACCATTGGGTTGTTAAAATAAATCATTTAGGTAATATTTATAAATTATAAATTGTTGAATATCGTTTGATTATGTACATAAGCATGTGTTTTATGTACACTTTTATTTTACTTTTTTAAATTTCAGAACAGTGAGACTCCACCGGAGCGGCGGGGAACGTTCGTAGTTCACATGTTCAGTCCTCCTTGGCTGACTCGCCACCAACGCGGCCGCAGCATGGTCGCCCGGAGGTAAGTGGTCAACTTTGGACGGGGTACAACCAAGCTGCCACACTCAGTGTTGTTAGAGATGCAAAAGGAATTATTAGACCACAAAGGAATTGGCACTAGTGTTCCTGAAATGAGTTACAGGTCGTCAGATTTTGCCAAGATTATTAACAATGCAGAGACTCTTGTGTGGGAATTGCTAGCTGTTCGAGACAACTACGAGGTGATTTTTGTGCAAGGAGGTGGGTCGAGCCAGTTTTGTGCTGTCCCCTTAAAGCTGATTGGCTTGAAAGTAGCAGAGTGCGGCCTATGTGGTGACAGGAGCTTGGTCAGCAAAGGCTGCAGAAGCAGCCAAGAAATTTGGGACTATAAATATTGTTCACTCTAAATTTGGGAATTATACAAAAATTCCAGATCCAAGCACCTGGAACCTCAACTCGGATGCCTCCTCCGTGTATTATTGCACAAATGAGATGGTTCACGATGTGGAGTTTGACTTTACACCCGATGTCAAAGGAGCAGTACTGGTTTGTGATATGCCCTCACACTTCCTGTCCAAGCCAGTGGATGTTTCCAAGTTTGGTGTCATTTTTGCTGGTGCCCAGAAGAACGTTGGCTCTGCGGGGGTCACCGTGGTGATTGTCAGTGATGACCAACTGGGGTTTGCCCTCCGAGAGTGTCCCTCGGTCCTGGAATACAAGGTGCAGGCTGGAAACAGCTCTCTGTATAATACGCCTCCATGTTTCAGCATCTACATCTGGGGTGGGTCCTGGAGTGGATTAAAAACAGTGGAGGTGCCGTCGCCATGGAGAAGCTTAGCTCCATCAAATCCAAAATGATTTATGAGATTATTGATAATTCTCAAGGATTCTACGCATGTCCAGTGGAGCCCCAAAATAGAAGCAAGATGAATATTCCATTCTGCATTGGCAATGTCAAAGGAGATGATGCTTTAGAAAAAAGATTTCTCGACAAAGCTCTTGAACTCAGTATGTGGTCCATGAAAGGGCATAGGTCTGTGGGAGGCATCCAGGCCTCTCTGTATAATGCTGTCAAGATTGAACATGTTTGGCAGCTGGCCACCTTCATGAAAAATTTTTGGAGATGCATCAGCTATGAACAGATCCTAACCAGGATATACTTTGTTATTGAAAAACATACAAAGTTTAAAGTAACTTGGGGACGGCTACAAAAAGTTAACACACACAGTATTTTTCTCAAATGAATATGTTTATTGTAGATTCTTTATTGAAATAACAACAGCAAAACATCTACAGCTCTGCAAAGCTGGTGTGAACTCATGTTCACTTTAATTCTGACTTGAATTGGAAGCATTTTCAAAAATTTTCTCATTGCTTTTCTAACAAATTCCAGCTTATTTTGCCTTTGCTCTTACTTTTTTTACGTACATTTCAAACTGGCCTGTGGATATAATAATGCAAGTTGCAATGAAGTATTTTTGGAGTCATGGGAACACGCAGCATAGATGGTAAATGGGGCCCTCTAGGTGCTGAATCTAGATATCTGTGGGACCTCCTGGGTTCAGCGGCTGTTGATTCAAGGTCAACATTGACCACTGGAGGAGTGGTTTAATAAAACCAGGCAAAAGGCAAACTGTAGATCGATCTTTATACTGTTATTACAAGAGAAGAGACATACTTTATGTATATTTATATTAGAAAGGTCTGTTGTTAATACCATATGCTTTATATTAATATGCATTTATATTTCTAATAATACAGTTATCACTGATACATGTAGAGACTTTTGGAATTTATTAAATCCTTGACCTTATGCATTATAGCATTCCATTAGCAATACTTGCACCTGCTTCCCACTCTTCCCCTTCCTCTTTTTAAGCTGTTTTATGAAAAAGATCTAGAAGTTATTGATTCATTTTTGCCCTTATTTCCATAGGTAGAAGATAAAGTTGATTGGTTGGTTTTTTTTAAATTATGCCATTAAACCAAACACTTCTGTTAAATTACCTTATCCTTTGTTTTCTTGACTGTTTTCTTTGTAGTGTTTGATGATGAGAGTGATACTCTGCTGAAAAATCTTTCCCCTATTGTTTATCTATTGTCACTATTTTATGTTGAATATGTGAAGAACATTAAAGTCCTAAAACATCTAAAAAACCTTTCAGAACACTTTCAGATAGACAGAAATGTTGCAAGGATAGTACAAATTGTTCCCATGCACATCCAGTTTCCAGCATTACTGACATCTTTTATTACAAGGGTTCATTTGCCTCAGCTATTCAGATTGTATTGGTTTTTACCTAATATGCTTTTTCTATTCCAGGATCTCATTCATGACACCATATCTCATTTATTTATCTTGTCTTCTTTGATACAAGGAATCATCATCAAATACCTCTTTGATGTGTCATGACAGTTTCTCAGACTTTCCTTGTTTAAGCTGACATTGACAATGATAATTCTGAGAAGTACTGGTGAGGTATTTTGTCCTTCAACTGGGATTTGTCTGATTTTTTTCTCATGATTGGACCAGAGTTAGGGGTTTGGTTCACAGAAACAAAACATTTGAGGTAGAATGTCATTCTCATTTTGTTATCTCAAGAGTACACACTATTGGTGTGACTTACTACTGATATATGGAGCTTGGTCACCTGGCTGAGGTAGTGTTTGTCAGGTTTTTCCACTGTGAAGTGGCTTTTCCCCATCCCATCCTTTTCATACCATACCCTATAGAAGAAAGCCATTATACTTACTCTTAAGGGATGGGGGGTTATGCTCTTCCTCCTTGAAACTAAAACATCTACATTAATTATTTGGACTTCTTCTGTACAGGAAATTTGTCTTCTTTCTTACATGTATTATTTATCCAATCATTTATTTATATCAGTATATATATATGAATTTTATTTTATAGTTTGGTCACAGTACATTTTTTATTTTGGTGATTAACTTATTCCATTTCTTTTGCCATCTCTTGGTTGACTACTGTGGCCCTTTGACATAACCTTCATCATTTTCTTTCTTTTTTTCATTTTTTGAGTACTTTCTTTTTTTTTTTTTTTTTTTTTTCTTTTTTTTTTTTTTTTTGAGACAGAGTCTATCTCTGTTGCCCAGGCTGGAGTGCAGTGCCACGATCTCGGCTCACTGCAAGCTCCGCCTCCCTGGTTCACAACATTCTCCTGCCTCAGCCTTCTGAGTAGCTGGGACTACAGGCACCTGCCATCACACCCGGCTAATTTTTTCCATTTTTTTAGTAAATAGGGGTTTCACCGTGTTAGCCAGGAAGGTCTCGATCTCCTTACCTCATGATCCTCCCACCTCGGCCTCCCAAAGTGCTGTTATTACAGGCGTGAGCCACAGCACCTGGCCCATTTTTTAAGTATTTTCTTGCTTCCTTGCATGAAAAGATACTCCAGGCATCTTGTCCAAATGTGACCATACTGGAGTAATTTGTTAGCGCCATTTTAGTTGGACTTGAATATTCTCTAGGCTGGGGTATGCAATCTCTTCTAAGGAAAAGCACAAGAAGATAAAAAGTCAAGAAGTTTGGAATCATTCAGTATAGGAACCAAATACTGGCCTGACTACTGCTTTCATGACCTTGAGCAAGTTCCCTCTTCTTTTAATCTCAAAATACTATATGCCCTTCCTCACTTTGGAAGCTGTTGTGAGATTTCAAGTTCAATTCATGAGCTTCTTTACCTAAAATTTTCTTTGAAGAATAAGTTGAAAGATATCCATGAATTTTAAAATGATTGAAAAGTCAACGAATGTTAAACTTAATTTTAGAGAAGTATGAGCCACCAATTCTAATTGAATAATTTAAAAATTGTGACTAAATCCAAAGAAATGCTTGGTCTTAACTATATGTTGATGGCATTTTTGTAAACACGTAAATAAAAATAAATTATTGGCAGACAAAGTCTACAATACAGAAAGAATGAGTATATGCCATTAAGGATGATGTGACAATTCAGAAAAATTGGAATTTCTGGATCCTACTTCAAGTTCAATGATAAATTGTTGTTTGACCTTGGCTATGTCATTTCTATTCTCTCTTTTAATTTGCTCAGGTGTAAAACAAAGTTAACATATCATCCATTCACATCTCTCTGAATGGGAATTTATGTGTATTTATGAGCTAATGATTGAATGTAATATGAATCACTAAGATGAAGTAATATTCAGAAATGACAACATTACTTGTTCTTTATCATATGCCAGATAAAAATAAGATTTTCTTGTATATTAGTACTCTTTGATGCAAATACTACTTTAATTTACCCGGCATATTGCTTCTTAAACTTTCTCTCTTCCACAAAGCCTTTATTAACTGGGTTTTTTTAATGATATATTTTCATTCCTAGAATTGAAACACACCCAATTATTATTTCTCTTTATTCTTCCTTTTAATATAATCCAATTCTCATTTTATGGATATTTCAATGTAGTAATACAATATTTCACCTCCACATGCAATTGACAAAGTTCATATTAAGGAATCAACATTCAACCAATATTCCATGAGTTCAAAAGACATTGATTGAGACCCGTCTAAATAGTTCAATGGCACCATTCTGAGCAGTGAGCTTACTGTGATGAATGAACAGGAGGAAATACCTGCATTAATGATGCTAAAGGGAGTTAGAGAGGGTTAACAAATAAAAACCACTATCAGAATATATGTGATGAAGAATGCTGAACTCAGGGAGGAAGAAGCAGGTGAGGAGATCCATTCTGTCAGGTGTGGGTGGAAGCTGACTTTTCTCAGAGGCCTTAGGAGATGAGTGAGGGTGCCCTGAAGATCCTTGGGGGCACCACCTTCCCTAGGAGGTCAGTGCAGGGCCAAGGCCCTGAGGCAAGACCGTGTTGCACAGGTATGAGGACAATCACAGAGGTCGTGAGGACTGAGAGGACAAAGAAAAGCGTTTTAAGCCAATTGCAGCAATTTCTATTTCTCCACCATTTCTAAAATGTTTGACCACACTCCTATGCTGATTTAGTTAGTGCATTTTCTGTTATTTAGTGATACTTATTTCCTGCTTAACAGAATATCTGGCAGAGTAAGCTTTATTCACACAGAATTCTGGAAAAAGAAGTAAAGTAATCAAGAAAGGTTTCAAGATTCAGAAGGCAGGAAAAGAAAAAAAAAGCCAAATACTGAATTTAAAAGTTCGTTACTGATCATTAGAAAGCACTGAATGATTAATACCACAATGTAGATGGAAGACTTAGCACAGTAATTTGAAGGATAAATGCAAAAAACAGAAAGACAAATAGGAGAGAGACAAAGTGATAGCTTAAAAGCAAGTTAAGATTTACGAAAATCCTATATGTATATAATTAGAAACAAATATTTTTTTTTTTTTTTTTGGAGACAGAGTCTCACTTTGTTGTCCAGACTGGAGTGCAGTGGTGTCGTCACAGCTCACTGCAAGCTCCACCTCCCAGGTTCACACCCATTCTCCTGCCTCAGCCTCCTGAGTAGCTGGGACCACAGGTACCTGCCACCACGCCTGGCTAGTTTTTTGTATTTTTAGTAGAGATGGGGTTTCACCGTGTTAGCCAGGATGGTCTCGATCTCCTGATGTCGTGATCCACCTGCCTCTGCCTCCCACAACTTTTATTACAACATATATTTGTGTGTGTATACATATGACATATACATGTGTGTATATATACATACATATGCACAAAGTATTGTAAAGACAGTTTAATAAATTTTACAAAGTTATATTGAAATTAAAATAATATACAAATGAATCTTTAAATTTAACATTTTATTTGAGAAGAAAGAATTGCATTTTGAGGCATACATGCAGGCCGAGTATTTTTTTTTTTTTTTTTTTTTTTGTATGTCTAAAGAACAAAAAGAAGGTTGGAGGCGTTCTTAAAAAGATGAAATTTAGGCCGGGCGCGGTGGCTCATGCCTGTAATCCCAGCACTTTGAGAGGCCGAGGCGGGCGGTTCACGAGGTCAGGAGATCGAGACCATCCTGGTTAACACAATGAAACCCCGTCTCTACTAGAACTACAAAAAATTAGCCTGGTGTCGGGGCGGGCGCCTGCAGTCCCAGCTACTCGGGAGGCTGAGGCAGGAGAACAGCGAGAAGCCGGGAGGCGGAACTTGCAGTGAGCCAAGATTGTACCACTGCGCTCCAGCCTGGGCAACACACCGAGACTCCGTCTCAAAAAAAAAAGAAAAAAGAAAAGAAAAGAAACAAAAAGTTGAAATTTACATGCAGCCCTAAGAGAAAGTTCACTAGCTAGGACTAAGAGAGCTCTGGGGAATTGCAAGCTCCACTGGTGGATGACTAGTGGTCAAAATCAGTCCTAGAGTTGTAGCATACTATCCTAGCAGCCATAGATCAAACTCATCTCAACTTACAACAGGTAATTTTAGCCACTGGATTTTTAGACAATTACATTTCTGAAGTAATCTTATGTACCCTGAACGCTTTTCACTCCTGGCCCCTAGATTCTGATTTAGTTGGTTATAAAAAGAATGACCCAATTCGGATAATCAACTTTCATAGCACACTGCATAAAGAGAAAACTACACCAGCCCCTCCTGTGCCTCCTCCCAGACATTACCTACACCCACATAACAGTCTCCTGAAGTCAAAAATCACAGATATGCTTTTACCATGTGTGGAATTCATATGAATGGAAACATAGGGCATGTACTCTTTTGTTCAACATTATGTTGGGGATATTTATGCATGTTGTTTTGTATAATTATAGCTATTACTATCTGAAAAATTATGTTCCATTAGTGAATGGAGTGCGTTGCAATTATCTGTTCCACTGCTGATCAGCATTTGGCCTGTTTTCTGTGGGAGTTTGGATAATACTGGAATAAACCTCCTTGTAAATGTGTGTTGGGCATTTACCTAGGAGTGGATTTCCTATGATGTAATATTGGCACGCATGAACCTTTAGTAGATACTGCCAAAATGTTTTCCACTATGGTTGCATAAATTTACTCTCCCACTTACTGTGTTGAGAGTTCCAGCTAATCCACAAAGTTATAGATACCAAGCTTTGTCTAATTCATTTCAGCCTTCCAGGTGGGTATGCAGTGTCATAGCCTGTGTGTTTGTTTTAATAGAAGGGGAAGAGTTATTTTTATTACTTGTGTTTGTTTTAAAATATTTTTGTATTTTTAACTTGCTTCTTGAATGAATTTTAGACAGAAATAAGTGGCAAAAATAGTACAACACATTTTTCTATACTCTCACTCAGGGTCTCCAAATTTTCACTTTCTATGCAACCACAACAAAATTACTGTAATCAGGAAATCCACATCAATGGGATACTATTAAGTAGCCTAAAAATCACATCCATATTTCTAATTGTTCACTAATGTCCTTTTCCTGTGCCAGAATCCAATTCAGAAACATTGTGCATCATTGTCCTATCTCCACAACCTCCCCAACTTGATCCCGTTCCTCAGTCTTTCGTTACACTTTTGAAGAGAATTGGCCAGTTATCTTACAGATTGAGCTTCAGTCTGGGCCTTAATAATGTTTCCTTGTGACAAAATTCAGGTTATTAATTTTGGGGCAAGAAAACCACAAAGTAGCATTGCCTCATTCTCAGTACACATGTCACAGTACACACACACGGGTTAGTGACACTGCCTATGGGTCATATTCGCTTGACGCACATGGCTAGGGTGTTGTCCAACAGTTTTCTCCATTGCAAAGTTATTATTTTCTCTTTGTAATTAATAAGAATTTTATGAAGAAATACTTTGAAACTATGAAAATTTTCTTCTTCTGATCATTCTTTTGGCTACTAATTTTATAATTCATTCATCAATGAACATACATTGCTTCACAGTCTGATACAGTTAGATGTGGGCCTATTTTCTTCTTCTCTTCTTCTTCTTTTTTTTTTTTTTTTTTTGAGACAGAATCTCATTCTGTTGCCCAGGCTGGAGTGCAGTGGTGCTATCTTGGCTCACTGCAACCTCCACCTCCCAGGTTCAAGCGATTTTCTTGCCTCAGCCTCCTGAGTAGCTGGGATTACAGGCATCCACCACCATGCCCAGCTAATTTTTGTATTTTTAGTAGAGACAGGGTTTCACCATGTTAGCCAGCCTGATCTTGAACTCCTGACCTCAGGTGATCCAACTGCCTCAACCCCCCAAAGTGCTGGGATTACAGGCATTAGCCACGGCGTCTGGCCCAGATGTGGGCCTATTTTCTGAAGTTCTCTCTTTGAAATTATTCTTTAAGGTCTGGTGCAACCCCAGGAGGGATCTTCTTAGTTATCTATTTTCCTAGGTCTTTGCTGATTTTGTATCTGGGTTATAGTATAGCTTGTCTTCTCAGAGCTTCCGGCCTCCTTGTAATTGTTTAGCACCACAGTCTCCACAGTTTGTAAGCGTACCCTATTTCCTACTTCCCCACATTCTGTTCCAAATGAAGTCAGTTTACTTGAGGAGAGCAACGGAGCTCCCTTCCATTTTGACCCACTCTCCTCCTGCGCACAGCTCTGCATCACAGCTCCACAGCAGGGTGCAGGGAGAGTGGCCCACTTTCTCAGCGACACACCTGCTTTGTGAGCTGGTCGCTCAAAGAGCGAGGCTGTCTCTTTTCTTCCGGCTTGCTTCTCTTGGCAGGGACTCTGCCCTGTAACTGAGTTAGGGCAAGGGCCAGCAGGGCCCCATTATTCTTGGTCTGCCATGCCTGTTGTTGACTTAGGCCCTAGCGGTGGAGGTGTGGAGGAGATATACCCCTCCCAGCTGCTCGTTTCAAAGTCCCTTTAGCGCAGCTAGTAGGATGAGAAATTTTGGCAGCCTGCTCCTTCTTGTGAGTTACTACAGCCCTCAGCAGGAAACTGGTGGAAAACCTGTGTTTTCTGTGGCGGCTCGCATCCTGTGGGGGGCGGGGGGATACTTTTATAATGCTGGTCTGGGTGTGGGCAGAGATGGAACAGATCCTGGCTTTGATACACTTCGTGGATTCACTTCACTAACACTGATACACTTTATTGACATTGATCCTGACATTGATGACAACAACGATTGCAATATTGTTATTTCACAGTTTAGTTTCAAGTATATTTAAATTTAGTTACATATTTTATATTCAATTTTTAAATATTTTAAAACCCTACAGAACAGTATTGTTTAGAGCCAATATTTATTAATATTTCACACATGTATTTTTCCATTGTTTTCTTCCTGGATTTCCATGTTTGATCACTGATAATTATTTTTTCTGCTTGTATATTAATGATTAATTATGTTTTCTTTCTTTGTAATCATCTTTATTTTGAAGGATTTGTGATTGTGTCCTTACAATACCTTCAGGAAGTCTTCTAGTTTTCCTTATGTTGGTTGAAATTCAGTATGAGTAGTGATGATGACTTTCTTTGTGATCCAGTTTCATAGGAGTAGAATAATTCCTACCTCACTTTCTTCCTTTAATTCCAGTACTAGTAACCTGATGTATACACAAACAGTGTCAATCAACCACATAGTTTTCTAAAATCTTAAATAGTAATATTTTCTTTTCTCATCATAAATATTTCCAAATATCAGTCTTTTATTTCTATTAAAATATTTCTTTTGGCCTAGCACAGTGGCTTACGCCTGTAATCCCAACCCTTTGGGAGGTTGAGGTGGGCGGATCTCTTGAGGCTAAGAGTTCAAGACCGGTCTGGACAGCAAAGTGAGCCCCTGTCTCTACAAAAAGTAGGAAAATTAGCAAGACATGGTGGTGCACACCTGTAATCCCAGCCACTTGAGAGGCTTGGCAGGGGATTTGCTTGAGCCCAAAACGAGGAGGTTGCAGTGAGCAGAGATCTTGCCATTACACGCCAGCCTGGCTCGGTGACAGACTGAGACTCTGTAAAAAAAAAAAAAAAAAAAAAAAAGAAGAAGAAGAAGAAGAAGAAGAAGAAGAAGAAGAAGAAGAAGAAGGAGGAGGAGGAGGAGGAGGAGGAGGAGGAGGAGGAGGAGGAGAGAAAAAAAGAGAAGAGACGATAAAAGAAAAGAAAAGAGAAGATTAAAGAAAAGAAAAAAGAAAACCTTTTCCTTTTCCTTCAAAACTTAGCGTCCTCACTAATTAACTGCTAGATTTGTATTCATCCTACCTCCCATTATGCAGTTCAGAGGGTCAGATAAGGAAGAATATTAATAAAGAGGCCTCTTTTCCAAAATACTTAAAGGTAATTTATCAGAAAGACATTACTCATTGTGCCATGGGATATTATTTTCCACTAGTTTTGGGGGTAATTATCCTTCTTCATATCTCCTGTATTTCCCCTCCTCTCTTTTGAATGTAGCAACTTGTTCAAATCCCTCCAATATTTAAAGGAGTGTTTTTTATTTTACTCACATTTTTCTTTTCTTTATAGTCAATTGTTAGGCAAGTGCTATCTAAAATAACCCACCTGAACTCGTGTTTCCCAACATTCCCTAATCCTGTCCTAATGAACATACTCACGATTCACACTTCAGTTCAGACACAGACTCCTGAAGGAGACATATGCTTAGTTACTTAATTCTTTTTAACCTTTGGTTCTATTTGTTGTCATAGCATCCTATGGTTACTCCAAACACACCAATTATTATTTTACTGTTTTTATAGTTTTTCTCCCATTGTGAGTTTTCTGAGGACAGCAATGAGTTTTCTGTATTCCCAGTGCCTCTAAGGGTATATGTGTATTTAATATAAAGTAGATACACAATAGGTATTGTACATTTAGGCAAATACTTAATTTGGTGTATATGATATGCACAGTGAGGGGAACACACACGTAAGTGGATTGAAGCGTGTTGGCTAACTACAGAATTTAAATATGATATATTTGAATGTAGAAACTTGCTCTTGAACACATACATTTCTGGTATACCCAAGCAACTGCTCTTTTATAGGGTCCATCTATGGAGAAGTCTCATGTTGATCTCTCCCAAATTTCCCACTTTATGATATTTTTCCCTACATTATACATTTGTCTAGGATGGAATGAAAGAGTTTACATTTTGATTCTAACTTGACAGTTATCTAGTAAAAGCTGTTTATATGTGTATATCATGTTGGTCAAACAAAATCTGCATAGATGGGTTCCTATTGCAATTGCTCTTGTTCTGTTTTTGTAAGTTGTTGCTCCTTGGTTCAATTAGCTCTTAAAATACTATTTTAAAATAATTGCTAATCACTCAGTATTTGGGGGGTTATTTGGCCTCATATATTGCAGTCTGGTTTCTCCAGAAGGAGATGCCAAACACGGAGTTGAGAATTCTACCAGGTGTTAAAGCCTAAGAAAGACAGGAGAAAGGAAAACTGAAAGAAGACCTCAATCTGCGATGGAAGGTCAACAAGAGCCTCAGCCAACATGGTAGGACAGTATGGAGTGAGTATTGTCCATCAGAATGACCTGCACTGGATGGAAATGGACAGCCTTTATACCCTGCCTTGCTTGGTTACTTGGATCAGGCTGCGGAAAGGAGGACCTATGCTGGAGGACAGCAGCTATCTGCAGCTGAGGCAGACCCACAATAAGCAGATAGCTGGAGTTGTCTACTGAAGGTGCTGCCCTAGCTAAAAAGCTGATTCTTTATTTTATTTATTTATATATTTTTAGAAATGGGCTTTCACTATGTGGCCCATGTTGATCTCAAACTCCTGATCTCAAGCAATCTTCCCATCTCAGCCTCCTGAGTAGCTGCGATTATAGGTACGAGCTGCCATGCCTGGCTCAGCATGTTCTTTATTGAGAGGAAGTGAAAGCAGAGTATCTATTTGTGTCTATAATATGTATGCATGTATGCATGTGCATGCGTATATATAGAGCCAAACAATTCTATGGAGCTAGAGGAAAAAGTGAGGTGATCTTTGTACTGGTGAGTGAAGTGGGCACAAAGAACATCTTTCAGCTGTGCTTGAGCACCCAGGCCAACTTGCAACTCTCTCAATTTTATTCCATTATTGGTTCTATCAGCAGCTTTAGGAGTTTTATATAAATTACTGTGACTTTTAATTTTATATTAACTGATAAAATATAATCCAATCTCATCGTTTTGCTGCAGGCAATTGATGACACTGAGCAACTAGAACCAGCTTTGTGTTGAGGAATGTAAGTTAAGGATCAATATTGTTGATGCTCTGGCAAAGAAAGCACGTCCTGTTTGCAGGATTAAAGTCACTGTTTCATGAGAGAGTTTCTCATTATTTTTCAATTTACATGATTTTTTCAAGATTTTCTTTGAGTTTTATGGAGAGAAGAGTTTGTCTGAAAGTAATTGTTTTATTATTTAGGTTTTGGTTGTTAACTCTTTTATTATTTTCCTTAACTCTCTTATGTTTAGCCCTTGAAGAGATATGTGAAAATTAACTCTTCCTTTAGAGATGGTGTAGCTTTCATAAACACTCACAAGCATGCCAGTATTAAATGCATCATGCCTAAAGTTGATGATGCTTAAGTATCTCTAGAAAAAGATACATTCTGGGAACAGTACATTATTGTAATCTCTTGGTGAAAGGTAGCAAAAATCATTTTGCCTCCTAGTTGCTCAGTTAATTTAATAAATTCAGCAACTATCTTTTGTGATATTTTATCAGTATGTCAACTTTTGTGATATTTTATCAGTATGTCAACCATGGTACAATTAAAGGTTAAACTCTCATATTCAGGCTTGGTGAGAAGAGAAATCTCAAGCAATCAGATTTATTTTTAAGGCATAATTAACAGAAATGGAATAACTACTATCTAAAGGAAAAAATTGATAACCAGGAACTGTATTATGAGCTAAATTTTCATAATCCCATACAATTCCATATACTGACATACATCTCGAGTCTATGTTCAGGTTCTTTACAGTATGCTATGGTAAGGCTCAGCATAAAGTGATCTTAACAGAACTCTAATCCTGTTGTTTTCTCACAAAAACACAGCCAATGATGGCTAATTAGAGGAGGCATATTTCCTGTAGTAGTGGAAATAAAAAACAACAACACTGCATTTGGATAACAGTTCCATAGTCCTCTGGGAAACTAAATTCTACAAGAAACAATAACAAAATATCTTTAAGAAGATCATATAGCAGCTGCTGTGTTGATTTCTTTTCAATTGAAATATTCATAATATGTTATGCAAATGATCCCAAAAAGCTTCCTGGCCAAAATAGAGCTATTAAATCATAATATGCTTCGTCTTCAGTTAGATTTACAACAACTACACAAAAGAAGTTTCACATATGAATAAAAGCATTTAATATCTGAGAGTGGTCATTAAACTGAAAGCTAGGTAGTGCAGGGTAAATGTTTAATGAATACAATTTCTTTGAGACATCCTTCCATCTTCCTATGTCCTGACAATTTTTTTGCATATATTAGCCTCAATGATTTTTGATAGCTACCTCTCTTAAACCCCATCTCACATCTAATGAATTACCAAGTCATAATAATTTGAATATTAAAATGTATGTCAAATTTTATCCCTGCCTCACTGTTTCAGTTCCTCGTTGTTTATTGCATGTCATTTGAGCCTCTGTCACAGCAATAGCATATGAGGTTTCTTAGTCTCCACCTCATCCTCCACGTTATTGTGAGGCAACATGTTCTGAGTTGCAAATTGTTTAATGGCACTTTTATTGCCTCTGTAATTCTATTTCCAGGCTGTCATGGACTGCACTGTGTCCTTACAATATTCATCTATTGAAGTAGTAACCCCAAGAACCTCAGACTGTGACTATATTTGGAGATAGTGTCTTATAGAGATGAAATGAAATCATATGGGTGCACTCTGATTCAACATGACTGGTGTCTGATCATCCGCACACCAAGGAGAGGGGCCTCGGGAGAAACCAATCTAGATGACACTTTGATCCTGGACTTCCAGCCTCCGGAACTGTGAGAAGTTAAATTTCTGTTGTTAAGCCACCCGGTCTGTAGTAACTTTGTTATGACAGCCCTAGCAAATGAATCCACAGCTAAACTCCAAACTCCTGTGCATGACTTATGAGCCTCTTTAAGGTCAGGTATCTCAGCCTTGTCACTGCTATGCATCATATTTTTTTCCCCCTCTTTTTTCATTTCTGTACTCTCAAAAGGTGAATTATTTTAATGTTTTTCCATTTATACTTGGTATTGCCATTTTTTGAGATATTCATGGGGTGGCAATATTTATTCCTAGGCAAACATTTCTACATCTCCTTGACTCTATTTTATGAACTTATCAGATTTTCACTTGTGTAACCCTTCCTAGAGGTAGTGACTGTGCACTGCTTATTTTTGAGTCCTTATTTTGGCTCCTCATTTTGAGACACGGAATTGCTCTGTAAATATAAGTTAAAAGAAGAGTTAAAGGAAGGTTTTTTTATCATTGATTAATCATCTCTTGCTTGAGGACTACAACGTTGTCCTCAATATTACTTCAGATGTAACTAACTGGAAGGGGTAGAACTAATTCACACTTTAAGCAAATGATATACGTGAACTTACTATGAAATAGTCATAAAACATAGGACAATAAATAGATAATTTTTAATTACTTAAAAATTTTAAAGTCCTAGGAAAGGCATATGAAAAATGTTGGGGTAGGGATTAAGTGTGCAAAGGTGGGAAAATTGTTCTGAAACATTTCCTTAGAAAAATTTTTAAATTGTTTTATTTGATAGAACATAAATAAAATTAGTCCTATTTTTTAGACATACACACAAAGAAAACAACTTAAAGAATAGCATTCTTTAAGTCTACTTGAGTTTATCACTAACGTTTATTCAATTACTTACTTTGAGAACTTGAATGTACCAGCACTGGCCCCAACCTTCCTATTACCACAAAAGCAAATCGATTTATTGTCATTTTCATTTTCCAAATTTTTGCACAGAAATCACTTATTTTCCAAATCATTAAATTCCCTTTGATGGCATTTGTGACATTTTTCCAAGAGAAATGCATGCAATTAAATAAACTTTATTTTATAAAAGTTTTAGATTGCAAGGAAAGTACTGAGAGGCATTCCCATGGGCCCTACACCCAGTTCTCTCAGTTGTTAATATTTTACCTTAAAGCCTATACTTTAATTCACATTTTCTTGGTTTTTATCTACTATTCTTGTTATGTTCCAGGATCCCATCCAAAACACCACATTACATTTGTTCACCATGTCTTAGGTTCCTCTTGGCTGTGACAGTTTTTCAGATTTTTCTTGTTTTTTTTATGACCGTGACAGTACTGAGGAGCATTGGTCCACTGTTTTGAAGAATGTCTCTCCTTTTGGCTTTATGTATTTTTCTTTTCATGTTTAAACGTGGTTTATGGTTTTCTGGATGAAGACCACAAATGTGAAGTGCATTCTCATCACACTTTATCCAGAACACAGGTATCAACAAAACTACTTACTGGTGATGGTGATCTTGATCCCCTGGCGGAGGTAGGGCTTATCAGGTTTTGTCCATCGTAAAGCTCCTCTTTTTACCCCTCATTTCTATATCTGTGTTTTTGGAAGAAAGTCACTATAAACAGGGCTCATTTAAGGAGTGAGAAATCATGCTCCACCTCTGTGAAGGTATGGAATTGCCAATAATTATTTGGAAATATCCTATACAGAAGATATATCTCTTCTCCCCCATTTATTTCTTTATTCGTATCAGTTATTTATGTCAGTATGAAACCAGAGGAGCTTTTTTCATAATTTGGATTGTATTCCAATAATATGTTGTTTATTTCATTGTTCAAATTATATCAGCTTTGGCCATTGGGCACTCTTCCTGTTGGCTCCTGTGTTCTTTTCCCATATTCCCATTTTTTTTTTTTTTTTGGAAACGGAATCTCACTTTGTCGCCCAGGCTGGAGTGCAGTGGCACAATCTCAGCTCACTGCAACCACTGCCTTCTGAGTTCAGGTGATTCTCCTGGTTCAGCCTGCCACTACGCCCAGCTAATTTTTTGTATTTTTAATAGAGACAGGGTTTCACCATCTTGGCCAGGCTGATCTTGAACTCCTGACCTCGTGATCTACCCGCCTTGGCCTCCCAAAGTGCTGAGATTACAGGCGTAAGCCACCTAAACCGGCCCCATTTTTTTTCTTTATTTCTTTTTATTTTTTATTTTTAGCATTGCTTTCCTGGAATTATAAGATGCTCTGGGGTTATCTTGCGTATCTCCTGCTCCCAAATCAGCCATATCTCCAATTAGCTCTAGTTGTCTACATACTTTTAATAATTATATTAGAAATGAGGATCTAGGCTGTAGATCTGCTTATTTTTACTAGATGCCATTGCTTCTACCCCCCTCAGCAACCAGAGCTGGGAAATTTATGTAGGACAGTAATCTGAGTATATATCAATATCTGAAATTATTTCTTTTCTTTTTCTTTTTTTTTTTTTTTTTTTTTTTTTTTTTTTTTTTTTTTTTTTTTTTGTGACAGTCTCGCTCTTTTGCCAAGGCTGCAGTGCAGTGGTGAGAGCTCAGCTCACTTCAAGCTCCACCTCCTGGGTTCACGCCATTCTTCCTGCCTCAGCCTCCCAAGTGACTGGGACTACAGGTGCCCACCACCACGCCTGGCTAATTTTTTTATATTTTTTAGTAGAGACGGTGTTTCACCGTGTTAGCCAGGATGGTCTTGATCTCCTGACTTCGTGATCCACCCACCTCGGCCTCCCAAAATGCTGGGATTGAAGGTGTGAGCTACTGCGCCCTGCCCGATATCTGAAATTATTTCTATATCCAGCCATCATTATCTGTGTTGAGCCAAATGTAAGTTCAGGCTCATGTCTACAACTCTGATTTGGTCTGTATGGGTCATTCCAACCCCACACCCTCTCACCTGGTGCTGATCTGTAACCTCCCCTGCAGCACTGAGGAACCTGTGTCCTGCTATCCATCGTCCACTCATTTGTTCAAGCCCAATGCGCATCTACAGTTTCAAAGCTATGAACACTTCCCCCATGAGAAACAACTTTACTAACTAGACTACAGTGCTTATGTTCAGATCCTTTCTTTTTTGCTATTATAATTTCCAGTCATTCCCAACATTACTTAAATTGCCACCACAATTTTCCCCAACTCTTTCAATGAGGTTATGTCATACATTTGTAATACAATTAGAATCATTGTCATCATTGCATTCTACCTTAGGATCACGTGTACTCCTAGGTGTGTTGTTTTCGATTTCCATACATGAAAGTTTACTTTTATGCTATAAAGTTCCATGAGTTTCATGAAATTCATATTGTGTACCCACCTTACATTGACATGCACAATAGTTTCAAGCCCTAAAAAAACATCATCTGTGCTTACATATTTCACCTTATCACTTCCCTAAATTTCTAGCAACCACTGACCTGTTTTCCATCTTTGTAGCTGTGTCCTTTTTAGAACGTCACACGAATAGAAACATGCAGCATGCAGCCTTCTCAGATTGGCTGCTTTCACTTAGCAATATGCACTTAAGATTTTTTCCAAGTCTTTCTGTGGTTTAATAGCTCCTTTGTTTTTACTGTGAATAATATTTCATTACATGGATGTACCACAGACTGTTTATTTGCTCACCTATTATATAGGGTTCATTTACCTAAGACGGTATTGGTGGCTTCCAATTTGAAGTAATTATAAATAAAGTAGTTATATTTTGTGCAGATTTTTGTGTGGATATAAGTTTTCCAATCTATTGGGTAAATACCATTGGTGCCATTATTGAATGATATGATAAGACTAATTTAGCTTCTTAAGAAGCTGGCTAACTGTCTTCCAGGGTGGATACCATTTTGCATTCCCAACAGCAATGAATAAGAGTTCCTGTTTATCCATCTCCTTGTCAGCATTTGGTATTGCTAGTTTTTGGATTCAGTCATTTTAATGAATCTGTATTCGCATCTGAACGCTGTTTTAATTTGCATTTTCCTAGTGAAAAATGGCATGGGATATCTTTTCATGTGCTTATTTGCTGTCTATATCTTCTTTGGGCATTCATGTCATTTTAGTATTTTTATTAGAATTGTTTTCTTAATTTGTATTAGGATTCTTTTTATATTGTGAATACATGTCTTTGCCAGATATATAACATGCAAATATTTTATCGCAACCATTGACTCATGTTTTCAATCTATTAACAGTGCCTTTCTTAGGGTAAAACTTTTAATTTTAATAAAGTTCAACTTTTTTTGTTATTCATGAATTATGTTTTTAGTGTTGTAGCCAAAAACTCATCACCAAATTCAGGATAACCTAGATTTTCTCCTATGTTTTCTTCTGGTTACATAGTTTTGCATTCTATAATTAAGTATAAAATCCATTTTGAATTAATTTTATATAAAATATAGTGTAGGTGAAAGTTCATTTTAATGCATATGAACATCTAATTGTTCAACACCATTTGTTGGAAAAAATATCATTTCTTCAATAATTTGTTTTGTGGGTTTTCTTTGTCAAAAATCAGTTGACCATGTGTGTTTAGGTCTATTTCTGAGACTTGATTGTCTTTCATGGATCATTCTATCTGTTCTTTAGCAAATGCACAGATTTTATATATGTGTTTATATGTTTGTGAGACCAAAAGAGTGATAAAGAAAGGAAAAATCTTCTCTTTAGTTCAAAACCAGTAAACTGTAGCATCGTGACTATAATTCAATATATGGGGTGTAAGACTAAAGTTTTTCTTCTCACTGAACATTGACATTTGAGATAAATGAAAGTTGTTTCCTAGGGCTGAGCTGGGTATTGAATGAGCCACACTGTGGCTTAAAAGGCAAAACTAGAAAACGGTTGCTTTTGTTTCACATAAATAACATATTGTACAATGACTGCCTCAAATCAGATCTTTGAAAGTACAAAAGGTCCCTCAGTACATTTAGGGAAGATTTTAAAAAGAGAACAAAATCTGACAGGAAATGAAGATAGATGTTGTTTAATTAGTAGAATTAACATGAGATTCTCTGTTGGTGCTATAGAGTTTTTAATGAGACAGAGAGTGATATTTAGGTTTATCAGGGATTTCAGAGGGAACTTTACTGTTAGAATCACTTTGAACAGTCTTTGAAGGGTTTGACTGAGGGAGGAATCCTAGCCCTGCAGTGTCTGCTCAGTAGCCAGTGCTCAGGGCTGGCCTTCTGTACTTAGGTCTGAGGATGCTCCCTTAGAGAGATCTGAAGCACCCGATGATGACAGGGGTCTAGGTGAGCAATGCTTCTTCATGGGCAGGGAGTGGCAGACACACTGAGGCTTCTTCAGAGGCAGGTCCTGTCGCCACTGGCTGTAAGTGAGAGTGATCAGGAGTATGCAAGGAGGGCAGTCATCCACAGCAGGTCCCCAAAGTATACCATGTTTCCTTTCGCTAGGAACAAAGTGGAGAGTCAAGGTCTAGAAAAGATAGTCAATGCTGGATAATGGCTGTCAAATATATTTTGAGGATGAGGGTCTTAATACAACCAGCAAGAGAGAAGAAATCTGATGCAGATAAAGCCTGTGCTTTAAAGAACCGTGCTTTATCTCCTGATCTAATTTTATGTATTATCTACTTATGGAGGGAACATTCAGCCTATAATTAGTGACTCTGATACAGGTCTGCTATGGTTTGTAATCAATGTCCTGATGCAATTGTTAATGATGCCCTCTTTTACTTTCAAAATATTCTTTTTTTTTTTTTTTTTTTTTTTTTGAGGCAGTCAGTGTCTTGCTCCATCATCCAGGCTGCAGTGCAGTGGCACGATCTCGGCTCCTTGCAACCTCTACCTCCTGGGTTCAAGCAATCCTCCCACCTCAGCCTCCCAAGTAGCTGGGATTACAGGTGTGTGACACTCCCCACCCTCAGCTAGTTTTTGTATTTTTTGGTAAAGACAAATTATTCTTATGTGGGTTAAAAATATATCTGGCTGTACCTCCAGCATTTTCACCTGTTTTCAAGATGTCACTCTGCCTTTCTAGATCAGAAATGGATGAAATAAAAAAGAAGAAAAACTACTTTTTGTTTCTGTTTTTCCATTATTTTTCTTGATTCATTTTTATATGCATTCATTTAAAAGTACTCATTCATTATACAAGACACTATTGGATTTATGGGGATATAATTGTACACTTAGCGTGACACAGTGTTGATCATTGATCTAACAGCATAACCCGCTCATTTAACATCCCTGCTAATGAATGCCAATATAAAGTGCTTTCTTAATGGGGAAGAAATAAGTGTAGAGAAAAGATTCTGAAGACATGATGCTTCTCTACTACAGAGCGGTATCTGGAATGTTACTGTATTCATCCATTACAGTATTTTTAAAAATAGTCTCTTAGATGGATTTCCACAAGAAGTTTTAGAGGTTAATTAACCTATATCCACCTTCTATCTAAATAAAATATGTAAATATAAGGATTATTTTTAGATCCGGCAAAATATTGAATAATGTGGGACTGATTGCCTTGGAAAACATCTCCGACACCCTAATGACAAAACCTGGCCTGACACAGAGCTGGGGAGAGGGCTGTGAAGGTGACTGTGGAGAGCCTACTATTCTGCTTCAGGCTTGGTTGCTCTTGATCCATTCCAACATTTCTGGTACGATTCGTTGATTTGGTTTCTCAATGGGGACTCTTAAAGTCATTCAAGACTTACAGGCTGGCCTGGTCTGTCAAGATTATTGAAAGGTTCCAGGATACTACCCTGACCAGAGACATTCAAGATCTGTCAGAACCCACTTTTTCAGAGCACCCAGGCCAACGGGGCCCCCCTCAGAAGCACAAGCACAATTCTTAGTGTAACGGAGGAAGCTCAGCAAATGTTTACAAAGCACATTGAAGGATGAATAAACACGATAATTTTCCGTTGGGCTTATTTATCAATGGATAACACACATACACACACAAACACACCCACACACAAATATATATATAATTCTGTAAAACTTTCCCTCTACAGAACCCATTTCCAAATTGTCAGGCATTGAATATTCAGCAGTGACTTTGAAACATCTAAAAAATCATACACTATTTGGTGTTTAAAAAATTATAATTTGTTTTAGATTTTAAAACCTTAGACACTTGGTATTAATATTCTAAATCAAAGGATTTCAGGCAGCATCCTTCAGCTACAATTTTGGTTTTGATGTTAGACTTGGGATTCATATACAGAATTGTTAGGTTGAATAAATAAAATTTTACTTTTAAGATAAATGATGAACAGAGAAATATCTATTTCTAAGGTAATTTAGTCTTTAAACAACAGTTCTCAAAAGTTTATACTCCAGTGGTTTTATAATGTTGCTTTAGCTGATTGAAATGATTCACATTTCCCTGCAGAGCTATTTGGGACATTAAATAGAAATAAGTAAATTGACATCATTTTACAAACACCTTCACAACTGGAAGTATATCAGTACCTGTAAGTACTGCCAAGTAAATAACACCTTTTTGTTTTAACAGAAATCTAAATTGATACACTTACTGTTTAAAAAAATGTATAATGTTTATATTTGTCAGAATAATCTATGCCAAAGTTTATAATTCTTTTTAAAAATTTTAAAGACCTACTTGGCTGTCCTTTTGGTCAATATATTTTCTTTGAGATACTATCTACTGCTTCAATATTAGAATGTATTACTTTTTATAAATATTGTAGGTAGTCAGGGTACTAGGTAGGATGTTAAGGGATTACTGTGGAAATGCATTATATGCACCAAACTTATTACAATTTAGTGATTGCTGTATCACAATTTAGGCAGCGTTTTTAGGGGATTCATTGTGAAACCTTGGACATATCAAAGCCTCATTTTGAAAATCATGTTTTATAATGCATGTCAATGTGTTTTTGAAAGTGTAAAACAATAAAGGCAAGTTTTTTAAACGCAAGGGTAATTTTAGAGAGCAGTATCTTATGTAAAACATATGCAAATACATGCGAGAGTTATTTTAGAGGGTTCTATCTCATGAAAAAAAATCACACAAGCACTCATCGCCCCTAAGAAGTTAACAAAAAAGTCATACTCGGCTAATATATGGAACTAGAAATGAAACGTCTCTGGGAAATATTCATCTCCTTCTGTTAAGTCTAAATACTATAGATTCCCACAGTCCTGAAATACGTCAATTAAACTTAACTCTCAGTACCACTGGTAGTGTATCAAGTGGGTAAAAACTCGTTGGTAGTATCTATGAAATCTAAATATGTAGGTATTCTATGATCTAATACGTGAATTCCACTTCTACATAAATATTTAAATGAGACTGATGCGTATGTTTATCATAAACATGTATGAGAATGTTCATATTGCACTGGTCATAATTACCTGAAACTTTAAAGTATCCGAATGCCCACTAACAGTTAAAGGATGAATAGAGTTGAAGAACATTCACACAATGGGTTCCAGCAAAGAGAAGAATGACCTACAACTATAGACACCAAACATGAATAAATTTCAAAACGTGAATAAATTTCAAAATGTAACATTCAACAAAATATGTCATGCACAAACACATTTTTATATGAAATTATATAAAATACAGAAAGAGGCAAAATGAATGTATGCAATTAGAAAGCAGGATGGTGGTTACCCTTAGAGAGTAAGGGGGTGATCAGGAGGCAGCATGAAGCTTCTCAGGTGCTTTTTTTCCTGAATTTGAATCCTAGTGACTTGGTGAGCTATGTGAAAACCTCTCCAGCATCAGTTTCCTCATCTGTAAAATAGGGATAAAATAGCACCGACCCATCAGTTTGTCAGAAAATTGCCTGGCATACAATGAGTTCTAGAAAATAAACAATGACCACTATTAGTTATTTTCTCTGGACAGTTTCATTCTTAAAACCAGGGATGATTATCAAAAAGGACATTAGATTTATCCATCACATTGTGTATTTTTTGAAAAGATCATGTTCATATATTAATTATAAATAAAAATTAATTTTGTAATGTGAATACTAAGCAAAAGACAAGCACTGTTCTTTATGTGCATTTGAGCCTAAGATTAAGTTTTATTGTATAAATGTAAGTATATATTTTTTTTTACTAGTAAGCAACTCAAGCCTAGAAAAAAGTACTAATTCTGTTGCTACTCAGTTAGAAAACATATTCTTATATTTAAAAAGCTAAGTCATTTGTACATGGACACCTAGACAGAAAAGCAAACTTAGAATGAGTTTTTTGATAATGAAGGTTATTGTTTTTTCCCTCTATAGATAAAGAGATAATATTCAAGCAATGAGCAGAGCACAGATGATAACAGAACCCTGACCCCCAGCTTGGCAGCCATCAGCACAGAATGATGAGGAATTGGTCAAAGATTGCAGGTTTCCCATGTTGTTGTTGTTCCTACTTTCAACTTGGAACCAGACAGAGAAAATCAAACATACTCCTCTAACCAGTCACTTAGGATGTCTAGCGTCTAGTTGGAAAAAGAAAATCATGTTTTTACTTAACCTCCTAAGTTCTAAGTAGTTGGAACAGAGTCCTGCAAGGAAAGACAGATTCACAACATAAAAAGTTTATTAGCGTTGTCTTAGTCCATTCAGGCTGCTATAATTTATAGAAAATAGAAACTTATTTCTCACCGTTGTGGAGGCTGTAAGTCCAAGATCAGGGCTGAGCAGGTATGTTGTCCGACTAGGACTTGGTCTCTGCTTTGAAGATGGCACTGATACAGCTCTGATGAGCGGAGGAGCACCAGGGCTATTGTCTGACGTGAACTGGATAAAACCGCAGGGACACACTTGGAGTGGTTTTAAGGAGCAGAAAGTTTAATAGGCAAGAAAGAAAAGAGAAAAAAGAAGTAAGAACCTCCCCTATACAGAGACAGAGGGATGGGGGCTCCAAAGCCAAGAGAGGACACCCCAGTGCCTCAGAAATCTGACTGCTTATATGAAGAGTCTGGAGGAGGAGGAGGTGTCTAATTTGCATAGGACTCAGGGGATTGGTTTAGCCAGTCATGTCACTCACATAGCCCTCCCACCCTAGCTTTTAATATGCAAATACAGGGTGCCATGATGTTCTATATAGTGGGGATATATGGGGGCGGCCATGTTGCCAGACACATGAGAGGGCAAGGGCAAGAAGATGGCATGGGAATCACCATGTTTGGGTGAACCCAGCTTATAATGGACGGCATTTGTGTATGAAAGGTAGCCAGCCTGAGTCTAAGAGCCTGGGCTTTCCTGCTAGACAAGAAACATTTCTGGAGCTGCTTTAAAGGAAGCGAAAACTTCCCAAGGACCCCTTTTACTCTCTATCTGCCTAAAATAATTTCTTAATAACTCCTAAAACAGCACCTTAATAACTTCCTCACATGATGGAAGGGGCAAGGGCTAGAACACTTCCTCCAACCTTTTATAAAAGGGTATTAATCTCACTGAAGAGGGCTTCACTCTCATGACTTCATCACCTCCTAGGAGCCTACGTTTTTATACTCTTACATTGGCTATTAAATCTGAACATAATGAATACTGAGGGGATATATTCAGACCATAGCACATGAATATTTCATATATCTGGGAGACGTCCCTGGAATGAGTAGTCTCAAAGAGGTAAGCTTTGAATTCCAGCTTATATAGCATCTTCAGTAAAGGACAGAAAATTTTTAGAGAAGGGGCAAGACAAGAGAAAAAGACTTTGAGTCTCTAGGGGTGTTAGACTTGTGCGGGAGAGAAATAACTGGCATATAAAGGCAAGGGGGTAATACTTGTCACTGCAGATTCCTATAGTATCATCTCCAGACTGATGAGGGCCTAAAGTTGTCTTCCCTAGTCAACTTCTGTTCTCTTTGGTAGAGAAAGCGCAGAATATCATTTGTCTTTGTAAATCTATGTCCTGCTTTTGGGCAAATAGAGAGAGGGAAAACTTTCCTGCATCTGCGTCTTGACTGCCTTTAGCTCAACAATCCTACATAGTTTGGGGTGTATATTCTGCCCTCCCACACTAGTCAGCTGCCTTCATCTTTGGTATGTCAGCAATCACAGCATGCCTGTGGCCTTCCCTTTTGCTCACTAGAAAGCCTTCTTGCCCCACCTGCCTTAAGTGACTTGCAAATGCAAGTGAAAAGCTTTACTCCCTTCTTACAGCAAGTTCTCAGCAAATAGCCTCTTTGTTCTCATTTAATTGATCTTTCTTTCTACAGAATTGACCACTGTTAAAACCAACCTACTTAATATGGAGGTATTTCAATCAGGAAAAAAAAAAAAAAAAAAAAAAAAAAAAAAAAAAAAGAAAAGAAAACTGCTACAGAGAATGTTGTTTCTTACTAAAAGTTTATTCGACCTTGACTATAACCTTTATTTCAATATAGTCTTGGGTATAGCCTTAAATTGACAATAAATCCTAATTGATAAAAATTTCAATTCAATCACTTGTCTCTTTAACAATTTGTAATATTATTTTCATCACATACATAATGTGCCCTGTCAATAGAGTGTATTATTAAATTTTTGGTATATTTTGGAGCATAAAAATTCTTCTGTATTTTGAAAACCACACACATCTGTCACAACATTTATTGTCTTTTCTAGATTAACATGATGTAGTTAAGCAGTGGGTGTGTATGGGTCTGCAGTAACCTTGGTTCCTCCAGTGAAAGAATTCGACTGATGAGTATAAGGCAGGAGAGACTGAGGTAAATTTTAGAGCAAGAGTGAAAGTTTATTAAAAAGCTTTAGAGCAGGAATGAAAGAAAGCAAAGTATACTTGGATGAGGGCTAAGTGGGCGACCTGAGGGATCAAGTGCGTGGTTGGATCTGTCACTTAGGGTGTTAGATGTTGGCATGCTTCTGGAAGCTTGTGTCCCTTCTCCCCTGTTCCTTCTCCTGGGGTGGGCTATTCACATGCTCAGTGGCCTGCTAGTTCTTGGGAGGGACTGCATAGGGAGTGTGTAACTGGAGTTACACGCCTGTTCACTTGAGGCATTCTTCCCTTACCAGCCAGATGTTCCTAGAAGGTAACATGCCAGTTAAACTCTGCCATTTTGTCTCTCAAAGCATAGTCCTGAGCCCACTCACCGAACTCCTGAGATCTTATCCGGAAGCTGCTGATCACCAGTTTCAGGAGTTTTCTATGTATTAGGAGACAGATCTTCCCTGGCCTGCCTGCCACCAATTATTATTTTAGAGGAACAGTGTAACAACTGCCTGACCCTCACCTGATGGTTGCCTGACATTCCTGCTTACGGGGAAAGTCCTCTCTTGCCCTCTCTTGCCCTGCTCAGACTGACTAGCTACCTACTGTAACAACGTTAATATTCCACTGCCTTCACCAATCATACTTTACTATTTCAGGAAGTACTTTACTGGGAAGACAAGCATTGCCAGTAATGTTCCTGCTCATTTTAGGAACCTCTTAAAAAAAACCCATCAAGTGTTCTCTGTGCTGTGTTCACCAATCCTAACCACACTCCTACATTGGCAGACCTACCTTAAACCACACTATAAAATCCTAATAAATACCACAAGGTTGACCCTTCCCTCTCTGAGATGCTATTGGAACTTTATGCTCAGAATTGTCTTTCCACAAGTTGTTTTGGTGATATTTTGGGGAGTCAGCATTTAAAAACCACAAACCAAGAGACTTTAACTTCTTTTCCTCCTTTTACGTATTTTAGTTTTATATTATAATATTTCTGATAGCCATAACTTCTATATCTTTGATTTTTTAAACCAAAGCTTTTTAAACTTTTCTAAAATTTACAAATGGGAGCCCATTTTTATATGAGACTCTTGGAAAAGAGGGGGAAACAACCCTCTACATTTGATTATGCATGTGTCTCTTAACAGAATAATCACCCAGTTTCCTTAGTTTAGACATCAGTAGGTTTTCTCAATAACAAATTTCTCAAGCTGAAAGTTCTTTCCTCCTTTATTTTTCTGTATTTTCTAAGTTAATAACTGATTTGTTACCCACCTACGTGGTAAATTTCTTCTAATGGTCTTATTACTAACTTTCAGGTTCTTCTTGTTTCCCAGTTAACTGGTTTTATAAAGAACATACTGAAATATAATAGGTCTCTGCAAATTTAATTCTAACACTTTAAGAAGAGCTTATAACATGAGCAGTAGACAGTGTTCGGGACTGGTAGACTTCTTCATCATCTTTATATCTATCCCAGGGATCCTAGAGTAACTTGTTTAATGACAAAGGTAGATACTAGGTAAGATGCAGAAATCAACATTTGTTCTCCAAGCAACTCAAGTGATTCTGATGCAACTGAGAAACATTAATCAATATAATATTAAACTCCTTTTAACTCTTCACAACATTTGATTATACATGCTTGAAAGTATGTTTAAACAATAAATTATTAATTCAAATTAATGGAAGCTTATTGTTAGCTAAAAATTAAAGGTCCATGTAAAATAAATTTTCATTTGAGTTTTAAAGGATTAAATTAAAAGTGAAGAATAAAAAATGAGAGATTAAGGCCGGGCGCGGTGGCTCAAGCCTGTAATCCCAGCACTTTGGGAGGCCGAGACGGGCGGATCACGAGGTCAGGAGATCGAGACCATCCTGGCTAACACGGTGAAACCCCGTCTCTACTAAAAATACAAAAACTAGCCGGGCGAGGTGGCAGCGCCTGTAGTCCCAGCTACTCGGGAGGCTGAGGCAGGAGAATGATGGGAACCCGGGAGGCGGAGCTTGCAGTGAGCTGAGATCTGGCCACTGCACTCCAGTCCGGGGGATAGAGCGAGACTCCGCCTCAAAAAAAAAAAAAAAAATGAGAGATTAAAATAAAATAAAGAAAAACTAAGATATTTTGAAGAAAGTAAAATACTTGCAAGCATATACTCTGGCTCCCATGAATATATTTATTGAAATTATTATGTTAGTCACATAATTTTGACTTCTCTTGTTATTATTCTGTCAAGAGAAACAATATTTTTTTTTTTTTCTTAGCATAGAATTTTTGAGAGAGTTCTAAAAAGTCTTCCCTTTGCTTTGATTGAGGTACAGTCCAGGCATTTTTTTCATGACACCTTTCATTGATTACCTTTGCCACGACTCAACCAGTCATTATCTCATGTTTCCATAATATGTGTTGGTTGCCATCTGTTATTCACAAAACCACGTCCTGCTTACTCAAATCATCTTGAACACAGCTATCAGTGGAATTTTCTCAAAACAAAACAAAACTAACAAAACTCACTCTTGTTATGTCTAAAAATGTATTATGGCCTCCATTTTGCCTGATTGTGCCCTTCTTAACTCCAACATCTCCAGGAAGTCACTCTGAGTTGGATTTTAACAGGTAAGGTGTTTATTAAGGAAAATCCTTGATATCAGAACGTGGGGAAGGGAAGGAAGGAAGCTGGGCTGGGCAGAGAGAGAATTAGAGCTGAAATTCAGGCCCATGGACAAGTCAGACAGCCCCCAAAGTGCTGTAGAGCTAGGTGTGGCCTCCATAGAGTGAGAAGTGCAGGCTTATAGACTCTAGCATTCATCAGTCATGGAATGTAGCTGCTATGGGAAGGCATATGGCTATTACTAGACAAAGCACCTCTCTGCAGCTCAGACAATTTTAAAAGTAGGGCTAATACTGAAGACCCTCTAATGACAGCACTCCCAGCAGCTCTGGTGAAAAGTTCATCAGGGGAGATCCCAGAAGCACATCTCCACATCCACCACTGACAGTTCCAAATGTGAAGATTTGTTTTACCTTCAGAAGCAATGAATATGCTTGTTTGTCTTTAATGCTTTCACAGAACATACAAGAATTGTAGACTCAAATACCTACAGCTGTAATAGTGCAAAGTGGTTTTAAGAAAGGCTTGGCATATGCTAACTCACCTGGAAGCCACTATGCATGCTTTCATTCATATTCAGCCAATAGATCCCAGTCAAATGGCAATGACCCAGTGCTATTTTATGTTTCAAGATAGTTGTCTTCATTATAAAACTTTGACCCTACTATGTTTTAAACCATTGTATATTCAGTCTTTACCAGGTAGACTACCAAATAAGTCAATAGTTGGTATTTAAAAGACAATGTGGGTCAGACATAGTGGCTCATGCCTGTGATCAGAGCACATTATGAGGCCAGTGCGGGAGGACCACTTCAGCCCAGGAGTTTGAGATCAGATTGGGCAATATAGTGAGACTCCATCTCTACAAATAATAATAATAATAGAATTGGGCATGGTGAAACACACCCATAGTCCCAGCTACCTAGGAGGCTGAGGTGGGAGGATCACTTCATCCCAGGAGGTTGAGGCTGCAGTGAGCCATGACCGCATCACCACACTACAGCTTGGGCAACATTTCAAAGAGATTCTGTTTCAAAAAATATGTGAAATTTAATGTACAAATAAAATTCTATGTATTCTTTGAGGATGTGCTTATTTCTACCCTACTTTAATGACTTTTTTCATTACTCAAATTCACCTTCCTGTTATCTTTTCCCTAATGTACTCTTCATTAAAAAAAAAAACAAAAAATGTTTTCAAATATATGCTTAAGTATTAGCTTTGTCTACATAAACATGTATTAAGTTTCTCAGGACAAAATTTATCCTTAATAATTATATGTCATACGAGCACATAGAATTATGCTGGCCACATGACAGTAGCCAAATACTTGCTTTGAGAAAAAAAACAGAAAGTAGTGTCAAAAAGAAGAGAATAAGAAATAAAAGACAAAAATCATCATGGATTAACTGAAACAGTGAAATTTTTTCAGTGATTGCAAAAAGATGCCAATTCTTTTGTTGTTTGTTTAGGGTCATCTTAGAAATATGACCATAAAGTACCTAAAGTAGCATGAGGATGCCACCTGAACATTAGACCTTTCAAATCCACACATCTCATTATGTTTGTTTCAATTAGTAGACTATCTCCTCTTTGCTTTCAAGTATGAAAAAAAGAGGATGTAAAAGTGAAATTATCATAATCAACATTTGAAATAGAAGAGGAGGAAAAGAAGAAGATATTGCTACTTAAATCCCAAACTCACACTCAAGTATGAGACAGTATGTTATACGGTTAAGAGAATGGACTTTCCTTTGCTTAAATCCAGAATGGAACACTGCATACTAGCATAATTTTAAAACAGATAACTATCAAATCAGTAAAATGTTGAATTCAAAACATCATCTACATATAAATATAAAAGAAACCTTTTCTAACTTTTTTCTGTATTACTGTGCGCATGGCAAAGATGAAAAGTCTTAATTGTGTAAATGAAGAATGATGAATAAGCTAATGACAGTACCTGGGATGAAGAGACATTAATCATTAGACAATTGGCATGGTATGAAATAAAATCTATCCACGCTCTCACTCATGGAAAATCCTATCTTCAAGCTATGACATGATATTTCCTAAGAAAAAGTAAAAAGGTAATACTCTGTTCTTAAAATCATTTTTACAGACATAGAGATGCAAGATCTTAATTCAAAAGAGGACACAACCTTTTCTAAGTAGGTGCTCTGAGAAACATAGCACAATTTTCCCATCACATTGCTCTACTGACTTCATCTCCTAAAAATAAGATAATATCACCAATCCCAGAAATAATTAGCAAGAAGAACCTAGAAGAGAACTCAGGAATTTAAGACTGAGCGTTTCATCCTTGATCCATAATAGGATTGAGAAGTAAGCCCTCCAATGGGTGAATGTTTGGAACCCTGGCTCCCGTGGTGTTACCTCTGGAAGACATGCAGGTAGAGGAAACCAATAAAAGAAGAGGCAAAACTAGTGTTAACGTGGGCTGGGCGCGGTGGCTCATGCCTGTAATCCCAGCATTTTGGGAGGCTGAGGCAGGCAGATCACTAGGTCAGGAGATTGAGATCATCCTGGCCAACACAGTGAAACCCCGTCTCTACAAAAATAAAAAAAAATAATAAAAAAAAAATAAAAAAAATTTGCCGGACGTGGTGGCAGGTGCCTGTAGTCCTAGCTACTCAGGAAGCAGAGGCAGGAGAATGGTGTGAACCCAGGAGGTGCAGGTTGCAATGAGCCAAGATCGTGCCACTGCACTGTACCCTGGGCAACAGAGCAAGACTGTGTCTCAAAAAACAAACAAACAAAAAAGCTAAAACAAACAAAAGAAAAACACTAGTGTTATTTGAGTAATACCAAGAGAAATACAACTGGAACCTGGGAACTGAATTGAAAGCTTCACACCTCAATCTGTTCTTAACATTTGCTAAAATAAATAACAAGCTTTTTTTGGACAAAGAGCAACGGGTGATCCACTTAGTCACTATTGAGAAGAAGTAAAGAAGAGAGGACTCAGAAGCAAAAAAAGGACTTTAGTGGAAAAAAGGGCTGTGGAAAGAAAGCACAGGCTGCAGTTAGAAGGTACCAGACTAGGATCTAAAATGATTAGAACAAACTATGAAATCATTACAAGAAAAGGAAATACAGAGATGCAAACTAAAGTCCACATTGGAGACATACAGTCTGAACAAGATGGCATGACCTGGCTCCCCTTGTGAAATAAAATTATAAACCCTGGAAAAAACAGGATGAAATTAAAGAATTCTAAATGCTGGTAGAGGAAGGTGAACATACTTGTGAGCCCAGCAGAGGAAATAGTAAGGTATCAGTGCCTCTCCTATCCCTTTATCCAGCAAAACAAGGTGAGTGAGACCAGGGTTTTCCTGACATCCAACCTGGTAACAGCAGGCTGAACTCATTCTCATGATGGAATGGGAGTTCCTCTGACAACACCATATGAGCTAAGTCCACCACCAGGAAGATCCATCAGGAGTTCCTTTAACTAGAAGTTGGCAGGAGAATGGCTGTATTTCTCCATCAGCATGAGATTTTCTGCCCTCAACTGGGAGACATTAGGAGGGCCAAGTGACATAGGCAAAGGGAGCCCCACTACCACCTAGCTCAGCATGCACTCCCAACCCCCGCAGGCAGGGGAACCATACACAAGTGCTCATGAAGAGATGACCCTTCGTTTTTGTGGGCCTGAGATTCTCCTCCCCTTCCCCTTCTCTGAGGAAATCTCTTCCACCTTTCAGGTTGTATCATTAGAGACCTTGGAAGGTTGAGCAGCAGCAGACAAACCAAGTGCACCATAAAGTTATTGAATATTAGGCTAAAACTGAAAGTTTTTCAAAATTAAACACATCATACTAAACTTCTAGAAAAGAAGACCATAAAAATCTAGAAAACAAAGACAAATGATACATTGCCTATAGGAAAACACAGATTTTATTTAACCTTTTTTTCTAATTTTGTATAACTTTCATTTTAAGTTCAGGGGTACATGTGCAAATTTGTTACGTAAGTAAACATGTCTTAGGAATTCATTGCACAGGTTATTTCATTACCCAGGTATAAAATCTAGTATCTATTAGTTATTTTTCCTGATCCTCTCCCTCTTCCCACCCTCCATCTTCCAATAGGCCCCAATGTGTGTTGTTCCCGCCTGTGTGTCCATGTGTTCTCATTGTTTAGCTCCCACTTACAAGTGAGAACATGTGGCGTCTGGTTTTCTATCCTTGTGTTAGTTTGCTGAGCATAATTGCCTCCAGCTCCTTCTATGTCCCTGCAAAGGACATGATCTCATTCTTTTTATGGCTGTATAGCATTCCATGGTGTATATGTACCACATTTTCTTTATCCAGTCTATTATTATCAATAATAATAATAATAATCATCATCATCATCATCATCATCATCATCATCACCTTAGGGCATTTAGATTGATTCCACGCTTTTGCTATTGTGAATGGCCCTGCAATGAACATATGTGTGCATGTGTCCTTATAAAAGAGCACTTTATATTCCTTTGAGTATATATCCAGTAATGGGATTGCTGAGTCAAATGATATTTCTGTCTTTATGTCTTTGAGGAATCACCACACTGCCTTCCATACAGTTAAGTAATTTACACTCCCATCAAAACTATATAAGCATCCCTTTTTCTCCACAACCTCACCAGCATTGGTTATTATTTTGAGGTTTTAATAATAGCCATTCTGACTGGTGTTAGATGGTATCTCATTGTGGTTTTGATTTGTATTACCGTAATGATCAGTGATGTTGACATTTTTTTACATGCTTGTTGGCTGCATGTATGTCTTCTTTTGAAAAACATATGTTTATGTTCTTTGTCCACTTTTTTTTTTTTGTTTTGTTTTGTTTTTTGAGACGGAGTCTCACTCTGTTGCCCAGGCTGGAGTGCAGTGGCGTGATTTCCGCTCACTGCAAGCTCTGCCTCCTGGGTTCACACCATTCTCCTGCCTCAGACTCCTGAGTAGCTGGGACTACAGACACCTGCCACCACGCTCGGCTAATAGTTTTTATTTTTAGTGGAGATGGGGTTTCACCATGTTATCCAGGACGGTCTCCATCTCCTGAGCTCGTGATCCGCCCACCTCAGCCTCCCAAAGTGCTGGGATTACAGGAGTGAGCCACCGTGCCTAGCTCTTTGCCCACTTTTATATGGGGTTGTGTTTTCTTCTGGTAAATTTGTTGAAGTTCCTTATAGATGCTAAATATGAGACCTTTATCAGATGCATAGTTTGCAAAAATTGTCTCTTATTCTGTAGGCTGTCAGTTTACTCTGTTTTTTTGTTGTGCAGAAGCTCTTCCGTTTAATTAAATTTTATTTGTCAATTTTTGCTTTTGTTGCAAATACTTTTGGTGTCTTTGTCATGAAATCTTTCCCTGTGTGTATGTCCTGAATGATATTGTCCAGCTTGTCTTCCAGGGCTTTTATAGTTTTTGGTTTTACATTTATGTCTTTAATCCTTCTTGAGTTAATTTTTGTAGATGACGTAATGAAGGGGTCCAGTTTCGATCTTCCTCATATTGCTAGCCAGTTATACCAGCACCATTTATTGAACAAGGAACCCTTTTCCCATTTCTTGCTTTTTTGATTCCATATAATTCTATAACAGTTTTCTCTAGTTCTGTGAAGAATCTCAATGGTAGTTTAATAAAAATAGCATTGAATCTATAAATTGCTTCGGGCAGTATGGTCATTTAAACTATATTCGTTCTTCCTATCCATGAGTATGGAATGGTTTTTCATTTGTTTGTGTCATTTCTGATTTCTTTGAGCAGTGGTTTGTAGTTCTCCTTATAGAGATCTTTCACTCCCCTTGTTAGCTGTCTTACTAGATATTTGATTCTTTTTGTGAAAATTGTGTGTGGGGATTTGGGGAAAAACACATTTTAATGAGAGTGGATTTTCATCTCATAAAATTACGCTTCAGAAACAGAAGTGAAGAAAAGAAGGGAAAAATAAAGTACTTTATTGCTAACAAATCTGCTGCTAAAGATTGGCTAAGTAAGAATGTGAAACATAAAGAAAATAATAAAAGAAAAAAGTATGGAACACGAGGAAGAAATAAAGACCAGCACATAGAGGACACACATGGGGACACATTGCTATGTTCCTATACTTTTTCTCTTGACTTCTGTAAATCATACTTACTGACTAGAGCAAAAATTATAACAACATCTAATACTTATGACAATGATACTTAAAAGTTGGGAGGGTAAATGGACCTAAATGGAAACGAGGCTTCAACACTTTACTTCCAGTAGTGTATAATGCTGATATATGTGTATTGTAACAGCCAGAGGGACTACTAGAAAAAGTATAGACCGGATATGCAAAATATACATGCAAAATACTTTCAAAATTAAACTATAAGATGAATATACAAAATATATATGCAACAAAAATATCTCACGGTAAAAAAAAACTGCCATGGCCAAAAAAATAGCTAAATTCACATTATAGCTGGTTTTTTAACACTTTTCTCTCAACAACTGACCTAGTAGACACAGAAACTCCAAATATATTAAGTATCTAAACCATATAATTAACCAACAGGATCTAATTGGAATATGTAGGACACTGAACAACAACAAAAAAAGATGAAAACACATTTTCCTAAGACCATGTGGAATTTTCACCTGCATATACCACATTCCTAAGTCATAAAATAAATATCAACAAATTTAAAATGAGCTAATTTATTAAAGTATGACTACAATAAAATCAAGCAGGAAATCAAAAACAAAGTCATCAGGAAAACCTGTAAACATATGGAAAGTAAACAGCTTACATTTATGGAATCCATGGGGCATAGAGACAGTCTCTAGGGATGTAGAAAATACATAGAACTAAATGAAAATGAAAATATGATATATCAAACTATGTGGGATGCAACTAAAGCAGTGCTGAGAGGTAAATTTATAGCACTAAGTACTAAATACAAAGACAAAGTCAAAATCTCCTACTACTACAGTTCCTACCTCAAAAAATTGGAAAATAGTGCAAAATAAAGAGAAATACTAAAAATAATAACAGAAATTAATGAAATTAAAACATATAAAAACTACAGAGAAAATAAATAAAAGCAAAATTTTTTTAAATAGCAATAAAACTAATGTTTCTAGCTAGTTGTTTGTCTAGCAAATCAGGGAAAACTGAGTAAGACGCAAATCACTGATATTAGAAATGAAACAAGGGATGTTGCAACATATCTTTCAGCCATTAAAGTAATAATAAGTAACAACTTTATGCTCAATAAATTCAACATCTAAGAGGAAATGGACCAATTTCTTAAAGAAGACAAAATACTAAAATTAACCTAAGTAAAATAGATAATCTGAATAGTTCTGTTACAAGCAAATGATTGAATTCAGAGTTTAAAACTTCTACTCAATCTTCTGGTCCCAATGATCTAACAGGAGAATCCTACCAATCACTTAAAGAATTAACATCAGCTGGGTATTATTGTGCACACTTGTAATCCCAATGTTTGGGAGCCTGAGGTGGGGGTATCATTTGAGGGGTATCATTTGAGGCCTGGAGAACAAGTCCAGTCTGGGCAACATAGCAGGACCCTGTATCTGTAAAAAAAATACACACACACACACACACACACACAAAAGTCAGATATGGTGGTATGCACCTGTAGTCTTAGCTACTCAGGAGGCTGATGTGGCAGGATAACTTGAGCTCAGGAGTTCAAGGTTGCAGTGAGCTGTGATCACACCACTGTACTCCAGCCTGAGACACAGAGTGAGACTCTGATTCTAAAAAAAAAAAAAAAAAAAAAAAAAAAAAAAAAAAAAAAATTATATATGATCTATTTGAGAAGATTGAGAAAGAAGAAACACTTTCAATTCATCGATATTTTTGCTCTGACTTTAAAACCAGATCCAAGGATATCACAAGAGAAGAAAGTCACAGAGCAATATATCTAATGAACATAGATGAAAAAAATCCGCAACAAAGTGTTAGCAAGCCTGATCCCCAAATGTAGAAAGATAATTATACTCCATAGCCAAGTTTACCTAGATATGCACGGCAATTCACCATTCTTAAATTGAACAATGTAATCTCCCTTATCAATAAGCTAAAGAGAAAACATATTGTCATATCCATTGATGCATAAAAAATCATTTGACAAACTACAGCACCCATTATGATTTCAGCAATTTAAGAATAGGGGAGAATTACTTCAACTGATAAAATGCATCTTAAAAAATAAACAACAAAAAACCTACAGCGGTGGCTCAAGCTTGTAATCCCAGCACTTCAGGAGGCCGAGACGGGCGGATCACGAGGTCAGGAGATCAAGACCATCCTGGCTAACACGGTGAAACCCCGTCTCTACTAAAAATACAAAAAACTAGCCGGGGGAGGTGGTGGGCGCCTGTAGTCCCAGCTACTCGGGAGGCTGAGGCAGGAGAATGGCGTAAACCCGGGAGGCGGAGCTTGCAGTGAGCTGAGATCCGGCCACTGCACTCCAGCCTGGGCAACAGAGCCACACTCCGTCTCAACAACAACAACAACAACAACAACAACAACAACAACAAAAACAAAAACAAAAACAAAAATCTACAGATAACATCATACTTTATAGTGAAGATTGAGTGCTTTTCCCTTAAGAAAAGGAACAAGGGAAGGACTTCGGTTCTTGTCAGTCATTTTTAACATAATGCCAGAAAATGTAGATACTGCACTAGCAAAAGAAATAAGTAAAAATTTAAAAATGAAAGGCATACAGATTAAGAAGAGAAAACATAAAGCTGTCCCTATTTGCAGATGACGTGATTATATACATAGAAATTTCAAGGAATGTACAAAAATAAACAATAAAAAGTGCTAGGTCACAAAAACTCATCAAAGTCACATAAAAGAATATCAACAGACAAAATAATCACATTTCTATATCACATTTCTATATACCAACAATGAATGTGAGGAAACCAAAATTAAAAACAGTACCATTTACAATTGCTCCAAGAAATGAAATACTTCTGTATAGTTAACAAATTTTATACTTAATACTTAAAAAACAATACTTACCAAAAAGTATTCAGTATCTATATGCTGTAAATTATAGAATGCTGATGAAAGAATCTAAATAAGGTGTAAATGAACAGAAATACATATTGTATGATCAGAAGACTTATCCTAGTAAGGCTAACAATTCATCTCAAATTGATTTTGTGTTTAACGCAATTACTATGCAAATTTCAACAAGGTTTTTGTAGACATTGGCAAGGTTTTAAAAAAAATTTTATGGAAAGTCACAGGCCCTATAATAGCTAAGCAATCTTAAAAAGGAAAAAAATATGGGAAGAATGGCTCTAAATGAAATCAAAGCTCACTATATAGCTGCAGTAATCAAGACAGTGGTCTTGATGTAGGGATAGACACACAGATCAATGGAATAGAATCGAGAACTGAAAAATAGCTACACACAAGTAAGGCCACCTGATTTTGGAGAAAAGTACAAGAGTAATTTACTGAAAGACTCTTCAACAAAGGTTAGTGGAGCAAATGCACATCCAAAGGCAAAGATATAAACCTCAACCTGAAGTTCCTATTTTATGTAATTAACTCAACATGGATCATAGACTTTTGAATATACAGTATATACAGTGGTTATAAATGCATTGTAAAAGAGAGAAATGGAGATGGACTTTGCTTTGGAGATAGACTATCGACTAACTTCTATGGTGACAGGAGTTGAGACTGAGTAAAATGAGAAAGCAAGAAAAGTGAATGAACAGGACACATGTTTAAGGCAAATAAAATAGTAAGTGCTGGGACCAGAGATAAGGTGGTGCTTATGTGCGTTTGAAAAGCAAAAAGGAAAGATCAACTAAAGTAGAATGACCAGGGGGCAATGTGTTAGAGGATATGATCAGAGTGGCAGACAAAGCCAGGTCACAACAATTATCAGCTTGCACTAGAAAGCCTAAATATCTTCTTAGGCTTAAATTTCAAGGCACTGCTGGAGGAATTACACTAATAGCACAAACCAGCTTAAAACCTAATCGGATGTGATGGAATCAAAGCTGTCACTTCTTTATACTAGTTGTCTAAATAGGAAAGAACATTGTTTTTGTTCTGAGTAATAGGAGAAGACATTGAGGGGTGTGAGGTAAACAATTACATGACATGGACTCTACTGACGATATATTAAGCAAAACAACTTTTAGGATGCTATTGAGAACTAACAAAATTATCTAGGAGTTATGACAGTGGTTTGAAATGGGATGCTATTGGTAGGGGTTGTAGCGAGAGGGGCGATTCTGAAATTATTTTAAACGTTGAGCCCGTGGAATTTGCTGATGAGATGGCAGTGCTGTGGAGTTTGCTCTCAGAGCCCCCTTGGAGCGGGTGAGCTCATTCACTGGCAAAGGATTTGGTTTCATAGATGAAATGAGTCTAATAGAAGCTTTGACGGAATTCTTCACAATTTAACTTTTGAAGTTTGGAGCAATTAACCCATTATAGCAGAATAATTTGGAATATGAACTGAGAATCAGAAAAATATTCTCTTAGTTTTGAATTCCATGGAACTGCTAGAAGAATTAAGCTAACAGCACCCACCAGCCTAAAAGCGAATTGAATGTGATGGAATCTAATCTGTCACTTTTTCACACTAGTTGTCTAAAAAGGAAAAGACATTTTTCATTAGGGAATAAACATTTCAACATTACTGTTCTTTTGTATACAATATCCAATATCTCAGAAAGGATAAGATATAAAGAAACAGAAGAATATCACCTATAATCTAGAGAAAAATAAGCCAATAAGAACAAGTGAATGGTGACACAGATGTTAGAATTACCATTTTAGGAACTTTTAAATAACTATAATAACCTTTTTAAAACATCTACAGAAATATATGGATATAGATGGGTGAGATAGAGGAATTTTAGGATAGTTGTAAAAATTATAAATGAGGATCAAATCTTGAAAGTGAAAAATTTAAGCACTAAAGGAATAAAGAAAATAATTGAGAGGGATGGCACCAGATTGGCTGCAACAGAAGAAAGGGTTAGTGAACTTGAAGCAAGTCTACAGAAAAGCAAGCAAGTCCAAAGTAAATGAAAGAACCTAGAGAAAAAAATGAAAAGTTAAATTGAATTGAGCATCAATGACCTGGGGGACAGTATCAAACAGACAATCATATGTGTAGTTGGATTCCAGAAGGAGAGGAGAAAGAGAACACAGTACAACAAATATCTGATGACATGTTGGAGAACATTTTACAAAATTCGGTCAAAATCAGCAACCCATAAACCAGCAAGCCAGGCAAACCTCGAGCAAGCAGATACACAGAAAACAAACTGAAGGATTTTTTCCCATCGATTTAAAGAAATCAGTTTAGGACTGCTTTACCTGGAAATAAGAAAGAACCAACTTCAGCGAAGTAATACGTTTTCTCCAATGTGATAAGAAATCCAGAGCCATGTACTCCAGGGACAGGGCAGCTTCTCCAGGAAGACATCAAGCTTCTAGTTCTTCTGACTTCCCATTAGGCTCCCCTGGCTGTGTCCTGGACACTCACACACTCACAACATAACTGCTCTACTCCAGGACTCACCTTTGAATTCCAGATAGAAAGAGCAGAGGACAAAGGACGCAAGCTGCATGTGGCCCCATTGTTTAGAAAAATCATGCCCTCTGCAGAAGCTCCACAAATTAGACTCTGTTACATGCCCTTATTGAATAAGTGAGTGAACATCCAAGCACCCTGAAGACAACTTAGGTTTTGAAAGTAAGGAAAAACAAACAAACAAACAAAACATACTGGGAGGTCAATCACAACACCTGCCACAGTCAACTCATTTTTATTTTTGTTTCTTTGTTTTGTTTTAACTAAGTATCTATAAACATAGGTCATTGCCATAAAGCATTCATTCTGGACAGTGGACAAAGGGAAGCATTTGTCTCTAGCAAATTTCAAATCCTAATGTGCAGATGCACTGTAGTATTTCTGATTTAACAGTGGGATGGTTTTCTTACTCAGATCATCAGGAAAACTCTGATTCTGCTCTCCACTGATGAGCAGTGGAGGATTCAGCACCATATTGGTGTCTTCAGAGTTCATGGTTCCTTTGGAATTATGTGTGTCCTTTCCTCACTAAGAAAACAAACACAAAACATTTAGTAAGCACCTGGCCTTTTTCATGCTTTTCTGCAATTATGTTGGGTGAATGCTGCTAAAGAAAAATACATCCTCACATTTGTTAAAGACATCAGTAATGACTTTATTCAAGGGGGATAACTACAGTGGAGTTTTGTAGTAGGGGAAAGAGATTGGGCTCAACTCTGAATACAAGAAGAAAAAGTGAGTGGAGCAGGGTGGGGCCAAGGAATGGAAAATTACTAAGAACAAATAAATTAGGGACAAGGGGGATCTGGCTAAACCAACTTGATAGGATTCTTGCTGAAGGCCAGCAGGCCAGGGTGACCTGGGGGATGGTGGAGGCTGAGCAATATGATCAGATATCAAGGGTGGGCATTCCCGCTAAAGTGACTTAGCAGGATTCTTGCTATTAGGACAAGGCCCAAGAATCTGACCTGGTCAAAAAAGAGCCTAAAGTTTGACTAAGAAGAGTCTTTGTCACTGCCCACAGCCAGAATTCCTCTAGAAACTTCATCTTTAAGTTGAAGACTTATACTTCTACTCTACATTGGGATATAGTCTCTTCTAAGTCAGACTTCTTACTTGCCAAGAGCCACTTTTACTCTGGATACTTTATACAGAAGGATGTTTACTCAAAGCCATTTTGTTGCTCATAGATAACATCAGGATAGCTGAAGAAACATATTAAAGACTAAACTTCCAGGAATGATGTTCAATGTTCTGCTTTGGAACTCTCAGGAAGGAAGGAAGGAAGGAAGGAAGGAAGGAAGGAAGGAAGGAAGGAAGGAAGGAAGAAAGGAAAGGGAGGGAGGGAGGCGGTAGGGAGTGAGGGAGGCACGGAATGAAGGAATGAATGAAGGAAGGATTAAGGAAGAAGTAAGGGAGGAAGAGGGGAAGGAAGGAAGGAAGGAAAAGGGAGGGAGGGAGGGAGGGAGGCGGTAAGGGATTTAGGGAGGCACGGAAAGAAGTAGGAAAGAAGGAAGGAAGGAAGGAAAGGAGGAGGGAGGGAGGGGGCGGTAGGGAGTGAGGAGGCACGGAAAGAAGGAAGGAAAGGAAGGAGGAGGCAGAAGGAAAGAAAGGAAGGAATGAAGGAAGGAAGGAAGGAAGCTAAAGAAGAAAGGAGTAAAGGAGTGAGAAGGAAAGGGAGGAAGGGAGGGAAGGAGGAGGGGAGAGAGGAAAGAGAGAGAGAAAGAAGAGAAAAGAAAAGAAAGAGAAAGAAAAGAAAAGAAAAGAGAAAAAAAGAAAAGAAAAAGAAGAGAAAGAGAAAAAAAAGAAAAGAAAAAAGAAAGAGAAAGAAAAAGAGAAAAGAAAGAAAAGGAAGAAAAAAGCAAGAGAGAGAAGGAGGAAGGAAGGAAGGAGGGAAGGAAGGGAAGGAAGGAAGGAGGAGAAGGAAGGAAGGAAAGGAAAGAAGAGAAAGAAACAGAAAGAAAGAGAAAGAAGAGAAAGAAAGAAAAAGAAAGAAAGAAGAAAGAAAAAAGAAGAAAAGAAAGAAAGAAAGAAAGAAGAAAGAAAGAAGAAAAGAAAGGAAGGAAGGAAGGAAGGAAGGAAGGAAGGAAGGAAGGAAGGAAGGAAGGAAGGAAGAGAAAGAGGAGAGAGAAAGAAAGAGGAGAGAGAAAGAAAAACAGAGGGAGAGAGAAAAAGAAAGAAAGTGTCACCAGATCACCATTTATTTCATGCAAAAGGCTGGTAACTTTTTGTAGCCAGTGTTCACGGGTGACTTCCAACTCCAGTTCCACGTCAACATCAGAAACCCGCATTTACAAGTACAGATGAGTCTCCTACCAGGCTCCATCAACGAAAGCCAGAAGCCTTTGCTGACACTTCCATTGGAAAGAAATCCAAACTCTGCAGGTTTTCTCAGTGACTCACTTCTGAGCTTCTACCTGGGTGTATTTGATTAGCCGAGTCTAGATAGTGTGCTTGTGACCCAACAGCACAGGGCAACGGAAAATTCGGGAGTGGTTTAGTTGTGAGGCAAATGCATTATGGGAGAATTTCTCCAAATGTAGAATCGCTGTTTAAAAGATCAATCCCACTATAAGCTCCGAGATTTCTTCCTAGGCAGCATGATATCCTGCCTCAGTTTCAATTGCTATACTTTCACTTTGGTGACTGCAAAGTGACACTAACCCGTCCCTACAGACTTTTTCTAAATTTCAGGCCCACATACTCAAGTATGTATATCTGTACACTTAGATATCCATCTGGTTTTAGAACCCAAATTCATGTGTCTTGAACAGAATTTATTATCTTTTTCCTAAACTTAATTATTTTCCATTGTTCTTACTGATAAAAAATGGTAATGATATTCAAGCTTTGTCTCTTATTAGAACCTGAAAATAGTTTTTACACCTTAATTTCTATAACCACATGACCAGTTAGGAAACCCTGTGAATTTTAAAATTTTCCAATCTGACTGCTTCTCACCATTTCTATAACTCTCGACCTCCCCAAGAGCTTCTAATCTAGTTCTGTACCCCACATGTTTCCTCTGCAGAGGCATTTGCACGACGCTCAAGAGTGGTCCATATAAAAACCAGACTGGATCCTGTCGTCCCTCTGCTCGCAAGTCATCCAGTGGCTTCCCACTGCCAGCTTTGTGTAATGCCCAGATTTCTCAATGTGACTAAAAATGTCTTTCCTGATACGCCTTAGTTTCATCTTGACAAATCCCTCCTCCCACCCTTCACCCACAATTTTTCTTAAAATAATCTAGCCACAAGTATTTCTTAAAATTCTTAATTTTAAAATATTTCCATCAGCAGAGCCTTATCCATATGACACTTTCCTTCTCCACCGCCTTCCTTTTATTGAATAACCCTGAGTTCCCTTCCGGTTTTATATTAAATATAAACCATTTGATAACACCTGGGTTTATCAAATGAGTGTTTAGTTTGTCCTCAATTCTATCCACTAGAAGAAACTGATACTCAAGAGAACTAATGAACATTTGATTTACAATGCAAAAATCTCATATACAGTAGTCAAGAGAGATTTATGAATTAAAAGTACATGTTTTTACATTCATATTTTCAGTAATGAGAGATCTAAAGACCAAAAGATCATGCCAAAAATAATTTTATATATGATAGGGACAAATTATGAAACTAAAAGCTAGACTTTAAAACATTTCTAAATATGTAATTAATATACGTACTACAAAAACATTTTTTAAAAACCCACACATTTGAAATATGTTTTAATTTATAAAATATTCTCTATAATAATACATTTTATTTACTACTTTCTGTATTTTAAATAACTTTATAAGGAAGCATACATTTTATATAGTAGATGCATAAAAGTTTATTCTGTAGGGAAAGAGTATAAATAATAATTTTAGTTAGATTAATGATTGTGACTGACTGTACTTAAATTAAGAAATACGTGTATGTGAAAATTATTGTAAACTGATATTTCATCAAAGAATAAATGGACTATATAATTGTGGGCAGCAAATTTTATTGAGACATTTAAATGTAAAAAACCAAATCATAGCTATTTTGGAAAATGCAGCCTGGCTTTATTACATTATGAATATAATATTAAAATTAAGATTAAAATCGAAACAAAGTCCCAAACATTGACCTTAGTCATGGTTATTCATTCTTTCTAGGACCAATCCCTTAATAAGTTGTAGAGATTTAACTTTAAAATTCAAATTTTTTACAAAAGCCTTTGGATTTTGGAATCAAATGAACAAGTCAAATAAAAAATTATGGCTTTTTTCCTTCTACTTTTTAATGTTATATTTATATACTGCTCTCTCTTATTTAGATTTTGATTTGCTGTTTCTGTTTGACAATTTTATTATTATTTTGGGATTTGATTTAGAGTAATTTTTTTCTTTTTTATTGTTTTGAGGGGGGAATTTGATGATGTTGCCTTCTGAGTATTATCTTATATGATAAACTTATATATGTGTACAGATTATTGATATGATTTATAGATACTTCTTCTGGCAATATTTGAATTCATTCTGTCAATGAAAACACCTATAAAACAAATGGTTCCCAAATGTATAGTGTATGTGCATTGTTGTTAGCACTGGCTATTGAGGCATAGGTCAACTAATGTGCCAGCCTCATCTCTGTCTAGGCTATCTTCTAAAAAGAATCCGGATAGTTTCCATGCCTGTAGATCATTTGTCAGACATCCCCTGTATTTTTGGCAGCAGCAGATGTCTAGTATCTGCTAGATATCTATTTTATTCCCCCTACACCCACACGCACAAACTGGAAGTCTTGCTCTGTGGTTCCTCCCTCATTCTCTTCTCCACATCTAATACTCCTATTTCTTTTCTCCTGCCAAGACTCCTTCTCCTGAGGGAATCCACCCTTCCCTCATCCCATAGTCATTATTTCCAGTTCTCTGACTTTGCAGAAATTGCATATTTCCCCCTTACTTGAAAGGGGCCCCATGATTTAAGAAGAAACGATCAGAGCACTCCACTGCAATTCTCACAGTGCTCTGTTCAGAATTGAGACTGCCACTTCATCTCGGAGGCCAGGTCTTTGCCTGAGCTTACTGTATGTGGGGGATAAGGATTAGAAAGACAGATTCCACTTGAAAATGAAGTCTGTGTGGTGAAAAACACATGTCCTTTGTTGTGCCTCTGTTCATTCTGCCTGCACTAGATATATGCTCACTTGGGCCTCTTACTGCTTATACTGATTTCCATTGTGTTTCTGTCACCTGTCACCTGAGGAACACCATTAGATGACATTTCAGGCCTTATTCAATGCTCAACTTTTACTCTACATATCATCTCCCTTGAGAGCATGTCCATCCCGGTCCTATTTGTGTTGTCTTCCTTCTTTTCTGTGGATGAGCTCCTAGTATGTCCTGGGATGCCCTTAAGAGCACAGGTGTGTCTGTGTGTACGAGAGGGAGGATGGTGGCCATGGGGATGACCTGCTCAGCATCCCTAGCCTGGGAGGAGGTATCCTCCCTGTTGCCTCTGTAGTCATGCTCTGGGTCTTTCTGCGGCTCAGACTGAGACCACCCACAGTGGCTGCCCCAGGTGGTGACCAAGCAGACATGACAGCAAAGCCGATGGTTCTGCCCAGCACAGGCATCTATCAACAGGCAGCATCTCAGGGCAGTGCCCTGCTGGGCTGGGGAGACTTTCTTAGAATCATGTTGGAGAACCAACCTTCCTTCCTTGCCTCTGTCTTTCACAGACATTTCCCCTACGTGGGAGTCTCCAGGTATCTGCCTACACCACTCCTGTTCCCTTTATTCCCAGCAGACATTCCTCAGTTTCTTGCACATGGAATCTCCTCCTGGTTCTCAGAGGACCCAACTGACAATTGGAGACAATTTATTAATTCAAATATTTCATTTAACTGGGAATTCCAAATAATGACATGAAAGATCAGTTCATCTAAATGGCCCAGTGATATTTGATTGATAATGTGCTAACAGCAGCCATTAATTAAGACATCCAAGTCTTCTCAGGTCTTCCCTGTAAAGTCAGCACAGTGCTCAGAAAGCGTTTCCCTGGATCACTTTCTTTTTCTAATACTTCATATTTTTGTCTCCAGTGTTTGAATGACATTATTAGAGATATACTTGTTTTTAATTTATCCTGATTTTGTTAAATCTTCCCATTCTTATTTTTTTCTAATTATGTATCCATTTGTGTCATTCATTTATCAGAACCCAAAAGGCGCCATCTGCCTAGAACGTTATAAGTGCTAATATCAAGACATGGATGACTAGATATCAGGTTTAGAATCTCAGTTCAGGCATTAATATATATTTGCATTGCACACATGTCAGATGGTATAAATAAGATACACTGAATCCATTCACATTGTATGTTTACTCTCATTGATATTTTCTAAAATGATGGATCGTTAAAACTGTTACAATATATATCTCTCTGATTATTTATTATTCTTACTCTTCAGAAATATCAGAAATAAGCATTTAAGGATTTTTTCCAACAAATTGGCAAGTATTTTCAAGAGTAGATTGATGACAATTTTGCTGTCAGTATTTTTTCCATCGGTAAGATTGATGTGAAACCTTGAAATATACAGTGCTCACACCCTGGGAGATGAATGAACTAATATGCTTTCATAGCACAGAAATGATCGTATTGATTTCAAGGCCACATTAGTATATTCAATGCTGCTTGCCTGGAATAAGCTGTCAAATTTCCTGGCTACCTACAGTTTCATAGCATGAAGTCATAGAGCAATCACTGTTAGTGCATAGCAGGTTTCTGTTTTGCTTGTGTTCTTATGAAAGAAACACTGTATCCAGTGCATTTCAATTATTTTCCCACATCTACACATGTGTTGCACCCACACCACTGCCTCCAAATCCATGCTGAATATTCATCTTATTTAATTTAATTTTAAATATGGAATTATCTTCATATGTTTGTTTTTGAGTTATTGAAAAAGGACACAATTTCTTGGAAATTTCTATTAGACCTGTCTCTTCCATAACATTTATTGCAATTACTCCACATCTTGAAAATCAATTTATTATTGTGACAATTGATCTTATTTCCAGGTAGTTAATAGTAATCATAACCATCCTTAAAAACTGTAATGAAAAATGAATTCAAGTAGCATATGTTCTTCCAGGAGATACAGGTGTAAGGTGAATCTGTATGAAGTGTGGCATTTAAGTACACAGTGTCTCTATTATATTTATCATTTGTCTCTGGTCCCAAACACTTTGCCTTACAGACATTATATAATCCATGAAATTCAAATGATTATACTGAATGAATGAATGAATGCTAATGTTGTATTCTTTGAAGAATCAGAGTTTATTACTCTTTTGCAACCACACTTTCTAAATCCTGAGTGCATTAGTGTGAAGAAGAAAAAAACAATGGATTCCAGTGGGTGGTAAATGATAATGCTGGAATAGTCATACTCACTTCAGATAGGTTAGCCTAGGACTACCTCTAAGTATCTCAAGGTTTCTGGGGATGCAGTTTGTGATTCCTGCCACAAAATTATATTATTTTATGTATTATGTTAATCATTTAATTAATACCGGTGAAAAGAATTACCAATTCTAAAGCCATTCACAGAATATATAGTCAGTCTTAAATGTGTGTCTACCTCTTCATAATATATTTCATGACACATTCTTTATAATACATTTATGTAAATAACTCAAATATCTCTAACATTTTCTATTAGATAAAGAATACCAAAGTTTTTTTAAAAAGGCAAATGCAACTTTTAAAACTCTAAAGTATATGTTCAGGCTAGTCATAATTTAACTACATGTTCCTATAGAATTTACCCTCTGCCATCAATTCTGGCATTTAAAAAGCCTCTGCACCAGGAATGACTTATGGCATCAAGTTAGTATAGGTGGCATCAAGTTGTGTGATTTTGTGGAGATTTGGAATTATTTCTATCTCCGAACTTGAAAAACCTCCAACATTTCCAGCTTTTCCTACTAGATATAATTTTTCTACAGATCTTAGCTAACACTCCCTTCTGGGGCTCCCCAGAAAGACCTCTCATGCCACAGGGGGAAAAAATTCAGCAAGCATGACATGCCTGCCAGGATCTAGCTCTCAGACCTATCTTCTCTCAGATCAGGAAAGTGAAATAACATGAAGAGCATATGTGTTAGCTAACCCTGGTCCATCATGATGGCAGGCTTCTCCCTCCCAACTGGAACAACAGTTTATCTTAAAGTTATATGTCCCTGCTATTGCCTTAGTGCTTTCAAAAACCTCTCTTCTTTCTCTTTTTTAAAAATGTCAATTTGTTTAAAAAAGTCCTTCTCACTACTCACCATAGCCAAGATATGGAATCAACCTAAGTGCTCATGAATAGATGAATGTATCAAGAAAATATGTGTGCATATACACAATGGAATATTGTGTACATATACACAACAACATACATGCACATATATTATTCAGCCATAAAAAGGATGAGATCCTATTATTTGCAACAACGTGGATGGAATTGGAAGACATTATGTGACTGAAATAACAGACACAGAGAGACAAATATCACATCTTCTCACTCATATCTGCGAGATTAAAACAAACAAACAAAACTCATGGAGATAGAGAGTAGAATGACAGTTTCCAGGGAAGGGTAGTGGAGGGAGGGGGTTTAGGTGAGTAAGGTTAAAGGGCACAAAAATGCAGTTAAGTGGAATGAATAACATCTAGTGTTAAGTAGCACAATAGGTTTACTATAGTTAATAGTAATTTATTGTGTAGTTTGAAATAACTGAGTGGAATTGAAATGTTCCTAACCCAAAGAAATGATAAATGCCTGAGATGATGGATCCATCAACCATCTTGATTTGATCATGATGCATTGTACATACATATCAAAACATCACATGTACCCCATAAATATGTACAACTGTCATCTACCTATAATAATCAGAAATAAAAAAAATTTAAAAATTCTGCTCTGGGCAGATTGATGCGGTGGCTAACGCCTGTGTTCCCAGCACTTTTGGGAGGCCGAGGCAGGCAGATCACCTGAGGTTGGGAGTTCAAGGTCAGCCTGACCAACATGGAGAAACCCTGTCTCTACTAAAAAAATACAAAATTAGCCAGGCATGGTGGTACATGCCTGTAATCCCAGCTGAGGCAGGAGAATAGCTTGAACCAGGGAGGCGGAGGTTGCAGTGAGCTGAGATGGCACCATTGCACTCCAGCCTGGGCAACGAGAGTGAAACTCCATCTTAATTAAAAAAAAAAAAAAAAACGAAAAAAAAAAATCCTGCTCTAGTTTTGCTGAATTGATATAAAGAAATAGATTTTATACATGACATTTTTCTTCATAAAATAAACATAAAACATATACATATACACCCACACAATGTGAAATATCTATCCAAATCTACATCTGGATATCAATATATGGCCCAGTGAAGTCAACCTGTGCTGACTCACCACCAACTGAAGAACTAGAACATTGCCATTTACTTACACCTTCCCTATTTATTTCAGGTCTCAATCTTGTTTTTGTGTTTATTATTCCCTTTGTTAAAACATATTTTAAACACATATGAGAATATTTAAAAACATACATTATTCAGTTTAGCTTGTGATTGGGCATTATAAAATTACTATCATATTGAATGTAACTTTCTATGACTTTAATTTTTCTTTCAATATCATGATTCTAAACATTTATCTACATATTTTTTGTACTTGAACATTATTCATATTTTTTGTAATGTTTACTTCTCTGTTTCATTCTATTTTGTAAGTTATACATACACAGCTCTGATGATTGACATTTGGGTTGTTCTCCATTCTTGGTGTTTATGAAGAGTACAATTAAGAATATTTTTGCACGTTTTAAAAATTGGTCCAAATTGCTTCATAAATTGGTTTTATACTTAAACTCACAGAAAACTACCTAGTCTTGGCCAATCTAGTAAAATAATATCTTACTTGCTTCATTATATCACTTACCTGAATATAATTAAGTTTACTTTTATATGTTTATATATGTTTATATAGTACTATTATGCCAACTTTTATGGAGTTGTTTTTCCTGTATACTTTTTAAGAATTTTCACATATTGTGAATGTTAATTAATGTGTTTGTAATAGGCATTGCAAATATATTTTGTCATTTTGTAGTGTGATGTAGCTTTTTTCTTTTTCTAAGATCATGAATAGGATTTTATATGTTTTCTTCTAAATGTTTAAAGCTTTGACTTTCAGATGTAAGTCTTTGATTTGGCATATAGTGTAAGGTAATACATTTCCTTCATTTTTCCATATGGAAGTTTTATTTTATTTGTACTTCATAGAAATATTTATTGTACCAGAATATACAACAATAATGAACCCTAAGAGTATGCTTGCTGAATTTTTATACACGGGTATAGTTTTGTAGTTATTACTAAGTTACACAAATGTAATCATCTAAGACAGAAAGCATTCCAACAGCCAAAAGTTTGTCCTATGTCCATTTCCAGTCAATACACATCCCTGCTCCATAATCACTATAATATCTTAATCAATTATGTGTGCAAAATCTTGCACTTATTTTTGTGAGTGAAGTCATACGATGTGTATTCCTTTCTATCTTTTCCTCTAAATAAAAGTCTGTGCTCCTGGTGGGAGCCAGAGGTACCTCTCACTTAGCACAATTTTAGTTCTTTCCAAAGACCTTCGCTATATTCTCAAATCATTCATTTCCTTAATTTCGGGGTGAGAGCACATGCAGGAATACTACATGGAATTTTTCAGCAACCTATGCCATCCTCATAATAATCTGGCCTATACTATCAGAGAAATGTGCTTTACCAATTTATCATTCGTATTTTATTGAAAAAGGTATATATTTGATGTTTAGGGCAGAAAAAACTGAAGAAATATTGAGATGATGGGAGTGAAAATCACAATGTGTATATATTAATGTGTACACATACTCTGTATTCTAAACTGCATCTTATATACCCAAAGGTTCAGCAGTTGGAACTCCATAAACAACAATTCTCCTTGCTGTACATGTATGGACTTATACAGTCTTTTAAATTACTGAGTTTTACTTCAAATTCTAGTCTTTCCTGTGGGGATAGTTGCTTCATACACCTATTAACATTCACCCCAAAATGTAGTGAGGTCTCACAAGACAAGACATCTGCCTTCTCCCCATTCCTATATTTCTCCCTGGAGGGTATATAATGCAAACTTCAGGTCTTCTCAAAGCATTGTGAATAGTCTACTGTTAATTAAAATTTCATTATTAGAGTGTAAAGTTAAGGTAGAATTGAATAATATTTCATCAAGCTTATAAATTAAAACAAATCAGGATCATAATTACAGTTTCCATAACACAGAATTTTTTGCAGCATGCTTCGCCTAATGGAAGAAACTTTGTACTCCCAATATAAGTAGTTATATTTCAATAGACCATAGACTACCACACTATAGACAGAAAGAGAGACTGAGCAACCTACAGGCTGGCAGCTCTATTCAATACCCACACCCCTATGAACACATAAATACTACAGAATCTACATTTTGCAACAGTACAGCAAAGAAGCTGTGGCAAGTGGGGTGGCGTGAAACCTGAAAGCTCTGCTTGCTTTCTCACCTGGCAGACTTATAGCCTGGAGCAAGTTCTCAGCCCTGCTGACCTGCTTCCTGGAAATGAACTTGGTGATGTTGGTGGGGGGGGGGGGGCATGCTGGGAGTGAGACTGGTAATTTGACTTCATGGGAACTGGGAGACATCTGTAACTGCTGACTTTCCTCTACTTCTCTGGTGACCTGCAAGACACAGCAGAGACAGCCGTAATCCCCCTGGGAACAAAATCCATTGGCCTGAGTACAACACCCCTATCCCCCACAGCAGCCACAGCAAACCCCACTCAAGGAGAGCCTGAGCTCAGACATGCATAATCTTGCCTACACCTGATGGCATTTCTCTATCCACCTTGGTAGTCAAAGACAAAAGACATAATCTCTTGAGAGCTCTAGGACCCCACCTAATCCTCCCTATACATATGCAGATGATGATCTCTTGAAAGTTCCCTCTGCTGAAGGCCAACAGACACAAAACTAGTGCAATAAATAAAACTACAACTAGGGACCCTCACAGATACCACTTCACTCCCCTGCCACCTCCACTGGAACAGGTGCTGGTATCCATGGCTGAGAAACCTGAAGACAGTTCACATCACATAGCTCTGTGCAGACACTCTCCAGTGCCTGGAGCCTGGTAGCTCCAGTGGGTGGCTAGATCCAGAGGAGAAATAACAAACACTAAAGTTTGGCTCTCAGGAAGCCACATCCCTAGGAAAAGGTGGAGAGTGCTATTTCAAGGGAGTATCCCATGGGACAAACACTTCTGAACAACAGCACTTGAGCCCCAGATCTTCCTTCTGACATAGTCTACATAAATGAGAAAGACCCAGAAAAACAATTCTGGTAATGTGGCAAAACAAGGTTCTTTAACACCCCAAAAGATCACACGAGCTCACCAACAATGGATCCAAACCAAGAAGAAATCTCTGAATTGTCAGAAAAAGAATTCAGAAGGTCAATTATTAAGCTAATCAAGAAGGTACTAGAGATAGGTGAAGTCCAACATAATGAAATCAAACAAATCATGCAAATATAAAGGGAAAAATCTTCAGTGAAATTGATAGCATAGATAAAAAACAGTCACAACTTCTAGAAATGAAGGACACACTTGGAGAAATGCAAAATACACTAGAAATTCTCAGCAGCAGAATTGAACAAGCAGAAGAAAGACATTCAGAGCTTGAAGACAAGGTTTTTGAATTAACCCAATCCAACAAAGGCAAAGAAAAAATAACTAAAAAATAAGCAAAGCCTCCAAGAATTTTAGAATTACGTTAAATGACCAAACAGAAAAATAATTTGTATTCCTGAGGAAGAAGAAAAATATAATAGTGTGGAAAACATATTTGAGGAAATAATTGAGGAAAACTTCCCTCAACTTGCTAGAGATCTAGACATTCAAATACAGGAAGCCCAAAGAACACCAGTGAAATTAATTGCAAAAAGATCATTACCTAGCCACATAGTCATGAGGTTATCTAAAGTCAAGATGAAAGAAAGACTCTTAAGAGCTCTAAAGCAAAAGCACCAGGTAATCTATAAAGGAATACCTATCAGATTAACAGCATATTTCTCAGCAGAAAGCTATAGGCTAAAGGGATTGGGGCCATGTCTTCAGACTCCTTAAACAAAACAATTATCAGTCAAGAATTTTGTATCCAGTGAAGCTTCATAAAGGAAGGAAGCATATAGTCTTTTTCAAAAAAACAAATACAGAGAAAATTTGCCCCTACCAAGCCCGCACTACAATAACTGCCAAAAGGTATTCTAAATCTTTAAATAAATCTTTGAAATACACCAAAATACAACCTTCCTCAAGCACAAATTTCACAGAACATATAAAATAAAAACAGTTTTTTTAAAAGGTATGTAAACATCAAATAGCACAATGAATAGAATAGTACCTCACATGTCAATACTAACATTGAATGTAAATGGCCTAAATGTTCCAATTAAAAGACACAGAATGGTAGAATGGATAATAATTCACCAACCAACTATCTGCTGTCTTCCTAAGACTCACGTGATACATAAAGACTCACATAAACTTAAGGTAAAGCAGTGGAAAGTGATATTCCAGGCAAATGGACACTAAACGTAAGGAGGAATAGCTATTCTTACATTAGACAAAACAAACTTCAAAGAAAGAGCAGTTAAAAAAAGACAAAGAGGAACACTACATAATGATAAAAGGACTTGTCCAACAAGAAAATATCACAGGGGGACGGAGCAAGATGGCCGAACAGGAACAGCTCCAGTCTCCAACTCCCAGCATGAGCGACACAGAAGACCGGTGATTTCTGCATTTTCAACTGAGGTACTGGGGTCATCTCACAGGGGAGTGCCAGACAATTGGTGCTGGTCAGCTGTTGCAGCCTGACCAGCGAGAGCTGAAGCAGGGCAAGGCATTGCCTCACCTGGGAAGTGCAAGGGGGTAGGGAATCCCTTTTCGTAGCCAGGGGAACTGAGACACACAACACCTGGAAAATCGGGTAATTCCCACCCCAATACTGCACTTTAAGCAACCGGGCACACCAGGAGAATATACCCACACCTGGCCGGGACGGTCCCACGGCCACGGAGCCTCCCTCATTGCTAGCACAGCAGTCTGTGATCTAACCGAAATGGCAGCAGCGAGGCTGGGGAGGGGCGCCCACCATTGCTGAGGCTTAAGTAGGTAAACAAAGCTGCTGGGAAGCTCGAACTGGGTGGAGCTCACAGCAGCTCAAGGAAATCTGCCTGTCTCTGTAGACTCCACCTCTGGGGACAGGGCACAGCTAAACAACAAAAGGGGAAGCAGCAGAGGCCTGTGCAGACATGAACGACTCTGTCTGACAGCTTTGAAGAGAACAGTGGATCTCCCAACACGGAGGTTGAGATCTGAGAACAGACAGACTGCCTGCTCAAGTGGGTCCCTGACCCCTGAGTAGCCTAACTGGAAGACATCCTCCACTAGGGGCAGTCTGACATCCCACACCTCACAGAGTGGAGTATACCCCTGAGAGGAAGCTTCCAAAGTAAGAATCAGACAGGTACACTTGCTGTTCAGCAATATTCTATCTTCTGCAACCTCTGCTGCTGATACCCAGACAAACAGGGTCTGGAGTGGACCTCAAGCAATCTCCAACAGACCTATAGCTGAGGGTCCTGACTATTAGAAGGAAAACTATCAAACAGGAAGAACACCTATACCAAAACCCCATCAGTACATCACCATCATCAAAGACCAGAGGCATATAAAACCACGAAGATGGGGAAGAAGCAGGGCAGAAAGGCTGGAAATTCAAGAAATAAGAGTGCATTTCCCCCTGCAAAGGAGTACAGCTCATCGCCAGCAACGGATCAAAGCTGGTCAGAGAATGACTTTGACGAGATGAGAGAAGAAGGCTTCAGTCCATCAAACTTCTCAGAGCTAAAGGAGGAATTACGTACCCAGCGCAAAGGAGCTAAAAATCTTGAAAAAAGAGTGGAAGAATTGATAGCTAGAATAATTAATGCAGAGAAGGTCATAAATGAAATGACAGAGATGAAAACCATGACACGAGAAATACGTGACAAATCCACAAGCTTCAGTAACCGACTTGATCAACTGAAAGAAAGAGTATCAATGATTGAGGATCAAATGAATGAAATGAAGCAAGAAGAGAAACCAAAAGAAAAAAGAAGCAAAAGAAATGAGCAAAGCCTGCAAGAAGTATGGGACTATGTAAAAAGACCAAATCTACGTCTGATTTGGGGTGCCTGAAAGTGAGGGGGAAAATGGAACCAAGTTGGAAAACACTCTTCAGGATATCATCCAGGAGAACTTCCCCAACCTAGTAGGGCAGGCCAACATTCAAATTCAAGAAATACAGAGAACACCACAAAGATACTCCTCGACAAGAGCAACTCCAAGACACATAATTGCCAGATTCACCAAAGTTGAAATGAAGGAAAAAATCTTAAGGGCAGCCAGAGAGAAAGGTCGGGTTACCCACAAAGGGAAGCCCATCAGACTAACAGCAGACCTCTCGGCAGAAACTCTATAACCCAGAAGAGAGTGGGGGCCAATATTCAACGTTCTTTTTGTTGTTGTTGTTGAGACGGAGTCTCGCTCTGTCGCCCAGGCTGGAGTGCAGTGGCTGGATCTCAGCTCACTGCAAGCTCCGCCTCCCAGGTTTATGCCATTCTCCTGCCCCAGCCTCCCCAGTAGCTGGGACTACAGGAGCCCGCCACCTAGCCCAGCTAGTTTTTTGTATTTTTTTTTTTTTTTTTTTTTGTAGTAGAGACGGGGTTTCACCGTGTTAGCCAGGATGGTCTCGATCTCCTGACCTCGTGATCCGCCTGTCTCAGCCTCCCAAAGTGCTGGGATTACAGGCTTGAGCCACCGCGCCCGGCCTCAACGTTCTTAAAGAAAATAATTTTAAACCCAGAATTTCATATCCAGCCAAACTAAGTTTCATAAGTGAAGGAGAAATAAAATCCTTTACAGATAAGCAAATGCTTAGAGATTTTGTCACCACCAGGCATGCCTTACAAGAGATGCTGAAGGAAGCCCTAAACATGGAAAGGAGCAACCGGTACCAGCCATTGCAAAAACATGCCAAAATGTAAAGACCATCGAGGCTAGGAAGAAACTGCATTAACTAATGAGCAAAATAACCAGTTAATATCATAATGGCAGGATCAAGTTCACACATACCAATATTAACCTTAAATGTTAATGGACTAAATGCTCCAATTAAAAGACACAGACTGACAAACTGGATAAAGAGTCAAGACCCATCAGTCTGCTGTATTCAGGAGACTCGTCTCACATGCAGAGACATACATAGGCTCAAAATAAAGGGATGGAGGAAGATCTACCAAGCAAATGGAGGACAAAAAAAAAAGCAGGGGTTGCAATCCTAGTCTCTGATAAAATAGACTTTAAAACATCAAAGATCAAAAGAGACAAAGAAGGCCATTACATAATGGTAAAGGGATCAATTCAACAGGAAGAGCTAACTCTCCTAAATATATATGCACCCTATACAGGAACACCCAGATTCATAAAGCAAGTCCTTAGAGACTTGCAAAGAGACTTAGACTCCCATACAAAAATAATGGGAGAATTCAACACTCCACTGACAACATAAGACAGATCAACAAGACAGAAAGTTAACAAGGATATCCAGGAATTGAACTCATCTCTGCACCAAGCGAATCTAATAGACATCTATAGAACTCTCCACCCCAAATCAAGAGAATATACATTCTTCTCAGCACCACATCGCACTTATTCCAAAATTGACCACATAATTGGAAGTAAAGCACTCCTCAGCAAATGTAAAAGAACAGAAATTATAACAAACTGTCTCTCAGACCACAGTGCAAACAAACTAGAACTCAGGACTAAGAAACTCAATCAAAACCGCTCAACTACATGGAAACTGAACAACCTGCTCCTGAATGACTACTGGGTACATAACGAAATGAAGGCAGAAATAAAGATGTTCTTTGAAACCAATGAGAACAAAGATACAACACACCAGAATCTCTGGGACACATTGAAAGCAGTGTGTAGAGGGAAACTTATAGCACTAAATGCCCACAAGAGAAAGCAGGAAAGATCTAAAATTGACACTCTAACGTCACAATTAAAAGAACTAGAGAAGCAAGAGCAAACACATTCAGAAGCTAGCAGAAGGCAAGAAATGACTAAGATTAGAGCACAACTGAAAGCGATAGAGACACAAAAAACCCTCCAAAAAATCAATGAATCCAGGAGTTGGTTTTTTGAAAAAATTAACAAAATTGACAGACCGCTAGCAAGACTAATAAAGAAGAAGAGAGAAGAATCAAATCAACGCAATAAAGAATGATAAAGGGGATATCACCACGGACCCCACAGAAATACAAACTACCATCAGAGAATACTATAAACACCTCTACGCAAATCAACTAGAAAATCTAGAAGAAATGGATAATTTCCTGGACACTTACACTCCTCCAAGACTAAACCAGGAAGAAGTTGAATCCCTGAATAGACCAATAGTAGACTCTGAAATTGAAGCAATAATTAATAGCCTACCAACCAAAAAAAGTCCAGGACCAGATGAATTCACAGCTGAATTCTACCAGAGGTACAAGGAGGAGCTGGTACTATTCCTTCTGAAACTATTCCAATCGATACAAAAAGAGGGAATCCTCCCTAACTCATTTTATGAGGGAAACATCATTCTGATACCAAAGCCTGGCAGAGACACAACAATAAAAGAAAATTTTAGACCAATACCCCTGATGAACATCGATGCAAAAATCCTCAATAAAATACTGGCTAACCGGATTCAGCAGCACATCAAAAAGCTTATCCACCATGATCAAGTGGGCTTCATCCCTGGGATGCAAGGCTGGTTCAACATTCGCAAAGCAATAAACGTAATCCAGCACATAAACAGAACCAAAGACAAGAACCACATGATTATCTCAATAGATGCAGAAAAGGCTTTTGACAAAATTCAACAGCCCGTCATGCTAAAAACGCTCAATAAATTCGGTATTGATAGAACGTACCTCAAAATAATAAGAGCTATTTATGACAAACCCACAGCCAATATCATACTGAATGGGCAAAAACTGGAAAAATTCCCTTTGAAAACTGGCACAAGACAGGGATGCCCTCTCTCACCACTCCTATTCAACATAGTGTTGGAAGTTCTGGCTAGGGCAATCAGGCAAGAGAAAGAAATCAAGGGTATTCAGTTAGGAAAGAAGAAGTCAAATTGTCCCTGCATGCAGATGACATGATTGTATATTTAGAAAACCCCATTGTCTCAGCCCAAAATCTCCTTAAGCTGATAAGCAACTTCAGCAAAATCTCAGGATACAAAATTAATGTGCAAAAATCACAAGCATTCTTATACACCAGTAACAGACAAGCAGAGAGCCAAATCAGGAATGAACTTCCATTCACGATTGCTTCAAAGAGAAAAAAATACCTAGGAATCCAAGTTACAAGGGATGTAAAGAAGCTCTTCAAGGAGAACTACAAACCACTGCTCAGCGAAATAAATGAGGACACTAACAAATGTAAGAACATACCATGCTCAGGGATAGGAAGAATCAATATCGTGAAAATGGCCATAGTGCCCAAGGTTATTTATAGATTCAATGCCATCCCCATCAAGCTACCAATGAGTTTCTTCACAGAATTGGAAAAAAAAGGCTTTAAAGTTCATATGGAACCAAAAAAGAGCCCGCATTGCCAAGACAATCCTAAGTCATAAGAACAAAGCTGGAGGCATCATGCTACCTGACTTCAAACTATACTACAAGGCTACAGTAACCAAAACTGCATGGTACTGTCACCAAAACAGAGCTATAGACCAATGGAACAGAACAGAGTCCTCAGAAATAATACCACACATCTACAGCCATCTGATCTTTGACAAACCTGAGAGAAACAAGAAATGGGGAAAGGATTCCCTATTTAATAAGTGGTGCTGGGAGAATTGGCTAGCCATAAGTAGAAAGCTGAAACTGGATCCTTTCCTTACTCCTTATACGAAAATTAATTCAAGATGGATTAGGGACTTAAATGTTAGACCTAATACCATAAAAACCCTAGAAGAAAACCTAGGTAGTACCGTTCAGGACATAGGCATGGGCAAGGACTTCATGTCTGAAACATCAAAAGCAATGACAGCAAAAGCCAAAATTGACAAATGGGATCTAATTAAACTAAAGAGCTTCTGCACAGCAAAAGAAACTACCATCAGAGTGAACAGGCAACCTACAGAATGGGAGAAAATTTTTGCAACCTACTTATCTGACAAAGGGCTAATATCCAGAATCTACAAAGAACTCAAACAAATTTACAAGAAAAAAACAAACAACCCCATCAAATAGTGGGCAAAGGATATGAACAGACATTTCTCAAAAGAAGACATTCATACAGCCAACAGACACATGAAAAAATGCTCATCATCACTGGCCATCAGAGAGATGTAAATCAAAACCACAATGAGATACCATCTCACACCAGTTAGAATGGCAATCATTAAAAAGTCAGGAAACAACAGGTGCTGGAGAGGATGTGGAGAAATAGGAATACTTTTACACTGTTGGTGGGATTGTAAACTAGTTCAACCATTATGGAAAACAGTATGGCGATTCCTCAAGGATCTAGAACTAGATGTACCATATGACCCAGCCATCCCACTACTGGGTATATACCCAAAGGATTATAAATCATGCTGCTATAAAGACACACGCACACGTATGTGTATTGTGGCACTATTCACAATAGCAAAGACTTGGAATCAACCCAAATGTCCATCTGTGACAGACTGGATTAAGAAAATGTGGCACATATACACCATGGAATATTATGCAGCCATAAAAAAGGATGAGTTTGTGTCCTTTGTAGGGACATGGATGCAGCTGGAAACCATCATTGTTAGCAAACTATCACAAGAACAGACAACCAAACACCGCATGTTCTCACTCATAGGTGGGAACTGAACAATGAGATCACTTGGACTCGGGAAGGGGAACATCACACATCGGGGCCTATCATGGGGAGGGGGTAGGGGGAGGGATTGCATTGGGAGTTATACCTGATATAAATGACTGAGTTGATGGGTGCTGATGAGTTGATGGGTGCAGTACACCAACATGGCACAAGTATACATATGTAACAAACCTGCACATTATGCGCATGTACCCTAGAACTTAAAAGTATAATAAAAAAAAGAAAAGAAAAGAAAAGAAAAGAAAATATCACAATCCTAATACATATGCACCTAACTCTGTAGTTCCAAGTTTTGTAAAACAATTACTAACAGACCTAAGAAATGAGGTAAACATCAACACAAGAATAGTGAGGTACTTCGATACTCCACTGACAGAACTATCAAGTATCAAGACAGGTATCAAGACAGAAAGTCAACAAGAAACAATGGACTTAACAAATATTGACAAAACATTCTATCTAACAACTGCAGAATATACATTCTATCCATCAGCACATGGAGCATTCTCCAAGATAGACCATATGACAGCCATGAAAAAAGTCTCAATAAATTATAAATAATTAAAATTATATTAAGTACTCTCTCAGAGCAGAGTAGAATAAAATTAAAAATCAACTCCAAAAGGAATCCTCAAAACCATACAAATGCATAGAAATTAAATAACCTGCTCTTGAATAATCATTGCATCAACAATGAAATCACGGTGGATATTTTAAAAAATATTTAAACTGAATGATAATTGTGACCCTATCTATTAAAACTTCTGGGATACAACAAAGGCAGTACTAAGAGGAAAGTTCATAGCCCTGAATGCCTGCATCAAAACATCTGAAAGAGCACAAATAGAAAATCTAAGGTCACACTTCAAGGGACTAGAGAAACAAGAACCATCCAAACCCAAACTTGGCAGAAGAAAATAAATAACAAAGATCACAGCTGAACTAAATGAATGTGAAACAAACAAACAAACAAAACAAGAAAGATAAATTAAACAAAAATCTGGTTCTGTGAAACAACAAATAAAATTGATAGACCATTAGTGACATTAACCAAGAAAAGAAGAGAGAAAAGCCAAATAAGCTCAATTAGAAATGAAAGGGTAGATATAACAACTGATACCACAGAAACATGGAATATCATTCAAGGCTACTATGAACACCTTTCCACATATAACTAGAAAACCTAGAGGAGATGGGTAAATTTCTGGAAATAAATAACCCTCCTAGATTAAACAGGGAAGAAATGGAAATTCCGAACAGACCAAAAACAAGAAGCAAAATTGAAATGGTAATAAAAAAGAATTGCCAACACAAAAATGTCCAGGAACAGATAGATTCACAGCTTAATTCTATCAAATATTCAAAGAAGAATTGATACCAATGCTATTGACACCATGCCAAACAACAGAGAAAGATGGAATCCTCCAAAAATCATTCTATGAAGCCAGTATCACCCTAATCCCCCAAAATCAGGAAAGGACATAGCACAAAGAAAGGAAACTACAGACGAATATCCCTGATGAATATGGAAGTAAAAATCCTTAACAACATACTAGCTAACTGAATCCAACAACATATCAAAAAACTAATCCACCATGATCAAGTAAGTTTTTACCAGAAATGCAGGGATGGTTTAACATCCACAAGTCAATAAATGTGTTACATCCCATAAACAGAATTAAAAACAAAAATCACATGACTATCTCAATAGACACAGGAAACTCATTTGACAAAATCCAGCATTCCTTTATGATTAAAACCCACAGCAAAATTGACACAGAAGGGACATACCTTAATGCTGTAAAAGCCATCTGTGACAAACCCATAGCCAACATAACACTGAACAGGGAAAAGTTGGAAGCATTCCTCCTGAGAACTGGAACAAGACGAGGATGCCCATTCTTACCAATTCTATTCGACATATTACTGGAAGTCCTAGCCAGAGTGATCAGACAAGAGAAAGAAGTAAAGGGCATCCGAATCAGTAAGGAAGAAGTCAAAGGGCCACTGTTTGCTGATGATACGGTTATACACCTAGAAAACCCTAAAGACTCATCCAAATAGCTTCTAGAACTGATAGATGAATTCATCAAAGTTTGAGGATACAAAAGCAATGTACACAAATCAGTAGCTTTGCTATACACCAACAGCAACCACGCTGAAAATCAAATCAAAAACTCAACTGCTGAAAAAAAAAAAAAATGACGTAGGAATATACCTAATGAAGGAGATGAAAGACCTCTACAAGGAAAACTGCAAAACACTTCTGAAAAAAATCGTAGACAACACAAACAAATGGAAACATATCCCATGCTCATGGATGGATAGAATGAATATTGTGAAAATGACCATACTGCCAAAAGAAATCTACAAATTTAATAAAATTCCTATAAAAATACTACCATCATTTTTCACAGAACTAGAAAAGGGAATCCTAAAATTCATAAGGAACAAAAAAAGAGCCCACATAGCCAAAGCAAGGCTAAGCAAAAAGAATAAATCTGGAAGTATCACTTTGCCTGACTTCAAGCTATACTATAAGACCAGTCACCAAAACAGTATGGTACTGGTATAAAAATAGGCACATAGACCAATAGAACAGAATAGAGAACACAGCAATAAACTCAAATACTTAACAGCCAAATGATCTTTGTCAAAGCAAACAAAAACATAGTAGGCAAAAGGACACCCCTTTCAACAAATGGTGCTAGGATAATTAGTTAGCCACATGTATATATCACATTATATATCACCCTATATAAAAATCAACTCAAGATGGATTAAGAACTTAAATCTAAGACCTGAAACTATAAAGATTCTAGAAGATAACATTGGAAAAATTCTTCTAGACATTGGCTTAGGCAAAGATTTCCTGAGCAAGAACCCAAAAGCAAATGCAATAAAAGCAAAGATAAATTGCTGGTACTAAATTAAACTAAAGAGATTTTACATGTCAAAAGAAATAGCAGAGTAAATAGACAACCCACGGAGTGGAAGAACATCTTCATAATCTATACATCTGACAAATGACTAATATCCAAAATTTAAAACGAACTCAAATAAATCAACAGGAAAAAAACAAACAACCCCATCAAAATGTGGGTTAAGGACATGAATAGCTAATTCTCAAGATAAACAAATGGACAACAAACGTCTAAAAAAATGCTCAACATCACTAATTATCAGGGAAATGCAAATCAAAACCACAATGTGACACCACCTTACTCCTTGAAGAATGGCTATAATCAAAAAATAAAAAAAAGTAAATATTGGCATGGATATGGTAGAAAGGGATCACTTATACAGTGTTGGTGGGAATGTAAACTAGTACAACCACTACAGAAAACAGTGTGAAGATTCCTTAAGGGACTAAAAGTAGAATTACCACTTGATCCAGCAATCTCACTGCTGTGTATCTACCCAGAGGAAAAAAAAAAGTCATTATGCCTAAAAACATACTTGCACATGCACGTTTATAGCAGCACAATTTGCAACTGAAAAATATGGAACCAGCCCAGATGCCCATCATTCAATGACTGGATAAAGAAATTATGGTGTATATATACCATGGAATACTATTCAGCCATAAAAGGAATGAATTAATGGCATTCACAGCAACCTGGATAGAACTGGAGACTATTATTCTTTGTGAAGTAACTCAGGAAGGACAAACCAAACATTGCATGTTCTCACTCATAAGTGGAAGCTAAGCTATGAGAATGCAAAGTCATAAGAATAATACAATGGACTTTGGGGACTCTCAGGAAAGGGTAGGAGGTTGGTGAGGGATAAAAGACTATGCATTAGGTACAGTGTACACTGCTGGGGTTATGGATGTACCAAAATCTCAGAAATCATGACTAAAGAACTTATTCATGTAACCAACCATCACTTGTTTCCCAAAAACCAATTGAAATTAAAAATAAAATAAAATAAAAACAAAAGCCACATAGCTGAGGACTGATCCCTCCAACTGCCCTTCCTTGGAACTCTCTTCCTCTGGTGCTATGTTTTCTGTCAGTTCCCAGCACACTTACAGGCAGTCTCCTGTGCAAACTTGCACATGGCTATCAAGGGCTCTATCCCTCACATGTGCCCCTTACACTTCTGGGCCTCACAGACTTTTGTAGGGCAAGAAAATACCAGTTAAATCTCTTTTCTTTTATCCTGATGTTAGAGAATATGCCCAGCCTTTATCTCTTGGTTTTGTCATGGGGCGGGCTGGGGTCAGATACCAGTGCACTGCATCCTCAATGCATAGGTCCATGCTATTAGTAATCTCTGTGTGGCTCCTTTTCTAGACATAAAGTGAAATGAACAAGCAAAACCTGACCTCTTATCTCTCCCTTTAGTGGTCAGATCTGAGACTTTGACATGGCAATACTGCATTTTCCAAAGAAATGATTTCAATAAGCAGATCTCCAATTTATACCCTCTACCATTTTTTATCTTCTTTTTGGGTTTGACAGTCCCTGAGATGGTTCTCATCCAATTACTTTGAAATTTCTGCATCATAGTGTTAAACATCCCTTTGAACTTTCACCATGTTTTGAATTTTGGTACCTTAGCCTCAACTTCCATTAATATCCTCTTATAGGGAATTCATATTGAGATATTTCTCTAAACATGCAACTATTTCACCTAGTATGTTCTCACACTTAAATTCAAAATTAGTGAAATTAATTCATCATTTTATAGCAAAGGAAGGAACTCTTTCATTATGCTTTTCTTAGAGTTCAGCATTTTAGACATGAATAAGGCTGTCAGGCTCAGGCTCTGACAAACCGGGTCTTGGAGAGAACTTTGCAGTTTGGCTTGTTATGCTAATTGCAGTGAAACAGCATTTTGCATATTTAAAATCATGTCCACTTATTTCTCTAACAGGTTTTTCAGTATTCAGACCACTTCCAGTTCTGTTCTTCACTACTCTACCCAGCATAACACAAAGTAGAAGTGAAATGATTCCAGGTGTAAATATAGGCCTGTATTTCACCTCATGACTGGAACCTTCTGTTCAGGGAATTCTCTTGTAGCTAATTTCTGCCATCCTCTTCCAACAGGAAGCTGAGAGTTGACTACATCTACAGGCCTCCCAGTGTTACAGTCTGGTCGTTACTTCAAAGAAGAGATATAAAGTGCTTCCAAATAGCTCATCCATCACACAGTTATCAAGAACCAATTAACAGCAATGAAACAACACATTGGTAGGATTTGTTTTGGAGTTTGTTGTTGTTGTTTTTAAATCTAAATCCAATTTCTAAACTTGAAGAGATTTACATTCTAGTGGTGGAAACAGAAATACAAACAGACAAGTTCTAGTAAAACATGGCAAGTGCTATAACACAGATATGAATAGAATGCTATGGGAGTGAATAAATGTGGGGGAGCTCACCGTGCTTGGAAAAGAGAAGGTAACATGTTACTTACTAGATTGAAGGAGGAATGAAAGAGTCATCCCAGTCAGTTAGGGGTAAAAGTCACCTGATTGTGATTTTCAATTCATTTGAAACAGTGACTGCATCCAAAATATCTGTCAGAAAATATTCATATATTTTATTTAAAAAGCATAAAGCGGCCGGGCGCGGTGGCTCAAGCCTATAATCCCAGCACTTTGGGAGGCCGAGATGGGTGGATCACAAGGTCAGGAGATCGAGACCATCCTGGCTAACACGATGAAACCCCGTCTCTACTAAAAAATATAAAAAAATTAGCCAGGCGAGGTGGCGGGCCCCTGTAGGCCCAGCTATTCGGGAGGCTGAGGCAGGAGAATGGCATGAACCCGGGAGGCGGAGCTTGCAGTGAGCTGAGATCTGGCCACTGCACTCCAGCCTGGGCGACAGAGCGAGACTCCGTCTCAAAAAAAAAAAAAAAAAAAAAAAAAAAAGCATAAAGCATATGTCATTTTATTTAAGGGAATCTAGAATATCAATTGACTGAAAAATCACAGTTCTTTGTGTTTTGTTATTCTTTTGAAGCGTCTGATACACTCAGAATTACTTTGTGGGTGGTTTTGTATTTGTAACTAAACACAATGTATTCTTGCATCCTAACATGCTATTACCTGTACTTTTAGATTTTTGGTATTTATTTCCCAAATCACTGAAGGACATTGGACATGCTCTTCTTCACTCTGACTCCATCAATCAACTCTGCTTTCTTGACTACCAGGTATTTACCCCAAAGCATCTTCCTTCTCTCTGAATGGTGGAATTATGTTAACAATTTCCCCAGGGATAAGTATAAAATCTCCATTTAAAATTGATTTAATTATATTTTAAGTTAGTACAAGAAGTGACCATATGTTAACTCTATTCAAAACACTTGTGTATCAGTGGTCAGATTTAAATTTTCATAGTTAGGGAATTATTAGACAACAAAATTTTGATGAATAGGAGTGGCTATTTCTTGATAAATGATCAGAGACTGATTATAGCTACTATATTTCTAGTAGTGATCCTTTAATAACAGAGGATATAATTTTCTCTTCAAACTCATGCAGTATTCTTAACAGACCATTTCAAGTCTGGCTCCATAAGAATAAGTACCAAAAATATTTAGAGTTGGTGACCATGATGTTATACATTACATGAATGTTGAGAAGAAAAAAGATTTATGAAGCATCTGATTGCATATAAATGAATTGCAATATAGATGTAAGGAAGCAAAGACATCAGTCATATACAATATAAATAATATGTCCTAGTAGCTACTCACCATTTCTTGGCCTTGAGTTCACTGATATAGGTCATCTTTACATATTGTTGTAGAGTAAAATTTACAAGTCATGTCAATAGTCAGGCATATTCAACATTCATCCACTCATTTAGCAGATATTTATTGAGCAGTATACCTGGGTGATGGAAATGAAATACGAATAGACATGACCTATCCTTTAATAATTTTTATGGCAGAGATATTCAAATATTCATTTTATGAAACATTACAACTGGGAGAGCACATGGGGCAAGCTGGCTCTTTACTTTCGTGTAAATTAGAGGAAAAAGAATCTTAACCACTTTGTCTTGGAAATGGCTTGCAAAGCATGATGCATGCTCACAGGAGAACATGAGTTTTACATGACTCATAAGGTTAAGGGTAACACAGGTATTACCTGTATTATATGTTTACACCCATCCCTCAGGTGAAAACATATGGCCACATATAAAAGGATCACATTTTATCCCACAAATGTATACAATTTTTATCTATTAGTTAAAACTAAAAAGAAAATGGAAAGCACACAGATGCCAATGACAATTTGATTTCCCCTCTATTCCTCCCAAAAACATAAGTGGTAAGTCTATGTAATTAGAACACAGACTTATATGATTTAGAGATTCAAAGAAAAACTGAAGAGAAAACTGGGAACCATATTGTTAAGAACTTTTCTATCATAGTTAGCTATTTAATCCATATATCTTAAACAATGGAGAATTCCTTGGGAATTTAAATGAGGTAATGCCATGGAATTTCCTCATCTCCTTCTGGTAAAGGTGTGAATGATAAAGCAAGCAGAGTGGGAAGCTTGGTGGCGAGGCAAGAACTCAGATAGACAAAAGGATTGGGGTGCTGACTTCATGATTCTGTGGGGTGATCCACCCTGTGGAATGGGGAGGAGGAGGGACCGTTAGCATCGAACATGAAATGAAACACTGAAAATACAAATGATCCTCATATGTGACCTGGAAATTTTGGATATCAATATTTATTTGTATGCATTTATATACTTTCTCTATATCAACTCTGGTTTCAAGTTTATTTATAGATGGGTGTTATCCAAATCACTGACTCATGTTTTCTGCTCTAAATATTTAGGTAATGCTGGGTCCCCTGAGAATTATAGCACCCCCTGACTATGGTGGCTTGAGCTTCACTGGCTTTGGAGTTATATTTTATCATGCTGGAGCACAATTTACCTGATTATATGTGCTATAAAATGGATATTTCATGTTTACAAAGACTTTGGGCCCCTTCCAATGTAGATGTTCAACATAATTTACTATTGTTGACTTTTTTATGTGCTACACAGAACAGAAACACAAACTGAAAGTCAACCACAGAGTGTGGGGCTGACAAATCATATTATGTTCAATTATAGGGATGGGAAACATTGCCAACCTTAATCATTCACTTCTCTTCAGGACCACAAAATACCAGTTTCACTGGGATATGTTTAAATATGCCTGAATGTAGTGGTTTGTTGGGGCTGGATCAGACTTGGGGAAGCCAATAGTTATCTGTTCAGGAGTTTTGTAAGCTTACTACCCAATGGTTAGTTATCAGGGGAACTCGCCCCTGATAATTCAACATGAGTTCTTTCCTATGTTTCCTAAGTGTCAGCTGGTTTGAGAAATAAAGGGAAAGAGTACAAAAGAGAAATTTTAAAGCTGGGTGTCTGGGGGAGACATCACATGTCAACAGGTTTCATCATGCCCTACAAGCTGCAAAACTAGCAAGTTTTTATTACTGATTTTCAAAGGGGAAGGAGTGTACGAATAGGGTGTGGGTCACAGAGATCACATGCTTCACAAGGTAATAAAATATCACAAGGCAAATGAAGGCAGGGAGAGATCACAGGACTGGGGTAAAATTAAAATTGCTAATGAAGTTTCAGGCACACATTGTCACTGATAACATGTTATCAGGAGACAGGGTTTGAAAGCAGACAACTGGTCTGGCCAAAATTTATTTGGCAGGAATTTCCTCATCCTAATAGGCCTGGGAGCGCTAAGGGAGACTGGGGCTTATTTCATTGCTTATCTACAACTGTAAAAGACAGATGTCCCCAGAGCAGCCATTTTAGAGACCTCCCCCTAGGAACACATTCTCTTTCTCATGAATGTTCCTTGCTGAGAAAACGAATTCAGCAATATTTCTCCTATTTGCTTTTGAAAGAAAAGAAATATGACTCTGTCCCTCCCGGCTCTCAGGTAGGTAGCCCCAGCGGTTATCTCCCTTGTTCCCTGAACATCACTGTTACCCTGTTCTTTTTTTAAGGTGCCCAGATTTCATATTGTTTAAACAATTTGTGCAGTTAACACAATCATTACAGGGTCCTGAGGTGACACACATCCTCAGCTTATGAAGATGATGGGATTAAGAGATTAAAATAAAGACAGGCATAGGAAATCACAAGAACATTGATTGGGGAAGTGATAAATGTCCATGAAATCTTCACAATTTATGTTCAGAGATTGCAGTAGAGACAGGTGTAAGAAATTATAAAAGTATTAACTTGGGGAACTAATAAATGTCCATGAAATCTTCACAATTTCTATTCTTCTGTCATGGCCTCAGCCGGTCCCTCCGTTCGGGGTCCCCGACTTCCCACAACAGTTACTAACTTGAAATGGATCATGGTGGGGGCATTTATAAAATTGAATGGGTTACAGTGGGAGCATTTATAAAATGGAAATCCGCAAACATTACACATGAGGCCTTTTTTTCTTGGACACCTAGTTTACCAGCTCACCACTATCTGAATTCAACAGCCATTACATAACCTAGTTTGATAAATCACTCAGTCAAATGTTTACAATACATTTCTTAAGTCATACTGCAACAATAGATACCCTTTTATTTCTTCTTCACTAATTTGGACATGTTCTATATTTCATGAAAAGAAAAACATGGAAATAAATTATGATCAGGGTCTGAAGCAAGTTCTCATTTTTTTTTTTGCTTTCTACAATAAAGGTTTAGTTAAAAGCATGATTAAAACAGATATTACAAATTGAATATATTGCATGTGCAATGGGAAAGATCTAGGTTTTGTGGCTTATGTAATTTGTGGGACCCTCTCTAAGAAAAGAAAAAATGATTACAAAGGGAAACTAAACAGTGAGTAATCATTTACAGTAAAAATAATGAATTAAAAATTTTCAAAACGATAACAAATATTATGAAAATCAAAAAGTTCAGAAAAATAGCATAGCTGTTTACTCATTAATGACCCAATATTTCTCTATACCATCTTACAATCTTGGACTGCATATATTTTCATGGGTTTTCCTATAACAATGACGTTGCAATATCATTTCATATAGAGATAATAGAAAGGTAATTCAATTTTTCCTCCAGCAATCTTAATTGCAATTTCATTTTTATTATTTACACTTGGGATCCATGAAACATGGGTCTTCACATGCTTTGTACTCTCTATTTGCAGAGTCTTCCCAGAGGCTATAAGTGGAAGTGATTACAAATCACATAAATACATTCTATTAACTTCTATTAACTCCTTGTTAATTCTACTCCCTCATTTCTCCAAAAGCGGTTTGCCTCTCTATCTTTGTCTGTTTTGTGCTGCTATATAACAGAATAGCACTGACTGGACAATTTACAAAGAAGGGAAATTCATTTTCTTACAGTTCTAAAGGACGAGAAGTCATGCTCAAGGGACTGGTATCTTGCAAGAGCCTTCTTGCTGCATCCTCACATGGTGGAGGACAGGAGGGCAAGAGACAGTAAACTTCCCTTGTCAAGCCCTTTATAATGGCATTAGTCTATTTATCAGGGCAGAACCCTCATGATCTAAACACTTCCGCTGAGCCATATCTCCCAACTTTGTTGCAATGGGTATAAAGATCCCAAAACATAAATTTTGGGAAACACATTCAAACCATAGCACCCACCAACATCACTCCACATACAAAAGGAAGAGAAAGAAAAAACCTGTCTTAAACATCCTACTTTTACAAAATTTTCAATAATAGGACCTTATGAACACGTTGTTATATCCCACTAAAGGCCTTGGAAGGAACACATGGATGAGAGAGGATCCGAAGCTTACTTTTCATTGCTACACAATAAATGCACTCTCCATGCAACACATTGGTTTTTAGTTGCTGCCTGGAGCAGAATGAGAAGAAGACCCTAAGAGCACCATGGGTCAGCAGGAAAGAGTGTCATGACTCATTTCATGGTGGCATGAGACTGGGGACTGTGGTGCAAAAGGTAAGTACTTGTCATTCTTTCTGAAGAAACGTGGCTCTTCTGAATCACTCATGAATTGTCTATGAAGGGAAGCTGGCAACATTTACAGATGGTCTCACTCTGCTCTGTCCAATATGGTATCTACTACCAATATTGCTGTTGAGAACTTGAAATATGACTAATACAAACTGAGATGTGCTGTATGTATACTAAGCAATATATGTCTATAATTTGTTTTAATTTAATCTGTCTTTTAATGGACTAAGGAAAACATGAGTTTATAGTGATAATTCGGACTTCATTTGAATTCCACAGTCTCCTTCTATCCTCTCCTTCGTCTTTGCTTATTTGTAACTCCTCTTAATAACTCCTCTCAAAAGTTTTAAACACTGTTGAATTTAAGTTTTGGTTTAATAGACTAAAAAAAAACATTAAATTTATTCATACAATATTTTTTAAATAACATATTTTCAGTAGGTGTGAGCAAATAATTAGACAACATTTAAGAGTAATTTTTGATATATTGCTTTACAAACTAGGGTTAGAAGGGAAATTTCTGACCTTAACAATGTACATAAAAAAGAAACCTACACTGACATTGTGTTTAAAGTTTTTTCTAACACTGGGGATAAGGCTATGACTACTTTTGTTTCATCAGTGCACTGAGTTTCTAGCCAGTGTTGCAAGGTAAGAAAATGAAATAAAATGCATATATATCAGAAAGGAGAAAGAAAAAAACTGCCTTTATTAATAAGTAATGCAAACATATAAAGTGGAAATCCTAAGAAATTGTTAAAAAAAAAAACAAAACTATTAGAAGAATAACTGAATTTAGAAAGGTCAAAAAATATAAAGTCAACATATAAAATAAATTATGTTTTTATACTAGTAATAGACAGTTGGAAAATCAAAGCTAAGCAAAAAAGCAGTATCATTTATAATGCCAAGATGAAGCATTAAGAAGTTAGGGATAAATTCAAGTAAAAATGTAGTTGAATAGCAGATTAAACATTACAAAACATTGCTGAAGTAATATAAATAATACCTAAATAAATGGCAATATATACTTTGTTCATAATTCAAAATATTTAATATTGTTATGAAATCTATAATTTAATGAAATTCCAATACAAATATTGGCATTTTTAGTAGAAATTGATAAGCTCATTCAAAAATTTTATGGAAACACAATGTACCTAGAATAGTCAAAATGACATTGAAAAGTCTAAAATTACAAGACACTATTTAATTTCAAAATTTACCAGAATACTACAGTAATCAAGACATATAATTATTGACAAAAGGATAGATATGTAGATCAATGTAACAGAATAATGAGTTTGCATATAGTTTCATGGACAGTTGCCAAATCATGATGTTTTTCACAAAAAATGTCAAGGAAATTTCATAGAGAAAGGATAGTTTCTTCCAAAACTGCTGCTGAAACAACTGACTATTCACATGAAAAACCAAGTTAAAACTTATCTCAATCTGCACATAACATTAACTTAAGTCATGACATGTATCTAAATGTAAACACTAAAATTATAAACTTTAGGTGGAAGGCTTAGGAGTTTGTTAATTTCTTTGTTTGTATGTTTGTTTATTTTCAACTTTAGGATAAACATATCCTTAGATAAGACAAAAACAGTTTTGCCAGTAAATAAACTAAATTTAAATATTAGAATTCACTTAAATTAAAAACTTGTTCTCTTCAAAATTATATCACTAAGAAAATGAAGAGCAGACTCTATTTGCAAAACATACATCTGACCAACAATTTCTCTCCGGAGTCTATAAAGACATTTGCAATTCTGTAACAATGGAAATAACTGAATTTTGAAAGTAGAAAATAATTGGAAAGACATTTCAAAAAGTAATATATCTGAATGCTAATCAGCAGACTAAAAAGTGTCAAACATCACTAATTACCAGAGAAATTCCCATCCTTTAGAATGACTGAGAATAAGATGTCTGAAATACCATGTGCTGGGGTAAATTAGAACAACTGGGACTTTCATACTTTGCTATTAGAAACCATATTGAGCACAAACGTGGCAAAGTAATCTAGCAGTCTGCTATCAAAATAATATTACATCTGATTTGACCCAACAATTCTGTTAGTGGTTTACTTAAAAGAAATGAAAATGTATATCTGCATAAATACTTAAAAGAATTCTATTCATAATAACCAAAACCTGGAAAATATAATCCAAATGTTCATCAACAGATAAGGAGATGTGTTATGGTATATCCCTGCAATGGAAAATTCCTCAACCATAGATAGAAATGAACTACATAGTCACAACAAAATGGATGACTTGAACATGTTGCTTAGATAAAGAAGACAGGCACACTATGTGCATACAGTCTAATTATATTTGAAATGAATTATAGAGAAGGCAAATCTAATCTATATGTACAGAATCCAGTCCAGTATTAGCCAAGCACTCAAGTTAAATGAGGGGCTCTGACTGCAAGACAGGAAGGAAGTCTTTGGGTCATTCAAATAACCTAGTTTCTGTTGTAAAAAACGTCATCAAACCATAAGATTTCAAAAGATAAAATTTACCACATGTAAATTATGCCTAAATAATGTTGGTTTGAAACTTTAGCATTCCTCAAATCCAGAAACATACTTAGGTGAATTATTTCTTATTAACACACATTAGTATAAGGTCCTACATAGCTCCAATTAAGTGCACATATTCATACCCACTAGACACACACACCTACATCCATAAGCACACATATAAATACAAATACATATATATTATTTATGTTAAGAAATCTTAAACTATTTATCAATGTTTATCGATAAGTAATTTTCTATTTTACTATGGCTAACATAGAAGCTGAAAACTAGATAAATTGAGCTGCTGAAAGTCACCTTTAGGTGGAACAAAACATTTGCCCTTGGTGTTCAAAAGGCATCTTTCCTTTCATGCTCTCTAAATAAAGTGCTTCTTGATAGGGGCCACATTTCTCACATGTGTTCTTGACTGATTTTCAATGTGATTATTTTTGAGTTTGTTTTGTTTGTACTTCTAGAAAAATATAAATGGAAATCAATTAAGTCTCCGCAGTTTAAAAGTTCTTGGCTTACTCTAACATGTAACAATGATTTCAATGAACTAAAAGGGAATAGTGAAGTCTTTAGATGTTAAGCTAAAACAAATAAAAATAATTTTTTGAAAAGGCACAAAGTACAAGGATTTTCACTTTAACAGAACTTGTCATTATGGCTCCCTGAGTCAGTGTTGACATAAGGACTTTCAGATACTGACTAGAAGACTGAATAGAAGTGTTTGACATGCTCTTCCCAGTCTCCTTTTGGTTCCCATTAGGACTTCCTCCAGCTTTGTGCCATTAGCAAATTTAATAAGCAAGCAAGAAGCTCTGTGAAATCCTTCAAAAAATTAACCTATATGCCAGAATTGAGAATAGAGGCCTGGAGTTTGCTTCGTCTTTTGTCTATCTATATAACAACTGTTAAAATATTTCAACTATTTATACAGACTCACACATAATTAAATATGTAAATACACTGAGGCTTATGACAAACCATTTTGAAATACAATACATCATTTATGTTACAGACTAACTGTGTGTGCCCCCCTAGAAAATTCAATGTTGAAATGCAAATCCCCAAAGTAATAGTTTTAGGAGGTGGGATCTTTGGAAGGTAATTAGATCATGAAGGGGGAGCCCTCAGAATGAGGTTAGTGCCTTTAAAAGAGGAGAGAGGAGAGCTCTCTCTGTCTCTCTGTTTCTTTCTGTCTCTCTCTCTTCCCCACCCACCTCCCAGCACACAAACACACTGTTCTCCATCATGTGCGAATGCAGTAAGAAGATGCCCATCTGCGGACTAGGAAGCAGCCCTCACCAGATTGAATATGCTGGCTCGTTGATCTCAGGCTTTCCAGGCTTTAAAACTGCGAGAAGAAAAAAAAAAAAATTATGTGTCATTTAAGCCGCACAGCCTATGGTAATTTTTTACAGCAGCCTGAGCTGACTAAGACACATGTCATTCTCCTAAATTATTGGTGTAATAAGTCTGATTAAAAATGGTCAGATGAGAACAGTCTACCATTCTCTTGTTCTCATGAGCCCATGTTGAATTATTGTTTTTGTTGTTGTTGGTTTTCCCGGTGTCCAGAATGGCATATTTAGCATAACATAAGAGCATTGGGTGCTCTCTCTCTATATATATATGTGTGTGTGTGTATGTATATATCTATATCTATATATCTATATCTATCTATCTATATCTATATCTATCTATCTATCTATCTATCTATCTATCTATCTATCTATCTATCTTTCTTTTCCCATTGATCACAGCCTAGTTATTTAAAAAGCTGTCAGCAATTTGGCCTAGCCTCTATGCTATGGCCTCGGGATAATTAACAAAGTTTACCTTTCATAAGGGCAACTTTACATACCTCCAGTCTTCATATCCCTCTCTTGTTCTCAACCACCCTTTAAAGTTTATACAGAGAAATTTTACAATTGTCAGCAAGCAGTCTTGGTGCTTTTGACCAAGAGGAATGCCTCTAGAGAAAGGGACAAAATCAGTCAAAAAAGCAGAGTTCTCCCCTCCTGCTTCTCATATTCCCTAACTTCATTCCCTGTTCGAAAGGATCATCTTACTGTATTTAGGCTAAAAAAAACTAACAAAGAGCAACAAAAACTTTGGTCAGTAAGGCTTTGTGTTCTTTGTGCTATTTTTTTGTGTAATTTAAAGAGCATCTTTTCACATCCCGATATATCAAATTCATCCCTGTTGCTCTTTCCAGTGCTTCCTTGTTTGAATCCACAAGCTTCCATTACTCTTCATAAATATTTGAAAAATACTTTTTCCCCCTGATCTCCAAATAGTACAGTTCACACAACTGAAGGACGAAAAATCAAAGAACATAAATCTCAGATGATCTCAAATGTAGATGTATTCATTGTATATTTCACTATATATATATATAATATATTTTTACATTTGTAGATATAAATGTCATTTTATACATGCACAAATTATATACATTCCACAGAAAAATTTGTGACTTAACAAAAAATAAAATGTTTTAGTTTAACTTTTTCTATTTTTTAATATATAATAAATATTACATTTAGTAAATATTACTTTAAAATATCTACTTCTGTAAGATGTACATATACACCTAGAAAACTAACTCAGTTTTTTTACTTGAATAATTCTTTGTACTTTAGATGGATGGTGTTATCTCTGGTGATGGCTCTTGCAGCTCAGAGGTCTTAGGGTCAACAATGGGCCTAAGCAAAACAGGGCAGGAGGCAAGGCCATGATAGTCTGGAAAAGGAGGGAAATGCATTCCTGCAGCAAATTGGTGGTTGTCTTTTAAGTTTTTGAAATGAGACCAACTGTCCCATAGAAATGATACTTAGGGATTCTTTTGAATAAACATAAAAATTGATCCTCCCAGGCTTAAAACTTGAGAAAGTTACAATTGTCTTATCTGATTTTTTTTTCCAGGAAACCAACCATCAGGTCTCCCAGATATCAAAGACATGAAACTAACCAAGTCACCACATCTGGACAACGAGATTCAGGACTCTACACCCATCACAATTGCCTAAGTGACCACCGGCTTCCTATTGACCAACTCCTCTTTCTTACCCCTCCCTAATTTCTGTTTTCTCACACATGGTTACATTTCTAGCCTGTTATAGAAAACCTTAATTTCAATCCATCAGGGAGATGGAGTTGAGGCTGATATTCCATTCTCCTTGGCTGTAACACCTGAATAAAACCTTGTTCCCAAGCAAAACTCATCTCAATGATTGGCTTTCTGTGCAGTGAAGCAGTAGGACCTAGACTGAACTCCTGGTACTTCAGTAATAATTTCACTATCAGCAGAACTGGCAATCCCACAAAGTTCTAAAAGTTGAGACAGTCACAAATTTATAAAGACATATGTATTAGTCAGTATTCTCCAGAGACAGAACCAACAGGGCATGAGTATATATACACAGAGAGACTTATTTAAGGACTTATTTTAAGACATTTTAACAGGTTGTGAAGACTTGGTTAAGTCGAAATTCTACAGGGTAGGCTGACAGATTGGAGACTTACGAGAGTTCCATTTCAAGTCCAAAGTCTGTCTGCTGTTGTAATTTATTTTTGCATGGAGGAGGTCAGGCTTTGTTCTCTTAAACTCTTCAATTAGTTGGTTGAGTCCCATTCATGTTAGAGACGGTAAACTGCTTTACTCAAAAATGTAAATATTGAACTAATGCAAAAAATTCTACACAGAAATATCCAAAATTGTGTTTGACCAAATAGCTGGGCATCATTGCCCAGGCAAGTTGACACATAAAATTAATTATCAGGTATTTTCTGATTATTTATTTATTCAGCTACTGAATTCTGTCCAAGTTTAAAGCTTTAAGAGTAAACCAGAGCCCAGATTAAAAAACAAACAAACAAAACAGTTGGGATATATGAAGCATTATCAGAACGAATGAATCACCTTAAGTGTGTAGGATGAATATATTGTGACAAGTAGTACATGCTAGGTGGTTCTGTCTGTAAAAACTAAGGTGATTAAGGTGTTAGATAGTGTTATGGTGGGGAGGCGTTTGGGGGAGACCTATTAATGTCTGTATAAACTGCTGCTGGTAGAAAAACTTGATATAACCTAAAGAACTGAGGCAGCAGAGATTCTCATCTCTATAATTAATTATGCCTAGGCTCTGGGTTGGTAGAAGCTGTTTATTAACAATTGTGGGTACAGACACTTCTGGATACTCTATTCCAATGTTTCTCTCAAAGAGAAAAAAGATAGAACTAAGCAAATTTTATATTAGACTATTTATAATAAAATAAAAACACACACATAGCCCAAGACACACCCACAGGCATACACATGCATTACTTTTGAAAAACAGAAATACAGATCGACTGCATATAATCTTGCTGAGAAATTTTCACTAACTTTGCTGTCTAAGGAACACAGGTTAAGAAAAACAATTCACAGCGGAGGTTGCAGTGAGTCGAGATAGTGCCAGTACACTGCAGCCTGGGCAACGGAGTGAGGCTCAGTCTCTAAAAAAAGCTCTTTGATTTAATTAGATCCCATTTGTCAATTTTGGCTTTTGTTGCAATTGCTTTTGGTATTTTCTTCATGAAATCTTTGCCTGTGTCTATGTCCTGAATAGTATTACCTAAATTTTCTTCTAGGGTTTTCATAGTTTTCAGTTTTACATATAAGTCTTTAATTCATCTTGAGTTATTTGTTTTACAGGGTGTAAGAAAGGGGTTCAGTTTCAATTTTCTGCATATGGGTGGCCAGTTCTCCCAGCACCATTTATTAAATAGAGGATTCCTTCCTCATTGCTTGTTTTTGACAGGTTTTCAAAGATCAGATGGTTGTAGATGTGCAGTCTTGTTTCTGAGATCTCCATTCTGTTCTGTTGGTCTATGTGTCTGTTTTTGTAATAGTACCATTACAGTTATTGCAGTCTTGTAGTACAGTTTGAAGTTGGGTAACATGATGCCTCCAGCTTTGTTCTTTTTGCTTCTGATTATCTTGGCTATGCAGGCTCTTTTTTGGTTCCATATGAATTTGAAAGCATTTTTTTTTTCTAATTCTGTGATGAATACCAGTGATCTTTTAAAGGGAATAGCATTGAATCTATAAATTACTTAGGGCAGTATGGCCATTTTCACTATATTGATTCTTCCTATCCATGAACATGCAATGTGTTTCCATTTCTTTGTGTTCTCTTTTCTTTCTTTGAGTGGTGGTTTGTAGTTCTTCTTGAAGAGATCCTTCACTTCCCTTGTTAGCTGTATTCCTAGGTGCTTTATTCTCTTTTTAGCAATTATGAATGGGAGGTCATTTATGACTTGGTTCTCTGCTTGTCTGTTGTTGCTGTATAGGAATGCTTGGGATTTTCTGCACCTTAATTTTGTATCCTGAGACTGCACCACAGCTACTTTTAATTGGCCATCTTGACCCTGAAAAATTTCCCTCTTAACACTACCTTAGATGTATCCCAGAGATTCTTGTATATTATATCTTTGTGCTTAGTAGCATCAAAGAACTTCTTGATTTATGCCTTAATTGCATTATTTATCCAAAAGTCAGTCAGTAGCAAGTTATTCAATTTCCATGTAATTGGAATGTTTTATGTCTGATGATTTGATTGATTTTAGAGTATGTGCCATCTGTCAATGAGAAGAATGTATATTCTGTTCTTTTTGGGTAGAGAGTTCTGTAGATGGCTATCAGGTCCATCTGACCCAGTGCTGAGTTTAGGTCTTGAAAATTTTTGTTAATTTTCCGCCTCAGTCATCTTTCTAAGCTGTTGTTGGGGTGTTGAAATCTCCCACTATGTGGGACTCTGAGTGTCTTTGAAAGTCTCTAAGGATTTGCCTTATGAATATTAGTACTTCTGTGTTGGGTGCATATATATTTAGGATAGTTAGGTCTTCTTGTTGAATTTAACCCTTTACCATTATGTAATGTCTTTCTTTGTCCTTTTTGATCTTTGTTGGTATAAAGTTTATTTTGTCTGAAATTAAGATCGCAACTCCTGCTTTTCTCTGTTTCTCATTTGCTTGGAAGATTTTTCTCCATCTCTTTATTTTGACCTTATGGGTGTCATTGCATGTGAGATGGGTCTCTTGAAGACAGCATATCAATGGGTTTTGACTCTATCCAACTTACCACTCTGTGTCTTTTAATGTGGACATTTAGCCCATTTACATGCAGGGTTAATACTGGTCTGTGTGTATTTGATCCTGTTATCCTGATGTTAGCTGGTTATTATGCAGACTTGTTTATATGGTTGCTTCATAGTGTCACAGGTCTGTGTACTTCATTGTGTTTTTGTAGTGGCTGGTAATGTTCTTTCTTTTCTAGATTTAGTGCTTCTTTCAGTAGCTCTTCTAAGGCAGGTCTGTTGATAACAAATTCTTTCAGCATTTGCTTGTCTGAAAAACATTTTTCTCCTTTGTTTATGAAGCTTAGTTTGGTTAGATATAAAATTCTGTGTTGGAATTTCTTTTATTTAAGAATGTTGAATTTTGGCCTCCAATTTTTTTCTGACTTGCAGGGTTACTACTGAGACATCTGCTGTTAGTCTGATGAACTTTTCTTTGCAGGTGACGTGGCTTTTCTCTCCACTTGCCTTTAACACTTTTTCTTTCATTTTGACCTTGGAAAACCTGATGATTACGTGCCTTCAGGATGAACTTCTTGTGGAGTATCTTACCAGGGTACTATGCATTTCTTGATTGGCATGTTGGTCTCTCCAGCTAGGCTGGGCAAGTTCTTATAGATGATATCCTAAAATATGCTTGCCAAATTGCTTATGCCCTCCACATCTCTTTCAGTAACATCAATGAGTCATAGATTTGTTTTCTAAATTATTCCATATCCCTGGGAAGTTTTATTTCTTTTCATTCCTTTTCCTTTATTCTTGTCTGTCCGGAGCCATGAGGCCCGGAATTAGCCGACCTCTGTTGCTTGATCTCCGCAAAGCGGAGACAAGATGGCACATTTCCGGGTTCTTCATTACAAACTGTTCCCGCGCACGCCTAAACCTTTCCCTTGTGCACACAAACCTTTCCCACACGCGCACAAACCTTTCCCACGTGCAAACTTTCTCGCACCCAGGAAGATATGCAGCCTACGGTGCATGCGTGATTGTAATTTGAGAAAACCCCACCCCCGTCACCGCCCTGGCCCAACCTCTTCCCCTGCCAACCTATATAAGGCATTGCACTGCCACCATTAAATGAGACTTGATCAGGCATTTTTCTTGTCTCCATTTCTCGTGTTTTCTTGTCTCCTCCATTCCCACTCCCCCTTCCAGGGTCCGTTCGACTGTCCGGCGGGTCGGGACACCTGGCGCCCGAACAGGGACCTGGACACGGGGGAAAAAGTGAGGAAGAAGGCACTAGAGTCTGCCAAAAGTAAAAGTGGAAGAAATTCCTCCGGACATCGCGGTAACCTGCCACGTTGGAACCAGAGGTAAGTAACAGTGTCTGATTATGGGACAAGAATTAAGCCAGCATCAGATTTATGTAGGGCAGTTAAAAGAGGCCCTAAAAGCATGAGGAGTAAGGGTTAAAAGTAATGATTTGTTTAAGTTTTTTGATTTTGTAAAAGATACTGCCCTTGGTTTCCACAAGAGGGGACCATTGACGTAAAGAGGTGGCGTAGGGTGGGAGATTGTTTTCAAGATTACTATAGTACTTTTGGACCAGAAAAGGTTCTGATAACAGCCTTTTCTTATTGGAATCTGATCAAAGATATAATAGATAAAAAGGAAAAAGAAAAAGATCCTGAGGTAATGGCGGTGGTTACTCAGACTGAGGAAATATTAAGAGGCAGCTCCCAAACCGACCTCGAAAAATCCATGCCTCACAAAGAAATAGACCTTATATCGCTACAAAGTGATGAGGAAGAGGCTGGGGTCCCCTCAATAACAAATATAGAAACATCAAATAAGGAAAAGGCCAAAAAATACCCAGTTTTACCTACAACTAATGAAAACAAAAGTAAAAATAACCTTAACCCTTCAGAAGTAGACTGGGAAAATATAGAGGAAGAGGCAGCAAAATATCATAATTCTGACTGACCACAAACTTTTACTTATTCCCCTCCCTATATTAAGGCTTCTGCCTCCGCAGTTATGGCAGTAATAGACCCAAAAGAGGAGCTTAGAGAAAAAATTGCACAACTTGAAGAGCAAATAAAGCTCGAAGAACTACATCAGTCTTTAATCACTAGATTGCAGAAATTAAGGACAGGAAGTGAGAGCGTTCAATACCCTAAAGGAATAGAGAAACACTCTCACCCTCAGAGACCCAGACAGCATGTCCCAAAAGGAAGGTCGCTTGGTAGTAGGGATACGGAGGATTCCTCTCCTCAAGACGTTTATCCAGTAACTGAAACTACAGATGCACAGGGCCGAGCCTGGAGACACCACAATGGGTTTGAATTTACTGTAATAAAAGAATTAAAAACCGCTGTCTCGCAATACGGAGCTACTGCCCCATACACCCTGGCCATAGTCGAATCTGTGGCCGAAAATTTGCTCACTCCCATAGATTGGAATACCTTAGTTAGAGCAGTTCTTTCCGGAGGCGACCATCTAATTTGGAAGTCAGAATTTTATGAAAATTGTAGAGATACAGCCAAGAGAAACCAACAAGCTGGAAATGGTTGGGATTTTGATATGTTAACTGGCTTGCGTAACCACACAGAAACCAATGCTCAGATGCAGTACGATCCCGGACTGTTTTCTCAGATCCAAGCAGCGGCTACCAAAGCCTGGAGAAAACTCCCTGTTAAGGGAGATGCAGGAGTCTCGCTCATGGGGGTCAAACAGGGGCCTGATGAGCCCTTTGCAGACTTTGTACACAGACTTTAAACCACGGCCAGCAGAATACGTGGAAATACTGAGGCAGGGGTGGATTATGTAAAACACCTAGCTTACGAAAACTCTAACCCAGCTTGTCAGGCAGCAATCAGACCTTATAGAAAGAAAACAGACTTAACAGGCTACATCCACCTCTGTTCAGACATAGGGCACTCATATCAACAGGGCTTGGCTATGGCTGCTGCCTTTAGTGGACAAACCTTAAAAGACTTCCTCGCTAGTAAAAATAAGAATAGCAAGGGGTGCTTCAAGTGTGGAAAAATGGGACACTTCACTAGGGATTGTAAGGGAGAGCTAGCTAAGACCTTACAGGCAAAAGCTCCAGGCCTCTGCCCTAGGTGTAAAAGAGGAAAACATTGGGCCAACGAATGTAAATCTAAAATTGACAATCAAGGAAATCCCCTAACACCTCAACAGGGAAATGGATTGAGGGGCCGGCCCCAGGCCCCAAAACAAGCTTATGGGGCGGTCAGTTTTGTACCCACCAACAACAATCCGTTCCACAACTTAGTAGAGCAACCCCAGGAAGTGCAAGATTGGACCTCTGTACCACCTCCCACACAGTATTAACCCCTGAAATGGGACCTCAAGCCTTAGGTACTGGGGTATATGGATCCCTACCCTCAAACATGTTTGGATTAATCCTAGGGAGAAGCAGTGTCACCATGAAAGGCCTACAGGTCTTTCTGGGAATAGTTGATAGTGATTATATAGGAGAAATCAAAATCAGGGCCAAGGCTATTGACAACATCATTATCATTCCTCAAGGGGATAGAATAACGCAGTTACTCCTGTTACCATTGCTAAAAACAGCTAATAAAGTCCAATCACCCCTAAGGGGAAAGGGAGGATTCGGATCCTCAGACATCCACTGGGTACAGTCCATTACTAATCAAAAATCCTCTCTCACCTTATGGCTAGACAGAAAGTTATTTACAGGACTGATAGACACAGGGGCTGATGTAACAATTATTAAACAACAAGATTGGCCCACCAGTTGGCCCACTTCAGACAACTTAACAAATTTACAAGGAATCGGGCAAAGTAATAACCCTAGACAAAGTTCCAAATATCTCACCTGGACAGATCAGGAAAGTAATTCCAGTCTCATTAAGCCATTTGTTATCCCTGATTTGCCTGTTAACCTTTGGGGTAGAGATCTTCTCTCCCAAATGAGGGTCATGATGTGTAGCCCAAATGATATAGTCACTGCACAAATGTTGGCTCAGGTCTACCACCCTGGGAAAGGGTTAGGAAAAAGAGAAGATGACATTTTACAGCCAATCCCAATCATAGGAAAATTGGATAAAAGGGGGCTTGGAAATTTTTAACCATGGCCATTGACATGCCTGCAACCCAAAAAAGTGCTGACCCAATCACTTGGAAGTCAGATGAGCCCATTTGGGTTGATCAATGGCCACTAACCAATGAGAAGCTTGCCCCTGCCCAACAGTTAGGGCAGGAACAATTAGAGGCAGGACACATTACAGAAAGCAACTCTCCTTGGAACACCCCCATATTTCTCATAAAAAAGAAATCCGGAAAATCTCTTACAAGATTTAAGAGCAGTAAATGCTACTATGGTCCTTATGGGTACCTTACAGCCAGGACTACCTTCTCCAGTTGCAATCCCTCAAGGATATTTTAAAATTTTCATAGACCTTAAAGATTGTTTTTTTTACAATTCCCCTTCATCCTACTGACCAAAAACAATTCACCTTTACCTTACCATCTATAAATTTTAAAGAACCCATGAAACGATACCAATGGAAAGTGTTGCCTCAAGGTATGGCCAACAGTCCCACCTTGTGTCAAAAATATGTGGCTACAGCCATACACTCAGTTAGAGAGACATGGAAACAAATGTATATTATACATTACATGGATGATATCCTCATAGCAGGAAAAATGGGAGAACAAGTTGTACAGTGTTTTGCTCAACTCAAGCAAAAACTAACCACAGCGGGGTTACAAATAGCTCCAGAAAAAATACAACTACAAGACTGTCCCAACCTGCAGGACAGTCGAACGGGCCCTGGAAGGGGGAGTGGGAATGGAGGAGACAAGAAAACACGAGGAATGGAGACAAGACAAATAGCCTGATCAAGTCTCGTTTAATGGTGGCGGTGTAATGCCCTATATAGTCTGACAGAGGAAGGGGTTGGGCCAGGGCGGTGACAGAAGGATGGGTTTACTCAAATTACAATTGCGCATGAGCCGTGGGTTTGTAATTTTCCTGGGCGCGGGATTGCGCCTGCGCTGTAGGCTGCATATCTTCCTGGGCGGGAAAAATGTTTGCGTGCGCGCGGGAAAGGTTAGCGCGCGCGCGGGAAAGGTTAGCGTGTGCGTGGGAAAGGATTGTAATGAAGAACCTGGAAATGTGTCATCTTGTCTCCGCTTTACAGAGACTAAGCAGCAGAGGTCGGCTAACTCCGGGCCTCATGGCTCCGGACACAAGACCCTTATACATATTTAGGTTTTCAAATAAATGGACCTAAAATTACTAATCAAAAGGCAGTTATCCGTAAAGATAAGTTACAAACCCTCAATGATTTCCAAAAGCTCCTTGGAGATAAATTGGCTCCGGCCATACTTAAAACTCACCATGGGAGACTTAAAACCTTTATTCGACACCCTGAGAGGTGGCCCCAACCCTAAGTCCCTTAGGTCGTTATCAAAGAAGCTCTTTTATCACTTAATAAGTTAGAGGCGGCCATTGCTGAGTGGAATGTCTAAGTGGAAAGACCCCTTAGACAACACATGGCATGGCCCAGACCCAGTGTTAATCTGGGGAAGAGGCTCAGTTTGTGTTTTTTCTCAAACTCATGATGCAGCCAGATGGCTACCAGAGCGACTAGTAAGACAGGTACCTAACAATAGCCAATCCAGGGAGTAATTTTCTCCCTGAGAGTACTCTTTTCCTCTATTGCAGAGATGAACTCCAACTACAAGACGCTCTGGACCGTGGTGCTGATTTGCCAAGCATTCCAGGTTTATGCCGGCTTCAGTAATCCCCATGAGGCCCTTACATATATACAAAAATGACACGGTAAGCCCTGTGATTGTTTGGGGGGATATGTGACCTCCCCTCCAAATACATACATCTCAACCGTGTCCTGCTCTGCTTACACAGCATACCTGCCTAGTGACTCCTTTAAGTGGAGGTGTGTGTCAACCCCAAGAATATCCAGCGGAGGGGGTACCACAACCTGCCCTTGTGACACATTTAAGGCTGCTATGCATAGTTCCTGCTACAATACTTATTTAGAATGTACCTCTGGCAATAAAACATACTATACTGCTATCTTAACAAGATCTAGAACCCCTACTATAGGGGCCGGTAATGTCCCCACAGTTTTAGGAAATACCAATAACCTTATATCAGCTGGCTGTACTGGAATTGTAGGACAGCCTGTCTGCTGGAATATTCACCCCCCTCTTTATATCTCTGACGGAGGAGGACCACAAGACAAGGTCTGAGAAATTAGGGTATACAAAAAACTTGAAGAGTTGCAAAGGTCCCTATACCCGGAAATTCACTACCACCCTTTGGCCTTGTCCAAAGCCTGAGGGAAGGAGAAAATTGATGCCCAGACCTTTGACCTCCTCACTGCTACTCATAACCTGCTTAACAATTCCAACTCTAGTCTAGCTAATGACTGTTGGCTGTGTCTGCAATCAGGAGATCCTGTTCCTCTTGTGATACCCAGCAATGGTTTAAATTATACATCTAATACCCCTTGCACCATAATTCCTCCCCTTAAAATACAGCCTTTAGAATTTCCTAGTTCCTCTTGCATCTACTGCCCTCCCCTTAATAACACTTACGACCTCGATGTAGGATTCAATGAATTCAATAATTGTTCCACCATAGCAAATATTTCCCAATCGTTGTGTGCCCCAAACAGCTCAGTTTTTATATGCGGTAATAATAGGGCTTATACCTATTTACCTACTAACTGGACAGGACGCTGTGCCTTAGCCACACTTTTGCCAGACATAGACATTATCCCTGGAGATGAACCTGTGCCTATCCCAGCTATAGATCACTTTTTAGGAAGAAACAAAAGGGCAATACAATTTATCCCCTTACTTGCAGGATTAGGCATAACTACTGCCATAACAACTGGGGCTACAGGCCTAGGGGTTTCTGTCACTCAATACACCAAATTGTCTCGCCAATTGATCTCAGATATGCAGGCCATCTCAAGTACTATACAAATTTTACAAGATCAGGTAGATTCTCTGGCAGAAGTAGTGCTCCAAAATAGAAGAGGCCTAGATTTACTAACTGCAGAACAGGGAGGCATCTGTTTGGCTTTACAGGAGAAGTGCTGTTTCTATGCCAACAAATCCGGGATCGTCAGAGATAAAATCAGGCGTCTACAAGAAGACCTAGAAAAACGACGAAAAGAAATAACCGATAACCCTTTTTGGACTGGGTTCCTTGGACTCCTTCCCTATCTTATGCCATTCCTGGGCCCCCTGCTTTGCCTATTGCTCTTACTCTCTGTAGGACCTTTGGTCTTCAATAAGCTCATGACATTCATTAAGCAACAAGTTGAGGCTATCCAAGCAAAACCTATACAGGTCCATTATCATCGCCTAGAACAAGAAGATCGCGGTGGTTCATACTCACACCCAGTATGACCACCTTCCCTATGTGCTGAACTGGACAGCCAATGACGGGTAAGAGAGTATCATCTCTCACTAACCTAAGACAGGAGGGCCGTCATAAGCTACTGCCTAATCCCATGACGGGTACCAGTGATGAGATGCATTACTCCAACCTAAGACAGGCGCAGTTCCCGAGGGACAATCTTCTAGCTACAATTATATATATAAGAAAGGGGGACCTGTCCGGAGCCATGAGGCCTGGAATTAGCCGACCTCTGTTGCTTGATCTCCACAAAGTGGAGACAACATGGCACATTTCCGGGTTCTTCATTACAAACTGTTCCCGCGCACACCTAAACCTTTCCCGCGCTCGCCTAAACCTTTCCTGCATGCATGCAAACCTTTCCCGGGTGCAAACTTTTTCGCGCCCAGGAAGATATGCAGCCTACGGCACATGCGCGATTGTAATTTGAGAAAACCCGGCCCCACGTCACTGCCCTGGCCCAACCTCTTCCCCTGCCAGCCTATATAAGGCATTGCACTGCCACCATTAAACGAGACTTGATCAGGTTATTTGTCTTGTCTCCATTTCTCATGTTTTCTTGTCTCCTCCATTCCCACTCCCCCTTCCAGGGTCCATTCGACTGTCCTGCGGGTCGGGACACTTGACTGACTGTTTAAATCAGAAAGCCAGTCTTTAAGCTCTGAGATGCTATCCTGACCTGGTTCATTCTGCTGTTAATACTTGTGATTGCATTATTAAATTCTGATAGTGTGTTTTTCAGTCTGTCAGGTTAGTTATGTTCTTTTCTCTACTGGCTATTTTTTCTGTCAGCTCCTGCATTGTTTTATTGTGATTCTTATCTTCCTTGGATTGGGTTTCAATGTATTCCTGCATCTCAATAATATTTTTATATCCATTCTCTGAATTCTATTTCCATCATTTCAGCCATCTCAGCCTGGTTCAAAACGCTTGCTGGAGTAGTGATGCAGTCATTTGAAGAAAAGAAGGCACTCTGGCTTTTTATGTTGTCAGGGTTCTTGCACTCATTCTTTCTTATCTTTGTGGGCTTGTGTTCCTTCAATCTTTGAGGCTGCTGGCCTTTGGATTTTTTTTCTCTTTTATTTTGTTTGATGATTTTGAGGGTTTTGATTGTGGTATAAGGTGGAGTCAGCCAAATGGCTTCATTTCTGGGAAAATTTTAGGGGGTGTAGTTCCCAGCTCCTGGACTACATGCTTTAACTCCGGGGGATTTCTATCAGGCCCTAACTTTGTTCTTTTGCTCCCTGATATTAGAAATCTACTGCACTGGGTTAAAGGGCATAGTGCTCCTGGACTTCTGGTTGCTTCACTCTGATAGGTGGTGTCAGTCAAAGCATTTCTTAGTGGCACGACAGTGGGATCTGTTCTCATTTGCATATGCCAGTAGTAGCATCACTGACAGCACTGTGGGGTGCACACTTGTTGACTGCAGCAGAGTACTGGTGGGTGTGGGGTGCTTGTCTCATTGTGGGTGTTAACCACAGTGGTGAAGGCAATGTGGTTGGGAGGGTGGGGGCGCCCCTGCTGGTGACTGTGCATGTGGCTTCATTGGTGGTTTTATTACCACAGGAGCAAGGTGATGGTGGGCACAGGTCTGTGCCCATTCTGTGTGTGTTGCAGGAAGAGGTAGTTTTTCTGAGCTGGGGAGGATCTGCTCTTTCTGTGCCTAGTTTCAGTGACATGGCAGTATTGACACAGGGGCAGGGCACTGATAGGGGTAGGGCTGGCTGGCTCTGTGTCTGCCAAGGCTTCAACAGCAATGATGTTTGGCAGGGAGAGGGAAGTGGATTGCACCCCCATCACAGCAGTGTCAGGGCAGGGTGCATGCACACACTCATGTTGGTGGGGCAAGAAAAGCAAGACGAACCCATGCACACATGCACTGGCAAAGTGATGTTAGGGAGTTGTTATGGGCCCTGGGATGCTACACTGTGGGGAAGGAGTGTGTAAGATGCTGCATGGCCATGGGGGCTGCCCCACTGGAGACCTCCGCTGGTGAGGCACAATCTGCCAGCACAAAACTTATGATGCAGGGCCCCAGCAAATCTGAGGCTGCTTTGCAAGCAGTCATGACCAGACTGGGGTCCCAGGTGAGGATAGCAGACCAAGGAGAGCTCAGGTCAGACTGGCCATGTCTGACGGGCAAGGCTTCTCTGCAGAGTTCAGATCCAACAGTTCCCTTGGGACTAAAGTCTACTATGGGAGCCAGTTGAGCCTAGGAGGATGGCATCCCTGGCTTGGCTTTGCTGTATACCCTTCCTCATTAAACTCTGTGGGCTCTACATCAGCTGGCTTGCTAGCCCTACCATTTCTCTAAGCAGCACTCCCTGCCAACTCAAGTGCATGTGGTGGTCAAGGGGTCTCCTCCTGCCAAGATTCCAGAGAGTTATGGTGAGAGCAGGTTGCTCCTTGCCAGTTCAACTCATCCTTCCCTCAGAGTCATTGGGGACCAGGAACAATTCCTGGTGCATTGTTGCCCCTTGTGGGCTTCCTAGCTTCTTCCCCCTTCAGCCCAGCTTCTGTGTCTTTCCTCCCTTTACCCTTGATACCTTCCTTCTGAAGATCTATTAGGAGTGTGCCAGTCATTTCAGTCCTGCAGTGGCAGCTCTTCCACCTGGCTGTGTCTAGTCAGTCTCTTGCCAAAAAAAAAAAAAAAAAAAAAAAAAAAGCAAATCTGTTCTTTTTTTTTTGAGGCAACATCTCATCCTGTCACCCTAGCTGGAATGTAGTGGTGTGACCCTAGCTTACTATAGCCTCAACCTCCTGGTCTCAAACAATTCTCCCACCTCAGCCTCCCAAGAAGCTGGGAGTATAGGCATGCACCACCACATCAAAATAATTTTTAAATTTTTTGTAGAGATGGCCTCACTATATTGCTCAGGCTGGCCTTGAACTTCTGGGGTCAAGTGATCTGCTTGCTTCCAGCTCCCAGAGTGCTTGGATTACAGGCATGAGCCACTACACCTGGCCTGGGCTTCTTAATAAATAAAATATTGGTGCTAGATTCCTTATGATTTTGCTTCAAGATCAAACTTATATGTAACATGAAAAAATATTACATAGAGTGAGACCCTGTTGCCTAAGCTGGAGTGAAGTGGTGTGATTTTAGCTCACTGCAGCCTCAACTTCCGGCTCAAGTGACCATCCCACCTCAGCCTCCTAAGTAGCTGGAACCACAGGCATGCACCACCACATCTGGCTAATTTAGTTTTTATCCTTTTTTTTTTTTTTTTTGAGAGAGAGGTTCTTGCTCTGTTGCTCAGGCAGGAGTTCAGGGGTGCAATCTCAGTTCACTGAAACTTTGACCTTAGGGGCTTAAGCGATTCCCCCAACTCAGCCTCCTGAAGTAACTGGGACTACAGATGCATACCATTACATCCAGCTAATTTTTTGTACTTTTTGTAGAGACAGGTGATATGGTTAGAGTCTGTGTCCCTGCCCAAATATCATCTTGAATTGTAATCCCCAGTGTTGAAGGTGGGGTCTGGTGAGAGGTGATTAGATCATGGAGACAGAGTTATCAGGGATGTGTTAGCACCATCCCTTCTGTGCTGTTCTTGTGATAGTGAGTGAGTGAGTTATCACGACATCTGGTTGTTTAAAAGTGTGTAGTACCTTTCCCCTCACTCTCTTGCTCCTGCTGCACCACTTAAGACACCTGGGTTGCCATTCACATTCTACGATGTTTGCAAGTTTCCTGAGGCCTTCCCAGAAGCAGAAGTTGTTATGCTTTTTGTATAACCTGCAGAAGCATGAGCCAATTAAACCAGACTCACGTATTTCTTTACAGCAATGTGAGAACTAACTAATACAACAGGGTCTCTCTCTGTTTCTCAGGCAAACTCCTGAGCTCAAGCAATCCACCTGCATTGGCCTCTCAAAGTGCTGGCATTATAGGCATAAGCCACCATGCCCAGAAGAAATTATTAAATCTAGTAAAAAATTGGCAAATTTGGGAACTATTCACATATATTAAACATAAATAATACAGAAATAATAGTATCAATGTGATGATTTGATTTTGATATTTGAAATGTATGTATATTTATCTTTTTAAATAATTTTAAGTTCCTTCAGTTTCAATTCTTTGTGTATATTTGGGTGTGTGTGCAAGTGTGTGTATTTATGTGTAAAAATACTACCTAATTTAGTGTTTGAATCTGTACTAGTAGTACAAAGCATTCTTGTCTCATTAACTGAAAATAAGAATTACAGTGTATAGTGTAGTACGCTACATACTAAAACAAAATTTGCTACATAACTCATAACTATTTCAGGCAGTTAAATATTGTTTGTTTCTTTGTTGGATTTTAAATTGAATGAAGTGGAAACATTGTATCTTTCTTTCACTGTACTTGCACTGACAGACACAGTCCACATCTTGGGATAATATTTCTGCACCAAAGGAGATCTCAGTCTTCAGTGGCTGTCAGACACTCAGAAATTAAAAATCAGTGATAGTGCTCAAGTATGCTAGATGAAAACGTTTTTCTTATGCATTTAGTTTAATGAAAAATTGCAGCTTTACTTTATATGAATAGAAATATTGCATTTCAATTTTCAACTTGCCATATTTAAACCTTTTAATTTAATTGTGCAAAAGGTATATATTGACATTGGGAGACTTTTTATCAAATAAAGTTATTCTTTCTACTTAAATAGCGCATATTATAAATTATCAGCAAAAAAGTAATGACCCTCCCATTGCTAAGCATCATATCTGTCTTTAATTACTTTCACTGGTAAAACTGGAGAAAATGTATATTGTGTTCATTTGTCACTACTGTGTATTGCTTATTTAATTTGTGCTCATTTGCAGAGTTTTTGAGCTCAGCCTCAACGCTTTTGAATCATTAGAATAAAATTGTAAGTTAATTTCTCTTTCCATTCCCCCACACAATACTTCAAAGCTCGTCTTACAATTCTCTGAAACACAGGGGAATTTAAAATGTAATTGGAAGTGCTTTCAGACAACAATATCTGCTCCCATTACCACAAGCAGGCTATTATTTCCCGAGCACTGTTTCAAGGGTACAGAACATTTAGCATCCTGCTAAGATAAGGGAGTATTTCTCTTGTGGCAGTTTGCTTTTCTATTTTCAGAAGGTATTCAGGTGTAACACCAACTCTGACCTGAGCAGCAGTGAATGTCAGAAAGAACATTCAATTTCGCTTCTCACTCTCTAGCTCTTTCTTCTAGTTAGTTTTCTTAATTTGTTTCCTCAGGGTTTGTTATTTTTCTAATTCAAAACTTACCATAAATGCACTGTTTTCACTTTGTCCAAAATGTTCCCAGTGCTTCTACTGATTGCCTTCAGTGTGCGAGTTCCTAAATGCTGGAGTAGTCCACCAAGTCGATCTGCTTAGTGCACAAATGGCATGGTCAGTATAACATGTTTGACAAAATTTGATGATTTTATAAAATTTCCCGAAGAAAAGGAATTCTCAAACAGATGTAACACATAAGAACAACACCACAATTTATTTTCAGGACTGATACATTTATTTGCCTTCCTTTTATACTCAGAGATCACTGATCTTCTCTCGATCTCAATTTTCTTTAAAATATTGAGGACAGTTTACTGGTTATTTTAAAAGTATTCTCACCTCAATAATAATAGCCACAAACTCCAGCATGTCCCAGAACTGTGTGCCAAGTGCTCCTCTCAGAGTTCTGCATACGTTGACTCATTTAGGCTTGTGAACTAGCACTGTTCACATCACCCTGTTCCAGATGAGGACAATGGGACACAGACTGTGGAGCAGCTGTCCCAGTTCCCGCATCCAGAACCAGGTGAGCAGGGACAGGCGTGGAGGAGGAACATCCCAGTCTTTTGCTCAGGATCACCATGCTATGGTGTGACTATGTGAATTGACTTATTTACTACTTTGCACATTTTGTAATGCTTACTTTATTTTCTCAATAAAAATGTAACATGCTTTTATTATATTTCTTTAGAGGGTCTAGTGAAAAAAGAAATGACATACCTCAAACTGCAGATTTAATAATTTTCATTAAAGTCACGTTTTTAATTAGTCACATAAAATGGCCTTAGATTTTGAAAGAATATGACATGTTTCCAATTTATCTTACTATTAATTATTTATATCCAATAAATTATTATTCTGTATTTAACCATTATTTTATCATGTTACCTTTTCATTTCATGTGTGTTTTTTGAAAATAGATAATACTTCATAATTATCTTATGTTTTAATTTCATAATTTCAGTACACATAATCTAATTCTGTGCATGATTTGTACTCTTTCTAGTGGTTTTATGGTTCATGTTTATTTTATTAAGGAATCTGATATAAAGAAGGATATCTCTAAACTATTAAGGAATCTGATATAAAGAAGGTTATCTCTAAACTATTAAGGAATCTGATATAAAGAATGATATATGTTAACTATTAAGGAATCTGATATAAAGAAGGATATCTCTAAACTGGCAATCTGAGGGTATTGCATGTGAATGTTTTCTTTCCTGAACTGTGAAGTAAAATATATGTGGGAAAGAATTGATGAATATGTAAACTGACAGAGTGGAACATATTAATCAATAGTGCTGTGAATCTAGGTTCCTGCTTCTATAATGGCCACTGATTTGAAAGAAGTGAAAGAAAAGAAAGACACCAGATAGGCTGCCAAATGTAAAAATAGTGGCTTATAGTATACGGTAAATACTGTCTTAAAGTTTTGACAATTTTCAAGATATGAAAGTTTTTAGTTGCATTTAAATTGCAGTAATATTTGCATGAGAAAATTTTCTCTTTTGTTATTCAACACAAACTGTCTAACGTCCTTGTCCTATGTTATGGTATAAGTATTATACCATAAAATAGGAACATATATTTACTATACAAAGTTTCCTTATGCATAAATTTTAAAGAGATAATTATGGTGATTTCAGGAAAAAACAAGGCTTACTGCTTGAATAAACACTGGGCTTTATTGGAAAAAAGTATTTACAGCCTGACCACTTTCCTCTTTTGCTGATGGCTGGGTGGACAAGACTGTGTTCATAGGATGGAAGCAGGGTGTGAGTGCCAGGTGCTTCAACAGGACACAGTATCCTACTCGTAGCAGCCAAGTTCCCTTGGAAAGTGTCAGTGTCAGAGCACATTTGGAGCCAAGGTTTTCAGAGAGAGGGTGGATAAATGAAGTTTAGCAGCTAATCTAAAGACAGAAGCAAGACTGGAAGAAGAGATAATACCCCAAAGGACTCCAGTGCAACATGAACAAGAAAAAAGGAGGTTGTTAGAAGCAACCATTGTGGCAGGTGCAGAATGTCCACAGTATGCCTGCTTGGACAGGTTGGACTGATTGGAGATATTTTCTGAGTCAACCTGGGAAATTCTTCTGAATAACTCAAGATTCTCAGCATTGATTCTGAAGTTTTTCAGTTGTCTGTGGTGTTTTGCTCTAGGAATGAGTTATGTCTGTGCTGATATATCAAGCAAAATTGTTCAACTTACTCGTGCAAATGACTAACAGAGAACTGAAAAAGTCAATTACCAAATGGGATTTTCCAGCATCTATTATATAATGATAACAATATTTTTATTATAATAATAAAACTAGACATAATGATAGCAGCTAACATTTATGGCATGCTTAATTTTAGACATTATGCTGAGAATATCTTATGCATTATTTTCTTTCCTTTTCTTAACACACTTAATAGGTTATTATTATTGTTATTATTATTGCTACACTAATAGGGAAGATATTATTAAAGTTTATAAAATGCTCATAACCAACTAAAGGTCATACATATTATAAGTGAGGAGCCCAGCTCTTGACCTAAGTCTTGCGACCCAAACACTACAATTATTGTATGATAATTTCCTCTTCACAGATGCTGACAATGATCCTTATTGGGAGGATGGTTACCAGAATGCTCTCCCATAGTCGGCACTCAATAAATGACAAACGGAAGGAAGGAAGGAAGGGAGGACGGAAGGAAGGAAGGAAGGAAGGAAGGAAGGAAGGAAGGAAGGAAGGAAGGAAGGAAGGAAGGACAATTACACATTTTTCAAGTAAGAATTTTTGTATATGTCCCTTTGCCACACCAATAACTTTAACAAAGTTTTTAAAAACAGTTATCTATTGCCAGATACGCATGTAGTTGTGAAATAAAGGGTGAGTGCATGGGCATTTAGGGACTAAGGATAAGGTCTTATCAGCATAGAGAGGTAGCAGGCAGAGATAGAGCTGATGAAAGGGAAATTCAGACAGAGAGCACCAGTAAGAGTCGACAGATTGTGACCGTGACACAGGAGAATGCCCTTCCCTGGTTATCTTTGTAGGAAAACACAAACTTATTTCAGAGAAAGCTGAACTTGAGTTTCCTGCTGTTGAAAGTGAATAAAGAGCTTAGTCATTGCGTTAATAATAAAGGAAAAGTAATTATCAATGATACAAAGATATGGAACATCTATGTTGCAAAAGCTTTTATACTTAACTCAGTTTCTTCCTTGAAAATTCAATGTCAACATTTTCCTAGGCTGAAAATAGGTAATTTAATCCTTGTATGTTGCTTAAGAAATATTTTGAATATGTGTGCATATATTAAACCTTGGAGAATTACATTGATGAGATAATGCTTGAATTTCCATGTATCATTTAAAGCCAATGACTTAATTAAGCTTTGATAAATTTTCATTAATTATTTAACCTCAAGGAAAGCTTATAAGACACTCCAGAGTGCTTATTTCTAATAGGCAGTGCATGAAATACTTTTTTATATAAACATTCATATAGTTTATTAATATTTAAGACTACCATTCTTGTTGCCAACTGTTTTTTAATCAAATGCATTATTTCAAGTATATCAAAGAAAAATAGAACTTTGTTAAATGTTACTAATATTTGAGTCAACTACAAAAATGTCACACTAAAACAGAAGCAGTTTATTTTCAGTATCTTGAAACTGAGGAAAAAAATATTCCATGTCTTCTTACAACATCCTAGTTCAGCTATATTTCACCAACAGGAACCATTTCAGTGTTTTCATTTCATTCTAGTCTTATTTTATTTATTAGTATATCATTTTTAATATATAATTCTAGTCATAATTGTTGTTTCTCTATCATCCTCTCAGGGTCCCTTTATGTCAATCATAATATTGCAGACTTGGGAGGTGCTCCATCAATCCCAGAATCAAAGAATTTAATAATTGCATAAGATGTTAAACATTACCTAGTTCATTCACCCACCCACACAATGATTGAAGCTCAATTAAATAAATAAGACCAAATTGAACACTAAAAAAGAACTCCTTTCCAGTAAAAGAACATCTCAACCAATAGTTGCATTAGATGTTAAATATTACCTCATTCATCCACCCACACAATGATTGATGTTCAATTAAATAAATATAACCAAATTGAACATTAAAAAAGTACCCCCACCCATAAAGGAACATGTCAATCACTCTATCTAATGCACCCATTTTACCAGGCACATTAACCTGGTCAAACTAACTTGATTAGTTTCTTTCTAGTTGCCCAAGTATAGAAGGATTTCAGTTGTAGTCTATTATCGATGACGGAAACAATAACAGTTTGAGTTATTTAAAATACAGAAAATTCCCTTAGGCAGTATGGTCATTTTGACGATGTTGATTCTTCATATCCATGAGCATGGAATGCTCTTCCATTTGCTTGCGTCCTCTTTTATGTCATCAAGCAATGGTTTGTAGTTCTCCTTGAAGAGGTCCTTCACATCCCTCATAAGGTGGATTCCTAGGTATTTTAATCTCTTCTAAGTAATTGTGAATGGGAGTTCATTCATGATTTGGCTCTCTGTCTGTTATTGGTGTATAAGAATGCTTGTGATTTTTGCACATTGATTTTGTATACTGAGACTTTGCTGAAGTTGCTTATCAGCTTAAGGAGATTTGGGGCTGAGACAATGGGGTTTTCTAAATATATAATCATTTCATCTGCAAACAGGGACAGTTTGACTTCCTCTTTTCCTAATTGAATACCCTTTATTTCTTTCTCTTGCCTGATTGCCCTGGCCAGAACTTCCAACATTATGTTTAATAGGAGTGGTGAGAGAGGGCATCCCTGTCTTGTGTCAGTTTTCAAGAGGAATGCTTCTGTTTTTTTTCCCATTGATACTGGTTGTGGGCTTGTCATAAATAGCTTTTATTATTTTGAGATACGTTCCATCAATACCGAATTTATTGAGAGTTTTTAGCATGAAGGACTGTTGAATTTTGTCAAAGGCCTTTTCTGCATCTATTGAGATAATCGTGTAGTTTTTGTCTTTGGTTCTGTTTATATGCTGGGTTACATTTATTGATTTGCGTATGTTGAACTAGCCTTGCATCCCAGGGATGAAGCCCACTTGATCATGGTGGATAAGCTTTTTGATGTGCTGATGGATTCGGTTTGCCAGTATTTTATTGAGGATTTTTGTGTCAATGTTCATCAGGGATATTGGTCTAAAATTCTCTTTTTTTGTTGTGTTTCTGACAGGTTTTGGTATCAGGATGATGTTGGCCTCATAAAATGAGTCAGGGAGGATTCCCTCTTTTTCTATTGATTGGAATACTTTCAGAAGGAATGGTACCAGCTCCTCCTTGTACCTCTGGTAGAATTCAACTGTGAATTCATCTGGTCCTGAACATTTTTTGATTCGTAGGCTATTAATTATTGCCTCAATTTCAGAGCCTGTTATTGATCTATTCAGGGATTCAACTTCTTCCTGGTTTAGTCTTGGGAGAATGTATGTGTCCAGAAATTTGTCAATTTCTTCTCGGTTTTCTAGTTTATTTGGGTAAAGGTGTTTCTAGTATTCTCTGACGGTAGTTTGTATTTTGGTGGGGTTGGTGGTGATATCCCCTTTATGATTTTTTATTGCATCTATTTGATTCTTCTCTCTTTTCTTCTTTATTAGTCTTGCTAGTGGTCTATCAGTTTTGTTGATCTTTTCAAAAAAACAGCTCCTGGTTTCATTGATTTTTTGGAGGGGTTTTTGTGTCTCTATCTCCTTCAGTTCTGCTCTGATCTTAGTTATTTCTAGTCTTCGCTAGCTTTCGAATGTCTTTGCTCTTGCTTCTCTAGTTCTTTTAATTGTGATATTAGGGTGTCACTTTTAGATCTTTCTTGTTTTCTCTTGTGGGCATTTAGTGCTATAAATTTTCCTCTACACACTGCTTTAAATGAGTCCCAGAGATTCTGGTATGTTGTATCTTTGTTCTCATTGGTTTCAAAGAACATCTTTATTTCTGCCTTCGTTTCGTTATGTACCCAGTAGTCATTCAGGAGCAGGTTGTTCAGTTTCCATGTAGTTGAGTTGTTTTGATTGAGTTTCTTAGTTCTGAGTTCTAGTTTTACTGCACTGTGGTCTGAGAGACAGTTTGTTATAATTTCTGTTCTTTTACATTTGCTGAGGAGTGCTTTACTTCCAACTATGTGGTCAATTTTGGAATAAGTGTGATGTGGTGCTGAGAAGAATGTATGTTCTGTTTATTTGGGGTGTAGAGTTCTGTGGATGTCTACTAGGTCCGCTTGATGCAGAGTGGAGTTCAATTTCTAGATATCCTTGTTCACTTTCTGTCTTGTTGATCTGTTAATGCTATAGATTCAATGCCATCATCATTAAGCTACCAATGACTTTCTTCACAGAATTGAAAAAAAACTGTTTTAAAATTCATATGGAACCAAAAAGAGCCCACATTGCCAAGACAATCCTAAGCCAAAAGAACAAAACTGGAGGCATCACACTACCTGACTTCAAACTGTACTACAAGGCTACAGTAACCAAAACAGCATGGTACTGGTAGCAAAACAGAGATATAGACCAATAGAACAGAACAGAGTACTCAGAAGTAATACCACACATCTACAGCCATCTGATGTTTGACAAACCTGAGAAAAATAAGAAATGGGGAAAGGATTCCCTATTTAATAAATGGTGCTGGGAAAATTGGCTAGCCATAAGTAGAAAGCTGAAACTGGATCCTTTCCTTACTCCTTATACGAAAATTATTTCAAGATGGATTAGAGACTTAAATGTTAGACCTAAAACAAGGAAAACTCTAGGAGAAAACCGAGGAAATATCATTCAGGACATAGGCATGGGAAAAAACTTCATGTCTAAAACACCAAAATCAATGGCAACAAAAGCCAAAATTGACAAATGGGATCTAATTAAACTAAAGAGCTTCTGCAAAGCAAAAGAAACTACCATCAGAGTGAACAGGCAACCTACAGAATGGGAGAAAATTTTTGCAATCTACTCATCTGACAGAGGGCTAATATCCAAAACCTACAAAGAACTCAAATTTACAAAAAAAAAAGAAACATCAAAAAGTGGGTAAAGGATATGAACAGACACCTCTCAAAAGAAGAAATTTATGCTGCCAACAGACACATGAAAAAATACTCATCATCACCAGCCATTAGAGAAATGAAAATCAAAACCACAATGAGATACCATCTCACACCAGTTAGAATAGCGATCATTAAAAAGTCAGGAAACAAGAGGTGCTGGAGAGGATGTGGAGAAATAAGAACACTTTTACACTGTTGGTGGGACTGTAAACTAGTTCAACCACTGTGGAAGACAGTGTGGTGATTCCTCAAGGATCTAGAACTAGAAATACCATTTGACCCAGCCATCCCATTATTAGGTATATACCCAAAGGATTATAAATCATGCTGCTATAGAGACACATGCACACGTATGTTTATTGCAGCACTATTCACAATAGCAAAGACTTGGAACCAACCCAAATGTCCATCAATGACAGACTGGATTAAGAGAATGTGGCACATATACACCATGGAATACTATGCAGCCATAAAAAAGGATGAGTTCATGTTCTTTGTAGCAACATAGATGCAGCTAGAAACCATCATTCTCAGCAAACTATCACAAGAATGAAAACCCAAACACCGCATATTCTCACTCATAGGTGGGAACTGAACAATGAGAACACTTGGACACAGGAAAGGGAACATCACACACCAGAGCCTGTTGTGTGGGAGGAGGGGGAAGGGGGGAGGGATAGCATTAGGAGGTATACCTAATGTAAATGACGAATTAACGAGTGCAGCACACCAACATTGCAAACGTACACATATGTAACAAACCTGCATGTTGTGCACATGTACCTTAGAACTTAAAGTATATATATAAAGTTCTAAGTTGCTAGCCAATCAGGACAAATACAGAATGTGAGGTCCTGTTTCAGCCAATGGAAACTGGATACAACAGTAAGGTGGACGCATCAGGTTATAAATGACCCTGTCTCCTTTGTTCAGTGTACTTTTGTCGCAAAACTGCTGACGAGTTTACTCTTTCTGCAGGAACTAAAAATGGCCTTGCTGAGTAAATTAAATTTATGTTCAAGTGCTATTTCTTTATGGCACCAGGGAACAAGCATTTCCAACAATAGCACTATTTACAATAGCTAATACATGGAATCAACGTAGATGTCTATCAACAGTGGACTGCCTAAAGAAAACGTGATATATATATATATATATATATATACACACATATATATATATATATATACACACACATATATATATATATATATATATATATATACACATATATATATATATATAATGGAATACTATGTAGCCATAAAAAGAAAGAGGTCATGTCCTTTGCAACAACATGAATGGAGCTGGAGGCTATTATCCTAAGCAACTTAACACAGGAACAGAAAATCAGATGCTGCATGTTCTCATAAGTGGAAGCTGAATATTGAATACACATGGACACAAATAAGGGAACAACAAATACCAGTGCCTACTTGAGGGTGTAGAGTGGGAGTTACCTGTTGGGTGTTATGCTGATTACTTGGGTGACAAAATTATCTGTACACCAAACCCCTGCAACATGTAGTTTACCCATGTAACAAACCTGCACATGTATCCTTTGAACTTAAAATAAAAGTTGGAGAGTTTTAAAAAAAATAATAAAATAAAATAAAATATAAAATATTCAGAGGATAAGATAAATTCCCAAAAGAGTATGTTACCGGCCAAGCATGGTGACTCATGCTGCAATCCCAGTGCTTTGGAAGACTGAGGCAGGAAGGTTGATTGAGGCCAGGAGTTGAAGATCAGTCTCAAAATAGCAAGACCATGTCTCTACCAAAAAAATAAAATAAAATTCAAATTATCTAGATATCATGGTTGTGCATGGTGCATGTTGTAGTCCTAACTACTCAGGGACTAAAGTTGGAGGATTCCCTGAGCCCAGGATGTCAGAGGTTGCAATAAGCCTTGATCCTGCCACTGCTCCTCAGCCTGGGTGACAGAGAGAGACCCTATCTCTTTTAAAAAATGTGTGTTACAAACCAAATATTTGTGTCTATTTGTGTTCTCCCTCAATTCATATGTTGAAATTCACACCACCAATGAGATGATATTTGGAGTTAGGGCCTTTGGGAGATGATTAGGTTTAGATGAGGTCATGGGGAAGGGGCCCCATAATGGGATCAGTGTCCTTATAGTAGCAGAAAGACCTGGAGCTTGCTCTCTCTTTCTTAGTGGGACAAAGAGGAGGTTATGTGAGTTCATATTGAAAAGGCACTACCTAGGAGCTAACAGAAAGGGCTCAGAGTGAAACCTACGACATATTTGGTTATATATATTTTAGACTTCTTGGTCTGAAATATTGCTTAAACAGTAAAGACATTGCAGAATTTACATACACATTTGTATTAGTCTGCTCTCACATTGCTCTGAAGAAATATCAGACGCTGAGTAATTTATAAAAGAAAGAAGTGTAATTGGCTCACAGTTCCGCATTGCTGGGGAGGCCTTGGGAAACATACAATCATGACGAAGGCAAAGAAGAAGCAGGCACCTTCTTCACAGGGCCACAGGAGGGAGTGAGTGCCAGCAGGGAAAATACCAGATGCTTATAAAACCATCAGATCTTATGAGACTCACTCACTCTTACAAGAACCACATGGGGGAAACTGCCCCCATGATCCAATTACCTCCACCTGGTCTTTTCCTTGACATAGAGGGATTATGAGGATTATAATTCAAGATAAGATTTTGGGTGAGGACACAGCCAAACCATATCAACACTTAAAGAATTATTTTTCAGAATTATTAATAACTTTCACTGGGAGCAGTGGCTCACAACTTTAATCCCAGCACTTTGGGAGACTGAGGACAGGGGATCACTTGAGGTCAGGAGTTAGAGACCAGACTTACCAACATGGCAAAACCCCATCTCTACTAAAAATACAAAAATTAGCCAGGCGTGGTGGCACATGTCTGTAATTCCAGCTACTCAGGAGGCTGAGGACAAAGAATCCCTTGAAACTAGGAGGCAGAGGTTGTAATGAGCCAAGATCCCACCACTGAACTCTAGCCTAGGTGACAGAGTGAGACTCTGTCTCAAAAAAAAAAAAAAAAAAAAAAAGAAAGAAAGAAAAGAAAAGAAAAAAAAGAATTAGTAATAACTGTTATTTTTTAAAGAATCTGGGTGATTTCAAAAAGTAGAGACACAATGGGCCAGGCATTGTGGCTCACACCTGTAATCCCAGCACTTTGGGAGGCCAAGGTGGGTGGATCACTTGAGGTCAGGAGTTCAAGACCAGCCTGGCCAACATGGTGAAACCCCATCCCTACTAAAAAATACAAAAATTTGCTGGGTGTGGTGGTAGGTGCCTGTAATTCCAGCTATTCAAGAAGTTGAGGCAGGAGAATTTATTGAACCCAGGAGATGAAGGTTGCAGTGAGCTGACATGGTTCCACTGCACTCCAGCCTGGGTGACAGAGTGAGACTCTGTCTCAATAAATAAATAAATAAATAAACAAATAGAGATACAAGAATTAAGTATGCATCCTTTATAATCAAGTAAAATATATAAATGTAAAACCTCAGTTAAGTTTTTCTCACATTGCATTCAGTGCTGGTAATAACTGAAGAAATCTAAAAGCTCTTATTGAAACATGTTCACTACTTTTCTTCTAATTCATTAATTTCTCCCCTACTGTGTCCATCCTGCTATGAAATTTATGCTTTGAGTCCTTAATTATTACATTCTTCATTTTGTAATCGATCTTATAGGACATGGTAACCATAGCTCTTTGTAAGTTTAATCTCAACATCTTTGATAACTTGGTCATAATTATTATTTTCTTTTCATTTTAAATGACTTTTCCAGCTATTTTAAGTGGTAGTACTTGTCTGTACTTGTCTGCTGCAAGCTGTTTTAACAGGATAGGAGGCAGATGTGAGTCCCTAGTAACAATCTTCAGAGCTCATTATGATTAAATGTTGGCTATTACACAGGTATTAGGGTAGATATTCATATGTTTTCAGACCTAAAATGCAGATTCTTTGAAAGACAGCTGTCTTTAGTTACTTTAAATGTTCATATTGCTTTAAAATATTTCTAATACCAGAATCAATTCCAGATCAACAAGCACAGCTTCTAGTTAAAGCTTTCCCATGATAAAATCCTGTGCCAACTTGATGAAAAGAAAAGCCATGGTTTTTCTCCATAATGACACTTACTTTTCCCTTGAATAAACCTCTGTGGGTAGATCTTTCAAATTGTTGACATGCTAATTCCACCTCCTAAGGAATTTAATTTATGGCTATATATTCTGTACCTTTCTTAATTCTTGAATCAGCGTATCATGATGGGTTTCTTAGGAATTTACAGGCCGGGTTTTCTAACCCAAAATATTCCAAATGAGGTGGCCCAGTGTAAAGTGAGACTGAAGTTGTGCCTCAAGCAAAATATATGAGTTTACATTCATAAATGATAAGCGAAGCATATCATGGTTGCTTACATGCGTGTGATATGCTGAATGCTGTTTCACTCCCACTTGACTTGGCCTTCCCCTATCATCTTCCCTCATAATTACATGTGGTAGCTTCCAGTGTCAACTTTTTGGCCTCCTTTTCCCTGATGTCTTATAACTGCCCAGACTCTCATCCTGAATCTTTCTTTTTGTGCCTTCTCTTTCTTCCTGTAGCTGAGTTGCTGAGTGCAATCTCACACACACACACACACACACACACACACACACACACACACACACACATGCCTTTGAATTGGTGGACACTGAAGACTTGTGGACTGTAATTCCAACTGCATCCTCAGTCCTGTTCTGAAAATCAATCCATAGAATTTGGAAAAGCTTTTTTTTCTTTTTTCTTTGGAAAAATAGTCATTTGAAAAACCATGTTCTTGTGAAAGAACGCATGATCTTGACGTAAAAGTTGTGATCTAACCAGGGAATCAATAGGAGTGAAGGTAGAGGATCTCAGTGGCCACTATCAGACTCTAATGAGCCTGAGCCTGAAGGAGCTGCACCAAATGATTTACAAACATCTGGGTGGATGCAGGTGATGGCAGAAGAAAAAGTCAGAAGGCACCAATAGGGTGGATCTTCATGCCCCTTGTTCCAGACAGTAACATTTTTAAACAGAAAACAATGCCAACAACAAACTTCCTGTCTTGCTGAAAAGGGCTGGTCACTGGCTGCCCAGTGTCCCTGAGTCCTAGGGCACATGACCCATGGCCAGAGTCAGCCAGTGTCCGCCTAGATGTGGACAGCCATGTTGTCCAAATCTCAGAGAAAGATAAAGTGCCTCTGACTAGATTAGTGAGCTGCTAGGTCCTTGAGTGTTTCTGAGAGGTGAAACATAAAACCTTCTTCTAAGAAAGAAGCACAGGAATACTAGTCAGAACATGCTGTGGGGTTTTCTGTGCATGGTGTGTGATGAAACTGAGAATAGCAGAACTCTCTGAAAACCTCAGTGGTTCTGTCATTAATTTGGCTGTGACATTGGCCCAGATGCTAAATTGTTTCTATGCCCTGTGGGGTCACAGAAAGCCTGAATACATGCCAGGTAAACTCCTAAAACCCTCACCAGATAACTGTGGAAATGTTTTCTGATTTACCCTCTGCTATCTGCAACCTGGGAAGCTTTACACTCCAGAAATGTGGGTCTGGAGTGTTCAAGACTGTGATTAGCAGGCACGCAGTTCTCCCTTCCAATAAAGGAGGTCCTTAGAAATGTTCCCACAATGGAGTTGATGCAGGTCCAAGCAGCTGCTTGCCTGATCTCTTCTCTTAGAGACCCCAAACCTCAACTTGAGACCCCCAAAGCTTTGATATGCCTCTCAGAGGTTCTCGCTTAGCTTTCATCTTCTTGACTATACAGATGCAGAATTTGGCAAATATCCCAGGGCACAAACCCCAAGCCTCTGCCTCTCTCTGCAGTTTTGGGAGATGGCCAAACAGCTTTGCTGGTCTCTTGTCCCCGGTAGCTGTTGTCTCCTGGTGCAAATCTGGATACTCAGTTTTGTTCAACATCTGCAAATGTCAAGGGAGAAAAGAAAGGGAGGACTGTGGCCTCACCTGGGCAGCCTTTCTCCCTCTCTAGCCTTAGCTCCTTAGCGCTGTTTGCTTCCACAGACTTTGGGCATTCACAGAAATGTGCCTGTGCCTTAGTCTACCCTTTGAGTAATTCTTGGCAAGAGTGTTGCTGTGCCACTAGCTTCTCCCTCTGACACCAGTGAAAGTCTACTGTATATATGTGTATGAAATAAAATATCTCATGAGCTCACAATGATACTTGTATTTCAGATTTAGGACTAGAGTATTTTTATATAACCTAATCTACTTTACAATGACACCCTTATTTCCTTCCTTGCAGAGAATTACAGTTCCCAATGACACCAACAAAATTATTAAATTTGTTTTATACCACACCCTCATGTCAAAGAAAGAAACTAAAAATATGAATGCCAACACTAACAATATGATTAGTGTAAGGAATAATTATTATCATTACTATTAGTTTGCCATTCTATTTGTTCTTAGCATTGATCCTACTAGGATTATGCAGCTTAATACTTCATTCCATTGTGGATAAGTTAAATTTAAAGTGAAATAAAGAGAGAGATGGTGAGTGATTCAACAACCCTACTGGTTGCAACAGACATTAGAAGATATTTAAATAAATAGAATTAGGCTATCCAATCAACTGGGAATAATGTAATGCAGTGTTTATAGCACTATAAAAAAAGGGTTAAAGTTTATGTTTTTCCTCTCTCTATATATAGATATGTATGCATTAAAGACATAAATTAATAAAACAAAATAACACCATTACAAAAATCCCTGTATGTGGGGTAAGAACATTTTTTCAAATGCTTCAAAATAATCATAAATAATACAGCAAAATAAATTTGCAGCTACACTTTTAAAAAGCCCATGAAGCACTAAATGGTATTGTAGTTGCAAATGCTAAAAGAAAAATGTAAAAACATTTTGAATATAGATATATATGAGGTATTTACATCTAGAATTGGTTCTAATGGCGTTTCAAGCTAATTAGGAGCAATCAAATAAAAACAAGTTAAAAAGTGGGCAAGATATATATATCATATACACATCATATATATGATATATTATATATCATATACATATATGTCACATATACATATATCATATATTGATACATCATATATACATACATACATATATCATATATTGATACATATCATATATACATATATCTGATGTATCATATATATCATATATATCATATGCATATCATATGTATATATGATATATGTATATATGATATATCATATATAAAGGAGCAGGAAATTCAAAAAGCATGGCTCCAAAATGACCGGTGCAATAATAAAAAGTTGCTCAATTTTATTAGAGAAGGAATACTGGATATTAAAATTATAATGAGCTAATTTAATTATAATCTCTCAATTTTTACATAAATGAGCCCTTTAACAATACTGTGTTGGTGATAAAGTGGAGCAGGGAAATGGTCATTTTTTGCCTACCGTGTAAATTGGTCTATCACTTTGAAGGATAATTAGGAATAGGGTAGTAAAACTGAAGCTGGAGAGACCCTATAACTCCACACTTATCATTCTAGTATCCCCATGAGTGAGAGGAGCATGTATAAAGCCAGGTGTTGAACCAACAAGAAAAAAAAAAATGTTAATGATTGACAGGCAAATGGACAGTAAAATGAAAAATAAAATAGAAGATAGCTGAATAGGAACAGCTCCAGTCTCCAGTTCTCAGCACAAGCAACACAGAAAACAGGTGATTTCTGCATTTTCAACTGAGGTACTGGGTTCATCTCACTAGGGAGTGCCAGACAATCGGAGCTGGTCAGCTGCTGCAGCCCGACCAGCCAGAGCTGAAGCAGGGCAAGGCATCCCCTCACCTGAGAAGCGCAAGGGGGAAGGGAATCCCTTTTCCTAGCCAGGGCAACTGAGACACACAACACTCTGGAAAATCGGGTAACTCCCACCCCAATACTGTGCTGTACCAAGAGTCTTAGCAAACGGGCACACCAGGAGATTATATCCCACACCTGGCCGGGAGGGTCCCACACCCACACACAGAGCCTCCCTCATTGCTAGCACAGCAGTCTGTGATCTAACTGCAAGGCAGCAGCGAGGCTGGGGGAGGGGTGCCCACCATTGCTGAGGCTTAAGTAGGTAAACAAAGCCACTGGGAAGCTCGAACTGGGTGGAGCTCACAGCAGCTCACGGAGCCCTGCCTGTCTCTGTAGACTCTACCTCTGGGGACAGGGCACAGCTAATCAACAACAACAACAACAGCAAAGCAGCAGAAACCTCTGCAGATGCAAACGACTCTATCTGACAGCTTTGAAGAGAGCAGTGGATCTCCCAACACGGAGGTTGAGATCTGAGAATGGACAGAGTGCCTGCTCAAGTGGGTCCCTGACCCCTGAGTAGCCTAACTGGGAGACATCCCCCACTAGGGGCAGACCGACGCCCCACACCTCACAGGGTGGAGTACACCCCTGAGAGGAAGCTTCCAAAGCAAGAATCAGACAGGTACACTCGCTGTTCAGCAATATTCTATCTTCTGCAGCCTCTGCTGCTGATACCCAGGCAAACAGGGTCTGGAGTGGACTTCAAGCAATCTCCCACAGACCTACAGCTGAGGGTCCCGACTGTTAGAAGGAAAACTAACAAACAGGAAAGACACCCACACCAAAACCCCATCAGTACATCACCATCATCAAAGACCAGAGGCAGATAAAACCACAAAGATGAGGAAAAAGCAGGGCAGAGAACCTGGAAATTCAAAAAATAAGAGCACATCTCTCTCTGCAAAGGAACACAGCTCATCGCCAGCAATGGATCAAAGCTGGACGGAGAATGACTTTGATGAGATGAGAGAAGAAGGCTTCAGTCCATCAATCTTCTCAGAGCTAAAGGAGGAATTACGTACCCAGCGCAAAGAAACTAAAAATCTTGAAAAAAGAGTGGAAGAATTGATAACTAGAATAATAAATGCAGAAAAGGCCATAAACGAACTGACAGAGATGAAAACCATGACATGAGAAATATGTGACAAATCCACAAGCTTCAGTAACCCACTCGATCAACTGGAAGAAAGAGTATCAGCGATTGAGGATCAAATGAATGAAATGAAGTGAGAAGAGAAATCGAAAGAGAAAAGAAGAAAAAGAAATGAACAAAGCCTGCAAGAAGTATGGGATTATGTAAAAAGACCAAATCTACGTCTGATTGGGGTGCCTGAAAGTGAGGGGGAAAATAGAACCAAATTGGAAAACACTCTTCAGGATATCATCCAGGAGAACTTCCCCAACCTAGTAGGGCAGGCCAACATTCAAATTCAGGAAATACAGAGAACGCCACAAAGATACTCCTCCAGAAGAGCAACTCCAAGACACATAATTGCCAGATTCACCAAAGTTGAAATGAAGGAAAAAATCTTAAGGGCAGCCAGAGAGAAAGGTCGGGTTACCCACAAAGGGAAGCCCATCAGACTAACAGCAGATCTCTCAGCAGAAACTCTCCAAGCCAGAAGAGAGTGGGGGCCAATTTTCAACGTTCTTAAAGAAAAGAATTTTCAACACAGAGTTTCATATCCAGCCAAACAAAGTTTCATAAGTGAAGGAGAAATAAAATCCTTTACAGATAAGCAAATGCTGAGAGATTTTGTCACCACCAGGCCTGCCTTACAAGAGACCCTGAAGGAAGCCCTAAACATAGAAAGGAACAACCGGTACCAGCCGTTGCAAAAACATGCCAAAATGTAAAGACCATCGAGGCTAGGAAGAAACTACAACAACTAACGAGCAAAATAACCAGTTAATATCATAATGGCAGGATCAAGTTCACACATAACAATATTAACCTTAAATGTTAATGGACTAAATGCTCCAATTAAAAGACACAGACTGGCAAACTGGATAAAGAGTCAAGAACCATCAGTCTGCTGTATTCAGGAGACCCCTCTCACATGCAGAGACATACATAGGCTCAAAATAAAGGGATGGAGGAAGATCTACCAAGCAAATGGAGAACAAAAAAAAGCAGGGGTTGCAATCCTAGTCTCTGATAAAACAGACTTTAAACCATCAAAGATCAAAAGAGACAAAGAAGGCCATTACATAATGGTAAAGGGATCAATTCAATGGGAAGAGCTAACTCTCCTAAATATATATGCACCCAATACAGGAGCACCCAGATTCATAAAGCAAGTCCTTAGAGACTTACAAAGAGACTTAGACTCCCATACAATAATAATGGGAGACTTCAACACTCCACTGTCAACATTAGACAGATCAACGAGACAGGAAGTTAACAAGGATATCCAGGAATTGAACTCATCTCTGCACCAAGCGGACCTAATAGACATCTATAGAACTCTCCACCCCAAATCAACAGAATATACATTCTTCTCAGCACCACATCGCACTTATTCCAAAATTGACCACATAATTGGAAGTAAAGGACTCCTCAGCAAATGTACAAGAATAGAAATTATAGCAAACTGTCTCTCAGACCACAGTGCAATCAAACTAGAACTCAGGACTAAGGAACTCAATCAAAACCGCTGAACTACATGGAAACTGAATAACCTGCTCCTGAGTGACTACTGAGTACATAATAAAATGAAGGCAGAAATAGAGATGTTCTTTGAAACCAAGGAGAACAAAGACACAACATACCAGAATCTCTGGGAAACATTTAAAGCACTACCACTCAACAGAAGAAAGGAAAGATTTAGTCATCACATTTTAGGGATGCAGTTATTGAAACAAAATTAACATTCACCTTTATAACTCAAAAAATAATTATATATTAATACACTAGTTACATAAATGTTGTAGCTTCTCAGTCATAAGAATGACTTCTTTGGTTGTTAATGTCCTACTAGTTCAACTACAGTAGCTTAGAGGATTTGCATAATAGGATTGCTTAATATATCCTGATATTAGAGAGTCCTAAGTATGTGAAAGCCCATCATACAACTTCAGTATTGCTCACCCAACATCTCCCCACCATAGAATTTGTTCCTTTGATTTGTAATCATGGCTTCCCTTTTTGTAGATTATGTTGTCCTTTTGGCCACATGCAACCCTCTCTTCTGGCTGCCTTCTTCACCAAGGGTTCCTGTATCTTTTCTGTGGAAAATAATATTCAATGTCAAACCTAGGTTGTAAGGCAGCATATTCCATTGGTCCAAATGAGCACAGGGGTAAGTATAGTGGAAGGAGAAGAGATACCACACATAGTATGTCAGAGATGGAAAAAGAGGCCTGGATTAATAACCAAGGTCCACAATTCACACCAATGTCTGTGACTTACTCTGCAATGTTAAAACATGTAATCATATTAGTTCTTAACAATCCATACCTCTCTTTTTTTGTTTTACTCTAGTTTTCTACGTCTCCAGCAACTTCTGTTTATCACACTGTATATTAACATGAGAAATTATGTCTTTGAATTTCAATGCAGCCTATGGAAGTCTCCAGGTTGTCTTTCTTCTACACTATCTTTGTCTCAAGTGTCTTGGAATTACCCCAAAGATATGCAGGATCATTGTACTGTCTTAAAAACAAAGCACTGGAAAGAAAAATTATTCAAGGAATTATCAAATGTAGCATGTATGATATTACAAGTAAAATCCCCAGACACGTCATATAATGATGAAAAGATTGATATGGAGAAATGTTGTCAAAATCTTATTCAGAATATATTTCTAGACTTGACCTTTCTTTTCTGTATTTTTCTTTTTCGCTATGACATTATTCATTTAAAAAATGTTAAGTGACTTTATTGTTTTGTTCCTTCTGCTCAAGATTATTTAGTATATTTTTGACTAATGTTATTTCACTTTTCCATTCTACAGCTGTTTTTCAACATATGAATGTATTCAATAATACCTTATTTCTTTGTTCCAGACCTCAGCCTAGTTGTCCCAAAAAGCTAATGAATGAAGAAAATGCTGTCCTGGTTTGTTTGTTTGTTTTCGGATAAACAGCTTAGATAGAGCAAATGCATATTTTAAAATTTTGAGGTTTTCTGAAAAAATGTATTGTCTCAGCTTTCATTTTACAGAGGCCCTAGGATGCATAAAAATAACTCTTATGTCAGTGGCACAATACCCTTGATATTCCCCAAACCAAACTATTGAAAAATTAGCTCAAAATTAATGCTAAAAATTCAAAGCAATTGTGAAAATATCAAAAGTTTAATGCCAAAATTTACAAAGTCGACCTTTCAAAGTATTTGTTGCTTCTGAAATAAAAACTTCTCCACAAGGACCAATACACCAAAAGCACAAGTATACAACCCTGATTCCAATCCCATAGTCACATTACATTAGAAATCCTGTAGCATCTACATAAATAATTCCAAGATATCATTGGTACCTGCCAGGAACATTTGGAAAATGCCTGAGATGGCAGATAATGAAAGAAGGACAACAGGTATATTCTCAGGTGTCTGTTTAGCAAATATCTAAAATTATGCATAGACCAAAACACACCATGGGTGTGCCTATGGTATACACCATCACTATATATTTGTAAATTACATTTTGTGGTAAAGCAAGGGACACCAAAGCACAGAACCACAATGTAAAAAGTGAAATCCATAAAAATAACAAATTCATAACACATTTTTTTTCCAACCAGGAAAAAGCCAGAGGTTAGAGGTATAGCAAGACTTTGGCCTTCTCTCTCCAGCACTCAGTCGGGTCTGTAGTATGAACTGAGATGGCGCCACTATCGTGGCTTCCCACCAAGTCGCCATGCATGGAAATGCTGATGTTTACTTTATACGACACTTAGTCTACCTTGGCAAATACAGGAATTTTTATCATGAAAGGCATATTGCTAAAAATAAAAATAAAAAATAAAGCAAGTGGCATTGGCTTACCAGTATTGGGTATTCAGCTGATAGAAAAGAATAGATATTCCAGCCTGGGAAGCAGATAATCTGTATTATGAGGGAGGAAATCTTTGACTAATCTATGGTCAGACATATAATAGCTAGAGGGAAAACCACATGTCGACTAATGCTCTGGTCATAGGAACAGCGATTTTTAGAAAGAGTGAAAGTCTTCAAAAACATTGCAAATAAGAGGTGAAGTCAGGAGAGCTTTGTGCAGCTTTTATGCAGAGATGGTTGAGAGTAAAGAGAGTGCAAAGAACAAGATGATGTTGCACTGGACTCCAAATTGTAGGAATCAGATTCAGAGCAATTCTTCAGTGACAGAGATCCAGCAACTCATTTAAATAAAGTGACATTCTCCCGGGAAAAGCACATCACAGAATAAAACAAATATGTTTCTGTTATCATGGTGCTTATATTCTTTGCGGAAAGGGAAACAGTTGAGTCAACAAGAAAGTAATTAATAGTAAAGACTGTGTAAGCAATTTTAAATGAGGGATGCAGCTTGAGCATCTTTGCATAGATCATGTAGACCCTCCTGGGATAATAGTTGAAATGCTACCTGAATTGAACATGAGGGTGCTCATATAACAAGAGAAATGCTTCTTGGCAAAAAATAAAATTAGGTGCAAAGGTAGAAACTTGTTTATACTTTTCAAAGGAAAAGCAGTCATTGTGCCCTGGGAGAAAGGAACTCTGGCGAGAGGAGTGTTCAATGAGACCCCTCAGAGTCACCTTTTGCAGAGCAACTCTCATTGCTGGATGAAATTTCTTCTGCAGTACATACAGAGGAACATGTCAGTCAGTGTAAGGGACATAGATAGCCTTGCAATCTCAGACAAAATGCCCAAAGACATGAATAGAGCTTGCACTCTCTAAGCAATTTTTAAATGACTGTGACACACCTCATACCTGGAACTTTGTTAATGAACACTTTACAGGAACCCATGGAAGAATAGATCACTTTAATGTACTTCATGACATCAGATGAGTTTATCCTTTCACCTGGCATGATTTATGTTCAGATTTTATCTGTAGACACAGGTAAAGTAATTAAAGGTGCAAAGTTGTTAAAGAGAGTCAAAAAGGAAGATCCCTCTGAAAATAAAAGATAATATGATTGGAGTATAAAATTAGGGATTTAGGCAATAAGCCTGATCCAAAGTTTCCTTGAATCCATTTCCTTCATTGGCTGAAGGCACAACTTTGAGTAGACAGATGCTGAAGGGAGTGTATTGTTCAATTAGGCTGCGTGTCAGAAGCGGGTGCAAGCAGAAATAATGCTTTAATTCCACTCTTTGCTTCCAAGCAGATGTCAGCGCTATGAAGCATGGAGGAGCCTGGGCATCTCCTGCACTCACCTCCAGTCGCCATTTTTCCCCCTCTCTGCCCTCTCCCCACCTCTAGCACATCTAATGTGGCAGGCCAGTGGGATTATATTTGGTGGACTGAAAACAATTTTTTTTTTTTTTACTTTTCCATTTGAACCATAAGTTTTGCTTTCCACAGGTCCCCAAAGTTTCAAAGTCACACCAGGTTTGTTCCCAGTGCCTCTTCATTTTCAGCACAATGAGGTCCAGTGTCTGAGGACCAGCAGCATCACCTGGAGAAAGACAATTCTACAGCAGGAGAAGCGGAGCACAGCTTGCAGACACAGTGACTCTTTTTCAGAAGTAACAGAGTGCTGGCAGCCCTGGTTCGCTCTGCGCACTTCCTCAGTCTGGTCACCCACTCTGGCCATGCTTGAGGAGCCCTTCAGCCTGCCGCTGCACTGTGGGAGCCCCTCTCTGGGCTGGCCTAGGCCAGAGCCAGCTCCCTCTGCTTGCTGAGGGGTGTGGAGGGAAACGTGTGGGTGGGAACCAGGGACCAGCCTTCACGGGCTAGCACGAGTTCCAGGTGGGCATGGACTCCACAATCCCTGCACTCAGAATGGCTGCCCGGCACCACCGGCTGGACAGTGAGGGGCTTAGCACCTGGGCCAGCAGCTGCGGAGGTTGTGCTGGGTCCCCCAGCACTGCCTGCCTGCCGAGCCGCCTTCGAATTCTTGCTGGGCCTCAGCCACCTTCCCTGCAGGGCAGGGCTCGGGACGTGCAGCCTGCCATGCCAGAGCCCCGCCCCCGCCCCGTGGCCTTGCAGACGTCCGGAGCCTCCCCTACAGGTGCGGCCCCTGCTTCACGGTGCCCGGGTCCCATTGACTGCCCAAGGGCTGAGGAGTGCTGGCGCCAGGTGCAGGACTGGTGGGCAGCTCCCCACTAGGCTGGGGGTGGGATCCACTAGGGGAAGCCAGCTAGGCTCCTGAGTCAGGTGGGGACTTGGAGAAATTTTATGTCTAGCTGGAGGATTGTATATGCACCAATCAGCACCCTGTGTCTAGCTCAAGGTTTGTAAATACACCAATCAGTGCTCTGTGTCTAGCTAATCTAGTGGGGACTTGGACAACTTTTCTGTCTAGCACTCTGTGTCTAGCTAAAGGATTGTAAACACTCCAATCAGCACTCTGTGTCTAGCTAAAGGCTTGTAAACGCACCAATCAGCACCCTGTCAAAACTGACCAATCAGCTATCTGTAAAATGGACCAATGAGCTCTCTGTAAAATGGACCAATCAGCAGGATGTGGGTGGGGTCAGATAAGGGAATAAAAGTAGGTTGCCCAAGCCAGCAGTGGCAACCCCCTCAGTCACCTTCCAGGCCATGTAGGCTTTATTCTTTAGTTTTGGGCAATAAATCTTGGTGCTGCTCACTGTTTGGGTTCGCACCAGCTTTATGAGCTGTAATGCTCACGGGGAAGGTCTGCACGTTTGCTCCTGAAGCTTGAGAGACCACAAATCCATCAGAAGGAAGAAACTCCACACATGTGGACATCAGAAGAAACAAACCTCCATACACACCGTCTTTACGAAGTGTAACACTCACAGTGAGGGTCTGAGTCTTTATTCTTGAATTCAGCGAGAAGAACCCACCAATTCCAGACACATTTCCACACTTTCAAGGTGCCATAGATGGCTGTCACAACTCCTTTCTTTGTAGAAATCATGAGTGACATCAGTGATAGCACTTGGGGAGGCTCGCACCCTCCTTGTGCAGCTAGCGGTCTTAGTGCCCCCTCCAAATTTTGTCAGTGGATGCCATTTCTCCACAATAATCCACAGATATTGTAATACAGATAATCGTACTTTATACTTTCGCAAGTTTTCAAGAAAAAAAAATGATTTAACTTCTACAGAAATTTTTTAAGCATCTAGAGTCATTTATGCTAGCACTTACCAGCAAGACACAGTAATCATAGTGATGTGCTTGTAACTATTATGAATAATAAATGGACATTTGGACTGATTTTAAACTGTAAGGGATTTGCTTTTGGAAGCATGCATTTATTTTTTATATACTTTTTTAGGTAAATGCTATGAATATATAAAACTAGGGTATCAAGTATTTCTCACGTAATTGGTATCATTTTTTAATGTAATCCAACACATTTGAAGGAGAACAACATGCTAATTTTGTTAGTACATAAAGTGACTGATGTTTTCTGAATAAAGCAATAGCAATTAAAAGTGAAGACACTGAAATATATGAGGCAAGAGTAAACAATGACAGAATAAACATTACGGCTTGGCAGTGGATTAAAGAGTATTTTATTTGTTACAGTGTTTCAAAATTGAAGGCATTAGCTCAAAATTTAGAATTTTAAGGTATCCATTAACCTAACAAAAGGAAATTATGTATAGACATTGTGTATTTGGAGAAATCAAATCACATAAAATAGAGGGGAAATGTACTTCTCAACTTCATCTAAACCTCTCAAATTAGGAAAATCTAAAACCTGAAAAATAGGCTATGTTGCTTATTTTTATTTTTTAACTTATGAAGAAAAATTCTTGGAATTTGAAGAGCAGTTTTCCAATGAGAAGAGCGTATGTACCCAACCTCATTCAGTGTTTATTTTTTAAAACAAATATTTAATTTTCAGTTCTAGCTTTGAGAAGTTTTCTTTTTTTTTAACTGTTTGCATGAATATATATATATATATATATATATATATATATATTTTATTATACTTTAAGTTCTAGGGTACATGTGCATAACGTGCAGGTTTGTTACATATGTATACTTATGCCATGTTGGTGTGCTGCACCCATCAACTCGGCAGCACCCATCAATTCATCATTTATATCATGTATAACTCCCCAATGCAATCCCTCCCTCCTCCCCCCTCCCCCTCCCCATGATAGGCCCCAGTGCGTGATGTTCCCCTTCCCGAGTCCAAGTGATCTCATTGTTCAGTTCCCACCTATGAGTGAGAACATGTGGTGTTTGGTTTTCTGTTCTTGTGATAGTTTGCTAAGAATGATGGTTTCCAGCTGCATCCATGTCCCTACAAAGGACGCAAACTCATCCTTTTTTATGGCTGCATAGTATTCCATGGTGTATATGTGCCACATTTTCTTAATCCAGTCTGTCACAGATGGGCATTTGGGTTGATTCCAAGTCCTTGCTATTGTGAATAGTGCCGCAATAAACATACGTGTACATGTGTCTTTGTAGTAGAATAATTTATAATCCTTTGGGTATATACCCAGTAGTGGGATGGCTGGGTCATATGGTACATCTAGTTCTAGATCCTTGAGGAATTGCCATACTGTTTTCCATAATGGTTGAGCTAGTTTACAATCCCACCAACAGTGTAAAAGTGTTCCTATTTCTCCACATCCTCTCCAACACCTGTTGTTTCCTGACTTCTTAATGATTGCCATTCTAACTGGTGTGAGATGGTATCTCATTGTGGTTTTGATTTGCATGTCTCTGATGGCGAGTGACGATGAGCATTTTTTCATGTGTCTGTTGGCTGTATGAATATCTTCTTTTGAGAAATGTCTGTTCATATCCTTTCCCCACTTTTTGATAGGGTTGTTTGTTTTTTTCTCGTATATGTGTTTGAGTTCTTTGTAGATTCCGGATATTAGCCCTTTGTCAGATGAGTAGGTTGCAAAAATTTTCTCCCATTCTGTAGGTTGCCTCTTCACTCTGATGGTAGTTTCTTTTGCTGTGCATAAGCTCTTTAGTTTAATTAGATCCCATTTGTCAATTTTTGCTTTTGCTGCCATTGCTTTGGTGTTTTAGACATGAAGTCCTTGCCCATGCCTATGTCCTGAATGGTACTACCTAGATTTTCTTCTAGGGTTTTTATGGTATTAGGTCTGACATTTAAGTCTCTAATCCATCTTGAATTAATCTTCGTATAAGGGGTAAGGAAAGGATCCAGTTTCAGCTTTCTACTTATGGCTAGCCAATTTTCCCAGCACCATTTATTAAATAGGGAATCCTTTCCCCATTTCTTGTTTCTCTCAGGTTTGTCAAAGATCAGATGGCTGTAGATGTGCGGTATTATTTCTGAGTACTCTGTTCTGTTCCATTGGTCTATAGCTCTGTTTTGGTACCAGTACCATGTTGTTTTGGTTACTGTAGCCTTGTAGTATAGTTTGAAGTCAGGTAGCGTGACGCCTCCCACTTTGTCCTTTTGACTTAGGATTGTCTTGGCAATGCGGGCTCTTTTTTGGTTCCATATGAACTTTAAAGCCGTTTTTTCCAATTCTGTGAAGAAACTCATTGGTAGCTTGATGGGGATGGCATTGAATCTATAAATAACCTTGGGGAGTATGGCCATTTTCACGATATTGATTCTTCCTATCCATGAGCATGGTATGTTCTTACATTTGTTTGTGTCCTCTTTGATTTCACTGAGCAGTGGTTTGTAGTTCTCCTTGAAGAGGTCCTTTACATCCCTTGTAAGCTGGATTCCTAGGTATTTTATTCTCTTTGAAGCAATTGTGAATGGAAGTTCATTCCTGATTTGGCTCTCTGCTTGTCTGTTACTGGTGTATAAGAATGCTTGTGATTTTTGCACATTAATTTTGTATCCTGAGACTTTGCTGAAGTTGCTTATCAGCTTAAGGAGATTTTGGGCTGAGACGATGGGGTTTTCTAAATATACAATCATGTCATCTGTAAACAGGGACAATTTGACTTCTTCTTTTCCTAACTGGATACCCTTGATTTCTTTCTCTTGCCTGATTGCCCTAGCCAGAACTTCCAACACTGTGTTGAATAGGAGTGGTGAGAGAGGGCATCCGTGTCTTGTGCCAGTTTTCAAAGGGAATTTTTCCAGTTTTTGCCCATTCAGTATGATATTAGCTGTGGGTTTGTCATAAATAGCTCTTATCATTTTGAGGTACGTTCTTGTGGGAATTTGCGATCACCTAATCTCTCAAGGGAGGGCCTTGTTCACATGCAAAATCATCAGGAAGAGGGTCCTCCTATCTTCCTGGCCTTCACAAGATTGCTCTGGGGAACAAATCACGGTAGCTGTATGCAGCTCCTACAAACTCTGAGGACGTTTATAAATAAATACTTTCTTGATATGCAGTAAAAGGAATTTTTTTTCCTGTGTACTCTGTAAAAGCAAAATATTAAGTGAATGAACAATTCAGGATGACGGATTTAAACATCCAACAATGTGTTTTGGGATTGTTGTTAAGGAGAAAGTGTGAATTTCGGGACGACTGAACAAGTAAACAATGGCAGTCATATCCGATATTTTTTGACAAAATGGTGTGACTAGTTGAAAACTTGAAAAAATTATTACATAAATGTTTAATTTTAAACAACACACTAAAATGCAAAAAGTCTAAAAATACTGAAGAGCTTCCCTTTCTGAAACAAAACAAAATATGTGTTTGTTTAGGTTGACAATTTCTTTTTTGAATCAGCGCGAGTGTTGTTCAAAGTGGGAAGTAAGCCTCAGGATCCAGAATTTAAGACAGAAGAAAACAAACAAATTTGAAAACTCACACCTTACCATTGTAATGAATTTTATGTGGATACAGTGGGTACATTTGGATGACCATGGCGGGAGAGTGAGTGGTTGGTGGATGAAACTCTGAGGAACACACCCAGCAATGAGAATGGGAAATTAAATGCATGCAGGAAGTTAGAGTGGCAGAAAAAGAGTCCTCCGGTAGCTGCTGTGACCTGGGCTAGGAGATAGGAGATTGTCACCACAAGGAGCTCTGCATGTAATCAGCGTGGCCAGCAACAGGGAGTTGAGTGAGTGTTGTATATGAGGAGATCAGTGTCTGTACGTGCTGACACTTGCGGCCACATGTCTTGGTCTAGAGTTTCGTCCCTGTGTTAGCACTGATGATGTGATGTATAGAACTTAATAGGTCTCTAGGTGTAGGTTGAAAAGGAAAATTTTCCTGAGTAAATTTAGATCTTCTGTGTAATGAAAGAGCCAAAGTTATGGACCATTGGATTCCATATACTCTGAGATAAAGATATGCTGGCATAAGAAGACATTGTTGTAGAGGAATAATAAGGGAATATATTTGATGACCCAAGCTATCTACACTCAGCCTGGACCCTGAGAAGCAAAAGCACTTTTTACTGTCTACATTAACATGACTTGGTTATTCAGTTGTCTTCAGTGGGTCTCCTTTTCAGAGACTGTGCAGCTCCAGCACAGGTTTGATTTTTCATTCCAGGAATGTTGAGAAAGATCCATCATCCTTTCCATGGGAAGCGTCAGTAGTCAGTATGTGCCAGAGGATTCTTTTAATCCTCCTCTCAAAATCCCCACCTTGCTATTTCTACCAATCCTGACCTGTTGGATCGTGATCCACACCCAGTCCTAATCAGGCACCTGTTTTGAAAGTTATGCTTTATATACACTTCCAATTATCAAGGAATTACCAACTTACTGTCTCCCTACAATCCCTGCCACCAGGGACTGGCACAGCTTTGTGAGGCAGTGTTCCTCCTTACCTCGGTGAGAAGTAAACTTGGCCTTGTCTTAGCAGCTTGTGTTGGTGATATCTGGGGGACCAGGTTTGACAAATGTCTAGAAGTAATAGAGTTTCACAAAATACTCAATAACAATCTTTATTGTAAAACAAAGTTTATGAAATCTAATTTCATAATACTTATTTAATTTCTTCTTCCTGTAAATAACACATTTGTAAAACAATAGGAGTTTTATTGGTTTATTTATTTGTGTTGATAGAAAAACATCTGGTAAATGCTTTATTAAACAGAAAAAAATACTGTAACAAAACATCAGCCATCTTGCATTTTTAGGTATCTGGAAGTGAAAAATGTGGCAGTCGTGAACTACAGAAAGTGGAAAAACCTATTTATGGTGATGGTTGCACTAATGGAGCCTGGTTTTTAAATATTTATTGTTAAGAAGACTGAGTTCTTCAACACGGCACAAATAAGAAAATAGTTTTCGCATTCATGGTGCCAAATTCTTCTTAGTGCACTATGCAATCTACATTTTTAAAATAAAAATAATAATATTTATAGTAATTTTTAACCACTAGAAATATTTAACCATTAAAGGTGTGTGTGTGTGTATTCTTAGGTGGCCCTTCTTAAAAATATATTCATTTAAAAATACAACCTCAAGTAAATATAGGAACTAAATAAGCATCAACTGAAATAAATATGGAAAGAAATAGAAAAATCAAAAATTGTAGGTGATTATTAGTACACCCCTTCAAAAAACTATGAGATTAATTGGATAATCAACAATAATCAGAGCTATTAAAGATATAAAAGATAGAAATATATTCAAGCTCTTACATTTTGGATAACACATTTTTTTTATCAGAAACAGAAATTTACAAAATGTTTCCATATCTGTATTTAACACAGGAAACACCAACAAATTCCAAAAAACAAATGTTCAGGGCTGTAATGTTTCACTCACTTCAGTGGATGCCTTTCATGTGGAATATAACTGAGGTTTCCTAGAGTTAAACAGAGCTGTGATTCTCAGCGTCATGCAGTAAAGTTTCTGTAACCAAAAAGCAATAAGAATAAAGATTAATAAAGTTGGCTGAATAATCTTAAGAGGTTGGGAACTAAATAGCATTTTATTAAGCAAAGTCTAAGTCAAGAGGATCAGAAAAACAATCAAGAAATATAACTGCAAAATAATAATAAAAATGAGTCAAGTTAAAATGTTACTTAGAAGATAATTAATAGTGTTAAATAAAATTATCAGGAAACTAGAAATGAATGAGTTAACCCTCAACCTGTAAAAGTTGGGAAAAAAATAGAAAACAAACAAGAAATAAGGAAAAGTAGCAATGACTAAAATCAATGAAATGAAGCAAAAGGAAAAAAAAAAAAAAAAAACAAGTAAGAAGAACAAAACCACAGTTATATAGCCACAGTCTCTGAAAAGTCCAATAATATAAACATCTGATGAGGTAGATCACCAAATAAGAGAAAAGATGGAAATAAACCAAGCAGAAAAATTTAAAATAATGACAAAATACTAAAAAATGAAAATTAAATTAAGTGGATGAGTACTAAGAAAATTATAATGCACCAAAATTGGTACAAAAATTGTAAGTAGACCAAAAAGTAAGTTATTAGAAAATGAAATTATGGGAGTAAAAGTTGTTCCCTCCCAACATTTTATACCTTCCAAAAAATTATTACCTACCTTTTGTGACTTTTCATCTCACAAAATAGAAAAAGAAAAATAGAAAGCTGTTCAGATTCTTTTATGAGGCTACTATATTCTTCATTCCAAACCCACATACATGTTCAAGGATAATACGAGAAAATAAAACTGACAAATTTGTAGATGTAAATGACTAAATATTAATTAAACAAGTCTAGACATATATATAAAACAGCAATGTGTTATGATCAAATTGATCTGATTCCAATATAAACATTATGCAAGAACAGAAAAAAAGAATCAATGTTTTTATCTTACTAATACAATAGAGGAAAAAATATTATATAGATACGGAGTGAATATTTGATGAAATTCAATAAATAAAACATCTTGGCAAGCTCGGAGCAAAAAAGGGAATGTCCCAATATGGAAAGAATTATGTAAAAAAAAAAAAAAATCTACTTCAATTATAGTTGAAACTTTAGAACTGCCCCCTAGTAACAGCCACAATGGAAGTCTGCCCATTAGCAAAATGACTGTCTGCCGTGGTCTGTATGTCTTTGCCAATACTACAAGAAAATTTTGAGAAACAGTCATGAGAATTCAAAGAGAGAGATGTGCAATAGTGACAATCCATGAAATACTGTCTTTGTGAGTTTAATGCACCACACAAGAAAGCCTGAGTTACTTAGAGTTGCTTTTTTAGTTTTGGTAGAATGTTTGCACAACATATGGGTAAAACAAAAAAGAGAAATCTTTGCAGATGCTAGAGTTGAGGAACTCATGCACATCACCATTTAGAGATTTAGTTCTCTCTGGGGTGAAATCATGCACAAACATTTGACCTGAAATCCACTTTTTATAATGCTAATGAGGACAACAGTAGCTGTATTCACCCCAGGGTCTATCTCTATTATCTATTTCTCTACCTACTTACCTATCATCTACAGCTATATACTCTTTATGTGAGCATTTCTATAATACCTGGGGAGGAAAGACATTGAGAACCCCCCCTTTTCATTTTGAAGTTTAATATTATCAAAACTTGTCTGACTTGCTGGCAGGAAAGGGTCCTAAGTTACAATTAAACTTGCCATGAAGAGGTGTCAGGCTCAAAACTAAATGTTAGTGTGAATTTATTTCCCTGGCAGCGAGGGACTGTATTTAGCAACTGTAGATCTGCTAATCCTGGCATGGTAGTTGTGCTCTGAACATGTAGTTAAAGGAACAGAGATTGAACACTGGATTGTTACAGAGAACCAGGAGACACCACTACCCCCATAGAATGGACAGATGAGCAAGAATAACCCTGACAGTGGGCATTTAGGACATACTGTATCCTAGACGGAGCATTAAACAAACAAACAAAAAATGCAGGGGAAGCTACTGGGGTGATCAGATGTTGTAGAGCTCTTGCCAACTGCTGTTTGCAAACCAGTTTACAAATCCTTTCAAAGTGGAAATGTGAATTCTGTGCCATATTGTAGGAATGTGGAGGCTTACACAATTAATTGGATCTGAAAAAAATAAAATTGGCAGGAGGGGAAATGATTATTTAAAAATATTGAATTTGTCTAAATATACTTATTCTATTAATATACCCAGAAGCTAGATGACTAACATTTTTTCATCACAGTAGTAGCAATAAAATTACAGATCAATTAGCTTAACACTGTCCTGTTAAAATGATATTACATAAGATTACCTGTCAAATGAATGAAGCATAACTTTTAAAAAATGCTTAAATTATTTGATATAATTTGTACAATTTGAAATACTAAACAGTTAGAAATGTATATTCCTTATATATGATGTCTTATGAAGTTCTTGAATTATTAATATTTTATAAAGTTTTAACAGAACAACATGCAATTTTCTGCTGAAGTGGGATAACTTTTACCCCACACTCCAGCAAAGTAGAAGGCAGCTGCTCAACTTCGGAATGAAGGGGTTTTGGTTTTGGTTTTGGTTTTGGTTTTGGTTTTGGTTTTGTTTCAGTCAAACTGCCTGGCAACCTTACTAGCTATGTAACCTTGGACAAACCTGACAGCTTCCCTAACTTTCGTTAATTTATCCATGGAATGTGTTATGAGGATTTAATAATGTAAAAAGAGTTAAAGTTGTAAACATACCAGGCATACGATAGACCATTTGTGGTACGCATTACTCAGAGACTGACCTGGATTGAGACCCAGGGCAGCATTACATTTCTGAATAGGTACTTCTTGGCAACCTTGCTTTGTATCTGTTGGCTAATCCATCAGTGGCTATGAGGAAGGAACAACTGGGATACCTCACTACGCTCTCTCATTTCTTCTTTCCTTCTCTGGTACTAAGTCTGCCTAAAGTGTAGAATGTTGCAACCACCATAGGAAAGTGCAGGCTTAGATGAGTTAAACCAGCATGAGGCATCATAGCATGGTATTAAAACGAAAACAAAGCAAAACTGCCCTGGGGTTCTGGAGAGATTAGTTCTAGCCAAACCTCTGCCACTATCTTCATGGCATTCTATATATTTCTTAACTTTTCTGATTTCCATTTTTCTCATACTTAAAGTTAAGAAGGTTTACCATTGTTTTTAGTTAATATTTTAGGAGTTATACACTAGTATTAGGTGAGAAAAATAAAAGGTAACAAGAAGTTTCAGGAAAAAAAGCAAATTAATCATTCTTTCCTGGTGATACAAGCATTTGCCCCGAAGCACCTTGAATGAAAGATGATTAAAAAATATGCCAGTCTGATTGTTATGCTTTTCTAAGTGAATTATTCCTTCTTTCTAAAATATATTAGAACGTTTTCTTTGTCTTTGATATATTTAAAGCTTACTGTAATGTATTTACGGTAGGTTTTTCCTTGGATACTCTATGAATCTTCTCATGGAGAGAATGGTCAACTGATGTGTCAAAGACAAAATAATAACAAATTTAAAGATACAATTGGTTTTTATTAACAATTCTAGAATAAGGCAACATCTCATTGTATCAAATAGAGTAGGTATTCTGATGAGCTGAGCAGGGGGGATTAGCATTGGAGACAGAAAAGGCTAAAGAAAGCAGAAATAAGGTCATTTCAGTTACTTGCTGTATAGAGTTAAAATAGAGGGTACTTCTTTGTCATGACAGCTCAGGGAAAATGGGCCCCTTCTGATTAGTTGCTGTGACTCTCCTGTTTTTCTTTTTCTTTTTCTTTTTTTATTTGAAAACTGACCCATTTCAGTTTAATACACGGCACCTTGCATGAGTGACTCTATTCTGGTTTGGTCTGGTCTGTTGGGCCCTAGTACAGGAGCCCAGTCCAAAACAATGATATCCCATAAATTTTGTTCAAACTCCCCTCTTTTGGTCAGATACTCACCTAAGTGAGCATGTGAGTGAAACATAGGACCCATGTTACTCTCAGTTGCCACCATTCTGTGTTTCAGTCTCAACATGTCATTCATAGGTCATATGTTATCACATGTTTCTTTGAGATTTTATGTCTTGAGGCAGAAGGAGACCATTTGGTGTTAAGCAGATGGCTGCGTGCAGGTATTTAAAACTTTTTGACAGGTGACAGTGCACCAGGGAGACTACTATTACGACTATCAGGAGGATAATTTCAAGAGTTTGGCATATGCTCCTTAGCCAGGGTTCTCATGAGTAAAACAAACAAAAATCAACAAAAGAAAAACGAAAGTTAATGATGAAAACAACTATAAACTGAGTCTCTGAGTCCAGAGGGCACTCAATTGAAATTTTTATATTTGAACCTGAGGAATATTTTTCTGCTCTACAGGTTGAATGTCTCTGTATTGTTCCGTTCTCACATAAAGAACTACCTGAGACTGGGTAATTTATAAAGAAAAAAGGTTTAATTGACTCACAGTTCTGCAGGCTATAAGAAGTTGTGGTTGGGGCGGTCTCAGGAAACCTACAGTCATGGTAGAAGGACAAAGGGACACAAGCACACCTTCATATGGCAGAGCAGGGGAGACAGACCAGAGGGAGAGGTGCTACATGCTTTCAAAAAATCTGGATCTCATGAGAACTCATGCACTATCACAAGAATAGCAAGAGGGACATCTGCCCCCCATGAGCCAATCACCTCTCACCAGGTCCCTCCCCCAACATTGGGGATTACAAGTCAACATGAGATTTGGGTTGGGGCACAGAGCCAAACCATATCAATCTCTAGTTGTGGCACTGAGCATTTTGGTGAACTCTCTGAGTGAACTGCACGTTAGGCACAAGCCCATGAAATTTACTTCAAGCTGTCCAGCTTCAGTCTGTAGGGCTTCAGGGACAGAGCAGTTCTTGTTCTTAGAGATGACAAGTGGGAGAAAATGGGATTGTAGGAAAACAGAAGGGTTCAGGTCCAGTCCAGTTTACAGGTAAATAATAAAAAGCTTCAAAACCGTGAACAGGGCAAAATCTAGTAACAGGTATACCATTTTCTTCTGAAACATTACCTTTCTCTTTACTGTCACCCCAATCCAACTGAAGTTAACCACAGAAGACCAATTTGTCTGCAAAATAGGACTAGTCTCATTAAACACAGCCTGATTATTAAGTGTACCAAGAATAGTGATTACCTATATGGGCACATTTTAAGTGTGCTTTGCTGGAACTTTTGACGAGGAATTTCAGATTCGATGTTTCAAAGCCCAGTGAGGTCAAGAAGCCAAGCCGACGACTTGCCATCATACTGTATTTGGAACACCTAAAGATTTGGGTGAATTCTCTTCTCAAGGTCCCCAAAATAAAACTTTAAACATGGTTCTTTCCTCTGTCTTTTTACTTCCTTGACTGATACACATCAAATAATTTATTTTTAACACCTGAAGATTTGGGTGAATTCTTTTCTTCTCAAGGTCCCCAAAATAAACCTGTAAGCACAGCTTTTCCCTCTGTCTTTTGATTTTTTTGACTCACATGCATCAAATAATTTATTTTAACTCTGCCTTCTGCTCTTAGGTTGGATTTATAGTTTTATTACCTGAGACATCTAAGAGATACCATAAACTTGTTGACTAGTAGTAAATTTAGGTAAAAATGCATGTGTGCGTGCATTTTTAATGCTGACAATTTTGAAGACATTTCCATTTTAATTTATTAAAATCTTAAAACCAGTTTTATTTGCCAAAAATTAAACCAAATCACATGAATGTGGGAACATATTGGGTCAGTTTCTACTTTTCTGAAGGTTTTGTAACTATTTAATTTGTATGAGAACTCATTTATCCGTAAGCCAATTTGAACAGAACTCCTTCAAAGCATTTAATAAATTAGTTGTACACAGTCTGGAGGCAGAAAAATATCATATATATACAAACAGACATGCATACATAAACATACAGATACATGCAAAGATCTTAAAGTTTTAGTTAAGATTTTCTATTTGCCAGTTCCAATTTTTTCCTACCCTTTGAGATTACCAGTTTTTCAACTGTCTGTTCCATTGTCCTAAGCAATTGTGAGGTAGACCACTCTAAATTGTCATTTCCAAAGGGATGGGTCCTAGCTAGAAAATTTACATATCAAAGGCAAAGAATTTAGATTTTAGTTCTAAATACCTCAGTTTGCTGGGATAAGGAAAGGCATAAAGAGCCAAGTTTGGACAAGATAGTCAGCAAAGGCAATGTTATATGAAATTCTAGGCTTTCCAGTTCAGCTCCCATGTCTTACTAGTCATAGCAGAGTTCATTAGCAAGCATTTACTATCCCTGGGGTCAGCATAGATGGCTCTGAACTCAAGAATTTAGGAGGATGTAAAGGTAGCTAAAGAAACAAACCCAGTTAACCTGAGGATTTCACTTTTATAAACATTTATCTAGCATTCTCTTTTTCTGAAGGAAGCGATGGTAACTAATTAAAAACACTATCAGATTTAATTGTTCTTATCAATTAATTGCTTAAGCACTTCCTTTGCCTTTTGTAGAGTCTTTTAAACAGACAGTTTTTAAAAAATCTTTTTTAGAAGTTTCTGCACATCAATTAAAATAGGCTTCTCTGGATAAGTCTAATTTGGGAGCCCTTATTTCCAAATGCACTTCATCAGTGAATACTCTTGTACATCTGAAGTGTTCCACATTAGCAGCAGCAAATCCATGTGAGTCTGCAGCAACCTCAGTTCTTGCCTCCTCGGAAGAAAACATTTGACTAAGGGGCGGAAGGCAGAAGGAGACACTGAGGAAAGTTTTAGAGCAAGAGTGAAAGTTTATTAAAAAGTTTGTAGGCTGGGCGTGGTGGCTCGCGCCTGTTATCCCAGCACTTTGGGAGGCCAAGGCAGCTGGATTACCTGAGGTCAGGTGTTCGAGACCAGCCTGGCCAATATGGTGAAACCCTGTGTCTACTGTTATAAATGAAGTTTCAGTGCCACAAAGGAAATAGCACTCAAATATAAAATTTTCTTTTTAATTCTCAGCAAGGCAAGTTACTTCCATAAAAGGGTAAGCCCTTACAGATGGAGGAATGGTGAGCACACACCTGGAGAAGGGAGGGAAAGGCGTTCTTATTCCTGACACCTGTGTCCCCTGCTGCTTGTCGTTCCCCTACTGGCTAGGGTTAGACTGCACAGGCTAAACTAATTCCGACTGGCTAATTTAAAGAGAGTGATGGGGTGAGTGGTTTGGTGGGAAAAAAAATGGTTATGCAGGGTGGAGAATGAGTCAGGGCGGAGCAGGTAGCAGGTAATCCGAACGAGTCAGTGTGAAGCAGGTAATTGCAATGAGTCAGGGTGGAGCAGGTAATGGAAAAAGGTTGCTTTATGAGGAAGTTAAGTTTAAACATAGAGGGCAAAGAATTGAACATACTGATGTATTTATTCTTTGAAAATAAATTTGGAACTCATATTTAACACTACTAAAAATAAAAAAAATTAGCCAGGTGTGGTGGCACACGCCTGTAATCCCAGCTACTCGGGAAGCTGAGGCAGAATTGCTTGAGCCTGGGAGGCAGAGGTTGCAGTGAGCCGAGATCATGCCACTACACTCCAACCTGGCTGACAGAGCAAGACTCTGTCTCAAAAAAAAAAAAAAAAAAAAAAAAAAAAAAAAAGTTTATAATGGGAAAGAAAGGAAGTACACTTGGAAGACAACCAAGCTGATGACTTGAGAGACTCAAGTGTGCAGTTTGACCTTTGACTTGGGGTCTTCTACGTTGATGGACTTCCAGGGTTATGTTCCTTTATCCTTCCCTTGGGGCAGGCATCCATACGTACAGTGACTTGTCAGCACTTCAGAGGGATTGCATGCACAGTGTGCTTACTGGAGTTGTTCGCCTGCTCACTTGAGGCATTCCTCCTGTATCATTTGAGTGTTTCCTAGAGGAAGGTCATCGGGCAATTAAACTCTGCCATTTTGCTTCTCAGTGTGCATGCTTGAGCCTGCTCACCCGACTCCTGAGATCTTTTTATTTTTCTTTATTTTTTTGAGATGGAGTCTTACTTTATCACCCAGGCTAAGGTACAAAGGCACAGTCTCAGCTCACTGCAACCTCTGCCTCCCGGGTTTAAGTGATTCTTCTGCTTCAGCCTCCCAAGTAGCTGAGATTACAGGCACCCGCCACCATGCCCAGATAATTTTTGTATTTTTAGTAAAGATGGGGTTTCACCATGTTGGCCAGGCTGGTCTTGAACTCCTCACTCAGGTGGTCCACCTGCCTTGGCCTCCCAAAGTGTTGAGATTACAGGCGTGAGCCACCGTGCCCAGTCCGACTCCTGAGATCTTATCGGGAAGCTGCTGATAAGAGCTTCAGGTGTTTTCTGTCTACTGGGAAACTGCGTTTCCCTGGAGCCGACTGTGAGCACTTACTATTGTAGAGAGACAGTTGAACAGCCATCTGACCATTGCCACATGGTTGCCTGACACTCTTGGTAGTGGGGTGGCCCTCTTCTGCCCTGCTCATGTCTGAGTACCTACCTACTATAACACACATAATGGTACTGTAATTCACAATTATCTTTAGTAGGATTTTACTATTTGTGTATTTGCAGCTTCCAAGGCATAGCCAGAAGATAGAGCATTAGGTTCTTTAGAAATTAAGAATTCCATTTTTACGTTGTATCCTGGTGATATGGGATTTAAGAAGAAATTACTTAGGCATATAGCGAGGGTACAGAAATCCTTGGGAAAATTTTCCTTTTTAATAAAAAGAAGTCCCAAATCATTTTCTAACAAAGAGTAGCCTGTAAAGTCGAGGCATAGACAAGGAAGCTGGGAGTTTGCACAGGTGAATGTCTCCAGGAAAGAACTACCTGGGACTAGACATGTTCGAGATGGCAGCTCCGTCTTCCCTTCTCTGCCAGCCACGTATACAGTAAGGACCTGACAAGAGCAGAGACAAGAGGTGAGTTCATTTGCATAGTAAGATTAGGGTGGGGCAACCAGCCTTCCCTGAGGACTATGTAAATGTCACATCTGATCGAACCAGTCTGTGAGCCCTGCATAAACTGCCTCCTCAAGCTGGAATATAAAATCTGGCTTATCCACCTCCAGCCTTTTCCTCTCAGAAGTACCCTCTCTCTCACTAGAGACAGAGCTCTTTCCCTTTCTCTTTCTTTTGCCTATTAAACCTCCAATCCTAAACTCCTCGTGTGTGCCCCTATCCTAAATTTTCCTGGTGACAAACCCTGAGTATTTGCCCCAGATAACGTAACTGCTTCATTGGGTTTCTCAGAGCTGTAATAAAAGCTAAAAGACAAATGCCATTGGGTTGGGTCATACAATGTTTTCAGTGTTCCTCTTTGCGTGGAAATTTTCTTGAGGCTTTCAGGTGACCTAGTGTCATGTAACCTGCTCCGTGAGCCAGCTTATCCTTTCAAAGTAGTCCTGGTCGGAGGCAGGGGTGGGGGTGGACTCTAACAGCTGTTAGTGTCCTTCTCATTCCTGCTACTCAGCTTGGGGCTTGGCTCTGAGTTTCCCTCTATCAGCACAGCCAATGATTTTCCCTTATCTTAGTACACAAGAAAAGTAAATGAAAGGGGCTGGGCTCTGAGTTTTCCTGCCTGCAGGAAGGGGCTGTAACCTTGGCCATGTCAACTCCCTTTGACAGGTGGCTAGTTTCTCAGGGGTTCCATGAAGACCAGTCAGACCCCAACTCTCCCAGCACCTGGAGCGCTGATCACCTCAGTCCTGCAGGGAGATCTTGGGCAATGCACCACAACATTTCACACAAGATTGTTGTTTTGTTTTTTTGTTCGTTTTTTAAAGTTTCAATATGTTGTGTTTCTCAAAAATCTTTCTATATTTGCTCATGAGCTCTTAACCACTGGGGTTATCAGTTACTTTGTCAAGCAATGAATGAAGGGTAAATGAGATAACCTCCATTTCCATCAGCTTAAGCGACAGTCACCAACTTATCTGAGCCACCAGGACTGAAAATCGCGGTCCCCACATTTTCCTCATACTCTGCACCCAGTGACCAGAGAGCAGCAGCCTTAGGAAGGGAACTTCTCTGATCATTTTCCTGCCCTGGGAGTTTCTAGTTGACTGAGAATGTGATGATTGTCACAGGCATTGTTGGTGAATCCTGAGCTGTTTTCCCAGCTCTGACCAATCCTGGATGTGCCCTGAGGCCACTCTTGAGGGCATCCAGATTGGCACTCAGGTGTTGATGAAAAGTGTCAAACTTTGTAAAATATTTTAAGAGATTTCTTCTAAGCCAAATATGAGTGACCATGGCCCATGATATAGCTCTCAGGAAGTCCTGAGAACATGTGCCCAAGGTGGTTGGGGCACAGCTGGGTTTTATGTATTTTAGGGAGGCATGAGACATTAATCAAATACATTTAAGGAATACATTGGTTTTGTTCAGAAAGTCAGGACAATTCAAAGCAGGACTTCCAGGCTATAGGTAAATTTAAACATTTTCTGGTTGACAATGGTTGAGTTTATCTGAAGATCTGGGATCAAAGGAAATGTTCAGGTTAAGATAAAGGATTGTGGAGACCAAGTTTTATTGTGCAGAGGAAGCTCTCAGATAGCAGACTTCAGAGAGAGCAGGTTGTAAAACGTTTCTTATTGGACTTAAAAGGGTGCCTGCCTCTTAGTTGATTATCTCCTGGATTTGGAAAGGAATGAAAACAAAGGGGAAAAGGGATTCTCTATATAATGTGGATTTTTCCCTCAAGAGACTTTGCTGGTCAATTTCAAGGTATGGCAAGGAAATATATTTTGGGGTTAAATAATTTTTCCTTGTCTCATAATGTTATGCCAGAGTCAGATTGAGAAGTAAGTTATGATATGTAGAGACAAATAAAACTCATCTGATGAGAATTTATGGTTTGCAGGGCATGACTGCCTAGACCCCTTAGGTAGGAATTAGGGGATGATAAAAAATCAGAACTTAGTCGTCACGGGTTTCTCCCAGGTGTGGAGACAGGCATGACCCCCTCTCCAGGGCTAGCTGGGGAAGGGAGGCGCGGACTGCCACAGGCATGCTGCTGTTTCACCTTTTGACAAAGGCACCGAGCAGATGCCTTGCCTTTCTGAACAGAGACCCATTTCCTGGTTCAAACATCTTCAGTTTCTTATGTGTGCACACGTACACAACAATATTCCAGGCAGCACTGTTTATGCTGGCAAGTTATTTCAAATGACTTAAATGCCTATCAATCAGAGACTAGTTGCATTAATTATGCTGCAGCCATACTTTGCCACCTAAAAAGAATGAGGTAGGTTTATACATACTGATAAGGAAAGACCTTCAAAATACACTGGAAGGGATCCAACCTAGTTGGAGAACAGTTTTCAACACATGACCATCTGTGAGGGAAATCACAGAGGAAAGGAACAGTGATTAGGAAACAGGATAGAAATACTTATTTTCAACACATTTGCCTTTTGAATACTATTAAACACACACTACACAATACAAACCCACATCCATTTAGTATTTAAAATAATGAATTAAACTCACTTATCACCACAATCATGTAATTCTATACGCATAAAATAACATTAATAAAAAGGCTTGTATTTAATGAAGTCCAAATTCCTGCCTAACCACTAAAATAAATATCATAGGATAAAATAATAAATCAAGATTCTGAATTTTCTAATAATTAAAGCAGTCTTTTGCAAGTTCTGCATTGTTTGTTTTGAATGTCTAGAGCACAATTAAGCAAGTTCCTTTCCCAGCATCCTGAGTGATGTGCTCATAAGCTTATAGGAATTAACATTTTCCAAAGCTGCCTTGTTAACTAACAGTGAGTGCTTCAGGCACTGGGAGAACTGGTTTAATACACTCATTTTCTACTTCTTAGGCAAGTTTTCAGATTTAATTATTGTTGAAAATGAATATTGAATTTTTGTGTTAAGAAGCTTTTCTAAAATGCAAGGAGTTATTGAGATTTGCTTTAAAATTAATAAATACCTAAGAAAATTAGCATTTATATGACATTTTGTGCCATTAGGGAGATTTGCAAATATAAACCTCAATCTCTTCAAAACAGTTTTCTAATTCCAATTGCAGAAAATATTTGTGAAACGAATTTATAAAAGCAAGAAAATAAACAGAAGTGGTGTATGATTACAGACGTAACACCACTTACATTTATTGACGCATGGATAATTCTTAAAGTTTATGTATACAGAAGTGGTTACATATTTAATTTTGTTTTTTTGTTTTATATCCTATAGGATATATTAGTTTTAGACTTATATGAATATTTCATTCAATTATATACTTCATAATATCAGGAAGTGTACTTGTTTGAAAAAGTGTGATGCAAATTTTTGGTTTCAGTATCATATCTAAGAAATTTTTCTTAACTCAAGTTCACAGAATTTGTCTTTTATGTTTTCTCATAAGTTTCACATCTAGACTATGATTTAAATTTTAGGGTGCAATTTATGGATTAAAGTTCATCCTTTTTGCATAGGCATATCTGATGATTGTAGCATGTTTGTCAAGAATTGTGCTAGAATTGGAGTTGTTAGCCTTTTTTGAAAGTTGACCCCATATGCGTGATTTATTTCCAAAATCTTTATTCTGTTCCCATTGAGTTATTAATTTATATTTATTCTATACTACATTGTCTTGATATTGTAGATGTACAATAAGTCCTGAATCCTCAAATTAACATAACTTCTCCAATTTTGTTCTTTTATATTCCAAGTTGTTACGGTTATTCTAAGTCCGCATCGTTTCCACTTGAATTTTGAATTAGCGTCTCAACTTCCCAAACTATGCCCATAGGCATTTTGATTAGGGTTGTGATGAATATGTATATCAATTTGGAGAGAACTGGCATTTTAACAATACTGAGTCTTTTCATGATATATAGAGACCAACTCTCCACTTATTTAGCTCTCCCTTACTTTCTCTTAGCAAGGTTTTCAATTTGTCAGTCTATAGATCTTTCACTTTTGTCAGATTCAGTCTAAGTATTTAACATTTTTGACATTATTGCAAATAGTTTTATTTTAAAGTTACTATTTCTGATGTTTTCTTGCTAATATTATAGAAATACAGTTGAGGTTTGTGTATTTGTATACTTCAAACTTCCCAAATATACTTATTAGTTCTACCAGCTCTTTTGTAGATTCCAAAATGTGCCTTTCTGTTATTCATTAGTAATTTTGAGACAACCAAGTATAAAGGGCTCCTTGGCAGAGCCTCCGACTGGCTGATGCACTGGGAGGAGTAAGATCTGGGGTGGAGCCTGGGGAAGTTCAGGCCATTTGCAGGGGGAGCCTGGCCTCTCCTGTTCCGGGGTTCAAGTAGGGTACGTATGTACCTGGATTCAATCTGCAAGGAGGGAAACCTGTTAGCAGGACTCTTGCTTGTCTGAGAGTCCTTGTTTCCCTTTCTTTTTCCTTTTTGTTCAATAAATTTCATTTTTCTCAGCCCTTAAAGTGTGTGCGAGCCTAATCTTTCATGGTGGTGTGACAAAAATCCTGTTTTTAGTTGAACTAAGGAGAAAGTCCTCCAGTAATTTTATTCCATTGTTGTTAGATAACATACTTTGTGTGACTGTAATCTGTTTAAATTGTTTAAGGTTTGTTTTATGGCAAATAATATTCTCTTTCTTGGTTGAATTAACCTATATTTTTCTTAATGTTTAAAATGAGTTTCATGTAGAAAGCAATTTGTTGGATTTTGTTTCTTTATTCAATCTGATAATCTCTGTTATTTAATTGGGATATTTACATAAGTTACATTTAATGTTATTATTAATGCTTAGAGTTTAAATTCCGTTCTTTTCTCCTCGTTTTCTATTTGCTTAATCTGTTCTGGGTTTTGTTGTTGTTGTTTTTGTTTGGTTTGTTTGTTTTCTGCCTTTTTGTTTTGAATTAAGTATGTTTTATATGTCCCTTTTATATCTTGCTTTTTTGGTATATTTACTACAACTCTTTCTGTTTTATTTTAATAGATGTTTAGAGTTTATCTTCTACAGATTTAACTTATTGCCCTCCACTCAAGTAGTTTTATGTTGCTTTATGTACAATCTAGCTTATCAAACCATAGTTCACTTTCTCCTATTTGACCTTTGCATATTGCCGTAGATTTCACTTCTATTTGTACCATAAACTCCACAATGATGTTATCGTGTTTTGCTTTAAATGCTCAATTTTGTCTAAAACAGATTTAAACATTTACTTTTACCCAGGTAATTACCATTTCTATTCCTCATTATTCCTTCAGGTAGAACCAGATTTCTGTAGGTTATCATTTATCTTCTGCCTGTAAGGCTTTATTTAATATTTATTGTAAGTGAGGTCTCTGATGAATTCTTTCAGTTTCTGCATGTCTGAATAAGTCTTTGTTTCACATTTAGTTTTCAAAGATATTTCATTGGCAATTGAATTCCAAGTTGACTTATTCTTTTTTTCCTGTCAGTATTTTAAAACCAGCTATTCCAGTGTATTCTGGTTTAAATCCTTTTTGATGATAGGTCTGCTGTCATTCTTATGTTTCTTTGTGCACATGATATATTTCTCCAGCCTATTTAAAAACTTTGATTTATTGCTGTTCTTAAGCAGTGAGATTATAATTTGCTTTGTTGTAGCTCCCCCGACCGCCCACCCCAGTTTTCTTGTTCTTAGGTTGTGTTGAATTTCTTGGATTTGTGGGTTTATAGTCTTCATCAAACTTGCAAAAGACCATTTTCAAGCAGCTTTTCCACCCCTCCCTCTTTCTTATCTTCTTTGGAACATTAATTTGCACAAATAGTAGTCTGTTTGGTCTTGCCTCACAACACGCTGATGCTCTGCTTATTTTTTTCAGAACTGTTATCTCATTTTGACTACTTTCTAATACTATATTCTATTACTATATCCTTGAGGATATTATTCTATCTACCTTGCATATTGTCTTATTTCATATAAGTTTGTTTTTATCTCTTGAACTATATTAGAGTTTTTTTATGTATTTTCTCTCCTTAGATAACATGACAATCTTTCCTCCAATGCTGTGATGTATATAATATAATTACAATAACTCTGTTAATGATTTTGTCAACTATTTCAATCATATGTACCACTTTTTAATCATTTTCTATTGATTAATTTTTCTCCCAATCATTGGTTGTGTTTTTCACCTTTTTTTGCATGTCTGATCTGAAATTCACTGTTATCACCTAAGACAGACATTATGGTTAAAATAAATTTTTTAAAAAGTTACCTGTGGGTCAGGGATTCAGGGCCTGGTTGTTATGGCAAGTTTCTAAATTCCTACAGCTACAAGAAAAAAACACACAAACAAACCCACACTCTTGCTGAAATTCCTAAGAACAGAAAGTATCAGACTCCTCCTGTCTGATTTACAACCCAGACCACCACAACTCTGATTTGGTGGAGGATCGGCCTTATAAATATTCTTTTCTTTTTTTTTTTTTTATATATTTTTTTTTTATTATACTTTAAGTTCTAGGGTACATGTGCATAACGTGCAGGTTTGTTACATATGTATACTTATGCCATGTTGGTGTGCTGCACCCATCAACTCATCAGCACCCATCAATTCATCATTTATATCATCTTTTCTGATAAGCAACTCAAAGCTTACATGAGTTTCAGTAGCTTGAAGAGACTATGCACAAACTTTGTGTCCTATGGTTCACCTTTTGATATAAAGAGTCAAATTCCACCTCATTTTAATGCTGAAACCCTGCCCCAAAGTGAACATGGAATGTATATTACATATATGTTTACTCATTGCACATGCACTCAGTTCCTCTCATAAATATATAGTTTTTCTCCTTACCTACAAAATATGTATGACTCAATTGTATAATATGAACTTTATGAGGCATAACACTCAACCTGTCCCTTCCCTCTGTGAAGAGATAGCACTTTCAATCCATGCAAGATACTGTCTCTTCCTGATTTGTAAACTATTATTTCCAATAAAGCTTTCCTTTCTACGGTTTAGTCATCGTGGTGGTCTTTTGGATGATATATGCTTAGTCATTTTTGCTTGCATCCCAGATATTGTTGATTTAATTTTGGGGTGTGCTGGGTATTTTTGTATTTCTCCAAATGTTCTTGATGATTTGGCTTATGTTTGTTTCTATAGCCTATGAGCTAAAATGATTTTTACATTTTTAAAGCCCTTTATAAAATAAAATACTACATGTGGTCCTCAAAGCCTAATATATTTAGTCTCTGGCTCTGTAGAGAAAAAATTTGCTGAGGTCAGCTTTACCTGATGCATCATAAATCATGAGGTTTTCCACTCTGGCTGCTAGGAACAGGAGTTATGATAGTCCTGTGAGCCCCTGCTGTTGCTCCTTCTAATCCTTTTGGGGTGTTCTTTCTCTGACTTCAGGTGGTTTCCTCATATGCATTCCTTCAGTTGATCATTCCTCAATTGAAGACTTAGCCAGGGGGAGTAGGGTGGGTGGGGAGTGGGGATGACTCTGCAGATCTCCAGGGCTAGCTCTCTTTCTAGCTCTCTCCTTGGTGGTGCCTGGGCCTATAAGTCTAGCAAGAGACTCTCACTTTCACCAGGGTTTCCCCTTCCTGCATCTTAGAAGGAAGAGTAGCAGGGGCTCACACAATACTATTATAACCTCTGCATCCCAAGCTAGAAACTTTCTCTAGGCAGTAGCTGCAATCATAGTGTTCAACACAAACACGTAGATTCCCATATCTCAGGGGTAACTAACCTTCCTTGTTTTATGTTCAATATATTGAAAAACTAGTATTTTGTATCTCTTATATGGCTTTTCCGTTGTTTCAGGTGGCCAGGTATTGCTAATCCCTTTAACTTCACCTTGATCAGAAGCGAGAATCTTAAGATTGTGCTAAATCATTCTGACTCTTTACTAGTTCCCATTTTAGAAGTAATTTTATGATGGTGATAAATGCCAAAATTTTTTCTATGCAGTATGATATTTCTCTACACAGTAGGAGTTTACTGACTTCTGTATTAGGGGTCAGTAAACTATTGCCTTTGTACTAAATCCAGCCCATGACCTTTATTTTTATATGACCCACGAGTCAAGAATAGTTTTTACAGTTTAAAAAATTATTTAAAAAGCAGAAAACAGAAATTTTTTCAACAGAAACTGACATTGTCCAAAAGGCATAAATTATTTATTATTTGGTCCTTTTTAGGAAAAATTTATACCTGTAGATTTGTGTATCTTTAAATCTATAAAAGATATTTGAGATTATTATAAGAGAGGATATTGTAGTGTACAGCTTTAGATCATATAGTATATATGTATTTTTTCTGTATGTCTCAATGTATGCCATACCAGCCACTTCATTTGAATTAGCACACAAATAATACCAATTTCACAAGCTGTGTGAGTATTAAGTAAAATAATCCATATAAATACTGATTATTGTCTGACATACAGTAAATGCTCAATATTATTAAATATTTGAAATTATCAGCATTTGAACACTTTTGTAGACATTGCAAAGCCAAAAGTACTATAAGAACATATGGGTCATTTGTATCAACATTTTCTTATCATCACATTGTGATATCCATATGCTTTCCAGTAGCATGTACTAATATTTCACTTAATTATTTTAGGTATCTTTTAAATTGTTTTGTCTCACATTTAGGAATATCCCTATAAATTAATATTGTTGATTCAGTTTGTTAACATTTTCAGAATTACTGATGATATGTCACTGTGATTAATAGATTTGCATTAGAGGTAAAGGCTCTGTAAGATTGCTTGCTTACTGCATATAAAAGATGATATATTGCAACGGATACAATAATCAGAATTATAACAATAATAGAAAGAGGAAATAATCCTCCTTAAAAGATTTTACACTTGAAATTCAAATGCAGCATAACATGTACCATGGCTTGCCATTCAATGACTATAGCTAGTTTGCTATAACTGCTGTACACTTACTTGCGGATGTACTTATTGCCTCTCAGTGTAAACAAACATACATATAACAGTAAAACTTGATTTTAATTTATTATAACATTGTGAAATTTACTACTTTTCTTTCACTGTTTTTTTATTTAAAAAATAAAACCTTTTTTTGTTGCAATCCACTATAAAACATTGTTTAAAAACATTGTGCTAAACTATTTAGATTAACTCCCTTGGATTCCACAATAACAGTGAATTTCTATTGTTCCTTTTTGCATTCTTAACTCTTAGCTGACAAAAGACACACACACACACACACACACACACACACACACACACACACAACTTCACATTTAGTGGATTTTTCTGTCCAAATGATTAAAAAAAATTAACTCCATGAGGGAAAAACTGTTTGGTAGATTTTTAATGTTCAGCAGATTTTGGTTGAATAAATAAACTTCAGAATAGAACTGTAAATCTCTGCTGTTGTACACTTGGTTATGTTGCTTCTCTGTCTCTTGTTTTTTTGTTTGCTTGTTTGTTTTAATATTATATGTGGCATGCCTCTCTCCTCATGCATGCCTCTTTCATATTATGTAGAGTGTCCTTCATACATCCCTAAATTGACAAAATCTCCCAGGCCTGGTAGATATACGAAGAGAAACAAAGAGAGAAGCTAGTGCTGAAACCTAAGTATCTCATGTTCAGAAAACCTGAAAAGAGAAGTCATTTAAGATAACAAAACAGAAACAGGTATTGTTTGGACGAACGGAGGCAAGATGGTGCACTTCCGGGTTCTTCTTCACCAACTTTTCCCACGTGCGTGAAAATGCAACCAGCGCCCAGGGAGGGTGCAGAACAACCGGGCATGCGCCAGGTGACGGCAATCCGAAGAGACCAAGATTTACCTGGTCGCACCTGCGGAACGCCCCCCAACGTGCCCGTGCCCCACCCATTGCCCTCCCACTCCTAGAAAAGCCACTCCAGACGGCTGCCACACGCGGACTTCCCAGCCCCACTCCTGTCGGGATGTCGGGACTGTATCAGGAACCCCGCCCGAGAGCCCCACTGGGGGACTCTGTCGGCCTCCTTTGCCAGAGGCCGACAGACCTCTCCCTACCCACCTTCTTCCCCTGAAGCTAGGTGACCAAAATAAATTTGCAGTTTTGCTCCTACCCTTGCCTACTCGCTGGTTCTTTTGTGCTCACTCTGGTGGTCTTTAGAAAAAACAAATCAGTTGGTGCCGAAACAAAAACTCCACTCCTTAATTGCTGCCTGGCCAACAACTACTTTGCACACTCGTTCCTCATTCCCAACTAAAAAGGGCCCCTACCGAAAGCAATCAGTGGAAATCAGTTCAACTTTCCCCCACTCACCTCAGACTTACTAAATTTTCTTAACTATCTCATCCTCCTCAACCTTTCCAGGACCATCCTTCTGGGTTTTGCCCATATTTCAACAAATGCTTCCATTCCTCATTCCTATACTAATACTGTGCCTTATTTTATTCTTCATCCATATGTCCAAATACCAACCATAGGCCCTGACCTTAACAACGCCCCTTAACAGCAGGAAGTAGCCAGACAGACCACGGCACCCCCTTATCACTATTACCAATAAAAGGTTGGACTGTTTGGACAAACGGAGGCAAGATGGTGCACTTCCGGGTTCTTCTTCACCAACTTTTCCCGTGCACGTGAAAATGCAGCCGGCGCCCGGGAAGGTGCAGACCAACCGGGCATGTGCCAGGTGACGTCAATCCGAAGAGACTAAGATTTACCTGGTCGCACCTGCGGAACGCCCCCCGACATGCCCGTGCCCCGCCTATTGCCCTCCCACTCCTAGAAAAGCCGCTCTGGACGGACGCCATGGGTGGACTTCCCAGCCCCACTCCTGTCGGGATGTCGGGACTGTAGGAACTCCGTCTGAGAGCCCCACCGGGGGACTCTGTCGGCCTTCTTTGCCAGAGGCCGACAGACCTCTCCCTACCCACCTACTTCCCTGAAGTTAGGTGACCAAAAATAAATGTGCAGTTTTGCTCCTACCCTTGCCTGCTCACTGGTTCTTTTGTGCTCGCTCTGGTGGTCTTTAGAAAAACAAATCAGGTATATTTCGTGTAACCATGATAGCATACCTTTTTATAACAGTATTATAACAAAAATCAAAAGAACAACTACATTTTCTATTTGAAATGTTTTCATGTCTGTTTATATTGTGCATGCAGGAAAATCGCTCCTGGGTTTTTGGGCCATGATCCTGCCTTCAGACTGATCAGGGCTGCCTCTTCTGTGGATGATTTAACAAACTAGCTAGAAACATAAGAAAGAAAAAAGAAATTGGAAATGTTATAAAGCATACATTTTCTATCTTCTAATTTATTTCCCACGTCATATTTACAGAAAATCAGATTTGGCAGTTCTATTTTTTCTGACTTATTTTGTGTGGTAAATAACTCAGATGTGAAGGGTCATATAAAGTACGTGTGTACAGAATAAGAATTTCATTATTCCAATGATAAAATGTTGTAGACACAGTCGAGCAAGCTAAGTACTGATATTTACAGATAAGAAAATCCTCTTGCATTTCAACAGTACAAAGTCTGAATCCTTGTAAGTGGCAAGAAAATTTTATCTTGTAATATCCCCTGCTCTTTTTTGCTAACCTCATTGTCTTCCATACAGAAAGGACAATAAGAAGCTGCTGATTTTAATGCCACATTCTGCCCTTGGATGTGTTCCTCCTCATTCTCTACACCCCAAATACATCAGGTAGATCAGTAGGACTTGGGCTCACAACAGCTCAGGTGATAGTGCCCCCAAGAATCATGCCCCATCAGAGAGGAGTAATGAGTCATCTCACGAGTATAACTAGTATCAAGAGAAAGACAATATATGGAATAACTCTTTTGTATGAAGCAGAATGAACAAAATGGAGGAATGCATTAAAAAAGCTGAGAAGTCAGGTAGAAACATTAATTAAAAGATATCAAGGAGAAACGAAATAAGAAAGGGAAAGAACTATAAAGATAGAAACAGGATGTCAACATCTTTTTTAGTACTCGTCTCATAAAGACACAAAAATAGGAGGAAATATCTGATAAAATAACAACTGAGAATAAAGTTACATTTTCAATTGAAGGAAAACAACTCCATATTTATTTTTTTCTGCTGAGCTAACATAAACTTTAAATAGAAAGGCAAAACAAATATATCCTAAGGCATAGAAAACTGTAAAAGTTTTACATTCCAAAAATTCTTTTGCAAGCAGCAATCAAACAAGAAGACCAGGAAATCTAGATGGAGTTTACAAGATACGGGAAATAGAGCAAGTAAAAACAAAAATGTTTGGAAAATTTGCTATTCTATAAATTTTTGAAAAAAGCAAAATTAATAAAGAATATTAACAATGAGAAACAAATCTAACTCTGTAGTTCAACATCTAGCATCCTAACAGGGGCTTTTGGAAAACAAAAGTGTTTAACTTTATTAAAGTCTAACTTATCATCTTTTTTCTTTATAGATTATTCCTTTGATGTCAAGTTTAAGAATTCTGAATAGACCTAGATTCCTGAAGAACTTCTGTGTTTTTCCTAAATGTTATAGATTTTTATATTTTACATCAAAACTGTGATTTTTTAAAATTTGGTTGGGGTGTGAATATAAGTGTTGTGGTTTATATTTTTTGCCTATGGATGTCCAATTGCTCTAACATCATTTGATGAAAAGGCTGCCATGTCTCCATTGATGATTGTCTTACCACTGTCAAAATTCTGTTGATTGTCTTTGTATGGGGCTATTTCTAGGTTCTGGATTCTGTTTCGTTGATCTGAATGTGTGTATATATATGTCTCTCTCTATATATGTCTGTATATATATGTGACTATCCCTTTGCAATATCATATTATTTTGATGATTTTAGCTAAATGTAGGACTTAGTATTGCGTACAGTGACTCTTTACGCTGTATTCGTCTTTTGCAACATTTTTTAGTTATTCCAGAGCTCTCCCTTGCTATTTCCATATGTATTTTTGGATAGATATGTTTATCTTTAAAAAAATCTTACTGGCATATTGATAATGCACCAAAGTTGCTGATATTAAACCTGTCTATCACACTGGGCTATGCTAAGTCTTCTAATCCATGAACATGGAATGTCTCTATTTACTTAAGACTTTAAACAAATTTCTTTCATCAGCATTTTGTGATTTTCAACATACAGTTGTACATATGTGCAACATATAGTTCCTGTACGTGCTGTATTGTTTACACCTGTGTACTTAATTTTCTTTGGAGAAATTATAAATAACATTATATATTTAATTTTCATTTTCACGGGTTTACTATTAGTGTAAAATGTTTTCGATTCATTTTGTCCTTGTTTTTCTGGTTTCTTAAAGCAGATAGGAGCTTAAATTATACATCAGACATGTTTTGATATCTTACATTTTCATTTCCAACTGATTATTTGCATTTTTAAAGTTTACTTTGAGACTTTCTTTTTGACCCATGGTCTGTTTAGAATTCTGTTGCTTGATCGCCTATTGTATGGAGATTTTCCTGTTGTCTTTCTTCCATAGATTTTTAGTTTGATATCATTACGTTCAGAAAATATACTCTGAATCCTTTTTTTTTTTTTTTTTTTTGGGGGGGTGGGAGAAGGAGTTTTGCTCTGTCACCCAGGCTGGAGTGCAGTGGCTTGATCTCGGATAACTGCTAGCTCCACCTCCCTGGTTCACACCTTTCTCCTGCCTCAGCCTCCCAAGTAGCTGGGACTACAGGTGCCCACCACCACACCCAGCTAATTTTTTATACTTTTAGTAGAGACGGGGTTTCACCATGTTAGCCAGGATGGTCTTGATGTCCTGACCTCGTGATCTGCCCGCCTCAGCCTCCCAAAGTGCTGGGATTACAGGCATGAGCCACTGTGTCTGGCTCTTCTTCTTCTTTTTTTTTTTTTTTTTTTTTTTTTTTTTTTTTTTTTTTTTTTTTTGAGGCGGAGTCTCGCTCTGTCGCCCGGACTGGAGTGCAGTGGCCAGATCTCAGCTCACTGCAAGCTCCGCCTCCCGGGTTTACGCCATTCTCCTGCCTCAGCCTCCCGAGTAGCTGGGACTACAGGCGCCCGCCACCTCGCCCGGCTAGTTTTTTTTTTTTTTTTTTGTATTTTTAGTAGAGACGGGGTTTCACCGTGTTAGCCAGGATGGTCTCGATCTCCTGACCTCGTGATCCGCCCGTCTCGGCCTCCCAAAGTGCTGGGATTACAGGCTTGAGCCACCGCGCCCGGCCCTTTTTTTTTTTTAAATAGCGTTCTGTTTCTCCTCTCCTTCTGTGATGCCAAAAATGCTAGAAAATTATCTGTAGTGCTATTACCTGAAAGGTTCTTTATCATTTAAAAATAACCTATTTTGTCTCTCTCAACCAGATTAAATAAATTTATTTGTCCACACATTTGCTAATTCTATTTCTGTAATCTCCACTCTAATCTTGAGATCATGCAGTGAAAGTTTTTGTAGCTATAAAACAACTAGTTTTAGTTTTTATTTCATTCTTTTCAGTTCCATAATTTTCATTTATGTTTCTACAGCTTTATTTAAGTATAATTTTAATATCATAAAGCTTACCTATATTAAAATACAACTAAATAATTTTAATGTAGTAACAGAGCTATTCAACTACCACTGCAACCTTATCTTAGAACATTTTTATCACCCTAAAATTTATACATAATTCTCCTTATCCTCCCCACCCCACTCACCCACCAGCTCCAGCCCTAGCCCACTACTCATTTAGTTTTGGTTTCCTATTCTGGACATTCCATAAAAATGAAATCAAACACTTTTTATTAAAATCTGGATGTTTTAAATAATATAATGGGTCAGCACTGGTAATCAGATCTCCTCTCTTTTCTGGGCTGTGTTGCTGTTTCTGTTTTCTGTTGCCATAGTTGTTGTTTATCTGGTTATTAATTTTACTGGACCAGTTCCTTAAAGTCTATTCCCTGACTTGTTGGTAGTTTTTAGGCTAAAAAAAAGTTATACTGCAAAATATGAGCATTCCAATTTCTCATCATACTCAACAACACCTGTTATTGTCTTTCTACTATAGGTTTTAGACACTCTACTTAATATCAAGTTGTATATCAGGATGGTTTTGATTTGCATGTTCCTAATAGTGATGTTGAACATTTTTTCATGTACTTAAAGACCATTTGTATATTTTCTTTTGAAAAATGGATATTCAAGTCGTTTGCCCACTTTTATTTGTGTTATTTATCTTACTGTCTAGATGTAAGAATTCCTTATTTCTTCAGGATATTCTGAATACAAGGACCTTATCTATAAACAATGTACAATTTTTGTTCCATTTTTGTGAGCTGTCTTTTCACTTTTTAATGGTGTCTTTTGAAACACACATGTTTTTCATTTAATAAAGTCCAATTTATCTGTTTTTTTTTCCCCTTTTTTCACTGTGCTTTGGGTATCATGTTTAATACAGTTGTAAAAATTTATTCATAATCTTTTTTCTGTGTGTCTCATAGGTTTAGTTCTGACATTGATGACCTATGATTCATTCTGAGTTCTTCTCTGTATAAGAGGTGAAGTTTACTCTTTTCTTGTAGCTATCCAGTTGTTCCAGAACCACTTGCTAGAAAATCTGTTCTTTCCTCATTGAATTGTATTTGTACCTTTAGCTGTTTTAACATATTTGTCAACTAATTTTGGTATCTGGCTTATCTCTGTGTTGTTATCTGGTGATTGGCTTTTGTCATTCTTATTGTTATTGTCCATGTTCTGGGTATTATAAGTGATTTTTAAATTGTATTCTGGACATTTTGAATTCCATGTTAGAAGATTGTGAGTCCTATTTAATTTTCCTTTTAGCACAAGGTCTAGATGGATGTGCTTACTTTCATCTTCGAACTGGATCACGCTGATGCAGGATTTTTCTCCCCCTTCATTGGACTTGCAGAGGAGGTGCCCCATTTACTCAGGCTGCCACACTCCTTGTGGGAGGGAGCAAATGAGCATGCTCCATGGCCGTGCCCAGGTTGGGGTGCCTGCAAACCCTGAAGCACCAGAAGGAATATTACAATGCTTTCTTAGCTCTACCATCCATGGACAGCTGTACGTTATCAGCTCAGGGGGGCCCTTGCCTGATCTTGTGGGATGGCTGCCCTCCCACCAGCAAGGGCAAAGAGCCAGTGTGACAGCTTTCTCTGGGTACTCACGTTCAGTGGGTCCCAAACTCTTGTCTGGCATCCAAGAAGAATGAGGTTGTTTGGAAACTTCAAGGATGGTGAAAGCAAATAAATTTGTTAAGTGATGGAGATGGCTCTCAGTGGAGAAGAGAGCTGGAAAGGGAATGGGACAGACAGGTAATCTGCCCCTGAAGTCTGGCCATCTCTGGCTGGCTCTTCCCTGAAGTGAAGCCATCTTTCTGAATTTAAGCCACCTCTCCTCTGAAGTCCAACTGTCCTCTGAAGTCAATTTGCCTTTCTCTAGTCAAGCTGCTTTTTCCCCTTTGTTGACTGAGTCAGAGGTCTTTATAGGCACAGGATTGGGAGGTGGAATCGACCATAGGTAGTTTTGGAAAAGGTATTATTTTATTGGTTAAAAGACATTATTTAGAAAGACCCAATCAGTAGAGAGCGGGCAAACAGAGATGGAAGTTCTCACTTTGGGCCATGGGTTTCTGGCTTTTTGGCTTGAGGGTGGGGTTTCACCAGGACCCACCCCTGTCTGCCTAGAAATTCTGTGTCTCTCTATCAACACTGACATCACCACAGAAAATGTGGGTACTGACTCTTATGGCTTCATTGCAAACAGCTGGAGTGAGAGCAGCTTAAAGTGGGGCTCCTGCTCTCACTGTCTTGTGGTCTCTAAGTGAGGGTGTAAGAACTCTCTGTGTTAAGCTCTCTCTGTGTTCTTTCCCTCTGCCTCCTGGGAGAAGAGAGCAGAGGGCTGTCACACCCTGTGGCTTCATTGTGAAGGCATAACCTAAGCTCCCTCCAGGCCCGTCTGATACCAAGAGAGTGGAGAGAGGAAGCAGGCCATGAAGAGCCCTACCTCTCACCCCACATTTTGCCTGATTCATGTCCTAGGGAGGTGGGGGCTCCACACACCACTAGGTCCTGCTGACAACAGAGTAAGGGTAACCCAGTGTTAATTCTTCCATTCTGCACTATTACTGGGTACTTCATACTATGTTGAGTACTCTGGGAATAAAATAATAAGAAACTTGATTTCTAGCCACAGACATTTTAATTTTATCGAACAGATGAAACAAAATGCAAAATATTGAAACAAATCCTCAAAGCAGCATCATTGCTTACACGACTTTTTAGCACCAGTTTTATAGTTTTCATGAAATAAGAAAGAAAGTGCAAACAGGGAGGACACAGTGACTAATGTGACAAAGAAGGCAGTATTGAAAATGTAATTTGAGAAGGGGCTGGGGAAAGGTGAAATCTGTACTGAAATATTGGAATATTATCTGTATCCTGGCTCCTTCACTTTTTATTCCAGTCACTACTCCAAATGTAGTCACTATTCTGAATTTTATTAATTTAATAATTTTCATACTTCATAAATTGCAATAATACAGTGTATACAAGTTAGTGTGCAAATTGTCAGTCAACATGATGCTTGTGATAATCATCAATGCTACTGCAAGTAGCAGTAATTCGGTCATACTCATTGTGTCATAGTATGCCATTGGTTGGATATACCACAATTTATTAATACTTTCTACTGCTTTTATGTATTTTTTATTTTTAAATTTAAAAAAGTATATATTTTGGTGCACAAAATGATAATTTAGCATATGTATATATTGTGAAATGGCTAAATAAAATTACTTAACAAGCATTATCTGCCATACTTTTAAAATGTATTTTTAATTGACAACAGTTGCATATATTTATGGGGTATAATGTGATGTTTTTATTTACATATACATTGTAGAAAGAATCAAGCTAATATTATCTGTCACCTCATAAGCTTATTTTTTTGTGGTTAGAGCACTAAAAACCTATTCTTTTAGCAGTTTTGAAATATACAATGTGTTATTATTAGCTGTGGTCACCATGCAGTGCAGTAAATTACTAAAACTTCTTCCTCCAGTCTAACTGAAATTTTGTTCTCTTTGATCAATCTCTATCCTCTCCTCATCCCTACCCCCTTCCTAACCTCTGATAACCATTTTTCTATTCTCTGTTTCTATGAAATCAACTTTAATGTGAGCTACATATAAGTGAGTACATACAGTATTTGTCTTTGTGTGCCTAGCTTATTTTCACTTAACATAAAATCCTCCAGTTCCATCCATGTTGTCAAAAAGAACAAAATTTCCTACTTACTAAAGGCTGTATGGTATCCCATTGCATATATAGATATATCTCACATTTTGTCTATCAGTGGACATTTAGGTGCTTCCATATCTTGGCTGCTGTGAATAGTGCTGTGATGAATATGAAAATGCAGCATGGGAGAAAAGTTAAAAGACATTGGTCTGGGCAATGATTTCTTGGATAGGACTCCAAAAGCACAGGCAACAAGAGCAAATACAGACAAGTGGTTTCATGCCAAATTAAAAAGGTTCTGCACAGCACAGAAAACAGTTAACAGAGTGAATAAAAAGCTTATGATTTGGGAAAAAATATTTGCAAACCATACATCTGATAAGGAGCTAGTAATGCAGAGATACAAGGAGTTCAAACAAGTTAATCAAGAAAACAAAAACCCCAATAAAAAATGACAAGAATCTAAGCAGACACTTCTCAAAAGAAACATGAAAATGGCCAACAGTTGTATGAAAACAGACTCAATATCACTAATCATCAAGAAAATGCAAATGAAAACCACAGTGATATATCATCTCACACCTGTAAGAATGGCTATTATCAAAAAGAAGAATGATAAATATTGGTGAGGATGTAGTGAAAACAGAACTTTTTCAAGTGAAAGCTTGAATACTGTTGGTAGGAATGTAAATTAGTATGGCCATTTTTGAAAATAGTATGGGAGTTCCTTGAAAAACAAACAAACAAACAAAAAAAATAGAATTACCATGTGAACTAGCAATCCCACTTCTGGGTATGAATGTATAAAAAAATTGTTATGAAATTATACAAAATTTGGTATATCCAGAGGAATTGAAATCAGTATTTCAACAATAGGTCAAAGAGATTTCTGCATTCCCATGTTCATTTCAGCATTGCATACTTGTGTGTGTGTGTGTGTGCGTGTGTGTGTGTATGGTCAAAACACTTAAAATCTACTCTCTTAGCAATTTTCAAATATACAATACTTTTTTATTACTTATAGTCACCATGATATATAATAGATTACATGCTACTGTTAATGTGCATTTTAGTAATTTCCAGTTTGGAGGTATTCTGTGTAGAAATAATACAAATATTGTAGAATATGTAATTACCCATGAAAAAATTGCTGGGAAATATTGAGTACATATGTTCAACTATTTTTCACATGTTCAACTTGATTGATGTTAAATTTTCATACAATTATAATTAAAGCATTTTATGTGCATTTTCATTGATTATGAAAAATATATACATCCTATAAACACAACTTCCATTAAGATGACAAACATTTCTGTGATCCCAGAAACTTTCCTCCTGACTCTTTCAGTAATCACACCTATGCCTAGCCCCGGAAACCACTGCTCTGTTCTCAACCATAATGTGTTAGTTTGCCTGCCGCAAGCACAACACAAATATGCAATTTTGTACATCTTCTGTTGTGCCTGGCTTCTTTTACAGCAACATAAAGTTTTAGAGCACCATTCATGTTGCTCATATCAGTGTTTTGTTACTTCTCATTGCTGAGCAGCATTTCACGGCAGGGCTATGCCACTGTGTGTTTATTCACCTGGGTATCCACACATGCCCACCAGAGTTACTCCAAATTTGGGGTTTTGTGAATGAAGGCTTTATGCATTTTCATGCACAAGTCTCTTTTTAGACATACATTTCCATTTATCTTCATTAAACACCTCAGAGTGGATATAATAGGTCAGATGGCAACTGAATGTTTAGATTCACAAGAAATTGTTAACACATTTTATTAAGAAAAGAGTATTATACAGAATAATATCACTTCTCTCTGTTGAATTATCTTGGCTCTTTTGAGAAAAATCAATAGTATACGTTCAGATCTATTTCTGGACTGTGTATTCTGCTCCATTGAAAAATGCATTTATCTTTATATCGCTATTTGAGTCTCTTCATTATTGTAGTTTTAGAAAGTTCTTGAAATCTGTAAGTGTAAGTCCTCTAACTTAATTCTTGTTTTTCAAAATTGTTTTCTAGGGATTAATTTCAGGTCCTTTCATGATGAATAATACTGTGAACTTTTACCAAAAAATAAAACCATAAAAAGCAAAAAAGCATGTAAGGATTTTGATGAAATAAATCCTGATGGTAAGTTAGCTACATTGAACTGGGGTCACATTCCTCCTCAAAAGGACATGTAGATGCCAGCTCCACCAGTTTCCTCCCATTTTTTCTTACATATATTTTCCATAATACATTTCTCTTCTGTTGAGAAGTGTCTTGATGCCTTTACTTCTCAGAGGCCATGAACTAACAAAACAGGGGAGAAAAGAACCCATTCCAGCATATTGATTTTGATTGCTTTTTAAATAAATAATATTCAAATAAATAATAATTTTTAAATAAATAATATTTTTAAATAAACTTTGGTACATTAGACAGTTCAGCAATATTGAGTCTTCTAATCTATGAACATGACATACATCCTTTTTAAATTTAGATATTTTTATTCATGTTTCCAGAGTAGGGATGTACAAAATTTTACAAAATTGATGTCTACTAGGGTAGACTTTTTCATGCTCTTGTAAATGGTATCTTTTAAAATTTAATTTTCTTATTTGTTGTTGCTAGTATATAAATATAATTGAATTTGCTATTTTCACAATGTAAGCTCTTACTTGCTAAATTGCTTTATCATTCTATGGTGTTTTTCTTTTTTCTCTCAATTCCTTAAGATTTTCTATGTCGACAATCATGTCATCTGTTAATGAAATTGTTCTTCCTGTTTTCTAAGCTCTATCCTTGTATGCTTTGTCTTCCTTGGCAGTGCTGGACAGGGACGAGATTGAGCATTCTCACCTTATTTTCACTGTTGGGGTAAAAGAGCTCAGTGTTTCAACGTTAAGTATTATGTGACTTGTAGATTTTAGTACCTGCCCTTCATCAACTTGAGGAAGTTCTCTTAATGCACTGAGCACTTTTCATCCTGAATGACTATTGAATTTAGTCAAATGATTTTTTTCTTTTTTTTTTTTTTTTTTTTTTTTTTTTGAGACGGAGTCTCACTGTGTCACCCAGGCTGGAGTGCAGTGGCGGGATCTCAGCATACTGCAAGCTCCGCCTCCCGGGTTCACGCCATTCTCCTGCCTCACCTCCCAAGTAGCTGGGACTACAGGCGCCCGCCACCTCGCCCAGCTAGTTTTTTTTTTTTTTTTTTTTTTTGTATTTTTTAGTAGAGATGAGGTTTCATTGTCATATGATTTTTTACATTGTTGGGTTGATCATATGTTTTTTTCTTTTTTACTGTGCTACTGTGGGATATTATTTGTATTGATTTCCAATGTTGAACAAACCTTGTGTTATTGGAATAAACCTCACTAAATTTTGATGGATTTTTCTATTTTTATATTGTCTGATTTAATTTAGTAAGATTTTGTTCATGATATTTGATTATATGTTTGTAAAAATATCATCCTGTGCTTCTCATTTCTTGTAATGTGTCTGTCAGGGTTTGGAGTCAGGGCTTTGCTGACTTCATTAAAATATGCTGGGATGGGTTATTTTCTCCCCTGTTTTGTTAGTTCAGGGTCTTTGAGGAGTAAAGGCATCAAGACAGTTCTCAACAGGAGAGAAATGTATTATGGAAAATATATGTAAGAAAAAATGGGAGGAAGCTGGTGGAGCTGGTGTCTATATGTCCTTTCTGAGGAGGAATGTGACCCCAGCTCAATGTAGCTAACATACCATCAGGAGGCTAGCTGGTGTCCTCAAGAGCTGTGTCACCCAGGAGACCCAATATTGGTTTCTGTTGTAGAAAGGTTAACATTCAGGGCAGCACTGGGCTGGGTGCACATGTAACTCCATCCTTGTGCTCAGCTCTTGTGTACATAGTGCCAGCCCTGGCAAGAGTGACGATAAAGGCTGGCTAACATCAGCTGACAGGGTTATAGTGTCCATTTGGTCATTCAGTGCCTGTTCCATGGCTGATGCTTTCTAGCAAACATACTGGAAAGGACATGAGCACTTTAACCCTTTGTGCCTCACCTCCCATCTTATATCCTCCACATTCCTTTATCCCAGACTCCTTTGTTCCCTAGCAATTATTTTTTGCAAGCTGCTCATCACATCATCACATGGCCAGGTAATTGACTATTGTTCAGAAATCTCCATGGAGCCTTATCTTCTGCCACTTCACTTTCCACAAAAGTGTATGACCAGGTGCATTGCTCACAGTTCTGCTCTTGGGAAGGTGTCCCCCTTCCATTTTTCAAGGTCACTTCTGCATGTGTCAATAATGCATCCCTATCTATTTTCAGTTTACACCTACACACAAGTCAACCCATCTTCAAACCAAGTGCAGGGTTCTTTCCTTCACTTCTGGCCTACTGTGTGAGAACTCTACCCTATATGTCCACAGATATTAGCTAGGCTAGGGGCAGTGAGGTAGAAGGTCTGTCATTCATGCAGTGTGTCTGTGCACTCTGCCTGCATACATTTGGGATATTCCATCTTTCACTTAAAATGGACTGCTGGTGGGCCTGACAACTTACCAGGTTTGTCAGAACCCAGCTCAAAATGGGCAGTTCTAGATGCATGAGTACATTGTACTACATCGTCAAGTGACCCATACCCACCAGGGCCCAGGAACCCACCCAAAGATATTTTTTGAAGCATGTAATGCTGGATGGATGTAATGTCTAGAATCTGGGCCTGCACTATGACTCTCCCACTGGGGCATAAGTAAAGTCCACTCTGCTCTCCTCTTACAGTGAGGCCTCCAATGCCACAGTTCTGGCCAGGTCATATGGCCCAAGGAGCAGATGGCATCAACAATGTCCTTCTTTCCTCCAGGTCCCACACAAGGCTGGCAGCCCTCTATGACCACAGCAATATTTCTAGAGATACAATGTGCTGCCCCTAGAATCCACAAAGCCCTGCCATAGTGCACTTTCTTCTTTATGTTAAGGGTACGAGATACAACATATTGTCTTTTACTGTGGAAGGGGCTGTTCTGGCATACCCCTGACCCCGAGGGCCCTTAAATCTTCATTGATGAAGTCAGTTCTCAAATCCTTGAAGGGTTTATCTCTACCCACTGGGCACATGTTTTTTACCAGGGCCTCCAGGGTGCTAGTCAGATCTTGCTCCTTTTATACAATCAGCAGGATGCTGTCAATACAATGGATCTGAGATCTGCCTTTGGGAAGACCAGATGGCCCAAACACTTCACACTACATTATGATGCCAGTAGAAGACTAAATCTAGCCCTGAGTTAAATGAACAATGCTTTTCATCTCTCATGGATAAAAATCACTTTGAATCATCTTTTCTAATTGAAACAGAAAGGAGAACATTTGCTAAATTAATGGCCACAGACCCTGTACCTGACCTTATTAAAGTACTCTAGTAAGGAGACTCCATCTGGTCCCAAAGCCTCTTTGCCAAAGTCTGCCAGGATCTACAACAGGACCAAATCTGGTCCACCACCTGCTTTTGTATGACCTGTGAGCTAAGATGGCTTTTACATGCTTTTAAAAATTATTTTAAAGGCAGTTTTAGGATTACAGAAAAAAATGAGTAGAAAATACAGACAATTTCAATTCAACTTGTATTTCCCCCAGTTTCCTATTTTATGAGAATCATGAATTTGTATGTTACGTTAGTTACAATTTATGAGGCAATGTTGATAGATTATCAACTAAAGCTCTATAGTTTATACTAGGGTTTACTCTTGGTGTTGCATATTCTGACTTTTGACAATGTGTAATGACATATCTCAACCATCAGAGTATTGTACAGAATAATATCGCTGCCCTAAAAATCCTCTGTGTTCTATCTATTCATCCTTCACTCACCCCCAACCCCTGGCAATCCCTGACTCTTTTACTATCTCCATAGTTTTGGCTTTTCCAGAATGTCATATAACTGGACTCCTATAGTATGTAGCTTTTTAGATTTTTTTTTAACTTAGTAACATGGGCTTAAATGTTTCTTCATGACTTTTCATGTTTTGATAGATTATTTTCATTTAGTGCCAGATAATATCCACTTGTCTGGATGTAGCAGTTTATTTATCTGTTTACCTACTGAAGGACATCTTGATTGCTTCCAGGTTTTGGCAATTATGAATAAAGCAGCGATAAACATCCAAGTGCAGGTTTTTGCATGGATGATGCAGGATTTTTGCTCCTTAGTTCAGCTAAATCCAGGTTCTTGTCTCATGACTAGGAAAAATTAGGCACAAAGACACATTGAAGGGTGAGGAGAATGGAATTTATTAGGTGAAAGGAAAGCTGTCAGCAAAGACTGGAGTTTTCCAAGCAGATTTCCCCCTCAGAATGAAGTACCAGGACTTCCACACACGAGCTGAAGAGGCCAGGCTCCTCTTTTGCATAACGAGCGAATTCCTGGTGACTTCACCCCATCCTTCCAGTGCACATGTGGGCCCTTAGTCTAAGTCACTCCATGTTGATTTATTTCCCTAACTACACATATGTTAAGGGATGGAATTTTTTGCTGTGGGCATGTTTAGGCAAGTCCCCTGTGCATAATGACCTGGGCGGGTCACAAGTTCTTCAAGGACCCTCCCCTAACTATATAGGAGAGTTCTGTGCCTCCTGCCTGTATCATGGAAATAACTTTTCAGTTCTTTTGGTCAAATATCAAGGAACATGATTGCTAGATCCTATGATAAGGTTGTGTTTAGCTGTGGAAGAAACTGCTGAACTGTTATCCAAAGTGACTGAACAGTTTTCATTCCCACCAGCAATGAATGAGCGTTCCTGTGGCTCCACATTCTTGCCAGCATTTGGTGTCATCAGTGTTCTGGATTTGGGCTGTTCTAACTGGTATGTAGTGGTATCTCATTCTTTTAACTTTTTTTGTTCTTACAGATTTAGGGGGTATAAGTGTCATTTTGCTACATGGATAGAGTGTAAGTGGCATAGTGGTGAAGTCTGGGCTTTTAGTGTAACCATCACCCTAATAGGGTACATTGTAGCCTTTAGGTAATTTCTCATCCCTCACCTGTCCCCACACTTCCTAGTCTCCAGTGTCCATTATTCCACTCCATATGTGCATGGGCACACATTGGTTAGCACCCTGTTATAAGTGAGAACATATGCTATTTGACTTTCTGTTTCTGAGTTCTTCTACTTAAGCTAATGGCTTCCAGTTTCATTCTGATTTTAATTTGCATTTTCCTGGTGGCGTATGATTTTGACTGCCTCTTCACATGCTTATCTGCCATCTGTATATGTTCTCTGATGGGGTGCCTGTCATTGTCTTTGGCTCATGTTTTTCTTCAGTTGTTTGTATTCTTATTGTTGAGTTGTAAGGGTTCTTTGCACATTTTTGAATGGAAGGCATTCTTCATTTATGTTGCAGTGCTTTTGATCTCTCATATTGGCTTTTGATTCTTTCTTAGAGTTTCTGTGTCTCTGCTTCACTGACCATCTGCTCTTGCATGCTGTCTATGTTATTCATTAAAGCCTTTAACATAGTAATCATAGTTGTTCGCAATATCTGGTCTTATAACATTAACATCTCTATCATATCTGAGCCTCGTTCTGATGTTTACCATCTCTTCAAACTGTGTTTTTTCTTTTATAGCATTGTTGGAATTTTTGTTGAAATCTGAAAGTGGTGTACTATATAAAAGAAACTGGAGTAAATAGGCTGTTTGTGGGATTTTATGTTTACCTGACTAGAGTTGAGGCTGTGTTTGCAGTAGCTGTGAATGTCAATGGCTAAAATTTCCTCTGTTCCTATTTTTGTCAGCATGCCCCTACCATCACAGTGGTAATGCCAGCTCCTACTAGGTGAGTGGGGTTGCCTCTGCACTTCTTAGGGATCCAGAGGGGAACTGCAGAGTCAACACCCAGGGTACATCCATCCAGGTGGCCCAAGTTTTAGGGTTTCAGGTTTCCCCCCCAGGCCCTGCTGTGTTCATAACACTCCTGTCATGGCTGGAAATTCAAATATACTGAGCCCTGAAACCCTAACTGTGAGGTGACTGCATGCTGCCCAGCTGTCTCTGCCCATCATATGCAGGGAACAGAGGCTGTTTGTGAGTTGCTACTGATGCCCTGTGGCTTCCACACTTAGCCATTGCTCTTAGCAGCCTTCAATGTCTCCCAGTTTTCCTTCGGTGCATTCATACTACCTGGCAAAGCCCACTCAATTCTGCTCTTTCTGCCCATGTTCCTTGGGTAATTTTTCAAGTAAAAATTATCTTGCCTGCCACAATATTCTCCACTAGGATATTTTCCTAGTTCATTTTCAGTGAAACCACCAAATTGTTCCAGGGACCGTCTCTTTCCCATTTACCAGACATGGCACTGTCCTCTTTGTCTGCTAGGCAATAAATGAGCCCAGGTTGTCAGCACACAACTACCCCTGCTTCCTCAGACCCCTCCTAGTGTCACCCATTTTAGTCCTAGTGTTTTAGCCTCTTTAAGGCAAGAAGAAGAAGGGATTAAACACACAAGCAGTTTATTAGGGGAAATGCCTGTGAGAGAAAATGTTGAGAAATCAGGGAGAGTTTGGGAGAGCCATCAGACTGCAATGAACGTCTGAGTTTCAATGGGGAAGAGTGAAAAAGGAAGGACGATGAGGGAAAGCTTCTTAGACTATGGTGACATTCTAAAGAGTTTCACTGAGGACATTGGGGCCTTGCCCTCCATCATAGAATCTTCGAGTCTCCTGGCAATGCGTCTCCCTGAGCAACCCTTCCATGTTCAGGTGCTGGTTTGGAAGTGCCCATGGGAAAGAATCTTGCCACAAGTACAGTGATGGATTTCACAGTGCAGAAGGCCAGTCAATTACACACCTGCATCCAGAGCACTGAAATGTGCAATCTCATAAACTTTTCTATATTCTGACGGATTTTGCATAAAATTGTTGCTATTTTTCCTTAAAATGTTTAATGACATTCAAAGTGCAAGTGTTTAGACCTAGACCTCTTTGTAAGAAGATGGTAGAATACACATTCATAGTCTTTACTAAAGAACTATTAAGACTTCCTATTTTAAAAACTATTTGTAAATTTTGTCACTGCCAAATTTAACACTGACAAATTTATTGCTATGTAATTGTTCTAATATTTCCTTATTATCTTTCTAGTATCTGTTGGATCTTTTGTACTATGTCTTGTTTGGGTCTTGGTTTGGGAAATCTGTGTTTTATCTCTTTGTGTTTTCATTTCTTGCTAGGTGTTTATTAATTTAATCCATATTTCCACAACCAACTTGCTTCTTTTTAAATTTTCTCAGTTCTTTTTCTTATTTTCATTTTATTGATTTTTGCTTAGTTTTTTTTATTATTTTACTGAGATATTAGCATAAACACATATGAAACAGAATACAGAGTCCAGGAAAAGACACACACATATGGTCACTGGATTTTCAGCAGAGGTCAACGGCAAGTAGTTGGAGAAAGAAAGTATAGCCTTTTCAATGAATAGTACTAGCATAATTGGATATTCATAAACAAAAAAGTGATTTATTCTTCCAATCAATTACAAAAACTAAATGGCTCATAGACTTAAAGGCAAAACCTAAAGACAAAACCACTTGGAGAAAACCTAGGAGAATATATTTGTGCCTTTATGTTAGGCAAAAATTTTCCTTATATTCCACCAGAATAATAATCCATAGTAGACAACAATTGGTGAATCAGACTTTATTAGAATTAAGAACTTACTGTTTGAAAGGTACTGATAAAGAATAAAAGACAAGACACATGGAGAATATATTTGCAATTCAAGTATATGATAAAGGACATATTCTGTACATATACAAAAAACAAAATGAAACTAGAAGAAACCCTAAAACTCAGTTTAATAATAAAGCAAACAACACACTTGAACAGACATTTCACAAAAGAAAATATATAGGTGATTAACAAGTACATGAAAAGGTGCTTAACATAGTTATGTATTAGAAACATGCAAATTAAAATATAATAGGCCACAATATAGTGTAAAATTACACTATTTACAAGTGTAGTTTTTAAATAACGACAACAGCAAGTCCTGGCAAGGATGTGAAGCAACTGAAATTCTCACCCGTGAAAAGTATAACCACTTTGTAAAACAGTTGGGCAATTTCTCAAAATGATAACTTATACTTACCCTATGAGCAATCATCCCACTCCTAATTATTTACCCAAGAGAAATAAAACCATATGCTCTTACAATGTTTTGTAGACAAATGTTCTAGTGAAAAACTGGACACAACCCAAATATTCACTGCTAGATAAATGAATAAACAAACAAAAGTGAATAAATTATTGATCCATGCAGGAGGATGTTATTTCATTTTCTGCCATGCCTCTATAACTTCTGTTAAGAAATCTCTTAGAAGATGCATACTTGTTTCTCTGATTATACTGTATCTTTCATCCCTGAGTGATGTTAACATTTTCTGTCTTTGTTTTTAGCAGTTCTACTATTACGTTCTTTGATGAGATTTTTCTCTTTCCTTCCTTACTCCCCTACTTCTTTCCTTCCTGTCTTTATTTCTTCCTTCCTTTCCTCTTTGATTCTTTCCTTCCTTTATTCCTTCTTTTCTTTTGTCTTCCTTCCTTCCTCTTTCTCTTTCTCCCTACTTCTCTGCCTCCTTCCTGCTCTGGTCTCTCTTATGTATGTATAATATATAATATTTTGCTTGAGATTTGTTGAGATTCTCGAACTTTTAAATTCATGCTTATCATCAAAATTAAAAAGTTTTCTCCCATGATTTTTCCATTTATTTTCTCCTTTTCTTGTTGAGGAGCTCTGTTCTATGTGACATTGCTCCACACATTCCTGAGAATCTGCTCATTTTTCATAAATCTTTTTCCCTGCTCTGCAGATTGTATTATTTATATTGTTCTATCTTTAGACATTTTCTTGTCTTATCAAGTATCTTCTGTTGACTCCACCCTGTGAAATATTTTTAGTACTACTCTGTTCTAAATTTTTATTTAGTTCTTTCTTATGTTTTCTATGCTGAGATTTTTGACCTGTTAATTCTTTAAGATTATGCTTATCTTTATATCCTCAAACATCTTTATAATCTTTATAATATCTGCTTTTTTTTTTGTACTTAATGCAAGGTTTGGGTGTCTAATTCTGTGGTTTTGTTTTACTTTTATTTCTTGATTATCAATTCTTTTTTTGTTTCTTTCGTGTTATATATATAGAAAATCTGATTGTATGTTAGACATTTTGAACAATAAGTATTCTTCCACTGAACAGAGTTGCTGTTTTATATTTGTAGGTATTGACACAATTACTGGCTAACAATCTACAACTTTTGTGGTCTTGATTTTAATTTTTGTTAGTGGAGATCTATGAAAAGTCAGATGTCTATGCCAAAACGTTTACTTGGTAGGGTGCAAACTCCAAACTTCATATTCCCTGAGGATTTCGTTGAGGCCTAATGTTAGCCTTTGTTAGGGCAAGCCTTTTGCACTCCTTAATCTGGTACATTGTCCTCAAGCCTAAACTGTGGCCTTTCTGGTATCTCAAGTGTAACATGTGGTATTAAAGAGATTTCTTCACTCTGCAGAGGCTGTAACTTTAATGGTTGCTATCAATGCTTGATTTCCGAAGCCTTTGTTCTGGTCTCAACCATTTGTAAGCACACTCAGGAAGCCTCACATAGTATTGTCATGAACACGCACTGGCCAACTGTTAGCCCAGGGCTGGCAGCATCCAGTCCCAGAGACATCTGGCTTCCACTTCCATGGTGCTCTACTCAGCCTCCTGCCACTTGCAGTCTATTTGGCAGAGGTCCTCTTATTTGCTGTCTTAGATTAGTGGGGTTACCAGGGTCTGATGGGGCTCCTCCTTCCTCTGCCATGGTCAGGAAATGTCCTCAGAAAGATTCCTCTCTTCTGCAGTCTATTGTCCAATTCCCATAAACAGTTGCCTCATGTATTTTGTCCAGTATTGCTATTTATGGCAGGAAGGCTTGTGTCATACCACTTCCTTCCCCATGGCTAAAATTGATGCTGCTCAATTTTTCTCAAAGGCTTGTGAAGCAACTGATATTCTCATCATTAGTTTAAGAGTTCTAGACACTACATATGCTGGTTAACAGTGGGACATGTTTAATATGAAGATTTTAATCTTTATTTCCCTTATAACTACTGAAATTGACCATATTTTTGTATTTATGTCTTCCCACTATTTTATATATTTCATTTTTTCGATTGCTTCTTCATAATTTTCTTATTGTTTTGCAGATGCTCACTATACAGTGTGTCTGTGTCCTTTTCATTTTCTCATCTACTGTATTGGCTGATTTCTAAATCTACTAATGATTTTTTCAATAAACACAAGTTACTAATTTTAATGTGGCCCAATTTAGACACCTTTCCTTTACATTTGGCATTCCTTGGAACTTTTCTTAAGAAATTTTTTTTATATTCTGTGATCACAGAGATAATTATCTACGTTTCTTTCCAAAAACATTATCTCTTTACTTTTCACATTTGAGCATCCAAAATGTGTGGAATTGATTATTTTTAGTATGAAATGATATAATAATCAAGATCCATATATATTTATTTCTGTATGGATATCCCATCAATTTAGCAATTTGTTAAAAGGTCACTTTGCCCCTCACAGCACTCCCATATCACATTTTATAAATCAGGTTTCTGTAAATGCACAACTCTGTTCCTCGGCCAACATCATATTATCTACATTACTGTTGCTTTAGGATTGAGTTTTATATCTGCTACTGCAAGTCCTCTTTTTAATTAAAAAAAAATTGTTTTTGTGCTATGAATTCTAATAGTTGATTGCAAACTTTTCTGAATTTTCTTCAGAGAAAATTATGCCATATATAAATAAAAAGTTTTTTTTTTTTTTCAGTGCTTGTGATTTTTTTATTGTTGTGTGGTTGTTTTCCTATACCCTAGGGAATATCCAGTAAAATGATAAACGATATTAGATAACTGTTATCACAAATAAAGCTTTTAGAATGTCCCTGCTAAGCATTATTTGCCATAATTTTTTGTTTCTCTTGATATATTTTTTGTGATTAAGCAAATGTGTTTTCATTCTGCTTGTTATAATTCTTAGCTTGAATATTTGCTGAACTCTGTTGACTTCTTTCACTGTATCTTTCAATATTTTCATTTTATTTTTTCTCAATTTTTCTATTCATGTGCTATATTGGTAATTTCTAAAAGTTTCTTTTTCTTTACTGTGGTAAAAATAAATATATAACATAAAACCTGCCATTTTATACATTTTAAGTGTTAGTTCCAATGATATTAATGACATTTGCAATGTTCTGCAACCATCACTGCTATCTATTGCCAAAATGTTTCATTACCCCTAACGGAAACCCTGCACCCATTAAGGAATACCTCTTCTTTTGCCCCCTCCATTTTCCTCTGGTAACTTATAATATATATAGTTAATAATTTGCCTACCTAGATATTTCATATGAGCAGACTCATACAGTATTTGTTCTTTTGCGTCAGGCTTATTTCATCTAGCATCGTGTTTTTAAGATTCACTCATGTTGTAGTATATATCAGAACTTCATTCCTTTTTTATAGTCACATAGTAGTCTATTGCATGTATCTATTACATTTTGTTCATCCATTGATCTGTTCAGGGTCATGAGTTTTTTCCACCATTTGGCTCTTGCGAAAAATGCTACATACAAGTATCTGTTTTAGTCCCTGTTTTCAATTATTTTGAGTGTACCCTTGCTGAGAATTGCTGGGTCATATGATGATTTTATATTTATGGAGAATTACTAAACTGTTTATCAGAGCAGCTCCATTTGACATTCTCACCAGCAATGTATGCGTTCCAATTTCTCCACATTCTTATGAACATTTGTTTATTTTTCTCTTTCCTTTTAGTTCCTTCCTGTTTTTTTTGTTTTTGTTTTTTTTTAATAATGAAACTGTCTGCATAGAGTGCAGTGATATCTCATGGTTTTAATGTGACTTTCTCTAACGATTAAGGATGTTGAACATATTTTATGTCCTATTAAATCATTTGTATATCTTATGAGAAAAGTCTATTAAAGCCTTTTGCCCATTTTTAAATGAGGCTGTTTATCTTTTTGTTATTGACTTGTGGTAGTCATTTACACATTCTGGTATTCAGTAGGCTATATGATTAGTTATAGAATCAGCTATGTGATTAGCAAATGTTTTCTCCCATCCTGTAGGGTTTTTTTTTTTTTTTGACTTTTTAAGATACAGTTATTTGCTACATAAAAGATTTGTTAAAGTTTTATGAAGTTCTATTTATCTAATATTTATTTAATTATTTAGTTTGTTTTTGGTATCATATCTAAAAATGCACTTCCAAATCGAAGGTCATGAAGATTCATTTACCCCTATATTTTCTCCTAAGCATCATATGGTATTATCTCATATATAGGTCATCTATTTATTTTTAGTTAATTATTAAATATGACATGAGGTAAATGCCCAACTTCATTCATTTGCATGTGGAATCAAGTTGTACCACCATTTGTTGAAAATACTATGTTTACCCATTGAGTGTTCATGAGATCCTTGTCAAAAATCAGTTGGTCACAGATGTATGGGATTATTTCTGGGTTTACAATGCTGTTCCATGGGTCTCATGTCTGTTTTTACCAGTATCACACTGTTATGATTACTTTCACTTTGTAGTAAATTCTGAAATCAGGGAAGTAAATATTCAACTTTGTTCTTTTTACAAAATTTCATATTAATTTAAGCAAAGACTTTTCTGTTTTTGTAAAAAACGCCATAGGAAATTTGATAGGTATTCTGTGTCTTAATAGTAAGTCTTCCTATTCATGAACACAGGATGTCTTTCCATTTACTTAGGCTTCTTAAATCTGGTTCAGTAATGTTTTGTAACTTTCAGTGTGCACGTACTTCACTTCCTTGGTGAAATTTATTCCCAAGTATAATCTTTTAGATGCTACTGTGAATGTAATTACTCTCTTAATATCCTTTGCAGACTCTTCACAGCAGTTGAACAAAATCACAGCTGATGTTTGCATGTTGATTTTGTACTCTGAAACTTACTGAATTTTTTTTTTATTAGCTCTAGCAATTTTCTTGCAGAATCTTTGGAATTCTCTATATGCAGAATCACTTATCTGTAAATAGGGATAGATAGATTTACTTCTTCCTTTCCAATTTTGATTATATTTGTTTATTTCCTTTGCCCGGTTGTTCTTGCTAAAACTTCCAGTAAAAATATTGAATAACATTAGTAAAAGTGGGCATCTTCATCTTGTTCCTGATCATGGGGCAAAGCTTGCAGACTTTCACCATTGAGTATGATGCTAGCTGTGGGCTTCTATAAATGTAGTTTATCATGTTGAGATAATTCTCTTTGGGTCTCAGTTCTGTATTCTCCAGCAGGGGCCAGTGGAGGGGGGGTGTTGACTGTTTTTAATATGAAGGATTTTGTCAAATGACTATTCTTAGTTAATTGAGACGATGTGAGTTCTTTTTCCCCTCTGTTCGATAAATATGGTGCTTTACAATGATTGATTTTTGTATGTTGAACCCTTGCACTCCTGGGACAGATTCTATCTGGTCATGGTTTATAATCATTTGAATATGCTATTGAATTCCGCTTACTGGTATTTTGTTCAGGAATTCTGCATCTATATTCATATGAAATATCCATCTCTGATTTTTAAAAAATATATTCTTTTCCGGGTTAGTATCAGGATTGTATAGATTGTATGAGGAAATGTTATAGACTGTGTGAGGAAGTGTTCCCTCCTTTTGTATTTTTTGAAAGAGTTTGAGAAAGATTGTTGCTAATTCTTTAAGTATTTGGTAAAATTCACCAGTAAAGTCACCTGGTCTTTTCTTTGTTTGGTATTTTTCATTGCTTATTCAATCTGTTTACTTGTTATAGATCAATTCAGACCTTCTATTTCTTCTTGAGTGTATTTTAGTAATTTACATGTTTTTTTAAATTTCAACCATGCCATTTTGGTTGTTAAATTTGATGCATATAATTTCTCTTTTATTTAATTATTTATTTATTTATTTATTTATTTATTTATTTATTTTGGAGACAGGGTCTTGCTCTGTTGCCCAGGCTGGAGTGCAGTGGCACAATCTTGGCTCACTGAAAGCTCCACCTCCCTGTTTGATGCTATTCTCCTGCCTCAGCCTCCCAAGTAGTTGGGACTACAGGTGCCCATCACCAAGATCTGGCAATTTTTTGTATTTTTAGTAGAGACGGGGTTTCACCGTGTTAGCCAGGATGGTTTCAATCTCCTGACCTCATGTTCTGCCCACCTCGGCCTCCCAAAATGTTGGGAGTACAGGTGTGAGCGAATGCCCCTGGCCTGATGCATATAATTTCTTACAGTATTCTTTTATAATCCTTTTTTAAAATATCTGACTGTCACTGTCCACTTCTATTTCTGATTTTAGTTATTTGTGTATTCTGTATTTATTTATTTATTTACTTTTTATTTTTTATTTTTTGTTCAGTCAAACTAAAGTTTGTAATTTTGCTAATCTTCTCAAGAAACCAAATTTTAGGTTCATTAATCCTCTTACTGCTTTTCTTTTTTCTATTTTGTTTACCTTTGCTCTAATCTTTATTATTTCCTTTCTTCTGCCAGCTTTGGGTTTATTTTGTATTTTTTAAAATGTTATTTCCTTAAGGTGTAAAGTTGGTTACTGATTTGATGTTTTTCTTTCTTTCTGAAACATGCCTGTTTACTGCTATAAATTTATCTCTGATCGCTGTTTTTGCTGCAGCTCAGAAATTTGGCATGCTGTGTCACCACTTACACTCATCTCTATTTTCTAATTTTCCTTGTGATTTTTTTTTTTCTTTGACCCATTGGTTGTTTAAGAGCATCTTGTGTAATTTTCAAATATTTGTGAGTTATCCGTTATTCCTTGCGTTATTGATTTCAAGCTTCATTATACTGGTCAGATAAGATGTTTTGTATTGTTTCAGTCCTTCTAAATTTATTGAGACTTGTTTTGTACCCCTACAATATGATTACCTTGGACAGTGTCAATTTTACTACTCTTCTTAAGGAAACTACTTTAACTTTGCTTTTTTTTCTCTATCATATCTATTTTTAGATCTCTATATCTGTATACTATATTGTGTTTAATACATTAGTAGATATATATTTACATATTTTACTGCATTATCTTCCCAATTATTTATTTCCTTGAGTCTACATTTCTTAGTTTTTATTTTCTATTGTTGCTTTTTAAAACTTTCTTTAGATGACAACTTTAATTCAATCCTATTCACATTTTTTCTTTTTCTAAAGTTCAAGGTTTAAGAGTCTTTATACTGTAGAAAATATATAAAAATTTTATTTTCATCATTCATTGTATCAATACATTTTAAACATATCAATTTTATATTTGAATTACGACTTATTTAAGAATACTTTGTTAAGTTATGATCTTTCTAAATTATTAATTTCTGCATTAATTTAATTGTGATAAAAATGATACATTAAATGTTTCTGATTCTTTGAACTTTGCAGCTATTTTCTTTATGTGGTAAATTTCTCATTTGTATTTTAAAAATGTGAATTCATTTCCATTATGTGTTAAATACATTAATTAAATTATTTTTTAATTGTGGTACTCAATTCCTATGTCCTTACTCATATATTTTCTGTTGATCTGGTGAGTTATTAGTTACATGAAAGCTCTCACAATGATTTCAGATTTATTTTTCTCATTTTGATAATTTTTAAACAATCTTGAAGTCAAGTTTTTGAGTGAAAATTATTCTAGGTTGTATTACTTTCTGTTGAGTTGTTCTCTTTATTATATGTATTAAATGCCTATTTCTGAACTTAGTTTTATTATTGGCTTTATACTTGACAAATCTATTTATGTTCCACTTTTGTTACTTCACTTCTTTCACAGTGATGAAACATTATTTTTAGCATTCCATTCTTATTATTTATTAACTTCTTAGCTATACATTCTTTACTCTTCTTTTGGTGACTACCTTAATAACTTTGATCCTTAACTCATAAAAATTATTAATTTTAGCATTTTCTCTGTTCTTCTAGGATCTTAGATGATTCAACTCTTTTTTTTTTTTTTTTTTTTTTTTTTTTTAATTTTAGACTGAGTCTCGCTCTGTCACCCAGGCTGGAGTACAGTGGCGTGATCTTGGCTCACTGCAAGCTCCGCCTCCCGGGTTCAAGCCAATCTCCTGCCTCAGTCTCCAGGATAGGTGGGACTACAGGCACTCGCCTCCACCCCCGGCTAACTTCTTTTTGTATTTTTACTAGAGACAGGGTTTCACTGTGTTAGCCAGGATGGCCTCAATCTCTTGACCTCGTGATCCACACTTTAACTCTTTTCCTCCTCATTATTAACTTTTAAAATTCTTTGTTTTCTATTTTGCCAAACTTTTGGATGATTCTCTTTTGCTCCTTTTTTCTACTTTGTATAAATATAATGTTACTTTTATTTATTTTTTATTTTATTTTATTTTACTTTTATTTTTTTTATTTTTGAGACTGAGTCTCACTCTGCTGCCCAGGCTGGAGTGCAGTGGCGCGATCTCGGCTCACTACAAGCTCCACCTCCCACTGTTCACGCCATTCTCCTGCCTCAGCCTCCCGAGTAGTTGGGACTACAGGAGCCCACCACCACGCCCGGCTAATTTTTTTATATTTTTAGTAGAGACGGGGTTTCACCATGTTGGTCAGGATGGTCTGGATTTCCTGACCTCGTGATCTGCCCGCCTCGGCCTCCCCAAGTGCTGAGATTGCAGGCGTGAGCCACCGCGTCCGGCCCATGTTACTTTTAGTATTTTCTTCTTTTTCTCTATGATTTTGTTAGCTATATTTTCTTCTTTCTTAATTGGTTATCTAGAGATGACAGCATTGATTCTTGAATTGTTTAAAACAAGTTAGTAATTTTACCATATACTTACTTCTACTTGAATTTATCTTTATATCATTTGCTTTCTCTCTCTCTTTCCATGTTGTTGCCATGCACTTTAGTTATCAATGAATTTCAACCTACACGGAGCATTACTTTTTTTGTTTAGTACAATCAGTGTTCATTTATATATACCTACCTTGTCATTCTTTGTTTGTGTACTTTATTTCATCCTGCATTTTCTTGTTTCCATCTGGCCTTTTTATCTCTTGTTTGATATACTCTCTTTATTTGCTTTTTCGTGCAAAACTGAATGATACAAATTTGCTTCAGTTTTGGTTCCTGAAATCAATCAACTTTATTTTGGAGGATACTTTTGATCGCTGTAGAATTTTAAAGTGACCTGTTTTCCTGTTTTTTTTTTTTTGTTTTTTTTTTTTTTTTGTCCAGTTCTCCCTATTTTTCATTCCATTTTCCTAATGTTACGGGCTCTTTCAGGTGTCACTTTGCTGCCTGAAAACCTGTGGCTGGTGATGCCTTTGTCCAAGTTTTGCTTGGGCCCACTGGGCTTGTTCCGCCCACTCGACCTGGCAGGCTGTGTTCAGCTCATGCTACCAGCCTGGATCCCATACCACCAAGGGAGACTAGAGTCAGGCATGGAGTGCCGAGGGCTGTGTGTGAGAGAACATGGGGTCTGGTTACTGCACAGTCAGACACATTAGCTGCGGCAAGGGAGTAGGCAGCTCCAGGTGTTGGCAAGGATGCCAACTCTCTGTGAGGCTGTGGCAGTACCAGGCACACTGCAGACAGCTTCCCTGGTTGGCACCAGGGAATGCGGTGGTATCTGGAAGGTTGGAGATACCAGAAACTACAGGGTCCCAAAGAGGTAATCACAGATCTGGTTTGGGGAACTCCTAGATCTGAGCTCCCTAAAGGGCTGCAGCTCTTCACTCACAACATGGCAAGCAAGGGGCACATTTCAGTCCTGTCTGTGTTATAGCAGCTCTTTTAGCCTCGCCATTCGGCGGGTCCTGAGTTCTTGTCCTGCACCCAGGAAAAATGAGGAGACAAATGGAGGGTGAGCAAGATGAAGAGGAGCTTTACTGAGCAATAGAACAGCCCAGAGAAGACCTTCAGTGGGCAACTCCTGTCTGTAGCCAGGGTGTCCTGACAAGTCTTTAGCTCCTAGCAGAGAGGGTAGTTGCATTCTGCAGGCCTATCATTTCTACAAGTGTTCAGTTCTTAGCAGAGAGAGTACCACCTCTCTGCAGCTGGTCCTCCCATTTGCTTGCAGGAAGGAAGCCCCAGATAGGGTGGCTCCTCTCTGCAGGCAGGTAGTCCTGTCTTCAGTTCTCTGCTGAGAGGGTAGCTGCTCTCTGCAGCTGATTGACCCTTGTTTCTCCATCCTCTGCTCTGGCTGAGCCCTAGGCTTTTACAGACCTCAGAGGGGAGTAAGTGTGCAGTGATTGGTCCATAGACGGCCATAGGAGGCCCAGAGAAGGCACCACAAGTCCCCACTCCGGTTTGCGGGACTGGCAGACTGGTCCACAGCTTCTAGGTCCTCCCTGGCCTGAAGGAGGGGAGGGGCCTCCCTTGGGCCCCACCCCCTTTTGCCCAGGAGGAGCCCATCTGCCTCTTGCCACCATCCATGGTGCCTAGGCGGCTTACACCTGCACCACTCAACTCCCCTCCCACCCCGTCCACCTCCACCATGCTTGTCAGTCCTCAAAGTCTGGAGGGGGTAGAGGCAGAAGAGCCCAAGTGTGCACACACCCAGCTGGACTGTGACAGCACTAAGGCTCAACCCCAACATTGCCCCGAGACTGGAGTGGGCTCCAGCAGTGGGGAGAGGCCTGGTAGCAGGAACAGACACCTCTGAACCTGCAAGGGCAAGGGGTGGGGGTGGTCTCCAGGTACCCAAGGGTGCAGAGAGACTCAAGGCCACAGCCCTGACTTGCCCAGGAGGGTAGGGCTGCGGCCTGCCTCCGGCTCCCAGCTGGCTCCATTGAGTGTGCAGCCCTGGTCATACCCCCTTGCAGCTTGGGGCAGGGGCTCCAGGTCCTCGCTTGGCCCCAGGTTGGTGTCCTGGGAAGGGACAACGTCTATGTGAGTTCCCCTGTCTCCCTGGTATCGAGCTCCCCCTTACCACGCCTTACTCAGCTTGCAGCCCTGGTCTGGGAGTCTCTGGGAGCAGATTGTGGGCCCAGGTCCTGCCATGGAGAGTATCAGGTCTGGTGGTCACCCTGATGGGGGGCGGACCTGGGGATGCAGCCCTGGGTGGCCCTGCGCAGAGCCTCCCCTGAGGTGTGGGAACCTGGCACCAACGTGCTGGACAGGTCCCCGAAGTGGTGCCACTCCCATTTCCTGCACCGCCCGGAGGGAAGCATGGCCCCAGCTCTGCCTCCTCCCTGCACCCTCCCTTCAGCAGAGGCCAATAAGAGAGGTGAGGCAGGGCCAGGGTCCAGACTGCAGAAGCTCTGGGCTCTGGGTAGGGTGGGTGGGTGGAGGAGGGGGTAGGGTGGGTGGAGGAGGGGGTAGGGTGGGTGGGTGGAGGAGGGGGTAGGGTGGGTGGGTGGAGGAGGGGGTAGGGGGGTGGGGGAGGCGGGTCCCATTGGGAGGTCAGCCCAGCTACGGGACAGTGGGGGCGGCTTAGTCTACTGCCTCCAGGAGGTGGGGCACGGGGGACCCACAGAGCCATTGCTGCTCCCGCAGCCTCTCCTGCCACCACCATCCGCGCCTCCCCACTCTGAAGGGCCCTCGCTGCCATCACTATGGCCTGTCATTCTGTCGTCTCTAAGTCTCACTTGTGTGTCTTTGAAGGTCGTAGGCTCAATATGTCAGTTTTCTCGGTGGGCTTTTATGCTTTTTCTGTTGGTCTTTATTAGAAGAAATATGTGTTTTCGTCCTTATTCTGATTGTGATTGTTGAGGTTGCTGTGAGTTTTTTTTTACATTTAGGAAAACTACCGGTCACACTTCTACATCTTATTTCTATCACTATTTTCTACCTTTTGCAAGTCCACTTACAAATATGTCTGACACTTTGAGCATTATTTTAATATCTCTGACAATCTATTCTATTATGTATTTTGTTATTTCTTCTATTTCAGATTCAGTGACAGCGTTTTCTGTAATCTTATCTTCCAGTTAAATTATTTGTTTAAGGCATGTTCAGTCTGCTTTCAAATTCGCTCAGCAAACTCTTTCAAATATTGTATTTATGTCTAGATTTAAATGTATTTTTCATTGATTTAAATTCTGTGATTTCATTTCTTATTGGTTTACTCACATTGTCTATTTTTGTTTGTTTTGTTTGATTTTTTTTTTTTTTTTTTTTCTTTTTGAGACAGAGTCTTGCTCTTGCCACCCAGCCTGGAGTGCAATGGTATGATCTCGGCTCACTGCAACCTCCTCCTCCTTGGTTCAAGTGATTCTCCTTCTTCAGCCTCTCGTGTAGCTGGGATTACAGGTATGCACCACCATGCCTGGCTAATTTTTGTGTTTTTAATAGAGTTGGGGTTTCACCGTGTTGGCCAGGCTCGTCTCGAACTTCTGACCTCAGGATATCTGCTCACCTCGTCTTCACAAAGGGCTGGGATTATAGGCATGAGCCACTGTGCTGGGCCCACATTGTCTATCTTTTATATTTTCTTGAAGATGTTAATTATAGTGAAATTTCTTGTTCATTAATTTAAATATCTGAATTATCTGTGGCTGTACTCCTGTTTTCTGCTTTGTTTCTTTTACTGTTGATCACATGATCTCCCTTTTAATGCTATACTTCTTTTTTTCACTACATTCTAGACAGTGTATAAAAATCACAGCATTTTAGTTTGATGCAGTCCCATTTGTTTATTTTTGCTTTTGTTGCCTGTGCATTTGGAGTCAAATCTAAAAAAATTTTGCCTGGTGTACTGTTTTTCACCTATGTTCTCTTCTAGTAGTTTTCCAGTTTCAGCTCTTATATTTGTCTTTAATCAATTTTGAGTTGATTTTTGCATAGAGTATGAGATAAAGGTACAATTTCATTTTTGTGCATGTGACCATCTAGCTTTCCCAATGCTTTTTGAACAGACTGTTCTTTTCCCAATGTATATATTTGGCACCTTTGTGGAAAAATCAATTGACTGTACATGTGTAGGTTCATTTCCTGGCTCCATATACCATTGTGTTTTTTATGTGTTTATGTTCAAGTGTTTTTTATGCCAGTACCATGCTGTTTCAATTACTATAACTTGTTGTATGTCTATACCTAATTGGTTGAGTGCTTTCATTTTGAAAAGATGTTGAATTTTGTCTAATGCTTTTTCTACCAACTCTTAGTGTGGTATGTCACACTTACTGATTTGTGTATGCTGAACAATCCTTGCATCCAAGGAATGAATACCACTTGGTTATAGTGAATTATTTTTTTTATTTATTTTATTTATTTATTTTTTTTGAGATGGAATCTTACTCTATCACCCAGTGAGTGGCACAGTCTTGGCTCACTGCAGCCTCCGCCTCTCAGGTTCAAGCAATTCTCCTGCCTCAGCCTCCCAAGTAGTTAGGATTATAGGCACATGCCACCATGCCTGGCTAAATTTTGTATTTTTAGTAGAGATGGGGCTTCACCGTGTTGGCCAGGCTAGTCTTGAACAACTGACCTTGGGTGATCTGCCTGCCTCACCTTCCCAAAGTGCTGGAATTACAGGCACGAGCTGTGTCCCACCTGTGAATATTTCTTTTTAATGTGTTGTTAAATTTGGTTTGTTAGTATTTTGTTGAGGATTGTTTGCATCTGTATTCATTATGGATATTGGCCTGTAGTGTTCTTTTCTTATGATGTCTTTGTTTAGCTATGTTATCCAATTTAGAATGGGACTGGATGAAGATACAGTAGTAGTTTTCCTAAAACTCAGTCTGCTTTTAATTAATTCTTTCTTCTAGGTGGTAGCCTTCTAGGTCTTTCAGTTGAAAGTTTGGCAGGTTTTTGTCTCTTGCGCCTTAAAAGACTATGGCAAAATCAGCTCTTCCTTTCAAGAATTTAATGTTAACTCGTTATGATTCCACTTTACAAAGCTTCTAATTTTGTCATTACGTTGAGTCGAAAACGGACTACTTTTGAACTTAACTCTCTGATTTTCTCACCTTAGCCTAGGCGAATACCACTACTGGTCTTTTTCTTTCCTGCAGCAAAGCCACTGTCTAGGATTTGAGGGCCCAGTCTTGCATCTTCTAGCTATACCCAGAATTCGAAGTTCCTTTTGGTAAAAGTGACTGCAAGTCCTCCAAGCCAATTTACCACTCCCACTATGATTCACCTATTTTCTTTCAGGACAGTGCTTATCTTTTCTTTGTTTTCTGAACACCATGGGAACACAGGATTTTCTGATTTTTGAGAGTTTTCAGCCCAGTTTTGAAGCCTCTTGCACACTCTAAGGTTTCAGTAGTGTCTTGTAAGAACTGTCCAGGTGATGATGGCTCCTCAAATCTCCGTATTCAACCCACCCGAGCTCAAGTAGTTCAGTATTTTTTTCTAGCAATTATCTTTTTCCTTTGCCAGCTTTTGACCCATGTCACTTAGCCCAGGCACTGGCATTGGTACAAATGCTTTTTCCTCTGCTCGTCTTGAAATATTTCTTCTATTTCTAGAATTTTAGTCTATCTAGTTTTCACAATTTTGACAGCTCACAGCGCCTTCAGTATGTGATTTCTAAATTTATCTGGTTTTCTCATTGCTCTTTGTGGGTACATTAATCTTTTACATATTACATATTTTACATATTAATTTAATTTAATTACATATTATTTACAATAATTTACATATTAATCTATTACATATTGAAGCAAAAATCCCTGATCCGGGATGTATTTCAATTTGAAATTAGTATTGATATAAAATTGTCATGATCAACTGAATTTAGAGGACAAAATGCAATTTGCAAAAATGTCTTTGTTTTCCCTGATGGGGTACTCTCTCATTAAGCCCTCTGCAGAGGAACTAGAGAAGGCACAACTAATTCCCATTAATTTTCAAAACTGAAGCCCATTCCACCAATTTTGCTTGGGAGACAGAAAGTGAAAAATGAGTCATGGTTATTTATTTTTAAGACATTAGAAGGGTTCCCTCACTTTTGGAAAGACAACAGGAAAGATTTGGTTATACATTTGTGGGCAATGAAACATCTTTTTGTTTGGGGATCTGTTCACATAAGACAATGGCTTTGTGATCACCAAATGGAAAGGTCACCAAACAAAAAGATGTTTGAATGGTTGGAAGTGGTTTGAAAACATTGTATCTATCTATCTATCAATCTGTCTATCCATCCATCTATCTATCTGTGTATTCTATCATCCACGAAACAAAGTGTTCAAAACAAAGTATTTTTTGAGCCGATGACAAAAAGTGGTGGTGGAGCTTAAGCTTGTACCTCTGGTTTCTTTCTTACTTTCTTCCCCATGTTATCCGTGACAGGGTTCTCCCCAGTCAGTTTGAAAAATGCTGCCTAAAACTAGTTTGATTTTATGCTTTATTTTCTCTTTTTCTTTTACTTGGAATTAAGCAGATAATGACTGCACCCTGTTTGACACTAGGTTTCATGCATGCTCAAAGGAAACTTATGTGAACTTCTGATTTCAGAGATAACTTTTCTTTCTCCTCCTCCACAGTCCTTTTGATGTAAAGCAATTTAGAACAGATTTTAATTTACATGTTAATAAGATTAGATTATGGGCTAATAAAGCCACAGGCAATCATGGTTACCTACTGGTTTCAAAAGAATCACACATTTACTCAAACTGTCTTATACTTCAGGTTGTAAATTTTAAGGTGACAAGAGATGGCTTTTACAATTTCTTTACTACCAGCTTAAAAGTCATTCAAGACAAATACTAGAGATAGTTAATTAGATTAATTTCTTTTATTAATCCTAAATTATGTTTGAACAGAACTTTTTAGTTTTTATTTTTCGTTTGTTTGTTTGTTTTGTTTTTTTCCTAATAAGTCACTTTAGCTAATGCTGAAGGCAGTTTTGAATTGTTACTTGACCTGTTTGTCAGGATCCTGAATATCCTGCTTGGTATGCTTCTCTGGCACTGGAGAAGTCCCAGGAAGAGTGTATCATGGGCAAAAGCATTCCATGAAAACTTTTTCCTAGATTATCAGGTATTCTCCTGGTAAATCAGAATGAATCAGAAATAGGTAACTTAGGGAGTGCTACAGATATTCATCATATATTTTCACTCGTCTTTCCTCTTACACCAAAAATTTTTCCAGCCATCCAAAAACATGAAAGTTAATCTATCAAAATCAAAACCATTTCATGCAACAGCAACTTAAAAGACCCAAGTGACTATCCTTGAGGTTCAAGGCTGTGTTTCCCTCTCTATGCCACTTAGGATCAGAGAAGTATTCAAGCAGGAGTAACTCAAACCTCATATGCAATAAAAAACAATCTCTGGAGTGTGGTATTCTCCACCCTGTGTCCAAGTGTTCTCATTGTTCAATTCCCACCTATGAAAGAGAACATGTGGTGTTTGGTTTTCTGTCCTTGAGATAGTTTGCTCAGAAAGCTGGACAAGTTAATGGGTGCAGCACGCCAAGATGGCACATGTATATGTATGTAACAAACCTGCACGTTGTGCACATGTACCCTAGAGCTTAAAATATAATTTAAAAAATCTCTGGAGATGAATGTTGAGGAATGGGAGGGAAGAAGGGAGAGAAAGAGAGAGGGAGAGACAGAGAGAGAGAAAGAGAATGAGCCAATATCACCTTCTGTAGTATGTAGTAATCCTGGTGAGGTTTGGATCTAGAATTTCCATGGCTTTAGGAGCTGATTTGTAATTTCTGCAATCAACATTAGCCAGTGGCATGGGGAACTAAGCCCTAAATTCTACACCCCACTGCGCTTTTTCTCTTCAACACCTTCTTAAGTCTAAGCTAACTGGAATTGGAGACTCAAGAAGTTCTTTTTCAGCCATTATGTGGGGTATATTCTGAATCCTCCATCTTTTGTCACTGTTGCTGTCTGAGGATTTACTCTCCATAGGGACTCAGAGCCATGCTATTGGACCCACTGCTCAAGCTGGATGAAATGTGCTTTGTGCACTGTCCTACCACTGAACCAAATCCCCTCCGTATGCCCTTTGGACACTGCATTTTTCTAGTAAGGGTTCTAAATGAAGAGCTTCAGCATGTCAAATGTTTAAATGAAGTAAGTCTTGGAAACTGAAAAAATAAGCAGATATTCATATGAACAAAATAAGTGCTATAATTAGCAATTTTAACCTCCAAATATGAAAACTCTTTTAGTCACTAATATGCAATTAACTTTATCACTTAAAGATAAAATAATTTTTGCTAGTTCACTACAGCAGAAGTCCACCCTGCTGTCCCTTCTACCATCTTCTACTGTTTGTGTCATTAATAATCTAATGTAAAATACAACACTTTGTTTTGCAGTCTCCAAACAGCTGGTTTTCTTTGATAATTAAAATGAAAAATTTATAAACCTTTTATCAATTTTATAAATTACACAAACCATATGACTTTCACAAGCAATCTTTGAAAAATGTAAGAAAATAGAATAAATCCAAGACATAATTATGCAAATGATATTTAATTATAATCCAGACAGTTGCATATATCATAGAATCCATCTATTCTATCATTCAAAGCATGTAGATCAGAGGTCATGATTGGATTTATGTTTCCACTCTGCACACTGCATTCAATGTGCATTTCATTACTTATCTAGACAAAGATTATGATATACATAATCGTAGAGTTTTTCACAAAGCAGTGGTCTAAAACACATTGATTAATTGCAATAAGAATTTATTTAAAAATGTTCTGTCAAAGGGTCTGTGAGATTTAGGGGTCTTTTTCTTGTAGCATACTTGTTTGTATTTCTATGAAGACTCTTTTCCACTTTGGTTACTATATTTAGACAGAGTACCAATAAGACACCTTTTTGGTAGGATATCTTATTCCAAGAATAAAATTGCAAGAGTGAGATCAATACTTGAAAACTTCTGAAAGTTTCTGCCTGAAGGTATTAGAACACAAAAGAAGTTTTATCTTGCTGACTTTGCACGACATGGAAAGTTATGTTGTTTCAAGAGGAAAATAGCATAGACATAGTAGCCTACACATAGTTTGAGGCTAAGGGAGTGTTGATAAAATCTGTTCCTAATTAGGTTCTATGTCCTTCCTAATTTTCCCATAAAATATTTTTCCAATAAATCATCATAAACTGTGTATTAAATATTTAAGGACCCTAAAAAATATTTACTCACATATCTAGAAATTAGTAGTTAATTGGATTGTGATAGAAAGCATACATTAAAAATATTTAATAATATTAAATGATGAGACTCTCATGGGTCAACTGTACCATATACAATTATCACACCTAAGCACAGACATTCTAGAGACAAAGGACAATACATGGCATATGCCCTGAAGCCGGTGACAATATGAATATCCCACTGCATGAGCCTTTCCATTTGCCCTCCACAAAAAGCACTTGGCTGTGTCGTTTCTTGTGTTGGTGAGAATTTCATCAAGACCATGACAGTGTTTCAGGTATTACCCACTCTTGCTGAGCTTGACAATTTTGAGGAGTGCTGGTCATATCTTCTATAGAATGTCCTTCAACTGAGAATTGTCCAATGTTTCTCTCATGATGAGGCTAGAGATATTGCTTTTTTTTGGAATGAAAATCTCAGAGGCAAAGTGCTATTTTCATCACATAATATCAATGGTACCTGCTATCAACATGACTTATCTCTGTGGATGTTAACCATTATTTCCTGGTTGAGATAGTGTTTGTCAGTTTTCTCCACTGCAAAAATACTCTTACTGTTTTTCCCCTTCCATCCTGTACTCTTTGGAAGGAGTGATTATGTGCAGTCCACACTTAGGGAGGGGGGAGCTATAACCCTTCTCTGTGACAGTGAAGTAAATTATTTTGAAATGTTCTGCATAAAAATGTGTCTCTTCTCTACATTTATTTATTCAATTATTTATGCCAGTTTGGAACTAAAAATATTTATATTATACTTGGTATTATAATTTAACGCTACAATATTTCAAAGTATTCCAGTTAGGGCCATTTGGAGATCTTTCAGTTGCATCTGAATTCCTTTGACATAACACATCATTTTTTTTTAACACTTCCTCACTTGGGATGCTTCAAGATGCTCCAGGTACATCTTATATATTTCTTGTTCCAACTCGAGAATCAACCGTTTCTCCATAGAGAATGGTATTCAAAACTGAGAAAGTATGGTAGGTGTGCTCATTTACTAATGTGTTTTTGCTTCTAGGTCCTCTAAACAGAGCAAGGATATACATGTATTTCCTATATATACATGTCTATATACATTCTAACGTATAGCTACCATATCTATAGATAGGTCACCACATGAGTTCCTGCTGATATAACTGCTCAAATTTTATACTTCATAGGCAATTTTAGTCTCCTCCTCTTGCTTGTATATAACTTCCCACACCAACAGTGAGAACCCTGCCTCCCATCATCTGCCATCTATTCATTTAATTGCTCCATTCCAGTATGCAGAATAACATCTCAGTCAAAGACAGACCACATATACAAAATGGTCCCATAAGACTGCACCTTTTCTATGTTTTGACATGCTTAAATACACAAATACTTATCATGTGTTACAATTTCCTACAGGATTGAGGTCAGTAACATGCTGTACAGCTGTATAGCCTAGGATCAATAGGCTCTACCATGTTTTAAAACTGTGAAATAGGCGATACCATCTACGATTTTGTAAGTGCACTCTATGATTTCAAACAATGATGAGATAACCTAACAATGCATTTCTCAGAATGCATTCTTGTCATTAAACAGTGCACTACTGTATAGTGGCATTTGAATAGTTCCCATCTATACCCGCATAGGAAGTAACTTTGTCAGCTATAGTGTAGGGATTATGGGCAGTTTTTTTAGACTACACTCATGTCCAAAAGTTACTTAGGTCAGCATCTTTCCCTCATCAACTTTGGTGATTGTTTCACAAATGTGTAATACAGTTTGATTTTACTGTCCATTCCAAGCTGGTATTCCTCAACATTCTAAATGATGTTTTAAAAATTTTACGTACATTAAGTTTTAATCTTTGTGCTGTAAATTTCTACAGGTTTTGAAAGATGCATAATTGCATGTATCCACTATGACCTCTGCTGGATTTTTATCCTTGTTTATGCAGAAGTAGAGCATGTTCATGTGCTTTGAAATCCTGTCATTCATCTCAGCAATGAAAGCACATGTTGAACACTCATCAGTCATGATAATGAACACACCACTGATTTTATTGATAGAGATTCATGCATTAGTCAGGGTCTCCCATAGGGACAGAACAAATAAGATATATGTATACATAAAAGGAAGCTTATTAAGTAGAACTGGCCCATAGGACTAAAAGGCGAAGTTCCACGATAGCACGTCTGCAAGAGGGGAAAGAAAGAAGCTGGTAGCATGGTGGCTCAGTCCAGTTTGAAAAGCCTTAAAACCAGGGAAGCAGCCAGTGCAGCCCTCAGTCTCAGGCTGAAGGCCCAAGAGCCCCTGGGAGACCACTGATGCGAGTCCTAGAGTCCAAAGGCTGAAGAACCTGGAGACTGATGTCTAAGGGCAAGAGGAGTGGAAGAAAGCCCCCAGCATGGGAAAGAGAAAGTAAGCCCTAAGACTCAGTGGGCTGCTCCTCCCCCTTCTTCTGTTTGCTTTGTTCTAGTGGCACTGGAAGCAGATTCGATGGTGCCCACCCACAATGAAAGGTGAGCTACCCTTCCCAGTCCACTGACTCCAATGTCAGTCTCCTATGGCAGCCCCCTCACATACACACCAGAAACAATGCTTCACCAGCCATCTAGGCATCCATCTATCCAGTCAAGTTGGCACCTCATATAAACCACCACAGTTCATATCTGACATTCAGTTTTACTTTAGCCAAGTGTCAAATATTGGCTGGTAGATTATTTACCAGCTTCATCTAGATTCTAGATGATCTGCACATTCTCATGCAATATATTGACCCTCTCTGTACTGTGAATTTTTGAATGGAAGACTTGACTTACCTTAGGTTGAAGCCAATTAATCGACAAATTCATAACATTACATAGTATTGCAGAAGTATTCTAAATATGAACTTGAGAATACATATATTTTACTATTTATACAGATTTTCTTCCAAGCTAGACATTTTCATGAATTTTGCAAAGGCTTAGTGTAATCAATGTACATTATAGTCCTTAAAATATTTTATAGCAAATGAATTTATTGCAAAATAGTGGCCGTAACTAAATTCAATATTGCAATTGCTCATCAGTGGCTGGTGCTAGCTCAGTAGGGGATTCTACTCAGTAACCATAGCATATTCGCTGTCATAGAAACCTGAAACGCTCTTTTAGAAAAAGAATAAATATATGCAACAAAAAAAAGTCACTCTACATTTAAAGATGTACCCTCTAAATATAATGTTGATCCCTTATTTAGTTTCATGAGAGCCAGGTTGATGGACACTTTATGTGTTCTCTGACGTTCCAATGAAGGAAATATTTTTGTGATTTTTTTTTCCTTTAGTTATTGCACAATGATATTACAGAAGTTTAGGTGGAATGTTGCATCCTGGACTTATTTAAGGTAATTTCAATTTTTCTGGATGAAAAGTGTGGGAATTTTGAAGAATATAAAAATGTTTATCAGTTAGGTTTGGAACATATGCTGCATGTAGAAATCACTTCAAGTATTTTAAGGTTCTCCCAAATAAGGCCGTGGTTCTTTAAGCCGATGTTATCTGATATTTAAAGTTTGCCATCTTTTATACATACTGATAGCCTAGGGGAGGTGAGAAAGTTAAGAATATTTAAATGTGCCGTATTTTTCAGTTTCAATTTTTTTTTTTTCAATCCACAGCTCCCCACCGCCGACCCCCAACCATAGGAGTCCATAGTAGGAGAAACAATCAGGAGATTTTTTTTTGTTTGTTTGGTCAAGAAAATATTATCAGGTAGATATCAGAGAATGTTTGGAATGTGGACCAGGGAACTGGAGGTAAGAAAGGTGAAAAACACATTTTTTCTCATTCCTGAAGATTGTCAGATACATATAAATATACACCTTTTCAAGAAACATTGATTAAATCACTGCTGTTAAAAAAAGTTGACAAGTCGGCCTGGTGCCGTGGCTCACGCTTGTAATCCCAACACTTTGGGAGGCCAAGGTGGGTGGATCATGACTGGAGATCCAGGAGATCTTGACAGGAGATCGAGACTGTCCTGGTTCACAAAGTGAAACCCTGTCTCTACTAAAAATACAAAAAAATTAACTCGTGTGGTGACGGGTGCCTGTAGTCCCAGCTACTCAGAAGGCTGAGGCAGGAGAATGGTGTGAACCCGGGAGGCAGAGCTTGCAGTGAGCTGAGATTGCACCACTGCACTCCAGCCTGGGCAACAGAGCAAGTCACTGTTAAAAAAAAAAAAAAAAAAAAGACAAGTCATAGTTGTGTGTGTTTATAAGATACAAAATATGATATATATAAAACATGCCATGACTAAGTCAAGCTAATTCACATGTCTACCACCTTGCTTGCCTACCATTTTATATGGGGAAACATTTAAATTTTGCCCTCTTAGATATTTTGAAGTATATGATATATTGTTATTGGCTATAGTCACCCTGAAGTATACACTTAATCTCACAACCTACTCTTCTTGTCTGTCTGAGCTTTGTACCTCTTGAGGATGACAGGTGGGTGGAGAGGAAAGGAAATCACTGTGTTTTTGGCACTTTGGGGAGTCAGCAAATGGGTGAAAATACATGACACTATACTCTACATTGTCTAAAGTATAGCAATATATCATCACACAGCCCCTTTAACAGGAAAAGAGAAAAATCAACATGTCCTGAAATTGCCACATGACTTTTCAATTATGTCAACGTTGAGTTAGAATTAAGAAATTGTGTGAAGTAACCAGAAATAAACCAGGCAAGGAACAGTTTTTGAATTGTTTTATTGTTAACAGTACATTCTGCATGTACATTGCAGTTGCAAAACTGCAAGTTCCCATTAATAAAATGAGATTATTAATGTGATTTTTTTTAGATGAGGCAGTTTAACCCTTGGTTTCAGAAATTCATACAATACTTTATTATATAAAAGGCCAGATTATAAATTCTACAGACTGAAAATTGAAAAGCACAGTATGAATATTTTAAGAGATATCTCCTTTATAAGGTACCTGAGAATTGAAAGTGTAAATTACAAGAGTATTCCCTCCTACGCTTTAATCAAAACACTGCTGTGAGGGAAGAATTTGTAGCACAGAAAAAGCTTAAAAAGGAACACGATGTTACTGAATTATCTCACTACTTAAAAATTGATATGAAAGAAGGTGGGAATCAGTATGAAAAATGTGGGTGGCATTATTTCAAGAGGATGAGGTAGATTCACAAAGCTGTAACAATCCAAGAAGGATGGAAAGAATCTCAAAAACAAGGCATAGACTGTTCAAATTGAAAGAAAATTGTGAGAAGATGGTTCCCTAGTCAACTGGTACCTTCTATGCTTCAGTTTTTGTTGTGTGACCTTGTTCTTATGTTGAACTAAGTGCCAGCCAGTAATTTTAAATGCAGGACGTTTCACAACCCAGGCCCTTTAATGGTCAGTGGTCTCCCAGTCAGGCGATGAACATCATCCTAGAGCACCAGAACAGGTATAGGTACTTGACCTTGGGTAAGAAGACAGCCAGCAATGCAGATCTAACAAGGCTGCAAGAACCAAATGTCTAGAAAGCTGCATCTGACAGTGATCCTGAGAGGAGGAGTGTAATCAAATCTTCCCTTCCCTCAGGATTCACAGCAACTCAAAATCATATTTTATAATTGCCAATGTGGAGAAACGTTTAATATTGATAGTCTACAATAACTGTGGAAATCAAATGCCAACAAGAAACACAAATTGCAGCCAGAAGAAACTAAGATGGTAGAAAATCTTGAACACCATGGCCGGGTGTGGTGGCACAGGCCTGTAATCCCAGCACTTTCGGAGGCCAAGGTGGGTGGATCACGAGGTCAGGAGATCACGACCATCCTGGCTAAAACTGGTGAAATCCTGTCTCTACTAAAAATACAATTAATTAGCCAGGCGTGGTGGTGGGCATTTGTAGTCCCAGCTACTTGGGAGGCTGAGGCAGGAGAATGGTGTGAACCCAGGAGGAAGAGCTTGCAGGAGCCAAAATCTCGCCACTGCACTCCAGCCTGTGAGACAGAGCAAGACTCAGTCTGGAAAAATCAAAAAAAAAAAAAAAAAAAGAAGCTCGAACAACATGAAGGAAAATGGATTTAAAGAAAACCAAAGCATTGGACAAAACAATCAATACATTTGCTTTTACATTGTTTATTTTTAAATTTTAGGATAATTATTGATCCATAGGAAGCTTCAAAGATGATAGACAGAGGTCTCATACACCCTCCATCCAAGTTCTCTGCATGATTATACCATCCATAATTATATTAGAACCATGAATCTGGAGTTAGTACAATAAATGTGAACAGTTTTACATGATTTTATCACTTGTGTAGATGTGTATAACCACCAGTGCAATTAAGACACAGAACTATTCCATTAGCACAAAGGTCTCCTTCACGTTACCCATTTTTAGCCACACCCAATTCTTCCCTCCAGCCTAAATCCCTGACCACTAGCAACTACTGATGTGTTCCCCTTCTCCATAATTTTGTTATTTCAAGAATGTTTTATCAGTAGAATCATATACAACACCGGTCTATATTTTCTTATACAATTAAAATCAAACTGTTATGTTGACTTTTTTTGTCTCAGCATAAATGTCCTTGACATCCATTCAAGTTTGCATATTGCATATTGATAGCTTGATACTTTTCATTGCTGAATAGTATTCCATGCTGTAAATGTATCAAAGCTTGTTTAATCCCCTACTGGAGAAATTTCAGGGGTTTCCACTTTTGGCTATTACAGATAAAGCTGATATCAACAATAGTGTGAATGTTTTGTATGTATATATGTTTTCATATCTCTGGGAGAATACTCAAGATTATGATAGCTGGTAAGAATATGGTAAGAATAGATTTTTTTTAAGAAACTGCCTGAATTATCTTCTAGACTGTCTTTGCTATTTTACATTTCCACTAGCAACTGTACGAGAGATTGTTTCTCTGCATCTTAGCCATCTTTTGATGTTCGCACTATTTTAAAATTTCAGCTGTTCTCATAGATATATTTTAATATCCTGTTGTAGTGTTAAATTGTATTTCCCTCATGGCTAATAATTTTGTACATTTTTGATGTGCTTATTTGCTATCTGTATATGTTCTTTGGTTCATGACTTTTGCCCATTTTGTAATTAGATTGTTTGTTTTCTTAATGTTGAGTTTTGAGAGTTCTTTATGCATTCTACATAGGCATTCTTTGCCATATATGTGTATTGCAAATATTTTCTCCCCAAACTTATCCTGAATTTTTATCTTTTTAACAGACTAGTTTTCATTTTTATGCAGTCCAATTTATTCTATCTTTTTCTCTTATGCCCTGTGATTTTTGTGTCATCGTGAAGAACTCTTTACCAAACACTAGCTTCAGAACCCTGTCCTCTGTGTTTTCTTCAAAAAGTTGTAGAGTTTTACATTTCATAATCAAGTATATGATTTATGTTAATTTTTGTACAGGCATAAAAATTACGTTGAGGCTTTTTGTGATTTTTTTTGTTTCATCAATAGATACCTAATTGCATATTTGAAATGAAAACTACTTGAGAAATGAAAATATAAGGTACTTAAAAAAACAGGTCATATTATATGTGAGAACATGTATGCAATTTGTTATACATGTTGTTTAAATATTTTTCAAGCTTTGATAAGCCAGCCTTTTACTCTCATATGAAAAAAAGCCTCACATCTAATATCTGTTTAAAACATTTAAAAATTTTATTATTTACAATTTGTAAGATTTAATCACATATCACATAATATTGTCCTTTCCCATCTTAAATATATACACCAAATTTTGGAAAATTTTTAATGTAGAGATTTCACTAGAAGTTTTTATTGAATTGTAAGGCGAATATTAGCCTGTGATCACAACAAACATGCTATTACTGTAAAATAACTACCTGCAAATGATGATTCTGAGGACTTACTTGTGCGGAGCCATGAGGCCCGGAATTAGCAGACCTCTGTTGCTTGATCTCCGCAAAGCGGAGACAAGATGGCACATTTCCGGGTTCTTCATTACAAACCCTTCTCGCGCGCCTAAAGTTTATCCCGCACGCGCCTAAATCTTTTCCTGCACGCGCCTAAACTCTTCCCTGCGCGCAAGCCTTTGCCGTGCGCGCGCAAACTTTTTCCCGCCCAGGAAGATATGCAGCCTTAGTTAGAGCAGTTATTTCCAGAGGTGGCCATCTGATTTGGAAGTCAGAATTTTATGAAAATTGTAGAGATACAGCCAAGAGAAACCAACAAGCCGGAAATGGTTGGGATTTTGATATGTTAACTGGCTCGGGTAATTACACAGAAACCGATGCTCAGATGCAGTACAATCCCGGACTGTTTTCTGAAATCCAAGCAGTGGCTACCAAAGCCTGGAGAAAACTTCCTGTTAAGGGGGATCCAGGAGCCTCACTCACGGGGGTCAAACAGGGAGCTGATGAGCCCTTTGCAGACTTTGTACATAGACTTTTAACCACGGCCAGCAGAATATTTGGAAATGCCGAGGCAGGGGTGGATTATGTAAAACAGCTAGCTTATGAAAACTCTAACCCGGCTTGTCAGGCAGCAATCAGACCTTATAGAAAGAAAACAGACTTAACAGGTTACATCCGCCTCTGTTCAGACATAGGGCCCTCATATCAACAGGGTTTGGCTATGGCTGCTGCCTTTAGTGGACAAACCGTAAAAGACTTCCTCACCAGTAAGAATAAGAATAGCAAGGGGTGCTTCAAGTGCAGAAAAATGGGAAACTTTGCTAGGGATTGTAAGGGAGAGCTAGCTAAGACCTTAGAGGCAAAAGCTCCAGGCCTCTGCCCTAGGTGTAAAAGAGGAAAACATTGGTCCAATGAATGTAAATCTAAAATTGACAATCAAGGAAATCCCCTAACACCTCAACAGGGAAACGGATTGAGGGGACGGCCCCAGGCCCCGAAACAAGCTTATGGGGCGGTCAGTTTTGTACCAACCAACAACAATCTGTTTCACAGCTTAGTAGAGCAACCCCAGGAAGCACAGGATTGGACCTCTGTTCCACCTCCCAGACAATATTAACCCCTGAAATGGGACCCCAAGCCCTAAATACAGGTATATATGGACCCCTACACTCAAAAATATTTGGATTAATCATAGGGAGAAGCAGTGTCACCATGAGAGGCCTACAGGTCTTTCCGGGAATAGTTGATAGTGATTATATAGGAGAAATCAAAATCATGGCCAAGGCTATTGACAACATCATTATCATTCCTCAAGGGGATAGAATAGCGCAGTTACTCCTGTTACCATTGCTAAAAACAGCTAATAAAGTCCAATCGCCCCTAAGGGGAAAGGGAGGATTCGGATCCTCAGACATCCACTGGGTACAGTCCATTACTAATAAAAAACCCTCTCTCACCTTATGGCTAGACGGAAAGTTATTTACAGGACTGATAGACACAGGGGCCGATGTAACAATTATTAAACAACAAGATTGGCCCTCCAGTTGGCCCACTTCAGAGACCTTAACAAATTAACAAGGAATCAGGCAAAGTAGTAACCCTAGACAAAGTTCCAAATATCTCACCTGGAGAGATCAAGAAAGTAATTCCGGTCTCATTAAGCCATTTGTTATCCCTGATTTGCCTGTTAACCTTTGGGGTAGAGATCTTCTCTCCCAAATGAGGGTCATGATGTGTAGCCCAAATGATACAGTCACTGCACAAATGTTGGCTCAGGGCTACCACCCTGGGAAAGGGTTGGGAAAAAGAACATGGCATTTTACAGCCAATCCCAGCCATAGGAAAATTGGATAAAAGGGGGCTTGGAAATTTTTAACCATGGCCATTGACATGCCTGCACCCCAAAAAAGTGCTGACCCAATCACTTGGAAGTCAGATGAACCCGTTTGGGTTGATCAATGGCCACTAACTAATGAGAAGCTTGCCGCTGCCCAACAGTTAGTGCAGTAACAATTAGAGGCAGGACACATAGAAAGCAACTCTCCTTGGAACACCCCCATATTTGTCATAAAAAAGAAATCCAGAAAGTGGAGACTCTTACAAGATTTAAGAGCAGTAAATGCTACTATGGTCCTTATGGGTGCCTTACAGCCAGGACTACCTTCTCCAGTTGCAATCCCTCAAGGATATTTTAAAATTATCATAGACCTTAAAGATTGCTTTTTTACAATTCCCCTTCATCCTACTGACCAAAAACGATTTGCCTTTAGCTTACCATCTTTAAATTTCAAAGAACCAATGAAACGATACCAATGGAAAGTGTTACCTCAAGGTATGTCCAACAGTCCCACCTTGTGTCAAAAATATGTGGCTACAGCCATACACTCAGACATGGAAACAAATATACATTATACACTATATGGATGACATTCTTATAGCAGGACAAGTGGGAGAACAAGTTTTACAGTGTTTTGCTCAACTCAAACAGGAACTCACCACAGCGGGGTTACAAATTGCCCCAGAAAAAGTACAACTCCAAGACCCTACATATTTAGGTTTTCAAATAAATGGACCTAAAATTACAAATCAAAAAGCCGTTATCCGTAAAGATCAGTTACAAATCCTCAATGATTTCCAAAAGCTCCTTGGAGACATAAATTGGCTCCGGCCATACTTAAAACTCACCACGGGAGACTTAAAACCTTTATTCGACACCCTGAGAGGTGACCCCAACTCTAAGTCCCTTAGGTCGTTATCAAAAGAAGCTCTTTTATCACTTAATAAGGTAGAGGTGGCCATTGCTGAACAATTTGTTACTAACATAGACTATTCACAGTCATTAACCTTTTTAATATTTAACACAACACTGACGCCTACTGGTTTATTCTGGCAAAATAACCCTATTATGTGGGTCCACTTGCCTTCATCACCCAAAAAGGTATTAATCCCCTATTATGATGCCATAGCAGATTTAATTATTTTAGGGAGAGACAATAGCAAAAAATATTTTGGAATTGAGCCCTCTACAATCATACAACCTTATTCTAAGCCACAAATCCATTGGCTAATGCAAAACACTGAAACGTGGCCAATTGCTTGCGCCTCTTATGCTGGTAACTTAGATAACCATTACTTGCCAAACAAGCTTGTCCAATTTTGTAAGCTACATGCTTTTGTCTTCCCTCATGTCATCAGTAAAACACCTTTAGACAATGCCTTATTAGTATTCACTGATGGGTCATCCACAGGAACTGCTGCATATACCTTTGCTGACACCACTGTTAAATTCAAAACCAGCCATACCTCGGCCCAGCTAGTAGAATTGCAGGCCCTAATCCGTGGTGCTGTCAGCCTTCCCTGATCAGGCTCTTAATATTTATACTGACAGTGCATACTTAGCTCACTCAATACCTTTACTTGAGACCGTAGCACAAATCAAACATGTGTCAGACACAGCCAAGTTATTTTTACAATGCCAACAATTAATACATGACAGATCAACTCCCTTCTTTCTTGGACACAGTAGAGCTCATTCAGGATTACCAGGACCTTTATCTCAGGGCAACCAACTGGCTGACATGGCAACTAAGACGGTAGCCATAGGTACAAATATAAACCTAGCCCAAGCACAGGCTACTCATGCCTTCCACCAACTTAATGCTCAAACTTTGAGACTGATGTTTAAAATAACTAGAGAACAAGCAAGACAAATAGTTAAACAATGTCAGACCTGTGTAACATACCTGCCAGTCTCTCACTTAGGAATTACCCCAAGAGGACTAGTTCCCAACATGATCTGGCAAATGGATGTCACCCATTATTCAGAATTCGGTAACTTAAAATATGTCCATGTATGTATAGATACATTTAGTGGATTTATACTGGCCACCCTACAAACAGGCGAAGCTACCAAGCATGTCATAGCTCATTTACTACACTGTTTTTCCATAGTTGGAAAGCCTAAACAACTAAAAACAGACAATGGTCCTGGCTATACATCCAAAGCCTTTCAAGACTTTTGTCTTAAATTACAAATAAAACACATTACTGGAATTCCATATAACCCTCAAAGACAAGGAATAGTTGAAAGAGCACACCTATCCTTAAAAAACACCATTGACAAAATAAAAAAGGGAGAATGGTACCCTACTAAGGGCACCCCTAGAAATATCCTTAATCACACACTTTTTATTTTATTTTATTTTAAATTTGGACAACCTGAACAGATCAGCAGCTGATCGATTTTGGCATTCCAAGTCCAAAAAACAATTTGCCATGGTTAAATGGAAAGACCCCTTAGACAACACATGGCATGGTCTAGACCCAGTGTTAATCTGGGGAAGAGGCTCAGTTTATATTTTTTCTCAAACTAATGATGCAGCCAGATGGCTACCAGAGCGACTGGTGAGACAGGTACCTAACAATAGCCAATCCAGGGAGTAATTTTCTCCTTGAGAGTGCTCTTTTTCTCTATTGCAGAGATGAACTCCAACTACAAGCCCCTCTGGACCATGGTGCTGATTTGCCAGGCATTCCAGGTTTATGCCAGCTTCGGTAATCCCTATGAGGCCCATAAATATATACGACAATGATACGGTAAGCCCTGTGATTGTTTGAGGGGATATGTGACCTCCCTTCCAAATACATACATCTCAGCTGTGTCCTGCTCCACTTACACAGCATACCTGTCTAGTGACTCTCTTAAGTGGAGGTGTGTGTCAACCCCAAGAATACTTAGCAGACGGGATACCACAACCTGCCCTTGTGACACATTTGAGGCTGCTATGCATAGTTCCTGCTACACTACTTATCTAGAATGTACCTCTGGCAACAGAACATACTATACTGCTATCTTAACATGATCTAGAACCCCCACTATAGGGGCCAGTAGTGTCCCTACAGTTGTAGGAAATACCAGTAACCTTATATCAGCTGGCTGTACTGGAATTGTAGGACAGCCTGTCTGCTGGAATATTCATCCCCCTCTTCGTATCTCTGACAGAGGAGGACCAGAAGACAAGGTCCGAGAAATTAGGGTATACAAAAAACTTGAAGAGTTGCAAAGGTCCCTGTATCCGGAAATTCACTACCACCCCTTGGCCTTGCCCAAAGCCTGAGGGAAAGAGAAAATTGATGCCCAGACCTTTGACCTCCTCACTGCTACTCATAACCTGCTTAACAATTCCAACTCTAGTCTAGCTAATGACTGATGGCTGTGTCTGCAATCAGGAGATCCCATTCCTCTTGCCATACCCAGCAATGACTTAAATTATACATCCAATACCCCTTGCACCATAATTCCTCCCCTTAAAGTACAGCCTTTAGAATTTCCTAGTTCCTGTTGCATCTACTCCCCTCCCCTTAATAACACTTACGACCTCGATGTATGATTCAATCAATTCAATAATTGTTCCACCATAGTAAATATTTCCCAACCGTTGTGTGCCCCAAACAGCTCAGTATTTATATGTGGCAATAATAGGGCTTATACCTATTTACCTACTAACTGGACAGGATGCTGTGTCTTAGCCACACTTTTGCCAGACATAGACATTATCCCTGGAGATGAACCTGTACCTATCCCAGCTATAGATCACTTTTTAGGAAGAAACAAAAGGGCAATACAATTTATCCCCTTACTTGCAGGATTAGGCATAACTACTGCTGTAGCAACTGGGGCTACAGGCCTAGGGGTTTCTGTTACTCAATACACCAAATTGTCTGGCCAATTGATCTCGGATATGCAGGCCATTTCAAGTACTGTACAAGATTTACAAGATCAGGTAGATTCTCTAGCAGAAGTAGTGCTCCAAAATAGAAGAGGCCTAGATTTACTAACTGCAGAACAGGGAGGCATCTGCTTGGCTTTACAGGAGAAGTGCTGTTTCTATGCCAACAAATCCGGGATTGTCAGAGATAAAATCAGGCATCTACAAGAAGACCTAGAAAAACGACGAAAAGAAATAACCGATAACCCGTTTTGGACAGGGTTCCATGGACTCCTTCCCTATCTTATGCCATTCCTGGGCCCCCTGTTTTGCCTATTGCTCTTACTCTCTGTAGGACCTTTGGTCTTCAATAAGCTCATGACATTCATTAAGCAACAAGTCGAGGCTATCCAAGCGAAGGCTATACAGGTCCATTATCATCGCCTAGAACAAGAAGATCGCGGTGGTTCATACTCACACCCATTATGACCACCTTCCCTATGCACTGAACTGGACAGCCAATGACAGGTAAGAGAGTGTCATCTCTCACTAACCTAAGACAGGAGGGCCGTCATAAGCTACTGCCTAATCCCATGACAGGTACCAGTGATGAGATGCATTACTCCAACCTAAGACAGGCGCAGTTCCCGAGGGACAATCTTCTAGCCATAATTATATATATAAAAAAAAAAAAAGGGGGGGGGGACCTGTCTGGAGCCATGAGGCCCGGAATTAGCCGACCTCTGTTGCTTGATCTCCGCAAAGCGGAGACAAGACGGCACATTTCCGGGTTCTTCATTACAAACCCTTCTCGCGCGCCTAAAGTTTTTCCCGCATGCACCTAAAGGTTTTCCCACACGTGCCTAAACTTTTCCTGTGCATGCAAGCCTTTCCCGCGTTCGCGCAAACTTTTTCCCGCCCAGGAAGATATGACGCCTACAGCGCAGGCGCGATCCCGCACCTGGGAAAATTACAAACCCACGGCACATGCGCAATTGTAATTTGAGTAAACCCAGCCTCCTGTCACCGCCCTGACCCAACCTCTTCCTCTGCCAGCCTATATAAGGCATTGCACCGCCACCATTAAACGAGACTTGATCAGGCTATTTGTCTTGTCTCCATTTCTCATGTTTTCTTGTCTCCTCCATTCCCACTCCCCCTTCCAGGGTCTGTTTGACTGTCCTGCAGGTCTGGACACTTACTGTTGCTGGCATCTCTACTTGGAGCTTTATCTGATGAATTTTTTTGGATCATTTTCCCAAATAGGGAACGTCATTCTGTCACAATTATAACATCTCTTAAGAAAACTTATTTTTAAAACTTTGGTCTTTTGTGTTACTTTTTTAGCCTCTATTTAATTTATTTTTTGCTCTGATTTTTATTATTTCATATCTTCTGCTAACTTTGGTCTTAATAGGCACTTCTTATATATTTGAACTTACCTATGTATTATATCATTATATATTTAAGAAAAGACTAGTTCTTCTAAAACTACAAGCATAAAGCTTAAAAAATGTAATAATGAATGTTGTTGCAAAATTATTAACTTTGAAAGGTAGCAAGAAGTTGGCCAAATATTTTATTATACAATTTAGTTAAATGTGTACATGGTTTTCTTATTTGTAATTGTGGGGCAGGTTTACTTGCCACAACAAAAGATTTTACTGAACTGGCTTTTATTATCAAATGACATAAGCAGTTGTAAAGTTCTATGGAAATTTTCAATACTTTCTTTACTATAGAACATATTAAACAATATAAATGTATGTAAGTATTTATTTTAACTTATATAACCTAGAAATAATGAAACCAAGTTGACTATCTTGGAAGCAAATTTGAAGTGACAAAATGTACTCACTTTTTGAGAAATTTAAAATAATACATTTATGGCTTAGTTATTAAATTGCAACAGATAGTGATGGTAACATTCCAACTACAATGATCAATATTGAAATATTTGGATAATGGTTGCAATTGTGTATTATTTTTCTCCGTTTTAAAGATCGTCTTAGGACATGACAATGTAATTTCGAAGAACCAAAAAGATATTGCAGAGTTTACACATAACCTTCAAACAACAGGAAACCGCGAGTCCATCTTATATGTTAAGTTTAGATGGCTTCTTTCCAGACAGAGAAATATAAATGTTAATGGGTTATTTATTTTTACATAGCTACATAGGTAGCTACATATATAAAAGCTTAAAGTAATACAAATATTCCAGAATTTAATATACAAATTAGTGTTTGGTCCTTCAACACGTTTGCATCAGAAAACATGCAATATGATTCACTTCCTGGAACAAAACTGCATATACCCAAACATGTTTGAACCTTCCTTTTGGAAATTATACTTAGAACCTATGGAAAATTATGTGATTATTCTAATTAAGGATAGCTTTTCATATTTTGTGGATGATTCCATTTTTAGAAACATATACATGTTAGGAAAAAGTTTGGTGTCTTCCTTAGCTAGATGATCAAGATGAATAGATATGAACATCAAATACTTGACACTCAATTAATTCTTTGTGTTTATAACACAGCCTGAAGGCAATTTCAAGCATGAAGTTAACAAAATTATTCCATTAATTGTTTCCCCCACAAATACACATTTATTTTTTCCTATATGGTAGATTGGATTTGATGCTGAATATGAGGCATATCCATACCCTAATTGAGTCTATAATCCAGTGGGTACAGCAATTATTTAACAAATTATTCACACAACAAAAACATATATTAAAAAATAAGATCATTACTATGAAATCAAATTTAGATTGGAAAATCAGTAAGCTACCCTTTGAAGACAGAACATATTATTTGAAAGAAAAAATAATTGATAGAGCTTAGTTTTGTGTAAAGATAGGAAAGGCTTTCCAATGAAAAAATAATAGCATGTGTGAAATATTAAAGGTAAGAAATAGCTTGTTATAGTTCCTGAAGTGTACTGCTGACAGTGAGAAGGAACTCAGGAAGTGATGAGAGGCATCAGACCAGTCGCAGCTCCAACATCAAGATAAGGATTTTGAACATAGGCTCAATTCATTTGGAAGTCAATACTACTGTAATAAATCTCCATTGACCAACAGCCACAAAAATATAAAGAAGTGTTTTAACTTTATGTTTACTTATTTCTTCAGACATGTACATTTTCTTCATACAATATTGTGCAAGTGTAATTCCAGAGCATGTGCATGCACACACACTTTATAAAATAAATGGGAGGGCAGATAAAAAAAAAAAAAAAAAAAACCTTTAAAAATTATAAATAGTCCCTTGCTCAACAAAATCCATCTCTCTCTTGCACTATCTTGATAAATACATAAAAGCACATCTATACACACATATATGCATAATTATATAAATACAAATGCACACATATTTCTGTATATATGTATGTCTGTGTGTAAATTATATAAATACAAATGCACACATATTTCTGTATATATGTATGTTAGACTACATAGTATGAAAGTATTAAGTGTTTTGTTTTTAGCCTGTCTTATTTTTAATTTAATAATATATAATAAACAACTTAAGATATTTTATAAATGTATAGATATTTTAATTTTAATGAGTGCAAGACAATCTATTACATAGATACTTATTGCATATAGATGTTTAGTTAGCCTATCCTCTACTTTGGAAACTGAATTGTTTTAAATTTGCACTCTAAAATCAATATTGTGGCCTGGCACGCCTGTAATCCCAGCACTTGGGGAGGCTGAGGCAGGAGGATCACTTGAGGTCAGGAGTTCGAGACCAGTCTGGTCAACATGGAGAAACCTCATCTCGACAAAAAAAAAAAAAAAAAAATTAACTGGGTGTGGTGGTGCACATCTGTAATACCAGCTACTTGGTAGACTGAAGCAGGAGAATCTCTTGAACACAGGAGGCAGAAGTTTCAGTGACCCTAGACCACATCACCGCACTCCAGCCTGGGGGACAGAGTGAGACCCTTGTCTCAAAAAGCAAAATCAAAATCAAACAAACAAACAAAAATGGACTGTGGCAAAATCTCTCTCTTCCTATCTATCTATCTATCTATCTATCTATCTATCTATCTATCTATCTATCTATCTATCTGCCTATCATCTCCTCATCTACACACTTGCATAAGACTTCTGGAGAATGATTCTTCTGCTGGAATTTCTTGATCTAAGCATATGCTCATTTTAAAGCTTTTGATAATTGCCCTACAGAGGGCACAGAGAAAGTGCCAATGTACACTTTTTTCCATAGTAGAGAGGAACAGACTTTCCTCACTCTGTCACAGGGGACACTGATCATTCTTTTCAATTTATGACAAATTAACTTTTAATAGAACAAGAAGTTCTTTAACATTTATGGTACAATTAAATACAGAATTTAGACTCTATCAAGAGTACAAAGATAATGTGCCTAAAATAAAAGCCTTAACTATTTGTGGAGATAATCTCACTAGGAATTTGACTAGCTTTGTAGGCATACAACTGATTTAAAGGAGAAAGCACTAGAGTAGTTGTCAACATTCTTGTTTCTCTGATACTACAAAGTACATATCATTTTGAAAAAGATGCTATTAACATCGCAAAGTTTAAGACTCAGTCATCAAGTTCTATTTGTCTTCAGAGAAACATAGATCCAGTCCTTAACAATAAATTCAAAATTACTGAGAGAGTTTTATGTCTATAATTATTTAATATTTATCAGAATTTTCAAAACATAAGGATAATAAGTCCAACTAAAATAGAATAATCATCTAGTCATCTATAACACCATTTGCATAGTAGGTTGAAAATTTTATATCTGTCTTCTAGCTAAGTTTACATTGTTTTGTGACATTTTCGGTCTAGCAGTTGCTCTTTACCTAATGGATTTCAGTTCAGGGTTTGTGTAGATGTATATAATATACACACATTCACACATGATCTTATGTTATATATGTACTTGTAGAATTCATGCATTTAAGCTTTAGTTTACAATATGCATACATCATTGTTAAAGGCTGAATTGTTTCCCCCAAAATTCATACATTGAAATCTAATGTCCAGTACTTTAGAATGTTACTGTGTTTGGAGATATGGTACTTAAAGAGGTAATTAAAATGAGGTCATTAGCATGTGTTCTCATTCAACGTAAATGGTATCCTTATTAGAAGAGAAAATTAGGATACTAACATTTACAGAAGAAAGACCGTCTGAAGACATAGGGCAAAATGGTCATCTACAAGTCAAGGAGGGACCTCAGAAGAAACCAACCCGGCCCACTCCTTGATTTCAGACTTCTGGCCTACACAAAAGTGAGAAAATACATTTCTACTGTTGTAGCTAATAAGTCTGAGGTACTTTGTTATGGCAGCCTTACTAAACTTACACAGATTTGATTTCTTTAGAGAATAATTTAAAGAAAAGTTTAAAAATGAAGAATCTTTAATGAAAGTGAGGTAATTGGATTGAAAACTATTTGAGGGTCATTGTTGGTACAACAGTAGTGTTTGTACAACATTTCTATTTAAATCACCAAACTTTGCATATGGCTTATTCTGTATTTATATGTTGTATTACAATTATCTAATTGTATTGGAATTTTATTTTTACTAGTCAATTTCTTTATGGGTAGATAAGCACAAAACAATACTAAAACATAGACTTTCTGGCAATTATCTGTCTCGCTATTTCCAAATTCATTTTCTTCTTCATACATCCCCAGAAAAAACTGGATTTATCTAATGTGATATACATATATATTGGTGTGCTTAGATAGTGTTGCAATGCAAATACACCAAACCAATTATTTTGGATCATTATACTATTCAACATTTATCTAAGGCTGGGCTCTTCTATATGATAAAGATTTGACAATTATAAAATTGATAATATTATTCCAAAGACACAGAGTACAAATTAACAATACAAATTAGAAGAATAAAAGAAAACATGGTAACGCCATGGCTGGTGTCCACACGGATACAGATGAGTCTCAGGTCATATCAGTCCTTCCAAATCAACTACATGCATATGCACTAACCTCCAAGGTATTTGCTTCATGGTTATCTTATAAGATTCATGATAGACAAGGAGTTGGTGGTTTCAAAATAACCTTTTTACATTTTTACATGTATTAAGGACTCAGTTGATTATGGGTCTCTGCTTTGAAACATATGAGTTAAATTGAAAAAATCATGAACAAAGGCACAAGGAATCAAGGCATGGCTCACTTTTCTGTTGCCATTGAAAGAATAAGAAAGTGCAGTTGTGGAGAAGATGGCAGAAGAATGTGGAAGAGTGTGAACAAAATGAACCAAGGCAAAAAGTTAATAAAAGCCCACTATACTCTGGCAGAAAGACCAAGTGAAGATGGAGAAGTGGGGTCAGATACGGAGTATACATGGTAGAGATGAGAAAGTCCTTTTGCCAGTCTTGTAACATATTTGAGCAAAAAATATCTTTGTGCAGCTGTAAAACTAAGTATACAGCAGGGTGGTCATTAATACAAAACCTACAAAACCCAACTTTCCTCATATCCTGAGGTCTTAATATCAACTTATATGGCAAGATAAAAGTAGGACTTACAAAATTATTGAATTGGTACCTCCTCCACAACAACCTAGACAAGCTCTAGTATGTAGCTGTCTGCTTCTAAGAATGAGTTGCTCTCATTCGTTTTCCAAACACTGTGCCTTCACCACCTAGGTCTCCACCATGTGTTCCTGGGGTCTAGCATCATCAGCCAGTGGTAAAAGCAGCTGCTCCCAGATTTCTTATCTCGGCATCCACTATTTTCTGGGACCAACTCTACCTTCATTAGCAGTATGTTCGGTTGGACATTTCCTTTTGTGCCATAACTGTGACTGAATTCCAATGCAGTAAATTATTGGCACACATGATAAGACTGACACCCATAGGCACACAATGTGGAGATCCCTCAACTTTAGTTTATCAAGACATTTCAGAAATAGCAATGTTGCCACCAACAGTCAGTCCACCACCGACCATGCCTCCCCCATATATGGCATCCATATATGAGATATGATTTGCCTCCCTAGCACAAAGCATCCCAGGGAATAGCATCTACCTTCTCCCAAGCACACCTCTGCACACATGTAGGATGGGATTGAATTAGACATTGTATTTCAAAAGAAATTCATGGTGTCAATTTGATGACCAAATTGACCTTGGCTGGCTGGATCTTGTCTGCTTTGCTCATATTTAAACCACGATATTTACACAGTAATTTTGCGTAGTCAGCTCTTTATAAATATTTGTGGATTCATTAAAAAAAAGAATATATGATAATATCCATCAACATAGGTTTATATATGAAAGTATAATGAAAATCATTTTCATCACCAGAGATAGTACTAACTTCACGTAGTTACCTCAAATAGCTGTAACAGCAGAACTTTGCATATTCAGTCATATCAAAAGGATTTCACTGATGTTCAGTCATGAAAGTTGCATTACAGTTCATGAGGGGAAAGTGCACAATTTCCTGTTTCACCATTTCTAAAATACTCTTAGTCATAATGAATCTATTGAAAGAGGGCTTGTTTTCTTTACAGAAGTTTTATTGCTAGAAGGTAAGTTGTATAACATATTTGGTGTTTGTCTCTTGTTTCTATACATTGGTTATATAAGTTCAGAACAATATATGACCAGCATTTATGCTAAAACAATTTCTGACTATCTTCCAATTAATATTGTTAGTGAGAAGATTCCTTTTGAAAATTAAAATGATGCAGCATTTAGTATTTATTGAGTCAATTAAAAATCAATAAATGAGTTAACATCTGAATTAATTCTCTACTGTCACTTACAATGTTTTCAGCTGAGGAAAATGTCCTTATTTCTCAAGTGTAAAATACTCCTTTAATCTCTTATATCAATATGCAATTCAAATATTATTTTTGCTAATACCAAATGTGAGTTAATTTGACTGATCTATTAATATAAAATAATTTCAGAGAAAAAACTGCAATAAAAAAGCAGATACATACTAATTACAAGCAGTACTTATAAATAAGCTTCTATTCCTTGATCCACATTTAGAATAATATCTAAAACTAAATATTTTGCTGATAGATTTTATATAGTATTATTCAAACTTTAAAAAGCAAATCTGGAAGTAACCATCCTTAGAAACCTTCAAGAGAGGACACTTGTCACATGAATAATGTAATCCCACTGTTGGCACATCCGGCGCTGCTAAACTAGTGAAGGCATGTTGTTGTCAGTGTCTTTCAGCTGTTTTTAGCTCATTAATTTGAAAGCATAATTCACTTCAGTAAAGATAAAGGCATAACTTAAAAATATGATTTCAAGGTACATTGTATTGCATGGAAGAACAAGGTTACTAAAGAAGAATCACAGGCCGGGCGCGGTGGCTCACGCCTGTAATCCCAACACTTTGGGAGGCCGAGATGGGTGGATCATGAGGTCAGGAGATCGTGACCATCCTGGCTAACACAGTGAAACCCCGTCTCTACTAAAAATACAAAAAACTAGCCAGGCGAGGTGGCGGGTGCCTGTAGTCCCAGCTACTTGGGAGGCTGAGGCAGGAGAAGGGCGTAAACCCGGGGGGGCGGAGCTTCCAGGGAGCTGAGATCCGGCCACTGCACTCCAGCCTGGCCGACAGAGCGAGACTCCGTCTCAAAAAAAAAAAAAAAAGAAAAAAAAGAAGAATCACAATGTATATGCGGTAGCAGTGGTGACCTAGTATAAAGGCCCACTTTTTTGTCTTTTCCAATAGGAAATTCCTTTTGGATAAGCCAAGCATATCAGACAATAAATGCCTCTTGTAACAGAAATTTCAGAAAAATCAGATTTTCTAAGATTTCCTGTGAAATAAAGTCTTATTTTGCATATACATGGCATGGATAAGCAAGCATTTAATAATGCACTCTGACAGACAAAACATCGTTAATATCAAAGCATTGTTAACAAGGAATTGTATTTGTCAAAAACAGTAGCAGTTAAATTATAATGTTTTAATATATTTTTATAATTTAAATGTAAACTTCTACATTATAGGGGGTAATACAGATTCATTAAATAAAATGTTGAAAATTCAGAAAAGGAGCTACAAAAGTTTCCAATATTTCCAAAATATGATTAAAACTTTATACATTTATTATAAACTATTTTCCAGTGTTTTTTGTTTGTTTGTTTGTTTTCAATGAATGGCTCTTTACTTGCTGTGGTTTTAACACAAATATGTTTTTGGAAAGGGATTCCTCAATGTTTTCTAAAATTGATATGTAATTTTATTTCCTTATATACTTGTTATATAGTGAAATTAATTTTTAAAATTTAATTGAATATTTTCTCTCCCATTAATGCAATATGTCAAGACAAGCGTTTTGTTTTACAATTGCTGTGATATCACAGATGTATCTAAACAAAGATGAGAAAAGAAACAAAAAGAGAGCTTAATGTCATTTCTTACTAAAAATCTTCAAAATTCAAGAGCATGGATGATATTTTGTGAATGATTAAAGTCCTTTTGGTGAACATTAATTACCTTGAGAAAAGTTTTTGTTGTTGTTGTTAGTTTTCCTAAAACGTTCTAATTATAATTTTGGTAACTAAATGCTTTTTGCAACACCTAAAGTCAGTAGTTACATAAATAATTTGTTCAACGTGCATTAGTTTAAAAGTAAAGAATTGCAAAAGAGACTGTGAAATAGCAAAGATACAATTCAGAAGAAATAGGAGCTTTGAAATTTTGAGTGATTAAGATTGTCAAACAGGTCAAGAAAAAGGAATTCTAAGTATAGTGTTACAAGTTTGACAGTATATTCTCAATAGATTTAGAGAATTGCCTGGTTTAACAGAATAAATTCCAAACCTAGACCAGTACTTGATATCTGGTAGGTAACAATCAAATTCTCCTGGTTGAAGTGATAGTTATGATGGTGATTCATCCAACACATACCTCAGATAGAAGCCACCTGGGCAGACCATAAGCACTGTGGGACCCAAGGATATATTCTATCATGTTGACACATAAATTGTTTCTGTTGTTGTCTTAATTGTGGTGAAAAGCTCAGTAATGTTCACTGTATTCACATTGTTGTGCGAAGATCTCTAGAACTTTTTCATCTTGCAAAAGTGATTCTCTGTACTCATTGAACACCAGCTTCCCATTTTCCTCTTTCCCAGCACACGGCAACCATCATTCTACCTTCTGTTTCTATAATTTTGATTACTTTAACTGCCTCATATAAGTGCAATCACTCAGTATTTATCTTTTTGTGTATGACTTATTTCACTTAGCATGTTGTCTTTTTCTTAACTACTGTGAATAATACTGCAATGAAAATTGTTGCACAAATAATCTCCTTGAGATTCTGTTTTCAATTCTTCTGGATATACACCCAGAAATAGGATTACCAGATCATATGATAATTCTACCATTACTTTTTTAAAAAAGAGCCTCCAAACTGTTTGCCACAGCAACTGCTGCACCACTTTACATTCCCACAAACAGTGTGCAAGTGTTCCAATTTCTCCACATCCTTATCACCATTTGTTATTTCCTGTTTATTTGACAGTGGCCATTCTAATGGGTGAGAGGTAGTGTCTCATGGTTCGATTTGCATTTATTTGATTTGCATTTATCTAATGAATCATAATTTTTAACACCTTTTCATGTGATTGCTGGTCTTTTGAATATCTTCATTGGACAAATGCCCAGTTTTTTTTTTTTTTTTTTTTGAGACGGAGTCTCGCTCTGTTGCCTGGGCTGGAGTGCAGTGGCCGGATCTCAGCTCACTGCAAGCTCCGCCTTCCGGGTTTACGCCATTCTCCTGCCTCAGCCTCCGGAGTAGCTGGGACTACAGGCGCCCGCCACCTCGCCCGGCTAGTTTTTTCTATTTTTTTTAGTAGAGACGGGGTTTCACCGTGTTAGCCAGGATGGTCTCGATCTCCTGACTTCGTGATCTGCCCGTCTGGGCCTCCCAAAGTGCTGGGATTACAGGCTTGAGCCACCGCGCCCGGCCAATGCCCAGTTTTTAATCTAGTTATCTTTTTTTTGGTGTTGAGTTGCTAATATATATTTTGGATTGCTTTATGTATTCTGGATATTAAGCCTTTGTCAGACATATGATTTGCAGATATTTCTTCCATCCTGTGAGTTCTCTACTCATTCTGTTGATTTTTCTTTTGATACACAGACATTTTTAATTCTGATGTAGTATCATTTGTCTGTTTGCTTTTGTTGTTTGTGCTTTCGATGTCATTATCCAAAAAATCATTGCCAAGTCCAATGTTAAAAAGTTTTTCTTCTATGTTTTCTTCTAGGAGTTATATAATTTAAATTTTACAGGTAAGTCTTCAGTACATTTTGAGTTAATTTTTGTATAAAGTGTAAGGTAAGAGCCCAGTTTCTTTTGCACGTGGAATTCCAGTTTTCATTTTTTGAAGACCATGCTTTAAGAAAAGGAGACTATGAAGTCGTGACACTCTCGTGGAGGTTCATTTGAAAGAAAGATGCCGTGGCTCTGTTTTTCTTATGGCTGGGGTCTGGCCTGAGGCGAGGGCTCACAAGCACAATTTGTGTTGTTTGAAGTTCCTCTGTGGCATTCAAAGAAGGAGCTTCTGAACTTTCTAATTACTATGATGACTTACGGGGCAAAAGGGAAAGTAGGAGAAGTGGAGCTTGGAATCTACCAGTAGTCAAGCATCAACAATAGAATCACATTCTTTATTACATCTGCTTTTCTGTGAATTTTTCTCTGTTCTGGATAAATGCTTTTGGTCTATTTACCATTCCAGTGATTTTTCTCCTCAGCAGAATCATATTTGATGTGTAATTCCTTGCAAATTCAGTCCAGCAATTAATTACAATTAAAAAATGTTTTCTAAAACGTTTAGTGTTTTATGTCCAAGGTGTCAAAAGGCCATGTGATAGGTTTTAAAGGGACTTCCCCCTCACAAAAAGGCATGTGGTTGTCCTACTTTGCCTATTATTAGAGTACTAGGCTTTCCTAATTCTGGGGCATTTATTAGAAGTTCAGTGACTAATAAATTTAAGTCCATATTCCCCAGAGTAGTCTCCATTAATTAAAAGGTGACACATTGCTCTCTTTAATCTTCTTATATTTCTTTCTAATTTTTTTTTATTATTATTTTGAGATGGAATCTCGCTCTGTCGCCCAGGCTGGAGTGCAGTGGCACCATCTCAGGTCACTGCAACCTCCACTTCTTGGGTTCAAGCAATTCTCATGCCTCAGACTCCTGAGTAGCTGGGATTACAGGCACATGTGACCACACCTAGCTAATTTTTTTATTCTTAGTGGAGATGGGGTCTCAGAATGTTGGTCAGGCTAGTCTCAAACTCCTGGCCTTAAGTGATCCACCTGCCATGGATTCCCAAAGCTCTGGGATTACAGGCATGCACCACAATCACCACAATGCCCAGCTAATTTTTTTTTTTTTTTTTTTTTTTTTTTTTTTTTTTTTTTGTGGAGACAGGGTTTCACCATGTTGATCAGGTTGGTCTTCAACCCCTGACTTCAAGTAATCCCCCTGTCTCTGCCTCCTTAAGTTCTGGGATTACAGGCATGAGCCACCATGCCCGGCCTGCTTGTATTTCATTATGTATTCAGAATTTGGATAGGAAAAAAAAAAAAAAAAAAAAAAAGCTATTCACTGAAACTTCCTAACTCCCAAAATTTGTGTGTGACCTGGTTATTCTAAAGGACAGAAAAACCCTGAGTTGGAAACAAGGTGCAGGAAGAACGATGGAAGTTTTAATGCAGCCAAAATTGATAACATGAATCTTGGCTGGTATGTACTATGAGGATACCATGCAGAACTGTATTATTCTGATAAAGTTTCCAGTTACCAAAATGACTACAAAGAAAAAAATTTTAAATTCCTGAAAATAAAAGATAACATTTAAAATAGAAGTTAATTAAAAGAAAATTGAAACAGTGAGTTTGCCTTTAAATGCATTTGTTAATCAATGACAGAAATTTTTATAAAGCCTACATATTGGTTGATAGTATTATTTCAGTGTTAGTTTCCTGATTTTTATAATTTTATTGTTTCATGAAAAAACACGCATGTTCCTAAGTAAAATTAGTATTTAAGGTAAACAGAAAGTGAACCTGCAACTTCTTCTCACATACTTAGGAAAAATAAAAAAGACAGATTATTAATGAGAGAGGGAGAGAGTGAGATGTCGGACAAATGGATGGATGGGTGGATGGTTGGACAGAATAATAAAGCTCATGCAGTAAAATATTCACATTTGGAGGAGCTGGGTCAATGGTATGTGGAAAATCATGGGGTTATTCTTGCAACTTTTCTGTGACTATGAACTACATTAACATAGAAGTTTAAAATAAGAGTAGTGTCACAAGAGCCGCGGACTTTTTAAAAAAATATTAATTCTAAAGGTTACTCTGTAAATATTTAAATGAGGCAGTATTTTCTTTTTATTGTAGCATTTTTCATCACAATATTATGCTGCAAGAATCTTTTGACTTACTGTGCAAGTATAAAATTAGTAAATAAATTAAATAAAAATAAAATAAACCAAATCTAAAGTTGTACTGAATTTTATATTCTCCCTCAAGTTGATAATATTGTAGTCACTTGTAGACTCCCCAGCCTGTAATGGCACCGTAGGTACTCCACCTCTGTGGATATTTTACTGCATATTTAGCTAGTAAAATATCATTCCACATAAGCTCTCCACATTTGTATCAATTTTCAAGATAATCACATTTATTATGTGTAATATTTGTTGTTGAAAAGTATTTGTGCTCTGCTTTTCGAAAAGGTTGTTTTCAATCCAATTGGCTTCCAATCTTATTAACTTATAGAATGAGAAAAAAAGGTATCAAATATTTAAATTAAACAGAAATAATAAAATGCTACTTCTGCCATGGGATATTTCAGTTGAATGTTGTTTACTTTATTGTATTTTTCTTCTCAACTATTGGGGCTTATGTAGAGAAAAAACAATCTTATTATATAATTTGTGGAGGCTTAACATTTACAGATCACTACTTCAATTAATTTTACATTTCCTGGGTTTTAAATTCAGTTAAATAAATAATTTATGCATGAGTTTGAGTTGATATTTTTATAAATATTTAAATCACCATATAACTGTCACTCAGGATTTCCTTCCCCTGTATAATTCTTAACCCATTTATGCCAGAGGTTGCAAATTTTATTTGTGAAAAATCGGACCTTGGTAATGACCTTGAGCAGTAGCATATAAATAACTCCCACAAGCTTAGTGTTCCAATAATAAAACACTAGACACAAATGGGTTTAAAGGCAAAATAAATGATATTGTAAAAGAAAGCCCTAGTAATCATTCTCCTACTTCATTTAAAAGTGAGGCTGGAGTTGATGTATATACCTTCATTTTATGTTGTCTAATTTAGAAGTAAAGGAAGTCATATAGTTAAGAACCTGACATAGCTGTTCATTAATAACTCAAATTGCTTTAAACACATCACTTGATTATTAATATTTGATCTTGATATAGAGAGACCATGGACTATAACTGGATATATGCCTACTCATATACTCATGACTTTATTCTAAAAGAAAACTATAAGCCCCTTATTGAGATGGATTAAATATTTATGTCTCCCAAAAATCCATATGCTGAAATCCTAACCCCCAAGTTGGTGATCTGAGGAAGTGGGACGTTTGAGATGTGATTAAGTCATGGGAGTGGAGCCCTCATAAAGGAGATGAATGCCTTTACAAGAGAGACCTAGAGAGACCATGTGCCAGTTGTGCCATGTGGGTCACTGTGGAAAGGCAGTGAGGAAGAGGGCATCACTAGAACACAGGCAGGACCTCTATCTTGAAATTCCACTCAGAACTGTGAGATATAAATTTCTATTGTTTATAAGCCTTCCAGTTTATGTTGTTTTGGTTAAAGCCGTCTGAATGGCCGAAGACAGTGACTCACCATTTGACAGAAATAAATCAATTATAAAGTTCTGATGTAAAGTGTAGATACTATATCTCTATAAGACTAATGGTATCCTGTCACTGGCACAAAGCAATCTTTTACTTTTCCTGATCTTCTATATCCCATTTGCAGTTGACAGTTGCTGTGGGAGAAGGCCAGAAACAGCTGCTTCCTAATTATGAGGAGGATGAACAGGTAGATGCAAGAGATTGTAAGCTGGGTAATCTTGCGGCTGGTAGGAGTCAGATTGTGGTGGTAGAATCCAACAGCCAACCTATGTTTTCAAAAAATCCTTCTTAAATAGGTTCATTTTTACATGAAGAATCTGCTACTCATGCCTATTTTACGAGTATATTTGAATATTATTCAAAATGTTAAGTAGAGAGTTTATAAAATGTTTTATTTACATATTAAGGTTTAACTAGAAATACATGACCTCTAACCCAAGAATTTAGAAAAGATTTGCTTTCTGGATTGTTCACTTATTCAATTTAAAAATAGTGGATTGAACATACTGTATTTCAACAAGGCACTGGCTACTAATATAATTTAGTGCCTCTAACAAACAAAAAAATTTTTTTCAAGGCCTTACCCTCTAATTCGTTCTATATTTAACTGTTTATTCACTATCATTTTTTAAATATAAATTGGCTTTCAAAAAGTATGCTTAACTCTTGCATATTACTAGTGGAAATGGGAAACTGTACATGAACCACCAATGATGGTATGCATTGGGGAACAAGGAACAAAAGAACAGGAGTCTACCTCTGTGTATGGCAAAACATACAGAAAGTGAACCTTTTTGAAGTGCAATCTCATAGAGAAAACTTAAAGCAGAAAGTAAGACAGGATTACTCAATAAAGCAAAACTTTCACAACCAAAACAGTGCCCCAAATACAAGGTAACACTAGAGGAATGAGAAGCCTTATACACATTTTCTTCAGAAAAAAAAAAAGAATTTTTACTTCATTATATGAGACTAGTCTAACTCTTACACAAAAATCTGACATTACAGGTGAGCAGAATTACATACTCATAAAGTTAACAATTTATAAATATATGCAGAATAACTAATAAAATATTAGTATATTGGTTCACATTGTTTTATAACATATAATACATCATGACAGAGTTTAATCAAGTTGTGCAAGTTTAGTTGAATGTTTGAAACTATTCAATATTAGTATAGTGACAGATTACAGGAGAAAATCATAAGACTATCTTACGAATGAAGAAAAAAACCATTTTTAAATATTTAACATCTATGATTGTTCAAAATCTTGATTAATCAAAACTAGAAGAGAAGTTCCTTAATATAGTAGAAGATATCCACAATGAAACCTACAGCTGACAGGCTAATAAATAATAAACAAAAAATGCACTTTTCCTAAGATTGAAGTAAGGCCATCTTGTCCTCTGTCACAACTACTTTTCATCATTTTATTGGAGTTCCTGGCTATTGCAATTATGTAAGAAAAGGAAAATCTGTTACTGAAACACCAGGTGTTTGGTCTAGGTCCTGCTGCTCTCCGCACAGAAAGCCAATCACTGAGACAGCAAGTATTGCCAAGGAAGAAAACTTTAATTGGGTGCTGCAGCTGAGGAGATAAGAGATCAATCTAAAATCCATCTGGCTGACTAAAACCAGGGGTTCATATAGCAGGGAAGAAATGTAACAATATGTAAGAAAACAGAAACTTTTCGGAGGGGCAAGGAAGCAATCATAGTGAATAAGGGAACCAGCATTTGGTGCAGTGATCTGGTTTCAGTTCTTTGATACTTTTCTGAGAGAACTGAAGATTGTTTCCTGAGAAAGGAACTCAGATAAACATATATGAGTTTCAAGCCTTAAGACCAGAAAGGTCAATTTCTATGTTTATCCAAAAAAAAAAGTCTGTTGGACTATGGGGTTGGTTTCAAATCAACCACCACAAGAGTCACACAAAGCTAGACAGTGAGCCAGGAAACATAATCAACAAATGATGTTATCCCATAGTTCCTGCTTTATTGTTTTGAGAACATTTTCAGGCACAGGATGAGGGAATCTGCACACAGTCTGGCAAATTTACTAACTTGAAGAGATAGAGCTGGAAGTCTGGGGCAACCAGGCTGGCAAAAGATTCTGAGACAAAATTCTAGAGCAGATAGCACCACACAGTAAGAGAACCTGAAGATTTGCAGCAGATTTCCCTCAAGTATTTGGCAGAAAATTGATCAGTAAATGCATTTGAGAAAAATACCTTAGTTCTGGAAAAGAGCCAAGCAAAAAAATAAACAGAGCATCTGCCACTCACACAAGGCCAGAGATAGTGCCTACTCCCAACAGCCAAAAGGAGAAAACCTGTAATTCACAAAAATGTGGGTGGGTGAAGTTTACAGATAAGCCTTGTTTCAATAAAAGGGAATAATTGGTCCTAGACTGAGAAATGTTCCAGAGCTGTGTAACAGATCATAAAAATAATACCACATAGAATCATACCATCTCCAATAAGTCAATAATTAAAAATATATATGCATCTAAAATATATGAAGCACACAAAATATATTAAACAAAAATAACAGAATTAAAAGTAGAAATAGACAAACCAACAATTAGATTTTGTGCTTTGAATACTTGTTTCTCAAAAAGTGATACAACAAGTAGATGCAAAATAAGTATACATTGAAGACTTAGACAACATATTCAAACAACTTGACCCAGTTGTTTTTATATAACACTGCAAAAAGCAATAGCAAAATAAAGAATCTTGAACAGAGAAAAATAAAAAAGTTACACCATATTATTGGATAAAACATGTTTCAATAAATCTAAGATGTTTTTCATGCCAGATTATGTTCTCTTTCCACAGTAGAATTAAATTAGAAATAAAAAAGAAAAATCCCTGAAAGATGGGCTAATATTTGGGAATTACTGACTCACTTCTAATAACTCAAAGATTAAAGAAAAAAAGAAAATATTTTGAACTGAGGAAAAATGAAAACAAAACATTTCCGAAATCAATGGAAGCCATTAAAGCAGGACTTAGAGTAAATTTGTAACACTTAACACTCATATTAGGAAGAAAGAAATATCAAAATGTAATAACCTCAGCTTCCTCCTTAAAAACCTATATTAAAAACAGAGAATTAAACCCAAAGAAAGCAAGAGAAAGAAAATTATATAAACCAAAGCAGAAAAATAAATGAAGTACAAAACCAAAATAGAGAAAATCAAGACAACTGAAAACTTATTATTTGAGAAGATCAATAGAATCAATAAACGTCTACACAGACTAGATAAGATATAAAAATAAAATACACAAATAAGCAATATCAGGGATAGAGGTAACACTACAACAGATTCTACAGGTATTAAAAATGCAATAAAAACATATGAAAGCCATTTGCTACAGATCGAATAATTTAGACGAAATGCACAAATGCATTGAAAGACACAAACTGCCAAAGATAACTGACCAAGAAATAGATAATCTGAAACCCCAAATCTATTAAACAAACTGCAGTAAAACCTGATAAAGACAATTTCAGGCCTACGTGGTTTTATTGGTGAATTCTATCCTAAATTTAAGGAATAAATAAAACAAATTCTGTGGTAACCTTGCAGAAAATGGAAGAGGATGGAATGCATCCTAAACTCATTCTTTGAGGCCTCATTACCCTCATATCACTACTGCAAATACATTACTGAAAACTACAGAACAATATTTCTCATGAACAGAGATGCAAAAGTACTAATCCAATTTTTAACAATGTGGATTTAATGATTATATATGAAGGATAAGGTATTGCAACTAATTGAGGTTTATTATAGAAAAGCTAGGATGGTTTAATGGTAAAATATCAATCAATATGATGCATCACATTTAAAAAACAAAAATGAAAATATAACTATGCTAATTTTGAGATATGTAGAGAAATCATTTGAAAAAAGATTATCATCCTTTCATTATAAAAACTCACAACAAAATAAGAATAGAATATGTATTTCTCAACTTTAAAAAGTGCATCTTCAAAAACTTGCAAGTAAGAATCCTTAGCATGAAAGAATGAATGTTTAATTCCTAAGATCAGAAACAAATAGAGATGTCTTCTCTCACCCCTTCTGTTCCACATGGTAACTGGAGGTTCCAACCAATTCAATAAGGCAAGGAAAGAAATGTTAACATGTTTAGAATGGAGGAAAATTGTGTTTTTTGCAGATGACTTGCTCACCTATTTAGAAAACCCAATGCAATATACCAAAAAAAAAAAAAAAAAAAAAAAAGCTACTAGAATAAATAAGTGATTTTCATGAGGTTGCAAGACGTTTGATTTCGAAGCTTTGTTATAAAGTTGCAGTCTTCAAGACAGAGTGATAAATAGCATAAAAATTGAAAAAATAGACAAAAAACAGAAATTCAGAAGTAGATCCATATGTATATACGTGTATGTACAACTAAATCATTGAATATCTATATGCAATCCAAATCTTAATCCACATGTAAAAATTAACTAAAATATTCATAGATCTAAATGTGGCACCTAAAACTGAAACTAACCCATTAGTCCCATAGATAGTTTTTTTTTTTTTTCTTTTGATAAGTGCAGAAATTGACCCTTTTCTTCTTAAAGGTCAAAACTTTTTATTTGTTTTATCTGAGTTCCTTCTTCAGGAAAGGACCTTTGGACCTCTAACAAAAAGTATCAAAGCACTAAAACTCAGCACATCACCACATCCAGACAATGAGACACTGGACCTCTCATTCATCATGATTACTTCCTTGCCCCTCCCTACTTTCTGTTTTCTTACACATTGTTACGTTTCTTCCCTGCTATAGAAACCCCTAGTTTTAGTCCAACAGGGAAATGGATTTGAGACTGTGCTCCCATCTCCTTGGCTGCAGCTCCCGAGTAAAGCCTTCTTCCTTGGCAATACTCATTGTCTCTGTCATTGGCTTTCTGTGCAGGGAGCAGCAGGACCTGGACCAAATCACTGGTATTTTGGTAACAATACTATAAAACTTCTACAACAAAATAAAACTATAAAACTTCTAGAACAAAAATATTTGTGACATTGGTTTCAGCAACTATTTCTTAGATACAGCACCAAGCATGAATTATAAAGGAACAAACAGATAAATTGGACTTCACCAAAACAAGAAACTTGTCTTGAGAAAGGACTACTAAGAGGAAGAAAACTGACAGATTGGGTGAAAATATTTTTCAAATTGGACCTTAGACAAAAATGCTGAAGTTTCAACTGAAGGAAAAAAAGAATATTTTGATTACTTTAAAGTAGATAGAACACAAAACCCATGAGCAGTAAAAACAAACAAACAAACAAAAAATAGATAGACATAGATAGATATGTAGACAGAGGTATATTAGGCTTTTATAGGTAGGGGATCAGCAAGCCTTATTTTTCCAGCACTGGACCCTACCCTGTTGGCAACCTCGCTGATCCCAGCAGGATTTGATCAAAACAGTGTGCAGTGAAGAAGCCTGTGGAAATCAGAAGATGGGACAAAAATGACCTTTAGTGACCCTCACTGCTTATTAACATAAAGACACTCAAATTGGCCAGGCGTGGTGGTTCATGCCTGTAATCCCAGCACTTTAGGAGGCTGAGGCAGATGGAACGCTTAAGCTCAGAAGTTCGAGACCAGCCTGGGCAACATCGTGAAACTCTGTCTCTAAGCCCGGTGTGATGGTGCACGCCTGTAGTCTCAATTACTCAGCTGACTGAGGAACGAGAATCACTTGAGCCCAGGAGGCAGAGGTTTCAGTGAGCTGGAGATCGCACCACTGCACTCCAGCATAGGTGACAGAGCGAGACCCTGTCTCAAAAAAAAAAAAAAAAAAAAAAAAAAAAAAAAAAAAAAAAAAGAAGACACTCCAATGGGCAACATGCCAGTTTACAAATGTCATGGCAATACACCATGGCAAAAACCAGAAAGTTGCCTTATATGTTTCTGCTATCTCCTGCCTCAAAACTTAAATGTCTGTCAGTGTGTGTTATGGACTGAATTGTGTCCCTTCAAAGTTCTTATGTTCACGCCTTACCCCCCAGTGTGACTGTATTTGGAGCTAGGGCCTAAAGAAAGTAATTAAGGTTGAATGGGGTCATAAGAGTGGGGCCCTGAATCCGTATGATTAGTGCCCTTATGGAAGAGACACCAAAGTGCTTCCTCTCTTTCGAGTATTCAGAGTCATAAAAAGAGTATTTTTTTTGGTGCAAACAAAACAGTTAAAATTCTGATCATGCCACAGGGCATATGGCTATTTTCACTTTAACAAATTACTTTCTCTTAACCTACTTTCTCATATGTAACTGCAAACTATTGATGCCCATATTCTAGGACAATTCAATTATTAAATGAGAAAATATCTTTAGGTGCATGAAATACTATTCAACCAATATACAGAAGGTTTCTTCTCAATTATTTGGCTTTTCTATACCATGGACAAATAAAAAATACTACTGAAATAGTAACATAAATGCAGCAGTAACAGTACAAGTGAAAAAGAAATGTTGCTGGAAAAATACAAAGTGAAGTGACCTATAAAAGAAACCTACATTGTATCATACAGCACCCACAAAGTGAAGAGATCCTCTCTCCCTCAGCCTCCGCTTACTCATCCGGTGTTACATGGCTCTTAAGGGGAACAATGTAGACCTGTAGTAGCATAATCAAGGATGAAAACCTCGAAAAGAATAAGAAAACTCAAGGGGTAAAAAAGTTGATACCAATGATAAAAAATACGATTTTAAAATAAGATGAAACAATTGTAAAGGATTTCAATGTTTGCTTAGTTGTAAACATAACTGATGTTTATTGAGTTATTCACAACAACTGGAACACTGGAAAGAAAGTAAACAATTACACATGCTAAAGTCCAGGAAAGCTTAACAAATCACTCCAGATCACATACCTGGTATTTACAAAGCTAGAGCCAGAATTACAATTTCCTGACATTAAGAACAGTGATAGATAACAATATAGTCAGTAAAATGCAGACGGATAAAGAATCATTTTGACATCATCATTAAACAGGAAGAGATGTGGAATCAATGAAATTCACACACATGCTAGAGGGAGTTGGTTTCACTATAATACTTGAATAGAAACTTAGAATCTTAATGGTCTAGTCAGCATCATGACCTGTTGTTATTTTCCTTGATAGCAGTTTTTCTTTTGTATAATAATTGCTGAAGAGTATAGTTAATTGAGTTTGCTTTGTTTTTTGTTTGTTTGTTTTATAATATTTGCGCTACAATCAGTGTAGACATTCTTGAATGGCTTTACAATTTGGCAGTGGTTAAACTCTTCTGAAGAAAGAAAATTTCTTTCATCACATATGAAGTTAGCAAATAAATCAAATAACTTAAAGACTTAGATGATCTATTACCTTGATCAGTTTTGAAAAACAGTGCCCATCAGGTAGAATATTTATTCACACATTTTCATTTGAATGGGAGATCTGTCATAAATACAGAAGACAAGGCCATTTTTATTTATTGCATGTAGTGGCAATAGAACAGCAGGTAAATCTACAATTTATATCTTGAGTCCACTTCTACACAGTCCTTATTTTCAAATCTTGATCCTGCTGGCTATGCCTAAGATCTGGGAGCGAGAGGATCTTTGGAGAATGGACCACACAGCACCCTTGTGGAAGCATGTTAAGAAGTCATATGATAAACCATGTAATAGATGATCTATTACTAGAAGGGGTTAAATGGGGAAGTGTCAGTATATTAGAGCAGGAGCCATGTGGATTCGCTTACAATCATATGAGAGTAGCAATACAATGATAGAAGAGAGTGCTGCTTAGTTGTTTTAGTTATTGTTGTTGTTGTAATTGTAGAACTAGGTGGATTGTGTTGTCACTGACCAAGATGAGAAAGACTAACCATGGGAAAACATAAAATTTTAGGTTTATTAAGTTAGATTTGCTTATTATTTAATTTTCTAGGTGTTGCCTTCTCAATGCCCAAATCCCTTGCCTTCATAAGCACCCTAACTGTTGGTCAGCTCCCTGCCTCCCTGACTAGCTCTTGTTGTTCTGAGAGGCTATTTTTATATCTGTTTCTACCCAGAAGTTAAATGTAGACAAAGCCTACTCTAATCAGAAAATCCCATTTCTTGCTACAATTTATTGTTTTGTTATTGGACACATGACTCATTTTTGGCCAATGAATTTAGAGATAACTTTTAATGAAGGTTTATGCAGTCTGAAATTTCTTTATTTTTCTGAAAAAGCTACTAAAAGCAATTCTTCCTTTCTCTGAATGGGAAAAAGTATCGCTCACATGAATCAGTTAAATTCTGTCTGAAGAGAAGTTAGTCCATACTCAATCTTTGCCATCACATGATTTGCTGGCACAAAATAGAAAGCAGCCTCAATGTGTTTCATCAAAGTATTCGAAAATCATCATTAACAGCAAGTAAGACTGAGAAGATACTCTCTTTTAGGAATGCAATGCTTTCATTTTTCCAGAAAGCACAACCATCAGAAGACAAGGAGCTTGTCTCAGGGTCATTGAAATAGGAATTAGGTCAAGCTGCAACAACCTTGGCACTTTCCCGATCCTCTACAAGAGAATAAACTCAAGTTTTTCTCCCCAAAGTCAAAGCAGAGCACCATGGTTACTTCCTGTTATTTATCTGGGGACCATGAGAGAAAGCCTGCTTAGGATGGAAAACTGGGCAAGAAACAGAAAGAAACTTGGTGTCTAATGTCACTATTGAACTGCTGAATCAAGCCAACCCTGAAGCCATTCCTGCCTCTTAATTTGCAGTCTTTTATTTTAAACTGTTTATGGTGCCGTTGTTTTTGCAAGTCTTAAGAAAATACAGTCTAACTGAAGCAAAGTTATAAAGAATATATAATGTAGATTGTTGGATACATAGACTTAAACCAGTCAGAGGAGAGGTGTAAGGTGTGACAGTTATCCACTGTGAACATATGAAAGTATTAAAGACATGGACTTGAAGGAGACAAAAAGTGATAGTGCATAGACGTGGAGCTGCAGAATGCTTTTCCACAACCAGGATGTGAGAGTCACTCTGCTGCTTCCAAAGGCTGCACAGCCCCAACCCCACTGGCAGGTTAAAAGATGGCAGATCAATTAGCTTGTGATCAGAAGTCTTGCTAGAAATGTGACTAAGAATAAGTTACGAAGATTTATTTATTGGACAATCCCCCCTTTTTTTTTGGAAAGTTTGGTATGCTGACATACTTTCTTGCCTATGATGCTCAGAGACCTAAATTTTTTGTTTGTTGTTTGTACACCATAGTTCCATCAAGCATTATACAAGCACATTGTATTTTATACAACTAAACAAAACCCACTATTTCTTACTCCCTACACCTGCTCCTCCACCATGGTCTCCAGCTTAGTTTGTTTAGAATAAAAACTCAAACTGTGTTTATTCTCTGCTTTCACACTACCACAGCAACAATCTTCAACACAAGGAAGCTTCTGGGACCAAAAGCATGGGGGTTTTCCCCTACACCAAGAAGTGGACACCAGCTGGGCATCCTCCAACTTAATTCCTATATTATCTAGTTAGAGATAGCATGAGATCCCACAGGGTGAGGGCTCAGTCCCCAAGACTGTCCCCACTTAAGACACAAATCACAAATCCAGGCCTCCAGAGCTGACCGACTTCAAGTTGGGGTTCCCTTGAATCCAACTTTGGGTTCAAATAATTTTCTGGAACAGCTCACAGAACTCAGGGAAACAAGTTTACTGGTTTATTATAAAAGATGTTACAGAGGATACAGAAAAAGTAGGTTGAGGTATGGGGGAAGGGGTGCAGGGTCTCCATGCCCTCTGATATGATTGGCTCTGTCCCCACTCAGATTTCATCTTGAATTCCCATGTGTTGTGGGAGGGACCCACTGAAAGGTAATTGAATCATGGAAACAAGTCTTTCCCATGCTGTTCTCGTGATAATGAACAAATCTCATGAGATTTGATGGTTTTATAAATAAAGGTTCCCCTGCATAGGCACTCTCTCTTTGCCTGCTGCCATCCATGTAAGAGGTGACTTGCTCCTCCTTGCCTTCCACCATGATTGTGATGCCTCCCCAGTCATGTGGAACTGTATGTCCATTAAACCTCTTCTTCAAAGACTCAGGTATGTCTTTATCAGCAGCGTGAAAATGAACTAATACACCCTCCTTGGGCACACTGCACCAAACCCTGTCCTCTTTTGCATTTTATGGAGACTTACTGGATAGGCATGATTAGTAACTGTGTAGAAGTGTGAAGTGTGATTTGGACAGAAAGGGTATGTGTTTTTATTTATTTATTTATTTTGAGATGGAGTCTCACTCTTCACCCAGGCTGGAGTGCAGTGGCACAATCTCAGCTCACTGCAACCTTCACCCCCCAGGTTCAAGCAATTCTCCTGCCTCAGCCTCCTGAGTAACAGGGATTACAGGGATGCACTACCACGCCTGGCTAATTTTTGTATTTTTAGTAGAGATTGGGTTTCACCATGTTGGCCAGGCTGGTCTTGAATTCCTGACCTCAGGTGATCTGCCTGCCTTGGCCTCCCAAAGTGGTGGAATTACGGGCGTGAGCCACCCCACCTGGCCTGAAAGGGTATGTTTTAAACCTAGCAAGGCCTGTCTGGATTCTTCTTGGCCTCTCTGTGAATTATGCCTCCCTTCAGAGTATGGGACAGGATTTCCTCTGAAATGAGGGTGTTAGGACTCACAGTCAGATGGCAATTGCTTTGGGTAGGTGAAAGGAGGGTAAGAGAAAGTCAGAGAGAGGGGTTCTATTTTCTGAGGCCTAAAGTGTCCCAACATTATAACCAGGGCTAGAGGAGTCAGGAACAGTGAACCAATATACATAGATGATACATATTTAATGTATACATATATAATACATACATAATATATTACACATACATATAATTATAGTATATAATGATATGTTATATGTGTGTGTGCATATATGTGTATATATATTAGCGTGTGTGTATGTGTATCACAGGGTTAAAAGTGGGAGTTGCTCAAACTGGCAACATTAATCCTCACATTACTGCAGTTACCAGGCCTGCCCACTTCACTCTCTTGATTTCCTATGGGCTCTGTCTTCTCCTCTTTGTTGTGCCATCACTGTCTATTCCAGTGCCACTGCTTCCTGACAGGTACTGTGGCTGTTGCTACCTCTTCCTGTTGAACTTTGTAAAGAATTGCTGGCATTATTTTTCTAATTCCTATAATTCTCCTGCCTTGAAACATTGTTTTCTATCACTTGTAATATAATAATCTAAATTTCTTAGAATTGAAAGAAAAAATGGTGAACCCACCCCAACTTAATATGGAATGGGCCAGGTCATGAAACTACGTCGCAGCCATAAGAACATCTTCTGGTTGACATATGCAAGATACTATTACCTGAATTGCATTCAGCACCCATGAGCAGGCCTTCTTGCTATGTTTTACTTGTTGAACAATCTTAGGCAATTTCTGTGCAAGGCCTCCTTCAAGTGCACTTTCCTCTCTTCAGGCTTCCCTCCCCCTACTTCCCACAAGCAAAGTTGCAACAATGCGATGGCCCTGCTGTTCAGAGCACACAGCCCACCTTAATCTCTTATCCATTGTATTCTAGTTTTCTGACCCCATCTCTTACAGTGAAGGGCAGGTAATGGCAAGTCGCTAGGGCTCCAAGGAATGAATGACAGGTGGTTGGTGAACTTAGTCCTTTTAAATTATTATTAACAACAACTTCATTTAAAAATAGCTCATTTTAATATTTCATTTTTTTCTGAAAGCTGAAAATCTCTTATAGAAATAAAGATATCTTATAGAAGTTACTCAGTAATTTTTTCTCTGATAGGAAGATACACCTAAGATTGTTCAGCAAATATATATATATATATATATATATATATATGGCAAGAAAGACTGGTCATGGTTGCTGAATGCAATTTAGGTAACAGTAACTTGCATATGTCAACCAGAAGGCTGTTCCTTGTGGCTGGGATATAGTGTCATGACCTGGCCCATTCTATGTTTAGAGACTGGCAACTTCATAACACCTATTATTTTGAAAGTCCACTTTGAACATATGTCATTAATATTGTAACCAGCCCATGTATAGGCTCCTCATAAATTCAGACGAGTGATAGAACAGTCTACTTAAAGTTTATAACAGTTCTGATTTAAAGGATATATAAAAACAGATTTTTAGCAAATTAGTAAATGCAAATCAGAATGAACAAAAGCGTTCCCTGTGGCATTCTGTTACAAGCAGGTTTTCACAGGCATAGGGGAACAAGCAGTGAGCTGCACAAAGTTGTTTGTCAGGAATTCTCATTGGTTTACAGAAATGGCATTGATTAGTGGTTGGCTGTATGTCACTCACTACACAGTGTGAGTTACGATGTTCAGCATATGGCACTGTTGGGTTAATTTTATGACTGCTTGGTGTCAGCCAGTCTAGAGCCCTCAAAGCAAGCGGCCTCAAAAGGTTAATACTTAGTTCAAAGGGAAGTGAGATGTGACTGCTGCCACATTTCAATGCCTGTCTGGGCCTAATAATTTAAAGGGGCTCACACTCCTCAGATAAAAAGTTTCTCTCCTTTCTCAACATTCTATGTCAAGGGAGAAGATTATGTAAATAATGTGATGAAAATGTTGTTTATGGTCTTCCTTTCCCAAACCCATAAATGCAATCTAACCATGAGAAAAACATCAGGTAAATAAAAATTGAGGAGCATTCTGTAAAATGCCTGCCCAGTCCCCTCAAGACCATTAGGGTCATCAGAAACAAAGAAAGCCTGAAAAAATGTAGCAGCCAAGAGGAGCTTAAGAGACAGGAAGAAATGTAACCTGCTCTTCTGGACGGGATCCTGGTGAAGAAAAGAAAAGCCAGGTTGGAAACTAGGTAAACCAGAATAAAAATAGGCATTAGTTAATAATAATGTGTCAACAAAGATTCATTAATTATAACAGATGTACATACATATAACAGATGTAAGATGTTACTAATGAAGGAAATTACATGGGGTATATGACCACTCTGTATTGTCTGAATTTTTTTCTGTCAATCTAAAACGGTTCTACAATAAACATTTATTTTAAAAGTCTTCTGTTAGGATTATAGGTTAGTAATGAAATAATTTATGTATGTATACATGTTTGTGTGTGTATTTAAAACCTTAACTCAGACGACACACACCATACAGTGTGTATGTATTTAAAACCTTACCTCAGACCCATTATTTTAATTTTTATAATACTAAATAATCACAATTAACTCCCCCACTTCAAATTATGAAAAAGTTGGAATAAATATTTATCTAGGCATTGGAAAGAGGATTTTCTACCTTAGAAGTAAAAATTACAAAAGAAGAAATCAATTCCTATTAGTTTACAAAAATCAAAAAGTCAATTATCAATTTAAAAAGTCTATTTTACTAGAATTAGAGAAATCCAAATTAAAACAATGAGTTATTATTTTATAGACATCAATTATTAAAAGAGCTATGAAGGAAAAGTAAAAACAGTTAGCAAAGACATGGAATCAACCTAAATGCCCATCAATTACAGACAGAATAGAGAAAATACGGCACATATACACCATGGAATACTGTGCAGCCATAAAAAAGAATGAGATCATGTCCTTTGCAGGAACATGGATGAAGCTAGAGGTCATTATCCTTAGCAAAATAACGCAGGAACAGTAAACCAAATACCATATGTTCTCATTTAAAAGTGGGAGCTAAATGGTAAGAACATATGGATGCATACATAGAGGGGAATAACAAACACTGAGGCCTTTAAGAGGGTAAAGGATGGAGGAGGGAGAGGATCTGGAAAAAAAATAATTAATGGGTACTAGGCTTAATACTTGGGTGATGAAATAATCTGCACAACAAACCCCCATGACATAATTTACCTATGTAACAAACTTGCACATGTACCCCAGAACTTAAAATAGAAGTTAACAAAAGAAAAGTAAAAATTATTACCGATTTTTCATGTGGTTATTTGTTCAATGTGTTTCCCGTTAAAATATAACATCTGTAAAATGTCATAGCTATTTTATTTCTTGCTATATTCAGAAACTTTTGCACCTAATAATAATTAGTACAAATCAAATGAACAATAAAATGGTACATAATGTTTGTACCAAATTAATATATACAAGGTAATCCCCTCCAAGCTTCACAGAAAGCATTAGTTCGACGATGCTTTACAAGCAACAGCCCTTGTTTTTTCTGTTAAAGGACAGGTGAGCTTATGATAGTCACAGCACAGGGTGGAGAACACCAAATTTTAAACATAAAGTCTTCAGAGAACAATGAAGATAATGGATTGGTTGAAATGGCCAAGTGTTTCTTGGTGGAGTCATTTGAGGTAAATAACTTGTGTAAAGATAATAACTGGCCTAAACTTCAATTTCAGTAATTTTGAGCAAATCACGAAAACAATAGGAAATCATAGAAAAACGTTGACAAGTTTCTTTTATCCCAGCCACCCAATTTAACAAATGAAAATACTTGTTTTTACTCTGTGAAAATGTATAGTTTAAGTGCTGTAGTAAGTAAAAAGATGTGCGAGACGCAGTTCCTAAATTAGATTGCTAAGACAACTTTCAGCTGCAAAAGTCTACAATGAAAATATTCTTAATGGAAAATTCTTCTGCTCTGAAATGTTGGATGGATTTGATGTGAGAAGAGTGAGAGGGGAAATGACAACTATAAATGTACACAAATTAGGTGATAAAGAACAGTGGGCAGTAAAACTGAAGGTACATGGTAAAAATAAAGGATGTTTTCCGAGAACACATTTCAACTTTCCGCACAGTTAATTTATCTTTTATAGTTTATTGGTTAGATATTAGTTTTTTCTTATGTGCATATCTTTTATTTCTCCCACTAGATTACGACACTACGTGAAGGATGGACATCATATTTTAAACAACACATCCCTTACAATGTCTATCTAAGTAATTTGTAAATAGGAGATGTTGAAAAGCATTGTTTGGTTTATTTATAAAAATATCTCAGTGTTTTTAGCTGAGATAAATGTAGACTCTGACAAACATAGTGATTGTTATGACAAAAAAGTATTTAGGGAATTATTTATTTGGTTAGTTTTGAGATATTTTATTTTTAAAAAGGAAAAATATAAAGAGAGGAAAAAAGATGACTGTAAACTTTTACATTTAATACATAATTTTGATACCTTAAAATCTGATTATATATTATATAACATATGAACTTTTTTTTTATTATTGGTAATTTTGTTTAATGAGCTGTTTTGAAATAAAGACCAAATTTCTTTCATAAAATCTCTTAAAAACTGTGAGAGTTCAAATGTTAAATAACAATAATCATTTAATAACCTTCAAATACATACAAAAAACAGTATTAACAGTTAAGGTGGTTTTTCATTAGGCCGGCTAAGGAAGACAAATAAACAAAATTTTAATAGAACTCTTCTGTGGCTTCAGAACTTCAGACACACTTCTTTCCTGGAGACTGAGTTGCCCGTTAGGGCTTACAGCAGCAGTGCTAATGCCTGTACTGGCATTATCTTTATCACACTCACTGCAAATTTGTAGACAGAAGAAATTGCAACATAAATGGCTTTAAGGAGAAGAACTGACAAGGACAGAGTCCAAGATTTATTTACAGTAAGGCCCAAAGGAGATGAGTGCTAAAAGATGTAGACCCTTGATCTTTGTTGATCAAATGACTATGTACCTAATCATCCACACCATTTCATTCATAAGTGAAACTTCCAATGAATCATATACAGACACATACACACACAGGGTGCTTAGAGACAGCTATTTCACCTTCGAATAAATGGCATTGTTGAGAGCAACAACTTAAGATATATATATCACACATCTTTTTTACACTCTGAGAAATCAAGGTCAGTCGCATTTACGATGTGATTTGAATGATCCTTGGAAGGTTACTGGCTGCCGAAATTACATCAGAACATTTGTTACAAATAAAAAATATATTGGTAATGTGCGCCTTTTTTTTTTTTTTTTTTTTTTTTTGAGAGGGAGTCTCGCTCTGTCACCCAGGCTGGAGTGCAGTGGCCGGATCTCAGCTCACTGCAAGCTCCACTTCCGGGGTTCACGCCATTCTCCTGCCTCAGCCTTCCAGTAGCTGGGACTACAGGCGTCCGCCACCTCGCCCGGCTAGTTTTTTGTATTTTTAGTAGAGACGGGGTTTGACCATGTTAGCCAAGATGGTCTCGATCTCCTGACCTCATGATTCGCCCGCCTCGGCCTCCCAAAGTGCTGGAATTACAGGCGTGAGCCACGGCGCCCGACCCGACATTTTGTTTTTTATTCCTCTATATTATGCTTTCATACAAATAAGTTATCTCTAGAACTTTCACTATTCTTTGATGTCTGTGTTTTCCTGGACAGCCGCCCTCACACTTTCTTTTCTATTTATTCATAGTAATTTTCAAACTCTAGAGTGTCCTTTTTATTATTTTCAGAAGCTCCAAAACACATTTTGTTTAGTCCAATCCTGAAAAAATCCTCATTTTTTATATCTTTTTTTTTCCAATCTACACAATTCCTAAAAGATAGGAATTTCTAATTTTCTCTAAGTTAGACGTGAGAGTCTATAAAATACACCCTCTTTCTTATTCAGTTAATAATACTTTCATTATTATATCTAGTACACCTTTTATTCTGATAACAAAAGAGGCAGCAGATGAGAAAACTGATAGAAAATAAACCTGTTAGAACAATTTTCCCCATCTTTAAATAGAGCTACATTTCTCTTCAAACAGCTTGTCTTTAGAAGGAATAACATTGACTCTAGAATGGATGTGCAAAAGTAAAAACAAATAAATTTGACTTTTTCGGAGCGGCTGCCACTCTAGCAGATAAAATAAACATTTAGCTGCCAGAGGTGCAGCTGATTTCCAAATCTGACCAAGGGAATCAGAGCAAACTCCTTGTCTTACATGGAAGTTATAGGATCTCATGCGTATTCAGATCATACAGAATTGTGGATTTCAAATCTCCTCCAAAAGTGTGTAATGATTAGTTATATTATATTTATCTCTCCAAACAGGATAAGAAAATTAATTACTCTCAACAGGATTTAAATATTCAATGGTAGACTGGTTAATCTAACCCTCAGCTCCTACATACACACCTTCTGTTGAAATTAAAGAGATTGCTTCATTAGTATGAAGATCAAAGTTTAATTATTTGCACCATAACAGTTCTCAAACTGTCATTAAATCCTCATCTATTATTCTAGATAGCTATAGTTATTTCTTCCTGTTTAAAAGCAAGCCTCCAGAATCAGACACAACAGTGTCCAAATATTTACTCTGCAACACAAAAACTCAAGACTGGTGAGTTCTCAGAAGTAGTTTAACTTCTCTGTTCTTCAGTGTCCTTACATTTAACATTGAATAATGATAAGTACATTAATAATTTTATGTAGTATTTAAAAATACAACTGATGCTCTAAGAAAGTTAGATGGCTATTATGATCCAATAGAAATTAATGAAGCTTTTATTAACATGGAGACATTAGAGAAATGCATCTTTCTTACACTCACTTTATTTATATATATAAATATATATAAATAGTATATATAATATAAATATTTTATTATTAATAATTTTTATTATTAATTTTATTATAAAATTTTATTATTAATAAAATTAATGTTTTATATTAAAATATTAAATATTGATTTTATATTAAAATATTAATATATAATATGTATCATATATTTATAAATATATTATATACAATATTATATATTATAAATATATTATACACAATATAATATATAAATATTACATATAAATATATATTTATAATATATAAAATTTTATATATATATAAAAGATATATATATATATCTTTTTTACACTCTCAGAAATCAAGATCAGTTGCATTTGTGATGTGATTTGAATAATCCTTTGAAGGTACAACCTGCAAAAATTACATCAGAACATTTGTTTACTAAATAAAAATATACTGGGAATGTGTGACATTTTGTTTTTTATTCCTCTGTATTATGCTTTATACAAATGTTATCTCTAGAACTTGACTATGAATTCATTTTAGCATGTCTTTTTTTATTACGTCCTGAGAAACATGGTAGTGTGCTAAAAGTTGAGTCTGGCAAATTGTGATAAGAGGATCCTCATAAAGGAGTGTGAAGGAAAAATAGAATCTCAGGACCCCAAACTCACTATCCCAAAGGGAAAGTTAAACTTGGGAACTGAGTCACACATTCTGTTCCCAAACATATACCTGTAATTACACATGCTTACTTTATCTAATGTAAACTGTAGATTTACTGAGTGTTAATGAGAGCCTCAAACAAGTAACCACTTGCCTCAGTGCCTACCCTCCCTCTTTTTTTTTTTTTGTTTTTTTTTTCTCCCCCTCCTGCTTGCTCTTTCTCCTTTAAATATTGAAGTCCCCAGAAACCCTCTTTGGGGAAAGACACAGGTCATAGATACCTCTGGACTCAAATTTCTTTTTCCTAATTGTGTCCTCCACCTTAATAAAATAAATCTCGAATTCATTGATATCTGCCTTAGTCACTTGCAGTTACAGGAAATTTAAGGGAGATGAAAGAATGCAGAAATCAACTCAACAGAGACTCTCAGAATCTTCCACTGGAGTCCTCCTAAAGGAGTCCTGATATCCAAGAGGACTCCCCTGCAGTATGTGGGAGCATGGCCAGGTGCGTATCTCCACAAGTGCCAATGTCTGTAAAGGACTCTTCTGTTGTGTCCTCTAAAAGAAACAAATTTTACATTTGATTTTTTGATTCATGATTTTGATTCATGATATATTTTTTGATTGATGATTTTGATTCATGATTATATTAATAAAATAGCTTTATTACACGGTAATTAATATTCTTCAATATGTTTTCAAAAGTCAGAAACCACTATTCATGTTGTAGAAGCTACTCAAAATATACACCTGGGGTAAACAGTGATCCTGTGCAAGACTGCCTTTTCCAACTCGAGCTTGCAAAGTGAAAGCAACGTTGCCACCATGTAAATGCACCCATTCTGTTACAATGATAAATTCCAAGATGTTCAGTCTGCAAATTCAAAGAAAAGATGATTTGGATGAGGGCAAGTTATTTCAGTCCATCAAGTCCTATGACACTATCCTAAACAGTACAGAATGTGATGATGTTGTTTGTAATCACACTACAGTTTCCTCCTGCCTGTTGCACAGATAAAATCAATTCACTGAGACCACAGCATCTCAGTAAACAAAGAGATTAATTGGTGTGAGGCCAGCCATATTGGAGAACTAGAGTTATCACTCAAATCATTCTCCCCAGAGGCTCAGAAGTGAGAGTTCTTGTAAACAATTTTGGGGGGAAGGGTGGGCAGGGACTGAATGCTCCTGATTGGTTGGGGGGTGAAATCATAGGGGTGTGGAAAATGGTCCTCATTCACTGAATCCACCACTGGTTGGAGTCACAGTACCAGTTGAGTCACGAGTCATAAATCTGGGTGGTCATAAATCTCAGTCTGAAAAATATTTCTAAAACCAGCCTTAGGTTCTACAATAGTGATGTTATCTATAGGCACAATTGGAGAAGTCACAAATCTTGTGGCCTCTTGCCATATGATTCCTGAATGGTAAGGGCTTATAGAAACCATGCCTACATTTTAGCAGAGTTCAGGTTCTTCCCACAATCCTAGTCTTGTGGTCCCTCATGAGACAGTTTTTGGTCCCTAAGCAAGGAGGTGGTTGGTTTCAGGGAGGAGCTGTTATCTTTCATTTCGAGTTAAACTATAAACTAAATTCCTTCCAAAGTTAGGCTTGGCTTATACCAGAAATGATCAAGGACAGCTTGGAGTTCAGAAGCGAGATGGAGTCAACTGTGCCCAGTTTTTCTTACTGTCATAATTTTGCAAAGATGGTTTCAGTGTTTCTGCTGTAACCTCTGTGAAATTCAGCTATGAAGAGACTTGGCACCAAGAAGAGGTGAGGCTCACACATTATAGAGGAGAGCTTCACATTTTTTTGATGATCATCTCAGCTTGATAGTGGTTGTACTGTTGGCCAGTCTGTGTAGGGAAACTTATGTATAAAATATTATACTTATGAAATCTTCTTTATTTGGACAAAAAAGAACAAATATATAGTTTTCATGACTTTGTTATATATTTAAATTTGTTGTTTTAAAATATGCAATGAATGAGAGTTCATTTTGTAACATAAACAGATAGAACCCAAGTAATTATTTGATTTAATAAATATATCATTTGATAAAAGTAGGTGAGCTAATAGTAAATACAATCCTGCTCTTCTGTCTGTCACTTAGGGGTAAATGAGATCATTGAATTTATCTATACTCTTCCAATATAACTTTTTTAATGGAAGAGAAACAATCAGAAACTGGTCAGAAACAGAAGACAAAAGCACACCTCTTTCTGTTGTTTATGATGCTTCATGATCAATTTACCTGAACAATGTAAGTGGACTAAAAAGATCAAAGGGACTTAAGAGGATAAAGATGAACAGAAGCCCTCATTTCCTAGGATAAAATTGCATTCACTTTGTCACAAATACACCTCTTTTAACTATTTCATGATTAGAGTAACTGTGACCTTTTAATAAGTTTGTGAAAAGAAAAGAAAAGTTTAGGACTTTTCAAATGTATTATTCCAAGGGGAAAAGTTAAGCCCTGGAAATTGTTAAGCCCAGGAGTTATGTGACACCGCTGTTTTTTTTGTTTTTTGTTTTTTGTTTTTTTTTCTCTGTTGCATGACTTTAGATTCTTAACTATGTGTTGAGATGTTATACATTAACCTTGTTCTTTACTCAAATCTAGACCAAGTGACATTGGAGATAGAGACCCTTGTGACTGTTACCTCTTCACAATGTTACACCCCTTGGAGTATAATCCATAGTAACTAATCAAATCTTTTATTTATAGTTTACCATAGTTTGAAAAATGTAATTCTGCTCAGCATACTGTTTTCACCTATATAAACCATCCTAACCTTTCCCCACACCGGGGAGCCCTAATCACTACTCTTAGGTGTCTGTGTTTTCCTGGACAGCTGCCCTCATGCTTTTCTTTCCTACCTATTCATAGCAATTTTCAAACTCTAAAGTGTCATTTTTTGTTTATTTCCAAAAGTTCCAAAACACATTTTATTTATTCCAATACTGAAAAAAATCCTTTTTATATCTTATTTTTTTTCCAATCTACACAATTCCTAAAAGATGGAAATTTCTAATTTTCTCTCATTTATACATGACAATCTATAAAATACACCTCTTTCTTTTTTATTTATTTAATAATACTTTCATTATTCTATCCAGTTCACCTTTATTCTAATAACAAAAGAACATGTCCATTAACTGATAATATATTCTCACATATTATATTTGCATTTAAAATTATTTTCATATGTAATTTTTAAAATTTCCATCTTTTATTACTATTGTCTTTTATTATTCTTGAAACATATCTGATAGTAGGTTTTAAATGAGAGAAAACAGTCTTAACAAAAAACTAATAATATTTAAGAATCTCGATATCAATCCTGATTGCCTATCCTAAATTAATATGTCAATTGAAATATCTTTCTCACACACTGGTGGTAATTTACACCTTAGCTTAGGGAAGAGAAGGTAGGGTGGAGGTAGGTCTAATTGTATTGTTTTAGTGGTTTTTTTAATATTGGGTACTCCAAAATTAAGTATTCTTTAATTGTAGAATTAGAAACAACAGTAAGAGATACATCACACAGAAACTAAAATGTATGTTCTGTAATTCAATAATCTGTTTGTTAAATTAAAGCTCTATTGTAACTTACCTGTGTGTATTAAACAGCATAGAAACAAGCCAGAACAGTTCAATGCTGGCTGCTATGACAACCACTACCACTAGTCCTACCAGTATTCTTACTATTACTACTGCCATTGCCACTAACTACTTAGTAAATTGCATAATTGTTAACTTCTAAAAATAGATTACCGCCGGCCAGGCACGGTGGCTCACTCCTGTAATCCCAGCACTTTGGGAGGACGAGGAGGGTGGATCACCTGAGGTCAGGAATTCAAGACCAGCCTGACCAACATGGAGAAACGCCGTCTCTACTAAGAATACAAAATTAGTTGGGGGTGGTAGTGTATGCCTGTAACTCCAGCTACTCAGGAGGCTGAGGCAGGTGAATTGCTTGAACCCAGGAGGCTGAGGTTGTGATGAGCCGAGATGCTGCCATTGCACTACAGCCTAGGCAAAAAGAGTGAAACTCTATCTCAAAAAAAATAAAGAAATAAAAATAAAGAAATAAAGAAAAAAGAAAATAGATTACCTCTTAAAGGAAAGAAAATATTTTATTGAGCATAAATAGAAATTTTAACAGTCATATTTCAGAAATGAATTTGAAATAATAAAAAGTTTATGTTAGAGATGTTTGCAATGTTCAAAAGTTAAAGTTGTTTTGACTGTTTATTGTGTATTAAAGTTTCTCTTTAGAGTTTATATTTTGTGTAGCTTTTATTTCCTGAAATACATCATTATTGATACTATATTATTTCTCTTAAGTTTAAATTCCTCAAAATATTTTAAATTACTTTAAAAAGCTGATATACATTATGCAATTCTCCATTTCCAAATTTTGTTTCCATTATAAACTGAATTTACTCTGCATATGTTGAGGGAAATTGGCATAAGAATAAAGCTTGTTTCTTCTGGTAACCAGAGTAACATGAATGGCTTTGACTTGGATGCCTTTGTGAAAAATGTTGCACAAGAACTTTGTCAATAAGAAGGAAGAGGGTTGTATACGTTGTGAAGTCTTCAGGGCTTCTGAAAACTTTCCACCATGTTAGAAAGTTGCCCTTCTCTCTTTCCATGTCTGTACTTACATGAACTTATAAATGTGGTCACACAGTCATGTGCACTTCTTCCATGTTCTGGCGTCCTGTCGGTTTACAGCATTTATTTTGCTCAGGTGAGATGTAATTACCAAGACAGGGAGAGTTCTGGGCTTACGCAGAGCATCTCTGGGCATGGTGTTTGAAATATTTCCAACACTCCTTGCCAAGATGTTCACTGTGGTCACCTAGATCCAAACATTAGGATATCTACTTGGAAATAGGGTCTTTGCCTCCATTTCTCAAATTCTAATCTGTCCTGACTCTGCTTTATAGATTCTGTATCTCCTGCTTGTAAACTTGTAATAGTTAGTTCATAATTCATTTTTTATAATTCCAACCATCACATAAGGTAATTTATGTATTCTAGTTCATGACGCTATATGTCATAGTGAATATTCATAATTATGTCCAAGTTTGTCAGAAAGATACCAAAATTATATAACTACACTTTTTGGAGTACTTAGTCAGATTTAATTTTATCTAGAATGATATACAGCTAATTTTTTTTCCTCTGGGGGGAGACTCAATATTTTTTATTCACTAGACTTAAAAAAGACATTTATGAAACAAATAGTCAAAAAGGACTCATATGCAGAATATATAATGGGCTTTGACAAATTAAAAAAAGAAAACATGAAATTCAATTAAAATGACAAAAGCTTAAATAGGCACTCCAAAAACAGTACATCGAAATGTCTGTTTAATATACTAAAAAGTGCATAATGTTATTACACTTTAGAGAGATGCAAATTAAAGCCATAATGATTTACCATTGCTAACCCATAAGAAGGGCTAAAAGTAGAGCAAAAACATTTTGCTTTTGGGACAATAACTTAGGAAAAAAACAACACTTACCATTCAATGAATACACTCAACAAAAATGTATTCAGTATGTATACCAAAAATATGTAAAAATATAATCATTGCTGCATTATTTATAAAAGGCAATGTAGTAAATAATTCAAGTACTGACTAAGAGCAGAATTCCTACCTACATGTGATGCTTCACCTATGGGGCTACTCTATCCCTACCAAAAAAAACCCAAAAAAACAAAAAAACACTACCCTTTTATGCATCTATATGGAAGGTACTCACAGACATGTTATTGAGTGAAGGAAGGCAGACATAAAACAATACACATTGCATGATTCTATGTCCGGAGCCATGAGGCCCGGAATTAGCCGACCTCTGTTGCTTGATATCCGCAAAGTGGAGACAAGATGGCACATTTCCGGGTTCTTTATTACAAACCCTTCCCGCGCGCGCCTAAACCCTTCCCGCGCACGCCTAAACCTTTCCCACATGCGCCTAAACCTTTCGCGCGCACTAACTTTTCCCGCGCCCGCGCAAACATCTTTCCCGCCCAGGAAGATATGCAGCCTACGGCGCAGGCGCGATCCCGTGCCTGGGAAAATTACAAACCCACAGCGCATGCACAACTGTAATTTGAGTAAGCCCAGCCTCCTGTCACCGCCCTGACCCAACCTCTTCCTCTGCCAGCCTATATAAGGCATTGCACTGCCACCATTAAACGAGACTTGATCAGGCTATTTGTCTTGTCTCCATTTCTCGTGTTTTCTTGTCTCCTCCATTCCCACTCACCCTTCCAGGGCCCATTCGACTGTCCCGCAGGTCGGGACACCTGGCGCCCGAACACGGACCTGGACACGGGGGAAAAAGTGAGGAAGAAGGCACTAAAGTTGGCCGAAAGTGAAAGTGGAAGAAATTCCTCCGGACGTCATGGGAGCCTGCCACGTTGGAACCAGAGGTGAATAATAGTGTGTGATTATGGGACAAGAATTAAGCCAGCATCAAATTTATGTAGGGCAATTAAAAGAGGCTTTAAAAACACGAGGAGTAAAGGTTAAAAGTAATGATTTGTTTAAGTTTTTTGATTTTGTAAAAGATACCTGCCCTTGGTTTCCACAAGAGGGGACCATTGATGTAAAGAGGTGGCGTAGAGTGGGAGATTGTTTTCAAGATTATTATAGTACTTTTGGACCAGAAAAGGTTCCGATAACAGCCTTTTCTTATTGGAATCTAATCAGAGATATAATAGATAAAAAGGAAAAAGAAAAAGATCCTGAGGAAATGGCGGTGGTTACTCAGACTGAGGAAATATTAAGAGGCAGCTCCCAAACCGACCTCGAAAAATCCATACCTAATAAAGAAATAGACCTTATATCGCTACAAAGTGATGAGGAAGAGGCTGGGGTCCCCTCAATTAACAAATATAGAAACATCAAATAAGGAAAAGGCTAAAAAATACCCAGTTTTACCTACAACTAATGAAAACAAAAGTAAAAATAACCTTAACCCTTCAGAAGTAGATTGGGATAATTTGGAGGAAGAGGCAGCAAAACATCATAATTCTGACTGGCCACAAACTCTTACTTATCCCCCTCCCTATAATAAGGCTTCTGCCCCCGCAGTTATGGCAGTAATAGACCCAAAAGAGGAGCTTAGAGAAAAAATTGCACAACTTGAAGAGCAAATAAAGCTCGAAGAACTACATCAGTCTTTAATCACTAGATTGCAGAAATTAAGGACAGGAAGTGAGAGCGTTCAATACCCTAAAGGAATAGAGAAACCCTCTCACCCTCAGAGACCCGGACAGCATGTCCCAAAAGGAAGGTCGCTTGGTAGTAGGGATAGGGAGGATTCCTCTCCTCGAGATGTTTCTCCAGTAAAGGAAACTACAGATGTGCAGGGCTGAGCCTGGAGACACCACAATGGGTTTGAATTTACTGTAATAAAAGAACTAAAAACTGTTGTCTCGCAATACGGAGCTACTGCCCTGTACACCCTGGCCATAGTCGAATCTGTGGCCGAAAATTGGCTCACTCCCATAGATTGGAATACCTTAGTTAGAGCAGTTCTTTCCGGAGGCGACCATCTGATTTGGAAGTCAGAATTTTATGAAAATTGTAGATATACGGCCAAGAGAAACCAACAAGCTGGAAATGGTTGGTTTTGATATGCTATATGGCTCGGGTAATTACACAGAAACCGATGCTCAGATGCAGTACGATCCCAGACTGTTTTCTCAAATCCAAGCAGCGGCTACCAAAGCCTGAAGAAAACTTCCTGTTAAGGGGGATCCAGGAGCCTCACTCACGGGGGTCAAACAGGGACCTGATGAGCCCTTTGCAGACTTTGTACATAGACTTTTAACCACGGCCAGCAGAATATTTGGAAATGCCGAGGCAGGGGTGGATTATGTAAAACAGCTAGCTTACAAAAACTCTAACCCAGCTTGTCAGGCAGCGATCAGACCTTATAGAAAGAAAACAGACTTAACAGGTTACATCCAACTCTGTTCAGGCATAGGGCCCTCATATCAACAGGGCTTGGCTATGGCTGCTGCCTATAGTGGACAAACCTTAAAAGACTTCCTCGCTAGTAAAAATAAGAATAGCAAGGGGTGCTTCAAGTGTGGAAAAATGGGACACTTCACTAGGGATTGTAAGGGAGAGCTAGCTAAGACCTTAGAGGCAAAAGCTCCAGGCCTCTGCCCTAGGTGTAAAAGAGGAAAACATTGGGCCAACGAATGTAAATCTAAAACTGACAATCAAGGAAATCCCCTAACACCTCAACAGGGAAATGGGTTGAAGGGCCGGCCCCAGGCCCCGAAACAAGCTTATGGGGCGGTCAGTTTTGTACCAACCAACAACAATCCGTTTCACAGCTTAGTAGAACAACCCCAGGAAGCGCAGGATTGGACCTCTGTTCCACCTCCCAGACAGTATTAACCCCTGAAATGGGACCGCAAACCCTAAATACGGGTATATATGGACCCCTACCCTCGAACATGTTTGGATTAATCCTAGGGAGAAGCAGCATCACCATGAGAGGCCTACAGGTCTTTCTGGGAATAGTTGATAGTGATTATATAGGAGAAATCAAAATCACGGCCAAGGCTATTGACAAAATCATTATCATTCCTCAGGGGAATAGAATAGCACAGTTACTCCTGTTACCATTGCTAAAAACAGCTAATAAAGTCCCATCGCCCCTAAGGGGAAAGGGAGGATTCGGATCCTCAAACATCTACTGGGTACAGCCCATTACTAATCAAAAACCCTCTCTCACCTTGTGGCTAGACGGAAAGTTATTTACAGGACTGATAGACACAGGGGCCGATGTAACAATTATTAAACAACAAGATTGGCCCTCCAGTTGGACCACTTCAGAGACCTTAACAAATTTACGAGGAATCGGGCAAAGTAATAACCCTAGACAAAGTTCCAAATATCTCACCTGGAGAGATCAAGAAAGTAATTCCGGTCTCATTAAGCCATTTGTTATCCCTGATTTGCCTGTTAACCTTTGGGGTAGAGATCTTCTCTCCCAAATGAGGGTCATGATGTGTAGCCCAAATGATATAGTCACTGCACAAATGTCGGCTCAGGACTACCTCCCTGGAAAAGGGTTAGGAAAAAGGGAAGATGGCATTTTACAGCCAATCCCAGCCATAGGAAAATTGGATAAAAGGGGGCTTGGAAATTTTTAACCATGGCCATTGACATGCCTGCACCCCAAAAATTTGCTGATCCAATCACTTGGAAGTCAGATGAACCCGTTTGGGTTGATCAATGGCCATTAACCAATGAGAAGCTTGCCGCTGCCCAACAGTTAGTGCAGGAACAATTGGAGGCAGGACACATTACAGAAAGCAACTCTCCTTGGAACACCCCCATATTTGTCATAAAAACGAAATCCGGAAAGTGGAGATTCTTACAAGATTTAAGAGCAGTAAATGCTACTATGGTCCTTATGGGTGCCTTACAGCCAGGGCTACCCTCTCCGGTAGCAATCCCTCAAGGATATTTTAAAATTATCATAGACCTTAAGGACTGCTTTTTTACAATTCCCCTTCATCCTATTGACCAAAAACGATTCGCCTTTAGCTTGCCATCTATAAATTTTAAAGAACCAATGAAGCGATACCAATGGAAGTGTTACCTCAAGGTATGGCCAACAGTCCCACCTTGTGTCAAAAATATGTGGCTACAGCCATACACTCAGTTAGAGAGACATGGAAACAAATATATATTATACACTATATGGATGACATTCTTATAGCAGGACAAGTGGGAGAACAAGTTTTACAGTGTTTTGCTCAACTCAAGCAAGAACTAACCACAGCAGGGTTACAAATAGCTCCAGAAAAAATACAACTACAAGACCCTTATACATATTTAGGTTTTCAAATAAATGGACCTAAAATTACAAATCAAAAAGCCGTTATCCATAAAGATCAGTTAGAAACCCTCAATGATTTCCAAAAGCTCCTTGGAGACATAAATTGGCTCCGGCCATACTTAAAACTCACCACGGGAGACTTAAAACCTTTATTCGACACCCTGAGAGGTGACCTCAACCCTAAGTCCCTTAGGTTGTTATCAAAAGAAGCTCTTTTATCACTTAATAGGTAGAGACGGCCATTGCTGAGCAATTTGTTACTAACATAGACTATTCACAGTCATTAACATTTTTAATATTTAACACAACACTGATGTCTACTGGTTTATTCTGGCAAAATAACCCTATTATGTGGGTCCACTTGCCTTCATCACCCAAAAAGGTATTACTCCCCTATTATGATGCCATAGCAGATTTAATTATTCTAGGGAGAGACAATAGCAAAAAATATTTTGGAATTGATCCCTGTACGATCATACAACCTTATTCTAAGCCACAAATCCATTGGCTAATGCAAAACACTGAAACGTGGCCGATTGCTTGTGCCTCTTATGCTGGCAACTTAGATAACCATTACCCGCCAAACAGGCTTATTCAATTTTGTAAGCTACATGCTTTTGTCTTTCCTCATGTCATCAGTAAAACACCTTTAGACAATGCCTTATTAGTATTCACTGATGGGTCATCCACAGGAACTGCTGCATATACCTTTGCTGACACCACTGTTAAATTCAAAACCAGCCATACTTCGGCTCAGCTAGTAGAATTGCAGGCCCTAATCGCAGTGCTGTCAGCCTTCCCTGATCAGGCTCTTAATATTTATACTGACAATGCATACTTAGTTCACTCAATACCTCTACTTGAGACAGTAGCACAAATTAAGCATGTGTCACATATAGCCGAGTTATTTTTACAAGGCCAACAATTAATACAATTATACATAATAATACAACAACACCCTTCTTTCTTGGACACATTAGAGCTCATTCAGGATTACCAGGACCTCTATCCCAGGGCAACCAACTGGCTGATATGGCAACCAAGACTGTAGCCATAGCTACAAATACAAACCTAGCCCAAGCACAGGCTACTCATGCCTTACACCATCTTAATGCTCAAACTTTGAGACTGATGTTTAAAATAACTAGAGAACAAGCAAGACAAATAGTTAAACAATGTCAGACCTGTATAACATACCTGCCAGTCCCTCACTTAGGAATTAACCCAAGAGGACTAGTTCCCAACATGATCTGGCAAATGGATATCACCCATTATTCAGAATTCGGTAACTTAAAATATGTCCATGTATGTATAGATACATTTAGTGGATTTATACTAGCCACCTTACAAACAGGAGAAGCTACCAAACATGTCATAGCTCATTTACTACACTGTTTTTCCATAGTTGGAAAGCCTAAACAATTAAAAACAGACAATGGTCCTGGCTATACATCCAAAGCCTTTTGAGACGTTTGTCTTAAATTACAAATAAAACACATTACTGGAATTCCATATAACCCTCAAGGACAAGGAATAGTTGAAAGAGCACACATATCCTTAAAAACCACCATTGACAAAATAAAAAAGGGAGAATGGTACCCTACTAAGGGCACCCCTAGAAATATCCTTAATCACACACTTTTTATTTTAAATTTTTTAAATTTGGATAACCTGATCAGATCAGCAGCCGATCGATTTTGGCATTCTGAGTCCAAAAAACAATTTGCCATGGTTAAGTGGAAAGACCCCTTAGACAACACATGGGATGGTCCAGACCCAGTGTTAATTTGGGGAAGAGGCTCAGTTTGTGTTTTTTCTCAAACTCATGATGCAGCCAGATGGCTACCAGAGCGACTGGTAAGAAAGGTACCTAACAATAACCAATCCAGGGAGTAATTTTCTCCCTGAGAGTACTCTTTTCCTCTATTGCAGAGATGAACTTCAACTACAAGCCCCTCTGGACCATGGTGATGATTTGCCAAGCACTCCAGGTTTATGCCGGCTTTGGTAATCCCCATGAGGCCCGTAAATATACACGACAATAATACAGTAAGCCCTGTGATTATTTGGGGGGATATGTGTCCTCCCTTCCAAATACGTACATCTCAGCTGTGTCCTGCTCTGCTTACACAGCATACCTGTCTAGTGACTCTCTTAAGTGGAGTTGTGTGTCAACCCCAAGAATATTTAGCGGAGGGGATACCACAACCTGCCTTTGTGACACATTTGAGACTGCTATGCATAGTTCCTGCTATACTACTTATTTAGAATGTACCTCTGGCGGTAAAACATACTATACTGCTATCTTAACAAGATCTAGAACCCCTACTATAGGGGCCAGTAGTGTCCCTACAGTTGTAGGAAATACCAATAACCTTATGTCAGCTGGCTGTACTGGAATTGTAGGACAGCCTGTCTGCTGGAATATTCGCCCCCCTCTTCATATCTCTGACGGACGAGGCCCACAAGACAAGGTCTGAGAAACTAGGGTATACAAAAAACTTGAAGAGTTGCAAAGGTCCCTGTACCCGGAAATTCACTACCACCCCTTGGCCTTGCCCAAAGCCCGAGGGTAAGAGAAAGTTGATGCCCAGACCTTTGCCGTCCTCACGGCTACTCATAACCTGCTTAACAATTCCAACTCTAGTCCGGCTAATGACTGCTGGCTGTGTCTGCAATCAGGAGATCCCGTTCCTCTTGCCATACCCAGCAATGACTTAAATTATACATCCAATAACACTTGCACCATAATTCCTCCCCTTAAAGTACAGCCTTTAGAATTTCCTAGTTCCTCTTGCATCTACTCCCCTCCCCTTAATAACACTTACGACCTTGATGTAGGATTCAATCAATTCAATAATTGTTCCACCATAGTAAATATTTCCCAATCGCTGTGTGCCCCAAACAGCTCGGTTTTTATATATGGCAATAATAGGGCTTATACCTATTTACCTACCAAGTGGACAGGACGCTGTGTCTTAGCCCCACTTTTGCCAGACATAGACATTATCCCTGGAGATGAACCTGTACCTATCCCAGCTATAGATCACTTTTTAGGAAGAAACAAAAGGGCAATACAATTTATCCCCTTACTTGCAGGATTAGGCATAACTACTGCCGTAGCAACTGGGGCTACAGGCCTAGGGGTTTCTGTTACTCAATACACCAAATTGTCTCGCCAATTGATCTCAGCTATGCAGGCCATTTCAAGTACTATACAACATTTACAAGATCAGGTAGATTCTCTGGCAGAAGTAGTGCTCCAAAATAGAAGAGGCCTAGATTTACTAACTGCAGAACAGAGAGGCATCGGCTTGGCTTTACAGGAGAAGTGCTGTTTCTATGCCAACAAATCTGGGATCATCAGGGATAAAATCAGGTGTCTACAAGAAGACCTAGAAAAATGACGAAAAGAAATAACCGATAACCTGTTTTGGAGTGGGTTCCATGGACTCCTTCCCTATCTTATGCCATTCCTGGGCCCCCTGTTTTGCCTATTGCTCTTACTCTCTGTAGGACCTTTGGTCTTCAATAAGCTCATGACATTCATTAAGCAACAAGTCAAGGCTATCCAAGCAAAGCCTATACAGGTCCATTATCATCGCCTAGAACAAGAAGATCGCGGTGGTTCATACTCACACCCATTATGACCACCTTCCCTATGCACTGAACTGGACAGCCAATGACAGGTAAGAGAGTGTCATCTCTCACTAACCTAAGACAAGAGGGCCGTCATAAGCTACTGCCTAATCCCATGACGGGTACCAGTGATGAGATGCATTACTCCAACCTAAGACAGGTGCAGTTCCTGAGGGACAATCTTCTAGCCATAATTATACATAAAAAAGGGGGACCTGTCCGGAGCCATGAGGCCCGGAATTAGCCGACCTCTATTGCTTGATCTCCACAAAGTGGAGACAAGACGGCACATTTCCGGGTTCTTTATTACAAACCCTTCCCGCGCGTGCCTAAACCCTTCCCGCAGGTGCCTAAACCTTTCCCGCGAGCGCGCTAACTTTTCCCTCGCCCGCGCAAACATCTTTCCCGCCCAGGAAGATATGCAGCCTACAGCACAGGCGTGATCCTGAGCCCGGGAAAATTACAAACCCACGGCGCATGCGCAACTGCAATTTGAGTAAGCCCAGCCTCCTGTCACCACCCTGGCCCAACCTCTTCCTCTGCCAGACTATATAAGGCATTGCACTGCCACCATTAAACGAGACTTGATCAGGCTATTTGTCTTGTCTCCATTTCTCGTGTTTTCTTGTCTCCTCCATTCCCACTCCCCCTTCCAGGGCCCGTTCAACTGTCCTGCAGGTCGGGACAATTCTACTCATATAATTTTCAAAACAAGCAAGTTAATTTCTACTGCCAGAAGTCAGGGAGATGTTCGTCTTTGAGATGGGAGGGGTTAATGATTAACAGGGGCATGAGTTGAGATTCTGGGCAACTGGTAATGTTCTGCCTAGTTCCACATGTATATTCACTTTTGGTTAATGCATCCAGCAGGACATTTAGGTTTTGTACACTTTTCTGTGTTATGTATAATGTAATTTAAAAATATTAAATAGAGCAAAACATAACACTTATTTTTGCCACATGGCTGTTCATTTTCTTGAATCTTAATTTAAATACACCCAACCATTCTTATGTTGGATGTTTGCGAAGATAGTTTCTCTTTCCTAATACATCTCAACTTTTACTGACTCAGAACATATCTCAAACAAAATTATAATGAAGACAAAAATGCAATTGAAGTAATACCACAGAAATTTCCAGACATCAAAGAGGGAAGAAACAAACATCAATATACAAAATGATGCTTATTAGTTTCCCTCTGGCCTTGTTGTCTTACTATTTCATTGGGACAGTTTCATTTGCCTCACTTGCTGTACATGCCAGGGACATTTTCTCCCAAAATATGAACTTATTTCTAAGTGTCTTATAAAACCTAGGAGGGAATATAGTTCAATTTGAGGGGGAAATCTCATTAACCTGTCTGCCTAATTACCACTTATTAATAAAAATAATTAACTTCAACTGACAGAGAAAGCCATGAAGAGGACTGGCGTTTAAGGTAGAGCATGTGTGTATTCACTTACACTCACTCGGGACTTTTCAAGTGTACATCCAGCCACTTATCTTATAATGAGGATATCTTAGTATGTTCCTACTGCTATAATAAATTACCTGAGACTGGGCAATTTATGAGGAATAGAAATTTATTTCTCACGGTGTGAAGGCTGGAAGTACAAAATCGACGGGCTGGCAGGTTTGGTGTCTGGTGAAGGAGGCCCCTTCCTTGTGAATAGCGCTGTCTGGGTGTCCTCATGTGGTAGAAGGAATGAAAAGAGCAAACGGGTATGGCCACTCTGCCCTTGAATGGCAGAGAGCAAACCCACTCCCTGCAGTCCTTTACTCCCCATAGTCCTTTACTATGAGTCCTCATCCCATCCACGAGGACTCTGTTCTCATGATTGAATCACTTCCTAAATACCCTATCTCTCAATGATATTACATTGGCCATTAAGTTTCAACATATAAATTTGGGGGTGAACATTCAGACCACCTCAAAGGCAATAACATGAATGATAATTTTGTTTAACATACTTATAGAATTTGATATTTTTAGACTAAATAAACTTCACAGGATGTTGGTAAAAAATGAATGACTTAATATGTAAACTTTTAAGGAGCAGATACTGTGCTTTTTGTACATAGTACAGAAGGGATACTCAATAAATATTTAAAGATAACAAGACCTTTATCTCCTTCTTCAACAAACCTCATTTATTGATTTTGTATTCTTACGGTCTTTTGTTCTTTTTATAAGAACATTCATATTGGAGGTGCTTTATAAAAGGTGATTGTTTAAGATAAATCAGCTGAAGAACTAGTGTTACAGCATCTAAAAATAGAATAATACTTGAGAATTTCATAGATGATCCACTTTTTTGTTCTACCCTAATTCTAGTGAATCTTACATATAATACCTTTACAATATTTTTCAAAGTGGAGCTTGGAGAAAATAAATTAGAAAATTCATAAATCTTCATTCATTTTCCAATGCAGATCTTAGATGAATGGTCCAAGGGTAGGTGGTGGCTTTCTCTTTTACTTGAATAATAAAAGACTTGGCTCTAGCTATACAAAGCCATTGCTGAAAGCCAATTCCTGACAGCTTCCTCTTCCTTTTGTGATACTTTTTGTGCTATGGTTGATTGCAGGCAACATTACAACTATGTTTAATCAGGACTTGGCTTGGAGGGCTGGCCCTGGGCCTGCAGGATGAATAGGTGGCTAATATGGTCAGGACAATGCACACTTAGAAGGTGCTAGGCTCCTCTGGCCTCAGAATGGGACCTAGTCAGTTTCTCCAGGACAGTTGTAGGAGTCAGAGCATAAAAATACTCTGAAAAAAAGCAAACATAATTTATCTGAAGAGCCTCTACAGGATCATCACAGATAGCAGACACTGACAATCTCTTGCCATTGTAAATAGGCAATGAAGACCTTAGAAAATCAGTTGCTGAGAACAGCCCTCTACCCCATGACAGACCCCAGTGTGTGATGTTACCCCTGAGATGCCTGGAATATTAAACATATTAAATTTTACATCATATCTTTTATTCAAATTGAGTAAAACTTTACAATATATTATCTCTAGAGCATTTTTCTTCAGCAATCAAAACAATAAATGTCTGAGAATATCACTATTTATTGAACAATATGCTAATTGCCTACTAAGAGACTCAAAAGACATGAATGATACAAATATGACAACCATGGTCTAAGTAACTAACTAATTAGCAGAAGAAAACAAAATAAAGTGCTTCCCAAACTTGTTTTTAGTCACATTCCCTCAGGAAACTCCAGCAGAAGAGAGTGCGCACTCACAGTGCACTTCAGCTGTGGACTGGCTCTCCTGCATGAGGTTGTGTCCTTAACGTACTGGAAGAGCCCTGTTCCCTGCTAGGCCAGGTCAAACAGCTGGGTCACATGGGGCTGCATGAATGGGTTTGCCTGTTTTGAATATCAGAAGAAAAATATGAGTTCGTAGTGTCATACTGAAGGATATCACCAAGCCTTATTGACAGGTTGCCTCACACATCTAGTTCTCACAATTTTAGAAAAATACCTTTGCCCTTGTTGGAGACATCAACTACACATCTGAATGTAAACTGTCATACAACCTGGATCATATATGCATCATGCATTCTCTGGAAATGAAAAATCTTTAAACTTTTAAAAGATGATCTCTTCGTTATATCCTGCCCCATTCACTACCACCCAAAGATTGCATATAATATGAATAGTATGGTTATTATGGTAAAGTGAGAGGGCATGTTTGATAAAAGACAATTCTATTGGAAATTAATAACAAGTTTCAGTATATGCTTTCTACAAATAATTGGATTATATTCACTGCCTACACTTTTGTATAGTTTACTTTTCAGAGACATGTCTACCAATTAACAGCAGCCGAGATAAATCAAGCTCCACCAGTCTTATTTAAATACATTTAAACGTTCCAAAGTTTTCCCTTATAAAACTAGATGAAGGTGTATATTGCAAGTGAAATGCTCTCCAGCAAATATTATTCTGTGGTGGCAAAAAGGTATATTTGTACCACTGATAAGTTATAGTAAAATAATTTCTACAAAATAGAAAATATTGTAACATTTCCTTCTTACAAAACTTTTTCAGAATCACCTTATTTTCTTAAATTAAATTAAATTTTATATTTTAAAATTTAAAAAGCCTGATATTCTTGAGACAGTAATATATTTGTTGTTTTGGATTTTTTTATTTTTTCTTTAATAAATCCTTATCCTCTTTGTGTTCAATCTACTGTAATCATACAACGTTTTCTGAAGGTATATTTCAAAGTAAGGTGTATATAGTGGGCCCTATAACTGCATATCTACTCAACTGCTCCCAACATTAGTCAGTAATTTCCAATAGGATCATTGTTAAAATATTCCATGATGTATTCAGAATTAGAAAACAATGCCTCTTTAAGAGCTATTTACTGAGTTGGCAATAATAGGTGTTTCTCCCATTCTCACAGACTTTTCAGTGCTACTCTCAGTCATGCTTAAATATACATAAAGCTTGCATTTCCACTCTTCATAATATTTTAAAAAACATTTACCTTAAAATTAAAGCTCATATTACTTGTATGACTTGTATTACTCTGGAAAATGATGTTGAAGAGGTAATAAATTATTTTTAATAAAATTTAAAATATTAGTTCATTCTGGATGAAGAATAAGCTGAGTTACAGAGCTTGGAAAGCTTGAGAAAAGAAATTGACATGAAATATCGATAGGCTAAATTCTCTTTAACTTAGTTATAGATGTCCTTTCAAAGAGGAGAACTAGAAAGAAATAAATGGCTGAACATCTATAAAAACAACTGTTTCAAGACAAAACAAAAAGCCAGAAAATGGAGAAAGGCATAGAAAAGACATAGAGTATAGGGGAACAGAATCATAAGCATGATATATACATACATGTATATACATTATAAATAAATATACACATATTATATGTGTGTGTGTCTGTGTATGCATTTGGAGTTCTAGAAAAATAGGGAGAAATAATAAGGCAAAAATACATATTAAGGAAATAAAGGAGGAGAACCTTTCAAAACAAATGAAAACTATCAAACAACAAATTTAGGAAGGCATCTGAACCACAGTAGACTGTATTCAAAGAGAACCACACCTAGGCACCTCATAGTTAAATTGCTAAGAAAAAAAAAAAAGAAATTAGAGGAATCGTCAAGAAAGTCAGGAGGAAATAAAAGTTATGTTCAAAAGGAAAAATTAGGCTAATTGCTGGATTTTCAAAAATAATAATGTAAGCCAGAAGAGAATAAAAGTATATTTCAAAGTACTAAAGGAAGAGTAGGACAAACTAGAATTAAGAACAGGGAAATATTATGTAACAATGAAGATTAAATAATCACAACGTCAGACAAATTAAAACTTGCAGAATTAGTTACCAGCAATAAAAAAACTAATAAAATACACTCAATCTGGGAGAACTTTAAAAAAATACAAAATAAATTGTTGGTGATACCATGTTTATAGATTAGAAATTTCAATACCTATTTTTTTTCAAACTGTGTCTGCAGAGTTAATACAATCCTCACCAAAATTCTAACAGTTCCCCACAAAAGTTTTTTGGAATTTGACAATACAACTTCAAATTTATAAACGTATAAAAATGTTATAATAAAAGCAAAGATGTGTATTAGTTTCCTATTGCCACTATAAAAAATTAACACATATAACAGAATAAAATGATATGAGTTTATTCACTTACCCTTCTGGAAGTAAGAAGCCATAAAATCGTGGTGATACCATAGTTGTCTTCTGTCCAGAGGCACAAAGGGAGAATGCATTCTTTGTCTTTTCCAAAATCTAGAGGTTGCCCACACTCCTTGGCACATGGCCCCACATCACTCCAATGTCTTCTTCCACTGTCACGTGTTCTTTTCTGACCTGACTCTCTTGGCTCTCTCTTGTGAGGATCGCCATGATTACATTGTGCCAACCCAGATAATTCTTTCTCAGAAACTTACTTCAGTCACACCCAGAAAGTCTAATTTTGTTATATAAAATAACATAGTTACAAATTATGGAAGTGAGGACTTGGACATGTTTGGTGGAGACCCTTATTCTGTTCATCTCAATGCCATTAAGAGTAAAGACAAGTTTAGGGAGCAAGATGGCTGAATAGGAACAGCTCCAGTCTCCAACTCACAGGGCAAGTGACACAGAAGACCGGTGATTTCTGCATTTTCAACTGAGGTACTGGGTTCATCTCACTAGGGAGTGCCGGACAATCGGTGTTGGTCAGCTGCTGCAGCCTGACCAGCGAGAGCTGAAGCAGGGCGAGACATCACCTCACCTGGGAAGCACAAGGGGGAAGGGAATCCCTTTTTCTAGCCAGGGGAATTGAGACACACAACACCTGGAAAATCGGGTAACTCCTACCCCAATACTGCACTTTAAGCAAACGGGCACACCAGGAGATTATATCCCACACCTGGCCGGGAGGGTCCCACGCCCACGGAGCCTCCCTCATTGCTAGCACAGCAGTCTGCAATCTAACCGCAAGGCAGCAGTGAGGCTGGGGGAGGGGCGCCTGCCATTGCTGAGGCTTAAGTAGGTAAACAAAAACGCTGGGAAACTCGAACTGGGTGGAGCTCACAGCAGATCAAGGAAGCCTGCCTGTCTCTGTAGACTCCACCTCTGGGGACAGGGCACAGCTAAACAACAACAACAAAAACAACAAAAGCAGCAAAAACCTCTGCAGACGCAAAGGACTCTGTCTAACAGCTTAGAAGAGAGCAGTGGATCTCCCAACACGGAGGTTGAGATCTGAGAAGGGATAGACTGCCTGCTCACGTGGGTCCCTGAACCCTGAGTAGCCTAACTGGGAGACATCCCCCTCTAGGGGCAGACTGACACCCCACACCTCACACAGTGGAGTACACCCCTGAGAGGAAGATTCCAAAGTGAGAATCAGACAGGTACACTCGCTATTCAGCAATATTCTATCTTCTGCAGCCTCTGCTGCTGATACCCAGGCAAACAGGGTCTGGAGTGGACCTCAAGCAATCTCCAACAGACCTACAGCTGAGGGTCCTGACTGTTAGAAGGAAAACTGTAAAACAGGAAGGACACCTATACCAAAACCCCATCAGTACGTCACCATCATCAATGACCAGAGGCAGATAAAACCACAAAGATGGGGAAAAAGCAGGGGAGAAAAGCTGGATATTCGAAAAATAAGAGTGCATCTCCCCCTGCAAAGGAGCACAGCTCATTGCCAGCAATGGATCAAAGCTGGTCAGAGAATGACTTTGACAAGATGAGAGAAGAAGGATTCAGTCCATCCAACTTCTCAGAGCTAAAGGAGGAATTACATACCCAGCGCAAAGAAACTAAAAATCTTGAAAAAATTTGGAAGAATTTATAACTAGAATAATTAAGGCAGAGAAGGTCATAAATGAAATGACAGAGAAGAAAACCATGACACGAGAAATATGTGACAAATCCACAAGCTTCAGTAACCGACTCGATAAACTGAAAGAAAGAGTATCAACGATTGAGGATCAAATGAATGAAATGAAGCGAGAAGAGAAACCAAAAGAAAAAAAGAAGAAAAAGAAATTAAGAAAGTCTGCAAGAAGTATGGGATTATGTAAAAAGACCAAATCTACGTCTGATTGGGGTGCCTGAAAGTGAGGGGGAAAATGGAACCAAGTTGGAAAACACTCTTCAGGATATCATCCAGGAGAACTTCCCCAACCTAGTAGGGCAGGCCAACATTCAAATTCAGGAAGTACAGAGAACGCCACAAAGATAATCTTTGACAAGAACAACTCCAAGACACATAATTGCCAGATTCACCAAAGTTGAAATGAAGGAAAAAATCTTAAGGCAGCCAGAGAGAAAGGTCGGGTTACCACAAAGGGAAGCCCATCAGACTAACAGCAGATCTCTCAGCAGAAACTCTCCAAGCCAGAAGAGAGTGGGGGCCAATATTCAACATTCTTAAAGAAAAGAATTTTCAACCCAGAATTTCATATCCAGCCAAACTAAGTTTCATAAGTGAAGGAGAAATAAAATCCTTTACAGATAAGCAAATGCTTAGAGATTTTGTCACCACCAGGCCTGCCTTACAAGAGACCCTGAAAGAAGCACTAAACATGGAAAGGAACAATCGGTACCAGCCATTGCAAAAACATGCAAAAATGTAAAGACCATCGAGGCTAGGAAGAAACTGCATCAAATAACGAGCAAAATAACCAGTTATTATCATAATGGCAGGATCAAGTTCACACATAACAATATTAACCTTAAATGTTAATGGACTAAATGCTCCAATTAAAAGACACAGACTGGCAAACTGGATACAGAGTCAAGACCCATCAGTCTGCTGTATTCAGGAGACCCATCTCACATGTAGAGACATACATAGGCTCAAAATAAAGGGATGGAGGAAGATCTACCAAGCAAATGGAGAACAAAAAAAAGCAGGGGTTGCAATCCTAGTCTCTGATAAAACAGACTTTAAACCATCAAAGATCAAAAGAGACAAAGAAGGCCATTACATAATGGTAAAGGGATCAATTCAACAGGAAGAGCTAACCCTCCTAAATATATATGCACCCAATACAGGAGCACCCAGATTCATAAAGCAAGTCCTTAGAGACTTACAAAGAGACTTAGACTCCCATACAATAATAATGGGAGACTTCAACACTCCACTGCCAACATTAGACAGATCAACGAGACAGAAAGTTAACAAGGATATCCAGGAATTGAACTCAGCTTTGCAGCAAGCAGACCTAATAGACATCTATAGAACTCTCCACCCCAAATCAACAGAATATACAGTTGTTCTCAGCACCACATCACACTTATTCCAAAATTGACCACATAATTGGAAGTAAAGCACTCCTCAGCAAATATAAAAGAACAGAAATTATAACAAACTGTCTCTCAGACCACAGTGCAATCAAACTAGAACTCAGGACTAAGAAACTCACTGGGTGCGTAACGAAATGAAGGCAGAAATAAAGATATTCTTTGAAACCAATGAAAACAAAGATACAACATACCAGAATCTCTGGGACACATTTAAAGCAGTGTGTAGAGGGAAATTTATAGCACTAAATGCCCACAAGAGAAAGCTGGAAAGATCTAAAATGGACACTCTAACATCACAATTAAAAGAACTAGAGAAGCAAGAGCAAACACATTCAAAAGCTAGCAGAAGGCAAGAAATAACTAACATCAGAGCAGAACTGAAGGATATAGAGACACAAAAAACCCTCCAAAAAATCAATGAATCCAGGAGTTGGTTTTTTGAAAAAATCAACAAAATTGACAGACCGCTAGCAAGACTAATAAAGAAAAGAGAGAAGAATCAAATCGACACAATAAAAAATGATAAAGGGGATATCACCACCGACCCCACAGAAATACAAACTACCATCAGAGAATACTATAAACACCTCTATGCAAATCAACTAGAAAATCTAGAAGAAATGGATAATTTCCTGGACACTTACACTCTTCCAAGACTAAACCAGGAAGAATTTGAATCCCTGAACAGACCAATAGCAGGCTCTGAAATTGAGGCAATAATTAATAGTCTACCCACCAAAAAAAGTCCAGGACCAGATGGATTCACAGCTGAATTCTACCAGAGGTACAAGGAGGAGCTGGTACCATTCCTTCTGAAACTATTCCAATCAAAAGAAAAAGAGGAATCCTCCCTAACTCATTTTATGAGGCCAACAGCATCCTGATACCAAAGCCTGGCAGAGACACAACAAAAAAAGAGAATTTTAGGCCGGGCGCGGTGGCTCAAGACTGTAATCCCAGCACTTTGGGAGGCCGAGACGGGCGGATCACGAGGTCAGGAGATCGAGACCATCCTGGCTAACATGGTGAAACCCCGTCTCTACTAAAAAAATACAAAAAAAAATTAGCCGGGCGAGATGGCGGGCGCCTGTAGTCCCAGCTACTCGGGAGGCTGAGGTGAGAGAATGGCGTAAACCCGGGAGGCGGAGCTTGCAGTGAGCTGAGATCCGGCCACTGCACTCCAGCCTGGGCGACAGAGCGAGACTCCGTCTCAAAAAAAAAAAAAAAAAAAAAAAAAAAAAAAAAAAAAAAAAAAAAAGAGAGAATTTTAGACCAATATCCCTGATGAACATCGATGCAAAAATCCTCAATAAAATACTGGCAAACCGGATTCAGCAGCACATCAAAAAGCTTATCCAGCATGATCAAGTGGGCTTCATCCTTGGGATACAAGGCTGGTTCAACATTCACAAATCAATAAACGTAATCCAGCATATAAACAGAACCAAGGACAAAAACCACTTGATTATCTCAAGAGATGCAGGAAAGGCCTTTGACAAAATTCAACAGCCCTTCATGCTAAAAACGCTCAATAAATTCGGTATTGATGGAAAGTACCTCAAAATAATAAGAGCTATTTATGACAAACCCACAGCCAATATCATACTGAATGGGCAAAAACTGAAAAAATTCTCTTTGAAAACTGGCACAAGACAGGGATGCCCTCTCTCACCACTCCTATTCAACATAGTGTCGGAAGTTATGGCTAGGGCAATCAGGCAAGAGAAAGAAATCAAGGGTATCCAGTTAGGAAAGGAAGAAGTCAAATTGTCCCTGTTTGCAGATGACATGATTGTATATTTAAAACACCCCATTGTCTCAGCCCAAAATCTCCTTAAGCTGATAAGCAACTTCAGCAAAGTCTCAGGATACAAAATTAATGTGCAAAAATCACAAGCATTCTTATACACCAGTAACAGACAAACAGAGAGCCAAATCATGAATGAACCTCCATTCACAATTGCTTCAAAGAGAATAAAATACCTAGGAATCCAACTTACAAGGGATGTAAAGGACCTCTTCAAGGAGAACTACAAACCACTGCTTAGTGAAATCAAAGAGGACACTAACAAATGGAAGAACATACCATGCTCATGGATAGGAAGACTCACTATCATGAAAATGGCCATACTGCCCAAGGTAATTTATAGATTCAATGCCATCCCCATCAAGCTACAAATGAGTTTCTTCACAGAATTGGAAAAAACTGCTTTAAAGTTCATATGGAACCAAAAAAGAGCTCGCATTGCCAAGACAATCCTAAGTCAAAAGAACAAAGCTGGAGGCATCACGCTACCTGACTTCAAACTACACTAGAAGGCTACAGTAACCAAAACAGCATGGTACCGGTACCAAAACAGAGATATAGACCCATGGAGCAGAACAGAGTCCTCAGAAATAATACCACACATCTACAGCCATCTGATCTTTGACAAATCTGAGAGAAACAAGAAATGGGGAAAGGATTCCCTGCTTAATAAATAGTGCTGGGAAAATTGGCTAGCCATAAGTAGAAAGCTGAAACTGGATCCTTTCCCTACTCCTTATACGAAAAGTAATTCAAGATGTGTTAGAGACTTAAATTTTAGACCTAGTATCATAAAAACCTTAGTAGAAAACCTAGGTAGTACCATTCAGTACATAGGCATGGACAAGGGCTTCATATCTAAAACACCAAAAGCAACGGCCGCAAAAGTCAAAATTGACAAATGGGATCTAATTAAACTAAAGAGCTTCTGCACAGCAAAAGAAACTATCATCAGAGTGAACAGGCAAACTACAGAATGGGAGAAAATTTTTGCAATCTACTCATCTGACAAAGGGCTAATATCCAGAACCTACAAGGAACTCAAACAAATTTACAAGAAAAAAAAAACAACCCCATCAAAAAGTGGGCCAAGGATATGAACAGACATTTCTCAAAAGAAGACATTCATACAGCCAGCAGACACATGAAAAAATGCTCATCATCACTGGCCATCAGAGAAATGCAAATGAAAACCACAATGAGATACCATCTCACACCAGTTAGAATGGCAATCATAAAAAAGTCAGGAAACAACAGGTGTTGGAGAGGATGTGGAGACATAGGAACACTTTTACACTGTTGGTGGGATTGTAAACTAGTTCAACCATTATGGAAAACAGTATGGCGATTCCTCAAGGATCTAGAACTAGAGTGTACCATATGACCCAGCCATCCCGTTACTGGGTATATACCCAAAGGATTATAAATCATGCTGCTATAGAGACACATGCACATGTATGTTTATTGTGGCACTATCCACAATAGCAAAGACTTGGAATCAACCCAAATTTCCATCAGTGACAGACTGGATTAAGAAAATGTGGCTCATATACACCATGGAATACTATGCTGCCATAAAAAAGGATGAGTTTGTGTCCTTTGTAGGGACATGGATGCAGCTGGAAACCATCATTCTTAGCAAACTATCACAAGAACAGAAAACCAAACACCGCATGTTCTCACTCATAGGTGGGAACTGAACAATGAGATCACTTGGACTCGGGAAGGGGAACATCACACATCGGGGCCTATCATGGGGAGGGGGAAGAGGGGAGAGATTGCATTGTGAGTCATACCTGATATAAATGACGAGTTGATGGGTGCTGACGAGTTGATGGGTGCAGCACACCAACATGACACAAGTATACATATGTAAAAAACCTGCACGTTATGCACATGTACCCTAGAACTTAAAGTATAATAATAATTTAAAAAAAAGAAAAAGAGTAAAGACAAGTTTAGAGGATTGCTTTCTAGTTTTCTAAATATCAAGACTTTATTAGAAAAATGTGGAATTCTATATGATACAGCATTGGTGGGAAGATTTAAAAATACAGAACAATAAGACAGAGAGTCCAAAAACAGAAATACACATAGGTGAACACTTAACCTTCCAACAGAGGAAGCTGTACAGAGAAGTGTGGCAAGGCTTGGTCTTCATAAAGTATGGTATCAATAAAATACCTTTCTGAAAAGAATTGAAATCACCCCCACCCACAGCATACAAAGAATTAAATTACGGTGGATTGAAGATCTAATTTTGAAATGAAAAATGATAAAGTTTCCAGAAGATAATGCAGTGAAAGAATTTCATGGTCTTAAGTTAGAATTGCTTTATTTTAAATTAAAAGTAAAGGAACATATGAATGAATTAATAGTAAGAACTTTAAAATTTCTCAAACTCTTTACTAATCATGAAAATATCAATTAAACTTACAATTGGGTATAATGCTATATTCCTTAAAATGGATAAATCAATTAACAAGACTAGGAAAGGCTGTTCATTAATTTGAAATACTTATGTCCTACCAGTAGAAATATAAATCAGTACAACCAGGCCAGACACAGTGGTTCACACCTTTAATCCCAGCACTTTGGGATGCCAAGGACAGTGGATCACTTAAGGCCAGGAGTTTGAGACCAGCCTCCCCAACATAGCAAAAACTCATCTCTACAAAAAAAAAAAAAAAAAAAAAAAAAAAAAAAAATTAGCTGGGTGTGGCGGTGCATGCCTGTAATCCCAGTTACTTGGGAGGCTGAGGCATGGGAATCGCTTGAGCTGGGAGACTACAGTGAGCCGAGATCTTGCCACTGCACTCCAGCTTGGGCAACAGAGCAAGCATCTGTCAAAAAAAGAAGGAAAGAAAAGGAAGGAAGGAAGGAAGGAAGGAAGGAAGGAAGGAAGGAAGGAAGGAAGGAAGGAAGGAAGGAAGGAAGGAAGGAAGGAAGGAAGGAAGGGAGGGGAGAAAGAAAAAGGAAGGAAGGAAGGAAGGAAGGAGGAAGGAAGGAAGGAAAGAAGGAAGGAAGGAAGGAGAGAAAGAAAAAGGAAGGAGGGAAGGAAGGAAGGAAAGAAGGAAGGAAGAAGGAAGGAAGGAAGGAAGGAGGAAGGAAGGAGGAAGGAAGGAAGGAGGAAGGAAGGAAAGGAAGGAAGGAAGGAAGGAAGGAGAGAGGAGAAAGAAAAATGAAAGGAAGGAAGGAAGGAAGAAGGAAGGAAGGAAGAAGGAAGGAAGGAAAGAAGGAGGAAGGAAGGAAGGAAGGAAGGAAGGAAGGAAGGAAGGAAGGAAGGAAGGAAGGAAGGAAAGAAGGAAGGAAGGAAGGAAGGAGATAAAGAAAAATGAAGGAAGGAATGAAGGAAGGAAAGAAGGAAGGAAGGAAAGAAGGAAGGAAAGAAGGAAAGGAAGGAAGGAGAGAAAGAAAGGAAAGGAAGGAAGGAAGGAAGGAAGGAAGGAAGGAAGGAAGGAAGGAAGGAAGGAAGGAGAGAGAGAAAGAACGAGAGAAAGGAAGGAAGGAAGGAAAGGAGAAAAGAAGGAAGGAAGGGAGGGAGGGAGGGAGGAAGGAGAGAGAAAGAAATAAAAGAAAGAAAAGATGGAAGGAAGGAAGGAAGGGAGGAAGGAACAACCTAGCCTAAGGTAGAATTTACACATAGCAACTGATCCAATAACTTATCTTCTAGTTATACCCAAGAAAAAAGCACATATAAATTCACCATCCAACATAGCTTACAATATTGCTATTGACATTTTTTATAAAATCTGAACCTTAAAATAATCTAAATGTTTATCAACTGTATACAGTTTCAGTAAATTGTGGTAAAATTATACAACTGAATGCTATACAGCAATGTAAATAAACCTCAACTATACATACAATGGGTATGAATTTCAAGAAACACAGTATTGAATAAAATAAGACAGAAACAAAAGACTGTATTGTATACATTCCCATTTCTATGAAGCCTAAAACTAGTAGACTAGAGTTTTATAAATTATACTGGTAGGTAATCTCTGAGGCAGGAGAAAAGGTACTGTGACAGGAACCATAATTTACTGAGTGCTACCCAATTTCTTAGACTAGATGCTGGTTTCATGGGGTGATGATTCATTAAGACCAAGAGTTACATTTTTTTGTTCTTTTGTTTATTTATTTTATTACTATTATTATTATTTTGGGGATGGAGTCTCCCTCTGTTGCCCAGGCTGGAGTGCAGTGGTCCAATGTCGGCTAACTGGACCCTCCACCTCCCAGAATCAAGTGATTCTCCTGCCTCAGTCTCCTGAGTAGCTGGGACTACATGCATGCATCACCACACCCAGCTAACTTTTTGTGTGTTTTTTTTCTTTTTTTTCTTTTGGTAGATAGGGGGTTTCCCCGTATTAGCCAGGATGGTCTCGATCTCCTGACCTTGTGATCCGCCTGCCTCAGCCTTCCGAAGTGCTGGGATTACAGGCGTGAGTTACCGTGACTTGTTTCTGCTCTTTTTTTTTTTTTTAAAAGTGTTAGATATTTTTGTTCAAAAAGATTTTTAAGATGATTTTTAGAATGGGAGATTGCAATTTCTTTTCATCTATATTTCGAAATAGAGAACTATGCTTTTGTGCAATTAATTAAATTTGGAGAAAAATGCACGGCCTTGATTTTTATACACAGCCAGCCCTGCTCACATTATACCCAATAAACATGATAATATTCCAGATGAAACTTAACTGTACCATGGCAGAATTCTAGACATTTATCTCTCACTCGGGAAATGTTATGCATAGGCAAACACAGTATTTTTAATAATTATATTGTTTCACAGGTAATTAAAAAAGGAATGACACAATGTGTATGGTGATTATGTCAGCACTTTCTAGTAGTAAAGCAAGAATTCATACATCATGCTGAGATTCATGTCTGTTGTGAACTATAATGGAAAGGAAGTATTTTTGATAGAGTTTTCTAAAAATAATCAAATTCATTGACTTTTATCAAAATAAGTATTCATAATAACAACATATCATTTATTAATATAAGTTAATGTGGCTCCAGTAAGGAAAACCTCTATTTTACTCTGTAATTTGTTGACAAACAAGGTAAGAAATAGATTAAATAACAGCAAAGATAAAAGGTATTCTTCTACTAAAAATGTCAGGAGAAACGCAGAATGAGATCCGGCTGCAGAGCAGGATAATATTAAATGGGAAAACGGGAATACTGGCTGGACTTGGTGGCTCACGCCTGTAATCCCCCCACTTTGGGAGGACAGGGTGGGAGGGTGGCTCGCGCCCAGGAGTTCAAGGCTGCAATGAGCATCTACTGCACTCCAGCCTGAGCAACGGAGCAAGACCCTGTCTCAAGAATAAAACAAAACAAAAGAAATAAAGAAAATGCGAATATTAAGAAAGATAAAATAATAACCAAAAAGCTCTTATAGATTGAAAATTATTGGTAACGCGGAGTTTGGATCACTGGATTCTTTTTAAGAAAGTCATACTAATTTAAACCAAAGTCGTCCAAGGCTTATTTTTCAATTCGGCTTGGGGAGGAAAAGGTTAGCTCCACTAATAACGTTCCGGAGTCTGTCCCTAAAGCGCAGAGAATTGAACAAGGAAGGGGTCTTAACCTTACCGCATAATCAGAACGCAAACCTCTTCCAGTCTGCGTGAGCTCACGGTGTCATTATAGTTCCTAGGCCTTTTGTCGCCTTGTCACATGATGTTCACTCTGCTCATGTGGGACTTTGTGTAACAGGGCAAATTTTAGGGATCCTTCATGCAGATTTGTGGGCTTCTTTCCTCGCAGGGTTCCCTCCCTTTGTTACTCTGCCACTCACCTTGCTTCCACCCCCTTTTTCCTGACTGTACCTCCACCACTCTTTCAGGACCAGGCATCTGGCCTCTCTGGGTGGGATCCTCTCCCTGCGCAGAGGCCCAGAGGAACGTGCCTCCTGAGAGCAGCAGGCAGTCTGGGTAATCTCACTTCTTTTCACAGTTCCACGCATGAGGACCCTGTGCCACTTGCTGTTTGGTGCCTGCAAACAGCGATGTCATCCGTTTTATCCAGGGCTCCAGTGTTTAGAGTGAGAGTTAACGCCAGCATAGCTAGAACCAGAAAGTGTAAAGTTTTTAAACAGGAGAAAATTGAAACTAAAAATTTACATATGCATATTTTAAAAAATTAAATTGCTTATTTTTATGCATTTAGGAATACAAGTGCAGTTGTGTTACATGGGTATGTTACGTAGTGGAGAAATCTGAGCTTAGTGTACCCATCACCTAGATAGTGCACTCTGCTCCTAATAGGTGGTATTTTATCCCTCACACCTGCAGTCCTCCCACCATTTGGAGTCCTCAGTGTCCATTATTCTACTGTATGTCCATGTGTACCCCTTGTTTAGTTCCCACTTATAAGTGAGAATATGTGGTTTTTCATTTTCTGTTTGCGAGTCATTTTAATAAGAAGCATAATGCCCTCCAGCTTCATTCATATTGATGCAAGAGACATGATTTTTTTTTGAGACAGAGTCTCGCTCTGTCGCCCCGGCTGGAGTGCAGTGGCCGGATCTCAGCTCACTGCAAGCTCCACCTCCCGGGTTTACGCCATTCTCCTGCCTCAGCCTCCTGAGTAGCTGGGACTACAGGCGCCTGCCACCTCCCCCGGCTAGTTTTTTGTATTTTTTAGTAGAGACGGGATTTCACCGTGTTAGCCAGGATGGTCTCGATCTCCTGACCTCGCGATCCGCCCGTCTCTGCCTCCCAAAGTGCTGGGATTACAGGCTTGAGCCACCGCGCCCGGCCTGGTGTCTTTTTTTGTGTAATAATTTATATTTCCTTTGGGTAGATAACCAGCGGTGGGATTGCTGGGTCAAAGGAGAGTTCTCTTTTAGTTCTCTGAGAAATCTCCATTCTGTTTTCTACAGAGGTTGTAAGTATTTACGTTCCCACCATCTGTGAATAATTGTTCCCTTTTCTCCACATCCTTGCCAGTATCTGTTGTTGTTTTTAACTTTTTAAGAATAACCATTTTGTCTGCCATAAGATGGTATCTCATGGTGATTTTTATTTGCATTTCTCTGATTATTAGTGATGTTAAACATTTTTTCTTGTTTGTTTGACATTTGCATACCTTTGAAAAATGTTTTTTCATATTTTTTGTCTACTTTTTAATGGAATTATTTGGTTTATTTCTTTTTGAGTTGTTTGGGATCCTTGTAGGTTCTGGATGTTAGCCTTTTGTAGGACACTATTCAGTGAATGGTGCTGGGATAATTGGATATCCATATGTAGAAGAGTGGAACAGGATCCCTATCTCTCACTATACACAAAACTTAACTCAAGGTGGATTAAAGACTTAAATGTAAGGCCTGAAACTATTAAAATCCTATGAAAAACTCTTCTGAACATTAGTTTAGGCTAAGGATTAATGAATAAGTCCTCAAAAGGAAATGCAAAAAAAAAAAAAAAAAGATGGATTAATTAAACTAAACTGTTCTACACAACAAAAGAAATAATCAACAGAGCAAGCAGACCAACCCACAGAATGGGAGAAAATATTTATAGTTTGTATTTTAAAATTTAACATAACTTATTTTATGGCAACCTGCATTAAAATTCTCATACTATTTATATTTGTTGTTTATTTTGTTTTGTATATTTCTTGCTGATTTTATTTTTCTCTAGTCAATGTAAAATAACTAAATTATTTAATTACATTTATGCACAATTATACAAATTTAATAATAGGGAGTGTATTAGTGTTTGCTGGTAGCATTAGTTGTGTGTATCTGTTGTTAGTATTTGAACACTATAACAGGCCCCAACCAAAAACTTGGAATCAATTTTTCCCTTTGAATGTTAACTTGTAAAATTAAAAGAAATTCAGTGATATGTTAAAACTATAGGATAAATTTCTCACCTGATAAACTTGACTGCATTCTGATTTAAATTATTGACCTTTGGGACCAAAGGTAGAACAAGTTAATCTGGAGAAGATTGACTTATGCAAAAAGAAAGAAAGAAAAAGAGAAAGAGAGAGAGAGAAAGAAAAAGAGAAATAGAGAGCAAGTTAAATAACAATTATATATAATCACAAAGGCAATTATTTTCCTGATTTATCCAGATCCTTTCAGAAGTAGGGAAACATTGGCAACTAGCTCTTTAAATATTCTTCCCTTATGGGAAAGACCATCCTTCCTATACATGCTGATGTCATGAATTCTTAACCCCAAAATGTGAAATGATCTAGGCTTTCATGAACAATTTTGTTGCAGTGTTTTGTTGTGTTTTACAAACAAAACATGATTTAGCTTCCCACACATATTTGTGGAGCTGACAGTGTTGGTAGTCTGTCCAGATACTGTTGGGTTCCTTTAAAACATCGTGTATATCCTCAATACTTTGATGTGGTTTTAATTCCAGCAGCCTGTACCTGTAACTTGTTATTTTTGAAAGACTACCCAAAGCCCCCTGACCCCTCCTTCACTGCATGCATAGAGAATAAAATTGCCTGAGATTTTTTGTCCCTAGAGAAATGAGTCTGAGCTAGTGATTGACAGGTGCAGAAGCATGGAAGCCCTGCCTACATTGCTTGGGATGAGACAATTTTGAGGTTTAACTTACTCTCCAAACATCATGGGAGGCCTCTGGAGATGCAGCAGTCCCCTATTTTCCTGTCCCATATCATCCTTTCCTTAATAATTTCTTTGAGAACAGCTTCTTAATCAACCACATGCATACAAATCTTTATTTCAGGGTCAATTTCTGAGGAACTTGAGCTAACTCACTGTCCTCTATAGAGAAATGATGGACTGTTTATATCATCGGGAGAATTTTATTCCATGCTTCAGTAATACACCTTATGTCAAATCAATAAATAGATGCATTGATTTACTGTACCAGATTCACAAATTACACAAGTATCAGTTCTAGCTCCACATTTTTTTTTTAGTAAAATCCTGTTTGGGAGCCTTAAGACTACATAAAGGCAAGAACATGGGCAATGGCATATTCACAAAAAAGAATTATACTCAATTTTAAAAGGTTAGGGGAAAACTTAAATCATCTGGAAAATACCCCTGTCTCCCAAACCAGAATTTAATTTTTTTGTGCTTTGATTTTTCTAGACTAAATTTTTCTCCTAGTTTACATCCTTTTTTTTTTTTTTTTTTCTTTTGAGACAGAATGTCACTTCCTTGCCCAGGCTGGAGTGCAGTGGCGTGATCTCAGTTCACTGCAACCTCTGCCTCCTGGGTTCAAACAATTATTCTGCCCTAGCCTCCCAAGTAGCTGGGCTTACAGACTTCCGGCACCATCCCTGGCTAACTTTTTCTGAATTTTTAGTAAAGACAGGGATTCACCATGTTGGCCAGGCTGGTGTCAAACTGGTGATGTCAAATGATCTACCTGCTTTGGCCTCCCAAGGTGCTGGGATTACAGTATAAGCCACCACACTCAGCCTTACATCCTATTTTTAAACTTTAGATGACCAAACTGTTACATGTGTAGACAAAGAAAATTAATACAAACTATTTGCTCAATAAGATTAGAGGAAATTATTGCTGCATTACATGTTAAATTACCACAGTAGTTTGTATGTTATAAAAGTAAATCGTATTTCTGTGAGTCACCACACACTCATCATCATCATCGTTTTCATAGTCATCACCAACATTGTTGTCATCATAATTGGTCAAATCAAACAATACAGGAAACAACAAATAGAAAAACCTAGACATAGCTCAGTCAGTCTTTACATATATAATTCAGATTTAATCTGGGTGTATTAATACTGTTATTTCTTCCCATTTCTTTCTGGGACATGTTCAATTCTGGCATGCTCACTTTTGGTCTAATATCTAAGTGCAATTTTATCAGTTACATGGGGTGGTCCCTTAATCTTAGGTGCATCTAAGTAATTTTTGTCACACAATATTGTAACATCTGCCCAAATCAGTAGCTTAGAGTACTCAAAAAAAAAAAAAACTTTGAACTCTGCCAATTCTCCCTGATTATGTATTTATAAATCGCTTATTTTCAATTGGCCAATGCTTATTATTTCAGTAGATGTGTCTAGCAGAACATTAACTTATTTATTCACAAATACTGATTCAGTATTCATTATGTGTTGGACATTGTATAATGAGCCATAAGAAAAAGAAACAAAAATGAAAAACAACATGCAGACCTTGTCCTCAAATAGCTCAAAATCTTGTGAGGAATGCAGAAATGTGAGACGACAGTGCCAGAAGATGAATGCTATAGTTGAGCAAGGGAAAGAATCAATTTTCATTCTGTTTGGTATTCTAACTTTAGGTCATTCAATAAGTCTGTTTAGGGAGTCATTCGCAATTTTTCTTCATTGTTCACATTTTGACAGAGAATTCTGATCACCTTGTCACATTCTTCCTGTTCCCAGATGTCCTGCTTAACTTTATTGTCCTCATTTTTAAGGACCTCATATTGTTCCTGAAGGAGCCCTATTCTACATTTTGTATCTGCCAGACTGCAACTAACAAAAAGAACAGCAATATAAAGGCAATAAGATACATTAATATGCAGATGCTACAAAGAAGTTTCACCTTTGTAATAAAAGTTTTTAATTCCCAAAACATTTTGTCTAGTTTGCAAAGGAATATTTGCATTATCTCTGCACTTCTTTTGTATTGAGGGAACTTGAGGGGTCAAATTTATATATTACTCCTACTTTATTTCTCTATTATTAATTTAGAAATTATTAATTTTAATTATCAAGTAATGAATAATATCTAGAGACATGTATATATAATTAGGCCATTTGTAAACATAAATAATAAAATCTGAATTAAAATATCTACCAAATTTAAATACAATTTTAATATTAGTGGTTCCTAAAGGATTCATAGAGAATGAGAAATAATAACTCTCTTGCTCTTATTCCACAAGTCAATTTTATTGACAATCACCGCGATCTCTATACATAGGCATATTAATTAATGTAACAAAAATTGTTAGATGTGTTTTTAGGACCTTGTAAACTGTATCAAATGCTATACATAGTTACTGCATAATGTTTTAATGGAAGATTCTATTTACCTGATCTTAACTACAGTTTGACTACACATGTTGTAAACTCAGTAAAAATAATCAAAATAAGAGTAAAGAATTTCCACAAATTAGCATTATTGTGTTTATTTAAAAAACAGTTTAAGTTCTTTAGTGTCAAAGCTGATTAATTAGCAGGTAATTAATATATGCTAACCCAATTTAAACCATTTTAACTTATTTTAACCACCTCCAGTTACTACACCGTGTTAGTACTTGAAGGAAGAACAAAAACCTAAGAAAATTATTTTAACAGGCCATGGAGGTTAAGTCAGATAGACTCTGCATAATCAAGAGTAAAACAGGCCAAGCACTGTGGCTCACATCTATTATCTGAGCACTTTGGGAGCCTGAGGCAGGAGGATTACTTGAGGCCAGGAGTTTGAGACCAGGTGGGTAACATCTTAAAAAAATTAGACAAACATGGTGGTGCACACCTGTGGCCCCAGCTACTTAGGAGACCGAGGTAAGAGGATCACTGGAACTCAGGAGGTCAAGGCTGCAGTGAGCCATGATTGTGCCACTGCACTGTAGCCTGGGTGACAGAGCAAGACTCTGTCTCTTAAAAACAAAGAGTAAAATAAAATTCTAACTTCCATAGATAAAATCAGAAAGGACTCTGATCCTGTCTTGCTCTTGCCCCTATGATGACTCCAACATGAGTATAAACCACCAGAAGTAGCAGAGGTAAATTTTGTTAATTAGTTATAGAGCCAAAAAAATCATTTTCTGTTTTTCTCAATGTATGATAATTATAATCAGAGTACATTTTGCATTATAACAGGTTATGTACAATAGTAAATGGTACCAATCAATGCTCATTATAATCTCAAGGTCAGAACATTTTTATGTTCATATTACTAAAAGCATTACATCAATCAATTATAATTTAGTCATCAAAGTGATCATACCAAAATAGCTGGAGTACATGAATTTTTAATAGATGTATGCTTTGTCAGCACATGTTATGTATAATAAATGGGAAGAAACCTCAGAATTCATTGAGTTTGCCTACTACTGAGATTGTAACATGTTGGTTAACACAGCAACAGGGAACGGTGTACAAAAGGGAGTGAATCATGGTGGAAGATAGGCAGAGTAGGAAAGAGGAAGGAAATAATATTTGTTGATTCCTTCATATTTTACAGTATTTTGTTTAACCAATGGAATGTAATGAGGAGTAAAATAATGTATTAATATATATGTCTCCATGATATTATATGAGGAGATATTAGTACATTTTTTCTTTTCTTTTTTTTATTTATTATTATTATTTTTTATTATACTTTAAGTTCTAGGGTACAGGTGCATAACGTGCAGGTTTGTTACATATGTATACTTATGCCATGTTGGTGTGCTGCACCCATCAACTCGTCAGCACCCATCAATTCATCATTTATATCATGTATAACTCCCCAATGCAATCCGTCCCTCCTGCCCCCTCCCCATGACAGGCCCCAGTGTGTGATGCTCCCCTTCCCGAGTCCAAGTGATCTCATTGTTCAGTTCCCACCTATGAGTGAGAATATGCGGTGTTTGGTTTTCTCTTCTTGTGATAGCTTGCTAAGAATGATGGTTTCCAGCTGCATCCATGTCCCTACAAAGGACGCAAACTCATCCTTTTTTATGGCTGCATAGTATTCCATGGTGTATATGTGCCACATTTTCTTAATCCAGTCTGTCACAGATGGACATTTGGGTTGATTCCAAGTCTTTGCTATTGTGAATACTGCCGCAATAAACATACGTGTGCATGTGTCTTTATATTAGAATAATTTATAATCCTTTGGGTATATACCCAGTAGTGGGATGGCTGGGTCATATGGTGCATCTAGTTCTAGATCCTTGAGGAATTGCCATACTGTTTTCCATAATGGTTGAACTAGTTTACAATCCCACCAACAGTGTAAAAGTGTTCCTATTTCTCCACATCCTCTCCAACACCTGTTGTTTCCTGACTTCTTAATGATTGCCATTCTAACTGGTGTGAGATGGTATCTCATTGTGGTTTTGATTTGCATTTCTCTGATGGCGAGTGATGATGAGCATTTTTTCATGTGTCTGTTGGCTGTATGAATGTCTTCTTTTGAGAAATGTCTGTTCATATCCTTTGCCCACGTTTTGATGGGGTTGTTTGTTTTTTTCTTGTATATTTGTTTGAGTTTTTTGTAGATTCTGGATATTAGCCCTTTGTCAGATGAGTAGGTTGCAAAAATTTTCTCCCATTCTGTAGGTTGCCTGTTCACTCTGGTGGTAGTTTCTTTTGCTGTGCAAAAGCTCTTTAGTTTAATTAGATCCCATTTGTCAATTTTGGCTTTTGCTGCTGTTGCTTTTGGTGTTTTAGACATGAAGTCCTTGCCCATGCCTATGTCCTGAATGGTACTACCTAGATTTTCTTCTAGGGTTTTTATGGTATTAGGTCTAAAATTTAAGTCTCTAATCCATCTTGAATTAATCTTTGTATAAGGGGTAAGGAAAGGATCCAGTTTCAGCTTTCTACTTATGGCTAGCCAATTTTCCCAGCACCATTTATTAAATAGGGAATCCTTTCCCCATTTCTTGTTTCTCTCAGGTTTGTCAAAGATCAGATGGCTGTAGATGTGTGGTATTATTTCTGAGGACTCTGTTCTGTTCCATTGGTCTATATCTCTGTTTTGGTACCAGTACCATGCTGTTTTGGTTACTGTAGCCTTGTAGTATAGTTTGAAGTCAGGTAGCGTGACGCCTCCAGCTTTGTCCTTTTGACTTAGGATTGTCTTGGCAATGCGGGCTCTTTTTTGGTTCCGTATGAACTTTAAAGCATTTTTTTCCAATTCTGTGAAGAAACTCATTGATAGGTTGATGGGGATGACATTGAATCTATAAATTACCTTGGGCAGTATGGCCATTTTCACGATATTGATTCTTCCTATCCATGAGCATGGTATGTTCTTCCATTTGTTTGTGTCCTCTTTGATTTCACTAAGCAGTGGTTTGTAGTTCTCCTTGAAGAGGTCCTTTACATCCCTTGTAAGCTGGATTCCTAGGTATTTTATTCTCTTTGAAGCAATTGTGAATGGAAGTTCATTCCTGATTTGGCTCTCTGCTTGTCTGTTACTGGTGTATAAGAATGCTTGTGATTTTTGCACATTAATTTTGTATCCTGAGACTTTGCTGAAGTTGCTTATCAGCTTAAGGAGATTTTGGGCTGAGACGATGGGGTTTTCTAAATATACAATCATGTCATCTGCAAACAGGGACAATTTGACTTCCTCTTTTCCTAACTGGATACCATTTATTTCTTTCTCTTGCCTGATTGCGCTAGCCAGAACTTCCAACACTATGTTGAATAGGAGTGGTGAGAGAGGGCATCCCTGTCTTGTGCCAGTTTTCAAAGGGAATTTTTCCAGTTTTTGCCCATTCAGAATGATATTAGCTGTGGGTTTGTCATAAATAGCTCTTATCATTTTGAGGTACGTTCCATCAATACCGAATTTATTGAGCGTTTTTAGCATGAAGGGCTGTTGAATTTTGTCAAAAGCCTTTTCTGCATCTATTGAGATAATCATGTGGTTCTTGTCTTTGGTTCTGTTTATATGCTGGATTACGTTTATTGATTTGTGAATGTTGAACCAGCCTTGCATCCCAGCGATGAAGCCCACTTGATCATGGTGGATAAGCTTTTTGATGTGCTGCTGAATCCGGTTTGCCAGTATTTTATTGAGAATTTTTGCATCGATGTTCATCAGGGATATTGGTCTAAAATTCTCTTTTTTTGTTGTGTCTTTGCCAGGCTTTCGTATCAGCATGATGTTGGCCTCATAAAATGAGTTAGGGAGGATTCCCTCTTTTTCTATTGATTGGAATAGTTTCAGAAGGAATATTACCAGCTCCTCCTTGTACCTCTGGTAGAATTCAGCTGTGAATCCATCTGGTCCTGGACTTTTTTTGGTGGGTAGGCTATTAATTGTTGCCTCAATTTCAGAGCCTGCTATTGGTCTATTCAGGGATTCAACTTCTTCCTGGTTTAGTCTTGGGAGAGTGTAAGTGTCCAGGAAATTATCCATTTCTTCTAGATTTTCTAGTTGATTTGCGTAGAGGCATTTATAGTATTCTCTGATGGTAGTTTGTATTTCTGTGGGGTCTGTGGTGATATCCCCTTTATCATTTTTTATTGCGTCTATTTGATTCTTCTCTCTTTTCTTCTTTATTAGTCTTGCTAGCGGTCTGTCAATTTTGTTGACCTTTTCAAAAAACCAACTCCTGGATTCATTGATTTTTGGAGGGTTTTTTGTGTCTCTATCTCCTTCAGTTCTGCTCTGATCTTAGTTATTTCTTGCCTTCTGCTAGCTTTTGAATGTGTTTGCTCTTGCCTCTCTAGTTCTTTTAATTGTGATGTCAGAGTGTCAATTTTAGATCTTTCCTGCGTTCTCTTGTGGGCATTTAGTGCTATAAATTTCCTTCTACACACTGCTTTCAATGTGTCCCAGAGATTCTGGTATGTTGTATCTTTGTTCTCATTGGTTTCAAAGAACATCTTTATTTCTGCTTTCATTTTGTTATGTAACCAGTAGTCATTCAGGAGCAGGTTGTTCAGTTTCCATGTATTTGAGCAGTTTTGATTGAGTTTCTTAGTCCTGAGTTCTAGTTTGATTGCACTGTGGTCTAAGAGACAGTTTGTTATAATTTCTGTTCTTGTACATTTGATGAGGAGTGCTTTACTTCCAATTATGTGGTCAATTTTGGAATAAGTGCGATGTGGTGCTGAGAAGAATGTATATTCTGTTGATTTGGGGTGGAGAGTTCTATAGATGTCTATTAGGTCTGCTTGGTGCAAGATGAGTTCAATTCCTGGATATCCTTGTTAACTTTCTGTCTCGTTGATCTGTCTAATGTTGACAGTGGAGTGTTGAAGTCTCCCATTATTATTGTATGGAAGTCCAAGTCTCTGTGTAAGTCTCTAAGGACTTGCTTTATGAATCTGGGTGCTCCTGTATTGGGTGCATATATATTTAGGATAGTTAGCTCTTCCTGTTGAATTGATCTCTTTACCATTATGTAATGGCCTTCTTTGTCTCTTTTGATCTTTGATGGTTTAAAGTCTGTTTTATCAGAGACTAGGATTGCAACCCCTGCTTTTTTTTGTTCTCCATTTTCTTGGTAGATCTTCCTCCATCCCTTTATTTTGAGCCTATGTATGTCTCTGCATGTGAGAGGGGTCTCCTGAATACAGCAGACTTATGGGTCTTGACTCTTTATCCAGTTTGCCAGTCTGTGTCTTTTAATTGGAGCATTTAGTCCATTAACATTTAAGGTTAATATTGTTATGTGTGAACTTGATCCTGCCATTATGATATTAACTGGTTATTTTGCTCGTTAGTTGATGCAGTTTCTTCCTAGCCTCGACGGTCTTTACATTTTGGCATGTTTTTGCAATGGCTGGTACCGATTGTTCCTTTCCATGTTTAGGGCTTCCTTCAGGGTCTCTTGTAAGGCAGGCCTGGTGGTGACAAAATCTCTAAGCATTTGCTTATCTGTAAAGGATTTTATTTCTCCTTCACTTATGAAACTTAGTTTGGCTGGATATGAAATTCTGGGTTTAAAATTCTTTTCTTTAAGAACGTTGAATATTGGCCCCCACTCTCTTCTGGCTTGTTGAGTTTCTGCCGAGAGATCTGTTGTTAGTCTGATGGGCTTCCCTTTGTGGGTAACCTGACCTTTCTCTCTGGCTGCCCTTAAGATTTTTTCCTTCATTTCAACTTTGGTGAATCTGGCAATTATGTGTCTTGGAGTTGCTCTTCTCGAGGAGTATCTTTGTGGCATTCTCTGTATTCCTGAATTTGAATGTTGGCCTGCCCTTCTAGGTTGGGGAAGTTCTCCTGGATGATATCCTGAAGAGTGTTTTCCAACTTGGTTCCATTTTCCCCCTCACTTTCAGGCACCCCAATCAGACGTAGATTTGGTCTTTTTACATAATCCCATACTTCTTGCATTCTTTGTTCATTTCTTTTTCTTCTTTTTTCTTTTGGTTTCTCTTCTCGCTTCATTTCATTCTTTTGATCCTCAATCGCTGATACTGTTTCTTACAGTTGATCGAGTCGGTTACTGAAGCTTGTGCATTTGTCACGTATTTCTCATGTCATGGGTTTCATCTCTGTCATTTCGTTTATGATCTTCTCTGCATTAATTAGTCTAGCTGTCAATTCTTCCACTCTTTTTTCAAGACTTTTAGTTTCCTTGTGCTGGGTACGTAATTCCTCCTTTAGCTCTGAGAAGTTTGATGGACTGAAGCCTTCTTCTCTCATCTCGTCAAAGTCATTCTCTGACCAGCTTCGATCCGTTGCTGGCGATGGGCTGCACTCCTTTGCAGGGGGAGATGTGCTCTTATTTTTTGAATTTCCAGCTTTTCTGCCCCACTTCTTCCCCATCTTTGTGGTTTTATCTGTCTCTGGTCTTTGATGATGGTGACATACTGATGGGGTTTTGGTTTAGGTGTTCTTCCTGTTTGATAGTTTTCCTTCTGACAGTCAGAAGGACTGTCTGTTGGTCTGTTGGAGATTGCTTGAGGTCCACTCCAGACCCTGTTTGCCTGGGTATCAGCAGCAGAGGTTGCCGAAGATAGAATATTGCTGAACAGCGAGTGTACCTGTCTGATTCTTCCTTTGGAAGTTTCCTCTCAGGGGTGTACTCCACCCTGTGAGGTGTGGGGTGTCAGACTGCCCCTAGTGGGGGATTTCTCCCAGCTAGGCTACTCAGGGGTCAGGGACCCACCTGAGCAGGCAGTCTGTCCGTTCTCAGATCTCAACCTCCACGTTGGGATATCCACGGCTCTCCCCAAAGCTGTCAGACAGAGTCGTTCGCGTCTGCACCGGCTCCCGCTACTTCCCCTGTTGGTCTTCAGCTGTGCGCTGTCCCCAGAGGTGGAGACTACAGAGACAGGCAGGCTTCCTTGAGCTGCTGTGAGCTCCACCCAGTTTGAGCTTCCCAGCAGCTTTGTTTACCTACTTAAGCCTCAGCAATGGCGGGCGCCCCTCCTCCAGCCTCGCTGCTGCCTTGCAGGTAGATCGCTGCAGACTGCTGTGTTAGCAGTGAGGGAGGCTCCGTGGGTGTGGGACACTCCCGGCCAGGTGTGGGATATATTCTCCTGGTGTGCCTGTTTGCTTAAAGCGCACTATTGGGGTGGGAGTTACCCGATTTTCCAGGTGTTGTGCGTCTCAGTTCCCCTAGCTAGGAAAACGGATTCCCTTCCCCCTTGCACTTCCAGGTGAGGCGATGCCTCGCCCTGCTTCAGCTCTCTCTGGTCAGGCTGCAGCAGCTGACCAGCACCGATTGTCCGGCACTCCCTAGTGAGATGACCCCAGTACCTCAGTTGAAAATGCAGAAATCACCGGTCTTCTGTATCGCTCGCACTGGGAGTTGGAGACTGGAGCTGTTCCTATTCAGCCATCTTGCTCCGCCCCCCCCCCCATTTTTTCAATTTATAAAATTTGAGATCTTATCTTCTTAAACTTACATTCATGTCAGTATGATTTTCTCTCAAGAGGGATGTGTCTATGTACCTGTGCTTCCTGAAAGTGAGTCCTGATTAGTGAGTATTTTCCCTTGCATGGAGCCAGTCTGCAAAGGATGGCAGAAGTGGTTGACTTTGTTGTTGTTGCTTTGTTCTGTTTTTCTCTTGGTGTTTTACATACCCAGTTTTCAAAAAAAAGATTGAAAGGCATATAAAGAAACAGCGAATATGGCCATTCAAAGGAACAACATTAGTGTCTACAAATTGACCCTAAAGAAACATAGGCCTTGACAATGACTTTAAAATAACCATCTTAAGTATGCACAATAAGCTAAAGGGAAGGGAAAGAGAATTCCATGAAAGCAGGAAGACAATATATGAACAAGATAATATCAACAAAGATATTGAAATTATAAGAAGGAATCAAACAGAAATTCAGTAACTGAGAAAATATGATAACAGAATTACAAAATTAGAGGGATTCCATAGCAGAATTAAACAGACAAAAGAAATAATCAGCAAATTTAAAGACAGGTCATTTGAAATTACAAAGTCAAAGGAGCAGAAAGGAACAGAATGAACTGAGAAATGCCACAGGGCCTTAAGGGACACCATCAAGCCAACCAACGTGTACATTATGGAAGTCCAAGTAAAATAAACCCCCAAAGACCCTCACTGAGATACATTATAGTCAAAATGCCAAAAGTTAACACAGAGAATCTTCAAAGTAGCAAGAAAAAAATGACTTACCTTGTGCATGGTAGCCCTAGAAGATTATCATGATTTTTTTTAGGAGAAACCTTATAGGCCAAAAGGCAATAGGAACTAATGTAATATATATTTAAAGTTAAAGGAAAAAAGCATCTGAGAATACTACGTCTGGCAACACAGGTCTTCAAAAATGAGAGCAAACTAAGACATTTCCAGGTAAACAAAAGCTGAGGGAATTCATTACTACCAGATTTACTGTACAAGAAATGCTAAAGGAAGTCCTTCAAATTTAAAAGAAAGAATGCCAGAGGGTAACTTAAAGCAATACAAAAAAAAAAAAAAAGAAAGAAAAAGAAAAAGAAAAGAAGTTCTCAGGTAAACGTCATTATTATGATAAAAATATTTTATTATTTTAGTTTTGGTTTATAATTCCACTTTTAATTCTTTCATGAGGTTTACAGGACAAAAGCATAAATCGATGCTAATGGGTACAAAATATATAAAAAGGTAATTTTTAACACCAACAACAAAAAAAGGAAACTAAGTTGTTAAGAAGTAGAGTTTTATATGCAATTGAAGTTAAGCTGTTATCAGATTAAAATAGCATGCTGTAGCTTTAGAATGTTTTATGTAATCCCCATGGTAACAAAAAGAAATAACTATATACTATACAAGAGAGGAAATGAGAAGGAAATCAAATCATTATGTATCACTACATAAAGTTAACTAAAAAAAGCTAACACAAAGAAAATCAATAAGGAAGGAAATGAAGGACAAAAAGCTCAAAGAAATGCTGAAGACAATTAACAGAATTACAAGAGTAAATTCTTTCCCAGAAGGAATTACTTAAAATACAGAAGAATTAAATTCCCCTTCAAAAGATGCACATTTGCAGAATAGATATATACAAAGGATCTAACTATATGCTGTCTACAATCGACTCACTTTAGATCTGAGAACACTCACATGTTAAAAGTAAAAGGATGAAAAAAGATATTTTTTGCAAATAGCCATCAAAAGAGAGCAGGGATGGCTATACCAGTATCATGCAAAATGAACTTTGAAACAGAAACTGTTAGAGGAGACAAAGAACATTATTTAGTGATAAAAATATTAGATCACTAAGAAAATATAGCAATTATATGTACATCCAACATGAGAGCTCCTAAATATATGAAAGAAACATTGACAGAAATAAATAAAACAATAAATAGACAGCTCTATAAAATAGTAGAAAATTTTAATATCTCACGCGTATTAATGAAAAGGACAGATCAATAAAGAAACACAAGGCTTCAAAACAGTGTAAATAAATTAGACCTAACAAACATACACAAAACATTTCAAACAATGGTATCAGAATACTCATTTTTCTCAAGTACATATAGAACATTCTCTATGATAGATCAAATGTTAGGCTAAAAAGCAAGTCTTAATACATTTAAAAAATGAAATCATACAAAGTTTCTTTGCTACTTGCAATGGGATGAAACTAGAAATAAGTATCCAATGGAACTGGAAAATGTACTAAATTATGGAAATCAAACACGACACTCTTAACCAATGGGCAGCAAAGATATCACATGGAAAACTAAAACATACCTTGAGGCAGATGAGAGCAAAATACAACATTCTAAAACATATGAAACTCTGTGAAAGCAGCACCAGGGAAAATATACAGCTGCAAAAGGTAACATTAAAAATAAATTTAAAAATCTCAAATTAAAAACCTTACTCAGGGAACAAGAGAAAGAAGACAAACTACTACAGTTAGCAAAAGAAAGCAGATAATAAATATTAGGACAGAAGCAAGTGAAATAGGTAATATAAAACTATAGAAATGTTTTGATTCTGGTGGCTTTGAAATAAATATTAAAATCAGAGAGTATAAGACTTCTGAATTTGCTTTTAATTTTCACGATTGTTCTGGCTATTCAGAATCTCTTGAGATTCCATGTGAATTTTAGGATATTTTTTCTATATCTGCAAAAAAAAAAAAAAAATACCTTCTGAATTTTGACGTGGTTCGTTTTGGGATTTTGATATGGATTGTATTGAATCTGTTGATGAATTAGAGTAGTATTTAAAAAACTGATTTTTGCTTGTTGATTTTGTACCCTGAAACTTTCCTTAATTCCTTTCAGTTAAAACAATTTCTTACTAGATTATTTAGGATTTTCCACATATACAGTCATGTCATCTGCAAACAGAAATAAAGGTTCTCACCCTCTTTTTTGCTTTGAATGCCTTTTGTTTCCTTTTCTTGACTAACTTCTCTGGGTTCCTGTTCTGTGTTAGACAGAAGTGGCAAAAGTGGGCATCCTTGTCTTGTTCTTTCTGATCTTACAGGAAAAGGTTTCAGTGTCCTGTCATAGACAGGTGTTAGCTGTGCGCTGGTCATAAATGGCTAAACCTATTAGGAAACAACAAAAGTGAAAAGTTTCATACATTAGATTTGATAATGGTTTATTGGAGGCAACACCAAAAGCACAAGCAACAGAGAACAACAGGTAAATTTGTTTACATAAAATTGAAAAATGTCTGTGAATCGAAGAATACAATCAACAGCATGATAAGGCAGCCAACAGAATGAGAGTAAATATTTGTACATCACATGTTGGATAAAAGGTAAACAGCTAAAACATAAAAAGAACTCCTACAACTCAACGATATAAAAACAAACCCAAACAACCCCATTCAAAAATTGGCAAAGAAGTTGAATAAATATTTCACCAAAGAAGACATACAAATGATCAACAAGCATGTGAAAAGATGCTCAACACTCCTAATTAGGAAAATGAAAATTAAAGCTTCATTGAGATACCATCTCTAAGATGGTTACTATTAAAAAAAATAGAAAGTAACCCATTTTGACAAAGATGTGAAGAAATTAGAACACATGTGCACTGTTGATGGGTATGTAAAATGGTGCATATGCTAAGGAAAACAATATGGTTGTTTCTCACAAAATGGAAAACAGAATTCTTACGTGACCCAGCTTTTTCATTTGTGAATATATACCCCAAATAATTGAAAGCAGGGCTCAAAGTAATGTGAGTACACCCATTATCACAAGCCTCCATCTATGGATGAAATGAAATGAATGAAAAAGCAAAATGTCAGAACCCATACATGGAGCATTTTTTGAGTCTGAAAAAGATGGAAAATCTGATAGATGCTACAATGTGAATGAACCTCGAGGACATTATGCTAAATGAAATAAGTCAATCACAAAAGGACAAACACTTTATGATTCCACTTCCATGAGGTGCCTAGAGCAGTCAAATTTATGGAGACAGAAAGTAGAATGGTGGTTGCCAGCGGCTGCAGAGAGGGAGGAAGGAATGGGGAGTTGTTTCATGAGTAGAGTTTTAGTTTCAAGATGAAAAGTTTAGGAGAGTGGGTGTGTAGCAATCTTAATGCACTTAACACCACAAACTGCAGACTTAAAAATGATTAAGACGGTAAATTTAGTTATATATATTTTACTACAACTAAAAATATACAATATATTTGTTATAATTCACAAGTATACATTTAAATTTCAGAATGAAAGAAGTTAATAAAATTCACACATTTTACTAGTTTTTATTTATTTATTTATTTATTTATTTATTTATTTATTTATTTTTTGAGGTGGAGTCTCACTCTGTCGCCCAGGCTGGAGTGCAGTGGCCGGATCTCGGCTCACTGCAAACTCCACCTCCCGGGTTCACGCCCTTCTCCTGCCTCAGCCTCCCGAGTAGCTGGGACTACAGGTGCCCGCCACCTCGTCCGACTCGTTTTTTGTATTTTTTTGGTAGAGACGGGATTTCACTGTGTTAGCCAGGATGGTCTCAATCTCCTGACCTCGTGATCCGACCGTCTCGGCCTCCCAAAGTGCTGGGATTACAGGCTTGAGCCACCGTGCCCAACTTTTACTAGTTTTTAAAGCACAATCCTTAGAATATGACAAAGCTGATTTCTAGTGTATGGTAAGACATAATTCTAGGTTTAAAATAATATATTAAAAATTTATTAACACTTTTCTATAGTTTCTTTTTTCTTTTTTTTTTTTTTTTTTTTTTTTTTTTGAGACGGAGGCTCGCTCTGTCGCCCAGGCTGGAGTGCAATGGCCGGATCTCAGCTCACTGCAAGCTCCGCCTCCCGGGTTTACGCCATTCTCCTGCCTCAGCCTCCGGAGTAGCTGGGACTACAGGCCCCAGCCACCTCGCCCGGCTAGATTTTTGTATTTTTTTAGTAGAGACGGGGTTTCACCGTGTTAGCCAGTATGGTCTCGAACTCCTGACCTCGTGATCCTCCCGTCTTGGCCTCCCAAAGTGCTGGGATTACAGGCTTGAGCCACCATGCCTGGCCTTCTATAGTTTCTTATAAATAAAAAACTATACTAAAAAATCTTAAATTTGTTAACAAATCAGTAAATTTTTGCTCTCACATAACTGTTCTTTAAGTACTTAATATAATTTATTTGCTTGTGTTTTCAATATTAGCTAGACTTAAACAATGCTTCATCATAATAATATATCACATAAATAATACTAATAAGTTAAAATGACATATGTAATACTTGATTTATATACCAAATCATAGTTTTGAAATGCCCATATACATATTCACTTTGCAGTTTATAAAATAATGATTTTCTTGAAGTATAGATAATTTCATATAAACTTCCTAGATGCAAGGTTAAATGGATTTTAGAAACTAAATTTTATTACAGTTCATATGTATCACCAAGAGATGTAACAGAAATCCTCTTATTTCAATTACTGTGCATAATAGTATTTTCTTTGCATGATTTCAACTGATTTTTGGTTTGATGTGTGCTTAATTCCTTTTTTTTGTTTTGTTTTGTTTTTTGGGTTTTTCTTTTAAGATGAAGTCTCCCTCTATCGCCCAGGCTGGAGTGCACTGACCTGATCTTGGCTCACTTTCACCTCTGCCTCCCAGGTTCAAGCGATTCTCCTGTCTTACCCTCCTGAGTAGCTTGGATTACAGGCACCCACCACCATGTTTGGCTAATTTTTGTATTTTTAGTAGAGACAGGGTTTCACCATGTTGGCCAGGCTGGTCTCAAACTCTTGTCCTCAAATAATCTGCCCATCTCTGCCTTCCAAAGTGCTGGGATTACAGGCATAAGGCACTGCGCCTGGCCTTCTTCCTTTAAGTTTTCTACTAAATATTCGTTTCAAACAAAATTATCCTCATAGGAAATAGCCTTGGCTGGGTACATTGGCTTACACCTATAATCCCAGCACTTTTGGAGGCCGAGGCTGGAGGTTAGCTTGAGCACAGGAGTTCACGACCAGTCTGTGCAGAATGGCAAAACCAGTCTGATATGGTTTGGCTTAGTGTCCCCATCCAAATCTCATCTCCAATTGTAATCCTCATGTGTTGAGGGAGGGACCTCATATGTTGAGGGTAGGAGGTGATTGGATTATGGGGGCAGTTTTCCCCATGCTGTTCTCATGATAGTGAGTTCTCATGAGATCTGATGGTTTAAAAGTGTAGCACTTCCCCTCTTCCCCTCCTGCTGCCATGTAAGATGTGCCTTGCTTCTCCTTTGCCTTCTGCCATGATTATAAATTTTCTGAGGCCTCCCTCGGCATGAGACTGTAGAACTGTGAATCAGTGTAACCTCTTTTCTTTGTAAATTACCCAGTCCCCGGTAGTTCTTTATAGCAGTCTAAAAACAGACTAATACACCAGCTCTACAAAAAAGCACAAAAATTAGCTGGTCATGGTGTCATATGACTATAGTCCCAGCTACTCAGGAGGCTAGGGTTGGAGGATCACCTGAGCCAGAGAGGTCGAGGTTTCCAGTGAGCTGTGATCATGCCACTGCACTCCAGCCTAGGCAAGAGAGCAAGACCTTATATCAAAAAAAAAAAAAAAAAAAAAAAAAAAAAAAAAAAGCAAAAGAAAGAAATAACCCTTACATATGATCAGAGTGAAAAACAAAGTTATCTAAGCAATAGAAAATAAATACTGAAAAAGGGCATATTTGAATGCAGAAAAAAGTGTCAATGTATTTGCAAAGCAGCACTCCTATTTCTTTGTAAGTTATGATAAGTTACTTCTTCATGGGCACAGGATCTGCTCCAGGCAATTATGTCAACATGGAAACTTCTTGTTAAACTTTATTTTTATAATTTCTTAACAGTTTAGCAAAACTATAAGTTATGTGAGAAAGATGAAATACCAAATCTCATTGAAAACAAAGATAAAACATTATTCTAATTATAGCAGTAACTTTTTATTATATTTCATATTGAGTTCAAGCCAATTTTTTGCATATATACAATTTAAGTTTACTTTTGGTTTTCTAAACTGCAGTAAAATAAGTTTTGAGGGAAAGTAGCTTTGTAAATGTCAGTTTCCCAATTATAGTTACATATATATATATATTGCCTTTTCTTGCTTTCTCATGCCTTTTCTAAATTTTAGTCTATAAAATTATTTGAATTTTTAAAATATTGGAGTCAGACTTAAGAGAAACCTAATGATGTGAATTAAAAATCATCATTCTATCACTTAAAATATAGAGTGCTTTATACGCACTAGGCCCCATAAAAGATCTATTATATAACAGAAAAGAAAGTAAGACACAGAGAAGTTAATTACTTATAATGTTTGCCTAAATGACTCAGCTCATAATTAGCATTGCTAATTTCAAACCCAGGTCTGTTTGACTTGAAAGGCTAAGCATTTAATCAATTTGGTATTTTGAGATGCTAGCTCTGAATCACTGGAAAGGGATGGGAAAGCTTGAGCAATCTGAGGTGACACCACTAGTATATTTTGGAGGTCAATTTTAGGCCCGGGTCTTTTCCGTTTTGACATCCACTCAAGATTCTTTTCACCATCTTGTCTTCCAAAATGTAGAGTGCATCATTTGCCTTCACTAAATGTTGGTTCCTGACTGCGTCCCCACCTCTACAAACCTCCTCTCCCTAAACAATACAAATCATAAGAACATGTGGTGCCCTGTAGTAGACCTAGGGGAGTTTATCAGCAAGTACATTTGAGGAAGAATAACAAATAGCATTGAGAAGGACAAAGGAAGAAATTATAGAGAAGGAAAAAGTACAAGAAAAATTTAAAAATATAATTTTCTGTTTTATAATAATCACTGTAAAATTGGCAATCACTAGACATACTTTCTTATGTCTGTGTGAATTCTTACAATCTATTTATATCCTCTTGTGATTTCAGTGAGCCAATAAATAATATTCTTGTGTCCTCTTCAACAGCAAATTCAGAAGTCAGTGGAAAATTAGGTACTGGTACCATGTCTTAGTTTGTTTGGGTTGCTATAACAAAAATATCCTAGACTGCATGTCTTGTAAACAACAAAAATGTATTTCTCACAGTTCCAGAGGCTGGGAAGTCCAAAGCTGAAGTGCCGGTCAGTTCAGTGTCTAGCGAGGGCAGCTTCCTGGAGCACTTACAGTCATCTTCTAGCTGTGTCCTCACATGGTAGGAGGGGCAAAGGGTCTCTCTGGAGTTTATTTTATAAGGGCACTAATTCTATTCATGATGGCTCTGCCTTCATGACCTAATTTCCTCCCACCAGCTCCATACCTTAACAGCATTATTATAAGGATGCAATTTCAACATATGAATTTGGAAAAGACCCAAGATCCAGTCTGCAGCAGACCTTCAAGATTGAGAGAAAAGAGTCAGTTTTTTTTTGGTAGGGATCATTTTGGAACCTCGCTGAGAATTGTGTCCTCAGCGGGCTTCCTCAAACTCTGAGTCTGAATCAGGCCCACAATTCTCTGACATGAATAGAAAATTGTGGAGCCCTGACATAAACAGAAAATTGTGGAGTCCTGACATAAACAGAAAATTGTGGGCTTTTACTGCAGGGATATGCTGCTCATAGCATTGATGCTAACAAAGCAGAGATAACACTCGAGGCAAGAAAAGGAGGGAGGGAGGGAGAGAGACAGAATGGATCACACCAAGCATGTTTAGTCTCTTCTCTGAGTGAACGAACTAGTGAACATACAGAGACGCACCAGTGGCAAATGAGTCAGTACATTACTAACCATCTATTGACACCCTCCTGTTGGTTCCCTATAGGAGTGTAGTAATGCAACTTTCATTTTCAAAATTTTCTGTTTTAATATTAACCTGTTAAAATCATATCATGTTAATCTTAATATATTTAAGGAACTGGAAATGTCATATGATTTATAATTATTTAGAGAAATTCCTTAGCTCCTTTTTATGAACCAAGCCAATTAGGTCCAAATAATTATCATTGAACTGTTTTTCACCAAGGAGTTTCAGGAGCATAACTTGTAACTTTTGCTAAGTGTTTCTCTTTTTTTTAATTTAGGAGAAACTTCCTCATAAATAGGTCTTCAACCATCAAAAATATAGGCTCAAGATTATAAGTCCTTTGGAACTATTTTTAAATGTTTATATTATTTATTAAACATAGTCCTGTTTCCTTTCCATGAGCTAGAACTAGACAGAATATCAATTTTAATGTGCAAAGAGACTTTATAACTGTAGACAAATCAAATTTTCTGGTAATAACATATAAATATGTGCTAACCTATCTTCATATAACAAGATATAATGGACATCTCAGTGATTAGGTTGTTAAAGCATCTGCATCAACAATTGCTATTTTCCAGACACTAAATTAATAATATTTAATACCAACTGCTATCTGAAGCTGCAGACCTCTGACTTTAGTTGTTTTTTACTTGCCAGGTCTGAATAAAGGAATATGGGTGTCTTAGTTTGAGTTATCTTAAAGCGGACATGGAGACAGGGATCTGGAGATCCTAATACATCACAGGAGAATCAGAAGGAGGGCTAGGAAGTGGGGTGAGTGTCAATGGTTGAGTTCATGGAAACAGCAGGTAGAAAGCAGGTAGAAATTGGACTTACTCCTATTTATTCTGCTCCCAGGTCAATCGACTTGAACTTTTAATGCATTATTTATGCCCACTTGCCTTTCACTATTAGAATCAACAAACAAGAGAACTTAGAGTCTCACATTGTGGCCTTTATTTACTTTTCTCACACACTATAGAACTATAATTAAGACTGGAAATGAAGCATCATAATATTTTCATGTTATTTGCATGTAGGTATGTGTTGATGTTTTGTTCTTGTTTCTTTGTATATTTGTTTTCTTCTCCTCCAAGACAACAGTTGGCAAACATTTCCTTGTGAATGATAAGAGAGTAAATTGTAAATATTGTAGGCTTTGCAGGCAAGAAAGGCCTCTGTTGCATGTTCTTAAAAAATACCTTTAAACATGTAAAGGTCATTTTTGCCTTATGAGATGTACAAAAACAGGCCATGGGTTGATTACTGTAAGGAAAGAGATGTTTAGTATTTATTGTCTATACATTTCAATAGAATCTAATTTAGAAAGAGTAACAATTAGGCTGGGCATGGTGGCTCACGCCTGTAACCCGAGCACTTTGGGAGGCCAAGGCGGGAGGATCACAGGTCAGGAGATCGAGACCATCCTGGCTAACACGGTGAAACACCGTAAAACACCGTCTCTACTAAAAAAAGTACAAAAAAATTAGCTGGGCGTGGTGGCGGGTGCCTGTAGTCCCAGCTACTCAGGAGGCTGAGGCAGGAGAATGACATGAACCCGGGAGGTGGAGCTTGCAGTGAGCTGAGGTTGTACCACTGCACTCCAGCCTGGGTGACAGAGAGAGACTCCATCTCAAAATAATAATAATAATAATTAATAAATATAAGAAATAGTAGCAATTAAGTGAACTTTTTTAAAAGTATAAATGTCCCAACTCCTCTGCTAAGGTGGTCTCAAGGAGGGCCTAGGAAGGAACTGGAACTTTCACCCCTGCTGGGTACAACAAACCCCAGTCCCATGGTGTTAGTGGAGATCACATGGCTAGTGTATTAGTCCATTCTCACACTGCTGTAAATAACTACCTGAGACTGGGTAGTTTATAAAGAAAATAGATTTAATTGACTGACAGTTCCACAGGCTGTACTGGAAGCATGACTGGGAGGCCTCAGAAAACTTACAATCATGGCAGAAGGCAAAGGGGAAGCAAGCACATCTTACCATGACAGAGCAGGAAAGAGGGGAGAGATGCTACACACTTTTAACCCATTTATGCCTGAGGTTGCAATATGTTGAGTTTGAAAAAAAATCAGACCTTGGCAATGGCCTTGGGCACTAGGATATAAATAACTTAAATATGCTCAGTGTTCCAAAAATGGAACAGTAGGCATAAATGTGTTTAAACAAGCAGATCTCATGAGAATTCCATCACAAGAGAGCCCTAAAGGGATGATGCTAAACCACTGGAAACAACCCCTATGATCCAATCACCTCCCACCAGGCCCTACCTCCAACACTCGGGATCACAGTTCAACATGAGATTTGGGTGGGGACACAGAGCCAAACCATATCAAGTAGGGTGAACTTTCACCTCCATCTGTTGCCATAAGAAGCCTTTCCCCTCCCCAAGGAGTGATGTCAGAGGAGGTCAAGTAGAGTCAGGATTTTCACCACTGCAGAGAGGTATTGAGACCACCTTCCCCTTCGGTTGTTTGTGGATGCCACTTGGAGAGAAGTAACAAGGAACACTCCTACCAGAGGGTAGAATTGGTGAAAGCCTGTAGGAAACCCAGAACTCACACCCCCAACCAGCAGTAAAAAGATTGACACGTGGATGTCAATAGAATCTAGTGGGAACCTGAACTACTATCCCACCTGGCAGTCATGAGGCAGTGCCCATCTTCCATCCAGGGCAGTGTCTGACAAAGCCAGTGAAGCAGGATTAAGTGAGGCCCAGAATGCCATAACATAATATTCCAATGTCCAGATCCCCATTAAAAATCGCTTGTCATCCCATAAACTAGAAATATCTCGGTTTGAATAGCAGAAGATAATCAGTAGATGCTCAACACCAAGATGATACAGATGATGATCAGACAATGATTTTAAGTCAGCCATCACATAAATGCTTCAACAAAGAATTGCTAATAAGCTTGAAACAAGTTAGAAAATAAAAAATCAGAATGAAGAAACAGAAATTTGCAATAAAGAAATGGAGTAAAACATAAGAAAATTGAATTTTTGGCCGGGCGCGGTGGCTCAAGCCTGTAATCCCAGCACTTTGGGAGGCCGAGACGGGTGGATCACGAGGTCAGGAGATCGAGACTATCCTGGCTAACGGTGAAACCCCGTCTCTACTAAAAAATACAAAAAACTAGCCGGGCGTGGTGGCGGGCGCCTGTAGTCCCAGCTACTCGGGAGGCTGAGGCAGGAGAATGGCATGAACCCGGGAAGCGGAGTTTGCAGTGAGCTGAAGTGAGCTGAGATCCGGCCACTGCACTCCAGCCCGGGCGGCAGAGCGAGACTCCATCTCAAAAAAAAAAAAAAAAAAAAAAAAAAAAAGGAAATTGAATTTTTACAGCTAAAGTTTACTATAATCAAAAATATTTGAATACACCTCAATATATGGACTCAACAGCAGAATGAAAAGGACAGAGAAAAAGTATCACAAAATCTAAAGAGAGAACTATAGAAATAACCATATTTGAACAAGCGAAATAAAATGGGCAGGAAAAAGAAATGAGCAGAGTTTTCTGGACATGTTGAACTATAACAAAATATCCAATATTTGTGTTATCAGAGTCCCCAAAGTGAATGGGTTAGGGCAAGTGTTCAAAGAAATAATGCATAAAAGGTTTTCAAGCTGGTGAAAACCATATTCTGCAAATTCAAGAGGCTAAGCAAACTTCATACAAGATAACCACAAAGAAACATATACCAAGACATATCATAGCCAAACTTCTGAATACCAGATGCAAGAAACCCTTAAAAGTAGTAAGAAAGGGCCAGGCATGATGGCACAAGCCTGTAATCCCAGCACTTTGGGAGGCCAAAGCAGGTGGATTTCCTGAGCTCAGGAGTTTGAGACCACCCCAGGTAACATGATGAAACCCCATCTCTACTAAAATACAAAAAATTAGACAGGCATGGTGGTGTGTGCCTATATGCTCAGATACTTGGGAGGCTGAGGCAAGAGAATCGCTTGAGCCCAGGAGGTGGAGGTTGCAGGGAGCCGAGATTGCCCCACTGCACTCCAGCTCGGGCTGCAGAGTGAGACTCCATCTGAAAAAAAAAAAAAAAAGAACGAAAAAGAAAAAGTAGTAAGAAAGAAAGAACACCTTACCTCTAAAGGGAACAATTCAAGTGACAGCGTATTTCCCATCTGAAAACAGACAGGCCAGAGCAACTACCACAGTGAAATTCCAATACTGAAAGAAAAGAACTCTAAATCCAGAATTCATACCCAGTGAAAATATCCTTCAGGAATGATGGGGAAATCAATCATTCTGAGACGCAGTAAAATTAACAGAATTCGTCATCAGAATTCCTATCCCATAAGAACTGCTAACATTCTTCAAAGAGAAAGTGAAAGATTAAAAGAAATTTTGAAACACAGGGAGTGGGGAAAGAATAATGGAAAGAATATAGATAATGGTAAATACAATAAACTTTTCTTCTCATACTGAGTTTCCTTAAATAAAAAAAGTAGATATTGCTTCAAATTACGACTAAAATTTAAAAGGTGACAACACAAAACATGTGTGAAGATGTGTATTACCCCATTTTTATACTGTAATGAAGAAATACCTGAGACTGGGTAATTTAGAAAGAAAAGGAAGTTTAATGGACTCAGTTCTACATGGCTGGGGAGGCCTCACAATCATGGTGGAAGGCAAAGGAGGAGCAATATCCCGTCTTACATGGCAGCAGGCAAGGGAGCATGTGCAGGGGAACTGCCCTTTACAAAACCATCAGATCTCATGAGACTTATTCACTATCACGAGAACAGCGTGGGGAAAAACCCACCCCTGTGAGTCAATTACCTCCCACTGGGTCCTTCTCACGACATGCAGGGATTATGGAAGCCTCAATTCAAGAGGAGATTTGGGTAGGGACACAGACAAACCATATCAGAATGCAAAGAAAATTGGTTACTTGTGTATTGCTGGAGGTAGTGTAAAATCATGCAAAACTTCAGAAAATGGAAAATGATGCCATGAAGGTCAAAAGGAAAGAAATGGATGGAAGTACATATTATTATAAGCTTCCTTATAATATGTGAAATAGTATGCTATCACTTAAAGGCAGATGGTGATAAATTAAAGATATATATTATAAACTCTAAACTTACAATCAAAACAAAACAATAAGTTATGTGGTATTATAGTTAATATAGTTACTATATAGTTAAAAAGTCAATGAAATCAAATCAAAAAAGAAATCAGAAACATTCAATTAATTCAAAAGAAGGTAGATTGAGAGAAAGATATAAACAACAAAATGGAGAAAGAGAAAACAAATAGCAGGATCTTATTAATGATCACATTACATTTAAATGTTCCAAATATCAATTACAAGGCAGAAGTTGCAGTTTGGATCAAAAGCTAAGGTGTAGCTGTGTGCTTTCTACAGCAGAATCATTTTAGGTGATAAATAGGTTAAAAGTAAAAGGAAAAAATACCACATATCACCCTAATCCAAAGAAAGCTAGACTGACTATGTTAATATCAGTGAAGAAAATTTCAGAGTAATAAATGTTACCAACTCCAAAGGAGGTCATAATGTAATAATAAAATGATAGATTTATAGATAAGACATAATGATCCTAAATTGTTATGTAGCTAATATGAGAGCTTCAAAACATGAAACAAAAACTGAGAGACTATGGAAAAATAGACAAATTCACAGATATAGTCAGATATTTTTAACATCTCTCTCTAAATTGGTTGGATAACAAAAATAATCAATATGTAGCAAGTTTATTTTTGAGCCCCAAACTATATGTAACTCAAGTGCCTATCGACTGGTAGTGTATTCATACAGTGGAATACTACTCAACAATAGGAATGACTATTAATATGTGAAGCATATATCAACACAATTATGCTGCACTATTTATATTGACAGAAAGTCGGTCAGTGACTCCCCAGCAGTGGGAGTGTGGGGCAGAAAAGAAGGGATTAGGAAGGGGGATGAGGAGACTCGAGATGTGGTTTTGGTAGTGGTTTCACAAGGATATACACATGCCAACATTTAGCACATCATACACTTTAAATGTGCAATTTATTGTCTATTATATTTCAATAAAGCTTCTACGTATTTTTTGTAGAAAGGCGAATTCTGTGATCCGTTATTAGAGAAGGGAATGATTATTTTCCCACCTCTTTTTTGTAGGTGAGAGATAGGACCACTAGTTGTTTACTCATTTCAACCAGTAAACATGTCCTGCAATGTCGATCTCTCCTTCTGCCACAGCAGTTCTGTGCCTCCTAAGTTGTTTCCATCACCCTCCAGTCATTCAGGACCACCAATAAGATTTGTGACATTTGGAAAACTGCCACCCAGTGCCTCCTTTCCCTAATCTGCTGGATACAGTTAATAAGACTATCCTATGTTGCCATTATTTGTTTTGGGGATTCGTCGGTTAGGTGATACTTTATATATACGGAAAGTGTTTGAACAATGTTTTATGAAGACTTGTCAAAAACATGTATTTTGAGGTTTTTTTAAAAATATTGCCATTCAAACAGAAAAAATCTTCTCTGTTTATAAAACCTTATCAAGAGATTCATCTGTATTTTATCAGCATAGAAACAACAAGAGTTGCCTAGAAATTCTTTTTTTTTTTTTTTTTTTTTTTTTTTTTTGAGACGGAGTCTTGCTCTGTCACCCAGGCTGGAGTGCAGTGGCGTGATCTCGGCTCACTGCAAGCTCCACTTCCTGGGTTTACACCATTCTCCTGCCTCAGCCTCCCGAGTAGCTGGTACTACAGGCGCCCGCCACCTCGCCCAGTCAGTTTTTTGTATTTTTAGTAGAGACGGGGTTTCACCGTGTTAGCCAGGATGGTCTCGATCTCCTGACCTCGTGATTCGCCCGCTTCGGCCTCCCAAAGTGCTGGGATTACAGTTTTGAGCCACCGCGCCTGGCCACCTATAAATTCTTACTTCACCTCCTCATTATCTGTTTGTTTTTTCCACGACAACTTGATGCCAGTGAGGTTTATCTCATTGCTTCTCTGAATTTGCTGTTGAAATCACAGTGACTTCCATCTTGTCTTCATCCTCATCTTATCAGATGTGTCAGAACCCTTTGAGGTTGTTAATCTCTTCCTCCTTCTCAAAACATTCTCGGTTTTCCTTTTCAGTCACCGACTTTATTCTCCACTTTAGTTACAAGTGTCTCCCATTTCTAATCTCTAAATGTTGAAATCTCCCCTACAGGGTCCTCAGCTCCAGTCTGCCCTCCATGTTCACGCACACAGTGTCCTCACACAATATCATGGTCATCCACAGCTAATGACTTCTGCATTTACATCTTCAGACCTGACATTCCTAAGAGGGTGCCACTCATATCCTAAATTGCTTATTCAAATTTCACCTCAGGCATTTATTAAACATCTAAAAGCACACATGCCAAAAAGACACTTCCAGCACTCATCTCACCCTCATCATTTCATTTATCAAGACAAAATCCAGGAGTGATCACAGAGGCACCACCAGTGTTGCTGCAGTCTCGCTTCTGATTATTAATACAAGTAATAAAGGTGATTAAAGGTATAAATGATTTTTTTTTTAATTTTACTTTAGTAGGAAACGTGAGCAAACAGTCCCAAAAAGGTGCTCATGGATAGCTTAAAGCAGGAGATGATTTTTCAACTCAACTTTGAAGAATGAGAAGCAATCAATAGCAGTAATATTCATAAAGGATTTTTAGAAAAGTGTTCTAAAATAGGTAAATTGGAAAGCAATGATATATCAGTAGAACACTGGGTCCAGAGACAGGAGAAGGGTGTAGAAGTGGTAAAAGGCATTACATGAAGGTGGGTCAAGTTCTCAATAACTTTGAGTACTCCACAAAGGAGATTAGACTAATTGAAGGTTTTGCAGCACAGCAGTGAAAGTTAGGGAGAAAAATCTAGAACCATGTGGAAAAGAGATTGGTTGAAAAGTAACCCGAGGTCACATAAGACTAATTATGCCACCACTTTAGTAGTCCAAATGCAAGATGGAAACAAAAACGAGGATAGCGGCATTGGGCAGCAGATATAGAATGATTTAGAAATTATTGAGAAGGATCTAGCGCTAACCTTGCCTCATTCAGAACATTAGTTTCTTACACTTGATCTGGATGAAGTCACTAAGTCGAGTTCTCACATGTAAAAAGGGAGTAATAAATGCAAGCTAGATCAATGAGTTGATTTAAGACATTAATGTGTCATTAGTGGCATAACTTTCAAATAGCTTGATATTAAAAATATTTTTTAAATGCCCATTCTCACCACATGCTGTATTTAGGATTGGGGATTATAAATAGAATAATAATTTTCATTAAGAAATGTGTGGATTCCAGAAAACTCAAGAAATCATTATTCTTCTCAGTTAGTTTATCCATTCATCTATTGGTGGATATATTTGTTGCTGACAATTTGGGGAAATTATGAATAAATTGAATAAATAATTTTCAGTAAAACTGTTACAAATATTCATGCATAGAAGTTTATACTGGCATAGTTCTTTAAATCAATTGGGTAAATAGCTAGAAATTCAAATACTGGACTATGCTCAGTTTTATAAGAAACTGTCGAAATGCCTTCCAATGGTTGGACCAATTTACAGTCTCACTGGCAATAAATGAGGATTTCTCATGCTTTGCAGAGTTGCCAGTAGTGGTTATGATCAGACTTTGCATTTGAACCATTCCAATAAATATGTAGTGATATCTCATTGTTGTTTTAATTTATATTTCTCTAATGATGAGTGATGCTGAGTGTCTTCTCATATATGCCTGTTTGCTATCATCTTTATAGATTTTTGGTTAGATGTCCTCTCAAATCTTTTTGCCTGTTTATTAATTAGGGTATTTGTTTTGTTATTGTTGAGTTTTAAGATTTTTTTTGCATATTCTGGAGATAATGTTTTAAAATCAGGTATATGATTTACAAAGATTATTTCAAACTGGCTTCCTATCACTTATATAACTACTCTAACCCGAGAAATAATCTAATATTTACAAAATATATTATTGATAATTTTTTTATCTTTTGACAAATAAACTGGTAATTTCATGTTTATTTTCAATAGCTTAAACATAAGGGTTTAAGTGGTTTTAAAATGATCTTATATTACTTCTCTTTATCTCAAGATAAAATTTATAACTTTAATCTTAGTTCTTTCGTGATGCGTCTAGATTGTTTCTAAGATAAACACATGAACAAATATTATTTTGGTTATATTTCCAAGTACACTTAATATTTTATATTGAGACTAGTTGTGCATTTTTTTCTTAAACGTCTCTGCCAAAAATATGAATATCATGAGATAAAGATATATTATTATGCATGTACAAAGATTATAAAGGTATCCATCAAAATTTTAAAAATAATTATTTTCAGAAGTGTTGAAATAATTCAATTTATTTTATTGTATTTACAGATCTGTTCTAATATTTCTTTAATAATCAAAATTAAATGTCTTATGGTGTCTACTTTGTAATAAAATGCTACTTTAATTAGTGTAAATAACTGTATGTGACTAATATAATTTTTAAATTTTTTCATTTGAGAAGTAACTATAAAATAATATAAACATGTGCTATCTTCCAAAGGATATGAAACAAATAACAAGTATCCCTTTATGCGAAGCTACAAAAAGAATTACATGTGAGGTAAAATCATTTCTGCCATTTATAGCATGGGGAATGAAACTTATAAATGTGACTGGGTAGGTGGCTCACACTTGTAATCCCAGCCCTTTGGGTGGCTGAGGCAGGATGATCACCTGAGACCAGGAGTTCAAGACTAGCCTGGGTAACATAGTGAGCTCGTTTCTGGAAAAATAAAGAATATATATATAAAAACTTAAAACATTAGTCAGGCATAGTGATGCATGACTTTGGTCCCAGCTACTTAGGAGGCTGGGGTGGGAGGATTGCTTGAACCTAGGAGGTGGAGGCTGCAGTAAGCTTTTATTGCACCACTGCATTGCAGCCTGGGTGACTGAGTGAGACTCTGTCTCAAGAAAAAATAAAATAAAATAAAATAAACTGATAAAACAAAAAGAGAAAAGAAACTTACAAATGACACTATAATGAGAGTGTTAGAAATGTGTTATCTTTGGTCTTTTCATACAATAAATCAGGATGTGAAAGAGAGTCCAGAGACACAGACTCTAAAATTAGTCTGATTCTTAGAAGGGAATAGACCCGCTGAAAGGCTATGATCTGTGCATGCTGGGTTGAGGCAGCATCCCTACTTCTCATGGAGTCACAGACAACATTAATTTTCTCCTACTAGTTTGGAAAAGAAGAGCTCTAGCACAGATTTGCTGTCGTTCCTCCTAGGAGCATCCCCAGCATTCCAGTCATAATACAGCATCAAGAGATATTCAACATCCAGTGGTGTCTCCCTCTCCAAATACTCTCCTGAACCAAGTGCACTGCCATCTGGCAGGTGTAGAACACATCGTCCAGGGTTCTTAGAAGGTTCGGTTAGATGCAGTTCAGACAACATATTATAAAGGAAATCAAAGAATTGCTTTAAAATGCCTCAATCTTTAATTTAGAGCTGTTATTTGGCAACTAACTGAAATATAAATAACCATGTACATACTGCTTTTCTCCCTAAAATAGCTATGTCAATATAATCTACCTATGTAACTACATAATTTCCTATGTTCTACACACCTTTTTAGATGATTAGTGAAGACTGGGACTATGAATGCCTCAGGTTAACACCTGAACTCTCTAGATCATATTTTTTTCTCCCGATGCCTGAATGTATTATGAATTTCTTTGTTACCAAGCTGCATTTAACTGCTTACAATATTCTCAATAGAGTGCTCCAGTGATATGATAACTATATATAACTTTCATTTAGTTGCCAAATCCAATTTGAGATCTTAAATTTTTCTAACCACAGGAAATCATAGATACAACTTTTGGAGTGCAGTGGTGCAATCTCGGCTCACTGTAGCCTCCACCTCCCAGGGTCAAGTGATTCTCATGCCTCAGTCTCCTGAGTAGCTGGGATGATAGGTGCGTGCCATCACGCCCGGCTAATTTTTATATTTTTAGTAGAGACATGGTTTCACCATATTGCCCAGGCCGATCTTGAACGCCTGACCTCAAGCAATCCACCTGCCTCGGCCTCCCAAAGTGCTGGGATTACAGGCATGAGCCACCGCACCCGACACTAAATCAGATATATCTCTTGACTTCAAGGAGTTTGCTATTAATTTGTATAAATGAAAAGAACATTGATGACAATGCCAGAACATTCATCAATAATCCATCAGTGTGGTAAACTGCAATTTTAAAATAATGAAACAATTCTGCTTACACTCACTTTGTTTATCTTTTACAGGGATGTGTAACCAATAAAAGTATGATGAATTCTGCTGCCTCTGCAGATTACAATCAGGACGTTAAGAGAGGACAGTGAATCGGGAAATGAAATACGAGGTCAGTGTTGTGGTCCTCCATTGATAAACTGTATGACTGTTAAGAAGTTCTTAGTAACTTTTTTGAAAATTTAGATATTAAAATTAGAAATGGTAATACAAGGATAGAGGGATTCTGTGGAAATAAATGAGAATGGAAAATGACTACCTCTGTAATGGCATTACATACATAAAGGTTCTTATTGCCTAAGGAATAAGAGTCAGTTAACCTTTCTATTCTTGTTTCACCTATGTCTTAATAACTGGCATAAAATATATCATTCTCTCCCTATGATACAGTTTCTCAGAATAGAAGAACAAAATTAATGGACTCGACCTTCCTCACAATGATATTGTAAAGACTTATGAGTTAAATTTTATAAAACACTAGCAAGAATATAGTGACATTCTCATTAATTGTAAACATACACATTATAGGAGGCCATGTTCAATGAAATCATTATGTTTCACACTGACCCCTATGACAGCAGTAGTCTGAGCATATACTTAGCCCACTATATAAAATTGTACCACATATACAAGAGAAATGGTTGGGCCATTGTAGTTTTATAATCATATTAATGAAGTAATTTTGGACAAAGGTGACTGGTGTTAACGTGTTAGTTCCTATCGCTACCTGTGTGGCTTTGGGCACCTTTTCCCACATGCCTGGTGGATGTTTTCTTGTACTGCCTGGAGTCTTTCTTCAAGACCAGGTACTCACTCTCCCAACTGCTGGGGATGAGCAGCTAAATATTTCCAAATATCTGTAACACAACATTGCAAATATTTTCTCTCAGTATATCAATAGCTTATATTTTATTAATGGTGTATTTTATTGTACAGATTATTCTTAGCCTTCTTGTGGTAAAATTGATTAAACTTGTATTATAGAACTTGTCTTTAAGCATGTTATTTGATTTTAAAAAGTTCATTTTCTATTTTTCTGATGCTTTTACCACTGAGTTTTATTAGTATTTAAATATAATGAAAATATTACCTTGAGTGATGACAATTTATATTATTAAATGTTAGCTGTTTTTCTCCAAATCATTTTTAAAATAATCTTTCCCACATAATTGAAATGTCTTATGATAATGCTGACATAACATGTTTATTTGTTTGCTTTTATTTGTTTCACTGATTTGTTTCATCCTGTTATAATATCAAGGTATTTGTTTTAAGAACTTTAATCGAATATTCCTCGATTTCTGGTGAGGGAAGTCAATCTATTTAACCATACCCAAGTTAAAATATAAACTATTTCCAACAACCCAGAACTCTCCCCCTGCCGCATTTTAGTGAACACCCCCAGGTCATAGTTTAATTCTATTCTTACTTCTACGATTGTCAACTTCTTTTGCTGGTTCTTAAAAGTAGAACAAATGGAATTATCAATGTACTTAATTGTCTAACTCCTTTGGTTTAACATAGTATCATTAAAATCAACCTTATTGATGCATTTATCCATAGAATGTGTAGCATTATAGTAACTGAATATACCACAATTTATTTTATACTTGTTTTTAGGCATTTGGAACTTTTCCAATTTCTTCATATTATGAAGCAAGGTACTTGGAACATTATTGTAAAGACCTTTTTGGAGGTACTTATCCCATTTTCATATATATATATATATATATATATATATATATATATGAATGGGAATGGTGGAACATACAGTAGACATATGTTTTTCTTTAATAGCTGCTGTCAAACAGGTTTCCAATATGTTTCACTAGTTTATCGTCCCACTAACAATATAGAAGAGTTCCAGTTCCTCCTTGCCATCAGAAGATATTCTCAGTTTGCTCTGGGCATGTTTGTTTTACTCATAATATATTTATAGTGTCATTTCATCAAGTTTTTAACTTCTGTTTTCCTGATTATTAATGATGCTGGACACTTATTCAAATGCCTGTTGAGAATTTTTATATTTCTTTGAGATGCTTATTTAAGTCTTGGAATGATTGCATGGGTCAGATAATTTTAAAAAAAGAAACTCACAAAATTCCGCAGAACATACTCACAGTAAGCTTTTATTCTAATAAAGACAAAAGACACAAAACAGCAGGAAAAAAAAAAAAAACAACAAACAAACAAATGAAAAAACATGCTGGCAAATATTGGAAGCCTAGTAGCTCCCCAGAATTTTCTCTTAAGTTATTCAGTATTTGTTTTATCTCTGCATACGGGCCATTATTTATATTATTTATGAATTATGTTATATATAAGTTAAGTATACTGTGAGTCCTTCAACTTTGTTATTGTTTGTATTTTTTCAATATTTTCTAGGTTATTCTAGACCATTTTCATTTTCATACAAATTTTAGAAACAGTTCGTAAATTTCCAAATTATGATGGAGCTTTAGTTTGGATCTCATTGAATTTATAATTACATTTTGAGGAGAACCAACCTCCTAACAAGACTGAATATTCCAATCCATCAAGATGATAGCTTCTTCAAATTCTCCCAGAGAAGTTTTGCAGTTTTCAATACATAAATTTTGCATATCGTTGCCAGATTGAATCTTAGGTCTTTAAAATTTTAATGCTACCATAAATAGTGTTTTTAAAAAATTCCCATTATTTTTGCTAGTTAGAATTACCTTTTGTGTATTGACTGTGAATCCAGTACCCTTGCTGAATTGACTCATTTAGTGAATTTATAGATGATTATTAAGTATAACCAGTTTTTTTAAGATTATTTTGTATTTTCCATGTGAACAACCATATCAACTACAAATGAAGATTTATTTAGTGCTTTCTTACCTATCTTTATACTGCTTAATTATTTTGCATGTCCTATTGCCTTGGTTAGGACCTTCACCACAATGTTTAATATAAGCCATGGTAGTCATCTTTGTCCTTTTACCACAATTTCATGATTATGATAGCTGTAGCTTTTGTAGATACCCTTTATCAAATAAGAAAGTCTCTCTTGGCCGGGCGCGGTGGCTCAAGCCTGTAATCCCAGCACTTTGGGAGGCCGAGACGGGCGGATCACCAGGTCAAGAGATCCAGACCATCCTGGCTAACACGGTGAAACCCCGTCTCTACTGAAAAATACAAAAAACTAGCCGGGCTAGGTGGCGGGCGCCTGTAGTCTCAGCTATTCAGGAGGCTCAGGCAGGAGAATGGCGTAAACCTGGGAAGAGGAGCTTGCGGTGAGCTGAGATCCGGCCACTGCACTCCAGCCCAGGCAACAGAGCGAGACTCCGCCTCCCCCCCCCCCCCCACCCCGCAAAAAAAAAAACAAATGAGAAAGTCTCTTTCCATTTCCATTTTCCTATGGGGGTTTATTAAAAATGTGTGTTGAATTTAGCAATTGTGTTTCAGAACCTGTTGAGTGTTTTTCTCTATACTCTGTCAATGTAGTTCATTGCATTGATAGACTTTTTTTTCTTTTTTTCTTGTTTTTTTTTTTTTTTTTTTAAAAAAAAAAAAAAACAGAGTCTGTCATGCAGGCTGGAGTGCAGTGGCAAGATCTCGGCTCACTATAACCTCTGCCTCTTGGGTTCAAGCAATTCTCCTGCCTCAGCCTCTCGAGTAGCTGTGATTACAGGCATGCACCAAAATGCTCGGCTAATTTTTGTATTTTTAGTAGAGACGGAGTTTCATCATGTTAGCCAGGTTTTTATCAAACTCCTGACTTCAGGCAATCTGCCCTCCTCGGCCTCCCAAAGTGCTGGGATTACAGGCATGAGCCGCCGCGCCAGGCCTGATTGATTTTTTTCAATGTCAAACTCAGTTGCACTGCCAAGAAAAGCACCAGTTGGTGTACTACTTTTCTGATATTTCTATGAATCTATTTTGCTAATATTTTGTGTTTTCGAGTTAATGCTCATGAGAAATATTGGTCAGTATTTTTTCTCCTTTCTCTCTCCTCCTTCCTTTTTTCCTTCCTTCCTTCTTTCTTCTCTCCCTCCCTTCCTTCCTTCCATCCTTTCTTTTCCTTCCTTCCCTCCTTCTTTCCTTCCTTTTATAATTACTTTTCATATATCAGTATCTGAATTATGCTGACTTCATAAAACAAGTAGAGAAGTGTTCCTTCCTCCATGAATTTCTCTAAGAATTTGTGTGAGTTTGAAATTTGCTTCTTAAATGTTTGATAGAAATCAGGCCATCTTGGATGGGAAATTTTGTTGTGGAAAGAGTTTTAATTAGGAATTAAAATTTTTTAACAGACATACTTTTTTCAGATCCTTCTGTTTTTACTTTTTGTTAGCCTTTTTAAGTTGTGTTTTTCACTCAAAAGCTTCTTTACAATTGTCCCAGATTACTGATATGCATGTAATATTAATATGTACATATTTTTGTCCAATTTTCTACATCTTATATTAGTAATGTACATTCACCTTCTTTTGTTCTTTATACTTCTTGCTACAAATTTATTATATTAGCCACTATTTTGGCCACATCGCATATGTTTTCCTATGTTTTATTTATTTTTAGAATTAGTACACCATATTTCTTACTTTGTCTTCTCATTTTTCATTGAGTATTTGGAAGGCGTTGCATAATTTCTAAATATGAAGTACTTTTAGGATTTCTTTTTATGATTTATTTTTTGTTTATTTCACCTGTAATCAGAAAAAGGCTTTGTATGTTTCTATTCTTTTCAATTGGTTGATATTTGTTTTGTGGCACAGTATGCAGTCTCTTTTAGTAAATGTTCCATTTGCAATTGAAAGTAATGCATCTTGGAGATATTATTTTAATGTCAAATAGGTTAACACAATAATCATGTTTCAATTTTCTGTATGTGTACTACTGCTTCTGCTTCATTTATCAGTTATTGAGAGAAATGTGTTAAAATTTACAACAATATCTGTGTGTCTATTTCTTATGTTTGTTCTGACAATTTTAGCTACAAAATTTGAAGATACGATTTTAAGATCTTAAAATTTTAGGATTATAATATTTTTCTTCTGAATTATCTCATTCATCATTATAACTTATCTGTCTTTATGACTAATACTGTTTGTTGTAAAGTCTCTTGTGCCCAATCCCTAATGAAGTCACATAAACGTCTTTTTGATATTGTTTGTGCTCTGTCTTTCCCATGTGTTTACTTCAGTTATTTGTGTCCTCTATATTGTGTTTCTTACAACAACGAACAATCGTATCTTTTTTTGACATTGAACCTGACAATCTTTGTCTTTTTTAGACAAATTAATTTATATACATTAAATGTAATTACTGATATATATTGGTTTTAACTGTATCCTATTTTCATTGATTTTTAAAACTAATCTTCTCTCTCTTTTTGGTTCCCCTCTTTTCTGATTTCCTTTGAGATAATGCAAGTTTTTATTAAATTATTTTATTTTATCTCCTCATTTGGGTTACTGTTTATATTATGGCTTCATTAGAATTTCATATACTCATTTGATTCATTAGAGTTTTCTTTAAATTGATACTTTTACCATTTCCTAAATAAATCAAGAAACTTACCTCCATTTATTGTTATTCCTCCTTACGATTCTTATCATAGATATTTTGTTAGTATTTATGTAATAAAATCCATAAAACACAGTTTTGTCTTTTTTTTGTTTTTTTTTTTAATTTTTATTTATTTATTTATTTATTTATTTTTTATTATACTTTAAGTTCTAGGGTACATGTGCATAACGTGCAGGTTTGTTACATACGTATACTTATACCATGTTGGTGTGCTGCACCCATCAACTCGTCAGCACCCATCAATTCATCATTTATATCATGTAAAACTCCCCAGTGCAATCCCTCCCTCCTCCCCCCTCCCCATGATAGACCCCAGTGTGTGATGTTCCCCTTCCCGAGTCCAAGTGATCTCACTGTTCAGTTCCCACCTATGAGTGAGAACATGCGGTGTTTGGTTTTCTGTTCTTGTGATAGTTTGCTAAGAATGATGGTTTCCAGCTGCATCCATGTACCTACAAAGGACGCAAACTCATCCTTTTTTATGGCTGCATAGTATTCCATGGTGTATATGTGCCACATTTTCTTAATCCAGTGTGTCACAGATGGACATTTGGGTTGATTCCAAGTCTTTGCTATTGTGAATAATGCCACAATAAACATACGTGTGCATGTGTCTTTGTAGTAGACTAATTTATAATCCTTTGGGTATATACCCAGTAGTGGGATGGCTGGGTCATATGGTACATCTAGTTCTAGATCCTTGAGGAATTGCCATACTGTTTTCCATAATGGTTGAACTAGTTTACAATCCCACCAACAGTGTAAAAGTGTTCCTATTTCTCCACATCCTCTCCAACACCTGTTGTTTCCTGACTTCTTAATGATTTCCATTCTAACTGGTGTGAGATGGTATCTAATTGTGGTTTTGATTTGCATTTCTCTGATGGCGAGTGATGATGAGCATTTTTTCATGTGTCTGTTGGCTGTATGAATGTCTTCTTTTGAGAAATGTCTGTTCATATCCTTTGCCCACTTTTTGATAGGGTTATTTGTTTTTTTCTTGTACATTTGTTTGAGTTCTTTGTAGATTCTGGATATTAGCCCTTTGTCAGATGAGTAGGTTGCAAAAATTTTCTCCCATTCTGTAGGTTGCCTGTTCACTCTGATGGTAGTTTCTTTTGCTGTGCAGAAGCTCTTTAGTTTAATTAGATCCCATTTGTCAATTTTGGCTTTTGCTGCTGTTGCTTTTGGTGTTTTAGACATGAAGTCCTTGCCCATGCCTATGTCCTGAATGGTACTACCTAGATTTTCTTCTAGGGTTTTTATGGTATTAGGTCTAACATTTAAGTCTCTAATCCAACTTGAATTAATCTTCGTATAAGGGGTAAGGAAAGGATCCAGTTTCAGCTTTCTACTTATGGCTAGCCAATTTTCCCAGCACCATTTATTAAATAGGGAATCCTTTCCCCATTTCTTGTTTCTCTCAGGTTTGTCAAAGATCAGATGGTTGTAGATGTGTGGTATTATTTCTGAGGACTCTGTTCTGTTCCATTGGTCTATATCTCTGTTTTGGTACCAGTACCATGCTGTTTTGGTTACTGTAGCCTTGTAGTATAGTTTGAAGTCAGGTAGCGTGACGCCTCCAGCTTTGTCCTTTTGACTTAGGATTGTCTTGGCAATGCGGGCTCTTTTTTGGTTCCATATGAACTTTAAGGCAGTTTTTTCCAATTCTGTGAAGAAACTCATTGGTAGCTTGATGGGGATGGCATTGAATCTATAAATAACCTTGGGCAGTATGGCCATTTTCACAATATTGATTCTTCCTATCCATGAGCATGGTATGTTCTTCCATTTGTTTGTGTCCTCTTTGATTTCACTGAGCAGTGGTTTGTAGTTCTCCTTGAAGAGGTCCTTTACATCCCTTGTAAGTTGGATTCCTAGGTATTTTATTCTCTTTGAAGCAATTGTTAATGGAATTTCATTCCTGATTTGGCTCTCTGCTTGTCTGTTGCTGGTGTATAAGAATGCTTGTGATTTTTGCACATTAATTTTGTATCCTGAGACTTTGCTGAAGTTGCTTATCAGCTTAAGGAGATTTTGGGCTGAGACAATGGGGTTTTCTAAATATACAATCATGTCATCTGCAGACAGGGACAATTTGACTTCTTCTTTTCCTAACTGGATACCCTTGATTTCTTTCTCTTGCCTGATTGCCCTAGCCAGAACTTCCAATACTACGTTGAATAGGAGTGGTGAGAGAGGGTATCCCTGTCTTGTACCAGTTTTCAAAGGGAATTTTTCCAGTTTTTGCCCATTCAGTATGCTATTAGCTGTGGGTTTGACATAAATAGCTCTTATTATTTTGAGGTACGTTCCATCAATACCGAATTTATTGAGCGTTTTTAGCATGAAGGGCTGTTGAATTTTGTCAAAAGCCCTTTCTGCATCTATTGAGATAATCATGTGGTTCTTTTCTTTGGTTCTGTTTATATGCTGGATTACATTTATTGATTTGCGAATGTTGAACCAGCCTTGCATCCCAGGATGAAGCCCACTTGATCATGGTGGATAAGCTTTTTGATGTGCTGCTGAATCCGGTTTGCCAGTATTTGATTGAGGATTTCTGCATCGATGTTCATCAGGGATATTGGTCTAAAATTCTCTTTTTTTGTTGTGTCTCTGCCAGGCTTTGGTATCAGGATGATGTTGGCCTCATAAAATGAGTTAGGGAGGATTCCCTCTTTTTCTATTGATTTGAATAGTTTCAGAAGGAATGGTACCAGCTGCTCCTTGTACCTCTGGTAGAATTCAGCTTTGAATCCATCTGGTCCTGGACTTTTTTTGGTGGGTAGGCTATTAATTGTTGCCTCAATTTCAGAGCCTGCTATTGGTCTATTCAGGGATTCAACTTCTTCCTGGTTTAGTCTTGGGAGAGTGTAAGTGTCCAGAAAATTATCCATTTCTTCTAGATTTTCTAGTTGATTTGCGTAAAGGCGTTTATAGTATTCTCTGATGGTTGTTTGTATTTCTGTGGGGTCGGTGGTGATATACCCTTTATCATTTTTTATTGCGTCTATTTGATTCCTCTCTCTTTTCTTCTTTATTAGTCTTGCTAGCTGTCTGTCAATTTTGTTGATCTTTTCAAAAAACCAACTCCTGGATTCATTGATTTTTTGGAGGGTTTTTTGTGTCTCTATCTCCTTCAGTTCTGCTCTGATCTTAGTTATTTCTTGCCTTCTGCTAGCTTTTGAATGTGTTTGCTCTTGCCTCTCTAGTTCTTTTAATTGTGATGTTAGAGTGTCAATTTTAGATCTTTCCTGCTTTCTCTTGTGGGCATTTAGTGCTATAAATTTCCCTCTACACACTGCTTTCAATGTGTCCCAGAGATTCTGGTATGTTGTATCTTTGTTCTCATTGGTTTCAAAGAACATCTTTATTTCTGCTTTCATTTCGTTATGTACCCAATAGTCATTCAGGAGCAAGTTATTCAGTTTCCATGTAGTTGAGCGGTTTTGATTGAGTTTCTTAGTCCTGAGTTCTAGTTTGATTGCACTGTGGTCTGAGAGACAGTTTGTTATAATTTCTGTTCTTTTACATTTGCTGAGGAGTGCTTTACTTCCAATTATGTGGTCAATTTTGGAATAAGTGCGATGTGGTGCTGAGAAGAATGTATATTCTGTTGATTTGGGGTGGAGAGTTCTATAGATGTCTATTAGGTCCACTTGGTGCAGAGATGAGTTCAATTCCTGGATATCCTTGTTAACTTTCTGTCTCGTTGATCTGTCTAATGTTGACAGTGGAGTGTTGAAGTCTCCCATTATTATTGTATGGGAGTCTAAGTCTCTTTGTAAGTCTCTAAGGACTTGCTTTATGAACCTGGGTGCTCCTGTATTGGGTGCATATATATTTAGGAGAGTTAGCTCTTCCTGTTGAATTGATCCCTTTACCATTATGTAATGGCCTTCTTTGTCTCTTTTGATCTTTGATGGTTTAAGTCTGTTTTATCAGAGACTAGGATTGCAACCCCTGCTTTTTTTTTGTTCTCCATTTGCTTGGTAGATCTTCCTCCATCCCTTTATTTTGAGCCTATGTATGTCTCTGCATGTGAGAGGGGTCTCCTGAATACAGCAGACTGATGGGTCTTGACTCTTTATCCAGTTTGCCAGTCTGTGTCTTTTAATTGGAAGATTTAGTCCATTTACATTTAAGGTTAATATTGTTATGTGTGAACTTGATCCTGCCATTATGATATTAGCTGGTTATTTTGCTCGTTAGTTGATGCAGTTTTTCCTAGCCTCGATGGTCTTTACATTTTGGCATGTTTTTGCAATGGCTGGTACCAGTTGTTCCTTTCCATGTTTAGGACTTCTTTCAGGGTCTCTTGTAAGGCAGGCCTGGTGGTGACAAAATCTCTAAGCATTTGCTTATCTGTACAGGATTTTATTTCTCCTTCACTGATGAAACTTAGTTTGGCTGGATATGAAATTCTGGGTTTAAAAATCTTTTCTTTAAGAACGTTGAATATTGGCCCCCACTCTCTTCTGGCTTGTAGAGTTTCTGCCAAGAGATCTGCTGTTAGTCTGATGGGCTTCCCTTTGTGGGCAACCCGACCTTTCTCTCTGGCTGCCCTTAAGATTTTTTCCTTCATTTCAACTTTGGTGAATCTGGCAATTATGTGTCTTGGAGTTGCTCTTCTGGAGGAGTATCTTTGTGGCGTTCTCTGTATTTCCTGAATTTGAATGTTGGCCTGCCCTACGAGGTTGGGGAAGTTCTCCTGGATGATATCGTGAAGAGTGCTTTCCAACTTGGTTCTATTTTCCCCCTCACTTTCAGGCACCCCAATCAGACGTAGATTTGGTCTTTTTACATGATCCCAAACTTCTTGCAGGCTTTGTTCATTTCTTTTTCTTCTTTTTTCTTTTGGTTTCTCTTCTCGCTTCATTTCATTCATTTGATCCTCAATCGCTGATACTCTTTCTTCCAGTTGATCGAGTCGATTACTGAAGCTTGTGCATTTGTCACGTATTTCTCATGTCATGGTTTTCATCTCTGTCATTTCGTTTATGATCTTCTCTGCATTAATTAGTCTAGCTGTCAATTCTTCCACTCTTTTTTCAAGATTTTTAGTTTCTTTGCGCTGGGTATGTAATTCCTCCTTTAGCTCTGAGAAGTTTGATGGACTGAAGCCTTCTTCTCTCATCTCGTCAAAGTCATTCTCTGACCAGCTTTGATCCATTGCTGGCGATGGGCTGCGCTCCTTTGCAGGGGGAGATGCACTCTTATTTTTTGAATTTCCAGCTTTTCTGCCCTGCTTCTTCCCCATCTTTGTGGTTTTATCTGTCTCCGGTCTTTGATGATGGTGACGTACTGATGGGGTTTTGGTATAGGTGTCCTTCCTGTTTGATAGTTTTCCTTCTGACAGTCAGAAGGACTGTCTGTTGGTCTGTTGGAGATTGCTTGAGGTCCACTCCAGACCCTGTTTGCCTGGGTATCAGCAGCAGAGGTTGCCGAAGATAGAATATTGCTGAACAGCGAGTGTACCTGTCTGATTCTTCCTTTGGAAGTTTCCTCTCAGGGGTGTCCTCCACGCTGTGAGGTGTGGTGTGTCAGACTGCCCCTAGTGGGGGATGTCTCCCAGCTAGGCTACTCAGGGGTCAGGGACCCACCTGAGCAGGCAGTCTGTCCGTTCTCAGATCTCAACCTCTGCGTTGGGATATCCACGGCTCTCCCCAAAGCTGTCAGACAGAGTCGTTCGCATCTGCACTGGCCCCTGCTGCTTCCCCTGTTGGTCTTCAGCTGTGCGCTGTCCCCAGAGGTGGAGACTACAGAGACAGGCAGGTTTCCTTGAGCTGCTGTGAGCTCCACCCAGTTCAAGCTTCCCAGCGGCTTTGTTTACCTACTTAAGCCTCAGCAATGGCGGGCGCCCCTCCCCCAGCCTCGCTGCTGCCTTGCGGATGGATCGCCGCAGACTGCTGTGTTAGCAGTGAGGGAGGCTCCGTGGGCGTGGGACCCTCCCGGCCAGGTGTGGGATATATTCTCCTGGTGTGCCTGTCTGCTTAAAGCGCAGTATTGGGGTGGGAGTTTCCCGATTTTCCAGGTGTTGTATGTCTCAGTTCCCCTGGCTAGGAAAACGGATTCCCTTCCCCCTTGGCTTCCAGGTGAGGCGATGCCTCGCCCTGCTTCAGCTCTCGCTGGTCAGGCTGCAGTAGCTGACCAGCACCGATTGTCCGGCACTCCCTAGTGAGATGACCCCAGTACCTCAGTTGAAAATGCAGAAATCACCGCTCTTCTGTGTCGCTCGCGCTGGGAGTTGGAGTTCCATAAAAGACAGTTATTAGTGTTGCTTTATTTAGTCAAACGTATTTGATCCTTACCCACACATTTGTCCTTGCAAGTGATCTTCATTATTTCATGCATACAATAGACGAGATTCAATCAAGAAAGTAATACATATCTGGGTTATTCAAGAATGGATTTCATAAAGGATTTAGATCTTGATTGCTGAAATTGTTGGAAAACCTGGTAAAGAGGAAATCTAAATGGAGACTTTACGGTGTAAGAGGAGTTACCAATAAAGCAAACTAAGAAGCCCAGGATGTCTAACTGCTGAAGTGGGACTTCAAATAAATTACTGGTGGAGTGGTCTTTGGGAAGCTGCTGCCTCTGTGATTCAGAGGAGGGTTTCTGGTAATAAGTCTGGGCCACTGTTGAACACTTGGGAGTGTCACAGAAAAGGGAGAAGGCAAGCTGGAACTTTGCCCTCAGTCAAGTTTCCCATGGACTCAGGGCAACCTTCCAAGAGTAAATTGCTCTTGGATAACTTCTCCCCCCCCAAATCAGATGTAGCTTCCTCTTTGGTACAACTGTGACTTGGGATCATGCATTAAACGCAATTCTGGAAAATATAATTTCCAATTAAAATAAGTCAATAATAGAAAGAGCCAGTATAGCACAACTTCTGTTAAGATGACATCCAGGTACCTGTTTCCACAATTTTTAACTTTCAAACAATGACAATAGTAAAATTATGCTTAATTACTTATGACATAATTATCCCTCATACAATCAAAAGCATGGCAATTAAAAAAGAGTATGTAAAGTTCTATGACACCATCATTGGGTAATTTTCATTTTTCTAGCTGTGCCATTTGATATTTTACAACATACATAGTGAGATATAGGATGATCCACTTTAACAAATATTAGGTTAAAAATAGGTTCATGAAGGAGAGAAAATGACAGAAAATTGGTATACACACAAACATATTCATATTAAAACAATGAACAAATACTCATAAGTTCTGTAGTTCTCATTTCTATAACTACTCACCTGGTGGTAGTTATTATTTATATTTTATTTACCCATATTCCCTTCACTTTAGAAAGTCCATCAGCCGGTCATGGTTCCTTAGTTGGAGAAATAACCAAACACTTCACCACTGATGGGTCTGTTCATTAAAAGTTCTACCTGTATTGGGCTAATGTAATTTAACATTTACGTTTATCAAAGGACTTGAGTGAACTAAAAAGGATTTCCTGAGTTCCAAGCTTCTTCCTACTCCTACTGTGTAACAGAGATTCAATTTCCTTCTGATATCAAGGAACAATCACGCTAATCCATGTAGCAATTATATTTGTCAGTTGATTTTACTGGCCTGAGGAACCTACTGACTAGAATCCTTCCAGAGCTTTGAATTTAATGAAACCATTATATTTTCTGATCAAAGTATTTAATCTTTGGGAGCAAAGATTTGAAATCGGCAGAATCCAAAATCTCAAAGATGGGATACAAAAATATTGCTGGTAAGTCTTTAGGGTAATGAGAAAAGGAGCCCCTCTGAGCTCCACATCTCGAACTCACACCAGTAGATCCCAGCGATGGGAGGACGAGCACCATATTCTCAGTGCTGATTCAGTCTCACAAAGTGTCACCAGCCACTGGTCTCATTCAGAAAGACAAAACACTTGAGGAAACTAATAAATAAGGAAATCTGAATAAAGCATGGATTTAGTTAAAAGTAATTTATTAGTATTAGTTCATTCATTGTAACAAATGTATTATATGGAAGATGTTGATAATGGGAAGAATGAGATGTGGGGACTCTCTGTACTATCTCTCAGTTTTTCTATAAGTCTAAAACTTATCTAAAATAAATCACATTTTGAAACTCATTGAACATTACAAGAAAAAATAAACAAGAGCCCTCCCACCCTTCTATTATTGGTCTAGCTGTGTCAAAATGATAAAGAATATGGTAGGACCAGTAAATCCATGAACATGTGCTTGCGCTGCACTTCATTTGCTACAAAATCACTCACATGTTCAGAATCAATGTGGTGTGGATTACGATGACATTGAATAATGTGTTCGATAAGCTCACAGAAGGAGATTTTGGCAGAAGTACTTTGGTCAGAGAAGGAAGGCATAGCCATATCTAGAGTAAGTGCCCCTTTCTCTGCAGAAAGTTACCCAATGTAATCAACCTGGAAGGCATAGCCATATCTAGAATAAGTACCTATTTCACTGCAGAAAGTTACCCAAAGTAAAGCAACCTGCTGAGTGGCTGGATTGTCTACTGAGAAAATGGTGCCATTCATGGGCTGTGGGCTTGTTCTTGGTAAGCTAAGGAATCTACAGTGGTAACCAGATTGATTTTGAGAAAGGAAATCCATGTAGCTGAGTCCATGTGTAATGCCCATTCCTCTTGTCAGGCACAGTTTGCTCATGAGGCCATTGGCTGAGTTTATGGGCATCTGAGGCAAGAAGCTCCCTAGTATCTGCTTAACAGCTAATCTTGTCCATCTGACTATTAAAACTCTTTGCTACTAAGACTGCTATTTAGTGAGTATTTACATAAAACACAAATATTTTCACTCTCTGTGCCTCCTTGGAAAGGTCATTCCATACCTTTTCTTAAAACCTTTTCACCAACTTTCCAAATATATTCCCTCCAACTTCCTGAGTATTGAGCCAGACAGTGGTCTGTTGTTTCTGAATCAGTGAAGATCCTTTTGGCTATTTCTCTTTCTAGGCAAAAAGAATCACTTGGTGCCCTGCTCAAAGTGCTGCCCCCGGGATGGATGCAGAACAGTATTTCCCCCCATCACTGTTCTTCAGGATGACACCAGAATGGGACTGCAGTCACTCAGGTGTCTGCTGCTGGATAGTAACAGAATACTGTGGAGACCAATCTGAAAGCCAGGAGCAATTTTTTCATCCTCTGTCAAAAGTTAATAGAGATTTTTTCCTTCATTTCAACTTTGGTGAATCTGGCAATTATGTGTCTTGGAGTTGCTCTTCTGGAGGAGTATCTTTGTGGTGTTCTCTGTATTTCCTGAATTTGAATGTTGGCCTGCCCTACTAGGTTGGGGAAGTTCCCCTGGATGATATCCTGAAGAGTGTTTTCCAACTTGGTTCCATTTTCCCCCTCACTTTCAGGCATCCCAATCAGACGTAGATTTGGTCTTTTTACATAATCCCATACTTCTTGCAGGCTTTGTTCATTTTTTTTTCTTCTTTTTTCTTTTGGTTTCTCTTCTCGCTTCATTTCATTCATTTGATCCTCAATCGCTGATAATCTTTCTTCCAGTTGATTGAGTCGGTTACTGAAGCTTGTGCATTTGTCACGTATTTCTCGTGTCATGGTTTTCAACTCTGTCATTTCGTTTATGACCTTCTCTGCATCAATTAGTCTAGCTGTCAATTCTTCCACTCTTTTTACAAGATTTTTAGTTTCTTTGCGCTGGGTACGTAATTCCTCCTTTCGCTCTGAGAAGTTTGATGGACTGAAGCCTTCTTCTCTCATCTCGTCAAAGTCATTCTCTGACCAGCTTTGATCCGTTGCTGGCAATGGGCTGCGCTCCTTTGCAGGGGGAGATGTGCTCTTATTTTTTGAATTTCCAGCTTTTCTGCCCTGCTTTTTCCCCATCTTTGTGGTTTTATCTGTCTCTGGCCTTTGATGATGGTGACATACTGATGGGGTTTTGGTATAGGTGTCCTTAAGGTCGGGTTACCCACAAAGGGAAGCTCATCAGACTAACAGCAGATCTCTTGGCAGAAACTCTACAAGCCAGAAGAGAGTGGGGGCCAATATTCAACGTTCTTAAAGAAAAGAATTTTAAACCCAGAATTTCATATCCAGACAAACTAAGTTTCATAAGTGAAGGAGAAATAAAATCCTTTACAGATAAGCAAATGCTTAGAGATTTTGTCACCACCAGGCCTGCCTTACAAGAGACCCTGAAGGAAGCCCTAAACATGGAAAGGAACAACCTGGTACCAGCCATTGCAAAAACATGGCAAAATGTAAAGACCGTCGAGGCTAGGAAGAAACTGCATCAACTAACGAGCAAAATAACCAGTTAATATCATAATGGCAGGATCAAGTTCACACATAACAATATTAACCTTAAATGTAAATGGACTAAATCCTCCAATTAAAAGACACAGACTGGCAAACTGGATAAAGAGTCAAGACCCATCAGTCTGCTGTATTCAGGAGACCCATCTCGCATGCAGAGACATACATAGGCTCAAAATAAAGGGATGGAGGAAGATCTACCAAGCAAATGGAGAACACAAAAAAGCAGGGGTTGCAATCCTAGTCTCTGATAAAACAGACTTTAAACCATCAACTATCAAAAGAGACAAAGAAGGCCATTACATAACGGTAAAGGGATCAATTCAACAGGAAGAGCTAACTCTCCTAAATATATATGCACCCAATACAGGAGCACCCAGATTCATTAAGCAAGTCCTTAGAGACTTACAAAGAGACTTAGACTCCCATACAATAATAATGGGAGACTTCAACACTCCACTGTCAACAATAGACAGATCAATGAGACAGAATGTTACCAAGGATATCCAGGAATTGAACTCATCTCTGCACCAAGCGAACCTAATAGACATCTATAGAACTCTCCACCCCAAATCAACAGAATATACATTCTTTCAGCACCACATCACACCTATTCCAAAATTGACCACATAATTGGAAGTAAAGCACTCCTCAGCAAATGTAAAAGAACAGAAATTATAACCAACTGTCTCTCAGACCACAGTGCAATCAAACTAGAACTCAGGACTAAGAAACTCAATCAAAACCACTCAACTACATGGAAACTGAATAACCTGCTCCTGAATGACTACTGGGTACATAACGAAATGAAAGCAGAAATAAAGATGTTCTTTGAAACCAATGAGAACAAAGATACAACATACCAGAATCTCTGGGACACATTGAAAGCAGTGTGTAGAGGGAAATTTATAGCACTAAATGCCCACAAGAGAAAGCAGGAAAGATCTAAAATTGACACTCTAACATCACAATTAAAAGAACTAGAGAGGCAAGAGCAAACACATTCAAAAGCTAGCAGAAGGCAAGAATTAACTAAGATCAGAGCAGAACTGAAGGAGATAGAGACACAAAAAACCCTCCAAAAAATCAATGAACCCAGGAGTTGGTTTTTGTGAAAAGATCAACAAAATTGACAGACCGCTAGCAAGACTAATAAAGAAGAAAAGAGAGAGGAATCAAATAGACACAATAAAAAATGATAAAGGCGATATCACCACCGACCCCACAGATATACAAACTACCATCAGAGAATACTATAAGCACCTCTACACAAATCAACTGGAAAATCTAGAAGAAATGGATAATTTCCTGGACACTTACACTCTCCCAAGACTAAACCAGGAAGAAGTTGAATCCCTGAATAGACCAATAGTAGGCTCTGAAATTGAGGCAATAATTAATAGCCTACCAACCAAAAAAAGTCCAGGACCAGATGGATTCACAGCTGAATTCTACCAGATGTACAAAGAGGAGCTGGTACCATTCCTTCTGAAACTATTCCAATCAATTGAAAAAGAGGGAATCCTCTCTAACTCATTTTATGAGGCCAACATCATGCTGATACGAAAGCCTGGCAGAGACACAACAAAAAAAGAGAATTTTAGACCAATATCCCTGATGAAAATCGACACAAAAATCCTCAATCAAATACTGGCAAACCGGATTCAGCAGCACATCAAAAAGCTTATCCACCATGATCAAGTGGGCTTCATTCCTGGGATGCAAGGCTGGTTCAGCCTTCGCAAATCAATAAACGTAATCCAGCATATAAACAGAACCAAAGACAAGAACCACATGATTATCTCATTAGATGCAGAAAAGGCTTTTGACAAAATGCAACAGCCCCTCATGCTAAAAACGCTCAATAAATTCGGTATTGATGGAATGTACCTCAAAATAATAAGAGCTATTTATGACAAACCCACAGCCAATATCATACTGAATGGGCAAAAACTGGAAAAATTCCCTCTGAAAACTGGCACAAGATAGGGATGCCCTCTCTCACCACACTTATTCAACATAGTGTTGGAAGTTCTGGCTAGGGCAATCAGGCAAGAGAAAGAAATCAAGGGTATCCAGTTAGGAAAAGAAGAAGTCAAATTGTCCCTGTCTGCAGATGACATGATTGTATATTTAGAAAACCCCATTGTCTCAGCCCAAAATCTCCTTAAGCTGATAAGCAACTTCAGCAAAGTCTCAGGATACAAAATTGATGTGCAAAAATCACAAGCATTCTTATACACCAGTAACAGACAAACAGAGAGCCAAATCAGGAATGAACTTCCATTCACAATTGCTTCGAAGAGAACAAAATACCTAGGAATCCAACTTACAAGGGATGTGAAGGACCTCTTCAAGGAGAACTACAAACCTCTGCTCAGTGAAATCAAAGAGGACACAAACAAATGGAAGAACATACCATGCTCATGGATAGGAAGAATCAATATCGTGAAAATGGCCATACTGCCCAAGGTTATTTATAGATTCAATGCCATCCCCATCAAACTGCCAATGAGTTTCTTCACAGAATTGGAAAAAACTGCTTTAAAGTTCATATGGAACCAAAAAAAGAGCCCGCATTGCTAAGACAATCCTAAGTCAAAAGGACAAAGCTGGAGGCGTCATGCTACCTGACTTCAAACTATACCACAAGGCTACAGTAACCAAAACAGCATGGTACTGGTACCAAAACAGAGATATAGACCCATGGAACAGAACAGAGTCCTCAGAAATAATACCACACATCTACAGCCATCTGATCTTTGACAAACCTGAGAGAAACAAGAAATGGGGAAAGGATTCCCTGCTTAATAAATAGTGCTGGGAAAATTGGCTAGCCATAAGTAGAAAGCTGAAACTGGATCCTTTCCTTACTCCCTATACGAAGATTAATTCAAGGTGGATTAGAGACTTAAATGTTAGACCTAATGCCATAAAAACCCTAGAAGAAAATCTAGGTAGTACCATTCAGGATATAGGCATGGGCAAGGACTTCATGTCGAAAACACCAAAAGCAACAGCAGCAAAAGCCAAAATTGACAAATGGGATCTAATTAAACTAAAGAACTTCTGCACAGCAAAGGAAACTACCACCAGAGTGAACAGGCAACCTACAGAATGGGAGAAAATTTTTGCAATCTACTCATCTGACAAAGGGCTAATACCCAGAATCTACAAAGAACTCAAACAAATATACAAGAAAAAAACAAACAACCCCATCAAAAAGTGGGCAAAGGATATGAACAGACATTTCTCAAAAGAAGACACTCATACAGCCAACAGACACATGAAAAAATGCTCATCATCACTCGCCATCAGAGAAATGCAAATCAAAACCACAATGAGATACCATCTCTCACCAGTTAGAATGGCAATCATTAAAAAGTCAGGAAACAACAGGTGTTGGAGAGGATGTGGAGACATAGGAACACTTTTACACTGTTGGTGGGATTGTAAACTAGTTCAACCATTATGGAAAAAAGTATGGCAATTCCTCAAGGATATAGAACTAGATGTACCATATGACCCAGCCATCCCACTAATGGGTATATACCCAAAGGATTATAAATTATTCTACTACAAAGACACATGCACACGTATGTTTATCACGGCACTATTCACAATAGCAAAGACTTGGAATCAACCCAAATGTCCATCTGTGACAGACTGGATTAAGAAAATGTGGCACATATACTGCATGGAATACTATGCCACCATAAAAAAGGATGAGTTTGTGTCCTTTGTAGGGCATGGATGCAGCTGGAAACCATCATTCTTAGCAAACTATCACAAGAACAGAAAACCAAACACCGCATGTTCTCACTCATAGGTGGGAACTGAACAATGAAATCACTTGGACTTGGGAAGGGGAACATCACACACTGGGGTCTATCATGGGGAGAGGGGAAGGGGGAGGGATTGCATTGGGAGTTATACATGATATAAATGATGAATTGATGGGTGCTGACGAGTTGATGGGTGCAGCACACCAACATGGCACAAGTATACATATGTAACAAACCTGCACGTTATGCACATGTACCCTAGAACTTAAAGTATAAAAAAAAAAAAAAAAAGAAGAAGTTTTGCAACTATGTTCATCAGGGAAAAAAAAAAAAAGTTCATAGAGAATACTTGATGCAGGTTGTGAGAAGGAAAACAATGCACCAGGAGTGTGTGCTCTGGGAATCTGAGTCACTTAGTGTTTATAATTATTTACTTGTGCCCAATCTCAAGCGTAACTTCACCTGTTTGATGAAATGCTTGATGAGTTGGACAAATGCCATTCATTACAGGCAGGCAGCTCAGGCTTCATGACAACAAAGCAGCCCATGGCCAAGCATTTGGTCTCTAACTAGCCTAGGAGTGAATCAGAAGTGGTTTCTCAAACCAAGAATACTTACTGGAAGAGAATAGCACAGTTTTCCTCCAATAGTAAAGAAGTCAAATAATTTATCCTAACAAAACCAAAAAAAAAAAAAAAACACAATTTTGCAAAAATTCAACTATAATTCTAAGGAGGACTTAGGATTCACAACTGATATGAGTTGAAAAATCAGGAAACACAAATTTGGTGGGGAGTTAACTCTTCAAAAATTAAGTTTACAACCTTAGATGATAAAAGAAACTATAGAAAGAAATGAAAACATAGAAATTACACAAAATGATACTTCTTATTCCACTTAACAAATATGTACTGAATATGTACTATTTTTTTCAGGCACTGTGAAAATATAATGTTGATCAAAATAATGGATACCGTCGCTACCTTCAGGGAGCTTATACCATAGTCGGGGTGATGAGAATAATAAAAACCATGCATCTAGACACATAGATGCAACATTAGGATGGCTAAAACACCGAAGCTTAAGAGCTTGAGCAGTCAACTGTAAAAACTTCATAAAACTTTTATGTCAAAATATTTATAATAGCACTGTGAAAGTTAATATCTTTATTTAACGACAAACAGAATTTAAATTTTCCGTTTTTTTTCTGTGTCTAGTGTTTATTTGTGAGTCTTTGTAAATCATATTAATTATTTTTCCAGTTACTATGGCTACAGAACAAACTGTCAAAAAATGCATGGTGAGTATAAAACAACCACTTGTACTTATAGAGTCTATGGGTCAGGAATTTGGACAGGGCACAGTACATCTCTTCTTCATTGTATCTGGGTCCTCAGCCAGAAGAGTCAAAGCCTAGGGACTGGAAATAAAGATTCATCCATTCCTATGCTGGGTGGTTATGCTAGTTGGCAGCTGAAACATTGGCTGGCACTATCTCAAAACACTTATATTGAGCTCCTACATGTAGCTCCCTCTTCCTCACAGCGTGTTGGGTACCTTCCAATGGTGAATACCCATGGGAGAGAGAGAATGAAGACAGGAGTGCTGGGTGGAGGCTCTACCATTTTTATGATTCAGTCTTGGTTGTCACACTGCATCTCTTCCACCATCCTCTATGCCCAACACAGTTGTAAACTCACCCAATTTGAAGTGGAGTGGAAATAGACTCCGCTTCTTGATGAAGAATGGCAAGGTTTTGGAAGGGCAAATAGTACTGGAAATATTGCTATAGCATTTTTGGAAAACACAATCTTTCACAATTAAGATTAGTAATTTTATTTAATTGTTTTTCAGAAAAGATCCAGTTTGTTGGCTGGGTGCAGTGGCTCAGGCCTATAATCCCAGCACTTTGAGAGGCCAAGGCAGGAAGATCCCTTGAGGTCACGAGTTTGAGACCAGCCTGACCAACATGGTGAAACCCTGTCTCTACTAAAAATACAAAAAATAGCTGGGTGTGCCGGTGTGCACCTGCGATCCCAGCCACTTGGAAGGCTGAGGCAGGAGAATTGCTTATTCTTGGGAAGGGGAGGCTGCAGTGAGCCAAGACTGCGCCACTGCACTCCAGCCTGGGTGACAAAGTGAGACCCTGTCTCGAAAACTAATAATAATAATAATAATAATAATAATAATAATAATAATCCAGTTTGTCAATTGTTAGCAAGTATTCATTGGTAATTATGTGTTAGGCATCTTTCTAATTTCTGAGAATATGGCAGTAATAAGAAATACCTCCTCAGAGTTACATTGTTGTGGTTTTAATTGAAAAAATATTATTCATCTGCTCAACAATGTTCTTCATACCCTTCAAAGGCAGTTCTCAACTCACACCAATGGTCATTACTACGCTTGCTGAAGACAAATGACACAGTTTAAAATAAAATGTGAAAGGATGTAACAGTGAGTCAAAGGAAATGTCTTATATGTTTGTAGGTACACTTTGTATGCTAATATGGTGTTTCACCCAGTTGGGTATTTAATAGGCAAACTGCTTAAAAAGACCCTAGTGTCTTCTGATATGCTGTATTATAATCTAATTTGGCCGCTTAATTTGAAAGCACATATATGAGAACTATGGGAGATATCAGGGAACTTTACCATAGACCTGTATGATTTGTATCATTTATCTCTTGTAAGGTCTTTCTTAGTGGATCAGTCATGTACTGAAATGAGAACAACCTTGGGCCTGTGCCAAGTCAACATTCTCACCAAAATTCAGGAGCCCAGCCTTTGTGCCCTGGCTCAGCTCAACAACTCCGACTGACTCAGTGTTGTGACTTCTCATCGATGGCCCTTCTCCCTAAACAACTTTATTTCTTCACCAAAGACAGAAATACTGGCAGGACTTGGGCATTTGTCCAAAACTGTGTCTTAATTCACTTTAATTTTTAAAAATTATACCAGCTAAAACATTTCCAGAAAGAAAATTGGACAAATCTGGTATCTTAGTCCAGAAATCTTTTAAAATCATCCTCTGATTTTCAAGATTATGTAATTCTAATTTTAATTATCATATAAAGAATACATTGAAAACAGAAGTGCACTCTTTAGCTTTACTTTCCCTTTTTAAAACTGTCATTACTCCACAAAGAAGGGAAATGCAAAGTTTTTTCTTTATCAGGGATGCATTAAAGTAGTATCACTTCTTCTGAAGAAAAAAACTTTATGTTCTGCCCTCCAATCCCCAAATACCATTTTTACAAGTATTATTAATCAAAATGAAGAAATAATTGTCAAAAAAAATCAAGCACATACTACAATGGCAGAGTTGTTAGAAGGTTAGCAATTATTTCCCAAATAAGATAAATAAACTATCCACTTTTGAAGACATCCTATGTATAAGTTATATTGTTGAACCCTCTATGTTAAATGAAATTAGAAGGCTCCTAAACTCCACTTTGGAACAGGAAGCTAAGGTGTGAGGAGGTTAAATTTCCTAAACTGACATAAGTAGCTGTCAGCCTGTCTGCAAAGGAGACCTAAACATTTGCATTTCTGTCACTTTTTATTGTTCAATCTCTTACCTCAAAAAGTGGTGACTGTAGAAACTGATGAGTATTTTCTTCTGTGACTATTCTGGGAAATAATCAGCTTGCTACATTTTCATTCACAGATGTTGAAAGGGACAATGATAAGCTCCACAATTAAGCATAATTTTGGGGAGCACAGAATAAAAATGAAACATCAGGATTCAAGATGTTATGCTATTATTTATTGTCTGTGTGTCAGATAATTTATCCTTTACGGGTCTCAGACTCTCCCAGTCATATAGAAAATTTGAATTAAAAATATCTGCCTTGTAGAATTTATGTGACTATTAAAGGAAATAATATCGGAAAGCATTTACCCAGGGCCTAAAATCAGGCAGGTACACAATGAACGTTAGCTGTTTTTATTGTTATCTAGAATGGGAAGTAATTTGATAGATTTTTTTTTATTCTGAGGGAGTGTTGAAAAGCAGGTCACAAACTATATGCATGGTCAGGACAATTTTTGTGTTAATGAATGACCAATTTCTTTATTATTGTGAAAATAGACAAGCCTAGTCTTTATCATCTGTTCCCTGAAAAGGGCCTAATTTATTTTTTCTGTTGCAAGTGAATTTAGATAGAATTCAAAAATGAATGCCATGGTAATTTTTCCTTAACCCCAAGCCAGATGCTCTCAATTCAATGAAAACTGATTTAAAATATTACAAAGAAAAGGAATGTGTCCACATTTGAAACATATCAGTAAACGGACTGAAATAACTCAGGTTGAAAACAGATTATATAATGATAGTCATTTTCTTTCTGCTTTGAGAATTTATCCCAATACTATAGTGCTATCCTTCCTATTTGAGCAATAACACTATTGACTGCAATTATTCTCTGTGTGGGATATTTACTGAAAAGACCCTTGTGCGATGATTATTTGCTACATGCTGTGCACACTTGAAAAGAGAGCTTTGATTTCCAAAAACAGCCCTTTGTTGCACTGTTAGTTTTTATTCCTTCATCTTAAACTCATAATCTGACTGAAGCATTTATGCTAAGAATCTTATTTCCAGCCAGTTCTGACGGCAGCATCCCAGTCCCAGGACTGCAGGACCAGCAGCACCACAGAGAAGCCGCCTATCCCGACGTGGTCCTCCATGTACACCACTGTCATCCTCCACAGACGTCAATACAGGCTCCAGGTGGATATACTGCCTTCTTGCATTCTGTGTCTACATGTAATCCGAAATATTTGTGAGGGGTATATATTGCCAGGATAGGTGTGTATGACTAGCAATGACTGCTGACCCAGACATTTCTTCATGCATTTAGAGTGTTTACAAGTAAAATACAAAGTGACTGGCCATGTGCGGTGGCTTATGACTATAATCCCAGTACTTTGGGAGGCCGAGGGAGGCAGATCGCCTGAGGTCAGAGTTTGAAATCAGTCTGGCTAACATGGTGAAACCCTGTCTCTGGTAAAAATATAAAAGTTAGCCTGGTGTGGTGGTGTGCACCTGTAGTCCCAGCTACTCAGGAGGCTGAGGCAGGAGAATCCCTTGAACCTGGGAGGCAGAGGTTGCAGTGAGCCAAGATCAAGCCACTGCACTCCAGGCTGGGTGACAGAGGGAGACAGACTCCATCTCAAAAAAAAAAAAAAAAGGTGACAACAGGAGAAACTGTAAAAGAAGGCCTCTGATGTTATCCTCCATAAATAATTCCATTTATGTACAGTTTCCAGAACACAGAGACTGAAAGTAGGTGACTGTTTGCCTAGGGTTGGATAGAAGATAGAAAATAACTGCAAATGAGCCCATTTTGGGATAATGAAAATGTTGTAAAATTAGATAGCAGTATTGGCTGCAAGACTTTGCAAATCCTAGAAAAACCCAATTTTTACTCTTTGGTGAATTATATGGTATAAAAATAATATATAAAGCATTTAAGCCAAATGCACTAATTTAGATTTATTTCTAGTGTATAACTTCAACTTACTATGAGTGAGAGTTTGAGTACAAATCTGTTTAATGACTTGCCAAACCTTCAGAGATTATTTAAAATTTTGTTTCATATTTTAGGATTTAAGCCACTTTGTTTCAAAAATCCACATTTTATATCACTCATTAGAAAGTAAATATTATCTGTTTTCCCATCAGGTAAGGATGGATCCACTGACTTAATCATAAAAAGTTCTCATAATCTGAGCTCACCTTTTTTCTAATTGCTGCTCATTTAAGGATGCCTTCACTATGCTAGTTTAACAGCATGTTTCACTCTGTCATCCAGGCTGGAGTGCAGTGGCGTGATCATGGTTCCCTGCTGCCTTGAGCTCCTGGGCTCAATCTGTCCTCCCACCTTAGCCTCCAGAGAAGCAGAGAGTACAGGCAGGCACCACCACACCTGGATAATTTATTATTATATTTTTCATAAAGATGGGGTCTCATTATGTCTCCCAGGCTGGTCTCAAACTCCTGAGCTCAAGGGATCCTCCCACTTCGACTGCCCAAATTCCTGAAGTTACAGGCGCAAGCCACCACACCTGGCCTTTTTTTCCTTTGTTTTCTACCCCAAAACTATCTATAGTTTTATGATCCCATACATAACTGTGCAAGTCATAGTTTTTGTATGTGAGTGTAAAGTTATTATAGTTATTTTTGTAAGATAAAAGTAAATTATGAACCATTACATACTGTGAAAATACTTCTGATGTTAGAAAAAAACTAAGTGACTAAATATTTGTCAGGCTGTGTCCTCATCTAGCACCAGCTTACATTAATCAAATGCTTTAGTTTAAAAATCTCTTCTAAGTGAATGTATAGAATTCCCTACTAGTTACCAGTTGCTTCTTTTAGGATCTAGTTCTTTAAAAAAAAAATTCTATTTTAGGTTGAGGGGCACAAGTGCAGGTTTGTTATACGGGTAAACTCATGTCATTGGGGTTTGTTGTACAGATTATTTTGTTGCCCAGGTACTAAGCCTAGTACTCAATAGTCATTTTTTTCTGATCACCTCCCTCCTGCTACCCTTCACCCACCATAGGGTGTGGAGTGTCCCAGTGTCTATTGTTCCCTCAGTGTCTACTGTTCCCCTCCTTGCGTCCAGCTGTTCTCATCATTTAGCTACCACATATAAGTGAGAATATATGATATTTAGTTTTCTGTTCCTCTATTAGTGTGCTAAAAATAATGGCCTCCAGGTACATTCATGTTCCTGCAAAGGACATAATCTCATTTCTTATGGCTGCATAGTATTACATGGTGTATATGTACCATGTTGTCTTTATCCAATATGCCAGTGAAGGGCATTTAGGCTAATTCTATGTATTTGTTTTGGTGAATAGTGCTGCAATGAATGTGCATGCGTCTTTATGGTAGAATGATTTACATTTCTATGCATATATACCCAGTAATGGGATTGCTCGGCTGAATGGTAGTTCTGTTTTTAGCTCTTTGAAGAATCACTACACTGTTTTTCACAATGACTGAGCTAATTTACACTCTGATCAACAGTGTATAAGTGTTCCTTTTCTCTGCTACCTCACCAGCAACTGTTATTTTTTGACTTTTTAGTAATAGCCATTCTGAGTGGTGTGAAATGGTATCTCACTGTGGTTTTGATTTGCATTTCTCTAATTGCCAGTGATATTGAGCTTTTTTTCACATGATTTTTCACCGCATGTACGTCTTCTATTGAGACATGTCTGTTCATGCCCTTTGTCCACTTTTGAATGGGGTGATTTTTTCTTGTAAATCTGTTTAAGTTTCTTATAGATGCTGAATAATAGATTTTTGTTGAATGCATAGTTTGCAAACATTTTCTCCCACCCTGTAGGTTGTCTGTTTACTCTGTTGGTCGTATCTTTTGCTGTGTAGAAGCTCTTTAGTTTAATTAGGTCTCATTAGTCAAGTTTTGCTTTTGTTGCAACTGTTTTTGGCATCTTCGTCATAAAATCTTCGCCCATTTCTATGTCTGGGATGGTATTGCCTAGGTTGTCTTCCAGAGATTTTACAGTTTTGGGTTTTACATTTAAGTCTTTAATCCATCGTGAGTTTATTTTTGTATGTGCTGTAAGGAAGAGGCATAGTTTCAATCTTCTGCATATGGCTAGCCAGTTATCACAACACCATTTATTGGATAGGGAATCCTTTTCCCTACTGGTTGTTTTTGTCAGCTTTGTTGAAGATCAGATGGTTGTAGGTGTGTGGCCTTATTTCTGGGTTCTCTCTTCTGTTTCATTGGTATGGTCTATGATTCTGTTTTTGTACCAGTACCATGCTGCTTTGATTACTGTGGCCCTCTATTATAGTTTGAAGTCAGATAACATGATTCCTCCAGCTTTGCTTTTTCCTTAGGATTCCTTATCTATTAGGGCTCCTTTTTGCTTCCATAGGAATTTCAAAATAGATTTTTCCACTTCTGTGAAGAATGCCATTAGTAATTTAATAGGAATAGGATTGAACATGTCCGTTACTTTGAACAGTATGGTCATTTCGATTATATTGATTCCTCCTATCCATGGGCATGGAATGTTTTTCCATTTGTTTGTGTCTTCTCTGATTTCCTTGAGCACTGTTGTAACTCTCATTGTAGAGATTTTTCACCCCCCTGCTTTGCTGAATGCCTACGTGTTTTCTTCTTTTCATGGCAGTTGTGAATGGGATTGCACTTCGGATTTGGCCGCCCTTGACTTGGCTGTTGTTTGCGTATAGGAATGCTAGTGATTTTTGTACATTAATTTTGTATTCTGAAAATTTGCTGAAGTTGTTTATCATCTGAAGAAGCTTTGGGGCTGAACCTAGATATAGGTTGGATTTTCTAGGTATAGAATCATGTCTGCAACCAGAAATAGTTTGGCTTCCTCTCTTCCTATTTGGATGCCCTTTAAAAAAGAGAGAAAGAAATTTATCTTTCTAGTTTGAGGCAAACTCCTTCAATACCTAGTTTATAGAGAGTTTTTAACATGAAAGGATGTTGAATTTTATCAAAAGTCTTTTCTGCCTCTATTGAGATAATCATGTGGTGTTTGTCTTTATTTCTGTTTATGTGATGAATCAAATTTATTGATTTGTATATGTTGAATCAACCCTGCATCCCAGGAATAGAGCCTACTTGATCATGGTGGATTACCTTTCTGCTGTGCTGCTGGAATCAGTTTGCAAGTATTTGTTGAGGATTTTTGCATTAATTTTCATCAATAATATTGGCCTGAAGTTTTCTTGTTGTTGTCGTTGTTGTTGTTGTTGTTGTGGCTGTGTCGGATTTTGGTATCAGGACGATGCCGGTCTCATATAATGAGTTAGAGAGGAGTCCCTCCTCAATTTTTTGGAATACTTTCAGAAAAATTTAGAATTTTTGCATTTCTAAAATTCTACTGTCTGGTCCTGGCCTTTTATTTGTTGTTGGTAGGTTATTAATTCATTATTCCATTTTGAGGCTCATTATTTTTGGTTCATAAAGGGAATCAATTTCTTCCTGGTTCAGTCTTGAGAGGGTCTATGTGTACAGTAATTTATTCATTTCTTCTAGATTTTCTAGTTTGTATGCACAGAGGTGTTCCTAGTGGTCTCCGATGGTTATTTGTGTTTCTGTGGGTTCAGTGGTAATATCCCCGTTTTCATTTCTTATTGTGTTTATTTGAATATCCTCTCTTTCCTTCTTTACTCGTCTAACTAGTGGCCAACTATCTTATTAATGTTTTCAAAGAAAAAGAAAACAACTCCTCGATTCATTGATCTTTTGGATGTTTTTCCACGTCTCGATCTCCTTCAGTTCAGTTTTTCTTTTGGTTACTTCTTGTCTTCTGATACATTTGGAGTTCGTTTGTTCTTGCTTCTCTAATTCTTTTAGTTATGATATTGTTAATTTAAGACTTTTATAGCTTTGTGATTTGGGCATTTAGTACTATTAATTTTTATCTTAATATTGCCTTAGCTGTGTTCCTGAGATTTTGTTATGTTGTATCTTTGTTCTCATTCGTTTCAAAGAGCTTCTTGATTTCTGTCTTAATTTCATTATTTAACCAAAAGTCATTCAGGGGAAAGTTGTTTAATTTCCATGTAATTGCATGTATTTGAAATTTTTTTTTTTTTTTTTTTTTTTTTTTTTTTTTTTTTTTTTAGTTTTGATCCTATTTTTGTTATGCTGTGAGGACCTAATTCTTTTTTCTTCTTCTCTTCTTCCATTGCTCAAGGTTCAGGATGAATTCTCATTTTATTCTTTGGTAAACTATGTATTTATTGTTACTCTGTCACCTTTTTAAGAGATGTTTGGACACAGACATTCATTATTTCATATCTATGAATCCATTAGTAATTAGTTCAATCACCAATCCTTGGGCTGTGATTGTAGCTTTGGAACTTATTATATTAGTTTAGTTGTATGTGTCAGCTTGGCTAGGCAGAGTCCCCAGCTATTTAACCAAACACCAATCTAAGTGTTGCTGTGGGGGTACTTTCTAGATGTGGATAATATCTGCAACTAGATGTGGCCTTGGATCACAGGTGCTGTGATCTTTAGTTGCGGCTTTAACATCTCCTGCTTAGGCTCCAAAGTGTATAGCAGTGCCACCAAATCGAGTCTCCTTCTACTCTGCTTAAAGATTAAGAAAGGATATTGCCACATAGGAATAGAATTTTAAAACTCATGATGTTCCCAGTTCATTTGGCTTCTGGATACCCTCCTCATCATGAAACACCCTGTGAATTCTCTCTGCATTCTGCTAGAACTGGGGCTGGATCTCATGAAAACACCAAGTAAACAAATGTCTCAGACAGCAGGAGTCCAATATCCTCAATAGTGTGGAAGAGCCACATTTAATCCATTGAAAGTCCTTAAAAGTCAAATACTGAGGTTTCCCAGAGAAGAAATTTTGCATCAAGATGACATCATTAATCCTGCCTGAGTTTCCAGCCTCTACCACTTTCAAACTTGCGATCCCCCACAATCATGTGAGACAATTCCTTTGCATAAATTTCTCCTGTATATGTACATCTGGTTATCTCTCCTATTAGCCTGTTTCCCTAGTGAGCCTGGTTGATGTGGCTCACTTTTTACTTCACTTCATGTCTTCCTATTTATTTCTTTTATTTCTTTTTTATTGTTCCCTACGTTATTGGGGTACAGGTGGTATTTGGTTACATAAGTTCTTTAGTGATGATTTGTGAGATTTTGGTGCACCTGTCACCCGAGTGGTATACACCGCATCGTATGTGTAGTATTTTATCCCTCACCCATCTCCCACTCTTTCCCCCAAGTCCCCAGTGTCCTTTTTATCATTCTTATGCCTTTACATTCATAGCTTAGTTTCCACATATCAGTGTGAACAGACAATATTTGGCTTTCCATTCCTGAGTTACTTCACTTAGAATCATAGTCTATGATCTCATCCAGGTTGCTATGAATGACATTAATTCATTCCTTTTTATGACTGAGTAGTATTCTACCATATAAATATACCATGGTTTCTTTATCCACTCGTTGGTTGATGGGCATTTGGGTTGGTTTCACGATTTTGCAATTGCAAGTTGTGCTGCTATAAACATGCATGTGGAAATATCTTTTTCATATAATGACTCCTTTCCCCACTCAGTAGTGGAATTGCTGGATCAAATGGTAGTTCTACTTTTAGTTCTTTAAGTTAAGGTCACTGTTTTCCATAGTGGATGTACTCATTTACATTCCTACCAGCAGTGTAAAAGTGTTCCCTGTTCACCACATTCACCCCAACATCTCCTGTTTTTTTTTTCATTTTTTGGTTTGTGGCCATTATTGCAGGAGTAAGGTTTTATCGCATTACAGTTTTAATTTGTATTTCCCTGATAATTAGCAATGTTGACCATTTTTTCACATGTTTTTTGGCCATTTCTATATCTTCTTTTGAGAATTGTCTATTCACGTTCTTAGCCCACTTTTTGCTGGGATTTTTTTTTTCTTGCTGATCTGTTTGAGTTCGTTGTAGATTCTGATTATTAGTCCTTTGTCAGATGTGTGGATTGTGACGATTTTCTCCCACTCTGTGGGTTGTCTGTTTACTCTACTGACTATTCATTTTGCCATGCAAAAGTTCTTTAGTTTAATTAAGTCTCAACTGTTTATCTTTGTTTTCATTGCATTTGCTTTGGATTTTTGGTCATGAAATCCATGCCTAAGACAATGTCTGGAAGGATTTTCCCAATGTTATCTTCTAGAATTTTTACCATTTCAGGTATTAGATTTAAGTCCTTAACCATCTTGAGTTGATTTTTATATCAAAAAAGAACAAATCTGGAAGCATCACACTACCTGAGTCCAAACTGTACTATAAGGCAATAGTCACTGAAACAGCATGGTACTGGTATAAAATCAGGCACACGGACCAATGGAATAGAATAGAGAACCCATGAATAAACCCAAATACTTACAACCAACTGATCTTTGACAAGGCAAACAAAAATATAAAGTGGAGAAAGTACACCCTATTTTGTACGTTGCTGGGATAATTGGCAAGCCACACGTAGGAAAACGAAATTGAATCCTCATCTCTCACCTTATTTCTTTCTTTTTATTTTTTATTTTCATTTTCTTGACTGTCAGGTCATACAAGGCCTTTTCCCATTTATTTCTGATCTTAGGAAAATGTTTACATTACTCCAATTCCACAGTCTATGTAATAGTTCTATTTTTTAAATTTCCATTTAAAATAACCTTACCCTAGAAGGCAGGGTAAAATATTAGTAAACATTATTTTCATTGGTTACTTCTTGAAATATGTTCTTTTTCTGTCTCAGACTCTTACTTCCAATTGGCTTGATAATGCCATTATAATTAGGAAACAATAAACTAAAACTTTAGAACTATAAACTGAAATTGTGTTGTCAACTTTTAAGTCTATTCCAGACTTGGTTAATATCTTAAAAGACAAATTAGAATATGTTGCTGTTGTAAATCACCTTCTTATGACCCCATAGGTAGTATCCTCCTTTTTCCAGAACAGCATGTTGATGCTATCCAACATGTTGTATTAATGCACACTACCCTGATGATACAATGAAGAAAATGGCATATGCCTGGAAGAAGCAGAGTTCGTGAACAAAAGTATGAATACAAGGTAGAGATTAGTAATTTTATTACTGTAATTATGTCTGATTTAGGAAAATGTTCATGTGAAGTGCTTATACTGGACTTTGAAATAAATATGTATTTTCAAGCAGTTTATATCAAATTTTAAAATTATGTAGGTTTTATAATGCATTACGGATTATTAAGACAAGATATAACTGGGTCTTAGGCAGCACACAGAAAAGTAATGTTTAAATTACAATTAAACACAAAGTCAGAAATGTTTGTTGTTTTCCGTAGAGAAATAGAAATTGTCAGTATTTTAGAGCTTATTAGTCAGTTGAAGTTGTCCTTTGTCTTCACTTCTTGTATCATGTTTTGCTATCTTTCTGTTTTAGCATGAATCTGTTAGATGTAGCAAATGTCACCCAAATAATTCTCATTAGGACCACACTTTGGAAGGGGTGAGGGCATGGAACAGATAATACTACTCACAATCTAGATTATAAATTGTTTCGTTTTTTTTCTACTTAACCTCATCACACAAAATTACAAAAAAAAAAATCATATGACTATAGTCATTTATTTTTACTAAGGTATGAGGAAATAGTTAACCAATATTGGACACCTGCTAACTGAGAGGTACAATTCTATACAAACTACTGTGTTGGTTATTGTGAGTCTTTTGCCTCTCGTTATAAACTTTTGAATCAGTTTATCAATATCAATGGAATAACTTGTTTGGAATTTTGATTGGGATTGCATTGGATCTATAGATCAAAGTGGGAAGAATTGACATCTGAAAATACAGTTTTCTTATGTATGAACATGGAATTTCTCTTTGTTTATTTAGAACATTGTTGATTTCTCTTATCAAAGTTTATATTTTGCTTGTGAACAGAAATAGTTTGATATCTTCTTTCTCAATACGAGTCACCTTTCTTTTTTTTGCTTGTCTTACTGCATTATCTAGGTGTTCTAGTACAGTGTGAATAGAAGTGATGAGAGGGAATATGCTTGCATTGTTCCCAACCTTAGGGAGAAAGTATCTTGTTTTTCACCATTAAGTATGAGGTCAGCTGTACGGTTTTTGTAGATGTTCTTTTAAATAAATTTCTTCTTTACTCCTAGTTTAATGAGGGGAATAATAAATTTTAAGAAAAAATACAAAGCAAAGGAAGAGAAAAAAAGAAACAAGAGGGTTTTTGGTTTTGTCTTTAGCGTGTTCAAGAAATTGTCTCTGAGATGAAATACTTCAAACTCACATTAAATGAGACAGCTTTCCATGTCAGGATTAGGTAAAAGAGAATTCTAGGAGAAAGGAAGTAGAACTATAAACATTATCAGTGCAATTTAGTTGGGTATTAAGAAAACTTTATTTTTTTTTTCATTTTCTCCTGCATTAATTCTGTTTTTTTTTTTAAATATGTAATATTCATTGAATTTAGTGCCTCCCTTATATTTTGTTTGTGTTCTGCAGATATTGATTGGTATGATTGTTTATACTTACATGTAAAAGTCTAGAATATAGACTCTGTTCAATCTATACTTTTAAGATAATAAACATTTTTTATATGGGCATTTTTTCTACACCCAGATGAGATATTTTTGTTTTCTTGTGATATATGCAGGGCCCTAGTGTCCTTGTTGCACTCTAGTGATGATGTGGGAGGATTGGACTTCAGCCAAGTCAGGATGTCCACAGTAGGATGATATGTTTGGTAGGGGCATGCCCCCATATGGCCATAAAAAAAGTAGAGCACTATCCTGCTTCTCTGATCTAAACAATAAAAGCAAAACAAAACACTGGAACTTTCCAGAATTAGAACTCCAACTTAAGCCTCTTTTTGTTGTTCAAGTATAAAGACTGAAAACTCTTTTTTGTTGTTGAGATTTGTATTAGTTTCCTATTGCTGATCTAAGAAATTATTACAAATTTGATAGCTTAAAACAACACAGATTTAGTATCTTTCGCCATCTTACAGTTCTGGATGTCAGATGTCTGAAACGGGTTTTGTGGAGCTAAAGTCAAGGTGTTTGCAGAGTGGTGTTGCTTCTGTGAACTGGGGAGGCAATTCTGTTCCCTGCCCTTTCCAGTTTCTGGAGGCTGCCTGAATTCATGGCCACATCATTCCAACTTAGGCTTTTATAATTTGATGTCCCTGACTCCCTGGCCTTCATCCTTTCGTTGTAAGAGCACATAATCACATTGGACCCATATGAATAACCCAGGATAATGATCCCATCTTTATGCCTGCCACAGAATGTGACATACTTTCCATTTGCCCCTTCTTATTAGCCGCTGGCCAGCCGTGCATAGCTGACTTCTCCCCGAGCTCTCCTCCTCTCTGTTGCTTCCTGAGTTCTATTTCCAGGCTCTACTTGAATGTGAACATATTTTTATGTCCTTTCTCTCATGCCTGCTTCATTAGGTCCATTAATTCCTCACTGCTCAGGTCTCCTGGTGGCACTCCTCCTAGTTTTAAAATGGTAAAATAAATTAAAACTTATTTTTTATGTAGTCATTTATTTCAATAGAACTTTGAGAGAGAATGGTGCTAAAAATGTGTATCTCATAAACCATTTTGAATGGAAGGCAGTATATTTGATATGCAAAAAAATCTTTCTTTAAAAACTTCTTGATTTTCTTAAACACAAAATTGAAAGCTATTAGACAGACTAGATAAGAGTGTTATTTCAGTACTAGGAATGTGTTAACTTGTTCTTGATTGTATTTCTGGAAACTGATCTTCCACTGGATAATAGGTACAACTTTAGTTGTTATAATTTAACAGATGACTTTAATTGAATGTATTGTTTCCTTACAACACTCACCATTTATATGTGAAACTAAATATTTAACGAAAAGTTATTATTTAGGGATACATTTCTATAGTCTCTGACACTTGAACACTTCATATAGACATGCAGACACATGTACACACAGACCCTTCAGAAAAATCTGTCATTTATATATAGTTTCCAGGATGATCCTTCATTTTTATTGGCTATAGAGTTCAATAGCACTAAATGAAGTCTATAACTCTATGTGGCATGGACTGGCTTATCTTTATAAAACATCTTGTAGGTCTATTAATTTAAACAGCTGCCATATACTGACAGTTAAAAACTATATTTCAAGAACATTCTTTATTGTTTTGTGTTTTTGCCATTGAGTCTCAATAAAATCACAGATAAAGGAAGACACAACACAGTATCAATACCTTTAAAACATATATATTTTTACCCTGAGAATCTGTATATATTTCACTGTATCTTAACACTTTTTGAATTTTGTTGAATACAGTTGCTGTTGTTTTTATCAATTAATCTCACTTTTCCTTTTCCAAGTATTTTGATAGGAGAATACATATTTCCTATTGAAAACACTTTCCTTTGTGGTTTATTAGAAAACGCCCTATATTTCCATGCTATATATAGAAGAGGCACATAACCCAGTGCTGGCCAAAGGATGAGTCCATTATGCTGGACTAGGTCATTGGTTTGATGTTCATCATACAACCTAGAGAAGAAAATTGGGAGAAATGTCTATGGCTTCTGTGGGATAATAAGAAAAATGTGATTGGAAAGACAATAGGAGCCAATAGACACTATTGTCCCTTTTTGTCTCAAAAGATAGTTAATTTGAGAATAATCCAATACAGAATGCAGAATAAATAAAAATATTCAGATTCCTGGTTATATTATTTGAAACCCTAAATTCCTGAAAATTCACAACTTGAACTTCCTTATTTAATTAGTCAATAAAATTATTTTTTGTGTGTGTGAGCTAGTCTGAAGGTGCATTTCTCTCACTTGTGTCTGAAATAGAGTTGTCTAACAGAATTGATAGTGGTAGTTGTTATTACATGGTTGATGCTCAAATGGGGACTTGCATAAGTAGAAATGTCTTGGATGTCCTCATCCTGGCTATACATTGGCCCTCGTGTTTAGGTGGTGGCAAGTGGCTCGTAAAATTGATGTCAAGTGGATGCTGGGATTGCAGCTATGTGTATATTTCACCTACAATTTTAGAGGGTAGAGACAAAGGGCAGATTGTCTTAGTAATTTATGAAGCCGAATGGATAACATTAAACTGCAAAGAGAGCTCATGAATGTGTATCCAGATGCAAGACAGTGAGGCATATTGCTAAGAAATGAAAACCCTCAGGAACTGGATCCATATCCATGCTTGGACTCAGCCTTTACCTATTAGATATTTCAACATTGGGGCAGTCGTTTCAAATAAAAACTCTCAAGGTAGGGATAAAACAAAAATCAAAAATCATGTAATAGTCAACAACTATGTGCCTGTCTCATTCCTTAAAGTTCCTTAGTTTAAATAATTTTCAATAGTTTATACCTGTGAATATAAAATTTTTTTGGGAGGTCGAGACGGGCGGATCATGAGGTCAGGAGATCGAGACCATCCTGGCTAACACGGTGAAACCCCGTCTCTACTAAAAAAATACAAAAACTAGCCGGGTGCGGTGGCGGGTGCCTGTAGTCCCAGCTACAGGGGAGGCTGAGGCAGGAGAATGGCGTGAACCCGGGAGGCAGAGCTTGCAGTGAGTGGAGATGGCACCACTGCACTCCAGCTTGGGCGAGAGAGCGAGACTCCGTCTCAAAAAAAAAAAAAAAAAAAAAAAAAATTGTGCATCTTAATTACAGTTATATATTAAATTATAAAATAAATAAAAAACAAGGGTTGCTCTAGAAATGACATGAGATATACTTGTAACTTTAAAAATTTTTGTAACATGTATCTTCTTTTCATATAATCATACCTTTCTTCTCCTCATTTTCTGTTACTCTTTTCCCCCTCTTCCTTCATTTTGTCCTGCTAATCCCATTTCTTCATTGGACTAAAATCTTAGAAAGGCTACCCAACTTCTATTACATAGCCTTGCTTTTTGTTTTAATTTGCCTTCCATCATAACAAATGAACATGATAAACTTTGAGTTTCCAAATCATTTTTTGCAGCTAGTGACAACTATATGACCCAGTCTAGGTCAATGAAAGTAAACACATCAAGAGCATGCTTTGTAACTTCTGTGTCTCCTACTTTTCACATCAGTGTTATAAATAAGTGATGCCTGGAACTGTGACAGCCATCATGAGATAATGAAGCAACAAACTGAAGGCTAAAAGAAAGCCAGCCTGCCAAAACAGTGGGATTGAAGGACTGAGAGCGTGGGTATCTCTGCGGATCCTATTCAAGATCAGTGGAACCACAAATGAGCTTCTTTAACATTTTGCTAATAAGTAATGTGTTTCTACGGACATGTTTCCCTGTCACCCCAACAAAATAAATTATAATTGACCTGTTCATTCTCATTATTAGAATTTCACTGAAACTAAAATTACTATTACCTATATGCACATGCACAGAGTCAGTTGAAGAAAATATGCACCTGTGTGTGATGTGTCACTGTATCAAGTTTTTAGGTAACATATTGCTGATTGAAGAATTGAAATGTATCCCCTAGAAATAATTGTGTGTTTCCCCCCTCTCCCCTCCAAGTCCTCCCTAATGAAATGGGAAAGGTTCTCTTGTGCCCTTCGCAGGGTGTGCGACCAGGAGGAGTGGCTCACTTCTTCAGTGCCCTGCTGCTCAAACCTCTAGGAGAGCATACAGACCGGCAGGAGCTGTTGGGCTCTGACCCCACGACAGCATCTCACGGTGGATATTTACAGCTCCTGAAACCCCGGTGGGCGTGGGCTACTGCGTGCTCTTTCAGTTTTGCCGTCTACAGGCGGTTTGCGTTAACCAGCTCAATTACTTTTTACCTTGTCACAAGGATAGAGAGTTTTCTGTATCCCGGGTTCTTGCCTTGGTGCACCAGAGGAATCAGGTCACACCTGGGCTTAGAGAATGAGTGCAAGGTTTTAGTGAGTGGAGGTAGCTCTCAGCAGATGGGGGAAGTCAGAAGGGGATGGAGTGGGAAGGTTTCCCCCTGGAGTCTGGCCCCTCAGCGGCCCTGGCTTTCCTCCCACTGCCCAGGCCAAACTTTGCCTTGTTCCGCCAGTCAATGGCCTGCCGGCATGCAGGTGTCTGTCCTGTGCTCTTCTGCCGGCGTCCTCCCCTCAACATCCTCTCCATGTCCAGTCACTTGTGTCTTCTCCGTTGGTGTGATCCTCTCGAGGTCCAGCCACCTGTGTGTCTGCCTGCTGGGGTCTCAGGGGTTGTTTTGTTCTGTTTGTTTTGTTTTGTTTTGTTTTGAGACGGAGTTTCGCTCTTATTGCCTGGGCTAGAGCGCTGTGGCGCGATCTCAGCTCACTGCAACCTCCGCCTGCCGGTTTCAAGAGATTCTCCTGCCTCAGTCTCCCGAGTAGCTGGGATTATGGGCATACGCCACCACGCCCGGCTAATTTTGTATATTTAGTAGAGACGGTGTTCCTCCATGTTGGTCAGGCTTGTCTGGAACTCCCAACCTCAGGTGATCCTCCTGCCTTGGCCTTCCAAAGTGCTGGGATTACAGGCGTGAGGCACCTCGCCCTGCGGGTCTCAGGGTTTTTATAGGCACAGGATGGGGGCGTGGCAGGCCAGGGTAGTCTTGGGAAATGCAACATTTGGGCAGGAAAACAAAAATGCCTGTTTACCTGGGTCAATGGGCACCGGCCCAGGGGTGGGGCCCCAGCCAGAGACCATTGCCCTCCTCTACTCAGCACTTCCTTCCCTACTTCTGTATCATGTAAAGGGACCACACCTTTCCTTCCCCTGTCCTGTATCACTAATGTATAATCTAACCCTCAATGGGAAAATTATATTGTTCCACAGAATCTTGGGTAGCATTTCTTTCCCCAATGGCAAGTAAGGTCCTCCAATTCATCCTATTCTGACCAGTAGCCTTAAGAGTATAAGGCTAAATTAGAAAGTACATAAGCATGGAGAGTATAGTACTTGTGAAAGTTAATTTCATGTGTCGATTTGGCTGGGCTAAGGTTGGTCAGAGAGCTGGCAAGTCATTATTTCAGGGTAAGGATTTTTCCATAAGAGGTTAGCATTTAGATCAGTAGACTGAGTAAAGAGAGTCTGTGGACAGATAGCATTTAATCCCTTGAGGACTCAAATAGGACCAAAAGATGGAAGCAGGACAATTCTCCCTCTCTCTTCCGAGCCGGAACATCATCTCCTGCTTTGGACATTGGTGTTCCTTGTTCTCTGGCCGATGGGACTCCAGGACTTACACCATCACCCTAGTGACTGTCTGCTCTCAGGACTTTGAACTTGGAGTGCATTGTATCACTGGCTTTCTAGCTTTTCTGGTTCTCCAGCTTGCAAATGGCAGATTGTGGGACTTTTCAGCCTCCTTAGTCACCTAAGCCAATTCCCGTAATTAATCTCTCTCTTTCTCTCCCTCTCTCTCTCTCCCTCTCTGTCTGTCTCTTTCTCTCTGTGTGGGGGTGCATATGTGAGTCTATGTATGTGTTCCTATTGGTTCTGTCTCCCTGGACAACTTCAATACAATACTTCAGAAAATTATGTTATTTTCACAAATCCAAGATATCAGTGATACAGATTCACTTGACACCTCACATCTCCCTTTAGGAAGGATATTTTGATGCTTTTGTGGATTCCAACATGTTGGCTTTTTTCATAGTAAACAGGAGGAGCATTGGGAATTATATATAACATATAAGGGGCTTGTCTTCTGTCTCTTATTATAATATGATTCAAACATTATCTATCATATGTTCACTGTTTATTTTAATTACAACCTTTCTGAAATCAGGAGTTTTAATTTTCTAAATACTAAATTGTCTAATTTTTATATAGCAGAGGATTTGAGATACTTATAAGAAGCTCATAAATTTCTATATATGCAGAGTTTGAAAAATAGCAGTGTTTTCTGGAAATCTAAAAAAATCCTAGAAAATTTAAGACATTTAAAATAATGTTTTTGCAAATAACTACTGAAAACAATTGAATTTTCTCTCTCTGTATATATGTGTGTGTGTATATATGAATATACATGAATACATGTGTATATGTATGTGTGTGTATACACAAATATTTTATATATGTGTATATATGTACACATACGTAAAATACTCAGGTTGTCATATATATGTGTGTATATATACATATATATACAGACTTCTTCATTTTGATACATCAGTTTAAATAATTCACAGGATTCACAGGCTTTCCTTGGAATCCACAGGGGACTGGTTCCAGGATACCATCTTGCATACTCGAATCTGTTGATGCACAAGTGCCCTCTATAAAATAATATAATCTTTGCATATAACCTATGCACATCATCCTCTATACACTAAATTATCTCTAGATTTTTATAATATCTAATACAACGTAAATGCTATGCAAATAGTTATTTTTATTTTTATGATTTTTATTGTTGTATTGTTACTTTTTCTGTGTTATGTCAATGTATTATTTTTATTGTTGTATTTCTATATTTTATTTCTTTTTCTGAATATTTTCAATTCATGGTTGGTTGAATTCATGGATTTTGTGGACAGAGAGAGCAGACTATACTTAAAATCACTTTGAAAGTTGCAGATCTGGACCAGATGTGGTGACACGCATGTAATCCCAGCACTTTGGGAGGCTGAGGCGGGCAGATCACGAGGTCAGGAGTTCGGGAACAGTCTGGCCAACATAGTGAAACCTCATCTCTGCTAAAAATACAAAAAATTATCTGGGTGTGGTGGTGTGTACCTGTAATCCCAGCTACTTGGGAGGCTGAGGCAGGAGAACCACGTGAATCCGGAAGACAGCGGTTGTAGTGAGCTGAGATTGCGCCATTGCACTCTAGCCCAGGCAACAGTGCAAGACTCTGTCTCAAAAAAAACAAAAAAGTTGTAGATTTAATTTTTCTGTGTATCAAATTTACAGAAGTCAAGAAAAATCTGTATTTCACAACTCTTACACAAGAAGTTATCTTGTTGTTTAACAAACATTTATTAAGCATAAAAAATCATCGAAGTAGACATTACCCACTGTGGGATATAAAAAGAGAACACTTATGTTATGTGGAGATAACATGGCAGAGTGTAAGGAGAGGAGATTTGGGAAATACAGAGGCCTTGACTGAAGTTAAGCTTCCTCCACGCGTTAGCGGTGTGACTCTCCTAAGGTGAGGAAGTGGGTCTTTCATAGTCATTTTTCATCTGTAAAATGAGAATGATAACCTGTATCTCACTGTGCTCCAATGGCCTTTGAATCAAAGAAGGCACAGAAAATGCCCAGAAGAGTAAGTTTTATCATATATATCCCCAATAAATGTGATTTCTGAAATGACTGCCTTTTTTCTCCACTGAAGAAGGTAAAATCTTCCATTCTGGGTATGGTGCTTGTGGAATATGGTGGTGGGAGGAATGAGAAACGGAGCAATACTGGTGGGCTCCATCAGCATGAGGTCTGATCTAGTGCCAGAAATTTCCCTCACTGCCGCTCTGTCCTGTGGGTGGGTCTCTGCCCCGAATGTGCAGGACACGTCGTTGGCCCGATAGGCTACTGTGAAGCCCTGACTGACAATATCACCTGAGGCAATATTCATTGTATATATAGTATTTGCCAAGAACAATCATAAGAAGTTTTATTTATTAATTTATTCAACTATCTGAGTTAGAAAACATCAATAGTCTCAATTGACTGATGAGTTGGTAGAGGAACAGAGAAATGCAATATTTGAACACTGTCACACACAAAGTGTGTGATACAGCTGTGACTCCAACTAGGCAGCCTTGCTGTAAAGCTTATGTTATTATGTTATGGCCCACTATGTGTATGTGAGGACTGTGTGTGTGTGTGAGTGTGATTTCCAGGTGACAAAGATTGGAAGCTATAGGTTTACTTGGCACTCCTACTCTCTTTTCCTTTGTGCAATATGGATTACCTATCTCTTTTAGAAAAAGAAGAAAAGGATAGAAAGAGAGAGAGAGTTAAGAGTCATATGGAAGGTAACAAAGGCTTAAAAATTGTCAAGTAAAATGAAAGATATATGAGACTAAAAGAAGCAAGCTTAAAGTATAGAGAATTTGTGTCCTGAAAAACATGTATTAAATATGATTCAAGACGACTTTCTTAAAGTGAACTTGAAACTTTGAAACAATGAGACATGTCCTGATAAAACACTGGACTTTCAGAATAGGGAAAGAATTATATTCATCTGGGCAAAAACAATCAAGTCATTATTAAAAAAACAAAATTGAGCTTCTCTTTCAATTATTTCCAGAACAGCATTCTAAGCTAGAAGGCAGAGGAGAGATCCTCACCAGGTGCTCTTGGATTCAAACGTTCTGCTGGGCCTTTTCCTTGGGCTGGTGGGGGCTACAGGGCAGCATCAGGGGCTGTGCCTGGGGCTCACTGAGGGAGTCCCCTGCTGGAAGGAGATGCACTTTCAGTTATAAGACTGGCAGTGACATGCTGTTTGCTCACAAAGCCTATTTTTTCTTTTCATCTAGTTTTCTCCACTTGTGCTTATTTAATCTTCTTTTAATCACCTTTCTGTTTCTTCTTGCCTACAATCATCATCATTCCCATTTTCAGCTGCCTGTTTGGCCAAAACTGTCTTAGATCTCAGGTTCATGACCCTCTTCTCTACAAAATCGGCCACTTCCTCCTCCTCCTCTTTCTCGCCAACTCCTTCCTCTGCCCAGTTAGCCTAAATTTCAGTCTCTTGTTCCAGGTTTTTCTTTTGACCAGTCCCATTATCTGGTGGATTTCTTTGTTTCATCTTCTGATGCCTTACTTCCTCTACTTAAACACTTTATGGAGACCTAGGGAAGATGACTAAAGTTTTAACGTGTTAATATATATGATGGAAACTTAATCTTCAATGCAACTGTATTGGGAGATGGGACCTTAAAGAGCTGACAAGGTCATGAGGGCTCCGCCTTTATGAATGGATTAATGTCCTTATTATTGCAGCAGTGAGCTCCTGACAAGAAGGATAACTTTGGCCTTCTTCCTCTCTCTTCGTATGTTCTCTTGCCATGTGATGCCTTCCATCAGATGTGGGCCCCCTCAACCTTGGACCTCTCAGTCTCTGGAATGGTGAGAAATAAATCTGTTCTTTATAAATTACCCAGTCTTAGGTAATCTGTTATAGCAGCACAAAATAGTCTAAGACAGTGACTAAAGGGCTGTCTGGCATGGTATGGTATACCAGTGATCCAAAAGCAATGCATTAACATGAGTATCAAGGTCTAAAGGTTCAGGCTAAAATAAACAGTAGTGACTGGAGAGGTTTGGGTAGAATTTAAAAGGAAGAGACTCATGAACAAACATGAATTCAACAGTATTAGATAGGTAGGAAAAAATAGTGGCATTGATTTGAAGAGATATTGTAAGAATGAAGAGTGCTTTTTATGATGTAGAAATAATATTACAATCTTAAATAATTTTGGAATTATTTTTGACTTAATGGCTTATACCTTAATTTAATCTCAACCCTTAAAATGGGCTGAGCCTTATGCAAAGGGTATTTTTTAATTGCAATTTTGGAAGTTATCATCTAGGACTTTTAGATATAACCTATACACTCATATGTATCTTATGACAAAATAATTACCCTACATCTGGTTCTAGAATGCATTTGAACCCAAGGGTTGGTCTTTCTGTGGATTAGCCTCAAGGAAGACAGATATGCTGAAATGTTGTCCAAAGTGAGTCAGACTTTTTGGAACCTGTGATAAAGCAGGAATTTTGGCTTGGGGAAATGCATTATAACAGCTGGAGAACTAGAGTTATATCTCTTGGCAGTGAAGCCATTGAATTAAAGACATTTACAAAAAAATCCTACTAAAATTGCTAACAGAGAATTTGCTTTTATTATCCTCTGTGGATAGCCAGATTTCTAATGAATTAGCTGGGAGTTTTGATGTATAAAGGAGGCTAATGCCATGAACATAAGTAATTGAGAAATACTGCTTAGTAGAATCATCTACATTTTTAAAGCTGGTGACGTGAACCTGGATGAAAAGAAAAAGTAACTCATGTGCCAGAGCAGAGCAGTGCCAGGGAGCTCAGATCTAGGATGTCTCTGTGGATTTAGGGGCGAGAATCAAGGGAGGGGTAACCCCACCCGAAACAGAACAGGAAAGTTAAAGAATCTCAGGTTGTGGACTCTCTACCAGCTTGGGGTCTGTCTTGGGCCTTGCTTTGCTTGTTCTCTGCCAATACAGCACAGTACATCATATGGTTTGATGTTTATCCCTTCGAAATCTCACATTGAAATGTGATCCCAATGTCAGAAGTAGGGCTTAGTGAGAGGTGTTTCAGTCATAGAGACAGACACCTCATGCTTGACTTGGTCCCCTCCCCATGGTGATGAGTCAGTTCTCCATTAGTTCACATGAGAACTGCTTGTTTAAAAAGAGCCTGGCATATCGTTTCTTGCCGTGTGATACCCTCTTCACATTCTGCCATGATTGGAAGCTTCCTGAGGCCTCAGAAGTAGAAGATGTTGATACCATGCTTTTCATACAGGCTGCAGTACTGTGAGCAAAAATAAAACTTTTTTCTCTATAAATTACCCAGTTTCAGATATTCCTTTATAGCAACTCAAAAAGGGGTTTAAAAAGTGCACTTTAAGCAGCACCCTTGTGTCATTTGGAACTATCAACATCCTCCGGATTCAAAAATACTTCAACGCGTTAGGATAATCCCCTAATCCACGGAATGGTTAATTGTCCAAGCTTGCTCCAAGAGTGACAAAGATATCCTTTTTCCACTAGCCACCAGGCAGTATTCAAGGTAGAAATATATATGCTAACATTACTGCATTGGAGCTTTGAAGAGATCTTCACTATCACATAGGTACAATTCTTGCAAAGAGCGGGATGGATTGCAGAGCAGCAGCTCCTGAGTCAAAGGTGGTTTATTCTCACCATTCCAATACAATAAACAGATGAGGAGGGAAGGGAAGCTTAGGCTGATGTTACATTGCATTGTCATGAAAGGTTCTCCAAGATGACAAAGATAAATACTGGGCATCATTGATTATGAAGAATTACACACAGCAGGACAGAAAAGATGTGCAGAAGAGCAGGAGAAAGAAACATAACGGCTGGGCGCAGTGGCTCACACCTGTAATCCCAGTACTTTGGGAGGCCGAGGCTTGCAGATCACCTAGGTCAGGAGTTTGAGACCAGCCTGGCCAATGTGGTGAAAGCCTGTCTGTACTAAAAATACAACAATTAGCCTGGCATTAATCCCAGCTACTTGGGAGGCTGAGGGAGGAGAGTCACTCGAACACGGGAGGCAGAGGTTGCAGTGAGCTGAGATTGTGCCATTGCACTCCAGCCTGGGCCGCAAGAGTGAAACTCAATCTCAAAAAAAAAAAAAAAAAAAAAAAAAAGAAAGAAAGAAACATAATGAAATTAATCAGCTCCACATTAAAATAAAGATTTGGTAAAATAAGATATAGAAAAAAAAAGAAAAACATTGTGAGAGATGGATTTTTCATCTTGGTAGATGAGAGAGGAAAATATTTTTTTATTTTTTTATTTTTATTTTATTTTATTTTTTATTATTATCCTTTAAGTTCTAAGGTACATGTGCACAACGTGCAGGTTTGTTACATATGTACACTTGTGCCATGTTGGTGTGCTGCACCCATCAACTCATCAGCACCCATCAACTCGTCATTTACATCAAGTATAACTCCCAATGCAATCCCTCCACCCTCCCTCTCCCCATAATAGGCATAATAGGCCCTGGCGTGTGATGTTCCCCTTCCTGAGTCCAAGTGATCTCGTTGTTCAGTTCCCACCTATGAGTGAGAACATGCGGTGTTTGGTTTTCTGTTCTTGCAATACTTTGCTGAGAATGATGGTTTCCAGCTGCATCCATATCCCTACAAAGGACACAAACTCATCCTTTTTTATGGCTGCATAGTACTCCATGGTGTATATCTGCCACATTTTCTTAATCCAGTCAGTCACTGATGGACATTTGGGTTGATTCCAAGTCTTTGCTATTGTGAATAGTGCCGCAATGAACATACGTGTGCATGTGTCTTTATGGCAGCATGATTTATAATCCTTTGGGTATATACCCAGTAGTGGGATGGCTGGGTCATATGGTACTTCTAGTTCTAGATCCCCAAGGAATCACCATATTGTTTTCCATTATGGTTGAACTAGTTTACAGTCCCACCAACAGTGTAAAAGTGTTCCTATTTCTCCACATCTTCTCCAGCACCTGTTGTTTACTGACTTTTTAATGATTGCCATTCTAACCACTGTGAGATGGTATCCTATTGTGGTTTTGATTTGCATTTCTCTGATGGCCAGTGATGATGAGCATTTTTTCATGTGTCTGTTGGCTGTATGAATGTCTTCTTTTGAGAAATGTCTGTTCATATGCTTTGCCCACTTTTTGATGGGGTTGGTTGTTTTTTTTTTCTTGTAAATTTGTTTGAGTTCTTTGTAGGTTCTAGATATTAGCCCTTTGTCAGATGAGTAGATTGCAAAAATTTTCTCCTATTCTGTAGGTTGCCTGTTCACTCTGATGGTAGTTTCTTTTGCTGTGCAGAAGCTCTTTAGTTTAATTAGATCCCATTTGTCAATTTTGGCTTTTGCTGCCGTTGCTTTTGGTGTTTTAGACATGAAGTCCTTGCCCGTGCCTATGTCCTGAATAGTATTACCTAGGTTTTCTTCTAGAGTTTTTATGGTTTTAGGTCTAACACTTAAGTCTCTAATCCATCTTGAATTAATTTTCGTATAAGGAGTAAGGAAAAGATCCAGTTTCAGCTTTCTACTTATGGCTAGCCAATTTTCCCAGCACCATTTATTAAATCGGGAATCCTTTCCCCATTTCTTGCTTTTCTCAGGTTTGTCAAAGATCAGATGGCTGTAGATGTGTGATATTATTTCTGAGGGCTCTGTTCTGTTCCATTGGTCTGTATCTCTGTTTTGCTACCAATACCATGCTGTTTTGGTTACTGTAGCCTTGTAGTATAGTTTGAAGTCAGGTAGCGTGATGCCTCCAGCTTTGTTCTTTTGACTTATGATTGTCTTGGCAATGTGGTCTCTTTTTTGGTTCCATATGAACTTTAAAGCAGTTTTTTTTTTCCAATTCTGTGAAGAAACTCTTTGGTAGCTTGATGGGGATGGCATTAAATCTATAAATAACCATGGACAGTATGGCCATTTTCACGATATTGATTCTTCCTATTCATGAGCATGGTATGTTCTTCCATTTGTTTGTGTCCTCTTTTATTTCACTGAGCAGTGGTTTGTAGTTCTCCTTGAAGAGGTCCTTTACATCCCTTGTAAGTTGGATTCCTAGGTATTTTATTCTCTTTGAAGCAATTGTGAATATAAGTTCATTCATGATTTGGCTCTCTGTTTGTCTGTTACTGGTGTATAAGAATGCTTGTGATTTTTGCACATTAATTTTGTATCCTGAGACTTTGCTGAAGTTGCTTATCAGCTTAAGGAGATTTGGGGCTGAGATGATGGGTTTTTCTCAATATACAATCATGCCATCTGCAAACAGGGGCAATTTCACTTCTTGTCCTAACTGAATACCCTTTATTTCTTTCTCTTGCCTGATTGCCCTAGCCAGAACTTCCAACACTATGTTGAATAGTAGTGGTGAGAGAGGGCATCCCTGTCTTGTGCCAGTTTTCAAAGGGAATGCTTCCAGTTTTCACCCATTCAGTATGATATTGGCTGTGAGTTTGTCATAAATAGCTCTTATTATTTTGAGATACATTCCATCAATACCTAGTTTATTGAGAGTTTTTAGCATGAAGGGCTGTTGAATTTTGTCAAAAGCCTTTTCTGCATCTATTAAGATAATCATGTGTTTTTTGTCTTTGGTTCTGTTCATATGCTGGATTACGTTTATTGATTTGTGTATGTTGAACCAGCCTTGCATCCCAGGGATGAAGCCCACTTGATCATTATGGATAAGCTTTTGGATGTGCTGCTGGATTCGGTTTGCCAGTATTTTATTGAGGATTTTTGCATCGATGTTCATCAGGGATATTGGTCTAAAATTCTCTTTTTTTGTTGTGTCTCTGCCAGGCTTTGGTATCAGGATGTTTTTGGCCTCATAAAATGAGTTAGGGAGGATTCCCTCTTTTTCTTTTGATTGGAAAAGTTTCAGAAGGAATGGTACCAGCTCCTCTTTGTACCTCTGGTAGAATTCAGCTGTGAATCCATCTGGTCCTGGACTTTTTTTGGTGGGTAGGCTGTTAATTATTGCCTCAAATTCAGAGCATGCTATTCGTCTATTCAGGGATTCAACTTCTTCCTGGTTTAGTCTTGGGAGAGTGTAAGTGTCCAGGAAATTATCCATTTCTTCTAGATTTTCTAGTTGATTTTTGTAGAGGTGTTTATAGTATTCTCTGATGATAGTTTGTATTTCTGTGGGGTCAGTGATGATATCCCCTTTATCATTTTTTATTGCATCTACTTGATTCTTCTCTCTTTTCTTCTTTATTAGTCTTGCTACCGATCTATCAATTTTGTTGATCTTTTCAGAAAACCAACTCCTGGATTCATTGATTTTTTGGGTTTTTCTTTGTGTCTCTGATCTTAGTTATTTCTTGTCTTCTGCTAGCTTTTGAATGTGTTTGCTCTTGCTTCTCTAGTTCTTTTAATTGTGATGTTAGAGTGTCCATTTTAGATCTTTCCTGTTTACTTTTGTGGGCATTTAGTGCTATAAATTTCCCTCTGCACACTGCTTTAAATGTGTCCCAGAGATTCTGGTATGTTGTGTCTTTGTTCTCATTGGTTTCAAAGAACATCTTTATTTCTGCCTTCATTTTGTTATGTGCCCAGTAGTCATTCAGGAGCAGGTTTTTCAGTTTCCATGTAGTTGAGCGGTTTTGATTGAGTTTCTTAGTCCTGAGTTCTAGTTTGATTGCACTGTGGTCTGAGAGACAGTTTTTTATAATTTCAGTTCTTGTACATTTGCTGTGGAGTGCTTTGCTTCCAAATATGTGGTCAGTTTTGGAGTAAGTGTGATGTGGTTCTGAGAAGAAGGTATTTTCTGTTGATTTGGGGTGGAGAGTTCTGTAGATGTCTATTAGGTCCGCTTGGTGCAGAGTTGTGTTCAATTCCTGGATATCCTTGTTAACTTTCTGTCTTATTGATCTGTCTAATGTTGACAGTGGGGTGTTGAAGTCTCCCATTATTATTTTATGGGAGGCTAAGTCTCTTTGTAAGTCTCTAAGGACTTGCTTTATGAATTTGGGTGCTCCTGTATTACGCGCATATATTTTTAGGATAGTTAGCTCTTCTTGTTAAATGGATTCCTTTACCATTATGTAATGGCCTTCTTTGTCTCTTTTGATCTTTGATGGTTTAAAGTCTGTTTTATCAGAGACTAGGATTGCAACCCCTGCTTTTTTTTTGTTCTCCATTTGCTTGGTAGATCTTCCTCCATCCCTTTATTTTGAGCCTATGTGTGTCTCTGCATGTGAGATGGGTTTCCTGAATACAGAAAACTGATGGGTCTTGCCTATTCATCCAATTTGCCAGTCTCTGTCTTTTAATTGGACAGTTTAGTCCTTTTACATTTAAGGTTAATATTGTTATGTGTGAACTTGATCCTGTCATTATGATATTAGCTGGTTATTTTGCTCGTTCGTTGATGCAGTTTCGATGGTCTTTACATTTTGGCATGTTTTTGCAATGGCTGGTACCAGTTGTTCCTTTCCATGTTTAGTGTTTCCTTCAGGGTCTCTTGTAAGGCAGGCCTGGTGGTGACAAAATCTCTAAGCATTTGCTTGTCTGTAAAGGATTTTATTTCTCCTTCACTTATGAAACTTAGTTTGACTGGATATGAAATTCTGGGTTGAAAATTCTTGTCTTTAAGAATGTTGAATATTGGCCCCCATTCTCTTCTGGCTTGTAGAGTTTCTGCTGAGAGATCTGCTGTTAGTCTGATGGGCTTCCCTTTGTGGGTAACCCGACCTTTCTCTCCGGCTGCCCTTAACATCTCTTCATTCATTTCAACTTTGGTGAATCTGACAATTATGTGTCTTGGATTTGCTCTTCTCGATGAGTATCTTTGTGGCATTCTCTGTATTTCCTGAATTTGAATGTTGGCCTGCCTTACTAGGTTGGGGAAGTTCTCCTGGATGATATCCTGCAGAGTGTTTTCCAACTTAGGTCCATTTTCCCCCTCACTTTTAGGCACCCCAATCAGACGTAGATTTGGTCTTTTCACATAATCCCATACTTCTTGAAGGCTTTGTTTGTTTCTTTTTTGAGAGGAAAATATTTTTAAACCATCTCCAAGATGTGTTTCTTTCTCTCGATATTTGAGACATATGATTTTGAAATTAATTGCAATCAATTTGAATATGTTTTCAACCTTTGGAAGAATGTTTTCTTGCAACAACATTTCTTCTATATTGAACTAATTTATAAGTGCATTCTATAGTCAATTATGCACTCAATTTATCTCTGTTATTATCCCACTAGGCCTTTAAGAATGGAGACCATATTTTAAATATATAGGTATTGGCCATGATGTTCACAAAGTGCTTTGAATTTATGAGTGCAATTCAGAATTATTTTATTATATTTGACTGGATTTTAACAATTTGATTCTATAATATAAATTTAATATAGGCCCTGTTTCAGGAAGACAATGATATTTATGTGTCAATTTTGAGTAACATGTAAATCACTGTGGATCATCTATAATTGAAATACAGAACAAGCTCTAGGCATTGGTAGTTTTATCTATAGGAGAAGCATCGGTAAATATTTAATAACTAAATCCTGAGATGCTCAACATTTGAAGTACCAGGGCTAAAAAGAACGTTCAAATGTGCTGTTATTACATATACCAACCCATTAATTCAGACTATTGTATCTAGTTGTTCCAATGAAATACTGTATTTTTGCAAGACCATGCAACTTTTTATCATGCTTCTTCCAATTCTATATTGTAAATCATAAAAAGTTCTCTTGGCTGTATTTTAGGATAGGTGATTCTATAAAATCTTTGGCTTGGGCCCTGTTGAGTGTTTGTATGTTTCTACAAGCCATATGCTTTCTCTATATCCATTTTATACAGCCTTGTAAGAAGATACTGTGTGTGGTTATCCAAATTTTAAGAGCCAATATAAAGCATGTAGCAGAGTTTCATTTGGAAATATTCCTGTAGAACATTGTTATGGCTCTTTCCACTTGAGAAAATAGGAGAAGAAATTTATTTTAGGGATCAGAGAGTGATTATGTTTTGACCTAACTCTTACCTGAAACATATTATTTTGTATGTGTCAGTTCAACCTAGCCATAGGAATGATTTCATTTTGGTTATTACCTCCACATCATCTTTCACAGTATGATAGTGTTTGAGAAAATCATTTTAAACTACCCATTCCTCTCTCTGTATATGTTAAAAGAGAAGAAACTAGTGAAAATCTTTGACAGTTCTACTTGAAAGAGGGATCAATTAATAAAGGATACTGTGTGTGTACGTGTGTGTGTGTGTGTGTGTGAGAGAGAGAGAGAGGAGAGAGACCATATGAAGGATAACACCATCATTCTATTGTTCTCCTATTTTTTTCTTGTCCTCAACCCTGTGACTCAGCACAATGATGAAAACATAACACATGTATAGCAAATATCTTTTCACTTATAGAATCAACAGAGGAGTTGTTATATGCAACTCAGAACTAGCAAAATATCTTCTTTTTAGACTAGGCGTGGTGGCACATGCCTGTAATCCCAGCTACTCAGGAGGTTGAGGCAGGAGAATCTCTTGAACCTGGGAGGCAGAGATTGCAGTGAGCCGAGATCGTACCATCGCACTCTAGCCTGGGCAACAAGAGTGAAACTCCGTCTCAAAAAAGAAAAAAAAAGAAAGAATATATATGTGTGTATATATATATATATATCCTGTTTTTAAATACAACCATCAAATCTCCTTAACTTTTAGTCAAACTAAGGTCTTGAATAAATTGAATTGATAAAATTGTGGCACTTTATTTGTTGTAGTTGTTTTTCTTTTAATTGGTTTTATTTTCTTCTTATATTGAGCATTTAGTTCTTCTTGATCTATGGAAGGGTTTTTGATTAGGTTTGGTTTGATTTTTAGACAGTCTTGCAAATGAAAAGATTAAATATAGTTCATGAGTTGGTTTTATTTCATCTGCTATTTCGTCTGAAATGGAATAACAATTAGTCAGAGTTCCATTGAAAATGTAAGGCAGATGTGCTCTGGATAAATTAGTGGCATAAGATTGTTGCTGGTGTTTTCTACAACCAATGTAAGGACACAGTGGCCATCATTGTGGTAATTCCAGGGCAAGCACCTCAAAAATATAGTAGTAGACAAATTGATGACGCATTTTTTTCCTTTGTGTCTTCTTAAAGAGCATGTTTTCTTTAACTCACTTCCTGAGGTTTTATTATCTATTTTTCTATATAAGTATGATTCAGCTTCTAATTTTTTGCAATTTTAGTGTTCCGTTAAAAGTACTATAAAAATTCAGCTCAACTCCCTAATTTTAGACCTCACATTCTACAGACAACTTGACCATTCACCTGGGAAATTCTTTACACTTTGTAAGACATCTCAAATAACAATTACAGCGCTTACCTGCGTATCACTGTTGGACAAAAAATACAATGATAATTTCTTACTCTATGAAAAATTTATGCAAAATTTTTTCTTCTATCTACTTTTAGGATTATGGAGAAAACACCTTTAAAAATAGATTATTTGTTTTAAAAATTAGATTATCATAGTAATGTACTTAAGTATATCTTTGTTCTTTGCCTAAGTTGAATAATTAGTTTCATCAGTCTAATTCTTCACTAGATTTTAAACAGAGGACCTACACCAAAAATAATACCACCAAAATGTTGCAATGAAGAAAAAGAAAATGGCAAAGAGAAAATGGAAGGGAGAGGAGAAAAAGGAAGGAAGGGGGAAAGAGAGAAATGCAGGAAAGTATCTTGAAACAATTTTACATTCGTTTCTGTGTTATGTGACACAATTCCAGAAATAAGGATGTAACAATCTGGATTAGAATGGTCTAATCTCTTTAAACAATGCTAGGCATCTAGTTGGTGCTCAATAAGCATTTATCAAACAAACAGCTAGGTATTATAGTGAACCTTCTATTGACTATAGACAATTACAGGTGATTCTGTACAAATTCACTCTTAGGCTTCAGAAAACTATTTCCATTTTCAGAGGTTAGTTAAATGTAAATAAGTGGGGTGATACAAGAGATTAAAATATGAGAAGAGAAAGCCACCTTTAATTTTTAATAGCACACATACTTCAACTCCTCTTACAGGTGAATTTCCAGCTGTTCAGGGAAAGAACCCATTTAAATAGGTTAGAAAGCAGTAGGAGCTTTTGGAGATCATTCTCAAAACAAAGTGAATTAATTTATTTTCCATCAAGACTAAAATATTAGAAATACAAGCAGTTTTTTGATAATATTTTTTGGAGAGCATGTAATAAAAAACAGTGAACCAGCATATGAGGAAACCATAAGAATGAAAAACATGTATATTAGAAATGTTAATAGCAATATAAGATGAGAAATCGAATATAGGAAACATTTATCATGCTTTTATTACATGAAATTGTGGTATTAATTCATGTAGATAGAATCTAGTTTAGGAATATATAAAAATGTGACATTTTGAATTCCTTTTCAAAAACACCTGTTGTAATAAGCAGAGAGAAATCTTAAGTTTCTGAAAAAGTGATATATTGCTAAGGTTCACAAAGATTTATAATTGGAAAGTAGGCTGAGAGAAAGTCACTGAAAACATGATCCTTGGCTACAATCAACACGTTCACTTTTAGCAAAGCCTTGATTTAATCAGCTTCCAGTAGGATATGAAGTGTTTGAAGTGAAAGAATTATAAATGCACAAGACCCAAGCAGAGCAAATATTAGTGGCACCTCTGTGTGTCCAATAGGATGGATTTTGTTCATGATATAATCTTAAATTTTAGCTATATAATATAGCTAAATATATATAGTATATATATATATTTTTATATATAGTATATAAAATTTAATATATATATCTTAAATTTTAGCTACTACATGGTTTAAAATTGAAAAAATTGACATTATAAAAAGGTTTTGTTTAAACAGAATAAAATGTTGAAAACTAGTAAAATTTTAGCATGAAAAAATGAATACGGTTCATTAGGCCGGGACTAATGGTTTACTATTTTTTTCTGTTCCAGTGGTTTGCGCTTGATGGAATCATACATAATTTTAATAGTGTAGATAATAAGTGCAAAGTCTGCTGCTGTGAAACCACAATACGAATGACCACACACTAGCACACAGCAACAAAATTAAACACACACACACAGCATATTCAGGAAACAGAGAAGCAGCTTATCTCTGAAGAGTTTAGAAGATGATATTGAACTGTGCTAAATAATTTTGATTAAGGTGTAAAGATTCAGTATAACAAGAATATTTAAATTCTAGAGGTACCATTTGTTGACTTGTGACATAATTGTCAACTTAGTCAATTGACGACTTCCTTCAGATCATCTATTGCAGGAAAAGTTTTAGTAAACTGGTATCATTATCCTTTTAGAAATAAATAAGGTTTATATTATGATTTACAACCTTTGAGGTGGATTTTTATGAGCAACAGTTCATGCTATTGATAGCCCTAACACACTTTTTAAATTAAATTTACTCCTCTTTAGAAACTAAGGGTACTCCATAATTGTTTTTTTTCTTCGCATAGTAATTAACAGATAGAAGCTTTCCTGTGATAAGTTAACTGGAGTTACTTGTAGAAGGATAGGGAAAGGTTAACATATTATGTCTTACCTCCTTTAATTATGAGAACAGCCTGTCCAACCGACAGACCAGGACGGCTTTGAATGTGGCCCAACACAAGTTTGTAAACTTTCTTAAAACATTATGAGATTATTTTGCAATTTTTTTTTTTTTTTTTTTTTTTTTTAGTTTATCAGCTATTATTAGTCTTAGTATATTTTATGTGTGGCCCAAAACAATTCTTCCTCTTCCAATGTGGCCCAGGGAAGCCAAAAGATTGGACACCTGCCTTAGACAAAAGGTATAGTAAAATAAAATTTAAAAATAAGGTTTGTAAAAAGTAAGCTGGGCATGGTGGCTCAAGCCTGTAATCCCAACACTTTGGGAGGCCAAGATGGGTGGATCAACTGAGGTGACGAGTTCCAGACCAGCCTGGCCAACATGGTGAAACCCCGTCTCTACTAAAAGTACAAAAATTAGGCAGGCGTGGTGGCAGGCAGCTGTAATCCCAGCTACTTGGGAGGCTGAGGCAGGAGAATCACTTGAACCCGGGAGGCGGAAGTTGCAGTGAACTGAGATCGCGCCATTGCACTCCAGCCTGGGGGACAAGAGTGAGACTTCGTTTAAAAAAAAAAAAAGTAACTACAATATTCCAAAAAAGAAAGCATTTCTATGGAGCCAAGTGCAATGGCAGTAATAAAACACAGAGGCAGGAGTTAACATATGGAAATGAGGATAGAATAGTAAGTTACAAACAGCAGCAATCAACCCAAAGCTTTCCTCAGTAATGAGCGTACTAATTTAATACAAGGGAGAATTTCAACTCTGTTGAAACCACTTAGTACAACTGAAAATATGAAAAAGGAATTTATTTTCATGGACGAATTCAGAACATTAATCATTACCGAACACTGATCAAATGTTGCTTTAATTACCATGAGTATAGCCCCATATGAGGTTGCTGATGGGAACGAGACACACTGACCTGAGGGGTGAATTGCAGCCATGCAAATGTGGCTTGCAATGGAAGCAAATGCGATACAAGGCAAACTAACTGTTCAAAGTTGAGAAAGGAGTCTATTGACTAAAACTCAGCTTTATGAACCATGGAAGACAAATCAAAGCCTATAAGCCTCATCTCTACATTTTCTAACACTATCTTGTTTTGAAGGAAGGATTTAAACAGGATTTTACTAGTCTTGAACACGGTAGTACCTTCCATACCCAGAACTAGGGTAATTGCAAATTTCTCCAGAAGTCTCAGTGATGCCAGGGGGCACCACAGGCACCTAGTGACCCAGTATTCTCAGTCCCTGAGGAAGCTCAATGATCTGTAAGTTGTGCAATTTCCTGTTAGGTGATGCAAAACAGGGACTGGACAGACTTGGAAACTGGAGGCCTGGTTTTAAATATAGTCAGATAAAGCACTCAAGCAAGGGAGCAAAATTTTGAAAGCAAAGCAAAATAAATTAGATAGCTAAGAGGTTCAAAGGCTATGATAACCTTTCTCCAGTGAATTCTAATTAAGAGAAAATTGCCAAAGAGAAAAAGAATAATTGCAAAGTAAAAGGCAAATGCAAAAGGGTGGTATGGATCAGTTGCTAACAGTCAGTTTTTGATGGTGGGGGTCGATGTTAGATGTTAGATGAAGTGAAATGAAACCCTACACCAAATTGCAAAAAGAGAAAATTCTATTTTGTTTGAATCTTCGTTTAAAATACATTTTGATTGCTTGTGCTTGGGCAAAGATTAAAGGGTGTATTAGTCTGTTCTCATGCTGCTAATAAAGACATACCCGAGACAGGGTAATTTATAAAGGAAAGAAGTTTAATTGACTCAGTTCGGCATGGCTGGGGAGGCCTCAGGAAACTTACAATAATCGTGGAAGGGAATGAAACATGTGCTTCTTAACATGTCCCAGGGAGAAAAAGAATGAGTGCCCAGCAAAGAGGGAAGCCACTTATAAAACCATCAGATCTTGTGAGAACAAACTCATTATCACAAGAACAGGCTGGGAAATCCACCCTCATGATTCAATTATCTCCACCTAGTCCCTCCCATGACACGTGGGGATTATGGGAACTACAATTCCAGATGAGATTTGAGTGGGGCACAGCCAAACCATATCAAAGGTATAAATAATTTTTCCTTGTCTTTGCTTGATTTTAGGTGTAGGGATTTAAATGTTATGGTTCATTTGACATGAATTGTAAATTGTATTTTATGAAAATATTTCAGATTAATATAATCGAATAACATTTAAAAGATTTTTAGTTTCAAAGCCTGGAATTAAAATAGGCTCATAGTGAAATCTTGCTTTCATAAGACCATACATGTTTCCATATAACAAGAAATTTGCAAAGAATTGTCTTCAGGTGAATACATAAAAGCTTACTAATAAATTAGAAGATAAAAGTGTCACACAATGTGGGTGTTTATTTGTTTGTTTTTGTGAAACAAGGTCTCACCCTGTTGGCCAGGCAGGAGTGCAGTGGTGCAATCATAGCTCATTATAGCCTTGACCTCCCAGGCTCAAACGATCTTCCTGCCTCAGCCTCCCGAATAGCTGGGACTAGAGGCATGCACCACCAAACCTGCCTAATTTTTAAATTTCTTTGTAGAGATGGGGTCCCCTTATGTCGCCCAACTGGTCTCAAATTCCTGTACTCAAGCAATCCTCTCACTTCAGCCTCCTAAAGTGCTAGGATTACAAGTGTGAGCCACCATGCCTAGCATAATGTGGTTTTTGTCATGGAAATTCCAGTGAAAGCTTTTATATCAGTAATGAGAATATCATTTTCAACACGAATAATTCATTTTATGTATGTGTGTTACATAAATTATCTAATTTATATTAATATTTTATATTTTATGTTGAAAATCTCTTTACTTAAAAATTTGTTGAAGTACATTTTTTCATTGATATTTTCCCATAAGAAAAGTCAGTTAAGGTTATATGTCTTCTTTATACAGAAAAGTAGTAATATAATGAAATTTAAGTAATCTGCTAATGAAGCTGTCTGTAGTGAAACAAAAATATAAGGTTGATATTTTGTTTTCCTGATTTTGTCTTCCTGATTTTGTCTTTTCTTTCTCTTTTTACAAAAAGAGCTCACACTTGAATTTCCTCACAGTTTCCATAATTAAATAGCCAGTTTTGGTAGGAATTATAATGCTTTGGTGTACTTGCCTTCAGTCACTGCATGTGACTCATCTATTTATTTATTCACCCTCTTTCCCTTAGATGCATATTTTTTCTTCTGTTATCATTTTAACAATTATAACTAAATTAGTAATTAATTAATGTATAAATCCTTAAATAAATGCATATTTTTAGCACTTTATCATGTAAGAGGCTCATTTTGTAATTTAGCACTATGAAAAGCAATTCAAGTTCTGTATTCTGTTGGAGAGATTTATGCTGCTAGGTACAGATGGTAAAATCAAAGTTTCTAAATAACTTTCTGAGTTTTCATGTTTTTCTGTACCAGAAAAATATCTATGTCTGTCACATTGAAACTCACTCAATAGTTCCACAGATTTTTTTTTTTTTTTAAATAAACATAGAAATTGACTCTTCTGGTCTTGAAGCTTGAAACTTACATTTGTTTTATCTGAGTTCCTTCCTCAGGAAAAAACCTTTAGGTCTCTCAAATAAACATCAAAAAACTGAAACTCATCAGGTCACCACATCCAGACAATGAGATGTCAGAGCTCCTCATTCATCATCATTGCTTCCCTGCCCGTCTCTAGTTCCTGTTTTCTTACACATTGTTACATTTCTTCCCTGCTATATAAAGCCCTGGTTTTAGAGATGAATTTGAGACTGAGCTCCCACATCCTTGACTGCAGCACCCAATTAAAGCCTTCTTCCTTGGCAAGAATCCTTATCTCAGTCATTGGCTTTCTGTGCCATGAGCAGCAGGACCTAGACTGAACCCCTGGTGTTTTTCCATTTGTTTGTTTTGTTTTGTTTTGTTTTTGAGATGGAGTCTTACTCAGTCACCCAGGCTGGAATGCAGTGGTGCAATCTCAGCTCACTGCAACTCCGCCTCCCAGGTTCAGGCACTTCCCCTGCCTCAGCCTCCCAAGAAACTGGGATTGCAGGCATGTGCCACCATGCCCAGCTAAACTTTTTTGTATTTTTAGTAGAGACAGCGTTTCACCATATTGGCCAGGCTGGTCTTGAACTCCTGACCTTATAATCTGCCTGCCTCAGCCTCCCAAAGTGCTGGGATTACAGGTGTGAGCCACCATGCCCAGCCACCCGTGGTGTTTTGGTAACACATTTTGGTTCCCTAACAAGCAAATGTGTTGCTCTTATAGCTCAGCTGCTGCAGCCTTGGAGTCTCACAAGCCCTTCTAAGCACCTGCTTGCCCAATTTTGGCTGGAAATGAGTTTCTTCTCTCTCCGGTCTGCTGCAGCCAACCTCAACAGCCTCAACCATGTTCCTAATTGCCTCAAAATAACTGCCTTTGATATTTGACATCTGCATCAGATACGTGAGTGTCCTTGTGGGCCAAGACAGCAGAATCTGCTCCTCTCAATTTTGGAAGTTTGTCAAAGAATTTTCATGTGTAGGTTAAACAAGCCCAACTGATGGAAAGAGGAAAGCACCTTGATTATTCTAATTTGGACAATGTTGGGGACTTGTTTGTTGCTGCAGCACTTGGATTGTGCTTTTATATAAGCATGTGTGTGATACAGTCATGGGAAATTAGATCTCAGTAAAATGACACTCTTTTATAATATTGTTTGACCCCAGTGTTCTTTGGAGTCTGAAGTTTGCCATTGAATGGAATAGTGGGCCTTGCATTCAGACTTCTACATTGCTATTCTAAGCAGGGTTGGACCTGGTTAGTAGGTTCCAGGTGGTGTTCTTCTGTGGTGCTGTTCAGCCCTAGAGTTCTTTGAAGTCTGGGGATACTTAGTCTTTAAAAATCAAACTGCCATGAAAACTGCTTTACCCAAAATGTTTGTTAACAGCCTTCACTGGATTACCTCTTGGTGCTAATGAAATTCAGCCACATGAACCTGTTTGTACAGGGGTGAGCCTCTATTGCTATCTCATAACTAGAGTCCCAGTGTGAAAGCTATTGGATCTTTGTTTATGTGTGTGTATACATGTCTAAATGTGTTTATGTGTATGTATGTTTATTAAATTTTATGTTGTGTTTACCAAATTGGCTTAAAATTAAAGAGCACCTCATAGATAAAGAAGTCCAAAGTATTTTCAAGTTCACATGACCTAAATAAGTCTTTACTAAACAAGCTGGCTTTAAAATTATTGGTTAAATAATAGAGATATCTTCAGAATTTTCAGCATATGTTTTTTTCTGGGTTTTATATTTGCCTCTGCTAGATAATTTGATATATCAAGTTTGCACAGGAGGCTGTAAAACTATAAACTCATCCAAAACAAAATGACCATGGTTTGTGTGCCTTCTTTGACAATTGAGACTAATTTAATATTGTTAGCTGAATTTTCTGAGTTATTGGCAAAATTACCTATGGAATTAACTTTGAGGCTCTTACTTAAATGAGCATCTGATGTTCATTGACTGTTTAAAAAAAGATAAATAAGGAAACAACTTAAAGTGATAGTGTCTAATATTTTAGTTTTCAAAAGTAATCTAGACCAACTGTTAAAAATGAAATAATTGAGTACCTGTAAATAAGATGCATGTTTTAGGTAAACTCTGTTGTCATTTAAATCTTTAAATTATTTGTATTATTTCTAATTGGAAAGTGATATGATATGGAAAAATATGTTTCTAAAACTTGTAAAATTGTTCTCATCTATAAAGTACTAATATCCAATAGTTCAGAATTTCTTGCTTCCTAGGGTTTTACTAAAATTTAAGGTTAGTGAGAATAAAAATTAAAGTTAATATATAATTCTGTATATAATATGTGTTATTAGTGAGAAAAATAATAATTTTGTCTAATTCAGAAGTTATCTAAAAGTTAATTCAAATTATGGACATGAAAAAGTTTATTCATAAAACAAGGTAGTAAAGAACCAGTAAGTATGGAAGACAGATGTGAAACAGATGTGAAGAAAGTTATATATGTGAAGGTGTATTTTTGGCAAGGAAGGCTTATAAAGAAAAGAGAATAAATTTGTATTAGAAATAATCTTGTAAGGTGAATTTTTGTCCTAGAATAAAGAGACTAATTGGGGGGAGGGAGGGGAAGAAGAAAATTTAGAACCAAACAGAAAGTCCAAACATGTTGTAGATGGTCTGTGTAAGTCGTGGATTTTTTTTTTTTTTTTTTTTTTTTTTTTTTTTTTTTTTTTTTTTTTTTTCCTGTTTCTCTGTATGGTCTACCTTTGTGCACATACAGAGAAAATAGAAACTTGAAAAACTTTAGACATTATCCTTTAAAACCTGACATAAAATTGGGAAAATTTGGCTAATGAACATTGCTCATAGTTAAATCTCTTAGTTTTATTGAAGTTAAAATTAATATTGTAAAGAAATACATTCACAGTTTTACAGCTCTTTTTTAATCTAGTTAGGCATGAAGCCAGATTTAACTCGAAGCCAAGTTGTACATAAATGTTTGTGTTGCTTTGTTTCACACTGTATTTGCTCTTCTTCATAGATAGTACTAAGCACTAAAGTACTTACTGGTCATTTGCCTAAAGTGAATTTCTTAATTGCACAAAATGTACAATTGTATTGGAGAACTTAAAGTCATTAATTTATGTACCAGGAACGAAATATCTGTCATGTGTTTTCCTCTAGACTCTAGGTAACACTTTAGCCTCCAAGGTAAACTGAGTAGGAGAAAAAATTTACTGGTTTCCTGTTTATCTGTTTATGCTTCTAATTTTTGTTTATTTGCTCTTTGTTCTCCTTTGGTTTTTACTTATATATACATATATAAGAACTTTTTTGGTTTCTAATAAAAGGCTTTTATTTAGTTCTACAAATAGTCATTTTGTTTCTTATGTATTTCTAATAATTCATCATTTCTTCTATTTATCTAGAATTCCTAAGCTAAATTTGTCAAGCCTACAAAAACTGATAGGGCATACCAGACTTTTAAAATTTGGTTGATTTTAATTATGTCTGATGATCTTGAGAGCTACAGGACCTCTAAGGTTTCTGGCAAAAACTAAAAGACTTATTTTTACTAGTTCGGAACAGAAATAGTACATTCCATGTTTTGTTATATGGAAAAGTAGATGAGAATAGAAATAATAAAATGGTATTTATTTCCAAGGTAATTTAATTCAATCCATACTTTAAGTTGGTTTCTGATCTTTTCTCTTAATGAGGAAAAACCTATAATATGGGTACAAAATGTTAATGTTCAGGAAAGATTGGCCTTGTCCTTCAGGAAATTATATTGATTGGGATTACTTTTAGTTGTGTTGATCATTGTTAAAATTAAACGACATTCATGTGGATTAAGTAGTAATAAAAAGTGAGACTTTCTAGCAATTTTTGATCTCAATTCATTTGTCACTGATGGGCTTTCATGTGTGTACTTGAAAACAAAATATGCACAAGTGTTGCACTGGTCTGAAGATTTTGATGGTGAAATCTTCACTTAATCAGTTGTCAGCACTGTATCTAGAAATCAATCTTGGAAGTGTGTGATAATGCTCTTTTAATTAAAAATCACTGAAAAGAAATTATTGTATGCTCGTTCTTACTTTGTCTTTGTTATGTTGTATGGTATTTAAGTGAAAGGAGATTATTTACACTCATTTTGAACTTTCAAAACTGATATCTTCATTTACCATTTTCTTAATGATGGAGGAAAAAGTTAGTTGGCTTACTTTGATACATTTAGCATAGGACCTATCACATTTTTTAAGCTTTTGGTCACAGTTTTGTCACCAGAATACTAGCAATCAGACAAATTCAATGTGTAATCTAAGTATTTTAATACAGTGGTTTGAAGTGCTGCAGGTGGTAACTCCTGAACACCAAATCACATTGCTTTGCTTTGTTGCATGTTTGAATGATAGGACATTCTGTAATATAAATATCCTATTAACTAATCTTTGTGTCTTAAGTTACAGGCATTTGACTCTTGGGTCTGACAAAGGCACCAACCCCTGCTAAATCTTGAACATTGACATCAGTTAAAGCCTTGTCTTCAGACCCAGAGAAGGTGACAATCAAAATGAACTGTGTTTGTGAGACACAAAGCCAGAAATTAAAACTGTTAAATCCCTCTAGGCCCAGGGACTGTTGCAAGAGAAGTGGGTGCATTGAATTGTAAACACTGATTTTGAGGGGTAAGATTAGTTCAGAGTTTTTCTATAAATTAAACATTAATATCAAAATCACACTGTTGCAAGGCCAGCATCTGGGCCCATGTGTTTAAATAACAGCGTTTTCTTGGAGCATTGATCTGCTTTGTAACAGAAAATTGGAAATGGTTATGAAAAAGTTTATGGAAACCTTACCTTATGGTCAAACTCATTAAAATTAGATAGATTTGTTTATAAGTTTTTATTAAAATTAGGTTGTAAGTTTTTATTAAAATACACATGAATCTATAAATAAAGGCACGGATATAGCTATAAATATAGCTAGATCATGATATATACAGACAAGGTGCTAATACACAAAAATATGAAGCATATTCTTAAATGGATACACATCACTGAAATGAACATTGATATTTAAATGTGAGGTATATACTCGCAATCTGTTACCCATATAAGCCATTTTTAATTTGATTTTGTTAAAATTGAAGCATCTACTAAAAATGACCTCTTTCATCTCAGAGTAGGTCTCAACTTCCTCCAATTCTGGAGGCCCTAGCACAGCATTTCCCTGCCTTAATATATTCCATAGCCCCTTTTACTTTACTGTGCCTGGAATCACATAGGGTTTCAAAAATAGTGTTTTCAAAATTAAAACTCTAAATTAACATCAGTAACCATGTGCAATCAGTGGAAGATTTTTAACAATATTTATGCTTAGAATCAGACGGATGGCAGCAGACACTAGGCATCATTCAGGCCTTCCTAGGCAGCCTTCTCTCCTGAGACCTGCCAACCAGACACTCTGCTCAGGAAGATGCACAGCTTCCCATATGTCTGCACCTGACTGTTGCTCCAAGCTTGGATAGAGTTGATTGATCAAAGACAAAATATATGATGTTTCTTCTTGTGAATATAAATTAAGAGATGAAGAGCTGTACCTAGTGTTTACTGGGTTCTGAACTCTTAAAATAGTGTAGGTTTGAAATGCATATGTTGATAGTCACATTGAGTTTTGAGCCAAGAATCTTCATACAGTTAAACCTCACCAGTGAATGCAACATTTAGACACTGAGATTCTGAGAGATAATATTAAAGGAAATTTAAAACTAAGAACAATAATTAACATCTGTTCATTTATTTACACATTCATTTATTAATTTGTGTATTAAACAATATTAATGACATAATCATTTGTGCCAGTGTCTTTTCTGGTTACTCAAGATGTATCAATAACCACACCAAATAAAAAAACTCCCTATCTGTATATGATTTACATTTTAATGAAAGCCGAAGAACATAGACACTAACCAGGTAAATGAGGGTGCAGGGATGAGAGTGGAGGCTGACACAGGTGATGATGTTTAGGTGATCACAGCAGCCCTGCTTAGAAAGCTTCATGGATCTAAGACATGCAGAAAGTGGGGGTGAACTTTACTGAGTGCCAATTCTATTTATAAAGCAGGGGCTATTACTTTCCCATTTTACAAGTGAAGAAATAGAGAAACTTCCCACATTCACTTCATATTGCTTTGTTTTAATTTCTAAAATCTTACCATGGGTTCATTTAGTAAGTTCTTAACACAAAGATTTTCTGTTTCTTTTGGTATTTGTTGCTTAGTGTTATGCTTTCCCTAAGGAGAGAGGTTGTAACTCACCTTCAACTTCAGTATTTTTATGACCTCCTCTTTGGTCTATTTCATTCATCTCTAACAAATATTTTAAACATTTACTTATTAGAATAAATATGAAAATGCAGCTCTAGTTTTCCAAGAAACTTGCATTTATGTCTATAATGTTAAGTGTTTCTGATTGCCACGTGTTACCATGGCTACAAGAAATTATTTTAGTTTGTGAGTTTTGTAGGAAAATGGAAATTATTACTTTTTAAGCTTTTGATTCTCAATAGCTTAAAATGTATTACCTCATTTGAAAATAAAGTATACATTTAAAAAATGCAAACTATTTCCTTAACTTAGCTATAGCTGTCTCGTTTTAGGTTTTATGGAATACTTCTCTGCCAGTAAAAAACAAACAAGTTTAAATGGGATGTTTCCCCTCAAAAAAAAATAAATTAGGTATATATTTGAATAAAAGTATGCCAGAATGTTTAAGGCATTTGTGAAATTAGAAAACAAAACAACAACAACAACAAAAAACACATAAATTTCCTGTTCCAGTCTCATTCGCCAAATATATGAAAAGTAGATGCAATCATGAATTTCTTTCACCTGAATGGGGCCTCAAGAACTTCCATCCATAGTCACCATGTGGGCAAATTAATTGAATATTTCTGAATGTCCTATGTTGTGCCAGGCACTGTGCTCCTGTTGTAGTCTGTTCACATCAGTCAGGAAGCATAAGACATTATTGCAATTTTGGAGAAAATGTTTTTTCTGCCCTTGCTTTGCAAGAGTCCAAAGAATGGAGAGGGGTTTTCACAAAATAACTTTACCGTTCTTGAGAGCTGAAAAACTTTTCTTTCCAAAAGTTGAGCTCTTACAACAGCGTAAAAGAATGTTCACTGTGGAGCAGAGCTGGCTCAGCACTTTCCTACATCATCCATGGCAGTTCAGAGCATTGAGAAGGCTGGGATGGGACAATCAACTCAACTTTAAGTAGTGTTTCTTCCTGTGCTGGATAAAATTAAATGCAGCATTGTTAAGTATCAACATGGCCCAATGACATTGCCAACATTCTTTGACTTTGTTTGGAAAGGAAATCATTCGAATCCTATTGCTGGAATCACAGTCCTTCAGGCAATTCTGTCTGATACAATTGTGTGTGGGGGAAAAGTAATATTCATCTCTCTTGAACTAAAAATTCTGAGACATGAAAAACCCTAATTCTAGCTTGGTGTCTTAAATTCAATATCAAACCAATGTCTACTTACTATTCCACAATGACTCTTATATCGCACTGCATCAATGCCTAGGAGGGAATGTTCCAATTTCTGTCAACTCCTTGGAAGACTCTTGGATATGTTACTAGTTGTCTGATCAAGAATGCTCCCAAAAATCAAATTTACAGTGAACACTTTTTTTGTAACAATATGTGTATGAGGTGTAAGAGACTAACATTTACTCTGCAAAAACTGTTGCATCCCAGGCATCATGCAGTATACAAACACACACACACATACATGCAGATGTATACACACACACTCAACACTTCTGCAGGGGCAGGGTAAATTATATGTGTGTGTGTGTGTATGTGTGTGTGTGTGTCATAAACCATCTCACTTAATACTTGTTATTACCACAATACTATGGTGTCATTGTTACATGTAATTTACAAATGAGGGAACATTCTCAGAGTGTTTGAATAGCTACCCTAATTTCACTCCTTTAATAGTAAATAGACTCAATATTTGAACCCATATCTGATATTAAAGGTAGTAATATTATGACAATCATAATGGCTAACATTTATTGTTTACTGTCTATGCTGGGCAAAGTGTTTTACCAGCATTATTTTCACTTAAAAATAACAACAGCCACAGAGATTGCTTTTACTATTATATTATTGCCACTGTGTCTGGAATTGGTGGGTGCTTGGTCTTGTTGACTTCAAGAAGGAAGCTGCGGACCCTCACAGTGAATGTTACAGTTCTTAAAAATGGTGTGTCTGGAATTTGCTCTTTCTGATATTCAGAGGTGTCTGGAGTTTCTTCCTTCTGGTGTGTTCATGGTCTCGCTGATTTCAGGAGTGAAGCTGCAGATGTTCATGGTGAGTGTTACAGCTCATAAAGGTGGCATGGACCCAAAGAGTGATCAGCAGCAAGATTTATTCTGAAGAGCAAAAGAACAAAGCTTCCACAGCATAGAAGAGGACCTGAGCAGGTTGCCCCCGCTGGCTCGGGTGGACTGCTTTTATTCCCTTATCTGGCCCCACCCACATTCTGCTGATTGGTTCATTTTACAGAGAGCTGATCGGTCCATTTTATACAGAGCTGACTGGTGCATTTACAAACATTTAGCTAGACACAGAATGCTGATTGGTGCGTTTACAATCCTTTAACTAGATACAGAGTGCTGATTGGTGTGTTTACAATCCTTTTGCTAGACAAAAACGTTCTCCAAGTCCCCACCTGACCCAGAAACCCAGCTGGCTTCACCTCTCAATCCCCCCTCTAAACAGGACACCCCAACTGCTGTTGGGAATTTAGCCGATGACCACTCTAGCTACTTCCTGCTGGATAGGGGCAAAGAAGGGGCCCTGCAGTTGTAGTGTCCTGTAGAGGGGAACTCTTTAGGCCAGTGGAAGGGCTAGTGGGTCGGTCCAGGGGTCCTTGGTAGAAGTTTTAGTTGCACTCATTTGGGGTTCCATTTGTAAGACCGTCTGTAGCTTGATGGCCTTGATTCTAGAGGAAGCACATTTGACAAGCAGGTTAAAAATACAGGGCCCAAAGGCGAGTAACAGCAAGATGGCTTCCATGGGACCTAGAAAGGGGAGAAGCCATGTTGCCCAACTCCAGAAGTTGGTATAAGAGTTTGAAAGGTGTTGTCTGATTTCAGAAGCCTTTCCCTGTAAATGCCAGGCAGCATCTCACACTATCCCTGACTGGTTAGTGTAAAAACAACACTCTTCCCCTAAGAAGGTGCAGAGTCCTCCTTTCTTAACAATGAGGGGATCTAGGCCTCAGTAGTTTTGGAGAGTCACTGCAGCCAAAGAGTCTATTTAGGATGGTAGAGTAAGGAGGATTTCGTTATTTCTTGCAAACTAACTGAGAAATCCGTTGAGAGTGTGTGGTAGTAGGATAATGAAGTAGAGAGACTGGCTATTCCAGTTCCTGTAGCAGTAGCCATTCCTAACCCTATAAGTAGGGGTATTAGTTGTATGTCTCCATGCTGATAGACTTGAGCTTTGAGGGGTACTGATAAGGTCTGATTTCCCAGGGCAATGTTAACATTGGGACTTAAAAAGACTAAGGTGTAGGTGCCTGTCCAGTTAGTGGGGAGGCAGATATAGGTTGATGTTCCACATAAGAAGAACATGCCTTGGCTGGGTAGACATTTAGAAATTTACCCTGGGGGCCCTGTAAATAGGGATTTGGCCATTTGATGAGTGTTTTCAATATCCATATGAGTAGTTTGGTGGAGGGTTTTAAGTATTTTCCACTGGCTGTCTTTGAGTATAATTACTTTTCCTTCTTCTGTCGTTAACCACCCGGAGGGGAGAAAACTATGCCCCCATGAAAGTCCCCATTCTGTTTCAGTCAGGAAATACTGGGGCTTAATCTCTTGGAGGGGGTTGTTCCATACCAAGGGTCCTTCCATAGGTATTTCTAATGGGAGGTTCCACCTGGCAGCAAGTTTGGCCTCAACATCTGCCCAATGGTTTCCTTCTGCCTTTTCTCCTTCACCTTTCTGATGGCTTTGGCAGTGTAAGACTGCCACCTCCTTGGGTTTTTGCACTGCATGAAATAACTCTATAATTTCCTTGTGATATTTAATGGCAGTTCCCCAGAGGTGAGGAACTCCCTTTCTTTCCATATTGCAGCGTGGGTATGTAGGATTAGAAAAGCATACTTGCTATCTGTGTACACATTTATTCTTTTTCCCTTTCCCAGTTCTAAGGCTTGGGTAAGTGCCACTATTTCTGCTAACTGGGCGCTGGTCCCTTGTGGGGAGAGGTTTACTTTCAAGAATGGTTACATCACTAACTATGGCATAACCTGCCCTTCATATCCCCTTCTCCCCAAATGAACTTCCATCAGTATATATGTTAAGGTCACGATTAGCTAAGGGGGCTTCTAAGAGATGATCTCGGGTGGCATAATTCTGGACTATAATTTGTTGGCAGTCATGCTCGATTGGTTCCCCATCCTATGGGAGAAAAGTGGCAGGGTTGAGGGCCACACATGTATGTATTTGAAGCACCAGTCCCTCAAGGAGTAGCACCTGGTATCCAAGTAGATGGTTGTCTGATAGCCATAAACTTCCTTTGGCACCTAGTATGTCATTTACATCATGAGTAGTCCAGAGAGTGAGATCCTTTCCTTGTATTATTTTGATAGCCTCTGACACTAAGACAGTCACCACCACAACTACCCATAAACAGTGATGCCAGCCTTTTGCTACTACATCAGTTTCCTTACTTAGGTATGTCACTGGTTGTGGGGTTATCCCACGAGTCTGAGTAAGGACTCCAAGAGCTATCCCTGCTCTCTCTGTGATGTATAAAGAGAAGTGTTGTCCTGTGGGAAGGCTTAAAGCTGAAGCTTGTACTATGGCCTTCTTTAAGGTTTTGAAGGCTGTTTCTGCCTCTGGTTCCCATTCTACTAGATGAGTATTTGCCCTCTGGGTCTCCTTGATTAGAGTATAGAGGGGCCTGGCTATCTTGCTGTATCTGGGAATCCATAGTCGGCAAAAGCCGGTGATTCCAAGGAACCATCACAACTGTTTTAATGTCTTAGGGTGAGAATAAGCCAGTATAGGCTGTATTCATTCTTTGCTGAAGGTCCTGGTCCCTCTGGCTAAAATTGGGCCTAGATATTTGACCTGATGTAGGCAAAGCTGTACCTTTGACCTAGACACCTTGTACCCTTGATTAGTTAGAAAATTCAAGAGATCTAGAGTAGCCTGCTGACACGAGGCTTCCGAACTGGTAGCCAAAAGTAAATCATGCACATACTGAAGGACCAGAGTGCCTGTACTTGAGAAGTGGCCTAGATCTTCAGCCAGTGCCTGACCAAACAGGTGAGGGCTATCCCTAAACCCTTGGGACAAGACCGTCCATGTAAGTTGGGACGTGTGATCTGTGGGATCCTCAAAGGCAAAGAGAAACTGGGAGTCAGAGTGCACAGGAATACAGAAGAAGGCATCCTTGAGGTCCAGAACAGTGAACCATTCTGCTTCCTCTGATATTTGACAGAGCAGGGTATAGGGGTTGGTACAACTGGATATAGAGGAATTACTATCTCATTGATGAGTCTAAGATCTTGCACTAGTATCCACTGACCGTTCGGTTTTTGTACTCCTAGAATTGGGGTGTTGCGGGGACTGCTGCATTTCCTTACTAAGCCTTGATCTTTTAAATGTTTAACAGTATCCTGTAATCCTTTATGAGCTTCAGGTCTTAAGGGATATTGCCTTTGATAAGGAAATGTGGTGTGGTCTTTTAGCCTGATTTGGACTGGGCAGGCATTTTTTGCCCCTCCTAATTGTTCTTCCAATGCCTAGACTTTGGGTTTGATTCCCTTTTCAAGTAGGGCACAAAAAATGGATAAGAGTGTGGGACTTTCAGGCATAACAAGAAAGGCACGTGAAAAGAGCAAGGTCTCCCAATTACAACTGAGGAGGTGGGAGAAATACCTGGTTACAGGCTGTCCCAGGATTCCTTGGATGGTAACGGACCTTGAGGACAGTCATCCGAGACAGGAGATTAGCACCGAGAAGGCCACACCAGTGTCCAGAGGAAGTCTAGTTCCTGGCCGTCAATGGTTAAACGTACCCGGGGCTCAGTGAGGGTGATGACATGGGCTGGCACTTGCCCTGGGCACCCTCAGTCCTGTTGGATCATCTGGCTGGGGGCTTCTCACCCAGAGAACCTTTGTCCTCTGGGGCAGTGTACCTCCCAGTGATTGCCTTGGCATAGTGGACATGGATGAGGGGGCGGCTTGTTTCTCATTGGACAATCTTTTTTTAAGTGTCCTTGTAAACCACACTGATAACAAGCCCTGCTGGGTGATTGGCCTGCTCCTGCTACATTTTCTGTCCTCTCTGAACCACCAGGCTTTGTTTGTCTGTTGGCCATGACTAAGGCTGTGGTTTTTCTCTGATCTCACTTTTCCTTTTGGGCCTGTTCCTCTTGGTCCCTATTATGGAATACTGAGGTTGCCAGGTTTAATAATGCTTCGAGATTTTGTTCAGGGCTCAGGGCTTGCTTTTGGAGCTTTCTCCTGATAACTGTGGCTTTTTGGATAATAAACTTATCTTTTAGAATCAATTGACCCTCGAGTGATTCAGGTGAAAGTAGAGTATATTTTCTTAAGGTCTCCTGTAGCCATTCGAAGAAGGTAGAGGATTTTCTTCCTTTCCCTGAGTTATGGTGGACATCATTGAATAATTCATGGACTTTTTCCTAATTCTCCTTAGTCCTTCTAGAACACAGGTCAACAGATGTTTACAACTCCAGTCCCCATGATCTGAGTCAAGGTCCCAGTGGGGATCCATACTGGGGACAGCTTGCTAACCAGTAGGGAATTTGTCCACTTCTTCAGCTGTCATTCTATCATTTACTTGACTAAGATACTAGGTATCTCCAAACTCTTGGACTGCAGTCAAAGCTTCATTCTTTTCATTAAAGACCAAGGTTTGATCTAACAATAGTTTGACATCTTTCCAAGTGAGATAGAAGGTTTGCCCTAGACCCTGTAGGACATCCATGTACCTATCAGGATCATCTGAAACCTTCCCCAGGTCTGCCTTGATCTACTTTAAATCAGAGAGGGAGAAGGGGACATGAACCCGGGTTGGGCCAAACTCCCCCTCCCCCTACAACTTGAAGGTGAAATAACCGATAGCCTGGGGGTTTTTGTGGTCCTTTGGAGATTTATTTGCTTATTTCCTTCTGGGCAGGGGAGATTAGAGGAAGATTATCATTAATAGGAAGGGGAGCTAGGATACAGGGGTAAGCTGAGAAGTCTTCCTGTGGGATGTAAATTGCAAGCTTTATATAATTGTGTATTCTTCTTCAAGGAAAAGAAAGCTTAGAAATAAGGTATTTCACTCCATTTGCCTTCCCTCTTACAGAAAAGGTCAAGCTGCAGGATAGTATTGTAATTTATATTTCCCTCAGGTGGCCATTTTTCCCTATCAGAGAGAGAATATTGGGGCCAACCTGAAGTGCAGAAAAAAGTGAGCCACTGCTTTTTCAGGCTTTGCGAGTCAAATTGGTCCCAATGGCTTAGGATGCATTTCAAGGGTGAGCCTGTTGATGCCTGAGTATTTCCCATCTGAAAGACAAAACCACCCATGGTTTTGGTTTGGTTTGTGTCTCCCTCTGCCCAAGAACCTGCAAGAGTCCCTGGATCCTGCTGATTGGAATAGTTGCCTCACCAATGCAGCAGCAGAAACAACCCCTGCCCAAGAACCCACAATGATCCCTGGACCCTGCTGATCAGAATAGTTGTGCTGACTGACACAGCAACAGAAACACTAGTCTTCCTCCCAGACCACAAGGAGGACCAAGGAAGGTTGGATTTAGTGACCTTTACCAACACATTCTCAAAAATCTGCACCCTTGCCTGTCCTCCTAGACCACAAAGAGGACTGAGAAAAAAATCAAATTTAGTGACCCTTACTGATGTATTCTCAAAAACCTGTTAGAGTCTTAAGCATCTCCTGTTAGTATTGGGACCTTACCAACATCCTATAAAGATGTTATGCCCCAACAATGAAGTGGAGGGCCATATCCTGAGGGAGGGAAGGGATCGCCAGGGTTGGAAGAGTGACACCTTTTGTCCTCACTTATATGAATAGGAAGGATACAATTTCTGAGGATCTTCATATCCTAGCTTCAGGAATAGCTTTTGTTAGGCCTACTAGTCTGAGGGATCCTTAAATTCCAGATAGTCTCCCCTACAATAGGGCTTTGGGCAAAAATTCTGTCTTTCTGATTTGTGAGCCCAGGTGCCTCAAGAAGGTAACAGAGTCCTGGAGTTTATACTAGAAATCATTCTTACAAGAGAAACTAGAAAAGCACCAGAAACAGGGAGTGGTTTTTAGAAGCGGGACTAGCCTCAGAGAAGAGAAGCAAGAGGAAGTTTGTCTGACTGGCATTAGGACCCAGGAGACAAGGGTCAGGATAGATAGGATAGATGGATGCATCTTGCTTGGGTGACATGACTTTGAGAGCTCTGCTCATGGCCGCAGGGTCAACCAACTTGTTGTCAGGACCCCAGAGCAGAAGGGCTTTCCTCTCTGTTGACCCTCAGCTCAGCCCAGAAGTACAGGAAAAGCAGAAACTGGTTCCAGGCAAACCAACACTCCCAACGCTGAAAAGCCAGGGGTTGTTAGAGAGCCCTTTTCCAGAAAGCCTGACACTCGTGTCTATAGTCCAGCGGCTGCACTAGTCGCTTTTGACTTGCTGACAGGTGCCCGGTATTTAGCCCCCAAATTCTAAGGAAAAATAGGACAGAATACCAAGTGAAAGGGGTCTGATGGTACTCACCACTTGGTGATAGGCGATAGTCTCACCACTTGGCAATAGGTGATGGTCCCTTTATGGTCACCAAAATGTATCCAGAATTGCAGGGTTCTTGGTCTCACTGACTTCAAGAATGAAGCCATGGATCCCTGTGGTCAGTGTTACAGTTCTTAAAGATGGTGTGCCCGGAGTTTGTTCCTTCTAACGTTCAGACATGTCTGGAGTTTATTCCTTCTGATGGGTTTGTGGTCTCTCTGACTTCAGGAGTGAAGCTGCAGACCTTTGCAGTGAATGTTACAGTTTATAAAGGCAGTGCATCTGGAGTTGTTCATTCCTCCTGGTGGGTTCATGGTCTCATTGAATTCAGGAGTGAAGCTGCAGACCTTCGCAGTGAGTGTTACAGCTGATAAAGGTGATGTGGACCCAAAGAGTGAGCAGCAGCAAGATTTATTCTGAAGAGTGAAAGAACAAAGCTTCCACAGGATGGAAGGGGACCTCAGCGGGTTGCCACTGCTGGCTCAGGTGGCCTGCTTTTATTCCCTTATCTGGCCCCACCCACATCCTGCTGATAGGTTCATTTTACAGAGAGCTGATTGATCCATTTTACAGAGAGCTGATTGGTCCTTTTTACATAGAATTGATTGGTCCATTTTACAGAGAACTGATTGGTGCATTTACAAACCTTTAGCTAGACACAGAGTGCTGATTGCTGTGTTTACTATCTTTTAGCTACACAGAAAAGTTCTCCAAGTCCCCACCTGATTAGCTAGACACAGAGCACTGATTCATGCTTTTACAAACCTTTAGCTAGACACAGAGTGCTGATTGGTGTGTTTACAATCCTTTAGGTAGATAGAAAAGTTCTCCAAGTCCCTACCTGACCCAGAAGCCCTGCTGACTTCCCCTCTCAGCATCATTTGATAGATGAAGAAAGAGCCCAAGAAACAAAGAGCTCTAAGAAAGTGAAGGCAGAGACCGCCAGAAAACCTCATGTAAGTAGTTCATCCTTGTTGTTTAGGACTCCCCACTACATATCACTCAGCTCCCGTGTTCCTAAACTCAGTCTGTGCCAATTTATTTCTAATTGTGTGGGTTTGAGAACCCTTAACAGCATTCCTTGAAACAGTCACATTCTTTCCCTAAATCTTTGCGGAAAATAATCCATAAATAATTAGTGACTAAGATTTGTCATGGTATATTTAGAAGGAAACAAATATTTTCTGTCACACGCATCTGTGAGAAGAGACCACCAAACAGACTTTGTGTGAGAATAAAGCTTTTTAATCACCTGGGTGCAGGCGGGCTGAGTCGGAAAAGAGAGTCAGTGAAGGGAGATGGGGTGGGGCCGTGTTATAGGATTTGGGTAGGTAGTGGAAAATTACAATCAAAGGGAGTTGTTTTCTGTTGGCCACGGGCGGGGGTCACAAGGTGCTCAGTTTAGAAGGAATTTCACAAGATAATGTCATCAGTCAAGGCAGGAACCGGCCACTTTCACTTCTTTTGTGATTCTTCACTTGCTTCAGGCCATCTGGATGTATACATGCAGGCTTGTGCTCAGAGACCTGACATTTTCTTCTTCTGTGTACATTATATTGTAACAAAAAATGAAAATGACAAAGCAGACCATTAAAAATAAAGATCCATACATTTTTAATGATTGTTATTGATATAAATTTCATAATTACATAGGCTGTATAAATTCACAGCCTTTTGCTCCTAAACTTATATTTTGTGAATTCCTCTAAAACATTTGAGCTTCTGGCCACATTATTTCACAGAGGAATAATAGGTCTTCTACGTCATCTTGCTGCTTGGCTTGACAAAAACACCTGGCACTGCAGTGCAGAGGCATCTCTTTTTTAATAGAGGTTCATCTGTCACTGTGTGTGGAGGTTTCCCAGAAATAAATCATCACTTGCAATTCAACTTCACAATCATCTGTGATTATGAGTTGGACAAAATGTCAAATAATCTATATATACAGCTCAATTTATGGGAGATCATTTGGTAGAAATGAGGAATCCAGTAAAGGGAATATTTACCTCCTGCTGATCAAGCTTAAGTGATTGAAGTTTATACTCCCATCTCATTCAGTGTTGCCCAACAAGATCAGGTGTTCATCTCAAACTTCAATGAAGCAGATTGGGAATGTTTGTTTTTCTCATTTCTGTTGTTCTTGAGGATAAAGATTATCCTTAGCAGTTATGAAAAACAATGATATCTTTTTACTGCATCACCAACTTTTGTTCATTATGAAATCCTATGACAGTAACAACAGTTATTTGGGGGAAAAAATCCAGCTTAGATATTCTAACCTTAAAAAGTTAATAGACATTCTCTTGTGATTCTTTTTCCTATTACATTTTTGTTTATGTTGTAAATCACAGTTACAGTGTCACATAGATACAGCCTCAACTTAGACTTGAGAGGTAGAATTCTCTTAACTAACAACTGAGAGGCACATTTTCTAATTCAAATTTAGCTTTAGAGTTTACTGCACATAAAGGAGACCCTTAAAGAAAATTTGATTGTTTTCTAGGTTGAGTAATGAAAACCTTCTTAGGCCCATGATTTTGCATAAATTTGCAAGTAGCCATAACCACTCAGTGGGTTCACCTTGCCCACTGCCTAGAGAGAGCCAATTTATCAAGACAGAGGAATTGCAATAGAGAAAGAGTAATTCACACAGAGCCAGCTGTATGAGAGACTGGAGTTTTATTATTACACAAATCAGTCTCCTGGAACATTCAGGGAACAGAGTATTTAAGGTTAATTTGTTGGGTGCGGGAAGGCCAGTGAGTAGAGAGTGTTGATTGGTTGGGTTGGAGATGAACTCATAGGGAATTCAAGCAGTCTTCTTGCACTGAGTCAGTTTTTGGGTGGAGGTCACAAGATGAAATGAGCCAGTCTATTGATCTGAGTGGTGCCAGCTGATCCATCAAGTGCCAGGTCTGCAAAATATCTGAAGCACTGATCTTCGCAGCAGTGTAAGGAGGATCAGAATCTTGTAGCATCCAGCTGCATGACTTCTAAACTATAATTTCTAATCTTGTGGCTAATTTGTTAGTCTAGTCCTCAGGCAAGAAAGGGATTTGCCTTGGGAAAGGCCTGTAATTAATATAATCTTTGTTTTAAACTATAAACTGAGTTCCTCTCAGAGTTAGTTCAACCTACACCCAGGCTGAACAAAGAGTTTGGAGGTTAGAAGCAAGATGGAGTCGGTTAGGTAAGATCTCTTTCACTGTCTCAGTTACATTTTTGCAATGGTGGTTTCATAGCTGTAGATTAAAAACTAAAAATAGCATCATTATTGCTTGGAAAATAACAAAACATGACTCGTAAGATGAGGCAAAGGAAAGCCTCAGGTATATGATGGGTTCAGGTACATCACGACAGTGGTGAGGGTTATTCTTTCTGAGGTTCCTTTGCATAATTCCCAAGTCACAAGTCTAGGGAAATAATAGATTTTATTTGCACCTGAGATATTTTATGCCTTTGAAACTGGACCTAGTCTTTATTTTTGTATTTATAACTTTTATTCTGAAAAATGCTCCTAATTACAAAATCATTTTTAAAATATTAACTTCATGAAGCATGAAAGAAGTTTCCAAAGAGACACAAAATTATAGACATAATTGATATATACATATATATTTATATGCATATTTTATTTATAGCATATATAAATGTATATATGTGTGTATATATGTGTGTGTATATATACACACACACACAAATTTTTGTGGCATATAAGTGATAATGTGTTCTCTCTCTTTTCCTTTCTCTTTCCCACCCTCTATTGGCAAAATAGAAATAAATCACAGAAATGACGATCTTCAGACATCAATTTAATTCATGCTTACTCAATTTGGGGTAGCTATGAAGGATAAAGCTTTTTCAGTAAATTAAAACTGAGTGGTTTGAAAAAGCTCAGTTGATATGAAAATGTTTATTAAATTGTAAAGACTGACAGCTGGATTCATTAAGTGATGACATTTTCCATGCAAACATGAGGATCATTATATCAAAGAAGGTTGGTTTTGGCTGTAGTTGGGGAACAGTCATGTTTTTAGGATTCAGTCATTGTTTCTGATGTCAGAGCTATATATTTAAAAAGTAGAAAATTTAAGAAGAGTAAGAGGCCATGACAATGTGTATTTTAAATTCTGCATTCAAAATATTCATATTGAATATTCCAAGCCACTAAAATATTTAAAATTTTAATAATGAGTGATGTTTCTGTTTTGTACTTTGAAACACCTCCATCTTTTGTGACATGACGGGTTCCCATTAACTGCACAAGAACATGACCAAGGAAGTTTGACAAATGTTTATTGGCTGAGTTGACTGGTAAGGTGTGATAGATTGAAGACAAGAATGATGAGTAATAGAAAATCTCAGTGAAGACTTCTCTCTTGCTTAACCTTATCTTAGGCATTTTAAAACTTTTCCAAACTTGTAATATTTGAATCACAAATAAAAATAGATGTTATTACTAGAAAAAAAATCAAAAAACGGGCAAAGGATATGAACCGATACTTCTCGAAAGAAGACATTTATGTGGCCAATAAACATATAAAAAAACCTCAACATCACTGATCATCAGAGAAATGCAAATCAAAACCACAATGAGATACTATCTCATGCCAATCAGAATGATAATCATTAAAATGTCAAGAAGCAATAGATTCTGGTGAGGCTGTGGAGAAATAGAATGCTTTTACACTGTTGGTAGGATTGTAAATTTGTTCAGCCACTGTGGAAGATAGCGTGGTGATTCCTCAAGGATCCAGAAGCAGAAGTACCATTTGATCCAGCAATCCCATTACTGGGTATATACCCAAAGGAATATAAGTCATTCTACTATAAGACAATGCACACATATGTGTATTGCAGCACTATTTACAGTAGTAAAGACATGGGATGAACCCAAATGTCCATCAATGGTGGAATGGAAAAAGAAAATGTGGTACATATACACCATGGAATACTACATAACTGTAAAAAGGAATGAGATCATGTCCTTTGCAGGGACATGAATGAAGCCAGAAGCCATCATCCTTAGCAAACTAACACAGGAACAGAAAACCAAACACCAGAGGTTCTCACTCATAAGTGGGAGTTGAACAATGAGAACACATGGACACAGGGAAGGGAACAACACACCCCATGGCCTGTTGGGGGATGAGGGGTGAGGGGAGGGAACTTAGAGAATAGGTAATAGGTTCAGCGAACCACCATGACACGCATATACCTATGTAACAAACCTGCATATTCTGCACATGTATCCTGTTTTTCTTTTTAGAAGAAATAAAGAAAAACAAAAATAAAAAAATAAGTGGATGTTATTTATGTCACTTAAGAATCTATTCCTATACTGGGACTGAAATGATACTCCCTCATTTGAGACACAGGAGGGTTATTTCATTTATTTTCAACATTACTAGAAGTAATAACTCAGAGCTAAAATATGTATATTTATAAAATTAAGTATAAATTCATACCTAGAAAAGGTATTGTTATGCCTGAATAAAAGTTTCTGGTTGTATAACAGGCTTATCGGGCAATCCTGGAAATCCAGAAGTAAGCCATAGCTTTAATATGTGATCTAAGAAAGATTTATGCATGCTAGGATATGATACGAGATTGGACTGCCAGTTCCATCAATCTAAAATAGTTGCTGATAAATAAGAGTTGTGCAATGCATTTGAAGTAGTGGTTTCCAAAAACTTGGGCACCTTCATGAGGATGGAACAGTGAATCCTTCCAAGGTCATACTTCCTTCTGTATTGCTGGTGCTTCTAGAGTTGCAGAAAAAACAGAAAAGTAGTCTGGATAATGAACATAGGAGATGAATTCTGACATATCAGGAAACTCACAGATCAATGGGAAGGCAAACTTTAAAAAATAATAAAGAGCAGGGAAGCTCCTGGGGCTTCACAGAAAACACTGTTTAAATTTGAGAATGTCTCCAGTGGAGTACATGGTATGGAACCATTTTCTTGTTCTTGGATCACTTACCTAATGACTAGAAATCCTGAGAGAAGCATAAAATGATGTGTCACCATTCAGCTAAAGGAGGGTTGTGCCCCTTGATTGATGGTCCCACCTAGTCAGCCCCTGATGTGGAAATAAATTGAGCATAGTCATCAAAGAGGGATGGATTGGGGGCAACAGGACACTGAACTCTCCTCTGCCCCCACCCTCAGCGAGTCTGACTTGTTTCTTGCAGTCCTCATGTTTGTGCTGCCTCTTGCCCTCAGCCTCTTAAAAGCTTAACTGCACACCTACGTCATGACTCCAACTGTATTTCAATTGTAGAATAATGTTCATTTGGAGATTTTCTCTTTCTCTTCTTCCTCCTTCTCATAATGAGCCCATAAAATCAAAGGCTTTTATTTATTTCAGGCTTTTAAGCAAAAGTCAATAATGAATTTTAATTACCGCCTGGGTTTATTTTATGTTTAGAACTAAAAAAGCAAAGAAACAAAAAACCCATAACACATCACATTCTTTATATCTTATTTTTGTTCACTGCAATATTCTTGGCCTTGCGATAGAGCCTAGAATAGAAATATGTATTTGTCAAAGAAATAAATCAATGCTTTTCTTTATATATGGTATCTATGTTTCCTAACTTGCTCATCCAAATAATTCCTACTCTTCTTTTAAGTTTTGAGGATTGGGTTATCATAATTCAGCCAAACCACATTAAGGTTTGGCTCAGGCATCATTTGATTCTGAACTCCCAAACTAGCTTAGTGCCCTTCCTGTTTTTGTAGTACTTAGACTTTTTTCTACCACAATAATTACAGCAGTATATTAAACATTTGTTTGCAGATGTTTCTGGTCTACAAACTGTAAGCTTTTTAAAGACAAAAAAATATATATATATATATATCTTTGTCTTCCATGAGTATTCCTAGGAACCGTCACATAAAGTAGTTACATTTCCATGAACCAGATTGTCAAGGTTCAAATCCACATTTGGACATTTGACATTTTCGAACTCATCATCTGAGGCAGAGATTATCCACAATTGTGAGGCTGGCAGGGTAGCATTAAGTACTGAAGTGCTCCATATTTCTATTAGGAAGGTCAATATTTAAAAAAAAACACTTCTGGGGTGTGGGTGGTCTGAGGTTGGTACCGGGAGGAAGGGCACACACAGAGAATAGGGAACTGGTTTACTGGAGAGGAGATATAAGCCCCAGAAAGTGTGGGTCTCTGTTTGGAGAGATGCGGTGAGGTGTTCCACAGGCCAGGGCCAGGACTGTGAGCTCACCAATGGAACGTGAGTTCTGTGTGCAAAATTGAAACACAGCACTCAGCTCTGTGAGATCCCCAAACACCAGTTTGGAAGCCATGCATCAACAGCCACAAGTAACAAAACAGAAGCACACAAGAACTGAAATAGTAACATCTTTTCTCTTGCAGTGTTCCTATAGTGCTCTCAATGAACAAAACTTAACAGAATGTTTTCCATGAAGGAGAAATGCAAAGCATACAACTTTATTATTGCACAGCAAGTGATGATCACCATAAACTGATAATTACAACAGTCCAATCAATTTCTATATACACCTTTCTCCACAAATTGCAACACCTGTACACCTCAATATTATCAGCTAAGAAGACACAACAGTCCTTTTTATAGGCGAAGTTTTAATATTTTCCTAAGATGAAAAGAAGCACAATCCCAAAATTCCTTGTATCTATCTGGCTATATTAAATACTCTGAAAATTTAGTTGCAGTCCCAGTGAATATTCTATTACTTAAAGATTGTAAAGTAATACTTGAAATGGAATAAAAATGAGAGAGGAAGAGGAAAATTAAATAGCTTGCGTAACTAAGCATATACATATACAATAAAAGAAAATATCCAAAGCTACAAGAGCCCTCATATCTGAAATTGCTCAAGCAGCTGTAGTTAATTAATATTGATGGCTTCCTTCTTCCATTACACATTCCATATTTTTCTCATGCTCAGCCAGAACCTCTGCTGGTCTTATTTCTTTTTTCCTATTTATTTATTTATTTACTTATTGCTTTTTGGGATGGAGTCTCACTCTGTAGCCCAGGCTGGAGTGCAATGGCGCAGCTCACTGCAACCTCCACCTCCCGGGTTCAAGAGATTCAACCTGCCTCAGCCTCCCAAGTAGCTGGGATTACAGGCACCCACCACGCTTGGCTAATTTTTGTGTTTTTAGTAGGGATGGGGATTCACCATGTTGGCCAAGCTGGTCTCGAACTCTTGGACCTCAAGTGATCCTACTGTCTCAGCCTCCCAAAGTGCTGGGATTTCAGGCATGAGCCACCATGCCTGGCCATTCTTATTTCTTTATATGATGGAATGACCCAAACATTTATTTCTGAATGGTCTGCATCTCCAGTTACCCTGCCATTTTGTATTAAAACTGATTATGTATGGAAACACTAAGACAATGTTCCAGAGAATCCTCTGCGTTTCAGTCACATTGTTCCTAAACAATCACATGATGATGTGCTGAGAACAGAGTTACATTGTAGGGTCTCAGGTAAGCAGTTAAATGTTCCAAAACAGAAGGAACCTGTGCCATTTTTTTTTTTTTTATCAGAACTGATTTGCCAAAACTAATTGCATAGCACTGCCAACAGAAAAAGAAGGCAGGGAATTATAATTATCTATGTGCACAAAAGACAGGAGACTTGGGTAGGGGTGAGCCCTAGAAGTATATACAAGAATAATCAAAGGAACTTTCAGCAACAAGTATTACTATATGATCACCAGTATTCATTGCATCATCTCCTTTCAAGTACCGCTATTTTCTTTGCCCACATGAATTCCGTATATGCTCTGGTGACACAAAGTGATACTGCTTATTAGAGTTCAGTCTCTTTTTCATTCTGACTTCTTTCACTTATAATTGGAATTTATGGAATTTTATGATTTTTTTTCTAAAAGTAGCATGCTTTGAAGCAAATAACAAATCTATCTAGATAAGTATATATGAAATTAAAGGTGACAAATTATGAATAAATGCCCAGAAGTTTTCTATTCATAAACGTACAAATGTGAGAGAGTTTTGATACTCCCTCATTTGTACAAATAAGCAGTACAGAAGGTGCTCAGGAAACCTCACTTATTTCATCTTTTGTCTTTGCCGCCAATTGTGTAAAATTAGGCAAGTTATTTGTAATCATTCTTTGTTTCAGTTTGCTTTGGGAAAACGCTGTTTTTAAGGGTTTGCAGAACTCTTTAAACCCAAATAGGGGCTATCTATAGGACCATGGGCCTTAGTTTAACAATGCTTGGAAGAAATACTATTTCAGTCATGACTGTGTTCTGCTGAATTTTGAGAAACCTGACTACAGTGACACAATAAAACAAGAAGGCTTTCTTGTTTCTTCTCACATAATAAGAATTCTGAAGGTTGGCAATTAAGGGCTGCTGTGATAATTTGATAGTACCATCAGTGTCATATGGATTCCACTCCCACTTCACCACCTCTGTTCTTTTATGTTTCTTATTGTTTTAATTTCATCTGCACAAGAAGGAAGATGAATGTGGAGAAGGCAAAGGGCAAGAGCCAGTTTCAAAAAGAAATGTGTGTTACTTAGGGCTTTTTAGTAATCACAGAATTGCTTTCCTGGAAGTCCTGTAGCCTCTGCTAACAGATTATGGCCTGGAATATGGAACATGATTGCCTCTAGCTGCAAGGGGCTGACACAAATAAAATCTGTATTCAGTAAGCAAGAAAAGAAAAATGAGTATTGATTAAGCAACCAGCAGTGTTTGCCACAGATAATTAAGCTCAGTTTTGCACTTTTATTCCAGAAACTTCATTTAATTTTTCTTCCTCTTTCTGTCTCTGTCTTAACAGGGCATTAAACTTTACTTATAAAAACAATTTTTGTCCTTTTGCAATTAATATAAGCATCAGGTATGACCAGATACTATTTTCACCACTAAAGATTGATAGTCAAGTCATACGTGGTACTACTTTCATGGAATGTATATTCATACTTCAATATATAGTTGACTGGCCCATCTCAATGGAGTCTCACAAGAAAATTAAGCCCTAATATCCTATGATATAAACTGTTTGCAATGAATTATTTTTAACAGTATACATCTACATGGCATTAGTTACATACTATTTTTAGGAAAATTGGGAAATTAGTCACTCATAATTTTTACTGTTTAGATAAGTAACTACAGCAGAGAGGGGCATATAGGTAAATTAATTAATTTTTAAAGGAATGTCAAAGAGTGATAACCATTATGAAGAAAAGCATAGGATGTTGTATTTAACAAATGATTGGTGAAAGAAATCGGACACATGAAATACTATACCCAGCAAAACTATTCTTCAAAAATGAAGAAGAAATTAAGAAATTAAGTGAAGAAGAAATTAAGACATTCTTATATAAACAAAGATAGTAATTCATTACTCGTAGAATTGTAAGAAATACTAAAATGAGTCCTTCAGGCTGAAATAATTAAACGGTATCTCTGATCCACATGAAGAAACAAAAAGCAATGGTAATGGTAACAATGGGCAAATATAAGGCAGGATAAATGCATTTTTGTTTGTAATGCTGTTCTTCTCCTAAATAATTTAAAAGGCAATTGCAACCACACACAGTGGCTCACGTGTATAATCTCAGAACTTTGGGAGGCCAAGGTGGGTGGATCACCTGAGGTCAGGAGTTCAAGACCAGCATGGGCAACATGGTGAAACCCCGTCTCTACTAAAAATACAAAAATTAGATGGGTGCTGTGGCTCATGCCTGTAATCCTAGCTACTCAGGAGGCTGAGAGAGGAGAATCGCTTGAGCCTGGGAGGTGGAGGTTGCAGTGAGCAGAGATTGCGCCATTACATTCCGGCCTGGGTGACATAGCAAGACTCCTTTTCAAAAAACAGGCAAATGCATAAGGTAATAATAATAAATCTGTATTGTTTTACATTGCAAAGGATATATTTTTTATAGCAATAATAGCAATAACGAGGAGGTAAGAAACAAAATTATATTGGAGCAAAATTTTTGTATATTATTACATTTAGGTGCTATTAATTTGTACCAGATTGATTTGATCTAAAATGTTCATTTGCATCCTTAAGGCAACCATTAAGATAATTTAAAAAAATAGACACTGAAAAGGAGTGTTAAAATGGTACTCTATAAACTCTGTGTTTTACACAAAATGCTATATTTTTGTAAAATAAAGGCAGTAATAAAATAACTCAGGAACAATTGCATGACAATAACCCTCATTCAGTACAAGATAGAACAATTAGGCAGAAAATAACAAGGACAAAAACATAAGCTAATGAGACCCACCAGATATCTACAGATACTCAACTGATAACAGCAGAAAACATTATTTTCAAGTACACATGGAACACTCTCAGGTATAGTCATATACAAGAATAAATTAAAAACTATAAAAACCACACAAAGTATATTTTGTGACCAAAATAGTATTAAATTAGAAAACATTAACAGAAAGAAATTTAGAAAATTCGAAAATTTGCGGAAGTTAAACAACACACTCAAATAATTGATGAGTCAAAAATAATCACAAGGAAATTTAAAATACAGGTTGAGATGAAGAAAAATGAAAACATAATATGACAAACCTAACAGTAAGGAACTAAAAGAGTGCTCAGAGAGAAATGGCCAATGATGTGAAGATGAAATACATAGTGAAATGCTTTACTGGATTTCTAGGTATTCTTTAATCCTGTCAAGCTGACACCTAGGATTATGTCCATGAGTCCACCCCTTGTCAACTGGGCACCTACACGTATCTCCTGAAACCATACTTAATTTCCAAATAAAGAAAATAACAATTATGATTCAAACCCATCCTCAAAATGGAGTATTATTCACCAATAAAATGAAAGATATACCAGTACATGCCACAACATGGATTAACCTTGATACCATTATGTATGCTCATGAAAGAAACAAGACAAAACATCCATATACTAATTATTCAACCTGTATAAAATGTCTAAAATAGGCAAATTCATAGAGACTGGAAGTAGATTTGTGTTTGCCAGTGGCTGGGGGAATGACAAAATGGGAGCAAATACTAACCGGTATTGGGTTTCGTTTTGAGGTGATAACAATGTTCTTAAATAGTTGTGATGGTTGCACAATTCTGTGAATATACTACTTAATTTTACCATTTAAAGGAGTGAATTTTATGTTATATGAATTATATCTTGATAAAGCTATTACATTATGTTTGAATGGGAAGGGATCAATGGCTTTGATTTGGACACTTTATGTTTTAATATACCCAATAAACACCCAATACAATATGTTAAGATACATATATAAAAGACTGCAATTCAAAAGAGAGGTCACAGCTAAAAATGGAAATTTAGGCACCATCATCATACAGCTTTAAATTCTAATTTAAAACCTGGGTGTAGTCAGAGTCTTCTAAACATGGAGGTGACAAAATTTTCTTTTAAAAAACAGACATATATATATATACACACACACATATATACACACACACACACACACATATATATAACTACACTTACACACATAGAGAGACCAAGATGTAAAATAAGAATATTATGTAGGTACTTATATATTTATTGATATAATTAATAATAGAATAATAAGTATATCTATTTGTAATACAGATCAACTGATAACAAAAATGGAATCTTTTGTGGGATATTCCTTTACTTAATTAGGATTAAAAGTTAGTGTTCTTTATCTCCAAAATCAACTGCAAATATGTGTCTTTTAATGCTGACCTGGAATGAGATTTTATGTTTCATCTTTAAAATGTCTTTTCCCACAGGTGAAGACTGCCAAATACTGATGTCAGTCAATGAGCATTTGATTTTAGCTGAGTACATTTATTGTTTGGAAAGCAATTATAGAATTCTATTATTCTTCTCTTGATATTTGACTTTCAGCATACCCTTACATTGTAGGTTAACTTCCAAACAAAGGCTAAATGACAGCTCTTCAATTGTTTGCTTCAATAGATTTGAAATATGAATATTTCTTCCGCCTTTGCATTGATGTATGAAACCTGGAATGCTGGAATTGGAGTTTGAACTTGAAGTGTATCCATTGCACAGATATGTGAGGGTGTGGAGACTGCCCCTCCTGTTTCCTGTTTTAACTTTAGACAGCCCATGACATGTACAAAGCAGGCTGACTTTCCTTCAATTCAAGCAGCATTAGACATGATGGCAAAGATGTCTCCACAGGTGTGTGTTGTATACATTTGCACAGGGCTTCACACTTAGAAGGGTCCAGCAGTTGGTTTAATGTGCTGCTGTCATAGCCCTGAGATTTTAAATATTTTTTTCTTTCAACTTGAGATACATAAAATATTCATATCTGCTGTTCCTTGCCACTCCGTTTGCATATAGTCTTCATGATGCCTTAAGAACGCAGGGGACACATGACATATGAGAGCTGAGTGAGACTCAAAGCAAGTACACAATAAGCATGCTACATCTGCAACTAAGTGGAATGCTGACTGTCCACAAGTCCACACATTCTGTTCAAATCAGAACTTGATTTGAGGCAATGACATTCGGAGAAACACAAACAATCAAAGAACATTATCATACCCTTCCTTACTCAAGCCAAGTTCCTATATTCACCAACCAACTATGCTGAGAAATGGTGACACTGAAGGAAAGGGAAAGATGAGGCAAACAACAGTTCCTTTCTTTTTGTGCTTCCCTACTCATCAGCAAATCAATGGTTGCATTTTGGTGGAATATAAGTATATCCGGAATTAGAATAAAAAGTTGAGTTACTTTTATGACATGTGTTTTAGTCAGGGTTCTCCAGAGAAACAGAACTGATCGGAGACAGATATGGAGAGACATGTACAAGGAGGACTTACTGGAGGAATTAGCTCACTTATTTATGAAGGCTAGAAATCCCATGATAGGCCATCTGCAAGCTGGAGAACCAGGGAAGCTGGCAGCCGGCTCAGTCCAAGTCCAAACACCTCAGAAACAAGGAAGGTCGATGATGTAACTCGCAGTCCAAGGCCTAAGGCCCAAGAACCCAGAATACTGCTGGTGTGAGTCCCAGAGTCCAAAATGGTAGAACCTGGAGTTTGGATATTCAAGGGCAGAAGAAAGGAGTACTGACTCCAGGAGAGCGGTTCATTCTTCCCCCATCTTTGGTTCCATCAATGCCCCCAGACGGTGAGATACTGACCACTCACACTGAGGGTGGATCTTTCCCACTCAGTCCACTGACTCACACACCAGTCTCCTCCAGAAACACCCTCACAAACACACCTGGGGCAGACCAACATTTAATAAAGAGCAAAACCACCTGTGTTTTTCTTTCAGCAGAATAGGGACAGGCTCATTGCCTACTAAATAACTGAGAATAAATAATGGGTTGTTATCTATCTGAGTCTCCCTTAATTGAGTCAAGTTGACACCCCACATCAACCATGACAAGATGTTTCCACTGTTCTGGTACAAATATACCTTATAGTCATGTATGAGCCACAAAAGACAAATTATATAATTTTGATAATTCTGCATAGGTTTAATGCTCTTCTATGTGTCTTAAATTGTCATTGTACCATATACGGATGAATGTGAAAATTCATTTTTAGGGTGTGAAGCAGCAGGGTAGAGTTATGAGAGCACCTCATATCATCTCTGTTACAAATTCCCAACTCTGCCATAACAGTGGTAAAACAGTCCTAAAAGCAATAACTAGTTAATGAGTACAGCTGCTTTCCAGTGAATCTTTATTTGTGGACTTTGAAATTTTACTTTGAGGTACAATGAAATATAATTGTCTATTGATTTTTTTCAACCATTTAAAGTTTTAAAAACTGTTCTTGGCTTGCAGAGCATTCAAAAGCAGATGGCAGGCTGGATTTGGCTCAAGGGCTGTATTTTGATAATCTCTGATCTAGAGAAAAGAAATATAAAAGAAAGGGATGTGGCTCAAGACCAAACCTTAGAACACTAATATTGAGTGCTTTAGAGGAAGAGGAGACAGTTTAGGAGAAGGAAAGAGTGGCCAGAGACATGGAAAGAAATCCAGGATCATGTAGTTTCATGCACTGAGGAACTTCAAAACTGAAGGCATGCTGAAACTGTGTCCTGTTCAGCTGACACCAGCCATGGTAATCAGCACTGGCAGGAAGAGATGAGTTCACCAGTGATCTCCTGGAGCACAATCTCAGTGGAATGATTTGGAAGATTAGCAAAGAATGTGGATAGAAGAATCAAGTGGTTCTTGGAGGTGAATTCATGAGGTGCAGACAATTCTTTTGAGAAGTTTTAGCATTTATTTAATTATTATTATTTTTGCAAAGTGTAGCATGCTAAGTATAAGTTGCATCCAATTGAAAACCAATCAAATAATTTATACGCATACATACAAAAGTTACTTTGCGGTTTTGTTTGTTTTGTGATGGAGTCTCTCGCTCTGTCACCCAGGTTGGAGTGCAGTGGTGTGATCTTGGCTCACTGCAACCTCTGCCTCCTGGGTTCAAGTGATTCTGCTGCCTCAGCCTCCCAAGTAGTACATGCCACCACGCCCGGCTAATTTTATTTTATTTATTTATTTTTTAGTAGAGAAGGTGCGATTGGTCGGGGTAGGGGGTCTCACCATGTTGACCAGGTAGGTCTTGAACTCCTGACCTCAAGTGATCTGCCCACCTCGGCCTCCCAAAGAGCTGGGATTACAGGCGTGAGCCACCGTGCCTGGTCAAAAGTTTTTGATTATAGGGGTAATTACCTCTAAACTCAGAATTTAAATGTAAACTAATAAGCATCAAGTTTGTCTATCTTCATCAGTATTTATACAATGCAATTTATTTTCAGTGTGCTTTCATTTTAGTAACTTTAAAAAATGAATGCTGTCATTTTATTAGTTATCTTTCTTTAAAGCTGACTCCACTTTTTAAATGTTGAACTGCTGACAGTTTTTCAGCCTCACCCCTTCTTTCCCCTATGCCCCACCTTTGGGAAAGCCTAGCTGCTCCCTCCTTTACTGTCAGCAGGGCATTCAAATAGGAGCCTACAACGCTGGCCCCGCCCTTAATCACAACAAAACCACAACCCTCTGCTTTCTCTGATACCGGCTTGAGGGGCGTGTCCCGCTCTCCCCAGGGTCCTCATTATGTAAGTAATAAAGCTTTCCATATCTCTTCGTGAGTGAGTGGCTGTGGTGGTGTCACCATGCAGACCAGCTTTGTGGGGGAGTGGGGGGCGGTGCGGTACTTCCTGTGCCTCCATAGTGCGCTGGTGAGCTGGATTCCAAGGCTCTGTCCTCCAACACCAGAGTCCGCCCTCGCTTTGGTTTGCTCACTCCTTCTGCTGCCTGCCTGCGGTTACCATAACTGTCTTGGCGTCTGCTCCTGTAATGTCCCATTCTGTGCCTTACAAGATGGACTTGTCTGTTATTGGTATTTGCATTTTTTACATGAATGTTAGAATCAAATTGCAAATGGTTATTAAAAAGGAAAGAAAGAAATCCTCCTAGGGTTGTATTGAACCTATAATTTGTGGAGAAATACAATATCGTTTGTAGATCTTTTTGGATTTTCTGTGTTCAGACAACACAATATGTTGTCTTTAAAAAGTGATACTTCTCTTCTTTTCTTTTCTTTTTTTTTTTTTTTTTTTTTTTTTTTTTTGAGACGGAATCTCGCTCTGTCGCCCGGGCGGGAGTGCAGTGGCCGGATCTCAGCTCACTGCAAGCTCTGCCTCCCGAGTTTACGCCATTCTCCTGCCTCAGCCTCCCGAGTAGCTGGGACTACAGGGGCCTGCCACCTCGCCCGGCTAGATTTTTGTATTTTTTAGTAGAGACGGGGTTTCACCGTGTTAGCCAGGATGGTCTCAATCTCCTGACCTCGTGATCCACCCGTCTCGGCCTCCCAAAGTGCTGGGATTACAGGCTTGAGCCACCGTCTTCTTTTCTTTCATCACTTATGCTTTTAATTTATTGCTCTTGCCTTATGATAATTGCCCAGAATCTCTGTACATTTTGAATGGGCAGGAGATCCTTGTTTAGTCCCAGTATCAGGAAGAAAGATGCCATAGTTCACAATTAAGTATTAAAACTTTTAAATATATTTTCTGATTTAATAAATGTATAGATTTTGATTGCCTGAAATAAAGGAAAATAATGTTAATATGGAATATTAACATCATTCTATGTAGATTATAGAAGTGTAAGCATACAGTAATAATCAAATTTTAATTAAAATGTGTATTCAAATTGCTGCTATAATACTTAAAGGTTTGTTACTATATGTATTTTTATATAATTGTATACTTTGCACATTCTTTCCCTAAGAACTTAGAATTATAGAAAACTATATTTTTATTTCCAAGCTGAACTGGAAGTTGACTTGTCATTTAGAACTCAGCTAAAACATCTCATCTGTACAATTATGACTTCCCATTGATTGCCACTCAATTATAGACATCTTAAGTTGTGCTTTTCTTTTGCATGTTGACTTGATTATTGACTACACCCTTCAACCAAGAAGCAAGAATTCCCTGAGAGAAGGAACCATGGCTGTTTTGTTCACAGCTGAAGGCTAAGGAGAGTTATAACCCTGTTTTTGAAACTTAGAACAGTACCTGGCCTATGGTAGGTGCTCAGTTTTTATTTGTGAGCTAATGAAAATTGACGTAAATAATCCACCTGATTGGAAATATACAAAGTTACCTTCATGAGTGAAGATGACTCTCAGGCTTTAAAAATTTACCTGTAACCTGATCAAATTACTAGCATATCTAGTCAAATTTTGTCAAAAGTCACTGGCCAATATATATAGCTCAGAAAATCTAAGTCATAGAGGCAAATGTAATCACATACTGTTTGAGATTGTTGTATAAAAACTTAGCAAATCCCTACAAAGGGCCGACACTGTTTTAGCCACAGGAGTGGAGATAACAAGGGAGCAAATCAGATCCACTTCCTATGAAGCTGTTCATCCTGCATCTAGGAGCTTTTCAGGTTCCTTACTCCTTTGCAAGACTATTCATATTGTTATCTCTTTATGCTGTGATTGAACATGCAAAATTTTTATGAAATTTTTTTTGGTAATTCTATGGAGATAAGTCCATTATCAGAGTGTAAATTGCCTATTAAAATACATGTATTTACAATGTAAAAATAATCTGGTCTTATAGACCAGTGAAATCATGCTCCTATGACTATTTTGCATCTCATTTAAAATAAATAACTTGGGTTTGGGCATGCTGGCTCATGCCTGTAGTCACAGCACTTTGGGAGGCCAAGGTAGATAGGTCAGGGTCACTTGAGCCCGGGAGCTCAAGACCAGCTTGGGCAACATGGCAAAACCACATCTTTACAAAAAAATACTAAAATTAGTCTGTCATAGTGGCCTATACCTGTAGTCCCAGCTGCTCAGGAGGCTGGGGTGGGAGGATCACCTGAGTCCCGGGAGGTCAAGGCTGCAGTGAACTGTAATCATACCACTGCACTGTATCCTAGGTGTCAGAGTGAGACACTGTCTCAAAAATAAATAAATAAATAAACAAATTTAATTAAATAACTCGGCATTCTGATATGTGAGTGTTTATACAAAACTGATTCTGGATGACTTTCAATAGTTTCCTTACCTTCCATTATAGTCACTCTCTAGGAAAGAGAATCCTGTGTGAAACAAGGACAAAGTGTCTTCCAATCATGTACCTGAGCCAATGTCCCAGCCTTGGAGTTTCTAGCCACAAAGCAGAGATCACACCTAAAAATAGACTTAATCATTTTTCTTTTTCTTTTATTTATTTATTTATTTATTTTTTTATTATACTTTAAGTTCTAGGGTACATGTGCATAACTTGCAGGCTTGTTACATACGTATACTTGTGCCATGTTGGTGTGATGCACCCATCAACTCGTCAGCACCCATCAATTCGTTATTTATATTAGGTATAACTCCCAATGCAATCCCCCCCTCCCCCCTCCCCACGATAGGCTCCAGTGTGTGATGTTCCCCTTCCCGAGTCCAAGTGATCTCATTGTTCAGTTCCCACCTATAAGTGAGAACATGCGGTGTTTGGTTTTCTGTTCTTGTGATAGTTTGCTAAGAATGATGGTATCCAGCTGCATCCATGTCCCTACAAAGGATGCAAACTCATCCTTTTTTATGGCTGCATAGTATTCCATGGTGTATATGTGCCACATTTTCTTAATCTGGTCTGTCACAGATGGACATTTGGGTTGATTCCAAGTCTTTGCTATTGTGAATAGTGCTGCAATAAACATACGTGTGCATGTGTCTTTATAGCAGCATGATTTATAATCCTTTGGGTATATACCCAGCAGTGGGATGGCTGGGTCATATGGTACATTCTAGATCTAGATCCTTGAGGAATTGCCATACTGTTTTCCGTAATGGTTGAACTAGTTTACAATCCCACCAACAGTGTAAAAGTGTTCCTATTTCTCCACATTCTCTCCAACAACTGTTGTTTCCTGACTTCTTAATGATTGCCATTCTAACTGGTGTGAGATGGTATCTCATTGTGGTTTTGATTTGCATTTCTCTGATGGCGAGTGATGATGAGCATTTTTTCATGTGTCTGTTGGCTGTATGAATGTCTCCTTTTGAGAAATGTCTGTTCATATCCTTTGCCCACATTTGATGGGGTTGTTTGTTTTTCTCTTGTATATTTTTTTGAGTTCTTTGTAGATTCTGGATATTAGCCCTTTGTCAGATGAGTAGATGGCAAAAATTTTCTCCCATTCTGTAGGTTGCCTGTTCACTCTGATGGTAGTTTCTTTTGCTGTGCAGAAGCTCTTTAGTTTAATTAGATCCCATTTGTCAATTTTGGCTTTTGCTGCCATTGCTTTTGGTGTTTCAGACATGAAGTCCTTGCCCATGCCTATGTCCTGAATGGTACTACCTAAGTTTTCTCCTAGGGTTTTTATGGTATTAGGTCTAACATTTAAGTCTCTAATCCATCTTGAATTAATCTTCGTATAAGGAGTAAGGAAAGGATCCAGTTTCAGCTTTCTACTTATGGCTAACAAATTTTCCCAGCACCATTTATTAAATAGGGAATCCTTTCCCCATTTCTTGTTTCTCTCAGGTTTGTCAAAGATCAGATGGCTGTAGATGTGTGGTATTATTTCTGAGGACTCTGCTCTGTTCCAAGGGTCTATATCTCCGTTTTGGTACCAGTACCATGCTGTTTTGGTTACTGTAGCCTTGTAGTATAGTTTGAAGTCAGGTAGCGTGACGCCTCCAGCTTTGTCCTTTCGACTTAGGATTGTCTTGGCATTGCGGGCTCTTTTTTGGTTCCATATGAATTTTGAAGCAGTTTTTTCCAATTCTGTGAAGAAACTCATTGCTAGCTTGATGGGGATGGCATTGAATCTATAAATTACCTTGGGCAGTATTGCCATTTTCACGATATTGATTCTTCCTATCCATGAGCATGGTATGTTCTTCCATTTGTTTGTGTCCTCTTTGATTTCACTGAGCAGTGGTTTGTAGTTCTCCTTGAAGAGGTCCTTTACATCCCTTGTAAGTTGGATTCCTAGGTATTTTATTCTCTTTGAAACAATTGTGAATGGAAGTTCATTCATGATTTGGCTCTCTGTTTGTCTGTTACTGGTGTATAAGAATGCTTGTGATTTTTGCACATTAGTTTTGTATCCTGAGACTTTGCCGAAGTTGCTTTTCAGCTTAAGGATATTTTGGGTTGAGACAATGGGGTTTTCTAAATATACAATCATGTCATCTGCAAACAGGGACAATTTGACTTCTTCTTTTCCTAACTGAATACCCTTGATTTCTTTCTCTTGCCTGATTGCCCTAGCCAGAACTTCCAACACTATGTTGAATAGGAGTGGTGAGAGAGGGCATCCCTGTCTTGTGCCAGTTTTCAAAGGGAATTTTTCCAGTTTTTGCCCATTCAGTATGATATTGGCTGTGGGTTTGTCATAAATAGCTCTTATTATTTTGAGGTACATTCCATCAACACCGAATTTATTGAGCATTTTTAGCATAAAGGGCTGTTGAATTTTGTCAAAAGCCTTTTCTGCATCTATTGAGATAATCATGTGGTTCTTGTCTTTGGTTCTGTTTATATGCTGGATTACGTTTATTGATTTGCGAATGTTGAACCAGCCTTGCATCTCAGGGATGAAGCCCACTTGATCATGGTGGATAAGCTTTTTGATGTGCTGCTGAATCCAGTTTGCCAGTATTTTATTGAGGATTTTTGCATCGATGTTCATCAGGGATATTGGTCTAAAATTCTCTTTTTTTGTTGTGTCTCTGCCAGGCTTTGGTATCAGGATGATGTTGGCCTCATAAAATGAGTTAGGGAGTGTCCCGACCTGCAGGACAGTCTAACGGACCCTGGAAGGGGGAGTGGGAATGGAGGAGACAAGAAAACACGAGAAATGGAGACAAGACAAATAGCCTGATCAAGTCTCGTTTAATGGTGGCGGTGCAATGCCTTATATAGGCTGGCAGAGGAAGAGGTTGGGCCAGGGCAGTGACAGGAGGCTGGGTTTACTCAAATTACAATTGAGCATGCACCGTTGGTTGATAATTTTCCCGGGCGCGTGATTGCACCTGCGCTGTAGGCCTCTTCTATTTTGGAGCACTACTTCTGCCAGAGAATCTACCTGATCTTGTAAATCTTGTATAGTACTTGAGATGGCCTGCATATCTGAGATCAATTGACGAGACAATTTGGTGTATTGAGTAACAGAGACCCCTAGGCCTGTAGCCCCAGTTGCTACGGCAGTAGTTATGCCTAATCCTGCAAGTAAGGGGATAAATTGTATTGCCCTTTTGTTTCTTCCTAAAAAGTGATCTATAGCTGGGATAGGTACAGGTTCATCTCCAGGGATAATGTCTATGTCTGGTAAAAGTGTGGCTGAGACACAGTGTCCTGTCCAGTTAGTAGGTAAATAAGTATAAGCCCTATTATTGCCACATATAAAAACTGAGCTGTTTGGGGCACACACCTATTGGGAAATATTTGCTATGGTGGAACAATTATTGAATTCATTGAATCCTACATCGAAGTCGTAAGTGTTATTAAGGGGAGGGGAGTAGATGCAAGAGGAACTAGGAAATTCTAAAGGCTGTACTTTAAGGGGAGGAATTATGGTGCAAGGTGTATTGGATGTATAATTTAAGTCATTGCTGGGTATGGCAAGAGGAACGGGATCTCCTGATTGCAGACACAGCCATCAGTCATTAGCTAGACTAGAGTCGGAATTGTTAAGCAGGTTATGAGTAGCAGTGAGGAGGTCAAAGGTCTGGGCATCAATTTTCTCTTTCCCTCGGGCTTTGGGCAAGGCCAAGGGGTGGTAGTGAATTTCCGGGTATAGGGACCTTTGTAACTCTTCAAGTGTTTCGTAAACCCTAATTTCTCAGACCTTGTCTTGTGGTCCTCCTCCATCAGAGATATGAAGAGAGGGGTGAGTATTCCAGCAGACAGGCTGTCCTACAATTCCAGTACAGCCAGCTGATATAAGGTTATTGGTATTTCCTAAAACTGTAGGGACATTACTGGCCGCTATAGTAGGGATTCTAGATCTTGTTAAGATAGCAGTATAGTATGTTTTATTGCCAGAGGTACATTCTTGATAAGTAGTGTAGCAGGAACTATGCATAGTAGTCTTAAATGTGTCACAAGGGCAGGTTGTGGTACCCCCTCCGCTAGATATTCTTGGGGTTGACACACACCTCCACTTAAAGGAGTCACTAGGCAGGTATGCTGTGTAAGTGGAGCAGGACACAATTGAGAGGTACTTATTTGGAGGGGAGGTCACATATCCCCCATAACAATCACAGGGCTTACTGTATCATTGTTGTATATATGTATGGGCCTCATGGGGATTACCAAAGCCGGCATAAACGTGGAATGCTTGGCAGATCAGCACCATGGTCCAGAGGGGCTTGTAGTTGGAGTTCACCTCTGCAATAGAGGAAAAGAGTACTCTCAGGGAGAAAATTACTCCCTGGATTGGCTATTGTTAGGTATCTGTCTTACCAGTTGCTCTGGTAGCCATCTGGCTGCATCATGAGTTTGAGAAAAAACACAAACTGAGCCTCTTCCCCAGATTAACACTGGGTCTGGACCATGCCATGTGTTGTCTAACGGGTCTTTCCACTTAACCATGACAAATTGTTTTTTGGACTTGGAATGCCACAATCGATTGGCTGCTGATCTGTTCAGGTTATCCAAATTTAAAAAATTTAAAATAAAAAGTGTGTGATTAAGGATATTTCTAGGGGTGCCCTTAGTAGGGTACCATTCTCCCTTTATTATTTTGTCAATGGTGGTTTTTAAGGATAGGTGTGCTCTTTCAACTATTCCTTGTCCTTGAGGGTTATAAGGAATTCCAGTAATGTGTTTTATTTGTAATTTAAGACAGAAGTCTTGAAAGGCTTTGGATGTATAGCCAGGACCATTGTCTGTTTTTAGTTGTTTAGGCTTTCCAACTATGGAAAAACAGTGTAGTAAATGAGCTATAACATGTTTAGTAGCTTCTCCTGTTTGTAAGGTGGCTAGTATAAATCCACTAAATGTATCTATACATACATGGACGTATTTTAAGTTACCGAATTCTGAATAATGAGTGACATCCATTTGCCAGATCATGTTGGGAATTAGTCCTCTTGGGTTAATTCCTAAGTGAGGGACCGACAGGTATGTTATACAGGTCTGACATTGTTTAACTATTTGTCTTGCTTGTTCTCTAGTTATTTTAAACATCAGTCTCAAAGTTTGAGCATTAAGATGGTGTAAGCCATGAGTAGCCTGTGCTTGGGCTAGGTTTGTATTTGTAGCTATGGCTACCATCTTGGTTGCCATGTCAGCCAGTTGGTTGCCCTGGGATAGGGGTCCTGGTAATCCAGAGTGCACTCTAATATGTCCAAGAAAGAAAGGAGTTGATCTGTCATGTATTAATTGCTGGCATTGTAAAAATAACTTGGCTGTGTCTGACACGTTTGATTTGTGCTACAGTCTCAAGTAAATGTATTGAGTGAGCTAAGTATGCACTATCAGTATAAATATTAAGAGCCTGATCAGGGAAGGCTAACAGCACCGTGATTAGGGCCTGCAATTCTACTAGTTGGACTGAGATATGGCTGGTTTTGAATTTAACAGGTGGTGTCAGCAAAGGTATACGCAGCAGTTCCTGTGGATGACCCATCAGTGAATACTAATAAGGCATTGTCTAAAGGTGTTTTGCTGATGACATGAGGGAAGACAAAAGCATGTAGCTTACAAAATTATATAAGCTTGTTTGGCGGGTAATGGTTATCTAAGTTACCAGCATAAGAGGCGCAAGCAATGGGCCACGTTTCAGTGTTTTGCATTAGCCAATGGATTTGCGGCTTCGAATAAGGTTGCATGATCATAGAGGGTTCAATTCCAAAATATTTTTTGCTATTGTCTCTACCTAAGATGATTAAATCTGCTATGGCATCATAATAGGGGAGTAATACCTTTTTTGGGAGATGAAGGTAAGTGGACCCACATAATAGGGTTATTTTGCCAGAATAAACCAGTAGGAGTCAGTGTTGTGTTAAATATTAAAAAGGTTAATGGCTGTGAATAGTCTATGTTGGTAACAAATTGCTCAGCAATAGCCGCCTCTACTTTATTAAGTGATAAAAGAGCTTCTTTTGATAACGATCTAAGGGACTTAGGGTTGGGGTCACCTCTCAGGGTGTCGAATAAAGGTTTTAAGTCTCCCGTGGTGAGTTTTAAGTATGGTCGAAGCCAATTTATGTCTCCAAGGAGCTTTTGGAAATCATTGAGGGTTTGTTACTTATCTTTACGGATAACTGACTTTTGATTAGTAATTTTAGGTCCATTTATTTGAAAACCGAAATATGTATAAGGGTCTTGTAGTTGTACTTTTTCTGGAGCTATTTGTAACCCCGCTGTGGTTAGTTCTTGCTTGAGTTGAGCAAAACACTGTAAAACTTGTTCTCCCATTTTTCCTGCCATGAGGATATCATCCATGTAATGTATAATGTATGTTTGTTTCCATGTCTCTCTAACTGAGTGTATGGCTGTAGCCACATATTTTTGACACAAGGTGGGACTGTTGGCCATACCTTGAGGTAACACTTCCATTGGTATTGCTTCATGGGTTCTTTAAAATTTATAGCTGGTAAGATAAAGGCAAATCGTTTTTGGTCAGTAGGATGAAGGGGAATTGTAAAAAAGCAGTCCTTAAGGTCTATGATAATTTTAAAATATCCTTGAGGGATTGCAACTGGAGAAGCTAGCCCTGGCTGTAAGGTGCCCATAAGGACCATAGTAGCATTTACTGCTCTTAAACCTTGTAAGGGTCTCCACTTTCCGGATTTCTTTTTTATGACAAATATGGGGGTGTTCCAAGGAGAGTTGCTTTCTGTAATGTGTCCTGCCTCTAATTGTCCCTGCACTAACTGTTGGGCAGCGGCAAGCCTCTCATTGGTTACTGGCCATTGATCAACCCAAACGGGTTCATCTGACTTCCAAGTGATTGGGTCAGCACTTTTTTGGGGTGCAGGCATGTCAATGGCCACGGTTAAAAATTTTCAAGCCCCCTTTTATCCAATTTTCCTATGGCTGGGATTGGCTGTAAAATGCCATCTTCTCTTTTTCCTAACCCTTTTCCAGGGTGGTAGCCCTGAGCCAACATTTGTGCAGTGACTATATCATTTGGGCTACCCATCATGACCCTCATTTGGGAGAGAAGACCTCTACCCCAAAGGTTAACAGGCAAACCAGGGATAACGAATGGCTTAATGAGACCGGAATTACTTTCTTGATCTCTCCAGGTGAGATATTTGGAACTTTGTCTAGGGTTATTACTTTGCCCAATCCCTCGTAAATTTGTTAAGGTCTCTGAAGTGGGCCAACTGGTGGGCCAATCTTGTTGTTTAATAATTGTTACATCGGCCCCTGTGTCTATCAGTCCTGTAAATAACTTTCCGTCTAGCCATAAGGTGAGAGAGGGTTTTTGATTAGTAATGGACTGTACCCAGTGGATGTCTGAGGATCCGAATCCTCCTTTTCCCCTTAGGGGCGATTGGACTTTATTAGCTGTTTTTAGCAACGGCAACAGGAGTAACTGTGCTATTCTATCCCCTTGAGGTATGATAATGATGTTGTCAATAGCCTTGGCCATGATTTTGATTTCTCCTATATAATCACTATCAACTATTCCCGGAAAGACTGTATGCCTTTCATGGTGACACTGCTTCTCCCTAGGATTAATCCAAACATGTTTGAGGGTAGGGGTCCATCTACCCCAGTATCTAAAGCTTGGGGTCCCATTTCAGGGGTTAATACTGTCTGGGAGGTGGAACAGAGGTCCAATCCTGCGCTTCCTGGGGTTGCTCTACTATGTTGTGAAACGGATTGTTGTTGGTTGGTACAAAACTGACCGCCCCATAAGCTTGTTTCGGGGCCTGGGGCCGGCCCCTCAATCTGTTTCCCTGCTGAGGTGTTAGGGGATTTCCTTGATTGTCAATTTTAGATTTACATTCGTTGGCCCAATGTTTTCCTCTTTTACACCCAGGGCAGAGGCCTGGGGCTTTTGCCTCTAAGGTCTTAGCTAGCTCTCCCTTACAATCCCTAGTGAAGTGTCCCATTTTTCCACACTTGAAGCACCCCTTGCTATTCTTATTTTTACTAGCGAGGAAGTCTTTTATGGTTTGTCCACTAAAGGCAGCAGCCATAGCCAAGCCCTGTTGATATGAGGGCCCTATGCCTGAACAGAGGCGGATGTAGCCTGTTAAGTCTGTTTTCTTTCTATAAGGTCTAATTGCTGCCTGACAAGCTGGGTTAGCGTTTTCGTAAGCTAGCTGTTTTACATAATCCACCCCTGCCTCGGCATTTCCAAATATTCTGCTGGCCGTGGTTAAAAGTCTATGTACAAAGTCTGCAAAGGGCTCATCAGGCCCCTGTTTGACCCCTTTGAGCGAGGCTCCTGGATCCCCCTTAACAGAAAGTTTTCTCCAGGCTTTGGTAGCCGCTGCTTGGATTTGAGAGAACAGTCCGGGATCGTACTGCATCTGAGCATCGTTTTCTGTGTAGCTACCCGAGCCAGTTAGCATATCAAAATCCCAACCATTTCTGGCTTGTTGGTTTCTCTTGGCCGTATCTCTACAATTTTCATAAAATTCTGACTTCCAAATCAGATGGTCACCTCCGGAAAGAATTCCTCTAACTAAGGTATTCCAATCTATGGGAGTGAGCCAATTTTCGGCCACAGATTCGACTATGGCCAGGGTGTACAGGGCAGTAGCTCCGTATTGTAAGACAGCGGTTTTTAGTTCTTTTATTACAGTAAATTCAAACCCATTGTGGTGTCTCCAGGCTCGGCCCTGCACATCTGTAGTTTCAGTTACTGGAAAAACGTCTTGAGGAGAGGAATCCTCCCTATCCCTACTACCAAGCGACCTTCCTTTTGGGACATGCTGTCCGGGTCTCTGAGGGTGAGAGGGTTTCTCTATTCCTTTAGGGTATTGAACGCTCTCACTTCCTGTCTTTAATTTCTGCAATCTAGTGATTAAAGACTGATGTAGTTCTTCGAGCTTTATTTGCTTTTCAAGTTGTGCAATTTTTTCTCTAAGCTCCTCTTTTGGATCTATTAATGCCATAACTGTGGGTGCAGAAGCCTTGTTATAGGGAGGGGGATAAGTAAAATTTTGTGGCCAATCAGAATTATGATATTTTGCTGCCTCTTCCTCTAAATTATCCCAGTCTACTTCTGAAGGGTTAAGGTTATTTTCACTTTTGTTTTCATTAGTTGTAGGTAAAACTGGGTATTTTTTGGCCTTTTCCTTATTTGATGTTTCTGTATTTGTTATTGAGGGGACCCCAGCCTCTTCCTCGTCGCTTTGTAGCGATATAAGGTCTATTTCTTTGTGAGGCATGGATTTTTCAAGGTTGGTTTGGGAGCTGCCTCTTAATATTTCCTCAGTCTGAGTAACCACCGCCATTACCTCAGGATCTTTTTCTTTTTCCTTTTTATCTATTATATCTTTGATTAAGTTCCAATAGGAAAAGGCTGTCACCGGAACCCTCTCTGGTCCAAAAGTACTATAATAATCTTGAAAACAGTCTCCCACTCTATGCCACCCCTTTATGTCAATGGTCCCCTCTTGTGGAAACCAAGGGCAGGTATCTTTTACAAAATCAAAAAATTTAAAAAAATCATTACTTTTAAGCCTTACTCCTCGTGCTTTTAGGGCCTCTTTTAACTGCCCTACATAAATCTGATGTTGGCTCAATTCTTGTCCCATAATCAAACACTATTACTCACCTCTGGTTCCAAAGTGGCAGGTTCCCGCGACGACCGGAGGAATTTCTTCCACTTTCACTTTCGGCCGACCTTAGTGCCTTCGTCCTCACTTTTTCCCCCGTGTCCAGGTCCCTGTTCAGGCACCAGATGTCCCGACCTGCAGGACAGTTGAACAGACCCTGGAAGGGGGAGTGGGAATGGAGGAGACAAGAAAACATGAGAAATGGAGACAAGACAAATAGCCTGATCAAGTCTCGTTTAATGGTGGCCGTGCAATGCCTTATATAGGCTGGCAGAGGAAGAGGTTGGGCCAGGGCAGTGACAGGAGGCTGGGTTTACTCAAATTACAATTGTGCATGCGCCGTTGGTTGATAATTTTCCCGGGCACGGGATTGCACCTGCGCTGTAGGCTGCATATCTTCCTGGGTGGGAAAAATGTTTGCGCGCACGCGGGAAAGGTTAGCGCGCGTGGGAAAGGTTTGTAATGAAGAACCCGGAAATGTGCCATCTTGTCTCTGCTTTGCGGAGATCAAGCAACAGAGGTCGGCTAATTCCGGGCCTCATGGCTCTGGACAAGGGAGGATTCCCTCTTTTTCTATTGATTGGAATAGTTTCAGAAGGAATGGTACCAGCTCCTCCTTGTACCTCTGGTAGAATTCAGCTGTGAATCCATCTGGTCCTGGACTCTTTTTGGTTGGTAGGCTATTAATTATTGCCTCAATTTCAGAGCCTGCTATTGGTCTATTCAGGGATTCAACTTCTTCCTGGTGTAGTCTTGGAAGAGTGTAAGTGTCCAGGAAATCATCCATTTCTTCTAGATATTCTAGTTTATTTGCATAGAGGTGTTTATAGTATTCTCTGATGGTAGTTTGTATTTCTGTGGGGTCGGTGGTGATATCCCCTTTATCAATTTCTATTGCGTCTATTTGATTCCTCTCTCTTTTCTTCTTTATTAGTCTTGCTAGTGGTCTGTCAATTTTGTTGATCTTTTCAAGAAACCAACTCCTGGATTCATTGATTTTTTGCAGGGTTTTTTGTGTCTCTATCTCCTTCAGTTCTGCTCTGATCTTAGTTATTTCTTGCCTTCTGCTAGCTTTTGAATGTGTTTGCTCTTGCTTCTCTAGTTCTTTTAAGTGTGATGTTAGAGTGACCCTTTTAGATCTTTCCTGCTTTCTCTTGTGGGCATTTAGTGCTATAAATTTCCCTCTGCACACTGCTTTCAATGGGTCCCAGAGTTTCTGGTATGTTGTATCTTTGTTCTCATTGGTTTCAAAGAAAATCTTTATTTCTGCCTTCATTTTGTTATGTACCCAGTAGTCATTCAGGAGCAGGTTGTTCAGTTTCCATGTAGTTGAGCGGTTTTGATTGAGTTTCTTAGTCTTGAGTTCTAGTTTGGTTACACTGTGGTCTGAGAGACAGTTTATTATAATTTCTGTTCTTTTATATTTGCTGAGGAGTGCTTTACTTGCAATTATGTGGTCAATTTTGGAATAAGTGCAATGTGGTGCTGAGAAGAATGTATATTCTGCTGATTTGGGGTGGAGAGTTCTATAGATGTCTATTAGGTCCGCTTGGTGCAGAGATGAGTTCAATTCCTGGATATCTTTGTTAACTTTCTGTCTCGTTGATCTGTCTAATGTTGACAGTGGAGTGTTGAAGTCTCCCATTATTATTGTATGGGAGTCTAAGTCTCTTTGTAAGTCTCTAAGGACTTGCTTTATGAATCTGGGTGCTCCTGTATTGGGTGCATATATATTTAGGATAGTTAGCTCTTCCTGTTGAATTGATCCCTTTACCATTATGTAATGGCCTTCTTTGTCTCTTTTGATCTTTGATGGTTTAAAGTCTGTTTTATCAGAGACTAGGATTGCAACCCCTGCTTTTTTTTGTTCTCCATTTGCTTGGTAGATCTTCCTCCATCCCTTTATTTTGAGCCTATGTATGTCTCTGCATGTGAGATGGGTCTCCTGAATACAGCAGACTGATGGGTCTTTACTCTTTATCCAGTTTGCCAGTCTGTGTCTTTAATTGGAGGATTTAGTCCATTTACCTTTAAGTTTAATATTGTTATGTGTGAACTTGATCCCGCCATTATGATATTAACTGGTTATTTTGCTTGTTAGTTGATGCAGTTTCTTCCTAGCCTCAATGGTCTTTACATTTTGGCACGTTTTTGCAATGGCTGGTACCAGTTGTTCCTTTCCATGTTTAGGGCTTCCTTCAGGGTCTCTTGTAAGGCAGGCCTGGTGGTGACAAAATCTCTAAGCATTTGCTTATCTGTAAAGGATTTTATTTCTCCTTTACTTATGGAACTTAGTTGGCTGGATATGAAATTCTGGGTTTAAAATTCTTTTCTTTAAGAACGTTGAATATTGGCCCCCACTCTCTTCTGGCTTGGAGAGTTTCTGCTGAGAGATCTGCTGTTAGTCTGGTGGGCTTCCCTTTGTGGGTAACCCGACCTTTCTCTCTGGCTGCCCTTAAGACTTTTTCCTTCATTTCAACTTTGGTGAATCTGGCAATTATGTGTCTTGGAGTTGCTCTTCTGGAGGAGTATCTTTGTGGCGTTCTGTGTATTTCCTGAATTTGAATGTTGGCCTGCTCTACTAGTTTGGGGAAGTTCTCCTGGATGATATCCTGAAGAGTGTTTTCCAACTTGGTTCCATTTTCCCCCTCACTTTCACGTACCCCAATCAGACGTAGATTTGGTCTTTTTATATAATCCCATACTTCTTGCAGGCTTTCTTCATTTCTTTTTCTTCTTTTTTCTTTTGGTTTCTCTTCTCACTTCATTTCATTCATTTGATCCTCAATCGCTAATACTCTTTCTTCCAGTTGATCAAGTTGGTTACTGAAACTTGTGCATTTGTCATGTATTTCTCTGGTCATGGTTTTCATCTCTGTCATTTCGTTTATGACCTTCTCTGCATTAATTAGTCTAGCTGTCAATTCTTCCACTCTTTTTTCAAGATTTTTAGTTTCTTTGCACTGGGTACGTAATTCCTCCTTTAGCTCTGAGAAGTTTGATGGACTGAAGCCTTCTTCTCTCATCTCGTCAAAGTTATTCTCTGACCAGCTTTGATCCGTTGCTGGCGATGGGCTGCGCTCCTTTGCAGGGGGAGATGAGCTCTTATTTTTTGAATTTCCAGCTTTTCTGCCCTGCTTTTTCCCCATCTTTGTAGTTTTATCTGTCTCTGGTCTTTGATGATGGTGATGTACTGATGGGGTTTTGGTATAGGTGTCCTTCCTGTTTGATAGTTTTCCTTCTGTCAGGACCCTCAGCTGTAGGTCTGTTGGATATTGCTTGAGGTCCACTCCAGACCCTGTTTGCCTCAGTTGAAAATGCAGAAATCACCAGTCTTCTGTGTCGCTCGCGCTGGGAGTTGGAGACTGGAGCTGTTCCTATTCGGCCATCTTGCTCCGCCCTCCTCATTGTGGTCTCATTTTTCTTTTTCTAATTTATTTATTTGGACTGCATTTTGGTTTGGGAGGTTTATATGTAGAGTCTTCCACTTTGAATATCTTACCATGAGAAAAGCCACATGACTCAGGCATAGGTGATTCTCCAGCTTGTTCCTGTGTGGGAGGCACCTTCCTCCAGCTGCCTCTTAGAAGTGTAAGCAGGAGCCAGATCAGAGGGGCAGCAACAGGAGAAACCAGTGTCTGGAATCTGAGCAAAAGTGGTCCCAAAATGTAGGACTAGCCCGGCCATGGAGAGACCACAGAGGCTTGGGACCATGTACCTGCATACTAAGGTAAAGGAATTCTGCATGACATTTCTTCAATATGATTCATATTTCTTACAAGGGTCATTTAGGATTTAATAATCAGTCTCGTGGCATTTTTTTTTTTTTTTTGGCAGTAGGTATTCCAAGTGGTGATAAAAAGGTCATATAAAGTCATAAGAGATACCAAATTCAGCAGCATATCATTTCATTATTCATACATGTCATGGAGTCCTACAAATGATTCTGTCAGGTTCCAATGGCTTTAGCATTAGAAATATATTTAAGTATGTTAAGACAATGTATTATGTAACTTAAGAAACAAAGAGTTACAAAATCCAATCAAATGTGGTAGTGGTACAATATGTTGTGTGTTTGCAGGTAGCCATGAAAGACAGGAGTTCAGTGGCAAGTCAGGTCCAGTCACATCCTAAGAAGCTTATGAAGGTTGACTCTAGTGAAGACTTTAATGTCACAGCCCGAGTGGTAAGAGTGTTTGTCCTGGACAGCTTCAGCTCCAGATCCCAACTCAGCCAGAATTGCTGATTCATGAGCCCAATGAACCATGAAGTTAGCAGTCCACTGTGTCTCAGGAAGATTTAGAATATTAAATAGAATGTTCAAGACACTGTAAGTCATGGTGTTAATATGCAAGCATTTAGAAATCTGTGAAAATTTTGTACTTTGTGTTCTTGAACATGTTAAGAAAAATAGCCTACTAGAAAAAGAAATCAGACTTTAACAAATTTAGAATATAGACTTTTACTAAATACAAGGATATTAGTTCATTAAATTGTAAAACTTGTGAAAAAACTAAGAAAATGTTATCAGGCAGAAATGTGTACAGTTAAAGATAAAATCAAATACATTTTACAAATGCAGTTAAAATGATAACTAAGCTTATAAATAAAGACCTCAATTATTGCAATTGTTAAAAATTGCTAGATTCATATTTGGAATAAAAGAATTTATAAGCTGAACCTAAAAGGTTAAAGACATGTGTTTTTAAAATTATGACCTCAATAACTATAATATTCATTTTTACAAAGCAAAACAAACATCTAATTTGTCTTTGCTGTGTTGCAAACTGATCTGTGGACTTCAAAAGCTTAAGTTTGATACATTTTCCTTACAGAGACACAATTAGCAATGGTTGTCTTCTCGTAGTGCTTGACTATGGGAAGATAACATTCTCATCAAGCTTAGCAGGTGCTTCATTTCATATATCAAGGAGAGTACTCATTGCTAAAGTTAAATAATACATTAGCATTCTGGATGTATATATTAGTTTAATTGCCTCCATTGATATTATTCGATAGATAGGGAGGTATCTACTCTTCTTTTCCTGAAACATCTCGACATTGGAGCCTGGAGTATTGAAGTCCACATTTAATTCTCTCAGCACTGTGAATGACATTGGCCTAAGCTCAAGGGAAATAATATATCGGCCTTCATAGGACAGAAATATATGCGTTTATTATCTTCTGCTTACTCATTTGGAAATTTTACAGTGTGAAGATGATGTTTATGGCACTTCCTATTTATATTTTAATTTAAACTTATGACTAACTTTATTAAACAAAAACTTCTACTCTACTGGAGCAATACTGAAAAGTCGACTTACAACTCTGCTACAATGTTCTTTGGGAATTGAAGGCGTGTAACTAACGTCCAAATATATGCTCAGTGTGTGTTTAGAGTTTAACCATTCACAATAGCAGTCACCATTAAAAAAAAAAAAAAAAAAAAAAAAAAAAAAAAAAAAAAAAAAAAGAAAGAAAACCATTTTTCTCCTTGGGAAAATTAAAGAGGAGTAAACAAAATTGGGGAACATAAAGAAAAAATGCCATAAAACTGAGCTATAATAGAAAGTTGCCCTTCTTCACATAGAAAAGGAATAATATGTAAAGGCAGGAATCTTTTCAGACAAGAATGGTGTTTTTCACCCCCTCTTTGTCAGCCTGTCATCCAGAGGTCAGCAGAATCTGAGGCCTTCAGATCCTGAGCCCCGAGACGTCTCTTCTGCCAGCCTGTCTCTTTTCTCTGGCCTTTATTTGCCTTCCCCCCGAGCTGCTCTACCATGCAGACCAGCCTCTGAAGTGAAGCCCTCTTTGTCATTTATACTTTGTGGCCATGTACCAGTTTATTTTTGTTCATGTAATACATTTGGCAATGCACTGATAATGTCAAGGCAACAAATACATTTTAAGTGGTGCTCTCTAACTGATAAATATAATGCATACATAATAATTTTGTATGTAACAGTAACAGTCTGTCTTTTTCACTAAGCTAATGGAAGGGTAGTGGATGGTGCTATATACATGTATCCTATTTATAGTAAGAGCAACAATGTACACTTCCATAGAAAATAAAAAGGGTTTTTGTACCATGCTTTGAATTGCTCAGTAAATATATCAAAGTTAGTAGGCGTTATTATAAATACTATCAGTATGAAATGATTAATGTCCTGATTAACTTTACGAGTAATTGTATGTTATATACTTTGTAAATGCCAATAAATTATGTTGATTGCATAGGGACTTATTTATCTGATATTTCAATGAACACTGTCTGTCAGAACAAAGTGGTTTCCCCTGAATGTCACTGGTATGTGTCTCCAGTAGCTATCAGAACTATATCACTGCTGATGTCCAGCTGTTGTGCCAGCATAATTAACGCACTTTTGCAGCATCTGACTATGGCCCTGGCTGCCCTTTCACACAACTTATCAGAGGGAGGGGAGAGGGAAGCACAGGGAATCAGGAGAGTGGCAAAAACTGAAACAGAGTGGCCTGCTTCTGATTAGTACTGCATTTTTCAAAATATACTACATAGGAGAAAAATAAATAGCTGCCACACCAGGAACACATTCTCTGTTTTTATAGAGGTCTTCCAACGGGGGTGATTATTCCTCTGCTGTGCACAATATTGCAGCCACGGCCCTTCCTGAGATGCCTTTCTGCCTAACCAAATTGTATTTTTCTTTAATGAATAGAAAATATCTATCCTGTGAAAATGCTTATTATCAGGAATTGCAGAAATTGTTACAGGGAATCAATGTACTTTTTTTCTCACAGGTATCTGATGCCCTACTATGTGTACAGCACAGTGGTGGACTCTTGAGGGACACGAAGATGACTAAGACACAGTTGCAGCCTTTGAGCAGCTTCTAATCCATTAGGGGACATGAGGCAAGTGCACCACGAGCACTCCACAAGGACTCAGGTGCAGAGTGCACACCTGAAGGGAAGTGAGGCTGGAGCGGCGGGAGCCATCACCGTTGGTGAGCAAAGCTAGAAAAGTTTAACACTTGACGGAAAGAGAATTTTAGGTGGGTATTCCAGGACGTGGTGGATTTTGAACCATAGGTATTAGGAAGGGGGCTCGTCTGGTGACGGAGTTTTTACATTAACACCAGGAAGTTGCACCTCTGGAGCTCTCCTCTCCTTTGGTAACAGCTAGTTTCCAATTTGTCTATTATGCATGCTCTGTAATGGAGGGCATGGCAAGAACATGTAATTTGAAGGGCCCAAATACAAGAATGTGAAAATAGAATATATTTGATAGAAAACTTCGGTGCAGGGTGTGGCCCCTGAAGATGTTTCAGCAGGAAAGCTCTGTAATTTAAGGCTTGTTCAGAAAAATTGAAGCTGGGGACTCAACACAGTGTTGGAGGACTCTGGAGGTTTGAAAGCCAGGTAGAGGGCCACTTAATCGAAGCTATGAGCATGCTTAATTACAATTAGCATTCTGTTTTCTGGGCAGTTGCCTGGTTATTCACCTGCCTAGCTCATGTTTTAAAATTCTCTTTTGAATTTGTGATTCTTCAGCAAATGGCACAAGATGGCATTTGAACCTTTGGACTTGAGAATTTGGCTCAGTATCTGCAATCCTTGTAAATAGGCTTATGCTCTTATATATGATGCTTCCCTTGTCCTTGCACTTGATATTCATTGGGATTAATTTTAACCGGAGCTAAGGTATTATCACCATGTCAGTAGTAAGACATATTAAGTCAAATTGAGCAGACACGATAATGAAGCCTGCAGAATTCGTAAACTTGTTCTTTTGTTGTCTTTTGTTCTGTTTTGTGTCACTTTCCTGATAATATTCCAATTATATTTTATTCCAATTCTCACTTAATCAGTAATTTAGCTGGTTACTCAGACAAAAATGAAATCCTCCTAAAGCTTCTCAGCAATTTCTGATACTCCAATATAAATTTTTGGCTTCAAGAGAAAATCAAAACTTCAAATTTGGTATGACAATGATTTTCTAAAATTGAGGCTGCCAGTTGTTTGTTAAGCAGACTTTACAAAATCTGATTAGAATAACAATATCTGTACTGAGAAAATATGGAGAAAAACATGTTTTCACTTTATATTCTTTCACTCCATTTTCTCACAGATAAGTTACAACCAAAGCTAAAAGAACACAGATTCAAGTCTGAGATACTAGCTTCTGTGATCTAGTAAGAGTATACCTATTAGTTTGATTATTTTCAATAATCCAGCGTGTTTTGAATGACAACAAAGGCAGGCACTGTCACAACCCAAGCAAGCACATGTGAAGAACGATGTGTGTGTTGCTGCCAGGTTAGGCCAATGCTCACAACCAAAAGAGTGACATGACATAACATGAAGTATATAACAAAACATACATTTGCTGTACATTTATAGCAAATTACCGTGTATTTCCATGTGACATTCACAAGCCTGGACCTAATAATTTCTTCTGCTAAGGGTAGCAATGATGTAGTGAAGAGACTTTGAATTAGAAGCAGATGATCAATGTTCAAATTAACCTTAATGAATGGTGTTACACATAACATTGGTGTCACCAGATCCACACATCTTAACCTAACATAAATGACCCACTCTTTGATACAGTCAGATAAGTGAGGGGGAAAAAGAAAATCTTTACCTAAGTGTCAAACATCAGTTAATCAATTCCTGGAACTGCTGTGTACAAAGCACAGAATATGAGCAATTGCCTAGTTTGGCAACAAAATACAAAATAATGCTGATAAAATACCCAACTCATAGTCCTGTTGTGAGTGGTAAATTAAATTAGATTGATAATACATAGAAAGATACTTACATAGGCCTAGGACATGATAAGTACTCAAAAACACTTTTCCCCCAAACAAAATATTCTGATGAAGTAGCAAATATTAGAGTCGTTAGATTTCAGAAATTTTATTGTCAATATTTGTGTAATACCATGAGAGCATTTAAGGTTGAGAGGCCATTCCAGTTGAAGACTCAAATGTTTAAATTTTTTTATTTTATTTTACTTTATTGTATTTTATTTTGAGATGGAGTTTCGCTCTGTCACCCAAGCTGGAGTGCAGTGGTGGGATCTCGGCTTACTGCAAGCTCCACCTCCCGGGTTCACACCATTCTCCTGCCTCAGCCTCCTGAGTAGCTGGGACTACAGAAGCCTGCCACCACGCCTGGCTAATTTTTTGTACTTTTAGTAGAGACGGGGTTTTACCGTGCTAGCCAGGTGGTCTTGATCTCCTGACCTCGTGATCTGCCCACCTCAGCCTCCCAAAGTGCTGGGATTATAGGCGTGAGCCACCATGACCTGCCATATTTATTTTTAAAATAAAAAATAATAATAAATAGTATACTGATATGGTTTGGCTCTGTGTCCCCACCCAAATATCATCTTGAATTGTACTCGCGTAGTTGCCACATGTTGTCAGAGGGACCTGATGGGAGATAATTTGAATCATGTAGGCAGTTTCCCCCATACTGTGATCGTGGTAGCAAGTAAGTACCATCACATCTGATGGATTTGTCAAGGGTTTCTACTTTTGCATCTTCCTCATTTTCTTCCTTGCCGCCACCATGTAAGATGTGGCTTTCGCCTCCCACTGTGATTCTGGGACCTCCCTAACCATGTAGAACTGTAAGTCCAATTAAACCTCTTTTGCTTCCCAATCTTGGGTATGTCTTTTTCAGTCACATGAAAACAGACTAATACATATACTTAGTGTTAAAATAGCCTTTGAGATGGAAGGGACAGGGATCTCATATTTTCACACTATTTTAATAATAATTCCAAGTATATGTAACACTGATTACCATAGATTACACAAAAACACAGTGTGTAATTTTGTCACTGTAATTATGATCATTGTAGTCCTTATTGTACTTGTCATCTAGTTCAAATAATCTTTAGGAATGCACCTAAAAATGGGAAATGCTGGATGTGACCTGGTCAGGAACACACTGACTTAGGACTTGAAAACAAGAACTCCACCCTATCTGTTTGCAGGCAGCCACTGAGAGGACGATAAGGACATTGACACACCTAGGTATTAGGACTTATGTATTTCAAGCTAAGGGGACTAAATGTAAATTAAACAATGAGAAAACATATCATTGGTTATCACAATATCTAGTCCTGTGTCTATTTTGTTGGAAACCTTTTTTTTTTTTTTTTTTTTTTTTAAATAAGGGAAGATAGGTCACAGATGGATACATCTGAGGAAATCAAAACTCTGGTTGCAAATAATATGAACTTGTTATATTATTACTAAAACCATAATAATCTTTGGAACAACCACAAGGACAAAAACTAAAGTGTAAACTTAGAAAACAGAGAAAAACAAACATCTCTGTGTTGGATGTTTTGAACGTCCATTATATTCAATGACTATTTTTAATATCTACCAAATACTTGGAGGAGTACATGGAATAAAGTAGGTGTGAACTAGATGTTAGTTGAATGCAAGAATGCAAGGACAAGTATATTGAAGGGCATTTTGGGAAACTTTTATGTGGATGGCACTTTTGTGAGTCCACAGCCTTTTTTTTCAGTCTGATCTTTCGTGATAATATGTTTCAGGAGCATGAGGACAAAAAAAAACTTCGGTATATAAAACAGCTTTTAGTCCCCATATTTAATGGAGTTAACAACTGCATTCATTGTCCAAAGTCTAAATATTTATTTTAAATATTTTGTGGTTTCAGACTTTTAAACAATGTAAGGCTCAATCTAAAAAAAAAAAAAAAAAAAAAAAAAAAAAATCTTTAGATTCCTGAAAATATGAAAGGCTCTTTTCCTTTTTAGATGGTAAATTATGTAATTATCATTCCATTCTTACCCTTACCTATGCTGCCAATTTAGAAAATTGAACAGACAGGGATATTGGAATCAGCCAGATCTAGAAACCAGTGGACACTCCCCCTTTCCCTATTTGAGTATTGTTGAACAAGTAGCTTTCTCTCTCTTGCTTATGGTTTCATCTTGTATAAAGTGAGAACACTCACACCCACTTCAAAGGGTTCCCATGAAGAATAAAACTTGCACTCCAGAAATTAGTAGCTACTAATTTTGATTCACTGATAAGCTTTCTGTTCTTATTCTTTTTTCTTTTCTTTCCTTCTTTCTCTTTGTTTCTTCTTTCTTTCTTTTTTTTTGTTTTTTTTTTTTGTTTGTTTTTTTTTTTGTTTTTTTTTTTTGTTTTTTTGACAGGGTCTCACTCCTGTCACCCAGACTGCTGGAATGCAGTGGTGGTGACAGTATAGCTCCCTGCAGCAGCGCCCTCCTGGGCCCAAGTGATCCTCCTGCCTCAGCCTCATGAATAGCTGGGAGTAGAGGTGTGCCACTACACCTGGGTAATTTTTAAAACTTTTCTGTAGAGATGGGGGTCTTTCTTTGTTGCCCAGGCTGGTCTTCAACTCCTGGCTTCAAGTTATCCTCTCATCTCTGTCTCCCAGAGTGCTAGAATTACAGGTATGAGCCACTGCACCTGGCCCAGAGATAAGCGTTTTTGCACAAGCCTCTGTAGAATTGTAGTAAAGTATAGAAATGCTAGCCACAAACATTGTGAAAACCTTGGATCTATGCATACAAGCATGTGAACTCAAGTCTAGGTTGGGTGATTGAAAATAATAGGATTGGTTCCAATAGAAAGCTGTAAAACAGTACAACCAGCCAAAGAGAATTTCTCCTGAGAAATGAATCAGCTGTAGAGACAGGCTGAAGGAAGCTGGTCTCCCACCAAGAAATAATAGAAAGACAAAGTGGCCAGTGTTTATCCAAGAAATGAGAACAGAGCTCGATGACTTATAGAGTCATGAATGTCTCTATACAGCTCATGAATGTCTACATTTTTCCTAAGAAGGAAAACATAGTTGTGAGCATGAGATTATCAGGAGTACCATAAAGTCAGGAAGGCAATACTTGGATGGAATCACATTCATTTTCTGTTGCTGGATAACAAATGACCACACACTTAGCCCCTTAAAAGAACATGCATTTACCCTCTCACAGCTCCTGTGGGTGAGGGGTCTGGGGTGGGAGCTCTGCTCAGGGCCTCACAAGGTTGAAATCAACATATCAGGTGGCTGTGTTCTCTTCTGAAGCCTCGACTAGGGAAAGGTTCACTTCCAAGATCCCTCGGGTTGCTGCCAGAATTGATGTCCTTGTGTGTGTAGGGCAGAGGTCCCAGGGTCTTGTTAGCTGTCAGGCAGGAACTTCCATCAGGACCAGATACCGCTCTGTCACTCCCTCACACACCATGTCTCTGGCTCTAGGGAGGGCTCAATATCTCAGAAGGACTCACCTGATTGGATCAGCCTCACCTGGATAATGTCCCTTTTGACTACCTCAAAGTCAACTAATAAGTGACCGTATTAGTCTATTCTTATGCCCCTATGAAGAAATACCTGAGACTGGATAATTTATAAAGGAAAGAGGTTTAATTGACTTCCCACAGCTGGGGAGGCCTCAGGAAACTTACAATAATGGTGGAAGAGGAAGCAAACATGTCCTTCTTCACATGGTGGCAGGAGAGAGAAGTGCAGAGCAAAGGGATAATGTCCCTTATAAAACCATCAGATCTCATCAGAACTCACTATCACAAGAACAGCATGGGAGTAACTGCCCCTATGATTCAATCACCTCCCACCAGGTCCCTCCCACAACAAGTGGAGATTATGGGAACTACAATTCAAGATGAGATTTGGATGGCAACACAGTGAAACTATATGATTCTGCCCCTGGCCCCTCCCAAATTCTATGTCCTCACATTTCAAAACATGCCTCCTTAACAGTCCCCAAGATCTTAACTCACTCCAGCATTAATTCAAAAGTCCAAGTCCAAAGTCTCATCTGAGACAAGGCAAGTCCCTTCCTCCTATGAGCTGGTAAAATCAAACACAAGTTAGTTCCAGCATACAATGGGGGTGCAGACCTTGGGTAAATACACCCATTCCAAGTGGGAGAAATTGGCCACAGCGAAGGTGCTGCCCCATGCAAGTTTTAAATCCAATAGGGTGGTCATTAAACCTTAAAGTTCCAAAATGATCTCCATAACTCCTTGTCTTACAGCCAGATGACACTGATGCAAGAGGTGGGTTCTCACAGCCTTGGGCAGTTCCACCCCCGTGGCTTTGCAGGATACAGACCTCTCCTGGCTGCTTTCAGAGGCTAGCATTGAGTGCCTGTGGCATTTCCAGGTGCACAGTGCAAGCTGTCAATGTATCTACCATTCTGGGGTCTGGAGGACCGTGGCTGTCTTCTCACAGCTCCACTAGGCAGTGCCCCAGTGAGGACTTTGTGGGGTGATGGGGCTGCGACCCACATTTTCCTTCAGCACTGCCCTAGCAGAGGTTCTACATGAGGGCTCTGCCCCTGCAGAATACCTCTGCCTGGAAGTCCAGGGGTTTCCATACATCCTCTAAAATGGAGGCAGTAGGCAAACCTCACTTCTTGTCTTCTGTGTAGCCGCAGGACCAGTACCACATGGCAGCTGCCAAAGCTGGGGGCTTGTACCCTCTGAAGCAATGGCCCAAGCTGTACCCTGGTCCCTTTTAGCCACAGCTGGAGTTGAAGCACCTGGGACTCAGGGAACCATGTCCTGAGGCTGCATAGGGCAGGGGGGCCCTGGGCCAGGCCCAGTAAACCATATTTCCCTCCTAGACCTTCAGGGCTGTGATAGGAGAGGCTGCTGTGCAGGTTCTCTGACATGCCCTGGAAGCATTTTCTTCATTGTTTTGATGATTAACATTTGGCTCCTTGTTACTTATGCAAATTTCTGCAGTGGGCTTGAATTCAGTTTTTCTCTTCTATTGCATTGTCAGGGTGCAAATTTTCCAAACTTTTATGCCCTGCTTCCTCTTCAATACTTTGCTGCTTAGAAATTTCTTCCACCAGATACCCTAAATCATCTCTCTCAATTTCAAAGTTCCACAGATCTCTAGGGCAGGGGCAAAATGCTGCCAGTCTCTTTGCTAAAGCATAGCAAGAGTGACATTTACTCCATTTCCCAACAAGTTCCAATCTCTGTCGGAGACCACCTCAGCCTGGACTTCGTTGTCCATATCACTATCAGCATGTTGGTCAAAGCCATTCAACAAGTCTCTAGGAAATTACAAACTTCCACACATCTTCTTGTCTTCTGAGCCCTCCAAGTCTCTAGGAAGTTCCAAACTTTCCTATATTTTCCTGTCTTCTTCTAAGCCCTCCAAACTGTTTCAATCTCTGCCTGTTACCCAGTTCCAAAGTTACTTACACATGTTCGGTTATCTTTATAGCAGTACCCCACTCTCTGAAGTACCAAATCACTGTATTAGTCTGTTCTCATGCTGCTATGAAGAAATATCCTAGACTGGATAATTTATAAAATAAAGAAGTTTAGGCCAGGCATGGTAGCTCATGCCTGTAATCCCAGCACTTTGGGAAGCCGAGGTGGGCGGATCACGAGGTCAGGAGATGGAGACCATCCTGGCTAACATGGTGAAACCCCGTCTCTACTGAAAATTAGAAAAAAAAAAAAAAAAAAAAAAAAATTAGCCAGGCATGGTAGCAGGCGCCTGTAGTCTCAGCCACTCAGGAGGCTGAGGCAGGAGAATGGCGTGAACCCCAGTGGCGGAGCTTGCAGTGAGCCGAGATCACGCCACTGCACTCCAGCCTGGGCCACAGAGTGAGACTCCGTCTCCAAAAAAAAATAAAAAATAAAAAAATAAAAACAAAAAAATAAAAAAATAAAAAAATAAAAAAATTAAAAAAAATAAAGAAGTTTAATTGACTCACAGTTCTGCATGGGCAAGCTTCAGGGAACATACAATCATGGTGGAAGGGGAATCAAACAAGTCTTTCTTCACATAGCAGCAGGAGAGAGAAGTGCCAAGCAAAGGGGAAAAAGCCCCTTATAAAACCATCAGATCTCATGAGAACTCATTAACTATCACAAGAACAGCATAGAGGTAACAACCCCTATGATTCAATTACTTCCCAAAAGGTTCCCCCCAGGACACAGTGTGGATTATGGGAACTACAATTCAATTCAAGGTGAGCTTAAGCGGGGAACACAGACAAACCATATCAGTGATGTAACCATGAGAGTGACTTCCTATCATCTTCCCAGTCCTGCTCACACTGGAGGGGAAGGAATGATACAGGGAGTGCATACAACAGGCAGGAATTTCAGGTACAATCCTGGAATTCTGCCTACCACAGGAAGAGAAGAAATAAAAGTCTTCCCCAAAATAGGAAGTTCTAAGCATAGACAATTCTTCCTTCATATCTTCATGCATAAATTGTATACTGAAGCACATAAGGACAAATAAGGATGCCTGGAAGAATATAACAACTGAAAGAAAAAATACATATGCTACATTGTTTAGTTAAATCTGTATTTAAACCACAGCATCATGTCAGATGAAATATATCTTCTCTCCCACCTCAAATGGGGACTATTTCTGATGCTTAATAACCCTCATTCAGAGCAATATAGGTTGATGTAATATTTCCTATTGAGTCCTTCTTAAAAACATGATGTGCATATTTTACCTTCAGTTCTATCCATAATTTTCACATGGGCATTTAATCAAGAGTAGTTTTATGTGAGCAAATTTCATCATATGCTATTTTTGTATTTTCATTTAAAATTATGATAACAGCATAATAGAAATTGAAATTAAATCAAGGATTGTAGGACTTGCTTCCCAAGAGCTGTTTCTGCAAGGGCAGCTGTAATTACATGATAGTGCTGGTTAGCAGATGACACAGCAACCTTGGAATTGTGCCATAGTATATAAAATTGAATTTGATTTGTAAACCTTAATTACAATGATAAAATGGTCTATTTTTTTTTTTTTTTTTCTTATTTAAAAGTGCTCCATGCCTCAGAGAGAATGAGCCATCCAAGTTTTCAGAGTCAGTGTAGGAGGCGGGGAAGAGGGGGCTCCGGAGTCTGACTCACCTATGTGCGACCTGCCATTCTATCCTTTGTTAGGTGTGAGACTCTCAGCCTCCTTTTCCTCATGAATTAACCAGACGTCCTAGAGTATTCATCCATGGCCTTTTTATGCAAAAAAGTTTATAAAACAGAGCAAAAATCCACTAAATGCCAACTGTTACTATTGTTATTACTGTTATAAAAAATTTAATAAAGTCAATTTTAAGTATTTTAAATAAATTGAATTGTAATACTGCTTTAATTAAAAACTATTTGTCCATTTTGTACTATGCATTATTATACCTAATCTGATTACTTTATTCCTTGTTACATTTCTGCCTGACCTTCACCCATTACCCTAACCTGCTTTTTAAAAACAAATAAATGACACATAAACAAACAAACAAAATACCTTTTTTAGCATTTGCTGCTTTAGTCAGTTACTCCTGGGATGAATAAATTATATTTGATGTTTTTAAAAAACATCTTCATGTCTTGCCAACTTGAAATCACAATTTACTCTTTGGTTATATCGCTTTGTTAGAAATTTCCTTTCAAAATGGGGAATATTTACTTCTTTAATAACTCATAGGTTATATTCCATTGAATGAAACCAGCTGTCAAATTCAAAAGAGTAGATTCTCTAATTTCATTTTGAATAATAATAAATAAAACAGATTAGGACAAGTAAATGTGTGCATATGTAACTTCAGAGAGACTTACAGTAGTTCACAAGTTGTTATTACTGTTGTATATAATGTTTAGAACTATAATATACGGTTTTGCTTTATTCATGTTTTGAGTGTCACAAAGCTAGAGATAAATTTTTAGCAAATGATTCAAGTTTTTTGTGTATTCACATTCCTCTGCACTAACTTTGCCCCCGATTTCATATCAATACCCACCATCAAATTTTTCTATAATAATTTATTTATGTCCTTTTATTTTTCTTATGTTTTATTATGCATTTCTGAATGGTCTATCAAATCGCTTTGATGAATAAGTTACTTGAACATCATCATCCATCCCTAAATATAAGCAAGCAGCAACACTAGCAAATAAAAACATGGCCAAAACAAAGCTCCTGTTTATTTTTATTTATTTCACAATACAGATAATAATTTAGATTTTCGAATGACTGGAAACAAATTTGGAGTGAAAAAATGCTGCTTTCTACTACTTAGAACTCTCGGATGCAAATATAAATATCAAAACTGAAAGTAATGATTAAAAAATGGAACATTTCAAGGGTGGCCTGGATTCAATCCAACTTATCCCAGTGTCTCAGAAATGTTGGAGAGGTGTGAGGCAGGGGTGTGAGGAAGAAAGATATAAGCTGATTGCCTCTTAGCTGTATTCAGTAAATAATGCAGAACTATAATTTGGTGGAGAAAGTGAGTATTGAGGGCCCACATTCACACACTAGAAGTCCACTTTATTGAAAAGAGGTTATTTCTCTTTAAACACTCAGATCGATTCAGAAAAAGACTCCCATTGAACTGTGTTACTGCCCATCCCTGGAGTACCAGTTACAGTGAGGCAGGAGTAATTTGGATCACATGTGGAGGGTAAGAGGTTATGGGTGCATAGGCCTATCCACATAAGGGTACATAGGCCTATTCACATAAATACACATATGGGCCTTCAGGCATATTATTTCTTATTTGTTTACCCTTAATTTATATTTGTCCAATTACAAAATCTAGTGTTAGTGTTTTCCCAAAACCTGCTGTCTGTGCATTCCTGTCTTCCAACTGTATATCTTCATAGTGAATTGCTGGAGGAAAACGGTGGATGAACACAGAACTTGCTACTAGTGTCCGATGTTTCTGGTCTGATTTATTCTTTCCAATGTAAGTTTTGTTTCATAAGGTGATGTTCATTCTTCTAATATGTGACCTTTTCCACCTTCCCATTTTATCTCCTCTTTCATTTCTCTATTAATCTTATATTCTAGCCATGTTGGGCTACTCAACATTTGTGGAACTCACTATGTGTTTTCAAACTCTTCTCCCTTTCTGGAACGCCTTTCCTCTTCCTCCTTCCCCAGTTCTACCCATAGATCAATGCTCACCTTACATGCCACGTCTCTGAAGCCTCCTGTAAACTCTCTTTTCATCACTGCTATATGACTCTGTGGTGACAAATATGAACATTTTCTCCCTCCTTACAATACTCATGCCAAGAAATATCTTATTTAATCATGATTTAGTATAAGTATTATTTTATCTCCCTCATTATATTCTCAAGCCCTTGAGACTGTACTTATGATTATCACATTTTAATCAACCACATTGCCTGGCACAAGGCTTTTCACATACTAGGCAAACAAAAAGGTGTTACCCAAACTTTGGTGAACACTCCTTTGGTTTTTGTTTGCTTAAGAATTCAGATTTAAAATTGTTAAATAAGGGCACCTTGAATAAAACGTGTGAGATGTACTGACTTTGAAATATTTAAATATTCCCCTCCTTTGCTAATGTTTCGTTTAAATCATAGAATTGACAAATTATTCACTGATCTGACTATTGTAAATTCCATTCATTTAAAATTCAGAAGCATGAAATTAGGATAAGTTTTGGAGGACTTAGTCTTTATACTTTACAAAAAGGTTTATTACAATATTTCAAGTGTAATTCAGATTTTAAATATGCTTAGCAAAACCCAAAATTCACTGATACATGAGCACAGATTACACGGAGTAATCACAAATCTTGGTATTACTTGCTTTCATGTTCTCTACTAGCAGCTAGGCTGGATTTGAACCCAGATTCCTTTCTGCATTTCCCTAGGTTCTCCTAGTGTGGGGGTGTTCCCTTCCCTTCCCTCCCCACCTCTCCCCTCCTTTGATGAAGTTTTGCTCGTTGCCCAGGCTAGCGTGATCTCTGCTCACTGCAACCTTCACCTCCCGGGTTCAAGCGATTCTCCTGCCTAAGCCTCCCGAGTAACTAGGATTAAAGGCATCTGCCACCATGCCTGGCTAAGTTTTGTATTTTTGTTAAAGACTAGGTTTCACCATGTTGGCCAGGCTGGTCTCGAACGCCTGACCTCAGGTGATCCAGCCTTCTCAGTCTCACAAAGCGTTGTCATTACAGGCATGGGCCACTGTGCCCAGCTCTTTGGGGGTTTTCCACAGCAGTGCTTTGCTGCTGGGCACCAGCAGGGCACAGGGGTGGTGGGAGGGGAGCCTATGCGCACAGCACAGGACAGGTGCAGAGTCAGGGGCCTGTGCCCCAGTGTCTGAGGCTTCTTTGCTGTACCTGAGCACTCCTGCTCTCGGGTTATGATAACACTACTGGACCTTTCGCTGTATGACTCAGCCACTCAGTTTATCACTTTGTGTAGATACAAAACACCCCAAAGCAGTAGATAATGAACTCCTCCTGAACTCCTGAACTCCAGAAACCTTTTATTTGGAGGCAATTGTCTGCCTGGTACAACTGCCGCATTGCCAAGCATCTTTTTCCCACCTGCCTCCCAATCTAGGACGTCTGCCTCACCTTCTTAGGAATAGGTATCTACTTTCACTTTCACAGGCCCAGCCTATTTATTTGGGAATTCCACGGGATGCATCGGTGTGGGTGTAGGATGAGTCAATATCTATGAATCCACTGATCTTTCCTTGCATCTGACACATGAAATAGATGCATTGATCTATATTGTCCCTCATATAACTTGATTTCTATAACTTGTTTATGTTTGTATCAAATGTAAGTGAGTGAACGGCCAAAGTTCCAGGGACCGGATGACTCCAGGGGTGCACCTGGCCGCAGGGAGGACTGTTTTCACACATTCTGTGCTTAGCCTGAGCGTGTGCTGTTGCCATGGCAAGCAAGATTCTTGGCAAGCAAGAGTGAGGCTGCGGCCCAGCTCTCCCTATTCAGGCATGCTTGGGACATGCTTCTTTCCCTTTCTGCGTGGATGGCCCATGTTCATCCTTTGATACAATCCAGATTCCTCTTCTTTCCGGATACTTCTCTGATGGCATCTGTCCCCACTGTGCCGCCATAGTGCCTTAATTAAATCCTTATCACAACACTTGTCGCGTTGTAATGTAATCATTTGCTCACTTGTAGGTCTCCTCCCTGGGCTATAAAGCATTGAAAGAAAGTGACTATATTATCATTGCCTTCAGATCCTTGGTGCTCAACAGTTCTGTGCTGGTTAAAGACTGTACCTGGATGCAGTCCTGCCTGTGTGCCTGGGACCCTCACATTCCCCTAGCCCAGTCTCTGTGCTCTGTTGTCACCTGACCTCAGCCATGGGCTGGCAAGGATCAGCTGGATACTACTCCTTAAATAAGCAGATCAACACTTGAATTAGAATTTACAACATGGAAGGTAGAACCATCAAAATCCTAAAAACGACTACACAACATAGATATTTTACTGATTTAGATGTTTCGTCTTCAAGTAATCAGTAACTTTGTACTGTGATACTCTTTGATCTTTTTAAAAGTTGGGTTAACTATTAGTCATTGAATAAATGATATTAAATAAATATTAACTGATTAATGTAAGCAAATCTTAGCAGATCTTCTGAAATAAAAAAATATGGTATTGAAAGCCTTGCAAATGAGAGATCCCAATCTGTGGTTAACTGTTTAAAATGTTCTAATATTTACCTTTATTTGTCATAAAAAACTATACAAACATGTAATAGATCTACTACTCTTATCCATAACTCCCTTTAAAGAGGTGCAGATATTTTAAATCTGTTACTCAAATGACTCCATCTGACATGTGAATAAAAACCATTTGTGTAGAAGCCTGAATTATGAGCAAGACTGGGTATACCAGGAGGAGGGTACTAGGAGCAGCCTTCAAACTAATACACCTTTTTTTCAAAAGGTTTTTATGAAAACAGTAACATCATTTCACTAAGAGGAGAAATTGTATGAGAATCTCTGCACTATTCATCTTAAAGTGCTTTATGTAATAAGTTATTTCAATGAATGTAGAGTCTAAGAATGAAAATATAAGGAGTTCAGAAGTGGGAAGGGTCTCAGGGGTCATGTATGTTTTCAGGAAAGCTAAAACTTGGAATAATAGACTTTTTTAGCATTTTACTTTTAAACAATTTTAGACTTACAGAAATGTTGAAACTAGTGCAGAGAATGCTTGTGAATGCTTCACAGCTTTCTTTATTGTTAACATTTTTTATAACCATGATGTATTTGTCAAAACTAAGAACTCACTGTTGGTATAACACTATCAGCTAAACTACAGACTTTGTCTGGATTCTGCTATTCTCCCCACTGATACTCTTTTCTGGTGTAGGACCCTACCTTGCATGTGGTCGTCAAGTCTCCTCAGTCTCTCCCATTCTGTGACAGTTCTTCAGTCTTCCCTGGTCTGCATTTATATTCTGTTATGGCTATTAGAACTTTTAATAAACTTAACACCTTAAAAACACAAATTTATCTTCCTACAGTTCTGTAGGTCAGTTGACTCCACTGATTCTTCTGCTTGGGTTTTACCAGTGAAAATCAAGCTCAGCTCTTACTGAAAGGTTCTGGGAAGAGTCAGCCTCAAGCTCATTTAGGTGGTTTCTGGAATTTTATTCTTTGTGGTTGTAGGACTGAGGCCAGTTTCCCTGCTGGCTGTGAGTCAGGGTGGTCTCCTAAACTCTTGGTGGTCTCTCTCTGGTCCTGGCACATAGCCTCTCATCTCAGTCATCAACAGTGCATCAAATCCTCCTCACACTTGGAGTCTCTCCAACATTACGTCCTGTACTTGCAGCAGCTTTCTAACAGGTGCACAAAGCTCTAACCTTTTAAACATCCATGTGACTAAACTGGTTATAGCTCGCGAATCCAGAAAAACCTCTCCACTGTAAGGCTGGCAACCTCACAACTTCACATCTGCCAAGTCCCCGTTGCCAAGTAAGTTCACATCTGCTGGGTCCAGGGCTTAGGGCATGCACGTGGGAGAGGGGCAGTCTGCTCACCATGTTGTTTTCCATGACTGACACTTCTAAATAGTCGTGTTTAATTAGTTCATACAATGTCCCTCAATATAGGTTTGTCTACTATTTTCTCATGACTAAATTCAGGTTCAACATTACTAGGAAGAATATCACCAGCAGATGATGTACATGATCACCACATCAGAGTCATAATTCACAATACCAACAATGCACCCTTGCTGACATAGACAAGGAAGCGTCTGCTGAGCTCTTCAACTGTACAGTAAATATTTTCACTCTGTAATTAATCATATTTTGGGGGCAGATATTCTGAGACTCTGCCAGAGATGGTGATTTTAATTTCTCTCATTCTTCACGTTTATTAAATAGAATGCTCATTAAAAGGAAAAATGTCCCTTTTCCCTCAATTATTTATTTATTTATTCAATCACTTATTTAAATCAGTATGGACTCCTGAATATGTATGTACTCTGTGGGTTTTAATCCAGTATTACCGTTATTTATGTTATGGTCCAAATTGTTCCAGGTTTGGCCACTGGGAGTACTATCAGGCTGGTTCTTGTATCTAACATCCCATCCTTTTATGAGTGTTTCCTTATTTTTCTGTTGCCACAAGGTGCCCTGGACTCTTGCATTTTTCCCAGCCAACCTGAGTTAGAATTCTGGTTCCTTTCACTGTAACATGATTTGAGAAACCACATGAGGCTGTGGATGCCAGGTATGCCCAGGATAATAAAATTTTAGAGGAGCTTGAAGTGTCATGTATTGTTTTCTTCCTCTCTTATTATATTTTTAGCTGCTTCTTCTCTACTTGCTCCATCCCATGGGTATTCAAGTATAATTAAGCTGTCCTACCTTTAATGACAAAAATAAATATTCTTTTGAAGAAGTTTATATCCCTACTGAAGGAGTTAGCCAGCTTGCTTTAGGCAGACAGTAAGGGAAGGGTCTCCGGAGAACCTCCAACCTGCCCCAAAAGTGCTTACATCAGCTGTTTTGTGCAGATAAGGCACTTGCAAAGGGGGCTTGCCTAAACATGCCTGCAGAGAACTAAGGGCCTGCATGCACACTGGGGAAAGTGGGGGGAGCCACCAAGAATTCATTCCTCATACAAATAGGGAACCCAACCTCATCAGCTTACATTTACATATGCCCTTGTATTCAACTGTGAGGGGCAACCAACAATCTGCTTTCAGGACTCCTCTCTTTGCTGAGAGCTTTCCTTTTGCTTAAAAAATTCCACACCACTCACTCTGGTGTCCACACACCTAATTTTTCCTGATCATGAGACAGGAACCTGAACCTAGCTAAGCTAAGGAGTGAAAAATCTTGCATCACTACCAGTTATCCCTACCTGTTATCACTCTGATTTTCTCTTCCATTTTCATTACTAAACTCTTGAAAGTGTAGGTGGTCTAAATCAGTGGTTCTTACACCTTTTGCTCTTGTGACACCTTTACACACATTAGAATTAATACACCAAAAGACTTTATGTACATGAATTACAGGGGTTGATATTCACTATATTTTGAATTAAAACTAAAGTTTTTCAAAAAATTAAAAAGGTGTAATGACAATAATAAGTAATTTACATGTTAGCATGCATAAGGTATTTTTGAAATAAACCATAATGATTCCTCCAAAGATTAGTAGAGAGTGGCACTGTTTAACATTCTTGCAAATTTCTATCATGTCAGGCTTACTAGTATACAACTAGACAACTAGATTCTGATGTGTGCTTCCACAACCAACCTTTTGCAGGATGTTGTTCTGGCCGGAGCAGCGAAAATAAGGCCTACACTGATATACGGTTGAGAGAAGAAGAGTATTTTAATAACCAATTTGGATAATTGTTGATTTTTTTTCATTGACACTACACTAAACTTGAAAAGTTGTAGTTTCTCAAAGTTTAAGTGTAGACTTAATTCATAATTGAAGAACATTTCCTACCCTGCTTCATTTCAATTCTTTGGGATATCATGAGTTATAAATGGCTCTTTTACCAATGCATGAGTTTGAAATATACTGTCATTGAGAAAATGCTGTATCCTAATTTATGCAGATCTTCCAAATATTGATGTATTTGTTTAAAAAACTATCTTACAAAATTCAAGGAAATATGAGAATACCCAAGCACACATTCCATTAGCCGTCACTACAATAACATCAACATGCTCTATGGAGACTCGAGAAAACTCTCCCGTGCACTTGGCGGAGAATGAATGTAAAAAACGCAAATAATAACATTCAATTTTTGTTAAACTAGCTTGGACCTCTTGAACCCACTGTCAAAGTTGCAGGATGCTCCCACCCACAGTGTTCCTCAGACTCCAAATTTAAAAGCAGTGTTGCATACACTTGCGGCCCTACATTTCTCACTGCAAACCTCTATGCACAGTCTCATTTACTGTAGCCATAGGAAAATAATTCCATTTGTTCAAATCAACATTCAGTTCTTAAGTTATGTACTCTCTTGTATGTGTGGCCCTTTGACTCTCTCTTTTTTTTTTTTTTTTTTTTTTTTTTTTTTTGAGACAGGTTCTGGCACTGTTATCCAAGCTGGAGTGCAGTTGTGATCATAGCTCCCTGTAACCTCTGCCTCCTGGGTCAAGTGATCCTCCCACCTCAGCCTCTCCAGTAGCTGGGACTATGGCTATGTGTCACCATGCTTGGCTAATTTTGTAATTTTTGTAGAGATGAGGTTGTGCCATGTTGCCCAGGTTGGTCTCGAACTCTGGGGCTCAAGTGAACCTCCCATGTTGGCCTCCCAAAATGTTGGAATTACAGACACGAACCCCCATGCCTGGCCCACTTTGACTCTGGATCACTTCTTCCTGGAATGCTCTTTTCTCCTGGACATCTCTAGAACTCTGTGACATTGCTTGTTACTCCTCCTGCCTCTATGACTACCATGCCCAAACTCCTTTGTATCTTCGTTTTTGCCTATATCCTTAAAGTAGACTTTTTTTCAGGTTTCTCTCTTCAGCCCTCATGTGTTTTTTGCTTGATTTATCTGGGGCCTTCCCTACTACTATAGCATCAGATCCCGTTCATATGAGGATGATTTCATACTTCTTCAGATATTATACACATGAGGACAATTTCCAATCAAATGCCCAAGCAAATGCCTTTGCCTGCACCCCAGAAACCCATAGTCAGCAGCATAATGTGCATCTACACCTAGATGCTCCACAAACACATCCTGAGCATTTCTTTACCTGAATTCATCATTTCCCCCCAGCACCACTGACATTTATTCAGGATTTTTGATCACTATCAACAGACAATAATGTTTTTTATCAATCCTTTTCCTCTCTCAAAATCAGAGAGATATTTTCTTAGTCTCCAATGTGTTTTTTCTATTTTCCTCAACTCCTCAAAGGCCACTTGTTTGTTTAAATAAATTCATTTCTATGTTCCTTTAGTATTTTGAGATGTTATCCTTCCAGTCCTTTCCTAAAATATCTAGGCATTATGTAAAATATCTAAGATTATTTCACTTAGCATAATGATTTCCTGATTCATCCTTGTAGCATGTTTCAGTGTTATATTCCTTTGTATTGACATATAATATTCTAGTAAGTATATCTAATATTTTCTTCAGCCATTCATTTATTCATGGTCATTTGGGTTGTTTCCAACTTTTGGGTATTGTAGATAATATCGCTAAAATATTTGTGTAAATTGTGTGTGTATGTGTGTGTATTAGTGTTTTTAAAGTATTTTCGCATAGATACCAAAAAGTGGAATTGCTGAATCATATGGTATCTAATGTTCAATATTTTGTGGAACCCCAAAAGTATAGTACAAAAGTGGCTTCATGATTTTATTAGTCTGGCCAGCAATGTATGAAGATTCTAATTTCTTTTTCTTTCTCTCTCTCTCTCTCTCTCTATCTCTCTCTCTCTCTCTCTTTCCCTCTCTCTCTCTATCGTCTATCATGTTTAATACACCTATCCTAATGACTGTGAAGTGATACTATATTGTAAGTTTTATTTCTGTTTATCCAAAGTCAAGTAATGTTCAGTATCTTATTGTCCATTTGTATATATTCTATGGAGAGATGTCTATCAAATCCACTGCCCATTTTAAACTGGATTATCTTTTCATCACTGAGTTATACAAATGATTTGTACATTCTGTGTTGTAAACTTACCAGATACAAACTTGTAAATATTTCTCCTATTCTGTTTTTTTTTTCACTTCTTTTGATGGTTTCATGTATATTATGACATTCAAGATTCTGATTTAGTACAGTTTACCGGCTTTTATTTTGTTGTGAGTGTTTTTTGTGTCAAATCTAAGAAATGACTGACTAAGCAATGGTCATAAAGATTTACTAATATGTTTACTTTTAAGGGCTCTTACATTTAATCGCTCTTACATTTAGATTTATCAATATTTTAAAAATACTTTTGTATATGATATAAGCATTCAACTTCATTTATTTTCATATTAATATTATCTCAGAATCATTTATTTAAATTACTTTTCTTTCCCCATTGAATTATTTTGGCTGAAAATGAATTTAAAATAAACAGAATAGTTTATTTCTGGATTCTCTATTATCTTTCATCCTTTCTTTATGCCAGTACACTGTCTTGATTATTCTAGATGTGCATTAAATTTTAAAATCAAGAAGTGGGAGTGTCAGTTTTTCAAGATTGATTTTGGTGTTCAACAGCCTTTGAATTTCTAAGTTGATTTTAGGATCAGATTGTCAATTTCTAGAAAAAAAGCAGCTGAGCTATTGAGAGCAGTTGTGTTTCATCTGTAGATTAGTTTGAGGAGGGCATTTTAATAATCTTAATTTTTCTAATCTATAAACATGAGACGTGTTTTTACTTGCTTAAATAATCTTTAACATAATTCAATAACTTTTTAGTTTTTGCGCAAAAATCTTGCCATTTAGTTACACTTATTTTAAGTATTTTATTCAATTTGTTGCTATTGTAAAAGGAAGTATTTCCTTAATTTTATTTTCCTATAGTGCATTGCTAGTGTATATAAATACAATTAATTTTTGCATATTGATCTTGTATCCTGCAACCTTGTTAAACTTATTAATGAATTCAAATAGTTTGCATATGTTTGTGTGTATTCCTTAGAATTTTCTATATATAAGATCATACTATCTGAAAACAGATACTTTTCTTTCTTCTGAATCTGGAGACCTTTTATTTCATTTTCTTGTCTAATTACTTTCACTAAGCTGTCCATTACAATGCTGAATAGAAGTGATAAGAGTGGACTTCCTTATCTTCTTCCTGATCTTGGAGAGGAAGAATTAAGTCTCTCACCATTAAGTATAAAGTTAGCTATGGGATTATCACATATGACTTTAATGACACTTAGCTTTCATTTCTAATTTGTTGACTTTTTATTATTAAAGAGTATTGGATTTTGTCAAATGATTTTCTGTGTCTATCAAGATACTGTGTTTTTCTTCTCTTTTTTCTATTACATAATATATTTTATAATTCAGGCAGTAAATAGTATAATTAATTAGTAGATTAAATAATACGTTATTTCTTATGTGTTATGCAGAGTGTCTTTGGAACATAGAATATTTGACTACTTTGTCAGTTAGCAGATGACTAAAATAATTAATGGTGATAACGAAGTTAGGATTTGAACCATAAGAAACTGTGAGGTGCTTGAATTATTAAAATTAATCAATGTTGACAACAAATTACAGTGATAACATGTTATAGACCTTTTGGGAGACTCATAAGAACACATATGAGTTTTTCCTTAATCGTATATTCAGAAACAGAAACAAGACCACAGAGGACATAAACTTCTAAAACTGGAGAACACATTGCTCCCAAGCTTATACCAGATGAAAAGTAGGACCCAGGAGAATAAAAGATATCACTTTTAGGCTCACATCAGCAATGCACACACTCAGAATTTGCCAGATTTGACTTTCATTCTCAAAATACAGCATTCCTAAATTTCTTTTCTCTGGGAACTGACTTGAGTTATTCAACTTATAATGTATTCATTCATTTGGCTGCAAAAGATCTTAGCATTACTTTAAAAGCAACTTCTTACCTATAATGAAAGTGTCAAACCTGATTAAATGCATGGCAATTTTCTTAATATTGTTACAGTTATTTTAGACTTCTTAATTAACTGGCATGATATCAAGAGCAGCTCACTGAAAAACTATACAAAATGTATTTACATTTCATGAAAGTGTTACTTGGTTTGAAAACTCACATAGGATTTTCACATAAAAACAAAATAGAAAAAATACTTATATTCATTTTCACATTTATATATTATACATAATATATTAGCTCTTTATATATTTTATACATATAAAGTATTACTTTGAATTTTTTCATTATTAATACTTAGCAATATAAATTTTAATCAAATAAATACTGCTTTTACTTGATAAGCTTTAAATTGTGTGCATCTATTTGTAAAATAATGGCACTTGTAAGAATTTTTATTGTGTTCACTCCTGAGATTGAATCACATCTTTGGTATCCCACTGTTCAGGTGTATGTGCTGACAGTGGTATATCGAAGACGTGATTCAGTCTCATGCCTACACCCACTTTGCTATGATTGCTATGCTAAACTAAGCACAACGTACAAAAATGCCCACTTGAAAAAAGAAAGATGTTTCATCTATAAGAAAAAAATATGAATTGTAGATCAAAATGTCAAAACTGTCCAATACTGTAATAGAGAACTAGAATGAACAAATCACTAATCAGTCATTTAACAAAAACCTGAAAACAAGTAACTTATACTTATTCAGAGTTTAAACTGTTACATTTTCAGTTAAGAGTAACTGGATACATTTACTTGAAGCTCTTACCTCTCAGAACTGGCTTTTTGGGACACTTAGTAACAAATGGTTAAAATCACACTGGCTTCATTAGCCCTAACCTTCTTATATAAATGATCTATTCAACTGAATCATTTCCAATTAAAGTTGGCCTGCTGCTGGTTCACATATGTAAAGAAGAGTTTTACATGAAAAATGATAATTATATCTTACCTTTTTCAATCATGGTATTGTCCTTTTCCTTTTCAGTCAACAGCTTTTCTTCTAGAAATGTTTTCAAATATGCTTTCTTTCCTCTTTCAGAAATATTTAGCAATGTATACTTATTTTGGAAAATGTGATACTCATTTATCTTCCTTTTAGTTCTTGCTTCCCTGTTCACTTCTGCCAATGTCCCTCTGCTTTGTCTCTTGTGTTTATGACGTGGGCTAATGTTTATGCAGGGTGCTTCATAGGCATGTAGACCCCACTCTGACCAAAAATTGGCATCTCCACACTCCTTTACATTCATTTTCTCAACAAAACTGGTTATCTGCATTAACACCACTGATCTCTGGATGACTGCGTGGAAGGCTGCTCTGTAATTAAGAACAGCAATTTGAACTTCACATGAATTAAGTGAATCCACAATGGGTGGCTGAGGTTGGTGGTCAACAGGTTTTAGAAGCACTGCTTAGTCAAAACATGATTATTTTGTAGCATCATGAGAAGCCCCATCCCATGAAAAAAAGAAAATTAATGACTTTATAGATTAAAGATTGAAGATTTGCAAGTTAGGTATGGAAGAGAAACAAGGATCATAATTTACTGCTCCATAGTGTAGAAAGGCTGGCTGGATATCCAGCAAGACTAACTTCTTGCTGATCACAGAATTGGATGGCATTTTCTAGCCTCCCTTTCAGTTAGGTGTGCACATATAATTGAGGAGTAGTAAGTGGTAACGATATGCACGAATTCTTCCAAAAAAAAAAAAAGACCAAGGAAGATAGAAGCCAAAGAAAAATCTTGAAATCAGTGAGAATTTTTTCTTTTTGCAAAAACAATTCAAAGGACAACACATATCCCGTCAGAAAACATGAAGACATAAGTAAAGAAAACACAAAAATTTTTAACAGCTGGAAGAAAAAAGTTACAGTCTGATGTATTTTGTCTCTGTGTCTCCTCCAAAATCTCATCTTGAATTGTACTCCCATAATCTCCATGTGCTGTGGGAGGGACCCAGTGGGAGATAGTTTGAATTGGGGGGCAATTTTCCCCAGAATGTTTTTGTGGCAGTGAATAAGTCTCATAAGAGGTGATGATTTTATCAGGGGTTGCTGCTTTTGCATCTTCCTCATTTTCTCTTGCTACCACCACGTTAAGAAGTGCTTTTCACCTCCTGTCATGATTCTGAGACCTCCTCAGCCATGTGGAACTTAGGTCCAATTATGCCTCTTTTTCCTGCCAGCCCCAGGTACATCTTTATCAGCAGCATGAAAATGGACTAATACCCAGTCCTTAATCATTTATCTAATAAAAATATCCTTCAGGAATGAAGGAAAAATCTAACCATTCTTATATATAGGAAAACTAATAGAATTTTGTCACACACAGACCTATCCTACAAGAATTACTAAAGAACGTTCTCTTAAAAGAAAGGAAATGATAAACGAAGAAATCTTAGAACATCAGGAAGAAAGAAAACACAATAAAAAATAAAAATAGGCTGGGCACAGTGGCTCAAGCCTGTAATCCCAGCACTTTGGGAGGCTGAGGTGGGTGGATCATGAGGTCAGGAGTTCGAGACCAGCCTGACCAACATGGTGAAACCTACGTCTCTACTAAAAATACAAAAAATTAGCTGGGCGTGGTGGCGCACTGCTGTAATCCCAGCTACTCAGGAGACTGAGGCAGGAGAATCATTTGAACCCAGGAGGCAGAGGTTGCAGTGAGCTGAGATCATGCCACTATACTCCAGCCTGGGTGAGGAGTAAAACTCCATCTCCAAATAAATAAATAACATATATATGTACATACAGTATTTTTTTCTCTGATGTTTTCTAAAAATTCATTGAGCCAAAAAATTACTATTTATGTATTTCAGTGTATAATGTCAATAAAATTTCTAAAATAAGTGTCTGCAAAAACCAAAAAAAAAAAAAAGGAAAACAAAAAAATGAGTAAAAAATATGAATTGGCCATTTGCAAAAATTATACAAATGGACTTAAATATATGAAAATATGCCCATATTTACTTTTGATAAAGTAAAGGGAGTAATAAAATTATAGCAGTACCATTTCTCACCTCTCCACATGCTGCTATGGGAATGCAAAGTGTTCACCTGTACAGAGGGGAATTTGGTGACATCCAGCACAGTTACATATGCCTTTACCTTTTAATACAGCACTCTCACTTCTAATAATTTATCCTAAAATATACCCTCTCAAATACAAAACAACATATGTGCAAGGTTATTAATTGTGACATTGGTTATAATAGAAAAATATTGGAAAATCATAATATTCAGGAGAATGATTAAAGAAACTGTGTTCATCCACATAGTAGACTATCGGAGCTATAAAATAGAATGGATGTGTTAATAGGCTGAGAGTGATGACTTCTGGATATATTGCAAAGGGTAAATAAATATGGGGAAGAAAACTTATCACTCAGTTCTAATGAATTACGAGTATCTTATGGGTTAAATCAAGATTGCATTGATTTCACGAACTGAACTGCCAGTTTGTGATCCTGCTCCAAGCACTCTTCTTGGCCTAGAGCATCAACTCCTGTAGCTTAATTACAAGTGAGCCAATGGTTTTTAACCTTTTATTGGAAACTAATACAAAGCACAAGGAAGAAACTCTAAGAATGCCACATAAACTGTTCAGTGTGGAGCCTCACTGCGTTATCATAATCTATTAAATTCCACCTTATAATCCAAGTTAAAAGATCCCTTGAAAGAAGAGCTATATGATACACCTAGTCTCCCTTATCCATGGTTTCCATGACACATGGTTACAGTTATGGGCAGTCAGGCACCATCTGAAAATATTAAGATATTTTTAAAAAGAGAGAGAGACCACATTTACATAGCTTTTATCACAACATACTTTTATAATTATTTTATTTTATCATTAGTTTTAGTTTTTAATCTTTCTGTACCTGATTTATAAATTAAACTTTCTCATAGATATGGTACCGAACTCTCTCTATACATACTATGTATTTTCCTTTACATGCATATCTATGATAGAGGCTAAGTGGGGACTACTTGTATCATCTAGCTCTTCTTTCAAGGAATTTTTGAACTTGAATTACAAGACAATTTAATGGACTATGGCAATACAGTATTATAAGTGCTGGGATGAAATTATAATAGGCAGAATAAAGATAAGGAGAGAAGTGCTGAGGATGGATTTCTTAAGTGAGGTAAATGGTGTCTGAATTAATCATTAACAGCTCAATTGGCAAGGTGAAAGGTTGATGAGATTTGCATTCCTGGTAGATATAGTAGTCCCCCCTTATCCATAAATGAAACATTCCAAGGTAGTTTTGGGCATCCTCTGGGGATCTTAAAAGGCTGCCCCTATGTATAAGAAGAGATTACTGTGTTTAATTAATTTAAAGAATTTATCCTCAGCATATACAATAATTTCTTGACCATGGTACATAATTAATAAACATACTTTAAGTAATAGATAAATGAACAAATTAATAAAAGGCATGATAAATGAATGCTAAGCAATGAGGCTTAACAAGGATTTCAGGGTAGAATTATTATTTTTTAAATGGGGGCCATGTTAACAAAATGCCATTGATTTATTCTTAGTAAACTTACAAATTCTAGATTCTACACTACTTTTAGCCAGCACTATCCGGTCAATGAATACTGGGTTTTAAAAAAATCTATAGTAATATTTCAGGCTATATTTTGCACATTCTAATATGTTCTCTTTTTCAGAAACAGATGATGTCTCTTACTTAGCAGAAAGTCAGTTTGATTGGCTGCAAACTTATCTTACTGCTTGAGTGATTGTAGGTTAGATATTTATTTTCCATATGAAATGAAAAAGGAATGTGTGGCCTTCATAAACATTTACTTGTTAAAATGTGTAAGTTTCTAATTATGTGGCAGACTGCACTCAGCCTGGGCAGAAAGGGCACAGAGATGAATGTCATGGCACCCTGCCACGACAGCAGGGTAACTGTGCAGAAAAGATGCAGCGGACGTGTGCTGAGGCAGAGAGGACATAGCAGCAGTTACCTCGGGGGTCAGGGCAGCTTTGCTAGAGGAGGTGCCATTTTTCATGAAGACAGAGGATTTAACCAGGTTCAGAAAGAAGGTAGGGGGATCCCAGAAACAAAATCAACGGAATCATTTCAGCAGCTGTCAATACTGAAACGTTTTTGTGTCAATCTCTTCAACTCAGGTATTCACAACATATTAATGCCAATCTGTTTAAATATACGCAAAGAAGCTCAAGCGTTTTTTTCATAGTCCTTCCGTGATGATTACTGGGATGCTTTTCTTTTTGGAAGACAAAATCTTTACAAATAACCATGTCCTTATTTGCTGGTACCTAACAAAGGCTTGTTCTGCCTATTAATTATGCAGCTTCGCCCATGAAGCGCATGCTGTTTAAGAGTAGTGAGTAAACGACTTTGGCTGAAGGACAGTGTTTCTGGGAAGTAGGAAGCAGCCCCATTTGAGATGGGAATGTTTTATTGCAGCCATATTGTGAGGAGGGGTTAGTATTAAATGAGGTAGAGATTACAGAAGATGAAGAGGCAGGTTTGGGGTGGAAGATACTAAATTTGGAATTGAACATGTTAAGTTTGAGGTCACTGTCAGAAATCCAGAAGGAGAAATAAACAGAAGTCATGAATTGGGCATATGTGTTTGCCATATTTATGGATGAAGTCCAGATTTTTCTCCATCAAACACTAAAAACAAAAATAGAGAATAAAAATTAAAACAAGAGAAGTCTTGCTATGACTCTTTATTTTAATGGTACTCCAAAGATGAGCGATGCAGAGAGACAAGACAGTGGGCAGGACTGGGTGGCTGACGTCCACACTTAGAAGGCAACACAGTACCGTGATTTTTTTTCCATAACTTAAGTGAGGAAAATGCAACAGCAGCTCTGGTTCCTCACACAATTCTCTTAGCAAAAGCTGCAATGCATTGCGATAGATGCAGGAGCAGGACCAGATGCACTGGGCTCCAGGCTGATAATTAAGCACAGGACTTTGTAATTACCTTCTCCTCTTGTGAGAGGAAAATGATAATTAAACAGCCAAGTCCCAGCAGATGCTCACAAAGCGTTTCTGATTGTCAAGGCGAGCCCTAAATTCATTTGTACTTTAACTCTTGACAGTATCAGGGAATTTTTTTTTCCCTAAAGTATTTAATGTTTCCTGAAATAATTGCTTCAAGTCTGAAGTAATTGTGTAAGTTGTCTTTAAAATTTCAGGCAGTAAACATGCATTAAATAACTACCAGGTGGGGTGTATGTGTGAAGTTTTGGTGTTAATGTGCTCAGTCCTTGTCCTCAAATAGTTGACAATCTGATGGAGTTGATGATCCGAGAGCCAGTGAATAATATATATTGGTTGATGTTTTAATAATGATTTTTACATTTCTCTTTTTACCCTTCAGACTGGAGGAGTTTGTATCATAGGTTTTAGCTACCAGAAAAACTGAAAGTCTTTGTCAAGTGGTGAGTTAAAGGAATCGATCTTTTTTTTTTTTTTTTTTTTTTCTGAGACGGAGTCTCGCTCTGTCGCCCAGGCTGGAGTGCAGTGGCCGGATCTCAGCTCACTGCAAGCTCCGCCTCCCGGGTTTACGCCATTCTCCTGCCTCAGCCTCCCGAGTAGCTGGGACTACAGGCGCCCGCCACCTGGCCCGGCTAGTTTGTTTGTTTGTTTTTTTTTTTTTTTTTTTTTGTATTTTTTAGTAGAGACGGGGTTTCACTGTGTTAGCCAGGATGGTCTCGATCTCCTGACCTCGTGATCTGCCCGTCTCGGCCTCCCAAAGTGCTGGGATTACAGGCTTGAGCCACTGCGCCCGGCTGGGAATCGGATCTTGACCCTGAATGAGATGAGCCAGTTGTGTGAAAGTCTCAAGAAACGGTACTCTAGGAAGAGGGCACAACTTGGTCAAAGACCATCCAGCTAGAAATGAGATTGCCTTTTGGAAGAATAGAAATGTGGCCAGTGTAGCCAGAAGCAAGTGTGCAAGAGGTGACTGATAATCAAGGGTGAGGGACACACAGGTAAGAGATTTGGATAATGCAGCCAATTGTTTGCAAAAACGAGTAAGATCATTCCTCTCTCTGTGCCCAGGCTGCTTTGCAATGTGACTTGCCAACACCTCTTATAAATAAGTGAAGTCCATTTCTAAACTCTTGACTCTGACCTGACTTTTTACTTTCTTTGGGCAGAGATTACAGAGGAAGTGTTGTAACATTTCTGAATGTAGCTTTGCACAATTCTACTCCCTCTGACTGAATACCGTGTGAAAAGGACTGGCTGCCATGCTGAAAGATAAAATCCATGTGGAGGAAAACTAGCTGCTCCAGCTCACAGTCAGCTAGCCCCCAGCTGGCCACAGACACAGGAGGGAGCCCCAGCCAAGAGGAAATGAACCTGCATCAGATCAGCAGAGCCTCCTCTGTGAACCCAGCCCAACTTAGCAATAACAGTGTTGCGAACTCAAAAAAATGTTGTTCTCAGCCAATGTGCTCTAGGGTAATTTTTTAATGGATTTTTCATGGATCAAAAACTAGCTGATGCAGGTAGAAATCAGATTATATTGAACATAGTAAGCCACATTGAATAGTTTAGGTATTTGTGCATTTGCAGTGCAAAGACATTGGAGTGCTTGAGATCAATTGTATGTTTTAGTAGCATTCTGATGATTAGAAAAAGAGTTGAGAAAGGCCAAGAATGAGACCACTAAGATCATTTGGGAACCAGTTGCAGTGCACAAGTGAAAATAATGTTGATTAGGGTGGTGATACTGGAAATGAAAGAAAAAGAATAGATTCATATATATTTTGAGTAAATAACAGGCAAGATTTAATGAATAATTATATATAGTTGGTGAGAGAAAGAAAAGAATCAAAGATTCCCTTAACAAATATTAATTGAGTGCTTATAAGTTTTAAAAACGATAAAGTATCCTCCTAAATAAAGGCACAGACCTTATCATCATAAAACTATAGTATCCTAGATGCTAAATAAATATTAACAGTAATAAAGGCAGAATTACTACTGTTGTAATGTTTTTAGAGAAGAGTTTCACATGTTGCTGTGGAGACCTCCTGATACTGGATCTGTATAGTTTAGCACTGTGCTTTAGAGGGTACCATCTTTCAGATTACACTCTGGATATCTATATTAATTTATTTCATCATTACAGTGCTGACTTGTGGCCAGAATTCTTTTAGAAAATAAAATAGGTACGGATATCAGGATACATTACATAGGTTAATGATACTTAGAATTTAATAAATTCTTGTTTTAAATTTATGCCATACATTGAGAAATAATGTTTGTGTGTACATTGAGAAATAATGTATGTGTGTGAGTGTATTTGCATTCATCTGTGAAACCAAAATGTAAGAAAAGCATACATGTAGCATAGAATTTGAAATTATATTCTATATAAAAATGATTTAGGCCAGGTGCCTATCAACTTCCTATTAAAAAGCCTCTAATAGTTTGGAGTAGAGACACTTATCTCTTATCTTCTAAGGTAAGAGAAAATATAAAACATCTCATATTGTCTACTGAAACACTTAGGTCTGCATTCAGTTTTTAACCTAGAGTGAAGTGATGTTGGTCAATTGCTACCGATACAACTATCAGTTTTGTGGGGAAAGTGGCTAATTTCCACAGAAAAATTTAAAAATATATTCAATTTCCTTCTTTATTTTTTCTCCTTCTCTATAGTGTTAGTATCATGAATATTAAAAAGAAAAGCTGTTTTAAACATTGTTTAAATGAAATGTTATGTAAACTTAACATATGCTATGAAGTGTTATATGACATAATATTAATAAATTAAGAAATTGTCCACGTTGCTTTGGTTCAATAAATAAATATCAATAAAGTATGTATGTGTATATATGTGTGTATAGAATACACATACATACACACATACATACACATATATACATATGTGTGTATATAATATTACTATGGTAACATGCAATTAAAATAATTACTACTCAGTTAATAGATTGTATATAAATTGGCTCAAATATCAAAATCTATCTTCGAAATTTCTTAAATTTTTCAGGTTGAATTATCACAAATAGTGTCCCAGACTATTACCTGGATAATAGGGAATTATCAATTTGTGTTGGAGTTGTATTAATATATATGATGGGAGAAAATATTTGAAGAAATGTGAACCAAAACACTTAAGTATCATCCTTTATTGTAGACTCATCCTATATCAACTATTTTTTGAAATAATGGGTCAGTAATATTGACAGAAAAATAAAACAGTCTGATTTTATTTTAGATAGCAATGTACTTAGCTAAAATAACTAATAATAAAACAGAACTTGTACATACAGAAAAATTACTACTATGAGGAAAATTTATAGCAATAAACACTTAACATAAAAAATAGAAAGCCTTCAAATAAACAATCTAATGATGCACCTCAAGGCACTAGAAAAGCAAGAGCAAACCAAATGCAAAATCAGTAAAAGAAAAAAATAATAAACATTGGAACAGAAGTAACGCTGGGCACTGTGGCTCATGCCTGTAATACTAGCACTTTGGGAGGCTAAGGCAGGTGAATTGCTTGAAGCTAGGAGTTCGAGACCAGCCCAAGCAACATGGTAAAATCTCATCCCTCCAAAAAACTACAAAAAATAGCTGGGCATGGTTGTGCTAGCCTGTAGTCTCAGCTACTTGTGAGGATGACACAGGAGGATTACTTCAGCCTGGGAGGTCGAGGCTGCAGTGAGCCGTGATTGTGCCAATGCACACTGCACTCCAACCTGGGCAATAGAGCAAGACCTTGTCTCAAACAAATAAAAAAATAAACAGATTGGAGAATGAATAAATTAACAGATTGGAGAATGAATAAATTAAATTGAAACAAAAAATATTAAAAAATCAATGAAGCAAAATTTGTTTTTGAAAAAATAAAATTGCCAAACCTATAGCTAGACTATGAAAAAAGAGAGAAAGTCCAAATAAATAAAATCAGACACAAAAGAAAACATCACAACTGATACCAGAGAAAACAAAGTATCATTAGGTACTAGTATAATTAATTATAAGCCAAATTATAAGCCAATAGATTGTAAAACTGAGAAGAAATGAATCATTCCTGGTCATATAATATTTCTCAAGATTGAACCATGAAGAAATAGAAAACCTGAACAGACCAATAACAAGTAATGAGATTTAAGAAGTAATAAAGTCTCCCATCAAAGAAAAGCCCAGGATCTGACAGATTCACTGTTGAATTATATCAAACTTTTAAATAATGATTAATACCAATTTCACTCAAACTATTTCAAATAATTGAAGAAAAGTAACACTTCTAACCTCATTCTACAAAGCCATTTACCTGATATGAAAAGTAGACAAGGACACACACAAAAACAAAACTATAAGACATTATCTCTGATGAACATATGTGAAAAATCCTAAATAAAATACTAGCAGATCAAATCAAACAACACATTAAAAAATGCACCATGATCAAGTGGACTCATTTCAGAATTGCAAGGATTGTTCACCATATACAAATTAATAAACATGATACATCACATCACCAGAATCAAGAACAAAAACCATATGGTCATTCCAGTAGATGTGGAGAAAACATTTGATAAAATTCAACATCTCTTCATGATGAAAACTTTCAACAAATTGGTTATAGAAGGAACATACTTCAACATGATGAGGAATATATACATAAAACCCACACATAATATCATACTGTGGTATATTAATGAGGAAAAACTAAAAGCTCTCCCTCTAAGATCTGGAAAAATAAAAGGATGCTCATTTTCAGCACTTATATTCAACATGCAAGTTGCAAACAGAGAAATTACACAAGCAAAAAAATAAAGAGCATTTAAATTGGTGAGAAAGAAGTCCAACTACCCTTATTTGCAGATGACATAATCTTATATTTAGAATCAACTAAAGACTCCACCAAAAGAAAACTGTTAGAAATGATAAGTGAATTCAGTAAATTGCAGGATTTAAAATCAAAATACAAAAATGAGTAGCATTTCTATACACTAACTGCAATCAATCTGACAAAGAAATCAATAAAACTATTTGATTGTTAATAGCTACAAAAAATACAATAAAATAAAATACCTAGGAACAACTTTAACCAAAGAAGTGAAAGATCTCCACAAAGAAAATTATTAAATACTAAGGAAATAAATTGAATAGAACACAAAAATATGAAAAGATATCCCATATTCATGGATTGGAAGAATTAATATTGTCTAAATATTCATACTACCCAAAGCAATCTGCAGATTTAATGTAATCCCTCTCAAAATGCCAATGACATTTTTTATAAAAATAGGGAAAAAATCGTAAAATCCTTATGGAACTACAAAAGATCCCACATAACTAATAAAATCCTGAGCAACTGCCTGGGTGCAGTGGCTCATTCCTATAATCCTAGCGCTTTTGGAGATCAAGAATCTCTGGAACCCAGGAGTTTAACTCCACCTTGGGCAATATAGTAAGACCCCATCTCTACAAAAATTTTAAAAGATTATCCAGGCATGATGGCATATTCCTGTTTCTCTAGCTACTTATGAGACTGAGGCAAAAGGATCAGCCCAGCTTGAGCCCAGGAATTTGAGGCTATAGGAAGCCATGATCACATCACTACACTCCAGCCTGGATGACAGACTGAAACCATCTGTCTCAGAAATAAAACAAAACTGTAAGCAGAAAGAACAAAGCTGACGGCATCACATTACCTAGTTTTGAATTATACTGCAAAGCTATAGTAACCAAAACAGCATGGTACTGGCATGGAAACAGATTTATAGACCAATGGAACAGAATAAACAACTGAGAAATGAATCCATGCACTTATAGCCAATTCATTTTTGACAAAGGCACCAAGCATATACAGTGGGAGAAGGATAGTCTCCTTAAAAAGAAGTGCTGAAAAAACTGATATCCACTTGCTCAAGAAACTAGATCCTCATCTTTCACCATATACAAGAGCAACTCAAAATGGATTAAAGACTTAAATGTGACACCTGAAACTATAAAACTACTAAAAGAAAATATTGTGGACATGATACAGGGTATTGATCTGGGCAAAGATTTTTCAGGTAAAGACTTCAATGGCATAGGCAACAAAAGCAAAAGTTGACAAGTGGATTTACGCCAAGCTAAAAAGCTTCTGCACAGCAAAGGAAAAAAATCAGCACAGTGAAGAGACAACCAACAGAATGAGAGAAAAATATATGCCAAATAAGAATATATAAGGACCTCAAATAACCCTACAGCAAAAAAAAAAAAAAAAAAAAAAATCTGATTTTTAAAATAGTCAAAAGGATTTGAATAGACATTTTTCAAAAGAAGACATACAAATGTCCAACAGATGTATGAAAATATGTTCAACATTGCTAATCTCTAGGGAAATGCAAATCAAAAGCACAATGAGATACCATCTCAGGTCAGAATGGCTATTATCAAAACAAAATATAACAAGCTGATAAGGACACAGAAAAAGGGGAACACTTATATACTGTTGATGTTAATGAAAATTAGTACAGCCATTATGGAGAACAGTAGGGAAGTTCCTCAGAAAACTAAAAATAGAACTCCCATAAAATTCAGCAGTCCCACCACTGTGTATATATACAAAAGAAAGGAAATCATTATATTGAAGAGATATCTATACTGTCATGTTTATTGCAGCAATATTCACAATGGCCAAGATATGGGATAAACTTATGCGTTCATCAACAGAGGAATGAATAAAGAAAGAGTGGATTCTTTACAATATATATAAATATGGAATATTATTCACTATAAAGAATGAAATTCTGTAATTTATAGCAACACGAATAAAACTGGAAGTCATTCCAATAAGCAAAACAAGCCAGGCACAGAAAGACAAATATTGCATATTCTCACTTATATGTGGGAACTAAAAAAGTGGATCTCATGACAGTAGAGAGTAGATTTGTGGTTACCAGAGGCTGGGAAGGGAAGGAGTAGAATGTAGAGAAGTTGGTTAAGGGGTTCAAAAACAGTTACATGGAAGAAATAAGTTCTAGGATTTGATAGTACAGTAAGGAAATTATAGTTAACAAGAATTTATTGTGTACCTCAAAACAGCTAGAAGATTTGTAATGTTCCCAACACAAAGAAAAGATAAGTGTTTGAGATGACGGATATCCCAATTACCACGATTTAATCATGACACATTATATACAGGTATCAAAATATCACTTGTACCCTAAAATATGTACAACATTTTAAATGTATATATTTGTATTATATATAAAATATATTTTTATTATAAATATGTTTTAAATATGTATTTTTATTGTATATAAAATATATTTATTTTCTCTATATATTTTATTATATATAAAAATATATTTAAAATATGTTAATATATTTAAACAAAACTAAAAAGATCAGGACATTAAACACACACACACATACATACACGTGGAGAAAATTAGAAAGTGATCATTCATATTCAAAGAAAGACCTGAAAAGAACTTAAGTTTATGTCTCAGGCTAATTCTCAGCACAAAACAGCCTACAATTAAAACAAAAACAAAAGCAAAAAGCAGCAAACCCTGGGAAAGGAGGGAAATCTGCATAACCTAGAAAAGGGGGGAAATGAGTTACCACATTATTAGAACTCAAGCATTCAGTTTTCAACAAAATAACAAGGCATACAAAAGACAGGTAAGTATAGCCCATTCAAAGAAATAAACAAAAGCTTTCACTGAGGAAAACCAGATGGTAGATCTGCTAAAGACTTTAAAGCTATCTTAACGATGCTCAACTAATTAAAGGAAGATGTGGAGAAAATCAAGTGTATGATATATGAACAAAATAGAGTTGTCAGTAAAAAGAAAAAGGAAACAAAAAATAAATTCTGGAAATGAAAAGTACAATAACTAATATTAAACACTGAGTCAGTGTTGAATTCCTGCTTTTCTGGGATTCAATAGCAAATGTGAGCAGACAGGAGCAAAAATCAGTGAACTTGAGAATAGGACAATGAACATGATGAAATTTTAAAAGATTATATAAAAGTGGACAGAGTCATCAAGTGGGACACCATCAAGCAGAGCAAGTATGCAGCACAGGAATGTCAGCATAAAAAGAGAGAGAGAAAGGGGCAGAATGGATGTTTTAGGACATCATGACTGAAATCACACACGTGATGAAAGACATGAATATAAGCAAACTCAAAATAAGACTCAAAAAGAGTTAAAAACCAAGACACATTATAATCAAAGTTTTGAAAACCAAAGACAAAAAATGAAAGCAGAAAGAGGGAAATAATTTATCACATTAGAGGGATTTTCAATAAGATTATCCACAGATTTCTCATCAGAAACCTTGGAGGCCAGAAGGCAGGTAGGGCATATATTCAAAGTGCTGAAAGAAAAAGAAGCCTGTAATTTCAGCACTTTCATAAGTCAAGGAGAGAGGATCACTTGAGCCCCAGAGTTTGAGACCAGCCTGGGCAACATAGTGAGACCCCATCTCTACAATAAATTTTAAAAATTTTGTGAGGTTTGGTGGCGTGTGCCTGTGGTCCCAGGTACTCAGGAGGCTTAGGTGAGAGGATCCCCTGAGCCCGAGAGATTGAGGCTGCAGTGAGCCATGATTGCACCACTGCACTGCAGCCTGCATGACCATGTCAAAAAGAAAAAGTGAGACCTGTCAAAACGAAAAGAAAAGAGAAAAGACTATCAATGAAGTTTTCTATATCCAACAAAACTATCCTACAAAAGTGAGGGAGAAACTAAGGCATTCCCAGTCAAACAAAAGCTGAGGGAATTAATTACAAGTAGAATTGCCCTTCAGAAAATGCTCAAGGGAGTTGTGGAAGGTGAATGAAAGGACACCAGACAGTAACTTGCAGTCATATGAAGAAATTAAATTCCAATAAAGGTAAATACAAATGCAATTATACAAGCTACTACTATTGTAACAGCAGTTTGTAACTCCTTTTTGTTTTCTACATGATTTTTGAGACTAATACATAAAAAAAAAAATTAGTTAAAGGCTGGTATCATTGTAACTTTGATGTGTAACTCCGTATTTTATTTTTAATATAACTTCAGAGAATAATGCATAAAATAATTATTTGTTTCTGAACATGAAACTTATCAAGTTAGAATTTTGTGGCATGAACAGCTGAAAGGGGAGGGGACAGAGCAGTAAAGACATGTTTACATGTTATTAGGTTAAGTTGGTAGAAATTCTAATTACAAGCCAGGTGTGGTGGCTCATGCCTGTAATCCCAGCACTTTGGGAGGCCAAGGTGGGTGAATCATCTGAGGTCAGGAGTTTGACACCAGCCTGGCCAACATGGTGAAATCCCGTCTCTACTAAAAAAATACAAAAATTAGTCGGGTGTGGTGGTGCACGCCTATAATCTCAGCTACTCAGGTGGCTGAGGCAGGAGAGTCACTTGAATCTGGGAGGCAGAGATTGCAGTGAGCCAAGGTCTTGCCATTGCACTCCAGCCTGGGTGACAAGAGTGAAATTCCATTTCAAAAAAAGAGAAATTCTAATTACAGTGTTATAAGGTTAGAATGTTATACGTAATCCTTATAATAACTATAAAGAAAATAACTGTAGAATATATACAAAATGAAGTGAGGGAGAAATTTAAATATCTTACTCCAAAAAAAAACTAAACCTCAGAGAAGAAGGCAATGTGAAAAATGAAAGACAAAAACACTATCAGCCATATAGAAAACAGCAAAATGATAGAAGTCAATCTCTAATAATTTAGATATAAATGAATTAAACTTTCTAAGTAAAATACAACTATTGGGAGAAGGAATAAAAGCAAATTATCCAATTATATGCTGTCTATAAGAGATTCATTTTAGGTCACAAAACACAAATTTAAAGTGAAAGGATAGAAAAATATATTCTCTGGAAATCGTAACAAAATACCGGAGGAATGTCTATACTAACATCAGATAAAATAAATTTTAAATCAAACACAATTATAAGAGATGAACCAGGACATTTGTATTAGTAAGGGCTCTCTAGAGAAACAGAATCAATATAATGTAAATATATAATGTGATATATCACTATATAAAAGGGGATTTATTATGGGAATTGTCTCATGTGATTATGCAGACTGAGAAGTCCCACAATATGTCACCTATCATCTCAGTCCAAGTCCAAAGGCCTGAGAACCAGGGGAACTAACGGGGCAGCTCTCAGTCCAAGGCTGAAGGCCTGAGAACCTGAAGTTCTGAGGTCCAAATGCAGGAGATGGGTGTTTCAACTCCAGAAGAGAGAATAAATTTGCTTTTCCTCTGCCTTTTTGTTTTATCTGGGTTCTCAATTGATTACATGGTGCCCTCAAACGTTGAATGAGGGAGGAAATCCATACTCAAGCTCCTGAATAAAATGGCAGTCTATTCCAGAAACATCCTCAAAGACATACAGAGAAATAATGATTTACTGCTCTTTTGGAATCCTTTAACCCACTCAGGTGGACACCTAAAATTACTAGCCATCACAGCATTACATATTAATAAAAAGTTCAATACAGCAAGAAGATACAACAATTATAAACATTTATACACCTAACAAAATACCATCAAAATATATAAAGCAAAACTGACAAAAGTAAAATGAGAAGTAGACAGTTCAACAATAATAGTTGAAAACTTTAACACCCAATCTTAATAATGAATAGAATAACTAGACAGAAGATAAGTAAGCATGCTAATAAACTATCCAGATTTAAAAGGCACATACAGAACACACTATCCACTGAGAACAGCACGCATATTTGTCTCAAGTCCATATAAGACATTTTCTAAGACAGATCATAGGTTAGGTTACAAATTGGAGTTCAAAACATTAGAAAGATAAAGATAATACAAAGTATCATAAAAACAATGGGATAAACTTAGAAATAACAAAACTAAAAAATTCACAAATTTGGGGGAATTAGACAACATACTCTTAAACAACCAATGAACCAAATACTAAATCACCAAGAAAAAATTGAAAATTCTTACAGGTGAACAAAAATGAAAACATAAAATACCAAAACTTACAGGGCAGAGTGAAAGTAGTGTCAATGGGAAAATTTATAAACACTTATATTGAACAATAAAAAAGACCTAAAATCAAAAACCTAAGCAAACTAAACTCAAAGCTAACAGAATAAATGAATATTAAAGCAGAGATAAATAAAATATAGAATTTGTTAAAATAGAAAAATATCCAAAAGTCAGTTATTTGATCAAAAAAATGGACAAAATTTTAAGTAGATGAACTAAGGAAAAAAAGGAGAGCAGACTCAATTACTGAAAATCAGAAATGAAAATTGGAATGCTAATATTAATTTAGGGAACTAAAAAAGATTATAAGTACTATAAACAACTATATGCCAACAAATTGGATAACCTGTATGAAATGGATAGATTCCTAGAAACACAAAACTTAATAAGAATATCTGACAAAAAAACTAGTAAATTTAAATTTACCTATAGCTGGTAAGGAGATGTGATCAGTAATCAAAATCCACTAAAGAAGAAAAACACTGTACCTGATGCCTTCCTGGCTGACTTCTACCTAACATTTAAAGAATAACTAATACCAATTATTCTCAAACATTTCCAAAAAAATTGAAGAGAAAGGAATATTTACTAACTCATTCTAGAAGCTAGCATTACCCTGATACCAAAACTAGGCAGACACTCTAAGAAAAGGAAACTACAGACCAACATCCCTTAGGAAAATTGAGGCAAGATACTCAACAAAATACTAGCAAACTGAATTCAGTAGCATATTAAAAAGGATTACATGTCATGACCAAATGGGATTTATTCCTGGAATGCTAGGATGGTTCAACACAAAATTAACATAATACACCACACTAACAAAATGAAAGGGGAAAAAAAAACACATGATCATCTTAATTGATGCAGAAAAAAATCACCTAACAAAATTCAAGATCATTTTATAATAAAAGTACTCAACAAACTAGAAATAGAAGGAAACAACCTCAACATAGTAAAGACCATATTTGAAAAACTCATATTGAACTCATTGGTGAAAGACTGAAAGCTATTACTCTAAGATGAGAAACAAGTCAAGAATGCCCACTTTCACCACTTCTACTCAACATAACACTGGAGGTACCAACCAGATAAATTAGACAAGAAAAACAAAGAAACAGCATCCAAATTGGAGAGAAAGAAGTAAAATTATCTCTGTTTCCAGACAATAAAACATTGCATGCAGAAAACTCTACAGATTACGCAAAAATACTGCTTTAGCTAATACATGATTCAGCAAAGTTGAGGAATACAAAGCCAACACACACACACACACACACACACACACACACACACACAAATCAGTTGCGTTTCTACACAGTAACAGTGAATGATCTGAAAAGGAAATTATGAAACAGTTGTATTCACAGCAGCATGACAAAGAATAAAATACTTAGTAGTTAACCACAGAGTTGAATGACTTGTAAATTGAAAGCTACAAAAAACTGCTGAAGTAAATTTAAGAAGGTATAATAAAAATGGAAAGATGTACCTTGTTTATGGACTTTAAGACTTAATATTGTTGAGATACCAATACTACCCAAATTGATGTATAGGTTCAACATAATTTCTATCAACATATCAATGAGATTTTCTTCTAAGAACAGAAAAACCCATTTCAAAATTTATATGGACTCTCAAGGGACCCCAAAAGGCCAAAACAGTCCTAAAATAGAACAGTTTAAGACTTGCAATTCATCATTTCAAAACTTCCTATATAGCAATAGTAATTGGAACCAGGTGGTACAGATTGAAAGACAGGCATATAACCTAATAGAGTCCAGAAATAACCCATCATATATATGGTAAAAGGAGTTTTAACAAGAGTGCCAGGACCATTCAATGGAGAAAGTTCTGCTCTTCAACTAATGGTGCTGAAATAGCTGAAAATCCACATGTAGAAGAATGAAGTTGGGCACTTATCTAATACCAAATAAAAAATTAACGGGTCTGGGTGCAGTGGCTCAGGCTTGTAATCCCAGCACTTTGGGAGGCCAAGGTGGGTGGATCACGAGATCAGGAGTTCGAGACGAGCCTGGTCAACATAGTGAAACCCTGTCTGTGGTAAAAATACAAAATTAACCCATGTGTGGTGGCATGCACCTGTAATCCCAGCTACTCGTGAGACTGAAGCAGGAGAATCTCTTGAGTCTGGAAGATGGAGGTTACAGTGAGCTGAGATGGCACCATTGCACTCCAGCCTGGGTGACAGAGCAAGACTCTGTCTCGGAAAAAAAAAAAAAAAAAAAACTGAAAAGGAATGAAAGACCTAAAACTATGGCACTCCTGTAAGAAAACGTAGGGTAAAAGCTTCGTGACAGTTGGTGTTTGTCTATGGTTTATTGGATATGACACAAAAAACACAGGAAACAAAAAATAGACAAATTGGATTTCATGAAAAATTTTAAAACTGCTTATCAAATGACAATATAAACAGAGGAAGAAGGCAATGCATGCAATGAGAGAAAATAATTTCCAGTCATATATCCAAAGAGATATTAATATCCAGAATTGTAAAATAATGTGCTGTGGAAAACAATTTGGTGGTTCTTCAAAAAATTAAAAATAGAATTACTGTATGATTCAGTAATTCCACTTCTATATACATAGTCTAAAGAAGTGAAAGCAGGTCTCAAATAGATATTTTTTACCCATGTTCATAGAAGCATTATCATCAATATTTAAAACATGGAAGCAACCCATATTCTTTGGGGGATGAATGGACAAGCAAAATATGGTCTATGCATACAATGAAATATTATTTAGCTTTTAAAACTAAGGAAATTCTGCAAAATGCTACAACATGTACAAACCTTGTGGATGTTATGCTAAATAAAATAAGTCAATCACAAAAAGAAAAAAATTGTATAATTCCACTTATACTAGATACTTAGGGTAGTCAAAATGATAGAAACAGAAAATAAAATGCTGTTAGCTATAGGCTGAGGGGAAGGGGATTTAGGAGTTAATATTTAATTGATATAAAGTTTTAGTTTTACAAGACATAATGGGCTGTAAAGATAGATGGTGGTGATGATTGCACAACATTATAAATGTAATTACACTTAACTGCACACTTAAAGTGGTTAAGATGGTAAATTTTAAAAGGAATAAAATCCTATTATTTGCAGCAATATGTATGGAACTGGAGGCCATTATGTTAAGTGAAATAAGCCAAACACTGAAAGACAAATATAATATGTTCTAGTTCATATACTGGAGCTAAAAATGTGGATTTCATGATGATATGGAGTAGACTGGTGGTTACCAGAGGCCAGAAAGGGGAGGATGGGAGAATGAAGGGCAATAAAATTATGTATTTATATTCATTACCACTAAATTGTACACTTAAACATGGTAAAGCCACTACATTTTTAAAAATTAAAAAATAATAAAAAACTCAAAATGTATATTTTACCACAATATAAAATTTTGAAAAAAGTTCTGGGTCAATTTAACATCCATATATCTTTTTAAAATGCTTCTAAACCTGCTACAATGTACAACAATAAATTCTAGATGGATTATAGGTATGAAATGAGTGAAGAAACTAGAGCAAAATATTTCCTATAGTTGCAGTAGGCAAATACTATTTAAAAACACACACAAAAACAATATAAGTATATATAATTGAAAATATTGATAAATTAGTTTAAAGTATCAACTTCTAAAAACAATGATAAAACCCAATTAAAAATGGACAAAAAACATGAATAGACATTTCTCCAGTGACAGCATGCAAATCACTAATAAGCACATGAAAAGATGTTCAACATCAGTTGAGAAATGAAAATAAAAACCCCAAAGAGAAGTAAGGATGGCTATGATTAAAAAAAAATGAATGAACAAATCAGTAACCAATGTTGAGAAGGATGTGGAGAAAATGGAACTTTTGTGCATTACTGATGAGACTGTGAAATGGTAAAGCTGCTGTAACAAACAGGATGGAGGTTCCACAAACCTTAAACATTGAATTATTATGTGATCCAGAAATTCCATCTCTCGGTATACACCCCAAATAATTGAAAGCAGGGATTTGAACAAGTATGTGTACATGAGGGTTTGTAGCATCATTATTCACAATGCTCCAAAGGTAGAAACAATCCCAATGTCCACGTGTATACCCAAATGTGGCACATACATACAGTGCAATACTATTAAGTCTTAACAAGGAGTGGCATTTGATACATGATATAATATGGGTGAATTTACAAAATATTATCTAAGTGAATAAGCCAGTCTTACAAGGCCAAGTACTGTTTTATTGGTCTTATATGTTTTCATTGGCAAAAAATTTTTAAGGCCAGAACGTAGAATAGTGGCAATTAGGGGCTGGGGGAAGAGGTGATTGTGATTTATTTTTAATGGGCACATATTTTATGTTAAGATGATGAAATTGTTTTGGAACTGGATAGTGGTGATTTTTGCACAATAATGTAAAGGCATTTATTGCCTGGAGTTGTATGCTCGAAAATGGTTGAAACAGTAAATGTTATGGTATGCATGTTTTACCAAAATGGTAAATATACCAATATGGTAAAATACACATAATGCCTTTGAAAGCTATTAAAACTTCTCTTGTAAACTAGGAATAGTAGGGGGACTTCCTTAACTTGATAGAGAATATCTACAAAAATCTATGTCTAACATCATACTTATGATGAAAATAAGACAAAAAAGTCCCCTTTCACCACTTCTTTTCACAATCATAGGCATAGCTAATACAATAAGACAAGAAAATAAAACAAAACGTGTACAAATTGAGAAGGAAGAAATAAAACTGTTTTTGTTCTCTGATGGCATAATTGCATAAAAATTCTGAAGGAATCAAAAAACAACTCCTTGAATTAATCAGTGAATATAGTAAGTTTGAAGGATACAAGGTCAATATACAAAGCCAATCAATGTTTAGTATACTATTAAATAGCAATGAACAAGTGGAATTTGAAATTAAAAGACAACAGCATTTAGATAAGGATTCCCCAAAGTAAAACACTCAAGTAAAAATCTGTAGCCACTTTGGAAGATAGTTTGGCAGTTTCTTATAAAACTAAACATATTCTTACCATACAATTGTACTCTTTAGTATTTACCCAAAGGAGTTGAGAAATTATCTACAAAAAAAAAAAAACAAAAAAACAAAAAACTTTTTTACACAGAAGCCTGTACACTAATATTTACAGAAGTTCTAGTCATAATTGCAAAACTTGGAAATCACCAAAATGTCTTTTCATTAGGTGAACAGATAAGCTTTGGTACATCCAGACATTGAAATATTATTCATCATTAAAAATGTATGAGCAATCAAGCCACAGAAACACAAAGAGGAATCTTAAATGCATAATACTAAGTAAAAGATGCCAATCTGAAGAGGCAATACACTGTATGGTATCAACTATATGACATTCTAGAAACATCAAAACTATGGAGAGAGTAAAAAGATCAGTGGGGCCAGGCGTGGTGGCTCTCGCCTGTAATTCCAGCACTTTGGGAGGCCCAAGCGGGCGGATCACCTGAGGTCGGGATTTGGAGACCAGTCTGACCAACAGGGAGAAACACCATCTCCACTAAAAATACAAAATTAACCAGGCATGGTAGCGCATGCCTTTAATCCCAGCTACTCGGGAGGCTGAGGCAAGAGAATCGCTGGAACCCGGGAGACGGAGGTTGCAGTGAGCCAAGCTGGCGCCATTGCACTCCAGCCTGGGCAACAAAGGCCAGACTCCATCTAAAAATAAATAAATAAATAATAAAAAAAAAAAATCGGTGGTTGCCAAGAATTGGGGATGGGGATGTGGGAAAAGCACAGAGGACTTTTAGGTCAATGAAAGTACTTCATACTATACTATAACAATGGATACACATCATTATGCATTTGTCCATACCCATAGCATGCACAACACCAAGAGTGAATCCTAATGTAAACTAAGGACTTTGGGTTAGTGTGATGTGCCAATGCAGTTTCATTAATTGTTAAAAAAAAAAAAAAAATGCATCGCTCTAATGGGAGATGTTGACAATGGGTGAAACTGTGTGTATGTGGGGATAAAAGGTATATGGGAAATCTCTGTACCTTCCTCTTGAGTTGATGTGAAGTTAAAACTGCTTTTTTTTTTTTTTTAATTTGTATGGATTACAAAAATGAAGATTTTGCTTTTAGCTATTAATTCCACTAGTATGTCTATTGATTTCTTGAATGTTCTGTGTATACAATTAGGTCTTCCGCAAGTAATGATAATTCTATTTCTTCTTTTCCAAGTCCTTACGCCTTTAAAAATAATTTGTCTAATTGTATTGACTGTAACTTTGAATATTAAATGAGACTTCCAGTGCAATAGAAATTTTATTATGAAGAAAATATATTGTTCTGTTTTACAGATACTCTATCAGATTAAAGAGTTTCACTTTTGTTGCTAGTTTGCTAAATGTTTTATCACGAATAGTTACTGAATTTTATAAAATGATTTTTCTACATCTGTTAAAATGATCATTAATTGTTCTTTGTTTTCCTACTTTAGTATATAAATTGAGATAACTTAAATCTGTGGGTTATTGCATTTCATCAGCCTCCAAAAATCATCAACCGTCACCTCTTTGAATGTGGCTAGTGTCCCATTTCTCTTACTCCTTTTATCTACGAGTCCACTTGTAAATGTGTTATATCTTTTGACTGTTCCCACATCTCTAATGCATTGTTCACTTTTTTCATATTTTGTCTCTCTATGCTTCAAATTAGTTGCATTCCATTGAACTGCTTTATTGTTCACTATTCCATTTAGTTTTTTATTTTAGGTACTCTAATTTTCTACTTATAATTTTTTTTTTATAGATTCCAATTCTTTGGTGAAAATCTGCATTTTTTCTTTTGCATATTTATTTTCTGTTTTTTAAACAATAAAATCACAGACTTTTAAAGTATTTGTTAACAGCAATATCAGAATAATTTGTGGGTTCATTCTCTTAATTGCATTTCCCAATAATTATTGACTATAATTATATTTATTGCATGCTTGAGGGCCCAACATACCCTTTGTTTCAGTCTGAACATCACAATTAAAGTAACTGCAGAGGCTTCCTCTGGAAAGGACATTTCTTTCCCTTTGTTAGACAAATAGAATGAGGAATTAAGCCCCTTGGCCCCTTTCAGAAATGAGCTGCTGCACCAGGTATTGCATGCAATTATTCTGAAACCAAGTATCCACTGAGTTTACCTCCAATCTTCAGATGTACTTCTCCTGGGCTTTTCTCAGTAGAAACTGTCTAAAAGGTGCAAGACTGATCCAAATTCATACCTTCAATTGTCAAATTTACCCTAAGTAATTTTCAAATATATTCTTACAGTGTTTCAGTAGTAATTTACCTTTTGTTATAGTAATTGAGATATAAATTTTATAATTATTATGAAGTCCAAACTATTCTTCTTTTTCTTTAATACTGTTTTTGTTTTAGGACCTTGCTTAATCCATGTTAACTTTATAAATACAACCACTCATATTTCAATAACTTAGATTAAAAGTTAACATTTTTGATATGTATCACATGTATTTTATATGTAATGTGAGACATGAATTTCAGAAAATCAACCTTTTATTTTTATCCTTATAATTAGACAAGCCATTTATTAAAACATTGCAGAGACAATAAAATCTAAGTTGCAACTGGTTGAGTATCAGAATTTAGTCTCTGAAAGAATGGGAAAATAAATTTTTAAAACTAGTCAAATTTCTTACAAAAGTAAATGTACTCTATCATACATTTCAGCAATTGTGCTTCTTTACGTTTATTTATCCAAATGAGTTGAAAGCGTATTCCTCACAAATACCCGCACGTGGGTGTTTATAGCAGATAATTAATAATTGCCAAACCTTGGAAGCAACCAAAATGTCCTTCAGTCAGTGAATAAACTGTGGTGCATGTAGATATGTAAAAACCAAAACAAACAAACAAAAACAAACAAACAAACAAAAAAAGGTCATTGGGTGCCAGGGGTTCTAGCCCTGAGGGAGAGAAGGAATGGATAGTTAGAGGAGAGGGGATTTTTAAGCCATCAGAACTTTTCTGTATGATACAACAATGATGGATATATGTCATTATACATTCATCAAATCTCATAGAATATACCAGACCAGGAGTGAACCCTAATGTAAACCAGGGACTTTGAGTAATAATCATGTATCAATGTCAGTTTATTGATTATAACAAATGTACCGCCCTGGAGAGGGATGTTGGTGGCGAGAGAGGTTGTGTGTGTGTATGTATGTGAGGGCAGTGCATGTATGGGAATCCACTGTATTTCTTGGTCAATTTTGCTGTGAACCTAAAGCTGCTTCAAAAATTTAGTCTATTTTTATAAAGTCAGATATTGTGAAATATGTGGTGTCTTAAATAATTATCAACATAAACAGTTCATAAATATTCTGCCTACTTTAATCATGCTGTCAGAATTTGATATAATTTAAAAGCCTGCCCAAAAATAGGAGCTATCATTTACATCTTAAAGAGATACAGCCAAGATCCTATTTAAGTAAAGAGCCTACAAAAGTCCAGTTTTATCTTATTGAATCTCCCTAAAAAAGGAAAATGTAAACTGAATTAATTGCAACAGATTATTGATCTTAGCCTACCTAATCCTACTAATGTGCTGTAAATATAACAATGTGAAAACAATCTATTGCAGTTTTAAGCTTTTCTCTTTTGTAAGGAAATAACAGACACATACTTACTGAATTTTCTTAATTTTTGGCTGGTGTGATGAATTGTGGCAATAACTGCCAAGATCCATAAGTATTTTTTGAAATTCTGTTTGAGTTTGAAGAGTAATTTGCAGAAAGATAATATTTAAAATATTGAGTATTTCCCTCTGACACTCAAGGTATATCTATTCAGCTAAATGTTTCATTGTATGACTTTCATTATAGTTTCATAATTATCTATGTAAATAACTTGAAGTTTTATTTTCTAGTATTATATAATTTTATATTGTTATTCTCATCAGAAAAGTTTCAACTCATTATTATTAATTTTTCTTTCACATTATGAGAGAGTCTGACCAAAAATGCAAGGAAATTATAAAAATATACGAATCACAAATTTTTATAAATTTTAATATTTTATATGAGTGTTATACTTTGATTGAATAAAATATCACATTGCAGTTTGTTCACCTTGTATCTATTCTTAAATTCTATTACCCTTCTTCATGAGAAGTACTCACTCATTGTAGATGAACAAAAACTTATACATCATCTAGGTTTCTCTAGGTAGAAACTATTTGCACAAAATGAGAGTTTTGTTTCTTTCTTTCAAATCATCATAACTCTTATCTCATTTCTTAGCCTTTTGCACTGCTTTGTGTATTTAGGATAAGTCATGTTTAAAAGGTTTGATCTAGTGTCCATTTTGTTCTTTTTCTTTAAATATAATAATTGATATTTACAATTCATGATTGTATTGTCATTTGTTTGCAATTTATTCTTTTTGCAATTTTTTATTATTGCAATAGGATGCATTTAAAATTTTGGAAATAAGTAACCTCGGAGTTATCTCTGAGTCATGAATCTATCTAACAATTTATAACAAAGGGTAACTCTTCTAAAACTTTTTTACCTTTCTGTATCATAGAATATTTAAATATTACTATTATTTTTAAATGGACTCGAATGTAGTGCCTTAATCTTTATTTTTTAAATTAATTCTGTGTATTTATTTCTGGTGATAAAAATTTTGGTGTTACATTGTGCACCATATACATTCTGTATTACTTTTTCTTGTATTTCTGTATGGTCCATAATATTTCAATTTTTTTTTTGAGAGACATTCCTCCCTTTTTTCTGCAACTGTTTTCCTTTTAGTCTGCCCTTCTCTCCTTTCTTGTCATGTTTTCCTTGTAGTCTTGCTTAAAATAAATTGAACAGAATATATGATCATGTGTTAAAACCATATAAATGGAAATTAAATAATTAACCTTGTCTTTTTAATAATAGAAACTAGAAACTATGCATTGTTGCAGTAATACTGAACAATTCACCTTCAGATAATCTGTTATTTCAGATACATGCAAGCATCTTTATATAGGAGAAGATAGTTCTGTTCAGTTAATACAGAAAGGTAAAAAAGTTTAAGAAAACTTCCTAAATTTAATGAGATTTACTGTATTGGCATTAAGTAGTATATTAGGCATTTAAATTACTATTCCATTTAACTATTCTTTGTGACACAATTACTGGACAAAATTATGCTACTATAAAGTTAAACGACTTTGTACTTCAAGCAAATGTTGCCTATAGTTTTATAAGGTAAACACCAAAGCAGCTGTCCAGACTGGTCACGCTAACCACAAGAGACGAAATAAGTCAATGGTGCAGCTTGGCCTGTTAACGACACTGCAATGCCTATCCAGGCATCTTTTCAAAATATAAGCAGAAGAAAAAAAATGTTCAGATTTTGACCTTTATTTATTTTTTTAAAAAGGAGTTAGATATGACAGTTGTAATGGACTTTAAAGTCTCTCTATTCCTAAATTATAATATCAGTTTTAATAACATGAATAGAAACTAAATTAATAGTATTTTAATACACAAAGATTTATGAATGTTATGCCAGTTTTAACTGTACCTTCCCTATTATTATTAGATATTTGTAATTCAGTCATTGTCAATAGGCTTCCCTCAGTTCACCTTTGGATACCATTACTGAGAGGTGGATGTGGGGACAATCAAATCATGGGATCTGGGTGTTTGCAAAGAATATGTTAATTGACAAGAGGAAGTTCTGCTGTCTTCAAAACCTGGCTGTGGACTGTGGTTTTGACAAATGAAAAGCTCCTCTGAGCCAGTAATGTGCCTTTAACTACCTTCTGGTTACTCCAAGTAGACATTTGCCTGGATTTGGATATTGCAATCATTTTCTCTTATAACATTAGCAATGGAGCCACTGCACCCATTTCTTGCTTCTTCAGATTCAATTAATGGTGATCAAGGCTTCCTGCTTATCTATCCTGAAATGAATCTGAGTGCTACCAAATCTCCAGTTTACCCTGAGCAGGACGAATAAACATCTAGCCACAAAAACATTTAGAGAAAATCACTTTGTGCTCAAAGCTGAAAACCTTTCCTTGGTACAAAGTTACAGCACAAAAATATGGAACATTTCATAAATTATTTATACAAAGTATAAGTAGACTTAAAAATTACATTTCAAAGATTAAGTATTGTCACAGTATCTTTTGGGTCTTATGTTTAAATTTCTGTTCCAATAAATACGTTCTAAGCTCTCAGAAAGAGTAAAAAAACTAAATAATGTAAATAGCATATTGTAAACAGTGATATCATCAAATTCGTAACACAGAAATATTGCTGCTTTTTGTCTCCCTACAAATAAATAAATAAATATAACAAGTTTTTATTAAAAACCATGAGACAAGAGGTGTAATAGGAGTGCTGAGATCTATAAAGCATGGTCGTTTTCAGAATCTTTATTCAGTAGCAAATAAATAGCTAATGTATCAAATAAATGAGAAGTGATGATCTAATATTGATCATAAGAATATGACAACTTCAAACAAGAGAAATATCAGTGGATATTCATGAATAAGTTCAGAATTTAGCAAAAGTTCAGAATATGGAAGAAAACTAAATTCTTACGGATATAACAGCATTGTTAAAATTGAGAAAAGTAGAAAAACATATATGTATGAGGGATCTTTCTTCACTGAAACATTAAGTTCTGGGGGTTAATGGAAAATGATGTTGTTTTTTTAAAAATGTTGGATCAGATTTTAGAAAAATGTAAAGACTTGAAGAACTCTTTAAATTTCAACTTGTAGGCCAGAAGGAGCCTTCCCTGCAGTGAGGACACAGCAGAACTGTGTGCAGTGTAGCCATGGTAACCAAGTAGTTGATGATGAGAAGTTCTTTGTAGAAGAATTCAAGCTAGTGCATGCAGAAGGAGTGATTGCATTTGGATACCCTGTCTTTTCAGCCCCCAGTGGAAAATAAAAATGGATGGAGGCAATGAATAAGGATCACCTATAAAATAATTTCTTTTAACTATCAGAGCTATATATGATTAAGCTTCTAGATTTATCAGCAAATTTAAAAAAAAATGTAGAGTATAAGGAATATGTACAATGACACCATGGAGATGAAATGGGGCAGATCAAGAATATGTAAAATTTTATAGAAAAAATAACTTAGTTTCAATCAAAACAGTATATTTGTAGATGAATACTTATTTATCAATAAAATGATATCATCTGTGAGTTATTAAAAAATAATTCCAGAGCCAAAATATTTAAAAATTTAGTTGGTGTGTAAATGAAACAAAATTGGTCAAATGTACATAATTGTTAAAGTTATATATTGAGCACATAAGGATTAATTATATATTATTTGTACTTCTGTGTTAGCTTTAACATTTCCATAGATAAAAAGTTAAAACAATGTGAGAAAAGACCTCTGTGGTGGCTTTCATGAATCTGTTCCATCCTATGACTCACTAGGTGACCTAATATCTGGGTTGAATATCTCAAAGATTCAAAGGTTCCTCATTACAATAAAAGCAATTTATATTTAGAAAACCATGTAGTTTTTAGAGGAGAACTACAAAAGTTAAATATAATATAATTAGTACAATATTAAGACATATGTGTGAAACCCTTTAGAATGAATGGAATATGAGACCAGTTAAAATGAAAATTAGTCTAATTTCTGCAGGGCAAATTCTTCTTTTCATGGATATGAAATGTTCTTTAGAAAACTTTATCTTTCCAAATGTAAAGAAGAAAATCTTCAGAATTTTTTTCAGAAACTATTATATCAATATCAATTTAGAATTAACTTGTTGAAGATTGATAGATTTCCTTTGCATTTTCTATATTTCGAACACTGCAAAATTTCAAGTTCACAATGCCACATTGGCACAAGAAACTAAGGTAATGTCCTCTGATGTTTGAACACCTGATAATATATTTTTGGAGCAATTTTATGGACATGCTCTTAGGAAAGTGGCATTTCAAGAGTAATATTTTATGTTATACTCACTGTAACTGGATACAAATAAGCCTTATAAACAATATTTTTAAGATTTCTGCTCTACTGCCTTTGCCACACATGAATTCTGTCTAGACTTTGATGACAACATTCAGTTACCAAGCCCAAGTAAGCATGTTTAACAATACTTAGATTATAACAAAATTATGAAGGTGCCCAATGTGCTGAAGTTTTGCCCTTTAACATAAGCAATCCATGTATTTGTGCTGTTTCTCTGTATAAAGTGACTTCAACACTCTTTCTGGGCTGTAATAATAGAGTGCTTTCCATTCTTCCTCTCCAGAAATGTAAGTCTCATAACAATTACCACGATGGAAAATAGGGGTTGAATGAAAAAATGTGAATGTGTTCTCAAAATAATCCCAGTGACACTTTCATAAAACAAAATTATATTTAGAGTGATAACATAACACATTGAGGGGAAAACGTGCTTGATGGGGCAAAAGAAAATTGAAAATAAGAATGGTTACATAATGAAAGCAAAGAGAAATCTTTTGGAGAGTGTTAGGGAGTATTACAATATTTGCATTTTTATATAAATTAGCGACATTAATCAAACTAATCATTACCTTTACACCAGTCTCACAGGACCTCTGAAAACTTGATATTTACTCAAAAGAACAAAATGTGATGAAATTTAATACAGTAAGATTATTGCAATTTGGAGATCTTTTTTTATTTTATTTTTTTTTTTTGAGACGGAGTCTCGCTCTGTGGCCCGGGCTGGAGTGCAGTGGCCGGATCTCAGCTCACTGCAAGCTCCACCTCCAGGGTTTACTCCATTCTCCTGCCTCAGCCTCCCGAGTAGCTGGGACTACAGGTGCCCGCCACCTCACCCGGCTAGTTTTTTGTATTTTTTTAGTAGAGACGGGGTTTCACCATGTTAGCCAGGATGGTCTCAATCTTCTGACCTCGTGATCCGCCCTCCTCGGCCTCCCAAAGTGCTGGGATTGCAGGCTTGAGCCAACACGCCTGGCCTGGAGATCTTTTAAAGAGAGAAACTACCAGAAAGCAAATTACTTTCATATTTCTTCCATCTTTCGTTTCATTCTTTGTTATATTTTGGTTTACTATTAACTTTCTTTTCATCAACTGCCCGTTTGAAAAATGTCTACATTGCTAAGAATGATGGTTTCCAGCTGCATCCATGTCCCTACAAAGGCAAACTCATCCTTTTTTATGGCTGCATAGTATTCCATGGTGTATATGTGCCACATTTTCTTAATCCAGTCTGTCACAGATGGACATTTGGGTTGATTCCAAGTCTTTGCTATTGTGAATAGTGCCCCAATAAACATACGTGTGCATGTGTCTTTATAGCAGCATGATTTATTATCCTTTGGGTATATACCCAGCAGTGGGATGGCTGGGTCATATGGTACATCTAGTTCTAGATCCTTGAGGAATTGCCATACTGTTTTCCATAATGGTTGAACTAGTTTACAATCCCACCAACAGTGTAAAAGTGTTCCTATTTCTCCACATCCTCTCCAACACCTGTTGTTTCCTGACTTCTTAATGATTGCCATTCTAACTGGTGTGAGATGGTATCTCATTGTGGTTTTGATTTGCATTTCTCTGATGGCAAGTGATGATGAGCATTTTTTCATGTGTCTGTTGGCTGTATGAATGTCTTCTTTTGAGAAATGTCTGTTCATATCCTTTGCCCACTTTTTGATGGGGTTGTTTGTTTTTTTCTCGTATATTTGTTTGAGTTCTTTGTAGATTCTGGATATTAGCCCTTTGTCAGATGAGAAGATTGCAAAAATTTTCTCCCATTCTGTAGGTTGCCTGTTCACTCTGGTGGTAGTTTCTTTTGCTGTGCAGAAGTTCTTTAGTTTAATTAGATCCCATTTGTCAATTTTGGCTTTTGTTGCCGTTGCTTTTGGTGTTTTAGACATGAAGTCCTTGCCCATGCCTATGTCCTGAATGGTATTACCTAGGTTTTCTTCTAGGGTTTTTATGGTATTAGGTCTAACATTTAAGTCTCTAATCCATCTTGAATTAATCTTCGTATAAGGAGTAAGGAAACCATCATTCTTAGCAAACTATCACAAGAACAGAAAACCAAACACCGCATGTTCTCACTCATAGGTGGGAACTGAACAATGACATCACTTGGACTCGGGAAGGGGAACATCACACACCGGGGCCTATCATGGGGAGGGGGGAGGGGGGAGGGATTGCACTGGGAGTTATACCTGATATAAATGATGAACTGATGGGTGCTGACGAGTTGATGGGTGCAGCACACCAACATGGCACAAGTATACATATGTAACAAACCTGCACGTTATGCACATGTACCCTAGAACTTAAAGTATAATAAAAAAAATTTAAAAAAAAGAAAAATGTCTACATTGTTTACAACATCATTCCTGAATTATCAGATTTCACGTTGTACAAATCAAACCCTCTTATTCAATCTTTTTTTTTTTTTTTTTTTTGGACGGAGTCACTGTGTCGCCCAGGCAGGAGTGCAGTGGTGTGATCTCAGCTCACTGCAAGCTCCGCCTCGTGAGTTCACGCCATTCTCCTGCCTCAGCCTCCCGAGTAGCTGGGACTATAGGCATCCACCACCACGCCAGGATAATTTTCTTTTTTTTTTTTTGTAGAGATGGGGTTCCACCGTGTTAGCCGGGATGGTCTCGATTTCCTGACTTCGTGATCTGCCCACCTTGGCCTCCCAAAGTGCTGGGATTATAGCATGAGCCACCGCACCAGGCCTTATCTTCTTTATATTAGCATACCGTAAGGTTTAGTAGTAAAGCAACACCTAGAATTAATCATAATGAAATTTTTATTCTATGTCCTTGTGCTGGCTAAGGATATACCAAGTGCAAGAAGAGTCTGTAGACTCCTCTGTAGAAGCCTTTCTGATGCTGTGACCTGTGGCTGCTCTGCCTCCCTGCTTCCAGGGCAGTGGTGCAGATGACAATGTCCAACCTCCAGCAAAGCTTGAGACAGCAGGACTGGCATGTGGGGCCTGGCATGTGATAAGAACTAAGCATGCTGAAGAAAGAGGAATATAGAGAGAAAGAATTCCTTTCAGTTGCATTTTGTCCCTACATTTAAAATTATTTCTTCTCAAATACCATTTACTAACTCTAAACTCAAAAAACACTCAAATCCTAACTATATTTGCTCAGAATTCTGTATCTAGAATAGTGCCTACCACATGGTAGACACCTAGAAGAAATGATGGTAGAAATGAGATGGAGTAGACAAACTGCAGCAACATGTCATGCCTAGATAACAGATGACACTAGCAAAAGGGACTGTGATCTTGCACCAGGAAAGAAATGTTATTGGTAAAGCATAGCACACAATATATTTGCTACAGTTTTTGAAATTGGCTTTGATTGTATTCAATAAAAAACCTGGGGAGAAAACTCTATAAAAGATTTGAGCTTAAAGGAATTATATATTGATTAATGCTCTTTCATTCCTGTCATTATCATTGTAATACTTTTATCAGTCAGGTAGTTGTCCAATAGCTAAATACTCTCCAAAGGTTTAATGTGTTTTTTATCTTTTATTCATATTTTCAATATATCTTTTTATAAAGTTCTGCAGGTGGAGATAATCGTATATGGGTTGCCGAAGCTCTCGAACTCTTCATTAGATCGTCTGTGTTCTCCCAGATACCACCAAAGAAGTATCATTCTGCCTTCAGTTTACACATTCTAGTGACAACAAAAATATATTTTTAAATAGGAACAGAATATTTCATCTCCTTTATGTTGCATGGTTTTTTAAATAATCTATGGCTAGGCAAACAGTTCCCTGTAAAGACAGAACTGAAATAATTATGCAATGCTCATTTTGATTTATGAAAATATTTATGGTACTACATTTTTTAAATATTTTTCTTCCATTTAGTCCTTGTGAGAATACATTGTGATGGTTTTGACCCTCCTAAATGCCCTTAGGCTTAAGTGACCTAATTTAGAATCCCATATTTGTATTATTAAATTATAATTTTTTTTTTTTTTTTTTTTGAGAAAGAATCTTGCTCTGTCGCCCAGACTGGAGTGCAGGGGTGCAATCTCGGCTCACTGCAAGCTCTGCCTCCCGGGTTCACACCATTCTCCTGCCTCAGCCTCCCGAGTAGCTGGGACTACAGGTGTCCACTACCATGCCCGGATAATTGTTTGTATTTTTAGTAGAGACGGGGTTTCATCGTGTTAGCCAGGATAGTCTTGATCTCCTCACCTCGTGATCGTCCCACTATGGCCTCCCAAAGTCCTGGGATTACAGGCATGAGCCACCGCACCTGGCCTAAATTATAATTTTTATTATAATTTGTTATATCAAACAAAAAATACATTTACATAGATGTGATTGAATAGCAAACATAAACTACTTTCTATTATCTCACATGTGCTTCTCTAGTACCTTGGCACTCCAATATGTCTATTTACAAAAGGAGAAAATTTGGGAAATTTGCAGATACAGTGAAATTAAGCAATTAATTAAAGTACTTACACTTCCAAGTAACTAACACATGGAAGAAAAAAATCAGAATGGAAATTAGAAAATGCTTTGATATGAATGAAAATTGAATATACAACAAACTTATTTATGGAATACTGCTAAATAAGGGCTTAGGTATACGTGTATAATGAAAAGCTGCCATATTGAATTGTAATCAATAGCCTCATATTCTCAAATCAACAGCCTAAACTTTCACCTTAAGAAATAGTCAAAGAATAGCAAACTAAACCCAAAGCAAGCAGAAGGAAGAAAATAAAGCGTAGCGTTAAAACAACAAAACAGAGACTAGAAAATAGTGGGAAAAAAAATCAATGAAAAAATGTTTTTCATATGTGATGATTTGTCTAGTTTTGGCATCTTATTCTATGGCCTCATACAATGTGTTTGGCAGTGCTAAATCCCTTTATATTCTTGGAAAATTTTGTGAAGGATTTATGTTAATTCTTCTTTAAACATTTAGATAAAGACACCACAGGAAAAGAAAAGGTACACAGACCAGTATACCTTAAAAATATAGACAATTGTGTCCTCAATAAAATGCTAACAAAACAAAGCAATATGTAAAAAAGGATACACCATGAAAAACTGGATTTATCACAAGAATGTAAGATTGCTTTATTGTAAAAATACATACATGAAGCATACTTTATTAGTAGAATAAAGGACAAAACCACATGATAATCTCAATATTTAGAAAGAATATTTGTAAAATCCAACTTTCTTTCATGATTAAAACAAAGAATAGAAGGAAATTTCCTCACTTGATAACATCTGTGAAAAACCCATAACTAACATCTTACCTAATTGTAATCCACAGAACATTTACTCTTTAAGATCAGCAATAAGCCAAGAATTATTGCTTTGGTCACTTCTATTCACCATTGTACTGGTGAATCTAACCAGGGCAATTAGGCAAGAAAAGGATATAAAAGATGTATTAGTTGAAAAGGAAAAAGTCATATTTTATTTGCAGATGATAGAATATTATGTACAGAAAATTCTAAGGAATCCACAAATAAAAATACTATAAGATTTTTAAATCTTTACTTTAAAGGTAAACTATATTTCCATATACTGGTCATAAAAATATAAAAATGAAACAAAACAATTTCACTTAAGTAATATCAAAAATATACTTAGGAATAAATTTTAAGAAATAAACGTAAGATTTTTAAACTGAAAACAGCAAAATGTTGAAAAGAAAGAAGACAAATAAATAGAAAGATATTACATGTTCATGGATTGAATCACAATATTTTTAATATGCCATTACACCCAACATTGATATACAGATTCAACCTAATCCCTATTAAAATTCCAGCGACCTTTTTGGCAGAAAATGACATTTATCTTAAAATTCATATGAAAATATAAGGGATTCAAAATAACTAGAACAATCTTGAACAAATAGAACAAAAGTTGGAGGGCATACACCTTTGTGTTTAAAAACTTACTATAAGGCAAAAATAATCAAGAAATGTGGTACTATTAGGATGACCATACAGATCAAGGGAATAGAATTGAGAGTCCTGGAATAAACCTTTTCATGTAATGTCAACTGATTTTTAACAAAGGTCAATGGAGGAAAGAACAGTCTTTTTGAACACAGTTCTGGGAGAACTGGCTATCCACATTAAAAAAAAAAAAAAATTGAACGCTACATCACTTGATAATTAAAAATTAAATCAAAATGGATTGTAGACCAAATCATAATGCTATCTCTATAAAAGTCTTATCTGCCCCAGCCACCTGCTAAAAAACTTGAAGTTCTGAGATTTCTACCCTGCTTGCAAGATTACAATTTACCCTGCCATCATTTTATGGATGCTGGTAGAAGCCACAAGACTCCTGTGTATGAAAAAGTGCTTTAGGATTCAGCAGGCAACATGAGCATCCTCACTGTTGCCTTTGACTCCCATGCAGACGGACCCAGAGGGAGGCCTGCACATGCAGAGGGTTATGTTAAGAGCTGTGCTCCGTGATTAGGCCTTGTCCTTTACTCTGGAGAGAGACACTATATCTTCCAAGGCAATTTGCTCACAAAGGCCTTTGAAAGGATACTCTGGAACAGATGGTAGTCGGAGCCTTGCTTGCAAGACAGGAAGAAATACCCAACCCAGGGAGAATTGTCTCCCAAACCATCACACCCACATTCTTGGAAGGAAAAGGGCAAAGGGCCAGTGACATCTTTACCTTATTTAAGCCTACTCCTTTTTAAATAGCATTAGCATTCAAGAAGCCTTTCCCAACAGCTTATTTCTTTTCTTTTCTGTCTTCTTTTTCTTTTCCTTTCTTTTTTTGTTTTTTTTTTTTTTTTTTTTTTTTTTTGAGATAGAGTTTCAGTTCTCATTGCCCAGACCGGAGTGCAATGCCCCAATCTCGACTCACTGCAGCCTCGTCCCCCTGGTTCAAGCGATTCTCCTGCCTCAGACTCCCAAATACCTGGGATTACAGTGGCCCGCCGCCATGCCCGGCTAATTTTTGTATTTTTAGTAGAGACGGTTTTGCCATGTTGGGCAGGCTGCTCTCGAACTTCTGGCCTCATGTGATCCGACCGCTTAGGCCTCCCAAAGTGCTAGGATTACAGACGTGAGCCACCGCGCCCGACTCCAACAACTCATTTCTAATTGGCCCCTGTATTGTTTCCAGGACAACTCCTATCTATAAAGAAGGCCAGTAAAGGTCATTTTATGGTAAGGCACAGCACTGCCTAAAAAAGTTGGCATTCTGCAAGAGGGGAGAATGGATATTGGAAGAGTAGCTATAAGTGTCTACTTCCGAGTTAATATTTATTTTATCTCCTGAGGGGCAATCTAAAAAGATAAAATTTATGTTTATCTTTCAGGCTAAAAAGTGGAGTCTCTCATTTGTGTTATATTGCTCACTAGCACTCAATAAACATTTATTGACTACAGATATTTTTAGAGTTGCAGGTTTTCTATAGTCATTTTCACCAAAACAATGTTGCAAAAATTATGAAAAAATTATCTGTGCCAGATTTTCTTTTAAAGACTTTTAATCAACAAAACGCATTTGTATAACAACAGTCACCCTCTTTGCTATATTTTGTTTTTGTAGAATAACTTTTCAGTTCCTACCCCATATTATCACTTACTTCCTAGATTCAGTAATGTCTCAACTGAAGTAAGAAACTTAATATGTAAATGAGCAAACATTATCTTATATATATAGACATGTTACCACAATTATACAAATTGTATATATTCTGATTTGTATCATTATTACAAATGATAATTTATTTTATCACAAACAGTGACATAAAAAAATAAAAGCACTCAAAAAACCTGTTGAGGCCGGGTGCGGTGGCTCATGCCTGTAATCCCAGAACTTTGGGAGGCTGAGATGGGTGGATCACGAGGTCAGGAGATCGAGACCATCCTGGCTAACAAGGTGAAACCCCGTCTCTACTAAAAATACAAAAAAACTAGCCGGGCGTAGTGGCAGGCACCTGTAGTCCCAGTTACTCAGGAGGCTGAGGCAGGAGAATGGCGTGAACCCGGGAGGCCAAGCTTGCAGTGAGCCAAGATCGCGCCACTGCACTCCAGCCTGGGCAACTGAGCAAGACTCCGTCTCAGAAAAGACAAAAAAAAAATAAAAATAAAATAAAATAAAATAAAATAAAATAAAATAAAATAAAATAAAAAAAAAACCTGTTGATTAGAAATCACTATAAAAAAGAGAAAAAGGGTGTAACACAGAAAAGCTATGGCATTAACACGTCAGAATCCCTCAGTGGAGGACCTGTGACATCTGTAGGAAGGATACCATATGCCTTTAAAAGAGGGTAGTGCTGCCTATCCCAGAAATCAAGGGAAAAGGACTTGAGACGAATCAAACAAAAAACCTGGCCTATTTTACTATTTTTCCTAGGTATAGCAATTCATTTAAAAAGTACACAGCACATTAAAATTAAGTTCCAAACTGATGTCCTTTACAAGGCTATACATCAAAACATCAGGAGTTGTTCCTATTTCTACTCCTGGGCTTTTAATATTATCCTAAATGTTTTACACGACTGTGTGTTAATTTTATAACTTGAAAACAACAAAGCTAATTTCAGTCATGAAAAAAATGATACCGTATAGTTATAAATTCTTAGAACAGTCACTGACACATTTAAATTGAGTTTTTAAATTAAATATATGGTATTAGCAAATAATCAAAAAAGAAAAATAAATAAGCCACAACAACAAAACAACAACAACAAATAAATTAAAGGCTTTTTTTTTTAGTTCCAAGTTTGTCTTTAAATGTGTGTACAAATGCAAAACATTGATTGACATTTTCAGAACAACTTCAGCTGTTTCATTTTTAAATGCATATACACCCTATTGTGCAAGTGTGGGTAAAAGTTATCATACCAGAAAAAAACGTAAATTAAATATCCTGTGCAATTATAAAAGAACAGGCAAAGAAACAAAGTGAAATTCTAGAAGAATATTAGCTTATGTGGTTGCACCAGTGACTACTAACGGTTAATTAATTATTATTTATTAATAATGACCTCATTTTCATTTTAGAATTTCCTTTATTATTTTGCACGTAGCAACAACTATGAATATAAACCTTTACCTAATACTTTGGCCTCAGGGGTTCTCATTTCTTGTCTTTTGGGGGCATAAAATAACAGAATGTTATTAACTTGTTTAGAGTCAAAGATCCCATACTCTTTGTCTTTAGCAAACTAGATTTATTTGATCTAACTAGATTTGCTATATTTGTTTATCTGAGTTGAGTGATTAATACATGGGAAATAAAATACAAATAATGAAACTCTTTGGAAGAGAAATATTTGATTTATGAAATCATAACAGGCAGAACTAGTAAAACGTGCAGGTGTATTAACAACACCTGCAAGAGTATAATCTACAAACATCACAAAACAAAATGAAAACTCTTTCCAGCTCTTAAACTAGGCTTTCTTTATTCGATATCTATAGCTGAGAGTTTTCTACTCCTGCAGTCCTCACAGTAGGTTGTCCAATGTGCCTTTTCCTGCTTTCTTTGCTCAAATGTTGTCCAGAGTGCATGCTAGTAACTACATGGTGTGACAAGACTATAAAATACAGCATTTTGCTTTCAATATAGTGGAGAACTTGTCAGAAAATCTAGACTGTGCCTGTGTTTTTCTTCCCATGCTGTTCCCAGAATTGTTTTTGCTTTTTCACCTAAGGGAAAAATGGAATGGAATACAGAAAGGAAAATCAACATTTGAGGTTTAAGTTACTTCCGAAAAGTCTTTCTATTGGCTTTAATACTGCCACTATGGAAATACTTGAAGGAAAGCATCCTTATCAACATTCTTTAACTATATTAAAGTTAACTGGATATGTATTGAATATTCGGGGATCCTTCTGTGCATGTGTTTAGTTACTTTGGAAGGCATTTTGTCCCTTGTTATCATAACAATACCGTGTAATGCACCACCCCAAAGCTCATTGCCCCAGTCAACAATCATTTATTCTTGCTCACCCAGCTCTGCTGGCTGGGGGTTGTCTGACCTAGGATTGGATTGCCTGGGCTTGGCTCCAAGCTATAGCTTGGGTGTAGAGTGCCTCCTCCACCTTTCTCTCTCATATCTTAGAGCTTGGGTTACTTAATGCATGTTCTCAAGCTGATGGCAAGTGTAAACTGGTCCTTTTCTCCAGTCACATCTGCTGACACCTCATTGGACAAAGATCAATCAAACATCTATGGAACTGAGAAATATACATCATCTTCTATGGGGAAACTGCAATGTCATGTGGACAAGGGTATGGATACATAAGTGACAAAGGCATGGTAACATCAATGGAATGTATTCCATGCTTGTTGTATATGACACATCATTTTATATCATACATAATTACATGGGCATATATACATATTCATAAGAAAGGTGTTTTAGCATTTCTCCATGCAACTATGATGCATACAATTTTAGCAGCGTTTGAGTAAGCAGCTGTCCTCATGACTCACACATGGCAAGTTCTCCCATGCAAGCACCGATAGCCATGGTATTTCTTATTGGGGGTGGCGGGGAGTCACTCTGATTGTCACATCTGCTTATTGCTATGCTTTGTGACATCACCCAATTATGTCTCTTAGATCTTTTTTTCTGACGTCTGTCCAGATTAATTACCAGAACTGAGATCTTAAATTCCATCAGATTTTATGAGTGCACAAGAGGAAATATTCATCTTCTGAGAATTTGAAAACATTAATTTTACTCTAGCAGCTGTTAAGCCTGTTTTCATGTCAACTATACGTGGTTTATGTTTGTATGCACAACGTACGTTGCAATGACATATGTATTCGAATTTCACGATTAGAGAAAAGCTGTCATGACTTGGCATATCTATAAACTCTTGGCAGTTATTTTAATATTCTGAAAACAATTTAGAATTTTATTGCTAATTGCATATATCTAATTATTTTTATTAGAACTACATCTGCTAAATAGCATAAATTTGGAACATTTACTAATTATTTTAATTATCTCTCTTATCATTATATAATTATTTTCTTTGAAAAAAATTTATATCATTTCATTTACTATTCTCTGAAGATCTGTCATGTATTAAATGTGCAAATCTTATAAGAGAAAACTTTATAAAGCCACATGTTATATCAAAAGTGAATACTTTTCTAATGTTTTTTATTATAATAACCTAGATTTATTATTTCTGACATTGAAACTTTAAAGTTTCCTATTTGAAATAGAAACAACTTGAAACAGCCGGTCTAGGGAAAACATGGTTTCTCAAAATTAGGAACCGAAAAAGAAAAAAGTAAATGCATTTATTTAGACAGATAGTAAATAAAAAGCACATTTGATAGCTGATAAAAATAAGATCCAATTATTCATTAAGTAAACTATTCATTAAATAAGCATTGAACACATGACAGTCGCCTATGCAAAGTGCTGGGTATCAACGTAAGCAAAATACACATCTCTTAACTTTCAAGAATTGTATGATCAGGAGGTTAAGGAATCTGTAGGAACAAATATATAAACAGGAAATGGTGTTAAGTATTTAAACACATACTTAGTATAATGGGGGATTATGACACATTAGGTGAGCCAGGTATGTGCAGAGGAAAACAGGAAGTAAGCCTGAGATCATGCTGTATTACATGAAACGATAATGTCAAGTAAAAAAAATGTTTAGTGGATAATTTTCTCAATGGAACAGGCCAATTAATGCAGAACTGATTATGAAGTGATTATGATTCTTATGCATGCACAGGTGCAAACCACTGCCCAGGACCAAAGGAGTATCTATCTCAATCTCACATTTTCACCCATAGAAGGAGCCAGGGTCTATACCCCTCAATCTGTGCACACTCTCTGTTATAAATATATTTAGCCATCCAAGTAAAACAAACAAAAACATGGTATAGGTTTTCTATTGCTCCCTTAACAAAATCTCACATACTTACTATCTGAAAACAATACCCATTCATTAACTCACCTTACTCTAGGTCTAAAGCCCCATATGGCATGGTTGTATTCTCTTCCCAGGGTTACATGGGGCTGAAACCAAGGTATCAGTATGGACTGCTGTTCTTATCTGAGGCATGGGGTCCTCTTCTAAAATCCTTGGTTGTGGCAAAGTTCAGTTTCTTTCCACATTTTCCACGTGGCCTCTTCATCATCAAGCCAGGCTTGGTATGTGGGGCCTTTCTGGTTCTTAAAATGCCCTTTCTCTTCTGCTTTTAGGAGCTTTGTGGTCATATTGAGCTCATCTGGGTTAATTCGTTTATATTCACAATATCCATGGAGTAGTATATGGCATCTTGATGGCCTTTAGTCTGCCTTCTATGAATATAAAACATGATTTCCCCAGAATGAAAATGTATATGAAGAAAGAGAAATATGCCACTGGAAAGCAGTTCAAATAATAGAAGTATTTTGCTTGTTACAGCCTTCCTTTTTTTCTGTTATTTTTCCTTTCTTCCATAGAAGATTTATTATATGCTTTTAGGAAAATAACAAAAGCAGAAAGTTTGCTAACCCCCTATGTGTGAAAGAGTAGCAAATTTGGTTTAAGGAGATGTTTAATGGTATGAAAATTCCTAGGATTCTGGGAGTCACTTAATAAGGAGACAGAAATCGATTCAATGCCAGTGTGTCCCTAATAAGAAAAGGGAATTCTTTTACTGAGGCCTGTAATCTTGGGAATATGCTTTTAATTAAAATTATAAGTCTAAAACTTTTACTATTACTATGACTGTTTATAGCCCTCAGTTTAACTCATTTAACAGAGGAGTGGGTGGATGGGTGGGCTAGACTCAAGATTATAAGGGAGTGAGGAGTGAAAGAAAGCCCCACCCATCTCCTCACCTGAAGGCCCTTGACACATCTAGCCTGCTTTGGGAGTAAGGCAACAGAAGATTTAAATCAAGTTGGCAGTTCAGTTCTGAACTGTATTAGACTCCAAAGTTCAATTTCTAAGAGTTATATTAAAATAAAACTAATATGATAAAAGACAGACATCCGGTACACTGATTCCTTCTTCAATGTTCTATTTTATCATTATAGTCAGTGCCTGTGGCAGGCACCCTCTGAGATGGCCCACAGTATTCTGTCTTCCAGAATCCATGCCCTTGTGTAATCATTTCCACTTCAGTGCAGGCTGGACCCAGTAACTCATTACTGAAAAATACAAAATGGCAGAAATGCTGGGATGCCACTGATTTTGTTAGGTTATCAAAAGACTGTGGCTTTTGCCTTGAATTTCTCTGCACACTCATTTTCTTACTTTCTGTAATACCTTACAAAAGGAGAAGCAAGCTGGCATAATGAGAGCAACTTTATGGAGAAGCCCATGTGAGAAGGAATTGGTATCTCCAGCCAACAGCTGGGGAGGGTCTGACTCTGTCAGAAACCAATGAATGAGTTTGGAAGCAGATCTGTCAGCCCCTTTCAAGCCTTCAGATGGCTGAAACTCCAACTGACACCTTATCTGGAATCTCATTAAGCCATGAAGCATGTAGCTAAACACGTTCTTTACCAATGGAAAGCGTTAGGCAATAATAATCTATTGTTTTAATCCATGTTTTCAGGTTATTTATTATAACCATAAATAACAAATATGCACAGCGCTCAAGTTTAAAAGGGATTATATGCCATTAAATGCACATTGCGAATATGATTATATGGATTCATTTTTCCTTATAAGCAATATTATAAACAAAAGTCAGATTCCTGGACAGCCTAGCAAAATGGGATTACTTTCATAAAAAGATGACGAAAGTATTTGCATAAAATATTCTTCATAACACCAAAGCAAAAGAGTACTTCACGGTGCAGGGGAGATTGTAAAATACTCAGATCACTTACAGAACCATGGGGTCGTTTCATCTCTTTGACTTGTGGTATTTATTTCCACCAAGTTCTTTTTAATAAAGCCTGTGGAAGTCTCCCGAGTAAGTTCAAGGTGTTTCTCTTTCTGTAGTGCATATTTCAAAAAAAAAAAAAAAGCTGATATTCTAAGCCTTTGAGAAGAATTATACTTCTCTTTGTTTTGTTTCATAGAGATAAGAATAATCAAATGTTGTATTTCTTTTTTTTTTTTTTTTTTTTGAGATGGAGTCTCGCTCTGTCGCCCCGGCTGGAGTGCAGTGGCCGGATCTCAGCTAACTGCAAGCTCCGCCTCCCGGGTTTACGCCATTCTCCTGCCTCAGCCTCCCGAATAGCTGGGATTACAGGCACCCGCCACCTCGTCCGGCTAGTTTTTTGTTTTTTTTAGTAGAGACGGGGTTTCACCGGGTTATCCAGGATGGTGTCGATCTCCTGACCTTGTGATCCGCCCGTCTCGGCCTCCCAAAGTGCTGGGATTACAGGCTTGAGCCACCGCGCCAGTCCCAAATGTTGTATTTCAATTAAAGATACAAATCATTTAAAAGAGCAGACATTTATTAATGAACAAATATGTTGTCAAAGAGGAGACAAGCAATGGTTTCAGTAATTTTATTTTATTTTCACTTCAAATTGCTTATTCCAGCTCTAATCACCTACATTATTATTATGAGCTGCTGTTAATTGAAACTCTACTTTCTTCCACCTTGTCCAAGAGCTCCACAAACACTCTCTATAATCCTTAAAATAACTCCACAAATGGAAGTCATTATTTCCATTTCACAGATAAGGACACAAACTCGGAGTTATCAGGTAGTTGTCTGCCTATGAAATGGAAGAAAAGGCATTTGAATTCAAGTTTACCTAGTCCTAAAACTAGAAACCTCTCCTCCTTATGGTTCTAAGACACAGTATTTCCATAATTAATAAATTAATTATTTTTTGAAAATTAATAAGTAAATATTCATAATGGCATTTGTCCCCAGTTTTTATTCCTTATTAATATAAAAAGCTTTATTTTCTGATGGATTATGCAATGATTATTTCAGGATCTAAGCATAAATAAAACAAAAGTCCTACACATTTGTCACACATAAGCTGCCTACCAACAGGTTTTTTCCGTTGACTGACAAGAAAGATAATAATGGCCAATTCCTTCATGCTTTGTATTTAATAGGATTAAATTGCAGCCTTCAATAACCTTTTTAATGTATTTCAATTTACATTTTCTCACAACTGGTAATTTTATTCTCAAATTCCCAGGAAATAAGAATAAAAAATTACAAGTATAAATATGCATTTTATTCTGGATTTATATGTTAATTCTCAAGGATCATAATGTTTCTCTTTCGTGACTAAAAAAACTTCTAGAAGGGCTTTCTCCTTTAAGGTTGTTTTTAATTACTTTCATCTACAAAATTAATTTAACATAGATTGTTTAATGACACAGTCACCAAAGTAGCATTCACCCTATTTTATAAACCGGATATAACGTATTGATTTAGGAAAGGTTAACATTTCCCCAAGATGCCTTTATTTCTGTATATATTTTTTCTTTTTTTTTTATTTTTATTTTATTTTTTTATTTTTTTATTTTTTTGAGACGGAGTCTCTCTCTGTCGCCCGGGCTGGAGTGCAGTGGCCGATCTCAGCTCACTGCAAGCTCCGCCTCCCGGGTTTATGCCATTCTCCTGCCTCAGCCTCCGGAGTAGCTGGGACTACAGGCGCCCGGCATCTCGCCCGGCTAGATTTTTGTATTTTTTTAGTAGAGACGGGGTTTCACCGTGTTAGCCAGGATGGTCTCGATCTCCTGACCTCGTGATCCGCCCTCCTCGGCCTCCCAAAGTGCTGGGATTACAGGCTTGAGCCACCGCGCCTGGCCTTCTGTATATATTTTTTCAATTGCAACTTAGAAGTTTTGCCATCCCTGGTTCTATGGTAACTAAATTACAGTGAGTGAGGTGCGGAACTGGCTTGAAGAGGCTTGAGAAAGGTGATTGTTAGCATCTCTTCTCAGCTTCTCAGCTTCCGTGATGTTACATATACAGTTTGAAATCTGCCTGGTGGGAGTATTTACATCATGAAGAATGGAAAATGGTACAAACCAGGGCTTTAATTTTTAGGCAAACCATTTTACTAGTTCACTAAAGATTACGGCCGAACGTGGTGGCTAATGGCTGTAACTCCAGCACTTTGGGAGGCCAAGGGGGGCGCAACACAAGGTCAGGAGATCAAGACCAGCCTGGCCAATATGGTGAAATCCTGTCTCTACTAAAAATACAAAAATTAGCCAGTGTGGTGGCGGGCGCCTACAGTGCCAGCTACTCGGGAGGCTGAGGCAGGAGAATAGCTGGAACCCGGGAGGCGGGATCGCACCACTGCACTCCAGCCTGGGTGACAGAGTAAGATTCCGTCTCAAAAAAAAAAAAAAAAAAAAAAAAAAAAAAAAAGATTAGGATCCATGAGGAAAAATGAAATATCAAGGTGCTTTTTACTTAATACAGGAGGAAATTTTAAAGTATTAACTATAAGAAATACTAAATTTGATGAACATACTGAAATATGTGCAATTTAGCATATTTAGATTAATAAATTAAAGTTTTGGGAGCCATTGCAATGAGAAAGTCACAGAAAAATTTGAGCCTGAGTATTGGTCATTTCGTAAGCAGAATCATTTGCAGTATTTATTTGGTAGACAACAGAGTCTGTGAAGCCAAATGACAATGCTACATGTAAGTAAATTTTGCTTTAAACAAAGTTCTCATGATTTATTTTTTAATGTTAATTGTTAGTCTGTCGGATTGTCCCTGTCCCACCCACCATCATAAGTACAGGAGGAGAAAACAGGTCCACAAAGAGGAAAGTATGCCAAATCTCAGAAATTCATTAAGTGACTATTTCAGTTAACTTTTCAGTTCTCGAAAAAGTGTGTTTAACTAGCATGAAGAAAGCACCTTTAGCAGACGAACTGAGATGCAATAGAAAGGTGTTTGTGCACAAAATGTAAAATATTTTAGGTGAAACTGTCTTGAATTATAATTGAGTACAAATCTTATTTATGCCAAGAATAGTTTAGTATGATTCCTCTAGTTAGCTCAAAAAGAAAAAGATAATCATTGTGAAATGGAATGTATTATCAAACAGGGCTCTTCTTGCTATATATTCAGATTGCACATTATGGTCCTGAAAATAATAATATATTAACAAACTAATCTATAGAGCTGAGCTCAGTGTGAGGCTCATATATCTGCTTGGTTTTGTTCTTTAATAGCAATGGAGTTCTTCCACCGTGATAGTGACTCAGTGGCAGGGTTCACTATTTCAACAGCCCCATCTTGGATGGAACAACACAAGTGCACATACCTTCGGAAGACTATTCCTCTTAGGCAGTGCTGGGGCCCAGAATACCTCAGAATGAAGGCCTCAAAAGCAGCCTCAGTAGCTGAGGTTTCTTTCCTGCCCTCCTGTGTCTGGCCCCTCATTCTTCCCTGAGGCCAGTCCTAGAAACTAGAAATTCTCTTCTTTAAGGCAGGTCATGGAAATCTGAGCTTCTTTTCCCCAAAGTCAGCCATGAAACCTAAAAATTACTCTAGCTTTCCCTACCAATTCTGTGTCAAAACTGGCCTTAAAAATATAGTCTGACCTACCTTGTTTGATTGTGGGTCATAAGACTCCCTTTCCAAACAGAGACCTGCCTCACGCCCAGACGGAAGGAAAGCTACGCAGAGAGGCCAAGAAGAATCGAGACACACAGGCCCTGCCAGGTGTCCCCACTCAGTCTATCTGCATTAGATCCTACCATTTCATCTCATCAGATTTCTATACAGCTATATGTACTCTGTCGAACCTAAGCATAAAAATGCGCAGTTTCCCCTGTATGTGGGGGTCTTCATTCTGAAGGCTCTTGTGTCACATAATACTATGATCAAATAAATGTAGATGCCTTTTCTCCTATTAAACTGCCTTTTGTCAGTTAATTTTCTGTGACCCTTCAGAGAGTGAAGTGGAATTCTTCCCTTCAGCCCTACAGCAGCTTCAAAGTTTTACCTTTTCTATAAATTTCATTGATTTAAAACATCATGTTAAGTCAATAAACAAATCATTTCATTTTAACAGAATGAAATCACAGAAGGCATCAAAAATTAGTTAACATTTAGTTTAAAAATTAAGCATCTTCTCCTGGCTAACATGGTGAAATCCTATCTCTGCTAAAAGTACAAAAAATCAGCCAGGCATGGTGGCGGGCGCCTGTAGCCCCAGCTACTGGGGAGGCTGAGGCAGGAGAATGGCATGAACCCAGGAGGCAGAACTTGTAGTGAGCCCAGATAGCGCCACTGCACTCCAGCCTGGTAGACAGAGTGAGACTCCATCTCAAAAAAAAAAAAAAAAAAAAAAAAAAAAAAAAAATTAAGCATCTTCTTAGCTATCTGTTATCAGATGTAAAATTAATTGAATTTATCATATTGGAGTTTTCTTTAAGAATTAAACTTTAAAATAAAATTTTATCAAAACATTGCATATTTGCAATTCGCTATTTATTAATTTAATTCATTAACCTTATAATAAGCTAACAACTATTTCAAGACAAGACATAATACTATTACTAAATATTATACTATAGAACCTTGACAAATCACAAAGGCAAATTATTCCAAAGTAAAGACAGTATTTGAGAAAAGTCAAACCACATCTAATTGTGGCTATTGGTTCCAATAATTCATTAAAACTCTTGGGCAAGGTAAATTTATTTATGGCCTGAAGTTTAATGAAATAGAAAAAGGGGATAAATAGTCTACTCAAAAGAGGAAAAAACATTTAGCAGAGAATACAAGAGTTGCATTCATCATTGTGTGATCACTACACAGTTTCACCCAATATCCTGTCATTGTTGCACCAATTCTTTCTGTTTTTCACTACTTTATAAGACCTGTGAAGTATCCAGAGCTAGCCCAACTCAAGGTTAAAAGACAGTCCTCCAGGCTCTAAGGTGTGGGCAGTTCTTCTGACATTAGCTGTAGGTGCAGGGTTCCCCAGGGCAACCCTCACTTCAGACTAACTGGCTGCAGCTGTGGGGGTCCTCACAGAGTCCATGAAGATTGATACTTCTCTAGAATGACCCAGAGCCCAAGAAAGTGCTATATTTATGTAGGGGCAGAGAGGTATGATACCTTTCCTCACCCACCGTAAGCATCACAGCCAACAGCCCTGTAACAAAAGACAGGCTAACAAAAGAGAAAGCATAACAAATTTATTTAATCAAAGTTATATATGATGAGGGAATTCTGTGAAATGAAGACCCCAAAGACCCAGGGGAAAGTATCTATTTATGTGCTTAGATTCAACAAAGAATGGAAAGCCATGTGGAAATGTTATTGGACAAAAGGGTATGACCTCACAGTAATAAACTGAAGGGGGAACCCAACAAGGTCTGTATGGTCAGAATCTTCTTGGTCTCTGTGTATAGCTTCTCTTCCCCCTCCACCCCCGCCCAGATATGGGACAGAACTTCTTTGCAATGAGGTTCTTCAAGAAAGAAAGAAGAAAGTGATTTTTCTGGGCTTTATGATTCACCTTGGGGAAGAGGAGTTCTAGTTTCTATGACCTGCCTTGGATAATTTCTATCTTTTGCTTTGGGGGAGAAAGACCAATAAAAGACAGGGAGATGAGAGGTCAAAGAGAGTTGCTTCTGAGGCCCTTCTGGTCTCCTTCAGTTCAAAGTGTTCAGCATATCAAGGTGCTGAACTTTGGTGTATTATCTTCTAAGCCTCAACACCTACAATTAAAATTAGATCATCCCATAAGAATATAAATCAGAACCAGGCAAAAGAAGGGATGCATAGGGCAGAATCTGGGGCTGGGGATTTCCATTGCTATGCTTCACCAATGGAAGTCTTCAGCATGCACTCCCCTCCCTGTGTGGACGCGCAGCAGCACTGAGGACCACCACACAGGAGCCACCAGGCTTCCCAGGCTCCAGAGCTGCCACTAGGACTTCATTGCATAGGCATAGATGACTCAGGTCCTGTCGACAGGGATAAACTCCATCTCCAGTCCCCCAGCCCCCAAAGGCCAATCAATGTCACCTGTCCCAAAGCCCCAACTTTTAATCACATGATTGGTCTTTCTGGTTGGTGTAATCCAGAGTCATCTTGTTAGTATGAATGATTAAGTGTGGTCTGAGAGGTCCGCCGTGAATAGGATGAAACTTCTATGTCAGGAAATTTCAAGGGCTCCAAGTCACCTCCCAGGAGCCTGGACATAAGGCAGATATCCCTTTGGGTAAAGTTAATTATTCACTATACAGATGCCGAAGACTAAATCTGACTTCTTAATATCTTATTCCAAGCACCTAGAATTATATGTAGCACGTTAACAGCATTTTGGCAAAAAAAAAAAAAAAAACTGTCAGTTGAATTGAAAAAAGGAAGGAAGAAAGGAGGGAGGAAGCAGAGGGGAGAGAGGGGAGATGAGGGAGGGAGGGAGGGAAGGGATGAGGGAGGGAAGGGGAGGGGAAGGAAGAATTGTTTTAGTTCCCATTAAAATAATATTTATCTGCATTGTTCTCTAAAGTATCCTACCATTTGGTAGATTTTTTTTCTTTTTAGGTAATAAATGAACATATGAAGTCTGTTGGTTTGTGTTAAAAGTCATCTGTTAAATATTTCTTGTTTTGGCCTCTCAGTCTTTATTTCTCATTATTCTCCAATTCAGTTAATTTTCTCCTTTCAAACTAATCACTTGAAAGCACATGTATTATTAGCATCAGAAATTTGTGTACTAGGTGTTGTGAGAAATAGTGATTATTGCATAGCAATGCATGGTGTTTTTTCTCTTTAGAACCTGATAATCTAGTCATGAAAAATGATGACATAAGGACACAGAGGAGGACAATGGGTTAGATATAGGAGGGTCACATTAGGCAATTGGGAGAATCTTCTGGATCTCTAGTCTCTATTTATAACTCTCTAAAGCATTATCTCAGGCCACCCACCTGCTGTTTTACCTCCTGTACTCCTCAACTATGACCTGGGGACTTGCTACATAGAATCAATAGCTCAGTTAGGATCCAAGACACAGAACTCAGACCTGAGACCAGTCATGTGATCATGGACTGAAGTCCCTATTTGGAGAAGGGGAAGAGGGATTTTTACTAGGAAGTGGATTGGATGACAGACAAGGCAGAGATTTCAGAGTCAGCGCTGAATGTCTTAAAACAAATGTGTGAATTATATTTATTCCAATAAGTTTACCAGGTGGAACTATATAAACTTTTCTCCTTCTCCTCATCATTCTTTTTCCTTTTCTTATTGATACTAAACATATAATGCCTCCTGAGGAACCTATGTTTTCTCTACACAACTGACTTATACTGAGTTGTAATGTGAGTTAATTTTTTTGTAAGTTTATTCCATAACTTAAATTACTATAGACCAAATACTCTTCAAAGAATTTTTTTAGACATCTAAAGTAAGTTAATTAATTGATGGCGTAAAATTCTTAAGCTTGACCATCAAAGTGAGGTGAATATTGAAATGGAAATAGTAGCCTTGAAGTAAGAGTTCCATACAAATCCCAGCTCCATCATAATTCATGGTTAGGAAAGATACTTGAGTTCTCTGACTTTTTATATTATTATGTACACAAAGCTCCTAGGCTCATTCCTGACATATGAAGAACCCAGTAAATGGAAGTTATTACTATTAGAAACATTTAGAGAAATCTAATACAGAACAAAGAAATGTCAAAAATATTAATATTAGGCTGCAAATACTCAAGAAATTGGTGCATTGTAATCTATATTTTTCAAAAACATTTGCTCTCTAAAACCTTTTTTCTATTTTTTAATATGACAGCAATGGTAGTGAAGTCGTAGTCCCAGCAACACTTTGCTAGAATAACTTTGAAGACATAAAATAAAAACAAATAACAGCAATGAGTGTACTTACCTATGAGGTGTGCTATGAAGACTTGATGGTTACAGTGAGAAGATGAAAGCACTGTGAAGAAATAAAATGCCTGACATTACATTTCATAACATTTTCGCTTTTTTCAAAAATTGCCAGCTTTGTTATAGTCTTCTACAGTTTCAGTGAAAAAGCTTGTAGAATAAGCTGATATTTATCATTGCCGTCACTTCAAAGGAAAAACACTACCTTGGATTTTAATGGCATCAATGTTCTAATTATTTTCCAATATGATTGGGCTACCTCAATCCTATAGACAACATAAGTAAATGAAATCCAAAAGATTTCAAAGAAAAATATACTCAATTTTAATAAATTAGCATTTGTTTTAGAGGCTTTACTAAAATGGAAAATATGCTTTCTTTTGTATTGAACAACCGAATACTTTTCTTTCAAATGTTGTGAATTATTCGTCTTCTGGATATAATGATATTTGCAAAGCAACAACAGAAATTACTGCTAATCACTATAGGGAGCAACCAAACCCACATAATGAAATCATTAAGCAACTTTATTTTTGTCCCTAACTGTTCACTTAAATATATTCTCCTGCGAGCTTGTTTGGAGGTTCTATCAGGGGAGCTCAGTAACTTGTATACCCTTAACAGAAGACCGGCCCTCCTTTATTGGGGATGGTCATCCTCTTTGACCAAGCACACAGCTTCATGAGGGACACACATGGAGCGGTGAGGGAGGGAGGCTGCCTAGCCAACCAGATCAGCCAAAACAACCCTGGCGATCAATGGGGTGACAGATGTTGCAGCCAGATCACCCTCACATCCAACATATTCTCTTTAAAGAGCTCTTCTCTTGACCCTGGATAAAATTCAGGGCGTGTACATTTTAGGGTAAGTAATGCCTCTGCATGACTGAATTGAGCTATCAGTTCTATGTAGCTAATCCCCATGTTGTAGGTTTGGTGTATAAGAGCTAAGTCCGTGTGTGGGTGCCCTGAGATAATACTTTACAGTGTTGCAGACGGGGACTAGGGTTACAGGAGATTCTCTCAGTGCCTCATGTGACCCTCCTATATCTCACCTGTTGACTTTCTCTCAATCCTTAAATATGTCATCAATTTTCATGACTACAGCATCAGATTCTAAGGGGAAAACACTGTGGACTGACATGCAATAATTGCAAGAAATAATGAACCCTGTTGTTTCTTGTTCCTTAGAAATACTGAAAGGCCCTCCATGCAGTAACAAATATGTCTAATTAAAGGTGGTCATAACTTTCAACTGCATTCAGGGCCACCCTCTGCCCCACACCCTGCTAAAGGTGTGAGGTGTGATGGAAGTGTTGTTGGTCCCTCCTGCTATATTCTCAAGGAGCTGTGACCAGGCTCTTTGGGACTCACAAGCATGAAAAATGGATTCACTCTGGTCAAATCATGCCCCCAGTTGTAGAAAATATGAACTCCCTATGGTTCAAAAGTTAAAGCAAACCCAAGAGGCCATGGAAGGGTGAGGGAGTGGCCACACTCTCTGTGTTCTTATAAAGTGTTGCAGAACCTGTTTTTCAGCAATCAATCAGAAAAGTTTCTGAAAACAACTGCATCTGGAAATTTCTGAGCTGACCACCAACAGACACCTAAAACTAGCCAATTAAAAGACATTGGTGATTGAGGTTAAAAGACCATCTAATCTAGACCCTGTCCTTACACCACTGACTCCTCTTTCCTGCCCTGCAGGGTTTTTGCCTTTATAAACTCTAACTCTCTGACCACCACCCCTACTCAGAGCACACTTTTATTTTGCACCAGAGTTGTATGTTCACAATCTGCAGATTGCTTTTAGAGAATGAAGTTCTCCATTTGCATCTGCAGATCTCATTAGTCTCATGTTAACATTCTCTCCTAGCACTCTTTCATGGAATTTTCAGCACTCACTCTCTCTGCCACCACCATTACTAGGGTTCTCTCACTTGCAACTCCCTAGTTAGAAGAATTCTCTCTCTTCCAGCTGATCATCGATGTCATGTTCTATAAAAACACCAAATCTCAGTGGCTTAACACACACACACACACACACACACGCACACACATACACACACACACACACTCACACGCAAGTTTTATGTGATTGTGTAAAATTCAGATGTGAACATTAACAGCCTCTGCTCCACACATTCAATTCACGTCCCCAGGCACCTATGTGAGAACATCACCTAAGGCGTCTGCCCTTCAAGGCCTTGACTGGAGAATCATTTGTGGGATATTTTAAAAGCTGAGTCTTAAAGTAGCCTTTATCATTTCTGTCCATCTTTAATTGAGTGGAACATATTCTATCTGCATTTCCATGTTCATTGCAGCATATTCACAGTAGCCAAGATATAGCAACAACCTAAGTGTCCATTAATGGGTGAACGGATAGAAAAAAAAAAATATATATATATATATATATGTGTGTGTGTGTGTGTGTGTGTGTGTGTGTGTGTGTGTGTGTGAATGGATAGAAAATATATATATGTGTGTGTGTGTACACACATAAATAGGCCAGGTAAGGTGGCTTGTGCCTGTAATCCCAGCACTTTGGGAGGCTGAATCGGATGAATCACCTGAGGTGAGGAGTTTGAGACCAGTCTGGTCAACAGAAACCCCGATTCTACTAAAAATACAAAATTAAGCTGGGCGTGGTGGCACGCACCTGTAATTCCAGCTACTCAGGAGGCTGAGGGAGGACAATCACTTGAACCTTGGGGCAGAGGTTGTAGTAAGCTGAGATTGTGACAATAGCACACCAGCCTGAGTGACAGAGTGAGACTGTCTCAAAAAATAAAATAAAATATAAAAACATTTGCATATATTTATGTGTATATAAGTATATACACACATATATACACATATGTATGCATATACACATAAAGCTAGTATATATACATGCATATGTGTATATATACATATGCATATAGTGTGTCTACATATATAAAATGTATATACATATATACACATATATGCATAATGTATATATACATATATACACTATATGCATAATGTGTATATATACACACATGTATGCACATATAACATGTATACATATGTGGAAATCCTTCCATTTGTAACAAAAGGGATGATGAAATTAGAGGACATTACGTTAAGTGAGTTTAGCCAGAGGCAGAAAGAAAAATACTGCATGATTTTGAGTCCAATTGTATGTGGACTCTAAAATATATAATAAAACACATAAAAACTGAGGGAAGAATGTGTTTATCGGGGTGGGGGATGGAGAAAATGGAGAGTTATAGGTCAAAGGGAGAAAGATGCAGTATTATTGGATGCATAAGTCTAGATATCTGATGTAAAACATAAGGATTATAGTTCACAATATTGTAAGAGAGTAGATTTTTGCTTACTCTTACGACAAGCAAAAAGGGAAGGGAACTATGTGAGATGATAAGATGTTAATTTACTTGGCTATAGTAATAACTTCACTGTGTATATCAAAACATTATGCTGTACATCTTAAATATATACAATAACACATACATAAATGTATTTTTCAGAAGTCAGACATATTTGCAAAGCATTCAAGAAATGTAGTCTTTCTCTGTGTCCAGAGAGAAAATAACAAGGGCTTGTCAACCTCCTGTTATTGGGCTCATGCTTTATTCCCTGTGACCTGTGCTTTTCCACAAGTCCGGTGGACCACCTGGATGGAATCTGAGTAACTGCATCCAGTTCTTGTGCAAGCAGCCTACATGGGTCACATTCATCTACAGAACCTTCCCATTTATTCTCTGCCCAGCCATCTTCATGAGAACAGGATGATAGATCCTCACACAGTCACCTCTCCTAGGCCTGCCATCCCAGAGCTTGTTGGTCTTTTCTCAGGTATAGGTTAGAAATCTGTCATGGCATCCACTTTGCACGAGCTTTCAGAAGTGGACCAACTACTGCCCCTTTCTCTAAGCAGCTAAAGTAACAAGGTTCCCCATCCCTTCTCCTTGGATATATGGAATCACAGAAGACCCACAGCTCTCTTCTTGCCTCAGACTTTCTCCTCCTGCTGTGGGCTAAAAGTACAAATCTAGTTTTATCTCCCTACACTTGGAAGTGCTGATGGTGGTGTCAAATATCTCTTTGGAATGAGGTATCTATCATCCTTTACTATTAGCCAAATTTATGACTAAAATGTGGCATGGTAATACTTTCTTACATATTTAAAGAGTGCAGTAAGTTTTCTAAGTAATCTCCTATATGGGACAAAGATCATGTGATTAGAATAATATATGTTTATCATGTTTTTGTGGTTTCATAGAAAAGGTTCCTATACATGAAAACAGTTCTCTTCAGTATGACTCATAATAACAACAGGTTTGCAATTATTTCAGCAATTTCCACTGAGTCCCTATTTGGTGCCAAGCATTAAACTAGCTGCCGTGAAGTTTCTGCCCTCAAAAACTTCATATGCTATCAGAGGAAATTGACTGCAAAAAATTCATGATGATGTTTGATGATGCTATGGTACAAGTGGAGAATGTGAATGGAAGGTAATATCAGACTTTGATTAGAGAAGCATCCATATTTACTGGGTTGCAGCATCAGCTACTGATGCCCCTCATTAACAGCTGGCATTCTTACCTTCACCGTCAGTTCAACAAATATTGCACAACTCTCATTTCTACCTAAAAATGACTGTGGAGCTGTTAGTAGAGTGTGTGTCCAATGGCCATGCTCTCCATAAGAGGAAGTCTATCTTTCTAATTCGATGTGAAATGAACTTAAGTGGAGCTAAACTGTGTTAGTTATTAATCTTTCCTGAGATACCATGTGTAGCTATTCGCATCTGAGAAACATTCAGTTCAAAATGCATATACTCTTCCAGAATGGAAATAAGTTATATCTTTATAAATATCAGGCAAATAATAAATCACTTTCTGCAACTAACACCTACCCACTACTGCTTGGTAAGAAAAAAGTTCACAGGCTCTACTTCAACCATTAAACACATTTGCTGCAGGTTCATTGCAAATGTGCTTAATGATATTCTTAGTCTGTTTTTTAAAATTCCTTTCATTTCTTAGATTATTAAAGTCTTTGTTATTAATGGGTATTTGATTTTGTCTAGTTTTTTCTTCATTTATTGAGATGATTATGTTTTTAATGAGGCAAATTTCATTAATCAGTATTCTGTTAAGCAAAATTTATATTGCAACTGTTCAACCAACTTTGTATTTCTTGAATAAACAACTCTTGATTAGTGTGTACTATCATTTTTATATATTGCTGTATTTTCGATTTTTTAAGCATTATGTTCCTAAGAACATATTTGCCTTTCTCTCTTTCTTCCTTCTTCCCTCTCTCCCTCACTCTGTTTTCCTTTCTTATTTACTTATAATAATTTTTGGATTTGAAGTAAAAATTATGTTGATGACATGAAGAAAATTAATAAGTAATTCTTTCTAGATTTTGGAAAGATTTTTGTACATAAGAGCTATTTCTTTCTTAAATTTTTGAAAGAATTCACTAGTGAAAACATCTGGGTCTAATATTCCCATTAAAGAAAACTTATTTTTCAAATTAAATTTCTTTATTTATCATAGGAAAATTTCAATTGTTCATTTTTTTTCTTCTTTCAGGTATATGTTTTAATTCATAGATTTAAAATTTTTATCTACATCATCAAATTTATGTAAATGTGTTCATAGTATCTTTTTAAATATTCTTCACATCTATAGGATATGTTTTATGATGATCATATATGATTCCTGATATTGGTCATTTCTGCTTTTGCTTTTTATCTTTGATTAGTCTCAATAGTTTTTCATCAATGTTATTAATAAATTGTGAACAAACCTTTGGCTTTGTTGATTTTCTCTATTTAAATGTTTTATCTTTCTTCTATTTACATACTTATCTCTATAATTTCCTTTTTTTCTGTTCTGGGGATTTTTTTGCTCTTTTTTTCTTACTTTTTGACATAAAGAATCATATGGCATGAAGTTTAGATCACTAATTTGCAACTTTTTTCTCTCTTTTTAACATACGCTTTAAAAGCAATATATTCCCTTTAATCCCTACTTTGACTATACCCTATGTGTTTTCATGCGTTCTTTTTTAATACTGTTCAAAATTTAGAAAATTTTTGTCATGAGTACTTTTTGTTTTTCACAACCTATTTAGAATCGGTGTGCTTAATTTCCAAATTTGGAGATATTTTAGCTTACTTTATGTTGATTTCCAGTTTAATGCAACTCTGGCCAAAAAGCATTCTCATTGTGAATTAAATCATCTGAAATTTGTTACCTGTTTTATGGCTCAGGTAAATATTCCAACTGCACTGGGAATAAATGTGAATTCTACAGTGTTTTCCAATAACTGATGTATGTTAGTTAGGTCCAGGCAGTTAATCACATTGCTCAATTTATGTCTTTACAGATAATTTTCTCTGTATGTTACATCGGTTATGGTGAAAGGTGTGCTAAAATCTCCAAATGCACTTGGCTATTTCTCCTTTTCTTGGCAATTTTGTTTTATATATGTTTGAAGATATATTATTAGATGCTGTATTAGTTTGTTTTCACATTGCTATAAAGATACTACCTGAGACTGGGTAATTATAAACAAAAGAGGTTTAATTGACTCACAATTCTCTATGAGTGGAGAGGCCTCAGGAAATGTACAATCATGGTAGAAGCTGAAGAGGAAGAAAGGCACATCTTACATGGCAGCAGGAGAGAGTGAGAGTGAAGAGGGAATAGTTGAACACTTTTAAAAACATCAGCTCTTGTGAGAACTCATGCACTATCACAAGAACAGCAAGGGGAAAATATCCCCATGAGCCAAACACCTCCTATCAGGCCCTTCCCCCAACACATAAGGATTACAATTGCAGATGAGATTTGGGTAGGGTCACAGAGCCAAACCATATCAGATGCATACAAATCTAGAGGCATGATGTCTTTATCTTAAATTGATTATTTTTCATCATGAATTATAATTATGTATTTCTAGCAATATTGTTGGTTCTATTCAACATACGTTATATTTTAACTGCTATTAATTTCTCCACATCATATTTCTTCTGCTTAGTTTTGCATAATATATATTTCCACCATTTTATATTCAATCACGTTGTGTGCCCTTTATTCAAAATGTAATTGGATTTAACTTGTAATTAACATATTTGTGGGTCCCTCCTTTTTTTTTTTTTTTTTTTTTTTTTTTTGAGACGGAGTCTCGCTCTATCGCCCAGGCTGGAGTGCAGTGGCTGGATGTCAGCTCACTGCAAGCTCCACCTCCCCGGTTTACACCATTCTCCTGCCTCAGCCTCCCGAGTAGCTGGGACTACAGGCGCCCGCCACCTCACCCGGCTAGTTTTTTGTATTTTTTTAGTAGAGACGGGGTTTCACCGTGTTAGCCAGGATGGTCTCGATCTCCTGACCTCGTGATCCACCCGTCTCGGCCTCCCAAAGTGCTGGGATTACAGGCTTGAGCCACTGCGCCTGGCCTTGTCTAGTTATATTTAATGTAATTACTGCTCTGTATATTATATCCTTACTTTTTTTTTCCTTTGTTCCACACGTTATTTGCTTCTTTATTCCTCCTTTTTTGTCTTTTTATATTTGTATTAATATCTTTACTATGTTTTCATTTATCAATTATCTTATTGTAACATTGGAATAGAAATAAATGAAGACCAACTAAATGAGAAAATAAAAACTTGTTAATGCAGAGATTGCTACAGGAAGGAAGGTAGCCAGCCTCACTGTGTTTTAACAGAGTCTCACAGGTAGACAAAGAAGGGGGAAAGTTTTACAGTAGAAAATTTGTGTTGTGATGAGGCTATTGGCCTGGGGAAGCTGGAGGTGGCTAACTTGAAGGAACATTCTATGTGATTGGCCAGGGATCCATATTTGGCTTTCCCTGGATGGTCCTAAGACAGAAGCAAGGATAAAATTAGGGAAGCTGGCAGTCATTGACCAAGTCCTGACCATTTGGAGCTGATAACTATAGAGTTTGGTGGTCGATTTTCCTAAACTGGCTGCTGCAGGATTTCTGAGTTGTCATCCTGGGCTGGCTGCTGCAGAGGTGTGGGTCAGAGTTCCAGTGTCTTGGGTGGTCTGTCTGTTGTCTGTATTCCAGTCTCTCCACAGCTTTTTTCTTTTGCTTTTGTTTTTTGCCTAGTTGTTCTGCCTCTACATATTTCTAGCACCTTTGATTGTATATCATATCTAATACATAGAAGAACTCTAGAGATCACAGATAATATAACTCACACCCCTTTCCTGTGCTAAATAGATAGGATGAGGGATTGATCATCTCATTCCAATGAGAAATTGATATGGGGCAAGTTTGGTTCACTTGGACATGTAGAAAGTTTTGATTTCTAGCTCCCTGATCTCCTGTGCAGCCCCTATTCTCAGTAAGCATTCCAGGGAAAACTAGCCATGGTGTTGAATCCCAGGAAGTTTTGAATTTTTTAGTTCCAATCCTTTATGACTGAAAACACTCTACTGATTTCTCTTTCTCCCAGTAGAATCTTTCTGTCTTATACAAGCAAAGCTGTCCTTACCCAAAATACAGGAAAATGACTACAAAGGAAAAACAGCTAGATGTTACCATAATACCAAATTTTAATTTACTCAATCTTTGTTTTTCAGACATGCAATGTCATTACAATGTGATTTGTGCATTTTAGTCAGTTTTATCTAACTATTGTACCAAGAGCATTTATCTGCTGTGATGTACGAAGTCTGACACAAAGGAGTTAGTGTTCAAAGAATGTGTTTATACCAATAACTCTAATTTCAGTTTAACACCAAAGTGTTTCCCACTTTCATTAAAACCATTTCTATTTTCCTATGTGCAGTAAGATACTTGACTCCCAAATGATATATCTACTCATAGCTCTATGATATAAAAATGTATGACTTCAGTATGACTAAAATCAATTATTCTATCAATGAAAATTTTAAGCCTAACTTTTAGTTTTATTTATATTTTTCTGTGCATGTATAGTCAAAATTATATGGACAATTATATGGTTCAAATTTCTTCCCTAATGCATAGGATACCTGAAGAACAACAAACAGAGAAGAAATTATGTGTTATAGTCATCTCCATTTGTTTCCAGCACCAGCATAAACAAAATCTATCTCTAGTTGCCATAGTCAAAGGGAGAAAATGAAACAGGAATAGAAGATTTAGTCAGCTATTCTCAATGTCATCAAAGAGTACCACATGAAGAGAAAGAAATGTATTTAAAATTTGCTATGAACTTAAGTAGTCCCTGATGCATGTTAAAGGAAATTACCATCCACTTTTGGAGTACCTTTCATTATAACAATATGTTCCCCTCTGAACTTTGTGGTTTCCTCAGAAGTTCATAGAATAGACCTCTTTATGTATAACACTCTCAAGACATGAGCAGTGCAGTCTTATCCCAGGATGGAGATGGCTTCTTCTAGGGCACACAGGAAGAGTCCCTCTGCACTCAAAGTTCTGGCTTCCACTTAATCACTTCAGGCTCTTCATGTTAAGAGCAGGCAAGGACACTGGTCCCCACCCTGGGAGACACAGTAGACCTTGTCATAGGAGAACACAGAGCCAGTATTACACATGAAGCCTGAAAAGAACACGAGAACAACTTTTGTACCCTTGAGTCCATGTTTGCCAATAAGTGAAAAGGTGAAGCAGCCACACTCTGAGAAGACATCATGACTGGTGCTGCAGATCCCTTGGGGATAAGGGTTTAGATCACTCAGCCAGGTAACCCATCGTACCCAGCAGAAATGCTCATTGAAGATGACATCAATAGAAAATGGTGAGAGTAGTGGCAGAAAATGACTTCAAGAATATGAATGGGAGTAGAGTAATGAGCATACTTCATCTCAATAGAATTCCTCTGGCAATGGAAATCCATTTTCCAAGAGGGAGAAGATGGAAACAAGCAACACATGAAAGGACTGCAGTGTGTTGCCTCACACAATTTCTGCCAGGAATATTTTCAGCTGATGTTCCCAGTGTGGCCCCTGCTTATGCTTCTTGGTCAAAAAGCACTGCCTCAACACAAACCATGCTTCTCTCTGGGGGCAGGCAACATCCAATTATTGATGTGTAGACCCTGTCTCTGCCTCTATTCCAGACAACTCTGAAAAGCCATCCCAGCTCCAGACCCCTGCTAGGAGCAACTAAGCACTCTACTGCAACTCCGTCACAGCTCAACTTCAACATCTGCCCAGCTGAGCTTTATCTTTTCCTTATAGGCATCCAGAAAACACTATCCATGAAACCTCTTGCATCTAAATCTCTGCCTCAAAAGCTGTTTCCTGGGAAAATCTAATGAATAGAAATGCTTTTATTTGGTGATAAGGATATTCTGCCTTGCCAGTTTTCCCTAAAGAGAATCCGGGAAAGATTTCTGCATAAAAAAGATGTGTGAGAGGTCACTGAATGAAGATCAGGACAGAAGGTATCCTAGGCAGAAAGACCAGAAAGAGTGTTAACAAAGACCCTTATATGACTAGGGAACAGTGGAAAAAGTTGCCTGAGAGAAATCTTGGGTGTGTGGATAGAATGGAAATGGCTGAGGTAGAAAGGTTAGAGCCAGACTGTGAAGGGTCCTGTGTTCCCCATAACACTGGGGAAGAGCAGTGTCACACAGAGGTCTCAGTGCAAACAGAGTTGACTAAAATGTATGCCCTTCTTAAGCTACTGTCCACTTGGATAAAAAGAGCCAGTGTTTCTCTAGGATTATGGATCAAAGTAGAGACTTACAGGATTTTGTTTAAAGCCCAGGAGATGCCATGGCCCAAGAGATATAATCCATCTTGCATTGCCCCACATTTACTTTCCTGAAAACTCAGCACGATCATGTTATTGAAGAATGAGACCTTCATAAAGGTCAAATGTGAATATTAAACAGGAAAGTGAAGGAAGGACGACTGGATTTAGAATTCCAGGTGCTTTAGAAGAGGCTGGAGTAAAGTAATCATTTGACTATGATCTTTATTCTTGAGGGCTGTGAGGCCCAAGAAACAAGAAATTGTTTAAACAATCATAATACTGTTGACCCTTAAACAATAGGGGATTGAACTATTGTGTGGTCCACTAAGTGTGGGTCCACTTATACGTGGAAGTTTAAAAATAAAATATACACCGAGTATGCCTGCCTCTCCCACCTCCCATGCCACCTCCTCCACCTCTTCCGTCTCTGCCACCACCCCTGAGACAGGGAGGCCAACCCCTCCTCTCCCTGTTCCTTCTCAATCCACTCACTGTGAAAATGATGAAGGATAAAAGTTTTATGATGATTCACTTGCAGTTAATGAATAGTAAGTATGTTTTCTCTTTTTTATGATTCTGTTAAAAGCATTCGACTTTCTCTACCTTACTTTATTATAATAATACAGTATATATATTTAAAACACATGCAAAATATGTGTTAATCAAGTGCTTATGTTATCAGTAAGGATTCTGATAAACAGTAGGCAATTGGTAGTTAAGATTTTGGGGAGTCAAATGTTATATACCAAGTTTTGACTATGTAGGAGGAGGCATCAATGCTGCTAACCCCTGTGTTGTTCAAGGGTCAACTGTATAGTGTGTGTGTGTCTGTGTGTGTGTCTATGTGTGTGTGTCTGTGTGTGTTTGGGTGTATATACAAACTGAACACAAAATTATAGAAAAGATTCAAAAGAAAATTTCCCACCATACTTGAGTTACTGAGACTTTCATAAGCCCCTCGAGTTCTCTAATAACTTCTATTTATTTTTGTTTACTTCTTGCAGTAAGAAAAAATGGTGGTCGTGAGACTAGCAAAAAGAAATCACAGGGAAGTAAAAATCAAAACAATGAAAATTGTTTTTTACTTTGAACAATATTCCTTCTGTCTTGCGATGCCAGAGAACAGCTGGCTCACCTTGTTCTTGGCAGAACCAAGAAACCACTGCTGCCATTCATCACCTAAACAGTGGTAACTGCTGGTTGAAAGTGCAGACTCGCTGTCAAGGATTGCTTGTCAGAGATACTCTGAGACCGCAAGAGCTCCAAGACTGCTAAGTTTCATCATCCCTGGTGATCTTTAGCTATGAAATCACAGCTTACACTTACCCTCCAGTAATATGGTCTTCTGAGCTGAGAGCCTCTAGCCCTTTTCCTCCACTGTACTGTTCCTTTATTTCTAACATGTTATCCTTGGATACAGAAGAAATGCATGGGAGGTGGCCCAAAGTTCAAACTCCAAATATTGGTTTATTTAAAAACAAATACATATCTATTTTTTTTTGCGGACAAGGCAAATGGGAGCTCATATTCACATCTAAAAGAGTTTCTTTCAATAACACAACAGCATTTGTCATTCAAGTTTATAATGTTGAAAACTGTTCTTTTAAAATCTACTCACTTTCACTTCTGCTAAAGTTTCTTTTTCAAAAACTACACACATTTTGTCTGTTAGGCAAATATTAACATAATACATTTCCAGATCCATGAGAAATCACAGCATCTCGTCCTGGCTCTGCTCCTGTGTTCTCTCAGAGGGGTTATCAGAAGTCAGGAAAATAAGTTTTGTAGGGGATCTACAATCCTTGTTCCAGAAACACTGAAATTTAAATTTTCAAGAGAGAAAAGATGCATTTATTTCAATGTATTTAAAACAAGTAATGTCAGGCATTATAATCTCATTCTTCAAAAAAATTCAATTTTTTCTACCAGGTAATAGACCCAGCAAACTCTTGATGATAATGTCGACAACAAAACTATCAGGAATGCTTCACTCATTGACAAGAAAGAAACCTTCACATCCTTACAGAAAGAAGAAATGATTTGCATCCTTACAGAAAGAAACCTACATGTTTCTGTGCATGTGTCAGGTATTTAAAATGTATTCTTTGTATGTCCTTTGCTTCTTTTGTCCACACTTAATATTAATGAAGATATAGAAAATTACTTTATAAATGTTTCTCAGGGTGTTGCCAGTAGGAAAACTCAACATTCTCTGCTCTCACCATCTCAGATACAAGCAGAATACATCAGAAAAATTAATTTCAACTGATGCTAATAAGAAGAATAATTTAACTATAATTTAACATAATTACAGTGAGGATAACGGGGGTAAGGAGGATGATCTCTCTCCTCTGCCTTAGGGTGTTACTCATCACTCTGCCCCAGGAGCAGAGGAAGGAGAGCCTGCTGCAAAGCAAACCCACCGGTTATCAAATTGTCAATGGAGCCCGAATTAGTTATATATTCAGTAAATTGACACTCATTTGAGTATGACATTTTCCCCAATATATTTTGGATAATTTCACATCTTAAGAGTATATTTCAAAAGCTTTTGTCAATCACTAACAACCCACCCAAATTTAAATTGACTGAACATTTTTCAAATCTCATCTTCTTTTACTAGAGTTTCACTTTGCTGTTGATATTTTCTGAATGATTGCATTATGCCTTACCTTCCGTATACTTCAGGTGCAAATCTCAGTGGCCATCCATCATCATCCACATGCTCATCTTCTATAGTGCTGCTTCATCCTACAGCCCACACACAACCCTTTGGCTATTCTCCACTGCATCTTCTTTCATCAGAAACATCTTGATACATTTATCAGAAATCACACTTTACAACCTGCAAACTCTCTTACATCTACTCTCTTTCTCATAACATTGTCTCGACTGCTTTGTCAGAAACCTGGTCTTATCCCAAGACACGTTTAGTCTTTCCCTCTTCATTGCCCTTTCATCTCAGGATCTTAAGGTGACATAGTGTTTTTTGTTTTTTGTTTTAATTTACCTGCCATATCTTTGAAGCACTGACCACTCCACAACCCTCCAAAATGACCTGCTATTTCAGCCTCATTCTCTCAGAACTTACTGTCATGCTTTGCTCCCTATGCTGCCATCTGTATAACTCATCACTGTCACTTTTTTATTTTTTAAAAAATGTTAGCACCTGGCTACTGCATTTCAACTCCTGCCAACATTGTCATCAGTCGCAACCGTAGGACAACCCATTCCAAACCCCAGTGTCTTAGTTCATTGGCTTTCGCATCCCCTGTGGTCTTCTCTTCACTTTATATCAGAAACCCACTCTCAGGCTCATATCCAGGACACAGCCCAGCCAGAAATGGCATCAGCACTAAAATACCATCCTGGCCAACATGGTGAAACCCCATCTCTACTAAAAATACAAAAATTAGCTGGGTGTGGTGGCATGTGCCTATAGTCCCAGCTACTCACGAGGCTGAGGCAGGAGAACTGCTTGAACCTGGGAGACAGAGGTTACAGTGAGCCGAGATCGTGCCACTGCACTCCAGCCTGGCGACGGAGTGAGACTCCGTCTCAAAATAAAATAAAATGAAATAAAATATAATAAAATAAAACAAAATAAAATACTAATTCCAACCCTTCTGCTAACCAATCATCACTTCCTTTCATATTTCCAGTTCATTGATGCAAACTTTTTCTATTATTCATGCAATCTTTCCTGTTTTCTTTTCTCTCCCAGCATTTCTTAGATGTCATGGTTTTTATTGCACTAATTTGCTTGCAAATAACCTCAGAAGACTTTTCCTATGTTTTGCTATACTTCTAAAAAATGAAATGTAAGAACATTGTGGCTGAGCCCAGCAGTTGGCCTTCTCCAAAGAAGCACAAATATATTTGAACACATATTTTGAAAAAGTACGAAGCTTTTTCAAATCCCTTTGTATTAAATTTCTGATAGATTACATCAAACATTTAACACTGTCTGGAACTATTTATCTCGCTAATAGATTTCTTTGTATCTTTCCTTCTTCCTTTCTAAAACAATTTAATGACATAATTCACATACCTTAAAATCCATTATTTTAAAGTGTACAATTCAGTAATTTAATATATTCACACAATTGTGTAACCATCATGCCTAAATTTAGAACATTTTTTATTTCCCTTAAGAAACCAGAAGTATTGTTAAAGTATTATTATTTAGGGGTAAATTGTCATGACATGCTTATTGGAAATCAATTGACCCTAAATGTAAGGTTTTATTTCTGAACTCTCAATTTTGTTCCACTGACCTACCTCTATTGTGTATGTATATGCCTATTATGCCAATATTACGCTTATGCTGTCTTGATCATTCAAGCCTTGCAGTGAGTTTTAAAATAAAAAAACACTGAGTCCTCCATGACTTATTCTTTATTCAAGATTTTTTGGCTATTCTGTGTCCCTTTACTTTCCAAAACAGTTGTAGGTCAATTTCCCAGTTTCTGCAAGATGAAATAAAATAAACAGGTTTAAAAAGGCAGCTGGAAATTTGAAGTGAATTGCACTGATTTGTAGATTCATTAGAAAGTAATGCCATCGCTATGGACAGAAATGTACCTCTCCCCATTCACATGTTGAAGTCCTAATCCCCAGTGTGACCCTTATTTGGAGATAGGGTCTGTAAGGGGGTAATTAAGTTAAATGAAGTCATAAGGATGGGAGCCCTAATTTGATCTGATTAATAGTCCTATAAGTAAAGGAAGAGAGACAGAAATCACTCACTTTCCTCTTGTGTGGACAATGAAGAGACCATGAGAGTACACAGTGAAATGGCAGTCACCTACAAGCCAATAGATGAGATCTCAAATGAGACCTGTTATGCCAGCCCCTTGAATTTGGAATTCCAAGACTCCAGATATGTGAGAAATAAATTTCTGTTGTTTAAGACATCAAGTGTATCATATTTTCTTATGGCTGACCTAGCTGACTAAAACATCACAGAAACAATGTTAAGTATTTTGATATGATAACATGATGTGTCTTCACATTTATTTAAGTTTTAATTTTCTTCAATGATGCTTTATAGCATTCAGTGTACAAGTCCTGTACTTCATTGTTAAATTTATGTATTCATCCTATTGTTTTTCTTAACTTCATTTTCACATTGTACATTGTTAGTGTACAGAAATGCATTTTATTTTTGTGTGTTGATTATGTATCCCACAACTTTGCTGAATTGATTTACTAACTCAATAGTTTTAATTCAGATTTCTTAGGTTTTCTCTGTACAAGATCAGGTTCTTTGAGAATGGAGATAATTTTACTTCTTTCTGTCCTTTTGGGTAACTTTTTTTTTCCTCTTGCCTAATTACTCTGGCAAAAACTACAGTAAAATGTTGAATAGAAATGGCAAGAGTGGACTTCCTTGTCTTTTACCTCATCTGAAGGGAAATCATTCAGTCTTTCACTATTAAGCATGTTTTTAGCTGCAGGCTTTAAGTGGAACATTTAGGCCATTTATGTTTAAGGTTAGTGTTGATATGTGAGGTGTTGTTCCTTACATAATGTTGTTAGCTAGTTGCCTTGGAGTTTCAGTTGTGTAATTGCTTTGTAAAATCTGTGAGCTTTCTATTTGCAGGTCTTTTTATGATGATGAGTAGCATCCTCTTGTTTACATGTTTGGAACTTCCTTGAGCATGTCTTATAGGACCAATTTGGTGGTGATAAATTTGCTTAGTATTTGCTTGTCTGGGAAAGACTATCTCTCCTTCAATTAAGAAGCTTAGTTAGGTAGGATATAAAATTCTTGGCTGGCAATTTTTTTTTTTTTTTTTTTTTTAAGGGAGCAAAAAACAGGCTCCCAATCTCTTCTGGCTTGTAGGGTTTCCATTAAGTCTGCTGTTAGTATAATGGGATTCCACTTATAGGAGATTCGTCATTTTTCTCTAGATGATTTTAAGATATGTTCTTTCTCGGTGGCATAGCTGAGAAAGATAGTCTGTTGTCTATATGCTTATTTACATTAGTTTTGTGGCGTATCTCCCAGGTGTTGCCTAATTTATTGTATCTGGATATCTACATCTCTAGCAAAATTAAAAAAAAAAATCCTGCATTATTTCCTCAAGTATGCTTTCCAAATTTCTTTATTTTTCTTCCTCTTCTTCAGGAATTTCTGTAAATTATATGTTTGATCACTTACATAATTTCACATTTCTCAAAGGCGTGGGTTTATTTTTTTCTTTATTTTTGTCTGACTGGGTTACTTTGAAAGACTGATCTGACTGATCTTCAAGCTATGAAATTATTTCTTCTGCTTGGTTTATTCTATTGCTAAAGTTTTCAGCTGCATTTTTAAATTCCTTAAGTGAATTTTTTTATTTCCAGTAGTTCTTTTCTAAAAAATATATCTATCTCTTTCTTCATTTCCTGGATTGCTTTTGTGGTTTCCTTGTGTTGGCTTTCAACCTTCTCTTGGATCTCAATGATCTTCCTTGCCATATATACTTTGAATTATTTATCTGTCATTTCTGAGTTTTCATTTCGGTTAGAGTTCTTTGCTAGAGAGCTAGTGTGATCCATTGGTGGTGTCACAACATTCAGATTTTTCATTGTACCAGAATTCTGACACTAGTTATTTGTCACCTGGAGAAGATGACACTTCTTGGTTTCGAATTTACTTTTATTTAGATTGAGTTTTTTATCTAATTTTATTCATGTGTTTACTTGTGCTCTCAACCCCTAGCAAGGGTGTTACTGTAGAGGATTTATGGAGGGTATTTTGGCTTTGCTTCTGTAGCCCTGTGTTCTTCCATCAGCCAGTTTTATATTGGATTGTGCAGTTTAACCTACAGGCCAGTAGGTGACACTTATGGGTAAGAGACAGCTGAGGCAAAAGCAGATGGGTATGTACTTGATCTTTGTTTATTGTAAGGTGTTCTCTGTTATTTCAGATGATGTGCTGGACTGCACAACATCCAGTGCCCTGAGCTTCCTTTTTGCAGAGGAGAAGGTGAGATGCAACTGGGCACAGCTGGACCACCTGGCTTGCCCATGGATATTTCAATGACAAGCATAGGTACAGGCATGGACTAGAGCACCCGGGGCAGCTTCTGGTGAAATGGTCTATGTCTCTGGGTGAGGTAAGGGGTCTGCACTAGCTTCACCTCCCAGAAAGACCAGAGCACTATCTGTTTCCCTATCACACCTCTATCCCAGGGCTCATGAGTTTCTTTTCAGACACACACTGTTGTCTATCTCCAGGCCACAGAATATGCCTGTCCTGCTGCTCTCCAGGGGAGTGGTTTCCAGCAGAACCTCTTTATTCATCCCAATATGGACATCTTTATGGCTTGCATGTTATCGGATTTGGTAACACTGATGCTTCATGTAGAGCGGGAGAATTTTCACCTTTTGGCACATGTGCAGCTTTAAAAAAAATAGGTAGCACAGGAAAAAATTACAAACAAAAATGTATCTAAAAAATAATTGCCTACGTGATTATCTTTCTGGTGCTCTTTATGTTTTCAAGTGAATTTTAATTATTGTCTAGTGTCTTTTCACTTCAGCATGAAGGACTCCCTTTATAAGTTTTTTATGACAGATCTGCCAGGTCTTCTCAGGGATAATTCTCTGTTTTTGTTTATCTGGGAACGTCTTACCACATCATTCATTTTGAAGCATTGATTTACTAGATGTAAAGTTATTGATTGACATTATTTAGAACTTTGAACATGTCATCTTTCTGCCTTATGATTTCCATGGTTTCTGATGAGAACTCAGCTGATAATTTTACTGATAATCCCTTTTACACAGTAAGTCACTTCTATTATTGTCTTTGGATTTCAACAGTTTGACTATGATACATGTGCATGTGGACCTCTTTGAATGTGTGCTGGTTAGAGTTAATTAAACTTCTTGGATGTGTAGATTAACATCTTTCATAAATTTTGGAAATTTTTAGCCATCTTTTTGCCCCTTTCTCTCTTTACTTCTTCTTCCTGGACTCCTATTATGGTACACAGGTCGCTGAGGCTCTGTTCACTTTTCTTCATCATTTTTTCTTTCTGTTCTTCAGACTAGATGATTTCAATTGATCTATATTCAAATTACCTGATTGTTTTACTTTTTAAAATCTGTTATTAAGCTTTCTTAGTGAATTTTTAATTTCAGTTATTGTACTTTTCAACTCCAGAGTATCTATTAGGTTCATTTAAAACTCATTTCTTTGTATTTCTCTTTAGCAATATTACATATTTAATGAATACATCATTCTCATACATTCTTTCATTTTTGTAAACATATTATTCCTTTCTTCATTAAACATATTTGTAATAATTGATTTAAACCTTTCATCTAGTAAGTCCAATGTCTGTGTTTCCTCAGGAATAGTTTCTATTGACTTGTTTTTATTTTTCCGTATGCAGGACAAACTTTCCTGTTTCTTTGTATGCACCATAATTCTTGTCATTAAAACCAAAAATTTTAAATATTGTAATGTGGTATCATTTGAAATGAACCCTCCTGCTACTGTTTGCTAGTATTGCTGTTGCTTGCTGCTGTCATTATTGCTGCTGTTTTTAGTTATATTCCTGAAATAATTTTGTAGAGTGTCTATTCTTTTATCCAGTATGGTTGTTAAATTCTCTTGGTGAGTTAAGGAATTAGCTAATCACAATGCAAAAATTTTCTTAAACACCTTGAATCAATATGTCTCCCAGCTTTTGTCAAATAGCTGTGTGTGTGTGTGTTATGTGGGTTTTTCAATACTTTAGTAAACAGTTTATAATTCTGTCACATTGTATGTTTGTACAGGACCTTAAAATCAGCCAGAAGTGAGAGCTTAGGGACTTTTTGGGTCTTTTTTAAACATGTTCACAACCCTGAACATGTACATGACTTTCTAGAGTCCTATGAATATGTCAGACCCATTTCATGCATCCTATTGATATCTCATTCCTAGTCTTCCTCCGAAGGATTTTGGCCAGCCTTTTGGTATCTCCAACTGGAATTGCCACCTCAGGCATCTGTAATATTAATCATTTGATACTCCTTGTTTTTGACAAATGCTCTGAGGATAGGCTTGTTTACATAAACTAAATTCTGAGTTGCATCAGATAAAGACAAGCCCTGAGATTCTGTGAGGTGTAGCCTTTGGGAAGCTCCAAGTTCATTGTGCATCTTCCAGTGTTTCCCTGGCTGCTGGTTTTCACAGCTACTGTCAATGTAAGGTTGGTCTTCAAGTTGATTGTGGTTATGTGGAAAGACTGAATGGGAATAGGACAAGTTAAGAGGCTACAGAATTTGCTGTTTTTTATCTGGATTCAATATTTGTTTTTAAATAAAGGCTTCTTGCATTGTTTTAAGCTTTTAATTTCAATATTTTTGAACATGTTGAATTTGACAACTTTTGACAATGTTCTCAGTGTTTTTTCCATAAAGGTGAATTTTGAAAGTCTTTGATCTGCCATTCTGGGAATGTTTCTCTACATATCTTTCTCACTCTGAAACAAATCTTTCTAACCTTCCCTGTCTCTTCATATCTCTATACTCTCTCTCTCTCTCTCTCTCTCTCTCTCTCTCTCTCTCTCTCTCTCTCTCTCTCTCTTTCTCTCTCTCTCTTTACCATCCCAACCCCTTCCTCTCTCTTTTTCTCCTTGTGTACAGGTAACTGCATACCACTTGGTAAAATGAAAGGGATTCCTCTTTCATTTTCTCAGCATCACTCTACAAATCCGTCTGAACCACTGTCGGCTTTCTTCATCTTCCCTGGCATAAGAGTGAGGGATTTGTTTTTCTCCTCTCAGGCACTTACCTTCCTCTCGTGCTTGAATATTTTTCTGGTGTTTGCAGAGCTTTGTTTTTGTGGATCTTCTTTGTCTCCTGATCAGCTGCATGCACTCTCTGGCTTTCACTCTCCTTCTTGTCATCTTCTAACCCTCCCTCTCCCTCTCTACTACCTCATTCCAATCAGCACCAAACTTAGATGAATCACTAGAAAGATAAAAAGACATTGTCATTGGCCTAGAAAAGTCATTCACCTCTGAAATTATACATTATTCCCTCCAAACAAAATTTTATGTAGGCTGACCATAGCCTGCATGAGCCCCTCATTATACAGCTGCCTTAAAAATACCTCCCGCACATTAGGCATTATGCTCTGAGCACACTGGCTTTATCCCAATTTCTCAAGCACAATGAAAGCTGTTTCCATCTTAGGACTTTTGTAAGGTTCTCTTTCTTTACCATGCCTAAACTGTAGGCTTCAGTTAAATTTCAAAATAATTGTGTCATATTAATGCATTCAATTATCTATGTCTACATACATTTTACTCAACAGTCATTTACCCTTAAAAATGAATTACCACATATATCTACACATGTAGTAGTCCCTTTATTTTTATTTAAATTAAACATGACCTTATTGAAAAAGATGGTGGAAAGTAACATGATTCTAGACAGCTCTATCACTTACTGAGTGCATATAACGTAAATTACTTTGTCTCCATAAATCTTAGTTAATTGATCTATAAAATTAAAATAATAATGACACTTACTTGCTTGGGTTGTTGTGAGGATTAAACAGGATAATACATGTAATGCGTGAATACCTGTAACTACATTAGCTATTACTATTATCACTGTTTTAAAATTAAAATGTTCATAAGAAAAGTAAAACTGAAGTAATCATCTTCAGAAGGTGTCATGGGCATTCATCAGTATAAAAACAATTAGTCAGCGTATAAGTTCTAAAATATAAGTGTAGAATGTAATAGTACATAATTGTTTCTAAAATAAATTAAGACTGAATTTTCATGTTAACAAATGAAGTTAAAGTCAGTAGAGAGATAAAGTCTTACATAGGCTGTGATATTCAAAAACAACTTTTCCTTGATTATTTAAAGGGGAACTAAAATTTATCTAAAAACTATTTTTCTGTCATACACTGCAACTGATTAGATTCATGCTATGTCATTGCATTCTCATTGGAATCAAATTTAAAAACCTTATTCTTATCTTATAGAAGAGAAAATTGGGAGTTGGAAAACTTAAGTAACTTACAAAAAATTGCATAGTAATTGAGATAGTCAGAAATGAAAACCTATTGATATTCACTAATTCTTCTGGTGTTTCCCTTATACTGTACTTCCACATTATCTAGTATTATTAATTGCTATCGGATTTTGCTAATAAAGTAAATTGTTGCAATTGTTCTTAAAATGTTGACAAATAAGTTCATTTCTTCATTGTTTTGCACCCAATTTGAATGAATTGTTTTGTACACACACATTCATTCACTTTTAAACCATATTGGTTATTCAATTCACAATACATACATATTTGACAATAATACAGTATGCGACTGGTTGGGAGATGGGGCAAGTGGAATTTTCTAACAAGATCTTTCAGATACTGCCATTCTGGTCACTTACCATTATTTCTAATTTCTTCAGCAAAAGATTATACTTGTCCACTCTTTTCACTTTGCAAAAATGTTCTCTGTTTCTTCCTGAATACAGAAAGCAACTCATACTTCTGGATGGGTACCGATTTTGCTGATGTTTTTAATAATTAGTAATACTAACAAGGAAATGACCAAAATTTCCCCAATTAAAAAAATACAAGAAACTCAGTTGTGTTTCTCAATTTCATTAGCTTGGTTAACACATCCCCCCTTCTTTTAAGGTGATTCGACCAACATTTGAATACAAGGACATGCATGCACACGCACACACACATACATGTATATACACATATATAATATTAAAATTGTTTGCATTTGCAATTCTAACAGCAAAAATGACAACTAACAAAAACCTAAACATTGTCAAATAAAAAAAAGACAGATAAAGAAGAAATGAAACACATGATAGATTGATTTCCGAGGATAAAGTATAACTAACAAAAATAACTATTCTTTATTTTTTCCTTCATAAATGTTTACTTCCTGTTCCAAGGACACAATCTTCTTAGCTGCCAATTTTTTTTCAAGATCCTGACATTGTGTTTTCTCTTTCAAGGGTCAAAAGCAAGCAAATTATAATAATAGTAAGTCAAAATCATTTCCTTTTAGTTTCTACATTCATTTTATGGATTTTTTTTTGTAAGAAAAAGTCAACATATGATTTATGCGTTGTCATTATGCATTGTAATTTGTCCAAACCCATAGGATGTACAACACCAAGAGTGAATTCAAATGTAAACTACAGCCTCTGGGAAATAATGATGTGTTACATTGACTGGGACAAATGTGTCCCTTTGTGGGAGAAGTTGATGATTGGAAAGGCTGTGCACATGTAGGGCTGGAGACGTGAGAATTCTGCATTTCCTCCCAATTTTCCTGTGCATCTACAACTGCTCGAAAAAATAAAATCAATTACAAATTTAAAATAATAAGTGGTCAAGGTTGGTGTGATAATTGTTTGGCTTTCTTCCCTTCATGGATGCATCATGTAGATAGGTACAGCAGAATAAATTAATTAACATTAACTTCATAATAAATAACTGTGAAGTTGTTACAGCAATTATGCAAATGCTTACATAGTTTGGAATATATCTGTGTGTCAAAAGAGAAATAATAGGCTGGGCATGGTGGCTCATGCTTGAAATCCCAGCACTTTTGGAGGCCGAGGTGCCTGGACCACCTGAGGTCAAGAGTTTGAGGCCAGCCTGGCCAACATGGTGAAACCCAGTCTCTACTAAAAATACAAAAATTAGCCAAGCGTGGTGGCATGTGCCTGTGATCCCAATTACTCGGGAGACTGAGGCAGGAAAATTGCTCGAACCCAAGAGGTGGAGGTTGCAGTGAGCCAAGATTGCCCCACTGCTCTCCAGCCTGGGTGACAGAGCGAGACTCTGTCTAAAAAAAGAAAAAAAGAAAAAAGAAAAAGAGAGAGAGAGAGAGGAATAATGTTGGATTTTGTTGAGGGGTACTTGTTTTTGTTTTACCTGTCAAGTATTTATTTTAGATTACTTTATTTTAGATTACTGCTATAACTAAGAATACCCTCCTGAAAAATAACTCTAAGTTAATATGGCTTGGAAGGATGTTCATTTGGGCCATGGGACAAAACATTTAAAAGTTCTTACTTATGGCTTCCTATTTTCAGGACCACCTATTTTGAATAAATTTCCTTTTTAGCTATACAGTTGTGCCATAAATAGTGTATATAGATCTTACCCATGGGATCTATTACAGACAGACTTTAAGTTGATCCCTGAATGATCCACACCTCCCAATTTTCACACCTTTGTAGGATCTACTCTCTTTGAGTGCATGCTTCCTACCAAGAGAATATAGCAAAGGTGAGATGTCACTCTCAGAATTATGTTCCTATATAAGACTCCATCTTGTAGAACATAATTCTGGGGATCTTTCTTGCTGGCTCAGTGAGGTTGGTAACAGCTAAGAAAGTTATGTGGCAAGGACAGAAGGGCAACATTTGGTAGCTGAGAAAAGCCATGAAGTGGGAAGGGCAACCCCTTGGAAAGGACTCTAAGAATGGAGAGTGGCCTCCAGGAGTGAAGGGTGGCCTCTACAAGTGGAGGATGGCCTCCAGAAATGAATGATGGCCTCTAAGAGTGGAAGGTGGCCTTCAGAAGTGGAGGGTGGCCTCTGATAGTGAAGAGCAACCTCTAGGAATGAAGAGTGGCCTCTAGGAGTGGAGAGTGACCTATAGGAGTGAAGGGCAGCCTCTAGGAGTGGAAAGTGGCCTCTAGTGTGGAGAGTGACCTGTAGGAGTGAAGAGTGACCTCTAGGAGTGTAAAGAGGCCTCTAGCAGTGGAGAGCCCCTACTGAGAGTAAAATAACCCAGGAACAGAAGGACAAACACTGCATGATCCCACTCCTATGTGGAATCTAAAAGTTGGTCTTATAGAAGTAGAGAGTAGAATAATGGTTACCAGAGGATGGGAAAGAGAGGGAAGAGTGAAGAGGGGGAGAGATTAGTCAATGGGTCCAAAGGTTCAGTTGACAAGGAAGACAAAGTTCTGTCATTCTATTATATAGTAGGATTACTAGAGTTAAAACTAATGCATTATATATTTCAGAATAGCTAGAAGAGGGGCTTTGAATGTTCTCATCGTAAAGAAATGATCATTTTTAAGCTGATGGATATGTTAATTACCTAAAGTTGATAATTACACAATGCATACATGCATTAACATGTCCCATTTTACCCCATAGTTATATACAATTATTATGTATCAACAATATATTTTAAGTGAAAATTTTGTCTTTTTTTTTTCTGTGATGAGAATTTATATAAAATGGTCTAGTGAAATCTTGTCTTATCAAAGGAAGTTCATCAATATCAACAATTATGTTAAGATTTTGGAAGTCAAACTTGCAAAGTTAAAGTTACCATAGAGTTAAATCACTTTTGAATAATCCACCACTTAGGATTTTGTTCTCCAATCATCTTACAGGCACACACAAGCAAGTGTTCAGGTGTGTGTGTTGCAGCCTGCCGTCAAGCATTCACTCTATTTTTTGCATTCCCTTTGTGTTGCTGGTCTTAGACCTCTTTCCTTAGACCTTGCTTGTCCTTCTGCCGCCCTGCTCTGCACCTCTGAGGGCTTATTTTGAGTCCTGTGCTTGCTTGTCTCCTAGGTCAGTAAGATGCTAGTTCTGTCATTCTATTACATAGTAGAATGTTTGAATGGAGGGTAAGGACAGGGAGAATCCAGGCCATGTCTCCTTTCTCTCTCGCTGTCACAGATGGCAAAACCTGCCATGTGAGAGTGCCCTGCATGCCTGCAAATCTTCTGACAGGCCTGCTACGTTCCTGATTTTTGCTAGGTGACCCCACTCCTGGGTGCTGCAGACAGGGACTCTTTCCTATGTCACTTCAGCGTGAGGTTGCTGAGCTCTGCATCCCCTGCTTGGCTTCTCACTTCTTACGTTACTAGCAAAACTAATTCTCTGTATAAATTTCCCTGTGTCTTAACTGTGTTCAAATACATGGAGTAGCTTCTGTTTCATGGTTGGACAGTCATTCACACCCATGCTATTAAAAACTCTTACATGGTATAAATTAATAAGTTTATGATTTAATTGAATAAAATTATTGAATAATTTACTTAATGTTGAAGAGTTTATATGCCACTACAATTATTGTAAATAATACAAGCATTAATAATTTGCACATTATTTGATCATATCCTTAGGATAGTGCCACAGAGTCAAAACGTCTGGAAGTTTTAAGACCCTTAATGCATTGTGAAGTTTTTTTCCATGAAGGCTGAACCGATGCAATGTACACTCCAATGAAAGCTAAATATCATTATTTTAAAACCTTTTGCTAATTTCATGAGCAAGCATTTTCAGTTCCTTCTGCTGTGTAACGAATTACCTCAAACTTAGTGGTGTTAGACAGCAAGCTTTTTGCTGTGCTCATGGATCCAGAAGCTCAGGAGTCTGGCAGAATCAGCTGGCTGCTCCTTTACTCCTCTTGGATGCTAATATCACATCTGGAACTCGTTTGGCAGAAGCTGGTCCTGAAGGCAGGCGATGACTGCCTCACAGGGCTGATGGCTTCTGGGAAGCAACAGTGATGTCTATCAGCACCTCCCGGTGGACCCTCCAGCATGACAAAGGACATCTCATTCTGTTATCAAGGCTTCAGGAAAATCAAGTGGGAGCTGCATGGTCTTTTCTGATGGCCTTGAAAATCGCCCAGATCACTTTCACCATACTGTGTTGGCTGAAACATGAGCAAGTCGGCCTGGTCCATGCGCATGGAAAAATGGCAAGGTCACATCCTAGAAGAGCAGGTGGTACCAGAAGATTGTTGCTGAAAATATAGCCTTCTCAAAAAAAAAAAAAAAAGAAAAGAAAAAATGAGAACACTCTATATTACGTTTCAGAACTTCTTTTTAAAATTTACTTTCTGATTTGAAAGAATAATGAACAGTGTTAAAAGTTGCAGAAAGATCCCCGGAAAAAGATCATTAACAGAAGTATTGGAAAATGAAAAAAATATATGTCTCTCTTATGCTTCTACCCTTATTTATAAAATGCATAATAATCAAACATTAACATTCATAATCCATGAAGGTGATTAAGTTCTTGTGAGAAAGAAAAATACCAATATGGAAAAGTACACACTGATCATTCAAATGTGCTTACCAGAGATACCAGTCTTCAAGTCTAATGTATCTTACCTATGGACTGTACACAAGCTTGAGAGAAGTCTTTGAGCAAATGTCAACTAATGTAAGAAAAAATCCCTTATGCTAAAACATTCAAAAATCCTAGCTCACTCTTCATCTGAGGAAAATCTCTAGCTCCCTCTGTTGGGAACATTGAAATTTACACACTAAACAACCTTCAGCACTTATGAGGAACTCTCCCATCATTTTAAAATGGGAACTCAGCCAGGAATCTGCCCTGTGCCCCTTGATAAGACACGATGTTGAATGGCCTCCTTCTTAAATATCTTATGTTCCCTAAGGCTTTCTATAAATTTTATTTTGGCTGAAACTTGACATGTGTTGCTGACAGTGCTTCAAGAATGCTTCAAGAATAATGAAGAGACTGTACAATTTATAAAGCAAGAAGAAAATATGGATAACACATTAAGAGCAATGTTTCTTTGTGACACTTTTATAATAACCTTTAAAACCAATATGGTCTTCCATCCAGTCATCTGTGATTTACATATAAATTTAGGAAGTTATTTTGTGTATCTGTTGCAGCAACTTCTCCAAACACAAAAATACCAAAATGATCACTAAATAGCCTTATTAATTATAAATTACTAAGTTACAGTCCAGGAAACTCAAGTTCACCTATTTTCAGCATTTGGCTATCAGTTGAATTCTGCTTTGGATTTAGACTTCATGCTGGTGTCAGCGAGTAGTGTGATCTCTTACATCAAATTTTCCTTTTCCTGTTCCTTCAAGCCTTAGGTGTGGTGCATAATTTTTTAAATGACAATAGTTAGAAGTAACTAGGTCATTGAGTGGAACCCAAAAATAAACAGAGAGGGAAATCTAAATGAGTAAATGTGAGTTTTGAAGATCCAAAGAATGGGATTTTCAGTCATTCCTTTCTCCCTACTGCTTCTATGAAGCTGGACAGGTTACTCAATTTCTTCAGTCTTTCATGCAAATACGTATACAGAACTGAAATAAGCGACAATTGTTAGATGCAGTATCTGGGACCAAATCCTGAGTTTGAATCACAATTCAGTCACGCATTAGCTATGTGTCTCTAAGTAAGCCTCTTAAACTCTTGGTGCCCCATTGTCTTATTTAAAACGTAAACATAGTCCAGGCGCGGTGGCTCACGCCTGTAATCCAGAACTTTGGGAGGCCAAGGTGGGTGGATCACCTGAGGTCAGGAGTGTGAGACCAGCCTGGACAACATGGTGAAATCCCGTCTCTACTAAAAATACAAAACTTAGCTGGGCGTGGTGGCAGGTGCCGGTAATCCCAGCTACTCGGGAGGCTGAGGCAGGAGAACCGCTTGAACCTGGGAGATTGCAGTGAGTCAAGATGGCCATTGCACTTCAGCCTGGGCGAGATTCCATCTCAAAAAAAAAAAAAAAAAAAAAAAAAAGAAAAACATAATATTATCCTCACAGAGCTGTTGTTGAATAGGATTAAATTAGTTAATATATTTTCCTCTATAAAATGTAAAATACCTACTTCGTAGGAGTGTGGTGGGAGTAAATGTGTTATGATATACAAAGCACTTAAAACAATTTCATGTGATGTTATGACTTACATATTAAATGTAACAATTCTCAAGCACTTTATCAAACTCATTACATTTCATAGGCTCTCAGTAAATGGTAGCTCCTCATGGCATTTGTAGAAGTAGCAAACTGTAGGGACAATGCCCAACCTCTTTTCAGAATGTTGCTATTGCCAATTCTGGCCAGCCAAGGTCTTCAGAACACTGCTGTAGTTGAATAGAGTTCTGTTTATCAGTAGCTGAGGCAACAACAGAGACTTCACATGATCAGAAACCATGGGGTGTCAAGCCCATTAGGAAGGGCTTGTTATAGAATTTAGACTTGAAATTAGAGGATTAGAGTGAAGATTCAAGGAATCATGATTTTGCTCTAGATAGGCTACTGTCTGTAGGGGGTTTCTAGAATAAGGTATCTATACAATTTATATCTAAAAGGTGGAAGGCATGGAGTGGGATTAAACCTGCACTTGGTAAAGACGTATCTATTGTTTATAATAGCTCAGAACGGGGTTGCTATCCTCTGAATGTTTGTGTCTCTTCAAAATTCATATGTTGAACTTTAATTGCTAAAGTGATGGCATTAGGAGGTAGGGGCTTTGGGAGGTAACTAAGTCATTAGGGCAGAGCCCTCCTGAATGGGATTAGTGCCCTCATAAAAGAGGCCCCAGAGACCTCTCTCACCCCTTCTGCCATGTGGACACAACTAGGAGGCAAAATCTAAGAGGAAGTGGGCCGTCACCAGGCACCAAATCTGCTGGCACCCTGATATTGGACTTTACAGCCTCCAGAACTATAAGAAATAAATCTCTGCTGTACATAAATCACCCCGTTTGAGGTATTAGTCAAACAGACTAAGATGGTAGTGTTCAGTAATTTCTCTAGTAGGCACACTCCTCGTTTACACGTTTTTAGGCAGTGCTGTGAGGTGGGTATTGTTTGCTCTGCTGCATGACAGTTTGTAGTGCACTTGTCTAATGTATTATATGAAATCTCTTCTGTTCAACACCAGAACACCACGGGCCAGCTGCAAGGGCCAGGCCAGCTCTCAGCTCAACACCACATATAAATAAATATATATATATTTAATATATATATAATATATATATATATCAAAATTAAGTTCCTTAGAGTTATTAGCCTAAGATACAATTAATTTAAATTTATTCAAACAAAAGACATTTTCTGAAAGTGTCTTGCAAGCTGAGAGAAGAGAGCCAGTAAAGGCAGCCATAGCAGGTTGGAATCAAAATCAGATATATATATATATATATATATTACTACTGTCAATAGACATCAACTTTTTGTAATATAAATCTAATAAAATTACGGTATTATTATTTACGTTTTCTTTCTCCTCACTGCAGTTTTACATATCACTAGCTAAATGATTTATCCTAAAGATTTCTATCTTTAGGATATATAGGGGGTTTTGTAACTTTTATCATGACACCTCCAAATCCAATATTCATTTATGAGCACTTAAATTTAGCCTGTGCACACAGCCAGCTATATTATATAAGCTCTTCCAGAATCAGACTCCAACTCCCCTTACCGCCCCCACACCCACCACCTGTACCACCTGCTGTGACTGATGCACTCCTGCCTCCATGCCTTTACTGGCTCTCTTCTCTCAGCTTGCAAGACACTTTCAGAAAATGTCTTTTATTTGAATAAATTTAAATTAATTGCATCTTAGGCTAATAACTCTAAGGAACTTAATTTTGATAAGTAGAATCCATATACATTGGTTGGTATGCTTATCAAATTTAAGGCATCCCACCAGATTGAGATACAAAATAAGGCTTCATTTCATTTAACATTTGAAATAAAGTGCTTCTGAGCCCCGCAGGTGAGGTTATTATGCAGTACATTCCTCCATTTCAGATCCTTTCTGCAACATTATAAAAACATTAGAACACTCAACCCCAGGGTTCAGTCCAGCTGTCTTGTACGTTGTCCTCATTAGCAGAACTCAGGTGCCACAACTACCACTGGTGCTGAGGCTCCAAGTATACTGCCACAATATTTTCACCACCAACACTGGAGGTCTGGAATAAATGGAAACCGGGAGATTCCAAATATCTGCAAACTTCTGATTTGCTGCTTTTCCATTGAAGATGCCAAAACACCATATGTTTCCTCATTGGTTCTGGAGAAGGCCGCAATTCCAAAGTATTCAACATTGTCTATGTCAAAATTCATCTGGACTGATAATAACATCATTCTTTACAATTCGACTTGACTTTTTTAACCCCTCCCTGTACCCCCACCAGCTCACATATACACACATACCTGGAGTCATCCCATTCCTGACATGCCATGGCCCATGATGGTCATCAGGAGCTCCAGAAGCAGCCACACACTACATCTTGACACCCCTTTACCAACTCTCCCATAGGACAATGCTCAGATATTGAGCCAGAGGAACTTGTTTAAGAAGCAAACAACAAAAACTAAAATTAAAATACAAAATAAAAAGACATCTTTTGAAATGAGTTTCTCTTTTAAAATAAATGTGTATTCTTTGTGTCAGATGACTCCCATCAGGGATGTTAGAATTCATGGAAGTCCTGTTACCCACGTAGATCTTCACAACAAAATGAATAAAAACCTTCATCAAATTTTTCACTAGAGAAGTTAGTTCCTGTGAAAATATTCTCACCACTTTCTAAAAGCATTTAGAGCAGAGTTTCAGAAAAGAGTAGCCTTCATCAAGATTTGCAAATGCCTGTTTCCCTAGAGGCAACACTTGCTAACTCTTAAAAGAAAACACTTTATTCTAAAAACATATTTAAAATTCGACTCATCAGCCTCCATATTACATAAAGTCTATTGATTCATCTCTCAGTGACTTTTGTATGGTTTGATTTTTGTTGTTGTTGAATTGGTGGTTTGGGTGTGTTAAGACTTAGCCCCTTGTAAAATACCTCAGAGGGAGTGTAGGATCACACATTTCACACTCTATGTAACTCAACTCAGCACCCAGTCCAGTGTTTGCAAATGATGTTTAGTCATTTTGTTACTTACCCAGTTCTAATTCAATGTTGGTTTTAGAGCATTGGGTTAAAAATGCTAAAATAACTGAAATAATAAATTTAGATCATAAGGAAACTCATTACATAAGTTCAATGAGTTCCTTCTTAATTGACATATATTTCAATACTTGGACTTTGATAAAGTTATTTCATAGGTCTTTTCATTAAATTAACTTAGAGAATTGATTAGCCATAAAACAGGAAAGAGCATATGTGTAATCAAAGGAAACCTTTTCTATGATAAAAATACTTTCATAAATATTCTGAGGAAATGAAAACTTCCAGATTATAATGCTATTATTGACATAATAAATTTATTCTTAGTAAGTAGAGAAATGTGAAAAGCTATAAAATTTGAAAAGAAATGTGTATAGTAACTTGCTAATTTAAGTTTTGTTTTTTGCTTCTTCTTTTTTTTTTTTTAGACAGAGTCTCGCTTGGTCACCCAGGCTCGAGTGCAATGACTTGATCTTGGCTCACTGCAACCTCCACCTCCAGGTTCAAGTGATTCTTCTGCCTCAGTCTCCTGAGTAGCTGGGATTACAGGTGGAAGTCACCATGCCCAGCTAATTTTGTATTTTTAGTAGAGATGGGGTTTCTCCATGTTGGTCAGCCTGGTCTCAAACTCCTGACTTCAGGTGATCTGCCCACCTCGACCTCCCAAAGTGCTAGGATTACAGGCATAAGCCACCATGCCCAACCCAGTAATGTTTTAATAAATACCCACTTAAGACTTTTACCTGACACCTAAATTCATAACAAAAAAATTTTTAAATGTTAGATTTTTACTCACATTAGTATACATTTACAATTTAATGAAATGCAAAATTAATGCACTACTAATCCTGTAAAACTAATTTTAAGTGTTTTATTTTTTGCTCTCCCCCATAAGGATGGGTGTACTATACCCCCTTTTATGGGTGGATTTGCAAGAATCTGTAGAATGCTAAGGCATGCTTTCGCTCAGGAATCATTAAATCATACTCCAAGAATATCATTTTCAGGTTTCTTGTTTCTTTCTTCTAGGCTGTTCCTGGTTCTTTGCATTCATCATTTAATTTATGCACTTTGGCTGTCTCCAGGTGGGAACTTGTGAACGAGCTTTGGTGAGATCCCCACAGGATATTACACATTGCAATCTGGCATCAGCGTACATCTGTAACACGAAACAAAAGGAAATGCTCTGAAAACTTTTGATTTTCTAATTTCTATATATGCAGAAGATAACTTCATCATTTATATTGTCGACTTTTCCAATGAATCTGACAATGTTCAAGATGTTCATTCTGTACACCTAGAAACCTTGCCAACCAGTCAAACATCCCAGAGGTTCAAAACAGTTCAGGACTAACAATAATCACTGGTGCTGAGTTGATTCCAGTGTCTCTGGAATGAGTTCGCCGAAGTCTGGATTTGGTGGACAGATTCTGGAGCGAGGCCCTGGGTGCTGCTGATGCTGCTGGCTACAAGGGACAAATGTGCTGACCCTTCGAACAGACGACCCGAAAGATTGCACAGGACTCTGACCCCTACAAGAGAGCCTGGAACATGCAGGCCTTGCTCAGCAATAGTAGTCATCACTGGGGCATGCTTCAAAACCTAAATAGCTGATGGAGAAATACTCCGCTCTTCCTTATGAATAATATTCGTGCTTCACAACCAGGCCTTGCCATCTGCTGTGATCTTTTATAACCTGTGTTCTACTCTATTCTCAGTTACCAGATGGTGGGTTCCCATTTTGTAGAAAATCCACATTTACATTCTTTTTACCTTTTCCATTCTCTTTTCCCTCACAGATACCTACACCTAGCCATTGCCTCTCCCAGTTGTCTTGTAACCAGGAGAGCATTTGTGGGCAAAAAGAAGAGAAATTTTAGACAGTGACCTAAATTCTAATAATAACCTCACCACTAGCAAACTGCCATTTTAGTTAATTCATCGAAATTCTCTTGGTTTGACTGACAACATGGTAATGAAAATGCTTCCACAGGCCTGTGTGTTGGGTCCTATCCTTAGAGCTTTTCATGTCTGATTTAATTTTCATACTAATCCCACTTCACAATGGAGGACACTAAAACTTGGAGAGTTTGTGAGTTAGCAAGTGTGGTGTCATTCATTATTAGCAAGACCAGAATAATTTCTGTTCTGTGGAAATAATATTTGTTTGAAAGACACAATGCAATATTATGATGCAACAGCAATACACAATGTTTAAAAAGGATTTGAATACCAGTAACGTTTAATATTCCCTGTCATTCCTAATTCTCAGTGCCACAGATTATAGACATTTTACTATATTTCTATCAGGGGCTGGTATGTTGTATGAAAACTACTTTGATAGTATAATAAATACTTTTCTCGGGGAAAAGAGGAAAAGGATTACCAAGTCTTAATGTTGTATCTTGCTTTTGGTTAAATTTTAGGTTATATATGCCATATGATAATTTGTAAGACCTTAAAATCTGGTTTTCTCTTTTCTTCTGACTAGCAATATCCATGTGGGATTCTAAAATTAAACTTTTAAAGTTGGGGCTGACAAGCAGTTGATTGTTATTCATGATTGAATTGACTGCATTTGTCAGCTGTAACACATTTCTGCTTCCTCATGTGGTTGGTTCGGAGACTCTCCAAAGAAAGAGAAAATATAGAAGACAAAGTAACCTAAGAAAAATACTGAACGCATTTATAAAATGTATTATCTATCTATCTATCTATCTATCTATCTATCTATCTATCTAATCTATCTCTCTATCATTTTTCTCTCCTGTCTATAGTTAGTATGTGTTTCTCTCTTCACTTCCTTCAACCTCATATTGAATTTTCCTCTAAGTATTTAGTCCTAACCAATGTCACATTTAGTGGTTAAATGTGCAATATTAGAATCTCATACATCTAGTCAAAACTCTTCATTTCATAGGTGACGGAATGTAACCAAAAGAACCAAAATGATTGTCCAAGCCATCTTGGAATTACCTGACACATTTAGAAAGATAATCAAGGATACTGTTGCTTCAGTGTGTGGGACGCTTTTGCCAAATTGTACAAAAGGGATAAATTAATAATTAATTGCAATTTAGCTTTCATTGTTTTACTACCAAAATACTCATTTCTTATACGTGTCACTTACGTTTATTCTCTAAACTTGGCAGCAGTCCATTAATATGTATTAAAAATACATTTTAAAATAAGAACATTCAGTCAAGGCAGAGTAACTTACACCTGTAATCCCAACACTTTGGGAGGCTGAGGCAGGAAGACTGCTTGAAGCCAGGAGTTGGAAACCACCCTGGGCAACATAACAAGATCCCATCTCTACAAAAAATTTTTAAAAATTAGTCAACTGTAACGGTTCATGTCTGTAGGCCCAACTCCTCTAGAGAGTGAGGCAGGCTGTTTGTTTTAGTTCAAGGAGATCAAAGCTGCAATGAGCTATGATCAAACCACTGTACTACAGCCTGGGAAACAGATTGAGACCCTGTCTAAAAATAAAAAAATAATAATAAAATAAATAAAAACAAAATGAAATATGAATGGTCAAAATGAAAATAGGATTTTAACACAGAGACATGCATTTTTCAATAAAGGACAACATAAATAAGGTATGCTGAATCAATATTTCCATCTATGATACAAACAATTCAACAGAATAATGGCAATGATTATATTTAGCTCTGAACTCAAAGAAGTCTGGAAAACATCAGGTTGTTAGCAGGTTAGTCACCACATTAAGGGTAGAGGTGCTGTATTCACTAGAACTTTCAAGTTTCTCCTTCTCAAGAAAGCATTAAACAAAAATTAACAACTTTTTTAAGGCTCAGATCCATAATGTATTAGTCGGTTTTCACACTGCTATAAAGAACTACCTGTGACTGGGTAATTTACAAAGAAACGAGGTTTAGCTGATCCATAGTTCTTCATGGCTAGGGAGGCCTCAGTAAACTTACAATCATGCCAGAAGGTGAACAAGAAGCAACACCTTCTTCACAAGGCAGCAGGAGAGAGAAGGAGGAGGAGACTGCCACACACTTTTAAACCAGCAGCTCTCAGTTCGTTTGAGAACTCACTCACTATCATGAGAACAGCATGAGGGAAACCGCTCCCATGATCCAATCACCCACCACCGGGTCCCTCCATCACACGTGGGGATTATAATTCAAGATGAGATCTAGGTGGGGACAGAGAACAGAACAGTATCCCATAAGCCAGAAGGACTATAGGAAACACATGCCTGGGAGGTTCTGGAAGCCAGGGCTAGTGGTTGTTATTCCTGTTTATATCAATTTTTCCAGTCATTGAAACTAGAATAATTGAAGAAAAGTTTTGTATCAAACTTTCATAAACTCATAGCACAATTGTTTAAGAAAATGTTTCAATTTCCTTACTGTATTTTTACATTTTAATTTTAGACTGGAACAAAAGCAAAATTAAGCAATTCAATATGTCTCCTCAATGACTATTAATTTTTTCCCCTAGAAAAACATTTTTACTTTAGAAAAAAAATACTGCTTAATGAATAAAATAAGAATTAAGTCAGTCTCATGGAACTAGACATGAATTTAAGACTATTTTATATTTAAAATGACTAGAAACAGTGAAACTACATAATGGTCACATGTTTCTTTTTCTATTTAGAAAATATTTCCAAAACTCTTTAGATTTCAAAATGAAGAGATGGAAAACCAAAGTTAACCCTACACAACATCGAATCACTTGGTGGAATTGTAGAAGAAAGGGATGTAAGAGACAAACCAAAGCAATCCCCTCATTTTCCACTGGAGAAAAATGAGGGTGAAGAAAATGAATGGCAAGGTGATACTGCTACAGCTGTCAAGAGACAAAAATGGGAGTCAGTATTTGCTCTCTTGACCCATACTCCTTCAAAAAGGTATCTCTTTACAAAGCATGTTTTATTCAATTAATATTTATTGAACAGGTTCTATGTTGAGGCACTATGCTAGATTCCCAGAGGAAAGGGCTTTGATGAGATGAATAAAAAACCAGTTACATTTCTATTATGCAAGTACTGCCCTAAGTGAAGGAATTATAAGCACAGCTCCATGAGGAATCAAGAAAAAACAAACAAAGCAGAAGCTATGTGACAATTAACCAAAGTAGTAATAAGTGTAACATGACAAGGAGACATCTTGGAAGCATAAATGATTAAATGTATCTGGAACAAGCAGGAATATAAGACCCGTGTGAGTATCCCCATCATCAGAGAACATGTGTGGGAGAACAGATGTTTAAGAAGGTTGTATGTGAGGAAAAAAAAAAAAGAAGGAAGGTGAGATGAAGAAAAGGAAGGAAAAAAGACAGGGAGGGAGAGTTTGGAAAATAGAAAAATATTTCAGGAAGAGACTGAAGATGTATATAGTGTATTGTGAAGATGTATATAGTGTATTGTGAAATGGCAAGTGATTTTTCGTGACTCAGAGTATATTTCAAGGAATAGCACAGGAAGTGTTGCTAAAAATACTCGCAAGGATGAGATCATGAGTGGTTTGCTACACCGTGTGAGGAAGTTAGACATTCTCTTCTCCTTTGGGCATTAGAGAGAAATTCTAAGATTTTAAGCAGAGATCTGGAGTGGGCACAGGTGCCTTACAAAACTGGGGCTGCAGAGCAGTTCAGAGGGACAGGAGAAGGGTTGCATCGGGATTAATCAGAACTTATTCCTCCAGGATCCAGCAATCGAGCAAAAGAGACATTTAAAAAACTAAGACAGTAGACCACAATCACCACCTCTCAGAGACATAAGTGAGTGTTGAGAAAGACCAAGTGTTTATTTTTATTAAGAAATCAGTTTATTTTAAGGGGTCAAAAGGATTTTGACAGATCAGAGAATAAAAGAAGTGGATTTGATCTAGAAAAATGAGATTGACATGAAAGATGAAAAGAAAATTTCATATCCAAACACGACATGCATTCCATGTTGAGGAAAATATGGTGAGATAAACCAAACACGTAAAGCAGGAAACCAGGGAAACCCAGAAGTGGAGGAATGTTGCCAGATAGTTCAGAAGTGGTCCTTCCAATGTTGGAGAGATAATGATGACCAATCCATCATTGCATTAGTTATTAAATTTTTGTTTCATTTTCTTTATGCCTTGAAGCAAGGAAGGTAAAATGGTAAAACAAGAATGGCAAATAGATCCCTTCTTCCACAAAAACTGGTCACTTGTTTTGAGTGATAACTTTGAAGGACTGGGAAAATATGGAGCCAAAACAAACAAACAAACAAAAAGTGTCAGGATTCCAAAATGCTTTGGGGAAGTTGATGTGGCCTGACTGGTGTGGGACATGATGCATGAGGATGCATGCACTCCAGGTGAGGCGATCAATACAGTTAACATCCAAATCCTTCAGAAAAGTCAGTCACCTGGGTGGTGGCTTTCTTTTAGGATCCCAGACCGGCAAGGGGTTGATGACCTCACTAGGAGCCTGACACCTCCCACTCCTGCAACTTCCCAGACCACTCAGGTTAGAGGAGGCGTAGTGGCGAGATGGCTGAAGAAGACTTAACAAGGACCACTACTAGGAAGAGAAAAGAGACACAGAAAAAAAAAAAATCCAGAAAGGGGAAATGTGAGAAGAGAAACCCAGTGTTGTTATTTAGTTTGTAGGAAATTATTATGTTTTTCTCTCACATCTTTATTGTCTAAAATCAGGGGAGGTAGAAAAGTTGGTTTTCACAGTACAAAGATTTGATCTGTGTGTGTAAACACGAAAGAGTAGCAGACAGAGTGTGAAAGAGACTACATGAGTGGGAACCGCCGCCCCCCCACCCCTCCCTGGTGATGGGAAGCCCCAGCCAGCTCCCTGGGTTCTCTCTGAGGCCTTTGGACATGGACGGGAACCATGCTGCTGGCTGTCATTGGCCTCTAGCTTAGCAACAGCAAACTGAAAGACCTCAGCCACCATAATCGTGTGAGCCAGTCAATCCTTTACAATACATCTCTTTCTGTATGTGTATATCTGTATCTATATCCACTGATTCTACTTCTCTGGAGAATTCTGACTAGTGCAACAATATCTGCCAAATCAATTTAAATTCTCATCCTTTCATGTACTTGTTTTTCTTTTTTAGTGATGACATTATTAACTATCCTGCTTCTCACAAAGCATTACTTTTGGCTATCAGGGGCTAAAGAAGTAAATGGACACATCCACAGCCTGCTGGAAGGCTGGGAGCATGAGGGAGCAAAGATGAGCCCCTTTCTCTAGAGCCCTTGGCATCTCTTTCTCATCCCTGCCTCTACTCTACCTCAACTTCTGCCTGTGAGACAAATGTAAACAGCACTTGGACTTCTGTAGGTGAGGAAGGACATGAGCTGTGTTTTGTATTTCGGATATACCGACTTAGAAACAATTAAATAGATGTAGAAAACTCTCCACCTTTTTTTCCTCCAACATAGCAATTCTGCCATTTATATATTATAAAAGAGTAAGTGGACACAGTAGATATAAAACTAGTATGTTATGCATTTATGATACTGTTTTTCATAGCCTTTCACAAAATATTGATCACCACTCATAAAGAGCAATGCCAGGTAAGCATCAATTTTCTTCCAGTCTTTCTGCATTTTAACTACGCTTTCTGGGAACTTCTTCATGTCCTCAGGGAATACAGGTGATAAATAAATAGATATATTAATTTTAAAAATTAATCTTCTGGAACAGGATTGTGCTCTGAGCTGCTTGCCTTCAAAAATAGTCTTCCCTATAAATTATAGAGTTTTAATCTACTTTTCAACCCTTATAACTCATTTGATTTTTTTCTTACATAACTCTATTCTGCATGGCAACCAATGAGTTTTCATCTGAATGCAAAATTTCTTCCCTGTAACATGACTTTCAAAAAGCAACTAAAATTCACATTTTGTTAGCTTTGGCTATAAATATAATTATGCTTCCATTATCAAAATGAAAATGGTGAAAAAATATTTTTCAAAAGATCAGTATTTCAACACTGACTCACTATTATAATGTACTGATTTAGTACACATATTGTATCTCTAACTTACTATATATGTGTAGTGTGTGGAATCTGGGGTAAGATAAAGTAAGAAGCCCCAGGAATCTATCTCCCTACCTACACAACAACTGCACTGGCATAATCTGTCTGACGTAACTATTTTGGAACTCCTGAGTCTCTGAACGGCTTGCAAATTCCAGAGGAAGGCTTGGACAGTAAAGTGCAGTTAATTGCAGTCAATTTCAGCTCTTAGCCCAGAAGCAGCTGCACAACCTCTATGGTTGGCCACATGTTCCTAGAGCACCCTGAACACAGTGTGCAGGAATCAAGGTGGGATAAATGACCACGTTCTCCAAATATCAAGGATTTTTTAAATCTAATCACTGATTGGGGCTTCTGATTACAGTGGTGCAGACAAAGAAGATGAGCTATTGTTGGACTTCCTCTCATTGTTGCAAGCCCCTTCCTTTCCAGTGGAAGTGACTGTCTGGGTATTTAAAGGTTGAGCACTCCTTTCACATCTTTGTCATTCTTATTTTCCCCCTTCTGTGAGTCAGACATGAAACACCAAAACATTCTAAAGCAACTATATTTATAGGAGAAATTAGAAAGTCACTATGCAGGCTGGGCAAGGTGGCTCACTCCTGTAATCCCAGCACTTTGGAAGGCAGAGGTTTGTGGATCACTTAAGGCCAGAAGTTCAAGACTGGCCTGGCTTATCATGGTGAGATCTTATCTCTACAAAAGAAAAAAGAAAAAAATTACCCAGGCATGGTAGCACACACCTGTAGTCCTAGCTGCTCAAGAGGTTGAGGTGAGAGGATTGCTTGAGCCTGGAAAGTGGAGGTTGCAGTGAGCAGAGATCCCACCACTATACTCCAGCCTGGGTGACAGGACAAGATACAATCTCAAAAAAAAAAAAAAAAAAAAGGGTCACTGTGCAAGACACTGGCTCAGAAATAACCTGAGAAGACCTGAAGTTTACTCTTCAGGCTGATCCTTGGCACAGAGACAGCCCATAGCAATTCAAAACAATTTTTTTTTTTTTTAAATAGCAAGATACACACACACACACACACACACACACACACACACACACACACACCAAAGGGGAAAGGGGGTAATTTGATTTCCAGAGTTACCTCATTATTATATTCTAATGTCCAGTTTTTAGCCAAAAAAATCACAAGACATATTGAAAAACGTGAAAGTATAACCTATTAACAAAAACAACAGAAACTGACACTAAATAGGACCAGAGGGTGAGCATGCTGACAACTGGCAAAGATACTCAGTAAGGCATGGAGAATGTGAATGTCAGGAAAATGATAATGAATAAAATAGAAATAACAAAAATTGATAGAAAAAAACTAAAAATAAACCAAAAGAAATTCTAAAGCTAAAAAGTATTAAAATAAAAATTCACAAGGATTCAAAGATAGGTTTGAACAGGCAGAAGAAAGGGTTAGCAAACTTTAAAGATAGGGCAATGGAAACTGCTGAGGCCAAGGAACAGAAAGAAAACGGATTAAAGAAAAGTGAACAGAGTCTAAGGAGCCTGTGGGATGCCTCAAGCAGGCAACATACTCATTATAGAAGTTCCAGAAGGAGAAGAGAGGAAGAAAGGGGCAGAGAGATAATTATGTTCTTCCTGCTTTGTACATAAAATGCAGTGGTTCCCTTTTTTTCATTGTTGAAATTGCTAAAAAAAAAAAAAAAAAAAGAAAAAGAAAAATGACATTTTGATATTTTAGTGATTTCCCTTTAGTTGCCAACAACTTTTACAGATTGCAAATGTTTGACTCAATTGTATATTTCACAATGAGTAATCAAGGTTTCTATAACCCCTTCCCCTGCCCCTGCCCCCAATGTTATTGCTTTGGGCATAAGGAAGAATAAACTACTTCAATGTGACAATGTTTTAAATTACCCAATCATTGCCCATCATCAAGAGCAGATATTTTAATACATATGTCCATCACTAAGTTATATAAGATACAGCTGAGGTTTCCTTTCAAGGCTGCTGAGAGGTTCTGCCCATATATTTTGCCAGTTGAGTGACTCAGTGTTCATTGCTCAGTATTATAACATGGTCCCACAGCCTTTAATATATTATTTGTAGTAAAATCTCATTTTTATATTTGATCATTTTAAGTAGCTGCGTGTGAATTTAAATTCTCATTACTTATGTTTAAGAAATAATTTATTAAGGACATCAAACATTTGTAGTGATATACATGAAGTAATTTTACACTTACTATGCTATGAAGATTTATGATCATAGTTTATTTTACAGGAACATTGGTAGCTGTAACAATTTGTTTGATACTTACTTTGTTACACATCTCTTTCATTCATACATAAGATTTACTGATTTATTAGTCATTCCACATAATTCAGGCATTTTTAAATGTAGGGGAGTTGGACAAATTAATACTTGGGTAGTTTCAGTGGCCTTTGTAGTTTTCTCAGATCTTCAGGTCTTTAAGAAATAGGTGGTTATTTATTTTTGGAAAATGCCCTACATGAGTTTACTAAAGGTGACACAATAGTTTCCTGAAACATTTTTTGAATTGACCTTTCATGCATTTTCCTTTTCTCGACACGTTATCTATGGCCATTATAATAAGAAGTGTGTAGATTCAAAGGATCCTGAAGACATAGAACTAAATCTGAATATGAAAGGAAGAAGATGATTTTCTGAACTCACTTTCTGTTCTTGATATCTCTGACTTACAAATTAACAGAGGGAAATTGAGGACTGTACTACTATTCTGGATATTTGAATTAAAAGCACATTCTTTAGCTGAGAAAGAATATCACAAGGTCTTTTCAATACCTTACCACAGAGAAATCAATAATGAAATTTGTACTTTGTTACTCATAATCAATACTTGCCATTAGAAGTATTTGCTAAAGTAAGTATAGCTGCTGTAAGCTTGCAGCCACTTCCTAGTAACAACCGCATATTATGGAGGATACAAATTTCTGTCCACCCCTCTGGCCACCACATATTTAAATGCATTTTTTCGTACATGTAAAATACATGCATTTTCTCCCCAAGAGACAGTCTAACATTAAAGTGGGTGTGACATCTCAAAGTGGGTATGACAATGTTCTCTCCATCAGCATTTCATCCTTTTGACCCACCTGCTTACAAAATTGAAAACAAGCTATCTGCCTCCTGCATGTATATACCAAGTATACAATGGTGGGGCATGACTAGAAAAACTGCAACTGACAAAAGGGAAGCTTGGGGTCCACGCTGCAGTCACTGATCTACAGCAATGATGAAATCCTGATGCCCAAGCTGTAGAAAGCACCCTTTCCCCAGAAGGATGTGGAAAGACCTTCAATTAAACTCCAGTCCTGCTATCTGGGGAGATTCCCTTGTGTGAGATCCTTTGACTCTGGTTTGACCCTCTGTGGAGGCCCTTTCTTTGACATCATCTCCCAGGGCCACATCTGATGGGGTTTGGGGGGATCTTGTCCTTAGTGGAAGGTAAGCAGCTTTTAACACCTTTTTTTCTGCTGGGAAAATTTAAGGACGTACGGACGGCCTTGATACCCACAGAATTTTTTAGTAAGCGATAAAAAGAAGGAATAGACTTCTTTTTTTCTTTTCTTTTTTTTTTTTTTTTATTATACTTTAAGTTCTAGGGTACATGTGCATAACGTGCAGGTTTGTTACATATGTATACTTATGCCATGTTGGTGTGCTGCACCCATCAACTCGTCAGCACCCATCAATTCATCATTTATATCATGTATAACTCCCCAATGCAATCCCTCCCTCCTCCCCCCTCCCCCCTCCCCATGATAGGCCCCAGTGCGTGATGTTCCCCTTCCCGAGTCCAAGTGATCTCATTGTTCAGTTCCCACCTATGAGTGAGAACATGCGGTGTTTGGTTTTCTCTTCTTGTGATAGTTTGCTAAGAATGATGGTTTCCAGCTGCATCCATGTCCCTACAAAGGATGCAAACTCATCCTTTTTATGGCTGCATAGTATTCCATGGTGTATATGTGCCACATTTTCTTAATCCAGTCTGTCACAGATGGACATTTGGGTTGATTCCAAGTCTTTGCTATTGTGAATAGCAAAGGATCCAGTTTCAGCTTTCTACTTATGGCTAGCCAATTTTCCCAGCACCATTTATTAAATAGGGAATCCTTTCCCCATTTCTTGTTTCTCTCAAGTTTGTCAAAGATCAGATGGCTGTAGATGTGTGGTATTATTTCTGCGGACTCTGTTCTGTTCCATTGGTCTATAGCTCTGTTTTGGTACCAGTACCATGCTGTTTTGGTTACTGTAGCCTTGTAGTATAGTTTGAAGTCAGGTAGCATGATGCCTCCAGCTTTGTTCTTTTGGCTTAGGATTGTCTTGGCAATGCGGGCACTTTTTTGGTTCCATATGAACTTTAAAGCAGTTTTTTCCAATTCTGTGAAGAAACTCATTGGTAGCTTGATGGGGATGGCATTGAATCTATAAATAACCTTGGGGAGTATGGCCATTTTCACGATATTGATTCTTCCTGTCCATGAGCATGGTATGTTCTTCCATTTGTTTGTGTCCTCTTTTGTTTCCTGTCAATTTGATGTGCCTGCACTCACCTAAAGTTATTTCCTAGGAATTGCCCTCTAGACCACATTTGCTCATTATTTCTCCATCCCCATGCATTTTTTCTTTCCATTGATTGTGGCTACCATCATGCCATCTGAAGCAACAGGAATTAGTTGAAAATGAATCTGCTTAAATCTGGTCTCTGTTCTAGAATTGTGTCCCCATTTTAACCCAATTAATTCCTACAGAGCCTTTTTTGTTCATGTCTTTTTCAGTATTACCTCTTATGTTTGCATCCCCAAAACAGTAAACTTTTCCAACTCTGCATGGCCCAAATCTCTGTATTACCATTTATCCTTTGCCTCCAATCTTACAGGAGTCAGCTCTCGCCTGAGTAATTAGCTATCTCTCCTAGACTAAAAAAGGACTTAAAAGCATCAACCTACATTGAAAAATATACTTTTAAAAGGAGTTTTCATTTCCCCAATGACCAACAGAGTCATTACTTGACATGAAATTTTTCATTTTATATTTTATGAATCTGTGAATGTTTTATACTTCAGTCTAATTAAAGAAGTTTTCCCCTTAGATTTAATCTGAGGGCAAGGAATAATTAAAACATTTTCATTTATATTATAGTATATGTGTATGGGGAAAATCAATAGATATTCATATTTAATATTCATCTTTATTAAAATTACCCTAATTATGCACATGAAGTTGTCTGGGTCAGAGACAGATTTTTTATTAAAATCTCACAGTAAAAAATAAGTATGTGGGTCCCCTTACCCTCGTCATTTCTCCTGAGGCGCCATAAGAGCCAGGTCAAGTGTTCTGCGCAAGTAGCCTGGCCCACCTAAGAGGTGTAATGTGCTGGAGTCAGACTCCAACCTTTTGAAGGGAAATAAAACCTCTGGAGGAGTCAGATTGTCCCATGTATTGGGCCCTTTACCACCTAGACATGTTTCCAAGTTTCCAAGCCTCTTTATTCCTTGAACTGTAAATACAGTCATCCCTCAGTACCCATGGGAATGTCCAGGGACCCCTTAGATATCAAACTGCATGGACACTCAAGTTCCTTATATAAAATTGTGGAGTATTGGCATATAACTTATGCACATCCTCCAGTATACTTTAAATCATCTCTAAATTACTTATAATACCTAAAACAATATAAATGTTGTGTGGATACTATTTATACTGTATTGTTTAGAGAATAATTACAAGATAAAGAATCTCTACATGTTCAATACAAATGCAATTATCTTCTTTTTTCTTTCAAATATTTTCAAGCCCCAGTTGGTTGACTTCCCTGGATGTGGAACCCACAGACACAGAGGGCTGACTGTACCTAAAAGGAGAAGGTTCTTTTGTCCCAGGGACCTTAGGGCTTAGCCTGAGGATCTAGTCTGGGCTGGAATCTTTGCCCTTCTTAGGAAGATCTGAGAAGTTTTATTACGCTCTAGGAAAAAAGCAACTGACAGGACAAATGTTTCTAGACCTAATTCTTTTAATATGTCTAGAGTCCAGGAGGTCGGGGTTTCTAACAGGAGCACTGAGAAATCCACAAAAGTTTTACTCCATTCTTGTCATAAGACCCAATATCTGGAGACCAAAGGATAGCTTTCCAGGGAGCCTCATTCTGTAGGGACCTTTTCAGGTATAGTATGTTTGCCTGGAGACCTTCAATATGAAACTAAACCAATTTTAATTAAAGAATAAAAATTGCTTCCAAACCCTGCTCTCTGTCAACAACCACAGTTCCTTGTTTCTCTCTGGATTGTAAGTGTCCCTAAAGACAAATATTCCTACAACTTTTTCAATATTTCCAATTGCTTCTGTGGAGGAATACCCAGATATAGCTCACATGTGAAAAAGTAAGGTGTGGAATAGTGGGCCTGGTACATTACCTCAGGGGAAGAGTGATAAAAATAGCATAAGTAATTGCTTATTAAGATGGAATTTTATATATAGACATATGTGCACTCCATGGATGGAAGCTACATTTCTCTGAATTTTTAATAGTTTTGATTTTAAAACTTCTAAACAATTTACACAATTTAAAAATAATAAAAATAAAAGAATCCCTACAAATATACAGCAAAAATAAAATAGTTAAACCTGATCATATATCATGTGGATAGCTAAAACACACAAAGAAAAGACATTTAAAGTCCAAAGAAATTGTGAAGTGTATTCAGTAATCATATTCAGTAAGAATATGGCATAGTTTTCTTAAACTGTAGTAAAACAATTATAATTTATTTTAAAGAGATTAGAAACCAGAATTTTTGCTAAAGAAAAAAAGAAGCAAACTATGAAAATAAAGTATTAACTGAAAACATTGCTATCTTAAATTTGAATTGGAAATGTCAGTCTAAACTTGCAATTAATGTTTCTCTTTGCCTAACCCAAGGTTATGACAATGTTCTTCTATTATTTTTATTTAAAATGTTTGTAGTTATACGTATCATAAGTAGGTCTGCAATCAAACTGCAGTTGATTTTGGTGTAGGGTATAAAGAAGAAAATTCATTTTTTTCATTTTCTCTCCTGTGTTTTAAAGTTAAATTGTTTTCCTAATGCAGTATATGTTTATATTTTGTTGGATTTTCATTGTTACACTTTTAAGAAATTTTGGATTTATATTCCCTAACAATGTTAAAATATTAAAACACTTTTATTTGACTTAATCCCTCCCTTAATTTAAATAATTATTTTATAAGTGTTCTACTTTTACATATTTTTGTATTACATGTAATGAAATTACCCTTTCTGTTCCTCTTTCTTTATGCATTTCTGTATTCAAATCTGCAATCATTTATCTCTCACTTGAAGCACTCACTGTGATAACTTTTATAACTATTCTTAGTATACCATCCTTTCAATTTATTTTTTGAAAACATCTTTATGTCTTATTAATATTTGAATTTTCCCATGATTTAAATGTAAATTCTGTTCTTCCAGCTCAAGAATGATGTCATTTCATTGTCTGGCTTTCCATCATTTTCACTGAGAAGTCAGCTTTAGATTTAGTTTTGCTCTTCTGAAGGTAATGTTTCTTCTTTCATTAATCTATTTGTAGGGTTTTCTCTTTGTCTTTCAGAATTTTGTTGTAACTATTTCCTTTATATTTATTCTGCCTGGCAGTAGCAGAGCTTCTTAACTCTGTGGGTGAATCATTTTCATCAGTTTAGCAAAATTTTTAGCCCTTATCTCTGCTCTTTTGCATATTTTTTTCTGGAGTCTCTTCTGAGACCCAAATTACAGAATATGGCATTTTCCCCACGTATTCCTTATTCTATTTCTTGTATGTTTTTTCTTTATATGTCTCTGTTGAATATTTTCTACATGTCTTCTACTTTGCAAGCGAAATATTCTTGTGTCTAATCTCCTAAATCCACTTATTGAATTCATAATTAAATATATTTTTAAATTCTGAAATTTTCATTTAAAAAATTTACAAATTTTAATTCTCTTTTCATACATTTTCTCCATCTTCCTATTTTTTGTAGATATTAATGATAGTTATTTAAAGTCCTTGTTGCTAGCCCCATATCTGAATTAGGTGCAGATCTATTTCTATTTTCTGTGTTTTCTTTTTTTGTTTTTGGCTTTTTAATACAATTCATTTTATTTATGTGTCTAGGAATTGATAGGCTGTCAACTATATGTATAAGCAAGGTTCAGTATAACATCTTCTTCCACAAATGTTCAGCCTTTGCGTTACTAGCCAGGCACAGTGGTGAGGGTTCACCTAATCCAATCCTGGGCTGAGATGAATTAGGCGATTACTAATTTGAGAAGCTTCCATCTACTGTGGTGCTTCCCTATAAATATTGTGAATCTCTCCTGACTCCCAAATGAGATAATGGTGTAAGCGGCACTGTGCTTCTCCGAAATAGATCTCCTAATAGGTCACAAAATATATTTGTGATCCAGTTGAGAAAATTTGAGTATGGACTGAATATTAGATAACATTAAGAAATTATTGTTTAATTTTTATTTGCAACTATAGTAATGTTATGTTTTAAAAAAGTATTTTATCTTAGAGGTACACACAGAACTATTTGCAGATTAAATTGAAGCCATGTTAAAAAAAATTGAAAGAAAAAAATTAGGAGGTCAGAGCTGTAAGAGAGAATAAGTACAGTTGACCCTTAAACAACATAAGTTTGAATTATGTGCATCCACTTATGCCCAGATTTTCTTCTGCCTCTGCCTCCCTTGAGACAGCAAGACCAACCCCTCCACCTCCTCCTCTGCCTACTCAAAGTGAATATGATGAGGATGAAGACCTTTATGATGATCCACTTTCATTTAGTGAATAGTAAAGATACTTTCCCTTCCTTATGATTTTCTTAAAAACATTTCCTTTTCTCTAGTTTACTGTATTGTAAAAATATTCTGTGTAGGATATATAACATACAGAATATGTATTAATTGACTGCTTATATTATTGGTAGGACATCCAGTAAAATGTAGATTATTTAGAGTTAAGTTCTGAGGGGAGTCAAAAGTTATACTTGGATTTTCTACTGCTCAGAGTCAACACATCGTTGCTGACCTAACTCCTACATTGTTCAAGGGTCAACAGTAATATCTTTTACTCACCCTTCATAAGGTTTATGGATGCGGCACCTATAACAAAAGACAGATTAGCAATAGAAAAGCATGCACATTTGTGAATATAAGTCTTAGGTGACTTCAAAAATGAAGAACAGGGAAACCTGTGTATCATTATGCCGAGTTTTGTGAGTGGATAGTCATGAAGAAGTATGATTGGACAAAGAGGGTATGACCTAATGGTAGTAAACTGCAGGGAACCTAACGAGGGTTTGTTCAGATTCTTATGTATGTCTCTGAGTCTTCGAGAATAGGGATGTTTCTTTTCTCCAGGCATAATAGAGAGGGCACCTATGGAATGAAAGTTTTATGACCTACTTCAGAGGAAGGTCAGAGAATTCTTTTATGACCTGCTTCAGGGAAGAAAGGTGAAGAGGAGATGAGAGTGACCCTCCAGGTCTGCTGCTTCCTAAATGCCACGGTGCCATATTTTGGGGTAGCATGTCCTGAGCTCCATCAGTTTACAGAGGAAACACAATTATCCATATATATTTGATCGCATATGGATAACAATATGTTGATCATTATAGAGGATGAGTTTTAAGGACATGTGGTCTTAATGTACTGTTCTCAAATCATTTGTGTACACCTTGAAATTTTCACAATAAAACTTTTAAAAGGCATTTTCATTTGATTTACATTCAGCCCTATTCACTTCAACACAATTATTCCATACGGATTCTAAGTGTTTCTCCTTTCCACCAAACCCCAGTGCCATCCTCAGTGTTATCCCAGTGCCTCTAAATTCAGAGTATGTATTGGCATGGGTTGAAAGTGAAAAAGGTAGTGATGCATTCTCCCACTATGAGAAGGAAATTCCATTTCCTTTCACTGCTTTTTTTGGTGGAGTAGAGAGGTGGATTAAGCAATAGATACCTTCCCTCTTAGAAGGCCAGTAGTTATCAGGTTATTTCATTTTCTGTTGGTTCTATTGGAAGCATACCTTGATTGTAGGTGGAAAGATCATGATCTCCCTTTCCTGTCTACAGGAAGGGAGGAATGGAAAAACACAGAACACTGGTAGAAAACACATGATGAAAACACAGCCATAAATGCTAATATATTAATAATTACATTAAATATTAATGGACTATATATTCTAATTAGAAAATAATTGTAAAATCTGTACATTTAAAAAATACATATTTCTGAGTCATTCCCTCAGTCCTCCACCAGATCAGGAATTTTGCCCTTATATGTTTATGATGTACCTATAACACAACACACTCACACTTTCAGCATTCTAGCAGAAAACTTTCTCTATCTCTGGCTTATAGAAGACAATTATGAACTTGCTTGTAGAGATTTAAGTGCAAAAGAAGGTGATTTCATTTTGTAGAAAATTTTTCCAGTGTTTCTAAATAGAATTTTTTTAAAAAATCACATGAATAATACATACAATGAAGATAAGATTATATGTTTTTCTTCTTCATTAATGGGAAAAGTATAAACGCCTCTGAGCATTTTTTTCACCTTCTCATGTTGCAGGTTACTAATAAAGCTTGATGTTTTCAGAGGGTGAACAGTAGGCATTTAATTCTGTTTATTAAGATTTAAAAGCTGCAAAATAATGTTTTACCAGCATTTATTTCTTCATTCAACTCAATTTCAACCTAATAAAATAACACACGGGTGGATAAATCATAAGCTACAAGAATGTAAGTACAGGCATATTTTGAAGGTATTGAGAGTTTGGTTCCAGACTACTGCAGTAAAGCAAGTATCACAATAAAGGAAGTCACATTATTTTTTTGGTTTCCCAGTACATATAAAAGTTATGTTTATACTATGCTGTAGTCTATTAAGAGTGCAATAGCATTATGTCTAAAAGGGCAATGTACCTTACTTAAAGAATACCTTATTTCCAAAAAGAAAAATGCTAATAATCATCTGAAACTTCACTAAGTCATAGTCTTTTTCCTAGTGGAGGGTCTTGTCTTGATGTTGACAGCTGCTGACTGATCAGGGTTTGGTTGCTGAAGGTTGTGGTGGTTGTGGCAATTTCTTAAAGCAAGAAAACAATAAAATTTGTTGCATTGACTGAATTTTTTCATGAAAAACTCCCCTATAGCATGCAGTGCTGTTTGATAGCATTTTACCCACAGAATTTCCTTCAAAATTGAAGTCAATTCTCTCAAACTCTGCTGCTCCTTTATCAACTAAGTTTATGGAACATTCTAAATCATTTGTTGTCATTTCAACAATGTTCACAGCATCTTCATCAGAAGTAGATTCCATCTCAAGAAACTGCATTCTTTGCTCATGCATAAAAAGCAACTCCTCATCTTTTAAAGTGTTATCCTGAAATTACAGCAATTCACTCATGTTTTCAGGCTCCACTTCTAATTTACTTCTCTTGCTATTTCCACCACATTTGCACTTACTTTTTTCATTGAAGACTTGAAACCCTCATAGACATCCATGAAGGGTGTCTCTAAACTCCTGTTGATGTTGATATTTTGACCTTCTCTAATCATTATCTATGGCAGCCATTGCCTTGCAAAATGAATTTCTTAAACAATAAGACTTGAAACTCAAAAGTACTCCTTGATCAATGGGCTGCAGGATAGAAGTTGTGTTACCAGGCAAGAAAACAACATTAATCTCCTTGTATGTCTCCATGAGACCTCATGAGTGACTAGGTGCACTGTCAATGAGCAGTAATATTTTCAAAGAAATATTTTTCTGAGAAGTTGGTCTCAACAGTGGGCTTAAAATATTCAGTAAACCATGTGGTAAACAGATCTACTATCATCTGGCTTTGTTGTTCCGTTTAGAGAGCACAGGCAGAGTAGATTTAGCATAATTCTCAAGGGTCCTAGTATTTTTAGTATGGTAAATGAACATTGGTTTCAGTGTAAAGTCATCATCAGCATTAGCCCTTATCAGGAGAGTCAGCCTGTCCTTTGGAGTTTTGAAGCCAAGCATTGATTTCTTTCTAGTTATAAAAGTCCTAGACAGCATATTCTTCCAATAGAAGGCTGTTTAACTGCACTGAAATTTTGTTGTTTAGTGTAGTCACCTTCATCAATTATCTTAGCTAGATCTTCTGGGTAACTTGCTGCAGTTTCCACGTCAGCACTTGCTGTTTCCCCTAGTACTTTTAGGTTATGGAGACAGCTTCTTTCCTTAAACCTCATGAACCAACCTCTGCTAGTTTCAATCTTTTTTCTGAAGTTTCTTCACCTCTCAGCTTTCATAGATTTGTAAACAGGGCCCTGTTCTGGCTTTGACTTAAGGGAATGTTGTGGCTGGTTTGATCTTCTATCTAGACCACGAAAATTTTTTCCATATCAGCAATGAGGATATTTTGCTTTTTTATAACATACATGTTTACTGGAGTAACACTTTTAATCTTTTTAAAGATATTTTCCTTTGCATTGAAAACTTGGCTGTTGAGTGTAAGAGGGAGGCCTAGCTTCTGGCTTATCTCTGCTTTCAACATGCCTTCCTCATGAAGCTTAATTACTTCCTCCTTTTGATTCAAAGTGAGAGTCTCGCAATTCTCACTTGAACACTTGGAGGCCATTGTAGGGTTATTAATCAACCTAATTTCAATGCTATGTGTCTCAGAGAATAGGCAGGACAGAGAAGAGGGAGAGAGACAGCAGAACGGCCAGCCGATGGAGCAATCAGAACACACGCTACTTTTATCTATTAAGTCTCCTGTCTTACGTGGGTACAATTTGTGGCACCTTGAAACAATCACAGCAGTAACATCAAAGATCACTGGTTACAGATCATCATAACGGTTACCATAATAATGAAAATTTCAAAATACTGTGAGAATTACCAAAATGTGACACAGAGACATGAAGTGCCTGCGTGCTGTTGATAAAATGTTACTGATAGACTTGCTCCATGCAGATTTATCATAGACCTTCCATTTGTAAAGAAAAAAATAAATAAATAACAATATTTGCAAAGTGAATAAAGCAAAGTGACTATATCTAAACACTTTAAAGAGCAACCTATCCATATGTAATTAAGTTATTCTGATTGTTCCTGGCATTAATAGTCAATTCAAGGTTCATACAACTACCTGTTCATAGATTTCCTTTCAGTGGTGCTAAAATTAACTCATTTATCATACTTCATTTTATATTTAGTTCCTATGGAACATATAAAAATGATTTTTTTCAATAAGATTTCATTCCAAGTAGCTATTTCCCATTAGAAAACTCTATGAGGAGTTTGTACAGGAATATATCTCATATTCACCAAAAAGGACATTTTTTAACTTTGTTGAGACCAAGTAAATGATGTTTTCCATTTATCAGTAAAATCACTTTTCACCCTGCCTTCAGGCTTTTTCTTGTGTTACTTTTACAAAAATTCTATTTCTAATAACATGTATTAGCATGTCTGCTAGCTCAGAGGCCTTTTCTATTTCTTCCAGTTATTGGTTTTGATAGTTATAAATGATCAACATCAATGTTTTGAAAGAAGACAAAATAATAAAACACCATCAAAAATCCCACATAAGTCTGAATATATGTTATGCAAAAAAATTACGTTTTTCAAAGAAGTTAGAATAATATCAATACTTCTTTTTCATCTAAATGTATGTCTGAATGCCCACACATAAACTCAAAATATTCATTGAAAAGATCAGTCAATGCTTCAGAATTGTGGCCATAGCATTAGAAACTTTGGAAAAATAAATATGCTTTTACAGGTGTTTTAAAAGATCAATGTCATCTAAATTATCAATTATCTTTTGTACATACCATCCTGCTGGAATAGTTAGAAAAGCTACAGTAATTAAAATATATGATTTCTTTTTTTTTCACACTAGCATGTCAAAAAATTTCCAGTAAAGGGAAGAGTATGGTACATATGTTTTATAGGGGGAATATTGCAAATTCCCTATTTTTGCATTCAGTGATATTTTTGTTGAGTCCTTGATAATGTAGATTTGTTGGAATGACAATAGAAATTTCATTCTGAGTTGCAAGGAATGGACTGATTGAATAGCCTTACATGTGTGAGGGGCCATTATAATGGTTTATCACATATAATTTGCCTTGCCTTGGGAAGTAATCCTAAAGTTTATATCAAAAAGAAAAGTAACTCTAAGGATTAGGAAAACAAAGAATGTGTTTGTGAATTTGAGACTCTATAATTTAGTTTGACAGAAGCCCAATAGGAGTGTGATAGCAGATACTCAAAACAGAATTGATTGAGTAATAATCGTGCGGTTCTGTTGGCTTTGCTCCAAGAATATTTACCCATGTAAGGAAAAATGCAGAGAGGAGTTACTTTATTCTGTGCAGAATCTTTGCCTTCATAGGTAGAATAAGCACAAATTGACAAGCTCCTGCTGACTAGTAATGTATTAATGCCATGGACCATGAGAGCAAAATGAAGAGAATAAGCTAAGCAACCCCGATTTCCACACTAAAAGCGTAGAGCGTAGCTCAGCATACAGGAGGAACGATTAGTAACAGCTCACATAATAAGAGTCCCACAAAAATGTTAAGCTTAAACATCACTGAAAATTCAGTTGTTATTTTCATTTCCGTTCTACACACTAAAATGAAAATCAAAGACCAAAATGATTAAGACACCAATCCAATGTCTCAGGACAAGTAGGAGAGCCATTACAGAGTGGAAGAAAATTTTTGCAATCTACTCATCTGACAAAGGGCTAATATCCAGAACCTATAAAGAACTCAATCAGATTTACAAGAAAAAAACAAACAACCCCATCAAAAAGTGGGCAAAGGATATGAACAGACACTTCTCAAAAGAAGACACTCGTACAGCCAACAGACACATGGAAAAATGCTCATCATCACTCGCCATCAGAGAAATGCAAATCAAAACCATAATGAGATACTATCTCACACCAGTTAAAATGGCGATCATTTAAAAATCAGGAAACAACAGGTGCTGGAGAGGATGTGGAGAAATAGGAACACTTTTACACTGTTGGTGGGACTGTAAACTAGTTCAACCATTGTGGAAAACAGTATGGCGATTCCTCAAGGATCTAGAACTAGAAATACCATTTGACCCAGCCATCCCATTACTGGGTATATACCCAAAGGATTATAAGTCATGCTGCTATAAAGACACATGCACATGTATGTTTATTGTGGTACTATTCACAATAGCAAAGACTTGGAATCAACCCAAATGTCCATCAGTGACAGACTGGATTAAGAAAATGTGGCACATATACACCATGGGATACTATGCAGCCATAAAAAAGGATGAGTTTGTGTCCTTTGTAGGGACATGGATGCAGCTGGAAACCATCATTCTCAGCAAACTATCACAAGAACAGAAAACCAAATACCGCATGTTCTCACTCATAGGTAGGAATTGAACAATGAGATCACTTGGACACAGGAAGGGGAGCATTACACACCGGGTCCTATTGTGGGGAGGGGTTAGTGGGGAGGGATAGCATTAGGAGATACACCAAATGTAAATGATGAGTTAATGGGTGCAGCACATCAACATGGCACATGTATATATATGTAACAAACCTGTACGTTGTGCACATGTACCCTAGAACTTAAAGTATAATAAAAAAAACAACATAAACATTTTAAAAATAAAAATTTCTGATTTTTACTTCTAAAAAAATAATAAAATTTAAAAAATTTTTAAAAAAGCTTACTTTACTAAGTCTGCTTGTTTCAAATCCCTTGTGTGGTTTGTTTCTTTGTTTTATTTTTTAAACTTTTCAGCTTCATAAACTCTAAAAACGAAAGAGGTGTTCATTATGCAGTACTGACTAAGGTAAGCTGCAGTCCCAAATGCCTCAGTGCCAGCAGTCTGCAACTGGGAACTCCACCACATTGCCCCAGCCTACCTCTGCCTCTCTCTGGGCTAGTGCCACATTCAGGCGAACCCGCAGTCTCTGTCTAGGACATTGCCAGCTGCCAACACACAGAGTCTTAATTTGTATTGTTGCTGTAACAAATTACCACCAACTTAGTGACCAAAGCCAACACAAACCTATGATCTCACAGTTCTGTGGGCCAGGAGACTCGCCTGGGTCTCAGCCCACTAAGATGAAGGCAGGCAGGGCTGTGCTCCTTCTGCAGGCCCAGGGGAGACTCTGTTTCCTCACCTTTCCCAGGTTCTTGCTGTCACCCACTCCAGTGGACTGAGTGGTGGCCCCCAAAAAGGTGTGCACACATCCTGATCTCCAGAACCTGTGAATATTACCAGGTATGGTAAAAAATAAAAAGAAAAAGTTTATTTTATATGGAAAAATATGTGATTAAGGATTTGAGAAAAGAGACTTATGCTGAATTATCTGAGTGTGCCCTAAATCCAATAAGTGCCCCTTATAAGCATGACGCAGAAATATACTTAGCAATCTCACAGAGGAGAAGGTGAGGTAAAGATGGGGGCAGAGATGAAAGTGATGGGGCATTACACAAGGACCGCAGCAACCACCAAACACTAGAAGAAGCAAGGAATGGAAATCCCCCTAGAGTCTTCAGAAGGAGCTGTCTTGCTGATACTCATGGACTTCTGTTGCTTGGAACTGTAAGACAATACATTTCTATTGTTTTAAGGCACTACCTTTGTGGAAATTTATTCTGGCAGCCCTAAGAAACTAACACTGTTACATGCCTCACCTCCGTGCCTTCATCCCTCATATTCAAAGCCAAAAATGGCAATTGAGCCCTTCTCGCAGTGCTCTCTCTCTTCTTTCCTTTTTCTTTTTTCATAATTTAATTGAATTTTATTTTAAGTTCCAGGACACATGTGTAGACGTGCAGGTTTGCTACATACGTAAACATGTGTCAGTGGTTTGTTGCACCTATCAACGTATCACCTAAGTTTTAAGCCCTGCATGCATTAGCTATTTATCCTGATGTTCTCTTTTCTCCCTCCACCACCCCTGAAAAGGTCCCAGTGTGTGTAGTTCTCCTCCTTGTGTCCATGTGTTCTCACTGTTCACCTCACAGTTATAGGTGAGAACATATGGTGTTTGGTTTTCTGTTGCTGAGGATAATGGTTTCCAGCTCCATCCATGTCCCTCCAAAAGACATGATCTCATTTCTTTATAAGGTCCATAGTATTTCATGGTGTATATGTACTACATTTTCTTTATCCAGTCTATCGCTGATGGGCATTTAGATTGATTCCATATCTTTGCTATTGTGGATAGTGCTGCAGTGAACATATGTGTGCATGTATCTTAATAATAGAATGATTTATATTCCTTAGAATATAAACCCAGTAATGGGACTGCTGGGTCAAATGGTATTGGTTCTAGGTCTTTGAGGAATTGCCACATTGTCTTCCACAATGGTTGAACTAATATATACTCCCACAGTGTAAAAGTGTTCATATTTCTCCACAGCCTTGCCAGCATCTGTTGTTTCTTGAATTGTAAATAATTGCCATTCTGACTGGTGTGAGATGGTATTTCATTGTGGTTTTCATTTGTATTTCTCTAATGATCAGTGATGTTGAGCTTTTTTACACATGTTTGTTGGTCACATAAATATCTTCTTTTGAGAAGTGTCTATTTATGTCCTTTGTCCACTTATTTTTTACTTTTTTATTTTAATTTTTTTTAATTTTTTCTATTATTTTTAAGTTCCAGGGTACATGTGCACAACGTGCCAGTTTGTTACATATGTATACTTGTGCCATGTTGATGTGCTGCACCCATCAACTCGTCAGCACACATCAACTCATCATTTATATCAGGTATAACTCCCAATGCCATCTCTCCCCACTACCCCCTCCTCATAACAGGCCCCGGTGTGTGATGTTCCCTTTCCAGAGTCCAAGTGATCTCACTGTTCAGTTCCCACCTATGAGTGAGAATATGCAGTGTTTGGTTTTCTGTTCTTGCAATAGTTTGCTGAGAATGATGGTTTCCAGCTGCATCCATGTCCCTACAAAGGACACAAACACATCCTTTTTTATGGCAGCATAGTATTCCATGGTGTATATGTGCCACATTTTCTTAATCCAGTCTGTCACTGATGGACATTTGGGTTGATTCCAAGTCTTTACTATTGTGAATAGTGCTGCAATAAACATATGTGTGCATGTGTCTTTATAGCAGCATGATTTATAATCCTTTGGGTACACAACTAGTAATGGGATGGCTGGGTCGTACGGTATTTCTAGTTCTAGATCCTTGAGGAATCGCCATACTGCTTTCCACAATGGTTGAACTAGTTTACAGTCCCACCAACAGTGTAAAAGTGTTCCTATTTCTCCACATCCTCTCCAGCACCTGTTGTTTCCTGACATTTTAATGGTTACCATTCTAACTGGTGTGAGATGGCATCTCATTATGGTTTTGATTTGCATTTCTCTGATGGCCAGTGATGATGAGCATTTTTTCATGTGTCTGTTGGCTGTATGAATGTCTTCTTTTGAGAAATGTCTGTTCATATCCTTTGCCCACTTTTTGATGGGGTTGTTTGTTTTTTTCTTGTAAATCTGATTGAGTTCTTTATAGGTTCTGGATGTTAGCCCTTTGTCAGATGGGTAGATTGCAAAAATTTTCTCCCATTCTGTAGGTTGCCTGTTCACTCTGATGGTAGTTTCTTTTGCTGTGCAGAAGTTCTTTAATTTAATTAGATCCCATTTGTCAATTTTGGCTTTTGTTGCCATTGCTTTTGGTGTTTTAGACATGAAGTCCTTGCTCATGCCTATGTCCTGAATGATATTACCTAGGTTTTCTTCTAGGGTTTTTATGGTTTTAGGTCTAACATTTAAGTCTCTAATCCATCTTGAATTAATCTTCGTATAAGGAGTAAGGAAAGGATCCAGTTTCAGCTTTCTACTTATGGCTAGCCAATTTTCCCAGTACCATTTATTAAATAGGGAATCCTTTCCCCATTTCTTGTTTTTCTCAGGTTTGTCAAAGATCAGATGGCTGTAGATGTGTGGTATTATTTCTGAGGACTCTGTTGTTCCATTGGTCTATATCTCTGTGTTGGTACCAGTACCATGCTGTTTTGGTGTCTGTAGCCTTGTAGTATAGTTTGAAGTCAGGTAGCGTGATGCCTCCAGCTTTGTTCTTTTGGCTTAGGATTGTCTTGGCAATGCAGGCTCTTTTTTGGTTCCATATGAACTTTAAAGCAGTTTTGTCCAATTCTGTGAAGAAACTCATTTGTAGCTTGATGGGGATGGCATTGAATCTACAAATTACCTTGGGCAGTGTGGCCGTTTTCATGATAGTGATTCTTCCTATCCATGAGCATGGTACGTTCTTCCATTTCTTTGTGTCCTCTTTTATTTCACTGAGCAGTGGTTTGTAGTTCTCCTTGAAGAGGTCCTTGACATCCCTTGTAAGTTGTATTCCTGGGTATTTTATTCTCTTTGAAGCAATTGTGAATGGCTGTTCATTCATGATTTGGCTCTCTGTTTGTCTGTTACTGGTGTATAAGAATGTTTTGTCCACTTTTCAATGGGGTAGCTTGTTTTTCTTCTTGTAAATTTGTTGAAGTTCCTTGTAGATTCTGGATATTAGATCTTTGATGGATGGAAGATTGCAAAAATTTTCTCCTACTCTGTAGGTTGTCTGTTCATTCCGATGATAGTTTCCTTTGCTGTTCAGGAGCTCTTTAGTTTGATTAGATCCCATTTGTCAATTTTTGCTTTTGTTGGAATTGCTTTTGCTGTTTTTAATCATGAAATGTTTGCTCATGCCTATGTCCTGAATGGTAATGCTTATATGTTCTTCTGGAGTTTCTATAGTTTTGGGTTTTACAGTTAAGTCTTTAATTCATCTTGAGTTAATTTTTGTATAAGGTGTAAGGAAGGGGTCCAATTTCAACTATCTGCATATGGCTAGCCAGTTTTCCCAGCACCATTTATTAAGTAGGGAATCCTTTTCCTGTTGCTTGCTTTCATCAGGTTTGCAAAGATGACATGGTCATAGATGTGTGGGCTTATTTCTGATATCTTTATTCTGTTCCATTGGTTTATGTATCTGTTTTTGTACAATTACCATACTCTTTTGTTTGCTGCAGCCTTGTAGTGTAGTTTGAAGTTGGGTAGTGTGATGCCTTCAATTTGTTTCTTTTTGCTTAGGATCGTCTTAACTATATGAGCTCTTTTTTGTTTTCATATGAATTTCAAAGTAGTTTTCTTTCTAATTCTGTGAAGAATGTCAATGGTAGCTTAATAGGAATAACCTTGAATCTATAAATTACTTCGGACAGTCTTTTCACAATATTGAATCTTCCAATCCATGAACATGGAATGTTTTTTCCACTTGTTTGTGTCCTCTCTCAGTTGCTTGAGCAGTATTTTGCAGTTCTTTTTGAAGAAGTTCTTTACTTCCCTTGTTAGTTTTCTTTCTTGGCATTTTATTCTTTTTGTAGCAATTGGGAATGAGAGTTCATTCATGATTTGGCTCTCTGTTTGTTTGCTGTTCATGTATAGGATTTCTGCACATTGGTTTTGTATCACTTATTCTAAAATCAATCATGTAATTGGAAATAAAGCACCCTTCAGCAAATTCATGTGAACTGAAATCATAACAAACAGTCTCTCAGACCACAGTGCAATCAAATTAGATCTCAAAATTAAGAAACTCACTCAAAACCACACAACTACCTGGAAATTGAACAAGCTGATCCCGAATGGCTTCTGGGTAAATAATGAGGCAGATATCAAGAAGTTCTTTGAAACCGATGAGAACAAAGAGGCAACATTCCAGAATCTCTGGGATGCAGCCAAAGCAGAGTTAAGAGGGAAATTTATAGCAATGAAAGCTCACATCAAAAAACTAGAAAGATCTGAAATTGACACCTAACATCACAGCTCAAAGAGCTAGACAAGCAAGAATAAACAATCCCCAAAGCTAGCAGAAGACAAGAAATAATCAAGATAAGAGCAGAACTGAAGGTGATAGATAAATAAAAATATCTTCAAAAAATCAACTAATCCAGGAGCTGTTTAAAAACATAATCATAATAAAAGAGACCATTAGCTAGACTAATAAAGAAGAAAAATAGAGAAAAATCAAATAGATAAATAAAAATGATACAGGGGCTATCACCACTGACCCCACAGAAATTCAAAGAACCATCAGTGAATACTATAAACACCTCTATGCAAATAAACTGGAAAATGTAGAAGAAATGGATAAATTCCTAGACACATCTACCCTCCCAAGACTGAACCAGGAAGAAGTTGAATCCCTGAATAAACCAATAACAGCTTCTGAAACTGAGGCAGTAATAAATTGCCTACCAACCAAAAAAAGTCCAGCACCAGACGAATTTGTAGCTGAATTCTACCAGAGGTACAAAGAGGAGCTGGTACCTTTTTTTTCTGAAACTATTCCCAACTACTGAAAAGGAAGGATTTCTCACTAACTCATTTTATGAGGCCAACATCATCCATATAACAAAACCTGACAGAGATGCAAACAAAGAAAACTTCAGGCCAATATCCTTAAAGAACATTGATGCAAAAATTCTCAGTAAGGAACCAGGAGTCATCCTGGCAGATGGGAACTAGGACTAGATTGCAGCTCTGACTCAGATGGACAGAACAGCATGCAGAGGCTTGAATTGTGAATATTAACTCCTGATTGACGGCAAGAACAAATCAGCAATCTGAAGAGGATCCATGGACCCTCTGAAGGTAGTGGACTTCTCCTGCTAGACCCAGGAGATACACCAAATACTGTGAGTGTCCTAACTGCAGAAGTGGGAAAAGGAGATCATCCACTCCCAAACACACACTGCCACTGGAGAAACTGAAAGTCTGTTCGTGGAAGAAGTTTCTAACCTTATCTGGAGCTGAGTCAATTTAGAGAGCTGAGCAAAATACAGGGGTAAGGAAGCAGCAGAAAGGCCCTGGGAGCTCACCGGGTCCCCAAACAGGCCATTCCTGCCTGGCACCACAGGGATCCATTGGGAAGGTTGCCAGAGGAGTGGGGGAGAACACCACGGAAAGAAGGAAATCTCCAGCTGAACCTTGTGACAATTTGAACAGGATGAGAAACCTCTTGACCAGAATTCGGGGGAGGGTGCGAAACTGGTGGGCAGACTCCACAGGCAGAGGACAAACCAAGCTCTTTTCTTTCACAGCTGGAAGGCAGGCAGCCTGGGGCAAGTTTTCAAGCCCATCTCACACACCTCCTGGAAACAGACTCAGGGCTGTTAGGGGGAGCACAGGAGGAGTGGGACTGGCCCTTCAGTTTGCATGGAAGCTAGGTGAGGCCTGTGACTGCCAGCTCTCCCCCACTTCCTTGACAACCTGCATGACTCAGCAGAGGTAGTCATAATCCTCCTAGGTACACAAGTTTATTGACCTGGAACCTACCCCCTCCACCCCCACAGCAGCCACAGCAAGACTCGCCCAAGGAGAGTCTGAGCTCAGACACACGTAGCCCTGCCCCTACCTGATGGTCCTTCCCTACCCACCCTGACAGGTGAAGACAAAGGGAATATACTCTTGGGAATTCTAGAGCCCTGCCCACCACCAGTTTACCTGAAAAAGAATTCAGGAAGTTAATTATTAAGCTAATTGGGGAGGCACCAGAGAAAAGCGAAGCCCAATGCAAAGAAATCCAAAAAAAATGATGCAAGAAGTGAAGAAATAAATATTCAAGGAAATAGATAGCTTAAAGAAAAAACAACCCAAAATTCAGGAAACACTGGACACACTTATAGAAATGCAAAATGTTCTGGACATTCTCAGCAATAGAATTGAACAGTGAGAAGAAAGAAATTCAGAGCTTGAAGATAAGTTCTTTGAATTAACCCAATTCCACAAAGACAAAGGAAAAAGAACAAGAAAATATGAACAAAGCCTTCAAGAAGTCTGGAATTATGTTATACAACCAAGTCTATGAATAATCGGTGTTACTGAAGAAGAGAGAAATCTGAAAATTCAGAAAACGTATTTGGGGGAATAATTGAGGAAAACCTCCCTGGCCTCGCTAGAGACACAGACATCCAAATACAAGAAGCACAAAGAACACCCAGGAAATTCATTGCAAAAAGATCATCCCCTAGGCACATTGTCATCAGGTTATCCAAAGTTAAGATGAAGGAAAGAATCTTAAGAGCTGTGAGACAGATGCACCAGGTAACCTATAAAGGAAAATCTTTCAGATTAACAGCAGATTTCTCAATAAAAATCCCTACAAGCTAGAAGGGACTGGGAATCTATCTTCACCCTACTCAAACAAAACAATTATCAGCCAAGAATGTTGTATTCACTGAAACTAAGTATCACATATGAAGGAAAGATACAGTGTTTTTCAGACAAACAAATGCTGAGAGAATTTGCCACTACCAATCCAGTAGTACACTAACTGCAAAAAGGAGCTCTAAATCTTGAAACAAATCCTGGAAACATATCAAACCAGAACTTCTTTAAAGCATAAAGCACACAGGACCTATAAACAAAAATACAAGTTAAAAAGCAAAAAACAAAAAGCAAACAAACAAAAAAAACCCTACATAGGCAACAAATAGCATCATGAATGCAACAGTACCTCACATCTCAATACTAACATTGAATGTAAATGGCCTAAATTCTCCACTTAAAAGATACAGAACCACAGAATGGATGAGAATGCACAAACCAATAATCTGCTGCCTTCAGAGACTCACCTAACACATAAGGACTCATATAAACTTAAAGAGTGGAAAAAGGCATTTCATGCAAATGGGCACCAAAAGCAAACAGGGGTAGCTATTCTTATACCAGACCAAAAAAACTTTAAAGCAACAGCAGTTAAAAGAGACAAAGAGGGATATTATATAATGGTAAAAGACATTGTCTAACACAAAAATATCACAATCCTAAACATATATGCACCTAACACTGGAGATCCCAAATTTATACAACAATTACTAATAAACCTAAGAAATGAGATAGAGAGCAACACAATAATAGTGGGGGACTTCAACACTCTACTGATAGCACTAGACAGGTCATCAAGATTTAAAGTCAACAAGGAAACAGTGGATTTACATTATACCTTGGAACAAATGGACTTAACAGATATATACAGAACATTTCATCCAACAACTGCAGAACACACATTATATTCAACAGTGCATATAGCTTCCTCCAAGGTAGACCATAAAATGAGCTTCAATAAATTTAAGAAAATTGAAATTATATCAAGCACTCTCTCAGACCACAGTGGAAGAAAACTGGAAATCAATTCTAAAAGGAGCCTTCAAAACCATGCAAATACATGGAATTAAATAACTTGTTCCTGAATGAGCATTGGGTCAAAACCAAAATCAAGATGGAAATTTAAAAATTCTTCAAACTTAACAGCAATAATGACACAGCCTATTCAAACCTCTTGGTTGGTGCTAAGAGGAAAGTTTATAGCCCTAAATGCCTACATCAAGAAGACTGAAAGAGCACAAACTGACATGCTAAGGTGACACCTCAAGGAACTAGAGAAACAAGAACAAGCCAAACCCAAACATAGCAGAAGAAAGGAAAGAACCAAGATCAGAGCAGAAATAAATGAAATTGAAACAAAAAATACAAAAGATAAATGAAACAAGATCCTGATTCTTTGAAAATATAAATTAAATTGATAGATTATTGGCAGGATTAACCAAGAAAAAAAGAGAGAAAATCCAAATAACTTCATTAAGTAACAAAACAGGAGATATTACAACTAACATCACTGAAATACAAAATATTATTCAAGGCTACTATGAACACCTTTACCCATATAAACTAGAAAACCTGGAAGAAATGGATAAATTTCTGGAAAAATACAACCTCCCAGCACAAATCAAGAAGAATTAGATTCCCTGAACAGACCAATAACAAGCAGTGAGATTGAAATGTTAATTTAAAAATCACCAGTAAAAAAAGTCCAGGACCCGATGGATTCACAGCAGAATTCTATTAGACATTCAGAGAAGAATTGGTACCAATTTTTTTACACTATTCCACAAGATACAGAAAGGAGGAACCCTCCTTAATTCATTCTATGAAGCCAGCATCACCCTAATACCAAAACCAGGAAAGGACATAATCACAAAAGAAAACTACAGCCTGATATCCTTGATGAACATAGATGCTTAAATCCTTAACAAAATATCATCTAACTGAATCCAACAACATATAAAAAGATGATCCACCATGATTGAGTGAGTATCACACCAGGGATGCAGGGATGGTTTAACATATGCAAGTCAATAAATTTGATACACCACATAAACAGAATTAAAAACAAAAATCACATGATCATCTCAATAGATGCAGTGAAAGCATTTGACAAAATTCAGCATCCCCGTATGGTTAAAATTCTCAGCAAAATCAGCATAAAAGGGACATAACTCAATGTAATAAAAGCCATCTATGACAAACCAACAGCCAACATAATACTGAATAGGGAAGAGCTGAAAGCATTCCCTCTGAGTACTGGAACAAGACAAGGATGCCCACTGTCACCACTCCTCTTCAACATAGTACTGGAAGTCCTAGCCAGAGCAATCAGACAAGATAAAGAAATAAAGGGCATCCAAATCAATACAAAGGAAGTCAAACTGTCACTGTTTGCAGATGATATGATCATTTACCTTGAAAATCCTAAAGACTCATCCAGAAAGCGCCTAGAACTGATATAAGAATACAGCAAACTTTCTGGATACAAGATTAAGGTACACAAATCAGCAGCGATCAAGCAGGAATTCAAATCGAGAATGCAAACCCTTTTACAATAGCTGCAAACAAAGAAACAAAAACACTTTGGCATACACCTAACCAAGGAGTCAAAAGACCTCTACAAGAAAAAACACAAAAAACTGCTGAAAGAAATCGTATTTCTTTCACGACACAAACAAATAGAAACATATTCCATGCTCATGAATGGGTAGAATCAATATTGTGAAAATGATGCAAAGCAATCTACAAATTCAATGCAATCCCCATCAAAATACCACCATCATTCTTCACAGAAGTAGAAAAAAAAAATTCTAAAATTCATATGGAACCACAAAGCCCACATAGCCAAAGCAAGACTCAGCAAAAAGAACAAATCTGGAGGCATCATACCATCTGATTTCAAACTATACTATAAGGCCATAGTCACCAAAACAGTGTGGTACTGGTATAAAAATAGGCACACAGACCAATGGACCAGAATAGAGAACCTAAAAATAAACCCAAATACTTAGTGCCAAACGATCTTTGACAAAATAAACAAGTACATAAAGTGGGGAAGGGAAACCCTTATCAACAAATGATGCTGGTATAATTGGCTAGCCACATGTAGGAGAATGAAACTGGATCCTCATCTCTCACCTTATACAAGAATCAACTCAAGATGGATTAAGAACTTAAATCTGGAGGGGCAGAGCAAGATGGCCGAATAGGAACAGCTCCAGTCTCCAGCTCCCAGCGCGAGCAACACAGAAGACAGGTGATTTCTGCATTTTCAACTGAGGTACTGGGTTCATCTCACTAGGGAGTGCCAGACAATCAGTGCTGGTAAGCTGCTGCAGCCCGACCAGCAAGAGCTGAAGCAGGGCGAGGCATTGCCTCACCTGGGAAGTGCAAGGGGGAAGGGAATCTCTTTTCCTAGCCAGGGGAACTGAGACACACAACACCCGGAAAATTGGGTAACTCCCACCCAATACTGTGCTTTACCAAGGGTCTTAGCAAACGGGCACACCAGGAGATTACATCCCACACCTGGCCTGGAGGGTCCCACACCCACGGAGCCTCCCTCACTGCTAGCACAGCAGTCTGCGATCTAACGGCAAGGCAACAGCGAGGCTGGGGGAGGGGTGCCAGCCATTGCTGAGACTTAGGTAGGTAAACAAAGCCACTGGGAAGCTCGAACTGGGTGGAGCTCACAGCAGCTCAAGGAGGCCTGCCTGTCTCTGTAGACTACACCTCTGGGGACAGGGCACAGCTAAACAGCAACAACAACAACAACAACAACAAGCAGCAGAAACCTCTGCAGATGCAAATGACTCTGTCTGACAGCTTTGAAGAGAGCAGTGGATCTCCCAACACGGAGGTTGAGATCTGAGAACGGACAGACTGCCTGCTCAAGTGGGTCCCTGACCCCTGAGTAGCCTAACTGGGAGACATCCCCCACTAGGGGCAGACCGACACCCCACACCTCACACGATGGAGTACACCCCTGAGAGGAAGTTTCCAAAGCAAGAATCAGACAGGTACACTTGCTGTTCAGCAATATTCTATCTTCTGCAGCCTCTGCTGCTGATACCCAGGCAAACAGGGTCTGGAGTGGACCTCAAGCAATCTCCAACAGACCTACAGCTGAGGGTCCTGACTGTTAGAAGGAAAACTAACAAACAGGAAAGACACCCACACCAAAACCCCATCAGTACGTCACCATCATCAAAGACCAGAGGCAGATAAAACCACAAAGATGGGGAAAAAGCAGGGCAGAAAAGCTGGAAATGCAAAAAATAAGAGCTCTTCTCCGCCTGCAAAGGAACACAGCTCATCACCAGCAAGAGATCAAAGCTGGATGGAGAATGACTTTGACGAGATGAGAGAAGAAGTCTTCAGTCCATCAAATTTCTCAGAGCTAAAGGAGGAATTACATACCCAGCAAAAAGAAACTAAAAATCTTGAAAAAAAAGGGGAAGAATTGATGACTAGAATAATTAATGCAGAGAAGGACATAAACAAACTGACAGAGATGAAAACCATGACACGAGAAATACGTGACAAATGCACGAGCTTCAATTACCGACTTGATCAACTGGAAGAAAGAGTATCAGTGATTGAGGATCAAATTAATGAAATGAAGCAAGAAGAGAAATCTAAAAAAAAAAGAAGAAAAAGAAATGAACAAAGACTGCAAGAAGTACGGGATTATGTAAAAAGACCAAATTTACGTCTGATTGGGGTGCCTGAAAGTGAGGGGGAAAAAGGAACCAAGTTGGAAAACACTCTTCAGGATATCATCCAGGAGAACTTCCCCAACCTAGTAGGGCAGGCCAACATTCAAATCCAGGAAATACAAAGAACATCACAAAGATACTCCTCGAGAAGAGCAACTCCAAGACACATAATTGCCAGATTCACCAAAGTTGAAATGAAGGAAAAAATCTTAAGGGAAGCCAGAGAGAAAGGTCGGGTTACCCACAAAGGGAAGCTCATCAGACTAACAGCAGATCTCTCGGCAGAAACTCTACAAGCCAGAAGAGAGTGGGGGCCAATATTCAACATTCTTAAAGAAAAGAATTTTAAACCCAGAATCATATCCAGTCAAACTAAGTTTCATCAGTGAAGGAGAAATAAAATCCTTTACAGATAAGCAAATGCTTAGAGTTTATGTCACCACCAGGCTTGCCTTACAAGAGACCTTGAAGGAAGTACTACACATGGAAAGGAACAACCGGTACCAGTCATTGCAAAAACATGCCAAAATGTAAAGACCATCGAGGCTAGGAAGAAACTGCATCAACTAACAAGCAAAATAACCAGTTAATATCATAATGGCAGGATCAAGTTCACACATAACAATATTAACCTTAAATGTTAATGGACTAAATGCTCCAATGAAAAGATACAGACTGGCAAACTGGATAAAGAGTCAAGACCCATCAGTCTGCTGTATTCAGGAGACCCATCTCACATGCAGAGACATACATAGACTCAAAATAAAGGGATGGAGGAAGATCTACCAAGCAAATGGAGAACAGAATAAGCAGGGATTGCAATCCTAGTCTCTAATAAAACAGACTTTAAACCATCAAAACAAACCCTAAACCATTACATAATGGTAAAGGGATCAATTCAACAGGAAGAGCTAACTATCCTAAATATATATGCACCCAATACAGGAGCACCCAGATTCATAAAGCAAGTCCTTAGAGACTTACAAAGAGACTTACACTCCTATACAATATAATAATGGGAGACTTCAACACCCCACTGTCAACATTAGACAGATCAATGAGACAGAAAGTTAACAAGGATATCCAGGAATTGAACTCATCTCTGCAGCAAGCAGACCTAATAGACATCTACAGAACTCTCCACCCCAAATCAACAGAATATACATTCTTCTCATCACCACATCACACTTATTCCAAAATTCACCACATAATTGGAAGTAAAGCACTCCTCAGCAAATGTAAAAGAACAGAAACTATAACAAGCTGTCTCTCAGACCACAGTGCAATCAAACTAGAACTCAGGACTAAGAAACTCAATCAAAACTGCTCAACTACATAGAAGCTGATTAATCTGCTCCTGAATGACTACTGCGTACATAATGAAATGAAGGCAGAAATAAAGATGTTCTTTGAAACTAATGAGAACAAAGATACAACATACCAGAATCTCTGGGATGCATTTAAAGCAGTGTGTAGAGGGAAATTTATAGCACTAAATGCCCACAAGAGAAAGCTGGAAAGATCTAAAATGGACACTCTAACATCACAATTAAAAGAGCTAGAGAAGCAAGAGCAAACACATTCAAAAGCTAGCAGAAGGCAAGAAATAACTAAGATCAGAGCAGAACTGAAGGAGATAGAGACACAAAAACCCTCCAAAAAATCAATGAATCCAGGAGTTGGTTTTTTGAAAAGATCAACAAAATTGACAGACTGCTAGCAAGACTAATAAAGAAGAAAAGAGAGAAGAATCAAATTGACGCAATAAAAAATGATAAAGGGGATATCGCCACCGACCCCACAGAAATACAAACTACCATCAGAGAATACTATAAACACCTCTATGCAAATAAACTAGAAAATCTAGAAGAAATGGATAATTTCCTGGACACTTACACTCTCCCAAAACTAAACCGGGAAGAAGCTGAATCCCTGAATAGACTAATAGCAGGCTCTGATTTTGAGGCAATAATTAGTAACCTACCAACCAAAAAAAGTCCAGGACCAGATGGATTCACAGCTGAATTCTACCAGAGGTACAAGGAGGAGCTGGTACCATTCCTTCTGAAACTATTCCAATCAAGAGAAAAAGAGGGAATCCTCTCTAACTCATTTTATGAGGCCAACATCATCCTGATACGAAAGCCTGGCAGAGACACAACAAAAAAAGACAATTTTAGACCAATAACCCTGATGAACATTGATGAAAAAATCCTCAATAAAATCCTGGCAAACCGAATCCAGCAGTACATCAAAAAGCTTATCCACGATGATCAAATGGGCTTCATCCCTGAGATGCAAGGCTGGTTCAACATTCACAAATCAATAAACGTAATCCAGCATATAAACAGAACCAAAGACAAAAACTACATGATTATCTCAATAGATGCAGAAAAAGCCTTTGACAAAATTCAACAGCACTTCATGCTAAAAACGTTCAATAAATTTGGTATTGATGGAACGTATCTCAAAATAATAAGAGCTATTTATGACAAACCCACAGCCAATATCATACTGAATGGGCAAAAACTGGAAAAATTCCCTTTGAAAACTGGCACAAGACAGGGATGCCCTCTCTCACGACTTCTATTCAACATAGTGCTGGAAGTTCTGGCTAGGGAAATCAGACAAGAGAAAGAAATAAAAGGTATTCAGTTAGGAAAAGAAGAAGTCAAATTGTCCCTGTTTGCAGATGACATGATTGTATATTTAGAAAACCCCATTGTCTCAACCCAAAATCTCCTTAAACTGATAAGCAACTTCAGCAAAGTCTCAGGATACAAAATTAATGTGCAAAAATCACAAGCATTCTTACACACCAGTAACAGACAAACAGAGAGCCAAATCAGGAATGAACTTCCATTCACAATTGCTTCAAAGAGAATAAAATACCCAGGAATACAACTTACAAGAGATGTAAAGGACCTCTTCAAGGAGAACTACAAACCACTGCTCAGTGAAATAAAAGAGGACACAAAGAAATGGAAGAACGTACCATGCTCATGGATAGGAAGAATCAATATCATGAAAATGGCCACACTGCCCAAGGTAATTTATAGATTCAATGCCATCCCCATCAAGCTACAAATGAGTTTCTTCACAGAACTGGAAAAAACTGCTTTAAAGTTCATATGGAACCAAAAAAGTGCCCGCATTGCCAAGACAATCCTAAGCCAAAAGAACAAAGCTGGAGGCATCATGCTACCTGACTTCAAACTATACTACAAGGCTACAGACACCAAAACAGCATGGTACTGGTACCAAAACAGAGATATAGACCAATGGAACAACAGAGTCCTCAGAAATAATACCACACATCTACAGCCATCTGATCTTTGACAAACCTGAGAAAAACAAGAAGTGGGGAAAGGATTCCCTATTTAATAAATGGTACTGGGAAAATTGGCTAGCCATAAGTAGAAAGCTGAAACTGGATCCTTTCCTTACTCATTATACGAAAATTAATTCAAGATGGATTAGAGACTTAAATGTTAGACCTAATACCACAAAATCCCTAGAAGAAAACCTAGGTAATATCATTCAGGACATAGGCATGGGCAAGGACTTCATGTCTAAAACACCAAAAGCAATGGCAACAAAAGCCAAAATTGACAAATGGGATCTAATTAAACTAAAGAGCTTCTGCACAGCAAAAGAAATTACCATCAGAGTGAACAGGCAACCTACAGAATGGGAGAAAATTTTTGCAATCTACTCATCTGACAAAGGGGTAATATCCAGAACCTATAAAGAACTCAATCAGATTTACAAGAAAAAATCAAACAACCCCATCAAAAAGTGGGCAAAGGATATGAACAGACATTTCTCAAAAGAAGACATTCATACAGCCAACAGACACATGAAAAAATGCTCATCATCACTGGCCATCAGAGAAATGCAAATCAAAACCACAATGAGATACCATCTCACACCGGTTAGAATGGCAATCATTAAAAAGTTAGGAAACAACAGGTGCTGGAGAGGATGTGGAGAAATAGGAACACTTTTACACTGTTGGTGGGATTGTAAACTAGTTCAACCATTATGGAAAACAGTATGGCGATTCCTCAAGGATCTAGAACTAGAAATACCATATGACTCAGCCATCCCATTACTGGGTATATACCCAAAGGATTATAAATCATGCTGCTATATAGACACATGCCCACGTATTTTTATTGTGGCACTATTCACAATAGCAAAGACTTGGAATCAACCCAAATGTCCATCAGTGACAGACTGGATTAAGAAAATGTGGCACATATACACCATGGGATACTATGCAGCCATAAAAAAGGATGAGTTTGTGTCCTTTGTAGGGACATGGATGCAGCTGGAAACCATCATTCTCAGCAAACTATCACAAGAACAGAAAACCAAGCACCGCATGTTCTCATTCATAGGTGGGAACTGAACAGTGAGATCACTTGGACTCGAGAAGGGGAACATCACACACCAGGGCCTATCATGGGGAGGTGGGAGGGGGAAGAGATTGCACTGGGAGTTATACTTGATGTAAATGACGAGTTGATGGATGCTGACGAATGATGGTGCAGCACATCAACATGGCACAATTATACATATGTAACAAACCTGCACATTATGCACATGTACCCTAGAACTTAAAGTATAATAATTTAAAAAAAAAAGAACTTAAATCTAAGACCTGAAACTATAAAGTTCTAGAAGATAATGTTGAAAAAACCCTTCTAGACATTGGCTTAGGCAAGGATTTCATGACCTAAAACCCAAAAGCAAATGAAATAAAAAGGAAGATAAATAGTTGGGACTTAATTAAACTAAAGGGCTTTTGCATGGCAAAAGGAACAGTCAGCAGAAAAAACAGACAACCCGCAGAGTGAGAGAAAATTGTCACAATCTATACATCTGATGAAGGACGAATAGCCAGAATCTAAAATGAACTCAAACTAATCAGTAAGAAAAAAACAAAAAATCCCATCAAAAAAGTGGGCTAAGGAAATGAATAGACAATTCTCTAAAGAAGATAAACAAATGGCCAACATACATATGAAAAAATGCTCAATATCACTAATTATCAGGGAAATGCAAATCAAAATCATAAAGTAATGCCACCTTACTCCTGCAAGAATGGCCATAACAAAAAAATCAAAAAACAGTAGATGTTGGTATGGATGTGGTGATCAGAGAACACTTCTACACTGCTGACGGGAGTGTAAACTAGTACAGCCATTATGGAAAACAGTGTGAAGATTTCTTAAAGAACTAAAAGTAGAACTACCATTTGATCCAGCAATCCCACTAGTGGGTATCTACCCAAAGGAAAAGAAGTCATTATACAAAAAAAGATACTTGCATATGCATGTTTATAGCAGTACAATTTACAACTGTAAAATCATGGAACAAACCCAAATACCCATCAATTAACAAGTGGATAAAGAAACTGTGGTGTATATATATGTGTGTGTGTATATATATGAATATATATTATATATGAATATATATGATATATATTATATATGAATATATATGATATATATAATAGGAATAATATTATATAATATATAATAATATATATGAATATATATGATGAAATACAATTTGACCATAAAAAGGAATGAATTAACAGCATTTGCAGCAACCTGGATGAGACTGTAGGCTATTATTCTAAGTGAAGTACTCAGGAATGGAAAACTAAACATCGTATGGTCTCACTGATATGTGGGAGCTAAGCTATGAGGATGCAAAGGCTTAGCAATGATAAAATGGACTTTGGAGACTTGCGGGGAAGACTGAGAGGGAGGCAAGGGCTAAAAGAGTACTAATATGGTGCACTGCATACTGCTTGGGTGATGGGTGCACCAAAATCTCACAAATAACCACTACAGAACTTAATCAAATACCACCTGTATCCCAATAACTTATGGAAAAATTAATTTAAAAAATAATATAAAATTTAAAAACATTCAATAAAATACTGACAAACCAAATCCAGCAGCACATCAAAAAACACCACGATCAAGTTGACCTCATAACCAAGATGCAAGGCTGGTTCAACACATGCAAACCAATAAATGTAATTCATCACATAAACAGAACTAAAGACAAAACCACATGATTATCTCAATACATGCAGAAAAGACCTTTGATAAAATTCATCATCTCTTCATGTTCAATAAACTAGGCATTGACAGAACATACCTCAAAATAGTAAGAGCCATTTATGACAAACCGACAGCCAATATCACATTGAATGGGCAAAAACTGGAAGCATTCCCCTTGAAAACCATCACAAGACAAGGATGCCCTCTCTCACCACTCCTATTCAACATAGTATTGGAAGTTCTGGCCAGGGCAACCAGGCAAGAGAAAGAAATAAAGGATATTCAAATAGGAAAAGAGAAAGTCAAACTGTCTGTTTTCGGATTACGGGATCCTATATTTAGAAAACTGTTGTCTTAGCCCAAATGCTTCTTAGGCCAATAAGCAACTCTCTCTTCCTTTTTCTATAGTCAGTTCCCTTGAGCCATCATCAGCAAATGTCCCCTGTGTTGAAGAAATAGAGTGTATTCAAATAGGAAGAGAGGAAGCCAAACTATCTCTGTTTGTGGATTACATGATCCTATATTTAGAAAACCCCATCGTCTCAGCCCAAAAGCTTCTTAGGCTGATAAGTAACTCTCTCTCCATTTTTCTAGAGTCACTTCCCTTAGGCCATCATCAGCAAATGTCCCCTGTGTTTAAGAACTCATGTGATTATGTTCCCAGGGATAATCTCCCCATGTCAAGGTCCTTATGTTAGTCACCACTGCAAAGTCCCTTTTGCCATGTAAAATACTGTAATCACAGTTTCTGGGACCAAGGTACAGATATCTTTGGAGGCATTATTCTGCCCTTTGCAGACAGTAAAAGACAACATAGTGTACCACATTAGATTTCTTATAGTGCTTCTTCCTGGAATGACAAACGTCATTTCCATTTATGTTTTATTGGCCAAAGCAAGTCGTATGGGTATACCTGATTCCACAGTGCAGGAGTATGTAAACCACATGCAAGAAAGACTATGGAATATGACAATGATCATACACTCTATCCAAGAGAGGCCAACTGCTTTACTGTGACACAAGGACACATGGAACTACTCAGGATGCACCATGAAAAAGACTTCAGGGTGCAGAAAATATTAAGATGGGCTTCTGTTTGGAAGGGAACTTTTTATATAGTGTAGTAATGTAAATAAACTACAAGTGCCACAATAAAGGGTCAGACAAGTATCATAAAGGAATCTCATTGTAAATCATCTGAAAAGATTCATTCATTAGTTTGAGGAAAGCCATGGAAGGTGTTTATGAGAGGTGGCCACAGAAGATGGAGATTTATAGCCAGATATTTTTCTCTTCATCTTTTAAAATCAGGCATGTGTGTCGGTTCCACGTGGAGGAATTCCTGACCTCTCAGTCATACCAGGGTAGGTTCAATACCTCTCCTCAGTTTCCATAATAATGTGATCTACATTTGTAAAAAACCCAAAACCTTGTTATGTCATTATGTACTTTTAAGCAGAAAATTGTCTTTCTTATGCAGGTATCATATTGTAACATAGTTCATTGAAATTGCTCAATAAACTTTGAATTAATAAAAGGATTTAAAGTCAGTGAAGAGCTGATGAATGGAAATGGTCTAAAAATAAGTGAGACAGTATGTTCGCTGAAATATTGAGAAGTTAAAAGAAATTAGACCTGAAAAACATGTAATGAAGTTGAATTAATCCATTTCTTGGGCTGAACATAATACCTATCACCTACTAAGCTCAGGCATGAGGGATAAAATGAGAAAGGGTCTATCCCATTAAGTAACAATGTAGTAATGTTAAGGGTGTTCAGGTTTTTGGCATCTTGGACAAAGAATTGAACAAAACACACAAATACACACAAATAAAGCAAGGAAAGAATGAAGCAACAAAAGCAGAGATTTATTGACCAATGAAAGTACACTCCACAGAGTGGGAGTGGTCCCCAGCAAGGTGGTTAAGAGACTGGTTACAGAATTTTCTGGGCTTTAAATATCCTCAGCACATCTCCCATTGGTTACTTGGTATACACCCTATGTAAATGAAGTAGTGGCCCACGATCAGTCTGACTGGTTGCAGGAGGGGACTAATCAGAGGCTGAAGTGAAGACACAAGTACTTTCCATTTTTCAACTGCCAAGCAGAAAGAAAGGGGAGGGTTGCAAAGGGTCCTTTTGTTACTTGGAAGTGGAAAGTTGGGGGTTTTCCTCTTGATTTAGTTCTAGGAAGTCAGTATGAATATGCCTTAGGTTTCCTTCCTCCAGACCCTATTGTGCCCTCAGTAAGCCATGTCAGGACATCAACCCAATGTACCCTATCCAGGAAAACTATAGATGCCAAATAAATGTTAGATAGATGCAAAAAGATAGCATGAACTATGACGTTAATGTTTAAACAAGCATGTTGATCCACTATAATTAGGGTTAATGTACTATTCAACAACTGTGCCTATATACGTTAACCTTTCTCCTCTCTTTAAGAGTGGAACTCGTTTCATTGACACTTAAATGAGAAAATATCTGTCATTTAAATAAACACTTTGTTTTAAACATAGCTTTTCAAGATCATAAGAAATACACATTAAGCTTGTGCAAAAAAAGACATTATCCACCGTTTGAATCTCTGTGCCCATGTTTCTATATTTAGATTACGTGTTTTACTTTTCACATTAAAAGTGTAACTACTGACCATTTACTTATTGCTGAGAACTCACAGACACTGATATTATAAATATTTAAATAAGTAAAAATACTTATTCAGAAAGAAAAGTTTTAATTCAAACTAGAGACCTCACCTTCAAGTAGGTCCTGGCCTCTAAGCAGCGGAAGTTACACTCTCGTTTTCATCACTTCCCCGCTATCCGGGTTGCCTTATTTTTCAACATCTGCCTGTCTTAAATTTTCCCTCCACAACAATTAGGAACATTATGTGTGGTTTAGCAAAAAGCCTAGAAGTGATTTCTTTGTGGTTAGAGAGGCACAGGAGCAGAGTGTGCTGGCTCTTCCAGTGTAAATGTGTTTCCTCGGCGCTCCTTCCATTCATGCATACTTTTAGCTGCCACAGATGGAATCTAATTCACTGAAGAAATTCACATCATTGTGATTCTCTGAGCATCCATGAATTAAACCGGCATTTGCTATTATAAACCCCTATCTTTAGGATTTTATAATAATTTTTTCTGAGAAATATAATTTGATACAGAATGACACTGAATGGCAGCTAGAGCAGTACATCTTTTGGTGGATTTAAATTAAAACAGAAATGAAGGCCATTTTACCAGCTTTAATTTACACAGCTGCAAAGATGTAATAAAAGATGTGCTAGACCCTGAGTTTATTCCAAAATGCTGTCTGTTACACTGAAGCAGTTTGTACACCATCAAAGCTCCACGGAAGCATTGAGCAGGAGCACTAATATATTTCCTTAGACCCACGTGATGCCTCTCTCTCCTGTGTTTATGCAAAACAAACATTACCCAACAAAATTCCCTTTGCTACTGCACTCAGCACTCCTTCAAATAAAATGCCTATTCGGCAAAGTAGGCTAATCCCTATGCCCTGAGCATTCTCTGGTACAAATAACTAAGCATGTTTTGTCAGTGAAATAAGCAGCAGCCTTGGTCTTCCTTTTCAACCCTAGATACTTCCATTTATTTTCGATGAAAGAAAATTTAGCTTAGAAATCCAGTCATTATTATCACTGCTACGAGCACCATCATTATCATCTCAGGGTATTAAAAATGAAACAAACTACATTAGCAAGGATTCTGCTGCAAATAACCTAGAATATTTGACTTATTTGAAGCTTAAAGGAATTAAAAAGAAAATATGGTTGCCCACAAAATTTTGGAAGGGCTGAATAAGTCACTCTGTGCTTTACTTTCAGAAATTATACTAGAATGATGCTGCCTGCCAGAAGAGACGTGAAATCTGTTACACTTGTGAACTGAGGAACCAGGAATATCCCTCTGGAATGAAGTTCACTGTGAACTGCCAGCCAGGATCAAGACCTGCACCCTGCCTGTGTTGAAATTCCATCATGAAATGAACAGCACAAGTCTTCTCAACGCTCAAGATAGTTACAACCCAGCATTTCCATAGGAAAACCCAGTGCCTGTCCTCTCACACCTACCAGAACAAAAGCATGTGCATCTCCAACAGCATCAAAGCCTTTGCTTCACTCCTTCATCTGTATCTCACATCAGCATCTGATGCCTTGAATCCAGATCCCATATGGAATCCTAACTCCCAGGTAGTCTGGTAAATCTTAATGTTTAACTATCCAGTTTCCACAGAAAAGGAAAACATATTAGAAGACTTTTTTAAAAAACATATTTGGTTGTAAAAAAAAAAGAGAGAGAGAGAGAGAGAGAGAGAACATACTTTACATGACAATACAGTACACATAAATCCACATATGCAGATAGACAAAATCCTTTTTGCTATTGTACTCACCACTCATTTAACTAAAATTGCCCTTTCAACAAAGTAGGTTAATCCCTATGCCCTGAGCATTCTCTGATGAATTTAAGTGTATTTTGTCCATGAAATAAGCAGCAGCCTTGGTTTTCCTTTTCAACCCTGGATATCTCCATTTATTTTCAATAAAAGAAAGTGTAGCTTAGAAACCTAGTCATTATCATCATCATACAAGTATATTTACATGTACATGTTCTAAAATAACACTAACTCTCCCTAGGTGTGAGGCACCTCGATATTTTCTATTCTATCTACTATTCTGTTCTATTCTAACTTATATTTTCACATTTAGTACAGGCATTTTATTAGAAGGAGTGCTAACTGAGTGCAGTAGCAAAGGGGATTTTGTTGGGTAACATTTGTTTTTCTCTGGAGAGAGATATGCCTGTATTATAAGGATGGTGAAATAAATATTAACCATCAACCTACCATATCTAACACAGAATGTTAGGGATAATTTAGTTTGTTTTTTTCTTTTTTTTTTCCTTTCCTCCTTTTTTTTTTTTTTTAACTTTCACCAATCAGACAGAAAATAACAGATGTTAGCAAGGATGCATAGAAAAGGGAATGTAATGTATTATTGGTGGGAATGTAAATTAGTACAATCTCTATGGAAAACAGTGTAGAGATTTCTCAAAGAATGAAAAATAGGACTTCCTTTTGATCTGGAAATCTCACTACTGTGCATATACCCAAAGGAAAATAAATCATTACATCAAAAAGACTTGTATTTTTATTGCAGTAGTATTTGTAATAGCAAAGTTATGGAATCAACCAAAGTGTGCATAGATGGATGACTGGATTTTTTTAAAAGTATGTAATGGAATACTACTCAGCCATTAAAAAAAATGAAATCATGTCTTCTCCAGCAAAATGGATTGAACTAGAGGCCCTTATCTTAAGTGAAACAACTCAGACACAGAAAGACAAACACTGCACATTCTCACTTATAAGTGCGATCCAAATAACATGTGCATGTGGACATCAAGTGTGGAGTGATAGACGCGGAAGACGTGGAAAATGAGGAGGTTGGAGGTGAGTGAATGGTGAGAAATTACTTAATGGGTGCAATGTACCTTACTCTGTGATGGTTACATAGACAGTCCAGGCTTCACCACTATGCAATATATTCATGTAACAAAATGGCACTTGTACCACATACACTCATAAAAATAAAAATAAAAAACTTAAAAATGTTAAAAAAGATAATTTAGTTGAATTCACTCATATTTTAGACAAGGAAATGAAATAATGTTTCTAAAATCAAATAATCACTTTAATAGTAGCAAATTTGAAATCAGAAATTAGATCATTTGGCATTTCATTCTAGAGACCTGACATTCATTCTATAGTAGCTTATTGAGTTCCTATCACACACTGACAGATTTACAAACACTATCCTGTTTCACCCTCAGAAAATCCTGAGACATAAGTATTATTATCTACCTGTCAAAGAAGAGAAAATTGATACTCAGATTAAGAAAAAAAATCTCCCCAAAGCTTAACTGTTAAGCCTGGGGCTCAAACCCTAAATTGTGAGACTGTGGGGGTACCTGTCTTATAATCCCATCCCCACATTATCATTTAGAGTGTGTGCTATTCAACATCTATGATTACTACCAATACTAGTAATGCAACTAAAACTAAAGGGAACTGATAATGATAAAGTTATTTATTATGGATCCATTGTTTATGAGTTATAATGTTACGTGTACTATAAAATTAACTTAATTTCCCGAAAGGAAAGTTGTATTGCTCCTACTTTATAGGAAGGATGTTGTCAATCAGTGAGGTTTACTGCAACCCTCAAAGTCACAGAACCAGTTATTAGCAGAGCTTGGATATAAACCTGGATTTACTTGACTCCGTGCACAGACCAGGCTTCCTAAATCAGCTAGCCTGACTCAGTACACACAAACTCTCAAACCTTAATTTCTCATTTCATGGAAGTCACTATCTAAGGACTATAAGAAAAAAACAAAACAGAACAAAAATACTATGACAGCAAAAATTCATAGCACTTCCTGAGTACTTCACATACTTCTTAGGTATTTGCCCATTATCTGTTAGCATGTTCAATTTTCAAAATAAAAGAAATAATATGTACCACAAAACTTTCATTGATACAGAGACTTTTATTAATCCTGTTGCATATCTTGCTTATCTGAGGCCAGTGAAGTTATCTAGCCAAGGCTACATAGCCAGGAAATTGTAGAGGTGGATGTTGAGACAGGGAGTCCAGCCAGAGGCCGAAGTTTATAGAAACACAAATAATAGTGAATGTGAACAGTCAACATAGGGAGGTCATATCTGTTTGGGGTGCACAAAAGTTTATGGAGGTGAAAGCATTGGATATGTTAGGTAAAGGATTAGTAGAAATGAGCTGCGTTATAAAGAAGACAGAAGAACTGTTCCTCGTTCACTTGTTAGTAAAAAAATAAATACATAAATAATCCTAAAAAAAACTCACAAAGGCCAGAAAAAAAGCAAGGCTTTTACATGGAAGTTATCTTAATTATACATATCACATATTTCTGGAAAATAGTGAGATAAACTTAGAAAACTGAGCTGCAGCCCAAAGCTGGAAGGCTATCTGAACACTAAGCAAAGGAATTAGACTTAACTTCATTATGTCAAAGATGAGCCCTTTAAGGAATCAATCAGGAAATATTGATTGATAATCAAAACTGATTCAGGACTCCATGACTTTTTCATGCTGTGACTTCCAACTGGAATCCCTTTCTCTCTCCCTTCTTTTATGCCTGTCAAATGTCCTGAACCAGGATAAAGCTTATTCATCTTTAAGGATCTGGTATGAACTTCACATCCTCCTGAATATCTTTTTAGAACTCAGAAGTTCAGATTAAATGTAGCACTTCCCTTTTATTTCAATACTCATAGCAGGAATCTATATTAAAATATTTGGTTTATGTATCTTTCTCTCAATCTAGACTGTGAGTTCTTTGAATACAATTGTGAATGTACAGTGCCTGGCATGTAAACACTTACTAATGGATGGGTAGAATAAATTTCTGAATTTGAATGAATTATCTCAAACACTAATTTAACACATCCTCTACTTTAAGAATTAGTGTTCATTTGAGTACTTTTATTTTTTCTATTACATTGTTTCTCAATATCTAGATGAAAGCAATGAATGTGTAGACAAAATATCTAGATGCTCACACTTCATATATTTATAGATAGATGTAAAATATATATATAATTGCATAATAAGTGAATAACATTGAATTATTCATGCACTTTCAGTCATGTTATGAATAATTAAATGGATAATATTTATTATTCCATTATATATATATATATAAATATATGAATCAATTGTGGCCCCCCAAATTTAAATGTTGAAGTGTTAACTCCCCAATACCTCAACCTCAGAATCTGATTGCATATTTAGTGATAGGATCTTCAAAAAGATAATTAAGTTAAAATGATGTCCTTAGAACAGGCCCTAATCCAATATGAGTGGTGCCTTACAAGAGGAGGAGATGAGATGACATACAGACAAACAGAAGGCCATGAAGACACAGGAAACAGAAAACCTAGGAGAGTGGTCTGGGAGAAGCCAACCCTGGCAACACCTCCATTTCAGACTTTCAGCCTCCAAAACTGAGTGAAAACAAATTTGTGTTCTCTAAATCACCCAGTCTGTAGTTCTTTGCTATGACAGCTGTAATGAACTTGTGCCATAAGCATTAGAAGGCAAATAAATGAGGTAAGTCAGTAGCCATTAATTCTGACGCTGAATTATACGTAGGCACATGGCTTGCCATTACTGAGGTGCTATCCTTGGGGGAACATGCTTTTGCTGCTCCTTACTGTTGGAGCTAAGTGGGGTGGCTCTGGTGTCCACACAGCATATGGCACCTCCGTACCAAATGTGTAAGTAGAATGCAGTGATCCAATTTCAATAGTAAGAAGATAAACAGGCAGAAATGGGTACATGGATGTGAGTGTGGGGGATAGAGGAGAAAAAATGAGCAAAGGCAGTTTCCTCACTAAAGAGTTATCCACAGGCCATGACGGAGTTGAATAGCTCTACTTACTTCATCCATATGAAGACATTTCTAGTGTGTTCCATATCTCTACCTCCTCTGATGCAATTTGTCCGCTCTATCACATCAGAATTTCACTTCTACACAGATTTTTAGTGCTGGAGCATGGTGCAGATGAGAGAAATAACCATTTTCCCCTCTCATATTCACTTAGAGCACCAATTTTTTCTAAATTATTTCAAGCAGCTCACTTCAAATATGTGTTGCCCACTATAACTATAATAACCACTGATATACTGGCAAAATCACACTTCTGGGACACATGGCTTTGAATGATATACTTCAGAAGTTTGAGACTTGCATTCAGGATATAAGCTTTGAAAAACAGGTTATTCAAGTCTTAGAGTAGCTGAATCTCAGATCCCACTAGTAATCAAACCCGGAGAGAGTTGGTCCATGAATCAACCTCAGACTCACCTTTGATTCAGTTACAGCAGGGCCTTTTATGTACAAACTTTCATAAATTATTTATTCAAGTTTTATCATGCTTGTACTGACAGCCTCTCAGCAAAATTAGAGGAAGAGTGTTGAATTGATGAATTAATTGAACTATTAGTGCTTTGTATCTTTCCCAGACACCAACCTACCCTGCTAAATCCTCCCAGTGCCACTAGATTTGCTGGCCTCCCCTCAATCCAGTAAAGTCTCTAATCTTTGCCAATCTTTCTTTTTAATTTGCAACACTGAATGCAGAGCCCAAGTTTGCCACCAGGTAGTTTGTGCTGTTTTCTGCTCCCCCATGAAGAGATTCATTTCCTGGAATTAATTTCAACCATGATTCACTGTCACCCATCTTCAAATGTCTCATAGACATTTGATCTAGATTTTTCTTACTTTTATGAAAAGGTAGAATGTCTTCTCTGTCTTTTTATATCCTAACTACCACATTAAAGTCCATTATTTCTTGAACCCATTTCAATGAGGCTACTGTCACCTTTTCTCCATTGAAAAGGGTCATGTCCAAGTTATGAATGACCTCACAATGTCAAAACCAATGGCCAATCATAAGGGCTCTATTAATGGCCTCTCAGAAACAGTGAGCAGTTGGCTGTCTCCTTGTCTTCATATACATTTTTACTATCCTCAGAGACACTGCCTTCTTGATGCTTTGCTTCTTACCTCATTGGCTATTTCTTCTCAGTCTTTGCTGGATGTCCCTTGGTCTGACTTCTAAATATTGGAACGCACAGTGCTTCACAGTTGGATATTCAGAACTCTGTTCTCAACCTACACTCATTCTTTACAAAGAACTCATTCAGCTCTACAGCTTCAAAGGCCTTCAGTACATCAATATTGGTGTGATGCGAGGCTTCCACTGAAATTCCAGAACAGTGTATCTACTTACTTAGTCACCATCCCCACTCAGAAACCTAATAAATAACCCAAACCTGATGTGATTAAACAAGCACCCTTGCTCTGTCACCAATCCCCAAATCACTCTTCTCTTTCTCTTCTTTATCTTGGTAAATGTTATTACTATTTACCAAGTTTCAGACAGAGAAGTATGAGGTATTTTGATCGTTTTAGTATTTCATTACTAAAAAACTTTACAATCAGTCAATTATACCTTCAGAATATATTCCCCTAATTTGGCTATTTTACTACCTCTCTGACCTCCACCACCTAATTAGGTCCATACCCTAATTATTTGAGGCTGTTACTAAAATGGCCTCCACCCTGGTCCTCCATCTCCACCCTTGCCTGTTCCACATGTTCTACTCCCCACCTTGCAGAGTGTTTTTTTAATATTTAGAAACATTTTATTCATGTAAGTAACTGTATTGTCAAAATAATCTTATAAAATAAGAAATCAATTTTCTTTTTCCAAAATCCTTTAACAGTGTCTCACACATTTAATAAAATGTAAACATCTTGTTTTGGCCAATAGGGACCTTCAGGATCCAACTCTTCCCCACATCTCCTTGTCCAGCTTCAGGGCAGCCATGTGGGTCTCCTTCCTGCACAAATCATCAAACTCATTTCTGCCTTGAGTCCTTTGCTTCTATGGTTCCCATGAAATATTTTCCCCCAGATAGCCACATGGGTTGTACCCTCCCATATTCATATCTTTACTGGCCTAATCCCTCTTCAGAGGCCTTCCCTGACCCTTATTACAATACAGACACCATCAGCCCCACTGTTGGCAAGTTCTTCAAACTTTTATAAAATGCATTATATTCAGTGACTCTTCTTTACATGAAATTATACTACATATGATTGTCCTTTTCTATCTCCTCATCTACCCTCAAAAATACTTTGCTTGTTAATTGGCTGCAATGTTTCAGTATTCACAAGGTAAAGTTTCTTCAATTAGTATCTGATTTGCACTGTATGTGCATGGGGAGGAGTTGGACTAGAAGGTCCTTGATATAAATCTATTTCATATTGCTTCAACATATTTTAAAACCTGCTTCACAGGAAAGCAGTTTTATAACCAAAATTACAGTCTCTGACTAACTGCTTTTGTAGATTTGCATTGCAGTACCTGAACTGTGCCTCCATATTTATATACTACACAATATTCCCAGAACCCAGCTAGCATTGATAGAGAAAGGATGACAGTCAATTGTCAAATGTTCACTTCAGGAAAACATTCTACAACAATTCTACTAATCAGTGTTCTCTCAGTAATGCACTTTCAATCAGCAACGCATTTTCCAAATGTATTTATAATTTCCTAACCCATGGAATAAAGCACAAGTTATTCATGAAAATAATCATTAGAACTTTCAAAACCAGTTTTTAAAAATAGTCTGTAGGTGCATATGCAAGAGCTGCCCTTGCTTGTCAATACCAAGTGGGCAGTCTGGCTAAGGAGATAAAGGAGGATTGCAAACACATTTGTGGCTTCCTTACAGTATTGTGTAAGAGGGAATTCATCTCCAGCTGTCTTTGGGTTGTTAACCATTTAGCTAAAATTAATAGAAGTATAAAATCAGGGATATTTGGTGGAGCAATTTCATAGGTCAAATATAAATTTACTAGGAGGACATAAAAAATATTAAGTTTCTATGTCTAGAAACAGGATCATAAACATGATTTTAAACTCAGGGAGCGAGATTTAAAGATGACTGTCGCTAAGAAAGCAAAGGCTTACAGAAACCTGTACACAAGCATGTCAGTGAGTGTTTGGCACTGTTTGAAGAAGATGCGTGACAAGCAGCAGGTGTGTGCAGCAGCAACAGATGTGTGCAGCCCCAGGAGGGACGACGGACTATGGCTCAGAGACATGTACACATGCTGTGATTCCGGTTATTCGATCACAAAGCCCACCCATTCTAATTACGACCACATGTGCTTTCCTGTGCAGATTTTTCTACATTGAGAACAAGCAGTGCTGACCACGAGGATTTTCTGGTTCTTCTATGTTTCCTTTTCAAAATGCAGACTTTTATGCCCTGAATCATTGGCCAAAGTCTGCTCTAATCTATGACTCACCAAAATTTGTTACTGGATGTGCAGAACTAAGGAGTAGTCCACAGGTCAGAGTAACATCTTCATATGAATTCCATTTGTTGAATTATTTCCTGAGGGACTAGCTTTTCTTCCAAACCAATATCTGAACACAAATACCTCTACTTCTAGTGTGGAACTGAGTTATAACTTAAGAATATAAAGGCATCTGATTCATTTGATTGAACAAATTGAATGCCTTTATGATGATGAAGGAAGTGACAGATTTGAGATTGCAGAATGAAACAGAAAATGACTGAAACAAGACAAGAATGTAGTATATATACACAATGTGAAATACTATTCAGTCTTAAGAAAGGGAAAAGTCTGTCATTTGTGACAACATGGATGAAACTGGATGACTTTACGTTAAGTGAAATAAGCCAAACACAGAAAAAAGTATTGTATGTTTTCACTTATATGTGGAATCTAAAACCTGGAGAGTGGAAGAAATGAGGAGATGATAATCAAAGGGTATATAGCCTCAGTTACGTAAAAGGAATAAGGTTGATTTTTTTTAAATCTATTGCACAATGTGGTGAATATAGCTAACAATTTAATACTCTACACTGCAATATCACTGAGTAAATCTCAAATGTTCTCATCATGAAAAAATCTAATATTTGAGGTTATAGATAGATTAATTAGCTTGATTTTTCATTTCACATTGTATTCAAAAGTCATAACACCACTTTGTACCCTATAAATATGTACAACTACCCAAATACCTCTATTTCTAGTGTGGAACTGAGTTATAATCTAAGAATATAAATTTGACAATGTATAGTAAAGAACAAACAAATAAATAAATAAAAAGCCTATATTGAGACCACACAAATAGCACTGTAAAACATAAACAACTTTTTCTATAGAAATTTTAAACCAAAAATTTTTATAAAATGACAAAAAGAAACATTTATGTATATAGTATATGTATCTCATATATAGGCAGACACACATATAGTGAAGGATATATGTAATTATATATGTATATTTCTTTATCTATATGACAGTCTATAACGTGTATCAGCCCTTTGTAAGTTATGATAAACTTTCCATAGGTATTTATTAAACTGAATTAATTAAACTAAATATTGTAATACTGGGGGTACAAATCACTCAAAGAGGAAGTAGGGAGGAATTTTGAAAGTCCAGATTACATTAGAGTTGTGCCGAGTAAAGACTCTGATGGAATCTTGATCTATCAGTGCCTTCATATTGAATAAATATGGGATATTGGGAAAAAAGTCACTTCACAATGATTTTTCAAGATAGTCCTTAGCCCAAAATAGACCAAACCTTGTAGGTGCTATATACATATATCATATAACATATAACATATATTATATGTGTGTGTGCGAATGTACATATATATGCCTGTGTACATATATGTGTATATATATTTAAATATATATTTATTTGTAAAATATGTATATATAACCAACACTAACATAGTTGCAGGTGACAGGACCCTGAGACTCCAAATTTGCTACCCAGGAAACTAGGTACAACACCACAAGAAAACACTATGACATAATCTTGTTGATAACCAAAGATATTAAGAACAGATACAACACAGGCATTCCTTGGAGATATTGTGGGCTTTGTTTCAGACCACCACAATAAAGTGAATCATGTGAATGTTTTGTTTTCACAGTGCATATTAAGTTATACTTGTGCTATACTGTAATGTATTGTGTGTAATAACACTATTCCTAAAAAGACAATATATAGACCTTACTTTAAAAAATGCTTTATTGCTAAGAAATGCTAACAAATTGGGCACATGCTGTTGAAAAAATGGTGCTGATAGACATGCATGATACTGAGTTGACATAAACTTTCAATGTGTAAAAAACACAATATCTGTGAATCACAATAAAGTAGAACACAGTAAAACAACATATGCCTGTATAGCACTTGCCTCAATTTCCTCTTCTAAGTCTCAAATGAAATGCAGCTAATTGATGGATCCGGAATATGAGCTGCCAAGGAGTTGTAAAAAAATTTAGCTTTCAGGTTCTGCAGCAGAGGACGTACTACAAAGAAATAAGTGCCAATCAACCATATTCCCGAGTCCAGTTTGGCTATTTGGCATTCTGACGAATCTTTCTATCTGCACTTAAAACCCAAGTAAGGAGTAATGTCAGGGAAGATGGCAGAGAAGGAAACACTATGAATCCATCTTTTTACCTAGAAAACAATTATGCTGAACAGAAACTGTCTGAAGTAGCAATTGAACCTCTGGAGTACATTTAATGCTTTCAGCTTCCAGAAGAAGGCTTCACTGGGAAATTGTGGTTCATTTTGATCAATTGCAGTGACTACACACTCTCTACCTCACAGCCCTGTGGGGGGCAGGTAGGCCCATCTTTCTGGTGCAGCCTGCTAGAGCTAGGGTGAGAATTCAGGACCTTGTCCTCTAAATGTTGGAGTTTTGTGTTCCGACTGCTGATGGCTGCTGTTGCTTGCTGAGGTTAGGACAGAGAACCTGGCTGTCATTGCTTCATCTCCAACTTCTGGAAGTTTCCAGGAGATTTACATGAATGGCACCTGTTTTATTTCTTTATCTTTTTTGGCACCCAGGCATTTAAACATTAGGACATTTAAAAGCAGCAGTGCGTATGGCAGAATTTGTAAAGTCACCTCACATGCCAGCAGTAATGTATTATGCAAAAAAGTCAAAACAATTACTTTAGTTTTCTATCAGTTCAATCCAATGCAATTAACTACTGCTCTGCCCAATATTGAACCCACAATCCTCATGAACACATCAACTCTTCCATGAGAGTCCCGGAAGTTTTTGTGTAGTCAAATGGCACAAACTCTAAAGTTATCAGAATCCTGCATTCAGGAGAATCTGTCAGGGTCCTATCCATGAGCTCCCCCAAAGAAGCAAGAATTGGACTGTAGCTAACCACAAACTGCTTTTTGAGAAGAAACAAAGCAAACAATAACTGTCTGCGGTTGAAAAAGTCCGAAACAAAATTTAAAAAGGCCAACGACAAAATTAACAAGGAAATTTGGCTATTTCTGTGGCACACAACAATTGAACATAATAAGTATTATTGCTGATAGCATATACTAAGACATATCAGAATTACAGGAATCTCATACAATTTTGGAACACATATTATTAACACATGTATGTAAATATAACCCAAAGAATGTTAAAAACAATTTCATGTTTGACAATGCTTCCTGTGTGACTTTAACATATCAAATAAGTCAAATATGTCTGCCTTGGACTTCAGGGGCCCTAATATACAAAAATTAGTTTGAGGTCAAAAGACTAAACTTAGAATTTGGAAAGCTTGTGAAATATCAAAGATTTAAAACACTTGATATTATAAAGTATTATAGAATCACAAGTCACTGTAAAATAAGTCACTTGTTTAGCCAAAGTGGAAATGCAAAGATTTTATAAAGCATAAAATCTTTACCCTTTGATATCAAGGAGACAGTTTCCCAATAGTAAGATGCATTAAAGGCAGCATAGGCCAAACTGGATCTGTCTCTCTCATTCCTCTTTTTTCTTTTTCTTTTTTTTTTTTTTTTTTCGCAGTTTACTCAAAAGGTAAACAAAAATTCTTCACTATCCCTTAATACTATACAAAAATCTTGTTCGAAAGAGAAAATCAAATTTTATCTTTGCATAGTATATTAACACTAAAGCTAATTTTAATGAAATTTTATAAACAATTCCATCTGGTGAGATTTCTATAAATCTTCTATAAACTTTCATAATTTTCTCATTCTTTTCCCCAACTTTACATCCTTCTTTGCAGTCCTTCAATTGCAAACAATCCTAAAAAACCTCTAAACTAGGCAAAATTATTTTCTCTTTTAATAAAAACTATGTTTCTATGTCTTCTTCTGAACTTTTTACCAAAAGCAAATCTTACTTTTAAAAATAGCCTTTGCCTATAGAATTGCTTCTTTCACATCTAATAGTTTTAATTACATAAATAATGACTATTCTAACTCAGTAACCCTAGTTCCAGTGAAAAACCTAGGATTACTTAATTTCATATAACACGACTTTAAGATTTTAAATTATTGAAGATAATTTTGAAACTAATTTTATTTATTAAAGATTACTAACATCACATGAACTAAAAGCCATTCATCATGAAAACATTCTTGTAAAACAACATAAAAGAGCCTATGTGGCCAATAATTATTCCTTCTGCACTTTAGGCAAATAATCAGGCCAAGTATAATAAGACTAAAATTGATTTCCAAATCAATTAGTCCCACTATGATTTGTTGTTGGTAAAAATGGGGGACTGGAGAGAGAAAAGTTATGTTTCAAAAGAAACTATAGTATACCTGCTATTAGATTCTAGCATTGTTCATTATTTTTGAGTTTTTATGATTTGTCCACAATTTAGATTGTATCCTGAATTCTTTGCTGTCTACAAGTCTCCAAACTAGTTATTTCAAAGGTTTGTTCGATTTTTCTCGTTTGGAATCACTAGAAATTAAAACTGATTTTCTTAAAGTCCTGCAAACTGCAGGTAGACAAAAACTTCAGGATAAATAACAGAAACATATATATATAGAAATAATACAATCTTCATGCCTGCCTGTTGATGTACTGACTCCCCAGCAAGTTCATTTGAATACCTGATTTGAACTATAATCTAGAAAACTGTCATATTGCCACTGCAAACTGAAGACACTTCAGAGACTAGAAAAAACAGTCTATAGACTGACCGCTCCCACATATTAACCTTTGTTTTCCTTGTTTCTCTAGAAATAACCTCTTACTAAAAATCTGTTTGCTTGCATCACATATAGGGGCCTACGCCATGCAATGGCACCTCCTGGAATGGGAGACAGTGGTTTAACTGAACTGGTCTATTCTCAGGACTGACTAGAAGAAGATATACAACAACATACTTACATTTGTTCTTTTCTGTTTATTTCTATTTGTCTTTTCACTCCTTTGTCTACCTCTATCTAACAACCTCTAATCCAAATCTTTCCAAAGCTATCAGGAGGGCTTTTAATATATGATTTTTTTTTTTAAGTTTCAAAGTGGGGACTGAAAGAAATCAAAATATTTTACCTCCACATATATTTCTTTGACATATTTTGAAATGGCTACAATGGAGCCAGCAGACAGAAGTGGCCTTGCAAATTTGTCTTTAGTGGGGGAAATGTGCATCTGTAGAAAATCACTACTAATGTACCCAGGTCTTTCCTTTCTAGGCTTTTCCTGGATCTAAGAGAGATTGAGAGTTTTACACCTTTAAAAGCCTGAAAAGAAACACTTACCATCAATTTTCTCTGAGGACTGCTGCTTATGAGACTTCATGTACATAACAAAGCCACCTTTGCTAGCCAGGCCTCTTCCTTTCTCCCTGTCATAATCTGTCTTGCACTAAACCTGATTTAGCCACATAATCTGTTTTTGCCCATGCTTTAAACCTGCATTCTTTCTGCATCTTTGAGATGATTCATAAACTTCTGTACCTTGTTGAGGACTTGGGTCTTTATTCTGAAAGCTCCCATAAATAAAAGTTAAATAATTTATGTCTTTTCTCCCACTAAAAAAGTCCTTGATTATGTTGAAGAGATTTCCTTCTATGTCTAAACTGTTGTGTTTTTATCAAGAAAGAATGTTGTACTTTATCAAGTGCTTTTTCCACACCAATTAAGATGATCATGTGGTTTTTATCTTTCATTTAGGTAATGTGTGTATCACATTGATTAATTTGTGTGTGTTAAACCAGTCTTTCATGTCAGAGATAAATTCCACTAAGTCTTGATTTATAATTTTTTTGATGTGTTATTGGATTTGGTTTGCTAATATTTTATTAAGAGCTTTTGCATAAATGGTCATCAGAGAAATCGGCCTGTAGTTGTCTTTTCTTGTGAGGTCTTTGGCTTAGAGATCAAAGTGATTCTGGTTTTATATGATATATTCGAAAGGATTTCTTCTAGCTGTACTTTTTGAAAGCATTTAAAATATTAGTATTCATTGTTATTTGAATGTTTGGTAGAATTTAGGCATGAAGCCATCTGGTCCGGGGGTTTTTTGCTGTTGTTGGAAGGTTTTTGATAACATCTTTAATTCCTGTGTCTGTTATTGATCTAATCAGGCTTTATATTTCTTCCTGACTCAATCCTGGCAGGTTATGTTTTTATAGGAATTATCCATTTTCTCTGTGTTATTCAATTTGTGGGCATATAATTACTTGTAATTTTCCTTTATGACTCTTTTTATTTTGGGGATATCTTATAATTTGTTTGATTTGGTTTACTTGAATCTTCTTTCTTTTTTCTTAGACTAGCTGTGAAGTTCTCAATTTTGTTTTTTTCAAAAAAGTCAACTACTAATTTTATTGCTTTTTTCTCCCTATGGTCTTTCTTACTTCTATTTGATTTATTACTGTTCTAATTTTTATCATTTTCTCCTTTAAGCTATCTTGGGTTTTATTTGTTCTTCCCTATTTACTTTCTTTAGAAATAATGTCAAACTAATTCTTTGAGATTTTCTTTTTTTTTTATTTATTGCTGTAAACTTTCTTCTTAGAATTATTTTTACTGCGTCCCATAATTTTTCGTATGTTGAGTTTTCATCTTTGTTTGCATTACAATAACTTTTTAATTTCCCTTTTGATTTCTTGTTTGACCCATTGATTATTCAGGAATGTATTTTTAAATTTTCATGTATTTGTGGATATTCAAATTTTCCTCCTCTTATGATTTCCAGTTTCACATTGTTATGACCAGAGAAGAGAGTTTATATGATTCCAATCTTCTAAAAGATGTTAAAACTTGTTTTGTGGTCTACCATGTGATCTCTCCTGGTGAACGTTCCATGAGAACTTAAGAAACTGTGCATTCTGCTGCCCTTTGGTAAAATCTTTTGAATATGTCCATTCAGTTCATTATGTTTTGGGTGTTGGTAGCAAAACCAAAACTAAACAAGTGAGATAACATCAAATTAAAAAGCTACTGAACAGCCAAGAAAACACTCAGTAAAGTAAAAAGACAAATAATGACATAAGAAAAAATATTTTCTAACCATTTATCTGATGAGGAGTTAACATCCAAATATATAAGAGACTCTTGTGACTCAATAGCCACCAAAAAAACAACAACAAAACAAATAGCCGTACTGAAAAGGGACAATTGCCTTTAGTAGACATTTCTTCAAATAAGACATACAAATGGCCACTAGGTATATAAAAAGATGCTCAGCATCGCTAATTACCACAGAAATGCAAAGCAAAACCACAATAAGATGTTATCTCACACTCATTAAGCTGGCTGTAAGACAGACAAAAAAAATAGCAAGTGTAGGTGAGATTGTGAAGAAATCAGAGCCCTTGCATAGTGTTGGAGGAGATGCAAAATTGTGCAGCCGCTATTAGAAACAATATAAAAATAAATACAAATAGAATATCATATCATCCAGAAATCCCCTTTATGTGCATATATCAAAAAAACTGATATCAGGATGTCAAAGTGATATCTGCAATCTCATATTTATTGTAGCATTATTCATGATATCCAAGATATGGAATTAATCTAAGTGTCCATCAGTGGATAAGTGGGTAAAGAAAATGTAGGATTTAAATACAATGAAATTGGTGACAACATGGATGAACCCAGGGGATGTTATGCAAAGTGAACTAAGCTAGTCACAGAAGGTCAACTATTGTGTGATTCTGGTAATAAGAGGTATCTAAAATAATCAAACTAACAGAAGCAGGAAATAGAATGGTGGATTCCAGGGACACGGGAGAGGGGGAAATGGAAAGTTATTGCTCACTGGGAATAAATGTTCTGGTACGCAAGATAAATAAATTGTGTACAACATAGTGCCTGTGGTTAACAGTACAGTATTATCCACTTAAAAATGTGTTAGGTGTATGGATGTCAATTATTCATACCACAAATAAAAGAAAAACAAACAAATTTTTGGAGATGATAAATATATTTATTACCTTGATTGTGTTAATGATATCATGGGTTTTTGTAATCTCCAGATGTATCAAATTACATATATTTAACATATGCAGGGTTAATGAATATAATTTTACCTTAATAAAGCTGATTTTAAAAGACCTGTCAATAGCAAAATGACATTTTTTTTTCAAGAAATGGTGCTTTGAAAATTGAATATTCACAGGCAAAAGGTTGAAACTGGACCATTACCCTGCAATATATGCAAATAATGAAGTCAATCAAAGACCTAAGCATAAAAGCTGAAGATATGAAACTCTTAGATGAAAATGTAGAGGAATATCTTATATCTTCATGATTTTGGAGTTGGCAATGATATCATGGATATGACACCAAAAGCACTGTTAACAACAACAGAAAAATAGATAAATTGTACTTTGCCAAAATTAAGTACTTTGTGTATTGGAGGACACCAATAAGAAAGTGAAAAGCCGACAGGGCGCGGTGGCTCAAGCCTGTAATCCCAGCACTTTGGGAGGCCGAGACGGGCGGATCACGAGGTCAGGAGATGGAGAACATCCTGCCTAAAACGGTGAAACCCCGTCCCTACTAAAAAATACAAAAAACTAGCCGGACGAGGTGGCGGGCGCCTGTCCCAGCTACTCTGGAGGCTGAAGCAGGAGAATGGCGTGAACCTGGGAGGCGGAGCTTGCAGTGAGCTGAGATCCGGCCACTGCACTCCAGCCCGGGCGACAGAGCGAGACTCCGTATCAAAAAAAAAAAAAAAAAAGTGAAAAGCCAATACATGGAATGAGAGAAAATATTTGCAAATCAGTATTTGTCAATGGGTTAATATCCAAAATACAAAAAATTTAAAATTTAACTATAAAACAAATAGTCCAATTAAAAAATGGGCAAAGGATTTGAATAGACATTTCTCCATAGAAGATAAGCAAATGACCAATTAACACATGGAATATACAAACGACAAATAAGCACATGGGGTCAGGCTCAACATCACTAGTCAATATGGAGTTACAAATCAAAAACACAATAAAATGCCACTTCACACCTACTGGGATAGCAATAATGATAGGAATAATGAAATGGAAAATAGCAGACATTGCAAAGGATGGGGAGAAATTGGAAGTTTCATGGATTTCTGCACTATGTAAAATAGTGCAGCATCTGTGGAGCACACTTTGATTATTCCTTAAAAAGTCAAACATAGAACCCAGCATTTCCACTCCTATGTATATGTCCATAATAACTGAAAGCAAAAGCAATAACTCACAAAAATATTTACAACAATGTTCACAGCAGCATTATTTACAATAGCTGAAAGTCAGTGGGACAGCCCTAGTGTCCATCAACAGATGTACACAGTGTGGTGGACACATATAATGGACAAATATTCAGCCATAAAATGGAAAGCAATTTTATTTGCCACAACATGTACGGAACTTAAAAACATTATGCTAAGTGATGTGTGGTAGAAACAGAAGGGCAACGTGCTGTATTATTTCACTCATGTGAAGTATCCATAATAGGCAAAGTCATAGAAACAGAAAGTAGAATAGAGGGAACCAGAGGCCAGGCGGGAGGAGGAATGTGAAGTTATTGTTTAGTGAGTGCATGGTTTATGTTGAGAATGATTAAGAAGTTTTGGGTACAGATACCGATGATGATTATACAACATTGTGAATGTGTTCAGTGCCAACAAATAGAACATTTTTAAATGGTTTAAAAATGTTATGCCCGACAGGGCACGGTGGCTCACGCCTGTAATCCCAACATTTTGGGAGGCCGAGGTGGGAGGATCACGAGGTCAAGATATCCAGACCATCCTGGACAATATGGTGAAACCCCATCTCTACTAAAAATACAAAATTAGCCGGGCATGATGGCATGTGGCTGTGGTCCTAGCTGCTCCAGAAGCTGAGGCGTGATAATCACTTGAACCCAGAAGGTAGAGGTTGCAGTAAGCCGAGATCACACCACTGCACCCAGTCTGGCGACAGAGCGCGACTTGTTCTCAAAAAAAAAAAAAAAAGAAAAGAAAAGTTATGCCTATTTTACTACAATGAAAAATAAACCTACTAACAGCATCAACTTTATCACTCCATCTAACACAATCCAAACTTTCTTTTTGTAAGTGAAAACATGACCTCCCCACAAAGTACTAGTAGTCTTTGTGTCTTGTTTTAGGGGATGTTCGTTACTTTTTTGTTAATTCTAATTTGCAAATTAACATCATGTCACTTAAAAAATAACTTTTAAAAGAATAACCATCACTATACTCTATATAAAATAATAGCAAAAAGAGAAGAGGAACATCTTGTTTGACAGTAATAAATACGTACAGAACGAGAAGACCAATGGACTAGTAGTGCCATCTTTGCTTCATGTGGCCACAGTTAACACTTCCTTCTTCCACTCTCCATTCCATGTATTCTTTGCCCTCAACTGGAAAGTAAGCCAGTCAGCATTTTTTATCTGGTGGGCTACTAAGCCCTCGTTTTTTCAAATGATTCTCCTGTCTCAGCCACTACTGAGTAGCTGGGATTACAGGCATGTCTTACCATGCCCGGCTAATTTCATATTTTTCAGTAGAGACGGGGTTTCTCCATATTGGTCAGGCTGGTCTCGAACTCCCAATCTCAGGTGATCCGCCCCCCCTCAGCCTCCTAAAGTGCTGGGATTACAGGCATGAGCCACCAAGTCCGGCCTACTAAGCCCTCATTTTTAAGGGGTCCTAAGCCTTCACTGATGGGGTTACACTTGTTTTTCATTAACTTTTACTACCAAAAATGACAGTACTAGTTTGAATCCTAGAGGACTCTCTGGGATCTCTATATTTCCCTCTCTAAGCACAGTGTATAGTTGCAGTCATATGCACCTGTATTTTATAAACTTAGCATCAGACAACAGAGGAGTCCCCCCTCCTGTTTGTTTGTTTGTTTGTTTGTTTGTTTGTTTGTTTTTTGAGACGGAGTCTCGCTCTGTCGCCCAGGCTGCAGACTGGAGTGCAGTGAGTGGCGCGATCTTGGCTCACTGCAAGCTCCGCCTTTCCGGGTTCACGCCATTCTCCTGCCTCAGCCTCACCAGTAGCTGGGACTACAGGCATCTGCTACTATGCCTGGCTAATTTTGTGCGTGTGTATTTTTGGTAGAGACGGGGTTTCACCGTGTTAGCCAGGATGGTCTTGATCTGCTAACCTTGTGATCCACCCGTCTCGGCCTCCCAAAGTGCTGGGATTACAGGCGTGAGCCACCATGCCCGGCCCACTTTTGTATTAGTTGGTTCAGGGCATCAGAATTCCAAACGGTAAATTTTTATTTCTGTGGAAGCATTACAGTTCCCCCAGTGGAGGCATTCTGCTCTTAGATACTAAAATCACTAAACCAGTATAAACTAAGTTCATGGATATGGAAATGAAAATTTTGTGTGGTGATCATTAAGTATAATAGTAGCAGATGCCATTTCACCTCTACCCTTCCTATCCAGAACTCTAATACTCTGAGTATGGGAGAAACTACAGAATGTGTTGATAACTGTTTCAGATAAACTTGCAGGGTGGAACCCTAATCTCAGAAGGCACCACCTCCCACCTGGTGACATAAGTGGTCTGGAATCTTCCATTTTATTGTTCTGTAAGGTCTAAATACATAAAAGAGCATGGTGTTTGGTGGCCACAGCCTCATCTCTTTTACTATTAAGTCTGTAGGACAGAAGTGGTGATGTGTGGAACACTGTGGTGATGAACAAGCATTCAGGACGTCCACGTTGGTGGTGCTAGAAGCTTGATGGACACTGAGTGTAAACCCATATCCAGAAAAAGTTTCCACTTCAGGGGAGGAAACTGCTCTTCCCTCTAGAGTATATTGGGCCCAATTTAATCCCATTTCAAACTGATGTTTATTTCAGTGCCATGCAACTGAAACTTTTCATGGAAGAGTTTCAGTTTATATTTGTTGTCCTGATATAACTATTAAGAGTTATCCCTGTCCTCTCAAAAGCATCCAGATTAAGAGAAAAATTATATTTTCAGCTTCCATGCTGGGGACTAACATTGGTTTCATCTTTTGGCAATTTGGTCTCTAGCAGTTGTATTAGCCAGGTCATCCTTGGGCCCAGGAAGCTAATGCTGTTGAACTTTTACAGAACCTACATCTATATAACCATGCTTGATTAATAAGGATATATATATTTTATCTATATAATATATATATATCCTTTTGGAAAAAACGCTTCAGAGTAAGTGTAGGCCAATCTCAGTTTCCATTTCTATTCTAGTAACCAGTGGATGTCCTAAATCCTTATCTTCAATAGGAGACTCATTTTGGATGAACAATTGCAGTAATTGGAGTTACTTTTTCCATTGTGTGTGACAGACCATCAGACTCTTATTATTCAACAGTATATATATCCTCACTTCCTTTATCCCATTTCTTTTTTTTTTTTTTTTTTTTTTTTTGAGATGGAGTTTCACTCTGTAGCCCAAGTTGGAGTGCAGTGGTGCAATCTTGGCTCACTGCAATCTCCACCCCCGGGGCTCAAGCGATTCTCATGCCTCAGCCTCCCGAGTAGCTGGGACTACAGGTATGAGACACCGTGCCAGGTCCCTTTATCCCATTTCTATTTTGACTACTCCAGAATCTTCTCATTTAAAATTTTGGCTATTAATTGCTCTGGTAGTAAATACTTTATTAATCAAGTTTTTGTGCCATAAACAGAATTTACTATAGTTATTTAAAGCAGTAAATGATGTAATACATCTGTGCTTACAAAGCCCTTGGAAGAGAAGTGTGACCAGCCTTTGTGCTGGGAAAGAAAGGCTACCAGAAACTAACTCATCAGGAGAACTGCAATCTATGACAATGTTGTGAGGTTGGAGCATCTGGAGGCTGCTTTTGGAGCAGATGAGTTGAAGAAGGCAGCACAATAACCAAAATTCAAGGATCAAAAGTCAGAATCAGAGAGCCTCACCATATTGGGAACATGTTTCTCTCCACCACTAGTGAAGCTGGTGCCCTCTATTGGAAAACTGAGTATGGTTACTTCCTTCTTGACCCCTGGGCATGATAAACTGGATGTTGGAATACTCTTGCAGGAAAAAGGGAGCAAAGCAAAACCACACACAAACAGAAAATGTGGTTCCATAACGCTGTTCTGTAGCTACAAACAGCAAAGGAAGGCAGAATATGGCCTCCTTTTCATCTTTACCTTCCAAATCTCACAGGATGATTCTAATTGTTGAAATGTAATTTTTATCTAGAACTCTTGCTGCCAAGAACTATAGCAGCATGGGTTTTTGTTTTTCATGTTCTTCAGTGGAGGAACACACTAAGAGAGATAACAATGGATGCTAAATGCCAAGAGATCATCTTCACAGACACAACAGATTATCAGCACATGATCTCACATGTCACCTTGTGCTTGTGTATGTGAACTTCTTAATGGTAGTACCCATGGCTAAAACAGAACACTTGTTATCTGGAGAGCTCCCAAAATTTCTTCAATTGAATTGACAGATTAAGTGAAAATATTTACAAGTGGGGAATATTTATATCTATAAAAATGATGCTTTTATACAAGGAATGTAATGAATGTGGTGGGGAAAGTTTTCTTCTACATCTTATGTAGGATAGATGAAGAAATCAATAATGTTTTGCCAAGGAGATAGTTCATTCAGTGAAATGATGACATAATAGCTTTTATATGCCTCATTAATTTCCATGGGGAAGAGAGATTTTATATATATTTAGCAGAAGTAGAAAAAATTGAAGCAAGATATTAATGAAAATTTTAGAAAGCAGGCTTTTGGCTCAATTTGAGAAACAAATTTCAAAAATTCAGGAAATACTGCCTTGTGCTGCCACATGTTTTGATTCCTGGATGGTGTGGTGTGGGCCAGGAGGAATGCATTCTTGCTCTGTTCTTCTCAAGCAGACTGAACTACAGCAAAAGTTTCCCAAAATGTTTTAGGAAAATTGTTTCTTTGAAATGATTCTAACTGTTGTTTAAACAGATTCCGAGATCAAATACATTTATTCAATCCTGAATGCCTTCTATTCTTAGTGCAGACTCCTCCTCAGAGATTTGTGCATTCTAATGAAAATTATGAATATCCAGATGCACTAGTATTTACTTTTACTGCAGAAAACTTGTACAATTAAAACAAAACAAAATCAAACTAAACACCTTAAGAAAATGAGAAAACATTGAGGAAAATTTCCAGGACATTGGTCTGAGCGAAATTTTCCTGAGTGATATCCCACAAGCAAAGATAACCAAAGCAAAAATGGACAAATGGGATAAGATCAAGTTAAAAAACCTTTTGCACAGCAAAGGAAACAACAAAATGAAGAGACAACCCCAGAATAGAAGAAAATATTTTCAAACCACCCATCTGACAAGTGACTAATACCCAAAATATATGAGGAGCTCAAACAACTCCATAGGAAAAAATCAAATAATCTGATCAAACAATGGGCAAAATATCTGAATAGACATTTCTCAAAAGAAGATATACAAATAGCAAATAGGCATATGAAAAGGTGCTCAACATCACTGACCATTCAAAAGTTGCAAATAAAACTACAATGAGATAACATCTTACCCCAGTTAAAATGACAATAACAAATGCTGGCGAGGATGTAGAGAAAGGAGAACACTTCTACGATGATGATGGGAATGTAAATTAGTAAAGCACTATGGAGAACAGTTTGGAGGTTCCGCTACAAAGGTAAAGATTGAGCTATCATACGATCCCACTGCTGAGTATATACCCAAAGAAAGGAAATCAGTATTTCAAAGAAGTATCTGTACTCCCACGTTTGTGGCAGCAGTGTTCACAAGAACTAAGATTTGGAAGCCACCTAAGTGTCTATCAATAGATGAATGGATAAAGAAAATGTGGCACACATATACAAAGGAGTACTATTCAGCCATAAAAAAATAATGAGATTCTATTATTGGCAACAACATGGACGGAACTGGAAATTGTTATGTTAAGTAAAATAAGCCAGGCATGAAAAGAAGACAAATATCGCATGTTCTCACTTATTTGTGGGATCTGAAAATCAAAACAATTGAACTCACAGACATAGACAGTAGAAGGATGGTTACCAGAGGCTTTGAAGGGTAGTGGAGGGTTAGGGGGGAAGTGAGGTTACTCAATGGGTACAAAAATTAGAAAGAGTAAGACCTACTATTTGATAGCACAGCAGGGTGATTGCAGTCCATAATAACTTAATTGTACACTTTAAAGTAACTAAAAGAGTGTAAACGGATTGTTTGAAACACAGAGAATAAATGTTGAGGTGATGGATAGCCCATTGTCCATGATGTGATTATTTCACCTTTAATGCCTGTATCAAAGTGTCTCACATAGTCCATAAATACATACACCTACTATGTACTCACAAAAATTAAAAACTAAATATTATTTTAAAAGCATGGGAAATGCTTTAAGGGATCCTGAAAACCATGGTTTGGCATCATAACATGTTTAATTTTGTTTTTTTACCTCATACTATGATGTCTCCACTGTGGTGTGCACAGCATGTCAAAGAGGTAGTAAATGAGAGAGGGGAAGAAAAGTATGAGGGAGGAATAGGAAAGAAAGGGTGAGGAAAAGAAGAAGGAAAAGAAAAACAAGCAAGAAGAAAATGAAATATAAAAAGGAAGAAGAAGAGAGGAATGATCATTGGGATTTATGCACATAATTGGCTCTAAGTTTTATCAATTTTTTTTTCCCAAACCTTTTACTTTTTATTGTAGAATATAAAATACGTCCCAGAAAAACGTCAAAAAAAAAAAAGCATTCCAGAAATTTGCAGATTAAAAAGCTTCAAGTCCCTCTCAGTCTCTTTAAGTGTGTCTGCGTTTGTTACAAAGTCTTTGAGACGATGAAAGATATTCCTACCCAACAATACTGTTTAGATTCAACATGGAAAGTGAGTCTGGCCACGACCTTCCTAACCCCTAGCAGCCACAGTGCTGCCTGTTCTTAAGAAGATCGCTGTCCTAAAAGGAATGATTTTTTTTTTTTTTTTTTTTTTTTTAATTACAATAGTCACAACCTAGAAGTTTTGAAAACAAGGCACTCAGGGTGATTCAGGAGAGTGGCACTGTAACAATGCACTTAAAAATAGGCTATATTGCAATATGATACACTTCATAGTCACCTAGGGAAGAAAATCAATTTGGAAGAAAAGCATGCTCGGTTAGGCAGTAATTTTTCCAGAAACCAATATAATGAACACAACAAAGAATTAGAAACATTGACACTAAAAAATCATTAGATTTCTGCACAGATGAGGGATTTGCATAAATCCCATTTGATGCCAAATGGGCAACATTGTATTGATGCTGTTCTCTGAGGACAGAAGGATTCAGATAAATTATTTTGTGAGTGTAAAACCAGGGGATCTTCTTGCAGTTGCTAAACACAGCTTTGACAAACCATCAAATACAACATTCATGAGCTAACAAAACTCAACCTGTATACCTAACCCTTGCTGGTGCTTCTTGTCTTTCATTAGTAAATGAGTAAAATCAGAATTTGTTTAGATGGAAAACGAGCCTTGGGTTTATGCACACACTGCCTTGGGGAGGTGTGCAAATACATTATTTCAAAGGTAAAGGTTCAATTATAAGCTTATTTTCTAATTGATGTCACTTTACTCTGCAGGGAAAGATGCTCATTAAGTGAAGTGTTTCACAGCTTGGCAGAAATGTAGATATAAAGAATGCTCATGCCTGTGCCTTCCTCTTTCTAACAGATACATCAAGTCATCTAATGGCACCAGCTCCTCATACATTATCGCTTTAATATCCTCAGCTTCCTTATTGTACCACAGGTAAACATTTGCAATGCTTGCACACTAACAGTCTATTTGAGATGCAATTACTATGCTGGCGGTACTCTGGGTCACAAGATGGAAGTGTCTTAAGTAGCAAGCAGGAAGAAAGGTGGAAAGTTTTTCCACATGACTATTTCACATTGAAGCTCCATCAATGTGTCTGGTGTTTTGGGATGCCAGTGAACTCAGGAGAAGCCGCTCTTAAATGTTACAGAGGAAATAAGCCAAAACAGAGCACCTCCGTATTTGATATTGGTCAGGTATTGCCAAGTATTTCTTTTTTTAAAAATAATGCACTAAAAACTGTATTTTAAATTTCAAAGATTTTGAAAATGATGAATCAAAATGTCAAGTATCTAGAAAATTGTTGTGTAAAATTCCCTCCTTTAACTGTGCAGCATTTTCTGATTTCTCTGTCTTTCCCTCAATTTAAAGATAAGGAAACGGAAACTTTGAGAGCTAAACTGCGTTTCTCAAAGTCACTTAGACAGATCATCAAAGTATCTGTCTTGCGTTGCACATTTTGTTATTGAAAGGGGTGTGGGTGAAAGAGAGACTTTTCTAATGGTCAGGAAAAGTAAATAATGCAATGTGAACATTAGACCAGAGTGGAGAGAGTCGGACACTAGCTAGAGTACAACAGAAAGGTACAGACTGGAAAAAAGAAAGAATTTCCAGAAAACCTTAGGAAAATAATGCACAGGATGTGGGCATGGATGAGATGTGCAGCCAGTGAGGCTCATACATTTCAAAGTCATCGCACTTTTCAGCCTGGAAATAATTGCCTGGGTTCTCACAGACTTATCACTGGCCAAGAAAGGCTCGTCTGGCTATTTCAGGGTGGAATATATTATAGGCCTAATTTGCCTCCACTTGAAACTCTGTCAGCTGGAAAACTGGCTGTCCTTGCTTTTGCATTATATCAGTCCATCATGATCTATATTTTGGTAAAAATTGTAATTCTTGACTTTCACAATGCAACACTAAAGCTCTGACTCCTCTCACTCTTGACACAAAACTTCATAAGGAGTTTTCAGTGCAAACTTTAAAGCATTATTTATCTTCAAAACCCTGATTATTGGTTAAAGAGAAAACTATGAAGACCTCTCTTTTACCCACTTGCCTGATTCCTCAATCTGTAAAACATGTTATTCTCGACTCAATATCTATAAAACTACTGTAGAGCTTAATCTCCATGGGAAATTATTCTCATAATAAGAGCTCAGTTTTCTGCCTACATAGTGAAAGTGGACAGAGAAAAGCAAGTAATACCAATAATAGACCTAATTGCAGCATTCCTAAGAAAACAAAACATAGCTACATGATGGCGAGCTAAAGGATGTTAAATTGCCTTACATAGGGCAACAATAAAGAATTTTCTGAGGCTATAGATTTAAGCGACTCTTAGATTACTTTAAAGACAAACACAACCCTGTGTTTGTGGTATTGTCATTTATTTTAAAAGAATAAACATTTGGCTAATAATAATACATAGGATGGGTAGGGACAGGAAAATATCACCTAAATAATGTGACGACATGGAGTTTCTGGCTACAAAACATGAACTTTAAATCTGACTTCACCACTCAGTAGCTGAAGTCTCTTCATATCTCTTAATCTCAATTTCCTATTCCGGAACTTAGTAGTAATAATAATATTATTATCATTTGAGTGTGCTCAAACCAAAGTTTTTCTTTGAATTACTAATTGAAATATGTATGCAAAATCAATGTATAAGCTGCTAGTTCAATAAAATATGTGTGTTAATTTTTAAAGTACTGCAAGCTGCCTTAAAAAAAGGTTTGAAAAACTAACTTAAAGGAACGTACTTTTCTGATTACGGTTTTCTAAAAACAGATTTTCCAATAAAGCTGTATAACTAGAATCACTGATTCTTTTCTTTGCCACAGAAAGCAATTTAAGGCTGCCAATATGCAGTGTTGTTTCTTACTGACTTGTAAGCAGTTACTCAATATAACGCCTGTCACTGATTCCCATCCACTTTCTTACCTAAATGTTACTGCGTCCCCTTCTTCAATTCCGTTCACAGATGAGCTACAAACCGAAGAATAAATTCTCCCAAGTAGCCGCAGCAATTAAGGCACAGAAGATAATGCACCTAGACCCTAAGGGAGCAAACAAGTACACTGAAGAAGTGAAGAACTTACCATCCCAAAATGTGCGTAATTGGCATATTGATTACTTCAAGCTGAAAAAAGTAGAGAAATTGTAGTTTCAGACAGAGTGAGCTCACTGTTCTTCCTACATGCAGCAAGCCATAAAGATTCCTCTGGGAGGGGTGCCCTCCTCATATTAGGGCAAGAAAACAGCCCTTATCACCAGAGCCTGAGAACTGGGGACTGCAAGGTATCTGAATAATTATACTTACCCAAATAACTCTTATCATCCGCTAGTTTTACACCCCACTTCTATATATCTCCTAGTTCTAGCCCCTAGAAATTCGCTGCCCTAGCCAGATTTTCTTTGTTCTGTCATTTCTTCTCAAATGTATTGTCCTTTGTCTAAAAGGTATAAAAACATCTTGTTTTGATCACTTCTTCAGACTTTACACTCTTTTTTTTTTTTTTTTTTCTTTTTGAGACGGAGTCTTGCTCGCCCAGGCTGGAGTGCAGTGGCCGGATCTCAGCTCACTGCAAGCTCCGCCTCCCGGGTTTACGCCATTCTCCTGTCTCAGCCTCCCGAGTAGCTGGGACTACAGGCGCCCGCCACCTCACCCGGCTAGTTTTTTGTACTTTTTAGTAGAGACGGGGTTTCACCGTGTTAGCCAGGATGGTCTCAATCTCCTGACCTCGTGATCCACCCGTCTCGGCCTCCCCCGACCTTACACTGTTATGAAGAGCCTAATGTACATGTAAAACTAATGAAATCTAGGTATGCTTTTGTTTTCTTAATCTGGTGCCAATTTGGTTTCTAGATCCCGCCAAAGAGTCAAGTGGGGGTTGCAGGTGACCTCCGACTCCCATGCCACACCCTTGGGGAAGTGAGTCACCACTCAGCTTGTCACCTGCAGGAATCCTCAGAGCCCCAGGTTTTCCAGTCTTCCTTATCCCTGACCTCATCAGCAGGGCCTGATCCTTTAATGCCTTAAATCTCCTATAATTAAACCGTTCTTCTCTGTCTCCTTGCTGACATTTAGGCCTCATCACTTCTCTCCTGGATTACTTCTTCAGTGTTCCTGCCTCCAACCTGGCCACTTGTCAAACCATCCTTCTTTCTCCATGTTGAGTCTGTCATAACACACCAAGCTGATTAAGTCACTCCTTTTTAAAAAATGTTTCAATTTTATCCCATCCTTCTCAGAATAAACTCTAAACTCCTTACCACAGACATGAGGCCTCTGGGGACCTGCTGCCACTTGCTCACCTCCCCACATTCCCTACTCTGCACCTCAGCTGCTCCACCCATGTCAAGGCTCTCCCATTCTTTTCTTCTTTTTTTTTTTTTCTTTTTTTTTTTTTCTGAGACAGAGTTTTGTTTTGTTGCCCAGGCTGGGGTGCAGTGGCACCATCTCTGCTCACTGCAACCTCTGCCTCCCAGGTTCAAGCAATTCTCGTGCCTCAGCCTCCTGAGTAGCTGGGATTACAGGTGCCCGCCACCATGCCTGGATGATTTTTTGTATTTTAGTAGAGACAGGGTTTTACCATGTTGCACAGGCTGTTCTCAAACTCCTAAGCTCAGGCAATCTGCTCCTCTCAGCCTCCTAATTACAGCCTCCTGGTGGGATTACAGACGTGAGCCACCGCGCCTGGCAGCCTCTCCTCTTGTTAACATGAAGGTCTCTCCTACTCATGTTTTTAAATTTTCTTAGTGGTTCATTAAAGTATGACTCACATACTAGAAAGTTAACAAGTCAATTGATTTTGGTATATTCATGAATCATGCAACCATCACTGCAGTTGAGGACATTTAGGACATGTGTATCAATTCAAAGAAGCCCTGCACCCATATTCCCCTGTGTGGACAGATCACAGTTTGTTTATCAGCATCAACCGTAGGCAGGTATTAGGTTATTTCTATCTTTTGACTATAAAAATAATGCTGCTATAAACATTCATGTTTCAGCTTTTGTGTGAATATATGTTTCCATTTTTCTTATGTATATATCAAAGAGTAGGGTTTTTGGATCATACGGTAACTCTATGTTTAATCCTTTGAGGAACATCCAAACTGTTTTACAAGGTGGATGTATCATTTCAAATTCTGCCAACAGCGTATGAGGGTTCCAATTTCTCCACATCTTTCCTGATACCTATTATCTGTCATTTGAGTTCTGGCCATCCTAGTGGGTATGATGTAGTGCTTAGTTGTGGTTTTGATTTGCATTTTCCTGATGATTAATGATGCCAGGCACCTCTTCATGTGATTATCAGCTATTTGTAGATTTTGCTGGGAGATAAATCTATTCAGATCCTTTGCCAATTTTTAGTTTGTGTTATTTGTCTTCTCCTTATTGAGTTGTAAGAGTTTTTTTATATGTTACTCTAGAAACAATTTGCTTACCAGATATATGATATGCAAGTATTTCCTCACAATCTGTAGTAAGTCTATTCATTTTATTAATGATGCCCTTTGAAGCCCAAAATGTTTAATTTTGATGAAGTTCAATTTACCCAGGTTTTTTGGTGAGGTTTTCTTGGAGTTATATTTAAGAGTATTTTGCCAAACCTAGGATCATGAAAATGTAGCTCATTTTTTTTCTGAGTTAATAGTTATAGCCTTGAATTCATTTTCAGTTATTTTTGTGTATGGTGCAAGATAAGCATCCAAATTCATTCTTTTGGATATTTATATCCAATTATCCCTGTGATGTCTATTAAAAAAATATTTTTCCCCATTCCATCGTCTCGGCAAGCTTGCAAAAAGTCAGCTGACCACTTGGTTTTATTTCTGGGGTCTCAGTTCTGTTCCATTGATCTATAGGTGTTTTCTTGTGCCAATGCCTTGTTTGGTTTGGTTTTGTAATGAGATATGAGACTAGGTATTTCACACTCTCCTACTTAGTTCTTCTGTTTCAATATTCCTTGGTGATTCCATATCTCCTGCAATTCCGTTTATTTTACAATCAGTTTTCAATTTCCAAAACAGTCAGCTAGATTTCTGACAGGCATTGCATCAAATCTGTGTGTCAATTTGGGAAGTATTGCCATCTTCAAATTATTAAATCTTCTGCTCCATGAATACAAGATGATTTTCCATTTATTTAGACTTTTAATATTGTACAGGAATGTTTTTGTAGTTTTCAGGGTACCAATTTGTATCTCACAATTAAATTCATTTTTAAGTATTTTTTTGTTATTCTACTGTAAATGAAATTGTTTTCTTAATTTTAAGATTGTTTATTGTATCACATTGAAATATAATTAATTATTTTTATTGACCTTGTATTCTTCAAACTTGCAGAATTTGTTTATTAGTTCAGATTATTTTTGAGTGTACTCCATATCCCAGGTCATGGTCATCTGAAAATAGAGATAATTTCAATTATTTCCAACATAGAAAAATTTCTTTCTTTTTCTTGACTAATTCTCTGGAGAAACAAATACAATAAAATGTTGAATAAAAGTGACTAGAATGAACATCTTTGTCATTTTAAACTTAGAAGAAAAATATTCCATCTTTCATCATTAAGTATAATGTTAGCAGCAGGATTTTCATAGATACCCTTTATCAGGTTGAAGGTGTTTCCTTCTATTCCTAATTTGTTCAATACTTTTGTCATAAAATCGTGTTAGATTTTGTCAAATCTTTTTTCTGCAATTAAAGAAGTCAAGTGAGGCCGGGCGCGGTGGCTCAAGCCTGTAATCCCAGCACTTTGGGAGGCCGAGACGGGCGGATCACGAGGTCAGGAGATCGAGACCATCCTGGCTAATACGGTGAAACCCCGTCTCTACTAAAAAATACAAAAAACTAGCCGGGCGACGAGGCCGGCGCCTGTAGTCCCAGCTACTCGGGAGGCTGAGACAGGAGAATGGCGTGAACCCGGGAGGCGGAGCTTGCAGTGAGCTGAGATCCGGCCACTGCACTCCAGCCTGGGCGGCAGAGCAAGACTCCGTCTCAAAAAAAAAAAAAAAAAAAAGAAGTCAAGTGATTTTTCTTTGTTATTCTATTGTATATTGCATTAATTTTCAGATGTTAGAAATTAGAGTAAGATTTTTCTAGGATTTTGTATTCATAGATTTGTTTCAATAAATACATTGGACATTTTTAGAATTTTGTGACAATTTACAAAAACCTGCTCTCAAACCGTGTAGCCTAGAAATTACAAAAAAATAAAAAATAAGAAAAAGTTAGATATGTCACGAATGCATAAAATATATGTAACTATTAACCTATCATATGATTTACTACTATAAAATATACACAAATCTATTATAAAATGTTAACATTTACTAAGACTTTTGCACACAAATGCTTACAGATCAGCCATAATGCCATTCACAGTCAAGAGAGATGTAAACAAATGTAAATATGCAGTATTAAATCATTACTGCATACAATGAACATACTGTACCACTGTAATCATTTCATAACCACTTCCTGTTGATATCATGGTAAGCTCAAGTGTTGTATCTGCTTAAAACACCTTGTGACGCTCATCATCTCTGTGTGAGCAGTTCATTTTTTCTAGGAAATTGCACATGACAGTATAAAGTGATCTTTCCTGGTTGTCAGGTATTTTTCATCATGTTTAGTGCAACAATATAAACCTTAACACCATGGGACCCATACAAAGTGCCACTAGTGATACTGGAAGTGCTTCCAAGAAGCAAAGAAAAGTCATGGCATTCAAATAAAAAGTTGAACTGTTTGATGTGTACTGTAGATCGAAGTCTGTAGCTGTAACTACCTGCCATTTCAGACAGACAACTTGTCTAGTAAACAGACTATGTAAACTCACGCTATTGATAAATACAGTAGAATACTGTAAGTATATTCTCTCTTCCTTATGACTTCTTAATGACATTTTCCTTTCACTTACTTCCTTGTAAGAAATACAGTGTATAATATATATAACATACAAAATATGTGTTAATTGATTATTATTTGTAAGCTTCTGATCAACAGAAGCTGAGGGGTGTTAAATGTTATATGTGAATTTTCAACTGCACAGTGAATCGGCACCCCTAGCCCTTACATTATTCAAGAGTCAATTGTATTCTATTGTGGACTTTTGTATCCATATTTATATTAAAAAAAACTCTATAGTGTTTGTATCTTGTGAGAGTTTTTGTCTCATTGTAGTACTGGCCTCATAGAATGAGTTAGGAAGTGTTCTCTTCCTCATTTTTTCAGGAGAAGCATTTGGTAGATTGGTGCTACTTCTTGCTTAATCATTTGGCATGGAATTCACTGATGAAGTTGTCCAGAACTGATCTTTCCTATGAAAAGCTTACATGGGTAGTTTCTTTTTTCTAATTACTTATTCAATCTCTTTATTTCTTATACATCTGTTCATATTTTCTACCTCTTCTTGACTCATACAATTATTCATAGTATTCCTTTGTAATTCTTTTTATTTATGTAAGGTTAGCAGTAATGTATTCTCTTTTATTTCTGATCCTAGCAGTTTTAAACTTCCCTCTGTTGTTTTTGGTTCATGTAGCTAAACATTTGTAAATTTCATTGATCTTCTCAAAAAGCCACTTTGTTTTCATTGGTTTTTCTCAGCTGTTTATTCTGTTCTCCATTTCATTAATTTCCACTTTAATATTTATACTTCTTTTCATTTGGTTTTAGATTAAGTTTTCTCTTATTTGTTCAGGGTCTTATCTAAAAAGTTAGGTTGTTGATTAAGTTTTTCTCCTTTCTTAATTAGGCATTTAAGTATAATTTTTTTTTTTTCTTTAAGCACTGCCTTAGCAGAACCACATAAGTTTTTGTATGGCTTGATATGTGTGTCTTCATTTTTACTTATCTCAAAGTATCTTCGAATTTCCCTTTTGATTTCCTCTCTAGACCATTGGTTTCTTAGAGTATACTTTTAATTTCCACATATTTGTGAGTTTCCCATTTTTTTTTTTTTTTGCTGTTATTGATTTCCTATTATATTTCTTTGTAGTTGGAGAAGATAGTTAACATTATTTTTTATCATTTAAGCTTACTGAGATTTATTTTATAACCTAAATATAATATGGCCTACCCTGAAGAATGTTCCACGTGCACTTGATAATAATGCATATTCTGTGATTATTTGGTGGAGGGTTCTCTAGATGTCTATTAAGTTTAGTTGGTTTATAGTATTGTTTAAATCTTCAATTTCTTTGTTATCTTCCTAGTAATTTGATTGATTATTAAAAGTGGGATACTGAACTCTCCAACTATTCATTTTTAATTGTTTATTTCTCCCTTCATTTTTGTCAAATTTTCCTTCATGCATTTTGGAGTTCTGTTGTTAGGAGCTTATGTAATGACAATTGGTATCTTTTTCTGCAGATTGTCACTTCCTTAGCTGACACATTACAGGGTAAGATTAAATTAGTATAAGCATGTAGCACAGAATTGACTCAAAGTGAAGTGCACATATTGTGTTCATGGTGCTCCGTGTACACCTCCAACACAAAACCCTTTATTTTTAGCTGTTTGTATGCTTTTCATGCCTACTAGAACATGCACCCTTTGAAACAAGGCTACGTGACTCATTATAAGTCTAGTGACTGCCATAGTTCATGGCATTTTAGATGAAAATAGTATTCAATGAATGAATGAATGGATTTTGAAAATACTGTGATGTAAAGAGAGAATGCATGGCACATAAGGGCAATTATAATTCAAACTTTTCACTTCTGTCTTTAAGGAGAAAGGTCAATGGTTACTAGCACACAGGTTTTTAACTACCTCTCTAGCATTGTTCACTTGAGGAAATCACTGAACCTCACAGAATCTCAGTTTCTTTATTAGTCAATGCACTTCCTATCTCTCAAAACACTTCATGGAAAAGAAAAGGACAAAGAATGTAAAAATATTGCCAAATGTTAAGGTGTGAAATGGGGATGTCTATTGAAGGCGAGGCTGAGATAAACCTTTGGCTTTGCAATTTACTATCTTCAAAACCTTGCGTAAGTTACTTCTAAGGTTTGTTTCTCTGTCTGTAAAAATAGGATAGCAAGAGTAACCTTTAAAGATTGTTTTATATGGCATATGCAGGGTGCTCTCTGCAGTACCTGACTCACTGAAGATAGCACTTACATATGAGGTATCATTATTACTGAAACTGCTATAAATACATGATATTTCTTAGATGTCGTGGAATTCTAAGGCAGTGGAGCACATTATTGTTACGAAGAGAAAACTTCACCCACGAATTCAGCAAAAAAAAAAAGACATAAAAATGCTATTTTTATAAAAAGCAAAAGGACAAAAGTGGCATTCATGCCTATTTCCTAAATAAAAAATGCTGCATGTGTGAATAAAGCATTATGATAAGAAGTTTAAAATAATTTTTAAAAATAGAATAGAGAAAATTCTGTTTAAAAAGCATGTATTTGCAAAGACATATCAGTGATTATGATATCACTTACTAAAAGTAAAGGAGTTCTCCCACCAAGTAAGCATAGAGAAAACTTCACCAAATACTCATGATTTCTTTGGATAATCCTGGTAAAGTGCTATGAAGATAAAGTAACTTGCTATGCGATAACTTAGTATCTTAAAAATATTAAAAATATTTATATCTTGTCTCATTTGAAGATGACTATGAAAAACATGGTTGTTGCTTGCTACCAAAGCAACCTTTTTTGAACACACAAGTCTATAGCATGAATCGTTAGTTTAATCAGAAAATCATTTCAGGCACCTAGTGTCCATAAAAATGAGCATTATTTTTTCTCTCCTACCTTATCCAGCCCCTTGATGCTTCTATACAAATGTTTCCTAGAAGTTTCCACTCCCTCCACCACCACCCCCAAAACTCTGTAGGAGAGACAGGACTCAGTTATGCACCAAAAATGAAATTAAATGTGATGATTTGTCCTCTGGAATTGTACTGTACATAGACATATTTGGCATGACCCAAATACCGGCAGAAAAAAATGCTAAATCTCTCTCATCCTCAAATACCTCCCAAGAAGGAATTATGTGACTGGCTTATGAGAACCAATGCATAAGAAATTACCGTAAATTAGACTGTACTTTTTAAGGAGAGTAGATGACATTTCAAAATCCAGTGTCTTCAGGGTGGTCCTTCTTAGCTGGCATCTGCAGAAGGCAGCTGGGCTTCTAGAAGGGCACTGAGTCTGGAGTGGGGCTGCCTGGGTGTAAATTCCAGCTTGCTGCTTACTGTCATGAGAATTTAGACAAAGAATTTAGAGTCTCTGTTCCTCAGTTTCTTCTTTTGTTAAATAAGTTAATAAAAGCACCTACTTTCTACTTTCTGGTTATCATAAGAATTAAACCAGTTAATACATGTGAGAGGCTTAGAATATTACCTGACACATCATAAGTGATATATAATTAATTATCTGTTCAGTAAAATCAGTGAAGGACATACAGATAGTTTTTGAACAAATATTATTTTAAAAATATACCAGGCACAACTATTAAATAACCATTTTGAATAATTCATTAACTCAATTATTTATTGAATATCATTAATCATGTCAGCAATTAATTATATTAATCATAAACATATTTATAATCACCCCTTAAAAGGAGACACAGATTCTACCCTTGAGAGATTTACATACAAAAGTTGAAGGAGCCTCTATGAGAGCTTCAAATTTAAAAGTGCAAAATTGTATGTAACTGGTCTACTCATGCCAATTTGTAAAGATCATTTTACAGTGATCCTTTGATCAAAGAAGTGGAAGAATTTATGTCCTTTTGAATTTCATTATGAGATCATATGTTTTCATTTAAATAGAAATATGCTTTTCAAAACACACCTCAGTACTTCACCTGCTGTCTGTCACCTAATAATATATTTCTTTATTCTATATGACTATTTTTTCTGCCAATATAAAAAACCATAGGTATTATATCAGATATCATGTAATATATGGTATAACATATAATTTATATATGACATATTAACATGTCATGTTTTCATATGACAACATGAAAAATCTGAGCTCTATAAATTATTTTCTGCCTAAGGAATATCTATTACATATGGCATAAACTTCAGGTACAGCCCACTGAGCATGGACATTTCTGGCTACTGTCTTGCGTAGTTGAAGAGACACAGTGTGTCTTTGCTCCCTGAGAGAAGCCCAACAACTGCCATCCAGAAAGTGCACTCTTAAGGGGGCTTCCATGCACGTAGATGAGTGTTGTAGACTGTGCAGATCCATGGAATGCCATACACGTAAATAGTAGCCCTCTTTTCCACAGCAGCAAAATCCATCCTTGGCAGAATTGAGACAAAGGCCAAAATGGGCATAGGGGCCTGAACGGGACTCTAGACTCAGTGGTCAGCACAGGCAATTATTTCTCCTGTATACATAGGTGGCTTGAACACACAAGCAGAATTTAAACCACACACACACACACAAATTATTACTGATTCCAGAAGTTTTGAAGTAACCAGCATTCAAATTAATAACAATTGATATTAGTTATTGAGCAGCTACAAGAATGAGATACCAAACTAAGTGTTTCATTTATGTCATTCACTAATGTAACTGCATTAACATCTACTCTATTACATGTAAGGACACTAAGAGTCAGAAAGTTAACAGACTCTCCAGAGCTCATGCAAAAGCAACAGGCTTAGGTGATAAGCTCTGGGCCTGCTGAAGCCTGTGCCTACAATCCAAAATGCTATGCTGCTCTTCAGCAAAAGGGGATTATCAATCTCCACTAGACTGTCACTCCCCTCCTCATTCTTCAGTTTTACATGAGCTTCATGAAGCTTGACCTGCATTTTGGGTGTCTTAAGTGGCAATCATGAGCCATATTTTTTCATGCTATTTCAAAATATAGCACAATCTTCAGTATATATTAAAACTCAGACATATACATCCAATTACCAAGTGTAGAGATGTTAGAGATAAAACCTAGAAGACTCAGACATAAAAGAAAGTGAGAAACAGGAATGAAAGGGAAGGTATAATGTTGCTAAATGAGAGAGAAGATGTATTTCTGACGAAAGACAACATACCAAAGGGTTGTCTGTTTTTTGTTTTTTGTTTGTTTGTTTGTTTTTTTACTATACTTACACATAGCATTTCTGCAAGGAATAAATCACCAGGAAATGCTCTAAGATAAATATTTTGAGCTGACATTTAACTGCCCAATACCTAGCCAAGCTTGACAGGATATATTATTTTCCATTTGCAGTTTTATGAGACTTCATCTTCCTCCAGTAAAGTGATGGGAAATGAGAAGACACAAAACCATTGTTTTTTTCACTTTTCTCCCATTTGAAATGCTCTTTGAGTGATACCCCAAGTTCAAATTTCTGTGGTTTGTATCTAACTCTTTTTTACCCCCTTTGACAGTGATTTTTACTGAATTATATCTGAACATCAACCTTTCCTGAAATGTCTGTTTTAGATTATAAAAACCCTCATAGTTTATCACATAAGAGAGGGCTATGAAAACAACCATGAAGACTTAGCAAACATGCTCTCTGCTACCAATTTACAAGGATGTAATTAGGAAAATTAGGTAGCCTGCCCGAGGTCACACACTCAGTAAAGCACAGTGCTGGCAGGGCTGTCTGACAGCAGCATGTATGCTCCTGGTTGTGAGACACTAAGCAGTGTCTCTGGTGATCCATTTCTGTATTTTAAATATGCTGGAAAAATATTGCTTATTCAAAAATATCTTGTGCCAACTTCCCACTTACTAATCTCAATTTGGGAGTGTCTCTTGCCTTCTCTTGATTCCAGTGAAAAGAGAATTCTAGGGCAAAGGGGAACCGTATTGACCATTACGACTACTGAGCTGATTAAACAATGAAGTATTCATATTTTGGCACACATCCCAGAGAGGAATAATCCACCTTGATTCCCCTGTCTACCTATCCTGAGTTCCATTTGGCGTCCTTTGCTTTTCTTGCCAATTGTGGCTACTAGGAAAGATTATAATGGCAGCATGACACTACAATTGCAGTACCCAAGCCAACTGACCAATTTGACATTCATTCATTCATTCAACAAATATTTGTTGAGTGCCTATTAAGTACCTATTGTGGATACAGAAGGAAACAAGAAATGAAATGTCTCATATTTTATGGCAATAAATAAAGCAGTTATATAATATTAACAAAGAAAACTTAATCACATAAGCAAATAAAAATAAATTTTTATTACTGGAAATGCTGTGTAGAGAATGGAAATACAATGATGTGATAGTGGCAGACGAGGCAATTATTTCAGACAGTGTTCACAGAAGACCTCCTGAGCATTAACATTTAAGCTGAGACCAGAAAATACATCTTGGGAAAGATATTTCCAAACAGAGGACACATCTAGTGCTTCCTCTGGACGTCTAGTGCTTGCATTAACTTGGTGTCCCTGGGCAAGTTTTAACCTTTCTATGCTTCCGTCTCCTCATCTGTAACACGGATACCTAGGGTGTTGTGAGGAGACAATTAGTTAATGTACATAATAGAGTAGCATCCATCACAGAAAGGGATCATTAAAATAACTACTGCTGTCTCTAGCAATTATAATTTTCTCTTCCAGTTCAAGTTTCCCTTCAAGACGTAAGGACATCATGTTGAACTGGTAAGAAATGTTGATTTACAAACACATAGTTTATTTGCATAAACTATAAATACAAGAGTGAGGAAGACAACACATCTCCATTATTCAGAAAATTCTAGCACTGAAGGGCTCAAAACTAAACTGTTTAATTAATATACATATGTCTGTTCTCTTTTGGTATCATCATTTACCACATGTAAACCTTTCTCCAACTTCTTCTCAGGTCACTTTTTCCCTAATTATAGCCTATGTGCATTTCCTCATTCTAACACCATGTAATGAGGTAGCAGCCCCATATTGTGGCAAGTTGGGACTCTCTTAAATTTACTGACTTAGTAGATTATACCTTAATCATATGGGATATTTCTAACCTTGCAAAATTTATACAATTACACTTTTTTTTGAGATGGAGTCTTGCTCTGTTGCCCAGGCTGGAGTGCAGTGGCGTGATCTTGGCTCACTGCAACATCTGCCTCCTGGGTTCAAGGGATTCTCCTGCCTCAGCTTCCCAGGTATCCCAGATTACAGGCATGTGCTATCACGCCCGGCTAATTTTTGTACTTTTAGTAAAGACAAGGTTTCACCATGTTGGCCAGGCTAGTCTCGAACTCCTGACCACAGTTGGTCTGCCTGCCTTGGCCTCCCAAAGTGCTAGGATTACATGCTTGAGCCATCACACCTGGCCATAATTATGCTTTAAAACCTTCTAACAAAACACTTAATATGTTCACTTCTGATCTTAAAATATCTTCTCCAATGCAACACATTTCTATTCTCTTCAGTATTATAAAATACTCCCCATTCTGTTGTTTCTTATTCCAATTTTATTATCTTCTTATTAAAAAAGAAAGCTTCCCCTCCAATTTTCCACTTCTTTTCTCCACATCAGTACATTTCTAACAGGCATAATTTAGGCAGTATTTCTTTACTGATGTTATTTACCTGATTATAGATGGTCTAAGTTCAAGAGTTCTAGAGTACAGCTGTCATTTAGGATTTTCCTAGTTCATATACCTACATAAGACAATTTGAGGTGATTTTTTAAATTTAAAAATAATAAAATAAATTATTACCAATAATTTAATTCACATATAACTATATTATATTAAACTAATTAAACAGTAACCTAATTGTAGAATATGTAAAATAAAATTCTCTTGCTAGTAAACTAGTAATGGATTCTGGCCAACTATCTGCCAAACTCAAGTAGAATTTGCCTGATTGTACATTATTAAATGAATACCTATAAGGACATGATGCAAACATAATAATTATAAAATAAATCTGTGCTTGCACATCCATGTCAGTACAGAGTAGTTAGTAGGAGACCACCACTCTTATGAAGCATACATAGGACAGCCAGGTAAAGTATGAAATCATCTATTCAAAATCAATAGAGAGCTGGTGAGACAGAGGAAGCTGGAGAGAGGAAACAAACTTCAAGAGGGGATCTGATTTGTGCAGCCACATTTATCCTGAGTTTGTGCAGCATAATTTCTAGAAGGCTTGAGAGAAAAAAAAACTATGTAGTTAGAAAGCACAAAGAATGGAGACCTTGAGGAAATATGAGACTCTTAGTTAAAACTATAGAGGGACAATGGAAATAAGAGGCAGACTTGGTCTATATCAAGCATACACACCAGCCTTGACTGCACACGTCCCTGAGTGGACAAAGGTGATGGCATCCTCCTTTATCAGACTCACCTAGGGAAGAGCAAACTCTCTCTAAAGAAAGATAACATTCTAAAGTTTTTGTATGTAATGCACAGCATGCAATGAAAACTTATTATGCAGAAGAATGAAAACAGACCCCTATTTCTCACCACATACAAAAATCAACTCAAAATGGATTAAAAGCTAACAGGTAAGGCCTGAAGCTGTACAACCACTAGAAGAAAACATGGGAAAATAGCTTAGACATTGGTCTAGACAAAAATTTTATGGCTAATCTTTCAAAAGGCAACCAAACAGGCAAACTAAAAAAAAAAAAAAAAAAAAAAAAAAATAGGCAAATGAGACTATATTAAATTTAAAAAGCTTCTGCACAGCAAAGGAAACCATTAACAGAGTGAAGAAACAATCTATAAAATGAGAGAAAATATGTGTAAACTATTCATCAAACAAGGAAGTAATACACAAAATATACAAGGAACTCAAACAACTCAACTGCAAGAAAACAAAGAATCCCATTTCAAAGTGGGCAAAGGACATGTGTAGTCATTTCTCAAAAGAAGGCATACAAATGATCAACAGGTATATAAGAAAATATTCAACATCAATAACTATCAGAGGACTAGAAATCAAAACTTCAAGAAGATATCATCTTACCCAATTAGCATGGTTATTATCAAAAATACAAAAAAAAAAATGCTGGAAAGAATACAGAGAAAAAAAAAAACTATTTAGACACCATTGGTGGGAATGTAAATTATCACAGTCATTTTTTAACGGATATTTCTAAAAGAAAAAAAAGCCTAAAATAAAATGGCTATACTATCCAGTAGTCCCACTAATGGATATCTAAACCCCTATGTTTATTGCAACACTGTTCACAATTGCCAAGGTATGGAATCAAGCTAAGGGTCCATCAGTGAATGAATGAATAAAGGCAATGTGGTAGATATAAACAACGGAATACTATTCGCTTTTGGAAAAGAAAAATATCCTGTCATTTGCAGCAACACAGATTGAACTGGAAATCATTATGTTAAGTGAAATAATCCAGTCACAGAAAGACAGATATACACAAGTTCTTGTCATGTCATTCGTCACAGAAAGACACATGTATTTACTCAAATGTGTAGCTAAAAAAGTTGATCTCATCATGGTTATTGGAAGCTGGAAATGGAGGATGAGGAATGAAGTAAGGCTGGTTAATGGGTAAAAACATACAGTTAGATAGAAGGGAGAAGTTTTAGTGTTAGCTCAGTAGGGTGACTACAATTAATAATAATTTATAGTATAATTCAAAATAGCTAAAAGAGAAGATTTGAAATGTTTTCAACACAAAGAAATAAGTGTTTAAGGTGATGTATATCCTAATTATACTGATTTGATCATTACACATTGTATGCATGTATTAAAATATCACACATACCCATAAATACACATAATTATTATGTATCAATTAAAAAGAAAAAATACAGCACCATTACAAGCAAAGATTTTCCCCTAAGGGAGATAACAGTGCATTAATTATAAAAAAAGGCAGAAAGACAGAATGAAAACAAAATAAAAAAGAGACAATAAAAATAAGCCTATGTTTGATCCAACTATAAATGTGAACTACCAATGGCTTTTAAATACTATGAGAAGCAAACTTTACAAATAGAGGAAAATCTGCAGACAATAGATTAAAAGATGCACATTTTCATCAGTTAATTAGAGTCTATTTTTAAGTTGAAATTCTAAAATCTAAAAAATATAATGATATATGAAGATAAGAAAAAACTAAAGTGTTCTTACAGCAGATTAGACACAGCAGAAAACAGGATTTGAGAATTGGAAGATGGGTCATTAGAAATGACGAATTGAGACACAGAGAAAAACACAATAAAGGATGCAAAAAGAATATTAGAGATATGTAGTATGCAACTATAAGTGTAATATAGGTTTATTGTGAGTCCCAGAAGGAAAGGAGAGGATGACTATTAGATTTTGTATGTTCAACCTTAATAATTTCGTTCTGAATGCTCAAACAAGATATCTGGATCAGAGAAGTAGTTAGTATTATGTTATGTAATAAGTGCATGCCTTTGTTCACATAGGTCCTTACCTCGGGTAAGTGCCATAGCCAGATGTGAAAAACACATTCCTTTACAGAAGCAACAATAAGACTGGCAGCTGACTTCTCAGTTGATGAGCCAGGAGACAACATAATGATATCCTAAAAGTTGTCAGAGAATATCTCAACTGGGAAATGGATGCCTTATAAAAATATCCTGCAACAATGAATGCGAAAAAATTTATTTTTAGACAAACAAAATTGAGAAAACTAAATCTGACTTTAAAGAATTATCAAGGAGAATATTTTGTGCATATGGAATATAACTTCAGATTAAAAGAAGAAATTTCAGAAGTTAAGAATGAGGAATATAGTGGGTAAATGTGTGAGAAAATTTAAATAAAAATTAACTAAATATTTACTTATAAGGCAATAATAACATTCCTTATGAGACATAAAATTATGTCAAATTAGTGTTTTTTATTCTCTTCAGTTGACAAATAATAATTGTATATATTTATGTTATACTACACGATGTTTTGCAACATATATGTACCTTATGGAATGCCTGAATAGAGGTAATTAACATATGCATTACCTCACATATTTACTGGACTAGATCATAGCTCACAGTAGCCTTGACCTCCTGGGCTCAAAAGATCCTCCCACCTCAACCTCCTGAGGAGCTTGAATTACAGGTGCAAGCCACTGCATCTGGCTCCCTAATATTGTGTGTGTTTGTGTGTGTGTGTGTGTGGTGACAACACTTAAAATCTATTCTCTTGGCAATTTTCAAGTTTACAATATATTGTTACTATGGTCACTTAGTTGTACAATAGTGCTCTTGTATTTATTGCTCCTATGTAACTGAAATTTTGTATCTTTAACCAACATCTTCCCAATCCCCACCTCACTTTGAAGCTCCTGGTAACCCACATTCTCTGCCTCTGTGAGTTTGACTTTTTACATTCCACACATGAGTGAGATTATAGTATGTGTATTTCTGTAACTGACTCATTTCACTTAGCAGAAAGTCATACAGCTTTATTTATCTTGTTGCAAATCATGGGATTTCCTTTTTTTTTTAAGGGTTCCATTGAGTACATATAGCACATTTTCTTAATCCATACATTTGTTGAAGGACCCATAGGTTGATTCCATATTTTGGCTATTGTGAATAATGCTGCAATAAACATAGGAGTGCAAATATCTTTCTGATGTACTATTTTTGTTTTCTTTGGGTATACACCCAAAAGTGTGATTGCTGAGTCATATGGTAGTTCTATTTTTAATTTTTTGAGAAACCTCTTTACTGTTTTCCACAATAGCTCTACTAATGTACATGCCCACCAATAGTGTGCAAGAGTTCATTTTTCTCCATATCCTCACCAACACTTATCTTTTTTTTAATAGTAGCCATTTAAAAGCTGTGAGGTGAGGGGGCGGAGCAAGATGGCCGAATAGGAACAGCTCCAGTCTCCAACTCCCAGTGCGAGCGACACAGAAGACCAGTGATTTCTGCATTTTGAACTGAGGTACTGGGGTCATCTCACTGGGGAGTGCCGGACAATCGGTGCTGGTAAGCTGCTGCAGCCGGACCAGCAAGAGCTGAAGCAGGGCGAGGCATCGCCTCACCTGGGAAGTGCAAGGGGGAAGGGAATCCCTTTTCCTAGCCAGGGGAACTGAGAAACACAACACCTGGAAAATCGGGCAACTCCCACCCCAATACTGCACTTTAAGCAAACTGGCACACCAGGAGAATATATCCCACACCTGGCCGGGAGGGTCCCACACCCACGGAGCCTCCCTCATTGCTAACACAGCAGTCTGCGGCGATCTAACCGCAAGGCAGCAGCGAGGCTGGGGGAGGGGCGCCCACCATTGCTGAGGCTTAAGTAGGTAAACAAAGCCCCTGGGAAGCTCGAACTGGGTGGAGCTCACAGCAGCTCAAGGAAACCTGTCTGTCTCTGTAGACTCCACCTCTGGGGACAGGGCACAGCTAAAAAACAACAGGGGAAGCAGCAGAGGCCTGTGCAGACCCGAGCGACTCTGTCTGACAGCTTTGAAGAGAGCAGTGGATCTCGCAACATGGAGGTTGAGATCTGAGAACGGACAGACTGCCTGCTCAAGTGGGTCCCTGACCCCTGAGTAGCCTAACTGGGAGACATCCCCCACTAGGGGCAGTCTGACACCCCACACCTCACACGGTGGAGTACACCCCTGAGAGGAAGCTTCCAAAGGAAGAATCAGACAGGTACACTCGCTGTTCAGCAATATTCTATCTTCTGCAACCTCTGCTGCTGATACCCAGGCAAACAGCGTCTGGAGTGGACCTTAAGCAATCTCCAACAGACCTATAGCTGAGGGTCCTGACTATCAGAAGGAAAACTATCAAACAGGAAGGACACCTATATCAAAACCCCATCAGTACGTCACCATCATCAAAGACCAGAGACAGATAAAACCACAAGGATGGGGAAAAAGCAGGGTAGAAAAGCTGGAAATTCAAAAAATAAGAGTGCATATCCCCCGCAAAGGAGCGCAGGTCATCGCCAGCAACGGATCAAACCTGGTCAGAGAATGACTTTTATGAGATGAGAGAAGAAGGCTTCAGTCCATCAAACTTCTCAGAGCTAAAGGAGGAATTACGTACCCAGTGCAAAGAAACTAAAAATCTTGAAGAAAGAGTGGAAGAATTGACAGCTAGACTAATTAATGCAGAGAAGGTCATAAACGAAATGACAGAGATGAAAACCATGACATGAGAAATACGTGACAAATGCACAAGCTTCAGTAACCAACTCGATCAACTGGAGGAAAGAGTATAAGCAACTGAGGATCAAATGAATGAAATGAAGCGAGAAGAGAAACCAAAAGAAAAAAGAAGAAAAAGAAATGAACAAATCCTGCAAGAAGTATGGGATTATGTAAAAAGACCAAATCTACGTCTGATTGGGATGCCTGAAAGTGAGGGGGGAAAATGGAACCAAGTTGGAAAACACTCTTCAGGGTATCATCCAGGAGAACTTCCCCAACCTAGTAGGGCAGGCCAACATTCAAATTCAGGAAATACAGAGGAAATACAAATTCAGGAAATACAAATTCAGGAAATACAGCCACAAAGATACTCCTCCAGAAGAGCAACTCCAAGACACATAATTGCCAGATTCACCAAAGTTGAAATGAATGAAAAAATCTTAAGGGCAGCCAGAGAGAAAGGTCGGGTTACCCACAAAGGGAAGCCCATCAGACTAACAGCAGATCTCTCGGCAGAAACTCTACAAGCCAGAAGAGAGTGGGGGCCAATATTCAACGTTCTTAAAGAAAAGAATTTTAAACCCAGGATTTCATATCCAGCCAAACTAAGTTTCATCAGTGAAGGAGAAATAAAATCCTTTACAGATAAGCAAATGGTTGGAGATTATGTCACCACCAGGCCTGCCTTACAAGAGACCCTGAAGGAAGCCCTAAACATGGAAAGGAAAAACCGATACCAGCCATTGCAAAAACATGCCAAAATGTAAAGACCATCGAGGCTAGGAAGAAACTGCATCAACTAATGAGCAAAATAACCAGTTAATATCATAATGGCAGGATCAAGTTCACACACAACAATATTAACCATAAATGTTAATGGACTAAATGCTCCAATTAAAAGACACAGACTGGCAAACTGGATAAACAATCAAGACCCATCAGTCTGCTGTATTCAGGAGACCCATCTCACCTGCAGAGACATACATAGGCTCAAAATAAAGGGATGGAGGAAGATCTACCAAGCAAATGGAGAACAAAAAAAAGCAGGGGTTGCAATCCTAGTGTCTGATAAAACACACTTTAAACCATCAAAGATCAAAAGAGACAAAGAAGGCCATTACATAATGGTAAAGGGATCAATTCGACAGGAAGAACTAACTATCCTAAATATATATGCACCCAATACAGGAGCACCCAGATTCATAAAGCAAGTCCTTAGAGACTTACAAAGAGACTTAGACTCCCATACAATAATAATGGGAGACTTCAACACTCCACTGTCAACATTAGACAGATCAACGAGACAGAAAGTTAACAAGGATATCCAGGAATTGAACTCATCTCTGCACCAAGTGGACCTAATAGACATGTATAGAACTCTCCACCCCAAATCAACAGAATATACATTCTTCTCAGCACCACATTGCACTTATTCCAAAATTGACCACATAGTTGGAAGTAAAGCACTCCTCAGCAAATGTAAAAGAACAGAAATTATAACAAACTGTCTCTCAGACCACAGTGCAATCAAACTAGAACTCAGGACTAAGAAACTCAATCAAAACCGCTCAACTACATGGAAACTAAACAACCTGCTCCTGAATGACTACTGGGTACATAACGAAATGAAAGCAGAAATAAAGATGTTCTTTGAAATCAATGAGAACAAAGATACAACATACCAGAATCTCTGGGACACATTTAAAGCAGTGTGTAGAGGGAAATTTATAGCACTAAATGCCCACAAGAGAAAGCAGGAAAGATCTAAAATTGACACTCTAACATCACAATTAAAAGAACTAGAGAAGCAAGAGCAAACACATTCAAAAGCTAGCAGAAGGCAAGAAATGACTAAGATCAGAGCAGAACTGAAGGAGATAGAGACACAAAGCCCTCCAAAAGATCAATGAATCCAGGAGTTGGTTTTTTGAAAAGATCAACAAAATTGACAGACCGCTAGCAAAACTAATAAAGAAGAAAAGAGAGAGGAATCAAATAGACGCAATAAAAAATGATAAAGGGGATATCACTGCCAACCCCACAGAAATACAAACTACCATCAGAGAATACTATAAACACCTCTATGCAAATCAACTAGAAAATCTAGAAGAAATGGATAATTTCCTGGACACTTACACTCTCCCAAGACTAAACCAGGAAGAAGTTGAATCCCTGAATAGACCAATAGCAGGCTCTGAAATTGAGGCAATAATTAATAGCCTAGCAACCAAAAGAAGTCCAGGACCAGATGGATTCACAGCTGAATTCTACCAGAGGTACAAAAAGGAGATGGTACCATTCCTTCTGAAACTATTCCAATCAATAGAAAAAGAGGGAATCCTCCCTAACTCATTTTATGAGGCCAACATCATCCTGATACCAAAGCCTGGCAGAGACACAACAAAAAAAGAGAATTTTAGACCAATGTCCCTGATGAACATCGATGTAAAAATCCTCAGTAAAATACTGGGAAACCGGATACAGCAGCACATCAAAAAGCTTATCCATCATGATAAAGTGGGCTTCATCCCTGGGATGCAAGGCTGGTTCAACATTCGCAAATCAATAAACGTAATCCAGCATATAAACAGAACCAAAGACAAGAACCACATGATTATCTCAATAGATGCAGAAAAGGCTTTTGACAAAATTCAACAGCCCTTCATGCTAAAAACGCTCAATAAATTCGGTATTGATGGAACGTACCTCAAAATAATAAGAGCTATTTATGACAAACCCACAGCTAATATCATACTGAATGGGCAAAAACTGGAAAAATTCCCTCTGAAAACTGGCACAAGACAGGGATGCCCCCTCTCATCACTCCTATTCAACATAGTGTTGGAAGTTCTGGCTAGGGCAATCAGGCAAGAGAAAGAAATCAAGGGTATTCAGTTAGGAAAAGAAGAAGTCAAATTATCCCTGTTTGCAGATGACATGATTGTATATTTAGAAAACCCCATTGTCTCAGCCCAGAATCTCCTTAAGCTGATAAGCAACTTCAGCAAAGTCTCAGGATACAAAATTAATGTGCAAAAATCACAAGCATTCTTATACACCAGTAACAGACAAACAGAGAGCCAAATCATGAATGAACATCCATTCACAATTGCTTCAAAGAGAATAAAATACCTAGGAATCCAACTTACAAGGGATGTCAAGGACCTCTTCAAGGAGAACTACAAACCACTGCTCAGTGAAATAAAAGAGGACACAAACAAATGGAAGAACATACCATGCTCATGGATAGGAAGAATCAATATCATGAAAATGGCCATACTGCCCAAGGTAATTTATAGATTCAATGCCATCCCCATCAAGCTACCAATGAGTTTCTTCACAGAATTGGAAAAAACTGCTTTAAAGTTCATATGGAACCAAAAAAGAGCCCGCATTGCCAAGACAATCCCAAGTCAAAAGGACAAAGCTGGAGGCGTCACGCTACCTGACTTCAAACTATACTACAAGGCTACAGTAACCAAAACAGCATGGTACTGGTACCAAAACAGAGCTATAGACCAATGGAACAGAACAGAGTCCGCAGAAATAATACCACACATCTACAGCCATCTGATCTTTGACAAACTTGAGAGAAACAAGAAATGGGGAAAGGATTCCCTATTTAATAAATGGTACTGGGAAAATTGGCTAGCCATAAGTAGAAAGCTGAAACTGGATCCTTTCCTTACTCCTTATACGAAGATTAATTCAAGATGGATTAGAGACTTAAATGTTAGACCTAATACCATAAAAACCCTAGAAGAAAACCTAGGTAGTACCATTCAGGACATAGGCATGGGCAAGGACTTCATGTCTAAAACACCAAAAGCAACGGCAGCAAAAGCCAAAATTGACAAATGGGATCTAATTAAACTAAAGAGCTTCTGCACAGCAAAAGAAACTACCATCAGAGTGAACAGGCAACCTACAGAATGGGAGAAAATTTTTGCAATCTACTCATCTGACAAAGGGCTAATATCCGGAAGCTACAAAGAACTCAAACAAATATACAAGAAAAAAACAAACAACCCCATCAAAAAGTGGGGAAAGGATATGAACATACATTTCTCAAAAGAAGACGTTCATACAGCCAACAGACACACGAAAAAATGCTCATCATCACTCGCCATCAGAGAAATGCAAATCAAAACCACAATGAGATACCATCTCACACCAGTTAGAATGGCAATCATTAAAATATCAGGAAGCAACAGGTGTTGGAGAGGATGTGGAGAAATAGGAACACTTTTACACTGTTGGTGGGATTGTAAACTAGTTCAACCATTATGGAAAACAGTATGGCAATTCCTCAAGGATCTAGAACTAGATGTACCATATGACCCAGCCATCCCACTACTGGGTATATACCCAAAGGATTATAAATTATTCTACTACAAAGACACATGCACACGTATGTTTATTGCGGCACTATTCACAATAGCAAAGACTTGGAATCAACCCAAATGTCCATCTGTGACAGACTGGATTAAGAAAATGTGGCACATATACACCATGGAATACTATGCAGCCATAAAAAAGGATGAGTTTGCGTCCTTTGTAGGGACATGGATGCAGCTGGAAACCATCATTCTTAGCAAACTATCACAAGAAGATAAAACCAAACACCGCATGTTCTCACTCATAGGTGGGAACTGAACAATGACATCACTTGGACTCGGGAAGGGGAACATCACACACTGGGGCCTATCATGGGGAAGGGGGAGGGGGGAGGGATTGCATTGGGGAGTTATACATAATATAAATGATGAATTGATGGGTGCTGACGAGTTGATGGGTGCAGCACACCAACATGGCACAAGTATACATATGTAACAAACCTGCACGTTATGCACATGTACCCTAGAACTTGAAGTATAATAAAAATAAATAAAGAAAGAAATAAAAATAAAAATAAAAATAAAAATAATAATAATAATAATAAAGCTGTGAGGTGAAACCTCATTGTGGTTTTAATTTGCACTTTCCTGATGATTAGTAATGTTGATCAATTTTTTTGTATACCTGTTGGCTATATGTATGTCTTCTTTCGAGAATTCTCTTTTCTGGTTCTTTGCTCAATTTTTAATTGTGTTATTTGTTTGCTTGCTATTGAGTCCTGTGAGATCCTTATAGATTTTGAACATGACCCCCTTATTATATGTATGGTTTGCACATATTTTCTCTTGTGCTGGAGGTTGTCTCTTCATTCTGTTCACTGTTACCTTTGCTGTGAAGAAGCTTTTAAGCTTGGTGTAATCCCATTTGCATATTTTTGCTTTCGAGGTCAGATCCAAAAAAATTATTGCCCAGACCAATGTCATAGAATTTTTCTACTAAACTTTTTTCTACAAGTTTTAGAGTGTCAGATCTTACGTAAGTCTATATTAAGTTGATTTTTGTATGCAGTGTAAGAAAAAATATGTAACATTTAAATGCATAATGTCAATTAAGTAAAAGTTAGGAGGAAATTAATGCCATTAACATGTTCTAAAGTTGTGACATTATTTGAGAAGTAATAACATAATTTTATTATCTATTAACAAGGCAAGATTACATGATATAATCCTACTCCCTATGGTAATTATGAATAGATGAGTAAAAGAAAATACTACAAGTTAATACAAGGAGAAAATGCAAAAAACAAAATCTGATTAATCCATAAAGGCAATATCAGAGTGGGAAGGAAACACAATCAGTAAAATAAAACCCAATTTGTTATATGGCAAATTTTAACTAATTTATATGCATACATATTTACACTAAGCATATAAATGTTCTAACTAATTTAATTAAAGACACACATTGTCAGACTGAATATAGCTGCTAGTGGTAATTATCTGCCCATATCAATCAGCTTTTACTGATTCTTTTATAATGGTCCAGTCTCTACTCTCCTTCCCCTGTGCATGTTTGGCTGGAGGCATTCTTTGGCTATAGCATCCTACTCTACACTTGTGTGTCTCCCAGGAATAACCTTCAACCAAAGACTCCTCAGAGTTAAAAAATGAACAGCCTAAACACTCCATTTTTTGGAGTTGGAAATTATGTGGGAGGTGTGCCTTCTGTGCTGTCTGTCATCGACCCTGGTCAGATTAAGCTCAAATTACCAACAGTGGCTTCCTCTCCTTCCCTATCTAATTTGCCAACTAAAATGCAGTGAAGCATGTCAGTGAAGCATAAGATAATCACTGAACAAACTCTGTATATCAAAATCATTGTCTCATGGTCTTCTTCTCAGGGAGCCCAAACGATGTAATGCCATAAAAAATATTAAATCTTTAACTCAATTACACATGTGTGAGACAGGCTTTAAATAAAAAATAAAGTTTAAAACTAAAATAATGGAAAACAATAAAAATACTTTTCAAAAGCTTATGTCACTATTCTAATATAATAAAAAATGTGCTTAAAGGTAAGAAGACTTTCTAGAGATGAAGACTATTCTAAACCATAGAGGTAAATAAAGCTATACCATTCTAAATAGTTATACTATTCTAAATCTCTATAACATAGCTTCAGATAAGTAGATATAATTATAAATCTATATAATATAGTTTCAAAATAAATAAAGCAAAAATTAGGGAATTCAAGGGAGCAGGGACAAGTATGTGATCATTTTGGGAGATTTTAATATGTCTTGAAATAATCGAGAAAATAAGTGAACAGGAAGACTGATCTTCATTGATATAGAAAATCTGAGTAACACAGTTAAGAAACTGACGCATCAAGAAATTATGTAACATAGCTATGAATATACAATTAAAAGAGTTCACCTCATTTATCTATACAGAACAATGTAACTATTATAGAATTTGTAGTCTTTTAATCTACATACTGAATATTAACTAAATGGCCATATGCTGGACTATAAAGAAAGCCTCAATAACTATCAAAGGATAGACTTCATCAGAGTATGTTCCCTGAGTAGAAAGAAGCCAGGCACTAATAATAAAAATAAAACTATAAAAATAGCAAACTTGTTAAATAGTAAACAACACATTGCTCAGTAATTTATAAATCACAACAATAATCTATGACACATAACAGAAGCTAGAAATATTTCAACTGAATTATAATTACAACAAAACATCAAAATTTGTTGCAAACAACTAAAGCAACGCTTTAGTGAAAAATTTGTGATGTTAAATGCATATATTGTGAAAAAAGAAAGGCTGAAAATAAATAATATAAAAGTTCATATTAAAAAGTAAGCTAAAAAACCAGCAAACCGAACACAAAGTAGAAAAGAATACTAATGAAGATAAGAACAGAGTTTTGAGAATATAAAACAAGCATATTTTAGAGAATATAAAACAAGCATCACAAAGCCAAATGTTGATTATTTGGAATAATTAGTAACATTTATAAATTTCTAGCAAAATTGATTTTTAAAAATGAGTCAGGAAACTATCAATACAATAACTGAAAAAGCAAATATCACTGCAGACCTACAGATATTTGCATAGATAATAAAAGAACATTTTGATAGACTGTATGCCAATAATTTGGCATTTATATTCTATGACAGAAACATAATTGATCAAAACTAACAGAAGGAGAAATAAAAAATTTTAATGCTCCTATTATCAACTATTCTTCTAATCCTTTCCTCAAAAGAACTTTAGCCCTAAATGGCCTGACTAGTGAATTCTTTTAAATATTAAAAGAAGAAATAGCATTGACCTCACACAAACTCCACAGATAAGAATGAAAATAGGAACACATTTGTAAACTTTGTATGAGGTCAGCATATACCTGAAAAGGACAAGAAAGGAAAATTTACAAATCAAACCCTTCCATGAGCATTGATATAAATATCCTAAACTGATTAGCAAATTAATCTCTACAATATATTAAATGATACGATCTACTGACTAAATAGGTTATTTAAAGCAAGGGTGATTTAAAATAAGAAACTCAATCAATAATAGCTCATATCATAAACAGACAAAAAAGAGGAGAAATTATGTAATAATCTCAGAATCGTGCAATGAAATTCAATACCCAATCATAACAAAAATCTATTAGAATCTAGGAATAGAAAGCAAACTCCTTAAATGAATAAAGACTATAGATAAAACTTTCAGACTAGTCTATGTTACATATAAATTAAACTGTCTTACATATAATTATGAAAATAGTACAAAGAAATAAGTTTCAGCTTCCCCAATCCCTTTGTGTTGACTCGCAGTTGATGCATAAGAACACAAGTTTTGACATAGCTTTAATGAAGGCATCTATTTTGTTTTCTATCTCATTTCTTGTGTTTTTCATGTTACCCCATAATCTTCCACAGTAGGTGCTATGATGACCTCCCTTTGGAAATGGACGACTTTCTCTCACAGGTGCCTGGAGTTCTCCTAGCAGAACAGCCTTAGTCATTCACTCCACAGGGATGGCCCAGCTAAGGAGAGTTATGGCAGCCATGGCCAGGCCCATGCCCCTTCTGGTGTAGTCACATCCAATCACTAATCAAACTGGGTATGCAAACTCCCACCCTCTCACCCCAACTAGGGATGATCTTGAGAGTCTTCCCACTCTCAGAACTCCCAGGACACTGGCTGAGGCCTCCACTGAGCTAACTTCACAGCACAACTTCTTGCTCTGCCCAGCCGTCCTTCCCACCTTCCTTTCCTTGACCTTTGTCCACACCCTTTTTCCTTTCTCTATAATTCCTTTCTCTATAGTTAGCATATTTCCTTTCTCTATAATTAACATAACTTTTAGCAAAGTAATAGAATTAAAACAAATGTTATATGAGTGTTATACCTAATTGTTTTCACTACTAAACAGCTCATAAATCCCTAGTTTTTATACAGCTCTTCTCCTAAGAATCAAGGATATAGAACCCAATAATTAAATTAGACATGTTTGATAGAGTTCATTGATTTTTCATTCAAATAGCTTTTATTATTCTGACACAATAAATATGCTATTAATTAAAAATAACTGTTATAGAAATACGTAGCTATTTAAGGCATATGAATCTCAGTTCTAGTACTTTTTAGTAATTTAAACTTTCATAATCTTATTTACTTATCTGTATAAATGTGGACACGAATGCCCACTTTGTAGTGTAAACATGACGACTACCTTTGTAAAGCTGCTGGAGTAATATCTGCTCTGCAAAAGAGCTCCCATGATCCACACTGTAGGAAAAAAGAGAGAATTCTGGCTCATATTTCAGGGCATAAATGAAAGAAAACTAGCCTATAGTAGGAGAAAGCAAACATAGGATGGTCCTGGACAGAGTCTTCCAGAGCAGCAGTCTGAATGAGACATATTAACATTGTCTAGGAAAAACATGTATACTCATGTTTTCTAAGAAGATCTCAACTTCTCACAAGGACCTCCTGAAAATGGTCCTCTGTAGGCATGGACTTCAGGTAACTGGTTATATATGTTTGCATGTATATCCTACAGGGCTGCTATAAATAAGACTCGGCAAAGTTCAGGCACTGAGGACATGAAGGAAAGAATGGAGTTGCAATGGATCTTAGCCAGGTCTGAAACCCTGACATTCTAAGTAGATTCAAGGGCACAAAGACAAAAGACAAAAGAGTGATACAGTATGACTTTCCTGGTGATGCGGTAGCCCCTTGGGTGCAGATCGCAGCTCACTCTTAAAGACATTTGGTTATGATTTATTGGAAGAAAGGTGTAACAACTGGATTTACATAGAAATTCTAGTCACAGAATACCTGGGTGAACTTGAATAATTTTTCATCAATTGGGCTTATAATGTCTTATCAAAGAGAATATTTAAAAGTGAATAATCCAAATATAATTTACTTGAGTAATATTTGTTGAATACCTACTCCATGATAAGAAACCACTTAGAAAATAAGGACATAAAACCAAATTAGACAAGAGACTGTTCTCGAAGAGGTCAAGTGATCAATCTACCTTAAACAAAATTTATGAAAGTGCATTTTTAAGTAATAACATTTTAAATTATCAAATAAATGGCTACTTGTTAGAGACTAGACCAAAATGTTGCCCATAAATTTATAAAATATTTTCCTCTGTTCATGTCCTTTGCCTACTTTTTAATAGGGTCATTTGTTTTTTTCTTGTAAATTTGTTTGAGTTCCTGGTAGATTCTGGATATTAGACCTTTGTCAGATAGATAGATTGCAAAAATTTTCTCCCTATCTGCAGGTTGCCTGTCACCCTGATGATACTCAAAAGAAGACATTCATGCAGCCAACAAACATATGAAAAAAAAGCTCAACATCACTGATCACTAGAGAAATGCAAATGAAAACCACAATGAGATACCATCTCATGCCAGTCAGAATGGCCATCATTAAAAGTCAAGAAACAGCAGATGCTGGCCAGTTTGTGGAAAAACAGGAACACCTTTACACTGTTGGTGGAAATGAAAATTAGTTCAACCATTATCGAAGATGGTATGGTGATTCCCCAAAGATCTAGAGCCAGAAATACCATTTGACCCAGCAATCAATACATGCACACATGTTAATTGTAGCACTATTCACAACAGCAAGGACATGGAATCAACCAAAATGCCATCAATGATAGACTGGATAAAGAAAATGTGGTACATATATACCATGGAATGCTATACAGTCATAAAAAGGAATGAGATCATGTCCTTTGCAGAGACATAGATGGAGCTGGACGCCATTATCCCCAGCAAACTAATGCAGAACAGAAAGCCAAACACGGCATATTTTCACTTATAAGTGGGAATTGAACAATGAGATCATATGGACACAAGGAAGGGAACAATATACACTGGGGCCTGTTAGGGAGGATGGGATATGGGGAGGGGAGAGTTTTAGGAAAAACAGCTAATACATGCAGGGCTTAATACCTAGGTGATGGGTGGACAGGTGCAGCAAACCACCATGGCCCACATTTACCTTTGTAACAAACTTGCACATCCTGCATATGTACCCCAGTCATAAAAATAAAAATTAAAAAAATTTCTCTGGATAAGATATTTTCCTACCTTTATATTGCCTTATGTTATCCATTCATTAAACTCAACACATAATTATTGAGACGCTATGGGCATACAGCAATGAACTACAGAGAAACAATTCTGGCGTGTGTTTATGTGGGCTTGAGAATGGGAAAGATTGCAGACCATTTTGTAGCCTGGACATTGGGAATTGCAGTAGTAATAAAGGGTTGAATGGATGGGAGAAAGGAAAGAGTAGAACTTGGGGGGAATAGAACAAACTGGGGAGAGGAAGACTGTTACAATCAATAGGAGCTACCCATGGAAGGATTAGCCTTAAAGTGAGAGGAGATATCTTCCACAGAGACTAGTGGAAAAGAGACAAAGCTGATCATAGATATTTGGAGCTGTCGGAAGTGGATTCTGAGAGTGTCTGTTCCCCTCAGTCTCAACTATGGTCCTGACACAAATTAGATATTCAGTAGACACCTGTGGAATAAATAAGAGATGAATTTCAAAACAAAATCTCCACATAGAATGCTCTTACAACAGTGACACTATAAAAGTCTATAAAAGATTAGCAAAATTCTCAATAATGTAAGATGAATGTATACGTCGTTGGTTTGTGATAATGATTCGTAAAGGACAAACTCTGTGAAAAATACAAAGGAAGTAAACAATAAAGTTTCAATTCCCTTCTTATTCATAAAACTCCCAGAAATTTTATGTCACTATAATTAATCCCTAACAATTCTGAAAATGCATAAATGCTAAATACTCCAGTTATTCTTAAATGGTGACAGGCCATTTATTTTGAATGCTGTGTTTCAGTCTCAGTCCTGTTCAAACCACAATAAGAAAAAGCGCATGCAGTCACTACCTAGATGGAAGACAGGATCATCTATAGCACACTCAGGTGACTTGTACATAGCAGGGACACAGGTTTGAAATTGCTAACTTTTCCTAGCACCTGTAGGTAGTCATTGCATGTCAAACTGAGCCATCTGATGTACAATTCAATTCTGCTAGAGGAGGTGGAACCCAAGTTAATGTGGGCTGTAGGACCAGCCAACTCATTTACCTGTGGTCACTGGGTGGAGGGCTGTATGCAAAAATGATATGTGATGTTGTGTCACTTTGCCCTTGGGAACCCACAGGCTAGGACATACAGAGGTGTGGTTCGACTCACAGCTCCTATTCCACACTTAACTAATGACATTGGGCAACTCATTAAGACTTTCCAAGCCTCCATTTTCCTTTTCGTAAAATAAAGATTAATGGAGCCTCTTGTAAGACTAATAAAAGCGTTAGAAACAATATATTTAAAGCATTTATATGCAGCATGGAATGTGGTGTAAGTTTAAAAATCAGAGGAACCATTAGTAGAAGTAGCAGCATTAACAGCCTAATTCTTCTCAACCCATGATGAGGCTGATATCCAGATTGATTCTCAGCAATTTTAGCTGCCCCTTTTTAAGGAAGACTCTTGCTCCATCACCAATATAAATTCTGTGGTCAGCTCTTATTTTGAATGAGAAGTTTTTTATATTTATAATTTAAAGTTACAAACACACTGTGAAATATGTCACAATGTCTTCCCTAAGTGTCACATTGCTTTGTGTGGAACCTAGATACACTACACACTCTAGGACAACAGTATAATTACTTGCATAAATTTTGAAGAATGCTTTCAGCCTTGCTTCTATGTGACTTAAATAAATTACTGCTGCTTAATAATTCAGTTCCTGCTTAAGCACCTGATTCATAATTTAGGAACAGGATGATAAAATAAATATTCACTTGAGACAGGAATGAGGTATTCCCATCTGCAACAAGTATTGGTGTAAAAAGCATTGATGTGAACATGGTTGACCTCCCAAATTATCTCATTTTGAAAAAAATGACCCAGACTAGGAGCAGTGGCTCATGCCTGTAATCCCAGCACTCTGGGAGGCCGAGGCAGGTGGATCACCTGAGGTTAGGAGTTCGAGATCAGCCTTGTCAACATAACAAAACCCCGTCTCTACTAAAAATACAAAAATTAGCTGGGAGTGGTGGCAGGCACCTGTAATCCCAGCTACTTGGGAGGCTGAGGCAGGACAGTCGCTTGAACCAAAGAGGAAGAGGTTGCGGTGAACTGAGATCACACCATTGCATTCCATCCTGGGTGACAAAAGTGAATCTCCATCAGAAAAAAAGAAGAAGAGAGAGAGAGAAAGAAGAAAGAAAGGAAGAAAGGAAGGAAGGAAGGAAGGAAGGAAGGAAGGAAGGGAGGGAGGGAGGGAGGGAGGGAGGGAGGGAGGGAGGGAGAGAGAGAGAGAGAGAGAGAGAGAGAGAGAGAGAGAAAGAAAGAAAGAAAGAAAGAAAGAAAGAAAGAAAGAAAGAAAGAAAGAAAGAAAGAAAGAAAGAAAGAAAGAAAGAAAGGCCCAGAATTCAGAAGAGGGAGTATCAATCATGCTTTATTTCAGGGAAAACTTGATAATACAAAAAAAAAAAAAAAAGAAAAAGTTCGCATCAACAATTTCTCTCAAGGAATCTTCAGAGTTAAAAAAGATTAGCTGTTTTCCTCAGCATCACATTTATGCCTTTAAAAACATCTACAATTTCTAACATTTCAAAAGTTACTTGTATTAGGCCATTCTTGCATTGCTATAAAGAAACACCTGAGATTGAGTAATTCATAAAGAAAAGAGGATTGCTTGGCTCAGGGTTCTGCAAGTTGCACAGGAAGCATAGCGGTTCTGCCTCTGGGAGGCTTCTGGGTGGGGACACAGATCAAAAATATATCTTTACTCATTCTTATTTAGTTACTGGGGCTAACAGAAACTTTGTACATTTATTAAATGTACTCTTCTTATTCATATGGCACAAGTGGCTGTGTGTCTGAAACCAGGTCAAAGCAAAGTATGCATGACTATTAGGGATGTTGATAATGACAATGATAAAGATAACAATGATAATGGCAGCAATGAAAAGCACTAAAAGGTCTTTTTTTTAGAAGTTATTTTATAGTTAACCTCTCTCAGCATTCTGCTTTTCAGTACTGGCATTCCAGAGACTAGAAAATATTATTCTAAATAGAATATCACTGTTGCAAAGAATATAGCATGTGATGTTCTCTTTGAATGAAGAAAAGCAAATGATATTTCCTTTGGAGATTTCCACTGGAAAATTTTTGGATAACTTGTCAGTCCTTACCAACAATAACTGTCCCTCTCTCAGTCCATAGGAAATTTATATAATATCTGACTAGATTTGACCCCATTGTGCAAAGGAAAGGTCTCTCCCTGGGAATTTGAAGTTATAACTAAGAGATTTCAGACTCAAGTTTGAGTGGGTTACTTGAATGTGACAACAGGAGTGCCAGCATGGCCAGCTGCTGCGTGTCCACGGTATGGTGGACACTGCAAACAGACACAGAAAGTAGGCAGGAGAGACGGGGGAAGGACACCGGGAGGCCTTGACTCCTGTGGCTTCCTTCTTCTAGCCCTTACCTACCATCTGGCTGCACTGACTAAGACACCAGTGCTTTTACAACGAAGTCTCCGTTTTTGATTTTGCTGGTTGAAACAGGCTCCCATTATTTAAATTGAGAGGAGATCTAATCAAGGTGGAAGACAGGCACTTTTAGAGCACAGAAGGACTGAAGTTAATTTTGCTAAAAGAATGGTCTGGGGTTAAACATTGGGCAAAACTTTGAAATATATGATTGGATGTCAATGGGCTGATACACAAATATTCCAAGGGTGATAATACAGTATTAAAAGGCAGAGATGGGAGAAAGTGTGAGTGTTTGGTAGGAGTGATTACTGTCGTGTGAAAGATTTATTATGTGTAGTGGAGACAGAATGAGGAAAAATGAGAAAAATAGTTTTTGGGTTCAAATAACAAAAGATCTTAAAAGTATTCATAAAATATTAACCGTTTATTTTGTTATCAATGGAGGCCCACCAAAGTTTGTGACCATGGGCAGAAAACAAAAAAGGATAAATCTCATTTTCAAAACTTTGTACAAATTACTTACAGTCATCCTTCGGTATCTGCAGGGGATTGGTTCCAGGATCCCCGCAGTTACCAAACTGTATACATATTCGGGTTCCGCAGTCGCCCCTCCCGAACCAGCAGATGAGATAGTTCTTCCCTCCATATCCAAGGTTTCACATCCCACAAATATTGTGTGTTCGTTTCAGTCGCATCTAAGTGGACCCTAGGCATTCAAACCTGTGTAGTTCAAGGGTTAACTGTGCTACCAACTTTCACATTATTTCCAGCTTTTTTTTTTTTAACGCTTAAAAAAATAGGCCGGGCGCAGTGGCTCACGCCTGTAATTCCAGCACTTTAGGAGGCTGACGTGGGCAGATCACGAGCCCAGGAAAGCGAGACCATCCTGACTAACACGGTCAAATCCCGTCTCTACTAAAAATACAAAAAATTAGCCAGGCGTGGTGACGGGCGCCTGTAGTCCCAGCTACTCAGGAGGCTGAGGCAGGAGAATGGCGTGAACCCGGGAGGTGGAGCTTGCAGTGAGCCGAGATCACACCACTGCAGTCCAGCCTGGGCGACAGAGCGAGACTCCGTCTCAAAATAATAATAATAATAATAATAATAATAATAATAATGCAATAAAATAAAAAATAAATAAAATAAATTCCATTTCTGTGACTTGGATCTTGGAAACTTTAATATAACTATTTTGGAAATGCAAGTTGGGACATGGATTTTATGACCATCATTTTATGACTATTTGCCTGTGATAACAAGGTGTCCATTCAGTACTAAGATTGTGTTGATTCAGCTTATTTACTCTATTTAGCGGATGGCAAACTACATCTCAGATCAGAAAAGTGATCTGTCCAAGACCTCTTAGCAGGAAAGGCTTAGAGCACAGATACAAATTGGAGTTTATAACCACCGTCAGAAGCCATAGAAAAGTCTTCATAGAGGAGCTGGGATTTGATTTATGTCTTAAAGAAAATAGATAATTACTCAAGTTGAGGTTAGGAGGCGGGTCCACGTGGATGACTGGGACAGTCCTGAGAAGCTCTGGGTCCTCACCCATCTTGGTTACTTACCAGCTGTGTGGACTGGGCAGAATCCGGAGGAACCATCTGAGCCTGATTTCTATTCTTAAAAATTGAATGTATTCTTTCTGTTTTTGTATCATAGAGTACTTGAAGGCATGAAATGTCATACATAAAGCACAACAAACATGCAATGGCAAAAGTTTCACAATAGGATCACACAAGCAAACATATTGAACAATAAATCGTCTCCGTTTATCATGGAATAAACGTAGGGAGTAAAGAGAATAAAGAATGAAATATAGGGTGGGGCCAGCGCACGAAGGGGAGGATGATCCACATCTCCCTCGTGGTTGATGCCTGGACAGAGCTCCCGGAGGAAGCTTATGAGCAGCGGCCTCTCCAGCCAGAGCCCCTCCTTATGCCCAGCTGCTGTTTGCATCTTAGACAGTGACATGGGGCCTACCCAGCACCGGGCTCCAGTTGTTTACTTGGTGCTGTATAAATCTTCTCCTGAATTAGATTATTAGCACTTAGATCCTACTTCAGTGTATTTAATCCCCTCCAGATCAGCAAATTTGTAAATACACCTTAGCACAATGCTAGGGCACGCACAGTGTTAACAAGTATACAATTTGAGATTAGTAGGTTTTACATGTGGCTTGTGGAATCAGAATCATGGTATCATCGTATTCTCTATTTGTTTGTTAAGCAAAATAGGCTAAGTATCTAGGAAGATGAAAAGAGCAAGCAGGCTTATTTGGATGAGGAAGTGGTCAGCTCCTAAGTGGTTTCTTAGCAGCTTACAGAAGCTCACAGGGCACTCTGAGGTCTGATTGGCTGCCGTGGGAAGATGAAGGTCAGAAGGCCAGAGAGTGTTTAGCTTACCTTGACAATTTCCAGATATCCTCAACTTAAAAACAAAAATCTGCAGCTCAGCAGTTCTCTTTTGCTCATTTCTAGTGTTCTAGAAGTGGGTTTTGAATTTCCAGTAACTCTATGTTCTCTGCAATGTAAAGATTTTGCTACATGCCAAAGGATTCTCACTCTCCTTAGAAGCACTTTCACAGACATTGAAGGCAGACAGCCTTCTACAGCCCAACTGCCCCCCACCCTGACTGTCCCAAATAGTCAGGAAAAATATCACTTCCCACCAGGTAGGTGCTGGCCTTTCCAAGCCCAATTGTAGGGAGCGGCTCATTCAACTGCACTGACCAACCTGCACTTCATAGCTCAAATTGCCAGTAATTTTAAAATAAGACTCTTCTAAAATGATTAAGCCCATAGTATAAACTATATATAGTTACTTAGTTAAATGTATCACTATCTGCATACTGTAACCTACTAAAAGTATGCAGTGAGTTACTCATTCTTGCTTTATCCTATTTGGGACTTACTAAAACTCTTAGAAGAGTCTACCACACCTCCTCTACTTTCCAAAGTTATGTGCATTAACATGGTCAGGTCTTTGGCACTGGGCTTTATATTGATTGCAAAGAATTCTCAGTTTTTCTTTCTGCAAATCTGATGAATATAAATGTATACATAGAGCCACTGTCATGTGTTTTTGTTTGTTGGACAGGGTGTTATTATATCTCTGGCTACACCTCAGAAGCTGTTAATAGATCCACGGATGCATGGGTATGCGGTGAGACAAAGCCGCTTGTGTCTGCCGGACAGGGAGAAATGATTTCTCTCTCTCAATGCTCTACATTTTGGACATAGAAAATGCCTCAGAGATTACTCAAAGAAGCATCCTCCCGAAGTGGGGCATCACTCAAGTTATTTTCTCTGACTCCCCCAGACAAACAATGTTTGTCAAACATTGTCCATTTCGTTCCCGGCACATATCACATATCACTGTCATACGGCATTGTAACTTCACTTAGAATTACACTGTAAGTTTTCATAGAAAAGGAGCCATCCTTTTAATTTCTTTCTTTGCCAAATGATGTGCAATAGTATTCAACAAACTTTTTAAATCCATTTACAAGCATGTATTTATCCTCTGCAGCAGCAGTCATCAACCTTTTTGGCTCCAAGGACTAGTTGAATGGAAGAGTTTTTTGACTGATGTGGCAGGGGTTGGTTCTGGGATGAAACTGTTCCACCTCAGATCATCAGTCATTAGTTCGATTCTCATAAGGAGTGCTCAGCCTACCTCCCTCACATGCACAGTTCACAACAGGGTTTGCACTCCTAGGAGAATCTAATGCCCCTGCTGATCTGACAGGAGGTGGAGCTCAGGCAGTACCTCCTGCTATGTGGTTCCTTTCTTAACAAGGCTGCAGACTGGTACCCGTCCACTGCCTGAGGGCTGGGGACCCCTGCTGTACTGTGTACCAGACTATACGTCAGGTGCTGGGGATACAATGGAAACAAGACAGAGTGAACTCTGGCCTCCTAGAACTTCCATTCTTATGGGGAGAGAGATGAAAACAAGCAAACAGAAGCCTGAAAAAAAATCAACTCAATAAAGAAACAAGTAAAAGTGTGAGAGAATGACAGAGAGGGAAGGCCTCTCACCCTTAAGAAGAAAACTAAAGGAAAGGAGAAATGTTGAAGAAGAGAGATCAGGGAGACACCAGAGGGAGGGATTACCAAAGGATGGGAGATTCTTTTGGGAATGATGAGTAGGATATTCATTGTCTTGAATAACGAACAATATTGATGTTCATTATACCTTGATAGTTTCACAGGTGTACACCCATCAAAAGCTATCCACTTGTGCATTTGAAGAGTACAATTTATCACATGCCAATTAAATCTAATAAAATTGTTTTAAAATTATATCTAAAAGAGATATTGCTTGTTTATCCAAATTGCTTGTTCAAGGTGGTAACCGAAAGCTAACTCAGTGGAAGACTACTAAGGTAACTGGCAAAGAGAAGTCCATGAACGGCCTGCCTCAGCTGTGACTGCTGCCCTTCTTGTAGACTGCCTTCTTGTAAGAAAACAGAGAGGGCAGCACCGTATCAGGAAGCCGGATGGCCATGCTGTTTTCCTACTGACAAGGCCTGCTGTTTCTGTACAGGACCCAATCCATCTTCATCTGTTTCTTAATCAAGAAAATAAAGACTCTGATACTAAAATTCTATCATTTATCTCCTGTCAGATACCAATCAGTTAACTTAACTAAAATTCCATTTATAATACCAGTAATACTCAGGTTTCTTTGTTGTCCTCACAGGTTTTCATCAGTATCAAGTGTCTTCATTATTTCTTATACTACGTATTCTCTGGAATTGAAATTATAGCCACTCTTTTCTCTGTCTTTTATACGCTGTGGTCTGACTGCAGTACATTTTTCGTTTTTGTTTTTGTTTTGCCACTGTTAAACTGTATCTTTAGGACAGCGATTACTTCAATGGTCTCTTGCTCCACTGGCTTTGTTAACCGCTGGAATGCACACAGTACAGCCTGAGATCCCAGATTACAATGCCTCCTAAAGAACATAAAGAAGATAAACATTTTCCAGCAGGATAAAATTGTTTTCAAGATGTCCCAACAAAATGATTTAGTACTTTAGCACAGAAGTTTACAGGATTAAAACAAAAAGCTTACACAATTACACTTTGCTCTCCATAATCTATGCAATACACAATGCTTGACATGTTATTAATCTCTAAAACATGTAAAAGCAAGAAATTAGCATCAGTGATATTACCTTTGATTTTACTTTACTCCTTTTCTTTCATTTCCTTGCTCAGTTAATATGTTAGTGTGGTATTTTTTTAATGCCTCATAATAAATGCTAATGAATTATTTATCATTTTCTCATAAAAATGGCAAATATGATATGGTTTATACTACCATGTGGAATTAGGGCAGGTAACCATAAATTCCAACAATGAGTTCCAGCTCTTATGCAGGATATGGTGACTTTGCTAGAGCAGACGAACCTAATCTCATGTCCCCGCTATGCAGTTACTGATCTGGGAAATTATTATTTTTCTTACTCATAGGCACAAAGAATCAGAAGCAATGTATCCTAACATGAAATGGCCATAGAATGGAAAGTCTGTGGTAACTCCCTTGCTCTCTCCTGGATCATCTGAAATTCCTAAAAATATCTCATTGGTTCATTGCAGTTAACGGCATCATGGTCATTGGAATGTGACAAGTATTGGGATATCTTGGTAAGTCTCATGTTATCCGGACTGTGGGAAAGAAACTCTACAAAGACTCAGGGGCCACACTGATAAATGTTTTTGCATCCTGGGATCTGGGGCCTGCCCAGACATTTCTTTCCTATATTAGTCACTTGTTGCTGTGTAACAAATAAGGGGCTTCTGCCACCTCAGGGCCTGCCTGGGCCAAGGTTGACCTCCAAGCACACTCATATGGCTATTGCTGCAGACCTCAGTTCCTCACCACACCACCCTTTCCACAGGTTTCCTGCATGTCCTCATGACAACATGGCTGGCTTGCTGGGATTAAGCTTCATCTTAAGCTTATCAAAGAGTATCAAAGATTTTGTGGATATATTTTTACAACTACCATATTCTCTATTGTATTGCAACTTATACCTCAACCACTAGGAAAGAACCACAACCACTGGTAGGCCTCTGAGTTTTAGAGGCAGCATATGCCATACTTAGGAATACTTCCCAGACCCACTTTTTAGATGATATGATAACTGCTAGTTTTGAGTGGAGTCTAAAGCAAATCTCAGCAGCAGGTCTTGGCTGCTCTACAGCCATCTCTGCAAATTGGGCCATATGGCCCAGCAGAACCCCTGGTACTAAATAAATGTTTCTGTGTTGGGAAAAGACACCATGTGGTGCCTCCAGCAAGAGTCGGTAAGAGAGGCATAGTACAGGCCCTAGCTTCTCAGAGTAAGACCACGCTGCCTGCAGCAAAGTACAAATACCATTTTAAAAGCAGCTGCTGGCATGCTACCAGGCCCTGAGAACCAGAGCGTCTGGATACAGCATACCAAAGTGTCCATGAAGCTGTCACTGCCCACCATTAGATCTGCATGGTTGCATACAATAGCTTCTGTTGTCAGGCCTTGCAGCATCCATCAGCTTTAAGGTAGGAGGGAAACATTGACAGTGGGCTTACATAGTGCAAAGGGAAGACCTAGGCTTCAGGAACAGGTGGCTAAGGCCTCCATGTCGTTGGCCAGTGTTGCCTTGATGGCTCTCTCTCAGTTCACACCTGTAGCCTCGTGGCGGGTTCCCCACAACCAGCTGAAAAAGGAGGCAGATGCCCAAGCCTGGTTTAAAAATGGGTCGGCTCAGCAAGTTTGTGCAAGCCAGAACTGCTGCTGTGCCCTGACCCTACTCAAAAGTTTCCCTAAGAGGCTGTCATGAGGGAAATGCTCTAAGGGCTAGGGGCTTGAGCCTTGCACCATGTCATCTGCTTTGTGTGGAAGCAGAAATAATCCAAGGTAGAGATATATATGTCCCAATGGGCAGTAGTGAATGATGCTTGATTAGGAAAGATTATATAAATAGACCTACAAGTTGACAAAAAGTGTGAAAATATTTTTATTCTGTGTTAATTCCTACCAGAGAGCATCCACTGCAGAGCAGTCACTGAACAACCACATAGGCAGGATGGATTGCTTGACTGACATCATCTTGCCTTTGTCCTTTGATACTCCTATGCTTACAAATGGGCTCACGAATACCATTGCTGTGGTGGCAGAGGTGCAGGCTGTGCTGGGCACAATAGCCGGAGTTCCCTCTCATCAAGGATTGTGTAGTCACTGCCCTCACTGAATTTTGACATGTCAGCAAAAAAGAACAGGTGTCAGTTCCCCAAATGGTACCATTCTTCTTGGAGACCAGCTGGCTATTTGGTGACAAGCACATTTCATGTACTTCCTTCCACAGGGAGAGTGGTGAGGATTCGTAATAAAGGCAGGAAAGGTAATATGTTTCCCACTATTGTGTTCCATGATGGCATCTCTTGGTGCTCCCAGGCCCAACTGTCACTGTCACTGGGCAAGTACAGCAGCCACAGGCTGATGCGTGCATGCAAATCAGAGGCTCCCACCCCTTACAAAAGAAAACTAACCGGCACCAGAGAAGTGTTAGCTGAGATGGAGCCAAATCTACAAAGGGTGGTAGAGAGGGGTGTTGAATACTACTAGTTGTAGTCTTGCAACACACTGTAGCTTTGGAGACTTTAGTTTGTCCCACTAACCTTCCTCTAGCAAGTTCTCAGAGAATCCTGGGAATGCTATACTTGGATAGAGAGAATTTATATGATAATCCAGTGGATTTGACAGAGTCAAAAAGAAGAATACAACAGATGTTGGTGTTCTACCCAGATTTTTCTCTGTTCCTCAGGGCACCTTCACCCAGCTGCTACAAATGCTGCAGATCATGGCTTTCACCTGCACAACTTTCATTGGCAAATTGCTCATTGCAGAGAGGAGCCCCCTGACCCCACATGCCTGGGAGTTTACACCAGCATCAAAGCCCTCCGTTCACACACACCCTGGAGCATCCACAACTAATTAATTGATGCCACAATACAAAGTCAGATCAGCTTTCTGCAATGTGGAATTTGTGCATTATAGTGTGTGGCCTCAACCACTCCCAAAACCCCAACACCTGGATTAGACACAGCTGAACTTTTGTAATAACACATCCCTGCTTGAGCCATTGTTCTTTTCCGTTCTGCCTCCCTCGGTTAAGCCAAGTCCCTCCAGTGGGTACTGCTTCTAGAGAATGTGCCTTGGAAATTGGCTTTTAAGGAAATTGAGTTTGATTCTTCTTACTTCCATTGGAGTATCCCATCAATTATATTTATTTTACAGATAATGTTTTCAGGAGCATGGAACTAGTTTAGGAGGAAGGGGGAAGTGTTAAGATCTCATTCCCAATGAATCCACTTTAAGCAGAATCTGTGGTTACTGTAAAAGTATTCCATGTGAACTGGATAATGTGAGGCATTTCACTATGAAGATTAATTGCTGATAACTATTTGGTCTTTAAAGTTGATTTTCATAGAGATTTTAGTTTAGTAATAACAAATACATTTTTTCTTTGTAGTTTTTTTTTTTTTTTATAGTTTTCTTTTTCTGACCTCCACTAATCAAACTCGCCCTTCAAGGCCAGCCTGAAGGTCTTCTTTCCCTCTTTCCCACAAAACCATTAGTGAACCCTCAACTGGGACTTTCTTCTCTCCCTGCCATGAAATGTTCCAGCCCCTTATATGCAACTCATATTAACTCCTTCCTTTCCTCTCATATACTTTAGATATTGAAATAAATGACCTTTCTTTGGCTATCAGGCTGCATGTCATTGGGGACCAGCATCTCTGACTATTGAGTTTTTTAGTGTTTCTCCCAGAATCTAAACAAACTGCCTTCCATCATCAATGACTGGGAAGCAGACAAGGGCAGATAGAATTCACACAGTGATGGTGTGTTGCCAGAAGATGCAGCCCATACTTAAAAAATACATGAAGGCCCATATTATTCTGTGAATCTGTGTGATTATGAGTGGCCAGGCATGATTGCCTGTGCCAGTGGGAGGATAAAAGAGGAAAGAAACTCCCTGGATGCTTGCTGTGTTTTAAGGACTCACATAGACTGAGGATTTAATCCTCATAACACCCTTCATAGACAAGGGTCATTAATTCCATTCTACAGAGCTGGAAATCTAATTCAGAGCTACAAAATAACCCAGACTTGATTACCTAGTGGCTGAGCCAGAATTCAAGAGAAGTAATTTAAAACTTATGGTCTTTCCACTAAACCCCTTTTCCTGTTGAGATCCAAATAACTTGAAATTCTATGATTTAACCACCATTAGAGATCAGTTTCTTCAATAAAACATTTTATGCATTTATGTAAATACGGAACATTTACAATGCCCAAGGTTCTGGGAAAGATACTGAGAACATACAAACAGTAAATCTTAAATAAAAATTCCCCTTCTCAAAATCCATTATCTTTCACACTAAAATAGGGAAGGCATTTGCCTAGGATTATACATAGAGCAGTACTGTTATTCCATCACTCAAGATCCAATTTCTATGCAAAAGCATATTATTTTCGGGTTCACCAGACTTCTAGCTAGCAGAGTATTTACGTTTATGAGATTCCAAATTTAAAGTCACAATTTATATACTAGATTGACCAATAACAACTACCTGTGATATCTTGCACAATTTTACCTCTTGAAATTTTGGTTTATTCACCAACAAAATAAGCATCCTTGTAAATTCATTATGGGTCTTACATGAGATAAGCTATGGCTTGGATGTGGTTGTTCATCCCCACTAAATCTCATGATGAAATTAAGTCTTCAGTGTGGCAGTGTTGGGAGGCGGGGCTGAGCTGGAAGTGTTTGATTCACAGGGGCGGATCCCTGATGAGAAGCTCCCTGCTGCTATCATGGTAGTGAGTGAGTTCTTACTTTTGTGAGACTGGGTTTGTTCTCAAGGGAATTCATTAGTTCTGTGGAAGTGGGTTCTTATAAAACTAGGATGCCGTGGGTTTGGCCCCTCTTCCTACGTGCCCACTTCCCCTTGACCTTCTCTGCCATGTTTTGTCTCCGCACAAACGCCCTCACCAGAAGCTGAACAGATGTCAGTGACATGCTTCTCGTACAGCCTGCAGAGGTGTGACCTAAATAAACTTCATTTTTTAGTGAACAATCCAGCCTCAGGTATTCCTTCATAGCAACACAGAATGCACCAAGATAAGGAACATGTAAAGTACTTAAGGAAACTTCTGGAACATGGTAAGTATACAATAAATTGTCATGTGGCAGGGTAATCAGTGTCTCAGCAAAATATTGATACTAATTCCTACTAATGTAGAAATATCAGAAAGAATGAATATTTTGCCGTCCTTGCTCCGCTCCCCCGTGCTTCTGGAGTGTAAGGAAGGATTTGAGGATAGCAGATTTTTGAGCTGTAGATCTCTGGAACTTCCTGTCTATAACATTCATCATAGTGAAATGCTTTTATTTTCAGAAAGAACTGAATTATCCTAGAGGTAAAACATTCAGAACTAGAGTCTCAAAGAGGGAGAAGGGACATGCAGATTTTAAGGAAGTTTCTCCGAATACTGGAAAGGTGACAGATGTCCAAAATGTTTCAACATGGAGTTGATCTGCCCCACACTTTTGAATGCATGAGTAGATGCAAAGGCCTCAGAAGGGAATTGTTGTGTAATTAATTTAGGAATGCACAGCTGTGGGCTCTGGGCTCTGGGCTCTGGTCTAAAAAAGGTCCTTCTGCCCTAAGTAGGGCCAGGAGCAGTGATACTACCAACTTCAAGAGTCTGAGGTCAGTGATAACCATCCTGAGACCAAAATTCCTGGATATGGACAGTGATGTCCCCGTGGGCTTCAGATAACCACAGAGGAGTGAGCACGGAGAAGATAGCAATCCAAATTAGCTTAGGAGACAGTTTCCTACTGGATTAGCAGGATGAGAACATTCAGAGCATATTGTGTTAGCAAAAAAATTAAAGATGAGTGATTGTATTCACTCTTGCTATGTAAAGTAAAACTCACAAGCAAAAGTCATTCAAGCTACTTGCTTCCCAGCCCTCCCCTTAAGACATCCTGTGATTTCATGTAATTTCAGCAAAAAGCAAAATTTCATTCCTATTAACTTTTTGAAAAAAAAAAAAAAAACTATTCTACGTTTCTTTCACAAATTGTGTTTTAATGTGTTTTGAAATGATAAAAAAGAAACAATTCATCCCTTTTTAGATGGCTCTTGCAAACATGAGAGTCTAAAATTGTCAGATGCCTGCAGTGTTTAGAAAAGAAACCAAGACTTTGAAAATACATTAGACATTTTGCAATAGAAAAGGAAAGTTAGAAGAAAGCAAAAATAAGAGTTTCCAGGGAAGCCTCTGGTCAGAGGAAGATGAAGCGGGGCTCGTGTAACGACAGGGGACTCTAATTGCTTTCTTTGCACCAAAGACAAACTGCGGAGAGCTCAATTCAACAAATATGTCTGGAGTACTTTCCATGTACTCAGCATTTTGCTTGGCATTGGGGATTCAACAGTAAACAAGGTCCAATTGCTCTCTTTGAGGAGATGACATCAACTGTACAGATACAAAGGAAACACAGTAATATCAATAAAAAGATGTACACTAAGGGGAAGCACAAAAAGAGTATGCCTGGCATCCTAGAGAGGAAGATTACTGGTTTAAGGATGACTAATATCAGCCAGAGAGTGGAGGGAAGGGATGGCAATGGAGGAGGATATGGGGCAAATGCGAGACAAAGAAAACCCTTAGGAAAAGACAAAGAATGGAGGTAACAGTGTGATGTGCACAAGGAAACGGAAAAAGTTAGAACATGAGATGGGAAAAAATCCTTGCAAGAAAGGCTGAAATGGTAAAGATTTCTTCTGTTCCTAGTACATGACATTTGTAGTGCTTACTGTATGCCACATGCAGTCCCAAGTACTTTACTTGACTTTGCTAAATCAGCACATTAATCCTATGAAGTGGTTATGATTTCTCCCATGTTTGGAGTGACAACTTAATGTATTATGCATCTGGGAGTCAAAGGGGAGCACTATTTAATTATTAGGCTGAGATAACAGGTACAAACCATGACTTTCAAGGAAAGCTACAGTGAATGGTTATCACCCTGTACATTTTTTATAGATTAGAAAAAACAACAAGGGACAGAAGGATTATCTCATGTCCAAGGCCTCACAACTGCTAAGCATTAGAGATTTGAAAAGGACACAAACAAGAGCAAGAGAGAGACGCAGGCCACAAATAATAGCGATTATGAGCAGGGATGGAACATGCAGTGGGTAAAATAGCAAGGCTTGGAGATGGATGCGGCATTGGTGGGGAAAGAGGAGTCCAGTTGAGATCCCGAATTGTGGTTCAGTCAGGTGTATGTATGGATGGCGATACCATTTGCCTGGGAGTTGGAGTCAGGCCTTGGGAGGAAGAGCAGTTCCAGAAGAGAATGGATGAGTGCCTGCCAGCTGTGAGTAAGGTGCAACTGAGGTGTGTGAAAGCAAACACTGTTAAAGAAAATTATTCAATGACCCTTGTTAAAGCACAGTGAGGTTGACTTTACTCAGGACATTATGATAGGCACAAGGGCCACGGCAACCAAGTCTTGCAGTGGGAAGACAGACGGGGCTCCATCCTGAATACAGCCTGGGCAAGTGGGGATTGATAGCCAAGGAGCATGGTGGTGATCAACGGAGGGAACATTACTAAGAGGGAAGTCAGGGACAAAGGGGATACTGGCTAAAGCAATCTCACAGGATTCTCACTGAAGGCAGGCAGGATGACCAGATATCACCTGGCAACAGTGGGGATGAAGAACTCAATCAAATTTCATTGTGGGTGATCAGATATCGAGAATTGGGGATCCTGGCTAAAATGACTTAGCAGGTTCTTTGCTAAAACTGGATTTTACAAAGTTTATAAATGGGCCTAGGAAGAGGTTCACGAGCCTGGATAAAGTTTGGCCAAGAAAAGAATCATTGTCAACATGTCCAGCAGGATTTAAATGTATACATTTTAAATTCAATGGATAAATTAGGAAGAGAAAGAAAATGGAAGAAAAAAACTATGAGCATATTGGTACTGGTTAAAACCATGAGAATGAATGAGACTATCAATAGATAAAGTAAAAACAACTAGTAACTATTTAAGGGACCTGGAAAGGAGAAGCAAAAAGTTTTATTACGCTTGTCACCCAGATTAATCTCTATATTCCTCAGGGTTTGGTCTCTTCACAAATTTATATTCAAAGAAGATCAGTCCAGCATCTCAAAATAACTTGAAAGTTATATTTATATTTTATGTAATTTTTAGTAACATTGTATGAATTTCAATTTATCACACCCAACATTTCTCATCAGTGTGCTTTCTCTACTTCAATCTTTTACATTCACATCTGCTCACCAAATCTCAAACTGTCTTCTCTGTACCCCACCATCCCCCTGACACACACACACACACACACACACACACACACACACACACACATGCACTCAGCCACAGACACAGGCTCCTCAGCATTTCTCTGACCTTGTCACACCACACAGATGGACTCTATTCTGCTGGAAGTGGCTACCCAGACAATGGGGTTCAGGCTCAGTCCCTGAGAGGGCAGCTCTAGGAGAATTGGAGGACTCAGAAGCTCTTTGGTCCCCAGCTCCCCTGTGGCCTCTGGAATTATAATTTCCCCAGGATAAAATATGAAGAGCTCTATAGGCAAATTAGGTTTTTTATTTTGTTTGTTTTAATTCCTAATCTTTCTAATTGCTTGGCTAACAGCAGAATATAGGAAACTAGTGGCAATTGAAAATTGTCCACCATCTTACACAAAGACAGTGAAAATGTGATGAGAAGCTTCTTTGGAAAAACTGAAAGAGATGAACTGGAAAAAAACTAAAAGGCAGAAATGAAGTCCACAGGCTCACAGCCCGGGCGGCGTCCTGACAGCCCGGGCGGTGCCCCGGGCCCTGACAGCCCGGGCAGCGCCCTCAGCCTAGTTAAAGATCGACCCCGAACCTAACCGATTAGGTTAATTAGGTTATCTATAGACTCCGGACATTGTAAGGACAAACGTTGTGAAAGTCTCTGTCCTGCTCTAATTACTGGTGTCTGCCACATATCTTAGTCCTGGGCCCAGTAGAACACAATCCTCTATTTTGTCCCAACTTCCTGAGCCCAACACACCCCCTCTCACACACACCCCCTAGAGAGCCCCTGATAAGATCACAACCGTTTGTAGTTTTACTAAAAGCAGCGGGAACAAATGGAAAACTGTTAATTGTATTAACCAATTACCAGTTGTAATGCTGCAACCAAAAGAATTCCTTCGTACCTCTGTAACCTTGCATATCCTGTATGCATCGGGCTATAAAGAGCGGCCACATGCATCATTCGGGGCCCTCTTGTATGTTGTAAAACAGAGGGACCAAGTTCGAACTTGCATTAAAGATCCTTGCCGCTTGGCTTTGACTCCGGATTCTGGTGGACTTCTTCGGGGAATAAAGGGTCTGGGCATAACAAAACAAGCAAGTCGGTCAAGTCCTTTCCCATTAATAACTGAACAGATGAAGACCAGCATCTTATTTAATTGACATTAGACCTAGTGGGAAATTATAAGTGGCAGATGATAAGCACCACAAGTTTAAGCACTGAGTAGCTATGTTCAAGCCAAAATTTTAAACATAGTCATATTTTCTCTCTATCAACATCACTTTAACATTTATAGTCCAGATACTCACTGCAAAAAGCATGACTATAATTACAGTAGAAACTTATTTCCACATTAGTTTGATAGATTTATAGTCTACCCCATCCCTTGAAAATGACTATTTTCATTTCCAGGAATTTATCCATCTCCTCTAGATTTTCTAGTTTGTGTGCATAAAGATCCCCATGGTAACCTTGAATGATCTTTTGTATTTATGTGATATCGATTGTAATGTCTCCTCTTTTGTTTTTAATTGAGCTTATTTTAATTTTCTCTCATATTTTCTTGGTTATTCTCACTAATGATCTATCAATTCTGTTTTTTCTTTTTGAAGAACCAGCTTCTTATTTCTTTTGTATTTTTTGGTTGTTTGTTTCAATTTCATTTAGTTCTGCTCTGATCTTGGTTCTTTCTTTTCTTCTGCTGGGTTGGGGTTGGGATTATTCATGTTTCTCCAGTTCTTTAGGGTGTGACATTAGATTGTCTATTTGTGCTCTTTCAGACCTTTTCATGTAGGTGTTTAATGCTATGAACTTTCCTCTTATCACCACCTTTGCTGTATCCCACAGGTGTTGATAAGTTATGTCACAGTTATTGTTCGGTTCAAGTAATTTTTAAATTATTTTATTTCATTGTGGACCCAAAAATCATTCAAGAGCAGATTATTTAAGTTCCATATATCTGTATAGTTTTGAAGGTTCCTTTTGTAGTTAATTTCCAGTTTTATTCTATTGTGGTCTGAGAGGATATTTGTTATAATTTCGGTTCTCGTAAATTTATTGAGACTTGTTTTGTGGCCTATCATATGGTCTATCTTGGAGAATATTCCATGTACTGACAAAAAGAATGTATATTCTGCAGTTGTTGAGTAGAATGTTCTGTAAATATCTATAAAGTCCATTTGTTCTAGGGTAAAGTTTAAGTCCATTATTTCTTTGTTGACTTTCTGTCTTGATGACTGGTCTAGTACTGTCTGTGGTGTACTGAAGTCCCCTATTATTGTTGTGTTGTCTTCTCTCTCATTTCTTAGGTCTGATAGTAATTGTTTATAAATTTTGGAGTTCCAATGTTAAAGGCATATATATTTAGGATCGTGATATTTTCCTGTTGGACTGATCCTTCATCCTTCTGTCTTTTTCTACTGTTTTGCTTTATAACCTGTTTTGTCTGATGTAAGAATAGCTACACTCCTGTTTATTTTTGGTTTCCATTTGAATAAAATATCATTTTCCATCCCTTTACCTTAAGTTTATATGAGTCCTTATGTGTTAGGTGAGTCTCTCAGAGACAGAAGATACTTAGTTGGTGGATTTTTATCCATTCTGCCATTCTATATCTTTTAAGTGGAGCATTTAGGCCATTTACATTCAATGTTAGTATTGATATGTGAGGTACTATTCTATGCATCCTGCTAGTTCTTGCCTAAATAACTTGTTCTTTTCATTGTGTTATTGTTTTATAGGCCCTATGAGATTTAGGCTTTAAGGAGGTTCTGTTTTGGTGTATTTTGAGGTTTTGTTTCAAGATTTAGAACTCATTTTAGCATTTCCTATAGTGCTAGCTTGGTAATGACAAATTTGGCATTTGTTTTTCTGAAAAAGACTAACTCTCCTTCATTTTGAAGCTTAGTTTCGCTGGATACAAATTTCTTAACTATCGATAATTTTGTTGGGGGAAGCAAAAGATAGAACCCAAATCCCTTCTGGCTTGTAAAGTTTCTGCCAAGAAATCAACTAATCTGATAGCTCCTCCATTATAGGTTATCTGATGCTTTTGCCTCACAGCTCTTAATATTCTTTCTTTCATCTTGACCTTAGATAACCTGTTAACTATGTGCCTGGGTGATGATGTTTTTGTGATAAATTTCCCATGTGCTCTTTGAACTTCTTTTATTTGGATGTCTAGATCTCTAGCAAGGCCAGGGAAGGGTTCCTCAAGAACTCTCTCAAATACATTTTCCAAACTTTTAAATTTATCTTATCCTCAGGAACACCAATTATCAAACCAATAATAAGAAATGAAATTGAAACAGTAATTTTAAAAATTGCCAAAAAAAAATCCAGGGCCAGATGATTTCACAGCTGAATTCTATCAGACATTCAAAGAAGAATTGGTACCAATACTGCTAAAAATATTCCAAAATATGCTGAAAGAGAAAATCTTCCCTAAGTTATTCTATGAATCCAGTATTGCCCTAGTACAAAAACCAGGAAAGGACATAACAAAAAAAAAAAAAAAAAAAGAAAGAAAGAAAACTACTGACCAATATCCCTGATGGACCTGATGAACATAGATGCAAAAATCCTCAGTGAAATACTAGCTAACCAAATCCAACAGCATTTCAAAAAGATAATATATCATGATCAAGTGGGATACAGGGATGCAGGGATGGTTCAACGTACACAAGTCAATAAATGTAATACATCACATAAACAGAATTAAAAACAAAAATCATATGATCATCTGAATAGATGCAGAAAAAGCATTTGACAAAATCCAGCATCACTTTATGATAAAAACCTTCACCAAAATTGGCATAGAAAAGACATACCTCAAGTTAATAATAGCCATCTATGAGAAACCCATAGCCAACATAATACTGAGCAGGGTAAACTTGAAAGCATTCCCCCTGAGAACTGGAACAAAACAAGGATGCCCACTTTTATCACTTGAACATAATACTGCAAGTCCTAGCCAGAGCAATCAACAAGATAAATAACTAAAGGGCATCCAAATCAGTAAAGAGAAAGTCACACTGTTCCTGTTCACCAATGATATGATTATATACCTAGAAAACCCTAAAGACTCATCCAAAAAGCTCCTAGATCTGAAAAATGAATTCAGTAAATTATCAGGATACCAAATCAATGTACACACATCAGTAGCACTGGTATACATCAACAATAACCAAGCAAAGAATCAAATGAAGAACACAATCTCTTTTATAACAGTTGCAAAAAATAAAATACTTAGAAATATACCTAACCAAGGATGTGAAAGATTTCTACAAGAAAAACTACAAAACACTGCTGAAAGAAATTAGGAGATGACATAAACAAATGGAAACACATCCTATGCTTCTAAATTGGTAGAATCAATATTGTGAAAATGACCATACTGCTGAAATCAATCTATACATGAAATGCAATTCCCATAAAAATGCCATCATCATTCTTCACAGAACTAGAAAAAGCAATCCTAAAATTCATAGGGAACCAAAAAAGAGCCTGCATAGCCAAAGCAAGACAAAGTAAGAAGAACAAAACTGAAGGCATCACATTAACTGACTTCCAACTATACTATAAGGTTATAGTTACCAAAACAGCATGACACTGGTATAAAAATGGCATGTAGACCAATGGAACAGAATAAAGAACCCAGAAATAAAGCCAAATACTTACAGCCAACTGATCTTTGACAAGCAAACAAAAACACAAAGTGGAGAAAGGATACCCTAATCAACAAATGGTTCTGGTATAATTGGCTAGCCCCATGTAGAAGAATGAAACAATCCTCATATCTCACCTTACACAAAAAAATCAACTCAAGATGGATGAAAGACTTAACTCTAAGATCTGAAACTATAAAAATTCTAGAATATAACATCAAAAAAACTCTTCTAGACATTGGCTTAGGAGAAGAATTCATGACCAAGAACTCAAAAGCAAATGCAACAAAAACAAAGATAAATAGATGGGGACTTAACTAAACTAACAAGTTTCTGCACAGCAAAAGAAATAATCAGCAGAGTAAATGACAACTCACAGAATGGGAGAAAATCTTCACAATCTATGCATCTGACAAAGGACTAATATCCAGAATCTGTAAAGAACTCAAACAAATAAGCAAGAAAAAAAAAATATCCCATCAAAAAGTGGGCAAAAGACATGAACAGAAAATTCTCAGAGAAGATATACAAATGGCCAAAAAATATATGAAAAGTGCTGAACATCACTAATTATCAGGGAAATGCAAATCAAAACCAAAATGAGATACCACCTTACTCCTGTAAGAATGTTCATAATTTAAAAATAAATAACAGATGTTAGTGTGGATGTGGTGAAAACGAAACACTTTTACACTGCCAGTGGGAATGTAAATGAGTACAAAACACTATAGAAAACAGTGTGGAAATTATTTAAAGAACTAACAGTAGAACCACCATTCTATCCAGCAATCCAACTACTGGGTGCCTACCCAAGGGAAAAGAAGCCATTATATTTAAAAGACACTTGCATATGGATGTTTATAGCAACACAATTCACAATTGCAAAACTATGGAACCGGCCTAAATGCCCATCAACCAATGTGTGGATAAAGAAAATGTGGCATGTGTACAGCATGAAATAGTATTCAGTCATAAAAAGGAATGAAATAATGGCATTCCCAGCAACATGGATGGAGTTGCAGATGATTATTCTAAGTGAAGTAACACAGGAATAAAAAACCAAATATCATTTGTTCTCATTTATAAGTGGAAGCTAAGTTATTAGGATGCAAAGGCATAAGAATGATGTAATGGACTTTGGGGACGCTGGGGGAAAGTCGGGAGGGGGGTGAGGGATAAAAGGCTACACATTAGATAAGTGTACCCTGCTTGGGAGATGAGTGTCAAATCTCAGAAATCACCACTAAATAACATATGTATGTAACTAAATGCCACCTGTTCTCCAAAAACTACTGAAAGAATAAAATAAAATAAAATGGTAATTTTCCCTTTCCTATGATAATTTGAATGAGAGTAAAAAAAAAATCTAATTTTCCCGAGTCAATATTCGTATTCTTTTTCTAAACAATAAAGAAATTCTATTCCCATAGTCCCTTTGCAGTAAACCTTTTGAGTCCAACAAGAAGAAAATAGCACTTTTCATCTCCTAAGCGAGATCAGATGACTTTTAGAGGTTTGGCCTCAGCGTTTTCAGTGGCCTGAGTGTGAGAAGATTAAGATGCCTTTGTGCTTCTAAAAGTACTCAGGATTCTTGGAGCCTGCTGGGGAGAGGAGAGGAGCAGGCAGCCCATCGTGTCCCCAGCTCAGGGCTATCTCTATGACCACAGGTCCTTCCATCAAGAGGGAAGCAGAGGCCACACCACAAAAGGGCCTCAAATTTTCCTCTAATTTGATATTTTATCTGAGAGGAACATAAAGACCTAAAAATTTTTTAAGATGAATAGCTAGAGCACAGAGAAATTTTAGGGAAGTGAAACTACTCTGTATGATACCATAGTGATAGATATGTGTCATTATACATTTTTCCAAACCCATACAATGTACAACATCAAGAGTAACCCTCATGTAAACTACAGACTTTGGATGACAATAAGGTGTCAATAGGTTTATCAGTTGTAACAAACATGCCACTCTGCTAGGTGATGTTGATAGTGGCAGGGCTATCTACATGTGGGGGCAGGGTACGTGGGAACTCTTTATCTTCTTCTCAATTTTGCCGTGAACCATTCTAAAAAATAGAGTATATTTCTAAAACATTTCAACAGTTTGCTAGTCAGAAAACTAAATCACAAATTGCAGAAACATATTCTGGTTAATTAACAGAGAGAGAGAGAGAGAGAGAAGGAGAAGAGGAAGGAAGGAAGGAAGGAAGGAAGGAAGAAGGAAGGAAGGAAGGAAGAAGGAGAAGGACGGAGGGAGTGAGGGAGGAGTAGGGGAGGGTATGAAGGGAGGAGAGTGAAGAAATCATCCAAGAAGACAAAAGAAAAATAAGAAATCGGAAAAGAAGCAAGAAAGAAAAACCAAAAGAACGAACAACAAATAAATCAATATATTAGGACGGAGGTAAGAAGAAAAGAATACATACACACCGAACGAATGAAAATTAAAGAAATAAAAAAACAGAGAAAGCAAGTAAAGAAATAAGACAGATCAGCAAGAAAGAATAAAGAAAAAGAACAGAATAGTGAAAATTAAGTGAGTACATTAGTGTATTGGTGGGTGGGAGGGAAGGAACTGTGAAGACTTCATAATAGAACCCCAGGCAGATCAGGCCAGAACACAGGAGGGTGTCCATGGTGAACCCGCAGCTCTTGCAGTCTCTCTGCAGCCCTCTCCTCCAGTCTCCTGCTCTTGGTTACGGGTGGTCCCCTCACCCGACTTGGAACCCCTCCCTTTCCTCAGTCTGTCAGCTCCACTCCTGCCACTCCAAAGCTGGAGCACCAGAGACCTCAGAATTAGTCCATTCCGCTGCTCACCTGTCCAAGTCTCCAGCTTTGACCTGCTGTAGCTGTTGGCCCATAGGAGCACCACAGGAGGACCATGGGAGCGCCACAGGAGTACCACAGGAGCACCACGGGAGCATCACAGGAGCACCAGGGTAGCGTCCCAGGAGCACCACCAGTTGCATTTGTTTTCTTGCTCCTTTCTGTGGTGCCTCAGCTCATAGCTGTGTCTATGACCACAGGGCCTTCCATCAGGCAGGATATCTACCCAGCCCCACATTCCCTCAGGGCCTCTGACAAGCTCCAAGTCCTGCTTTCTTCTGTTTTTCTCTTTCATTTGAAAGTTTCATTAGTTCTCAAGCATTTTAATGTATTCTAGTCTCTAACATGAAAGGATAATTTTGCTTAGGACTTCAAGAAAATATGGATGGTATCACATGAACTTTTTCAGTCACACTCCAGTTTGACTTGCAGCTCTGCTGTTTTTTGCTCAGTTCCACTTCTTCAGAGGAACAGGTGCAAGTTTTGGTCTAATGCTAATGCTTCCACCCAGACTGCGTATCCCCTTCCATATATTCGCAGACTGCACATCACCAACCACCAGAGTCCTACTTACTACCCCCCAAGCCACCCCAGCTTCCTGTATTTGAACATACCAATGACTGCAACAAAATTCCCCAGCATTAACACCAAGACTCTCATATCTTCCTAATGTTAGTAAACGGCAACTCCTTCCTCTCTGACCTGAACAATCAGGGCCAAAATTTTGATGTTTTTCTTTGATTCCTTGCTAATATTCTATATCCAATCCTTCAGAAGATTATGTTGGTCCTGCTTTAAAACATTCATGATAGGAATCTTCAGGGCCACCTTGCCCTTCTGGGTCAAAACCCTCATAACCTGTCAGCTGGAAAACAGCAACATCTGCTCCATTGAGTGCTTCCCTCTCCTCTTGCCCACCCACCGTCTCTTCTCTACACAGCAGCCACAGGGGTCCCTTTGAAATGCCAGATGATGTCACTGCTCTGTTCAGAATCCCCCAAGGCTGACTCATGCACTCAGGAAGACTTCCTGAGTCTTCCCAATAGTGGATACAGGCCCTGCTACTCTCTGAACACCTCTCCTCCACCAGCCTTTTCTCTCATTCCTGCCAGTCCCACAGTATCCTTTCTGACCTCCACGCTCATCTTGAGTCCTTATCACTAGGTTTTCCACCTTCCTCTGCTCCCCGTATAATGATTCCAATTTTTTTTCCAAGTAGATGATCAAATATTGTCTTACTAAATGGCCTTTTCTTGCTGTCCACCTGGTATACCATAGCTGTTCCTCCAGCCCTTGGCACTTGCTGTGGCATTTGCCCCTCTTTGTTTGGTGTAATGGCACTTACCCACTGACACTGTCTTCACTTGTTTTTATTCCTGCTGTAAGGAAAGTAGGCCATTTTTATTTTCATTGCTGTAACTCCAGAGTTTAGAGCATTTCCTTCCTTCCTTCCTTCCTTCCTTCCTTCCTTCCTTCCTTCCTTCCTTCCTTCCTTCCTTCCTTCCTTCCTTCTTTCCTTCCTTCTTTCCTTCCTTTCCTTCTTTCTTTCTTTCTTTTCTTTTTTTTGGAGTCTCACTCTGTTGCCCAGGCTAGAGTGCAGTGGTGTGATCTCAGCTCCGTGTAACCTCCACCTCCCAGGTTCTAGCAATTCTCCTGCCTCAGCTTTCCAAAGTTCTTGAAACATATTTAATGCTTCATAAATATTTGTTGAGTTAAATAATTAATTAATATATTTGTTGCCCAGATGTACTCCCTTTCCAAATCATCCCAAAATGATTGCTAGAGAGATCGGTGTTATACACATGTACAAAGATATGAATTATGGAAGGTTCCACTTCAACCAAGTCTTGTCAGTCCAACCTCTTAGGCCTCTTAGTCTCCTCTTCTCTTGAGCATTGCTGCCATTACTTCTTTATTTCTCAACAAGAACTTGGAAGAACATTCTGAAAATGATCTTCTGGTTCTAGACATGTTTCTCCCATTTCCTTTCCCATACTGCTAGAGTAGGCCTCCTCTATATTATTAAAATGTAATCCTGATTAAATCATACAACTGTTAAAAATTCTTCAGTAGTTCCCGTGGCCGACGTGATAAATTCCTAATATTTGTATCGTGTACGAAGAGATTTGACATCTACCACTAGAGGGTGGGCACTGTGTTGTTCTGACAAGGGACCTGAATGCTTAGCGTGGTCCTTGACATATAGTGCATAAGCGATCACCATTTGCCAGTAAAGAGAAAATTTTTAAAGTTGTTTTATCTATCTCATGCTCATCTTTCCACCCAATAACCTCTCCAGGAAGGAGTGACTTGTGTCTCCAAGTTGTGCTGAACGGCTTCCAGCTCTTCAAAGGTAACATACCTTCATGCTTCTCCTCCCGCTTTCCAGCCCAGGCTACCCTGTGTGTCAGCCTGAGTTCTCCTCAATCTTTGCTTCTTCCATGAAGTCCTCCGTATGTACTTTCTGAGTTTCTTCTAAACATAGGTCTATGCCCACTCCTTAATGCTGCCCCAGCACCATTTTCCTATAATTCTGTAATAGATCACATTCAACTGCAATGTGCTGTGTGTGTCTGAGCACTGTACTCTTACCCACACAAACACAGAATCACCAACACACACACCTACAAACATCACACCTGCACACACTGTGTTTCACAATACACACAAATAATATAAACTCCTTGAGGGAAGGGACTAGAGCACATGATAGGTGCACAGTGGATACCAACCAAATGTTTATTGAATAAGTAAACAAAGGAATAAAAGAATGAGTAGACAATCCATGAACAAAAACAAATTCAGTGAGCGAAATTCTCAACTGCCTCTAAGATTCAGAGCTAGAGTGGCATCAGGGTCTCACTTTTGCCAAAAATCTTTTAGGGTCAAATTTACAATGAAAGTGTCTCATGGAGTCAGCAGAAAACTCAGAGCCTGTTAGTCATAGCCACACCTAGCATGGTGATAAAAAAATAATAAGAAGGAATGCAGGAAGCCAGTAGTGTAGTCATTGGATTGGGAACAGGGGAGTCCCTATTTGTGAAAGCAGCTCTCAGAAATTTTAAAAGGAAGATTGAGATGAAACAAGACATATCCCACAGCATATATAATTCAGCCTGTCAGGACTTAACAATCGGATACCTGATCTAAGCTAACAATAATTGTTCTCAAAGCTGCATAAAGTATGTTGCATGTAGATTGTATGAGTTTGCATTCTTTCATACTTACATTTTCAGCAGCTATTTATAAATTCATATTCTCAACTAACATATTTGCTTAAACCTTCTATAATTAAAGCATACAATATTATTTCCAATATAGCCAATTATATGGATGATTAGCTAATTCCCCATAATTTCTTCAATTCCACCCCAGTGACAACTGTAAAATAAATTAACATTACTTCTAAAAATCAGCAGTAATTAGGGTATTTTAGTTGCACCAGCATCTATAGTCACAATAAGACTAACACACACACCCCAATAAAGAAGGGATAGGAGCAAAATTTCATGTCATAAATCCAGACCCGAATTAAAAGTTTTCTTCTTCATACTTTCCAAACACTGTTATCCATCTCTACGGATTTATGGAATCCTTGAAGGGATATTAACAATGATCTAGTGGCATGTTTTAAAATCCCCCTTCATTTGTGTTTATCGAAATGAAGCCCTAAGTACTGCTCCAATCTAACTGAAATCCTATTCATCAAAATATTTTTCTTTTCTCTTCCTTCTCTCCCTCCTCTGCCAACCCAGTGATCCTGAAGCCCCTAGGTTCAGGAAACACAGTCTTAAACCCACTAGGCTCAGGAGCTTCCTTTTCACTGTTACATTGCTCTGAGCTAGTAATTGTTTTATGTGTACATTTTTAAAGCTTTGTATTTATTTTACATAAATTGCCATCTGGTTCTATGACTATGTTTGATTCCTTTAGTAACTTGCTAATAATGTATAGAGAATGAAGATGTCTTTTATTCAGCCTCAGGAATAAAGTAAAGAATATATCTCTTTCCTGCACATTGCAGGTCCCCAGCCGCCTTACTAAGAGCCTTATATACCATTTCACGGAGGAATCAGCACACGATAATCAAATCAAAACACAGATTTCTATGATATGCTCTTAGCTCGGCATAAAAGCACATCACCTAGAGACTAAATATACTAACACACAGTGGAAACAAACTTCTATTCAGTTTAGCTTAAATTCATGGAGCATGAGTTATTGGTTTTTGTCACTTGAGTGGAAATATCCTTTTGTAGCTGCTAGTCAATCAAATTAGAACAAGTATAATTTTCAAAAACTATTCTTGACGCATCCTCTGTTTTTTCTCCTTTCATCTACTTTTTCTGCATTTTAATACATATGATATTTACATTGTGAGATTCCTCTAATAGATATTTCAACTAATCTTCTATTTCTCAATAGAACTATTTAGAAATAGAGGGAATTGAGGCAATTTCTCGATTGCCTGAGAAATACTGATTGTACAATGACAATCATAAAAAGAACTCAAAGTGGTCTACCTTTCCTACAAATACATATTGATTTCTTTCCATAAACATTTGGTCGACATCAATGAGGTAGGGGTTAAGGGACAATGAGATAAGGACTAAGAATACAATTGGTGAAGAAAAATAGACATGATCTCTATTTCTATGAAAATTAAAATTTAATAATTTAGTAATCACAATTACTATAAAATAATTAACTGACATAATTGCTCTAAGAAAAATAAAACATGGTCTTACGGAGGTATTTAAACTATGGAATTAGAAAGGCCTTCTTGAGGAGGTAATAAGCCGAAATACAAAATATTTAGAGGTAACCTAGTCACAGGGTGAGGAATGCATGTTTCAGGGAGAAGAAACATATCCGCATGTGAAAGTTTCATGAAAGATGGAGCATAGTGTGGTCAAGGAAGGGAAACTGTTCAGACTGTTGCCTCACAGATGTCATCGATGGGCACCCATCCAGGGCCAGAGATCTTTATCCTAATGACAATTGGCAACAGTGGAAGAATTTTTAAGCAGGTAGGATATTATCGGTGGTATTATCAGTTTTAACCTTTGCAACTATCAATGCTACAGTGTAGGGAGAAGACTAGCACAGAGCTGGGGAAATGAACAAGGGAAGACACAAAAGGCTATTTAAACACAGGCAAGAAATGACAGCAGCTTGGACAAGATGACAGTTCTCAACCAGAGGAAAGGCGCTCACTCCTCCAGGGACGTTTATAAATGAATATGGGAATTTTGGATGTCACAGTGGATTCAGAAAACTAACAGCATTTATTAAGTGATAGCCAAGATACTGAATGTGCTGCAATGCAGAAGACATTTCCCCACAACATATGAATCTTCTCCCAAGATGCTAATAGTGTTCCAGTGGAGCAAAACTGGAGTAGGGTGATATAGACAGAAACAGAAAAAGGTTCCTGAAATTTGGTGCTGGTACAATGTGAAAGAGGAGGCCAAATAAATGCTTAAAATGACTTCTAAATGTCTGGCTAGCAAAACTGAATAGATGCAATTATGAAATTGGGGATCACAAGAAAAAGTAATTATTGAGGAAATAGAGCATGACTTTATTCTTGAGCATGTTGACTATGACATGTATTTGAGACAGATAGTAGAGATATTGGAAAAGCAGCTGCTAAGTAGATCTGGACCTCACTGGAGTGACCCGATGTCACTTATACATGGTAATTGAAAGCATGGCTGTGGATGGATAACGTATAGTGCAAGAAGAGAAGAGGGCTTGAGGCTGAAAGTTTAAAAACTGATATCTAAATGTCTTGTAGGAAAGGAAGAGACAGCAGGGTCATATGAAAAGGAGCAGCTATAGCAAATTTAAAAACTGACAGATTATGACATAGAGGCCAAGAGAAGAGTGTCTCAAGAAGGAATAAAAGGTTGATATTGCCTAATGTTAGGGAAAGCTAAAATACTAGCAAAATTAAAAATGTGTCTTATTTGATAAAAAGTGATTGTCCATCTCAGTTAAGAGGGTTTCAGCACAATGATGGTACAGGAATGCATTTGAGAAGAGTTGAGAGTAAACAAATAGCAGAAAATGGAAACAGAACATACCGAAATGGCTCTTTGATTAAACTGTCATGGTAAAGGAGACGAGAAACATAGAGCAGTCTGTACAAAAGAGTGTCTTCCAGTTATCTACTGGTGCATGTCAATACACTCAGAAATACTGAGGGGCTTGGAAGAGTGCAAATTTATGCTTTCCCCTGGTTCTGAGGACTGATGGGGTGACTCATGCTTTGCATCTCTCAACTGCCTGCAGAAACAGCAGGCTGAGGCCGAGGCCAAAGCCAAGGATCTTCTCATCAAAATCAGATTGAGATGCAGATGAGCTTATCAAAGTTATTCTTCCTCAAGCAATCTGCTATTTACTTCCCAACACTTTAGGTCAAGTTCTGCTTTTTCCTTTTGTCACCATTGTCTATATCTTTCTGTGTACTTCAATTGTTCAAATCCTATCCACTTCAAGTCCCAGGCTTAATGCACTCTGCTCCGGAAAGGATGACTTCCATGGGCCAGGGCCTCTCCATGTTTCATCGTGATGTTCTTTCACTGATGGATTGCTTATTAACATTTGTTCATTGTTTTTTATTAGAAACGTTTATTATACCAGGAGAAGAACAAAACAATTGCAGATGGAGCTCTTTGGATTTGTTCCTGAGGTGAAGCTCCTCAAACACCACATCTCTGAATCGGACATGTAGGAGTAACATAGTAACAGAGGGAAACAGCAAAGCACGTAGCAAACAAGGTTCATAGCACCTGTGACATTGAGTGAGGCACAGATTACCAGTTTCTTTTACTGTTTTAATTCACTCTATTGGGATATCATTTTGCACAAGAAACAGCATCCATTTAAAGTATACAATTTCATAAGTTTTGACAGGTATAGACAGTCACTAAACAGCAGCAACAATTAAGAGACACATTTTCTTCATCCCCAAATTTCCTGTGTCCCTTAGTCCACGCATCCCTCCAAAGTCCTCCTCAAGTGAAGGATGATCTGTTGTTGCCATGATGAATAATTCAAATTTCTAGAATTTATATAAGTGGTATGATACATTGCATAGACTTTTGGGCCTGGATACTTTCTATTAATTATTTTAAGGTTTATCTATGTTGTAGTGTGAGTCAGTAATTTGTTTTATTTTATTCCTGAGTAGCATTCAACTGTATGGATATACTACATTTTGTTTATCCATTTCAAAGTCATTGGCATTTGACTTATTTCTAGTTTGGTGATTTTATGAATAAAATAGCTACAAAAAATGTGAACACAGGTTTATGTATGAACACACATTTTTATTTCCTTTGGGGACAAACCTATGACTTGAATGAATTGGTTACATGTTAAGTATATATTTAACTTTTTTAGAAACTGCCCAATATTTTCCCATTCACCAGAAGGGTATGAGAGTACCAGTTGCTCCACATCTTCTTCACCACCACTTAGTATGTCAGTATTTTTATTTTAGCTACTACAATGTGTGTAGTGGCATTCCAATGTAGAATGATGTGCATCCTTTTTATGTGCTTATTGGTCATTCATACATCTCCTCTGTTGAAGTGTTTGCCAAAAATGTTTTTGTCCATTTTATTAGGCTTTTTGCCTTACTATTGAGTTTTGGAAGCTTGTCTTTTCATTTTTTCATTCAGGACACAAATTTATATATACATGTATTTGTAGCTTTATTTTTTATTGTGTCCTTTAAGGAACAAAAGTCATAATTTTGATAAAGGCTGATTTATCATTTTGTCTTTTGTAGATTTCACTTTTTGTGTCTTATCCAAGTATTTGTTTAACACAAGCTCACAAGTATTTATTCTACTAGTTATATAAGCTTCGCATTTACATTTAAGTCTATGAAGGTTTGAGATGAAGTGATATAAGGTAAATTTTTAGTTTCTTTATGTAACTATCCAGTTATTCCAGCACAACTGGTTGAAAAGACACTCCTTTTCTAATTGAAGTGCTTTCACAGCTTAATAGAAAATAAACTGACCATATATGTATAGGTCTATTTTTGGTATCAGTATTCCATTTTATTTACGTATATGTGTATCCTTCACCACACTGTTTTAATGTATAAATGCTTTATAGTTTTTAGGACTAAAAAACTAGATCGTATAAATTCTTTAATTTTGCTTTTTCACTTTAATATTTTACTGGCGGTTATGGGCCATTCACACTTGCACATATTTTTGAGAATCAGCTTGTCAGTTTAAAACATGATGTAATTTTGATTGGATTTGTCTTATCTGTTGATGAATTTAGAAAAATCAATATCTTTAAAATATTGCATGTTTCGGAGGGCGGAGCAAGATGGCCGAATAGGAACAGCTCCAGTCTCCAACTCCCAGCGCGAGCGACACAGAAGACCGGTGATTTCTGCATTTGCAACTGAGGTACTGGGGTCATCTCACTAGGGAGTGCCGGACAATTGGTGCTGGTCAGCTGCTGCAGCCTGACCAGCGAGAGCTAAAGCAGGGCGAGGCAACGCCTCACCTGGAAGCGCAAAGGGGAAGGGGATCCGTTTTCCTAGCCAGGGGAACTGAGACACACAACACCTGGAAAATCGGGTAACTCCCACCCCAATACTGCGCTGTAAGCATACAGGCACACCAGGAGAACATATCCCACACCTGGCCGGGAGGGTCCCACGCCCACGAAGCCTCCCTCACTGCTAACACAGCAGTCTGCGGCGATCTAACCGCAAGGCAGCAGCGAGGCTGGGGGAGGGGCGCCCGCCATTGCTGAGGCTTAAGTAGGTAAAGAAAGCCGCTGGGAAGCTCGAACTGGGTGGAGCTCACAGCAGCTCAAGGAAGCCTGCCTGTCTCTGTAGTCTCCACCTCTGGGGACAGCGCACAGCTGAAGACCAACAGGGGAAGTAGCGGGAGCCGGTGCAGATGCGAACGACTCTGTCTGACAGCTTTGGGGAGAGCCGTGGATCTCCCAACGCGGAGGTTGAGATCTGAGAACGGACAGACTGCCTGCTCAGGTGTGTCCCTTACCCCTGAGTAGCCTAGCTGGGAGAAATCCCCCACTAGGGGCAGTCTGACACCCCACACCTCACAGGGTGGAGTACACCCCTGAGAGGAAACTTCCAAAGGAAGAATCAGACAGGTACACTCGCTGTTCAGCAATATTCTATCTTGGGCAACCTCTGCTGCTGATACCCAGGCAAACAGGGTCTGGAGTGGACCTCAAGCAATCTCCAACAGACCAACAGACAGTCCTTCTGACTGTCAGAAGGAAAACTATCAAACAGGAAGGACACCTATACCAAAACCCCATCAGTACGTCACCACCATCAAAGACCAGAGACAGATAAAACCACAAAGATGGGAAAGAAGCAGGGCACAAAAGCTGGAAATTCAAAAAATAAGAGCACATCTCCCCCTGCAAAGTCTGTTTGGATCCATCGCCAGCAACGGATCAAAGCTGGTCAGAGAATGACTTGGACGAGAGGAGAGAAGAAGGCTTCAGTCCATCAAACTTATCAGAGCTAAAGGAGGAATTACGTACCCAGCGCAAAGAAACTAAAAATCTTGAAAAACGAGTGGAAGAACTGACAGCTAGACTAATTAATGCAGAGAAGATCATAAACGAAATGACAGAGATGAAAACCATGACACGAGAAATACGTGACAAATGCACAAGCTTCAGTAACCGACTCGATCAACTGGAACAAAGAGTATCAGCGATTGAAGATCAAATGAATGAAATGAAGCGAGAAGAGAAACCAAAAGAAAAAAGAAGAAAAAGAAATGAACAAAGCCTGCAAGAAGTTTGGGATTACGTAAAAAGACCAAATCTACGTCTGATTGGGGTGCCTGAAAGTGAGGGTGAAAATGGAACCAAGTTGGAAAACACTCTTCAGGATATCATCCAGGAGAACTTCCCCAACCTACTAGGGCAGGCCAACATTCAAATTCAGGAAATACAGAGAACACCACAAAGATACTCCTCCAGAAGAGCAACTCCAAGACACATAATTGCCAGATTCACCAAAGTTGAAATGAAGGAAAAAATCCTAAGGGCAGCCAGAGAGAAAGGTCGGGTTACCCACAAAGGGAAGCCCATCAGACTAACAGCAGACCTCTCAGCAGAAACTCTACAAGCCAGAAGAGAGTGGGGGCCAATATTCAATGTTCTTAAAGAAAAGAATTTTAAACCCAGAATTTCATATCCAGCCAAACTAAGTTTCATAAGTGAAGGAGAAATAAAATCCTTTACAGATAAGCAAATGTTTAGAGATTTTGTCACCACCAGGCCTGCCTTACAAGAGACCCTGAAGGAAGCCCTAAACATGGAAAGGAACAACCGGTACCAGCCATCGCAAAAACATGCCAAAATGTAAAGACCATCGAGGCTAGGAAGAAACTGCATCAACTAACGAGCAAAATAACCAGTTAATATCATAATGGCAGGATCAAGTTCACACATAACAATATTAACCTTAAATGTTAATGGACTAAATGCTCCAATTAAAAGACACAGACTGGCAAACTGGATAAAGAGGCAAGACCCATCAGTCTGCTGTATTCAGGAGACCCATCTCACATGCAGAGACATACATAGGCTCAAAATAAAGGGATGGAGGAAGATCTACCAAGCAAATGGAGAACAAAAAAAAGCAGGGGTTGCAATCCTTGTCTCTGATAAAACAGACTTTAAACCATCAAAGATCAAAAGAGACAAAGAAGGCCATTACATAATGGTAAAGGGATCAATTCAACAGGAAGAGCTAACTATCCTAAATATATATGCACCCAATACAGGAGCACCCAGATTCATTAAGCAAGTCCTTAGAGACTTACAAAGAGACTTAGACTCCCATACAATAATAATGGGAGACTTCAACACTCCGCTGTCAACATTAGACAGATCAACGAGACAGAAAGTTAACAAGGATATCCAGGAATTGAACTCATCTCTGCACCAAGCGGATCTAATAGACATCTATAGAACTCTGCACCCCAAATCAACAGAATATACATTCTTCTCAGCACCACATCGCACTTATTCCAAAATTGACCACATAATTGGAAGTAAAGCACTCCTCAGCAAATGTAAAAGAACAGAAATTATAACAAACTGTCTCTCAGACCACAGTGCAATCAAACTAGAACTCAGGACTAAGAAACTCAATCAAAACCGCTCAACTACATGGAAACTGAACAACCTGCTCCTGAATGACTACTGGGTACATAACGAAATGAAAGCAGAAATAAAGATGTTCTTTGAAACCAATGAGAACAAAGATACAACATACCAGAATCTCTGGGACACATTTAAAGCAGTGTGTAGAGGGAAATTTATAGCACTAAATGCCCACAAGAGAAAGCAGGAAAGATCTAAAATTGACACTCTAACATCACAATTAAAAGAACTAGAGAGGCAAGAGCAAACACATTCAAAAGCTAGCAGAAGGCAAGAAATAACGAAGATCAGAGCCGAACTGAAGGAGATAGAGACACAAAAAACCCTCCAAAAAATCAATGAATCCAGGAGTTGGTTTTTTGAAAAGATCAACAAAATTGACAGACCGCTAGCAAGGCTAATAAAGAAGAAAAGAGAGAGGAATCAAATAGATGCAATAAAAAATGATAAAGGGGATATCACCACTGACCCCACAGAAATACAAACTACCATCAGAGAATACTATAAACGCCTCTACGCAAATCAACTAGAAAATCTAGAAGAAATGGATAATTTCCTGGACACTTACACTCTCCCAAGGCTAAACCAGGAAGAAGTTGAATCCCTGAATAGACCAATAGCAGGCTCTGAAATTGAGGCAACAATTAATAGCCTACCCACCAAAAAAAGTCCAGGACCAGATGGATTCACAGCTGAATTCTACCAGAGGTACAAGGAGGAGCTGGTACCATTCCTTCTGAAACTATTCCAATCAATAGAAAAAGAGGGAATCCTCCCTAACTCATTTTATGAGGCCAACATCATCCTCATACCAAAGCCTGGCAGAGACACAACAAAAAAAGAGAATTTTAGACCAATATCCCTGATGAACATTGATGCAAAAATTCTCAATAAAATACTGGCAAACCGGATTCAGCAGCACATCAAAAAGCTTATCCACCATGATCAAGTGGGCTTCATCCCTGGGATGCAAGGCTGGTTCAACATTCGCAAATCAATAAACGTAATCCAGCATATAAACAGAACCAAAGACAAGAACCACATGATTATCTCAATAGATGCAGAAAAGGCTTTTGACAAAATTCAACAGCCCTTCATGCTAAAAACGCTCAATAAATTCAGTATTGATGGAACGTACCTCAAAATAATAAGAGCTATTTATGACAAACCCACAGCTAATATCATACTGAATGGGCAAAAACTGGAAAAATTCCCTTTGAAAACTGGCACAAGACAGGGATGCCCTCTCTCACCACTCCTATTCAACATAGTGTTGGAAGTTCTGGCTAGGGCAATCAGGCAAGAGAAAGAAATCAAGGGTATCCAGTTAGGAAAAGAAGAAGTCAAATTGTCCCTGTTTGCAGATGACATGATTGTATATTTAGAAAACCCCATCATCTCAGCCCAAAATCTCCTTAAGCTGATAAGCAACTTCAGCAAAGTCTCAGGATACAAAATTAATGTGCAAAAATCACAAGCATTCTTATACACCAGTAACAGACAAGCAGAGAGCCAAATCAGGAATGAACTTCCATTCACAATTGCTTCAAAGAGAATAAAATACCTAGGAATCCAGCTTACAAGGGATGTAAAGGACCTCTTCAAGGAGAACTACAAACCACTGCTCAGTGAGCGTTTTTAGCATGAAGGGCTGACACAAACAAATGGAAGAACATACCATGCTCATGGATAGGAAGAATCAATATCATGAAAATGGCCATACTGCCCAAGGTAATTTATAGATTCAATGCCATCCCCATCAAGCTACCAATGAGTTTCTTCACAGAATTGGAAAAAACTGCTTTAAAGTTCATATGGAACCAAAAAAGAGCCCGCATTGCCAAGACAATCCTAAGTCAAAAGGACAAAGCTGGAGGCGTCACGCTACCTGACTTCAAACTATACTACAAGGCTACAGTAACCAAAACAGCATGGTACTGGTACCAAAACAGAGATATAGACCAATGGAACAGAACAGAGTCCTCAGAAATAATACCGCACATCTACAGCCATCTGATCTTTGACAAACCTGAGAGAAACAAGAAATGGGGAAAGGATTCCCTATTTAATAAATGGTGCTGGGAAAATTGGCTAGCCATAAGTAGAAAGCTGAAACTGGATCCTTTCCTTACCCCTTATACGAAGATTAATTCAAGATGGATTAGAGACTTAAATGTTAGACCTAATACCATAAAAACCCTAGAAGAAAATCTAGGTAGTACCATTCAGGACATAGGCATGGGCAAGGACTTCATGTCTAAAACACCAAAAGCAACGGCAGCAAAAGCCAAAATTGACAAATGGGATCTAATTAAACTAAAGAGCTTTTGCACAGCAAAAGAAACTACCATCAGAGTGAACAGGCAACCTACAGAATGGGAGAAAATTTTTGCAACCTACTCATCTGACAAAGGGCTAATATCCAGAATCTACAAAGAACTCAAACAAATATACGAGAAAAAAACAAACAACCCCATCAAAAAGTGGGGAAAGGATATGAACAGACATTTCTCAAAAGAAGATATTCATACAGCCAACAGACACATGAAAAAATGCTCATCGTCACTCGCCATCAGAGAAATGCAAATCAAAACCACAATGAGATACCATCTCACACCAGTTAGAATGGCAATCATTAAGAAGTCAGGAAACAACAGGTGTTGGAGAGGATGTGGAGAAATAGGAACACTTTTACACTGTTGGTGGGATTGTAAACTAGTTCAACCATTATGGAAAACAGTATGGCAATTCCTCAAGGATCTAGAACTAGATGTACCATATGACCCAGCCATCCCACTACTGGGTATATACCCAAAGGATTATAAATTATTCTACTACAAAGACACATGTACACGTATGTTTATTGCGGCACTATTCACAATAGCAAAGACTTGGAATCAACCCAAATGTCCATCTGTGACAGACTGGATTAAGAAAATGTGGCACATATACACCATGGAATACTATGCAGCCATAAAAAAGGATGAGTTTGCGTCCTTTGTAGGGACATGGATGCAGCTGGAAACCATCATTCTTAGCAAACTATCACAAGAAGAGAAAACCAAACACCGCATGTTCTCACTCATAGGTGGGAACTGAACAATGAGATCACTTGGACTCGGGAAGGGGAACATCATGCACTGGGGCCTATCATGGGGAGGGGGGAGGGGGGAGGAGGGAGGGATTGCATTGGGGAGTTATACATGATATAAATGATGAATTGATGGGTGCTGACGAGTTGATGGGTGCAGCACACCAACATGGTATAAGTATACATATGTAACAAACCTGCACGTTATGCACATGTACCCTAGAACTTAAAGTATAATAAAAAAATAAAAAAAAAAAAAAATATTGCATGTTTCAACTTACGAATATTTTTCTCAAGTCACCTAGGCTTTTTAATTTTTTTACAAAAAAGTTTTGTAGTTTTCAGTGTACAGGTTTTGCACATATTTTTAAACATTTATTTCTAGATATTTTATTACCAGAGATAGTATTATAAATGAAATTGCATTTTTATTCCAATTTATATGTTTTTGCTTGAGATTTTTTTTCTATCTGATTTGTCTAATGTAGTTGATATAGCTGATTTTGCATAAGGACCTTATAACCTGGTACCTTGCTAAACTCACTTTTTAGTTCTACTAAGTTTTTGACAGATTTATTAAAATGTTCCTTTGAGAAGTGTCTGTTTATATCCTTCGCCCAATTTTTGATGCGGTTGTTTGTTTTTTTCTTTTAAATTTGTTGTCAATTCTGGATATTAGATCTTTGTCAGATCGATAGATTTCAAAACTTTTCTCCCATTCTGTAGGTTGCCTGTTCACTCGATGATAGTTTTTTTTTTGCTGTGCAGAAGCTCTTTAGTTTAATTAGATCCCATTTGTCAATTTTGGCTTTTGTTGCAATTGCTCTTGGTGTTTTCGTTATGAATTCTTTGCCCACGCCTATGTCCTGAATGGTATTGCCTAAGTTTTCTTCTAGGGTTTTGAAAATTTTGGGTTTTACATTTAATTCGTTAATCTGTCTTGAGTTAATTTTTGTATAAAGTGTTAAGGAAAGGGTCCAGTTTCAGTTTTCTGCATACGGCTAGCCATTTTTCCCAGTACTATTTATTGAATAGGAGATCCTTTCCCCATTACTTGCCTTTGTCAAGTTTGTAGAAGATCAGATGGTTGTAGATGTGTAGTGTTATTTCTGAGGTCTCTGTTCTGTTCCATTGGTCTGTGTGTCTGCTTTGGTACCAACCAGTACCGTGCCATTTTGGTGACCATAGCCTTTTTGTTTTTTGGAAGTGTTTGTGAAGAATTGGAGTTAATTGTTGTTTATTTGTTTGGTAGGATTTGCAATAGAACCTCTTGAACCTGCATTTTGTGTGTCATGAGAAATTTTTGTAATTACTAATTTAACATCACTACATGTTATAAATCTAGTCAGATTTTATACACTTTTAGCTGAGTCAGTTTTGGTAGTTTTATATTCCTAGAAATTAGGAATATAAAAGTTATCTAAGTTATCAAATTAGTTTGATTCAAAGTTTTTTAGTGTTGATTACAATCCTTTTTTTAAAAAAGTTCCATACAGTCAGTGGAATGTCACCATTTTCATCTCTATTTTAGTAATATGAGAGTTTCATCTCTTTTTTTTTTTGCCAAGATAAATAAAAGTTTATCATTTTTGTTTATCTTTTAAAGAACAAAACTTGATTTCATTTCTCTGTGTTTATTCATTTACTTTGTTTTTGTTCTAATGTAATTGCATTATTGCTTCAACTTAATTTTCATTAAATTTTCTCTGCTTTTTCTAGTTTCTTAAGATGGAAAGTTGAGCTATCAATTTGAGATTTTTCTCCTTTTATAATGTAAGCATTCACAGCTATAGTTTTTTCTCTAAGCACTGCTTTATTGCATTCTGTATGTTTCAATATTGTGTTTTCTTTTTCTATCATCTCAAAGTATTTGCAATATCCCTGAAGACTTTGCATTTAATCCACTCATTTAGGAGTATAGTATTCAATTTCCACACACTTGTAAGTTTTGCAAATTGCCTTTTTTATTAATTTTTAATTTGATTGTATTTTGGCCTGACAACATACTTTGTATAATTTTAATCTGTTTACATGCATTGAAATTTACTTTATAGCCTAATACATGATTTATCCTGAATAATGTTTCCTGTGAAAGTTAAAGAATATGCATCCTGTCTTTGCAAGGTGAAGTTATTTTTATTAGGTTTGCATGATTTAGTCTTTTTTATCTGTTCTATTTCTTTGTGCCTCTTCTGTCTAGTTGCTGCATCTTTATTCAAGTGGGGTAATGACATCTCTAACTGCTGTTGAATTATATATTTCTCCTTTCAATTCTGTCAGATTGTATTTGATGTATTTTATTGTTTGTGGTTAGTTCCATATGCTATTATAATTGATGTGCTTCCTAATAGATTAATCAGTTTCTCATTGGAAAGTGTCCTTTTTATCTCCAGCAAATTTTTTTGTCCTAATGTGTATGTTGTGACATATTAGTAGAGGCCTTCCAGCTTTTCTTGTTGTTATCATTGTAATTTGCATGGTGTATCGTTTTTCATCCTTTCACTTTGAACCTGCTCATGTATTTGAATCTATCAGGTGTTTCTCTGGAAAGCATACAGTGAAATCATATATTTTGTTTTTAGTCAATTTTGTTATTTTCAGTCCTTTTGTGAAGTGTTTAACACATTCACATACAATGTAATTACCGATAGAGTGGACTTCTGTTAGCCATTTCGTTGTCGGTTTTCTAAGTGTCTCAAGCCTTTGTTTCCTTCTCTTATACAATTACTAAATCTTTTGCATTAAATAGATATTTGCTGGTCTAAATTTTAATTCCCTTGTTATGTCTTTTACTCTTTATTTGTGTGTTGTTTTCTTAGTTATAGTCCTGATGATTACACATAACATCTTAACAGAAAACATTCTGGCTTAGAATACTAAATTTTATTTTATTTATTTATTTATTAAACTGAGTCTCTCTCTGTCACCCAGGCTGGAGTGTAGTGGCGCGATCTCCGCTCACCGCAAGCTCCGCCTCCTCGGTTCACGCGATTCTCCTGCCTCAGCTTCCGGGGTAGCTGGGACTATAGGCGCCCGCTACCACGCACGGCTAATATTTTGTATTTTTAGTGGAGACGGGGTTTCACCGTGTTAGCCAGAATGGTCCTGATCTCCTAACCTCGTGATCCGCCCTCCTCGGCCTCCCAAAGTGCTGGGATTATAGGCATGAGCCACCGCGCCCAGCCCAAATTTTATTTTTAGATACTAAATTTCAAAAATATACAAAAACTTTGGTCTAATAAAGTTGTTTCCTATTCTCTGCTTTATGCCATTATTGTCATAAAAGTTTGATTGTTTCATATTGTAAGTCCATCAACATAGCTTCTTAATTATTGCTTTATGCAAATATCTTTTAGATTGGACATGTTGCAAAAAAAAAAAAAAAAAAAATGTGTAGTTACCTTTACTGGTGTTCTTTATTCTTCCTGTGATTTGGAGTCTACAGCACTGTCTACTGTTCTTCCATTCAGCCTGAAAGACTCCCTATATTATAACCCGTAAGGAAGGTCTATTGGCTCCAGGTTGCTTTGCTTCCTGGAAATGTTTTAATGTATTCTTCATTTTTGAGGGATGGTTGAACTATTCTTGGTTTACAAATCTTTTTAAACATTTTGAGTATATCATCCCACTGCTTTCTGAGCTCCATGGTTTATGATGAGTAGTCAGCTATTAGTTTTATTGAGAATCTCGTCTGATGAGTCACTTTTCTGTCGATGCCTTCATGAATCTGTCCGTGTGTTTGGCTTTCTAGAAGTTTGGGCCGAGTGCAGTGGCACACACCTGTAATCCCAGCACTTTGGGAGGCTGAGGTCAGAGGATTGCTTGAGTCCAAGGGCTCAAGATCAGTCTGGGCAAGATGATGAGACCCCCATCTCTACAAAACAATTAAAAAATTAGCCAGGTGTGGTGCACATCTGTGGTGCCAGTTACTTGGGAGGATGAGGCAGGAGGATCCCTTGATCCCAGAAATTTGAGGCAGCAGTGAGCTATGATCACACTACTGTACTCCAGGCTGGGTGACAAAATGCAACCCCATCTCAAAAAAAAAAAAAAAGACTAAAGCGTTTATGCTAAATTTGGGGGCATTATTATAGTTGGAATTCATTGTGTCTTGGAGGTGTAATGTTTTGGCCAAATACAGAAAGTCTGTGGCTATCATTTATTGAAATATTCTTTCTTCCCCTCTTTGTCACTTTTCTCCCTTTGATACCCCCATTACATGTTTGTTGGTACATGTGATAATGCCTGGCATTTCTTTGAGTCTTTGTTTGCTTTTTAATTCTCTCTTCTTTCTCCATCTTAGAATGAATAATCCCAATTGTCTTATCTTCAGGTTCACTGATTCTTTCTTCTGTCTACTTATATCTGCTATTGAGCACATCTAGATAACTTCTTTTTAATTTCAGTTATTGTACTTTGTAACCCCAAAATTTCTATTTAGTTCTTTTTTATAACTTCTATTTATTTATAACATCTTTTAGTTGAGACATTGCATTAATGTTTTCATTTACTATTTTGTACAAGGTTTCTTTTTGTTATTTAATAGATTTAGAATAGATGATTTAAAGTATTTGTCTAGTGAGTACAACTATCCTCAAAAACAGTGTATTGACCGCTTTTATTCTGTGTATGGACAATACTTTCTTGTTTCTTTGCATGTGTTACATTTTTTTCCTGAAGATTGTAAAAAATATAATGTGGCAATTCTGAAAATCAGATGTTCCTCTTTCCTAAGAATTGGTTTTGTTCCTGTTTGGGTTTTAATGACTTTTGAAGACTCATTCTGTAAAGTATTTCTCTTTTTTCAGCTGCTGCCTCTGATGTCTCTTCTCATTTAGGTTACTAGTCAGCTAATGATTGAACAGAGATTTTGTCAAATGCCTTCCAGCAAGAACATTATCCTTCACCAGTGGGTTCTGTGTATCTGTTGGTTCACATCTTCAGTATTTCAGCAGTTTACAATTCTTCCTGGACATTCACTTTCTGCCTTCATGGAGCCTCAAGTCCACTCATTGGTGAGAGATTAAGGTATTTCTTGTGCATGCTAATATGCACATATGGGTGGTCTTATAGATCTCCAGAGTTATATTAGATCAGAACTTTTCAAAGACCCTAAGTGTATCTCATTTAACTTATTTTTGAAGTAAGTTTTTTTTTTTTTTTCCAAGACTTTTGTTTTACCCAGCTGGTAGCACCACCACTACAGAGTTGATCTGCCTGCCTTTGCTTCCCAAAGTCCTAGGATTACAGACATGAGCCACTGAGCCTGGCTCACCAACAATTTTCAACAAAGACTCAGAGGATAAGACTTTCTCAGCCAGGTGCGGTGGCTCACACTTATAATCCCAGAACTTTGGGAGGCCAAGGCAAGTAGATCACTTGAGTTCAGGAGTTGGAGACCAGCCCGGCTAACATGATGAAACCCTGTCTCTACTAAAAATACAAAAATTACACAGGCGTGGTGGCACGCACCTGTAATCCTAGCTACTCAGGAGGCTGAGACACAAGAATCACTTGAACTTGGGAGATGGAGGTTGCAGTGAGCGGCGATCATGCAATTGTACTCCAGCCTGGGTGACTAGAGTGACATTTTGTCTAAAAAAAAAAAAAAAAAAAAAAAAAAGACTCTCTCATTGACTGAGTTGTGTCAGGTAAACTATAGACAGTTGGTGAATGGGACTTTTCTGGAGAGCTCTCATATCACATATATACATCTTTCTGGAGATGGGACTTTATCAGAAACTACAGACCTATTCCACTCTTTCCAGTGGCTACTAGGCTGCTGGTTTTCACATCACCATGCTTCTAAGGCAACTGGTTTTCAAGGCTGCCATGGAGCTGAGAGGAGGGATCAAAATAGAGCAAGTTTAAAATGCTTCAGTGGTTGCTCTTCCTACCAATACTCAGCTGTTTTTCTTGCCTTTTTGGTCCTCAGAATGTTGCAAGCCTTTGGTGAATTTCCAGAGTTCTAAGAAAGTAGATTTTCACAACTTTGGTCACTATTTCCCACTTGCTTCTATTGGGAAAAAGGCACCCACATAGAAAAGAAGTCAAACACTCTCTCTTCATTGATGTGATTCTATACTTAGAAAACTCTAAAGATTCTGCCAAAAGCCTCCTGAAACTGATAAATGACTTCAATAAAGTTGCAGGATACAAAAGCAATGTACAAAAATCAGTGGCATTTCTATACGCCAGTAACATTCAGGCTGCAAGTCAAATCAAGAACACAATCCCACCTACAAAAGCCACAAAATAAAATGAAATATAGTACTTAGGGATGTATCTAACAAAAGAGGTAAAAGATCTCTACAAGGATAAAGAAAAAACACTGCTGAAAGAAATAATAGATGGCACAAACAAATGGAGAAACATTCTAATGCTCATGGATTGGGAGAATCGGTATCATTAAAATAGCCATACTCCCTAAAGCAATTTAAAGATTAAATGCTATTCCTAGCAAACTATCGACATCATTTTTCACAGAATTAGAAAAAAAAATTCTAAACTGCACGTGGAACCAAAAAAGAGCCCAAAGAAGGAAAGCAATCCTAAGCCAAAAGAACATAGCTGGAGACATCACATTACCTGATTTCAAACTATACTAAAAGGCTACAGTAACCCAAACAGCATGGTAGCGGTACAAAAAACAACACATAGACCAAAGGAACAGAATAGCAAAACCCAGAAATAATGTCACACACCTACAGCTATCTGATCTTTGACAAAGTCAACAAAAACAAGCAATGGGAAAAGGATTCCCAGTCAATAAATGGTGCTAAGATAGCTGGCTAGCCATATGCAGAAGAAAGAAACTGGATCCTTACCTTTAACTAACAGAAAAGTCAACTCTAGGTGGAAAAAATACTTAAATGTAAGACCTCAAACTATAAAAATCCTAGAAGAAAGCTTATGAAACACCATTCTGGATATTGACCTTGATAAAGAATTTATGACTAAGTCTTAAAAACCAATTGCAACAAAAACAACAATTGACAAGTGGGACTTAATTAAACTAAAGAGCTTCCACACAGTAGAACAACAACAACAAAAAACTATAAACAGAATAAACAACCTCTAGAATAGAAGAAACCATCATAGCCACAAACTATGCGTCCAACAAAGATCTAAATAAGGAACTTAAACAATTCAACAAGCAAAAACCAACCCCACTAAAAAGTGAGCAAAAGACCAGGTGCAGTGGCTCATGACTGTAATCCCAGCACTTTGGTAGGCTGAGGCAGGAAGATCATTTGAGGTCGGGAGTTCGATATCAGCCCGGCCAACATAGTGAAACTGCATCTCTACTAAAAATACAAAAATTAGCCAAGCGTGGTGGCAGGCTCCTGTAATCCCAGCTACTCAGGAGGCTGAGACAAGAGAATCACTTGAACCAGGAAGGCGGAGGTTGCAATGAGCTGAGATCATGCACTACACTCCAACCTGGGTGACAGAGCAAGACTCTGTCCCCCTTGCCACAAAAAAGTGAGCAAAAGACATGAACACTTCTCAAAAGAAGACATACTAGTGTCCAACAAACATGAAAAAATTCTCCCCATCACTAATCATCAGAGAAATGCAAATCAAAACCACAATGAGATACCATCTCACCCCAGTCAGTATGGCTATTACTAAAAAGTCAAAGAAACAGCAGATGCTAGTGAGACTGTGGAGCAAAGGGAATGCTTATACACTGTTAGTAAGAACGTAAATTAGTTCAACCACTGTGGAAAACAATTTGGAGATTCTCGAAGAACATAAAACAGACCGATCATTTGACCCAGCAATCCCCATACTAGGTATATATCCAAAAGATAATAAACTGTTCTACCAAATGACACATGCACTCATACGTTCATCACAGTATTATTCACAATAGCAAAGGCATCAGATCAACCTAAGTGTCCATCAAAGGTCTATTAGATAAGGAAAATATGGCACATATACACCATGAAATACTATGCAGCTATAAAAAAGAATGAAATCATGTTTCTTTGCAGCAACATGGGTACAGCTAGAGGCCATTATTCTAGATGAATTAACATAAGAACAGAAAACCAAATGACACATGTTCTCACTTATAAGTCAGAGCTAAATACTGGTTACACATGGACTTAAAGATGGCAACTGTAGACACTGGGGACTACTAGAGAGGACAGGGAGGAAAGAGGTAAGGGTTTAAAAACTAAAGATTGGGGACTATGCTCAGTACCTGGGTGGCAGGATTAGTAGAATCCCAAACCTCAGCATCACACAATATACGCATGTAACAATCCTGCACATGTACCCCTAAATCTAAAATAAAAGTTGGAAAAAAGTTTAATAGGAAAAAACAAATTAATTATGTTAAAAAGACAACATGTTAATGAATGAGCATGACTGTGTTCCAAGAGAATTTTATTTACCAAACTAAGACTGCTGCCATTGGGCTTTAATTTGCCATCTCCTCCTCAGTTTATTCTAAATGCCCCAGATCTTTGGACTTCTAAAATCTTCACTAGTATTAAAGAGCCTGAATCTTAGTGAGATTTATGGCTTGCCATTGCCATGCAAACTTTCTAAGGTATTCATAGAACTTGTCACTTCCTGCTCAACATAACAACTTAGCAGTATGCCATCATTATAGTGTACCATCAAGATTTCCTCTGGGATATCAAAATTTTTAATTCATATTGATTCATATTTGAATGATATCTTGAATCACATCATATTGATTTAAATTCATAGTAATTCACATTAAATTCAGCCTATTGTAGTGCAATGTTTTGCTTTCTTATGTAAAAATCATATTTGATTAACATTACTCTCAGTGATGAGTACTGAGAAGAAAGCCATATCAGAAACATAAAGCAAGTAGCAAAGGTATGTGGATCTGTTGCAGTAAAGATGGCACATTCCCAGTTGCTGCAGTAGAGGCAGCCATTCATTCATCCATCAGGACTCATCTAATTTTCTCAGGAGATATACAGCAAAAAGAATAAGGATATGATGGAGAACACCAACCTTGCATCTTCAAGTCCATGATGGTAGTGATATTTTTACGATTTACTATTCTGGCTCTTGGACAAGAAGGAGAGTACTTGAGCCCAGAATACTTTTTAAAACATCTTTAATCCATACTGTTAGAAAATTAATTCGGCCAGACACGGCGGCTCACACCTGTAATCCTAGCACTTTGGGAAGCTGAGGTGGGCACATCGCTTGAGGTCAGGAGTTCATAACCAGCCTGGCCAACATGGTGAAACCCCATCTCTACTAAAACTACACAAGTTACCTGGAAATTGCTTGAATCTGGGAGGCAGAGGTTGCAGTGAGCTGAGGTTGTAGCACTGCACTCCAACCTGGGAAACAGACTGAGATTTCATCTCATACAAAAGAAAGAAAAATAATTCATGTTTGCCAAAGTATGCCAATTGAATTCCAAAGCCATTTGAAATTATTTCTTATTTAATTTCACACAATTTTAATATGACAGATAACTACCTCACTAGAACAAATAAAGGTACTGCAAAGATATACATAAATATGGCAGTAATTTAGTGGATGCCTTAACAGAAATGCATTCTAAGAGCAGGATAAAGAATGTTATTAAAACAGTGAAGTTCATTTATAGGTGTCTCAGCAAAAGTGACCCATGATAATTTAGTTAGCAAGTTTGACAGAGCAATGTTATTTTGAGATATGAAACAAATCTTCAAACAGTGTTAAAATCATTATTTAATCTTTGCCTTTACAAAATGTCTTCTTATTCTAACTTACTTAGAATAATGTTAACACCTTTTTAAGAAGTACAGTGTCATTAAATACTAGAAAGGAAGATGATGATAATGATGAGTAACAATTCAGCAGCTTAGACCAAGTGTCACTGTGTAATCCCACGATGGTCGGAGTTGTTGGTTGCTACTATTTCCTCTCTCTACTGTCAACATACAACATTATGCGGTGTCATAAAAGAAGATTCCTGAGCTTAACCCTAGGTATACTGATGGGAAACTCTGGTACCAAGATCCTGGAATACCCTCTATTAGCAAGTAGTCCTCTGTGGAGTCTTGTGTACTTTAAGGTATGTGTGCTCCAGCTCTGACTTTTGCACTAGAAATCATTGCAAAATACTGAGTTGGGGCTGGGCACAGTGGCTCACGCCTGTAATCCCAGCATTTTGGGAGGCAGAGGTGAGCAGATCACCTGAGTTCAGGAGTTGGAGACCAGCATGGGCAATATGGTGAAACCCCGTCTATACTAAAAATACAAAAATTAGCCAGGTGTGGTGGCAGGCCCCTGTAATCCCAGCTACTCAGGAGGCTAAGGCAGGACAATTGCTTGAACATGGGAGGGAGAGGTTGCAGTGAGCCAAGATTGTGCCACTGCACTCCAGCCTGGGTGACAGAGCAAGACGCTGTCTCAAAAAAAAAAAAAAAAGTTAGGAGTTCAACTCCAAATTCAAATTGCTCTAGAATCTATTAATTTCAAATTTGTATGCTGGTTCCTTCATGTTTCTTATTTAACTCCTCCCTTAGAAACCTATTTTATTGAAGATGGCCGAATAGGAACAGCTCCAGTCTCCAACTCCCAGCGCGAGTGACACAGAAGACCGGTGATTTCTGCATTTTCAACTGAGGTACTGGGGTCATCTCACTGGGCAATGCCGGACAATCGGTGCTGGTCAGCTGCTGCAGCCCGACCAGCGAGAGCTGAAGCAGGGCGAGGCATTGCCTCCCCTGGGAAGCGCAAGGGGGAAGGGAATCCCTTTTCCTAGCCAGGCAAACTGAGTCACACAACACCTGGAAAATAGGGTAATTCCCACCCCAATACTGTGCTTTAAGCAAACGGGCACACCAGGAGATTATACCCACACCTGTCCGGGAGGGTCCCACGGCCACAGAGCCTCCCTCATTGCTAGCACAGCCATCTGTGATCTAACCGCAAGATAGCAGCGAGGCTGGGGGAGGGGCGCCCACCATTGCTGAGGCTTAAGTAGGTAAACAAAGCCGCTGGGAAGCTCGAACTGGGTGGAGCTCACAGCAGCTCAAGGAAACCTGCCTGTCTCTGTAGACTCCACCTCTGGGGACAGGGCACAGCTAAAAAACAACAGGGGAAGCAGCAGAGGCCTGTGCAGACCCGAATGACTCTGTCTGACAGCTTTGAAGAGAGCAGTGGATCTCCCAACACGGAGGTTGAGATCTGAGAACGGACAGACTGCCTGCTCAAGTGGGTCCCTGACCCCTGAGTACCCTAACTGGGAGACATCCCCCACTAGCGGCAGTCTGACACCCCACACCTCACAGGGTGGAGTACACCCGTGAGAGGAAGCTTCCAAAGTAAGAATCAGACAGGTACACTCACTGTTCAGCAATATTCTATCTTCTGCAACCTCTACTGCTAATACCCAGGCAAACAGGGTCTGGAGTGGACCTCAAGCAATCTCCAAAAGACCTACAGCTGAGGGTCCTGACTATTAGAAGGAAAACTACCAAATAGGAAGAACACCTATACCAAAACCCCATCAGTACGTCACCATCATCAAAGACCAGAGGCAGATAAAACCACAAAGATGGAGAAGAAGCAGGGCAGAAAAGCTGGAAATTCAAAAAATAAGAGCGCATCTCCCCCTGCAAAGGAGCGAAGCTCATCGCCAGCAACAGATCAAAACTGGTCAGAGAATGACTTTGACGAGATGAGAGAAAAAGGCTTCAGTCCATTAAAACTTCTCAGAGCCAAAGGAGGAATTACGTACCCAGCGCAAAGAAACTAAAAATCTTGAAAAAAGAGGGGAAGAATTGACAGCTAGACTAATTAATGCAGAGAAGGTCGTAAACGAAATGACAGAGATGAAAACCATGACACAAGAAATACGTGACAAATGCACAAGCTTCAGTAACTGACTCGATCAACTGGAAGAAAGAGTATCAGGGAGTGAGGATCAAAGGAATGAAATGAAGCGAGAAGAGAAACCAAAAGGAAAAAGAAGAAAAAGAAATGAACAAAGCCTGCAGGAAGTATGGGATTATGTAAAAAGACGAAATCTACGTCTGATTGGGGTGCCTGAAAGTGAGGGGGAAAATGGAACCAAGTTGGAAAACACTCTTCAGGATATCATCCAGGAGAACTTCCCCAACCTAGTGGGGCAGGCCAACATTCAAATTCAGGAAATACAGAGAACACCACAAAGATACTCCTCCAGAAGAGGAACTCTAAGACACATAATTGCCAGATTCACCAAAGTTGAAATGAAGGAAAAAATCTTAAGGGCAGCCAGAGAGAAAGGTCGGGTTACCCACAAAGGGAAGCCCATCAGACTAACAGCAGACCTCTCGGCAGAAACTCTACAAGCCAGAAGAGAGTGGGGGCCAATATTCAACATTCTTAAAGAAAAGAATTTTCAACCCAGAATTTCATATCCAGCCAAACTAAGTTTCATCAGTGAAGGAGAAATAAAATCCTTTACAGATAAGCAAATGCTTAGAGATTTTGTCACCACCAGGCCTGCCTTACAAGAGATCCTGAAGGAAGCCCTAAACATGGAATGGAAAAACCGGTACCAGCCATTGCAAAAGCATGCCAAAATATAAAGACCATTGAGGTTAGGAAGAAACTGCATCAACTAACGAGCAAAATAACCAGTTAATATCATAATGGCAGGATCAAGTTCACACATAACAATATTTACCTTAAATGTTAATGGACTAAATGCTCCAATTAAAAGACACAGACTGGCAAACTGGATAAAGAGTCAAGACCCATCAGTCTGCTGTATTCTGGAGACCCATCTCACAAGCAGAGACATACATAGGCTCAAAATAAAGGGATGGAGGAAGATCTACCAAGCGAATGGAGAACAAAAAAAGCAGGGGTTGCAATCCTAGTCTATGACAAAATAGACGTTAAACCATCAAAGATCAAAAGAGACAAAGAAGACCATTACATAATGGTAAAGGGATCAATTCAACAGGAAGAGCTAACTATCCTAAATATCTATGCACCCAATACAGGAGCACCCAGATTCATAAAGCAAGTCCTTAGAGACTTACAAAGAGACTTAGACTCCCATACAATAATAATAGGAGACTTCAACACTCCACTGTCAACATTAGACAGGTCAACGAGACAGAAAGTTAAAAAGCATATCCAGGAATTGAACTCAGCTCTGCACCAAACGGACCTAATAGACATCTATAGAACTCTCCACCCCAAATCAACAGAATATACATTCTTCTCAGCACCACATCACCCTTATTCCAAAATTGACCACATAATTGGAAGTAAAGCACTCCTTAGCAAATGTAAAAGAACAGAAATTATAACAAACTGTCTCTCAGACCACAGTGCAATCAAACTAGAACTCAGGACTAAGAAACTCAATCAAAACCGCTCAACTACATGGAAACTGAACAACCTGCTCCTGAATGACTACTGGGTACATAACGAAATGAAGGCAGAAATAAAGATGTTCTTTGAAACCAATGAGAACAAAGATACAACATACCAGAATCTCTGGGACACATTGAAAGCAGTGTGTAGAGGGAAATTTATAGCACTAAATGCCCACAAGAGAAAGCAGGAAAGATCTAAAATTGACACTCTAATATCACAATTAAAAGAACTGGAGAAGCAAGAGCAAACACATTCAAAAGCTAGCAGAAGGCAAGAAATAACTAAGATCAGAGGAGAACTGAAGGAGATAGAGACACAAAAAACCCTCCAAAAAATCAGTGAATCCAGGAGTTGGTTTTTGAAAAGATCAACAAAATTGACAGACCGCTAGCAAGAATAATAAAGAAGAAAAGAGACAAGAATCAAATAGACGCAATAAAAAATGATAAAGGGGATATCACCACTGACCCCACGGAAATACAAACTACCATCAGAGAATACTATAAACACCTCTACGCAAATCAACTAGAAAATCTAGAAGAAATGGATAATTTCCTGGACACTTACACTCTCCCAAGGCTAAACCAGGAAGAAGTTGAATCCCTGAATAGACCAATAGCAGGCTCTGAAATTGAGGCAATAATTAATAGCCTACCAACCAAAAAAAGTCCAGGACCAGATGGATTCACAGCTGAATTCTACCAGAGGTACAAAGAGGAGTTGGTACCATTCCTTCTGAAACTATTCCAATCAATTGAAAAAGAGGGAATCCTCCTTAACTCATTTTATGAGGCCAACATCATCCTGATACCAAAGCCTGGCAGAGACACAACAAAAAAAAAAAATTTTAGACCAATATCCCTGATGAACATCGATGCAAAAATCCTCAGTAAAATACTGGCAAACCAGATTCAGCAGCACATCAAAAAGCTTATCCACCATGATCAAGTGGGCTTCATCCCTGGGATGCAAGGCTGGTTCAACATTCGCAAATCAATAAACGTAATCCAGCATATAAACAGAACCAAAGACAAGAACCACATGATTATCTCAATAGATGCAGAAAAGGCTTTTGACAAAATTCAACAGCCCTTCATGCTAAAAACGCTCAATAAATTCGGTATTGATGGAACGTACCTCAAAATAATAAGAGCTATTTATTACAAACCCACAGCCAATATCATACTGAATGGGCAAAAACTGGAAAAATTCCCTCTGAAAACTGGCACAAGATAGGGATGCCCTCTCTCACCACACTTATTCAACATAGTGTTGGAAGTTCTGGCTAGGGCAATCAGGCAAGAGAAAGAAATCAAGGGTATTCAGTTAGGAAAAGAAGAAGTCAAATTGTCCCTGTTTGCAGATGACATGATTGTATATTTAGAAAACCCCATTGTCTCAGCCCAAAATCTCCTTAAGCTGATAAGCAACTTTAGCAAAGTCTTAGGATACACAATTAATGTGCAAAAATCACAAGCATTCTTATACACCAGTAACAGACAAACAGAGAGCCAAATCATGAATGAACTTCCATTCACAATTGCTTCAAGGAGAATAAAATACCTAGGAATCCAACTTACAAGGGATGTAAAGGACCTCTTCGAGGAGAACTACAAACCACTGCTCAGTGAAATCAAAGAGGACACAAACAAATGAAAGAACATACCATGCTCATGGATAGGAAGAATCAATATCGTGAAAATGGCCATACTGCCCAAGGTTATTTATAGATTCAATGCCATCCCCATCAAGCTACCAATGAGTTTCTTCACAGAATTGGAAAAAACTGCTTTAAAGTTCATATGGAACCAAAAAAGAGCCCACATTGCCAAGACAATCCTAAGTCATAAGAACAAAGTTGGAGGCATCATGCTACCTGACTTCAAACTATACTACAAGGCTGCAGTAACCAAAACAGCATGGTACTGGTACCAAAACAGAGATATAGACCAATGGAACAGCACAGAGTCCTCAGAAATAGTACCACACATCTACAGCCATCTGACCTTTGACAAACCTGAGAGAAACAAGAAATGGGGAAAGGACTCCCTATTTAATAAATGGTACTGGGAAAATTGGCTAGCCATAAGTAGAAAGCTGAAACTGGATCCTTTCCTTACTCCTTATATGAAAATTAATTCAAGATGGATTAGAGACTTAAATGTTAGACCTAATACCATAAAAACCCTAGAAGAAAACCTAGGTAGTACCATTCAGGACATAGGCATGGGCAAGGACTTCATGTCTAAAACACCAAAAGCAACGGCAGCAAAAGCCAAAATTGACAAATGGGATATGATTAAACTGAAGAGCTTCTGCACAGCAAAAGAAACTACCATCAGAGTGAACAGGCAACCTACAGAATGGGAGAAAAGTTTTGCAATCTACTCATCTGACAAAGGGCTAATATCCGGAAGCTACAAAGAACTCAAACAAATTTACAAGAAGAAAACAAACAACCCCATCAAAAAGTGGGGAAAGGATATGAACAGACATTTCTCAAAAGAAGACATTCATACAGCCAACAGACACATGAAAAAATGCTCATCATCACTGGCCATCAGAGAAATGCAAATCAAAACCACAATGAGATACCATCTCACACCAGTTAGAATGGCAATCATTAAAAAGTCAGGAAACAACAGGTGCTGGAGAGGATGTGGAGAAATAGGAACACTTTTACACTGTTGGTGGGATTGTAAACTAGTTCCACCATTATGGAATACAGTATGGCGATTCCTCAAGGATCTAGATCTAGATGTACCATTTGACCCAGCCATCCCACTACTGGGTATATACCCAAAGGGTAATAAATCATGCTGCTATAAAGACACATGCACACGTATGTTTATTGCGGCACTATTCACAATAGCAAAGACTTGGAATCAACCCAAATGTCCATCTGTGACAGACTGGATTAAGAAAATGTGGCACATATACACCATGGAATATTGTGCAGCTATAAAAAAGGATGAGTTTGCGTCCTTTGTAGGGACATGGATGCAGCTGGAAACCATCATTCTTAGCAAACTATCACAAGAAGAGAAAACCAAACACCGCATGTTCTCACTCATAGGTGGGAACTGAACAATGACATCACTTGGACTCGGGAAGGGGAACATCACACATCGGGGCCTATCATGTGGAGGGGGTAGGGGGGAGGGATTGCATTGGGAGTTATACCTGATGTAAATGACGAGTTGATGGGTGCTGACGAGTTGATGGGTGCAGCACACCAACATGGCACAAGTATACATATGTAACAAACCTGCACGTTATACACATGTACCCTAGAACTTAAAGTATAATAAAAAAAAAAAAAAAGAAACAAAGAAAAAAAAAAAACAAAAGAAACCTATTTTATTTTTCATTTACTGGATTTGTTCTCTTTACTGGATGTGTTATGCCCCCGTATCTACTCAATCCTGACTTTTTATAATGTATCCCATTTATTTGGGTCTAAAATCTTTCCCCCTTATCCCCCTCCTTCATTCTACTCCTTCCAAAAACAAGGGCTCCATGCCCAACCTGGGTTCGTCTATACTGCTGGCTTCTGCTTCAAGTTGCTCCTGTTGTGTGGTTGCCTTACTGCAGCGATCTACCCTAGAGCTGCCATGTGCCACGGGAGATAGTGAGGAATAAAAGAGACACTGCAAATTACAAAGTGATGTCTGCCTTTTACCACATGAAAAAAGTAGACCAGAAAAGTTAATTGATTGCAAGATCCCAATAAATATTAATAGAACACAGCTTCTGTCAAATACTCCAGGCCCGAACATGTGCAGTCACAGTCTCTGGCCGCAGCTTTGATCTTTTCCAGCAATGCCCCAACCCAGAAGATCATGTCTGCTACATATTCGGCAGGACACAAACCCCAGATGCCAATGCAAATTTTTAGCTTGAGCATTTTCTATCAGTCATTTTTAAAAGATTGAAAACAGCTAAAACAGAGGCCATTATCAATGTCTGATAAAGTATCTAGAGTTTCAGAAGACGAACAAATCAGGGAAGACAACAGAAACTGAAGTAAAACTCTGTAGACTATTGAACATTAATGCCCAACCAGTATCTTGAAGAATTTTGACAGTGGCATATATTTACATTTAAACATTCATTTTAACTGCATGTTTGCTTTTAAATAAATGATTCCATGTGTGCCATGCATAGCAGAACTACTGATCAAATTTATAATTATTCCAAGATCCTTTACCAAATAAAGCTATTTGTGTGTAAACTGTTGGAAAAGTTATTACAGCCAGTTAACGTAGCATTTACTCAATTACAGTAAAGTCAAAAAGTCAAATTTCACCCCACCCTGTTCAAATGTCTAGAAGTTGAGGCTGGATCGTGGTATTATAAACCACTTTGGCCTCCAGATTCGAGGAAGAGGGATGAGAGGCAGTGATTAGAGAAGAAGACAACATAGAATAACCCAAAAAAGAAGTTAGGCTGCTACAGAATTAAAGGAAAAAAAAACTTAACTTTCTTAGCTTCCACCAGATCTTTGTAAAATTAAATATTCCAATCGGGCAAAGATGGTTTAAATAGTTGGCAAAGCAAAGTTACAAGTTATGTTTCTTTCTTTTTTTTTTTTTTTTTGAGACGGAGTCTCACTCTGTCGCCCAGGCTGAGTGCAGTGGCCGGATCTCAGTTTACTGCAAGCTCTGCCTCCCGGGTTTACACCATTGTCCTGCCTCAGCCTCCCCGAGTAGCTGGGACTACAGGCACCCGCCACCTCGCCTGGCTAGTTTTTTTGTATTTTTTAGTAGAGACGGGGTTTCACCGTGTTAGCCACAATGGTCTCGATCTCCTGACCTCGTGATCCGCCCATCTCAGCCTCCCAAAGTGCTGGGATTACAGGCTTGAGCCACCGCGCCTGGCCAAGTTATGTTTCTTATACACGCAAATGTTTTAGGCCCTTGGCTGGGAACAAAAGAGAGTAGCAAAAGCTATATTGACTTACATTTATTTTTCATATTTTGAGGTGGAATCTCAGCAGATTATCCATTCAAGAAAAATGTTTTCCTTTAATATGTGTGTAAACTGGCCTGTGTCTGAGAATTAGCAATGAGACTTAGAATGGTATGTGAATAGGTGCATTTCTTCCAAGAGTTACCTGCTAGAAGCCAGGTAACTTGTCCCTCTCTCTGAGTGTAGAGAGACCCTGAGGTGACCTTGCTTGGGATATCAACTGTCTTGTTCCAAAGAATTTTGAAAATCTGCCTGTGCAGAGGATCTAATCTTGTGAAGTTCTCTGTGCAATCAGAGGGATGTTTGCATCCTCTATGCTCTATGATAAGAGCTATGAGGAATGAGGACAACAGGGTAATATGTGGCACATATACACCATGGAATATTATGCAGCCATAAAAAGGGATGAGTTTGCGTCCTTTGTAGGGACATGGATGCAGCTGGAAACCATCATTCTTAGCAAACTATCACAAGAAGAGAAAACCAAACACCGCATGTTCTCACTCATAGGTGGGAACTGAACAATGACATCACTTGGACTTGGGAAGGGGAACATCACACACTGGGGCCTATCATGGGGAGGGGGGAGGGGGGAGGGATTGCATTGGGGAGTTATACATGATATAAATGATGAATTGATGGGTGCTGATGAGTTGATGGGTGCAGCACACCAACATGGCACAAGTATACATATGTAACAAACCTGCATGTTATGCACATGTACCCTAGAACTTGAAGTATAATTAAAATAAATAAATAAAAATAAAAAATAAAAATAAAAATAAAAAAAAGAATGGTTTCTCTCAGAGAAAGAAGAAGGACTAGCCTTTAAATGGGCAAGGAAGATTGAAATTGAGAGACAACTTGGGCTGTAAAGTGAAAGGCTTAACTTTTTTTCCTTTTACTTTGGAATATGGGAATATTTATTTCTGAAATCCAGTTTTTAGCTTTACTTATTTTTATTTTATCTTATTTATTTATCTATTTTCTCCAAGATCCCAGTGAAAATTAGCCTTACACAACTTTTATGTTGATGGCAGTGGGAAAGCTAAAGAAAGAGGTAATAAAAAGTGATTTTCTCTGTCACCCCTAAACAGAGTCAGAATGCAAATAGGTGACCAAGAAGCTGGAGTAGAGAAACAGAAAATGACATTAAGTAAGTGAGGAAGGCACTGATGCATGAGTTAGATTAGAAGGCGGGTATACTTTTAAAAATCATATATAAAGTATAGAATCCAAAGGGATACAAATCCTAGGCTTGATAAAACTCTGTGTACACCGGAAATCTATATTTTAAACATAGTATGAGATCTACAACTCAGTGGAGAGTTGGTAACTCATTTTCAAAGCTAGCCTTTTCAGAGACTCTATGGAGTGTGGCAGTCTAACTTTCCATCACGACGTTTGCTTAGGCTCTGTTCCTTTCTCTCCCAGGCCCACATTGTTGCTAGACTTTTTCTCCTGTTCTGTCTGGCTTACCTTTTCTTGAGAACACTTGCCCAACACATAACTTGAAAATATTTTTCCAATCCAGCTCTACTTCTAGGGAAACTGACCTAAGACATAAACCAAGTTTTGGGTTGGTTTTTTTTTTTTTTTTTTTTTTTTTACTCTTCCCAAAGGACTTCCTGAATTTCTCACTTTTCTATTAGCCAAATATGTGTTCTTTGATTATTTTTACATAGATCATTTTCACAATAAGAAGAATTTCCAGTGAAGAATAACATCAGGCTTATATTAGATTCCTAAAGTAAAAGCTTTGTTAATGAATGATTAGTGTTACACTTTTCTAAGACACTTGCTCTCGGTTTTATTAGGAGTAGAATCCCATTACGCCAAGATCAGAGGGACTAGATAGTTAGACAGCAAATACACCCACACCTTCCCATCCCTGGCGTTGATGACACAGCATTTTCTCATGAAGCATCTTTTGCACATTGTCACAAAATTGCTTCACTCCTCATTCTACGTTGTCTTCTTTTAAGTAAAACCACACGTACAAGAATTTGCAAGATAAGCTAGAATTTGTCTTTGGAACACTCACATGTATTAGTTTATTAACCTTGGTAATTGGTACTTGGAATAAGACCTCCTGGAAGAAAAGACTGTCTCCTCATTTTCTCTATCTCGGAATCTAATATAATGTGTATCATATAATAGATCATTACCAAAAATGTCAAGTCATGAAGGAAGAAGGTAATAGAAGCAGAAGAAAAAGGAAAGAAAGAGGAAAGATAATTTATGAGAATTCTGATGAAAGAGCATGCCACTTTCAAGGGTATTTTCAAGGAAAAACAGTCCTGGCTGGGCTACAAGGAGCTGAGTGCCTAAAAGAAATGAAAACTTTCCAAGAAAACTTCAAACTGTCATAGAGTCTTTTGCAAGGGCAGGGGTGTTCTGAGCACATCCTCTCAGTAACTACATCGCCACTAGAACCATGGAATCTAGAACACCAGTAGAGGAAATAAACAATTTATTGAGCATATAAACATATAATATTTTACCAGTTTAACAACCCAATGCAATTTCATATAATAGCTATCAGTTTGATTTAATAACTACTGATAATGTTCAATTTCTCAAGGGTTTTGAAATCCAGCAATTCCCAATGACATAATTATGTAATATGACTAGACTTGGAGGCTGACCAATAATCTGATGACACCATCATTTCTATTTTCACCTGTGTTGCTTCCAAAAATGCCTGATTCGTGCGCACAGAGTGATGCCAACCTGGCTTTGTTTGTCTTCTCTTCTCTCTCTCTCTCTCACACAGACACAGACACACACACACACACACACACACACAAAACCAGAGCTTGAAAAATTTTAGATGATGTTTCCGAAAGTGTTTCATGGTATGACTTTTCATTCAAGTCCGGTGTCTGGTTCTTAAACTTCACTTGAAAAACTGAATTTGTCAGCAAGAGGATGAGTGTGTTATATACTTATTGAATAAAACTCAACCAGTTTATAGCGACTTTGCAGAAAATGAAACTGCCCACTTTCATTTACAATAAGAAATATAATTGCCACATAATTGCAATTTGGATTATTCTGATTTACTAAACTTCTCAAATCATAAGCAAATATCCATAAAATCCACCAATTCATGATATAAGCTTCCAAAAAAGCCACTCTAAAACAATGTTTAATAGGCATGGAACGCTATTCAAAATACTAGATATCATGATTCTCAAAAGAAACATATTGCATATATTAATATATGCAATACCATTTTCTAATATTTTGTCAATGTAAATGCAGCCAAGTTTTAGGGAAAAAAAAATTCCTTCTTTTTCTTTCCAAAAGAGGATATTTGGCTGGAATGTGACTTCTCAGGTAATAATCTCCCCTCTTTAAATCTGTAATGTCTCTGGTTTATTTCTGTAGGTTTAATTCATATTTGTTGAGCAAAAATTTATCAGGTAATCTCATTTTTGTACTTTACACATAAAAGTTAACAAGGGAGAGAGATTTGGGTGACAACTAGGCAAGAAAGGACCAGTAACAAAAGGCTTGGCCGACAAGCAGGTCAGCTTTTCCTCTACAAGCAATGGGGAGCTACAGAAGATTTTAATAAGCAGTGAGAGGACTAGGCCTTTCACGCATTTTAAAAGATGACCCTATCTTTTAAGATTTATCTAGAAAAGAGTCATGATCAGAGAGCAGAAGCCTGTTGGGAAGTTCTTGCAATCCCAGGTAAGGAGGCTTGCACAGGCAGGCAGCAGCCCATGCAGAAGGAAACTAGGATGTGCTCCATATTTTAAATCCAAAGTAAGTTATGTATTCCACCCAAGTTTGTAACTTTTGGGATTTTTCTGTATTCTCTCTTTAACAAGGAAGTCATCTTGATTAAACCAGTTATTTTTAAAAATAAATTTGTGTGCTTATGATGTCAACCAGTAAAATGTGATATATTTTAGCTAATTTTACTAACATTCTCAGTACTGAGTGTAAATTACTTTAACTTTAACTTGATGTGTTTGATTTCTCAAGTATATCATCTTTCTCATTTTTCCTTTTTATATGATTAATTTTTTACTAATAATTTGTTACAATTGAAAGCAGTTCAAAGGATACATTCTTTATGTTTTTTCTCTATAATGTTTCCATCTGGAATCAACCCAGAGCATCACATTATTTTAAGTTTAATCCTGAGAAGTATTTATAACCCCCATTAGTCTTTCAATCCTTAAAAACCACATTTATCTCTGCCATTGTTCAATATTTGGCCAAAAATAGAACCATATAGAAATATTTGAGATATAAAAATAATAGAGGCAAATAATAGAACCAAGAATATGAGGATTGCTCTGTTCTGAGCAGTACATTTTAACTTGATTGTCATAAAAAATTAATTCTCTAATTCAGACAGTGCTGAGTATCTTTTCAGATTTACCTCCCTATGGCATGCCGTATTTGCCTGGGATTCAGCAACTATTTCCATGGGTCTATATTTCAGGTCTTAGGTTTTTACTGGTTTATTTTTTACCATAGAAAAGCTCATACTTGTTTATATGTGAGAATAAAAATTAAATAAAATGGGCCCTGATCTTACTATATGGATGACTGATTACCTCTAAATCTAAGCAAAAGCTGGTTCTGTGTAAAGAACAATAAAATTGATAAATATCTAGCTAGGTTAACTAAGAAAAACAGAGAGAAAGCATAAAGTATTAATATCAGAAATGAAAGAAGAACCATCACCACAGAGCCTATGAACTTTAAACAGATAATAAGTGAATATTATGAACATATTATTATGTTCACAAATTGAATACTTTAGATGAAATGATCCAGTTTCTGAAAGGTGATATCAGAAGTAGATATTCTACATAGGCCAATCGATATTAAATAAATACTAATAACCTTCCAAAACAGAAAGCATCAGGTCCAGATGGGTTCACAGGTAAATTCTACTGAACATCTGAAGAAATTATACCAATTACAATCTTTCTCAGGAAGTAAGAGCAGAGAGAACACATCTTAGTTCATTTTATGAGGCTGGTAGTACTCTAATGCCAAAACCAGACAAAGACATTACAAAAAAGGAAAACTGTGGACCAAGAACTCTCATGAATGTAAATGCAAAATTGCTCAACTAAACATTAGCAAACTGAATCCAACAATGTATAAAAAGAATTATATGTCATGACCAAGTGAAATTTATTCCAGGTATGCAAGGCTGATCTGACACTTGAAAATTTATAATGTCATTCAATGCATCAATAGGATAAATAAAAAAAATCATATGATCATATCAATAGATGCAGAAAAAGCATTTGACAAAGTTTAACATGGGCTCATGATAAAAACTCTCAGCAAACTAGGAATAAGGGAAATGTCCTCAACTTCATTAAAAACATCAACAAAAAAATGTACACTACCATTACACTTAATGGTGAGAAGCTAGATGCTTCCCCTCTTAGCTCAGGAGCAAGACAAGGATGTCCCCTCACAACACTTGTATTCCATAGTTTACTGGAAGTTCTACATAATACAATAAGACCAAAAAAGTTAACAAAACATACAGAAATTGGGAAGGAAGAAATGCACTGCCTTAATTTGTAGATCATTTGAATTCTACGTAGAAAATCCTAAAGAATCAAGAAAAATAAAGTACAAAAATGAGATTACCTGATAAATTTTTGCTCAACAAATATGAATTAAACCTACAGAAATAAACCAGAGACATTACAGATTTAAAGAGGGGAGATTATTACCTGAGAAGTCACATTCCAGCCAAATATCCACTTTTGGAAAGAAAAAGAAGGATTTTTTTTTTTCGCTAAAACTTGGCTGCATTTACATTGACAAAATATTAGAAAAAAGTTTCTGGAACTAATAAGTGATTACACAAAGGTTGAAGGATAAAAGGTTGATAAACAAAAGTCAGTTGATTTCCAATATGCCAACAATGAGAAAATTGAATTTTAATTAAAAGATACATCATTTGAACTGGCACTTCTACATAAGCAAAACTACAAAACTCTGATGACAGGAGTCAAACATTTGATAAATGGAGAAATACTCAATGTTTTCTATCCAGGAGTATTAGAAGACTCACTGCTGCCAAGATATCAGTTCTTCCCAACTCAATCTATAGATTCACATGGAGAATGTAACGTAAAGATTAGAGTTATTCTGTTACAAGCCAAAGAACATCAAAGATTATGGCAAACTACCAGAAGCTAGAAGAGAGGTTCACACAGCCTTTAGAAGGCACTATCCCCATCAGCACCTCGATCTTGGGCTTTAGCTGCCAGAGTTGCGAGATAATAAGTTTCCACCGTTTAACCCAAACAGGCTGTGAGGGCAGCTCTAGCAAAGTAATATAAAAACTCTTCACTTTCTGCTCAATTTTTTGGTGCACCTAAAAGTTCTCTAAATTAATGTAAACTAATTCATTACTTTCAAAATTATTGTGGTATATAGGATAAGGACTGCTTCACTGAAGTTGAAGAGAATCAAAGTATTCTTTTTCATAGTGCTCAATGCAGGACTCAACAAATATAACATTTAGATCTTTACTACATAATTGTTTTAATAATTGCTTTACTTAAACTGAGGTTAAAATTTTTGTATCGGCAGCATCATATCTGAAAGGTCTCCTGGGCTCTCATGTGGTTAGATTTTGTCTCTCATTTGTTATTTGCCCTTGAGCAAATCACTTTTAAGCTTCTGAATTTCATCATCTGAAACAGATGATTTAAACAGATGATTTAAAATAATAATCTCATCTGAAACAGATGAGATTTAAAATAAATGGTCCTTAGACACCCTACACTATTAAAATTCTGTGAATCAGCAATGATTGAAATGTTGCTGTTCAAATTAACAAGAAATGGCCTGAGATATGATAGCCCACTTCTGAATAAACTCAGTTTGAAAATTATAAAGTACCACAAAAGTAAGTTATTGTTGTAATGACACAGCTTCCCATGCATTATATTTCCAGATACATTATCAATTCAGCAATTCAGAGAATCAGGTGCCAAGCTGGGCTTCAGTGCCCGAAGGATGTATGGGGAACAGGAACAGGGAGAGAGGCCATTTGGACTCCTAGGAAGAGAAGCAGGAAGGGATCGGGTAGTATAGTGCAGCTCTGAGACAGCCTAGGCCAGTCCTGTGGGAGCCCCAGAGCCTTGTTTGTCTGTTACAGGAGCCCTGCATCAGGTGGAAATGGGACAGCTCTCTGCCCCACTGTGCTCAGTCATTAACAGGACACATCCCAGAAGAATATGGCCTCCTCGAACTCCATGGCAGGTTCCACAGTGACAGCAGCTGGAGGCTGTCACCTGTGAGACCCATCTAGCAACAGAATGTCTCCTAAGGGAGTTTGAAGCAGGCAACACCAAAGCTGCAAACACAGTTATAGAGTCACACCACCAATGTAGAGAAGTTTTCAGGACTGCAGCAATTACGTTAACATATTCTCATGCATGAGAAACTCTGTCACTATTTGGTTGAGCAAATATTGTTACTGTCATATTCATTCATTTCTTGTCATTCAGTCATTCAGGAAATATTAAGCACCTGTGTGCTAACACTAGAAACACAATGACAATGTTAAAGGCTATTCTCTGAAAAAGTTCACAGTTTTGATTTAAAAAATGCAATGCAGGCTGGGTACGGTGACTCATGCCTGTAATCCCAGAATTTTGGGAGGCCAAGGCAGGTGGATCATGAGGTCAGGAGATCGAGATAAGCCTGGCAAAGATGGTGAAACCCTGTCTCTACTAAAAATACAAAAATTAGCTGGGTGTGGTGGCTTGCGCCTGTAGTCCCAGGTACTCGGGAGGGTGAGGCAGGAGAATCGCTTGAACCCAGGAGGCGGAGGTTGCAGTGAGCTGAGACCATGCCACTGTACTCCAGCCTGGGTGACAGAGCGAGACTCTCTCAAAAAAAAAAAAAACTACTGTGATAAATTCCAAGTTTATTGCAAACAAATGATTTCCATATAAAATGTAAAATTATGGTACAGAGATTTGAAACAAAAAAGAATAAAAAATTATTAGTTCTTGTTATTTCTAAAGCTGTTAAATCTCCCAGACATGTGCTTGCATCTGAAGTTGATTTACTGTTTTTTTTTTTTTAAATGAGTGATATGCAGCACTGGTAATTTATTTTGAAAAGTTCATATAAAATCACAAACTCAGAAAACAATTAAAAAGAATATTGATTCTGGTGCTTCAGAGAACTGAATAGAATTTAGAGATGAAGCTGGCAGATTTTCTAGAAGTGTAATAGAATGTGGATGGTATATATGTGGAAGCACACTAATACATACTGTATACTGAGTAGTCTTGTCTCTGTGCTCTTTGGACATGAAGCATAAAAATAAAGTACAAAAGAAAAATCAGTATATTTAAAAGACAAGTATTGTTTATAGAAGATGCAAATGAAACATGTTATAAGTAGAATACGCCAAAGAAAACCCAGGGTACATTGGTGGTAAGTACCATAGAAATGCACAAAGTAAAAATGGTAGACAAATTTTCTCATGATTACAGACCTTTTTCTGATTACATGTAAGTTATAACCCAATTCATATTCATGTTAAAGGAAGCAATAAAATGAAATTTCATGAAGAAAAGTAATTTTGATTAATTTGGAAATAGTGATATCTTCCAATGACCATTCACAGAATTTATGTATTGCTATATTAGTATATCATTTAATTATTTGCACAATTATCTCTCATTCAACTTTAAACTCTTCTATATAAGATCAGTGGAACAGACTAGACAACACAGAAATAAATCTACATATCTACAGTCAACTGATCTTTGAAAAACTCTACAAAAACATACGTAAGGGAAACATACATACACCATCCAACAAACGGTGTTGGAGAAATTGGATATCCGTATGCTGAAGAATGAAACTGGACCCCTATCTCTCACCATATACAAAAATCAACTCAAGATGGATTGAATACATAAATGTAAGACCTGAAACTATAACAACACTGCAAGAAAACCTAGAGAAAGTTTTTTCAGACATCGGTCTAAGCAAAGAATTCATGACTAATACTTCAAAAGCACAAGCAACAAAAACAGAAATAGACAAATGGGACTTAATTTAACTAAAAAGCTTCTACACAGTAAAATAAATAATTCAGAGTCAACAGAATACCTGTAGAATGGGAGAAAATATTTGCAAACTATGCATCTGACAGAGGACTAATATTCAGAATTTATAAGGAACTCAATTCAGCAACAACAATAAAAATAACCCCATTTTCTCACTTATACCACATGTTCTCACTTAAAAGTGGGAGCTAAAAAAAATATGTAAACATGGACATAGCATAGAATAATAGAGATGGGAGACTTGACAGGATGGGAGGGTGGGAGGTTGTAAGGGATGAGAAATTACTTAATAGATGCAAAATCCACTTTTCAGGTGATGGTTACACTAGAAGCCCAAACTTCACCAATATGCAATATATCCACGATAAAACCTGCACTTATTCCCCTTAAATGTATGAGAACATACAAAACCCTTCCATGTAGACATAGTGTTTTATCCATCTCTGTATTCCCTGAATTCAGCATGAAGATGGACATATAATGATGACTCAACAGAATATTTAATAAAAAGCACGAGAGATATAGGTGATCGCTCAGAAATTTTCATGATGTTAATGAAATTTTCATGATGTTAATGAAATTAATTTTCATGATGTTAATGAAATTTTCATGATGTTTTCATGATGTTAATTTTCATGATGCTTTTGTATCAATATTGAATTGATGTTTTTTAAAAAATCTTCTAAAATAATCAGTACATTTAATTTCATTTAGAGTAATAAGAGCATGTGTTAGAATTCTGTGTCTAGCTGACTACTAGGCAACTATGTCCTCCTTTAAAAATCATTATTATTTCTGATGCCACACTCACGTAGAGAAAACACTCTTTCCAAAGAAATCTAATGTATTGGTTTTCTCATCTCTATGCTTCTTGGGAGAGAAAAATCAACTGGATATTTAGAAAACATTTAAATGATATTACTGATATTTACTAATCTCCAAGGCATTTATAACACTAATTTATATTCATACACGTGACTTCAAGTCTTCCTTCTTAAATAGTGTGTGTCCACAATAATAAAATTTTAGAAAATATTTCTCCTTCTGAAAAACTTGGTGTTTATTCAAAAGATTTAAATGTAGATGTTTTTCGTTAGTTAAACATAAATAGCAATTACAACTTTAGGCATACGTAAGTACAAGAGGCAATATTTAAAACATTGAGCAGATTTACTAATGGAACTGCCAATAGCATTGTAAGAGAAGCGGTTGGTAAGCAAGTTCATTTCATAGAGGACTGAAACACTTTAATTTGCTTATCATTTATTAATAATAGCTGAGGAAAATAAAATATTTGATTCCTTGTTATGCTGTATGATTAAAACAATTGGCACATTTTCTGTTGTTTTCCTACTTGAATTTTTCAGATGTACCATATATTCTTTTGGTTAACTATTCCAAATTTACTGTTCTCCTCTTCAGTCACTAAGTAATCATTAACTATATAATGTGTACTTTCTTCCATCACTAAGGTTTCAGTGAATAATTTGATATCAATGCCTTATACAACGTAGAAAATTGTGCAAATGGAGTCTAGATTACCCTATAAGAAGCCCTTATTTTATGTTAGAATTTGAAGGTAAGCTTGGTTCCAAGACCATCACTATGGAGAGATTTTATTTCTACTTTATACACTACTCCAAACGATTGCTTTTCTCATTCCCCTTCTGACATTTCCATGACATACTTTATATCTACACCAGTTATTTAGACTTAGATTTCTCTTCCAATCTACTTTTCAAATAGTTTTTAAATTGTTCCCCTAGGTTAACTTATATTTACTAGAAAAACTGTATAGAAAATATCATACAATATGTGTATTCCATTCTACAAAGCCTCAGAAAAGAATTGTGTTGTACCTGATCCAGTCTCGATTTAGAAAAAACATACATTTTATTTTACTGTTGATTGCAGGTAATTTTTATTTCAAATGGGATTTAAGTAAGAAAAGTTCAAGCTGCACAAGTGGAAATATCTTAAAGGCTTTTAAAATGTTTCTTTGAATTAGAAAGCTCTTTCTTCACAATTTTCACATATTCCCATCTTGTCCTTTTTAAAGCAATTACACAAACAAATCTCATTTGACCAGATTTCTCCCTCTGGCTACTAATCAAATTATTCCTTTCCTTTTTTTTTTTTTTTTTTTTTTTTTTTTTTTTTTTTTTTTTTTTGAGACAGAGTCTCGCTCTGTCGCCCAGGCTGGAGTGCAGTGGCCGGATCTCAGCTCACTGCAAGCTCCGCCTCCCGGGTTTACGCCATTCTCCTGCCTCAGCCTCCGGAGTAGCTGGGACTACAGGCGCCCGCCACCTCGCCCGGCTAGTTTTTGTATTTTTAGTAGAGACGGGGTTTCACCGTGTTAGCCAGGATGGTCTCGATTTCCTGACCTCGTGATCCGCCCGTCTCGGCCTCCCAAAGTGCTGGGATTACAGGCTTGAGCCACCGCGCCCGGCCTATTCCTTTCCTTTTAATCTCAACATCTTAAATATATCTCTGTATTTCAAGGAGTTAATGCAATTATATTACTTAGAAATGTGACAATAATTAACAAATTCAAGAGAATTAACTTAAAATATTAAAAATATTGAGCACATTAAAATAATAAATGAGAGTAGACTACAAAACCGTGCTTTTATTTTAATTTTCCCCAAAATGTCCAGCCTATAAGGTCACATTATCCTGTGACCTTATGTCTGACATGTAATATTTTTAACACCCAACCTGCTTAACTGCAGGGAATCTAGTCATCTTATCTCTAAGTGTGGTCCACAAACCTCAATGAATTCACAAGTAAGCTACTGGAGTCCAAAAATAAATAAATAAAAGTACCAAACTTATATTTAGTTCTATGTAAAATTTAAGTCAGTTTTTCTAATATTTAATTTATATATTGACACTTGTTCCTTCATTTGACCCCAATGGTCCTATGCCAAGTATAGTAAGTCAGAAGGAGAGTCCGGGGCTCACATTCCTGGAGTGTTGACTGGGTCACTTTCATTGATTCATTCTTTTCCAGCATGTCATGTGAAATTATAGTTTACACATGCCTGATTATATGGTTTATAGATGGATTATTTTTCTAATTTAGGTTTAACCTCAAAAAATAGACAAGTAGTCAAAAATGCCCTACAAAAAACAAAAAAAAAAACAACTGTGGATCAGAGATAATTTTAATAATGCCAGGGTACAAACTAGAAAATAGCAGATCTGGCATTCTTCTGTCTTTGAATGAACTCTATATTAGATACATTTCAAATTAAGAACTTTTATGATATAATAAGATTCAGACCAAAAATATTTATAATAACCAAGATAATTTACAAAGGAAATGTACACAATCATAATTGATTATGAATGTACAAATTATGTTTTGAAATGTTGCTTAATGGTAGTATATTTATATAACTGAAAAAGTATAAAATATTAGTGTTTCCTGATAGAGATACGTATACATGAAGTTCCAAATCTGTGCAAACTGAAGAAATTAAAAGATTCTATTCTCTTAAAAAGCTGGATGATCAAAGGATTATATACTAATTTTAAAGATATATGGAAAATGAGTCAGTCAGAAATAGGAGGGTAAAAAAATTAACTGTCTTGATGTTGATAATTGAAGTCAACAGGAGGAAAATAAAAACAAGAAAATCTAAGGCAGTATCCACACAATTTTGCCTTTCCAAAATCACACTATATAGTTAAAAAAATATCAAACAGATAATTTAAATAGGTACCCAGGAGGCAGTGCCTCCAGAAAATGGGCAGAAAAAATTGAAATATTTTGTAGAAAAATCCAGTTTCAACAAAGGCTTCAGTGGATTTCATTTAAAGACATTCTAAATAAAATGACTAGTTTAAAGACAAAAATCACAAAATACACAAAAGAAAAATGCATGTAAGTATCAACAGCAATAATAGAGAGAAGAAAATAGGTTCAAAATCTTTGGATAATGGAATTATTTAACTCCAAACACAAAATTATTATAATGAAGACAGTGTGGCATTGGAGAAGGGATAAATGCATAAATCAGTCAAACAGAATATAGAACCCAGAAGTAGAAGTAGACCCACACAACACATTCCACAGTTTTTTTGTTTTGTTTTTGTTTTGTTTTGTTTTTTGAGACAGAGCTGCATTCTGTCATTAGGCTGGAGTGCAGTGGCACAATCTAGGCTCACTGCAACCTCTGCCTCCTGGGTTCAAATGATTCTCCTGCCTCAGTCTCCTGAGTAGTTGAGACTACAGGCACCTGCCACCACGCCTGTCTAATTTTTGTGTTTTTGGTAGAGACAGGGTTTCACCATATTGGCCAGGATGGTCTCGATCCACCCGCCCCTTGACCTCGTGATCCACCCGCCTCTGCCTCCCAAAGTGCTGGGATTACAGGTGTGAGCCACCGTGTCTGGCCCACATTCAACTGATTTTTAACAAAGAGGCAAAAGCAATTCAATGGAAGAAAGATGGCCTTTTCAGCAATTGGTGCCAAAATAATCAAACATCCGTATTTAAGAAGTGAATCTTGACTTGAATCTCACATCCTATTCTAAATATTAACTCAAAATTGATAATAAAGCTAAATATAAAACATTAAACTATAAGACTTCAAAAACAGGAGAAAATCTTTAAGATATGAGATAATATTAAAAGTATGACTCAAAAAAAGACCTGATAAATTCAACTTCATCAAAATTTTAAAATTTGCTTTGTGAATCATTATGTTAAGAGGGTGAAAAGAGAAGCTCCAGACCAGGAGAAAATATTTGCAAGCCACATATCTGCCAAGGGAATTATATCTAATATATATTTTTTAAAACTCTGAAAACCCATCAGTCAAAAAGCAAATGATCCAATTAGAAAATTGGCAAAAGACATGAACAACGTATGAAAGATGTTCAACTTCATTATCCACTAGGGAAATGCAAAATAATGTAAGACATTTTATCAGAATGACTAAAGTGAAAAAATAGAGATAGCAATAAATGCTTATGAGAAGGTGGAGAAACTAAATTAATTATATATTGCTGGTAGAAATGTAAAATATTACAGTGAGTCTCAAAACAGTTTCACAATTTCTTTGTAAACCAAACATATAATTATCATACTATCCAACAATTTTATTCTTGATCCTTTATGCCAGAGAAGTGAAACTTCCACCCACTCAAAATTCTACACACAAAGGTTTATTGCAGCTTTATTCACGATGGTCAAAAACCAGTAACAATTTAGATGTCCTTCCGTGGGTGAACGTTTTCACAAACTGTGGTACATTCATATCGTAAAATACTATCAGTAAGTAAAAATATCAAACATTCGTATAGGCAAAAACTTAAATTACTTTTCAGAAAGTCATGCTTGGTGAAAAAAGTCCAAAAATTTAGTAATGTATCATTTTATTTATATAACATTATGGGAATGACAAAATTACAGAAATGAAAAGGTTATTGATTGTTAAAGGTTAAGTAAGAGACAGCTGGGAGGAAGGAGATGTGGTTTTAAAAGGATAACATGAGGGATCTATGTGGCTTTTGGGAATGTTTAGTACCTTGGCTATAGTTGCGGATACTTTAACTGTACATGAAATAAAATGTCATGGAATTAAATACACACACACAAATGAGTACAAGCATATTTGAAGAAATCTTTAAAAATTATATCAATGCCAATATTGTACCTTGATATTGCACTATAGTATTATTGCATATGTATACACAGCCAGCTATATGAATATACACACACCATAATTTATTTGCAAACTATATTCATTTTCATGTAAATATAGTATACAATAAACATAATACCATTGAGGAAATTGAGTAAACCATACATGAGATATCGGTGTTTTTTCCTACAATTGCATGTAAATGTAAAATTATCGCAAAATAAAAATGCTAAAACAGAAAATTTAAAACAAGGTCACAAATAACACTCTCAGGAAATACAAGAGGATGCTACCATAGGTGGTGTTAGGAACTAAATTGTGTTCCCCCAAAATCCATACATTGAAGCCTAAACTCCAAACTGACTGCATTTGGAGATAGAGCCTGTAAAGAGGAATTAAGATTAAATGAACTCCTAAGGGTGGCATTTCTAGAAGAGGAAGAGGAAACCCCAGGAGAAGACAAACACAGAGAAACGGCCATGTGAGGATGGAGCGAGAAGGCCGGTCTGAAAACCAAAGGAAGGTCACAGGAGAAACCAAACCTACAGACACCTTGTTCTTGAACTTCCAGCCCCTGGAACTGTAAGAAATAAATTTCTATTGTTTAAGCCACCCAGTCTGTGGTATTTTCTTATGGCAGCCTGGTATAGTTTGGCTGTGTCCCCACCCACATCTCATCTTGAATTGTAGCTCCCATAATTCCCACATGTTATGGGAGGGACCCTGTGGGAGGTGATTGAATTGAAAAGTATGGGTTTCCCCCTTACTGTTCCCATGGTAATGAATAAGTCTCACAAAATTTGATGGTTTTATAAGGGAAAACCCCTTTCACTTGGTTCTCTGATTCTCTCCTGCCACTGCCGTGTAACAAGTGCCTTTTGCCTTCCACCATGATTGTGAGGCCTCCCCAGCCATGTGGAACTGTGAGTCCATTAAATGTCTTTCTTTTGTAAATTGCCCAGTCTCAGGTATTGCCTTTATCAGCAACATGAGAACAGACTAATACACAGCCCTAGAAGGCTAATACAAATACAAATGACATTAAAAAAGAAAATAGGAGAATATTATGAACGAATTAGTTAAATCTATGCAAAAAAGTTATAATAGATTCTGAGATAAATATATTTTAAAATTAATCAAGAAAAAAATTAAGAAATAATCACAGCTACTTTAAAAAGTGAATTAATAGGTAAGAAATCTTCCCCCAAATAAGACAAGCTAAGCTGCATTATGAAAAGTTTCAAATTAATGCATAATTAATATATGATTCAAATCATAGCAGACTTTTTCAGATTGAAAAAAAAAAATCCCCAATTCTAAGAAACTAGCAAAAACTTCATATCAAAGCCAGGTTCATAAAGTATAAGAAATTATTTCAAGAAAATGTTATTTATGAATATAAATGCAAATGTACTAAATAAAATATAGGCAAACTGAATCCAACAGGTACTAACTACACATTAATAATTATTAGTTGGATCTATCTATCTCAAAAATGCAGATTGATGTAGAATGTAGATTGGTGGCTCCCTACTACCAGAGAGGGTAGCCAGCTGGAAATAGGCATTGACTGCTAATGGGGTTGGGGTTCTTTGTGGTGGGTGATAAAAATGTTCTAAAATTAACTAGGGTGATCATTTAATAATTTTATGAACATACTAAAAACCACTGAATTATATACTTTCTGTAAATTCTATATTATATAAATTACAGCTCAGTAAGGTTGTTATACATGAAAACATAAAAGAACAAATGGGACTAATCTATGCGATTGAAATTTAAAAACACATTGCCAGACTTGAGGAGGGGACTGGGAAGAGGTACAGGTAAGTTTCCATGGCATGGTGGGTTGCTTTCTACTTTGGGAGCTGGTTACATGGTTGTGTACAGTCATCTAAACTTCAGTGAAAAGGGGTGCATTTGATTAAGTGATAATCTTCACTTAATTTTTTTAAAAAATAAAACCTGTAATTCCAGCACTTTGTGGGGACTAAGGTGGGCAGATCACTTCAGGTCAGGAGTTTGAAAGCAGCCTGGCCAACATGGTGAAACCTTGTCTCAACTAAAAATACAAAAATTAGTCAGGTGTGGTGGCGCACACCTGTAACCCCTGCTACTTGGAAGGTTGAGGCAGGAGAATTGCTTGAACACAGCGAGATTCCATCTCAAAAATAAATAAATAAATAAATAAAATAAAAACAGTTTCCTACTCAGAGATACTAAAAACACAAGCCAAGTACTGTGTTAATAACTTTTCATGTGATGACTTGTCCTAACAACAATCGTATGAAGTTAATGCATTTTTATTGATAAAGAGACTGAAGACAGAGAGGTTATGTAACATTCTCAAGATCTCAGAACTACTGATAGGAAGAGCTAGAATTTAAAGACAAGCAGTGTGGCTCCAGCGTCCACCTACACTTTTCAAACAATGATACTACGCTGCTATCTGGTGCAACCAGGCATAAGTTGACAGCATGCAGTGTATAATGATTCTTGGTGGATTTTTTATTTTCCTCATCACATTTCAGATAGTGCTTGTTCCATAATAGACATTCTGAGAAGTCCACCAAATCTCACTGTTACATTTATTAGGGAGAAAGGTCTTCTTCAGGGTTTTTTAGTATTTTAGAAAAGATTCGAGCACGATGCATGTGCTGTACATGGGTTGATTCAGATCCATTTTAATAAGATTGCTCTCTCATTGATGGTAGAATATGGTACAATGTGTACAACACAGGGACATCTGGGTTCTGAGCCTACTTTGACTATCACCTGAAAGTACAGTCTTGAGAAATCAGTTAATCTCTGATTCACAGTTTTTCTTTCAGCTTTAAAAATCCAATTTAAGAGCCAAAAAAAGGCAAAAATATCTTATAAGTTAAGAAAATAACAAAACCAGCATTATACTCAGTACCATTGACTCACTGAAGTAATCAATGTCCCATCTTAGTGAATATTAATCTCTCTTCACTTCACTGTGAGCTTCAGTGGAGGACCCACTTAACCAATCCCCTAGAAATCATGGCTTTTTTTTTTTTAAGTTTGTTTTATATGTCATTGTAAATTGTGAACCACATTCGCTGGTTACCAACTTGTCTGAGTCCATTGACAAAAAAAAAACCTATGCGCACAAGTTACATGTGGCAGGCTTATTACTTACAGATAACGAGGGACAACGGAATCCTAGAATCCATGACAAACTGGTCCTTTACCTCAGGAAAGCTGCTCAAGGTGGATGAAGACTTGACTACACACACCAACCACCCTTGCTCCACAACTGAGGAACCACAAAAGGCAACTTGCCCTGGATTTGATAACCCAGGGTGAAATGACCTGCTGGGCTAAAGCATTGAAAAATATCCTTTTTCTAGGGAGTGACTATAATAGAGTCCAGGTGTTCTGGCCAGCTCCCCCTTATCTCAAGACATTGCATTTCCGGAACATCATAAAATTATTCATGAGAACTACAAATGAGACAGAAAAGAGAACTGGATAAGTTCAGAGCCATCTGGAAAACTGTCTTCCACGAATCATTAATGAAGATAGCACCTTATTTGTCATTTCCACAAGGGCTTATGTGCTAGATTCCTTAGAGTGAGTAATAAGAACACTACATTCTGTTCTTAGGAAGTATTTTATCTAAGCTCTACATGCCACAAAAAAAGAGAATACAAAATATTATATTTTACATTCTGGAAATCAACTTTCCTAAAAAATAAACATTTAGTGCTATGCTGCTCAGTCTTTGTTCCATAATGAGATTGCACATAAATAGAACAGGGAAGATAGTAGTAAATATATTAAAAATCTACTTTATCTTATTGTTACTGAATAAATTAATGATTAGTTGCACAGACATTTGCAAGAGTAAATGATTGAATTTATATTATTCCTAATGAAGTCACTAGTGAAGAGCTATATGGGTCTTTCTTTGGCCCTCACTGACTTACAGATTGATATTTGCCTGAGATATGAACATAAACAGAATGTTCAATATATCTGCAGGGGAAGCAAAGCTGGGTTTGCTAATTCATTTGATGATAGCATCAAAACAGTTGCTGCAACATTTCAGGTGCTCCAAGAATTGGCAATAGAACACATCTTTTACATACACATTGAAAGTTAGATTAAGTTTCCAATTCATTTAGAAATGAGCACAGAATCCTAGAAGAATGGAGGTGGTCACAGGACTAGGAGCACATAACCCAGTACAACTTTTCAGAGCTCTGAAAGTTGCTATTAGGAGCTTCCAACATACTAGCGACTTTGCCCATCAAGTATGGTCATGCTGAATCTAAGAAGTTTAGTTTTAAGTTAAATCACCATGTCTTTTTTTTTTTCCTCTTTTCCTTGTGCAGTAGAAATTAATTTACATTTACATTTTATTGATTTACAGCATAAACACAATAAAGTGCAAAAATTATAAGTGCACAGCTTGATTAATTTCTGAATTCATTGCATCTATCACCCAGTTTTAGAAACAGAATAAAAACACTATTCCATAAGCCCAAATTATGTACCTTCTTAGTACTGAACACTTGCTTCTGCAAGGGTAGCCATTATTGACCTCTGTCTTCATAGATTAGTTTTGCTCATTTTATTTTGTAACTTTATATAAATGGAGCCATATATTAATAGTATGTGTTCTCACTTTTTGTAATTTTTTAACATTATGTTTAGAAGATTCACCAACAACATAACACGTACTTATAGTATATTCATTCTTATTGCTGTTATGTATTACAGTATATAGATATACCTTAATTTATCTATTTTGAGTTGCATGTGAAGTTTCAGACTATTACAACGGTACAGAGCCACAGTGTATGACTACGTCCAGCATATGCAGACACTGTCAAATAGTAATTCAAAGTGGCTGGATCAACTAACAGTCCTAACAGCAATATTTGAATGCTCCATTTACTTTATGTACTCTTCAAGCTTAGTATTTCCTGTCCTTTTAAAGTTTAATTTTCTGGTGGGTATGTAGTAGTATTTAACGTGGTCTTATTTGCATATCTGCTAAGGAAGCTGAGTTTTTAAAATATTCATTAGCTATTGAGATTTGTCTATTGTGAAGTGTTCCTCCCTGTTTTTCCCACATTGTTTTCTCTTTTTCCATTTGTAAGACCTCTTTATATAGTATGGATATTAGTCTTTGTCTGACATATTTATTACAGATATATTCTTTCACTTTTTTGGTTTGTCATATGTATTAGAGTTCTCCAGAGAAACAGAATCAAAGGATATCTATACATATGGAAAGAAATTTATTATAGAAATTGGATCTCATGATTATGGAAACTGAAAAGTCCTACGATCCGCCACCTGCAAGCTGGAGACCCACGAAAGCTGGTGCCATAGTTCACAAAGCCTAAACCAGGAAAGTCCAAGAGGCAAGTCCTGATCCAAGTCCAGAGGCCCTAGAGACAGGAGCACCAGTGTTGCAGGGCAGGAGAAGATGAAGGTCCTCACTCAAGCACTGAGAGCAAACTTGCCCTTCCTCTGTTTTTGTTGTATTCAGGCCATCAATACATTAGCCCTTGTTTCTGTAGCTCTCTGATGCCTTTACTATATGATTTTGAAATGAATCCAGCTTTTCTACATGTTCTAGAGGACATGTTGGCTCACTGCTAAAAGTAATATTACTCAAAATAGTATAACCTCACTCAAAATAATATTCTCTCTCTAGCCCTTCCTATAATTAAAGCACACATTAGTATTAATATTAAGGAAATAGTCACCCACATGTCTAAACTTTTAACAGGAAATATTTACAGCAAATCAGCCTCAGCAAATCCACACATATGTGTGGAGGAAAGAAGCTATGCCCAGGTTTGTCTTAGCACTGTCTCTGCCACACTGGGTTCATGGGGTCCGTTTACTTACTGATGTCAGTGGCTTCATAAATGTGTTGAATGTAACTAAATAATATTTTATACTTATAGCTAAACTCCTGCACATAATCAAAGTACAATCATCACAGAGTTGACGAAGCACAACTTTACATGACACAAAAAAGTGAAAAGAGAAAAAGATTTGATTTTAAGCCCCATACTATTCAACTCTTATGTGTTGCTGAATGCTGTAGAAGATGCTGGCTGTCTTGAAAAGTAAAAGAGGAAGGTGATTGTCCAATATATTCTCTCCTTGTTAAGCCACAGAGAATGTGAGTTTATTTCCTACTGTGATTTTAAAAGGCAAATTGGAGTCTTCCTTGGGGAAGTGACAAGCTACATAGATGGGTTCAATATCTTTATATGGGAAATGGAAAAAGAAATTAGGGATATTTAGTATAGTACACAATTTAAGCAAAATTAAAATTATAAATAGTTTAAGAGCTGCAAAGGAAAGTATGATTAAATTTGTTTTATATTTCTCATGAGGATAAGACTAGGAAAAACAGTAAAAAAGACATAGAGAGGACATTTATATTACATAGCTTTGATTAAATAATTAGAGCTATCCGAACATGGAATAGCTAAGTACAGATGGAGAATATATCAATAATAGTGTAGACTGTGGAGGGAATACTCATATTGTATGAAGAAATAGATGTTTAAAACACAATTCTATTCATAATTGTCCTTGGAAAAGAATAAAGTAAAGTAAATATCCCTGTAGGGGGAAAAGTTATCTTAAACTGAAGAAATAAAATAGAAAATAGACAAATATATAAACTTTAAAATTAAAGAAAACAAATTTATTAAACAACTTTTAAGGTCCTATCGAAAGGACAGTACTGGGGACAGGCATCATTAACAGATTGAGGTCTCTATAAATTATGTGAAGCAAATTATATTTTGATAAATTTGGGAGATGTTTATAGTTAAGTAATTTGTCTGCCAAAAGAGTTGAGAATGAGTCCTAGCTAATGGAAATTTAAATTCGTTGAATAGTGCTGTACATGATAATATAGACGTTTTGCAAAATTTAAGACTTTTTTAATGAAATGCACCAATCCTGATGCAAGTACAATTTGATGTAGATTTTCTCAAAGGCAGCGTGGTAACATAAATCAAAAGGCTTTAAATATTCATAACTTTTGCCCTGGTAGCTTCACTCATAGAAATATATTCATTGTTGAAAAAGTATCAAAAATTACATTTGTTTCAGCTTTGCTTAAAGGGTGAAATATTGAATAAATCCTAATTTTCAACAACAAAGAATTGGTTCAAAAATTTGATATTCAATAGCATGTTGTGGAGTAAAAATGAGACATGAATAATTATTTGTTGACATTGCATATGTGTATATAGACTATGAATACAGGAGACAAGCACAGGAAGGTGCTCTGCATTACTACTGAGTAAGGCAATGTTACAGTCTCATCAAGGCACAATGCCGCGGTATTATGTTGTGAGGTATCACCTGGAGTTCTTTGTCTCACAACCAATAGAATTAAGGAGCATGGACACAAAGGATGAGTTTGGAGCAAACGTTTTGTAATAAACAAAAGAAGAAAGCTTTCCGCAGTGGAGAGGGGGCCTGAATGGGTTGCCATTTATACAATTGAATGCAAAGGGTTTTTTAAGAAACCAATGAGAACTGGGTGTCTCATTTGCATAAGGTATGAAATTCTGGTAGCTCTTCCTTATCCTCCTAATGCTCATGAGGGCCCTTAGCTTGAGTTACTCCTTATGGCTTTGTTCCCTTTACTGCACATGGGTTAGGGGATGGAATTTTCCATTGCAGGCATGTCTGACCAAGTCACCTGTGTAGCCTTTCTTATCTGTGCAACTGTGGGCATGTCTTAGGCAAGCCCTCCTGTGCAAGTTCCCTTATCTGTGCCTGCAGCTTGATTTTTCAGGCTATTCATTCACCGGAAAGAATTCAATCAAGGACCCAACCTAATGGCCTGACGAGTTTCTTCCTTTCTTCTCTCTCAGAAACACAAGTAAAAACTGCAAGGATATACAATTTCATCACCAGTTTAAAAAAAAAAAAAAAACTTAAATAGGATGAACATTATTGACTAGAAATGAGCATTCTCATACAAATTTTTGTTCTGCTTTTGTGAGTCAAGCCAGAGTCATTCTTTTTGTTTGTTTGTTTGTTTTTGTTTTTGTTTTGAAACAGAGTCTCCCTGTTGTTGCCCAGGCTGGAGTGCAATGATGAAATCTCAGTTCACTGCACCTCCACCTCCTGGATTCCAACAATTCTCCTGCCTGAGCCTCCCCAGTAGCTGAGATTATAGGTGCCTGCCACAACACCTGGCTAATTTTTGTATTTTTAGTACAGACAAGGTTTCACCATGTTGGTCAGGCTGGTCTTGAACTCCTGACCTTAGGTGGTCCACCTGCCTTAGCCTCCCAAAGTCCTGGGATTACAGGCATGAGTCACCGCACCACATTTGCAAGCAATAGTGACAATGTCTTCATGGTCCTCCTCAACGGCAGGTAGGAACTAACTTTTGGTGCCCTGCACTTCATCTGCTCCTCTGATCAACTTGTTATTTTGTTATTCTGGGATGGCTATCCTTATCATCCTCTACATAAGAAATAAGAATTGTTCAAAAATGTCTCAAATCAATAGCATTTCTGTTGTTGGGTAAAAGGAGAGGTGCAAAGTATTGAAGGATATTTTTATATTAAAATAGAAAAAAAGTTTTAAAATGAATCACAGAATAACCCCCCACAGAATAAAGTCACTTTCCATTTTTCCAGAAATAAATATTATCTTTAGTCACATCACAACATGTGTGTTTTTATTAGCACCTGAGATTACTAAAATTGCCATTAAATTAGGCCATCCAATTTAACTTTCATATGGATTATTATTTAGCTTTCTACCCTGTTGTTTTACTAATAAAATACCTCTTCAAACATGAACTCAACTTTATTATTCTTATTTTCACCACGTCCAGTGTACAGACTTTATGTTATCTCTAATGGCAGTTGATTCAAAGCAACTGAAGAACAAATGCCTTTTTGGGAATCTTACTGACAAATGTAATAACACTGGCATGTAAATAACAGTCTTCTTCGGAAAACGGGACAGAGAAGCCAAAATTGTAACGTTCAAAGTGAACATTTTCATCCAGAATATGGGTTGGATTAATGGAAAAACCAAACTCTGTAAAATATTTAAAGAGGTTTATTCTAAGCCAATATGAATGACCATGGCCCATGGTACAGTCTCAAGAGGTCCTGAAAAAGTGTGTCCCAGGTGGTCGAGTTATAGTTATTTTTATACATTTTAGGAGGAGGGGAATTATGGGTAAAATCATAAATCAATACATGGAAAGTATACATTGGTTCAGCCTAAAGAGATGAGACATCTTCAAGTGGGGGCTTACAGGTCATAGGTAAATTCAAAGATTTTGATTGGCAATTGGTTAAAAAAGTTAAGCTTTAACTAAAGACTTGAAGTCATTAGAAATAAATGCTTGAGTTAAGGTAAGGAGGCTGTGGAGGTCAACTTTTTTGTTGTGTAGCTGAAGCCTCACGGGTATCAGCCCTCCGAAAGAAAAGATGGTAAACATCTCTTTCAAGGTCTTAAAAAGGTGTCGGGCACTCAGTTAATCTCTCCTAGATCCCAGAAAGGCCTAGAAAGGGAAAGTATGACTGCATTAATGGAGATTCTCTACAGATGCAAATTTCTCCCACAACAGAAAGCTTCACAGGGCCATTTCAGTCTGCTGGTCCTGTGGCAGCCATTTCAAAATATGCCAAAAAAGTATATTTGGGGGCAAAATGCCTTAATTTCCTTCAGGGTCTGCTATCTGTCATGCGATGGTATACCAGAGTCTGGTTGCAATTTTGAATCTTATGGCCACAGATAATCGATTTGGTCAGTCTCATGATCTCTGCATTAATGTTAATGCTGATCAATTGCACCTAAGCCCCAAAAGGGAGGGGTATGAGGAGGTGTGTCCAACCTCCCTTCCTGTCATGCTCAGGAATTCAGTTTTCTCTGGGTCTCTTTAGCCCAGAGGGGGTCTGTTCAGTCAGTTGTGGTGGCTTAGAATTTTATTTTTGGTTTACAGTTGTGCGGAAGGGGAAGTCTATATGAGAGCAATGCTCACCAGAAATAAAAGAAGGCATAAATATAAGGGGGACTGTAATTCTGAGGTTATCACAGAAAGGGAAATAAATTCTACTGGAGGAGGGAAGGATTGCAAAAATGACTTGCACTATCCTTTTAAATATTTTAAGACTGGTTCATATTAAAGCAGATTATAACAAATTACTATTAGATCCTATCCAAAACTATCTGGTCATAATGACTACTCCCAACTGTGTGTTGACTTCATTTACAAAGCACTTCAAACTCACCTCAGTTGACTGGGCCTTGAATTGTTAACTTGCTTTGACAAAAAGGAACAATGCATCAGAGTAAGCCAGGTTGTCCCTCTTAATGAACTAAAATGGCTTTGATGGAACAGTATTGGTTAATGCTCCTAAAGACAGTCTGGTTTTCTCTTGGCTTCTTTATCCTCTGTTGCTGAATAAACAAACAAAAATCGAATTTGCAACCAAATCTAACTAAAACTCCAGTGTTCTTAAATTCTTGGCGTTTATCCTACAACTAAGGGGAAAAAATGCTACATTCAGTAAGGATTTGCCCCGGTGTTGTTTTTCACAATGCAAAGCAAAAGGAATGAATACTTTGTAAGCACTGCCTTTTAAAAGTGAGGGAGAATGTGCGTGTGAGTGGATCTGTGCTGACCCAGGGTTAGGCCAGATAGTTAAATGCATTTATGCGTACACGCATGCAAAAATGAAACAAGAGTAGAAGGGAGGTTAAAAAAGCCTACAGCAGATGGAGAGAAAAAAACAAAACTCCTTACTTTAAATCTGTGCTCCTGGTTAGCTTCTTTTGCAGAGAGGCTAATGCTAGGTCTCAGGCTCCTCAAAGGAATCCTGAAAGTGCTTCCTTCCTGCCTGTTTGAACCCTCAGAAATATGAGTTCCTTGTCTCTCTAACCCTAATGGGAAATGGGAGCCCGAGAAGGAGGACATAGAAGCACAGCTCACAGACATGGGCTTCAACATGCAGTATTCAATGGGGAGAGAGCACTTCTGCAGTACGCAAGCCACCCGGAGCTTAGCCGGAGACATTTATTTACAGGAAGGCAGACTGTGACCAGAGGAATCTGCCCTAAAATGAAGTTCTTTTCTCAAGCACCTCTGTGCCCATCACTTTCTTTTCAATGTATACATTCCTGACAAGTATGGCAAGGTGACAATTGCTTTCAACTGTTTTAAATAAATTTGCTTTAAGCATTAGCCATTTGCTAAATCTGGAGCAAAAGGAAGAAACACATTGGAATGTGACAGGTGCCACAAACATGGATTCCCTAAGCCCATGAGGAGAGCCAGAGCTCCATCAGTGCTGCGCTGGTGGAAAAGAGAATTAATAATTGAGGCCTGCCGAAAGCATGGGGATAGCAGCTTACCTTGCCTGTTGCTGAGCAGGAAAATGACCTACCTTGCACCCAGGCTGTATTCTTACATAATTCATCTTTAGTGAAAGGCCTTTGTGGTAAGCAGAATAACGTCACGCCATCAATGTCCACATCCTAATCTCTGTAACCCCAGAATATGTTATCTTAAATGGTGAAAAGGGGACTTTGCAGATGTGGTTAAGATAAAAACCTAGAGATGGGAAATTTATCCAATAGTATTCAGGTGGTTCTAATGTAATTGCAAGAAATGGTCCTTCAAAGTGGAAAAAGAACAGAAGAAGTATCAGACTGACTCATCACGATACTCAACATTTGTGGTGGAGTTTGAAGATGGGGAAGATGTGGAAGGTGGGTAGCCCTTAAAACTCTGAAAGCCAAGGAAACTAATTCTTCACTGTAACCTCCAGAAGGAACCCAGTCCTATGGTCACCTTGACCTTAGCTAGTGTTGGACTTCTAATCTCTAGAACCAGAAGAGAATAAATTTTGTCATTTTAAGTCATCAAGTTTGTGTTGATTTGCTAAGACAGCCCCAGAAAATGAGGACAGAAGATTCCTCTCTTTTTCTTACCCCTCTCAGTACGGTAGTATCCAACACCTATACGCCCCCACAAACACTTTTGGTAAGAGTTACACCCAACACCCACTCCTGGAATCAGCATCTCATAGAAGAACTCATGGAGTTCAGTTTCATCTACCCCAGAGGTGTCCAATCTCTTGGCTTCCCTGTGCCACATTGGAAGAATTGTGACAGGCCACACATAAAATATACTAACACTAACGATGGCTGAAGAGAAAAAAGAAAAAAAAAAATGCTAATAATGTTTTAAGGCAGTTTACGAATTTGTGTTGGGCCGCATTCAAAGCCTGGGCTGCATGTGGCCCGCACACCGTGGGTTGGACAAACTTCATCTATCTAGTCACAGTCTTGAGCTAACCTTGGACTGACAAGCAAATGTATCAATTTAACAGACATTTAGAGAGCACCACCAAGCTCTCTATGAGACGGAGCAGGGATGCCTCTTAGGAACCTGCTGGGCCCTCCAAACATGGAGATAAGGAGAAAGGAAAATCTTAAATTCCTTCAAAGGAAATTCCAGGCACTTACGTAGTCTTGAGGAGTAAATAAGCAAGAAGGTAATAGTATCTTAAAACAATAACCATGGAAATTAGAGGGTCAAAATATTTGATTTCCCATGGAAACTAAAAACATCTTAACACATGTCCCTGAGTTGCTTTTCAGAAACCCAACCTCCAGGCCGGGCACGGTGGCTCAAGCCTGTAATCCCAGCACTTTGGGAGGCCTAGACAGGCGGATCACGAGGTCAGGAGATCGAGACCATCCTGGCTAACACGGTGAAACCCCGTCTCTATTAAAAAATACAAAAAAAACTAGCCAGGCGTGGTGGTGGGCGCCTGTAGTCCCAGCTACTCGGGAGGCTGAGGCAGGAAAATGGAGTAAACCCGGGAGGCGGAGATTGCAGTGAGCTGAGATCCGGCCACTGCACTCCAGCCTGGGCAACAGAGCAAGACTCTGTCTCAAAAAAAAAAAAAAAAAAAAAAAAAAGAAACCCAACCTCCATGAAGTGGAAAATCCTCCTGCTGGCAGGTAGACCCCAGATGTGGGGGAACTGTGGACTGAACTCAGACCCACTGCCCTTTGTTTTACATTTCTTCCTGAGGGACCTGGAGAAAGTCATGCCCACAGGCCAGAGCTCAGCATTCCTTTCTGCTGACCCCAGGTTTTTAGACAAAGCTTAATCAATCACAAATCAGAAATCTTTTAACTATGGCTTTCCTAGTCATAAAGGTCAGAAAAAAACCTACATAAAAATGCTTGCTTTGAAAGCATTAGTACTACAAAACTCGAAAAAGTAAGGAAAAGTAACTAATAATTATCTGAATTAACCTCTAGAACACCGTTATAGGATGAGACAGTCTTGTTACTGTTACAATGAAATATGTGGAATTCATAGATGTTAGGTAATGCTAAAGATCACACAGCTAGTAACTGACAAATCTAGATCTTGCTCTCTCTTCCTCCAGAAGGAATGTCCTCCACTTTGCTAACTGGCTTCAATTTCATTATGATGTTAGTAAAAAGTCATCACTCCACTATATTTGCACAGAAAAAATTGAGAGATTTATTGCTATTCAATCTGTTCTGTATATCTCATTGGATTGTGAAGATCAAAGAATATATTGGAAATACCTCTGTAAATAAGTCACTCTTGTTTCCTTCAAACATTAAGATTATTTTATTTTTCTAAAAATATAAATTTGTACTGTCATTATTCTTCTTTTTTAAAATTTTTAATTGACAAATAATAATTGTATATACTCATGGAGTACAACATGAGATTTTGATATGTATACATTATAGAACAATGAAATTATTAGAAACAGATGATTGGTGCCATAAAGAAAAGTCAGCATAGAGACAAAGGATCTCTCAGCAAGGCAACCTTTACATTCTGCAGAAAGGTTGTCCCTCGCAGATGGAACAATGGTGAGAGCACACCTGAACAAAGGAAAAGCAGACACATTTATCCCTTATACATTTGGGTCATCATTACTGCTGTGTCCTGGATCCTTTGGCTGGATCTGGACTTCACAGTCTTAAACTGATACCAAATTTGCTAATAACCTAAAACTTTCCTAAATAGGTAAGTGCAAGGAAGAACAACGAAGAAAAGGAAGTTGCTTAGAAAACGTTTAAGGAAGCCTTTTGGCAGAATGTCCAGTAAAGGTCCTCCATAATACCACCATACATACACTCAGGGATGAATAAGGGCAGACTGATGGGTCAGCTCTTGGAAGCGCCTGACTTCACTGCATCCTGTTAAGTCTCTAAGGAATACCAAACTGTTCACCCTGCCGTTGGAGACACGAAGTAAAATTGGTCTTGGAAGATGGAGACTGGATGGCCCTCAGGGGCTGAGCTGCAGTGTGTTGAATCTCAGGAAATAGCAAAGAAAGAGCTTGGCACATTTTGTTATTCCAGGAAGTGGAATCTTGAAAAAGAGCTACCATGCATTCCATGTCCACTTGATTTGAGGACCACCCTAGTGGAAAGGGGACACCCTGGGCCTCTGACCTACCATGTGCACAAGCGTAACAGTCATTTTTGGAATATTTAATCCATTCTAATCAGGCATTTACATCTTTATACCCTGTTTCAATGGCTATGGTTTGCCTTCAGTCTCCTATTTCTACTACTGAGACCTTGGTTTTGTCATTTGGCATGAGGTGAGGCATAGTTTGATTTTGTAGGTTTGGGAAAGGGGCAGTTGTAGGAGGTGAAAGAGGGAGAACAAAGTGCATCTTAAGGAAGCCTACAGGATCATTTCCAGTGGCCTCTGCTCCTAAACCACAGAAATGCTCTTAAGTGGGGTTAGAGTTGCTAGTGGTAGGAATGGTAATGTATATAAGCACTGGATTACACTGTGGGATTGACAACTGGCGGGGGGCAATCCCTTTAGCAAGGTGGAGGTATGGCTTTAAGTCGGCACATCCTTCCTCGGAGGTCCAGCCTCAATCTTTAGTAGTCCAGATGACATCTGCCCACTGACCATATAAATTCCAACTTAGAGTATCTTGGTACCCCTACCACAAGCAAGATACAGGGGTGGCAGTGGCCTCCCTGGAGGGGCAGAGCTATTTTCCCAAAGTAGAGAGTTGTCTTTGGCTTTGCAAACCTCCACAAGGTATAATATGGCAAGCATCAAATGTTATAACCTGTGGTGAATCTAATTTGGTTACATTGATAACAAGATGAGGGGTAGTTAGAGGGAAGGAAAGAAAAGAAAAAGATAGATAGACTAAACTTTTTTTTAGCTTTAATTTGGTAGGGCTTGATCCCAGGAACAAGGGCCCATGATTCTGATGATAATGGCGCTTGCTTGACTTGGTGTGATGTATCCATCCCCTTTCCGCTGTGCAAACAGCAGTCTCAGTGGTTAGCAGCACAAGGTAGGTTCTTCCCAGGGTGGCTCAAGTTTCCCTTCTTTCCACCCTTTGATGAGAACGTGATCTCCAGGCTGATGCTGATGTACTGGGAACTCCAAGGGTAGCGCCTGTGCTCAAGTACCTTTTGTTTTAAGGGAAGAGAAGTGAAAGAAAGACCAAATATATAATTTCTAAGAAATTGATCCTTAGTTTCAAATGTGGGAACATTAGCTGAGGAATGTAGGTAAGGTAATCCATGTAACATTTCATATGTGGATAAGTCAATATCTTTCTGGGGAGCAGTCTTAATCCTTAATAACACAATGGAAAGATATTTGGTCCATGGCAACCATGTTTCCAAAATTACTTTAATTAAATGAGCTTGGTTCATCCTTTCTACTCTTCCCAGAGGAGGAGGGGTGCCAGGGAATATGAAAGTCCCATTTTATGTCTAACACTTGGTGCTAATTTCTTAATAATACGTGCAGTGAAATGCGTCCCATTGTATGAATCAATATTTTCTATTATTCCAAATCTAGGTATAACATGCTCAATTAATGCCTTCACCACATTACTAGCAGTTGCCTTTGAGGATAGCTTCTACCCAGTGTGTGAAATGATCTACTGTTACTAATAAATATTTTAGATGGCTAATTGAGGGCATTTCAGTGTAATCTATTTGAACACTTTGGCACGGTCTTAGCCCTGGAGTCCTTCCTCCAAGTGGTAATTTTCTTAGGGTCTGTTCATTAGTTTTCTTACATATCAAACAACCATCTGTGACTTGTTTAGCTAAGGTATAAATTCCAATGCACCTGTAAACTCTGAGAACCACATCACACAGAGCTTGGGGGCTCCAATTAGTCCCTTAATGCAAATGAGATAAGACCTCCTTCATAAGGGGCTGAATAACATTTCCCTTTGATCTGGGGGTATACATCTTCCCTTGGAATTCTCCTGAGCTCCAATTTCTGCTAATTTTTCTTTCTCAGCCTGAGAGAAAACAGGAACTATAGTGGAAGGAGGAAGACAAGGAGTCAAATGGAAAATGGATGTCTCAGAGACTGCAGCCTTCTTGGCTACTTGACCTGCAAGATTATTCCCTCAGCTTTCAAATGAGAAATCATGTTGATGTCCAAGAGCATGGACAATAGCTATTTCCCCTGGCAACTGGCAATTATTTAGAACGCAGATGATCAGTGTCTCATGAACAAGATCCTGACCTCTATTGTTAATGAGGCCTCATCCAGCTGAAATGTCCCCAAATGTATGGAATACTCCAAAGGCATACGTAGAGTCAGAATAGATGGTTCCTATTTGGTTCTCTAAATATTTCAAAGCCTGACTGACAGCAAATAATTCACAAACCTGAGCAGATCAACTATTAGGTAATCTTACTGATTCTATTTATTCAAGAGTTTCCCCATAAATTACTGCATACCCACTGTGTCATGTTCTATCAAATACCCAGAAGGATCCACCTGTAAATAAATGTCTCCTCATTGTAAAGGGGATTTCTACTAAGTCTTGCAATACCTTTGTGTGATAGTCAATTAAATCCGGACATAGGTGTTCCGTTTTTGGCAATGGGTTTCCTGTCAAGAAATCTGCTGGATTAAGTGAACTATCTGTGGTTATGGTTAAATCATCTTTTTCTAATAGTATAGCTTCATATTTTAAAATTCTAGAGTCAATGAGCAATCTTCCTGGTTTCTGGTTCAGGATGGCTCTTACTTGATGAGGTGTTCTGACTGTCAGGTATCTTCCAAAAGTTAGCTTCCTACTTTCTTCTACTAATATTGCTACAGCCACAATGGATTGAATGCACTGAGGCCATCCGCAGGCAACAGGATCTAAAACTTTAGACAGAAAAGCCACTGGCTGCCGGTGACCACCATGTTCCTGAGCAAGCACTCCTAAAGCTACTCCATTGTTTATGTTAACAAAAAGATGGAATGGTTTTTCTAAAGAAGGTGAAGCTAAGACTGGAGCAGACATTAGTCTCTCTTTTAACTCATTAACATGATCATCCTCTTCAAAGGACCATATAAGCGGATCAGGCACTCTTTTAGTTAATTTTTCATTTAACAATTTACTCCCCAATGCACATGAATCATTCTATAGATGACAGTATCCAATTAAACCCTAGAAATTTTCTAAGTTCTTGTTTGGTTCAGGGCAATGGCAAAGACACAATTCCTTCAACCCACTGGGTCCTATTCTTCTTTTGCCTGCACTGATTAAATGACCTAAGCATCTAACTAAGCATCTAACTACATATTGAAGTTTTCCTTTTGAAACCCGCAACCCCTCAGAATCTAAGTGGTTTAGAATGTGTCTAGAAAATTCAGTTACTTTTTTCTATGTCTTCCCCAGATAGAAGCATATCATCCATATATTGAAGTAGACTCAGTTGCTTTGTAACAGCAGCCTTCTCTATTTTCTCTAAAGCATGACTAAAAAGATTTGGTGAGTCTGTAAATCCCCGAGGAGAAACTGTCCATCTATATTCTTGTTTCTGTCCTATATGAGGATCTTCCCATTCAAAAGCAAATATATCATGGCTGTCTTTGCCAAAGGGCCTGCCCAGAAAGCATCTTTTAAATCTATGATGGTGAACCACTGATGACTGTAGGGAATATTACTAAGAATAGTGTATGGATTAGGCATAATAGGATGAGTGGTTTGGATTATTTCATTAATAGGTCTAAGGTCTTGCACTAATTGACATGACCCATCTGATTTCTTGACTGGTAAAATGGGAGTGTTATATGGAGACATACAGGGTTTGAGAAGCCCATCCTTGATAAGCCCTTCAATCACAGGTTTCAATCCCACCCATCCTTCTAAAAAGATAGGATACTACTTCCTCTTTATTATCTCCCCTGGAGTCTTTAGTTTGATTTGGATTGGGGGAATTCATAACTTCCCTTGAGGGATTTCCCTCCTTGGAACAAACATCGGGATGAATGTACTTTTCGTCTGCCATAGTCAGCAAATTTAGAGAAGCTAGGAAACTTATTGGGCCAACTTGTAGACCCTATGCCTAATTTTAGCATTAAATCTGTCCCTAATAAATTTGTTCCTGCTTCAGGAATTAATAAAAATTGAATACAAGTTGATCGATCTTTATAATTCACCTCCGTGTTTTCTAAAATCTTTACTTTAAATCCTCCCCCTTTCACCCTGGAGACTAGAAATTCTTCTGGAAAACAAGTTAAATCAGCTGGGGTAAAACAAACAGGCAAACATGCAGCTCCAGAGTCAATTAAAAAGGTGATTAACTCATGGTTGAGTCCCACCTCTAAATTTATCAAGGACTCCTGGTGGGACTCAAAATAGAAAAGAGAGCTCCTGATCCCCCTTATTCTTCTTCAAAAGTAGGCATGAGTAGAAAAGCTTCCCCTGCACACCTCAATTCAGGACATTCTCTCTTGAAATGGCCTGCTTTTCCGCATTTGTAACATCTAGCCTGCTCTCCTTCTCTCCCTAGCCCAGGACCTCTTTGTCTCTGTCTTTCTTCCTTCCTCTCACATCCACAACTTTTACACTTACTTTGACTTTCTCCTTTGAAATACTGACCCTGCCTCCTCTCCTTTTGCATTCCAGAATTCCAGGGCCTTCCTCTCCCATCGCCTTTGGAAAACTGTGCTGGCACAGGTCTAAATATGATCCCCTGGCATCATTTGCCCCAGTGAACTTTGCCAAAAGATTTTGCTTTCTGCCTTTGCCTTTCTTCATCATATTTTCTGGGCTTCTCCTAAAAGCTCTTCTATTGACAGATTCTTCCAGTTTTCTAGCTTTTGCAGCTTCCTTGCAATATTCAGCAAGCTATCAGTAACAAAGTGTAGCTTTAGCATCCCTTGCCCAAGGAGGCTTTCTGGATCTAAATCAGCAGATTTTCTCATTTCATCTCTTAATCTATTTAGAAACTTCATGAGCCTGTCATCTTTTTCCTGTTGTTTATCAAAAGCTTTAGAGAGGTTTTGAGGTTGGGGCACTGACTCTCAAATTCCTTGAACAATCATTTCCCTTAAATCTCTCATGTTATTTGGGTTGGCTGCAATATTATTGTTCCACAGCAGGTCTTGAACTGGAAACTTAGTATCTGCCGCTGGGACATCCCGGCCTGGAGGATGGTCACACTCCCAGGCCATAGCAGCTCTGCAGATCATGTTCTGCTCTTCCCTTGAAAAAAGGATACCTGGAATGGACATTAACTAGGTCCAGGTGTAAAACTGAGGCCTTCAAAACTGATCAATCTTCTGCTACCCCATCAGGGTTGTCTAATAATGGCTTAAGTTCTGTCTTTAGGCCCTGGACCTTGGAAGCAGTGAAAGGAGCATTTAGGAAGCCAATTGTGAGGTACCTCCTTTAGAGGAAAAAGCTTTGAAGCCAAAGCTGATTCCTTAGAAGAGAGAAAAGGAAAATTTTGAAAATCATTTTTACATTGTTCTACCTCCTGCCAGATCCCTTTATTTAAAGAGGTTGACAATGGTCAGGCTTTTGAGGTGCTAACTCCCAAGAGCCTGAATTATACAGGAGACTAGGAAAATCTGGGTCGGGTTCCTGGGCCACCACTTGGGACAGGGGAGGGAGGGATGGGCAACAGGAGTAGGCTCAGCACTGGCAGGAGCTGGAGGCTCCACAGGTGAAGACATAAATGAAGGAAGATGGTCTAAGGGGTCCCACTTGCATGGGGGTTGCTTGTGGATAAAAACTTCACTCTTGTCAGTTGAGACTACTCCAAACTTTATTCTGCTCTCTGGTTGTTTACTTCCTTCTCTTAACGGATAAAGGAGAACTGGCCCCTGTCACCAACAGAAAGCATTTTCTATTTCTTCTTGGGAGACAGGGCTTTTGTTGTTGACATACATTATTAAGAGTTGACAGACCCAATCCTCATCCAACCCACATTTTGGCCAGACAACTGCGGGCTTGAGGATCAGTTCTTTGGTCCAAGTGAAGCAATATTTTATCATCTGTTGCTTTTTCTTGTGCTTAGTCCTTTCATTATCCTTCCAGTATGTTAACATACACCCTAAAGGACTCTCAGAAGGAATCTGATCACCTTCACTTCTCCCTGAGTCGACTTTACTCCCTGTCCTTGTTTTACTAGAAATGTTTCCCATGTTGGGTAATGGTCAGGTTCAATCTCCCGAAGTTTGTGAAAGGTTCAATCTCCTGAAATTTGTGGAAGTTTTGACCCCCAAAACCAGGGATGCCTTGCCTTGTCTGCCCTGAAAGGCTCAATCCCTTAAACTAGGGATGTCTTGCTTTGCCTGCCCCGGGAGGTTGACCTGTTTCCTCCCTTTCCCCCTCTGAAGGTCCCTTGCACACTTCCCACTCATGTTGTCCTCTTTGGCTGCTCCCCTGATGGAGAATTAAGCCAGTGTCAGCATTGGCGTGCTGATATAAATCCCACAGCAGGATCTGCCCTAAGCCATAAGAGGTAGCTATGGAACCACGGAGAGGACCCACTCATTCCATCCAGCCTTAGGACTTGTCACCATCCACACAAACAATATCACAAGCAGGGTTGTCTGTGATCATTCACACACACACACATATTCAGCCCTCCAGAATTTGACCACCAAGGAAGTACTTTACTGGCTCCCACGGCTTCTCCTTCCTTGGTCTGTGCACAGAGTCATTGTCGCGGTATGTGAAGATCCTTTACCCCAGGTTGCTGGCTAGTTTCTTTCCACGTTGCTGAGAGTCCAGGTTTATTTGTCACATGGGGTAGGACTTAATTCCTTACCTCTGAGGCCACCACAAGAGGCAGCAGGACACCTCCTCATGAAAGAGGACTAGAGACCACCCCCAGAGGAGAATGTATCCCCATTTGGATTGCCACCAAAATTTGTTAGAAACAGATCATTAGTGCTGCGAAGAAAAGTCAGCATGGAGACAAAGGATCTCTCAGCAAGGCAATCTTTACTTTCTGCAGAAAGGGTGACCCTCGCAGATGGAACAATGGCAAGAGCACACCTGAACGAAGAGAAAGCAGACACATTTATCCTTACTCATTTGGGTCATCCTTACTGCTGTGTACTGGATCCACTGGCTGGAGCTGGACCTCACAGTCTTAAACTGATACTCGATTTGCTAATAACCTAAAACTTTCCTAAGCAGGAAAGTGCAAGGGAGAACAAAGATGAAAATGAAGTTGCTTACGAAAGGTTTAAGGAAGCAATAACATTTCCAAATAAAGAAGGATCATAAGCTATGAGCTAAGAATTTCCTGGGCCTGTCCAGACACGCCTGAGTAAGCCAAAGCAACTAACTGGGCTAAAGTATAAGAACTAATAGTTGATAGGAGGCTTTACAATAAGGAGCTATTATTCCTGGTATCTATTATTTTAATTTTAAACCAAGATACACTTTGAAGAGGAACTTTTCTACTTTCTACAGAAATCAAGCTAATTAACATCCCTTACCTGACATACTTATCAATATTTATGGTGAGAACATTTGAAATTTACTCTCAGAAATTTTTAGTTGAACAATACATTATTATGAACTATAGTCATTGTACTATGCAATAGATCTCAATAATGTATTCCTTCCATCTAACTGAAACTTTACCCTTTGACTGGCATTTTTTTTAAGTGGAAACCTCCATAGCTAAAAGTCTGTTTGGCTGGTTAAATTCACTTCTTAAGCATGCACGCTTATGTATGTTCTGCATATATTAAAGTGCTAATTATACAACAGCTAATAGGCATTAAGTATCTATTATATTGCATGCCATATTCTATGTGTTAAAGCTTTATGGACATACTCTATTACATCATTGAAATAAACCCAAACCATACTTTTTAAAAAAAACTATTCTTATCTTAAAGATTAGAAAAGTGATATTTAAAGTTTAATAAATTGCTAAAAGTCACTCAGAAAGTGTTAAAGGTAAGATATCAACCCATGCAACCTAACTGTATAGCTCCAAAGCCAAATTGCAGCTCAGGCTTACATGTATGTTTCATCTTCATGTAAGTGACCTATTGTTCAGTTACAGGCTTAAGCTCTAGCCCAGAAAAGATGATATCTAAATAATTATTATTTGTCCCCAGGGACCTAGAAATATATTTTAAGCAAATAATTTAGATTAACTAATCCTTTGGTGAATAAAATAGAAAGCACACATTCTAGCATGATAATATTGTGTATGTTTATTGCAAAAACTGAAATTAATTATTCCTTCTCTAGTTGTATATGAAATTAATAAAAAATAAAAACTGGATGTGCCAAAAAAAAAAAAAAAAACAGTGAAGATGAAATAAAAGTGTATGAAAACCTTCAGAGAAGATATTTATAGTTGTGGGTTTCAGATAAAGCGAGTAGGTCACCCCAAAACATAGGAAATGAGGCTTAAAGTTATCATTCTTTCCTGTAATATGTGAACTGAAAATATCTGAGACAAGACTCAGTCAATTTTGAAAGTTTATTTTGCCAAGGTTAAGGACCCACCCATGACACAGCCTCAGGATGTCCTGACAACATGTGCCCAAGGTGGTCAGGGTACAGCTTGCTTTTATACATTTTAGGGAGACATAATACATCAATCAATACATGTAACATGTACACTAGCTCCATCTGGACCTGTGGGACAACTCGAAGCTGGGGAGCTTCCAGGTCATAGGTAGATTTAAACATATTCTGATTGGCAATTGGTTGAAAGAGTTGTTATCAGCAGAAAGGAAAGTCTGTGTTAAGATAAGAGGCTGTGACCAAGGTTTTGTCATGCAGATGAAGCCTTCCAGGTAGCAGGCTTCCAAGAAAATAGATTGTAAATGTTTCCTATCCGATTTAAGGTCTGTGTTAATGTTAATGCTGGAGGGAAATAGTGAGGTTTCCTGTCATGGCCTGAACCTGTCTTTCAGGTTAAACTGCAGAGTGCCCTGGCCCAGGAGGGAGTCCATTCAGATGGTTGTGGGGCACGGGGAGGGGAGTGGGGCAGGGGTTGGGGGCTGGGGGGGGGGGGGTTGAAATTTGTTTTTGAGTTATAAATAATAGTAACAGATGTGAGGATGGTTAAGAGCACTTCCCTTGTTCCCATTTAACATAAAGCTACAAAAAGTAGAGAAGATAGAAAAATTTTAAAAACACACAGCAAAGCCATATTTTAAAGGAACAACATGTCTGTAAAACATAGATAGAGAATAGATACTTCATTCTGCAAACAAACCTACAGTGACAATTTTGAGTTACACTGGGAGAATATGGCTTAAAGAACATACATGCATACACTACACCTGGCTAATGAAGAACCCTGGTCACCCAGAACACACAACTCCAGCAAAACTCATGCAAAACTCTTTGGAAAAAGAAACTTATTTAGAATAACTTTATTTAAAATTGATTAAGAATATTAAAAAGATCAAGCATAGACTATTTGAAATATTCTCTAAGAAGGAGTGTTGATGAACAAATTGCAGGCCAAAGGTATGCAAACAACAAAATTATGAAATTACCAAAGAGCAGATGGAAATTTTACCAAATATATTGACAATAATTTTTTTAAAAAAGGAAATGTGACCTCCATAAAACAGAATCAAAAAACACAAATAAAATAACTGAATGTGCTATAAATATTTAACAAAAGAGATGAAACAAAGTCAACATAAGAGAAAGAAAAATTAAAATAATTATGATAATCAAGACCAGTAGTTACAGCTTAAAGGAGAGTAAAATCATGAAAACAGCAAGAAACAAGGAGTTGAGGAATGAGAAAATCAAGAAAAATGAAATGAAAATGAACAAGTTTCTTTCCAGTCAGGGGAAGTGATTGTAGGGAAGGCAAAACAAATTTTTCTCTTCACATTCTGAATTATTAGTTGGAACAGGCCCCTGTAACAAAAGATAAGTTAGCAAGAGAAAAACAAATAGAAGTTTGTTAACACGGATATTGCATGTTCTTTCTTCGTGGGAAGTACCCAGAAAGTTAGGGGTTCTGAAAGAGGTGGCTGTGACATGGCTTATATACCATCATCCACAGAAACCAAGAGAGAAGCCTGTGGGGAACACTGCCCATGCAGAGATGCCAGGAAAAACTTAGTGTTTGCAGAGTTAAGTCAGCTGCCTTCTCTCCTGGTAAGTCCTGGTGATTTACAGCCATTCGTCTCTCCCTCTTACAGAGAGGGAGCACACTTACGAACAAAAATTTCCTTCATGGATTTACATTTCCTTGACAAAAGGGTAACTTCTATTCTATTTTCAGAGTTTCTCCTGTGTCAGCAGTTTCTCAAAATAATCAACTCAAAATAGTCCTTATGCCAAAGAGGTATATTTTGGGGTGGCATATTTTGATCTCCTCCATGGTGTTAGTGTAAATGACAGATTAAAGACCTCCAAAAATACTCTCCTTCATAGAAGCAATGAGAATACTGCAAAAATTGTCAGAATAAATTCTTCAGAACTTCAGAAATTAATCAAAGTTTTGCAACAATCCAGAATTTAAGAAAAATGATTGAATACTGGTAAGAACGTTGAGTTGTGTGGCATATTAACTTCCATTCTCATAGTCCTCTCTTTGGTTCCACAGTGGCCTTGAAAACAGTTTGCCATCATGGTGAAAACTAGGGGCCTGGCTGTTACTGGAGATGACAGAACAGTGTTTGAACTCCTACAAAGCTCAATTTCTTTTCTTTTCCTTTTTTTTTTGAGACGGAGACTTGTTCTGTTGCCCAGGCTGGAGTGCAGTGGCTTGATCTCTGCTCCCTGCAAGCTCCACCTCCCGGGTTCACACCATTCTCCTGCCTCAGCCTTCCAAGTAGCTGGGACTACAGGAGCCCACTACCACACCCAGCTACCTTTTTGTATTTTTAGTAGAGACGGGATTTCACCATGTTAGCCAGGATGGTCTCGATCTCCTGACCTCGTGATCCACCCGCCTCGACCTCCCAAAGTGCTGGGATTACAGGTGTGAGCCACCGCGCCCAGCCACAAAGCCCAATTTCAAATCGTTGGGTGATTTCTCTGGACCACCTGACTCTCAAGGCTATTTTGATTTGATCTGACACAGAGCTTGTCCAGAGGAAGCTCACCCAGTATAAACAGTCATTTCTTTATAGGTTTTTCATTGAAAAAAAAAAAAAAATTACATAGAGTTGTCTAATATCATGGTCACACATAAAACAATGGGGAAAACCTAAAAAGAAAAGCTGGGGGAAAAAAGAGGTCAATAGAGGCTCTGAAAAGTTTTTATAAGTTTGATATATGTATAAAATTGGGAATGCTACGTGCATATACAGGGTTTAGACTTTAAAAGACAGTGTTGGGGGTGCAGAAACCGATTCCACAAAATATGATGCTTTGGCATACTGAATGCTTTGAATATGGAAAGGCCTCAGAAATAAGTCTCAGAAGCGAGGTCTGTCTCTAACCTTTTGCCTGCTTCCCTGTGTCTCTGGTCCTCTTTTCCAAAGCACCAGGAAGGACTCTCTAGAATTTCCTCATCTAAGAAAGCTTCATTCCAAAAGAAATGCAATTGTTGTAAGACTCCTTCTCTAGGAATCTCATCAGATAACCAAGAAAGACTAACCTCAGAAGAGAAGACACTGGGAGTCCTCATCATACCCGACAGACTTCATTTATTCTTCTGAGGGCGGTTCTGGGAGATTACCTGGGGAACTTTATCCACATAATAAACTGGGAGAATTATTTACTGACCATTATCTGCCCTATTCATTCTCCCATTTTCCTCTCCCCTATGGAGAGGCCATTTAAGCCTCAATCATCTTGGCTCCTCTTTGACTTCCTGTTTTGCATGACTGCCATGAACACATATGCACATAATACATTTGTTTTTCTCTTGTTAGCCTGTTTTTTTGTTATGGTGTGTTGGCAGTGACCTTATACGGTGGTCATCACCACCCTTCTGCCCCAGAAGCACTAAGCTTTTTACAGAACCACAGGTGCAAATGTTCATTAGGCAATGGTTTCTTAGGTATGACACCGTAAGCACAAGTGACGAAAAAAAGAAAGGATAAATTGGGCTTTATTGAAATAAAACATTTTATGCTTCAAAGCAGGTTATTAACACACCAAATGAGCAAATATATTTGCAAATCAAATCTCTGATAAGGGTTTAGTAATCAGAATACATATAAGATACTTAAAGACAGAAAATAAAAAAAGAAAAACCCAATTATAAAAGAAATAAAGAATCTGTATAGCCATTTCTGCAAAAATAATATACAAATATCTAATAATCATCTTTAAAAGATGCTCTACATCGTTAGTCACTAGGGAAACATAAATTCAAATTACGATTTGATGCCATCTTACATTCACTAGGATGGCTATAAAAAAAAGATGGACCATAACAAGTGTTGGCAAGGAGGTGGAAAAATGTTGAAAGACTCATACATTTCCTGTGGGATTATAAATGAAGCAGTTCTTTGGAAAACATTTTATCAGTTTTTAAAAACTTAAATAGGAGAGTTACTATATGACCCAATAATTTCACTCTGAGCTATATACCCAAGAGAAATGAAAACATATGTTCACACAAATACTTGTACATATGTGTTTGAAGCAGTTTTATTCTCAATAGCCAAAAAGCAGAAAAAACTCATGTTTATTAACTGATGAATGAAAAAATTATAATAAATCAATAAATAGAATAATATTCAGCCATAAAGAGAACTAAATTATTGATACACCTGACAACATGGATGAACCTTTATAAAAATGCAAGTAAAAGAAGCAAGATACAAAAGACCATAAAATGTAGAATTCAACGTGTATGAAATATGCAGAACAAACAAATACATAGAGACAGAAAATAAATTTGTGGTTGCCAGGGTCTGGGAAGAGAGTGTAATGAAGGGCAAGTTCTTTTTTTTTTTTTTTTTTTTTTTCGAGAAGGAGTCTCACTCTGTCTCCAAGCTGTAGTGCAGTGGTGCGATCTCAGCTCACTGCAACCTCTGCCACCTGGGTTCAAGCAATTCTTCTGCCTCAGCCTCCCCAGTAGCTGGGACTACAGGCACTCACCACCATGCCTGGCTAATTTTTGTATTTTTAGTAGAGATGGGTTTCACCATGTTGGCCAGGAAGTTCTTGATCTCTTGACCTCATGATCAGCCCACCTCAGCCTCCCAAAGTGCTGGGATTATAGGCATGAGCCATCATGCCTGGCCTGAAGAGCAAGTTCTAATGGGAATGGGATTTCTTTTGGGGCTAATAAATTGGAATTAATTAGAACTGAATTAGCAGTGATGGTTATACTACTTGTGAATATATTAAAAATAACTGATTACTTGTATAGTTTAAAAGAGTCTCTTTTATGGTATACAAATCATGTTTCAATTTTTAATAGGATTATGAAAAATGTAAAAATATGCAGAAAAAAATGGAACTCAACCATATGCATGATCAGTGTGCGCAAGGAAAGAATTAGAACAATGAAACAGAAAAATATCATTTGCATAAGCCAGGAAAGAAAAACTTTCGGACATAAAAAATTTTTCAAATCTTTATATGTCAAAGAAACACTGTATATGAGAGAGGGGAAAATGACGAAAGCAAATAATTCTAAGATATTCTAATAAATGTATGGAAAAAATAACTTGAACAGTTGTATAAAATATAAAACTCCCTATTAAAAAGCAGGATTCAGCAATTTATATATCATGCAATGCCAGACTACCTTAGGCCCACTAAGTTCTCAGGGAAAGACAGAATGGCCCAAGAATTTCTAGCCAAACAATAATGCTAGCACAAACTCAACATTAAAGAACAAATAGGCATGTGGGTGTTCAGGGAGTGCTGTTTTTGTAAGTGATTCTTTAGGAAACTAATAGAGGATGAATCTCAGTAAACCAATTAGTAAACAAAATTATTGCAGCAAAATTTCAGCACTGAGCATTGAGTACATGAATTGACTAAAATTTGAAATAAATATGATAATTTTGTTTACAGAAAAAATGTAAAAAACTGTAAACCCTGATGATATAAAAATAATATAAAATTTCTAATGTTGGAAGGAGATAGGGAAAAATGTGGGAGTTTATGTACATCTCCATCTCTGATTTTCTCAATTTTTAAAAAAAATCTGGTTGACAAATATAATTAGAAGTTGCTAGCTATATGGTGGAGATGTAAGTATATTTCAAGGTGTAAAAGTTTAAAAAGTAAAGTAATACAATCAGTTAATATGTTGGTAGAGAATAAAGAAAGCATTGTACAAAGGAGAAGTAAAGCTCTTTGCACTGTGTTAATAACCCTGCCTTTTTCTGTAGTAATATCAGTGTGGTCAGTTCCAACGCTGATGTGTAATACATAGTGTAAGCACTGTCGTCTTTGTAAAAACCTAAATAATTTGATTTCAGAACAGGGTTTGGGCTAAGGAATGTTTGTAATTCCAAAATTGTATAGTACAGACAATAAATAGTTATTATCTAAAGAGGCTTAAAGATATTTTTTAAAGTTAATATTATCTTAGATAACCATTAGAGGAAGTAGTAGTATATAACCATTTTTTTGAGAAGGAAATCCAGAAAGCCAGATGTATGTAAAATACATTTGAAAGGTTTAAAACTAAAATTGACAGCAGAACATATGAGAGATGAAATAGTACCAGACATATCTACTATTCATTAAATAAAGATAAATGAACTAACTTTGTATATTAAATGAAAAAAATGGAATTGAAAATAAAATCAAATATAAGGTTGCAGACAAGCAATATTCATGTAAATAAAGTAATTCAAACAGTTTGCACAAAAAACATTCCAGGTAAATGAAAACACAAAAACAAGGATATCATAACCTTAATGAGGTAAATTATTGAATTCAGGATTATAAATAAGTAAATAAATACCTATTACAGAGAATGGCACTTTACAATAATAAACATTATAATCCACAATGCAGGTTTAACAGTTATGAGTACTTATGTGAGAAGAGCGTAGTATCAATATTCTAAAAGCAATAACTGCATGGAAAATAAGGAAAAACAGAAAATATTAGTTGTAGGAGACTATAATTTGCCTCTCAATTTATGGCAGATAAAACTGATTAAAAATAAAAGCTTATAGAAAACCAAAAATAATTAATAATTGAGTAAATCCAATTCACAGATGTATAGAAAGTAAAATGTAAAGAAGACCCCAATGACCCACACCATTGTATAATACCACCCTCTTAAGTGTGGAAGACATACGTAATTTGCTTCTAAACAATAAAATAAGACAAAGGTTATGGGCTATCACTCCTGTGGTTATCTTACCTTATATGGCAAAGGTGGAGGTATTCTGTCAATGTAATAAAGGTCCCAAATCAGTTGACTTCAAGTTAATCGAGAGAGTAACTCAGGTGGGTCTGACCTAATTAGGATAGCTCATTAAAACCAAGTCTACAGGACAGAGAAGGCAGAAATCAGAGAGAGGCGATCCCTCTGCAATAGAAAAGCAGACAGGCATGGGAAGAGGTTGCTAAGTCCCCTACCGTGAAGGAGTTTCAGAGGTGAGGGGCATGAATTGGAGGAACTGTTGGATTCCAATTTGGACAGATTCTAGAATCTTTTGTTGGAGGAGGCTCTGTTTAATGTAGGCTGATTTGCAAGTGACAGCATGCATGGGCTTATGTAAAATTTGTAAATGAGGAATATGTTCCCTCTAGAACCCCAATGTCTAAAAGAGGTTGAGGGTGTTGAGAGGTTATTGACCCAGTTGTTTCTTGACAGTGTCAGATATTGAGCAGCCCTTGGTTTATCAAATAATTTTTGAGAATGTATCCAAGATGGGCTGTCTTGCACTATGGTGTGTGGGGCAATGACCCATCCTTTTTATGAGCTCCTTTGTATTTGTGTGCTCTGAACGAGTGTGTCACATGAATCTCCTTAGAGGGAGATGTTACAATATAGTGTCATACCTGTGCTTCTGGAGAAAGGTGGATGCAAATAGGATTGACCTGCAAAGGCTGTGTGTGGTGGCAAGGCTGCCGGAGCACCCCAAGCATTATGTAACAAAGGTTGTCATGTCCCTTTAGAGGTGAAGGAAGACTGCAGCTAAGAGACTGACAAAAGAGAACTGAGCAGAAGATACTGACCAAATCCAGCACAGCAAAATATTTACCAACTTCTATATTTCAATAATATTGTATGTATGGGGGTGGTGCTTAGTGACTGGAACCACAGAATTAAGAGCACAGGAATCAGGCACCATTTATTCTTTCCAGGATTAAGAGCAGATCAAATTGAGCTATTAAATAGAGAAGCCATAAGAATAATCACCGTTTCATTTGCTACATCTTGTGTCATGGGTTTTAATCCTTGAAGTCCCTGGGAGTAAGGGTGTTACTGGGAGTAAGGTCCATGGAGTCCCCCCCCCCTTTTTTTTCCACGATAATTTGTAAGTGGCAAAGACTTCATTGAATTTTAATTTATTACTCATTGTATGAGAGCACTCATGCCCACTATGGGATATTTTAAGGAAATGGGTGTTTTGAGCATGGAGAAATTTCAGTACTTAAGGTGAGGCATACCTGTTTGTAATCTCTTTACGTTCAGTGCTCCCCTAAAATTATAGGGGGTACTTGGTTTAAATTTAGTAGGATCACCAGGAATAATCGATTTGGGACCCATTATTAATTAAGGCGATAAAGGTTTGCAGTTGGAATATTATAACACATTTTAAAGTTAATTCAGAACCTAGCCTAGAGAGGTACAGGACACAATAGGAAACCTTTTATCAGAATTTTTGCTGTTTTAGTAGATAAATTTTAATTTTCCAATTGGATCAAACTGTGGATCTCTGTTTCAACTTTTGTTTCTCTTCCTGTACTCAGAATTTTTTTTTTTCTTCTTCCTTCCTTTCCTCCTTTTTTGGGCAGTGGGGAGAAATTGTTGTTGTTGTTACTGATGTACTTCAGGGTAGCCCCTCTCTACCCTATCCTATTTCTGAGTTGTTTTCTCCAGAGAGCCTCAAATGAGTGTTTTCAGGGTTAGGGCATTCCCTGTGGCACTGGTTGCTTTATAGGGTTGAAGCCTGACCTTAAGTTGTGTTTGAATTAACCTCTTTGTTGTGTGCAGATGCCAGGCTATTTCTTTCTGTAGCCCTAAATTGCTAAAAGAGGAAGTCTCTAAAGGTGGAATGGCCACGAAACGACATGTTGGCGACTTTTCCTTTGAAATAGGTATGGCTTCAACACAAACTTATAAAGATCATGTGGAGGAGCTCCGCACATCCTTCACTCGGTTTCCCTTAATGGTTACATCTTATGTAATTATAGATCAATATCAAAGGAAGGGATCTGATATTGGTGGAATGCATGTTTATAGCTCTGTCATTTACAGCATGTGTATGTAGATTCACTAACCAGCCTTCACCATCAGGAACACAAGACTATTCCATCTCCACAAAGACCTGCCTCCAGCCACCCCCATAGTCACACCCACACCCCTCACCTAGCACCCCAGCCACCGGTGACTACTAATCTGATTCCATCTCTGTAATTTGTCATTTTGAGAATTACATACAAATGGAGCCATACATTATGTAACCTTTTGAAAATGGGTTTTTCACTTGTGATTTCCTGGGCATTTATCCATGTTGTCGTATGTATCAATAGTTCATTCTTTCCTATTGCTGAGTAGCATTCCATCGGACCACATGTCTCCCAGTTTATCTAACCATTCACTCATTGAACGATATATTTCCAACTAGGGCTATTATGAATAAACCTGCTAAGAGCATCGGTGTATGTGTTTTTGTGTGAACCTAACTTTTCATTTTTCTAGAATAGATGCTCCACTGCAATTGCTGAGTCTTAAGGTAATTGCATGTTTAGTTTTATAGGAAACTGACAAACCATTTTCCAAAATGTCTGTAAAATTTTACACTCTGACCAGCAATGTACCAGGGACCCAGTTTCTCCATATCCTCCCAGTGACTATATTTTGCATTATGTTGGTACACAAGTCATTGCTTTTAATGGCAAAAACCGCAATGACTTGTGCACCAACCGAATAATTTTGCAAAGTGTCTAGAATATTCTTTCAAGTATATTGTTAATTTTAAGAATTAACAATTCTTAAAACAATTGTTGCTTCAGAGACTAGGAACTGGATTTGAGGGGTTAAAACAGCAGGAGAGACAAAGTTTTTACACTATTCTCTTTTGTTTCAGTTGAAATGTATACTATATGCACATAGCACTTACTCTACATAAATTATTATTTTACAAAAAGCTGTGACTGCTTTGTAATGTGTGCCACACTTTCGAATTCTTAGAAGCTCCTGACAGGCAAAACCCTGTTTCATCCCCTGATGCATCCTAGGTGCCTAGAACAGTGGTATACACTTAGTACTGTAGTATACTTGTACACATTTAAGAATAACCAGTCAGTCCTTGCTCATGCATTCCAGTTAAGAGGAAACTTCATTCTACTATCACGTGTTGTCATTGCTCACCTACAGACACACACACTCTTATCCTTCTCTTCCCTGACCCAGTGAAAGGACCTTCTAATTCCTCACAAGCAGTCAGGGGACTCCAGAACAACACAGAATCTTTTCTTTTCTTTTTTTTTTTTTTTTTTTTTTTTTGAGACACCTAGGCTGGAGTGTAGTTATGTGCGATCTCAACTTACTGCAGCCTCCGCCTCCGGGTTCAGGCGATTCTCCTGAATCCGCCTCCTGAGTAACTGGTATTACAGGTGCCTGCCACCAAACCCGGCTAATATTTATATTTTTAGTAGAGAAGGGGTTTCACAATATTGGCCAGGCTGGTCTTGAACTCCTGACCTCAAGTGATCCACCCGCTTCAGCCTCCCAAAGTGCTACGATTACAGATGTGAGCCACTACACCTGGCCCAGCACAGAATCTTCGATTGACTAACAAAAGCAGGACCTCTCATGTGTAGAATGCTTAGTATGAAAGAATCACTTTGAAATTCTACAAACATTTTTGCTTTCAATAATTTAAAAACTTTTATTAAAAGTAAGACTGAACGGAGCTTGTGATTATAATATAGTGTGGACTCGAGTACACTGCAACAATTAGTCATTGAAATAACAAAATAAATAATGGTGATTGTTATTAATTTGAAAGCTTTGTGTGAACACTCTCCAAAATAAAAAACAAATGCTTTACAGACCACTTCTCAAAACTGTTGCTAAAGCTGATTCCATTTTTAGAAGCCTTTAGATGAGTGTAGTGTGTGTGATTTAGATATTTTACTATCTGGAGGAATGCAAAACAATCCAAATTCTTTGTAAAAAGATTGTTTGTTCTTAAAATATAAAATGTATTAGGATGATATGTGCAATAATAAAGATCACAAACATACAAGCTTTTCCTTATTCATTCTTTAAAGCTGTTTTAAATATTTCTGCTGTTGCATTTTCTTAAAGTTTAAAGCCACAGCAGCAATTGTTAACTTCAGCGTACTAGTTGTTCTTCCCTTCTACCTTTCTATAATCCTCAAACTTCTTTAGCAGGCATTTAGTAGACTTTCACCACCACCCCCCGCCCCCTTCCCCCAGCTCTTTCTTTACAGGAGAACAAGTGAGATTACCTGCCTTCCCTGGAGTCCCAGGTGGAATGTTCTCTGTCCTGACACTCCTGTGAAATGAGAGTACGATGAGACTGGAATCCAGCTGAGAATCTGGCACATGGGAGATAGGCAAGAAATCATCACTGCATAAATAAAACAGACAGCCCCCTGGGACATCAGCAAATATCTCCTTTCTCCAATCATGTAATGCTTTCCTTTCCTCCCTTCCTCTCTCTTTTCTTTCTTTCTTTCTTTCTTTCTTTCTTTCTTTCTTTCTTTCTTTCTTTCTTTCTTTCTTCCTTTCTTTTTTCTTTTTTCGGGGTACTAGTTTTTTAGGGATTCCTCTTTCCTGTTCGGTCTTTCTTCTTTCTTTCTTTCTTCTTCACTTCTTTTCCCATCTCCCTTCCCGGAACTCCTCTCCACCTTTCCCCTACCCTTCCCTCCCCTTCACCTCCCCTCACCTCCCTCTCCCTCCTCCCCTCCCTCCCCTTTCCTTCCCTTCCTTCTTTTGAGATAGGGTCTTGCTTTGTCACCCAGGCTGGACTAGAGTGCAGTGGCATTATCTAGCTCACTGCAGCCTCTACACCTGGCCTCACCCTCCCAAGTAGTTGGGACCACAGATGCCACCAAACCTGGTTAATTTCTTTTTTGTACTTTTTACAGGGATGGCATTTCTCTGTGTTGCCCAGGCTGGTCTCATCTCAAACTCCTCAGCTACAGTGATCCTCGTACCTCCACCTCCCAGCATACTGGGATTACAAGTGTGAGACACATGATGGCCCATATTAGTCTATTTTTTAATGTGTTTCTTAGGCCATCTGTATTCATTTTCAAAGCCGTGGTGCCACTGCAGAATGACAGAAGAAAATATACGTTATTATCAGGTAAGCATAAACACGATATACATTTTATATGAATGGAGATAAATTGAAAAAAAATCATTTTTAAGATTCCATTTATCTCTAATGAAAGTCATGAATGAATTACGACCTAAAAAAACAAAAAATACGTTTTAATTTAAAATTAGCAGCTGTCTGTAATTATTAACATTTAAGAATGTGAAAGAAAACTACCTACAAAACTTGATAATCTTTCTGAACTCCAACTTTTCCTACAATGTTTGAACTTGATTACTTATGTATATTTAACTTCTAACCCTTCTGTTAGGCAGGAATCTAGACCCAACATGGAGGCCTTACCCGGCCTAGCAGGCCTTTTGTTAAAGACTCCCTTCACCCTTGTACACATCCACAGACTTACATACCTCAGAGGTTCCGGCTGGGCAACCACACTCCCCCATGACCTGCAGCTCACCTGCATTCCACAAGTTCGTAAACAGCAGTTCCGGTTACCAGTTTCCAAAGACCCCTTCCTCATGACCCTTACTCAACTCCTGCCCTAGTAGTTTCAAGACCCCCCAGGCCCTGTTTGCACAACCAGCTTCCCTACCTCTCAGGCTATAAAAAGCTCCTGCCCTCCTCCCTCAGCGCCAACTTCCTCGGCCTGCACCCTTGGACCGAGGAACCTCTCCGGCGAGTCCTAATAAAGGCTATTCTCACTGCCATTTGCCTTGTGTCTTTTTTCCTGGTTCAGCTCCAGCCTCAGTTTACCTTTACACCTTCCCGATTTGAAATAACCTCACTATTTTACATGATTTTGTTTCCAGAATCACTCACTTGCTCTCCCAGGTCATTGTGGTTTTTTCACACCAAAATTACCACCACAGCTTAACAAAAGCAGCTTACTCCCAGACTTTGGGCAGAGGGACAGTGGCAGTTTTGCCCATAGGCAGTGTAAAGAAATGTTACTCTCTGTACCAGAAACAAATCTCCAGAAGCGCTCATTGAAGAATGAGATTCCTAGCCCTCAACTCAGGACTATGGGTGTGGGATTTCTGGAGAGGGAGCCCTGCTATCTGCACTTTCTCAAACTCCCTACATGAGTCTTAGACACATCAGATTGTGAGAATTTAAGGACTGCAGATTTGCCAAAATAAATTACTGCTTGTTTGGACAGCAAACAAGGTGCTTATGAAGTTTTTACACTGTTGTAATACACTTCCAGCCTTTCTCTCTGCCTTACCATGTTTTTCACTATTTAACATTAGAGAAGTTATTAGTGCTATTTGAAGAAATATGAGGTATGCTTCACCCAAATGCTATAAATAATTAGAATGATTAGCTGGAGAATGATTTGACTCTGAAATTTAACATGTTCTAGAATTTTGAAAAAAGAAAATATATGGAATAGTGTTTAAAAAATATTTCCAGGCCAGGTGCGGTGGCTCAAGCCTGTAATCCCAGCACTTTGGGAGGCCGAGACGGGAGGATCACGAGGTCAGGAGATCGAGACTATCCTGGCTAATACGGTGAAACCCCGTCTCTACTAAAAAAATACAAAAAACTAGCCGGGCGAGGTGGCGGGCGCCTGTAGTCCCAGCTACTCCGGAGGCTGAGGCAGGAGAATGGCGTGAACCCGGGAGGCGGAGCTTACAGTGAGCTGAGATCTGGCCACTGCACTCCAGCCTGGGCGGCAGAGCGAGACTCCGTCTCAAAAAAAAAAAAAAAAAATTTCCAGAAAAAAAATACTTGTTCATTGATTTGGAATTAATTGGCCAGTTACATATTTGTTAAACTTTTAAATATGTGTAAGAGTAACTAATTCACCTCCACAGATACCCAGTTTCATATTCCAGTCCTACACTGCTCCTTTAAATGAGGCCTACCTCGCTTTCAACTCAAAACCTTTACTCCTGTGGAGTCCAGAATTCAGGACCAATTGAGGTCTTATATTCACCACCAAACACACTCAAATATGCTCCTGACTCAGGGACTGCCATGAATACCAGTCAAACATATCAAGGTAAAAGGATGTCTTTTGCACAATAGAGAGAAAACAATACAGTCTCCTTCCAGAATATTAAGCTGTATCAGCAGTAACAGAAAATAAGCGGATATGTGAAATCCATCTAGGATAAAAAAGAACAAAGTAAAATGATGAATTTACAAATTTTATCTGTCTTCCCTTTTCATGGTGAAATTTAGCTTGAAATCTGAAAATAAGCAGCTCTCTAAATATCCTTCTTAAGATTGTACAAATATTTTCAAAGGTAGTTCATTTGAAAATAAAATGTTAGTCGTTCTTCCTTGAGAAAGAATTGTAAAACACTACTAAGCTTTGTAGTGTATTGACATACAAATCATAGTCCCAGTAACTTCATTCACTAATTTCAAAAACCTCTGCTAAGCATGAGAAAAGGATAAAATACTCATTACGCTTAAATTTCAGTTGACTGTTAATCAAATAACTACTAAAGTGCAAAGGATTTAATATATTTGGGGTTTATAATTTGGAGGCAAACAAACTCCAATACACCTAACTAAAAATAATGAAGCAAAACTTGTATGGTCTAACCCTCTTAGTCAGATAAAACTATAACAGAAATATGGTTTTTTCTGAATAAATGAAATATTTGGTTATAATGAATTTAATTGAAAGGTATTTAAAAGTTGAATGAAAGCTGTTTGAAGATGTATTAGAAACACATCATAAGCTTTTTTCTTAACCTTTTGAGAACCAAGTGATTTGACTATAATGGAGAAAACTTTCCAGACCCCAGAACTGAAATACATTCTTTCTTCATGATTATGTAAGGAAGGTGACAGTGTAGCTCTCCCTTTTTTCTAGTCCTTTGATATAAAATATTTCTAGAAATATAGTTTGTCAAAAAGAAACTAGAGACAAACCTTTCATAGCAATGCACTTACCCACTTGGTATGAGGGGTAGAAAGGAAATGATAGGGTAGAACTTACCTCGTTAGTTTAGAGAATTATTTCAAGGCCTGGAGACACCTGAGGGCATGCCCCACTGGACTTGGGTTACTTAGTATGCATGCTACTGTGCAGTGTTATTGGGGACAATTTATAGATCACCCTGAGGGACTTGAAGAAGAAAGGGCATAGTCCCCATACCCTGCCATTTCTCAGTGTGGGTGTAGTTGGGAAAAAAAGCTGTTCACAATTTGACCTCCACATGGAAAATGCAAAATTCTTCCAAAGCCATTGCCTCTTCACAGCAGTGTAACGAGAGGCTATATACACAATGCAGAGCATAGCAAGCCCCACTGGCTATTTTCTGTGCCCAGAGTACTTCTCACAAAACTGGTCACTTCTCCTCCTTCAGGATTCCACCCCAAAGCCAACTTCTCACTGAGTCCTTTCCTAACTTCACCAATCCAAGTTGCCCTCCCTCTACCTCCACCCTATCTCATCACTCTCCCACAAAACACTTCATTTCCTTTACAGCACGTATCACTATTAGAAAACATTTTCTTCATTTCTTTACTGATTTAATGTTTCCTTCTTCCTACTGAAAAGTAATGCTTCTTGAGGTTGTGACCAGTCCTGGCTAAAGAACCATTGCCATTCCTTTGCAAATATTTATTGCATGTCAGAGGCTGGGTACATAATGTTCAGCAAAGCAGGCATGACCCTTGATCTTACTTTCTTGTAGTTTATATGTAATGGATGAAACCTATATTAATCAAATAACTACACAAGCAATTGTAAAATTATATCTGTGATTAGTGCTGGGAAGGAGAGAGATATGCACTAACTGAGTGGATAATGGAAAATCTAATTGAGTCAGGGAGGTCGGAGAAGGTTTCTCGGTGGAAGTGACTTTAGAGCTAAGGTTTCAAAGATAAGTAGACATTAAGTGAGGCGATTCTAAGCTGAAGGAAATGGAAAGACCCTGTGGCAACAGGGAAAATGATGTACATAAGGGACTGTGGGAAGGCAGATGCAGCTGGAACACAGGAAGCTGTGGAGAGCAGGCTGCAGAGATGGATCACAGGGGTCACCAGGAGCTAGACTAGAGCCGGAATTGGTGAGCTGTGACTACCCCTCATTTATTAGGAGTGATTGAGTCTTCTGTGTGTGCAAATGTGGGAGTGTGTGTGTGTGAGTGAATGTTCATAGGAGAGTATAATCAGGTTGTACATTCTAAAAATGGTTATAGTTATTCTGTAGAGGACAGTTGACTAGACAGAGATAAAAATGGTGTAAGTGGACCACTTAGGAGTTCATGGCAGTACCCCAGGGACAAATGATTGACATTTGAATTCAGGTAGTGCACTTGGGAAAGAAAGTAAGTAGGTAGACCCCAGAAACATTAAAGATACAAAATTGAAAAGACTTGATGTTGGATTGGATAGGAAAGAAAATAAGCCAACTTACTACTTACTTGAGTTGATTAATGCTGCCATCATTATCTGAAAGCAAAGATACTACAAGGAGATATGGTGGGGTATAGAGATCATGAACTTGGCTTTGACATGTTAGGTTAGAAGACTTTATGGGGAGCTAGAATAAATTATGACTTGCGATACTTCTTGAATTTCTATGAGTTAGAGTTTTATCCCTATTCAATTCAACCTGGCCAATTACTTTCACTCTCTAAAATAATTTTGTTTATCATCCTTCTTTAATAGCCAAATGGAAGCACGCAGTTTTGTTTTCTACAACTTTAAATTCTACATATTGTGTGAAGCACCAAGAAGGCCTAAACATCAACTCAATAATTTTTACGGTTGTGAGAACTGAGGGATGGGCTGTTGGTGGTTTCATCTGTAAAGAAATAAAATCAGTAACTTGAAATCTGAGATCAAAACCATATATCAAAAAAAAATAGCGGAATACCAACACACAGTTTTATAGAACCTGAGCCTAAATTGTCAAAATCATACTGCATTTAATACAGACATCCAAGTCCAGTCAAATAACATTTCATAATATCAGATTAGAATGTTCACAGCACATCACAAGTCATTTGGATTGATGTCACCTCCCCAACACACTTGGCCTTCACTGTTGATTGTCTACCCAACAAGCAACAGAGCCAGGCAGGAGATATTTTATCTAAAATAATGCACAGTTATGCTGAGATCTATTTGTGACGTACTTTTTAAAGGCAGTGCAAAAATGTCTTCTGATACGTTGAGAAAGATTATCTAGAATTAACCAGAAGATATTTTGTTCCTTTTATATATTTCTATTATTTTAATTCTGTAGAAACTCTAGGGTAGTATGCAGAAATTCTTTCCATTTTTAAATCATTTTGTGAGCTCAATTTAATGTTACTTTCTGGAAAGATATCTTCTAGTTTTTTAACGTATCTATCTATCTGTCTGTCTCACCTATCTACCTTCACATATGTGTGTGTAACCACTCTAAAATATTTAATTACTATATATGTTCATAGTTTTGTTTGACTTAAAATTTTATGTAAAATTCCATTACTTTAAATAGTAATAATTTTCAGAAAGAGCAACACTAGTCTAAACTAATATAAAAACTGTAATTTTTACAAATATATAAGCCCTCCCAAATAAGGTAATTTAACAAATGGTATTTTTCCGAGTAAACAAAGTAAATGCCAACTTGCTGACCTATTTTGCAAACTTCATCAAGTAACCTAAACAAGCAATCTGTTCATGCATATATCAAGTATGCATGAAAAAAAAGAATTTGCTGATTATATTAAAGTAGAAACAGAACCTTTCCAGAGTTTGCCATTATATTTTTCTCTCACTTAAAAAAAAATCCATTTTTAATTACTATGATTTAATTTGAACCAAAATCAAGTGAATATATATACTCCTAAAATTTAATCCACTTCTAGAAATAGAGAAAATGTGTTCATGCAGGCAGCCACCAGGAAAGCCTTCACATGTAGACAGTGATGTGGATCAAAGGGATGTTTGAGTCCTTTCAGTAACAGCTATGTGATAAAGGGACACAAGCTTGAAGAAATGCCTTTCCCATTTGGAACAGGTAAATGATCTGTCTGCAATGTCTGTCACTGCCAATGGCCAGCCTGGATGCTCTGTCATGGTTATGTAGTTAGGTAGGAAGACCATCCTACTAAGGGTTATGTGTGCTCCACTGGATGTTTATGTCAGCATTGGCCCCATGACTGCAGTGATGTCTACCGCTAAGTGAGTGAGCATCCCTGATATCTAAGCCTTACATCTCACACTGAAAACTACTTGCAAGCAATATACAGAAACTTATCAATTGAAACTTATTAAGCATTATTTACCCAATATTCAGAGAACAGAGAGCTGTTCTACTCAATGTAGGGAATACACTTATTCAGAAAATTTCAGTGTTCCTTTGTATATTAACATTTATTGTTTTCTAATTATACACAATACTTGGCATATTAGAAAAATTTGCAGATACGGAAAAATATATTAAAAAGAGAATGAAAAACGCCCATAATCCCATCTCCAGAAATGGTCCTGTCAGCATTTTGGTATAGTTTCTTCCTGTCTATCTTTATGCATATGTAACTTTTTAATACAACTAAAATTGTACTATATATGGCATATTAGGCCAATTTTTAATACAATAATATAATTTTCCATGTTATTAAATGTTACTTAAAATAAAGAATTTTAAAGTCTCTACAATGACCAATTGGTTAGCTGTATGGTAATCTATTTAGCAGGTAATGTACTTAATGATACATATGCTATTTCCAACCTTCATTATTTTAAAAAAATTGAATTTTTACAATTCTTTTCTAAACTTTCAAATTCAATGCCTTTTAAACCATTATGTGAAACATTGACACATCAGTTTTTAGGCATAATAAATAAATCACTCAACAGACATAAAAAGAATCTAACTTAAGATTTTTAATAAAAATGATATAAGTATTGAAAGAGCTACTTTATGTAAATCACAACATTTGAAGACATATTACTTCAAAGGGGTGTCTTGTTTCTAAAGGCACAATTTTCAGAGATGCACCAGGTAGCAAGTGCCACTTGCGGTGATAGTCTTTGTGTTGAGAAAAATGCCTAAACTTTTGCTATATCAGTGACTGCTGTGATCTTGTCTCATAAGTGAGATCTCAGGCACATTTTTGTCTTCTTACAAGGAGAAGAATCCTGGAGTAGCTGGGGCGCTGAAGGGGAGCCGTTCACATATGGGCCACTGCAGCAGGCAGAGGGTCTTGATTGTCAGAATCAACTGTTCATGCTACATAAGGCAGGCAACCGTTACCAACATGTTCATTGAATGGCAGTGCAAAGATGATCCGCTACAAAGTGCTCATCTGTAATTTGGGTTGACTTTATAGTAGTCTGAGAGGATGGGATAAATAAACGGAACACTCTCCCGATAATTCACATGAATAAACTTGATAAAGAGTGTCGAGAAAACATCTTTCCAACAATTAGTCTTGCATTGGCTTTTAAAAATATTTTAAATAGTGATTCTATTTTTAGATAATGATTCTAAATTTGTCTTAGCTGGAAAATCCATCAAAATCATTATATTTCAACATTGGCATCTATGAATCCCTTTATTATAGATTCTTTCTATTCCATTTAGTTACTAGGTATTCAAATGTCTAAAATCCAAAATAAGTAGTTTAAATATATTAAATAACAACTGTGCTAGTCAATGTGTTTGAGTTCAAAATGTCTGAAAACAACAACTGCACACAAACCCCTTATTCAACTTGCCTAGTAATTTGCACCACACAGAAGCTAATCAAAATCAGCAGTGTCATTCTAAGGTTATCTAAGACAACAACTAGACAATGGTTATTCTTTTCCTGAAGGTATGGGCAAAACAAATTTAGACCCTTTCCTCTGATTCTCAGTCCATCCCCCGCCAAACAATGGCACAGTTTGGCATATGACTTCACCACTCTTGAGTGACTGAACTGGAAAGAGTGCTATGGTCTTCCTGATAGCGACCTTCAAGGAGGGAGCTGTGTTAGTGCCACCCTCATCCCTCAGGTACACTTCATAGGCAAGGCTTACTGCTCTCAAGAGACAATTGTGTACCCTAAGTGAGTAGCATAACACATACCATGTGCATTATTTCATTCACTAAGTAAGAACTGCCCTTACCAGAGAAGGCTAAAACTCACCCAGTAGCAGACAGATCTTTTATTCTCACATTTGAAAGCACAGGTTCAGAATGGAAAAAGAATTTAAACCACCAGGTGGATTCTGCCACTTCAGGCAACCCTATCAAATAAAATTTGTATTACTCCTTATCAAACAAATTTGAGATTAAAAATAAAAGAAATAATACAAATGGCACTGAAAGAAATAACTAAGTACCTTGCTGTGATTTGTCATCATCTATGAAGTTAATGGAATCAGAGACAGTTAAAGAACTAACTGAAGAAACACTGGACTCTGTGGGAAACAAATGATATTAAACAAATAAATAACTGGCAACCAGACAAGCACATTCGCATCATTAAAATACAAACTGTCAAGTAGCATGGTTTGAAATCATTTATTCCTAGCTTGTGAATTCGTGAATTGAAAAACTGATCAAATTATCAATCAGTAGAAAGCTGCTATATTAAGAAATACTATATTCTACTGATAAGATATACTCATTTCCAAGGCAGGCAACTCACTCTCTCCTTGGATGTGAATGTTGAATTTAAAATGTATTATAAATGTTTTCAGATTCAAAGACTAAGAAAGAACAAGACCAAGAATAAATATTGTCATACTACATTAGAAATATTAATACATATATATTTAAAGTTCTACAAAAGTCATCAAATCTAGGAATTAAGGAATTATTTTGAAAGAACAAACATTTTGTCTTATTAAACTTGTATTTAAAACCTATGTCTCTTATAAGATCAGAATATAAAAGTAACTCCTGTGGATAAATAACACCAAGTAAATGAGCATAAACTTTTGTAAAATGAGTAAATCAGTAGTTGCCTCTAAAACTTATACTATGAGCAACCCTTGAAAGAAGAGTTTTCTATGTGTTGTTGCCATACATACTTTTAATAACTACTAATTTGGTTCTAAAATGCTTATTTTATTTTATGAAATTTCTCAATCTTCTCTAAGAAGCTACAATTTTCTATTTGGCTATGAATATGAACAGATGGATAGATTAATAAAAATAAAACTGGTCAGATAGAAATTGGCCTATTATCCATAGCAGAAGATGGAAATTAGAAAATTTTTGAAGCAAAATCATGCTATCCTTTCTTTTCTAAGGAGTTGACTAATACTTTATGTATGTAAAATTATCAGTTTTTAGTGGATCTTACAGAACGCAAGGTATATAAAATTAAAATGTAATAATGAAACATAAGCTGATGTTCACTGATTTTTAAGTGTCAATGACTTCATCGATACAACATAGCTAGAACAAAGAAGTGGCTGTCAGCACTGGGTCAGAGAGGTCCCTGAGGCCTCCTGTTTCCTTCATTGTCACCAAGAATTAGTTTTCTCCCTTAAGTTCTGAAGGTAACATGATACCTATGTTAACAATATCCCACAAACATCACCTCAAATCATATTACCTAGGGATGACTCTATGATGATGCAACTTACTTCGATAATACTGATTTCTGGCTAGAAGGCAACCGATGGAAGGTACCGATGCCATGGCTTTACCCATGAGAAAGCACCCAAGAAGCTGTGAGCATCAATCTGAGAAACAGCAACAGAGAAAAGAGGCATTGATATGAATAACAGGGATTTTTCTTTTCTTTTTTTCCACGTGACTGTTACAAAGTATTATCATTTACCATGTAATAAATATCTGATAAAAGGAATTTAAATGTTTACGCAAAAGTTCAACCAAATATAGTGCAATAAAAAGATGCAATTAAGTAGTACATTTAGATCGAAAAGAAAGAAAAACTATACGTCCAACTATACACAATGCACAGAACTTACTCCATCTACAACAGACCTAAAGGTCAGAGAAAAAGTGTTAACTCAGCCATGAAGTAGTCACTCACCTATTTGTTTTCTCCAATTCGTTCTTTCAAAATAAACGCGGTTCTAAAGTTTCTTCAGAAAATACATGCTTTGAAAGAACCAGTTCTTAGTGATTGAAGAGAGGCTGCACCACCCACGCAGGCCCAGAGGCAGGCGCCTGATCGGGGACCCCTGAGCACACCTTATATTTAGAAGCCCCAGGCTGGCTGGAACCTGAGCTGTGGGTGACTTGGAGTGAGGTGGGCACACAGCCAGTCAGAGGCGGCAAGCAAGCACTCGCTGCACGCCTGCCCTCCAGCCAGCCAAAGGCCCTCAGAACGCGACAGCCTGCCAAGTTTGGCTGCAGTCAGCAGGGAAGGACTTGGCCCGATACTCCTTTGGACTCAGCCTGTTTAATATCGCAACCGCTGGTGACTACAGAGAGGGAGGCGATACGCAAGTGTCTCCTCAGCCTTAGATACAATCACACACTCCACCTGCAGCACCACGCTGGGCACGTGTGGGATGCACAAGCAGCCTGCTATCTGGCTGGGGAGACTGAACGTACCCTCCCACAGTTACAGTGAGGCAAGGCAGAGTCCCACTCTCAAAGGAAAGCAAGAAAACTCTCTAGGCAACATTGAAGTCGTCCCGGAAGTGGGACAGAGTCAGTAGAACTTGATGGACAGATGGACAGTGAGTTAGAAATTCTAGAAGGAAAGACAAGAGACAAATGGAAATCATGGGTAATAAGAGGATATTAATGACATTGTATCAATATCATTTACTGATACAAAAGCTAAGTTTTATTCTGATTTCAGTAACATTTCTCAGATAGATTACTTTGCCCTTTCTTTTCTTTTCTTTTTTTTTTTTTTTTTTTTTTTTTTTTTTTTTTTTTTTTTTTTTTTTTTTTTTTTGAGACGGAGTCTCGTTCTGTTGCCCAGGCTAGAGTGCAGTGGCGCGATCTCGGCTCACTGCCAGCTCCGCCTCCCGGGTTCACGCCATTCTCTTGCCTCAGCCTCTCCCGAGTAGCTGGGACTACAGGCGCCTGCCACCACACCCGGCTAAATTTTGTATTTTTAGTAGAGATGGGTTTCACCGTGTTAGCCAGGATGATCTTGATCTTCTGACCTCGTGATCCACCCGCCTCGGCCTCCCAAAGCGCTAGGATTACAGGCGTCTTTATGATACAATTTATATTCCTTTGGGCATATACCCAGTAATGGGGTTGCTGAGTCAAATGATAGTTCTGTTTTTAGGTCTTTAAGGAATTGCCATACTGTTTTCCACAATGGTTGAACTAACACTCCTGCCAACAACGTATAAGCCTTTCCTTTTTCTCTGCAACCTGGCCAGCACCTATTATTTTCTGACTAAGTGCTATCTTTTAATTGATTTCTAAATCTTCTGCCTTGTCATGAGATAATTTCTGATTTTTACTCATTTTTGAAGTAGTCTATGGAAGTGGCTTTCTGTGCACTTGAGAAAAATAAACATTATTTATTTGCTGTATACTGCCATTATTTTACATGTATCTGCTAGATTGCGTTACTTAACTTTTATAAGCAAATAATTCTTATACTTACCAATGTGTTACTGCTTGATCTACCAGTTTCCTGTATGAGTATATCATCTAATTATATCGATTTTTGTTTTATGAACTTTGAAGCCTTGTGATAGGTGCACACAATAATCACGATTATAATATTGTCTGGGTGGATATTTGCCTTTGTCTTCTTTTATCATGACTAACATTTTACCTTTGTGCTATTTGTTTAATTAGTCTAATATTAGTATTATAGTACTAGCTTTTTCTCTAAGTAATCATCAAGTATGTCTTTTTGTATACCTTAATTTTCAACTTGCTGTAACAATCACTTATAAGTATCCTTTAACTGTATTTTTTCCTAATGATATCTGTTTTTTGAAATATTTTAGTTTAGTCCACTAACATGTATTGGAATTACTCACAATTTGAACTTTAGATTTTGAGGTTTTCCTACATAATTTTTATGTCTCAGTCACTTATATGCGTGTGTATACTTTAAAACCTTAATATAAAAGTAAATTTAGTTAATTTAACCTTTGCACTGCATTTTGAGTGAGTACCACAGTGTTTCTTCCAATTTACTACTTCTTTTTTTAACTATATCGTACCTAAAATTTAATTTGTATGTATGTATACACACACACACATATATGTATGTATGTTTTTATATATATTTGCCTATGTAAATTTAGTTGCTTTATTTCTGTCCTGTTTTTCATAGTTCTTTCGTTTGTTTCTCTGACCATCTTTAACATGGCTACTATGAAGTCTTGGTTGAAACCCTCTATGAAATTAGCATCATTCCATGTGCATTCTGTCACAGTTGTGACTCTGTTGGCTGGCTTTCTGAGCAGAAGATCTCTTCATAAGTTTTGGCTGTTAGTTTGCAGGTTCATTTTGAGTATTCTCTCAGTCCTCTGTACTCTCCCACCCACTAGGCCACCCCACCTCTCCTGGCTAGTGTCACCATGGGGTTCAGGTACCACTCTTACCTGACCCTAGTTTTTGTGTCTTTGAATTATAACACTACTCACATTTTATTAAGTTATTTACTTCTTTCACATATTAAACTGTGAGCAGGTCAAAGATGGAGGTGCCTCTATTCATTTCAGCTTCAGCAATGCCCAGCACAAAACCTCACAGATATGGTAGTTTAGGTTCCAAAAATGTAATAAAACCAATGCATTTCTTCTTTGCCTGGTAATAAGGATTACATTCTTGGGTAATAATTAAAAAGTCACAACAAGGCTTAGATTTAAATGCTATAACTGACATAATTAGAGTAATTTTTACCTGATTGCTGATTCATGTTTTTTTTAAATACCCAAGTACTAAAATTAATCACAATCACATTCTCAGTGAGTATTTTGTCCTAGAGTTGAGGGTGCTAACATTTTTACTTGATAATGACAAGAAGAGAGTGACTGCCTAATTCCAATGACATGCTGAAAACCAGCAGGGAAAATGGAGCTGTCCTCTGCACACTCCTGTTCAGACAAGTTGTAAGATGTGCCCTAGTGAGGTATCAGCCTCTTAAAAGGTTGAGAAAGGGTTCAGAATTCTAATTAGTCAACTGCAACTCTTCTGAGAGATGATCTGTTTATCACATGTAAGATACTACTACCCTTTCTAAATGTATTGACGTTGGATGCAGTAGTAAATAGATATCAGATTGCTGGTTTCTGGAACATGGAAATCCATGGCAAGAACAATGACTAAACTTGCTGATAATTCACCATGTCCCTATGTTGTCACAGACCATTGGCCAAGTGTGCAGTAAGAGAGGATCAATATCTGACTATCCTGGAAGACTTAAAATGTCTAGATCTTATTCCAATCTGTGGTTATAAAGTGTCTGATTGTTCATACAAGATGTCAAGAATTTTAAGTGTGTCCTGATATTCAGGCCAATAAATGTGCTATATTAAGCATAGCAGAGTCACTAATAACTAATGCTGCAAATGAATATGTGTAGCATGTATTCTATAAACACATGGCAATCTGCATTAAAACACTGTTTCATTTCTTAACTGCTGTGGAAAAGGTTGCCAAAAACTAGTTATTGACTATCTCTGGGCCTCCACAAGTGATATATGAAAAAGGAAATAATAATATCTAACTTTATTTGAAATTCATTTCAGTTTCAATACATATAATTCAATTGTTTGTTTAAATTTTATATTTCTCTGAATCGTCTATAGTCTATCCATTAATTGTCATGATTTTGCACAACAGAAACCAATCTCATCTAGAATCAGGAAACAATTTATTGGGAGAATAGTGGTCAGTTCATACAATGATTAGGAAGCATAGAGCAGTGTGCTCTCATGAGCAGGATTCTCCAGGAAAGATCCTGGGAGCTTATACGGGGTCATCTGGTACATGAATTGCCAGAGCCAGGACATGGCAGGAGGTGCACCCAACCGCTTCCCATGGCACTGGAGCTAAAATTGCCACAGCCACACATCCCAAGGGCTGGGCTGCTGGCTCTTCTAGACAGTCTCTAAAAAGTGGCTCCCTAAATCCAGTGGGCATCCTCAATCTGCCTCCTTACACTCTGGCTGTTTAGTGATCCGCTGATAAAGTTGTTCTTATCTAGAAGAAGGCAGCACAAAACAATATAATATTACAGTATGCTCCCCAGAAAATTCTTGCCCTCCTGCTTCTTGGGGGATGAGAGACGGGCTGAGTGCTCTCTCTTACTGACCCCTGGCTCATACGCTTTCTGGATAAATCCTGTTTTTCAACCCATACTATGTGATATTGTAAACTCTGTCCTGAGAGCTATTGCACTTTTGGAAGTCACTCAGGAAAAAAGCAGGCTTAGAAAATGACAAGAACCAAGTACATTTAAGCAGAGAAGCATCTGCCCAAGTCACAGCACAGGCAGAAAATGGTGAGGGTTCTGCTGTCATCTATGACGAAGCCACCAACACAGAGCCCCCAGCGAGCTGAACTTAGTGGCTGACCCTAGGCCAGGCGATTGCCTCTAGCTTCATGGAGATGGAGAAGACATGTATCCTTGTAGCAAAAACTGCTGTCTTTCAGTATCTATTCTCTTCTTTCATTTTTAACATTTATTGGGCATCATCCACCCAACTAGGCAACCCATTTCTCAGCCTCCCTTGCAATAGGGAATACGTCTGGACCAGTGAACTGTGAGAAGTGTGTTGTTCATCTTTAAGATCATCTCCTTAGAGACCAAGCCACTTGGCATGGACTTCTTTTTGGCTTACTGGCTGGAAAATGTTACTAACCAAAACCATCTTGGAAAAAGCCACATTGTGAGAATAGCTTTCCCACCTCAGGGCTAGTACCAGAGAATGAAATAAAATTATCTTTCTAGGCCGTATCATGTTCTTATTGTTATGAGAGATTAGCTTGCACTCTGACCATTAAAATCAACTTGGACTTCAATAGGGAGTGGCACAGAGTGTTAGGTTCCTCCAAAATAGAATAGATCTTCAGATGCTGAACTGCCAAGGAGCGAAGGCTGATGTCACCAGAATGTTTTATTGTCCTTGATCCTAACACGTATCTTTTGCTCTGCTAAGCAGTCCTAGTCGTTTCCTTCCACTTGAATGTGGCAGCCTCATTCCCACCACATGCCCTAACTTACATTGTTTACGCAACTTGAAGTATTTCTCTTTTGCCCTTTTTCCCGAGTCCCTTAAAGCAAAAGAAAATTAAGTTAAATGACTTCCTGATTCATATCTGTATTATTATTGGATGGAATAATGAGTCAGTTGCCTATCATGCAAATATGCAAACACTAAAAACCAAATTAATCTCAGTTTTCATCTTCTCTCCTCTGCCCTGCATCCTCCCTGCCTGGCTGCCAAATAGTAATCATAACACTTTTTGATCAATTATTAGCACTTTTTGATCAATTATTAGCAAGCACTGGTCTGGATTCTTGAGGTTTCCTCCATAGACATCCTTGACACCATCTAGAAAGCCACAGAGCAGCTGAGTGATGTCTCTGGTAGTTAAATCTACTAGTAGCAACAAGATCTTTCCACCTCAGCCTCAATGTTAACTCATAAACTGGATAGGGGTGAGTTCCCCTTCCTGGTGCAAAGACTGTTCCTCAATATGCTCTCCCTTTAGGATTCTCTGAGCTGTACTTATTTTTTTTGGTTTTGGTTTTGGTTTTTTTCAATACTGTCACACTTCCTCCTTTCTGTGGTAAAGCATCTAAAAGAACATAATGGAACATAATGGGCTCAAGCCAGGTCTGTGTTTCTGGCTTGCAAACCTACACCCGGTGAGTTGGATAATTACTCTGAGTAACGGCCAATATACTGATAATTTGGAAGCCTATGAAACAGTTTGGGAACATAAACACACCTTATTGTCTAGCAGACATTCCATAGTATCAGTAAGAGCAAAGAATTATCAAATTCTTTTTGTTTACATTTTGATTGCTTTTCATGTCAGATCGAAATTTAAACACCATTTCCCCCCAGTCTATATTACTCCCATTTCCCCACAAATCCCCACTCTTAATATGAGGAAGCTGCTTATTTTAATATGCCTCAGACCCTCATCTATGAAATGCAACGTGCATCTGATTATCTGACTGGAGGAACTCCAGGCTTTGTTCCCTGGAAGACAGACAAATTTGCCCACAGTTTTATTAAAGATGCTTCTTGGGAAAATGTTGAAAGAGAGTAAAGAAACCAGGGCTGAGCAGTGAGAGATGCTGGACTACAGTGAGTGGGCCTTGGTGGGCTTGTCCTGGAGGGGAATCAGGGCAGCACTACCAGACCCCACAGCCTGCCTTTGCATTGCTTGAATCCACTGGCTTTGGATAGTAAGTTCATCCCTGAGGAGCATCTCCTCAGGGGCTCAAATCGGTTCTTCTTCTGGAAAAACTTATACAAGGAAGGTGAGTGGGATGAAGTTTAATTCCTGCCACTGCAGAGGACTTGAGGTCACAGTGACTCTTACCCTCTCCTGTGTTTCCTGACCAGCACTTCTTCTGAGACAAATGGTTTACCCAGAGGACTGACCCATATCTTCATCTTTGAACTTTCTGAACCACTAGTCACACATCCTTTGTAAGCTGTGGGTGCATGTGTGGGAAAAGTGCAGTTCCAAGAAAGTCCTGTTCATATGGCTCGCCCTTGGCTGCACCTGGGAATGAGCCTCTGGAATGTTCTGTCCCATAGGAGTATTTTTGCATTCCTGAGGTGTTTAGCCACATGGTACCAACTGTCTGGATAGTTTAGAGCAACATGCATTTGATGGTGATCTGGCGCTTCAGTGACAGAAGAAAGTCAGGCAAGTGCTCTATGTCTGCATAAGCGACCCTCCATAAAAATCTTGGGTTCTGAGACTCAGGTGCACTTTCCTAATGGGTAGCATTTTGTACATGTCACACACTTTCACTGGAAGAATTCAGTGTGTCCTATGTGACACCAGTGGGAAGGAAAACCTAGAAGCTTGTGGCATCTGATTTTCTCCTGACTTACCACCTCTCCCCCAACCAGGGAATCTTTGGAAGTCTACCATTATCTGTTGGAACCAGCTGGTTTTTATAGGGACCCAGTAGTTAAATTAAATGGCAGCCACCACTCATGTATTCTTTATAGATACCTTTTTTTTCTTTCAGGGTCTCACTCTGATACCCAGGCTGGAGTACAGGCGTGCCCTTTCTGCTCACTGCAACCTCTACCTCCTGGGCTCAAGTGATCTTCTTGCCTCAGCGCCACAAGTAGGGGACTACATGTGCACACCACCATGCCTAGCTAATTTTTGTATCTTTTTTTGTAGAAACAGGATTTTATCATGTTGACCAGGCTGGTCTCAAACTCCTGGGTTCAGGAGATCCACCCGCCACAGCCTCTCAAAGTGCTGGGACTACAGGCATGAGACACCACGCCCAGCTCATTCTTTATATCTTCAAAAGTTGCACCAATATCAGCCATTTCTCCCAGGATGCAATTTTTAAAACCTTTACTATCTTGGCTATGACACAGGGCAGGTGGAAGGACAGGGAGAAGTTCTGGAAGCTTGCACCAAGCCTTGCCTACTACGTCACTCCTCCACCACAGGGCAGTGACCAAAATGATGGTTCTGCCAGCCACGGATTGTGCCCATGTGAATTTTACATTTGCAGACCAGGGAATTGACCATTAGGACCAGTGGATAGAGTAAGAGTAAACCAAACCTGGGTCAGGGCTCCTATACATACTGCCCTAACAAGCAAGTTATGATGACATTTCTGACCCCTGAGAATCTACTTCAACATAGTTGTTTTGTATGAGAAGTCCTCAAAATGTCATGTACTTCACTTCCACAATGCATGAACATCCCTTAGATCCCTTCATGGAAGAACTAGGGTAATGATTTTCAGATGCACTTCCCATGGTGTTACAGGATCCCTACTCGTGGGAACCCAGCCCTCCTTCACTGCGTAAGCTCTGGGTCTGAGACGTGTCTAATAAGATCCAGAAACCAGGCAAGAGATCATGAATATTTATTGATTCAGCCGCCCTCAAAATCCTTGGCTGTATTTTTACTGTACAAATGAAGCAATGCTCTTGAGACTGCTGGTCCATCTTGGCCCTGGGTTGGTTTCTTCTACAGCCTCTCTCCACGGCTCATAGTCTTCTTTCTGTGGGTCTGTGTGTCCATATTCCCTCTTCTTATGAGGACTCCAGTCGTATTGAATTAGGGCCCACCCTAAGAAGCTCATTTTAATGTAATTACCTCTTTAAAACCTATCTTCAAATCCAGTCCTATTATAAGGTTAAGATATCAACATCTGAGTTTCCAGGGACACAATATAGCCCATGCCATCCTGCTTGAGCTTGCCAAAGACTATGGGTCCCCACCTGTCACCCAAGACAGGGTCCACATTGCCAGCTAGCTGAAGGGGATCAGCTCCAACAACCCAGCCCTACTGCTAGGAGAGTTTCTGCCTCTTGCTGGTCTCCCTGAGGTCTATGTAGGGGGAGTTTACTGAGGCATGAGGGAGAGAGTCCTTGAGCATCACCTGTTCAAATCACCTTTCTTCAATTACATCATGATATCACTCAGACAATTCACCAGTTATAAGATTTCAAACACAAAATGTATGCTAAGGGAAAAAAGTTTATTTTTGAACATGAATTATCCATTTTATAAAATATCTTCCATTACATCAATTTTGATTTATTTTTATTTACCTATGAATGGATATATTGCAAGTTTTAAAGGCAATATCCGTATTTTCTGACATAAAATTTCACATAGTCATTTTTTTCTACTGATCTTTTAACTAAACTTATACAAAACAATTTCTTAGTCAGAATTTAAAACAGAGATGGGCTGGGCACAGTGGCTCATACCTGTAATCCCAGCACTTCGGGAGGCTGAGGTGGGCAGATCACCGGAGGTCAGGAGTTCAAGACCAGCCTGACCAATATGGAGAAACCCTGTCTCTACTAAAAATACAAAATTAGGTGTGGTGCTGCACGCCTGTAATCCCAGCTACTCAGGAGGTTGAGACAGGAGAATCACTTGAACCCAGGAGGTGGAAGTTGCAGTGAGCCGAGATCATGCCATTACACTCCAACCTGGGCAACAAGACCGAAACTCTGTCTCAAACACAAACAAACAAACAAACAAAAAATAGAGATGCAATAAGCTTCAGAGGTAGAGACAGGAGATGCATTTTTAATAATATAGGTATAATTATCAAAGAGCCCAAATCCACCTTACATGTTGAAAGCATTAAATTATATATGATTTATTTAAAATAAAATTTTGAAATCTGAGACCTACACACACAAAAAAGAATAGTTTTAGCAGTAGTGTTTATTTTACTGTACTTTTCACTCTATGCCTAATTGAGGATATAGTGTTCAGCTACACTGTTCTTTCATTTCCCTTCTATTTTTTCCCTCTTATGGAAATAAACACTGCTAAACTTTCAGATGAAGTGTAGTATTAACTTTTATCAGATGGTCCAAAGCCGAAAATGGATTTTGAACCTCATTCCAGGGAGGGTAATATATCTTTATAAGTTTCAACACATGAAAGAAAAAAAAGACAACAAAATAAAACATTACCTTGGCTAAATTTTCTCAAGCTGTTGCCAGAAACTACAGAAAACTCTCTGGTATTGCAAATACATTATAACATAGTAAGATAGTTTTATGTAACAAGATCAGTAGTTGAAGGTAATTTCTGTATAGTTAAGTACAGGAGGACACAAGTAATTAATGTTATTTATTTATTTATTTTTTATTTATTTATTTATTTTTTTTTTTTGAGACGGAGTCTCGCTCTGTCGCCCGGCCTGGAGTGCAGTGGCCGGATCTCAGCTCACTGCAAGCTCCGCCTCCCGGGTTTACGCCATTCTCCTGCCTCAGCCTCCCAAGTAGCTGGGACTACAGGCGCCAGCCACCTCGCCCGGCTAGCTTTTTGTATTTTTTAGTAGAGATGGGGTTTCACCGTGTTAGCCAGGATGGTCTCGAACTCCTGACCTCGTGATTCGCCCGTCTCGGCCTCCCAAAGTGCTGGGATTACAGGCTTGAGCCACCGCGCCCGGCCATGTTATGTTTATCATAGACAATTTTCTAAAGTATTATTACTATATATATTCAAGCATATACACTCAATCACAAAAACATGCAAAGGTATGGAATTTTAGGTAAATTACAGAGTAGGTATTTGCAAAACAATAGTTTTGCTTGCCATCTAGAGAAAATATTGCTAAAACATTTGCCAAAAACAGAATTGCCTCAAAATAAGTCAGTCTTCTACTTTTGCACCTATAACACTGAACTGAAAGGTACAATTTAGTATGCTTCCATGAATCCACACTCATTTCTAATTATTGGTGAATGTGTATAAGTATTTTGAGGTTTTAGTATTTCTAGACTAAGCCTTACTCCCCTGGCTACCTCATTCCCTACCGCAACCAAGATCACTCTAGTGTTATCCCTCCTTAATTTAGGGCCTTAGGTATTGTGCTTTACCTCTGTTACATGCTACCCTTCACATCCAACCCCACACCACACAATACCACACCACACCACACCACGCCACACCACACCTGAATATATATGGACCTGGGTCTGGAAATGGGATAGCATATAACATTACAGAGCAAGCATTAGAATCAAAGAGCTGAGACAGAAGATAAAGGCCCTGTTGTCTGCACTGTTTCCATTCAAACTAAAGTGGGGTGCCACAGACACTGTTCTCAGGGAACGTGTCCATTTCTAAGAAAGCCAGCCATAATAGAGGCTGTTCAGTCAACAGTTACAGACCACTCTGACTGTGCAATATGCTATTCCAAGCACTAGTGGGGACGCATATATCCCTGCCATTAAGATATTTATAGTCCAGTTGGTGGAGATAATTTTATTAGCAGGCATCCAGAAAGAAGAACCTTAGCATGGCATTGAAGTGGGTGGAAGTGGCACTCAGCACGCTGAGGAGATGCACAATGAGAGCCAAGCATCAAACAGATTAAGCAAATTTCTAGAAAATGGAGACTTTTGAGGTTAAGATTTCTTTAAGGCTCTTTATTAAATAAAGAAATCAGTTGTCTTTCTTATCTGACTCCTTCTTTCTTGATGAAATTATAAAACTTTTTAGCTGAAGTAACTTTTTAAATACCCCATTGCAAGCAATGTGCTAACTGTAAAATATTGAGCTAAGCAAAATAAAGTGCTTCAATCCTTGTCATATTAGCATTCAGAATGCATTTAAGCTATAATTAAAACACATTTTTCTTTGAATGCACATTTAATATGCACAGCAAGATTGATTAAATACCTCCAGCAAGCTGATCTTTTAATTTTTGGTTTCCAAGATGGCACACGCATTGATTCAGTTTCCCGCTTGGGATTCTTTCACTGTCTTCATCCCTCACATACTCCAACGGAGGGCCCTCCAGTAGCAGCAGAATACCTAAACACAGAAATGGAGTAACAAATCCCAGAACTGCATATTGTAATATATGGTGCATATTATACCATTTAATTATAAATTGTTAACCTTTTTAGTAAGACTGTTTTATTTCACAGAATGGGGAAGAAATGTGACCTCAAGATTAGGATTGAAAGTTGGGAATCAGAGGTTATAGGTCTAACTCTGCTTTGAGCTACTCACATAAACCAAGACAAATTTCCTTGTGTTTAATTCCACAATGGATAATTTTCACTTTCATTTCTTGATGAGGGCTAATAAAATAAATGAGGTGTTCCTTCAAGTCTGGATTTTGTCTGAATGTGCTGGGGTAGGGAAAACAGTGTTTGTCTCCCCTATGCCTTTATTTTTTCCTATAAAAATAGTGCTATTAAAATTAAGTGTTCTTCAAAATGTTATATGTAGGAAGCTTCAAATTATTGTATGCATTATACCACTTGTTACCAATTTAACCCAATTACTATTCTCCTTTTACTTTTCAGTTAATCTCTGATTGTACATTAGACATCTGTGAAAGATCAGGAACTATGTTCAGCCATTTTTGGCAAAATCCTATGGAGATATGTCTATTAGAATTGAGTCATCAGAGTATACAATCATGTTAGGGAACTTGAAGGGCTTCCTTCACTGAACTTCATTAAAACTAACTTCCCTTGATCATTAAAATACAGTTTGACTTTGTAGCAGCATTTTTTGGTGAGTGTAGGCCTTTTGTGAACTATCATTGAAGTTATCACTAAAATATCTTTGATCTGAGATTTTATATAGAATTGCTCATGGAAATAGCACACCATTTTTGCAGGGCTTTGTGCTATCAATGCATACAGAGGCTGTAAACTCATATTATTTTATAAAATTTAATCTTTAATTGATTTAAAGTAAATATAAAAAATTCACTCCTTCATATCTAATGGGAATATACTGAAAGAGTTTAACTTTTAATTAATTGAATTTTCCATACAAGAGATAATGTGCTTATGGTTTACTAAGAGGAAGAGAAAGGGTTAGGTCATCGTCCAAAATTCATGACCCTTCATTCAGACTAATAAAAATGTTGATAAATATTTCATCAAAAACTGAAATCATAAAATGAAACACTTTGTAATTGTTTCAAGAGCCACAGTAATGTGCATTCACTAAAACAATGCATATATTGGCAAGCCTTTTTCAGCCTGCCATTTTAGGGTACAGTGCTAAGGGCTCAATAACTTGCACATATGTCACAACCTTTCAAAAAATTAAGGAAAGTACACAAAGTTTGAAGACCAAGTTTGCAATAATAATCACCAAGTGATTTCAAGCCCAGAAACAATACTGGGGAGTTTATTTTCCAATCTAGAAAGGGAGTATCTGTGCATGATCAAATGAAACACTAGAGGGAAAAATTTTGCAAGGTATGGTTCAAAGTAACAGTTATTTATATGAGTGGTTACTGTGTGTCACACACTACTGCTATTTTTATTTCCAAGAATTTTGTGGACTTAAAAAATACCAAAGGATAACTGATTGTCATATTTCTATCTATCACAAAATGGAAACTTAGGGATTGAAATGATTAGTGCATTTTTAAATATATAGCTGGTGTTTATCATTGATAGATATTAGTTTTTATGGATATTGCTCTACCAGCAGGGTGAAAGCCGATATACTCTGTAAATTCTCAATACCTGTTGGATATCTAGCAGGCTCACTGAACAGAGATTAGTAACTCATCAATCCATTTATTCACTCAAAGACTTTTTGTGTGTATATACTACACACCAGGGCTTATTATGATGTGAATACATAAGGTTAACAAGACAAAGTTTTTTTGTTTGTTTGTTTTTGTTTTTGGATTTTTTTTTTTTTAGTAGAGACGGGGTTTCACTGTGTTAGCCAGGGTGGTCTCGATCTCCTGACCTCGTGATCCGCCCGTCTCGGCCTCCCAAAGTGCTGGGATTACAGGCTTGAGCCACCGCGCCCGGCCAAGACAAAGTTTTTTATCTAATGAACTCAAGCAAGCTAATAAATTATAATATAACTTCCAGTAAAGAAATATGCTACAAATAAAATAAACCAAGCAGAAAGAGTGTTGGGGGACTGCTAATTTAGATACAGTCCTAAGAAACAGCATCTCTGAGGAGGGCCCATTTGGGCACAGCCTGCAGGAAGGACCAAATTCAAACATAATATCAATATGAGGAAAGTTCCAAACAACAAGAACAGCAAGTGTGGATGCTCTGAAGTAAAGAAATTCTTGGAAACAGAAGAAAAGACCATGAATTCAGCTGAGCAAGTGAGGCAGAGAGAGGGAGTAGGCTGATAGAAAATGTACTCAGAGAGGTGAGTAAAGAACAACTCCCACTTGTAGAGACAGTAGGGATATGGATTGGGTTTTATTTTGAGCATGAGGGGAAGCTATATATGAGTTTCAATAGAATCATGACAATCTGGTTTTCACGGTTAAAAGATGTTTCTAGCTGTTCTGTGGAATAAAGACTCTGAAGTTATCAAAAGTGCAAGCAAGTAGAATTAGGAAGTTATTGCAGTTCTCCATGCGAGCAATAGCAAAAGATTGAACAAATGTAATGGTAAGGATCAAATTTTGTAACTTGGCTATAGAACTGACAAAATACCCTTTTAGCACTGGGAGGAAAGGATGTTTAAAAAACAAGAGTGATCGCTATATTTTCCATGTAGGCAATTGGAAAAGGAGAGACTGACAACAAATTGAATCTAGTGTCTTTCTTGTATGCCATGGGATCAAGACCAGGGGTTTTACTTCGGACAGTCGAATCTGAAATGCCTTATTAAAAAATCAAATGGAGATGAAGCAGTCACCTGAGGCTCAGTACAGAGGCCAGAGCTGTAGATGGAGATGCAAGATCTGGCATTTATTATTCACAGATATTACTTCATTATTGATAGATATAAGTCCTGGAAATTACCAATGTAATATCATATTTAAAACCAAGAGTCTAAATGGAATTACCTGATGGTATAGTTCACAGAGACCAGCAAAGAACACAGAAGGCTGAGACCAGGGCATATCAACCTAACATTAGAAGTCAGGCAGAAGAACGAGAGCCAGCACAGGAAATGGGGTCTGAGCAAGTAGGGCAGTAGCAGAAACCATTATAAGTGTGATGTCCAAGGTGCAAAGTGAGACAAAGGGGGCAAGAAGGAGGACCTTGTGACTGCTTCAGTGCAGAAACCATTGATATACAGCAGGGAAACCACTGTTGACTCTGATGGGGAGTCTAGGTAAGGCATGGTGAGGGCTTTCAATAAGACTGTAGCAAGGGAGAGGAGCAGGAGGAAAATATAAAATGAACACTACGTAACAAAGTAAAATCATAGAGCCCAGAAACCAACTGATCCACAACCAAGGATGAAACAATAGTGCCATTCTCTAAGTAGAAAACACAAAGAAATATGCGCATTTTAGGAAAACTCTGTAAGTTCAGTTTCAAACATATTGAGCTTGAGGTTTCTGAAGCATCATGGAGCTCAGCAGTGACTCGAGACTGGCCTCAGCCAGAATTAAAAGCACACACAGAAAATAGAGTTTTGAGGAGCACTAACAAAAAATTTAAAGAATGTATTAGGCAAGTAAGCCTACCCTGGAAAATTAGAAGGGAGACAACTAAGAGAATATATTGACACATATGTGAAGTATGCCTTTTGAGTGATGATGCTGTTTCAAATTTCTTTGTCTTAATCTTTCCCAAACTTTTTCAATCTGGCCCCAAATTTGTGCATTAAGAACAGATGGATATATCTTTAATTTCCTGCCACTGTGATCAAAAGAAAGAAAAGAAAGCTCTGCAAGAGTATACACACACACGAACAAACACACAGACACACTCACACAGACATACTTCACCCTTGAACAATGCGAAGGTTAACAATGTGAAGTATCAGTCCCTGAGCAACCGAATATCCACACACAACTTTTGAGTCCTCCAAAATTTAACTACTAATATCTTACTGTTGACCAGAAGGTCTACCAATAACATAAATAATCAATTAACACATATTTTTGTACATTATATATATTTTATCTTGTATTCTTACAATAAAGTAAGCTAGAGAAAAGAAAATATTATTAAGAAAATCATAAGGAAGAGAAAATATATTTCCTATGCCTTAAGCGGAAGTGAATCATCATAGAGGTCTTCATCTTCGTCTTCTTCACACTGAGTAGACTGAGGTGGGAAAGGAAGAGGCAGGGTTAGTCATGCTGTCTCAGGGGTGGCAGAGGCAGAAGTAAATCCACATATGTATGTGTGTGTATAGACACACACATACACACACATGCATATATGTATACATATACTTTTTTCTACATAAACCAATTTCTCTTGGGACACAGACTTTCTGCAAATATTGATGAGTTGGGGCATGATAGCAGAAAGAAGAGAGATTCTGAAGCAAGCCAATCTGAGGTTGAATTCTGTTTATCCCTCTTTTTCATTGTATAGCCTTTGGCAACTTATTTCATCTCCATAACTCAGATTTCTTATCTACAGAGGGAGGATAATTAAACAAACTGCACTAGGTTGTTGTAGATACTGCATATAATAATGTTTGTAAAATTTCTACCACGGTGCTTGGTGCATAGATGCTTAACAGGTGTTAATCTTTGATACGGTTTGGTTGTGTCCCCACCAAATCTCAACTTGAATTTTACCTCCCAGAATTCCCAAATGTTGTGGACGGGATCCAGGTAGAGGTAACTGAATCATGGAGGCTGATCTTTCCCATTCTATCCTCACGATAGTGAATAAGTCTCATGAGATCTGATGGTTTTATCAGGGTTTCCGCTTTTGCTTCTTCCTCATTTTTCTCTTGCTGCCACCATGTAAGAAGTGCCTTTTGCCTCCCACCATGATTCTGAGGCCTCCCCAGATATGTGGAACTGTAAGTCCAATGAAACCTCTTTTTGGTCCCAGTTTTGGGTATGTCTTTATCAGCAGCATGAAAACGAACTAATAAAGTCTTCTTCTAGTCCCTCCTGAGGGTATTTTAGAGACTTCCTACTTCAATAAAACCTGAGTTCAAGAATATACCAATTGTGCTTTCAACCTTTTTCATAGTTTAATAGATATACTTGGGAAAAGTTGAAGTCACACATATTAATAGTTTTTGTTGTTTAGAAATGTCATTACTTTTTATTGAGTTAAAATTTATATACAGTGAAATACACAGAACTTACATGTATAGTTGGATGAGTTTTGATATATATATACCTGTGTAACCACCATTCCAAACAAGATATAGAGTATTTTCATCACACCAAGAAGTTCCCTCATATATCTTGATAATGGTGAGCATCTTTTCATGTGCTTATTGCCCATTCCCATGTCTTATGAATTGTCTATTCATGCTTTTTGCCCAATTTTTATTAGGTTGTTTGTCTTTATTGATTTGTAGGAGGCTTTGTTTATTGAATACATGTCTTCTCTACCATATGAATAAATTTCTTCCATCTGTGCAGAGTCTTTTCATTTTCTTAATGATGTTTCTGATGAGCTGAGATTTTTCATTTTGATAGAGGCCAATTAATAAGGTTATTTAAATTTTAAATCTAGTGCTTTTGTGTTCTTGCTAAGAAATCATTGCATACTTCACAGTTGCGAAAACATTTTCTTCCCTTTTCATCTAGAGATTTTAAAACTTTAGATTCATGTTTAGATGTATAATCCATCTAAAATTATTTTTATAATAAACAATTTTAAACAATGTACTTTTATGTATTATGATGTATTCTAGAATTTTTTCAGTGGCTATACTTTCAAATGTTTTATCACGTGATGAGATGAGGTTTATGATGAAGCTTTCAAATGTTAGGTTTGTAATATAATCTCCCTTCTGAGCAAACACATTTCTAATCCTACCTCATTGACTAGTTGCCTTGTAAGTTAGCCGAAATGTGATTCAGCTAAAAAATATTGCGCTTTCTGGAATAAAAACAGAAATAAATACCAAGATGAACTGTCAAAGCCACACAACTACATGAAAATTAAACTACTTGCTCCAGAAAGATGTTTGGATGAATAATAAAATGTAAGAAGAAATGAAAAAAACTCTTAGAAACATAAAAATAGACACAACATACCCAAATCCATGGAATGCAGCAAAAGCAATGTTAAAACCAAAGTTCAACACTAAATGCCTACATCAAGAAGATAGAAAGATCTCAAATAAACAATCTAACATCCACCTAAAGGAACTAGAAAAACAAAAACAAACTAATCCCAAAGCTATCAGAAGAAAAAAATAACTAAAATCAGAGCCACGCTAAATGAATTGAGACCCCCCAAAACATACAAAGGATCAGTGAAACAAAAAGTTGCTTCTTTGAAAGAATAAACAAGATTGTTGAACCATTATAGATTAACAAAGAAAAAAGAGAGATGATCCAAATAAGCACGATGAAGAAGAAAAAGGTGACATTACAGTAGATCCCACAGAAATACAGAAGAACTTCAGAGGCTTTTATGAGCATCTCTGTGTGCACAAACTAGAAAATCTAGAGGAAATGGATAAATTCCTAAAAATGTACAACCTCCCAAGATTGATCCATAAAAAAACAGAAACTCTAAATGGACCAATAACAAATAAGGAAATTGAATAAGTAATTTAAAAACCTACCAATACGCAAAAAGAAGCCCAAGGCCAGATGGATTCATAACCAAGTTCTACTAGACATACAAAGGAAGAGCTGATACCAATCCTGCTGAAACTATTCTAAAAAATCGACAAGGAGAGATTCCTCCCTAGCTCATTCTATGAAAGCAGTGTCATCCTGATACAAAAATCTGGCAAAGACACACAATAACAACAGGCCAATATCCCTGAGAAACACAGACAAAAAAAATCCTCAACAAAATACTAGCAAACCAAATTCAGGAGCACATAAAAGTTAATTCACTACGCTCAAGTAGTCTTTACTCTTGGGATGCAAAGTTTTATTCAGCCTACACAAGTCAATAAATGTGATTCACTACATTAACAGAATTAAAAACAAAAACCAAATGATCATCTCAATACATGCCAAAAAAGGCTTTTGATAAAATCCAAACAAACCTTCATGATAAAAACCCTCAACAAACTAGACATTGAAGGAACATACTTCAAAATAATAAGAGTCATCTATGACGAATCCACAGCCAGCATCATACTGAATGAGCAAATGCCTGAAGCATTCCTTTCAGAAACAGGAGCAAGACAAGAATGTCCACTCTTACCACTCCTATTCAATATAGTATTAGAAGTCCTAACCAGAGGAATCAGAAAAAGGGAAGAATTAAAAAAGATCCAAACTGGAAAAGAGGAAGTCAAATTATCCCTCTTCATTGATGTGTGATTTTATACCTAGAAAACCCTAAAGATTCTGCCAAAAGGCTCTCAGAACTGATGAACAACTTCAGTGAAGTTTTAGGATATAAAATCAATGTACAACAATCAGTGGCATTTCTATTCACCAAAAACTTTCAAACAGAGAGGTGAATCAAGAAAGTAACCCCATTTATAATGGCAATAAAAATTAAAATACTGTAACCATAAAGGTGAAGGATCTCCACAAGGAGAACTGCAAAACACTGCTGAAAGAAATCATAGGTGACACAGAGAAGTGGAAGAGCAGTCCATGCTCATGGATTAGAAAAATCAGTATCATTAAAATGTCCATACTGCCCAAAGCAATCTGCAAGTTCAATGCTATTTCTGTTAAACTACCAACATCATTTTTCACAGAATCAGAAAAAATTAAACTTCATATGGAGCCAAAAAAGAGACTGAATAGCCAAAGCAATCCTAAGCAAAAATAATAAAGCTGCTGGTATCATATTATCTGATTTCAAACTATACTACAAGGCTATACTAACAAAAACAACATGGTACTGGTAACAAAAACAGAAACACAGAACCATTGAACAGAATAGAGAACTCGGAAATAAACCCATACACCTGCAACCAACTGATCTTTTACAAAGTTGACAAAAATCAACAATGGGGAAGCAGCTCCCAATTCAATAAATGGTGCTGAGAAAACTGGCTAACCATATGCAGAAAAATGAAACTGGACCGTTATCTCTCACCCAGATACAAAAATTTACTCAAGATGTATTAATGATGTAAATGCAAGACCTCAAACTATAAAAATCCTGGAAGAAAAGGAAATGCCATTCTGGACATTGGCTTTGGGGAAGAATTTATGACTAAGTCCTAAAAAGCAATTACATCGAAAACAAAAATTGACAGTTAGGGTCTAATTAAACTAAAGAGCTTCTGCACAGCAGAAGAAACTATCAACAGACTAAACAGAAAATTTACAGAATGGGACAAAATATTTGCAAACAAAGGACTAATATCCAGAATCTATAGTAAACCTAAACAAATCAACAGAAAAATAACCCCATTAAAAAGTTAGCAAAGGACATGAACATACACTTCTCAAAAGAGGTCAAACAACTATCCAACAAATGTATGAAAAAGTGCTCAACATCACTCATCATCAGAGAAAGCAAATCAAAACCACAATGAGATACCATCTCATACCAGTCAGAATGGCTATTAGTAACTAGACAATAAAATAATAGCTGCTGGCAAGGCTATGTTGAAGGGAATGCTTACACACTGTGAGTGAGAATATAAATTAGTTCAACCACTGTGGAAAGCAATTTGGAGATTCCTCAAGAACTAAAAATAGAACTCCAGTCGACCCAGCAATCTCATTACTGAGTATATACCCAAAGGAAAAGAAATAATTCTACCAAAAAGAAACCTGCATTCATATATTATCACAGAACTATTCACAGTAGCTAAGACATGGAATCAATCAATCAATCAATCAACGGCAGATTGGGTAGAGAAAATGTGGTACACATACACCATGGAATACTATGCAGCCATAAAAAAGAACGAAGTCAGGTCCTTTGGAGCAACATGGATGCAGCTGTAGCCCATTATCCTAAGTGAATTAGCACAGGAACAGAAAACAAAATACCACTTGTTCTCATTTACAAGTGGGAGCTAAATATAGTGTACACATGGACACAAAGATGGGAACAATAGACCCTGGGGACTACCAGAAGTGGGAGGGAAAAAGAGGGCAAGGACTGGAAACTTATCTACTGGATTCTATGTTCACTATCTGGGTGATGGAAAGAAGTCCAAACCTCAGCATCACGCAATATGCCCTTGTAACAAACTTGCACATGTACCTCCTGAATCTAAAATTAAAATTAAAATTAAAATAGATATGCTGCACTTTGTATTCCTAAAGTTAAAAAAGAAAGAGACGTGTGTTTCACATTAATACTCCTTAAAAATGTTTAGCAACATCAAAAATTTTAACAACAATATTAAAAAGTGCAAAATTTTTAGATGTACATAAACATTGTCAGTGATTAGTAATTAGCAAATGTACTGTGTTTTTAAGAGTCATCCCTTTAGAATGGACTTACAATGTCTGAGGAAATACAGATTCAACCACAGATTTCAGGGGAAACATAACTTTATAATCTGAATTACATAAAGCAATTCACAAACCATTTCTTGTTATTTTGTGCCATGGTGAAAACACATCCAGGACCTCAGATTATTTTTATATTAACCTTTTAAAAGATAATGATTTCTGAAGTTGAAACGTGAGAAGAAGTCCATTTCATCACTCCATAATAAAAAGTACTATTTCTGTAAATTAAAGTAAGAAAATGACCAATTTAAGTGGTCTGACATTTGTCATTTTGCATTATGCTCCTTGAAGTTATAGTTTATAAAATGTGTCGATTTTATAATTAAGCAAACAAGTACCAATTTGATATCAGTCTTCACATACACTACTAAACCAATGGCTCTTCCCTGCTGTCTACCTGATCTTATATATTCTAACTTGGTGCTAATGATCTGTAAATATCCCCTCTGCACCTTCCTGCTGTTCACATGCAGACCTGAGTCCAGAGTTAACCCCCTATTTGCTGTTGCTTGCCATCAATGCTGCACCCATACTGGGGAACTGAGGGGAGCTGCGAGGATACAGGGTGCTGGACCCCCAAACCAGCCCCATGGCCTGTGGATAAAATAAGACCCAATTCAGCTGGCACTGGCTGATGCTACTGGAAATCCACATCCTTTCAAATTCTTCCTAAATATTCTAGAGTCCCCAGGAGTGCTGCACCTGCTTCTCTGGACTATACCATCCCTGCCAAATGTCTGTTTTTCCTAATTTAGTGGACTGAGGTGGCAGCTCCTGTTGCTACTGATACAAAAGAAAATCTGTCCTGTCCAGGCCTCCTCTTTCTCCCTACCAAGCGGTGGTGTGCAGGAGCGGTGCACACAGCAGATCCTAGCGTTGGACACCCAGAACACTGCCTCTGTCTACCGCTGCCAAGCCACCAGCACCTGTGCTGCTGATGGCTGGACACCTGGAACAATTGCAGCAAAACCACAGTTTGAGCTTTTATGTACTTTTTAAAATATGGCTTTCCTGTCCTGAAGCGCAGACTGGTTCTGTAGGCACTTGGCTTGGAGAGACTCAAGCAGAAATTCATGCTGTGCTCAGAGCCAGCACTTAGCTCTGCTCTTACCACTGCCCTAACCCATATCGGCAGGTTCCTTCTTTTGTTTTCCTTACACTCAGTCTGTCCTAGAAGTCTCTTCGTTAGCACATATGGAAGGGTCACCAAAGGAGCAATGTCACCAGCACCCCAGGTACTTGAGGCATGATTGTCGCATTAGTATGTCCTGGGGCTTGGAGAAAAACAGACCCGCACCAAACACTCGTCTGGGAACACAGAAACATCAAAGTCCCTCATCCGTACACCTGCCACTTGACCCTGTTTCCTCTGGCTTTCTTCCCTGGTTCTAATCCCCAGCTGCTAACTGCAGTCTCTCTGAAGCCCTCTGCTTTTCCATTTCCAGAGGATGTGCTCTTTGGGCTCTGGCTGTGGGCAGTTCTCTCAGCCACTGGTTCCACATTCTTCACACTCTGCAGCCCTCCGAGTCTGAAAAGCTTCGACTCTAACATATACCATCCTTGGGGAACCACATTTACCCGGGAGGCAGGCAGTTCTGCGCACCTGAAACTCCTGTCAGGAGGACCCACCCAGGGGCTTCCTTGCAGAGGAGACCTCTCCAGGCCTCAGTGACTGTTCCAGACAGTCCCTCCCTCAATGCTTCATTTCTGGGAGGAAGCACAGTCCTGGAAATATTGCCCCATCTCCACCTATAGAAGCCTCATTTGTGGTGGAAAATGGGTAAAGGCATGAGAGCTTTGCAGGGAAAAAAGGTCTGCAGGAGGAACTCCTCTAACCTTAGCTTTTTAATGGGGAAGACTAGACCCTACAGAGAAGGTGCTATTGTGAAATCACTTCATGTGCAACTCAAAGGATTTGTTGTTTTAATTTGAATAGAAAATGGCCAGTAAAATTATGGTTCGAGAAACACTGTGAGTTTGAAATAATTATGCTTCACCTTCTAAAAGATCTCAACTGCTCTCTGCAAGTAACTCCTTAAAACTGGGAGATAAGCTCATCAGTTGGCACGGTCAGATAACGTGGAACTCACCCGAGCTGAAATGAGCCTCTCGCCTCCGTTGGGACTTTGTTGGCAGTACCTGTGGGGCTCTGGCCTTAGGACTCCCTGTGTGGGAACACAAAATAGATGGAGCTCACCTTTGAAAAAAAGGACTGTCCGCTTCTCTACTTAGATAATGCCAGCATAAATCATATACGAGAGCTGTGAACACAGTACAGCGACTCCTGGTAGAACTTCCGTTTCTCCTCCGTAATCAGCCCCACGCAGTGTATCTGATGGAAGGCTCCTACCTGGCTGGAGAGTCACTGGCATCTGGGGAGAGGCTGCTGCAGCCCCTCCCAGCTCGTCCACTGTTATTGGGACACCATTCTTCCTTCCAGCCCTTCGGTCCTCACTGGGCTTCCCAGTCTCTCATATCTAAATGTTACCTTTCGTTTCAGTATAGCTTTACCAACGAGGGATGCAGCCCTCTTCAAACCCTCTTCTGAAAAGGGGCTGTTTTCTGCCAGGATCCACACTCTTGGCCTTGCGTCCACAGTGTGGACTTTCCAATGGATGCCTCCTTGTCCTGACACCTGGTCTCCCTACCCCCTCTTGCCTCCAGCATGGTTCTTGTGACCAACCCACCCCCTACAACAAATGCATTCCCAGGGGTCTCCACCTGAGCATTACAGCTGTGATGTGGGGAGGCCCTGCCCATTGTAGGATGTTCAGTAACAGCCCTGGCCTCCATGCCCTAGAGGCCACTAGCACCCCTCCCTCAGGCCAGGAACACACTGACAGTGCTCCACCTCAGCTCCAGCACACATCTCTCACTGTGAGGGGTAGTAGTGGAGCCCACTCGGGCCCATGCACAGGCTGGGAGAACCAAGGGCTGCCAGGTTAGCATATGTTTGTAGGGGTAGGGGGCTGTCCAGGAGCCTGTGGGCCAACACCTCCACCCCTTTCTCAATATTGACCACCTCTTGCATAGGGTCCAGCTTGAAAATGTTTGCCTTGGTGCTTATGATCTTGTGTAACTGCAATTGTCCCAAAGGCAGTAGCTCGGGACAACATGGCTATACATTTTACATCCACTGTCGGGTGGGCCACATTCTATTAAAGGAAGTCATTTAAAAATCCCAATTCATGGAATCATGCACCCACTGGTTGATAGGCTTCACTTCAAATACATGACTAGAAGACACGAAGCTGATCATTTCTGAATATATGTGACATGAAGATGTAGATTCTAGGATATTAATGCTTTTCTCTGTTTCTTACATGTGCCTGTGCCTTGCTGATCATTCTAAATGTTTGCATGATGTTGCTTGGTGGCTAAGCCATTGAATACTTTAGTTAGGCAGTTTTACACTTCAGTAAAATGAATTAAATGCAACTTAAATTAGCAACTTTCCAGAAAATGAAGTGTAGTTCATGATCAAGCTGCAACTTCATTTTATGCCAACTATTTATTGGTTTTCTGCTGCATGGTCATTTTATTACCTGAAAGATATTAGAAAGATGTGTATAACAAAAATATTATAGAAAGAAAGAAATTGTTTTCTCAATATTCCTGTTACTTAAATTAAGACACATGCATGCACACACACACACACATAGACATGGAGAGAGAGCCCAAGAGAGCTCTCTACATTCAGTCATGCTGCATCTCCAGGTGGCTTTATCTCAGCCAAGGGAGGATGATCGCTGTGATCATTATGCTTTTCCCTTGACCATGATCCAAATTTAGCCAGACACTGAGACAGATGAATGGTTCATCCATCATGATCAAATTGGAAAACATAGTGGAAAGGTGGCCTTTTTATCTCCAAATGTCTAGTTCTCTTTCCAAGTAGCCTCACTTATTCATACCCATGCAAATGAGATGGACGTGGAGATGTATTTGGAAATTCACAGTATAGTTCCAAATTCAGAGATGTTGGGACACCAAGGAAGGATTCCAACCAGAAATGGTTCTTAAAATATCAAGAAACTTTCAGTTAAAAATATTTGTATTCCCCAGGGAAATAAAATCTACCTAATAGTGAAACTATGTTTTAGCATACTAAAGAAGATAAATCTGAAAATAAAAAGAAATATAATTATTAACACAGACGTGGAAGCATAAAAAGAAATGTTCCAAGTTCAACCTTGAAACATTGTGTAGGCACAGATCTCTGGTGTCAGCTATGTGCCTGTGGGCCCAAGAAAGACTCTCTGCCCATGCCTGGAAGCTGCTTTCATCTCTGTACCCACTGCACTGCATCCCTCTCCCATGCCGTGCAGAGAGAGCTGCATGGCAGGAGGGCACCCATTCTCATTGTCCTGGCTGCATTTAATGGCTCTTCAAGACTTCCTTTTGAGTGTAGAAGGAAGGATAGAGTTGGTTTTATTTGCCTTTGAATCTAGGAAATACAGTGGTCAGTACAGATAACTGTCAAATGCAGAGGTCTTTTGTGCAGAATGACAGTGATGGTTTTAAAGCCTGGTTTTCAATGGGCAGCCAGCTCTTCCCACTGGCCAGCCTTAACCTTTCACCTGGGTTTTCATAGGACTGCCCCTTTGGGGAATGTGAGGGAGTCACTCCCCTCTGAGTGCAAGTGGAGATCTCACATAAGAGGGTGACGTCTGTTCCATCAGTCTCAGAAGGAAGACAGTCTTAACCTGTCAAACGGACATGGTTGGCTGGTGATTCTGAACGAAACCCACCTCCTCCCCACAAACGTCCCCCAGAAGAGGTCCCCATCACAGCACAGCTACTGGAAGAGCTGTTGTCAAATCATACTTCCCATCAGTAACATCAGTGGCCTTTGTCGTATCCAGATGCACTAAGAATACATCAGATTCGAAAAATTAATAAGCTAAGAAAAGCTTTTGACAATGCAGTTTTCAGAGCTCAAATGTCCCCTTTTCTTTCCATCTGGGCCAGCACAGTGTTCATTAACTTGACTATGCATCTTACCCTAATGTTTACCATGCACTAACTATAAAACCTTGGAACATTTTGCAATATATTTACACTCAAGATACTGTGTGCACATGAAAAGTATCAAATATCATTGTGCAGGCGCCACTGGAAGCAGTTCCAAGGAAAGCTTGAGTCACAGGACCAACAAACATTTCATGAGCATCTTCTGCACAGCAGTCGTTGCACCAGAGGCAGCACAGGATAGCGAACCAGCAGCCGCTCTGGAGCCAGGCAGACGTGGATTTGAATTCTGACCCTATCACCTGTGATGTTAGGCACAGTTCCCCCCTCTCTGAATCCCAGTTATCTAAGATCATAACATTACCCACTTCCCAGGATCTACATAAGGACTTAAACAGAGAGCAATGTTTATAGACTTTATAGCTGGTGCTAGCACTAAATGGCCATTTCCCTTCTCCTTCTATAGGAGCTGGGAGTGTAAGAAAATATAACAGTCCCCAAGCTCTCAGGAAGTTGCAGCTCTTTGGGAGAGATAACGCATGAATAGAATTCACAGAATACAAAGCAATCAGTTGTGGGGGCAGTTACTATGTAAAAGCTGGAAATTAAAATTATTCAAATATCAATGGCAACCTAAAGCACATAATCATACCTCCAACAAGGTCTGAGATCTGTTATCAGCTTCCTGTGAGAAACCCTCCTCCTCGGGCTTAGAGTTCCTGTGTGTAGACACGTTACACAATGCCTACCACATGAGTTCACCAGCATCTGCTCTTGACATGGGATGAGTTCCCAACCGTCCTTTAATGGGGTCTTCCCTTTCCTCTTCCTACTACTGCCTCACCTGTGACAAGGGAAGAAAGACTCACTGCTGTTGTAGCTCAACAAGGAGCAAAAGCCTGTCCCTTGCAGAGGAGGAGTCACCCCACATCTTTAGTCACAAGCTGTGGGGGACAGAGGGGTGACCTTCTGTGGGGGCCAAGGACCCTGAGGCGCATCCTGAGCTCAGACCATGGGAAAGGGACAATAAGACATTTGCCTGCTCCTATTCTGTCCTCTGTCCGGATATTACTATGTTGATGATTAGGTTGAACTATGTAAAACTGATGATTTTTGATCTACAAAAAATGGCTCATCACGTGATCCTGCCTGTTCACTCCTGCCTAGCTACTGAAGCTCATCTCCTACAGACAGGCATCTCCCTGACTGGCCTGCTGGGTTAAAAGCCCCCTGGGAATCCCCAGCACAGCCTGAAAGCTGAACACTGCACTGACTTCACTGTGTTGAAGTGATGAGTGCTTCGGATGCCTCATTCTTAAATCCTTTAACAGAACACAGGGGCTTCTGAAAGGGCTACTCCCTGTTTCCAAATCAGTGATGAGTGATTTTAAAACTACCTAAGATAGGTTCAACGTTAGTTCTCAACAAGACTGAGTAGTTAAAATAACACAAACAATCTATCCACTTAGGTTATTTCATACACACACACACACATTTGTAAAGTAATTTTGCGATTAAAATTTTAATATGCCAATGCTTTGAATAAAGACCAGCTCTAGCCATCAGTTTCATTAAAAAATTATTCATTAAATTTACCAACATTCTATATGCTTATGGTGTACAACATGATGTTTTGAAATATGTCTACATTGTGGAATGGCTAAATCAGGCTAATTAACATACTTATCCTTTTTTGTGGTGAGAACACAAAATCTACTTGCTTAGCAATTTTCAAGTATACAATACATCATGATTATGGTCACCATGGTGTACAGTAGATCTGAAATTATTCCTTCTGTCCAGCTGAAATTTTGTATCTTTTGACCAACATCTCCCCATTCCCCCACCCCCTGGCTTCTGGCAACCACCGTTCTACTCTCTGCTACTATGAGCTTGATATTTTTAGATTTTAGATATTTTTGGAGATCATGAGGTGCTTGTGTTTTGTGCTCATCAGCCTCCTTAGTTGGGAAGAGTGGAGAGGGACTTAAGTGTGACCTTGGGCCTAATTACAGTGTTTCTGGAACCTAACAATGTATTCTACAAGATTTAGGCTAGAATAACTTCCCTTTACTAATCTACTTAAAACAAACAAATGCTCTACCCTTGATTGAACATAAACCAAGCTCACCCCTCTGAAGTCCTTGCATTAATAGAGTATTGGGTTTCCGCAAACAACCTCTGTTTTTAGCCACTTAGCTGATGATCCAAGGTAGAAGGCACTATGCCCATTTTCCACAGCAACCAACTTCCAGGAAGAATGTGCTTAGTAGAAGTAAATAGCAGACACAGGGGCGGCCCAATGACACATCTATTTTGAGAGCAGTTGACCTAGATGTTCTAACACTGCAATTAGGACAGATGCTGGCCTGCACTGGGCTCTCTCAGACTATGTGTAGATGGGCTGGGTGGGGTACATGCTATTGGCCAACAGCAGTTTAGGGCCAGGGTCCTCTGGGGTGGTCCTGGGCTCTGAGATGAGACTCTGGTCTCAAGAGTGAGGGAAGCCAAAAACTCTGCAGTTTTGCAGGAAGCCAGAGTCTCTGCAGTCAGACCCTAGGTTTGAATCCTGGGTTCACCACTTAGCTGTTTAATATTAGGCAAGTTATTAACCTTCTGCACTTCAGTTCTCGGATCACCAAGCTAGAGAGATCAATAATAAGGATAACGATGTGCTTCATGTAAAGAGTCTGACCTGCTTCCTGGCTCACAGTGAGAGCACAACTACAGTGTCCGCCTTATCCAAGCAGGATATGTCCCAAGATCCCCGGTGATGCCTGAAATCATGAATAGTACTGAGCCCTCTCTATACAGTACTATACATGAATTTTTTTCCTTATTCACCATTTTATTGATTGAAAATTCATTCTTACCCTGGATCTTAGTATCCTCAATATACTTTTTTTTAAAAAAAAAATTCTATGTCAAGAACTTTAACCTTTCACTTAATGGAAGCACTTTATGACTTCTCTTTGGCACATCCAAATTGCTACGCTTGAGCTATTCAAATTGCTACTGAAATCACTACTCTTGAGCATTGGGGCCATTAAGTAAAATAAGGATGACTTGAACACAAGCAATGTGATTCTGCAATAGTTGATCTGATAACCAAGACTGCTATGAAGTGAGTCACAGTGGGTGTCATAGACAGTGTGGAGACACTGAAGAAGGGGAGGATTCACATCCAGGTGGGATGGAGTAAGGTGGCTCGAGTTTTCTTTGCACTAGTCAGAATGGCTCACAATTTAAAACTTATAAATTGTTTATTTCTGGAAGTTCCTATTTTATATTTTTGGAACACAGTAGGCCACAGATAACTAAAACCTTGGAAAGTGAAACCTCAGAGAAGGAGAACTACTGTGGTGATAGCCATATGGAATGAAGAAAAATCACTTATGAAGATGGGATAGAATTGGAAAATTGGCCCACTCCCTTGATGCTACTGTTGCCATAGAAATGTAAACACCATTAAAAGCTTTCTCTTCTACAAAGAAATGTAATACCATCACAAAGAAGAGAACATTCTTCATATAATAATAAAAACATGCACTTTCCTCATTAGTTTAGAAGTAACCTTAGTTGAAGTTGTATATGCCCCCTGGACTTGTGATTTCTTATCTGATGTCTTTACGCACATAACTAAGTGATTCTCCAGGGATAACAGGACTAATATGAACATTCACTGACTGTTACTGTATAGGCACACCTCACATATTTTTAATGCTCACACGTTATGAGCTTTAAAGCTAGGAGGTAGGTGACTCCTAGCTGTCACCATTTTATGGGACACAGAGGTGGGAGGTAGTGAGTCCCTCGGCCACGCAACCTGTAGATGACCTGAACTCCAATGTGCCTGCTTTGTGTGCTCACACGTCACACCCACACTGGGCTCCCGCCATAGCGAACACACACATTCTTCATTGTCTGCCTTGTGTTGTGTGAATTCTTCATCTGCCTGTATAAGGTGCAGAATAAGAGGGATAAATACTCTTAATCAGACCTCACAAAGAACCCTCCTGCAAGCCAGGGGGCTTTATTGTGTGACCACATGGTGAAACATGGTTTGGCCAGGAAACTCCAATGCTGGGATTTCACTCCACTATGCCTAACCGGATTTCAAATTCTCATCCCTAAAATACACTGTGAGCCTTGATGACACCCAGTTGTGCTCCAAGGAGAAAACAAACAAACAAGTTTTTGGACAGGACACTTTAAGTTCTAGACTCTTCAGACCCTTTCTACTTGTCCTGAGATAACAAGTGTTGGCTATTTCACATTTTTTTTTCTTTGATCCAGAACCTTAAGCTTTTTAATATGTTTGGCAACTTCCGCACCTTTTGGTCTCCTTGGGATATAGCAACTCTTCCTCATCCGGAAGCCCAAAGGGCCAGAGGATCATTTTCCCCACTCCCCTTGCACCTGGGGCATAGGCAAACGTCCTATTTAGCAAAGGTGTGTCACCAGGGCAAAATCAGTGAAGCATCCATTCCAAGGGGTTTTAGCATCAGGGTGGCAGTAATATCCTGTTTCATGGGTGGCACTTGCCATTGACCCACAGCATCAGTAGAGGTAGCTGGCTGCAGCATCCAGGGTTCAGCAGCAGTGATGATGGCATTGGACTAATTCTGTGGTGTGCTTTTACTTGTAATTTTGGCTACTCAACCCACCTTATATCCTGGCAAATCTCTAATTCATTCTCTAAACTACTGAGTCTTGTTGTGACCTACCTTTCTTTTGCTTAACCCATGTGATCAATTATTCACCTCAGTGTATCTATGTCCTTGCTACGTGAATATGTAGCTTTTCCCAGCATGAAGTGGAATCTATTTCCCTATCCCTTAAATCTTATTCTTCTGATTTGCTTAGGCCAAAAGAAAGTGTCAGGTATTTAGTAATTTCTACTCTCAAGACAGGGTCACAAGAAGACTTAGAAGCTCTCCACTAAGTGTCTTAGGAATCTTTTCAGCCACAATATGAATGTGCCTTGGCAACTCTGTTGGGCAGTGAACAACCTTGTCATCCAGAGGTAAGAAATCCCAGCTGAGGCATTCTACATATGATAGCTGACTGCTGTCTCACAGATTAAAAACAACAATAAAATGAGTCCAGCACAAATTGCCAGCCCACTGAGTCATGAGCTACATCACTGATTCTTGTTTTGTGGCACTATCTTTTGGAGTGGTTTGTTACACAGTAAAAGCTAATCGTTAAATTCAACCTGAGTTGCTTTCTGTTATTTACATCTAAGAACCTCAACTACCTTCTTAAAGTGTTGGGATAACAGGTGTGAGCCACCGCACCCGGCCTCATCCAGGATTTTTATAGTTTGAGATCTTACGTTCAAATCTTCAATCCATCTCGAGTGAATTTTTGTATTTGGAGAGACATAAGGGTCCAGTTTCATTCTTCTACATATGGCTAGCCAGTTTTCCCAGCACCATTTATTAAATAGGGTATCCTTTTCCTATAGTTTGTTTTTGTCGATTTTGCTGAAAATCAATTGGGTGTAGGTGTGCGGCATTATTTCAAGGATCTTTATCCTGTTCCATTGGTCTATGTGTCTATTTTTGTATCAGTACCATGCTGTTTTGGTTACTGTAGCCTTGTAACATAGTGTGAGGTAGGGTAATGTGATGCCTTTGATATTTTTCTTTTTGCTTAGGATTGTCTTGGCTGTTGTGGCTATTCTTTGGTTCCATATAAATTTTAGAATACATTTTTCTAAAGTGTCCAAAATGACATTGATAATTTTATAGGGACATCACAGAATCTAGAGACTTATTTGCACAGTATAGACATTTTAATGATATTGATTCTTCCAAACCACGAGCATAGAATGTCTTGTTTCATCTATAATTTCTTTCAGCAATTTTGTAGTTCTCCTCATAGAGCTCTTTCACCCCTTGGTAAGATGTATTCCTAGGTATTTCATTTTGGTTTTGTGTGTGTGTGCATGTACGTGTGTGTGTGTGTATTATACATGGGATTACATTTTTGATTTGGTTCTCAGCTTATTGGCATGTGGAAATGCTACTAACTTTTGTATGCTGACTTTGTATCCCGAGATTTGGCAGAATCTTTAGGGTTTCTAGGTATAGAATCATATCTTCAGTGAAGAGAGATAATTTGACTTCCTCTTTTCCAACTTGGATGTTTATTTATTTCTCTTGCCTGATTGTTCTGGCTAAGACTTCCAGTGATATGTTGAATAGGCGTGGTGTGAGTGAACATTCTTGTCTTCTTTCCATTCTTAGGAGGAATACTTCCAGCTTTAACCCATTCAGTATGATGTTTGCTGTGGGGTTGTCATAGATGCCTCTTATTTTGAGTTATGTTCCTTCAATGCCTAGCTTGTTGAGGTTTTTTCTCATAAAGGAATGTTGGTTTTTATGCTTTTCCTGTGTCTATTGGGATGATCCTATCATTTCTGTTTGTTTTTAATTCTGTTTATGTAGTGAATCACTTTTATTCATTTGCATATGTTGAACCATCCGTCATCCCAGGAATAAAGCCCATATGATTGTGGTGAATTCACTTTTTGATGTGCTGCTGGATTCAGTTTACTAGTTTTTGTTGAGAATTATGTTGAGGATTTTTGCACCTATGTTCATCAGGGATATTGGTCTGTAGTTCTTTTCTTGTTGAGTCTTTGCCAGATTTTAGTATCAGGATGATACTGGATTCTTGGACTGAGTTAGGAAGGAGCCCCTCCTTGACAATTTTTTGGAATTGTTTCAATAGGATTGGTACCAGCTCTTCTTTACATGTCTGGTACAATTCAGCTGCAAAGTCATCTTAATTAGGGCTTTTCAGGGTTGTTGGCACGTTTTTTATTACTGATTCAATTTCCTTACTTGTTATTGATTTGTTCAAGATTTCTGTTCCTTTCTGATTCAATCTCAAGAGGCTGTGTGTTTCTAGGAATTTATCAGTTTTCTCTAGATTTTCTAGTTTGTATCCATAGAGACGTTCATAGTCTCTGAGGATCTTTGTTTCTGGGGGGTTGGTTATAATGTCACCTTTGCCATGTTTTATTGTGCTTACTTGGATCTACTCTTGTTTATCCTTTCAAAGAACCAGCTTCATGTTTCATTGATCTTTTTGTGTGGTTGTTTTGGTCTCAATTTCATTTAGTTGTGCTCTCATTTTAGTTGTTTCTTTTCTTCTGCTGGCTTTGGGTTTGGTTTGTTCTTGTTCTTCTAGTTCCTTCAGGTACAGCATTAGGTTGTTAATTTTAAATCTTTCTATTGTCTTGATGTAGGTGTGTAGCACTATAAACTTTCCTCTTAACACTGCTTTATACCACATCCCGAGATTTTGGTACGTTATGTCTTTATTTTATCTTGTTCCAAATAATTTTTTATTTCTGCCTTAATTTTATTATTTACTCAAAATTCATTCAGAAGCAAGTTGCTTAGTTTCCATGTATTCATGTGGTTTTGAGAGTTCCTCTTGTTAATGCTTTCTATTTTCATTCCACTGTGATGAGAAGATGCTTGGTATAATTTTGATTTTTTTTTAATATGTTAATACCTGTTTTAAGACTAAGCAGGTGGTCAATCTTAGAGCATGTTTCACATGCAGATGAGAAGAAAGTCTATTCTGTGGTTGTTGAGTGGAGTATTCTGTAAAAGTCTGTTAGCTCCAAAAAATCAAGTGTCAAATTTAAGTCCAGAATTGCTTTGTTCATTCTCTGTCTCGATGATCTGTCTATTGCTATCAGTGGAATATTGAAGTCCATCATTATTATTGTGTGGCAGTCAAAGTATTTTCTTAGGTAAAGAAGTAATTGTTTTTTAAATCTGGGCACTCCAATATTGGGTGTATATATATATATATATTTAGGATAGGTAAGTCTTTTGTTAAATTTAACCCTTTATCATTATGTAATGCCTTTTTTGTCCTTTTCAACTGTTGTTGGTTTAAAGTCTCTTTTATCTGATATAAGAATAGTGAACCTGGTTCGTATTGTTTTTTATGTGTATGATAGATCTTTCTCCATCCCTTTACTTTGAGCATATGGGTGTCATTACACATGAAATGGGTCTCTTAATTAAAGTAGAAGTTTGGGTCTTCTTTTTTAACCAACTATCCACCCTGTGTCTTTTAAGTGGGACATTTAGACAATTTATAGTCAAGGTTAATATTGATATAATATTATCAATATTTTTGTTCCTATCATGATATTAGCTGATTGTTTTGCAGTCTCCATTGGGTCTGTGGGTTATGTACTTATGCGTATTTTTGTAGTAGCAGGTATTGTTTATTTCCATGTTTAGACCTCCCTTAAGCATCTCTTGTAGGGCTGGTATGGTGCTGTATCTTTTTTTTTTTAACCTTGGGAAAGGTGATTATTTTAAATAAATCCAGTAAATTATTGTTAATCATGAACTTCATATTCCTGAATGAGCTTGTTCACTAAAATTCATTTGTACCCCCCAGTCAATAGTTGCAGTGGTTAGTGAAAGTGTCCTGTCTACAATCTAGTAAGTGCCATGCTTTAGATTGTTTTTTGTTGTTGCTTTTGCATTTTTCTTTTTTATTTTGGTAATTTTCCTATTTAAAATGACACCAACCATAATGCTGAAGTGCTGGCTAGTGTTCTTAAATACAAGGAGGTGGTGATGTGATTTATGGGAAAAATATGTATGCTAGATAGGCTTTGTTCAGACATGAGTTATAGTGCTGCTGGCTGTTAGTTCAGTGTCAATGAATTAACAATATATATTAAATACAGAGTCTTTCAACCAAAACACAAATATAACAATTTTATGTATTGATCAGTTGATGAAAATATGACCAGAGGCTGAGAGGAACCTACCCCTCTGAAACAATGATTTAGAGGGTATTTCCCCTAGAAATGATGATTCAATATTCAGTAATTCAGTATTTTTGGTGACTTAACAGATCATAGCTAACATACATAATAAGAACAAACTGTGTATTATATGCCATTCAGTCAATTGTCATTTATTGATGTCTACATAACTAACTAACAAGTGACTTCAGGTCCATTTTAAGGCAGGCTGAAAAGTTGTATATTAAATTAGATTCTGGAACTCAGAAATATAATCATAGATTAAAAGATCTAAATGAATTCTCCTGTTGTCTTAATTTCTCATTTACAGATAACAATACCAAGGCCCAGAGAAGTAACATGCCCAAGGTGACACAAGCAGAGGTCCAGTTACTCTCCATCTGCTGCTTTCTTAATTATACTATATGTCATGTAAAATCTTCTAAATCATCCTGGAGCATTCGGACTGGTGAATTTTAGAAGCATGCTATCTTAACAATGTACCTTGGGGTCCATATTATGACACACTGTATTAATCCGTTTTCATGCTGCTGGTAAAGACATACCATACCCGAGACTGGGAAGAAAAAGAGGTTTAGTGGACTTACAGTTCCATATGGCTGGGGAGGCCTCACAATCATGGTAGAAGGCAAGGAGGAACAAATCACATCTTACATGGATGGTGGCAGGCAAAAACAGAGAGGGAGTTTGTGCAGGGAAACACCTGCTTTTAAAACTGTCAGATCTTGTGAGACTCATTTACTAGCACAAGAATAGTGCAGGAAAGGCTCATCTCCATAATTCAATCACCTTCTACTGGCTTCCTCCCACAACATGTGGGAATTGTAGGAGTTAAAATTCAAGATGAGATTGGGGCGGGAGGGACACAGCCAAACCATATCAGAGACCAATGGTCAGGTTTATTAAAGTTCAGAGAAACATTATTCTCCAGTGCCTTCTTCTGACTTAAGGGCAGTTCCTATTTGATTAAGATACTTTACTAGAGCAAAATGGCAAAGTATGCAACTTCAAATTCACATCCATCATAGAAACATTTTTTAAAAAGCAGAAATTGCCAAAACAACTTTGTCAGAGTTCTGGATAGTAGTCACATTTTAACGGCAACTAAAATAAAGTGTAATAAAAAAGGAACTTAAGAATAAAAATCTTTGTCAAAACACTAGCTAAAAGCAAGTTAAGAAACAGAGACTTTATGTAACCACACATGACAAGGAATACAGTTTTTGAAAAAATAGTTTGGAGAAAGTGATTAAACAAATAGACAACTGCAGAAGTCTACAATAAAAAACCTGAAACTCTGGAGAAAAGGAAAATATAATTATCAGTTACCACATTATAATATTCAAATCTCTGGATTTCAACAAAAGATCAGAAGGCATTCAAGAAACAGGAAAATATGGCCAATTTCCAATAAATAAATAAATTGATGGAAACGATCATTGAGGAAGCACAGAAGATATCAGACTTACCAGGCAAAGACTACAAATTGATTTCCTTAAATATTCTCAAAGAGCTAAAGGGAATCAAGAAAATAATTTATGAACAAAAGAAAACTATCAGTAAAGAGGCAGAAATTAGTAAAGGGAACCTGGAGCTGAAGTATGCAATAACTAAAATTTTTAAATTACTAGAGGCTTCAACCACAGAATTGAGCAAACAGAAGAAAGAATAAGCAATCGAATATAGAACAATTGAAATTATCCAGTGTAAAGAGCATAAAGAATAAAGAAAAGTGAACGCAGCCTAAGTGATCTGTGGGACATTATCAAGCAAATTGACATATGCATTATTGGAGTCTTAGAAGAATAAGAAGGAGAGAAAAGAACAGAAAAAATATTTGAGGAAATAATAACCAGTTCCTCACAAATTTCCTGACAACCATGAATGTACACATCCAAGAAGTTCAACAAGCTCCAAGTATTATAAACCCAAGAGTCACACTATAATATATTCACAATATATAATTCACAAAATAAAGTTAAGACACATTGTAATCAAGCTATAAAAAGTCAAAGACAAAGAGAATTTTGAAAGCAGTAAGAGAAAAGCAGTCCTTCGTGTACAAAGTATTCTCAGTAAGATCAACAACCAGTTCTCAATACAAACCATGGCAGCTAGAAGGTAGTGAGATGACATGTTAACAGTGCCAAAAGAAGAAACTGTCAATCATGAATTCTTTATCTGATGAAACTGTACTTCAAAACTAGAGGTAAAATTAAGACAATCCCAGATAAACAAAAGCTGAGTGATTTATTTGCCAATAGACCTTCCCTACAAGAAATGCTAAATTGAGTCCTTCAGAAATAAAAAAGCAATTGACAGTGACCTGAAGAACAAAGATATAAAGATTTCTGGTAAAATGAACTGCATAGGTAAACATAAAGGGCAGCATTATTGCATTTTTTTGTTTGGAAATACACTTTTTATTTCTTACATGATTGAAAAGTATAAACATATAAAAAATAATCATGTCGTTGTTATTTAGCAGACATTGTATTCTCAAGCCAAAAGAGTCACATGTGCATACAATGTTAAGATAAAAAGGGTAAAGGCCTTTTATAGTTAACTACTTAAAAAAAAAAAAAAATACCATTGAGTACTTTGTTTTTAGTGTTCATAAAAATCCATGGAACTTTAGGAAAAGCTATTCAGGGCTGAGTTTCCTTTGATAGGTTTTATTCCAAATCAACTTTGTCAATGTTTTAGTAATTTATTTTCCAGGGATAAAATGGTCCTTTGCAGTCAGTGACAGTTAGATTTTATTGAACTCACTAAACAATACAGAAAAAAATCCAGTGTTGTTTCAGTGCATTTCAACCAACTTCAACTGAGTTGAGAACTTCATAATATTATTTTAAAAATAAGTGGTTTAACTGCAAGAAAGGGGGAATTAAAGTGATGCTGAGGCCAAGCACGGTGGCTCATGCCTGTAATCCCAGGACTTTGGGAGGCCGAGGTGGGTGGATCACGAGGTCAGGAGATGGAGACCATCGTGGCTAACACGGTGAAACCCCGTCTGTACTGAAAAAATACATATATATACAAAAAATTAGCCAGGCATGGTGGCAGTCACCTGTAGTCCCAGCTATTCAGGAAGCTGAGGCAGGAGAATGGCGTGAACCTGGGAGGTGGAGCTTGCAGTGAGCAGACATTGCACCACTGCACTCCAGCCTGGGCAACAGAGTGAGACTCTGTCTCAAAAAAATAAATAAATAAAAAATAAAGTGATGTTGAGAACAAGGTTTTTAAATGTACTAATTGTATCTAGGTTTTCATAGGCGGCCTTCATCTTGAACCTTCCTTATACTTCCTTTCTGTTTAACACCCTGCTCTATGTCATACTTAAAGGGATATAGTTATCACTAAAATGGACAGAGTGGGTTAATTTTAAGAAGACCTTAGGGCGTGAAACTCAAATTGTATATTAGTATAATCAATGACTGCATCTGATCCCACATTTTTGCTTCTATCTTTAACATACACTGTCACTTAGGGTTTTTTCTTTGATATTTCTCCTCAATTTTCATAATTAAGAAACAACTCTCTATCAAAGATTTTAAACATAAAATACACTTTCATTTACAATTGAGAATGTTGGACATGAATTTACACATATCCATCATCATATATGGAAATTTGGCATTGTAATGCTCATTAGAATGAACAAAAACATGTAACTGAATTCTTGTTCCTTATCATTAATATTTATTCCTGATTGGTTCAGTTACATATATAGCAGGATAGAAACACATACAGATGTTTCTCAACTTATAATGGCAGTACCTCCTGACAAGTCCATTAAAATTGGAAAATATCATAAATCAAAACTGTGTTTAATAAACCTAACGTACTGAACATCATAGCTTAGCCTAAACTATTTTAAACGTGCTCAGAACACTTACATTAGCCTACAGGTGGGCAAAATTATCTAATACAAAGCATATTTTTTAATAAAGTGCTGAATATCTCATGTAACTTACTGAATACTGTACTTAAAGTAAAAAATAGAATGGTTCTCATGCATTCAAATAATGCATACTTGTAGTACAGTTTCTATTGAATGTCCGTCAATCTTGCACTATTGTAGCTACATGTAGATGGTCTCAACTGAGACACAGAAATGTTTGGCACCCCACTGGAAGTTGAGCAACATCTGTGGTTTTCAAGTATTTTAACAATGTTGAAGACCTTGTCTATATACCCTATCACTCTTAAAGAAACTGTTTTGATAGGGATTGAGCTTTGGATACCTTATAAAGGTGAACAATAGCACTCCATACAGATCAGTCTCATAGTCAAAGGGGAGCACCCCTATTCCTAACTTTATTCTTTACAAGACCTTGGCTCATCTTAATAATTTATATAATTAACTCTTGGCTTGTGGGGCCTTCCCGGTTGTGATTGCAAGTAAGCAACTTGCACTTGGCACTTTTTATGTGCAAATAGGCTAGCTCTCGCTCTCTCTCTTTCCCTATTTTTGATCCCTACTTAATTTTTTAGAATTCAAAAAGTGAATCGATATTTTATCCAGTGTTGTTGAACTGTCTCTGGGATTAAATATATTCATAGGATATCATTTAGGAAGGAAGGAATGAAGGAAGGAATGAAGGAAGGAAGGAAGGAAGGAAGGAAGGAAGGAAGGAAGGAAGGAAGGAAGGAAGGGAGGGAGGGAGGGAGGGAGGGAGGGAGGGAGGGAGAAATTTAGAACTCTCATTCCATGTTCCCCAAGCTAGTTGACATAAACCTAAAACACTTTCTCCAGAAACAGTATCAGTGTCCTATCTCGAAAATGCAGAAGCTATTCTACACATTGTCCAGAGATTAAGTGTCCCGCCAAACTTTCACAATCTCCCAATTTTCTCTTTCTCTCTACAATGGGTAGCATCTTGCACCTTCACCCCACTCCCTACAACCAGCCCTGCCTACTCCACATTCTGCCTCTCCTGGGAATCCCTAGACCTCACAAGACCAATCAGAGAGGAAAGAAGCTTCACTGTTCCATGGGACTGTGGGAGCCTAGCCAGGAGTAATGCCACTGAAGTCAGGCAGACCTGGATCTTGCTCAAGGTCAACACTTAACAGCTATGTGATGTTAGACTTAGCCTGTCTAAGCCTCAGTGTTCTCATTTGTAAAGAGTAATAACAATGAGGCTACTTGAGAATGTAATTAGATAAGCCATGTAAACTATTCAGGGCACTATCTGGCATAGAGTAAGAACTAATCATGCATATAATTTTTTAACTTTCAGGCTTGGGATTATTACTAACATTACCATTATCTACTGCCACATACATTCATTCTACTTACTGTATTTGTAATTTGAACTCATTATTTGCATCCTCCTCTTCTCCCAGGCTTTCACAAAATGACAATGCCATACAGTAGATCTAAATGTCCAGCCAGTCTCACAGACCTGGAAAGAAATACATAGTCCTGGGACAATAATCATTCTGTAAAGAAAGAGAATTATTTATAACCCCAGAGTGGGAAAGGTCTTTCTAATGCTGCCTCAAAATGCAAAGCCATAAAAGGAAAAACACTGATAAACTGTACTAAATCAAATGATAACTTTGTACAGCGTAAAACACCAAAGACAAACAAAAGATGTCAGGCAAGGTGGCTCACACCGTGAGGAGTCCCAGCTCCTCAGGAGGCTGAGATGGAAAGATCAGTTGAGCCCAGGTGGGTCAAGGCTGTAGTTACCTGAGATGACGCCACTGCACTCCAGCCTGGGGGCCAGAAGAAAACCCTGTCTCAAAAACAAAAACAAAAACAAAAACAAAAACAAAAACAGACACTTTGAACCACTGCACTACAGCTTGGGCTATAGAGTGAGACTCCATCAAAAAAAAAAAAAAAAAAAAGGCACATGACAAAAGGCACATGACAAGCTAGGAAAAATATATTTGCCATTCAATCACAAAATACTAACATCCTCAATATATAGCACTTTAGTTAGAAAACGACCAATAATTCAGTGGGAATAATTTTTTTTTAAAAAGGGAGATGAAAACAGAGTTCCGAGAGCAGGAAATGCAAACGTGTCTTAAACAAAAGAAGTCTCAATCTCAACTAGTACATTTCTAGCTAATGCCACACTGAAATACTGTCTCTCATCCACCAAATTTGCAGTCTACAGTCTGATGATGTACTCTGTTGGTGAGAGGCATCTTTGATCATCATTGGTGGGCCGGATATTTGTGCAACCCTTGTGGAAGGAAATCTGGCAATATATATCCTAATTGCAAATGAATATTCCTTTTGCCCCAGTAATCTTACCTCTGGGTATTTAACCCACATGTACCTTTTGATTATTTATCAAAAATATGAATCAATATATGTCCAAATTTCTTCACTTCATCACTTCAAATAAGTAGCAAATTGAAATCTACTTGTGTTCATCAATACAGCACTGTTTAAATAAATTATGATCAAGCCAGAGAATACTGAAAATACTGTGTAACTGTAAATAAATAAATATAAGACAAGACAGGAACACATGTTTGCACTCATGTGGAACAATAGAATGGCAGGCAAAATATATTAAGTAGATAAAGACCAAGATCTTGTAGAGGGTGTGTAATATGCCATCATCTCTTGAAACAATCGAAGGAAAATAATATGTTAGTATTTTAGTATTAGTATATGCCCCAAACTATTCCAGGAAAGACACCTGAGACACCGACCACAGTGCGGTGGGGCCTTCCATAGGGGCTGGTGGGGCTGACCTTCAGCAGGGCCCTCCACAAGGAGCCCAGGGATTTGTAACCAGGGATCAATCTGATTGGCCAACACCTGTGCCACAAGAGTTGCCAAATATTTTGAATATTATTCCCAGGCTTAGGAAGACATGCTGATGATAACGAGAAACTGGGGAATCACCTTACCTTAACCTTGCCTTTTCCAGAAAGGGGAGCTGAGCTCAAACAGCCAGAGTGAGATGTGTCCTCTGAACCAACTCTTCCCAGCTCTGCCATCAATGTTGTCCTGTGGGAAGCCTGAAACCATACTTGTTGGGTGTATGTACACCACAGAACCAGCAAACATTACTCCTTAGATAAAAGGAATACATATTTGCAATTGTGATATATATTGCCAGATTACCTTCCACTAGGGTTGCACAAACATCCAGCTCAGCAGTGATGCTCAAAGGTGCCTTTTAGCAAGAGTGCATCATTTTCTGAAAGCTGATCACATTGCAAGGACGTATCACAACAAATAACAGGTATCAGCATAGTATAGATGAGACTTAAATGAATACCTCTTAACTCCAATCTCTCCAGGCTCTCTGCTGAGCCAGGCTGCCTATTGCTGCAGAAATCTGATTTAAACTATGGAAGGGATTCTACATACACTCTTAACAAGGTAAGGATGTTTTGCCAGAGCATGATCGAGAGTGATCTTCATCTATGTACAAATCACAGAACAGGAAGGACAGAAGCTAGAGAAAGGCTCCCCGTGTATGCAAAAAGGAGAGCTCTGGAGCTGACAGAATGCCCCTAAAGATGGAATGAAAGAGAATTTGTGTCATTCTAGTTAAAAGTCATTGTTCGACAAAGAGTTGGTTGCTGACATCTGATCAAGCAGCAGTAAGTTTGTCTACCCCTAAATTTTATAGCATTGTGAGAGTTTCCTAGTTGCACAATATTACCAAGTATATTGTCATTTCTGTGACTGCTTTATATTTTTAGATTCTTTCATGAAAGGAGAGCAGATTGATAACATGCCATTGATAATTTCTAAATCAGAAACCCAAGTTATCACCAATAACCCCTGGAGATGACTGTATCCAAGTTACAAAGCTTCCATGCAGAGATGTTCAGGATCCATTGAAAAGGAGGTACAAAAAGATATTTCTTTAAAAATTTGGTCTTTGGATCCAGTAGTTATAACATTGCACTAAAACTTCAAAGAAAATTGAAGTTACCCAGAGGTAATATAGAGTGAGTTATCTTATTTCTTTAACCCCAGGATGAAACAGAATTCAATATTTACTGCTAACATTTAGACTGTGTATGCAAAATGAGCTATTACTTGAAGGTAATTATCCAGTTACTTCCAATCTAAATCTCCAATAATTTAAGCTGGGATCACACTAAAATGAATCTTAAATGATTTCTCAAGTGAACTCTGAAAATGTGTTGAGTGTACACTCCAAATATATATCAAATTCTTCATAAATGTACTTGCTCAAGTCTGTTGAATGCATTATTAAATGCATGCAAAACCCAAACCTTAAAATAATAATGTAAAAATGGACGTAAATGTAAAAACCCATCCTTCCTTTCTGCATGCAGTGGGCCACTTTGCAGGTGCCCTCCATGAGAATATGACGTTCCAGAGAGCATGAACCTGAAACACTGGCTCCCAAACCCCAACGTGCTTCACAGCAAGTGTGTGCTTATGCAAAATGCACCATCTCCACCTCTACGGTAAGATTCTGGGTGTGTACTGAAAAGAAGCTGTGACAATGTATTTTAACACCCAGCGGGGCGGGGAATGTGGGGAGATACTGACTCATGCTGTGAGAAGTAGCTTAGAGCCTGGGTGATTCATTACACACAATGTTTGGCTGAGTCTCCACTCACTTTTCATTGGTAGTCATAATCATTTGTCGGAAGAATTAAATAACTCAAATTTCTTGCTGTGTCCAAAATCGGTTCCTTCCGATGGATTCCTGGTCTCCCTGACTTCAAGAATGAAGCTGCAGTCCAGGGTGACTGTTACAGTTCTTAAAGAAGGTGTGTCCGGAGTTCGTTCCTTCAGATGTACAGATGTGTCCGGAGTTCCTTCCGGTGGGTTCGTGGCCCCACTGACTTCAGGACTGAAGCCACAGACGTTTGCAGTGAGTGTTACAGCTCTTAAAGGTGGTGCATCCGGAGTTGTTTGTTCTTAGGTTCCTGGTCTTGCCGACTTCAGGAGTGAAGCCACAGACCCTCTGGGTGAGTGTTACAGCTCATAAAGATAGTGCAGACCCAAAGAGGGAGCAGCAGCAAGATTTATTATGAAGAGTGAAAAAACAAAGCTTCCAAAACTTGAAACAGGAGGTTGCCCCTGGTGGCTCAGGTGGCCAGCTTTTATTCCTTTATTTGGCCCTGCCCACATCCTGCTGATTGGTCCATTTTACAGAGTGCTGATTGGTCCGTTTTTACAGAGTGCTGATTGGTACATTTACAAACCTTTAGCTAGACACAGAGCGCTGATTGGTGTGTTTTTACAGAGTGCTGATTGGTGCATTTACAAACCTTCAGCTAGTCACAGCAGGCTGACTGGTGCGTTTTTACAGAGTGCTGATTGGTGTGTTTACAAATCTTTAGCTAGACAGAAAAGTTCTCCAAGTCCCCACCCCACCCAGAAGCCCAGCCAGCTTCACCTCTCATTGCTACAAGAAGAAAAAAATGTAAAAGAATTTCCTCTCCCCAAATACTTCAAACGTTAGGAACCTATAATCATTTTGTTAGAATAAGTAAATAAACACACAAAACCTCAGTGGAACATTTAAACAAAAAAAAGTTCTATGATAGCCTTTGTAACTAACAACAATAAAAACATTTGTTTTACTTGGTTTTATTTCCTGAAAACTGAAAGTATTTTATTAAACAGAGCTTATATCTAAATTAAAAAAAAAAAAACTTTCAAATGAAGAGCATTTATCTGACACAGAAGAGATAAAAAGCTATTCAAATCTTAAGTAAAAGATGTAATGCTCCCTGGGAGATATTTATATATACTTAAATCATCCTAAAGGGACTCTGTATGTGTTTAAACCAGCTTATGTTAAATTATGGCATTCCCAATGAATTGTGAAATGAATGATTACTTGATTTTAGCAATTTGTGGCATATTATAATACGTTGAATTTCAATATAAGCTATTTAATTTGAATAGCACACATTTTATAAAATGTTTAAGTCTCTATGTTCCATTTGCAAACATTTAAACTTTCCAGATATATTCTTTGAAATGTTCAATCAAAAACAAATCACTACTTGAAGATTTTATTAAATTGAGGAGAAATGGGTGTGAGAAAATAGAGATGAAAATGAATAGCCTTTTCCTTTTCATTGTCCTTATCCTTTTCTTATCCCTATTGATAAGATTATCAATAAAAATACGTTTTTATGTCTATGACTAACAAAGATAAATATGAAGGAATGAAGAGGAATGAAGGAGGGAGAATAGCAGAGAGGTGAGGGGAGGGGTGGGTATTACATCACACAGTCTTAAAAAAATATTTAAAGAGACTAAGACCTACGAAATAATTAAATATTTCATCAAACTTTTGAGAAGGTGAACAATTTGGGAGGTTTTTTTGTACTTAATTAACTAGTTTCCTATAGCTAGGCTGCTAATGTTAATTCAAATTTATATTTTAAAAGAATTAAATATTTTATCGGGTGGAAACTTTTAGTAACTTGGGTAATTTAAATATTAATGTATATAGGCTATAACACTTTAAACATTTATAATATTAAATAATTTAAATATAAGCATTGATTGTATTATAGTCCTTTCTAAGAAAAACATAAAATCCAGAGGTCATAAAAGAAAATTTTGACAAATTGAACACAACTATAAAAATAAATTTCTGTATCACATAAAGAATACCAATTACAAATAATTTTAGCTAACCTACCATGTGTTTATATTTATAATATTTATAAGACATTATATTCTATATGCTAAGGAAATAGTTCATTCAATCATTACTAACAAAAGGATGGCAGTGTTTAAAAATAAAATAAGCTCATTCCTCATTAAAAACATTGAGATTTTTTAAATCAGCTTTTTAAACCTATGTTAGCAAAGCTCTAAAAGTTTGATATTACAGAATATTAACAACAAGGTAGACAGAATACATTATCTCATGCACATTCCCTTAGGAGGGTAGTATAACCACAGAATACTTAAATGCATATTCTCTTTGATACAGCAGTTCTAAGTCCAGAAAATTATAAGAATAATGTAATCACATTCATGCAGCAAAATAAATCAATAAATAGTGAAAACAATGGAAAACTGAATTTTATGCAGCTATGAAAAAGGGAAGCTCTGTGAGTACTATATCTACTGCTATTAACATATTTCCAAAAACGGTAGACATATCAGTCTCAAAGTGCAGAACCAGGTGTCCCTCTGTGCACAGTGCAAGGTGTGAGCACAGGAACCAGGGCCTGGGCTCTGTCTCCCTAAGTGGACGGAGGGCCAGGCATGGAAGGGACTCACATCAAATTTAGTGTTTGAATTTTACTATTAAGCACATGTGGCTGTGATGTACACACACTAATATGGATTCCTAGGGTGTGGTGGTGCATGCGCTCTGGGAGAAGGGCCTGCCTCCCCCATCGTGATAGGACACAGCCTCATGGTGAGAGGCGACAATGTGCTAGCAGCCCTCACTCTCAGCACCTCCTCGGCCTCCGCAGCCCACTCTGGCGGCGCTTGAGGAGCCAGCTCTTCAGCTCGCGATGGCACCGTGGGAGACCCTCTCTGAGCCGGCTGAGGCCGGAGCCTCCTCCCTCTGCTTGCCGGGAGGTGTGGAGGGAGAGGCACGGGTGGGAACCGGGGCTGCCTGCGGGGCTCGCGGGCCAGTGCGAGTTCTGGCAGGCGGGGGCTGGCTCCTCGGCCTGCAGACGGAGTGGCTGGCCGGCGCAGCCAGCCCAGGGCAGTGAGGGGCTTAGCATCTGGGCCAGCAGCTGCGGAGTTTGCGTCGGGTCCCCCAGCAGTGCAGGCCCGCCTGTGCTGCACTCAAATTCTCGCAGGGTTTAGCTGCCTCCCCGCAGGGCAGGGCCCGGGACCTGCAGCCTGCCACGTCTGAGCTCCCCACCTGTGGTGGGCTCCCACGCAGCCCCAGCCTCCCAGAGGGGCCTCGCCCCCTGCTCCGTGGTGCCTGTTCCCATCCACCGCCCAAGGGCTGAGGAATGCAGGCGCAGCTGGGGACTGGCGGGCAGCTCCCCCTGCAGCTGGGGTGCAGGATCCACTAGGTGAAGCCAGCTGGGTTCCTGAGCCTGGTGGGGACTTGGAGAACTTTTATGTCTAGCTAGAGGATCCTAAATACACCAATCAGCACTCTGTGTCTAGCTCAGGGTTTGTAAATACATCAATTGGTAGTCTGTATCTAGCTAAGCTAGTGGGGACTTGGAGAACTTTTCTGCCTAGCACTGTGTCTAGCTCAAGGATTGTAAACGCGCCAATCAGCACTCTGTCAAAACGGACCAATCAGCTGTCTGTAAAATAGACCAATCAGCTCTCTGTAAAGTGGACCAATCAGCAGGATGTGGGTGGGGTCAGGTAACGGAATAAAAGCAGGCTGCCAGCGCCAGCAGTGGCAACAGGTTGGGGTGGCCCTGTACACTGTGGAAGCTTTGTTCTTTTGCTCTTTGCAATGAATCTTGCTGCTCCTCACTCTCTGGGTCCACTGGCCTTTATGAGCTGCAACACTCACCACTAAGGTCTGCAGCTTCATTCCTAACAATGAGACCATGAACTCACCAGAAGGAAGAAGCTCCAGGCACATCTGAATGTCTGAAGGAACAAACTCCCGACACACCATCTTTAAGGACTGTAACACTCACCCCAAGGGTCTGCAGCTTCATTCTTGAAGTCAATGAGACCAAGAACCCACCAATTCCAGACACTGTGGTGCACTCCTTGACCCTACCCTTGCAGCTAAAGCTGATGGCCAAGATGAACACCTGATTACCCATGGCCCAACTCAATTTTCTCTCCAATGAATGTATAATTGAGAGTAAAAGGGAGCACCTGGGGTGTGTCAAATTGTTAGTTAAACCAAGATGCAGAGTGCAATTGGTTGAAAACAGCTCAGGGAGAGAGAGAGAGAAAGCAATGTGGTGGGGAGTGCATGGGGTGGAACTGACACAAATTGAGAGAAGCAGGAGGCAGGAGCCAGGCCATACAGGCAGCCCAGGTAGGACCGCAGGCAGCTGAACAGGGGCATTCTGGTTTCTAAATCCACAGTCTTTAGTGCCACACCACTGATTTCCTTTCCAAAAGCCTGATGGCCTTTCTTTTCTATTGGGCGTCCTTCTGTCCTTTAACAAATTTCTTTTCCATCCAGACTAGCTCAGGTGCATTTCCATTCTTTGCAGTCCATACATCCCTGACTAAGCTGATAGTATCACTTTTTCATTTTTGACACTTTGTTGTAAATTGCCAACTACAGCCTGATTTTCCCCAGAGCATATTTTTATTACAAAGCTTACACTCTATCCTCTGAGTATTACTATCTTAAATACAGTATTTAGCTAGGAAATGAAATCAATTTTAACTAAAATCAACATGTTTGTCTTTTCTCTCAAAAAATATACTCCTCCTACCATCCCCCATCTCCTGAAGGAAAGTCATCATCTTCCCCCAGCTTAAATCTCAGCCATCTTTGGGATCTTTCATTGCCTCATTTCCTCGGCATCTGGAGGAGCAAAGTACAGTTGATTCTGCTTTTTAAATATGTGTCCCCTCCCTTTTATCATCTACTTCAGTTGGACATGAGCCTTAATAAATTTTCACCTAAAACACTGAAAAGCTTTCTGGTTGTCACTGTAATTCAATTCTCTCTCCCCTAGATAAAGCTTCCTAAGATGAGAGGACCATTGCTCAAAAACTGTCTTCTATGATTAGTACTGATTCATTGATTATCAAGTCTTACATTGATTGTTAGCAATAAAACAGAAGACAAAATGACAACAATCCTTCTCTCTCAAAGAGAAAGACTGATACCAAGATAAACAAATCCTCTGTTTCATTAAAGCTAAGATGTTATCTTCTAAGTTGCAACAAAGAAAGAAAAACATTAAATAATAACAGATTAGCTAAAATGCTATGGATTATTAGAGCATTCTGATTCCAGAGTTGTCAAAATGTGAAGAAATGCATAAAGTTGATGGGTTATATGGTATGCACTATAGGAATGTGTGGACAAATGCTGAGGGGAAATTAAGAAGCAGAACTCATGTCCTTGAAGGGCCGAGGAAGTTCTTAGGGAGAGGCACACAACCAAAGAGATCAGAAGGCAAAGACTTATCTGTGTGGACCAGCTGTGTGCACATGGAAGGGGAAGAGAATTCGTAGACATTCCCAGAAGGAATAACTTGTACAAGAGCCCTGAGGCTGGAGGAACAGCAGGTCAGTGAGTAGAGCAGAGCATGCAGAGAGGAAGGACATCGAAGTGTGGGGAGCCTTGGAGAACAGGTTCGGGCACATGGCGGGTGTCCTGCAGCTCACAGAAGGGCATGGGTGTTTGTGATGGTTAATACTGTGTGTCAACTTGATTGGATTGAAGGATGCAAAGTATTGTTCTTCGGTATGTCTGTAAGGATGTTGCCAAAGGAGATTCACATTTGAGTCAGTGGACTGGGAAAAAGACAAACTGCCCCCCTTAATATGGGTGGACACAATCTAATCAGCTGCCAGTGCAGCCAGAACAAAAAGCAGGTGGAAGAAAGTGAAAAGAATAGACTGACTTAGCCTCCCAGCCTACATCTTTCTCCTGTGCTGGATGTTTCCTGCCCTCAAACATCGGACTCCAAGTTCTTCAGGTTTGGGACTCGGACTGGCTTCCTTGCTCCTCAGCTTGTAGATGGCCTATTGTAGGATCTTGTGATCATGTGAGTATATATATATATCCTATTAGTTCTGTCCTTTTAGAGAACCCTAACTAATACAGTGTTTCTTTGAGCAAGCAGAGCCAATGTGTGATTTTCATCTGACTGTCATTTTACTAGGACTACTGAGGCTGGAGGAAGCAAGGGCAGTTAGAGGACAATTGCAATAATCCCAATCAAAACAGATAGTGGCTTGAACTGGGATGGAGAAGAACATGGGACAGGGAGGCTTAAGGAACAGTGTGAGGTAATCAGGTATGGACAGGCCAGTTAAGTTCTCAATTTCTACTGTATATTGAGTAATTCAACTGCATAAAGCAATCCAGAAATTAGGGGAGAGCTTCAGGGTGGAGTTAAAAATGGAATGTAGGGGGCATTTCAAGCGATGAGACTGGATGGGTCTCTTTTGGAGTAGGTACAGATGCAATACAGGGGAGAACCAAGCAAGGACAAAGCATAAAGGCAATGTAAAGCTTGGGGATTAAGAAGGTGGGGAGGAGTCACGGAAGGAGATCAGCCAGTGGGGTGGAGGAACAACTTGTGTAGAGGCAGCAGGGGCAGCTGTCTTCAAGCCAATGAGTGAGGCCCCAAGGAAAGGTGTTCTGCCAGCACCTTGACCTTGGACTTCCTGCCTCCAGAACAGTAAGAAAACATTTTGTTGTTGTTTAAGTTACCTAATCCGTGGTACTCTGTTATGGCATCCTGATATGGTTTGATATTTATTCCCTCCAAATGTCATGTTGAATTGTGATCCCCAGTGTTGGAGGTGGAGCCTGGTGGGAGGTGATTGGATCATGGAGGCAGATCCCTCATGGCTTGGTGCTGTCTTTGCCATAGTGAGTTCTCCGAGATCTGGTTGTTTTAAAGTGTGTGGCACCTCCCTGCCCGTTGCCCCCACTCTCACCACATGAGATGCCAGCTCCCATTGCACCTTCCTCCATTAATGTAAGCTCCCTGAAGCAGATGCTGATACCACACTTCCTATGCAGCCTGCAGAACCATGACCCAATTAAACCTCTTTTCTTTATAAGTTATCCAGCTTCAGGTGTTCCTTTACAGCAATACAAGAACAGCCTAACACACAGACTGAGCAGACTGATGCCACAAATGAACTAGATAATACCTGTAATTCTTTCTAGAGATAAGTTTCTAATGAATGTTCTACACATATGAACAGAATCTTTAAGGAATGGGAGCCGATCATAGTCCCAAAAGACAAAATCTCCAATGCCATAATCCTGAGTGTTGAAATCTCAAAATATAATTCTGGAAAAAAAATTTTTAAACTCTATAAAAACATTTAATCACATTTGTAAAAGGGGATTTACTTGAGAAACATAAAAATATGAGAGAACACTTCATAGGCCACTTTACACAAAAAATAGGCAATAATAACATACACATTTTTGCAAACATAAACACTCAAGAATACTAATGACAGTCGCATAGGTATAACAGTTATAAACAGATGAACTGCAGTCATAAATCGGTCAAAAGTGAAATGTATAAACACATATCACTATGGTGGGTAACTGTGTGTACTCAGCTGCATAACTGAAGTCATTAGAAATACCTTAATGGACAATCTCAGTCTTTTGACAAGATTAATAAAAAACAGAGATTTGGGGTGGGGCCAAGATGGCCAACTAAAATAAGTGGTAATCTGATGTTCCCATCGAAATGAACTATAACAGCATGTGAATCCTGCACCGGCAACCGAGGTATACAGATTCTGTCATCAGAACTGACAAGGCAGCTGGCATGACCCAGGGAGAGAAAGGAAGAGCAGTGTGGTGCTGGGGACCACCTGAGAACCACATGGGGCAGGGGGGCCCCAACCCCCAGCCAAGAGAGGTTGTGAGTAAGCATGCTACCCAGCCTGGGTAAACGTGCTTTTTCCACAAAATTGCAACCCACAGTTCAGAAGATCCAACTGGTGACCCCATGCCACCAGGGCCTAGGGTCCCAACCCTGGAGCTGCACAGATTCTCAACAGCCACTAAGGTAGAATTTGCTTAAGCCTGTCCAGCTCCCAGAAGGAGGGGTGACCAGCACCACAGTGGCAGTTGCCTGTAGTCTAAGTTGTTTGAGCTCCTTAGGGGAGAGGCGACAGCCAACACTGGGACTGATAGTTGCCTAACACACTAAGCTCACAGGGCAGGGGAAGAGTGGCAGCCATCCCTATAGCTCCAAGTTGTGCTTTTCCCCTGTTGGAGCTGGGCAGACTGGATGGCTGGGTCCCAAGAGGTATCCCCCACACCCTAACACATCGGCTGTGTCAGACTGCAGACAGAGTGCCTCTTCAGGCCTAACCTTGACCCATCCCTCCTCACTGAGTGGGGCCTCCCTGCGGGAACTCCAAGAATTCCAGCCAGGGGCTCAGGGACAGAACTCTGATCTCCCTGTACCTGAGGCCTTAGGGGGAGGGGTGGCCACAGTTTCTATGAATCAGCACACTTAGTCTTTACTCCTACTAGGTCTGAGGAATCTGGGCAGTGCAGACAAGTGTGCTTCCCCCCAGTGAACCGCACCCCCCTCCACCAAGGGACAGTCAAAATGCTTTGCTTAACAGGTCCTGCTCCCTGTGCCACCCAACTGGGTGAAACCTTCCAACAGCGGTTGTCAAACACCCTCTACAGGACCATTCCTACTGGCATCAGGTCAGTGCCCCTCAAGGTCAGAGATCCCAGAGGAAGGAGCAGGCACCCGTATTTGCTGTTTTCCAGCCTCCTCAAGTAACATCTCCAGGCACAGGACCTAACCAGATAAATAGTGCCTGAAGTGAACCCCCAGCAAACTGCAGCAGCCCTACAGAAGAGGGACCTGACAATTGCAACAAAAACAAACAAACAGAAAGCAACAACAGCATCAACAAAAAAAGTCCCTACAAAAAACCCATCCAAGGGTCAGCATCCTCAAAGATCGATACTAGACCAACTCATGAGGATGAGAAAGAATTAACAATAACAACAACAACAAAAAAAAACGCTGAAAACCTAAAAGGTCAGAGTGCCTGTTCTCCTCCAAATGATTTCAACACCTCTCCAGCAAGGGCACAAAAGTGGATGGAGGATGAAATAGACAAGTTGACAGAGGTAGGCTTCAGAAGGTGGGTAATAACAAACTCTGCTGAGCTAAAACAGCATGTTCCAACCCAATGCAAAGAAGCTAAGAACCTTGATAAAAGGTTATAGGAGGTGCTAACTAGAATAACCAGTTTAGAGAGGAACATAAATAACCTGATGGAGCTGGGAAACACAGCACGAGAACATCATGATGCACACACAAGTATGAATAGCCACATAGACCAAGCAGAAGAAAATATATCAGAGTTTGAAGACCATCTTGCTGAAATAAGGCATTCAGACAAAATTAGAGAAAAAAGAATAAAAAGGAATGAACAAAACCTCTGAGAAATATGGGAATATGTAAAAAGACTAAACATATGATTTATTGGAGTACCGGGAGAATGGAATCAAGTTGGAAAACATACTTCAGGATATTATCCAGGAGAACGTCCTCAATCTAGCAAGATAGGCCAACATTCAAATTCAGGAAGTATGGAGAACACCACTAATGTACTCCACAAGAAGACCAACCCCCAGACACATAATCATCAGATTCTCCAAGGTTGAAATGAAGGAAAAAATATTAAGGGTAGCCAGAAAAAAAGGCCAGGTTACCTACAGAGGGAAACCCATCACACTAACAGTCAATCTCCCAGCAGAAACACTTCAAGGAAAAAGAGAATGGGGACCAATATTCAATATTCTTACAGAAAAGAATTTTCAACCTAGAATTTCATATCCTGGCAAACTAAGATTCAGAAGCAAAGGAGAAATAAAATCCTTTCCAGACAAGCAAATGCTGAGGGATTTCATCACCACCAGGCCTCCCTTGCAAGAGCTACTGAAGGAAGCACTAAATATGGAAAGGAAAAACCAGTACCAGCCACTGCAAAAACACACAAAAATATAAAGATCAAAAACATTGTGAAGAAAGTATTCAACGATTGTGCAGAATAACCAGCTAGCATCATGACGACAGGATCAAATTCACATATCTTAAATGTAAGTGGGCTAAATATCACAGTTAAAAGATGTAGACTGCCCCTAGCCTGAGCAACAAGAGCAAGACTCTGTCTCAAAAAAAAAAAAAAAAAAAAAAAAAAAAAAAAAAAAAAAAAAAAAAGACACAGACTGGCAAATTGGATAAAGAGTCAAGACCCGTCAGTGTGCTGTATTCGGGAGATACATCTCACATGCAAAGACACACATAGGCTCAAAACAAAGGGATGGAAGAAAATTTAACAAGCAAATGGAAAGTAAAACAAAAACAAAACCAAACCAGAGGTTGTAATCCTAGTCTCTAACAAAACAGAGTTTAAACCAACAAAGATCAAAGAAGGGCATTACATAACGGTAAAGGGATCAATGCAACAAGAAGAGTTAACTATCCTAAATATATATGCACCCAACACAGGACCACCCAGATTCATAAAGCAACTTCTCAGGGACCTACAAAGAGACTTAGACTTCCACACAATAATACTGGGAGACTTTCACACCCCATTGCCTATATTAGAAGATTAATGAGACAGAAAATTAACAAGGATATTCAGAACTTGAACTAGCTCTGCATCAGGTGGACCTAATTGACATCTACAGAACTCTCCACCCCAAATCAACAGAATATACATTCTTCTCAGTGCTACATGGCACTTATTCTAAAGTATGCCACATAATTGGAAGTAAAACACTCCTCAGCAAATGCAAAAGAACTGAAATCATAACAAACAGTCTCTCGGACCACAGTGCAATCAAATTAGAACTCAGGATTAAGAAACTCACTGAAAAATGGTACAACTACATGGAAATTGAGCAACCGGCTCCTGAATGATTCCTGGGTAAATAATGAAATTAAGGCAGAAATCAAGAAGTTATTTGAAACCAATGAGAAAAAAGAGACAATGTACCAGAATCTCTGGGACACAGCTAAAGCAGTATCAAAAGGGAAATGTATAGCACTAAATGCCCACATCAGAAAGATAGAAAGATCTCAAATTGATGCTGTAACATCACAAGTAAAAGAATGAGAGAAGCAAAAGTAAACTAATCCAAAACCTAGCAGAAGACAAGAAATAACTAAGGTTACAGCAGAGCTGAAGGAGATAGAGACATGGAAATGTCTCTCCAGAATAATCAATGAATCCAAGGGGTGGTTTTTTAAGAAAATTAGCAAAATAGAGAGAGCACTGGCTAGAATAATAAAGAAGAAAAGAGAGAACAATCAAATAGACACAATAAAAAATGATAAAGGGGATATCATCACTGACTCCACAGAAATACAAACTATCATCAGAAAATACTATAAACACTTCTACACAAATAAACTAGAAAATTTAGAAGAAATGGACAAATTCCTGGACACATACACCCTCCCAAGACTAAACCAGGTAGAAGTCAAATGCCTGAATAGACCAATAAGTTCTGAAATTGAGGCAGTAATTAATGGCCTACCAATCAAAAAAAGCCCAGGACCAGATGGATTCATGGCTGAATTATACCAGAGATACAAAGAGAGCTCATACAGTTCCTTCTGAAACTGTTCCAAGCACTTGAAAAGGAGAGACTCCTCCCTAACTCATTTTATGAAGCCAGCATCATCCTGATACCAAAACCTGGCAGAGACACAACGAAAAAAGAAAATTTCAGGCCAATAACCCTGATTAACATCCATGCAAAAATCCTCAATAAAATACTGGCAAACCAAATCCAGCAGCACATCATAACGCTTACCCATCACGATGAAGTAGGCTTCATCCCTGGGATGCAAAGTTGGTTCAACATACACAAATCAATAAACATAATCCATCACACAAACAGAACAAATGACAAAAACCACATGATCAGCTCAATTGATGAAGAAAGGCCTTCGATAAAATTCAACATCCAGTCATGTTAAAAAAAACTCTCAATAAACTAGATATTGATGGAACATATCTCAAAAGAATAGGAGCCATTTATGATAAACCCACAGCCAATATCATACTAAATGGGCAAAAGCTGGAAGCATTCCCATTGAAAACCGGCACAAGACAAGGATGCCCTCTCTCACCACTCCTATTCAACATAGTATTGGAAGTTCTGGCCAGGGAGATCAAGCAAGAGAAAGAAATAAAGGATATTCAAACAGGAAGAGAGGAAGTCAAATTGTCTCTGTTTGCAGATGACATTATTCTGTATTTAGAAAACCCCATCAACTCAGCCCAAAAATTCCTTAAGCTGATAAGCAACTTTAGCAAAGTCTCAAGATACGAAATCGATGTGCAAAAATCACAAGCATTCCTACACACCAACAATAGACAAGCAAAGAGCCAAATCATGAATGAACTCCCATTCACAATTGCTACAAACAAAATGAATACCTAGAAACACAGCTAACAAGGGATGTGGAGGACCTCTTCAAGGGGAACTACAAACCACTGCTCAAGGGAGTAAGAGAGGACACAAACAAATGGAAGAACATTCCATGCTCATGGATAGGAAGAATCAATATCATGAAAATGGCCATACTGCCCAATGTAATTTAAAGATTCAACTCTATTCTCATCAAAGTGCCACTGATATTCTTCACAGAATTAGAAAAAAAAAAAGACTACTTTAAATTTCATATGGAACCAAAAAAGAGTCCATATAGCCAAGACAATCCTAAGCAAAAAGAACATGTCTGGAGGCATCACACTGCCTGACTTCAAGCTATACTACAAGTCTGCAGTGACCAAAACAGCATGGTACTGGTATCAAAATAGACATATAGACCAATGGAACAGAACAGAGGCCTCAGAAATAACACCACACATCTACAACCATCTGATCTTCGACAAACCTGACAAAAACAAGCAACAGGGAAAGGATTCCATATTTAACAAATAGTGCTGGGAAAACTGACTAACTATATTCAGAAAACAGAATCCTTACATCTTATACAAAACCCTTCCTTACATCTTATACAAAAATTCACTCAAGATAGATTAAAGACTTAAATGTAAAATCCAAAACCATAAAAACCCTAGAAGAAAACCTAAGCAATACCATTCAGTACAGAAGCATGAGCAAAGGCTTCATGTTGAGAATGCCAAAAGCAATGGCAACAAAAGCCAAAATTAACTAAAGGGATCTGATTAAACCAAAGAGCTTCCACACAACAAAAGAAACGATCATCAGAGTGAACAGGCATCCTACAGAATGGGAGAAAATTTTTGCAATCTACCCATCTGACAAAGGTCTAATATCCAGAATCTACAAAGAACTTAAACAAATTTACAAGAAAAAAACAAACAACCCCATCGAAAAGTGGGCAAAGGATATGAACAGACACTTCTCAAAAGAAGACATTTATGCAGCCAAAAATCATATGAAAAAAGGCTCAACATCATTGATTATTAGAGAAGTGCAAATCAAAACCACAATGAGATACCAGCTCATGCCAATCAGAATGGTGATTATTAAAAAGTCAAGAAACAATGGATGCTGACAAGGCTGTGGAGAAATAAGAATGCTTTTACACTGTTGGTGGGAATGTATATTAGTTCGACCATTGTGGAAGATAGTGTGGCGATTTCTCAAGGATCTAGAACTAGAAATACCATTTGACCCAGCAATCCCATTACTGGGTATATACCCAAAAGAATATAAATCATTCTACTATAAAGACACATGTACATGTATGTTTATTGCAGCACTATTTACAATAGAAAAGACATAGAACCAACCCAAATGCCTATCAATGATAGACTGGATAAAGGAAATGTGGCACATATACACCATGGAATACTATGCAGCCATAAAACAGAACAAGATCATGCCCTTTGCAGGAATACTGATGAATCTGGAAGCCATCATTCTCAGTAAACTAACATAGGAACAGAAAACCAAACACCACATGTTCTCACTCATAAGTGGGAGTTGAACACATGGACACAGGGAGGGGAACAACACACACTGGGGCCAGTTAGGGGGTGAGGGGCAAGGGGAGGGAGAGCATTAGGACAAATAGCTAATGCATGTGGGGTTTACAACCTAGATGATGGGTTGATAACTGCAGTGAACCACCACAGTACAGGTATACCTATGGAACAAACCTGCACGTTCTGCACTTGTATCCCAGAAGTTAAAGTAAAAAGTATATATATATACGCCCAACTAAACTGCAAAACTATATATGACAGAAATGACATTGTACACACACCACAATGGAGCTGGAGAAGGCAAAAATCTCTCAGGAAAAAAACTGAAGAGAGGGGAAGGGGAAGGGCCAGCACTCACAGGGCTCCAACGATACACACCCTCCAGGGCCAGACAATTTTAACTGGAAGTAAACAGGTTCACAATTGGCAAATGGACAAAGCCACACAGTGCCCCAAGGGGGCTTGCTTCATCCCCTCACTTGAGTCTTCCGGAGTTAGTACTCCTCACTGGGCTTCCAGTGACTCCAGAGCAGAGACCACACACTCCAGTGACCTCCTCGGCCCCACACCTGGCACTCATGAAGATGTATGTAATTAATAAATGCTGGCTGTCATCACACAGATGAGTAGTCTATCTAAGACTCCAGAGGTGATGCGCTTTGCCCCAGATCGCTCTGGAGCAGGTAGGGAGCTCTCCACAGCAGGTAACATGGTGGCAAGTATGTCCTGGGTGCTTACCACAGACAGGCCCTGCGCGGCTTCACCCCATGCTGCCCACGCACTGTGCCACCCAAGGTCCAGTCACAGCTGCAGGATCTCCCATATCAGTCCCACCCCACACCTGCTGAATCAGATTCTGCATTTTACAAGACCCTCCAATAATTCACACATGGTCTTTAATATTTGAGATGCACCCAATTCATGCTTCAGTATTTTGTTTTCAATCCTATAAAGTAGATATTCACATCTCCATCTTGTATATGAAAAACTGACGCTTGGTGATAACTGAGGTATTTTGTCCAAGATAGCAATGAGGTTAGAATTCAAATCCATGTATGTCTACTTTGTAAACCACAAATATATACAATTATGTTTTGTCAACAAAATAAGTAAAACAAAACAAAAAGAAAAACAAACAAACAACAACAACAACAACAACAAAAATGGAGATGGGTTACCACCACATATGAAGTTCGTCCTCCTAAAGAGCTGAGATCTCAAGAAATTTTATCCTTCCCAAATGCAAATGGACAAAAAGGACATTTTTTATTGAAAAAGTCTCCACATTTTTATGTGCATGCACACAAAATGCTTACACACAAAAGCAACATTGTGATAATGCCCTTTCGTGGAGTCCAGTTTGCAAAACAAAATCCATAAAACGAATTAGAACTCTCTAAGTCTTTATATAATTTGTACCTCCAGTGTTGGAAGTGATGTGAGGATGAAATACATAGCATAGCAAATTGTAACAAAGAATGCTGATAATTAAAAACAACGAAAAAAGCTAAGAAACAGAGAAAACACTAAAAATACTTTAAATAAAAAGTCTCAACATGTGAAAAAGTATATTACACGGATAGATTATGGGCCATTGTACAAAGATAATCCATAAGAGTTGACTGACTTTTACAATTATCAACTCTATGTTAAAGTCTTGCATCAAATGAGTAGCTGCTTTTTTTTCTTTTAGGACATGGTTTTCCTTGGAGGATATGATCGCATTCACTGTATACATGGTGCTGCCCTTTTTGAAATTCTTTGATTTGATATACGCAAACATGATTTCCTATTAAATTTTCCCATCTTCTCTGCCATACTTCTGTGTTGATTTGGGTACACAGAAATCCCTTTTGTGTGCACTCACATACAGACCAAATATTTGGTGGAAGCAAACTAGTGCTCAAACAACAACACCGTTGCCTAAGTGTCTTGTTACTCTACTAAGTATATAATTATTTCCAAGCCAGTCAGTAACGTTCCTCACTGGTTTCTTCAGGCAGATGCAGCTTTAATTCATTAAAACCTTCTGGAATGTCATCAGCTAGAAGGAATGCCAATGCAGGCAAATGAAACTTTTTTTTTTTTTAATTGAGACAGGGTCTCACTCTGTCACCCAGGCTGGAGTGCAGTGGTGTGATCATGGCTTACAGCAGCCACAAATTCCTAGCCTCAAGCGATCCTCCCACCTTGGCCTTCTAAAGTGCTGGGATAACAGGCATGAGCCACTGAGCCTGGTCAAAATTATGCATTTTAAATGGAAGTTTTTATCATTGCCATATCACATAGCCAACCTACTCATCTGAATTTTTTTGCCAAATTAATCACGCTAAGTAGAAAAAAAAATTATGATAACACCTTGAAATTCAATTTTGGAAGACTTGATCACACCTAATTCCAAATTTGTCATTATGGTTTGGAGATTCCATTGAAATCCATTTTCTTCTGCATAAAGACAATAACGTGGTAATAGTTACAACTAACACGATGCAACTATCCTGCTGTTATGATTTTTGAGATTTTAGACTTCATGACTTCATGGATTTAGACTAAGGATTTTGATATTTAGGGATATTAATATTTTGGTATTTCAACACTCAGGATAGCATTCAAGATTTTGTTTATTCACATAATGACCCAAACCAGCTATCTCCCTAACATGTTTTGATCCATCATTATTAATCAATTATTTAAAGTAGCAATAAGTTATTTGAAAAGTTGAACACATTTAACCATAAGTGCCTATGTATATACTTTCAGTGTGTGACTTATTCATTTAACAAGCCAGTCACCTGGCTGCAGCCTTGTGGAGCAGGGCCCAGAATCCAGGAGATGAAAGGGGCAGGAGGCTGGAAAGGGGTGGAGACTTAACCCGAGGTGGAACCTTTATCCAATAAATGGAAGATGAATGAATTCACACTTCGCTAACTCCATCGTTTTCGTTAGCGTAAACTCTTTATAGAGAATATGTTAGAAAGCAAAGTAAAAAGTAGCATCACAATTCAAAAGAGAAGAGTCATCAACTATGTCAAAAACTGCCCAGAGGTGTGGGAGAATCAGGTCATGTCTCCCAGCCTGGTGTTTAGGTCTGAAATGACCACTGTTCTCCTCCAAAAGGCAAGCTTCCTCTCAACCCCACTTTTCTTTCTCAATTACCATTCTGCCTTTCTCCTTCCCTCCGAGTTCGCAAACTACAAGAAAAAAATTACTTAAAATTCCTTGATTCATTGTCAATAGAGGTAATTTAATATGCACTTGTTCCAATGACTCTGGTGCTAGGATAAAGTAACATCTCCAAGAATGTGACCCTACAGATAACAAAGATGATGTAATCCTACAGATAACGAAGATGTGACCCTAAATATAACAAAAATGTGATCCCAAAGATAAAGATCTGATGCTACAGATACAAAGACATAATCCTACAGATTACAAGGATGTGATCTTCAGATAACAGTAGCATGATCCTACAGATAGATTACAAGGATGTGATCCCACAGATAGTGAGGAGATGATCCCACAGATAGTAAGGATGGGATCCCACAGATAACAAAGATGGTGTCCTACTGATAACAATGATGTGATCTTAGTGGTAACACAGAGGTCTCCTGCAGATAATAAGGATGCAACTCACACCCTGTAGTGACCTAGACAGCCCCTTCCTTCTTCCTACCTAATGATAGGAAGGTGTTTGTCTTCATTATATCAAAGCTTGATAAGTGATTAATGCTATTTTTGATTTATAAGATCTCAAGGTCACACATCAATTTCTCAGTGCCTACAAATTCCCTGTGGGCCTACGCTGCCATGCTGGAACATAAATATGTCACCCACATTAATTTTATTTTAAATTGCATATGTGAATGGCAGGGTGGTCAATTAAATGTGGCATAGCAATATAGTTGAGAAATGAGTGTCATGAAATTAGGCATCATTTGGATAAACAAATTACCTAGAGATATCTGCCTGTGTATCAAGTTGCTGGTGTCTGCATTTGTAGAAAATACTAGATATGAGGTTTTCATTGAAGACCTCATAGCATAGGTCTTCAATGCATAGCAAATATTATATGCTGAGGACATTGAAAATCATAATCTCTATCTGCTTTAATATGTCTCTGTTCCTCTCTCTCTCTCTCATTTTCTCTCTCTCTCTCTCTCTCTCTCTCACACACATACACACACACACACACCCCTGCTATCATGAGATGTGGGGCCCTACGTAGTTGAGGAAGCACAGCACCCTGAATGTCACCCTCGGATTTCCAACTCTGTTCTGTAGTGTACTAAAGGAGTCCATGTGGATTTTAAACCACGTGGGTGAGCCACAGCTCAGACCCAATTCAGCTGTGTGATCCCCACCAGACATTTCAGCCCACTGATCCTCAGTGTCTGCAACCACTAAATGAGAGCCCCCACCTTGAAATATTGCTGCAAGAATCAAATGAGATACAGTGTGTTTTAAGCCAGCCAATAATATATGAATGTGAAATCTAATCACAAATATGGCATTACCTGAGTACCGACAGACACTGTCGTACACTCACACTGTTCAATACTACTGAACAATATTAAAAGGACTGAATTCTGATACACTAAACAAGTTGGACAAATCTCCAGGAAATTATCCAGAGTGAAAAAAATCTAATCCCAAAACGTGCATACTCTACAATTCCACTTATGTAATATTTTGAAATGATAAAATTAGAGGACATGGTTAGTTCTGGTGATTTGATGTCAATACCTTGGCATGACTGAATATTATTCAGTATTACTTGGCATTTCCTTAACACTGAACAATAAGTTAGCATCTTGATTAGGGTGGCAAACACAGAAATTACATATGTGATGAAATTGTATTGCTTCTACACACACAAACAAATACAAGTAAAATGAGAAATTTTAGTAAAGTTGTTGAATCGTATCAACATCAATATTCTGTTTGTGACCTTATGCCATAGTTTTGTAACATGTTACCATTAGGGAAATTTGACAAATCTTCCTATTATTTCTTATAGCTGCATGTGAATCTACATTTATGTAAATAAAAATAACAAGTTAAAATAAAATTCAATTCTCTTTCAGGCTGATTTTCCCAGAATGTTCACGTTTCCAGACGCCAGAAGCTCTGCTACATTACCAGAATGTATCTTTGTATATACCTTTGGCCCCTTGATCTCCAATCTGTCTAAAACGCTGAAAGAAATTGCAGAAATTTACTGAATCAGAGTTTTCCAATTTTACCATTTTTTTAAATCCCTACTGTGAAATTGGATGGGATGACGTCAAGCCTAGGGATTTTTTTTTTTTTTTTGTACTCCTATCTGTTAGTTTTAATGTGTGCTTTGATTTCTAAGGTGAAAAAGAGGAGGAATGGAGACTCAAGAAACGAATGAGACCAAGTATATGTGATGGTATTAGTGTAATATTTCATCAAATGAGCATTAAGGAAAAAAATTGTTCAGGCCGGGCATGGTGGCTCATGCCTGTAATCCCAGCACTTTGGGAAGCCTAGGTGGGCGTATCACTTGAAGTCAGGAGTTCAAGACCAGCCTGGCCAACATGATGAAACCCCGTCTCTACAAAAAAACACAAAAATTAGCCAGGCATGGTGGAGCACGCCTGTAATCCCAGCTACTTGGGATGCTGAGGCAGGAGAATCACTTGAATCTGAGTGGTGGAGATTACAGTGAAGCCGAGATCACACCACTGTACTCCAACCTGGGCGACACAGTGAGACTCTGTCTCAAAAAAAATGAAAAAAAAACAAAAAAAAAAAACTTCACCTGCTTGTTCTCAATACCTCCTGCAGGAAAGAAAGGGCAGCACTGCATTCTAAAAGCTCTCTGAAACAATTACACTAGACTCAGAATGTGAACTTTCTGTGTCTTGTTTACTGGTGTTTTTCCGGTTGTTATATGCCTCCCGTGTAGTAAATATTCTATTCAGCTTTGTTGAATATAAAAATGAATGATTAAAAGGGAAAGAGATGTGGGAATTGCTTCTGGGTGTGTAAATATGAGAATAGGAAAGTTCGAAAAAATTATCAGATATAGGGACAAAACAAGGGTTTCGAGGGTCTTTAGAGCAGTTGGCACCACCCCCCCGACACTTGTGCATTGCTCATCCCATGCAAACAGGACTATTCACAGGGTAGCTTACAGATTCTAGAAAAAAATATGTAGTGCTTTGATCACAAATGTGCTGGAAAAGACCACTGTGGCCAAATTGAGGAATTAGTTGAGTCTATCATCTGGAAAGTAAACATGAAGATTGAGCAATAAGCATATCTGTGGTTCCTATAATCTTCATTAAACCATACATTTATTTTTCATGCCCTGACCATTAAGGAAGCAACCCACCTTTTCATTAAGTCCCAGTAAAGGGAAAGACATGATGGTGAGTTTTTAGGTTTTTCTTTTGCCTCGTATATTTCAGAATCAGAGTTGAAGAAGCCAGAAAATCAGATTTTTTTCTAAACCCAAGGAAAGCCTTCTCCTCAGTTAAATGGCAAGGACCAGTCAGAATAGTTTTAGACAGTAACCACTCTACTTCATGCAGACACCATAGGAAAAGTATGAACCTATGCACATCCAACAGCAAGAGTGTTCCTCTCCCAACTGGTTGAGTGCTATCAGAAGAGATCTATGTGAGAGTGAAGATTTTAATCACTGCCCAGGGGTAACACGCACTCCCTGTGGTGTCTGTGGAAGACACATGGATAGGAGTAATAGACTCTCCTGCTTCTCCCAGCCGGGGTAGTATCAGTGGAAGCTTCATGGGCTGTCAAAACTCCCTCCACCCAGCAGAAGTAAGGAGACCCCTATATTGAATGTCAATGAAGGCCAAGTAGAAAATTTGAACATCTACACCCACCTGGCAGTAATGGGACAGTAGCCTCCTCCCTTACCAGAGAAATCTCTCAGAGAAAGCTAGGTAAAAGACAAGATTTACATAAGATGCACAGTACCCAAATTTCCAAGCTTCAGTTGAAAATCCCTCATCATATCAAGAACCAGGAAAATTTCAACCTGAGTGGAAAAAGAAAATTAATACACACCATTGTCAGAGGCATTTGAACCAGAGCAACTCCATCTTGAATAACGGCTGAGTAAAATGAGGCTGAGACCTACTGGGCTGCATTCCCAGGATGTTAGGCATTCTTAGTCATAGGATAAGATAGGAGGTCAGCACAAGATACAGGTCAAGATACAGGCCACAAAGACCTTGCTGATAAAAAAAAGATGTGGCAAAGAAGCCAAAACCAAGATGGTGATGAAAGTGACCTCTGGTCATCCTCACTGCTCACTATACGCTAATGCATTAGCATGCTAAAAGACATTGCCACCAGTGCCATAACAGTTTATGAATGCCACAACAATGTCAAGAAGTTACCCTATATGGTCTAAAAAGGGAAGAAACACTCAGTTCCAGGAATCGCCCACCACTTTCCTGAAAAGTTCATGAATAATCCACCCCTTGTTAACCATATAATCAAGAAATAACTATAAGTATATTCAGTCAAACATCCCATGCTGCTGTTCTGCCTGTGGAGTAGCCAGCCATTCTTTATCCCTTTACTTTCCTAAAAAACTTTCACTTTTCTCTACGGACTCGTCCCAAATTCTCTTTGCATGAGGTCCAAGAACCCTTTCTTGGAGTCTGGATCCAGACTGCTTTCTGTTAATACCAGCACTGAGATAACAGAGATGTTAGGATTATCTGACAAGGATTTTAAAGTATCATGATAAAAATTATTTGATGAAAATTGCAAACATACTTGAAAACGAAAACAAAAATAGAAAGGCTTAGTAAAAAAAAAAAAGGAGAAAGTTTCAGAAAAGATACAAGATATTTTGAAGGGCTAAACTGAAAATTTAGAACTAAAATTTACAATGACCAAAACTCCTAAAAACAGCAAATGAAAGCAAAGGAGGAGAGAATCAGTGTATTTGGAGATAGAAGAGGAATTATCCAGTATAAGCAAGAGTGAGAAAATAACCTGGAAAAAAAAAAAAAAAAAGAACTCTCAGAGACCTGTAAAAAACAACAAAAGTTCTAATGTCTGACATCATTGAAGTTCAAAAAAGGAAGAGAAAGAGGGCAGGACTGGAAAAGTACTCTAATAAATAATAGCTAAAACTTCCCAAATTTGTCAAAAGACAGGAACAGATTCAAGAAGCTGAACATATTCCAAACGAGATTTTTAAACAAATCTCAAATGAAGTCATTCACATCAAGACACTTACTTTATTTTATTTTATTTTATTTTATTTTATTTTTATTTTTTAGACAGAGTCTCACTCTGTTGCCCAGGCTGGAGTGCAGTGGTGCCATCTCAGCTCACTGCAACCTCTGCCTCCTGGGTTCAAGCAATTCTCCTGCCTCAGCCTCCCAAGTAGTTGGGATTACAGGCATGTGCCACCATGCTTGGCTAATTTTTGTATTTTTAGTAGAGACGGGGTTTCACCATATTGGCCAAGCTAGTCTGAAACTCCTGACCTCAGGTGATCCACCCACCTAGGCCTCCCAAAGTTCTGGGATTACAGGAATGAGCCACTGCACCTGGCCAAGACACATTAGTTAACACAACATATCTTCAAAATAGCTAGAGAAACATTTTACTGAAAAAAGAAGGCAATTCTAATGACAACAGATTTCTTATTATAAATGATAGAGACTAAAAGGAAGTGGTGCATTTTTAAGTGCTGAAAGAAATGAACTATCTACCCAGAATTCTTTATTGAACAATATATTAATATCTTTTTTCAGGAGTGAAGGAGAAATGAAGACATTCTGAGATGAAAGAATATGTCACAAGGGGACATACCCTTAAAAATTGCTAAAGAAGTTCTTGAAACAAAAGGTAATAATAAAGAGGGAATATTGGAATATCAGGAAGGAAGAAAGAACACTGAAAATTGTAATCATATGGATAAATACAATGCATTCCCTCCCCCCTTCTCTTACTGAGTTCGTGAAGTTTTGGTAGAAAGTTGAAAAAATCCATAACACCATGATATGTTTCTAAATGTTCTTGAAGAAATATTTAAAACAATTATATTTTAAATGGGGGCATATAAAGGGTAGGTACCATTTCTATACTTAATTCATACTGTGAAAATGATGACAACAGTAAACGTCAGTAAGTTATATAAATGTAATATAATTTCTATAGTAACCACTAAAAAGCTATAAAAAGAGATACACCCAGAAAAACTATGGATGAATTGAAATTGAATTATAATAAATGTTCAAGTAACCCATAGCAAGGTAGAAAAAATAAAACAGGAACAAAAAATAGAGAGAACAAAGAGAAAAGAAGAAATAAAAAGTAGTCTTAAGCTACCACATAGCCGTAATTACAATAAATGTAAATGGTCTTAATAAACCAACTAAATGACAGAGAGGCACAGCATCTTAAAACTTATGAACAAACATAAGCTTTCTACACAAAATTTACTTCAAATATAGCAATATAGGTAAATTAAAAGTAAAATTATGAAAAATATGCACCTGCAAACTGTAGTCAAAAGAAAGCAGGAGTGGTTATGTCAAATCATGTAGACTGCAAAGCCAGAAAAATTATCAAAGACAGAGAAAGGGGCAATCCACAAAGAATACATTGCAATCCTAAATGTGTGTGAACTAAACAGCAGAGCTGCAAAATACATGAAACAAAAATTGATAAATTCAAAGGAGAAATAAACAAAAGCCAAATTATTTCAAAAATCTCTCAGTAATTTAGAGAAACTATATAGGATAATCCTCAGCAAATTTAAAACAATTTAATAACACAGAGGTTACTCTCTTATCATAGTGAATAAAAATGACTAGAAGTTAATTAAAGAAACATAACAGGAAAGTCCCCAAAGAGCTGGAAACTAACCAATACACTTCTAAATAATCTAAGCAAGTTCTCAAGGAAAACTAAAAATGAGTTAAAGTGAAGAAAATGAAAATACAGTATATAGAACTAAGTTGGAAAACACTCTTCAGGATATGATCCAGGAGAAGTTCCCCAACCTAGCAAGACAGGCCAACATTCAAATTCAGGAAACACAGAGAAAACCACAAAGACACTCCTCGAGAAAAGCAACTCCAAGACACATAATTGTCAGATTCACCAAGGTTGAAATGAAGGAAAAAATGTAAAGTGCAGACAGAGAGAAAGGTTGGGTTACCCACAAAGGGAAGTCCGTCAGACTAACAACAGATATCTCTGCAGAAATCCTACAAGCCAGAAGAGATTGGGGGTTAATATTCAACATTATTAAAGAAAATAATTTTCAAACCAGAATTTCATATCCAGCCAAACTAAGCTTCATAAGCGAAGGAGAAATAAAATATTTTACAGACAAGCCTATGCTGAGAGATCTTGTCACCACCAGGCCTGCCTTATGAGAGCACCTGAAGGAAGCACTAAATAAGAAAAGGAAAAATGGGTATGAGCCACTGCAAAAACATACCAGATTGTAAAGACCATTGACACTATGAAGAACCTGCATCAACTAATGGGCAAAATAACCAGCTAGCATCCTAATGACAAGATAAAATTCACACATAAAAATATTAACCTTAAATGTAAATGGGCTAAATGCCCCAACTAAAAGACACAGACTGGCAAATTGGATGAAGAGTCAACACCCATCAGTGTGCTGTATTCAGGAGACCCATCTCATGTGCAAAGACACACATAGGCTCAAAATAAAGGAGTCGAGGAATATTTACCATGCAAATGGAAAGTCAAAAAAAAGCAGGCATGGCAATCTTAGTCCCTGTTATAACAGACGTTAAACCAACAAAGATCAAAAGAGACAAAGAAGTGCATTACACAATGGTAAAGGGATCAATGCAACAAGAAGAATTAATTATCTTAAAAATATATGCATCCAATACAGGACCACCCAGCTTCATAAAGCAAGTTCTTAGACCTACAAAGAGACTTAGACTTCCACACAATAATACTGGGAGACTTCAGCATTCCACTGTCAATATTAGACAGATCAATGAGACAGAAAATTAACAAGGATATTCAGGACTTGAACTCAGCTCTGGACTAAGCAGATCTAATAGACATATACAAAACTCTGCTCCCCAAATCAACAGGATATACATCCTTCTCAGCACCACATTGCACTTATTCTAAAATTGACCACATAATTGGAAGTAAAACACTCCTCAGCAAATGCAAAAGAATAGAAATCATAACAAACAGTCTCTCAGACTACAGTGCAATCAAACTAGAACTCAGGATTGAGAAACTCATTCAAAACAGCACAACTACATGGAAATTGAACAACCTGCTCCTGAATGATTACTGAGTAAATAATGAAATTAAGGCAGAAATAAATAAGTTATTTGAAACCAATGAGAACAAAGATACAACATATCTCTGTTCACAGAATCTCTGAGACACAGCTAAAGCAGTGTTTACAGGAAAAATTATAGCACTAAATGCCCACAGGAGAAAGCAGAAAAGATCTAAAATTGACACCCTAACATCACAATTAAAAGAACTAGAGAAGCAAGAGCAAACAAATTCAAAAGCTAGCAGAAGGCAAGAAATAAACTAAGATCAGAGCAGAACCGAAAGAGATAGAGACACAAAAAACTCCTTCAAAAAAATCAGTGAAACCACGAGCTGGTTTTTTGAAAAGATTAATGAAATAGACCACTAACTAGACAAATAAAGAAGAAAAGAGAGAAGAATCAAATAGACACAACAAAAAATGATAAAGGGGATATCACCACTGATCCCACAGAAACACAAACTACCACCAGAGAATACTATAAACACCTCTATGCAAATAAACTAGAAAATTTAGAAAAAATGGATAAATTCTTGGACACAAACACCCTCCCAAGACTAAACCAGGAAGAAGTCAAATCCCTGAACAGACCAATAACAAGTTCTGAAATTGGGGCAGTAATTAATAGTCTACCAACCAAAAAGTCCATGACCAGATGGATTCACAGCCAAAGTCTACCAGAGGTACAAAGAGGAGCTGGTACCATTCCTTCTGAAACTATTCCAAACAATAGAAAAAGAGGTACTCCTCCCTAACTCGTTTTATGAGGCCAGCATCTTCCTCATACCAAAGTGTGCCAGAGACACACACACAAAAAAGAAAACTTCAGGCCAATATTCCTGATGAACATCCATGCAAAAATCCTTAATAAAATACTGGCAAACTGAATCCAGCAGCACGTTAAAAAGCTTATCCATCATGATCAAGTTGGTTTCATTCTTGGGATGCAAGGCCGGGTCAACATATGCAAATCAATAAACACAATTGATTCCATAAACAGAACCAATGACAAAAGCCACATGATTATCTCAATAAATGCAGAAAAGGTCTTTGAAAAAATTCAACATCCCTTCATGCTAAAAGCTCTCAATAAACTAGGTATTGATGGAATGTATCTCAAAACAATAAGGACTATTTATGACAAACCCTTAGCCAATATCATACCGAAGAGGCAAAAGCTAGAAGCTTTCCCTTTGAAAACCAGCACAAAACAAGGATGCCCTCTCTCACCACTCCTATTCAACATAGTATTGAAAGTTCTGGCCAGGTCAATCAGGCAAGAGAAAGAAATAAAGGGTATTCAAATAGGAAGAGAGGAAGTCAATTTGTCTCTGTCTGCAGATGACATGATTGTATATTTAGAAAACCCCATTGTCTCAGCCCAAAATCTCCTTAAGCTGATAAGCAACTTCAGCAAAGTCTCAAGATACAAAATCTATGTGCAAAAATCACAAGCATTCCTATACAGCAATAATAGACAAACAGAAAACCTAATCATGAGTGAACTCCCATTTGCAATGGCTACAAAGAGAATAAAATACCTAGGAATACAGTTTACAAGGGATGTGAAGGACCTCTTCAAGGAGAACTATAAACCTCTGTTCAAGAAAATAAGAGAGGACACAAACAAATGGAAAAACATTCCATGCTCATAGATAGGAAGAATCAATATCATGAAAATGGCCATACTGCCCAATGTAATTTAAAGATTCAATGCTATCTCCATCAAGCTACCATTGACTTTCTTCACAGAGTTAGAAAAAAAAACTGCTTTAAATTTCATATAGAACCAAAAAAGAGCCTGTATAGCCAAGACAATCCTAAGCAAAAAGAACAAAGCTGGAGGCATCATGCTACCTGACTTCAAACTACACAACAAGGCTTCAGTAACCAAAACAGCATGGTACTGATACCAAAACAGATATATAGATCAATGGAAGACAACAGAGGCCTCAGAAATAACAGCACACATCTACATCCATCTGATCTTTGGCAAACCTGACAAAAACAAAAAATGGGTAAAGGATTCCCTATTTGATAAATGGTGTTGGGAAAACTGGCTAGATATAGTCAGAAAACTGAAACCAGACCCCTTCCTGACACCTTACACGAAAATTAACTCAAGATGGATTAAAGACTTAAACATAAGACCTAAAACCATAAAAACCCTAGAAGAAAACCTAGGCAATACCATTCAGAACATAGGCATTGGCAAAGACTTTATGACTAAAACACCAAAAGCAATTGCAACAAAACCTAAAATCGACAAATGGGATCTAATTAAAGAGCTCTGCACAGCAAAAGAAACCATCATCAGAGTGAACAGGCAACCTACAGAATGGGAGAAAATTTTTTGCAATCCATCTGGCAAAGGGCTAATATCCAGAATCTACAAGGATCTTAAACAAATTTACAGAAAAAAAAACAACCCCATCAAAAAGTGGATGAAGGATATGGACACTTCTCAAAAGAAGACATATGTGGCCAACAAACATATGATAAAAAAGCTCATCATCACTGGTCATCTGAGAAATGCAAATCAAAATTACAGTGAGATAGCACTGTCACACCAGTTAGCATGGCAATCATTAAAAAGTCAGGAAATAACATATGCTGGAGAGGATGTGGAGAAATAAGAATGCTTTTACACTGTTGGTGGGGATGTAAATTAGTTCAACCATTGTGGAAGACAGTGTGGCAATTCCTCAAGGATCTAGAACCAGAAATACCATTTGACCCAGCAGTCCCATTACTGGGTATATACTCAAAGAATTATAAATCATTCTACTATAAAGACACATGCACATTTATGTTTATTGAAGCACTATTCACAATAGCAAAGACTTGGAACCAATCCAAATGTCCATCAATAAAAGACTGGATAAAAAAATGTGACACATAAACTCCATGGAATACCATGCAGACATAAAAAAGGATGAGTTCATGTCCTTTGCAGGGACATGGATGAAGCTGGAAACCGTCATTCTCAGCAAACTAACACAGGAACAGAAACCCAAACACCACATGTTCTCACTTATAAGTGGGAGCTGAACAATGAGAACACATGGACACAGGGAAGGGAACATCACCTACCGGGGCCTGTCAGGGAGTGGAAAGTAAGGGGAGGGATAGCATTAGGAGAAATACCCAATGTAGATGACAGGTTGATGGGTACAGCAAACCACCAAACCACTGTGGCACGTGTATACCTATGTAACAAACCTGTACATTCTGCACAGGTATTCCAGAACTTAATGTATAATTTAAAAAAAAAAGAAAGAAAATATAATACATCAAATTTTGTAGAAAATAGCAAAAGATTGGAAGAGATAAAAATATATATCACTGGCCGGATGTGGTGACTTACGCCTGTAATCCCAGCACTATGGGAGGCTTAGGCATGTGGATCACCAGAGGTCAGGAGTTCCAGCCTGGCCAACATGGTGAAACCTCATCTCTAAAAAAATGCAAAGCTTAGCCAGGCAAGAAGGCAGGGTGTCTGTAATCCCAGCTACTCGGAGTCCAACGTGGGAGAATTGCTTGAACCCAGGAGGCGGAAGTTGCAGTGAGCCAAGATCGCACCATTGCATGCCAGCCTGGGCCACAGAGTGAGACTGTGTCTCAAAAAAAAAAAAAAAAAAAAAAAAAAAAAAAATTAGCACAAAACATTTACATAAGAAAAGTAGACAAGTCTCAAATCAATAATTTAAGCTCTGACTTCAAGAACATAGAAAAGGAAAAGCAAAACAAACTCAAAGAGGAAAAGAAAAGAGATAATAAAAATAAGAGCAGCAATTAATTAAATTGAAATGGATAGATCTATTTAAAAAGCGAATGAAACAAAAAGCTCTTTTTGAAAAAAATCTGTAAAATAGATCAACCTTTAGCAAGACTGACAAAAAAAGAAAAGAGGGAATATACAAATTACCATCGTCAACAATGAAAGAGGGAATATCACTACAGACATTGCAGATATCTAAAGTATAACAAGGAAATACAACGCAGAACTGTACACAGATCAATTTAATGACTTAAATGGATTACATCGATTTCCAGAAAAATACAAACTGCCACAACTCACCCAATATGAAATTGGTAATTTGACTAGCTCTAAACCTATTAAAGAAATTTAACTAATAAATTAACAGCTTCTAAAAAGGAAATTACCATTTCCAGATATTTTAACTGGAGATTTCAACCAAACATTACAGAAGAATTAACACAAACTCTACACAAACTCTGCAGAAAACAGAGGAGGGGAAAACATTTCCCAATTTGTTTCTTGATGTCTGTGTTACCCAGATACCAAATCAAGCAAAACCGTATGGTAAAAGAAAGCAAATGTTCCTCACAAACTGAAATACAAAATCTCAACAAAATATTGACAAGTTTGATTTATTAATATATAAAAAATAGTTATATGCCAATGAACAAAAAGGTTCATTCTAAGTATACAAGGCTGGTTCTACAATTTAAAATTAATCAATGTAATCCAAGATACCAACAACTAAGAAGAAACATCATAGTCTAATTAATTGATGATGAGAAAATATTTTATCAAATTTAACACCATTCACGGTTTAAAAATCTCCCATAAAATAGGAATACTGGGGATCATCCTAACTTTATAAGAGGAATCTAAAAAAACCCAAAAACCCTGCAGCTAATGTTATACTTAATGGCAGAATACTAGATAAATGTATAAAAATCAAATGTATAAAATGTATACATTTATAATAATGTATAAATATACCTTTATAATAAATGTATAAAAATCAAAATGTATATCTATATTTTAGCAATGAGCACATGACTGCAGAGTTAAAAATGCAGACAGAGGCAGATCTCTGGGAGGAAGAAGCTCCTGGCTCCATTCTAAAGTGGTCACCTGTAGTGTCCTTTCATTACTCTTTCTTTCCAATCTTTCATGGGACCTCTTGGGCCTCACACCTTTATTTCATAGACCCATAAAAAGTGTGTACCCCGTAGGCACTTCCCTGGCTATGAAGAATAATAATAAAGATTGGACCCTTTTTAAAAAATAAGTTCCAATACGGCTAAGAAGTTCCTGATGCCTCTATAGCTTTGACTTATTATGTCAGAAAGAGTAGCTTGTGGAGAATGCAGTTAAGTAGACTTAAATACATTTTAATTGTAGGACTTTGTGCCATCTTGCTATTCTGTTCTCCTGTTAATAACTTTGGAAAACTTCCAGATGTGTTATTATGCTTTCTGGAAATATTTTAAATGATTCAATGTTCAAAAATCTGTTAGAAGTTAAGGAAAGGTTACAAAAAATTAACACATTATTTTATTTTTCAATCACATGGCATTGACACTTCCTGACTTTCTGTCCCAATATCTGTACCATACATTTTTTTTCTCCTAGTATTCTAAGGCTGGATTTATATTTGATCAATAAAATATTTTTATAAAAAATATTAAGGGGGAGATACAGGCTGACAGCATCAGGAGCTCCACTGACGTGCTCCTCAGTGAAAGTGGAGAAAAATAATTTAAAATAACCATTTAATATCAGTGGTGACGTGATATTATCCGAGAAAGTACCTATCAAGGCCACCATACAACACCAGTCCAAAAAAGTCTTCGTTATGGAATAGTTTTATTTATCGTCTCAGAAATTTTCTTCTTTGCTGGCTTCTTCTGAGCATTTTATCACTCAAGCCTCATCCCCACCCCACACTTAGGGGGACACTGACCACCAACAGGTATCACCCCCCTGAACCCCCTAGAAGTACCTCTTCTAAATACCTCTGTACTACTTGCATCAGGAGTTACAATCACTTGAGCCCACCCCAGCTTAATAGAAAACAACTGAAAACAAATAATCCAAGCCCTACTCACTACAATTTTACTAGGCATCTATTTCACCTTACTACAAATCTCAGAATACTATGAAGCACCCTTTACTATTTCTGACAGCTTATGGCTCAACATTTTTTATTGCTACCGGTTTCCACGGACTTCATGTTATTATCGGATCCACATTCCTCACTATCTGCCTTATTCGTCAACTATTATATCACTTCACATCAAATCACCATTTTGGTTTTGAAGCCGCCGCTTGGTACTGACACTTTGTAAACGTCGTCTGACTGTTTCTCTATATTTCTATTTACTGATGAGGTTCCTATTCTTTTAATATAATTAGTACAGCTGACTTCCAATCAACTAGCTTCGATAGTACTCGAAAAAGAATAATCAACCTTGTATTAACCCTAACGATCAACACCCTTCTAACCCTACAACTAATAACCATTATATTCTGATTACCCCAACTCAATTCCTACACAGAAAAAGCCAACCCCTGTGAATGCGGTTTTGACCCACTAAACTCTACTCGCATTCCTTTCTCCATAAAATTTTTCCTAGTTGCCATTACTTTCCTATTATCTGATTTAGAAATTGCCCTACTATTACCCTTACCATGAGCCCTCCAAACAACAAACCTTCCCATAATAACTAAATCATCAATCACACTAATCACCATTCTAACCCTCAGCTTGGCCTATGAATGAACACAAAAGGGACTGGACTGAACTGAATTGGTAAGTAGTTTAAACAAAACAAATGATTTTGACTCATTAGATTATGATAATCATACTAACCAAATGCCCATTATCTACATAAATATTGCACTAACATTTATCATTTCACTCCTAGGCATACTAATCTATCGTTCGCACCTAATATCATCTCTACTATGCCTAGAAGGAATAATACTTTCACTATTCATTATAAGTACCCTCATGGCCTCAAACATACACTCCCCCCTAGCTAATATTGTACCTATCGCCCTATTAGTATTCGCCGCTTGCAAAGCAGCAGTAGGCCTTGCCTTACTAATCTCAATCTCAAACACATATGGCCTAGATTACGTCCACAACCTAAGCTTCCTTCAATGTTAAAAATAATTTTCCCTACAATCATACTACTGCCAACAACATGGTTCTCCAAAAACAGTATAATCTGAATTAACCTAACCACACACAGCTTAATCATCAGCCTTATTCCCCTTCTATTCTTCAACCAAACTAGCAACAACCTCATTAACTATTCAACCTATTTGTCTTCCGACCCATTAACAACACCCCTCCTAACACTAACCACCTGACTCTTACCCCTCATAATCATAGCAAGCCAATACCATTTACACAATGAAAACCCTTCACGAAAGAAACTCTATCTTTCCATAATAGTCTTTCTACAAATTTCTCTAATCATAACATTCATAGCCACAGAATTAATCTTATTTTATATCCTATTCGAAACTACCCTCATCCCCACCCTAATTATTATCACCCAATGAGGCAACCAAGCAGAACGCCTCAATGCAAGCACATATTTCCTATTCTACACACTAGCCGGCTCTCTCCCCCTACTAATCATATTAATCCATACCTATAATAACCTAGGCTCACTAAACATCATACTAGTAACACTTACAGCTCAAAAACTAACAACCACCTGATCACACAACCTAGCTTGACTAGCATGCATAATAGCCTTCATAGTAAAAATACCCTTATGCGGCCTACACTTATGACTTCCTAAAGCCCATGTTGAAGCCCCTATTGCCGGATCAATAGTTCTTGCCGCAGTACTCTTAAAACTGGGCGACTTACCTCAATCCTCAACCCCCTGACAGAATACATAGCCTACCCCTTCCTCATATTATCTTTATGAGGCATAATCATAACAAGCTCAACCTGCCTCCGACAAATGGACCTGAAATCACTTATCGCATATTCCTCCGTAAGCCACATAGCCCTGGTGATTATAGCTTCCCTCATTCAAAGCCCCTGAAGCTTCACTAGTGCAATTATTCTTATAATCGCCCATGGACTCACCTCATCTATACTATTCTGCTTAGCAAAATCAAATTATGAACGAACCCACAGCCTCATTATAATACTTTCTCGAGGGCTTCAAACCCTACTTCCATTAATAGCCTTCTGATGGTTCATAGCAAACCTCACTAATCTAGCCTTACCCCCCACTATCAATCCAATTGGAGAACTACTTGTAGTAATAACTTCATTTTCTTGATCACATATTACTATTATACTCACGGGACTAAACATACTAATCACTGCCCTTTACTCCCTACACATATTCATTACAACGCAATGAGGAGTACTCACCCACCACATCATCAACATAAAACCCTCCTTTACACGAGAAAATATATTAATATTTATACACCTCTCCCCTATCATTCTCCTATCCCTCAACCCCAGTATTATTCTAGGCTTCACCCCTTGTAAATATAGTTTAACTAAAACATTAGATTGTGAATCTAACCATAGAAACCCACCACTTCTTATTTACCGAGAAAGCTTGCAAGGACTGCTAACCCATGCTCCCGTATTTAACAAAACGGCTCTCTCAACTTTTAAAGGATAACAGGTATCCATTGGTCTTAGGAACCAAAAACATTGGTGCAACTCCAAATAAAAGTAATAATCATGTACGCCTCCACTGTCACAATAACCTTAACTTCCCTAACCTTCCCAATTATTATTACCTTCATCAATCCCAACAAAAAACACCTATACCCTAACTATGTAAAAACAACTATAATATTTACCTTCACCATCAGTCTCCTTCCCACAGCCCTATACATCTTCCTAGATCAAGACATAATTATTTCAAACTGACATTGAACAACCATCCAATCACTAGAACTAACACTAAGCTTTAAATTAGATTACTTCTCCATAATATTTATCCCAATTGCACTATTTATTACCTGATGCATTATAGAATTCTCATTATGGTACATAAACTCAGACCCAAACATTAACAAATTCTTTAAGTATCTCCTCATTTTCCTCACCACTATACTAATTCTAATTACTGCTAACAACCTCTTCCAACTCTTCATTGGGTGAGAAGGTGTAGGAATTACATCCTTTCTGCTAATTAGTTGATGACACGCTCGAACAGACGCCAACACAGCAGCCATTCAAGCAATCTTGTATAACCGCATTGGTGATATCGGCTTTATCCTAGCCATAGCATGATTTCTCCTGCATTATAACTCATGGGACTTCCAACAAATATTCATCCTAAACTCTAGCCCAAACCTTCTACCACTGATAGGCCTCCTTTTAGCAGCAACAGGAAAATCAGCTCAAGGGTGGCCTTGACTACCTTCCGCCATAGAAGGCCCAACCCCAGTCTCAGCCTTACTCCATTCCAGCACTATAGTAGTAGCCAGAGTATTTTTACTCATTCGCTTCCACCCTCTAATAGAAAATAATATATTAATCCAGAGCCTTACACTATGCCTGGGAGCCATCACCACTATATTTATAGCAATCTGCGCTTTAACACAAAATTATATTAAAAAAATTGTAGCCTTCTCCCCCTCAAGCCAACTAGGATTAATAATAGTCACTATCGGCATCAACCAACCATATCTAGCATTCCTACACATCTGCACCCATGCCTTCTTCAAAGCTATATTATTCATTTGCTCCGGATCTATTATCCACAACCTAAATAATGAACAAGACATTCGAAAAATAGGAGGGCTATTTAAAACAATACCCCTTACCTCAACTTCCCTAACTATCGGTAACCTAGCACTCACAGGCATGCCATTTCTCACAGGCTTCTACTCCAAAGATCTTATTATCGAAACCACAAACACGTCATATACCAACGCCTGAGCCCTATCACTCTCATCACCACTTCCCTAACAAGTGCCTACAGCACTCAGACTATTATTCTCACGCTAACAGGACAACCCCGCTTTCCAACCTCAATTTACATTAATGAAAATAAACCAACTCTATTAAATCCAATAAAATGCCTAACAATCGGCAGTTTACTCACAGGATTTCTTATTACCAATAACATCTCCCCCACCACACTCCCCCAATCAACAATACCTTACTACCTAAAACTCCTAGCCCTATGCATAACCACCCTAGGTTTCCTAATAGCCTTAGACCTAACCCTTATAACCAATAACCTCAAAATAGACACCCGTCACACATATTCAAATTCTCTAACATATTAGGGTATTTCCCCACTACAATTCATCGAATAATCCCCTACCAAAACCTACTCATAAGCCAAAATCTGGCCTTCCTTTTACTAGACTCAATCTGACTAGAAAAATCAATACCCAAAACAGTTTCACACATCCACATTATTACTTCCATTACCACAACCACCCAAAAAGGTATAATTAAACTTTATTTCCTCTCTTTCCTTATTCCTCTTATCCTAATCCCACTTCTAATAGCATAACCTATTGCCTCTAGTAATTTCAATCACAATATACACACCAACAAACAATGTTCAACCAGTAACTACTACTAACCAACGCCCATAATCATACAAAGCACCCGCACCAATAGAATCCTCTCGAATTAACCCTGGCCCCTCTCCCTCAAAAATTACCCAACTCCCCATGTTATTTAAATTAACTACCACCACCAACTCATCATAATCTAAAACCTGGGAAAAGAGCAAATGAAAGAAAAAAAAAAGAAACCTGGAAATCTGTGGCGCTTGAACCAAGATTGCTCCTTCCCTCCTTCTTTTGGCTCAGCAAGGCAGAGATCACTCCAGACTGCTGCTCAAGAACACAGGGCTCTTTGCCCTCTTTTCCCAGGTCCTGGCAGAAGACTAACTCCCAGGTAAAGGCAGACTTTCAGCGTTTCCTCATGCTGCTCTGCTGCTAGCTGCCTGTTGAATGCTCCCAGGTGAGTGAAGTCAAGAGGTAGAGGCTCTGTTCCTCTACTCAGCTCTCACATGAGGAACACAGGTGTTACCTCGAGTGGGGTACACTGAGGATACTGGATCCCTGAATGACCTTGCCCTGGCTTGTGATATTCTGGTTTCATGTCAGGAGATGCAAACTGAGAGGACCTAAGGCTTCTGCCACATGCTTGACTGAGTGTTCATTTCCTGTAGTGGGGGTGTTACTCTGAGAGAAGCTTGCCATTGTCCCCGCTCCCAGGTACAGATCTCTGTCTCAGCGTTATGTCTGAAAGGAGAAGCAAGCCTAAAACAGGTATCTCCTCATCTTTTCCCAATGGAACTGACTTCATTTGCAACAGAATATGGAGAAGCTCAAGACTAAGGGTGCCCACAAGAACAGTGGAGGTAATAATAAAAGGCAACAGGGAGAAACTTTATGAATTTAATTAAGATGAGGTGTAGGCATTAGGCCAGCTAGCTGGCAAGAGAGGATCTGGAAAGAAAACAGCTGGGGGAGACCTCTTGCCTTTGGAACAAGCATAATATGCTCACCTCAGAACTGTGTATACAATTTTGTAAAATTTTACCATTGGGAAAGGTGGGCATATTATATGGGTGATCTCTCTGTATTATTTCATACAACTGCATGTGAATCTACAATTGTTCAGTGAATTTTAAGTTTCAAAAATATGACTTAAGGACTGCAACGTAGGCATAAATAGATTAAGAGAAACAAAGGGAGTGTAAAATTTTATCATTTCAATTTCCTATTTCATTAAATAGGGAAATATACAACATATAATAAGATTTTTAAATAAGTGGGAGAAAACTTGAAAAACTCATAGTTCTAAAATCACATTTACCTCAAACTAGAGTTTAGAAATCCTAACACGTTTCTTATTACTATTTTCCCTAATACAGGCTTGGCTGAATTAAGGAACTATTTCACATTAAACTGCATAGGGGGAAACTGCTGATTATTTTAATTAATGTTTCTCCACACAATTGTTAGATAAAGACCTTCATTTTAATATTAATGCCCTTCGGACCATGAAAGAACAACTTCAGCAAACAACACAAGTTTAAGTAGCTATGAAAGAGTGGTATGCTATGTGATTTCTTTGTTTTCTAGGCCAGCTGTTAATGAGAATACACAAGATAACCTGGAATAAATTATATAGATTTGCAAGATATTGTGCAGTCCAAGTATTTCAACATTTGTATATTCCAGTGAGGAATCAAATGCTGGAGCAATTCAGTGATTTGTCCAAATTGTTAAGAGAAAAATACAGGGGAAAATATTTTTTGATACTTTCTCATCAAATTACACTCAGAAGCTGTGTCATAAAAAATGATCACCAATCCATTAGAGAGTGGGTAATGTTGGAACCACAGATGTGAAAAGACATGTCATTTAGTGAATGAAAACATAGAGCTTTGCCGATTCAATTATATATTACTGCTCAAAAAGAAAGTTTATTTTTCATTATACTTATAGAAGATTTTACAAGTATATTTAAAAGTTATATTCTGAGTGTAATGTAATGGGGAGCCGAGCAAGAAGACACGAGGCAGATGACAACAGAGGTAGCCTTTATTGGGCTCGCAGGCGAGGTTCACCAGTCCCCTAGGAGGAGGGCCAAGGAAGTTGCCCTCAGGGCGGGTATCCCGGGGCCTTTTATAGGGTGAGGTAGGCGGGGTTTGTAGGTTTCGGTTTTCCTAAGTTAGGTTTCAATTTCTGAGGAATGACATGTCCAGGAGCTTGCTCAGAGTGGGTGTTTTTTGGCAGGCGCGGGCTTTTTTCGCACACTGAGAGTCTTAGCAGGAAGTGAAGGGCGGGAAGTCCTAACAAAGGGCCTGCCATGCCATGCCAGGTGATACTGCCATGTTGGGTCTAGATTCCTGCCTAACACTAAGGTGTGCTTTTGGTAAAGGAACACTGATGTTTTTAAATCTAAAGGACAATGGCATTAGGATTCAGTTGCGAGCTTGAAAAATCCACATAGATTACTAGTAAATAATTATATTAACTCTTCGTTCTTAAAAAACAGAAAAGGGAAAAGCAGGAAGAAGAGTAAGAAGAACGAGGAGACAGAAAAAAGAATGAAGTGTTCTTCATTTAGCGCAGATTAAAATTGTAAGCTCTGTATGAGGCAGTACTACATGTGGGTAAGGACAGGACTTTAATGCTTATTTATTTTTCAGTCTCCTTATATTGAATGCTCCCTAATCAAAAACTTCAGTGCTGCTAAAAGTATGCTAACTGCTTCTCTTATTGAAAAGCTTGTAGAGCCCTTTTAATTATTTCTTTATTAGAAGACTATTAAAATCATTAGATTTTATTAAAATGTATTATAAGACAATAAATATTATGAGCTGAAACTATGTCGGATGTTCTGTGGATGTTAGCCTAGTGGACTGCCCTAGGGCAGCAGCAGCCCATTAATAATCACATCTTTTTATAGACATACACTATATGGAATTTAATACAATATTTGAGCTAGTTACTGTTCTCTTTTATACATATGAATATACTGAGATTTAGTGCAATTACTAGAAAGTATTACTAGTTGAAGCAAGTATATGAACATTGTACAAAATACAGTATGATCATGACTGTAACATAAACACAGAGCAGGAAAATAAGTTGGAAGGGTCCAAATGAGAGCTGGATCCCTTGTGTTTAGGGAAAGCAAATAAGAGCCATTTTAGATGGGCCATGAAATATGTTAGTAGAATAATAACTAATATTTATAGTGAATGTATTTCATACTAAGCACTGACTGTTGTTTAATATGGATTATCTCATAGAATATTTATAACTCATACAATAGGTACCACCATTATCCTAATTTTAAAAGTGAGAAACAGGTCTAAAGAGGTAAAGTAACCCAACATAATGGAGTAATAAGTGGTAATGTCAGGATTCAAACCCAAGCTAAATCCAGAGTCCATACTCAAAATCATTTTAATATATTGGCTAAGAGTTCAACAGTTTCACCACAGGGGAAGGCATATAAGAGTTATCACTAGCCTTAACAAGTATAACAGAAGTATGAAGGCACTTGTGAGGAGTGAGGAGTGATATTTTGAAGAATTGCATAGTACTTTCAAGAGAGATTGAAAGTATAGGGATAAATTTTGTGAGGCTCCTACATCAAGAAATAAAAATGAAAGAAATAAATTTGTGCTTAAATGGCAGGTGATAGGAACAGAGAAAGAATTCTGATATTTAGGGATGTAGCATAAATGTAGAACACACTCTTTCAGTAAACTAGGAATAGAGGATTACTTCCTCCGCTTGATAAAGAATATCTACAAAAACCTACAGCTAACATAATATTTAATGATGAGAAATCCAAACTTTTCCCCCATTAAATACTGTTAGCTGCAGGTGTTTAAAGATACGCTTTATCTTAAGGCAAGGATGTCCCACCTCAATACTGCTTTTCAACATCATATTGGAAGTCCTAGCTAATGCAATAAGACAAGAAAATAAAAGTAAAAGATATATAGATTGAGAAGAATGACATAAAATTATCTTTCTTCACAGATAATAAAATTGTCTATGTAGAAAATCCAAAAGAACTGGCAAAAAAAAAAAAAATGAAAACAAACAAAGAAACGAAACTGGAACTAATCAGCACTTATAACAAGGCTTGACAATATAAAGTTAATATTCAAAAGTCAATTACATTCCTATCAGTAATGAACAAGTAGAATCTGAAGTTTAAAACACATTACTAGTTACATTAGCACCCCCAAAATAAAATACTTAGGTATAAATCTAACAAAATTTGTACAAGATCTATATAGAAAAGCTACAAAACTCTGTTAAGAGAAATCAAAGTACAACTAAATAAATGGAGAGATATTCCATTTTCATGAACAACAACAACAGCAACAAATCCCAAATAACAAAGAGAACTAAAATAGGAGAGAGAGTTTAATCAGTGGACGGTAGGCTTTACCTAAGTTAAGGACAATGGAAAATAGTGCAAAACACCAACAGGAGAATTTGAGCATGCAGTGTCATAACCCAGAAATGGGTACCCTAGAGTGATAGCTCCAGAGAGATCAGAAGACAGATGTGAAAAATGAATCTGAAAACATGAGGATTTATTCACTGTTTGTGGAATCACCTAAGCAGTCCCTATTACCACCCACTACCACCATTACTGCTATGCAAAGAGCTCTGGAAACTTCGAGTTGTCCCAAAATAAACTGGAGGACTGTTTCTTAAACCCTTAGCTATGAATGGCCATGTAACCTACTGTGGGCCTGGCATTTGCAGTCCTCTACATTGTAGCAGCTGGGAGTTCCCATCCACATAAACAGCTTCTAACCTATAAAACTTAAAGTGAATTTCGCTCTGGCACCATGCTCAGGATGTGAATTTGAAAATGAGTTATTGTTGTACCAGTCCATCTCTGCAGTACTAGCAGATGCCTCTGCTCTTAGAAACAGCCTCTGAGGTTGGCACTATCACTATCTTTGTAAATGGCCTACGTGTGTGTCCTCAGAGTGTACAACTCTTGAAGGTAAGTAAAAGATCAAAGATCTCAGATATTTGCAATCAATAACCTAAAGATAATTGATTTAGATAAATATAAAAAACTATCCATACAGAAACATAAATAATTCAGACCACAAAGAAAGCATTTTAAAACGTCCAATTCCATCTTCAGTAAGGCTTATAGTGATTGCATTTGTAAAACAAGAGAATAAGGAGAATTTGGATATAAACATAGGATTGCTGAAATTAAAATGTCAATATCAAGGAGGACTATGAAATCAAAACAAAAATAAAAGACAAAAAAATCAAAGGAAAGGAAAATACAAGAGAAAAATGAAAGATCTATACAGACCATCTCTGGCAAATAGAGATTTATGAATCGAGAAGATGGAAGACATGAAATGAACAAAGAATTTCTTAGTATTAGAAAAAGGCACAAATATTCAAGTTGAAAGGGCTGGCTAGCAAGTAGGAAAGATGCAAAAATGACAGAAATTTTAGAGAAACAAAGATCTTGAGGATATCCTGAGATCCACAGAGGTAAAAATAACAATACAATTTTTCTACAAAGGAATCCGAAAGCCTCTAGACTTCTCATTTGTCAAAGTGTATGCTAAAAAGCAGTGGAACAGTGCTTGCAAAGTTATAAAAACAACTGATACACACACACATATGCGCATACCTGTACACAATGGGATATTATTCAGCCTTTAAAAAGAATGAAAGCTTACAATTTGTGACAACACAGATGAATCTGGCGAACAATACATTAAGTGAAATAAGCCATATGCAGAAAGACAAATCCAGCATGATCTCACTTACATGTGGAGTCTAAAAATATCAAACTCAGAAGCAGAGTGTAGAATGGTGGTTACCAGAGGCTCAGGGAATGGAGATGTGGGGAGATGCTGTCCAAGGAATACAGTTTCAGTTATGCAAGGCAAGTAAGTTCTGAAAGGATAATGCACAACAATGTGAATATAGTTAACAATATGATATTGTATGCTCAAAATTTGCGAAAAGGTTAGACCTTAAGTGTTCTCACCTCAAAAAGAAATTGTAACTGTGAGGTGAACATGTTAATTAACTTGATTGTGATGAATATTGATGAATATTTCACAATGTATGCATATAGTATATCATCAAGTTGTATGACTTAAATACATACCATTTTTAACTGTCAATTATATCTCAATAAAGTTGGGAAAATAATTAATAAATCAATAATTAAGTTGTGAAATATTTTAAGCGTAGAAAAAGTATCTAAAGAAATGTATGTCCCACCTTAAGGATTTAACAGGTTTTCACTTTGACACAAACAATTCCAACCCACATCCTTCCCTACTCTCCTTCCCAAGGAACTTCTGACCTACTGTTTGTGTGCACTTTTATCATGGGGTTTTTTATAACTGGGTTAAATGTGCATGTATCCATAAACAATTTATACTATTACTGTTTTTATTTTTTTAAAGGTATTTAAATGGCATTAAATTGAACATACCTGCAAGTTATTCCTTTACTCATATTTAGATAATTTAATATATTTGTAAGTGTTCACTTACCAATAGCCTATTGTTTAGTTAAATGCCTATGTCTTCTTGCGCCTGACCAGATGGTTTTTAAAATGCTGGGGTCAGTGACCAGGGCAGGCTATGAAGAATGCCTCAGGGCTGGTTCTCTGCAGTGATGATTAATGTGCTGCTGACCTCCAGACTCAATCCCAACCCAACACAGGAGGATTCGTGTTAACTGAGAAGAGAAGAATTGCCCTCTGTCCTTTGGCCCTGGGCCTGCCTATGAGTCAACAAAGTAATTGGTCACTGATATGGTCTGGCTTAAATGGATTAGGGAAATGTCTCCTGCCCAACAGATCTTTCACCACTAGCTTCCTGCTGATATAGTAAATCTCACCAATAGGGACCCATCTGTAGTTATCCAACTATTCTTTGTGGAAATACCATAGGCATTAAGCTCAATCAACCAATAACACCTTATTTCAAGTGAATTCACATACTCTGATGTTAAAGTAGCTCCATGTTGAATGAACAGGGATAGGTGAGTTTGGATAGAGGAAATTATAGACAGATATGAAACACCCAACCTGAATCATTAACCAAAGTGAAGATTCTGAACTTCCAAGGCCCAAACAAGCGATCCACGGGGTGCCCCTTTTTAAAGGAATGGTCTTCATTTATTTAGTGTGGATGGGGACATCTGATTACCACTGATACATTTTAATACTTTCATCTTTCGAGATATAAATAAGGAATTTATTGCATGGGATTTTTTTTTTTTTTTTTTTTTTTTGAGCCAGTTCCATTCTTGGTAGCAAGAGTAAAAAGTTTGGAAATTATATAAATATAAAATATGAATATAATAACAAAGTTATATGATAAAATAAATCTATTTTTCAAGAAAGCAGCACTATATCATGAATTATTCAGCTTCAGAATTTCAACTCATGCCTGCCATCCAAATTTGTTAACAGTGGCGTATGGAGTTTCTGGATCACATGGCCTGACTTGCAGCACCTCCCTTGCAGCACCTCCCTTGCAGCTTTCACATGCGTGTTGCAAGAATACTCAGGGTCTAAGAAGAAGTATGATAAGTGTGTTTGTGTGTTCTAATTTTTCTGAGATGGAGGGGCAGCCACAGCCAGTGAGTGGGAGGGGCTTGGGGACTGTTTTCATGGACATCAAGGTGCTTGAGTACACATGTGTGCATGTGCTTCTTTTGCAAGAAGCATATCAGAAATTCAGAGAAGGCCAGGCAGGGAGGCAGGGTGGCTCGTACCTGTAATCATAGCACTTTGGGAGGCCGAGGTGGGGGGATTGCTTGTGACCAGGAGTTCAAGACCAACCTGGGCAACATAGTGAGACCCCCCACCTCTAGAAAACAAAAAAACCCTGCATCATGGTGTACACCTATAGTCCCAGCTACTTGGGAGACTGACATAGGGAAGGATGGCTTGAACCCAAGAGGTTGAGGTTGCAGTGAGCCATGATCGCACCACTGCACTCCAGCCTGGGTGACAGAGCAAGATCCTGCCTCTAAAGAAGAAAAATAAAGAAATACAGAGAAAAACAGAATTACTTGAAGGAGAGGAAAGCCTGTTTTGCTCAATCAGTATGTAAATTGTGAGAGGTAAACTGAAAAAGATAGGTGCTCAGATCCAGCTGCACCTAGGCATCCTTTGCCCTGGGATAAGCCAAGGTAGATTCTGCAAACAAGTGAAGGTGATCAGAAACACAACCAGTCTGCCTGAAAGGAGTCCAGAGACTTCCAAAACACAAACGTGATCACCAGAGCCTTGGCCTGGCTACCTGTCACTTTCAGAACAAGGTCTACATCCCAGGATGGGATTCAGTGCTGCAGCCTGCTCTTCCTACTACAGGGGTTTGTCTCTGCCCACAGCGTCTCACACTCTGTACTTCCTACTGAATAACCTGCAGTCAGTACTTCATCTCAGGCAGCCCCACTTGGCCTGATTAACTCCAACTCACTGTTCCAGACTCCACTGAGGCAGTAGCATTTCGTCCAGGAAGCTTTCCTTGACTTCGTGCCCCAAGAGCTGACCAGGCACCTCTCTTGTGTGCTCATTACATTCTGACAGCCCTTTGAATCAGCTGCAAGTGCCAGGCTCTCGGGCACAGGAACTTTCTTGCTGGCCAGGATGTCCTCACGACCATATCCATTCCCAGGCACAGCGACAGGATATGCATGTGTTCTGAATGAGTGAATAACTGAATGAATATTTGGAAAACAAGAAAATGAGAGCCTAGGGAAAACAGAAGCAAACCTTAGGGAATAAGGGCAGTGAAAGTAATGTTTGGGCTGTTACTGCAGAGATGGGATTGTGCAGGAAGTGTATGAGCTGAGACAAAACAAGATTTTAGGGAAAAGAACCACAGGGCAGAGGACATATTCACCTTTACTGGATCCTAACGGACAGGCTGACAGAGAGCCCAGAGCAAAGATTCCTTCCATAAATGTTTTGAGATAATTCTCCCATTCAAGCAAACTGACAAACTGACATACAAGAGGAGAAGAGGTTCAGGAGCAGAGGCAGCAGCAGCAATCGGGTATCAAATGCAGATGGTAGCACCATGATCCTAAAGCTCTGAGAAGGTTCCTAGTGGGTCTAAAAAAAAAAAAAAAAAAAAAAAAGCAGGGAGACCATCAAGAGATGGAGGTTGCAGGAAATGCCAAACCATGGGCTTTGTTCCACAACTGAATTTTATAAATACAGATTATCCTATTCTTTTTTTTTTTTTTTTTTTTTTCCTAGACGGAGTCTTGCTCTGTCACCCAGGCTAGAGTGCAGTGGCCGGATCTCGGCTCACTGCAAACTCTGCCTCCCGGGTTCATGCCATTCTCCTGCCTCAGCCTCCCAAGTAGCTGGGACTACAGGCGCCCACCACCTCGCCCAGCTAGTTTTTTTGTATTTTTTTGGTAGAGACGGGGTTTCACCGTGTTAGCCAGGATGGTCTCGATCTCCTGACCTCGTGATCCACCCGTCTCTGCCTCCCAAAGTGCTGGGATTACAGGCTTGAGCAGATTATCCTATTCTTAAAGAAGGCAAACTCTGTCTCAACCAGACTCCACCTGTTATCCAGCGTTCAAATACTAGGACCTCAAATGATAGGTTAAATGGAAAGATGAGTTAAGAGATTTTAAATACAGTATCTACTCTGCAGGAAGAACAGGTATTCAGTGAAGACCATGACTTTGTAAATTTGCAAATTTAGCCAGCAAATAGAAGTTTTCTTGATGCCACTGCCTAAGTATTAGGTTGGGGCAAAGGTAATTCCGGTTTTCGCCATCACTTTCAACGGTAAAAAACGCAATTAGAAAAGACTATGCATTAGTCAAGGACTTGTTAAGATACGCTAATTTGGGGGATTTCTGTTTTCAAAATCATCTTTAATTTTATAGAACCATTGGCATAGACTTACTGGTAACCTAGAAAAGTTGAAAGTGCTCTTTTGATCTCTTCTGTTTTTTCTCTTCCCAAGTATGTGATCTGTGACTGACAGCAGTAATGATGTTATTAATTACAATAGTTTCATACATTGAGCACTCACTACACAGCAGCCAGTGTAATACTGCTTTATGTAAATCGAAACCTCACAGTAACCATAAAAAGCAGATACTCTTATTAACCCTAACTGCACTTTGAAGAAAACACTATGATAAAATGAAACTCAGAACAGACTGGTGAAAGACAAAGTCACACAGCTGGTAAGAGACAAAGCCAGAAACCACACCCATCTTGCCAAATTCCAGAGTTCATATGCTAATTACTGTGCCATGCTGCCTCCCAGATTCCAACTTATATATTAGCCTGTTAAAACACGGGATTTGGGGTTTTCGTCATTGTTTGGTTAACTGGTTGGTTGATTGGTTGGTTGGTTGATTGGTTGACTGGTTTTCCTGAAAATGAATATTATGAAAGGATGTTTAGATTGTAAGTTGCTGGAATGATATATTTGGTTGAGTATTTAGTTGTGTTTCTATGTTCACCAAATGCCCACCCGGTGAAACAGTTCCGTGAATCTTATTGACTGTTGAAAAAATGCCACTTAGAGAGACTTGAGTATGAAGTAATACAGTGCTGGTATTTCTGGTTTTGTTTGTTGTTGAATCCTAGCTCTTAACCCAGATGGCTGTTCATCTAACTGGTGTTCAAGAAGTATTCATCGAGTGTCTGAATGGGGTGAGTGGCCAGCAAGAATTCCATGTGGGCACAGGAAAGCTGTCCCAGGTTACAGTTGCTAAAGTAGAGCCCCAGCCCGGGTCAGACTCCAGAGTGGAGCTGCTCAGATCTCCAAGCCAGGGGAGGAACTATATAAACCGAGACACTCCCATGCAAGTTTCATAACCAGTGTTCTTAATGTATCTGTGGAGATGCAGATGCAGGAGCTTTCATTTTTCTTGAGATTTGATCTCTGCAAATAAAGGTGTGCCTTTTCCACTTTTTCATAACATGTACAACTTTGAAAAATATCTATGACAATAAAATATTTGATTCTATTTTGGATATGGTCAGGCAATAAAACTGTCCTTGTCATCTTGGCTGAGAAACTTGATTGGACAATACTGCAGGCTCTGGCCTGACAAGGGGAGTAAATGGGCAGAGACAACTTCTTGCAAGAAACTAATGGCACCATCCATTCTATTTTCCTGGATTGGGTGGATGGGGGAAGTGGCTACTCAACTCATTGTTCCCAGAAGGAGTCATAGAAGCAAAGATTAGGAAAGCAGCTCCCCAGGGTGAATCCTTATCCCTGCCTCTAACTCCTGAGACACCTTCAAAGTTATGGATTAAAAGCACTTTTCAATATGCCTGGTGATCTCCTCTTAGGAATAAATTCAGCAGCACATATTTGTGTCTGGATAAGGTTGAGATTTGAGGCTTCTTTCCCGAAACACAAATAACATTATGCTTAGTCTTGTTCATCTGGAAAACAAAAAAAAAGGACTAGGTATGAGGCTTGAGCCTGAAGCCCTGAGCTCATAATAAAACTTATTTGCTGTGCTTACATTTTTCTTGTCCTAAATGCAACCACTCTAGCTAGCTGATTAGGGATTCAGAGATTTAGGATTTAGCCCTAGATAATAGCTGTTCCCTTGGGAATATGCCCAAGTCATATGACCTCAAGCTTATTACTTAATCTAAGCTTGTTTATTCATCTGTAAAATGTGTTGTGCCAAGGCTTAATGAGAGAATGTTTGTAAAAGTATAAACTGCAATGTGCTCTGGTTATTAGTAACTTTTATAAAGTGGTTTCCACTTAGTTCCACATGAAGTGTTCCAAAATTGGATAATAGCAGTTTTAGCAACAGCTAAGTGTAGTGAAGCTGCCTGGATGTAATTCAGCCATCTAGAACTTACTACAGGAAAAAAGTCATCCTCACCAACTTTAAACATGCATAATTATAATTAAGAGTCTGAAAATCAAGGCATTTCTTTTACTTGCCTCAGCAACGATGACAATTCCGTGCTGGAATTATCCTCCTGCCAAATAATCTGTTTTCCTCTTTCTCTTCATCATTATTCAAAAATAAAACGACTTTCTTGCAATTCCCTACACATTTACTTCTCTTGGAATTAAAACTGCAGAAATTACTACCCCCGTTTTGTTCACACAAGCATATTTTGTTAGAAATACAGTAGTCATGAGTAAAATATAGAAACAAAACCCTGTAAACCAGATAAAAACGAATTTTTGGCTTGTGGAAACACTCTGATTGTTTCAAGCTCACTCATTTCCTATTTTTTTCTCAAGACAGATCATTCATGTTTATAAAAAACATATATAACTGCTATATATCTGCAATGAAAGTTAAGTAAACAAATACTGTATGTCCCCAAGAGTTACAACACAAATAGTTAAAGTGATTTTATCTATCACGGCACAGACTTTTGGATGGAGATACTAAGAACAGAATCAGTTACAGAATCGGCTTGATTACAAGTGCATCCTGCCCTCTGGCGGCCAGTCCGCCTTCCATAGCCTTTCATGGGAAGCCTGTCATTCTGACAATGAACTGTTTCCCAAGTAAACGACAATCTGGAGCACATTTGTTTTCCAATAAATAAAGCTTTCAAATTTTAACGTATCCTTTTATTACTTTAATTTTTAGGCAGGGTTACTTATTAATCTTTATTTTGTTTCTTCAAAAACTCGTCTTAAATTACAAATATTTTAAAATGCTTTTCCATTTCAAATATTTTAATTTTCTATTTCATGCATTTTGTATATGAACACTTCGTATATTTTATATATTTACAAAATAAAGTGTATTATCTTATTTGATTAATTGTATTCACCAGAATGGAGTTCTAATTTGCCTATTTTGAGTAAAGATTACAGAATAATTGAGATGGTGCTTTCTACAACCATGACCTTGGGCAAGTATTTATTATACCGTACTTTCACTTTCCTCAATTTCCTTTAAATTATATACAACATGTACAGAATCATTATAAAAATAGTATATATGTATATCACCTAGACCTTTTCCAGGCAGAGAGTGAGTCCGGCCAGGGCTCCGCGCCTCCTGTCCCGCCACCCCAGACCTGCGCAGCGAGGTATCCCAGCACCTACTATATGCTATGCTCTGGAATTCAAACCAAAACAACCCTGTCCTTCCAGAGCAGGCAAAGATGACCCAGATGCAGAAACAGAGGCTTGCCCGAGGTCACCCAGCAGGCCCTGCAGAGCTCACGTTGAAAGAACGAGGTGAGTCGAGCTGGGCAGAGGTTGGGAAGCCAGTTGAGGCCCCAGAGGCCAGGCCCTTCCAGTCCCGGCCTCGCCGCCACTCCCAGAGCCGGTGCAGCCCGGCCTTCCACGCCACCTGCGACGCCCAGCTGGCCCCGCGGGCTTCCAGTTCAAGAAGGGCCCACTCCATCCCAGGTTCGAGCCCTGGGCGTCCCATCCGCGAGGGCTGCACGGTGAAGCTGGCGCAGGTCGCCCAGGAGTTGCTGGGGGCTGGGTGCAAGGCTGGGTACAGGGCCAGATCGCGCTACCAGTGGCTCGCCGTGCGCGAGCTGGGCAGCGCTGGCGGCCTTGCCTGGAGGCTGCCCGCCCCAGCCCCTCTGGCCCAGTACCTTCCCACCCAAGGAGAGCGCGGTGCTTTCTGGAGCACGGAGCCCTTCGCGGCCCCGCGGCCACCTCCTGGCCCGGCCCTGCGGAGGCGGTGAAAACCCTCCCAAGTGCCCCTGGGGTCGCCAGAGGGCCTGTTCCAGGGTGGCGCAAGCCCCAAGCCCCAAGCTCCAAGCCCCACTGGGGCAGGCCCAGCTCCAAAGTGACCGGGGAGCCAGGGCCTGGGGAAACCACGGTCAAGGCAAGCCCTGGGGGCCGGGTTTCGGGACTCAAGCTCTGAGAAGGTGCTGGATTCCGAGGTGGCCTTATTACCCTGTGACTCAGAAGGCCCAGCTTCGGGAACCACGGTGCCTGGCGCTAAGGAGGGGCGGGGCCTGGAGGAGCCTTTGGAGCCTCAAAGACTGGTTTCTCGAGAACAGCAGCCCAGGCCTGGCCTGAGCGACCCCGCAGAGGCCTCGCAGGGCCCATAGTTCACATAGTCACTGGGCCCGAAGAAGATGATCTGTGGCCTGAAAAGCAAATGCGGTCTGCCCTGATCCTTCTGGGTAGTGACAGGGCCCGCGATGTGGGCTGAGAGAGAGGCTGACGGTGGCAGCTATACCCAGGCCTCACCTTGTCCAGGGGCCGATGAGGAGCTGGCCCGGCTCCAGACCACCAGCTCGCCTCCAGGAGCAGCAGTCTCGGTGTTGCTCTGGCAGGCAGCGGCCCCCTGACCTCCCCCGGACGCATCCTTCGGTCTCGTGCCACAGGTCTGGGGCTCCTTGGGAGCTCTCCTGACCTTCAGTCCTGGGCTAGGCAGCCTGGCCTGAGCTGACCCTAAAACAGGTTCCTTCTGAGAGGTGAGGCCAGGAGTTGACCCGTGGCCAGGAAGGTCTGGGCGCTGACCAGTGGCAGAGAAAAAGCAGCCCAAAGCTGTGCACCGCTTTCGGAGGCCCCTTCCAACTGCAGGCGGCCCCTCGCATGCCCCCTTCTGGCTCACTCCACCCCCGGTATTCCTAGGGGAGACGGGGTCTCATCTTGCTGCTGGCTGACCACTGTTCCCGACTTCTCAGTCACCGCAGTGCCAGTTCTTCAGGCAGAAACAACCTCGGGGCTGGGACACCCAGTTCTCACCTAGGCCCTGTTTACAGTCCTCAGTGCCCCACACGGGGGCCGCCCTGAGGACACCTCTGCCTTAATTTCCCAGAAGGCTGCCTCTTGGTGACGGACAGACTCAGCCCAAAGGCCCTTCCTTCTGTCTTCGGAAAACCTAGGCTTGGGAAATACAAAGGAAGTGTGGCTGGGGGCAGAGCACGTGTCTGCAAATCAAGGCCTTTGCTGCTTGATGCTGGCCCAGCGGACTCAGACTTCAATGTAAATTTTATTTTTAAATACTTCCGGGTTTTTTTTTTATTTTTTCTTTTTTTTCTGGCCACAAAGCTTGGTATTTTCACTGCTTTAATTTCCTATTGGCTGGTGGGAGGGGATAGTGTCTATGACTCTAAGCTTGGCCATGGGGACCTTTGGCTTTGCTGCCAAGGAGGAGGCAGCCTGGGCTGGAAAAGCACAGTTGGCAGCGCAGAGGCGTCTCAAGAGGGAGGCAGTCTGGTCTTTGCTTTCTTCCTGGCAAGCCTTGCTCTCTCCGGCACGTGCCTCTGCCGTCTTGGTAAGTTCCCCATTCTCCTCCTTCCAGAGTCCGGAGTGGTGTTAGTAGGGGTGGCGCCTCTTGTGCACAGGCTCTGGAGCTCCCCAGGGAAATAAGAGCTACCCAGAGCCCAGTATTCTGGAAGACTCAGCTGGTGGGGTGAGTCATTAACCTGAGTCCTGGTGCGGGTTCACAAACTCTAAAGGTACAGTGGCCCTGGTCTCCCCTTACCAGAGCACAAAATGGGGTCAGGTTGCCCCTGGGGTTAGGAGGGGTAAGGAATGTCAGATAGCCTGGGAGGGGGATGCAAGGACTAAAATAAATAAGTCTGTCAAGTAAAAATATAATAAAATAATAAAAACTGTTCAGTGAATGAATGAATTTAACAAATGATGGTCGAAGGTGGAAAAATTTTAGTATATTTCAGCATCTGTGTCTGGTTCAAATGCTTTTTCATAGTCAAGATACTAGGCATCTAATTGAAATAAAATAAAAATACGAATTTATGTCCACTGAAAGCAGTTGAATATGTAATAGATATTTTCTTATTTTTTGTTTGGTTTCAATGGAAACTGGTTTGGATGGTGAGATTAAACACATATAAACACATAAAAAATATATGGTAAACAGTTTTTACCATACAGTTACTTCCATTTGCAAGGCAGTTCTTCAGGTGCCCCTGGAGTAACCTGCTTCTCTCCCCTTTCTTGCTTGTAGTTCTCGAGAAAAACTGTAGAATGTGTGGGTATACAGTGTCCTGAGGCAAGGAGGGGCCTGAGCCTTGCTCCTGTCCCTCCTGGGGGATGTACCATCTTGAACTAGGAATGAACTGCCCAAGACTATCCTCACTTTGCTCCTCTATTGCCTGGAAGCAGGGTGTCCTTTAAAGCTTTGCCTAGCAAGTCACATTTTCCTTAAGGTAAAGAACCCAGGGCAAGCTGCCTTTCAGGGTCCCTCAGCTGTGGTGCAAGTGGGACATGGACAGTCAGGCGCCATCTATCCTAAGCAGTTTTACTGAGCCTGGGGACCAGCTCAACATGGATCCTAGTGTTGTCCCTCACTGCCTATCTGTAATTAATAAACCCTCTTGATATAACTTATTGCATACAAGATCTGTCTCACTAGACTGAGATGTGGATGACCAGTGCATAGTGAGCCTGCTTCACTATTACTTCCATTTCCTTGACTAAACAATGTAGAAACTACCCAGAGAATAAAGGGCCTGGAGAATGAATATCTACATCTGCATATGCATCCACATCCACATCTGCATCTGCATGTATATCTACATCTGCATCCACATCTACATCTAAATCTAAATCTGAGGCCAGGCATAGTGGCTCACACATGTAATCCCAGCACTTTGGGAAGTCAAGGTGGGTGGATCACCTGGGGTCAGAAGTTTGAGACCAGCCTGGCCAACATGGCGAAACCCCGTCTCTATTAAAAACCTAAAAATTAGCCGGGCGTGGTGATGGGCACCTGTAATCCCAGCTGCTTGGGATGCTGAGGCAGGAGAATCACTTGAACCTGGGGGGCGAAGGTTGCAGTGAGCTGAGATGGCGCCACTGTACTCCAATGACAGAGCAAGGCTGAGTCTCAAAAATAAATAAATTAATATATCTAAACCTGCCTCTATATCTGCACCTATATCTACATCACTACATCTGCATTGGTCTCTACATCTACATTACAACTACATCTAAATGCAACTAAATCTGCATCTACATCTGCATCTGCATCTACTTCTGCATCTGCATCCACATCCACATCTACGTCATCTACATCCACATCTACATCTACATCTGCATCTGCATCCACATCCACATCTGCCTCTGCATCCACATCCACATCTATGTCCGCATGCCCATGTGTATCTACATCTAAATCTGCATCTGCATCTGCATCCACATCTATACCTAAATCTAAATCTACATCTACATAATCTACATCTGCATCCACATCTGCATCTGCATCATCTACATCCACATCTACATCCGCATCATCTACATCTACATCCACATCTGCATTGGCATCTGCATCCACATCGACATCAACATCTAAATATCAATCTGAATTTGCATCTGCATCTACATAATCTACATCTGCATCCATAGCCACATCTGCATCCACAGCCGCATCCGAGTCCACAGCCGCATCTGAGTCCACAGCTGCATCTGCGTCCACAACCGCATCCGTGTCCACGTCCGCATGCCATCTGAATCTAAATCTGCATCTACAACTAAATATAGACCTGTGTCTACATCTGCGTCTGTATCTGCATCTACATCTGCATCTGAATCCGCATCTACATCTGCATCTATATCTAAATTTGTTTCTACATCCACATCCATTTCAACATCAACATCTAAATCTAAATCTGAATCTTCATCTGCATTGCATCTGCGTCTACCTCTGCACCTGCATCCTCATCTACATCTACCTCTGCATCCACATCTGCATCAGTGAATACCTGTTCTGCATCTACATCTGTATCTGTATCTGCATCCACATCTACACCTACATTTGCGTTTACATCTACCTCCACATCTGCATCTACATATCTACACTTATGAACTCAGTGATATTAGCAAATTGCCTTCAGATAGAGTCTCTACCATTTGCATTTTTCTATTAAATGGAAACTGACTCTGACAGAGCCCAGGGGACCAATCTTGGTTAACTTTGCATCCTCACAGAGTCTGACACAAGGCAGATACATAGGTGAGATGTCAGATGCTCAGTGTGTATTAAAGCGCTCTTGTTGGACACCATACATGACTACTTATAACTTGAAACTACTATATTAATGTCTACCATTTGTGGTTTTTGTTAACATCAGCTTTCAATGGTACACTTGAAGTGCAGGAAGAAGCAACTCACAAAAAAATCAGGGTCACTCTTATTGTTAGGGTTCCTGGGACAGCACCCCCAGTGCGAACACTGCATTGCATTTCAGCCCCATTCATTGTTCAATCAGTGGGCATTTATTCAGACCATACTATGTTGCAGACATTGGCTAGCCACTGAGCATGTAAGGACAGAACAACACTGTTTCTGATGCCAACGGTCTCTGATCTAGTGATGGGGGGAAATAAGTAAAGCAGTGACAAGTACAGCTGTGGGCTAGGAAAAGACAGCTCCCAGAAGGAATATCTAAGCTGAAATTCAGTGCAGAGTATGCACTAGCCAGGTGAAAACGGACTAGGGGAATGAACAGATGAGAGGGATAGTCCAGGTAGAAAAACATCACAGGAAATAATCCAAAGGCAAGAGAGAGCAGGACAAACTCAAGGAGTTAATTTATGGAACTGCTCCATCTGTCTGTATCACAGATGAAGACAGGAGTTTTGACTGAAGCTATCTGAGAGGGAAGTATGGTGTGAACACGGGGCCCTTAGCAGCACCCTGGGATGTGGGGCTTCACCCTGGGAGAGCAAAGGAAATGTTTTATGCATTTTAGGAAACAAGGACTTAATGATTCGTACATTTTTTTTTTTGAAGGATATTTTTCTCCATATTATCAGGAAAGGGGTCAAAGGAGGGGATACTGGAAGCAGTGAGACCACCTGAGAGGTTCTCAATATCCCCAGTAAAAGTGGACAGTGGCCTAACCTAAAGCAGGGTTGGAGGGCATAGGGAGACGCAGGTGCAGGAAGAAAAACCACAGGTCTGGTGACTGGATGGGAAATTAGGGGGAGGGAGGAGTCAGTAAGCCTTCTCCCTTGAAAAACCGGAGAAATGCTATCAGTGCAGCAGCGGGACAGGTAATACTCAAGGGGGCAGAAGACAACACGATCGATTCAGCGTGGGTGTATGTGCGGGACTTCCAAGGCACAGAGCACGCTGCATGCGTGGGTCTGAAACTGGGGAGGAAATGAGAGCAGAGATGCTGATTTGTGGCCATCACCAGAGAGACAGCCCATGAAGTCTTGGGAGTTAGGAATATGGTTTGGAGGGAATGTGCAGGGAGAGAAAAGTAGACAGCATCAAGAGAGAATTGGACGGGGAGAGTGAGGGGCCTCTAGGGACAGTCACAGAGTAGATAGTCAATACATCTTTGCTCGGTTTAAGAGTTAATTCAAATGTTAAAAAAATAAATAAATAAATAAATAAATAAAAACCCTGTGACAAAGGGCTTTCAAACCTTCAGAGCCAATAGTGAAAATTTTAAAAATATATTCATGAGAATGTACTACACACAACAATAATAATAATAAATTAGACTAACATTTGAATCCAAGCTTAAAAAGGGCCAAACCATGTACGTACATTTAATCATCAAACCCACTGCAGGTCTCAAAAAGATTATTATCTAAAAAGTGTTAATGTTTTATTTATAAAGGGCTCATATGTGTCAATAAGCAATGATAGTCCCAATAAATCTATAGGCAAAGGACATACACAGACTTTTCATTAGTGATAAATAGTTTTAGTAATTTAAATACGAAAACAAAGACTTTAACCTTTCTGGGAATCAAATGCATTTAAAAAATCGTGTGTTGTAGTTTTTCACACACTAAGGAAACATCTACAGTGAAGACACTACCTGTCCATGATGACACCAGTGTGGCTACGTGAACTCACTCATATACTGTATCTGAACACACAGCTTTGGTTTTGATACCTGAAATTTTGACAATTTGTATCATGAGCTATGGAAATGTTGATAACCTTCAGCATCACAATTTTGTTTCCAAGACTATTTTCTAATGGTATAATCCTAAATTCCATATCATCAAACATACTTATTATAGCACTATTTGTCACAGTGAACATTTGGGAACAACAAAATGTTAACAAACAGAAGACATTAGGATCGTTCCAGATGATGGAATATTAAGTAATTATTTATAGTTTATGACCATGAGGATTGTTTAATTACCTCCGAAAATCCTTAGGATGCAGAGCTAAATAACAGAGCAGAGCACAGTCTTGTCTGAACAATATTATTACAACAGAGTATTAAATGTGCACACAAAATCTTTGAAAATTAAAACAACAAAATTTTAGTAAAGACTCTGTTATGTTACTAAGAGTAATATAATTTTTTCTTTTTGTTTCCCAAAATTTTTGACAATATTTTATCTATTCTAAAAGAATGCTTTACACAGCTTATTATTTACCAACATAATAGATATAATATATAGTAGCATATATTTTTAAGAATTCCCAATAATTATATTAGCTTTAGGGAAAAACATAATTGGAGTATTTAAAAGCTGTTCTTTTCCAGCTTTTAACAAAACATCTAATAAAATCAATGGACCCAGAATACATGATATCACTGGGCTGCTTAATATGGGCATCGATTAATTTAGGATTTCTCAATACTTCGAAAGAGTAAACAGAACAAAATAACACATAAAACAAAATTTAAAACCAAAAATTGTTATTTTCAAAAATTTTACTGTTATCCAGCTCTTTGTGAAGGATGAATTACTTCATACAAACCACTAAGGGAGCCACTCAGGGAGAAGTCACAGAATAAGTGACTTCCAGCTGAAATCCACTTAGTAGTTTACTTGTTTGTGGAAAAGGAGAGAGGAAAAGCCAAGTGCTAGTGGTAGGTTAAACCCTACCATGCATTCAACTGATAAGTTGAATAGAAATCAGAAAAGTGGTTGGGGAACCCATTCTTTCTACATAAAGCTCATATTCCTTCCAATGGGATATATGTACAAAGAATTAATTATTCATCCAATCTTCCTTGAACAACCATCAAAGTCAACAATGTACTATACTAGGATTAGGGCTACAATAGGAAAGGCTAAATTTACTAAATCTAATGAAATGGTTTTGATTCTCTTTACACCACTTCTGAAACACCTCTCTGGGTAGGTGCGTTTGTATTTGTAACATGGCTTTATTCCTGTGAAAAGATTTTTTAAGTTCAAAATAAGCTCCTGCCAAAGACTTAATTTAACTATGGAAAAAATATGATCAGAATTAATTCTTTTTGATAAAGTTCAGTAGTTAAAATACATGTCAGCCAGCTTTTCTGTGGAGGGGAGCTGAATATATGACTAAAAGCTTTCCATTTTAGGTCACAAGGGAGTAACTTAATGTACTACAGAAACGAACGTATAAATGTCTTCACCTGAATGTGCCTGACTTTCTTTTGGGAAATAACTTAAATCTTGACAGAATTTAGTTGATTTGGAATAAATTACAATAAGAATTAATATATGACTCATTTTGGCAGTGACTCATCACGCTGTATATTGGAAAAGTGAGATACAGAAAAGGTTGTGGGTTTGAAAGCAGAATGAAAACATGTCCCAATTCTGCTTTGTGACCTTGGAGAAGTTACTTAGCATCTTATACACTAAATTCCCTCACCTGCAAATTATTCATAATAATATTCACCTTGAAGAGTTTCCTAAACATTAAGTGAAATGATACATGAAAAGTGATTTTTTCATAATGCCTCCTCTTCCAATTTCAGTTATCTGCCTCAAACCAATTAACAAATTGAAACATACCTTTCCAGAGACCTGTTTCTGATAAGTGACAATTTATGGAGAATAAATAACTAAATTTGTCAATGACTTAGTGGTACAAATTTGTTAATTTAGAAAAATATCAAGGCTAACAGGAAATTTCTCCCAAGAGGTTTTCCCAGATACAAAGATGTGAAGTAGAGCAGACATTATCTTCCATGAACAAAATCAGAACATTCTCACATTGTGTGTGTGTGTGTGTGTGTGTGTGTGTGTGTGTGTGTGTGTGTCTCCCCCCTCAACCCACTTTTTGAAAATTCTATTGAAAATATGCTCTTTACGTGAACTTAAAACCTTTATTATTTCGGTCTCCCCAATGGTGTTTGTAAATCTATACGAGATTAAGTTCATTATTTTTTACCATTTGATAATTCTTAAAATATGTGAAAATATACACAAAATGTTTTAATGTAAATTTTCCAGTTATTTAAACAAAATGTCCACACACATTGGAGGCATTCTAATTGATTAAGTTCCCTTCCAAAATCTTGGGTACAAACTGGTTGTAAGACAGTAGATAATGTTCTACACAAGGAAGAACACCTTACAAGTGTTGCTAATGTGCCACATCATGGACACCGTACCTCTGAATACATGCAGCAGGTTACCTTCAGTTTTAGCTTTTTGTGGCAACAAAATTGCATGCACTTATTGGGATAAATGGCCATGTCCATCTTGACTATTCCTGCAGTTGTTTTTTCCCTAAGTATATTTAACTTTTGTGTTTTTTACCTAGAATATTCAATAATGTAATTTTAGGACCATTGTTCCACTTTGCCAACATTTATTTGATAATCTTATTCCACATCCATAACCTTATCTCCTACACCTGCCTTTCTATATCCACAAATGCAATAAACATGCATTCTTATCCACACTATGACGCAGTAACTTCATGACTAGCTACTTATCCAGGAGGACTAAATTCATATGTCTACAAATAGATTTGTACACAAATGTTCACAGCAGATTTATATAATAGACCTAAACCGGAAACACTCCAAATGTCTACCAAGAGGTGTACATTTTGTAGTATATCCAGACAATAAAACACCACTCATCAATAGATAGGAACGAACATAGAACAATATGGCTGAATCTCATTTTGGCTCATGCAGAGCCAAAAAGCCACACAGTGTAAACAGCAGATACTGTAGGACTCCAGTCAGGTGAAATCCGAGACAAAGGAAAACAAATGTGTAACGACAGAACTCAAAACAGCAATTGCCCTTTGGTTGTAGGGGTAGGGACCTGGTAGAGACTGGAGAAGGAAATGAAGGACTTCTCTGGGGTGCTGAAACTGTTCTGTGTTTAGATTACACACCACACGTATATACACACACCACACACACCTCATACATATATGCACATGACATGCACCCTATATACATACACACACCACACACTGACTACCCATATACACACAACACACACCTCACAACTTCACACACATATGCATACAGTATACACACCCACACCACACTTACACACACCATACACCATACACACACCACACACCATACACACACCACATACTGACTATACACATACACACCACACACATATGCACACACACTCACTGCACACAAACATACCACATAGCCACCATGCACATGTACATACCAGACTACAAATAGACACACACCACATACACACACATCACACATACCCATATACACACCACACACACTACACACACACACCACATACAAAGCCAAAATGTATTGAATTGTGCAATTAATAAGGGATATTTATTAATAGAAATTATATATCATTAAAGTTTATTGGTTTCTTTTAAATGAGACCTAAAAATTCATTACAGGTGGTTGAATAAGCTGTGGTCTATTTATCCCACAGAATACTGTACAATAAGGAGCAGGAGTAGCCTGCGAGTCATACAGCCTTAGCACCGCCCAGAGGAAGAAGAGCGAGCCCAGAGCTGGGCATTGTGCGCTTGCACTCAGGAACAGGCAGACTCACATGTGAGCCAAGGGTGCAGCCGTGGGTGGAAGGATTACTGGGAAAGCACAAAGGAACTTCCAGGGAAATTGGAAATGTTCCTTATTTTGATCTAGATGTGGGCTTCCCAGGTAGATCTATTTCTCAAAATATTTCCCACATGTCCTGAAGATTGGCACTTTTCACTGGTAAATTGTAGATAGCAAATTAGACTCCAATAAAAATTACATTGAACAAAGAATAAGAGAAAATTTTAAGTTGTGATAGAGAAAGGGGAAATAAACATGACCTATATACTATGCTACCACTCGTAGGGAAAAAAAAACTTTAGAGTTTATTTAAATGTGGAGCAAAAAGTTAAGGAAAATTTTCTGAAGGCACAGACTATCTCTAATAGGAATTTTGAGAAAATGGTAAAAGCCACTGATTCTAGGAAGTAACCTAGGAGGCCCAGGGACAAGGAAGGAGAGATTTTGCTCCTCACTGATTACAGGGTTGCACCTTTTGAATAATGTGCGTTATGCATATTGCTTTGCAAAAAAAAAAAAAAAAAAAAGTACATGAATATTGGAATTTAATGTCTGTTAACTATTTTGAAAAGACTCGATGAAGGTAAATAATACCAAATTGTGGTATGGACAAACACATATAAAAGACTGAAGGAAAATCATGAAAATCTAGACACATTCTGATTTTGTGGTTTCTTTACAAAGGTGTTTTAAAATTTGATCCACTTTAAAATACGTAAAAGAGCAAATCTTTATGGTTGTGTGTAGCACAAGTGTGTAACTGCGGGTAATGCAGCTGATTTAACAATACAAATAGCATCTACTGAGAGCTAAATTTGTGCCAGGTGTTTTTCCATAACTTTATACGTAATGATAATTTATTCCTTAAAACAATTTTGCAACTTAGTTACTATGGTTATCTGAATATTAATATGAGAAAAGTAAAGGAAAGTGAGGTTCAGTACGTTGTAAAAGTCCCCTAAAATACATTGCAGTTAAACCAAGCTTTCTGGAACTTTTCCAGCATTCAAAGATTGAAGAATGAAGGGGCATTGGCATGACCTACAATAAAATGTTCTGTTATTGAATAGTATCAATATTGGTAGCAGATGCCATTAGTGCTGCAATTCACATTTCTCTGCCCACTTCTGATCTCAGGCACAGCTGCAATGAGTAGGCCCAAGAATGCTCTGGGGGAATCAAGTCTTTAATGCCCCTTGCAAGGTTGTGAGATGTTTGCTCTGTATTGGAGTTCTGTTCTCCCTGTTACCTCCCTTCTGCTTTCTGGAATCACTTCCCAAGTCTCAAATAAATTACCTGCACCAAACTCCTTGTCACATTTGTGGTAATCTATGCTAATCCAAGTTTATTGAAAGGTTAAGATATGTGCATGCCATTTTTAATGATTATTCCCCCTTAATCTGTGCTCTTTAATAGGTTATTAATTCCCAGTTTTAATCAGATACAAAAATTATATTTTTCTCTTACAGAGATTTCTGAGTATTGATCTGTGAATTCATCATATGGAATTACAGTAAATGCTTACAAAGAATACAAACTTTCAGGCCTTGTATTGTTTTTTATCACAGGGGAAAAGCTTTTAGTGATTCACCATCAATTCATCATGATGAATTAATTTACCATTCACACGATGTTAGCTTTGAGTTTTCCATAGATATCCTTTATCAAGTGGAGTTCTCTTCTATTTTGGTGTTCGATTTTATCAAATGCTTTTATTGGCAGCAATTGAGATGATCATATGAATTTTGTTTTTTTATTCTATCAATAAAGTATTTTACACTCATTGATTTTTGCATGTTAAATCACCTTGCATTCCTGAGATAAGTCCTACTTGGTCATAATGTATTACTTTCTACGTGTTGCTGGATGTGTTTTTGTATTATGTTGTGGAGGATTTTTGTGTCTATAGCCTTGGGAGGTTTTGGTCAATAGTTTGTTGTTATTGTTTTCTTGTGCTATCTTCGTCTGGTTTGGGGCTTTTCATTGCTTTTCTTTGCCTATTTATTTGGTTTTTTACTTGGTTAGTACCTTAGCTGGACTGTTCAGTGATTGTTATTTCCTCCACAGTGTGCAGCACCTGCCATTACTCTGCAGAAAACGTAGCCATGGGCAGGTGCACAGCCACCTTGGAAAGACAGTGTTTACGTCAGGGTTCTCTCTGCCTTTATCTTTCTTTCATCTCCTTGTTAATTCCACTACCTTGGATGACATCACACCAGTTGTTAGCCTCCACTAACTGCTGGCTGATTTCTCTGTTGTTTTCAGCAATGCCCTTGGCCATAAATTGCTGCACAGTCTGATCCAGTTAAATTCCAGCTTCTTTGAAGTAGTAGTTTTTAGGCCAGTTTTTGAAGCATATCCCAACCCCAGGAAGGCTTTTCTTAGCTGTCTCTTTCTCTGGTTCTCTCTGGTAAACTACTGACTTACTGTGGTTTACCTTCTTGATTTTGTGAACTATCAGCCTTCTTTTAATTGCTTTCCTTCAAAATCTCTGTTGTTTGCAATATCAACCTTAGGCGTGACCATCCCCACATACTTTTCTAAATTAAGTTAGTTCCCTTGAATAAAGAAATTCATTGATGTTATTTGTCATTATTAAAATAACTGGATGTTCATATTTTAAAAGAAAAAAAGAGATTCAAGTATTATTCTAGAAAGCAAGATAATTTGCAAATTGATCAGCTATTTAAATGTGAAAAATGAAACCATACAAGTATTAACAGAAAACACCAATGAATTTCTCTGAAATATGGCAGTAGGAAACAATTTCCTATCATTTGAAATCCTGAAGCAATAAGGGAAAATATTTATTAATAGAATTTTTTATTACATAAAAAGTTTATGTAATGAACAGGCAAACAAAAAACACCATAAGCAAAGTAAAAGTAATAATGGTAATATATGGGGAAATATTTGCAACATTTTACAAAGGGTTTCATTTGTAATATATAAAGCTTCAATTATTCAATTAAGAATAGTTTGAAGATATAAAAAGCCAGCTCACAGGAAAAAAAAATCTACAAATGACAGTTAACCTTCCTAAAAATGCTCTCTATTTTTCATAATAAGTGAAATGCAATTTTTTAAGATGTGATATACAATTTTCCAAACTCAGATTGATGATATAACCCAAAATCTAGCAACATATACTGTGGAGGAGGTCCTGGAGAAATAGATATTCTAATAAATTCTTAACAGGTAAAATTTCATTCCTGACAAGAATGAAGCCTGTTTTATTCCCTGCAGAGGAGAATTGTCAGTCACCTGCAGTATTACACATGCATTTACCTTCTGACTCACTAAGGGCCTCAATTTTATTTAGCCTTCCCTATGACCATGCCCTCTGGACATACATTTCTACACTGACTCTGAGATTGGCAGTGGGATTTTTCTCTGGCCAATGAGTCATAGCAAATTAGACCCTAGCAAAGCCTTGAAAAAACAGTTATGAAGTTAAGCATTCTCCTGGAGATCCCCATCCCACCATGAGAATGTGCTCCCCACTTGAAAGAGCCTGAGTGACAGACCCCAGCAGGAGAGCTGTCACTGCAGCCAGAACCATACCAGACCAAGTAGCTTGCCACCAGCAAGCTGTGGCTAAGGCACAGGAGACCAGCCAGAGGATATTTTTAGTGTCGTTTAATCCAGAATGGACTTCCTTGCCCAAAGTACCCCATGCAGATTATTTACAAAGTGAAAAAACTGTTTTTAAAATGGCAAAATGATTAGTAAGGGATCAAGCGATCAAGCTTCATATCATGAATGAGACAAACTGACGTGATGCGCCACCAGATTTGATGCAATTAGAAGAATGCAAATCGCCTATGTGGTATTCCTGCCAAAAATGTTAACCTAAATCTTCACATAAATCCAGATTGTGGGACATTTTACAAACTTTTTTTTAATATCAAGGCACAGAAGCATTGCATTGCCACTTGCATTGTTACAATATCAGGATGGATTGAGGTATTTTAAAGCAATGATCAGTTACAATTTTGGCACCAAATAAATCTCAAGTGGACAAAATAACTCAGGGAAATAAGATTAATTGTGTGCTCAGCTTCCAAAACCAGAATTAAAGCTGAGAGAGAGAAAGACATGATACCCAGAAAGCAGAGAAATATAGCGAATTTAAGAAACATATCTAGAAAGTAACAGTGGGTGTGTTATTGCCACATATACTTGAGGAATCAATTCTATTGAAAGCCACCAAAGTTTTTTGAGAGTTCTGCTGCCTAAAGAAACCACCAGCCAGGGAGAAAAGAGACTGAGACTGTGTAAGAATTAGAAGAATCAAATGTGCATAACATTCCATGGGGAAATAGTGGCTCAAGAAACTATCCCCAAGGAGGAACCATGCCCAGTGCCCCTTTCAAATGTGACCAAGGAGCATATGAAGAAGGAAGAATATTTCAGGGTGTGTTGGAGACCATGGTGATCAAGGTACTCTGGGAAGAAGAATCAGAGCTGGGTCAAGGAATAATTCCACTTCCTGGGTGACGGATGCTCAAAATATCTGCCCAGTGAATACTTAGAGTCCCAGTGACTTCTGTATGTCTCTCATTATTATTTTTTCAAGTAGGGAGAGTGTTTGCTGTCAATTTTTTCTGCCCTTTTAGCCATCATATATCAGGTGTGTAAAGGGACAGCTCATTGGTCTGTAGACCAAGGCAGGGATCCACCTGTGGAGGCCTCAGACACTCTGCAGACAGTCTTGACTTTGAGCATAGGGCCTGCCAGGATTGGAACCCTGGCTGTCCCCCTTAAGAAGAGGTGAGAACATCTTGCCTTTGGGGAGGATCATGAGCTGAGTATGTGTGACAGAAGCACAGACTTAGTGGGAACTAGTGCTATTTGTTAAACATGCGGCTTTCCGCCCTCAGATGACAAGACTGAATTCCCTGCCCCCTTCTGATTAGGTGGTTCCGTATGACTAGTTCTAAGGCCAAATGGCTGTGGAGAGCGTGGTGTGTGCCACTCCTGGAAGAGAATATTTTATTACAAATGCCAGTCTCTTCCTCTCTGCCATGACACTTGGAATCCCAACTTTCTATAAAAAGTAGAGTCCCCTCCCTACTCTAGACATAGTCTCAACATGTGCTTTTAACATAAAGCAAGAAATAAACCTCTATGTTTTAAGCTAGTGATAGTTCGTGTTGTTTAAATTTAGTATTTGTTTCCTTACTGCAGCATGATTTAGCCTACACTGAATGACACATAATTCGCCCATAATTCCCGGGCTTCCAGGACCCTTTAGCTGGGTAGCAAGAGGGGCATGTGAAGGGTTTCCGTAAACAAACGAGTTCACCCCAATGGTCAAACGAAGATCCTTAAAAGCATGGCTTACTCACAGAGACACAGACAGAGGAAAGGAACAAACAAGAGACAATGAGGCACACAGAGTTAAGTAGGAGCAGACTGGCACAACCCGTGGGATGGAAGGAGCACAGGGAGGGAATAGAGACTCTGAAACCCAGTGGGAGCTGTCATTCTAGGCAAAGGGTGACCAAACTGCATGCTCTTCAGGGCAGGAGGCATGACTGTGACACCAGGAAGGAGAGGAAACACCCGAATCTCTCCCTCTGCTGCTCTGCTACCCAGGGACTCCTACCTGGCCAACCAGAAGCCTAGGGAATGCACTCCACATTTACTAGCCCTCAAGGGCTTACAGAGGTGTGGAGAAAAGGTCTGGGATGGGAAATGGGGAGGAACTGGTCCAAATGACAATTGTAGGTGCTCTGATCAAAGTTATAAAGAGTAACGGGTGCTTTTAGAAAAGCAGTGAATTCTCTTGAAACAACCCCTTAAAATTATGAATTTTCATGCTCAAGAAGCACCCGTGCAGAGTAGTAGAATTACAGTAGCATTATTTTTGTGTAGTAACTTTTAATAACAATTCAATTCAGAAATATAATAGTTTAACTAGCAATTATTGTGGTACATTTCTAAACTAATAATAAAAGACAATTTAAGCACATTCACAGATCATTGATTTGATTCTTGAAGATATTAAATTCTTTTAAAAATAAAGAAATGCATTTTTTAAGGTAAAGAAGTTCAAAAGGCTATGCAAAATCAGATAAAAATAGTAAAAATCTAAGTGTTTGCGGACAATGCACTTAGAAACATAAAAACCTTTCCTTAAAGGATTGGACATTCTCACCTGCCAATTAGCTCCACATTAGCCCAGGAGGTGCCTGTTGGGCAATTGTTTTATTTCTGCTGACACCAAAGAATCACCATTTTAATAGCTACCATGGTCATTTAAGTCCTTATACTGAAATTTTTGACTACATGAAAATGACCTACCAGGAATCAGAGTATCAAAATGTATTGTCACTGGAACTAATGCAAACAAGTGACCCCCACAAAATAATCAGAACTGAAGTGCCACAGTTATTAAAAATATTACTCCTTTCTTCTAGCTTTCAGGGTAACAATAAAATGTCATTATTATTTGTAAACTGCTCCTATGCAATTATGCAATATGTTAACTACCATAAGAAGCAGTATTTGGAATTTAACACCATGCCATATTCCTACAGAAGTTGCATAGTTGTGAACATCACGTTATTTTCTTTCTCAAATGAGGAGGGGGAACGTACATCCTAGGGGCTCTTTCCTGCAGTGGTGATGAGGTATGAAGAGTACACACCTCAGCAGAAATACTGAGCTTTTATGTGACCACTTCCTGTGTGTGACAGGCCATGGCCCCAGCTGCACATGCACTAAAGGTTCCTCCTTCTACTGCTGGGAGTGGCTGTGTTGTGGTTACTGTGGGAACTTCATTTTTCTCACTTCCCTGGGTTCATGTAGAGTTGGCATGTAGTTCACCAGAAATAACATTTCAGCCTGGCAAAGCACAAAGGCCTTGTGTAAACTCTAACTTACTCAGGTTCCCAAAACATTTTAGTCCTTCTTGTCAAATGCTTGTCATTGCTGAACAGAGACCCTGTAACAAGGGAGCAGGCTTGCTGTCCTACACTACAGCCATCACACAACAGGCTAGAGGCCCAAGTCAGATATCCACTGAGGACAAAGTGAGGTCATAGAGAGAAGGCCAAATGTGTGCAACCACAGCTAGCCTCGAACTCCAGCCCCTGGGGTGAAAGACACCTTATCACTCATGAAGCTTATTCTGCCACCCCACAGTGACTTCCCTCCATGTTTGCAAGGACATCTGTTGATAGAGGCTATATGTTGGAAAAAATTCAGATATATGATTTCACGGACATCCCAAACAATTGCATTCATGACACTTACCTTTTGAAATTTCAAATGTTTAGTGGTCAGTTGTCACTAGTCTTATATTATGAAGAGAAATAAGAATGATTAAGGCCCAGAAAATTATTGACGATGAAATCAGGGTGCCAGATGAAAGTGGTTTGACCCCTCGAATTAATATTTTAGAGCTACGAAGAAGGATTTTCTCTCTCCGTTTTCTATTCTATTTAAATTTAGATATTTTTTTCTTCCCAAAAAAGTTATTTAAAATCCTCTTCATCTTCATGTTTTATTTCCTGGTTATTATTATTCTTTTGAATTTGAAATAATTCCATTTCAATTTCTTATCTTCTTTTCAATTTTTGTTTCACCTCCATAGTTGCATTTAATGCATTTTGGGAAACACCATTCTTTTTTTTTTTTTTTTTTTTTTTGAGATGATGTCTCACTCTGTCGCCCAGGCAGGAGTGCAGTGGTGCAATCTCAGCTGTCTTCTAGCTCCTTGGAAAAGCCACATTCCAAGGTATTGCCATTATTCAATCTGGCTCAGAGCTCCTTTCCTGTAAAACTCTATCCCAGGGCAATTGCTTAACTTGGCAGCTGCCTAATGCAAACAGGAGCCCAACCAAAAATTTAAAAGGATGATCTGGAGAAGATGTCCAAAGGGGGATGTGAAAAGCTCTGACATATTCCCGGAGATCTAGAAGGCCAAGTGCAAGTGCAGGAAAAACATGAGAGGGTCCCAGCTATCTCTGGCTGACCTGGAGGCGCTGTGCAAGCTAAAAGTGGAAACTAACGTGGAATTGTCTGAGCATTAAACGTGTGACCCAATGCACACACGCATGCACTCACACACATACACATGCGGACACACGCACATATGCACATGCACACATGCACACACATATACATGCACACACGCACATGCATGCACTCACACACACACACTCATGCACATGCACACACACGTACACATGCACACGCACACATACACATGCATACACATGCACATGTGCATACATGCATGCACTCACACACATGAACATGCACACACACATGCACTCACACACATACAAATGCACATACACACACACACACATGCACATGCATACAGCCTCTTGGAAAAGAGTAGAATTACTGGCACGAGACACCTAAGGAAATCACTGATCAATCATTAACTAAAAACTAAGACTTCAGTACTCAACACACAGCAGGGAATATAGACTTCAGGGAGTTAGTCCAGGAAAGTTAATAAAGAAAAATAATAATAGGAAAACAGCAACAACCACAAAAATCCTGCTGGGCGGTGGGAGGAGATGGGGATCTGTTTGCAATGTTGTCATCTTATGTTATCTAAAATATCTAGTTTTTACCAAAATATCTTAAGACACCTAAGGAAATAGGAAACTATGGCTTGTGTATAGGAAAAAATAGCAGTTGATAAAGACATAGAAGAACATGATCAACCAACCTGAACTAACAGACACCTCTGGAACATACCATCCAACAGCAGCAGAATAGACACCCTGTTTAAGTACACATGGACTATCCCCCAATGTAGACCATATCCTGGCATAAACCAAGTCTTAATAAATTGAAAGAGTTGAAATCATACAAAGTATATGCTCTGACCACAAAGAAGTTAAATTAGAAATCAATAACAATGTAATTTGGGGAAACCACAAATATTAGGAAATCGAACAATAGATTTCTAAATAATATACATGACCGAAAGAAGAAACTATAAGGTAAATCAGAAAATATTTTGATCTGAATGAAAATAAAAATACAACACATTGACATTTATGATATTCAACTGAAGCAGTGTTTATTGTAATTTAACTTGAGTACCTATATTAGAAAAGAAGAATGATCTCAAATCAATAATCTAAGTTTTCCCCTTTAGTATATTGGTGAATGGCTAAATAAAATTGGTGAATGGCTAAAAAAAATACCCCTGGGCAATAGAATGAAGTACTGAGACATGCTACAAGATTGATGAACCTCAAAAACATTTATGTGGAGTGAGAGAACCCAGATACAAGAGACAACATACAGAACGATTTCATTTATTTGAAAGATCCATGAAAAGAAAATTTACAGAGACAGAAACTTGATTAATAGTCACCACACAAGCTTGGCACCTGTGTGCTATCTCGGCACCATGGTGTAGAGGACTATGTGCTTGCAAACGAAGCAGGGCGTTCCTGATAAGTCCTGCTCTTGCAAACGAAGCAGGACATTCCTCCTCTGCAAACAGGGAGGACAAAGGAGCCAGTTGCAAATAGCAGACCCTGGGGGCTTGTTTATATGTAAACATCTTGGAAATGCAGAAAGTCAGGGAAAGGTCAGAAAAACAACAATGTGTCTTGTGACTTGGTAACATTCCACAGATGGTATAAAATAAAGTGGACCATGTCGTTCGGGGCGGCCGCCATGTTTGTCTTGTCTTGTGTTGTCTTGTGTGTTCATTCCTTTGTTTAGGAAACACGCAGACCCCAACATCTGGCGCAGCGAGCAGGGTCCGTGGCTCCATGAGAGGAAGGAACCGGAGGGGGAACACCCCGGGCAGGGGCGGGGAGACCGCGGGCAGGTAAATAAATAAGAAGGGGGACCCATGGGAAAATTATGGGGAATTCCACCTCTCTGGCCTCTGAATATTTACGGTTACTCCAGAGACTGTTGATGTCTATAGGAGTAGAAGTTAGTTAAGGAACATAAGACTTTGAAGTGATTGTTTGCCCATGGTGAACAACATTGTTATTGGTTTCAATATCAAACCAAAGTGCAATTAAATCGAAAGGAATGGTTACAAGTGGTCAAAGTCCTGCGTCGAGCTCATCAGCGAGGGCAAACGATGCCTCTGACTTTGTGGACTTTGTGTGGTTCCATTACTCAGGCATTAGAGTTATTTGAAACTGACTCAGAGCATGGCGATACTGCCACAGGAGGTGAGGCATCTGAAGCTTTAGAGAGGAATGATCCTAGAGAGAAACATATTTACGTCCTGGTTGCTGAGGACAAGGAATTGGAAGATGAGCTAATGCCTCCTTCATCTGAAGGAAATCCTGATTTGCAGAGTATTTTAGAGATGTTACAACAGTTGTTAAAATTGATTGCTAGGTGCCGCTGCTCCTGTTTCTGCTATCTCTCCACCACGAGCCTTCCCTGTTACCTTGAAAAAGATTTCCCTTTGCTTCCACCTCCAACCTCTTTGCCTATGTCAGGTCAGGTTTTCCCTGTGCCTTTTCCTCCTGTAGAAGAAAAGAAGGAATCGAAGGAAAAGGATGATTTCGAGGAGTTAAATTTATTCCCAATAACATGGGCTGCTTCCAGCCCCAATGCTCAGTTCCCAAACGGTGGCCAGAATGTGACTTTTACAGCCCTACAATTTAAATTTTTGAAAGAAATGAAAGCTGCAATTTCTAATTATGGACCTCAGTCACCGTTTGTTCTTGGCCTTCTTGATTCCTTCTCTTCAGAACATATGATGATTCCTATTGACTGGGAAACATTGGGACAGGCTGTCCTTGATCGTTCCCAATGGCTTCAATTAAAAAGTTGGTGGTGGGAGGAAGCAAGAGTACAAGCTAGAAAAAATGCTACCCGAAATCCCCCAGGACCTGCTAAAGAGCAGCTTATGGGTTCAGGACAATACACCACTCTTAATGCTCAGGCAGGCCTAGATGATATTGCTCTCACTCAGATTAAAGCCTTGTTTATAAAAGCGTGGACTAAGGTTGAAATAGCGGGTAAAACTTCTTTATCTTTTGTAAAGATCCTACAAGAAGCCACGGAGCCGTATCCAGATTTTGTAGCCTGTCTTCAAGATGCTGTATTAAAGACTGTAGGTTCAGGCCCTGCTGCTAAAATTCTTTTGGATACTCTGGCTTTTGAGAGTGCTAATCCTGAGTGCCAAAAATTGCTGCGTTCTCTAAAAGCTAGTGGAGCTGATTTAGATGAATACATTTGGGCTTGTGCAGGTGTTGGAGGAGCTATTTACAATGCTAAATTGTTTGCTGGGGCACTTTCTAAGGCTTTAAAAGGCAATTCTAAACAATGTATATGCTATCAATGTGAGAAACCCGGTCATTTTAAAAAGGAATGCCGGAAAAAATTAGGCTCCTCTGCTCTAAAAGAAAAAAGGTTACCATCTGATATGTGTAAACTGTGTGGCAAGGGTCGACACTGGACCAATGAATGCCATTCAAAAACTGATAAAAGTGGGAATGTATTGTCACCCCTCTCAGGAAACGGGAGCCAGGGCCCGCAGGCTTGGGGCCCCAACAACTACAATGCAGGCCTACCCCAGTACCCAGTGAGCAGTGGCTTACAACATCAAGGAATGACCTCGAGTCCTCCTTAAAGAAATCTTACCCTACCCCAGTTTCTCAGCTTTATGCTGCCACTAAGCAGAGTGCCGCTGCTGACCTAGCTATTGTCCAGCCTTATACTTTATCTCCTAATGGAGGAATATATAAGTTGGCTACTGGAGTGTGTGGTCCTTTGCCAAAGGGACATGTAGGACTTTTACTAGGTTGAAGCAGCAGCGCTATGCAGGGGTTAATGGTGGTCCCAGGAATTATTGATCCTGATTTTACTGATGAAATCCTTATTATGGTAGAAGTCTCACAATTTATGTGCCTAGAGGCAGGGGAACGTATTGCACAATTGCTTTTATTGCTTTTTTTTTTCCCCCTTTCTTATCTAGAGATGTGTCTCATAAAGGAGGTTTCGGTAGTACTGGGAAAACTGTTTTCTGGGAAACTTTAGTTTCTGATCACAAACCTTTATGTTCATTGCAAATTAATGGGATACTTTTTGAGGGATTAGTCGACACAGGAGTGGATGTATCTATTATATGCTTGGCTCAATGGCCTGATCATTGGAAAAAGAAATAAGTATTGGTTACTGTATCCGGCCTAGGTACTGCTTCTATAGTCTACCAAAGTGTCCAGACCCTGAGCTGTGTAGGACCTGAAGGACAACAAGGAAAAGTGTGCTTTTATATTGTTCTCGTTAATATTAACTTTTGGGGCCGTGATCTTTTACAACAATTTGATGCCTTTTTAAGCATTCCTCATATTTCTTCAGCTGCTAAAATTATGATGTTCAAAATGGGCTACAATCCTTTAAACTCTTAGCCACTGTCCACAAGCCTCAAACTTTAAACTACAACTCCTGTTTGGGTGGAACAGTGGCCATTATCTAAAGAAAAACTTAAGGCTTTAAAGCATTTAGTTAAGGAACAAGTGGCCGAGGGGCATATTGAACCAGGTACTTCTACATGGAATTCCCCTGTGTTTGTCTTGTCAAAAAAAAAAAAAAAAAGGAAAATGGCGTTTATTAACTGATCGTAGAGCTGTAAATGCTTGTATTCAGCCTATAAGGACTTTACAACCTGGGCTTCCTAATCCAACTTTTATCCCATAAAATTGGAAACTAATGGTTATAGATCTTAAAGATTTTTTTTTTTTTTTTTTTTGCTATCCCGTTACAACCCCAAGATTGTGAATGCTTAATAGTCCAACCTTATGTCAAGAGTTTGTTCATAGAGCCTTAAATCCTGTTAGATGTCAATTCCCTACTGTGTTAATATACCATTAGATGGATGATATTCTATTAGCAACTCCTGATAAAGTCCTACAAGGTCAAGTTTTTCTGGTCTTACAACAACAATTAACTTAATATAATTTACATATTTCTTCTGAGAAAATACAGACTCAGTTTCCTATTCAATATTTGGGATACCTTTTAGCAGAAAAGCAGATTCGGCCACAAAAAGTTTAAATTCAAGGAGATCAACTTTTAACCCTTAATGATTTTCAAAAACTGTTAGGAGACATAAATTGGCTTCGCCCCATCTTAGGCATCCCTACTTACAAATTGCAACATCTATTTGCTACCTTAGAAAGAGATTCAGATTTAAATAGTTCTCGTCAATTATCCCCGGTAGCAGAAGAAAACCCGTCATTTGTAGAAAATAGAATTAGTGAAGCTCACCTTGATTATATTGCACCCAATCTTCCACTTTCGTTGTGTCTTTTTCATACTCCCCATTCACCAACGGCCATTTTACACCAAGATAATAATATTCTGGAGTGGCTGTTTTTGGCTAATAAAGCCATTTAAAAAAATTCACCTCTATTGAAAACTCATGAAGGTTGGCAAGTGGCTTGCACTGAGTATGTTGGTTCTTTTTCTCAGCATTATCTTAGTAATAAATTATTTGCTTTTCTTCAACAATATTCTTTACTGCCATATAATCCTATCTCTTACACTCTAGTTAAAGGTCCCACCTTTTTTACTGATGCTTCAAGCAATGGAAAGGCTGGATGCTGGACTTCAGACAATTCAAAAATTTCTCACTATCCATTTGAATCAGTACAACAAGGAGAACCTTTTGCCATTCTTATGGTTCTACAAGACTGGCCTCAGACCCCTTGTAATATAGTTAGTGATTCCCAATATGCTGTATATGTAACTAAATATATCTCTCAGACTTCTTTACCATTATTTCCTCAAACTCCTTTACAAAAGTTATTTTCTTTATTATTTGTAACTCTTACTTCTCGCACTGCCCCCCTTTTCATCACTCATATTCGTTCTCATTCAGCTTTGCCAGGACCTTTATCTTTTGGCAATGGTCAGATTGATTCTTTACTTATTGGCAGTGTCCAACGAGCTCAAGATGAACATCAATTACATCACACTAATAGTCTAGGATTACAATGGTGATTTTCTATCACACGCTGTCAAGCCCGAGCTATTGTCAGGGCCTGTCCATCCTGTGCTCCTATCATTGCACCCTTTTTAAGTCCAGGTATTAACCCCCAGGGCACTCAACAGAATCACATTTGGCAAATGGATGTAACTTATGTCCCTTCTTTTGGGCATTTAAAATATGTTCATCATACAATTGATACATGGTCACATTTCAAATGGGCTACACCATTACCTACTGAAAAGGCTGACTCTGTTATTACTCATTTGCTTACTTACTTTGCAGTTATGGGTGTTCCTGCTGAATTAAAAACTGATAACGCCCCTGCTTATTGCTCTCATAAATTGGCTGCCTTTCTTTATATCACATTCATCATACAACAGGTATTCCGTTTAATAGTCAAGGTCAAGCTATTATTGAACGAGCCAATGCAACTTTAAAATTACAACTTTCAAAATGAAAAGGGGGAGATGGGCAAGATTCCCCCAAACACCAAATTCTAAAGCTTTATTTACTTTAAATTTTCTCAACCATTGGTGCCAATTACAGCAGTCTGCAGTGGTGAAACATTTTCAACAGCCTTTAGAAAAGCCACAAAACAGTAATCTGTGGGTGTATTATCCTTCATTACAAGGGAAATATTTAAAAGAAAAAGTTTTACAATGGGGCTGAGGCTATGCTCTTGTCCGTACAGGTGCCAGAGACGAGTGGTTTCCATCTCGATGGTTGAAACAGTGCCATGGTGAAAAGGAGCTGATCCGAAGAGTTCCTCAAGGAATTTCAGGAGCTGAATCTGAGCGCTCAGAGAACATTCACCTTCAGGACTGGGCGTGCGGAGCCCCCAACATGAGGTCAACTGGAAAAGCTTACTCAGAAAGCTGAAGGGGTTGTTCAACAAGCTGGGCAGCCCAAAACCCCACTGACTTTATTCCTGGCTATGCTGGCCGTAGTAAATTGTCAGGTAACGGCTGGAGAATTTACATACTGGGCTTATATTCCTTTTCCACCCTTATATCAAGATGTGGCCTGGGGAGACAGAGAAGTCCCAGTATTTACTAATGATACTGCTTGGATGCCATCGCCTTTTTAAAACCAGGATCCTGAATTAGACACTGGTATAGTTAATAGTTCATATCAATTTGGGGTTGAAAGGTTACCTATATGTCTTGGGAGTAGTCCACATTGTCTGCATCTTTCTCATGAGGCTTGGGCTGTTTGCTATAACCATAGCCATATCTCTGCCTTTACGATGATTACTGTGGCTCAAAGTTTTAAGTATAATCATACTGCAGTACTTAATGAAACTCTACCAACTACATTATCTTTATGCCCTATCCCTGATGTGTCCGGAGGTGTTTCCCAATTAGAGTGGACTAGGTGTAGAGGTAGTGGGCCATGATTATTATTAGAAGTAAAAGGAAAAAGTCGTAATTACCTTATCACAGATTGGAGTGTACATGGAGATTTTCAAACTAAATTTAGTCATGTCAACCTACGTTGGCATAAAGGTAATCACAACATTTCTGCAGATGGCAATGAAACTATTATTTGGCATGATGGTGGTCTATCACTCCCTATGCCACATTGGGCTAATACCTCACAAATAAAAGGTCATATTTGGAAGTTGCTAGCTGCTGGTAAACCAATGTTCACCTTTACGGGAAACACGTCCTTAAATCTTACTAATATTGCTAACCCTTTCCATATATCTTTGCATCGAAATAGTTCTAGATATGTTATTGCATGTGTAAGAAAGCCTTACTTGTTGTTGACAGGAATTTTTAAATGGGATAATAATACAGGGGTAGTTAACTGTACAAACAATTGTACATTCTTAAGTTGTATAAATACTACTTGGTGGAATAATAATTGGAATGAGTCTCATTCCGATTTATATATACTAAGAGCCAGAAAAGAAACCTGGCTACCTGTAAACTTAACACATACTTGGAGTGAATCTGCTGGGGTTACTCAAATTTACAAGGCTATGCAAGATCTTGTCCACCGCAGTCGGAGGATGGTTGGAATCGTCGTGACCGCGGTGATAGGGCTTGTAGCAATTGCTTCCACCGCTGCTGTTGCTGGATTAGCTCTACATCAGAGTATACAAAATGAAGAATTTGTGCAACAGTGGCATGAACAATCACATTTGTTGTGGCAGCAGCAACGAGACATAGATGCTCATTTGACTGAGTGAGTGGATAATCTGGAGCAAGTGGTTTCTTGGTTGGGATATCAGCTAACAGTGTTGAATACACGAGCTTTGTTGAAATGTGATTGGAACACTACCCAATTTTGTATTACTCCTGTTTCTTTTAACAGCACTGTACATAATTGGACTGAGATAAAGAGACTTTTAATTGGTCATAATAATCTTTCCCTAGAAATACAAGAATTAACACAGAACATTTCTGAAACATTTCGCAATCAGTTACCCTTGCTGACTGGTGCAGATTTGATGACTGGTATTGCACAAAGTTTGACGTCTTTGAACCCTATGAGCCCTGTAAAAACCTTGCTGACCTCTGTTTCTAGCAATGTATTGATTGTTGTTCTTGCTTTTGTCATTTTCACAGTCTGCTGGAGACGGTGCCAAAGGGCAAACACCGAATCCCAGCGAGCTCAACATGTAATGATGGTTTTGAAAGAAATTCAAACTTGTAAATAAGGAAAGGGGAAATGTAGAGGACGGTGTGCTTACAAACGAAGCAGGGCATTCCCGATAAGTCCTGCTCTTGCAAACGAAGCAGGACATTCCTCCCCTGCAAACAGGGAGGACAAAGAAGCCAGTTGCAAATAGCAGACGCTGGGGGTTTGTTTATATGTAAACATCTTGGAAATCCAGAAAGTCAGGGAAAGGTCAGAAAAACAACAATGTGTCTTGTGACTTGGTAACATTCCACAGATGGTATAAAATAAAGCGAACCGTGTCATTCGGGGTGGCCGCCATGTTTGTCTTATCTTGTGTTGTCTTGTGTGTTCATTCCTTTGTTTAGGAAACACGTGGACCCCAACACCTTGGCACTTGCCAACCAGGCCACTTGCTTCCTCAAAGCCACTGAGGGAAAGAGTCTCTAGAATGGGTCCTCTAGTAAGATGGAGTCCCGTGTACTATTGTAATCACTGAAAGTGACAGCCTATCACCTTGGCTGTATTCTACTGTCCAGAGACCATCAGGCCCCACCCACACTCTAGGGAAGAGGACTGCAGAGGACATGAACTGCAAGGGGTGAGGTCATTGGGACCACCATAAATTGTCCACCACAAGTGTCAGTTAAAATATAATTCATGAGTGTGTTGCAAGATGGCTGAATAAGAACAGCTCCAGTCCGCAGCTCCCAGCATGATGGACACAGAATATGGGTGATTTCTGCATTTCCAACTGAGGTACCTGGTTCATCTCATTGGGACTGGTTGGACAGTGGGTGCAGCCCATGGAGGGCAAACTGAAGCAGGCCAAAGCATCGCCTCACCCAGGAAGAGTAAGGGGTCTAGAGATTTCCCTTTCCTAGCCAAAGGAAGCCATGACAGACTGTACCTGGAAAAATGAGACACTTCTGCCCAAATATTGTGCTTTTCCCAGGGTCTTAGCAACTGGCAGATCAGGAGATTCTCTCCCATACCTGGTTCAGTGGGTTCCATGCCCATGGAGCCTTCTCATTGCTAGTGCAGCAGTCTGAGATTGACCTGCTAGGCTGCAACTGGACTGGGGAAGTGGCGTCCACCATTGCTGAGGCTTGAGTGGGTAAAAAAAAGTGCCAGGAAGCTCCAACTGGGTGGAGCCCACTGCAGCTCAGCAAGGCCTACTGCCTCTATGGACTCCATCTGTGTGTGTAGGGCATAGCTGAATAAAAGGCAACAGAAACTTCTGCAAACTTAAACATCCCTGACAACTCTGAAGAAAGCAGTGATTCTCCCAGCATGGAGTTTGAGATCTGAGAACAGAAGGACGGCCTCCTCAAGTGGATCCCTGAGCCCCATGTAGCCTAACTGGGAGACACCTCCCAATAGGGGCTGACAGACACCTCATACAGGCAGGTGCCCCTCTGGGATGAAGCTTCCAGAGGAAGAATCAGGCAGCAATACTTGCTATTCTGCAATATTTGCTGTTCTGCAGCCTCCGCTGGTGATACCCAGGCAAACAGGGTCTGGAGTGGACCTCCAGCAAACTCCAACAGACCTGCAGCTGGGGGACCTGACTGTTAGAAGGAAAATGAACAAACAGAAAGGAATAGCATCAACATCAACAAAAAGAACATCCATACCAAAATCCCATCTGTAGGTCACTAACATCAAAGACCAAAGGTAGATAAAACCACAAAGATGGGGAAAAAACAGATCAGAAAAGCTGAAAATTCTAAAAGCCAGAGTGCCTCTTCTCCTCCAAAGGATCTCAGCTCCTCACCAGCAATGGAACAAAGCTGGATGGAGAATGGCTTTGACAAGCTGACAGAAGTAGGTTTCAGAGGTTGGTAATAACAAACTTCTCCAAGCTAAAGGAGCATGTTCTAACCCATTCCAAGGAAGCTAAAAACCTTGAAAAAGGGTTAGATGAATGGCTAACTAGAATAAACATTGTAGAGAAGACCTTAAATTACCTGATGGAGCTGCAAACCATGGCACAAGAACTTCATGATGCATGCACAAGCTTCAGTGGCCAATTCAATCAAGTGGAAGAAAGGATTTCAGTGATTGAAGATCAAATTAATGAAAGAAAGTGAGAAGACAAGTTTAGAGAAAAAAGAGAAAAAGGAAATGAACAAAGCCTCCAAGAAATATGGGACTTTGTGAAAAGACAAAATCTACGTTTGATTGGTGTACCTGAAAGTGACAGGAAGAATGGAACCAAGCTGGAAAACACTCTTCAGGATATTATCTAGGAGAAAGTCCCCAACATAGCAAAGCAGGCCAACATTCAAATGCAGTAATACAAAGAACACCACAAAGATACTCCTCAAGAAGAACAACCCCAAGACATATAATTTTCAGATTCACCAAGGTTGAAATGAAGGAAAAAATGTCAAAGGCAGCCAGAAAGAAAGGCTGGGTTACCCACAAAGGGAAGCCCATCAGACTAACAGTGGATTTCTCAGCAGAAATCCTACAAGCCAGAGGAGAGTGTGGGCCAATATTCAACATTCTTAAAGGAAAGAATTTTCAACCCAGAATTTCATATCCAGCCAAACTAAGCTTCATAAATGAAGGAAAAATAAAATCCTTTACAGACAAGCAAATGCTGAGAGATGTCATCACCACCAGTCCTGCCTTACAAGAGCCCCTGAAGGAAGCACCAAATGTGGAAAGGAACAACCAGTACCAGTCACTGCAAAAATATGCCAAGTTGTAAAGATCATTGATGCAATGAAGAAACTGCATCAATTAACAGGTAAAATAACCAGCTAACATCATAATGACAGGATCAAATTCACACATAACAATATTAACATTAAATGTAAATGGGTTAAATGCCCCAATTAAAAGACACAGACTGGCAAATTGGATAAAGATACAAGACCCATCAGTGTGCTGTACTCAGGAGACCCATCTTACATGCAGACACACACACAGGCTCAAAATAAAGGGATGGAGGAACATCTACCAAAAAAACGGAAAGCAAAAAGAAGCAGGGGTTGCAATCCCAGTCTCTGATAAAACAGACTTTAAGCCAACAAAGATCAAAAGAGACAATGAAGGGCATTACATAATGGTAAAGGGATCAATTCAACAAGAAGAGCTAACTATCCTAAATATATATGCACCCAATACAGGAGCACCAAGATTCATAAAGCAAGTCCTTAGAGACCTACAAAGAGACTTAGACTCCCAAACAATATTAATGGGAAACTTTAATACCCCACTGTGGATATTAGACAGATCAACGAGACAGAAGGTTAACAAGGATATCCAGGACTTGAACTCAGCTCCAGACCAAGGGAATGTAAAAGACATCTACAGAACTCTCCACCCCAAATCAACAGAATATACATTCTTCTCAGCAACACATTGCACTTATTCTAAAATTGACCACATAATTGGAAGTAAAGCACTCCTCAGCAGATGTAAAAGAACAGAAATCAAAACAAACTGTCTCTCAGACCACACTGCAATCAAATTAGAACTCAGGATTAAGAAACTCACTCAAAACCGCACAACTACATGGAAATTGAACAACCTGCTCCTGAATGACTACTGGGTAAATAACGAAATGAAGGCAGAAATAAAGATGTTCTTTGAAACCAATGAGAACAAAGATACAACATACCAGAATCTCTGGGACACATTTAAAGCAGTGTGTAGAGGGAAATTTATAGCACTAAATGCCCACAAGAGAGAGCAGGAAAGATCTAAAATTGACACCCTAACATCACAATTAAAAGAACTAGAGAAGCAAGAGCAAACACATTCAAAAGCTAGCAGAAGGCAAGAAATAACTAAGATCAGAGCAGAACTGAAGTAGATAGAGACACAAAAATCCCTTCAAAAAAATCCATGAATCCAGGAGGTGTTTTTTTGAAAAATCAACAAAATTGATAGACCACTAACAAAACTAATAACAAGAAAAGAGAGAAGAATCAAATAGATGCAATAAAAAATGATAGAGGGGATATCACCACTGATCCCATAGAAATACAAACTACCATCAGAGAATACTATAAACACCTCAATGCAAATCAACTAGACAATCTAGAAGAAATGGATAAATTCTTGGACACATACACCATCCCAAGACTAAACCAGGAAGAAGTTGAATCTCTGAATAGACCAATAACAAGTTCTGAAATTCAGGCAATAATTAATGACCTACCAACCAAAAAAAGTCCAGGACCAGAGTGATTCACAGCTGAATTCTACCAGAGGTACAAAGAGGAGCTGGTACCATTCCTTGTGAAACTATTCCAATCGACAGAAGAAGAGGGAATCCTCCCTAACTCATTTTATGAGGCCAGCATTATCCTGATATCAAAGCCTGGCAGAGATACAACAAAAAAAGAGAATTTTAGACTAATATCCCTGATGAACATCCATGCAAAAATCCTCAATAAAATAATGTTAAACCCAATGCAGCAGCATATCAAAATCTTCTTATCCATGACGATCAAGTTGGCTTCATCCCTAGGATGCAAGGCTGGTTTAACATACACAAGTTAATAAACGTAATCCATCACATAAACAGAACCAAAGACAAAAACCACATGATTATCTCAATAGATGCAGAAAAGGCCTTCAATAAAATTCAACAGCCCTTCATGCTAAACACTCTCAATGAACTAGGTATTGAAGGAACGTATCTCAGAATAATAAGAGCTATTTATGACAAACCCACAGCCAATATCATACTGAATGGGCAAAAACCGGAACCATTTCCTTTGAAAACTGGCACAAGACAAGGAAACCCTCTCTCACCACTCCTATACAACATAATGTTGGAAGTTCTGACCAGGCCAATCAGACAAGAGAAAGAATTAAAGAGTATTCAATTAGGAAAAGAGGAAGTCAAATTGCCTCTGTTTGAAGATGATATGATTGTATATTTAGAAAACCCCATCATCTCAGCCCCAAATCTCCTTAAGCTGATAAGCAACCTCAGCAGTCTCAGGATACAAAATCAAAGTGCAGAAATCACAAGCTTTCCTGTACACCAATAACAGACAAACAGAGAGCCAAATTATGAGTGAACTCCCATTCACAATTGCTGCAAAGAGAATAAAATACCTAGGAATACAACTTACAAGGGATGTGAAGGACCTCTTCAAGAAGAACTACAAACCACTGCTCATTGAAATAAAAGAGGACACAACAAATGGAAAAACATTCCATGCTCATGGATAGGAAGAATCAATATCATGAGAATGGCCATACTGCCCAAAGTAATTTATAGATTCAATGCCATCCCTATCAAGCTACCAACGACTTTCTTCACAGAATTGGAAAAAACTACTTTAAAGTTCATATGGAAACAAAAAAGAGCCCACATTGCCAAGACAATCCTAAGCAAAAAGAACAAAGCTGGAGGCATCACACTACCTGACTTCAAACTATACTACAAGACTGCAGTAATCAAAACAGGATGGTACGGGTACCAAAACAGATATATAGACCAATGGAACAGAACAGAGCCCTCAGAAATAACACCACACATCCAGAACCATCTGATCTTTGACAAACCTGAGAAAAGCAAGAAATGGGGAAAGGATTTCCTATTTCACAAATGGTGCTGGGAAAACTGGCTAGCCATATGTAGAAAGCTGAAACTGGATCCCTTCCTTACACCTTATACAAAAATTAATTCAAGATGGATTAAAGACTTAAATATTAGACCTAAAACAATAAAAACCCTAGAAGAAAACCTAGGCAATACCATTCAGGACATAGGCATGGGCAAGGATTTCGTGACTCAACACAAAAGCAATTGCAACAAAAGCCACAATGGACAAATGGTGTTTAAGTTAACCAAAGAGCTTCTGCATGGCAAAAGAAACTACCATCAGAGTGAACAGGCAACCTACAGAATGGGAAAAAATTTTTGCAATCTACCCATCTGACAAAGGGCTAATATCCAGAATCTTCAAAGAAGTTAAACAAATTTACAAGAGAAAAAAAAAATCAAAAAGTGGGCAAAGTATATGAACAGACACTTCTCAAAAGAAGACATTTATGCAGCCAACAGACACATGAAAAAATGCTCATCATCACAGGTCATCAGTTCCATTTGTTAGGTTTGTCAAATCAAATCACAATGAGATACCATCTCACGCCAGTTAGAATGGTGATCATTAAAAAGTCAGGAAACAACAGATGCTGAGGATGTGGAGAAATTGGAACGCTTTTACACTGTTGATGGGAATGTAAATTAGTTCAACCATTGTGGAAGACAGTGTGGTGATTCCTCAAGGATCTAGAACTAGAAACACCATTTGACTCAGTGAACCCATTACTGGGTGTATACCCAAAGGATTGTAAATCATGCTACTATAAGGACACATGCACAGGTATGTTTATTGTGGCACTATTCACAATAACAAAGACTTGTAACCAACCCAAATGTCCATCAGTGATAGACTGGATTAAGAAAATGTGGCACACATATACCGTGGAATACTGTACAGCCATAAAAAAGGATGAGGTCATGTCCTTTGCAGGGACATGGATGAAGCTGGAAACCATCATTCTCAGCAAACTATCACAGGGACAGAAAACCAAACACCACATGTTCTCACTTATAGGTGGGAATTCACAGGGCAGGGAACATCACACACCATGGCCTGTCGGTGGGGGGAGGGGAGCTGGGGGAGGGATAGCATTAGGAGAAATACCTAATGTAAATGACGAATTGATGGGTGCAGCAAACCAATATGGCACATGTATACCTATGTAACAAACCTGCACATTGTACACATGTACCCTAGAACTTAAAGTTTAATAATATATATATATAATTCATATGTAAATTTTATTTTTGTTTTTAAAAGTGTCCAAGATTTATTTAATTTTGTAATAGTGCTCTTTAAAAAATCTCAAAGTCTAAACAAAAGAACAGCTATGGTAACATATGAGTGCCTCTGCCACATGTCTTGGTACCTTTATTAGATTGGTGCAAAAGTAATTGCAGTTTTTGCCATTGAAAGTAAGGGCAAAAATTGCAATTACTTTTGCACCAAACTAATATAAACTCATACACAAGGATGTGTGTCTGTTCGTGTTTGTGTGTATACATGCAACATATATGTGTATATACATGTACTTATATACATACATATGTAATAGATACACACACAGTATTCTACTATGGATGAAGTAAATTCCATGTTTCTTTATTTTCAAAATGAAAAGTATTTGCCTTCAATCCCTCATTTTGCAAGCTCAGAGAAAATTCAAATAGAAGTCATTCAAGCTGGACGCGGTGACTCAAGCCTGTAATCCCAGCACTTTGGGAGGCCGAGACGGGCAGATCACAAGATCAGGAAATCGAGACCATCCTGGCTAACACGGTGAAAGCCCGTCTCTACTAAAAAATACAAAAAAACTAGCCGGGCGAGGTGGCGGGCGCCTGTAGTCCCAGTTACTTGGGAGCCTGAGGCAGGAGAATGGTGTAAATATGGGAGGCGGAGCTTGCAATGAGCCGAGATCGTGCCACCGCACTCCAGCCTGGGCGACAGAGCGAGACTCTGTCTCAAAAAAAAAAAAAAAAAAAAAAAAAAAAAAAGAAGTCATTCAAAGTTGACATTAAGAGGTCAACCTCAACAATTCTCCCTTTTTTAGGGTCCTGCCAATGGCTTATGGACGTTTTTCAGAAGTGTCTTCATTTATGTATATTTTCTGAACAACAGGAAAGGAGAACAGGGGGATAATATAACTACAACAACCATACCCTTCTAGTACCCTCCATAATTGTGGATAATGAATGACCTCTATGTCACTGTCTGTTATTTCGCAAGAACCTTAGGATCTGACCTGCAACTTTTCTCTTTCCCTCAAGTGTCATTCTCATCTCGAATTTCCTAGTGTCCATGTGAAACCTACCCACACCCTGGCCTCTCGGATTAATGTGGGCTCCCACACCAGTCCACCGAGGAGCTGATGCCTTGAGTGCTCAGAACTGCCTTACCTTCAGAATCAGTCCAGCTTCCTATTACCTGACTATATGCCTTCATTCTTTTGAATTGCTTACTCATCTAATTCCCTGTATCTGTTCTTAAATCTTACAAACCTTCCAATTATGGAATTCTTTCAGTTCTCTCTTCCATTAGCTTTCTCCTTTCTTCACCCCTCTATTTATCTAATCAAATTGCTTGGTTCATTGTTCAATAATCTATCTGTTGCATTAGTTAAGAACAGGATTAGTTTGATATATTAAAAAATGAAAAGAACAACTGTATAGATTTTTATTTCTTTTTGACTATTAAAAACAAGACATTTTAAGGTCCTGAAGAGAAAAAAACTCTCAACATAGAATTCTTTGCAAAACACAAATGTCATTTTAAAAAGTAGATGAAATAAAAATTTTTCAGGAAACAAAATCTGAAAAAAAAAAATTTCATTGCTAGCACACCTGCACTGCAAAAACATATTAAAGGAAGTTCCATAAGCAGAAAGGAAATGATGATAATTGAAAAGAAAGTATAATATGGGAGTAAGTATAAATGACATTTTTATGTCACTTTTCATCTCCTTAGGATATAATTGACTGTTATACTGTGGAGTTTGTAGCATATGTAGAAGTAAAATTATGACAATTCAACAAATGACAGGAGTAGAAAGCAAGTAGCAATCCGGCATATTAAAATTCAAATCACAAACCCAAGACGTGCTACATGTGTAAGGTCTACGAACCTATCTTAAAAGGTAGACATTGTCATTTTGAATAATAATTCAAGAAACCACTTGACACCTTAAATATAAAGATACATATAGTTAACAGAAAAGGATGCAAAAAGATTAGGCAAATACCCATCCAAAAAAAAGATAAAAGAGGCAATACAATAAAGACATCAATCACAATAAACATGTAACAACCCTAAAGGTTCACGCAGGTAATAGTGGTCCCAAATAAGTAAAGAAAAAAGTGGCAGCAGTGAGGGGTGAAAGACATACATTCATAACTATCAGTGAGGATTTCAACACTCTTGTTTCAGTAATTGATAGGAAAAAGCAGTTGAAATTCAGTAAGGATGTATAGACTTGAACAATGCAATCAAGTCACTTGGCTTTATCAGCATTTATAGAACACGCTGGCCAACAATAGTAGAAGACAAATTCTTTCCAAGGGCATATGACACTTTCACAAAGATAAACTATTACAGATGTTTGAAACCTGACCCCCAAAAATTAAACTAGATATTAGTAAGTGAAATATATCTGAAAAATCCCAAATATTTTTAAAATAAACAACACAATGATAAATAGTCAATGAGTTACAGAAGAAATCACAAGGTAAATTGAAAACATTTTGAACTGAATAACAGTGAATATGCAACACTTCAAAATATGTAAAGATGTGGCTACAACAGTCCCAATGGTAAGTTTAAAGTACTAAATGCTTATATTGGAAGAAAAGAAAGACTTTAAATCAATGATATAGGTTTCTAATTTAAGAAACCAAAAAAGAACAAATTCAACACAGAAGCAAAAGGAAATAATGCATATTCTTTCATGAAATTGGACGAAACAACATTTTTCAGACTGAAAAAAAGTTTTTATTACCAAGAGAGCTTTACAAAAGAACCAGTAGGGAATATTCTTTAAGAAGAAACCAAAAATGATTCTGCAAGAAATGTCTAAGATGCAAGAAAGAATAGGGAACAAAAGAGACTAAACATACACACTGACCATGGCTAGACTGTGCATGCCTGTAGAACTCTAACCCCAAATTTCTGCATTAACCAGCTCTAGAAACCAAACCACCTCTATAGGAATTGGCCCACCTCTCCCAGGCTCCCACTCCCATTTCCAGCTCAGGACCAGATAGAGAAAGTTAAATATGCTTCCCAAATCAATTATGAATGATATCTAACTTCTAGTTAGCCCACTCCAGCTTCCCCATAACAAACAATTTCTAATCAGAAACACCTGAAGTCTTCCCTTCTTTTCAGTAAAACTTTCCCAATCCCGTTTGCCTTTGAGGACCTGCCAATCTTCAGTGATGGTCGCTGTCTTCCTTGCTTTAGCAAGCTCCAAATAGACAGCCTTGGTTTGTTTTCAATTGGGTTATCATTATTACCACAAAAATAATGGTAAATAGGTAAATGTGAATAAGAATAATTTCATAAAACTACATTAATATGCCTAATTAGCAGGGTCAAGGCAAATAAGAGAAGATCTGAATAAACAGAGCTACATGCCCTATTCAGAGATTGGAAGTCTCAACTTAGCCAAAATGTCAATAGAATTTAAATTAATTTACAGATTTAATGCAATTCCTATGAAAATCCCAGCAATATATTGGATAGACATAGAAAAGCTTCTTTCTAAGATTCCTAGGGAAAGGCCCTGGGAGAGCTTAAACAATCTTGAAAAGAATAAAGTGTAAGGAATCACTTTACCTGATACTAAGTCTTACTGCAAAGCTATAGAAATAAAGATATAGTTAAGTTTCTAACTAGACTTATAAAATTACCTGACAGAATTAAAATTTTTAATGCAAAACCAAAAATAGGTTGGGGAAGGAGAGAGGAGAGAACCTCCCCACTTTCAGTCCAGCTCTCACGGTGGGGAGCCGCAGACACTGCCTCACATTACAAACCAAGAAATGTGACTGACATTCTTGGAGCTCACCCCCAACAATACAGATAAATATGGGGAAATGACGAACACTGATGTTCCAAAGAATGCAACAAGGAAGGAGAGCAAGGATGAAGAGTTTTATTCTCTGTTTAATCAAGCTAGACTGTTGAAAAAGTGGCTTATTTCTAAATACAAGGGTATTTTACACTTATAACAAAATGTCAACATACATATTCACACATATGATTTCTCCATTTTTTTCATTAATGTTGTATTAAAGAAAATACCCTCAACATGGCCAGCAGTAGCCTGTGAGATTCAACCTCTCCCCTTGGGTTTCCTTTGGCCACGCTTTTCCCACACCCCCTGTTCTAACACAGGGCCTCTTAGTTCCTGCATGTTCCCCAGGCTCCCTGCTTTCATTATTTCTTCTACTAACAATGCTTCCCATCCCTTTCCTCCTTTTAAGTAGCAAATACCTACCCAACTCTCTGAACTCAGTTGGGCATCACTTCATCAGAACAGGATCTTGACTCTCCAGAAAGGGATTGTTTTCCTGTTAAGTACTTTTGTAGCATCGCTCAAACTCTACAATTGCTACAATTTATGGTTCACATTTTTGAGGCAATGAATACCCTTCTCCCCTCTAAATTGCAAGCTCCATGAGATCAGGGGTCTGTTTTGCTCACTATCGTTTCCCCAGCATCCTGAACATGGTCTTGTATATGTGGACAATTAATAAATATCCGTAGAATAAATAATGAACTAGTATATACATCAGGGTTTTTATAATCCCTCACTTCTTCTTGTATAGAATGTCTAAGTTCCAGGTCACCATGCTTGAAAGTAAGAGAAAGGGGGAAATTAAATTGATTCCTTTCCCCCTGCCTTATTGACTTAGTCATATGCTCTTGTGTATCTTTTAAATAATTACAGTGCAGCAAAGTCTATTCAAGCAATATATTCAGAATTATTACACCTTCATACTTTATAAGTCAAGTCCCAAGAAATACCTGTATCACACACCAATCACGTTATTTGAGGTTTTGGCAGGTGTCCTTGTTATGTTTGGAAGACTTAGTTGACCAGCAATATATTCAGATCTGCAGATGAGTCATGCGGTAACTGGGATTTACTGTTATTATTAAATTTTGGCAAGAGAGTGACAGAGGTCTCAATGGCTTATCTTGGCTCAGATCCAATGCCCACTTTTGCAGTAATAAATAACACCACCCTGAGAACTAACAGCAGTAAGGACAGAGGCAAGATCTTATGTAAAAGAAGTCTCAGGATTACTTCTATCTCAACTTGTCTTAAGGTGTTTAAAAACAAAGAAAAACAAGACAAAACAAAACTTAGGCTCACCCTAGAATCATGGCATTAAAAGGTCAATAATCATGTTTCTGAAATAAAACTGCTGCTGTTGGATGTTAAATCATCCATCTAGTTCCTTTTAAAATGTTTTTATAACAAAAAAAAAAAAAAATGAAAGGGAGTTGTGTTGTGTGATTTTGAACAATAAGAGCATTAATTCCATTCCTTTGCAGCAGGTCTTGCGGGAGAAGTGCGAGGTCATACCAGATAAGAGCACGGGTTCTGGCGTCAGACTAACTGTATTCACCTCTTGTGAATGGGTGACAGCTATGGACTGTTAACTTGGACAGCCCATGTGCTAAATGGTGATTTTATCAGGACTGAATTAAAGGATTGGGAGAAGATTAAATAAAATCTGCTAAATTGCTTAATAGAGCATCTAGCACATAGTAAGCACTTAATAAAGGGCAGTTATTTTCATTATTTCTATATGTGCTGGGCACTCTATTTATAACTTTACAAGTATTATCTTGCATACTTTACAACATCTCTGGAAGACAATCATCAAATTCCCATTTACCAGTGAGTAAATGGGAATTCAATAAAGAAGCTGAGGTCACTGAGATAGTAATCCAGGTCATTATTCAAATCCAGACCTATAGAACTTCAAAGTCTGCTATCATTACAGATCTCTAAAGCTGTATAATGTAATGGGCACTTAGACTATGTCATGTTATTCTTTATTATATTCTTAACCAAACACACACAGTTTCCCCAGTCTGAATAAGAGCTGTTATTTTCTGATTCAGAAATAATTGGAAGTCAATAACTGGTTCTGCTAAGATCCAGTTTTAAAAAACCGGTAAACCTAGAGTTAGAACAACTACTATGTGTATAAATTCTAGGTCTCAACATCATCCACTGTAAAGTAATAAATTATACCTGTCTCAGGGAGTTGTTATGAGATTTAAATAAGATTCATTAAATATAGTCAGAAAATTCTTGGCTCAAGGTAGGCACTCCATAAATGCTTATTTAAGAAAAAGAAATATATATATCTACATGTACATTTCTAAGGACATGTGATAAATGATGATTGATAGGTAGATCATGATAAATAGATGATTGATGACAGATGATAAGTGATAGGTTGATACACTGATTGGTGATAGACTGATGATAGATGACTGATAGATAGGTGACAGATTAATGATAGATTGATGATAGATTGATCGGTGATAGTTAGATGTTAGATGATTGATAGATAGAAAGGTAGCACATGAAATCTTTGCAACCTGAAGAATCACTTCCTCCTAAAACAATGTTCAGCCCACCTTTACCCATTTGCACTATTTCACTCTCTGTCATCAAGGTTCTTCCACCCTTTCCTGAGTTATACAAAAATCTATAATGTCCCTGGATGGGAGAAATTATAAGCTGTGTCCTCTACATTATGGCCACATTGCTATGCGGGTGACTGTATTCCCTTTCAGAATGTTTGGTATTGACCAAATGAAGGGGGAAATGCTCCACAGCTTTCAAGTGACACAAACCACAGAGCTGAAGGGAACAGAAGCATCTGTGGTGATAGACTGAGTGTGGCAGAGGGAGGGTCTCCTCTCCAGGGTGCTACTCAGTCACCAAGCACACATGGGATTTCAAATAAGCCATTTTATTTCTTAGTAGAGACGGGTTTTCACCATGTTGGCCAGGATGGTCTCTGTCTCTTGACATGGTGATCCACCTACCTCAGCCTCCCAAAGTGCTGGTATTGTAGGCGTAAGCCACCACACCCGGCCTAGTTCTTAATTTCTTAATCTGTATGTAATAAGATTTTCAGTTCAAGGACCTAGGTTATGTTCATCCTGGCATTCAACAATCAGGAGATGTTGGCCGGGCAGGGGAGATATCACCTATCAGGTGTCTATTTGTATAAAATACCAGGAGGCCTTCAAGGAAAATAGTCATGTATCACATAAACATTATTTTGGAGGTTTGAGTCAACAATGGAACACATATACAATGGTGATACCATAAGATTATGATTCTGTATTTTGACTGTACTATACTTTTTCTATGTTTAGATGCACAAATACCATTATTTTACAATTGCTTACAGTGTTTAGTGCAATAGCTTGCTGTACAGGTGTGTCACCTAGGAGCAATAAGCCATATCATATAGCCTAAGAGTGTGATAGGCTTGATATCTTGGGTTGTGTAAATACACCCTGATGTTCACACAACAAAATTGCACAACAAATTTCTAAGAATATATCTCCATCACTAAGGGACATATGATGGTAATCCAAGGGTACAAATCTGAAGACAAGTGGTTCAGTGTCAAAGAAAAAAGGTTATTTTGCATTGAGCACAGTATGTGTCATTCATATTAGTACTTTCTTCTTGGGCCCCGTGGCCTTGTTTCCAGACCCTAGGGTGGGAGATTAAAACAAAGTTACACAGCATAGGGCTGGGTAAATGTACTGAGGCCACATGGCTGTTGTGCTCAGCAATCCACGTGGAAGAGAAGAAGACACACCTGGCAGTAAGAAGTTCTCTACCTGCAGAGGAGTGGAGTCCATGGGATCATGGCCACTAGAGTCTAAGCAAAATGGGTCTGCATGTAGACAGGAAAAGAAACCAGAGGGAACGTCACCCTTCAAGAACACCATACACGCTTTGCGATGGCTTTGGCAACTTGCGCAGCATGTTTGGCAGCAATGATGACTACTGGAGGCCTGGGTTGGGGCCAGGAAAGGATGAAAAAGACAATAACAGTGTCACCAAGATGGATAGGCTATGAGACACCCTAAGCCCCCACCCAGGACTCTGGGAAGGATGGCGAGAGCCTGAGAAGGAGGCCTTCTGCAAAGCTACGGGGACAAAGACAGACAGCTACTCTTCTGTGTTTTTAATTGAACCCATCTTTTAATCTCCAGGTTGACACAGCTTAAGAAAACATAAGCTGCATGTAAGACAAAGAATTTGTGATCAATCACCTTTAATTGTTCTTTCCAAAGAAAACATCGATTTTTTCTCCATCTTAGTGCTTTGGCAATTGAGCATAGGCTTCAAAAGCATGGTTCATCAACCTGAAATGACTGTAGGTGTATCTGCTGAAATTTCTTCAAAATATATACATTTAAGTGCTCTAATAAGAAAATGAGGATGGTGATGAAGATCATCTCACTTCCTATCATTTCTAGATTTTTTTTTTTTTTTTTCAAATTCACTTTGGAATCCATTGACTCACTCCTAGCAGGAATATCCAACTTTTCTCTTCCAAGTGCAAAGCAACAACAACAACAACAAAAACTTATTCTCAAAAGAGAATAACACAATATATAAAACCAGCTTCCAAATTTTCCAAACCGCATCTCTACAGTCAGCTGAGTTGTAAATTTGATTTATTTATGATGTCCCACAGCTGCTCAATCTCCACTTTGGCGAAGCTTCAGATCCTTAGGTGTTCTGACTGTTCTCCATCCAGCAGGCATCTTCAGAAGAGCCAGGGAAGGGCTGCCTCTGTGTCCCAGCACCTTTCATCAATGGACACACCCATTCTCTCTTCACACTGAAGGTTAATCCTGCTGTCATCACTGGGGCATTTCATGCTGAGCACTCTTGACTTTCAACATCATTGTGTCAAATCATTGCCTTCCCTGGGGCTCATGTGTGATTTTCCTCCAGCATAAAGTCTCTATTCTGATGGACACAAATACAACTTTGATTCATGGCATAGAAATGATGCAGACAAATTGGCTCAGCATTCTCCCTCTACAGAGGTGACCTGATAGTAGCCTATGTGACTAAGGATATGGTGGCCTGGAATACCCTTTTTCCTCTTACCGTAACTTGATCAATTTTCCTTGTCACCTAGAGAAATAAGATACATTTTTGTGGTGTGTGGAGGAGTCAGGATTGTTACCTTGTGCCTGGCAGTGGTATCCCTAGAGTTCCCACAGGAGTGTCTCAAGTGAGGGCTCAGCCTCACTGTTCTTAGCAGGACTTGGGTTCATTTGATAATTTTGGGGTAGGTATCAGGGACTAAAGAACTTGCAACCCAACTTTGAGAACACCATTGTACCCATACAGTTGGGGTTTAAAATTCAAAGTATCTACTCACTAGGCCAAGAAAATCTTACTCAATTGTAGCTTCTAGCTAAGGGAAATCCACTCTTGGCTTAATCATAGAAAGAAAACCACACACTGGGAGTCAGGAAGATCAAGGTGTACACATTCATCCTTTCCACAGTTCTTCCTTACGATATAGCCACTTAGAGTTGTGTGGGTTAAAAGTCCTACTTTGCATTTTGGTCTAAAATTATTGAAGCCACAATATCTTGTACCTTCTGTTTTCTGCACAGGGTGCAGAAGTATAATGATGAAAAATGGAAATGAAACAATGAAACATGCAAGGTAGATGGCCTGCAAGGAATAAACCCCTTAGGTATTAAACTGTACTACTTTATGGGGTGGCAAAGGACTGAGAAGGTCAAGATACAGAATTGCACATGAGTTTTTAAATAGAGTACTATTCTTTCTCTTTATTTGATTTATTTAAAGGTCTTCAAGGATAATTTGCAGAAGTTGATCAATTACATTTTCAAATAAAAGACTGCCTCTGCAGGGCACCTTTTGGGGGCTACCTGCTAGGGAGCCTACTAGAAGTTTGCACATTACAGTTCTAATCCTCTATGATGCTGGGAAGGTTCACATCCTTGTACAAGCCTCTTGTTGCCCTCTCAAGCAAAAGTAAAAAATGGGAGGGAATGTTACACTAGATTGCCAAGGCCTTCCCTCACTACAGCGTTCTACGATTTCATTCCATCTCGGTTTTCTCAGATTCCCTTTCCACTTTCCTGGGGCACAATTGCCTACTCTAGCTCATCACTCACTCATCATTGAGGTATTGCAATCAGTCCCAAAGACTCAGGAGAGCTGGGAGGTTCAGGATGATTTGCATGTCATTAACTTCCATCCATTATCACTTGCAAATGATTTCACAGTGTCTTCCACCTTCTCTTTGAAAGTATAATGATGCATTCCATGCCCTCAGTAGAGTTTGGGTCTACATAACTGTGCTGGGGAAGCAGGGTGGGGAAGAAGAAAGCCTGTCTAAAAACACACAATGACAAAGGGACCCATCAACCCAGCTCTTAAAAGGACTTGGGTCTCCAAGAGCCAATCACCTCTAAGTGCTGGCAAGTGTTATGTCAACAAAAACTTCAATGTTATATTTGAATACTCCTCTCTTACTGGCTCATCTGGACTGCCCACTCACCTGACGATTGAGCAATGAGGGCACATTCCTAGTGCCAGCAAAGGCTCATATCCAAGGATGGCAGTAGGCTTGAAGGGGACAAATGAGTGCAATATTTCTTTCCCGTTATCATTCTGGCCTTAAGGTAGGACTTTCGTTTTTAAATTTAAGGCCCGAAAGCACTTTTAGAAAAGATCTTTCTACCTGTGGAGTGTTTGCCTATGTGTGCTTCATTTAAGAAAATGTTTCCTTTGATAAAGCACAACATACAAATATTTCTATCCGGGCAAAAATTTGGATTTAGTGGTGAGTCCAAATAGCCACAAGGTTCTTCAAAGCCAGGTTCTCCATCTTTTTTCAGTGATCTTTATCAAGGATTAGGTTTGCAAATGATGTAACTGAGTTTGACAGGCAGGTGGCCAATGTCTGTGGAGCAGAAAAAGCAACAGTGCTTGTAGGACCTGGGAAGCGCTCCCAAGCCTTGTGTTCCCAGAGCTCTGACAGGTGTGCTTTTGCATGTGGCTCAGCAATTGGCGCATCAAGATCTAAATGAGGGAGTCCATCCTACACATGGCATAATTTAGACTTTGCTTCTCTACATTATCCTGGGAAGCATCACAGTCTGCTGTTCTAAAGGATTTTGAATTTCATATTCAGGTAGGTGTGTTGATGACTCAGATCTCCAGCCCAGAGAGAGGCAGAGGTGATACACAGGGCAAGGACTGGGAGTCCACACCAGCACCCTCAGGCCAGCGACCCCAATCTGTTTCTCCTTTGCTCATGTGCAGGCTATGGCTGTGTTCCCTTCCCACTGATGGAGGGCCCAGCAACTCTGACATCATTCTGGGAATCCCACGGTGCTGTCCTTCATGGTCTAGAAGACAAGCTTTGGGTTTTGGTGTGGAACAGGCAGTGTTCCTCCTCCTAACCCATTCCAGTCTCTCTGTCTTGTGCACCCTATCTTCTCTGCCCCGCTACAGGGCACTGCTCTTACTTCTGCTGAGAGCCAAAGGGCTGAAAGGCCTTCATTTCTCCCTGGGCAGCCTCCTCCCTCCATTTGGACTGCTATAATAAAGTGTCAGGACTGGTTGGCTTATGAAGAACAAAAGAAAGAAGTTGATTTCTCACACTTACAGGGGCTGAAAGTCAGAGATCAAAGCCCGGGCAGAGCTTCCTGGTGAGCTTCCTGGCTCACAGACCGTCTTCCCTCGTATGCTCACATACAGGAGGGGAGGAGAGGGCTCCTTAGGGTCTTTTAAAAGGGCACTAATCCCATTTATGAGGGCTCCACCCTCAGGACCTAACCAAATCCCAAAGGTCACATCTTCAAAGACCACTACCTTGGGAGTCAGGTTTTGACACAGGAATGCTGGGGGGACACAAGCATTCGGTCCACAGCAGCAGAGCACTGCCACTTCCACTGGGGACCCACTTGTCTGTCAGGCACCACGACACCTGTTGGCTAGCCCACCATCCATGCTAATGCCCCCGGGGCACTCAGGGACATTACTGTCGTGCTCACTGCCAGCTGTGGCAATGCTCTCAGGAAGCTCTCTCCATGTCTCATGCGACCTCTGCCCCAGAGATTCCAAGGCGGCACTCCCTGCTCTTTAATGCCAACAGAGTTCTAGGAAAGCCACATTTCAGCTTCACTGAAGGATTCATGCCTGCTTCTCCATAGCATGTTTGGGTGCTCGGTCAAAAGACATACTGGAGTGACTGGTACCCTGCTGTAGTCAGCTTCAACACCCTTCTGAGGCTACTAAGAGTTGGTTGTAAGATTGGACTTGGTGGGCCTGGTTCCTATTCTTCCTACTGTTCCTGGATATGTTCTCCCCCAGGAAGCACCTCAAGCCCTTCTTGTAAAAGAATGCAGACCAACCTACCTTACAAGTTTACCAAACATGTCCACTGCCATAGGAACCCATAGAGGCTTACTATGGAGCAAGGTAGGCACACCACATGGACACACCCATACATGGGTACACCTATGAGAGGAAAAGAGAAATTTTCGGACTGTAAAACTTCTCCATCATATTTGGAAACACTGATTCCTCATTGATGCATTTATTTTTCCCCTCATAATCCCATTCAAGATAAGGCAACAAAGTTAACCACCCATTTAGAAAAACCACATGATTCTTACAGAATAAGAATTAATGGTCATCTCCTTTTTTGGCAGACCAGAAACAATGGCAACTATTTAATTAAGCACTTAGGATTCTATTCCTTGAAGTCACACCCAACACCTGGAGGCAACTGGCATCAAGTCTGAAATCAAGCAACTCTGACCCTGATGTGACTTGGGAATAGGGGGAGAGACAGCATGGAGAGAGCAGTGAGTGAGACAGTGAGGGACTGCAAACACTGTATATGAGTATCCTGAGTGGGAAAGAGAAAGCAGGAAGGCCAATTTTCAAAGAAGTCATGTTTTACAGCTAGTCGTGGGTCTATTTCACCATTATGATGTGTTATTACCGTTACTGTAGTGAAATACATGGGATTTGAAGTTAAACAGCTCTAGTTTCCAGTGCCACCTCTAAGTACTCCTTACTAGCAGTGGGATTTGACCAAGATAATTAACTTCCTTGTGTCTTCATTTCTTCATCTGTAAGTAGGGATAACCTCTACCTTGCAAAATAAGCTACTTTGGAGGCATGCATTAAAATAATGCGTGTGAAGTGCTTAGCATAGTGGCCAGACAATCATATTAATCATGAAGAATAGTAGCTCTTATCACTACCCATGATGCCACACACTGTTGGGCACTGAGTGTCCTTTAACCAAACCAAATGGGGTAGCAGATTCCAGCAACAAAGTACATAGCCTTGGAGGCAGACAGACTGAGAAGAAATCATTCTGAATGCTCTGGGAAACTGGGCTCTGGCTTGGTTTCCCGTTTTTAAAATTCTTCTGCTTTGTGGGTTATCATGCAAACATAAAAAAGAGTCCAGAAGGTTGCTCACTCGCCTCAAGTGTAATGCTCGCTGTTTCTGCCTACTTTCTTCTTGACTGCACAGGCTGATGATCTCATAACATTTCCCTTTCTCACCTATCTTAAAAAACCAACATAATTTGTTGTGTAAATGTTGTGCATATTTCCACAAATACATATGTGTCACTTTGAATTATGAATACATTAATAAGTCCAACGAATTTATATAATGTCCATCTGAAATTGGGGTAATTACAAAACAAGGTCAGGTTGATGTTCTTAGGGTTGAGTCAAATCCACCCATTTTCCACTAGGTGGCAGACCTTGTTAAAAAGTTATGGAAAAGAAAAGAAAGTAAAAGAAAACAATGAGTCTTCTGAAACTGACCAATAGGTGTCTCTTTGCAACCACATATCCCTGAGCTGTTGCTTAAAATACAGACAAATTCAACACTCCCTAGTCTTTCTTATTCATCTTACAGATAATATCAACACTTTCCACAAGGTACACACGGAACACTGAAGAGATGAATATCTCTTACTTTTCATGACACACTTAACAGTATTCTATCCACCCAAAGGGAAATGAGATCATACAAACATAACTAGGAATAAGATTCTGAACACAAATGACTTGGCAGAAAGCAGATTTCATTAAAATTCTGTTCCCAAGTTAAAGATTTTCTATTTGAAGTGATCTTAAATATTTACTGATCATATGTGATGGTACTTATTGAGCTATTAGCATTAGCACTAACTCCAGACAGACGCAGATGCCTGGTGGCTATTGGCCTGCCAAACATGACACTGGGAACACGCAGGAAATAATAGAAACTCCTAAACAGTAGAGGGACATCCTGACACCATTTTTGGCTACGATTACTTTTCCCAACATTCAGACATGTGAGCGCTCACACAAACGCGTGTTCACGCTCATATTTGGCCCTGTTGACATACTTGCATATGTGGAGTGCATGTAAGAGTGCCATCCATTCACTCAGAGAAAAGAGGTTCTCCTTATTGTGGAGCTCAGAATACATAAGCAGAATCCCATGCCTGCTCTGATAATTTTCCAACAGTAAATTTAGGAATATTTCTTCCTAAATTCTTTCACATATAGATATGGGTATGTTAAAAACCCACAAAATGACATCGCACCCTTGTCATTCAAACTTCAAAGTTATATTTAATAAATGCTTTGTTTCTATCTAAAAAGATTTTTAAAATTAATAATGTATTATAATATTCTCCAGATACCACAAACTCATGATATCTTATCACTTCATATTTTTCAAGGGATATGAATATGCATATGAATTGAGGGGATATGAACACCCTCTGGAGTGATCACACCACACACCAAAGTTAGAAAGAGATGCCTTTTATTTTAGGAGACAGGACAGAACATAAAATGGGATTTTTCAGCCTCTACCACACCCTAGTTTCTTCTGGGGCTAGATTTACTACTCCATTTCCTAAACATGGTAGTCAATACTTGCACTGCTTTTTACACACCTAAATACCTAAATGTGTACAAATCTCCATGCAAAGTAAAGAAACCCAAGGTGCATTCCCAAACCTCACGGATCTAATTTATTCCCCTACTTGGCAGGGCAAGAATGTGTCTTTCATGAAAAAGACTGGCTCCAGGAGAAACCCCACCCATCCAGGGAGCCTGTGGGGAAGGCTGGCCCAGACCTTTAACTTACAAAGTTTTCCACAAGTTATCTTGGTCAGCTTCTTCAGAAAACAGAGGAAATTCAAAAACAGAGCCTGTCAGGTACGTCACATCAAATCACATCATGGCAATTAAAGAATTAGATTATACGGGTGTCTGGGGTGCCAGGCAACCCACACAGCCCATGTCATGGAGTCTTGCCAGTGTGGCTCAAGCCTAGGAAGGATTATTTTTTAAGCCTCACTATGGCCTCCGAAGTTCCTCTTTTCTCCCTACACTACATTAAACTCTCAAAAGCCTAAGGGCAGAGCTTGAGTCTTCCTTATTTTTGTCTTACCCATGCCCACCAGCTTCACCCTGACTGGGCTGTGTCCATGTGGCTCTAAGAACAAGTACCATTTATTTAATAGTTACTAAACAAATTAGGCTGATAAACCCAATCAGCCTAATTATGGAGCACCAATTTCTCACCAACCTAGGACTGAATCCTTGGATTAGCAAAGGGTTTGCTTGTTCCATTTTTCCCCCTCAGTCATTGATTTGACTTCTATTGGATTCCAGAATGAAAGCTTTAAAATCTGGTGCAGTTGCCGCCACAAAGATTTCTGTCCCTGGGCAAGAGAAAGTCTTTTTGTCAACGACCAAAGCCAACCCCTCCAGATGAGCCCTCTGGCTGGCAGAAGGAGAGGAAACCTCTGTCTTGTCTTAGCAGAGTCCCAGCAGCTGGCCTTTGGGTGTGGCCTTGACTTCCCTGCTTGCGTTTTTACCACATGGTGCTGGCGCCGCATGCCCTCCGCTGTGTCTGAGCAGAGCACCTGTTTCGTCTGACTCAGGCCATCAGCGCGCAGACTCGCCCTGCTCTGACAGCGGCCCAGACCTCACACGGGCATACGTGTTACTCGCTAGCACTCGGATCTGTGTAATGACATGCCCCACGCACAGACCCGGGCCCCATCCCCTCCTCACAGTAGGTGTGGCCACACGTCCCGACGCTGATCTGTGCAGTGCACCCTCAGATACCTGCTGATGGGGCTGGACTGGATTATGCCTCTGTGATCCAAATGTACGCTTTTTTATTAAATGTTGTAAATGGATTTTTGAATACACATGTTAGTAGGTTATCTTGTGTTATAACTACCAGCAAATAAATACTAAAACATTGTCTAACACTCTTCTTTGTTGTGAATAGACTCTGTAGAGTGAAACAAGGAAATAATAGCCATGGCGATTTGTGTTTTCTCAACTGTGCTATATCTGTAACAAAAATGTGCGTTTTGTGGGGAATGGAATAAAGAGCAAGGATGACTCCTGCTCTCATAAACCCAGGTGTCTACACCTGAACAAACCCTCACATAGAGTAGCAAGCTTAGAAAACTGCCTCTGGCTTTTACTCCAGGTTCCAGTTTGTGTGTGGAGAAATCGAATATGTATTCATATTTTCCTCTCTCCTGCAAGTACAGTTCCCTTAGCATAAGGATTCCTCTGAATTATTTTCTCTGTTTGATGTTTAAATTAGTGACTGTTGGAAGAAATAAGCATAAACATTGAAATTAGATTAGGAAATCTGTGAGTGCCCCACCTCAAACCCCAAACATACATACACTCTTGTTTTCTCATTCCAAGATTAAGAAGTTATGCAGCCTGACAATGCACTTTTCTCTGACAAGTCTTGACATCACCACTGTTATTTTCTTTTTCACTTTTTTCCTCCAGCACCTGTTAGAAACAACAGTAGGGTGATCTTCACGTGAATTTGTTCTTTCCTTATTATTTTAGCAAAAGGTCTGCAATGGACAGAGATGCTTTAAAATACGCTTGAAATTTTATATTTAAAATAAACCACCTTAAAGTATTTTTAGATTGAAGACCATATACAAAATAAAGCTGTTTTTGCAGTTACTAGACTGAGTCCTTAAAACTTTAATCAACTGATACTCATAAGAGTATCTTTTAATTCCTCTTTTAGCATTATACAGGAAACTGGCAGATACTGAGATGGATTTTAATGACTTTATACTGATGAAAATAGCACCAAATAAAAGCAGGGGAATATTTGAAATAAAAATAATTGTCTCTAAAGACACATACACCCTTTTTCCCATAAAAATGCACTGTAGTACATGAAAAGATAAGCTCTCTTGTCAAAAGTGTGAGTGAGAGAATGTCCCGTGGTTCCAAACGACAGTTTACCTCTTGCCCCCCTTCTCTGCCGGCGTTCCTTTTTATCTTTGCAATCTTCTAGTTCTTCCGATCAGCCTGCCTTTAACGGGCTACAAAGCATTTCTTTCAAGCCACCATAGCTAACACGGTGACATGATTACTTAATATGCACGCGGCCGCGCTGCCCCTGGCTTCGCGGAAGCCCTGAGTAGCGCAGCGCCCTCGCCGCACGCAAGGCTGCAGTCGCTCTCCAGGCCGGAGTCCCAGGAGAGCGTCCTTCGCGCTCACAGACGCCTTTGTCTTCCCGCTTCCCCCTTCCTTTTTCAAAAGCCAAGAGTTAATTATTTGGTCCCTGTGCAAGGCAAACCTCTCCAGATGCCACTTCCAAATATAGGCTCTCATTAACACCAGAGGCTGGCCTGGTATGGTGCAGGGCGGCCCTTCCTTCCCCTGGCGGACACTGTGTCCCCGCGCGCTGACACTGCCCCACATCTGGAAGCCAGGCGGGCCGGGCAGAGACCCCGGCTCCTGCGCCCCTTTTAGCTCCCAGACAGCGTGGATCGCGGGCGGGGTTCACCGAGGGAGGTTACCTCTCTTGAAAATATTTAAACACTTTTTTTTCCTCTCCACTGAAATCTCGAAAAACAGCCCATTTTGAACCAGAATAATTTAGTCTGACAACAGATTCTTCCTCTGTTCACAGCTGTCCCAGAGGGAGGAGCTGAAATCTGAACCTCTCAGCTGTGATTGGATCTTTCTTGCAAAAGAGAGGAAAAAAAACCCTCCCAACCAAAACGGGCTCAGTTCGTAAAGGAGCCGGGCGACTTCAGAGGCGCCGGCCCGTCCGCCTGCCGCACCTGAGCGCGGCCCCTGCCCGAGCCCGGCCCGCCGCGATGCTGTAGGGACCGCCGTGTCCTCCCGCCGGACCGTTATCCGCGCCGGGCGCCCGCCAGACCCGCTGGCAAGATGCCGCGCTCCTTCCTGGTCAAGAAGCATTTCAACGCCTCCAAAAAGCCAAACTACAGCGAACTGGACACACACACAGGTAAAAAGAGAAAAATATATCTAGAACTACGTATCTAGAGCGTTGCAAATATGAATCTACGTATTACCCTTCAAATGCCATTACAAAAGAGCCAAAGGTTCAACTGTTTTCCTTTTAAACAGTGTCCCGAAAGGGAGCTTACATTCTTTTGATCATTTGGGGTGCGTTTTAATTCAAAACTTTTTGAATTCTTGACTAACAAGGAACATTTCATTCAAATCTCGCAGCTTCGTGTTTGCTAAAGCCTGTGTATACATGCATAATGAGTATGTGAAAGATGAGTGACATAAGGGTTGAATTACTGCGTTTTTCATGCACGAAGTCTCCTTTCCTTTAGAAGGCGGCTTGATGCAGGCATATCTTTGTACTCACGGTCGTAATACACCTAAAGAGCCCATACATAAAATGGAAAACAACTTTTCTGAATGTTTAAAAATAATGTTGAGGCTCTCCCTCCTTAGTGGGTACTGCGAAGGCACTGGCTTGGCTGCACTCTGTCTTCAGAGCACCTATAGCTCCGTACAGCTATCGGCCTATGTGTACATTAAGTACAGTAACTCCGTAGGTGCCAGGGTGGAAATGAAACATTTTACCAGTGTGTATGCCCTCCTAAATGGGTCTATCTTTTCCCTAAGAAAATCACGTGTGTGTTGCTAAATATCTTTCCAGTATTTGTATGCTTGCGTGTGGATTTATTTTTAGTTCTTTTTAACTTAATCTTCTCTCCCTCCCTTTTCTTTCCCAGTGATTATTTCCCCGTATCTCTATGAGAGTTACTCCATGCCTGTCATACCACAACCAGAGATCCTCAGCTCAGGAGCATACAGCCCCATCACTGTGTGGACTACGGCAGCTCCATTCCACGCCCAGCTACCCAATGGCCTCTCTCCTCTTTCCGGATACTCCTCATCTTTGGGGCGAGTGAGTCCCCCTCCTCCATCTGACACCTCCTCCAAGGACCACAGTGGCTCAGAAAGCCCCATTAGTGATGAAGAGGAAAGGCTACAGTCCAAGCTTTCAGACCCCCATGCCATTGAAGCTGAAAAGTTTCAGTGCAATTTATGCAATAAGACCTATTCAACGTTTTCTGGGCTGGCCAAACATAAGCAGCTGCATTGCGATGCCCAGTCTAGAAAATCTTTCAGCTGTAAATACTGTGACAAGGAATATGTGAGCCTGGGCGCCCTGAAGATGCATATTCGGACCCACACATTACCTTGTGTTTGCAAGATCTGCGGCAAGGCGTTTTCCAGACCCTGGTTGCTTCAAGGACACATTAGAACTCACACGGGTAAGAGAAAAAACATAGGCAGGAATGTTACTCTGAGATACAGTGAAGCCCTGAACTGGCTGTTGGATTTGCATGAAGTTGTGACATAGTGCTTTTAATGATGGACAGTCATTGATAACTACTTCCTGACTACTCAAAAAGTTGTTAGGGCACAAAGTGCTCCATTTCTTGCTAACAACCTCTGCTCCAGGGACTGCAAACAGCATGTAGACTTTGGAAAGTAGATTCAGAAGGTTTGGTCTCAAAGATCAGTTAGAAAATCAGGAAAGAAGTGCTTGAATGTGTGTTCTGTGAAACTGCCCCCAGTAATCAGCAAAAACAAATGTTGCTATCTTAATCAATTGATTTGGTTAATAGATGAAGGCTTTTCCTATAGTTTTCTGTTAGTTACATTCTTGCTCCGATATCTATCACCAGTGGGTGACTTGGATAGTTGAAACTAAATTTACTTTGCCTCTCTTGCTTTGTTTGGGGATTTTTTGCTGCTTAATTTCTTATTCCTATTACAGAATTATCCTGCAGGGTATTATGGCACTTAGACTCCCTTAATCATAGTACAGAAAGAGGGAAAAGGGGAAATATTGGGAAATGTTGGGAGGTGCTCAACATTAGCTGCACCTGCTGAAGCAGAAAGCTTTAAGAAGTGAAAGTCCAAGAACTACGGAAATTATTTCTGCGTAATTCCCAGCAGTAATAATATTCTGTGTATGATTTTTAAATGCAATATTCAAATTTATCTTAAAAGGTCAGGTATTTTTTGAAGTGTCTATTATGAGGGATTTTAATCAGGTTTTGCTACTTCTCATTATTTGGGCAAAATGTGATTGACTTTTGTTAACATTATTTAACTTTATGTTTCCTCTAAAAACACTGACTGTCTCTTTTTTTCTCCCACTCCACCCCCAGGCGAGAAGCCTTTTTCTTGCCCTCACTGCAACAGAGCATTTGCAGACAGGTCAAACCTGAGGGCTCATCTGCAGACCCATTCTGATGTAAAGAAATACCAGTGCAAAAACTGCTCCAAAACCTTCTCCAGAATGTCTCTCCTGCACAAACATGAGGAATCTGGCTGCTGTGTAGCACACTGAGTGACGCAATCAATGTTTACTCGAACAGAATGCATTTCTTCACTCCGAAGCCAAATGACAAATAAAGTCCAAAGGCATTTTCTCCTGTGCTGACCGACCAAATAATATGTATAGACACACACACATATGCACACACGCACACACACACACACACACACACACACAGAGCTGCAAGAGCACGGAATTCATGTGTTTCAAGATAATCCTTTCCATGTGAAGTTTAAAATTACTATATATTTGCTGATGGCTAGATTGAGAGAATAAAAGACAGTAACCTTTCTCTTCAAAGATAAAATGAAAAGCACATTGCATCTTTTCTTCCTAAAAAGGATGCGAAGATTTACATTGCTGCCAAATCATTTCAACTGAAAAGAACAGTATTGCTTTGTAATAGAGTCTGTAATAGGATTTCCCATAGGAAGAGATCTGCCAGACGAGAACTCAGGTGCCTTAAAAAGTATTCCAAGTTTACTCCATTACATGTTGGATGTCTGGTTGCCATTGTTGAACTAAAGCCTTTTTTTGGATTACCTATAGTGCTTTAAAGTGTATTTTTAAAAGGGAGGAAAAAAATAACAAGAACAAAACACAGGAGAATGTATTAAAAGTATTTTTGTTTTGTTTTGTTTTGTTTTTGCCAATTAACAGTATGTGCCTTGGGAGAGGAGGGAAAGATTAGCTTTGAACATTCCTGGCGCATGCTCCATGTCTTACTATTTTAAAACATTTTAATGATTTTTGAAAATTAATTAAAGATGGGAATAAGTGCAAAAGAGGATTCTTACAAATTCATTAATGTACTTTAAACTATTTCAAATGCATACCACAAATGCAATAACACAATACCCCTTCCAAGTGCCTTTTTAAATTGTATAGTTGATGAGTCAATGTAAATTTGTGTTTATTTTTATATGATTGAATGAGTTCTGTATGAAACTGAGATGTTATCTATAGCTATGTCTATAAACAACCTGAAGACTTGTGAAATCAATGTTTCTTTTTTAAAAAACAATTTTCAAGGTTTTTTTTACAATAAACAGTTTTGATTTGAAATACCTTGTTTGTATACTATTTTCAGAGACTTTACTTCTTCGTGATTAGTACCAAACCCCTGTACAAAGAATTGTTTGCTAATAAGAAAAACAGAATAGTGCTTATTATGCATCTGAAGTGTTATTTTGTGTGTTAGATTATAATAAAGTGAGCCGCTAGTACTATTTATACTCTTAAGATAGTAGTGTCACATTCAGAAAAGACAAGATGGTCGTCTGTTAGTGTACCACTTTAACAAAAATCACACTTTCCGAGTGCAAAAATAGTTGCATTACTAATACTTAAAAATACTTTCCAACATTTTTTATGTTGACTTTATTAAGTTTATGAAAACAAAAATTACAATCACTTTTATTATTACATAGGCGCTGTAGCAGTTTAAGATTTTTAAAAGAAATAATATGTAATGAAATAAATGAGGGGAAAAGAATACAAACTGCATGAAAAGACCAGGAGAAACGATTTACCATAAATTACACGAGCTGGAAAATTAAACCATGCAAAGAAATCCCCACTTCTAGTAATATATAAAATAAGTGATATGTTTGATAGGAACAGGTCAGCGAGCAGTGAAAATTACCTTTTAAGGTATTTGAACACGTTGGACAAGTCCACAACCAAACCTAATGTGTACTGGAGAAATTATAACATGACCATGCATTCATATACATATGCATGTGCATATGCTAAATAAATGCATGTGTAGTAACTCATATGCAAAAATCCTAACCATCATAGGAACTGTGAAAGTTAACCAAATGTATATGTGAATTCAAACTCCTAAACTTATAAGAAGAAGAGTTCTTGCTTCTGTTCATCACATCTCTCTGGAGATTTGATCAGAACTTGGAGAATCATCTTTTTTCCTTTTCATATCTTTGTAATATTATACCAATAAATGCCAGAACCTGTATCTCAAAGATGTTGGTAGCAGGCCCCTAGCAAACGACCAACAATAAATACCAATACTATTCCCTTAATGTTCACATTCCTTCCACTGTATGTTACATTTACATTTTCAGCCAACATATAAAAGGGGATGCATTTGACTAACAAAAGGCTTCAACTTAGTATTCTGCTTTAATTTTTTGACATTGCAATACATATTTTTAGAGGCAAAATTATTTGGAATAGCAGTTTATGGATATGAAAAAATGGCTGATAGCTTGACTGGAGCATTCTAAACTTATAAAAGTACCAATTTAGCAAAATGTATATGGTATAAAAATGATTGCCAATGATTATCTAGAAGTTTCCAAGCCAGCTAGCATGTAGAAACATCTGGCAAGGGGAAGTGTGAGTGAGTCAAGCCTTCTTGGATGTTCTGGTTGGCTATCCCAGGAATCACATCTACTCCTGTTTCCCTTCCTCATTTGTAGGTCTACAGGCAAGTAGCCTCTTGGTGTCCAAAATCTAACAGGCTTTCTAAGAGGAAAAGTCTATTCATTGTTTAATTTCTTAGTGAAGAATTAGTATTAATATTTTTGTAATTTATTTGACTTCATTCTCATCATTCTAATTTCATGTTTAAAATATTTTATTTTCATTAAGGTGTCATGGGTCTGAATTAAGTCACAGCAGATATTAAGATATTCTTTTTTTTTTTTTTTTTTCAGACGGAGTCTTGCTCTGTCACTCAGGCTGGAGTGCGGTGGTGTGATCTCGGCTGGCTGCTCCATCTCTCAGGTTCAAGCAGTTCTCCTACCTCAGCCTCCTGAGTAGCTGGGATTACAGGTGCACGCCACCACGACCAGCTAATTTTTTTTAAGTCCACACTACGTTTATTTTTTAAAGTTTTATTATGAAATAATTAGAGATTCACACAAAGTTGGAATGATAGTAAGGAGAGGTCCAGTCCTGTGTACACTTCTGGGAATGCTTACATTTTAACATAACTACAGTACAATATTAGAATCAGTAAACTAATATTGGTACAATGTACATGTATAGCTCTGCATCATTTTATCACATTTGGATTCCTATACCTAATACCATAATCAAGATACATAAATATTCCATTATCACAAAGAACTCTCTCATATTACTCATTTATAGTCACCACTCTCCCAACTTCAATATCCCTAACCCTTAACAGCCATTAATTTGATCGCAATCTCTGTAATTGTGTCATTTCAAGAATGTTACATAAATAGAATCATATAATATATAACCTTTTGATACTGGCTTTATTTCCTATTTCAGCATAATGCCCTTTGAAATCTGTCCAAGTTGTTGCATATCAATAGTTCCTTCTTTTTATTGCTGTGTTGTATTACATGGTATGATGGTGCCACTGTTAAATCATTCACTTACTGTAGGACATTGAGGTTGTTTCAAGTTTTTTGCTACTACGAATAAAGATGCTATGAACAATTATGCTCAGGTTTCCGTGTGGAAGTAAGTCTTCATCTCTCTGGGATAAATGGTCAGGCACAAAACTGCTGAGTCATATGGTTTAAATGTATGTTTAGTTTTAAAAGAAACTGCCAAATTATCTTCCAGAGTAGTGATATCACTTTACAATCCCAACACCAATGTATGAGAGATCTCGTTTCTCCACATTCTCACCAAAATTTGAAGTTGTCACTACTGTTTTACTGTTTAGCTGTTTTAATAGATGTGTAGTGAAAACATCTCACTGAGGTCTTAATTGGCACTTCCTTGATGGCTAGTTTAACATATTTTCATGAATTTGTCATCTGTATATCCTCTGAGGTGAAAAATCTCGTCATGTCTTTTGTTCATTTTCAAATTAGATTGCTTGCTTTCTAACTGTTGAGTTGAGGAGGTTGTTTTGTTTGTTTTGTTTTTGGTTGAGACACGGTTTCGTTTGCTCGCCCAGGTTGGAGGTGCAGTGGCTAACACAGCTCACAGTAGCCTCTACTTCCCAGGCTTAAGCGATCCTCCTGCCCAGCCTCCCAAGTAGCCACACCAAGCTAAATTTTTTAAACATAGTTTTTGTAGTGACAAGGTCTCACTATGTTGCCCAGGCTAGTCTCGAACCCCTGGGCTCAAGTCATCCTCCTGCCTTGGCCTCCCAAAGTGCTGGGATTACAGGGGTGAGCCACTGTGCCCAGCTAGGCATTTTGTTTATGTGCTAGACACGAATTCATGGTCAGATGTGCGATATACAAATATCTTCTCCCAGTCCGTAGCTTAGCTTTTCATTCTGTTAACAGGGTCTTTCCCAAAGCAAAAGTTTTTAATTTTTTATGAAGTATATTTTATCTTTTTTTAAATCATCCTTTTGCCTATTTTATTTTTTTAAATCATCCTTTTGGTATCATGTCTAATAACTCTTCTCTAAACTCTAGGTCCCACAGATTTTCTCCTGTTTATTTTTCTCTAAGTTTTACAGTTTTACATTCTATATTTAGGTTCATTATCCATTTTGAGTTGATTTTTGTACAAGTATAAGGTTTAGGTCAAGGTTTTATGTCTTATAGATATCCAACTGCTCCAGCACCATATTTTTTTCTCCTTTTTCCGCAGGTTCTAATCCAGCACCATTATTAAGACTATTCTTCCGTTGAATTACTTTGGCACTGCCAATTGTGCTGACTCCATAAATCTCAGATAAAAATAGCCGCTTTCAATAAGATCCAGGTGATACATAATCTGATCAAACAACTCTTGTCCTTTGGCTTTTTTGGCAAGTCGGCACTAACATCAGTACCATCCAGAAGGGACACCCGACATGTGATGATGGACTTGGAATCTCCAGCTGCAGGAATATGTGTGGCAGCGTGTTGTGCTTTTCGGAGTCGTTCCTTCTCTGCATGTTTACCCATAGACAGATTCCCTAGTGTTCTACTGAAGAAATTCAGCATTTTTGTCACTAAGCTGGGGATGGCGCGTCCCTGGCTGTAGCTACCAGAGGGAATAAGAGCCGAGCAAAGCTGAGGAGGGGGGTGGCTCCTCAGGAGACACTGAAAAATGGCACCCACAGCGAGCCCACCCGCTCTAATTCCCGGAGGACCCTAACCTCCTGCCCATCCACCCCTTAAAGCTCCCTCCCAGCTCCCTAATTTTTATATTTTTATTAGAGACGGGGTTTCATCATGTTGGTCAGGCTGGTCTTGAATTCCTGACCTCGTGATCCACCTTCCTGGGCCTCCCAAAGTGCTGGGATTACAAGCATGAGCCACTGCACCTGACCTAAGATATATCTCAAGTAAATTTTTAGAGCTTTTAGAATTGTTACCAAGGTCTTGCACTTGGTAAAAGTCTGCTTTCCTATATACATACATAAGACCCAAATCAAATGTCAATTGCTTTGAAATACTTTACCAAATTCACCCCCTCTGGGAGCTTTATACCATTTATATGATATTACTTACCTCATTATATCACAATCTTTTTTTGATGTCTTTTTCATTACACAAAACATCCTTAAAGCAGAAATTCCTAGTACCCAGCCCATCATCTAGAACACAAATATCAACAAATGTTTGTTGAATGACTATATCAATAAAATGACAGAAATTGGTAAAAAAATTGCTTGCAGATCTAAAAGAAATTTATCATATTTCCCTTTATCGCATAGTATTGATGATTTCTGAGAGATCCTTGAAGCAAATTGACTGGTGTCTCCTAGTGATGACAGATCTTCAAAATAGATGGGATGTCCAAAAAAGTGAAGAAGCGGAGTAAATAGAGTGCATATAGACAAGGTTTAATAAACATTCTGAAAGCCTGCACTTGGGAAACTATGGTTTTAACAATATGTACATATGCACATAAGCATTCTCAGTATCTTTAATTTGTTTCATATAATCTGGGACTCTGTGTTATAGTGAGGAAAGCACAAGTTCCTAAATCCAACAAATGCATTCATTGCATCATTGCCTCACCACTTGTTGGCTTTATGTCCTTATGCAAGTTATGTATCCGTTTCCTATTGTGTAAAATAGAAAGAGAATCTCAGTATTATAAGTAAAGTACTCAACAGTCCCTTGCCTCATATATCATAATAATGAGCTCTCAATGTTATCATTAAATGTCCATACCCGCTCTCATACAAGGAAACTGATATATATGACCTTCTTCAATGGTTACAATTTATCTCTGAAGTTGGTATTTCATGGATAAGGATATTAAACTCAGAAAGGTTGGATAATGGGCCTAAAGTAACAAAGGTGGCAAGTTGCAAAACTGAAATACAAACCCAGAGTCTTTGAGCTGCAAACACACTGCATTTTCCATGGCACCAGGGGGAGTGAGGAGGAGCTGCTGTACCACACTCAGCAAGAGATCTGTACCTTGTAGGCATGTAGCAGAGGTCTGTTGAAGAGGATTGTGATCATGTGCTAAATGTTCCAATGGTATATTTAAAACTACCATCATTCAGGGGTTGCACAAAGCACATATAACAATCTTCAAAGCCATTTCCCAGCTTCTTCTAGAAATCCTGTGGGCTCCACCCGCTGAGGCATCGGCCTTCCCAACCATGACACTTTCCCATAGCCCCTCAAGCTCTCCTGGTGCCCTTGAGCCTTTTCTTTGGGGCTGTTCTCAGTGGGGCTGGGAAGCAGCTGGTCTCCATCCTCTGTACATTAACACTTCATCTGCTGGAGGCCACTGCTGTTCCCTCACACACCCACATTCCGCACCTGGCTTTTATCTTCTTAGATTGAAAAGTCTTCCAAGCGAAACAATCATTTCTTTCACTACTAAAATGTGGACACTCTGGTGTAATGAGGCAATTATAACTTTGAAAAGTATAAGGCTTTTCTGGCTAAGATCCACATCTAAGGAGTTGTCCCTAGTTAAGATATGCAAAACATTTTGAGCAAAATTAATTTGAGAATGAGTACTCTGTCATCTAGGAAAGCAAAAATTCTCAAATAAGATAATTTTCTATCATTCTTGTCTTCTCATCAGACACACGGGAAGAACTAATGCATTCCATTAACCTGAGATGGATACATATGAAGGAAAAAACCCTCTGATTTAATTTTCAGCAATAAATGTGTACAACCTACCACTACAAAAGTAAATCTATGGCTAAAGTTAGGGTTAGTATACATCCCTCCAGGAAGTAATAATTACTCTGTGGAAGGCGTGCATGTAAAAATCAACAAGCATGGCAACTTTTCCGTTGTGGCAGTTGGCCAGAACCCTGAACAATGAGAGATTAGCAGAGGAAATGGCAGCCTATCCCTGTACCCAGACTCCAAAGAGACTGGGAAGTATTTATAGCCATGAGTAGGAGAGCTGCTGTGAGTAAAAGATGGGAGGATGTATACTTTATTTACCAGTTCATCTAATTAAGCTCTTCTGGTTACAAGAGTCAGTGTAATCCGTTTAGCACGTTCTTTTGAAAATTTGTAAAGATAGTTGTGAGGCTCTTTGAATGATCACTAAGTAATTTTTGTAGACAATGGCCAGGGGAAGGGCCTGTCATTCATTTGTTTCACCAGTTAGGACAGCAGAGAAGAATGTGACGATATTCTCCACGAATCTGTTCTGGGGCTTGAATCAATTGCCTCCCAGGTAAGGAGGAACACTTAATATGGTTCTTCTATGTAGTTGGGAGGTAGCAATAGCTAATTCTAAGGAATGGAAAAGGAAGGCCTGGATTGAATAAAATAGTGATATCTTCTTTGGCCAAAGGAAATGAATGGCAATTCTATTTCTTGTGAGTTCCAGCTTCTCCGCCCATACATCCTTCAGACCTATAGAGGTTTAAGGCTTTCCCGTATTGTGTGATAACTTTTTTTAAAAATTTAGCAGAAAAGGCGGTAATAGAAGGTATCCCCTTCAGCCGCGCACAATGTCGCTAAGCTTTAGGCCCAGAGGTCCTGCCAGCCTCAGTCAGGGTGTGTCACGTCCCGCCGTGCCCAAGCTCTTCTGTGGGTCTTGGGAACGTCCTGGTTGATGGGTTGAGCGGGCCTGAGAGTCTGCATTTCCAGCCCCTCCCAGGCCAGCCTGCTGGTGGTCCTTGTTCTCTCTCCAGACAGCCAAACACTAACCCATCTGGGCTCCTGGCCTCAGTCCATTCCCCACCCCGTTCCAATCTCAGGACCGCAGCTGGAGAGCAGGGTGTCTGGAAGATGCCTGAGTTCCACGTTTGCCGCTAGGAACCGGGACGGGGGTCCTGAAAACAGGATCCCACGGAAGCCAGCGTTCTCTGCTCCTGCGCGCTCTGCAGGGCCCCCGTCGGGATCCCGGGTTCCCAGAACAGTGCGCGGGGGCTGCTGCAATGTACTGCTCCGGTTTCCACTCCAGGCTTCTGGGCACCCTGGCTCACCCTGCTCCACGAAGGCCAGAGAGGCAGGGCCGAGCTCTCGGCAGTGATGCTGCTAAATGCGGTTTCTCCCCACGCCTCAAGGGCTACCCTCCATGGTGACGCGGGCCTGGGGCCTCTGCAGACCAGGCCCCTAGTGCACCAGCCAGCTGCCTCTGCCTGGTGCCTTGGACCGCGACGTTCCTCCTGCTGGTCTGGGGGTTCCCCGAGGCCTCCTGGGCTTCTGCTTGCAACGTCTGAGGCCATACCAGCTGAGAGAGCGGCTTCTGTAGCTCCTGCGCCAGAACCATCACTTTAAAAAAAAAGTTTGGAATTTTGCCAAGGGGATGTTAGCTGATGTATTTTTCTCCAGTTCTGTGATTACTTTTATTCATGTCATTTTATTTTATTCCTTTATTATGTATTAATATTAATGCAAATTTGAAAATAAGCTTAGTTGAGGACATCGTTGTCTCCAAGTTGGTGACAAGCATCTCTTCCCTCTCTTTTAAATGCTTGTATTTCATAGCACCTAAACAAGTCCAAAATGCAATAAAATAATAGATAATTAGATAAATAAATAATGGATAATTACGCTTATTAGGAGGTCTGCCCCCATCTCAGGTCGTGACTTCCAGAAGGTGGGCGGGAGGAAGCCTGCAGGACCACCGTGCCCTGGAGCCGCTGTTTCTTACCTCCTCCCCCTGTACTTGTCCAGTATGGGCTTCAGAGCTGCTTTGAACACTGGTGGTGACTATAAATTATATGTTCTTGGGGATAAAGACATTCTTCTGAGTACCAGCCTAAAACACACAACTGATCCCTGATGAAGCCTTAGTGACCACTGACCCCACTTACCCATCGCTGTGGCAGTAATGAGGCTCACATCCCAGCTGTGCCTTAGCCTGAGGGGTTAGAAGTAGAGCCCTTGTCCCCCTCCAGCTTCAGAGATTAGATGGTGTGAAGCAGCCTGTTGCCTCCAGACAGGAGGAGAAGGGAGGCCCCAGAGGCCATGGGTTGGTCAGCAATGGCAGGAAGGATATCAGAGGTGCTGGGATAGGGTTGCCTCCGAGGTGATCAAACTTCAGCGACCATCAGAATCAGCTAGAGGGTTTGTTAAGGCAGGAATTGCTGGGTCCCATCCCCCAGTTTCTGAGTGAGAGGGTTTGTAGTGGTCCTGAGAATCTGCATTTCTAACCTGCTCCTGGGGGAAGATGGCACAGCCAGTGTGGGGACCACATCCTGAGAATAACAGAGTGGGAAGTTAGGAGCCAGGACTGAGCCTCTACTGTTGTAGTTAATGATGTGCTGTAAATCACAAGTTTTATACAACTTCAGAATCCCTTCTCTTTCTCCCTCTTATTTATTGCACGCCTACTATTTGCCAATCAATCACTGTTATGTAGTCAGTGAAAAGAAGGATTGAACAAGACCCTTTAGTGAAAAAAGAAAAAAGCAGAAACTTTTTAAAGTGACTTTAAATTCTTTATCAATGCCTTAAAAAAAAAAAAAAAGAGTCTACATCACAGGGGGTTTGAAAGAGAAATCAAGCCAAACAGATATACTATAAAATGTGCAGGGATGGAAGGGGTGTGGAGCAGGGGCTTCCTTACATAATGAAAAACTTTTACATAATGAAAGAAATAAATTATAGCTTGTATAACTATGATGGTTTCTTTATAAAATTAAATTAAGTGAGGATCTGGCTTGTTTTTTGTATCTCAGGGTTTTGAATCATTTTCTTGAGTTCTAGGCTAAAATAAATGAACTTGTTTGCTGTAATGGGGCTTTTCCTGGGAGGATGAGCACTGATCAGCTACAGATTTTTCTCCATGAACACAGCCAGACAAGCCCCTCTTGGATTCTGCTTTTTAAATCAAAAGATGTAAAAGGATCTTTTGTGTTACTGCTTTCCTGAGGCAATAAAAAGGTAATAAAAAAGAATTAGAAGAAAAGATTATTCTAAAACGTAACTTTCAGATTTTTTACAATTTAGGAAAATCTCAACTGCTCCAGGGCCGACCTGCCAGTGGGTGCTGGCTGGACCCAGGGCCGGGCGTGTGTGTCTCCACGGGATGCCAGCTCCCACCACTGCTCACGCCAAGGTTGAAACAGCCCAGGTAATTTTCCACAGAGGTGTCCTGATTGATTTCAAAGGTAGCCATTCTCTTCTTTTCAATTTGGAAAACCTTAAACAGGAAGAGTGCTGCATTTGTAATGGTCTTGCACAAATTACTTTTGGGATGTTTGAAATAACAGTGGGCAAATATATAATATATATATATATTATTTAAAAAAAAAAACCATGGGTGCAACCAGGTTCTAATCCAGGCCATACCAGTTTTGTTATTTCAGCATAGTAGTTGGAAGAGCAGCACTCTGTCCTCAGACTGGCCTTGTTTCAAGTTGCTGCCTTACCATGTATGTTATGAGGTGAGTAAGCTGCTCTCTGTCTCATCAGCTCTATGGCAGAGACAATTCCTGGACCCAGGTGAGTGGAGGAACTGACAAGCACATGCCATGGTGTCCCACACAGTGGAGCGGAGCTTGGTGTTTTATTTTATATTTTCCTTAAAGTTGAGCCTGGCTTTCAATCCATACATACTAATACAAAGAAGAAAGTGGAAAATGTACTTTTTACCTACTGAAAACATTGTCTTACCCCTGCCTACTAGAAAGAGGCATTCATTCTTCTCTCATCAGTCTCTCCTACCTGCTCTTCATCATTGTTTAATACAAAACCACCTGACATTGGCATGATCAGAGAATCAGCCATGTCATTGTCATGGATTCGAGGGTGTAGATAGTATGCTCGTACTATCATTGTCTCATTCAGCATGATGCAAAAAGCTGAAGAAGTCAGAATGATATTTCTCCAATTTACAGACCATTAAAATACACAAATGTCTCTTCATCATCCAGTGAGTCTGACAAGACTTTTTACAATTTTGCTTTCTCTATAGTGCATAGAGAGTGTTAAGTAAATAAACACTCTAAAACTGTACGGAAGTTAAGAATTTATGTTTTTAGTGTTCTGTTTAATTTATTTGCTATCACAAATAACTTTTTTCTGAATATCTGAAAACTTCATGGGCAATTCATCGACCCAATATGGTTGGGAATAATCTGTTCTCCCAAGGGCTATTGATGTTCCAGCCCACAGAGGAAGGAGGGAGAAGCTTTATTCAAGGGTGAGTGGCTCCTAGAAAATGCAGAGAGGGCCTATCTTGAGATCGTGTGCAACATCCAAATAATTCTGGTCCAAATGTGAAATATCTGATATGGCTGTGGCTCTCAGCTGAGTCCTTGATAAATTAATCTGAAGGAATGTCTGACCCACTGGCGCAACTCAAAGGCAAACATAAGGTTATGGGATCGGCAAGCATGCCTTTGCAGTGCTTTCATGGAAACCACCTACCCAACTCTGTCAGCCGGGATGAGAGGTGGCAGGGAAGTCTCAAAACAGAGTCCTGGCTTTCCATCTTTTTCTCATATAGCAAAATAAAGTAATTTAAACAAAAATATTTTCTTAGCACATGGCCATAAAGGCAATTTCCGTACATGGTAAGATATTACTCAAATCCATAAGCATGTGTTTATTCCTCCATAAATAATGATTTATTTTATATTTTTGCACACTCCAGAAATACCAAATAACTCGTAGTTCCCTAAACAAACTAAACTCTTATATGTACTGTACCTACTGCCTCAAATGCCCATCATCCTCTTAATCCATCTAATTCCCACATAGTCTTGGAATCTCAGTTCAACTGCTGCCTCTTCTAAGACTCTCCCCTGATTTTCCCAGGCCTACTTAAGGGTCCCTTACCTATATTCTTACTGCACAATTGTGCATACTTTATGTGCCTGTCTCCTCACTAGATGATGAATTCCTTAAGGGTAGGGACTGAGATCACATTCTTATTTCCAAATGCCCAGCAGCATATTCCTGGGACCTAATAGATGAACAGAAAATTTTTATTGAACAAATGACTATTTTGTCCTAAAGCAGACATGTTCTGATTGACTGTAAACATTTTAACGTATTGCAAAACACCTAAAAACCCAAACAGGACCAAGCACAGATGTCCCTCTATGAATAACAATACAACATGCAGCACCTAAGCAAACTGCCCCTTCATTCGTGCGTTTTTCCAATTATGCTGTGGCTACTGTTGCCACATGTCGCAGAAAAGTTAAAGTTGTGATGAAAAGACACAAACAAATAATAAGAAAACAATGTCTAACAAAAGTTGTGTCTCCGACTTTGTGAGATCTCTCTCTCTCTCTCTCTCTCTCTCTCTCTCTCTCTCTCTCTCTCTCTCTCCAATCCATTGGGACAAACACATATGGGATTTTCCTATGGTGTGGTGTGCTATTGCTATTTCTTATAGGCTGCCCCCTAATTTCTTGTGGTCTTGGAAGGCAGCCTTCAGAATGATTCACCCACTACTTGATGCTCTGGACTGGTTAAGAGTCTTTCATACCCTTAGTGGTTCTGCAAATAAGGCAGTTGCCTATAATCTATGTCTAACTGTCATCAGTCACTATGTCAAGAAGGGAAAATGTGTTTCAGCTTGGATCATCTTTACTTGTGCACAGATTTAAGTCACCGTCTACATTTCTGACATGTGTGTGTGTGTGTGTGTGTGTGTGTGTGTGTGTGTGTGTGTGTGTGTGCGCGCGGTGGGGGAGAGAGCGCACGTCAGACAGAAGCACCATCCTTGTGTAGGGCCCTTCAGGCTGGCAGCCTTGATGCAACGTTCAGTCTTTGGAAATCCCTATTGGGAACATTAGAAACATCTGGAGAAACCACATTTCCATGTTGAAATAAAGATAAGTTGTCATTTCTGCTACTCATTTTGAATGTATCCCACAGCCTGTTGAGAGGATTTTGCCCAAAGCAATTTAGGCAGTGTGTAACTTTTTAAAAATGGAAAAAGAAAGAAAAAAGCAGAAGGTAGAAAACTGATTTTGTGGCATCCTGCCAGGGGTTTTCTTAGCTGTGCCTCCCCAGGAGTGGACCCTGGGCACACAGGAGTGCAGTTGCAAGGACCCAGTGTGGCCACGGGACCCACCGACGCATATGTCTAACAATGCATACCTTGGGCCTGGAACTTTAGGATAATGCAGAATAAAGATGAAATCCCAGCCTGATTCTCAAGGATCATTTTTCTCTGGTTTCACACACGATTGTGTTTGAGGGCCTGCGCTTTTGCATGTACACTTTTCACAGTTTTGAACATCTCCCCCTCACTGGGAGATGGTGATGAATTTTTGTGGAAATCTGTCCCACTGGAGCAGGCCTCTAGTCTTCAGCTCCCTTACCCCGCCCGCTGCCACTGCGACTACTGAGGTGACTGACGCTTGAATGCAGGGACTGGAGTCCTCTGCCCAGGACAGCCTGGTGCTGCAGCTGGGAATGTCCAGCCAGGGATCTGCACTCGGAGCTTAGACACAAGTCACCAAAACTGCCTGGACTCTCTGGCCTCTGCCCAGCTTCATCAGTGACCTCCCACCAAGAGGGCGCCCTTCCCTTTGCTCCTGGTGTAACACACTTGTGGGGAAAAGTCAGACGTTTTTTGCCTTTTGGATTTCATATGTGGTTTCATTCCAAAAATACCATATGAAAGTCTGAGGAGTAGTAAAGCCAGGGGGGTAAATAGCTGACATTGAGCTTCGGTCTTGAGCATCCACAAATATTTCTAGAATCCTTTTTTTAGGGGGTTGTGATGGTCAAAGAAACCTTTCTTCAAAGGAAAGCTTAGTCACTGCAGAGCCAGACATGTAAAAGAAACGAGCAGGAGAAGACTGTCCTTGAAACGGGCCGGCATCCTGCTTCTTTGCCTCTTCTCAAAGCTTCTCTAAGGAGTTCACTGAGCATGTCTGAAAACCAGAGCCTGTTTTCCAAGCCGTGCGCAGAGAACACCTGTCTTCTCAGATGGTCCCCGACTCCTCTGGTCAGACTCCTGTTACCTGCCGTGTGTGCCACATCTTCTCTCAGTTTCAAAGTTCACTTTAGCATATCGAAAGGCTCCGGGAAGTGCTTATAATGCGGAATTCAGTCTCATTATCCTTGGGTCTCTGTGAACACCCCATGGAATCCGCGAGGTCACTGCATGGCCCTAAATTCTGTAAACCACCAGCCCCTCTCATTTCCCCAGGGCCTCTAAAATTCACTGCGGTAAGCTTTGGGGGAAAACATCCTTCTGACCTTTGGTTTCCTTCTGTGGGGAGAAGGGCGCTGAATCAAACTGGGAAGGTGGGAGGAATGTGAGCAACTCAGTGGCCTGCGTTGGGGGGGCGGAGAACTTAGAGAATACAGGGACCAGTGTGCATGTTGGGCCACATTTCTAACAACAGCATCAATCAGAGTAAACGTCAGCCCCTCTCTTTCTCTCTATGGAGGCAGAACATCCCGTAGAGGGCCATCTTCTGACACTCTCAGCAGAGCAACACAGCGTCTCAACCAAAGGGTGGGTGTCTCCTCCCCAGTGACAAAAAGTACACTTCTCAGCTGCATTCCAACATTCATCATCAGTCATCTTTACTTCTACGATGGCTGAACTTTCCTTACAAAAATGTACACTTCAATGATTTGTGAGAAGTGAGTTAAAAACAAAACAACTCCAGAGAGTTCTGTTATGTAGCTCCTACAGATGGTGCTAAACATATGAAATTAAACAAAATGATACTCGTTACCCTGCCTATCAACATGGATTAACAACTGATTTTTTTTGCCTTTTTGTGAGTTTATTTGTAATCTTTGTAAGGAATTGGTGAAATGCTCTGAGTAAACAGGTAAACCTACAAATCCTTCTCAACAGCGACCTCAGACATCAGCTGTCCCATGTTCTGTAACATGCTGAAATTTTCCACTCAACTTGGGTGGCTGATTTCTCATTTCCTGGACTTCTGTACCCTGTGGAGTCTGGGACACCACCAAGGACAGGGAGTGAGGCTGACACCTGCCTGTGGTCTCTGCGCTCAGCTCCTGCCCTGTGCCGCAGCACAAAGTTAGGGAGGATGGTGAGCCTGAGGGTGAGGGGCTGCTCAGGGCTGGAGGAGGAAGGAGCACTCCCAGCGAATATATTTCTAAAGAAAATAGAATTAGGCACCAAAGGTTTTGCTCAGAGGCAAATGGTGAAAGTGTAGTTCACCTTTTCTTCTTCCCATCAGTCTTTTATTTTTTAGAAAGTAAAAAATAAAGAACTCAAGTGTGTGTACACACTCTCTCAGTTTCAAAGTTCCATATATGTGTATCTATATATGTGTATATACATGGAATTTGTGTGTATGTGTATATATATGGAATTTGAAACCTTTTAAAAACTAGAAAAAGACTGATTAGTGAATATTTAAATTTAAGAAATATTTCTTCTCCTTGAAAAAAAATAGTGTATGAGCCAGAGGTAAACACACTAAAATCACAATTTTAAAAGCAAATAAAAAATGTACCACATGGGAGGTTCTACCATTGTTATTTCAACCACATATAAGACAATGTTCCCAGTGTGTGCTGCGTATCCAGCGCATCTCGGAGGTACTTTTCTAAACCTCAATTTTATTTTGAGAAAAATGCTCAGAAATGAATGATGCTTGTACTAGCACCTTTAACACTTTGAAAGAATTCAGATTGTTTTCTGAAGATCCTGTTGCTGCTATCAGTATTTTTCAAAGGATCATTGCTCTTCAAGTTAATATAACTGTTTGCTTTTAGGAAATTGTTAGCTAGGAAATAAAACTGACTACCTTGCCAGTGATCCATATTAACAGAATGAGAGAGTCTCTGTCTGCAACCCTTCACGTTGAATGGCATCCTTCTTGGTAATATGCTAATGTTAAAATGTGTCCAGTCTGCCTGAGACAGCTTCTGTGACCATTTTGGTTTTTGTTTTTTAAATAGTAATAGCTAAGTTGATGAAGCATGTTGTCATTCATAATTTTTATTGATACATAATATTTGTACATACGTATGGAGTACACATGATCTTTTGTTACATGCATGGAATGTGTAATGATGTAATGATCAAGTGAGGGTATTTAGGGTACCTGTCACCTAGTGTGTTTCTATGTATTGGGGACATTTCAAGTCTTCTAATTATTTGAAATACAAAATATACTGTTGTTAACTATAGTCACCCTCCTCTGCTGTCAAACATTAGATTTTATTCCTTCTGTCTAACTGTATGTTTGTGCCCATGGATCAACCTGTCTCATCCTCCAATCTCATATTTATTGCAGCACTAGCCACAATAGCAAAGATAAGGAATCACTGTAAGTGTCCATCAACAGATGTGACCATTGTTATATTAAAAGGAGCAAAACTGAACTCCAGAGATAAATCTTTCATCATTATCACCATATTCTTTCCTGCTATCTATATTCTAATTTCAAGAAAACTTTGAGTACTTTCCTGGAATTTTCAGCTAGCATAATTTTCACCAGGCATTAGAAGTCTGGAGGTTGGGATCTATTGCATTCATCATTTTCAGAGTAACTCCATGAAACACGCATCATAAGGAGAGCAGAGCTATTCCTAGGTGCTTCCATCACCTGTTTTCACACAGCCTTTTCTACATTGAGGCAAATGTGATATAAATTAAATCATACCTCCCCCCAGAGTAATAATACTGCCAAAGCTCAATATAATAATACAGCAACTGAATCTCTGGCTTCACAAACCATTAGAAAGGAAGTTGTACTGCATCCTTATTTTCTCTAAAAACAGACCACCATGTTCACCCCCATTTTCACCCCCAGTTTACTATACCATTTACCTAATAGGAAAAGTTATCCAATTCATGGCTATCTTTATTCTTTATAAACTGCATCTTTCAATATAAATATTTGAAAGGTTCGTTTTTAGAAATGCTCTTCCTTCACACACAGTGAAGGGTAGTGGACCTATTCTTATGCTTTTTCATTTAATTTTGTATTATACATCTCAGTAAATAAGTAGCTTAAGACCTCTTCCTTTTCAAAGAGAAACAAACATGTGATGGATTCTAAAAGGTCAATGCATTTGCAGACATAACGTGACTCTTGACAGGATACATAGCTGCAAAAAAAAAAATTCTTGGGTAATAACCTCCAAGACTACAGAGATATCCCCAGCCTTGATTCTGCAATGGAGCTTGAATCTGTATTGTATCTACTACATCTAACCATCAGGATAGCAGCCCTCCTTGCCTATACAACTGCTTTTTTGCGGTTGAGGTGGGAATCTAAGAGTAGTCGCACTTTTGGTGTCTACATGATTGCCGCACCCTTAGTCACCAAGAGTGGCCTGCAGAGCTTTAGAAACAGAGCCTTTAGCCTCCAATGCCTGCTGAGTGGAAAGTCATTGACCAGCACGTGCCACTGTGACCGGCAAGTGGAACCAATGAAATTACCATCCTGTGAACAGGCTTCACGCTCCCACTGTCCAACCAGAGGCCCGAGGGAGGCCTGCTTACAATGCACACATTGTTTTCCCGGCAGCTCTTCTTTCACTCTCTTTAGGAGAGCTGCCCACAGAGAGAAAGAAGCCCTGCTGCTGATTCTGGTTCCAGCATTTTGACATCAAATTGCCCTGATGATCTAACAGAGGGTCTTTTACAATTCTCTGAAAGTAAACAACCTTGAAATTTTTTATGAATGCAGTATTTAACCTAGGATTTTAGTCTGCTTGAACACATACATGAGGAAGATTGGGGAGGCTGGCTTCAGCACCCCACAAAACCCAGACTGGCGAGTTCTCTTGCACCCAAAGCCCCAAAGCAGCAAGAGCCCAACTGTGTACATCATATGGTCATCTGTTTGCATGAAGTAAATTGCTTGTTCTTCAGCCCTACATCTTGCATTACCAAATATAGTCACAGGCTTAATTTAGAAGTGACACAGTAACCTGTCTCAAGAGAAAGAATCTTCCCTGATCCCCTCTCCACCCTTGCCATCACGTGCAGTGCTGGCCACCCTTCCCTGGGATGTTTGGAAGTTGTATTTTACTGAGTTCACAAGGCAAGCACCTGTACCCTCTTGTCCTTCCCTGCACACTGTCCCACAGCACCCTGATCTCAGGGGCTGCAGCTGGGTGGTGCGCTGCACCAGCAACCCAGCCCTGGCAGGACTCCAGGTGTTTATGGAGTTTGAGAATGATGATAAAGTCTTACCCACACCACCCAAAAAGCACGCACTCCAGGTTTATATGTCCCAAACCAGTCTATACAACCCTCGGAACTCTTCAAATTGTCCTTGCATGAAATCTGTATGTGGTCTTGTCTCCAGGCACTCCCTGTAACAAACAGACAGGGTTTGGTGCACCCCATCATCAATTCCCTTGGGAGCAAATGCACGGGGGAGCACAGAACGACGCTGAGAACCCGGGGAGCATGCACGCATCCACTAATGTAAGGACTGGATTGCTTCCAGCAGGACACGTGTGTGGGCAGTGCTGTGTACGCTGTGTCTTCGTGTGCCTTATGTGTATGGTATGTGTGTGGGTGGTGTGTGTGATATGGATATGTGTATGGTCTGTGTGTGGTGTGTGCCTGTGTCTGTGTGTGCCCTGTGTGCATGGTGTATGTGTGATGTGTACGTGTGTGTATGTGTGGTGTGTGTGAGTGTGGTCTATATATGGTGTGTGTGTTTGTTTTCCGCATATTGATCCATGGGCCAGCCTGTGACATGGACCACAAAGTAAGCCATAAGCAAACTGTGTTTTGGGCACCTTTTTCATTTTCTCCATTCATTCACTCACTTATTCATCTATGCAACAAACAGTCTTTCAACAAATGTGTGCTGATTGTCTACATCACAATAAAGAAATAGTACACTTACCAATTGCCAAACACTGCTCAAAGCTCTTTTTATTTTATTTTATTTTAAAATAGGTCTCACTCTGTCACCCAGCCTGGAGTGCAGTGGAACAATGTGGGCTCACAGCTGCCTCAACCTCCTGGGTCCAGCGATTCTCCTGCCTCCACCTCCCGAGTAGTGGGGATTACAGATGCGCACCACCATACCCGGCTAATTTTTGTATTTTTTAAGTAGAGAGTAGATTTTGCCATGTTGGTCAGGCAGGTTGCAAATGCCTGAGCTCAAGTGATCTGCCAGCCTCAGCCTCCCAAAGTGCTGGGATTACAGGCGTAAGTCACCGTACCCAGTGGTTCAAAGCTCTTTAACAAAATAACTTGTTTAATTCTCATGAGAAGGCTGCAAGATAGAGCTGTTATTACCTCCATTTTACCGAAGGGAAAACTATGCAAGATCAAGTCATGAGCAGATTGCAGAAGCAGAGGAGGAAGGCCAGGAAGAGCCTGGCCCATTGCCCCACACTGCCTTTCCTTGGGAATAGGCTCCAAACCCCAGGGCACATGCCTGGAACCTTTTTGCATGTTTAGTTTGGACAAGCATACCGACTATTCTAATTCTGTAGGTGGATGGCAGCCATATTTCCTCCCAACTCACTGTCCAGAGGGCAGTGCCTGGCATTCCAGCTGTGACCTTTAGCAAAGGGTATACATGTTGGAAGCCAGGCTGGGGCCCTGCTCCAGGGCTTGGAAGGGAAGCCCCCTCTCCCTAGGCAATTCCTGCAGCCAGCCTGAGGGGGCCCCATCACAGTGATTCCGGAGGGAGGCAGAGAAGGGCCGGGTAGAGGAGGGCAGGATCCCTGGCTAGGGCTCCACCCTTGGGCCTGTCCCCACAGACCTAAGCGAGGACAGGCACTCCTATATTCACCCAAAATGCTGCATTTTCCAAGACCACTCTGACCCATCGTGACCCCCATCCTGTGCCTATAAAAACCCTGAGACCCTAGTGGACAGACACAAGTGGTTGGAAATCAAGAGGAATACACTGGCAGAAGAACACACTGGCAGAAGAACACGTGGGCAGACATGCTGGCAGGTCATGGAGGTTGGAACCATGCAGACCCAAGGGAAATTTGGCTGAGGGCGGTTGGAGGAGACAACGGGGGGCTGAACTGCTGACTCCAGGGGAAGACCACCTTCCCACTCCATCCTCCTTCTGGCTCCCCATTCATCTGCTGAGAGCTACTTCCATCACTTAGTAAGCCTTGCACTCATTCTCCTAGCCCACATGTGATCCGATTTTCCTGTACACCAAAACTCTTGCTTTGTGATACAGAAAGCCTTGATAAGGCAAAGGGTCTAACTGAGCTGATAAACACAAGCTCCCTTGGCAGATAGCTAAGCTGAAAAAGCACACTGTAACACACACCCACTGAGGTTTCAGGACACTCAACCCTGGATGTCGCCTGGGGTCAAAGACCAAAATGCTCCCCACAACCTGTTTGCCTGCTCCCCTAGGGGCCTGAGCAGCAGGGCACAGAAGAAGTGAACCACACCCTGTCCCACGCCCTGCGATGGGGATAAGGAAACTCCTTCCATTTCACCAGCCTCTGGGTGCCTGGTGCACAGGAAGTTCTGCCTGAATGGAGAACGCCCGGAACAGAGCCCTCAGAGAGGTCTCCCTGAATCCAGAGGCCGGGAGCTGTGGCTCACGCCTGTAATCCCAGCACTTTTGCAGGCCGAGGCAGCTGGATCACTTGAGGTCAGGAGTTCGAAACCAGACTGGTCAACATGGTGAAACCCCGTCTCTACTAAAAATACAAAAATTAGCCAGGCATGGTGGCAGGCGCCTGTAGTCCCAGCTAGTAGGGAGGCTGAGGCAGGAGAATTGCTTGAACCCAGGAGGCAGAGGTTGCAGTGAGCTGAGATGGCACCACTGCACTCCAGCCTGGGAGACAGAGCAAGACTCCATCAAAAAAAAAAAAAAAAAAAAAAGGTCACCCAGGTCCAGAGGAGAAGGAGACATCTGGGGCTGCTAGGAAAGACCCTTGAGTTCCTAATGAGCACTACTCAGAGGCCAACACTGGCATTCACTGTGCAGTTAAACTCCTCTTAAAGCCAGGTATCTGCTCAACGAGAGCTCAGAGAGGCTCCCAGATCCTGCAGTTGCCCCACAGGCCCCTGTGCTGCCTCTGACCTCTCCCCAGTTTAGACTTAGCATGGGAGCTGACTCCGCGGGACACCCGCTCTGTGCCTTTGGTCTCACTGTCTTTTCCCTGGCTTTTCTTCACCCAGTCAGCTTCGATTTACCTGCCCCTCCCTGTGCCCCTGCCCCCGGCACAGACAGGCCCACTGAGCTGCTGCACCTGAGCCCGCCTGTGCACTCCTCCAGCACTGGCTTGTCAGCTCAGCAGGGGTCACTCCCATAGTCTGGGAGCTCCTTGAGGTTCCCTGTACATCTCAGGGAACATACTAGGCACAAAACCAGTATCTGTTGCATGAGTACAATAACCCATTATTATAAGATTTTTTTTTCTTTTCTTTTTTTTTAAATTATTATTATACTTTAAGTTCTAGGGTACATGTGCATAACATGCAGGTTTGTTACATATGTATACTTGTGCCATGTTGGTGTGCTGCACCCATCAACTCGTCAGCACCCATCAACTCGTCATTTACACCAGGTATAACTCCCAATGCAATCCCTCCCCTCTCCCCCCTCCACCCTCCCCATGATAGGCCCCGGTGTGTGATGTTCCGCTTCCTGAGTCCAAGTGATATCATTGTTCAGTTCCTACCTATGAGTGAGAACATGCGGTGTTTGGTTTTCTCTTCTTCCGACAGTTTTCTGAGAATGATGGTTTCCAGCTACATCTATGTCCCCACAAAGGACACAAACTCATCCTTTTTTATGGCTGCACAGTATTCCATGGTATATGTGCCACATTTTCTTAATCCAGTCTGTCACTGATGGACATTTGGGTTGATTCCAAGTCTTTGCTATTGTGAATAGTGCCACAATAAAAATACGTGTGCATGTGTCTTTATAGCAGCATGATTTATAATCCTTTGGGTATATACCCAGTAATGGGATGGCTGGGTCGTATGGTACTTCTAGTTCTAGATCCTTGAGGAATCTCCATACTGTTTTCCATAATGGTTGAACTAGTTTACAATCCCACCAACAGTGTAAAAGTGTTCCTATTTCTCCACATCCTCTCCAGCACCTGTTGTTTCCTAACTTTTTAATGATTGCCATTCTAACTGGTCTGAGATGGTATCTCATTGTGGTTTTGATTTGCATTTCTCTGATGGCCAGTGATGATGAGCATTTTTTCATGTGTCTGCTGGCTGTATGAATGTCTTCTTTTGAGAAATGTCTGTTCATATCCTTTCCCCACTTTTTGATGGTGTTGTTTGTTTTTTTCTTGTAAATTTGTTTGAGTTCTTTGTAGGTTCTGGATATTAGCCCTTTGTCAGATGAGTAGATTGCAAACATTTTCTCCCATTCTGTAGGTTGCCTGTTCACTCTGATGGTAGTTTCTTTTGCTGTGCAGAAGCTCTTCAGTTTAATTAGATCCCATTTGTCAATTTTGGCTTTTGTTGCCATTGCTTTTGGTGTTTTAGACATGAAGTCCTTGCCCATGCCTATGTCCTGAATGGTACTGCATAGGTTTTCTTCTAGGGTTTTTATGGTATTAGGTCTAACATTTAAGTCTCTAATCCATCTTGAAATAATTTTCGTATAAGGAGTAAGGAAAGGATCCAGTTTCAGCTTTCTACTTATGGCTAGCCAATTTTCCCAGCACCATTTATTAAATAGGGAATCCTTTCCCCATTTCTTATTTTTCTCAGGTTTGTCAAAGATCATATGGCTGTAGATGTGTGGTATTACTTCTGAGTACTCTGTTCTGTTCCATTTGTCTATATCTCTGTTTTGGTACCAGTACCATGCTGTTTTGGTTACTGTAGCCTTGTAGTGTAGTTTGAAGTCAGGTAGTGTGACACCTCCAGCTTTGTCCTTTTGACTTACGATTGTCTTGGTAATGTGGGCTCTTTTATGGTTCCATATGAACTTTAAAGCAGTTTTTCCAATTCTGTGAAGAAACTCATTGGTAGCTTAATGGGGATGGCATTGAATCTATAAATTACCTTGGGCAGTATGGCCATTTTCATGATATTGATTCTTCCTATCCATGAGCATGGTATGTTCTTCCATTTGTTTTTGTCCTCTTTTATTTCACTGAGCAGTGGTTTGTGGTTCTCCTTGAAGAGGTTCTTTACATCCCTTGTAAGTTGTATTCCTAGGTATTTTATTCTCTTTGAATCAATTGTGAATGGAAGTTCATTCATGATTTGGCTCTCTGTTTATCTGTTACTGGTGTATAAGAATGCTTGTGATTTTTGCACATTAATTTTGTATCCTGAGACTTTGCTGAAGTTGCTTATTAGCTTAAGGAGATTTTGGGCTGAGATAATGGGATTTTCTAAATATACAATCATGTCATCTGCAAAAAGGGACAATTTGACTTCTTCTTTTTCTAACTGAAACTTTATTTCTTTCTCTTCCCTGATTGCCCTAGCCAGAACTTCCAACACTATGTTGAATAGGAGTGATGAGAGAGGGCATCCCTGTCTTGTGCCAGTTTTCAAAGGGAATTTTTCTAGTTTTTGCCCGTTCACTATGATATTGGCTGTGGGTTTGTCATAAATAGCTCTTATTATTTTGAGATACGTTCCATCAATACCGAATTTATTGAGCATTTTTAGCATGAAGGGCTCTTGAATTTTGTCAAAGGCCTTTTCTGCATCTATTGAGATAATCATGTGGCTTTTGTCTTTGGTTCTGTTTATATGCTGGATTACGTTTATTGATTTGCGAATGTTGAACCAGCCTTGCATCCCAGGGATGAAGCCCACTTGATCATGGTGGATATGATTTTTGATGTGCTGCTGGATCCAGTTTGCCAGTATTTTATTGAGGATTTTTGCATCGATGTTCATCAGGGATATTGGTCTAAAATTCTCTTTTTTTGTTGTGTCTCTGCCAGTGGTATCAGGATGATGTTGGCCTCATAAAATGAGTTAGAGAGGATTCCCTCTTTTTCTTTTGATTGGAAGAGTTTCAGAAGGAATGGTACCAACTCCTCCTTGTACCTCTGGTAGAATTCAGCTGTGAATCCATCTGGTCCTGGACTTTTTTTGGTTGTTAGGCTATTAATTATTTCCTCAATTTCAGAGCCTGCTATTGGTCTGTTCAGGGATTCAAATTCTTCCTGGTTTAGTCTTGGGAGAGTGTAAGTGTCCAGGAAATTATCCATTTCTTCTAGATTTTCTAGTTGATTTGCGTAGAGGTGTTTATAGTATTCTCGGATGGTAGTTTGTATTTCTGTGGGGTTGGTGGTGATATCCCCTTCATCATTTTTTATTGCATCGATTTGATTCTTCTCTCTTTTCTTCTTTATTAGTCTTGCTAGCGGTCTGTCAATTTTGATGATCTTTTCAAAAAACCAACTCCTGGATTCATTGAATTTCTTGGAGGGTTTTTTGTGTCTCTATCTCCTTCAGTTCTGCTCTGATCTTAGTTATTTCTTGCCTTCTGCTAGCTTTTGAATGTGTTTGCTCTTGCTTCTCCAGTTCTTTTAATTGTGATGTTAGAGTGTCCATTTTAGATCTTTCCAGCTTTCTCTTGTGGGCATTTAATACTGTAAATTTCCCTCTACACACTGCTTTAAATGTGTCCCAGAGATTCTGGTATGTTGTATCTTTGTTCTCATTGGTTTCAAAGAACATCTTTATTTCTGCCTTCATTTTGTTATGTACCCAGTAGTCATTCAGGAGCAGGTTGTTCAGTTTCCATGTAGTTGAGTGGTTTTGATTGAGTTTCTTAGTCCTGAGTTCTAGTTTGATTGCACTGTGGTCTGAGAGACAGTTTGTTATAATTTCTGTTCTTTTACATTTGCTGAGGAGTGCTTTACTTCCAATTATGTGGTCAATTTTGGAATAAGTGTGATGTGGTGCTGAGAAGAATGTACATTCTGTTGATTTGGGGTGGAGAGTTCTATAGATGTCTATTAGGTCTGCTTGCTGCAGAGATGAGTTCAATTCCTGGATATCCTTGTTAACTTTCTGTCTCGTGGATCTGTCTAATGTTGACAGTGGGGTGTTGAAGTCTCCCATTATTATTGTGTGGGAGTCTAAGTCTCTTTGTAAGTCTCTAAGGACTTGCTTTATGAATCTGGGTGCTCCTGTATTGGGTGCATATATATTTAGGATAGTTAGCTCTTCCTGTTGAATTGATCCCTTTACCATTATGTAATGGCCTTCTTTGTCTCTTTTGATCTTTGATGGTTTAAAGTCTGTTTTATCAGAGACTAATATTGCAACCCCTGCTTTTTTTTGTTCTCCATTTGCTTGGTAGATCTTCCTCCATCCCTTTATTTTGAGCCTATGTATGTCTCTGCATGTGAGATGGGTCTCCAGAATACAGCAAACTGATGGGTCTTGACTCTTTATCCAGTTTGCCAGTCTGTGTCTTTTAATTTGGCATGTTTTTGCAATGGCTGATACCGGTTGTTCCTTTCCATATTTAGTGCTTCCTTCAGGGTCTCTTGTAAGGCAGGCCTGGTGGTGACAAAATCTCTCAGCATTTGCTTATCTGTAAAGGATTTTATTTCTCCTTCACTTATGAAACTTAGTTTGGCTGGATATGAAATTCTGGGTTTAAAAGTCTTTTCTTTAAGAATGTTGAATATTGGCCCCCACTCTCTTCTGGCTTGTAGAGTTTCTGCCGAGAGATCTGCTGTCAGTCTGATAGGCTTCCCTTTGTGGGTAATCCGACCTTTCTCTCTGGCTGCCCTTAAGTTTTTTTCCTTCATTTCAACTTTGGTGAATCTGGCAATTATGTGTCTTGGAGTTGCTCTTCTGGAGGAGTATCTTTGTGGCGTTCTCTGTATTTCCTGAATTTGAATGTTGGCCTGCCCTACTAGGTTGGGGAAGTTCTCCTGGATGATATCCTGAAGAGTGTTTTCCAACTTGGTTCCATTTTCCCCCTAGTGATTTCTGCATTTTCAACTGAGGTACTGGGTTCATCTCACTAGTTAGTGCCGGACAATAGGTGCTGGTCAGCTGCTGCTGCCCAACCAGCGAGAGCTGAAGCAGGGCAAGACATCGCCTCACCTGGGAAGTGCAAGGGTGAAGGGAATCCCTTTTCCTAGCCAGGGGAACTGAGACACACAACGCCTGGAAAATTAGGTAACTCCCACCCCAATACTGTGCTTTACCAAGGGTCTTAGCAAACGGGCACACCAGGAGATTATATACCACACCTGGCCGGGAGGGTCCCATGCCCATGGAGCCTCCCTCATTGCTAGCACAGCAGTCTGCGATCTAAAGGCAAGGCAGCAGCGACGCTGGGGGAGGGGTGCCCGCCATTGCTGAGGCTTAAGTAGGTAAACAAAGCCCTGGGAAGATCGAACTGGGTGGAGCTCACAGCAGGTGAAGGAGGCCTGCCTGTCTCTGTAGACTCCACCTCTGGGGACAGGGCACAGCTAAACAACAACAACAACAACAACAAAAAGCAGCAGAAACCTCTGCAGACGCAAACAACTCTGTCTGACAGCTTTGAAGAGAGCAGTGGATCTCCCAACATGGAGGTTGAGATCTGAGAACAGACAGCCAGCCTGCTCAAGTGGGTCCCTGACCCCTGAGTAGCCTAACTGGGAGACATCCCCCACTAGGTGCAGACCGACACCCCACACCTCACACAGTGGAGTACACTCCTGAGAGGAAGCTTCCAGAGCAAGAATCAGACAGGTACACTCACAGTTCAGCAATATTCTATCTTCTGCAGCCTCTGCTGCTGATACCCAGGCAAACAGGGTCTGGAGTGGACCTCAAGCAATCTCCCACAGACCTACAACTGAGGGGCCTGACTGTTAGAAGGAAAACTAACAAACAGGAAGGACACCCACACCAAAACCCCATCAGTATGTCACCATCATCAAAGACCAGAGGCAGATAAAACCACAAAGATGGGGAAAAAGCAGGGCAGAAAAGCTGGAAATTCAAAAAATAAGAGCACATCTCCCCCTGCAAAGGAACGCAGCTCATCACCAGAAACGGATCAAAGCAGGACAGAGAATGCCTTTGACGAGATGAGAAAAGGCTTCAGTCCATCAAACTCCTCAGAGCTAAAGGAGGAATTACATACCCAGCACAAAGAAACTAAAAATCTTGAAAAAAGAGTGGAAGAATTGATAACTAGAATAATTAATGCAGAGAAGGCCATAAACGAACTGACAGAGATGAAAACCATGACACGAGAAATACATGACAAATGCACAAGCTTCAGTAACTGACTCGATCAACTGGAAGAAAGAGTATTATAAGATTTTATAAGACAAATTCTCAATCTCAATCTTACAGCAGTAATTAATTTGGGGACTCTTTTTCTTGATTTCACAAAAAGTAATTCCATTTATAGTCTCATATAGTGCTTCGTTCATATCTAATGCAACAAAATATGAGTGGGCCAGGAGTGGTGGTTCACGCCTGTAATCCCAACAGTTTGGGAGGCCAAGGCAGGCGGATCACGAGGTCAGGTGATTGAGACCATCCTGGCTAACACGGTGAAATCCCGTCTCTACTAAAAATACAAAAAAATTAGCTGGGTGAGGTGGCGGCGCCTGTAGTTCCAGCCACTCAGGAGGCTGAGGCAGGAGTAGGGCATGAACCCGGGAGGCGGAGCTTGCAGTGAACCGAGGTCCTGCCACCGCACGCCAGCCTGGGCGACAGAGCAAGACTCCATCTCAAAAAAAAAAAAAAAAAAAAAACTATATATGATCTGATATCCATTGAAACCATCATGTGTTTATAGAATACTGCCCAGTTTTTATTCGCAGAATCCACCTGATTCTCTGTGATGAATTATGTGACTTATGTACAATATGCAGTGTGCCATTGTCACCGTGTCCAATTGCAAAGTGAGGATCACATCTCACATGAACCCAGTCTAAAAGAGCACCGAATAATAACCCCAAATCTGGGATCATCTGATTGTTTGTATTATGACAGCAAGTAATACAAAAAGTTACTCATTGGTACTCAAAAATAATAGCTTTCAGAATTATAGCAATCTTATTTATAATAAGCATTGTAATGGCCCTTAACATTTCATTTAGATGAAATTAGTATGGAAGATAATTTTTACAGTAAAATAATATGACAATGGGAATCCATTTGTCTATGATGTGGAGCTGCGTCGGGCAATGATTTCTAGCTATAAAACATAACAATTGAGAGAAACTTTGAAAATAAAAAGAGTTGCAGAGTAATATGTATTATATGATCTTAATTATAAAAATAGAAAGGAACAAATAGGCATGTATGTGTGTGTGTACACACGTACACACACGCACATATACTAACGTGTATGTTGGAAATAACCCTGTGGAAAGTCACTTGCCAAATGCTGAACTTGATTTTTTCAAGGAATGGAGTGACTGGAGGAAGGGGCGATTAGTAATAAATTTCTTATAAACCCTTTGTATTGCTTAACTTGCTACTGTAAGCGTGTATTACTGAAATCCCATCCAACAAAATGCGTTCAGCCCCACTAAATTGTAAAGTGATAAGCACTACAACCACACAAAATTGGTGCAGTATTAAAGTTTGAAATGACAATAATATTGAAATTATAAAAGAGAAATGTTTCTTTCTTATACGTGTGTAATACAGGCTCATGAAGCCCATAGACCACTCTTTTAATACCACATCAAGTTCAGAGCCTAGAGCTTAATGGAATCTGTAGTTTCAAAATTGTTGTTGAAGAACGTCTCGGTCTAGAGTTGGAAACTGAAGTTCTGCTATCACTAGGATTTTCATCTCTGATGATCTTTTGCCCTATAAAATGAGGTATGCCAAGCAATTCTGCAGAAAATATTGACTGGGGTATTTAGTAATGACACTGCCACTAAATCTCAGAACAATCTGGGTGGCTATCAACAGAAAGACTCCAAGTCAAAGGACAATAAGTCATATTCACACTGCTTCATTTTGTTATTTGTTATCCTCTGGATAAGAATTTGCTTAGGAAGAAGGTCAGATTCAAAGCTGAAATAAAGTTTAATTGTCTGTGATTACAACACATCAATTGGGTAGTCCAGTGTTTTACAAAATGGGATTTGTTGATTCCAAGGAGTTGTGAGTTCTGGAACATTTTTAATGTATTTTACTTTTGATTACAATCCAAAAATATGTTTTCACTTATAATAACTTCTCTCTTACAGTAAAATTTTCAATTGAAAGGTATATCGTAGGATAAAAATTTAGTTTCTTACATAAATTATTTTCAAATTAGATTTTTAAATAATTAGGTTCTTCGCCTCTGGGGTTCTACGAACTATGGGTTACTCAACATTTTTCCTTTAAAAAGATAAACTTGGACAGTAGCCAAGTTTTGAAAGATACAGGAGCACTACCTATGACCTTAGTATGTAAAATGTATTCACAGAAAAAAAATTGAAAAAACCCATAATAAAAAAGTCAACACTGGATAGTTCCAAAGGGAGCCATGGATAATTTGTTTTACTCTATATACTTTTATTTTCACTTTGTAAAATGTGCATGATTTACTTTTATCCTGGAAAAAAATAAGCTTTAAAAAATATTTACTGTATACGGACACCATTAAAAACAACACTCTGAATTTAGCAATATGATTGCCAAGCAAAAATCTAAAAACAGCTTCCACTAATGTGAAATGTCTTAAAGAAATCAATATATTTGGAGCATGTTTCTAAAGTTCTGTGATTTATAATTTCTTATAATTGATATAGATCTGAAATTGTTTATATTGGAGAATTTTCAAAGAATATATAGTGGATTATTTAGAAAATAACAAAACAAAACACAGCCTCCAGCACATCTGTAATATGTTGTACACCATAGCTAAAGGCTGACATTCCTGATGTCCGGGAAATGCTTCCTAATACCCAGGGCAGAGGAAGAGGGAGAAGGGCAAGTAGGTGGGGACATACAAAAAAGGGGCAATTTTTTGAAAAATTGTTGGCCGGGCGCGGTGGCTCAAGCCTGTAATCCCAGCACTTTGGGAGGCCGAGACGGGCGGATCACGAGGTCAGGAGATCGAGACCATCCCGGCTAACATGGTGAAACCCCGTCTCTACTAAAAATACAAAAAAAAAAAAAAAAAAGCTAGCCGGGCGTGCTGGCGGGCGCCTGTAGTCCCAGCTACTCGGGAGGCTGAGGCAGGAGAATGGCGGGAACCCGGGAGGCGGAGCTTGCAGTGAGCTGAGATCTGGCCACTGCACTCCAGCCTGGGCAACAGAGCGAGACTCCGTCTCAAAAAAAAAAAAAAAAAAAAAAAAAAAAAAAAAAAGAAAAATTGTTGATGCCGTATGTTGGGAAAATCGGGTTCATTTTACTATCTTCTCTACTTTTATGTGTGTTTCAAAATTTCCATAACAAAGACATATAAAAGCACCAAACCAAACAAAACTAATCACATAATCAGATTCTATTATCCACCCATCAGAATGGCTTTAAAAATTTGGTAACATCAACTGTGGTCCAAGACATGGATCCCTGAGAACAGACAAGCCCAGTATGTCTAGGAGACACAAATGCTCATTAGAATGAAACTCACATTTTTCATATACGGATTAGATAAAAACTTCATGGGCTTATTTTACAGTGTAAATTTTTGCATGCCTTGACAAATGTTCATATCTGAATCATGTGTGCATTTATTTGGACATTACATTTGTGTGTGTGTGTCTGTTTATGAAACTGGCCACAAAAATGCATATCCTCCTGTCCTTTCTAGATGTTATTAACATGGCTTAGACCACAAACGACATAACACTACACCAAAACTTGCTGATAAGCATGCATCACTGATGTAATTAATATTTTCACAGGACAAGTCCTTTACTACCACAGTGTATACACCAGAGATCTCTGCATTCACATATCACGTAGGGCTTTTACACATTGAAATAGTGCAGTAGAACTTAGCACTGAGCAATAAAATTTTTCATATTTTTTAGTCCATTTACTTGAAATGAATGAAGTCACCAGCAATTGACTACATTTGCTTTCTATTCAAAGAATATTGCTTAAGAAATAAGAGAGGAGGGAGTCTAATGCTGTGTTATTACAATTCCAAAGTTCTGATGTAATTACAAAATATTATAACCATTTTAGATCTGACCACTTATATTGAGCTAAAATATTAGAAGTTTCTTTTTGCCCAATAATTGACTGATTTTTTCCAATTATCTAACTTTATTTTTTATTTATTTATTTATTTATTTATTTATTTATTTATTTATTTATTTGGAAACAGGTTCTCAGTCTGTCCCCCAGGCTGGAACGCAGGGGCATGATCACTACTCTCTGCAGCCTTGACTTCCCCAGGCTCAGGGGATCCTTCCATCTCAGCCACCTGAGTAGCTGGGACTACAGGTATGCACCACCGTACCTTGCTAATTTTTGTATTTTGTGTAGAGACAGGGTTTCACCATGTTGCCCAGGCTGATCTGGAACCCCTGAACTGAAGGGATCATCCCACCTCAGCTTCCCAAAATGCTGGGATTACAGGCGTGAGCCACAACGCCTGCCTAGTTTAACATTATATACATAGGTTTTATTTTTGCAATGGTAAAATATATTCTTAGAAATACTAGAATATTATCTTTTTAAAACTATGTTTAAAAAATGCATAAGAGTGAAAACACATGTATAGACATAGATATAGGGATGTGGGTGAGGACAGGATGGGTTTGGAGATGAGGATGGGGATGGGGATGGGGACTGGGACAGAGACAAAGACAGAGCAAGAGAACGAGACAGCAAGAGACAGCAGAGTGAAAACCTCATGTGATAACTACCTAGGTCAAAACCCACACATGCTAGGAGCCCAGAAACTTCTGTTGTACTTTGCCCAGTCATCGTGACCTCCTTTCTCATCAAAAGTAAACACAGTGCAGACTTATAACACCAGTTAAGTTGGCCCATTTTTTAACTTAATATAAATAGCATCATCCTGTATATATTCTCCTGTGTCTGGCTGCTTGATTTCAACATTAAGTTTGTGACTCATCGTACTGCTGAATGCAGTCGTTGTTCATTCGATTGCAGTGCTTTTTAGAGCTCATTGCGTGTATACACCACAAGGCACGTATCCATGGAGGTCTGAGCTATTTCCAATGAGGAGCTGTTATGAATAAAATTGGTATGAATATTCTTGAACAATTCTCTCAGTGCTCATGTGAATGCATTTTGGGGGGGGTACATATGCCAGGAAGAGAAATATCTAGGTTTTTGTAGGTAATTTTCTTTTTTTCCAAGTGGTCTCCATTAAGAGAGAAATGTTGAGCAGCCAATGGCTTGCTGACCCACAAGGGTCAGAAACCTAATTTGGAAATAATTTACTTATGAAACTAATTTGAGAGTGATTTACTTAAGTAATAAAATTGTATTCTATGAGTATATTTTTTCCATTAAGATTTATCACTGTAAAAGAAGAGTTTTTATAACTGAATTTTCTCCTTTCTCATTTGGGATGCAATTGAATTTTCTACTAAACTCTGAAGTGTTCAGGAGGTTTCTAACAGAACAAATGATGCCTTATGGTCAGTATTCTTTTCCAGCTCTTCAGAGAAATACATGAAACCACGTTAGTATAAAATGTGACTTCGGTAAAGAGACTATATTTAAATGTACATATCCGAATCCTTGCTGTTCCTTTAAATTGGACATGTGGGGATTCTTAGGCATTTTCAAAAAGGAAAGAGCATCCATTAAATAATGATGGGCATAGTCCCCACTGGGAAGGGCTGGCCACAAACCCTGCTCCCACATCTCCATCCTCCAAGCACCCTCCACACTGATGCCCCAGCCATCTTCTATAGGGCAGAATTAATTCCATTACTCACTGGGAAAAACTTTTAAATGGCTTCCCTTTCATCCAGGCTCAAGTTAGTACATTTCCCTGGCCCACAGAGCCTCTACAACTTGTCTCTGGCACACATCGCCAAGATTGTTTTTACTCAAAGTCACTGTATAAAATGATGTGTGCCTGGCACCCTTCTAAGCGAATTACAAATATTAACACACTTAATCTTCATGTCAGCCCTCCAAGCTGGGCACCATTATTTACGTCCCATTTTTACAGATAAGGACACTGAAGAACAAGGAGGAAAACGTCTTTCCTGAGTCCTACCGTAAGTGTGGCACCCGCATCCCTGCGCCCAGCGTGGGCCAGACTGGTGAGATGGCCTGTCTGTCTCAGGTTCCTCCGCTTGCTGCCTCCTCTGCCCTGTAGCTGCTGTGCCGCCAGTCCCCCTCTGCACCTGGCTCTGTCCATGCACATGCTGTTGCTGATCAGGATCCTCCTCTGGGCCATTTTTTAAAATCTTGGATCCTCCTTGAGCCACCACTGTACTCTGTGATTCTCTATTCTTAAACTCATGTGTTTTATTAAAAGTATAATTTTCATGTCTGTCTCCCCTGCTAGAGTGGTAGTTTCTTGAGGGACAAAGTGGAACCTTATGCATTGTTTTTAATCTCAGAGCCTGGCATGGTGTTTGGGTCACAGTAACAATCAGTAACTATCTGCCCATTGATTTGAAGGAAAGCAGAACGACAGAAGACGGGAGGAGGGAATGGAGAAGCTAATTTGGCTGTTAAATAGCAGAAAAGCTGAGAGAGTCAGAAATGCATGAGTTTGAATTCTACCTTTGATGCACATGAGCTGAAAACAAATAACTAAATCTCACTGAGAGTTGTTTCCAATTTATGTGATAAACATTAAAATGGCTATTTTGCCAAATTACCATAAGAATTAGAGATGTAGGGCAGGGCACGGTGGCTCAAGCCTGTAATCCCAGCACTTTGGGAGGCCGAGACGGGCGGATCACGAGGTCAGGAGATCGAGACCATCCTGGCTAACACGGTGAAACCCCGTCTCTACTAAAAAATACAAAGAAACTAGCCAGGCGAAGTGGCGGGGGCCTGTAGTCCCAGCTACTCGGGAGGCTGGGAGGCTGAGGCAGGAGAATGGTGTAAACCGGGGAGGCGGAGCTTGCAGTGAGCTGAGATCCAGCCACTGCACTCCAGCCTGGGCAACAGAGTGAGACTCCGTCTCAAAAAAAAAAAAAAAAAAAAAAAAGAATTAGAGATGTACATAAAGTGACTTGCATATGACACCAAATATTTAGTGACTACTTTTAATGACACTGTATGCTGCAGGGTAGCATTTTATTACCCTAGGGATGGTGCAGAATCCATTGCCCTCTCCTTCTGGAGGAGCACTGGAACCTTCTCCAAACCAATCAACATTACATGGGCGCCAAATGTTTGTGAACCATCACAAAAAAATTCCAGTGGTTCAAGTTCACGGCATTGGGGAAGGGAAAATTAGGATGACAGCCTGCAAGCAGGAGGGCAAATAAGGCCATTCGAACGTAGAAGCCTTTCACAGAAATAAGCAGTCTGGAGTTGGAAGCTGAGAACTTGTGAAAGCACTCTAGCCACCTGAGACACCAGAAGACTGCACCACTCATTGCATAGTGTCACGGTTCTCTACTAGAATACCCAGAACCAGAAACTCACAATTCTGTCTGTACAGAATACCACCTGTGATGACTGAATGGATACTTGTTTCTCCTTGTTGAGGCCCTATGCAATCCCAAAGCACCAAAGATCCACCAGCCCTGCAGGCCCGAGAATTCAATCTCCTGGAAAATCATTGTGTTCTTTTTACCTTCTTATAAAGTGAAGACAAAGCATATTTCCTAGGAAACCGCTAGCCAATAAGACATGTGACTACTCACAGTGTACTGTCATGCTATGAGAATCTGAGTGTCCTTAGCATCATTCCTTTAACAACTGGAGTTTCTTTTTGGCAGCAAACAAGTGGAAGTAAATACTATTAAGTAAGGAATGCACTTGACGTGCTTCTCTACTAGTAATTACAACTCTTTCCAAAGCTTGATTTATTGTTTGTATTTCCACCTGTGAGAGACACGTACTTACAGGAAAAGCCCTGATATATTTTGCTCACCCAGATATATTTATGCCGCATCTCTGGTGGAAAAAGCTATGTGAAGGACAGATGCAATGTCGAATTCTTGCTATGGTAGCTCTTCTCCCAGTTTTCAAATCAAATGATCAAAGCAAATATGCTTCACCAATGCTAAGAAGTTAGCCATTAAAATCACTGCAGGAATTCTGAGAGCTGTTTTGAGCCATTGGCCATGGAAGTGACATGGCAATTTTGTAGAGTGAATAGGCCTATAATTTGAAGCTTACATGTTGCTGGGTAACAAGCCAAATGAAATAATATTTTCTAGGAAATTTCAAGGCTTTGTACTTGTAACAACATAAGTTATGTAAGTCACAGATCATGATGTGACTTATGATCATAGTTCATTCATAACTCAATGAACTCTACTTGAATTGGAGAAATAGTTGCTGCTTTTTAATGGGTATTTCATAAAGTCCTTTTGTGTGTTTGTTTCAGCATCCCAGGGAACATTACTTTCTGAATTGGTTTTAAACTGGTGAACAAAGCTACATTAGGATAGGACAGAGAAGCTGGAGAAAAGTGAAAAAACAGAAGAACAGAGGTGGAGCCAGTGAGTCAGGAGAGGATACAGGGCAGGGAGCCCCACCCAGGGTGTATTAGCACTAAAGGGCATCTCTGAGGAGAGGGCACGAGGACAGACTGCTCAGCCAGAGCAGAGGATACCAATGGCAGATGATCCCAAGGGAGACATTTGAGATGATAATGGCAACAGAGCCAAAATTGCTATCCAAGAGCCAGAAGATAAGACGGATGCAGGGGTTAGCAAGAGGGTGACATTCGGCTCTATGGACAAGGCTGGGAAGCAGACATTTATATTCTACCTCTCATCTGTGCTTTGCTCACGGTCATCATTAACTCAATGAGTTAAAAACTGGCCTCACTAACTCAATAGTTGTGCAAAGTATTAGTCAATGAATATGCCTACGCAGGATGAAGAAAGTGGTCATTCATTGTAGTTGGAACTTAGTTTGAAGTTCACCAGTACTGCTTATACAGACACGTATACAGCACAGCTAAGCTCTGGACAGAGTTCTGACATTCACATCGACCTCGTGGTGTTCACGACCAGCCCACCGAGAATACCCAGCACAGTGTATGGGAAGGGGATTTATAATAAACACAGCTTACAGCCTATACCCAGACCCCCCCCCCCCCCCACACACACTGCTGCAATCTTGTGATGAAACTTGAATAGATGAACAAAGAAAGTGGTTTCTTGAGAGGGAAGCTATTCTGAGTGAAGATGCAGTGAACACTGCTAAAAAAACAACAGAGGATTTAGAATATTTCATAAACTTAGCTGATAAAGAAGAAGCAGGGTTTGAGAGAACTGACTCCAGCTGCATCAAACTTTGTTGTTGTCTTTTTAAAAGGAATTGTCACAGCCATCCCAGCCTTCAGCAACCCCTACTGTGACCAATCAGCAGCCATCAACATTGAGCCAAGACCCTCCACCAGCAAAAAGATGACAATTTACTGAAGGTTCAGATGATTGTCATCATTTTTTAGCAATAAAGTGTTTTTCATTAGGTACATACAGTTTTTAGACATGGTGCACCTGCACACTTAATAGTCTATAGTATGGTGGAAGCATAACCTTTATTTGCTCTGGGAAATGAAAAAATTGTGTGATGCATTTTATTGCAATATTCACTTTATTGTCATGGTCTGGAACTTAACCCACAATATCTCTGAAGTACACCTGTACTTAAGATTAAAGAGTAAGCAGAAGAAAGCTGGGAAAATAAGAAAAACGCATTTTTATCGCAATTAAGATCAAAGTGGAAGCACAGAATGGACCATAAATATTGGAAAAGAGGGGAAAAAGGAGAGAAGAGGACACGGAAAATGAGAGAAAAAGAGAGTACTAAGAGAAAGAGGCTTTCTCTGTCATGACTTATCTCCTGCATATTCTTAGAAACAGTTTTGCACTGTACCTCATCTGGAGTATCCTTCTGCAGACTCTGTGAACGTGTGGTATAGCAATAAAGCACTTGATTCTGGCTACCTGTCAAATGTTGCATCTACATTTAATTCAATTTAATTTAATTTAATTAACAAAGAGAGCAGAGTGGTCATTCCCATAGTAGTAATAATAGCTTTATGTCAGGGGAGTAAGTATGCAGAAGCAAACTACAAGGAAGTACCCTGGAGCAATGCCCATTTTTTCATATTTCTTTCTTTCATTATTTCAATGCCTAGGATTCAACTGCACGGCCTTCTATGATCTATCCTAAAAAGGCAGTTGGTGCCACTTCAACCATATGTTATAGTCGGAACAACCTAAACCTTGCCCAGATTCACAGGAGGAACATAGGGAGATCTCATTCTCCATGGAAAGAATGCCAAGGTCACATGGAAAAGGAGCCTATAAGATGGGAAATATTACCGTGAGCACCACTGGAAAATACAGTCTACAACAAACATTTTCCAGAAAGCCAAGGAAGCCGTATCTCAGGTAAAAGGCAATGATCACTGATGTAAGCCAGGGGGTGGAATCTTCAGGGATGACCGGTGCATGGCTAGAGGACTTCCTGCTGAAAGTCCCTGTTTTCTATGGATCTTCAAACTGGCTGACATCAGAACTGGATAAGAAATAGGATAATTTGGTTGCAAAGTTCAAAGCTTTGGGCTTTGAGACTATATCAGGGACCATAATATGTAAGTGGCCATGAGGAGCACAGGGAAATAGTTAGATTTTACACAAATATGCACATATTTATTATTCAGTGCTAACGTATAAGTAACCTACCCTGTAGAAAACGTGCTTGTCTTTGGTGACCTTTCACCCAACCTGTCTTTGGCTTTTGGACAACAGCGTCTCAAGATGACAAGAGCCCTCAGAATGTCCACACTTGAGAGCTTCGGTATTTTAATCTATTCAATGAGGATAATATAACCTTGCAGTATATGTTGGTGAATTGATGGATTGATTGATTTAACAATTATTGTTGAGTTTTCCTGTAGTTAGGCACTGGTCGAAGCACAGTGGCACAGCAGTTCAAATATAAATGATGTCACTATACTCACGGCATTTACATCCTAGTTGCAGAAGCCACACACTAGAAATGTAAAGACAAAAATAAATAAAAACATAAATTCAGATAATGAAGGTAAATGCTAGGAAGAAACTGAATGAGGGACTGTGATGGTGAACAGTATATGAGGTTGACCTGCATGAGGTTTTCAGGGACAGACTTTCCAAGAACATGCTATTTTTATGTTAAGCTGCAAGAATCCAGTAGATGCTAAATAGGTCACAGCAATGCTGACAATGTTATAAGTATGTTCTTTGTTACTTGTTATATGGTATTTTAAAGTTCAATAGGCTTTTAGGTGATATCAAAAATGAACATAATAAGATTGGTCTCTTTTCATATACATATATAAAATGATACAGAAAATCAAACTTTAAGTAGAGGCAGTATTCGACCTAAAGGTCTGCAAAAAGAGCTTGAGTTTGGTTTAAATTACCAAGCCCAGGTTGTGCTTGCCCAATTTCTCTGTCTTTCAGAGCAGCAGTTGCCTCAGAACCTCCTTCATGTTCTGAGACTCTGCAAAATCCAGCGTGAGGCCCTGAAGAACATCCCTGCAGACCTTAATAGGAAAAGGTGCCGGAAGTGGAGGCAGGGTAAGAAAATTTCCAACAAGCATGATGTATGTCATTCTGTCACCACACCTGTGTCCTCTTTTTCCTTCAATTTTCCTCCTGAGGAGAAATGTGTGAGCTGCCACTGGCTGGTTCTCATGCAAAAAGGAACTCCTGTGAGACGATCAGTCTTCCTAAAGAGGACTATCAACAGGTAACCACTGGAAGGGAGTAGCAGCTAGATTAAGGGCACTAGCTCTATGTGCTCAGTAATTTTACTTTTTTTTTTTTCCGTTCATGCCAAAGCACTGCATTGTGTAATTATAAGATGGATTATATGTAAATGTCTCTGTTGTTCTTGCTAAGTTTTAAGTGGCTTGGAGCTGCCACTTAAAAAAATGTTGGTTACACCCTTAATGTACATTAAATACATCAAAAAAGTTTGACAGACTTAATACCAAAGGGCAGAGTTTGAATGTTCCCTTTCACTCAACAAAACTTGGTACTGTTTAATCATTAGGTAATGCCCACCGAATGTCCCTTTTTTTTTTTTTTTTTTTTTTTTTTTTTTTTTTTTTTTTTTTTTTTGAGACGGAGTCTTGTTCTGTCACCCAGGCTGGAATGCAGTGGCACGATCTCAGCTCACTGCAAGCTCCGCCTCCCAGGTTGATGCCATTTTCCTGCCTCAGCCTCCCCAGCAACTGGCACTACAGGTGCACGCTACCACACCTGGCTAATTTTTTTGTATTTTTAGTAGAGACGGGGTTTCACCGTGTTAGCCAGCATGGTCTCGATCTCCTGACCTCATGATCTGCCCACCTTGGCCTCCCAAAGTGCTGGGATTACAGGTGTGAGCCACTGTGCCTGGCCCCCTGTTTCTTATGTATCTTCATCCTAACTAACATTTTACCAGCTGCAACTTATCCATAAAACTATTACAGTCTTGTTTTGCCTGAGTTTTTCATCCTGTGGTTGGGGCTATGTTTACCTTGGCTTATAAAATCTCACCTTCAGCTGGCACTTCACAAAGAGGAAGCATGCTCTTCACCCACATAAAGACAGGTGGAAAAATGACTTTCCCGTTCCACTCCCCCACTCAACTACAGATCTCATACAATTGCAGAAGCTTCTAAAATTGAGAACTAACGCATGGCTCACCTGACTGAATGACATCACAATAGCGCCTCAGAACAGCCACTTATCTAAAGTAAAATGGGACTGACAAAATTAGGCCCAAGGGTGATTTCCGGCTATTCCTAGCTAGGCTAGCCCTCTCTAGTCTATTACAACTAGAAAGCATTGAACATAATGGAAAAACAAGCACATGAAGACTCTGAAAGATGACAGGAAGAATGAAGACAGCGTGGGGGCCTCAGGACTTGAGGAGCGAATGGCAGTGAGTCCCCTGGGTATTCTTCATGCCTTCTTGTGTCCTGGACAGGACGCTCTAGACGCCTACAACCCAGAACTCACAACAAGACAGACAAAAAGAATTCCAGGAAAAGCCTGGTCCTTCTGGCCACAGAGCCAGGACAAGGGTGGCCTAACAACAGAAAATCTCATTGAGAATACCTATCTTACTCCAGCCAAGCTCCAATGGAAAACCACACTCCTTTTTCTGCTTCTACCCCACCCCCCACTCTGTATCTTCTCAGCTGGTGTATTAGTCTGTTTCCACATTGCTGATAAAGACATATCCAAGACTGGGCAATTTACAAAAGGAAGAAATTTATTGAAGTTACTGTTCCACATGGCTGGGGAGGCCTCACTATCACAACAGAAGGCAAGGAGGAGCAAGTCACATATAGTTCCAGATGGCTGGGGCGGTCTCACAATCATGGCAGAAAGCAGGAGGAGCAAGTCTCATCTTATCTGGATGGCAGCAGACAAAGAGAGAGCTTGTGCAAACAACTTCCTGTTTTTAAAACCATCGGATCTCATGAGACCCATTCACTATCATGAGAACAGCATGAGAAAGACCCACACCCGTGATTCAGTCATCTCCCACCAGGTTCCTCCCATAACACATGGGAATTATGCGAACTACAAGATGAGATTTGGGTGGGGACACAGAGCCAAGCCACATCAGCTGGTCAAGAGGAGATTTGAACTCCCACCTCCTCTTCTGCTCCTGGTTCCCCTACTGGGGTAGTGCCAACAGGACTGAGCAGGGAGCTAATCTTCCACTGCCCACCAAGGAGTATGCAGGACCCAGCAGCCAGCGGAGCCTCCACCTCTGCCCAGCACCAAGGAAACATCATGTGGTAGGGGGGGCAACTAGGGACCATAATTAACATTCCACACCTGCCTGCCCCTGGGGTGGGCCTGAGGGCCTGAGACTCCCTTCCCCAGTCCAGAGGGGCCTGCTTCCCAGCACCCTCAGCCACCACCGGCAGAAATCAGTGCACCACCAGTGGCACCAGACAACCAAGCAGATCAAAACAATACCGCAAAGACTGAATATAAACTGCCATGGCAGCCACAGCCCACAAAATTTTCCAGGACCTGCATGCTAAGTCTAAACAGGGTGGATTGATGGAGGATTTTGGTGGGACCCAGACATTCTAATGAAATAGACAAAATATCCAGGATACAACCAGAACTAACCTGTCAAAGAACCAAGAAACATCACCAGCTGAGTGAGAAAACATGATCAACAGATGCCAGCATTGAACTGAATCAGATGTTGAAATCATCTGACAGGAATTTTAAGGTGCCTATAATAATAATCCTTCAGCATGAAATTCCAAATTCTTTTGACATGAATGAAAAATAGAAATGACAGAAGTAGGCCAGGCACAGTGATCATGCTTGTAATCCCAGCACTTTGGGAGGCTGAGGCAGGAGGACCACTTGAGCCCAGGAGTTCAAGACTGACCTGGGCAACATGGCGACAAAATTAAAAAACTAGCTGGGTGTGGTGTCACATGCCTGTGGTCCCAGTTACTCAGGAGGCTGAGTTAGGAGGATCACCTGAGCCCAGGAGACTGAGGTTGCAGTGAGCTGTGATTGCACCACTGCACTCCAGCCTGGACAACAGAGCAAGACCTTGTCTCACAAAAAAAAAAAAGGAAGAAAAAGAGAATTTACAGAAGCAAAGGAAGAGTTATAAGTGAAATTATAAAGTCGAAAATACAACAAAAATAAAAACACACTGGATAGGCTCAATAGCAGTGTGGAGATAACAGATGATAGAATCAGTGAACGGAATGGCAGATAAGTAGAATATGCCTAATCAAAACAAAGGAGAGAAAAGAGACAGAAAAAAAAAGTTGGAGTCTCAGAAACCAGAGGAAAAAAAGAGAAAGTCCAACTTTCATATTATAGGAGTTTCTAAAGGAGAGGAGAAAGAGAGTGGAGCTGAAAATGTATTCAAAGAAATAATAGGTACAAGCTTTCCAAATGCCAAAGGTAAGAGACAGAAACTTACATCTTCCAAAAGCTGAACAAATCCTAAATAGGATAAATCTGTGGAAATCTATGCCAATATACCTCATCACCAAATTTCTGAAAACTAAAGACAAAGAAAAAAATGTTGATGGCAGCCAGAGAGAGATAACTTACGTGGAGGCCAGAAGGAATTAACACAACATTTTTTAAGTAACAAAAAAATGTAAACCATGATTTTAATATCCAGTGGAAATACCCTTCATGAATAAAGACATCCTCTAGCAAAGGGAAACTCAGAGCATCGGCTGCCAGCAAGCTAGCCCTTGAAGCTGGGATGAAGGAAGTTCCCTCACAGAGGGACGAAATGGTGTCAGAATGCTATGAACCTCAGAGAGGAAAGAAAGACATTGGAGAGAATGAAATAGCAGTAAATATAACAGACTTTCCTTCTCATGGGTTTCCTAAATTTATTTGATGGCTAAGGCAAAATATATAACAGCATTTGATGTGGGGCTAAGTGTGTACACAGAAGAAATACTTAGCAATTGTATTTTAAAGCAGAGAGGGTAGTGAGTAAGACCTATATTGAAGACTGGGTTCTACGCTTCACTCAGTTATAAAGGTTCAATACCAGTAGCAGTGGTTAATCGTGTAGGCATATTGTAGTACCTAAAGCAACTACTACTAAAATGTAAGATGGGTTTTATTCAGGAACTCTATAAATAAACCAAGGTGGAATCTTAAAAGTGTTCACGTAACCCACAAGAAAGCAAGAAAATAGAAACCAAGGAATGAGAAAGAGGAAACCAGCAGAAAACAATAAATGAAGTGACATACTTGAATAATGAAGTGGCACAACAATGGTCTTCAACGTAAACAGTCTTAAATAACCAATCAAAAGATGGAGATTTCAAGAAATGATAAAAAGAAATACTATCCAATAATATCCTGTCTACCAAAAATTCACTTCAAATACAATGACACAGGCAGATTGAAAGTTAAAGGATGAGGAAAGTTAAAGTTAAAGAAATATATGTGCCATGCAACATTTTTAAAAAGCAGAAATAGCTATAGTAACATCCAATACAATATTATTCATACTGTAAAGTATTCTTCAGAAAAAGAAAATTACCAGAGGCAAAGACAGGCGTGATATACTGGTCACTGGGGATTGAATTATTCCCCTCCCTCAAAAACATATGTTGAGGTCCTAATGCTTGCTACCAGTGACTGTGACCTTATTTGGAAGTAGGATCTTTGCAGAGGTAATCAAGTTAAGATGTGATCTTTTCAGATTCACATAGGATCAAATAGTATGAATGGTGTCCTTGTAGAAAGAGGAGAATCTGGACACAGACACCATGTGATGTGGAAGACAGAGACTGGAGTGATGCATGCACAGGCCCAGGACCAGCAGGGACCCATCACCCATTGGAAGCCAGGGAAGGCAAGGAAGAATTCTCTCTTAGAGCCCTCAGCGGAAGCATGGCCTTGCCAACATTCTGATTTCATACTTCTAACTTCCAGAACTTTGGAAGAAATTGTTTCTGTTCTTTTTTAGCCACTCAGTTTACGAAAATTTGTTGTGCAGCCCTAGGAAACTAATGCACTGGTAAAAGGATCAATCCCCCAGTACACATAATGCTCTTCAATGTACTTGCACCAAACAATAAAGCCTCAAAGCAGTCTCGTAGTCCTCCCACTTCTGTAATTTTGTCATTTCAAGAATGTTATGAACATCGTTATAAACAGCATGCAGCCTTCTTCATGTGTTCATCAGCTTATCATCGAGGTCCACTTTGAACCCAGGGCTGGGCTTGGCTGCTTCCTGGGGAGGTGGCTGTCAGTGCTGGCTGCTCCCCTACACCTATGACCCCTCCTCCAGCACACGACTCTGATTTTATTTGGGAGCAGCACAATTCCCCTTTGGAAGCCCACATTTTCAACACTCCCTCATCTGATAGAAGCACACCAGAAAATAATTTCATCTATTTATCTGGAGCTATAGGGTACTCTAATTAAATGATTATAAAATTTTCTGTGGACAAAAGTATTCTTTGACGACTCTAGCTGCACACAGGCTATTCTGAAACTCATTTCCAAGCACATTACTTGAAATGGGGGGTCAAAAATAGAATAGGTATGTATTTTAAATATAAATCTTTATGTTTTGAAATCTCTGCCTAAATGAGAAATTGTAAGCTTCAAGACATTTTACTGAATCTACAGAGAACAGGGCAGTGGCTAACATAAAATGTGAACTTCAATGTAACACTAATTGAATACATGGGTAAAAACAAGAATTAGTCATATTCATAGTGTTTATGTCTCCTGCCATTCTTCAGTGAGGTACTTATAATGCATTAGGTTTCTTTTCTTTTCTTTTCTTTTCCTTTCTTTTTTCTTTTTTTTCTTTTCTTTTTTTTTTTTTTTTTTTTTTTGAGACAAAGTCTCACTTGTCACCTAGGCTGGAGTGCAGTTGCAGGATCTCAGCTCACTGCAACCTCCGCTTCCCAGATTTCAAGTGATTTTCCTGCCTCAGCCTCCTGAGTAGCTGGGACTATAGGCGTGTGCCACCACGCCTGGCTAATTTTTGTAATTTTTGTATTTTTGGTAGAGACAGGGTTTCTCCATGTAGGCCAGGCTGGTTTCGAACTCCTGACCTCAGGTGATCCACCCCCCCCAGGCCTCCCAAAGGGCTGGGATTACAGGTGTGAGCCACCATACCCAGCAGGTTTATTTTCTTTTATGTACTAAATGAAACAGGTGCTGCTAGGTTCTATATTAGACTGACTTTTTTTTTAGAATGTGCTGTGAAGTAAAATCAATAATACTTATTATGATTAGCAAAGATTACAAAAACCTCTTTTTCAGAGCTTACTAGGTGGCAATTCTGAATTCAGTACTTATAGGCACCATCCCATTAAATTCTTGTAACAATCAAAGAGGGCAGGAGATATTATTATGCCCACCTGGTACAGGAACGTTCAGATCTAATACATTTAAGGCAACGTCCAAACTCACACCCTGAGCAAATGGCAGAGCTAAGATCCTGGCTCTGTTAGACTGTAACTGCTACATATTACAAAAGCACAGAATAAGCACAATGTGAGGTCAACATTGGCAAATGCCCCAAGAGCAGTCCAGTCCATTGCTGTGTGGAGATCAAGGCCAGGTGGTAGCGGGGCTAGGGACAGGCAGCACTGAGGGAGAGACATCTTAGCCAGCTTCGGCTGTGAGTAAGATCCTAATGAATAAATGCTTGACTGACTTCCAGGCAGCCCTGCTGGAGGTGGGTATTTTGTGCCATGCAGCCGTGGTCCTAAAGACCTAGCCTCTCTCCTGCTGAGACTGCCTTCTTCGGACAAAAGTCCACACCCGCAGGACAGTGTTATCTGTGCTTGGCTCAGCTCCCTCTTGGCTGCCCTCCAGGCCACCCGCATTGCACGGATTTTTGTACTGGAGGCAGCAAAGCAGAATGTTAAAGAACCCAGAATTGTGAGGCAAAGCTGAACAGGCTCTTCTTTGCCATTTTCTTACGTATAATCTTAGGTCAGTTACTTATCTCTGAGCCTTAATCTCCTCATCTGTAAAAGGGAGATTACAGTATTTAATTCATAGGAGTCTGTTAAGATGCAATGAGATCACGTAAGTCCTTGCATAGGGTTGCCTCCTAAGGGTAAGAAAATTGGGGCTATTCTCTGTTTCATTATTTCTTAAAACAGGGATCAAAGTGGGTAGCATGAGAACCAAATACTGCTGGTAGCCACACCATTTGACTTCTGCAATGTTTCAGAGAGGCACGCCCTCCCCAGGCCCCTAGGCTCTGACCCTCCCCAGGGTCCTACCCAGCCCATTCACAGGCACCTGCTGCTGGATGGGCCCTGGGTGCCCTGTGAGGTTTCAGGATCCATTCTCCAATCTCCCCAGCGATCTCCCTTTGGAAGGATAGGTAGGTAGAAAGGAAAAGTAGCATTCATTGCAGTATACCTCAGTTTTGCTGACAATGTTTCCATCCTCTTCAGATCCATTTGTGTGAAGGGCCTCTGTGATGGGCCGCCTTGTCCTCTGTATGTGGGATGTGCCTTCTGCAGACTGGCTCCGGCAGGAGCACTCGCAGCCCCCCACGCCAGGCCAAGGCCACACGCTGAATGCTTTATGTGTAATCAGTGTGGGCCCACTGGCAAATATCAAAGTTGGGACTTCTGTTTGCTCCTAATTACTGATTTATAGTTTCAAATGCATGACTGCTTCCCAAATACAGCAAGTGATTATGGGCAAAGCACCTTGGTCTTTGTCCTTAGGTCTCTCTACAGTAGTCATTAAAACACAGTCACACGTGGCTTAAAGGCACGGATGTGTTCTGAGAACCATGTCGTTAGGCAATTTCATCCTTGTGTGAACATCACAGAGCGAACACACAAACCCAGCTGGCACAGCCTACCACATTCCTAGGCTATAGCATAGCCTCTTGCTCTTAGGCTGCGCTGCAGGCAACTGTAACACAAAGGTAAGTATTTGTGTATCTGAACATATCTAAACCTAGAAAAGTGCAGTAAAAATACAGGATAAAAGAAAAAGAATGGCACATCTGTATAGGGCACTTACCGTGAATGGAGCTTGCAGGAAAGGAGGTTGTTCTGAGTGAGTCAGTGAGTGAGGGTGAGAGAATGTGCAGCTACTTAAAGCCTCTCTATGAGTTTCCATCAAAGTGCCTTCCAAACCCACAATTTCATGTTATTATACCAAGGGAAGTAAGTCAAGTGACAGAAATAGTGGATCTGAGAGGCACCATGATGAAAACTCACAGAGGCCTTAAGTAGTTGAAAATATTCTTTACCATTAAAAGTTAAATGCTTTTCTTCTAAAACAAAATTAAGAACCGATCCTTAATAGCTGAGTCTAAACTTGAAAGTTACTTTTAAAGGTGATTCTTCTCCTTTCTTTCAATGTCAATGCATACTAAAAACTCAAGAAAAATTCCTTTGATGCATATAATTATAGATCACCTCACTATCTATTATTTTTAGCTTATTTGTCATTTTTGAAGGTTTAACTGATTTGGGTCCAAAGGTTGTACCTTTGGGAGTGGAGATAAAAAGAATAAATCCTAAATTATTAAAAGATAATATTTACATTATGCTGTCAAGATTTGTGCAACGTATCTTAACTGTTCTTTTTTAAAATTCTTAAATCTTGCCTGGTAAGTTATGAAACTTTCTTTGGTGCTGCCCCAGTTAATGTAGCAAGGCTTGCCAAGTTGAATTTACACACAGTTCCTTATGAATTGTTCTCCTTGTGCAGTTGAGTTCCCCACATTGAGCATGACAGTCACAGGGGTAGCAGCATCACAGCTCTGCTGTTTGAAGTGTGATTAATATGCTAACTGCTCAGTTTAGAATAAAAATCCATTTAGCTGATACATCCAGCCTGTTCTTCTAAATCAGTGCTGCAATGGCCTTCAAAATAATTGTTGGCTGGAAGATGAAAATCTGCTAAGACATGTGTATAGTCTGAATTATTTAAATGAGCATTGAAATGCTAGGTATTTGAGTAAAAGTGGTATGCCTGTCTGCTCATCAGCAGGACTGAAGACTGTGTGGCAGCTGATATTCTTGACCAACTCCTTGTGCTACCCAACAAAGGCACTGGTTTGAGGAGTCCACCCTCTACTCCATCTCCATTAACCAAGCAATGGCAATGAAGTGGAAAGAACAAACAGCTAAGCTTTAACCTCAAATGCCAATCAAACTCTACCATTTCAGTGATCATTTTAAGCCTTCTGTTTCTGTTTAAAAACAAAAGCATCCTGAATGTTACCTCAGTTTATTGTCAACTAGCCAAATTCTTCCCTCATATATTGCTTAATGAAATTGCACATTTAATAGCATGTGGTTGCCACACATTGTTTATTTTGCTTTCAATTAAATGTCATGGGGCAAAAATGGAAAAAAATATCTTTCAAATGAAACTTTATTCATGTTTTAATTGGCACATCTCTTACTGAAAAGATACATACTTTCCAAATGAAATTAATTTTTTTCTATTTCACTTTAAATATTTCTCAAGTGAAAATGAAATTCAAATCATAAAACAGAATAATTTCCATTTTTATTATACCAACCACCATCACTGTAGATAAAAATTATTTTTAAAATGTAGTTTTCTAAATTGCAATTGTGTCTTAATTTGCTGTTACATACTACCATCTTGAAAACTAACAAGCATTCCAATTAAACAGAAGATGTCAATATTAGCCAGATCTTCCTGTTCCCTAGTATTAGAACCTTTTTGAGTCTTTAATTTCATTAAATTGAGGTTAAATTTGGATTTCCTTTTTTTTTTTTAAAAAAAAGACATAATTTTAAATTGACATGCAGGTATAAAAACAATACAGAAAGATCCAGTTTACATTTTACCCAGTTTCTTCCAGTAGTAACATCTTGAAAAACTCTACTAAATATCACAGCCACATACTGACACTGACACAGCCAAGTGATGGAATCGTGCCATTGCCCAAGGAGCCCGCCTGTTGCTGTTTTCTCTGCACACCCCACTTCCCTCACCATCTGCCCTCATGCCTGGCCTATAGCAATCACTACTCTGTTTTCCATCCTGTGAATTTGTCATTTTGAGATTGTACATTATGTAACCTGTTGGGATTGGCTTTTTTCACTCAGACTAATTCCTTGGAGATTCACCCAAGATGTTTGGTGTATCAATACTTTATTCCCTTTTAATGCTGGGTAGCAGTTCATGGTATGGACGTAACACAGTTTGTTTAATCATCATCCATCAAAGGATATCTAGGTCATTTTGTATTTGGAATTATACAATTAAAGTTGCTATGAATAGTCAGTTACATATTTTGCATACACATATGTTTTCATTTATTTGGGATAAATGCCCAAGACGACAGTTGTTGAATTTTTTGATAGTTACATGCATGTTCAGTTTTACAGGAAACTATAAAGCTGTTTTTCAAGGTGGCTATATCATTTTACATTCCCACCAGCAATGTGTGAGTGATCCAGTTTATCCACATCATTGTCAGCATTTGGTATTGTCCCAATTTTTTATTCTAGCCATTCTAATAAATTTATAATGATACCTGACTGCACTTTTAATTTCCACAATAGCTAGTGATACTGAACATCTTGTCATGTGCTCATTTTCCATCTATATACCCTTTCCATCAAAACGGACTGTTGTGTCTTTTACTAATTGTTAAATTGATTTTTTTTTTTTTTTTTTTTTTTTTTTTTTTTTTTTTTTTTTTTTTTTTACTGTTGAGCTTTGACAGTTCTTTATGTAATCTAGATACTAATCCTTTGTTGGATACATAGTTTTCAAATATTTTCTCCAAGTTGTCAGCCTGTCTTTTCATGCTTTTCACCAAATCTTTCATGGAGAAAATGTTTTAATTTCAATAAAGTCCAATTTATCAGTTTCATCTTGATTTCTTCATAGTGATTTCTAGAATATTGTTTTGCGTATTTTCCTTAGCGGTTGTTGTAGGTAATTATAATATGCATACATAAATTATCACAGTCTGTTGGCATCAACATTTTACCAATTCCAGTGCTGTGTAGAAACCATACTTCCATTTATGTCCCTTTACTCTCCCACTTTTCCCAAAAGCACCACATCAGATGGTTTTATAAATCTTGCCTCAATCATTACAATTATAAATCTCGCCCCATCAAGTGTGATTTGGGAAGTCATAAAAGGAAGCATCAGCCAGGTGCGGTGGCTCCTGCGTGTAATCCCAGTGGGAGGCCAAGGCAGGCAAATCACCAGAGGTCAGGAGTTTGAGATCAGCCTAGCCAACATGGCACAACCCAGTCTCTACTAAAATACAAAAATTAGCCATACGTGGTGGCAGGTGCCTGTAACCCTAGCTGAGGCGGGAGAATTGCTTGAACTTGGGAGGTGGAGGTTGCAGTGAGCCGAGATCACGCCACTGCACTCCAGCCTGGGTGACAAGAGTGAAACTCTGTCTCAAAAAAAAGAAATTAATAATAGGAAGCATCAAAGTTTCTTTTCTTTCTGACATTCTGAACATTCCTGAGTATCATTTTCTCATCTACTCCATCTCTAAAGGCTGGTTTGCCAGCAACAAGTGTTCTTAATTTTCTAACTCTCCTGATTCCTAAAGGATGTTTTGCCAGATATAGAATGTGTAGTTCCTAGTTCTTTCAGCACTTATAGAAGGTTGTGCCTCTCCTTTCTGGCCTCCCTGTTTTCAGATAAGAAATCTGCTATCACTCACACTGGTGTTCCCCTGTAGGTAATGAGTCATGTTTCTCTGGCGCTTTTGAGATTTTGTTTTTTTATCTTCAGTTTTCAGACAGTTAACTGTGATGTGTATTGGCATGGATTCCATGGGTTTTTCCTATTTCAGTTTTGCTCAGCTCTTTGAAAATGTAGGTTTCTCTCACCTTTGACATTTGGGAAGCTTGCGCCTATTATTCTTTGAATACTTTTTCAGCTCCACTCTCTTCTCCTCTCCTGCAGAAACTCCTATAATATGAAAGTTGGACTTTTCCTCATTTCCCTCAGGTTCCTGAGGTTCTCCTCATATTTTTTTCTATGTGTTTTCTCTCCTTTATTCTGATTAAGCAAATTCTACTGCTCTGCCATTCGGTTCACAGATTCTGTCCTCTGTCATCTCCACCCTGCTATTGAGCCCTCCAGTGTCTTTGTGTGTGTGTGTGTGTGTTGGTTATTGTGTTTTTCATTTTTACAATATCCACTTGTAACTCCTCTTTCTTCATCTCCGTAATTTCTATTCTTATTTTTCATTTGTGTCAAAAGGATTTGGAATTTCTCGCTGAAGTATTATTATGATGGGCACCTTAAAATTCCTGTCAGATGATTTCAACATCTGAGTCAGTTCAGTGTTGGCATCTGTTGATCACGTTTTCTCATTCAGCTGGTGATGTTTTTTGGTTCTTTGACAGGTGAGTTCAGTTGGATCCTGGACATCTTGTCTGTTTTGTTAGGAGTGTCTGGGTCCCACCCAAGTCTTCCATTTTATCCAGCAGTCACTCTGTTTAGGCTTAGCGTGCAGGTCCCGGGCAATTCTGTGGGCTGTGGCTGCCATGACAGTTTACATTCAGTCTTTGTGGAATTATTTTGATCTGCTTGATTATCTGGTGCCATTGATGGCCCCTGAGCCCTGCTGGTGCTGGCCGAGGGTGCAGAAGGTGTGTCTCTAGGCTGGAAATCACAGGTCTCTGGATGAAGGAAGGGAGTGCGAGGACTTCTGGGACAAAGGACATTTCTCAGGCCACTTTCTGTTGCGAGGTAACGTTAGCTGCTGTGTCCTGGCTTTTCCTTAGAAGAGAAAGGAGCTCAGTTTCTGAGTGGCAGACAGCATTTCCCTGGGCAGTTGCTTGTTGTGGCTCCATCCTTGCTCACTGGCTGCCCTGCCGCCTGGTGTGTGTAGACTGTGAAAGGAACTGCAGCCCTTGGTCTTGAGAAGCACTTCCCAGGCCAGGGGCTTGTGGTAGTGCCTCCTCCCTGTGATGTTCTCCTGACCCATGGTGCCTGTAGGAGGGAAAGGGGAGTCTATTTCCTACGGGAACAAAGAATGTGTGTTGGAGTCGTGTCAGCTGATGCCTGTACTAGGGGACAAAGGGGCCTGCAGGCCCAGTTCAAAGCCAACCCTTTTTCCACCTCTAGTCACCCACAGGCTCCTTGCTGATGCCCCTGCAGGCACTGCTTGTTGACCCAGTGTCATCCCAGGAGGAATGAGCCTGCCAGGCCTCTTTCTCTTGTTGGTCAGGGGTGGAGACACCAGTCCTGAGTTGTCTCCTCCTGTCGGTGGGACCATAAGACCCTATTCTGTGCTGTTCCTTCAGCCACGGTCCTGGGTCTGGGCCCAGAGTGCTCTCCTCTTTCCCCTTTGGGGTTCTCCTATGGTTGCGTCTGTGTCATTTGCAGAGTTTACAGTTGTGCTTGTGGAGATGAGCAGAGATGAGTCAATGCTGTCTTGTCTGGACTGGAAACCCAGAAGCTCAGTTTGAAGCATTCAGAAATTAAAGGTGAATGTGACTACACCAGTAAAGATGTCAAAATTGCTGCTAAGAAGATAAGGGGCTAGTGCACTGAAAGTAGAAGTTTTGGAATTATTTACATAGAGGTGGTACTGAAGTCAGGCAAATATCAAAGATATCTTAGGCACCAATGAAAAGATGGACCACAGAGAGGCCTGGAAGAAAGTGTCCAAAAGAGTGAAAACTGGTGGCAGAATTATTCCTCCCCTAGCTATTGTTTTGAAGCACATTTGTTATAAACAATGAGTACATAATAGTTCATATAATCAGAAAATATAGAGCAAACAACTTTACAAAGAGCATGTGGAGCCTAAGAAAAATGGACATATTTTCCGATGTGCATCACCCTTATCAGGTATGTACAAGCAGGAGAGGCTGCTTCCCCGCCTCTGCTAAGATCTCTGAATAAACCAGGACATGAGCTGCAAGAGAACAGAAAGAAAGCAAACCGAAGCAAATTCAAACTAAAGTCAATCCTGCGTCTCTCTCTTCCTAGGAACTTAATCCCTTCTCTGGTCTCCAGTGTGGGAGGATTTTATCCAGAGAGTGAGTTCTAAAGCAGGCAATAAAAAGTAAGGACATTTCTAAACACATTCAGCCTTCACCTCTTGTCCACGGGCTCACCCTCCCTGCATACCCTAAAACTGACTAAGAGATGTGGCCACGATGTCAGCTGACATCTGAAAAACACTGCCTTCCATTTGCCTCCATGAGAAGCGAGATGATTATGAGTAAGACCTCGGTCTGGTGCCCAGCATGGATCCTGGTTGATTGGAACAGTCCGAGGCTTCAGATCCCCTTCTCTGCCAAGCCTGAGTTTCTCTTTGCCTCCGGACCCTGTCAGGGTGGGAAGTCTGACAAAATGTCAGGCGCACTGCAACTCAGGCACACAGGTCTTGGGACCCCAGGCTTTCAGAGCCGGAGGGACGTCCTCAGACACGGAGTCCTTTCTACTCTCACCCGGGACAACCGAAAGAACCCACTGCAAAGGCAGCCACAGAGGGTGCTTCTGCCACGGCCAGTCTGTCCTCTGGATATCAGATCGGCATCTAATAGATTAGAGTGTGGCAAGGCCAGACCACTATCACAGAACTCCTCTAAAAGCAGTGCTAAAATGCGCTGGATAGTTTTCATTTGTCAAGGATTTTGCTTTAATTTTCTAACACGCTCGGCTTTTCCTTTTCTTTCTAACCCTTTCCAAATGTGGGTGGGGGGGTGGGATGTGCAGGCGTCACTGTCCTGGCCCTGCTTAAGAGGTGGTGTTCCTTGTGGGGGACTGGGAGGCAAACCGGAGGAAGGAGGAAAGGGCCTTTAAGAGCTGCTCCCTACCCTGCGGGAGTCTCTGGAATGTGCGCGGGGCCGGGCCGTGAATGCCGCGCCACTGCCCAAGCGCTCTGCGTCCAGTGCTCATTCCACACAAGGAAACCCTCAGAAGAAGTCCTACTGGTGCGTGTGTTGGGGAGCGGAGTGACAGAGTGAGCCACTGAGGCCAGAGCCCCGCAGACACCGAGCTCTTTATTTACCTAGGGTTCTGACGAACCAGAGGCGCGGCGCTGCCCACTTTCCGATAAGGTGACTAAGGGCGTCCTGCCTGGGCTTGAAGCCTTAGCCCTGTTTCCCCTCCGCATGCCCGTGCGCCCCCCGGCGGCCCCTCCCGCGCCGGCCTTGGGTGGGTATTCCTCGGGGCGGGATGCCGGTCGGGAGCAGAGGAAACAAAGCTGCTCCAGCGCGCGCCGCCCGGGCAGCCGCGTGGCAAGTCCCTGCACCACAGCTCCCTCCGACATGCCCGAGCCTTCTAGGGAGCCCCGCGCCTCTCGGCCGGGCGGCGGCGGCGGCGCGCGGGGCCCACGCTCCGAGGAGGGCCGGGCCGGGGAGGGCGTGCAGGGACTTTCATGCGGACGCCCACGCGTACGCCAAGTGGGTGTTTAGCTGGGGGCGAAGCCTGGGCATTCCATGAGTTTACATTCTTCCCGAGGAAGGCAGGTGCCCTTGAGAGCCTTCCTAGGCATTCTTGGTGCTGAGCGGCCCCTTAAGTCCACTCTCGCTCCCTGTGCACTCTGCATGCATCTCTGGCACACCTTCATCTTTACACGCAGCACACACGCCCCTCGGAACTGGCGGGCAAAGTCTCACTTAAAATACACGGACCAGCCAAATCGCATTTTTCTTCTCCCCCGCCCCGCTCCGCCCCAAAGATAATTTGGAACATCATGAGAACTAGGTAGCAGATACAAACATCAGAGCAGGTAGTTAACTGGGCCTCTTACCGCATTTTTTAACTAGCTTCTAAATAACTTGGCTTTAGCATGAGCTACATGTATTTCTTTAAAAATCCACCTTTTAAAAGCTCTTCATAGGATTCTTGTGAGGTTGGCAAAGAAAAACAGGTATTATCTCCAGTTTGTGAATAGAAAAGTTGAGGCTCAAAGAGGTAACACTTGTTTGTCCCGCAGTATTTCACACGTGCTTAGTAAAGGCAGGCATGAAACATCCTCCTCAATGGGGTGCCCCAGAGCTGAATTCCATGGAAACTGTTGACTCCAGTCCACCACAGTTCAGTGGAGAACGTCCCTGTCAGTGTTACAGGGCTCTGCTGCAGTACGTTTGACTTAGAAACGGATGCACAGCATCCAAACACCCCTGCAGCTCTCCAGTCCGGAATCCCTGCTCCCACCTCCCGCCCCCACCGGCCGTCTCCACAGCCCTCACATCATTTTCTGGCCAGGGCCATCCCTGAGGCCAAAGTTCTCCCCATTTGCTACAGAAGGACATCCCATAGTTAGGTCCCCCACCCCTACAGTCACTGCCATCAACAGAGCCCCGATCAGGGGACCCACCCCTTCCCACCTTCCCACTTGGCTCCTGCAGGTGTCTGGTCCTGGGAATGCTTGGGGGGCTGCCCAGCTTCCATAAGGTCTACCTGTGTCCTGCTTCCCTTCCCACTTCCCTGTCCAGTGCTGGTGCCACTGGAATCTGGTGCTCCGCACAACTTCAAATAGGGTCTCACTATGCTTTGGATTAAACGGGAATGCATGGGCTAAACTGGGAGGACAGCCACAACCAATAACATCATTTCTATGAGAAAATGAATTCTACTTCCAAACAACTAATTTACAAATTCACTTTGGGATCCTGATGTGTTCATAAGTTGCAGAATCCCTGTGATAGAACCTGAATGAATAACTATTTCGTTCAGCAAAATTGACTGCTTATTAAATATTACTTGTTGAAAAGAAAGCACTGCCATTAAAAAGGCAGATAGTGTATTTCCTTTGCGAATTCTTGTTTGGGCTGTTTTCATGTGAAACCAGATCTCTGTGACTCTGTTTCCCCCTTGCATCTTGAACTGAAAAAATCAGTGGCTTGGTGTTGATTTTAAAACTTATGGCCAGGCATGGTAGCTCACACCTGTAATCCCAGCACTTTGGGAAGCTGAGGCTGGTGGATCACTTGAGGTCAGGAGTTCATGATTAGCCTGGCCAACATGGTGAAACCCTGTCTCTACCAAAAATTAGCCAGGCATGGTGGCTTGAGCCTGTAATCCCAGCTACTCTGGAGGCTGAGGCAGGAGACTCGCTTGAACCCCGGAGGCGGAGGTTGCAGCGAGCCAAGATCATCACTGCACTCCAACTTGGACAACACAGGGAGACTCTGTTTCAGAAAAAAAAGAAAAAGAAAAAGAAAAAAACTTATCAGGCACCAACTTGCTTATTACATAAGCTGAGCATTTTTCTATCTGTTTCTTCAGCAGGAGCAGACAAAAACTGGAAATACAAAGTCCCCTTAGTGGCAAGTTATGACAAAAGAGTTGGAGTTGAATATTCATGGGAAGATCTTTCCCTGCAAATCCCACACAGTTTCATCCATTAAGTGACTACACACGTGACATATACAGAGGTCTGCTGAATCTCAGGGAGCTTCTACCTGGCTACTGAAAATACAACTTGCTGCGAGAGCCATGGGCATGAGAAATTATGGGCCAGGTGCCAGAGAGGCATATACCTGCTTTTGCCAAACTAAGAACTGCTCAATCACGTGGGACAGCGAGAAAGCATCTTGGAGACTTGAATAGAACTGGGGAAGATGGAAGATCCATTGTATTTGAACAAATTTGATCAGTTTCCTGAAGCCAGTCAATTCTTACAAGCAGTAAATCCAGTACAGAGCCTGAGGAAATTAACTTTGGTTTTACTCAAGAAAAAAGATACAAAAATAAGAACCCATTCTGCAAACTCTAAAGATGTCAAATGCAACATAAGTTTTAGAAATGTACTGAGAGTAATTTTTCTCCACTGTAATAAGGGAAATTATGTCAGGCTGACACTAATGTCATCAGCACTGATGCATTGCTTTGTACCAACTACTGTAATCTGCCACTCATTAGAAAATTCAGTGGCATGGTGACCAGTACACTCCAATTCCCCAGCTTCATGGTATTTTGCAAACTAAAAGGGAAGGCAGTCCTGCAAGGAGGAAGCACTGGGTGTCCTTAATCTTCTCTGGGTTTTTCTTTAAAAAAATAAAATAAAGTTTTTTCTTAGTGTTACTATTCAGAAAATATTTTTTTAGCAACATACGGACACAGCTGTTTGCCTTTGGTATAGTTTTGAACTTGAAGTAAATTACATTTTCCTTCATAAGGGGGCAACTTTCTACTCTTCTGTTAAAGCAGAAGTCAAATAATTACAAATTGATAATAAACATGTCTAGAACTGTCTTCTCCAACCTAAAATACAAGAGATACTGTCCATGACCGCCGCTCTTATTTGGTCTTTCATTTTTTTAGGAGAGAACTTTCATATGTTCCAAAGTATGAAGTTAATGCATAAACACCTTCTAGGTTTCAGTACTTTTCATTTAGTTTGAAAAACAAGAAGAAGGAAATAAATGAAAATACTCCCAGTTTAACTTGCTCGCTCTATGTGTAGGAAACAAAAATTGCTATAAGGCAGTCTATTGACTGTGTAACAATAAAAAGGACAGTAACTATACTAAAATGAGTTGTCTAGGCCAATGAATGCGGAAACTTTGATCTGTTTTTCACCTTTAAAACATCTATCTATCTGTATATAATGTATGTAATTACATATATATAAAAGATATGTGTGTGTATGTATATATGCCTTTAAATATATGGCAGTGCCATCTAATAGGACCTTTTGCAGTAATGAAAGCACTCCATAATGCATACTGTCCACTGTGGTACCCATTAGCCACAAGTGATGACTGAGCATGTGAAAAGTGGCTAGTCCAACCAAAGAATTAAATTTTCAATTTAATTCCATTTTAACTTATTTAAAATTAAATAGCCACATGTGGCTAGTGGCTACTCTGTTGGAGAATTCATCTTTATAGTATAATAGGGCAACAAAAGGGATTAAAATGTGATTGGTCTGAGTGTCAGAAAACCCTATATAGAAGAAACAACAAACAAGAGGTGTGAGGTGGAGGTGGGAGCTGGGGACAGAGCAAATAAAGTTAGCAAGCCCTTCTTGAACACTCACCATGCAGGGGGACTGAAGGTGCCGTCGGGGGCAGACTTTGCCCAAAGCACAACCAAGAGATGGTGTTTCACCAGTGCACAGCTTAGGTATGAAGCCTCAAGGATGGAAAGGAGATCACAAGATAATACCTTATAATTTACCAAACAAAATAAGTAGGTGGGAAGGAGATCAGGATCACTTTGGGTTCAAAAATCCCAGAAGAGTTGAGGAAGTGATGACCAATGAAGATGTGTGGATGGGGCCTCCAGGAGAGTAGAACAAAGCAGTGTGAGTCCAGCACAGAGAGGAGAGTCGGGGGGCCTTGGCAGAGGTGAGAGGTGGCTGGGGGTGCAGGGTCTGGGATGCTGATCTGGACAGTGGGACATTCCTTCTGCCGCCATTTGAAAAGCATGAGGTGTATCTTTTGAGAAACATGTATCTACTATAACAGCTGCCAGTGGATTTACAGAAAGTGCCAGGGTGTTTTTCATGACAGACTCTGAGGAGCTAGTTTCCTATTCTGCCTCATTTAGCAGATTAAAAATGTCACCATACTCATTGATAAAAGGAAGCATTCTCTGTGTTTCAGTGTGTGTGCAGTCCTCTTAAGGCCACTCTCATTTTTCCCATAGCCTTCCTTCTCTTACACATTCTTTTGTTACTACTTTCTCCACCTATATAATCGAGGTCCTGTTTCAAAACTGTCCTGGATGCTATGATAACTAAAGTTCTCTTGCTAGAATTGGACAATGTGGATAAAAATCTTCTTACAGATAGAAATTCTTCAGGCGAAAGAAGGACTTCATGTCTAAAACACCAAAAGCAACAGCAACAAAAGCCAAAATTGACAAATGGGATCTAATTAAACTGAAGAGCTTCTGCACAGCAAAAGAAACTACCATCAGAGTGAACAGGCAACCTACAGAATGGGAGAAAATGTTTGCAATCTACTCATCTGACAAAGGGCTAATATCCAGAACCTACAAAGAACTCAAACAAATTCACAAGAAAAAAACAACCCCATCAAAAAGTGGGCAAAGGATATGAACAGACACTTCTCAAAAGAAGACATTTATGCAGCCAACAGACACATGAAAAAATGCTCATCATCACTCGCCATCAGAGAAATGCAAATCAAAACCACAATGAGATACCATCTCATGCCAGTTAGAATGGCAATCATTAAAAAATCAGGAAACAACAGGTGCTGGAGAAGATATGGAGAAATAGGAATATTTTTACACTGTTGGTGGGTATGTAAAGTAGTTCAACCATTGTGGAAAACAGTGTGGTGATTTCTCAAGGATCTAGAACTAGAAATACCATTTGAGCCAGCCATCCCATTACTGAGTATATACCCAAAGGATTATAAATCACGCTGCTATAAAGACACATGCACACGTATGTTTATTGCAGCACTACTCACAATAGCAAAGACTTGGAATCAACCCAAATGTCCATCAGTGACAGACTGGATTAAGAAAATGTAGCACATATACACCATGGAATACTATGCAGCCATAAAAAGGATGAGTTCGTGTCCTTTGTAGGGACATGGATGCAGCTGGAAACCATCATTCTCAACAAACTATCACAAGAACAGAAAACCAAACACCGCATGTTCTCACTCACAGGTGGGAATTGAACAAAGAGATCACTTGGACACAGGAAGGGGAGTATCACACACTGGGGCCTATTGTGGGGAGGGGGGAGGGACAGCATTAGGAGATATACCAATACACCTAATGTAAATGACGAGTTAACAGGTGCAGCACACCAACATGGCACATGCATACATATGTAACAAACCTGCACATTGTGCACTTGTACCCTATAACTTAAAGTATAATAATAAAAAATAAAAATTAAAAAAAAAGAAAGAGGAGAGAGTTAACATGTACCAAGCACCTACCCTGGGGTACATGCTAGGCCTGGCATGGTACGTGTGAACACAGCATCATGTATTCCAAGACCATAAGGAAAACACCTACCCTTCCCCGTCAAAACAAAAACAAAAACAAAAACTGAGCAGCTTGTCGAAGGACACAGTCCTCACTAGGAGCAAAGCTGGGCTGGAACTCAAATTAATTGGGGAGCTCCTGCAGCTCCGGGAGCGTCAGCAAGGTGGTGGCCTCTCTGGTACTCACTTCTAGGATAGCTGTAATGTGAACCTACAGGGTGGGGATGAGTACACTTTCCAATCACACACCACCAGGGTGCTGCCAGGACCATGGAAAGCCTGCACCCGGGGCCCCTCAGGCCTCTGCCTTCCAGGGAGACAGTCACAGTGGCAGAAAACAACACAGACAGTTGTGGGGCTTCCAGTGAATTCCATGAAAGGTAATTGGCTTTTTATTCCAGTGTCATCTGAATTCTTTAAAATAGTTTTTCTTGAATAGATGGTGGAACAAATCTCAGTGCTTTTCAATAGGAACAGCCTGAATCTCCACCTTTCGTGCTCTAACTGCCTCCCAAGTAACTGGAATGTGAGGCTGAGCTGACACCCACACCCCTTCCTTCAGGCAGGACAGCAGAGCTAGTTTCCTACTTTCCAGCTCCAATTCAGACCTAGAAGACATCTTGCCAACAGGGCAGGCCCATCCTCCCCATCCCGGAGCACAGGCGAGGTGCTGCCTGCAGCATGCTCTGCCGCCAGTGACCAGGCACTCAGGAATGCAGACACCTGCAAGAGCAGGAACAGAAAACAACAGTCACCTGTCCCACCTGATCCACCCAGGTTGGCGGGGGCATGGGGCTTGGGGCTGGTCAGGAGCTAGGCTCCTGCCCGTGGACAGGAGGAAGGGGAAGGCCACATCTGCAGGTGTGGAATGCCAGGCTGGCCCCAGCCTGATGCCCTAGACCAGGAGGGAGAGGGGCATGCTCCTCTTTTGTGACCCTCCTGCATCATGAAATCACAGTGACCAAAGGTGGCCTCCAGGACAATAATCTGTTGTGGGCTTGTTTGAACACTGATACCATTTTGCCTCCCTGGAAAACCCTACTCTGTCGCCCCCAAGGAGTCAGCCTTAAGGGCTGCATCTTTTTAGTAAATAGTGGAACAGAGCTAAAACAAAGAGGGAAGAGTGATGTTACTGTTCTACCCTTCACCTTGCTCCACCAGTACACTGAAGGCAGAGCTCTTCCTCTTGTAAAAACAGTACTCAGGCCAAAAAATACATATATACATGTGTGTATAAACCCACACACACAAAATGCATATCCATACATAAGTGTGCACATGCATACATACATACGCATGCATAGACACACACATACACACACATGTACATGCATATACCTGTATACACACATACACATGTGCATACACATACACACACATGCACACACAAACATATATACACACAAACACACATACACACATATACATGCATACACAGATAGACACACACACTCATATACATATATTACACAAACTCACCAACCACTCACACACACACTGCACGTGCATATGTATAGATACCTTGCCCAGCCCCAGGTGCATTTCCCAAAGGTGTCATCACTTATATGGAAGAGGAAAGAAGGAGAGCTGGGTGGAGACATCTCACTAGGATCTAGGTGGAGCAGGGGTGAAGAGGGAAGGCATCCTCCCTGCCCATGCCACAGGGCACCCTGACTTGGTGGCAGCAGATCCCAGACCCAAGGATGAAGCTGTGCACTACATGCCCTGGCTCCAGTCACTGCCCCAGTAGGTGGAGCTGAGACCTCTCAGGCTGTGCCCTGATGGTTCTGGGGACCCTGCATCACCTCCAACCTATCATACCCTCCTGCAAGCAAGCCCTCCGAACAAAGCTGCTCACCAGGCTACATGTAGACTCCACGTCTCCTTTAGGCCCTGCTATCAACATAACCTTCGCATGAACTTGAGTGCTGCCTTTACTTTTCATTTTTTTTCTCAGTGATTTCTTGAACAAGTCATTATGCTGGTAAAATGTCAAATGCTGTTTTCCTTGGCAGATACAGAGCTTGGGGGGAGGTGGGAGAGAAAGTAACATTTCTAGCACTCTTTTTGAACATTGCGGGGGATAATTGGGACATTAAACAAGACAGTCACTAAGCGGGGACACTCAGGGGGGCCTGTCAGCCACAGCAGGCACATTTCCCTGTCACTCAGGGACGCTAGCGCCTCCTTCCTTCCCCCATTGCCACAGGACTCCTCAAGGAAGTGCTGACCCTACACAGACCATTTGTGCTTAAAAAGCTTAAATCACTGGAAGCCAACAAAGCAAATCTGAAAATGGCTGAGAAGAGGCAGAGCCCCAGCCTTGCCCTAAGTGGCCCTGGAAACCTCCCCATTGGTGCCATGCCTGGAGGCGGAGTGGATTTCTCTGAGAGTTTGCCTGCTTGTGGAAGAAACCAGGGTATTGTCTCCTGCTTACCCTAGGCTCTCTGACCCCTGCCTCAGGGAACTGCAGTGACTTGCTGGCCCTCTGCTTCTGCAGGAATACTTTCTGTTAGAATTTGCATTGCTATGAACATCTCGAAAAATCTCTTCTCATTCCCCCTTTGACAATTCAAGCGCAAAGTCTGTCATGGAAATACTGTTGAAGACTCTTCTCTTTTGCTGTTGGCAGGGCACACTCTGCCATCTGAAAAGAAGAGCATCCTGGCCATTCTCCACATGCTCCATGTGGGGCTGAAGGTGCCTGAAGAAGAGACTTTCTCACACTGGATGCTTTGTCCTCCTCTGACTCCAACGGCCCACAAAATCTTCCAGGAAAACCCTTTTCAGTAACACTTCCCTGCCGCCGCTTGCAGAGGGTGCATCCACTTGAGGGGATGTTCCTAAGAAGGCAGGGTATTAAATCTTACTTGAGCACAGGCCCCTGCATGGGAGGCATAGCTAAGAACGTCACAGTAAGAAGCAGCATTCACCAGGACTCACTGCAGCTCCTGCAAAGTGCTGCCATGCGCTTCTCAAAACCCCACAAGCACGAGTGTGATGCTGGCAGGAAGCCCCAGGCTTCCCTTTTATGACATCTGCTCTGGGGAGCAGGACCCTTTTTCTTTGTCTCTTAAAGGTAACTGCAAACCCTCAGACAGAAAAGAAGAAAGGACTATGGGACCTTCCTCCTGGAACATGCTTTAATTCACCAGGCACATGTACAGAAGATCACTAGTAACCAACATGAATACGCTTCTTTAAGATACACAAAGCAAGCTGACAAATACCTTCTTCTTCTTCAGGACTTCAGAATTCACCTTCTGCCTTCCTCTCCCAAGCTGTTTCTCCACTTGGATACTGGTATCAGTGGGGTGGCCATATCAAAGCAGTTTCAACATTCTAAGTTCTTCCATGGAAGCCACCTGCAGTGGTCAAAGACTAAGAACATTTTTTTCTCTGCCACCTGTTCACCCTGCAATGCTCACAGAAAAGGGGAGCATATACTTAGCCTCTGCTGCATGGGGACGCCATTACTACAAGACTGAGCTGACCCTTTTGTATCCCACTATAAGAAGAGCAATGCAGAAATGCCTTCCAGGACACCCAACGCTAGGCTCCACCTGCATGTAGATCACAGTGCTCCTCGAAGCAATAAAACAAACACCTGAGGCACCCAACACTGAGCTGTGATCTCCAGCCCTGTGCTCCACACCCCACTAATCAAAGATGGCTTGTGGAAAAGCAAGAAGAAGGCATCAGCTGTGACATGCCACACCGTGCTGTGAACCGAACACTGACGCAGTGGCTTGTGGACCAGCAGCTCTAGCATCTCTTGAGACACACACTCTGTGAGCAACTCCGCACCCACGAGTGCCCTCCTTGAAAAGCACCATGATGCCACCTGGAATACCCCACATAACTCCACACCATGCTCGCCCTGTGGCCACTGAGTAGCAGTACAGCCTCCATGGGACACTCCACACTGAGTTCTGCACCCTCCCAACTGAGGGGACAGATGGAATGAACAGCATGCATTCCTGAACAGTTTCTTCAAGTCACCTAACACCGTGCTTTATTAGTCAGTGTCCTCCAGAAAAATGGAAACAATGGATACGGAGAGAGACAGATTTATTTTAAGGAATTTGCTATGGCCATTGTGGTGGCTGCAGGTCTGAATCTTCATGGCAGTCTGGCCAGCGGGAGACCTGCGGAGGAGCTGGTGTTGCAGCTCCTGTGCTAAGGCACAGTGCTGGCCGAGCTCCTTTTCCTCTGGGGAACTCAGTCTTTGCTTTTAAGGCCTTCAGCTGATTAGATGAAGCCCACCACATCATGGAGTATAATTTGCTTTGCTGAAAGTCTACTGATTAAAATCATCTAAAAATCATCTAAAAAACTAATCTCATCTAAAAATATCCTCACAGAGACATCTAGACTAGTGTTTGATCAAATACGGGGGTACCATGGCTGATGCATAAAGTTAGGTGGAACAGCACTCTAAAGCCCGTCATCACTGCATACTCCATGGAAAAGCAGCAAAGTGCTCTTGAAGGTGGCCACACTGTGCTCTCCACCCACCCGGTCACAGTGGCTGCAGGTGGTGCTGCCGTCTCAGGAGAACCAGGACTCTGCATCTTCCCTACTCTCACAAGGGGACACTCAGCAAGGACATAGGGTCACCTTAGATGCAGAACCCTGTGTGACAAGCCCCGGTCTTCTCAGCATGCTCCACGGAAACATTTCTTAGGCACCACAGGATACCCAGGGTCTGCCCTGGGGGCTCTGCACTCCCAAAACTCCGTGTGGACAGAGCAACAGCAGAATGAACTAGCTGGGAAGCCCTGCGCTGCACGCCAAAGTCCAAGAATCCTGTTGTTGCCCCTGAACCGCAGTGCTGGCCCCAGCTGGGACCCAATACACACTCCATCAGCTCCAGCTGCAGGCGATCGAGGGCACTGAAGGGTGTGCTCAGCACCCACACTGCTACAAGGGGTCCCATCACAGCAGGCGGGTGTGAATAGGGACACTCCACACACTGCAATCAAGCCACAGCAGTCGGACCTGGCCTGCCGCACCTCAGTCGCCATGGGACCTGCAGACCAGCGGCATCACCGTGGCCTGGCAGCTTGTCACTAGCCTGAATCCCACCGTAGAGCTAGTGAACTGTGTTTTGCTTTTACAAAAACTCTGGTCACAGGGGTTTAAGGTGCGCCTCCTAAAGCAGAGGTCCACTCATCTTTCAGGTTCCCAGACTGTTGACCCTCCCTAGGGATGGATTACTCTAGAGAGTCCCCAGAAGAATGGTGTCAAATGGTAAAGAGAGCTGCTCAGCCAACAGCAGCTCACGGCTTGGTGAAGTCAGGGATTTAAAGCATGCAGTTTCTTTGAAAAGACATTTGCAGTGGAGACTCTGTTAAATCTTATAATACATTACATTGTCCAATTAAACTAAAAATAATCCAGGGACTTTGCACGGCAGCTCTGAAGATGTGTCATAGGCATCACTGGGTAATGAAATATCACCCACTTCTGCCTGGGAATTTCTCCCTGAACACCTCCCCACTATACAGACGCAGACACTGCTATCACCCATCAGTAGCAACAGTTTGTTATGGAATCTCAGGTGCTGGCCAGATGACACACTCATCTCTACTCTTCCCCACATCCCTACATTTTACAGAAGAAGAAACTAAGGGACAGACAGTTCAGGGAATTGCTGAATGTAGCTCTGTTCTCATAGCACTGTCATAGGGACTTGACTTGGGAAAACATGAACACGCTTTTCTCTTTTGCATTTTGGTGTTTCTAACTTTTCCTTTGTCACTCAACCCCAAGAGGACAGGAGTTCTGTGGGTAGAGGAAGACACTTAATATCATTCAGAGGCTACACAGAGAGAAAGAAACTTCGATGTGGCTCACCCTTGACTCTTGCAAGCACAGCAGGACTTTACAGCAAGACAACAGATGTGCAAGCCAGCCTGTGTCATTCTGACTATGTTCCACATTCCTCACGCACCTCAGGAACCCATCTGAGGGTTCCACTAATGGCCCGGGACAGGGGCTCATAAGACCCGAGGCTCCAGGGGAAGAGCAGACATATCTACATGTCGGTTCAATGAGAAAATGAGAACCCAGTTAGGGAGGTTGAGGCCCCAGCTTTCATTCATTGAGTAAAGACAACACAGGTCTTGGTGACCATGCTTGGCCATGGCTGCTGGTGGCGCAGGTAGAGGAAGCCGGGCCTAGGGGTGGTCACGGGGATTTCCATCTCCCTTATCTGGGCCTTGGCCTGGCGGAGGGTCAGCACAGGCAACTTTCAGATAACCGAGGGGAATTCTAGAACAGAGGTGCTTTTTGCTTATTTAGGGGTTGGAAGGAGATGGCACCCACCAGAAAAACAAAAAGCATATCAACATGTGCAGCAGCACCGGGAGGTGGGAGTGGCAGGACTGCTGACGGTGGTGGCCCTGCTCACGGCTCCCAGAAGGGAACCTAATGGCAACTCAAAGTGTTCACTATCCCTAGGATGGGCCTGAGAAGTGGCCAATCAGTTAGAAGGCTAGGAGGGGCATCTGGGTGAGGCCTGTGGGGCCGTGCTAGAGATATATTTATGTATGTAATGTAAATAATATACATTTATTATAATAATAGCTGCTTTGGCCAGTGGCGCTGTTCCTATAGACCCTGTTTGCTCTGACAGACAGTATCTCTAGCTCATAACACTCTGTACTCTCTGTACTTGTCATAAATAGATGCTCAGTAAATATTTTTCAGTTAATCACATTTTTATTTACTAGTAAAACACTTGTTCTCTTCCTGTCCCCGCTAGATAAATGAGAAATATATTTGAAGTATAATACACCAATTTTAAGGGTTACCAAATGATTAGGCTTCTTAGACCATTTGCACCACCTGGCTCTGAATTAATTAAAGGTAGTTATTATTGGTTGGAGTTTTAAAAGTGTAGTTATGGCCGGGCATGGTGGCTCACGCCTGTAATCCCAGCACCTTGGGAGGCCAAGGTGGGCAGATTACCTGAGGTCAGGAGTTCGAAACCAGCCTGAGCAACGTGAAGAAACCCCGTCTCTACTAAAAAAAAAAAAACAACAAAAATTAGTTGGGCGTGGTGGCGCTTGCCTGTAATCCTAGCTACTCAGGAGGCTGAGGCAGAAGAATCACTTGAACCTGGGAGGAGGAGGTTGCAGCGAGCCAAGATCACGCTGTTGCACTCCAGCCTGGGCAACAGAGCAAGATTCCATCAAAAAAAGAAAAAAAAAAGCGCAGTTATGCGGTGGTTGCATGCACTAAAGCCCTCTTCAACACAGTAAATAATACTGCTCCTCCAACATTCTGTCTTAATCCCAATGCTCAGGTGTTGCCTGTGATTGGAACGTGTTGTGCCTGCCTTTGGCTTTCATGTCAGCGTTCTCACAGTGGAGGTGACGCTATCCCTGGTGAGCCGTCATGTGTGTGTGCTGTGGTCCCCCAGTTCCGCTCACCCTTTCCCCTCTTTCCCTGCTCCGCCTAGCCCATGGCCTCTCCTCCCAGCAGGTCCCACAGATTGCCTGCGTTTGGCCAGATCTCACAGTGTCCACACCCGCTGTGCCCATCCCTATCTACGCCACCTGATTCTGAGAGGAGCTGGTGTGGCTGATCTGGGCAGCTACATTCACCCCAGTCCCTGGCCTCCTGCGCAGCTCTGTCAAGTCCCAGGTCCACTCGCCGACTGTATTCCCAGGCTCCAGCTTGATCTGAACCCACGGCCCCTCAATTACATGTTCATTATCCCTGTAAATGCACCACATGAACGAGGGGCTGAGAATAACACAAGCTTGTTGTCTCACAGTTGCAGAGGTCAGAAGCCCAACACGGGTCTCACTGAGCTGAATTTGGGGTGTTGGCAGGGCTTTAGTGCCTTGTTATGGCCAGTAGGTAGTGGAGACGGCATCTGAACCTGTGAGTCTGAGTCGTGATCTTCTTGTCCCTCCATCTTTATTGAGGTATGCCTGACAATAAAACACTGTGTACATGCAAGGTGCACGACATGGTGCTTTGATATATGATTGCCACAATCCAGTTACTTCACATATCACCTCACGTAGTATGATTTGTGTGTGTGTGTGTGTGTGGTCAGAACACTTGAGATCTATGCTCTTTGCAAATTTCAAGTATGCAATGCGGTATTATTAACCGCTGTCACCATGCTGTGTGTTAGGTTTCCAGAACTGAACCTTTGCACCCTCTGGCCTACATTCCCCTACACTCAGTCCCTGGCAACCAGCACTCCACTCTGCCTGCATGAGCCTGACTTTTCTAGATTTTGCATAGAAGTGAGATCAGGCGTTCCTTGTCTTACTGTGTCTGGCCCATCTCACATGGCACAATGCCCTTCAGGTTCACCCATGTTACTACAAAGGCAGAATTCCCTTCTTTTTTACAGCTGAATAATACTCCATTGTGCAGAGGTATCTTATTTTCTTCATCCATTCATCCACCAACAGGCACTTAGCTTGATTCCGTAGCTCAGCTCTTGTGACAGTGCTGCCGTGAGCATGGAGTACAGTAGCGGCTGCAGTAAGCTGAGATCACACCACTGCACTCCAGCCTGGGTGACAGACTGAGATACTAGCTCAAAGAAAAATAAAGAGAGAGAGAGAGAGAAAGAGAGAGAGAAAGGAAGGAAGGAAGGAAGGAAGGGAGGGAGGGAGGGAGGGAGGGAGGTAGGGAGGGAGGGAGGGAGGGAAGAAGGGAAGGAAGGAAGGGAGGGAAATTACTGGCTTTGGATTTTAAATATATGTAAACCCAAAGGCAAGAATTTCACTCTTTTTTCTTTCTATGAATTTTTGTTATGTCCTCTCTTCATCAGTATAATAAAACTTGGCTACAATGTCTAGTTTTAATGAGAGAAAGACTTTGGGACAAAATGGAAATACTGAAATAGAAAAATATGTAGGATGATGTTTTAAAATGCTTTTATATTAAAGGATGAATGAAATATGGGGAAGAATAGATATTTTTCAATACACAAATATTTAGAAAATTTAGATTGTATGCATTCTCTTCTAGGAAGTCAGCTGAGAATGAATTTCAGCCAAATAAGAAAATAAAACTAAGGGAGAGGAAGACATGATATACAGAAAATAGTGGATCCCACCAGGGATACTGATTTCATTCCCTTTATATACCCAAACGTTGGATTGCTGGACCATATGCTAGTTCTCTTTTTAATTTATTTGGGAACCTCCATACTGTTTTCCATGGAACTGTACCAATGATATTCCAACCAACAGTATATAAAGGCTCCTTTATTCCCATATCCTTGCCAACATTTATTTCCTGTCTTTTGGATGATAGCCATTCAGACAGCTGTGAGGTGATACCTCATGGTGGTTTTGATTTGCATTTCCCTGATAATTAGTGATGTTGAGCACCTTTTTATATACCTGTTGGCCATTTATACATCCTTTTTTAATAATGTGTATTTTTATTTTTTAATTATTATAAAAGTAATATATGTACATGTAACATATCAAATAGTACCCTGGGCAACATAGCAAGACCCTGTCTCTACAAAACAATTTTAAAAATTAGCTGGGTGTGGTGGTGAGCAGCTGTTGTCCCAGATGCTCAGGAGGCTGAGGTGGGAGGATTGCTTGACCCCAGGAGGTCAAGGCTGCGGTAAGCCAAGGTCGCAACATTGCACTCCAGCCTTTAGAGATACTGTCTCTAAAAAATAAAATAAAATAAAATAAAATAAAATAGTACAAAAAATTCTAAAGAAAAACAACAGACCCTGGCTAGACTCCTCCCTCCTTATCCCAGCCTCATTTTTAAGGAAAGCTATCTCAAATGTTTCCTGTCATTGTTATTTTGTTTTATTTCTCTTCATAGTGACCTCCACAGACCTAGATAATATATGCATTCCTCTATTTCTTATTTATATTTTTAGACAATATTCATTTACTTTCTTGTAAGACGTAAGAATTAAGCTCATATACACTCCCACCTGCTGCTTCTCAGTTTTGAAATGTATGTGTTGGTTCCTCTGCTGATTATCTGTATTTAAATGTCTGTTTCCTTTCTTCATCAACTGTAAGCTGTACATCTTGACATCCCCCCCACACTTTAGGATGAAAATAGATGTGAATGTCCCTATTATTTCCACCCATCTGCAACCCCTGGAGCTGCCATGCACTTCCTCTAGGTCTGTACCACCAGCCAGTCTCTGCTGCTTTGTTCATGGGAGGACTCCGAAGATTGAAAACTAATAAGCAGCCTTGACAGTCTTATTATTGTGTAAATACCACTCACACAGGCAATCAGTAGGCCAGAAACTCTTTCTTTTTCTGAATCTAGTGTCTCAACATCAGGGTCACACAAATTCTACTATTTCTGTCTGTCCTCAAGATCAAATGGAATCTCTCTTCTAAGATAATATTCCTTTTTTGAACGTTCTCCATTTTCATTCACTCCACATTTGAGTAATAACTTTCAGATACAGGTTTTCTTTATGCAAAGTTCTAATTACCTTCTTTTTACCTGAGTTATTTGCCTTATTACAACTGCATGCTTCCTTAAGCTCACATCATGCTTTCTATTTTATCAAGTTCCTCTTTTCCCAGGAGACTCCCCTCCTGAAGATACTTTCTTCCTACCCTGTCTTGTAAGACGCCTCCCCAGCTGGAAGTCAGCCTCTTCCAGATGCGTCCCTCTACTGCACTCCGGGCAGGATCGACTATTTTCTGTATATCGTGTCTTCCTCTTCCTTAATTTTGTTTCCTTATTTTGCTGAAATTCATTCTCAACTGACTCCTTAGAGGAGAATGCATGCAAGATACAATCTACATTTTCTAAATACTTGTGTAGTGAAAAATATCTATTCTGCCCCATGTTTTATTCATTCTTTAATATAAAAGCATTTTTAACCACCATCCTATGTATTTTTCTATTTCAGTAATTCCATTTTGTTGCAGAGACTTTCTCTCATTAAAACTAGACACTGTAGCCAAGGTTTAATATCCCTGTGAAGAGGACATCAAAAAAAAATTCATAGAAATAAAAAAGAGTGAAATTCTTGCCTTTGGTTTTATATCTATTTAAAATCCAAAGCCAGCATTTTATTTTATTTTATTTTATTTTATTTTATTTTATTTTATTTTATTTTATTTTTTTAGATCAGGGTCTCACTGGAGTGCAGTGGCGCGATCTGAGCTCACTGCAGCCTCTGTCCCTCAGGTTCAAGCGATTCTCGTGCATCAGCCTCCTGTATTGCTGGGATTGCAGGCATGCACCACCACATTTGGCTAATTTTTGTATTTTTAATAGAGACAGAGTTTCACCATGTTGACCAGGCTGGTCTCGAACTCCTAACCTTAAGTGATCCACCTGCCTCGGCCTCCCAAAGTGCTGGGATTACAGGTGTGAGCCACCACACCCAGCTGAATTTGGCTTTTTCTGATTTTACCATCATTGTGTGAAAATCACAGAGTGCACTTACACACACGCACATGGTAGCACCTCCTACACACTCAGGTTAGATGGTAGATGCTATTGTTCCTGGGGCACATACCTGTATAGCTACAGCATGGTACTGTCCTGAATACTGTAGCCAATTGTACCAACATGGTAAGTATTTGTGTTTCTAAGCATATCTAAAAATAGAAAAATATGGTATAAAAGATCAAGAATGGAGCACCTGTGTAGGGGGCTTACCATGAACACAGGTGCAGGATGGAAGTTGCCCTGGGTGAGCCAGTGAGTGATTAGTGAAGGCCTAGGACACTACTGTACACAGCTATGGGCTTCATAAACACTGTATACTTATGTTACACTAAAATTATTTTTAAAAATTTGTTTATTAAATGATAAACTAAGCTTACAATGACTTTTTACTTTACATTCTTACATTCCTTGAAATATATTTTTAAGTTCTTTAGTAATCGCATGTAGTTTACAACACAAATGCATCGCACAGATATACAAAAATATTTTCTTTGTATTCTTATTACATAAGTTTTCTTCTACTTTTAAATTATGTTATTTTTATTGTTTTTATTTTTTATTTTTTATTTTTTTTTATTTTTTATTTTTTTTGAGACGGAGTCTGGCTCTGTCGCCCAGGCTGGAGTGCAGTGGCCGGATCTCAGCTCACTGCAAGCTCCACCTCCTGGGTTTACGCCATTCTCCTGCCTCAGCCTCCCGAGTAGCTGGGATTACAGGCGCCCGCCACCTCGCCCTTCTAGTTTTTTGTATTTTTTTAGTAGAGACGGGGTTTCACCGTGTTCGCCAGGATGGTCTCGATCTCCTGACCTCGTGATCCGCCAGTCTCGGCCTCCCAAAGTGCTGGGATTACAGGCTTGAGCAACCGCGCCCGGCCATTGTTTTTATTTTTTAAACTTCTTTGTTAAGAGCTAAGACACAAACACACACAGTATCTTAGGGCTACACAGAGTTAGGATTATCAGTGTCACTGTCTTCCATCTTCTGGTCTTGTACCCCTGGAAGGTCTTCAGGGGCAATAACACAGATCTCTATGTCATCTCTATGATAACAGTGTCTTCTTCTGGATAACTCCTGAAGGACATGCAAAAGATATTCAAAAATAGCAATTAAGGCTGGGTGCGGTGGCTCATGCCTGTAATCCCAGCTACTCTGGAGGCTGAGGCAGGAGAATTGCTTGTCTCCTGGGAGGCAGAGCTTGCAGTGAGGCAGAGCTTGCAGTGAGCCAAGACTGTGCCCATTGCACTCTAGCCTAGGCAACATAGTGAGACTCTGTCTCAAAAAAAAAAAAAAAAAAAAAAAAAAAAAAAAAGCAATTAAAAGTATAACATCGTAAATGCATAAACCAGTGACACAGTTGTTTGTCATCATTACCAAGTACTATGGATAGATAATTGCATGCACTGGACTTTCATACCACTGGCAGCACAGTAGGCTTGCTCACACCAGCATCACTATAGACACATGAGTCAGGCAGTTGCACTCTGACATTTGTGATGGCTATTGACATCTCTAAGCCATAGGAATTTTTCTGCTGCATTATGATGTCATGGGACCACAGTAGTATATGCAGCCCATGGTTGACCTAAATGTCACTTTATGGCAGGATGGTGTACATATAAAAACAAATGGCAATGGCAATGGTCTTGAAAGCAATGTTTTCTATTAGAGGAGCCAGGCAGTATTAACTGATGCAGGGATCTCCTCTGTAAATGCTTAGCCTCCTCCCGTGCAGGCTGGGTCCTAATCCTCCCTGTAGCAACTGACCTTGAGTCTGGGTCTTTCTAGGAAGGTTACTCTCCAGCCCCCTCCTGGGTATTATGAGGCCGTTCTGTCTTCCCACCCCCACCCGCTTTCCAGAAGGAATCTCATCTCTGCAGGTGAGCTCATCTACCTTCAGCCCTATGCCCAGTCCTGCCCTCAATGTCTGAGCCATTATGAGTGGCTTCCTTGTGCCCACTCTGCTGTCAGTTTGGGGATCTCAGGAGGAGCTGGAAATGACAGCCTGTGCCTACTCTTCCCCTGTCCCACACTAACCTTAGCTTTGCTTCTCACTTCTGTTTTGCAATCCCCATTACCATAAGGGCTCAAGATTGTGTACATTTCAAGAGATTGATCTAGATTTCTCACAGCTCCAGAAGGAGAAAGGACAGCAAAAAATTCGAAGTATTCATGGTTCATTTTTGTCTTTTCTTTTACTCTTTAATTGTATTTTATATTGGTACTAATTACACATGAGCATTAATATTAGTTCCAACTAAAATGTCTTATCTTTTAACTCAATTAAATTTTAGATTAATGTGCAAATCTCTCTGAATCACCTAGACATGAATATTTCAGAGTGACAGAATTTAAAATTTGTATGTGCAGTTTGGAAATCTGATTACAAAATCAAGCAAAATAACCTACTGTCAACTGTATCTGCAGGTTCCACAATGACAGATTCAACCAATCACAAATTGAAAATATTTGGAAAAAAATAAAAATATAAACACAACAATAAATACAAACTAAAACTTATACAGTTTAATAACTATTTATATAATGTTTGCATTGTATTGGGTATTACAAGTCATCTAGAGATGATTAAATTATATAGGATGATGTGCATAGTTTGTGCAAATACTATGCCATTTTATATCAGGGATTTGAGCATCGAGGATTTTGGTATCTGCAAAGGTCCTGGAATCAATACCTAGGGATACTGAGAAAAGACTGTAATAATATGTAACTTATTGTATAAAAATATAAATGCAAGTTTGAATTCAATATTATCTCTTATAGGATCTAAAGGTTGACAGCCCAGACTGGACTTTGGAGAAGGCCATAATTTATTGTATTAGTGGGACCTTATTGAATGTGCTTGCAATCCAGTGCCAGTTACCACATAGTAACATTTCGTCCTGGGATCATGATACAGATAACGTCAATACCTAGCCCTAAGGATTATACTGCACTTCCCATCCTAACAGAGGGATGTTATTATTGTACTCATTGTGTCGATAAGGACATTGAGGTATAGACGGGGTTAAGTAACTTGTGTAAGATTCCACAGCTCAGATAGGAGAAAATGTGCTTATGTCCAACAACAGAAATGCTAATTCTGCGGTAGGAATTTGAAATGCAATCATCTCTGAGAAAAGCTTTGTTAAAAATCAGGCATGGGTGGAGACTAGAAGTTGGTTCTGCTCCAGGTTGGTAACCACAGTTGTCCTCCTGAGTTGCTGAGAGCCCTTTAAGGAGTTCCCAGCTTCAGGTTTTAAGCTTCTATCCACCTCAGGTAAGCTTCTTACCTGAGGATGATGCTATAACACATAGGTTCACTTTGAGACTAGCCTGGGTCAGTTACAACTTTCCCATTAGATTCTGAGTCAATAGTAACCACATGCCAAACACTAAAAGATATTTTGGAAAGGGATTGTTAGTAGCAGGGCATGATTTCCTGAAACAAACTCTTTACAATTGGCTATGGCAAGGGATGTAGGGATCTGCTGAAAACATCCTGTCGAGATATCATTACCTCATCCAGAGCCAGGTGTGAGCTACAACCCCAAATCAAGCTGACCTCTTCTTGCAGCTGCCATTGTTCAGGGTGTTTCTTCAGTCCTATGTTAGCAACATTAGTCCTATATAAGAAGCATGCATAGTTTTTAAATTCCCAAAAAGGAAAACCTTGACTTATTTTTCATAAAACACAATTTGTTCATGGAAACTATTTTAGGACCTACCTATAAATTATCAAAACCCTGGGTTAGTTAGTGCAAAATTTGATTTAGTGTTATTGATATAAAATCATTCCTTTGAGAAAGTACATAATTACATGGAACAAGCAGTCTGCAGATATGATATGCTGAAAGTGAAAATTCAAAAAAAAATCTAAATAGCCCGAGGTTGTCACAAAAACTCAAATCCTAAGACCAACATAGGTATACCCTTCAAGGCTAGTTGGACAAGTGCAGTCTGCAACCCAATTGTCCAACATATGGATTAGAAGTAAAACACAAAAGCTCAGAAGATCACCTTACATATGTTTGTCCTGCTCTGGTATTAGCTCAAACAATCCATCCTCTTCCAGAGCTTATCTTTTCTTTTTGGAGTCAAAATGCCTATTTTAATTTATTTTCTTTGTAGAGAAGGAGGTCTCACTGTGTTGCCCAGGCTGCTCTTGAACTTCTAGTCCCAAGCCATCCTCCCATATTGGCCTCCCAATGTTCTGGCCTTACAGGCATGAGCCACCATGCCTGGCTCTATTGTAAATTACATATGCTCCAACTTCCCTTAACTAGATATACATAAATCTTGTCTCTCTCAAGATATACTAAGCTCTTTACGGACAAGAAATATACTCTTTACTGTTTTTAACGGTGAATACAGGGCCTATAGCTGATGTACCAAAAAAATGCTTATTTAACTCAACCAAACAAAGGAGTCTGGGTTCCCTCTATAATCTGAACTAGAGAGGGAATATCATACTGAATACTGGAGACACCAGTTTTATGCTTTGTGGCAGTAATTCCCTGAGGAAGTTTTAATAAAAAGAAGCCTCTCACATATTTCCAGTTAAAGGAACTTAGGTACACACTGGTCACTTTAAGAACCACATGATGAGACTTCCTTTACAGAATGAGAGTCATGGAAGTCTCCTTTTCTTAGATCATTCTAAGGGAATGGTTAGAATGATAGTCCCTCCAGCAAAAAAGGAAAAATGGAACATCACAAAGAATAACATAGACCATGTGCATGTGCATACATGCAAACACAGATTTAAAACACCAAACAACACAAGACGATATGTTTAGGCTTTAATGACTGGTACTTACATAATTAGGTATTTTTAAAATTCTACTCCCACAAAGAGTAAAATCTTTAAAATACTTGTAGTTTTCAGGATATGGTGCTGCAACATTCTCTAGTTAACCTACAACTTGTTCCTTCTAGCAGACTCAACAAGACACATCATGCCTGCCTGGTGGACATCATGCAGTTTAGATTTGCGAAACACTTGATTAGAACAAATGTCTATTCTTTCCCTTTGTATCTCGTGGTTCAGTTAATTATCACTTCTTGGCATGTTGTCTTACTTAGCACTAAAAAAGGAATCATGTGATTTTATTAAATCAGTGAAAGCCAAAATAGTTCTTCTCCTTAGAACTGTAAGCCTTTCTTAACAATATTTAAAAGGAAAAATGTAGAGGAATTATAAAATTTTAAGACTCTCTTATATTGCTCATGTCCAACTGATTGTAAATTATATCTTGTTCCTCACATAAATGAGACTCTCCTAGCACTCTACAATATCAACAGATAGTTACTAGCTCTCCTGAAGTTAGTGAAGAAAACACATTCTGCAATGTCTATACTCATGGTAACAGATGCCTAACAATTTTGACCAACTTTGCAGTTTGCAGAAAAGACAGAGAGAGAGAGAAAAAGCGAGAGAGATGCAGTAATAACTATTGCTGTCATTACTTAATTTTAGTTCCTCTCCTTATAGGATTGTACTTTTGACCCTCAGTTGGGTGGATAAATTCATACAATTGCTCTATCTTATAGATCATGAGTAGAACTGCTAACAAACAGAACTTGCTAAAACAAGATTTTGCAGATTTCTCTCTCCCTCTGACCCACAGCTGGCAACTTTCAAGAAGGTGACAGCTCCCTCAACCTAGTTTCTATGCAAAAAAAAATAAGCAGAGTCTTGCTGAACTGCAAAGGCATATATCATGTCTGAGAAAGACTGCTGGTTCCCAGCATGGAGATTTGGGCTGGAAATTGGTTACTGCAGCAGATCACAGCCCATCCTGACTAATGCATGGCAGCACTGGTTTCAGCTGGGATGCAACCCCTTCCTCCTTGACTGGTCAGATGTGGGGTGAAGACAAGGACAGTGCTGGGACCTGCAGAGGCAGCTGTGGAGAGTGTCCTCACATCCTATATAAGCTCTATGCTGGTTGGCTAAGAGGGACTGGGCCTCCTTTTATTATCTGAATAAGCATATACTGTTTCCACAACGTAGCCTTAAGTTAAGTTGAGGAGTTTGCTCCTTTGGGGTAACATGTCTGCAAGAATTGTGCAGAAGGCTGGTAGCTGCACATCCTTTCAGTCACATAGGAAAGAAACTCCGTGATTGGGGTTTCTAATTCCTTCTTCTGGAAGAAAATGAAACCTATTCCTCTCTCTCCAAACAGGACTCCAACACAGTGGCTTCAGAGGAATGGTGACCGTGAACATATCCAGAGAAAGATCTCACAGCACTCTGTGCTGAGCTATTTAACAATCTTGATAGCCAGTAAATCCTCAATGTCTAAGTTAAGTCACTGTGCTATAATTTAAAGTCATTTACTAGTATGTTAGATTTTATGGAACTTAAAAGTGACCCATATATTATCAAAATCTACTAATTCTATTATATATCTAAATGGCTGCATACAAAGTTGGCACAGAAAATTATATAACATGTAGAAAACTAAATAATGGAGAAAAAACGAAAGGATAAAAAGAAAAGTAGGAAGAATGAGTTGAATGAGCCCAAAAAGCTGGTGCCATGGGGTCTGTATTTTTGTTGGAGGTAGAGCAGACACTGAGCGCTGCAACTTCCAGCATCTAGCACAGCAAGGAAAAGCTATCCAGGCATGACTGCTGTGGAAACACCCTTGCACAGAGGACTCTCGTGCACTCAGCCAGGTATCGGGAGAGCCTAGACTTCGGATCACATCCCCCCCACACAGGAAAGTTTCTCTACCATGGCCCTGAGCACACCCACCCCTCCCCAGACCCACCCAGAGTAGGGGAATTTCTGGAAGAGGAATCCCCCCACCTCACAGTGAGCGACTGTCCTCACAGTAGAGGCTCACTCCCTGATGAGCTCACTCAGGAGCTCCACAGTCCTGCCTTTTTTTTCTCTGGTGCAAAGACTAATTACAGGGTTATTGGTCCTCCCATTTGACGTACCAGTGGATCAGAAAAGGAAACAAACAAAGCAAAACATAAATCAAACCAGCTGAGTGCTCAGAATTATCTCACACAACCTCTTCCTGCAATCCGAGGGAAGGCAATGCCTTTAACACACTTGGTGTCCATAAGCCATGCCATGAGTAGCTGAATGAAGGAAGGAAGGTTCCGACATTCTCCCTTCACTCTCTTCGCCCCAGCATGTACTTTTTGAAACACTCGCTCTCAGATTGAACCCCAGCCAGTGGGTGAAAAGGGTAGTTATTTGCATGGAAACTTGTGGGGGCTTTGATTTCATTAATCCTATAATATATTGTAGCTTAGTAAGCCATAGATCTTATTCAAGACAACCAGAGACTTCTGGCTACGCAGCATATTCCCTTGCAAGCTGCATTTGTAAAATGTAGTTTACAAATTATCAAAAACAATCCATTTGGAAAATTTTCAGCTGCCATTTTGTTTAAAAATGGAGCACTCAAACTGAAATTAAATCTAAACTCAACCCAAACATCCTTTAACAGAGTACCCATGCTCCACCCAAGTCAATCAACTTTTTAAGTTGCCATGGAGCAGAGAGAAAATATGAAATACTGGGCAAGCAAGTTACAACAGAGCTCTCCCTTGTCCCTGGTATGAAAGACGACACTGCCCTGCTGGCAGCTGGCAGTTGACACTGTCTTAGTTTGGAGTCCCCCAGAAGCAGACACTAAGACAAGGATTTAAGTGCCTGTAGTTTACTTGGAATGTGATCCCCAGAAACACTGAGGGAGTGGGGAATCAAGAAAGGAGGGGAGAGAAAGTTAATAAAAGACCAAACTAACAGGCCACAATGGGTCACTGGGCTTGACTCACCGCAGGCCCTGAAGAAGGCAATGCGGACCCATCCCTCTGAGAGGCAAGGAAGCTGAGTGCGTATCCACAGACCTCCTTTTTCCCTTTGTTGAGGGTCCTCCTGGATGTAACTGCCCTTCAGGCCACCCCAACCAAGAGCAGGCAGGTGCCAGCTCTCCCCACTGAGCAGGGCTAGGCTGAGAGGAGATGGATAGGGCATCCGCAGCCTCTGCTCCAGGCCCTGGGAAGACTCGGACCTGCTGAGATCAAGGCATTTGTTATTTGAGATTCCCTCATGAATAAACATTTTGTATCATTTTTGTAACTTAAAAGTGTTTTGTTGTAAAAAAAAAAAAAAAAAGAAAAGAAAAAAAAAAGTTAATCTTGATCAAAGTACTCTCCCAAACATCCCCACGTTTGAACTGACAGTGTTCTATCCCAGACGCTGTCTTCTATGCCGCAACTGTTTGCTGATGGATGCAGGATGCTGAGGGGAAGCTGGTCCATGCCTCAGGTATGGGAGGCTATTAGTGCACCCTCTTCACTCGATGGTGCAAGGATCTCTTTTAGGACTCCTGTTGATCTGCTTCTGGAGATACATTTATGTCCTTACATCTGGATTTCACTTCCTGGCCAGGACTGTTTACTCCTCCCCACTAACTTGCTTTCTTACGTAAAACAGCATTAGGGCCTATAAAGATGTGTATGGTATATTTATAGGGCACTTTGTATGCTTATACATGTCAGGAAAAGCAAGAGGACTTTATTATCTCCACAATCAGTTGAAAAGATGACACGGACAGGTGTGAAATTCACTTACAGATAGCAAAGCAGAAGCTCACAGAAGTTAAGCAAACCCCGACACTGGTGCTGAGGCTGTCCAACCACTTGACTCACCAGGAATACCTTCCAAACGTTTAAGGGAAAAATAACATCAATTTTTGCACATTTTTTCCAAAGAATAGAAATCAAGAGAATAGCAGCCAGTTTATTTTCTGAAAGCAGCATATATTTCATGTCAAAATTCGACAAGCATGTTACTACAAGGGAAATTTACAGACTACTCTCTCCCATAGACATAGATGTTAAGATTTTAAACAACATGTTAACAACTGTTAATATAAAGCATAATACCTGTACTTTCTTTTTAAAAAATGATTTTCTTCTGTCTTCAATGTCAAGTTGATATTTCTTATTGCATCAATGAGCTACCAATGCTTTAATGAATTATAGTTTCTTTGATGAGAGGAAGCATATTATTAAAACCCATCAATAAATTTCCTATGCATAGTTTTTTGATGCATTTAAATATTACAATCTACATTTCTTCTGTTTCACCTTCTCCCAAGTCATTGACTAAGGGTATATGTTTGAAAAATATTGCCAATCTTGATTACTTTCTCCATCAGATCATGCAATGAAACTGAATCTGCAGAGAGATTGGAACTCTCACCCAATGAATAATACACTTGATGCCAGGCACACAGGTCTTAGCTTTTGACTTGAATGAGCTCTTGAAATTATCTTACTTTCTTTTTATTATAAACAGCACAATCCGTGACAAGTGAATTTTTTTCCACATTCAGATCAAATGTTTACTCAAGTCGCTGAGGCAAGCATTTAGGTCCTGCCAATTTCCATGTACTTACTAATGTGAATTTCTGTCAAAGCAGCTTTGTTTTTGACAAACCTCCCAGGTACCTCTTCTCTCCTTTGACCTTGCCCAACTCCACCCTACCTGTCCCACCAAACGGGTGGACTGTGTGTCTATCCTTCCTGCCCCACCATAGTTTACAGATTGAAATGAAGGCCAACTTGATTGGGTCATGTATCTATAGCTAAGTGTTGATCATGTTAAAACAAAAGCCTAGCTATCTTCCCTTCTCTCATTGCCTTATGGAAACACTTTGATTCTCATTTATTAGTTAGGTTGTATATAAATATCTTGTTGATGTTTGTAAACATAAAGTGCAACTTTTTTTCAGCAATAGGAAGTAGAAAGGAAGTAGGGTGCTGAATTAGCCTCAGTTGTCTAATGATGCGTGAAAATGCCACATTCAAATGAGTGAAACAACACCAAATATTCTGTGAGGCTAATTAGAAGAAACGTAGTACGCTTTCCCCACGGGGACTGCACAGGTATGGTGCATTTGAATCACAGATTTTGATCGAATCACAGATCAAAATCTCTGAGGCAGGACTTGTTACCATGAAAACAATATTTTAGACTGCTTGTGTGTGTGTGTTATCCATTGTCCCGCGAGTGTAAACCTTTTATTTATAAATATATGTACTATTTTTGAGATGATCATGGGAAATTCAGTAAGCCATGGGATATATAAACACTTTTTCCCCAAAATTTGATGCTTATTCGTTGATTTAATGGGGGTTTTTTTGTGAAAGATGAACCCTACATATTTTAGGTAACATTTGATAAGGTAGTATTCACCTCTACTGATACACTGGATGTAAGTTTCATCCACATCACAGATATTTCTACACGAAGAATGAATATAGAAACACTTCATAATATACATGTTATCCTTACACACAAAAACACATGTGAAATCATGGTAAGCACAGAGAATAAATTTTGTATTTGTATTGAGGAAACTACAGAACATTCTAAAACCTAAGGTCACAATTGTTTCTCCAAGACTAAAACTAACCCACAGAAAATCTTTGCAATATGTATTTGTATAAAATGATTATGTTTCTATGAGATCACCCATTTTAAATAAATCTAGAACTTAACTTTCTCCCATTAAAAATGCCAACAGTATTAGGTACTTTCTAAATTCAATGAATGTCTCAGAAAATCAAAGAAAATATATATATATCAAGAGTTATTCTGGAAAAGAAAATAAAAAAGAAGGTGCTAATGCTTCCAGAAAACAAGCATTGTATATGGCCATGGTAATTAAATTAATAGGAGTCTGATGTAACAGTAAACAAAAAGAGCAGGATGGAAAACTCATAGCCTAAACATGTTTGGAAATATTGTATATAATACAGGAATCCTGTCACACTGAAGGGGAAAAATGGAGATCATTTAGTGAATGATGTTGGGACAAATGAATAGCCAAATTGGAAACAATGCCACCTTCACAACAACACCAACATAATACAGATTAATCACTCAAACAAAAAATAAAAATGTAAAAGTACTATAAGAAACATTGGGATAATTATTTTATCATTTCAGAGAAGTTAAGGCCTTTAAATCTATGAAACAAATTTAGAGACCATAAAAAATGGTGAATTTAATTACATAAAAATAGTCACTATCAAATTACAACATTGTGATTTAAAAAAGGCAAAAGACAAGGTAGAAAAAGTATATTTGAAATTTACACCATAAAGAAAAGACTAATTTTCCTAACATATAAAAAGATTCTACAAAATAATGCAAAATGAGAAAAGGATATAAACGGTTGACTAAAGGTAAAATTCAAATGGTTCTTAAACATATGAAAAGCTCCTCAGTTTCATTATGAGAGACATACAAATAAAAGCTACACGGAAATTTATTTTTTTACCTATGAGATTAACAAAGATAAAAATGCTTGATGGTACACAGTTTCAGCAAATATATGCAGGAGCAGACACTTGCTGGTGAGAACATGAACTGGCCCACCCATCTGGAGAGCAATGACTGACCATATCAGTACTAATGACAATAAACATACCCACTGACCCACAAATTTCACTTTTAGAAATTCATCTTCCAGACATGTAGGAAATGGAGTATGTCAAGGTTACTCATAGAAACACTGGTTGTAGTAGCAAAATATTGGAAATAACCTAAATGTCCAATCAAGAGGGAACATTTCAGCCAGACGTGGTGGCTCACGCCTGTAATCTCAGTACTTGAGGAGGCCAAGGCACGCGGATCACTTGAGGTCAGGAGTTTGAGACCAGCCTGGCCAACATGGTGAAACTCTGTCTCTATCAAAAAATATAAACATTAGCTCGGCATGGTGGTATACGCCTGTAGTCTTGGCTATTCGGGAGACAGAGGTTGCAGTGAGCTGAAATCGCACCACTGCACTGCAGACTAGGCAACAGAGGAGACTCCATCTAAAAAAAAAGGGAGGGAATATTTCAATAAATTGTGTTAAATTCTGAAAATAAAATACTTTGCAACCATTTGGAGTGGGAAGGGAGGAATGAAACTTTATGTACACATGTAGAAGAAGCTCCAAGAAATACTGTCAAGTGGGAAAAGACAAGGTGCATAGTAGTACTTGTAGAACGCCTTCATCTGTGTTTAAAGAAGGGAAGATGGGATGCTGAGTGTGTATGTGCATGTGTCTCCTATATGCACAAAGCGTTTCTGGAGAGACCCACAGACAATGATCAGTGGTATCAGCTGCCTTTGTTGGATTCGTTCCATCTGAATAGATAGTGGCTGCTGGTAGCGAGGGGAGAATTTCAGTACAACAATTTCTGCTGTTTGAATTTCCAAATGTGAACACATGCTTATTCAACAAAGAAGTGCTTTTAAATGCATTGATTTTCAGGAATCTGTGAATAGTCAGTTATCTTGTTATGAATCCTAAACACCTGCTTTTAAAAATGAATACTTTTAAATATATGCTGCTATTTTATAAACATAAATACTACTACCAACAAAATAACAAAATAATTGCCATCCAAAAGCGTAGGTCACAGGATAACACAGTCATTTACTAATTTTGCAACTATTTCCTGAAGGCCTACCGTGTACCAGTCATTGCCCTAGCTTTTGAGGTCAACTAGCAGAAGACAAACCAGACCTCTCATCCTGCAGGTGACAGTATCGTCCTAGCTTCTCTGCTGCCTCATTGGCTCTTCCTTTGCAGGGTACTGCTCATCTCCCTGATAAACACTGCAGCACTGAGGACTCATGCTTCACTCCTAGGGATACTTTCCCTTGTGATCTCATCTGATCTCAGGTCTTTCACTGCCAGCTATATAGCAGCAACTCCCATTTCCTCCCAGTCCAGCTCTCCCTCCCAAATTCCAGATTCTGACACTGCTTGCTGTCTTCACTGGGATGCTGTATGAGCTCTCCAGGGCTGCCATAACAGTGTGCCTCAACCTGGGCAGCTGAAGTGACAGGTGTGTGTGTCTCATGGTTCTGTGGCTAGAAGCCTGAGATCAAGATGCGTCCGGAACTGGTTCCTCCTAACAGTTCTGAAGGAGAAGCTGCTCCACACCTCTCCCCTGGATTCCGGTGGTTTGTTGGTATCACAGCGTTCCTTGGCTTACAGAAGCGTCACCCCAACCCCTGCCTCCATTCTCAACTGGCTTCTTCCCGTGTGCATGTCAATGTCCAAATCCACACTTTTATAAGGACTCCTGTCATGCTGGATTGGTGACCACTTACTGCAGCAGGAACTCTTCTTAACTAATTACCTTTGCAATGACCCTATTTCCAAATACACTCACATTCTGAGGTAGTGAAGTACTCAGGGTTAGGACTTCACATACACATTTCTAAAGGACGCAGTTTAAAAGCATTTGTTTAATGATGCAGATGTTTAATGATAACACTCTGGCCCCTGCCCCTGCCCCTGCCAATTTCAGCCGCACTCATAGTCTCACGTCTCCATTGTGGACAAAACACGTCTTAAAGGTAGTCTTCACTCTTCTTTTAATAGGTAAAAAGGAACGGATGTTTAGATATGCTGAAACACCTGAATGATCACTGAACCACTGATTTCATTTTAATGCCACTCTTGAAATGTTTGGGCTGATATAAGAGCACTGCACAAGCAAGAGCTGACTCCACATCCAGTGTGCAATCCCACAGACAGGTGGTCCGGGGAGCCTCCTAAAACAACTTCTGTGTAAAAGCTATGTTTTTACAAAGATTCATTTCATTTTAGTAAATATTTATTGATAGTTTATTCAGCAGACACTGGAAATATAAATAGAAAGCAGACATGGCCCCTTTCCCCACAGACTGGTGTTCTGGTGTCTCCACACCCGGCAACCTTTAAAAAGCCAACACCCTCTGCATGTCTGGCCGTGGAGTCTGTCAGCGTGGAGGACAAGATCAGTGATAGAAGGAAATGGAAGGGCTCCATTCAGATCTGTCCGTTAACACCAACCCGCCATATCCGCTACAGAAAGGAGCAAAGTGGAAAGGCTGTCTCTCTCAGAGATGCCATATGGGCCTGAACATGGGACCTCACAGACGCAGAGAACCAGGGGAAGGCCCCATCAAAGAGACGCAGCTGACAGAAAAGACAGAAGCACGCTGAACCCCAACGGCGCGAGAAACGGGAGCACTCATCTTACCCGGGAAGATGGAATAACAGCGATAAATGGAAATGGAGTGTTCTTTTTCATCAAGGAAAGGCAGTATGAAGGAATCAAAGGGAGAATGTTAGCATTTACTGCATCAGTTGTGTTTTCCTCTTCCCCTTTCTCCAGCTGTAAAGGCAAGAAGGGTGCAGCTTTGAGCATAGACAGCTAAACCTTTACGGGGACTTCCTTAAGCAGCAGCTCCACAAGCGGGCAGACACCGGCATGCCCTGAGGCACAGCTCCAGTGCCGGGGCTCGGGTGTCCATCCGCTCACCTCTCAAAGGATGTATCTATTCCATGTTGGACTTTTGATTTAAAATGTTAAGAACAAGAATATTTACCAAATTTAAGATTTTCAAAGAACTCCCACATGTGCAGTCTTATTTAGTGATGCCCATTTCACTTTTGCCATATGAAAAACTAATGTTGAAAGTATTTAGGTAGATAGGCAGGGCATTGTGGTCATGCCCGTAATCCCAGCACTTTGGGAGGCCGAGGCAGGGGGATTACTTGAGGTCAGGAGTTCGAGACCAGCCTGGTCAACAGGTGAAACCCTGTCTCTACTAAAAATACAAAAATTAGCCAGGCGTGGTGGTGTGTGCCTCTAATCTCAGCTACTTGGGAGGCTGAGGCACAAGAATCCCTTGAACCCAGGAGGCGGAGGCTGCAGTGAACCGAGATTGAACCATTGCACTCTAACCTGGGCGACAGAATGAGAATCCATCTCAAAAAAAAAAAAAAAGGTATTTAGGTAGATAATCCTTAGGGTCACAGGTTTGAAGTTCAAAGAACTATGCAATCTGGTTTAGAGTAGCCAGTAAATGGCAATATGTAAGGGGGACAGGTATGTGCCCTTTCTTCAGTGTTTAAGTGTTCTGCTGATGAGCAGAGCTGCTCTCCATCTTGCCTTGGTGGGAAAAGGCTCTGGCCAGAGTGATGACACCATGACACCATCATAGTGGCTAGCAGGGTGGCACATGCAAGTCCTTTGGGGAACTCAGAAGGGGAAAGTCTTAGCCTTGCCTGAAGAAGAAGCAGGAGATCTGCAGAGGAGCCGCTGCTGAGGTGGAGTTAAGAAGATGAGTGTTGAGTTGAGTCTGACAGTGACAGAGGAAAGTGCCCAAGGGGTGGGGTCAAAGGAGCAGCGGGACACAGTCCAGGAGGGCTGGTTTTGTCTTTTCCCAGCTCTGCATGGATGCTGCTGGGAGAAGCAATGGAGAAGACAGGCAGGTCGGGTCTTGTGCCCAGCATTTGTTATGCTGGAGAGCTTGAAGGACCATAGGGGAATTTTATTCAAGGGATAGATATGGCCAGATTTGAGTGAGTTTGTTGTTGTTGTTGTTGTTGTTGCTGTTTTGCAGAGACTAGTATGACATTGGGGGGCATTGAGGGAGACGGCGGGCAATGGAGGAGGGATGTCTAGGGATTTCTAGCCCTCCTGTACCTGTAGCTCAGTTGTTCTCCACTAAGTGTATTTTAGGTGCATTCCTCCCTGAGCTCTAAGGAGCCTTGTCTGTCCATGTGGCCCCAGAGCCCTCCAAATCCTCATTAAACGGAGTTGGCGAGAGATTCAGCCTCTCAAAGGCTGATAATGTCAATCATACAAGAAGTGGAATCTCATTTGATTTTGTAACTCAGCTTGGATTATTTTCTTAATACCTCTGCTGTCTTTCTCCCTCCTCCTTTGTGGTTAGTCATTCATGCTGCTGTTTAAATTATACGAATTAAGAATTATTTGGCTCCATTCCCTTCTGAGAGCCCTGTGGCAGGGCATTATTTAAAAGCACATATTAGGACTGGTGCCATGATCTGCAAACATGCCTGGCGGTTGAGTTCAGGCTTTTTCATGTTGCAGCTTACAAAGTTAATCACTTTGAACAGTGCAATGCAAGGAGGAAGTGCCTGGCGGACTGGATCATTTGCACAGGGGTGAACTTCTCCCCACTGACATTTCCAGAGGAACTGCCAGGGCAAGAGAGGATTTGAGAACTGGACCACTGGACACCTTGACTAATAGCAATAAAGTTAAAGGAAAACAACCTTACTGTATGAGTATTATGCTTGGTCTCTGCTAGAGTACTACCATGAGCAGTGTTTCTGTAAGGATTTATTTTCCAAACAGCAGTATGCAATTAATCAATAGGTTTGCAAATTGTTAGGAATTCCCTCTAAATCCAAAACTATGAAAAATACCACATGTGATGCAGAATTCCTCTGTAATTAGTGGAGTCCTACATTTCCTGGAGCAGCATAATTTCAGGAATGCTAGGAAAGGATCACCTGTTCCTTGCAGTCTTAAATTTCTTTTGTAAAAATGCATCCAACTGCAGAAAGGAAGAACTAATGAGTCCCACAAAGCTCAAGCTTGTTTACAGTCTCTAAGTATCTACATATTTATGGAATACCTAGTGAATATGTTAACAGCGAGATTGAAATAATTCATATGAGGCAGACATACACATCTATTATATAGTCCAATGTAAAGTATTTTCAAGATTAGCAAAATAAATGTTTTCCCTACCCCACAAGGTCACCTTACTCTATAGGATTCAGTGGAAGTTGACAATAATCAACCTACTTCTGTGCTAGCTTCAATGTGGTGTTGAGGATAATTTTCGAGTTGGAACATTTCATTTACAAATGACTTCTAGGATAACTGATGTTCAAGCCACAATCCAGTTTATATCTCAGCATAAAACTGGAGGTCAGAGTTGGAAGTTCTTTCTCCCATGGCTCACCTCACATCCTAAATAAGGAATCTCTGTTGCCACAGGAAGTGATGACCAGACCCCTTGTTGATCCACCCTGGACCTGTACTCTTTATAACAAACCCTGTTGTTCTAAGCCATTCAGTTTTTCACATGATTTGCTATTAGATCAAAGTTTAGCATATCCTGACTGATACATCCCCACAGCATAGAGTTATTGAGGGTCTGTAGAAGCTTGGAAGAAGAGTCTATTAGATTAGATAGAGTGGCTGCTGCTTCATTGGTAGCCTTGCTCCACAGTAGGAACAGTGTCTGGGTGCACTGGGGTGAACAGTGTCCTTCGTAAGTGATCAGTGTAAATATGCATCCTTTTCATACCTTTCAAATACTTGGCACTTCTCTCGCCAGGTTGTGGATGTTTACTCTCTGCTTTCCACCCCACTGCTGGGCAGTCTCTCATTCCCTCTCATCAAATAGCTACTTAACCAGAAATGGCATTTCTCAGTGTCACCACCATTCCCCCCACACATCTGTCCTTCTCAGCGTAGTCTCGACTTCACTCTGTTTCACATGCTTCCCCTCAGTGTTATTATACAAGAGATGAATGGATGGTGCATTGCAGGCTGAGGAGTGAGGACCAGCATCCCCAGAGCTGCCTGGGTTGCAGGGCTGTGGACACACAGAGACCACAAAAGGAGGTGATACTATTAAATATTTTAAGGAGATAGATAAGGTCATACAATTATTGCTTTTCATATCAATGAACACTCCGAGGTTTACCAAGGTTGTGAGTTTCCAACTAATCAAAACTTTCCTGAATATTAAAATGCACACAACGTAACAATATGGAATTGTATTTGGCTAGCTTAGTGTCTGGTACAAAGTAGGTGCTCAATAAATATGGAATGCATGGATGAATTTCCACTCCGATGCTTGATTACTGTCTTATGTTATTGTCATTGGAGGTATGATACCCTAAACAAAAAAGTGAACCATCCTTGAAAAGAGGATACTTTATCTGTGGTGTCCCCATAGCAAATTGACACACCTAGCAAACAATAGGTACTCAATGAGTGCTCAATGATTTGAATCAAGGCCTCTCTTAACTTTTTTGCATGTCTGTCTAAAGTAAATACCATATTCCATACCATTTTGCGCTCAGTATAAAACCATCAGCATGGAGAATCCTCTTCAGGAAGCAACTATTCTGTAAATAACCACCCTCTCCCCACTTTGAATCTCAAATTTTCCAAAGTTTTATACCTACAGTGGCTTGAATACCATTGCTCATTTCTTGTTTGATGACAAGATAATGTCAGAGGATTCATGATAACTCTTATGCTCAAAGGACTAGGAAAAAAATCACTCTCCATTACACTTTGGAGAATACATAAAACTCAGTGGCTTTTAAATTAATCATTTACATCTAAGAGGAAATATCATGGAGAAAACAGAGTAGAAAAAAGATAAGCAATTTCCTTATATATTATGCCAATAAAGCATATTTTTTAAGAACTAGGATTGAATTATAATCTTTCAGCAGAATTTTCAACAGTTCTAAAGAACAAAGGTAAGAAAAGTTTTAGTAATTCTGGGCTTAACTGTTCATACCTTTAAAAAAGAAATATACTAATGGGCCACATGGGGAGGACAGGAAATAGAGGAACGTCATTTCTGCAGAAATTAACATAATACTTTTTTCATTTCATGAGAGATAATTGGCCAAGCCAACAGCTGCAGGAAAGAAGGCTGTCCTTCTTGTTTGGTAAACAAACTCATTCAAAGCAAGGGCTTTTCTCATTTCTCAACCAGGAGCAGATTCTGGCTGTGCGAATCCCACCCACAACGGGTGGGGGCCTTCCTGAGGCCATGAGGACACCTCTCCCAATACTGATTGTTTTTGTGCCTGCACACACAAACACAAGTAACTTCCCGTGTTACTCACCTGCAAGTCACCCATCCCGTACAGCACGCATCTGATGGTGCCTGTCGTCTGACTCACTCACGCTTGCAAAGGAGGAAATAGAGGCCCAGAAAACTTCCAGGAACTACCAAAGCCATGGAGCAAGTTAGGAGAAGGTCTGAGAGCAGTACCTTTGCTCTCTACACTCCAATTCCTCTGCAGAAAACCTTCTTTCCTTGGGGGTAATCCCACCAGTTAACCTACATCTGTGTGCCTCTTATTTGAGCACTGCTCTCCTTGAACGAACGGAGAGCTCTCTAGCCTAACTTTGCCATCCTCTCAGGATTGCATTAGATGGGGTTGACAGCTGTAACCTTCAAATCCCAGGCTTGGCCAGACCCGGGTTAAAACCACAATGGCATAGCCACCTTTGACTGTGGAACCAGGTACAAAGCATATATGGTTTTTAAGTGCCTATTTTAAAAGCTGTTTCATTTTATGTGTCCCATTCTTGGCTCTGAAAAGAAAGCACAGCGAGCCCGCGAGGCAGGGCTGGAGGCCGTGGGCACAATCTGTGCAGCGTTCAGCGCACAGCACGCTTCAGCAGAGCGAGTTCCAGGGGCAGTCGGACGCTCGAGGGGGCCGCAGAGCAGCTTCCCATTCCCCCTGCGAGAATCACATAACCCAGAGCCCCGGATCCCATCTCAATTTGCTCCAGAGACAAAGTGTTAGCTCTGTCCAAGGACGTCCCCTCAAAAACCTGCACACGCCACAACAGCCTGGGGCCCCCTGCGTCCTTCTCAGTGAAGTGTGACACGGGCTACACGTTAATGCCTTTTAAAGCTGCTTTCCCTCCTGAGCAGGCCAGGAAAATGTTCACGCAGCAGGGTGGAGGGCGAGGGAGGCATGGAAATTCTACCTAAGCGGAAAGGCACTTCGAGATGAGCCTTTGCCTGCCCCTCCCGGACGCTGTCCTCCCCTCGCACCTTCACTTTTCCTCGTGCCCTTTTAATCCCTGCCCGGGGGTGCTGCCTGTTCATTGCTCCCCTCTGTTCTGTGGGCCTGTGTCCCTCGCTGCTCTTCTGCGAGCCCTCCTCTCCTCATCCCTCCTGATGAGCGGCCACCCGGGTTTATGCACATGCACGCCAGTCAAGTCTGCTTCTAGAAATCTTCCGTGTGTGTGTATGTGCGTGTGTGTGTGCGTGCGCGCGCCTGATATCAAAGCAGCAGCCTAATACTCTAAGAGCGACTTCTTGTTGAGTGCAGATTTCAGACAGGAAGCACTACACATGGTTGTTGTGCCCCTCAGTGCGGCTTCTTCCCAAGCCCTGTTTCAGACGCACTTGCACACCCTGGCCCTGGGAGTGTGGCCTCGTCCCGTTCCAAGACAGAACCGGAACATCCAGAGGGACCCGCCTGCAGAATGCACACAGGGTTGGGGGTGGGGACTGCCCTGTCCCTCCTGCGGTTTAGGGGTGAGGCTGAGGTACCAACATAGGAAGCTTATGAGAAAAATGTCCCATCCCACCCCACCACACCTCAGGAAACTGACGATGATCTGCTGGAGAGACAGGCGCTCTGGGAGAGCTGCAGTCATGGTGAGGGACACAGAGGAGGGAGGACCACAGAGCAGGGAGGTCGCTGACTCTGAGTCCAAGGCTGTGCAGGGAAGGTGAGGTGACCTTCCTGCTCATGGTTAGGGGACAGCCAAGAGTTGAGTTGTGCGACCCTCGACTTATAGGTTAGAGAGTGTGCGGGACGAGGTTGTAGGTGGGCAGAGTCACCTTGTGTGCAGCCACAGAACCTGGCTCTGAACTGGGTCTGCAGGCTCCAGAGCCCGTGTTCTTATTGCAGTGTGGGTAGGGCCCCCAGCCTCCTTAAATCGCACTTCCCTCTGGCGTGCAACCTCAGGAGTTCAGGGAGAACTTAATGGCCCATGAAAGCTGATGATGATGAACTTCTAAAAGAGACTGATCTCAGATTTTTTTCTCAGCATCCTATTCCAAAATTTACCAATCAAGCTCTTGATTGTATTCAGATGAAGCCTCTAGAAGTGCTCTGGTGATTTTCCAGAATATTTTCTTAGATATATGGAATGACAGAGGAAACGCAAATCATTGTTCCTTGACTTATTAGAGAAAAGTAAAGATCACTCAGCTTCATCATGTAAATGTATTTTTGAATGAGAGGAACTTAATTTATTTTATTGCATTGCTTAGCTATGTCTTCAATAAGAACTGGCTTCTTAGATCCGTGAGCATAATTTACATGAAGTGGTGGAAAACTAACCTAACTTTATGTATATTTGGACTACGTGACTGTAAAACTTGTTTAAAGTTAACTTGGTCATTAAAAATATCATTGGACAAAATGTCTTTTCTCTCTAAACTCCACTGTGCCAAGATGTTCAGCCAGTGTTGCTGAGTAAACAGAGTTAACTCATGCCACTGATCACCTCCGATGCGTGGATTTGCTCTTCACAGATTCCATTTCTCCTTAGAATGCATTGTCCCAAGAAGCTTCCTCCTTCAAATCCAGATTTTCTATTTGATCTGTGTAAACATTGCTTGTTGCGTGTAAATGGACATAAATATTCAGGAAATATATTCCCTGAATTAAGTTCCTGATGAAAAATTGGTTTACAGAATGTAATTACGTTTCCCTCTTGTCTTAAATTCTTTATTCAGAATTAGAAATCAGAAAAGGAAGAATAAATAAATAAGTAAATAAATAAGAGATGATATTCATCCATTTAGCCGTTCAGCCAACAATGAGTATCTAACATTTGAGAGATTCTGGGGATAGAAAAAAGAGATACATCATAATTTCTGCCCTCCGAAGGTCTGCAGTCTGAGGAAGTGAGCCAGTTGCAACAATGGGGGTAATCAATACAGAGCCTGCTCCATGGGAAATGATCATGTCAACAGAGCTTGGAAACAGAAAAGTAGGTAAGGCACAGGAAAGTCCCCCCAAATGGCACCTCACCAACATGGAGGGATTTGGGAAGTCTGCTTTGGAGAGGTTACACCAAGCTCAGTTTGTAAGGGTGAATCACAATTAACCAGGGCAAAAAGGTAAAGAATGAACCACCTACTGGTAGAGAAAAACAGATTAAACAACATTTTGGGGGAACTTTAGGCAGCTGGGTATAGAGTTGAAAAGAGGTGGAAGGCACCCCCATGGCATTGGCCGCATGTGATGGTTTCAGCAGAAAGTATGGGAAGGTTCCGGGGTAGTGTGAGGCAGCGAGGAGGACAGACCAAGGGCACCATTGGAACAGACGGAGTTCATGTTTGCAGCTGTTACTGTGGATTCAGGAGAAGTGACACAAGTGAAATGAGGCAGCAAACTAGAGATACAAGTGACAGACAGATTGAAGAGCTTTGGAAAGATGTAGGATCTTCTCTAGGTGAGTGTCAAATGTAGACATTAAAGTATTAATGTATCTTTTCAGACTTCTGATGCCAAATAATGAATAGACCCATTCTTGCACCTGCCACCAAGCGCAACTGTGAACCCAGGATTGCTCTTGAGGTGACCCCAGGAGGACTCTGGGATGAGGGGAAGGCAAGTGTGTCCAAGACCCGAGAGGAGCAGCACAGTGCCAGGTCTCAATCCCCACCCAGCAAGGACGGCCACCAGTCATGGTTTCCACCCCAACCCAGCACCAGCAGGTCCTCAGATGGCTCATCCTCTAGATGGAGCAGAGATCCTCCAACAGCACCAGGGGAGCCACTGACAGGGTCCCATCAGAGCCCCACCAGAAATCAGTGCCCAGGAGTCTACTCACCACTAAGCCTGAGATGCCCCTTCCCTGCTGAGACACACAGGAGTGAGAGGTAGAACCAGAAAAGGAGCCTGCCACAGCAAGCAGCTGCTCAGAGAGACTGTTGCCAAAGGTCTGGGATTCTCCTGCCCTGACCAGAGGCACGGGGGCAGCCCAGGACACAGCCACATGGATCCCACCACATACTTCTCCCACCAAGAGCCTCCTGGTGGCTGGCCTGGGGAAGCCTTTCCCGCTGCACAGGCCACACTAGCAGCCACCAGTGGGAGCCCCCAGGGAACCAGAAAAACCAAGCAGACCAAACAACACAACAAAGACTCTAAAAATTAAGCTGCCATTGGAACCACAATCCACAAAAATACCCAAGATTGTGTACTGAACCTAAACTGGGTGACTTCCTGCTAAAATATAAGATTTAAATAGGGCTCAGAGATTTCTAATATAATAGACAAAATGCTCAGTATACAACTGAAAATCACCTGTTATACCAAGAACTAGGAGATTCACAACTTGAATGAAAAAAGCCAATAAACTGATGTCAACAGTGATATTAATCCAATGTTGAAATTGTCCAACAAGGTTTAAAAAAAAGCATTGTAAAAATGCTTCAATAGTCACCTACACATTCTCTTGAAACAAATGAAAATATATGAGAGCTCACAAAGAAATAGAAGCTATAAAAATAATCAGATGGAAATTATAAAGTGAAAAATACAATAAAAAATTAAAATTTGCTAGACAGCTTAAACAACAGAGTAGGAATCATAGAGTACATAATCAGTGAACTTAAGGAAATAACAAAGAATTCACCCAACTTGAACAACAGAAAAAAAGAACAAATAAATGAATACCGTCTTTGATAGCTGAGTGAAAATAACAAAAAACTGACATTTTATATTATCAGATTATCAGAAAGAGAATAAGAAAACTGTAACTGAAAGAGTATATGAATAAATAATAACTGAAAACTTCACAAATGGGTGAAAGACATAAACCTACATATCCAAGAAGCTGAACAAGTCCCAAACAGTATAAACCCAATGAAATGCATACCAAACACATCATAATTAAACTTTTGAAAACTAAAATCAAAAGTCAAATATTGGAAGAAGCTAGAGGAAAATGACACATTCCTGTAGGAGAACACAAAGTAGAATGATAGCACGTTTCTCATTGAAACCATGACAGTCAGAATGAGGTGACAGTATTTTTGTGCTCAAGAAAAGAGTTGTGAAATTCTAATTCTATATATGAGAAAACGATCTTTTAGGAATTAAAGGAAAATAAAAGCATTCTCAGATAAATAAAACAAGAATTTGTTGTTACTAGACCTAACCTTAATGAATGGCTAAAGGAAGCTCTTCAAACACAGAGGAAATGACGACAGAAACAATCTTGGAGAATGAGAAAGGAAGAAGGAACAATGGAAAGATGAAAAATACGGGTACATAACATGAGCTATCCTTTTTCTTGTGAGTTTATGAATCATAAGTTATGACTAGAGCAAAACATATAGCAACATCTGATAGTCAAAGCAGTGATATGTAAAAGTGGGGATGGTAAAGGGTCTAATACGAAAGTGAAGTTTCCACATTTCATTTGAAATAGTAAGATGCTGACACCAGTAAACTATTATAAGTCACATATGTATATAGTAACCACCACAGAAACCAGTATTAAAACCAAACAGAGATGCAGTTTTATAAACAAGCAGTATAAACAAATCAAGATAGAATCCTGGAAAAAATTTAACTCACAGGAAGGCAATACAAAATAAGCAGGAGAAGAGAAACCAGCAGAAATAAAGAGAAAATAAAAAATGGAATGATGAATTTAACTACCAACAAATAAATAATTACCTTAAATATAAATGATCTAATATGCCAATTAAAAGATAAAGATTATCAGAGTAGATACAGATACAAGTCCCAATTACATACGACTTAAAAGAAAATATAATCCAATAATATAGGTAAGTTAAAAACAAAGGATGGAAAGACATGTGCCATATAAACATTAATTTTTAAAAATCAGGAGTTACTATATTAATATCTAATAAAGTAGACTTCAGAGCAAAGAAAACTAGAGGCAGAGAGAGACATTAATAAGGATGAAAGGATCAATTCATCAGGAAGACTTAACAATTATAAACATGGACACACACAAAATAAAAACTTTAAGACTAGTAAAGCAAAAACTGTAGAGCTGACAGGAGAAATTAATAAATCCACAACTCTAGTTGGAGACTTCAAAACCTCACTTAGCAACTGATAAACTACTAGATGGAAAGTCAACATAATCCATAACAAAAAAAATTTGATAAATAGGACCACATCAAAATTTAAAGCTTTTGTTTATAAAAATCCTTATGAAAGGAATAAAATGACAAGCTACAGACTGGGAGAAAATATTTGCACATAGCCAACAAAGAAAAAGTATCTAGAATATGCAACAAATTCCTAAAACTCAATGGTAAAAAGTCAAACAATCCAGTTAGACAATGGGTAAAAGACATGAACACACATATCCCTAAAGCAGATTTATGGGTGGTTAAAAAAAAGCACATCTAAAAAGATGTAGCCTCATTAGCTCTCAGGGAAATGAAAATGAAAATCATAGTGATGTGTCACCTATCAGAATGGCTAAAATCTGTAATTATTTCACTAAAATTTTCAGTTAAAATAAAAACAGTTTCAGTCCTGTAACACAAAAACGAAATTTATAGTTGAAATGTGGAACACCTTGTTGGGGTTACTCCAGAAAGAATCAAGGATAGAAAAATATACAATATCCTAAAGGAAGAAGTTGAGGGAGGAGCAGTCATTTTGCCTTTTGGTGGACGGCTCTGGATGGCGGAGTTTAAATGCTCAGCTGAAGGGGACTGTCCTCAGCAATCTCCTTTCTTGGATCAGAACTAGCTAAGATTCCCTAACAGTGCTGACTCTGGTGAAGAGGTAGAGAGGTCCCTACTTGAGTTGAGTTTATGCCAAGTTATTAAGGGCCATTTTCTGGAAGGCTTCTACGTACTGTTTTCAGAGAAACAGCCAGAGTCACTCGGGTCTTTGAAATGTTGTCAAGGGTCCTACTTTGGACAACATGAGGTTCTGAGCACCAGGTGAGGACGCTGATCAGGAGACAGGCTGCAAAGCCCTATTCTACAAAGAATAGGTAAGAACTGGAACTGGAAGTGAAGTCCCTTGGATACTTTTTGGCTTTCCTGTTTCTGTAATCTGATGGTTAATAAAACTGGTTGGGGAATAAATATCAAGAAGACAGCGAGCTCACAAGCATTCACACGCTTGCCTTCCTGGAGTGCTTTGGTCTCCAAACCCAGATCCTCATAACAACCAAAAAACAAGACCAAAATATAATTAAAGTGGACGCAGAGATTTTCTAACATCCTATAAAGAACATGGAGGAAATATTTCAAGCACCAAAAAAACTCGCAAGGTAAATAAGAGTATTTGCTTTCAACCCCCATTTTTCTTTTCCTATTATTAGTCGCAGTGCATAAAGATAATTCCAAAACTTTATTTGTATAATGTAGTTGGTTTACCCAAATGTGAGGGTGTCTCATTCAGCATATTTTATCAACCAAAATATGTAAAAGTCTACAATATTTGCACAGAACAGAACCACAGTTTGTGGAAGATATTTCTTCAGTTTGGGGCCTGGCTGTTAAATTTTCTCCCCAGTTTTTTCTCAATTTTCTGTTTATTGTACCTAGCTCTATCAATTAATTTCCCATAGATGTAGGTAATGAAAAGACATGTAGGTAATGAAAAGAAAAGTCATAACTTGGTGTCTTCATTATTGAGGAAAATGATGGTGATTGAATTGAATGAATCTCTCATTCAACCCAGGGGCAATGTATTCATTTGCAGCAATTCTGATTGCTTTATTCACCTGTCCCAAAAAGGACAACACATCGGAAGGGAACTTAAAAGTGGCCCCAGGGGCTACCTTCATCGAGATCTACAATGATGCCACCTTGCTGTGGGAGCTAAATTGGAAAGCAGCCTTTACTCCAGATGCATCCTGCTTCCAGGCTCAGGACAGGTTTTTAGACAGCTGAACTAGAAAGTAAGCAGTTGTCTCTAGAACACCAGCAGTCCCATCTGCAGCCCTGAGCCTGCCTCTACTTTGCCTCCGACCACACTGAGCACTGCCTCTCCTCTCAGTGTCTAAACACTGTCTGCATGCATTCCTGTCTCCTTTGGTTGGAACCCAACTTCCTTTACTGGGAGAAATTACACCAGGTTTCACTGTGTCTTCCCAGTATCACTCCAAAACTTTTAGCACTGGAAATTTTACATAAACACCTGCACTCAGAATTTTACATTTTATGCAATTAATTTAGCATACACTTAACTGAGTCTCTTAGAAAAATATTCCTGTGTTATTGCACTTTAAATGGCAATTCTAATGTTTACATCAAAGCCCCTTTTAAAGAATTTCCAGTGAGCATGTGTGTGTGATATCTTGAGTGTCAGGAACTCCTTCCCTATGTCTTTGCTGTCCCGTCAGGCTCACAGGTACCAACAAAATCCTAATAATGTGTCAGTGTTCTTCACAGTCAAAGGAAGAAGGAGGATTGGTGTCAGTATCATAAGATCCACAGAGTCGCAAGCCTACTCCATTTCATGCTTAGGGACACCAGATTTTTTCAACTTTGAACAAAAATGAAGCAATGGAAATGGAATCATACAAGAAGTGAATTTTGTTGCAGAATGAGCTAATGACAATGCTTGTCCTGTGTAACCTGAGATATTTATGATTTTTCTCCTTTTAGGAATTTTAAGCAGGTCTGCTTGTTTCTTTTCCTCTGGAGCTTGGCGCTGCTGCCCATGATCACAGTCCTTCTGCACACACTCCCTTCCTGTACAGTCCCCGCCACCTGTGACAAATGCTGTTCAACTTCTTTACAACTGTAAGCAACAAATAAAAATATTTAGAGTCACCTCGAGTCTTTTTCAATTATTTTTTTAAAAATGAGAGAGAGGTGGGGGAGGAAGAGATCCATAAACCTCGGGACAATCGTCTTTCTATTTCTTGGAAGCCTGAGATTTGTTCATGAAACATGGAGATCCACCTGAAGTCTCTTGAAGTCTTCCCTGCTGCCCACTGTATCCTCTTACATCCTTCTCTTCTGTCAGAATTGCACTGATTATGATTCAGACTATACCCACATTTACAACTGATTTTAGAAGTTTTAACTAAACAGAATCTCAGTTCTCAGTTTTCAGAAAAATTGTTATTGTATGATATCAAGCAGTGTAGTCAGAATTCTATTTTTTTTTTTTTTTTTTTTTTTTTTTTTTTTTTTTTTTTTGAGACGGACTCTCGCTCTGTCACCCAGGCTGGAGTGCAGTGGCTGGATCTCGGCTCACTGCAAGCTCCGCCTCCCGGGTTTACGCCATTCTCCTGCCTCAGCCTCCCGAGTAGATGGTACTACAGGCGCCCGCAACCTCGCCCGGCTAGTTTTTTGTATTTTTTACTAGAGACGGGGTTTCACCGTGTTAGCCAGGATGGTCTCGATCTCCTGACCTCATGATCCGCCCATCTCGGCCTCCCAAAGTGCTGGGATTGCAGGCTTGAGCCACCGCGCCCGGCGTAGTTAGAATTCTTAAGAAATGAAAGACAAAAGATTCATAAAATCATAAAAAAAGAAACAGATGTTAACACCCTTCCACTGTCAAACTGGTATGGATCATTATGTTAGTCCTACAAACTCAGATTCTCTCAAAATTGAAATAAGTTCCCATCGCTTTGTTTCTCTTGATGCTTGGGGAGAAATTGTCCAATATTTCTAGACATGGGAGGAAAGAACAGCTGTCTGAAGCCCAGAGGGACATGTAGTGCTGAGCTTCTCTTTTTAAGTTAACAGGAAAATTACACCACTGGAAACTGACTTCAGCAGCATGCAAGATAACATCACAGAGATCCAACTTGCTTTAGGAGAAACCAAGGTAAAAATGTTTCCAAAACAGTTTCCTTCATTTTAGATGGATGTAGGACTGCTATGCCTGTAGTGAAGCAGAAAATGAAGTTAATAATGAGAAAGTTAAAACAAAGATTAAAATGACCCAACAAGGGCATATGGTCCCGAATGTGTGATAATATTTTGCGGATGTGGAGACTCAGATGAGCTGTTCAGGCAACTCAGGTCAATATGGGCTTCCATCCAATGGCATTTGGACATCAGTCAGCAGTCACTCTCATGTCTCCATGGTATGCCCACCAACGGACTAGACCTTGGATTCCAATATTGCTCCAGAAATGAAACACTGCAGGCTTCATGCCACATAAACCTTACTGCAGAAGTAAAAGAGTCAGTTGAACAGCCTAGCTGCCCACCACATGCCAAACACGTTCCTGGGCACCAGGGCACAAAGGTAAACAATGCTGGCTTCCTATTTTAGGAGAACTCACAGTAGGATTGAATCCACAGTAAGCCTGGAGGGTTATGATTGGGTCCCTAGGAAAGAATCGGTGTGGGGACTTCCATAGATACCCTCAGAGCTGAAAATCACCTTCTTTCTCTTGCACTTTCCAGAATAGAAACTAAAAAGGAACGTGAAGCTTCAAAACACAGATACACACTTTTTTCCTCTGATGGATCTGAGGGCATCTTTCCACTGCCTTGGAAGTGGAAATGGACATAGTACTTGTACAGGGACCAATCTTAGGGTGGAATAAAGAGCAGGCCTGGGAAACTTGACCCAGCCAGTCTGGGGACCACTGACACCCAAGTGTACACAGTACCAGGAAAGGCCTGACAAAAGGCGGGTGCACCTCATCTCTGGTCAGTGGTCAGGCTGTCCGATGCATGGGAGGATGTTTAGCAGCATCCCACGATGCTTTCCAGAATCAATTCTGACGACCCAAATGTCTCCCAGCAAGGCCAAGTGTGCCCAGGGGGCAGACTTGTCCTGGCTGAGAGCCCTTGGCTCAAGCACACGGCATTAGGCCTCTGAAGTCACTATGCTGATGGACCCCAGTCAAGCTGGCCTGGAGAGGACACCATGGGGACTTGCCTCTCCCTCCTATCCCACTCTAAAGTGAAGAAAAGGCTATGCCCTGACTGCTGCCGGCAGCCATCTGCCCCTGCAAGCTGACCAGCTCCACCTGCCGGGTAGCAACGCTGAGGCAGCAAATCAGGCAACAGGAAATGACCTGTGGACACCCGGGAATGCTGTCCAGTCTCTCTAGTTCCCGTTACGTGAGGTGAGGGCATTTCTTGGTCAAGCCAGTTTGTGTAAGCAAGTCCTGTCACTTGCTGGTGGAGCCATATTAAATGATGAGTGGTAAATCCAAGGAGGGCCATGGCATGCACGGGTCTGTGTCAGTTGGATGGGTCTGCAAAGGCTGGATTCACCCAAGGCCAAGGCTCTCCATCTGTGTCCAGCCTCTGCCAGACTCAATGTTTAGCAGGCAGTGCATCCCAAACCTCCCCCAACCCCCAACCTGAGTGCCTGGCACCCTTTACAAACCTGCTCCTCCTGGTCTTCCCCATCTCTGTAAACAGCAGCTCCATTCTGCTAGGTGCTCAGGCCACACACACATGACTCCTCTCTCTCCCCAATGCTGCTGTCTCATCTTCAAAATGTATTTAGAATCCTTGAACCAAGCTCCCACTTTGGGCCAAACCAACATTGTCTTTGTTAAGTCTATTCCTAAAGCCCATAAATAGTCTCCCTCTACCCGCAGAGCAGCTTCAGTGACCCTGCTGAAAACACATGTCACTGAATACAATGTGATATTTCAAATAGACAAGAGAACAAAAAAGAGACACTAGTGAAATAACTAGTGAAACCTCAACATCTGTAGTTAAGTCAGTCATAACCAACGTTAATTTCTTAGTTTTGAAAAATGTACTGTGCTTACATAAAATATGTACATTAGAGGAAGCCAGGTGAAGGGTTTATAGTAACTCTCCATAGCTCGTTTTATAACTTTTCTGTAAATCTGAAATTAATCCAAAAGAAAAGTTTTAAATATTAAAAAGAATGTTACATAATGACACTTCTTTGTAGAGAGTTCTCCAGCACCACCTCATAGATGCAGAATCAAGACCCAGTCCCTCACAGTCACGCCCAAGGCCTCTTGCAGTGTGGCCTCCATGTCCATTCTGACCACATCCCCCACTGAGGCATGCTGCTCCAGGCACAGTGGCCACTCCTGCACTTCAGTAGCCAGGCTTGCACTTGCACGTGGTGGTGTCTCTAGCAGCTGCAGGAAAGGAGCTGCAGATGGAGAATAGAGAAGGCAAGAGAAGGGAGAGGATGCTTGAGATGTGCAAGATGTGCAAGTGAAGTTGGCTCCCTGTGGAAGCAGGCCTCCCTGTTACAACTGTATACACTCTGGTACGGGAGGGAATCTGATCTGATTCCACCCCTCCTTTCCCCCTGTTGACGGCATGGGCTTGTGCGCTTGCGTCCTGCATTCAACGACTGGTGAACTCTGTCGACTTTAGGAAACCTAGGCAAGTCCCGCTCCAAAGTACTCTCTTGTCTCCCTCTCCCACTTTACTTTTGTCTTTACTGAATGTCGCTGCTCAATGAGTCTGGCTGGCCAGCCCATCTGAAATAGCACCACCACCCCTACACTGCTCTCCCTGCTGCGCATCACTGTGCCTCATAGCACAGAGCACTTTCTGATTCACTGTGTTCCTATTTACCATGATCATCGTCTGTCTCACTCACTGGAACAGCAGGTCTGTGAGGGAAGATGGTTCTGTTTGTCTTGCTCACTGCTACCCAGAATCTAAAATAGTGCCTGGCACTTAGAAGCCATATCTGCTGAATGAATTAATTAATGATTTAATGAATACATGTCGGTAATATTTTGCTAACTAAACTTGTTATCACAGTTCTGTGATAAAAGTAGTAGTCCTACATTTAATGCGTATTCGGAAATTCTGGGAAAGGAGATCATCATCTGGCTATAGTCCAGGAAATACCTGGAGAAATTCATGTAAAAATCTCTCATGGGAGTTAAATGTGTTGAAGTGCTTCCAAACATATACTTTAAATGCTTGTATAAAGGCCAGTTAGCTTGATTTTCCTCTTTCTTGCTCTCAATATACTTGTCTCTAAGATAAGTATATGGAAGTCCAATCCTAAAATGCAAAGATACACAATCTCTTGGGCACTCCTCAAGCACCTGGGACTAAATTACAACTGTATAGACTCTGGTACAAGAGGGAATCTGATCTGATTCCCTTAAAAGTAGAAAATTGTAAAATCAACCCAAGTGTCTAGAATTCACAGGCAGAACCTTGATTCTCCTAGATTCCACACATGAAACAACAAAGCAAACCACGTGCCTTGGAGACTAGGGAGGCCAGCCTCCATGGAGAGCCAGCTTCACTCGCCCCTCTCAGCAGTCTTCTCCCTTCTCTTGCCTTTTCTCTCCTTCATCTGCAGCTCCTTTCCTGCAGCTGCTAGAGATACAACCAAGTGTCTTTGCTACCCCTCCTTTCCCCCTGTTGACAGGATGAGCTTGCATGCCTGGGTCTTGCATTCAATGATTGGTGAACTGTGTGAACTTTAGCAAACCTCAGCAATTCTAGACCTCCCTTTATTCTCTGTCAATGGTGTGGTATCTCATAGGCTGAGGAAGCCAGTGTTGAAAAGTGTGAAGATGTGAAGAATGGTGTTTCCATCGTTCCTGTCTCTTGTCCCTGTCTCTCTCTCTGTGTGTTGTTTTGTCCTCTCTTAATGGAATGCTCTCTTTCTTTTCCAGTTCCTCCTCTCCTGCATGTAGTTAAGCCAAGCATGACTTCTCATGTAATTATGCTTTGCTATTCCTAGATTTTAGTGGAAGCAAAAGGACAAGAGGAGGAAGAGATGGTAGAAACAGTTTTTAAGAAGTATTGTGTCTCACCTGCAATTAAATTTTGGAAATAAAATCATATTTTAACAAGTTTGTCATTAAGAAGTCATGGAATTGGAGACAGAAAGCAAAGTTCTGGGCTATGTTAGCATTATGGTGGAATTCACAAGACAAGATCCCATCCTCACCATTTCGACAGTGGCTCTGGTGTTCTGTCTTTTCGTAAACAGAAAGGAGATTAGGAGACAAGACAAAGACATGTCTGCAGGACTTAAGAGAACAGAATTAGAACTCAGAGTATCCAGGTCACATGTCTGAGTGTAACAAGTTCCCATCATTTCTAGCATGTCTTGGAGATACAGATGCATGACAAGCGACCCTATGAGATCTGGGCTCCATTCAGAGCTGAATCTTTAGTAAAAGTCACCCCTTACATTCTCTTTTCCCAGAATAAGCTTCACCTTGGGCTTCTCTCCAGCCTGCTCATGTGTTTCTCTTGATGCTGGGGGGTCACAGTCAACGTTTCCTTTCACGTTGGTGCATCCTCTTTTGACCCCTAGTTTCCATCCTCTCATCTCCCTCATGGATTCCCTCATAGCCTTGCAATGCATGCACGTACCTGCCTGACCCTGGTTCAGCATGCAGCATTGTCTCCTCTTGACTTAAGGTGCCTTGAGCGTCAGATAGACCTGAGATCATTCTAAATAGGAAGCACCTTTCAAAGCAGGGTGTTAGCAATGTCTTTGCTTCTATTCCCCACTCATACAAGAGCACCCGACTCAGCCAGCAGCTCAGAAAGGGGATGTGGAGTCCTGCACTTGAGAAGGTGACATTCTGCCAGAGGCCACCATGGAAGCACCTCTGAGGATGACTTTTTATTCCCCAAGCAGGTGCCCTGGATTGCCAAGCCACATGTGGGCAGAAGCAGCCTTTTCTCTGAGCTGTGAGGAGAGTCTGTGTGCACCCACTGCAGGAGGAGGACTTCCCCATCTGGTTCACCGGAAGGTGGGTGAGGTGGATGCAGTGGGGCTGCCCCACGTTATCTTGTCTCAGCCTCAGGCAAGAGGATATGGCCACTTTTTGCTACCACAGACATCTCAGTAACAACCCTTTTTCTTTTCTTAAGAATCCTCAAGTAGGCTTGTTTTCCTTTGTCATAATATCTTTCACATGCATTTCTATACAAAATATACTTAACACTTTCATGTGAAATGACTGAACAGCACCAGCTATATAAGCTTGCTTACTTTCAAGGCTAAATGTGGGCAGTCAATGAAAAAAGTCTAGGCAGCACCAAAATCTGTTCTCACTGCTTTTCACTTGTTTTCAAGTCTTATTCTCAAATTATAAGTCTTCCAGGCCCATTTATTTTTAACATTTCTGAAATCAAGATTGACCTAGGAAATCATATGTTATCACTGCTCGAGAGAATATTAGGAACTGTTCCCCCCGCCCCTCTGTGATGAGTGAGGGGCCGAGGGGTTTCTCTCAGGACGCACCATCTCCCCGCTGTGGGAGGAGGCTCAGCCTCCTGTGGTGCGTCCACAGGTCCAGCAGCCAGCTCTGGCATCAGGAAGCCTGTCCAGCTTTAGAGCAGGCTGAGAATGCTTAGCCTCCAGCTCCAATCTGAAGTTCAAATCAGAGGCTGCTGGTGATCTTTGGTCTTGACTCCCAGGGTGGTCCGAAAGTGGCAGTCCTGGTCACATCATGCTTACTGGGTGTTGGTCTGTCTTCACTTTTTTGTTTTGTTTTGTTTTTGAAAATGGAGCTTGATCGCCTCTGAGCTGCTCTTCAGACTGATCCCCAGGGCATGTCTGCCTGCAGAATAAACAGCCTAGCCAGCTGCAGTCCTGGACCCGCCCTTACAGTGCCCATGGGCATCATCTGAGACCACATCACCTTCTGGAATGTGCGGCATCACCTCAAACCCTTCATGCAGGTGACCACGGGTCCTGGCCTCCTGGGTGCACATTCCTTCATCCATGAAGGAGCAGGTCCAGATTTTTAGGTGGATCTATCCCTGTTCTCCATGTCCTAGCTTGCTCCCAGTCAAGCACCGAGACAGCGGCGTCTTTTACAGGCACCTCAGGTCATTGTGGTACCTGGGGATGAGTTCACCTTGGCGTTGCAGGTGGGGGCCTCTTCCATCTGGGCCTTCATTTTCTTTAAAAAATATTTTTAATTTTTTTCCTTGAAGAGTTAACACTCTTTACAATCAAGCTTCTGAAAAAAATATATAAAACATTAAAAGTAGGATTTTCCCCACAACAATCGTTACTTAATATACGTTTTCAACTCTTAAGATTTACTCTCTTATAATTAAAGACGGACATGCAGATGATGGTAGAAACAAATGAGACGGTTGACCAAGTCTTCCCCCATCTCCCATCCTTGTGCAAGTTTGAACAGATGGCCTGGAAGGGCTCAGGTGAATCTCTCAGCCCAGACAGCTCCCGTTCGCATCAGAACAAAACCTTAAGACCTTTCTTTCTCTGTCGTGCTGCAATTGCCATGACCTCTCATAGGGTAGGTTTCTAGGTGTTCCTTCTAACAATCGCCTCCCATTTTTACTTTGAATTGTCTCTTGAACATTTTGCCATTGTGCTTTGTAAGACCCAGAAAACAAAGATACATTGTTGAGAAGTGCAGGGCTCTGAAGACCCAGAAGAGGAGACGGGAAGAAGCAGACTTTAGGAAAAGGAAATCAACCTGGAGCAGAAGCAACAGAAGAGGGTGGGGACCTTCAAAACACAAACTAAGATGTATTCCATCAAGCCCCCTTCCACGAACTTATTGACAAGAAGTCCTAAGTTGAAAAACTGCTTTTCAAACATTAATGATCATGGCAGAACACATAATAAATAGCCAGGTGACTGGCCAGGAGTCATAGGGGAAAAAAGAAACCATTTTCATGACACTTTCACCGTGGCTCAGCGACAAAAGTGACCCCTTGAGGTCCAGACCACAATGCAAAGTACAACTCAAGACTCCACATCTATCAGGGGGCACAGCTTTTCGAAGGCTGCACTCTCCTCTTCCCACTGTCTTTCTCTCGCCTTCTTTAATATTCCACAAAACTAATTATAATAATGACTTGGATTAAGTCATGCAAAATTGCATGTTTCAAGTTCTACTTCCTGAATATAAACCCTTACCTTGTGCAAGAAAAGAAGGAAATGGATACTCCTTCCCTTTGTTTAACTAATTCACCATCAACAAGTCAAGCAAAAGCAAAACAGATTCAGTGTACAGAATATACTAAAAGGATACTGCCTCAAAAGTACAATTATCTTTAAGAGTATATTTTGAAGGAGATTGCCTCTGTTTTCATTTAAAATGCAAACTTGAATTTGAAAGAAAAGCCTAAGATAGAGAAGCACTGCCTAGAGTCCTGGGGAAGAGGCCATCCCAGGACTGGCACTGCAGCTAACCCGTCAGTGCTCCTCCCTGCCAGACCCCTGTGCTGCTCTCCACCTCCGCTGAGCCCTGGGGCTGTGTCCTCATGCCACGCCCTGCAGTGCCTGCATGTCCTCTGTGCCTGTGCTCAGAGCTCCTTGGATGTCTCTGGTTACTAGTTGCTATTTCTGACATCCCCAACTCCAGCCCCTGCTATTCATCAAGGTCTGAGTGTTCCTCTGAAAACTGCCTACCTTCTGCTCTGGCCAGGGTTTCCTTCAGTCCTTTCAGCAGTGAGACCTGATGCTGGAGCTCAGCTCTGCTCAACTGTGTGACAGGCCTCGGTTTCCGCATGTGTGAAACTGGACTAACACAAACTCATTGGACCTTGTGGGATTAAATACGTTGTACAGAAAACACCAAGAACAGAGACTTTTGGTAAATGTTCATTCCCCTTTTTCCTACGCCCCTGCTGGCCCTTTCTCCTCCCAGAGTCCAGGGCCAGCTTTCCTGCCTTCCTAGCTCCATTGCTCCTCCCTCCAGAGTACAAGGCCCTCCAGTCACAACGAGGCTAGTGGAGGGGCCGGGGAAGCCCCTGAGGGCCGGCGCACTAATGCACAGGTGATGGTGGAGCAGAAGAAGGGGGGTCTGGAGCGAGAGCCTGGCCTGACCTGGGCCCAGCCTCCCAGCTGCCGGTCTTTGTTGCCTCCCTCTGTGCAGAAGATTCTGCACCTGGAAAGTGCTTCCACTAACACCAGTGCCTCCTCTCTCCCGGAGTTAGCATCGAGATGGAAGAATACGAATCGGGACGCACACTGCAGGTGGCAGGCATCGTACAAATGCGGGAATCAACCCTTAGACTGGCTCTTCTCCACACAGTAAGAAAAGTGGCTCTTACACTGAGGCGGAAAGCACCACTCAGGACTGGGTGGCTCTGGGGCCTGGACCCAGCCCTCCCCAAGTGAGCGGAGCACACACCGATGACAACCCGCTCTTCCCAGACGCACCCCTGCGGACATCCCAGCGGCAGCCTGCCTGGACAGATTTGGGAACCAAACAGCAGGTGGTGACTGCCCAGCTCAGCAGCAGATCCCCAGAGCTTGGATCACCTCCAGGAATATGGCTCCAACCAGGTGATCTTTCTACCTTATCATAACGTGTTTATCTCTGACACTATAATCTCATTAAATGCTAAATGAAGCATTTCATTCCACTCAAAACGCCTCAGTAAGGAAAGCCGAGCTTTGTTTTATCCTCAACAACTGGGCTGCTATAATTCTTTGGAATAATTTGGTCCTCTTTGGTTCCCTTTGGCACTTTGAGATCACGGAAAGAAAGAGTCCAAAGCTGTTCATTGAAAAGTGAATATTGTTCCAGCCATCCCAAGCCATTTCCTTTAAAAACAGATCAATAACCTGAAAGAACAGGTTGCACCTTGGCACCTCTGGCCTCTGTGTGCTCCAAACAGCACGTGCAGCCACAGGGGGTCAGAAGGGCTCCCACCTGCCCATCCCCCGCCCCACATCCCCTGGCTGGTGTCCTGCCCACCTGCTCTGTGTTCCCTCAACCCACCACTCACTGCCCCACAGCCACCCACCTCAACCTGCACTCCCCACACCCAGGCGGGTGCCCCCCCGCACTATCACACGTCCCTTCATCTACTCCATCTGCCCTGCCACCTGCTGTGGGTCTGTGACCCCTTCCTGTTGCACAGCCCACCTGTCGGTTCCTGACTGCCCCTTCTGTTCTCTCCTCTCCCACTAGGTCATGGCCGGGATCGCTTTCAGGTCTGACTCATCCGCCTCACTGTCTGGCAGTCTCCCCCTGGCCAGGCTCCACTGGGAAGCAGCTTCCGCCCACACTCTCTGGACGTTCTGGCATGTCCTGCTCTGTGGCCCACTCCTGAGCTGCCCTCGCTAGGCCGCCTGACAGGGTGATTTGGTGCTGCTAAGAGAATCCACCACCTGCTTCAGGCTTGAGCTTCTCGGTCAGCTGTTCACTCCATCTGCTTAGAAACCCGGAGTCTGCTCCCCCAGAATTCTCTCCCTTTGTCACTGTGTCTAATCTCTAACGTCAGAGCCATGGCTCAGGCCCAAATGCAAAACTACTGGATATTTGATGTCCTCTGAAAATAAGAGTATTTAAATGTTGTAGAGTGTTGGGCACCAACCTGCCTGTGCACACCGCGGTCATCAGAGCGCCGAGAGTGGGGTCTAGGCCTTCCTGTGTTCACTGAGAAGCTGGCCACGAGAAGCTCAGATGGTGAGGCTGGTGAGGAAGGAGAAGCTGGCTTGATGCTCTACAGAGAAAGGAAAGGAAGGGGGAAAAGAAGAAAGAAGCCCTGCTGGGCAGAGGTGTAAGGAGCAAGCATGAGGGAGGAGAGAGACAGTTAGGAAAAGGATTAAATACAGGGGCTAGGATTATTTTAAAATAAAATACATACATTTCAGGGGATTGCCCCTGTTTCCAATTTAGAGGAAAAAGTGTATGAAAGCATTCAATTTACTGACATAACACTAAGCACTATTTCTATACTCTAACTTTTTAAAAACCATGCAATCAGAGGCTATACTCTTTGGCATCTTCGATAAAGAGTAAACGTGTGGCTTTATCTTTTTTTTTTTTTTGAGACAGAGTCTCACTCTGATGCCCAGGCTGGAGTGCAGTGGCATGATCTCGGCTCACTGCGACCTCCGCTTCCTGGGTTCACGTGATTCTCCTGCCTCAGGCTCCTGAGTAGCTGGGATTACAGGTGCCCACCACCACACCAAGCTCATTTTTGTATTTTTAGCATAGACAGGGTTTCACCATGTTAGCCAGGCTGGTATCAAACTGCTGACCTCAGGTGATCCACCCGCCTCAGCCTCCCAGAGTGCTGGGATTACAGGCATGAGCCACCACGCCCGGCCACAGCTTTATCTTAAAGGCGAGCATCCCCACGGCTCACACGCGAGACAGAGAATTTGCTTTGGCCCGCAAATGTGTGTCTGGGGGCTTCCAGGCGCCCCCAGCAGTAGTGACAGACACAGGGCTGTCGCAGTGCAGGCACAGCTGAGGAAAGCATGACTTCCCCCTTACATGCTGAGTGGACAAATGCCTCTCCAGAATCACAGCACCTGCCAACAACAGTGGTCACATTAGCACCAAGCCCAGAGTCACCCCTCGACTTACTTTATATGGCTTGCAGAAGCCCAGGGTAATCAATCTCAAGAATAGAGAGAACATGACTGGTTTTCCTCACACCCAGGCAGCAGGCCCAACCCTCGCCCAGCGTGTGAATGTGTCACTGTGTGCAGGCCGCACGCCCCGAACAGCCAGCGCTGGTTGTGTTGCCGTTGCTGTGAGTGAAGAGTCGGCTTTCAGCTGGAGGAGAGAAGGCTCCAAAATGTGTGCACTAGCACAACAGCTGGAAAAGTCATTGAAATATAATACCAGTCCCCAAATAGTCATATTTTATTGTTTGAGACTTATAAACGGTTAAAGAAATGAAATCTACCTTTGGGAAATAATGTTTCTTTAGGTCTCATCATATCCCGTTTTCTCCTAAAGGTTAAAACAAATAGTGCTGTGCTGGTAAATCGTGCTAGTCAGGGCTGAGCAGCCCTGAAGCTCTCCTCTCCAGGTTGTCAGAGTTCACAAGCCCTCCCAGTTCTTGGAAGGGCTCTCTGTAACTTGTCTTTGGAAAGGAGGCGATAGCAAAGAAGAGGGAAGCAACACAGCTCATGAGAACGCAGTGGCCACCCGTGTTGTGACCATTGCAGCTCCTCTCCTCCTGGCCAGAGCCATGCTGTCTGGACACACCTAGGCGGCCTCCTCTTGGGGAAGTCACTGCCCTATTGGAGAACAGACTGAGAACTCTGAAGCCTTCATGAATCATGGTGGTCTCCCAGCTCTTAGTCTACCCCATAATCCTCCGTCATTGCAGAAGTATATAAGTGATCTTATTACAAATAAATTATTCCATTCCTTCGTTGGTGTATTCATTCAACAAGTATTTATCACAGTCCTATCACATGCCATGCACTTTGCCAGGTATGGGCACAAATCCAGTGAACAAAAAGACAGGGGCCTGGTCTCTTGTAATCAAGCAGAAGGGAAAACATCCCCCCTCCTTTTTTTAGACAAATTCTTGCCTGATGCCCAGGGTGGAGTGCAGTGGTGTGATCTTGGCACACCGCAACCTCCACCTCCTGGGTTCAAGCAATTCTCCTGCCTCAGCCGCCCGAGTAGCTGGGATTACAGGCATGCGCCACCATGCCCAGCTGATTTTCGTAATTTTAAGAGAGACAGGGTTTCACCATGTTGGTCAGGAGGGTCTCATAACTCCTGACCTCAAGTGATCCATCTACCTCAGCCTCCCAAAACGCTGAGATTACAGGCGTGAGCCACCACACCTGGCAACATAACTTTTTTAATGACCCAGAGATTTATTTATTTACACCTATGATGAGGGTTTTGAGAAAAATAAAGGGTGTTGTGAAAGTGTAAACCAGAGGTTCCTCACTTGGCTTGGAGGTCTGGGGATGGCTTGCCTGAACAGTGACATTTAAACTGAGACTAGGAGGGGAGGAGGAGGTTTTGACCAGGCCAGGAGGGAGTGGGGTGGGAAGTAAGAAAGCATTCCAGATAGAGAAGCATTGTGAAGGCTTAGACATGGGCCCAGAGACAAGCACAAAAAAAGACCAGCGTGGCTGTCAGGACCACCGGGCACCAATGGGCAGAGTCCCTGCACAGATCACATCATTCACATTGGGAGCAGAGTCCTGTACAGCCTCAGCCTGCAGAATGGAGAGCAGGAAGAGTGAAATGAACATGAAGGCAAGGACTATTGTGCAGGGCCTCTGTGCCCATTCAGAGTATGTTCAGCTGCAAGGAAGAGAATACTAAGGAAGGGTGGCTTAATCCAATATGAATTTCTTTCTCACACAAAATCATCTAGGTTTGGGCTGTCTAGGGCTGCTTCAACAATGCCATCAAAATATCGCTCTTTCTGTTTTCTCTTCTCTGCTATCACGAATACATTGACCTTTTTTTCTATGGTATGAAGATGATTTCTGCATTCCAGGCACTTCCTCATTTCAGCAAGTAAAAGGGCAAAGGAAACTGGGGAGAGGGTTATAGGCCATGTAGCCACATCTGCTCTTTTTTCCTCAGGAAACCACAGGTTTTCTGGAAGCAATATCTAGGGACAGTGCCTAAGGAGAAGGACTTCCGGATGGGCTGAGTTGGCCAATCAACAGCACCTGCCACAACACCGTTCCATGTTAGAAATCTAGGGTTATAAAATGTGAAGATCTCAAACCATTGCTCACTAATGCAACTCTCTGGCAAATTGTATTAGCATCACATTTCTCATAAATGTACAAGGCTCTTGGAGATGATCAGCATGACTGTGGCCCCTGTATTCTACCTCCATTCTGGTTAGTTGTATTTTGCTTAAGTCACACAAGAAGGGACCAACTTTCCTTCACCTTCGTATCTCCAGCTTCAAACACTCAGTACATATGCATCATTCATGGAACAAATATGTATCAGCTGCCAATATGTGCCAGGTTCTAGGTATAGGATGTTTACTTTGACTCACTCATTGAGGAACTGTCTCAGGGAGGCATATCACTCTTATGTCAAACTTACTCAACTCTTCCAAACTAGCAACTGACTGGTTATAATTCTTCTATGGAAATGGTACACTGCATTCTTCATCATTCCCTTAGATTGGGGTTAAAGGAAAAAATAAACCCACATTTCAGCCAAAGCTCACAGTCTCATTTTTGTTAGTCTTATGGACTTGTCATAGTTATTTTTCTTCTTTTACACAAATAGCAAAATTGAAATTGGTTCAGGATGGATATGTATCATTAGGCATCATAAGAAACTACATTCCCTAATAAAAACAGGGGATGTCAGATCCTCACCTCCCCCACTTGCTCCTGGCCCCTTGATGGATCTGATGAATTTCTCCCAAATGCAGACAAATCTCAATTTCCTCCTGTAAACATTCACAGAGAAGTGATGGACAGCCTGACATGGCTGCAAGCCATAGACTACACAAGAGTAAGTGAAACTGGCTGAGTGGGAAGCATATTTTCTCTTTCTAATAGTCTGTAAAATGGAAGTATTTTATGTCTTGAGAAAATATGAAATTATACCAGAGTAATGCAGTAGGAAGTTAGTCTCTGAACTGTTTGACCAATACACTTTACCATTCCCCAGCTGATTTTTCTGTTTCCAATAAGATAACAAATAAATGCACAGTTATGCTGAAAAGGTCAAGAATATGCAAGTTATACCTAAAATGAAAATTACAGATCTAAAAGCTAGAATAAAACCAGGCAAAAGCATAGATGAATTTGGTCAAAATGCTGAAATATCAAGGTCAGTAATATCAACAAAAGAAACACATGAAATAAGATTTTTTACTGACATTAGTTGCTATGGTACAGTAGGTAAAAACAAACTGATTTTAAACCTCACAGTGGTAGCAATAGTAATAATCATGACTGCTGTGTGTCCCCTTCCATCATCATGGCAAGCCTACTAGGCATTCCAGCATCCACTGTTTGAAACTCACAGAGTCAGAAGACTTGCAATAAGTTACACAGTTGGTTGATGGCGAGGCAGTTCTTGAAAATGGTTCTTTCCACTACAACATTCATGCTAGACTACATTTCAAAAGAAGAAGTATTTTCTTCAGCTTTGTTTCTCATCATATTTCAATAATTGATAATATGATAATAATAAATGGAAATATTATAACAAGCCTACAAAAATAAAGTTTGATTGTTTTTAGTGAAAATTAGAATGTCCTTGTCATTGTATAGCACATCTTACGAAACCATCCTGATTCAACCTTACCATGAAGAGACAATCCGTTACAGGAATCCAATCCATTGTAGCTGATACAAATTAATAATTACAAAGTCTAGAAACATGAGTTATTTGATAAGAAACCTTATGGAACATAAACATTTGTTAGAAGGACAAATTCTGTTTGTGTGTGTGTGTGTGTGTGTGTGTGTGTGTTGCTGGATGAGTTTTTAGGGGATAAGCTGATTTAACTTCACATAAATATGACCTATATAGCTCTTTTTCTAGCCAGACTCTGTAAGTACACTAGTTACACTAGTTACACTGTAAGTACACTCTGTAAGTACAATAGTCTCTTTCTATTTACCCCTCACCTAATGATACTATTCCACAAGATTTGAGTAAAGGGGAATATCTGTCTTTTGAAGTTCCTCTTTTTAAAAGCCAATCTTTTCATTGTCATAGCCAGCAGTCCATTTTGCCAGATAATACAGACCTGGTGTGGTCTCAACCCTGAATCCTGGTTGCAACCTATGGAACTCAAAGGATTCTCCGCTCGTGTACATGTGTGCATATGCAAACACACACACACGATTTCAACAGGACTGAAATAGAAGTATATTATGTAAATATTTGGAACTGAAGAAATGCTAGTCTAAAAACATTTTCTAAAGATGTAAAATTAGAGTTAAAAATTATATCTGAAACATACTAAATATATAAAGCTAATTGGGAGGCCGGGTACAGTGGCTCACGCCTGTAATCCCAGAACCTCGGGAGGCTGAGGCGGATGGATCACTTGAGCCCAGGAGTTCAAGACCAGCCTGGCAAACAAGGAGAAACTCTGTCTCTATAGAAAAAAAAAAGAAAAAAAAAAAAAAAACAGTAAATGAATAAATAAAATCAAAAGAAAATAAAACAAAAATAAAGATAATTGAGACTAATGTCATATCTAATTTCCTAGATGTATAGATGATAAAATAATGGTTTTAGTTCACTTCAACAAGAAAGATCACTGTGTGACATTCAGCATTATAGAGGTGAAACTGAAAACAAATGGCAAAATGTATTTCATTACTTGTATTCAATATTCAACATTGTCTCTATCTAATGACCAGAAAACCAATGTAAACTGCTGAACAATTTACAAAGCATGTTCTCATGTACATCCCATTTGATAACATCTGCACAACACAAAGCCTGGGGCACAGACCGGACAACTGTTGCCATCTCCATTCCACACCGGATAATCTGAGGCTCAGGAAAGTGAAGTGACTCACTCTAAGACCTGCAGAGCTGCATATTCAGTCCCCTTTCTGTTATATCCCACAACCTTAAACCAGAAATACACCATTCTATGAAATTAAAAAGTTTCAGCTGTTACATTTCCTGCTTCTCTAACATAGAAAGGAGAATGTATTCCATCTGATACGATCAAAGACAATGGAAGAGTTGAAATAATATGGCTCAATTAAGCTCCAGACATTTGCCTTAAGGAATTATGTTTTGAAAGATTTTACAACTGATGAGAATGAGGAACGCTAAAATGTTTAAAGCAAAGACAGACCCATTCACTAATCAAAAGCTCCAACCAAATTGATTCTATCCAACAGTTCAGCTTCATTACATTACAATCGACAAATGCCTTTCACTTGCATGATGCTCCATAGCCTGAATTAAAGCTATAATTTATATTTTACGTCTCTTCAATGTTAGCTGATGTCTGGATTTTATCCCAAATTGTATGCACTCTCTCTAAGGTTTTAAACACACATTTGCCTCCAATTTCTTTCTCTTTTGCGTCCATTTCTTCCTCCTCCTTCTTCTATACTCTTCTCTTTTCCATATACCACAATAACTTCAGGCCAGTAAAATGCTTACAAGTCAGGTTCCCGGGGAATACCTTAGGGAGGAATCTACTCCAGCACAGTAAACCAAAAGCGCACCCACGTGCCTCATTAATCCACAAAGCCCCAAAGCACTGGATAGATTCCTGGGGCCATAGCTACACTTAGTACCCGAAACGTTTTCCCTCTACCACCAAACAACATCTACGGGAATCACAGGCTTTCCCATCCTATTAAGGAATGAACTCATGTAGACAGATTCATTAGACTCACTGACAAACACCAGAGTAACTCTTGAGAAATACCACTAAGTGTATTTAATAAAAAGTAGTTATGATGATAATGAATTCTCAGCACTGTGGCCAGACACTCTGCCAAGCACTTTTCATGTATTTGTATATTTAATTTTTGCAAAAACCTCATGAGATTAGTACTAGCATTACCCAGTTTAACAGATGAAAAAAAACTGAAGTTCTGAAAAATAAGCGACTTGCCCAAGCTTATCTTCGAAGTAGTAATGCTGGGATTCATTCACATTCAGTAGATAGAAGAATATTTAGAGAGGCTGGGCGCAGTAGCTCTCACCTGTAATCCCAGCACTTTGGGAGGCTGAGGTGGGCGGATCAAGTGAGGTCAGGAGTTTGAGACCAACCTGACCAACATGGTGAAACCCCGCTTCTACTAAAAATAAAACAATTAGCCAGACGTAGTGGTGTGTGCCTGTAATCTCAGCTACTCGGGAGGCTGAGGCAGGAGAATCACTGAAACCTGTGAGGCGGAGGTTGCAATGAGCTGAGATGGCACTATTGCTCTCCAGCCTGGGCAACAAGAGTGAAACTCTGTCCCAAAAAATGAAGAAGAAGCAGAAAAAGCAGAAGCAGCAGAAGAAGCAGAAGCCAGGGCGGGAGTGGCAGCGGAAGCAGAAGAAGAAGGAGAAGGAAATGGAAGAGATTTAGAGAAAGGAGAGCAACGAGAAGTGGGAAGAAAAAACAACCCATAGTGGAGGAAAGATGGTTGCTAATCACAACAATTCAGTGGTCATAAACTCAAGCCCTTATTCTACAAAACACTAGCAAATCCTCTGAGACTCAAATTCTTTATCTTTCAAGTGAACAGAATAATATTATCTCAACGGTATTCGTCTTTAGTTTTCTTTGTTGGTACTGCCTGCGTCTGTTTTTGGTATTAGGGTCATACAGTACTAGCTTCATAAAGTGAACTTGGAAGTGTTCATTCCTTCTCTAAGGTATTCCCTTGGAACCTGTCATTAATCCTGTTTTTGGTAGAATTTTGGTAGAATTCTCAAGCTATCCGGATGGGCCAGGAAATTTCTTTTTTGAGAGATGTTATATCTGCAAATTGAATTTCCTGAATAGTCACAGGACTAGTCAAGTAGCTATTTCATGTCTATTGAGTTGTGGTAGTTCGTGCTCTTCAAAGAATTGGTACGTGTTATTGAAATTGTCAAATGTATGTTGTTTGGCGTATTCCTTTATTATCCTTTTGATTACTGCAGGGTCTGAAGTTATAGTCTCTATTTTATTCTTAGGAATTTGTGTCTTCTTTTTTCTTTGTCAGTCTTGCTAGAGATTTGTCAATTTTATTGACGTTTCAAATAACCAGCTTTTTGTGTACTTGGTTTTTTTGTTGTTTTTCTGTTATCTCTCTTACATTGCTCCTTCTTGCTTTGAGTTTATTTTGCTCTTCTTTTTCTAGATCATTGAGATGGGATCTTAGGTTGTTAATTTAACACTTCTATATCTAATGTAAGCATCTAGTGGTATGAATTTTCCTCTCACCACTGCTTTAGCTGTGTTCAAAAATTTTTGATATGTTGTACTTTCATTTTTCTTCAGTTCAATGTATTTTTTACTTTCTTTTAGACTTTTTTAGTCTATGAATTATTAAAAAGCATGTTGTTTAGTTTTCAAGTGTCTAGATATTTCCATTATCATTCTGTGTTTTCTTTCTATTTTGATTCTGTTGTGGCTATGTAAAATATTCTGTATCATTTCAGCATTTTTGTAATTATTTAGACTCTTTCTCCTCCACCAAAATATTTTGACAAATGTTCCATGGGTGCTTGAGAAAAAAAAATGAGTATTTTGATGTTACTCCGTAAGTGTTGATTAGAGCCTATTTTTCTTGTTTGTTTGTTTTTCTGAGACCGAGTTTTGCTCTTGTCGCCCAGGCTGGAGTGCAATGGCGCAATCTCAGCTCACCGCAACCTTTGCCTCCCAGGTTCAAGCGATTCTCCTGCCTCAGCCTCCCTAGTAACTGGGATTATAGGTGCATGCCACCAGGACAGGCTAATTATTATTATTATTATTATTATTATTATTATTATCATTATTATTTTGTATTTTTAGTAGAGATGGGGTTTCGCCATGTTGGCCAGGCTGGTCTCGAACTCCTGACCAGGTGACCACCTGCCTTGGCCTCTCAAAGTGCTGGGATTACAGGCATGAGCCACCATGCCCAGCAAAGAGCCTGCTTTGAATTGTTCTATATCCTTGCTGATTTTCTGTCTAGTTGAGAAAGGGACATTGAAATCTCCAACTGCAATTATGGATTTGCCTCTTTCTTCCTTTGGTTCTATCAGCTTTTGCTTGACAGTTTTTATGTCTGTTGTTTGGTGCATATACAATTAAGATTGACAGGTATTCATGGCAGATTGACTTTTTGTCATATTATAATAACCTTCTCTGCCTCTGATCATTTTCTTGCTCTGAAGTCTGCTTTACCTAATATTAATATAACTGTTTTTCATTTATTTTTACTGATATTTTCATGACATATCCTTTCTATAATTTTACTTTTAACCTGCCTATATTGTTATATTTGGAGCGAGTTTTTGGTATACAACATATATTTAGGTCATGTTTTATAATTTACTGGCCAATTTCTGTTTTTTAATTGATACATTTAAACCAATTACCTATAATGCAATTATTGTCGTGTTAAAACTTAAAGCTGACTTTTTTTTTTTTTCTGTGTGTTTTCATCTTTTGCTTGTCTATTTTTTTTTTTTTTTTCTGCCTTCCTGGGGATGACTTGAATGTTTTTTAGAAATCAATTTTGATTTATCTATAGTGGTTTTCAGTATGTCTCTTTACATAGCTGATTTTTAGTGGTTCTTTTTTGCATTATATTGTATGATATTGCAACTTACTGCTGTCATCATATTACCAGTTTATTGATAAATAGAAACACTATTTCACTTTACTTCTATTTACTGTTCCTTATTATTGCCTTACATATTTCCTCTATATGAATTTAGAATTACATCAGACAATATTATTTTTTTTTTGCTTCAAACATCAAAATAATTTAGAAAACTCAAAATAAGAGGAAAGTACATTGTATTTGCTAATTTTTTCCTCTCACTCTGCTCTGTCTTCCTTTCTCGTATCCCAAGATTCCTTCTTGTAGCATTCCTTTTCTACTTAGAGAACTTTCTAGAGCCATTCTTTCAGGATAGGTCTGTTGGTAATATATTCTCCCAGTTTTACTTCCTCTGAATATGTCTTGATTTCCCCTTCATTCTTGAAAGAAAGTTTTGGTGGATATAGAATTTGTGGGCAACATTTCATTTTTGTGATGTGCCAAATACAATCACAATCAAACCTTAGCAAGTTGTTTTGTGGATATCAACAAACTGATTCTATAGTTTTTATGGAGAGGCAAAAGACCCTGAATAGCCAACTCAATGTTGAAGGAGAAGAACACATTTGGAGGACTACCACAATTCGACTTCAAGACTTCAGTCGAACTACAGTCATCAAGACGGTGTGGTATTAGTCAAGGAATAGACAAATGGATAAATGGAACAGAAGAGAAAACCCAGAAATAGACTAACATAAATAGTCACCAGATCTTACACAAAGGAGCAAAGGCAATACAGTGGAGCAAAGATAGTCCTTTAACAAGTCATGCTGATTAACTGGACAATCACACACAAAAAAAGTAATAATAAATCTAGACACAGACCTTACACTCATCACAAAAATTAGCTCAAAATAGAGCACAGGCCTAAATGTAAAACATAAAACTATGACATTTCTAGAACATAACAGAAAAAAAGATAGGTCACTTTCAATCTGGCAATGACTTTTTAGATATGACACCAAAGGTATGATCTACAAAAGAGATAATGACAAGCTGTACTTCATTAAATTTAAAACTTCTGCTCTATAAAAGACTGTCAAGAGAACGAGAGCACAGTCCACACGCTTCGAGAAAATATTTGCAAACACACATCTAATAAAGAACTGTTATCCAAAATATACAAAGAAACGTAAAATTCAACAATAGTAAGATGAATAATCTGATTTTAAAATGGGCAAAAAAACTGATATGACACCTCACCAAAGAAGATATAGAAATTACAAGCACATGAAAAGATGTTCAACAGTATATGTCATTAGGAAACTGCAATTCAGAACAACAGTGAGATACTGCTACTCACCTATTAGGATGCCCGAAGTCCAGAACACTGGCAGCACCAAACACTGGTGAGGATGTGGAGCAACAGGAACTCTCATTTGTTGCTGGCAGGAATGCAAAATGGTATGGCCTCTGTGAAAGACAGAGTGGCAGTTTCTGACAAAACTAAACATATTCTTACCATATAAATCAGCAATAGGCTAGGTGTGGTGGCTCACACCTGTAATCCCAGAATTTTGGGAGGCTGAGGTGGGTGGATCACCTGAGGTTAGGAGTTCAAGATCAGCCTAGCCAACATGGCAAAATCCTGTCTCTACTAAAAATACAAAAATTAGCCAGGCGTGGTGGTAGGTGCATGTATTCTCAGCTACTCGGGAGCTGAGTCAGGAGAATCACTTAAATCTGGGAGGTGGAGGCAGCAATGAGCCAAGATCATGCTGCTGCACTCCAGCCTGGGTGACAGAGTGAGACTCTGTCTCAAAAATAAAAATAATAAATGAGGACTAACCCCTTGATATTTACCCAAAGGAGTTAAAAATTATGTTAACATACAAACCCTCATAATTGCCAAACCTGGAAGCAACCAAGTTGTCCTTCAGTAGGTGAATGGATACATAAACTGTGGTACAAATGGTAAAATACCATTCCATGCTAAAAAGAAATGAGCTATCAAGCCATGAAAAGATGTGGAAGAAACTTAAATGCAGAACACTAAATGAAATAAGACAATCCTGGAAGGCTACATACTGTATGATTCCAGTTATATAACATTCTGCAAAAGTTAAAACAAGCTAGCAAAAAAATCAGCAGTTGCCAGGGGTTGGGGAAGGGAGGAATAAATAGGTGAAGCATAGGAGATTTTAGAACAAAACTACTCTATATAACACTATAATGACGGATCTATGTCATTATACATTTGTCCAATATACAACACCGAGAGGGAACCCTAATGCAAACAATGGACTCTGGGTGATGATGATGTGTCAATGGAGGTCCCTCAATTGAAACAGATGCTCCACTCTGGTGGGCAAGGCTGATAGTGGAGGAGGCTGTGCATGCCAGGATACAGGGCATATATGGGAACTCTGTGCCTCCATCTCAATTTTGTTGTGAACCTGAAACTGCTGTGAAAAATTAAGACTATTAGAAACTCAGTTCTAAGTATTTGTGTGGGTCTGTCGGTGTCTTTTGATTAGGGGAGGTGAGTCTCGGGTTGTGAGACACAGAGCCTGCTGGCTGTGGCCGGAACCCTCGGGTTGCTCATGCCAGCCCACTCCAGTGTGCCCTCATGGGGCAGGGAGTCTCAGGCTTGCCGGGAGGAAGAGGCTTCCCTGGCCTGGGGCTTGTTGTAATGAGATCCTCCTGCTGGTATTTCTGGGTGGAGAGGGAATGAAGGAGCTGCACCCCCAGGCACAAGGAAACCCTTGTTAGTGGTGCTGTGAGAGAGCCCTGGTTCCCTCCAGGGAGGAATGGGCCCATGTGGGCTGCCATTTGCTGTAAAGCCCAGGATCTGGGCCGCCTTCTGCTGATAAAGAAGCTGTAGACATCCTGCTGTCACTTTTTGCCCAAGCCGGTTCACCTTTCTTTTACTACCTTCCACTGTTTTCCTTTGGTTACTTCCAGAATTTACAGGTGAACTTAGTGGGGGAGAACAAAGATAAATGTGTTCATTGCATCCTGTCAGGACCAGAAGTGTATTTCTCTAAGCTTTGAGCACATAGGTATACTGTACGTGCAAAAGAAATTTGTTTTGCTGTATGGCTGGTACATACTTTACAATGTGTTATTTGAAAAATATTCATACTCATTTCCTTCATTATTGTAGACATGCATTGGGTTCTATGGGATTTTATTCACCTATGAAATTAAGTCCAAAGATGAGAGGAATGGAAAAAAAAATGTTACAGGTTTAAAGCAGGGCATTGTATTATTTTTCTTGTCTGCAATTGCGTCTGACCCAACACTGCTTTACTAGACTGAGAGGCTGCCTTGTACGGGAGAGTTGAGGGCTGGAGCTGCCTGGGGTGGAGTGGAGAAGGCACACAATACAGCGGTGGGGGCACAGGAGTTTCTGCAGCATAGCATCTTCGAAGCCTCCAGGAATACACCCCAATCTGACACCGCGGCACACCTGCATTGAAATCAGACAGGAATTACCAGCTTGAAGACGGAAGTCACAGGAGAAGCCCCCAGCTTCAATGATAAAGGCTACTTCAAGGCAGGGCAAAGATACTCATCATTTGTTTGGTCCTTCTTAGTTTAAAATAACAAAATCTAATCGAGCTTCATGAGCATTTTCTAGGTTTGTAACAAAATCTGCTTTTTCCTGCCATCTTCACACATTTTACATATATATATATATTTTTTAAATTAGCTTTATGTAACCCTTTTTAAAGCAAATTATTGTGAGGCACAAGACACATAAACAAACATCCATACAATATGGATAGATGGCATACTGAGTCACCATAACATCATCACACCATGTTGACCACACGGGTCTAACCACTCCCAGGCCCCTATAGCCTGCCAGGCCTCCATCCTCCCTCTTCTCTGAAGGACCTTACTTGTGAGTGATGAGGGTCACCCACCTGCTGGTATGAATAATTCTCATACATAAGTATGCATCTAAACATTCCACTTCATTTAGCTTGTTTATGAACATTCTATAAATGAAATCCCACAGATAGGTTATTTTGTATCTGACTTTTTTTTAACTAAACACTGTGCTATTTATTCATGTTGTCTTAATTGATCCTTTGCATTTAAGGAAAAGCATGCCCACAAATGGAAAGATGAGATGTGAGCAAGAATCTGTGCAAGAGAGTGACAGAGCATGCAATATTCATGTTAAAGGTATGAAAATACCAAGGGAACAAAACTTGAAAACTTAATACATGAATAAAAAAATAGCTTATGAATTGGCACTTACAGAGTGCCTGTGAGAGACAGACTTCCAATTTCTTCTGATTTATACTGTGACTTGATGGGATAGCATCATAATCCACAGTTTTGAGGGCAGAAGATAGAAACCTGGAAAAGCCTGGTCCCCCGCTCAAGGGCAGTGGTCATCTAGTCCAGGTGCACACTTCAAAGCCATGTTCTTACCCACTTAAACTATCATACGCTGTCCTCAAAGAATCAAAGGGAACTGAAAAGACAGATCTCCTGCCAGAGGTCAGTGAGGGAAAGGCTGATGAATGATAAACAGAAACCAAAACTCAATTTTTATGTTAATTCAGTCTTCCCCATCAAACTAAATCATTTTGGACAGAAAGGGCAAAACAAATATTGTTAAGAGGAAATCTAAGCCCAACAAGCCATAAGAAAAATGTGTTTTACTTCTAACTTTTTTCTCAATAGTAGTTTGAGCCTCTTGGCCAAAACAAATTATATTCCCAAGTGGATAAACTGTCTACACTTGTTGAACGCACAGGTGGCCAGGACCACTGCTCCACTGTGGGTCATCATGGATGCCTGTAGACAGGGAAAGAGACTAGAAAGCTGAGACCAAGAGCAGGAACGTGGGAAGTGAGTGTCCAGTTTGACTACAGACATGACATCCTGCTGCAGAACTTAGGCAAGAGTCCAAGGATGCTATGCAAGCGCTTAGAATGGAGACAATGATCACTCAAGTCACCATAGGTTTACAAAGAGTAATCAGCTATGCCAACAAGCCTGATTTCCTTTGTTGTCCAGTGGCAAATCTGGGATACATGGCAAACAGGATTTCAAGAAGGCATCTATGGGGGTCTCCTTCTGTCCTTTGGCATGTGGGTTGAAGAATGTGGAGACAAAGAGTGATAAATGTGATCAAGGGTACTGTGGAGGGCAGCTTCCAGTGTGAGCTCAGGCCTGTTTTCAGCTCGGGCTTGGACACTCTTTTCCTTAACCACCTGGAGCAAGGAGTGGAAAGAAAACGTATTAAATTGCTGGGTGACCGGAAGCTGGGTAGGGGATGTAGCAGGCTGGATAGCAAGACGAGGACACCAAAACACCCCAAGTGTCTAGAATGGTGGGCTTCGTTAAATCATTAAAGCTTAATAGAGATTTAACATACTTTACATTTGGTTAAAAGTTAAAAGAAAGAACAGAAAACAATGTTGCTAATATGTAAATAAGGAAACAAGGCCAAGCTTCAGCTCCTGGTAAAACATGTTAATGGTTGAATGGAAATTAAATATCAATCAATTTAGTCATGTACCGCCTCCTTGGATATTTACGAGTCATATCCACCCATCAAGATTGATTCAAAAAGCCTTTTACATCATAAAACTTTTTGTGTCTTCCTGGCCAATGTGATCCTTCTGTCCTTTGTGTTATTAGGACATTTGTTACCATTTTCTTCCTAATACATTGTGGAAAACACCTTATGGTGTTTTCCTAAAACCTCTGCCTGGTTTGAGGCCTTGACTCCCATTTTTGAACATCTCTCATTAAAGTAGCTGCTCGATAAATAGTTCTTAAATGAATGCTATTGTATGAGTGTAACAAAACAGTAGTGTGGTCTTGAGTCAAGTTGATATAAATACAGTGACTGGACATGGGCCAAGAGGGTGAATTGGGATTAGGGCACTGGGAAATTGAGGTAATTGGGGTTTGATATCAGATGGGGGAGAACTTGAAATCACTTCATAAGAGGAACAGTAGAAAGAATCAGAAGATAAGTTTGTTGGTGTTTTGGGTGTTTCATTTTAGCTGGAAAATAGAAGACTTGGGAACAGAGAGAAGTGAGATAGAAAATGATCTTTATCTGAGCCATTTGAAGGACTTTCATGTGAAGGAGGGGTATGCTTTGCTCTGTTTTGATTAAGTGGACAAACCAAAAGGAAACCATATACACAAAGAAACTTTCTAAAAATTAAGAATGGGCCAAGGATAGGATATGGTGTCTCAGTAAGTCATGAGTCGCATTTACCGGATATTTTCGGAGTTGAAATAACAACTACACATGGCATTATCTAGGCAATTGACTAGGGTTTATTGTAGAACAGTAACATATAACAGCCTCCCATACAATCACCATCCTCCACCAGAGTGGCACATTTGTTACAAATCATGAACCTACAATGACACATCAGTCTCCCCAAAGTCCATAGTTAACCTTAAGGTTCACTCTTGAAATTGCATTCTATAGATGTTGACAAATGTTAAAAAAAAAAAAAAAAAGTCTATGTCTAGATTTATTGATTGCTTGATTGCCAGTAAATATCCAATTGTTCCATCACCGTGTGTTGAAAAGACTCATTGATTCATTGTGTTGCCTTTGCTCCTTTGTCAAAGATGAGTTGACTGTATTTATGTGGGTCTATTTCTGGGTTTTTCTATTCTGTTTCATTAATTTGTCTATTCTTTCGAATAATACCATGATATCTTGATATCTTGATTACTGAAGCTTTAAAGTAAGTCTCGAGATCAGGTAGTCTTTTAATTTTGTTCTTCTTCAATATTGTGTTGGCTATTCTGGATCTTTTGCTTTTCCATATTAACTTAGAATCAGTTTGTCAATATCCACAAAATACTCGGATTTTGATTGCTAGGATTTAAAAAGAAGTGATATCTTGCCAATATTGAGCCTTCCTATCCATGAACATAGAATATTTATTTATTTAGCTTTTTTATTTCTTTTATCAGATTTTTCTAATTTTCCTCATAAGATGCTGTACATATTTTGTGAGATTTATACCTAACTGTTTAATTTGTTGAGGTCCTAATATAAATGATATTGAGTTTTTAATTTCAAATTCCAATCATTCATTCCCAGTATATAGGGAAACAATTAACATTTGGATCTTAACCTTGTATCCTGCAAACTTTCTATAATCACTTATTAGTTCTAAAAGGGTTTTTGGTTGTCGATTCTTTGGGATCTTCTAAGTAGATGATCATGTCATCTGTAAACAAAGATGGTTTTATTTCTTCTTTCTCCATCTATACATCTTTTATTTCCTTTTCTTGTCTTACTGCACTAGCTAGGACTTCTACTACGATGTTGAAAAGGAGTGGTGCCTGACAAACACTACTTCAACAAGTCACCAAGGTCAACATCTTTTTTTTTTTTTTTTTGAGACAGACCCTTGCTCTGTTGCCCAAGTTGGAGTGCAGTGGTGCAATCTTGGCACACTGCAACCTCTGCCTCCCATGTTCAAGTGATTCTCGTGCCTCAGACCATGGAATAGCTGGGATTACAGGCATGGGCTACTACACCCAGCTAATTTTTTGTATTTTTAGTAGAGACAGGGTTTCACCATGTTGGCCAGGCTGGTCTAGAACTCCTGACCTCAGGTGACCCACCTGCTTCAGCCTCCCAAAGTGCTGGGATTACAGGTGTGAGCCACCACGCCCAGCTCAAGGCCAACATTTAAAGTGATATAACTTGTTGATAGCATGTACCTTTGATATGATGTGATGAAAATGGCACTTTACCTCTGTGATCTTCCTTCCAAAACCCATAATGTCAGTCTAATCATGAGAAAAACATCAGACAGCATCTGCCAAAACAACTGACCATTATTTCTCAAACCTGTAAATGTCACTAGAGAGAAGGGAGTCTGAGCAATAGTCGATCAAAAGCAGCCCAAGAAGACATGCTCACTAAATGTAGAGTGTACCTAGTGTACCCATGTAGACGGGATCCTGGAACAGAAAAGGGGCAGTAGGTAAAAGCCCAAGACACCTGAATATAGTATGGACTTGTGTTACATAATTTATCAATATTGTGATAAAATATAATTTATCATTAATTTGTGACAAATAAACCATATGTACATAAGATGCTAACTGTAAAGGAAATTCTATATGGTAGTGGGAGAGGCATATGGGAAGTTTCTGTGCCATCTGCTTAATTTCTTCATAAATCCAACGGTGTTCTAAAAAAATAAAGTGAATTAATAAGAAAGGTGGGATCCCTGAGGTAATAGAACTGCTCAGTATCTTAACTGTGGTAGTGAAGACACAAACCTATACATGGGCTAGAATTGCCCAAAGCTAAATACTTGCATGCACACACACACAAATTAGAGTAAGTAAAACTAGGAAAATCTGAAGAATAGTGTGTTACATTAATGTCAATATCCTGATTGTAATGCTGCAAGCCTATAGTTTTGCAAGATGGTCCAATGAGGAAAACTGGGTAAAGGATACAACTACGTGTGGATCTGTCATCATCTCAACAAAAATTTCAATTAAAAAAGTAAACAGTTCCAAATTGAACAGCTTCAAGGGCAGCAAGGAAGGCAGGAATTTGAGCAATTTCATGCCTCTGAAGTCAGCTTTTATGTGAATAAAGAAATACCCAAAAATAGAAAGGATAGAGCAAATTCTAGAGAAATCAATAATAGTAATAGTAAGAAGAAAAGGAAGGATACGGGGAAGAAGAAGAAAAAGGAGTTGCAGAAGGAGGCATATTAGTGTCCCCGTGGATAACCAGATGTCAACGTTTGCCATCTGAACACATGGCACACTAACAGATGTCAATAAATAATGTTTGGAAAAACAACAATAATCAGGAAATTTCAGAACTCTCATCTCAAGAACTATTTAGTAAGGTTGACACTGGCCATTTTCAAGGTTCAGGACACAATGTTAAAACTCTCGTGTGACACAAGCTTGGGCTTCCTTAATAAGCAAAGTCAAGTTTCCTGTGTCAGTAGGAGAGGTCAGGAGTAAGGAGCTCACCAGCCCTGCCCAACTGAGGCAGTCTCCCCTTAGCACCCTTTCAAGGACACCCAGCAGCATAAAGACAGTCCTATCATCAAGGGTGAATGTGGCAGCCACAAATGACGGGGGACTCTTCAGGTTCATCTCACAAGGAAGGGAGTAGAAAGACTGGTATTTGTATAATGGCCTTCAGTTTCCAGATGTCAAAGATTCCCTCAGGCTTCCTCTGCCAGAAAGCTTCAACAAGGTACAGCATAGACAAGATCTATGACACATAGAAGTTTGGCTCAATAATGTGGAAAAGTGAGCCTCCCTGGAGGCTCTGGGCTTTCACAGCACTTTGCCTCAGTGTCTGGGCTTTCCTCCTTTTTTTTTCTGCACCTGCACCCGTATTGAGTCAGCATCTGCTCCCATCACATGAGCAAGGTAAAAAGATGCATTTGGTCGAGCAGATTGCATCTCCTCATCTGGCCTGACATTTGTCTGTCATGCTGTGGCTGGAATGTGATACCTAGTCGACAAAACACAGCCCTCACAAATGTCGGGAAGCCCTTTGTTCCACTAGCGAGCCCCTGCTGCTTGGGGTTCTCCGATGGCTCAGGGATTCAGGCCTGTCTCTTCTTGGTTCTTTCAGGACAAATGGCCAGATCACAAGACAGGAGGTGCTGCTCAGTTCAACATCCATGCCGCTCCGTACAAACACACCTCTGCCTGCATCTTCAGAGTCAATCCCGGAGGTTTTGGAGTTGTGTGCACACTCACGTGTGTGCCTGTGAGTGTGTGCTTAGTTCTGATCTTTTATTTTTATCTTGAGCTTTGTCCTGAGAGTTCTTGGCATCTTGGATGAGGTGGCAAAATAACAGCAGGGGGCAATGGTTCAAAGGAAGGACTCTGCAAGCAGTCAGATGCAAAGCATCTGCATGTAAGACAGATAAAACAAGAACTCCATAGTCCAAAAGTGCATCACAACAAACTCCCTGCTCCCTCTGAAGGAATTATAAACAGTGCTCAACAATCTTAGGACAAGAAGTGTGGAAAATGTCTCATTTAAATTCTCTGAAAACTCTGTTCGTAGCACATATCCCATGTATATAACAGAGGATGTTGTTTTTGAAAAAGATCTCCTTATCATTATCATTTCCTGATGCCTTGGATATATCTGAGGGATGCATCCGTCTCCTAAGGCCAGCAGACAGAGTTATGATGAGCTGGCTTCACCCTCTCACTGAAGTTCTTTCTTCATCAACCCTCCTCTGAGTGAGAAACCCCTCAGTCAACCCTGAAACTATCATGAGCGAATTATTTACATCCTAAATGTCCTTGCATTTGTACTAACCCTTACTCATGCATAACAGCTTATGCTAAACTCTAGTCGGACTGAAAAGTATTAATCTGAGGCTCCTTACAAGCAGATTGGAAGATATAACAATATGTGAGATTTTTAAGAGTGATTACAGAAATTTATCACTAAGATGGCTTCTTTTTTTTTTTTTTTGGTCTTTTTTCAGTTTGAACGTAGTGCTGTCAACATCTCACTCCTTCCTTAAGAGGAGGCGTGCTGACTGGCACAGAGACAGTAGTACAGCGTCTCTACCAAGTTGCTGGACTCTTTTCAAGCCTTTCATAAGATTTCCTCTATGCATGGTCCCTTGACATTCTCTGCAAGGCCCCATGTTTGAGGGCCAGGCTGGTGAGCGGAAAGGGGCCTGATGTGTATGGGCCCTTCCTGGAAGAGGCATGACTCCAAATACCACAGTGCATGCTGCTAAAGGATGCATGGACCTGATGAAGAGACCTTAGTATTGGTTGGGTATTTGAACAAGGTCATGTCCTCAGTACCTTCCAACTCTAAGATTCTGCCATTCTAAAATTAAGTCAATGCTGGATAAGAGGAATGGTATTCCTGGGCCTAGGCAGGAGGTCTCAAAGCAAGGCTCTCTGCAATATTTGGTTCCCCGATGGCTGTGGCTTCTACATTTTCTGCAAAGCAATACAGGGCAGTCCTGATCCCCGAATCCTTCTATTTCCTTGACACCAGGCCCTCATCAAGCAGGCAGGAGCTGTGCAGCCACACACCGCTTCTGAACCTGTTAGTGCCCTGAAGTGCACTTTGCCTCTGAGCAGCGCGTTCAACAATTAAAACCTGTCTTTTTTTGTAGGCTCAGTTTCTTGTTAAACTGGATCCTAAACCAACAACTCAACCCAGCCACTGAGTTCAGTGCAACAGGGTGTCCAAAGACGAGCACATCAGGGACCTGGCCATCAAATAACTCTGATGGTGGGCCAGGCAGAAGACGTTATAATCATGACAATACCAGGTGCCAGGGAAGAATAAATAAATGCAAGACTCATATTGTCTTAATGGATTGGGGACAGTTTTGTGGAGTAGGTCAATAGCTTTGAAAAATGGTTAGGATTTCAACAATTAGAAAAAGAGGAGGGGGCATGGACATAATTAGAAAGCAAGTTATAGGCTAAGAGAGCAAAGTCAGCAAAGGAAAAGAGGCACAGAGGTGCAGCTGTGATGGGCTATGCAGAAGGTAGGCTGGGGTCCAGGCACACTGGGGCCAAGGGAGCAAGAGGAGCGCGCCGATAGACGGGCTCCCGGGACACCAGGTTGATGAGTTTGGACGCTGTTTCTCCAGCAGCAGAGGGTGACTGAAAGAGTCTGAGCAAGGGGTGCTATGCTCAGGTAGTCCTGTGACAGTCAGACCTGGGGTGGGGCTGGGAGGCAAAGGGTCAAGAACTGGGAGTTCTTTGCCCCCAGGAGCACGTTTCCACTTGGGGCCTGGCGCCATTACTCTGCCATCCACTCTACCCACAGCATCAGTCCTGAAGCAAGGTAGGAATCTTTTTCTAAAGAAACTCGTTTTAAATTGAAGACTACTGAGAAAAATCTGAAAATCCGAAAAGCATGCCTCCGCCGCTGGAAGGGAGCCCTCCAGGAGGGACTGTACGAGGACAGGAGGACAAGGCGAAGGCAAAGGGGCGCACAAAGCCTCCTTCTCAGAGTCGGAGCCTCCTTGGGAATCCCCCAATCCTGGACCTGACCTGAAAGAAAGGCACCAGCTTTTAGATCCCCTGATGAGTCCTATCTTTTTCTCAGGCTTGAGGATTCCATTTTGCTGCTCCGAATAAGGCGTCAGGTCTGGAAAGCCGCCGGGCGAGGGCACAGAACCCTGACATTGCCCCACCCACAGCACGGAGCCCAGTGCCTAGGGAGCAGCGGCCGGGCCACCTCACCTCCGCCACACCCACGGCGTCTTCCTTCCTCCCAGAGAGTGGCAAAGGCTCTCTGCGTCCAGGGTGCGTCACCCACATTCATGTCTTTAATTGCCTTGTATAAGGAGTCATTTAATTTTTGATCTGTTTCTATAGGTTGATAAACGAAACAGAGAACAAAAGAAAGTTGCAAACAACAACTTAAAGCCAAATTATTGGTAAGTATAGATTTTTCAAAACCATGACAAAATGGAAAACGTTTTCAAAAATTCCATTGGTCAAATCCAGTGACAGTGATTTGACATCTTCCTTTTCTGATGACAGAGCACAAAATGACCAGGAGGTCCACATAAGGACCCAGGAGGCAGGCACAGAGTTGCTCAAATCTCTCCTCTCACAAAAGCTCCATGGCAAGCTTAGGATTTTTTAAAGTCAAGAGAAAACACACACAGAAAAGGAACTTTCCTACATTTCTCTACTAGCAAATGGCCTGGCCCCGCCTCTCACTTTCCAGCTTCAGGGTTTGTCTCCAGGTGGTAGAAGGCTCTGGGGCTGGCCACCCTGCTCCTGGAGGGGCCACCTTACAAGGGGACCAGGCATTCTCCTGCAGATTCCGCCCAGCCAGCGAAAGGGCTGCACTCTCAGGAGCTTCCTTGCTGACCTGCTCTCAGCAGAAAGGAAATGGCCTCCCTCCCATCTTGGCTGCAGAGCCGGCAAGCAGAAAGATCTGAAAAGGAGGGTGGAGCATGATTCATTCTTAGCTGAAAAGTGACTCAAAAAGGAAATTGCCTGGTGTGCCGGATGACACAGTGGATCGTAACCTGCTGTGACCAGGCCTGTCTGTCATGCAGCTGTCTACCTTTCCCTTGGAAGCCAGTCAAGTGGACACCGGCACACTCCAACCTCCAGCCAGCACAGGGTGACTAAGGGGCCTCTCCTCGGCTGAACCTCTCACTCTGACCACTCCCAGCTCTGCACCATGGCAGACATGCAGTCACATTAAGTCTGGAAGAAAAGTGGAAACCACTTCCATACAAAGGAGGGACCTGCTGGGGTGCCCAGGAGGAGAAAAAGAGAGAGAGCGACATACTCACTCGGAATTCTCAGAAATGATGCTTTAACTTCCCCACCATAAATGTTTCATGTCTCATGCTCATAACTGTCCCTAAATCACCTGCAAAAAAAGGGGGAAAATGGTGCTTTTGATTTTACAATTTCTTTCTTTTTTTTTTCTTTTCTTTCTTTCTTTTTTTTTTTTTTTTTTTTTTTTTTGAGACGGAGTCTCGCTCTGTCGCGGGCTGGAGTGCAGTGACTGGATCTCAGCTCACCGCAAGCTCCGCCTCCCGGGTTTACGCCATTCTCCTGCCTCAGCCTCCCAAGCAGCTGGGTCTGCAGGCGCCCACCACTTCGCCCGGCTAGTTTTTTGTACTTTTTTTAGTAGAGACGGGGTTTCACCGTGTTAGCCAGGATGGTCTCGATCTCCTGACCTCATGATCCGCCTGTCTCGGCCTCCCAAAGTGCTGGGATTACAGGCTTGAGCCACCGTGCCTGGTTGGCTTGTCTGCCTGCCTGCCTGCCTGCCTGCCTGCCTGCCTGCCTTCCTTCCTTCCTTCCTTCCTTCCTTCCTTCCTTCCTTCCTTCCTTCCTTCCTTCCTTCCTTCCTTTCTCCCTTTCTCCCTTTCTTCCTTTCTTTCTCTTTCTCTTTTTCTTTCTTTCTGGGACGTATGCACCTTAAACCTTAAACAGAGCAGGTACTAAAAAATAAAGATTAGATTGAAGCATATGGAACTGATATTTTGGTAAGTCAGAAATGTACAAATAGGCCGGGCGCGGTGGCTCAAGCCTGTAATCCCAGCACTTTGGGAGGCCGAGACGGGCGGATCACGAGGTCAGGAGATCGAGACCATCCTGGCTAACACTGTGAAACCCCGTCTCCACTAAAAAATAGAAAAAACTAGCCGGGCGAGGTGGCGGGCGCCTGTAGTCCCAGCTACTCGGGAGGCTGAGGCAGGAGAATGGCGTGAACCCGGGAGGCAGAGCTTGCAGTGAGCTGAGATCTGGCCACTGCACTCCAGCCTGGGCGACAGAGTGAGACTCCGTCTCAAAAAAAAAAAAAAAAAAAAAAAAAAAAAAAAAAAAAAAAAAAAAAAAAAAAAAAAAAAAAAAAAGAAATGTACAAATATTCTTAAGTTATGTCGTTCAGTCTAACAGGTGACATGAAAGGGTAGTCAAAGCTTCTAAAGTTGCTAAATTATTTTCCCTGGGCTTCACTGGCACTGGTGAGTTACTAGCCTACTTTGCTGCCTGGTGCACGCTAACTTCCTTACCTGGTCAGTCCTCACCAGCTGCTCCCTGAGGTGCCCAGAAGGTGGGCCTTGGTCATCACTGCCTTTCTCCCCACCAAGGAGATGCCAGGCCCTTTCCACAGCTACGCATGAAGTTGGTGTTGCGTTGAATTCTGGGCAAAGTTCGCACCAAACCAGCCTCATGGGTTTGCCATAGAGTCTGCCACTGTCACTGTGGCCAGAGGAGCCCTGGAGCTCCTGCCACACCTCATGAGAATGGCCAGTGCCATGCCAGAGCTCCTGGTGCTTCAGGTGAAGGAGACCCTCTTGCTAAATCCATCTCAGTCCACTCCCATGTTCCCTGAACTGGGCTGGGAGGAAGCCAGCTCCACTGGGACAGGGACAGGAGGAACTGCTGTCCTCCTAGGTCACAGTGATTGTGTGTTGGCAAATCTCATCCTCCCAAGATGTCAAAGTGGATGCAGAAGAGGAACACAACACACACACACACACACACGCACACACACCCCTTCTTACACCCAGGACAAAACACCAGAGCTTTTCTGAAAGTTTTGTTGTCCTCTGATGAGTACTGTTTTTCTTCTTTCCTTCCTCCCTCCCTCCCTCCCTCCCTCCCTTCCTTCCTTCCTTCCTTCCTTGAAGATTTTGTTGCATGTTTACTGTATACCAGACATTGCACTTTTCCAGCAAAAACAATCAAGATTCAGAGGCCTCTCGGAAAGCTTAGGTTCTACAAAGAGAGAGTGAGTACACACACAAGCAACACACTAACACCTCAGCTGTGTGAATATAAAGGGAGGAGCCATTTACACTGCCTGTGGAGGTCAGTGGTTATGCATTGTGTGCAGTGATACTACTCAGCCCACCAATAGTGAGTACGCAATACAGACTGATTGATGACTGATTGATTGAAAATGAAGGAAGGAGCTGATCACCCTCTACATGCCAGTCACTGTTCTAGGTGCTGGGAGCAAATTTGTGAGTAAAACACAAATCTGTTCCTTCAGATGAAGTGGGTTTGACAAACATGATATTTAGAATTGCATTTGGGGGAAGAAAAGAACTTTTAAAAGAGAAAGCAGAATAAGGAATTCTGAGCAGAAGGAACACCATGAGGTCATGAAAGTTCATGGGATGTACAGAGTCTGGATAGAAAAACTCCAGCGTCAGAAAGGTTCAGAATCTAATGAGTTTTAGAGAAAAAATATGAAAAATGGTAGTATATCCTGGTCTCTGCTTTTGTCTCTATTAAAATTGTTATCAACATTTCCAAATCTCTCCCTAGTCACCAAAATAGGAAGGGGAAAATAAAGGAAATCAATCTGGCATTTTAATTTCCTCTATTTCTGGCATTTACCTCTAACCCAGATAGAAATGGGTCCTTAGGGGCAGGTGGGAGTGAACTGGGCTAGAAACAGCCTGTCATCAGGAGAGAATCCTTCCTCGTGCCACACCCACTCGGCCCTTGGGGTTTGTTTCCTTGGTCTGTTTCCTGTCCCGAAGCCTAAACCTCTTCCCTCTCTCCAATTCCTAATAAAGTAAACACCAAAGAACAACTCAACAAACAGATTTCTAACACTGCATTTTGTTAGAAATTTCTAACACTGCATTTTGTGTTGTGAAACATACAGACAGGGAAATGCACAGACTATAAGAATACAATCATGTCCCTTGCTAGACAATGCCACCCGTGCAGAGACAACCACCCTTCTGCCTGTTATCACCCTAGATTAATTTTGCCTGTTCTCAAACTTCATACAAATGGAATCATGAAGTATATGCGTTTTAGGGTTTGACTTCTCTCCCTCTGCATAATGTTCTTGAGATTCATGCACGATGTTTTATTTATCAATAGTTTGTTTCCTTTTATTTTTAAGTAATAGTCCATTTTATGACTACCAAACTGTTTATCCATTCTTTTTTGATAGACGTTTGGATTTTTCCATGTTTTTGCTTGTATAGACAAAGCTGCTATGAATATTCTTATTTTAGTCTTTTTCTGTTTTTATTTCTCTTGTAAATACCTGGAAATGGAATGGCTGGGCTCTGAAGCAACTGTATGTTTAACTTTATAAGAAGCTGCCAAATTGTTTTCCAAGATGGTTGTACCATTTTACATTCCCACCATCAGCGTTTGAGAGTTTCAGTTACTGGATAGCCTTGCCAACATTTGGTGCTGTCAGTCTTTCCAATTTTAAGTATGCTAATGGGTATAAAATTGTATGTCGTGGTTTTCATTTGCATTTTGTAGGATCTTGATCACTTTTTCATGAACCTGTTGACCATTCCTCTCTTCTTTAGAGAAGTGTCTTTTGCACATTTTAAATGGATTATATATGTAATGTATTTATGTATATAGAAGTCCTTTGTCAAAAATATGTATTATAAATATTTTTATTTACATTTGTAGCTTGCATTTTCATTTTCTTAATTGTTTCTTTTGATGAGCAGTTTTAGTTTTGATGAAGTCCAATTTATCAGTCTTTGTTTCCTTTGTGTTTATAACTTGCTCTGTCCTCCCTCAGAAATCTTTGCCTACTTCAAAGGTTGCAAAGATACTGTTCAGTGTTATCTTACAGAAGCCTTAGGCTCTTAGTTTTTATGGTTACATTTATGATACATCTTAAATTAATTTTGTGTGTTTGTGAATGATAAAGATTAAGAGTCATTTTTCCACACTTTTATGTAGCTGAACAGGTGTTTAGCACATTCTGATGACAAGACCTTCATTTCCCCATTGAATGGCCTTGAATGTCTGTCAAAAAATCACTTGACCATGTATGTGTAGGTCTGTTACTGAACTTCCCCATTCTCTTCCATTGATCTACTTGTCTATTCTTAAAGCAATAGCCCACTATTATAATTAATGTAGGCCAATAGAAAAAAAAACTGATGTCAGATAATGAGTCCTCCAATCTGTTTCTCTTTCTCCTTACAACCCCCACCACCTAGCATTGTATTAGTTTTCTTACGTGCTTTGTTTTCCCAAATATATTTTAGAATCAACTGGCCCATTTCTTTTACAAAGTGCCATTGAAATTTTAGCTGAGACTGTGTTGAATCAACAGATCAATTTGAGGAGAAACAACACGTGAATGATGGTGTGTCCTCCAGCCATAAGCATGGTTATTACTCTCCATTTATTTAGGCCTTCTGTAATTTCTGCCAGCAGTGCCTTATAGTTTTCAATGTAGTATCTTGCATGTCTTTTCTTGAACTTATTATTTTATTTTGTATATGTGCTATTATAGATGGATTATTTTGTTTTACTTTTCCAAGTTTTTGCTGCAAGTATATAGAAATACAATTCACTTTTGTATATAGTTCATGTATTTTACAACTTTTTGATGATTTCACTGTGGTTTCTAGCAGTTGCTTTGAAGATTCCTTAGATAGCTGTGTAAACCATGATATCATCTGCAAATATTTCTTCCCTCGCAATTATTATGTCCTTTATTTATATTTCTTACCTTAGTACAGTGGCTGGAACCTTCAGTAATATGTTGAATACAACTAATGAGAATGGATACCCTCACTTTGGTCTCAATCTTTGGGGGAAGAAGTTCAATATTTCATCGTTAAACATGGTATCGGCTGTAGGGGTATTTTAGATCAAGATCCTTCATCAATTAATAACATGCCTTGTTATTCCTATATACTGCAAGATTTTATCATGAATGAATATTGAACTTTAATGAATGCTTTTTCTGTATCTACAGGCATGATCAGATAATTTTTCTCGTTTATGCTCTTAACAAAGTAATTTACATTGATTTATATTTAAATATTACACCAACTTTGCCTTTCTAGTATAAACCCTGCTTGGTCATAATGTACTATCCTTTTTGTAGATTGCTGGATTCAGTTTTCTAATATTTTGTTTAGCATTCTTGCATTTAGTTTTCTTAGAAACATGGGTCTATAATTTTCTTTTCACAGTCATTAGCAGAAATAGAACTCTTAATTGTAAACTTTATTCATGAGATTTCTGATAGCAGTTACAAAATTTTAGCAAAAATTACTGTAATTGAATAACTTGGAAGTTCAATGTGTTAACATCTTTTCTTATGCAAGATAAATTTCATAGTCCTAAATGTTTATGAAATAAGTCAAGAAACATGTCCATAATTCCAGGTCAAAAGAACAAGTTTCCAAAAGATAGGCGGTGAGTGCTCATTTCTATACAGTCTTTAAAAGTGAAGCAAGTTCAGGTCACTCTGTAAGCCACTGTTTTTCCTCTAGGATAAGTCAACCTTGTAAATAAGTCTAAGTATCCCCTCCTACCCAAATGATGCCTTGGTGACTTCTCATCCCAACACAGAATGGTGGAGATTGGCTAGGATGGAGAAAACTCTTCCAAAATACTCCCCTTCCAAGGTCCCCAGGGTTTTCCCCTCCGGGCTGTCCTAGCATGTACTGGTCTACAGGGTAAGACAGTGGAGCTGCTGGCAGCCACACTCAGGCAGCAAGCAGTTTACACTGGCTAGAGAGGAGGTCCTGAAGGTGAAGACCAGACTGTGTTTTCCATTTGTACACTGTTGCTCTGGTACTGTCTATATACCTTTGCCATGTATAATCAATACCATGGCACAAAGAGGCATACAGCCTAATCAAACAAAGAACTCGCAGAAAGTTGCTTTCCCCTCATGCAATGAATTACGTTTCCTAGCTTGACTTAGGAAATGAAAAATGTTTAAGGTGGTCATATGAATAAAATAGATAAGAAAGCACAGAGCTCAAATAGGATTTGGGGGGATTTGGAGTATAAGCTGCATACATTTTCTCAAGCAGTTAATTAAAGAAAGGAAGACTGATCACTGACCTTGTCATGAAGTGTCGAGGGCCAACTCTGCTCCAAGTGCTTTCCTGTGCAGCAAGCTGAATCCTCACAATAGCTAAGCACAGTGGTGATTAACATTTACCACTTAGTAAGAAATGCACACCAATAGGCGGTTAGTAGCACTTACAAGGTGTCAATGCTGCAGGGAGGGAGTCAGGATTCTAGCAGATACAATTCTAACTTTGATGTCTTTCTCCTTCATCATATTTCTTTTTACAATGAGCTCTCAAGACTAAGCCAAAAATACTTAATCATTCACAGACACAGGCACCACATTGATGGCATTCCCTGTACAGTGAATAAGGAGCTCTGCAGAGTTTCCTCAGCCTGGGCTCAGCTTCAATTGCACCATTCAATAGTCGTTGGAGTATGCAAAAGTAGTAGAGTTCACACAAAAAACTGTGGTGGAATTTTTCTACCTTAATGGTACCCTAAGTGCTGAAGCTGGCCGCACCCAAGGATTTAGCGTATAAGTTAGTCGCTTATGGGGTGGTTTGCAGAGCAGGTCTGAACTGGCTGTGGTCCCTCTGGGGATGTGGTAACATACTTTGACATCAATATAGGATATTTTGTCATTGTAGAAGAAGGATATTTTGACCATTATTACTTTGTCCTAAGAATGGAGAAATAAAAGGCAATGAGGATTACTGTGGGATTGGGTTGATGTCTTACCAGTGGAGAAGTTGTTTCCAAGTAGCCTTTGTTCAGTGGGCACAAGCAAGTGGTAGACTGTGTATTGGGTGCAGAGACAGGACCCTTTCGAGTATCTGCAGCGTCAGGAATATCAGTAATGGTCATACTTGACACCGGTCTTGCCTTTTCACCATGAGCACCGCCAGTGGTGAAGGGCTGAGAGAACATCTGTCAAGGGTGACAGAGTAACCATGAGTGGAGCATTTCAGACCCATAGAGGCAGTCCTTACAGCTGATGGAGCTCTATAAGGGGCCTGTGTGAGTTGGTGACAGTCAGAACCACAGTAATTTGGCCATTAGTGTTACAATGATCTTATTCATTCATTTTGAAATCTGTATTTAGCACACTCCACGGGTCTTAGCACTGTGCTAAATGCTAGAGATACAATAGTGACCAAATCTCCACTGCCTTCATGGAACTAACACACCATTAAAACAGCATTATTCAAATAAAAATCAGTGTATAATTGCAAGACATGACCATTACTATGAGAAACAGCAATGTGTCTATGAAAGCATAATAGGAGCTCCTGACCAAGGCTAGGTGATCAGAGGAGAGGAAGATGCAGAAGGAATGTAAAAGGCAACGAGGGAGCAGAGGTCTCAGTGATGCCTCGTAGGTCTAGGGTGCACTGCAGATGGACAGTGTGTCACTTGCTAAGATGCCATGGCCTGGCATGGCAAGTCACGGAGTTTGCCAACTGCGTGGAAGTGCAGCAAGCACTGTGACTGGTCCTTCATTCGCTCCACCCACAGGAAATATTTAATTCATGCTCAGAAGGCACTAAGCACTTTGCCAGACATGCCTTCAATATCAAACCTCTTTTTACTCACATTTGGGATTTCCTTTTATGCAAAATCTTTAGATTCCAATAAAAGTAGCCCATTTGTAAAAATTACATCAAGCAGGCAGCTAAATTGCCTCTTTCTAATTTTTTGTCACATGCAGCCAGATCTCAGTGGAAGTGCTCTGAAGCGCATGCACAGAAAGAGGCTCTAAAGAAATAGATGCGTTTTTTGTTTGCTTGTTTTTCAGCTTTCTTCTGTTGGAGGGGTTTTGTACTTTTCATTTTGCTTTGTTTTAACATCGAAAAGAAGCTGTTCGGCAAATGTACAACTTAGAGATTGTGGGCTTTTTCCTTGAGTAATAGGTAGTTTCTGTGTTTTTTTAAATCCTGTGAGAGATTCTGTAAAATTCCAGATTTTTGAAAATCATTTTAATAAGTAGAATTTTTTTTCTTTCTGCAAATATACCCTTTAAATGTTTATTCTAACATGAAGGCTTTTCTAAGTTATCAAATAAACACCATAGAATAATTTCAATTGAGAACAGAAATGCTTATGCTTAGTCACATCCCCACCAATTGTATTTATTCATTCAATAAATACTTTGTAAGTGGCCTCTATACTGTGAGCCAGTCACTCTTAGGTAACTGCGCTAAATGCTTTTCTTTCATGGCATTCAATTTATAAATGTGATTAGAAAGTTTTTCTTCTTTGTAATTATGTGTGTACTTATATTAACGATATAATACATATGCATATAAATATACATTTAACTGTATAGTTAGGAATGCATTAGCTGTAGATATTAAAAAGCTAACTATCTTACTGCATAGGGTTTTCCATGGAAAGCTAAATAAGAGATGCAAGAATTTTAACAAGAAAATGAATATAATATCTATTGGATGTATTGTATCATAAATTACTTCATGAGACTTTAAACAAGCTTGCCCTGAATTAAAACCACAGTGTTAAAAGAGAAGAAAAACCATTGAGGAAAAAAGTAAAATAAATATCTGACCCCTCTCTTCTCTCAGCCTGGGTTCAGTGGCCCTATGGATGGGAAACTGGCAGGCGCAGAAGTCACCTGGGAGTTCCATCTCGAGTGTGGGTACGGACAAATGCCAGAGGTGGGTCAGTTTCTCAGTCGTCACCACTGGCTTCATTCTGTTGGTGTCTGTTTTGTGACTTCAGCCAAATGTCCCGTCCTGCAAGAGCCAATGTAACTGAGCATAGGCAACAGCTTCCTAGGGTCCTCTGTGCCTTTGTTATGTCCTCTCAGACCCTTGCTGGAACCTGTGATACTATCAAACAAACAAAATGGTGCAAGCACATGGGCGATAGGTAGACAAAGTGACAGCATAGGATACATTAGGCTTCTCTGCTGGATTCCACCACGTAACCAGAGCACAAGTAAATCCTTTAGTGGTGCTCTCCAAATCAGAGTCCTGTGCATGAGTTTCACACCATAGCTGTAAGAGATTATTTCTTTCCTGGAGAAGGTATGAGGAGCTTTGAACAAAGTTTGCCTTGGTGACCTAAAGAAATGAATCTCCCAATAAAGTAAAAAGGGTTTTGAGGGACTCTTCACTGAAGCATTTTTACTGAACACTCTTACTTAAATGTTGAGCCCTCTTTCCTAGCCTATTTTATTTGATCTATAGCTTTTCTGTCTGGAGGAGAAACAGAAAATGTTCCAGTGGGTAAGAGCTTCATTTTGAGTGGGAACGGCACACAGTAACATTAGATGAGATTCATTTGCATGAATGCTTTCTTCCCCCTAAAAGTATTCATCTGTGAAATGCTAGAACTATCAGAGAAACAACAGAGTAAGACTTCAAATAGTTCATCAGATTTGAATTAGGGGAAAGATGATAATGCGTTGCATTTTAAAACGAGTTGCAGTGCACATGGGGCTCCTGAGCTGGGGGCAGACTGGACACTCTGTAGGTCATACAGACACCAGGGCAGGACTCCCTCGGAAGTCACCCTTGAAAGGAACAAAAGTGAGATGCCACTGAGGAAGAGATATGATTCATTTTTTTCTCTTACAACACCATAAAGCCAACGAGTGGCTGAACTTCTGTGATGTTAGTAGATTACTCTTATTAATTTTATGAAAAAAATCATTTTAGTTGCTCAGGTCATAAAAAGGCCAGAATAACCTTTCAGTTCCATTCATTTTTAGCTTTGTTGATTCTACCAGACCCTAGTTCCAAAAGTCACTTGGCAGTATCTTTCTGCGACAAAGAGGGAAGCTTTGCCTCTTTTTAAAAAATTCTCCATTAAGAAGAAAACCCATTTGAGTGCATCCACAAATGAGAAAAATACTCTTACATCTATTTCTTGAAAGACAGGATAATGTACTGGTAATACTGAACTTAGACATGGTGCCCTTGGTCCACTGGCCCAGAGTCTAAATTCTGATGGATTTTTAACTGTTAGGCTCAGAATATGCCATTGATGTTTTTAATCCAGAGCACACAGTTTTTGACCATGTCACAGTTTCGACACTGGATGCTTTCATCAAAGAAGTATGCTGTTTCACTTAGGCCAGTCCCTGCCAGCTGCATTCAACTTTGCATATTTTCTTTGCCTTTTAATTTTCAAGTGCACATTTTCAAGAATGATGCTGCTTTAAAACTAGAAGAGCAATTATGAAACAAGATGGATGGTCAAAAGCAACAGTGACTTGGAAAAGAGCCGTGAAAAGTGACACAGGGTTTATACAGGCTTAAGACATCAAATTGCTTCAAAGAGAGTAAGCCTTTGAATACTGCTAAGCCCTAAATTTGTTGTCTGTATCTTGTAAATAAGTAAAAACTTCATTAATTTCTCTCGCATCTTCCTAAACACCATTTGGATCTGATTAAGTCAGAGAACGCAGTATTTCAGAAAGTACCTGGCCTTTTTAGCAAAATAAAAGCCTTTTTGTAAGTGGGGGAAATTTGTCAAATGGGAACTCTGGGACTTAATGCATAAGTCTACATGTAATATCATGTGCAATTTCACTCCAGGCCCTGATACACTAAGATAATATTACTACAATTACATCACATCTTTGTGAAAGAAATCTATGCACAAATGAAGAATCACGAGCATGAAATAAATGTTTTCCCACTCGAACAGAACTCAATGGGCAAATCTTTGCTGTACATTTCCCATTTAGCTAAACTGCTTCTCCCCCTCATGGTCAAATCCTTTAGATTCCACAGTCTCCACAGAGCAGTGACACATTCTGTTCATGCCACAGGTTCTCTTTGCCATTTAGCCTTTGAAGGACGAACACCACGGCTTAGGAAAGGATTAAGTTCAATTCCGTCCACAACAGTAAACGTTTATTGAGCTCTTACCATATCACACGAACTTTATCTGTAGATGGGTGGAGCCTAGGGAGGTGGATGGACTTGGAGATCAAGCACATACCCTGAGAATTGTCACCACCAAGACCTAGAGGAAAATCCCCTGGCTGTCTGTTTATCTTCAGTGGCATCTCACTGAACTGCTACCCTCTTTCCCCAGGCCTCAGAGAGCCAACACCTTCCTTACATCGCCAGGCAGTTAGAGTCCAGCGTTTGTGGCCATCAGTGCTGGGACTGTCCCCTCCCGAGCTGCCCAGGCACTGCAGCTCCCATATCTCCTCCTCAACCAACCCTTGAAAATCAAAATTCTCTATTGAAAACCATCATCTTATTGGATCTAATCCCAGCAAGAGAGCTGATTACATGATTTGATTATTCCAAAGAGGCATTTACCATTTGCTTTAAAAATAAATAAATAAATAAGAGATACATAGGCCAAGAAACTAACCAATAACTCTGGCTGCTCAGATGGCCTCCAGGATTTCCCCTGCCTCACTGTGTCCTGGGACATCATATCTGCAGCTTCACAAGACAGACCACACTCTAACAAAGACTTCCACTTTAGATGGCTTGTCCACAGGGCAGTGAGACGGTCCAGCCAGCTGCTTGGCAGAGTGCAGTCATGGGCAGTGTGGGCAGCTGAGCCCTGATGAGAGCTGGGGGACTGAGATGTTCATGTCGGATTTCAGAGCTGGCAGCACCAGACTGACAGTGAACCAGCAACTGTGATGAGAGCACATTCACAAACCCCCCTGAATTTACTACCAGGTTGAGAAAATGCAAAGAAAATACTCCTAGTGCAGGAGCAACTGTTCTGTGGGTAGTGATGGAGATTGCAGGGAACAGGGCATTCCCACTCCTGCACCAAGTGTCCAGAGCCCTTCTTCGCCATTGGGGGACAGTTATAGAATAAACACCCAGGCCAGGCGCGATGGCTCCAGCCTGTAATCCCAGCACTTTGGGAGGCCGAGACAGGTGGATCACGAGGTCAGGAGATCGAGACTATCCTGGCTAACACGGTGAAACCCCGTCTCTACTAAAAAAAAATACAAAAAACTAGCCGGGTGACGTGGCGGGCGCCTGTAGTCCCAGCTACTCGGGAGGCTGAGGCAGGAGAATGGCGTAAACCCAGGAGGCGGAGCTTGCAGTGAGCTGAGATCCGGCCACTGCACTCCAGCCTGGGCGGCAGAGCGAGACTCCGTCTCAAAAAAAAAAAAAAAAAAAAGAATAAACACCCAAAGGAAGATTGCATGAATGCATGAGTAAATTCAGAAAAGTCTGTGTGACGTAGGAGAGCCTTTCAACGAAGCCATGTGACACATCGCCAAACTCTTTCAGTGTATAAAACCAGCAGCTGGCTAGTAAACAGCCCCTGAAATCAAGACTTGGGGCAGTAGTAAATAGTGGTCACATTTTATTAAACAACTCAAAATTTTTGTTGAACTGATTGCCTTATACAAAAATAAACACATCAACTCTATGATTATGCATGCTGGCTTTTATTTTACATTTCCTTTAAAAGAGACTGAATTCCGGACCCAGCAAACAGATTGTTATGAAATAATGTTCCACACCCTTCGTGGTTGAATAAGAGAAACGGTTATACACAATTTCCATTTCATAGTGCCCCCAAAACTAAATGTGCATTTTCCAGTATTCTTTCTACTGCAGAGCAGAAAATGTGTATCTGAGTGCACAGGCATTTCAGCACCACCAAAGTATTTCATGCCTGATGGCAATTACATAGCTGTCACCAAAAAAAAAAAAAAAAAAAAAAAAAATCCTATGGTATTTTAAACTATGATGACTTCCTCTAGCAATCTCCCATAATCACATGTGCCACCAAAAGGAACTATGTTTTTTAGAAACAATCTATTAATTAAAATTATACTAATTCAACTGTATCAAGTGACTATATCAAAAGACAAACTTTTTTTGTTTTTGAAATGGAGTCTTGCTCTGTCACCCAGGCTGGAGTGCAGTGGCATGATCTCGGCTCACTAAAACCTCCGCCTCCCGGGTTCAAGCAATTCTCCTGTCTTAGCTTCACAAGTAGCTGGGATTACAGGCACACATCACCACACCGGGATAGTGTTTGTATTTTTAGTAGAGACAGGGTTTCACCATGTTGACCAGGCTGGTCTAGAACTCCTGACCTCAAGTGATCCACCTGCCTTGGCCTCCCAAAGTGCTGGGATTTCACGCATGAGTCACCGCGCCCAGCCAAGACAAACTTTTAAGATAACGAGAGAATAGGATAGATTACATTTTGAGATGCTGGTTTGCTTGTTTGTGTTTAAATAAAAGATAGCAAAATAACTCATCTGGACTCTTTCTTATACTTTGTATACTCTTGTTACCAAGTCCAGGAAACAAAGTTCAGTAGAGAAGGAAGTGTAAGAGGTCCTCAGTGGTGGGAACTTGTTGAATTGGAGCAGAAGGACATAAGATTAAAAGTATCTGACATGGAGCTTGGGGAAGGAGGGAGAATGGAAGAAGCAGAAGGCAACCATAGTGTCCCATCAGTGTGGGGCTGGGAGGTCTGAGCCAGGTCTTCCCACACCAGCATTTTCCGTGCTGATCTATCCACTCATGTCTGCGACCCTGGCTCTGCCCACAGAGGACACAGCTTCCCGAGAAAGAGAAAACACGATAAAGAAGATGATTTTTAGAATATCTAAAAGAGAGGCCTCATATTTTAGCTGCTGTTTACAAGCTATTCTCTCAAGTGCTGATGTTGCTAGAGTATCAGTTTTTGGAGGAGCCTCCTTATTGCTCAATCCCCTTTTCACATTTTAGACTCCAGATTTAAAATGGAAAGGAAATAACCCACAAAATATAAACAACTTAAATGCTGGTTTTAAGACAATGTATCTACAAAAAGCAATTATATTTAGAGACTTTACATTATTCATAAAATAAAAAGCTCTGTTTACTAATAATAAACCACTCCAACTTTATGTATTTTTTTAGTGGTCAGCCTTTATTTGACATTCTAAACCCTGTAAATTTGGGATGGACTGGTAAATTCAATCCACAAACTAAAACTGCATTATAATACTATAAGCATTATATCCTACTTAGAAGTGAAGGAGCCAGGATTTGAACCCTTACTTATCTCAATGGAACCAGGTACCTATCTCAGTTTATATGTTCTGATAAATTGATCTATTCAAGTAAAGTTATAATTTTCAACAAGCATATTTTTTTCTCTGGTGGAAAACTGCACAGTACAAAATAGTTCCCTTTAAAACTAGTAGTAAATTTCTGGTTAAAAACAAGATGTTTAACAGAAGCTTTAGTAACGAATATAATGCTGTTGATTGGCTTTATACGAAATTAACCATATTGCATAAGCTGATTAATTACCTGCTGTCCACTGTGTGACAAGATGCAAATGACACAGTAGATGGTGACCTTCAAGTCAAGTCAGTGACAAGAAAGCATGGCAAAGTATATTCAACTATGGGATGGAAAACACCCAAGACCTCAAAGCAACCTCTACAATAAACATTTGCAGAATAGTTCTAGGGTCTCTGCCTGGGGCATCTTGAAATAAAACATATCGAGGATAAGAAAATATTTTTTAACTTTTTTGTGCACACAAAGAATAAATAACTTAGTATTATTGAAAATATATGCAAAATTCAGACCTTGTTAAAGTGAGTTGGTGAGGTTGTTCAAAGCAATTTGCTGAATAGCCTTCAAGAAAGAAATGCATCAGTTTATCAAAAAATTATTAAAGCCTCTATTTAGGCATTGTAATAAATATGGTAGCTGGTAAAGGGCTATGTAGTCATTTTCCGATAATAAAATGAATAATCAAAAAAATACCTATTGAGTTAGTTTGATATTTAAGATTATGTGATATTGTCAAAGTTCAAAAGAGCACGAATATACAGATCTCTTTTTTCTGGCATTTTTAGACAAATGCACACAAACATGAATATATCCTATTTTGCTAACCTTTTGACATGGATACAACAGAATAAATAATTTTAAGAATTTATACTAATTTTTAAAACATAATCATAAGTTGGCAAAAAATGTTATGTGCTGATGGTCTGAAAGCTATAGCAGGAAGAAACACAGAGGCTACTTCAATACCTTCAGAGAAATCAAACTATCTGTATATAGAAAGATATTTAAAAACACTAACTGTAAAAAATAATGGCATCTTTCAAGACACTATTGAATAATACTACACAAATTGTCCTTTTCATCATAGCTATGGGTCTTTGAATGTCATACATTTTATTTCCTAATGATCTTGTTTGTCAGTAATAGATCCTATTGCTAAGAAGTTTGAAAACATTTAGAGTGTAAAGTTTTATGATGTCTATGATGAAACATTACTTACTGAAAGCATTTCTTCAGGAAGGCAATCAAATGAGATCTAGCTGATAATAGAGCTAGCTTGTATCAGCTATTCAGTCTCTGCCAGGCACCACGCTAAATGCTTTAAGCTGATCATTTCATTGCATAATCACAAAAGTCTAATGAGGTTAGGGGTCATGTATTCCCACTTTACAGATGAGGAAACAGAGGCTTTGATGGCTTCAGCTACCTTCCTGGCCAGCTGATGCAGGAGGAAGCGGGGAGAGCTCACCTAGGGCTCTTTCTGACACCTGCCCTCCACCCCTTGAATTCTGCCTTCCTGCAGTGCAGCGGCTCTGGTTCCGTGTTTGCCACAGTGCAGGCAGAGCAATCAGGGGTCACTGCATGCCACCTGTCTGTGAGGCGTGCCAAAGGCTATTTGTTAACTTTGTTAAGTAGTAGTGAATCACCAAGGTCTGTAAATTAGAAAGTATGCAGTTCTCCCCATGGTAAACTCACTGTCCACTCCAGTGTGTTCCCACGCACTTCTGAGCAGAAGCAGCAGAGCTGCAGCTGGCTGGATCACACCGGCTGTGCTGCAGGAGTGATCCACACGTATAAATCACACGTCCATGCGTGTCACCACAGAAAAACAGGCCACGCAAACACGGCTGGAAACCAGCAGGCAGGGTCCCAGGACAAACACTTCGGTGCCACAGAGAACGTGCAAGTAAGCTCCTCTGGGGTGACTTGTCAAAGGTCTGTCACCTGGACTTTGACAGGCTCTGAAGCACAGGTCACTCTGGTGTGAAAATCTACATGAATTCGGGCCGGACGCGGTGGCTCATGCCTGTAATCCCAGCACTTTGGGAGGCCGAGGAGGGCGGATCACGAGGTCAGGAGATCGAGACCATCCTGGCTAACACGGTGAAACCCTGTCTCTACTAAAAATACAAAAAATTAGACGGGCGTGGAGGCGGGTTCTTGCAGTCCCAGCTACTGGGGAGGCTTGAGTCAAGAGAATGGCGTGAACCCAGGAGGCGGAGCTTGCAGTGAGCCGAGATGGCGACACTGCACTCCAGCCTGGGCAACAGAGCGAGACTCTGTCTCAATAAAAAGAAAAAAAAAGAAAGAAAGTCTACATGGATTCAATATGGACCTTTTTATTAAATGCCAGTACAGCAGAACAAAATAACAATCTGCTATTCTACACAGCTGGTGACAAACATAAGGAAATCATGATGCTAGGAGATCAAACCCATGAAGAGGTTCAGTAAGGGTAGGTACACTTCATGTGTGACTTTATTTAATCTATGTTATAGCACACTTTTCTTATTGTAAAATTGAACTATTATCATTTTCTTTCTTTCTTTCCTTTTTTTTTTTTTTTTTTTTTTTTTTTGATGGAGTTTTGCTCTTGTCACCCAGGCTGGATCAAGCCAAGATGGCACGATCTTGGCTCACTGCAACCTCTGCCTCCCGAGTTCAAGCGAGTCTCCTGCCTCAGCCTCCTGAGTAGCTGGGATTACAGGCACCCGCCACCACGCCGGGCTAATGTGTGTGTGTGTGTGTGTGTGTGTGTGTGTGTGTGTGTGTCTTTTTAGTACAGATGGGGTTTCACCGTGTTGGCCAGGCTGGTGTCGAACTCAGGTGATCCACCCACCTTGGCCTCCCAAAGTGCTGGGATTACAGGCGTGAGCCACCATGCCCAGCCAGCATTTTCTAGATTAACTAAAAGTTAATTTTCAAACTTTAAAGACATTCACATATGTAATAATATGGATTCTACAAGCATCTTTTAAAATAGTTGTGTGTGCATGTGTGTGTGTAATGAAAATATAAGGATATGGATTTTCCCATGTCTTCTATGCCTTCAATTCTTTTTCTCTGATATATACTTGTATATGTCTTCTGCCCCCTTCCCCACCTTCTGTCACTCTCCCTGCTGTTCAAATTACTTTCTCTGTTATTTGAATAGAAAGGTTTCTTTGTATAAAATTCCGAAGCATTTATTTTGTCTTTCCTTGTGTATGCATGCCTTAACAATTTTCCTCTAACAAGTCCCTTCCTGATAACACTGCTGAGTATCATTTAAATAATTAGAGTATTGATTAGAACTAATCGAGCAAAGGATGAAAGACAGCCATTTGTTACTTAAAGAGGAGGGGCAAAGAGTAAGAAAGATGATAGTATCAATAGTGTTGCCCGATTGGTATTTTGCAGGCAAGAAATAAGTTTTGATGGAAGAACCATCCAATGAGAGTGAAAATATACTCAATGTCCATCAACAACACATACAGTTCACAGAGTTCATAATTTATTGAAAATATTCTCCTACCGTAAAATAAACTTCAGAGAAACACAGTGAGCTTTCTTATGAATTAATCCTAATGCCTGAAGTCCTAGGAGCTGTGAAATAAAAAAATAAATAAATAAAATTATGTAAACACATAATATTGCTGAGCAACATAGTTTAACCCTTAAACAGCTTTGCCTTGTTTGAAAGCTTTCGGAAAGAAACTACTGTGAAATTTACGTAAGTATTCACCCTATGGGGAGTGCTATGATATTTTGGTGAACAGTTACACAAAATGGTGACTGAAGCCAATCACAGAGAGTCTTCAGGGCCATCCACTTCCCATGGACAGGAACAGGAGCATGTGCACACACACGCACACACACGTGTGTGATTGCTGATTTAGCTAAGGTGGATCCTTGACAATATTTGATTTATTTTTAAAAATTTAAATGTATTTGTGCATTGATGAGAATTTAAAAGTCTCTGTCTTGCTTCTCTCGGTTTGTTAACTCCAGTGCATGTTTTCAATATACAATCGGCACTATTCAGTTTAGACTGGCAGAGATACCCATAGGGACTGGAGGCACTGCCTACAAACCTAAGATGGGGAATCATTACAGATAAAATATGACTGGATCCAAACCCCTTCCCTAAGGGAAGCTGAAGTCAAACCAAAACTGCTTTGAAGAGCGTAATAAGGAAAACTGGGTTAACTTTGGGTTTTGCTGCTTTTAAATCATCATTAATCTGCAGTATCTGCCCTTCTGAATCCTTATAATAGCTAGGTGCTGTAAGAGAAATGCCACATGCAACAGAAGTTGACCAGCAAACACTTATTGAGTGCCTACCACACACCATGTACAAACAAACCAACTAGCAACTCCTTGGGGGTCTCTGAAACAGGTAATTCTTGGAATCCTGGTTGCGACAACATGGAATCTTCTGCTTAATTACAAATGCCAGTGTCAGGAAATGGTTTTTTCCACTTCTCCTATTCCTACAAGTTTCCTTTTTCTCCTACAGAAAGGAGTCTTGTAGCTTGGCACCTGCTTTGAGAAATCTGTGATCACACTTGTAAATAATTACCTATTTGCCCACCAAGGAACTCTTGTGTAGGAATCCACGGATGGTCAGTTTGCCCATCTATAAACATTAAAGACAGGGATCACTAAAAGACAGAACTGAAAACCACACGTGGCTGGTACCCAGAAGAGAAACAGAAAGTCAGCGTGGCATATGCTCAAATGAGTAACATCAGCCGGGGCATGATGCTCATTTCAAGACACCCTCTCCGTTTGCATCAGTTCTGCCTGAACTATTCACAAGTTCATTCACAAGGATGAGCCCAGATGTGAAAGTGGCTGAGCCAGGAGTCACACTGGCTGAAAATTTGCTTTTTGTCTAAAAATAATTAACAAGCAAACAAGTTAATACAATAAAAAAGGTATCTAGACAGTACAAACCCACAAAATAACCACTGTCGAGAATGAGGGGTTTACTGAGAGTGAAGGTAGTTCTGTTTTCAAAGTCTCCTCCTCTCTCTGCCCGCTGGGGTGTAGTGACATGTGTGCCTCAACCACCATGAATGGCATTCCCCTCTGTGTGCTGTACCCCCCACTATTTAGTGTGTAAAGTTGTTGTGGACCCAGATGTAATGCACCTGACACGTAGCTCGTGCACAGCACAGTACAGTGTGCCATGAGGCTGCCTTAGCAGGAACACTTCCCCTGTCTTCCTCACAGGACACACTGCAGACATCCACCCATCTCGGCAGAGGTCTAGTCAGGAACGGGCATGTCACCCAATTCTGGGCAATGGGAAGATGAGGCACCCTCTGCTAGGGCCAGCCTCCAGATACAGGAGAGAGACAAGGCAAGATGCATGCTCCCTCACCTGCCCAGGGAGTTGTGCCTGGAGTCGACAACTGGGGATGAATGTTGTCACCTGAATACTAAGAATGGCAGTGCAGACAGAAGGAAAGGACCTGCATCTTGATAATGCATCTGCACTGTCTATGTGCCTTACCTCCAAGATTCTTGTTATATGAGGATTCAAGCAAGGTTTCTATTATCTTTGCAGGAAAAAGCAGCCTAAATGATTCAATAAGCACTTAAATGTGAGTGTGGCGAGGAGACGTCGAGGGGAGTGGTCACAACTGTTCTAAGAACTATAAAAACTTCAATCAACAGGATGGAATCTACTCCAAGAGCACCAGACGCACCGTTCATTCAGGTATGTATAGAACTGTTCCCCATTCCCTCCCAACCCCAGGCTCCACAATTGTCAAAACCAGGAGCCCCCAACTCAGACCTTTTGTTGTTAAAAATAAGGAGCACTGTTATGAGGTCACAGTCACATCAAGCAGGATTCTCCATCCCCAGCACCAAGAGACAGCCGTCATCAGTGAAGGACCCCGCAGCACCTGGCACGTGAGTTCCAGGCATTTCCCATAAAGCAGGGCTTGAAGGATTTGCACCTGGACAGAAAATCATTTTTTAAATTAAATGAAAATATTTATTTTGAAGTAAGTGTAAATTCAGATGCAGTTACAAGAAATAATACAGGCAAATCTCACACACATTTGTCCAGTTTCTCCAGTATTCATGTCTTGCAAAGCTATGGTACAATACCACCAGGATGTGGATGTTGATACAGTCAAGACTCTGAGCATTTCCATCACCACAACCATGCCTCCTATTGCATTTTTTAATAGAATCCATGTCCCTCCCCACTGCTCCCATCCTTCACCCTGGCAAGCACTAAGCTACTCTCCATCAATATGATTTTGTCAGTTCAATAACATTGAATAAATGGAATCACACAATGTGTAACCTTTTGGAATCAGATTTTTCTTTGTTTTATCTATTTTTCTGGATATTCATGTAAGTTGCTGCTTGCGTGAATAGTTCATTCCTTTTAATTGCTGAGTACAATTCCATGGTATAGATGTACCATGGTTTGTTTAACCATTCACTTGCTGAAGAATATTTGGGCTGTTTCCAGTTTGGGGTTATTATAAATAAATCTGCCATGAACTTTTGGGTGCAGGGTTTTGGGTGAAATGAAAATAAATTTTCACTTCTCTGGGATAAATGCCCAGGATTGTAATTTCTTGTTGGTAGGGTAGTTGAGTGTTTAGTTTTTTAAGAAACTGCCCAACTGTTTGCAAGAATAGATGTGCCATTTTACATTCCTACCTGTCATATATGCGACCCAGTTTCTCTGCATCCTCGTCAGCATTTGATGTTGCCAGTATTTTTTATTAAAAATAAAATGGTTAAAACCATTCTTATATACATAGAATGATCTCTCTTCTGTGGTTTTAATTTACATTCCCTCATTGGCCAATAGTGTTGAGAACAGCTTCTCATGTGCTGATTTGCCATCTACATATCCAGTGAAATTTCTATTCATGTCTTTTGCCATTCTGAATAATTTTGGGGGGTTTTCATTGCTTTAGAGTTTTGAGAGTTATAACCTTGTTTTAGCTGTTATATTTAATTTTTCTACATGCATATAGAAATATGTATTAGAATAATATTGTCTATATCTACAAAAAATTTTACTGAGATTTTGATAGGAATTGTGTTAAATGTGTATATCAATTTGGGTAGAGTTGGCACTTTTACTTTGTTGAGTCTTTCAATTCATAAACATGGTATGTCTCTCCATTTATTTAAATCTTTGATTTCTTGAATCAGTGTTTTATAGGTTTCTCTATACAGTGCATGTTTTGTGTGTATTTTTGTAGTTTTGTATCTTTAATTTTGTTGTCCATGTGGTAGTATAATGAAATATTAGTATGAAGTGATATTATTAGTATAAAGAAATATAATTGATTTTTGTATGTTGATCTTGCATCCTGTGAACTTGAATTCACTTAGTTCTAAGAGTTTTTTTTCTAGATTCCTTGATTTTTTTTAAGAAGACAATCCTGCCATCTGTAAAGAGGAAGAATTGTGATTTTTTTTCCTTTCTGATATACATGCCTTTGATTTTCCTTTCCTGCCTTATTTCAGTGACTACACCTTCCACTGCTATGCAGGATTAGAGCAGTGACAGCAGACATGCCAGACTTCTTCCCAGTCCCAAGGGAAAGTAAGCTGTCTTTCACCACTAGTATGTCAACTATAGCATTTTTATAGATGATCTTTATGTGAGATTTTAAAAATGTTCCTGTATGCCTATTTTTCTGTGGGTTTTTATCCTGAATGTTAAGTTTTATCACATGGTTTTTCTGAATCCATGTACATGATCATGTGATTTTTCTTCTTAGCCTGTTAATAGGACATATAACCTTGGTCAGTTTTCGAATGTTGAGCTAGCCTAGCCTCCACACTAGGTAATAGTATGTAATTCATTTCATACATTTCTGATTTTGATTTACTGATATTTTGTTAGGATTTTTGAGTCAATATTCAAGGGGACAGTGGTCTACAGTTGCTGTTGTTTTGTTTCATCTGGTTGTGATTTCAGTATGATGAATTGGGTAGGGTCTTTTCCTCTCCTATTTTCTGGAATAGGTAGTTTAAAATTTACACTAATTCTTCTTTGAAGGTTGGGTAGCATTCTCCATGGAAATCCTCTGCCTCAAGATTTTTGGAAAGGAGTAGAGGTTTAATTACAAATTGAATTTTCTTAATATTTAAAGGGCTATTCCAATTATATATCTTATAATCAGTGAATTGTGGTGGGTTTTTTTTCAAGAAACTGGTCCATTACATCTACATTGTAACGTGTGTGTGTGTGTGTGCACGCGTGCATGTGTGTAAAATTGTTCATTTTATACCTTTATTATCATTTTGATACTGCAGAGTCTATAGTAGGTGTTTTCTAACATGAACCTCAAAACTCTTATAGCTGTTTACCCATTATTCAGTTCCAAACCACCTCCACATTTTTGGGTACTTGATAGCAGCAGCCCACTCCTTGGTACCAAGTTTTATCTTAGTCTATTGGGACTGCTGTAACAAAAAAATATACTGAGTGGCTTATGAACAACAGAACTTTAAGTGATCACAGTTCTGGAGGCTGCAGAGTCCAAGATCAAGGCACTGGCCGACTCGGTGTCTGGTGAGGATCTGCTTCCTGGCTCAGAGATGGCACCTTCTCACCTCATCCTCACATGACAGAAGGGACTCTTGGGGGCCTCTTTCATAAGGGCACTAGTCTTATTTATGAGGGCTCCAACTCTCCTGACCTAATCACCTCCCAAAGGCCCCACCTCCTAATACCATCACTTTGGGAGTTAGGTTTCAACACAAGAACTTTGGAGGGACACAGGCATTCAGATCACAACATCAGGGAACTTGCCACAGCTCCTGCAGGTCCTGAGGTCCCTAGTCTGCCACCTTCTTCTCTCCACCTTTGAGTCTTCATTTGTTTGTTTGATGTATAATGTCCATTGCATCTAGTTGCTCTTGGTGAGAGGAATAGGGAAAGCACATTTAATTCACCTTCCAGGAAGCACAAGTGCCACTCTAATATCTCAATCTGTCTGCAGCCACATCAGGTCTGAACAAAGAAGATGGCCTCTTTCCAGACACCTCAAGCTAAAGAAAGGTTCTGAAGCCACCTGCACAGCTCACTGCTGTGAACTCTCTCAACCCTGTCCTCAGTTCTCTAACAGTCTTCATGGGACACCATTTCTGGTTTGATTTTAGATTATTTGGTTTGTTTGGTTGTTTTTTCAGAGAGGATCATGTCATTTCTTAGAAGCAAGGATTTAATATTTCCCAAGTCTCAGGATGAATTCCCAGTTTTTTTAGTAACACAGAAGAGTTAAATAAATAAGTTAATTCAACTAAGCTATCCTAAATAATTAGTAACAATTCAGTCCAGTTGCACTAAACGAATAAGTTACCTAATTCATAAATAAATGGAATGAATAATAAGCACATAAATAAATACTCAGCTAAGCTACCCTAGATCTCAGGCCACCCATGATATTGATCAATTCATATTAGTGAGCATTACAATGTTAATGTGGCAGCACCAGGCTACCTCTTTTTACTTCTGTGTAAGCATTCCAGGTGCTTGTATAAAGGTATTTTAGTTTCCACTAAAATATCACCAGTGAACAGCTTATATGATTATCCCAATGGCAAAGACCTCTCAATAGCATAAAGTTCACTTCCTGAGATGCAGAGTTATCCCTGATATGCGGGTGAGAGAAATGTTCAGCATATTTTCAGGCATTTCCTCAGAGAGTCAGTGACCCTGTCCCAAAGTGTATGTGAACAAGCTTAGAAAAAGAATGCAACTTGACAAAGAGGTTTTTGATTCTCAAGGTGTTAGGCTCTACAGAAGAGAATTTTAAAAATATAACAATTGGTGCATACTTGAGGTTACCAAGATAAAGTCTCCAAGGGACTAACCATTTGCTGAGTGGATGTGAATGTGCCCAGTCCCACTGTGCTGAGGGAAATACAAGTGCATTGCAGAGAAATGCCTTCTTGCCCATCATTGCTCCTGGGCCCCTGTCAGCAGACTGAAAGGGTCCCCTTAGAAATGTCAGCTCTGCAGCCACTCAGGGTTTTTTGTTGCATGGCACTCCCAGTCGTTCACCAAAAATAGAAGGAGGTGGTTAGACACAGTGGCTCACAGCACTCACAGTGGCTCACAATAATCCCCAGCACTTTGGGAGGCAGAGGCAGGAGGATTGCTTGAGGTCAGAAGCTTGAGAACTGCCTGGGCAACATGGTGAGACCCCATCTCTACTGAAAATATGTATTTTTTAATAGCCGGGCATGGTGGCATGTACCTATAGCATGTGCCCAGTTACTCAGGAGGCTGAGGTGGGAGGATCACTCAAGCCCAGGAGGTTGAGGCTATAGTGAGCCGTGATTACTATACTCCAGCCTGGGCAACAGAGCAAGACCTTGTCTCAAAGAAAAATAGAAGGAGTCATGGGGGCTTGGGTTGGACTCAGAAGGATTCCTCTTCTGAATCATTCCTTCCCAGGCAACTACTTTTCAGAGGACATTAGAATTCACCAGAATAAATGGTTCCCAAATCTTGCTGAAGTTAGAATCACATTTGGAGCGTTTAAGAAATACGCTTTCAGGGGACACTTCCCAAACACGTTTAAGAATCACCCTCTCCTATGCCAGGATTTAGGAGTCTTTATTTCTCAAAAGTGTCCATGGCAATTCTAATGAGCCAGGGAAGGTGTGGAGGCCACAGCATCACCTGATCCCTTTATCTTTAAGATAGTTACCAGCAAAACCTACAAGCAAAAACTGGCTCCAGATTCCAGGATTGCTTTTTCCTCCTCTCACCCCGCGACTCACAAGACACAGCGACAAGGGTTCACTATCAGGGACCAGAGAGTTCTCATCAGAAGGGGGTGGAGGGGCTCACTGATTGGCCGTGGATGGTTAAAGAGGTAAAGAATGCAGCTGTGCTCAAAGGCCAATGCTTCGTAAAGCAGCGTATACTTTGTGACCTTAGCACACAGCTCTAGAAACAAGAAGTTTCTGGGTGAGTCAATTTAAATCTGACATGAAGCAGTCCTTGGAGACAGAGCCTTGGTCAGCTTCAGAGGGCAGAATAACTCACTGGCCACTCAGATAAGATCCTGGGGTAAGGGAAAGGAGAGAGGTGTGGGTGGGAGCAGCACCCCCAGGGCTGTGGACAGGAGAAGGAATTATGGCTTCCACAGTTGGCTCAACCTCCAGAAAGCAGGCTCTGGCAGGTATGTGGCTTTTTATCTGCATTCTGCTGCCCAGTAGAAATGTCCAGGGGAAAGTCTGCTTTACAAAGAGCAAGTTGAATTTTCCAGCCACGGATGTAAGTGAAAACTTTCTCTCTCTCTCTCTCTCTCTCTCTCTCTCTCTCTCTCTCTCTCTCTCTCTCTCTCTCTGGATTCCATGGAAGAGTCTCCAGAGCACAGATTCTTATCCAAGCAAGAAAAAGACAGTGTGTGAGAGGCCTTCACGAGCAAGGCCTGCGGGTTTGGGCCAGGAACAGGAATTCCCCGGACAGACACTGAGTCGGCGGCCTGAGACAGGAGCGCCGGCTCCACAGAAAGCCACTGTGTTCACTGCCACCAAGGACTGCTTGCAGGGCACACACACAGAGCTGCAGAAAGAAGGGATATTTGAAAAGAGTGTTTTTTTTCCCTAGAATACACAGTGCTCTTATTTCCTTAGGGGTGCAGTAAAAACTAGCCATGAATAGATGGCCAAATGCAGCTAAGAGTCAGCAAGGATGTTTATCTCTACAGGCTGGGGCTGCTGGGATGGGTCGCTGGGACAAACTTGGAATACGTCAATAAATCATAATGAAAGATTAAAATAAGAAAGAATGTGCTAAACATGTCTGGAAGGAGGCTTTTATGCTGCTATTTTTTCCCTACCAACTGCCGCTCAGAGACTTCACTAGGCTTTTTGAATCCAACAGAAAATGTGTATGTGTTGGAGGCGGGAGGCAAAAAAAAAGGGGGTGGGGAGGCAGTTCATACTTGGAGCTTTGGTTTACATGGATTTTTGAGGTCAAAGAAAATCCAATTGCTAAATCTCAGTGCAGATGTTATATTAAAATTAAACAAACAAAAAACAAGAACCTATCCTCAGAATTTGTGAATTCTTAGCAAAAGGATCTATTGCAATACATCATCTGTCTTCTATTTCATTAAAATTTAAGAATCTGTTTTCTTTTAAAAAAACAGGAAACAAAACCATCAATCGTTTCAAAAATTATGAAATATCCTTGTGAGTACAGGAACTGTTGGATAACCATGGGCTCTAGGAAGCCTGCAGCTACCCCAGTGCACAGGAACACATGCCCCAGGCCCCCCGTCTCCTTTATTGTGAGAGAAAAATACCCTATTTGATTCAAGCAGGAGGTTGAGCAGAACAAGAGTGAGAGGCCTTCTCTCACTTAGGAGCCATCTTTTCCTGAAAGCTGGCCTAACCTCCCTTGAACACCCAGCATAACGTTTACCTCAGGCAGCCAGCCTCCATGGGCAACCTGGGCCTGGCTGACCTCTGAATCCAGGGGCAGCAGACAGGTAGCTTTGGTGCCGTGTCCTCCGTTGAAATGAGCTGTCTCAGAATCCTAAGTTATGAGCCAAACCCGAATTGTGTCCCCTAAAAACGCGCATGTTGAAGCCCTAACCCCTAGATCCTCATGCTGTGACTGTATTTGAGAGACCCTTAAAAGAGATAGTTTAGGTAAAATAAGATCATTAAGGTGGGTCCTAATTCAATATAACTGATGGGTTTTGGTTTCTGTTGGTTTTGTTTTTTTGAGACAGAGTCTCACCCCATTGCTCAGGCCGGAGTACAGTGGTGCGATCTCAGCTCACTGCAACCTCCACCTCCAGGGTTCAAGCGATTCTCATGCCTCAGCCTCCTGAGTAGCTGGGATTACAGGCGTGTACCACCACACCTGGCTAATTTTTTTGTATTTTTATTAGAGACAGGTTTTCACCATGTTGGCCAGAGTGGTCTCCAACTCCTGAACTCAGGTGATCCACTCGCCTTGGCCTCCCAAAGTGCCGGGATTACAGGCATGAGCCACTGCACCTGGCCAGTTGGTGTTTTTATAAGAAAATATAAGCAGATAGGTATACATAGAGGGAAGATCATGTGAAGCACAAGGATAAGACGGCCGTCTGCAAGCCACAGCGAGAGACCTCGAGAGAAACCAATCCTGCTGACACCTTACCCTTCAACTTCTGGCCTCCAGAACTGTGAGGAAATGCATTTCTGTTGTTTGAGCCCCACAGTATGTGGCACTTTGTTATGGCAGCCCTTGTAAACTAATACAGCTTCTTATTCCTCAATGACTCATACATTCACGCCTTGAGAAAAAGAGGAGCTCAAAACCTCTTTGCTGGTATATTAGTCCAATTAACCCATGGAAAGCCAGGAAAAAGACACACCCCTCAAAAAAAATGAAAAACCAGAAGAAACAGAAAGAAAAATAAAATAGCAAGCTTAAGCTTTACCAATTCAATAATTACATTAAATTTAGTTTAAGTGGTCTAAATATATGATTTTAAAAGACAGGCAGGGCACAGCAGTCACACCTATAATCCCAGCATTTAGAGAGGCTGAGGTAGAAAGATCTGAATGCGTGTATCAAACAACAGAGATGCATGTTACACGAAGCAAAATCTGATAGAACTGAAAAAAGAAATGGCAAACCCACAATTGCAGTGGGAGATTTCAACACATACCCTGCCTCAATATTTGATAGAACAATTAGACAGAAAACCACCATGAATATGGAAGAACTCAATACCATCAACCAACAAAATCTAGTCATCACACCAAGGGAGACCATATCTTCTGTCAGAAAACAAAACACAACAAATTTAAAAGAATTGACATCATACAGCACATCACTTACAACGGAACCAAAGTAGAAATCAATAATGGAAAATTATCTCCAAACTCTTGTAACTAATGACTACACTTTTAAATAATCTGTGGGTCAAAGAGGAAATCTCAGAAAAAGTAAAAAATACATCAAACTAAATGAAAATGAGACAACAACACATCATAGACATACAGTTTGTATCATGGGTCATTGAAGACTCAGAAGGATGAGTAGGTGCAAGAGGTGACAGGTGAGAAATTACCTCCTGGGTACAGTGCACACTATTCAGGTGCTGGTTACACTAAAAGCCCAGACTTCACCACTACAAAATATATTCGTGTAACAAAACTGCACTCGTGCCTCTCATATTTATACAAATTTTTAAAAGAAGGAAAAAAGAAAAAAAATTGTGATACATAGCTAAAACAGTGCTGGGAAGGAAATTTATAGCACTAAATGCTTTTATTAGAAAAGAGGGAACATTTCAAATCAATAAGCTCCCATCTCAAGACCCTAGAAACCTAAACACAGAGAAAGCAGAGGGAAGGCACAGAAATCAATGAAATTAAAAACAGAACAAAAAGAGAGAAAATCAATAAAACAAACAAATAAAAAGCTTTTCTTTTGAAAATATCAACAAAATCTACAAACCTTTAGAAAGATTTACAGAGAAAAACAAAAGGACACAAATTATCAAGTATCAGGAATGAAATAGAGAATATAACTGTAGACCCTGCAGATATTAAAATGATAATACAGGAGTAAAATGAACAACTCTGCACACAAAAATTTGACAACTTATATGAAATGGACAAATTCCTTAGTACAAACTACCACAACTCAACCATACGAAATATCTAATTTGAATAGCCCTATAACTAGTAAGAAAATTCTGTTTGTAACCAAAAGTATCCTAAAAAGGTAATCGTAGACACAGACAGTTTCCATGGAGAATGCTACCAAACACTTAAGAATCAACAACAGTTTCCTATAATCTCCTCTAGAAAAAGAGAAGGTACCAAGTCATTCCCAGGCAGAGAGAACCACAAAGTCTCAGCAAATCCCAGGATCCAAGAAGACGTAGGTCCCCTGAGCCTCTCAGTTTGAGAACACACCGAACTGAGCCATTACTGAAAGTAATCAGTGTGTGTTCATAAAGACCAATAATAAATGTATACAACCACTATTTGTCAATTAAAAATAAAATTTTTAAAAAGAGAGCTGAAGAACAAGATACAGATCATCTCCAACTCACGATGATTTGATTTGTTGACCTTACAACAGGCTTATTGGGGTGGAGAATGCATTTTGACTTACAATATTTTCAACTAACAATGAGTTTATGAGACATAACCCCATCAAAATTAAAATAGGGCCTGGTAAGCATTTCAAAATGAGTATATGGATAAAAATAATAAGAAAACAGAGTAGGCAGTGATAGGGTCTAAATAATAAATATTTCGGATTATAATATATTTTAACCAAATTTTGTGTCAGTTCTTTCAAGTAATTGCACATATAGTAATTTGAACTGTTAGTTCACAAGAAGCTAAGGAGTAATTAATTCTACACTGTACTTAGTTACATTGATTTGGATATAAGGCATATACAGAAGAACACAAAAATGTTATCTTTAATATGTTCTATGTAAGCTTCAAACTCTGCTGGTATTATGAATTTAAAGCAAGTAATTGTTCAGGTATATTACAAATTTAAATTGTAGCCAAGCTAAGCTATGTGATAAGATGGAGTGTAACGATGCATTGCAGCTATAAACACAAATAAAATTTTTATTCGTTTTAAAAAAAATAATTCCGTGCTACCAAGAAAGATCAAGTCTAAGCATAACACTACATGTGATAAAGTATACAAAGGAAACAAATACGCTCATACACCAATATATGTTATTTTTCAGACATTTGGGTTCTACTATTCACCTTTAACTTCTCTTTGCAGAAAGAAGCCTGCTTTATAATGCATACAATATAAATTAAATCTTCACCTAAGCTAAAAAAAAAAAAAAAAAGGCAGTCTACAAACCTGACTCAGAGCAGAACCTGGTGCACAGATCACAGCACATACACGTCTGCTAAAGACACCCTGCAGTGGGGCATGTGGAAACAGAACATACGCTTTCCCCAAAAAGCCCTGTCCACATCCATCTTCCCAGGGAAATAGCTTTCCAAGGACTGCAGGCTGATAAGAAATGGCAAGTGATAAATGGAGCACTAGCATCAAAGGACAAATGGCCCCCTGAGGATGGGAAAGCCAGTACAATGTTGATGGAAGTTATGCAGGCAAATACATGCCTGCCAAAAACATCTCTCTCTCTCTCTCTCTCACACACACATGTGCATATATGAAAGTATACGTGTGTACACACATACATGCACACACACGGCACAAAAACCATCATCAGTCCACTTGGGCAGGATACCATAGCCCCTCTGAAGTTAAAGATAGCCTTTTCCAGCTTGTAATAGTGAGCACCTTACTAATCTCTCTGAGCTTCACTTTCCTCAAATGCAGAACAGAAAAAATAATAGTACCTACTTCTTGGAGTCCTCATGAGTATTAAATGCTTTAGTACATATAAAATGCTGAGAACAGTGTCTAGCATATAGTAAGCACTTGCTAAAAGTTAGCTTGTTCTTAGAACAAAATGTTCATTGTTCCTTGCCACCTTTCTGGTGTCTACTCTTTACCTCCAACTTTTTACCTGTTAAAACAGGAATCCGTTATTATAAATGCTGCTAAATTCCAATTAGGCAAGCTCAAAGTTTGTTCTTAGGACAAATCCTTAGCCTTAGCCTTGTCCAGTTTTTCAGCTGTGTTTTCAGATGCCTGCTCCACACTAACAATTCCAACTTTAGGAAAGGAAGAGGGGAAGCCCCTCCTGCTGGTCTCCAGGTCCCCTTTTCCCCAGGCATGACAATCCCAGTCGCAGCAGGAATGAGGAAGCCGGCTCTGGCAGTCCCAGAGCCCACCCTCCTCCCGCAGCAGCCCTTCGTGTTGGCCTGGTGCAAATGCTGACAGCGCCAAGGTTCCTCTGGGAAAAGCCCCAGCTGTTTTCGAAACAAAGTCCTTCCTGGTGGCGAAGAAAGTCCATATTAGTAGAAGCATGGGAGGGCCGCCTCTTGGCTCTTCCTTTAGAATCTCTCCTGGTTATTTTTAGGAGTTCTTCCTCCCTGTGGAGAGTATTCCCAGGGTAAGACCTCTGACTTCATGCCTTCTGGACTTTCTGGATCATGTGGGATCTCAGCGACCACAGAGGGTCTCGTGGACGGCTCAAGCTCTCTGGACACATGGGTGGGTGGAAGTCCCAGCCTTGCCACATAGGCCTTCTTGGAACGCCCCTACCCCTCCTTATCTGCAGTGCTGCCCAGAATTAAGTGCAGTAATGGGTAGAAGGTCTTTCCTGGCCCCGGCAGAGTGAGCCATACAGGTTATCTGTTTAGCAGTAGTATTCCTCCTGCCACCAGTCAGAGTTCCTTGTTACAGAGTGTTCACTCAATCTATTTCCAGTAATTTTTGGAGATTCTGTAAAATAGTTGGCCAAAACCTGAAGAAGGTATCTTGACTGGAATTCATAGAACCACATGGTTGGGTCCTGGTTCATTCTAACCTTGTCAGCCTCCTTTACTCTTGCAGTAGAAAGGCTGTCAAGAGGGCCACGGTGGTTCCCCCAACCCAGTCCCTCCAAAGTGGCCACTCCTACCAACCAGAGGTGCAACTTCTGTACTCCTTGAGTCTAAGCTGGCCTTGTGGCTTGTTTCAACAATTAGAATGTGAGGTCTTCAGAAGCATGCCTTCAAGGGGCCAATAGAATCCACTTGGGGTCATTCTGCTGTTGCAATACCCATGGAAAGAAGCCGGAGCTGACTTCCTGGAAGATGAGGGGGATACCTGGTGAGAGAGACCAAGGCCAACAGCACGTATCCTGATGGAGTCATCTTGAGCCATCTGGCACCTATGCAGCCTCTGTTCACTTGAGACCAGGAGAAGGACTACCTGGCTGAGCCCAGCCCAGATTGCCAACCCACAGAATTGAGAGCTAATAACTGACTGTGGTTTTTGTTGTTGTTGTTGTTGTTTGTTTTGTTTTTGTTTTGTTTTGTTTTGAGACGGAGTCTCGCTCTGTCGCCCAGGCTGGAGTGCAGTGGCCAGATCTCAGCTCACTGCAAGCTCCGCCTCCCGGGTTTACGCCATTCTCCTGCCTCAGCCTCCCGAGTAGCTGGGACTACAGGCGCCCGCCAACTCACCCGGCTAGTTTTTTGTATTTTTTAGTAGAGACGGGGTTTCGCCATGTTAGCTAGGTTGGTCTCGATCTCCTGACCTCGCGATCCACCCGTCTCGGCCTCCCAAAGTGCTGGGATTACAGGCTTGAGCCACTGCGCCCGGCCCTAACTGTGGTTTTAAACCACAGTGTAGGTGATTTGTTTTGTAGAAATAGATAACCAATACAACTGCGCCTCAGGCACAAGGAGGCCTTCCCTGACCTCATCTGAAAATGCAACCCTTTTCCCTAACATTTTCATTTTCCTTCCTTAAGGCTGCTCCTTGACCCCACAGCCCTCACCACTATCTCACATTGTACATGTTTCAACTCTGGTTGTTTGCGTCTGTCTCAGGCAGGAGAATTCCATGAGGGAAGTTTTCATTGGCTAGGTCCTGGAATACTACCAGCACTGTAAACTGTATTCGCTGGGGAGAGATCCAGCGGCAACCTAGTGGCTTAAAACAGGTAGGCAGGGCAACGGTTTGGATACTCAACCCTTCCAAATCTCCTTTTGAAATGTAACCCCATTGTGGGGCTGGTGGGAGGTGAGGCCTCATGGGAGGCGTTTGGGTCGTGGAGCGGACCCCTTGTGAATAGATGAATGCCCTTCCTGAAGGTGGGGAGTGAGTGGATTCTCCCTCTGTTGGTTCGTGCCATGGCTGGTGGTTAAAAAGAGCCTGGCACCTCCCACGCGCTCTCCTGCGTCCTCTGTTGCCATGTTAAAAAGAGCCCGGTGCCTCCCACTCTCTCATGCGTCCTCCATCGCCACGCAATCTCCTCACACACCGGCTCCTTTCACCCGCCATCGGGAATGGGAGCAACCCGAGGCCCTCCCCAGGTGCCCGATCTTCCAGCCAGTGGAATCATGAGCCAAATAAACGTCTTTGCTTTATAAATTACCCTATCTCAGGTATTCCTTCGTTGCAACACTAAACAGACTAGGACAAGTGGCTATTCCTCTCAGACCCAAGGTGAGTGTCCCAGGCCAGCAGGGAGCTCTGTGCCATGAGATTCTTCAGGAACTGGAGTTCTTTCATCTAAATTCTCCACCATCCCCTGCGTGGTTGAGGCTGAGTGACATGAGACACCCTCGTCTCAGTTCGTGGGGGAATGAATCTGCTTCAATGTTTCACATCACAGGCCCTGGGATGCACAGATCCATTTGTTCCTATAGCCATCTGTACGCACAAGACAGGCTGAGCCAGGGCCTGGCAGGGCATTTGTGTGCCCAGCTATAAGCCTATGACTGGTGAGAGAAGAGACTTTGAATATCAGCAACTGACTTGGCCCCAGTTGCATCAGAAATTAATAGCTTTCCCAGGAATTGTGCTTGTGGAACTTGCACCAAAATAATTAACATTGAAATTTAAAATAAAAAGGGGAAATAGATGATATACATGCACCCCTCTTTCTAGGGCTCCTTAGGTTTAACTGAGAGACATGATGGATTAGCTGATGGAGTCTACCAAAAGTCAGTAAATAGAGGTCTAGCCAAACATCAGAAAAGAGAAAACAAGCATCCAATCTCAATTAGACAGGAAAGCAGAAAGAGAGAGACAGCCCTGCGCGGCTGGGGTGAGCAGCAGGGCCCTTCCCGATTAAAGCCCAACCCTGCCACTGGCTGGCTGGTTTGTGAACTAATCAATTCACCATTCTGATCATTGGCTTATTTCCCTAGAAAAGCAGGAAGTTGCTTCAGAGGGTATTGTTGAGGATGAAATTAAGTAATGACCAGTGAAAGCAGACTGTAATCCAGAGGTGGCACAAACGTTGGAAAGGACCTGGACCCATGTGAGGAGGCACACAGCAACCAGATAAGGGTGAATTTGGTCCTGGGGAAATACACATTTCTCGGAATTAGCAAATTTTCCTTAGGATGGCAGTCATCCTTTTTACTATTTCATGATAAGAAGAAAAATTAATGTAGGACATTTCATGACCACCATAGAGGTAACACTTGGATGATTTTACGGTTTATTTTCTTTTTAATGCAACTGTAAATGTAAACATAGCTACTATATTTATTTGAAGCACTCACACACACACAGACCAGGCTTGGTTAAAGGTCTGTAAGCCCAAGAGAAAAAGAAAAGGGAATACCTCCAAACAATTATATCCAAATATGGCCCAAGAAATCAAAGGTGGCGTGGGAAGGAGGAGTACTGACCATGCCCAATCCATTGTCTACATTGAAGAAACCCTACAGCCCTGTTTATGAAAAGGAAATGGTAACAGCCACTACAGCACCAACTGGAGTGAAGACACTCATCGCGGAGACCCTGTGGCTTAGTTTAAGTAACAATTGTTCAACAACTGTTAGGAGAATAACCCCCAAAGTACTGTAAAGTATATTTGTTTACACAAAACTCACAATTCTACTATTAAGGCTGGCATTATTTTGAAAGCAAAGCCTTACAGAAGATCTTATGTGAAGACCCAAGCAAGGAAGGGGAGTACGTTAACTGTGTTCTGTTGCTCCTGGCATCATAAAGTGCTTTCATAAGTCAGTTACCCTTTGTGCTGTGTTGCTCCATTATCCAGAGCTTTTCTAGTAAAAAGGAAATACCAAAATGAGCCAATTTTTAATCTAAATAAGGTATGACTTGATTAACTGTTACCTGGTTATATCGATATATACACAGAGTGGTAAAATAAGTTTTAATATGTGTATTGTAGACATCAACAATTCAAACAAAAGACTGAAACAAGGACATTTAAAAACTTGAAATCCAGAACAAGAAACACTGTAGGATTCTGTCAACATAAGAGGCTTCTACAACACTGGCTCATTTTTGTTTACATGCACAGCTCTCTGACTACTAAAAGGAGACGATATTTAAGTTCATAGATTGAATTTGAAATTACAGGATTCCCCAGTTAGCTTACTGCAGCACAGCCCAATCACAGACAACCTTTTTAATGATGAGCCATTGGTTGCTCCCAAGCAGACATTAAATTGAATCACTCTTTATACAGAGATTCACTAGTCTCCTCTAATTTCTCAAGTCCCTGCTAGTCCCATAATGATTCCTAAACTTAACAAAACCTACACTTCCCAACCTCAAAGCCAGCTTCTCAAATGCATCATCACTATCTACAGAAAATCAGCTGATGTCATAGTGACTATAAAACAACACTGCCTAGGTGGGAATTTTGCCTTTCTCCCCAAAATCACCTATAGCAGTTGCCTTGTTAACTATGCCCTCTAAGATCAGAATTAGTCACACGTTGTTTCATAGAACCACGGGTCTAAATTGAATGGCACTGCTTCAGGGGAATTCAAAAGACACATCCATTGCGAGGTTTCACTGACACAGGGTCAGTTGATACACATTTTCCACAGGCTGGATGCTTTGGGGGAAAGAAGCAGAAACAACATCAGCCTTTGTGCCATGACCCCTTGCCTACTATGACTCTTGAACAGTCATGTGTATGCCATCAGGGTTTTAATAAGAGACTCTTAGATTTGCCAAACTAAAAACTTGACCTCAATGAGGAACTGATTTCACCAGGGATGAATGAAGAAAAAGAAAAATGTATTTGATTCCTCCTAAGCTCTCCCTAAACAAACCAAGGTCGTTGTGCGGCCCCTACAAAAGTCAATATTTTATAAAGTAAAGAATTTCTTGGCTCTAAACTGTGTGTATAGCTAAAAGGAAGTAGAAGACAAGAAGCTCTACTTCTTTTTGTTTTTTTTTTTTTGTTTTGTTTTGTTTTTGAGACAGAGTCTTGTTCTGTCACCCAGGCTGGAGTTCAGTGGTGCAATCCTGGCTCACTGCAACCTCTGCCTCCGGATTCAAGTGATTCTCGTGCCTCAGCCTCCCAAGTTGCTGAGATTACAGACATGCACCACCACGCCCAGCAAATTTTTGCATTTTTAGTAGCGATGGGGTTTCACCATGTTGGCCAGTCTGGTCTCAAACTTCTGACCTGCCTCGGCCTCCCAAAATGCTGTGATTATACGTGAGAGCCACAGTGCCAGGACAAGTAATTCTATTTCTATTCATGTTGCATTCAGTGTGGAATGTGAAAAAGAAAGTGAAGGCCTCGCTGATCTTGAGGCTGGCTCAGTACTGAGGCTTCAACAGCAGGATGATGAACAACCGAATAATGGCAGGAAACTAATTATCTGAAAATTCAAACCCCACTTTGACATGTCAAATGATGTCATTATAACTAAAGCTCTAGTTGGAACTTTTTATTGTTTAATATGATATATCTTTAGTACAGGACGTGATATCACCTTACAGAATACAATACGGTTCAAGGTAGGCAGATGCTCAAAAACAATAGAAATTAAAAAATAGAAAACTGATTTTCAAAGCGTCGAGGACGTCATTCAAAAGCACACTTGAAAATAAGCTAAAACACTGAAGAGAATTTTATGTGCTTTTTGGAAACATTAAGATTATTCTTTTTGTCAGGGGGATAATACTCTTCCCATGCGTCAGGAAGGAAGGGTAAATGTGATGGCTCAGGGAGGAGGAAAAGAGGGAAGAGTTTCAGGACTCTGTGTAGGGTGACCTCTACTTTCTGTTTGAAGCACGGGGCAAGTCTATGTGCAAAGGATGTGACACCTACGGAGTGCCATGAGGAACACACAAAATGCAGTGACACATCTCACAAACTACTAAGAGGAGAATTTCTCCAACATTGGTTATTAAGTTAGAATGAGTCGAGGTTTTTGTTTTGTTTTGTTTTGAGTTATGGGGTGTATTTTAAGGCAGACTCTCAAAATAACATGTTCTTATACGTATAGAGAATAGTCATACCTGTCCTAGACCGTTAAGGCTCCTATAATGAACTACCATGGACTGGGTGGCTCAAACAAGAAAGATTTATCATTCATAGTAGGCTGGGGAACCCAAGATCAAGGCTTCTGCAGATTCAGTCTCTGGTGAGGGTCCATTTTCTGCTTCCTAAGGGGCCTCTTCTCACTGTGTCTTCACATGGCAGAGGGGGTGAGAGAGCCCTCTTTTTTATAAGGGCACAAGTCCCATGAAGGTTTTATAAGTTACTTTTATAAGGGCACAAGTCCCATGAAGGTTTCATCTTCATGACCTAATCACCTTCTAAAAGCCCCACCTTTTAACACTGTCACATTTCTGATGAGGATTTCAACAGATGCATTTTAGGGAAACACATTCAGCGTACAACAGTATCCTTAAAACAAGTATTCTGAGAACATGGAGGAAGTAACGATGGCATCTTCATTCGTTTATTTGCTTTTGAAATATCATAGGCATTGCCTGGCCAAGTAAATGTACGGATTAATTACCTGGTTTTAACTAAACTAACCCTGACAAAAAAGGACAAGTATGTTAAAATCATTCCTTCACAGAAACCCTGAGTTGAGGATAATACTGACACTCAAAGCACTAGCCAACAACAAGAGGGGTAGAGCCATCCTCTCTCCCTCTCCCAGCATAAGCTCACTGTCAATAACATGAGGTCATATCAGTGATGATCTAGCCAGATCTGTAAGATGCTGATCAAAGAAATACAAATTTATTAGAAAGGTCATTTGATTTATGGGATTCAAGTGGAATCAATGAAGAGGAAACCTGTGTGATTTAAAATATAAACTAATGATAGAATGGTTAGAATATGGAGAAAAATCTCTAAAAATTTTGAAAGACATGTAAAGCCATGAATACTCAATATTGCACTTTACAAATTTTTATTAACTTAATGAGAAATATTTGTAAGTCTTGCTGATGGCATCTCACTAGATAATAAAAGAGGCCAAGAAAAGTCAAAAAGCTCTGGGAAAACATTTGTTCTTCCTGCCACTGAAAAATTATTGAAATAATACATGGAAATGAATATGTCAATGTCAACAATGTTTAAATCATTCATTTGTCTTAGTCTGTTTTATGTTGCTATAATGGAATACCACAGACAGATAAATTTATAAGGAAATTAAATTTATTTGGTTCACAGTTCTGGGGGCTGGAAAGTCCAAGGCATGGTCCCAGCATCTGCTTGGCATCCGCTGAGGGGCTTCTTGCTACATCATCCCATGGAAAAAGTCAGGGTCAAGAGACCACAAGCGAGAGCAAGAGTTTTAACTGGCAGCCTCAAGCCCCTTATAATTGGCATCAATTCATCCATGAAAATGGAGCCCTCATGAACTACATGCCTCCCATTAAGCACAACTTCCCAACACTGTTGCATCAGGGATTAAGTTTCCAATGCATGCTTTTTGGGGGACACATCCAAACCATGGAATTCTGTCCTCAGTCCCCAATTTTTATGTTCTTCTCACACACAAAACTAACTCCATCCATTAGACCCAAAAGTCTTTGTTCATTCCAGCATCAACTCAAAAGTCCAAATTTCAGAGTCTCATCTCAATCAGATATAGATGAGACTCAAGTCAAGATTCATCACAGGACAAACTCCCCTCTATCTTTGAGTCTGTTAAATCTACAAGCTGTCTACTTCCAAAATAGAATGGTGGGACAGGCATAGGACAGACATTCCCATTCTATAAAAAGAAAATTGGAAATAAGAAAGGGTAACTGGTCCTAAGTAAGGCTAAGATCCAACAGGGCAGATATTGAAACTTAAAATTCCAGAATATTCATTCACTGGGGCAGGGTTTGGGCCTCCAAGGTCTCAGAAAGCTCCATCCTCTTTGCTGAGTTCAGCCCATGCTTCAGGTCTCATGAGTTGGAATGTTTTCCCTGCAACTCTCCCAAGCCAAAGTTGAACACCAGTTCTGGGATCTCAGAGGTGGTCTCACTTCCATGATACACTAGTCATTGACCTGGTGGGGACTCAGATCTGCCTCTGCCTGGATCTCCAGGCTGTAATCTTTTGAAATCTAGGTGGAATTCACCATGGCCCACAGCTCTTGCATTTTGCATGCCTGCAGAATTAGCACCATGTGGACACTACCAAGGTTTACAACTTATACCTTCCAAAGCCGTGTAATGAGCTGCATGTGGACCCACTTGAGCCAAGGCTAGAGTGGCAAAGGACCACTGCACCAGAATGCAAGGGACAGAGTCCTGAGGAGGCACATGTGAAGGTCCTGTAGGTGCCCCTCTGGAAATATTGCCCTCAAGATCCTAACTTGCCTCAAAGATCTTTGATATGCTTTAAGGGTCATTTTCCCATTGTCTTGATGAATAGCATCTGGCTCCCTTCTATCTATACTAATTTCTTCAGCAAAAGATGACTTGGGCAGCCCGGGTGCAGTGGCTCACGCCTGTAATCCCAACACTTTGGGAGGCCAAGGTGGGTGGATCATGAGGTCAAGAAATCGAGACCATCCTGGCCAACACAGTGAAGCCCTACCTCTACTAAAAAAAAAAAAAAAAAAAAAAAAATTAGTTGGGTGTGGTGGCACACACCTGTAGTCCCAGCTACTCAGGAGACTAAGACAGGAGAATCATTTGAACCTAGCAGGCAGAGGTTGCAGTGAGCTGAGATCATGCCATTGCACTCCAGCCTGGTGACAGAGTGAGACTCCATCTCAAAAAAAAAAAAAAAATGACTTGGGCAGACCCTTTGTTTGCTCTCCCAAAGATGCCTTTTCACTCTTTACATGGCCAGAATTTGGAAAATTCTCCAAATTTTTATGTTATCTATTTGGATTGTAAATTCCATCTTTAAATCATTTCTCTCTTTTCACATCTTATATGTGATTTAAAAGTAGTCATGCAACTCTTTCAATATTTTGCTTAGAAATTGAATCTGTCACATATCCTGGTTCATCACTCCTAAATTCTGCCTTCCATAAGCCCTCAAGCATTGACACAATTAAGCCAAGTTATTTGCTTCTGTTTAACAAAGATGGCCCTTTGAAAACTCTAGTTTTCAATACCTTGTTCTTCAGTTCCACCTAAGGCTTCATAGAAATGGCCCTTGCTGTCCATATTTCTACCAACATTCTGATTGCAATCACTTAAGTAATCAAAAGTACCAAACTTTTCCAACATTCTTGTCTTCTTCTAATCCCTCATCAGAATTTTTCTTAACATTCTATTCATAGCTATTTGGCTTTTTATAGCTTTGTCCCCCCAATTATTCTAGCCTGTACCCATTACCTAGTTCCAACACTGCTTCTACATTTTCAGGTATTTGTTTTAGCAACAGACCCACTTCTCAGCATTAATTTTCTGTCTTAGTCTGTTTCATGTTACTATAGCAGAATGCCACAGACCGGGCAATTTATAAAAGAAGCTTATTTGGCTCACAGTTCCGAAAGTGGAAAAGTCCAAGGGCATGATGTCAGCATCTGCTCGGCATCTGTTGAGGGCCTTCTTGCTGCATCATCCCAAGAAGGAAGACAGAAGAGCAAGAGATTGTGAGAGAGAAAAAAGATTAAACTCATAACCCCAAGCCTTCCATAATCAGCATTAAATTTATTCATGATGGGGGAACCCTCATGACCTAAATGCCTCCTAACACTGTTGCACTCAGGACTATGTTTCCAACACATGCTTCTTTTGGGGGACACATTCAAATCTCCCAGCCAATTGGATGGTGCCTGCTACATTGAGGGCAGAGCAGATCTTTACTCACGTGTCAATCACCTCTGGAAACACCCTCACAGACACACTCAGAAGTCATGCTTTACCAATCCTGTAAGTATTCCTTAATATAGTCAAATTGACACCTAAAATTAAACATCACAATTCACCAGTAAATACTACTAGAAGATGCATATAAAATAAATATATTTATTTAAAGCATTAAAAGAAGAAGTAAATTTTGTTACCTGGTTGGAAGATTAGCTACACTAATTTTTTATAATACACACACACATATATATATTATGTATATATGTATATGTATCTATGCATGTATATATGTATATTTACTATATACACACATGCATATGTATACATATGTATATATACTATATATACGCATAAGTATTGTGTGTGTGTATATATATGTATGTGTATATGTATGTATGTATTAGTCAGGATAGGTTATTGTAATACACAACCACTAAATCCCAGTGTTGTAAAGGAATGAAGATATATGAGTATTTCTTACTTATCCAGTGTCCACTGGGGACCCTTGACTGTGAAGCTATCCTGAATGGCTGCCCTCCAAGAGTTAACCAAAGGGGCCCAAGCTCCTACTGTCATGTGCCCACACCATGCAGCATCCTTTGCTTCTGGCAGCACAGAGATGGGGAGCTAAGCAGAAGATCAAGAGACATCGTGTGGGCAGGCCTAGATGCAACTTCTCTTGCTTCTGCTTATATTCCATTGACCAGAACCCAGATATGTTGTCTCATCTTGATGCAAAGGGGCTAAGAAGAGTAATCTTCCCATGTGACTCAAAGGAAAAATAAAGGTGTGCTTCAACCTGTCCACATATATTTCTAATATGTATAAGCTTATAGTATCTGATCAATTCATTTCAGGAAGGAAATTTTGTGAGCCTCTAAGGGACAGATATGCTAAAGAAAGCATATTCTACCACAAAAGGGAGTAGTAAATAAAAACAATATTTTACCAAAAAATTGTGAAATTTTAACCAGAATGAAAACAAAAATGACTAGGTAGGGCTATCAAGTGAATCTATTCCATAAGTCATGGACAAAGTACTTCAGTAAGGAAACTAAATCCAAAGTGAACAAAGCCAATGACATAGTCAATTTTATAAAAACAAGAGCTTTAAAAAAATTGTGAAATCTTGACAATTCATAACAAGAGGGGGAGAGATTATGTGTCTTTTTTGTGCCACACGCATGTTTGCTGATCACAGTGTGGCACAGGTTCAAAAAGCTGTCAAATTTAAGAGTAAGTTATGCATCAATTTTTTTACTGGAAGAGAAATATTTGAGATTTGTTAATGCTTTCTCTAACACGTAGCTATCACCTAATAGATACTTGTGCTGCTTCCAGCAAATGGGGTGAATGATAAGAAATTCAATATCCATTGATAAGAACTCCCAGGAAGCTTGGAATAGCACACAAATTTCTCAATGTGCTCTGCTCTAGGACATAAATGAAAAATCCCCAGCTAACATATTTAGTGGTGAAGGGAACAAAGGAAAGATATTTACTTCTACTGCTTATCAACATTGTACTGGATGCCCTAACCAGTTCAATAAAGCCAGAAAACACACACACACACACACACACACATACACGTCAAGTTTGGAAAGAAATAAGTAAAATTGTCGACATATATGAACAACATGATTTCTTCTCTAAAAATCCTGAGGAACTTACTAAACAGCTACCAAAACTAGTAAGTGAAGGATATTTAGCACGTTTGAAAAATAAGAGGTCAACAAACATCAATTGTACTTCTATATACTAGCAACAAACAATCGGAAACAAACTTTTTGAACAAAGAATTACATATATGGCAGCAGCAAAAACATAAACGTTTAAGAATATGCTTTTTAGAACTATCAAATATTGCTGAGAAAATTAAAGAAGGCCAAAATAAAAGGGATATCCCATGCATATGCACGGGAAGATTTAATACAGTTATGGTCTCAGTCCTCTCAGAATTAGCCAATAGACTTGAAGGTATCCCAATCATAACAACGGCAGGATTTTTACACAAAAACTGGCAAATTGGTCTCAAAATTGATCCTGAAATGCAAAGCACATTTGATCACATTTTTCACTAGGCAATAATTTTTATCAGACACAAAAAAATAAGATTTTAAAATGTATATGCTTTTATACATTTTATAAATGTATATAGACAGAGTTTATAGATATGTATGCTTTATAATTCATAAATATATTAATATAAAATACATGTATATGAATGTGCATAATATATAAGTATATAAAAATATATGCTTGAAAATATGTGCATTTTTTTTCTCAAAAGGATATGAAACCATAAAAGTGTAGAGCTCTAGAACAGTTTTAAATGCTGGAAAGCATATCAAGGCTGCTTTTCATGAGGTTATTATATATTAAAGAATTATTTTTATTCTGTTAGAAGTTCCAAAAACCTCAGGCTTTAAGCACCTAATACACAATTTTCTTTAAGGAAAAAAAAAAAAAAAATACAGCTGGGCGCCGTGGCTCACCCCTGTAATCCCAGCACTTGGGAAGCTGAGGCGGGTGGATCACGAGGTCAGGAGATCAAGACCATCCTGGCTAACACGGTGAAGCCCCGTCTCTACTAAAAATACAAAAAATTAGCTGGGCGTGCTGGCGGGCGCCCGTAGTCCCAGCTGCTTGGGAGGCTGAGGCAAAAGAATGGCGTGAACCTGGGAGGTGAAGCTTGCAGTGAGCCAAGATCCGCACCACTGCACTCCTGCCTGGGTGACAGAGCAAGACTCCATCTCAAAAAAAGAAAAACGAAAAAGAAAAAAATTACAATGGGACTTTCTCTTCTGGCTCAGATAAGGAACAGGGATCAGATTTATTCTCCTAACTTAACTAGAAAAGCAGGCAAAATACATTAAACGTGACTTGGGCTTTGGACAGAAGGTAGCAGAGGATCATGGCCCCAGGAAAAAGGTAAGCAAAGGATTGGGAACCCACAGTGATCACAGCTCACCCCTCGGAGACAGTGTCCAGGCCAAAGTGCATGAACAGGCTGAGCTTCTCACTGGGTTGAGACTCAGATAGCAGTTCATAGAGAATGAGATGGCTGGGAACAGCATCACAGAGGGGTCACCTTGATTTTTGGCTGAGTACTGATCTGTGAAAACTGACAGGAAATTACCCCTGACTGGGCAAACAAATATCCTAATCATCCCTAGAGATCATATAAAGCTGAGAATAGTCCATAGTCTCACAAGTCTGACTGAAAGAACTTTAACTGAAGCATCAGGTGGAATGCTCAGAGCAGTCTTACCCCTGTAGTAGGACTATATTAGCTCTAGAAAATAACTGCTCTAGAGTCAAAAACCTCAAAGAATCCCACTGATTCCAAGTAACATAACTGGGTGGTAGAACAAAATTCAGCTTCACTTTAAGCAACATAACAAAAGCCAGCAACAAAAAATACAAGATTCACAATGTTCAGTGTCTATTCCAATTTATAAGGAATGAAAATAAAAACACAAAATGTCAGTTTTGTGGGATGCAAATTTAATTTTGTATTTAAATCGAAATGTAGAACATTAAATGCTTCTATATAGTAATATTGAGGTTTCCATCAAGAAAACTAGAATAAGAAGAGAAGAACAGAGCCGGGCACAGTGGCTCATGCCTGTAATCCCAATACTTTGAGAAGTCAAGGCGGACAGATCACTTGAGGTCAGGATCTTGAGACCAGCCTGGCCAACATGGTGAAAAATCATCTCTACTACAAATATCAGAAAGAAAAAAAAAAAAGCCCCTTTGAATCCCCCTAAATGTAACCCCATGTTAAAGATTACATCAGAGCAGAACAGGAAAAGGATTTTTTTAAAAACATTCTTGCATTTCTCAAGTGCTAGACAAAGTGTGCTCTAAGTGGTTTGGTTGGCAACATTAATTTTAATGAAAGTATGTGTGTGTGTGTATAAATATATATACTTTTATACTTGCTGAGAAATTATATATATGTGTGTGTATACATATACATATATTTACATCACCAGAGAGGTGGCAGCCCCCTAGGGCAGTGAGAACAGGGCAAGGCGTTTGCTCCAGGTACAGCCATTTGGTATTCCCCACCAACACAGGAGACAGGCAGAAAAAACAAATCCGAAATTCCTTCCTATAGCACGACATACATCTAGAGTGGAAATCACGGGGAATCTGAATGACTGATAATAACACAGCTACTTTAAATTTGCAGATGAATCTTGGCTTTGCTTAGATCATCTGAAATATTGAGTAAATATAAAAAGATACAGTCATGCATTAGGTTGATATGAAATTGCAGTTTTTTTGTAGTCAAAATGGTCAACTGCTTACATTTTCATAAGGTGGATCTGGTGAAAGGACAGTGAGAGTATATGGATATCAACTTCAGTTTTGTTTTCAAGAATCATAAAGCTCAAAGGACTCTTAATAAATGAAGTCCAACTTTCTCATTTTAAGTTTGCATTTGCAGGTCTGGGTGCAAATGAAAGTTTTTGAAAACTCCCAAATATCAGTGGGATAACTGAAACAAGTTAATTTCACATGCCTGTTGAGGAGTGCCCACAGTGTGAAAGACACAGCCTCTTCTACTTAATGTGACACTCTGAGTGGCCCTAAGTCCCAGTGAACCTCATAGCCTAACAGGGCTGCTAGGGTTCCAGCCTTTAAAAACAGGGACTGGTCAGAGAAGAGGCATTCAAGCCTGGCAGATGCCACGTACTGGAAAACCATGGAAACCATGCTACTGGGTCAAGACTCCATCTTGCTGGCACTGGGAAGGTCTTTCACTATTAAGCAGGAGGAAGAAATGGTTGGATCACTCTGGCAACCCAGCAGGCCATTTTGAGGAGCACAAGATGGAAGACAGCAGGCAAATTCAGGAGCCAGGCAGAAGCATAGAGGATGAACAAAGCAAGAGGTGCAGCAGTGGAGCGGGGAGCAGCACTTGCACTTTCTAAGAAGTGTAGAAAAGAATGGATAGAGCTCAAAAGGTCATGGAAAGTTGATGACGATCCAGATGATTTTGACTTTCTTCTGGCTGTGAGTGAGTAGATTTGAAGAAATGGGTAGATTTTTTTCTGGAGAATATCTCTAGTACAAGCAATATTTTCAGGGGAGTAGCACATTCAGGGAAGAAAGGTAGAGAGCTGGCTTTGTGCAAAGATGGATCTGGTAAGGTAACATTCACAGTTGAAATCAGTTTTGTTGGATATGAGTGAAAGGAGTTAGAGAGTGCAGGCTAATAAACAGAGTCTACTAAAGGGGTAAGATGATTCGGGGTAGGCGATCCTGGGTGCTTCCTTTTCATTTAGGGAGCAAGAACTATGGAGTTGGGGGAAGTGGTTTAAACAGTGGTAGCAAGTATTAGAAGTGATGCCAGTTATTTTCTGGTTGACATTGGCTAAGAGGGCCAGACATTGCCTGGTGGGGTCTGCGGGTAGGTCGGGTCCTGTTCTGTGATTAGTGATGCTGCTGAATTCCCTGGTTAGGGCTCAAATGTTGCGAGATGCTCTGGGCTTGGTAAGAAAAAGGTGTATCGTCTCTGAGGCAGCTTTGCAGGTAGTACAGTTGCCATGACTCTGGCCACAGCAGCTCATGACCCAGTGCTGAGGGGATCAAGCCCAGCACATTCAGCAGGATTTCTTGGTCAGCTCTGCCAGGTCTCGGAGAGACAGATTCTTTACTGAAACCATCAAACCTGCTGACATTATGGCTATCATAAAAATTAACCATCACAGGCCACATCTTAATTTACAGCTTTGTAAATTACATGTTAAGATACAAGAATCCTATCCTTAGTAAACCTTAGGCATTTGTCTTACTGGCCGGTCACTTGATTACAGTAAAAAAAAAAAAAAAAAAAAAAAAAGTCTAGAAATACGTCAACACCAGTGAATATCGAGTGTGAATTTTGGAGAAAGGTCAGTTTAAATGAAAGCTCTTCTATATTGCCCGGCTCCCTATAAAGGCTCCATTGTGGTTACTGTACCAGGGACTCAGCCCCAGGGTGCTACAGGGAAACCTGGGGTTCATTCCTGCTGGAGTGGTTCTCCCACCACTTTCCATCAATACAGACCACACAACATGAACCATGTGGTGAAATTTCAGAGGTACAGACAGATGATAAACAAACAAATGCAGACATACAGCAAGTGAAATAGACTTAAATATATGGAGGGGGAGAGAGAGAGAGAGAGAAAGAGAGAGAGAAAGAGAGAGAGAGAGAGAGAGATCATGTGATTTAGTCTAGTGGGAAGGAGAGGTTAGAAAAAAGTTGTTTCACACAGTAGAAAGTGCTAAAAAATGGTACCAAGGAAGAGAATGGCTGGGTGGGGAAGGGTTCACTCCACATAGAGGAGCAGAAAGAGCTCTTTTAAGAGTCGCCCCTGGGAGTGGTTGGGGTGAAAAATATGCAGAAATTGTGCATGAGACAGTGTTCTATGGTCTGAATACAGAGACTCTAGCTTGTCACCACAACGCTAGAGCAAAGGGGAGAGTGACAAGCGGTGGAGATTTGGAGACTCTACCACCCAAACAACTGGTCACACGAGTAACTCTGACTTTCGTATCACTATCTCCACAAAATAAAAGTAGTAAAGTTGAATTTGTATTATGCAGGTAACTAACCTTTCTATTTTCCTTTTATTCAAGCAATTTTATAATAGATTTGTGATATACTTGGAGATCAATTCTATGATGTCATTTCCTCAACAGTTTCCAAGGGCCTTCATCATAAAAGGTCCACATTAAGGAAAACAATTTCATCAAGTCAAGGTCCAAGCTGTTTATCATGGCAACAATCCAGTGAATGCTGAGTCAAAGAGAAGATTGTTTTGCATACAAAACCAAAGGAAACACAGCGTTGATAGTCACTTTAATGTACTTCTGTGTTTACAAAGTTATTCACCTTGTGGTTCCCTGGATTTTTGGAAAGTTATATGATCATTTCATGCACAGTAAAATTTATGTCCAATACAAATTAAACACAATCCTTTATTATTCTGTTATTGATTGATTTAATATGAAGTAGCCTCTTAGGCTTAATTGCCTTACTCTGAGAAAGCCCTTGGTGGAAAGCAGTCCTGTGGCTACTCAGAATAAGCAACTAAAACTACAAATAGAAACTTCAACTTGCTTTGAAATGTTATTCACTGACTCAATCAGGCCTGCAACTTTTTTTTAAAGTCTAAAAATATTAAATTCCAAAACTTCACAAGAATGTAATGAAAGCTCTGAAGTTTACCCATATGTTGACAAAACATACCCCAAATAAACACTGTGCTTTCCCTGAAAAAGATGGTAAGACCTTATTATAAGGTCAACTCTGCAAACCACTCTCTTAGATAAGTGAGATTCACAAAACAATGCATTTGCATGGATAGATAGATAGATATAGAGATACAGAGATTTTTTGGCTAAAAGAACAGCATAGAAGAAAGAACTGGAGGAGGAAGGAAGTGGAAAAGGAGGAGGTGACTTAAAAAGTTTGCTCAACAAGTTAAGAAGTTTTGGCCTGGCACATTTTAATTTCAGCAATCTGTGATATTGCCCCTACATCTTTTTATTATTGTTTTAACTTTAAGGGAATATGGTTGATGGGCTCTGGGCCTGAAACTCATGAAGGAATAACTAATTCGCTCAGCTGTAGCAAACACCCAGTGTATGTGATCTCCCCAGGCCCCCAGAAATAACTACCAATGTGCTCACCACCAGCGCAGGCCTGCTCCTCAACGCAGGCCTAGTACATCAGACAGGGAGCCCACAGTGTCTCTTAGTAATTACTGACAACCACTCTTTCAGTACCTTGTCTCTTGAACTAAGAAGTGCAGCAATCTCTAGGAATTAAGTATTTGCTACAGCTCCGTGATCTAACAGAAATCAATAAGGTGTTACAGGTAAGTATAATTCAAATATGTCCAGTCTTTCCCTTTTGTTCTCTATGGTTTCAGGAATTTCACTCTTCTAGACAAGGGGATATGTAGAAACACTATTTAAGAAGGCTACTGTTACAAACTCATAATCACCATCAATTCATATCAGGTAACTGTTGTTAGGTCATTTGCTTTAGGATAAAATACAGTCCATGCCTTTACCGAGCACCCTTTGCTCTAGTTTCAAACAGCATCCCAATCCTTCATTCCAAAAACAAATGAAACAGTAAAGAGAAACCAGAGGCCCTGACATTGGAATTATTTCATTTGGGATTATTATTCATGGTTAGTAGAATTTTTCTGCTTCAGTCTAAAAATGCCAGTATGTGTACAATAACATAGTTTGTCATTTTCCCCTCTGAAGTTAAACAAGTAGGCACTCTGGAGAATACTGTAAATTTGGTGCTCCTGGCTGAGCCACCCCTTTTTGTTACTGCCTTAGCTGAAAGGGGTATCCCCTCTGTGGTCAGGAAAAGCAGAAAGTCCTCCCACACTGAAGATGTAAGGACTATCCTTTGTCTGCAGACACAGAACCTGTCTTTCAAATAAGTAAAGGACCAAGGTTACTGAGATATTTTCCAGAAAAGCAAAATTGGGCTGTATCCCACACCCAAGTGGTAGTTGTCAGCCCCTGTTTTCATTGGGGGGAATGCCTATTTAAGCAGTATAAAAATTCCTAGTGACTTTCTTCAGATTCCACAGACAACCTCCACCTTTTGAGAGTGAGATGAGGGCAGTGGGAAAAGAAAAAAAAAACTACAGTCACAAGCCACATAGCGCCATTTAAGTCAACGTCAGACAACATTAGGACAGTGGTCCCATAAGATATAACACTGTACTGGAACACTGCTCCTTCCCCAGAGTGCTTAGCACTCTGTCCTAGCTGCCTGCAGCATTCCGCGCGGTGACCTGCTGTGCAGGTGTGCAGCCCAGAAGCAATGGGCTGTACCATACGGTCCGGCGTGCAGTAGGCGAGGCCATCTAGGTTTGTGTCAGTGCACCGTGATGTGCGCACAGTGATGAAATCTCCTCGTGACCTCAGAACGCATCCCCATCCTTAGACAACCCGTGGCTGTATTCCAATATCCCCTTGCTCTCAGAAACACAACTAAAAGCTTGAAGACCTCAGGTGACAGACTGCCTCCTGTTACCGCACCAAGATTGACAGCCTAAGCAGTGGCTCCGCCCAAAGAGCAAGCTCCTCGCCCTACGACTGGAGGCCAGGCAAGACAGTCCTCTGGGCAGCACCCTTGCTATTTTGTGACGCTGCTCCAGCCCCCAGGACGTCCGAGATCTTAGGCTTCCCCTTGAGGCGTGACGCTCACCACCCGAAACACCTCTCATACAGCGTGCACACCACATTTCAGATTTTAATGATTTACACTGCAATCAAGCAAAAAGGTTGTGAACTCAAAAGCTAGCAACAACTGAACATTTAAACTCCAACGTCCACAATCAGAATACAGCCCTCAAGGCGGCCAGCTGGGACCCTGCAGGCAGCACCGGGCACGCAGGACCTAGTGCATGCCGCTGTTGAGCCGATGGGCGGAGCCCAGTTGTTGCCATGGCCACGTCGCGGGCAGCCTCGGAGCCAATCCGCGGCGGGTCGAGCCGTTGCCTTGGCTACACCGTCTGTTAGGGCAGCGCACGCAATCAGTGACCGAGACCTCACCGCGTTGCCCCAGCACCAGGGCTCGCGGGGGTCCCGGGAGGGTCTCGGCAGCCGTGCGCCCCGAGACCCCCGCCGCGGCCGGATTCTCTGAGCGCCAGGCATGAACCGCAAGAAGCTGCAGAAGCTGACAGACACCTTAGCTAAAAATTGCAAGCATTGTAAGTAAGAATCTAGTGCCGGACAAGTCGAGGCTCCTGGACCGAACCTGGGTCCCACCCGGTGCCAGGGTCCGCTGTTCTGCCTGCTTCCCGCCTCCTGGGCCTGTGTGGGCTACCTACCGCCCCTCCACTCCCGCCCCTTAGGCATAAGTCAGTGAGTGAATCCCCGGGGTGCTAGCTCCTTGGGTTTGATTTTAGGAACCCAGGCCTCCACCTCTAGTGCTACCTACACTCCCACACATGCATTTACTTGCTTCTCCAAGCCTCTTATTTTACCTGATAGAAACATGTGATGTTAGCCTCAGTGAGGTGTAAAATAAATGCTAAAACCCACTGGTCTCAAGAAAAGTAGCACCACCAACGTGCACTCACCCTGCTTTCTAGCTCGCATACACACCCGCAGGTACAAGTTCTGGAAGCTTACCAAGAGACCCATAGGAGAAAACGGTGCTCAACTTCGCAACATCTTTAGGAGATGTTAGTTGTGTCATCTCATCTGTGCCTCAGAACAAGATTTGTTTGGAAACCAGAGTTCAGCACAACTAAACACGCGGTAAAGAATGGATTCCCAACTTTAGACTTCCACTTTCCAGTGGCCCCTAGTGTTGAAAGATAAAGGAGACTTTGCAGGTGACAAGATGAGCCCTATTTGAAGGCACCTGCTCTAATCTCGCATTTGAAAGAGTGGACCTGGAATTTCATAGGAAACTTTGAGTTTATATTCAGACTGAAAAACATAATTGCACTTGAGCAAGGAAACCGTGGGTATGGTTTAGATGAGGAAGATATTGCCTGTCGAGCAAACTTAGAAGTTGTGTATTGATTGCAAAACTACTGGTCACTTGAAGAAACAGAGGCAACAATTCCCCAAATATCTGCGTTGCTCAAAGAAGAAGGAATAAACATGTTGACATAGTTTTAGAGATCATAAGATCTAGTGCATTCTAATTATCATTAGTATCTGATTTAATACCTGGTAAGAAATGCTCTTTTAGTGGGATGGTGACATAAATGAATGTTATGGTATGTGTAAGCATCTTAAAATGTTTAAGAAACAAATCCTGTAATTTAAGATATTATTATGACTACTATACTCTGATGAGAGTTTTGTTCTGTTATTGTTTTTCTTAAAACACTTTCATTTCTGGGAGAAGAATAGGTATTCTTCTACTAAACATCTAGTAAACATTTCTGATAAATATTCAAAAACAATGCAATAGCTGCTATACACAATACTAATTTTGTCCCTTTCCATAAGTTTGAATTTGATTTAGTCTCTGTTCAGTAACTTTGAATGCATTGCAAACAATCATTCTGTAAACAATCAAAAGGTGAGTGTATATTTTTAAAGATAAGTAAAAATATGGCAGGAAAAAGTCTACTCTTGATTTTTTTCTTTACTAAAAAAATTTTAATGAGTCTTACAAACTTAGATGATTATTAAAGTCTATAGAAATAGTTATGTCATGGACATTATAATAATTTTAAATTTTCTTTAACAGAAGAACTTTCCCCTAAAGTTAAATTTTGTTTCAGTTGCAAGACAATAAAGCTATCAAGAGTCAATGGATAAATTTTGTAAAATCAAAGAAGAGTGAAAGATCTTAAGAGAGCATCTGGTTCATGCACCATTCTACAGATATGTTCTGCAGGACACATTTAGAGCATTCCAAGAAGATGAAAATCTGTTCTTGAATTTCTTCAGTTTCATTTAATATTGTATTCTAGAATTTAAGAAATGTTTAGCAATAAAAGTTTTCTTATGGCTAACCTTTGATCCTTTGGGTAATAAATTAAACTAACTTTTTAAAATTTTTATTTCAGCTGAGATGGAAAAATGGCTAACCAACATCCCCTCTGCTACCATTTTATATACATGAACAGAGTACATCATTCTTCATGCAGGCTTTTCTTCCCCAACCACTAACAGCTCTTGCTTTTTAAGAGGTTTGTGTGTGTGTATATGCGGTTACATGTAACATGAAATTTACTATTTTAACCATTTTAAGTGCTTACATCCACCTCCAGAACTTTTTCATCGTCCCCAATGGAAACTCTACCCATTAAATATTAACTCACCATTCCCTCCTCATCCTAGCCCCTGGCAACTACCATTCCACTTTGTCTCTATAAATCTGACTAAGTACCTCATATACGAGGAATCATACAATATGTGTCCTTTCGTGCCTGGCTTATTTGACTTAGTGCAATGTCCATAAATGTTCATCTATGTGTCAGAATTTTCTTCCTTTTTAAGGCTGAATAATACTTCATTGTATGAATACGCCACATTTTGTCTATCCATTCCTCCATTGATGGACTCTTGCATCTGTCTTTTGACTGTTGTGAATAATGACACTATGAACATTGTTGTACAGGTTCCTGCTTTCAGTTCTTCTGAGTATGTATTTAGAAGTAGAATTCCTGGATCATACAATAATTGTGTTTAATTTTTATGAAGCGCCATCATACTGCTTTCCAGTGACTAACAGTTGTTTTTAAAATCATAACCATTATATTGTTTCCTACTGTTTATTAGCTGAATCTTTTTTCCCAAAGTTTTTAGTGTTTCTCTTTAAATGTGGTTCTCCAAACCAGATATCTCACAAAAGCCTGTACTGACCTCTAGGATGAGGTGTGATTTTTCCATTCCTAGATGCTGTCTTCTGTTATACACACGCAGGTTTTGTCCTTGTTTGTTAAAATGCTCAATCATAGTTTTGTCTGGTTTCTAAATAAATTTTCCCCAACTTCCTCCCATACTTGGTATTTGGGCTTTTATATTATCAAGACCAGGCAATAACCTTTCCACCTACATTCTCAAATGGGGATTGGAACACAAATAATTAACTCGGTATTTATAACCATGGGCCTTTATACAATAATGTGTATGAGCAAGTATCTGTGTGTATATATCCTTTAAATAAAAATGTCCTTCCTCCAAACTATTACTGAATATACTTGCATGTCAATTTTTACATAATCCTCAAGAAGAGCCATATTGGGTGCTAAAATATGTTTTAAAGCTTTTTTATTGGAAAACTGGTGACTCTAGTTTCCAAAATCTGGCTTATGAATTCATGAAGCCTAAAGTGAAATGAAAATCGTTACCTAGTTCTCATGAACCTGACATCTATTTCCGGGGAAAAGAAGTTGTAAATCTCTTTTCAATTTACTATGAATGCCATAGTAAAAATACCGAGAAAAAGTTACCATTTTTTAATCTTACCATTCTTATTTTAAGTCATATTTCTACCAGCCTTGTAGAGTTTAGAATCTGACACCACTATCATTATTCCAGTAACTTGGCTAACATTTTCATATTTTTTCCCTAAACATGAGAATTCCTGTTCGGAGGGTATGCTACTTCCTTAATTTCTATTAAGTTAAGGGTCATTAATCTCAAAACAGGAAAGTCTTCTATTGACAATTACCTATTTGATGTCTTTGATGTTGTTTGTCTGTAAACTTATTGCAAAATTTAAGTTAGAACTTAACGATTAAAGATTCACTTTTGTTATGTCTATTTTATTCTTTCAGTTAATAAATTTGAAGTGAACTGTCTTATAAAGCTTTTTTATAGCTTGGTGGGAGCAGTAGAGAGGCAAGGTCTGGTTATTGGACTGGATCGTAATGCATTTCGAAACATCCTGCATGTGACATTTGGAATGACAGATGACATGATTATGGACAGAGGTAAGAGACACGCAAGATTCAAATTAGCCAAATCCAGCCATAACTGGAAAAAAAAAAAAAAAAAAGGTTTGGTGCTTGGATATCCTCTTGGTAGGAAGCTTAGTGTTTTGCATTCCCAGAGTCATTGGAATATACAAATTTAATTTTGAAAAGATCACAGAAAAGGAGGTAATATCGGCTTTGTTTTGTGTATTTAAGAAGAAGACAAAGTCATGTTGACTAACTACCTTTCTCTTACCTTATATCAGAAAACCCAAAACATTTCGATTTCTACTTAATAAACATAATAAATAGAACAGTTTTAAAAGGACATTTAAATTCTTTCCATCACAGAAAATATTTCTGTGGCAAGATATAATTCTATGCATCAAGTAATGACTTGAGTAACAAAAATATAAAGTATTTTATTTATATTAGCATGTTTAACATATCTAATTAATATGATCAACTTATTTTATAGAACATACTTATTATTAATTAATGATCAATATACTTAGACATTGAGAATTGTATTTGTTCCCACAAAAACATTTTAAAAATTGAATGTTTAATAAAACAGTTTCATGATATCATGATGTCTTAGTTTCCTCTTTCATCAAATGAGAATATTGGACTGTACAAACTGAAGTGCTCTCTTAATTTTAAAAGTGAGTGATGCCAACGTAGATTCTTTACTGAGAATTATCATGCAGGACAGGTGTTCCATTTAACCTCTTTCCCTTTAGTATTCCGAGGTTTTGATAAAGATAATGATGGCTGTGTAAATGTATTGGAGTGGATTCATGGATTATCACTGTTTCTTCGAGGATCTTTGGAAGAAAAAATGAAATGTAAGATTGCAGGTTGTCCTATTGGTTTGTACTTTATGAATAACATATCTAAAGCACTTAAATCAGTGTCCTTCAACCCAGACAGTAAAGTGGGTTTGTTGGTTGGCTGGCTAGTTGGTTTGAATCCCACAGGCCTATTTTATAGAATGAATTCAAGTCAATAAAATATGAAAGAAAGTTAATAAAAAGAAAATTCAAGTGATTCCGAGGAGTAATTTATGCCAAGGAAGACTCCATAGGCATTACTACACATGCTAATTATGTACATATACATTTATGTATTAAGCATTTGACAGATTTTACTTGAATTGTAACCATAAGACTAGAGAGTATTGATTCCAGTGTTCTTAATTAACTCAGTTAATTCTGATGAACTCTGCTTATGAGCCATATTTCAATCAGTTTTCCAAGAGTTTCAAGGTGAAGATATTCAAGTTACTGTTCCTTGGTATGCTTTTTCATAATTGAGAGTCAGGAAATATTTTCTAAAGATTATTGTATATATTCTCATATACATTGACACTTACAATGGGAATCAGGCTGCACGAAGACCTGTGGGGTTGATACAGCATCAAGATAGAACTTGACCCTGAAAACTTTATCAGAGAAAATATTACCTTACTGATAGCATCAAATTCATAATTTGTTATTTTTTTGAAAGATTGTTTTGAAGTGTTTGATTTGAATGGTGACGGATTCATTTCAAAGGAGGAAATGTTTCACATGTTGAAGAACAGCCTTCTCAAACAGCCATCTGAGGAAGACCCTGATGAAGGAATTAAAGATTTGGTTGAAATTACACTTAAGAAAATGGTAAATATGGGTAATGTCAAGTTTTTTATTAAAATTTGTAGGCCAGATATGGGCTAGAAATAAGAATTTAAATTATAATAATTTTCAGTTCCCTGCTTGCTTAAATAAAACACATAAATTATGCTCCTCATTATAATATTAATAGTTCTTTTCAATTTCACCGCCCAACCTCTTATTTTTCTAGCACTTTTTTTTTTTTTTTGAGACAGGGTCTCGCTCTGTCGCCCAGACTGGAGTGCAGTGGCATGATCACAGTTCACTGTATCATCAAACTCTTGGGCTCAAGCAATTTTCCTGCCTCAGCCTCCCAAGTATCTGAGACTACAGATGCACACCACCATGCCCAGCTAATTTTTTTTCTAATATAGATGAGGTCTCACTATGTTGCCCAGGATGGTCTCAAACTTCTGGCCTCAAGGAATCACCCCGCCTTAGCCTCCCAAAGTGCTATGATTACAGGCCTGAGCCACCGTTCCCAGCCTAACACATTTTAAAAAATTAACTCTTGACTATGAAAAGAGCATATATTAGCAGTAATCATTTTAGGTGTTGCCTAACATGTTTCTCATTCCCCTAGGATCATGACCATGATGGGAAACTGTCTTTTGCAGACTATGAACTGGCTGTGAGAGAAGAGACTCTTCTACTGGAGGCCTTTGGGCCATGTCTTCCTGATCCAAAGGTACTGATATAACTTTCCCTGAATGGTAACCAAAGTATAATGTAGAACAACCCAGGACTTCTTGATTTAATGGGTAGTGGATTAGACAAATCCTGTCCACCCAGAAAGAATGTATTTTAAATACAGAGAGCGCACTGAATAACCTGCTGATTCATTTCATGGTACTGTTGTGGCCTGGTGCTATGTTTCATTCATTAACTCATTCATGTCAGAAACAAGTAATGAGATTTAATGTGTGCCAGGAGCACAGATGAAAGGCTCAGTGATTTTACTCAAGGGCTCATATTTTCCGATGAAAATAATTACACAAGAGTATGATATGTATTATTATAATGATACTTAATTACTTGTATGTGCTTCATCTATGCCAGGCAATGTTGTAAACACTAAGCCTCACGTTGCCTCATTTAATCCCCGTAACAACCGTGTGAAGTAGGCAGTAATATTAGCCTCATTTTCCAGATGAGGAAACCAAGGCTTGGAGAGTTTAGGCAACTTGTCCAAGTTTACCCACTTATTAGTGGAATACCCTGGGTACCCTGGTGCCAGAGTCATAGAGATATGTGTAGAGTGTTGTGGAACTTGAGAAAAGGTCATTTAAACAGATGTATGGGAGGACTGGTAAATGGCTGGCAAGGCAGGGAGCTTATCAGAATAACTGGTTTTCAAAGGACAAAATAGCCAGGTCAGATGGGAAAAAATAATCTCAGCAATGGATGATGTATGCACAAAAGAGAGACAGAAAGAGAGATGGAGCGAGAGATGGAACAGGAGATGCAGATGCATCTGCACTGGATGAGGTTTTGGTGTGCTCTGAGGCTGGTGAAGAGGCTGCGGAAGCACAGCTTGTGGAGCTTGGAGCTCAGGTTTAGTCTTGAAAGTGACAAGGCATCCCTGAAAGATTGAGGCAGGTGGTGTGATGTGATATAGAAACAGTATCACTCTTCCCAGCCCTAGCATGTATCTCCTGCTGCCTACTTAACATGTCCACTTAGATCTCTGCAACAAATTTTTGACTTTTCCCCAAAACTCACCCCTCCCTCAGTCTTCCCTGTCTCATTAAGTGGCAAGCACATATGCCCAGTTGTTCAGTCAAAACCTAGGGGCCATCTTTAATTTATCTCTTTTAACACTATTAGCTACACCTCCAAAATATGTCCTTGAATATAGCCTCTTCTCCTCACATCTGTTCACCGCCACTCTAAGTTAAGCCACTGTCATATGTTACCTAGCTTAGATTGTTAGCTTTCTGGCTTCCACTGTCATCCCCTACTGACTTTTCTCTACAGTATCCAGTATGTTTAAAATGCAAATGTTGTCAGGCCCTTCCCTTGCTCAAAACCCCCCAGAGGGTTCTGAATTGTACCCAGTGGGCCATTCCCCTCTCTCCACCCACATATCCTATCACCTCCCTTCTCTCTTGCTGCTGGAGTCACAGCAGCTGGCTCATGTGCTTCCTCCATGCCTATGCGCTTGCTGCTGCCTCTGTCCAGAAGCCCTTTCCCCAGACTCTCCTGGGCCTCATTCTCTCACTTCACCCAGTCTCTGCTCCAATGCCACTTCCTCACAGAGCCCTGTCTTGACCATCTTAACAATCCTCCCTCTTCATCCCCTAGCCCTGCTTTCTTTCTTTTTCTTAGCAGCTCTTTTTATCACCTAAGTATATCTGTCTCACCATGTAGATGTCAGCTCACTGAGGCCAGGAACCTAGTCTTTGTTTCACTGTGTTTCCCCACACACTGTGTGTAGCACATGGTGTGTGTCTAGTAATGAGAGATAGATGGATGGATGGATGGATGGATGGATGGATGGATGGATGATGTGGGTGCATGGGTGAGTAGATGGATGGGTGAATGGATGAATGGATGGTTGAGGTGATTGGGTAGATGGATGGATGGGTGTGTGGATTGAATGGATGGATGGATGGATGGGGCAAATGGGTGGGTGGATGCATGGATGGATGGATGGATGAATAGATGGATGAGTGGATGGATGAGGTGGGTGGATAGGTGAGGTGTGTGGGTGGGTAGATGGATGGTTGGATGGATGAGTGGGTGAATGGATGGGTGGGTGAATAGATTAAAGAGATAGATAGATAGATAGATAGATAGATAGATAGATAGATAGATAGATAGATAGTTAGACAGACAGATAGATGCATGGATAGATGAGTGGATGCATGGATGGAAAATGGATGGATGGATGGGTGGATGGATGATGAAGTGGGTCAATGGGTGAAGTGGGTGGGTAAGTGGGTAGATGGATGGATGGATGGGTGAGGTAAGTAGATGGATGGGAGAGGTAGGTGGGTGGGTAGATGGATGGGTAGATGAAAGGATGAGTGGATGGATGGAAGGACAGATGGATGGGTGAGGTGAATGTGTGGGTAGGTAGATGGGTGGATAGATGGGTGGGTGGATGGATGGATGCATGGATGGGTGATGGATGGATGGATGGATGGATGGATGGATGGATGGAGGATGGATGGATTGATGGATGGATGGATGGGGTGGGTGGGTAGATGGATGAGTGGATGGATGGATGGATGGATGGATGGATGGATGGATGGATGGATGGAGTGTATGGGTAGGTGACTGGGTGGATGGATGGATGGGTGAGATGGGTGGATGGGCGAGGTAGGTGGGTGAGTAGATAGATGGATGGATGGATGGACGAAGGGATGAGGTGGATGGATGCGTGAGGTGTGTGGGTGGGTCTCAGAAGTGTAGGAGCTCTGGATCTCTCCATCTCCTCAGGAACTATTTTATCATTTACCTTTATCTTTATACCACATCTTCAATCTCTTCCCTCTCTAGTGAAACCTTCCCATTAGAATTTTAAAAGATTCAAAACTGTCCCATCTGAAAAGCAAAATGAAAGAACAAGAGAAAGAAGGAAAGAAAAGGAGAGAACTTACCTTAATTTCACACTTATTACTTCTATTTCTTGTATAATGGTTTTCCTTCTCAAAGCCTAGCTTCTTGAAATAATTGTCCACATTTAATACCTAACTACTATCACTTCTTCCCATCTACCCCTGAATCTGCTTTTGCAAGGTCACCCTCCCACCTTGTGAATAAATCCCGTGAATGCTCTTGGCTTCTTGCCTTACTGAACCACATCCCCCTCCCCTTGGCTCTCAGTACAGCCTTCCTGCTCCAGAGAGTGCCTTGTTCCCAACCAAGGCCTGACTGTGCCTTGATTGGTCCTCCTGGACTCCCATAGTCCACCGTGTGCCTTTACCTACCACAGCCCATGCAGCCCTGACTGACTCTTTCCAGTTTCTGGACAGTCTCTGCCACCAGGCTGGAGACTTTTGGAGACCTGAGTCAATTGGTCTTGCTCATCTTTGTGGCCACAGAACCAAGCACTGTTTTTTGAGTGTAGTCATGAGATCTGTGAGTGAAATGCATGAACACCAGAAGTTCTCGATGCCCACTCACCCTCAGTTATCCTGTCTCTACACACTGAGGAGACATACAGAATATTTTGTGGTGTTCTACCTTTTTTGGAAATCTATACTAAATTGAGTACCTGTTTTTACAGAGCCAGATGGAATTTGAAGCTCAAGTATTCAAAGATCCAAATGAATTCAATGATATGTGAATACCTAAATGTCTATATTGTCTCAAGTGAGTAAAAAAGGAGGCACATATGTATTTGCTTGTTTTTTGTATTTAGTTCAGAAAAATGATGTTGAATTGTGTGTTTCAGGGTTAAGATGAGGTTCACTTATATATATCATTTAACATCAGTGTAAGGTGCAATTAAAATAGATGGAAGACAAGAAGTCCCTTATTAGATGATGGGTTTGGCAAGACAGTTAACTTTTCTAGAGATATTTTATCACATAGACTATCTGTCGAAGCACATAACTGGCATAAAATGTTTGGATTCATTAAATGAATGGAAAGATTATGTGATTATGTAATTATGAATTGTTAATACAAATATTCTGTATGTCAGAAAGAAGCTGGATGTACACTGAAAAATCATTGAAATGACTGGATTTCCTTTGAAACAATAAATAACGAAGATGGGATCAAAAGAATAAGAGTATTCTCTTATTGAGCATTGAAACGCCTTTCTGGTAGGCACTGAGGGAGATCCAGAGAGATGGGACACATGGAAATCATATTATATTGAAATATAATACAATTTGAATTATTGTTTGAGGCTTTGGCTAAATAACCTTACTGATTGTAAGTGCCTGAAGGCAAGGGTTTTATCCACACACATCTTTGTCTGTCATAGCAGTTAGTCCTCTGCATACAAAGGGCTGTCCATAATTACTGTAGACTGGAAAACCAAAAAGTACCCCAAGATAAATGCAAATTCTTGGTGAGCAGAGGGAGAACATGTACTGAGTTTCTTAGGTTTCATGGCTAATACATTGGCACAGCTTTCAGTTATCCCTGCAGTCCTTCCAGACAGTCCCTGCCCCGTGCATTGCAGTTGGTTGCCAAAGCCCCCCTCTGTCCTGGTACAAGTATTCCTCCATCCTGACTCCACGTATTGCCCCCTTGCCACTGCCTGAGTGCACCATAGTGTCCCCATCCCCCCACTGCCTGGAGTTCCTCTTGTGTTCCCCTTTATCAGGGCACATCCTAACTGTACCCTGCTGGCTGTGACCTCCTGAAGACAGATCTGGCTTCTCCCTGCATCTGGCTCCCCAGCACGTGCTGTGGGCATCCTGAGAAGCCTGAGAAAGACAGGGCCAGGTTAGGCTTGTGTGAGCTGCTTTCTGCCTTCTTGGTACACACAGTAAGCAGTGGAGAGGGGTGTCACACCGTATCTGTTCTATCCTCATGTAAATACTGAGAGGCTAGTTGAGATAGTAAATCTTTCTTATTACATATGCATTAAGTTAAAGTAAAAGAGAATATTGTGTGGAAAAAATGCACTATTACTAATAAATGGAATAAACAGATCCAGGAAATAAAAGAAAACATACTTTACTGTGCAAGTTTTTTTTATATTTTAGATTCTTACACAGATGGACTTTGACACAATTTTTCTATTTGCAGTAAATGTAAGTAATGCAACACACAATGCTTTTTTATCTTTATTGAGGGATAATTGATAATTTAAAACTATATATTTAAGGTATACAACTTGATGTTTTTATATTTGTATGCATTGTGAAGTAATCACCACAATCAAGTTAATTAACACATACACCACTCACATAGTTACCATTTTCTTTTTGTGTGTGTGAGCCACCCTTATAGCAAATTTCAAGTATATAACACTGTTAACTATAGTCACATTGCTGTTTATTACATCTCCAGAACTTATTCATCTTTCATAACTGAAACTTTGTAGCATTTGACTAACATGCCCCCATTTCTCCCCACCCTACTATCCCCAGCCCTTGGAAACCACCATTCTACTCTCTCCTGCTATGAGTTTTGCCCTTTTAGGTCCCTCATATAAGTGAGATCATGCAGTATTTGTTTTTTTCTGTATCTGGCTTATTTCAATTAGCATAATGTCCTCCAGGTTCATCCATGTTGTGGGAAGTGACATAATTTCCTTCTTTTTAAAGGCAGAATGATATTTCATTGTGTGTGTGTGTGTGTGTAATGGGGAGACAGGGACACTATGATGCACTTAGGCAGTGGCATGGAGCCAATTGTGGAGTTAGGGTGGAGGGACACTGGGTGCCAGGTGGGGCTTTGGCAACCAACTGCAATGCACGGGGCAGTGATTGTCTGGAAGGACTCTAGGGATACACTGAAAACTGTGTCATGTGTATATACACACACATATACATATATGTATTTCGTATATTCTTTTATTCATTGACAGTCATTAGGGTAGTTTCCATATCATGGCTACTGTGACTACACTGAAATAAACATAAGGACACCGATTTCTCTTTATGAGACTGATTTTATTTTATTTGGTTATATACCTAGAAGTGGGATTTCTGGATCGAATGGTAGTCTCACTTCTAATTTTGTGAAGAGTCTCTATACTGTTTTCTATACTAGCTGTACCAATTTACATTCCCACCAGCAAGGATTCTCTTTTCTCCACATCCTTGTCAGCCCTTGTTATCGTTTATCTTAGTGATAATAGCCTCTGTAAAAGGGGATATCTGATTCTGGTTTTGATCTGCATTTTTCATAGACCTGTTGGTCACTTTTTCATAGACCTGTTGATCATTGCTGTTATCTTTGAAAAATGTGTAGTCAGGTTCTTTGCCCATTTCTAAATCAGGTTTTGCGGGGTTTTATGTTTGTTTGGTTTTTATTGTGGCTATTGAGTTGTAGGTATTCCTTATATATTTTAGACATTAACCACTTAGCAAATATATGATTTGCAAATATTTTTTCCAGTGGTTACCTTTTCACTGTTGATTATTTCCTTTTCTGTGCAGATTTGTTTTTAAGTTTAATTCAATCCCACTTATTTTTGCTGCCCGTGTTTTTGTCATCATATACAAAAATCATTGCCCAGACTAATGTCATGAAGCCTTTCTTCTGTGTTTCTAATAGGTTTACAGTTGCAAGTCAACATTTAAGTCTTTAATCCACTTTGAGTTGATTTTTGTATATGTTATGAGATGGGGTCCAATTTCATTCTTTTGACATGCAAATCCAATTGTCCCAACACCATTTTGTGAAGAGACTCTCCTTTCCCTGTTGTGTATTCTTGGCACCTTTGTGGAAGATCAGTTGACTGTAGATGCTTGGATTTATTTTAGGCCTGTCTTGTGTTCCATTGGTCTATATGTTTGTTTTTATACCAGTACCATGCTGTTTTGATTAGTAAAGCATTGTATTTTGAAATCAGGAAGTATGACATCTTCAGCTTTGTTCCTCTTGCTCAGGATTGCTTTGGCTATTTAGGGTCTTTTCTGGTTCCATATGAATTTTAGGATTGTTTTTTCTATTTCTGTGTAGAATGCCATTAGGATTTTGATAAGGATTGTATTGAGTCTGTACATCACTTTGGGTAGTATGAACATTTTAATAACATAAATTATTCCAGTTCATGAATATGAGATGCCCTTTTATTGGTCTGTATTTTCTTTAATTTCCTTCATCATTGCCTTTATAATTTTCAGTGTATAAGACTTTCACCTCTTTGGTTAAGTTTATTACTATTTTTAATTTATTTTTTTTGCTGCTATTAGGAATGAGATTTTTATTAATTTTTTTCGGATAAGCTCATTTGTGGATAGAAACATGACTGATTGGTAAGTTGATTTCATGTCCTGCAGCTTTATGAAATTTACTTATTAGTACTAACAGTGTGTTGTTGTTGCTGTTGTTGTTGTTGTCATTGTTATGTTCGTAGGGTTTTCTGCATATATGATGATGCTGTTTCAAAATGGAGGTAATTTTACTCCTTCCTTTCTAACTTGGATGCTTTATTGGGGGAACCCGCTCCCAATATTTCAACATAGGTTCTTTCTATTTTCCATAAGTGTCAGCTGGCTGAGAAATAAAGAGAGACAGTATTAAGAGAGGAATTTTACAGCTGGGACACCAGGGGTACATCACATATTGGTAGGACCGTGATGCCCGCCTGAGTCTCAGACCAGCAAGTTTTTATTAAGGGTTTCAAAAGGGGAGGGGGTGTAAGAACAGGGAGTAGGTACAAAGATCACATGCTTCAAAGGGCAAAAAACTTTGCCGAAAAAAAAGGGCAAAAAAGAACTACTAATAAGGGTCTAACAAAGATCATATGCTTCTGAGGGAACAGGACAAAGGGAAAAGGCAGAACCACTGATAAGGGTCTATGTTCAGCGGTACACGTATTGTCTTGATAAACGTCTTAAACAACAGAAAACAGGGTTGGAGAGCAGAGAACTGGTCTGACCACAAAATGACCAGGGCAGAGTTTTTCCCCACCCTAGTAAGCCTGAGGGTACTGCAGGAGACCAGGGCGTATCTCAGTCCTTATCTCAACTGCACAAGACAGACATTCCCAGGGTGGCCATTTATAGACCTCCCCCCAGGAATGCATTCCTTCCCCGGGGTATTAATATTAATATTTCTTGCTAGGAAAAGAATTTAGCGATATCTTCCCTACTTGCACGTCCATTTATAGGTGCTCTTCAAGGAGGAAAATACAGCTCTTTTTGCCCAACCCCACAGGCAGTCAGACCTTATGGTTGTCTTCCCTTGTTCCCTAAAAATTGCTGTTATTCTGTTCTTTTTCAAGGTGCACTGATTTCATATTGTTCAAACACACATGGTTTACAATCAATTTGTATAGTTAACACAGTTATCACAGTGGTCCTGAGGTAACGTACATCCTCAACTTACAAAGATAACAGGATTAAGAGATTAAAGTAAAGACAGGCATAAGAAATTATAAAAGTATTATTTGGGAACTGAAAAATGTCCATGAAATCTTCACAATTTATGTTCCTCTGCAGTGAGTCCAGCCGGTCCCCCCATTTGGGGTCCCTGACTTCCCACAACAATGCTTTAACTTCTTTTACTTGTCTAATTGCTTTGGCTAGAAATTCCAGTACTATGTTAAATAGAAATGGCAAGAATGAGCACCATTTCTACCAGATATTTGACAGAAAGTTTTTTTATTTTAATAATGACGTTAGCTGTGGGCTTTTCATACATGGCCTTTCTTGTGTTGAGGTAAGTTCTTAGTGTACTCATTTTGTTGAGAGATTTCATCATGAATGGTTGTTGAACTTTGTTAAATGCTTTATTTCTGCATCTGTTGAGATGATCGTGAGGTTGCTTTCCTTTTAGTTATTGTGTTGTATCACATTAATTGATTTGCATATGCTGAAGCATCCTTGCATCCCAGGGATGAATTCCACCTGGTCATGGTGTTATGATATTTTTAATACACTGTTGAATTCAGTTCACTAGTGTTCTATTGAGGATTTTTGTTCCAATGTTCATCAGGGACATTGGCCTGTAGTTTTCTTTTCTTGTGCTATTATTGTCTGATTTGGAATCAAGGTGATACTGGTTTCGAGAAAGGAGTTTTTGAAAGTGTGCCCTTTTTTTCTATTTTTTAGAGGAGTTAAAAAATTAAAATAATTGGTATTCATTCTTCTTAGAATATTGAGTAGAATTCCCCTAGAAAGCCACCTGGTCTGGACCTTTCTTTGTTAGGAACTTTCTGATTACTGATTCAATCTCCATATTTGTTATTGGCCTGTTCAGACTTTCTGTTTCTTTCTAATTCAGTTTGGTAGGTTATATATTTCTAGGAATTTATCCATTTCTTTTGTTATCCAATTTGGGCATAGTAATTTTTCATTGTCTTTTACGATCATTTTTATTTCTCAAGCATCCATTGTAATGGTTCTTCCTTCATTTATGATTTTGACTCGTTTTTTTTTCTTAGTCTGCCTGGGAGTTTGTTAATTTTGTTTATCTTTTCCAAAAACCAAGTCTTAGTTTTGTTAATTTTTTTCTGTTCCCTATTTGTTTTATTTCTGCTTTTACCTTTATTATTTCTTTCCTTCTGCTAACTTTGGGCTTAGTTTGTTCTTTTCTTCTGGTTTTTTGAGGTGTGTAGTTAGGTTTTTTCACCTGAGATCTCTGTTCTTTTTTAATGTAGACATTTATCATTGTAAACTTTGCTCAATACTACTTTTGCTACATTGTATAAGTTTTGTTGTGTTGTGCTTTTGTTTTTGTTTGTCTTACGATAATTTTTAAATTCTCTTTGATTTCCTCTTTGAACAAATAGCTGTTCAAAAATGTGTTTAGTTTCTATATATTTGTGAATTTGCCCGTGTTCTTACTTTATTGGTTTCTAGTTTCATTCTGTTACTCTTGGAAAAGATACTTGTAATGATTTCTGTCTTCTTAAATTTGTTAAGATTTGTTTTGTGGCCTAACATGTGATCTAACCTTACATGTGTGCTTAACAAGATTGTATTCTTTTGTTGTTGGATGGAAAGTTCTGTACATGTCTCTTAGGTCTTTTTAGTCCATAGTGTGTGCAAGTCATCTGTTTACTGATTTTCTGTCTGGATGTTTTATCCATTATTGTAAGTGGGATATTAAAGTACCTTACTATTACTGTATTGCTATAAATTTATTCCTTCAGATCTGTCAATATTTGCTTTATATACTTTAGGTGCTCTGATATTGGTTGCATATATATTTAAAACTATTATATGTGCCTGTTGAATTGACCATTTCTCAGTACTTTGTCTTAAGATAATTTTTTACTTAATATCTCTTTTATGTGAAATAAGCATAATCACCTCTGCTTTCTTTTGGTTACCATTTGCATGGAATATGTTTTTCTATCCTTTAACTTTCTTCTTATATGTACCTTTACATTTAAAGCAAGTCTCTTGTGGACAGCATATTTCTGGATCTTTTTTAAATTTGTTCAACCACTCTATGCCTTTTGGTTGGGCAGTTTAATCTATAATCATTTAAAGCAACCATTAATAAATATGTACCTATTATTGCCATTTTGTTTATTGTTTTCTGTTTGGCAGTTATTTTCTCTTTGATTTGATGATGTTTTGTAATGATTGGTTTTGGTTGTGTATGTATCAATTATAGGGGTTTTGGTAGTTATTTCAAGGCTTACATAAAATATCTTGTTTATTTTAAGTTGATAACAATTTAACTTTGATCATAAACAAAAGATATACTTTTAATCCTCCCATACATTTTGTGTTCTTGTAGTCAGTTTGCTTCTTTGTACATTGTGTGTCTCTTACTAAATGTTTATCTTTTAACTTTTATGTTAGGGTTAACAGTAATTTACATACTACAGTGTTGCATTATTCTGTATTTGTCTACATATTTATCTTTACCAAGGAGATTTATGCTTTCATGTGTTTTCATGTTGCTGCTTACCATGTTTTTATTTCAAATTGAAGAACTCTCTTTACCATTCTTGTAAGTGACGTTTAGTGGTAACAAACTTCCTCAGTTTTTGTTTATTGGGGAAAGACTTTATCTCTCCCTTTTTAAAGTATAATTTTGCAGGTATAGTATTCTTGATTGGCAGGGTTTTTTATTTTCTTTCAGTACTTTGAATTTGTTATCTCACTCTTTCCTGGTCTACAGGGTTTTTGCTGAGAAATCCACTGATAGTCTTATCCACATTGCCTTATATGTGATGTCACTTTTCTCTTGCTGCTTTCAAAATGCTCTTTGTTCTTGACTTCTGACAATTTGATTATAATGTATCTCATTGTACCCTTCTTTGGGTTGACCCTATTTTAGGCCCTTTGTGTTTCTTTTTTTGGTTTTTTTTAGACATAATTTTACTCTTGTTGCCCAGGCTGGAGTGCAATGGTGTAATCTCGACTCACTGCAACCTCTGCCTCCCAGATTCAAGAGATTCTCCTGCCTCGGCCTCCCAAGTAGCTGGGATTACAGGCACACACCACCACACCCAGCTAATTTTGTATTTTTAGTAGAGATAGGGTTTCTCCATGTTGGTTGGTCAGGCTGGACCTTTGTGTTTCTTTAATCTGGATGTTCATTTCTCTCACAAGATTTGGAAAGTTTTCAGTCATTAATTATTTAAGTAAACTTCTTGACTCTTTTTCTTCTCCTTCTGATACTTTTACAATGCTTATATTGGTTCACTTGATTATGGACTATAAATCCTGTAGGATTTCATCATTCTTTTTTATTGTTTTTTCTCCTTTTTCTCACCTGACTGGATAATCTCAAATGACCTGTCTTCAAATTCACAGATTCCTCCTTCTGCTTAATTGAATCTATTCTTAAGGCTGTCTGCTGCATTTTCTGTTTCATTCACTGTACTTATCAGCTCCAGAAATTCTGGGTTTTTTAATGACTTTTGTCTCCTTGTTGAACTTCTAGTTTTGTTCATATGTTGTTTTCCTGATTATGTTGAGTTGTCTGACCGTGTTCTCTTACAGCTTACTAAGCTTCTTTAAACCAATCATTGTGAATTCTTTGTTGGAAAATTCAAGGATTTCCATTTCCTCGGGGTTGGTTACTGGAAAATCAGTCATGTTTCATTGGTTTTATATGTTTCTTGTAGCTTTGCATTTATATCTATACACGAAGGAGCAGTTACCTCTTCCAGACTTCTATGGGCTGGCTTTGGTAGGGAAAGACCTTCACCTATTGGTGAGTATGAAAGCACCAGCTGGGGTGTGACAGCTCTAGCTCCAGGTGGATACAACTTGGACTCTGGGCATCTTAATCAGCTGGGGTCAACATCAGTGAAGACTGTGGGCACCATCAGTCATAAAAACTGTGGGTGTCCATGATGGCGACAAAAACTGCTGTGGTCCTCAGTGGTGAAGGCTGCTAGACTTCTGCTCTCCTTTTTCCCCACAGAGAGAGGTCACAGCTAAAAAGATCCCCTTTGTTGCCAAGCTGTGCCAGGGTAGAAGATGGGGTGATGCAGATAAAATGCTTCCAACACTTTTATATACAGCTGTCCTTGGTTTGGGGTTGCTTTAATGGGTTCCTACAGTTTCTTCATTGTACTCTGGAGTATTCCTAGAGCTATTTTTGTTGGCAAGTAGTTGTTAAATTCTTGCATTTGTTGGAGAGACAAGAGCTGGGATCTCTCAGTGCATCATCTTGTTGATATTACTTGCCTGCTTTTATTTTTTTAACTAATTTTTCTGATTACAAAGTAATTTAGGTTCCCTGAAGAATATTTCAGATATTTAGGAAATTATTTAAAATAACATGAAAATATTGGTTAATATTCTGGTGTAAATCCTTCCAGACTTTTACAATGCATTTGTAAGTACACCTCATTTTTGCAAAGAGAATACTGTATTTTTCAGACGATCATATTGAAAATGCACTTTTGTCTTGTTGTACTACTATTTTGTCAACCTTTTTTGAGGTCATTCTCTGTAGCTTGATTTGTAATGGCTGCCTGGTATTCCATCATGACTGACTTTATTAAACCACTTTCCTGCCATTGACATGTCACATGTTTCCACATTTTTGCTATTATAAATAATTCTAATACTGAACACCTCCTATAGATAAACATTTTCACATAATGCAGTGCTTACTTTCTTGGAGTAAGTTTATAAAAGTAGAATTATTGGGTTAGAGTCTCTGCATAATTCTGAGATTTCTAGCACATGTTGCCAGATCACTCAGCAGGAAAGGCTTCCAACTGAACTGTCATCCCCAATGTATGAGACTCCCTTTCCCTGCAATATACATTCTTTTAATTTCCTTACCAGTATCACGGACCATCATGAGCATGATTTTAATTTATCGTTTAAAGTACTAATCTTAGACATCTGTACCTAAACTTTTTACTGTATGTTGAGTGTATACTGACCTCCCTATGAATAACCCTCTTTTATTACTTGCCATTATTTAAACCTAAAAGATGTTAACAACAAGAAAAATCCTAAATAATTTTAATCCAGCCTAAGATGATAATGACACTTGACTCTAAGAATTCATAAGCTTTGTCCAAGAACCTCTCAATATATCTAGAACACGTCTCCTCTGCTGTTCATCATAAACTGCCAAATCACTTCCTTGTGCTGCTATATCTAGATTGATGGATTCTCTTTAATTTCACTACTGTACCAACTCAGAAATGATTGTAACGCTGAAAATTCACTCACCACATAGTAAGGGTATCTGAGTACCCTTGGGGTAGCTTAAAGGAAGAGCTGTCTCTCCCCTCTTGGCCATTCTATGCCCTCACCTCCGCACTGCTAGGCTTTGGCCTGACTTTTCTCCCCTTTAAGTACAGCCAAACTGGCTGACCTTGGTCTTTGCCTGGGTTTGCAGGGGGCTGGGTTAAGAATGTGGATGAGCAGCTATAATTTGGGGGATTAGTGATAGTCTTCCTCTAACTGGCTCCTCACATTGGCTTCCCCTTCTCCTCCCAGCATGCTGTGTGGAGTACCAGAAAGCCAGGCTAGGCCCCTTTAGAAGAGGTAGACATCACCTCGCAAGCAGCATGGAGAGATTCTATTTGGGAAACAATTAAGTGCTTTTTTTTTAACTGCAGGATTTTAAAACCACCACTGAAAACTGGTAGTCCTGCATTCTTAACCTGCAAATATCTCTGTGTACAAGACTGCACTTGTAAGAAACCAGGCCTGCAATTGCTTGCACCATAAAATCATCCAAAACATTCACTAAGTTCCTACTTTGTGCAACACCATGAGGGTTAATATAGTCTAAGTCAGTTGTCCCTGCCCTAACCCCATTCACCATGTAAAGTGATAATTCCATGTGCCACTTGTGTCGTCACCTGTCACTGCTTGGATTCATGGTAATAACACCTCTCCTGCCTCCCCTCACAAAGTTGTATCATTTGTATTAAAGAAGGTTGTTAAAGGGGATTCAAATCAATTACTTTGAAACTATGAAGACAACCATCTGAAGAAAGTTCCTTTGAGCTGCTCTGTAGCTCCTGCGCTTTTCCTGACCCTGTGTCTTATCTCAGGGGGCCGTTTCCTCCCAGAGTCACCTCTGACGCTCACCCAGTCGTTCACAGCTAGTGGTTAGTTCTCACCAATCTCACCAAGTGCGACCAAGGGAGGATTGTGAATTACATTAGACATAGACTACAAAAGATATATAATGAAATAGAAATTTAACCCACATATATACAAATTACAATTTAGCAAGTTGTGGGGATGGTGTGGTTATATTTCCAAAAGAGGTAGAAGTAATAGATCTGCATTTTCTGATGGAGTGACTGCCCTCTCTGTCAGAGATTGAGGCAGATGGTGTCTTGCAGTGTTTTCCAGTCTAAGTTGCCATTGAGGGAGAAGCCCTCCCAAACACGTAGCACGTAAATCAAAGCACACTTCTCACAGATATATCTCAAGTAAACTTGCTCAGTTTCTTTCTTTCTTTCTCTTTTTTATTTTTTATTTTTATTTTTTTTTTGAGACAGAGGAGTCTCACTCTGTCACCCAGGCTGGAGTGCAGTGGCATGATCTCGGCTCACTGCAGCCTCCGCTTCCCGGGTTCAAGCGATTCTCCTGCCTTAGCCTCCTGAGTAGCTGAGATTACAGACACGCACCACCATGTCCGGCTAATTTTTTGTATTTTTAGTAGAGACAGGGTTTCACCATGTTGGTCAGGCAGGTCTCAAACTCCTGACCTCGTGATCTGCCCTCCTTGGTCTCCCAAAGTGCTGGGATTAGAGGTGTGAGCCATCGCATCCGGCCAAACTTGCTCAGTTTCATGGGAAAGTAAAAAAGGCAGGAAATCTAATGAAGGCATCCTCAATGAGGCTGGGCACATGTCAGCATTTGAAGTACCTTTATCGGCACCACTGCCCGGGCAACAGCTCACTAACCCAGCTCCACCACTTGGTCATTTGTGGCTTTCTGTGGACCTTAAGCTTCCTACTTAACCCATCAAGAAAATATTATCCGCCTAAAACACACATTCTCTCATTTCTTTTTACTTCCTTCTTTTCCGTTTTGCTCCACACTGCCCCTATTATGTGGTCCCAGCTAGGCTCACAGAGGTCCCTGGGGTGAGATCTTGTCAGCATGGGGGACATTTGGATGCACTGGCTGAAACCCAGGCTGCCTTCTCCTAGCCTGAGCTGCACCTGTCCACCTCCCATCTGCATTTCCAAGGCCTCATGTGGTTGAAGGGTACCTGAGCAGCCTGTTCCCTGAGGGAGGACACCACCACTTGGAGCCACACAGCCCGAAGACAAAGAACTGTGGAAGTAAGCGGAAGGATTTAGGAATCTTCTGTGAGTGGCATTTAGAGCCTGAGTCACTGCCTCCTAGCAGAAATAATTAGCCCAAAAACACTGGGAAGTCTGGGAGGTTAATTAAAACCATTTAGTCATGTCTTTCTTGTCTTTCTTCATGAATCCTTCAGAAACATGATAAAGTCAGAAAATGGAATAAATGAAATTTTTAAGATCCCCATAATCTCAGTAATATATGATACGAAAATCCAATGAGCACTTTTGTTCCAAATATTGGCTAAGCATTTTACATGCATTATCTCACTAATTTCTCCCAATTATCCTAAGAAGTAAACATTACTTACTATTTTCAACCTACAAACTGGATTTAAGAAACTCAGGAACCTCCAATGTGTCTCACCTGGAAAAGGGCAAAAGCCAAGAAACTTATCTAGTTCTAATGCTGAAGACCTTTGTCTAAAGCAAATCCTTTCTCGCCACATATCCTCCACTTACTCCTGTGGAGTGAGTGAGTGTCTCCAGCTCCAGAATCTCCCAACGGACCCTCGTGGCTGCAGGCAGAGTTGCTATGTGAGATCATCGATTCCTCTCCTATCCACTCTTCTCATCTGAACATACCTTGGGATTTGCTTTCTTTAGTGGGAGTTTCCGGCTTGGATATAATGCCTTTCATATTTGGTGCTAGTAAGAATCTGGACATTAGGCTGAGACCTAGCGTTACCAGGAGTTTAGATGTAGTGGAGAACATGGAGTGGTCACTAGGCTGGAAAACTCTTTTGGCACCAAGGGAGGCAGAGTGAGAAGAGTGTCAACAGACTATGCTAAGAGGGAGGAGAGGCGGAGACCACCGCGTGTTTGTGAAGAGAATGGTGGAAGCTGGACTCCTCAACTAGAAAGGGACAAGGAGACCGCCGAGACCGCGTCCGCCCCGCGAGCACAGAGCCTCGCCTTCGCCGCTTCGCCGCCCGTTCACACCCGCCGCCAGCTCACCATGGATGATGATATCACCGCGCTCGTTGTCGACAACGGCTCCGGCATGTGCAAGGCCGGCTTCACGGGCGACGATGCCCCCCGGGCCGTCTTCCCCTCCATCGTGGGGCGCCCCAGGCACCAGGGCGTGATGGTGGGCATGGGTCAGAAGGATTCATATGTGGGCGACGAGGCCCAGAGCAAGAGAGGCATCCTCACCCTGAAGTACCCCATCGAGCACGGCATCGTCACCAACTGGGACGACATGGAGAAGATCTGGCACCACACCTTCTACAATGAGCTGCGTGTGGCTCCTGAGGAGCACCCCGTGCTGCTGACCGAGGCCCCCCTGAACCCCAAGGCCAACCGCGAGAAGATGACTCAGATCATGTTTGAGACCTTCAACACCCCAGCCATGTACGTGGCCATCCAGGCTGTGCTGTCCCTGTACGCCTCTGGCCGTACCACTGGCATCGTGATGGACTCCGGTGACGGGGTCACCCACACTGTGCCCATCTACGAGGGGTATGCCCTCCCCCATGCCATCCTGCGTCTGGACCTGGCTGGCCGGGACCTGACTGACTACCTCATGAAGATCCTCACTGAGCACGGCTACAGCTTCACCACGGCCGAGCGGGAAATCGTGCGTGACATGAAGGAGAAGCTGTGCTATGTCGCCCTGGACTTCGAGCAGGAGATGGCCACGGCGGCTTCCAGCTCCTCCCTGGAGAAGAGCTACGAGCTGCCCGATGGCCAGGTCATCACCATTGGCAACGAGCGGTTCCGCTGCCCTGAGGCTCTCTTCCAGCCTTCCTTTCTGGGCATGGAGTCCTGTGGCATCCATGAAACTACCTTCAACTCCATCATGAAGTGTGACGTGGACATCTGTAAAGACCTGTACGCCAACACAGTGCTGTCTGGTGGCACCACCATGTACCCTGGCATTGCTGACAGGATGCAGAAGAAGATTACTGCCCTGGCGCCCAGCATGATGAAGATCAAGATCATTGCTCCTCCTGAGCGCAAGTACTCTGTGTGGATTGGCGGCTCCATCCTGGCCTCGCTGTCCACCTTCCAGCAGATATGGATCAGCAAGCAGGAGTATGACAAGTCTGGCCCCTCCATCATCCACCGCAAATGCTTCTAGGTGGACTGTGACTTAGTTGCGTTACACCCTTTCTTGACAAAACCTAACTTGCGCAGAAAACAAGATGAGATTGGCATGGCTTTGTTTTTTTTTTGTTTTGGTTTGGTTTTTTTTTTTTTTTTTTTTTTTGGCTTGACTCAGGATTTAAAAACTGGAACGGTGAAGGTGACAGCAGTCGGTTGGAGCAAGCATCCCCCAAAGTTCTACAATGTGGCCGAGGACTTTGATTGTACATTGTTCTTTTTTTTAATAGTCATTCCAAATATGAGATGCATTGTTACAGGAAGTCCCTCACCCTCCTAAAAGCCACCCCACTTCTCTCTAAGGAGAATGGCCCAGTCCTCTCCAGAGTCCACACAGGGGAGGTGATAGCATTGCTTTCATGTAAATTATGTAATGCAAAATTTTTTTAATCTTCGCCTTAATACTTTTTTATTTTGTTTTATTTTGAATGATGAGCCTTCGTGCCCCCCTTTTTTGTCCCCCAACTTGACATGTCTGAAGGCTTTTGGTCTCCCTGGGAGTGGGTGGAGGCAGCCAGGGCTTACCTGTACACTGACTTGAGACCAGTTGAATAAAAGTGCACACCTTACAAAAAAAAAAAAAAAAAGGGACAAGGAATGCTTCTTTGAGCCATCTTGGATGATGTCAGGGAAAGGCTTCTACCTAGAGAAGAAGATGCCAATGATAAGGGATCATGAGATGAAGTGGCAAACATAATAAATTATAATGTGGTGCTTTCCAAGTGCCAGTCCCTAGCCCAAGGATAGACAGCTGGGACATAGTAGAGCTGGGATTTGCACCAGATCTGACCTGCAGCCCAGGCCCTTATCTGTGTTCTAGCCCTGACTGCCTCTTACTGTCACAAGATACCACCTGGCATGGCACAGGTCACATGAACTTTTAAAGTCTGATATAAGTGAAAAGTGATTATAGATTGGTAGGAACCATGGCATTTATCATCCCAAATGGGATGCTGTCGTGAAAGGAGATGCTCATAGTTACATAAGCACAATGTAATCTGGGATTTTCCCAGGCAAAGCAGGACGTATTGTCACCCTATTTATAGGTTATGAATTACTCCACAAATTACATTTTTGTAAAATGGGAATAACACCTGCTCTCTCTGCCTCTACCTCACAGGGTTTCTGTAAGGCAGGATTGAATGAGATAATGTGTGTTACACCATGTTACAAAGAGGGAAGCTGTTTCCCCCTTTGAACAAACTGTAAGTATGATCTGAATGCATCGATTATGGTAGGTGTGTCAGGACAGTGACATGTGTGCCCTATCTTGGAGTGTGCTTAGGTTCTTCATAGGTGTTCATGTGTAATGATTAAGTATGGGCATCAAAAGTCTGGAAATGGGGAACCCACATGGCATTGCTTAAGTCTCTTACTAGTATAAGGAGGTTGTAGGATATTTCTAAAATATCTTTAATAATTGAATTTAGAAAACTGAATTTCATGAAAGTCGGGTAAAGTGCTGGTGTAAACATCACGAGAACGCTCCTGAATGCTACCCTCTTGGAGTCAGCATTAGTGCAACTACCCCCCCCCCCCACACACACACAGAGAGACACACACGCACATCTCCCTCACAACACACTCAGAACAGACAGACATACAAACCGTAGTGTATCCCGTTTACCACACGCAGTAGAGTTTCTCTCTCATCCTATCAAGAGTTCACCAATTCTAAAGCAATTGGCATCATACTGCTCACGTCTAGGATTCTGACTAACCACATGCAAGATTAAATGTGTTTGTTATCCTGGCTCTAACGTGCTAAAATATCAAAGGGAAATTAATGAGATATGATTTGTATGAAGACATAAAAGCCTAAAATCCCATTAGATAAACATGAACTTACATCCAAGTTACCTGAGCTCCAACAAGCCAAATTCATGCCGTGGTCCACTTTCTGTGTTCTTAATTGCGATAGTGTGAATCTGACTAAGTGCAAGGCAAGCTGCTTCCCTCTTCATATCTCTCATTACTTGGTACTGTATTTTGATCCATGTAAACAGAGAAAAGAGCATAGCAGCCCCAGGAATTCAAGTTAGTTGCTAACCAGGAAGTGGGTGCACCTTCCGTATTTCCAGGGACCCTGGCGGTTATGCCGTGGGATGTGTGCGTGACGTGTGCAGCCCCTGCAGTCAGCGCCGGCAGACCCCATCCCAGATAAGGACAGCGCTGCGCAGAAGCGGTCCTGCCCCTACCTGCACGGAGCACTCAGTCCAGGAGAACAGAGTTGCTGTTTGCTGTCTTGAAAACGAAAGGAGGAGGAAGAGGAGGGGAAAGGAAAAAAGGACGAGGAAAACAAAACCACAGAGAGGGGCGAGGGGGAGGTGGAAAAAGAAAAAGATTAACTGAGTGGAGAAAAAGTTTTCATGCCATGAGTTTTTTAAAAAAGGAAACAGGTAAGCAGAGAGTTAAGGGATTGGTGTTTTTCTCTTCTTTCATTTCACAGAATGCTAGAAAATCAAATGGCAGGTCTGGGAGGGACAGCCTTGCTCCACAGAGTCTACTGAGAGGTGGTGCAGCGGGGAGACAGAATCGCAGCAGGGCAGGATGTGGAGCAGGCCAGGGCCTGCACCAGCGCCCAGGTATGCGGCTGACAGGCAGGGCGCTGGCCCGCGGCAGGTGCAGCACCGCCAGTGCCCGCGGCCCCAGGAAAAGAAAACCTGCAGGTGCCGTCAGGACATGTCCTGAGCCTCCCAAGCCACGCGCTTTTCTGAATAGCTGTCCTATACTCATTGTCTGGCTGCAAGATGATGGTGTGCGTTGGGAGGGGACGAGAGGGAGGGAGTGGTGTGTGGAGTCTCCTGCTTCAGTGGCTTTGATGACACACAGGGGTGGCTTCAGAGAGAGGAGCAGTGGGAGGAGGTGGGGCAGGCACTGGGGATCCTGGGGGGCTGGTGTGGGCTGGCTGAGCCTGTGCCAGAGGTGCGAGGGTGAGGGCTCCCCTGCCAGTCCTGGGGCTGCTCCTCTTCCCCCAGGAGAGCACCCCTCCCTGCCCTCTTTCCCAGGCTGCATGGACGTGGGCAGTCTGTTGACTGCGGAGCACCCCTGTGAGTATGACCTACTGTCCTTACATGCCCGGGACTCTCCTCTGTCCAGCTTCAGCCATCTGCAGCACAGTGGCTCTAAGCATTTCAGTTCAGTGCTCACAGTCCCAAGAATTTCCTAATGCTGCCTGAGTCCCTGCACATCCCACGAGCGCACATGGGTTAGCACACACTGTGGGTGCTCCAGAGCTTCTCTGTGGAGTTACCTCTCAGCCTGCTCATGACCTGTCACCAGAGGCAGTTCTAAAAATAAGCAATTATCATGTTCAGCTGGAAGCAGGAGAATGCAATGCAGCCACTTGTCTTTTGCCAGCTCTGGATACCTGATCAAGGGGATCTCCCACCCTCCTCAGAAAGGGCTGGCGTACATTTTGGGGGAGTGGGGAATAGAAGGGCATTTTGCCTTTGTAGAAAGTTAACTCTGTGTTGTGGCGGTTGTCCTACTGACTGCAGCCAAGGAGCAAGGAGGCAGGCATGAAGGCAGGGCAGTGCTTCCAGCTGGGCCCAGGGAAAGGAGCAATGCTCCCTGGCTAGACCCAGGGAAAGGAGCACTGCTCCCCAGCTAGATCCAGGGACAGGTGTAGTGCTCCCAGCTAGATCCAGGGAAAAGCTGCTCCCCAGCTAGACCCAGGGACAAGAATAGTGCTCCTGGCTAGACCCCAGGAGAGAAGTAGTGCTCCCAGCTAGACCCAGGGACAGGAGTAGTACTCCCCAGCTAGACCCAGGGACAGGAGCAGTGCTTCCCGGCTAGACCCAGGGACAGGAGCAGCGATTCCCACCTAGACCCAGGGACAGGAGTACTGCTCCCCAGCTAGAGGTGCACCCAAGCCCTTCTTTCCTTCTCCAGCCTCACAGGGCCACTGCTGCAGCCCCCTAGAAAGGGGCTCTGAGCCCTGCACCCTGCCGTGTGCTCTGAACCCAGCTCTCACAGCTGATCCCCCTAGATGGAGCAAGCACACCTCTGCTTGGGCCACTGAGCAAGAACTCAGCGCCATATCGGGGATCCCTCCTCCAGAACCCACCATGCCCCTGAGTGCACCCTACACATAGAGGAGGCGGCCAGATGGGACTGCAGCCTGGGTGCCTGGAGCACTCGGTACCTCACTTTACACAGTCTTTGAGGGGTGAGGGTTTCCTCAGAACACCTGCCATGCAGGGTGGGGAAGATTTAGGTGAATAGACTGAAAGCACCTATAGTAGTGCCCAGCACATAGGAGATGTTCACTACTTGCCAACTCTCGTGATTATGACATAATGCAAAAGTCTGTATGCATTGTTGTGTTCTCCTGTTCAGTATCATGCTCTCAAGAACAGCCATGCTGATCCTGCATGCCACCTGGGTCACACCTCCCAGTGTTCAGGCAACGCTTAGTGCATGCTGCTGGCTGCCAGCCCACCTGCAGCTATTCCAGGGCAGCACTGGAATTCCTCCAGAAATCCGCGTCCTAAGTGGGCAGGCCTGGCAGGAGCCAAGGTGCAGTTCAGCTGCCACGAGTAGATGATTAAGAGATTCCTCATTGTATAATACACAAATACCTTCCCTGCAAAACTGCCAAGCTAAGAATACAGTGTCTACTTCCACAGAATGCTGACTCTTGGTCAAATCAGTATCCCTGCTGGCTGAGCATCCAGGATTGTTCTCTTTAGGAAAACAGTGCCCCATAAACTCACAGCTTACTGTGAAGAAATCTTTTCCTATACCTGTTACTAACCACCCAACTGAAACCTATTGCTATGTGAGTTTTAGAGCACTTTGTTATCTAGTCTTAAGTTCGGGTTGTGTGTGCATGCATGTGTGTTGTGTATTCCTCCATGCACATGTACATGCATGCATGAGCTCACGCACGCAGTGAGACCTCCTCTCTGGATCTCCCATATCCTCAGCTCCATTTGGTTTTGCATTTACTTGCATGTCCTGCTGAGGAAGCCTCTAGATTAATGCACATGATTTTCTACTCACCCTGTGACTATTTCAGTCACTTCATGGAGGATTATGGGAAAATGGAGTTCATGGTAAAGGTGAGCTGGACAGTCCTGGGATCATGAGCAGCAGATTTGCCTTCAGGCCTTTGACGACAGCCTCAGGCCACAGGTTGCTCCTGCCCACTGGCTCCTGAAGGCAGCCCTGCTCTCAGCTCTGATGGCAGCAGGTGCAGGTGGGCAGGTGCAGGTGAGCAGACCCAGGTGAGCAGACCCAGGTGGGCAGACCCAGGTGGGCAGGCACAGGTGAGCAGACCAGCTGGCTGATGCTGACAGCTGAGAGGGTAGAAAAGTAACGCCCTAGTCTCCTAGGCCACAAAAACTCTATGTGGTCATACTAGGTTGGTTCCTTATAAACAATCAAGAAAGTGCAAATATAGAACCACAGTAGCATTCACTATACAAGCCCATCTAGTAGCACCAAAACAGCCCTTTGATGGACAGCATCAAGCTAGATGAGCATGAGCAGAAAGCAGGGAAAGTAAAGCAAATGGTCTTTTTGGCAGCTAGAAATAAAGTGGCCAGTCACAATGAGGAAGAGCATTGATGGGCCCTGCCAGCAGTAAGGCAGACTACCTTCCTCAGCATCCCTCTGCAGCAGTCCTGGAGGGCTGAGTGGGTTTGCTGGCTGGGAAGAGAAGACTGATCTGCTTTGGAAGGCCTGTCAGTACATCTAATATTAAAAAGAGATTTATCCCCACTGTGCCCATCAAGTGGACAGAGGCCTCCCTCGCCACCTTTCACCCACACGTGCACTGCCACACATGGGTCTCTGACTAGAAAGTTCAGGGGCAGCACAGGGAGGGCCCAGGACTTGCCAGACCACCCCCCATGTGTTCTCACCTCTGCATGCCAACGCCCCAGCATGGGTGCTACACGGCGTGGCCCCTTCTTCTGTAATTTATGGCTTGCTGTGCACCTCATGCTGCCACTTAGTACCTGAAGAAAACATTCCTCCCCCTAACACACATCCCCTTGTTTATTTCTGCCACCCTCCTGCCTGTTTTGCTCCACACTGCCCCTGTTATGGGGACTCAGCCACTCACACAGAATTCTGGGCCTGTGCGGTTTGCCAGGTGAGAGGACATTAGTCTACATGGATGAAACTCGAGCGCCCTCCCCGCTGAAGTGCACTGTCACCGCTTCCCTCCCTTTGCCACTAGACATCCACTGACTAGACGATGGTCACTTAATTGCCTGTCACCTGTGCAGTGGACGGAGCATTTCGTACCCTACATGAAATGCACAGCCTGTGTGAAGAGGTGCAATAAAGCAGAAAACGAGATTTTTCACTCCTGTCATTGGAGAATACTTGGAGTATTTCAATCACTGCTATGGTCACAAAGTCAGTGGCACCTGCTCCACCACTAACAGCAAAACTTCCTCATTGTTCCAGCACCGAGGAACAAATCACAGGGGTGCGAAGACTGCAGACCCTGGAGTCCAGCCTTGTGAGCCAGACGCAGCTCCCGGGGCAAAGGACGGGCCTCCCGCATCCGCAGGGATACCCCCCTCTGCTCTCAGCCAGGCCCCTGCTCAGGAGTTGTTTGCTGCCACTTACTTCTGAGTCTGCCTCTCCCTGTCTCTCTGAACAGGCTCATCTCTGCAGACATCTCTTACAGCTTGAAAAAATTATATAAAATTTTCAAGATCCAGTAGCACACAGCCTTTGGTTTTATAAAAAGCTTACAAGTTGATTCTGATGAACACTGGCCTTCTCATGTCAACAAATGCCTGTTTCACCAAACGATGGGTTTCACCTCTCTTCCCTGATACCCATTAGTATAAACACAGCATGAGCCCATATATGTGAGATGAGTTTATTATGGTCTTGAAACACCATAATAAGGAAAGAAATTGACTGACAACAGATTGAATGAAGGCAAGCAAGGTCTCGCCCTGGCCTGCGGCTGGGAGGGAGAGGCAAAAAGGGTGGTGTTTTTCTCTCCTTTCATGGCCACAGGATTCTAGAAAATCAAATGGCAGGTCTGGGAGGGACAGCCTTGCTCCACAGAGTCTACTGAGAGGTGGTGCAGTGGAGAGACAGAATCGCAGCAGGGCAGGATGTGGAGCAGGCCAGGGCCTGCACCAGTGCCCAGGTATGCGGCTGACAGGCAGGGTGCTGGCCCGCAGCAGGTGCAGCACCGCCAGTGCCCGCGGCCCCAGGAAAAGAAAACCTGCAGGTGCCGTCAGGACATGTCCTGAGCCTCCCAAGCCACGCGCTTTTCTGAATAGCTGTCCTATACTCATTGTCTGGCTACAAGATGGTGGTGTGCATTGGGAGGTGATGAGAGGGAGGGAGTGGTGTGTGGAGTCTCCTGCTCTGGTGGCTTTGATGACACACGGGGTGGTTTCCAAGTGAGGGGCAGTGGGAGGAGGTGGGGCCAGCAGTGGTGATCCCAGGGGGCTGGTGTGGGCTGGTTGACCCTGTGCCAGAGGAGGCGAGGTAGGGACTCCTCTGCCAGTCCTGGGGCAGCTCCTCTTCCCCCAGGTGCCCCTCTCTCCTGATGTCTGGGAAAGTTAGATGGGGAGCCCTACACACCTTCAGATCCAGTCCTCACTGTCTGCAACAGGCTTCAGTCCTTGGCCGGTATTTAATATTTCCCTCCATTATTTTGTGGAAAAAAAGAAAGACATGTTAAGCTCGCAACACTTTAGAAGATAAATGTGACACTAACAGTGCCATCACCGCAGTTTGCTATGACAAGCCATGTCAGTGTGGTCGCAGGGAGGACCGGGTCTGACCCATGCCCACAGAGGGGACTGCGCATGGCTGGCCTCAGTCATGCACCCCTGATGCCATGCCCTGCTGCATTTTTTCTGTTTATGTTTCTCTCTTTTTCCCTTCTATAGAATGTAAATCCGTGAAAACATGGCCCTGGTCAGTCCTCTTCAGTGCTGTCTTCCCACATGGCAGTGGGCACTCAGTCAATATTTGCTGAATGAGTGAAGGATCGAACCCCACCGTACAGCATTAGTGGAAAACTTATTTTGACCTGGAAGTCAATGGAGTGTGTGGGCTCAAGGCAATGTTGTTTTTCAAGAAAGCAGATGTGACGCCATTGTACACCCAACAAATATAAATTGCAGGGCTTGGTAGCTCTCCACGGCCTACACCTCTGACAGTTTTTGATATGCTGTGTGAAACCAAGAGCAGAAATGGATGTCTCTATTCTACTCATCCATGCATAGCTGCAGTAGCAGCCCATTCGTTTTGGTCATGTTTCATTTGGTATTAAAAATGCCCCTGTAGGCTGGGTGTGCTGGCTCACACCTGTGATACCAGTACTTTGGGAGACCAAGGCTGGAGGATTGCTTGAGACCATGAGTTCGGGACCAGCCTGGGCAATATGGTGAAACCCTGTGTCACAAAAAAATGCAAAAATTAACCGGGCGCAGTGGTGCTCGCCTATAGTCCCAGCTACCTGGGAGGCTGAGGTGGGAGGATCACTGAGCCTAAGAGGTCGTGGCTGCAGTAAGCCGAGGTCATAACACTGCACTCCAGGCTGGGTGATAAAGCAAGACCCTTGGAGAACAAAAGGGAGTTAACCGCAGACACTCGCACACCTGGCAAAGTTACTGGAATAAGCATGTCTTTGCCTGGAGAACAGCAAGGGCTGATTCAATGCCTTTATTTGAACTCTGCATGTGGAATTTTATTACTTTGAATATATCCTCCAAAAAATGGAACTAAAGTAAACAGACTATCAACTGAAGTGTATCATAAGTTTGGTTTGATTTAAATAGATTATTATATTGATAAGATTATAACAAATTATGACAATGCATTAAGAAATAAACATCATGTAAAACTTAAAAATTAAGCTATGAGATATTCTATGATTCCTAAGATGGGCCCCTGTAGGCACAGGTAACTGAAGGATTTCACTAGGGTGATGATTCTGTTCATCTTCAGCCTCCTGGTAAAGTTGATGAGGGGTTTGAAACCTATAGGTTTTTAGCACTCGGCTAACCACAAAACCATAACTTTCAAAGGAGGCAAATGTGCAGGTCAACAGGATAGGAAATTATATGGTAAACGTTACACTGACTGAGAAACTCTTTCCCTTCCTCAGCAGGCACTGTTATTCTTAGACAGGATAGTCAGGAGGTTAGGAGAGAGTGTTAGGGCAACTTGGTGCTTCTGAAAGGCTGTTCAGGTTCTTGGCACACACTACAACTCTCTGAAAGACAATGGATTTCTGGAGATCCTTTAAGTCACCTTTGCCATGATGCTGCAACCCTAGGCCTGTCCATGCTCCCACATCTCCATGCCTCTTGCAGGAATGGACTTCCTTCCCTTTATCTCCCTTCTGCCTGGCAAATTTCTGCTCTCCCTCCCCTGAGAAGCCCTTCCAGCCTCTGCCAAGAAGTCTTACCACCCTGAATGCATTGTCCAGGCATCTCTTACAGCCTGGGAGAGCATCACACTTACTATCAACTTTGATGTCATGAAACCTAGGACTCACATTCTCCATAGTGCCTTTTTCTGGTATATAATAAGCCCGCATTAAACTGATGACAAATGAAGAGCGTGCTCAGCTCAAACTTGTGATGCTAGAATCTCAGAAATTTCCCCATACATCCCCAGAATTCAGCTCTTCCTTTGCAAATGACAAATGTCCTGTAGCAAACCATCTGTGGGAGTCTTACAGTGCCAGGGCCTCTCAGTAAGCATGCACCCCATGGACCTGGCCACCTTTGGAATGCGTTCCCCTCCACAATCTGAATCTTCATTATTTTAAACCTTGAACACCATCTCCTCAATTTCTTCCTCCCAAACTGCACTTTGTCTTCCATGTCATAATCACCCCCACTATCTACCTCAGTCCTGACGTTTTCTCCTAGTTTTCCAGCCTGCACTGGCCTCTTTCCCTCCTCCCTTTTGGGCATTCCTCGTGCCTTTTCTCCATCTGAGTGACTCCCTCTCACGCACCAGACATGTTCCTGGTGTTGTCTTTTCCCAGAAACTCTCTCTGGTGGCTCTTGGCGTGCTGTGTTCCCTTAGTAGGATTAGCACACTCCCCAGTTACCCTATTGCTGTACTTGGCCCTGTAAAGAGCAATTTCCTGTTAGTGTATCTTTATACTCTACAAAATATAAACTCCTCAAGGAACAACATAGATCTCACTTACCTGCAATTTCCATGTCAATACATGACAGTTAAGGTCCCCGCGGTGTGAAGATTCTACAAGCCGCCTGGGGCGGGTCTGTGGGCCGGGCGCGGTGGCTCAAGCCTGTAATCCCAGCACTTTGGGAGGCCGAGACGGGCGGATCACGAGGTCAGGAGATCGAGACCATCCTGGCTAACACGGTGAAACCCCGTCTCTACTAAAAAATATGAAAAATTAGCCGGGCGAGGTGGCGGGCGCCTGTAGTCCCAGCTACTCGGGAGGCTGAGGCAGGAGAATGGCGTGAACCCGGGAGGCGGAGCTTGCAGTGAGCTGAGATCTGGCCACAGCACTCCAGCCTGGGCGACAAAGCGAGACTCCGTCTCAAAAAAAAAAAAAAACAAAAAAAAAAAAAAAAAAAAAAAAAAGAGGAGGACTTTACAGAGGCTAGAGAGCTGTCTGGATCCTTGGAAAGTTAGAGCACTCCAGGAAGATTGCTAAGTAAAGAAAACGAAACCCATGTGTGTCCTTCTCTGCAGGCTTGATATTCAAATGGGAGAACCCAACACATCTCCATTCAGAAGTTGGTGTGAAGAATTTATCCATATTTCCCCTTTCGCCCACAATGCAATCACTGCTCCTTAAAGACTATGTCAGATTAATCTTGGGTTTTCTTACAACTGACAGCCTGTAGGATTCTCACCCATCCATTGTGAGAGGTGTGCCACCCAGGAAAGTAATGGGTGGCTGGGTGTCTTAGGGCAAATTCCAAAATATGATTCCCAGCTGAACTCTCAATGAATGATGTTACAAGTCCATCTTTCCTTTGTCGACTAAGAGTGTATCCCTCTTTGAAGGTGTACATCAACTTCCACTTCTTCCATGACACATCCCCAACCTGAGATTCATCAATTAAAAAAAAAAAACAGAACTTGAAAATAAGAGAGGGATGAAGGAATTCCCTTCTCCAAATCCAGAGCCATCTTTGTCCTTATCACCAATTTGGCACAACTTTTTCAGATAAGAGATTTGAGAGATTTGTATTCACCACTGCCCTCACACATGTTCATATTGCAACATTGACTAGCACAGTATCTTGTTTGATATAGGTGTTACAAAAATATTGATTAATTGGCTAATGAAAAGAACACACTGATCACTGAGAGAAAGGAAACATCTCCCAGGAAGCTGAAGGCCAGAGTTTCTAGTGAACATGACCATCAGTCTTTAGGGTTATCCTGACCACCATGAAAATGAGGCCTAATTTCCAAAAGCTGTCAGTGGAAGGGCCACATGCCGAGTCCCAGGACTGGTGACTGGTTAAATAGTATCCATGTCCTAACCTGAGTAACAGTAAAATTTTTATTATTTGTGTGGCATTTTTATACTTTGCAAATCACTTTTATATCTATGACTTCATTTGATGTTTATAACCATCCTGGAAGTTGATGGGGCAGATATGGTGATTATCAGATTAATAGACTGAGGCACAGAGAGGTCAGGAGACTTCAGCCCCAACATCTGCCTAAGGGAAATGAATGTGAGCAAGATGCAGCACTGGGCCCAAGAGACAACAGCCTATGGGACCAAATGGAAGCCTGCAGAAGGCCAAAGCAGAGGTCTGCCATGAGTGCTCAGGAAGCACAGAGGAGACAAAAAGACAGACTGCCCTGATGCCTACACTGCACCCAGTGGGCCAGCTCCATGGGACCTGAGCAAGAGACTCAGATCCTCCCGACTCTGCAGTTTCTGGAGGGATGAAAGGGGCTCTGAATGTGTGAGCTACAATAATTATGTTTGCTTTAATGGAGCAATGCTGGCTTTTGTTGTGCTATGGTGCAAAGGCCTAATTATTCAAATGCAGTCATTAGTTCCCACACAGCAGAGATGACGGCAGACGTTATAAAGATAACATCTCTTGGCCCTTTGCCTGCCAGCCCCAGCCACAGGGACACTTCAGACACGACAGCAGCTCCTGCCAGGAGCACCCAGCACATGTCCCAGGACATCAGAGCCCAGAGTTGACCTGAGATATCTGGAGGGAAGGGGGCCTCGTGAGCCCCTCCCTCCAGAGCCCCCAGGTGAGGCAGGTGCAGGCAAGCCTGCTAGGACCCCTGCTGCCCGGAGCCCTCTGTGTCCTGCTGGCTGTCTTCATACAGACAAGCAGCTCCCATCAGGGCAGACACCGTGTCAAGAACCCATTTCAAACATACAAGGCTGAAAGGAAATCATTCATTTCACCACAGGACGAGATGTACCCAGAAACCTGTCCAACTTCTTGCCGCCACCACCAGGGAAAAAAAAAGTGACGAGCCGAATTTGTAGGGTATATGATTGCTCAAACGGGCATTCAGGAGCAGGCGCTGGCCTGCCTGCATTTTTCCTATCCCAGCCCTTCTATGAGTAACTATTAGGAAAACACAAAGGGCTTTAAAAAGTTCAAAGAATTTATTTAAAAAGTGACTGCATCATTATCACCACCAAACTGCTTAATATTTAGACTTCTGTAAACTAAAACAAAACAAAAAAAATCTAAGTTGAGAGGAGAACAGGGGTTATTTTTCCTTTGCACCAGCCACAGCAGGGATTTCCTGGAAGTCAGTTCCCTCGGGCTTTGTTCTCTTTCCTCTGCATGCACACACACACCTCCCTTTCTCCCATGCAACCTGCCCAGAAACTGGAGACCTGGAGAGAAGAGACAGGGCTCTCAGGAAACATTTTGCTTGACCAAGATTTTTGCCACCCTGTTCTTTAATTACATTTTCCTCTGGCTGCTTTTCACACATCCACCCAAGGTAGAAGGACTATCTCCCATAAAAATTGTAGTGAGAAGAATTCTCCATTTTACAAAAGAAAAAAGTGAGGGGAAAATCTGCCGTAATAATGAGGGAAGCCATATTCTGTTTGTTAGCAGGGACTTTCTTTGAACAATGCCCCAACCTGCCATCCAAGGAAGACTTGTGTGGGAGCGACGGGAATGGAGAGGTGAAGGCTGCCCAGGTTCTAAGGACGCCCCTCCATGCAGCCTGGCAACAAATCCTCCTGGGTGAGGCATTTCCGGCTCAGTGTGTTGCTTTTTTTCCATGTGGAGTTGTAGAAGAAAACCTGGGAAGCGATTAAGTCAAGCATTTGCTTCCCAGCTGAAGAAAAGGAACATGGACCTCAGAAAGACTGCAGAAGTTGAGAGCTCTGGAAGTGCATCAGTTTTTAAAACCACACACACACAGTTTAAAAAGAAAGTTTTTTTTTTTTTTAATAACAGTTAAAATATTAACAATGAGAAGCAGCAGTGAGCACACAGGCATGGCTAGCTTTGTGGCTGAAACAGAGGAAGGTGGGTCATGGCCTGTTACGAAGAATGGAAAGAATTGCACAGGTCTGGAAAAGATCTGGAAATGACAGTCCCATCCATATTTTAATGCCAAAGCAAGAGAACATCAAGAAATCACCAAATGCCATCCTGGGAGGTCAGAATCGGGGGAGACAGGGGACACCTCATAAATCAAAGGCTAGTCCTGGAGACAGGAAAATAGGGCCAGCAGCTCCCCGGCCTTGTGGCTCGCTGGTGGCTGCAGGACTGAGAAGAATGAGGGTATGGGTTGTGCTAGAATCCTGGTTTTTCAGAGAAGGACACTGGGGCTGAGGAGCGAGTCTAGAGTCAGCACACAGGCTTTTGGACCCAGGGCTCGCTACAGTACCTCACTCAGCTTCTGCACAGAACAGTTCCAGGAAGCGGTGTCTACAGGTGCAGGTGAAGATGGAAGACAGACTAATTGAACTGAAGGAGGCTCTGAGAAAAACAGTCACCCCCTCCTCCACCCAACCACTGCCACTCCTCCCATCCAGCTCACACTTCTACAAAGTCAAACCGTGCTTGCTTTTCCTGGTTAGTTTCTTCTAAATGAATGTACTTATCTCTTTCTACATGAAAAACACTAAGGCAAAACCAGGCACCTTTGGCTTTTGCATGCAGCTCTGTAGCCATGGACGAGATTGAGCCACAGTTTTTTTACAGCCTCCTTGAAGACAGACTGAGGAAGACAATGCCCCATCCAACACAGCCCACCAGGGCTTGGTATGTAGACCCCACCCCCACTATTCCTGCAGACTAGAGCGCTCAGCCTCTGAGCGGCATGACCACAAGTAGTCATGCAGCCATCTGTTCAGACCCAAGGCCAAACCCACACTCCTGTGAGGGCCACGGGATTCCCTTGGCAGAAGAAAACATTTTCCATTGTCAGTATTCCCAGAGAGAGGCCAGTCTTGGGGCAGGTTGAAGTGGGGGAACATGCCCTCTGCTGTGGGCCTAAGTGCCAGGCCTGAGGTGTCCTGGGGTTGGGGGAGGCAGTGGCCTGAAGAGAGGCAGGGATTAATGTCAACCCTGGGGACCCTGGCTGCCCTTCCGATGGCATGTTTGGGGGTTCTTGGCCTGCCTTTGTGCGTGAACCATATTGGCTCCTATGAAACCTACAAACTTCCTTCTCAGAATAATGCCGTAAGTACACAAAACTAAATAGGATTAAAGAAAAATATTAAAATAAGCCATATCCATGTACTCTCTGATTAAGAAGTCACTTGAGAACTCAAGTGACCTAGATTTTGGCATAAACTGTAAATGGGGAACAGCCATGGTGAGATCTGGTTCTGCAGTTGCAGGCTGTGCTGGGCCATGCAGGCTGCCACTGTGATGAAGGACACCTGGCCCTCGCAGAGCACACAGTGCAAACCTCCCAGGGCCTCTGGGTGCTGGCTGGAGCCACTTTCATTTTGTTTTATACTCAAATGTCCAAGGATTCGCTAAGAAGTTAACTAAAGTGTCATTTCTAAGTACAAAGACATTTCTGTAAAAGCATATGCTTTATATATTGTATTGAGTAGATTCACTTATATAGGACATCAACACATTATTTTCTATTTTATACTACTTTTCTTATGAAGTACTCACATCATAAATAAACCCGAGGATGTTCTCTTAGAGACAGATAAACATAGGGTACCAAGGACTTGGTTTCCATTTTGCTTTCCATCTTCATAGTGACTTTTCAGTGGCTAAGCTCACTGCAAGCTTTTCACGGAGCCTGAGAGCCGTGTGCACTCTGGGCCCTGGTGCTCTGCAGGAACGATGGTTAGCAGCATTGGCTCACCTGCTGCTGCGGAGTTCTGCGTCTCCAACAGGCACCTGCACACGCGGAGGTGTTGTCATTACCCTCAGTGCTATGCACACAGGCGAGTCTGGGCCTGTTGCGAGTTGCCTCCGGTAATCACAGACCCAGACACACGGTGTGGTGGAGAAGCTGGGGAGACAAGCAGTACCCACATCCTGTGCCTCCCAGCCTCTGTCAGGACCCCGCATCCCCACCACTCCCCTCTGCACCCACCTTACCTGGGCCTGAGTCACAATCCAGAGTCCGCATGCCAGGTCCAGCACCTACTCCTCTCACTCTGCCAGCCACGCCCTCACACAGACATTCCAAGACAAGGGAAAGGGGCTGTGGGGAAGCCTCTGACCTAACATGAAAGGCCCTTCATGGCTTCCAGCCACAGGAAGAGGGGGACGTGGGGGATGCTGAGATTTCCTCCAATGACCTCTCTGCAGCAGCTCCTTCAAAGGAGCCCTTCTTTTCCAGTTGAAGGCAATACTTTTTCACTTTTTTTGTATTCAGACTGGTTAACAGGCAGCTCTGATCGCTCTTAAGACTGAGGTCCTAGGAGAGTCTGGGAGCAAACTCACTTCCTTGTGGCATTGAGGGAAGACACCTAGTCATCCTGAGCTCTCTACCTGGGACATGCCTTACTCAGGCTGCTGGCCCACACTCTACCACACAATGTCTTATTTTCAGAGCACACTCAAGTTCAACTTCCTCCTCTCCATGACTCCCCACAGATTGTGGCTTCTGCTCCGTGGGGGAGTGCAGCACAAGGATTTCTGCTCCTTCCGTGAGTCTGAAAGGTTTCCACACCCAAGCAAGCCCTGGATGGGGTTCATTTCAGTTCCTGGTCAAAATATGGGGGCCGTTATACTCAACTACCCAGCACAAGGTGCTGGAAGAAAAATTCTCCAGATTGTAAAGCTTAATGTTGAAATATCAAGTAAGGCATTTATTTTCTTTGGGATCATGCAACAGATCCAAAAGCAAGAGAGTAAACTTCTCATTTGTATGCAAATCAGTTTTCCAAGGGAAAGAAAAAGAATGATGAATGGAAGGACCCTAAGATCATGGAAGCTCAGGGAGTTATTTTACCTCCTGCACTTGATTCATCTGCAAAATGACACGTGGCATCCACTTTCTCAGGAGAAGACAAACCTACAGAGAACACTGAAGTCTCACTTTCCTATGACTAATGTTTACAATGCAAGAACATTTGTTCAAAGTAAGCCTACCCAAGAGCTGGAGTAGACATTTACCCATAGCTCCCAACATGGCCCTACAGAAATCACAGGTGGCTTCAGGTGAGCTCCAGACACCTGGAGCTCCTTATGAGTAGTGTGGCAGGTAAGCCTTTGATAAAACCCAACTCTAAAACCTTGGCAAGGGCCACTTGGCTTTCCAACATTCTTTTGTGTGTCAAAGCTCCAGCTTGATGCTTCCAAAGACGCATGCTCTATAGGCTTTGTGGCAATTCTCATGGCTGAGCACTCTGCAGCGCATTGGCAAGGAGGCGCTCTTCCCCTCCCAAATATGCAGGCCAGAGCATGTGAGCGACAGCTGCCTAGCCTGCCCTCCTTAGCCTGGCAGAGCGAGAAACCTTGCTCAGGCAGCTCCCCATGGCTGGAAGGCCCTCCCTCCCTCCCTTCCAGTTCCTCTTCTACACTGGTGAGCTGCATGGGCCTTTATTGCTCTTCTACAAATATAGGGAAACTGAGGCTATCACTGCTATGTCCCCAACACTCATCTCTCACATCACCCTGAAAGGCAGCATCTCAGCCTCTCTGAGATTACAGACTCTGGTCTCCCACTTGGGATGATGATGTTGACTCTAGAGGAGCAAATAAGTACTTTTCCGTCAGGATGTTAGGTACTTAGAGCAGTATTAAGTGTTCAGCTATTCTTTGTATCATGTTTAATATTATTAGTGCAACATGTCTTAAAAGCATTTTTTCTGATACTGTTTTGGTTCCCTTAGACACTTACCCCGCTTTTATGCTGTTTTTCATAGAAAGGCTTAGTTAATTATTATGTTTGGCCAGAGTTTAAATAATCTAACTTCCTTTTTATCAGATCCCCTTAAAAGCCATAGTGATTTAATGACATTTGTTGAAATATATCAACCACCCTGTGAAATGGGCACTGCAGAGTTGTCATGGCCCCGCATGTGTCCCTGGTGCTGGTGTGGGTATGCATGTGTGATGATTTTGTTTGTTTTCATGGGGTGTTTTGTTTCTGGCTGAGGGGAGGAGCATGAAGGGGTAAACCATCAGGATCATTTTCCAGCAGTCACGTGTTCTAGAATGGGAACCTGTTCCTGTGAAAGATTCCAAGCTTCACCTCCTATTACCATAAATGGATTATGTATTCTCTGTATAGACAGAACAATAAAAGCGAACTACAGGACTCACTGGAGTGGAGGAGATCTGGGAACTCTGCTTACAGCATGGGAACTGAGCAAGCCAGCTTTTCACAGTGATTGATGCTGCAGGTTTAAGAGTGCCAAGGAGGACTGGGCCCAGTCTCCTCCTGAATTCATTAGCTGTGTTTGCTGTACACAGGGCTGGCTACCTGTGTCTTTTTGGCAGGGGATCATAAAGCCAAGTGACAACACCTGCTCTGCCCTGCCATTGCTTCTGCAGCCTAGGTCAGAGGGGATTCTGCCATCTGCACAACTGCTGGAGTCCCAAACCTTCCTAACAGGCTAACAGCCCAACGAGAACCCACACTGAACACAGCGGCACCCATGCCACCACAGACCAGTGCATCCCACCCCACTGGGGAAATCCAGTTTTGTAAATACAAGTGGCCCACCAAAAGAAAAAGTTAGGGACAAAGCTATTTCTCTTTTTTAAAAAAAGAAAAGTGGGTACCTGTTTTGCTTAAATTTGACTGCAGGCCACACCTGCACAGATGAGCCTGCGCAGGCTGGCTGCAGAGCAGTGACAAGGTTGCACAGGCTGGAGGAGGGGCTGCCCCACCCCAGCGCACAGGACTCACCCCACACACACGCAATCCTGGCCCCAGATTGCATCTGCAAGGGGACTGACTAGGTCTGAGGTGAAGTCTCTGCTCCAGAGACAGGGCTCCCCTTTCTATCTCCTCCAACAGATCATTATTGGAGTTCATCCACTTTGAACACTATCTATTCATCATCCTACACTTCCTGCACTCCAAGCACCTGGGGCATTTGTACTCCCGACACTCACGACCATCCTAATTCCTAATAAAGTAGCAAACATCTTATAAGGAAGCAGAACAGAAAGAAGTGGGTACTGAAAGAACTAATTTGTGTTAATTTCACTTGAATAATTAGACAACCTCCTAGCAAATCTTAAAGTAGGCCAGAGACTCAAAGATTTAATATATTGTGTATTTTTTTCCTATCTACATTCATTCATTGAGTAATTACTCAGTAATCACTATGTGCCAACACTCAGTCAAAATTCTACATTTTTCTTTTTTGAGACAGGATCTCACTCTGTAGTCCAGGCTGGAGTGCATCATAGCTTGATCACAGCTCACTGCAGCCTCAGCCTCCTGGGCTCAAGCCATCCTCCTGTCTCAGCCTCACCAGTAGTTGAGAGGACAGGTGCGTGCCAGCACACCCAGCTAATTTTTTAATTTTTTAATGTCTCATTATGTTGCCCAGGTGAGATATTTTTTGTATTGGCCTCATGATTAATTTTATATTTTTTGTATTGGCCTCATGATTAATTTTACCTGTGCTAAGTGGCTTAAATCCGGATTACACATTATCATGATAGACTATAATAATTTCAAATGCATTACCAAATATATATATATATATATATATATATATATATTTTACAAGAACTTAGAGGAGTCAGTCCTTACACTCATGGAATTTGCAGTCTATGTTGAATGTAATTCTATGTTCACTGAATATAGAATCAATATATAATCCCTGATATGTACTATTGGTAATTGGGTCAAAGATTTGTCTCGTTATTGCATTATTGTCAATATATAATCCCCAATATTACCATTAGTAATTAGGTCAATGAGTTGTCTCATTATTGCAGTTTTGTCAATATATAATCCCCAATATGAACTATTAGTAATTAGGTCAATGAATTTTCTCATTATTGCAATATGTAGATTTACATTGATACAATAAGAGTCACCAGAAGCAATATGAGTTTCTAAGGTAATTCCATGGAAAAAATACACACAACATATCTTGTTGGGAGCCACTGTGAATATTTCAGCAAAAAAAAAAAAAAAAAAAAAAAAAAAGTTACAACTTTTTGAAAGGTTTTTCTCATTTTAATTGTTGAACCATTCAGCAAACTCAGCTCAGTAATCACAACATCAGTAGAAAATATATATTTGGCAAAGAACAATAGTATGCTGAAATCAGCTCATAATGGCTTACAAAAAAAACCTATTAAACATCAGGAATTATGTAAGCTTTTTATTAAACTCTGCCATTATTAAATGTCAAATTATATAGGTCTATAACTTAATGACTTATATTAAAAGCAAAGTTAGTAAGAACTCAAAAATCACAACTTTCTCCATATTTTACTCCACTTTAGCATGTTCTAGGTCTCTGGTATCATTGTGGTAGAAGCACAGCCTAACAGCAAGCTACTGCACATCTCGTTCCAGCTCTGAGCTCATGGTGTCTCATTTGTATCATGAAACCAGCCATGGTGGGAGTATTTACACCACGGGAATCAGCAAATACCACAGATCAGAGCTTTATTTATAGCTTCATGCATTGCTTAGACCTATGAAAGTGAAGAATAAAATGTTTATAACGCAGATTAAACCTAAAAGTTTAGGTACCTGTTACATTGTGAAATAGCACAGCAATTGAGAGAATATTCTTCCTCGGTTAAGAACCCATTATCCAATTCAGTAAATAAGTAGCTCATACCATTGAAGAGCAAGCGACGTTCCAAAATACATCTTCATTGTTTCCTTTTCACCTTCCTTGTTAGTATTATTATGAAAATATCAACCAACATTCATGTCGAAGTCACATCTGCACATCAACTGCAACACTAGGTTGGCTACAGAAACAAGATTTCAGCAAAATCAACGAAAGCATTCTGTGAGGATAAAACAGAATTTATGACAAAAACATACGTTTTATCATTATATATGCTATGATTGTTTGCAACTTGTGCATAATACATCTTTCTACATAGATGATGGTTAATAAAATTATGTGCATATATATGCACACTTTCTTTCCCTGAAGTCCTGGTTGTTATACATTAACCAGCACACCACTGGCTACCTGTCTTTTTCAGCTTTTCTCTATGTATGAAAATTCTAGCCAATCTAAAGGAGATCTATTTGCCTAAATATTTCTCCTCAGGAAACACATATTTTGTGTTTGCAGAAAAAACACTGCCAATGAAGAAATAAATTTCTTCGGTGATATTTACCAAAAGATAATTTACCAAATGCTGGGACTGTGTTGAAAAATGTTTTAGATCTCACTATTCTAGTAGTACGGCTCATCAAAAAATATTATTCACGTATGTCCATTTAAATTATATTCTTGGGCCGGGCACGGTGGCTTATACCTGTAATCACAGTACTTTGGGAGGTTGAGGTGGGCAGATTAACTGAGGTCAGGAGTTCGTGACAGGTCTGGCCAACATGGTGAAACCCTGTCTCTAGTAAAAATACAAAAATTAGCTGGGCGTGGTGGCCCATGCCTCTAATCCCAGCTACTCTGGGGTGGAGGGGTAGGTGCGGCTGAGGCAGGAGAATCACTTGAACCTGGGTGACAGAGGTTGCAGTGAGCCGAGATTGCGCCACTGCACTCTAGCCTGGGCAACAGAGGGAGACTCCATTTCAAAAACAAATAAATAAATAAACAAAATAAAATAAAATAGATTATACTCTTGTCTAAACAATTACTGATCTTATATATCTCATTGTTTCAATTGCTTAAATAAGGACTTTTTCTCCTAAAATTTTAGTATAATTTAAAAAAATTATACATATATGTATAAATACACCTACACATACTGTACTATTTCGGCAGAGAGAGCGCAGGGATGTTCCAACACACTTAGCATCTACTTCTTCCCAGGAGCTCAGACCGCAGGGTCAACCCAGTGGAGCAGGGAAGGGTTCAAGGTCTCACTGTCAGCTCTAGCACAATCCTACAGGAGCATTGCACGAGAAAGCCCAAAGCAGGTCCCCAAAACAGAAACAAGGCTGCAGTGAGGGGTCTCATTGAGGACTCATTGAGTTGAAGCCACACCAGTTGAGGAAATACTCAAAAGCCAAAGGATCAACCAAAGTGAAATCTTGAGCAAAGAAAGGCTTTTTGGGCACATCTCTAGGGACCAATTAGGAACCTGAAGTTCTAGCTTGGGGGTTGTTTCTTTTTGCAACTGGGAAAGCACTTGGCCATGGGAGGGCCCAGAATCATTTAGCACATGAATGAATGAATGCTATGTGGAGCCTGGCCCCAGGGTTAGCATAGTTGCTTGAAGGCTTTATGTTTGGAACACACATGGTATGGAAATTTTCTTACGGCACCAAGTTTAAAAGCTCTGTGGCAACCCTTCCAATAGAAGTAGGCAGACTCCAGCCTTTGTGCCCAGTGTTTGTGTAAACTGAGTTTTGCCAGAACACAGCAGTGCTGGTGCATTTACGTGTGTAAAGGGTTGCTTTTGCATTGCAACAGCAGTGTTGAGTAGCTCTGACAGAGACTGGATGGCCTACAGAGCCTAAATATTTACTCTCTGGCCCTTTAGAGAAAAAGTTTGTGGATCGCTGCCTTGAAAGAATTAATACAATAGGCAGAAATCTTCTGATGTTTCTCTCTTTTACATGGTTTCACAGGAACAAAGAGTGATTGAAACATCATTCACCAGTCCAACTAAGGTTTACTAAATGCCTACTATATATGTCATTGAGAATAAATATCTCCCCTGCCTCCAGCCACCCAGGAGGCCTGGTTGGAGAGACAGAGACATGGATGTCTACAATAAACAACACTCCACATCGGATCTGGGAGCAGGCATTAACTAGAAGGATCCACGTGCTCCTAGGTGGTGGCCAGTGCAGGGGCTGCCCAGACAGGGAGTCTCAGGCTTCACGGGGCAGACAGCTACCCCTCAAGTCTCTGCTTGTTTGATGCTACTGGGGTCCTGCCATCTCAGAACAAAGGGGAGAGACCAAAGATGACTCCCACGATCCTCTGCTGCATGAGGAGGTCAGGCTGCCTCATGCCTGCTTTCTCATTTTGACCAGTGACCCTCGTTCCTACCCCCTTCCCCCAGGCTGGGAGGAATGAGTGCTCCCGGCACTGCAGGGTTCACCAGGTACTGTGACAAGCACACCATCCAGTCCTTGCAGGGACCTCTGCAGCAAGTCCTGCTGTTTTCTCTTGTTGCTGCAAGGAGAGTGGGTGCAGAGCTGTAAGGTGAGACAGCATCCCCGGGAACAGGTGGGGGCCGGGACTGTCAGACTCCAAAGCCAAACTATTGGGAATTCTCTTGGCGTCTGAAGCCCGGGGAGGAGGGAGTTTCCAGGATTAGGAGTAGGGAGTGGCAGATGCCGTGAAATGTAGCGAAGTGGAGGAGAGCAGTCAACAGACCAGTGTGGAGCCATGCTGGCCTCGCTGATGACCACAGGTGTGGGAGAGACCACTCATCTTCTGCCTACCCCACAATGCTGCCTTCAACCAGGTGGTTTTGGACAGGAGGATTTTATGGGCTGTTTGTCTTATTCTTTGTATCAAGGTCAGTCTTAATGGGAAAAGGCGTCATAAATGGGCAGCCAGCATGAATGAGGTCTGTATGTTCGGATAATAACTAAGAAAGGAAGAGTCACTCAAAGTTATTCAAAGACCATATTTTAGGGCAACTGAGTGTCTGTGTGCTTATTTAGATCTCCCGTTCCTTAATTAGGGAATCAAGTGGACGGGGTGCAAGACTTGACTCTATCGCTTAGTAATTGCTCAACCTTGAACAAGTGTCACCTCCTTTTAGAAGCTCTATTTCTTAATCTACACAGTAGGGATAATAAGGCTAATTCCCAGGCTGGTTGTGATCATAAAATGCGGTCATGCTTGTAAACTAACTCCATATGGCGCTTGGTTATCAATAATGCTGTCGTTCCCATCATTAGTTATTAGGACTGATAGGATTAGCATTATTGAGGTTACTAAGGGTTTATTATACTAAGAAATCAAGACAGAAAGGTGGCTGTAGCCCAGCAGTTGGCAGAGTAGTAGGCAGCAGGAGGGTGTCCTGCCGGCACAGTCTCTCCTGTATTTCTCCTTTACTGATTCTCCCCTCTGGTCACACATGTTTCTGCCTGGCTACAGACCCTGCCACTGGGCCACCATACACAGCTCCCCATCTAGAAGCCACCACATGGGATGGCAGCTGCATCCCCACCAACTGCCTCTGCATCCCCACCAACTACCCCCACTACACTCACCTCTCCTGTGCATCTATCTGCACAGATGTTCTTATGGGTAGCACTGGCTCAACAGCACACATTTGCTTAACCATGGAGCTGCAGGTGTATGAATTTCCAGTAAGGTGCTAAGCTCCATGAGGGCACAGAGGGTAGATATGGTGGCCCCTTTTTTGTGTAGCCATCTCAAACGGACAGATGAAGCAGCCTCAACTCCAACAGAAAGCCTCAGGCAGTAAACGGAGAAGGCTGACTTTCATTCCAGCCCAACCAGCTCCCTGCTCCATGAGGACCATCACAACACTTTTCCTTCAGTTCACCAGCCTATGTAATGTGAAAGACTAAAGGACTCAGCACATTTGTGTTTCTTCCATTTGTTTATCAAGTATCAAAAGGGAAGGATAGTAATATTAATCACAAGAGTATTCACCACAGTAAATTCCAAGGAGTGCTTGAAGCTGCCCAGGGAAAAAGTGCTCTGTAACTAACACCTATGATGATACTACCTACAGATGTAGATGAATGTTTTGTGCACATCCTACATGCCCTTTTGTGGAACTTGCAAACACCACCTCCAAGAAAGGCAAATTGTGAATATTAGGATTTTTATTTTACATGCACATAGTAAGCCCTTCCTGCAAAAGAATATGTATCATGTATTGGTCCACTTTCACTCTGCTGATAAAGACATGCCCAAGATTGGGTAATTTATAAAGAAAACGATGTTTAATAGACTCACAGTTCCACGTGGCTGGGTAGGCCTCACAATCATGGAGGAGGGTGAAAGGCATGTCTTACATGGTGGCAGATAAGAGAGAATGAGAACCAAGTGAAAGGGGATTCCCCTTATAAAACCATCAGCTCTCGTGAGACTTATTTACTATCTTAAGAACAGTATGGGGAAATCACTTTCATGATTCAATGATCTCTGTCAGGCCTCTGAGCCCAAGCCAAGCCATCACATCCCCTGTGATTTGCACGTATATGCCCAGATGGCCTGAAGTAACTGAAGAATCACAGAAGAAGTGAAAATGCCCTGCCCCACCTTAACTGATGACATTCCACCACAAAAGAAGTTGGCCGGTCCTTGCCTTAACTGATGACATTACCTTGTGAAATTCCTTTTCCTGGCTCATCCTGGCTCAAAAAGCTCCCCTACTGAGCACCTTGCGACCCCCACTCCTGCCTGCCAGAGAACAAAGCCCCTTTGACTGTAATTTTCCTTTATCTACCCAAATCCTATAAAATGGCCCCACCCTTATCTCCATTCGCTGACTCTCTTTTCGGACTCAGCCCGCCTGCCCCCAGGTGATTAAAAAGCTTTATTGTTCACACAAAGCCTGTTTGGTGGTCTCATCATGTGGATGGATGCGCATGACAATCTCCCACTGGGTTCCTCCCATAACACATGGGAATTAAGGGAGCTACCATTCAAGATGAGATTTGGGTGGGGACACAGCCAAACCATATCAGATCAGTAAAGGGAAATGGATTACTTGCATACAACCATCTGTAACTGGCAACATTGAATATGCATATTATATAAAAAACTTGAAGCCCAGATTATGTTAACTCATTTCAATTAGTATCTTCAAAATATCAAGAAACTGAATCTGGATTCCTACTGACCATGAGACTTTGTTCAAATCTTTATCTTCTCTAAGCCTTAATTTGTCTACATGAAAAATGGGTTAATATCTATGCCATAGAAATTTTATGAGAAACAAATTTGGTTTTGTAAATGAGAGGCATTTAGCTTCTTCTCTACACAGGCATAGTTCACTATTAATTGGCATATATTTGTTTTGTGGTGATATATCTGAAAATGTTGACATTCCAGTGGGTACCTATGAAACACAGTCATCACATAGCAGTAACTGGACATAGATGTGTAAAAGCAGGCCAGAATTTTTATTTTCAAATATAAAATTCTTTCTGTGGTTTGAATCTGGGGATTTAGAGAACTTTTAAGATCTCTGTGAACTATTCCTCAAAAATGCTTGTGAGTGTAGCAGTCACTCTTGATTGTCTCCATTTCAATTTCTTCTCAGAAGGCAGAGTGCATATTTAGTTTAAATGTCAACCACTATGGGTAAGCTTACCCTTTCCCCAAGTCTAGGTGTGAGTGGTGATTGGTCTAAGCCAGTGATAATGGTAATATTCACCTTGCCAATGGATTCTCTAGGTAAGTGATCCATTTCTGGGCAATATAATGTAAAAGGAGACTTTCTGGGGGGCTTCTAAGAAATGTTTTTGTACTCCTAAGGAGACCCTGGAATATATAGCCCATTTTTTTGCCTTTGGACATCCTTGGTCTTGATGTGATACCTGAAATGGCTGCAAACATCTTGTTCTCAGAGGGGAGAAGGGGCTGACACAGAAGGCAGAGAGAGTTATGAATTAAACCTGGTTTTTAAGACACCCAGAAGTGTTGAATCAACCGACCTGAAACCTGTCTTATTTCTGGACTTCTTTTTATGAGATGCTACATGTCTTTATTGTTAGAGTTTTCTCTTATTTGCAGCTCAATGAATCTTTACTAATTTTTGTCTGTATGTCAAAGATAGCCAAAGATGTGAAAAGCACTGGCCCAAGCTACTCTAAAAATGTATGTTGCATCTAGAAAAATTTCCTGTGAGACAAAGTGCTATTGTCACTTGCAGCCTAAAGGATTAAGTCAGCCTGATCTCTCACACATAGAAAATGATATTTTCCACAGCTTGGGGGGCAGAGCAGCTGGTGATAGGCAAACCAGGGACTCAGGAGCATGCCAGGGAGCTGTGCACTCTTTCATATGTGATTGTTCAGAAATGTTCTAGGCCGAATTTGTTTCCATCCCCTAACCTTATCTTTAACTACATCTGAGTGCACTTCTTTAAATTAATACAGCTCCCAATAAGGAATGGGAAGATGAGTTCAAGAAAACGATCCTGCTAGAAACACTTGCCCAGTGCAGATGTGCTGTAACCCCACCAGGATGACCTCCCCAAGTCAGAATCCACCAAGAAAAGAACACTGAGGTGCACCATCATGTTTAATGATGACATCTGAAGACGATGACTTCATGTGACTCATAAACTCAGTTAATTATATTATTCTATTTCTCAAATATAGTGAGGAATCTGTCAGGAAAGCTCTAGTATCATACCAGAGGCCAGAGTTTCAAAAGTTCAGGCAAAATCAAAAAGGTACTTTTCTTTAATAATAAAAAAGATCATGTCAAGATAGATTCAAAAAACATCAAGAAACATGTCTTGATGTCAAGAAACATCTATTAATATAAAAGAACTTTGAGGAATATAAGGAATGTAGTGATGCGGGGTGGAAAAAAACATTTGCATGCTCCAAAGATGCAAGAGAAATTGACGATGCTTCATCCACATAAAATATGACCCTTTGAGTCCTGCCAAGGTCAATGAGACCCAGAGCAATAGGCTCAATATAAAATTGGATTTGCACGTTTTTCTTACTTGCACTAGTTCCTCCCTTCTTGTATATCTGCCACATTTTTATTTCTCTACCATCCCTGCAACTTCACCTCCTTAGCCCATATTTTATAACTGTCCCAGAAGATAGATGCCACACATGTTGCAAAACAGAAGAGAGACAGCAGTGAAGTGGCAGTGACCCTTGCCTTCTGGACTAGCTTGTTTTCTGAATCCCAGTTCCTTTAGTTAAAATCTCATTTTTGTTTCTGTATGGCTTCACTTTCAATGGTGGCGGAATGGGGCAGATACACCTTAGTTCAAATCATGAGTCATTTAGTTACGAACGAGGAAAATGCTCCCTCGCCATTCCGTAGCTGCTTTTCCATATTTCACCTTCTCTCAGAGTCTTTTGCAAGCTATCATCTTTCCACAGGTAATACGCTTGCACCCAAGAAAGTTCCACGGCAGGTTAGAGAATATATGGTTTTTGACTAAAGTTTTAAAAGTATATGTTCAGGATTGAGAAAGTAAAATCTGTCTTTTAGTGAATTAATAGACTTAAAATTCTACTGGCAAATATTAAGATGGTTTAAGCTCCAAACCATCTCTTGAAACTATAATTATAATTGCTCCCTAGGTATGCAATTGAAAATACTGTACAACTTTCAGAAATACTGATGCTTTTTTAAAAAAAACTTATGTTGTCATGGAAACACAAATAGAGTAATCAGATTTTTTAATCATGTAATACAAAATAAAGCAGAGTTTCAAGTCAAAAACAAATGAGAAACAAATTTTCGTTTCTGATAACCAAAATTACAAAAGAAATATCTGTAAAAAGATAAAGCCACACTATTATGGTACTATTAGGAAGAGAATGTTAAAGTTTAAATTTCATAAATATTCTCATCATATTCATATTTATTTACCTTCATTTATGATTTTCTAAAAAACAAAGTATTTTTTCCTGAAAACTTTCCATGCTATGGTTTTTCTCTTTCTCTAGGGGTCACTTATTTACATTGTGGAAAAATCTTAAGAACATCTGTTCAAGGACTTTGGCTTTTAGAGAAGCATGAAATGGAGGAAGCAAAACTAATACACTTGTGCCTAAAACCTCTCCACTCATTTTAACTTCAGGTCACCGATTAGTAAAGAAAATACCTGTATCTATTCACAGACTTCAACGAGAAATAGAATTATGTAAAATAATTGAGCCTAAATGAGCCTAAATGAAAAAATATTTGTATTAAACAGTGAGCTTTTCTCCACCTCCATTGCATTCTTTATAAATCTCTCCCCAGAAACATGGACTGGGTGTCCTATCGTTTTCCCATTTCCTTAGTTAGACAGCATATGAACTCCCTGAGAATAAACACCAAGAGACAGCTGCACAGTCTCAATTTAACTGTAAGCCAAGTAATTACAGTAATACCTTGGATTTTTATATCTTCTAGTCTCCTGAGGACGCAAAGCCCATTCACATATATTACCACGCTGACTCCCAAGGAGTGCCCATGTCCATAACACATCCCACTGTAGTTGGAAAAGTGGCTTCCATATAAGCTTAAGAAACCTGCAGAGCCTCAGAAATGAGACTGGGCTCCACTTAACTCACGTTTTCTTCTAGGACAATCTAGAACCAGAAGATTAAGGGGGGTCTGTGGATGTGACCCACTGGCCTTACACAAGGGGTCACCTGCATTTTTATGTCTTAAAATTGGAGAAGGAGGTGGCCTATGACTCTACCTAGTGACTTTACACCGGAAGTCATTGGTAGGCTTCTTAGAACTGTTCAATTCTATTATTCCTTAAAGCATCCATCCCTGAGAACTATGGGTTTGTTTTTCTCAACAATTTTCCACAAATTTGAATATTAATTCTAAACTCTGAGCTATTTATACACTCACGATTGTAATCGGCCACATACTTCCTGTGCAGGAGGCCAATCCCCTGCTGTCAAATGCTTTGCTGGCAGAAGTACTTCCTGGAGGTGCACGAGAAGGCGCCTTGGGCAGAGCGCAGTAGAGCCACTCACCGACCGGGGGGCAGCCACACTCTGGGCACGTGCCATAGGCTACATCCTTGTAGCTGCCATTGCTATTGAGGGATCTGCACAAAGCTTTAAGGGGGCTCATAAAAAGAAGATTGGTCCACAATGGAAGGGTCAAGAAAGGCCCAAAGGAGGCAGAGTCCCAGTTGCAAAGTGGTGGACTAAAGAGCCTACTAGGAAAAGAACGGAAGGAGCTGTAGAGACGGGAAAGCCTGTCTTCACATAGCAGCCCCCAAGGCGCCTCACTCCGAGCCCAGCTGTGCCTCCCTCAGGCACATGCAAACCGGCACCACCCACAGCCTCTCTTTAATTTGACACTCCCAGCTCTTCTCTAGGAGGCCTCACCTACCTCCCTTAATGGAATAGATTTTTCCTTTGCACCAAAAAACAATCACCTCCCTGCCTCAAGAAAACAATGTTTACACAACCAGTGTAATTTCTTTTCATTGGTGACTTCTGGCCCTAGGGTTATATTTCTTATATGCACAATGTTTTGAATGTGACGTTTTAAACCTAACTTCGCCCTTTTCTTCCAAAGCTACATTAATATAGTAGGAGGCTTAACAGACAATCCAGGCAGAAATGTCTGCAAGTTCACTGCCAGTGCCACAAAAATGTGAATTGTTTTCCTCTGCATATGGGGATTTAATGTTATTGCAGGGTTTCAGATTTTTATGAGCACTTAAAATGTTGGATCTGATTGGGATCTAGGCTCACATTAACTCATTTCAAATTATTGAAATACCCATCTTCTAACCATAAAATGGTTACCAAATCAGAACTATGAAGAGCATGGGCATGAAGGAAGAGTGCGTTTCTGGATATCTTAAGAAATAATCATGAAATTACCGCAGAAAACTAAGTAATCAAAATAAACATATGTAAGTGGGCCCAAAATAACCCAGTTGTATAATATCAAGTAACATCAACGAGGTCACATGCTCAATGGAAGGAAGGGCATCACTTTTTCTGTCACATTTATCCTATTTCCTGGAAGAACAAGTGGTTTTACAACCCATAAAGCCCACCCCAGGTGCCTTAGCCCTAGAGATTTTGTACTGACCAAGATGAGAGTAACTTTCTGATCCTGTGATATGCACAGATACATGCCTCTTGAAGTCTTGCAAAGAAACTATATTTATTTTTCCCAGGAGGCCTCCTCATTTGGGGGTTCACAATGAAAGTAGTTACATGTGTGTTTCTCTTGCTCTCCCTCTATACCCAACCTCTAGTATCCACACAGGCCCAGGGCCCAAAGAAACCGAGCCCCTGTATGTTGGGACATTACGTTATGATCTATATGTGTTTTTAAACGTTAGGTAATTTTACACTCAGATTCTCTGTAGCATGAAAAGAACATTAATGAATCAAAAAATCTGTTTAGAAAGAATAGAATTTTAATCTTTTTTTGGCATCAAGGATACCTACAGTTGTACTGATTAATAAATTATAGAGGATAAAATTTTATACAAAGCAAATAGGATTTTTATAAGTGCCACCTTGTTTTAACTCTGAGTTTTAACTCTGAGATTTAAGAATTCTTTTTCTTTTGTTCCATCTGCCTCTTGTCCTTCCATTAAGTATCTTGCCTATAACATGCTTCTTAATCTTCACTTCAGAATTCCTCCAACAGAATAACCAAACCAAACCTCCAAATCATTATTTGGATTTATGATTCTCTCCAACTCATAAATCCATTTTCATATTCAATCTTTTGTTTGACCTATATTGACATTTGCAAGATAAAATCAAGTCTAACTCGACCATATTTTCTAAACATTAAAGAAGAAAGAAGAAGTACTCCACTTAAAAAATGGAAATGGGTGACAACCTGTGTCTTCAGTCATCAACATCAGGGAGCCAAGATGCCAGGACTCTGCTGGAAAATGGAAATGAACCCAGGATCGGTCTTGAGGCAGAAACTCCCATTCCTTCCAGGCTGAGGGAGAATCTGAAAAGGGAAGGAGGCTTGGTGGGTTTTTATTCTATGTGGAGATTTAGGACAGCTGAAAGATTTTCTAAAAACTTTGAGGTATAAAGAACATGTGCATCCAGCACCTCTGCCACTTTTAACAATTTTGATAAATAGTTTTTATAGATTTTATACCAGGTTGCCATGAAGAAGGTTAAATTACAAGATTAGATCAATCAGAATTTCAGAGAAGCAGCTAAAAGCGCAGGCAGTCAGCCAGCAAGAAAGCAAGCTAATTAACTTGTTTCTCATTTCTTCACTTTCGCTACTCACAGACCTGTAAAACATGTAGGTAGGAGGATAGGCATGGGAAAATATACTCCACTGCTCTAAAAAGATCAAGAAATGCTTACTTTATAAAGCATACTAATATCTAAGATGTTAATTACTTTTCTCATTGTGCAGATGGCAATGGTTAATAATTTGTATTGCACAAAACTTTAGAAGACTAAGTAGATTCTAACATCTGTGAGTAGAAAACATGATGCATTTGAGAAGACAAAGAGGCTATTGACTCAGAAAAAAGTAAATTATACAGAAATGTCCCATCCAGTGAATATTACCCTAAGATGCAACATGTCAGATGGACAAAGACATGCAAAGCAACTGATAGTATTCAACCTAAGTCCAAAAATAGGAAGCCTCTTAGGAAGGTTTCCTAGCTTGAGTATGTACATTAGTAATTTAATGGTCATAAACAGCATTGTGAAACAAAGTTTAAGATAGACAAAAGCATAATGATGAGGATACTATACATTTGTATTAATTTTATACAACTTTAGTGCTGATCCCTGTTACAGGTTCCAACTAGCACAAACCCCAGGATTGCAACCACATAATGAAAAGTTGATGGTTGGCCGGGCGCGGTGGCTCAAGCCTGTAATCCCAGCACTTTGGGAGGCCGAGATGGGCGGATCACGAGGTCAGGAGATCGAGACCATCCTGGCTAACACGGTGAAACCCTGTCTCTACTAAAAATTACAAAAAAAGAGCCGGGCGAGGTGGCGGGCGCCTTTAGTCCCAGCTACTCGGGAGGGAGGCTGAGACCAGAGAATGGCATAAACCCGGGGGGCGAAGCTTGCAGTGAGCTGAGATCCGGCCACTGCACTCCAGCCTGGGCGACAGAGCTAGACTCCATCTCAAAAAAAAAAAAAGAAAAGAAAAGAAAAGTTGATGGTATGTCTTTTTCTAAACATTCCATATCCATCTCACCTTGAATGGCACTGGCTTATGCATTTTTTTCTCCAACGTTGAGCTGTTTCATTATCTTTTGTGTTCACAACTTAATATCTTGCGTTGAAGAAAGGTTTTTAAAATAAAATATTATGAGATATTAAAGTTGTGGATTTTTGTATGTTTGCGTTTGTTTTAAGGCAAAGTCTTATTCTGTCGCCTAGAATGGAGTACAGTGGCACAATTATAGCTCACTGCAGCCTCAACTTCCTGGGCTCAAGCAATCTTCTAGTCTCAGTCTACTAAGTACCTGGGACTACAAGCACATGCCACCACACACTGCTAATTTTTTCATTTTTTTGTAGAGATGATGACCTCACTATGTTGCCCACACTGGTCTCACTCCTGGCCTCAAGCAATCCTCCTGCCTTAGCCTTGAAAAGTACTGGGATTACAGGTGTGAGCCACTGTGCTCATCTGAATTTGTGGAGTTTTAAAAAGTATTTTAAGGTGGTTACCTCGTCAGTTTTGGTCTCAATTTTTTGAATGTGGAGAAAACAATAATTTATTTTCACAGCATCCCTCAGACAAGCTCAAATCATTGGAAAGCCACACATTAGTCATTTGAGTATGTCCATTTTGAACCTGACCAGCGCTGTGGTAGGAAAAGGGCCTTGAAGGGAAATATTTACCACAAGCCGTTTCCGATTTCATTGTTAGTTGCCAAGGGCTGCCTTCTGGCCACTGGCCATTTGACCATGAGGAGAAATCAACAAAGGGCACATCATTTTTGCTTCTGTTCTGGGCTAGAAGTGCTTCCAGCCTGACAGTGAAGGAGTGGCACTGTGGGAGGCATTTTACTCTATTTCTGTAGAAAACAACAGCAAGGGAAGGAAGCACGCCGGTCAGATCAGCTTCCCTTCCTGGCCAACAGGTACTTGGCAGTTCTCCAAGTTGTAGGATTTTTGTAAGAAATATGTACTTTTCCATTTTTACTAATGTAACAATGACTACGTCTTCAAACTACCAAATAGTTATGATCTCCTCTGTGATCCTAATGTCAGAAAGCAATATTTGTTCTTTTGGGGAAAATATTTAGCCAAAACTGCCCTAAAATTCTAGTACTGAAAGGGTCTTGGCAGGGCTTCAGCAGGATCAAACTACTGCAAATCTTGTTTCTGATTTTCAAGGTTAAAGCATCCACAGGACTTGTTGCATGATCCATTTCATTCTTTGATTGGTTCTTCTATCTCTTTAATCTGTTTTCTGTAAAATGCTACATTATTTTGTCATCCAAATATTTGAAAACAAATATAGCCTTTTCTTCTTTAGGTTAACAGTCACATTAGCTCAACTTATGGCCAATTTCAATATTCAAATAAATTACCTTACAATTTTCTTTTATCATCTTTTCCAGTTTTTACATATAACTCCTAAAACTTGAAGATTAATACTGGAATCCTGTGGTAGAAAGGGCCTAAAACTGTGACATAGAGGTCTAGTAGTAATGCGCTTACTGGAAGCAAATCCATACATGGCTCTCTATCACTGGACATGTGGCCTTCAAGGGTTGTGAGCACTTTCCCCCGAATCACACTTCATAAAGTTCCCACACTTTGTAGGGAACATAGGAGGCCTTCCATGTAGAGAAATATATGTATTTAGTTATGGTATTACAAAGAGGCAGTCTTCAAAAGGAAACAGGATTTCAGGTCTTATAATATGTCAGAATCAACTAGTAATTACAAATTGCATTCCTTATTTAACCAACCTTATTAGCTCCCTGCTCTTCTATGGAAGGTGTGCAGACCCCCAAGTCCAAAGGTCAAGGTGGGTCTGTTGTACTTGAAAGTCTGAGAGGCGCCCCCTCCAGCAGCCCTGTCCTAGCCAGCGCGAGATGATTACTCATGGCCATCCACAGATGTGCAGCTACTAAAACTTTACCCAGTGATGAACTGCTGGCCTATCCCCAACTTGGTTGTTTACCATGAGAAAAAAAAAAAAAAAAAAAGCAATAAAAAATAGTCTTAAGTGGATCTCCCACACTATTGATGGCCTGAGGCGCTGGGGAACTTTAGGATTAAAGGCTTATTCTTCCAGCATGGTAGAAAAAGAAACAAATAGTAGCTAAAGTACTGTCATTTTAATCAGCATCTTCAGTACAAGAAAAAAAAAAAAATCAGTTCAGGAACTGTTTGAAGACGATGTTAATCTTTTGGCTCATGAAAGGAAATATGTGTTCCGTGACTGCTCTGCTGAGAAGGGTGTGTGTATTATATTAATATGGTAGAAAAGTATTGCTGCGAAGAGCTAATATAAATTTGCAAGACTTAAGCTTGAAATAATAGATTTCAAGTGTCCCTCAAAGAAAAATTCAAGAGTGATAAACAAATTTCTCAAGCCATTATTAATTATAAAACAAATGTAGTAATGGTGCTTTCTGTGTGTGTGACCCAAATCAATACAGTGTGTGTACGTTTCCCACATGATTAGATGTCTTTGCGTGTCAGGCCTACAACCCTGTGGAAGAAAACCACACATGAGTTGTGAAGACCCGAGGCCCAGTTCTGAAACCCTGGGCCCAGCCTGGGCCACGTGCTGCCACCCTCTTGCTTCGTCTGCCTGCTGTGCTCATTTGTAAGTAATCGTCCAAATGTTTTTATGTATCTTGCTGGCTACAGGTCCTTAAAAATGATGCTGAGAAGTGAAGATGAGAGAGAAGATGGTAAAGGAAGCTTCTGGAAGAGGAGAGGGGCAAGCCCAGAGGAAAGGGTGGAAGGGCAGGCATGCCACCTGAAAACCCCACAGATCCTTCACTCGTCTCCAGACAAAACGAAAACGTACAATTCATCAGCAACGCATAGCTGCAGAAAGTACTGTGCCTGATCAGATAAGAAGCATGTTTTGGCTGGGCGCGGTGGCTCATGCCTGTAATCCCAGCACTTTGGGAGGCCGAGGCAGGTGATCACCTGAGGTCAGGAGTTCCAGACTAGCCTGGCCAACATAGCAAAACCATGTCTCTACTAAAAATACAAAAATTAGCCAGGTGTGGTGGGCACCTGTAGTCCCAGCTACTTGGGAGACTGAGGCAGGAGAATCGCCTGAACCCAGGAGGTGGAAGTTGCAGTGAGCTGAGATCACACCACTGCACTCCAGCCAGGGCAACAAGAGTGAGACTCCATCTCAAACAAACAAACAAACAAACAAACGAAAAACCAGAAGCATGTTTCAAGGCATTCAATTTTCTTTAAAAATATTCCAATCTATTATGCCCCACCCCAAAAGGGAACTTTGAGTTTTACTCCTGATTTATTTTGAATTCAGCATGGTTTCTATGCCCCACCCAGTCACAGCCCTCACTATGCCATTGAGGGAAAAGGATGTCTGTAATGAAACCAGCATCTTCAGCCCTCATCCTGCGCTTCCTCAGATCTCATCTGAAGCCAAGGCATCCAAGAGCAAGGCTGGAAACCCAAGCTTACTATGTTTAACCCACATAGTTTGGCTTTTGTCTCTTACTTTTTTATACTATGGACTCAGCTAGGATTGAAGTGTCCATTTTAGCAGCAAATATCTTTCTTTCTTAGTGATTTAAATCAGTTTACTATACCTTGCTTAAATCCAGTTTCTCACAAAATAGAATAAACAGCAAATGGTTTTATGATTGTAGCAAATGATTCTTAGAAATTTTCCCTTTGATAAATATTGGTTCTACCCATGTAGACATGATATGGCGATTTGGAGACTGACATTAGCTTGGGATCAAATAGGATTCCATGACTGAGAACAAAAGGAAGATTCTTTCCCTTTCTTTCTTTTCTTTCTTTCTTTCTTTTTTCTTTCTTTCTTTCCTTCCTTCCTTCCTTCCTTCCTTCCTTCCTTCCTTTCTTTCTTTCTTTCTTTCTTTCTTTCTTTCTTTCTTTCTTTCTTTCTTTCTTTCTTTCTTTCTTTCTTTCTTTCTTTCTTTCTTTCTTTCTTTCTTTCTTTCTTTCTTTTTCTTTCTTTCTTCTTTCTTTTCTTTCTCTTTCTTCTTTCTTCTTTCTTTCTTTCTTTCTTCTTTCTTTCTCTCTCTCTCTTTCCCTCCCTCCCTTCCCTCCCTCCCTCCCTCCCTTCCTGCCTTCCTTCCTTCCTTCCTCAGAGTTTCACCCTTTTTGCCCAGGCTGGAGTGCAGTGGCATGATCTCGGTTCAATGCAACCTCCACCTCCAAGGTTCAAGCAATTCTCCTGCCTCAGCCTCCCAAATAGCTGAGATTCCAGGTGCCCGCCACCACACCAGGCTATCTTTTTGTATTTTTAGTAGAGACAAGGTTTCACCATATTGACCAGGCTCGTCTCAAACTCCTCACCTCTGGTGATCTGCCTGCCTCAGCCTCCCAAACTGCTGGAATTACAGGCATGAGACACCATGCCTGAACAAAGGAAGATGTTTTCTTAAGTTTCACATTAGCACTTGACCTCATGAATTCACGGAGTCTCCGGTCCCAAATAAATTGTTTGGCTCTTTTCCTAGGCTTTGTAAAGCTTTCTGAAGTATTACCTTAAGAATCTTCCATCTCTAAAAAGGAAGATTAAACAAATAAATAAATAAAAATTAGCTAGCAATGGTAGTGCATGACTGTGGTCCCAGCTACTCAGGTGACTGAGAGAGGAGGATGGCTTGAGCACAGGAGGTTGAGGCTGCAGTGAGCTATGATCACACCATTGCACTCCAGCCTGGGCAACAGAGTATGATCATCTCTAAAAAAAAATTTTTTTTTTTTTAACTTAACAATTCAGGATATCTCTGGCAACACAGTGCGTGTCAGTCTACTACAAACGGAAAATGTGTAGCTGCTACAGGGATGTAAAACAGTGGGGATAATGTAATGATAAAGGGGGAGTTGCTAGTACTAGATGCAATCGCAGGGGAAAGCTTGCCTCCAACCTCCACTTCCCACAAGGTCCAGACAGGTTCTGTATAGTCACAACCATCCATGTACCATCTGGAGAACAAGGTAAGCCCCTCTCTCACAGATCACAGGATGTGGCCACTCGCTGGAGACTGATGCTCATTGCTCTGATTGGTCTTCAGTTTAGGCTAACGCTCATCATAGAAAGAGCATTTGTTGATTTAAATTCCACACATGCTGCTATCACAAAATGAGAGGAAAAATGTTTCTCTCAAAAGTCGTGTTAGCCAAGATGGCTTGCATGTTAATTCTGGAACTCTCTACATCTATTTTAACTATCTGCAAGTAACCCTGTGCCCAACTTGCTAATCAGTTTTTTGGACTGTTAGCTTTATAGACCAAAGATAAAGCACAGTGCTTTCTTTGAAGAGTACAGTCTCCTGGATAGCCTTGGTGGGTTTCCCTTAAAATGGTTGGGCAACCTTAAGGCAGCTGCCTGTGTAAAATGCTTGGCTGTCAGGTACTAGTGTGATTGTCATTGCATTTTCCTAACCCGACTGCATGTCCAGTGATATCCGGCCCTTGGCATTGTGGTTCACAGGAGCCACTTGTAACAACTAGAAGGTGTCTTATGAAAACCAAGCTCCAGCTCAAAACAGAGGTCAATGAAATCAGTGGATACCTCTTGTCTGGTTTCTCCTTTCCAATAACCAAGGAGGCCTTCCTCTGCCATACAGCCTCAAGAGTCAGCTCTTTCCTCCCCTAGTTGGTGCAAACAGGACTAGAGGCACAAATACAGAAGCAGCACGGCATGGGAACACCAGCAGAGACCTGCAGGAGGTCACGGATGCAGGCCTGGTTCCCAGGCAGAGCCTGGGATGCCAAGCTGTAGCCTGGAATTTTTACAGCTGAGTTTTAAACCCCTGACACTGAGAGTTTATAATGGAAATGCTGCCAGACCTTTAACTATAGCGACGCCACTATAATATTTATAAGTACCTCATACTTTTTCCAAACACATGTGCTCATTACTGATGTCTCTGCTTCTGCCTCACTTCTAGGGGAAACTCTCTGTATAAACAAAACAGATTGACTTGCTTATGCTTTCAAACGCTAATTGCTCTCTGTCTCTATCTGTTAGAAGAAAGCCAGCCCCAGGCCAAGAGATGCAGCCGGTCCGCTGAGCTTTGCGTAGCTACGGTACCCACAATACAGACTTCCTTTCTCACTTTCCCCACTAGAGTTAGTCAATCAGCACATCTTTTAGTATTATCTTCTAATTATTCCCTTCAGTTGTGCACCTGAGGGAGAACTGGCTGGTGGATTGGAGACAACCCGTGAACCCACTGCATCTGACAGGTTCTAACCATTAGGCAGGCTCTAAGTAAACAGGGAACAAGGCACTGCACATCAATGAAAGGCCACTCAGAGTGCTGACAGCTTATCTGGTCCAACATAAGTAGGATTCCAGAGAAACTGATTGCTTAATAGTGATGAGGAATGACAAGGATTTCCTAACTCTTCCATGCAAACCCCACAGCAATTGTATGTCTGGAAACAAAGTCATGCTGAGCCACTGAGCTGTGAGACACATACATGGCCTGCAGGTGAGAAGGAGGCAAAGGAGATGCATCCCCCTCTGAACTGATGGTCTTGGAAGCCAGCTCCTCATCACCACTCAGGTCACCAGACACCCACCACTGCAGGGTGGAATGCAGAGCAGCACTGTGGACACTCACACTGCCACTGACTTTGGTGCTCAGCCCTCAGAATATTCCTGGAGCTAAAATATTCCTGAACTCTCCTGTGGTCTAATGGCCTCAGATGTTCAACCACATGTGAATCAGGAATGGGAAGTGAAGATGTGTAGACAGTCATTTCAGTGCTGGATTCCAAGGTCATGAAAAGAAACAAGTGAGGAATGTACCTTCAGCTGATTCATCGGGCCCCTGGGCACCCCAGGGATATAGCCGGTGTGTAGCCAGGACTGGCCGTGGGAGCATCGTCACACACACCCATGCCAGACCAGGCCACATGGCAAGACGATGCATTCAGACTGTGCCAGATAGCAGAATTGCAGCTTACCATTCACCAGTTCAGTGCCGTTGGGGTTTTAGATGAGAAACCCAATGTAGATGGTTTCTCTTGACAAGCCACAGACACATGGAACTATAAGAACACACAGGAATTAACTTATTCAGCAGACATCCTTCCAGAGTCAGCTATCCAACAGATGATATGCAGTGAACTGATGTGAAAGGGATCTCTAACAGTACCAGTACTATAATACACAGAAGACACCAGCCAGCACTTTGACCAGCTGAGCACCTGACAGGATGTGAGTTAGTGATGGGAGGTAAGAACTTAGGCATCTTGAGTGAAGAGACTGCTGCATTTATGGTGTCTGAGGCATTTTGCCCTGGAAGTAAAGCAATGGGGCTTTGGGGACCAGCCAACAAAAAGCTGTAAATAATGCTGGTCACTCAGTGGTGATGTCTGCACACCGACACTGCTGGAGAACTATGTGGCTTGTGGCCCCATTATCAAATGAGAGGAAATTGTCTTGAGGGATGATCAGACCATTAACATCAATATCACATTGGTGTTTTAGTGTTGAATAAAGGGAGGTAGCTGGGCTGACATTTCAGTGTTAGGCTACAGAGAGAGATTACTATGCAACAATTTTACCTACTCAAGATTGCTCACAGAACCACAGGTATCCATTCTGAATCACTGACCCTTTCTTCCCGGAAATCTCTGGCATTATCAGAACCGTGAACTAATTCCTTTACTGTCATTTTTTGAGCAATTACTGGGCCTGGTATATGAGAGAACTCTTAATGAGAACAAAATGTGCCTTCGCCACTGCAATGGAAAGGCAATAATACAGTAATTTGATTCAGAGCGTCCTACAGAAAATGTAATATGGAGAGAATACTTATAAATATGTCTGGCCCCAAGGAAAGATCATCCCTTCCTTGAAGATATGATCCACACAAGAAATGTGTGGAAGGAACATCAATTTCTTCTCTTTATTTCTACTTGGAGGCAACAAAGGTATAAAGGAACTCAGGCAATCACTCACCTTCCAGGAAAACCACCAAGACCTCCTGAGTGGAGTCTGACCTCTGGATTTCAGAGCTCTGGTGACACCAAGCTGAGGAGGGGGTTAGGGGCCCATGGACACTCACATCAGCCTGTAGCATGTGGGGTGGGGTGTTTGTAGGGGTCAGGCCCTGCCACAAATGTGGTAACTGTGTTTGCATGCTGGAGCCTCCACACCTGCCCTGGGACAGAGCTGTCCCTACAGTCCCCACAAAGTCTAATTTAAGCTCTGTGTTTTGCAACTAGTCTATATTTGAATAGTTGATTTCAGATAACCCTTGAAAACAGGAAGCAAATGCTATAATTTTAAAGAACTATTTGGCAATCAACCTATGAAGAATAACAATCCTAGATTTTTAAGGGTAGGAAGAAATATCCTCAGAAATTTAATGTTAAAACTTTTCTATTTCTTCCTGCAGTTTGTCAGCATTTACTGTGGCAGACATAGGAGAAAGAGTAAAGATTTAAAGTTGCCTAAGCAAATAAATAATTGAAAAAATCCATAGTCCCTCTTCTCAAGAAAGGCAACACGATGAGGAATCACTTTATTCCAATCTCAAAACCTTTTCAAATAAGGAAAACAGAAAAGAGCACTTTGCAAGGGCAGAATCTTGACCTAATGTAATAATCATGTTGAATATGAAAGAAAAAAAAAACATTAAAATAAAGGAGAACACGTTAGTGTCTTTCCCTTGAAAGTGCTGCCATCCATGGCAGAGAGGTCATGAAGTGCAGAGGCTGCATTTCCAGGGATCCTGACACCCTGCAAGAGAGCCTTCTGAGTGAGGCAAGACCACCTGCTCCAAGCAGGTGCTCACCCTTCAGGCCACCCTTCAGGCCACGCCTGCCCAGTGGTGTCCAACAGCACAGCAGCTCAGGATGAGGAAAACCAGACAGGTGAACTCAAGAAATCTTATTCCTTTCAAATGTTTAGGCACCAAATTCAAACATGTTACATAAACTCTATTAATATCTGAGCTAAACCAATAATGAGCTGGTGGAAATCTAGCCGACGCACTTGCGAACTTCTCCTCCTTCCCATACCACTCATGAAATGTGCATTACCTGCCCCAGCCCAAAGGCCTTGCCTCCAGAAGGAGCTACTGATGCACCTGGGCAGCCTCCCGTGCTGTGCAGTCTTCAAACCTGACACCTGACACCTGGCCTCAGTCATGCCGAGGAGCACAGGCACACGCACAGACACGTGGGGATGCAGGGGGGCGTTTGTGTAGTCACTGCTTGAAGAGACTGCTGCCCTCACTTTGTTTCTAAAACGAAACCTGCTCTCCTGAAATCTCTCTCTGGGGAATTGTCAAGTCAGCTGAGGGGCAGATCTGGGGAATGAGAAGCCCCAGATGCAAAACTTGATTAGAAGCTTTTTCTGAACACAGCTGGTGATTTGATAAGCATATACTGAAAACATTTCCACTTAACTTTGAGTTTCATTGAGACCTCTTCCCCCACTACGGACCCAATGACACACTTCAATCCAGCAGTCAGATGCCAGCCTTTGCAAGACTTGCTGACATTGAGATAAACTTCACAAACGATGCATCTCCCTCCCTGTAAAGGTTGAAAGAGGAATTATCCTTGGTTGGTGTGGTAGCCCATGGCTCTAATCCCAAGTACTTGGGAGGCTGAGGTGGGAAAATTACTTGACACCAGGAGTTCAAGGTTGTAGTGAGCTATGATCGCACCACTACATGCCAGCCTGGGCATCTCTTTAAAAACATGATTATGCTAAAGATGGAAAGGAGTTACTCAGAAGAGTGAGCCTCTCCCCTGCCTTTCCTTCTCTTCAGAACTCTTAGAAGGACCCTTCCAGCTCACAACAGAGCCAAGGTTCTTCTAGTGGCCATGTAGCTGCATGAAGAAACAGCCCCAAAACAACTCTCTTAAACAAATAAACACTCCAGTGCTTGCACTTTATGTTCCCAATCTCTGCCACCATTAATCACATTAAGAGTTTGTCTTTAAGAGCCTGCAGTGAAGGAGTGAGAGGTGGGAGGAAAGGAAGGAAAATAAACTCCTGAGCCCAGTTAGATCCGAGAGGCACAGGGAAGATGGAAACCCTCCTCGCCTGCCAAAAGGGACTTCTGGACACCAGTGAGAAGCGCCCATGATGGAAACGAGGGGACGGTTTCAAACCGAAACCAACAGCGAGCCAGGAAACAGCACTGTCATTTTAGCGTCACCCAAACGTCAGTAGGAAACCCAGGATGGGGCTGGCACCTCATCCACATGTGTATATGGCTACTGTTTAGGAAAAAATGTGGGAAACACAAATGTGAGTTTGTTAAGGCTGCATCAGAAGAGACACGAATCTCGACTTCAGCGACGCAAGAATGAGGAGGAGGCCTCATGCTCAGGCCGCCCCAGCCTTACACTGCCTGCTTATCAAGTCTGAATCGGACATTGAGAGGAGTCTGTTGTTCCCTCATCTCCCCCAGCTGGGAGCGGAACAAGGAGTCAACAAAAACCCTTCAGCTTTTTATCTGCTATTTGTGATCATTTCCTTTCCATTTTTCAAAACTCCAAACTCCCTTCAGACCCTAAATAACTTCATCATCATTTTCACATTTGCAAATGAAACATTCTGTTCCAAAGAAATCTGAGTGTGAGGTCACTGGGTTGCCCGGGGCCATCTTCCACATTGCAGTGTTGGGAGACCATCCTGCAGGGAGCCAGACTGGGCACCATTGTGTATTTTTTGTGTATCCTGCTCACGACACTGAATGTTCCTGATTTATAGCAGTTAGTGAAACAATGGAACATTCTTCTTTTGCCTTTGTTGTTGTTATTGTTCGAAAAACTACTGATTGCCTTTTGGCTGAAAACTGTCTTGCTGGGTGTCAGAGAACACAATTCAAGTGATGAAAGCTAACTGAGTTGCTGTACGTTTGAGGCACCAGTAAGATCTGCAAACCAAAAGCTAACATGGGCCTAGGGGTTTATCGCCAACTTGTGGATATCCTCAGCTTAATCAAAGATGCGTCTACCAGCTCAAACCCTTCCCAGAATCTCACCCATTGTTAGGCAAGAGAACAAGAAAACAGTTGTTTAAACAAACATCTTCTTGCCTAGACATTTGATATAGACTTTCAGCCTAATCCCTAATAATAAAACCCTTAGAAACTGACTGTGTGCTTTACTGATTTAATACTCTCTTCCTCACAAAAGCAAAGTGACTGAAATTCATCATCCTTATAGATTTCACTTCAAAGTTCTATCCCTCCACACACTGAGTCTTGAGTGTGTATCCTCCTGGGAATATTTATAAGTTGACGCCATAGCAGAGAAACAAACCAAAGTGAACTGAATAGTTAATAGAAAAAGGTCTGTTGTTACAACACATCAGAGTTATGGAAACAGCACTTCTGTCACCTGGAGTAAGGTTCACTACATAGTATTTACTGGCTTTATTGGAGGGTGCAGTTTACAATGTTCTAATATAATTTTCAATTATGTTCTATAATGTTCTAGTAGATTTTTTCTTCTGTAAACCCACATTGAAATCTTAAATTTTCTTTATACTGGTCAAGGACAGAAGCTCAGGGGTTTCAGGACACATTACATGTGCACTAATCAAAAGACAACTATCTTCTCCAGAGAACATTATTATGTTTTCTGATGTGCCTTTGATGTAAATGAAATGTAAGCTCAAGGGGCCTCAGCTGTGGAGAACTGTAGACATCCAAAGGGCCAGGGGCTTCATATAATCTTACGTTGCATCTTCAGGCTGTGAATAACATACATTCTCTCTGATGTCACATCTACAGCAGTTAACAGCAACTTCTATGTAGATAATGTTCTGCGAGTACAAACCTGGCCATGAGATGTGCTTTCAATTCTGCATATGGAAAGACTCAGCTGTCAGACATGGCTAAGATTTCAAGATCAAAATTAAGCAATGGGCCATGGGATGCAAAGGAAGGAGGAAAAAAGCTGAGCAAGATGTTGGGGGAAGAATGGGAATGGGGTGTATTTTGACTGAATGAGTATGAATTTGCTTGTTGGATCATGCCACACCACTTTCCCTAAGTGTGCATTGAAAAGTTGGCTACAAGTATATGTGAGATGTGAGTATTCTGCAGCTTAAAATAAATCTCCCTGAGACTGTACTTGTTGAAACTTTCTGGACAATCATTCAAATTTTTAATTTAGGCTTAATTTCAGTAAATTGTATTACAAAAAAATAAAGACATTAGATAACTGGGATTTTTGGTTACCCAGCTAGACTCCAGGTTTTTAGCCATTCATCAAAATGTTATGCACTACATGAGATAAAGTACAAGATCTTATGGTGTGGCTTCTAATCATATTGGAAGTAATCTCACTTCACACATTCCTTCTCATTCTTCAATTTAAAAAAAAAAATTGTGTGAACCTGGTAAGAAAGTAACTGCCATACACTAAATCATGGTTTCTGAGAACGGAGGTTAGTGGATCCATAATATAGACAGATTACTGTGAATCTCTGAATCTCTTGTAATTGTGTAGGAAACTTTATGTTTGTGTTGCAATATGCATATGTGAATTTTCCTAGAGAGAAGGGACTGTTCCTTAACTATCCAAGGGTCACCTTTCCTTAAAAAGAGTAAGAGCCCATTAACCCTTTCCTTTTGCTATAACCATTTCAATACATGATGCTTTTATTCTGTCTATTAACTTACTTATTATCCAACTAATATTTATTGAGTGAAAAGAGTCACAAAGTTGGTAAATTTAAAAGGAGACCTTTATTTCTAAGGCAGTTACAACCTGCAGGCAGGAAGCAATGTCTCAGGCTAAACTAGAGAACCTCGCTTCAGGGAGAAAGAAGAAGAGACAGGTAGATATGCTAAATGGAACAGCAGGGTGTACATATTTAACAGGATATGAGAAAAGTTTATGAATATTCATGAAGAAGACCTATGCATGGCTCTGGACAGCCAGCTGATCTAAGCCAAGGGGTCTTTGAGCCTTTCATTCCCTCAAGCTGGCTTTTGAGAAAATCTAGTTGTGATTAGTAAGGGAAACGGGGCTGGAAGCAAATGGGATGTGACCAAACTCCCATCTCACCATGGCCAGTGATATAGTTTGGCTCTGTGTCCCCACCCAAATGTCATATGGAACTGTAATTCCCCAAGCTGTGGGAGGGACCTGGTGGGAGATGATTGGATCATCGGGGCGGATTTCCCCCTTGCTGTCCTCCTGGTAGTAGTGATTTCTCACAAGAAGTGATGGTTTTAAGTGTGTGGCACTTTCCCCTTTGCTCTCTCTCTCCTGCCACTGTGTGAAGATATGCTTGCTTCCCCGTCATCCTCCTGCCATGATTGTAAGTTTCCTGAGGCCTCCCAGTCATGCTTCCTGTACAGCTGTGGAACTGTGAGACAATTAAACCTCTTTTATTCATTAATTACCCAGTCTCAGGTAGTTCTTTATAGCATTGTGAAAACGAACTAATACAGCCAGGAACTTAGAGTTTGGGGGTCTTTTAGCCAAAGGAGGGCCTGTTAATCTGCCAGAGAGGTTAAGGACTTTCATTTCAGTCTCAACTGGCTATGTAGGATCCACTGGTAGGTAAGATACATATATCCCCTGTCTTAGGGGTTCCTTGGGCTAATTTGGAAGTGCAGATGGAAAGAAATACTATGGAAATTTGTTTAGTAAATTTCCATTTACTAAGCAAACAGATGGGACTTTCTACCTCAGACCAGGGTAGCAGGGAATGATTCCTGAGCAATATCTGATAGTTTCAAACTATTAAAGCTACTATCCTTAATGATCCACAAATTATCCCATCTTCAACCCCTTCAGGTTGGCTCCTCAGTCCTTTTGACAAAACCCCAGCAGGCTTTGCAAGTATTCTTGATTTCTTGAATGGCAAGATGTTCTGGTCTTATCTTGTGCATTTCCTGCCCCAGACCTGGAATTAGCCATCCTCAAAGGGGCACTGGCAATGATATTTATTTACCAGGCTCTGTCACCCAGGCTGGAGTGCAATGGTGCCATTTTTGCTCACTGTAACCTCCACCTCCTGGGTTCAAGCCATTCTCCTGCCTCAGTCTCCCAAGTAGCTGGGACTACAGGCATATACCACCATGCCTGGCTAATTTTTGTAGTTTTAGTACAAAATCCTGACCTCAAGTGATCTGCCTGCCTCGGCCTCCCAAAGTGCTGAGATTACAGGCATGAGCCACCACACCCAGCCGGCAATGATATTTAGATATCACAGTCTAGATGCTAGGGATTCAAAACTCAATATTTTAAAATCACAACAGGAAACTCAAATTTTGTACATGGGAGGTTTAGTTTCCAAAATCTTAGAGTCAGATAAAGATGGTGTTATAGGACGCAGCATGAAATAACAGGAAGGAAGTGGATGGATGTAAATCCACACTTAAAGTCCACCAGCTTCGGATCCCTCAGCCTCTCTTAGGCTGACTCCATATGTCCAAATGGAGACACCATTACCTCCTTTAGGATCGTGCTTGGGATTAAATGAGGAGATGTCATTACAGCAGCAGGCACTTCTTAATGACTCAATATACCGTATTTCATTGAATTTGAAAGGCCGTAGATTATGAAATGCCCCTCGACTTCCTTGGCCTGGCATTGCTATTAGAATAAAGGCCATGCCCTGACCATCCCCCTAGAGCCCCGTGTGGCCACCCGGCACCTTCATCTTCACATCCCAGAACCGTCCTGATGGTCTAGGGTCCAGCCTCCCTGGCTACTCCCACCTCCAGGCCTCTGCACAGACTGTTATCTCTGCTGGGAGCATTCTTTCTAGGCCTCACTCCTCTCCTTGTTCAGATTTCACTTAAAATCACTCTATCTAGCACAGAAAAGAAAGTACTTTTTTGTTTTTATCCCCTCTGAATGTGGACCTCTAAACCCGTGATATAAGAAGTTGTTTTTTAACCTGAGTTACCAGATAATTTCTTTCCACATTCATCTAAATATAATACTCTGACTAAAACCTCTGTTTAGAACTTAAAAATTTTAAAAGTCAAACTTCATGTAAGTGCCTGTTAGAAAGTGCCAACTGCCTGAATATTCTAAAGCCTTTCTTTAAAGCATTATCAATTACATCAATGAAATATCATTTTTAGCATAGCAGCGGAAATTTCAGAAACCAAGATTATTTATTTTCCCAAACTTTGGTAACAGCATTAGGCCATTTTTTAAACAATGATGAAAGCAATTTTAAAATGTTCTTATGGAAGTTAATCTAGAACCATCTCTAAAATGGTCAAAAATCGTGCAAGCTCCAGAATTATATGTCACAGAGAGAAAATACTGATTCCTCTCCTTATTAGCTGTGGGTCCAAGGGAAAACTACTTAGCCTATCTGGACATCAGTTTTCATCAGTGCTAAAAACTGAGAATAACAATAATTCTTATCTTATAAAATTGTCATAAGGATTACGTAAAATAATGCAGGCAAAGCAAATAGAACATTGCCCAGGACTTCTGCTTCCAACCAAGAGGGAAAAACAGGCTGATTTACCCTCCTGGCTGAAACTGCAAAAATCCACACAAAACATGTAAAAGAAAAATTCTAAGACACTGACATCAGACAACAAAGAAAGTTAACCCCTGAGGGACAAGGAACAAACCAGGGGAGCCCTGATACTGCCCAGCTGACTGCCTGGAGAGAGTTCCAGCCATGACACGCTAAGGGGAAACCCAGGCAGAGAGCCAGGAGACACCTGAGTTGAGAAGAGGAAGCTGAGATTTTGCGTAGACCAAGAAGGCTAGCGTTGGCAGAGGTGGAGAGGAGAGGGAACTAAAGAAATCCACAGATGGTCTCGCTCATGTGTTTGAGGACTGATAAGTGCAGCATGACTGGGCAAAATGTCATCTGAAAGAAACGGAGGTAAGAGTACCCTACTCCCACATGGACTGGGAATGGTGTCTGTCCCCACCAGCCAGAGTGGAAAAAATCACACCTCACCAGGAACTGGACCAAGTACTCAAAAGTTTATTAATTCCATAGTCGGAAACAATTATCCCTAAATTGAGCACTATCTGGCCCCACCTAAAACTTAAAAGCAATACCCAAAGGAGTCAAACTGTTTCCAAGTACTTCAACCGCATTGAAGAACAAAGCTCAGAATATTAGAGAAGTTTAAAATATCCAGTATCCAACAAGACAAAATTCACAATATCTGGCATCTAATTAAAAATTGTCAGTCACACAAAGAAGCAGGAAAAATCTAAAATGATGAGCAAATCAATAAATCAAAACCAACAACTGACATATATGTTAAAAGTAGCTAACAAGGACACTAAAGCAGTTAAAATAACTGTATTCCATATGTTCAAAAAGTTAAGTGGAGATATGGAAGATATTTTAAAAGATCCAAATTAAATTTCTAGAAATGAAAACTGCAACGTCTGAGATAAAAATGTACTGGATGGGATTAATGCCAGGATAGACATTGTTTAAGAAAATATTAATGAACTTGAAAACAGAAATAAAAATTATTCAAAACAAAACTGAGGGAAAAGAGTTTTAAAATAGTGAACAGAGCATCATTGAGCTGTGGGACAACTTCAAAAGGTTCCTCTGTAAGTAAGTGGCGTTCTAAGAGAAGGTGATAGAATAGAAAAAGTATTTGAAGAAATATCTGGAAAAAAATCCAGATTTAATGAAAACTATAAATTTACATGCAGATTCAAGAAGCACAACAAAACTCAAGGCAAAAAATGAAGAAACTAGAGCAAGACATATTATCATCAAATTGCTCAAAATCACTGATAAAGAGAAAATTCTTTAAAGCAGCTGGAGAAAAAAGAGAAACATTTTACAAAGGAGCAAAGATAAGTATGATAGCAGGCTTCTCGCTAGAAGCGATGCAAGCAAGAAGACAGTGGAATGACATCTTTAAAATACTGAGACAAAAAACTGTTAATATAGAATTCTACATCCAGAAAAGAAAAAAAATTAAAAACTTTCAAAGATAAAGGTGAAATAAAGGTGTTTTAAGACCTGCAAAAGCTGAAATAATTCATCACCAGCAGATTTACACTACAAGAAATGATAAAAGGAAGTTTTTAAGGTAGTCAGTTCATCAAGAGAACATTATAGTCCTAATTATTTGTGGACTTAGTAACAGAGTTTCACATTTTATGAAACAAAAACTAATAAGCTGGACCTCATTAGCATTTAAGGCCTTTCCCTTGTGAAAAGCACTGTTAAGAGAATAACAAGTTAAGCCACAGACTGGGAGAAAATATTTTCAAAATACATATTTGATAAAGGACTTGTATCCAAAGTATACAAAGAACTCTTAAAACTCATCAACAAGTAAATGAAAACCCCAGTTTTTAAAATGGGCAAAAGAACGAAACATTTCACCAAAGAAGATATTCAGATGACAAATAAACATCGAAAAGCTATTCCACATCATCCTTCACTTGGGAAATGCAAATTAAAACAACAATCACCACACACATAATAAAATTGTTCTAAACCCAAAAAGACTAACAATACCAATTTTTGGTGAGGATGTGGAGCAACAAAAACTTCAATTAATTACTGGTGGGAATGCAAATGATACAGCCACTGTAAAAGACAGTTTGGCCGTTTCTTGTAAATTAAACAGTCTTATTATACAATCCAGCAATTATGCTTCTGTTCGCCCTCCAAAAATGTGCACACACATGTTTTAGAAGCTTTATCCATAATTGCCAAACATTGGAAGCAGCTAAGATGTTCTTTAGCAGGTGAATGGATAAACTGTAGTACAAACACACAATGGAATACTATTCACTGATGAAAAGAAGTGAGTATCAATCTCCACAACAAACAACACGAGTGAAACTTAAGTGCATATCACTGAGTGAAAAAAGCTAGTCTGAAAATGCTTCATGATTCCATTTACCTGATGATATAGTTTGACTATGTTCCCACCCAAATCTCATCTTGAATTGTAGCTCCCATAATTCCCACACGTTGTGGGAGGGACACAGTGGAAGATAATTGAATCATGGAAGCAATTTTCCCCACACTGTTCTTGTGGTAGTGAATAAGTCTCACGAGATCTGATGGTTATATAAGGGGAAACCTCTTTTGCTTGGCTTTCATTTTTCTTCCATGTTTGTTGCCATGTAAGATGTGCCTTTTGCCTTCCACCATGATTGTGAGGCCTCTCCAGTTACATGGAACTGTGAGTCCGTTAAAGCTCTTTTTCTTTAAAAAAAAAAAAAAAAAAAAAAAAAAAAAAAAATATATATATATATATATATATATATAGTCTGCTGTATGTTTTATCAGCAGCATGAAAACGGACTAATAAACCTGACATTGTGGAAAAGGCAACCGTATAGATTGGAAAAACAAATTAGTGATTTCAGGTGGTTTGCAGAAGATTCGGGTGGGTGTTGGAAGGTAAAGTACATGAATATTTTTAGGTGGAAAGAGTATTCTGTGTGATACTGTAAGTGATGGCTCAATGGCTCTACTCATTTTTCAAAATCATAGAACTTTAGAGCACAGAGTGAACATTCATTTATGCAATTCTTTTTTTCTTTTCTTTTCTTTTTTTTTTTTTTTAAACGGAGTTTCGCTCTTTTTGCCCAGGCTAGAGTCTCACTGCAACCTCCGCCTACTGGGTTAAAGCGACTCTCCAGCCTCAACCTCCCAAGTAGCTGGGATAACAGGCGCCTGCCACCATGCTTGGCTAATTTTTTGTACTTTTAGTAGAGATGGGGTTTCATCATGCTACCCAGGATCGTCTCTATCTCTTGATCTCGTGATCTGCCCACCTCGGCCTCCCAAAGTGCTGCGATTAGAGGCATAAGCCACCACACCCAGCCGCAATTCTTTAAAAACATATTTAGGAGATCTGGGGCTCCCAGGATGAAATATAGAATCATGACAGGGTGACAAAAGAATCTAACTACTTGATACATCTACAAAGCAACTTCATTGAGGTTCATAAGTGAAACGGGTGGAGGAAAAAGTGGTGCTCACCTAAGTTACTTTAGAAATGAATGGGGACTATAAGACTAAAGGTAGAAGAAACTGTCTCTAGTCTATACTCTAGCTGTTAAGGCTGCCTCCCATGTGAGCAAGGGTTAACAATTCTGATATTGCTGTGCATGTACACTGGACAATTAAGTAAATGGATGGCAGATGGTAGGAGCAGGTTCCAAACTGTGGGGTCAAGAGGCTGTAGACAAGCAAAGGGGAAGGCAGTATGTTCTACATGGTAATGGTGAGAGTTGGAGACATCAATATGAACTCATATTTAGCTTAATACAGATGCAGGTTGTTTCATATAGAAATATTTCTACATAGGTTTTTAAATATGTTAGCATATACACCCATATTTCCTTACTCTGTAACTGAAAGAGTTTAGAAGCAATGACATCCCACTAGCACCATGCACATCTAGCAACCAGACCTTGGTTTTAAATGCTCTTCTCCAATAAAAGAAACCAGAGTTCTTTGGAGAGATGGCTGATTCTACGTGTGAGGTAAGAAACACGCAGTATGAGCCAGGAACACCTTGTTTTGCCAGAAAGTCAGGAAGTACAAACAACAACAACAATAAACCCACAGTGATAGACTATGACAGGGGAATACCAGCACTAACAGAAAGAGCTCCCAATGGCAAACATCAGAGCAATTTGAGCAACAGAATAAATACCCCCAAATATAAAGCAAATATCCATGATTCCCCAATGATACAAATCAAGGATTGACTATATAAATATATGGAAAATAATAGATAGATCTCTAATGCAGAAGAATTCTAAGTAATTTATGTATATACCGACTCCTTACACAGGTGGGCACAACTCCCCACCTGTTAAGTGTGGCTGCACAGAGGGACTTCCCTCCAAAGAGTACAGCATGGAAAGCCTGGGGGAAGTAAGTCTGCAGGGGAGAAACCTGGCAAACACTTCCTCAGCCAGGTGATCAAGGTTAACATCAGAAGTGGTGTCATGTTGAGAATATGTGCCCTTGATATGATGTGATGAGAATGGTGCTTTACCTCCAAGCTGTCTGCCCCCAAGATCCATAACACCAGTCTAATCATGAGAAAAACAGTCCTCAAAACTGCCAATGTCATCTAACAAGGGAAGTCTGAGAAACAGTGAGTGAAGAGCAGCCTCAAAGGCAAGGCAAGTGAATGCAATGTGTGGTCCCAGATGGGATGCTGGGATAGAAAAGAGACATGAAACTAAGGAGATCTTAACCAAGTATCAATTTTCACTGAGAAATACATAGGTGTTGGATTATCCATTGTGACAAATGTGAGCAATAGAGGAAGCTGGGTGCAGGGGATACAGGCATCATCTGTGCTCTCTTTGCAAGTTTTCTATAAATTTATACTCTTCTAAAATAAAAAAGTATATTAAAATAATAATTATCTTTTAAAGATTGTGCTGAGCATGTTATTTACCTATTGCCACTCTTTTCAAGTATCTGTTTTACTGTCAGTGAGACTCTCACACTGAAGTCTTGACTCTCTTGAGAAGAGGTTGTACCCTAATGATCAAGGCAGCAGCAGACAAGGTTTCTGAAGGACCCTCAGCTTGCATAGTTTTAGAGATTGCACATTTTTTGAAAATCAAAATATACTGTTATACACACAAAGTTAGGAGCCTCACTTTCAGCAAAAGGACCCAGAGCTGTACTTCCTCAGCTTCAGGGTCCTCACCTCTGACTCAGCTTGGGAAAACATTTCTTACCCTCCTTTAGCAGTTCACAGGGTTAGGAAATTTATCATTTCTGAGAATTGAGTATAAGTTGCAGGAATTTCACCCAGGCCGACTTATAGATCCTACAAAAGGGGAAGATGTTGTCAGAAAATACAGCCGGTGAGAAGGCAGGCTGAAGACTAGAACAAGAGGCAACACGCTCGTTCAAATCCGTCATCCTGCAAAAATCATCCCCGGAGGTAACCCGAGGACCAGCTGACAAAATGACTGCCTCCAATCATAATTCTGGGACCTAAAAATCGCTAAAAACATTTCCCATAGCTCTCTAGGCGAAGTGGAATACTTTCATATACTGATGAAGTATCTCTGGCTGTCAAGCAGGGCTTTGGGAGTTGAGGGAAATGAAGACTCGCCCAGCTCAGTTCCAGGCGCGCCCCTGACCGCCTCGCAGGTCTAAACACGCGTGTCGGGCCCGCGCGTCCTGCGCTCGCCCAGCTGAGCCTCAGAGTCTCTGTGGACCGCCCGGTCAGAGCGCACGGGTAATTAGCTGCAGCTAAGCCCGGCACCCAGCATGTTGGAGCTGGTTGGCATCCTGTGTTTAAGATGCACCTGTTTATGATTAGCCGCAATGGGTTCCACACCCCACGCCTCATTTCTTGGAGGGAATGAAGAACTTGTTTGAGCAGTGATCGCAACCTTTTCTCCCAGTTCCGTGTGCCGTTTCAAACTCGTTCACCTGGTCTGCTTCTAATGTTCTTTTTCTCCAACTCTATTGCAAATTGATTTATGTAAACTGCTAGGTAAAACTAACTAAATAACTCTTCTTTCTTCACTGTGATAGGACGACCCAGCCTCCCTGAATATGTTGATGCCAAAACCTCACATCTGTCCTGGACTGTGGACCCCAGAAGTCGTGCAGAGCTGCTGCAGGAGTCTCACAGGCCACCCAAGGGGGCATCTCAGCGGTGGTCGACCCACCTTAAGGAGTGAGAGCTAAGCTAGAGACAGAACGTGTCTGCCCTCCAGAATTTCCTCATGGCTCCAGAGAGGGTAAAACGTTCTCAGAACTCCTCCATTAAAGACCTGCTCCCATAGCAACCCAGCCTAGGGGATTTCTGTAGATCCATACAAACCTACCTAGATCTCAGGTTCAGTGCTTGTACTGAGCAAGTGCATCAGGAAACACCTGCGCGTGTCTCCTTTCTCTCCCCTCAGTTGTCCTGTCACTGTACCCGGACAGCCTATCCGTTTTAGGTTCTCTGCCCCACACTGATTAAATTCCAAGGTACTCAGATGGGTGTTTGCCCTGTTGGCCAATGCTGGGGGATTGTGGACAGACGAAGGAAAAGATGATGGATCACAAGGTCTTTTTAGATCCCTAAAATTAGTCACCTGATTCAACAATAGCAATGAGTCCTAAAATTTCATGGTGCATCAGAGTCACCTGGAAAACTGTCACAGACAGGCAGTTGCCCAGAGATTCTGGTTGATTGATGTCAGAGCTGGGCTGAGTGCCTTTACAATTCTATCTATACCGGAATTTGAGCATCACTGATTTATAGGTCAGCCAACTCTATCAGGTTCTCCTATGTACCAAGACCCTATGGCATAGGGACTCTACATGGAATTTCTGAGCTTACTTCTCATTCTAGTTACATTCCACTAGGGCCCAGCAAACAGTTCATCTACTCAATACATATTTATGGAACACTTACTGGATTATCATGGAATATATATATATATTTGTGTGTGTGTGTATATATATATATGAACTTGTTAGAGCGGTGATCGCAACCTTTTCTCTCTTCCAGTCCCGTGTGCCATTTCAAACTCGTTCACCTGGTCTGCTTTTAATGTTCTTTTTCTCCAAGTCTGATACATACACACACACACACACACACACACACACATACACACATATACACACATATGCATAAGCACATTATATATGTTATACATGTATTATATATAATGTATGTATTATCTGATGTGTCTCAAAATTTAAGTTGCTTGCAGTTATAGGAAAATGGTTTTCAGTTTTCCACGACTCTGCAATTCCAAAAACTAAAATACCTCCATGTACAACTATTTTGAAGAAATTATAAGTCACTTCTAAGGTAAGTTTTTTGACAGAAAGAAAAAAAAGCTTACATCTCAAAATCATATTTATTAAGGATTCCAGGGATACAGAGTACAATATAATGTACAACCAAATAATATTCATTGAATCCTAGATTTAAGATATTTCCATTTTCTTTCACCAAGGATTGTTTCTTTCCTCATTTTTTTCATTTCTCAGGTGAACTGCAAAGATTTCTGTTTTTCTTTAACAAGAGGAAAGATCTTGATTAATTACGTAATACTGTATTTCCTGAATGTGGGCACTGTATTTTAAATATCTCTCTAAGAAAATAAAGCTAGAGAGAATTCCAATGCAGAGTGTGGGAAGCTCTGCTGAAGTCTGTTCTGAGGTGTCTCTTAGCTGATGAAAGGATTTCCCTCTGTTCTCGCTGAAGGCATGGCATTCTTCTAGACTTGCATATTCATCACATTCACCCAAGACTTCCTTTGCTGGTGCCGATCGCAGTGTACATGGAAGGCTCCTGTCTTTGGTGAGAGTTTACTCCAGGCTGTCTCGGCTGCCTCCTGCAGACTTTGTCACTGTGCCGAGGGCTTTAGCTCTGGATTTCTGTGACTCTTCCAGACAGATTCCTTTTATCTCCATTTTGCTCTAAGTTTCCAAATGTCTGTGCCACTTGGGTTATTTGATATGAATTAATTTGACTGTAAATTGCCATCTGCGGCTAGTGACCATTGCACTGTATGGCAAAGCTCTAGATCTGGTCTAGAAGGAGTCTGAGGTCCTGTGAAGCACTTGGCACTACGTCAGAATGAAGCATTCTGTCTAGGATATCCCCAGAGTCAGCACCAGCAGCTCAGCTCCACCCCGGCAACTGTGGAGGTGACACAGTGGTGAGCGGCATATGACCCCTCTCCTTCCTGAGGACAGAAAAGCCCAGCTGTGTGGCTTCCTTGCCTCACCTGAGCAGAATGTGGAAAGTGGATCCCCCATCGTCTCCCCTGGGGACCCTCAGCCAGAAAGAGTACCCATGCTGGAGAGTATTGGAGTTAAGTCAATCTGGAAGTTACTTTCTACTTATCTATCTAAGATATTCAAAAACTAGTGTTTCCTTGAGAATGGTGTCAACAAGCACAAGATAATGAGGAAGACTGCCTAATTCAGGGAAAAAAAATGGAGAGATAAAACCCCACATTGCAATCACATGTAATTGGGTGAAAGCAGAGGTTCCTATTCTCTGCTGATCCCCCGACAGATCTCTCCTTTAGATGCTCTGCTTACATTATCTCATTTAAAACCTGCTACAATAAAATAAGGTAACATGTATGTAGTAATCATTTGCCAAAGGCCAGATACTTTGCTAAATGCTTTCTGTGAATAAACTTACTAGAAACAAACCTAGAAAGTAGTTAATAACTTGGTTTTTATTGTTGTTTGTTTACAGATGAGGAAACAGACTAAAAAGCATAAGTTGGATTCAAGCCAAACAGATCTAGTTGCAAAGCCCCTAGGAACTCTGTCACTTACAATCTTCTACTTTTATTGTCTTAGCTTTTGATTCACAGAACCTTTTGCCTAACTAAATGAATAGTAACCTATAGGCTTGCAACAGCTATAGATATGGATAGATGTAGATCTAGATATATAGCATGCTTGTGCTTATGAAAATCTGATTTTAAAATAATAAACTTACAAATGGGGGCAAAGGATTGGAATGACAACTGATTCCTGACTTCATATAATGCTTCATCACAGGGTTTCACATAGAGGATAACCAACATCCTATATTCTCTCTCCTTTGGGAACATTTTAAAAAAATAAATAAATGCCGGGGCTGGGCACAGTGGCTCACACCTGTAATCCCAGCACTTTGGGAGGCCAAGGCAAGCAGATCACCTGAGATCAGGAGTTCGAGACCAGCCTGGCTAACATGGTGAAACCCTGTCTCTACTAAAATACAAAAATTGGCCTGTAATCCCAGCTACTACGGAAGCTGGGGCAGGAGAATCACTTGAACCTGGGAAGTGGAGGCTGCAGTGAGCCGAGACTGCACCACTCCACTCCAGCCTAGGCAACAGAGCCAGACTCTGTCTCAAAATAAATAAATAAAATAAAACAAGTAAATGTTGGAGAACATACTGATGGAATAGCATGGGTTCTTAATAGATTCCATGGAATTTTGTGGTTATTGCTCCACCATTTTAGAAAAGCTTGTGCCAGTTCTTGATGACAAAGGACACATGTTTACAACTGATTCTGTGTCTGGCGGTCCGGCCCAAGCCTTTCAGGTTGCTCATGTGTGTACACACACTTTCAAATCCCTCCTTCACTCTGCTACTAATTGCTACTACTAGAGTCAGCCTGTCTCCCCACTGATATGGGGGGAATTCTGAATTTCTTTTCATTGCCACAGTTCATTACAACACCTGAGATAGAGCAGGCACCAAAAAAAATGTTTTGTGAATAAACAAATTTATAGAAAATAAGTCAATAGATATAAAATACATTTTAAATTATGGCCTGGAAGTAGACAGTTCAGGTGAACGTTTCCATGCACATTTCTTTCCAGTGTCTTTCAGGTTGTACAGGAGAGTCAGAGTCAGTGTGGAGCAGGCATCTCCCAGCGTGTTCAACTTAGTTGATGGGCTCAGCGTCATTTCCACACTAGTCTTGCCCTTTGAATAATGACCAGGCGAATGCTGGGCCATGTGCAGTTGTTCTTTTCCAGTTCCTTAATTATGGCTAGGTTAATATTAGTTCAGAAAAAAAATAGGAGCTGACCTCAACCTTCCTCTAAGCTTCAAATATTACCTAAAGGAAAATTATAGATGCTTTATTAAAGAAATGAGAGCTCTGCAGGACAGACACTCCCTTTAAGGGTCCTGGAATGACAGCATGGGTGCAACTCAGCAGGAGGACAGTGCTAACCAGTGTGCTCTTTCTGTGGACACAGCACACGACCTCCTGGCAGCCTGGGCCCCCTTCCCTGAGGTCCCTGGAGTTGTTTGACAGGGCATTCTCATAAACATTTATTAAAGGGAAAAACCCCAAAGGTGGAGGGTGAAGAAATGCATGCCTTAAAACTGGTTTGAAATAAGCAACAAAACTCTACCCTAAGTCATCATGGGAATGCTGCAAGGTTAATGGAAGAGAGGAAGAAGGAAGGAACTGCCTGTGTCTGGGTAACTGGGTGTTATATTTAATATATTAGTGACGGGACTGACTATGCAGTGGCCTGTCTGTGAAGCTGGCTGTCCAGCAAAATTGTTTTGGCTAGCAACAATTCTGGGAGATGTGAGACATTCCAGATGGTCTCAACGGCCCAGGACACAAGGTAGAGTGTGAGTGTGAGACGCACTCTGGGTCTTGCATACTCAAGAGGCAGCAGTGCCCTCTTTCCCATGCAAGCCCCGGGGACCTCCTGTTGCCCTCACTCTGGAGGCACCCAGAGCCGCCCCACCACTCCTCTGTGGTCTCCTACCCACCAGCTCCCTTTCCCCGCCCCACTGGAGAGGCAGAAGGCAGGGCTTGGACAACCTGGTGTCTGACTTAGAATCAGCAAGTCCAGAGCAAGGCAACCTCAGATGAGGCACCCTCTAGACACGAGTGAAGGTCAAGGAAATCACCAAATGATGCAATGATGTCTTCACGAGTTCCAGGCACTTCCAGGAAGGGTGCAAGGGAAATGTGACTGGATTCTAAATACACTAAAGAAACACTCAGTAGTTTATGAATGAGAGATTCATCATGGAAGTCTGAGTGCTTCTCTAATGCCATATACACATAGAAGAGATTATGAGTGTTTCTGTAAGGCCATATTTTCATAGAATATTTTGCAAGTGTTTCTTTACTGTCATATATAGAGAATATACATATTTCTTGCATTGCATGCATGTATATAATATATTGTATTTCTGTAAAAAAAAATTTACATATATATGCAGACGCACATACACTTCTCCAGAGTGCATCACATCCAGGCTTTCATTTTACTTTCCATTTGATAATCTGAAGCCCATAGAGGCTAACGATTTAGAATAGTCTCAGTGTTAGACAATAACAAATCTAGGATGGATTTTACCATCCATTCTTTTCTCAACCACACTACCAAGAGCTTAAGTTACTATATATATTTAGAAAACATCTCCAAACTAAGCTGAGGAGTTTTAGAGTCTAGAAAAAAAATACATGGTAGCATGTACATGTGTTTCTTCATGACACCTCCTAAGACTATAGTGTTCAAACCACATTGTTAAGAGAACATAGATTCCCATCCAACCCAAACCTCTCCAGTTTCCTCCTCCAGTTCAGGTTTCAGCTCCTTGGGGAGCTGGAAGAAAAAGCAAGCTGGGGATCTGCTCCTTCCTCTCTGATCACCTGCCAGTCATCCTCTGCCCACACCAGCAGCCACAACTGCAGAACCACAAGGCAATGTCATATTTACTGAGCCAACTCAAGACAGTGCCTCCGCTCCAGGCAGTGGCCTGCCTCCACATGGTCTCCCTCCCTCCTCCCTCCCTTCCTTTTTTCCCTAAGCACTGAGAACTTGCCATATACCAGATTTGAGATTAGGTGCAGAGATACAGCCATGAATAAAGCAAATATAATCCTTGTATTTGGGGAGTTTCAATGCCAGATGAATCACATGTAAAAAGATGGTCAGGGCTGGGTACAGTGGCTCATGTCTGTAATTTTAGGGCTTTGGGAGGCCGAGGCAGAAGGATGGCTTGAGTCCAGGAGTTTGAGACAAGCCTGGGCATCATAGCAAGACCCCATCACTATAAAAAAAAACTAAAAAAAAAACAATTAGTGGGGTGTGGTGACATGAGCCTGTAGTCCCAGCTACCCAGGAGACTAAGGTGGGAAGATCGCTTGAGCCTAGGAGATTGAGGCTGCAGTGAGCCATGTTTGTCCCACCGCACTCCAGCCTGGGCGACAGAGACTCTGTCTCCAAAAAAAAAAATGATCAAGTGAACGATGAATCTAAACTGTCATACATTTTATAAAGAAGTATGTAGGGCTATGATGGGACTGTGCCCAGGCAGCCTTCCCTGAGGAGGTGATGCAGTGATATGGGAGGGCCTCCCAATGTCCCACAGTCCGGCACCATGCAGCAGACCCCCTGCGCCCTGGGAAATGCCCTCGCTCTGCGCCATCCCTGGAGGTGCCCACTGAGCACCCAGAATGGGACCGGTGTGACTGAAGCACTGGAGTTGTATCTTATTTTGGCTGTTGTGGTGGACAAGGTAGCCTTCAGTGCTCTGGCAGAACAGAAAGAACCAGCTGGAAATGAAACGTGGGGGACAGGGGATGAGGGAAAGGGCCAAGAGGACAGCCAAGAGGAAAAAGTGGTGTTGGAGCAACCGTGGGCGTCCTGGTAGAAAGGAGGTCATCATAATTAGGGTGATTTCCGAACAAATTCATTTCCAAACATTCTGGAAATGAACACTTTTCTGGCACATTTAAAGCCATTTCACTTAAAATGACTTGAGGATTCAACTTGTTCATTGAACAAACTATTGAGTGCTCCTGCAGATCTTTGGCTTGGAGGTGCGAGGCCGCCTAAGACAGACACATCCTCTGTTTTCCGCACAGACCTTCATATCCATGAAAATTCAGGCACACACTTCCCATCATAGCGCGGTGAGACAAATATTATGAAAGGGGAAACTCTTTCTGGAAAAGTGTGAAAGTATTTAAATGGCAAGCTGTTAAGGTAGTCCTAGCATAGTTCTAGACAGCCATGCAGCAATCCACTCTAAGTATCTGTTCTGGAGAGGTGGGGATTCAATGAAGAAAGCGGAGAGGACCCCAGGCATGATGTGTGGGAATATTCAAGACAGTGTTCTTTATTTGGGTGAGCCATTGTGAACAATAGAAAGGTGGTCTTCAGAATGAAGATGCAGATGATTTGATGTAGTGGAGCACTATGCAACCATTCACCATCTGGAACAGTAGCTCACAGGTGCAGGTGTGTGGTATCAGCAAGCCTTTACAGCGGTTAACAGAGTTCATGGAATAGCAATGATGTAACAACAATCTCCTATCATTCAGTTGCCATTTGACAGAGGACCCTGAAGCTGGCAGTGGAGGGAGTGGGAGCTCAGGCTGCATGATGAAATCATCATGGAACCAGAGATTTGAATGGTTACCCTGCCTCCTCTCATGATTGTAAAAAGTATCTAATGGCACGAGGAAATGCTTGTACCATGATGTAAATGAATAAAAGTGGGTACAGAACAACATGATTCCCCATTTGTAGTTAGACACTCCCTTAACCAGAAGTAAATATTCCAAAATGTTCATCATGGTCTATTATCTTTATGTCATGGGAGCAGTGATTTTGAATTCATTTTTTATGCTTCTTTTCCTAAATTTTCAACAGTGCTACTTTCACAATCAAAGAAATTAACAGCACCAAAATTTGTCCAGAAAGGAAAAGAAGTTTATTCACCATTTAATTTTTATTCCTGTGCCCAAGACTCTTTGCATGTTAAAGAATCCGTAAACTTTAAAGTAGAATACAAACTTTAGTTATTTTATGACTCACTTTGTGCTTTGATTTCAGTAAGTTGCTTTATCCTTGAGTGTTTTGTAAACCTTTCTGATCCTCTCATCTTGCTGGAGAAGATCGTTTCCTGTCTTTGAGTACATTTTAGAAATAGACATAAAAACCATAAATTATTTCAAAATAATGAATTTATTGAGATTTCTTTATACTTATTTCTTTCTGGTCAAAAGTAGTTTATAAACTAGTCGCTACAGAATCACTTTCAGAATTGTCTTCCAAAAACTCCCGTGCATTTTCCCCTTGTAAGAATTTGGCACCAAACCTCAGTTTTCCGGAAGTTATTTTGTTCCTTCCAACATATTTTGGAATGTGCAAACTTTAGTCCAGCTAATAAAAAATTGTTTAATAACTTGAATCAACTAAAAAAACCCTCAATTCTCACGCATGTATCCTCCCCATCAGACTGTCATTGCGCACCCTCCCGGCTGAGTCCTGCTGTGTCATGACCTTGAAGAAGGTCGGTTCTGGATGAAGACCCCTGACGTTCCACCCAAGGAGTAGGCGCCATCCACAGCGTTGGTCTGGAGCTGTCTGTCATCAGATGTTCCCTGGCCCTTATTGCAAATGCTCCTGAACCCTCTCTAGAACCAGTGACCATCGTGCCCCTATTGGTGTCAAACATACCACGGAGTTCAGCAGGTGACAAGAGCGCCAAAGAGCCGATGACAAGAGTGCAGAAGGATGCCAGAGGGTGTGGGTCCTGCTGTCCCCACCCTGCCCCTGGGTGCTTCTTGTCAGGCTGATGCTGGCTTCTGCCTGGGCTTGGGGTTGCTCGAGCTACACACCTCGACAAGCACCCTTTGCAGCCAGTGTAGACACCTGGTCACTCCATCATCATCACGTTCCTTTCCTTTTCTTCCCCAATATATACAAATTAAACATTTTTGTAATCCAACTTCCAGAGCTGTTTGAAAGGTGGTGAGTGGGCACGTGCTCACACACACACGCACATGCATATGTACACATGCATACACACACAGACCTCACATATCCTTGGGTTGCAAACTCCAAGTCATATGCACTTGGACTCTGGCTCCCTTTTCTTTGCCAAGATTCATATTATTGAGCAAGCGAGAAGAGTTGGGCCAAAACAAATCAAGTGATTCCACAGGCACATTGTGAGGTGCAGAGCTAGCACTTTTGATATTGTGTAATTAAGGCTATAACAAACATCACATAGGGAATTAGCCTCCAGATTGTGGTAGAAATAAATCTGCTTGGCTTTGAAAAGTTTTCCTTAAAAAGAAATATTTTGGTTCCAGTATCTGTGCAAGAGAGAGCAAGCTTGCTGTCCTTGACACAGGAAGTAGATAACACCTGTCAGTAGAATTCAAACCACCTGCTCGGGGGCCTCCGGGAACTGAGCCCACAGCTGGCCTCAGGCTCTCCCCTTACAGGCCGCACCTCGGGCTACAGAGGAGCTTCAGAGCGGGCAAAATCCTTTACATTAAGCACAGAAGACCCCAGCTATATAAATCATCACAAGTTGTGGAAATTCCCCCAGGGATAAGGAAAGGTTATACTCCCATTTCAGGATTGCATGCTGCCAAACGCAATTTGGTATTTTACAGCCTTCACAGTCTACACGGTGTCCTCGTTCCCTGTAAAAAACACAGCAGTAAAACACAAGTCCTAGTACACTGTGTCTGTTCTTCAGAAAGCAAAGCTATTGGAGCCTTTACCCTCAGACTCATGGACAAAAGATTAACCGCAAGGCCAGAAGGAACAGCCTCGCCTGGATTTCTCTACTCCGCCATGAGGCTGCTCTGTGTTATTCTTGGGAAAGCCCTTTCTGGCCTAACAAACATCAGTGCTTAACAGACTTATGCCATAAGCATTTCTTGTTCTGTTATTTTAAAATATTTAATGAATTCTGGAGTCTGAAGGAGTCAGCAGGCCTGGCACTGGAGTCGTACCCTCCACATGCATTTTTGCCATGGAAACCCTGAGATGCCCTGGGTAATTCACTACCAAGTCTTCTTTTTTTAGAACTTCTGAGATGAAATTTAAGTCAGCTATTGACAACCCGAGCCTAGCAAGAAAGAAAGTTGGAAAGGGAGGCAAATGAACTTAGAGTCAACACTATATGGACCATCTCACTGGGACAGGGATGGGAGAGTTTATTCCTCATGGTCACACTTCCCTTGTTCCTCCTCTTTATTTTTATCCTAAGAACCACCCATCTCTTTTCATTAATATATAGAAGAAGGATGAATCATTGCAATTGGGACTACTGCAAAAGTATTCTGGAAATGTGAAATCACCTCCTAAATATAAAGATGGGTGCATGAGGATTTTTGCATGCATCATATGAAAAGTGATCCAAGTGTGCAACCAAGCCTCCTCCTCCCGTCCGTGTATGAATTCTTTGTGTATGTGTGCCACATGTCAGGCTGCTTACCAAGAAGTGGGTTTTGCTTTCTGAATCACACATGCGGTAGAGGTGCCAACTCTGATGGAAAGAAAACTGGAGAAGCGGCTCGCCCAGCCGATGCCTGTGTTCAGGAACAAGGCCCACAGGCCACTGAGTGCCCCTAGTGCAGAGCCAGGTGTGGCTCAGGAGAGGTCCAAAAACCACCTGATTCACAGCTCTCATGAGTCACAGTCCCTCTGAGGTCCATTACCTGTGCCAAACACGACGGTCTTCCAAGAGTCTGGGAGGGAAATGGAGAGGAATGTGGCACATAAGTGAAAGGCCCAACGGCTTTGCAGACTTTCCTCCTGTCCTCAGTCTCTGACTCGTACACACACCCATGCACATATGCACTCGAAGGCACACTTCATTCATACCCAGACATGGTCCTGGGAGTGCCCGAGAGTCTCTGATCCCAGGATGTGCATGGAAGCTCGCCTTTCTCACGTGCCACAAAGGCTCTGCAGAAGGAGAGTAATGCCGAGCCTGGAGGGGAGGCAGAGGGAACCCCACACACAGCTACACCTTGCCCTCTTCTCTGCTCTCTGCGCCCAGCCTGTCACTCCCACCCACACCCGTGCAGGCCTCTCTCCATCCATCATCTCCTTTCCCTGCTAATCTTCAACCTCTCCTACACCACCAAAGCCTCTCCTCCACGCAGTAAAGTCCATTAATAGTTAAGACCTTGATGGCAACTCTCACTAACTGAACACTTAATGTAGACCAGGTTCTCAAATAAACACTCCACAAGCATTTTCCTCACTGAATCCTGAAGTTGGTTCTATATCAATACCCATTTTAGAAATGTGTAAACTGAGACTTAGAGTTTTGTAACCTGCACAAAACCGGATACAACTCATTGGTGCTGCACAGGCCCCAAGCTGCCTGAGTTCTCAACTCCATGTTCAGGGTTACCCATAAACATCTCACATCTCAAAACCAAAACCAGGCTTCCCAGACCAGGCACACTTGGCTCCTAGGGAAGCAGCGATTCTCGGCTGGTCTTCTGGTCTACCTCCCTGGGCTTCAGCCTGCCATCTCCTTCCTCCAGTGGGCTCCTCTGCCCTCCCTCTGCCAGGGAGGTCCTTCCATGCTTCCTTGGCTCCATCCTCACACCACCCTTCACTGAGGCCACCAATGGGCTGCAGGAATCTGAGAGCCTCGTTCTGTGCCTGCGGTTCCCATGTTCTTCAGACTGACGTCCACATCTTGTGCCACAGCCACCAAATGTCCTTCTTCTCTGCCTCCCAGGAAGATTTACTGAACACCTGCCACGGGCCAGGCACTATGTTGAGTGCTGGGTGTTGAAAGCTGTCCTCACTGAGCCAGGATCTCCTAGGAAGGAAAGGAACGGACAGATGAAGTGACAGACAGCTCTGCCCCAGGGGATTCGAGCCTAGGGCTCAGAAGAGCCTGCCCTGCTTCCTCATGGTCCACAGTGGAAGTGAGGGATGGGGTGGGAGCAAAAGGAAAACTTATGTGTGTTTCTGCTTCTAGTGCATCTCATCCTACAGACCAACTTAAAGATCTGAAATGACATCTGAGCACCTAAATATAAACTTTCCTGAATTCCCAGTGCTATAATAAACTGCCACAAATGCAAGTAATTTGGATTTTAAAATTACATGGAAATTGGAAATTTGATTTTCAAAATCTGTAACTTTTCTTAAAAGCTTTGTTTCCATTTCCATGACATATCTGTGAGCTTTTCACGGGGATTATGGAAACAAAGCCTGTGTTTTTAAAGACTTTCCCTTTGTCCGGTATAAAGCATGATAAGAGTAGACCTGGCCCTAGCTGCAGCCAGGGCTGCCTAGGAGCGAGCGGGCCTGGGCTGCGTCTTGGGAACAAACGTCCCTCTCCCTCTGCTTCCTATAACTCTCCTCGGTGTCAGAAACGGCAAATGCCCACTCCTTGCGAGCAGCTTGTGCAAACTGAAACTACCCATGGGTCTGATTGCAGTGTAAAGACAGATAGGGCTACATAATCCCAGGGAGGTGCTGCTGCCTGGACCCCCTACATCAGGAGTAGAAAATGCAAGACCCTGCAAAACGCCCAAACAAGCTGGCATGTCACCCCAAGAGAAACGTATGTGATCAATACAAGGACTCTAAAGATTGTGTTTAAAGGTTTTGGGTTGTTTTTGGTTTTGCTTAATTTCCTGGTTTTATGCTTTAAAAAAGAGAAAGGAGAGAGAGGTGGGGGTGGGGGATGGGCATGCATGTTCTTACCCTCTCTGTTCCCGCCAGCCTCCTCTTTTGATATTAACTGGAATTGAGTAAGACCTGAAGGAAATGTGATCATGAACCCTCTCATGTGAACTTGTCAGCTGTTCTCAGCTATGAGGAAATAAGCACCGGTCCCTCCATCCCACACGAATTTGTAAATCATCTCTGTATAAAGCATGTCAGGTGGTCTCCCCACCCTGTCCCTCCTCCACACTGGGGCCCAGCCTCAGAGGCAAAGACACTGCAGGTATCCTCCGGGGAACCCCTGGAGGGGAGGGTGGCAGTGAGCAACACCTGCTGGGTGGGCAGATGGAGCCCCCATATATCCTGCCCAGGCAAGTGGTGTCTGGAGTAGGCCCCCTGTAGGAGGTTAGGGTGTGAGGGAGGCCCATTCTCACCCTCACCCAGCCCAACACACGCCTGAAAAACAAAGGACGAGGCCACTGTCCTTGCAGACCGACAATGGACAACATCCATCAGAAAACCTGCCTTCCAGGTTCCAAATCCTCTGGGTAGGCTGCACACGTTCCTCATGGCAGTGGTATCCAAAGCACTGGCGAGGCATCCCAGGCCCACTGGGACTGGGAGGAGCAGGAGACAGAGGAAAGAAGGGAGACAGAAACCCCATCCTTCAGGACCGCAGACTCAGGAGGTAACTGGAAATGTGCCCTGGTGGAATGAGCACAGAGTTGCACGGGAGGAACTGGTGTCAGCTTTGCCACTTATGGTTTCACATGATAAGGCTCTGGTAGAGGGTGGTGGTGAGGGCAGCAGCCCTTGTTCATGAGGGCTGCGTCCAAGAGCTGTGCTCACTGCTTGGCATGCATTCATGCATTCCTCACTTCTCTCAGCTGCCTTTGATGACACTCATCTGGTGATGCCCACCTTGCAGATGAGGAAACAGGTTTCGAAAGATGACATCTGCCCAACCCAGACAGTAAAGAGTGGGAATCCAGACCCAAGATTCTGTATCATGGACTCTTAACCACCATGTTCTGTCCTTTTCTTTGGGTCTGTCTTTTAATCTGTAGAGTAAGATTAATAATACCTACATTACAGTACTATTGTAAGGATTAATAGCACATGTGAAAACATGCTATAAAATAAAAATTGTATCTTTGCAAACATTGTTATTATAACTAGAAATCAAGGAAGGATGCAAAAATATTCTGATTTGAAAAGAAGGAAAACCAGAAAGAATTGAGTTGGAAACAGCAACCATCCTTCACCCCACACCTGAAACCTCCTTTCTCTGGGACTTCATCAAATGGGCCTCACCAAAATCAAGGTTTGTTCATCACATGTCTGATGCTAAAGTTGCTGATCTTAACTTTAAAGTCCATTGTCCGTGGACATCAGGTAGGGCTGCTGATTTTCATTCTTATCAAAGTTGGTTTCTGTCTTCCAGGAGCGCAGCTTCCAGGAGGGTTCCCATTTGCTCCACTGCTCTGTCTTAGGAATTTTAAAATCCTATAATTTTATTCTCACTTGAGCTCTAGACTTTCATCATGTAGTCCAAATGAACTCAGAGCCTGAGCACATTTAATTTCTCTCCTAATAGGTCTATTCAACAAACACAATGAAGAGTATAAAAAAGAATTCATTTTCATTTTCACCATGGAGTACACAGAAGTGAGATACCCAGTCATGTCTTTTTTTTTTTTGGATGGAGTCTTGCTCTGTCACCCAGGCTGGAGTATAATGGCGTGATCTCGGCTCACTGCAACCTCTGCCTCCCCTGTTCAAGCGATTCTCCTTGCCTCAGCCTCCTGAGTAGCTGGGACTACAGGCATGCACCACCACTCCTAGCTAATTTTTGTATTTTTAGCAGAGACGAGGTTTCACCACACTGGCCAGGCTGGTCTTGAACTTCTGACCTCAGATGATCCACCCGCTTCAGCCTCCCAAATTGTTGGGATGACAGGCGTGAGCCTTCGTGCCCAGGCCCAGTCATGTCTTGCATACAAAAATCCACCTAACTCCACATCTGGCAAGTCCCACTGTGCAACCTGTAGTCAGTGTGCGCCTGCACACCATTCCCACTGAAATGATGCATTTCCCAGTTCTAGCACGAGAAGGTGTACCAAAGTTTGCATCACTACTGTCAAGTGGAAATAATGGCCTTTCACTTATGTTTACTCTGAAAAATGCATTTTATTCTTTGTCAAAATATTAGCTCCCTCGTGTATATTTCCTCTATTTCCCTGTTTCTCTCCCCATCAGGAAATACTCCTACAAAACCTTCCAGAGGCAAGCACACTGGCCCTACAGTAGGGAGACCTGGGATCCAGCCTAACTCTGCCATCCACCCACTGCACGACCTCAGCACATGAGAGTGTTTTCAGGCCTCACTTTCTTATCTGTAAATGAGGAGCAGGAGGAGATTCTTTAAGCTTTACCCCAGTTCTGAATATCAGTGACTTCCCAGAGCCACATGAAATGCCATCCTGGCTCCTCAGAGCTTGTGTCTCTTGTCTCCTGGCACTTCTGCCTTGTGGGATTAAGAACAGAGCCGCTTGGGGCTGCATAGCTGGACATTCCACCAGTGTCCAGCTGGACAGTGAAGGATCCCAGAGCCACAAGAAATCCAGCTGACATTTCCCAGGGAGATAAGCCAGAGGGCGGGGGCCAGGAGCCTTCCAAGTGCAGGACATGCAGACACATTTTCACAACACTCTAGAATGTTCCCAGTCACTCAAAAGATAAAAACATGAAAATCTTGAAGAGTTTGAATTCCTACTTAGCGTTATCAAGATGAATCACTTAAATACAAAGGGGTAATTTAGCAACTTTGGAGAGGATGTTGCTCTTTCTTAAGCCCCAGCGGTTACCAGGGTTTTTTTCTTAGGTTACTGTCTGCAGGAAAGATGTAGCAATTCTCTTTTCAAAAGGTACTTTGGCTACCAATTAGCCCATAATTAAACAGCCCATTGGCCACAGTTTCTGGACTTCCACTAGAATGAAAAGCACTCTCTTAAAGGCAATAGGTATCTAATTATTGATGTTTTAAAATGAAAACTGTTCTTCATTTCTCTGTAATTCCCCCAACTCCCTCTATTACTTACAACCAGAGAGATGTTAATAATTTGTCAAGTATCTATAGGCAGGGAAGAACTGGCTTTCTTTAGTGTAGCATGCTGTCAAAAAGATAGCCTGGGTTTTGTGTCCCTATAATCTGTATCATAGTATGCAGATTCTTGTGACACAGATACAGATACAGAAACTATATATTTCATCATACGTTTCACACACGTTTCATCATAAAGGCTGAAACCATTGTCACTTGTGAGATATTAATGCAACGTCTTAAGAAGGTGGTTCATACCACAAAATCATTTCTCTGGGCTTGAATTTTGCAGAAATAAACATTGCAGGAAGTTTTTAAATTGCATTAATTACTCATGAACTTAAATACCTGTGAACTTTCAGATCTCTGTACTCATGGTCAACCTGCTGGTGAGACAGGGCCCAGGTAGGAGGTTTGAGCCAAAATAACAACAAAAGTGCCTGATTCTGGAAGACTCCATCTTCAACCAACTTACACTTTCCATGTTACACAATCATCCTACACATTCAGGTGTCTTCAGAGACCCTAGAAACTGTCAGGAAGAAGTATCAGAATATCATCCTCATCACCACCTGCTTCATGGCAGCTAGCATTTATGGAACACCTATAAGCCAAATCCAATACTAAGTGTTATGTGTGTGTGTATACATATGTGTGTGTGTGTGTATATATATGCACACACTCACTTAATCTTTATTTTAAAATCCTGTTGGGCAGGTTCTCTGGTTACTCCTTGTCAAAAGATGAGGAAACAGAGTCTTACTGTGGAGAAAACAGCAAAGTTCACTCAGTTAGGAATGGGTGGAGTCAGGTTGGACCCACATAGATGGGTTTCAGAGCCTGAGTGCTATTCTGTTCTGTCTCTACGTGCTATCCTGTCTGTGCCTGCAGTGTGGTGTCAATTCCAGGAAGCACAGGCCCCAGGGACTCAGGAGACATAAAGGCTCAAGGACACATGGCTTCAGGTTCACCTGATGATATTCCAGGAGTCTTTGCATGCAGGTGACATAACCCAGCTCAAACTAGTACACACAAGAGGGGAGGCCAATCGGCTCCCACTGTGGGGTCAAAGTTGGTTCCAAGACACCACAGCCCTTATACTTAGTAATGTCAATGAAAAGAGAGGACTCTCCACCACTAGCAACTTGAGGAGATTCCTAGCATGTATTGGCCACACAGAGATTTTATGTGCATCCCTGAACTAAATATTGTGACAAGGTAGATGGACAGAGGTGATGGGGGAGGTCTGAGGTTGTGATCTCCCCAAAATGAAGTGTCCCCAAAGGAACTGAGGTGGGAAAAGGTTGGTTCCCCATAGGAAACCGGGAGGGCTTTCACCCCACGGCAGAGCAGACAGGATGTTCACGGGAAAAGAGACGTTTATTACAGTGGACTCAGTAGCAGAGAGGACAACCTCATAGGAGATGCCTAAGAATGCCTGGGAATCCGGTGCTTTTAACAAAAAAGTGCTTTCTATTTTAAAATACTTTTCATAGTTTTGGGCCTTTATCGTGTAGAGAATTCCAGAGTATGTTACATAATTTTTAAATAAGGGCAACCAAACTTTATATAATAATGGAATTGAGATTATCTTAAAGAATCATCAGCCCACACAAATGATTTCTGCCCTAAGTGGAAGAACTGTAGAATCAGTGAAACACACCAGTGAGTGCTCTATATACAAGGGAGAGTCTCAATAAATGCTAGTCTCTGATTTATATATTGAACAAATAAGATTTGCATTTTAGTCCATACACTGTATTATACATTCTTACTAATTTTTCATGAGTCAGTGAGTGTATATTTACAAGTGAGACATAATATGATTGTAAAGCTCAATTACATCAGCATTTAAATTTTATGGCCTTTAAAACGATAGCATGCTGTCCCTTTCTCATATAAGACTCGGAACTGTTTCTTAATTCAGTTCTGCAACATTTAATGCAGGCCTATTAGGTGTATGTGGCAGGTGTTTGTGAACAAAAAAACAAATAAACACCATCCCTGTTCCTGTTGGCAGGGAAGACAAATATGTTAACATATCTCCTGTTGTAAGTGCTATGATAAAGGTAAGCAAGTGCACTCTGGAAGCTCATGTACAGGTTACTTGACTCAATTTTCACCAATAAGGAATATAGGCAGAAAGGGTGAGGAGTGGTTTCAAGCAAGGGAAACACCAAGAGCAAAAGTATGGAAGCATGAGGTGGCATGATGTGTTCAGGCAAACAACAGCAGTTTGCTCGTAGACAGCATATTGTCCGATAGAAATCTAATGTGAGCCACAAATACAAGCTGCTAGTATAACTTAAACATTTCTAATAGCCACACTAAAATTAAAAATTTCTAGTAGTTGTACTAAAATTGAAAAACAGCTGAAATCAATTTTAAAGTATATCCAAAATGTTGCCATTTCATCATGATACCAAGACAAAAATGACTAAGGAGGCATTTGACAGTCTTTTTTTCAAATAGCAAGTCTTCAAAACCCACTGTGTGTTTTAGGCTGGTGGCACATCTCAATTTGGACTGGCCCCCGTTCCAGTGCTCAGCAGTCACTGTGGCTGGTGGCTCCTGTATTGGACAGCACCATTCTAGAGCAACAAGTGTGAGATGGGGAGGTATAAACACAGCTCGGGAGGTAAGCAGGCAGTCAAACAAATCCTTCAAGTACTTCATTGTGGAGGTCATGGGAAGCAATGAGGGCTGCATCGCTTTGAGAACTGGGTGAAGGATGGATTGCAAGAGAACAAAACTGGGAGGTGGATGGCTACAGGGTCCTGCTAGATTTGAGAAAGGGTGAAATTAGGGCCAATGGTAGTAGAACTGGGAAGACACAAATATTGGGGACAAAATGTCTGCAGGATTTTGGAGAATTCAATGTGAGAAAGAAGGTGTGAGGCATGAGTTAAAGATGTCTTCCTGGTTGCTGACTGGGATAACTGGAGAATATTAAGAGCTAAAAGGTGGGAGCTACAGGAAGACAACTGATTGGCACACTCATATCATTCTCCCTTATATCACATGCAGCTCCCGGTGCATGTAGGTTGGCTCTGGTGTGGGTCTTGACCAAGAGAGGAAGGCCTGGCATGAATGAACACCCAAGGTTATTTCCATGAGTATTGCCAGAGCTTTGGATGTTCTCAATGTAGCCAAGACCTCTAGGAGACAAGGACTCTTCCCAAGTATGGTATTCACATTTGAGTAAAAAGTGTAGAATAAGATGTTAAGCTTGGTTGGAAGGTATTGGTTCTCCTATCAAAAGGGTGGCATAACCATGACATCCAGAAGCTTCTAGCTCTCCAGGCGGTCACAGTGTCAGTATTAGCAGTCCAGTTCCAGGTCTGCAATGGAAGAGAGCACCTACATATGCAGCAGTGTCAAAAACAGTCATCCTCTGAAAACCTGCAGCTCTGGAACTTTTCAGCATCACCACAAGGTACGTTTTGTGAAATAAGCAAAAAGCTGCAGGGTCAATTACACCCAGGCACCCCCAAGTCACAGCAATGCCCAAGGGGAGCTCCATCCAGCTATCTCCAGACAGGGCTATTGCAACTTTAAAGGGGGAATTCCTTAGTTATAGAAGCAAGTGGTCACATAAGATTTGAAGCAGCACTGAAGAGCATGGCACAGACTGATTCGTTACATGGGAAACCGATGTTTTAGATAGATAGGAACTTAGAAAATTCTAAAGAAGGGATTGGATGGCATTCTTCATTATTCTTTTGACTGACAGCTCAAATCTTAGGGGGACAGTAAATACTTGGCATTGGGAACTCAGTGAATGTCAATGTGAGCTTGCAGTGAATGCTACTAGACCGATAAGTTGCTCAGCTGCAGGGTCAAGTGATGTGCACTTGCTGGGTGCAGGCTCAGGGTGAGCAGCAACGGGCAAGGCGAAGGGTGAGTTCCTTGCCCTTCGCTTAGGCACTCACTCTAAAAGCACATTAGAAAGTGAAGTAGGAGACCAGAAGGATGGAATATGGCTTGTGCTCAATCTGGGGAAATCCACCACCTCACAGGAATAGAAGCATTGTGGGTCAGTTTTCCAATGTGGCACACATATTTGTGCATCAAGGAATAGCAGAGCCTTGGCTCCTCTGTGAGGGTTTCAAATAACTCATACCCCCAGATTTTATTTTGAGAAGACTTCACTCACTAAAATAAGAAAAGGGGGAATATTGAAGGAATTTCCTAGAGCAAAATTTTCAATGGAAGAAACATAAATAATGGCCTAGCACAGGAAAAATCTCTTCATCATTCAGGGCTCCAGAGCAATGCAATGTATTTATTCTCTTCTCAATCAAGAACCCTTGTCATTTGCTCCTTTACACAAATCCCCAGTGTTACTAAGGATACTGGAACTCCATGTGCCTCTGCCTGTGTGGACATACACCACAGAACACAGGAATCCACCAAGCCTAGTTTTCCCCGTTTCTTTCTTTTTCATCCAAGACACGCTTACCTATTGCTGACCTCATAAATGCTAAAAATAGTCATGTAGCTTCTCCCCGCAAACGCTGTTTGATGAAATCCATGAGGAGTTCGTGTCAACATTTCAGACTCTGAAACATATCAGGGTTATTTTAAGTGGCAATGAACAAATCCCAAATTATATCCTAGGATTCAGACACTTATTCATCTTCATCCAAATATTTTGAGCTGAAATTCACATAAAATAAGATTATCCACCAGAAATTCTAATACTTCAGTGAAGGGGTTGGAGGAATAAAGGTGCTGACCTAAGTAACTTTAAAAACAAATGAAGTTTATGAAAAAAGAAAAGTAGGTTCACAGAGACTAGACAATGAAAAAATAATAATAAATGAAGTTTGTAGGTCTAAAGGCAAAATAAATTGTCCATAAGCACTTTACTTTGATTAATAACATTGTTTCCCATGGGGGCATGTGTTAACAATTCTGATACTGTATAGAGGTACACAGGAACTGAACAATGAAACAAATGCATGTCAGACGGTGGGAACCTGTTTCTCACTGTTGGAGGGGGAGGTTATAGGTAAGCAAAGGGACAAAGCTAGAATTGTCCACGGGGTAATGGATGAAAGTGGAGACACCTGGATGAATAAACTCCTGTTTCATTAAATACGTATGTATGAGATAGAGAGATAAATAAATAGATACATGGATAAACAATTATGTATCAATAAGTGTATATACAGGGGTTACTATACACACACATATCTTCTTGCTCTGTAGGCTGAGAAGACCCAGAAGCAAAGGCATCACAATAGCAATAAGCACACCCGGCACCCAGATCTTGGCTTTTAGCACCATTGCCCAAGGAAAGGAATCAAAACTGATTGGCGAAACTGATTCAAAGACTGGAACAGGGAATATGAAAGGTGCTGCCAGATGTATCCAACTACACAAAGTTGGAATACAGTTGAGCAACAAAATAAAATAATACTGGATCATGAGAGAGAAGAGACAAATACGTGCAAAATAATTCTAAATAATTTATGCAGTCATTTCACCCTGAAGGAGGAGAGCCTAGCTCGCCACTCCTTAAATGTGGGCTGTACACAGTCACACCTCATTCCAAAGAGCATGAGAGGGGAGCAGGTAGCTTCACAGAGGAGACACCTGACCAGCACTACCACAGCCAGGTGACCAAGGTCCACATCAGCAGTGATGAATCATGTTCATGGTATGCAACCTTCATAAGATGTGATGGAAGTGGCAGTTTATCTCTGTGCAGAAAATCCACAACACCAATCTAATCATGAGAAAAACATTTGACAAAGCCCAATAGTAGGACATTCTACAAAATACCTAACCAGCTTTCTTCAAAGTTGCTAAGCTCATCAAAAACAAGCAAATTCCGAAGAATTGTCATGGCAAATGGGAGCCTAAGGAGACACAATAACTAAATATAATGTAGGTCCCGGGACAGAAAGAGCCCATAACGTAAAAACAAGGAAATCTATATAGACTGTAGTTAATAGGAATGTGTCAGTATTGGTTCATTAATTATATTAAATGCACCATACAAATGTATGATGTTAATAATCAGGGAAATTGGGTATGGAGTATATTGGACCTCTCTGTACTATATTAGCAATTTTCTATACATGTGAAACTATTCTAAAGTTAAAAGATGTAAAACTATTCTAAAGTTAAAAATTTGCTTTTAAAAATAAGAAATGAAACAAGAAAAAGGGTGATTTTAAATGAACTTTCTAGGCATGGTTCACATTTTGGGTAAAGCCTTCATCTGCTCTTATGGAACTTATACCAACCTGCAACTGGATAAATTATAAAGAAAAGAGGTTTATTTAGCTTATGGTTCTGCAGGATGGGAAGTCCAAGATCAGGCAGCCAATCTGGTGAGGGCCCTGTGCTACTTCAACTCATGGTGGAAGGCAGAAGAAAAAAGGTGTTTGTGAAAGAGACTAAACAGGAGAGGCAGTCTTGCCTTATAACTCACTCTCTCAGGAACAAATCCACTCCCAAGAGACGGCATCAATCAATTCATAAGGAATCTAGCTCCAGAACCCAAACACCTCCACTGGGCCCCACCTCTCTACTCCACTGTATTGAGGACCAAACCTCAATATGAGTTTTGGTGGGGACAAACCATATTCAAACCATAGCAGTACACAAACACATGATCACATGCTAGGAAAGAAGATGCCCATCTCTACTTAGAATTCTCCAAAAAGTGGCAGGACCATGACTGCTATGGGAGACAAGAGTAGTGATCAGAGGGTGCAGAGTCCTGTACTCTGAGAGCAAAGGAGAGTGTTCTATGCTAGTTGTGTGGCAATACACATTCCAGCTGTATTTTTGTACATGCCTTCCTTATCACAAACCCAGGGCTAGTTTTTGGTCTCAAAAATATGCGTGCAAAGCTATAAATATTTATTTGCACTGGGGAGAAAACTTCTGATATATGTTGTGTACTAATTTAAAAATATGTCCACAATTCTTTGACACTCCATCCTGCAGGAGGTGGAATCTAATTCTGCTCTTTCTGAGGGTGGGCTAGGCTTAGTGGCTCACTTTGAATGACCTGAATAAAGCAGATGTGACAGTGACTGACATCACAGACTGGGTCATAAAAGGTATGGTGTTCTCTGTCTTCTGGGTCACTCATTCTGGGGGAAGTTAATCTCCCTATCTAGAAGTCACTGTGCAGCCCATGGAAAGGAACTGAGACCTCCAGCTGTCAGCCGCATGAGTGAGCCTTCTGGGAAGCAGCCCCTGGCCTCAGGGAAGCCTTCAGAAGGTACAGGCCCTGCTGACACCTTGACTGCAGCCTCATGAGGGGGTTCCTGAGCCAGAGCCTCCCACCCAAGACACTCGTGAATTCCTTACCCTTAGACACTGTGAGATCATCCATTTTTCTTGTTTTAAACCAGCACATTTTGGGGCAATTTGTTAGGCAGCAATGGATGACCAATACATGATGCTACATGTATGGAGCATGTGAACTTAGAAGGGGATGGATCAGAGATTGCTTGAGTCTGTAGAAAGACTGAAGTAATCCCCATTCTGACTAAAGATAATTCGGACAGCAGAGTAAGTGAAGCAGAACTGGTCAGGTACGGTGTCTAAAAATTTGGAAGGAAAAATGGTAGCTTGCATAACTCAAAGCAAATTAGTATCTACAAAATATATATCAGGATTTTATTGAAGCATATAACAAATGTTTTAAAAAAAAAACCCTGTGAGAAAACTGAATAAATGAAAATTGAATAATTGGTGATGGTAGTATATTTGACAATCTTATGAAACGATCTGGATAGATAAGAATAATGTGTAGGAAACGAGAATGCTTAAGTTTAATAAGAACAGATGAGAGTTCTGCATTGGGGTTTTTTAAAAAAAACAACTAATTTTTTTTTTTGAGACGCAGTCTCACTCTGTCGCCCAGGCTGGAGTGCAGTGGTGCCGTCTCGGCTCACTGCAAGCTCCGCCTCCCGGGTTCACGCCATTCTCCTGCCTCAGTCTCCTGAGTAGCTGGGACTACAGGCACCCGCCACCAAGTCCGGCTAATTTTTTGTATTTTTAGTAGAGGCGGGGTTTCACCATGTTAGCCAGGATGATCTCGATTTCCTGACCTCGTGATCCACCTGCCTTGGCCTCCCAGAGTGCTAGGATTACAGACATGAGCCACCATGCTTGGCCTAAAAAAACCAACTTATTTAAATGGAAGTTTGGGAAACCAGGTTGTTTGCCAGAAGTTCATGAGGAAAAATCCATCAATATGAGCCACTCTCTGATGGAGCTGTCCGGAGGGCTACCATGAAACCTTTTGCAGAAACAGCAGAAAGCAGGGGGCGGGGGTGAGACCCACTGAACTCTGAGAGGATCAAAACTCAGCCCTAGGACTTGCCCATTTCGAACTGAGTCACTGCCCCAAGGCTCCAAGATGTCAGGCATGACTGCGAGGCAGGGAACCAGCCCCGAGAGAATCTTGGCCCTGGAGCTGTGAGGAACCCTGAAAGGAACAGAAGAGGTGTCATGTGGAAGTGAGTCCCAAGGTGGGTTGGTGAGATGGCCTTCACTGCCTCAACGGAGCAGACAGGTCTGTGCAGCCTTGCTCTTTACAAATGGAACCCAGAGCAACGAATAACACTGGAGTAAAGAGCTTTATTTGAATAGGGAACTATCCAACAGTGAAATCAACTGCCTTGAAAAGTCAGGAGTGGTGAGCAAGGCCTGTGCGACAGGTAGGGGAGCCAGCCAGACTGCCCTGCAGCTCAGACGGGCACTGAGCCTGTGAAAAATGGGGATGCAGGGTCGGGCGCGGTGGCTCAAGCCTGTAATCCCAGCACTTTCGGAGGCCGAGACGGGTGGATCACGAGGTCAGAAGATCGAGACCATCCTGGCTAACATGGTGAAACCCTGTCTCTACTAAAAAAAAAATACAAAAAACTAGCCGGGCGAGGTGGTGGGCGCCTGTAGCCCCACCTACTCCGGAGGCTGAGGCAGGAGAATGGAGTAAACCCAGGAGGCGGAGCTTGCAGTGAGCTGAGATCCGGCCACTGCACTCCAGCCTGGGCGACAGAGCAAGACTCCGTCTCAAAAAAAAAAAAAACAAAGAAAGAAAGAAAGAAAGAAAAAAAGAAAAATGGGGATGCAGACCGGGCGCCGTGGCTCACGCCTGTAATCCCAACACTTTGGGAGGCCAAGGTAGGCAGATTACGAGGTCAGGAGTTCAAGACCAACCTGGCCAACATGGTGAAACCCTGTCTCTACTAAAAATACAAAAATTAGCTGGGCGTGTCAGCGCGTGCCTGTAATCCCACCTACTCAGGAGGCTGAGGCAGAAGAATCGCTTGAACCCAGGAAGCAGAGGTTGCAGTGAGCCAAGATCCCACCACTGCACTCTAGCCTAGGAGACAGAGCAAGACTCCATTTCAAAAAAAAAAAAAAAGAAAAAGACGATAACACATTCATCTGTACGATGGGATTCCTACTACAGGTACGACTAATAGTACGTCATGATTGTATGAAGAGAATTAAATGCAATGAGGCAGAGAAAGTGCTGCCTGAGACGAAATACGCTCCTTTTGTCAACACATCTTAGTGTCCCATTGCTAGAAATCTTCAAATCAGAGGCCGGCTGATAATTCTGAAGAAGAATGACAACATTCAGCAGGAGTTTGGACTACACCAGTGGTTCATAACCTTGGCTGCACATTAGAGTCATCTGGCTGCTTTAACATTTTTCTCTACTCAGGTCAGACCTCTGTCTAATCAAATCAGAGTCTCCCGGTGGCAAGGTGAAATCTTGGAACCATGTGTCATGAAGTGGTTAAAGGTATGAGGTCACAGCTGGGATTGGGCAGTGTTCGTATTTTATCCCATCTTTCCATGGGATTCTGACGTGCAGTCAAATGTACCAACTCTGGACTACAAGAAGCCCAAGGTCCCTCTCAGCTCTGTGCTTCTATAATTCTGTATCTGGATTCCATGGAGCCCTTCACTGGTACTCCTGCTTTCTCAGGGGCATCTTATAGAGGCAATGGACTTTATCCAGTTCCCTGGCTCTCCATTTGTGAATTGCAAGTTCAAGGCATCCAGCCTCTCTGCAATGTGTCCTCCACTATAAGACAGGAACAGTAATGCTGACTGCCTACAATAATGATGAGGAGTGAATAGAAGAATTCATGTGAAGTGCTTTGCATGTCTTCCACACAGAGGGAGTTAATAAATACGTGCTACTGTTATTAATGCAGGTATTAAAGGGCAGACTCTCCATAAGTGGCCTGTTTAAAGAGCACCTAAACTAGTGCAATTCATAAAGAAATTTAATATAAATATAGTATCATAACAATTCAAAAAACTTTTTACAATGCACAAACATGTTAGCTTAGTTTTCAAAACTTTTGTAAGAAACAATACATGTGGTCATTTTTAAAAGACTGTGGAAGTTTCGTGGTGTTTTCTATAATTATTAACCAGGTTCAACTTTGCTACGTAATTAGAATGACTCTTCTTGGGTTATTTGAAATTCCAAAAGAATATTTTTGAAAACTGACAAGGCAACTTTCAAATCTAAGAAACTTCACACATCCAATCCACAAATGTTAAAAGAATGGTATTAAGATAAGAACAATACCAAAAGCGCTGTTAATGAAAGAAAAAATTTAAAATTAAAAACTTTCCACCTATGAAAGACACTAATATAGGATGAAAAGACAAACCATAGATTGAAAGAAAATGTTTACAAGTCATGTATCTTTTTTTTTTTTATATGGAGTCTCGCTCTGTCACCCGGACTGGATCTCAGCTCACTGCAACCTCCACCTCCCAGGTTCAAGCAATTCTCCTGGCTCAGCCTCCTGAGTAGCTGGGATTAAAGGTGTGTACCACCATGCCTGGATAATTTTTGTACTTTTAGTAAAAACGGTGTTTCACCATGTTGGCCAAGCTGGTCTTGAACTCCTCACCTCAAGCGATCTGCCCACCTCAGCCTCCCAAAGTGCTGGAATTACATGCGTGAGCCACCTCACGTGGCCCACAAATCATATATCTGATAAGAAACATATCCAGAGTTTATAAAGAACTCTTAAAACTCAACAATAAAAAATAACACTAAAAAGAGGGGCAAATTTCAACAATGATGTATAGATGGTAAACAGCATGTAGACCTCAATTATAAAAATGCAAATTAATATTTTAATGAGTTACTACTATATACCTAATGAAAGGTGAATATCTTAGAACCAGATAATACTAAATGTTATCTAGAAGGCAAGACAAAAATAATTCCTATTCACTGCTGGTGGGAAAGCAAAATGTCTTCCAATGTGGAAGATAGTTTGGCAGTTTCTTATACACAGACATACCATAAAACCCAGCAATCCACTCGTAGGTGTTTACCCAAGCATATTAAAGAGGCACGTTCACGAGAAACCCTGTACACAAATGTTTATAGAAGCATTCTTCATAACTGCCAAGGCTAGAAGCAACCAATATTGGATAAACAGCCTTGCTACTTTCATATAATGGAATATTATTCAGCAATACAAAGAAATAAAGTCACAGAAAGACACAGAGAAAGTGTAAATGCATACTGCTAAGTAACAGAGGCCAGTCAGAAAAGGTCCCATACCAATAACTGCAATTATAGGATGTTCTGAAAATGGCAAAACTACAGAGACACTAAAAGGATCAAAGGGTACCAGAAATTTTGGGGAAGTGGGGAAAGTTTAATAGGTAGAGCATAGGGGTTTTAAGAGTTTAAACTAATCTATGTGATCCTATAATTGTGGATACAGAGTGCTATTTGTCAAAACGCATAGAACTTTATGGCACATAGAATGAATCTTAATGGATGCTAATTTAAAACTAAAATTGTTCAGGAGGTCGAGGTACCCCAGGATGGAATGCAGTATGTGACAAAAGAATCTAGCTGTATTAACAAACAACCTCCGCAAAGGGATTAGGGTGGAAAAGTGCTGGCCTAAGCAACTCTAGGAATGAGCAGGGTCTATAGGACTACAGACAAAAGAACTGTCCGTAAGCACTCTACTTTAGTTGATAAAGCTATTTCCCATGGGGTACCAGTTAACAATTCTGATACTGTTATAGATGAACACTGGAAATGAACAGCTAATGGACGGCAGACGGTGGGAGCCTGCTTCCTGCTTCTTACTGTTGAAGGGGGAGGTTAGAGATAAGCGAAAGGAAGAAGCTAGAATTCCTCAGGCGGTAATGGATGAGAGACATCAGTATGAATTAGACACAGCTAGTTTCATATATAATTATTTACAGATAAGTGTATATACCAGAGTTACTATGCACACACATACCTCCACACTCTGTAGGCTGAGAGGACCCAGAAACAAATGCACCCCAGGAGCGCCAGCATGGTTTTCAACACCATTCTCCAGTGAGAAGAACCAGGGCACACTGGAGAAACGGCTGAGTCTAGGCCTGGGGTAGAAAATACGTAATATGAGCCAGGAGCATCTTGTAGTGCCAGAAAGTAAGAAAGTGCTAAAAAAAAAAAAAAAAAAAGTTTTTTAATTGATGTGGCTATGTGAAAGAGACACAAGAGCCAAATGAAATACCTCCCGTTGGACAAAGCTGGAACAATTCAGGCACCAAAATTAAGTCGTGTTGGACCATAACTCAAAGTATAAAATAAATGTCCATTAGTCCATATTCATATAACTAAATAAATGCCTGAATAAATAAATAAATAAGTAGTTGGGAAGAAGAGACACATCTCCTGTGCAGAAGAATTCCAAATAATTTATGTAGACATTTCACCCTGAAGGGGGTGAGCCTAACTCCCCACTCTTTAAGTGTGGGCGTGCAGTCACCTCCTTTCAAGGAACACAGGATGGGAGGGGGTGGCTTCACAGAGGAGACACCTGAGCACCACAACTACAGCCAGGTGACCAAGGTTCACATCAGCAGTGATGAGTCGTGTTCATAATACGTAACCTTGATATGACGTGATGGAAATGGCGGTTTATCTCTGTGCAGAAAACCCACAACACCATTCTAATCATGAGAAAAACATTTGACAAATTCCAACAGCTGGACATTCTACAAAATACCTGACCAGCATTCCTCAAAGTTGCTAAGCTCATCAAAAACAAGCTAAGTCTGAGAAATTGTCACTGCCATGAGGGGCTGTCAACTAAATGTAATATGGTATCCTAGATGGGATGCTGGGACAGAAATAATGCAAAAAGGTGAAAACAAGAAAACCTGAAATAGGTATTGGCTTTGTGAATGTTTGTATACCCCAGAGATTCATATGCTGAAAGCTAATTCCTGATGTGATGATATTAAGAGATAAAGCCTTTGGGAGGTGACCAGGTCATAAAGGTGCAGCCCTTATGAATGGGATGAGGCCCCAGAGAACTGCCTCACCCCTTTCACTACGGAAGGACACACAGAGAAGATGCCACCTGTGAGACAGGAAACAAGACCTCACCAGACACGGATTATGCTGGCACCTTGATCTTGGATTTTCCAGCCTCCGGGACTGTGAGAAATAAATGCCTGCTGTTTTTCCCTTACCTAGTCTATGGTGTTTTGTTATAGCTGCCCAAATGTACTAAGATCATTAATTGTCACATTAATTAATCCCAAATGCACCATACTAATATAAGATGTCAATAACAGAGAAAACTGCATATGGAGTATATGATAACTCTCTGTACAATTTCCGGTTTTTCTGTACATATAAAACTCTTATTCTATTTAAAAGTTAAAACAAAACTGTATATACACTATACTGTAGTTGCTAAATCTGTTTTAACAATTCAGAAAGTACTTTATGTCTATACTAGGATTGAAAAAATAAATTAACAAATGGCAGACAATAGGGGTCTGGTTTCTCATTGTCATAACACCAGTTACTTAAAAAAAGCAAGAGAGGAAATCTAGAATTAACCCTGGACTACTGGATTAGAGTCAGAGATATCAGTATAAACTTAACACTTAGTTTATCATTATATATAGAGAGATATACATGAATACAGAAGTAATTATAAATACATGTGTACACATGGGTTAATAGCCACTCATCTATTTCCTAGTTCTGTCTGTTGGGGAAGGCCTAGACAGAATGACACCCTAGTAGCAATGAGTACAACTATGGCCAAATCTTGGTTTCTACATAACATCCTCCAATAAAAGAAATAAGGGCTCCTTGGAGAAATGGCTGATCCTAGGCCTAGGGCAGGGGATACACAAGATGACTTTCAGTATCTTATAATGCCAGAAATCAAGGAAGTGCTCACAAAACAAACAAATGAAGGCATGCCAAATGGACCAGGAACCAACCTGAGAGTGCTGCCCGTGGACAAAGCTGGAAGAATCCGAACATCAAAACACAAAATATAGCATTGGATTATAGCTTAAGGACTAAAATAAATATCCATGAGTCCACACTGATTGAAATAAATCATTGAGTAAATAAATAAATGGGAAAGAAGAAACAAATTGCCCTTCCAGAAGCATTCCAAATAATCTGTGCAGATTCCCACCCAGAAGCGGGGCTCAGTTCCCCTCCCTCAGTGTGAGTGGGACCAGGTGACTCACTTCCAAAGAACAGGGTGTGGGAAGGGAAAGGCGGTGACTTTGCGGTGAGGATTCGTGGCAGCCAGCACCTTAGCCAAGTGATCAAGGTTAACATCAGTGATGTCATATTCACACCATGTACCCCTGATAGGAGCAGGGCACATTCCCTCTGTGGTATTCTTTCCACAAACCTGTAACCTCAGTCTAATCACAAGAAAACATCAGACAAACCCAAGCTAAGGAACACTCTACCGGTTCATATGACCACTACTCTTCAAAACTGCCAAGGCCATGAAAAAAACAAAGAAAGCCTGAGCGACTGTCTCAGAGGGAACTCCAGAGACACAACTCACTGTCACGTGGCATCTGCAGTGGGATCCTTGGACAGAAGAAGGCATCAGTGGAAAAGCCTGTGAAATTTGAATAAAGTCTGCAGCTTGGTTACCAGTAATCTACCAATGTTAATCTCTTAATTTTGACAAATATAGCACAGTTATGTAAGATATTAATACATGAGACAATGGGGTGAAGGGTAAACAGCAACTTCTTGTACTTGTAGCTTATCTAAAAATCCAAGTTAGGTCACATTTGTAATCCCAGCACTTTGGGAGGCCAAGGTGGGAGGATCACCTGAGGTCAGGAGTTCAAGACCAGCCTGACCAACATGGTGAAACCCCACCTCTACTAAAAATACAAAAATTATCCAGGCATAGTGGTGGGTGCCTATAATCCCAGCTACTCAGAAGGCTGAGGAGAGAGAATCGCTTGAACCCAGAAGGCAGAGTTTGCAGTAAGCTGATATCACACCATTGCACTCCAGCCTGGGTGACAGAGGGAGACTCCGTCTCAAAAAACAAACAAACAAACAAAAAACAAAGTTACTCCAAAATAAAAACTTCATTAAAAATAAAAATCAAACATTATTTTACTCTCTTCTTTTACAAGGTTACAGTGTAATTTGTCAAGACTATGAAGCCGCAACATGATCTTATTTTTGTGGTACATATACTCTTAATAATTGCGATATGTATCCTAAGTATCCATCGTATTAGACAGGACGCGTGTGTCCATCAGGAAGTGCTTGGAGGCACAGTGGCCCTCAAGCCTGGAGTCATCCTTGGCCCGCAGTGAGGCTCAGGCCTGTGCCGCAGGTACTCACTGAATGAACTGAAAACTGCTCTGGGGGCATTGGTTTGGGGGCAGCTGAACTGGGAGATCCTTGTGGAATAGAGGTTGCTTCCCAAAGATCCCAGAAAAATAGTACACTGGACCTAGGTCAGAATGATCCAGGGGCTCCTGGAGCCTTTTCCAACATAACAGACTTCCTAGACAGCAGCTGAGGTGTGTGGCAAGAAGCGGCATACCAGGACGACCCGGGGCCCCTCCACCCCATCCCTGCCTGTGCACCCCAGGCCCTGGAAGCCGGGGTGGGCTCCTGAGCTTGGCAGCCCAGGCAGTGGCCAGGCCCTTGGGAGCCCCTGGGCTTCCCAAGGCAGGAGAGGACAAACAGGCCACCATCTCTTATAACTTCACCTCTTCACTCCTTAGAAGTTGGAATGTGTCACACCAGACAACATCTTAGAGTCAATGGTATTGCTGTAAATTACATTCCAGAAAGATGATTAATAAAGCTGACTAAAGTCTGGCCAGGCACGGTGGCTCACGCCTGTAATCCCAGCACTTTGTGAGGCCACGGCGGGTGGATCATGAGGTCAGGAGATCGAGACCATCCTGGCTAACATGGAGAAACCCCGTCTCAAATGAAAATACAAAAAATTAGCCAGGTGTGGTGGCGGGTTCCTGTAGTCCCAGCTACTCAGGAGGCTGAGGCAGGAGAATGGCGTGAACCCAGGAGGCAGAGGTTGCAGTGAGCCGAGATAGCATGGCTGTACTCCTGCCTGGGCAAAAGAGTGAGACTCTGTCTCAAAAAATAAAATTAAATTAAATTAAAAATAAATAAAGTTGACTAAAGTCTGTGGGAAGGGGGAAGAGCAACGCACACATCCTAGTGACTGTCCGGGACCGGGAGAAGAGAATCAGCAGCGCCTGCTGTGGGATCCAGAGGCTGGGAGTGAGGAGGACGAGAACTCCAGCCAGTCAGCATGCACAGGGGCAAACTGGGCAGCTGCCCTGAGCCTGGGTCTGCGCCCTCTTTGTCTTTCCTTCGCCCCTTATGGTGTCACAGGTCTTCACACACAGACACCAATGCCCTCTGGACATGACCTGCAATTCCAAAGCCCCCATGACCCCTCAGCAAGGCCCCCTTTTCCTCAGATACCCGACAGCCCGGCTTATTGTAGCCACTGACTCTCCTCCTTATCTATCTCTCTCTCTCTCTCTCTCACACACACACACACTCGCAGACACACACCTCTCACACTCACATGCTCACACACTCACTTGCAAAAGAGCACACACAAAAACACGCTCATTTGCACACACCTCACACACATGCTTACACACAAACAGGCACTACATACACCACACACTTTCAGTCACTTGCAGACACACCTCTCGTGCTCACACTTGTACAACCTATCACACACAGATACATTCACACACTTATACACATTTACACACATCACACATGCTAACACGCTTACTTGCACTTACACACCTCCCACACTCACATGCTCACACACTTGCACACATCTCAGACACACACTACACACACCACACTCACAGTCACTTGAACATGCTCACACACTTGCATACACTTCATTCTCATACACTCAGCCAATTCACACACATCACACTCACATATTCATACACTCTTACATACATAATCATACACCACACACATAAACACATCCTTATACGCACAGACACATGCATGTTCACACACACCACATGCTCACAGTCTCACACTCATACATGTGTTCACATGCACAATGCTCACACACATACGTGTTCACACATGAATACACACACACACATCTACACACACGAATACCCACACTCACAACTCTCACACATACAGTTGGCGCCCAGCTCCCAGCTAAGGTTGTTCTACTGGGCACCAGCACTAGGAGTCTCTGAGGTTTATTGCTGACAAAGCTCTGAAATAAAATCCCTGGCCCCGAAAGGATGCTGGGGACACCAGAGTTTTCCTAGGCTCTTTGAATCAGGTCCTCTCTGCTCTGAGGGGAGGGAGAGAGAGGGTCTGGCTGGAGGTGGGAGGCCAGCACTGCCCAGTCTCCCATCCTTCCCACCCCTCCACCCCCACCCCAGCACTCCACAGAGGCGCCTTTGGAGAGGCCCACAGACCCCTGTCCTGAGAACTGGCCCTGGGACGTGTGGGCTGTGGGTCCCTCAGCCAAGGGAAATGGGGTCCCCTGAGCTAGTTCTTTAGCAGCCCTGGGGCTCCGAGCTGTGCCGGTCCCCTAGGAGACAACTGCTATGGTAGTGCCCCATCCAGCCTGCAGCGAGTCCGCGGGGTCATGGGCCTCAGGGGGTGTTCATCAAAGCTAAGCTCTCCACAAAGATGCAGTGAGCATTTGCTGCAAGCCAGGTGCCACCCCAGGGCCTGGGTGTGTACTAACTCCCCTCAGCTAATACGCACAGATGTGAGATGGGGAAAAGGACAGGAAGGCATCAAAGACCGCCCAGAGCCGTGCCTGACACTGACAGCCACCGAACAGGGCTGGAAAGCCCAGAGCAGGTGCTGCCTTCAGGGTACAGCTCAGAGAGCCCTCTGCAGCGGCTGGCTTTAGGGTGCTGAAGGACCCAGGCATGGGGAGCGAAGGCAGGGGCGTCCTGGGCCGGGAAAGCGGCCAGGCCCACGAAGGGACCAGCTTGTGCTCCAGGAAGAGGAAGACTAGTTATGGTCAGGCAGGCAGACACCAGCAGATCAGAGCTTGATACACCAGGACAGGGCAGAAGGACCACGCTGATATTATCAGGACGCTGGAGGTTCCTGTGCAGCAGGGCGGTCATCTGATGACAACTTCAAAAGATCCTCCAGGCAGCTGCGTGGGGACTCGGTAGTGGAAGGCCAGGGGCACAGGGAAGCCACGTGGGGGCCTGTTGCTGGCCTGGGCTGGACAGGATGAGGGGGCTGAAGGCAGCGGGGCTGGGAGGAGGATGCCCGGGTGCACTTGGAGGGAGAGGAAGTGGGGCTCGTCAGCAGGCTGGGTGTGTGGGAGTGGGGACGGAAGGAATCGCGGAAGCCCCATTGTTTTCACTCAAGTGAACTGAGTGGGTGGTGGTCTCATTTCCTGAAATGAGAATTCTAGGGGTGGGGGAAGGAGAGGGGATGGTGATAAAAACTTAGCTTGTATCCATGTTAACTTTGAAATTCCCATTGGATACCCCAGTGGCATGGCAAGAAGACAGGTGGAATTGTTGGGGGGTTGGGAAGAGTGGGCTCTGAGTCCGGCCAAGGATGGACAAAATGATTGAAAAGTCCTTGGTATACAAATGGAATTTCAAACCAGACCCTGGATGAGATCTCCTGGGTGCAAGCTTCATGTGGAGGATATAGGGGCCTAGGCCGAGCTTGGTGTGCAGGGTGAGAGGACAAAATGAGGCTGGGAGAGAGAGTGGTAAGACGGGGGCAACACTCAGAGGGCGATGAGGTGAGACACAAGCGCAGAGACTTCCCAGAGCCCAGCTCAGCATAGAGTAGGGTGCACCCAGGGCTTACCACGGCCCAGGCCACCTGCGCCAGAGGACCCTGATCCAAGTCCCTCCAGTCACACTATTCCCTTCCCAGGTTTTTTCATCAAACCAAGAAATCTCTCCACATGCAAGGCGAGACTGCATTTTCTTTAGAAACGTCTTCCCTGCTGTTGCACTGACTAATGCAACTCGCCGGGCTACAGCTCTGCGTGACTTTCTCGCCAAAATACAGACTAGTGCTCCAATTGCCCAGGAGGTGTGCCATGTATTCTGACAAAGCTTCCATCTGCCTGTCCCCATCCTCTATCCCCTCCGGTGGGTCATCACCTTACAGCATTGCTCTCCATGAAGTCTGTGGAAGCCCCCAAGGAAGGACCTTCTCCCCTTCTGAAGGCACATTTGCATCACGGCAAGTCATGAACATTAGCTCATTCAACTCACCAACTTTAATGAGCTCAACACGCAGCAGGGGTGCAACATTTTTGGAGAGTGAATTGACTTAAACTGTCAGCTTCCAGCCTGCATGACATCACCAGTTCTTAGCAGAGGAGCCCATGGCTCTAAGGCTTCCCAGGATGCTCTTTAGGATGCCTCTGAGGCCCTGAAGCTGGGCAGGACATGGTGAATTGATGCTCATAGATGCATTTTCTGCAAAGAGAGTGCAGAGTTTTATTGGAATTATCAGTGATAGATGAGCTTTTTTTTCTTCTGTTGCATTATAGTTATTGGATTCTAATCTTATTCAACTCTGAACAACTCCAGGGTAAGGGCTGTTGCCTTCACCTCCTGTAGCTGATTTGAACAGACACATGGCACATTTCTCCTAGAATCTGGCTCCCCCCAAGTCCTTCTTCCTAGTGCTGAGTTCTGGATTCCTGCGTGGCTTTGGTCTGGGGTCCCTGTGTCCCTATTCCTCCAGCCCACACTCCAAGTGATGCAAACACTTCACTGGGAACTCACTCCAAATAGCCACCTCAAGCCTTCCCCTGTCCTGGAGGTTTGGAGCCCAAGAAGTCTGCATCCTAGGTACCAAGGTGGGTCTGCAAAAACAGGAGGCCCCCAAAATGACGTTCCTAACACAACCCTATTCAAAATTGCTGGGGCTTTTAAACTGTTTTTTTATACAGCCTGGTGGTACCTGTTGCATCCACAAACATTTGTGGAGCACCTGCCAGATGTCTCCTCTAGACTCCACATGCTGTTGTGAACAAAACAGACAAACATCTCCACCCTAATAGAATTTACCTTTTTTTTTTTTTTTTTTGGAGACAGTCTCCCTCTGTTGCCCAAGCTGGAGCGCAGTGTCGAGATCTCGGCTGACTGCAAGCTCCACCTCCCGGGTTCACGCCATTCTCCTGCCTCAGCCTCCCGAGTAGCTGGAACTACTGGTGCCCACCACCGTGCCCAGCTAATTTTTTGTATTTTTAGTAGAGGAGGGTTTCACCGTGTTAGCCAGGATGGGCTCGATCTCCTGACCTCGTGATCTGCCCACCTCGGCCTCCCAGAGTGCTGGGATTACAGGCGTGAGCCACCGGGCCCCTCTCGGAATTTACCTTCTAATGGAGCAGACAATAAACACAATTAAGTAAGGAAATATCTATACTATGTTAACTAGTGATAAGTGCCACAGAGAAATTGAAATAGAAAATGACCATGGTAATAAAGAGCATCATCACAAACACTTGAACAGCACATGCCACACACCAGACTAGCCTCAATATTCCCTGTGGCCCAGCACAGTGGCTCACACTTGTAATCCTAACACTTTGGGAGGCTGAGGCAAGAGGATCACTTGAGTCCAGGAGTGCGAAACCAGCCTGGGCAAGAAGGCAAGACCAGGTCTCTACTAAAACTTAAAAATTAGCCAGGCGGCCAGGTGCGGCGGCTCACGCATGGAATCCCAGCACTTTGGGAGGCCGAGGTGGGCGGATCACGAGGTCAGGAGACCGAGATCATCCTGGTTAACATGGTGAAACCCGTCTCTACTAAAAAATACAAAAAAATTAGCAGGGCATGGTGGCGGGTACCTGTAGTCCCAGCTACTCGGGAGGTTGAGCCAGGAGAATGGCGTGAACCCGGGAGACAAAACTTACAGTGAGCCAAGATCGTGCCACTGCATTCCAGCCTGGGCGACAGAGCGAGACTCCATCTAAAAAAAAAAAAAAAAATTAGCCAGGCACGGCAGCCCACACCTATAGGCCCAGCTACGCAGGAGACTGACACAGGAGAAACCCTTGATCCCAGGAGTTCAAAGCAGCCATGAACTATGTGAACTATGATTGTCTCACTACATTTCAGCCCGGGCAACAGAACCAAAGATAAATAAATAATAAATGTTCTGTGTACATATGCTCATTAAAACCCTCAGGACAACTGTCTGAGGCTGGTATTGCCATGATTCCCATTTAAATATGGTAAGGGGAATACCTTGCCCAAGGTCACACAACCCCAAGTGGTGGCCCAGGGGTGAAGGAAAAGGAAAAGGAGGGATAGAGCAAGGAAGACACTGCAGCCAGGGAAGGCCCCTGGCACGCCGTGTGCTCTGTGGTATGCTGGCTGAACCTGGTCATTGCCGGGAACCTTATGGTTAGCTAGAACCTGGTGCCGGAGGAGCAAGCCACTCACAGGAGCCAAGGGTAGTTTCTTTCTACCTACCCACCCATGATTGCTTTCTAAGAGAGAAAGGAGAAACCAAAGAGAAAGAGCATGCACAGAATTTGAACGCTGTATAAAACCGAGTATTTGTGGAGCAATTGAAGGAAAATAAACGGTGTGGTGAAGTAAACAGTTAAAAAGGCTAGCATATGTTTACCTAGAAGATGTGAAGAATTGTTTCCAGATCAAATGGTTTGGAATGAGAACTTCCACACCTTGAATATAAACTAAGATTTGCCAACTGTGAGAAACATTTAAAATGCTATTTACTTTAAAGGATGAGAAGCCTGAAAACATTTTTTAGGGAAGAAAAGAACTAGAAGGACAATGGGCACATATAAGCCATGGTATTGCACAGGTTCAGCAGAACAATGGGAAAAAAATAAATAAAAAAGATTGGTCTACACGGAGACTTCCACCAGCCCCCTCTCCAAGGCCAAGGAATCTTGTTCAAATAATGTCTGATTGAGAGATAATTATGGGGGAAATGCCAATTCCACATTTCATATCTCTGCACTTTCGTATTGTCAGAGCCCCACGGAGACGGGATACCAAAGGAACAGTCTGACAGAGGAGGGAGGGGAGCCGTGTAGTTCTGGAATGGCGCCAGGCAATGTGGAAGTCATTGAGATTTACCAGCATCATTTCCATAATCGCTTTTGGATGCACAATAGCTGAAGATTGTGCCTGGATTCCCCTTTGCTAGCATTCTGGGGTCACGACATCGGCATAGAAGGTGGCCAGCCTTTGGCTTTTGCAGCCGTTTGTGGAGTATTTATGGAAGAGCAGCGTGGTCAAGAGACCACGGCTGCGTAACCCCATCTGCAGTGTGCAAGGCTGTAGTGCTGGCTCTGGACCTGCCCAGTCATGCCTTCTCAGTCAGCTGTTCATCTCATCTGCTACCACAGTAAGAAATGGTTTTCATAAAGCCATTTATGAGTTATGAAAGTCCATTATTTTCCAACTGAGAAGGTAGACATCAAACTGCAGAATCAATGAGACAGTAACAGTTTTGAAATCTCAGTACAAGCAGTGACTGTGTAAGAACTGATCAACGTGGCCCATTTCCCCTTCTCTAGAACACTGAACTACAACGGCAGATAAGTAGACGGTGCCCGTGACCATGGGCCCTTCACCTGCTCCACAGTGAATGAAAGCTCACCCGAGAGCAGGGTTACACCCTGCGGAGGGCTGGGCCAGGTCCACAGTCCTCAAAGATGCCCTGAATTCATCCAGAAGGGCTCAGCCATTTGCCTACGCCAGGCCAATGCTCGAGTCAGTGTGGAGGCGACGGTTACGCTGGGACCACTGCGTCAGCACATTGTGGACCAATAATAGCGTAATAATAGCGTCTCTCCAACAGGGAAAAGAAATGCCCTGAAGACTGCTGGCCGTGTGTTCAGTGATTCTCACAGAGCACAGAAAATGAAACATCAGAGAAACTGCCCTTAGGCGGGGCTGGCAAATATCTCCCCTACTGGGCGCAGGGCAGACTTCACCTCAAGGTCTTCCTCCACACACATTCCACAGCCCAGCCAGTCCTCCAGGGTGGAACTCAAGATGAATCTATTCACCATCTCTGTTCCCTTGGGAGTGGGGGAGGATATGAAGCTGAGGTCTTAGCATCCGGGCCAAGGCTTTCTCAGCCACGGCTCCTGGCCCCGGGTGAGGGTGGGAGGGAGCAATGTGATGATCAGCACTCCAGTTTCTTGTCCAAGGCTGCCTGTGGCCAATGTGCTGCCTATTTGAGAAGGAAAGGGAAACACATAGGCTTGTCTCAGGTGTTCCTAGAGGATGTGGGATGGCCACCCATGGCTGAAAACTAACTTCGTTCACTAGAGTGTGTGACATCGGGACCTGAGGCCCAACTTACCAAGTGCTATCTACGTGACTTCACCCCTCAGTGTATTCATCTATGAAATGGGGATAATACTAGCGTTGGAGGATAAATAAATTGGTCAACATGTGTAAAGTGCTTAGAAGGTGCCTGCCGTGCAGGAAGCAAGCACTGGGCACTAGCCATCGCTGTCATTGCTGCTGTCCTCAATGAGTGCAACCAGTTGCTGGACTGAGGTGGCTGAAAGTGACTGGTAGTAGAGTGGGTGAGAACAGATAAAAGGCCCCATTGCAGGGAGGCCAGAGGCCATGCAGGCTGAACTCCAACAGGAGCAGTGGCTGTAGGGGAGAGGCTCGACCCTGGAGCTAGTCGTGATGTGCAAGTGGGATGGGCTGGGGGCTCCTGTGTGAGAGCATAGGAGGAGAGGGCTGTGTTTCCCAAGCCTGGAAGGGGCTAGAGTAAAAAAAGACCTAGTTGTGCCCAACAAGGCCTGGCGACTTGGCTTTCTCCACAGGCGCAATTCTTCCTATCAAAGCAGGTTCCCAAACCCTGGCTTCTTCCTGCCTCTCAGTCTAACGTTATCATTGCTCCTTCATCCATCGGAGAGCCCGGAGTCTCATCTTTCAGTGACTTATCAAGTCTAGACTATTACTCAGAATCTCCACTGTAAATCAGACTACTGTTAAGATAAACACTAATGCTTAAGTCAAAAATCTTGGACTCAAGGAAGGAGTCGACATGGTAAAAGGCCCTTCTGGCGCATCATCCCAGAAACTTCATCTGACACCCTCCACCACGGGTCCTCCACACGGGAGGACCTGCCTGGACAGTTGTGCACACAGAAACAACATTCGTTCTCACTGGTTTGCTCTGCAGTCCCAGAAGACCACCAGACAGAGTGGAAAAAAAGGTCATCTTGGGGCAAAAGACAAAGCGTGATTCGATACACTAATCTCATATAAGCATAGTTCTAATTAGCTGAATCATTCCTTCAGGAATAGTAAAGAGAGACTGCAACAGATCTGATACTCCAATAGGTTTTGTCCAATCTGGCAGAGTGGATTCTTTATCTGAAATCATCCACAGCAACCACTTTCAGAACGGGGCCAATTTTCAGACCTAAATTACCTCTGGCTCCACAGTAGCATCTGCCCATGAAATCAGTTTCTACCAAAAGCTTAAACTCTCCAGCAACAATTATCTGGAACAGCCTCAAAACTGCATTTTTGCCATTTGAGACTGTTTTCCACAATTGCCAGCCATCTTGCCTGTTAGCATGCCTGTGGGAAGGACGGGCTGGCAGTTATGGCGTTAATTCCCTATTTAAAATTGTTGTCCTTGAATCCTTTATGACCATCAGACATAACACCCAGTGAAAATGACACCAACTGCATTTAGAATTATTCAAAACCTGCCACCGCGCAGAGGAAAATTCAGCCCACCCTCAGGGATGCAAGTCTTGACTCTGTCCTGACTGAACTCTTAACAATTCTCCTTTGCAAACTCCCAGAAAGAGACTTGATGATCTCTTCCATATAGCACTTAATGGGAAAGCAAAAATGATTTTCGACTGAGGGAATGTTTTTGCAAAGTGGAAATCAAATCCATTCGTTAATCTTCAAAAACTCTGGGCTGTGCAGATTCTCGGGAAGACACTAAGCATATGGATCACAACAGCGATGGACCCTCAGCAAATGGACCCTGACAGCTCCAGAACCAAGCACTTGCCTGGGGGAACTCCTCCCAGCAAACGCTTCTCAAATGGCAAGCCTGGGTCCTGTTAGCCATGCAGGCTGTGATCTGCTGGTGAATGCCTATCACCGAGTGTTATTATAATATCAACCTTCTCTATAGAGTTTATGAGTGACTTTTTGCACAGAAATAAGGATTATAGTTTACAATACTGCAGTGGTCCTAAGCTCAAAGTCCTCATTCTTCAACCCAAGAGTTCTTTATATTTTTTACCCCCCAATTACATGTAACACAGGCTCCATCAAGACAGAGACAGTGTGTGTTCGCTTGATTAAAGTAAGCCCGCAGGCAACAGGATAGATTCCTAACCCCTAACTTTTACTTAAACTAAAATACACGAAAAGGAAAATGCAGAAAACAAATCTGCCAAACAATGTTTCAGTTTTCTCAGGCCTCAAAATTATCTTCTCAGGCCAGGGCTGTTATTTTCTCTAATGCAAGTCCATGTGAGGGCAAAATCAGTGTTGCCTTTCCCATGCGCCCTCATCAGACGGTTTCAGGCAGAACTTTCCTGCAAACACTGAGCCACACTGGCCTAGAAGGTCGGTCAGTTTGCATTAGCTCAGCTCTGACTATTCACGTGCAGTCACGCTAATTTCCATTTACCTAAGAAGTAAAGGTTTTCCAAGGTTGGTTCCCAATCCTGCTCATATGCTACAGAACTCAGATGATTCTGTGAAAAACTGAGAAGGCTCCAGATATCTGAGACAGCTGTGGGGCATGTGCTCAGAAAGCCCAGCCTCTGTGGAAAAGCAGAGCTTTCTGTGTTTCAGTGAAAATGCCCATGAGGTTTAAGTCCTCCCTCCTCTGAAATGACAGAAGAGACATCCAGCCACTTCGGGTTTCGACAGAGGAGGGTTAAGAAGTTGGCAACACCAGCACCCGTGAACCCTCAGGGCCAGGAAAGCAGCAGCCTGGTTTGGTTTTCAGTCACCCACTGTGGTGGGAACAATAATGTGGGATGAGATCAAGTTCAAGAACAGTACACGCAAGCAAAAATCTCATTGTTCCTGTTATTACATTGTGAACATCTCCTCTTTTGTTTTCTTTTAAAGAGCATTGTTCAAAAGATTAAATTTGTTGGCTAAGACATCCCCTGAAAAGCTTAGTAACTTGGAATTTTGGTGGCCATAGTTTTCTTCCTGTGTGAGCTTCCCTCCAAGGTTAGTCTTAAATATAGAATATACCTCCTCTTTCCTTCCAAATCCTCTTTTCTTTCTGAGCCATCCAAGTACATGGTTAGGTTCCATTCCTGTTCTCAGCGGCGTGTACTGTCATCTCTGCCAGACTTCCTCCAGCTGCCGCCCATGAGCGCATCTGCTGTAGAGTTCCCCGCTTGAAAGGTGTCCCAGAAAGACTGGCCTCATTTTATTCCCAGAGGAATCCCAGAGCCCTGGGAGACAATGGCTAACAGCTGGTCCAGAGATTGCTGTACAAACTTTTGAGGCCACAACTGGCAAATTGTAAGAATAAGACGGAGTGCAGGCAGACTGGTTTGTCTGAGCTGATCTGGCAAAAGACAGGGTGGGGAGGAGGACAAGTGGCTATGGCTGAGGGTGGAGCAGATCTCTACTTCTGTCCTGCATGGCAGTCCATCCTTAGTGTTGGGCATCTGTGATTTGTTTTCAAATTTCAATAGTTTGGGGGGTACAGGTGAATTTTGGTTACATGGATAAGTTCTTTAGTGGTAGTTTCTGAGGTTTTGGTGCACCCATCGCCCTGAGAAGTGTACACTGCACCAATGTGTAGTCTTTCTTTTATTCCTCACCTACCTCCCACACTTTCCCCTGAGTCCTCAAAGTCCATTCTATCATTCTTTTTTTTCTTTTTTTGAGACGGAGTCACTCCGTCGCCCAGGCTGGAGTGCAATGGCTCTATCTAAGCTCACTGCAACCTCCGCCTCCCTCCCAGATTCAAGCGATTCTCCCACCTCAGCCTCCCAAGTAGCTGGGATTACAGGTGCCTGCCACCACACCCAGATAATTTTTATATTTTTGTAGAGACAGGGTTTCACCATGTTGGACAGGCTAGTCTTGAACTCCTGACCTCGTGATCTACCAGCCTCAGCCACCCAAAGTGCTAGGATTATAGGCGTGAGCCACCGCACCTGGCCCATTGTATCATCCTTATGCCTTTGCATCCTCATAGCTTAGCTCCAACTTATAAATGAGAACATATGATATTTGGTTTTCCATTCCTGAGTGACTTTACTTCAAATAATGGTCTTCAAATCCATCCAGGTTGCTGCAAAGGCCATTATCTTGTCCGTTTTATGGCTGAGTAGTATTCCAAGATATATACGTACCACATTTTCTTTATCCACTTATTGGTTGATGGGCATTTAGGTTGGGTCCATATTTTTGCAATTGCAAGTTGTGCTGCTATAAACATGCATGTTGGGCACCCGTGATATTATAATCGTTTCCATCTTGGTCACTATCTGCTGTATCATAAACACAAAATTATGACTTCACAAGAGGATGGGCCAAATGAGAAGCAGAACTATGAGGGAAAGGAATGCTTGTTAAAGTAAAACTATTCTCAATAACTGAGGGAGGAATTTCAGAAACTAACTCTGGCCAAGAACTTTTTTTTATTTGTATGTTCTCTGAATTAGAGCTGTGTCCAAACCATCCCTGCTGACACATCCATGACAGCCTAGGATAAATAAGCCTTTGAGAAACTGTCTGAGGAGTGACATGGGAGCCTTCTCAGGGAGCTCCTTGACTTCCCGTGCCCACTACCTTCCCACCACTAAGGTGGGCCCATTCGCTTTTGATTTTGAAACTAAAGCAAATTTAGTTTACAGAAGCCATGTCTTAGGGTGGAAAATAGTTCATCTCTACTGGAAAACACTGACAGGCCATTCAATTCATCGCTGAGCAAAAATCAGAGTGAGAGGATCCAAAATGAAGTGGCAGAAGGAAGGAATTCACAGGCGCATCGGGAAGGGTCATGTGGCAGCAGCATTTGCTCAGCAGCCTGAGAACTCCCGCCACACCAGCCGGCACTGCCACTCAGAGGACTTGGTGCAAGGAGAAGCCGCGCCCAGCACTGGTCCTATTGCCCATACTCCAGTAGCTTCTGCAAGCTGTGGGATCGCCAGCCCCATTGCTAATGTGGGTTAGCATAAACATACCTTATCCAAACAGAGAAGAAAAGATACAGAGTATGTATAAATACATATTATAGATGCATGATACATAAAGTGTCTATCACCTAAAGATTTCATTGCCAGGCACGATGGTTCATGCCTGTAATCCCAGCACTTCAGGAGGCAGAGGAGGGTGGATCACCCGAGGTCAGGAGTTTGAGACCAGCTTGGCCAACATGGTGAAACCCTGTGTCTACCAAAAACACAAAATTAGCTGGGTGTGGTGGCTGATGCCTATAATCCCAGCTACTTGGGAGGCTGAGGCAGGAGAATTGCTTGAACCCGGGAGGCAGAGGTTGTAGTGAGCCTAGATCACGCCATTGCACTCCAGCCTGGGCAACAAGAGCAAAACTCCATCACACATACACAAAAATAAATAAAAATAAAAACATAAAAACATAAGTAAATAAAAAAGATTTTGTATAAAAATATGACATTCAGGCTAGACAGCAAGCAAAGAATGCAATGCACTTGCAACTAACATTTCCCCAATAGTGCATTAAATGCCACCAGGGCTCAACTGCTGATCCCATTGTCATAAACAGAACGATGGGGTAAGTAAAGATTTTAGTTTTATACATGCATATTGAACACAGGCACCAGTAGATCTGATAGCACATGCTACCTGTGCCTTTGACACACGGGGTCATCCAGACGATTAAAAGAATCTCACTGAGTTTCCAAAAAGGGCAAAGGGTTCAGGAAACTCCCCCGCTCCCCACTTGCCCCCAGCCACTGAAATGGAGCTGTCCCACTTGCACTGAACACCTCTGCAAAAATTTATGATTGGAATCATGTCTGTGAAAAGAATGCCACCCTAGGGGACCTAAGAATTGCACTCTGGATGGAGGACGGTGTGGGAAGGAGCCAGGTGGTCTTGTGGGAGATGCTGCAAAAAGTGAGATGTGGTTGCACAGGAAACACTTCCTAAAAGTCAGAAGAAAAAGTGTGTGTTCAGCAGCCGGGGGAGGGTGAGAGGAAATAACTCACAAATATGAATTGTGTCCTACAATACGATATATTCCATCCTGATCAACCAAATAGCTGGCAGGAAAAGTACTTTGACTTTTATATCCTTTTCTCCAGACAAAGAGCTCTGTGTATGGCTGTGTATTTGAATAGGTGCGCTTGCAGGACAGCTGTTGAGATGCGACCCTGTGCTTGCAGCAGAAAGAGCTGATGCTAATCCTGGACCCACACAGAGCTGCCTGCGGAAGCCACACACCGAATGCCAATGTAAGGCCCACCTCAGTGACAAACCCAAACTCACATTGTATCACACGTTCTACAGACATCCAACAGGAATGGAAGACTTTTCTAGAATCTCCAAAATACTGCCTGGGTTCAACTCACCTTGACCAGTTACCACCTTAGTTACTCTCAGCAAATAACTCAACCTCTCTATGCCTTAGTTTTCTTATCTCTAAAATGAGAAAAATAATAGTCCTTACTTCATGGGGTGGTTGTGAAGATTAAGGAGTTAATAAGTGTAAAGCACTTAGATAGGAATGATCTCTTGATAACTGTTAGCTACTGTTGCTGTGGACACAGTAGGACTTCTTTCAGTAAGTGATGACTGATGTTATTGTTGTTATTGTTACAAGAAAACCCCTCTCCCTCCAGCAACAATGAATAACTATTCTTGAGCTGAGAACACACAACCACTCAGAGTAAGCAGGCTGTTATATGCTCCAGGCTTTACCGTATCTGTTATTTTCATATTTGTTCTTTAAGAGATGATCTCAAACTTTCCACACTTACTTTTTTTTTCTTTCCCCAAGATGGAGTCTTGCTCTGTCACCCAGGCTGGAGAGCAGTGATACAATCTTGGCTCACTGCAACCTCCCCCTCCCAGGTTGAAGTGATTCTCCTGCTTCAGCCTCCGGAGTAGCTGGGAGTATGGGTGCCTGCCACCATGCCTGGCTACTTTTCATATTTGTAGTAGAGATTTGGTTTCACCATGTTAGCCAGACTGGTCTTGAACTCCTGACCTCGTGATCCGCGCACCTCGGCCTCTCAAAGTGCTGGGATTACAGGTGTGAGCCACTGTGCCCGGCCTCCACACTTACTTTTATTAACACTTCCACAATTAACTTGCAAACTCCACAAAGTCAATTTCTTTTGATACCTTTCTTGACTTGCCAGAAGTGTGGTCAACAGTGAGGGGGAAACAAAACATTTGGTTATAGAATCTTCATATCCCTTACCCTGCTACAGAGAGGTAAAGGGACCATGGCAGAACCCTTATGTGAGGAAAGGGAAGGAAGGGTCCTGTGATTGCCAAAAAAGTTGAATTTGTCTGAAATTGACCAAGAACCTCTTCGTGAATCTAATGCTTGGCTTCTTTTATTCATATGTTTTCAAAACAATCTACTTTCAGCTTCAGAGGGGAAATTGACAATGTCCAAATTTCTGCCCAATTTCCTAATCTGTTTATAAAGGTTTATATACTATTCATTTTTGACCAGATTTTTATTGTGAAATTTGTAGATTCACATGCAACTGTAAGAAGCAGAGAGATACCTGTTCCCTTCATGCAGATTCTACCATTGCGACACCTTGCAAAACTATAGTACAATAGCAGAGCATGATACAGACATGGTACAGTGGAGACACAGACATTTCTGATATTAGGACACCATGTTTTGACATTAGGTAGCCACATATCCATTTACCTGTCACACCCAGTACCTCCCTAATGAAAGCCAACCACTAATCTAGTTTCTGTTTCTGTAATTTTGTCACTTCAAGATGTCAAACAGATCTCACTTTGGGGATGGCCTTTCTTCACTCAGCATCATTATTCCTGGGAGATTCATCCTGGGAGATTGTTGTGTCTGTGAATAGTTAGTTCCTTTTAATTATGACTTGTGTCCCATGGTGTGGACTTGACCCAGTTTGTTAAGTCATTCAGTCCTTGAAAGACATCTGTACTGTTTCAAGTTTGTGACTATTACAAATAAGGCACTATGAACATTCCCATACAGGTTTTCATGTGCACATAGGCCTTCATTTCCTTAGAATCTGTGTCCAGAAGTGCACATTATGGATTGCAAGGCACCTGCATCTTTAGCTTCTTAAGAATCCACTGTGCTGTACAATTTTACATTCTGTCAGGCAATGTGTAAGTGTTCTGAATTTTTGACAGGATTTGGTGTTGTCACTATGTTTTACTTTAGCTATTCTGATCAATGTGTAACAGTATCTAACTGTGGTTTTAACTATCGTTTCCCTAACAGATAATGATGAACGTCTTTCCATGTGGTCATTTGACACATATATATATCCTCTTCAGTAAATTGTCTTTTTCTCTCTTTTGTCTATGTTTTAGTTGTTCATTTTTCCATTATTCAGGCTTATAGGTGTTATGAATTTCAGACAGTGGCCCCTGGTTAGATACACGGCTTGCAGATATTTTCTTTCAGACTGTAACTTGTCTTTTCACCCTTTTAACAGGATCTTTCACAAAGAAAAAAACTTTTTAAGTCCAATTTACCGATTTTTCTATTTATGGATCATATTTTCTTTGGTGTCAAATCTAAGAACTCTTTGCTTAGCTCTAGATCACAAAGGTTTTCTCCAATTTTTTTCCTAAAATTTTAGAGTTTACATCTAAGTCTGTGATATATTTTGAGTTAATTTTTGTACAAGTGTAAGACAGTCCAGAGTACTTTATCTTTTGGCATGTAGATGTTCAATTGGTCCAGCGGTATTTGCTGGAAAGGCTATCTTTCCTCCTTTGGATTGTTTTCGTTACTTTGTTAAAGATCAGTTGGGCATATTTGTGTTGGTCTATGTTGGGGTTCTCTACTCTTTTGCCTTGATGAAAATGCCCGTCCTTCTACCAATATTCCACAGTCTTGATTACTTAGCTGCGTGGTGCTTTTTGAAAGCAGGTGGACTGATTTCTCCTACTTTATTCTTTTTCAGAATGGTTTTACCTATTCCAGTTTCTTTGCCTTTCCATATAAATCTTAGAGGAATCCTGTTGCTATCTAGATAATAGCTTGCTGGGATTTTTATAGGAATTGCATTCAACTTGTGTATCATTTTTAGGAGAACTGATGTTCTTATTACATTGAATTGTCCAATCCATGAACTCAGTCTCTCTATTAAGATCTTCTTTGGTTTCTTTCATCAATATATGTACTTTTTATCATTCAAGTCTTGAATTTTCATTTTTGATTGATTGATTGTGAGTGATATTTTTAAAAATTTTATTGTCCACATGTGCACTGCTAGTATGTAGAAATGCTATTGATTTTTAAGCATATCACATCGCCTATGACCTTGCTGAAGTAACTTATTAATTCTAAGAGTTTTACAGTAGGTTCTTGAGCATTTACACAGAGACAACCAGCAAATAAGACAATTTCATTTCCATTTCAACCTGTGTGTCTTTTACTTCTTTTTCTTGACTATTACACAGGGTAGAACTTTCAGCACTATGCTGAGTAAGAGATTTAAGAGCTAACATCCTTGTCTTTACCTTTGGTGTAAAGCATTCTGTCTTTCTGTCATCTTCAGATATAATGTTAGCTATGGGCCTTTTGCACAGGCTCATTCTTGATCAACTTGAGAGAATTTCCCTTTATTCCTATTTTTCTGAGAGTTTTTATTATGAATGGCTGTTGAATTCTGCAAAATGTTTTTCATGATCATATGTATGCTATTGTAAATTTGTTCTGTTGTTGAGGAAGATTACATTGATTTTGAATATTGAAACCAGTCTTAAATCCCTGAAATAATACCCTCTTGGTGACAGTGTACAATTTTTCTGATACATTGCTACATCTTATCTGCTAATAATTTTGTTAAAGAATTTTATATTCCTTTATCCCTCTGTATGCATGAGGGACAACGGTTTGTAGTTTTTTTCTTTTTTGCCCTCTTTTTCTGGTTTTAGTATAAAGGTAATACTAATTTCATGAAATGAATTGAGAAGTGTTCCCTCCTCTTCCATTTTCTGGAAGAGATTCTACAGAATTTATATTAATGCGTCTTTAAACATTTGGTCAACTGAACCAGTGAAATCACCAGACCTGAGATTTTTTTTCATGAATCCAATTACGAATTCAATTTGCTTAATAGTGATAGGATAATTCAAATTATTTATTTCATATTGGATGAGTCTGGGCAGTTTGTTGTTTTTTGAGGAATGGGTCCATTTTATCTAAGTTGCAAAATCTATGTATGAAGAGTTGTTCATGGTATTCCTTTACTCTCCTTTTGATACCTGTAGAGTCTAAATTATATCCCTGCTAATCTGTGACAATGATATTTGTGATGTTGGTAACTTGTGTTTTCTTTCCTTTTTCTTCATCACTGGTGCTTGGTTTGTCAGTTGCATTGATCTTTACAAAGAACCAGCTCTTTCTTTCATTGATTTTTCTCTGTTATTTTGCCGTTTTCAATTTCAAGTGATTTCTGCTTTTATCTTTAGTATTTCTTTCTTCTGTTAGATTTGGCTTTCCTTTCTCTTCTTCTTTTTGTAGGTTCTTAGAATGAGGTCTTTTTGTTTGTTTGTTTGTTTGTTTGTTTTTTGAGACTGAGTCTCACTCTGTTGCCCAGGCTAGAGTGCAATGGCCTTATCTCAGCTCACTGCAAGCTCTGCCTCCCAGGTTCAAGCCATTCTCCTGCCTCAGCCTCCTGAGTAGCTGGGACTACAGGAACCCGCCACCACACCTAGCTGATTTTTTGTATTTTCATTCGAGACAGGGTTTCTCCATGTTAGCCAGGATGCTCTCGATCTCCTGACCTTGTGACCTGCCTGCCTTGGCCTCCCAAAGTGCTGGGATTACAGGCGTGAGCCACCATGCCTGGCCGGAATGAGATCTTAAGTTACCAATTTAACATTTTCTTCTTTTCTAATGTGTGCATGTAGTGCTATATATTTCCATTCCAGCATTGCCTTAACTGAGCCCTAAAAATTTTGATATGTTGTATTTTCATTTTTGTTGAAGTCAATGTACTTTTTTAACTTCACTTTTGATTTCTTCTTTGACCTATTTAGAACATGCTTTTTAATTTCCAAGTGTTTGGAGATATTCCTGTTGTATTTTTGTTTTTAATTTCTAGTTGTATCCAGTCATGGCAGGGGAACACTCAGTATCACTTCAGTTCTGATACCTGCTGAGGTTTGTTTTACAGCCCAGGATATGGTTTATGTTGCTGTATAGTCTTTGGGCACTTGCACAGAATATGGATTTGGCTGTTGTTGGGTGGAGAGCTCTACATATGTCAATTAGATCTTGTTGGTTGGTGGTATTGTTGAGTTATTTTGTTTCTTTATTGATTTTCTCTCTATTAGTTCAATCAAATGTTGAGAGTTGGGTATTGAAGCCTTCAACTATAGTTAAAGATTTATCTATTTTTCCTTTCAGCCTTATCTGCTTGCTTCACATATTTTTCAACTCTATTTTTGGTATATTTGCCTTCTTGGTAGATTGGCCCCTTTTATCTTTACATAATTTCCTTCTCTGTCTTTGCTCTGAGACATATTTGATCTGATATTAATATAGCCTCTTCTGTCTTCCATAATTAGTATCTGCATGACATATCTTTTTTCATTATTTTACTTTCAATCTGCCTATACAGTAATGTTTAAAATGTGTATCTTGTAGACAGCATACAGTTGGCCATATTTTTTAATCTACTCTTCCAATTTCTGTTTTTTATTTCAAATATTTAGACCATTTATATTTAATTTAATTATTGATATGTTAGGGTTTAGGTCTACCATTTAATTTTTTGTTTTCAGCTTTTTTCTGCTTTTTCTTACTGTTTCCTTTTTCCTGCCTCTGACTTTTATTTAAACGTTTTTTATAATTCCATTTTTATTTATCCATGGTATTTATTTCTTTTGGTAAAACTTTTAAAGTGGTTTCTCTAGGTACTACACTATATATACAAAATTTATCACACTCCTACTGGTGCCATCATTTTACCTATTAAATTACAGAAATCCTACCTCCCTTTGTGTCTCTTTACACTTGTAAAATAAGTATCATAAATATTTCCTCTATAGATTGCAAACATAATTTGGAAAACTCAAAGCAATAAAGAAAACCTATTCTATGTATCCATATTTTGGCTCACTATGTTCTTTCTTTTCCCATGATGCTCTGAGTTTTCTTCTTTTATCACTTCCATCCTGTTTGGAGAACTTATTTTAGCCATTCTTTAGGTAGGTTTAGTGGTGTCAGATTCTCTTGGTTTCCCTTCATTTGAAAATGTTTTGGTTTTCCCCTCATTCCTGAAGAAAATTTTCACTGGGTTGGCAGTTCTTTCCTTTAAAAACTTAAAAAATATTCTGCCACTTCCTTATGGTTTCCATGATTTCTAATGAGAAATTCTTCGTCATTAAAGTTGCTTCTCTTCTATGGGTAAGGCGTTGTTTTCCTCTGACTACTTTTTAATATTTTTTTCTTTGCCTTTAGTTTTCAGAAGTTTAATTACGATGTGTCTCAGGTGTTTGCTATTTGAAGTTATCTCAGCTTCTTGAATTAGTAGATTTATTTCTGTTGCCAAATTTGAGGAGATTTGGGCAATTGTTTCTTCAAATGCATTTTTCAGCCTCACCCTCCATCTCCCAGGTTCAAGTGATTCTCTTGTCTCAGCCTCCCAAGTAGCTGGGACTACAGGCGCATGCCATCACTCCTGGCTAATTTTTTGTACTTTTAGTAGAAACGAGGTTTCACCATGTTAGCCAGGATGGTCTCGATCTCCTGACCTTGTGATCTACCCGCCTTGGCCTCCCAAAGTGCTGGGATTACAGGCGTGAGCCACCGCGCCTGGCTGGGTCCATTTTTTTCACTCTGTTTTCTTTCTGTTGTTCAGATTGGTTAATTTCCCTTATTTTTTCTTCTGGTTCACTGATTCTTTTCACTGCTCCCTTCCTTCTGCTATTGAACCCATGCACTTCAGTTATTTTATTTTTAAGTTCTGACATTTCCATTTGGTTCTTCTCTATATATTTGCTGAGATTTTTTATTTTTTTCCTTTTTTCAAGTGTGTCCAAATTGTTTATTGAAGCATTTTTGTCATGGCTACTTTAAACCCTTTTCAGATAATTCTGATATTTCTGTCTGTAGTGTAGGTGTTGGTATCTATTAAATTGTCTTTTGTCCTTCAGTTTAGGATCTTCCTGGGTTTTTGAATGGTGGGCAATTTTCAGGTTCAAGTGATATTTCCTGTCTTCATGGGGATATTCGTGTTTCGAGCGTGGGTGTTCTGATTTAGCTGATTTTTTGGTTTTGTTTGTTTTTGTCAGCACTCTCACAGGGGAAGAGGGCAGGATGCAGCCTCATTACTATCAGGTGGAAGTAGAAGTTCCTGCTCTTCACAGCATCTCTGTTGGCACCTGAGGGCAGGGTAGGGGGTTGTTCCTCATCACTGCCAGGCAGATGTGGGAGTTCCAACTTTACCTATGATCTCCACTGGCACCACGGTGGGGTGGGGGTGGCCTCATTCTCTTCGGGCCACAGTGAAAGTCCTGATGCTCCACCAGGCTTCTTCTGATACCACCCCAGCTGGTAGAGAGAGGTGCCTCATTACTGCTGGGTGAGAGTGAAAGTCCAGGCTCTCCACATGGTCCCACTGACCCAAGGTGGCAGGGGCTCATTACCAGCTGGCAAGAGTGAAAGTTCAGGAATCCTATTTGGTCTCCTCTGACACCATCCAGGCAGGAATGTGGAGGTGCCTCATTATAGCCTGCCAAGTGCAAGAATTCAGGCTCCCTACTCAGCCCTTGCTGGCATGAGTAAGGTTGGGCCCAGCTTGCTCAGTGGCATTTGGCTACAATAAAGCAGTGTTGTCTTGACGTTTTCTGCCTTGGTGCCCTTTTCCTGGCTTTGGTTGGAGACAGCATGCTTCTCTTGGGGCTTTTGGTCTCAGCCTATTACTGTTTCTAGTTTCCTGGCTTCTTCAGCTCCAAGTCTAGGATGTATGGGCCAAAAGAAAACCCAGGGAATTCATGACTATGTCTTCTCTCTCGTCCCAAGACCCATAGTAGGTTTGCCTTCTCTCCACCATTCACAGTCTTCTTGTGATTGGCTCATGTATAATGTCCTGCATTTTCAGTTATGTTTAAACGAAGGAACGGGGAAAAGTATGTCCACTGCATCTTCCTGGAAGCAGAAGCCTCAATTCACATATTTTTAATCTCATGATTAAATATTTTTAATCTCATGACTTTTACTAAAACTTAAACTACTAAATGAAATGACATTATATGGCCATGGCAAGATAATTTAAATTTCCTGGGTGCTCCTTACATCTTCTCATTCCCTTCTCGCCTTTACCCACTCCACCCACCCCTCAGGCTGCAATAAACTCTGCCATTGATCCTCCGGTCTCCACCCTCCACCAACCTCTCCTCCAGACGCTGGGGACTCTCTGCCCTTCACTGGATCGTAACTCCTGCAGATATCTGACTTAGCATGTTTGCAATAACTCACTTCTCTTCTTTTCTGGTGATAATCTGCCACCCTTCCTCCCACCATTTACAGATCAGAAAAAGCTTCAACAGGATAAATAAAATTAGAGTGGACTTTCAAGGATAGATAGAACTTGACAGGCAGAGATGGAGAGAATAATAATAGCATTTAGGTATGTGATTATGATATGTGTTCAAATGCTACGATTATGCTTGACTGAAGCAGAGTTTTTTCATTCACCAAGTCCATAAATGTGTAAATGTCTATTAAATATCAGGCACTATTCTAAGCACTAGCTTAGAATACTGTCTAATATTATTAATAATAATTAATAATAATACTAATATTAGAATAGTGTCTAATATTAGTGGTTTCGAAAAGCAGATGGAGGTCCCTGCCTTCACATAGCAAAGTCTAACGGGAGAGACAGGTATGTTTCAAGTTAACAAACTAAAAAATCTGTAACAGTGATTCTATTAAATAATTGCTCTAAATAAAAACAGATGGTTATGAAAGAGAAAGCTCATGTGGGCAAAGAAGGGTTATTTTGAGATGGATATCAGGGGAACATCATTGAGAAAGTTACCTTAAGAATTAGCAGGCACCAGGCAGATAAAAAGTGGAGAACACGGCATTTGGATGGGCTCTGTGTGAGGCAAGATTCTTGTTCTTGACAGGCCAGCACAGTAGTGGAAGCAGGCAGAAGGGAGATTTGCTTAAGATAAGGTGGAGCAGAAGGCAAACCAGATGACCAGGGGGCTACACAGCAGGTAGAGGCTGATTCGATTGCAAATGCGATGGGAAACCACTGAAGGTTTTAATCAGGGAAGTAACATGATCCGATTTCATTATAAGGGAAATGGTAGACAATAAAACTGGAAACAAACTTTGGGAACACATTGTGGAAAGCCTTCAGTGACAGTCCTGGGAGTTTTCACCTAATTCATAAGACAGTGGAGAGTTTTCAAGGACTTTATTTTTTTAAATAAGCACTTGGTTCTAGATTTATTACACAACAAATACATATTACAAAACAATCAGAAACAAATAAGCAAAAAGAACATAAACATAACCCATAAGCAAACCTGTCAGATAGAATCCGTTTTAGTGCACGTTGGAGTTTTCTCTCTCAGGCAGCTTTCCATGCATATACTTAATAGTACGATTTAATACACTATCATATGTTTATTGGTATACATAAATACACATTTTAGAAAAGGAGGGTCTTGTGGTCTTACTGAATAGAGTGTTTTGTAAACTTCTTTTTCCCTTTTCATGATGTATTGAGAACATGTGTTTCAATAAAAACACTTAAAATGACATCATTTTTAATGGCATCATTTTTAATGGTATGTATATTTCACAATTGATCCAATTAAACTCAAATGTTCAACTTTTAAGTTTCTTCAAGTTTTCTCTGCTGTAATTAGCCTGCACTATAGTTGGCGTCATCACAACAAAGTGTCTGCATAAATCAATAATCAATTTTTAGAATATTTTTCTGTAAGTGTAAGTGCCAGGTTAAATGTTGGTGAACATGTTAAGGCTTTTGATGCCTCCAATCACATTATCCTTCGCAAAAGTTGTGCGAATTTACAATACCCCTAGTGGTATAGAAATGTGCCACCTTCCCAAAAATACCGGGTGCCATCAATTCTTTTTACTTGTGTCATTTGGTAAAGGGAAATGGCATCTCATCACTAGTTTTTTTTTTTGTATTTCTATGATTACTAATGAGACTAAATGTTTTCCATTATTAGTTGCTGGTCTTTCTTTTTCCTCTTTTATAAATTGCTTGACTATCTTTTACTAATTTTTATGTTGGTAGATTTATCATTTCCTTTCTATATGTACATATATATTTAATAAATATATTTTGATTACATATACTTAATATTTACACATATCCATATGTGAGATAGTTTTTCTTTTCTTTTCTGTTTGTTTTTTTTTGCTTTTGAGACAGAGTCTCACTCTGTCCCCCAGGCTGGACTGCCATGGCATGATCTCAGCTCACTGCAACCTCCGCCTCCCCGATTCAAGTGATTCTCCTGCCTCAGCCTCCTGAGTAGCTGGGATTACAGGCAAGCACCACCATGCCCAGCTAATTTTTGTATTTTTAGTAGAGACTGGTTTTCACCATGTTGGCCAGGCTGGTCTCAATCTCCTGACCTCAGGAGATCCACCCACCTCAGCCTCTCAAAGTGCTGGGATTACAGGCATAAGCTACCGTGCCTGACCACAAGACATTTTTTTCTATATCTACATATAAAACCCTTATCTGACATATGATGCAAATATACTTTCACAGTTTGCAGTTTGCCTTCTATGATATTCTTTTACCATAGAAAATGTATCCTTTTTTATTATTCATGCATTTCCTTTATGATTTCTCCCTTAGAAGTCATACTTAGAAATCCCTTTACCCCACAGGCCCATGTAACCTCACATTGTGATAACTCTATTCCTGCCACATAAGTCTGGAATCCTTCTGCCCTGTGGTGTGAAATACACTCCGGTCTTGCTTTTCCCCATGTATTTCCCCACAGACTTGAAAGGCACACACTTGACCATACAAACGTGGACATGCTCCGCAGCCTGTTTCTCCACTGTCTGTGCTGGGCCATCGATTTTTCTGTCTGTTTCTCAGCCGCTAATGGATTGTTTGAAATATCATAGTCAGTCCATGGCTCATTTCAGTATTCAGTAGGGCAAGTCATCCTTTTCTATGCTTTTTGTCACAATTGTATTTTTTCATCTACACAAAAGTTTTGTGTAGATGAACAAGCCTGGAATCATGTGTGGGAATGCCAGCCTCACATGACATAGGAGACAGAGAAGGAGGAGGTGGGTACAAGGGGGACCCTACAGCTGGCAGCCCCCTTCAGGTAGGAGGTCTCAAAGGTAATTTGCATTCTGAGCTTAAATCCCCAACTGATGATGGGGCCAAAAATCTCACTGACCTCCAGTGATGATCTAAGGGCTCATTCATAAGTTCCAAGGGTTATAATTATCGAGCACCTGTGAGGGTTTGTTTGCTGAGCTGCCAGCCTGGCAGAGAGTATGGCTGAACAGTCAACCACGGCAACATTTTTACTTTGCTGTTAGTCTACAACTACGGGACAGAAGTTATTCAAATTTTTTAAAAATTGTACAGCAAAAATGGAAGAGTAGGGAACTCTGGGGTTCTGTCCCTCCTAAAAACACAGAAAAATATGACAAAAAGGCCAAGCACAGTGGCTCACACCTGTAATCCCAGCACTTTGGGAGGCCAAGATGGGTGGATCTTCTGAGGTCAGGAGTGGGAGACCAGCCCAACCAATATGGTGAAACCCTGTCTCTACTAAAAATACAAAAATTAACCAGGTTTCTGCCATGTGCCTATAACCCCAGCTACTGGGAGGCTGAGGCAGGAGAATTGTTTGAACCCAGGAGGCGGAGGTTGCAGTGAGCCGAGATCACGCCATTGGACCCCAGCCTGGGCGACAGCAAGACTCTGTATCAAATAAATAAATAAATAAATAAATAAATAAATAAATAAATACAAATAAATTTTTTTAAAAATTTACAAAAAATGTCAAATCAATCTTTCAGAATGCTGGGAGATAGTCAATGGTTTGCAGCAACCAAGTGAAAGCCCAGATAGGACAGAGGCGACCAAGACCCTCGCTGCAGCCTCAACTGCCCTCCTTGGCGAGGTGGCTGCTCCCATGCCTGGGGTGAGTACTGGGCTCTAAGGAAGCAAACCAGATGGGGATCTCAGGGAATTGTGTCTGTTTTGACCCGACGAGGATTTCCCGGGTCACAGGGCTTGTCCTTGCTTTGTCTAACTCAGAGTGCTCAGGGCGGGTAGCTAAGAGGACACTGCTTCACAGAACAGCAGAAGTGAGTGAGCAAGCCTCTGCTGCTGGGAGCAAAGAGTAACAGCTGGAGCGGACAACAGACATGCCCAAGGCCTGGGAGGAAAAACAAGCCCATGACATCTCAGGGGAATAGAGGCTCTGAAAAGTTCCTTCTATTACAGTTTAGCAGTTTCTCAACAAGTAGACACGAAATTACCATAGGATCTCACAATTCTACATCTAGGTACACAGCCAGGAGAACTGCCAAGAGGTGTTCCAGCGAGAATTTGTGCACCAGTGTTCATAGCAGCCCTATCCACAATAGGTGGAAACAACCTTCGTGTCCATCCACTGATGAGAGGATTCAAAAAATGTGACATATCCAGACGAGTAAATATTAACCAGCCATAAAAAAAGAAGTACTGACACATTCTACAACATGGATGAAATCTGAAAACATCGTGCTAACCGAAGAAGCCAGAACCACATTATTGTATGATTCCATTTATATGAAATGCCCAGAATAAGCAAATCCATAGAGAAAGAAAGCAGATTGGTAGTTGCCTAGGGCTGGAGAAAAGCGGCAATGGGAAGAGACTACTTAATTTATGGGTTTTCTTCGTGGGACAATGAAAAAGGTCTTGAACCAGATGGTGATGGTTGTGCACATGGCTAGTGTGTGCCACCATCAATGCCACTGAATTGTACACTTTAAAATGGTTAATTTCATGTTGTATATATTGTAGCACAATTTTTAAAACAGTATTATATAGATTTATTGAAAATATCACACCTAATAATCAGAATAAAATTCATACAGAACGTATATTTGTATATACATTTCATGTGAATTATATATACATATTTATACATATTCCATGTGAATATGTATCAATACATTTCTTGAAAAGTATGGAATAATTCATTTTTAATAATCTTCCAATGAAAGAGGCCTTTTAAAATTACTTCATATAACCCAGAAGATATAAAAGAAAAAACTAATAACTTTGTAGCAATTTTAATTGTAAAAAGGTCTGTACAAAAAAGAACCACTCTGAGTACTTAAAAAAGAAGACAAGCAGCCAGACGTGGTGGCTTACACCTGTAATCCCAGCTCTTTGGGAGGCTGAGGTGGGTGGATGACCCAAGATCAGGAATTCGAGACCAGCCTGGCCAACACGGTGAAACCCCCTCTCTACTAAAAATACCAAAATTAGCTGGGTGTGGTGGTGCATGCCTGTAGTCCCAGCTACTCAGGAGGCTGAGGCCGGAGAATCGCTTGAACCCGGGTGGTGGAGGTTGCAGTGAGTTGAGATCATGCCACTGCCCTCTAGCCTGGGCGACAAGAGCAAGACTTCATCTCAAAACAAAACAAAAATAAAAAAGACAAGCTAGGGAACATAATTGCATTTCACATACAGAAAAATGCTAATTTTTCCAATAAATACAGCACGCTTACAAACCAACAAGCAACAGGTCAAAACAGAGTAGGAAAATGTGGGGGGGGAAGGAAGAATATACAAATGGCTTTCAAATATTTGGAAAGAAGACTTGACCTCTCTTCTAATAAGGTGATGTCAAATAAAATTATATTAAATTGCTTTTCACCTCTCTCATAGAGATCAAAAATTGGATAATGGTCAGAACAAGGATATTTGAGGAAAAAAATTGAGTAACATGGTGTGTCAGTGAGAAAGTGTGGGGATGTCATGTCTACATTGCTTCTGTGCTGCTGGTGAAGCTGCTAACCAGTCGTACCTCTATAAAAGCAGTTTGGCAAAATATATACAAATTACTAATGCATGTATTTTTTGATCTGGCAATTTTATTTCTAGGAATTAACATACAGAAATACTCTAATACATGTGAGATGACATATACACATACTTGTTATTATAATATTATTAGTAAGATCAAAATGTTGGAGACAATCATAAATATCCATCATTAAAGGACTTTTAAATAATACAGCATATCATACAATAGAATATAATGCAGCTGTAAAAAGGGTGGAAGGATTATTTGTGTGCAAATATGGAATGCACCTGAAAATATATTGCTGTTACGAGGGCAGAACAGCATGTACAGTATTTTTACCACTTATATAAAGAAGGAAGCATATGAACACGAATTGACTTACTTTGTAGAGATGTAACCTATTTCTGAAAAATATTAGAAAATTTATAGAACTGCCTGTTTCATAGGAAGGGAATTTATCAAGACAAGAGTGGAAGAATATATTATTATTTAAACTTTTGTACATTTTGCATTTGGAACTCTATGAATGTGCTACCTACTCAAAAAAATTTTAATGACTATATATATTTTATGGAATCCCCTTACAAATAATGCAAGTGTTTAACCAATGCTTGCTATTATTGGTTGCACCATGATAGACTTAATGGTGAAATCATATATAAATCAAGATATTATCAAGTAGCATTAAGTGGACCTCATTCAAAACAACTACTCCTCCATGTAAAATGTTTTGAATAATTTACCATGCTTTGATATCATTAAATACAAGACTTTTGCCTTTTACTCATCTACAATGTAGAGATAGATCACTTTTCCATTTCAGCTAACGTTGAATACCAGTTGGTTCTTGCTGAGGTACCCCGAGGGCAGGTCTGTAGGTGGGTGCGGGTGAAGTGGGTCACAGCACACTACAGCAGCTGGGGGATATGGGCTTCCCAACACCAGGGCCACTGAAGCCTGCCAGATGTGAGCTGGCACTGTTGCCTTCCTCCCCGTGCACCTGCATGGCTCTCCTCTCCTCTAACCTCCCAGAGTGCCAGCAGGACTCCAGTGGAAGTGAGCAGATCAGGACTGAAACCTGGACTCCTAAGAGCTGCTGAGAACACGTTTTCTTCCAGGCACTTCACTGGACATTTTATATAGTTAGCCATCATTTAATTTACCCAGTGACATCAACATAAGGTACATACCATTTTCCCTGTTTTTCACAGGCAAATACTTGGACTCAAGAGCAAGGAACATCCTGAAGACTTGCACAGGGAAAAGTATTGGAGCTTGGATTAAATACAGATTGACAAAAAAAAAAAAAAAAAAAAAAAAGCCAGGCTCAGAAAGAGAGGGACAAAGAAATAGAAAGGAAGTTAAAAACAAACCAGAGGAGTGAGTTCCTTCATTTCAGGGTCTAATGAGGGCTGGCAGCCACAGTCACTCTAGAATTCCCAACATGGAATTCCAAATTTTCTACAAACAATGGAAGACCTAGCATTTTAAATCTTTTATCAGCCTATATTACACTTTCATTGATAATTTTTAAAATTCTTTAGTAGCACACCAACTAACACTAAAGTAAGCCACCTGGCCGGGCGTGGTGGCATGTGCCTGTGATCCCAGCTACTTGGGAGGCTGAGACAGAAGGATTCCTTAAGCTCGGGAGGTTGAGGCTGCAGCGAGCTGTGATCTCACCACTGCACTCCAGCCTGGGTGACAGAGGGATACTATCTTAAAATAAAAATAAAAAAAATTAAGCTACTTAATTTGCAGGCGATCATGCAAAAGTAGACAGAGCAGGCTGGCCACCGGAGCCCAGGGAAGCCTGCAGACAGACTCTTGCTGGCATCATCTGCCGCTCTTCCTCTGACTGGTCCTTCCTCCTGATGTTATTTCTAATGGTCCTGTGTATTTGTGTGGAGGTCACCTCACATGTTTTCCTAGTGTAGTGAGAATACTAACCAAAGGCTGAAAAGAAATCAAATGCAATGCCAGTTGAAAGACATGAGACAGACACACAGAGAATGCCTACGTGCCTGACAGGGAGAGAAGCTCTCAGTGTGCCATGGGCCACGTGGATGCTTATCGAGGAGACCCACTAACCCAGCTAACAGATAGTGGCCCAGCAGGTCTCAGAGGAAAAGACCCTTCTGGCCCCAGGTGGCTTGGGGTCCCTCATCAGTACTCCCGTCATACCTCTCAACCAGGGCCACCACACCAGGACTTCGTGTGCAGATTGTGTCCTGTGTCTGTCTTGAAGGCATCTAAAGGCACTTGGAACTATGCCTTTTGTATCCCCAATGCTAACAAAATCTGTGGCACATTGTAAATACTTGGTGAATGAATTCCTAAAAGTTTGAATCTGGACCTTCAAGGGGAGATAATATATGGCCACGCAGTATTCAGAGGATAACCAGGCAGGAAGATCATCAAGGTCTAGAAACACGCCAAGAAGAGAGACCACGGCTTTTCAGGGCAGGCCAGGGGTGGTGTTGGTCAAAGGCACATGTGGAACTGTGTCAGGCCGAATAGATAAGCCGGCACCCAGCCAGGAAGCACCACTTCCTCCATGCCTTCTCTGGAAATGGCACCCTAATTCATTCAGGTGATAAATTATGGCCCTCACACTCGAATACTGACTGTCACTCAAGGCATTGCTGTCCAGTTCTTCCAACTCCAGAACAGTTTCAGTGATAGCAGGCAAATCCACACATAACATGTTATGTTTGATTATTCAGAGATGATCATTTAAACAGTGATGTCACTGCTATCGTTATAAGGCACACCATGGAGATGCCTGTCTTAGACACCCCTAAATTTGACCAACCTCAACTTCCAATATGCCTGAGGGCATGGAGGACATTTGAGACAGGATGCCCAAAAAATCAAAGTGAAATGTCCTCCACTATTATTCCAGGAACTTCTTTTGAAGCACCACTTGGAAAATGCAGTCTCCTCCAAGGACAGCACTCACCCTGGTGTCAGCCACATACTCCAGCTGTACCCGGGTTGAGGACCAGTGCAGACCCTCTCCCCTGCATGCCACGTTCAGAAAGGAGAGGAGGCCTTGTGTCAGGTATGACTACAAAATAACACAACTCTCAGTATCACTACAGATACAGCAACATCCAAAGTCCTCATCCCCAACGTGTTATATTCTCAAAATAACCACTTAAAATTTTGAAATTGGCGTGGCGTGGTGGCTCACATCTGTAATCCCAGCACTTTGGGAGACCGAGGCGGGCAGATCATGAGATCAAGAGATTGAGACCATCCTGGCCAACATGGTGAAACCCCATCTCTACTAAAAATATAAAAATTAGCTGGATATGGTGGCACACCCCTGTAGTCCCAGCTACTTGAAGGCTGAGGCAGGAGAATCACTTGAACCTGGGAGGCAGAGGTTGCAGTGAGCCAAGATCGCACTACTGCACTCCAGTCTGGCAACAGAGCGAGACTCCATCTCAAAAAAAAAAAAAAAAAAATGAACACATGTCATATGTCATCCTGCCCAAGCCAAAAGAAAGATGGGAGCTATTTTCTCGGCTGGTAGCATAACTGTACTATTTGCAGAGGCATGCTGAAGACTCAGTGTTAGCTCAGTGCAGCAGAAAGGACACTGACGGTGGCAAAGCTAAATGGTCTTTGGCAGGCATTCTCCAGCATTCAAATGGGTAATATTCCACAGCGTCCTTCACTAAGTCAGTTCCTGGAGGGAGGCGGAAGCAGAAGCCAGTGCTCTCGAAGTCACAGGCTCCACATGAGCCATGCTGAAGTTTAGTTTCACGGTCGAGGTTGCCAACTAGTAATTTTTAGTCATACAATTTTCTGGTTAAAATCCTCACTTCCGGCTAGGCATGGTGGCTCATGCCTGTAATCACAGCACTTTGGGAGGCAGATGTGGGCGGATCACGAGGTCAGGAGATCAAGACCACCTGGCTAACATGGTGAAACCCCATCTCTACTAAAAATACAAAAACAAAAAATTAGCCGGGCGTGGTGGTGGCGCTTGTAGTCCCAGCTACTGGAGAAGCTGAGGCAGGAGAATGGCATGAACCCAGGAGGTGGAGGTTGCAGTGAGCCAAGATCCCGCCACTGCACTCCAGCTTGGGCGACAGAGCAAGACTCTGTCTCAAAAAAGAAAAAAAAAAATCCTCACTTCCACATTTTCCCACGGTGCCCTGGGATCTTGGCTATTTGCTCAAGCATTTGAAAACATTTCTTTTTTTATTTCTTGAAAACTTTAGTTCACAAAGAAACTTGTACATGAATGCTCAGGGAAGCTTCATTTGTAATAGTAGAAAATGGGGGACAAGACGACGACTGGTTAAACAGTGGTGTGTCCACACCAGGAACATGGCTCAGCTGTGGAAAGGAATTGGCTCTGACACATACAGCAATGTGAATGGGCCTCAAGGGCATTTTACTGAGTGCAAAAATGCCTCGTGAGGTTAGATACTGTGTGGTTTTGTTTAGGTAACAGTCTCACAGGACAAAATTATAGAGATGGAGAGCAGATTAATGGTTCCAGGAGCAAGGAAGACAGGAACCTTGGTGGAGCTGTTCTGCCTCTTGACTGTCGAGGTGGCCATCCTACTCTACAGCAGTGATACAGTTACAGAAAATCAACGCACACAAATGAACTGAGACTGGAGGAACCCCAGTGACACTGGTGAGTGTATCCATTTATACACCGGTTGAGATACTGTAATATAGTGCTATGTTGGCAAGATGTTATGACTGGGGAAAACTGGGTAAAAGGCACAGGAGATCATGCTATATTATATCTGACCACTACATGTGAATCTTCAGTTATCTCAAAATTAAAAGTTTAACAACAAATTCTTTGGGAAAAATGTTTGACTAGGAATTCACCCCCACGTGTGGCCCTCCTTCTTATGGAGTAGCTGCCCTCTCTGTTGTTGTTAGAATCGCCTATTAATGTTTAATCAGTCAAGAGTATCCAACTGCAGGCCAGCCTGACTCCAACATGGGCTGGGCCAGCGGTCCTGAGCCAGCACCCTCCACTGCAGGGCCCCCTCTGCCTGCTGTGAAAGCTGAATGTCCACCTTCTCCACACCCAGCCCACTGTGCTGGTGTGCTAGGATACACTGGTCAGCACCCGTGATTGTGCAGGTTTTTATTTATGGGTATGGATTTATCTTCATATGTTAATAAAGGCTTTCCATTTTATTCAAATGCTTACGAGACCCTTTGTTTTCAGATAAATTTATTCTTATTAACACAAGAATTATATCAATATTACTTATTTACTTCCTCATTTCCCAAATAGTTTTTATGCCTCCAGAGTACATCGTATACAACAGATGCTCAATGATGGTCCAGTTGAATTCTGTTAAATTCAGGATGCAGTGGAGACACCTCAGTAAAGGCAGAGAGACGCTTACCAGAGTGGGGCTGCACACCCTGTGCTTCTTTCGAGCCCACTCAGTCTACGCATCACTAAAAATATGTCCTGGTGAAATTTATATCTGCAGCCCAAACCTCCCCCTGGACACCAGATCCACATGTTCAATTTGGCCACCCAGGGTTTCACATGGATATCCACAGACATCTCCAGTGTAGCCACTTCAAATGGAGTCCGAATCCCCTGAGCCTGCTCCCCTCCCACCTGGCTCAGCAGCACCCCCATCCCAGCTGCTCAAGCCCCAAACCTCAGAGCCATCCTTGATTCATTTTCTTCTTGTATTCCAGGTCCATTCCATCAGCAAATTCTGTTGATGATTATGTCCAGAAAATCTCCATAATTGCACTGCTTCCCACCATGTCTACCAACAGCCCCTGGGCAGGACCCTAGCACGGCTCCCCCCTCTCACAGCAAGCCCTAGTGGCTGTTGGGGAGATGGCCCAGTCTGGCCAGGCTTTAGTCATCTTCTCCCACAGGGACAGAGCTATGACCAGCAGCCAGCATGGGGACTTGGCATCCTAGCCCAAGCGTAGCAAGCTTAGGCTTAGGCTTAAGCTCAAGCTTAGCTTGAGGGCCACCTCTTAGCCTGCTGGGTGCTCTAAGCCACCTATGAAGGGCTGCCTGGACTATACTTCTCATGGTGCCAAGCTTCCAGGAGAGTCACCCCATCCACCCAGCCAATGGCTGGTCACTCTCCAGGAGCAGAGCCACCCAGCTGGCCAGTCCTCCCTGAGGGGGCAGGCCCATCCCAAAGCAGCAGGACTGTCCTGCCCCTGCCCGTACATGTTGCTGATCCCCAGAATCCATGGGGAAACAAATGTGTTGCTGTATGTCACTAAGGTGAGCAGGAACTTGACAGCCTTCCCCTTCCAGGTCTGCCCCGATGGTCCACTCTAGACCCAGTTGACAGAGGGGACCATCATGGGGGAGAAGAGGTCAGAGGGCCAGGGCTGGCATGCAGAGGAGGCCACCCTACACCATAGCTTTCACTCTCAGTGACATCAGCTTCCATGGGAGGGTGTGCAGAAGATAAGGGACAGGGCTTACTGAGGTTTTAAAATGATGGCTGTGTTGAGTAGACACCAGCTTGGCAACCGAAGCAAGAACCACAATAATTCCCCCTTCCGTTGTGTTCAATAGTGAACGTGGGCTAGAGTGTCCCTTGGGAATTCTCCATATGACCTCATGGGTACATGCCATCAACTTCAACGTTTGTCATTATGACTCAACAGAGGCTGTCTGTGATTCATTCCATGTGCTGGAGGCAGGGAGTCAGTGTGGGCTCCTAGGATAAAACACCTATCCCTGCTTTTGGATACCCCATCAAACCCATGTTGCTGTGTGACCAGGGGTCGGCCTGCTGGATGACGAATCTTGAGGTCTCGCTCAGAAGACAGCAGCATGTGAGAGGCCCTCAGAATCCTGACGCTGCCTGGGTGATAATGTGTATTAGTCGGCAGGCACAAGTTGTTCTTAAGTCTTTAACTGCAACAGAGCTCTCACCGTTGTCATCATCCTGGTTATGCAATCTTGGTGATCACTGCTGATGAAGCAGGTGGACCTGGATGGAAGCCAGAACCCTCTGTGCCCCCCAGATGACCGATGGCCATGCTCCCCAGTCTCCTTCCCTGGACTCTGCCACTTGCAAACCCACCACAGTGTCAGGACACAGGGCAGCCAATACAGATGGGACCGCTCAGGAAACCACAGCCAGGCATAGTTGATGGGGCGGCTCAGCGGGTAGGGCAGGTGCAGGCCACGGACACTCAGCAAGGGCCTGCAGGGAGCCTGCAGAGCCCGGAAGTGCCTCTCCACTCTGCAGAGCAGCAGCTTGCGGCCTCCTCCAAACACCATGCGCAGTTCTGCAGCTCTTGGCCCTTGTCTCATATTATGTTGCTGAAAAATAGAAGGAAAATTCTGCAGGGTCTGACGCTGACCCTGAACAGGATGCGTGGGAGTAGGTCTTGCACAGCGGTCTGTGTGGAAGGGTCGAGTCATAAGAAGGTCATGCACTCAAAATAACGAGATGGATGTCGCCTGGAGGAGAGTCCCTTCCTGCCTACATCCACAGCGGTCGTCCTTTGCTGTGATGGGCATATTCGAATCAACATAAAAATAAATGGCAAAGAATGTAGGTTTCTCAGACAATCTGCTCCATACAAACACAAATATTTTGTGGCTATAAGGATGCTTCATTTACTCCCAATGGGATCATTTCACCCTCCACCCTTGCATGTTCACATTCATATGCCCTCACTTCAGGCATAAGAAATAGTCCTTATCAAGTAAGCTTAAATAGTCAGAGGCTGGGAGAGAGATATCTGGGGAATGGACTCTGAAAGGGAACAAGAAAGAGGATTTGTTCTGAAGACAGGACATACAGAGCACTTGTGGAAAGGAGCCCTGGCCACAGAAAAGACCCCTGGGATGAATGTGTCATAGAGTGGGCAGAGCTCATTACCACAGGTACCCTGTAAGGAGAGGATTTTTGGGGACCAGTCTGAAGCCCACACAGCTTGGGTCCAGCCACTGAAGGCCTCTCCAGCTCAGTTTCCTCACCTGCAGCTGAGACAAACAATAAAAACCCCTTGTGGTGCTGGCGGAGGATTCAGTGAGCTCACTCAGGTAGAGTCCAAGCTTAGCTGCTCTCGTCATGGTTAAATCTAGTATCTTGCCATGGCTAGATACTAGCAGAATGCCTGGACCCATTCCTTGGCTCCCTGAATGCTTCTCCTGGGGTCAGAAGTCAGGGCAGGCAGAGCACATGCTGGACAGGCTCAGACAACACCAGCTTGGCAACCGAAGCAAGAACCACAATAATTCCCCCTTCCGTTGTGTTCAATAGTGAACGTGGGCTAGAGTGTCCCTTGGGAATTCTCCATATGACCTCATGGGTACATGCCATCAACTTCAACGTTTGTCATTATGACTCAACAGAGGCTGTCTGTGATTCATTCCATGTGCTGGAGGCAGGGAGTCAGTGTGGGCTCCTAGGATAAAACACCTATCCCTGCTTTTGGATACCCCATCAAACCCATGTTGCTGTGTGACCTTGGGCAGCACAGCTAACCTTCCCATGCTGAGTCATCTCTGTGGTTAAAAGCAGCGCCATAATCAAGAACAGATGCAATCGTAGGTCTAAGCTATCCTAAAGAAGTAAATCACACACAACATGCTATGCTCTCAGTTCCCTCTACTTCAATAGTGATGTTTTGGGAACTTCTCAACTAGCCACAAGTTTGTATAACCTCTCCTCTGCCAGTTCTAATAGAGAAAAATGCTTGAGGTTTTACGGAGCAGTTATGTTCACATAAAAACATCAAATTTTGTATTGTAATATGTGAAATAAATCCTGCTCAATTTTCATCACTAATGATGATAGAAGGAAACACTATTTGAAAGCAGGCAATTATGTACCTATAATTGCAAACAGTATAGTCATTGTTGCGGGGATCAAGTACAGATAATCTCTAAGGAAGGTTAAACAGCATCATTTTTTCTGGTTGACTTCCTCATTCATTAGCAGTTATTGAACTTTGAGTCCAATTTCTAGACTCCATGCCCTGTTGGTTCCCCAGTCCTACAAAGCCCATTAATTCAGGCACTCACCAAATGGTGATTAGTATGCCTAGGTGACAAGTACTTGTTTACGTATTTGGCACGCAGTCATGAGCCCAGCAGGCTGAAACTACTCAGAGCTTGCACAGTCAGCTGGTGAAAGAGAAGGAGAAGTGTTACAACAGCAAGACCCATGGTGGCGCAAACACAGGACTCCATCAGAACCCATGGGAGCAACCCAATCTCAGGGCCCAGTGTTCCCAGAACAAGCAATACGTCAGCCCTGAACAGTTAGTAGGGCAAAAAATAGGAACAGTATTTCAAGCAGAGGGAACAACAAATGTAAACCCACAGAGTAAATGACAGCATGGTGTGTTTAGGGAAGCACGCAGGGTGTGAAGGTATGTGGTGAGAAGGAAGGGCAGAGAGTTCAGCCAAGCTCAGAATCTTGGGCTTTATCTGGAAGGTAGTGGGAGTCACTGATACAGGTGTGGGAAAACCATGAAGTGTGGCATCCAGGAAACCAAGGGAAGAGGAGTTGTAAAGCAGAGAGATATCTACTGCTCACGGCCATAGGGAGGCCACAGGAAGGCCTCCTTCTCCCTCTTGGAGGGTGGTGATGGTAAGTAACTCTGGCTGTGATAATGAACCTCAAAGTATCAGTGACTCGACACAATGAAAACTTGCTTCTCACTTGCACAAAGTCCTCTGTAGACATCCCTGCTGAGTTGCAGTCATCCACATGGTCACTCAGGGACTGCATCTTCCATCCAGTGGCTTGGCCTCCTCCAGCTCCTCTCCACTGGGCCAGCAGATGGGGAAGGGATTAAGAGATGGAGGCATTTATGGACTGGACTTGGACATGGCATGCATCCTTCTACCTATATCCCATTAGCCAGAACTCAGTCACATGGCCACAAGCAAGACAGGCAGTATCACCTAGCTATGTGCCTGTGATGGAAAAGGAAACAGATTTTGGTTAACCTTTACAACTTCTGTTGCAAGGACTGATAAGAAAGATCCTTCCCATGTAGTAACAAAAGGTAGTTATTGACTGTATCAGTTAGCAGTTGCTGCCCAACAAACCACCCTAAAAATGTTGTGATTTGAAAAATCAATGATGTATTGTTTGTCACGGGCTATGGGTTGGCCTGGAAGCTCTGCTGATCCGGAAAGGGCTCAGCTGGTGTCCTCCAGCCTCATTCATGAGTTGGTCCTTTGTGTAGGTCAGCTGGGGCTTGACAGTTGAGAGTGGCTGGGCTCCACAAAAACTCATTCTCCAGCATGTTAGCCCAGACACTTCTCATAGCAGTGGTAGAGTTCCAAAATAAAGACAGGATGCATGCAAGACCTCTTGGGGACTAGCCTTGGAGCCAGCACGTTCTATCACATTCTATTGGTCAAAGCAAGTCACTAGACTGTGCAGCCCCAGGGAAATAGATCAGCCTCGAATGGAAAAATTGCAAAGTCACATTACAAATGGTATGGATATCTTTGTAGGAAGGAAGGGAGAATTGGGGTTATTTTTTGCTATCCATCTCCCAGAGAGACAGTGGCCAGAGGACTGTGTGTGGGATGATGAGGTGTGGGCTGTTGAGTGGAAGCTCCGAGCTAGGAGGGGAACCTGAACAAGCTGCAGTCACAGCTAGGATCACTGCGTGGAGTAACCACCTTGTAGGGAATGGGAGGGGAAGGCAAAATAAAAGAACAGAGGTTGAAAGAGAAAGAAAAAGTAAAGTGAGAGCAGTAGAGATGATACACTGGAAAAATCTGCATAGTTTAGAAGCAAAAACTGGAAAAATTAAAAACAAAAACAGAAGTACCATTGTGGCCACTACTCCACAGATGTCCAAACAGAGATAAACTATTATTGGCCTGGTTAAAGAGGGATACAGAAGAATAGAATAGAAATATGTATACATACATATACACAATAAATAAGGCTGCTATGAGACTGCTGTTCAGTCCCATATTTCTGTGCAGTCAGGGACAACCTTAATAAGAGAACATCTGGACTAGACAGGACCATTCTGATTTAAACAAAGCTGTATTGAGCATTGCTACAGGAGTAGTCGATGTGCCCCTGTTCATTGAGGAGCCTCTGCATGCTAGGCGATGTGCTAGATGCTACAGCACCTGTCCCTGAAGACAGGGACTGTACTCTGCCTTCGGGAGCCCATAATCCTTGTCACTCCCTACCTCTGCAAACCAGCAAAGAAGGAAAGGTATGAGCGGCATTGTGATTGTCCAGCATCCTTAGAGCCCCCACCAGGGTTGTTTCAAACATTCCCCTTTGGATGACTTGGACTCACCAGCCTTTCCGGTGTTGTCCGTGGGCCAAGGGTGGGCACAGCGCCCAAGTCCTGGTAGCTATGAATGGAGCTCCCATGAGCCACAGCCCTCGTATCCTGAAAGATAGGGATACCTACAGCCCTCGAGTTCTCCAGACTCCCCACGCTAATCTGAACGTTTCTAAAGCTATGCACCTGAGGTAGGCCTTAAGCTCTTAGAAAGAACAGGCATAAGCTGGGCACAGTGACTCACACCTGTAATCCCAGCATTTTCGGAGGCCAAGGCTGGCAGATCACCTGAGGTCAGGCGTTCAAAACCAGCCTGGCCAACATGGTGAAACCCTGTCTCTACCAAAAATACAAAAATTAGCCATGCGTGGTGGTGTGCGTCTGTAATCCCAGACAATCGGGAGGCTGAGGCAGGAGAATGGCTCAAACCTGGGAGGCAGAGCTTGCAGTGAGCCAAGATCACACCACTGCACTCCAGCCTGGGCGAAAGAGTGAGATTCTGTCTAAAAAAAAAAAAGAACTGACACAGGCTCTACCTTCTTTCTATAGACCTCTGTGCTAAAAGCAGTGGGGCCCTGGGCTCTCTGACCTCTCAGTCAATGCCCTCCTTTTCTTTGGAGCAGCACCACCATGGTGGCATCTTCTTTATGCTGGTGGGTGACACTCTATGCTCTGAAGCACCCATACTTGATATGCTAAGGAATTTAGAAAGTGTGTTTGTGTGTGCGCGTGTGTGTGTTCTCTCTCCTGTCTGTGCAAAGTTTTGCTTTCCAGCACATTAAGTTGCCAAACCAAGAGTGAATTTGAATTTCAAAATGAGAAATCTTTGTTGTTCAGTAGATATCTGCCCTTTTCCGGTAGAACCAAAACCAGAAGCCTGTAGGACACAAGATGAAGATGATATAACAATATGTCTGCAAGTATACCCCCATTGCAAAACTCCAGTTTCTATTACCACCACTAGTAGTAGCATAATGCTGCTTCCCAATAATAGTAATAATGACAAACATGTTTACGTGGCAAAGCCTTCTTTGAGTGGAATGGTAGGAGAGAGAAAGGGCATTATTTGAATTACTATCCCTCCAGCTTAGACTTGGACTTTCTGCTATTTTTGCTATATTTCCCAATTTCTCGAAGCAAAAAATGTCCCTGGTCATTCATTCGTTCAGCACATTTTTACTGAATGCCTACAGTTCACCAGCCAATATGCTAGGAACCAGGTGTATGGTGGCAAAGGAGGCAGACATGATGCGCATTATCTAGAAGGTCAGACAGGCAGAGGGACCATCACACAGACAGCCCTCTCGGCATTCCCTATGTAGCTCCTCCTCCACCATGGCACCACAGGTTTATGCAGCATTTCCTACAGAAGTCCTAATGGAGCATGCCATATTCACACAAGCATCGCTAGCACCACATGCAAGTCTTAAGTGGGCTTGAGCCCACTCTCATCCATTGCTTATCTGTAGCTGCAGGAGTCTGAACTGCTGTGAACAACTGCAAAGGTCCAGGAACTACTCGCTCCTCTGAAAAAGAGGCAAGCAATCATTGGAACTTACCTACAGAGGGCCTAGTCCTACATTTCCCTTAAAAATCATCCTCCATTAAAGGATCTGATCATCAAACAGCCAGCAGAGTCCACACAGCAGCACCAGGGGGCTGGAAATGCTCCTGACTCTGCTTCCCTACAACACCTCCTCAGAAACAAGACTGGAGCAGGGATAAAATGTCCAGTCTTTAGATGGGGGTTTGAGGTCACGAATTTTAAAATTTTAATTCACACTACATAGCTGAGCATTTCTGGAAAGAGAGAATACCTCAAAGCTACTTTCCTCTATAGCTCCATTCTCCAAGAAAGAAAACCTAAAAGCTATGCTCTTCCATTCATCAAATAGTTCCCCACTAGCTACTGACTACCCAATGAGAAAGTCACAAAGATGATCATTTTGTAAAGTCTTCCTTGGGCCAAACATTGAAGCAAAATGTTGTTGTAAGAACACATTATGTAGAAATGAAATTTCAAGAAGTAATCAAATAAAAAAAATTCTCTAGACAATATCTAGGTTTTGTTTTGCTTTGACGTTTTGGTTTTCGATGTTTAATTTTTGTGTATGGAGGGAAGAACAAAGTTTTTTTTTTTTTTTTTTTAGACGGAGTTTTGCTCTCCTTGCCCAAGCTAAGAGTGCAGTGGCTGCAATCTCGGCTCACTGCAACCACTGCCTTCCAGTTTCAAGAGATTCTCCTGGCCAGGCGCAGTGGCTCAAGCCTGTAATCCCAGCACTTTGGGAGACCGCAACGGGCGGATCACGAGGTCAGGAGATCGAGACCATCCTGGCTAACACAGTGAAACTCCGTCTCTACTAAAAAATACAAAAAACTAGCCGGGCCAGGGGGCGGGCGCCTGTAGTCCCAGCTGCTCAGGAGGCTGAGGCAGGAGAATGGCGTAAACCCAGAAGGCGGAGCTTGCAGTGAGCCGAGATCACTCCACTTCACTCCAGCCTGGGCGACAGAGCAAGACTCCGTCTCAAAAAAAAAAAAGAGAGAGATTCTCCTGCCTCAGCCTCCCAAGTAGCTGGGATTACAGGCGCCCACCACCACGCCCAGCTAATTTTTTTTGTATATTTAGTAGAGAAGGGGTTTCACCATGTTGGTCAGGCTGGTCTTGAACTGCTGACCTCGTGATCCACCCGCCTAGGCCTCCCAAAGTGCTGGGATTACAGGCGTGAACCACCGCACCTTGCAAGAAAAGCAAAGATTTAATCTTACCAATCAAATTAGGAAAAACCAAAAAGGTAGCAAACAGATAGGAACAGAGGAAGCCGCGGTTAGCAATGCATCTGTCTGGAGAGGCAAATGTAAGGGCTTCCTAAAGAGAGCCCATGGGGAAGGAGAAGAAAGCAAATCTCTGACAATGGAGATGAATGCTTTGAACTAAGAGAGGGCCATGGTGTTCTTAACCACAGATGATCATTTTTAAGCTCCATGTGAATAGATGTTGTTTTGAGAAGATTCAAGAGAAGGCCAAACTAGACAACGCTTCAGCCATTAGCTGAAGGATGAAACTCCAGTCTGTAAGGTGGCTGCCCGCAGATTCAGGAGCTCCTGAATGCTGATATTGGCATTTACTTCTCTCAGAAGGAGCAAAACACTTTACAGAAATGTCATTAATGTTCATGAAAACCCCGTGAGGAGCTGCAGGCACAGAAGGAAACTGTGTTAACCACTGTGTGGGAGAGGCGACGAGGCCAGGGTCTTACCCAGGCAGCTCACTTTCCAGCTCCTGATCATACGTAAACCCAAGCACATTTTGAATGTCTGAATGTACAGAGTCTTTCATAAAGTGAACTAGATCTGGCTTGGTTTTTGTTTTGTGGTGCTTTTGTGTTTTAACAAGTTTAGTAATTTAGTAATGCAGTCCTATAAAGCATAAATCTTTTCTCTTAGGAGGAAGTACAGCCCAGTCCATTCACATCTTTACCAGCTCCAGGTCTGAAAATGGACAATCCTTGGATGATGCCTTGAAGACAAAACCAACAAGATGCGTTTTCAATTTGTGTCTTTTAATCCAAAGATGATGATTAGGTTTTACATTGAGAGAAGCTATTTCTTTTTTAATTTAAGTAGTTTGAAAAACTGAAGTAGACTAAATGGGTCTGAGTGTAATTAAAGTTATAAGCACAGAGAAAAATATGAAGTTTTATTAACTGTGAAAGGAATGTGGGTCTTTAGCTGCCCAGCCAGTTCACAAAGACAAAGGAGATCCGTTTGTAGGGTTAAATAAACACAATACTTTATATTGTAGTTCAAATGCATCCATTTGCAACCAGACTCAGAGGCAAAAATTGGTTTACCAGACTCAACCTCTCCAGGGACAGCAATAAGCCCTGTGCAGAGCTGCAACCAGCAGGCAACAAGCACCACTGAGGCGCAGCTCCCACTGCCGTGCCCTGTGGGCTGTGCCCCAAACCTCAGAAGGTCTTGCTGGTTATTTTTTCACCTTGATGCATGTCGAGTGCATGATGCACTCGGCCGTCCTACACATTGGGTTGGATTTTAGTAACCAGTTTATCAGAAATATAGAGCTGAAGAATGTGTTTAGGCAAAAAGGAAAGCTCACAGGAAGGCAATGTGGAGAACAGCATGCGGAGAAGAGGCCAGTCAGGCAAGGACTGGGCAGGGAAGGGCGGGAGGACAAGAGTCCGTTGATAGCACCGCTTTCCACGGATTAATTCTTCTTAAAAATCTAAGCAGATGCACTCGGGGCCAATGTTCCAGGCTGAGATCAGCAGCTCTGTGCATCTGAAGCAGGACAAGAGGCCAGGGAGAGGCTGCCGGGCCTGAGCCCCAGGAGCCAAGAAGACCTGCACAGCCAACTTCCCTCTTCAAGTATCATTTGGCCAACGAGGAGCTTGTTAATTGGTGCCAATTATTGGTTTGCCAGCAACTCCCACAGATTAATATTTCAGGAGTTAGAAACCCAGCTGAGCGTGAAAACAGCATCAACTCGGAGCTAGGAATCACATTTCAAAACTGCAGGGAAAAAAGCAAGCAAAAGAGATTGTTTCTTGAGAAAAGAGGAAGAGACTCATTCATCTCACGAATACTCAGGACTCTGGAAGCCTGAATCAGCTCCCCAGACACAAAAACATGGCATGCGTCTACACAGATTAGATTGTATGGCTCTGCAAGTAGAGGAATGTCCCACCACGGCCCAAGTATCTCAGCTTTTCTCCAGCAAAACGGGACACGCTTAAACTTCCTTTGGTTAAAAAGTGCTCTTCAAGAATGTGTTTCTGAAACTCATAAAATGACTTGAAACTCTACAATGCATTCCTTACAAGATGAGAGAGAACTTCATTCACCAGAGTCCACTTGCTCGCTGCTCACAGCTAAGGCACAGGCAGGAATTACTTCCTCCCCACCCCAGCCCCCTGTGTTTTGTTGTCTGAGGGGGTCCCAGAAAGGGCACCCTGTGAGGCTGAGGCCGCAGGGCAGTGGGGGGCCTGGCTGCCATCACACCATCTTCAGCAAATAGCCCAGGCCCCGGGAGGGCTGGCCTTCCCCAGTTCCCAGCAGGGCCAGACTCCTTCCTGACCCTCCCAGAACCACAGGGGCCCGCAATCCCACCGTCCTGGGGATCCCCACCATTCCCCCTGGCTCACCCCATCCCTGGCTCCCACCCGGACCCCGCCCAGATCTCCACAAACTCTTCCCCAGACCCTCAGCTCCAGGCCAGACCCAGGCTTCCCTCGCCCCCCTACCACCCAGTCCCCATTCACCCCCGCTCCTCCCACATCCATCCCAACTTCCTCCCCCACCGGCCTCCCACTCTTGGCTCCCGCTCGCCCCCCTCTGCGGCGCCCCCTCCCTCCCCTCCCCGGAGCGCTCCCTGCCTGCCTATCATCTTGCTCTAATTGTTTCCAGATTCGTGTGGGAGGTCAGGGCCCGGGAGTGCTGCTTCATGCCAAGTTTATAAACAGAGCAGTGTTTCCAGATGGCCGCTGGCTCCAGCCTGGCGAGCAGGTTGATTGGGACCAGAATAACAACAGGTGGAGAGCAGACAATGAGTTCCTTGACACTTAGTTACTCCCTGGGCTTTTTCTTCCCCTTCCAGCCCTGCCTCCATCTGCCTTAGCCACCACCAGCGGCTTTCCAAAGCGCTCAAATGAGCAGGGGGGCGGTGGAATGCGAGAGAAAGCAAGTCATGTCCCTCCCAAGGGTGGCAAGGGGCGCCTGGCGAGGCTGCATCCCCAGGCTGAGAGGGGGCCTGGACTGCGGGGACCGCCCAGCTGTGAAGGGGCTGTGTTCTGTCAGCAGAAGACCCATGTGGTGCCAAGGGGAAGAGGACACGGAGGGCCCCTCGTAGGGACTCCCTGAGTCCTGCTGGGAGCCGGCAGGAGCCCCGGCACAGAACGTGGAGCGGTTCCTGGTGAAACAAAGATTCCGGGAAGTGTCTAATGGTTCTCTGAACTGGCATTGACCACGAGGCCCAAATCCCATTAAGACAGTCCAGGGGTTGAAATAGAAGCAAATCCGCTAGAGCATCTGCATGCTTCCAAATAGGCCCGCGGAGCCCGCCCTGCAGACCTCGCTCCCACAGCCTCATCCCGGCCAGCGCGGGCCGGGCTGGGCGCCTGAGGAAGAACAGCCCCCGGCCAACCGCTTTATGAAGTGCAACGAAGGGTTTCAGTAAACAGCAGCAGAGGCACCAGATGCCTCTAGTTAAACATGGAATTGTACAGCAAGCCCTGCACTGATTGAGAAACCACCCCACAGACGCACACAGGCGGGAGTAAATTACAAGTCACCCTGTCCTGTCCGGCGAGCTGTACCAAGTGCCCGGAGCCCGGGCTGGCGACAGCAGAACCCCTGGCAGCGTGCCTGTGAGATCATGCACAGCCCGGGCAGGGCAGCCTCGAGGGGGATGATGCAGCCGCCTAGGGCCAGGCCGGCCCTGCACTGGGAAGGATGACCATGGCACCGTCCTTCAAACCCCTGACCTACAAAAAGAGTGGTAGAAGAAAGTGCCTGTGAAAATAAAGCATATAAATATCCAAAGTATGTGTGAAGGGCCTTCCAGTTAAGGCTAGAGTATGTCTGTGAGTCCTTTGAATCTGAGTTTCTACTTATAAAATGTAACTGGACACTCTGGCTTTGAAGACTGGGGATCCAGGACCAGGGCTGTGCGATTTATCTGAACTAACAGCCGTTACAGCCTGGGCGCTGGACGCCTCCCCCGGCTCGCCCATCCTGGATACCTGACTCACTGCAATCCATGGCATCCCTGCATTTTAAAACACATTGTGTTTAAAGTGTGCCACTGATGCCTGTGTTTCATAGCAAAATGCAGGCTATCTAACCTACTGGCCTAAACTGTTACACTTAGTTGGTATAGCATCTTTTCATAGAGATAATATAAATTCATGTTTGTTTAATTATCTTCTCTTGTATTTTCTACACAGCATTCACTTATGGAGGTTTGATCTGAGAAACTCCATGTATTATATAAGGAATTATTAAGAAAAACAAATCATGCCTTAAAACAAAGAGCAACAAAATGAGTGCTAAGGAATAAATTCGTGACTAGGGCAATGAATGGGGAGCCAGCGGGGAGAGGAGCCTGTGCAGAGGACTGAGCGTTCTGCGGAATCATCTCACGTTCCAGCCCCAGAAAGTCACCTAGTGAAGTCAGCTCCCCTGAGAGGATGTTTACCTCTAGAGGAGCATCTGTGAAGGATGCGCTGGAAATTTCATGGAGAGATATCATTGCTGATGACAGGTGCCCTGTGCAAAATCATAGCTCCCACCATACTTAGACATATAAGAAAGAACTGCATTTGTCTAGAAATATAAGAAAGAACTGCATTTGTCATAACGAATAAGTGCTGGCACAGAATCACTCATGCACTTGGGAACAAGCTCTCCCCAGAAATGAAGCGCCAACAGCTGAAGAGATTCCACCAGCCGCTGCCCTCACTCGTTTAAGTGCCTGGTGACATTACCCTGCGGCTGCAGAAGCCACGGCACAGTCTTCCAGCATGGCCACGCCTGTCATGCAGAAGAACTTTTTTCCATTTGTGACTGACCATGAAATTTTGGTCCCAACCACAAAGCACTGAGACACACCATTGTGGCATCCACTGAATCTACTGGAACAGGGACACAAAATTTGTTCCTACAAACTGCAAATGCCAGGTTAAAGGGAAAGCGACTTTTATAGCGTAAGTGCTTAACGCTCCTCTCTCCACACTTAGTGTAGAGAGTGGAATTTGTCTTGGCTCTCTGATCTACACAATTACAAATATGTAGCCAAAAAACTGATCTAATGCTAACATTTAGTCAAAATGTTATCAATGGCACAGCATTTCCTGAATTCATTGATAAATGAAAACAGAATTTTAGGATTAGAAGTGTGGAATCATATGGGAGCTCTGGCTGTACCACGTGCCAATTTTTGAATTCCTTTTGAAGGTCAAGATGCAAAACCTAAAACATAGGAAAAGGAACATTTTCATCAGAAAATTTTATTTTTTAATTTGGGATTAATTGCACCTTTGCAAATAGAGACCAAAGAATTTCAGCAAACACAATGCATTTGTTATTTTATATACTGGTGCGCTTAGGCAGAAAAATGAATCAGTAAAGCAGGGATGCTGAGGTCAAGGTGTACAGAGGGCTTTAAATCACGGGTATTTACAAGCAGTGCTATCCTACAAAGCATGCATAAACCCTTCCTGAAAAGAAACTTGTTTAGAAGCTAGCACACTGCTCTTGATGTTAACCAGCCAAGTTATCCTTATGTAATGCTTAAAACACTTCTAACCAGAATTAAGGGATTTTTCCCCCTTAAACTTGGCAAGCAACTGAAAAGACTATTGTGGAGGAGATAAGAAATGCCATTTGCCATCCTGAAAGAGCACAAGTAAGCCATCCATGGTGACTTCACCCAAATTCTCTCCCATTGGAGTATTTGTTAGGGCCAACTTTAGATTTTAGGGATTCATAGTCAGAGGTTTCAAGATGTAGATGATAATTACATGGTTTGTACCGCTTTTTTCTGGAAATTAACCCCTCCCAGCCATCCCATCCTGTCCTGCTGCTTTGCCAAAAGCCCATCCCCATTCATGCAATGTTCTCACAGACAGAAGTCGGCACTGGCGGCCCCCTCCACTGGCTGCTGTAGCTGACACTGAGTCCACCATCAGCCCTGCCCACATGGGTGCAACCGGCGTGTAAAAATAGGAGGCATTACTAGAACCAGGTTTGCCATCTTGTGTGCCTTCTCCCCTAACTCAGAACACAATCACCAGAAGACTAGACAACCTCTCTCCAAACCAGTCTTAATCCAGTTAGGAACTCCAATTAACACCAGTTGGTGTTCCCTGCATAAGGAAACAAAGCAATTATGGGCCTCATGCTGTGCCTAAGAAAATGGCAAAGCTCATCAAATTGATACTCCCAATACAGCCAAATTGGCAGGTTTACCCAAACAAACCCTACAGGGCGGTTTTGGGGTTGCCGGCCAGACTGTTTCAGCATTACTTCTTTGTAAATGACTTTTACTCTAACTGTAATTTCAGGTATTTTGTTCAGGACCAGAGTTTCTCGTTTATCTTACCCTCCAAATACGCTTCAATGGCAGCATGGGTAAATTTGTAGCATGTTTCAAAGCTTTAACTGGGGCAGTGAAAGTGGAAATGCAACCGAAAGCGACATTCGTGAACATGCAGTACTTTCAGCTTGTGCCCAAAAAGGCTGGGGAGCTGAGACAAGGCCTTCAGTAAACACCCATCTGACAATGACTAGAACAATCACAGAGAGATTCAGATGCACCTGAATGAGTCTCGTAAATTAATAAACAATATTTGCAGGCTTCTGATTCAGCAACCTTGAGCTGAGTCATTGAATACCTTTTAATTTTACTCAGTTATGCTGCCTTTGAGGCAACTATGGGATGTTAAAAGCAGCAGAGAAGGTGGCTCTGACATCACGCATTTGGTGATAAAACAGATGTTGCTCTTAACAACATACCTCTTGTGTGCTATTTGTTTAACTGAATTTAAAGTTTTGAGGATGACAGTGCATTACAAGGTTAGTGCAGGATCTCTGTTGTTTAACATTGTAAACTAAGGATGTGGCCAGACACTAAATCTAATCTACTGGGGAGAGTTAATATCTTTACTCTGCAAGTAAAGCAAACAGGCTCCTGTTCACAAGGGCTCTGACTATACAGAGAAGGAGTGACACCCACCGCAGCTGACCTGGGCTTTCTCTGACCCGGAGTCTCTGCCTGTGACTATCAGAGCTTTGGCCATTTACTCAAATTAATAAGAATGTATTCATGATTATGAAGAACTTGTAAGTTCTAAAAAAAAGAATCTATCAACTGTCATTTTGTTTTACTGTGAATTCGTTTCACAACACAAAAAGATCTCCTGAAACCTGAAATGAAGGCTCTTACTCCACAGAATTGCTGAAGAATGGCCTGCATCGGCAGAGGGCAATGATAACCTGGAGATGAATGAATTTTTTAAAATAAAATTAATTCCATTGCAAAGCAGAGAGAGCTACCCAAGCCAAAACATTCAGATGATATCATATGAGATATTATTTGGAAGAAAAATAGACTTCCCTTTGCATTTTTTTCTGAGATAGAGTCTTGCTTTGTTGCCCAGGCTGGAGTGTAGTGGCACAATCTCGGCTCACTGCAACCTCCGCCTCCTAGGTTCCAGTTCCTCTCATGCCTCAGCCACCCAAGTATCTGGGATTACAGGTGCGCACCACTACGCATGGCTAATTTTTGTATTTTTAGTAGAGACGGGGTTTTGCCATGTTGGCCAGGCTGGCCTTGAACTCCTGACCTCAAGAGATCTGCCTGCCTCGGCCTCCCAAATTGCTGGGATTACGGGCATGAACCACCATATTCAGACTTCCCTTTGTATTTTTAAAAGAATTCTTATTTTCATTCAATGTTGTGTGGCTTCTGTAACCTATGATGTTTTCAAACAAAAAAGATCTTATTTTCGTTGGATGGATGCTGATTTCAGCACTGCTTTTTAACATCACAGGTGATTTACTCTGATGCTAGGCCAGCCCCTTATCCTTGTGTCTGGAGCCCAGCGATAACTCACTGGCCTTACCCCATCTCCAGATCCCTTCCATGCTGCCCCTCCCAACAGCCCAAGGTGGTCAAAGGCACTGGCCCCAGCAGAGCCACACAGGGTGAGAAGCACTGTTTGTCCTGAAATGCTGAAAAGTCCACATCTGATTCAGTTAAACTTTCTCTCAAGGCATCATCCCCTCTAAGAGACAAATAAATGAATTGTAAATAATACAATTAAAATCTGTCATAACACTGAAATACATCCCTGCTACAGTTGAACAAAGTTATTTTATTTGGAAAGGACCAAAAGTTACTGCTGTCCCACTTGCTTCTGATAAAGATTCTTAAATATCCAAAAGTAGACCTCTCCAGACGCAAACGACTCTGTCTGACAGCTTTGAAGAGAGCAGTGGATCTCCCAACACGGAGGCTGAGATCTGAGAAGGGACAGACTGCCTGCTCAAGCGGGTTCCTGACCCCTGAGTAGCCTAACTGGGAGACATCCCCCACCAGGGGCAGTCTGACACCCCACACCTCACACGGTGGAATACACCCCTGAGAGGAAGATTCCAAAGTAAGAATCAGACAGGTACACTCGCTGTTCAGCAATATTCTATCTTCTGCAACCTCTGCTGCTGATACCCAGGCAAACAGGGTCTGGAGTGGACCTCAAGCAATCTCCAACAGACCTACAGCTGAGGGTCCTGACTGTTAGAAGGAAAACTATCAAACAGGAAGGACACCTATACCAAAACCCCATCAGTACGTCACCATCATCAAAAACCAGAGGCAGATAAAACCAGAAAGATGGGGAAAAGCAGGGCAGAAAAGCTGGAAATTCAAAAAATAAGAGCGCATCTCCCCCTGCAAAGGAGCACAGCCCATCACCAGCAACGGATCAAAGCTGGTCAGAGAATGACTTTGACGGGATGAGAGAAGAAGGCTTCAGTCCATCAAACTTCTCAGAGCTAAAGGAGGAATTACGTACCCAGCGCAAAGAAACTAAAAATCTTGAAAAAAGAGTGGAAGAATTGACAGCTAGACTAATTAATGCAGAGAAGGTCATAAACGAAATGACAGAGATGAAAACCATGACAGGAGAAATACGTGACAAATCCACAAGCTTCAGTAACCGACTCGATCAACTGGAAGAAAGAGTATCAGCGATTGAGGATCAAATGAATGAAATGAAGCGAGAAGAGAAACCAAAAGAAAAAAGAAGAAAAAGAAATGAACAAAGCCTGCAAGAAGTATGGGATTATGTAAAAAGACCAAATCTACGTCTGATTGGGGTGCCTGAAAGTGAGAGGGAAAATGGAACCAAGTTGGAAAACACTCTTCAGGATATCATCCAGGAGAACTTCCCCAACCTAGTAGGGCAGGCCAACATTCAAATTCAGGAAATACAGAGAACGCCACAAAGATACTCCTCCAGAAGAGCAACTCCAAGACACATAATTGCCAGATTCACCAAAGTTGAAATGAAGGAAAAAATCTTAAGGGCAGCCAGAGAGAACGGTCGAGTTACCCACAAAGGGAAGCCCATCAGACTAACAGCAGATCTCTCGGCAGAAACTCTACAAGCCAGAAGGGAGTGGGCGCCAATATTCAACGTTCTTAAAGAAAAGAAATTTTAAACCCAGAATTTCATATCCAGCCAAACTAAGTTTCATCAGTGAAGGAGAAATAAAATCCTTTACAGATAAGCAAATGCTTAGAGATTTTGTCACCACCAGGCCTGCCTTACAAGAGACCCTGAAGGAAGCACTAAACATGGAAAGGAACAACTGGTACCAGCCATTGCAAAAACATGCCAAAATGTAAAGACCATCGAGGCTAGGAAGAAACTGCATCAACTAACGAGCAAAATAACCAGTTGATATTATAATGGCAGGATCAAGTTCACACATAACAATATTAACCTTAAATGTTAATGGACCAAATGCTCCAATTAAAAGACACAGACTGGCAAACTGGATAAAGAGTCAAGACCCATCAGTCTGCTGTATTCAGGAGACCAATCTCACATGCAGACACATACATAGGCTCAAAATAAAGGGATGGAGGAAGATCTACCAAGCAAATGGAGAACAAAAGAAAGCAGGGGTTGCAATCCTAGTCTCTGATAAAATAGACTTTAAACCATCAAAGATCAAAAGAGACAAAGAAGGCCATTACATAATGGTAAAGGGATCAATTCAACAGGAAGAGCTAACTATCCTAAATATATATGCACCCAATACAGGAGCACCCAGATTCATAAAGCAAGTCCTTAGAGACTTACAAAGAGACTTAGACTCCCATACAATAATAATGGGAAACTTCAACACTCCACTGTCAACATTAGACAGATCAACGAGACAGAAAGTTAACAAGGATATCCAGGAATTGAACTCATCTCTGCACCAAGTAGACCTAATAGACATCTATAGAACTCTCCACCGCAAATCAACAGAATATACATTCTTCCCAGCACCACATCACCCTTATTCCAAAATTGACCACATAATTGGAAGTAAAGCACTCCTCAGCAAATGTAAAAGAACAGAAATTATAGCAAACTGTCTCTCAAACCACAGTGCAATCAAACTAGAACTCAGGACTAAGAAACTCAATCAAAACCACTCAACTACATGGAAACTGAACAACCTGCTCCTGAATGACTACTGGGTACATAATGAAATGAAGGCAGAAATAAAGATGTTCTTTGAAACCAATGAGAACAAAGATACAACATACCAGAATCTCTGGGACACATTTAAAGCAGTGTGTAGAGGGAAATTTATAGCACTAAATGCCCACAAGAGAAAGCAGGAAAGATCTAAAATGGACACTCTAACATCACAATTAAAAGAACTAGAGAAGCAAGAGCAAACACATTCAAAAGCTAGCAGAAGGCAAGAAATAACTAAGATCAGAGCAGAACTGAAGGAGATAGAGACACAAAAAACCCTCAAAAAATCAATGAATCCAGGAGTTGGTTTTTTGAAAAAATCAACAAAATTGACAGACCGCTAGCAAGACTAATAAAGAAGAAAAGACAGAGGAATCAAATAGACGCAATAAAAAATGATAAAGGGGATATCGCCACTGACCCCACAGAAATACAAACTACCATCAGAGAATACTATAAACACCTCTACGCAAATAAACTAGAAAACCTAGAAGAAATGGATAACTTCCTGGACACTTACACTCTTCCAAGACTAAACCAGGAAGAAGTTGAATCCCTGAATAGACCAATAGCAGGCTCTGAAATTGAGGCAATAATTAATAGCCTACCCACCAAAAAAAGTCCAGGACCAGATGGATTCACAGCTGAATTCTACCAGAGGTACAAGGAGGAGCTGGTACCATTCCTTCCGAAACTATTCCAATCAACAGAAAAAGAGGGAATCCTCCCTAACTCTTTTCATGAGGCCAACATCATCCTGATACCAAAGCCTGGCAGAGACACAACAAAAAAAGAGAATTTTAGACCAATATCCCTGATGAACATCGATGCAAAAATCCTCAATAAAATACTGGCAAACCGGATTCAGCAGCACATCCAAAAGCTTATCCACCATGATCAAGTGGGCTTCATCCCTGGGATGCAAGGCTGGTTCAACATTCGCAAATCAATAAACGTAATCCAGCATATAAACAGAACCAAAGACAAGAACCACATGATTATCTCAATAGATGCAGAAAAGGCTTTTGACAAAATTCAACAGCCCTTCATGCTAAAAACGCTCAATAAATTCGGTATTAATGGAACGTACCTCAAAATAATAAGAGCTATTTATGACAAACCCACAGCTAATATCATACTGAATGGGCAAAAACTGGAAAAATTCCCTTTGAAATCTGGCACAAGACAGGGATGCCCTCTCTCACCACTCCTATTCAACATAGTCTTGGAAGTTCTGGCTAGGGCAATCAGGCAAGAGAAAGAAATCAAGGGTATCCAGTTAGGAAAAGAAGAAGTCAAATTGTCCCTGTTTGCAGATGACATGATTGTATACTTAGAAAACCCCATTGTCTCAGCCCAAAATCTCCTTAAGCTAATAAGCAACTTCAGCAAAGTCTCAGGATACAAAATTAATGTGCAAAAATCACAAGCATTCTTATACACCAGTAACAGACAGAGAGCCAAATCATGAATGAACTTCCATTCACAATTGCTTCAGAGAGAATAAAATACCTAGGAATCCAACTTACAAGGGATGTAAAGGACCTCTTCAAGGAGAACTACAAACCACTGCTCAGTGAAATAAAAGAGGACACAAACAAATGGAAGAACATACCATGCTCACGGATAGGAAGAATCAATATCGTGAAAATGGCCATACTACCCAAGGTTATTTATAGATTCAATGCCATCCCCATCAAGCTACCAATGAGTTTCTTCACAGAATTGGAAAAAACTGCTTTAAAGTTCATATGGAACCAAAAAAGAGCCCGCATTGCCAAGACAATCCTAAGTCAAAAGAACAAAGCTGGAGGCGTCACGCTACCTGACTTCAAACTATACTACAAGGCTACAGTAACCAAAACAGCATGGTACTGGTACCAAAACAGAGATATAGACCAATGGAACAGAACAGAGTCCTCAGAAATAATACCGCACATCTACAGCCATCTGATCTTTGACAAACCTGAGAGAAACAAGAAATGGGGAAAGGATTCCCTATTTAATAAATGGTGCTGGGAAAATTGGCTAGCCATAAGTAGAAAGCTGAAACTGGATCCTTTCCTTACTCCTTATACGAAGATTAATTCAAGATGGATTAGAGACTTAAATGTTAGACCTAATACCATAAAAACCCTAGAAGAAAATCTAGGTAGTACCATTCAGGAAATAGGCATGGGCAAGGACTTCATGTCTAAAACACCAAAAGCAACGGCAGCAAAAGCCAAAATTGACAAATGGGATCTAATTAAACTAAAGAGCTTCTGCACAGCAAAAGAAACTACCATCAGAGTGAACAGGCAACCTACAGAATGGGAGAAAATTTTTGCAATCTACGCGTCTGACAAAGGGCTAATATCCAGAATCTACAAAGAACTCAAACAAATATACAAGAAAAAAACAAACAACCCCATCAAAAAGTGGGCAAAGGATATGAACAGACATTTCTGAAAAGAAGACATTCCTCAAAAGAAGACATTCATACAGCCAATAGACACACGAAAAAATGCTCATCATCACTCGCCATCAGAGAAATGCAAATCAAAACCACAATGAGATACCATCTCACACCAGTTAGAACGGCAATCATTAAAAAGTCAGGAAACAACAGGTGTTGGAGAGGATGTGGAGAAATAGGAACACTTTTACACTGTTGGTGGGATTGTAAACTAGTTCAACCATTATGGAAAACAGTATGGCGATTCCTCAAGGATCTAGAACTAGATGTACCATATGACCCAGCCATCCCACTACTGGGTATATACCCAAAGGGTTATAAATTATTCTACTACAAAGACACATGCACACGTATGTTTATTGCGGCACTATTCACAATAGCAAAGACTTGGAATCAACCCAAATGTCCATCTGTGACAGACTGGATTAAGAAAATGTGACACCTATACACCATGGAATACTATGCAGCCATAAAAAAGGATGAGTTTGCGTCCTTTGTAGGGACATGGATGCAGCTGGAAACCATCATTCTTAGCAAACTGTCACAAGAACTGAAAACCAAACACCGTATGTTCTCACTTATAGGTGGGAATTGAACAATGGGATCACTTGGACTCGGGAAGGGGAACATCACCCACTGTGGCCTATCATGGGGAGGGGGGAGGGGGGAGGGATTGCACTGGGAGTTATACATGATATAAATAATGCATTGATGGGTGCTGACGAGTTGATGGGTGCAGCACACCAACATGGCACAAGTATACATATGTAACAAACCTGCACGTTATGCACATGTACCCTAGAACTTAAAGTATAATAATAAAAAAAAAAAATCCAAAAGTATTAGGAATGTAGTACTTAGTAGTAATAACTTATTCACAATAAAAATGTTCTTTGGCCAAGGCCCAAGGAAAAGTTATGTAACCTAAATTAAATTCATGACAGTTGAGAAGGGCTTGCTTTCCCAAAGCTCAGATGCCCTCCAGCACATTTCCTAATAGCTACCTGATGGGACAGTATTTAGGAAAATACAGAAAAAGAGAAGGGAAGGGCAAGAGAGAGAAGAGAGAGAGAACAAGGTGAGCGCTTTCTTCATTTTAAGAAAAACTACCCTGAGTAAGACTTGACAACATTTCAAGGAATCCAGTCATTTAAAGTGTGTGTATGTTAAATATCCCAGATCCACCTTATCTGATTTTCTCTCTGGGAATTCATGGTGAACCAGCAGTTCCCTGGCAAGAAGACTTCATGTTTTCCTGAGAGAAACAATTAAGAGAAAGATTGGAATGCCTGTCGGGCAACCTCTAAAAGGACAGCAAGTTCCTTCTGATATAACAGAAAGTTGAAGACCTCAAGTTACTTTTTGCCATCTAGGCTGGCACAGAAAAGGACACATGGAGATGCACCTGTGTGGCACAGGTGAATGCCCTCTGCCTCCCCAGGCACCAGATCAGGAACGTAATAAGAGAGTTACACTAAAGAGCACCCTAAGAACCCCTGCAGGGAGCCTATTAAGAATGGAAAGGCACAGACTGGGCAGCTTGCAAAATCCCCCGTGGAACTAGAGGGTGACGTCAGCCTGCACTTCTTGGTGGTCTAAGGGCAATAGCAGCAGAAGATGAGTACCATTAACTCCACATGCTGGCCTTCCAGGCAAACAAGAAGACAGGGGCAGCACACAACAGGGGAGCCCTTGAGAAGTCTCTGGCGAAAGAGGGCATTTCAGACTGTCTACTTCAACTGAGACCTAAGATGCAGGCTGGTTGCCACATTTTTAGGTGGCCCATTACCTTCTTTAGGAGTTGAATGTTCCCAGCACACCTTGTGAGTACATCATTGCATCTCCCAAAGAATGTCACAATACTCTGTAACATTCTTGCATGTCTGTGAATGCTTGCATGTCCCTGGACAGTGCACACTGTGCCCAGCACTTGGGGAAGGACAGGAAGACAAACATGGGTCTGAAATCCTTTAACCTGAGAGCCAGTTTCCTCATCTGCAAAACAAGGTGGGCCCACGGCAGGTCACTGGGAGGGTAAAGATGGTGTGGTATGTGTGCAGCTCCTAACGCAAAGCCTGGTACATGTAGATGCTCATATCCACCCCAATCATTGCCAGCAGCAACCTCGATAAATCTACTGTCTCGGGGTGGTACAAGATTGACCAATAAATAGCCAGTCATTAACTTCAAAAAATCAAATAATTGTCTGTTGAACTTTGAAAAAAACACATTACATTTATATTAGATGGTGTTCAGGAAGCTGAAATATTTTAAAATACACTTGTCCCTCTGTAACTTCAGGGGAGTGCTACTTATTTGAAAGTGACAATACAATGCTTAGAAATAAACATAGAAGGTAACTTGATTAAGCCCAAAAAGGTATGCTGGCAAGACAATACTTTGCAGATTACACAGAAAAAATACTCCTTCATAATTTAGATGATGATAAACAGTAAACCAAAGAAACAAGTTCATTAAAATTAAGCAAGTTTCACTTAGATTTCAAGATGCCATAGCTCCTCTGACCCACTACTTGCACTTATTTATCTCTATAAGCTGGAAGAGATCCTTTAATCAACTTCGCCTTGAAAATTCCCTCTGAACAGTATATGAATCAGTTGTTTCACTCTTTATGTATGTTGTGTTTTCTTAGCCAAGACAGGGTGATTCCTACTCCAGCATCCTTTCCATTCCCGCATCCATGGGCATCTTTGTCAAGAGACACCCTCCTCTGAGGCTGAACCACAAAGGGAGGGGTGTCTGGTTGTTTATCTATAAAGCCGTGCATTTACTCAGGTTCTACCTTGCTTCTATTCTGAGGTGTTTTCAAAATGCTTAGCAAGGAGTTCTGACGCTGGGGTTATTTCTCATTCCAGTTTGCACTTATATATGAATCCCCAATTTCTGGCTTAATAACATTTACAAAAAGCAAGGAGGGAGCGGGGACCCATCTGACTCAAGGTCCACCCTGGAGGCTGCCTGCCAGTGCCAGAGGCCCCCATCCCCAGTCCTGTCTCTTCCTACAGGACTGGTCAAAGTCCCATCTCTCTTCATAGGAAAGAGTTTGGGTATAGTCTTTTACAGATCTTTTCCAACACTGAGAGCTTTCCTAAATCCCTCTCATTTCTGTGAAATTCGAGGTTTTTAAAATCTTCCTTGGGGCGTCTCATCCTGCTTTTTCCACCCAGTTTTTATCAACTGAGGTCCTCGCTAATAATGAATCAACTGGTATATATCAGAGAGCCCTGGATTATAATTCCTGAAATTACTCTAAATCCCTCCGCAAATGTCTCCCTATTCAACCAGCTCTTGAAAAATTTCACAATGGCTCTCAGCTCAGAGTAAGACCAGGGCTTCAGATCAACAGCGAATGCTCCTGTTCTGAAGATTTGACTGTAAGAGGCAGCTGAGTCTTGGGAGTTTCTGGCTTGTTAGGAGGGAAGGGAGTGGATCAGAGAGAGAGACGGGCAGAAAAAAATGGAGGACGATGTGGCAAGGAAATAGTAGGCTGTTAGGTTCAAGTTCTAAAAGACACAATTTTAAATTTTTCCATTTTTTTTCTTTCGCCTTAGTCATAGAATCTCCTAAGGAAGAGATTTTGGAAACTAAATTTTTTTGATGCTTCCTCATACTAATTAAAAAGTAAAGATTACTGAAGTTTGAAATTTTCCTCCTTTTTTCTTCAAAGACATGTCTCAAACTCTCTTGATCATATCAAAAGTTTAACAAACATCCTAGTGAAAGCACACCATTTAGAAAGATAAGCCCACAAGTTGGCATTGTAACATAAACACATTATTCATGAAGCAGAGGCCAGCCTGGGCTTTAGGCTGAGACAAATGCATGAGAGCCTAGGAATGTTCTGTCAACAACATGCCCAAGACCCCCCAACCTTACAGATGGACCATCCAGCTACAAACCCCCCAAAAGGCTTGTGGCCCCAGAACAACAGAGAGGCCTGCAGAGGCCATATCTCCCAGAACCAGACTCTGCCTCCCACAAAAGCAGGCAAGACTTGGGTAAGTCCTACAGATATGCTGATGGCTGACCTGGGCAAACTGTCTTCAAAGAATGCTTGTCTCCCAGGAAAATGTGGAACGACCCAGCTCCTGGAGATGGCTCAAGGAATAGGTTCCTATCAAGGTCCCTCTTAGTAAGGAGCAATAAAAATGACAGCGACAGGTAAAGGCAAACCGGAGAATGAATAATGAGTCAGATTTCCACCAAGGACAGCATTTCTCAAATCCAATTGGACAGCCAACAGAGATCTAAAAAGCACTTCCTACTCCTAGGAGGTAAAATGAAATCAGCACCTCTGAGAGCCTGGTATCTGTGAGACTGGAGTTCAGCCCAATGCACCTACTTTCCCCAGGTTCATGGTCAGGAGCCCCAGGCCTGGGGAAGACTTGTCTACCAGCTGAGGGCTGTGGCTGTGGAGTCTCAGTCCCACCTCCAGAATCATTGCAGCTGGGCTCCCCAAAAATAACAATGCCTCCTGGGACAGCGAAGCTGAGTTTGTTGCTTACTGCAGTAAGGAGAAGGCCACCTTGCAAGCTTTCTCAGATCTGAGAGACGGGAAGGTGAAGTCAGGATTGACTGAAAATTGCAAGTTTTGGTTTAAAGCAGGGCACAGTTAGAATCAGATAAGGATCATGAAGAACCCATCCAAGATATGGAAAGAAACAGCAAGGTGAAGACATTGAGCTGAGGGACACCTTTGAGTCTTAAGAGTATGAACTGTGGATGTTTTCCACTGAAGCTCTGATGCATCTTTGAGGAAGCTCCTATAATAAACAACCAAACCATTCTTCTAGGCAGGAGATGGGGTGGAAAAATTAAATCAGGCCTTCATGGCAGAGGACGTGCACAGGGCCATGCTAATGTACAGAGGAAAGTGTGCTTTCAGTTCTCAGGGTCCAAGTGTCACCATAGAGTGTGGGGACAGAGGCTCTCGAGTAGAAAGCCATCATAAATAATGATAGAATAAATAATAAAAGTACTGCTATTTAATAGGAATAGAAAGTAAAGTCCTAGGAAAATTCATGTCAACATCAGGATTGGCAAAGTAAAATATATATATAAACGAACTTTTAGTATCTGCTCAGTGCCAGGCAACTTCACAAATTTTCTCATTTGTTCCTTACAACACTTGAGTCATAAGTCTTATTATTCTCATTTATGGCAGCTGGGGCAATGGAGCACCAAAAAGGTTAAATAAATTATCTCAGGCCGGGTGCCATGGCTCACGCCTGTAATCCCAGCCCTTTGGGAGGCTGAGGTGGGCGGATCATGAGGTCAGGACTTTGAGACCAGCCTGGCCAACATGGTGAAACCCATCTCTACTAAAAATAAAAAAATAATTAGCTGTGTATGGTGGCACGCACCTGTAGTCCCAGCTACTCAGAAGGCTGAGGCAGGAGAATCGCTTGAACCTGGGAGGCAGAGGTTGCAATGAGCCTAGATCACACCACTGTACTCTGGCCTGGGTGACAGAGCGAGACTCCATCTCAAAATAAATAAAAAATAATAATCTCAGATCACGCAGTTAGAGAGTGACAGAGCCTCAAGTTAGGCCCAGGACGTCAGACTCCAAGCCAGGCCCCATTTCACTGCACCACAGTGGCCTTGAACACAAGGAAATTCCAGAGGAAAGGTCAGCCACACAGGTGGTGAGGTACCCAACCCAAAAGACCACCCCAGCAAGGAAGCTTCTGAAAAATCATCTTCATCGCCACAATTTAAGCCCAGGGTGCTCTCTTTTTCCTCAGGTTATATCTCCCTGTTCCCTGAACTGAATGCAGCTTTGCTCAAGTGCTGTATTTCAGGAATCAGTGGCCCAAGTAAAACTGTCCCTGCCAGCACCAGGAATGCAGGGCACAGCAGGAGACAGAAGCCCTTCCTGCCTCCAGAAATCTGTGGCTGGCACTCACCTATCAGGTTGCACCCTCTCACACTAGAAGCTGCACGAACCAACGGAGAGCAGGTTAGGTAACAGCCTGAGTGGGGAAGAGCTTGCTCCTGAGTTTTGACTTTGCTGGAACCATCAGAGGCTCAAGGGAAAGAGGGTGGACCCTGTGCTGGGTGGTTCCAGGACACCCTCAGGAGAGGATAAGGAAAACCTCCAATGAGAGCTGCTTTCTCTGTTGTCAGCATGTACCCCAGCCATGTCCCAAGGATGAGAGGATGTGCCTCCTGCCAAGAGGGGCCTCTGCCATAAGTGTTGGGCTGACCATGAAGACACACATGTGTACACTCCAGCCTGAGACCTTCGGAGGGAATCCAGGTCGACACTGGGCTTGCCGGAGTCGCCGTTTAGTAAGCTCTTGTTTTATATGCCTAGGAGCAGCTTGCTCAGAAGACTATAACCAACATCTATGAGCTACACTTAATCCTCATTGTCATGATACAGAAGGAGAGGCTAAGAGAAGTTAAATACCTTGCCCTCATATCTCAGACTTCAAGAGATGTTTTTGCCAAGTGTTGTCCTCTTCGTTCTACACAGAGTCACAGATAGACCTCTGAGCACTGACATGCCTTCCCCAGCCCCTGCTGAGAGCCCCCAGGTGCCCAGTGCTCATGGCTCAAGGCCCACTGTTGCCCCTGCAGGGGAGCCAAGGACTAGGGGAGGGAGGCAGGTACTGTGCCACCCACCACAAGGTCACGAAGGCCACACAGGGGAGCAGTCATTGTGCCAGGTCTCCATAGAGGACTGGAAATAGAACACAAAGACCAACAGGAAAGAGCAATGGCATGGCTGACTTCTGGCTGACTTCCGGCCTGGCAGGGGGTAGCTGAATCACCACAGTGATAGTAGGAACATGATAGTGACAGGTCACCATCTCCTATGCATCACGTGCCCAGAGCTTTCGATCTGTAACCTTATTTTGTTCTTACTAAACTCTCACTAGGGGGGCAGAATCATCTCGGTTTCAGAAATGATACATTGATGGTGACCTTAGTGAGATGCCAATTGCCCACATTTGTAGCTTGCTGGAGACAAAGCCAGGATGTGAATCTGCACTCTTCCACATCCAAAGCCTGTTCTTTCCCCTGTGCCAGACCACCTCCCATCCCATCCCTGAGCCAGGCAGAGCTCCTGCGGGAGCACCCTCCTTCAGGAAGGCCTCCGTCACAGCTGCGTTCTCTGAGTCACTGCTAAGTGAGAACCAGTCTGCTTTTGCACTGTATACACTATTTTACTTTATTTTCACAACCCTGCAAGGTACTTATCATTATCCTCATTTATTAGACAAAGAAACCAAGATTCAGTAGGTTGTAACAAAACAAAGCTCTAAGTGGCTTTCAGCAGTCAGGACACCTAACCAAACTCTTATCTGAGAAAAGAGGCCGTGAGCAGATCTCCTCGTGACCCTCAGAGTTAGAGCGCCAGACCCATGAGAGACAGGGGTTTTGTTCGTTTTGTTTTTAAAGACAGGGTCTCACTCTGTCACCCAGGCTGGGGTGCAGTAGTAGCTCATCTTGTAGCTCATCTTGTCTGCTAGAATTTGTTATTATGCACCATTCCAAACTTCCTTAAGCTCCTTTGTTCATGCACCCTGTTTTTCTTACCAAAAAGGAAAACTAGTTCAACACTCTCTTCCATTTCTGCCCTTCCCAGAAGCTGAACAAAGGCTAAATTCTTGAGAGCATTTTAAATTGTCTTTACCTGTAAGCTGCCCTCAGAAACTGCGACTGTATGCTGACGCAGTGGATGAGGAAAAGATTGGAACTTGTGAACTAAAGTCCCCAATTTTTAAATCCCATCCTCCTAGTCTAGAAGAGGCATGTCCAGGTTACAAGACCAGAGCAGGACGGCACTGGGACATGGAGTCTGCATGGGTCTCTTTACAGGATGCACTCAAATTGTAGGTGAGAAGATATTACAGGGAATGTTTTTCTTATACAGAATGTAAAATTGTTACTATTTTATCTAATATACCACTACATTTATTAAACTTTGTTACTTCCTGCCTTCTTGTTGTTTCTGATCTTTCTTCAGTAGGGTATTGGTTCAGTAGTTAGCTGGACTTAAAAGTAATGTAACAGCCTCAATGTATTGTTGGAAGAGTAATAAAACGCTCTTACTAATAATGAAAAGGCCATTCCCATTATAACTCAAGTGTGCCTTTCATCAAGTGAATTAGAAACAATGTGTATTCATTTCTTTCGTTTGTTCCCAGTGAACTGAAGGATTGCACAAGCACGATTTTTCCCTTGCTCCCTTCCCTGATTTAATTCATTTATGCAGGGTAGGCAAGGAATGAAAATGAATCCACGGATGGAGTAGCAAAAAAAATTTGTGCTTCAATTAAGAAATGTTGCATTGTCTATACCACACTCTTCCAGATGGTCTGATTTTTACCTTGTTCATTGTCACCGAGCTATTTTGCACCTCTTAGTAAACAGCAGGCAAGGGATGGATGTGCAAACTTGTAGTGTTCTGTAGAATTTCAGCTGATTTCAGGGTTCCTGTGAAAAATCAGTTCTGCCTCCATTTGCAATTCAGTTCATTTACTCCATATAAATTTGTGCTTTCTTTACTTTCTTTGGACTGCTTTTAATATCTGGTTCCCTCACTGATTACAAGTAAAATGAAATCTTAATGTGTTTGTTTTTGTATGTATATGAGAATCACACTTTCACTTTCTGAAAATTATCTTTTAACAGAGATGCACCCAGAAAGTGGCCTACTTGATAATCCTCACCCTTGACCAGCACCCTAAGTGCAGAGCTGATGTGATGTTAATTCTCTGATGTAGGCTTTCCAAATACTTCTGAGTACCCCTTGGTCGGACCTGAGCTGCTCATGACACTTAACTTTCACATCATTTTTTAAAAATTTTACTTTAAGTTCTGGGATACATGTGCAGAATGTGCAGGTTTGTTGTGTAGGTATACATGTGCCATGGTGGTTTGCTGCACCTATCAACCCATCATCTAGGTTTTAAGTCCTGCATGCATTAAGTATTTGTCCTAATGTTCTCCCTCCCCTTAACCCCACCTCCTGACAGGCCCCAGTATGACGTTCCACTTCCTGTGTCCATGTGTTCTTATTGTTCAACTCCCACTTATGAGTGAGAACACACAGTGTTTGGTTTTCTGTCCTTGTGATAGTGTGCTTAGAAAGATGGTTTCCAGCTTCATCCATGCCCCTGCAAAGACATGAACTCATCCTTTTTTTATGGCTGCAAAGTATTCCATGGTGTATATGTGCCACATTTTCTTTATCCAGTCTATCATTGATGGACATTTGGATTGGCTCCAAGTCATTGTTATTGTGAATAGTGCCGCAATAAACATACATGTGCATGTATCTTTATAGTAGCATGATTTGTAATCCTTTGGGTATATATCCAGTAATGGGATTGCTGGGTCAAATGGTATTTCTAGTTCTAGATCCTTGAAAAATTGCCACACTATCTTCCACAATAGTTGAAGTAATTTACACTCCCACCAACAGCATAAAAGCGTTCCTAATTCTCCATGTCCTTGTCAGCATCTGTTGTTTCCCCACTTTTTAATGATCGCCATTCTAACTGGTGTGAGATGTTATCTCATTGTGGTTTTGGCTTGCATTTCTCTGATGACCAGTGATGATGGGCTTTTGTTCACACGTTTTTTGGCCTCATAAATGTCTTCTTTTGAGAAGTGTCTGTTCATATCCTTTGCCCACTTTTTGATGGGGTTGTTTGTTTCTTTTCTTGTAAATTTGTCTAAGCTCCTTGCAGTTTCTGGATATTAGACCTTTGTCAGGTGAGTAGATAGCAAAATTTTTCTCCCATTCTGTATGTTGCCCATTCACTCTGATGATAGTTTCTTTTGCTGTGCAGAAGCTCTTTAGTTTAATTAGATCCCATTTGTCTATTTTGGCTTTTGTTGCAATTGCTTTTAGTGTGTTAGTCGTGAAGTCTTTGCCCATGCCTATGTCCTGAATGGTATTGCCTAGGTTGTCTTCTAGGGTTTTATGGTTTTAGGTTTTACATTTAAGCCTTTAATCTATCTTGAGTTAAGGAAGTGGTCCAGTTTCTATTTTTTGCATATGGCTAGCCAGTTTTCCCAGCACCATTTTATTAAAAAGGAAATCCTTTCTTCATTGCTTATTTTTGTCAGATTTGTCAAAGATCAGATGGTTGTAGATGTGTGGTGTTATTTCTGAGACCTCTGTTCTGTTCCATTGGTCTCTATATCTGTTTTGGTACCAGTACCATGCTGATTTGGTTACTGTAGCCTTGTAGTATAGTTTGAAGTCAGGTAGCATGACACCTCCAGCTTTGTTGTTTTTGCTTAGTATTATCTTGGCTATACAGGCTTTTTTTGGTTCCATATGAAATTTCAAGTAGTCTTTTCTAATTCTGTGAAGAAAGTCAATGGTAGCTTGATGGGGATGGCATTGAATCTATAAATTACTTTGGGCAGTATGATCATTTTCACGATATTAATTCTTCCTACCCATGAGCATGGATTTTTTTTTTCCATTTTTTTCACTTTTACATCATATGATACCTATTTGTGAATGACTTTTTCTTTTTTTTTTTTTTTTTGAGACGGAGTCTTGCTCTGCCGCCCAGGCTGGAGTGCAGTGGCCGGCTCTCAGCTCACTGCAAGCTCCGCCTCCCGGGTTCACGCCATTCTCCTGTCTCAGCCTCCCGAGTAGCTGGGACTACAGGCGCCCGCCTCGTCGCCCGGCTAGTTTTTTGTATTTTTTAGTAGAGACGGGGTTTCACCGTATTAGCCAGGATGGTCTCGATCTCCTGACCTCGTGATCCGCCCGTCTCGGCCTCCCAAAGTGCTGGGATTACAGGCTTGAGCCACCGCGCCCGGACAACTTGATCCGCCCGTCTCGGCCTCCCAAAGTGCTGGGATTACAGGCTTGAGCCACCGCGCCCGACTTTTTCTTGAATATCTGTGTACTTCATAAATTAATTGCCATATGTAAGCGCTTGCAGGATGGAATGTGCATGAGTACACTGGCCTGTAGAGTATACCATCAGAATGACAAAACTATAGAATCAATGGTCTTGTTTTTTCCAGTGGGGGAACAAAAGACAGGTAAGAAAACATTATAAAATATTTTCAAAGGTGTTTGGAAAGTTGTGCAAACAAAATATAATTCTAGTATTAGGTTTTTGAGAAATGACTTATTCTGAATGCTATTTTAATAATAACATGGAAATAACTCCATAGGTGAAAAGATCTCCAGTGCTTTTTAAAAGAAAACATAGCTATAGAGATAAAGCTGAAAGCCCTTAATAAATACATTTAGGGCATCTTATTATTGAAGGATTTTTAGGTAGATTCAAAATATCTCACTGGGGTACAAAGAACATTAATTTTAAGCAATTTTAAGTCTGATCATTCAGAGGAGAACTAATTGGTTTAAATGGTTTTTTATAGAGTAGATGAAAAATGCTATTGAAGATTAAGAAATAAATTAGTTGATGGGTCATTGACTCCCAATTGTATAACCATGAATCTCGTTTACTCCCTTTAAGACATCTGTGTAACTAAAAACTATTATAAAAATAAAAACTGAGGAAGAAAAGATTAATTATCTCTTAAAAACTTTATAGCAGATAGCAGTAGGGATAATTCCTAACATAAACGAATAATATTTCTTCAGTTCTTTCCCTGAATGGCAAAAAGAACTTTTATTCGCAACTTTTAAAAAGTAGTTTTCTGTAAATATGAATATTTTTTGAAAAACAGACTGGTAAGTCTTCTCCAAACATCCATATTGTCAGAAAATCCTTTGGCAAGAAAATACAGGTAAAACCAACACCTTTGCAGAGCTGGCCCCATGCCCGGTGTCCTACATGTCATTAAACTGACACAAAAATGTAATCAACAAGCAGAGCAAACCATTAAGAAAGTTGTTTCTGTCACTGTTAAAAATGCCTGGGTGCTAAATAAGCCAGCAAGGGAACAAGGTTCAAACAGACTCCGCCAAGGGGGGACAATCCACGAATCAATTAATTGTGTGAGTTGTTTTTTTCACCAGATTGCTTACTCCCAAGGGCAGAGTAATCACATGCTACTAAGTTGCATCATAAAATATGAAATAATCTTAATTAGAGAATATCACAAAGTAAGCTGCATATTGTATCCTGTATTCTCCCTATGATATTTTATCCTCACTATGCAAATCCTTCCCTCTCTAAATTAACATGCCAAGTTTTTCCCAAATTTTCCAAACAGCCAAACACCTAAGCTAAGTCCCAGCCTGAGAGCAAAGAGAGCCACTGCTCTCTTCACATCCCAAGAGCCTCTGAGAGCAGGAATAACCCTGGGAACAGTGTATGTGATATGAAGCTAATGGAGAGGAGCCTCAACATCAGTGCCCTGCTAAATTACCATGTGGCATCATTGTTCACCAAGCAGTGATGCAGCCCTCCTGCATCTGTGCAGCCACTCACTGCCCTGCTGCTCTCACCTGTGAGCATCAGACTCCAGACATTCACTTCTGTGGCTGGCAGACACAGGGCACCCAGGGGCACACTGGACAACTCACTAGGGTGTGGGAGGAGAGATTCGAACTTGTATTGATATTCATGTTTACTAAAATTAAAAAGTAGAGCTTTATTAATACTTAATAAATGACTGATGTGGGACCTGTATATGTATTATATACATGTAACACTTTTGATACAAATTCTTATAATAATAACAATAGATAACAGTTATTGAGCACATTTATTACAAGTACTTCACCTGGGTCACCTGGGTTAACTCACTGAATTCTCACAGCAGCCATGTGGATAAGATGTCCACATAACTTACTGTCCAACCCAAAGTCCCAAGGGAGTGAGAGAGGCTCACTGTTAATTACTGCACCATGGCAGCAGGAATAAATCTGGACCAGCTCAGGACACTGTCATGAAGGTCACCCTGGTCCTGAACAGAGAATGCACTGGCCAAGGTCACAGTACAAGGCCATGGTACAGACTGAATGGAGCCCAGGAGGTCAGAATTCAGGGCTGGGCTTATAGCATACTGCTTCACTGCATGATGGAAAACCCAATAAATCACTGGATGACTTTACCGATAAGGGGCTGAGATAGAAGCCATATGGAGGAACAAGACGGGTAGCCTCCTTCCCCCTGCTCCTGCTCCCCCAATTAAGCACAACTGCGAACCCATGGATGGCACATGAAGTGACCCCAGGAGGACTCTGGGAGGAGAGGAAGGCAGGTGTGTCCAAGACCCAAGAGGAGCAGCACAGTGCCAGGTCTCAGTCTCCACCCAGCAAGGACGGCCACTAGTCATGGTCTCCACACCCGACCCAGCACCAGCAGGTCCTCAGATGGCTGATCCTCCACGTAGAGCAGAGCTGCTCCAGCAGCACCAGAGGAATCACTGGCAGGAGCCCATCACAGTCCCACCAGAAATCAGTGGCTGGAGGGGAGGTCTCCTTACCACTGGGACTGAGATGCCCTTTCCCTGCTGAGACACACAGGAGTGAGAGGCGGAACCAGAGAAGGGGTCTGCCACAGCAAGCAGCTGCTCAGAGAGACTCTGTTGTCCAAGGCCTGTGGCTCTCCTTCCCTGACCAGAGGCACCTGGGCAGCCCAGGACACAGGCACATGGGTCCCACCACATCCTTCTCCCACCAAGAGCCTCCTGGCAGCTGGCCCAGGGAAGCCTTTCTCAATCCACAGGCCACACAAGCAAGGACCAGTGGGAGCCCCCAGGGAACCAGAAAAACCAAGCAGACCAAACAACACAGCAAAGACTCTGACAATTAAGCTGCCATTGGAACTACAGTCCACAAAAACAGTCCAAAACTTGTGTGCTGAGCCTAAACTGGGTGACTTACTGCTAAAATGTAAGATTTGGGCCAAATGTAAGATTTGGCTCACACTTATAATCCCAGCACTTTGGGAGGCCAAGGCAGGTGGATCACCTGAGTTCAGGAGTTCGAGACCAGCCTGGTCAACATAGTGAAACCCCATCTCTAGTAAAAATACAAAAATTAGCCAGGCATGGTGGTGCACGCCTATAATCCCAGTTACTCAGGAGGCTGAGGCATGTGAATTGCTTGAATCTGGGAGGCAGAGGTTGCAGTGAGCTGAGATTGTGCCACTGCACTCCAGCCTGGGTGACAGAGTGAGACTCTGTCTTTAAAACAAAAATGATAATAATAAAATAAAAAAATAAAATAAAATATGATTTAAATAGGGCTCAGACACTTCTAACTTAATAGACAAAATGTTCGGCATACAACTGAAAATCTCCTGTGATATCAAGAACTAGGAGATTCACAACTTGAATTTAAAAAGCCAATAAACTAGTGTCAACAGTGATATTAATCCAAATTTGGAATTATCTGACAAGAATGTAAAAGCAACAGCCATGGAAATGCTTCAACAACCAATTTAAAATGTTATTGAAACAAATGAAAAAGTAAATCTCAGGAAAGTTATAAAATTGAATCAAATGGAGTCCCAGCGCAGTGGCTCACACCTGTAATCCCAGCACTTTGGAAGGCTGAGGTGGGCAGATCACAAGGTCAGAAATGTGAGACTAGCCTGACCAATATGGTGAAACTCCATCTCTACTAAAAATACAAAAATTGGCCAGGCGTGGTGGTGCCTATAATCCCAGCTACTGGGGGAGGCTGAGGCAGAAGAATTGCTTGAACTCGGGAGGTGGAGGTTGCAGTGAGCCAAGATCGCTCCACTGCACTCCACCCTGGGCAACAAGAGAGAGACTCCATCTCAAAAAAAAAAAAAAAAAAAAAAATGCCCAATGGCTCAACAGTAGAGCAGAAATGAAGAGCATTCCTTCCGTGAACATTAAGGCAGAACAATAGAATTCACTCCACATGAACAGCAGAGAGAAAATAGATATTTTTAAAAACGAAAACAGCCTCCCTCACTGACCTCTGAGACAGAAGACATTCAAATCGCTGGGGTCTCAAAATGAAAAGGAAGGGGGTGGGAAATTAAAGAGTGTTTAAAGAAATAATAACTAAAAACCACAAATCTGTCAAGAACACACTAACCTATAGATCCCAAAAGCTGAACAAACCCTAAAAAATATTTTTTCAGTGCTGAGAGAAAAGAATGGTCAGCCATGGATTCTATATCCAGCTAAGCTATCCTTCAGGACAGAAGGGGAAATGAAAACATTCTCAGATGCAGAAAACTAAATAATTTGTCATGAGCAAGTCAATCCTTAAATATTATATAAATGAAGTACTTCAAACAGAAGGAAAATGATAAAAGAAAAAGTTTTTGAGAATCGGGAAGGTAAAAGAAACAAGAGAAAAAGAATACACGGGTGCACACACTAGACTATCCTTTTCCTGATGAGTTTTATAAGTTACATTTTATAATTGAATAAAAAATAATAATATCTTCTGATTCATAACAAAAATGATGTTTAAAGGGGAAAGATAAAAAGACCTAAAGAGAACTGAAGTTTCCATACACAGCTGAAAATGGTAAAATATTGATACCAATCAACTTTTGTAAGTCATATATGTATATTGTAAAACCCAGATCAAACATGACAAAAACTATACAAAGGGACACATTAAAACACTAAAAAGAAATCAGGTTGGAATTTTAAAACAACACTCAAGTAATCCTGAGAAAAGGAAAAAGCACAGAAGATCAAGCACCTAAGAAAACAAATAATAAAATACCACTTATAGGTACTAACATACCAATAATCACCTTAAATGTACATTGTCTAAATCAAAAGATAGACATTAGCAGAATGCATAAACATGACCCGATTATGTGCTGCTTACAAAAAACTTTCTTACACAAGGCAGGTTGAAAGGAAAAGGATGAAAATAGACAAGCTGTATAAACATAAAAATTCTTGAAGACCAGTAGTAGTTTTATTAATATCTCATAAAGTAGACTTCAGAGCAAAGAAAATTCCTAGAAACAAGGAAAGATAGTCTATATGGATATAAAGATAATTCACCAGAAATAAATATTTATCTTAATTGTGTTGGCAACAAACAACAGAACCTCGAAATACATGAAGTAGCAACAGATGAAACTGAAAGACGAAATATACAAATAGAAAATTACAGTTGATTGTTTTAACAGCCTTCTTCAACAATGGATAGTGCTACGAGACAGAAATTCATCAAAGATATATAGGACTGAACAATAAAGTCAACTAATAGGATCTAACTGACATACATAGAACAAGTTACATAATGACAACACAGTACAAATGTTTCTCAAGTGTACATGGTACATTTACCAAGACAGTCCATATGTTTGGGCAGTAAAACAAACATCAGCAAATATAAAAGAATTAAAATCATACAGAATATATTTTCTGACCACAATGGAATCAAACTAGAAACCACTAATAAAGAGACAACAGAAAAACCTCCAAACAACTTTCTAAATAATGTATGGGCTATAAAGGAAGCCTCAAAGGAATATTTTTTAAAAAGCATAGAACAGAATGAAAACAAAAAACTAAATATATCAAAAGACGTGGGATGTAATTAAAGCAGCAATAAAAAGGAAATTTATAACACTAAATGTTTACATTAGAAATTAGAAAAGGTTTCTGTCCTTTCCTCGAGAAACCAGAGAAAAAAGAGTGAAAAACAATCTAGAGGAGCCAGAAAGAAGAAAATAACATAAAGTAGAAATCAATGAAATTGAAAATAGGAAAACAATGGGTAAAATCAATGCAACAAAAAGCTAGTTACATGAAAAATGTTAATAAAATTGATAAGCCCATAGTAAGACTGACAAAAATAAAGAGTGAAAACACAGATCGCAACTATTAAGAATGAAATAAACGTTTAGGCATGGTGGCTTATACCTTTAATCCTAACACTTTGGGAGGCCAAGGCAGGCAGGTAGCTTGAGCCTGGGATTTCAAGACCAGCCTGGGCAAAATGGCAAACCCCCATCTCTAGATAAACTACAAAAAATAGCCAGGCATGGTGGCTTGAGCCTGTAGTCTAAGCAGCTCAGGAGGCTGAGGCAGCAGGATTACTTGAGCCCAGAAGGTCAAGGCTGCAGTGAGCTGAGATGGCACCACTGCACTCCAGCCTGGGTGACAGAGTAAGACCCTGTCCCCTCTCCCTCCAAAGGTAATAATAATAATTATAATAACAATGAGATAAAAGCCACCACTTTGGAACTTCAGATCCTGCAGTCATTGAAAAGATAACAAAGGAATACTGTGAACAAATTCACACTTATAAATTCCCCAACTTAAAAGAAATGAACCAATTCCTTGAAAGCCACAAAGTACCAAAACTCAACCAGGACAAAATAGACAATCTGAGTAGTCCTATACCCAATAAAGACATTGGTCAAATTTTAGTTTATAATTAAAAAGCTGCCCAAAGCAGCAATCTCCAGGACAGATGGTTTTACTAGATAAAAGAATTCTACCAAACATTTAAAGAAACATTGAAATGAATCTTACACAATTTCTTCCAGATAATGAAAGAGGAGGAAACACTGCCATTTTATTTATTAATGCTAATATTATTCTGCAAGCAAAACCACACAAAGATAATGAAAATAAAATGAAAACTATGGATCAATATACGTAATAAACTTCAATGTAAAAATCCTTAATAAAATATCAGCAAATTAAATTCAAACAACATATCCAAAGAATTATATACCATGATCAAGTGTAATTATTCCAGGTATGAAAGCTTGTTAAGCATTTGGAAATTCGTCAATATATTCCAACATAACAACAAGCAAATAAGAAAAATCATATTAATTGATGTAAGAAAAGCATTTGACAAAATCCCACACTTGTGAATGATAAAAATAGATATCAGAAACAGAAGAAAATTATCCCAACTTGAAAAAAAAGTGTCTAGCATCTACAAACACACACACACACACACACAGCTAACATTATACTTAATGGTAAAAGACCAAATGCTTTCCCCCTAAGATCAGGAATAAAGCAAGGCTCTACCACTGTTATTTAACATAGTACTAGAAGTTCTAGCCACTGAAAAAGCAAACAAAAGAAATAAAAGCCAGGCATACTGGAAAGGAAGAAATAAAAACTGTCTGCATTTGCAGACATTATGATTGCCTGAGGGTAATATCCCCAAAAAATTTACAAAGAAAAGGCCAGGCACGGTGGCTCACACCTGTAATCCCAGCACTTTGGGAGGCAGAGGTGGGCAGATAATGAGGTCAGGAGATTGAGACCATCCTGGCTAACATGGTGAAACTCATCTCTACTAACAATACAAAAAATTAGCTGGGCATGGTGGCAGGCCCCTGTAGTCCCAGCTACTCAGGAGGCTGATGCAGGAGAATGATGTGAACCTGGGAGGTGGAGCTTGCAGTGAGCAGAGATCGTGCCACTGCACTCCAGCCTGGGCAACAGAGCAAGACTCTGTCTCAAACAAAACAAAACAAAATAAAACAAAACAATTAAAAAGAAAATATCTAGAGTAAGAAGTAAGTTCAGCAAGGTCACAGGATACAAGATCAGCCCTGAAAAATCAATTGCATTTCTGTGTGACTGGAATTAAAAACATTTTACCACTTATAAGCACACCAAAGAAAATGAAATACTTAGATATACACTTAGCGAAGCTTGAACAGAAACTCTGTACTATATATTACACAGGCTGATGAAAGAAATAAAAGAAGACATAAATAAATGCTGAGACATACCATGTTCATGGATTGAAAAAAGTCAACATTAGTAATGATGTTGAGTCTCCCCAAATGGGTCTATAGCTTAAATACAATTTCTATCAAAACACAGCAAAGTTTTTTTGTAGATACAGACAAGCTTATTCTACAATTTGTGTAGAAAGACAAAGGTAAAATAATAAAGTAAGAGGAAGCAGTCTACCTAATGTCAAGTCTTATAGCTACAGTAATCAAGACAGCATGGTACTGCTGAAAGGACAGACACATAGACTAATGGAACATAATAGAGAACCCAGAAATAAAACCAGGCAAATGCTCTCTACTGATTTTTTTTACAAAGGTGTGAAAGCAATTCAATGAAGAAAGGCTAGCCTTTTCACAAAATGGTACTGATACAACTGGACATGTAGAGACAAAGAAAGAAAGAAAAAGAACCTAAACCTAAGCCTCTTATACAAAAATTAATTCAAACTAAAGCATAGGCACACACATAAAATGTACAACCATGAACTTTTAGAAAAAGAATTAGGAGAAAATCTTTAGAATCTCAAGTTGGGTGAAGAGTTCTTAGACTTGGAATCAAAAGCACATCCATAAAAGGAATATTGGCAACTTTGATCTCATTAAAATTAAAAAGCATTTTTGCTCATAAGAGCTCATATGAAGAGTATTAAAAGACAAGCTATAGAGGAACAGCTCCAGTCTCCAACTCCCAGCGCGAGCGACACAGAAGACCGGTGATTTCTGCATTTTCAACTGAGGTACTGGGGTCATCTCACTGGAGAGTGCCGGACAATCGGTGCTGGTCAGCTGCTGCAGCCCGACCAGCGAGAGCTGAAGGAGGGCGAAGCATTGCCTCACCTGGGAAGCGCAAGGGGGAAGGGAATCCCTTTTCCTAGCCAGGCAAACTGAGACACACAACACCTGGAAAATCGGGTAATTCCCACCCCAATACTGCGCTTTAAGCAAACGGGCACACCAGGAGATTATATCCCACACCTGGCCGGGAGGGTCCCACGGCCACGGAGCCTCCCTCATTGCTAGCACAGCAGTCTGCGATCTAACCGAAACGGCAGCAGCGAGGCTGGGGGGGGGCGCCCACCATTGCTGAGGCTTAAGTAGGTAAACAAAGCCACTGGGAAGCTCCAACTGGGTGGACCTCACAGCAGTTCAAGGAAACCTGCCTGTCTCTGTAGACTCCACCTCTGGGGACAGGGCACAGCTAAACAACAAAAGGGGAAGCAGCAGAGGCCTGTGCAGACGCGAATGACTCTGTCTGACAGCTTTGAAGAGAGCAGTGGATCTCCCAACACAAAGGTTGAGATCTGAGAAGGGACAGACTGCCTGCTCAAGTGGGTCCCTGACCCCTGAGTAGCCTAACTGGGAGACATCCCCCACTACGGGCAGTCTGACACCCCACACCTCACAGGGTGGAGTACACCCCTGAGAGGAACCTTCCAAAGTAAGAATCAGACAGGTACACTCGCTGTTCAGCAATATTCTATCTTCTGCAACCTCTGCTGCTGATACCCAGGCAAACAGGGTCTGGAGTGGACCTCAAGCAATCTCCAACAGACCTACAGCTGAGGGTCCTGACTATTAGAAGGAAAACTATCAAACAGGAAGAACACCTATACCAAAACCCCATCAGTACGTCACCATCATCAAAGACCAGAGGCAGATAAAACCACAAAGATGGGGAAGAAGCAGGGCAGAAAAGCTGGAAATTCAAGAAATAAGAGCGCATCTCTCCCTGCAAACTAGCGCAGCTCATTGCCAGCAATGGATCAAAGCTCAGAGAATGACTTTGACGAAATGAGAGAAGAAGGCTTCAGTCCATCAAACTTCTCAGAGCTAAAGGAGGAATTACGTATCCAGCGCAAAGAAACTAAAAATCTTGAAAAAAGAGTGGAAGAATTGATAGCTAGAATAATTAATGCAGAGAAGATCATAAATGAAATGACAAAGATGACAACCATGACACAAGAAATCCGTGACAAATCCACAAGCTTCAGTAACCGACTCGATCAACTGGAAGAAAGAGTATCAGCGATTGAGGATCAAATGAATGAAATGAAGCGAGAAGAAAAACGAAAACAAAAAAGAAGAAAAAGAAATGAACAAAGCCTGCAAGAAGTATGGGATTATGTAAAAAGACCAAATCTACGTCTGACTGGGGTGCCCGAAATTGAGGGGGAAAATGGAACCAAGTTGGAAAACACTCTTCAGGATATCATCCAGGAGAACTTCCCCAACCTAGTAGGGCAGGCCAACATTCAAATTCAGGAAATACAGAGAACACCAAAAAGATACTCCTCGAGAAGAGCAACTCCAAGACACATAATTGCCAGATTCACCAAAGTTGAAATGAAGGAAAAAATCTTAAGGGCAGCCAGAGAGAACGGTCGAGTTACCCACAAAGGGAAGCCCATCAGACTAACAGCAGATTTCTCGGCAGAAACTCTACAAGCCAGAAGGGAGTGGGGGCCAATATTCAACATTCTTAAAGAAAAGAATTTTAAACCCAGAACTTCATATCCAGCCAAACTAAGTTTCATCAGTGAAGGAGAAATAAAATCCTTTACAGATAAGCAAATGCTTAGAGATTTTGTCACCACCAGGCCTGCCTTACAAGAGACCCTGAAGGAAGCACTAAACATGGAAAGGAACAACTGGTACCAGCCATTGCAAAAACATGCCAAAATGTAAAGACCATCGAGGCTAGGAAGAAACTGCATCAACTAACGAGCAACATAACCAGTTAATATCATAATGGCAGGATCAAGTTCACACATAACAATATTAACCTTAAATGTTAATGGACCAAATGCTCCAATTAAAAGACACAGACTGGCAAACTGGATAAAGAGTCAAGACCCATCAGTCTACTGTATTCAGGAGACCCATCTCACATGCAGACACACACATAGGCTCAAAATAAAGGGATGGAGGAAGATCTACCAAGCAAATGGAGAACAAAAAAAAGCAGGGGTTGCAATCTTAGTCTCTGATAAAACAGACTTTAAACCATCAAAGATCAAAAGAGACAAAGAAGGCCATTACATAATGGTAAAGGGATCAATTCAACAGGAAGAGCTAACTATCCTAAATATATATGCACCCAATACAGGAGCACCCAGATTCATAAAGCAAGTCCTTAGAGACTTACAAAGAGACTTAGACTCCCACACAATGGGAGTCTTCAACACCCCACTGTCAACATTAGACAGATCCATGAGACAGAAAGTTAACAAGGATATCCAGGAATTGAACTCATCTCTGCACCAAGCCGACCTAATAGACATCTATAGAACTCTCCACCCCAAATCAACAGAATATACATTCTTCCCAGCACCACATCGCACTTATTCCAAAATTGACCACATAATTGGAAGTAAAGCACTCCTTAGCAAATGTAAAAGAACAGAAATTATAACAAACTGTCTCTCAGACCACAGTGCAATCAAACTAGAACTCAGGACTAAGAAACTCAATCAAAACCGCTCAACTACATGGAAACTGAACAACCTGCTCCTGAATGACTACTGGGTACATAACGAAATGAAAGCGGAAATAAAGATGTTCTTTGAAACCAATGAGAACAAAGATACAACATACCAGAATCTCTGGGACACATTTAAAGCAGTGTGTAGAGGGAAATTTATAGCACTAAATGCCTACAAGAGAAAGCAGGAAAGATCTAAAATTGACACTCTAACATCACAGTTAAAAGAACTGGAGAAGCAAGAGCAAACACATTCAAAAGCTAGCAGAAGGCAAGAAATAACTAAGATCAGAGCAGAACTGAAGGAGATAGAGACACAAAAAACCCTCCAAAAAATCAATGAATCCAGGAGTTGGTTTTTTGAAAAAATCAACAAAATTGACAGACCGCTAGCAAGACTAATAAAGAAGAAAAGAGAGAAGAATCAAATAGACGCAATAAAAAAAGATAAAGGGGATATCACCACCGACCCCACAGAAATACAAACTACCATCAGAGAATGCTATAAACACCTCTATGCAAATCAACTAGAAAATCTACAAGAAATGGATAATTTCCTGGACACTTACACTCTTCCAAGACTAAACCAGGAAGTAGTTGAATCCCTAAATAGACCAATAGCAAGCTCTGAAATTGAGGCAATAATTAACAGCCTACCAACCAAAAAAAGTCCAGGACCAGATGGATTCACAGCTGAATTCTACCAGAGGTACAAGGAGGAGCTGGTACCATTCCTTCTGAAACTATTCCAATCAATTGAAAAAGAGGGACTCCTCCCTAACTCATTTTATGAGGCCAACATCATCCTGATACCAAAGCCTGGCAGAGACACAAGAAAAAAAAACAATTTTAGACCAATATCCCTGATGAACATCGATGCAAAAATCCTCAATAAAATACTGGCAAACCGGATTCAGCAGCACATCCAAAAGCTTATCCACCATGATCAAGTGGGCTTCATCCCTGGGATGCAAGGCTGGTTCAACATTCGCAAATCAATAAACGTAATCCAGCATATAAACAGAACCAAAGACAAGAACCACATGATTATCTCAATAGATGCAGAAAAGGCTTTTGACAAAATTCAACAGCCCTTCATGCTAAAAACGCTCAATAAATTCGGTATTAATGGAACGTACCTCAAAATAATAAGAGCTATTTATGACAAACCCACAGCTAATATCATACTGAATGGGCAAAAACTGGAAAAATTCCCTTTGAAAACTGGCACAAGACAGGGATGCCCTCTCTCACCACTCCTATTCAACATAGTCTTGGAAGTTCTGGCTAGGGCAATCAGGCAAGAGAAAGAAATCAAGGGTATCCAGTTAGGAAAAGAAGAAGTCAAATTGTCCCTGTTTGCAGATGACATGATTGTATACTTAGAAAACCCCATTGTCTCAGCCCAAAATCTCCTTAAGCTAATAAGCAACTTCAGCAAAGTCTCAGGATACAAAATTAATGTGCAAAAATCACAAGCATTCTTATACACCAGTAACAGACAGAGAGCCAAATCATGAATGAACTTCCATTCACAATTGCTTCAAAGAGAATAAAATACCTAGGAATCCAACTTACAAGGGATGTAAAGGACCTCTTCAAGGAGAACTACAAACCACTGCTCAGTGAAATAAAAGAGGACACAAACAAATGGAAGAACATACCATGCTCATGGATAGGAAGAATCAATATCGTGAAAATGGCCATACTGCCCAAGGTTATTTATAGATTCAATGCCATCCCCATCAAGCTACCAATGAGTTTCTTCACAGAATTGGAAAAAACTGCTTTAAAGTTCATATGGAACCAAAAAAGAGCCCGCATTGCCAAGACAATCCTAAGTCAAAAGAACAAAGCTGGAGGCGTCACGCTACCTGACTTCAAACTATACTACAAGGCTACAGTAACCAAAACAGCATGGTACTGGTACCAAAACAGAGATATAGACCAATGGAACAGAACAGAGTCCTTAGAAATAATACCGCACATCTACAGCCATCTGATCTTTGACAAACCTGAGAGAAACAAGAAATGGGGAAAGGATTCCCTATTTAATAAATGGTGCTGGGAAAATTGGCTAGCCATAAGTAGAAAGCTGAAACTGGATCCTTTCCTTACTCCTTATACGAAGATTAATTCAAGATGGATTAGAGACTTAAATGTTAGACCTAATACCATAAAAACCCTAGAAGAAAATCTAGGTAGTACCATTCAGGAAATAGGCATGGGCAAGGACTTCATGTCTAAAACACCAAAAGCAATGGCAGCAAAAGCCAAAATTGACAAATGGGATCTAATTAAACTAAAGAGCTTCTGCACAGCAAAAGAAACTACCATCAGAGTGAACAGGCAACCTACAGAATGGGAGAAAATTTTTGCAATCTACGCGTCTGACAAAGGGCTAATATCCAGAATCTACAAAGAACTCAAACAAATATACAAGAAAAAAACAAACAACCCCATCAAAAAGTGGGCAAAGGATATGAACAGACATTTCTCAAAAGAAGACATTCATACAGCCAATAGACACAGGAAAAAATGCTCATCATCACTCGCCATCAGAGAAATGCAAATCAAAACCACAATGAGATACCATCTCACACCAGTTAGAATGGCAATCATTATAAAGTCAGGAAACAACAGGTGCTGGAGAGGATGTGGAGAAATAGGAACACTTTTACACTGTTGGTGGGATTGTAAACTAGTTCAACCATTATGGAAAACAGTATGGTGACTCCTCAAGGATCTAGAACTAGATGTACCATATGACCCAGCCATCCCACTACTGGGTATATACCCAAAGGATTATAAATCATGCTGCTATAAAGACACATGCACACGTATGTTTATTGCGGCACTGTTCACAATAGCAAAGACTTGGAATCAACCCAAATGTCCATCTGTGACAGACTGGATTAAGAAAATGTGGTACATATACACCATGGAATATTATGCAGCCATAAAAAAGGATGAGTTTGCGTCCTTTGTAGGGACATGGATGCAGCTGGAAACCATCATTCTTAGCAAACTATCACAAGAAGAGAAAACCAAACACCGCGTGTTCTCACTCATAGGAGGGAACTGAACAATGAGATCACTTGGACTCGGGAAGGGGAACATCACACATCGGGGCCTATCATGGGGAGGGGGGAGGGGGGAGGGATTGCATTGGGAGTTATACCTGATATAAATGATGAATTGATGGGTGCTGACGAGTTGATGGGTGCAGCACACCAACATGGCACAAGTATACATATGTAACAAACCTGCACGTTATGCACATGTACCCTAGAACTTAAAGTATAAAATAAAATAAAAAAAAAGAACTGAGAAAAAAAAAAAAAAGACAAGCTATAGACTGGGAGGAAATATTGGCAAACCAATCTGACAAAGGACTAGTACCTAGAGCATATAAAGAACTTTCAAAACTCAACATTTAAAACATTCAATTAGAAAATAAGTAAAAGACATAAAGAGGTATTTTACTGAAGAGGATATACACGTGGCAAATAAGCATCTGAGAAAATGTTCACCATCATTAATCATTAGAGAAATAAAAAATTAAAACCACAATGATATTGCTATACACTTATCAGAATGGCTAAAATGATAAAAAGAGACAACACCAATACTGGCAAAGATATAGAGAAACTGGGTCACTTATACCTTGCTGATGAGAATATAAAGTAGAACAGCCACTCTGGAAAACAATTTGGTAGTTTCTAATAAAGTTAAATATTAATCTACCATATAACCCACCAATACTACTTTTAGGCATTTATCTCAGAGAAATGAAAATGATATTCACACAACAATCTACACACAAAATTTGCAGCAGCTTCATTTGCAATAGCAACAAGTGAGGATCCGCCTATATGCCCTTCCACTGGTGAGCGGCTAAACAAACTGTGATCCAGACAAACACTGAGTAGTGCTGGGACACTACTCAGCAACGGAAAGAAGAAACCATTGTTGCATGCAACAACTTGGATGGATCTCCAGGAAATCATACTGAGCAAAATAAAAGACAATCCCAAAAGGTTACACTGGGTTACACTGTGGGATTCTCTCCACATAGCATTTTTGGTATGGCTAAATTTTAGAAATAGAGAACAAATTCATGGTGGCAAGGATTAGAAAAGGAGGGGTAGGGAAGGCTCAGGTGGGGTGGAAGTGGGTGTGGCCTTTTATAAAATGGTTACAGGGGAGATACCTATGGAGATGGAACTATTTTCCTGACTGCGGTGGTGTGTAGGAAGTTACACATGTGATAAAATTATACAGAACAAATAATCACATACATAAATGAGTGCAACTAAAACTGAATAAGGTAAGTGGATTGTATCAATATCAATATCCTAGTTGTGACATTGTGCTATAATTTTGCAAAGTGCTATCACTGGGAGAAACTGGGTAAAGAATGCATGGGCTCTCTCTACATTATTTCTCACAACTACATGTGGATCTACAAGTATCTCAATAAAAACTTCAAGTAAAGAAAAAAAATTGTGGCTATAACTAGGTCAGTGCTCTGAGCTGGGTTCATGTTTGGCCCAGAGACACACACACATCCCCCCAGTCCCCATGGCACCAACAGGTTCTTACTGGCCCAGGTGTAAAACATGATGATGTGATTATGAGAACAGCACCATGCACACTGCTCCTGTTGATCCAAATAGAAGAGGTGATGCTCAGAGTGAACTTATTATCCAGACTCAAAAGCAGGGACCCATGGTCTCACACAAGGTTTGGCGATGGAACAAAGTGCTTGAAATCACGAAGCGCCCAGCAAATGCAAAGGTATGTTCGGAATAGATTTTGAAGAGACCTCTTTAAGGGCAAGAGATCAAATGTCTTCATATTCCTTGTGTCTATATTACATGGGAAGAAAGGGGACAAAAAAACACAATCAAACTGTATAGTAGAAAGCCTCTTTTACAAACATTTACCAAGCAACTTATGGCACAGGCACTGGTTTGGGCTCTTATATGCATTCTCTCACTTAACCTCAATTAACCTGAAGAAATAGATACTGTTCTCCCCATCTTAGAGATGAGGAAACTGGGGTTCAGAGTGGCTCAGCAACAGAGTAGCCAAGCTTGTCTCCCATGTAGCAAATTAAGAATTCTCAATTCAGAACCTGCTGTCTGCTTACATGGCATCTATTTGAAAATCCAATGGGCAAAGGTGGGGATAATTGTTTCATACTGAAGAATCCTGCATTCCTGACCAGTTCTGGGACCTAGAACACTACAGTGATCCTAGGTCACTGAAGAGTCCTACATCTTAGTATCTGGGCAAGTGAAGGGAGCTCAGAGCCAATCCTATATTTGCCTTTGCAGGCACGGGGGGAATTGCTCTAAACAAACCTCATCTTAACTGGTTTTGGCCCCATTTCCTTATCAAACCACCAGGCAGATCTGCTAACAGCCTATTTGCCAAGTCAGACCCTGGTTCTCTCCATCAGTCCTGGCCCACTTTCTGGCAAATTCATCAAAATACAGTGTGTGGGATGAAAAAGTATTCCCTATCAACCAATTCATTGGCGATTAATCCCCCAACACAAATAAGAGTTGGCTTTGACTGACCCCTTCCTTAACACAGAAGTGACTGTGGAGTTTAGTGATGTATCCCAATTCTTCTAACAGAAGAATGCTCCTGAAGTTCAGCCATTGTCTGTGGCGGAAGACTGAAAACATTGTGACAAATTTCTCCATGAAGCTGCACTACTGAAATCTTATACCAGCAGCCCAGAGCTTCTCCCAAGCCTGTTCATATCCTGCATATTAGCCAAATTCTACCCTCAGATATGCACACATGGCCTCCTGATTTCCATTTAAAGACTTTTGCAAACCTCGTCCCTACTTGAGGGTTAGGGAAGCTCTGCCAGTATCTGAGGATGACGCCGCCAGTTGAAATTTTCTAGACGCGACGGTTTAAATGGTTTGTGACTGAACTGGAAACACATCTACATTTCATTTTAATTATTGGTGATGACAACACAAACTGCCATCATTTTGTATTTTCCCTCTCTACCACCTATTTCAAAATGACTTTATCATGCTTTATCATTGGCTGACTTCTACTTTAATGAACCTTCAGAACCACAAATCCTTAAGATCCCATTCCCTGTCATAGAAAGAGGAAAGCCCACCCGCACAGCTAAATAGAGAAAGGGACCAGACTGCCGCCAGGCACAGCGGAGGGGCTGTTCCCATTCCTTTAAAAACAGGAGAGGAAACACATCCCACCGTCTGGGGTAGGAAACCTGTCCCTTCAGCCTCCAAGAGCAGAACCTTTCTGGATACCTAGGAAGGAAGTACATTCCTGGCTAGTACTCAATGACAGAAAGCGATGCTCTTTCTGCCACCAGCGGGGCAGTCGCTTCCCCCTGGGAAAGTCACTGTCTGAGCTCTTTGCACCAGGGTGAGGGCCTGCCCGGCACTGGTGCGGCCGCTGGAACTTTCAACCTACTGCACAGAAACTCACACATGCCTTTAGCACCATTCACATAAACAGCATCTTGTTTCCAATTTGGCTGTAGATAATGAAATTAGCCCCCAAATTACCATAAAGTGGAACAAATAAACACGAAAGCAAGAGCTAGGTTTCCAGGCCTCTCCCTCCCCCCATAAGGAACAGGACCCTCTGGCTTTTTCGCTGTTTAAATTCAAAGCAAGACTGCTGTTTTTCTAAGTCGCTGTTCTGACCCCAAGCAGATAAAGAACACTAAATGACACATTCAGGAGAGCGGCTCTGTTCTCGCAGAGCCGCTGTGTTTACATCAGGAAATCCTGCCCGAGTGGGGACAGGGGGTCGGCCGCGGAGGCGGCCTGGGCGCCGGCCTCCCTAGCGCTCGCCGCCGCGCTCCGCTGGCTGGGCCGCGCTGGCCCCTGGCGCTCGGCAGCTGACTCCATCCAGATGTGCCGCGGCTCCAGAGTGGCTGCCGCACGCAGTAAATGGGCATCGGAGGCTCGTCAATCCGGGCCAGAGCAATTGCGGTCTTGGGGCCGCCCCACTGGCACTCGGAAAGGTGCGCGCGGGAAGGGACCGCGGAGGCGCCGGGCGGGGGCACCCTGGGCGCAGGGAGGGCGCGCGCTAATGACCGACCCGGGAAATGTCCCTAATACATTTGTACATTTCCTTGTAAATGTTTTACACTTTGAAAGAAAGGGGAATGCTGTATATCATTTGGAAATGTTGGCTGTCTATAGGTCCCTGTGGGTATTACTGCGTTAGTACGACTTGTAACCAGAGCAAGAGAAACATAAAAAAGCTGGGAAACACTGCCAATTAGTCATTACAGGGGACTGTAAAAACAAAAGAAAGAGAAAGAGGAGGGAGGAGAAGGAATCAAAGAAGAATAAAATAGCCCGGGGAAAAAAAAAAAAGAAAGGAGATGCGTTTCTGTGGTGTTCCGGGAATAGTGCGGGAAGCAGGACAGCTGGCGGCCTTCTGATCAGCAGAGACCTGCAAAGCAGCAAGCTTCCAAGCACAGCCCCGGAGCGGCCCTGTCAGTGCCCAAACGACACCTAGTTGCTGTCCCTGTAAAAACTCGAGCTGGGTCAGTGGGCAGGCAGTGTGCTTTGAAGCGAGACCCAACTGTGCAAAATCCAAGTCAGACATTTATTTCTGATCACCAGCCGCCTACACAGTCGTTGCTGGCTGAGTTGTAATAAAAGGGAGAAGACAGGAACTATTTTTTTTTACAATCCCAAGTTCCTACCAGTCACCGGCTTCAAGCGGCCTGTGGCCATGGTTGCTGAAAACGGTTTTTAATTTTACAGTAATTCTGATGATCGAAATCCTTTTTTGTTTGTTTCTGCTTTTTGCCAGAGTCAAGAGTCCAAGAACTTGTAACATCACAATCTGAAATGGATCTGGCTGAGCCTCCCAGTCCTTCTTGAGTAACTTTATTGACCCCTTTCAGGACTTAAGTGAAGAGATAATGGTGTACGCAATGTGTTAGTTGTAGGCCAAAACCCGGGCTGGGCAAGGCTTCTCCCAGGGAAGGGCTGTGATAGCTCAGGGCCCCCAGGGAGTTGGGGAGTGGGGGAGTGGGGGAGTGGGGGTGGGGGAAGCGGAGGGGGGGAGAGGAAGCTGGGGCCCACTCCCTGGGGACAGGGAGGCATATGTTGCTGGCTGGGAGAGAACTGCTTATCTCAGCAGCATGCAGGCCAGCTTCCAGCCAGGCCTCTTCAGCCCACAGTGATTTCAGTCCCCACCTCCTCTGAGTCATGAGGATGGCCACATGTGCCTCAGATCCAATTCCTGGCAATGGCACAACTTTGCTAATCAGCTGGGGTCCTTCTTAGTGTCTGCCCATAGCTCAGCAGATGCACAGCTCAGCTTCACCAGGACAAAATGTCTTGCATAAGATCTGTTTCAAAAACAATTATATGAGCAAATTATCCTGGCTTCTAACAACAGATTTTAAAAATCTAGTAGCAAGATCTCAAAAAATGATTAAACCACAAACACTATTTTAGAATAACATTAAACCAGACAAGAGATGAAGATTCTCACAGAACCAACAAGAGCACACTCTACTCCCCAAGCCCAACTCTTCAGGCCGGTGTCTGTATCTCCAAAGTCCAGAGAGGGACTTACTTAAATCTGGGCCTTTTTCTGAGATAGAATTGAGCACTGCAAGAACTCCTTATCTGCCAATGACTTTTTCCTTCATAACATACAGCTTTTAAGTCTGTTTGTGGAAAAGTTGTCATCAGAGACTAACTGGAAAATCTTCATGAACTGGGTCCCTGACCTACCGATTTGCATTGCCCACAGCCTGGGCATGTTTTACCAGTGGCAGGTCTACAGCAGATTAGTTGTGTCTCTTCAGAACTGGTCAAAAGTAGTGTCGTGCTTTTGCTGGCAAGCCTGTTCATGCTCCTGTCAGTGATTGGTTGCTTCCCTGTGCGAGCGCACCATCTCACCTCCCACCTGACTGTGGGCGAACCCTGCAGCTGAGACCTTGCCCTTTGCAGTTGTCTCTGCAGATTGTATTCTTCAGCAATTGTCTCTACACTAATATGACTGACTTTGAAATTTGAAGCTACAGCCTTGACATTTTTCTCAAGTTCTTGGTGCATTCTTCCAGCTGTAACTAGACATCTCCCCTGGAATTTCACATCATCATTTCAAATTTGGTACACTGACAAGGAAATGCATGATCTTCCTTCCTCATCCTAAGGGCCAGAGGGCCACACCTTCCCTTAACTCAGCCCTCTTGACTCTCCGATTTCTACCAAAGATAGCATCACTCTCTCATTACAGAGGCCCATAGACTCATTCCTTAACTCATTCCTTTCTTGCATGGTTTGTATTCTATTTTCTGTAACAGAGCTCTGGGTGTTGTCCCCCTGCTCTGCAGACAAACAGTGAACCAGACAGCCAGCAGCCCATCCCAGCCCACTCAGCAAACAATCACAGTGCCCATCAAACATCCGCACAGTATAGTGTAAGTTTTCTGTTCAAAACCTTGCTGTCCCTGTGGTCCCTCACTTTCTCTTTGTGTGAAAAAGCTCACGTACATTAACCTTGGGAACCTTCACAACTGGTGCTAACCTCCTCTTCTACCACGACCTCCATCCTCAGTCGCCTTCACCCTCAGGAGCCTCCCTGGCCCCTGCCTGCTGTGGACTCTCCGAAACCCAGCCTGGGAAGCCAGTCCTAAAGATCTTGGCTTCTAAGGGAGGTTTAAACTCTGTCCTGCTCTCTACCAGAGTAAATTCTAACCAAACCTCAAACTCAAAATCAAATCTACAGTCCTCTGCAAAGGACAAGTTTCTGCAGGGATGCCCCTTGTCCCCAGTGAGACCCTGTCCACCCCCAGTGAGGTCAATGACTGGCTGATCCCCAGCACTTGGTCCATTCCCCAGTTTTGGTGCCCATCAGATGTCCCACCACACTTCCAATTCAGAAGTGCTAAAACCAAACTCCCTGTCTTTCCCCTGGAACTCTCTTCATTCTTTCATATCCTCCATTTGTTAACTTTAGGGTAATGGTCTATTTATAGGGTCTTATTTAAATCAAAACTCAGGAACCCCTAGCTGCTTCTCCTTTCTGCACTCTGAAGTCCAAGCAGCAACTGAGACCTGGTGCTCTACTTCTTAGAGAGGACTCCAGTTGTCACCTGTCACCTGCCACCTTCCTCCACCTTCCAGGGCTCCGGGGACAGGACCGTCTTGGCAAGTGTGTGTTTTTAGGCCAGTCACCACTGCCATCTTTACCAAAGGGCCCCTCATGTCCACCACTCAGCCTTGCCCACTCTGCCTGGTGCTCTGGGGCCACCCCCAACTCCCCTTGGCTGCCCCCTGTCTTCGGCTTCCCATGGGCAGTGCAGCTCGGGCAGGAACCTGCACCTCCCACCATGCACCCCAGGTCCTGCACTATTTCTTCTGCTCTTCCTAAGCCTGCTCACAGCTCTGTCAATATTCCCTTCATTATGCTCTCTTCGCACCATGCCAGTTGAGAGCGTTTTCTGCCAAGAAAACTCATGTCCTGACTGATATGTGGGACCCTGAGTGAGCAAGTGAGTACTCATTTGATGTTTAAGTCATCAGTGTACCTTTAGTAAAAATTCAATTGTATAAGTTTGGGGGAAATGTAACCCACAGAGCATCTAACGGTGTGTCTTACACATGATTGGTGCCTTTTTTTTTTTTTTTTTTTTTTTTTTTTTTTTGAGGCAGAGTGTCGCTCTGTCACCCAGGCAAGAGAGCAGTGGTAAGATCTTGGCTCACTACAGCCTTGACCTCCTGGGCTCAAATGATCCTCCCACCTCAGCCTGTGGAGTAGCTGGGACCACAGGAATGCACCACCACGTCTGGCTAATTTTTGTACTTTTGGTATGGGCGGGATCTTGCTACCTTGCCAGGGCTGGTCTCAAACTCCTGGGCTCAAGCGATCCTCCTTGCCTTGGCCTCCCAAAGTTCTGAGATTACAGGCATGAGCCGCTGCACAGAGCCCCAATAACTATTTATTGAATAAATCTGAGTTCCTGAAAGATTGAATACAGTCTGTTTAGAGGAAGAAGCTGTAAAACAGTAATAAGATGAAAGAAGAAGAAAGGAAGAAAAGGAGGAGAGAAAGGAGGAGGGGAAGAAACTTATTAGTGCAGGTTAAACAATATCATAATTATTCCACTGTAATTTTTTTGCATCTTAAAGTACTCACCTGTCTATTCTGTGCTGGAGTTCTGACCATGTTTCTAGTCTACCACACCACTACATTTTCTTTTTTTTTTTTTTTTTTGAGACAGAGTCTCACTCTGTCGCCCAGGCTGCAGTGCAGTGGTGCGATCTCGGCTCACTGCAAGCTCTGCCTCCCGGGTTCACGCCATTCTCCTGCCTCAGCCTCCCAAGTAGCTGGGACTACAGGTGCCCGCCTCCACGCTCGGCTATTTTTTTGTATTTTTAGTAGAGACTGGGTTTCACTGTGTTAGCCAGGATGGTCTCGATCTCCTGACCTCATGATCCACCCACCTCGGCCTCCCAAAGTGCTGGGATTACAGGCGTGAGCCACCACGCCTGGCCTACACTACTGCATTTTCAAACCAAAAATTCACTGAGAGTGAATAGGAAGGCTCGTGCACCAGAGAGACTTATTCTCACTTATTTGTTAATTATTTATCAACAAAACTTCACTGGCACACTTACTGAGAGAGCTTCAAATCAGCATGCTGGGTGCAGATGTAAGATGTGGGAAGTCATAGCTTCTCTAGAGAAGCTCGCATTGGGAGAAGACATGGATGAAAACATACAAAACAGTGAGCTTTGTGATAAGACACTGCCACAGCAGCAAGAAGAAGGAATTCACGACTCTCGAGAGGTCAAGATCCTCCTTGAACCGCCACTGACCTCGAGGCAAGGCACAAGGCAAGGAGCCCTGAGTGGCATGGGGAGATTGAGGGTCTTGTCCCCACTCATAGGAATTCAGCCCATCAGTGTTCTAGACTGAGACAATAAATTAAGTAAATTTGACTCCTATGTGACTTCTATATTTATTCATTCATTCATTCATTCATGGGAATGCTGAGATTCTACTCCCTGTGCCTGACAGTTTGAACTAACACTCTTACACATTGGTATCATTCAAGAATCACACTGGGAGAAGGTGAGTTTAGGTTTCTCTAGCTAGAAACAGACTCACCACAGGGAATTGAACGTAATCCTAGTTCTAATCCAATCCAGACCAAAAGGGTCCAGTTACTGTCCACAGAGGGCTGCATCCAGGGAAGCCATACTGGTGTGCTCCCAGCCACAGCCCCAGCATGCCTGACACACAGGAATGAAAGGTCACGCCAGCTCCTGCTCCTTCCTTATCCTAAGAGCCAGAGACCCACACCTTCCCTTAAACAGACCCAGGGCATAACCTTTCCGTAAGTCATCCTGTAACAGTGTTGGACTACCAGAGTCCAAGCCACCACACAGGGATGACATGAGTGAAGTTTCCATCTGCCAAGAGGCCAGAGAAATGCAAGTGTCACGTCACAGGGAGGGCCCAGTAGTAAGAGCCACCTCCGAGGGGACTTCCTCATGGATTGAGGGTGTCTTCTCCATGCAGTTAGCTTAATAACAATAAACAGCTGGACTGGGTTCATGATTGATGAATTCCTTCTCTACCCAACGCCTTCCCCTGCCCTAGACAATGTTGGTGTCTTTACAATTAGAAGGATTTATTCTCTTTTTAATGTGGAAGCAAAGCAGAGTAATAGGAGCTTAGAGAAATCGCAGCACAGATGTCAGGCCGTAGGCCCAAGGGCTGTTAAAATAGAAAACTCTGTAAATGGAAGAGAGACTTAGTAAGGCACAACCCTAAAGTCTTGGCTCACAATGCAAAGGAAAAAAAGAAAAAAGACTGGTGGGTGGGGGAGTTTCCTGAAGCCATGAGTAAAATCTGGCAGAAAGCATTCTATACAGCCTTTTTTGGTTTCAATCCGCATGACATCACAATCTGTGAATTTTGCTGTGATTGAATTTGAATGAACTTGTAGATTCAAAACAAAACCCATTTGAAACAAACTCCACAAAGCAACTCTATCTTCCCCGCAGCAGTTAAGTGTGTTTCCTAACTGCCTTCTTTTCTGGATGGCAAGGCCTGCCTGGGACTAACGTGCCAAGTCCAAACCACACAGACAAATGCATGCACAAGCATGAGAATACATACAAGCACACACGGACATATGTGCACACACACATGCAGACATACATGTGCACATTCACTCATTCACAGAAACATACACACACACACCCAGTGGGAGCAGCTGGGCCAGGAGAAGCGGCAGGAGTGCTGGACTGGACTGTCAATTCTGCCTGGGAGAACCTGCCCATCCTTTTGTTCTGCTTCCCCTTTTTATTCCTATTATCTTAGTTCTGCCCAGTAAAGGCAAGAAGGAAGACCTAGACCAGCCCTGCAAACACATTCTGAGCTTTAGAGAAACCAGGGCAGAAGAAAAGAAAACCCACACAACAGTCCTGGTGTGACGGTTAAAGTATTCAACTATTCCAGGTTTCTCCTCCTCTTTTGTTGAATTTGTTTCTACAGAACTGGGGATGGTATGGGTAAGGATCAGACATTTTTGCACGTAACAGGTTTTTGTAAACAGTGAGAAACATAGCCCAACATACCTCCGGGTGTATAAGATCGTTCAAAAACCAAAACTGAATTAACCATTTTGTTTTTCTATAAGGACAGCTATGCCACAAATTGAAGAACTATGCTGCCAACATAGCCAACACAGGTAATCAGGATGTTTTAATATGCAAATAACCCTATCAAGGAATGCCTCCCATCCTACTCCATGTCTACCTAGCCTGGGACCCTAAAATCCTCCATGTCTCTGATCACCCTGGAAAAGCCTAAAACTCCAGACTTTTAACACAATGGTGATTAGTTGCGAGTGATTCTCCCCCCCGCCAGGAGACATTTAGCAATGTCTGGAGACATTTTTGGTTGTCACAACTGTGGGGCATGGGTGCTACTGGCATCCAGTGAGTAGAGGCCAGGTATACTACTCAACATCCTCTGGTGCACAGGTAACCCTTATCCCACAACTCAGAAGGATCTAGTCCCAAATGTCAGCAGCGCCAAGGTTGAGAACCCCTAATTTAACACATAAGCCCCCCTCTTTCCCCTCCCAAAAGAGTGTGTCAATACAACAGTCACACAGTGTTCTCTGACTTCATAGCTACCAAGGCAGGAGCCAACATGAAGCTGCCACAACAGCTTGGCAAAAGAGCCTGCAATTGAGTCAGCTCACCAGAACTAGAAGTCAGCGTACACTGCGCAAAGCAAGAGTGATGGCCCAAACCCCCACAAATATCAGTTGAAATAAAAATCAATGTCACCCTCAGACCACGGTCACTTTCTGCCAAGTAGTTAGTGAGAATTACAGGCATATGATTTCAAGAAAAATATTTTATCTTGGTGACTTTTAGAAAGGAAAAAAGGAAAGCCTTTGCCTTGTTACGCAGTAGCACTATTCATTTGTGGTCTGTATCTGATTTCTTGAGTAAGATGCAAACACTTCAGAATGGATGTCAAAATAAATGATAGCTCCTGCAAATGGCAGTCCTCGGGGTTTTACTCATATGATCCCAGTATTTCACTGGCCTTCATCTTGGAGAACCCTAAAGGGGTAGTCCTACCTCAAAAGAGAACAAAACTCTGTCCTCAGCAGAGAACAGCAGGCTTTCTGAAGTTTCCTCCTGCGTTACAGCCTTGGTTGTGAGGTTTAAACCAGTATTGTGTTTAAGAGAGAAACCTGTAGATTAGTTGCATTAGGCTGAACCTTGAGCAAGTCATTTTACTTCCTGAGCCTCAGTTTCCTAACCCATAAGATGAGTTTTAATACTAACAGAACAACTAGCTGTGTTTTATTTGCTGTATGTGCCAAGCATGGTCTGGGTGGCTTGCATATGTCATCCAACTTAAATCTCCCTAGAGCCCTATGAGTACAAATGAGGAAACTGAGTCGCAGGCTGGTTATATAACTGCCCCAGAGTCACACAGAAGGAAGAAGCTAAGGTTTCGCACAGGCTGCCTGTTTCTCCACCATGATGCTCCACTCTTCACTGTGCCTCCTGGCTGGAGTAAATGAGCAATGCTCACATTGTCCTCCGGAGTAGTCATTAAGACAATGAGCCACCTTGGCTGCTTCTATTCTTCAAAGGAACAGTTATGGAGCTGCACTTTAATCTTAACCTATAGCCCCTGTTGTTTTGAGTAACAGAAGAAGGATTCAAAGAGGAGCTGAGAGATGGTAGTTCCACATTCAGCTTCCCACTAAGTTGATCTTGGAAGTGAGTCCTCATTGGTGAAACATGGGCACCTCACTGGTTGTTATGACCATTGAGTCAGAGAGAAGAGCATGCTCTGAGAAAAAGTTCAAAGCTCCAAATATGAATAACCTCATATGGGCGGCACCCAGAGTTCCACAGTCCTTCTACCTGATGTCTCGTGTGACTGTAATACATGAGTCACAGGGTGCATTGCTTTTCCCAATTCACAGACATGGAAACCAGCCCTCCCAAAAAAATGAGCTAACTGCCCCAGGTGACACAATTAGAACCCAACCTCCATAAATGGAATCCTCTGTACTGAGTTGGTGTCATCATTCCAGTCCAAGAGGACACACAATTACCTCTGGCATCTCCAATATCACTTGTGGAGTTTTCAACTTTGCTCTAGTTACCCATGCCTGTGGTACACATTTCTGAGGCTCTCAACACCTGCAGATGAATCTCATGAAATCTGCAGCCATGGCATTAGGTAATGCAGTAGAAGTGGATGTCCAAAACATCCTGCTCTTTACGTAATATTTCTCTTTGTATTCTCACACAAAAGCAGTTAAAAATAAGAGCAGCCATGCCTGTGCCAGGCACACAGAGTCTTGTTTACAGGACGGGAGTGTGTGGGTCTTTTTGGTAAGACAGCTGTATTTCTAATGTCATTGTCTTTAGACAAGAAGTCATCTACAGGATCTATCTTCAGCGATTTCTTCAAAGTATGTGTATTGCAAAAACTGTAACATAAAAAGAAAAATAGATTCATGTGGGACTTTGGAAGCAACATCATTTTTTTACTTTTCCTGACAAAATGAACACCCACTGAACAATGAAGAAACAGCTAAATGAGCACCAGATGAATGAAGCTTGACTTTCCAAGTGCCTGCACCTGTCTAGGAACATTGTGTACTTCTGCAGGCCTTACCCACATTCACAGATGAGCTACCTGTGGCCCCTCCTTCAGCATGGCAGGGTTCCAAACCAATTCTGGGGACCCCCATTGCAGCAGGAGCTTCAGCCTGGCATCTGTGTTCACAGAACCCTAGCTACTTCTGAGTTTTCTGAATTGCACTCTGTCAGAAAGCTGTTGCATCTGGATCTACCCTCAACACTTTCATGTTCACTCCTTCTAATGCAGTGTGGACTTGAAAACAAGGTAACCTGGTTTAAGACTTCTTTCATGTGTAAGGAGTTTTCTTCTTGAGACTTCCAACGTTGAAGACTTTTCCAGAAAATTCAAGTTGCCAAATTTCTGACTCCTAGAAAATGGGCATATTGCTGTATGTTATACTTATTTATTCAATGATCATCATACACCACCCAACAAATTCAGGAAATAATCATTAAGTGCATACTTTGGACGAGGTACTGTCCTAAGCACTGGGGAAAAGCACCTAAAAAGATGGAAAATGTCTCTTACACTACAGGGCACAGCTTGCATTCTAGTGGGAAGGGGGAGATAGTAAACAAGTGAACTCTCTCATGAGCAGATCATATGAGGTTAGGATGCATCCTGAGAAGGACATCAATAGGAAATTACGGTGGAGTCCTCTACATGGCAGAGGTGGGGTGTGTGCCCTTTGGGCTGAGACCTGAATAATGTGGAAGGGGCACAGGGCTGAGATGGAGTCTTGCAGCTCCATGGGGCACACTCCAGCCTTCAGTTCTGCTAATGGTTTGTAAACATCAACTGTGTACCAGGCCCTGTGCTGAATGCTAGGGCTGCAAAATTAAATACAGGTGTCAGTCTTTCCATCCAAGGTGGAATGGGATGGGGGGCAGCCAGCCTCTGCTCTTCTTGTGGATGGGAGATTTTCATGCCAGTATCATGACGCCCTGGGAATGGGCCAGCAACCTGAGGAACGAGACTGCACCAGGGCAAACTCTGGTCCCTGCAGCTGAGATACAATCTTTATGCGGTGTAATGGGATCTACGAACTCTTTATAAATTGAAAAAGACATTACTCAGACCATCTCTAAACAAAACTGCACGTGCCACGTTTAACAGGGAGGCATGCTTCCAGGGTGTGTCTGCACCAGAGACGTTATCCACCACAAGGTAAGAGAACCAAAGTCTGACCCTGACATTTAAGTCTCGAGATTATGAGACTTAAAGGAGATATGAGATTAAAGGAGAAGCCTTCTCTTGCATTTCTAAGCATCAAAAAGGAAAGCTGAAGGAACACAGAAACACACTGTGCCTGTCTCACCCTCTCCCTTCACCCTTGGTCTGCCCTTAGCTTTCCAAGGAAGGTCAGAGCTGCACCATTGACGTTAGCTGCCCCACTGCCTCTGAGTTCAGTGATGTTGCCACTGAAAGCAAACCAAACAAACATGCACTGTCTCCAGCAAAGCCTCCAGGTGTGTCTCAGGAATGCACTGTGCCCTTATGGGGACCAACAGGAGGTCCACGCTGGAAGGAAGGGTCACCAGGGACCATGCTAGTCCAGCTCACTGGACAGCAGTCCCTGAAGGCCTAGGAGCCTCACTATGTGCATGCCACAGACCAAATCCCCAAGCCCTGGGAGGGAACAAACATCTGCCAAACACTTGTTATACACTAAGGGCTTTCCCATATCCCACTCCATCTGCAGAGCAATCTTGCTAGATGGACACTGTTATCCTCATTTCCAGACAAAATCACTGGGAGATTGACTCACTGTGACAGAAATCGGATTTTAAGTTGGGGTTTTCCCGTACCACACTCCACAGCCCAAGCTCTTTCTAAACTGCCATCCTGTTTCCTGTCAGCCCCTCCCCCATTACATCCGATTCTACAGCATCTCAGGTGATCCCAGGCTTCCCAGGCTCACCCTGCTGTGGCCAGCCGTTTTGCCCACCTCACAGCCGATCCTGCAAGACAAGGCAGCCAGGATTCCTACTGCGACTCCTGCCCTTCCTGGGACTTCAGCTTTTCCTCAAAGTTTCACCTGCCTGGCCCGCCTCATTGTAGTAATGACTTCCTTGAGATGGGAGGGACTTTGGCATCAAACCCGGTGAATTTTTAGCCCAAGCTCCTTGTTTTATAGGTGAGAAGACCAACTCTAAAGCAGGTAAAATGACGTGGGCAGGACAGCCAAGTACACTATCAACAGAGCACCCCTGAAGCCCGGTTGCCACACCTGAGCATGCTGCAATGGGCCTGGTGCCCTTGAACTTGCAGAGCTATTCCCAAAGTTGCCTCTATGATATCATTAACCTCCTAGGGTTTTCCTCGTGATGCGGTGTCTAAAGGACAGCTTCCTGAAACACCAGCTACACTCTGGGGTGTGAAAACATTTGTGTGCTCATGCAAGCCTCATACGAGATGTCATGCATTCTTTGGTGGCAGTCTGAGCTCATCCAGGGCACAAAGCGAGTCACTGTCCTGTGTCATGAAATGCAGAGATAGCTGTTTCAATTTAAGAGGATTAGGTACAGAGAGCATCATGCAGTCAAAAGCAGGCTTCTTGTCACCAATACTTTTTAGAAACAAACTTTCTCCGCTGATCTTTATATTGTGCGGCAACAAAAACACAGACATCAAAAACTAAGAGAAAAATGCTAAAGAATTACATTTGTAGACAAACCTTGTTGAATGCTTATCATCTACGTGAGGAACAAGTCAAAGCTGGTTGAATCACGGCTTTCCCTTGGCTTGCAAAAACACGAAGTGACTTCAGGTGAAGTGCTTTCTAACTCACCACCACACGGATCACAAGAATGGTTGGCAGGAGTTCGAGACCAGCCTGACTAACATGGTGAAACCCCGTCTCTACTAAAAATACAAAAATTAGTCGGGTGTAGTGGCAAAGCCTGTAATCCGCTTGAACTCGGCAGGCAGAGGTTGCAGTAAGCTGAGATCGTGCCATTGCTCTCCTCCAGCCTGGAGGACAGAGAGACTCATCTAAAAAAAAAAAAAGAAAAGAAAAGAAAAAAGAACGAATGCTTGCTCCCTGCATTTCAGGAAGGAAACTTGAGATAGCGGTTGAGACAGGCTGAGCAGCACATAAAACCTTTTCCAAAGCACAATACTGGTTTTTATTCTTCTGGTTCAAAATGTTACTTCTGCATACTTAAAAATCCCGGTAAACCAAGACAGCTAAGCTAAGTCCTGGGAGTTACGCATCAATCTCCCTTTGGGAGAAAGAAGCAATATTTTTAAAAGTGCCACAAAAGTGCCACTGTGCTCACAGCCAGCCCTTTCTCCTTGATTGAGCAACTATAAGTTCTATCTCAGGCCCAGAATTCTATTAAAACATCCTTCATTTTCAAAAACCATGAAGTGAAAATATTTAATGTGGAAGAAGCTGCTTCATGAGCTACTAACAAGTTTTTACAGGACTTGCATGTTACAAGTTGGTCCCTATCAGACATGGGAGCCTCCGACTCCAAAACTGCAGTTTTCTAGGTTAGAAGGCAGATGTCTGGCCAAAATAAATATGTGAATGAGTGGGCTCAGCACTCTCTTTAACTCTGACCTCTTCCTTTAATAGGACTTGAGAATGGAGCTTCACCACTAGGATTTCCTGTTTTGTTTCCCTTTCATCTCTATCTCTCTCACGTTCCATTCCTTGCATTTATATTGCAGTGTTGTTCTCCCATGGAGTTTAGGTTGTACATTTTTCACGAGGCCCATGGAGTTGGAGGGGGTAAATTATTTTAATTTCCAAGCAGATTATACAGCTCACATTGTCCTATTATTTATAAACCTACCCTGAATCTGACAAAGACAGTTCTGAGACGTCTACCACCAGGACAGGTGGAAAGGCACATTTTTAAGTGGTTTACACAGTGAAGCTTTTTTACATGTATTTATAAAATTTCTTTTGAAAAATTAATTGGGTTGTTCAATGGCTGGGGAGGAGATGAAGAGGGAAAATTGCTATCCAATCTGTCTTGATACTTTTTAATTAAGAAAAAGAACTTCTGCTCTCCTCTATCAACAGAACTTTTAAATCCTACTCAACTGGTGTCTTTTTCCCCCAACAACAACTTGAAAATCTCCAACTGCTATCTTGCCAAAATGGCTTAAAATGTGTTTGCCCATGGATGATCTCAGAAAAAGAAAAGAAAATATAGGAAATAAAACAGAAATGTGTTGATATTTGTCATCCCCTAGAAGCAGAGGACATTTGTAGTGTTGCTTTTCTCCTTCCTGGGATCTCAGGCTCTTTACCTACCAAATGATCTGGAAGGGTTTTGATCAGGCAGAGGGACTAATGGCACTGATTTGCCAGCACAAATTAATACATTCCTTAATGAACCAGAGCACTGCATTAGGCCTGCCCCTCTGACAGGCGTTTGTACTCTCTCCATCAAGAGGCCTGCCTCACAGACAAATGCCTTTTGCTGTCTTGGGAGCCTGGACAGCTTCCCTGTTCCACCTGGGACCGGCTCTCTGAAACCAGGTCACTCTTGGAAGCCACAGGGTATCTTGTAAACAGTGCGGCCAGCCACTTGTGGCCTGATACAGAACAGAAGCACAATTCCAGGGAACTCCTGAGGAATTTCTCCTGCTCTGGAGGAGGGTGCCTGACCATGTGACCCTCTGGAAAGAGAACAAAAGGACGCTCCCTTCTGAAGACAGCGGAAATGTCTTTCTTTGAAAGGCGTTCTTCAGGTGCTGCCCCCCTCTGTGGGCCTGCTGGCTGTGAACACTGCCCAAAGTACAGCCTGGCCTGCGACTGGCTAGATGGGGTGCTACAGCTGCACCTCTCACTGTCCTGGGAAGAAGTCGGGGGGCGTAAGAGGGAACCACTTTCCTCTCTATAAATTTAGCAGTTCTAGAAGAATACTCACAGAGAACAAAAGAGTAAGGCTATATCCCTGCTTTCTTAATAAGAAAGTAAAGGCTACGTGCTTGTATTTTTTATTATTATTATTATTATTATTATTATTATTATTATTATTATTATTTAAACACAGGGCCTCTGCTCTGTCGCTGGAGTACAGTGGCATGATCACAACTCACTGTAGTCTCCAACTCCTGGGCTCAAGTGATCCTCCCGCCTTGGCCTCCAGTAGCTGGGACTACAGGCACATACTCCACTGCACCTGGCTAATTAGTGCTTGCATTTATTAGTGAATGCACATACTTTATGTGGGCAAGAACTTTGTGGCCTCTTCAGTGAAAGCATGTGTGGAAATATCTGTATGGACCTCGGACTGAAACCGCTGACCCTGTACCCAGTTAAGTGCTCCTACTGGGGTAAGGAAGCCTTAAAAGTGTTTAGCGCACATTGATTTTCAAAGACATTATGATCCTAGCATCACATTATTCCTTAGAGTTGTCTGATGAACTCACACCAACCAGAAGAAGAAGAAGCTGAAGGTATAGGTTGCTGTTTTGGATTTGAAATGTTTTTTCTCTATTCTTTCTTTCTTTTATAATTTTTAAACTTTAAGATGGGTTCCACATCTGCACAATAACACAAAGCAAAAGGACGTGATCTGATTAACATAAAGATTTTTCTCATGAAGCAAACCAGACTGAGTGACATAAACTGCTTCGTCATTTAAGTAATTCATGGCAAATATAAGTAAATTCTGTAGATATTATGTAAAATGTTTAAGAGAAAAAGATGATTTCACTCCCTTCTATAAAAAAGAAAATAAAAAGAGTCTTGGCTGGCATAGCCACCAGGGAAGGGCCAGAGGCCAGGGTGCATGGATGGCACGTGGTGTGCCCAGGGCCAGTGGCTGCACAAGTGGCCATGGTACAGCTCCTGTGTGCCTGGTCACCCACAGAGCCAGAATCCAGAGAGGGAGTGTCCTCTGTCCTCCTGCCCTGGGAATCCAGGTGTGCCATTCCACTCACGCAACAGAGCTACATTCTGATGTGCTAATATTTTTCTCTGTTCTGGGTGTGCTACTGTGACTAGGACAAAAAAAGTTTCTGCTCTCATGGACCTTGCCATCTTAGGGGGAAGACAGAAGTAGACAAGCAAGGAATATCAGATAGAAGTATCACAAAGTGGATTAAACAGAGAATGATGGGGGAGCTCCTTTAAACGGGCTTGTTGGGGAAGGCCTCCCCAAGGTGGGGACATCCCACCTGAGGTCAGGGTGAGCTAAGGGCTCCATGACCTGTTCATTCACTTGTCAGAATCCTGCTTGTCTCTTAAAACCTAGCCCAAGTGCCACGTCCTCAAAAAGTCCTTACTTACAAAGCTGAGCCCCCTCCTCTGTGCCCTCCAGTCGTCTCACTATGGATTTTATTACATTAGACTGAAGTGTTTGTAGCTTTGCCTCCACACTTGAGAACAGGAGCCCCGCCTCACTCACCTTGGCCACAGTATGGCACAGTGCCTTGCACCTGGTGGTCAGTCAGAAGAAAATTGCTCCAGTAAGAGGATGGCCATGTGAATGCATACACATTGTGGGATGGCCACGGGCAGTTAAAGAAATGAAACTTTGGATCATTTTCTACTTTCCCAACATTATTTCCTACTTCTACCTGAGTGACATCCCCCACAGCTAGCTCAGGCTGCTGTCAAAGATGCACATGTAGTCCAAGGTTTAAGGCCCATGCAAGGTGGTGCCTTGAATGTCCTTTTGGTTTGTAGATTTTCATTCCTCATTTCAACTTTAGGCCCCAGAACACCTCATTGGATCACCAATGCCTTGACACTTCTTTCTCCCACAGCCTCCATTTCTGTGCCAAGCTAGGAGTTGTGCCATGAAGAGCTGAGAGCTCTGCTGTGTTGCCCATCCCTCCAAGGCCTTGAGGTGGTGTGCCCAACCAGGAACCACATGGGGCAAAGAGACTCATGAGAACCAAAAACCCCAAAGCAGCTGGGACCAAAAAGGGCCGCAAACCAGGCCAGATGCCTAGACTTTGGTTATTCCAAAAGTCTCTTCTGAGAAATAGAAACATTATGATGGTGCCTTGCATGGTCTCAGATCCTTTGTTCAGGAGCCCTAGAGGCACAAGGCAGCACTGAGGGACACTCTTTCAATGGAGACCACACAGGATTGCAGGAGAAGATTCTCACTCAAGAGAATCTCATAACCAAAAATTTCAAAATACACAAAGAAGTATTTACTAAGTATGAATTAGCAGACACAGTAAACCCTGGGGATAATAGAACAATGTGCTCAAGGAAGTTATAAAAAAAGTTAAAAAATAAGAACTTTTTTTGAGACGGAGTCTTGCTCTGTTGCCCAAGCTGGAGTGCAGTGGTGCCATCTCGGCTCACTGCAACCTCCACCTCCCAGGTTCAAGTGATTCTCCTGCGTCGGCCTCCTGAGTAGCTGGGACTACAGGTGCATGCCACCACGCCCGGCTAATTTTTTGTATTTTTAGTAGAGACAGGGTTTCACCATGTTAGCCAGGATGGTCTCAATCTCCTGACCTCATGATCCACCCCCATCAGCTTCCCAAAGTGCTGGGATTACAGGCGTGAGCCACTACACTCGGCCTAAAATAAGTACTTTTAAACATTAAAAAGATAAGAATCCCATTCTGTAGGTTTCCTGTTCACTCCGAGGGTAGTTTCTTTTGATGTGCAGAAGCTCTTTAGTTTAATTAGATCCCATTTGTCAATTTTGGCTTTTGTTGCCATTGCTTTTGGTGTTTTAGACATGAAGTCCTTGCCCATGCCTATGTCCTGAATGGTATTGCCTAGGTTTTCTTCTAGGGCTTTTATGGTTTCAGGTCTAACATTTAAGTCTTTAATCCATAATTTTTGCAATCTACCCAGCTGACAAAGGGCTAATATCCAGAATCTACAAGGAACTTAAACAAATTTACAAGAAAAAATCAAACAACCCCATCGAAAAGTGGGCAATGGATACGAACAGACACTTCTCAAAAGAAGACATTTATGCAACCAACAGACACATGAAAAAATGCTCATCATCACTGGCCATTAGAGAAATGCAAATCAAAACCACAATGAGATACTATCTCATACCAGTTAGAATGGCGATCATTAAAAAGTCAGGAAACAATGGGTGCTGGAGAGGATGTGGATAAATAGGAACACTTTTACACTGTTGGTGGGACTGTAAACTAGTTCAACCACTGTGGAAGACAGTGTGGTGATTCCTTAAGGATCTAGAACTAGAAATACCATTTGACCCAGCCATCCTATTACTGGGTATATAACCAAAGGATTATAAATCATGCTGCTATAAAGACACATGCACATGTATGTTTATTGCAGCACTATTCACAATAGCTAAGACTTGGAACCAACCCAAATGCCCATCAGTGATAGACTGGATAAAGAAAATGTGGCACATATACACCATGGAGTACTATGTACCCATAAAAAAGGATGAGTTAATGTCCTTTGTAGGGACATGGATGAAACTGGAAATCATCATTCTCAGCAAATTATCACAAGGACAGAAAACTGAACACGGCATGTTCTCACTCATAGGTGGGAATTGAACAATGAGAACACTTGGACACAGGAAGGGGAACATCACACACCAGGGCCTGTCATGGGGTGGGGGGATGGGGGAGGGATAGCATTAGGAGATAAAGCTAATGTAAATGATGAGTTAATGGGTGCAGCACACCAACATGGCACATGTATACATATGTAACAGACCTGCACGTTGTGCCCATGTACCCTAGAACCTAAAGTACAATGATAATTTTTAAAAAAAGAATCCTGGCAGAAATAATAAGGCACTTTAAAATAAGTGTAGATATCTTTGAGAAAGATAAAAACTTTTAGAATAAAATATAGTGATCAAAATTAAAAATTCAGGATTGGCTTGAATACAACCTTAGACATAGGTAAATAAAGAATCAGTGAACTAGAATACGTGTCTGAGGAAATCACCCAGAATCTCAAGATAGAGAGAGAGAGACAATAACATGCAAGCAGCACTGAGATCTGAGATGGAGAACGGAGTCCCGCACATGCCTGGGCAGACCCTGCTTACTGTTTGCACAGCTTCCATTCTGCCCCCTCTCCTCCCAGATTGCTGATTTCTTTGGGTGACAATATTCCTAAATATATACTTATCTCCCAGCTCCTCAGAGCAAAAAAGTCAGCAAGTGACATAATTCTATCCAGTGAAATAGAAGCAGAAATTTCCAAGTGGCGTTCCTGAAGGTGTAGTTTAAAATCCTACCTTGTGCCCTTAGTGTTCTTTCTGTGTGTACCACAGACAGTGCTGAAGTGGAGCAGTTACCTGGCAGATATACAAGGGACGATGAAGCAGAAAGCTAAAATGTCCTGAGCCTGCCTCCCTCCAGGCAGCTAGGCATGTGAGGAAAAAAAATCACTCTCATCTATTCAAGTCACTGTGAAGCTGTGTTTTCTATCTGATGCAGCTGGATGTAATGTCTCTGACTGATAAAATGTTTAAGAGGCGTCTTGAAGGAGAGAATAAAGAGAACAGAAGTGAGGTGATACTTTAAGTAGAAATCCCTGAGAAATTTTTAAATCAAATATAAACACTTAGAAGGAAGAGTCTCACTAAGTCCCAACCAGAAAAGTTAAAAATAAGTCTGTACTTTGACACATTCAAAACATCAAGGGGAGAAAGGAAATCTTAAAGTAACCACAGAGAAAAGACATCACAGATTCAGTGCAGATTCCTCAAAAGAGACAATGCAATGAGACCCTCCAAGCCCAAAGAGGAAATTACTGTTGACCTGAATTCCCTACTTAGCCAAACTATTACTCAACAGTGAGAGCAAAATAAAGGCTTTTTCAGATAAAGAGGAGCTTATCAGTCAGAGGCCTTCACTGAAATAACTGCTAAGGATATATGTTAGGAAGATGGGAGAGGAAGCCAGAGAAAAATGTAAATGCAGGAAGCATTAGTGAGCAGAGACACAGAGGGATGCACATGTGAATCTAAACAATTGACTTTAAAATGTACATAAAACCTATGCAGCACATAGTGAAAGCTTATGATTAAAGAGGCCGTTTGGGTAACAAGCACAGAAATTGCCTCCCTGCTATCATTTTTCTAGCAAATCTTTGGCTCTGTTATTCTACAAACAGACTTCCATGTCTGTCTCCAGTTCTTTCCCATAGAAGCGGACTATAGGGTCAATATTTCTGCCACAGGAAGTTGTTTAGGGACTAAAAGGACTGCCCCCATATTTTCTGGTGCTACCCAGAAATCTTTTACAACTATCACGATTTCAGTTTACAGACTTTAGTCAGGGAGAAAAATAATTTTAACTGTTTTACACAGAATGCTAAGTAGTTGAATCAAATCCATACCTGAAAAAACAAAACCGGTGCCACATCTAACCAGTAAATATCACTGCCCCATGAATACTATCACTTCCACAATCTAATCTTCCATTCTGTCGAAACTCCCCCACATATGCTTACCCATTTAAATGCAAACAACACGCTATGAAAGCAATGGCCCACTGAGGCTGTTCTCCATGTGGCAGGGAACTTCATTACTGCCAAGTGTTTCCATGGCAACATTGACTGTGACTTGGGATTGTATATAATAATCCCTGTGGTACAATTTGTTGGATTCTATTGCTTTATGTTGCAATTTGCTTTACTGGATTTTCTAAAATAAAGAAATCATTCATCCAAAATCATATAATATTCAAATTGATTTTTCTTTTTTTCCTCCTACGCCCTCCCCCGCAACCCTTTTTAACAGTCTTAACACAGAGGATCACCATCTTGCTCTTCTTACAGTTAATTTCCTCTGGTCTGATCATTTCCAAAGGAAGTGACAGAAAATCACTAGTAAGATTCCTATGAATGTTCCTGACACTTGTCAAATGCCTCTTGACCTAAAATGCAGGCCAACTCTAGCCACTTTGAGACAGAACTTGATATCATTGCCATCTAAAGTTCCATTTCCCCCTCATCCCCAGATTAGAGACTTTGAATCTTTCGATTCATTAGACCTTGAATGCTTTGAAATATGCTGGGGGTTGACAAAATATTCTCAGGAGAAAAAAAATCATTCCTTTCCTCTCTTACTCACAAACACAACATGGAAACTAGACCTAAACCCCAACGCGTTAGCCCCTCGCGGCCACATTCCATTCCCAGGCCTGGCTGATGAGGTGGTCTGGGAAGCATTCTAGCTGGGAGAGATCACATTGCTAAATGGGGACGAGAAAAGGAATGCGGTTTCCTGAAAGTTTCCAGCAAGTACATGGGAATGGAACTCTTGAAAGAGCCCTAGAGCTGGAAGCACTTCCTTCTGAGAAACACTTCCAATCCCCCGTGGAGCCAAGTGTAATAACAGTCCTGACATTATTATTACAAAGGGGAAAAAATCATTCATACAGACTTGCTGCTGTAATTTGGGCATTTATAAGCCACACCCACTTTGCAACCTTAAAGCCATGCGGTTTAAACTGGAGCCCACACAAAAGAGGGGGCTGTTAGTCAAAGCCATACAGCAATTACTGTCCATTTTCTCAGAGGGTGTTGAGGATGGCTATTTTTTAAGTGCTTTGAGAGGTTTTAAAAAAAAATTGGCCTCTTTCTTTCTGCATGCGATATATATCCTCAAAGTTTTAACAAAATTTTCCCTTTTTTGACCACAAGATAGAGTTCCAGACATGGGCAAAGAACTCATGTAATAAGAGCTTGTGGTTCAGGGGAACGTAATACAATAATCGTGTGTTCAGGAAAATTTTCTGCAATTGCAGCTCATTTTTTTCCTTTAGTGAATCTGCTTTATTTAGAATGAGCCGATGGCTCCCAGAAGTCACTGTGGCCTCCCACCATGCGCATGTGTCACCAGTTACGTTTGACTGACTTCTCTAGCAGGCATGAGCAGAGCACTGTTTTAGGAGACTTAGCATTACACATGTACCTTGTGGTTCCTGCACAGTAACAGGGTGATTTTTTTAATTGTGGTAAAATATACATAACATAAAATTTACCAGTTTAACTATTTGTAAGTGCACAGTTCAGTAGCATAAGTACATTCACATTGCTGTGCAGCCATGACCACCCGCCATCTCCAGAACTTTTTCATCATCCAAATCAAAATTCTGTACTGATTAAACAATAATTCCCATGATTCCTTGCATTTATACCCTAGCAACTGCTATGATACCTTCTGATCCTATGAATTTGCTGATTCTGAATATTTCATACAAGTAGACTCAGATAACATTTGTCCTTCTGCATCTGGCTTATTTCACTTAGTATGATATCTCTGAGGTTCATCTATGTTGTAGCATGTACCAGAATTTCATTCTTTTTTTAGGCTGAATAATATTCCTGTATATATGATACTATATTTTGTTTCTTCATTCATCCATCAATGAACACTTGAGTTATTTTCACCTTTTGGCTATTGTGAACACTGCTGCTATGAACATTGGTGTACAAATATCTCAGTCCCTGCTTTTTTTTGGAAATATACATAGAAATGGGATTGATGGATTATATGGTCATTCTTTGTTCAACTTTTTGAGGCACTTCATATAGTTTTCCATGGCATCTACACCATTTTACATTCCTAGCACCAATGCTGGTAATTGCAGTTCCAGTTTCTCTACATCCTTGTCAACATGTTATTTTACGTTTTTCTGATAGTAGCAAAGTTTTTATTTGCATTTCCCTAATGGTTAGTAATGTTGAGCATCTCTTCATATGCATACCTTCCTTGGAGAATGTCTACTTAAGTTATTTGCCCATTTTTTTATTGAGTTGTTTGTTTTTGTTGTTGTTGAGTTGTGGGAGTTCATTCTGGATATCCATCTCTTATTAGATATATGATTTGTAAATATTTTCTTCCATTCTGTGAGGTTTTTTTTCACTTTTTGATAGTTTCCTTTAATGCACAGAGGTTTTTAATTTTGATGAAATCTAATTTATCTACTTTTCTCTTTTGTTGCCTGTGCTTTTGGTTTCAATGTCTGAGAAATCATTGCCAAATTCAATGTCATGAAGTTTTTCCCCAGTTTTCTACAAAACTGTGTTTTACAGTTTGGCTCTTATGTTTAGAGCCTTGATCCACTTGAGGTAATTTTTGTATACGGTATAAAGGCTGAATTTCATTCTTTTGAATGTAACTATCTCATTTTCCCAGGAAAATTGAAAAGACTGTCCTTTCCCCACTGAATGCTCTTGACACCATTGTGACCTCATATACATTGACTATGTATATGAGAGGATTCACTTCTGGGCCTTTTCTTCTGTTTCATTTGTCTGTATGTCTGCCTTTATGCCAGCACTATACTGTTTTGATTACTGCAGCTTTGTAATAAGTTTTGAAATCAGGAAGTATGAGTCCTCCAACTTTATTCTTTTATTTCAAGATTGCTTTTGCTAGTCAAGATTCCTTGAGACTCTATATGAATTATAGGATGAATTTTTCTATTTCTGCCAAAAAAAAAATGCCCTTAAGAACTTGATAGGGGCTGTAGAATTTATATATTTTATTCAATTTATTAACAGTAAATTAATTTAGTTGACAATATTAAGTCATTCAGTTTATGAACACAGGATGTCTTTCCATTTATTTCTGACTAATTTCTTTCAACTTTTTTTTAGTTTTTGATGTACAATTCTTTTGTCTATTTGGTTAAGCTTATTCCTAAGCATTTTATTCATTTTGATACTATTATTATAAGTAGAGTAGTTTTCTTAATTTCTTTTTCAGATTATCTTTAGCGGATAAAATCACAAGTGATTTTTATGTGTTGGAGATGATTTTTAAAATGTGTCAAGAGGTTAGGCATCAGCAGGAAATATCCCTAACAAGAAGCGGGGTTATAAAGCACTGCAAGACTCACTTTCTTTGCAGTTGTCTGTCTATATGTTGGAGGCCAAAGAAGGAAAAAAGATAAACCACTTATCCTACATAAGAAGCCAATCTCTCATGGTATTTTTTTTTTTATTTAATAGTGAGCATCTATTATATATCAGGCACTGTCTAAAGGCTTGGGGTACGCAGGTGAACAAAACAAAACCTCCTGCCATCGTTGAGTATAGAGTCCAGAAAGAATAATAAAAAATAAACAAAACAGCCACGTAAGAGGCATAAGGTGCAGAGTGGCGATGCATGCTACTGAGACCACACAGCCGGAAAGGGTAAGACGCGCTTTTCCATGGGGTGGTCGTGGCCCACTCCACGAGGAAGCAACGTCGGGCTAGGCCTGAACGAGGCGCTGAGCCGCAAGGAGAGTGGGAGGAGCTCGCTGGGGCCTGCAAGGCAAGAAGCCCGGCTGGAGCTGAGTGGGCCGGTGGAGGGAGGCGGGTGTGGGAGGGCCGGCAGACCGTGTGCCTTCTCTGGACCCTACTCTCGGGAGCGTGTGAACTGGGGCTAGAATAGGGGATGCCCAGGAGTCCCTCTCCATATTTAGAAGCCGTGGCCCTCAGGCAGATGAGGAGCCCTGATTTCCTTATATTTAAATATACCTCAGAAAATATCTCATGCTGCCTGGGGGAAGATCACACAAAATAATGCCTTGGGAAATACTTTGTAAAGAGTCAAGTTCTGTAACTAAGAGAGTTACAAGGTTCTGCACCTTGCGGCGCAAATTCTGCAGAAACGGAAGCAAGCCTGTGCTCCTGTTTTCTGGGTTACCTTTTACCAAATGGAGGTTTGATGGACTAAACTAAGCATTAGTGATATGAGGACCAGGACGCCTGTGAAACACGCAAGGTAAATGCTCAGGAGAGATGTGAAGGACTTCCCATTTATAAGACTCACATGGAAAGCTGCTTTAAAAAAGAGAGTGTGGTCTTGGTGAGGCATAGACATGTAGGCCAATGGAACAGAATGCAGAGTCCACAAATAGAGCCACACAATCGTGACCAAATGATTTTTGACAAAGGTGCAAAGGTAGTTCAATGGAGAAGAGGTAGTCACCTTCACAAATGAGGTTGAAACAACCAGATATCCAGGTGAACCTCAAATTAACCTCACAATTCATACAAAATTTGCCTCAAAATGGATCATAGATTTGCATGTAAAACATAAACTATAAAACTTCTAGAAAAAAAGCAGGAAGGAAAATCTTCATGAATGGAATTAGGCAAAGAGTTTTTAAATGTATCACCAGAAACATAATCTCTAAAAGAAATAAATAAAAAATTGGACTTCATTAAAATTAGGAGCTCTTGCTCTGTGAAATATACTGTTAAGAGAGTAAAATAAACATCCTAAAGACTGAGGAACAATATTTGCAAATTACATATCCAAAAAAGTACTTGTATCCAGAATATGTAAAGAACTCTCAAAGTGCTGCATAAGAAAACAAATAACCCAATTTCTTAAAAATGTGCAAAAGGCCAGGCGCAGTGGCTCACACCCGTAATCCCAGCACTTTGGGAGGCTGAGGCTGGCAGATAACAAGGTCAGGAGTTCAAGACCACCCTGGCCCACATAGTGAAACTGTCTCTACTAAAAGTACAAAAATTAGCCTTGTGTGGTGGTGGGCACCTGTAGTCCCAGATACTTGGGAGTCTGAGGCAGGAGAATCACTTGAACCAGGGAGGTGAAGGTTGCAGTGAGCTGAGACCGTGCCATTGCATTCCAACCTGGGTGACAGAGAGAGACTCCGTCTCAAAAAAATAAATAAAATAAATAAAAATAAAAATGTGCAAAAGACTTTATCATTTCCCCAGAGGATATACAGATGGTAAATAAGCACACTGAAAAGATGTTCAACATCATTCATTCGGGAAATACAAATTAAAACCACTGTGAGGTAACACCACGCACAAATTAAAATGACTAAAACAAAAACTACTGATAATACTGAGTGCAGGGAAGGATGGGGGAAAACTGGGTCTTTCATGCATCGCTGGTAGAGTGTAAAAGGGTACAGCCACCCTGAAAAAGTTGGGCAGTTGTTACAAATGTAAACTTACACTCCTCAGTGTTTACAGTAGGGGTTGGAAAACTTAAAGTGTCAGATGGTAAATGGTTTGACTTAAAGTCTTTGTCGAAGAAAGTCAACTCCCCTGTTGTAGAATGCAGCCGCACAAAGATACGTGAACAAGTGGGCATGGGTATATTTCAATAAAACTTCACAAAACAAGTGGAACTTGTTTTTGCTTTGTTTCATTTTGTTGTTTTTTATGGTTTGTACAAACTTCAAATCGTTTTAACATTTTTAAGTGGTTATAAAAGTTCCTGCATAGTAGCCTCTATTTTGAGTTGTTTTGTGACCTGAAAAGCCTAAAATACGTATTATCTGACCATTAAAAGAAAACAAAAAAAAGATTTCCATCCCCGCTCTAGAGAAATGGAAATTTATGTTCACCAAAAATTTTGTAAATGATTATTCATAGCAGCTCTAGTAATAATCATGAAAAACAGAAAACAATATAAATGTCCTTTAACCAATGAATCAATAGACTATGACACATCTATACAATGAAATACTAGTCAGCAGCAACAAGGAACAAAACCACTGATATCCTCAATCACGTGGGTGAATCAGAAGACGCCAATATCCAAAGCTAATTCCTCCATTTTATGAGATTTCAAATCATGCCTGTATGCTACTAGGCAAATAATATTTATTGTAAGTTTCAATCTATCAAGTACAATATCTCATTATTTTAAAGATGCTCTTAATCCAGTATGGGGACAGATTTGTATAGTCTCTAATTAAAAGACTGGAACCCAAAATGACCTAGGCTCAAAATCAACTCTGGCATCCCTGAATTGTGTTACCTTATACAATTGATTTATTTGAATCTCTCTCTCTTAAAATAAAAATAGTAATAGCTTGAAGAAAGAAGAAGAAGAAGAAGAAGAAGAAGAAGAAGAAGAAGAAGAAGAAGAAGAAGAAGAAGAAGAAGAAGAAGAAGAAGAAGAAGAAGAAGAAACCGCCGCCGCCGCTAATATCAAGAGGTTTCTACCTGTATGATCCTATTTACATGACAGAGCAGTCTGATGGCTTTGCAGTGACATGGGGGAGGGTGTGATCACCCCAGGACAGCTCAGGGCCTCCAGGTGCTGCAGCTAACCTGTGTCTTGCCTGTGATAAGACAAATCTACACGTGTGTTAAGGTTCATGGGTGGTGCACACATGCAGAAGAACTTGGCTCTACTGGATGTTAACTTAAAATTCAAAATTCAAGATGTGTTTGTAATACTGTCCGCGTGTACCTCTTCAATATTCATGCATTCCAATGCCTGCCTTTGTTAAAAGCCACAGAATGCAGCAGGAAGGGAGACAGGCTGACAGACACCATTAAGAACCTTGAAGAGCTTCTGCAAAGAAAGAACCATGATGTCAAAGGCGAGCTTGCTTGAAGGAGTAAGACATAGGGGGAAAAAGTCAGACTTTAGTATTTTTTGCCCTGCTGCTAGGAAACACCTCACTGAAAAGTTATCATATATGGCAGTGACGATGCTAAAAGTTCAACAAGGCACCAAGGAATGACAACTCAGACAGGTGAAGTCACTTGTTTTTTATGAATTCTGGAAAAGGGGACTTTTAAGTGTCACCACTCAGCATCTACTTGAGTTCTGTCAACAGCAGGCATTGCACTTTAGGTGCCTGTACTCCTCAGAGACGTAGAGGAAGAACAAAGACAAAACATTACCCTTTACAATTCCACAGTCAAGTAGAAGATAAACTGAATGCCTGCAAGGGAGGACCGCACCAAGAGCAGGCCATGGGAACATCTTAAACACAGCCTGGTGGACAGCAGTGGGTGGCTCACAGAGCTAGGTTCAGCTAGAGCCTAAAGAGGTTAAACAGAATAGCATCTGGAGAAACAGAGTCCTGCAAAGTGTTTGAAAATGAATGAGAACAGAGACTAGTTACTGACTGTCAGAAGGGGCCAGGAGGTGAGTGGGGGAACTGGGCTTTCCAAAAAGTCACAGAACACAGCTCTGAAGGTGCAGAGGTAGGGAATTAGCGCGCCATAGGAAGGGCACAGGCAGTGAGTCTGGGTCAGTGTGCGACGGGCAAGGAGAGAACAAGAGCACAGGTGGCCACGCCAAGCACATGGGGAGCAGTGCCCCCAGCTCACACAGCTCACCTTGGCAACGGACAGAGATCACCACCCTCTGAACTTGCAATCCCAGGGTGAGTGGACAGTGACGTCCACTCGCTCTGTGTATAATAATGACTGTACTATATCTGTACTAACTGCAGTTCTCCAGAGAAAGATAACCAATAGGAGGTAAATACGCATGGAGGGAGAGACAGCAATTTATTTTAAAGAATTGACTTATGGGAGCAAGATGACCAAATAGGAACAGCTCCAGTCTCCAACTCCCAGCGCGAGCGACACAGAAGACCAGTGATTTCTGCATTTTCAACTGAGGTACTGGGGTCATCTCACTGGGGAGTGCCGGACAATCGGTGCTGGTCAGCTGCTGCAGCCCGACCAGCGAGAGCTGAAGCAGGGCGAGGCATTGCCTCGCCTGGGAAGCGCAAGGGGGAAGGGAATCCCTTTTCCTAGCCAGGTGAACTGAGACACACAACACCTGGAAAATCAGGTAATTCCCACCCCAATACTGCGCTTTAAGCAAATGGGCACACCAGGAGATTATACCCACACCTGGCCGGGAGGGTCCCACGGCCACGGAGCCTCCCTCATTGCTAGCACAGCAGTCTGCGATCTAACCGAAACGGCAGCAGGGAGGCTGGGGGAGGGGCGCCCACCATTGCTGAGGCTTAAGTAGGAAAACAAAGCCGCTGGGAAGCTCAAACTGGGTGGAGCTCACAGCAGCTCAAGGAAACCAGCCTGTCTCTGTAGACTCCACCTCTGAGGAGAGGGCACAGCTAAACAACAACAGGAGAAGCAGCAGAGGCCTGTGCAGACTCGAACGACTCTGTCTGACAGCTTTGAAGAGAGCAGTGGATCTCCCAACACGGAGGTTGAGATCTGAGAACGGACAGACTGCCTGCTCAAGTGGGTCCCTGACCCCTGAGTAGCCTAACTGGGAGACATCCCCCACTATGGGCAGTCTGACACCCCACACCTCACAGGGTGGAGTACACCCCTGAGAGGAACCTTCCAAAGTAAGAATCAGACAGGTACACTCGCTGTTCAGCAATATTCTATCTTCCGCAACCTCTGCTGCTGATACCCAGGCAAACAGAGTCTGGAGTGGACCTCAAGCAATCTCCAACAGACCTACAGCTGAGGGTCCTGACTATTAGAAGGAAAACTATCAAACAGGAAGAACACCTGTACCAAAATCCCATCAGTACGTCACCATCATCAAAGACCAGAGGCAGATAAAACCACAAAGATGGGGAAGAAGCAGGGCAGAAAAGCTGGAAATTCAAAAAATAAAAGCGCATCTCCCCCTGCAAAGGAGCACAGCTCATCGCCAGCAATGGATCAAAGCTGGTCAGAAAATGACTTTGACGAGATGAGAGAAGAAGGCTTCAGTCCATCAAACTTCTCAGAGCTAAAGGAGGAATTACGTACCCAGCGCAAAGAAACTAAAAATCTTGAAAAAAGAGTGGAAGAATTGATAGCTAGAATAATTAATGCAGAGAAGGTCATAAATGAAATGACAGAGATGAAAACCATGACACGAGAAATACGTGACAAATCCACAAGCTTCAGTAACCGACTCGATCAACTGGAAGAAAGAGTATGAGCGATTGAGGATCAAATGAATGAAATGAAGCGATAGAGAAACCAAAAGAAAAAAGAAGAAAAAGAAATGAACAAAGACTGCAAGAGGTATGGGATTATGTAAAAAGACCAAATCTACGTCTGACTGGGGTACCTGAAAGTGAGGGGGAAAATGCAACCAAGTTGGAAAACACTCTTCAGGATATCATCCAGGAGAACTTCCCCAACCTATTAGGGCAGGCCAACATTCAAATTCAGGAAATGCAGAGAACACCACAAAGATACTCCTCCAGAAGAGCAACTCCAAAACACATAATTGCCAGATTCACCAAAGTTGAAATGAAGGAAAAAATCTTAAGGGCAGCCAGAGAGAAAGGTCGGGTTACCCACAAAGGGAAGCCCGTCAGACTAACAGCAGATCTCTCGACAGAAACTCTACAAGCCAGAAGAGAGTGGGGGCCAATATTCAACATTCTTAAAGAAAAGAATTTTAAACCCAGAATTTCATATCCAGCCAAACTAAGTTTCATCAGTGAAGGAGAAATAAAATCCTTTACAGATAAGCAAATGCTTAGAGATTTTGTCACCACCAGGCCTGCAGTACAAGAGACCCTGAAGGAAGCCCTAAACATGGAAAGGAACAACCAGTACCAGCCATTGCAAAAACATGCCAAAATGTAAAGACCATCAAGGCTAGGAAGAAACTGCATCAAATAACGAGCAAAATAACCAGTTAATATCATAATGGCAGGATCAAGTTCACACATAACAATATTAACCTTAAATGTTAATGGACCAAATGCTCCAATTAAAAGACACAGACTGGCAAACTGGATAAAGAGTCAAGACCCATCAGTCTGCTGTATTCAGGAGACCCATCTCACATGCAGACACACACATAGGCTCAAAATAAAGGGATGGAGGAAGATCTACCAAGCAAATGGAGAACAAAAAAAAGCAGGGGTTGCAATCTTAGTCTCTGATAAAACAGACTTTAAACCATCAAAGATCAAAAGAGACAAAGAAGGCCATTACATAATGGTAAAGGGATCAATTCAACAGGAAGAGCTAACTATCCTAAATATATATGCACCCAATACAGGAGCACCCAGATTCATAAAGCAAGTCCTTAGAGACTTACAAAGAGACTTAGACTCCCACACAATGGGAGTCTTCAACACCCCACTGTCAACATTAGACAGATCCATGAGACAGAAAGTTAACAAGGATATCCAGGAATTGAACTCATCTCTGCACCAAGCCGACCTAATAGACATCTATAGAACTCTCCACCCCAAATCAACAGAATATACATTCTTCTCAGCAACACATCACACTTATTCCAAAATTGACCACATAATTGGAAGTAAAGCACTCCTCAGCAAATGTACAAGAACAGAAATTATAACAAACTGTCTCTCAGACCACAGTGCAATCAAACTAGAACTCAGGACTAAGAAACTCAATCAAAACCACTCAACTACATGGAAACTGAACAACCTGCTCCTGAATGACTACTGGGTACATAACGAAATGAAGGCAGAAATAAAGATGTTCTTTGAAACCAATGAGAACAAAGATACAACATACCAGAATCTCTGGGACACATTTAAAGCACTGTGTAGAGGGAAATTTATAGCACTAAATGCCCACAAGAGAAAGCTGGAAAGATCTAAAATTGACACTCTAACATCACAGTTAAAAGAACTGGAGAAGCAAGAGCAAACACATTCAAAAGCTAGCAGAAGGCAAGAGATAACAAAGATCAGAGCAGAACTGAAGGAGATAGAGACACAAAAAACCCTCCAAAAAATCAATGAATCCAGGAGCTGGTTTTTTGAAAAGATCAACAAAATTGACAGACCACTAGCAAGACTAATAAAGAAGAAAAGAGAGAGGAATCAAATAGATGCAATAAAAAATGATGAAGGGGATATCACCACTGACCCCACAGAAATACAAACTACCATCCGAGAATACTATAAACACCTCTACGCAAATCAACTAGAAAATCTAGAAGAAATGGATAATTTCCTGGACACTTACACTCTTCCAAGACTAAACCAGGAAGAAGTTGAATCCCTGAATAGACCAATAGCAGGCTCTGAAATTGAGGCAATAATTAATAGCCTACCAACCAAAAAAAGTCCAGGACCAGATGGATTCACAGCTGAATTCTACCAGAGGTACAAAGAGGAGCTGGTACCATTCCTTCTGAAACTATTCCAATCAATAGAAAAAGAGGGAATCCTCCCTAACTCATTTTATGAGGCCAACATCATCCTGATACCAAAGCCTGGCAGAGACACAACAAAAAAAGAGAATTTTAGACCAATATCCCTGATGAACATCAATGCAAAAATCCTCAATAAAATACTGGCAAACCAGATTCAGCAGCACAACAAAAAGCTTATCCACCATGATCAAGTGGGCTTCATCCCTGGGATGCAAGGCTGGTTCAACATTCGCAAATCAATAAACGTAATCCAGCATATGAACAGAACCAAAGACAAGAACCACATGATTATCTCAATAGATGCAGAAAAGGCTTTTGACAAAATTCAACAGCCCTTCGTGCTAAAAACGCTCAATAAATTCGGTATTGATGGAACGTACCTCAAAATAATAAGAGCTATTTATGACAAACCCACAGCCAATATCATACTGAATGGGCAAAAACTGGAAAAATTCCCTTTGAAAACTGGCACAAGACAGGGATGCCCTCTCTCACCACTCCTATTCAACATAGTGTTGGAAGTTCTGGTTAGGGCAATCAGGCAAGAGAAAGAAATCAAGGGTATCCAGTTAGGAAAAGAAGAAGTCAAATTGTCCCTGTTTGCAGATAACATGATTGTATATTTAGAAAATCCCATTGTCTCAGCCCAAAATCTCTTTAAGCTGATAAGCAACTTCAGCAAAGTCTCAGGATACAAAATTAATGTGCAAAAATCACAAGCATTCTTATACACCAGTAACAGACAAACAGAGAGCCAAATCGTGAATGAACTTCCATTCACAATTGCTTCAAAGAGAATAAAATACCTAGGAATCCAACTTACAAGGGATGTAAAGGACCTCTTCAAGGAGAACTACAAACCACTGCTCAGTGAAATAAAAGAGGACACTAACAAATGGAAGAACATACCATGCTCATGGATAGGAAGAATCAATATCGTGAAAATGGCCATACTGTCCAAGGTTATTTATAGACTCAATGCCATCCCCATCAAGCTACCAATGAGTTTCTTCACAGAACTGGAAAAAACGGTTTTAAATTTCATATGGAACCAAAAAAGAGCCCGCATTGCCAAGACAATCCTAAGTCAAAAGAACAAAGCTGGAGGCATCACGCTACCTGACTTCAAACTATACTACAAGGCTACAGTAACCAAAACAGCATGGTACTGGTACCAAAACAGAGATATAGACCAATGGAACAGAACAGAGTCCTCAGAAATAATAACACACATCTACAGACATCTGATCTTTGACAAACCTGAGAGAAACAAGAAATGGGGAAAGGACTCCCTATTTAATAAATGGTGCTGGGAAAATTGGCTAGCCATAAGTAGAAAGCTGAAACTGGATCCTTTCCTTACTCCTTATACGGAAATTAATTCAAGATGGATTAGAGACTTAAATGTTAGACCTAATACCATAAAAACCCTAGAAGAAAACCTAGGTAGTACCATTCAGGACATAGGCATGGGCAAGGACTTCATATCTAAAACACCAAAAGCAATGGCAGCAAAAACCAAAATTGACAAATGGGATCTGATTAAACTAAAAAGCTTCTGCACAGCAAAAGAAACTACCATCAGAGTGTACAGGCAACCTACAGAATGGGAGAAAATTTTTGCAATCTACTCATCTGACAAAGGGCTAATATCCAGAATCGACAAAGAACTCAAACAAATTTACAAGAAAAAAACAAACAACCCCATCAAAAAGTGGGCAAAGGATATGAACAGACATTTCTCAAAAGAAGACATTCATACAGCCAACAGACACATGAAAAAATGCTCATCCTCACTCGCCATCAGAGAAATGCAAATCAAAACCACAATGAGATACCATCTCACACCAGTTAGAATGGCAATCATTAAAAAGTCAGGAAACAACAGGTGCTGGAGAGGATGTGGAGAAATAGGAACACTTTTACACTGTTGGTGGGATTGTAAACTAGTTCAACCATTATGGAAAACAGTATGGCGATTCCTCAAGGATCTAGAGCTAGATGTACCATATGACCGAGGCATCGCACTACTGGGTATATACCCAAAGGATTATAAATCATGCTGCTGTAAAGACACATGCACACGTATGTTTATTGCGGTACTATTCACAATAGCAAAGACTTGGAATCAACCCAAATGTCCATCTGTGACAGACTGGATTAAGAAAATGTGGCACATATACACCATGGAATATTATGCAGCCATAAAAAAAGGATGAGTTTGCATCCTTTGTAGGGACATGGATGCAGCTGGAAACCATCATTCTTAGCAAACTATCACAAGAACAGAAAACCAAACACCACATGTTCTCACTCATAGGTGGGAAATGAACAATGAGATCACTTGGACTCGGGAAGGGGAACATGACACATCGGGGCCTATCATGGGGAGGGCGGAGCGGGGAGGGATTGCATTGGGAGTTATACCTGATATAAATGACGAATTGATGGGTGCTGATGAGTTGATGGGTGCAGCACACCAACATGGCACAAGCATACATATGTAACAAACCTGCACGTTATGCGCATGTACCCTAGAACTTAAAGTATAATTAAAAAAAAAAAAAAAGAATTGACTTATGCAATTATGGAAGCTGGCAAGTCCAAAATCTACAAGGTGGGTTAGCAAGCTGGAGACCCCAGGAAGGCTGATGTTGCAGCTGAAACCTAATGTCCATTAGACTGGAGAACTAAGAAAACGCCTACGTTGCAGTCCCATTCTGAAGGCTGCAGGTTCCTTTAGGGAAGGCTGGAAGAAAAATGGAATGTAAGTTTTTGGCTGCATACCAGGGTGCTTGTTCATGGAGACCCAACCTCCCCTTCATTCAATGGGTCTGAGTCTGTAAACTGGCTCAAGTCTGGGAATTGATTGAGGGGTTATGACTCTCTTTTTATGGTTCAAATTAGACTTTAGTTTGCTTGACCCAGAATTTAACTGCTTATACAGTTCGAGTAAGAATTTAGTAGGCCTCCTGTGTGTTTCACTGCTGAGAATACCATGATCTGCCAGCTGATGCCCCGGGCTGGCACTAGTCAGGCTCCTCTGATTGCAGCTTGGATTCTGCCATCATTTACAGGGTTCACATCCACGCAGTGATGCTACTTGGCCGCTGCCACTTAAGGATTCAATACTCCTGTTGCATGTTCCCCCACTGTAGGGTGTGGCCCACAGAGAAGAGCAGTCACAGCTCATCAAGGGTTCTGGGGCTCCCCTCTCACATGCATTTCTCGTAATTGTGGTAAAAGGTGTGAGTTCTGGGCCCTCCCAAGCGTGAGTGAGGATGTCTGGAAGGACGAGTCCTCTCTTGCATTCCAACCTCCCCAAGGCTTCAAATCCCTTCCTCTGCATTAAGGTGTGACAGGGTCAGCGTCTCTAACTCATTCACTGTGGGCTTTTGGTCTATGCTTCTGCCAAACAGCCCAACAGTTAGAGCCCTGTCAACTCCCCAAGCTGCTGCAAAACTTAGTTCAGAGTCTCTGTTTAGTGGGCCCGTATCGATGCATTTGGCCTGATTCAACTCAGTGTTCTTTCCACCATTATCTCACACCCTTCATATCCTTAATATCCACACAATACCACATTCTTCTCTTCTTGCGAGAAAAAGTTCACTGACTGTGATCACAATGGGATCAACTTTTAAGGGATCCCATTTCTTAAATTTGGTAGACTACAGTCGGGGAAGGAAGGAACAGAATGGGGAATGATACCGCTAGTCAAATGTGTTCACACTGAGAACAGAATCATAGACATTGGAGGCTAGGAAAGGTGAAGGGTTGTGAGGAATGGGCACCATGTTCCCTGTTCAGGGGATGGTTAAACTAAAAGCCCAGACTTCACCAGGCAATATATCCGAGTATCAAATGCTTTTATACCCCCTACATCTATAAATATTTTTAATTATTTTATTTATTTATTTATTTATTTATTTATTTTAAGACGGAGTTTCACTCTGTCCCCGGCAGGAGTGAAGTGACGCAATCTTGGCTCACTGCAACCTCCACCTCCTGGGTTCAAGTGGTTCTCCTGACTCAGCCTCCCGAGTAGCAGGGACTGTAGACACTCACCACTACATCTGGCTAATTTTTGTACTTTTTTTAGTAGAGACGGGGTTTCTCCATGTTGGCCAGGCTGGTCTTGAACTCCTGACCTCAGGTGATCCACCCGTCTCGGTCTCCCAAAGTGCTAGGATTACAGGCATGAGCCACCGCGCCTGGCCTTAAAAAAATTTAGAAAGCAAATGTGCTCACATTGAGCACCCCCTGTGCCAGATGCTGGTGTGTGGATCCAGTCCTGTGAAGTAGGTGACTACCCACCTCATGTTCCAGAAGAGGACACTTGGATCAGAAAGGAACTTGTCCAGTGACAGAGAAGGTAGCAATGGTGGATTCAAATCCAGGTCGGCCTGGCCCCAAAGCATGTTTAAACAAGCTGTTGGGCCAAAACCTAGAACCTTCAGATGCCGATTGCTTAATAATGCCTCCTGGGTTTTCTCGTTTCCCAAAAGTTTTGCATTTTGGCACAATCTCCTTCGTGAATCTGAGTCTGGAATGTTATGGGAACAAGATGAAGAAGAATTGGCCTCCAATTTTATTTTAGAGTTCAGAATATGTTCGTCGTGTACGGTAAAGGCAACCAAAATCAACATTGTTAAATTAAATCATGACTTTTGCAGAAGTACTGATTCACATAGATACTGCACATTTTCAGAGAGAACATGTGGATTTTAGGGGAACCAGCCTGCCTCTAGTTAGGGAGAAATTGTGCTCCACACATTCTGGTTCAGAAACTCCTCTGGGCATTTTGAGATGCCAGAATCTGGGAGGTCAGGTTAGCCACTGCACACAGCCCTTTCCAGAAAGCATGATGTATTATGTTTGAAACACTAACAGAAGCTCCTAGTCACAGACTGAATGGCCAGTAACTTTTAAAAAGACCTGGGATTAAACTTCTGTAGAAGAAATTAATTTATGGCTTTATGATTTATTAAGGGCCCTTTGGCCTTCTGACTCACATTGCCATTCAAAGAGTAGTTAGACAAGCTCATTTTGGACCAAACTGAGAAGGCACTGAGACTGAACCCCAGGGAGACAGTCCGTCTTTGTCTCATTCCACACTGCACCCCCAGCCCCGGTGTAGTATACGGTACACAGTGGGGCTGGGCAAAGATTTGTGAAGTGCACCAATATTACTGGGAAGGAGAATGTTCTTAGCACCAAAGATTTGAGATTAGGTCAAGAATACAGGATTAGTCACTGAGCTCACAAAGTGTGCATTAGTCGTTTTATTAACATCGAATAAGGGAATTTTTTTGTAAACAAAGAAGACATAGAATAAGTGGCTTATGTTAAAGATAATTATTTATACGTTGTGAAATGTCTGAACTCAGTCCCCTGAGAATAAACCATCTCGATATATTTCTTCAGCTTAGCTGAGAAAAGTTCAACAATAATAAACATGAAATGTCTGTGCTTTTTACACACCCAAAGGAAAGAGTGAGAACCCCCACTCTGACTGCTTCAGCGGCAGACCCATGTGAGCAGGGTAAACAAACAAAGCTTAGGAAGCCCGAGATGGAGGCATGCATTCCACAGACCCGGGCTGCCCTGCCTGCAGCCCGGGGCAGTGTAGGGATTAAAGGGCAAGGGCCAAGGGCCAGGTCAATTTTTGATCCGGAGACTGAAAATCTGAGACTGGCCAGGTCAGAAAAGGCCCAGAAAGCCAAGTACATCACCTACTCCTGGCTCCCCCAAACAGGTAGGCGTGAACTCAGCTGTGCTGTTGAGGAGGGGATGGCAGAGGACGGTGCCGGCCTTCTCTTGGAACTTTCCAGGACCCTCCTGCACACCCTGTGACAACCTAAGGGGCAGCTCTGCACTCACCTCACCTCTGGCACTAATGCACCAGTTGGTTCCACTCTGGTGGGTTTCCCAGACTGAGTTTCTTGCAGAGAAGACAGGCTAGTGAAATTTTCTAGAAAACAAAATGCAGAACTTCCAAAGTGCTATTTAGAAGAGTAGTACAACTCAAAAACAATCAGCCAGTTACAGTAAGGACCCCAGGGGACAGATCAGGGTTTCTGGAAGATCTGCTGGTGTGGCTGCAGCTCTGCTGTGGGTAGGGTCCATCCTAGGTGGGCTGTGCAAGGCTGTGCATGGTCCACCTCAGGGACCTGGTGCTCCCAGCTGCATCTGCCCAGGGGCCTGTTTCTGCCCCCAACCCAGCCTCCACAAGAGCTCCCTGAGACTCAGTCTGGGCAATCCCATCTCCTGTTGAAGTCCCATAGTCTGTGAAGTTTGTGGTCGATAAAGGAAGTTTAGGAATAGGAAATAGAGGAGCTGTTTTAAATATAGAGACCTAAGGTGTAGTCTATGCATAAAATACAAAGGAAAAAAGGGAGCCCTCAGATACTGTATAAGGAAAGTAATTCAGGTGCAGGAAGAGAAACCCAAAGCCCGACCTTGAAATAAAGCCCATAACATGCATCCCCAACAAAGGTGTGGGGTGCCTGGGTGGGGGTGACCCAGAATAGATTTCCTGAGGAAAGTATTTGAGAGAGAAAACAAACAAGCAAAAAAATGAATCCTGTACGGAAAGTCAGCTTTGTGGCACAGGGTTGGGGCAACCAGACTCACTTTGTCAATATCTGCTACACCCAAACTTCCAGAAAGGGCAGCGCCCTCAAAGAAGACAGGGTCTGAGGACACACCAGACAGGTGAGCGAAGAGGTTCAGGATGTGTGAGTGTTTTAAAACACACCATCTACCGAAGACTTGTGCCCACAGTAACAAATACAAACAACTTTTTTTCCATCTTTTTAATCATCAGACCAAGAAATCTGAAAGAATCGTTTTGTGGGAGTCTATGTGCTCATCAGACTGATCTGCCAAGTTTGAGGACTCGATCAAACAGAATAATGCAATGCCTTCTTAAAATATTTCTCTTATGGAGGTTGGATGAAAGATATGCTTTGTTCTGCTAATGTGTAAGGCACGTGGTGTCATCTTCACAGGGACAGGAGGAACCCACTGCCAGCCAACCTCTCAGGGACATTTCCTCTGCTCAAAGATGGGATCAGCCCTGTGCAGCACAGGCTGACCCAGGAGAAACAGGAAAATTTCCAGGTCCAGTCAGCAGGGCAGTGGCACCTCGACCCCCAGCATCCACTCCCCACAGTGGACCAACCTGAATTCCAGCCAGCCACAGTCCCTGGTCACAGCCATTCAGACACCCCCCCTCCGCCCTTAGGAGGCTGTAACACCCCACACCCAACCCACACCATGCCCCAGCCAACTCTAATAAAAGAATGCTCTTCCCTGGAGATGACTCATTGTTTTATACCTCCGAGGTTCGCACATCAGAGAGGAGACGGTGGGTCCATCTGGTGTCTCCGGGTTCTGAATCGTCATGACTTTTGCTCCCAGGTATAGCCAAACCCGCAGCCTGTCAGAGGAGGCCTCCACCCCTAACACGTCTCCCTCCACTACCCCAACCCTTCCTCTTCCTGGCCATTCTGCCTCCAACTCCCCTACCGCAAACTGTCATTAATTCTCATCTGCAAATCTCTGAAAACCTGCCACCCTGGGGGTGCAGCTGGCCCAGGAAAGGGAGCACAGAGGGCAGCAGCCCATCAATAATCGTCAGCGGGGAAGACCGCGCAGCTAGGCGGCAGCTAATTAGGTAGGGTGGAGTAATTAAATTCACAGGCTTTGATCTGTTCTTCAAATATTTCCAAATGTTCTCTATCATTTGGCTTTAGATACCATCACACTTCTCCACAATTACGAGATGCCTCCTGGTTGACCTTGGTCTCTCTGCTGCTGAGGGACCCAAGCTGCAGCCAGGCCAGCATCCCCCAGAGGAGGTGGGTGAGAAGCCTCGCAACTGGGAATCAAGCAGTTGCATTAATGTAGCATAGATACGGGTGATAGGAAAATGCAGGAAATGGCTGAACAAGCTGTTTGCCAGTCCTTTTCAATTTCGAAAATCAGATGGGCCATCACCAGAGGGGACTTAAAGGGAAGCTAAAGCTAATTTGCAACAGTGTTTTGTATCCATCACCAAGGCACAGACTATCACATTTCCCATCCGGAGAAAGCGCGCCTCCGCACGCTGAGACACGGCATCGCCATTCAGAAGGTCTCATTTCCAGGGCCTTCCTGCCCCTCAGAAAAGAGGCTACTCTGTGCCGGAGGCTTAGGGAACGGACCCACTAGCCATGGTGGTGTCTCTCCTCCCCATGAGGAAAGACCAGCCAGTTTTTTTTGCTGAAGTAGGTGGCTGTTTTGTGATTAGCAGGAGTTTGTGAAGAGCTAGTATCCCACTGGCTCCCAGCCTGTAGCCCCCACCTCAGCCCTGCAGGGCCACCACGGGGAAGTCCCATTCCTCCGCTGCCTGCTGGTGCAGTCGACAGAAACCAACTCGGATTCGCTGGTCAGCAGTGTCGTCTCATCACCTCCTAAAAACTGGGAGCTCTGGCGCAAATACCACTCTCTAGTTCTGCTACTTTCCCCCTTCCTCAGAATAAAAATAACCTCTTCAAGGGAAGTGGCTGTCTATGGGAAAACCGTCTGAGTGAAAGGAGAACCCACTCCCAACACTGCCTCTGCAGACTTCCGAAACCAAACAGGAGCCTCAATGTCTGAACGTTTCTATTACTTCATCTACGCATAAAGTGCTCACAACCATCCAAGAAGCACAATCTTTTAACACAAAACAATGGAAAGTGAGAAGGCTGTTTCATTACTTTTCCATCTTTGGCTCAGACATGGAAAGGCTATTCTGGGCTGAGTCTTACAGGAAGTACCAAAAACCTCAGGAGGGATGGAGCTGCTGCAAGATTTCCAGTCTGTTTTAACAGGCTGTTGGAGACATTTCAGACAGGTTTCTGCTGAAGACCCAAACATGTGGGTGCTTATCTGAACTGAACCCAAATCTTTGGAATTTTACACCTCACTCCTGAAAACTCTGCCGCATGCTCTGACTTGCAGCTCCCGGAGGCACTGTCTCCTGGGAGTCAGGGTCACCTTTGCATACACCTGTTCTGCCCAGGGTGGTTGGGAAACGTCTTTCAACGCTGTAATTCTCCAGTTCGTTCTATATGGTCTATGCAACCACTGAGCTTTCAAAGCAAGCCCACTGGAATGCTTCATAGCTGAATGGTCATAGGAGGGCTTTATAATGAATCTACTTGGAGCAACTCAGAACAGGTATCAGCTAGAAGGACAATTAAAGTACGTGTTCTGCCAGGAAATTCTGCCAGTTTTTACCTGTTGAAGCAATTGGGAAATAGACCTGTACCTGCTGAAAAATTTACTTGTACGTGCACGCATGATGTGGGAGGGTGAGCAGGTGTTTGCGAACCACAGTTATGTTCTTAACAATGCTTTCTGTCTCCAACTGAAAAAGAATGTTTGCTGCTCACACTTTCTTACAATGAGAAGAGGAATGTTCTGTGGAGCTCAAGAGCCTGATGGGGTGGTTAGATTTTCAGAGTGAAAGAAAGTGCTTGCTATGGAGCATGAATTTCCACATCCAACATATTTTGGGATTTTCTTTAATTAAAAGCAAGCAGCTTTGGATTCTTCCTCCTAACTCTTCACTGCTAAACAGTAGGAAAGGAACTAGCCCTGGTAACCAAGGCCCAGAGGACACCTCAGTCACTTCCTGGCCCTCTGTGCTGGGATTTGCCCAGAAGCAACATTTCCCCCTGTGTCTGTATGAAAGGACCCCACTACAGGAACAAAGAGACAGTAAAGTAATTCATTGAGTAATCCTGCTGAGAAATGAATCCCATTTGAAGCCGAATCTAATTGCACAGAGACACTGAATTCGTGCCTAGGTGATAATAGATAAGGAGTGCTTTCATTATGCTACAATGGATGAGTAGACTCTTCAAGAGCAGCCTAGTGCCCTGACAACCCACATGTAAATGGGGAGTTGCATCAGTGTGTTCCATAGACTAATTTCAGATTAGAATGAAACACAGAGAAGACATGTTTTTACAACAAAGGAAAAATAATTTGATGTTTCTTTGTAAGTCCTCTGGCTGTGCCCTTCTTTTCCTGGGTTATAGCTGCAGAGTGTGGGCCAGAGAGTGCTTTCCTGTCGTCTCTGCCATGCAGGAACATCTGCTTCCGTGAAATATCTGAAGCCCAATTTGGGCAGAGCCCCCAAATCCCCAGTGTTCCACACAGGCAAAAGCTGGGAGATTGCTACTTTTGCTCCAGCTTCCCCCTTTCCATGGTCACAGCAAACAGAGCCACTGTATTCAGGAAGTGGTGACTGGTCTATTATTGGAGTGTGGTCTGCGGTCAGGCCCATTGTGGTCAATATTGTGGTCTCCATGAAGGTGCCATCTTTAATGTTGCCAATGTATTATCATCCCTTCTCCCTCCCCCAAAAGCCTTGTCCGTAGCACATTCCTAACCATCAGACCACTTATAAACATAGGTCAATGAACTTTTGCCCTTCTAGCATGGAAGCCCAAGGCCTACTTCTTGCAGTCTCAATGCAAAGGCAACAGTGAAAAATACTGGCACTAAGCCAGCTGCAGAAGCCTCTCATTTAACCTGGCAAACAATACTCAGTTACAGAAGCAGGTCACAGGAAGATGGGAGACCCAGACCCTCAGGCAGACTGAGCCCACGAAGCACCTGTGAGAGGGATGGGCAAGGTTGCCAGGGCACACAAGCACAGCTAGGTGGCCCAGGGGATCCATGTACATGGAAAATGTCCAGCCTAGATAGCCAATTTCCACCTGCTCTACTTTGCAACTTTACTGTGCTATTGGCCACAGGCAAAGCTGTGTAACTGAGGCCGTTGTCTATCAGTTCAACTCTCTCAGCAGCTTTGATTTCAATGGAAAATGGCATGTGTTTTCAAAGAAGCCTGGGCAGGGCCTCCCAGCTGAGAAATACAATCGTGAGCACGGGGACCTGGGTTTACCCATGGACAGCCGCATTCTTTCCTGGAGCTTCAGAGTCAAGCACATTGACTTGTAAAACCTTAATTAGGGTCTTAAAATGGTTACAGCACTTTTAAAAGGGTGAGGGGTGGGATGTCCACAGAAATCCAACATGTCTGTTCCCTCACTGTGTGTTTATCTTCATCTAACTCCCTTTTGAAAAAGCAGCACCCACCACCCGATAGCCATCTCACCGGAGTGAGCAGGTGCTGGGCGGAGCACAAAGAGCGCCAGCTTTCTCTGTTTAAGATCCTCACCCTGGCCGGGCGCGGTGGCTCAGGCCTGTAATCCCAGCACTTTGGGAGGCTGAGGCGGGCGGATCACGAGGTCAGGAGATCAAGACCATCCTGGCGAACATGGTGAAACCCCATCTCTACTAAAAATACAAAAAAATTAGCAGGGCGTGGTGGCGGACGCCTGTAGTCCCAGCTTCTCGGGAGGCTGAGGCAGGAGAATGGCGTGAACCTGGGAGGCGGCGGATCTTGCAGTGAGTGGAGATCCTGCCACTGCACTCCAGCCTGGGCGACAGAGCGAGACTCCATCTCAAAAAAAAAAAAAAAAAAAAAAAAAAAAAAAAAGATCCTCACCCTCTATGGTGCCATGTTACTGCCAATGTGCAGAAATCTCCTTCCCAAGTTCCCCAAAGTGTTTAGGATCATTGAAAACCATTACAATTGCTGGCTTGCTTTCAGGTGAGCACTATAAACAAACCCCTGCCCAAGTGGAAAATGCTTTCCAAGCCAGCTTTTCTAAGTCAACGCCAGTCTCCAAACCTGGACATTTCACAAGGATCTTCTCATGTTTTCCATTGTTTTGCTTCTAACATACATCCTAAAGCCCGAGCCTTTCAGGTTTGCATCCCTAATGGCCTCTTGCAAATGGCCTTGCTATTTTGTCTTGAATGATTCTAAAGTTTTGCATTCTTTGGGGTAGGTGGATCCATTCACTGCTGGACAGACTATCTGTAACTCAGCCAGTCGCCAAACACTTCCTGAGCTCATGGACCTAGCTAGCTCCTGGCTGGCATTTATTGCAGGCCTTTCAGTGTCCTGGGTAGTTTGCAGGCATTCCCTCCCATTTTTCATGTCCTTATGAGGTAGATGACATTTTTACCCCAGTTTTACATAAGAGGAAACTGAGACTCAGAGTTGTGAAGCCACTGGCACACACAGCATAGCAAGGAAGCAGCAAATGTGACACCTCACCCAGGTTACCTGGCTGAGAAGCCTAAGCACAAATCCACTGGTGGGCCTGGGGTACCGTGGCACACAAAATACCAACATCTCCTGCCCTCGTGGATCCCACAAGGGAGAATTCAGAAACTAAACAAATGCAAATAACATATTAAATAAGCACAGGAGGAACAGAAAGTACAGATCGCTATGGAAATTGTGCAGCAGACGTACCTTGCAAATGTGCAGTTTCCTTATATGGAAACACACAGGCCTTCTCAGAGGGAGAAATGAAAGCACACACCAAATGCATTTTCTCTCCTCTAGATCCTAATCCCTGCCTGGAACAGGTTACATTTTTCCTAGGGAGCTGAAGAAATGTATTAAATACCTGAAATCCTTAATCATTAATTAGTTCTCATCTAAAACCTAAGAGGATCTACACACAATGCTGATGTGACTAAAAAATAAAATAAAACCCAAGAAGATCATTACAGTCTACCTTTTGAAAAAATCTATGAAGTGATATCATTTGCATTTTTTCCAAGACAGTATACATTGCTCTAAATTAAAAATAAGCATGTTCCTGAGATTTAGAAAATAAAGTGGAAAAAAGTAAATGCTGCTTTCTATATCATGTGGACATTTTTTATTAGAATTTGTTTTTCAGAGAAAACTCAGTTTTAAGCAAATGTTTTCCCTCCTATAAAGATGGGATGGTACTAGGAGGTGTTGATGGCAAAGTAGAAAAGTAAACCAGGGAGAGGAACTGCGGCTAATTTGCTCTTTTATACTAATTTTTAAAAATGATTAGTGGAAAAGGGCATTGAAGCTACTGATCAGACTAAAATATTTTAATGCATCTATAAACTTTGATTATCTATACTATATTGTAACAGTATCAGCTAGCACATGTTGGGCGTGTATTATTTGCCAGGTACTGGACTAGGTCTTTGCTGTAGCTATGCCTTTCCAGGCAGATATTGTCGTAACTACTCACGAAATGTAAAAATGAATCATTGTCACAACTGGCTTGTAGGGAGTGCTGGCCCCACACCAAGCATTATCCTACACACTTTATGTGTCTTAGGGGACATTTTCCATTAACTACTAGTGCAGCATCTAAATCCCCATCCTATTAAGGGGGGGAGGTAAGGAATGAGTCCCACTTCCCCTCAGCGCACCCTCTGGTGGCTTGCGTCCTACTGTTCAGATTGGCCATTGCCTCCTGAAGAAATGGTTTCATTTCAGAAACAGTTGGCCAGTTTCAGTCATGCGATGGTTGCCTTCTCATAAGCTAGCTCAGCCCTGCTTTGGAAAGCCAGTGGTCATCTACAAGGTTGGCAAGCAAGATTTCTAACTAAATCACAAGCATTTTCTCATTTAACCCTCACAGCCACCAAATGAGGCAGATACTTTACTATGTCCATGTTATAGGCAAAAAATTAAGGTGCCAAGGGGTTGAATGCCTGATATGATTTGCCTCTGTGTCCTCACCTAAATCTCATCTTGAATTGTACTCCCATAATTCCCACGTGTTGTGGAAGGGACCCGGTGGGAGATTATTTGAATCATATTGTTCTCATGGTAGTGAACAAGTCTTATGAAATCTGATAGTTTTATCAGGGGTTTCCGCTTTTGCATCTTCCTCATTTTCTCTTGCCACTGCCATATAAGAAGTGCCTTTCGCCTCCCGCCGTGATTCTGAGGCCTTCCCAGCTATGTGGAACTATAAGTCAAATTAAACCTCTTTTTCTTCCCAGTCTTGGGCATGTCTTTATATGTGGGAAAATGGACTAATACAATGCCTTACTCAAGATTGCAGAGCTAGTGCCAGTGTTGAAACCTGAGCAATCTGACACCAAATCCAGCTCAGGGAGATTTACTAACTTACCTAAGCAACTCTGGGTACAGTCATTATCTGATTCCACTATCACAGGCAGCTTTTTATTGTTGTGAATTTCAACTGAGACACAGGAGAGACACAGAGACCAAGAAGAGCATTCAAGAGACTGCTATAATCCAGAACATAGCACTTTAAGGCTTATCCCCTGGGCTCCCAGAACCTTTCAAATGCTCCACTCCATATCCCAGCTCTATTTCTGGACAGCAAGCCTGCCCTCCCCAAATGGAGCCTTCACCTCCTCCCTGGGCCTTGATCCCAATACAGAGGGTCAGATGAGGTTCTGCAGACCGGAACACTACCTCACAGTAACTTCCAGGAGGCAGGTCTCTTCGCCCCACCAGGGAGGAGAGGCCCCACTGTCCCTGCACCTGCAGCCAGGCAAGGGGAGGTTTCTTCTTTTTAAAATCCCTCCTTGTTTCCATAAATCTCAGGCCTCTTAACCTTCCAAGCTCTGAATAAAGGTACAGTGTTTCTTCTCCACAAACAGCATACTGTGCCCCACTTCTATCAAGGCAAGGGTCACCCAGTGCCCGTTGAAAACAGCCTTCCCATTGAGAATGTTCACATTGCTTACTTTCCCTGTAGTTCTGAATCTTCTCTCCTTGTCCATTCAAAGTTCCAGTGAAGGTGCTGCATTGATAACAACTTTTGCCTCTCCAGTGTTCACAATGGAAGGCAGGGAAAAGAGATTAACCATAGCCCCAGGGAAATTCTGAAGATGGTGGGAATGGGGTGGGCCTCCGGGGCCACCAGCAGTCAGTGAGGAGCCCTGAAGGCAGGCAGCTCTTGACACCACATGGATACTTTCAATGGCTCACTTCTTTAGATGAAAATGAAAGAGAGGTCTCGGAGTTTTTTCTTCTCTACCTCTGAAATGGTTCCTTCTGCTTTCCTGCCAGTTACCCATGGCCAAAGAAACGGGTGATGGTTTCAAATAATAATACAAAGAAGGAGGAAGAGGAAGAAGAGAGTGGTTGGGGGGCAATTCTCATTGTTGGTTTCCATTTTCATGGGGTTTACTGAGCAGCCACACTGAACATGAGGTTAGATTTGTGAAACTGAGCTAACCTAGATATTTCATGAGGGACTGACTTCAGATTATGTTATCTTTTTGTGCTCTTCGGTACACAGCTTTTCAAATGAATCAAAAATGGATTCAAAGAAAACTAATTTTCATTTTAAATCCCGATGGTGAAATAGGTCATTTCATATGTTTTCCTTTTCAAGTGTTGTTTATATTGTGTATGTCTATATAACATCTAATACACCATGAAAACTAATTAAATGGTAAAATAATTAGAATTTATATACAATCATATAAGTACACGAACTGAAATTTTTCACTCCTTTTTATTTTTTGTCAGTTTATATTAGGTAATTGCATTAGGCAATTTAGAATTTGTCTCATCAACTGAAACTTTGAAGAGTATATTCAAGTGAAAATAGCAAAGGTCTTTGTGTTTTTAGCAGACTTAACTCCAATAATAACATTAACCCCAATAATATCTGAAGTCCCACTGAAGTGCCATGTCAAAGGCATTACAGTAGCTCTGAAGAAAAAGTAAAATATCTTCTCAGACAACTCTGGAAAGAAGCCTACCACCCGACCATGATACCCATTTCTTGCTGCAAGAAGCGTCTAGCTACAGGGTTTTTCCTTCCGCCCCACAGTGCAGTGGAAACAAGCTCTTCTCAAGGTGTAAGCACAGGACAAGTTTCCTGCTAAGTGGTCCTAAGTCAACAAGGCCATCTGATAGGAATTTGGGGATAAGTGAGTTGTATAGGAATAGTGGGGAAAGGACTCTTTTTCCATGTAGGCGTCTCTTGGAGTGGGGAGATTAGGAAATCTCCATGATATAAAATGATCGAAGTTCGAATCATTGTCACCCTCTCCAAAAGACTCCAATTTGACTGTAGTGCTGAATCCCATTCGTTTTAAGTGTATGTTAAAAGTATTTAAATAAAATGCAACTGCCCCAAACTGTGAGACTGTGACCGGGAGGGGCCATGACTGTGTATTTGGAGACATCAGGTATGTTGGGGGTTGGGAGTAGCCACTGGGACGTGGCTGACGCTTTGTCTTCTAACACTCATTTGCCCAATTTAAAGAGAACTTTTTGAGGAATGCTGTGCAAATTTATTTTCTGCCTACTTTTAGAACCTATACTAGGACAATGTGGGTGGTGTATCGGATTATGTACACTAAACATATGAAGTAAATAGGGTTGTGCCATTTCTAAACATCCAAATACTGAGGTACAAAGAGATGGAATGAGTGTCTCATGGATCCCACAGCTTATCGGTGTTAAAGTTTAAATGAAGGGGAGAAAAGGCACTAGATCTGAGAAGCTTCTAGTTCATAGGTCTCACATATCACTGGTAAAGCGTGTTTGGGGGGAAAAATGGTGATACTTTGGATAGTTGGATTTCTTAATGAAAACTTGTTACATTCCTTTACTTTTCTCCAGAGACAGCCCGGGCGACAGTTTGCACTTCGCATTCCCTAGGGTCTCCAGTCACTGAGTGTTCCCTGCCCTCTTTCAGGACACAGAGGAAATCCATCTTCTGTCTTTCATGGGAGTGGTGGGAGGACACGAAGGTGGGGGCGGAATCAACTTTAAACACTAAGAAAATGAAAACAGATGCGTGGAGAGGAGGCGAGGCTGGTGGGAATGAGGACCCGGAAGTCGTTCTCGGTCCTGGCGGCCTCTGCATCGCGCTCCTCCCCAAAACCCTCCTCCAGAACCTCCGGGAGGGGCTGGCCTCGGTGGGCAGCGCCAGCAGGGAACCGCTCCTTCCTCCGCGGAAAACCCTGCTCGGCCGTCCCAGCATGCCTTTTTCAATACACTGTTTGCAATTAATTGGGAGAACCAGAGCTGGGAGAATAAGGATGCAGTAGAGAGAAAATTAAGAAAGGCCAGCCCCTGAACCACGTGAGGAGAAAAGTGCAGGGCCTTGTCTGTTTCTAGGCATGGAGAACAGGTGCCAAGGGCAGCGGCTCCTTGGCTGGCCCGCGGGTCCAGAGGACAGTGAGCAAACCAGGCCGGTGGCGGGTGGCCGGCCTGGGCTGGAGGCCGGTGTTTGCGGAGGGCGGGCCTGCCGGCCCCTGGACGCCAGGGTGGACTGGCGGCCTGGCGCGGCACAAGCCCGGCTCTCCATCACTAGCCGCCTAGCGGCCAGCACTCCTGAGCAGGAGCCGCCCCGCCCACCTGGCTCCGCCCCGCCGCTGGCCAGAGCTCGGGCGCGGGGGCTGACGTCAGCGCCCCGCCCGCGCCGGAGTCAGACACCCGAGTCCAGCTCTGCCTGAGACTGAAGGGCGCCGGGCGTCTGCGGGGGGCGGGGGAGGCTTGGGGCTTCACCAGGGAGCCAGCTGCCTGCGGGTCTCTCTCCACCAGTTCTTCTGGCCCTGGAGGGAGCCATCCTCCGCATAGAATACCTTCCTGAACCGCGTTGTTGCTGCCTGCAGGATACAACCCAGGCTTTTTATAGCACTCCTCATACAAGTGCCTCTGGACCTACTTTTACAAGAGGGGGTGGGGTTCTGAGGGGAGCTAACTTTTGCTTGTGGCACAAGAGGAATTTGGCCAGGAGGCTGCTGGTCATGTTACTGGAACTGTGTGGGCTGGGCCGGATGAGCTTGCTGAGAGCCCCAAAAAGGACCTAGCCAGAATGAGAACGAGCACCAGAGAGTGTGGCGGCCCTGGCCTCGCTCACACTGTGCACACACAGGCAGTTTTATACCTCCGGCATGTTCACGCAAATAAATATCAACCCCAAAGAAAACCTCCATAGTGTCTGCCAATGAGCATCTCATACAATTTACAGTATTCTGTCTACAATTAATTAAACCAACTCCAGGACCTCATGGTGGGGACCCGGCAGTCACAGGCAGAGGAAAGGCCAGGTTATGCAACAGTGTTGTATAGTCCACATCTGGCTCATCTTATGTGCTGAATGTACTGCAGGAGATGGCAGGCTTGGAAATGTCAGCCAGGGTCAAGATCCTGGCCAAAGGAGGCAAAGATACTGAAGGCCACTGGATTCACACAGGACTACCCTCACAGGGCTCTGGGGCTATGATGGGGTCTTCACTGACAGGAGAAGAAGGACCTGGGGCTCACAGAAGCCTGGGCGACCTGAGCGAAGGCAGGCAGCACAAGGCCTAGTCTTAGAGCTGAGACATGGAGGCCTGCAAGTATAGAGCAGAACAGTGGGTTGTTTTATTTTTTTAATCAGTGTACTGAGACTTTACAGATTCTAATAACTTCTTGAGAAGAGCATACCAGTATTTTAGGCGTCTATCTTAAATGTACCCTATATTGTTTCTTAGAACCCCAAAGAGGCCTACAATGATGCTGGTGTTCTGCCTCGCACTTGCCATTTGATCGCAGGTGAGTTTTCACAAGCATATTATAGCCACTTGAAGGTGACATGAAGGTGATACCTGCCTCCTCTCCTACAGACCAAATACTCCTAAACCCACTGTTTCCACTCTCCAGGCATAAAAGTATGTGTACTGATTCAAGGAACTTTATTTTTAGAAAACCCTTGAACACATGTATACTGAACAACAACTGAAAGAATAAAAATCTCATTTTGATTTTATCTATAGCAGAATTTCTGGTACCATGGAGAAACAAGAAATTAGCTCTTGTGGGAATGGATTTATATGGAAAACCGAGCAAATCTGTTTTGTTGAGGGAAACTAAATTTATACGGCTGATTTTCTTCAAACTGTTCAAAATACTCAAAGGCCCTATCTCTATTATCCAATGATCTAGAAAAGTCTTCATTTTGAGAACAAAGGAATTTCTAACTACATGGATTTCAAAACAGCCCATCTGACTTTTCCATACATTGATTTAGGTTCTTATCCATGTACAAGTAGTAGGAAAAAAATGAAATCCCAACGAACCAACAAGAAAGTATTGCAGAGTATTACAGCTGGGCCTCTAAGGAGGAATAACAAAATACACTAAGTATCGCCAAATGATATTTACTAATAACCCTCCCAGTTGTAATTACAGTCTGTATTGTGAAAGTGGGAAGGTAAAGCAAGTAGAAATGTTTTCTTTCTGCACTTCTGTTCCTTTCCTGAAACACCATCCAACTCTGATTTGATTCTACCAAAATTTGAGTTTGAAATTTGTCCAGATCAAAGCTAGAGATCATGATGATGGTTCTTTGGGGATGAGGTCAGATTTGATTCATAGTAACATTGCAGTAACAACTACGGCCTGCAGTGACATCGGTCATTTCCAAGACACCTCCCTATATTATTTTATCATAATGACTCTTTTAATAAGTATTGTTATCCCCCACTTAGCAGGTGAAGAAACAGAGGTCAGGTAAATTAAATGCTTTGAGCTAATGAATAGCTGAACCAAATCCATCTATGGGCTGTCTTGTTCAGTTTCTGCTGCTATAACAAACTGCTATGGACTGGGTGGTTTAAACAACAAACATTTATTTCTCACAGTTCTGGGGGCTGGGAAGATGAAGATGCCAACAGATTCGATGTCCAGCAAAGGGTCTCTTCCTGGTTTGCAGGGAGCCATCTTTTTGTTGCATCCTCACATAGTGGCAAGCACAGACAGGAAGCAAGCTTTGTAATGTCTGTCTTCTGAGGGCTCTAATACCACCTGAGGGCTCCATCCTCAGAACATTGTCTAAGTCCACTTACCTCTCTAAAGGCCTCACCTTCAAACACCATCCCAGTGGGACTTAGGGCTTCAATATAGGAATCTGAAGGGGACATCATTCAGTTCATAGCGCTCACCTCTAAATGAGGGTTTTGTTTCCATGCACATCCTTGGTTTTACTGCATCACCTGGCTGTAGGCCCTGACTGACTGGATAAGAATACAAACCTAGGATCTCAAGAGAAACTGCACAATGCACAGGATTCCTTCATGTACTAAGAACAACATATCATGACCTGATGAAAAAGAAGGAAAAAATATATATATATATATATATACACACACACACACACACATCTGCTAGACAGCTAGAACTTTTTGGGAACAAAAATATACATCAGATACACCCCAAACAAAAATGTATTTTTGTTTGAAACCTGAGTAGAGAAGGAGGATGGAGAGAACTAAATGACCAACTAATTCCTGAGCTATCCTTATGCTACCATCTCATTAAATGGCCCCATTAAAGCATTAGTGCTGTGAGCATTAAGAACCAACCTCAGAGTATGTGGCCTTAGATTCAGGTTCTGGCCCCTAGATGTACTAGCTTTGTAACCTTGGCAGTTTGTCTAATATCTTTGCTATAGTTTGAATATGCCTCCCAAAAAGCATGTGTTGGCAACTTAATCTCCAATGCAACAGTGTTGGGAGGTGAGGCCTAACAGGAGGTATTCAGGTCATGAGGGATCCACCCTCATGAATGGGTTAATGCCAATTTATTAAAGACCCTGAGGTTGTGAGTTCAATCTCTTGCTCTCCCTCGTTCTCTCTTTGCCTTCCCACCATGGTTTGATGCAGCAAGAAGGCCCTCACCAGATGCTGGTACCTTGATATTGGATTTCCCAGCCTCTAGAACTGAGGAAATAAATTTATGTTCTTTGTAAATAACCAAGCCTGTAGTATCCTGTTACAGCAGCACAAAATAGACTAAGATAGTCTTTCAGATCTCATTTCTTCATACACAGAGATTTTTAAGTACTTATTCCAAGGGTTTTCCTATGAGATTTCAATGAGATAATGCATGTAATGGTACTTTGTGGAGGGCCAGGAAATCAGTAAATATCAGCTTTTTTCACAAGCCCACAACTATTTAAAAACAGAACACTATTTAACTAAAATGAAATGAAATAACTACCTTTGCCCAAAAGTCCTTGTTAGTTTATTTGAAAAGGAGCTCTATTTCAGATTATTTTTCAGTTAGCTTTTTGGGAACTGATCAGCTTACACAAAAAGTTCAGCCATTACAGGAAACCTGGGAAATGAAGGAATTCGCATGCTAAAAATAAAAAGAGTTTCAGCCAATGTTAACCTGAATAGGTATTATATTATTTCACTTGGGTCTTTTCCTCCAACATGAGTTCAAACAAAAATAACCAAATATGTTTAAAAGCTCTAGCTGCCCAGTGACCCTGGTCTGTGAAGACCCCATGGATTCTGGTGCTGCAGGATGGGAGGCAGAGGCATTTGCCCTGCAGGACCCTTCCTATACCTCCCCTGACTAATCAGTTATTGCCTAGGGTCAGCATCAGTAAGAGTTGGGGGGAAACGGATAGGGGACATCTGAAGGAATTCTTCAATAGCTAAGTTGGGTGGGTTTTCCCCCTGTTTAACAAAGGTGAAGAACAGCAGGACCCTGAGTTACATAGGGCTTCAAGACTCCACTTCATGTATGGAGATTTTCCTCTCCTCCCAGGAAAGATCCCTCCCCTTAAGAAAAGTCTGTACTCCCCAGGAGAGCAGAAGCCCAGGCCTGTCTTCAGTGAAACAGCCTGGGATAGTGGCTGCCAGCCCATAAGCCCCATCAGGGACTTGAGTGATAGTTGTGTGGGCAAAATAAACTGTGAAATTAAAGTTACCTGTTTCTGGCAGAAACCTGACTTATGGGGGATCTTTATAGATCTGGGAATAGTAAAAGAGAGTGGTGAAAAATCAAAAGCACCCAGATTGAAAATCCACACTGATTTAATTTACTCAAAAAGTATTTCACTCATCCCTTTCTGCCCATGTAAACCCATGCCTAATCTCTAAGTGGTCTTGTATTTATGATAAAAGACACAAGAATACTCATCTTCTCGAAGAAGAGCTCTTTTGAAACTGGCCTGCTTATTCTGGTGTGAGATACTGCTCAGAAAATATAGGAAGATAGAGTGAACGAGCAAACAGATCCCCAGCTGGCTGTCAGCCAGCATGTTCCCTATTCCCTGGCATGTGTATGTAATCTATTAGCCTGTAAATTCCTCGAGTACATGGGCCATGACTTCCATTTCCTCTGTACCCCTCCCCTGCACATAGTACAATAGCCTGCATGAAATTAATAGTCAGTAAACATTGTCAGTTGTGCAATGTTTAAACCTGTTTTTACGAACCACGTCTACCTCAAAAAAAACCAAAACCATATATATTATTTTAATACATAAGATCAGATATACCACATTTATTTGGTAAAATAAATGTGCTACAAGCACACTTTTTAACAGATTTTTACAGTGTCGATAGATTGTTCCACCTCTGCCAAATACAGGCAGACATTAAGGTCTCCATCACTGCAGGACCTGTCACCTAGAGTGAGCCTATGGCTCCCCACTCTAGAATGTCCCCTTCAACAAGTCTCAAAAGGCTTTCCCACAACAATTACGTGTGAGTAGACAGTGATTAAAATCCCTTCCATTTACGTTCCAGCCATGGAGGACCCACTGCTTTGCTTTGTTTTGCTACATCTTATATCAGTCTCTGCTGCTTGAGTTGATAACTGCATTGTACAGAGATATTATGTAGGGAAAAACGTTTACGTCTGTATATGTACATGTGTGCACATGCATGCACACACACACAGTTATCTGCCTGGCCAGGCTCAGTGGCTTACACCTGTAATTCCAGCACTTTGGGAGGCCAAGGTGGGCAGATTGCTTGAGTCCAGGAGTTCGAGACCAGCCAAGGCAACATGGCAAAACCTGGTCTCATTTTCAAAAAATTTTTAAATTAAAAAAAAATTATATATAGATATATCTCCACCAAACATCAGCTGCAATTGACCAGGAAGAAAAATTCAGAAATACGTGAAGATAGATATTATTTGCAGAGAATCAGGACATTCATTTATTATACAGTCTATTATTGTCATTTTAAGTAAAAATATTACTTGTGTCTTTTAGGGGTTTTCTCTCTTATTTTTTCACAGCTTCACTGCAACTCCCAATCTTCTTTGTGCTGTTGTGTGACTGTGTCTGGCCAATGGAATGTGGGCTAAGCGAGACACACGGTTTTTAGCACTGGCTGGCAAACCTCCCTGTGTGATCCTCCACTCTTTCTCTCTTCCTCTGCCTGCTTCTCCTGTCACCTGTCACCTGTGCTTCTCCTGTCATTTCACAGGAGCCCAGGGAGGATGTGGAGGCCCTAGACCACTGGCTCTCAGTTAGGGGCAATTTTGCTCCCAGGGAACACTGGCAATGTCTGGAGATATTTTGGTTGTCACAACTGGGCAGGATGTTATTGGCAACTGGTGGGTAGAGACCAAGGATGCTGCTAACCATCTTACAGTGCAGAGGAAAGTGCCCACAACAATTATTTATCCAGCCCAATATATTGATAGTGTTGAGCTTGAGAAACCTGGCTGTAGACAATGGCTAACACTATAGGTGGAGAGAGGCTGGATCCCTGAGTGACTCTGAGGAGCAAGCACCACCCATCCCGCATGTCCACTCCATTGTCACCACCCTCCTTTATCATCTCCAAGTCTAGATGCAAATTGTGAGAAATAAACCACTGAATTAAAACCCTGAGATTTTAGAGTTATTTGTTAAGACAAGTGCCTTACTCTAATAGACTAGGAAACACAAGCCATATAAAGCAAAACTTAGAGGTGTGCCTTGTAATAGATCACAGGAAAATATGAGGAGAATGTTTTGTTTTGTTTTGTTTTGTTTTGTTTTGTTTTGTTTTGTTTTGTTTTACTTGCTTTTGATGCTATAGCATAATAGTAACTGAAGTCCTGGTGCTGTCCATTAAGGAAGGAATCTTCCAGGCCTCCTTGCTGGGCAACTCTCTTGCAATTAAAAACAAACAGGTCCATCAGGGCATCTGGCATAAACTAGTGAGGAAGACTCAGCTTTTCCTACGTGCTGCACACAGCTTGCCATCTACTGACACCATTTTATGAATGGCTGACATGTACTTCAGTGATGCCACTTAGTCTAGAGGCATGTAACAAATAACAAACATGAAAATCTGAGGACACATTTTCAAGAGGAGTGCAGAGATTGGCTTGCAGTTCCTTCTGACTCACTTGGAAGCCTCCTGTGCTTATGGTTTCATTTTTCTAACTGTTGACACCAAGCCTTCTTGGTGATTTTGTGTCCAGAATTTATTCCTTCTGGTGGGTTTTTGGTTTCGCTGACTTCAAGAATGAAGCTGTGGACCCTCGAGGTGTGTATTACAGCTCTTAAAGATGGTGTGTCCAGAGTTGTTCCTTCAGATGTTCAGATGTGTCTGGAGTTTCTTCCTTCCGGTGGGTTCATGGTCTTAACTTCAGGAGTGAAGCTGCAGACCTTCGAAGTGAGTGTTACAGCTCTTAAAGGTGGCGCATTCAGAGTTGTTTGTTCCTCCTGGTGGGTTCGTGGCCTCGCTGACTTTAGGAAAGAAGCCGCAGACGCTCGCAGTGAGTGTTACAGCTCATAAAGGTAGTGCAGACCCAAAGAGTGAGCAACAGCAAGATTTATTCTGAAGAGCGAAAGAACAATGTTTCCAAAGCATGGAATGGGACCTGAGTGGGTTGCCACTGGTGGCTCAGGTGGCCAGCTTTTATTCCCTTATTTGGCTCTACTCACATCCTGCTGATTCATCCATTTTACAGAGTGCTGATTCGTCCACTTTACAGAGTGCTGATTGGTGCGTTTACAATCCTTTATCTAAACACAGAGTGCTGATTGGTGCATTTACAATCCTTTAGCTGACACAAAGTGCTGATTGGTGCAATTTTACAGAATGCCGATTGGTGCGTTTACAATCCCTTAGCTAGACACAGAGCACTGATTGGTGCATTTACAATCCTTTAGCTAGACACAAAAGTTCTCCAAGTGCCCACCCCAGCCAGAAGTTCAGCTGGCTTCGCCTTTCAATTTTCCCTACCTTGGCCTGACTAACTTCTCACAGTGTCGTATAGCCAGAATGTTCTGTGGTAAATTAGGATTCAGGTAAAAAGCAGTAACACAATAACGAGCTTAGCTGAGGGCTGGACAGTTGACCAGGAAGCCAGTCAAATACGAAGAGCCTGGAGTTAAGCCTGGCAATGAGGTCAAGTCACTGAAGTCCTAAAGTTTACATAAGGACTCTGCCGTGGACAGTAGATCTAAAAAGTGACATCAGTTTTCAACCTGAAGACTGGAATGGCTGAACCTCTTCAATTCTTTTTGAGGCAAGAGAGATCAATGATATTTTTACTACGTGAGAAAGTTTTTGTAATAATAATACCACCTCCGTATAAAATGAGCTTTAATGAAAGAGAGATACACATGAAAACATACCCCCTTTGCTGTCTTCCAATGAGCTTGCCCTCCTCAGCTTTCAGCACCTCTGCCAGTTTCTCCCCAGAGCCACACTTCGCCCCTTGTCCACTGCCACTCATGTGGGACCTGGGGCCCTCAGCTCAGGGCAACCCCTCACAGCAACTCCACAGTCTTCCTCCTGGCGTCATACTTGAAGTGACCATACCCTCCACGGGCCCTCTTCCTCAAGGCTTTTCCACCTCTAGGGAGCTGGCATCTGGCGTCTCAGAGGTGCAGAGACTATCACAGTGTGGGGCGACCCACAGGGAAACAGAGGCTGAGAATGAGAAGCAGTGTTGTCACAGAGGGACAATGCCACAGCCAAAAGACACAGAGCAGAGGGCACAGTGGCATCGCGGTGCGGCACCCTCGCTGCTTATCTCAGGAACTGAGGAGCCGGTAGGCGCAGTTCTACGGCTGCCTCGGCGGCCCTGAAGGCTGCCTGGATGGAGGAGGCGGCTCAGCCAAGCCCAGAGATAATACGTGGGAATCGGGTGGACAAGCTGCAAAAGGAGATTCCAAGCAGACAGCAGCAGTGTGTATCGGGACACAGAGGCCAGGACCAGCACGGTGTTCAGTGCACATCCGATCACTGCCAGCTCAGTGGAAGCTCTGTCCACTGTGAGCTATGTGAGCCAAACCTCTCTGCCTTCTGGCTGACTTTCGACTCATTGACCATCCTTCAGACAGGATCCCCACATCTGTTTTATCTCATTTATTAGGAAAAAAACCCATTTAATTCATCTATGCAACATATATATTCATTTCAAAGTATGTACATGTACTTTTATATTGTATATGCTAAATAATACAATACCAAATATAATTTTAAATATTTAAGATAATAGAAAATACACGCAAATAGACTATCGAGCACTTTCTGCCCACAACTCAGTTTTTTCTTTCTCACCAGGCTGTAGACTTACTCCACCAGTCAGGAGAGAGGGATTTTGTTCATCACCGTGTCCCGGGACCTCATACAGTGGTACTTATCATGTCTTCCACAAGTTTGAATAATTAATGAATGAACCCTGCACACCACCAAAGGTTTACAATAGCACTGAATGCAAAAGCAGTTAACGCAGAACTTCTAACTTCTCATGAAACAGACTCAAACAGCAGTCAAATCTTGAACCATTCATACAGGTTACAACTTGCATTATTCAGAAAATGAATGACCCTATGGGTCATCAGTGTAGCCGCTGGGAAGCAGTAGGATGATGTGCGAAGACAGAGCACTTGATTCCATTTTCCTGAGGTCTGGCACAAAAAGAAAACAAAATTTACCTTCATGTGTTTTATTTTTTGTTCTTCACTAAAAATAACAGATTGCATTGGAACACATGATAATAAAGGACTAAGGGAGCTATTTTACTTTCTGTGTGCTGGATTGAGAGGGCACTATGCCCACCCCTAGGACAGCCACCCCCTGACCTCCTAAAGTCCCCTGGGCCAGCTCCTCCCTCACGAGTGCACCCCTCAACCCAGTCGAAGTCAGCGGCCCCCATAGCGGAGCAAAAGTGCATCTGAGAGAGGAATCCACGCACAGAAAGTGCATTCGAGGCTACATTTTGTTTAATCTTTGTAACTGTTAATGGAAACCATCATAGAAAGTTCTGCTTGAGGTGAGGGCAAACGTACAGCAAGATAAAAAGAAGCGAATGATGCTTCTCAAACATTGTGGTTTCAGACACGTTGTGGCTCTTCACTCTCAATTTTGTTAGTCCCTACTTACCAGTGCTGGCAGATCATCTCAGCAAATTGGAGTTTGGAAGAGAGAAAAAACAAGTTTTCCAAAGGGGGTGATTTCCACAAATTTTTATGCTTTTCGACATGACAAAGGGGCCACATGATAAAGTCAGGTAGAGGGATGGCTCCGTGCAGTGTCAGAGCCTGACTCTCCAGCATCAGGGACCCCATTTCCACAGCAGTGCAGTGTGACCTGAAACAGAGAAAGTGTTCTGTGGTGACAGCCAGAGGCAATGGCTTTATTCCTATTTTCTCCTGGGCAGGATGTGTTTGGGAGGTGTAAGACCTACTTGTTTTGATCAGTGAGTTTGTTAAGTAGAGACACACTGGATGAGTGCCACTAAACTGAATCTGATTCCCGAGAGGATCAAAGAACGTTGTTGTATCAAATGCTTCTGAGTGACCAGAAACAACTCCTAGAAATTGACAGCATTCAAAGCTTTGGCAGGCCACACAGTAAAATTTAACGCGATGAACTAATTATCCACCCTAACAGAAAGGGCAGGGCTTCGTGGGAAATGCATAATCCATAGCTTGCCGTGAAACACACTCAATAAACAGGTTTCACAATTTCCAGGAAGCCAAGCAGCAGTAGCGGTGTGGGAAAGCTGCCTCCAGCCAGGCTTGCAGGTGCGCCGGAGTGAGCGAGGCTGTTGGCTTCTAGGGATGGGCCACGAGTGGCCAGGGACAAAGCGGCGCAGCAGGTTCCCAGCTGTGGAACACCCTGGGAAATTTTCTCACGCTGTTGATAGGATGAGAACCTGGCACTGCCCTCAATGCCTAATCCATTCTGCAAAACGACATTTATTAGGGTTCTTTCCTGGTTGACTCTTACGCAAAACAACCACACATTTAATACTGTTTGTAAAAAACCAAATGTCTTCTTTTGAGAAGTATCTGTTCACATCCTTTGCCCACTTTTTAATGGGGTTTTTTGTTTCTTGTAAATTTGAATTCCTTGTAGATTCTGGATATTGCACATCCTGCACATGTACCCCAAAACTAAAAATTAAAGTAAAAAAAATGGAAAGAACATATACATAGAAGTACCCAAAAATGGATGTTCAGACCATTTCATTTTCTTGAGGACATTTTAATTTTTACTGAGAAGTTGGTGCAAAGTGGTTGGAAACTTGTACCTTCTTAAGGGTTTTTTAAGTAACTGAATCATCAAGTCATTTTTTTTTTTTTTTTTTTTTTTTTTTTTTTTTTGAGATGAAGTTTCGCTCTTCTCACCCAGACTGGAGTACAGTGGTGCGATCTCGGCTCACTGCAACCTCTGACTCCCCGGTTCAAGTGATTCTCCTGCCTCAGCCTTCCCAAGACAAATTTTTTAAAAAATGAGCCTCAACCAAAGAAGCTGGGGGCGGAGAAAAAGCAGGCAGCAAGCAAGACCATGCAGACACTGGCACCATGGCAATTTCCTTTCTAGTCCCATATCACTTGCCTTTCCAAAAGGAAAATGGATAAATACAACATAAATGTATATGTCATATCAACATACTTACATAAAGTATATATTTATATCATTTATAATTGCATATGACATATTTATATAAATCATATATTATACAAACATATACAAAAGGAAAGAAATTTAGGTTGGTTTGAGAAGTACCTCTGCAGTGTTTCTCTATGACAGCTGCCTATAGGTGGGAAAAGGACCTGTAAGTGCAGAAGCAGTGAACCATTTGTCGAGTCACACTAAGCAGTTTTTCCCAGAGTTGTTCTTTATTAACTGACTAATTAAAAATGAAATTATCAAACATTTCACTTACTGGTTCTACAAATATTTATTGAAAACCTGCTGTGTTGCTAGAGCCATGCCAGGCCTTGGGATCACTGGGAAGGAAGCCACAGCTCATCTCTGCCCTCCTTTATGGGACCAAATCCCATCAGCAGATCCCAGGTAGAAAAGAAAGTAGCTACGTCCAAGTCCACACACAATGCCTCTGAGTACCACCCTGATTCCTCAAAATGTTGGCTTAAAAAAAAGGCCCAAGTGCTTTAAAAATACATACAAACAGCGTATTTTTTAAGAAAGTGAATAAATTTGGATTTGAGACCGAGGTATTCATCCTTGGAACCAGACTAAAATGAGAAGACATGCAAGATTTCATGGCCACCTTTATATGTAAATTTCACTGGCACTGGCCAACCAGTCAGTTTTATTTGTAGAATGTAAGTAAAGTGGTTTCAGAACAGTCGAAACAGAAAAATGTGTGATCGTTCCCACTTAGTTCATAACCAAAATTGGTTTAAATCAAAAGCTAGCAGAGCACTGCAGATCAAAGTGGTCTCCACTAATAAACACAGAAATATTAAAATTAAGGCTATTACTAATGTACAAGTGATTTTAAGTCACATTTAATATCATCCTAAGCCTTTTAGAGTAAAGCAAAATAGTTTACTTTCTTTTTAAAAAATTAATATATGTCTATTATGTCTGCCAACATTGCATTACAACAAAGTCATACCAAATCTTAAATTAAGTACTTTAGAAATTGTCTTTTTCAAAGAGCTGCAGTCTAGGTTTCTAAGTCTCACATTAAAAACTAAACATACTCCATTTGCCAAATACATAAAGGAAAAAAGAAAAAAGAAACTAAACCGTTCAAATTTGAATTAAAAAAATTTTTTAATATTAAAAAATTTAATATAAACTAAAGGTATATTTCTACCATCATCAATTTTATGACACAAGCTGATAACAACTTTAAGAACTTATTTTTAAAACATATAGCTGTATCTAAAGTATGTATTACCAGAACACTCTTAAAACTGTTTGTTTTATAACAAATTGAACATCTGATACACATCTGATATATCCAGTTTTGAAATTTCTCAACCTTTTTGGTGATCCACACAGGCTAGAAAAATGGAATTAGATAACTATTAAAAATGGATGCATGACATAGCTGCTAGCACTTCTTCCAACTCTACCCCACGTGGGTGTTGCTGCTGAAACACCCTGACACTTTGCCTGCACTCAGGGACCAATCACTCACAATACAGCATCCAAACAGTTGGCTCCAGGGTGGATGTGTACAGCATGCTCCACACTTTCCCACGTAACGTGGGAATCCCATAGGAACAAGTCCCCAGCCTGAGATTTGTTTTATGAGTCATTCTTGCATCTCAGCTCTACCACGCCCCCAAGACAGCTTGCTGTGAGCAACGTGTTACTGCAACAAAGAACGAAGGCAGGCGAGACCATCTCTGGCTGGTCAGGTCCAAGTCAAACCCAGCAACACAAGCACGCCTCTAGTCCTGAGCCCAGTTATAATTGAGGGATTCCTAAGGAGGCTGAACTTGACAGTTGGAACAGTGGAGTTCTGCCAACTTTTAGAAAAGATTCTATCACCTAATGGCAAAATGTTCCTTTACTGCAGGCCACCTGTGATGGCATCCAGAGGAGGCTATGCGAGACGCCTGCTGGGTGCCATCTCTCAGGCACGCTGGCATCGAGGCCACGGCAGGCTCTGCTCTTGGCTCTCAGTCTGGACATGTCAGCACAGATCCCAAGAGTACCATTGTTCACAGAGAGCTCCCAGGGCGCTGTCCCCGGACTATCAGTTTACTTCAGGTTTTGAATTAGGTTTCAGCAGGGAAGAAACTAAACTGAGCAATTAACTTCCTCCGTCAAAGCCATTTTCCTTCAACTTTCTAAAAATAACCAATTTGTGATTTAAAATCTCACCAGAATGATGTCTCTTCCCAATATGACAATTAATTCTATTCATTCTATTTTGTCCTCTGCGTTTAAAATATTGATTTTCAGAATTCAGACCAAATGAGAAAGAAAAGTCATTTCAGATGATAAAGATAAACAGCAAAGCACGGCTCAAGCCCAGGCAGGGGCCTTGGCCCTCATCATCTGGCCATGCAGGCTGACACTGCACAGTCCCAGTGCTTTATTCAGCGAGCATGCTGGTCTCATAACCAGCATTTATGCAGCACTAGGAGTGTTCCTGGGCTGATTTTCAAGGCCAGCCCCGAGCATGCCCTGAGGACCCATGAGTGCACGGTTAGCAAGGAGCAAATCTCCAGGGGGCACCCAGGTAACACAGGAGGGAAGTGGGAGCAGCAGAGGAAAAAATGCAGTGTCAGGAGACAGCCTGCTTTTTTTTTTATGACTCCCCCATCTCTCTAACCTTCCTGCAAGGAATCAATTCAAGACACCAAATTGATGAACAGTAGTTAATTTTTTAAAATTTTATTTACTTTTGCAAAGTTATCAGTTTGGGAACTTTCTTCAAATTCTACTTTATACCATCTTTCTGCAGTGCCTCTTTAAAATATAAATCAGGAGAAATCTTCCTGTGAGAAATGACAACCTGAGAGGAATACTGACTGACCTGAGAGTGGAGCTGGAGTTCTTATGACCTGCCCAGATGTGGGCGTATCATCCACCCCTCTGGACCTGAGCTCTCCATCTATAAAGCCAGGCTTTGGATGAGACACGGAGGCTGCCAGGCTTCTCAGGACAGCTCTGTACACCTGCCTCACCTAACCCGGGTGCTTATCAAAAGACAAACAACTGAAGAGCATTTTAGCAGACTTCATGGATCAGGATCTTGGGATGGGATCCTGGGATCTACTTTTATAACACACTTCCCTGGTGGTTTTTATGCATGCTAATGTTTGAGAACCACTGCTCCACAAACAAGAATTGAAGATTCATTAGAAATACTTCCCCTATGCAATGGTGTGTAGTCTATTCTTCAGAACAGCTCCAGGTTTAAACCCTTCCTTATAACCCCAAACTACTATTATAATGTGCAAGTCCTAAATCAAGAATATAGCCTTTTGGTTAAAAGAATGCAATGGACTGAATATGTCTCCACAAAATTCACCTCGTGAAATCCCAACACATCCTCCCATGTCATGGTCTTAGAAGGTGGGGCCTTTGGGGAGTGATTAGGTCATGAGGATGGAGCCCTTGTGAACAGGATTAGTGCCCTTATAAAAGGGACCCCAGGGAGTTCTATCTGTGCCATGTGAGGATACAATGGGAAGCCCACAGTCTGCAATCCTGAAGAAAGCCCCCACCAGGGCCTGACCATGCTGGCACTCTGACCTCAGACTTCCAACCTCCTGGGAGAAATTGATTTTGCCCATAAACTGCCCAGTCTATGGTATTCCACTATAGCAACCCGAACTAGGACAGAGAGGAATTAATGGTCTGTCTTGACTGTAAATAATTCTACAAGGTATTAACAGATTAAAACACAACCTTCTTACTGTTGAAACCAGAAACATAAAAAACAAAATTCCTTTCATGGAACCTATCAACAGTAGTCTAACATTTTCACGTCAGAAAAAAATACTTTGAGCTTTAAGACAGTCTCTTCGGAACTCATTTGCTATGAAGGGGCACGATGTTCTCCTCTGATTTTCCCACTCTCCTGTGAGAGCTACTCTGTGGCTAGTGGTTGGTGATGAAGTTCAGGACTGCTCTAACATCCCCTGCCATTGAAAGAGAGACAGCAGCATCTGGGGAGTCAAATCCCAGCCTGTGCCTTGGGAGACCCAGAACTCATGCCAAGCTACCCTCTGGGGTCTCTGGTTCTGAGTCTGAGTTTCCCTGTAGAGGAAAACTTGACTGGCTTGGATTTTTTTTGCTATTGTTGTCCAGATAAAAAAGCTGTTTCTGATGTGACAGCTTCTATGAGTAACCAGGTTTCTAGCTAGATGGAATTATAGGAACTCTTGCTAAAATTCCCTTAAAAATAGGAACATTTCCCTTGAAGACCAAGCAAGTCCTGTGAGGAAGCTCCTCGCTGGGGCTGGTTTCAGTCAACCGTGGGCAGGGAGGCCTGGAGACCACCCCGTCTGCAGGAGATGCTATGGAGAAATGAATTCACCTCCTTCCTCTTCTTATACTCAGGCAGGGTGAGGGTAAGGACCTCAGTCAGCTCCTCAGTTTGCTACTAATTGGTTTAATTCGAGGTTTTGCAGAACATATGAACACCTTTGCCATCTGTGGCAGACAGACTCTAGGACCAACAACAGCCCCCACCACCTGACAGTGTGCCTTGGCGCTACCTCTCTCCTTGAGGGTGGACAGGACAACCAATAGAACATGGCAAGATGGGGAGATGTTCTTTCAGTGGTTGCCAAAGCTCTGTAGGGTTCTATCTCTCAGTAGACTTGTGCCAGAGACTCTCCCTGCAGGTTTGATGAGATAAACAACTCTGTTGGTGAAGCCCATGTAGCAAGGAGCTGAGGGCAGCCTCCTGCTTGCAGTCAATGGAAAACTGAAGTTTGGCTGGGCGCGGTGGCACATGCCTGTAATCCTAGCACTTTGGAATGTGGAGGTGGGCAGATCACCTGAGGTCAGGAGTTCGAGACCAGCCTGCCAACATGGGGAAACCCTGTCTCTACTAAAAATACAAAAAAAAAAAAAAAAAAAAAAAAAAAAAAAAACTAGCAGGGCGTGGTGGTGGGTGCCTATAATTCTAGCTGCTCTGGAGGCTGAGGCAGGAGAATCACTTGAGCCCAGGAGGCAGAAGTTGCAGTCAGCTCAGATCACACCATTGCACTCCAGCCTAGGTGACACAGCGAGACTCCTTCTCAAACAAACAAACAAACAAACAAAAAGAAAAAGAAAAGAAAAGGAAACTGAAGCTATCCTTCCTACAAACACAGCTCCCCCTTGTCCTCGCAGGATACATTCCAAGCCCCCAGTGGATGCCCAACACTGTGGATATTCCCAAACCTATCTGTATGGCACTGTTTTGATCTGACAACCTAGACAGCTACTGAGTGACTGACAGCACACAAGCCTACCAGCATGGAGACACGGGACAAAGAGATGGTTCAAGATTTCATCATGTGACTCAGAATGGCACCCAGTTTAAAACTTACAAATTGTTTATTTCTGGAATTTTTCATTTAATGTTTCTGCACTACAGTTCACTGCAGGTAACAGAAACTGTAGAAAGCGAAATAGAAGAAAAGGAAAATGACTGGACTGCAGGGGACGGAAAGCTGCCAATAGCCATGCAAGTGGCAAAGTGGATTTTTCCCCAGTCTAGCCCCCAGGTTCGAGACTCCATCCTTCACCAACACCTCAGCTGCAGCCCCCTGAGACCCTGAGCAGAGGACCCAGTTACACCACTCTTGGCCTTTTGACCCATGGAAACTGTGAGGTAGCGAATGTGTGTGGTTTCAAGCCACTCAGTGGGCAGTAAGTGTGTGGTAATCTAATATGCAGCAGACAAAAAGTAGATGCCATCTGCCTTTAAAGTTTATCTATTGATTTTTTATTTTTTTATTCAATAAATTAAGATGGCTGTGAAACATGAAAGCACATTTGGCTCATAATACAAAAGTGCATAATTTCATGGAGTTCTTTCAAATCTACCAGTGGCAAAACACAAAAGTGTGTGAGACCTGCAAGTCTGCAGATGAAGAAGCCTGGAGCAGGTCCTGTGAGCCAGGACAGCTGGGGAAGGCAGCGCAGAGGAAGCATACATGGGCCTGACGAGATTTGGGACCTATTGTGGAAACTGATTTTTTAAAGGGAACTGGCTGATGCATTATCAAAATAAAGATTTTTATTTTTTCCAGTCACTGCCTCCAGTCATACTCTGTCACAGGTGTTGGCAAACCTTAGCCTGCCTCAGATGCCTGTGTTCGGAAATAAGGTGTTATTGGAAAACAGTTGTGCCCACTCATTTACATATTGTTTATGGCTGCCATTGTGCTACAACAGCAGGGTTGAGTCATTCTGACAGACACTGATGGATCACAAAGCCTAAATTATTCATACCCGGCCCCTTATGGAAAATGTTTGCTGATCCCTGCTCCACTGAATCTCCCTTTCCTGTCTCTTCCCAAAATGTATGACAGACTTCCTAAGTTTCTGATCTCTTCCAGCTAGTAAATCTCAGTCCCACCTAAATTTCAGTCTTAACCGCAATTTAAACCTCTTCCCTTCCCCAGTCTACAGGAGGTTTGAGCAGGACCCTGACTCCTTGGAGTGGAGGGAGGGAGGTCCTTCTGTTGCTCTGAGAGGTTTCCTTCCTGTCTCTTCAAGACATACCTTCTTCAATTGATTGGAGGGATTAGGAGGTTGCAGAAACAGGACAGGTTTCCTTTTATTTCTCTGGCTGTGACTGTCTCCTTCTATAATGCTGACTGGCTTCTCTGCCCTCTCTCCATCTGGCTACACCTTTTGGGGGTGCTGGTTGGGATGGGGGGTCCTCTGGGAAACTCTGTGGGTGTCCCCTCTATAATTCCCTGAGATGGACATTCCTGCTGAAGTTTGACCTTCTCTTCTCTTCAGCTCCCACCATCGGCTTCTCGCATGCGGCTGCCTCACCGTGCCCAGAAGGCATCCCTCTTGGACTGCAGTGTCCACCAGAGACACAAACAGAGAAAATATTAATTCCTCCTCCACCACCCTCCCCCAACCTGTCTCCCAAACTCAGATAGCAAAGGAAAGAAAACATCAGCCAAACTTCACCTACACAGACATCAATCTGGGAAACGGAATGGCAGTCTTGGACTTCTTGCAGGATTCCCAAATCCTCATTTGTCTGATTGTTTTGAAGGAGGAGAAGGTGTTACAGGAAAAGAAGAAAGTAACTTTTCACCACAAACGCCTGCCTTTCCCTGTGACCTGTAACCCCAATAACAACCACTTTCTCCACCCTCTCTACCCCACCTACCCACCCCAATCATTTCACATCATTTGAGGAGGGAAAGGTTCAGAGGAAGCAGTGGTAGAAGAGGTGGCCTGCCTGCTCTTTGTAACCCTGGTGTGACATGTCTGGCCTATTTGGATATTGTCTCTGCCTGGGCGGTAGGAGTTAATTATGGGCCTCAGCACCAGTTCAACAGCCTGCTACAGGGAGTCAGGAGGAGAATAAAACCCTGTAAGCTCCAGCAAGTGTTCAATAACACAAAGATGTTGCTATAGATAGCAAGATGGGGACACTCAGTCAAAGAGGACTGTGCCACTTAGGAGCTCAGCTCCACTAAAAACTTACATCACATTAGGACACGTCTTCTTCACAGCAGCATGGTTGACATTTTGGACCAGATTGTTCTTTGGGAAGTGGGCTGTTCTGTGCATTGTAGGATGTAAAGCAGCATCCCTGGTCTCTACTCACTAGATGCCAGTGAAACTGTCCCAAAAACTGTGACAATTAAAAGTGTCTGTAGTCATTACCAAGCATCCCTGAGGTAGGGAATGGGGGCATGGATGAGAAGCACTGTGATTGCAGAAGTGGTCAACCACCCAACATCTACCAGGTTTATGTTGAAAAAGAATCCTTGGCTTTATTTATTTTTAATTTTTATTTATTTATTTTTTTGAGATAAGGTCTCACTCTGTCATCCAGGCTGGAATGCAGTGGCATGATCATGGCTCACTGTGGCCTCAACTTCCCAGGTTCCAGTGGTCCTCCCACCTCAGTCTCTCAAGTAGCTGGAACCACAGGCGCATGCCATGCCCAGCGACCTTTTGTATTTTTTGGTAGAGAAGGGGTTTTGCCATGTTACTCAGGCTGCTCTTGAACTGCTGAGCTCAAGTGATCCACCTACCTCATCCTCCCAAAGTGCTGGGATTACAGGTATGAGCCATTGTGCCCAGCCTATTTTTTAAACCTCTTATTTAAAGGATATTTTCATGCAGTCAAATTCATTCTTTTGAAAATGAAAGTTTACTCTGAAAACTATCTGGAAATTGTTACTTAACAGAATGGCTGGATACATTGATACCATAAATGATGTCACACTAACTGTATTTCTGTGGATTCATATACCATTTCTTCCAGCAGAAACTAATCTCTGTAATTGGATTTTTGACCCACACCTCATCTAATAGGTCAAGGAAGGGAAGCTCTATCATGTGCAGGCCACGTGCTAACCAAAGTTACGTATGTTATCATCTCCCTACACCTAAGGAATACATTAAGTATTGCTTTCTTTTCAGGATAGTGAGACAAGACTCACAGACAGTAAGTTATGTAACCCCAAGGTCACACAGTTAGTAATTAGAAATGGGATTCAAATATGTCTGTGGACCAGGCGTGGTGGCTCATACTTGTAATCCTAACACTTTGAGAGGCCAAGACAGGAGGATCACTTGAGTTCAGGAGTTCAAGACCAGCCTGGACAACATAGAGAGATCTTGTCTCTACTTAAAAGTGGTGCATGCCTGTAGTTCTAGCTACTCAGGAAGCTGCAGTGGGAGTATTGCTTGAGGATGGGAGCATTTCTTAATTTAAGTCCAGGAGGTAGAGGCTGCAGTGAGCCAAGATTGTGCCACTGTACACCAGCCTGGGTGACAGAGCAAGACCCTGTCTCAAAAAGCAAAACAAAACAAAAAACCCACAAGTGTGTCTGTGGATGGAACTCAAAGTCAGCCCTATCTTTCTTAGAGCCAAAAGCAATTGCCCCAGGATGGTGCCTGTAGCCCTGGAGCACAAGGCCCCTCAGAGGGGGTCCTCAACCTCACCACTAACTCTGCTCTATTTGTTGGAATTATTCCAGAAGGTGTTAGAGCTATTTTTAACTTCCAGTCATCATGGAGCTGAAGAACAACATGGGTCCTCTATAAATTGGGACCTAAACCTAATGACTTCTGTAGACCCATTCAGCTCTGACTCTGTGTATGTGATTCTATTCAATTTTATAATGTTACAGGACTTAATCGTTGTTGTTGATGTCTTTGTTTGTTTTTTTCCTTCTCTACTTTATGTTGCTCTCTATTCTCTTCAATTCAGATTGTATCTCTTACCCGAGCTATCCTAATTCAGTCAGTCAGTTCATGGCGGATTGGCAGTTTCATACGATGACCTGCTTGTGTTTGTGTTCCTATATCTTCAGCTATCTGCCAGCGACCTCTGCCTCAAACAATGCAATGACTCATGCTGAGCAAGCTTGGTCTAAGACAAAGGAAGTGATCATCCTATAATTTTTAACATGGCTCATTTGTGATTACAAGAATCAAGTGAAAAGACAGGGCAAAAGGAGAGAGAAGAGTTTTCAAATTTGTTTAGTTTTGGAAAAACAAAGAAACTTTCAAATAAAATTGAAATAAAAGCTCAATGCATTAAACACATAAAAATGAATTTTGCTTCAGGTTCAACTTTTTGGTTGAGAACCTGGAGTTTCACCTGCCATCATTTGGCCTCCTATAATAAATGCCTTTTGAAAACATCTGCAGGCTTCCTAGGACTTCAACAAATACCATTTAGAAGCTGTTGTCTGATAGAAGCAATTGTGGAAAGGGGAATAAGGACCTCCAAGGCTCCACTCTAAAAATGCAACAGGAACCCTGGGGAAAAATTTTCAAAATCAACTTTTTCAGAACTCTGAAAATCAACCAAAAAATTACAACAATCCAAAAGGTATGTATTCAAGAAAAAAAGGAATCTCAGCAGAACAGTTTTGTGGCATTTTAACTTGCCCTATTTTAAACTCCCTTGCATTCATTTCTCAGTGCTTCAATAAGAAATTACCACATACTTTGTGGCTTAAAACAACACAAATTTATTACCTTACATTTCTGTAGGACTCAGTGAAACATGGATCTCACTGGGCTAAAGTCAAGATGATGACAGAACTGCATTTCATTCTGAAGGATCTAGGGGAGAATGCATTCCCTTGCTTTTTGAAGCTTCCATGGGCTGCCCTCACTCCTTGGCTCATGGCCTCCTCCCATCTTCAAAGCCAACAATGGAATGTTGAGTCTTTCTCACATCATGTTACTCCAACCTTCTCTCCTGCCTTTTTCATCTACTTTTTTTTTTTTTTTTTTTTTTTTTTTTGAGACAGAGTCTTGTTCTGTTGCCAGGCTGGAGTGCAGTGGCACAATCCCAGCTCACTGCAACCTCCACTTCCCGGGTTCAAGTGATTCTCCTGCCTCAGCCTCCCAAGTAGCTGAGATTACAGTCATGCACCACCACACCCGGATAATTTTTGTATTTTTAGTACAGATGAGGTTTCACCATGTTGGCCAGGATGGTCTCAATCACTTGACCTTGTGATCCACCTGCTTTGGCCTCCCAAAGTGCTGGGATTACAGGCGTGACCTACCATGCCCAGCCTCAGCAACTTTTACCTTTGTGATTACACTGAGCTCACTGAGCTAATCCAGAATAATCTCTTTATCTTAAATTCAACTGATTGGCAAACTCAATGTCATCTGCAAACATAATTCCCCTTTGTCATGTAATATAACATATTCATGGGTACTGAGTATTAGGACATAAACATTTAGGGGGAGGGGGTGCATTATTCTGCCTATCATACCTCTGTCCCCAGCTCCACAGTAGGATTGAAAACCACCATTCTTACAGTTACGCTAGCTGTGAAAACCAGCAACCTAGTAGCCACAACAAGGGAAAGAGTGGATTTTAACTCTCCAAAAGTCACTATTTGACCTGTCTGGCAGATCCCTGGAAAACTCTGTTGTCAGGGCTTGTCTTTATTTGACCTGATTTAGTACTCACTTGGTGTGAACTTTCTTATTCCCAGAACTTTGTGAAATTATCAGTGACAATTCTGTAACATCACAGTTTCCTAAGGCATTGGTACCAGTTGGGGCAAACAACAGGCTGGCCATAAACCTTAAAAGGAAGATCTGAGGAATTAGTGTCTAAAACAGCTTTGAAACATTTTTACATATTGCTGGGACTTGAGAAGGCCATGTACGTGTGCAGAGCTGCATGCATACTCAGGAAAAACCTGATAAAGCCCTCATCTCTAAACTCTGGATAATCTACAGATACTGAGCAAGCAGGAAGTGAAGACAAAGGCAGAGTTGTAAACTCAGTATGTTTAAAGTATGCCACAACATACACACAGTGCCCCTTGGCAAATAATGACAGACTTACTGGTTTGAGGCATTTAAGAAAATTTCTGTCCAACTATTAGCTGGCTACTAAGCCAACTGAGCAGACTTCAGTGGTCATATTTGACAAAGAATGCAAAATTTACAGAATTATTTTAGCAAAGTCACTAAACCCTTCAACAACAACAAACCCTGGGGGAGGAGAGAGGGAAATAAAATCTGGTTTCCAGTTTTCAACAAAAAAGACAAGATGTACAAAGAAACAATAAAGTATGGCCCATACTAACTACACAGGAAAAATGAACCAATAGAAACTACCCCATAACTAAACCCAAATGTTGGACTTACAAAAAGAATTTTTTTTGTTATACTTTAAGTATAATAAGTTCTAGGGTACATGTGCACAAAATGCAGGTTTGTTACATATATGTGCCATGCTGGTTTGCTGCACCCATCAATTCGTCATTTACATCAGGTATTTCTCCTAGTGCTATCCCTCTCCCTGCCCCCCACCCCCTGACAGGCCCCAGTGTGTGATGTTCCCCACCCTAGATCCAAGTATTCTCATTGTTCAATTCCCACCTATGAGTGAGAACATGCAGTGTTTGGTTTTCTGTCCTTGTGATAGTGTGCTTAGAAAGATGGTTTCCAGCTTCATCCATGTCCCTGCAAAGACATGAACTCATCCTTTTTTTTATGGCTGCAAAGTATTCCATGGTGTATATGTGCCACATTTTCTTAATCCAGTCTATCATTGATGGACATTTGGATTGGCTCCAAGTCATTGCTATTGTGAATAGTGCCGCAATAAACATACATGTGCATGTGTCTTTATAGTAGCATGATTTATAATCCTTTGGGTATATACCCAGTAATGGGATCACTGTATCAAATGGTATTTCGAGTTCTAGATCCTTGAAGAATTGCCACACTGTCTTCCACAATGGTTGAACTAATTTACACTCCCACCAACAGTGTAAAAGTGTTCCTATTTCTCCACATCCTCTCCAGCATATGTTATTTCCTGACTTTTTAATGATCGCCATTCTAACTGGCATGAGATGGTATCTCACTGTGGTTTTGATTTGCATTTCTCTGATGGTGAGTGATGATGATAATTTTTTCATGTGTCTGTTGGCTACATAAATGTCTTCTTTTGAGAAGTGTCTGTTCATATACTTGCCCACTTTTTGATGGGGTTGTTTGTTTTCTTGTAAATTTGTTTCAGTTCTTTGTAGGTTCCGGATATTAGCCCTTTGTCAGATGCATAGATTGCAAAAATTTTCTCCCATTCTGTAGGTTACCTGTTCACTCTGGTGGTAGTTTGTTTTGCCGTGCAGAAACTCTTTAGTTTACTTAGATTCCATTTTTCTATTTTGGCTTTTGTTGCCATTGCTTTTGGTGTTTTAGTCATGAAGTCCTTGCACATACCTATGTCCTGAATGGTATTGCCTAGATTTTCTTCTAGGGTTTTTATTGTTTTAAGTCTACCACTGAAGTCTTTAATTTATCTTGAATTATTTTTTGTATAAGGTGTAAGGAAGGGATCCAGTTTCAGCTTTCTACATATGGGTAGCCAGTTTTCCCAGCACCATTTATTAAATAGGTAATCATTTCCCCATTTCTTGTTTTTGTCAGTTTTGTCAAAGATCAGATGGTTGTAGATGTGTGGTGTTATTTCTGAGGCCTCTGTTCTGTTCCATTGGTCTATATCTCTGCTTTGGTACCATAACCATGCTGTTTTGGTTACTGTAGCCTTGTAGTATAGTTTGAAGTCAAGTAGCATGATGCCTCCAGCTTTGTACTTTTGCTTATTATTGTCTTGGCAATGTGGGCTCTTTTTTGGTTCCATATGAACTTTAAAGTAGTTTTTTCCAATTCTGTGAAGAAAGTCATTGGTAGGTTGATAGGGATGGCATTGAATCTATAAATTACCTTGGGCAGCATGGCCATTTTCACAATATTGATTATTCCTATCCACGAGCATGAAATGTTCTTCCATTTGTTTGTGTCCTCTTTTATTTAGTTGAGCAGTGGTTTGTAGTTCTTGAGGAAGTCCTTCACATCCCTTGTAAGTTGTATTCCTAGGTATTTTATTCTCTTCGTAGCAATTGTGAATGGGAGTTCACTCATGATTTGGCTCTGTTTGTCTGTTATTGGTGTACAGGAAAGCTTGTGATTTCTGCACTTTGGTTTTGTATCCTGAGACTTTGCTGAAGTTGCTTATCAGCTTAAGGAGATTTTGGGCTGAGATGATGGGGTTTTCTAAATATACAATCATGTCATCTTCAAGCAGACAATTTGACTTCCTCTTTTCCTGATTGAATACCTTTTATTTCTTTGTCTTGCCTGACTGCCCTGGCCAAAACTTCCAACACCATGTTGAATAGGAGTGGTGACAGAGGGCATCTTTGTCTTGTGCTGGTTTTCAAAGGAAATGCTTCCAGTTTTTGCCCATGCAGTATGATTTTGGCTGTGGATTTCTCATAAATAGCTCTTATTATTTTGAGATACGTTCCATCAATACCTAGTTTATTGAGAGTTTTTAGCATGAAGCGCTGTTGAATTTTGTCAAAGGCCTTTTCTGCATCTATTGAGATAATCGTGTGGTTTTTGTTGTTGGTTCTATATGTGATCGATTATGTTTATTGATTTACATATGTTAAACCAGCCTCACATCCCAGGGATGAAGCCAACTTGATTGTGGTGGATAAGCTTTTTGATGTGCTGCTGAATTTGGTTTGCCAGTATTTTGAGGATTTTTGCATCAGTGTTCATCAGGGATATTGGTCTAAAATTCTCTTTTTTTGTTGTGTCTCTGCAAGGCTTTGGTATAAGGATGATGCTGGCCTCATAAAATAAGTTAGGGAAGAATACTTTTTTTTTTCTATTGATTTGAATAGTTTTGGAAGGAATGGTACCAGTTCCTTTTTGTACCTCTCTTAGAATTCGGTTGTGAATCTATCTGGTCCTGGAATTTTTTTGGTTGGTAGTCTATTAATTATTGCCTCAACTTCAGAGCCTGTTTTTGGTCTATTCAGAGATTCAACTTCCTCCTGGTTTAGTCTTGGGAGGGTGTATGTGTCTAGGAATTTACCTATTTCTCCTAGATTTTCTAGTTTATTTGCATAGAGGTGTTTATAGTATTCTCTGAGGTATTTTGTATATCTGTGGTATCAGTAGTGATATCCCCTTTATCATTTTTTATTGCACCTATTTGATTCTTCTCTCTTTTCTTCTTTATTAATCTTGGTAGTGGTTTATCAATTTTGTTGATCTTTTCAAAAAAAACCAGCTCCTGGATTCATTGATGTTTTGAAGGGTTTTTTGTGTGTGTCTCTATCTCCTTCAGTCCTGCTGTAATCTTAGTCATTTCTTGCCTTCTGCTACCTTTTGAATTTGTTTGCTCTTACTTCTCTAGTTCTTCTAATTGTGATGTTAGGGCATCAATTTTAGATCTTTCCTGCTTTCTCTTGTGAGCATTTCGTGCTATAAATTTTCCTCTACACAATGCCTTAAATGCGTCCCAGAGATTCTGGTACACTGGTCTTTGTTCTCATTGATTTCAAAGAAAATCTTTATCTCTGTCTTCATTTCGGTATTTACTCAGTAGTCATTCAAGGGCAGTTTGTTCAGTTTCCATGTAGTTATGTGGTTCTGAGTGAGTTTATTAATCCTGAGTTCTAATTTGATTGCCCTGTGGTCTGAGAGAAAATTTGTTGTGATTTCTGTTCTTTTACATTTGCTGAAGAGTGCTTCACTTCCAATTATGTGGTCAGTTTTAGAATAAGGCCAATGTGGTGCTGAGAAGAATGTATAATCTGTTGATTTAGGGTGGAGAGTTCTGTAGACGTCTATTAGGTCTGCTTGCTGCAGAGCTGAGTTCAAGTCCTGGATATCTTTGTTAACCTTCTGGCTCATTGACCTTTCTAATATTGACAGTAGGGTATTAAAGTCTCCCATTATTACTGTATGGGAGTCTAAGTCTTTTTGTAGGTCTCTAAGGTCTTGCTTTATGAATCTGGGTGCTCCTGTATTGGGTGCATATGTATTTAGGATAGTTAGCTCTTCTTGTTGAATTGATCCCTTTACCATTATGTAATGGCCTTCTTTGTCTCTTTTGATCTTTGTTGGTTTAATATCTATTTTATCAGAGACTAGGATTGCAACTTCTGGTTTGTTTTTTTGTTTGTTTGTTTGTTTTTTTGTTTGTTTGTTTGTTTGTTTGTTTGTTGCTTTCCATTTGCTTGGTATATCTTCCTCCATCCCTTTATTTTGAGCCTATGTGTGTCTCTGCACATGAGATGGGTCTCCTGAATACAGCACACTGATGCATCTTGACTCTTAATCCAATTTACCACTCTGTGTCTTTTAATTGAGGCCCTTGGCCTATTTACATTTAAGATTAATTCTGTTATGTGTGAATTTGATCCTGTCATTATGATGTTCGCTGGTTATTTTGCCCATTAATTGATGCAGTTCCTTCATAGCATTGATGGTCTTCACAATTTGGCATGTTTTTGGAGTGGCTGGTACCAGTTGTTCCTTTCCACATTTAGTGTTTCCCTCAGGAGCTCTTGTAAGGCAGACCTTGTGGTTACAAAATCTCTTAGCTTTCGCTTGTCTGTAAAGGATTTTATTTCTCCTTCACTTACAAAGCTTAGTTTGGCTGGATATGAAATTCTGGGTTGAAAATTCTTTTCTTTAAGAGTGTTGAATATTGCCCCCCACTCTCTTCTGCCTTGCAAGGTTTCTCCCAAGAGATCTGCTGTTAGTCTGATAGGCTTCACTTTGTGGGTAACCCAATGTTTCCCTCTGGCTGCCCTTAATGTTTTTTCCTTCATTTCAACCTTGGTGAATCTGATAATTTTGTGTCTTGGGGTTGCTCTTCTCAAGATGTATCTTTGTTGCATTCTCTGTATTTCCTAAATTTGAATGTTGGCCTGCCTTGGTAGGTTGGGGAAGTTCTCCTGGATAATATCCTGAAGAGTGTTTTCCAACTTGGTTCCATTCTCCCCACCACTTTCTGGAATACCAATGAAATGTAGATTTGGTCTTTTCACATAATCCCATATTTATTGGAGGCTTTGTTAGCTTCTTTTTACTCTTTTTTCTCTAAACTTCTCTTCTCACTTTATTTCATTAATTTGATCTTCAATCACTGATATCCTTCCACTTGGTTGAATTGGCTATTGAAGCTTATGCATGCATCATGAAGTTCTCGTGCCATGTTTTCAGCTCCATCAAGTCATTTAAGGTCTTCTCTACACAGTTTATTCTAGTTAGCCATTTGTCTAACCTTTTTCAAGTATTTTAGCTTCCTTGAGATGGGTTAGAACATGCCCCTTTAACTCAGAGAAGTTTGTTATTCAACCTTCTGAAGCCTACTTCTGTCAACTTGTCAAAGTCATTCTCCATCCAGCTTTGTTCCATTGCTGGCAAGGAGCTGCAATCCTTTGGAGGAGAAGAGGTGCTCTGGTTCTTAGAATTTTCAGCTTTTCTGCTCTGGTTTGTCCCATCTTTGTGGTTTTATCTACCTTTGGTCTTTGATATTGGTGACCTACAGATGAGGTTTTGGTGTGGATGTCCTTTTTGTTTATGTTGATGCTATTCCTTTGTGTTTGTTAGTTTTCCTTCTAACAGTTAGGTCCCTCAGCTTCAGATCTGTTGGAGTTTGCTGGAGGTCCACTCCAGACTCTGTTTGCCTGGATACCACCAGCAGAGGCTGCAGAAAAGCAAATATTGCTGCCTGATCCTTCCTCTGGAAGCTTCATCCCAGAGGGGTACCCACCTGTATGAGGTGTCTATCGGCCTCTACTGGAAGGTGTCTTCCAGTTAGGCTACATGGGGGTCAGGGACCCACTTGAGGAGGCAGTCTGTCTGTTCTCAGAGCTCAAATGCCATTCTGGGAGAACCACTGCTCTATTCAGAGCTGTCAGACAGGGATGTTTAATTCAGCAGAAGTTTCTGCTGGTTTTGTTCAGCTATGCCCTGCCCACAGAGTTGGAGTCTATCAAGGCAGTAGGCCTTGCTGAGCTGTGGTGGACTCTGCCCAGTTCTAGCTTCTTGGTTGCTTAGTTTGCCTACTGAAGCCTCAGCAATGGTGAACACCTCTTCCCCTGCCAGGCTGCAGCCTCTCAGGTCAATCTCAGACTGCTGTGCTAGCAGTGAGCAAGGCTCTGTGGGTGTGGGACATGCTGAGCCAAGCATGGGAGAGAATCTCCTGGTCTGCTGGTTGCTAAGACCATGGGAAAAGCACAGTATTTGGGCGTGAGTGTCCCGTTTTTCCAATTACAGTCTGTCATGGCTTGGAAAGGGAAATCTCCCAACCCCTTGTGATTCTTGGGTGAGGTGACACCCCACCCTGCTTCAGCTTGCCCTCCATGGGCTGCACCCACTGTTCAATCAGTCCCAATGAGATGAAATAGATATCTCAGTTGTTGGAAATGCAGAAATCACCCGTCTTCTGCATCGATCATGCTGGGAGCTGTAGACCAGAGCTGTTCCTATTCGGCCATCTTGGAAGGGAAAACTCACACACACACACACACAAAATTTAAATAGTCATTATAAATATGCTCAAAGAACTATAGAAAATCATGTATACATAACTAAAATTACATATGAGAATGCTGTGTCACCAAATAGGAAATATCAAGAAACAAACAGAAATTCTGAGAAAAAAAAAAAAAAAAAAAAAAAAAACAGAAAGTCTGAAGGGGTAATGTATAATCACTGAAGTGAAAAATTCCCTAGAGGGACTCAAGAGAAGATATAAGGTGATCAAAGAAAGAATCATTTACTTGAAAACAGGTCAATTGAGAGTATCTAGTCTGAATAACAAAAATAAAAGAGAAAGAAGAGAAAGAACAGGACCTCAGAGACTTGTGGGATGGCATCATGTGTATCAACATATGCATAATGTGAGTCCCAGAAGGAAAGGAAAAGGGCATAAAAACTACTGAAAGAAATAATAACTGAAAATTTCCCAAATTTCATTAAAAATATTAATCTACACATCCAAGGAGCTCAGCAAACTCTGAAAAGGATAAATTTAAAGACTTCCAAACCTGGACAAGTTACAATCAAACTGTTGAAAACCCAAGATAAAGAGAAAATCTTGAAAGTAATAAGAAAAACAATTCATCAAATATAATGGATTGTCAACAAGATGATAAGCTGACATCTCATCAGAGCACATACAAACTAGAGGCCAATGAGAATTCAAAGTGCTGAAAGAAAGTAAATGTCAATTAAATATTCTATACCCAGCAAAACTATACTTTATGAATGAAGGAGAAATTAAGACATTCTTAGATAAACAGAAACAGAGAGAACTTGTCACTAGCAGGCCTGCCCTACAAGAAACACTAAAAGGAGTCCTTCAGGTTAAAATGAAGTAACATGAGACAGTAATCTAAACGCATATTAAGAAAGAAAGTGTACTAGAAAAAGCAACTACAAAGGTAAACATAAAAGTCAGTGTAATGGTATTTTTTGTTTGCAACTCTTTTCCTATCTGATTTAAAAGATAATTGTTTAAAGCAATAATTCACATATTACTTAGTCATAGCACAAAGAAAAGTAGAAGAAATGAAGCAGTGTAGGAGTAATACATATCAATTGTTACAAAAAAAAAGAAAAGAAAAGATTGATTCCTGTTGTGATTAAATTGTAAAACAATAGCAGTGAAATGGTTGAGTTTTTTGTTTGTTTGTTTGTTTTCTTGAGACAGAGTCTCATTCTGTCACCCAGGCTGGAGTGCAGTGGCGCTGTCTCAGCTCACTGCAACCTCTGCCTCCCAGGTTCAAGTGAGTCTACTGCCTCAGCCTCCCAAGTAGTGGCTGGGATTACTGGTGCCTGCCACCATGCCCAGATAATTTTTGTATTTTTAGTAGAGACGGGGTTTCACTATGTGGCCAGCCTGGTCTCAAACTCCTGATCTGAAGTGGTCTGCCCACCTCGGCCTCCCAAAGTGCTGAGATTACAAGCGTGAGCAACCATGCCCAGCCAAAGTATTTTTTTAATGAATATATTTAAGTGTATTAGGTAGCAATAATTTTCTTTGCAATGATTTCTATATTTATAAAAATAAAGTTGAAAAATCAAATATTCATTTTAAAATTGGCATAATTAAAAGAAGGTGACAACTGAAAATATTTGGATAGTTCAATACTCCACTTTCAATGATGGATATAACAACTAAGCAGAGTGTCAACAGAAAAATAAAATACTTAATATCATAAACCAACTAGACGTAACAGAAATCACTCAGTAACAGCAGGATATACTTTTCTCTGAAATCCTCATGTAACTTTTTCCAGTTTAGACTACAAATTAGGCCATAAAATGACCTTCAATAAATATAAAGTGATTAAAATCATACAAAATATGTTATCTCATAAAATAAAATAAAATTAGAAATCACTAACAGAAAGAAACTTGGGAAATGCACAAATACGTGGAAATTAAATGCATATTGCTAAATAACAAATGTGTAAAACAAGAAATTACATGAAAAATTAAAAAATATTTTGAGATGAATGAAACCAGAACCATAACATGTCAAAACATATGGAATTTTTATAGCTGATATGTAAATATGTAAATGCCTACCTTTAAAAAGAAATCAATATCATAATTTGCAATCTTAAGAAACTAAGGGAAAAGACAGAAAACTAAATCCAAAACAATCAGAAGGAAGATGAAGGAAGGAACAATAAATTGGAGACAATCAACAAAACTAAAATTTGCTTCTTTGCAAAGAGTAATAAAATTTAGAAATCTTTAGGTGTTTGACCAAGAATAAAATAGAGAAGACTCAAATGACTAAAGTCAGGAATGATAAGAATGGACATCCCTACCAACATTAGAGAAATAAAAAGAATTATAAAAGAATACTATGAACAACTGTATGACAACAAATTAACCTAGATGAAATGGATAAATTACTAGAAAGACATAAATTACCAAAAATGACTCAAGAAGAAATAGATAATCTGAATAGACGTGCAACAAGAGACTGAATTAGAAATTTTAAAATTTCTCACAAAGAAAAGCCTAGAATCAAATGGCTTCACATGAATTCTACCAATCATTTAAGGAAGAATACTTCACAAAGTCTTTTAAGAAATAGAAAATGAAGAAAAACTTCCCAGCTAATTCTAAGTATCACCCTCATACCAAAACTGGATAACAACATCAAAAAGAACAAAAACTATAGGCCGGGCATGTTGGCTCATGCCTGTAATTCCAGCACTTTGGGAGGCCAAGGCAGGTGGATCATTGAGGCCAGGAGTTCAAGATCAGCCTGGCTAACATGGTGAAACTCCGTCTCCACTAAAAATACAAAAAACTTAGCCGGGCATGGTGGTGGGTGCCTGTGGTCCCAGCTACTGAGGAGGCTGAGGCAGGATAATCACTTGAACCTGGGAGACGGAGGTTGCAGTGAACTGAGATCATGCCACTGCATTCCAGCCTGGGTGACAGAGTGAGACTCTGTCAAAAAAAAGAAAGAAAGAAAGAAAGAAAGAAAGAAAGAAAGAAAGAAAGAAAGAAAGAAAGAAAGAAAGAAAGAAAGAAAGAAAGAAAGAAAGAAAGAAAGAAAGAAAGAAAGAAAGGGAAAAGAAAAACCTATAGACAAATATTCCATATGAATGTAGATGCACTCCTCAACAAAATACTAGAAAATCAAATTTAAAAGCATATGAAAACGTTATACACCATTACCAAGTGTAAGTTATCCCATGAATGCAAAGTTTATTTTACATCCAAAAATGCATCATATTAAAATAAAGGACAAAAACCACACCATTGGCTTAACAGATGTAGAAGCATTTGTCAAAATCTAACACATTTTTATGACAAAAATTTTTAACAAACTAGCAATGCAAGAAAATTTCTTCAACCTGATAAATAGTATCTATGAAAAGCTCTCAGCTGAGATCACAGTGAAAGACAATGTCTTCCCACTAAAAGCAGGAAAAAAACAAGGATGTTCACTGTCACCACTTCCATTTAACATTATACTTGAGATTCTAGTCAGAGCAATTAAGCAATAAAAAGAAATGACAGTCAGGCTGGGTGCAGTGGCTCACACCTGTAATCCCAGCACTTTGTGAGACTGAAGCAGGTAGATCACCTGAGGTCAGGAGTTCGAGACGAGCCTGACCAACAGAAACCCTCTCTCTACTAAACACAAAAAATTACCCGGGCGTGGTGACACATGCCTCTAATCCCAGCTACTTGGCAGGCTGAGGCAGGAGAATCACTTGAACCCGGTAGGCAGATGTTGCAGTGAGCCAAGATTGCACCATTGCACTGTAGTCTGGGCAACAAGAGCGAAACTCCATCTAAAAAAAAAAAAAAAAAAAAAAAAAAAAAAAAAAAAATTAAAAAAAAAAAAGTCATCCAAATTGGAAAAGAAGTAAAACTATTTGTATTCACAGATGACATGATCTTGTATATTGAAAATCCTGATGAAAAGCTATGAGAATGAATAAATAAGTTCAGCAAAATTTCAGGATGCATAAATCAAAGTACAAAAATCAGTTGTATTTATGTATACTAGCCATGAACAATCCAAACATAAAAATAAAAAACAATTTCACTTACAAGAGTATCAAAAAGAATAACACAAATTAGGAATAAATTTTAATGAGAAAGTACAATATTTGTATGCTGAAAACCACAAAACATAGTTGAAAGAAATTGACCCAAATAAATGGAAAGAAAGGTATCTCATGCTCATGGATCAGAAGACTTAATATTGTTAAGATGGGGATATACTCTAAATTGACCTATAGATTCACCACAATATTTTTTTAAATCCCAACTTACTGTTTTGAAGAAATTGACACATTCATCATAAAATTTACACATAAATGCAAGGGATTCAAAATAACCAAAACAACATTTTAAAAAGAAGAACAAAGTTAAATGACTCACAGTTTCTTATTTTAAAACTTATTACAGGCACAGTGCTCATGCCTGTAGTTCCAGCACTTTTTTGTGTCACAGAGTGACACAAAAATAAATAAATAACACTTACTACAAAACTACAATAATCATGAAGGTGTGGTATTGGCATAAGGGTAGACATACAGACAAATAAAGTAGAATGAGAGTCCGGAGATTTACCTATACATATGGACTCAATCGATTTTTGACAAGGGTACCAAGACTATTCAATAGGGAAAGAATAGTCTTTTCAACAAATAGTACTGAGACAACTGGATACACACATGCAGAAGAATGAAGTTGGATCTCTAGCTCATACTACATATTCAAAAATCATTTCAAAATGTATCATAGGCCTAAAAGTGAGAGTTGAAACTATAAAACTCTTAGAATAAAACATAAAAGTCATCATGACTTTGAGTTAAGCAGTGTCTTCCTAGATGTGATGCAAAAGCATGAGCAACAAAAGAAAAAAGAGATACATGAACTTCATCAGAGTTTAAAACCATTGTTCTTTAAAGGACCCCATCAAAAAAGTGACAAAACAACCTATAGAGAAGAAAAAAATATTTTCAAATAATATATGATAAGGGATTTGTATCAAGGATATATAAAGAACTCTTGCAACCATAATAACAAATTTGAGTAGCTATTTCTCTAAAGAAAATATGCAGTTGGCCAATAAACACATTAAATGATACTCAACATCATTAGTCATTCATAAGGAAAATGTAAATCGATATAATAATGAGATACCATTTCACATTCGCTAAGATGGCTACATCAATAAGGTGGACAAGGACAACTGTTGGTGAGGATGTGGAGAAACAAAACCTCACAATTCCACTGTTTTGTATATATCCGTGAGAAATTAAACATATATGTACACAAAAACTTGAACACAAAAGTTCATAATAGCATTATTTATAATGGCTAAAATGGGGAAGTAACCCAAATGTTTGGGGGTTTTCATTCCTTTTTATTGTGGAATAATAATCTTTCTGGAAGAGATGAAGCATTTCAGTTGGTAGACGAAATGAAGAAGGCCCACCCTCACCAATGTGGATGAGTATCTCCAAAGGACTGAGTTCCTGAACATAACAATAAGGTGGGGGAAGGGGTAGGGCAAGGGAAGGATGGAATAATATTCCACCATAAAAAGGAATGAAGTACTGATACATGCTACAGTATAGATGACCTTGCAATCATGTTAAACTTTTTAAAGTAAGTCACAAAAGACTACATATTGTATAATTATATGTGTAAGACACATCCAAAATAGGCAAATCTAATTTTTTTAGATAACCTACAGAATATGGGTTAGCGGTTTTCAAAGGGAAATAGGGAATAGAGGAGATAAGGTTTATTTGGCAGTTGATGAAAATTCTTTAAAATTAGATAGCTGTGATGTTTGCACAACTCTATGAATATACTAAAAACCACTGAATTGTATATTTTGAATGGATGGATTTTATGATAAATGAATTAAATCTCAATAAGGCTATTATTTTCTTAAAGCTGTTCTAGATTTTGATATGCCAAAAGAAAAAAAGTTACAAGAAAAATACCATAAAAATCTACAAGATATTCTGTATTTAAATGTGACTAAAAAGTTGGGCTTCATGTTAATTAGTATGTTAATCTCTGAGAAAGAGCATGACCCACTTCAGAATTTCTGTGTATGTTTCAGCTATTGCAACTGTTATGTTACCATTATTTTAATATCATCATAAAGATACCTTCTGCAATGACTTTGATGCTGAGTTTTTTTACTGGTGCATAGTGTGGTAGACTGGTTATGTCAAGCTGGGAACTACATTTTCCAGAATTCCCTTTCCTGTGTGTTCCAGTTTAGAGTTAGACAAAAGAAGAACTTCTGAGAGATTTGGGAAGCAGAGGTTGAGTAGCCATCATTGTCTGTGATAGTTGATTTTATGTCAATTTGACTAGGTTAAGGGATGCCCAGACAGCATGTAAACATTATTTCTGGACAATCTGGGAGGGGTTTCTGGAAGAGATGAAGCATTTCAGTTAGCAGACTAAGTGAAGAAGGCATACCCATGTGAGTGAGCATCTCCAATCTGAATTCCTGAACACAAAAACAAGACAGGTAAAGGGAGAATTTGCCCTCTTCTTTGACTGGGACATCCATCCTCTCCTGCCCATCAGAGTTCCTGGTTCTCACAGCTTTGGTCTTGCACTGAATTATACCATCGACTTTCCTAGGTGTCCAGTTTACAGACAGTGCATGGCAGGGCTTCTCAGCCTCCATAATCTTGAGTCAATTCTCATAATAAACCTTCTCTCTCTTCATTCTCTCTTGGTTCTGTTTCTCTAGAGAAGCCTGACTCACAGACAGTTTTCTCCAGATCAGATGATGTGGTGAAGATCAGATACAAGTGTTGGGTGAGTTCTAGGCAGTCCTTCTCCCTTGCCCCCTCTCCAGTCCGGCTGCCAATCTTGACCTGTGATCCCACTGAACAGGGCTTGAGCCCACCACAGAGCCTACTTGTGGAACCAGGAGGCAGCCTGCATGGGGACAATGTGGACGTCCCTGGAGCTCCTGGCTGCAGTCCCGCTTTGGCACTGGACTTGGTGGGGCCAGCCCCTCAGCCTGGAAGTGTTCTGATGCCTCCTCTGACCCCCACTTCCCACTGGGTCCCCCAAATCCTTAGATGTGTAAGGCTGATAGCCAACATAAACCTTTACCTCATGAGGCTCTTAGGACACTGTACCCAGGCTAAGCCTTGGCAGAGCACTGGGTCTTCCATCCACATTCGTTCCTTTGTTCAGGAAACATGTTTTGAACAAGGAAGAGGCTTTCAGTGCCTCTGGGCTTCCTGCCTGGTTGACCCAGACAATTCAGCAGCCATGGACCAGGAGAGCACAGGCCTTGGGAGTCCCCTCTTCTGGGTGAGCTCACAGAGCAGGTGACAGAGTGACATCAATTCTGAGATCTGCAGGGATGACCACCAGTCAGATGAAAGCTGTCCCCAAGGCAGGTATGACAGAGCAACTGACATGGTTTGGCTGTGTCCCCACCCAAATGTAATCTTGAATTCAAGATGTAGCTCCTGTAATCCCCACTTGTTGTGGGACGGACCTGATGGGAGGTAATTGAATCATGGGACGGGTCTTTCCCTTGCTGTTCTCATGATAGTAACTGTCTCATGAGACCTAATGGTTTTATAAAGGGCGGTTCCCCTGCACATGATCTCTTGCCTGCTACCATGTAAGACCTGCCCTTGCCCCTTCTTGCCTTCTGCCATGATTATGAGGCCTCCCCAGCCATGTGGAGTTGTGAGTCCATTAAACCTCTTTCCTTTATAAATTACCCAGTCTCAGGTATGTCCTTATCAGCAGTGGGAGAAGAGACTAACAGAGCAACTCAGCACTGAGTGGGGCAGGTGAGCGGGGAGCAGAGGCTGAGGCTGCAGCAAGATGAGCAGGGATGCTGGGGAAGGTTTCTAACGCAGCCCTGACCTGGGCACCTGCGACCAGGTTCACTCCATGGCTTCCCTTCGCCTGGTCTCCAGGGCCTGCTGCGCACTGCGAGCCACTGCCCAGCGCTCCCGTGCAGCCCAGGCCTTGCCCTTGCGTCTGCACTAGCAGCTGCCGCGTGGGCGTTTCTCTGCCGCGTGGGCGTTTCTCCGCCTCAGGTTCCCTTCCCTTCCGGCGGACTCCCCTGCACTGCCTGCCCACACTGGACATTCTCGGGAGACCCTCCTGTCCACTGTCTCAGTAGTCCAGGGCCGTCTCGTGCGGAGCCCCCAGCGCAGGTGTGAGCGCAAGCCCACCGGACACTCCCCGAAACGATGGGGCCATACTCAGGGAAGGGTACCTGGAGGCTGTTGCCAGAGCTTGAGCGTCTCCCGTCTGAACAGCAGAGGGGCAAGGGAGCCCACAGAGGAGGCTTCGTGGTTTCCTTGGTTGCCGCGTTCCGAATACTCCGCAGGCACCAGGCTGTAGTGCGTGTTCATCCTTGTGGGATGCTGGGCTTTTCAGTTCCAAACGGAGGGCAAAGTATTTGTATCCATGAAGAGCATTACCAATAGAACTAACCTGCAATTCAAAACTAATTCCTTTTTTAAGAGGAAAGCGTAAAAAACTAATAATAATAAAATAAAATTACAAATATAAATAAATAATAAAAATAAAATAAATTGGTTGCCTTTCGTTTCTAAGAGTAAATATGCAACAGAGTTTCCAAGTTAATACAGGAAAATATGGACAATTCAGTAATTAAATGCATCCATTTGTCAGACATCTCTAGAGGCCTAGTGCATAACTGCTAAGTCCTGGGAATAAGGCACACTCCCTGCTCATCCAAGGAGAGAGCGATTGAGAAAGCAAGCATTTAGTTACAAATTCACTGAGCACTACCACCCACAAATGGAAACTGTAGGGGGGTGATAGTGTCCCCTAAATTCCTGTCCACTTGGAACTTCAGAATGCAACCTGATTTGGAGATAGGGTCTTTGAAGATGTGATTAATTAAGATGAAGTCATACTGCATTTAAGCTGGGCCCTAAATCCAATGACTGTTGTCCTTAGAAGAAGAGGAGGGGACACATAGAGATACATGCAGAGACGTAAACAGGATCTTATATGGAAAAAGAAAGTGATTAAGGATCTTCAGAGGAGGAATTTACCCTGGACTATATGGGTGGCCCTAAACGCAATAATCTCTGTCCCTATGCACGGCCTGGGAGGCAGAGGTTGGAGTGATGTGGCCACAAGCCCAGGAAGGCCAGCAGCCACCAGAAGCTGAAGAGGCAAGGAATAGACTCTCTTTCACCTGGAAAGCCCAGAGGGACCCAATCCTGCCAGCCTCTGCAAGGGTAAGAAAATGAATTTCTGTTGGGTCACATCACCCAGTTCATGGTAATTTGTTAAGCTACAGGAAACTGATCCAGAACCTTTGACATCCTTGTCCTCCAGAGTCCTTTCTTCTGCTCCACCTGCTTGGCTGTCTGTCGTGAGAGTGGTATGAGAGTCCTTCTAGTATTCTAACCATTGCAAACAAGCAGATTCCTTGCAGGGACAGCACACGAAGAGCTTGGAGACCTCCATGCACAATCCTAGAGGGAAGCCAAGTGCTCTTCCAAGTGCTTTGCACACTTTCTCTAATTTAAACCTCGAGCAGCACTAATTGATGAGCACTATTGTTTTGCTTGTTTGCCAATGGGGAAACTTCGGTGCTGGGATGTTGGGTTACAGCTGAGGCAACAGCTCACAGGTGACAAAACTGGGGTCTGACCTGGCTCCAAAGCCCTGCTTCCCTCACCCAGCTGCTGGCCTCTCAGGTAAGGAGCTTCCTCTGAGTTGTATCTGTTATTGGAATACTTTGGGGAATAACCCATTTTAGATCTTGTCCAATGCAAATAAAGCTCAGTGTGCTGGATGAATGCAAGGGACATACTTTCCCATCATGATCAGCTCAGAGAGAGAATTCATCAGCCAGTTTGCCTTAGAAACACCACACAACATCCAACAAATCCAAAGCTGAGCCAAGAGAAGGTTTAGCCAAAGTAGATAAACACAAGAAATCCCCTTTTCAATCAAGAATATTTCCCCTACAATTTTTCACTGTAAATTGTGCATCTTGATGGGCTACCAGTCATTCCCTCCCGTAGCCTTCCTGTGACACCAGCAGGACAGCCGGGCAGATGTGTCCACAGATGGACTCTGCCCACCAGGAGGAAGGCGAAGCCCCCAGCCATGTGTCTGAGAGTTGGCTAGGACAGACCTAAGTTGAAATTATAACTGGTTAGTAAAAAATCTAATCTTGGGAATCCCCTCTTGAGCAAATGTTGCAATTTTAAGTACTCTATCAATATTGTAGAAAGTCCAAATAAAACTATAACAAAATGAAAAATTTTCCAGCCCATTAAGCCTGACTTTTTAAAATAGTACTTTTTACATTTGCTTAAATCGGATTTAGGCGGAGAAAGATTTTGGTTGAAATTTTTTTTTTCCTTTTTTTTTTTTTGAGACTGAGTCTCGCTCTTTCGCCCTGGCTGGAGTGCAGTGACGCGATCTCGGCTCACTGCAAGCTCCACCTCCCAGGTACACGCCATTCTCCTGCCTCACCCTCCCAAGTAGCTGGGACTGCAGGTGCCCACCACCACTTCCACCTAATTTTTGTATTTTTAGTAGAGAAGAGGTTTCACCGTGTTAGCCAGGATGGTCTCAATCTCCTGACCCTGTGATCCACCCGCCTCAGCCTCCCAAAGTGCTGGAATTACAGGCATGAGCCACTGCGCCCAGCCGATTTTAGTTGAAATTATAATTTCTTAGTGAAATACATAATCTTTGTGCTGAGACATTTTGCTATCTCTGCTCCCTGGGAAATGTAGCAATAGAGAATGACACCCTACGCCGACCTGTCGAACTCAAGATATGAATGGGGCAGTAGGGATCTGGCGTCCAGACAGCTGGCGACAAGCTCCTGAGGTGCCTGTATATCCCCGCCTGGCGGAGTACAGCCTGACAAGCCCTAGCCCCTGCCTGGGAAGATGGCCAGGAGGCACGGGAGCAGGAGCTCACAGACAGAGGGGCCCCAGGATCAGAGGAGGCTGAAGCTGTGTTACTTACCAGCAGCACGCCTTCCCCTACATACTCCGTGGCTTCCAAGATCCATTTGCCCCTTATAAATGGCGATTATAATCTTAAAATATCTTATAGGACTGTTGGGAACGTGAGTGAGGCTTAGCACAAAGCTAAGGGCTCAGTAACTGATCATTAAGATTCCCTGGAGCACCACAATTGTGGGGAAATCACAAATGAGTGTGTCTGATGGATCATTTTCAAAGGGTTTTTTTTTCTTCAGTCTCTATGTCCCCACTCCCACCCCCAGCCCCTGGTAAACACTATTCTGCCCTCTGCTTCTGTGAGTTTGACTTTTTAGGATTCCGCATATAAGTGAGGTCATGCAGTATTTGTATTTCTGTGCCTGGCTTATTTCACTTAGCATAATGTCTTCTAGGTTCATCCGTGTTGTCACAAATGACGTATTTTCTTCTTTTTCAAGGCTGTATATTCCATTGTGTATGTACACCACATTATCTTTAGCCAAGGTAAGTCTCTAGCTCCAGCCCAGACCTTCTCCAGTTCTCTCCACAACCCACTCTGGAAGAATTCTTTTCTCTTAAACTGCCCATTCTCCCTCAAGCACATCCCCACGGAGAACGCTGGGAAATGGAGAAGAGGAAGTCTCCATAAAGAATTAACAGCAGGAAGTCAGCAGACTAAGGAGCTCCTCCTTTTTATAACTTTATGCCTGCCGAGTGTGTGCCTTACATTCCAGGGACAAGTGCATTTTGCTCAGTACGCCTCATTACTCGGTGAAACTTGATGCGAAAGCATCCCCCTCGACCATCCAGCACTCAAGCCTTTGCCATCAGTCGTTCCCTAGAGCTGAGATTTTGCTCTCAGGGGCCTTTTGCAAAAGCCCATATCCCTTTCCTCTCTGTGCCCCCAGGCCAAGCAGGCTGAAGGCAGCAGTGCCTCCTGCAAAGACTGTGCCTGGTGTTCATGGCAGCCATGAGGTCAAGTAAATGCCAGAGACTAGTGACCACCCCTGCCATGGGTGGAGCTGTCCTTCACCATCACCAGAAAGGCAAGAGAATCTCACAGGGAAAATCCCCAGGCATTTGTGTCCAGCTACATTTGACTCCACAGATTAACTGTGGGTTCATCAGTGTTGCTCAATTTGCAATGAGCTGGCAAAGGCTAGCGGCTTCAAGAATGCAGTCTGGGCTTTACTTCCCACCAACCAAGGCCCTTGGATAAGTCACAGTGACTTATTCTGGGAAATAATTAACTTCTTTGAAAAATCAGATTAATGCTAATATCTGCCAGTTTTCCTGGGGAAACAAAGTTTCATTCATGACAGTAAAACACCACATAATGTGTTCTCTATGTTGATGAGACATTACACTCACAGTTGAAGTCGGGACTGTGATCCCTACTGTATCAAGCTGTATTAGTGATACATGATGGGTGTATAGTTTTGAAAACTTTGAAATTAGTTTCAACATAGAAGATGCCATTTAGTCCCCCAGGGCTGAAGTCATTGCCTCCATTTCCTGGAAGAGAACAGATGCAGAGAAGTTAGTATGGTTCATGGCGGGGTGGAGGTGGGGGTGGGACCTGGTCTTGTGCCCTTTGCAGGACAGTGGGTTGGCAGAGAGCTTTGCTGAACAGTGGCAAATTACAATGTGGGTACAAATAGAACCGCACTGTCGTGGGTCACTCAGATGTCCTGAACAATGCGTGGTACAGTGAGACACAGAGGGCTCAGAGATGAAATGGAAAGTGAGACACTCACACCTCCTGCCCCACACCTGCTGACTTCTCCCCCCAAAACAACTTCCCCCAGTCTCACCTGTGCCCTCCTCCCTCTGTTCACAATTTCCCCACCTGAGTTTGCCTTTGTTATAGCACTGTTACTGGTAGAGGGCCTTGACCGCAAGTTGTTCAGGTTCTTGGCATTTTGAACAAAGAATTGGACAAAATGCACAGCAAAGCAACAAAAGAATGAAGCAACGGAAGAATGAAAGCAGGGATTTATTGAAAACGAAAGTAAGCGCCACAGTGTGGGAGCCTGCCGACCAATGCTCAAGGGCCGGGACAGAATATTGTCTAGACCATTGGCCACTTCATGCTCACTTCATGTAAATGAAGTGGTAGCCTGCAATTGATTGCCAAAAGCAACCAATTAGAGGCTGAAGTGGAGTTACAAAGGGCACACTCCTATGCAAGTATATCTAATTTGTTGCTTTTTACAACCAATTAGAGGCTAAGATGAAGTTACAAAGTTGCAAACAAAGACAATTTTCAATCTGCCACACAGAAAATGTGGGGGATTGGAGTAGCCGCCTCTGGTCCTTTTGTTACTTAGGCGTGGAAAGTTATGGTTTTCCTTTCGATTTAGTTCTAGGAAATTGGGGTGAAACAGCTTTATGTTCTCTGCCTCCAGATCCTATTCTCCTGCCTCAGTACCTGTTAAACTCCTCTGTCTTCCCAATCAGGCTGACAAGCTCCTGAGGGCAGTGGCCCTAAAACGACATCACAGTGGCCTGATAGTGAACACGTGGACCATCCAAAACAAGTCTGCTTCAAAGGTAAATGACATGCGTGAGAGAGGCTACCCAGGGCAAGGTAGGCTCTCTTGGGGGGTGAGCAGCACAGAGAGGAAGCATGAGAGCACCTTCAGTGCATCAGCCTGTGCCAGTACCATGTGTGTAAAGACGCAGGAGATGATGGCAAGGAGTTTTAACATCTACCTCCTTGATATTCCCATATGCTAATTTTTGTGAGAAATATTTTGAATACTAAAATTAATTTTTGTTGAACATTGTGTGTGCTCTTGCACTATATAACCTTTATGTGCACTAAAGGCTGAACTTACCCTAGCTCATCTGACTTTTAGCCCCCATCCTCCTCTCACTATGGATGTCTCAGGAGAAGAGGTCCCACAAACTGGAGTTTCCAGTTCACCCCAAGATTCATCGAGAGGGACACTCCATGCGATATCCACAGACAAAAGAACATTGAGTCAACCCTGACCACAGTGACTCAGGCATGGACACACCTGGCCCTGCCGAGAAGCCCTAGCCACAAGCCAGAGTGGTGAGCAAGGCAGGCACTCCTGCGGGGGATGGGGGGTGTAATGTATCCTCTAGGGCAGGCCAGCTGCCTGTGGGGGCCTTCGGACCATCCTGGCATCTCACTCTTCAATCCAAAATGGGGCTTCCAATCTGCTGGAGAGTCCCCTGTTTCCTGCGGTTTGTACCCTCACCTAAGGAAACAGCCACATCTTGCCTATATCTTGGCATTTTGGGAAACACCATAATTATATAATGTGATATGTCAGTGGTAGTCTTTTCCCATTGTGACAGATTTTCCTTTCATATGAACTGTGTGTATGGCCTGTACATTTTATTTTATTTTATTTTTAATTCTATTTTGATTTTTTTAGAGATGGGATCTTGCTATGTTGCCCAAGTCAGGCTGGGAACACAGACTCAGAGGTTCCCAGTCCACAGATGGTACCGAGGCTATTGCATCAGGTCAGATCTTCCAGGGTACAGGAGGAGGGACGCAGCTGAGGGAAGCAAGTCCAGAGCCGCCAGCCTGGGACCAGCGGGAAGCCAGGGAGCAAGGTTCAAGCTCCTGGACTCAAGCAACCCTCCCGCCTCAGCCTCCCAAGTAGCTGGAATTACAGGCTCAAGCCATTGGTGCCTGGCACCTGTCCATTTAGAAAATAACTGCTGGGCTTTCTGAGCACTCATTATATGCTATGCCTCTAATACACTTTCTCATTTAATCTTTGGGGCACCCTATGGATTAGATATTATTCTCTCCCTTCCACAGAGGGACAAACTAATGCTTTGAGAAGTAGGGACTTGCCCAAGACCACACAACTGGCGAGGGATGGCCCTAAAGTGTGTTTAAAAAGTGAACCACAGATTACCCAAGGCCGGACTGACCAAAGCAAGGGACAGGCACCTCGCAGCAGTCCTTGAATCAGAGAGATGTCCAGCTGCCCGCTCTCTCCTGGCCTTGTTGCCTCATTTAATTTAGTTCCAGGGAGTCAATACATGTATTATTTTAAAGGAAAAATGAAAACATTCCAGAAGAACATTTGAGTATAATTTCAAGCTCAAAAAGAACACAAAGATCACTTTACAAAGAAGTTCTATAATGAATAAACTCTTCGTGGGGGGTGGGGGAAAGCAGAAAAAATAAAGTTGGATTTCCTTGGGATCCACTCAGCTCTTTAATTCTGACTCTCAGTTACTAACAAAACATTCTCCCGTGCAGCCCTTCACCCCACACCGCTCCATCAAGCAGGAAACTCAGGAGCCTTTACCAAAATTGGGGCATGACTGTTTTCAAATGAATCATCAGCTTGCTATTGTTCTTTCAAGGAATTTTTAGGAAAGAAAGAAAACAAAATTCTCCAGATTCCAAGATTTGGTGATAGATGTTTGTTGTCTTCTTGGCCCTCTTCTGTAAAGAACTTCAGCAAAATCAAAGAACAGATGCATTTTTAATAGATAGAAAGATGAGAGAAAGCTAAAAGAAAAAAATGTGGTGGTTGCTAGGGGAGGGGTGTGGGGTAAGGGATTGGGAAGACAGGATACAAAATCTCAAGAAGATCAATAAATCTATTGTAGGACACGGATGACTGTAGTCAATAACAATATATTCTATCTTTGAAAATTGCTAAGAGAAGATTTTAAGTGTTCTCATCACAAAAAAAGTATGTGAGGAAATGCATGTGTTAATTAGCGCAATTTAGCCATTCCGCAATATACACATATTTCCAAACAACATGTTGTACACCATAAATATATACAATTTTTATTTGTCCATCCAAAAAAAAAAAAAAATCTTCTGAAGTGGAGAATCTAAATGGAAAGAAATATAAAGAAAAATATATTGATTAACAGATAAAACAGCTAAAGCCAACTTTAGTTGAGCCTCTGATATTTGGTGTCCTGACTGGCTCCGCCCTGGCCTTGCTCCCTGGCTTCCCGCTGGTCCCGGGCTGGCAGCTCTGGGCTTGCTTCTCTCAGCCGCGTCCCTCCTCCCGTACCCTGGAAGATCTGACCTGACACAATAGCCTCAGTACCATCTGCGGACTGGGAACCTCCCAGTCTGTGTTCCCAGCCTGACCTCCTTCTTGGGGTCCAGTCCGGAAGCTCTCGCTGCCTGCCAGGCCTTCCCTGATGGACACCACTCACATCCTGCAGCCTAAAATTTCCCAGAAGAACCTCATTTTCGCCACGCGACACCGAGCATCTGTAATGACTCCTTGTTCTCCATGGAAGGCCCGGACCCCAGACCTGGTCTGGGGACTCTGTCGGCCCGCACCGCCCCCAGTCACCGTGCCCAGCACAGTCCTCATGCCCCTCTGCGGTGACGCGCAGCACTCAGTCCCACGGGCCCCTTGCTCACGCTCTCCCTTCTGCCTGGACGGTGCTCTCTGCCCTTTTCCACCTGACTGATGTCTACTCTTCCTGTACATTTCAGCTGAGATAAACCAGACCCTGAAAAGGCCTTCCTGACTTGCTAGGCAGGCCGGCCCTGCTAGGCGCATCCGCTCCGTGCACCTGACCCTGGGCTGTGCCACACTCCTACCAGCCCCAGGGACTGGGGACAGACAGCATTTCTTACTCACTAGGAAGCACAGTGCCCGGCAGACAACAGGAAGTCGCAAGCGAATGAGCAAATGATTGCAGCATGAATAAATGAAGGTAATCGATTTCTTCCTGAGAACATACTTGGGGCTGGGCCCCACAGGAAAGCGCTAGAAAAGTTTTCATCTAGGTTTTCTTCAGGGATCATGGAAAGACACAAGGCCATTGGATAAATATAGCACTACTTCCTAGAGGATCTTATTTACTGAGTAATTAGCCGACATGATAGAAAACAATAATATCACTGCAAAGAGGCCTTTGTAAGATTGACACAAAGGCCTCCAAGATGTATTTCAGTTTGCACCTGGCTACCCAGTTAACTTTGCTATACATCTCCCAAGGGGGACAGTCCGTCTGTCTACTGGGCTCCTTCTCTGGAAAAGTCTGGGAAACATTTCCAGGGGGAGAAGCTCTCATGCTGTCCCCCTGAACACCTCACAGCAGCCCTCAAGGTCAGCCTTCGAAGTGATGGTTTTTGATTCCTTACTTTTCCAAGTCAAAATCAGCACAGCCCTCAATGACTGGGGCTAGGAGCAGAGGTAGAGGAAGTTGGGAGGTGTTGGAGTAGGAGATTCAGGGAAGAAAGTTTACCATTTGAAATCAAGTCGTGTATTGAGAAGGGCATGGACCTTACAGACTGAACTTCCGGCTCTGCCACAGACACATGCAACCTTGGGTAAGGTAAGCCTCGGGTAATTAAATTAAATTTGCATGGAAAATCCCATTTAGGGCTTGGCTTACAACTGAGCAGCAGGCAGCAGGAGCTGGTAAGGATTCTATTCTCATGACGGTCATTTGGAAGGCTGGTGCCTTTACCTTGCACACTGGGGATTCAACTCAGTCCTGACCCCACCACCTCAAGAAAACAATTTTCTTTCGTTTCCTTAACACCTGATATGGTTTGCCCCCCACCCACCAACAAGCCCCAGTGTGTGATGTTCCCTTCCCTGTGTCCACGTGTTCTCACTGTTCAACTCCCACTTATGAGTGAGAACATGCGGTGTTTGGTTTTCTGTTCCTGGGTTAGTTTGCTGAGAATAATGGCTTCCAGCTTCATCCATGTCCCTGCAAAGACATGAACTCATTCTTTTTTGTGGCTGCATAGTACTCCATGGTGTATATGTGCCACATTTTTTTATCCAGCCTATCACTGATGGGCATTTGGGTTGGTTCCAAGTCTTCGCTATTGTAAACAGTGCTGCAATAAACATACATGTGCATGCGTCCTTATAGTAGAATGATCTATAATCCTTTGGGTATATACCCAGTAATGGGGTTGCTGGGTCAAATGGTATTTCTGGTTCTAGATCCTTAAGGAATCACCACACTGTCTTCCACAATGGTTGAACTAATTTACATTCCCACCAACAGTGTAAAAGCGTTTCTGTTTCTCCACAGCCTCATCAGCATCTGTTGTTTCCTGACTTTTTAATCATTCCCATTCTAACTCAGTCAGTGGTTTTCAACTGGGGCTTTCACATCACTTACCCATGAAGTTTTATAATGTACAGACATTCAGGACCTGCTCCTTCCTGAGTCTCTTTGCACTTCATATATTCTTGATATATTTTAACTATATGCTCTAATATACCATGTCAGTATTATTATGTGTTGTATCTGAAGATATTGTCTCCACAAAGATCATGTTAATTCATTTTAATAAATTAGATGCGACAGCCATTCTTCTTTGAAAATGGGGTTGTCCATGTTTGTGGGTATTTTATCTAAATTTACTTGGACTGATTTTACTACCGCGTTTTGCATACACCACAGCAACAGCACAATTTCCCTGTTGGTTGGATCATTCTTGTCATGAACTCTCATCAGACTTTCACTTTTGATAATGGTCAGTAATAAGGTAACCACAGCCATCGTTAAGTCTTTCTTCATCTACACAGGTTTTTTTTGTTTTTTTCTTTTACTCTGATGCTTCTTTGAAAGCTTTACAATCAACTATAGGCCAAGGTGCTATGGTTTCAAAAAAGAGTCTTCTCAGAACTCTGTGGAAAAGGTATCTGTTTAGGTGCAGATCTCTGATGGCATTGCCTAAACCATGTCTATGGATTGAGTCAGAATTTCCAAGACTCTAGTTGAGAAGTAGATGGATTTGTGAGACTGCTGACCCAAGATCCAAGAATTAATTGCATACGGCTGAATGAACGGATGAGGAACAACTGTGGTTTTTGCTTAGAATGTTATTGATGTTTTAATATTCCATTCTCTGAATACATAAAGTAAGTGTTTTTACAGATAGTTAAGCTATCTGGCACTAACAATTTAGTAGACTCTATTTTTGTAAGTGGAAATAAAGCATTTATAAGTGATATTTTATTCTCCTTGTCTGGGCCCTCCAGAAGTCAGAACTTTTATTGAGTGTTCTTACTTTTCATGGCAATATAATTGTTTGTCTAGGTTGGATAAGAATCTGTCCTCCTTGTAACAAGACAAAATTGGAAACACTGGTTCCATAACAAAGGCCATGACTGAAATGTCGTATTTGAGAATGATGGTCGTTTAATAAGATATGAACAGACACTTTTGAGGAACTAAGATTGACTGTATGGAGCCAATGTTTACAAACTCTCCCAGGAATACTGGTGTGGTACCTGGCAAATATGTTCTCAGCCTTACAGATGAGCAAAGATTACTTCCTGGACAGCCCAAGAACATTAGGACAGCTTGGGTGGGGACCTCAAGAAGAGAAGAATTTGACCAAATTTATAGATATTTCAAGTGAAATCTAGTGATTTGATCTAGCTTTGCCTGCCTAGCATCAAGAGGCTTTAAGAAATCCAATCTGAGATTCTTTATGAAAACGTCCAGCACAGCAAACTTAAGGCCAGCAAATTTAACACTCCTACAACACCTCCATAAATAAGTAGCCTAAATCTAATGAAACCAGCCTTATTTTGTGATCAAGAACAAGCTTTCTTTCATATTATCTTTAATCAAACGGGGGATCACTAAAGAGAATTGTGTGTTTGAGTAGAAAACTATAGCACTACCTGAGTTTATCGAACTCTGGCCCTGCCTGTGGGCTGTTTCTTCCCTCCTTTTGTAAATCAAGGTACCTGATGAATATGCATTCTCTGTCTTATCTGGCAAAGAATTAATTGACTTCCTCCTGCTTTGAAGAAAACGGTATTGATACCTACTTATAAATTAGATCAGACCCTATCACCTTACTCAGATTGTCAGTTTCCCTTAGTGTCTGGCTAAAGCTCTCCAAGCAAACAGTTTCCATTTTTCTCCCTCCCTCCTGACTTGGTGTCACTGAGAATTCAAGCCTGATGGCCAGATCCCCTTGAACTCCAGGCTGCCTTTGCCTAGGTGGCAGAACTCCAGGTGGCCCTTGCCTAGGATGGCAGAAGCTCAGTGAGCTGAAGCCTTTGGACTTGATCCAAACCTCCCAGAGCCCCACCCCACAGCAGACCCTGCATGGGCTGGATTCCCCTGGACAGGTCAGAAGGAAGTTGAGCAGAATGCTCAGGTCATGCACACCCTTGTACAAGAGGTAACCATACCTGTGCACAGCATCACAAGAACACCAGCAGCCTGGCTCGGGAACTGCAGAAACTCAGGGAATGGGGCTGCCTAGTGGCTTGGAACCCACTGAGAAAGGACAAGAGCCTGGGATGTTAAAGCAGTTAAACAGGGAGTTGTCTAGAGTCTCCTGGGATTCACAAGGGGGAGGAGCCAGGTCTTCCAAGCCACTGAGCCAGGCTAGAAGAGAGTCTTATCTCGGAATATGGGAGGGCAGAGGGTCCTGTGGGGCTGTCCATTTCTCTCTCAGATCACAAAACGGTAGAAGAGGATGAGGATATCTTATTTATTTATAACATATTTAGGGGTACAAGTGCGGGTTTCTTACATACATTCATTGCAAAGTGGTGAAGTCTGGGCCTTCAGTGTAACCTTCACCCAGATAGTGTACATTGTACCCAGTAGGTGGTATTTCATCCCTCACCCATCCTCCCACTCTCCAACCCTTCTGAGTCTCCAAGGTCTATTCTTCCACTTTGTATGTTCATGGGTATGCATTTTTAGGTCACACTTGTGAGAACATGCAGTATTTGACTTTATTCTTCTGAGTTATTTCACTGAGGATAATGGCTTCCAGTTCCACACATGTTGCTGCAAAAGACATGGTTTCATTCTTTTTTATGGCTGCATAGTATTCTATGGGGTGCGTGTGTGTGTGTGTATGTATGTGTATGTATATGTATATGTGCATGTATATGTATATCTCACATTTCTTTTTGGATCCCGTCTCCTGTTGATGGTGTTGGTGGACATTTAGGTTGATTCCAGATCTTTGCTATTGTAAATAGTGCCGCAATAAACATAAAAGCAGGTGTCTTATATGATGACTTACTTCGAGGGTAGAGGAGGATTTCTTGACCATCAATTGTTGTATTGCAGGACAAGATAGAGTTCAACCTTGTCATTCTTCTCTCTTATTCAAAAGGAACGAAGATCATCATTAGTGAACAATATTCACCAAGGTTAGTCATCATCTTCCTGAGTGAGGTGAAGTGGGTCTGAGAAATACTCTACCAGGACTTTTGCTGGTGGTATTCCTGTGAATCAGTTCAATCACCTATTGAGAGGTGGTGGCACAGTCCAGAGTGTTAATACATTGGAGGCCAATCTTGTTGAAAGAGGAATGCCTAAAATGTTGAAGAGAAATGTGAGTGTAAAGGTTGCATTAAAGGGAAGAGTGAGTGTTGATCCCTGGTAGTGATGAATCTCACTGAGCCCTCACTGATGAAACTTCTCCCCTATTCCAACAGCCTAAATAAATCATCTCCTTAATCATCCAGCATATTCTGTCTTTCACAAGAAGATTGAGTCTTAAATTTACATAATATACAAAAATATTAGAAATAATGTCACGAAGTGTTCCATCTTAAACCTTCTGTGTAGTATTTTTTTAAACCTTGTGTAGTGTTTCAATCAAAACATCTGTAATCTTCTGATAAAAATACTACACAAGATGGTGAAATATTTGTCAACCAGTAAAGAACTCCTGTCTTGGCCTAGGAAGGTATAACTGTGTAGACACAGTTCATAAACCTAGTAGCGGGCATTCAGCTCATTTTAGTTCAATCTAAGACCTTTTATCAGAGCCATATTTTATTATTGCACAGCCGCCCGCCCGGCCCCCACCCCCAGACACACAAAAGCCCTAGAGGACTTTACACACATGAGGCAATCCACTATCATGGTTTGACTGCTGTAATGATGAACAGATAACATTTCTTGATGAGCTATCTCCCAGGTTCTCCCAGCGTAACCAGGGTTTAGTCACTTGTGGTTTGGACACACAGTCTCTGGAAGCCCATCTCCTCATTTTTAGTCAGATCCAAAATGTAAAAGAGTCCAGCCCATCCTCATTCCCTGGGTATGCCCTTGAAATGCGGCTGGTGTGAACCGGGACGTGCTCTGGGTGTGAAATGCACACCAGATTTCAAAGACTTAGTATGAAAAGAAAAATGCAAAGTATCTCCTTAATAATTTCACATGATTAATATTGATAGGTTAATATTCTGGATATATTGGGATAACAATAATATCACATTAAAATTAATTTCGCTTGTTCCTTTCTTACCTTTTAAAAATGTAGCTACCGAAAAATTTAACGTTACATCTGAAGCTCACATTCTATTTCTGTCAGACAGCACTGAGTCTAAACTCGATTTCTGTGAGTACCAATAAATGCAGAGTGACCTTCATGGGGCCTGCTTCACAAGGGTCACACACCTAAGGCATCTATTCTCTCACCTCTTGTCACATGGAGTCCCCCAAGGTCAGCCTCTCAAGCAGCAGGGCCCCTGAGCACCAATTTCAAAAGCGGACTGGGTAGGAATTCCCCACCCCAGGTAATCCTCCAGCCCCCACCTGCTGACAGAGACATCAACCAAGTGTCAGAAGTGTGACCAGGACAACCAAGTGTCAGAAGTGTGACCAGGACGGAGATTTCTGCACTCCCACAGCTCCCCAGACCCACAGCAGGCTGGCTCCAGGACCATGGGAGAGCTGGGAGGGGCCCATAGTTCAGGCAGCCCAGCACCCCCAGGCTGCCAGGTCTTGGTTTCACACCTTCCCCCTCATCCAGACACAGTCCTCTTTCCTCCCTTCCCTTGGAAACTCTTCCTAATTGTGAGCCACTAGCAGTTCATCTGAGGCACCCTGGGGGGCTCCTCCTGCCCGTGTTGAATTGTGCCTGCATTCTACATAAATGACTGCAGCCAGCTCTGGCCTGCCTTCCCTAGAAGAGGAGGGCAGGAAGGCCTTGCTGGGGAGCATTTGGGGTCCCTGGGGCCAACAGGGCATTCAGCAGCAGTTGTGTAGGGTGACCGCGCACCTGCCAGGCACCCTGGGAGCACGCTGCCCTTCACCTGCTGCCGTCTCCTTGCAGGAGCTACAGCACCTGTTACACAAGAGTGCAGGTTCCCCTTTTGTATTTAAAAAGGGAATTCTAGTGTTCTCTTAGGGGTTGGCTTCTTCCCAGGTGTCTTCTCCAGATAGATCATTCAAGCATCTGTTCCTACCAGGGCCAGACCAGAGAAGACACCCTAGAGGAGTACTTCAGATTCCCAATGGCAGGGCAACCCCGACCTAAACATCTGAGAATGTCTCTAGGACACGTGAGTGTGCTCTGCAAGATAATGAATGAGAACAAAAGAATTAAGACAAATACAGAATAGCAACTTTATCTCATTCAACAGACAGATTCTATTTTAATTGCTACAGATTTTAATAGGTTCAGCAACCATCCATTAAACAATCTGTAAGACTTAAGGCACAACTGTCATTAATCTGAGTTTGCTAATGAAATTGTTTGTACAGAGCATAAATACCAATCTTCAAATTACAATATGGAGCACAGAAGGGGGCCTGCAGATCTCCGCGAGGCACAGCTGACTGCTGAGCTCTGGGGTGCTGGGATAGAGACCCCCAACACCCAAGCCTGCCTTAATTTCCAGACGCAGCTTCCTTCTTAATAGTCTATTCCTAACATTCTTGCCTTCTCTAGAATTCTGAGGTTTTAAGAAGCTGCAAATACTCATTTTCCTGTTGAAGTCTTTCACACATCTTATAGTACATAGCTCCCACATTATAAACAAACAAAAGAAAACACCAGAAAGTTGGGGATGGAGTTGTGAGGCAGCCCGGCAGAGGCCTGGGCTGTCCCAGGGGTCTGAATAGATGGCCACCCAGCAGGGTGGAAGGTGGAAGCTTAGCCTCTGGGAGGGGATTGAGTAAATAGTAAACAAGGAGTTAGGTTCTTCATTGGTAGCCGGGCATGGTGGCACCAGTCTTTCACTGTGGGGAGAAAGCCTCACAAATGCAGAAAAGGGAAAGGCTGGAATAAATGAGTGCTGTGGGCCTGAAATGGGAGGCATTGGTGTGAACTCATGGTTTTCAATTTCGCTTGATAAATGTGGAAAGAACTACAGATGTATGTATCAATGTGTGTATGTGGGTGGAGATATAGAGATAGATGATGAAATATATTTCCTAATGCTATCCACAAAAGGTACCTGGGGACAAGGACCCCTTGGTAACAAAGGCCACACCTACATTGAGATATTGGCTTCCAAATAGCATTTTTCATTACCGCAAGGAAAAATGCCTGCTTCAGGGATTAGCAGGGAAAGCACAAGATGGCCCTGGAGTATCCTGATGTGGCGGAAAATAAGAATGTGCTCAAACAATAATGGGCACATGCGCAGGAAACACAGAAGCCAGGCTAATGAGGCTGTCAGTGGCCAAATCCAGGGTAATTTGGACATCAAGACAATAATGATAGCAATGCATTATAACTCATTGAATAAAACAGAAATTCATGAGAACGCACATAAATAATGTTTTAAAACCATGCACACGTATGTACACATATGCATATATGAAAGAGAAACAACTACCTCACAGTAGAATGCCAACTGATAAATGCAAAAAAAAAAAAATGACATTTGAAAAACACCTCTCAGCAGTCCTCTATTCCGGCAGGAAACATCAATAGATGTTAAAACTTAAGTGGGCAAGTGGATGAAGAATGAGACCTTAAATAGTTTCAACGTTATCTCCACATCAAGTATTTACTGACTGATTGCAAATGGAAACAAAAGTAACTTTATAGCAGAAGAGCCTGGCTATTAAGATAGCATCTTAATCATGTGATCAAAGTCAGTGTCATAAGCCATGAGAGAAATCAGCATCAATCTGCCAACTGATAAGAGGTAACAGAACACATTACCACATGTGTGATAATTCAGTGAAAATACATGCAAACCAGCTCTAATCCAGAGGAGACACTAGACTGCAGCAAATGGAGGGATATTCTACAAAATTTCGAGGCAGCAATTTTCAACAACATCAAGGTAATAATATTCAACGAAAGATTGAGAAACTGTTCCAGATTGAAGAAGATTAAAGAGATACAACAAGTGGGTGCAACATGTGATCCTGAGTTAGAGCCTTTTCCTGTAAGGTTTATGACCATGAAAATTGGAGAAATTCGGATGTGATCTTTGTACTATTCTTACAGCTTTTCTGTGAGTTAAAAATTATTCCTAAATTAAAAGGTTTTTTTAAAAAAAAAAAATAAGTGTCTTGTCCCTTCTATTGTTGCCTGTGACCAATAAAAATCATTTTCTTAATTTTTGCAATCTAGCATCTGACAAAGGTCTAATATCCAGAATCCACAAGAAACTTAAGTGAATTTACAAGAAAAAAAAAAAAATCAAAAAGTAGGTAAAGGACATAAACAGACACTTCTCAAAAGAAGACATTTATGCAACCAACAAACATGAAAAAAAGCTCAACATCACTGCATTAGAGAAATGCAAATCAAAACCACAGTGAGATACCATCTCACAGCAGTCAGAATGGCTATTATTAGAAAGTCAAAAAACAACAGATGCTGGTGAGGCTGTGGAGGATAGGAATGCTTTTACACTGTTGGTGGGAATATAAATTAGTTCAACCATTGTGGAAGACAATATGGCTATTCCTCAAAGACCTAGAACCAGAAATACAATTTGACTCAGCAACCTCATTACAGGGTATATACCCAAAGGAATATAAATAATTCTATTATAAAGATACATGCACATATACATTCATTGCAGCACTATTCACAATAGCAAAGACATGAAATCAACCCAAATGTCCATCAATGATAGACTCAGTAAAGAAAATGTGGTACATATACACCATGGAATACTATGCAGCCATAAAAAAATGAGATCATGTCCTTTGCAGGGACATGGATGGAGCTGGAAGCCATTATCCTCAGCAAACTAACACAGGAGCAGAAAACCAAACACTGCATGTTCTCACTTGTAAGTGGGAGCTGAACAATGAGAACACATGGACACAGGAAGGGGAACAGTGTACACTGGGACCTTTTTAGGGGGGAAGGGGAGGGAGAGCATCAGGATAAGGAGCTAATGCATGTGGGGCTTAATACCTGTGTGATGGGTTAATAGGTGCGGCAGACTATCATGGCACACGTTTACCTATGTAACAAACATGCATGTCCTGCATGTGTATACCGGAAGTTAAAATAAAATTAAATTAAATTTTAAAAAAGGAAAAAGAAAAAAGTATTTTCTTGCATGTAAATAGGTGAAAATTAGACCTCATAATGTGTGTGTATATGTGGTAAACCTGGATGATAGATAAATGACAGATACATAGATAAATAAGACTTAATTTTCAGTTAAATATATGAATATATGTATATAACATTACACATACATCACATATATGACTTCACTCTCAGGTATATCCTTTACCTAAGAACCTCAAAAATCTTTGGAACAGAAATATAAGCTCTTCCAGACTTTAGATTAATTTAAACTTCAGTCTCCATTGCAACATTCCAAAACTCCTGTTGAGCAGTAAATTGGAGTTGCAAAAATTGTATTTCAAGAAGCCCTGAGTCACAACTTTTCAAAAAGTGTGGCTCCTGTTAAGTTGAGGTAGGGAACTCTGGGGGCTTATGCAAGGACAGTCTCTAACTCGAAAAAGGAAACTGTATTAGAACATCCTTAGCTCTCCCCTGCCTTTGTTTTAAGGACTGCACTCCTCCTTTGCTAATGTCTCCAGCTTACTGTGCTCTTTGACTCTAATGCTGCTGCCCTAGAGGGATGGGCAGGCCTCTGAGATGCTTCAGGTTGTTTGCATGAGGGCTGAGTCAGGGTCCCACAGCACAGGGTGTCCCATGCCCTCCCCGGCTCCAGCAAAAAGGGACATGGTCTATGGGTGAGTGGGGCTTACACAGGAGTTGGTCAGAAGTGGGCAACTCTCCCTGCAGGCTCCTGGGAGAGTCACCAGCCCATTCTCTTTCATTACAGACCCTCTCATAGAGGGTCTTCCCTAATCCATCTTCCTACCCGATAAACCTTCACAAAAATCACTTCTGAAACACTGAAGACCTGACTGACTTCTCAGAGCATGTTGGCAAACAAACAAATCAATGTAACTATTTTCATGACTAAACTGAAGGAACACAAGGACTAAAGAACATGACCCAAAATACCGGCCATAACTGCTTTACCAAAGATATGTTTTAAAATCTTCCTTTGCACACTCTCTCTGCTCCCAAACCCCTGCTCACACCTCATCAGACGGTGAGAACAGCCAGCAAAGACAGCTTCTCACTTTTTCTCCATCAGAAGCTTAGCAGTCAGCCTAGGCAACATAACATGAGCCATCTTTACAAAAACAAACGAACAAACAATTAGCTGGGTGTGGTGGCTCAAGCCTGTGGTCCCAGCTACTCAGGAGGCTGAGGCGGGAGGATTGCTCGAGCCCAGCAGGTTGAAGCTGCAGTGAGCTATGATCCTAGCCACCTGATGTCTGGTGAGAAACAGAATGAGCATGGGGCTGACTGGTAAAGGGGGGATCCCCTGCAAAGCTCCCACATAGGAGGTCATGCTAGTGACATCTCGATACAGCAAGGACCGTGGCCCACCTGAGACAAAGTGGGTGGCTGGACACCTGGCCATTCCCTGCCCGGGACTAGTGTGTACACAGATGCCTGCTTACAAGGACCAGTGTAGCACCTTAGCCCCCACCCCCAAAAAAGGGATTTGTGATCCCAATAATATTTATCATCAATGTTTTTTGTTCTTTCTTAAAATACCTTGTTCTAAATCCTGAATATTGGTGTCCACTGTGAACGAACCAAGGCCAGTGATTAAGGAGTGAGAAGAAGCAAGGTCCACTGTGCTTATGTCCGGGTTTGTTTACCAGATCCCCTTAGCTACTCGGCAAACCTGCAGATTTTGCAATCCCATATTAAGAGGTTTGAATGAAGTCTTTATATGCAATTCAATCACTGCAGCCTTGGATCTAGTCCACGGGCCTGGATATTTATTTTCACATCTTAACCTGAGGTTGGCTCATGTTAGTGGCTGTGTCTGTGATCCGTACTCAGGGCCCTCCTCTGTGTAACTTATCACACCCTGTGACGAAGCAAAGACGCAGAGCGGGTACCCAACATTTGTGTGAAAACCAAAACTCAGTCTCACAGAGAGGCCTTTACACAAAACCCACACCCCTGCATCTTAACAAAAGACGTCCATCTCCCAGCAAATGGTGTAAGGAAAGAAGGCCCCTCCCTGAGTATCCCAGCAGCCTGGGTTGGGGTGGGGATTCAGCTGCATCCTGGGATCGCTCTTGAAGACCCTGCTCCCACTAGGGCCCGCCCTGAATACGAGAAGGAACCCACTCACCAGGGTGTCTGCCACCCTTGCCAACCAGCCAACTCCCTCTCCTCTCTCTCCTTCTTTGCTTGTTTTTTGTCCAGTTGGACATTTGCTGCCAGCCTTTTTCTGTTAACGTGCCCCTGTTTTAGGGTAAATTTAAAGGTCACAGATCAGCCTCTGGAGGGTGGGTTTCTTTGCCGTGGGTGCACAGATACCCTCCTGGGAGCAGCAGGTACAGCAGGAGGCTGTGTGCCAGCCTGGCCCCTGCTCATACTTCATTAGACGGTGAGAATGGCCAGAAAAGATAGCTTCTCACTTTTTCTCCATCAGAAGCTTAGCAGTCAGCCTGGGCAATATAACATGAGCCATCTTTACATAAACAAACAAAGAATTAGCTGGGCATGGTGGCATCAGCCTATGGTCCCAGCTACTCAGGAGGCTGAGGCAGGAGGACTGCTTGAGCTCAGGAGGTTGAGACTGCAGTGAGCTATTTTCACACCACTGCACTCCAGCCTGGGCAACAGAGCAAGACCCTGCCTCTTAAAAAAAAATTAATATTTTTTTAAAAAAAGAAGCATATCAGTGACAAAGTAACTTATGGACTGGTGGCAGGAGGAGCCTAGTAGCAAAGACTGGCCATCCAGGCCCCCGGCATAAAGAGACATACCATCAGTATTGCAAATGTAGTATCAAAAATACATTTATTCTCCCTCTAAGCAATCTTACCCACTTATGGCCTTATTTGCTATCCACATATTGAGAACTCCCAAATGTGTGACCACTGGTCATGTCTAAACACTGGGCTCCAGACCTGCAGACACCTGCATGCACTGGATGCTTTGCTGTCTGTCCCACGGGGCCTCAGACTCACCATAGCCCCTCCCTGCCCAAAGGATCCCCTGACACCTTTCTGCAGGATCCCAACATTAGGAGCCCGAGCTGAGGCCTCCCATGACCTCTACCCTCACCTCTATGTCCAGTCTATCACCAAGCCTTGTGAATGGGTGGGCATCTGAGGAAAGCCCACCAGGCCCAGGTTTCCTGCCCCACACCCCAAAGGGCCTCCTGGTCATCCCCTGCCATCCTCACTCTGACCTGCCTTTTCCTTGTCTACCCTGCAGCCTCCAGGGTCATCAAGTGCAGTTCTGGTCAGACTCACTCCCTCCTGGGTCCTCTGTTTCTTATGACTCAGCCTGCTGCCTTCCCTCACCAGCCTGAGACCCTCAACTGGCCTTTATACCCAGCCGAGATAGCCATGCATCCACCCTCCCAGTCTGAAAGGACTCTTGTTCCTGGACTTCTGGACACCAATGAGTTCACACCTAACTTGGCCTTCAGACTTCAGCTCAAAGGACACCTCCTGGGGTAGAAGCTCCTCTTGGCCCTGCCTCCCCCAACCCCAAATCTGACTCCATTTAGTACCTTCACCAATACCACTCTCAGGTGCTTCTAGCACACTGTTCCTCCAAAGCATCTACCAAGTTTGCAGTTAGATGTTTAATGTTCAGCTGATTTGATTGCTGTCTCTCCCACCAGCCGCCTTCTACTACACAATTTTGCCCAACTCTGTATCCCTAATCCACAAAAAATTTGTGAGGTACAGCACATATATTCTGTGCTCAGTAAGTGTTTGTTAAATAAACACATGCATGAATGGCAGAAAGATGGTGTAGAAAGAACTCAAGACCTGCTGGATTTTAAGTCATCATTTTAGGTTAATATCATCTTAGGTTTGAGTCAATGTGGGAAAAAAAAAGATACTAAAAATATTCCACAGATTAGAAAGCAAAAGGAATGGGTGTATGGTGTGTTATTTTCATTGTCATGATTTGTTCTAGCTGACTTTTGGTTTTTTCCCTGGGGAAGGCTTGTGTTGCGGTGGTGTTGCCCAGGGTTGGCCCATGTGTATGGTGGGGAAGCATGGACTACCTACCCCCGGGAGCTTGGGGGAGGCATTTTCATTTCTGTGCATTCCCCCCTGCTCCTCTAGAGTGTAGGTACAGTGTGGGAGTTACAAATAATCTATAAAATGCCATTAAATATGTCCTTTCACTATTCAGAAAGTCCAAAAGGAAAGAGAAACCAGTTGAATTTCATGGCCCTGAGACACTCGTGGGCTTCTATGACTTTGCATAATGCTGGCTGATAGTAGGTACAGCCCATCCCAACTCGTGGCCTAACACGATTTTTTGACTTTATGATGGTGTGAATGCAGCACGCATGTAGCACTCAAAGCACTCAAATCATGCTTTGAGTACCTATGAAAAATTCTGTGTTTCACCTTCAGTACAATTTCAATAAATTACATGAGATAGGCAATACTTTTTTCTAAAACAGGCTTTGTGTTAGCTGATGTTGCAAAGCCGTGGGCTAATGCAAGTGTTCTGAGTGTGCTTAAGACAGCCTGGGCTAACCTGTGATGTTCAGTGTGGTGGGCACGTTAAATGCACTGTCAATGACACTTCCAATTGACCATGGGTTTGTCATTGTAAGTCAAGGTGCATCTGACAGCTCGGCCGTGCTCATAAAGTCATATTTCAGAAATGTTCAGTGGACCGAAAGTGCACAGATGCTGGGCATTCACTCCACAAACACGATCATCATTCTCCTCCACTCCAGCCTTTCACCTCTTCCTCCCGAGAGCCAGTAGGCACATTTTACAAACTTGTAAATGATTGAGTCCATGTTCTCTGATCTTTTGGCTGCCCTAGGCAAATTTCTGATGAAAAGCTGGGGCATCCTTGACGGGCTCTTGAGACTGGATTGGGTCAGAGCCACTTCCAGAGCATGGCCTGCTCCGGGAAGTCTCCCCACACTGCCCCCTTAGAGTTAAACAGGAATGTGATGGGATCAAGGGAGGAATTCTCAAGGGGTCACGTAAAAGTTGTATAGTGTGGAAGAGATGCAAGCAATTCCGTTGGGAATTGCTTTGGGCTATGCTAAGACCACTTAAACCAAATAGGGAGTCTTCGCACATGACAGCCAGTCTGCAGGCAGCAGCTCCCGCCCTCAAAGTCAGAGCGCCCCAGGCTCCTCTGTCTCCTGTGCCGTCACCCTGATAGCCATTCTCATCCTCACGAACAAGCCGGCCCCACCCTGCCGTTAGTGCTGAACCCCTCCACTCCCCCATTCCGGGAGGCAAGGCACGGAGGAAGGGAAAAAGCACATGCCACCAGCCTCCACTCCCTTTTGAAGGAGCTTCCCCATCCCCCTCCAACTGACCACCGCCACATAACATGGCCACATGGCCACCTGTCAGCAAGGCCAGCTGAGAAATGGAGCCTTTCCCACTGAGCTCATTGTCACTCACAATGAGATTGAAGTTATGTTAAGAGGAGGATGTTAGATGAACACAGTTCTTGCTTCTCAAGTCAACACGAAAGTACATATGTATGGACACACACACACATACACACACATGCACACATATATACACATACAACACACACATACACATGAATACACATATATAAACACACCACACACATACACACTAACACACATATATACACACATGACATATATACATATGTACATGTAAGAATATACACATACACACAGATACAAATACACATACACACAGAGATACACATACAGACAACACAGATACATACACACAGACACGCACACATACACACATGCACACACACGTATGTACATTCAACACAGCATCTGGCATCAACTCAGTGGTCCAAGTTAGGATTCGGATGAGTCCATAATTGCGCATCTGATCTGATCTTCAAATGAATCTATAGCCCTCCACCTTTTCCAAAAGGCCAAACTTCATGATTCTGTGCTAATTTCAGTCAATTATGTTGCAAATAGAACCTCTCAGTGATTTGCATGATCAGAGGACATTCCATTTAGTCAAGGTTCCATGGGTTATTCTTAAGAGCTTTAAGAGCAACCCTCAAAACAAATATGAAAAATAAAAGCATCCAACAGGAATTTTGCTTGGTGTGACTAAATGATCCATTGAAAGCTATGAATACCACAGCTCAAGAACACATGATAAGCATGAAAGCATTTCCCTATGACTGTGCCTAAAGCTACTGCTGCCCTTAGGAGGGCAAAGGGGTGCACCAGAGAACAACAGGCCACTGTCAGGGCAGAGCTGGGTTCAGATCCCACCTCTGCCCCTCAGTAACTCCACAGCGCAGCTAACTCTCCATTTCTGTACATGCAGAATGTGGACGGCGCATAAGGACAGATGTTGTGTATGTAAAGAAAAGGCTCAGCTAATATAAATAGTGTTTTTTTAACGCCATTGGAAAATTTGATTTTCTATCCTTGTTCATACTAGATTAATTAATCAACTGGAAAAAATTAAAGCATAGCACGTTACCCTGCAGCTGGGGAAAAGCACCACATGAAAGAGGGACGTGTTTTAATGGTTTTTGATACAGACTACTTAGCCACAATACTAGCAATACAATGTGGAGGGTTGTATTTTATTGTGAAGAAAGAGAGATAATTATTTCTCAAGGTGAGAATGGTAAGTGTTTCATTTTCCCAGGGACTACTTTGGAGAAACCAATGGGAAGGAATTCCATTCTGTTTTCCCTAGTCCCTAGACAGGCAGCCTGTCTTGGATTAACACCACTGTGCCCCCACGCAGGTCTGGGTGGAGGAGCTGAGCTGGAATTCCCGGGGCTGCTGTCTGGAACACAGAGCCTGAGGAGCCATCCGGGCCATTTCCTGGCCTGGACACTGAGCCAAGTAGCAGGAGGTAGAGGGAGGTGAAAGCAAAACCCAGCCCCAAGGCTGTGTCCCTTTTCAAAACTGCCCACCTCGTGTTGATTCTTTCTTGCAGGTCATACTAAGGACCTGCCAGGATTTGGAACTTGATTCGGAACCACTGTCATCCCGACTCTTCATTTTAAAAAGTCATTCTCCTTGAAAATAAATGAGTAAAGCATAAAAACAAATTTATTCTTCACTTTCAAAAGAGCTTATAAAATCAAAACCCTGGGGGTGGTTTTGGATACAGGTTTCCAGCTTCTAAGAACACAGAGTGTCTTACACTTTCCCAAGTTTCCCTTCCTCACAGGGGACCCCAGGCCTGAAATGATCTCTTTTCTCATTTAACTAATGCTTTCCTTGCTTCTTGGGGAGCCGTTTCTCAGTGCCTGCCAAACTCTGCAGTAGGAGCCAGGGGCAGCAAGCCCTTCTCACACTGCAAGAACACACAAGGATAAAGGATGCTGGTCGGAGAAACGCATTTATTTTTATAGTATCACTTCCTCACTCCCCCGAATGATAACTGTTTGGATTACTTATTATGAACTTGGAAGGGGGAGAAACCTCAAATCTAATTTGGTTTTCACTATTTGTACCACTATTTGTTTATCTTTCATTCATTACTGAGCTTGGGAAATTATAAAAAGAATCTGGCCATTCATTCCACTCTGTGTCTAGAAGTTTTAATCTGCTGCCTTTCGGCTGCAATCCTTCTTTCTCAGCTACTTGCATATTGAGATAGAAAGGACCCATAAGGCTTCCGTTTCTCTATAAATACTCTAACATGCAGGGGGGAAGCCACTAAGTAAAACACGCAGAAAATCATTCTGCAAATATGACAGAGCCATTTAGCCACAGAGCAGGCTGGCCTCTGCGGAGGTCAGGGCCGTCCATGCTTGACCAGAGAGGACCAGAGACTGATGGGAATCCTGGTCCAAGGAGGCTGAAGGAGCAGGATCTTGTTGTGGTTCAAATGCGACTCCATTCGTCTCCTAGAACATGCTGAGTAGACCTTGAGGTCAGGGGAACAGTGAGGAGGCTGACCTGGGCCCAGGAAGGAGAAGGTGAAGGCAGGCAGGAGGTGGAGAAGCCATCCCCAGGGCTTTCACAGCTCCCAGGAATGCAGCCGAGTTTGGGAGCACAGGAAATTAAGCACCAGGCCTGTGGTCAACTGGGCCAGCCCCAGAAACTCAAGCCAGGAGTGGCTGCAATCCCACGCTGGCTTGGGGCAGGTATGTCCCACATCTGTCCCGCCTGCTGGGGCTCCTGCCAGCCATATCCTGTTCCCACAGGGAGCACGCAGTGGGTCAGTACCCTCGTGCTCTAGGCACTGCGTCTCCCCTCCAGCGCCAGCAGGGAGCCCTCCTAGATATCTTGGTAGCATCATAGCATCATGTCCCGCCTTCGCAACTTATCTGCAATTTATCCTTTCTACCCAACCCAAGTCACCAGCTCCTTCAAAGGGTGTCTGAAATGTCCCAGCTCTTTCCATGTCCACAGCTGCCTGCCCATCTCAGGGCCTCACTTCATCAGGCCTGGAGGGCAGCCTGGGTGGTGAAGGAGCACAGGCCTCACAGAGATCGCAGCAAACAGAAAGCAGCGCCATTTACCAAGTGTCACTGTGTGCCAGCCAAGGCAGGGGCTACTCACAACCCATTCACAGAGAATGAAACAAGACCACTGCATCCTTCTCCAGGCCACAGCAATGTGTCATGCCACGTGTCACTTTCAGGCTGGGTAGAAGCTTCACGAAGAAAGCCTGAGCTCTTCAGGGGGAGGTGCCAGGCCCTTCACATCTGACCTGTTTCCTCCAAGCCAGGCCAGACCCTCATTTAGATGCCACTAGTGGTAAATTTGGAATTTCCCCAATCAACCTTTGCAAAACAAGCTTGTGTGCCGTGCTGTGTTTTGAAAAGCAAAATGGAGACAGGATAGGCTTTTGTGATAATGCATGCACGTGGCCTGCAAAACACTCTCAGTTACGGAGTGCTGGTGGGGTCCAAGAACCCAGGTGTGGCATACACAGGGCTCTAACTGGAAGAGAAGAAGAACCTTGGAAGGAGGGCCTTCTGTGTGTCTGTGTGTGTGTTGTCCTGGCAAAGCTTCTTGTTTTCACATGAGGGTTTTACTCATGCTTGGACTATTTGGAATTTGACATTTAATTAAAAGTTGCTATTTGGGCAATCCTAAAGATAGAAAATCAAAAACATGCAAAAACTGCAATAATTACATATGTGATCTCATTTTAAGTATAAAGTGTTGGTGCTATTCTTATACATTTTTCTGCACATTCCTTGCAGTTGAACATGGGCTCTATCCCGGGAACTGCGGGGGAACAGAAGCTGCTGGCTGAGGAATCACCTGACCCAGGTCTATCCTGACTCTCCCTCAAAGCATGCATTTCGAATAAGCATCTGAGCTTCTGAGGGCTGGCTCCATCTGTCAACAGGGAGGGCAGGCAAACGTCACTGCATTTCCTACCTGCAGAACTACTGTCATTGGCCATGGAAACTTTGGATGTAGAAACACTTTCAGTCCCAATTTTATTTCTCCACTTCCAGTTCCTCCTCAGCCAAAGGCAGACCTGCAGACAGTCCACCCATCCAACAAAGACCTTGAGACCCATCAGGAGTGAAGATTTAGGCACCCCCCCCCCCCACAAGTGTTTGTGAAGTAGGATAAAAAGTAAAATAAAACTGGGAAATGGCCAGGTGCTCATGCCTGTAGTCCCAGCACTTTGGGAGACCGAGGCAGGTGGATCACGAGGTCAGGAGTTCGAGACCAGTGGGGTGAAACCCTGTCTCTACTAAAAATACAAAACATTAGCCGGGTGTGTGGCAGGCACCTGTAGTCCCAGCTGCTCGGGAGGCTGAGGCAGGAGAATCACTTGAACCCAGGAGGTGGAGGTTGCAGTGAGCCAAGATCATGCCATTGCACTCCAGCCCAGGTAACAGTGCAAGACCTTGTCTCAAAAAAAAAAAAAAAAAAAAAAAAAAAAAAAAAAACTGGGAAATACAATGTCAATAGTGAAGCAAGAGGAGAAAGTAAAACCTCAGTGGCCTAAGGCCTGTGTTCTAACATCTCTCAAGTGTCTGCAACATTCCCAAGCCCAGGAGAAGGCCCCCGATGGTCTAAACGGCACCCTATCTCTTGTAGACACACACACAAGGCACCCTCTGTTGTGTGTGGTGCTGAGGTGTTAGAGTCAGCCAGGAGAACAAGGAACTCTCAGGCCTGGGCACATGCACCCCACACCCCCAGGAGCTCAGAGCAGTGAGGCAAACATTCACCACACAGAAAAGCACAGAGACCCGTCGTGCTAGCAGAGAGCCTTCTTTCCTGTACCATCTCCAGCTAAAACACAGCACAGTAAAATTGATGCAGACAATGACAACCTGGGACAGGAGAAAATGGATGAATTATGTCCTGGAAACTTTGCATAAGACAGCAGGAAATTGGAAGGTATATTTCAAAAAGATTGTCACCAAAAAAGTGTTCAAATGTAATGCCTCTATTAGAAAGGGTTAAAATCTCCACCATCCAAAAAAATCACTTTCCTGGAAGAGTCCACTCATGATTCTGGATAATTGGCATTTTATTTGGCAATTCCTCCCTTTTTTCTACAATGAGGAAAAACTGAAAAATTCTAACTATGATTTTTCTTTGTGCCTCAAAATCTGCTTGTCAGTCTTCAGATTTTTGGAAGTTGATTTAGGTTCCAGTCCCCAAGATAGGCTGGACCCAATGTTTGTTGAATCTTTACTGTGAGCCTAGACTGTGCGAAATATGTTACAGCAACTGTCTCACTCAGTACTCAGAGCTCCTCAGCGGGGTGGGTGCTGATATGAGGCCCAGGAGATGGACAAGGAAACTGAAGCCTGAGGAGGTGGATTAAGTAATGCAAAGCAGAGCAAGAACCATGTCAGACTCCAAAGCTGTGTTCCCTCTGGCTCCCGAACCCAAGTATCCAACTGCTGTGAAGGTGAGAAGGAGAGACCAGCACAGAGGGCCCAGTAACTTAACAACAAATTGGCTCTCACAAGAAAGTCAGGTTGGCTATATGACCAAATCCCAGGCCACTCCTCTCTCAACCAGCACTCAGACATCCATTAGGGCCCTGTTAACAGCAGTCCTTGGTGCCCCATCTGATTCCAGCAACAGCTTTGGGTCCCTTCAGCAAAGACAGCACTGTGCAGAAGAGGGGACTCATCTCACTGGGTTCTGAAATGGGAAAACAGAGAGCAAGGGGAGGCAAAAGGCACTCATGCTTAACCATGATCCATGTCTTACTTCATCATAGGTGTCCTGTTAAATCATCTTTTTTTGACATAAATTTAAGGGATACAAGCGCAGATCTGTTACATGGATATACTACACAGTGGTGAAGTCCAGGCTTTTAGGGGACCCATCATCCTAATGGTGAAGGTTGTACTTACTAAGTAATTTCTCATCCCTCACTCCAACCTCCCATCCTTCCCCATCTGCAGTGTCTAATGTGTATGTGCATGTGTACACATTAGTGAGCACCCACTTATGAGTGAGAACACTTGGTATTTGACTGACTTGTTTCACTTAAGCTAATGGCCTCCAGTTCTATCTATGTTGCTGCAAAACACATGATTTCCTTCTTTTTATGGCTGAATAGTATTCCATTGTGTGTATGTACCACTCTCTCTTTGTCCAATCACCTGTTGACGGACACACTTAAGTTGACTCCGTACGTTTGTGGTGTGAAGAGTGTTATGATAAGCACACAAGTGCAGGTGTCTTTCTGACATAATGATTTATTTTCCTTTGGTACATACTCAGTAGTGGGGCTGCTGGATCAAATGGTAGTTCTATTTTTAGTTCTTTGAGAAATCTGTCTACTGTTTTCCATAGAGGTTGTACAATTTTCATTCCAACCACTTGTTAGCTGAGAGCTGTCGGAGGTAGGAGTAGCCTCAGTGTTTCGGCAGGCATCTGTCAGAGACCCCTGAAAAAGGGCTCAGCCACCACTGTCGGCTCCTGCATGCCCCAGCACCATCCCCTGCAGCTGTTCACTGCCACCCTGGGCCCTGGACCCGTCATGGGGAGAAAACACAGAAATCACAGGAACCCTCACAAATGCCACGCACAGCCATCCCAACTCCTCCAAGAGCAGGCAATGCTCAGCCTGAGAAGCTGGCCCTGGAGGAATTTAAGTGTGGGCTTTCAGCTATTTCTAGTTTTTATTTGTTTCTGGAAAGGAGGATGAAAAAGAAAGGGAGGAGTTGAAAGGGGGACACTGAAAGGCCTCCTTTCTATTGTTTCTCATCATTCAAAATTCATTATTGCCTCCTAGACTAATGATCCTGCCAGGAGTCCCTGGAGGGCATCCAAGGGCGCCCCAGATCTGGCCTTGGGGCTCTCAGCAACTACCCAGGCTCCTCTGTCTGCCCCAGGGGCACCTGCTTCTCACCTTGATTTCTTTATACTGATATGAGTAGAAGCAAGCTGAGCTGCTGACATTTATCAATCTTACTTAGACAGAGGGGCCCAAGGAACACCACAGGAGTTAAAGGGAGGTGAAGGCAGAGGGGAGTCCGAACTGGGTACAAGGTCTTTTGTGCTCTCACAACCCTGCGGCAATGCAGAGCGCAACAGTGGCCAGCACTGTCGGGGAAGACAGGGCCATTAGCATTAAGTTATTCGCAGAGAAGCTGGACGGCTTCACATCATCATCTGGATTCACATCACCATTCAGGCAAGACAGAAGTAGAGACAAGAGTGCCAGCCTCCAAGACTTCTGGTGCCATGCCGTCCCCACACCCCACACGCTGCGGTGGCTGGGAAGTTTTCCTCCTTCAGTATGTGAGTAGTATTTCTATGTCTGGGGCTATGCTAGTACTTGGAAGGTCCTCAGCCCTTTCTTCCCACACTGGTGCCTTTCTAACGTTGGGGAACCCACAGTGATTTAACCTCAGAGCCTCTCCAGCTGCAGTGGAGCCAACCTCAGAAACCCACCAGCCTAGGAGGAAACAGCAGAGTATCGTCTGGGCACACAGGGAGTCGTCGGTTCTCACCATAGATTTTATATTATTTATTCTTACAATCTAATAGTAATCTGCTCTGCTGGCCAGAGAGTTTGAGCTGCCCCAACAGATTTTCAACAAAAGTAGTAGTAAAAGAGGGAACAAGCTTGTTCTTTAATACTCTAGAAAGAAAACCAGGCACACTGAGTAGAAGTACGAAGTTCTACGTATTTTTTAGAAGTTGTAATGTTTATCATTTTTAGTTGCTTGAAAAGAGAATGTGATGTCTTGGCAGAGAGAATCCTTCTCCAGAAGCACTGCCTTGCTTTGTCGTGAAGAGTAATCCTTCATGCCTCAGCCTCCCAGGCATTCCATTTGGGGAAGAGTATGGAGGCTCTCCCACCCTGCTAGCACCAGAGCAGGGACAAAGACAGACAGGCAGCTATGGTTTCAGCCTCCTCCACCAGCCCAGGCCAGAGGATGAGCTGGCAAGATGCTCTGAAGTTTCCTTCAATGTTCTGTTCCACAATTTGGCAGTTGATGCTGACATATAATGCGGCTGCCTCCCTCCCTGAGGTTTCTCCAACAGGAACACTGAGTTCCTGACTCCATGCTTCCCTCTGTTCTCTTCCTTCTGTTCTGAGCATCAGCTGTGGCTTTTCTAGTAAAACGTACCTAAGGCGTTCATGAGTATATCTAGGAGTAAACAGAGGTCACCTACCTTAAGCCCATGCAAGACTGATTAGCATCCTGTCTCCATGTTTTGTGCATGGCCAACACTCTCAGTAAGATTTCAGAGACTCACCCGAGGTGAGCAGCTCATATTCTCTTGCCTCTGGCTCCCATGAGTGTGAACTATTTAGTGATCAGTGCACAGTGTGACTCAGTCCTCTTAATTATTGACCATCAAGAAAAAAAAAAAAACCCAAAGACATATCCAGGTGAGGAGAGGAGGAAGTGGTATCATACCATAAAGCTCTGCCCAAGACAGACCTGTTTCCAAGCCAGCAGACACAGCTGCACCCAGGCCATAGTTCCTCTGAATACGCCAGCCCCTCTCCTCTGCCTTCTCGCCTCTCCCCACCATTGGCAAAGTGTTGTTCATCCCCAGTGCAAAGCAGCTTGGCTATGTCATGTCGACTTAGCTCAGCCCTCGTTCCTTGAGCAAACATAGCAAGCACGTATCCCGGGAGGGTACTGCTGGGGCTTCCTCACAGTGGTGGGAGCCAGGCAGCAGACAGGTGGCTTGTCTACCAGGTTGCGATGAGGCAAAGGACAGAAGTGAACCAGCAGGGGCATAGGTGTTGCCAAGGCTGAGAGCTGCAGTCCTGGAAGACTTCCTGGATAAGGGGACATCAGTGCAGAGCCAAGATGTTTCCTGGAGGAAGAGCATTCCAGATGGGGGAGAGAGCATGTGCGAAACATGGAGGCAGGGACAGCGGCAGCACAGGACAGGGCTAGGGTGGCTGGTATAGGAAGGGAAGGAGCAAGGAATAGGGCAAAGAGGCAGGAAGGACCCGGACCATCAGGCACACAGGCTACTGGAGACTGCCTCTTGCTCAGCATGAGACAGACAGTGGCTAGCAGCAGTTGAGCTGAGCGTGACATGCTGTAAGAGCCCTCTGTCGGTTTTCAGGGATATAAGGTGTGAGTTCAGGGAAGCGGAGACCAGGCAGGGGGCTTGCAGGGAGGCCAGTGAGAGATGATGGCAGCCTGGGGAGCCAGGCAGAGCTGGATGCGGTGAGAAGGGCTGGCTTCTGCACATACTTTGAAAGGGAAGCTGATCGAATGTGTGACGCACTGGGCGAGCAGCGTGGAAGGAAGAGATGAGTCAAGCATGACTTCAGTGTCAGGCGGCCAAGCATCATCCCACCCTCCTCCTCCAGGAAGCCCTTCCAGGCAGCTCTCTGAACAAAGGTGGTGCCTCTTCAGGAAGAGCTAGGGTGTGAGAAGCTCCTGTAAAGGATGGGTCTCCACTGTCTGTCTTTGGGCTCCTCTTCTCTCCTCTTCCCTAAGAGGTGGAGGGAGCTGAACCGCCAGTCTTCTGGCAGGAAGACATTCAAAGGAAATTTTTCCTAGAATTGTGAGTAACAGAGCTGCTAAAAATGAGGCTTGGCTTTACAGGGCACATACTGGAAATAAAGGCTATTAATAGGTTCCTGCAGGACCGTTGCAACACTGAAACCGGCTCCCAGGAGGCCAGCCTTGCCCAGCGGCGCCCGTGGGGGTGAGATGCAGAACTCCAGGCCTTCTAAGCAGGGCAGGGAAAGAAAAGTATTTCATAGACTTGCCTTAGGAGTGCAAAAAGAGTCAATAACCTTTTCCAGCCCCAGTGTAAGGCGAACAGACCCATGAGCTGGTGGGAATATTTGAACACACACAAAACTGAAAGGTCACAGAGCAAAGCTGCTAGGCGCTTCCTGCCCATTCCACCTTTGCATGAAGAACACAGATGGGGGCTTTGACTCCCTTCAACACATGACTGGCACCTCGTGTGTGCAGACACTGGGGGAGCCCTGCTCCCCTGGGACAGCATCTGTGAAACCCACTGTACTGTTGGGACCAAGGGGGAAATCAGGCAGCAAGAATGAGAGTCCCTGAAAAGCAGCCCATTTCTCTCAAGCGGCAAGAAGCCAAACGAAAAAAAAAACAAAAAAAAAAACATGAATTCTTTCTGAGCCCAGTTTTCTCATCCATAAAATGGGCATACTGCTGCTGACACTGGTGTTGTGAGCATCAAATGAGATGACATCAAAAAGGGGCAGCTCCCCGTGAGGAGCCGCGAATGTGAGCTTGCCTTCCCGGTTGCTAACGAAAGAGGAAAACAAAGAGTTGGACTCAAGGGGGCCTTGCAGAGCCTGGGAGTGCAGGAGGAAGCTGCTGTAGTGGGCTATCTTCCACAGTCTCTGGACGGCGGTCACATATTGAGTGCATGCCCTCTTTCCACCTCCCACCAGAGCACCCTCTGTGCCAAAGCAGTATTGCAGTAGTGCTGCATGGAATTCGTCCAGCACACAATGAACAGAAACTGCCTTTTGCTTTCTTCTTTTATCTTGCAGACTTTTCATATTTTCTCCAGAAACAGAGGATCCCAGTTCATCAAGGGCATTCTTGGGATGCCAAGACTCAGGACCCCATGTGGTCGCCCATCTCCTTCTTCTGCTCCCCAGCTTCACCTGCATCTCACACAAAACCAGAAACCCCTTAAGCAGAAACAGAGTCTGTGACCAAATCATGGTTTCTATTTTTTTTTTTTTTTTTTTCCTCTTGGAACAGATTCAGGAGGAATCTAAGTATCAATGTAAAATTCACAAAATCCCAAACCCACTGAGTGAGCAACAGATGAGGGAAATTGCTCCACATCCCATGGAGAGGAAATGAACAGGACTGGGGAGGAAGAATGTGCTGCGTGGTGGGAACACTGTTTTGATTCCTGATGCTGCACATCTGCCACGTTTCTGCGCAGAGCTACCAGCCTGGGCAGACACTGAGGACCCTCCTCGCGCACTGGAGCTGCGGCCTCGGCAGCTGTGGGAATGCGGACAGGAAGCAGGGGACCCTGGAGGCGAGAGGAGGAGGACATCCTGCGGGGATAGATAAAAAATAACGGCCAGGCTGTGGGAACCTCTTCCGAGCAAACACGTGAGCCCAGGAATTTCCTGAGCCAGAGATCTGACTCCAGTTATTTGTTGTAACTGATTATTTGTTTTCCTGGAGATTTTGCATAATTTTGACAAAGGGAAAGGAGATATAAAGCCAAGACATGCATGACTGCCCTCCTGAAGCCTCTGCTCACAGAGCATAGAGATGCGAGGCTGTGATTCAGAATGTGGGGCCTCCAGGCTGGGGGAGGGTGACCCTGCAGGGGCCCAGGAGCAAGCGGAGTGTGCCCCATAGACCCCTCCCTGAGGCAGAGGGACAGCAGATTACTTGGCCCCAGACGAATTAGGTGGTGCGTGCTGGCTCCCTCTGTCCAGCGAACCTCTCCCCCAACATCATCCAGCCCTGCGCCTCCAGCAGGCAGAGGAGATCATGACCAGGAAGCAATTCATCACCATCCAAGGCCTTAGCAGACTCTGGCTTTCCTTTGAATTTCCAAGAAAATTGCTCCATAACTTTTATCAAGACTTATAATTTGCCCATCTCACCCTACACACTAGAATTTTAAGTGACGAAGTACATGTGGAGACTTATTTTGTAGTCTTTTAAGCTAATGACCAAATGAACATTTCTGGCCTCACTCTTTCAGCATCTGCCCTGACACAGGTTTAAGGGGCTGCCACAGCCAGGAAGAAGTGGGCCTGATACTGTCGGTGAATGTGCATTCTGATTCCCCTAGGCGGGGCTGGGCATGCTGGAACCTCCCCTGTGAGGGGACAGTGGAGCTCTCAGGGCAGACCCATGTCCCTGGCGTCTTCCTTCTGATGGTCCTTTCCCTCGCATCGGGATCCACCTTACAGGGCATCTAGCCTGGTGTCTGCACATAGTGAAACGTGGCTGAGCGCCCCTTGCATTAAATGCATGTCCTTGGGATTGCAGGTTCCCTCTCCTCTTCCTTGTCTTTCCCAAGAAACCCTCCACCTTCACGACACCCCGCTAATACCTCCATGTGGCCAGTTCCTCACAGGGTCAAGTGTGCTGGGCCACCCGCCTCTGAGGCTGCAGCTGCATCTCAGGTTCACATTCTCACCACGGCCGTTCTACTGATGGAAGCCTCATTTCTATTTGCTCTAGGTATTACACCTATTTTATTTTTCTTTAATGAAATCCTCCTCACTTCCATCACCTCACTGCACCCCTCTCTTCAGAGCTTTCCTTCTCTCCCCTCCTCCCTCCCCATCTTTCTTCCTTCCTGTCCCCAGAGACCAGGCCATGGTGCCCTCAAAGGACACGACAGGGCCCCATGAGGACTGGGAAGCTGGCCCTGGTCCAGGGCCCCTCCAGCACAGCCTTTCCCCCAATGGTCTTAGGCAAGTGCCCCACAGTGTCTATCTGCAGCCATCTCTGCCCCATGTGTTTATCAATTCGCCTTCTGCTGTGGATCCCTGTCAACCGCAGGTCCGCCCAACACATTTAGCCCTGGATCTCACTGGGTGGACGTGAACATCCACCTGCACGACAGTAAAGGAAAAAGGACAAGGTGGAGTTGCGGGGGGAGGGGGTGGTTCTTCCCACAAAACACAGAAGCATCACAAGAATAATATTTGTTAAAAAGCCTCCAAGATTTGATGCCGAACATCTCTCAAGGCATCTCCTGATTTCCCAGAGCTGATGGAAATATTCTGAAGGTATTAATAGAATGCAGATGTTGGAGAATGCGACTTAGAATCCTATTGAACAAATGACCCTGTTGGGAGGCCGTTTGCAGTCTCCGGGGACATTCCACAGAGGGCCCAGCTGATCATCTCATATTGAAACAGCATGTCCCAGCATTCCAGCTAGAAGAAGCGGAACAGGGCTCCTCCACCAGATATAAATCACAAGGCAAAGGGCAACTGAACTCCTTCAGTCCTGCCCTCCCTCCTTCCCTGGTTCACCCTCCACCCCCTCCCCCGCTCCCGCCCCCCAAGGAAAACAGAGCTTGAGTAAGAGGCTGCCAAGCCAAGCCACGCAGGCGCCAGACGGCCGAGCACGGCACACACGGCGGCGTTTGGGAGGCTCACAGCTTTCGGCACTGCGGCCCTGATGTTTTTGCTTCACTGCAATTTGTTTCTGATCTCCAGTCAAGTCCTTACAACGCTGGGATCCTCTAGAGAGTTTATACTTTGACCTCGTGACAATTAACACCAGAGGCCAAGAAAAGAAAAAAAAACTCGATAAGAGAGAAACTCGATTGGTGGGAGGTGCAGGGTGGGAGGATGGGCGGGGGCCTATTACTAAAGTAAATGCGTTACTTGTGAAATTATTTCCCATCCAATAAAAAGAATGCAGTGTCTTTAAAGAGAGAGTTGCCAAAATGGAAAGAAAGTCTTCTTTCAAAGACTGCCAAGCCTGGCGATCCTCGGTGAGCTGTGTGTTCAGGAAAGGACACAAATTAGCCAGGCTGGGCAGCCGGCCTTGCGCAGGAGCCCTGGGACAGAACCTTTCACAGCTCTGTGTGGTTATGAAAGTGTGGGCCAGCCCGCTGTGTCCTCTGCATGGAGGCTCCGTCCAGGCCCTGCCACTGCCCACCCGACAGGGCAGACCCAAGTGCTGGCCAGAGCTGCGGTCCGGGGTCCCCAGCCACCAGGCTACCACGGGTGACGGGAGGACATGGGCAGTGTGGGAGGCCATCTGTCTCACTTCTCAGACAAGGCACGAGGTGGGTGGGGCATGGAGCTGGATACTAGAAAAGGCTGGGTGCTGCCTAAGGTGCCCCCCGGAGGCAAGGATCCTGACCCCACAGCCTTCCGAATGGCCTTCCAGCCCTGCTGAGCACAGGCACCTGTGTCCCTGGGGACCCACCAGCTGTGTGGACTCAGGAGCAAAGGCACCGACGACACACGATCAGTGCCCAGCCTGGAAGCAGGAATGTACCCTCAGAGCCACCCAAACCAGGAGCCTCTCAGAGGACAGGGCAGGGCATGGGCCCCAAAACAAGGGGCACGAGAGGGCCAAGCCAGAGTCACAGCTCCCAGGTGGGACAACGCTTCATTTAAATCTGTTCTTTCTTTCAATGCTTTACCCTCATTCCAAAGACAGTCTGTGTTTGGAGCTTGGCCTGGGTTTGAAGGAAGGGGCCAGTGCCATCTGTGGGCACCAATGGGGTGATGTGCACATGGCTGGCTGTGAGAGCGGCCCTTCTCCCAGGAGACAGCAGTGGAGGAGGCTCCGGGGCCATGGGCTGTTTGTTGTTAGCCACTGATCCCCGTAGCAAACAAGGAAGAGCACAAATAGGGCAGGTGCCACCCACATGTCGGCACGTGTGCAAACACGGAAGAGCCAGCCAGCAGGGAGGCAGGTTTCAAAAAGAATTTCCAGTTAAAACAAAATGGTCAAAATTATGTTCTTACTTCCGAAATTTATCGGAAAGCAAGATTATTACTATCCTGAGCAGCTAACTGTTTGGGCTTCCTTAGAAAATAAAACATCCCTCGATAGAGGATGCCTGCCGACATCCATGGGCGCCGGCACACATGGCTGAGGCCTGTGGAGGGCCCCATTGCCCCGACGTGAGGGAGGGGAAGGGGGCCATCTGCACACTCTGTGGGGACAGAGGCTACTATGAGAGCTGAGGAGAGAAAGTTAATCATGTTTGGGAATCAAGGCAAGCCAGCTATGGAAGTAGAATTGAGACAGCTGAGCTACTCAAGCAATGAGAGCAGGACAAGTATCTTTTGGCAAGGGAACAGCATGTGCAGACACCTAGAGAGGAACAGGGTCACTGTCCCCAGCCTGGGATGGGGAGCAGGTGGGAGCTGGAGAGAGGAGGGTGCTATGGAGAGGATCAGGTCTGCAGAGCAAGTGGGCACTGGACCACAGACCATTCTCCAGACCACTACACCTATCAAGGATGCCATATTTTTTCATTTTTCTGTTGTGGTAAAATATACATGACATAAAACTTACCCTCTTAACCATTATTAAGTGTACAGTCCAGTAGCGCCAAGCACATGCAAAGCGTTGGGCCGCTGTCACCACCAGCCATCTCCAGAACTCATTTCATTTTGCAAAACTGAAACTCTGTATCCATTAAACAATAACTCCCCTTTCCCTTTCTTCTCTGCCCCAGGCACCCACCATTCTATTTTCTGCCTCTATGAGTTTGGCTATTCTTGGTACATCATGGAAGCAGAATCATGCAGTATTTGTCTCTTATGACTGGCTTATTTCACTCAGCATATATCCTCACGGTTCATCCAAGTTGTAGCACGTGTCAGCATTTCCTTCCTTTTCGAGGCTGAATCATATTCCACTGTATGTACAGGCCGCATTTTCTTCATCCATTCATCTGTCGATGGACACATAGGCTGTTTCCACCTTCTGGCTATCATGAGTAGTGATGCTATGCACATGGGTGTGCATATACCTTTTTGAGATCCTACTTTCACTTCTTTTGGGTCCATATCAGAAATGGACTTGCTGGATCACAGGGTAATTCTATTTTTAATTTCTACGGAAGCTCCCTACTCTTTTCGATAGCAGCTGTGCCATTTTACATTCACACCACGTGCAGGGTTTCAATTTCTCCACATCCTCTCCAATACTTGTTATAAGGATTAGACTTTTGAAGAGAAAAGCCCTGCTGGATTTTTAAACATCCGCTGTGGATGAGGGAGTTCCTCATACTCCTTAGTTCACGGCTGGTGCAAGGACCCTTTTGCTGCGATTTTTAAATTCCGTTGTGTCCCATACATCACTCTCATTCCCTTCTCCTTCAAAGGCAGTGTCTTTATGATGCATTTCTTCTTATTTGAATGCGTTCTTACAAAGTGTGTTTTATGGTCTTGTGTGCATGTATTTTTGATTGATGTAAACGATTGTGTATTTCATCTTGTTTGTTGCCTATTTTTTTTAGCCAAGTGCTATGTTTTTAAGACTGTCCCAGTCTCTATGTGCATGCCGAGTCCTTCGCAGGACACGTTTTCCATGGTCCGAACACACCATTTTCCACTCATCCAGGCCTCAAAGGCCAGCATCCAGGATGCACCAAGTTCATATACCCCACAGAACACCGTGATGAACATCCTCACACACATCACCTCCAGGACCTGCCTGAGGATGTCCACAGAGCCCACTGCTGGTGGTCTTGCATTTGATTTGGTTAATGGGCCAGGTCCCTCTGCGCAGCCACCAGCAGCACACAAGGCCTCCCATCAGTGATCCAACAAGGAGGAAGCTGGGGTGGGGGTAAGCCTGATGGAAAGCTGAGCTTGCAAACCAGACTAGAATTTAGACTTTGGCTTCTAAAGACTAGAGCCATTGAAGGATTTTTAACCAACTCCATAAACAAGGTAAATAATGGCACCTTTTATATTCCAAGTAATCCTTAGGCAAGGCCTTTCTTCTTGTCACTCTCCTACCCAAGCTACTGCTGATGACTGTGATTCCCACAAAAGGGCAACACTCTGAGATGAGAGGCTCTGCCCCACACTCCCACCCCACCCACTCACACTTGGCCACTTATGCAACCTTTTAAACATGTATGTCAAAAGCAATTTTCTAATAAGAATCAAGAGTAGAAACAGGGATTAGAGCTAGCCATACTTGGGTGACATTTCAGTTCATGTCATGTCAACCATGCCCACATAACTGAGTGTACACCTAAAACCATAGGATGAGTGAGAACTTAACCGAGAATGAAGACGGGATCAGTGAAGAGGATGAGGGGTGTGTTCCAGAAGAGGTAAAGTCTCCTGAGCTAGACACTACAGTCAGAACCACCATAAAACAGGAGGTCAGAGGGCCACCCTCCCTGGGGCCCCTTCTGCACAGAACATAAAAGGGGGCCTTGCAGGGCAGAGGATACAGCCACACAACGGAGATGCCCAAGACAGTGGGACCCACCTGGGCCACACAGCATGAGGATTAGGAGCAAACAAATTATCAAGTAGCAGTCGGGATCCTTTGCTTACTCACCTGGCTCTCTACACCTCTTTGTCTCTAAAATGAAGACAGCAGTCGTCTCTGTTTCTTCTGTTCTGAGGATTCGTAAGCTCCTTGTGCCAGACACTGCTCCAGGTATGAGGAGGTTCAGTAATGAGCAACCCAGACCAGGTTTCCATCATAAGGAAGCCTGTACCCAAGACAGGGGAGACAGCAATAACAATTGTTAGGCCCCCACATCTCAGCTATGGAAGTTCAGATGTTCACTGGGACTCTCCACGCCTTACAATCTAGGTAATATTGTATACTACCTCTATCCTATGTCCTGTGGAAGGAAGCCAGTTGTCTCCCAAGACTTTCTGAAAATATATCCCTTAGAACTTCTCAAGGTTGTTCTGTCTCCTTCCTGCCTGCCCTGAATTCTTCTTCTCTACTTAATATACTGGTCAAATATTTCCTTGATTCACACACACATGCACACATGCACACATACACACATGGCAGTGACAGATTTCACTGAGAACCTTGGAGCTATGGTGGGACTTATAGAGAGTCAAGGCAAAGCTTTTCCTTTGGGTCATGTTTGCAATATTTCTTCTGCCACTGGCTATGTTGCTCAGTCCTTTCCATTTGTGTCCTCTAGTTCTCTCCTTTCTACTTTCCTTCAACCCTCATGGAGGTGATATTGCTACTCCAATGGGTCCAGAAGGTGTAACCCCCCCTCCCCCACTGCAGGGGGTGTGGAGGGCAGAGCATCGAGCCAAAACAGATTATTCTCAAGCCTTGCCTGGTTTTGGACTTGCTTGGAACCCTTCACCCCTTTTTCTTCCCTATTTCTTCCTTTTGGAATGGGATTGTCTGTCCTAGGCCTGCCCCACCACGCACATTGGAAGCTCATAACTTGTTTGGTTTCATAGGCTCCCAGCTGGAGGGAAATGTGCCTCAGGAGCCATCGTACCTGTAATCTCATTCACGTCTGATATTTAGATGAGACTTTGGATTTAAATTTCAAAGTCAATGTTGGAATGAGTTAAGATGTTTGAGGTCCTGGGATGGAATTAATGTATTTTGCACATGAGAACATGAAGATTGGGGGACCAGGAATGAAGTTTCGTGGACTGAATGTGACCCCCAAAATTTATCTGTAGAAATCCTACCCTGGAGTGTGATGGTTCTAGGACGTGGGGCCTTTGGGAGGTCATGAGGATCAGTGCCCTTGGCTTATTTCTGCCCATCCCTCTAATGAAACATCCCAGTGTTTGAGTAGAAGCCAGGGGCACAGAGTCTCATGACCTTAGGGCCCCAAGTGGCCCCTGCACTGGACTTAACAGATGGCTGTTCTGTCCTCACCTCTCTTGGACCTCCCCATAGCTCTGACACTGTGACCACACCTTCCTTAAAATGCTCAACTCTCTTGCCTTTTATGTCCAAAGCACCCAGTCACTCCCAGGCAAGGCCCCTGGAAGCTCAAGATCCTCCCCTTGCACATTAAACTTGGGGCATTTCTAGGATTGGCTTGGAGTCCCCTTTCTTTCCCCACTCTTGAGTGCCAAGGGTCAGCACGCCTTGTCTATGGGGGTCAGATGGCCAATCTTAAAGGGTCTTCTTGCAGCTGCCCACAATGGCAACATCAGATAGCCAATGTGCAAGCAAAGGAGAGTTCCAATAAAACTTTATTGACAAAAGCAGGTAGCATTTGCCGAGCATGGCTCCATACCTTCTTTGAGTACAGATCCATTCTCAAGGCTTCAAAATGACTCAGATTTATAGTTTCCACTCAGGCTTCTCCTCTGAGCTGCAGACCCATCCTTGCCTCCTTGGACACAGCTTCGCCAGGCTGACCTCGTGGCCTCCCACTGCCCACACGACTGTCTTGTGTGTTCCATCTCAGCAACGAGGCAGCCATCCTGGCAGGGAAGCCAGATGCCCAGGCCAGCCTGAACCCACGGCCCGCACCCCTGTGTTCGACTCCAGTGTGGATGCGCCCATTTACTAGCTAAGAGTTGCAGGAGGTTTGCTCTCCACTCCAACCTCACAGCACTTCCCAGGTGATGTCGCGTGCCCCGGAAAGCAGCTCAGCCCACGCGGCTGCAGAACCTAAGGGCATGTACCAGCTTCCCTGCAGAACACATGGTCCCTGGGTCTCAGAGCAGACTCCGACCAGCAGGGCAGGTCCCACCTCCTCCTTCTGGCTCCATCTCAGACCACGCTCCAGCACCCCCATCTACAGTGCCCTGTTCTCCCTGCTTTACTGAATTTATTCTCATCTTTCAAATCTCAAGTCAGATTTATTAAATTCCCCTTCATATGCTCTGAATATACCACACATCTCTTCTTCCATTGTATATTTATTGTTTTGATCAGGAGTCAAACAACTACATCCTGCAGTCTAAAGCCACCCTCCATCCCTTTCTGAAAATAAAGTTTTGTTGGAGTTCAGCCTGTCCTGCACTTACATGTGGTACAGATGCTTCTGCGCCCCCATGCAATGGCAGAGCTGGACGGTTACAACAGAGACCCGGAGGCCCACCAAGTCTCAAGTCTCTGCTGTCTGGCCCTGCACAGAAAACATGCGCCAGTCCCTGGTTTTGCTTATTTGGTAAGTCTGTCTGCCACACCGGACAGTAACTCAAGGAGGCTGGAGACCATGCATGTCCTTCACTGCAAGAGCTTCACCACCAGCAGCAGGGCCTGAACTCAGCACTGGCTGGCTGGATGCAGAATCAGATCTGCCACATCACCAGGTCTCGCGTCCCACCCTCGGCTGTCTCCTAAGCAAAGACCCAAAACATTCACTTCACACTCTTTTTCTCCCTAGCCTCTCTGGTAATGCCCGTTCACTCTGCTGGCTGTGATAGTTGAGGCTTGTTGACAACCCAGCACTCTTCTAAAGATGAAGGAGGCAGTAAATAAATTGTCTGAGCGCAGGAGCTGGTTGTCCAAGTGTGAGTACAGCAATCACATATGAAGTAAATATCACCTTTGCAGAACGACCACGCACATGATCACACACACGGTGGCACAGCCTGTGAGGGCATCTGGGCATTTTGCCTCATTTTACAGTAGAGAGAACTAGGCTCAGAGGGTGCTACAATTGGAAGGAGTCTACTCTCATCTGGCTGTGAAGGCTCTTTCCTTTTTAGCACAACGTTTCCAAAATGTGTATTTATGAGGCAAAACGGGGACCTGTGCTCAAATATGATTGGAATGGGGGGCATACGCCATAGCCCTCATGGAGGTTCTACAAGAAAGAAGTCTGCCTAACATTTCCAGTGTGTTTGGCCTCAGTACTTTTTCCCACCAAATACCCAGAACCCCTCTGCAGAGACTGGTGTTCTATAGAACGCACTTGGAGAAACACCTACCTTTAAGAATCCAAGTCCATACCTATTGCTGTGGCCCTGAGGAGAAGATTTGGGGGGAGAGGTGTCTCAGCCTTCCTTTCTATAAAATGCCTTCATCTCCCAAATCACCCCATTGCACCATTCTCTCAGCACAATTGAGTTAAACTCTTAAGAAAAAAGCAATTTCATTGTCTGAGCAAAGTAATTCCCCTATAATAGAAATGACAGAGATAATCCTTTTAAATGATTTTTGACGTTTAAAAGAAGAAGTTGCCTACTTACATGCAAGTTAATATCAGACTACACCTCATTCACCTGGGTGATGCCCCATGAACACCTCCTTCACCCTCCACGTCCATAAACAGGAATCAGTTTTGCAACATCTTCCTGAGATGCTGCTGACAGCCTCCCCCAGACTCTGTTGCACCGCAGTGAAACTCAGGTCATGACTCACACATGATATACTTTGTTCCTCACTCATTCATCTCTCATCCATCTTTATATCACCCCTGCCTCCTGCCAGTGTTCAAAGAATGCTCACTGAATGAAACTGAAAGCCTTTCGATTCTTATCTCACAGATCACTGGCCAACAAATATTTCTCAAAAACCTCCTATGTGCTCAACCCCACGCTAGGCCAGAGTCCAGGGGCTCACAACATATAGGGGGAAATAGGGGAGCCACGATGGTCCAGAGGGCGCTATGAGGAATGTCATCTCATCATCACTAATGAAAATGACAATTTTCTGAGAAATTGGGAGAGGTCTCACAGAGGAGACTGGAGCCCCTTACGGGGCCAGAGGAGCTCTGCTGGACACACTGAGGGCAGGGTGAGTAGGGCTGAAGGCAGGAGGGGCAGCGGGAATAGCTCGTGGAAGGGCAGATAGACCACCCTTGGATATCCGGACTTTGTCCTATGGGTAATGGAAGCCATGGAAGATTTTTAATCAAAGCAACATGACTAAGTCTATGTTTAGGACAAAACCCAATCTGGAGGAAGGATTGCAAGGGAGAAAACCTCTTTTTATTTGAAAAGGCACTGGAATGAGGCTGCAGTGTTCCTAAGCAAGTATTCTTGGATCTCCTATGAGACACATGCTGTCTAGGCAAAGCCAGAAGTCGGGGGTAAGGTGCTGCTGAACATGGTGACGGTGCCATCGCCTCTGAGACTGCAACCTTTCCCAACAGAATGAGGCAGAGAGCTGCGAGTCAAAAGGGACCTGCTCTTGCCCAGGCTTCATGTTCATTCTCCACAAGGAGTCAGGGCATGTGCCCAATGGTGGTGACACTGGCGAGGTCATGGTGATGACACTGGTGAGGTCACCATGGCGCCCACAGCAGCAGGAGGGTGCCCGTGCCGGGCGGCACTGCCCCGCCCTCATGGCCAGGGACAGGAGCCCTGCAGGATACTGGACAATACTGGGAAGGAAAAGGAGGGAATCCTCGACCTTGAGCCAGAGCCTGGCCGCAGACCACTGAACCCTGAGTGTCTTGACAGGTCTCAAGAAGAAAATAATTATTGGAAGCTGACAAGGCAGTGAGTGAAAACAAAAGATCCTATCTGGTAGGAAATAGGATAAAATAGAGAGAAATTTGTTTTGTTTGTGGAGATAAAATAAGCAACAGACCACTGAACTCAGGTCAGAAGTGCACAGCCGCCTGCCCCAGAACTGACGGCAGACACAGAAGGAAGTGTGTTGGAGGTAGGTACAAAGAAGAAGCTATTTTGAGGAAAATCATCTTACACCCAGTATGGCTCCTCTCTACTGGAAGGCGGCATCCTTGCAAGTAGACTGACCAGATCCCTCAACATGAGAAACATCCCAGGCAATGCTGGCGCATGTGAGAGCTCTCCAGTTTCTTTGCGCAGATTCCTCCTGGAAAGCAAGCAGGGGCCTGAATGATGCACTCTGGCCTCTTCCTGAGTGGATTCCCTCACCAAGTCAGTGCAGTTGCCAAGTTTCCACCTGGCTTTGTGCTGTGTGGACCCAGCTCTGGAGGTGGAAACCGCGATCAGAGGGACCTCTGGTAGAAGAGCAGCCTCACCCGGGACCTGAGCCATTTATAACACAGGTCAGCCTAATGGCTGCAAGGCCCTTGTGTTTGGAAAAAAACAAGCTTTGCGCCTGTGGGATTTCCATGTGCTTTGAAGTTACTGTTTATACAAAAGCATTTTTGCTAGCAGTAATTGACTGATGCTTCTTCAAAGTACTTCCCAATTACCCAGAGAGCTTGGAAACGTGACTTCAAGAAGAGACGTGTGGCCCCCGCATCTGGTTTGTGTCTAGGTAGTTTCAGAAGTGGCCTCCTCATTGGCTGTGTCCTTTCTAATTTCATCACACATGACCCTCTCCTGCATATGTCCGGAGGGCTTTCCCAACAGGGTCCATTACCATTGGGAGAGCCTTGAAAATTGAATGCTCTATTATTTGCTTCCTGGGCAGATATTGTTTCCAAAATGCAAAGCTGTCTTCACTCTGATAGAGGTGGTCTAGGCATGATCTTGGCCACTTTGAACATGAAGCCCAGTGGAGCATGCACAGTCTGACTTGTCGTATGGGGTGGACTCATGAGGCTGTCACATGAGGAAGTGATTGAGAGGATCAAAGCAATTATTCAAGCCAGTCTTGGCAAAAGACGCAGGTATTACAACAAAGGGTCATTTGAGGCTCACAGAGAAAGGTCATTGTCGTGGTAAGAGAGCTAGAAAGCTGACCTGCCACTTATTAGACATGTGTGAGCCCAACAGATTTTTAAAAATAATATATAGTAGCTTTATTGAGACATAATTCATGTACCATACTATTTACTCATCTAAAATGCAGAATTCAATGATTTTAGTATATTCGTAGAGGTGTCCAATCAGCACCACAATCAATTTTCAAATAGTTTCACCATCCCTAAAGAAAACTCGACCTGGTTTGGTGGTTCACACCTATAACCCCAGCATTTTAGGAGGTCAAGATGCACAGATCACTTGAGTCTAGGAGTTTGAAACCAGCCTGAGCAACACAGCAAAACCATGTCTTTACAAAAAATTAGCCAGACATGGTGATAGGTGCCTGTAGTTCCAGCTACTCTGGAGGCTGAGGTGAGAGGATCTATTGAGACCCGGAGGCAGAGGTTGCAGTGAGCTGCGATCACACCACTGCATTCCAGCCTGGGCAACAGAGAGAGACCCTGTCTCAAAAAAAAAAAATGTTTTAAGAAAGAAAAACCTGTACCCGTAAGCAGTTACTTCCTATTTACAACCAACCACCCCAACCCTAGGCAACCACTAATCTTCTTTCTGTCTCTGTAGATTCCAGGCATATTTCAATATGCCTGAGCCTCAGTTTCCCCATATGTAAAAGACAGGGAACTGGAATGTGTGGATGCTAAAGAAGCCCTCTGAAGCCTCTATTCCTTTAACACCCCTAAGACCTATTATCATGTAATAACCAGTTTTTCATGTGATCTCGCAAAATCAGGCTGTGGTGCTGGCCCTGGCTTGGATTATGTTATTCGTTTAGTTGAAAGAGTGTAAGATTTGCTTGAGAAATCGAGGAACACATCACATCCCATTTCACTGATAGTCACAGGCTCCACTCTGCCACAGACCTCCCTCTGGAGAGTGGAGTCCCTGCGAGGGAGCCTCAACACAGATCACAGAGCACAGTAAGAGGATCGCTTACCAAGGCTCCAGGTGAAGAGCACTGGTCACACTCTCTAAAGAAAAAAAAATAGACTCTTTTAGAGGTAGGACAGCACCTGTTCTGGAACACTTGGTCACCATCCACTCCCAGCCTAAGGGAAAGCTCCAAGTGGAAGCAGTAGATTGGGAGGTGATTTTGTTAAATTATTTTAAAGTGAACAATTAGGTGGCATTTAGTACACATGGTACAACCACCACCTCTCTCTAGATCCAAAACATTTCCATTACTTCAAGGTAAAACCCCTTACCCATTAAGCAGTTTCTCCTTATTTCCCCTTCCTCTCAGCCTCTGAAAGCCACCAATGTGAGCTCTGTCTCTATGGATTTGTCTATTTCATATAAATGGGATCGTGTATTACTTATCATGTCTGGCTTCTTTCCCTTAGCATAATGTTTTCAAGGCGCATCCACATTGTATTGTGTATCTGTATTTTTTTCCTTTTTGTGGTTGAATAAAATTTCATTGGATAAAAATGCCACAATTTGTTTATCCATTCTTCTGTTGGTAGGCGGACTTGGGTGGTTTTCACCTTTTGGCTTATGTGAATAATGCTACTATGAAAATGCATGTTACACATACTTGTTTCTGTACCTGTTTTCAATTCTTTGGGGTATATACTAAGAAGTGAAATTGTGGGGTCAGACAGTAATTCTATGTTTAACTTTTTGAAGAACCACCACACTGTTTTCCACAGAGGTTGAATCATTTTTACATCCCCACCAGAATTGTCTTTTGTTGTTGAGTTATAAGAGTTCTTTACGGATCCTGGATACCAGATGCTTATCAGATGTATGATTTCTAAATATTTCTCCTATTTCATAGGTTGTCTTTTCACATCAAAGGATAATGTCCTTTGATGCACATTTTTTAATACATACAAGGCCCAGTTTATCTAGTTTTTCTTTTTTGTACATGCTTTTTGTGTCATATCTAAAAATCCATTGTCAAATCTAAGATCATGAAGCTGTATCCCTATGTATCCTTCTAGGAATTCTATGAGTTTAGTTCTTATATTGAGGCCATTGATCCATTTTGAGTTAATTTTGTATATGAGGTGAAGAAGGGGTCCAACTTCTTTCTTTTGCATGTGGATAGCCAGTTGACTAAGGGGTCCAACTTCATTCTTCTGCATGTGGATAGTCAGTTGACCTAGCACCACTTGTTAAAGAGACTATTCTTTCCCCATTGAAAGTCTTGGCACCCTTGTTAACACTCAATTGACCACAAATGGTTTGTTTCCGGGCTCTCAATTCTATTTCCTTGATCAACAAATCTATCCTTATGCGAGTACCACATTGTTTTGGTTACTGCAGTTTGTAGCACTTTTCAAATGGAGATGTGTGAGTTCTCCAACTTTGCTCTTCTTTTTCAGGATTGCTTTGGCTGTTTGGGGCTCACTGAAAATCCATATGAATTTGAGGGTCAACTTCTCCATTTCTTCACAAATGTTGTTAAAATCTTAATAGTGATTGCATTGAATCTGTAGTTTTCTTTAGGTAGAATTGACGTCTTAACAATATTGTCTTCCAATCCATGAATATGGATTTCTTTTCCATTTATTTAGATCTTCTCTTTAATTTCTTTCAGCAATGTTTTGTAGTTTTCAGTGTACAAGTATTTCACTTACTTAGTTAAATTTACTCCTAGGTATTTTACCTTTTGGATGCTATTGTAAATGGATTTTTAAAATTTCCTTTTCCCCTTCCCGAGTCCAAGTGATCTCATTGTTCAGTTCCCACCTATGAGTGAGAACATGTGGTGTTTTGTTTTCTCTTCTTGTGATAGTTTGCTAAGAATGATGGTTTCCAGCTGCATCCATGTCCCTACAAAGGACGCAAACTCATCCTTTTTTATGGCTGCATAGTATTCCATGGGGGGAGGAGGGAGGGATTGCATTGGGGAGTTATACATGATATAAATGATGAATTGATGGGTGCTGACGAGTTGATGGGTGCAGCACACCAACATGGCATAAGTATACATATGTAACAAACCTGCACGTTATGCACATGTACCCTAGAACTTAAAGTATAATAATAAAAAAAAAAAATAAATAAATAAAATAAAATAAAATAAAATTTCCTTTTCATATTTTTCATTGGGGGAGTACAGAAACACAACTGCTTTTTGTGTGGTAATTTTATACCCTGCAAATTTGTTGAATTCACTTATTAGATCTAGTAGCTTTCTTAAGAAGTCTTTGGTATTTTCTACATATGTATTCTATATGTAGAATATAGACTATATTCTATATATACATTCTATATGTAGAAAATACATGTATATGTATATGTAGAAAATACCTCTCTGTGACAATAGACATAGTTTTCCTTTTCCAATGTGGACATCTTTTTTTCTTGCTTGATTGCTGTGCCTAGAATTGTCAATACAATATTGAATAACAGTGGTGAAAGTGGGCATCCTTGTATGGTTCTTGAGTAGGAAAGTTTTTTCCGTCTTTCACCATTGATGTGATGTTACCTGTGGGTGTTTCATAAATGCTCTTTATATTATTTAGGCAGTTTCTTTATATTCCTACTTTAATGAGAATTTTTATTATGAAGGGTGTTAGGTTGTGTCACATGCACTTTCTGCTTCAGTTGTGACAATATTGTGCATTTTCCTCTTTGTTCTAATTATGTGGTATAGTACATTGATCGATTTTACTACGTTGAACTACTTTTGCATTTTTGGAATAGATCCCACTTGATCATCGTGTATAATCCTTTTAGTATGCTGTTAGATTCATTTTACTTGTATTTTGTTGTATTTTGTTTAGGATATCTGCATTTCTATTCAAAAGGGACGTTGGTCTGTACTTTTCTCGTGATGTTTTTGTCTGGGTTTGGTATAAGAAATATGCTAGCATTATAGAATCAGTTAATAAATGTTTCATCTCTCATATTTTAGAGGAGTTTGAGAAAGATTGGTGTTCTTCTTTAAATGCTTGCTAAAATTCACCAATAAAACCATCTGACCCTGGACTTTCCTTTGGTGGAAAATTTTCTTACTACTGATTCAATTGTTATACTTGTTTATAGGTATCTTAAGATTTTCTACTTCTTCTTGAATCAGTTTTGATTATTTGTATGTTTTTAGGAATTTGTCCAATTCACTTAGGTCATCTAATTGGTTGGCATACAATCATTCATAGTATGCTCTTATAATCCTTTTTATTTCGCAAGATCAGTAGTAAAGTCCCCATTTTCATTTCTAATTTTAGTTATTTGTATCTTCTCCCTTTTTGTACATCTAGCTATTAGTTTGCCAATTTTGTTGATCTTTTCAAAGAACCAACTCTTGGTGTTGTTAAGTCTTTCTGTTGGTTTCTATTGTCTATTGTATTTGGTTTTGATCTAATCTCTACTATATCATTTTTCTGGCTAGCCTTGGGTTTAGTCTGCTCTTCTTTTTCTAGTACCTTTAAGTATAAAGTTAGGTTATTAATTTGATATCTTTCTTCTTTTTTAATGTATGCATTCAGGATTACAAATTTCCCTCTGATCTTTACGGCATACTACAAGTTTTGGTATGTTACATTTTCATTTTTATTCATCTCAAAGTATCTTTTAATTTTCCTTATGATTTGTTCTTTCACCCCCTGGTTGTTTAAGACTGTGCTTAATTTCCACATATTTGTGAATTTTTCAGATTTGGCCTCTGATAGTGATTTCTAGTTTTATCCTATTGTGTTTGGAAAGGATACTTTGTATGACTTCATTTTCTTGTTTTGTTTTGTTTTGTTTTTTTGCGATGAAGTCTCACTCTGTCACCAGGCTGGAGTGCAGTGGCACGATCTCAGTTCACTGCAACCTCCACCTCCTGGGTTCAAGCGATTCTCCTGCCTCAGCCCCCTGAGTAGTTGGGACTACAGGTACTTGCCACCATGTCCAGCTAATTTTATTTTTTTTAGTAGAGATGGAGTTTCACCATGTTGGCCAGGATGGTCTCAATCTCCTGACCTCATGATCCACCACCTGCCTCTGCCTCCCAAAGTGCTGGGATTACAAGTGTGAGCTACCATGCCTGGCTGACTTCAGTATTTTTAAATTTACTGAGAATGGTTTTATGGCCTATTCAAGAGCATGCTGCGTGTGCACTTGAGAAGAATGAGTATTCTGCTATGGTTTGACAGAGTATTCCGTATATGTCTCTTAGGTCTACTTGGTTTATAGTTATTCAAGCCCTCTACTTCCTTGTTGATCTTCTGTCTAGATATTCTATTCATTACTTAAAGAGGGATATTGAGGTCTTCAACTATTGTTGTGAACTGTCTCTTTCTCCCTTCATTTCTATCAATGTAATTTGGGGCTCTAATCTGATACATATATGTTTATAATTGTTACTTCATGATGAATTGACTATTTTATCAATATATAATGTCCTTCTTTGTTTTTGGATGAAAGTTTATTTTGTCTGATACTACCCTTGCTTTCTTTTGGTTACTGTTTGCATAGAGTAGCTTTTCCATCTTTTCACTTTCAATTCATTGTGTCTTTGGATCTTTGGATCTGAAGTGAGTGTCTCATAGACAGCAAGTTTTTTTAACCAATTTTGTCAATACCTGCCTTTTGAAATGAAAAGTGTAATCCATCTACTTTTTATGTAATTGAATGTAGAGAAGGAAGGACTTACTAATAAGGAACTACTTACTCCTGACATTTTGCTATTGTTTTCTCTATGCCTTTTTTGTCTCTCATTTCCCCCATTATTATCTTCTTTTATATGTAATTTCTGTAGTAAACCATTTTGATCCCCTTCTCATTTTCTTTTATGTATATTGTTTAGATTTTTTGTTACAATAGAAAATATAATTAACATCTAAATGAAATATAATTTAGTTTTAATTTAATTTATAGCAACTTAACTTCAATAGCACGTAAAAATTCTGCTCATGTACAGCTCAACTGCTGCCCATTTATGTTGTTGTTGTCACAAATTACATTTGTATATATTGTATGCCCACTAGTACATATTTATAATTATTTTATGCACTTGTCTGTTAAATCATGTAAGGAATTAAAAGTGGAATTGAAAACCTAAAATATAATTATACTGGTTTTTATATTTGCCTGTGTAGTTACCTTTCCTGGAGATATTTATTTCTTCACATGGTTTCAAGTCACTGACTACTGTTTTATCATTTCACTCGCTTTAGCATTTCCTATAAGACAGGTCTATTGGTGGCAAACTCCCTCAGCTTTTGTTTATCTGGGAATGTCTTAATCTCTCCCTCATTTTTGAAAGATAATTTTGCCAAATACAGAATTCTTGGTTGACAGTCTTTTTCTTTCATTTGACTTTAAATGTAATCCCCCTGCTTTTTGCCCTTCATAGTTCTGGTGAGCAACTAGAAGTCTACTAGTAATCTTACTGGGGATCTCTTCTATTTGACAAATCACTCCCTCCTTCTATTTTCAAGGTTTTTTTTTTTTTTTTTTTTTTTTTTTGGCTTTCAACAATTATATACCATGTCTAATGTGGATCTCTTCAAATATATCTTATTTGGAATGTGTTGTACTTCTTGGATTTGTAGATTCGTATCTTTTATCCAATTTGGGACAAGTCCAGCCCTTCTTTCTTCAAATATTCTTGCTGCCCTCTTCTTTCTCGGTCTTTTCTTCTTCTTGGATGCCCATAATCCATATGTTGGTTTGCTTAACGGTGTTCTACAAGTCCCTTAGGTTCTATTCACTTTTCTTCATTCTTTTTCTTTCTATTCCATTTATAATCTACACAATCTAAATTGTCCCTTCTTCAAGTTCGCTGACTTCCTTATGTCTGGTCAAATATACTGTAGAGATCCTCCAGTAAATTTTCTTTTTTTAAGATGGAGTCTCACTGCGATGCCCAGGCTAGAGTGCAATAGTGTGATCTTGGCCCACTGCAACCTCTGCCCCCTGGGTTCAAGCGATTCTCCTGCCCCAGTCTCCCAAGTAGCTTGGACTATACTGGTTTTTATATTTGCCTATGTAGTTGCATGCCACCATGCCTGGCTAATTTTGTATTTTTAGTGAGACAGGGTTTCACCATATTGGCCAGGCTGTTCTCGAACTCCTGACCTCAGGTGATCTGCCCACCTTGGTCTCCCAAAATGCTGGGATTACAGGCTTGAGCCACCATGACTGACCCAGTAAATTTTTCATTTCAATTATTATCCTTTTCACCTCCAGAATTTCTATTTGGTTCCCTTTTGTAATTCCTATGCCTTTATTGATATTCTCATTTTGTTCATTCAGCATTGTTCTGGTTTCCATTAGTTCTTTATTTATGGTCCCCTTTAGCTCTTTCACTGTATTTAAGACAGATGACTTAACTGTCTTTCTAATAACTCCAGTGGCTTGACTTCCTCAGAGATGGTTTCTGTCCATTTATTTTATTCATTTGAATGGGCCACATTTAACTATTTCTGTTTATGTGTAACCTTTTGGTTAAAAACTGGAAATTTTATTTAATTATGTGGCAACTCTAGAAATCAAATTATTCTTCTTCTCTAGGGTTTGCTCTTTATTGATTGACGGCTGCAATAATCTGTAGTCTATTTGTGCACTGAGTTTGTCAAACTATCTCGTTTCAAAGACTGTATTTCTTGTCATGTGTGGTCAATGAAGGCTCTGTTTCTTTAGCTTATTTTCATCCAGTATTTTGATAGAGATTTCCTTGAATGCCCATAACTGAAAAATTTAAAACAAACAAAAGATCTCTCCTTATCTTTGCAAACTGACTGTACTGGGTCATTCTTTCAACATTTAACTGATATGTTTACAACTCTGCCTTAGCCTTCATTTTCTGCTGGAACTGAACCTACAGATCAGCCAGAAGTGAAACATTTAAATCTTTAAAACTTGAGTCTTTTCAGTGCATGTGTCCTGCCCTGGGTGTACATGTTGCTTTCTAAATTCCCCAGTATACATGGGTACTTCTGAATGCTCTTAATTTCGTGAAGAAACTCTATCTTTCACTCTCAGGGAAACTTAAATGTTCAATTGCATGTCTCAACTATAATCTTTTGCCCAGGATATTATGGATTATTTGTTTGCCATTCAGTGCTTTTGGGCAATGGCCACTGCTTTTCTACCCTAAATCATTTCTGAGTGAACAAAAACAGAGATAAACATCTTGTGTCAGTCCTTCAGGTAGCCCCTAAACAGGTGAGAATAGGCAAATACAAAAGTTTGCAAATAAGATCCTAGAGTCAGAGACCAGAATTCCACCCTGGAAATGCAAGCTGACTTCCTCAAAACTGCTGCCAAGCTGGAAAAGGGGTGGGGTAAGAGCAAATAAAAATGCCACAAAGTTTTCCTCCCATTTTTTTAAAGTTGTTTTTTCCTTGATTCAGCATTCTTTTGGTTACTGTAAACCTTTGACTGTTTTCCAGAGTTCTCACAGTTTCTGCTTGTTTTTGACATTTCTGTGGCGGGGCAGGAGCTGCCTATGCTTCCTCTGCCATTTTGCTAACCTACCCTGCTGAGAGGGGATTTTTCAGAAGAGTTTTTGTTTTAATGGGGAGGAAGGGGTTCTATGATATTCGTGCTCCTCAAGACACACGTACCTCAAGCCAAATGAGGGCACTTCACAGGCCCTGTGGCACCATGAAAGGCCTGTCAGAGAGGTCTTGGGGAATTGGACAGTAGTGACTACCTCTTGTTGAAAAGAGTCTAACCATGATAGGTTACCTAAGCTGTCGTGATGGCAGAGCAAGAAGAACAGTCTAGAGCAGGAGTTGCACTTCTACCGACAGGGCAAGTAACAGCCCATATCTCCATAAGCAGCATTCCACAGTGCTGCTATTAGAGCAAAAGCTGAGAGTTGGTTGAAGTGGTCAGGTAGACCATGCAAGTGTCTCCTTCTGCAATGGGTGAGGAAAAGGCAGCTTCTGAGCCCCTAAGGAGGTAACAACATCAAATAATAACTGCGCTAGATAAATGAGACCTTCCTGCCCCCTACTCTCCTCATTCCCAGCCTCTAACTCCAGTGTAGAAGGAAAGGGTGAAGAAATGTTCTCTTTTCCAGTGCCGGGTCCCCAGGCTAGATCAGGACTGAGATGGGGTCAGGGAGGGGAGACACTTTCAATTAGATGAAAGATCAAAGTTAGGATTTAATTCAGGCTTGACTTTGAATAGTTAAAAGTAAATAGGAAAACTATGATTTCTGCCTGAGAGCTCCTCAAGAGCAATGAAGAAAACATCGATTAATTAAAATTGGATTGTTTCCTGCTTTGCACTTTCCTAAGTTCATTCAATATATGGGTGACACACACAACTGGAATGTGAGTGGGAAAAAGGGAGGGCAGAGAGAAGCAGGAAGTAATCTGTTGCTTCACATTACAAATCAGAAAAATTGGGGCAAGAATTCAATGAAAATTTTAGCATGTTATACAGGTGCATTTAAAAACTTAGCGTGGAAATGGGTTCTCATGACACTGACTTCCCTGCTGTGTTATGGTAAGTGAGAAGGATGGATGTGAGCATGGGTCCACAGCTTCTCTCCAGAGACGGCCCCTCCTCACTCTCAGGCCAGGACTCCTGGGGGTCTGCTGCTGGAATCCCAGTGAAGGCATGCCCCACCAGGAGCCTGTGTGGGAAACCATGTGCTCCTCAGTGGTTTCTTTAAACTTGGTGCCAGGGAAGCTTCAGCAAGTTGAACATCCAAGCTGTGCTCTGAGTATGTGAGACATCCCAACTCCAATATCCACCACAAAATTAAGAAAGGAGAGGAGAGGAAAGGAAGCTGGAAGTCCTCTGAGTACTAGTAGCTACCAATCCCATCTGGACACAGGGGCTGTGGGGTGGCCTCTGTGGGAGCCACTCTTGTCTTCATAACTAAAGGGATGCCCAGCAGCATCTGCTCATCTTCTTCCCAAATGGACCCTGTTTAGGTTAGTCTTGCTGAACACTTAGGTTTATGTCTTCCTGGTAATAAAACTGAAATAATGTATTTTCTTGGCTGCTCCATAAAATGTTCTATGAATTTATTCTAGAGGAGAAAAGGAAGAAGGAGGAATAAATGTGGCACTGGCCTTTTGATTGTGGTTTTTATTTCCATAAAGCTTAGATCACAAGAATGCATGAGATATTTACACAAATCTTTCCACAATTCCTGTGGCCTGTGGGGGCATAGCATTTGTATGACTTCACCACCGTGGCTGGCGTGTGCTCTCTCAGCAACTTTGCTGGAGACAGGGAGCAGCCCCCACCAGGGCCTGTAGTTCCGGGGCAGAGCAGTCAAGGTTTGTGTGTACCTTATTTATTCTTCCTTCTATGCCTTTTCTGTAGCAAATTCAACTTTGAAAAGTGGTCTGGGCTTTTCTCTATCATAATACGGTGAGTTTTCTTATCGTTAAGTACTCACTCCTTCTTAGATCATTTCCTTGGGGATGATAAAGCCAGAGGATGATAACTGAGAAAAACCAGACTTCATTCACCTTTGCCATGAAAAGACTCAAGGGCTGATCCATCCCAGATGAGAGAAGCATGGAAAAAGGCAGCTGTGAGGCAACCAGACCCGTCACACAAGCTTCTCAAGTGATTCAGATTTCTGTGGCTGCAACAGGTTCTCCAGCCGATGAGGGATGAAGCATCCTGGGAGTCTCGGGCTGCGTAAGGCTAGACTCCAAGCTTCACAAACGCACAGGGTGCACAGCAGGGCCAGGTGGGCAGCCGCTGCAGGAGGATTACCTGCAGGAAGGCTTCAGACGCCAGCTGTACACACCAACATAAAGAAGCAGCAGTGTGTGCGGGTGATGGTTTCCAAGCCACCTGATGTGGAGCACAAATGACTCATCCCCTGTCCAGACACCACCCCGGCTTTTCTCACATTAGTCATCTTATTTCTTATTTCTCTGACTTTGCACTACTGCCCACTAAGAATGTTGGTATCATGATCATCACTTTAAATAATGGGGGACAGGATTGGCGTGGAGGTTTGGGAATACACAGACCTCCTATGGCCATGGCCATTTGGCCACAAGAGCCCCTTCTGCACCCTCCTCCACTATCTGTGAGAGGCAGTGCCCTTTGGGAGGAAGAGTATAAAATTTAGCTGAGGAGACTGGCATTTAAGTCCTTGTCTTCACAACTTCTTAGGCGAGACACGTGGTCAGCCTGCCTAGCCTCTCTGCCTCCTTTGTGTTGCCTGTATAGTGGAGACAACCACATCTACCTTGCCGAGCTTACTGAGGATGGAATGCAGCTGCACTAGGGCGATGTCTGGGGCACAAGAGGTGTCTCAGTAAATGAAACCTGAATAAAGCTCCTGGTCTGAGCTGAGAATAAGCATCATGTAATTCAGGTTTTAATTATCTTGATTCACCTAACATCTGCAGTGGGCAGGAAGCAACCAGCAGCCTGGCTGCCCCAGAGACTGAGTGGGGCTCCTCCCACCCAAGAAACAGGAGAAGACTTTATCCACAGTAGGGAAATCTCAAGGCACCCAAGGGAAATTGTCCAGTGATTTACATGTGACCGTGCGGGCTTCTCAGGTGGCAGGAGGAAGATCCAGTATCCACACTGGAAGTGGGGTGCCCATGAGAGGAGCCCTCGGGGTCCCAGCAGGAGCGTGAGTATGCCATGTGCTCACATCTGCTCATCCATCTCCAAGGTCCTTTCACTATGTCCATCCCTTATGAGGTTTTCTGGGAAATTTAACTTGTTTTCATGCAGGTTTAACAAGAAGCAATATAGCTTTTATTACATACAAATCAAATAGCCTAAAGGAAAAGCTTCAATTCCATTGTAGTATTTAAATGTGACCCTGTAGGCTGCATTCCCTCTGGGAATGCTGGACCCTAGATCATGGCCAAGCATGTTCAGAAGCCAGCAGCCCGCAGCACCCTCACGGACCCAGCCCATCTTCCCTCACTGACCTCAAACCACTCGGCTGTCTCCTTGAATGAACAATAAAATGCCTGGCTGCAACACCAGGCACAGCCAGCAGTTTCATTCCATACCATATAGCACTTTTGACATCAAGACTAGCAGATTTTAAGAGTCAAAACCTTTATAAACTTCAGAAATCTTCATAGTGGTTTTTAACTTAAGCAGGAAGTAGAAAAGATGAGAAAATTCCCCCAGAGAGGTTAAAAAAAAAAAAAAAAAAAAAAAAGCCTGCTATTCTTTTAGAAGGCAAAGCATCTGAAATCTCGTGATAGGAACATAACACCTCATGCAGATCTATGTGAGGAACCCCTTCTCTGTGGAGCTCAACATTGTGTCTGGGAATGGACTTTTTATTAATTCTTTATATACTACAACCAGATCAGACACAACTCCTCATGGACTGTGATTCTAACAGTGTTTGAAGCTAATATAGAAATGATTTAAGCAATATCATTTCACAAACCAGGTAAAAACACAAATAGTAGCACATAAAAATCCTCTGAACATTTCCTTGCAACCTACAGCCACGGCAGGGCATAGGAAGTGGTCCCAGGTGTGAACGCAGACAGAAGGACTCACCCAGCTTTTCCTGGGAGCAGCCGGGCACCCACAAAGGCAGGGCTGGGAGTCATAGCAGAGACACTGGGGAAGAAGGATACATCTCACTGAGGCCTGTGAGCATGATGATTTGGGAACACCCAGAGGAGTGACTGGTTTTCCTCTTTTTTAACCACAGCTGTAGCACACGCTATATTTTTGCCTTAGTATCAATATACAATAAGATAGGTCTTTGGAAATAACACCACACATCTACAACCATCTGATCTGACAAAAGCAAGCAACGGGGAAAGGATCTCCTGTTCAATAAATGATGCTGGGAAAACCGGCTAGCCATATTCAGAAAACTGAAACTGGACCGCTTCCTTACATCTTATACAAAAATTAATTCAAGATGGGTTAAAGACTTAAATGCAAAACCCAAAACCATAAAAACCCTTGAAGAAAACCTAGGCAATACCATTCAGGACATAGGCATGGGCAAAGACTTCATGACAAAAATGCCAAAAGCAATTGCAACAAAAGCCAAAATTGACAAATTAAACTAAAGAGCTTCTGCACAGCAAAAGAAACTAACATCAGAGTGAACAGGCAACCTACAGAATGGGAGAAAATTTTTGCAATCTATACATCTGACAAAAGTCTAATATCCAGAATTTACAAGGAACTTAAACATATTTACAAGAAAAAAAAACAAACAACCCCATCAAAAAGTGGACAAAGGATATGAACAGACACTTCTCACAAGAAGACATTTACATGGTCAACAAACGTGGAAAAAAAGCACTGATCACTGATCCTCAGAGAAATGCAAATCAAAACCACAATGAGATACCATCTCACATCAGTCAGAATGGCAACTATTAAAAAGTCAGGAAACAATAGATGTTGGCGAGGTTGTAGAGAAATAGGAACACTTTTACACTGTTGGTGGGAGTGTAAATTAGTTCAACCATTGTGGAAGACAGTACAGTGATTCCTCAAGGATCTAGAACCATTTGACTCAGCAACTCCATTACTGGGTATATACCCAAAGGAATAGAAATCATTCTACTATAAAGACACATGCATATGTATGTTTATTGCAGCACTATTTACAATAGCAAAGACATGAAACCAACCCAAATGCTCATCAATGATAAACTGATAAAGAAAATGTGGTACATATACACCATGGAATACTATGCAGCCATGAAAACTGATGAGATCATGTCCTTTGCAGGGACATGGATGGAACTGGAAGCCATCATCCTCAGCAAACCAACACAGGAACAGAAAACAAATCACCACATGTTATCACTCATAAGTGGGAGTTGAACATTGAGAATACATGGACACAGGGAGGGGAACAACACACACCAGGGCCTATTGAGGGGTGAGGGGTAAGGGAAGGGAACTTAGAGGATGGGTAATAGGTGCAGCAAACCACCATGGCACACATATACCTATGTAACAAACTTGCATGTTCTGCACATGTATCCCTTTTTTTTTTTTCAGAATAAATTTTAAAAATAATAAATAAATCCATAAAAGACAGGTCTTGCTGGAGTGGCTCTGGGCTTGGTTTTCCTTTCTAACGACAGCATCGTCAATGACTACCAGTCTCAACCATCAGTTCCTCACCAGAAACTCAACTCTGGCATTTGAATGTAGACAAAATTAGAAGAAACTTTCATTCAAACCAAGAAGGTGTAAAATGATATCCAGCAATGCAAAGCCTGCAATTACAGGGGGGGAAATCAGCTCAGTGAAACATTCCATTAACTCTAACCACCAAACTTCTTACAATTCTACTTCTAACCTCACACCTATAAATCCAGTTCAATGCACACTCAAGTTATATTTCTTTCTCTATAACTTCCTTCAGTCTGTTTGTGTTCAGATAAGTGCAATGATATACTCTGAACTGACCAAAGCCTCAGATCATTTTTTTTTTAATTTCCGGGCAGATTGATGACAGGTGCCTCCAGGAGCTGTGCCTGGTAGGGTCTAGCTAATGTCATGGGAACAGGAGAGACAGCCATCAGTAGGTGCACCTTTCTTTTTGACCAACATGGCCTTTTTTCAACTCTGTGTATTTCAGGGTGTGTCGTGTATGTCTATCTACCTGCTCAGTGACATTGAGCAGAGTGCCCCATCACAAGGATACACCTCTGGGCCATGACCACCATGAGGCCAACACAGCAGGAGGTGCTGCTACAGGCCTGGAGGGCAGAGGGAGCCAGCCACAGGGACCGCCTCATCTTTCTGGGCTTCAGGGTCTCCACCTACTGGGTATAGAGTGGGTGCTGCACAATCTCTAAAGATCCTGACAGCTCTGAAAAAAACCCTATCCCACTTTATAAGCAGAGCCCTCATGCCTGGAGGTCTTCCCTTGGCCAGCTTGGTGACCTAAGGTCTTAGCATAGACCCTCTGGTTGTGCTAATGTAAAGAAAAGCCCAGGAACAGTGGCTCATGCCTATAATCCTGGCACTTTGGGAGGTCGAGGTGGGTGAATCACCTGAGGTCAGGAGTTTGAGACCAGCCTGGCCAATATGGTGAAACCCCATCTCCACTAAAAATACAAAAATTATCCAGGTGTGGTGAGGCGTGCCTGTAGTCCCAGCTACTCGGGAGGCTGAGGCAGGAGAATCACTTGAACCAGGGAGGCAGAGGTTGCAGTGAGCCAAAATCGCACCACTGCACTTCAGCCTGGGTGACAGAGCTAGACTTCATCTCGAAAAAAAAAAGAAAGAAAGAAAGGAATAGAGGAGAAAGGGAATTCCAATATCTGCAGATACGCTCTTGAGACACAAACGCATTTTTTATGAATCCCATCCCTGACCCTCATTCAAGAACTATTACCTTTTTCTTTCTTTGCCTGTATTCATAAATACAGCTTTACTCAGGTAGTTCAGGCTCTGAGGCAGTTTACAGCAGGTAGGCAAGCAGGTTTCATAGAGCCAGATGGTTCCTGAAGGCACAAATCCTGGTAAGGAAGTAAGAAATGGCCCAATAGGTCATTCTGGATGTGTTATTGCAAGCTGTTTCCACTGGGCCTTTCTCTCAGGGTGAATGATTTAAACAATGTATGCCTGAAATGGCTTGCTAGGCCAGATCTCCCAGGTGACTTCTTCATAGAGACACAGGCTAGGATGTCAAGTGAGTGTTGTTTATGACAACTAAGTGGTGCAACATCATATTTCTGTGCTTTCTGAACCATCATCTACCTATCATTTCATCACGGTATTAGTTCATTCTCTTTGATTGCAAATAACCGAAATCTACTGTGGTCAATATAAAGTAAATAGCAAGTTACTGAAAAGATATAGAGTACTTCATAGAATCTGGGAGAACATGAAGAACAGAGCTCAATCTCGATGCTTCTTGGTGAATAAAACTAAGTTACTCATTGTTACCAAAGTCAGGAAGTGGAGTGAAAGCTTTCCCTGGGATACACCTTCATGACCAGTCACAGACACTAGATCCTTCCTCACACACCCGGACATGCCATCATTTCAAAGGCAAAGCTCTCTGCCAGGCAGTGTCCATGCACAGCGTATGCAACGTCAGCATGCATACAGTCTTGGTTATAAATCACAGGCCCTGAAAAGGTATAGCCACTGCCCCAGGCAGTCCTTGTCTGTCTCTTTCCTGCTTTACTCCTTAGACATGAAGGCCTTCCCACTATGAGCCCTCCATGATGGTGGCGTCAGGACACAGGGTGCCCCGTCCTGGAGAAGCTGGCATGTAACCAGGTTAACATATGTCTAACCATGTATACAAATGTGTTAGAGGGACAGTTGACCCCTGGTCAATCCAAGTCTGTGCCAGTGAGGAATGTAGCCAAATCCTCCCACTGTACAGAGTGCACTGTTCCAGGAGAAACTGCAGTAAATGTATGATGTGGCTCAATGAGGAAACACCACGGCCTCTTGGGTGGATTATAAACACTGACCTTCTTTATTCAGCCACCTATGCTGCTGATGAAAAGCTATGTGATATTAAATTTCCTTTGATGAGACAGACTTTGGCAGAAGGTTATAAAAGATAAAAGCATGAGGTTTGAAGCCAGAACCCTGACAGCTTACGAGCCACAGGATTTTAGGCAGGTCACTCAATGGGCCCTTGATGGGGCTATTGCCAGCTGCTGGATGATGTTATGTACGGTGTCCAGCATCAGTGGTTACTCAGGAAAGGGCAGCTGGTACTAAAAAAAAAATCAGAATGGAAAAGGTTTTCATGCACCTCTTCAATTTTCTATCTGCTTCAACTCAGAACTAAATGCTACTTTCGTGTGCCAGGTACGTGTGTCTGTGCAAGAGAAAAGGCTGAGGGAAAAAGAAAGGCAAACAGAACATCCCGACTGAGCAGGTACTGAGGCCGGGGGCGGGGAATGGAGGGGGTGGGCAGCAGAAATGACCAGCTAGGCCTACCCAGGCCATAAGGACAGCCTAAAAATCCATAGGCGGTGCTTAGAAAGTAAAATACCTGTATTTAAAGTTCCTAAAACTTGACCAACTTACTCGGTGAATTGTTGAATGTCCGTGACTCCCAAGTGTGAGCTGGTTGAGGACCCATGAGGAACCACATTCCACTTTCCAGGCCATTCTCTGGGGCCTCCCAGGAATCCCTCCTCCTTCCTCCTAGGAGCTCCCCAGGCAGCCCTTATACCTTAAGGAAATCCAGGAGTGAGCCCTATTTGTCTAAGTCAAGTGTGGCATCTTTGTCTCTCTTGTCAGTAATGGTTCTGGAACTCTGCCTGCAGCCATTGGCCTCAACATCCCCTAAGGATTGTGACCAGTCCAAGGATGGGCCTGGACCAGGCAGGTAGACCAGGCTCTGCTGGCTGCTGTCCCTGGGTCTGCTGCCTGTAGAGGCTGCCACCATCCTGGAGCCTGCCTTTCCTTTGGAGTTTCAGAGATTAACACCTACCTTTACCACTTAAGCCAGTGGGAGGTAGGCTTCCAGCTACTTCCAACCAGAGCATCCTGAAAGGTCCACCTGGCAACTGATGCTCCTCGTTTCGTATAATGAGCAATGAGAACTAGCTGTGCCACTGCCGAGCTGCTGAGGACTTGCTTTCCTCATCCACAGTGTGAGGCCGTCTCTGCTGCTGCAGGAGCCGTGATCTGCACCCTTTGAAAAGTCAGGCTCCACAGCTCTTCCACCAAAAACTGCACCCCTGGCTCCCCACCTTTCACCACCTAATTCTCTCTCCACTAACATGAGGAAAATTCAGGGTACAAATCACATACAGCAGAGATTGTAAAAGAAGAAGTTGCACTATTCAGTGAACTAGGTAAAAGAATCAAGCTAACTTCTAGAAGCTTCTAGTAATTACTTCCCTTTAGTCCCTGGGGTTACCATTCTTGTGGGCTAGCTCATTCCAGTTTCGCTGTGACACATGGGTGAAACCATTTCTCAAATAAACTCACCTCAAATAAACTATTTTTCTTTCTGGGTGTCCCAGATACAATCATATTTGAAATCTTACACTCAGCTGAAGATCCTAGCCTCTCCAACTCAGAGGCCCTCGATACTGACCATAATGTTGCTGTCTCCTTTCTCAGCGGATTATACCGACAGTCCCCAACCTTTTTGGCACCAGGGACCATTTTCATGGAAAACAATTTGACAATTTTTCCACGGACAGTGGGTGGGATGGTTTCACGATGAAACTGTTCCACCTCAGATCATCATTCTCATAAGAAGTGTGCAACCTAGATCCCTCGCATGCACAGTTCACAATAGGGTTCGTGCTCTTATAAGATCTAATGCCTCTGCTGATCTGACAGGAGGCAGAGCTCAAGTGGTGAGGCTCCCTGGCCAGCTGCTCACCTCCTGCTGTGCGGCCAGATTCCTAACAAGCCATGAACTGATCTATGGCCTGGGAGTTGGGGACCCCTAGGTTATACCTTTATAATCTCTCTCTCTTTTGAAAACAGGCCCTTTGCCATCACATCAACAACCCTGGATATAACTCTCCCTGATAAGGCCCCAACAAAGCTGACTTCCTCCATGAGCCCCTCATTTAGCCATTCGCTTGAAAGCATTCACTGCTTGCCTCTGCGGGCTGATGTGCTATGTAGTCACAGCAGAGAATAAGAAGATAAAGAAGAAAGGCTCTGCACTTAGGGACCTTATCGTGTAGCACAGAACACACATAACTTTAATATTAGTCTCTAGCTGTATCATGGAAGAGATCCAAATGAAATGCTACAAGAGTTTGGGAAAGAGATAAGATTTTCAGTTGGGGAAAGCTGAGTAAAAGTTGCTTGGAAAACATGGAACATAAGCTTGCTTTCAGAGGATACATAGGATTTTAACTGGTTAATTGGTAGCGAGGGTAAGGGGAGGGCATTATAGACAAAGAGAAGGGCAGAGGCAATAAGAGAATGGCAGGAAAGGTGGGGCATGCTCGGGAAGAGGTGGTGTGGCTGGTGGACAGGAAGCCGGGTAAAGGAAGACCTGCTAGCAAGCTAAGTTGGGCCCAGGTGGTGGGGAGGCTTGGGTATCAGGTTTTAAAGAATGTTTAATCTCATACATGGCAGGGAATCCTATTTCTATCTTAGCAGAGCTCCTACTGTATTTTACTTTTATTTTACCTACTGTATTTTATTTTATTTTGCTTTTGGTGCAGTTCCTGTCAAGCAGACTGGGATGTCTGTCAGGGTCTTTTTGCTTCTCTGTCACCTCAGTGCTTAGCCCACTGCCCTGTACATAGGATGTTCCCACCCATGTGTGCACAGTGAATAAATGAACAGATCAGAGCTTTACTTTTTGAAAAGTAATCTCATAGCCGGGGGAAAATGGATGAAAGTTGTGGGGGAGAGGGAAGGTCTAAAGGAACTAGAGCTAGGAATTCAGAAGCCCGATTGTAGTGGTGCATATTGAAGGAGAATGAGAAGCGAAGATGGATCGGAAAGAAACTGTACAGGAAGTACCAATAGGCCTCGATCAGACATAAGAAATAAAACTGAAAGGGAAATTAAGGTGACTGCAAGCGTTTGCTCCCAGGCATCAAGAAGCCTGGTTTGCTGGGGGTCAGCTGGAACCCTGCCTCCAGAGGACTCTGGCCCTATCAGACCAGGAACTTCACCATTCTGCTTTTTTCACTGCTGTATCCCCACCACCAAGAACACAGACTCCTAGGCACTCAACGTTTTTTGAACAAACACATAAGTGAACATGTTGCCTTAAGGTGACATTTCAAGCCCTCATAAATGTCTGATTTAGAAATACGAGCCTGGTGCTTAGCGCTGAAAGTTTAGCTTTAAGAGTCATCTGCCAAAAAGGCAGTTGTGGGAGTGCAGGCCTGCACCCCTCCACAGCTGGGAGGTTTGGGTGGGGAAAGGAGGGGCTTCACAACTGCTGAGGTCAAAGAGTTTCAGAGAGAGCCTAACTGAGCAACTGTGTCCGATGGTCCAGAGAACTTACAGAGACGATGAGGACTTGGACACTGAATTTGGCAGATTGGAGGTCACTGTGACCTTCACAGAAGTAGTTTTAGAATTGTGGATACTGAAGATCACGCTCATTATCCCTAGTCAGATATCACACATGTACATTTCCACACACAAACACAGTCCCCTGTCTCTCTTCAAGGGTTGGGGTCAGCCAAAACACATTCATTTTGAGGGAATGAGGACTTTTTGCCAAAGGGTAGATGACTGTATGAATCCTATGGTGAGGCATTCCATTTGAGTGTACAGGTGGAGTAGAGAGAAAGCGTGTCAGCTGGGTTCTGTGCACGGCCAGGCCCAACACAGAACACAGTCCGCCACTGAGGGGCTGTCACAATGCAGGCAGATCTTCCCTGATAATGGGAGGGCCCAATCTCCAGCCATGGGAGAAGAAGTCGAGGTTCCAAATGTGTAGGGATTTGGGCCTCATCCAGGGCTGAGACGCTCTGGGCTGATAGTGAAGCAGATTGGAGCCCCCAGCTTATGCTAAAATCGGCTCAGGCTCACTGTGATCCTTTAGGCCAGAAAAGACCAGCTGTCCACTGTGTTCTTACCAGCTAGCACCAGAGCCCTCTGCTTGAGCACTTAGGAAGCCCTTCCTGAGCCCTCGCAAGCAGCGCTGGGCTTGCAAAGTCCCTCCCCACGCTAGCCCCAAGAGCATAGGGGTGTTTATTGCAAACATGACTAGAGTTCTCTTCATAAGTAAAAGACTACAGAGTATTAGTATTCTGGAATATCACTCATATTAGAAATCTAAGCAGAGGGAAAATCAAGTTATCTGAGAGAGAAAAAGAGCCTGAGTTTAGAAAACTCAGATGAATGTCAAAGACCTCCTCTTTGGAATTCTTTGGAGAAGTCATCTAGTTATCCGAGATGCAGAATACCTCATCTCAGCTAGGAAGAAGCACTGGGTATGAAGGGATTTAGACCAAAACACAGGCTTGGAGACACCCAGGCAGTGTTAGCACAGAACTCTGCGAGGGAAGAGGCTGAGGAAAGTCAGACCTGGGAGGTGAGTGGGATGTTAACAGAGGAGGTGAAAGGGATCAGAAGTATTCTGCAAAATAATCATAATAAAGCCTGCCAAAGGTGCCATGGAAGTCTGCCATCTGCTAGGACCCCAGACTGAGATTTTCTGATCCAGGGCGCACAAGGCTCCTGCGCGCAGGAGAGTGCTGCCGGGAGTGCAGGGACCTGCTCAGTAAATCTCCATTAGATCAGGCTGAGTGCTGTGGGTGGAGGGACCGACTTGCCAGAAATAGCTCCTTTCCTGCAAAGGCAGGAAAGATCGCAGCTGCGATAGGGCCTGTGCAGAGGGGGCGCCCGGGTGGAGGGCGGAGGGCAGAGAAACGGAGTCTGCACCTAGAGGCAAGGGCCAGGAGGCGGGAGACAGCCTGGGAGCCGCTTTGAAAGGATCTCATAAAAGCGCCATTTGTTGGGAGCCGGGAGGAAGTGGAGGCAACTTTGGCACACGTGGCCGCGGTGCTAAATTAGCTGTTAACACAAATAATCAAAGTGCAAGACCCATCGAGAGGCTGGCGCCAGCGAAGCGCGGGGGCGGCGGTCAGCCGGGCTGGCGGGCGGCGGGCGGCAGGTGAAGGCGGGGCAGGGACGGGGACGCGCGGGAACCGGGACTCCAGGCAGTGGGAGGTAGGGGCCGCCGGCGGATATGCTCTGGGACCCAGGACAGTGGGAGGAAGGGACTTGGGGAAGGCGCACGGCGGGACCGGGGCCGGTGCAGGGGAGGCCGGTGGGGGTGAGGTCAGGGGGTGCTGCGGAGAGTCACCCGGAGACTCCGACCCAAGAGAGGGGATGATGTGCCGGGGACGCGCCCCGGGACTCAGGCAGGGAGAGGTGGGAGTGGCAGACCTGTCCTGGGACTCTGAGTATTGGACTGGGAGGTGGAGAGGGGTTACACCCGGGCAGGGGAAGGCAGAGCAGTGCATGAAGGGGAGGGGGACAGGACATGTATTGTCCGCAGACCTGACCCGCGGCCGGGAAAGGCAGGGCTGGGGACGTGCTCCCGGACGCAAGGCAGGGGAAGGGCGGGTGGAGGAGCCCTGATGGGATTGAAGGCAGGGGTGGCCGTCCCCGGCATGGCGCTGCAGTGGGCTAAGGTCCTTCCTTCTGCACAGGTGTGCATAAGGCGCACAGTTGCTCTCTGAAGCCCCTCGCCGCCATTGGGCCGTGATGGTGGCAGGGGCCTTACTGGCTATGAGGTAGGCAGTGTAACTGAGGGAGCAAAACAGGTCAAATCCGAGGCCGGGCCGTCGGACCCCTGTTGCGGGCAGGCCAGGTGGCTTGGCAGACCTCCCACTGACTAGAGCGCCCTGACCTCCTGGTCGAGGCTCCCAGGGAGAGTCCCGTGGAGGAACGCCATGGGGAACCTGCTTCCTGGGTATACACTCCTTGCTTCCACAAACAGCAAGGTTGGAATATTTTTTCACAAACATTTTTGTTAGCATTGGCCTCAGAGCTGTGTACCAGAGGCCATCAGCTTCAGTTTGTAGATAGAGAAAATAAGAGGATGGGCATGACTGCCTTCAAAACTGCCCCATGCAGCTTGGAGCATTCCTTCTCAGCACTGGTGATACCCACTTTGCCATGAAGTAGGATGGAAAAAACCCGTTTCTAACAAACAAGGTGGAAGAGGAAGCCCCAGTAATGGCAGGTGTTCTGGGGCAATCTTCTTGGGGCCCTGGAATTAAGAGAAGGTACTTCCTGGAGACAACTGTCTTTTGAGAAAATTCTTAAGCATTGACTGATACCTATTATTGGGTAAGGGATTCTCATCCAGTTTGTTTTGTTTGTTTGTTTGTTTGTTTGTTTGTTTGTTTGTTTGTTTTTTGAGAAAGAGTCTCACTTTGTTGCCCAGGCTGGAGTGCAGTGGTGCAATCTCAGCTCATTGAAACCTCCACCTCCCAGGTTCAAGAAATTCTCCTGCCTCAGACCTCCTGAGTAGCTGGGACTACAGGAGCCCACCACCACACCCGGCTAATTTTTGTATTTTTAGTAGAGACGGAGTTTCACCATGTTGGCCAGGCTGGTCTGGAACTTCTGGCCTCAGGTGATCCAACTCCCTCGGCTTCCCAAAGTGCTGGGATTGCAGGTGTGAGACACTGAGCCTGGCCCCATTCTTTGTCTCTAAGACTCAAAGCAAGGTGCAATTAGAATTAGTCTAGCAAATAAGTTGCAAAGAAAAAAAATCAAGAGAGAGAAGCCAGCCAGCAGCAGTGCAGGGGAACCTCGGGCTCTGTGAGATAGCCGCCCTAAAGACACCTTAATGAACACACAATCTTGGCTTTACTGAGCCAAAGTATCGGCTTCTGAAGACTGAAATAGAAAGGCAGATTGGGGAACTGGCATAATTTAGTTTTTGTAAGTTTTTAGAAACTGGATTTAACTTTAATTTTAGTGCATTTATGTCAAACACATATGTTTACACAGATGCAGCCAATGAAAAATAAGAATTCCTCTCTTTGGAAAAGGTATTAAAATCATAATAAAATGAATAAGAAAAGTGCAAAATGCTAGTTAGATTCCCAATGGGTGTCTTTATAATAAAGGAAGTTTGCTGAAATGCATCCTCCACTTCTTCCCTGGATGGTCAGAACCACCTTGTGAGACAGGTATGGTCACGAATCCTACACTCACACCTGAGGACACCAGGCCCAAGGGGTCAGTGGCCAGTTCTGAGCCATCAAGGATGGCCAGGGAGCCCATGTGATTTAAACCCAAGGCCACATCTGGAGCCGATGCTCTTTCAACCCTCCCAGGAGGAGATGATCCAGAAAGGTTGCAAGAATGCATTATGCCTCTGCATTCATTTTTTCAACAAGTATTTAGCTCCTACCATGTACCTGCGTCAAGAACCAGGAACCAAGAAAGAAGAGTAAGCAGATGAGATTCCTGCCTCACGGAGCCAGGTAGCCCTCCCTGAGGAGCAGGGAGAGGGACATGGAGCAAGGCACCTCCAAAGTGACCACCTATTATAGGCCATGCCTGTTTGTGGAGTCCCGGGACTCAGATAGAAAAAGACAGTGACCTCGAATTCTCACTGCACCATCTCTGTTGTGACAAGGACCCGGCCAGAATCCTCAGGGCCTGCTGGTTGGGAGTGCTGGCTGGGCATTGGTTTCCTCCCACCGGGCATCTCATGGGCCAGCCTCTATTGTCATCCACATTCCACAGGTGAGGGAAACAAAACTGAGAGGGATTGAGGGCATTCCCCAGGTCTCACAGGAATGGCACAGCCAAGCTTCAAACCATGTCAGGTTTTGTAGTTTTTCAAAGCTTGTTTTCTTCTTCTGTATATTGAAAAGAGGAGAGGACTTGCGTCCTTGGTTGACTTTTGTGACTGTGGCATTGGTAGCTGGGAGCATGACCACAGTGGTGTGATGTGTGAATGCAGCACACAGCCCAGGGCACACAGCCCAGAGTTGGAGGGCTGGCTGCTCGCCCGGTGCAGGGTGTGGCTGGTCCGCCTTCAACCTGGGTTCACTCGTACCACTCCACACATAGACAGGTGTTAGCTGAGGCAGGCAACAGATGATAGAGAATAGCACCATGCCCCCACACTGCCACTTCACAGCATCCTTCCAGCAACCTGGAGTAAGGGCGGTGCTTCCCTTTCTAGAAAGGAAGAAACTCACACTTTGAAAGCTTGCATCCTTTGCACAGTTAAGAGCTGAGAATTAGAACCCCAGGACTCCAGGCCTCCAAAGCCTGTGCTTTGGCCATGGCAGCACAGAGCTCCTCTGCAAAATGAAACAAGTAAGAACTAGAAGTGGTCAGGCACAGTGGCTCCCCTCTATAATCCCAGCATGTTGGGAGGCCGAGGCAGGAGGACAGCTTGAGCCCAGGAGTTTAAGACCAGCCTGGTAACATGGCAAAACCCCACCTCTACAAAAAATAAGAAAAATTAGCCAGGTGTAATGGTACACACCCATCATTCCAGCCACTCAGGAGGCTGAGGTAGGAGGATCACTTGAATCCAGGGTGATCAGGGCTGTAGTGAGCCACTATAATCGCACTGCTGCACTCCAACCTGGGCAACAGAGTGAGACCCTGCCTCAAAAAAAAAAAAAGAACCAGAAGTCTCTCTTCCAGCTCAACTGAATGTGCAATCATTTTAGAGTGAAAAGAGCTACAAATTCAGTTCCTAATTAAAAAAAAAAAAAATTAAGCTAGCTCAGGAAAACAAAATGATACTTGATGTAGCCCGGTCCAACTCTAAAGACTCATAATGGAACATCCAAATTGGTTGGAAAGGGGCAGAATTATCTGTAATTGTGCCCTGGTCATTCTGCAGGCTGGCTCTGGGCACACGGGAAGCCCAACACAACCCCTCTATGGCTGCCCAGAGACTCGCAGGGGCAGCAGAAACAGGGCCAGGCTCCTCAGTACCCCCACCGTGCCCACTTCTCAGGGCACCCTGAGCCATGTTATAGGATTCAAGAGCTGGCCCGCTTGTGCAGGAAGGGTGCTCCTGTCTTACTCAGGGTGCCTTCCAGTTTGCAGCCAGTTCTCATGCTGGGCGATAAGGAGGAGCCCACTGAAATCATCCGAAGTACTCACAGTCTGAGGCCTGGGCCACAGTGAGGAGATCAGGAAGCCCTCTCTCATTGGTGCTGCCATGCTGACGAAGTGAGTTCCAGCAACTCTTGGATCGTTCTGAGCAGTGGTTGATGTGTGTCACCCATAGGAGCATGTGATGGTAACAGTGAGTCCTGGGCACCCAGTGCCTCTCCTCCCCACCCTCACAGCTCTTCCCAGTCACAGCCATTCTCTGACATCAGCCTCTGACTCTCTCTCCTCCGACAAGACTTGCAGAGAGTTTTCTGTGTTCACTCTATCCATAAGAGGAAGAAATCTCTAGAGATGGGATTTCCGATGCCAGGAGAAGCAAAAGGTCCTATCTGCTGCCCGAAAGGCAGTTTTATATTCTGCATAATCAAAAGAATGCCCCTGTCTTAAAGAGGAAATTTCTACTAAAATCAGACCTGGGTAGGGCAATGGATGAAGGTCCCAAGCTCTGGCTGCGAGCTGATAAGCTGCCTGCAGCAGGCAAGGCTGAGCCCAACCCAGTGCCTGACTTCCCAGGCTAGCACAGCTACAGGGGCTTTCTTGGCCTTTGTGCAGATGCAGTGAAGTATGCTCAAGTCAGCAGGGAGATGCTCTTAAACACAAAAGCAAGAGTTGTTTCTTCTTCCTGAGCACAGGGGCATGTGTCAGATTCCAAGGGCAGTTTTCCTAGTGTCTCAGAAGGGAATGGGTCTCTTCCCACCATTAGACTCACTTAGACCACCTCACAGCCACAGCCATTCTTTAAGACTGGCTTTAGGGCAGCTCCAGAGGCAGCTCTGGCACAGAGGATGGAACCCTAGCGCAGAGCCCCAGGAAGCCACTGCTTTCCTGGCTGCATCCGCCCATCACAAAGCGCTTCCCTCCTGGGTCCTGCACGAACTCCCACTCCTCTCCTCTGGGCCTCTGCGAAGACCTGCTGGCATGGAACAGCCATGTGTTCTGCACTGTATCTGGCACTGCGCTTCCCCAGCCCACCTAGGACCCAGAGCCTCACTAACTGCGTCTGAGGTCAGGTGGCTTCCTTGTGAATGCATACCTCTGGTAAGTTTGTGCACCAGCTCCTCCAGTGTGTCAGAACTTTTGTGGTGTGGACAATGGTTTCCTGCATTTACGTGCAGGCTCCCAGCCCACAAGGTAGACTCTGAGGAAAAGCAGCATGCCTTCTGTGGCTCTGGTGACACCAAGAAATGCCAGGCCCAGTAGTGGAAATAGCAAAGGGCCTTCCTGAGCAAACTCTTAAGACGAGCAAGAGTGTAGTGAACAAAACTGTACATAGCGAAAGCCCCTGCAAAAGGCAGCTTATATTTACCACACAATAGCAATCTGCATGCAGAGATAGCATATAAATAATGTCTCATCACCTCATTGGAATTAGAACTCAGAAACATAATACCTGAACTTTCAAGTGACTAAATTAAGGACAAATTCCTTGAAGATAGGAATTGTGTCTTATTGACCTTCTTAATCCCAGTAGTCACATGATAGGAACACATTAAGAACCGAATGGATGAATGACAGCTGATAACAGAGGGGATGAGGAAAAAGAAAAGATAATACAGGTTAAAGCATTCAGTCAATAAATAAAAAGTTCATTTCAGGTTGTATTATTATTGCAAAATGAGACAAGCACATCTACACAGAGCTCTTTCTACTCCACTCTTTAAGAGGCAAAGCGTGACTCTGAGGAGCACAGGGCTTTGCAGCAGATCCTTGAAGCTGTCCTGCTGTGGTCTTTCCTGTGGGAGAGGACCCCCAGCATGCGGCACCTTGGTTCCCCTTTAGGCTTCTATTTCTAGGGTTTTGTTTTTGGGGGCTTTTTGAGACAAGGTATCTCTCTGTCACCCAGGCTGGAGTGCAGTGGTGTGATCATGGCTCCCTGCAGCCTCAACCTTCCAGGCTCAAGCGATTATCCCACCTCAGCCTTTTAACTAGCTGTGACTACAGGTGCACACCATCGCGTCTAGCTAGCTTTTTTTTATTTCTCTTTTGTATAGACGGGGCCTTGCTATGTTGGCCAGGCTGGATTCTAACTCCTGGGCTCAAGTGATCCTCCTGCCTCAGCCTCCCAAAGGCTTCTATTTCTATTCAGATGAAGACTTTGAGTCAGCTAAATTTGACACTTCTTGTGAGATTCCAAAGGTTCAAAAACTACTGGAATGTAAGGCAAAAGGATGTTTTGCTTTGTTTTTTTTAACCATACTCAGGAGGTCGGTCACCATAGCAGCCTTTTTATAAGAGAAAGAGAGAAGTGGTGGGAGGTGGAAGGTAAAACACCAGCCATCAGAGCATCTCATGCTATTTTTAAAGTTCTTATAATAAACAAGATTTCTTTGTGCTTTATATTCCCAACACCCTAGCTATTTGCTTGTAGCACTTGAGAAAATAGTCTTTTACTTTTTTAAAAAGAGGGGTTTTTTCAATACAAAAAAGTTTTAATATAAGAACCAGCATAGCAGCTAGAAGACTATCTGTTTTAAAGAGGATGTTTTACTGATTCCAAGTCTGTGACAACATGTAGAACAGACCAATTAGAGAACATCCCAGGAACCCTCACCCAACGCAGCTGTTCTAGATGCAGTTGGGGTTTGCTGCCTGCTCTTTTCTGAATGTATCCAAAAGTCTTCTCCAGAATATTCAAATTTAATCCCAGTGTCAAGCTTCCAAGACTTAATCACTCAGCTACAAGGAGATTCCTTTGAAGCTTGTGCAGTTTGGGGAAGTGTGGGGAGAGAGGAGAAGGCGATGGAGAAGGGAAGAGTGTGAAGCAAGAGGATGTACCCTGCTGCAACCTGCTGCCAGGGTTCCCACAGTCTGTAGTCACTGCTACGAGCCAACAGCACTGCAGCCTTATGCTGCTGGTCCTTCTTTCCTGTCTAGAAACTGAGGGTTTTCTGTTTTATTTTCCAAAGAAGCCAGAAGTATTGCACATTTACCATAACAAGCCCAAGGAAAATGGTATTACAAACCAAATAAAATTGGAAAATAAAATGAAATTTTAAAAAGTAAAATAAGGCAGTTGGTCACCAAACTTTTGCAATTGAGAAGAAAGATGCCTTTTACCTTATTTGCTCTAACATTTTTCTCTCCAACTTCATGGGCAGCAGAGCCATTGCCTTTACCAGGAAGCTGTTCTGAACATTATAATGAAACCCCTCAGATATTCCAGGCCAGTACTGTTTTAAAAAGAGATGTCTAAAAATTCCATTGTACTTGAGATTTCTCCAAATTAGCCATATTTTGTGCATTTTTTGCCAGAATTACACTACTAAAATCACTCAACCCAGACCTGCCTTACAAGAACTCCTGAAGGAAACACTAAATATGGAAAGGAAGAACTGGTACCAGTCACTGCAAAAACATACCAAATTGTAAAGACCATCGACACTATGAAGAAACTGCATCAACTAATAGGCAAAATAACCAGCTAGCATCCTAATGACAGGATCAAATTCACACATAACAATATTAACCTTAAATGTAAACAGGCTAAATGCCCCAATTAAAAGACACAGACTGGCAAATTGGATAAAGAGTCAGGATCCATTGGTGTGCTGTAGTCAGGAGACACATCTCACGTGCAAAGACATACATAGGTTCAAAATAAAGGGATGAAGGAATATTTACCAAGCAAATGGAAAGCAAAAAAAAAAAAAAAAAAAAAAAAAGCAGGGGTTGCAATCCTAGTCTCTGATAAAACAAACTTTTTAAACCAACAAAGATTGAAAAAAAAAAAAAAGGAAGGGCACTACATGATGGTAAAAGGATCAATGCAACAAGAAGAGCTAACTATCTTAAATATATATGCACCCAATACAGGAGCACCCAGATCCATAAAGCAAGTTCTTAGAGACGTACAAAGAGATTTAGAATCCCACACAATAATACTGGAAGACTTTAACACCCCACTGTCAATATTAGACAGATCAATGAGACAGAAAATTAACAAGGATATTCAGCACTTGAACTCAGCTCTGGACCAAGCGGACCTAATAGACATCTACAGAACTCTCCACCCCAAATCAACAGAATACACATTCTTCTCAGCACTGTATAGCACTTATTCTAAAATTGACCACATAATTAGAAGTAAAACACTCCTTAGCAAATGCAACAGAATGGAAATCATAACAAACAGTCTCTCAGACCACAGTGCAATCAAATTAGAACTCAGAATTCAGAAAATCACTCAAAACCACACAACTACATGGAAACTGAACAATCTGCTCCTGAATGACTACTGGGTAAATAATGAAATTCAGGCAAAAATAAATAAGTTCTTTGAAACCAGTGAGAACAAAGACACAATGTACCAGAATCTCTGGGACACAGCTAAAGCAGTGTTTAGATGGAAATTTATAGCACTAAACGCTTACATCAGAAAGCGGGAAAGATCTAAAATCAACACCCTAACATCGCAATTAAAGAACTAGAGAAGAGGCTGGGCACAGTAGTTCAGGCCTGTAATCCTAGAACTTTGGGAGGCTGAAGTGGGCGGATCCTGAGGTCAGGAGATCAAGACCATTCTGGCGAACACAGTGAAACCCCATGTCTACTAAAAATACAAAAAATTAGCTGGACGTGGTGGCACGCGCCTGTAGTCCCAGCTATTCAGGAGGCTGAGGCAGGAGAATCGCTTGAACCCAGGAGGCGGAGGTTGCAGTGAGCCCAGATCGCGCCACAGCACTCCAGCCTGGGTGACAGGGTGAGACTCCATCTCAAAAAAGAAAAAAACAAAAAAAAGAACTAGAGAGGCAAGAACAAACAACTAAAAAACTAGCAGAAGACAAGAAATAACTAAGATCAGAGCAGAACTAAAGGAGATAGAGACATAAAAACCCTTCCAAAAAATCAATGAATCCAGGAACTGGATTTTTGAAAAGATTAATAAAATAGAACACTAGCCAGACTAATGAAGAAGAAAAGAAAGAAGAATTAAATAGACACAATTAAAAATGATAAAGGGGATATCACCACTGATTCCACAGAAACACAAACTACCATCAAATAATACAATACACACCCCTACACAAAGAAACTAGAAAATCTAGAAGAAATCGATAAATTCCAGAACACATACACCCTCCCAAGACTAAACCAGAAAGAAGTCAAATCCCTGAATAAACCAATAACAAGTTCTGAAATTGAAACAGTAATTAATAGCCTACCAACCAAAAAATGTCAAGGACCAGAAGGATTCACAGCCAAATTTTACCAGAGGTAGAAAAAGGAGCTGGTACCATTCCTTCTGAAACTATTCCAAACAGTAGAAAAAAGAGGGACTCCTCCCTAACTCATTTTATGAGGCCAACATGATCCTGATACCAAAACCTGGCAGAGACACAACAAAAAAAGAAAATTTCAGGTCAATATCCCTGATGAACATTGATGCGAAAATCCTCAATAAAATACTGGCAAACTGAATCCAGCAGCACATTAAAAAGCTTATCCACCACGATCAAGTCGGCTTCATCCCTGGGATGCAAGGCTAGTTCAACGTATGCAAATCAATAAACATAATCCATCACATAAACAGAACCAATGACAAAAACCACGATTATCTCAATAGATGCAGAAAAGGCCTTCGATAAAATTCAACACCCCTTCGTACTAAAAACTCTCAATAAACTAGGTATTGATGGAATGAATCTCAAAATAATAAGGGCCATTTATGACAAATCCACAGCCAATATCATACTGAATGGGCTAAAACTGGAAGCATTTCCTTTGAAAACCGGCACAAGACAAGGATGCCCTCTCTCACCACTCCTATTCAACATAGTATGGGAAGTTCTGGCCAGGGCAATCAGGAAAGAGAAAAAAATAAAGAGTATTAAAATAGGAAGAGAGGAAGTCAAATTGTCTCTGTTTGCAGATGATATGATTGTATATTTAGAAAACCCCATCATCTCAGCCCAAAATCTCCTTAAGCTGATAAGCAACTTCAGCAAAGTCTCAGGATACAAAAATCAATGTGCAAAAATCACAAACATTTCTATATGCCAATAATAGAGGGCCAAGTCATGAGTGAACTCTCATTTGCAATTGCTAGAAGGGGATAAAATACCTAGGAATACAACTTACAAGGGATCTGAAGGACCTTTTCAAGGAGAACTACAAACTGCTGCTGAAGGAAATAAGAGAGGTCACAAACAAATGGAAAAAACATTCCATGCTCATGGATAAGAAGAATCAATATCGTGAAAATGGCCATACTGCCCAAAGTAATTTATAGATTCAATGCTATTCCTATCAAGCTACCATTGACTTTCTTTGCAGAATTAGAAAAAACTATTTTAAATTTCATATGGAACCAAAAAGAGCCCATATAGCCAAGACAATCCTAAGCAAAAAGAACAAAGCTGGAGGCATCATGCTACCTGACTTCAAACTGTACTACAAGGCTACAGTAACCAAAACAGCATGGTACTGGTACCAAAACAGATATATAAACCAATCGAACAGAACAGAGGCCTCAGAAATAACACCACACATCTACAACCTACAGAATGGGAGAAAATTTCTGCAATCTGTCCATCTGACAAAGAACTAAAATCCAGAAAGTACAAGGAACTTAAACACATTTCCAGGAGAAAAATGAACAATCCCATCAAAAAGTGAGTGAAGGATATGAACAGACACTTCTCAAAAGAAGATATTTATGCAGCCAATAAACATACGAAAAAAAGCTCATCATCACTGGTCACTAGAGAAATGTAAATCAAAACCAAAGTGAGATACCATCTCATGCCAGTTAGAATGGTGATCATTAAAAACAACAGGAAACAACATTAGGAAACAACAGATGCTGGAGAGGATGTGGAGAAATAGGAAAGCTTTTACATTGTTGGTGGGAGTGTAAATTAGTTCAACCATTGTGGAAGACAGTGTGACAATTCCTTAAAGATCTAGAACCAAAATACCATTTGACCCAGCAGTACCATTACTGGGTATATGTCTAAAGGAGTATAAATCATTCTACTATAAAGACACATGCACACATATGTTTATTGCGGCACTATTCACAATAGCAAGGATTTAGAACCAACTCAAATGCCCATCAGTGATAGACTGGATAAAGAAAATGTGGCACATATACACAATGGAATACTAAGCAGCCATAAAAAGGAATGAGATCATAACCTTTTCAGGGACATAGATGAAGCTGGAAACCATCATTCTCAGCAAACTAACACAGGAACAGAAAACCAAACACTGCATGTTCTCATTCATAAGTGGGAGTTGGACAATGAGAACACATGGACAAAAGGAGGGGAACATCACACACTGGGGCCTGTCGGCAGGTGGAGGACTAAAGTAGGGATAGCATTGGGGGAAATACCTAATGTAGATGATGGGTAGATGGGTGTAGGAAACCACCATGGCACATGTATACCTATGTAACAAACCTGCACGTTCTGTACATGTATCCCAGAACTTAAAGTATCTTTTAAAAAAAAAGAAAAGAAAACTGAGAAAATAGAGATAAACAAAAGGAAAAAAAGTACAAAATACAAAAAAAAAAAATCACTCAAGACTTTAAAAGAGCTCAGGAAACTAATTTACAGAAAATTAATGTAATTTATTTCAACTTTGCTCGACACAATTGATAAGAATGAAATTCTTCAAACTACAAACTTACACCTCCACCTTTGTTACCGTGGGTTGAAGGACAACAAATCAACTTCTTTCCATTTGTTGTCAAACTTAAAGGAAAACTCAGAGGAATTTCTGGAAGATTGTATGTTTTCCAAGAGATTTCAACCAGGGTTTTTTAAAGTTTTGCACTTTTGTAGATTTGGCAACCACAAACAACTAAACAGGAATGAAACATACTGTCCAAAACCAATGACTTATTTTTTTTTTTACAATTTTTTTATCTCACTTTAAACAATCATTATGCAAACCTTGACTTATTGTATGTACAAATAAAATAAGCATACAACGCATATTGTCTTTTTCTTTTTTTCCTGGCTCAGGTTTATTTGCACAAATAGCACAAGAGGACCCCAGCCCCATGCAGATGGCAGCCCGGGTGGGGGCAGGGGTAGCACCAGTCCTGTCCTCACGTTGGCAGACAGAGATATCTTCTCTGAAGCCTTTGTAGGGGCCTGGGCACCTTTGAGAGCCTGAGCTGGAACTGAAGCTGGAGCTGCAGCCTGGGCCTTGGTTTGATCCTTGGTCTTGGTCTTTGGCCAGCACAGCCTGAGCCCCTTGGCCATGCGGGCATAACCACGCTTCCCAAGCTTGGAGTGGGCAATGTAGGCAAATTGATCGAGCTTGCGACTGACACCCATTGGGATCTCGGGCTTAACCTCCTTGGGCTTTACAAGGGTCTTGATAGCCTCGGCACCTACACTCGCGGCCTTGGCACTGTTGGCCTGCATCTTCTTTAGGCCCTTCTTGTGCTTGGCAAAGCGTATGTTCCTCAGGAACTTGGGGTCCACCCCCTTAAGAGATTTGTATCTTTGTGATCAGGGTTTCTAGATATCATTTCTGTGCCATTTTTAGAACTGGTTGTGTGTAGTGTGGGTCTTGGACTTGGCCATGTCTGCACCTTAAGCCGCGGCTCCCGAAGTGCCTAGAACCAAAAGAGAAAGGGGCCACCCATACGTTGCATTTTGATAACAATCTTCTCAACATGTTGTGTGTGTCTCCTGACCCCACTAGTTCGGGTTTCGTCAGGGCTGCCTGCCTGATCTCAAGGCCAATCAGGAAGGAGCAGTGAGGGTTTTTGTCCTGAATGCATTGATATCAGCAAATGAAGGTTTTCAGGGCTTTATTGCAGATCGCACCCTATTGCTGTTGACAGTTTTTCCTTGTTGTTGTTCTTTCTTTTACCCTTTACTTGGTGGAAGGAAGTGGAAGATAAGGGTGTGGTGAAAAGATAAATATGATGCTTGAAGATTAGAATCTGACCTCTGTTCTGGTCAGCCCCTAGCCCTGTGCAGTTCATGTCATCTACACCACATATGGAAGTCCACTTAGTGAGACAAGCAGACATTCTGCAGTGGAGATGGTGAAGCTGGATTTTCATCTCCTAAGGAGAGAACTGATTTCATTCTTCAGCTTCAGAGAGAAGTGAATCAAAAGATGAAATATAGCCATCACACCTTCCTCCCCTCCCTACATGGGCTATCCGCACTACCACTATCTTGACTCACCTTTCTCCATTGTTCTCCTTTCCTCTTCTCTTATAGCCAGCCCTTTGCATCCTAATCCTACAAGCAAGGTTCCACCTGCCACACTCAAGAGCCCTATGAGGGTCTGCAGACCGTCTGTTTCCTTGCTTCTTGTCCTAACCTCACACTACATGTTTATTGGGAATATGGGAAATACCAAAAATAAGACATAATCAAACTCACCGCCTTTGATGGTTAATCAGGAAATCTCACTTGCCACCTATTGGGAACACACTGTAAGCCAATAGAGAGGAACAAATATTTTGAAAGAAAGATGGAAATTTAAGTGGGGGGCTGCCAAACAAGCCTAATGTTACTCCTCAAAAGACATTGCTACCAGAGCTACATGCATTTCTTTTTTCCTTGCCAAAATATTCAAACCAAGGTTTGTAGAAGAACTTTGAACCCCACACTTTATGTCTGCACTTGGGAGCTGAGTTTAATCTGTACTTTGTTTTTTTAATTTATTGAGGAGGAAAAAAGCCTTATCTGTATGTGTCTGTAAAACCAAATGCATGACCTACTTTTTATATTACCTAATTTTGAGATTTTGGTTAACTCCCCAATCTTTTTAAGTCTCAGTTTCTTATTCAATAAAATACGTGACTTGGACCATTTGTTGCTATGGTTCACTCTAATTCTAAAATGCCATTCTCACCAAATTTAAATCAACTTCACCAGGAGGACAAAGCATGGCAAATTTATGGAAAATGACAAGTCCTGAACATAGAACCACATCCCTGAGCTGTGCCCTAGAGGAGAGTTGAGAATGAACACCCATTGAGATTCCCATTGAAATTCAAATGAATGAAAAATAAACATTTGTTTTATATGTGTGTGTGTGTGTGTGTGTGTGTGTGTGTGTGTGTGTGTGTGTGTGTCTGTATACACATATATACATATATATATATATATGTATTTTTTTTTTTTGAGACAGTCTCTCTCTGTCACCAGGCTGGAGTGCAGTGACGCGATCTCAGCTCTCTGCAACCTCCACCTCCCGGGTTCAAGCAATTCTCAGCTTCCAGAGTAGCTGGGACTATAGGCATGCACCACAATGCCCAGCTATTTTTTGTATTTTTAGTAGAGACGGAGTTTCACCATGTTGGCCAGGATGGTCTCCAATCTCTTGACCTCATGATCCACCTGCCTCAGCCTCCCAAAGTGCTGGGATTACAGGCATGAGCCACTGTGCCCTGCCTGTCATTTTTAAATCTTTATACATTTGGTGGTTTATTTTTTACAACAGCTACTGTTAACTAATGTATTTCTGGACTTCCATTTCCTCATTTAAAAGAATAAGAGGCCGGGCGCAGTGGCTCACGCGTGTAATCCCAGCACTTTAGGAGGCTGACGAAGGCGGATCATCTGAGGTCAGGAGTTCAAGACCAGCCTGGCTAACATGGTGAAACCCCGTTTCTACTACAAATACAAAAAGTTAGCCGGGCATGGTGGCGTGTGCCTGTAATCCCAGCTACTCACGAGGCTGAGGAAAGAGAATTGCTTGAACCTGGGAGGCAGAGGTTGCAGTGAGCTGAGATGGCGCCATTGCACTCCACCTTGGGCAACAAGAGTGAAACTCTGTCTCAAAAAAAAAAAAAAAAAAATGAGAGTAATAATTAGTATCTGGGAATGTTTTTATGAGGCTGCAATCAAATGACACTTGTGGATCGGCCCAGGTGTGTCTGCAAGAGTGGGCTTGACTTCTCTGTTTCTTCCCTCCACCCAGCTGCAGAGGGAAGAAACTTCCCTCCACCCAGCTGCAGAGGTAAGTCCTTGTCACCAGGTGGACAGTGATGAGGTTGAGGCCCACAGAGCCCCCCAGTGGATGCTGTTCTTCTGAAGAGCAGCCTACAAACCTGCTTCTCCCAGAGGAAGCTGTGTGGAAAGTTGCTTCCCCATGCCACACAATGGTCTGGGCAGAGGCTATTGGGGTAGATGGTTCACTCCTCCTAGGGCTCAGGAAACCGAATTCCTTCTGCACCCCACCGTCCCACTTGCCTTCCCTGCTTCTCATCTCCCATTAGCTTCTTCTTGCCCTGAGGACCCACTGCTGTTCTCACGGTAGACCACCAGGTACTTGGAAACTGATGGCCCCTACACATCCATGAAGATCGTGTGCCTCAAGATTCCAGCTTCCATCTGTCAGCCACAGAGGTGCTTCCTGATGGGGTGGGTGGGCCCTTGCTATTCCTCGGGGGACAGGGCATCCTGAATGCCTGGCACTGTTCCTTCTAAAGCAGCCTACTCTCACAACAGCGCACCCTACACCCACCACCAAAGTCACAGAAAGCCCACAGAGGGTCATTAGAGAGGACCTGTACATACAATTGCACACAGACAGACAGGAAGCCAGGCAGACCCTCAGGAAGGCAAGAAGAATCAGGAGGTGAGGAGACTGGAATCACGACCCTGGCTCAGGCAGGCGTGCCTGAGACAGGGTCACAGAGCCCCCGCCTAAAAGCAATGCAAATAAATGTCCTGTCAGGGAAGACACCGCGAGCTCCATCACAGGTGTGAGTATGAGGGATGAGCAAGTCTCCGAATTCAGCTCACCCTCAGTCACCTGCTCTGTAAACCAAGAACCAGAAAATCTAGCACTGGCCAAGGAGAGGTGCTTCACACCTGTAATCCCAGCACTTTCAGAGGCCAGCGTGGGAGGATCACTTGAGTTCAGGTGTTTGAGACCAGCCTGGGCAACATGGCAACAAAAATTTACAAATTAGCAGGGCTTGGTGGCATGTGCCTGTAGGCCCAGCTACTGGGGAAGGGGAGGACAGAGGATCACTTGATCCTGGGAGTTCAAGGGTGCAGTGAGAGCCCTGTTCACGCCACTGCACTCCAGTCTGAACCACAGAGTGAGAGCCTATCTGAAGAAGAAGAAGGAGGAGGAAGAGGAGGAGGAGGGGGAGGAGGAGGAGGAAGAGGAGGGAGAAAGAAAGAAGGAAAGGAAGAAAGAGGAGAAAAGAAGAAAGAAAGAAAGAAGAGAAGAAATAAAGAAAGAAAGAAAAAAGAAATAAAGAAAGAGAAAGAAACAAAAAGAAAGAATAACAGAACAGACCATAATAAGAATAAGAACGAATAAATAAATACACAAAAGAAGTAAGAACGAAAATGTACTTATTTTATACTTATTCTTCTTTGTTTTTAGTTATTCTTTGCCCTCTTTTCGATCCTCCGTCCTTGATCCTCTGCTCTCTCTCTTCTCTCTATAGCTACGCTGCAGATAAAAAACAAAAGAAAAGACCCACCCAGCACCTCTTCATTGGTGCTGAGGATAACCTGACAGCTTAAACACGGACCTGCTTCATTTTGGTTACACATTAAAATGGACGGCCTCCAAAACTTCCTTGACTTCACACCATGTCGTCCATATTCTCACAATCTTTCTATCACTTCTGAGAGATTTATTGAAAACTGTAACTTACTGAAATTTTCCCATCCTAAGTAGAAAGGAACATACTCAGCTCTCAGCGTCATTTGGGAAAGTTTCATCATCTCCATCACCCGGCGGGCAAAGCTCTTTTTGGCGCCTGCTCCTTTTGGAAGCCTGAGCCATTCCGGGCGGCTTGGCGACCCTGACTGCGCAGGCCACGGAGGGAGCCCCAGCTTGGCGGGACGCGGCGGGCAGATCGGCGCTGCCCTAGGGGGCTCTGGGCTCCTGCACTCAACGCGGCTCCCTCCAGCCTTCGCCCCCGCACCTCCCTCTCAGTTCTGCTGGTTGCCCTGCGACGATGCTTGGCTCCTGCCTCAGGCCCCCGAGTCGAGTCCCGTACTCCCCGGCCGGCCCTTGTGCTGCCTCCCCAGCCTGGCCGGTGTCCTGCCCGGCGTCAATGGGGGAGGTGCTTCCCACGGCTGGGGGGTCTGGGGACTCCCCGCGCCAGCCCTGCCCCGACGGCGCCCCGCCCAGCCCACCTGCCCATACTTTCTCAGTCCCTGGAAGCCGTCCTCTCCCGGGAAAGTCCCTCTCTGTGTTATCATCCTTCTGTTTTCCCTATCAGTGCTTGTAAACTTTTTGTTTTTGAAGACTCCTTTGAGATTCTGTTAAAGGACAGGAGCCTGCCCCCAAGGAATGTCTGTGCACATGGACGCGTGGTTCCAGGAGGTACGGGGTCTGGGTGTTTCTGCAGCTCCGGGCCTGGGGCTGTCCCCGTAGGGCCCCGCAGCCCCGGGGGGTCCCGAGGAGTGCCTCGGCGCCAGTGTTTCTGTGCTCACGGTGGAGCCCAGACCCGCTCCTGTCAACCTTTCCCCTCTCAGGCCCCGAAGCTGGGGACAAAACCTCCAGGAGAAATAAGGCACAGGACTAGGGGAGGGGAGGGATTAGAAACTGTAATTCAACCTAATATTTGAGGCTTGGCAAGTGTGCCTATGGGATTTCACGAAAACCCCCGAATCTTTTTCATTTCAGAGCAATTAAGCCGACCCCAGCGTCCTGGCTCCAGTAAGCCGCTCAGCTCTCCGTTTTATTGCCTGTTTCCTTCTCCCTTGCCAGCACGAGCTCCCATCCTTGTGCTCAACATAAAAAACCCACACGGCGTCGGTGCCACGGAGGGGCCCCACGAGCAAGTGTGGGGCTGGGGCAGCCAGCCGGGCACATGTGGCTCTCGGGGCCGCGCACAGGCACGGCTTTCGCTCTAATCAGAAACATCCCGCCGTAATTTAATAGTTCCCACCAAGCACAGACACCAAGTCTAGAGATTCTTCCTCCACATTCTTAACCCTTAGAGGAGGCGGGAAGGCCAAAAGAGAGGGGAAATTAATCCCTTACAGTTGCTACCCTGGGATTTTTCACTTGCAGTTTTTTTGCTCTGATGTGAGAGAAAACGATGTGAGCTTTGGAAGCTTTCAGGGAGCAGGAATTTATATTAAAATGCCCTTCCTCGGTTCTGGCAGGGGGTGTGGGTGGGGGCGAGCAGTGGAGTCCCTCACTCCCTGGGGAGGGCCAGTCCTGCTAAGAGGCCAGACAGAGCACGTACCGGGGCCACCAGCAAAGCAGTGCACCGATTAAAAGTGTTTGAATCCTGATTTGACACAGCAGTGACGCAGCTGACCTCCTGGTTCTGAGGCCTCCCTCTCCCGCCTCTGGGGCTCCGCCGGCCAGGTGCCTCTGGGTTGTGGATGTCACCGTGGTCGTGGGGGTAGGAGTCCCCCTCAGCCTATCACATTCTCACCTGCAGGTGGAGTGCCATAACTAAGAAAGCCACAAGATTGGAAACATGAGCTTTGGAAGAAATTTGTCTTCCACTTAGATGTTTTGATTAGTTATTTTTGATTTAAATTAAGTTTTTCTAAAATTCAGGAGTTACATGTCAACTTTTCCATAGCTGTTAAGACCAGCCAGTGACAGCTGTCACACCTCTGTGGCTTGTCTTCCATACCCACAAACTCGTATCCATCTGAGGCCACTGGTGGTCAGGCTTCCTCTGCTGAGTAAGTCACAGGCCCACATGCATGTATGTATACACACACTGCACCCATACACACACTGCACGCATACAGCACCCGTGTGTATACTCAGCACATGCATACACAAATGGCATGCATACACACACCACACACATACACACATGGCACACATATACATAGCACACATGTATACGCACAGCACATGCATACACAGACGGCACACATGCACACAAACCACATGCGTACACACGCACATGTACACACACACTGTGCATTTCTCTCAGTGAACATTCACCACATGCCTTGGGTGCGGGCAGGATTATGCTGCATGAGATAGGGTCCCCAAACTTGGCTTCACCTTCAAAGCACTGAAGGAATTTTGAGGAGACTCCCTGATCTACCAAATCGAATGTGGACTTGAGACATTCTTATTTATAAAGGCTCCCAGATTGCTCTGAGGTATAGCTGGGACTCGCAGGTGGACAGCATTCATGTTTGCACCACCTGTTAAGAAGCTCACCCTCAATGCAGTGCCGGTGGAGAGGGGCTGGTGTCTGGCACTCAGGTATGCAGCTTTGCTCTGTGACTCTGACGAGTAGTGGGACCTACGGAAAACGGTGGAGCTCTCAGCGTTCCTCTTATCTGCAAAAAGAGGACGATAATGGCATCCTCATTACAGAGTTTTTGTGCACATGGAATGAGTGAATGAGAAGCATTTGGAACAGTAGGTGGTTTAAGTTGTGAGTGCTAAATAGAAGTGTTACCATTCCCCTTGAGATGTGAGTTGATGGTGTAGACTGGTGGAGGGCTGAGGAGGCCTGCAGCAATGGGAGAGAGGGCCCCACCTGTGGTGACAAGGCTGGGAAGAAACACCACGGCAACGGTTTGCAGGTGGGGCTGATGGGGAGATGTGCAAGCCGATGGAAAGTGTAGAGACATGTCCATTTATGAATCGTCCACAGGCCCAGATAATCAAATTCACGTCAAGCAGTGTTGTTATCATTACCAACAGGCCTGACTCTGGGAACCGGTAAGTAACTGAGTGTGTACAGTTGAGGTGAGATGGGGCTTTTTCAGACCACACAGGCCCACTCCCCCTATAGATCCTAAATCTACATATGGCCTAATTCAAGAGCAGCATGAAGGAACATGTGTGAGATGATTGGCAGGCCCCTACCACTGCACAAGTGACTGCTGCTCCCTCCACCAATGGAGAAAGAGGCCTGGAAGAGCCGGCCAGTAGCCTGCAGTCAGGATCTGGGCCACGAATGGAATTCTCAACTACAGACTGAAAGCCCTGGCATGTAGACCAGCCTCCACCCTTTTTCTAATGGAGAAAAGCTCCTTATCAGATATAAAATATTTGATGTGTGTATTCACGATACATAAATGAATGTGATATTTATTTGTTAATTTATAAACTTGATAATGGGCACAATTTTATAAGAAGCACATGCTGTTCTACATGGTGGGAGAAGTTGTGTTCAACGGCTCTGAGAACTTCAGCTTGTTAGAGAGACCAGTGCTTTTCTTTGTGCTCAGGAACAGCACTTTGTAGTGAAATGTGTCTTCAATGACAGCATTTAGCGTCCTGTCCCAAATAAGAACAGTCTCCCACTGAAATCCAGGAAACCAAAACAATCATGACAAGAGAATGTGCAATGCCAGATGAATGTGGATCCTACTTTTTTTTTTTTGTCTTTACTTTGTTTGACATTAAATATTGTGTGAGAAAGAACTCTGACTCCCAGTGAGCCATCTGTCTTTCGTTTCTGTTTGGGTGTGTAGCCACCCGCAGTAATCAGCCTAATCCTGAAGTCTGTAACTCTGTTACACAGATAGGGCCCTGATTAGAGGAAAGCGAACCGGGGGCCTCTGGGTTTGCTTCTCCAGGTTCCTTAGAAACTTACAGTTTGGCTCTCATCACTCCCACATTCCTAGCAAATCCAAGGGCAGGTTGCCCAGGGTGGCCGTGGTCCGGGTGTCGGCTTCCCTCAGGCTCCACAGGGATGTGGATGGCCCAGGCTGGTGCCCTGGTGTCCTGGGCTTGCAGAGCCACCACCAGAGAAGCTGTCCCAAACCACACCCATCCAGCAGGTGGAAGGGCTGGAGGGGTCTACCTCTGGCAAGGATCGTTCTATGTGGGTGGCTTAAAGTGATTCAACCTTTAGCCTTACGCCTCTGACTCCACCCCCAGCATCCAAGAATTGCCCTGAAATGCAATGCCTGACCAAGCTAGCCTCACTTTAATGACGCACGTCATCTTTTTCCCTGAAGAATCCCTTGTCACAGTGGTCTCAGGATGGAGGTGACCACCATCACAGGACCCAAAGAACAGACATTTCCCCAAAAACTCTCATCATCCTAGAACAGATCCGGAAAGGCAGGCACCTGAGGCAGAGCCGGGACATTCATCTCAGGGCCTCCAAGTTACATCCTCCTCCTTCCCTCCTCAGAGGCACGTCCCCTGCCCTCTCCTGTCTCCCGGGGCCTTCTGCTTCCTAACTCCTCCTCCTCTCTAAATCAAAGCAATATATTTATCCTGGAACTCGACCCCTTTCCAGCCAGTGTGGTAATTCTCCAGGCATTTGCGCCTTCAGATTTTTATCTCTAATCATTAAATGGAAGCTTTGTGTCTTGTTAAAGGAATGTCTGGTTTAAGGGGAGGATTTTTGGAAAATCCTCCTTACACCTAAAATCACTTCAAGATTTCTGTGTGCCTGGATCTGAGAGCCAAGGAAGCTGGAGTGGCACTCCTCTCACCCCAGTCCCTGCCCAGGACTCTCCCAAAGATGGAGAGGGTGGCATTAGGTCCACAGTCCCAGATGCCTCTCCTTCCTGCAGCATCGACCTTGGGATGAGGCCTTGAAGGCGGTCTTGATGGTCGGGGGGAAGAACGTGGGGAATCATGGGGTACAGGGGGAGGTGGAGCAGGGGCCAGAGCAGGTTCACCAGGCCCAGGAAGACCCAGCTGAAAGAGCAGAGATGAAGGGCTGGGCCTTTTCATACTGCATGTCCATGTGTGAGCCACACATTGTACCAGCAAAGCTAGGGTGACACCAGATCTGAGTGCTAGAGACCTAATGAGATAAGGAAAAACATTTGGAAGATGATTGTAAAAGCCACTGATTATAGTGATTCTGGTTAACTGCTGATCACTCAGGCCTGATTACCATGCTGCACAATAATGACTATGTACATCCTGAAATGTGTGTCAGATTAGCTACATTTTTTTTGATTACAGCAGCAAATCCTGCAAATGTATGGCCACTCAGTCTTTATGATTTCCTTCTTCTGTGGCACTATCTACTTAAGCAGCCTGGTTTTGGGCATTTATCCTAAAATGTATGAAATAAATAAGATAAAATTAAATAAAATAGGGAAAATAGCCACACTGGGCCTGCTTCGAAGGCTCACGTGACCAGGCCCCTGCCACGCCTGCCTCCTGGAAGGAAATCACACCTGAGATCAGGCAACAGTGCCATTCTACTCACTCCCTTATCTCCGGTGCCCAGAACAGCACTACACACCGTAGGTGCTTCATACATGCTTAATGAGGGAAGTAAACAAATGACTAAAAGTAAAGGCAGAATCAGCGTGGGTGATGTTTTGACAGCTGCACTCTGACACCCCTGACACCCCGAGAGGCTGGAGAATAACACAGCACAGGTAAGCACCTTCCAGTTGGCAACCTGAGTTGACACCCTGGTTCCATCCCTAGTTCTTACGACTGTTCACGTCATTCACCTGGGGGAGCCTCTGCTTTCTCTCAGGAAAATGGAGATATTAATCACCTCTCAGAATTCATGAGAGGATTATATGTTTTTAGAAAATAACTCCAGGCTGGGTGTGATGGCTCACACCTGTTAATCCCAGCACTTTGGGAGACCAAGGCAGGAGGATCACTTGAGGCCAGGAGTTCTAGATAAGCCTGGGCAACATGGTAAGACTATGCCTCTACAAAAAAAAATTTTTTTAATTAGCCGAGTGTAGTGGTACAACTTGTGGTCCCAGATACTTGGGAGGATCACTTAAGCCCAGGAGTCTGTGGCTGCCATGAGCAGTGATCATACCACTGCAATTAAACCTGGGCTACAGAGCAAAACCCCATCTCAAAAATTAAAAATATAAATAAAATAACTCCATAAATGCTAACGCTAAAGAAACTGCATGCTTTCCTTTGAGACCATTTACATCCATTTAAGTGGAAATTTCTTATTGCGCAGTGCTAGGGTTTGAATGTGTGTCCCCTCAGAAATTCATGTTGAAACTTATCCCCCATGATGGTAGTATTAGGAGGTAGGGGATTTGGGGAGTTAATTCAGTCATAAGGGCTGCATTGTCATGAATGGGACTAGTATCCTTATAAAAGAGGCTTCAAAAAGAAGTTGCATCCTGCTCTTCCACCCTTTCCATGCTGTGAGGACACAGCAGCAAGGGGCCATCCTGGAAGCAGAGAGCTGCTCTCACCAAATACCAAAGCTCATACTTTGTTCATGGACTTCCCAGACTCTAGAACTAGGGTGTGAAATAAATTTCTCTTCTTTATATGTTACCCAGTCTTGGGTACTTTATAATAGCCGCACAAAGGGACTAAGACATGGGATATATGGTGAGCATCTTAGCACCTCTCCTTCTAAGGACCCACCTTAGTAATGGATGGAACCCACAATTGGGCATTGTTTTTCAAAGAGAACTACGAGTGTTTTCAGAATTTTGCCTTTCAACTCACCAAACTCCATTGAGAGGAAGAAAATTGTGCCTGCCCTCTATTAAGTGTAGGGTCATTCATGCTTTCAGGCTAGTTCCAGCTTTTGTTAGAGCAAAGTGAGTGACATCCTGAAGGCAGCCCTCACTGTGCCCATCCTCAGGAAGCAGCCCCATGTCTGGGCACAGCAGGGTGCCCTGAGAGAATGCGCTCTGGTCAGAGCCAACCCAGCCGCTGCTTTGTGATGGGAGGCTGAGCACACTGCTTCATCTCTCTGGGCCCTGGTTTCCTCTTCTGCAACTTTTTTTAAAAATACAGTTTACCTCCAAGGTGAGTGCTAGGGACTGAATCATATCCCCAAAATTCGAATATTGAAGCCTTGACCCCCTCTATGCAACTATATTTGGAGACAGGACTTTTAGGAAGTAATGAAAGTTAAATGAGGTCATCGGGGTGGAGTCCTGATAGGGAGAGGCTGGTGGCCTCATACCAAGAGAGACCAGAGCTCGCTTGCTTTCTGCCATAGGAGGACCCAGCAAGAAGGTGGCCACAAGGCAGGAAGGGCCCCATGCCAGATACCACATCTGTCGGCATCTTGATCTTGGTTGGACTTCTGAGACTCTAGAACTCTGAGAAATAAATGTCTGCTGTGTAAGTCACGCAGTTCATGGTATTTTGCTATGGCAGCCTGAGCTGACTGAGATAGTGAAGATTAAATGAGAACTTCAGGCAAAGCTCCCACCTCAAAGGAGGCTCTCATAAAAGTCAGCTCTCTTTCCTAAACACAGTACTCCGAGTATGATTCAGCTTTCCCTTGATAAATTAGGATCCTGCAATGCCTCAGAATCATTGTTCTGAATAAGAAATCTCCACACACAGTTATATGAAAGAAACCATAGAAGGTGCTGAAAATACTGGTGATTGCACGCCTCTCAGAAAGCAAATCTCTCTTTCTTTTTCCATTAAATCTCATTCTACCTTTCTGCTATTTGAAACTTTAGTGTAGTAAATGCTAGAGAAAGAAGCTGTGATTCTATTGAGTCAAGGATCTGTTTCAATTAAACAAAAGCTGAATCTTTTGAAACAAGGGTCCGCTGAGTGGAGGTACAGCTACCATCCTCCTAGGGAATGTGCTCTCCATCCAGTAGTCCTCTAGTGAAGTTATTGCTGAAATAGCTTTTTGCTCCTCCAGAGGCTTGCCAGAAGCCATGCGATGAGCCAACCAGAGCTTTTCTGTCTGTCTTCTGCCAGCTCTGAGCAGCACTTGACTCAGGCATCCCATCCCCTCTGTGCCCCTCTTCCCCTTCCCTCTGGCCCATATTCTTCTGAAAAGAACAGGATGAACTAAATCATTAGGAACTAAATCACTGATCCTTCCCAAGGAGTGTGGCACTTCTTTCTGGGAAGATTCCCTCTGGGCAATACACCCTCAAGAACAATAAAGGACTCTCCAATTACACATGTCAATCACCAGCCCCCCAGGGAGGTAGCCATAGCTAAGGGTGGGATGGTGCATCACTGGCAGTCACCCGTGAGGACTCCCAGGCCTCCCTGTCATGCCCACCACTGTCTCCCCACCTACACCAAAGAGAGCCTCTCAGCATTTTGAAGAGGGGATAACAAAGGGGTTGAGTAGACAGCTTGTAAATCCCTGTCCCACAGATGGGGCTCTGCCCCATTCCCCAAAATAAAAAGATGACCTGGAACAGCTGGCAGCATCCTGGGTGAGCGGCAGCCTGGGGGTAAAAGACAACCTCCTTGTTACTAGGACCAAGCTCTGTTTTGGTCCCATGAGGCAGGCAGTTTTCAGTGAGGCGAAGGAAGACACCTTCACTTTACTGAATTGTTTGCGCCAAGTTTCAGATCAGCCTTGTGGGCAATTGAAGTCCCAGTTGCTTTGAGAACTCTGATGGAAGGAGCTGTGTCACTAACCTGTCAAGTCCCAGACATTCTGCCACTCCAAGATAAACCACCAAGATCAGAGGTTCTCTTTTAAATCATACAGTTACCTTGGAGGCAGAGAGCCCTTTGTCCTTGGCCCTTGGTCCTGGATACTTTCTCTGCCATGGAGGCCCCAGTGGTCTGAGACACCAGAGAGGTAAGTTTGATTTGGGCAGGAAGGCACAGGAAGTGTCCAGTACCCCACTTGGCCTATCCTCTGGGGTATTGGATACAGTGGCCAGTACCAGAGAGGGGTGCAGGTGATGGGCCACAGGGCAGAGGCAGGAAAGTTCAGGAATGGGGAAGTATTTGCAGAGAGACAGTTATAGAAACATCTTCCACGAGAGAATGCCCCAGCGGGCCATGTGGTGGTATAGTGTCTATTCACAGGCAAGGAAGCAAACAGCTGACTACACAGCTTTAACTTGGAAAGGAGCGGATTGCTTTATCACTGATATATTAACAAATGCCACCACAAAGATATTTAAAACAAGAATCAGAAACCCAAGCCAGGCTAATGCCTCTGCAAATAACGTAAAAAAAAACATCATTTAATGAATGGTATTAACTACTACACAGGGTGCAGGGCTTGTCATTCCAAAAGTAAACATTTGCTTATAAAGAAAAGAGTGGGATTGATTGAACCAGTTTTTTGGGCCAGTGCAGAAAAGTAAAAATCTGTTTTATTTTTTCCCCTGTTCTGTTCCATTAGAATGAAATCGTGCAGAAAGCAACGTTTCCGTATGTATGCATGTTTTTAAAAGGTGGGGGCGCTCCAGGTGAACAATTATCCAAATATGATGCCCACTGCAGCAGTTCAATGTGTGTGGCATAGAAGGTGAAGTTTCCTTACAGAGCCTCCTAAGGTCTTCACAGGCCATGGTGTGCTGAAGCCTGCCTGCAGCTGCTTGAGAGAGCCAATGGTGCACAACCTCTCACAACCCCTCATTCAGTGACTTTGTGTCGGCAGCTTGAGATCAGCCCTGGTGGGAGTATTTCCACCACAGAAACCAGTAAGCCCTACCAACCAGGGCTTCTCTTCCCCAGAGACCTAACTGTTAAACATTTACCAGCATAGCACTGGAAAAAGTTGTTGCAGAGCAGAAATAGGCAGACAAAGGCCTCTGCCTGTTGGAGTATGGCCCGAGCTAGGAATGGTTTTTGTGTTTTCAGTCATTGGTAGAAACACCCTTGACCACTATCATCAAACACTGAATGGTTTTGGAAATTAGCTTTTGCTACAGATTTGATCATGTTTCTTAATTAATTCAACTTAAAAGACAAAACAGCACTTAACACTTACAGTGTAATAAACTCATTTTGTCAACAACTAATGTTGAATCACAAGTAATGTCAATATACTTTACATACTTCCTGTATTGTTAAAATTTAACATAAGTTATTAGCTCTCCATTTCCACACAAATACACAGTGGATATACATATATATTTAGCTCAAACTGTAATTGTCTTAGCAATATTTGCACTTCATCACCAAGTGTGAAAAACTGATCTAATTTCAAAATCCATTTAAGCTTTTGGGATCTGGAACAAGATAGTATATACTTTTCTCTACTATCTCCTCTAAATGCAACTAAATAACCCCGCAAATTATAAAACAGACAATGATTTTAAAAAGAAGAAGAAGAATTCTAAACCCTGAAAAGGAGAAAGTGAACTAACTAGGGATTTTAAGAGTCAAGGTTCCCTAGGTGTCCTAAGGGGTCAGCCATGACAGGCCTGCAATTCTGACCCCCAACAGGCATAGATTAAAAAGCATTTATAGCCTGCTCTTACTAGCAAAAACAAAACAAAACAAAACACCTGGGAAAGGGGAAGCCTAAGAGAGTCCTGATGGGAACCCACAACTTCTGCTCAGAACCAGGGAACCAGTAGGCCACTTCACCTGCAAGGCTAGCATCAGTAGCACCCTGCATTGCCCTGCCCTCTGCCCAGTTGCATAAGGAGGCCAAGGACCAGCAGCTCCTGAGCTTCTATACCCCAGTAACAGAAGGTAAGCCAGCAACACAAGGCAACCCAGAGAGGTGCCTTCCATCTCTCCAGGGCAGCACCAACAGAGATTGAAAGGGGCCCCCAGAAGTGCCAGAAGAATGAGTCAGACCAGAAAAGCATTGCAAGCATTTTGAAAACTAAACTGATATAAAACTAGAGCCAATAGCAGGCCACAATGTACATACCAAACTTAAACAGGGTGACTGCCTGCTAAAACAGAAGATTTCAATCAGATGACGGTCTCCTAACATAATAAACAAAATGTCCAGGATGCAATCAAAAATCACATATCATACCAAAAACCGATAGAACACAACTTCAATGAGAAAAGACAATTAACTGACACAAATACAGAGATGAATTAGAAGTTGGAATTATTGGACAAGGATTTTAAACCAGCCATCATAAAAATGTTTTAACAATCAGTTATAAATTATCTCAAAACAAATATGAAATTTCAGCAAAGAAGTTATAAAAAAGAACCAAATAAAATTACAAACTGAAAAATATAATAACCAAAATGTTTTTAAAGTACTCGAATTTATTAGTAGAGTAGTGATGATGGATGACACACTCAGTGAACTTGAAAACAAACCAATAGAATTTATTCAGTATGAACAGCAGAGAGAAAACAGACTTTAAAACCAAGATCTACCATTCATATTATTGAACTCCCCAAGGATAGGACTAAGGAGTATGAGACAAAAAACTTCCCAAATTTAATAAAATACAGAAGCCTAAAGATTTTAAAAGCTGAGAAAAACCTAAATATGATAAACCAAAACTATACAAAGACACATCATAATCAATTTCTAAAAACCAAAGAGTTAAAAACAATCAAAGAGAAATAATACGTAACTTATAAACGAACAGCAATTCATATGACACCAGATTTCTCATCTGAAACTACGGAGGCCAGAAAGAAGTAATACAACAGTCTTCACATGCTGAAAGCAAAAAGCTCTCAACCGTCAATTCTATATGTGGACAAACTATCCTTGATGAATGAACAGGAAATTCTCACACAGAGAAAAACTAAGAAAATTTGTTACTGACTAAATGAAATTCCCCAAACAGAAAGAAAATGATAACAAAAGAGGGCTGAAAATTTTAGAAAGAAAAAGAACAAAGGAAAGGGTAAAAAATACAAATATAGTAGACTATCATTTAATGAGTTACTTTAGTAATATTTTATGGCTGAAGTGAAACTTATAACACCATCTGATGTGGTGTTCATTATATGTGCAGGGAATACTTAAGATAATTTATATTTACTTTTTAAATTTTTATTTATTTATTATTATTTTTGAGACAAAGTCTCACTCTGTTGCCAGGCTGGTGGGCACTGGCACCATCTCGGCTCAGTGCAACCTCCGCCTCCCAAGTTTAAGTAATTCTCCTGCCTCAGCCTCCCAAGTAGCTGGGATTACAGGCACAGGTCACCACACCCAGCTAATTTTTGTATTTTTAGTAGAGACGGGGTTTCACCATGCTGGCCAGGATGGTCTCAATCTCTTGACCTCGTGATCCGCCCACCTCGGCCTCCCAAAGCGCTGGGATTACAGGCGTGAGCCACCGTGCCCAGTGACAATTTATATTTTAAAACTAGGGAGGGTAAGGGACCTGTGTGGAAGTAAGATCTACACATTACTCAAAGTGATCAAACACCAACACCAGTAAGCTGTGATAAGTTATGTATGTACATGGTAATATAGAACAAGAAAAAAGCTATACAAAGTAATATACTCAAAAACATTATGAAGAAATCAAAATGGAATTCTAACAAAGGGTTCAAGTACCACACAGAAAAGCAAGAAATAAAAAAGAGAAAATGAAAAAAAAAAAAGAACAAACAAAAGAGAAATAATAAAAAATCAGACCTAAGCCCTACCATATCAATAATTACTTTAAATTCAAATGCCCTAAATACACCAATAAAAGCAAACAGGTTGGCACAGCGGATTTTAAAAAGACACAACCCAAATATATGCTGTCTACATATAAACTCCCTTAATGCAAACACCATAGGTTGGTTCATAGTAAAAAAGATGAAAAAGGTATATCATACAGACATACATTTTTTGAGAGCAAAAGTGGATACATTAAAGTAGATGTCAGAGAAAAGAACATTAAAAAGATGGACATTACATCAATCTACCAAGAATATATAGCAATTCTAAATCTACATGCATCAAATGCCAGAGCTTCAACTAATAGAGCTGAAAGGAGAAATAAACGAATTATAGTTGAGAGCCTAAACACCTCCCTCTCAGGAACTCAACATCACCATCAACTGAAAGGATTTAACTGACATTTATAGGACATCATCTAGGAACAGCAAAATGCACATTCTTTTTGTTTGTTTATTTTGGTTTTGTTTGTTTGTTTTTGAGACAGTCTCTCACTCCATCACCCAGGCTGGAGTGCAGTGGTGCGATCTTGTGCAGTGCACCACACCCTGCTAGTTTTTGTATTTTTAATAGAAATGGGTTTCACCATGTTGGCCAGGCTGATCTTGAACTCCTGACCTCAAAAGATCTGCCTCGGCCTCTCAAAGTGCTGGGACTACAGGTGTAAACCACCATGCCCAGCCAAAATGCACATTCTTTTAAAGTGCCCATATAACGTTATTAAGAATGTTGGGTCATAAAACAAATCTTACCAAATGTAAAATAATTGAGTCATACAGAGTGCATTCTGTTACCATGATAAAATAAGACTAGAAACAAATAATGGAAAGATAAAAGGAAAATTCCCAAACACTTGGAAATTAAATAACACACTTTTATATAATCCATGAATCAAAGAAGGGGTCCATAAGAAATTTTTAAAAGCAATTACAACTGAATGAAAATTAAAAGACAACGTATCAGGCCGGGCGCGGTGGCTCAAGCCTGTAATCCCAGCACTTTGGGAGGCCGAGACGGGCGGATCACGAGGTCAGGAGATCGAGACCATCCTGGCTAACACGGTGAAACCCCGTCTCTACTAAAAAATACAAAAAAAACTAGCCAGGCGAGGTGGCGGGCGCCTGTAGTCCCAGCTACTCGGGAGGCTGAGGCAGGAGAACGGCGTGAACCCGGGAAGCGGAGCTTGTAGTGAGCTGAGATCCAGCCACTGCACTCCGAGCTGAGATCCGGCCACTGCACTCCAGCCTGGGCGACAGAGCAAGACTCCGTCTCAAAAAAAAAAAAAAAAAAAAAAAAAAAAAAAAAAAAAAGACAACATATCAAAATGTTGGAGATTGAGCTTAAGTAGTATTGAGAGGGAAACTTACAGCCCCAAGTCCTTCTAACGAAATGGAAAGATCTCAAATCAAAAATCTAAGTTGAACTTAAATTGAAATCTCATGAAATAGGAAAAAGCAAGGCAAAATATATCAAAAGCAAGCAAAAGTAAATAAATAATAAAGATAAAGCGAAGTCAATGAAATTGAAAGCAGAAAAACAATAGAGGAAATTAATGGAGAAGAATGATTCTTCAGGGAAAAATTAGTGAAAATGACAAACCTCTAAGCAATTTGACAAAAATAAAAAGAGAAGACACAAATCACCAATATCAGGAATAAAACAAATGAAATTACAAATGATTCTGCAGTATAACAAGGAAATACTGCTAACAACTTTATACTTATAAATTAAACAACTTAGAAGAAATCACCAATTCCTGGGAAACTCTAGCTACCAAAACTCAACCAAGATGAAACAGATAGCTTAAATAGTCCTAAAATTATTAAATTGAATGTGTAATTTAAAAGTTTCCCAAACAGACATCTCTGGGCCCAGATTATTAAGAAAATTTAACAACAATTTTACACAAACTCTTCCAGAGAAGAGAAGAGAAGGAAACACTTCTGAAATCATGCTATGAACAACTCTACACATATAAATTTAACAACAGAGATGCAATGTACAATTTTCTTAAACAGTACAAACTAACTGCAGTTCACCCAGTAAGAAACAGATAATTTTATTGCCTCTATATATAAGAACTTGAATTTGTAATTTTTAAAACTGTCCAGAAATAGGCATTTCTCAAGAGTTTCCCTCAAGAGTTCTATCAAATGTTCGAAGAACACCAGTATGCCTAATCCTCTCCAGAAAATAAGAGGGAGTACTTCCCAACTCACTTATAACAATACTATTGTGCTGACACTAAAACCAGACACAGTACAAAAAAGAAAACATTGACCAATGTCACTCATGAATATAGATGGAAGCATTCTTAATCAGATATTAGTAAATAAAATTCAATAATAAATATAAAATGCGTGCACAATGACTAAGTGAGGTTTATCCCAGGAATGCAAGACTGGTTCATTATTCAAAAACCAATCAATGTAATCTACCATATTAACAGGAAAAAAATTATATGCTCATATCAGTTGATGCAGAATGACAAAACTCAACATCAATTCATAATTTTTAAAACTTTTAGTACATTAGGAAAAGAAAGGAAATTCCTCAACCTCTTAAAGAGCATCTACAAAAATACTATGGCTAATATTATTTTTAATAGTGGAAACTGAATGTTTTTCCTCTAAGATTGGGAGCAATGCAAGGATGTCTCAGCATTCTTGTTTAACATAGTCCTAGAAGTACTAAGCAGGTGCAATAAGGTGAGCCAAAGGGAAAACAAAAAACAAAAAAAAAAACATGCACAGACTAGAAAGAAATAAAACTGTCTCTACTTGCAGATGACATGATTGTCTGTGCAGATATCTTAAGATGTGTTTTTAAAAACTCATAGAATCAATAAATGAGTTCAGTAAGATTGCAGGATACACCCACAAGAGAAAGCAGGAAAGATCTAAAATTGACACCCTAACATCACAATTAAAAGAACTAGAGAAGCAAGAGCAAACACATTCAAAAGCTAGCAGAAGGTAAGAAATAACTAAGATCAGAGCAGAACTGAAGGAGATAGAGACACAAAAAACCCTCCAAAAAATCAATGAATCCAGGAGCTGGTTTTTTGAAAAGAACAACAAAACTGATAGAATGCCAGCAAGACTAATACAGAAGAAAAGAGAGAAGAATTAAATAGATGCAATAAAAAATGATAAAGGGGATATCACCACCAACTCCACAGAAATACAAACTACTGTCAGAGAATACCATAAAGACCTCTACGCAAATAAACTAGAAAACCTAGAAGAAATGGATAACTTCCTGGACACTTACACTCTCCCAAGACTAAACCAGGAAGAAGTTGAATCCCTGAATAGACCAAGAGCAGGCTCTGAAATTGAGGCAATAATTAATAGCCTACCAACCGAAAAAAGTCCAGGACCAGATAGATTCACAGCCAAATTCTACCAGAGGTACAAGGAGGACTTGGTACCATTCCTTCTGAAACTATTCCAATCAATAGAAAAAGAGGGAATCCTCCCTAACTCATTTTACGAGGTCGACATCATGATACCAAACCCTGATACCAAAGCCTGACAGAGATACAACAAAAAAAGACCAATATCCCTGATGAACATTGATGCAAAAATCCTCAATAAAATACTGGCAAACCGAATCCAGCAGCACATCAAAAAGCTTATCCACCATGATCAAGTGGGCTTCATCCCTGGGATGCAAGACTGGTTCAATATACACAAATCAATAAACATAACCTAGCATATAAATAGAACCAAAGACAAAAACCACATGATTATCTCAATAGATGCAGAAAAGGCTTTTGACAAAATTCAACAGCGCTTCATGCTAAAAACTCTCAATAAATTCGGTATTGATGGAACGTATCTCAAAATAATAAGAGCTATTTATGACAGACCCACAGCCAATATCATACTGAATGGGCAAAAACTGGAAGCATTCCCTTTAAAACCTGGCACAAGACAGGGATGCCCTCTCTCACCACTCCTATTCAACATAGTGTTGGAAGTTCTGGCCAGGACAATCAGGCAAGAGAAAGAAAGAAAGGGTATTCAGTTAGGAAAATAAGAAGTCAAATTGTCCCTGTTTGCAGATGACATGATTGTATATTTAGAAAACCCCATTGTCTCAGCCCAAAATCTCCTTAAGCTGATAAGCAACTTCAGCAAAGTCTCAGGATTCAAAATTAATGTGCAAAAATCACAAGCATTCTTATACACCAGTAACAGACAAGCAGAGAGCCAAATCATGAATGAACGTCCATTCACAATAGCTTCAAAGAGAATAAAATACCTAGGAATCCAACTTACAAGGGATGTAAAGGACCTCTTCAAGGAGAACTACAAACCACTGCTCAGTGAAATCAAAGAGGACACAAACAAATGGAAGAACATACCATGCTCATAGATAGGAAGAATCAATATTGTGAAAATGGCCATACTGCCCAAGGTAATTTATAGATTCAATGCCATCCCCATTAAGCTGCCAATGAGTTTCTTCACAGAATTGGAAAAAACTGCTTTAAAGTTCATGTGGAAGCGAAAAAGAGCCTGCATAGCCCAGACAATCCTAAGCCAAAAGAACAAAGCTGGAGGCATCACGCTACCTGACTTCAAACTATACTACAAGGCTACAGTAACCAAAACAGCATGGTACTGGTACCAAAACAGAGATATAGACCAATGGAACAGAACAGAGCTCTCAGAAATAATACCACACATCTACAGCCATCTGATCTTTGACAAACCTGAGAAAAACAAGAAATGGGGAAAGGATTCCCTATTTAATAAATGGTGCTGGGAAAATAGGCTAGCCATAAGTAGAAAGCTGAAATTGGATCCTTTCCTTATTCCTTATATGCAAATTAATTCAAGATGGATTAGAGACTTAAATGTTAGACCTAAAACCATAAAAACTCTAGAAGAAAACCTAGGGAATACCATTCAGGATATAGGCATGGGCAAGGACTTCATGTCTAAAACACCAAAAGCAATGGCAACAAAAGCCATAATTAACAAATGGGATCTAACTAAATTAAAGAGCTTCTGCATAGCAAAAGAAACTACCATCAGAGTGAACAGGCAACCTATAGAATGGGAGAAAATTTTTGCAATCTACTCATCTGACAAAGGGCTAATATCCAGAACCTACAAAGAACTCAATCAAATTTACAAGAAAAAAACAACCCCATCAAAAAGTGGGCAAAGGATATGAACAGACACTTCTCAAAAGAAGACATTCATACAGCCAACAGACACATGAAAAAATGCTCATCATCACTCACCATCAGAGAACTGCAAATCAAAACCACAATGAGATACCATCTCATGCCAGTTAGAATGGCAATCATTAAAAAATCAGGAAACAACAGGTGCTGGAGAGGATGTGGAGAAATAGGAACACTTTTACACTGTTGGTGGGACTGTAAACTAGTTCAACCATTGTGGAAGACAGTGTGGCAATTCCTCAAGGATCTAGAACTAGAAATACCTTTTGACCCAGCCATCCCATTAGTGGGGATATACCCAAAGGATTGTAAGTCATGCTACTATAAAGACACATGCACACGTATGTTTATTGCAGCACTATTCACAATAGCAAAGACTTGGAATCAACACAAATGTCCATCAGTGACAGACTGGATTAAGAAAATGTGGCACATATACACCATGGAATACTATGCAGCCATAAAAAAGGATGCGTTTGTGTCCTTTGTAAGGACGTGGATGCAGCTGGAAACCATCATTCTCAGCAAACTATCACAAGAACAGAAAACCAAATATCGCATGTTCTCACTCATAGGTGGGTATTGAACAATGAGATCACTTGGACACGGGAAGGGGAACATCACACACCGGGTCCTATTGTGGGGAGGGGATGGGGGGAGGGATAGCATTAGGAGATATACCTAATGTAAATGATGAGTTAATGGCTGCAGCTCACCAACACGGCACATGTATACATATGTAACAAACGTGCACGTTGTGCACATGTACCCTAGAACTTAAAGTACAATTAAGAAAAAAAAAACAAAAAAGATTGTAGGATACAAAATCAACACACAAAAATCAACTGCACTTCTATCTACTGAAAACAAATGGAAACCAAAATTTAATCTCTTCAAAGAAAATTAAATTCTTGGCTATAACTCTAACAAAACATGTATAAGCCATATGATAAAAATTATAAAGTGCTAATGAAGGAAATCAAAGTCATAAATTTTTTGGATAGACATACCATAGGCATGGATTAGAAGACAACACAGCAAACATATCAATTCTCCCTAAATTTATAGGCTGAGCTAATGAAATTCCTATCAAAACCTTGAAAAAATTTGTTGTCAACATAGAAAAATGTATATGGACAGTGAGAGGTCCAAAAAGAGCAAAATCAATGTTGAAAATGTAGGATAAAGTGGGAGAAGTTACTAGGCTTACTATATAGCTAAAGTAATCAAGACTACATGATATTGGTGGAGGGATAGATAGACAGATAGATCAGTACAAGAGAATAAAAAATCCAGAAGGAGATTTACATACATATATGCCCAATTAACTTCTGACAAAGGAGCAAAATAGTTCAACAGAGGAGGGAAAACCTTTTCAAAAATAGTGCTGGAGCAATTTGACATCCACAGGCAAACAAAATGTGAACCTCAACCTAAACAGAATACTTTATAAAAAAAAATCTACTCAATATGGATCATAGACTTAAATGTAAACTGTAAAACCATGAAACTTCTAGGAGGAAGTCTTTGGGACCAGGCACTAGGCAAAGATATCTTAGACTTACACATAGTAAAATCCATAAAAGAAAAACATAATAAATTGGACCTCAGCAAAATTATTACATTGAATGTGTAATTTAAAAGTTTCCCAAAGAGACATCTCTGGGCCCAGATTATTAAGAAAACTTAACAACAATTTTACACAAACTCTTCCAGAAAATAGAAGAGAAGGAATACTTCTGAAACCATGAACTTGCATGTTCATAGCAAAATTTCATTTTTTGCTCTGCAAAAGACCCTGTTAGGAAGGATGTAAAGACAAGCTACAGGATAAGATAAAATTTTTATAAACCATATATCCCACAAAGGACTTGTAGCTAGGCTATCTAAAGAACTCTCAAATCTCAACTTAAAAAAAAAAATGTATCTATATTAGTAAGGAGCAAAAGACACTAAGAGATATCTCTCTGAAAAGGACATAGAGATGACAAAGAAGCACATGAAAAATATTTCGTCATCATTACCCACTATGGAAATGCACATGAAAACCACAAGGAGCTATCACCACACATCTATCAGAATAGCTAAAATTCAAATGATGCAATATCAAATGTGCAAGAAAACATATGGAGAAACTAGAATGTTTGTGGGAATGTAAAATGGTATAGCCCTCTGGGAAATACTTTGGCAATTTCTTTTAAACATAAAAGTGAACTTATTTTATGACTGAGAATTGTATTCTTGGGCATTTCAGAACAATGAAAATTTATTTTCTCACAGAAATTTGAGCATGAATATTCATAGCAGCTTTATTCATAAAAGTGCAAAACTCACAACTACCAAATATCGTTCAATATCGTTCAATGGGTGAATAGTTTCATAAGCTCTGGGACATCCAGACAGTGGAATACTACTACTCAACAATTTTAAAAAACTATTGATTCTCACAACAATTTTTATGAACCTCAAGGAAAGCCAATCTCAAAAGCATAAATACTGCATGATTCCATTTATATAATGTTTGTGAAATAATCTAATTATAGAGATGGGGAATAGGTTAGTGGTTGTTAAGGGTTATGGATAGAGATGGAAGCATAGGTGTGGCTATAAACAGGTAACATAAGAGAACCTTGTAGTGATGGTATCTTGATTGCAGTCATGGTTACATGAAGTTACATATGTGATAAAATTGCATAGAACTACACACACACATCCACCAATACTATAGCTAGTGAAATCCCAATAAGCTCCATGGATGGAACCAACATCAATTTCCTGGCTGATATTGTAGCATATTTACACAAAATAATAACATGGGGGGAAGCTGGGTGAAGGGTACTCTGGACCTCCCTGTACACTTCCATGCAACTTCCTGTGAACCTATAATTATTTCATAATAAAAAGCTATGTTTTAAAAAGACATATAAAGGTAATGGGATGGATCATTTCCACACTCAGATGTGCAAAGAAAAGAGTGCCACATTTTTTTTTTTTTTTTAACTGATTTGATCTTGCTCTCAAGTCCTACACTGCTGGACATCAAGAGAGAAACATTAAATTTTCTAAATAAAGTATTTAGATTTTTTCTGGTTTATAAGAATAGTCATACAAAGTCCATATTTTTTAGAGATGAACGCTAAATTATGTAGGAATTAAAGCGATGTAATATCTGAGATTTGCTCCAAAACGTTTTTTTGTTTGTTTTGTTTGTTTTGAGACAGAGCCTCCCTCTGTCACCCAGACTGGAATTCTGTGGCATGATCTCGGCTCACTGCAACCTCCACCTCCCAGGTTCAAGCAGTTCTCCTGCCTCACCCTCCCAAATAGCTGAGATTACAGGCACCTGCCACCACGCCCAGCTAATTTTTGTATTTTTAGTAGAGAGGGGGTTTCTCCATGTTGGCCAGGCTGGTCTCGAATTCCTGACCTCAAGTGATCCTCCCACCTCAGCCTCCCAAAGTGCTGGGATTACAGGCATGAGCCACCACACTCAGCCTCCCAAATGTTTTTAAGAGAAAAGGAAAAGGAAATGACAGGTGAAGTAAACATGACAAAATCTAGATAATTCTAGAATGTAGGTACATGTGGATTATTAGACTATTAATTTTTTTGTATGATGTTGAAAATATTCATTCAATAATTTTCTTTTTGAAAAATCAATTAAACTGTGCAGTTGAAGAGCTTCCACTTAACCTTCAATAGGAACTATTAAATCTGGAGTATCATGACATACTAAAAGCACCTATCAAGAGAAGAATCTCATCAAATTCTAGATGTGCCTTCCAAGTGATGATATCCTCAGTTAAAATCACATGCTCATGAGTTAATGTCAGTATTTGGCAGCAGCTGGTTGTGTGAAACAGCATTTTCAAAGGTGAAATATGTAATATCTCCTTCCAGATCAGCATTAAGAGATGAACATTTGTCTTTGATTTTGATGACAGAGAACACAAACTTTGAACTCTAAGTGAAATATTATTTCTCCCATGAAGAATTCCATTCTTCTCTTTAGGAGACCTATATTACAAAACACTGTACACAATTATCATGTTTCGAATTTTATCAACAAAAAATTTGTGGGGATTTGTTTTCTCTCTTGTTACCTAAGTACCTACCCACATTATGTCTTCAATATTGCCTCTTGGCTCACAAAGCCTGAAATATTTACCATCTGAACTTTTACAGAAACAGTTTGCTGCCCCTGTTGTGAGGACAGCTTGCATGTGTAATGATGTAGCGGCTCTAGACAGCTCTCCGCAGGTAGAGAGGTCCTATGTCCAAAGCAAAGCAAAACAAAACTTTAGAAATAAACTGCTCAGCCCTGTCTCCATCCTCTACCACTCTCAATACAGCATGAGAAGTGGAACACTCTTCTAGTTCTCTCCTCTCCTGCACACACCACATAGTTGGCCCCTCAGATTAAGAGACCTGAAGTGGCACAGGACGTTAGAAGTGTGAAGAAGAGCCGGGCGCGGTGGCTCAAGCCTGTAATCCCAGCACTTTGGGAGGCCGAGACGGGCGGATCACGAGGTCAGGAGATCGAGACCATCCTGGCTAACACGGTGAAACCCCGTCTCTACTAAAAATACAAAAACTAGCCGGGCGAGGTGGCAGGCGCCTGTAGTCCCAGCTACTCGGGAGGCTGAGGCAGGAGAATGGCGTAAACCCGGGAGGCGGAGCTTGCAGTGAGCTCAGATCCGGCCACTGCACTCCAGTCCGGGCAACAGAGCGAGACTCCGCCTCAAAAAAAAAAAAAAAAAAAAAAAAGAAGTGTGAAGAAGACCAGAAAGAGGTGCCCACTGCAAGTGCAAGAGTAGATGGCCCTGCACAGAGTTGTCCCTCCAGACTTACCCTCACCTCCCTGCCATGCCCCCACCCAATCTCATTTATTCTTCTCGGACCATCACAGCCCCCCACTGAGTGATTTCCCTGTTTTCAGCCTTAGACCTTAGACCCTGTTAGGGACTGCATGCTGTATCCCCCAGAATTCACATGCTAAGGTCCTAACCCCCAGTGTGGCTGCATTTGGAGTGGGGCCACTAACGAAGTAGTTGAGGTAACATGAGATCAAAAGAGTGGGGTCCTAATCTCATAGGAGTAGTGTCCTATAGGAAAAGATGCCTGAGGGCTCACTGCCTCTCTGCTCTCTGTATGGAGGAAAGGTCATGTGACATATAGCGAGAAAGGACACAAAGGGAGCTCTCACCAGACACCAACCTGCTAGCACCTTGTTCTTGGACATCCAGACTCTAGAACTGTGATGAAATACATGTCTGCCTTTAAGCACCCAGCCTGCCGTATTTTGTTAGGCAGCCTGAGCAGACCAACACAAGTCCCTTCCATTCATGGAGCACCACTGCTGTAACAGTTACCTGGAATATTTCCAGGCCTAACACTTTCACGTGCAAAAAGTTGATGTTGTTCCTCGTGGTTTGACAAATAGACTCTAAATTCCTTAACCTAAAAGCCAAACTCACTATTGCCAGCAAAACCCTCTCTCACCCACTTTTCCTGCCTGCCCTCCAGCCAAATGGGCAGCTCTTCACTCCCAGACTGTGCCACATCCCTCCCCGTTGCTGCCATGCAACTTACCTTTTCCTCTTGTCCAGATCCTCAAGGGCAAGCTCAAATCCAATGCATACTCCGTGAAATGTTCTTTGCTCCCATCCTGAAAATGCCATCCTTCTGCCCCTGAAATGTCATGCATGTGTTTGTGTTCTTTCTCTACTACACTGAATTGAAATATACACTTTCCTGTGTACATTTCTTAAATGTCTTCATGTGTATATTTCTTAAAATGTCTTCAACTCATGCACCTCACCTTTACGGTGACTGTACAGTTCTTGAAGTCCAAACAATGTCTAATTAGTGCCTTTAATTTTCACTCAGTAGCACTCAGTAAATATCTGACAAAAGAATCTCACATTTTGTTTAAATATTTTCTCATTATTTATTCATGAGAAGTAGACTGAAACAAACCGATCAATTTGAATGTGCCCAAATGATCAATGTTTGGAATCTCAAAAATTCTGAGTACTCATTCTGACCCTAAACTGAGCCAAGGAGTAGAGCACACAGGCCAGCCCACGTGAGTGTGGATTTCACTCTGCTTCCCCTGCAGTCTCTAGAGATGGGGGAAATCTACAAAGGGGGATCGCTCAGGGCCAAAGACCTTTTCTGTTTGTAAATAATGAACGATATGAGATTTCTTTCAACATTTTGCTTCAAGATTCAGAGTATAAACACACATAGGCCTATCATTCAATAACTGATGAATCAGTGGTTTCTTGTTCCTTTTCCCCTTTCCAGAACAGAAACGAGCTTTGGTCCTTTAACTTGACATTGTTTAAAGAATGATACTGAAACCCCATACACTTAAACATAACGCTCCAAGAACTTCCAAAGTATCCATGTTGTCAGATTCTGGCAAATCATCATACACTATTCTCCAAGAAGGGATACAGAAAATGTCTTTACCTGAGGCCGTGGCCCACATCTAATCAGGAACAGAACATTGTCCCATTTTTCAGACTCTTCTTGAGATCTACCTGGGTCTAACACTATCCTCACTTGCCATCCATGCATTTTTTTCTTAGGAAATAACATATAGCATCCTGAGTTTCATTAGAACAGCTCCAATTTGTTGAGGGTGTGCTCACACCCGATGCGCTATGCAGGTTACCTCCCTCAGTCCTCACAGGACCCCGTGAGAGGCAGTGCTATTACATGACCAGATGGTAAAGAAAGGCTATTACATGATCAGATGATTGAGAAAGCCAACCTCAGGAATCACTTGGTTATAGTCACAGAGCCCAGGCCAGAATGAGAAACAAGTCCATCTGACTTCACAGTACATGCCCTTAACTGTTCTGTGTCATCAGTAACACAACTCGGCATGCAGAAGAGCAGGGCCGCCCATTCGCAGCAAGGGAAAGTGCTTGGGCAGGCAAACGTGGGGTCTCCCGAGCCCCACTCTGTCGGTTAGACTCTTGGCACAGGATGCCAGACCAGCCAACAAGAGTATCCTCAGGAAGAAGTGGGAAAGTAAATTAGAAAGTCTTCTTTTCCAGGATGGGCAGCTCTGTTGGTTTGAAAAACGACATGAGGTGCCTCTTGCTCTACAAATAACTTCAAGAATATTAATATTGGCCAAGTCTCAAGCTCAACTGTTTTTGACCTCCTCACACAGATTCCTTATCTAGCACAGCACTAGGAGCTGGAGTCTCCTCTGCAATATCTTTTCACACCCAACAGCTCCTTCCCCAAAGCTACCAACCCGGGCAAGGGCCCTGTAGCCTCATCCCTAGGCTGTTAAGAAAGCCTCGTCTCTGAGATACCCGAGCCAAGGCTTCTCCCTTCATTATATGACAGCCCCCTTCAGGTTAAGATGCTCTATTTTTTTTTTCCAGAGAGTCTCATTCTGTTGCCCAAGCTGGAGTGCAATGGAACCCTCAGAGCTGGCTGCAGCCTCCAACTCCTGGGCTCAGGTGATCCTCCCACCTCAGTTTCTGAGTAGCCTCAGCTGGCTATGTTGTTGTTGTTGTTGCTGTTGTTGTTGAGACTGGGTCCCACCACATTTCCCAGACTGGTCTCAAACTCCTGGCCTCAAGAGATTCCCCCGTATCAGTCCCCCAAAGTGCTGGATTACAGACTTAAGCCAGGATTTTCTAAAAAGATCTCTTTCATCATGTTCAATAAAATCAGTGCAATCAGATGGCCTATCCGCTTTTCCAAGTATTTCCACCTCATGACCTTTTTTTATGTTGTTTTGTTTTTATTTGTTGGTTTGTTTTGGCAGCTAAAAACAAACATGCAGCTGACAGTTTCTGTGGGTTAGGAAACAAGGCACTGCTGAATGCCTCGGGCTAGGGGTCTGCCTCTCCTGCAAGGTGCATCTCATGGGTTACCTGGCCTTTATCCTCTGGCTCCTAGAATAGGTCCTTCCTGGCTATTGGCTGGAGACCTCACTCCCTGGCCACATGGGCCTCTCCACAGGGTTGTTCACAGCAGGGCAGCTTGCTGGCCCCAGAGAGAGAAAGACAGAATGAAAGTGTGCCCCTAGAATGGAAGCTGCAGTCTTTCTAAAACCTGGTGTCAGGAGCAGCATCCCATTATTTCTTTTGTCTTCTGTCCATTAGATGTGAGTCACTAAATCCAGCTGACATGCAAGGGGAAGGGATCATCACAGGGCATGAAAACAGGAGGAAGAGTTCATCAGACCTACCTTAAAGGCTGCAGACTACACTTTAAAAATAACTTTTATACTTACACATTCACAGTAAGTTACCGAGACAGCAGAGGAGCAGAGAAGTCTCCTGTTCCCTTCATCCAGTTATCCGCAGTGGTTACAATGCAAAATTAAAACCAGAAAAGTAACATTGGTACAATGTGTGCTAGGTTTGAGCCATTTTATTAAATGTGTAGATTTGTGTAACCACCACCTAAATCAAAAATCACAACTATCCCATCACCACAAGGCTTCCTTTGTGTTACCCCCTTTATAATCATGCCTCCCCCGCCCTACCACCCCCAGTCCCCTGCAACCACTCATCTCTTCTCTATCTCTATAATTTTGTCATTTGGAAATGTTATATAAAAGGAATTACAGAGCATGTAAACTTTTGATACTGGCTTTTTTCACTCTGTAAAATCCTCTGGAGATTGATCCGGGATGCTGCATGGATCATTCATTCATTCCTTTTTTATGGCTGAGTATTCTCTGGTATGGATGTATTCATTTATTCAACCATCACCTATTAGGGACATTTTGGTTGCTTTCAGCTTTGGACTATTACAGATAAAGATGCTGTGAAGAGTTGTGTACAGGTTTTTGTGTTGACATAAGTTTTCGTGTCTCAGATAAATGCGTAGGAGCACCACCGATGGGTTACATGGTAATTGTATGTTTAGGTTTTTCTAAGAAACCACCTATTTCCCAGATTGTCTGTGCTATTTTACATTCGCACCAGCACCACATGCAGGACCCAGTTTCTCTGCATCCATGATAGTATTCAGTATTGTCAGTACTTGCTTTTGATTTTAGTTGTTCTAACAGATGTGTCGTGATATCTCAAAATAGCCTTAGTTTTGATATCCCTAATATCTAGTAATGTTGGGTATCTTTTTGTGTGTTTATTTGACACCTATTTGTTCTCTTTGGTGAAATCTCTCTTCATATCTTTTGTCCATTTTCTTTTTTTTTTTTTTTTTTTACTTATTATACTTTAAGTTCTAGGGTACATGTGCATAACGTGCAGGTTTGTTACATATGCATACTTATGCCATGTTGGTGTGCTGCACCCATCAACTCGTCAGCACCCATCAATTCATCATTTATATCATGTATAACTCCCCAATGCAATCCCTCCCTCCTCCCCCCTCCCCATGATAGGCCCCAGTGTGTGATGTTCCCCTTCCCGAGTCCAAGTGATCTCATTGTTCAGTTCCCACCTATGAGTGAGAACATGCGGTGTTTGGTTTTCTCTTCTTGTGATAGTTTGCTAAGAATGATGGTTTCCAGCTGCATCCATGTCCCTACAAAGGACGCAAACTCATCCTTTTTTATGGCTGCAAAGTATTCCATGGTGTATATGTGCCACATTTTCTTAATCCAGTCTGTCACAGATGGACATTTGGGTTGATTCCAAGTCTTTGCTATTGTGAATAGTGCCGCAATAAACATACGTGTTCATGTGTCTTTGTAGTAGAATAATTTATAATCCTTTGGGTATATACCCAGTAGTGGGATGGCTGGGTCATATGGTACATCTAGTTCTAGATCCTTGAGGAATTGCCATACTGTTTTCCATAATGGTTGAACTAGTTTACAATCCCACCAACAGTGTAAAAGTGTTCCTATTTCTCCACATCCTCTCCAACAACTGTTGTTTCCTGACTTCTTAATGATTGCCATTCTAACTGGTGTGAGATGGTATCTCATTGTGGTTTTGATTTGCATTTCTCTGATGGCGAGTGATGATGAGCATTTTTTCATGTGTCTGTTGGCTGTATGAATATCTTCTTTTGAGAAATGTCTGTTCATATCCTTTGCCCACTTTTTGATTGGGTTGTTTGTTTTTTTCTTGTATATTTGTTTGAGTTCTTTGTAGATTCTAGATATTAGCCCTTTGTCAGATGAGTAGGTTGCAAAAATTTTCTCCCATTCTGTAGGTGGCCTGTTCACTCTGATGGTAGTTTCTTTTGCTGTGCAAAAGCTCTTTAGTTTAATTAGATCCCATTTGTCAATTTTGGCTTTTGCTGCCGTTGCTTTTGGTGTTTTAGACATGAAGTCCTTGCCCATGCCTATGTCCTGAATGGTACTACCTAGATTTTCTTCTAGGGTTTTTATGGTATTAGGTCTAACATTTAAGTCTCTAATCCATCTTGAATTAATCTTCATATAAGGGGTAAGGAAAGGATCCAGTTTCAGCTTTCTACTTATGGCTAGCCAATTTTCCCAGCACCATTTATTAAATAGGGAATCCTTTCCCCATTTCTTGTTTCTCTCAGGTTTGTCAAAGATCAGATGGCTGTAGATGTGTGGTATTATTTCTGAGGACTCTGTTCTGTTCCATTGGTCTATATCTCTGTTTTGGTACCAGTACCATGCTGTTTTGGTTACTGTAGCCTTGTAGTATAGTTTGAAGTCAGGTAGCGTGATGCCTCCAGCTTTGTCCTTTTGACTTAGGATTGTCTTGGCAATGCGGGCTCTTTTTTGGTTCCATATGAACTTTACAGCCGTTTTTTCCAATTCTGTGAAGAAACTCATTGGTAGCTTGATGGGGATGGCATTGAATCTATAAATAACCTTGGTCAGTATGGCCATTTTCACAATATTGATTCTTCCTATCCATGAGCATGGTATGTTCTTCCATTTGTTGGTGTCCTCTTTGATTTCACTGAGCAGTGGTTTGTAGTTCTCCTTGAAGAGGTCCTTTACATCCCTTGTAAGCTGGATTCCTAGGTATTTTATTCTCTTTGAAGCAATTGTGAATGGAAGTTCATTCCTGATTTGGCTCTCTGCTTGTCTGTTACTGGTGTATAAGAATGCTTGTGATTTTTGCACATTAATTTTGTATCCTGAGACTTTGCTGAAGTTGCTTATCAGCTTAAGGAGATTTTGGGCTGAGACAATGGGGTTTTCTAAATATACAATCATGTCATCTGCAAACAGGGACAATTTGACTTCTTCTTTTCCTAACTGAATACCCTTGATTTCTTTCTCTTGCCTGATTGCCCTAACCAGAACTTCCAACACTATGTTGAATAGGAGTGGTGAGAGAGGGCATCCCTGTCTTGTACCAGTTTTCAAAGGGAATTTTTCCAGTTTTTGCCCATTCAGTATGATATTAGCTGTGGGTTTGTCATAAATAGCTCTTATTATTTTGAGGTACGTTCCATCAATACCGAATTTATTGAGCGTTTTTAGCATGAAGGGCTGTTGAATTTTGTCAAAAGCCTTTTCTGCATCTATTGAGATAATCATGTGGTTCTTGTCTTTGGTTCTGTTTATATGCTGGATTACGTTTATTGATTTGCGAATGTTGAACCAGCCTTGCATCCCAGGGATGAAGCCCACTTGATCATGGTGGATAAGCTTTTTGATGTGCTGCTGAATCCGGTTTGCCAGTATTTTATTGAGAATTTTTGCATCGATGTTCATCAGGGATATTGGTCTAAAATTCTCTTTTTTTGTTGTGTCTCTGCCAGGCTTTGGTATCAGGATGATGTTGGCCTCATAAAATGAGTTAGGGAGGAGTCCCTCTTTTTCTATTGATTGGAATAGTTTCAGAAGGAATGGTACCAGCTCCTCCTTGTACCTCTGGTAGAATTCAGCTGTGAATCCATCTGGTCCTGGACTTTTTTTGGTGGGTAGGCTATTAATTGTTGCCTCAATTTCAGAGCCTGCTATTGGTTTATTCAGGGATTCAACTTCTTCCTGGTTTAGTCTTGGGAGAGTGTAAGTGTCCAGGAAATTATCCATTTCTTCTAGATTTTCTAGTTGATTTGCGTAGAGGCGTTTATAGTATTCTCTGATGGTTGTTTGTATTTCTGTGGGGTCAGTGGTGATATCCCCTTTATCATTTTTTATTGCATCTATTTGATTCCTCTCTCTTTTCTTCTTTATTAGCCTTGCTAGCGATCTGTCAATTTTGTTGATCTTTTCAAAAAATCAACTCCTGGATTCATTCATTTTTTGGAGGGTTTTTTGTGTCTCTATCTCCTTCAGTTCGGCTCTGATCTTAGTTATTTCTTGCCTTCTGCTAGCTTTTGAATGTGTTTGCTCTTGCCTCTCTAGTTCTTTTAATTGTGATGTTAGAGTGTCAATTTTAGATCTTTCCTGCTTTCTCTTGTGGGCATTTAGTGCTATAAATTTCCCTCTACACACTGCTTTCAATGTGTCCCAGAGATTCTGGTATGTTGTATCTTTGTTCTCATTGGTTTCAAAGAACATCTTTATTTCCGCTTTCATTTCGTTATGTACCCAGTAGTCATTCAGGAGCAGGTTGTTCAGTTTCCATGTAGTTGAGCGGTTTTGATTGAGTTTCTTAGTCCTGAGTTCTAGTTTGATTGCACTGTGGTCTGAGAGACAGTTTGTTATAATTTCTGTTCTTTTACATTTGCTGAGGAGTGCTTTACTTCCAATTATGTGGTCAATTTTGGAATAAGTGCGATGTGGTGCTGAGAAGAATGTATATTCTGTTGATTTGGGGTGGAGAGTTCTATAGTTGTCTATTAGGTCTGCTTGGTGCAGAGATGAGTTCAATTCCTGGATATCCTTGTTAACTTTCTGTCTCGTTGATCTGTCTAATGTTGACAGTGGAGTGTTGAAGTCTCCCATTATTATTGTATGGGAGTCTAAGTCTCTTTGTAAGTCTCTAAGGACTTGCTTTATGAATCTGGGTGCTCCTGTATTGGGTGCATATATATTTAGGAGAGTTAGCTCTTCCTGTTGAATTGATCCCTTTACCATTATGTAATGGCCTTCTTTGTCTCTTTTGATCTTTGATGGTTTAAAGTCTATTTTATCAGAGACTAGGATTGCAACCCCTGCTTTTTTTTTGTTCTCCATTTGCTTGGTAGATCTTCCTCCATCCCTTTATTTTGAGCCTATGTATGTCTCTGCATGTGAGATGGGTCTCCTGAATACAGCAGACTGATGGGTCTTGACTCTTTATCCAGTTTGCCAGTCTGTGTCTTTTAATTGGAGCATTTAGTCCATTAACATTTAAGGTTAATATTGTTATGTGTGAACTTGATCCTGCCATTATGATATTAACTGGTTATTTTGCTCATTAGTTGACGCAGTTTCTTCCTAGCCTCGATGGTCTTTACATTTTGGCATGTTTTTGCAATGGCTGGTACCGGTTGTTCCTTTCCATGTTTAGGGCTTCCTTCAGGGTCTCTTGTAAGGCCGGCCTGGTGGTGACAAAATCTCCAAGCATTTGCTTATCTGTAAAGGATTTTATTTCTCCTTCACTGATGAAACTTAGTTTGGCTGGATATGAAATTCTGGGTTTAAAATTCTTTTCTTTAAGAACATTGAATATTGGCCCCCACTCTCTTCTGGCTTGTAGAGTTTCTGCCGAGAGATCTGCTGTTAGTCTGATGGGCTTCCCTTTGTGGGTAACCCGACCTTTCTCTCTGGCTGCCCTTAAGATTGTTTCCTTCATTTCAACTTTGGTGAATCTGGCAATTATGTGTCTTGGAGTTGCTCTTCTGGAGGAGTATCTTTGTGGCGTTCTCTGTATTTCCTGAATTTGAATGTTGGCCTGCCCTACTAGGTTGGGGAAGTTCTCCTGGATGATATCCTGAAGAGTGTTTTCCAACTTGGTTCCATTTTCCCCCTCACTTTCAGGCACCCCAATCAGACGTAGATTTGGTCTTTTTACGTAATCCCATACTTCTTGCAGGCTTTGTTCATTTGTTTTTCTTCTTTTTTCTTTTGGTTTCTCTTCTCGCTTCATTTCATTCATTTGATCTTCAATCGCTGATACTCTTTCTTCCAGTTGATCGAGTCGGTTACTGAAGCTTGTGCATTTGTCATGTATTTCTCGTGTCATGGTTTTCATCTCTGTCATTTCGTTTATGATCTTCTCTGCATTAATTAGTCTAGCTGTCAATTCTTCCACTCTTTTTTCAAGATTTTTAGTTTCTTTGCGCTGGGTACGTAATTCCTCCTTTAGCTCTGAGAAGTTTGATGGACTGAAGCCTTCTTCTCTCATCTCGTCAAAGTCATTCTCTGACGAGCTTTGATCCGTTGCTGGTGATGGGCTGCGCTCCTTTGCAGGGGCAGATGCGCTCTTATTTTTTGAATTTCCAGCTTTTCTGCCCTGCTTCTTCCCCATCTTTGTGGTTTTATCTGTCTGTGGTCTTTGATGATGGTGACGTACTGATGGGGTTTTGGTATAGGTGTCCTTCCTGTTTGATAGTTTTCCTTCTGACAGTCAGAAGGACTGTCTGTTGGTCTGTTGGAGATTGCTTGAGGTCCACTCCAGACCCTGTTTGCCTGGGTATCAGCAGCAGAGGTTGCAGAAGATAGAATATTGCTGAACAGCGAGTGTACCTGTCTGATTCTTCCTTTGGAAGTTTCCTCTCAGGGGTGTACTCCACCCTGTGAGGTGTGGGGTGTCAGACTGCCCCTAGTGGGGGATGTCTCCCAGCTAGGCTACTCAGGGGTCAGGGACCCACCTGAGCAGGCAGTCTGTCCGTTCTCAGATCTCAGCCTCCACGTTGGGAGATCCACGGCTCTCCCCAAAGCTGTCAGACAGAGTCGTTCGCTTCTGCACCGGCCCCCGCTGCTTCCCCTGTTGGTCTTCAGCTGTGCGCTGTCCCCAGAGGTGGAGTCTACAGAGACAGGCAGGCTTCCTTGAGCTGCTGTGAGCTCCACCCAGTTCGAGCTTCCCAGCGGCTTTGTTTACCTACTTAAGCCTCAGCAATGGCGGGCATCCCTCCCCCAGCCTCGCTGCTGCCGTTTTGGTTAGATCGCAGACTGCTGTGCTAGCAATGAGGGAGGCTCCGTGGCCATGGGACCCTCCCAGCCAGGTGTGGGTATAATCTCCTGGTGTGCCCGTTTGCTTAAAGCGCAGTATTGGGGTGGGAATTACCCGATTTTCCAGGTGTTGTGTGTCTCAGTTTGCCTGGCTAGGAAAAGGGATTCCCTTCCCCCTTGCACTTCCCAGGTGAGGCAATGCTTCGCCCTGCTTCAGCTCTCGCTGGTCGGGCTGCAGCAGCTGACCAGCACTAGTTGTCTGGCACTCCCCAGTGAGATGACCCCAGTACCTCAGTTGAAAATGCAGAAATCACCGGTCTTCTGTGTCGCTCGCGCTGGGAGTTGGAGACTGGAGCTGTTCCTATTCGGCCATCTTGCTCCGCCCCCCCGTCCATTTTCTAATTGGATTGTTTGTTTTTTTACTGTTGAGGTTTGAAACTACTTCATATATTCTGGATGTAAGACCTTTCTCACATATGTGGTTTTCAAATATTTTCCCTCAATCTGCAGCTCATCTTTTCATATTTTTAACAAATTCTTTTGCAGAGCAAAAGGTTTTAATCTTGATGAAGTCCAATTTATCAATACCAATTTTTTTCTTTTATGATTCATAATTTTGATATCATGTCTAAGATTTCTTTACCAAGCCCACAGCCTAAAAATTTTCTGCTATATTATCTGCTAAAAATTCTACAGGTTTATTTATTTATTTATCTATTTTGGAGATAGGGTCTCACTTTTGTCACCCAGGCTGGAGTGCAGTAGCACAATCACAGCTCACTGCAGCCTCAAATTCCCGGTTCAGATGATTCTCCCACCTCACCCTCCCGAATAGCTGAGACTACAGGTGCATGCCACCATACCGGCTAAATGTTTTTGTATTTTTAGTAGAGATGGGGTTTTGCCATGTTGTCCAGGCTGGTCTTGAACTTTCGGCCTCAAGCCATCCACCCGTCTCAGCCTACCAAAGTGCTGGGATTACAGGTGTGAGGCACTGCACCCAGCCAGTTCTACAGTTTCAAATCTATGTTCCATTTTGAGTTATTTTTGTATAGTCTGTGAGGTTTAGATCAAAGTATATGTTTTTGGACTGTGGATATTCCATTAATCCGGTACCATTTACCCTTCTTCCATTTATCCTTGCTTTTCACCTTGGTCAAAAATCAGTTGGCCATACTTGCGTATGTGTTTTTCTCGGTTCTCCATTCTCTTCAGTTTTCCTGTGTCTAGCCCTCTGCGCATACCATTCAGTATTGATTTCTGGAGCTAAATAATAAGTTGTGAAGCCAGGTAGACTGATACCTCTTACTACATCCTTCTTTTTCAAAATTGTTTTAGTTATTCTAGAAATAGCTATTTAGTCTATGGTATTATATATGTTTGGATATAAATTTTAGAATAATCATGGCTATATCTACAAAAAGATTGCAAAAATTTTGATAAGAATTGCATTAAACCTGTGTTTGAATTTAGGGAGAACTGGCAATGTTGAGTTTTCCAATCCACAAACATGGCATGCCTTTCTGTTTATATAGACCTTCTTCGATTTTTTTTATCACCATTTTGTAGTTTTTAGTGTACAAGTTCTATACAATGTTTTCTTAAATGTGTACACAAATATTTCATTTTCTTTGGAAAATCAATAAATTGTATTTTTTATTTTGGGTGTAGATTTATCTCGTGTCCTGTGACTTTGCTGAACCACTTGTTAGTTGTAGGAGTTTTTTTGTAAAGCAATCATACATATTCTATGTAAACAACCATGCTGTCAGCAGATTTATTTCAGGCAGTTTTATATCTTTTTTCATATTTCTATGTCTGTTACACCTTTTTTTTTTTTTTTTTTTTTTTTTTTTTTTTTTTTTGCCTTATTGCATTGGCTAGAACTTCCAGGATTATGCTTACTAACAGTGGCTAGAGTAAATATCTTGCCTTATTTCTGATCTTAAGGGGAAATCAAATACTCTTTCACCATTAAGTGTGATATTAGCTGTGGGTTTTGTGGGTATGCTTTGTTTTGTTTCTGATATTGGTAATTTGTGTCTTCTCTCTTTGTGTCTTTGCCTTGCTAGATGAATTTTATTGATCTTTTCCGAAAACCAGCTTTTTGTCTCGTGGATTTTCCCTATTGTCTTTCTGTTTTCAACTTTATTGACTTCTGCCCATGTCTTTATTATTTATTTCTACCTGCTTTGGGATTATTTTGCTCTTATTCTCCTAGGTTTTTGAGATAGGAGCCTAGATTACTTATTTGGGATTTTCTTCTTTTTCTGTTGTAAGCATTTATTGCCATAAATTTCCCTCCCGGCACTGTATTGGCTGCATACTACCAACTTTGTTTTTTGTTTTTGTTTTCTCTTTTTTTATTATTATACTTTAAGTTCTAGGGTACATGTGCACAGCATGCAGGTTTGCTACATAGGTATACATGTGCCATGTTGGTTTGCTGCACCCATTAACTCGCCATTTACATTAGATATTTCTGCTAATGCTATCCCTCCCCGTCCCCCACCCCACAACAGCCCCAGGGTGTGATGTTTCCTGCCCTGTGTCCAAGGCAGGAAATTGTTCAATTCCTACCTATGAGTGAGAACATGAGGTGTTTGGTTTTCTGTCCTTGTGATAGTTTGCTTAGAATGATGGTTTCCTGCTTCATCCATGTCCCTGCAAAGGACATGAACTCATCCTTTTTTATGGCTGCATAGTATTCCATGGTGTATATGTGCCACATTTTCTTAATCCAGTCTGTCATTGATGGACATCTAGATTGACTCCAAGCCTTTGCTATTGTGAATAGTGCCGCAATAAACATACATATGCATGTGTTTTTACAGTAGCATGATTTATAATCCTTTGGGTATACACCCAGTAATGGGATCACTGGGTCAAATGGTATTTCTAGTTCTAGATCCTTGAGGAATCACCACACTGTCTTCCAAAATGGTTGAACTAGTTTACACTCCCACCAACAGTGTAAAAACATTCCTATTTCTCTACATCCTCTCCAGCATATATTGTTTCCTGACTTTTTAACCATCGCCCTTCTAACTGCTGTGAGATGGTATCTCATTGTGGTTTTGATTTGCATTTCTCTCATGACCAGTGATGATTAACATTTCTTCTTGTGTCTGTTGGCTGCATAGATGTCTTCTTTTGAGAAGTGTCTGTTCATATCCTTTGCCCACATTTGATGGGGTTGCTTGTTTTTTTCTTGTAAATTTGTTTAAGTTCTTTGTAGATTCTGGATATTAGCCCTTCGTCAGATGGGTAGATTGCAAAAATTTTTTCCCATTCTGTAGGTTTCCTGTTCACTCTGATGGTAGTTTCTTTTGCTGTGCAGAAGCTCTTTAATTTAGTTAGATTCCGTTTGTCTATCTATTTTGGCTTTTGTTGCCATTGTTTTTTGTATTTTAGTCATGAAGTCCTTATCCATGCCTATGTCCTGAATGGTATTGCCTAGGTTTTCTTGTAGAGTTTTCATGGTTTTAGGTCTAACATTTAAGTCTTTAATCCATCTTGAATTAATTTTTGTATAAGTTATGAGGAAGGGATCCAGTTTTGGCTTTCTACATATGGATAGCCAGCTTTCCCAGCAGCATTTATTAAATAGGGAATCCTTTCCCCATTTCTTGTTTTGTCACGTTTGTCAAAGATCAGATGGTTGTAAATGTGTGGTGTTATTTCTGAGGCCTCTGTTCTGTTTCATCGGTCTACATCTCTGTTTTGGTACCATTACCATGCTGTTTGCGTTACTGTAGCCTTGTAATTTAGTTAGAAGTCAGGTAGCATGATGCCTCCAGTTTTGTTCTTTTTGCTTAGGATTGTCTTGACTATGCAGGCTCTTTTTCGCTTCCACATGAACTTTAAAGTAGTTTTTTCCAATTCTGCGAAGAAAGTCATTGGTAGCTTGATGGGGATGGCATTGAATCTATAAATTACCTCGGGCAGCATGGCCATTTTCACGATATTGATTCTTCCTATCCATGAGCATGAAATGTTCTTCTGTTTGTTTGTGTCCTCTTTTATTTAGTTGAGCAGTAGTTTGTAGTTCTCCTTGAAGAAGTCCTTCACATCCCTTATAAGTTGTATTCCTAGGTATTTTATTCTCTTTGTAGCAATTGTGAATGGGAGTTCACTCACGATTTGGCTCTCTGTTTGTCTGTTATTAGTGTATAGGCGTGCTTGTGATTTTTGCACATTGATTTTGTATCCTGAGACTTTGCTGATGTTGCTTATTAGTGTAAGGAGATTTTGGGCTGAGATGATGGGGTTTTCTAAATATACAATCATGTCATCTGCAAACAGGGACAATTTGACTTCCTATTTTCCTAATTGAATACCCTTTCTTTCTTTCTCTTGCCTGATTGTCCTGGCCAGAACTTCTAACACTATGTTAAATAGGAGCGGTGAGAGAGGGCATCCCTGTCTAGTGCCAGTTTTCAAAGGGAATGCTTCCAGCTTTTGCCCATTCAGTATGATATTGGCTGTGGGTTTGTCATAAATAGCTCTTATTATTTTGAGATATGTTCCATCAATACCTAGTTTACTGAGAGTTTTTAGCATGAAGTGCTGTTGAATTTTGTCAAACGCCTTTTCTGCATCTATTGAGATAATCATGTGGTTTGTCATTGGTTCTGTTTATGTGATGGATTATGTTTATTGATTTGCGTATGTTGAACCAGCCTTGCATTCCAGGGATGAAGCCCACTTGATCATGGTGGATAAGCTTTTTGATGTGCTGCTGGATCTGGTTTGCCAGTGTTTTATTGAAGATTTTCACATCAATGTTCATCAGGGATATCGGTCTAAAATTCTTTTTTGTTGTTGTTGTGTGTCTGCCAGGCTTTGGTATGAGGATGCTGTTGTCCTCATAAAATGAGTTAGGGAGGATTCCCTCTTTTTTGATTGATTGGAATAGTATCAGTAGGAATGGTACCAGCTCCTCTTTGTACCTCTGGTAGAATTCAGCTGTGAATCTGTCTGGTCCTGGACTTTTTTTGGTTGGTAGGCTATTAATTATTGCCTCAATTTCAGAGCCTGTTATTGGTCGATTCAGAGATTCAACTTCTTCCTGGTTTAGTCTTGGGAGGGCATATGTGTCCAGGAATTTCTCCATTTCTTCTAGATTTTCTAGTTTATTTGCACAGAGGTGTTTATAACATTTTCTGATGGTAGTTTGTATTTCTGTGGGATCGGTGGTGATATCCCCTTTATCATTTTTTATTGCATCTATTTGATTCTTCTCTCTTTTCTTCTTTATTAGTCTTGCTAGTGGTCTATCAATTTTGTTGATCTTTTCAAAAAGCAAGCTCCTGGATTCATTGATTTTTTTTTAAGGTTTTTTGGTATCTCCTTCAGTTGTGCTCTGATCTTAGTTATTTCTTGCCTTCTGATAGCTTTTGAATTTGTTTGCTCTTGCTTCTCTAGTTCTTTTAATTGTAGTGTTAGGGTGTCGATTTTAGATCTTTCCTGCTTTCTCTTGTGGGCATTTAGTCCTAGAAATTTTCCTCTACACACTGCTTTAAATGTGTCCCAGAGATTCTGGAACGTTGTGTCTTTGTTCTCATTGGCTTCAAAGAACATCTTTATTTCTGCCTTCATTTCATTATTTACCCCGTAGTCATTCGGGAGCAGGTTGTTCAGTTTCCATGTAGTTGTGTGGTTTTGAGTGAGTTTCTTAATCCTGAGTTCTAATTTGATTATACTGTGGTCTGAGAGACAATTTGTTGTGATTTCTGTTCTTTTATATTTGCTGAGCAGTGCTTTACTTCCAACTATGTCATCAATTTTGGAATAAGTATGATATGTTGCTGAGAAGAATGTATATTCTGTTGATTTGGGGTGCAGAGTTCTGTAAATGTCTATTAGGTCTGCTTGGTGCAGAGCTAAGTTGAAGTCCTGGATATCTTTGTTAACCTTCTGTCTCATTGATCTGTCTAATACTGACAGTGGGGTGTAAAAATCTCCCATTATTATTGTGTGGGAGTCTAAGTCTCTTTGTAGGTCTCTGAGGACTTGCTTTATAAATCTGGGTGCTCTTGTATTGGGTGCATATATATTTAGGATAGTTAGCTCTTCTTGTTGAATTGATCCCTTCACTGTTATGTAATGGCCTTCTTTGTCCCTTTTGATCTTCGTTGGTTTAAAGTCTGTTTTATCAGAGACTAAGATTGCAACCCTTGCTTTTTTTTTTTGGTTTCCATTTGCTTGGTAGATCTTCCCCCATGCCTTTATTTTGAGCCTGCGTGTGTCTTTGCACGTGAGATGGGTCTCCTGAATATAGCACACTGATGGGTCTTGACTCTTTATCCGATTTGCCAGTCTGTGTCTTTTAATTGGGGCATGTAGCCCATTTACATTGAAGGTTAATATTGTTATGTGTGAATGTGATCCTGTCAATATGATGTTAGCTGGTTATTTTGCCATTAGTTGATGCGGTTTCTTCCTAGCATCAATGGTTTTTACAATTTGGCATGTTTTTTCTGTGGCTGGTACTGGTTGTTCCTCTCCACGTTTAGTCCTTCCTTCAGGGGCTCTTGTAAGGCAGGCCTGGAGGTGACAAAATCTCTCAGCATTTGCTTGTCTGTAAAGGATTTTATTTCTCCTTCACTTATAAAGTTCAGTTCGGCTGGATATGAAATTCTGAATTGAAAACTCTTTTCTTTAAGAATGTTGAATATTGGCCTCCTACTCTCTTCTGGCTTGCAGAGTTTCTACTGAGAGATCCACTGTTAGTCTGATGGGCTTCCCTTTGTGGGTAACCCGACCTTTCTCTCTGGCTGCCCTTAACATTTTTTTCTTCATTTCAACCTTGGTGAATCTGACAATTACGTGTCTTGGAGTTGCTCTTCTTGAAGAGTACCTTTGTGGTGCTCTCTGTATTTCCTGAATTTGAATGTTGGCCTGCCTTACTAGATAGGGAAAGTTCTCCTGGATAAAATCCTGAAGAGTGTTTTCCAACTTGGTTCCGTTCTCCCCATCACTTTCAGGTACACCAATCCAATGTAGATTTGGTCTTTTCACACAGTGCCATATTTCTTGGAGGCTCTGTTTGCTTCCTTTTACTCTTTTTTCTCTAAACTTCTCTTCTCGCTTTATTTCATTAATTTGATCTTCAATCACTGATACCCTTTCTTCCACTTGGTCAAATCGGCTATTGAAGCTTGTGCATGCGTCACAGAGTTCTCATGCCATGGTTTTCAGTTCCATCAGGTCATTTAAGTTCTTGTCTACCCTGTTTATTCTAGTTAGCCATTTGTCTAATCTTTTTTCAAGGTTTTTAGCTTCCCTACGATGGGTTTGAACATCCTCCTTTAGCTCATAGAAGTTTGTTATTACTGACCTTCTGAAGCCTACTTCTGTCAGCTCATCAAAGTCATTCTCCATCCAGGTTTGTTCCGTTGTTGGCGAGGAGCTGCAATCCTTTGGAGGAGATGAGGTGCTCTGGGTTTTAGAATGAAATGAACCAGGCACCTCAGTTGGAAATGCAGAAATCACCTGTCTTCTGCGTTGATCATGCTGGGAGCTGCAGACCAGAACTGTTCCTCTTCGGTCATCTTTGAATAGAATCACCGCATACGACCAACTTTGATACGTTGCATTTTCATTTTATTTAGTTCAATATATCATTTGCCCTTGAGACTTCCTCTTTGACCCATGTATTATTATATAGCATGTGTTGTTTAGTTTACATGTATTTTAAATTTTTCTATTATCTTTCCTTTGTATCCAGATTTATTTTATTGTGGACAATGTACTCTGTACAATTTCAATTCTTTTAAGTTTTTTAAGGTTTGTTTTATGACCCAGAATATTGTCTGTTTGATGAATCCTCCATGGGTATATGAATAAAATGTGTATTCTATTGTTGTTGGATAGAGTGTTCTGTTTTTTTCTTTCTTTCTTTCTTTATTGAGATCAGGTCTTGCTCTGTCGCCCAGACTGGAGTGCAATGGCATGATCTCAGCTCACTGCAACCTCCACATCCCGGGTTCAAGTGATTCTTGGGCTTTTGTTGGGTTCCATATGAATTTTTAAATAGTTTTTTCTAGTTCTGTGAAGAATGTCATTGGTAGTTTAATAGGAATAACTGAATGTATAAATTGCTTTGGGCATTATGGCCATCTTAATGATATTGATTCTTCCTATCCATGAGGATGGAATGTTTTTCCATTTATTTGTGTCATCTCTAATTACTTTGAGCAACATTTTGTAGCTCTCCTTGTAAATATATTTTGCCTCACTCGATAGCTGTATTCATAGGTATTTTATTATTTTTATGGAAATTGTGAATGGGATTGTGTTCTTGATTTAGCTCTTGGTTTGACTGTTGTTGATGTATATGAATATTACTGATTTTTCATATTGATTTTGTATCCTGAAACTTTGCTAAAGTTGTTTATCAGCTTAAGGAGCTTTAGAACTGAGAATATGATGTTTTCTAGATATAAGATCATATCATCTGCAAACAGGGATATTTCAACTTCCTCTCTTCCTATTTGGTTGCTGTTTATTTCTTTCTCTTGCATGAATGCCCTGGCCAGGCTTCCAATACTATGTTGAATCCAATACTATGTTGAATGACAGAGGAGTGGTGACAGAGGGCATCCTTCTCTTGCCCTGATTTTCAAGAGGAATGCCCCATGATTTCTAATGGGAATGCCATTGTGGTGACAATAGGAGTGGTGACAGAGGGCATCCATCTCTTGTGCTGATTTTCAAGGGGAATGCTTCCAGCTTTTGCCCATTCAATATAATGTTGGCCGGGGGTTACTCATAGATGGCTCTGGTTATTTTGAAGAATGTTCCTTCAATACCTACTTTATTGAGAGATTTTAACATGAAGGGATGTTGAATTTTATTGAAAGCCTTTTCTGCATCTATTGAGAGATCATGTGGTCTTTGTCTTTAGCTCCATTTACTTGATGAATCACATTTATTGATTTGTGTAGGTTGAAGCAACCTTGCATCCTGGGGATGAAGCCTACTTGATCATGGTGGATAAGCTATTTTATGTGCTTCTGAAGTCAGTTTGTCAGTATTTTATTGATGATTTTTGCATCAGTGTTCATCAAAGACATTGGCCTGAAGTTTTCTTTTTTGTTGTGTTTCTGCCAAGTTTTTGTATCAGGATAATGCTAGCCTCATAGAATGATTTAGGGAGGAGTCCCTCCCCTCAATTTTTAAGAATGGTTTCAGCAGGAATGGTACCAGCTTTTCTTTGTACGTTTGGTAGAATCCAACTGTGACTCTATCTGGTCCTGGGCTTTTTTCATTGGTAGGCTATTTGTTGCTGACTCAACTTCAGAGATCATTATTGGTCTATTCAGGGATTCAATTTCTTCCTGTTTCAGTCTTGTGAGGGTATTTGTGTCCAAGAATTTATCTATTTCTTCTGTTTTTCTAGTTTATATTCATAGAGGTGTTCATTATATTCTTTGACTGTTATTTGCATTTCTGTGGGGCCAGTGGTAATATCCCTTTATCATTTCTAACTGTGTCTCTTTGAATCTTCTCTCTTTTCTTCTTTATCTATTTTACTGATTAAAAAAAAACAGTTCCTGGATTCATTGATCTTTTCAATGGTTTTTTTTTGTGTGTCTTAATCTCCTTCAGTTCAAACTGGTTTTGGTCATTTCTTATCTTCTGCTAGCTTTGGTATTTGTTTGCTCTTGGTTCTCTAGTTCTTTTAGTTGTGACATTAGGTTGTTAATTTGGGATCTTTCTAACTTTTTGATGTGAGCATTTAGTGCTATAAGCTTCCCTCTTAACACTGCTTTAGGTGTGTCCCAGAAATTCTGGTATGTTGTATCTTTTTTCTCATTACTTTCAAAGAACTTCTTGACATCTGCCTTAATTTCATTATTTACTCAAAAGCCATTCAGGAGCAGGTTATTTAATTTCCATGTAATTTTATGGCTTTGAGTGAATTTCTTAGTCTAAATTTCTAATTCGATTATGCTGTGGACTGAGACATTATTCATTATGATTTCAGTTATCTTGCATTTGCTGAGGAGTGTTTTGCTTCCAATTATCTGCTCAATTTTCAAGTATGTGCCATGTGGCAATGAGAAGAATGTACATTCTGTTGTTTTGGAGTAGAAGGTTCTGTAGATGTCATCAGGTCTTTTTAATCTAGTGCTGAGTTCAGGTTCTGAATATCTTTGTTAATTTTCTGTCTCAATGATCTGTCTAATAATGTTAGTGCAGTGTTAAAATCTCCCACTATTATTGTGTGGGAGTATAAGACTCTTTGAATGTCTCTAAGAACTTGCTTTATGAACCTAGGTGCTTCTGTGTTTAATGCATATATATTTAGGACAATTCGATCTTCTAGTTGAACTGAGCTTTTTATCATTATGTAATGTCCTTTTTGTCTTTTTTTATCTTTGTGGTTTAAAGTCTATTTTGTCTGAAACTAAGATTGCAACCTCTGCTTTTTTCTATTTTCTATTTGCTTGGTAGATTTTTCTCCAACCCTTTATTTTGAGCCTATGTGTGTCATTGCATATGAGATGGAGCTCTTGAAGACAGCATACCGTTGGGTCTTGGTTCTTTATCCAGCTTGCCACTCCGTGCCTTTTAATTGGGACATTTAGCCCATTTACATGCAAAGTTAGTATTGATGTGTGTGGATTTGATCCTGTCATCATGATTTTAACTGGTTATTTTGCAGACTTGTTTTTGTGGTTGCTTTATAGTGCCACTGGTCTGTGTACTTTGGTGTGTTTTTGTAGTGGCTGGTAATGGTCTTTTCTTTCCATATTTAGTGCTTCCTTCAGGAGCTCTTGTAATGCAGGTCTGGTGGTAACAAATTCCCTCAGCACTTCCTTGTTTGAAAAGGATCTTATTTCTCCTTCACTTACGAAGCTTAGTTTGGCTGGATATGAAATTCCAGGTTGGAATTTCTTTTCTTTAAGAAGGTTGAATATTGGCCCCAAATATCTTCTGGCTTGCAGGGTTTCTTCTGAGAGGTCCACTGTTAGTCTGATGGGCTTCCCTTTGTAGGTTACCTGACCTTTCTCACTAGCTGCCTTTAACATTTTTTTCTTTTATTTTAACGTTGGAGAATCTGAATATGTGTCTTGGGAATGATCTTCTTGTGAAGTATCTTAGTGGGGTTCTCTGAATTTGTTGAATTTGAATGTTGGCCTCTCTAGCTAGGTTGGGGAAGTTCTTATGAATGATATCCTGAAATATGTTTTCCAACTTGGTTTCATTCTCCCCCATCATTTTCAGGGACACCAGCAAGTCATAGATTTGCTCTCTTTAAATAATCTCACATTTCTTGGAGGTTTTAATTCCTTTTCATTCTTTTTTATCTATTCTTGTCTGACTATCTTATTTCAGAAAGCCAATCATGAAGTACTTAAATTCTTCCCTTTTCTTGGACTATTCTGTTGTTAATACTTGTGATTGCATTATGAAATTCTTGTAATGTGGTTTTCAGCTCTATCAGTTTGGTTAAATTCTTTTCTATAGTGGCTGTTTTGTCTGTCAGCTCCTGTTTTGTTTTATCATGATTTTTAGCTTTTTTGAATTGGGTTTCAATTGTACTCCTCTGGCTCAATGATCTTCCTTCCTATCCATATTCTGAATTCTATTTCTGTCATTTCAGTCATCTCAGCCCAGTTCAGAATACTTGCTGCAGAGGTAATGTGGTCATTTGAAGAAAAGAGGGCATTCAAGCTTTTAGAGTTTTCAGGGTTCTTGCACTGATTTTTTGTCATCTTTGTGGGCTTATCTTCCTTCAATCTTTGAGGCTTCTGACCTTTGATTGAGTAGTTCTTCTTCTTCTTCTTCTTCTTCTTCTTCTTCTTCTTCTTCTTCTTCTTCTTCTTCTTCTTCTTCTTCTTCTTCTTCTTCTTCTTCTTCGTCTTCTTCTATCCTAACTGATGACATTGAGGGTTCGATTATGGTGTAATATGAATTCAGATGACTGGTTCTGTTTCTGGAAGATTTTAGGTGGACAATGTTTAGCTCCCAACTCGTGGACTCTGTGCTCTGAACTGGTATTGGGTCCCAGCTTTGTTCTCAGGCTCCTCAAGGTTAGGAATCCACTGTGCTGGGGGGCGGGGTAGGGGGCCTGAGGTGCAGTAGCTATGGCAGAGTGTTTGCAGGTGCCAGGGTGCCGGTCTCCCTGCAGGCATTTACTACAGTAGCAGAGTCAACACAGCTGGTGGGGTGGTGTTGGGGGGGCCCTTACTGGGGACTATGTGCACAGTCATGCTAAAGGTGGTGTTGGCTCAGGGGTAAGGTGCTGGTGGACACAGATCTAGGTGCCTTATCTGTACCCCACAAGCAGGAATAATTGCTAAGGGCAGGGGAGAATCCACTGCTCTCTACACAGTGTTAGTGCAAGGGCAGGGTGTTGGTAAGGGTGGGGGGTGGGACTGGCTGTCTGTCTGCCCACCAAGGCTTCATCTGCAATGGCAGTCAGTTGAGGGAGGAGGGCCAGAATGCACTCCCATGCACTGGTGGAGCAAGGAAAGCAAAATCCACCCATGCAGATGGGCAACAGCAAAGCAACACGGGGAGTTGCTATGGGCTTGGGGGAAGGTGCAGTATGGAGAGGGAGCATGCAAGCTGCTGTATGGCCATAGTGGCTGCCCCATTAGACCTCTCCACTGGTCAGGCACAGTCCACCAGCACAGAAGCTATGGTGCAGACCCCCAGGGCACCTGAGACTGCCCTGCAAGCAGGTGTGGCCAGGCTGGGGCCCTAAGAGAGGTCAGCAGACCAAGGGGTGATCAGGTGAGATGAGCACCATCTGAGAAGCAAGATTGCCCTGCAAAGTTCAGGCCTGACAGCTCCCCTAGTGGATGCCCTTTATTTCTTTCCCTTGCCTGATTGCCCTGACAAGAGCTTACAATGTTATATTGAATAGGAGTGGTGAGAGAGGGCATCCTTGTCTTGTGCCAGTTTTCAAGGGGAATGCTTCTGGTTTTTGTGCATTCAGTATGATGTTGACTGTCAGTTTGTCATAGGTGACTCTTACTATTTTGAGGTATGTTCTTTCAATACATAGTTTATTGATTACTGTATTAGTTCATTCTCATGTTGTAATAAAGACATACCCAACACTGGGAGGTTCAATGGACTTACAGTTCCACATGACTGGGGAGGCTTTACAATCATGGTGGAAGGCAAAGGAGGACCAGAGGCACCTCTCAAATGGCAGCAGGCAAAAGAGCTTGTGTAGGGGAATTCCCCTTTAAAAAACAATCAGATCTCATGAGACTTATTCACTATCATGAGAACTGCATGGGAAAGACCCACGCCCACGATTCAGTTATATCCCACTGACTTCCTCCCACAACATGTAGGAATTATGGGAGCTACAATTCAAGATGAGATTTGGGTGGGGACACAGCCAAATCATATCATTCCATCTCTGGCCCCTCCAAAATCTCATGTTCTCATATTTCAAAACCAATCATGCCTTCCCAACAGTCCCCCAAAGTCTTAACTCATTTCAGTGTTAACCAAAAGTCCACAGTTCAAAGTCTCATCTGAGACAAGGTAAGTCCCTTCCACCTATGAGCCTGTAAAATCAAAAGCTAGTTAGTTAGTTCCTAGATACAATGAGGGTACAGGCATTGGGTAAATACACCCATTCCCAATGGGAAAAACTGACCAAAACAAAGGCACTACAGGCCCCATCCAAGTGCAAAATCCAATAGGGCAGACATTAAACCTTAAAGTTCCAAAATGATCTCCTTTGACTCTATGTCTCACATTCAGGTCATACTGATTCAATAGGTAGTTTCCCACAGCCTTGGGCAGCTCCACCCTTGTGGCTTTGCAAGGTATAGCCCTCTTCCTGGCTGCTTTCATGGGCTGGCACTGAGTGTCTGAGGCTTCTCCAGGCACACAGTGCAAGCTGCCAGTGGATCTATCATTATGGGGTCTGGAGGATGACGGCCCTCTTCTCACAGCTCCACTAGACTGTGCCCCAGTGGGGACTCTATGTGGGGGCTCCAACCCCACATTTCCTTCCACACTGCCCTTGCAGAGGTTCTCCATGAGGGCTCCACCCCTGAAGCACACCCCTGCCTGGGTGAATCCAGGAATTTCCATACATCCTCTGAAATCTAGGTGGAGGTTCCCCAGCCTCAATTCTTGACTTCTCTGCACCCACAGGCCCAACACTGTATGCAAGCCACCAGAACCTGGGGCTTGCACCCTCTGAAGGCACAAACTGAACTGTACCCTGGCCACTTTTAACCATGGCTGGAGTGGCTGGAATGCAAGGTACCAAATCCCAAGGTTGCACAGACCAGGGGGGCCCTAGGCCCAGCCCACAAAACCATTTTTTCCTCCTAGGCCTCCAAGGCCTGTGATGGGAGGGGGTGCCATGAAGGAATCTGGCATGCCCTGGAGATGTTTTCCCCATCATCTTGGTAATTAACATTTGGCTCCTCAAAACTTATTAAACTTTCTGCAGCCAGCTTGATTTTCTCCCCAGAAAATGGGTTTTTCTTTTCTATTGCATTGTCAGGATGCAAATTTTCTGAACTTTTATGCTCTGCTTTCCTTTTAAACATATTCCAATTTCAAATCATATCTTTGTGAATACATAAAACTGAATGCTTTTAACAGCACCCAAGTCACATGTTGAATGTTTTGTTGCTTAGAAGTTTCTTCCACCAGATACCCTAAATCATCTCTCTCAACTCCAAAGTTCCACAGATCTCTAGGACAGGGACAAAATGCCACCAGTCTCTTTGCTAAAACATAGCAAGAGCCACTTTTATTCATTCCCAACAAATTCCTTATCTCCATCTGAGACCACCTCAACCTGGACTTCATTGTCCCTATCACCATCAGCATTTTGGTCAAAGCCATTCAACAAGTCTCTAGGAAGTTCCAAATTTTTCCACATCTTCCTGTCCTCTTCTAAGCCCTACAAATTGTTCCAACCTCTGCCTGTTACCCAGTTCCAAAGTCACTTCCACATTTTCAGGTATCTTTACATCAGCATCCCATTACTCAGTACCAATTTACTGTATTAGTCCATTCCCATGCTGCCAATGAACTAATAAAACCATTTTCAAAACCATCAGATCTCATGAGACTTATTCACCATCACAAGAACAGCTTGAGAAAGACCTGGCCCCATGATTGAATTACCTCCCTCCAGGTGCCTCCCACAACACTTGGGAATTATGGGAGCTACAATACAAGATGAGATTTGGTTGCGGACACAGCCAAACCATATCAGAGGGCATCCTTTTCTTGTGCCAGTTTCCAAGGGGAATGCTTCCAGCTTTCGCACATTCAACACAATGTTGGCTGTCAGTTTGTCATAGGTGGCTCTTACTATTTTGAAGTATATTCCTTCAATACCTAGTTTATTGAGATTTTTTAATAGGAAGGGATGTTGAATTTCATCAAAAGCCTTTTCTGTGTCTACTGAGATAATCATGTGATTTTTGTCTTTAGTTCCATTTATGTGATGAGTCACATTTATTGATTGGCATATATTGAAGCAACCCTGCATCCCAGGGATAAATCCTATTTGATCATGGCAGATTAGTTTTTTTTATTTGCTACTGGATTCACTTTGCTAGTATTTTGTTGACAATTTTTGCATCAATGTTCATCAAATATATTGGCCTGATGTTTTCTTTTTTTGTTGTGTTTCTGCCAAATTTTGGTGTTAGGATGATGCTGACCTCGTGGAATGATTTAGGAAAGAGTACCTTCGCCTCAATTTTTTGCAATAACTTCATCAGAAATTGTAGCATCTCTTCTGTGTACATCTGGCAGAATTCAGCAGATATCCGGTGAATCTATCTGGTGCTTTTCTTTTTTTTTTTTTTTTTGGTTGATAGCCTATTTATTACTAATTCAATTCTGGAGCTCATTATTGTTCTGTTAAGGGATTCAGTTTCTTCATGTTTCAGTCTCCAGAGGCTGTATGTGTCTAATAATGTATCCATCTCTTCTAGGTTTTCTAGTCTGTGTGCATAGGTGTTTGTAGTAGTCTCTGGTTTTTTGTATTTCTGTAGGGTCAGTGATAACATTCCCTTCGTCATTTCTGATTGGACCTGTTTGCATATTCTCTCTTTTATTCTGTATTAGTCTAGCCATCAGCCTATCTATCTATTAATTTTTTCAAAAAAACAACTTCTGTATTCGTTGGTCTTTTGAATAGTGTTTTGTGTCTTACTCACCTTCAGTTCTGCTCAGATTTTGGTTATTTATTGCCTTCTGATAGCTTTGAGACTGGCTTGCTGTTTCTTCTCTAGTTCTATGAGTTGTGACATTAGGTTAATTGGAGATCGTTCTAACTTTTTGATGTGACTATTTAATCCTAGAAATTTCCTTAACACTGCCTTAGCTGTGTCCCAGTGATTCTGATGTGTTTTATCTTTGTTTTCACTAGTTTCAAATAACTTCTTGATTTTTGCCTTAATTTCATTACTAGCCCAAAAGTCATTTGGGAGCAGGTTGTTTAATTTCCTCGTAATTCCATGGTTTTCAGTGACTGTTTAAAGTCTTGATTTCTGTTTTTACTATGGACATTCTCAGTTTCTTTCATCAATGTTTTATAGTTTTGAGGGTAAAAATCTTTCACCTCCTTAGTTAAATTTATTCCTAAGTATTTTATTCTTTTGATGCTATTGTAAATGAGATTGTTTCTAAATTTCTTTTTCAGATAGTTCATTGTTGGTATACAAAGCTTCAACTGATTTTTATGTGTTTAACAGCTTTTGGTAGAGTCTTGGGTTTTCTGTATATAAAATCATCTTATCTACAACAAAGGCAGTCTTTCTTCCTCCTTTCTGATTTGAATATTTCTTATTTCCTTTCTTGCTTAATTGCTCTGGCTAGAACTTCCAGTACTATTTTGAATAAAATTAGTGAGAGTGGACATCTTTGTTTTGCTCTTAATCTTAACAGAAAAGCTTTTAGTTTTTTGCCATTGAGTATAATGTTAGCTGTGGGCTTGTTATATATGACCCATATTAGGTTAAGGTGCATTCCTTCTAAACCTAATTTGTTGAGAGCTGTTATCATGAAAGGATGTTAAATTTTGTCAAATGCTTTTTCTGCATCTATTGAGGTGATCATATGACTTTTATCCTTTATTCTGTTAATATGGTATATTATGTTGATTTGCATATGTTAAACCAATCTTGCATCCCAGGAATAAATTCTTTATATTGTGTGATCATTTAATGTGCTGTTCAGTTTAGTTTGCTAATATTTTGTTCAAGATTTTTGCAACAATGTCCATCAGAAATATTGGCCTATAATTTTCTCCTACATGGTGTCCTTGTCTGGCTTTGGCCTGGTAAAACAAGCTTAGAATTGTTTCCTCCTCTTCAATTTTTTTGGAAGAATTTGAGAATAATTAGCATTAACTCTTTATATTTTTGGTAAAATTTACCAGTGAAGCCATTTGGTCCTTGGCTTTTCTTGGTTGGGAAGTTTTTGATAACTGGTTCAATCTCTTACTTGTTAGTGATGTATTCAGATTTTCTATTTCTTCATAACTCGATTTCTGTATGTTGTGTTTCCAGGAATTTATTTATTTCTTCTAGGCTATACAATTTTTTGGTAGTAATTGTTCACAGTAGTCTTTTATGATCAGACATACTACTGCGGTATCAATTGTAATGTCTTCTCTTTTGTTTATAATTTTAAGTCTTGTCTTAGTTAGTCTAGCTAAAGGTTTTTTTAAATTTTGTTTATCTTTGCAAAAGACCAGCTCAGTTTCCTTGACCTTTTTATTGTCCCTCTAGTCTCTATTCATTTGTTTCTGCTCTAATCTTTATTACTAATCTTTACTAATCCTCTGCTAACTTTGGGGTTAGTTTGCTCTTCTTTTTAAATTTCCTTGAGGTGTAAAGTTACATTGTTCACTTGATATCTAACTTCAGTTCAGTCATTGTCTTCTTCAGCTCCCAAATTGCTGTTTGGTTCTTTTTTACAGTTTCTAACTCTTTATTAAATTTCTCATTTTGTTCATGCATTGTTTTTCTTATTTTATTTAGTTATCTATCCACATTCTCTTGTAGCTCACTGAACTTCTTTAAGAAAATTAATTTGAATTCTTTGTCAGGCAATGTATTTATTTATTTATTTATTTATTTATTTATTTATTTTCTGGTCTTTAAACATCAATTTTGGTTTTCTTTTTATTATTATTATACACTATATGTTCTAGGGTTCATGTGCACAATGTGCAGATTTGTTACATATGTATACATGTGCCATGTTGGTGTGCTGCAGCCATTAACTCATCATTTACATTAAGTATATCTCCTAATGCTATCCCTTCCCCCCTCCCCTGACCCCACAACAGGCCCCAGTGTGTGATGTTCCCCTTCCTGTGTCCAAGTGTTCTCATTGTTCAATTCCCATCTATGAGTGAGAACATGCAGTGTTTGGTTTTCTGTCCTTGCAGTAGTTTGCTGAGAATGATGGTTCCCAGCTGCATCCATGTCCCTACAAAGGACACGAACTCATCCTTTTTTATGGCTGCATAGTATTCCATGGTGTATATGTGCCACATTTTCTTAATCCAGTCTGTCATTGATGGACATTTGGGTTGGTTCCAAGTCTTTGCTATTGTGAATAGTGCTGCAATAAACATACGTGTGCATGTGTCTTTATAGCAGCATGATTTATAATCCTTTGGGTATATACCCAGTAATGGGATGGCTGGGTCAAATGGTAATTCTAGTTCTAGATCCTTGAGGAATCGCCACATGGTTTTCCACAATGGTTGAACTAGTTTACAGTCCCACCAACAGTGTAAAAGTGTTCCTGTTTCTCCACATCCTCTCCAGCACCTGTTGTTTCCTGACTTTTTAATGATCACCATTCTAACTGGTGTGAGATGGTATCTCATTGTGGTTTTGATTTGCATTTCTCTGATGGCGGGTGATGATGAGCATTTTTTCATGTGTCTATTGGCTGCATAAATGTCTTCTTTTTGAGAAGTGTCTGTTCATATCCTTTGCCCACTTTTTGATGGGGTTGTTTTTTTCTTGTAAATTTGTTTGAGTTCTTTGTAGGTTCTGGATATTAGCCCTTTGTCAGATGAGTAGATTGCAAAAATTTTCTCCCATTCTGTAGGTTATGTCAGGCAATTTATACATCTTTATTTATTTGGGGTCAACAACTGGAGATTTATTTCGTTTCTTTAGTAGTGTCATATTTTTTTACTTTTCATGTCCCTTGAAGCCTTGCACTGTTATCTTTGCATTTGAAGAAGCAGTCACTTCCTCCGGTCTTAACTGACTAGCTTCAGGAGAGAAAGATCTTCACCAGTCAGCCTGGCTAGAGATTCTGGGGGTCTCTCATATCTCTTTATGACTACATTCATGCCACTCTTCCATTTTCCCCCAGAGTGGGGGCAGGGGGTGGTCTTAGGGTTGTGTGCTTTCTCTCAAATCCTCTTAATCTTGTAAAACCAGACCAAGTACTGACAGCCTCCCATTTGTTTTCCCTAGGGTAGCACCCTGAAGTGTTTAAGGTTGTGTATCTTCTACCAATTCAGCAGAGTTGAGACAGCTGCTGATATCCATGTGCTGTCTGTGTGGGAATGCGCATTCCACCTGCAGGGGAGCATGAGAAGCTATCTGAGAGGGATCACATGTGCTGACCACTATGGTGCAGACACTCATAAGCTAGTTGGGGGTCCCTTATCTAACAGATACCCCACAGGGCTCATGGGGTGAGCCTGGTGGGGCTCCTGGTGAAGTCTCTGAGCTGACCAGTAGGATCTGCAGCTGTATGAGAGTGTCATGCACAGACTGCTGTGAAACCCTGCCCCATTTTTTCTGCTCCTGCTGCTCCCAGGCAATTCAGCTGTGCCAATCCCCGTAGCGTTCTGGATGGGGTGAGACAAAAGTGAGTTTCCTGGGCAGTATCCCACAAGATTTGTTTCTGAGTTCATTTAGGTTGCTATAATAAGATATCATAACCTGGGTGGCTTATAAATAACTGTGAGAAATAAATGTTTATCTCAGGCTGGAAAGTCCAAGATCAAGTATCAGACAGACTCAGTTTCTGATGAGGGCCCATTACTCACAGATAGTGACTTCTAGTGGTGTCCTCACTTGGTAGAAGGGGTTGGGCAGCTCTCGGGTGCCTTTTTTATTAGGACACTAATCCCATTCATGAGAGCTACACCCTCATGATCTAATCATCTCTCAAAGGCACCGTCTCTTACTACCATCACGTTAGAGATTAGATTTCAGCATACGAATTTGAGGGGGACATTCATTCAGATTATAGCAGCCAGGGAACCCAGGAACTCACTTTGCTCTTACTTTCCCCCATGGAAGAAATTGTAGGCTGAGGGTTTCTTTTGGCACTGATCTGTGCTGCCTTCAGGGAGGGATGACACACAAAAAATGAAACTGCTCTTCTCACCCTCTTCAATGCTTCTATTCTTGGATTTTTTTGCTCCCCCATGTTGCTGGAACCTCTAAGCTAGTCTTCTGGGTTTCCATAAAGGTATTGTCACTTAAGTGGTTGTTAAAACCAGTGTTTCTGTGGGTACCAGAGGGTTGAGGGATGGAACCTCCTATTCTGCCATCTTGTTGATGTTTCTTAGAGTGTTTGGGTGTATATATGTTTATAATTGTTATATCTTTTTCATGGATTGACCTTATATTATTATAAAATGTCCCTCTTTATCTCTAGCAACATGTTTATCTTAAAGTCAATTTTGTCTGATAGTATAGCAACTCCAGCTTTATTAATGGTTGCTGTTTGCATAATATATCTTTACCATCTTTTTATTTTCAATCTATTTATATCTTGTACTCTAAATTGTGTCCCTGTAGAGAGCATACACTTACTCCTATATTTTTATCCAGAATTACAAGTTGTACCTTTCAGATTGTTATTTTATTATTGTTTTATTCATTCATATTTAATGTTATTATTGGTGCAGTTACATTTATGTCTGTCATTTTACATTTTGTTTCTCTTTGTCTATTACTCCTTTACTACTTAACTGAATATTTTCTAGTGTAACATTTTATTCCTTTAACGATTTCTTCAGGTTTTTGTTTTTGGTGTTCCTCTAAGGCTTACATATACCTGGTAACTTATCAAAATCTACTTCAGATGTGTACTAACTTAAGGTAGTTATAGTAATGAGATATAATAAGATATAGTATAGAGATATAGTAATGCCTGCTCCATTATCGAGCCAGTTGTGACTAGGAGAGGCAGTGCACTCACAGCCACATTGTAGCAGTGAGAGGAGTTGGGATTAACAGGAGCATTTAGTAACTGGTGTAACTCACCTTTAACTGTGCATTAGAGTCATCATTGTAGCTTCTAAAAATGCCAAAATATCAGCTCCACCCCAGAGTTTCTGCTCAAGCATTCAGCTGGTGAGGCTGGCCATCAGTATTAAGTTCTTCCAGTGATTCTAATGTACAGACCTCAGAACCAGGCACAGCACAGTGTATCTACTGAGGTTGCAACTGCTGAGGATCTGAGGCTTCAAGCTAAACTTTCTCCAGTTTTCAAGTTGTCCAACCAACTATTTGACAGTCCCACCAGACTCTGCTAATTATCCAGCTTCCCCCTTTTAAAGCTAGACTGCTGAGCAGAAGCTTAGTCCTTGGCAGAACCCTCCCATTTAGACACCAAAGAACATACTTCCAGCTGCTAGCCAAGACCCCCCTCTACAGAGACCATGCTGCACTAAGGTGTTGCCACTCTTCAGGCCTCAAGTATTGTCATTATCAAAGGTTCCTGCCACTAACCACCCCCTGCCTATCAGATAGGGTCCTTTTAGATATTAGAGTAGGCCTTCCCCATGGCTACTGCTTTTTCCCTTTAATATCCTAGCCCCAGACACTTCTGGCTATGCCCTACAGAAGCAGAAAGTCCCATTTCTGGGAAGTGAAGAGGCCAAAGAAGGGTAATCAAACAAACTTAGTGTGCAGCCCTGTGGTCAAGCATAATGGGAGTATCACCGATGATGACTAAAAATCAGCAGTGCCCAGATTCCAAGAACCAAATCAGATTCTTATACACATGGTTCCACCCCTGCCCGTAAGCTGGAGCTGGAGGCCATTATCCTTAGCAAACTCGCACAGGAACAGAAAACCAAATACCACATGTTCTCACTTATGAGTGGGAACTAAATGATGAGAATACATGGACACATAGAGGGGAGCAATACAACTGGGCCTTTTCAGAGGGTGACAGGTGGGAGGAAGGGGATGACCAGGAAAAACAACTAATGAGTACTGGGCTTAATACCTGGGAAATGAAATAATCGATACGACAATCCCCATAGCACAAGTTTACCTATGTAACAAACCTGCACTTGTACCCATGAACTTAAAATAAAAGTTAAAACAAAAAAATCTTTCTCTCCCATCTGACCTGCCCCTCTGTCACTCCACCCCTGTCTGGGCTCATTCTCAGGCCCTGCTTTAATTGCCATCTCATTATCTCGCGGGAGGGAGATGTTTCCACGGAGCACGTCTGCCCAGAACTGACAACTCTTGACAATGGGTTCATAACCCATTTTGTGTAGCCAGTTAGAAGTGTGGAGCTGGGCTCACCTGCGGGAGTGAGCAAGTCCACACAGGGTTCCAAGGTGCTGTCAGCTGCTCGCTTGTGTTCAATCTGGGAAGGACTGCTGGAGGTGAGCAACTCAGAGCAGGGGTTGGGGAGGACCATTCCCATGCCTACAATGTGAACATCTTTTTTACTCTTTTAAGCACACTACCTGTTTGCCTGGATCTGATAGTTGAATACCTAGGACATAGAGAAGGGTTTTTTGTTGTATGAAAAAATAAATCAATTACCCTTAGAACCACAATGGCACAGTTAACTGCCGAAGTCCAATTCTCACAGATCACAGGTTTTTCGAGAAAGTGAGCCTCATTATTCTTGGACAGAGGAGCACTTTGAGTGTTTTCTCATTCTGTCTCCAGGCGGCACCAACACTGGAAAACATGGCTAAGTGGGCTCTTTGGCAAACAGACACCTCACACCTTATGCCTTTCCCAGGCACACACTCTTCCCACGCCTGCATTTCTGGGGCTGATTCCTGTTCCTTTTGCAGACGCTCCAGAGCTGGCACTATGGGCTCCTGGCTGCCTGGGCCCTGGCCGGGTCCAGCAGCAGAGGTGTGGTTTGATGAGTTGCACTTCTGGGATTATTTGGAGAGGAGAGAAAAAGGAGAGGGAAAAGAGCTCAAACCCTCTCTGTGATGGCCCAGGTTATGTTCAAAGACAGAAACAGGACCTGGGCTCAGAGGATGAGCTGGCCAGGAAATGAGCTCTCAACGTGATGAAGCAGACAGCCCTGGATACTTCGGAGGGCAGAGGCCAGGGGCTATTTTTACAGTCAAAGAAACAGATGTAACAATCTGGGAGAGGACAGGGTGTATTGTACCTACCTGGCTGGAAGACTGAAGATGTCTCACTGCTTTTTTTCCTCTCAGGCTTCTTGTGCCCCCTCCTCTTGCAGTCCTCATTCTTACTCGGTAAGATGCCATTCTCCTGCCAACAAGATGACAATCTCTGCAGGACCACTTCTGCTTAAAATTACACATTTCAGTGAGTCACAGTTGTCCTGCAAGGTAACTGACGATAGCTGCACTCATCAGAATCCCGCACCCCATACATGTGTGCTTTGGGGTTAGTGATTCAAACACTATTTGAAGTAGTATACCACAGAATTTAACTCTCCTCCCACTCACCTCCCATCACACTTAAAAATCCGTCTGAATTCTTAAAGCAGGTGGGTGGGAGCACCTCAGTTACCCAGGACCACAGCACTCTCTGCACAGCAGAATTTCCTTTTGAGGCCCTCTCATTATTCTTGACTCATCTTACCTTTTAGAGTAGGTAGCCTCAGAATGTCTCCTCTCATCGTGATAGACAAGATAAAATATGAGAAATAGACCTGCAGAGAATAACATCCTTGAAACTCTTGTAGCATTTCTGTGAAAGGTCCACCTACTGCATGGTCAAACCCTGCTGTATAGAGACACACTGATGATTTTGCTGGGAACTGAGGACCAAACACCTATGTCAAGGTTCAAACTGGTCTACTTTTATTCGTGACATAAGGGAAACCATGGAACTCATGGTGCTTTATTTAGTTTCAATCTCTATCTACTTGTCTATCCCAGTTGCTAGCCATTTCAAAGATGAACTAGGACTAAAAGAAGCAAGTGTCTCTAGACTACGATTACATCTTCCCTTTCAGTCTCTGGTTTTTATTCTTTATCCTTTTTTGAATGGTCTTATTGTATGTGACTTTTAGTCTAAGCAAACTCAAACTTTTATTTTTAAGTAAGCACTGTGTAGTAATCAAGGTATTATGTACATTCACAAAAGATGAACTCACAGCATGTAGATCTGGAGAGGAATACAAATTAGGAGAAAGCCAGCACTAACTCTACCCAGAGCACCCCTGGCTCAGGAGAAACCTCCAGAGCACTGGAGGAAGGCCACTCACAGATCCCTAGGGCCTCAGGCACAACCCACAAGGGCGGGAGGGTGCTGCATGAAAGCTCTAGCCCTCAAGAGGCGCAGGGACCTGGCGGTATAAAGAGGATGGCACAGTGCCCTCCATGGAGTCCATGCCCATGCCCCAGTTGATGACGGAATCATTGAAAGGCCATAGGAAGATTTTACAGACTACATTGCATTTCTCAACTATATTTAGAGCAGGAAATAAGTTATCACAGACACATTTAGGACTGTGAAGCCAACTGGGGTCACCCTGAAACAGAACCTTTTTAAAACCCTAAGAAAAAGTAACTATATAAGTCAGTAAAAACCTGAAAATACATACTATGCCCTTTCAAAAAAAAGTCAGTGCCTTTTTCAAAAGCCATGTAAACTGCAGAGCCAAAAGAAAAAAAAAAAAAAAAAAAAGATAGCTTTTCAAAGTGTTAGGGCAGTCATGGCTCTTTCACAGAGGTCCCTAGACAGAGATCCATAAAAGTGGGCGACACTTCCCACTGCTTCCCCAACTTGTGAAAGTCAAGACTAAAATGCCACTCCTACCTTCACTTCCTTCCACTCCCAAACTCAGATTGATCTTGAACTAAGGGAAGAATCACTCCAAGCCACAGATACCCAGGGCATGGCATACCAAAACTCATCATTAGTGAAAGTGGACAGCCTTCAGCAGCCCCTCCCTGGGCGGGTCTTCTGGCTGCTTTAGGCATCCAAACAGCCCTGGGAACTGGGGTCCCCGTGGTATAGATCAGGAAATGGAAGCAGAGGCTGGGAAATGCACCCAAAGTCATACAGAGAGGAGGCAGCAGAACAGAGATCCAAATCCACTCCAGTCCATGCAGTTCATTTCTGACAGCTTTAAATACCTTTTTTCTCTATTAGTTTCTGCTCAGCTTTCAATGCTCCTGTCTTTTATCAAGTCTGATCTCAGGAAAGGATCTGGCATCAGCCGTCTGAATCCCAGCATGATTTTTAGTATTATCACCTGAACCCATATACATGCACGGTTTTTCTAACTATGAAAATACAGAATCACGGAATTTTGAGACTGGAATAGCTCTGAGCAGTCCACTAGTACAACTGCTTCCTTTTAAAGAAGCTCAGTTTTGGGTTCAAAAAGATAACAACTTGCTCAAGATCACACAGCTAAATAAGTCTCTGAAGGACTACTCATCCAGAAAAATCATACATTTCCTGAAAAATAATTGGTAATTTTAAAAATCATTTTAAGGTTGACAATAAATCTTTCCATTAGCAGTGAAGCTCTCAGGAGGCAAGATCCAATGAGAAATTTCTCTTCAATTGCCAAAAGAAGTATGAGGACGTGAAATCGACCCCCGGAAGGATTCCTTCTCTGTTAAAGGCCCATCAAGCCATGTTGAGCAAATGCAAGGAAGGGCTCAGGGAAGGAGCCCGTCCCTGCAGGGCTGCGAATCCTCAGTCTCGGTGTCCCGAGGGGGCTTAGTGGCTGCACTCCCGGGCCGTCCAGTAGGCCCTTCAGACATTTACGCCCAGACCAGGCCCTCCACCACGGGAGAAGTGAGCCCCGTCACTGAGCAAGTACCCTAGGCTTTCCCAGCTGGGTGGGGCCCAGGAACTGGGAATCTGGGCCGGACCAGGGTAGGGCGCAGCACCCTTCCCTGCAGCTGGGCTTCTGGCCCTAGTTAGTGGACATTAGACTCATGTGCTGGCTTTAGCCCTGGTTGAGACGATGCTCCTGTGGGAGAGGCCACGCACAGATGGCGGCATGATCTACAGCTGTTCAGAAGACGATGTTGACAAAGCAAGCTTGACTGGGCTCATTGGAAGCCTGTGGGATGGCTCACTGTAACCCCAAATAGCCCATCCACCTTGATTGCAACCTCCTGAGCCTCAGCAGCCACCCCCACCACACCCCCACTTGCTGAAAAAGTGCCAAGGTGCCCCCCAGATAAATTTTCCTTGGAGAGTCAGTTTTCACCTAGTTAAAATGGGATATAAACTTGGTTCTGAGCAGGACATGAAAATGCCTGTGTGCTGGTCAAACTTCATGTGTATGAGGGACAAGCGGAGTCTGCCACCTCCAAAGCCAACGTGAAACACTGCTGAAGAAATCAACTTCTAAACACTGAATGAAACATTTTACTAAATTACCATTAATTGCCTTCATTCCCTATGTCCTTAGATAGGAGTCAAATTTTAAAGATTTTGTAAGAGAAAAGAAACAAGGTTTTTCTTTTTTCTTTTCTCAACTTTTATTTTAGGTTCAGGGAGTACGTGTGCAGCTTTGTTACATGGGTAGATTAGGTGTCACTAGGGTTTGGTGTACAAATGATTCCATCACCCAGGTAGTGAGCATAGTATCTGATAGGTAGTTTTTCAATCCTCTCCTTCCTCCCACCCTCCAGCCTCCAATGGACCCAGTGTGTGCTGTTGCCATCTTTACGTCCATGTATTCTCATCATTTAGCTTCTACTTACAAGTAAGACCACGTGATATCTGGTTTTCTGTTCCTCCACTAATTTGTTTTGGATAATTGCCTCTAGCTGCATCCGTGTTTCTGCAAAGGACATGATTTTGAAGTTTTTTTTATGACTGCATGATATTCCATAGTGTATAGGTACCACATTTTCTTTATCCAGTCTATCATTGAGGGGCATTTAGGTTGATTCCATGTCTTTGCTATTGTGAATAGTGCTGCAATGAACATATATGTGCATGATAGAACAATATCTATTCCTTTGGGTATATATGCAGTAATGGGATTGCTGGGTCAAATGGTAGTCCTAAGTTCTTTCAGAAATCTCCAGACTGCTTTCCACAGTGGCTGAACTAATTTACATTCCCACCAGCAGTGTATAAGCATTCCTTTTTCTCCACAACTTCACCAGGATCTGTTATAATTTTTTTTACTTTTTCATAATAGCCATTCTGATTGGTGTGAGATGGTACCTCACTGTGGTTTTGATTTGCATTTCTCTAATGATCAGTGATGCCGAGCATTTTTCATATGCCTGTTGGCCATGAACATGTATATCTTCCTTTGAGAAGTGTCTGTTAATATTCTTTGCCCATTTTTTAGTGGGGTTGTTTTTCTCTTGTAAATTTGTTTAATTTCCTTATAGATGGTGGATATTAGACCTTTGTCAGATCCACAGTTTGCAAATATTTTCTCCCATTTCATAGGTTATCTGTTTACTCTGTTGATAGTTTCTCTTGCTGTGCAGAAGCCGTTTAGATTAATTAGGTCCCACTTGTCTATTTTTGTTTGTGTTGCAGTTGCTTTGGGGGACTTCGTCATGAAATCATTGCCAATGCCTATGTCCAGAATGGTATTTCCTAGGTTTTCTTCTATGGTCTCTATAGTTTTAGGTCTTACATTTCAGGCTGTAATCCATCTTGAGTTGATTTTTGTATATGGTGAAAGGAAGAGGCCGCCCTCTTTCCAGGGCCTGCCCTGATCCAGCTCTTCCTATAAATCTTCCTTCCCAGCCCTCGCAGGCCTCTCAGGCCTGGGTGCAGCCTTCTCCCTGACCTCTGAGTCTGCTCCTTCCTCTGAATTCGTAGACTTGGGGACACAGAGGTTGCCTGGGCTGCACAGCCAGTCCACCCCACTTCCTGCTGAGCCCTCCCCCGGGTCCTGTGCCCAGTGCATCTCTCCATCTTCCCCTGCTCATTGCTCTTGCCATTTCTCTGGAGTTGCATCTCAGTCTATGTACTGTACTTTGCTTCAAGGGCTCCAATTTCACTTGGGCAAAAATAAACTTAGCTCTGTAAAATACTGCCATCCACACCACACAGCTTCCCCCCATCACCAGTGCCTTCACTGTTGCCACAATTATCAACTGCTTTTCTTCAGGAGTCATTTGCATGAACTTTAAACACATTTCCATGTCCAGGACACCACTGTCTTGTTCACTTAACACCTGGTGTTATCATGTCATTCCTACCTCTCCTCCCGCTCAGAATCACCCTCTCAATGAGCACTCACTTTTGGAAAGAGCGCTTTTAAAGGTAATTTTAATGATTAACTTCACTTTTATTCATAATTTGATTCTGCATCTATATAAAGAATTGTTGGGCAACCCTAAATGTAAAAATCTCCATTTACCTGGAAAAGTTTTGAATGTGACCAAGTGTTGAATGCACTCAAGAAATATCTGTTCAAAGGATAAATGGATGAATAGATGGATGGTTTGATGGATCAATGAGTCCCATACTACACTTTCTGCAGAGACCAGCATCCATTTCACTTTGAGTTACAGCTCCAGGGCGGGGGCTGTGGGGGTAAGCAATGCAGTCATGAGGACTGCTCCTGAGCCACCACCACCCCACACATATGGTCATCGGTCATTTCTAGAGGGTCTGTGCTGTAGAACTTCACACAATGCAGCCATGAAACACAGGGCACCCACTAAATGTAAGCTGATTGAAATTAAAGTAATCACAATAAAATAGTATTGCAGTCATAACCAGCTACATGTCAGGTACTCACAGCTGTATGTGACTAGTACTACCATATTGGATAGTGCATGTTATAGAACATTTTCATCAACATAGAAATTCTATTGAACAGTGCTTATATGGAGGGTATCTGAAAGCCATTTCAGATTCCCCAGAACCCCTTCCATGAGAGGCGACAAGCTCATAGCAGTACCCTGCTTCATGCCAACATGACCCATACTGGTCATATGAGACACCCTGTCATTTGCATGACATAATGGAAAATACATGTTTGGCTTTTGTCCCCAGTTTCTGGGGACAAAGTTCCTATCACTCACAATCCTGAGTGACAGGGGTGAGAGGAATGTCTTCTGTTATTCATAACAAGCCCCTTTCCACCACACCTGAGTTTATACCATTGAGGTGAGTCTTGGTGGACCCTAGACAGTTTCAGGATGGGGCTGGTTGCCCAGGAACCAACCACATGATTAGAGAGTTGTAACTCTCAACTCCACACCCTGGGGCAGGATCTGGAAATTGAGTTCAATCACCAATGGCCAGTAATTTAACCAAGCATGCCTACAACATGGAACCCCCATTAAAAACCCTTAAATGAAAGGCTTAGAGTGCTTCCCAGTTGTTGAACACATGGAAGGGCTGGGAGGGTGATACACCCAGAGAGGGTAGTATACCCAGAGAGGGCACTCCCTTCCCCACACCTTGCCCTATGCATCGCTGCCATTTGGCTGTTCCTAAATTGTGTCCTTCCCAATAAACTGGTAATCATTAAAGTAAAATGTTTCCTGAGTTCTGTAAACCATTATAGTAAACTATCAAACCTCAGAGGGGATTCGTGGGTATCCCCAGTTTGTAGCCCAATGGGACAATACTGTGGGTAACCTGGGCACCTACTGCTTGCAGCTGGCATCTGAAATGACAGGCACTCTTGCAGGACAGAGCCCTTAATTTGTGGGGTCTGGGTTACTCTGGAGAATTGGTGTCAGAATTGAATTGAATCACTGAACACCCAGTTGGTATCAGAGAATCAGAAAATCAAACCATGCAAGGAAAGAACTCACTCAGTCTGAAATGGAGAAAATAGTCTGCAATGTTCTCCTTCAACAAAAAGACTGTGGGGTGATGTTTTGGTCACATTGTGCCTGCAAGAAGGCTGCCTTTAGAGGTGGGGGAGGCATTTCTATTTATACACTGTCTGCAGAGCACTTTGCAATCCTTCAGCATGAAAGGCTCTATATAAGTGCAAGGTGTTATTGCAAGGTGTTAACAGTTCCAAATGAACCCTTTCATTTAACTGTGTCAACCTCTGGATTAGCCAGTCTTAACTCAATAGATGGTGGAGTGGGTAGAACTAACGAGCTTCTGTTTAGAATATTTATATGTCTGACCTGAGAATTATGAAAGATTTTTTCAATTCATGCCAAGGGAAATTTTAAACATTTTTGCCAAAAACACATAGGTCATAGAACCTTATTTTTCATTTTCTTTAAATATAGGTAGAATTAAATCCAGAAATAATAATGGTAATAATACTAAATATTTCTCCAGCATCTTTCTTTCAAAACTTTTGAGAATGTATCCGTGGATTACCTTACTTACCCCAGACATATTTGCTCTGAATACTCAATGTCAGTAGTAAGGAAAGGAGAAGCTGTGGGCATTGGCCTGTGCTATTTCTCTCCTAATCTCTGTGGAGGAGGAGAAGGCTTTTGATCTATGCTCCCAGCATCTCTGTGGTGCAATCCAAACTCCTAGGTGTGACTCAGGCACTTACTTCTGGGAGTTCATTTCCTGGGTGGAAGCCTGAAGGCTCAGGGAGTAAGCCTTCAAGACACACTGCTTCACAGACACAACCCACTGGCCTCCCCCTCATAACAGTGACAACCCCAGCATGGAAGATCATCACATACTCTGTGTTAGTCAGGGTTTTCCAGAGAAAAGGAATCAATAGGATACACACACACACACACAGAATGGGAGCAGGGGAGGGATTTAGTATAAGGAATTGCTTCATGTGATATGGGCCTGGCCCTCTGCAATGCCAACATTCCATTTGAACCTGAAAGCTAGAATCTGCTGTGGAACCAGGAAGAGGTGATATTCCAGGATGAAGGCCTCCAGGCAGGAGGATTCTCTCATGCTTTGGGGAGGTCAGTCTTTTGTTCTATTCAGGCCTTCAACTGGTTGTATGAGGCCCTGAACACCGGGAGAGGCGCTTGACTTTACGCCATCTACTGACTTAGATATTAATCTCACCCAGAAACATCTTCACAGAAACACCAAAAATAATGTTTGATAAATCTCTGGGCAGCCCATGGCCTAGTCAAGTGGACACCTAAAATTAACCAGCACCTGTGGTGAACATAGAACAGAAGGGCTGCTCTGAGAGGAACCCAGCACAGTCCGCATGCATCCCTCTTACCTTTGGTGGAATCGGTTTTCTCAGTCCTTCCACCGACCATCAGGGGAGCCACTAGCCATGGCGGAGCCCAGGCCAAGAAGACTCAGCAGCAAGTTTCCTTATAGCCCAAATCTCCACTCGGATGAGCTGGGAATCACAGAGTGCAAACACCAGAGCTGTCAGCACCACCTGAGGCCCAGTCTCCCCATCCCCGGCTGTCATCGCAACCCCCGGTGCTCCTGTAGCCCAGCATCGAGTCTCCTCTGCAGCCAGCCCCACCTGGAATGCGCTCTCCCTCAGGACTCACTCACAGTCAGCCCCGCAGGAAATGTGTCCACACGCCCATCCCCTGAAAGGGACCCTCCACCCTCTGCCCTGTCTCCACTCAGAATTCGCAATGACTGGGGCTTCCAGAGGATTGTTGTCAACCTCCTGGTTTTACAGAAGTCACAGAGGCCTGGAGGGGAAGCACCTTGGCCAAGATCACTCAGAGAGCTCCTGAGACCTGGTCTGATCTACAGCAGCATGTCTGCTGACATCGCGTGTGATTTCTCACCCTGCCCAGCCTTTCCTTCCTGTGTGTGGGGACAACCTCGTTCAGTGCCAGAACTGGGGATCTCATTTTCTTTGCGCATTCCCGCTGTGGCCCTGACTCTCACTGAAGCCAGTGCTGCCTGCATCTCCCCATGGCTTGGTAGCAAGTTTTCTGCAGCCTCACCCCTTAATGACAGGAGCACTCCTCGGGCTTCAGGAAGATCACAGATGCTCCCTGCACACTCCCAAACATGCCGCCTCACCTGAGTTCTGGCAAGTGACCATATGCCAGCCAAGAATCTAAATGTTCTTGCTGAAATCCATGTTAATCAGCGCTGGCCCACAGGGAGACAGACACCAGGTGGGATGAATTGCGTGCCCAGGGCTGCAGAGTGGGCACACAGAGTGGGATGCAAACCCAGGTTGGTCTACACCCAAAACCCTGCTACCAGGGACCCTCACCACAGCCCTATGCAGGCCTAGCAGGCCTCGGCAGCAGAGCACAGGCCGCAGGGCACTCCTCCTCCTGGGGGAGGACAAACAGCAACAGCTGTACCCCAGGCAGCACAGGACCCACAGTAGCCAATCCTTGCAAAGTCCTCACTGAGGCTGCAAGGCCACCTTGGCTTTTTCCATCTAAAAGAGTGAGTCAGGGCCAGACGTGGATGGTGCCTGGACTTCCTGGCTCCAGGGCCTAGACGCCTGGCCTACCCAGCCCTCACAGCAGATCCACACCTCTGAGCTCCCAGCTGGAATGCCCCATGCTGATGGATATGGACTGTCGGTCAGTCCATGTAGTAGGTGACAGTTCTGGAAACTTCACAGAAAAGTCAGTTCTTTTAAAATTTCCAGTGTTTTTGTTAGTCCCAAAAGGAAGATCTGTGCATTCTAATCACTTCTGCTCTGCCAGTTCTAAACGGCAGCAGGACTTTCCCTGGGCACTAAAGAATGCCCACCATATAAAGCCTCGGCCAGGGCTAAATTCTTATTAGAATTTAACCCCAAGGGCCAGGCATGCTGGCTTATGCTTGTAATCCCAGCACTTTGGGAGGTTAAGGTGGGAGAATCGCTTGAGGCCAGGAGTTTGAGACCAGCCTGGGCATCATCGTGAGACCTCATCTCCACAAAAAAAGCAAAAAATTAGCCGGGCATGGTGGTGGTGCATGCATGTAGTCCTAGCTACTCGGGAGGCTGAGGTGGGAGGATCACTTGAGCCTGGGAGGTCAAGGCTGCAGTGAGCTGTAATCACACTGCTGCCCTCCAGCCTGGGCAACTGAGCAACAGGGCAATACCCTATCTCAAAAAAAAAAAAAAAAAAAAAAAAATCAATCCCAGATGTTCATGACAAAAGAGTAACTTGATACAACCAAATATATCCAAGTCAAAATCATAGGGTGACAAAAATCAATCCCATTGAACTTTGGGGTGTACCCCATGATATGTTTCAAAATGCTGGGGAGCACTGCATTTAATTCATTAGCATCCTTAAAAGGTACAGATTAGGATAGACGGAGAGGCAGTTTGAGAGTGCACCAGAAGAAGGTTGGTTCACAGGCCATGTTTTTGTTCAAAACATCTCGCAGAAATACCCCCAAATGGGACAAAATGGGCTCAGTGTCATCTGATTTAACTGTAAAGAACATGGTCCAGCCATCACCTATCATTTTGAGAAGAAAAAATGTGGACCTGAAATACATGATTATTTTTAATCATATGGTACTTTTCATACCTATTTTCTTCTGGAGAGATGTGAAACACATATAATCAACCTGAATTGAAAGGTTGATTACTCAGTGTAGAATTACCTTCAAATACAGATAGCAGAATAGTTCAACTAGCAGGGATTCTGCAGCAGCCCACGCCAGTGAGCTAGCACAACCTCATCTCAACAATAAGGCAGCCTTGCCCCAGAGCCACCCTTTCCTCTTCTCTTACATCCCATGCTTTGCTGAGAAACCCACTCCACGAAAGGCAAGAACCCTAATCTGTAGTGTTTGCTCATTTCCATGGTGTAAATACTACCACCACAGCTGATTTCAAGTCACCAATGGTTTAATCACCAGGTGGCAGAGTTCTTGAATATTTAACCTCCCCCAACACCCTTTCTGCCTTGAGCTGTTCTGGTCAGTCCAGCACAGGGCTATGTCTCACGCCACATTCAACCCAGATATATCCAGAAACTGACCACTTCTCAGTACTGCCTGTTACCTCTCAGATTTGACCACCACAGTCTCTCACCTGGATCGTCACAATCTCCTGCCCTCAGCCTCTGTTCAGCCTTTGCCCCTTTAACATTTCAAAACAGGTGTCAGAGCCTGGCACTCCTTTGCAGAAACCCACCCACCTCCCATGGATGGCAGCTGAAGTGCTTGCATGACCTCCAAGCTCACCAAGATCCGGGCTGGACCCTCTGACCTAGCTCAGCATTGTCCGTGGTCACTTCTCCAACCACACACCTCCTCACTGTCCTCTCCATGCATAAGCACACATGTCACCTTCTCAGTGGGACTCCCTGACCATCACACCCGTCACTCCTCATCCCCCTTCCTTCTTTGTTTTCCCCTTGGCCCATCTCATCTAATCCACAGCTATATGATTCACTACGTTCATTCACTTTGTCTCTTCCTACTAGAAGGCAGACTCCAGCCGATTACTTTTGTCTGTTTTGTTCACTGTTAATCTCCTCAGCCCACAGCAATGTCTGGCATATAGTCAGTGCCCCATGTTTACTAAAGGAATAAACTCCAGGTTTGCTTTGAGGATCTGGTTAACAATACTTCTCTTTTTGCCTGCCTTTTCCCATATTGAGACCTCCTCAATTTTCTGGACCTCACCAGTGCACGGTACTCCAGCAGCCTTGCGCCAGGCCGAGGCCCTGGCTCACATCTGCCTTTGCCCTGTGAGATCCTCCCTGCACTGGTTCACTTAGTACCATCTTAGCTGCAGCCCAAACACTAGCTATAGAGAAAAGCTTTGAATCCTGTCATCCAAGGAATTATTTCAAGTAGAAACAGAAAAGATGAAATCTGTCCAAATGTGCCCATAGTGGAAAGAATTCTCATTCACCCAGGGGCTTGCTATTTCTAGCGAGGCCAGTAGAAGAAAAAGACCACTTTCCCCTTAGCAAAGAGGCTTACTCACAAGGGAAATAGCCATACTGTCCTCTGTATGTTGCTAACAGGCTTTTCCCCATCAGAAAAGCCTGAGCTCAGAAACAGGAAATCGACAAGCCTCCAAGCCCAGCCACAGGAAAATCTCCCTCAGTAACAAGTGCTCTTGAACTCACTGGTACAAACAAGAAGTAGAACCTGCTATTTTATTGTTACCCTCTTTCTTCTAGGCGTCCTAGAGTGTTCTGCCCCCTTCTAACTATAGCTGGATTATAGCATATGCACTATTTTGGGCTGTCATCCCTCCAACAAATTATCATTTCTGTTGTGAACTGAACTGCAGATGAGTATGTCTAGATAAAATGGGAATGAATATTAAAACGGTGGAACAGTTCAAAAACAAAATGCACAATTTAACCAAGAACTATAAAACCATTACAAGAAACATAAATTCAGGCCCTGGTTGATGCCAATCAGGCAGTGACCTAGGAAGTGTCATCTTTGCCCAAAGGAACACGTTTCCAAATACTCAGTCCTTTTAGATTTTACTCCATCTGAGGCTTTTCTCGTGGGCCATGTGCCTCTGGAAGTTGTGTAGCATTCGCTATAGATTCTAAGGTATCCCTGATCCTTTAGCTCCAGTCCTGCCCTAGTTTCCTCCATCTGTAACCAGTGTGATGCCCTACCTAAGAGGCAGGGTGAATACAGCTCCTCTGCGTCCACCACGTGGAGCCTCCCTGATCCCATGTCAAAAAGGAGCTCTTGTGCCTGTTGCTGGCCTCCTCACTCTGTCTCCTTTCCTGCAAAGTGGAAACAGGCAGGTCGACATCGTGGTCATCTGTGGGGTTGCGGCTGGCTGGGCACCCAGCGCAGAGCACAGGCGAGCAGATGGCACAGTAGGCGCTGGCGGGGACCGAGGGCGCGGTGAGTCTGGAGGCCATAGGTCCCCGTCCGTGTGCCCTTCCCGGCCCAGCATAGACCGCTTAATAGGCACCTGAACGCGAGCTCTCTTTGACTGGTCTGTTCACTTTCACTTTGAACCTTGCAAAGAATCACTGGAAGTGCTTCTAGCCCCACGCACTCGCGGGAAGTCCTCTTCGCGGTTGTCGCAGCGAGGACTCTTCCTGCACTGAAATGTCTGGCCGGCTCCTCAGCTCCCAACAAGTGGCATTTGCGGAACAGATTGAAGGCAGTGACATCTACTGGCCCTAGATGGTATTTAACTTAATAAACATATTTTTAATGTATGGGAAGCAAGGTAAGAAATTTAGAGCATGCTACATGTAGCCTCAACAAAGTAGAGGTTTCCAACGAGTGTTAAGAAAAAGGCTTGCATAGGCCCCACCTGCACCTTGCTTTTGTCTTTCTTGCTGGAGGAGCTGGTTTGGTCTGGTATTTTTCGCCAATTTTTGGCCTGCTCAAATAGCTTTGCCCGGGGCAATGAACCTTCCGCTGGAGCAGGTCGGAGAGGTGAGAGTCAGCGTGCAGGCATGGGCAGGTCAAAGATAACCACACAGGAAGGAATCGGCTGCTCATAAAGCGAGTGTAGGGGATGATTAGCCATCAGTCAGCGGACTGAGGGTGCTTCATTTTTCTCAGATTACAAGCACTGCGTTTTGTAATTTAGGGGACTCCTCCCTGTACTGGCCAGCTTGCCTAAGTGCAGCTGCCAGGAATCTGGCAGAGATAAAGAGGGAGGGTGTACCTTCAGCCTCCACAAAGTCACAATATTGAATAAAAATGCAGAAATAGAATTGGATCCTTAAGTACAAGGCTTCATGTAGTCTACATTTCCAAAGAGATTTATGACTTTGGTGTGCCAGAAAGTTTAGATACATTTGCTCAGTTAACACATGAAGAATTCTTGATATTTCTCCATATGGATAAGAATATTCATCACATCATTTATAATCCAAACATAGAAAGTCAAGAAATGTAGAAAACTCATTTTTTAACTACCAACTCACTTATGTGACTTATGCATAGTTGGCATATTAAAATCAGAGTGAAAATTACGCAGTGAATTGTAAAATTCCTGCACCTATCCACAACAATGTCGCAGGGAAAGCTTTTATGTGTCTCAGTGAACTGACCTATTTATGATTGGATATGAATGTGTTCTGATGCTGAGTTTTCTCCATCTCTGTTTTGAGGGCTGACAATCTTAAAGAAGGAAAGAGTCACTGTGGAATGCCAAGTAAATTCTCATACTCCTTAACGGGCCAGCAGCATCCTACAACCAGTAACCGAGAATTATTTTTTAAATCATTCTAAAACTTACTGTTAGTCTATGAGTCTTAGTTACAAGCCTACCAGCAATGAGCACATCAAACTATTTCATAATAAAATAGTAAGAACTTGTCTCTATGTAAGGGAGAAGAAAAACAAAAAATAACTCAGAAAAGCCTGCCTGACTCAAGACAGGACCAATTGAGTTTCCATCTGGATCCCTCTCCAGAAGTTACGGTTGCCTAGGGAGTACAAAGTCTTTATGACCTTTGCGACCAATGTCTCTTGGATCTCGCCTTTTCCCACTCCCATCCAGTCACCCTGGTGCTGAGAACAAACCCGGGGCAGGCTCATGGCACAGGCCAGGTGGGTTCCTGTGCACTGCCACCCAGTGAGCAGCGAGGCATGCTGCACACATGCTGTGCCAGCCCCAGGAGCCACGTGTCCAGGATGAGAAGCATGGCAGCCAGGCCAGAGGACAGAGCAGGTTGATGAAGAGGCACGCAGAGTTTTCCTCATGGAGCTGTTACCACATTGATTAAAGTAATTAAGAAATACCTTTATTTAACACAGAAAGTATGCTCTGACCCTGTGCTGAGCTCAGTTCTGAGGTTAGCAGAGACAAGAATAGTATAGGTCACAGAGGGATGCTTTGGCCGGGGAGTCACACTGGGGTCACAGTGACCGTCAGCAGGGCACTCCCCACTGCCTGTGCCCTCTGAGTGAGCCTCAGCTCCCTGGTCCAGCGCACATTCTGCCCGTGGACAGCTGCTAGTACAGACCCACACTGTCCTGAGGAGACCTGGGACCTGGACACCCTTACTTTGCTTATAAGAGTTTTGTCTGTACAGAGCATCCCACTGCACTCAGCCCTTGGCCTCTGAAAGGTCTCCCAGGGCTGAGACATATCTGATTGTTCAATTCCCCTTGATGCAAAAAGAGTCTGAGCTACTCTCCTTCACACACACAAGCACTCATTTACACACACAGTCCTGGAACATCAATTCGGAAATGACTCTAAAGAAAGATTTGCCACTCAATGAATCACCAGCATCAATCCCTGCCGTACCCTGGTTTTCCTGGGAGGTCTTCCTTATAAATGCTGGCCCAGGCCTGGTCCTGCTTAGCTAATGAGATCATCTCCCAGGGCAGGGCTGGATCCTCCCACCAGGTTCCAACTCCTGACACTGAGAGTTCCTCCCTGCTCCTCACCCACATCCTCTTTGAATCCAGTTCTGCTCTTGCTGTTCCCTCAGCCTGGAACATCCCTTCCCTTTTCCTCCACCAGTGAACTCCAGCCAATCGGGGGCCTTCCACACATTGCCCCATTTCACACCTCACACCTGTGCTTGTCCTGTGGCCTCTGGGCGCTATATCTGTTGTTCAAAGGTTGCAGGGTTCCTGAAGGCAGGGATGGACACTGTTGGGTAGAGTTCTGCCTTCATTTAAAGTTGACCCAAGGAGCTACTCAATCCCATCAACTCCACTATCTTCTTTTGGAAAAAGCGAGAGAGACTGAGCTGTTTCAGTCCACCCTTGCACACGCCAAACCCCCTTTTGAACAGGAAGAGGGAAAGAAAAACTTCCACCTTCCTAGTATCCAATGTATCAAAAATCTTCTGACCTAAGCAGAGGCCTTTCTCAATGGCAAATTTCATGTAATTCCACAAAATGTCCACTCTGCACAAGGCACTGGACGGAGTGTCACATGGTCTGGATCTGGACACACACTGGGTGCTGTCTACCCAAAGCAAGCAGGGACACCACGCCATGCCGAGCCCCAGCACGCAGTGGAGTGATGCGAGGTTGCGGGTGCTGCGCAGGTTCCTGCAGCCTGAGGTGTGATAGTGTGCCTGCTGGGTCTCAGGCCCTGCCCTAGCCTTGAAGAATATAGCAGAGAATGGAACAACAGCCCCAAGTACTGTTGCTTATATTCTTGTTGGGGAGACCAACAATAAGCAGTGCACCGATTAAAAACAGACAATAGACTGTGTGCAGTGGCTCACGCCTGTAATCCCAGCACTTTTGGAGGCTGAGGTTGGTGGATCTCCTGAAGTTAAGAGTTCGAGACCAGCCTGGTCAACATGGTGAAACCCCATCTCTACTAAAAATACAAAAAATTAGTCAGGCGTGGTGGCGCATGCTTGTAATCCCGGCCACTCAGGAGGCTGAGATAGGAGAATCACTTGGACCTGGGAGATGGAGGTTGCAGTGAGCTGAGTGAGATTGCGCCACTGCACTCTAGCTTGGGGGATAGAGTGAGACTTCATCTCAAAAAAAAAAAAAAAAAAAAAAAGACTGTAATTTCAGATAGGCACACACTCTGATGAGAAGGAGTGCAGGGAAGGGCACTGGCTGTGCCTGGAGATAGAAGCTGTGGCTAGGAGTCAGGGGCATGCTCCCTGACCACCTGACATCTGGCAAGTCACCTGAGTGAAATGCAGGAGTGAGCCTGCAGCAAGGGCAATTCCAAGCACATGCAACATCCCAAGGCCAAATGAACTCTATGAGTTGGGGAAACAGCAAAAAGGCATGTGCCTGAAGCAGAGGAGCCAGGGAGGGGACTGCGGTGGGGTCCCCTGCCAGTTCCTCCTCCCTGCCCCAAGGCTTCAGAGCTCAGCCGGCCACACCCTTGCTTTTGCTGAGCCTAGTCTGGGACGTCTCCTGCTTTGGGACACCAGGGGTCTCATCACATTGAGCTTACAATCCTTTTCTGCAAAACTGATGTAAAACCATTTCTTCTAAGTGGCTGAGCTGAGTGTTGCAAAAGCTTAACATCCACACAAAAGTCTGTCAAGCATTTTGTTCTTCCTGACCATTCAGCCTGAAGTTGAGCTACCGCAGCTAGCATCGTTAGGAAACAGAAGCTGAGCTGCCTTCCTGCTCCACCTGCCTGGCTCTGTGAGGTTGCAGAGGAAACCTGTTGCATCTCAGCCCTTCTAGGAGGTTTACACCGCACTTTGGGATCCTTCTGGACTTGACGTGTTATGTAAATTTAAGTGCATTATCATTAATCTCAGCAGAGAGTTATCCTTCTTTTCAGGCGCCAGGTTAGTTTAATGATGCAGCTGCTGCGAGACAGGGAAAGAAATCATGAACATAAGGAAAACCACAGCCCCAAGGAGAAAGGAAAATTCCCCTCAGCAGCCCCCAGGCTGGCTCATGGAGCCCCAGGGAGTTGTGTTTCTGGGGCATCCCCAAGCCAAGATCACCCTTCACTCAATAGGAAAGAAATAGAGACTTCTTAAGTGCCCAGACCCCTTGGAATTTTTTCTTTCTTTTCTTTTTTTTTTTTTTTTTTTTTTTTTGAGACGGAGTCTCGCTGTGTCGCCCAGGCTGGAGTGCAGTGGCACGATCTCGGCTCACTGCAAGCTCCGCCTCCCGGGTTCACGCCATTCTCCCGCCTCAGCCTCCTAGTAGCTGGGACTACAGGCGCCCGCCACCTCGCCCGGCTAGTTTTTTGTATTTTTAGTAGAGACGGGGTTTCACCATGTTAGCCAGGATGGTCTTGATCTCCTGACCTCGTGATCCACCTGTCTCGGCCTCCCAAAGTGCTGGGATTACAGGCTTGAGCCACCGCGCCCGGCCGGAATTTTTTCATATCTAAAATGCAACATGGGGGCCAGGCGCGATGGCTCACGCCTGTAATCCTAGCACTTTGGGAGGCTGAGGTGGGTAAATCACTTGAGTCAGGAGTTCGAGACCAACATGGTAAAACACCATCTCTACTGAAAAACAAAAAATTTAGCCAGATGTGGTGGCACGTGCCTGTAGTCCCAGCTACTCAGGAGGCTGAGGCAGGAGAATCACTTGAACCTGGCAGACAGAGGTTGCAGTGAGCTGAGATTGCGCCACTGCACTCCAGCCTAGGCAGCAGAGCGAGACTTCATCTCAAAAATAAAATAAAATAAAATGCAACTTGGGTAATTAGATGATCACTAAGATTACTCTCTTAAGGACCATCTCACTTTCTGGATTTGGTTTAAAAGTCCACTTAGGTCGGCATGAATGTATATATATATGCATGTATATATTTATATGCTCAATATATGCTCAAGTCCTAGCATCCATCTAGATGATTTTGTAGCCTGGTACTACTTCTATCTCCCATCCACTCCCACCTCATCTACTCTGTACATGCACATATACACACACACATATGCACACACATCCATGCACACGTGTGCAGCACATACATGTACCTGTGCATATGTGCACTTGCATGCATGTGCAGAGCACACATATGCATCCACACACATACACAGATGCATACACATATGCTCATGCACATGTGCACACACATCACCAGTAAGCACACTAAACATTCCCTGGGCAGAGTCCTATTCACTGGCTCTTTTTCATCCCTTTCCTTCCCCACCTAAATTTATCAGTCTTTCTCCTGGGCCTTTCTAGGCTAGGGTAATAGGATAAGTTAATCTATGATAAAATGCTAGTAATCTTATTTGTTTTATTTTCCAAATAAACTGAAAATCTGTGTTAATAGGGTCCTTGAAAGCCTGAACTTAAAGGTTTAAGCAGAATGGGGATTTCAGGCCCAAAAGGAGGCATTTGGGAGCAGGGTGTCCTGAGACGGTCCTTAGGTCCTGCTCACGCAGTGACGGTGGCAGGAGGAGGGCCTGTGTCTGAGCCTTGCCCAGTCTGTGCCTCATAAAAATTAATCTATTCAGCTTCTAGGGTGGGGAATGTGTGGAAATAAAATGAAGCGGGAATCTTTTGGGCCTCTACTCCACCCAGGCTGGCACCCCGATGGAGCGCACATGCTCAGTATCCCAGTAATCCAGCTTTAGAGGGAAAAAGAAGGCTTCTCTCAGTGGAAAAACCTACCTGTGGCCGTAATGATTTAGTAGGTGCCAGTCTAACCTGAAATAATAAATACCATTATGATGTCACTGTCTCACTGCTCATTTTTAGAGACTCTGGACCTTTCTTCCAAAAACATGAGCTTATGAATAAGACTCTGTGATGCCTGACGTGTCGTTCATGGGTCAGTGCAGGCGTGGTGGCTGGGCTGCAGGACAGGCTTAGGAGACCCTTCCAGCATGGATGGCGGTAGCTCGTGGGCACTCTTGCCCCTGAACTAATCCAGCTCAGACCTCAAGTGCCAGATTGATCTGAAACTCAGTCTTGCCTCAGCTAGCTGCAGAACAGCCTCCAGAGCCTTCCTGGACACAGTCTAGAAGGAAAATTTCCCTCTGTCCCTGACTGCCTGGCACGCCTTAAAATCATTTCATTTTGCTCTCACCTCTCTTTTTCTGAAAGTCAAAACATTACATGCATGTGTTTCGTGGAAAATAGCTAAGGATAAAATACAAAAGTCACATTTCTGTTACACAATTTCCACTCTCAAAGAAACATATCTTTTGGGTCACAAAAACAAGAGGAGTGAAAAATGCTGGAGAGAGAGGTGAAGAGAAAACATCTAATCGCAAATAACATTACCTACGTGTGTGTCCTTTGGGTACTACTAATAAGCTATTGGAGTACTACTACTAGTATTGGATCTACTACTTAGATCATTCAGTATTTCTTTTTCTGTGCCCAGTTTATCTTACTTAACATAATGTCCTCCAGGATCATCCATGAGGATTTTCCTTTGTTACAGCTGAGCAATATTCCACTGTGTATATGTACCACATTTTCTTTATCCATTCATCCACTGACAAATGTTTAGGTTGTTTCCATATCTTCACTATTGTGAATAGTGCTGTAATGAACATGGGAGTAAAGATATCTCTTCCACATACAGATTTCATTTCCTTTGGATATATACCCAAAAGGTCATTTGGTAGTTCCACGTTTGATCTTTGAGGAAACTCCGTATCATTTTCCATAATGGCTGTAACAATTTACATTTCACCAACACTTATTATCCCTTGGCTTTATCTCATTGTGGGTTTGATTTGCATTTTCCTCACGATTAGTATTGCCAAGAACCTTTTCATATAACTGTTGGACATTTGTATGTTTCTATGGATAAATGTCTACTCAGGTCGTTTGCCTATTTTTAATCATAGTATCTGGTTTTCAGGCATTGAGTGGTATGAATTTCTTGTATATTTTAGATAGTAACTATCAGATACATGGTTTGCAAACAACATTTTCTCCTATTTTGTAAGTTGTCATTTCATTTTGTTCATTGTTTCCTTTGCTATGCAGAAGCGTTTATTTTGATGTAATTCCATTTTTCTATTTTTGTTCTTTGTAATATGTGCGTTTGTTGTCACATTCAAAAAACTCATTGCCAAGACCAGTGTCAAGGAGATTTTTCCCTGTGTTTTCTCCTAGGAGTTTTATGTTTCAGGTCTTATGTTTAAGTCTTTTAATCCACTTTGAGTTATTTTTGTGTGTGATGCAAGATAAGGGTCTAATTTCATTCTTCTGCATATGGATATCCAGTTTTCCCAACACCATTTATTGAAGAGACTATCCTTTCCCCATTGTGTCTTCATGGTACCCTTGTCAAAGATTAGTTGACCATATGGCTGTAGATTTATTTCTGGACTCTATTCTGTTCCTTTGTTTTATGTGTCTGTTTTTATGCCAATACCATACTGTTTTGATTACTACAGCTTTGTAATATAGTTTGACAGTAGGCCATGTGATGCTCCCAGCCTTGTTCTTCTTACTCAAAATTGCTTTGGCTATTCAGAGTCTTTTGAGGTTTCAGAAAAATTTTAGAATTGTTTTTTCCTATTTCTGTGAAATATGTCATTGAAATTTTGATAGGAATTTCATTAAATCTATAGATTATTTTGGGTAGTGTGGACATTTTAACATTAATTCTTCCTTTCCATGAAAATGTGCTGTCTTTTCATTTATTTGTGCCTTCTTCAATTTCTTTCATTAATGTCTTATAGTTTTTCAGTGTACAGATCTTTCATCTCCTTGGTTAAATGTATTCCTAAGTACTCTCTTCTTTTTGATGTTACTGTAAATAGGATTGTTTTCTAAATGTCTTTTTGATTAGTCACTTTTAGTGTACAGAAATGAAACTAATTTTTGGACATTGTTTTGCATTGTATAACTTTACTGAATCTGCTTATTAGTTCTAACAGTTTTTTGACAGAGACTTTAGGATGTTTCTGTGGGTGAGATCATGTCATCTGCAAACAGAGACAGTGTAGCTAATTCCTTTTCAATTTGGATGTCGTTTATTTCCTTTTCTTAGCTAACTACTCTAGCTAGAATTCATGGTACTATCTTAAAAACAAATGATGAGGGTGAGTATCCTTGCTCCTGATCTTATGGGAAAAGCTTCAGGAAATGGTATTGCATATGTTGAACCATTCTTGTATCCAGGGATAAATCCCACTTCTTCATGGTGTATGATTCTGGTAATGTGCTATTGAATTCAGTTAGCTAGTATTTTGTAGAGAATTTTTTCATCTATGTTCATCAGGAATATTGGCCTGTAGTTTTCTTTTCTCATTGTGTCCTTATCTGTCTTTGGTATCAGGGAAATATGAGCTTCATTAAATGAGTCTGAAGATGTTCCCTCCTCTTCCATTTTTTGGGAGATTTTAGGAATTGGTATTAGTTCTTCTTTAAATGTTTGGTAGAATTCACCAGTGATGCCATCTAGTCCTGAGCTTTTCTTGGTTGAAAGGTTTTTGATTACTCATTCAATCTCCTTACTAGTTATAGGTTTGTTCAGATTCTCTGTTTGTTCCTGATTCAATCTTGGTAGCTTGTCTGTTTCTAGGAATTTATCCATTTCTTCTGGGCTTCTCCATTTGCTGGAGTATAATTGTTTATCCTAGTGTCTCATAATCCTTTGTATTTCTATGGTATCAACTGTAATGTCTTCTCTTTAATTTATTATTTTACTTGAGCCCTCTCTCTTTTTTTATTTGAGTCATCTCTCTTTTTTCTCTTAGTCTAGCTAAAGGTCTGTCAATTTTGTTGATCCTTTCAAGAAACATCAACTCCTAGTTTTGTTGATCTTTTCTTTTTTTAACTTTTAAGTTCAGTGGTACATGTGTAGGATGTGCAGGTTTGTTACATAGGTTTTCAGTTGTCTTTCTTATCTCTATTTCATTTACTTCTGCTTTAGTCTTTATTACTACCCTCCTTCTAAGTTTGGGTTAATTAGTCCTTCTTTTTCTAATTTCTTGATGTGTAAAGTTAAGTTGTTTAATTGAGATCTTTCTTTTTTATTCATGCAGGCATTTATCACTATAAACTTCCCTCTTAGAACTGCTTCTGCTGTATCTCACGAGTTTTGGTGTGTTGTATTTCCATTGTTCAGGTGAATGTGTCTCCGATCAGGTCCCTCGGTAGGCAGTGCTACTCCCAGAGCCCAGCTGAGAGGAGCTAGAACTGCGTCACTGGCTGCTTCATCATCCACAGCCTGGACTGAGCTGGGTGGGCCTGCTACTGGAAGTACAGGTGGGCATGGCTCTTCCCACATCCCTGGCTTGGCAGATGGAGTTGGTTGCAGGATCAAGGCCAGACATCAGCTATAGCCAAGTTTGCAGAGGGACAGGACTGTTCCCAGGTGTGTGACTGGGACCATCATCAACAAGCTGCCACCTGGTTCTGTCTTCCTAAAATGGCTTTGCTCAATCTTGGACTCCACTGGGGTTTGGCCACTCCCATCTAGATCCCAAAGTTCCCATAGAGGCACTTTTGACTGTGGGTGGCTGCTGTGGGAGATACGCATGGGGAGCGCCGGTCCTCCATCCTGCTGATGTCACTCCTTTCTGATGGTTCACTCTCAGCTCTGCTCACCGTTGAGCAGCCCAGGCATCATGAAGCCTCAGTACTCTTCCTTCGGGCCACATGGCCCACTCCTTGGCTAGACCTTTCATCAGCCGCACCCCAGGTTTTCTAAAGTTCCTAGATTGAGACCAGAGCTTCTCCAGGATCCTCCAATCTTATCTGCCCCCATTTCAGGGGTTCTCTTGCATAAATCAAGTAATAAATAATGTGCAACCAGCTGCTCTCCTTCACCAATTTGCATGTGCCTCAGAAGCACCACACCATACACTTGCAGTTGAATCAAAGGGGTATTTAAAGTATTCCTTTAAAAACTAGGCATGGCCAGGTGCGGTGGCTCACGCCTGTAATCCCAGCACTTTGGGAGGCCAAGGCAGGCAGATCATGAGGTCAGGAGGTCAAGACCATCCTGGCTAACACGGTGAAACCCCGTCTCTACTAAAAACACAAAAAATTAGCCGGGCGTGGTGGCGGGCGCCTGTCGTCCCAGCTACTCAGGAGGCTGAGGCAGGAGAATGGCGTGAACCTGGGAGGCAGAGCTTGCAGTGAGCCAAGATCGCACCACTGCACTTCAGCCTGGGCGACAAAGCGAGACACTGTCTCAAAAAAAAAAAAAAAAACCTAAGCATTAAGTCTCTGTTTAGTAAAATAACCCTATAGTCATAGCATTGTTTGTATGGGAAAATTAGATTTGACTTGCATCACTTCCGCTTACAAAACTTCTTCCAAGAGCACAGACTGCCTTAAAGCCCAACTGTACTTGAAAAACAGCCTTTTTCTTTTCCTCACCACTCTTATTCTTCTGGCATTTAAGTTATCTGATGTGTTTTTAAGCAAGATACCTATTCCAAGAAGCTTTTTTAAAAATTAAAAATTAAAGCTAGTGATGAAATAAAAAACACACCAGTACAGGGATCACTTTTTCAAATCCACCGAGTCATGTCACTGTGAAATAGAAGTAAAAAAAAAATCAGGGCCAGGAGTGGTGGCTCACACTTATAATCCCAGCACTTTCGGAGGCCAAGGTGGGCAGACCACTTGAGGTCAGGAGTTAGAGATCAGCCTGGTCAACATGATGAAACCCCATCTCTGCTAAAACTACAAAAAGTTAGCCAGGCATAGTGATGCACACCTGTAATCATGGCTACTTGGGAGGCTGAGGCACGAGAATCACGTGAACCGGGAGGTGGAGGTTGCAGTGAGCCAAGATTGTACCACTTCACTCCAACTTAGGTGACAGAGTGAGACTCTACCTCCAAAAAAAAAAAAAAAAAGAGAAGTAAAAACCCATTTGAAGGTGGAACAACATGACTATCAATACATGCAACTCCCAAGTTTGAAAATAAACTTCAAGTTACATGCTTGCTTCAGCAGCACATACACTAAAATTGGAATGCTGGAGAGATCAGCATGGCCTCTGTGCAAGGAGGACACGCAAATTCATGAAGAGCTCCATATTAAAATAAAATAACAAAACAATGTTCAAATTACAACAGACATTATTAAATATTTTTCATTATTGCCATCTTATCACTAATAGTATTCAGTTTGGTTTTCTACCATGTGACAATCCTTAAAATGCAATTTTGAATTATTCTTAAATTTATTTCCTTTATTTTAATGAATGTTTTCTGCTTCCACCCAAAGGCAAAATGAGTAAGAGGAGCTTTATTTTATAAACAAACAGGAGGCTTGGAGCTCATCAAGTTCTGATGCTGAGACTTGTTCAGGGAAATTCGCCCGGCCGCAGGCAGGTGGTCAGCTCTGGACTTGTCTGTATGCACCTGAAATTGTGGTGGGTGAAAGTACAAACATGAGGATGTTAAAGTAAAGTCACAAGACCTGCATGTGCACTTCCTCAGGTGCTTGACTGACACACAGTTTTTAAGCATAGTAAACATCAGATCATTTCCAAGGTAGGACTTCCTTTCCATTTTTATTTTTATTTTTTTGCAATGACAGGTCCTCACTATGTTGCCCAGGCTGGACTCAAATTCCTGGGCTCAAGCGACCCTCCCACCTAGGCTTCCTGAGTAACAGACTACAGGCACACACCACCACACCCAGCTGAGGACCTTATTCCTTTATAACATACATGGTGTAAACGAAAGAGAAAGTTCTAGAGTTCCAAAGACAAATATATTATTATATCCAGGAGCTCTCCTTTCACTGCTAGCAACTTCAGAGTAATTATTTATTTAGAAGATATTCCTTTCAACTGCTTTTAGAGTGGTAATGCACATTCCCGAACTTCCTTCTACCTGGGAGGTCCCCTTGGAAAAGGTAGTATTTTTATCTTCTATGCTCTGAAGCCTAAGTAAAGGATGCTACTATCATGTCCTACATTTTTTCTGTGTACTAACAGCATTGTGATAACTGTAAGTGGATTTTTCTGTGAGGTATCTGGCATGTGTAAAACAAGGAAAGCGTGCCTGCATCTAATTAATCAGCAAGGGCTCCCTCTGCTGGTTAACGAAGATGCCAGGCGCCCACAAAGAATATCATAGGAGTGAATTCTTAACAAGGAAATTTTTATGAAAATAAATCAGATATTATACAAAATCACCAAAAATCTCAATACCTACGGAAAGTCTAGGATCTGCCTTTACCCTCCTTGTAAGCTAATAGGTTAGCCTATTTTGGTTTCATGGATGCTGGCAGAAGACATGAGACCCCTGGATCAGAGACATGGGACTTTATTACTCAGGACTTTATTACTCAGGACTCATGCATATAACAGTTCTCCTTTTCCTGAATGTGTATGGGGTTGGCATGGAGAGGCCCAGATGGATGTTTTACATGCAGTGGATTTGCGCCACATCTGACGAGCACTGAGCTTGGGGAACACACCATTGTCCCATCAAACAGTAAGTCAGTCCACTCTTTGTCTTGGAAGGAGACCTTACCCAGTTTCTCAAGGTTACTCACTGCAAACACAACCTGAGAAATGGCCAGGCTAAAGGGCAGCCAGGGCCTTGCATTCTTGAAATACCCAGCAAGACTTGCAGACGTGCAAGAAATCCATGGAGAACTGTCTTCCTCAATAAATACTAGATGGCTATTATTGCTAATAATTTAAAGTTTCAACTTCATTAAAGTCATTGCAGAATTTGTTTCTTCTTACCTTTTGTAGATGATTCATTTTACTAACTTTCCACCATACTATACTGTTGGTTAAAACTTTCTAAAACTAGAAGTGAAAATTTCACTACCTTTTATCAAATAGTAGTTGGTCCATTTAGTTGAATTAAAAATAAGGATAAGTGACAACTAATATTTCACAGAGTTTAAAAGTTAAAAAAAGTTAACTTACCATAACATGAGACTCGTCAGTTATATGTGAATACTTTCCAGAGTCCCTTTTGAAGTATTCACAGTGATAGAATTTTAAATGGGATAGAGTATTATAAAATGGCAGAAATCCATAGATAAGCCCTTAAACTTATAGCATCACAGAATTTAAAGCCTTCGGGTTCGACAGAAACCAATTATAATATTTTGACAGCTGGCTTTTATGTTCTTATTTTAGCATTAGCCAAAAATCTTGTACCACCACAGCGTAACAGTTTTAAATCAAGAAGTGGTCGAGTTTCCACTATTGCTATAAACATTTCTGCCTTGCCTTTATAGAATACTTGACTGTCTCCAAAGTTTTTTTGCACACCTTCTCTCCTTTGCACCTCACCTTTACCATAAGGTTTAGGTAGAAGATTTTGATATCTCCCTTTCATTATTGAGGAAACTAAGAAGCAGAGCAGTCACATGAGAGCTGGGAGCTGGTGCAGCCCATTCTGAAGAGCTGGGCTGTATTTGCACCCCATAGCTGCTCCCCCACTTCACCACCAGCTTCCCCACTCTATCAGGTGAGAGGCTGCAGATGGCTGGTCACAGAAAACCTTACTCATACTTACTTCACCTACAAGGAATTTACAGGCTCTCCTGACTGAGCAAGTCCAGGGGAGGGGCACACTTCCAGGGAGGTTTGCTGAGGGTGCATCTGTGGTCTGCCGTCCTCAGGGTGCATGCTCCCTCCCAGGCTGACTCGTCTCATTAGAGTAAATTGCCCACAGCGATTCCAGGTCCAATGCCCACCCACCATCACTCAGATGCAAAGGGATGTCCTCCTCTCAACCATCAAAGAACATTCTTGAGCAGCCTTCTAATTAGGCCAACCTAAACCAATAGTTTTGGCTGGGGCAGCCGGTGGTGGGGAGGTCATAGATGCTAAGCTGCCACCCTAACGTCCATTACACTGATAATTTTGAAAAGTGCTCATGATGCAACACTCAGTTTGCAAGGTGCTTTCTATGGATAACTTGCTAAGCTTTAACTGTCTCTGAGGTCATGCGATAAATGCAACGCTTCATATGAATTAACTAATTTATTTTCCACACCCTTACAAAAACCTTATTAGGCAGGTGCTACTGTTATACTCATTTTAGAGATTAGGAAACCAAAGCTGAGAGAGGTTAAGTGACTTATCCAATGCCACACAGCTCAGAGGTGAGAGATCCTAGATTCAGGTTGACAGGCTGATCCCAGAGCCCACATGCTTATCCACAGCACCAAGTCACTGCCTGTGGGAGAAGGAAAAACAGGAGTCCTGTGGCTACATGAATTTGGGAAGTCCTGCATAACATATTCCCGTCTTGGAGACTCGCAGTGCACATTAGGATAAGAATATTCTGAGAAATCCTGCAGGAAAAAAAATTATGTAACTTGCTTAACTCAATATTTCCCAAACTCACATTGCTACAGAGCTTTTCTTGTCTAACACCTCCAGGGAATAGCTTTCCACCCATTTATCTGTCTTCGGTGAGGTACTCTGTCATATGACTACAATAAAATTCATGATAAATCAGCTCCTTTTCCATGGAGAGCCTTTGTTTTCCTCGTTTTGCTTTGCGTTGGCAAGTTCAACCAAGGCTCAGGGTCCCACGGTGCTGCTGTCTCTTCCCTGTTATACTGCCCTGATTGACAGTGCAGTGATGGTCAGTGGGGGCTCTGTGTGGAGGGGAGACTGCCTCCTAGGCTGGCATCTCATCTGTTTCTAGTACTTTTCTAAGTGAGAGTGTTTGGACACTGAACAAAATGAGTATTGGTAAGACAAAAATAGAGCAGCACTAACACTTCTGATCCCAACATTTTAAAGAATTATACAGGAGTGCTCACTTAGCTTTTAGTAAATAGAGAATAGTTTGTCCTTGCAGACATTCCTCAGGAAGAGAGAGGAGGAGGCACTACTAATAATTAGGTGGTTCTGGCCGGGCGCGGTGGCTCAAGCCTGTAATCCCAGCACTTTGGGAGGCCGAGACGGGCGGATCACGAGGTCAGGAGATCGAGACCATCCTGGCTAACATGGTGAAACCCCGTCTCTACTAAAAAATACAAAAAACTAGCCGGGCAAGGTGGCGGGCGCCTGTAGTCCCAGCTACTCAGGAGGCTGAGGCAGGAGAATGGCATAAACCCGGGAGGCAGAGCTTGCAGTGAGCTGAGATCCGGCCACTGCACTCCAGCCTGGGCGACAGAGCAAGACTCTGTCTCAAAAAAAAAAAAAAAAAAAAAAAAAAAAAAAAAAAAAAAAAAAATTAGGTGGTTCTGAGCTGTTTTAGTCCATTCTCACATTGCTATAAAGAAATACCTGGTTTAAAAAAGAAAAAGAGGGTGAGTTGGTTCACAGTTCCACAGGCTGTACAGGAAGGACAATGCTGGCATCTGCTGGGCTTCTGTGGAGGCCTCAGGAAACTTCCAATCATGGCAGAAGGGGAAGTGGAAGCAGGAGCAAGAGAGAGAGGAAGAAGTACTACACACTTTTAGATGACTAGATCTCATGAGCACTCACTCAGTATCATGGGATGGATGGTGCTAACCCATTCATGAGAAATCCATCCCCATGATCCAATCGCCTCCCACCAGACCCCACCTCCAACACTGGGGATAACAATTCAATACGACATTTGAGTAAGGCAACATCCAAACTCTGTCATGGGCGCTTCCAATGGGAATGTGTGCAGAGTGCTCCCACAAAGTTATTTCACTTCTGTGGCCCAGTGTGTCACATACAAAACCCTCTCCCTCCAGGTTCCTGACTTGATGTCTGAGTATCTGACTTGGGCAGGGTCTGTCTTCATTTCCTCATGTTTTTGTAATGTGTCTCTTATCCACAAAGTCAACTGTCAGTCCATTGTCATTTGCTGCTCTGGTACAATTTCCTCAGGCCACTTGTTTTTCAAAGCATACAACTGGGAAGTGATCGTTTTTATTTGAGTCAATAAAAATGTCACTGACTCCAAAGCTACTTCAGGCTGAGAGCAGGTACGTGTGCACAGCAGCTCTAACCTGGGAGCCCGCCTTTGACTTCACAGCCATCTTGATGTTCAGGCTCCCTACTGGCTCTACATTTGCCTGTCTGCTCTCCAAGAGATGCATTTGAAATCTCAGCATTTTTGTCATCGACTGAGTGCAGAAAGTCAGTCTTGGCATTATTGCCCATCAGCAACTTGTGGTCGCTGGCCAGGAAGTTCTCAATCTCATGGTGATGCAGAAACTTGTACTGGAGGATTAGGGATCTCCATTAGTCACTGTCCTGAGAAAGTGATTATTTATTCTACAGAAAACCTATTCTTTTCAGGATGTGCCAGCTTACATGGCTCAACCCAGACAGGGTGCCAAGACCTGGGAGGACCAGTGCATGACTGCTGCTCTTCTAACTTCTTCTCCAGCAGAGCACAAATAATTCTCTCCATGCTGCCGAGGCCTCATTACTCTCACTTCAGCACTTCCAGATATCATAAATCCATCCTCATCCTGGGATACAGGCCTGGAGTCAGGGAGGAGAAGTCTAGGGACAGAGAGCTCAACACCTCTTCTTTAACACTCCAGGATCAATGTGGAGCTGGGATTCTGGGCAAACACATCCTTCCACTCTGCCGCACAGCCCTGGCTGAGATCTGTTGGCCTCCCAGGCAGTTGAAAGCCAGATCCATCTTTTTTCTTGTTTTCCCTGGAGACATCAGCAGATTTTGTGTCCCTGTATTTGTCAAAGTATCAAGACCCCAGGGTTGGCGATATTTGCAAAACAAAGGAGGGGCCCAGAAGCCTCAGCAACCATGACTGGACACATCTGATGGCAACTGACTCACTTCTTATAACACAGACACCCTCATCCGTGGCCTTGTCCTCAAAGTGCCCACTCTGTTCTCTGGGAGTCTCAGCCTGCCTGTAATTGAGAAGTAACTGCTTGAATCTGTCCATGGCCTTTGCCATGATCAGACCACCAACATCTGGGACAATCTGGGAGTATATTTGCTAGGGACAGTCACAGAGACAGATCCAGGACACTTGAGAGTTTAAATAGTGTCTGTTTGGACACTCAGAGCACAGTGGTATTCAGAAATGTTTGGTGCTGCCTCTGAAGAAAGCGTGGAAGGAGAGAGGTGCTGTCATGAATCTACATTGACTGCATTTCTCTAAGTGAGCCATGAACAGTTTATGAACCTTCCTCAAACCCTTTTAGATGGCTGTTGCTTTCTGGAATTTCTCTATGTGGTGGTGAAATTAACATGAGTTGACTTTGATGTCTAGTTTTGATATCTAGTCTAAAGTGAGGGAATAGGTAAGAGAACAGATTCTAGAGAAAGAATGCTTGAGTCCTAGTTCTGAATGCTGTTCCTTAGCCCTGCTAAGCCTCAGTTTCCTCATGTATAAAATGGGTATAAGAGTATATCATGCGGCCTCACAGGACTGCTGGATTAACAGCATTAACACATGTGAGGGAGATTAAAAATGTCCACACCTCCATCCCTCCCTATGTCATCTATGTCTTTGCAATGTGGTTCTGCAGCTCCTCCCATCAAGAGGCAGAGTCTCTTCCTTGAGTCTGAGCTGGCCCTGTGACATTCTGGCTGATAGAACTGGGTGGAAGTAGCATCCTGCTATTTCTGAGTCAGCCTCAGGAGGCCATGCATTCTTTCACCTCCCCTCTTGGGAACCCATTGCCACCCTGTGAACACAATGAAGCCAGGCTGGTGGGTGATGAGAGACAAGTGGCCCAGTTGCCCTATGACTCTTGCCATGTGATGGTTAACTGTGAGAGATCTGAGTGAAGCTCTCTGAGACCAACCAGCTTCAGCCACACCACCCTCCAGCTGACCACAGATAAAAGGTCAAGTCCAGCCAAGATCGGTCAAGCCGAGCCCCATCCACCCAGAGATTCATGAGGAATAATAAATGGTTCTTGGTTTAAGCCAAACTCAGGCTACTATACGAAATACCATAGGCTGAGTGGATTCGTCAACACACAGTTATTTTCAGTCCAAGTTCATGGTGCCAGTAGGTTCTGTCCTTGGTGACAGCACACTTCCTAGTTTGCAAGTGGGTGCCTTCTCACTGTGTCCTCACACAGCACAGAGGCTGCACTTTCTTCCTCTTCTTATAAGGGCACTAATCCTATCATTGGGGCTCCACCCTCATAAACTCATTTAAATCTAATCACCTCCCAGAGGCCCCACCTCCTAATGCCATTGCATTGGGGAGGAGGGCTTCAGCATATGAATTTGGTGGTGGGGTGCACAATCATTTCACTCATAAAAAGGCACTAGCTCTGTAGTCATTTGCTAACTGACAAACAAAACCTAACTGATATCACATGTAAAGGCTTCAATGGGCATATATTAAGCGCTCAAAAAATATGAGTCATTATTATTGTCCAACACAGCAACTTAAAAAGATAGATTTTCATCCAATGTACAAACCTGAAATTTGTAGAATCAAGAATGGCCTTGTCTTCCCACACCTTATAGTTATAAAGAAGAGGTCACATTATTTTTAAAAATAAGCAACTTCAACAAATGTTTTCATTTATTATAAAGGGTTTCAACTGTGGCAAGTCTTTTGTGCCATGTCCTTTCATATGAAAGATACAGTGGCTGAAAATGGACTGGTGGGGGAGAGATAGTTAGTGAACAATAGCAAATGGTTGTAATTTTTCACGATGGAAGAACATGGGGCTAAAAGTCGATGATAGCAGTGGAACTCTCACAGAGCTTTCTGAGATGGGGAATGGGACCACTTTCCTGATCATTTCTACTATGGGTTTGAATGCTTACACAGTAGGATGGTCTTTATGAGGTCAGAAACCATGGAAAATGGGAAAAGAAGCTAAATTAAGGAATGAGAGCAGGGTGAGAATACAGAAAATCAAGAAAACATCAAGGGCTGAATAAATCATTTTCACAGGTAAGAACCCCAGCTCCCGAGCTCACCCCAGGTGAGTGATTACAGATGGCTTATTTTCAAATGCATTTCCACAGTGGGGGGGGGCGGGTCATAGAATCCCAGAATTCTGTAGCCAGCAAAGACTCCAGAGGCCCTGTCCTAGCAGAGCAGTTTACTGACATCTGCCATCTCTTCCTAGGTAGGTTCACTGTTAGCTGCTGTGAGCAGGAATGCTACCTTTAACTTAGCATTCCCTATTTCCCTAAGAATATATATTACTATAATTCTGTTTTCAGTTTGATGTTGATACACAACTGTTCCAACAAATTAATGTTCCCATCTTTGGTTAACTCATTTGGCCAGAAAGCAAGTTCACAGATTTTCCATGCCATCCCTCCAAAGAAAAAAACGTAAGTGTGTCATTGTGTTTTCATGCTAACAAGCATTAAAAAATTAATGCTTGGAGGCTCTCCAGCCCAGGGTAAATGAGTGGATATAAATACATACTTCAGTAGTGTGTCAGAAAATACAGATTGTCAACTAAATAGCCATTCTCTTTTTATCTTCTTTTTTTAATCATCCTAACCCAATTTTGTCTGGGGCAGCAACATTGCTATTACAAAAAAAAAAGAAAAAAAAACCTCTCCCAGGCTCTTTTGCATCCAGGTGTATTCTATGACACTGTTCACAACAAGTCTGGTAAAACCACTGAGGTTGAGTGACTCTCCTGAATGCAATAGAACCCAACTGTAACTGTCATGAACCCGGGGGCCACTTGTCTCTATGTAGACAACTCAACTAAACTGTAAGACACTATGATACAAGGAAATGCCAAAGTGTTACATAAAGCACTGTAACACTTGTACCACCACAAACACTGTAACAATGTACCAATGTACCACCACAAACAATGAAACACATCTAGAAGTTGAAAGGGAAACTGTGTGTGTGTGTGTGTGTGTGTGTGTGTGCACGCGTGTTGGAGAGGTGGAGGTAACATTGTTAACAGTATTGTGTTCCTTGAAGACCAAGCCATAGTATCCATACTGATTCATGGTTGTTTCTAAAGCTCAAGTCTTATGAGAAAAGTACACCCGGAACCCTGAACTTAAATAAATGTCTTTACTCATCTGAAGGCCAACCCAATTTTATGGGCCAAATTGAAATTGACTCCAACCTTCCTTTTGCTTTGGGGCCATGGAGTCTGCATGTCTCCCATAGCCCATTCATTCATTAAACATTTGTTGAGCACTTACTCTGGGCCTGGCTCTGCAATACCAGAGTAAGTTACATTCAGAAAACTAAATTCCATGTCACAAATGGGTAGGGCTAGCTTGGACTGGGGCATTTGGAATATTCATGTGCCAAGCATAAGACTTCTGGTTTGTGACGTGCAGTGGTGATGGTGATGGGAATCAACTGCTGTGTAGGAGCAGCTGTAATTTGTATTTTGTTCTGGGTCAGGTGCATCAATAACTTCTAAAATAATCTACATTTCCAAAGTCACTTTAATCCATTCTTAGTCTTCGCTTTTATGAATTCTGAACTCCTAAATGTGTCTAGGGTTTGGATCCAAAGATAAATAGTTTCCATTTCTATCCGTGGTTAGAAACAACATACAAATGGAAAAGTTGGGTTCAAAGGCACATTAATCACTCATTGCAAGAGATGCCAATAGATGGCCTGGTCTTCATACCACTTCTCCATTTCACAGGAAATCTGGCAACACTTCATCATTACTGGGCACTTATTAATCACTTTCCTCTGTATATTTTATAACAGTATTTGTCACTATAGTGATTCCCTGAAAACTGAGCTGGTAAGCCAGCAGAGACGCCTTCCTCCTTTGAGCAGGCTAAAATTAACTGCTCATTATGAAGTGCCACAGGAAAGCTACTAATGTGTCTTGTCCAGGAACAGTCACTTAAATCTATCACTGCTTAATGATGTGAGCTATGAAGTCTCCATGTTCAACACTCATACCCTCCCCTTCCCTAAGAGACTGGATGATCTGAGCTCCCCACTCCAGAAACTTAGCCATTGTTTGCAGCAGCATTTAGGTTCACTTTTAAGAGATTGCTGCTAAGCAAATTTACACTTGTCTGCCTTGGCTGTTCTTTGGTAATTCAGTGCAAGGGTCCTAGAATAACCCAATATAAAATAAGCTAGTGGAAAGTGACTCTTATTGCAAGGGAACATTAACACCCACAGCACTGTAAGCAACCATAAAGGAATTTCAAGTCCTCTCTGAAAGTGGACATTATTGGATCATGATTATGAATTTGCATACAAAGTCTCAGACTGTCTGCTTTCCACTTGCTGTTTACGCTACTTGGCAGACATTTGAAAGCTAAGACAGGACTTCTGGGAAGATGAAGTAGGTGTGCTCTTCCTGTCTCCTGCCACCAAGTACAACTAAGAACGCTGGACATTACATATAAAACACTGAAAGGTACAGAGAAGAAGCCAGGCTAGCTAGAGACCTGAGAAACATGATATGGGTTTCCTGTGTTTTCTTTTTGTTTCGCATATCCTGGACTTAAAGCTGAAGAAGCTGGCAACCGGGAAGTGCCAACAGGAAGAGGCATTAAAAAGCCCCAAGGAAAGCTGATCCTCCCTAGGTAAGGGACCAGGAAAGAGGCAGCCTATCAAGACAGAAAACTTTCACAAGATAACCTCCCTGCCCCAGCCAAACACCACAGAAATAACGATGATCCCACTCTCATACCATGTCAACCCAAAGGCCAGGTTGGGAGCCTAGATTCCCACTCTCTCTGGGTTATAAGGGGGTGCCCCATCCATTCCGCTCCCTACCCCACCAGGGTGGTGTCAGTGGACACCACACGGGGAGGCTGGACTTGCACTCCCACTCAGCACTAATGAAGTGCCCCTCCCTCTGCCAGCTGTGCTGGTGTCAGAGAGGCCTAGAGGAGAGTCAGGAATGTCACTGTAGCCCACTGCAATGAGACTATCTCTGCCATGGTGTCAGGGGAGGCCTCATGAGGAACGGTCCTCTTCTTCACAACCAAGGACATATCGATGGAACTCCAACACCCAGAGCAGTGAGGAGACACCCCCACTGTCAGTGGAGACTGAGTGGAAAACCTGGGCTTCTATCCAACCTCGAGGTAATGAGGCAGCACTCTCCCCTGCCCCCATCCCCAGCAGTGTCAGAGGACGCTCACCAAAATCAAGGGTTTAAATAAGATCTTGAGTCTCATTACATAATACTTAAGTGTTTGGGTTTCTGTCTGAAATCACACATTATAACAAGGAAAAGGAAGATCTTAAATTGAATGATGAAAGAAAATCACAGCATGCCTACACTGAGATGACACAGATGCTAACACTATCTGACAAAAATTTTTAAGTAGCCAAGATAAAAATACTTTGATCAACAGATACAAGCATGCTTGAAACCAATGAAAACATAGTCTTGGCAAAGAAACAGGAAGTCCCCATAAGAAATAGAAAAAAAAAACAAATAAAAATTTTAGAACTGAAAAATATAACCAAAATAAAAAACTCAATGGATGGTCTCAACAGAATGGAAGGGACAGAGAAAAGAATCTGTGAAGAGGACAAAATAGTAGAATGTACCCAACCTGAATAACCAAGAAACCAGACTGAAAGAAATAGAAAGCAGATTCTCAGAGACCTGTGGTACTGTCACAAAACCTCTAACATTTGTGTCAACAGAGTCTCAGAAGGAGAGGAGAAAGCGGACACGCCTGAAAAGTGCCCAAAGGAATGATGGCCCAAAACTTTGTAAATTTAACAAAAGACAAGCCTTCGATTAAAGAAGCAAAGTGAATCCAAAATAGGATAAACCCAAAGGAATCAAGTCATAATTAAAAACATCATAATTAAACTTCCAAAAACTAGGACAAAGCAAAGCAAATTTCTTTAAAAATCTAAAGAAAAACAATACCTCATTTATAAGGGGAAAACAATTCAAGTGACAGACTTCTCATCAGTAGCCATGGAGGCCTGAGGAATGGCACAGTGATTCAAGTGCTGAAAGAAGAGGATCGTTAGACTAAAAATCTATATCCAGTGAAAATATCCTTGAAGAATAAAAGGAAATTCAAAAGATCCTCTAATTAAGGAAAACCAAGAGGATTTGTTGCCAACAGGACTACCCTAAAAGAATGGCTACAAGTTCTCTAAACAGAAAGTAAAGAATGAAAGAAGAAATCTTGGTACCTCAGGAAGGAAGAAAAGACACAGTAAGTGAGAATATGGGTAAATACAACAGACTTTCCTTCTCTTACGTCTTCTAAGTTCTTTCTAAGTCCCTTCTAAAAAAGAAAAACAGAGAACAAACAGAAACCAAAATATAAAACATACTTAACTCCTAACTTATAAATATCTGCATATAGTCTAAACATAACCTAACTATATGTTGTTTATAAGGAACTCATTTCAAACATAATGATATAGGTGGAAGGTTAAAGGATGGAAGAACATATATTATGCAAATATTAATCAAAGGAATGGAGGAGTAGCTACATTAATATCTGATAAAGTAGGCTAAAGAGTAAAAAGAAAAAGAAAAAATACCAGCAACTGAGAGGGACATTACATAATAATAAAAAGTCAATCCATCAGAAGGCATAGTAATCCTAAATGTGTATGCACCAAACAACAAAGCCACAAAATATGTGAAGCAAAAACTGACAGAACTTAAAGAAATATACTGATCCATAATTATAGTTGAAGACTTCAACATCTGTCCTTCAACAACTGTTAGAACAACTAGAACTTCAACATCTGTCCTTCAACAATTGTTAGGACAACTAGTCAGAAGATCATCAAGAAAATGGAATAAATCAACAACACTACAGGTTCTAATCAACATTTATGGAATATTTCCCCTAACTAGCAGAGCGTACTTTTTTTTCAGAGATCCAGAGAAAATACACCAAGATAAACCACATTCTGTGCCATTTTTTAAAATCTCAACAAATTTAAATGAATTGAAGTCATTCTCTGACCACATAGAAACAAACCAGAAATCAAAAATGAGAAAATATCCAAACGTGGAAACTAAAAACTCTCTGAAACACCTCTGAAAATCCATGGATCAAAGAGGACGTCTCAAGAGAACTAAAAAAATACATTGAAGTCAATGAAAATGAAAATACCGCATATTAAAATTTGTGGGAAACAGCTAAAGTCGTGCTGGAAGGGAAGTTTATACCACTAAGAGTATACATTAGAAAACAGGAGAGTTTCAAATTAATAATTTAATTTCCCACCCCAAGAACCTAGAAAAAGAACAAAATCAACTAAAGCAAGCTGAAGGAAGGAAATAACAATAAGAGCAGGAATCAATGATACTGAAAAGAGAAAAATAAGAAAGAATGTCAGGTTTTTTTAAAGTTAGTACATTGAAAAGATCTATAGACTTGGCAAACCTCTAGCAAAATTGACAAAGGACTAAGGGAGAAAACCCAAAACGTCAAAATCAGGAAGGAAACTGGAGATCTCACTTTCCTTACAAACATCAAAAGGATAAGAGGCCGGTGCATGCAGATGACAGAACCCAAAGGGGCACACACCTGGGCTGGCTGGTGTTCAAGCTGGAGGCTGTTCAGTGTCCTAGGACAAATCTGATGTTCTGTAACAATGCTTGAAATAAATACCAGCCACCTCTGTGAGCAATAGTTTCAGCTCTTGGCAGCCACGTGTAACCTTATTGATGAAAATGACAATAAAATTGGGGCTGAGACTGAGAAGAATTGTCACCTGAATGAGAACACTGAAAAATGATATTGCATTGGGCTTTTAGTGTCTTTTTTTTTTTAATTATTATACTTTAAGTTCTAAGGTACATGTGCACAACGTGCAGGTTTGTTACATATGTATACATGTGCCATGTAGGTGTGCTGCACCCATTAACTCGTCATTTACATTAGGTATATCTCCTAATGCTATCCCTCCTCCCTACCCCCTCCCCACAATAGGACGCGGTGTGTGATGTTCCACCTCCTGTGTCCAAGTGATCTCATTGTTCAATTTCCACCTATGAGTGAGAACATGCGATATTTGGTTTTCTGTTCTTGTGATAGTTTGCTGAGAATGATGGTTTCCAGCTGCATCCATGTCCCTACAAAGGACACAAATGCATCCTTTTTTATGGCTGCATAGTATTCCATGGTGTATATGTGCCACATTTTCTTGATCCAGTCTGTCACTGATGGACATTTGGGTTGATTCCAAGTCTTTGCTAGTGTGAATAGTGCTGCAATAAACATACGTGTGCATGTGTCTTTATAGCAGCATGACTTATAATCCTTTGGGTATATGCCCAGTAATGGGAGGCTGGGTCAAATGGTATTTCTAGTTCTAGATCCTTGAGGAATCGCCACATGGTTTTCCACAATGGTTGAACTAGTTTACAGTCCCACCAACAGTGTAAAAGTGTTCCTATTTCTCCACATCCTCTCCAGCACTTGTTGTTTCCTGATTTTTTAATGATTGCCATTCTAACTGGTGTGAGATGGTATCTCATTGTGGTTTTGATTTGCATTTCTCTGATGGCGAGTGATGATGAGCATTTTTTCATGTGTCTGTTGGCTGTATGAATGTCTTCTTTTGAGAAATGTCTGTTCATATCCTTTGCCCACTTTTTGATGGGGTTGTTTGTTTTTTCCTTGTAAATTTGATTGAGTTCTTTATAGGTTCTGGATATTAGCCCTTTGTCAGCTGAGTAGCTTGCAAAAATTTTTTTCCCATTCTGTAGGTTGCCTGTTCACTCTGATGGTAGTTTCTTTTGCTGTGCAGAAGCTCTTCAATTTAATTAGATCCTATTTGTTAATTATGGCTTTTGTTGCCGTTGCTTTTGGTGTTTTAGACATGAAGTCCTTGCCCATGCCTATGTCCTGAATGGTATTCCCTAGGTTTTCTTCTAGGGTTTTTATGGTTTTAGGTCTAACATTTAAGTCTCTAATCCATCTTGAATTACTTTTCGTATAAGGAGTAAGAAAAGGATCCAGTTTCAGCTTTCTACTTATGGCTAGCCAATTTTCCCAGCACTATTTATTAAATAGGGAATCCTTTCCCTGTTTCTTGTTTTTGTCAGGTTTGTCAAAGATCAGATGGCTGTAGATGTGTGGTATTATTTCTGAGGGCTCTGTTCTGTTCCATTGGTCTATATCTCTGTTTTGGTACCAGTACCATAACAGAGATATTTTGGTTACTGTAGCTGTTTTGGTTACTGTAGCCTTGTAGCATAGTTTGAAGTCAGATAGCATGATGCCTCCAGCTTTGTTCTTTTGGTTTAGGATCGTCTTGGCAATGTGGGGTCTTTTTTGGTTCCATAAGAACTTTAAAGCAGTTTTTTCCAATTCTGTGAAGAAAGTCATTGGTTTATTCAACACCAAAAATAAGCTCCTGCTAGAGGAAAGATCAGATGCTAAGGTTACCTTTCCGGGTTGCTTTACCAATACTTGTTGTGGTCATCCATTAGGCAATTCAGGCAAGCTTGAGGAAAGTGATGACCTTGAAGTAAGGCAAGCAGCATAGAAGCATCTGAAAGCTGAGTTAGGAATCCCCATGGAAGCAGTTCCTCCAGAAGAAATTAATTATTTAACACGAATTCACTATGAGGCTCGGTCTGATGGTATCTGGGGTGAACATGAAATTGATTACATTTTATTTGTGAGGAAGAATGTCACTTTGAGTCTAGAGTCTAGATCCCAATGAGATTAAAAGTTTTCTCAAAGGAAGAACTCAAAGAACTTCTGAAAACAGCAGCTAGTTGTAAAATTAAGAGAACACCATGGTTTCCAATTATTGTAGAGGCTTTTCTTGCTAAACAGTGGGATAGCTTAAATCATTTGAATCAATTTGTTTATCACAAGAAAATACTTAGAATGTGAATATAGAGATGAATGATTACTGAAAAAATTCTCTACTTGGTAAATTTAAAATGATTGTTTTGTTTTAAATTTGGTTCCCTATTAGGGGAACTCTCATGTGATGCACTGATACTTTACAACCTGCTTGGAAAAAATAATTAACTCCTAACTTTGTATTACACACCCAGGATATATGCTCTGTTTGTAGAAGACGTTTATGAGGGAGATTATTGTAAAATGAGAGAGCAAATAAAACTTAATTTAAACTGTTCAAAAAAAATGATAATAAGGGAATACAATGAACAATTCTATACATATAAATCTGACAAATTAGATGATACAAAGCAATTCCTTGAAAAACTCAAACTACTACAATACTAAATAATTATTTCAAAGATCATTGTGTTAGCCCTGAAACTATTAAGACAATTTAATTCATAATTAACAAACTCTCAGAAAGGAAATCTTCAGGTCCAGGTGGTGTCACTGGAGAATTCTACCACACATGTAAAGAAGAATTGATGCCAACTCTACAGAATCATTTCAGAAAATAGAAGAACACATCCCAGTTCAGAACTAGAAAAACACAGTACAACAAAAGCAACAAAGCCTGGTGTCCCTCATGAATATAGTATAAAAATATTTAGCAAAATATTAGCAAATATAGTCCTACAATATGTAAAAAGAATTACACTCAGTACCAACTGGGTTTTATTTCGAAGATGCAATGCTGGCTCAGTATTTGAAAAGCAATCATTGCAATCCACTATAATGCAGACTGAAAAAGAAAAATCACATGACTGTGTAGTCAGATGCTCTACCCCTGAGCTATACCCCCAAGAAAAATCACATGATTGTACCAAACAATGCAGAAAAAGCAGTCAACGAAATTCAATACTCATTCATGATTTTTACAAACTCTCAAAAAATTAAGAATAGAGAGAAACTTCCTCTACTTGATAAAGAACGTCTACAAACACCCTGAGGCTACCATTATACTTAATATTAGAAGTGAGTGACTGAATGTTTTCCCCCTAAGGTTGAGAACAAAGTAAAGATGTCTACCGTAACATTCTTATTCAACATAGTGCTGGAAGCTCTATCGAGCCATTGTAAAAAGGCAAGAAAAGGAAACAAAGGGCCACAGATCAGAGAAGAAGCTCATGAACCAGCCCCTATTTGCAGATGACACACGGTCTACATATAAAGCCACAAAGAACCTGAAGAGAAAAAACTCCTAGAACTAATAAGTGAGCTCAGCAAGGTCATGGACACAAAATAAACATAAAGAAACGTATTGTATTTCTATGTACCAGCAATAAACACATGGACACACGGCCTTTCAGTGGAAAGTAAAAATGCAACACCATTAAAATTGATTAAAAAAAAGAAGAAGAAAGAAACAGTATGAATGTAACAAATCATACACAGGACTTGTAAGCCAGAAATTACACAATGCTGACGGAAAAAGAGATAATTTAATAAACAGAGAAACATACGGTGTTGATGGATTGGAAGACTCAAGTAGGAAAGATGCCAATTCTCCCCAAAACTGATAAACAGGTTTAACACAATTTCTATCATAATCTCAGCAAAAGTTTTTGTAGATATAAACAGACTATTCCAAAAGATATATGAAGAGACAAAGGGATGAAAATAGCTATAATTTTGAAAAAGAAGAATAATGTGGGAAGAATCAGTGCCCAATTTCAAGGCTTATATAACTATATTAATCAAGACTGTGTAGTACTGGCAGAGGGATAAACATGTATATCACAGGACCAACTAAGGAACCCAGAAGTCAACCCATGCAAATATGTCCCACGGATTTTTGACAAAGTTGCAAAAGCAATTTAATGGTGTAAAGATAGCTTATGGGCAAATGGTGCTGGAGCAATTGGACATCCAAAGGCAAAATAAAATGACCCTCAACCTAAGTCTCAAACATTGTACAAAAATTAACCCAAAATGTGTCATGGACTTAAACTTAAAAAGTAAAACTATAAAACTTTTAGGAAATGCATAGGAGAAAATATATGTGATATAGCTTTTGTCAAAGAGTGCCTAAATAGGTGTCAAAAGCACAATTAATAACAGAAAAGAATTGATACATTGGACTGCATCAAAATTCAAAATTTTTTCTCTGTGAAAGATCCTATTTAGATCCTATTAAGAGAACTTACAGATTAGGAGAAAATACTTGTAAGATACATATCTGACTAAGAACCTATCTAGAATATATAAAGAACTGTCAAAACTCAACAGTAAAAAAGAAAAAAAAATCCTTTAGAAAACAGGCAAAAGAGATGAAGAGACATTTCATTGAAGAAGATACATAGGTGCAAATGAGCACATAAAAAGATGCTCAACATCATTAGCCACAGAAATGCAAATTAAATAAGATGCATAGCCATGAGACACCACTGCATACCTATCACAATGGCTAAAATTTAAAAATAGTGATAACACCACATGCTAACAAGGATGCTGAGAAAGTGAATCACTCATACATTGCTGGTGAGAATGTAAAATGATATAGTCACTCTGGAACTCCGGAAAACAGTTTGAAAATAAAACAGTTTGAAAAGAAAAAACTAAACATACAATGACAATACAACTTAGCAGTTGCTCTCTCAAGCATTTATTCTAGAGAAATGAAGACTTATGTTCGCCCAAAAATCTGTACAAGAATGTTCAACTTTATTTGTCATAACCAAAACCTGAGAAGAACCCAGGTGTCCTTCACTGAGTGAATGGTTGAATGAGTTACACACATAACAATATAAAGAAATGAACTATTGGTACACACAACACATATGGATCTCCAGAAAATTATTCTGAGTGAAAAAATGTCACACACCACAATATTCATTTACATAACATTTTTGAAATTATGAAATCACCGAAATGTTGGCAAGTGGCACTGGCAAAAATTTGTAAAATAAATAAAAAGTCATAGAATTGGAGAACAGATTAGTGGTTGCCACATTTCAGGTGGGTGCACAGGGGAATGAGGAGGGTGTGGCTACAAAAGGGCAAAGGGAGGTGTCCTCATGGTGATGAAAGGTTCTGCGCCTTGACTGTGTCAATATCCGTGCCCTAGGCATGGTATTGTTCTATAGATTTGCAAGATGTTACCATGGGGGGAAATTGCATAAAGTAACATGTGATCCCTCTGTATTGATCAGTATCAATCACTTTGTATTTGTTTTCACAACTGCAAATGAACCTACAATTATTTCAAAATTAAAAGTTCAATTTTTAAAAAAGTTAATGACAACTCCTTGGTGTCCAAAGCCACATAGGAATTTAAAAAAAAAAAAAAGGTTTTTGTCATTTTTACTGCTTCCCATCTACAATCTCCTGCAGCTGGAAAGTGTTCGTCTTTCATGAACATTTTGCAAAGACACTGAACAAATTACTGTACTTACCTGGGCATTAAACACTATAGTCTTTCCTCTCAGCAGTATAATGGGTTCTTTAGTTTAGAGATCATAGAAAGTTTGACTAAAAAGGGCAGTATAGACAAGGGCCAAACACTAGCCTAAGTTTAGAGATGCCTCCAGAATCTGTGTTGCAAAACTTACTTAGCCTCTTTGTTCTCAATTTCTCCACCTACAAAATGGACCTGAATGTTGCCATTGTATTATAAACCAAATTCTATGGAATTAACATTATGCCATGATGAAGAAACATATCATCTTGTTTCATGCCTCCTCCTTAATGAGCTGTTAGTCAAAGAAGCACTTGGCTACGTTGTTCTTTTTCATTCTCCTTGTGTCAAAGGCTCCATACGTAGGTGAGCACCTCTGTCCCTCCACTGAGCACCACTCCCTTGCCAACTGGAAGGACTCCCCCACATCCTCCACGCAGCTCCCTACCTGACACAAGCAGGGGTAAATGGCCTTCGGTGAGCAAGAATGTGCATGATCTAAGAATAAACCCAATAATCTCAATAATAATAATAACAATAGTTTCCATTTATGGTGTGTTTATTACATAAGTTCTGTTTTAAGAACTCTATAGGGTTTCATTTTATTATTTCATTTTTTTTTTTTTTTTTTTTGAGACAGAGTTTAATTCTATTGTCCACAGTAGAGGGCAGTGGCATGATCCCAGTTCACTGCAGCCTCTGCCTCCTGGGTTCAAGCAATTCTCTTGCCTTGGCCTCCCAAGTAGCTGGGATTACAGACGCACACCACCGTGCCCAGCTAATTTTTTTTTTTTTTTTTTTTTTTTTTTTTTTAGTAGAGACAGGGCTTCACCATGTTGGCCAGGCTGGTCTCCAACTCCTGACCTCAAGTGATCTGTCCACCTCAGCCTCCCAAAATGCTGGGATTGCAGGCGTGAGCCATCACGCCTGTCTCAGAATTTAATTTTTTTAAAGCAGCTGAAGGCAATGAGCGTTACTCTAGACGTATGATACAAAGTGGCAGCCCCATGCCCAGCAGCAGGCCGTGCACACACAGTTGCAGCGGCTCCAGAGAGCAGGGTGCTCTTCAGGCCTACCCAAGCCACTGAAGGCTGCCTGCCACGGACTGCGCTCCAACAGAGCCTGAGGAAGGTCAGCTCTCAGGCCAGAGAATCCCAGGGATGCGGAGGCAGCCCAGGAAGGACCCAAACTGCACCGGGAAAGTTCTCCCACCACCAGGGTCACCAGCCAGAGTGACTCTGGGTCCCAGAACAACTGCAGCTGATTTCAAAGACTCTCTTAGAATCCAAATTCTCATTTAAAGGCAAAGATACAATATTACATTTTATCTCTTTCTCTGACTCATAATACGCAAAATCTCACTGTCCACATTTAAAGTCGATATGTCACCCCTTACTATGGAAGATTCTGGCCCTACTGCTCACTCTAGCCTGATGTTCAGTGACTCAGTGCCAGGAGGTTGCCAGTGCCCTTTGGGAGTTATTCCCTGGTAGCCAATAGAAAGCGTGACGAATTGTCAAACTCCTCGTCTGCTGGTGTCTCCTTATTTGCAGTCACACCTCCTTGGATTAGGAACACCTGATTGCCCGGATCACATTAAGGAGAGATGAAGAGGTTCTCCATGCCCCGTGCTGGGCCCTGGAAGTACCACCCGTGGGCTGACATGGTCCATGGAAGAGCAGGGGCATCCTCTGGGAGAGTTCCACCTCTCAGTGTGTCCAGGACTGAGGCTGCAACTCAGCAGCAGCAGCACACGTGCAAAAATAAACAACCAAATCAGCGATGGAGGAGCGAGACCACAGAAACTGGGCGGGCAGCGGATGCAGACACAGCCATCCTATGCATTTAGTCTGGGAGCTGCAAAAGCTTAAGGCAAGCTTGTTTTATGGTTCTATAGGAGCCAATTATGACATTTAAATGATCCATTCCATTAATATTGTATCATTGTGTCAATCTGGAATGCATTTGAATCAAAAGCCCCCCTTGACATGGTCTCCTTTGTTGTATTTTCTTGTTGGCTCATTTTATCAACATCTGCTATGTTTAGACAATATGAATTAAAACTAAGGAATGCTGTTTGTACTCAACTACTTTTGTTGAGAGTGTAACATCCCAAGATTGGCAGTGTTTATGTAAATCAGTGTGGCTGACACAGCCATCATAAACAAATGAGGAAAATATAACAAACACATTGTTCACGCAGGAAATGTTTGTTTTGAGAGTTGGCTTTGGTCTCACCAGATTGATGAAGAGGTGCTGATACCACAGATCTGTGCTGCATTGTGCACCAGGCCACTTCCACTTGCAGGCCAGGCAAGGCTTCCCTGCCCCAGAGCCTGCAGAGGCAGAACAGGGCCCCAAATCTCACCCTTGACCCACCAAGGCAGCTGTTGAGGTTCTCCAGCTGAAGCTTGAGTAGTTAGATGGATTCTGCACTGTGTGGTGCCACAGATAACTGGCGTGCACATTGCAGCTGCACTCGGGAGTCCCCCACAGCCAACTGCACACCATCACACAGCACTAGGAATGGGAAAGGCTTCAGCAAGGCCCTTCTGACTCTAGGTCTTCATTCTCATTCAGAAAGAAGAGGTGATAGAGAAATAATCACGAGTGCACAAAGACACATATGCTAAATGATGCTCACAGCAGCATTGTTTATACAGACAAAAGGCCAGAAACAACCTTCACATCCACTTAGCATTGGCTAAGCAGATGGTGGTACAGCCAAATCTCAGCACGCCACGCAGCTGTGAAGGAGTGTGAGGTGCGAGCTATGTGCCAAGAGTCTCCAGCTGTCATAGATGAGTGCACAAACATGCAAGATGGCAGAAAACTCGCTCCCATTTACATTCATTAAAAGAGGGTTTGTATTTGCCCATATTGGTTTAGGATATTATTTCCAGAAGGATCTCAAGCAACTGGTGGGTACCTGGAGGGAGTGGTATTGGAGGACCACAAGTTTAAAATCTAAGGAAGCCTTGCTTGTTATTTTTATGCTGCTTTATACTGTTAATTTTTTTATTATGTGTATGCATTACATAAAATATTCCTTAGAAAAATAAAGGAAGGATTCACTACAATGTCTGTAATCAAAAAGATGGGTAATAACAAAGCCATGGATGTAGAAAAATTGGAATCCGCATACATTCCTGGTGGGAATGGAAACTGCTGCAGCCACTTTGGAAAACAGTCTGGCAGTTCCTCAAAAGCTTCAACATAGAATTACCATCTGACCCAACAATTCCACTCCTATGTATATACCCACCAGAAATGAAAACACATGTCCACAGAGACGCTTATGTGTGAATGTTCACAGCAGCACTGCTTATGACAGCCAAGAAGTAAAACAGCCCAAATGCCCCTCAGCAGATGAATGGATAAACAAAATATGTTCTATTCATTTAATATATTCATGAATAAAAGAGTGAAGTACTGACAAGTCCACATGGATGAACCTAGAAAACATTATGCCAAGTGAAAGAAGACAGTCACAAAAGGCCACATATTATAGGATTCCATGTATATGAAATGTCCAGGACAGGCGAATCCATGGAGACAGGAAACAGATTAGCACTTGCAAGGGGCTGGGAGGAATACGGAAAGTGGAGTGATTGCTTAATAGGTAGAGCGTTTCCCTCTGGGGTGATGAAAATGCTCCAAAATTGATTATGGTGATGGTGGTGAAGTTATGTGAATATACTAAAAACCAACGAACTACACACCTTAAATAAGCGACTTTCATGGTATATTGGTCACATCTTGATAAAGTTCTTTTGGGTTTTTTGTTTGTTTTGAAATTTTCATTTATTTATTTTTAAATATTTTAACTTTTATTTTAGGTTCAGAGGTACATGTGCAGGTTTGTTATATGGGTAAATTCATGCCACGGGGGTTAGTTGTACAGATTATTTTGTCACTGGGTTACTAACCATTGTGGCTGACAGTTTTTTTAATTTTTTTCTGAACCTCTCCCTCCTCCTATCCTCCTCCCTCAAGTAGGCCCTAGTGTGTGTTGTTCCCCTCTATGTGTCCATGTGTTCTGATTATTTAGCTCCCATTTATGAGTGAGAACATGTGGTATGTGGTTTTCTGTTCTTTCATTAGTTTGCTAAGGGTAATGGTCTCCAGTTCCATCCATGCTCCTGCAAAAGACATGATCTCATTCTTTTTTATGGCTGCATAGTATTCCATGGTGTATATGTATCACATTTTCTTAGTCTATCATTGATGGGCATTTAGGTTGATTCCATGTCTTTGCTATTGTGAACAGGGCCACAGTGAACATACACATGCATGTGTCTTTGTGGTAGAATGATTTATATTCCTTTGGGTATATACCTAATAATGGGACTGCTAGGTCAAGTGGTAGTTCTGTTTTTAGGTATTTGAGGAATCACCACACTACTTTCCACAGTGGCTGGACTAATTTACATTCCCACCAGTAGTGTAGAGCATTTCCTTTTCTCCACAACCTCACCAGCATCTGTTATTTTTTGACTTTTTAACAATAGCCTTTCTGACTAGTGCTAGATTGTATCTCACTGTGGTTTTGATTTGCATTTCTCTGGTGATTAGTGATTGTGAGCATTTTTTCATATGCTTGTTGACCTCATGTATGTCTTCTTTTGAAAAGTGTCTGCTCATGTCCTTTGCCCATTTTAATAGGGTTGATTGCTTTTTGCTTGTACCTTTGTTTAAGTTCCTTATAGATTCTTATAGACCTTTATCAGATGGATAGTTTGCAAAAATTTTTCTCCCCTTCTGTATATTGCCTATTTACTCTGTTGATAGTTTCTTTTGCTGTGCAGAAGCTTTTTAGTTCAATTAGATCTCATTTGTCAATTTTTGCTTTCGGCATTTCCATCATGGAATCTTTGGCAGTTCCTATGCCCAAATGGTATTCCCTAAGTTATCTTTCAGAATTTTTATAGTGTTAGGTTTTACATTTAGGTCTTTAATCTATCTTGAGTTGACTTTTGTATGTGGTATAAGGAAGGGGTCCCGTTCTGCATGTAGCTAGCCAGTTATCCCAGCACCATTTATTGAATAGGGAATCTTTTTCCCCATTGCTTTGTCAAAGATCAGATGGTTGTAGGTGTGCGGCCTTATTTCTGGACTCTCTATTCTATTACATTGGTCTATGTGTCTATTTTTGTACAAGTGCCATGCTGTTTTGGTTATTGTAGCCTTAAAGTAAAGTTTGAAGTCAGACAACATGACTTCACCAGCTTTGTTCTTTTTGCTTAAGATTGCCTTGGCTGTTCGGACTCCTTTTTTGGTTCCATATGAATTTTAAAGTGTTTTTTACTGTTCTATGAAGAATGCCATTTGCAGTTTGATAGGAATACCATTGAATGTAAATTGCTGTGGGCAGTATGGCCATTTTCACAATACTGATTCTCCCTGTCCATGAGCATAGAATGTTTTTCCATTTGTTTGTGCCATCTCTGATTTCTTTGAGCAGTATTTTATAATTCTCATTGTAGAGATCTCTCCCCTCCCTGGTTACCTGTATTCCTAGGTACAGGAATACAGTTACCTGTATTCCTGGGTACCTTCATTCTTTTTGTGGCAATTGTGAATGGGATTGCATTCCTGATTTGGCTCTCAGTATGGCTGTTGTTGGTGTATAGAAATGCTAGTGATTTTTGAACATTGATTTTGTATCCTGAAACTTTGTTGAAGTTGGTTATTAGCTCAAGGAGCTTTTGGGCAGTGACTAGGGGTTTTCTGGATATAGAATCATGTTGTCTGCAATAAGGGATAGTTTGACTACCTCTCTTCCTATGTGGATGCTGTTTATTTCTTTCTCTTGCCTGATTGCTCTGGCCAGGACCTCCATTACTATGTTGAATAGGAGTGGTAAGAGACAGCATCCTTGTCTTGTTCTGGTTTGCAAGGGGAATGCTTCCAAAATAAGGTTGTTTTTTGAAAGCAAGCATTAAAATATCCTAAAAATGAAAAAAGAAGAAAAAAGGAAGGAAGGAAGGAAGGAAGGAAGGAAGGAAGGAAGGAAGGAAGGAAGGAAGGAAGGAAGGAAGGAAGGAAGGAAGGAAAGAAGGAAGGAAAACAAAGAAAGTCAAACAAGTGTTTCCTCCCTCTCTACTCAAAGGCACAGCCACCCTACATCTAACTATACTGCACTGTACTATACTGTACTGTACCACACTGACTATGCTGGACTACATTGTACTATACTACACTTACTATACTATACTATGCCATACAAGACTGACCTGCACTGCACTATACTAAACCCTTCCATACAGTACTGTGCTGTGCTATAGCATACTGTGTTGTCCTGCACTGTGACATACAGTGCTGACTTTATCATACAGCGCTGACTGTATCATACAGCACTGTGTCATACAGCATGGTGCCATACATCACTCTGTCGTACAGCACTGTGTCACACTGCACTGTGTCACTCAGCACTGTGCCATACAGCACTGAGTCACACTGCACTGTGCCATACCACACTGTGCTATTCAACAGTAGACTGTACTGTCTGCATTAGGCCATACTGCACCATGCCATACTCTATTCTACTCTGCTATCCACAGCAAAGCTTACCACAGCACAGTGGAGACTAAGCGGAACATGCCACACTTTGCATTCATTATTTACTTCATGAACTTGGCACTTGCTTAACACCTTGTGCTCTGCTGGCACTGGGATGTCTAGGAGAATCCGTGTGGCCCACTCATTCCATGAGCTCACAGGTTCACCTGCTAACTGGCCCACCCCTACCTCATGACTGAGTCACAACCACAAATCAGACTCTGCCAACCCTACAATGTGGAACTAAGTCTTTGACATAAACTTATATTGCAGCAAATTTCTGTATCTCCACAATAGGCTTTCATCCTTCTCCCTCAAACCCATTCCCTCCTGCTGCTTCTTCCAGCGGGGCAAGGGAGAGGCAGTGGCACTGTGGAAAGTGTGCAGAGCACCTTAGCCCCAGCACAGCGACCTTGCCTGTTATCCATGGAGTAGGATGTGGGGAATCCAGAGGGCTTGGTGAAAGGACCTCAGGGCAGGAGCACTGCTCCCTCACCGTAGGCCCCTGGACCAGAAGTCAGGAGCCTTGCATTACCATCTCTCCTGGAATTTAGGAAATGCCCCTTTCTCCCTCTGGCATCTCCAATTTATTATCCAAGCAATAAATGAGATGGATTCGGTGGTTTCTGATGCTCACAGCAGCCCCTGAGTGACCATCTCCTTGCACAGCCCTTTCAGAGGACAATGCTGTCCTTCCCCTACACCACCCCAGTCACCGGGCCTCTCTAGCTTTGCACCAATAAATAATTAAGAGGCAACAATTCGCCCTGCAAGCTCATCATGTGAACTTCTCCACAGGCTCCAGGCAATGTGGGAGCAGACAGTGCATGTGAGAGACAGGCCCATCCCTATACCACAGCAGGCAACACTGCCAAAGGCCCGTGAAGGCAGCTAGATGGTCAGCCTCTGCTAGAAGCTGCCCTCCTCCCCTAGTCAGCACAGGCCTACTCCCTCCACTCTCTCCATCCACCCTTCCTCCAAACATCTTTCTTTAACAGCAATGTGATACCTACACCCCAGGATTAATGAGCTGAAGATTAAGGTGGCTCCACTCTAAATAAATGTTTATTTTAACCAAGGAGTGAACCAAAAGAATGATGTCTAAGAAGTGAATGTCTAATGGCAAAATTTCAGATATCTACTCTCTGGCTGGAGGAGGACACACAGTCATCCTGAAACTCCTAAAATCCCACCAGGTAGCTGTGAGCTGATCTGAATCTTCAGCCGGAGCTGCTATGAGACTGGACCTGGAACCACAGTCTGTCTCTGGGAATCCTGACTCTCAATGTAATGAGCGCAACTCCAGTGCCATGATCAGTCAGGCTGCGCCCGTCAACACCTCCTGACATGTTCCCGCAGTGTCACACCACATAGCACCATGACCGTTGTTTACCCCTCCCTCCTCACTGTCTCTGTCCCTCCACCTTTGCCTCTGGGGAGCCCAGTGAAGGATGGGGCTCAGAGCAGACACCCCATGAGCATCTGGTCCACAGAGCACTGGGGTTATGGATGGGTGTGGAAGAGAAGTCCAAGAGTGGGAAGCACGAGTGGTAGCCAAGCAAAGGTGGGCATGAATCATGTGCTCGTTCTCAGATGCTCACGTTGGGAGGCACCCGAGGTCAAGTCACCTGGAGCACAAAGGCAGGAGAGCCAAAGCACATGTCACAGTCATAATCACAGCTCCAGGCCCAGATGTTCAGGACGCCATCAAAGGACACAGCCCTCACCGCATTTAGAGTGAGAGAGCATACCCCCTCACCCTCTTTACCCACCTTCTCAGGCATCTGCCCACTGCTGTTCACTTACTCTACTTACATAGGAAGTCCTTGCCTTCAACCCAGAGCTCTGGGATCAAAGCCAAGAGAGGGTGGCCTTTTCTCATAGACGGCAGAAGGGAGAAGGGGAAGGCAGTGGTGAACTTCCTCTGGGTGCTCGCAGGCGAGAATGGTGCAGAGGGGGTGCTTTGCTAGCAGGCAAGGCCACCCAGGACTGGTCTGTGTGGGAAGGATTGTGCCCTAATGGACTTGAGTGCTGCTGGGGATGGTAAGAGGGGAAATGGTGCAGGGGAAAATGATGTCAGGGGAATTCCTGAGATTATTATAACCTCAGGTTGTAAAATATCTGCTAAGATCAATAACATATCGCATCCACTGCTTGATATTCCTGTAGAGATTCTGCACAGAAAAGTGGTCCCAGTTTCATAAACGAGATCCCTATTTACACACTAAGCTATTGTGTCAGCTCCTGTCTCTTACTACTCCTCCTGGAGAGAGAAAGAACTTTCTGCTGTGATTTCCAAAGGATGCTGTGCCACACTCCACAGATCTTCTGTGTAGCAATCCAGGAAATTAGAGCAAGGAAGTGGCTGAGCTCATCATAGTGTGTCATGATGAAAGAGGTGACCATTTGCTAGTGCCCTGTTTGACAGAAGGAAATAATTAGCCCCGGAACTCACCCTGGTTTGTAGGAGAAATAACACCCACCCAAAGTGTGGAATTGTTCTCAGCAAACTGTGGAGGAAGACTGTGACATTACATTTCTAGAATACAGCATCTTTCTTCCCAGAAAACACTGTCTACTGGGGCCAAGGGCACTAAGGAAATAAACAAGTCCCATTGCACCCAAAACCCATTTGAAGTAACAGTATTCTGGCATTTATAAAACACAACCTTTTCTGTACCAAACCCTAAAAGAATAACAAAATAGTATCACGTTATTAAAGTTCTAACATTATGATGGTGCAATGGTGTCCACTGAGTCATTTCACCTTTAATCCAAAACTCTATTCACATTTATCATTTCATGTCCAGACTTCTTCATCAATTAGCTTTATCATTCAATCAACGGATCAAATATTTATTGAGAATCCAGTATTCAAGCTATAGGGCTAGGCATTGATCATTGTCAATAAGTTATTATAGACACTTGATCATCGTCAACATGATGAGACCTCAACAAAGAGATCATCCCCAAACCTCCCTAAAAATGTAAACAAGTCCATTTTTAATGCTCACTCTGTTTCTTGGCCCAGACGTATCTTTTAAAACAAACTATACCATAAAACCCTCCTTATCTAGAACACTGATGACCAGGCAGCACAGAAGAGTATTATTAGACTACCTTATTTACATCAGGACTTTTTGTGCATACAGAAGATTCAGCACTTTCTGTGTGGAATGGGTGGGTGGATGGATAGGCAAATGGATGGGTGAGTGGATGGGTAGATGGGGACTTTAAATCTGTAATTTAAAAAGAAAAGAGAAAGGTGAGGGAGAGAGTGTGTGACTCTTAATGAGGAAAACAGCGACAGCTTAGAACCTCGAAGCTGGCACAGGAAAGAGAGAAAATAAGCTCCCGATTTTCTTAGGCAAAAAACTTCTAAACTGTACTAGCTGAAGGACACACAGACTAGTGTTACCACAATAAAAAAGACATGGGCTAACAATTCCCATGTTGAAAGACACCTCACTAAAAAGAACAGCTGACTTCACCATTTCACCTTCAGTATTGGCTCCTCCAGCCAGAGGAAAAGGATGGACATGTCGACAAGTATTTCTCAGAGCTTCAAGTGTTTGTGAAGCTAGGAGGATATACATCTCCCATCCTCACTGATGCATACTTATTTTTAAGCCACTCCAAATGAAGGTAAGAGGCACAGGTGTCTTAGCACACAAGTTGATAAGGTCTTTGAAAATCAAATCTATTGAGCATACTGTCACAGGAAATATGACACATCTGAATGTTCTAGTGTTAAAAAATGGAGAGCATACCCTTTATGTGTCACAGGCGTGTTATGAACATATGTCAGCGATAGCATCTTATAGGGTTACAGCAACAGAGCAAAGCAAAACAACACACAACAGGAGTCTTACTCACCTCTGTCGCTCCAGCCCTGAAGGGGAGAAAGTACTCAAAACACCATGATGTCATTAACCTGGAAATGCAGTTTGATGGTTTTTGTGCCTTTATCTTCTTAGGGTCACAATGATAAAAATTCATTTACAACAATGTAAATGAATTTATCAAATCGCTTCCTAGAAAAGTGGACTTGGCATAGGAAGTGGGTGAACAGGTAGATGTTGATTGATTGATAGAAAGAAGAATGTCTAGAGAGAGACAAGGACAGGAAAAGGAACACAGAAGCCCAAAGAGACCGCCACTCCTTTGAGGTTTGCATGGGAGCAGCCCTAAAACTGAGCAAACACATCATTATTTGCTCTGTCTAACAAGGTTACAGACCCAGCCTGGTTTTGTTTTGCCACCTGCACCCAGGCTCTGAGCTCCCCATCACTGAGGCCACTCTAACCCATTGGGATATCAAGCAGAGGGGTGAGCTTTAAACTGGGGTTGGATTTGCAGGATGAACCTTCATCTTTGAGAAATGACGCAATGGGCAAGATAATGCCAGGCAGAGAAAGAGAATCAGTGAGATTGCTTTTCACAAAGGTGAACGCTTGGGAACCACGAGGGACTCAGTGTCAGCCAAAGAGGCCTGACTCCTCCGTGCTTTCGGGGTGAGGAAATGTGCACTCAGGTTGGTAACAGGAACCAGAGCACTCAGCCAGGTCCAGGCAATGCTGAGACACTGATTCAGAACTCTCGAGTCTCTGCTTACTAGATCCCCTTAATTCCAGAAAAATCCCCTGGCCTGATGACAGCATCGAAAGAACATGTATTCCTTTTCTGCAGAAATTTTTCCTTTTCTGCGGATTACAGAAGCAAACTGTAACTTTGCAAAAAGTTCCCAGAAAAGAGAGGGCACTTAATCAAACTCAGAGACTTAGAGCTGGACTTGAAGATCTGCTTCAGGCCCCTCATTTTACAAAAGAAGGAACATCCCCAACACCTGGTCACAGTCACTGAATGGCAGGTAAGGACATGACCAAGTCCCCCGGGCCCTTCCACACCATGCTTCCTTCTCTGTGACCAGGAAATAGCAACTTTTTAACATGATAGATATTTACACCTTGTAATATCAAACCACAGAAGACAAGCCCAAGACCACTGCTTTGCATAAGACTTCCTCCCATACAGAGGTTGGAAACTCAGGTCTTGATCAAGAAGGTTAAATTCGATGGCTTCTCAATTGAGACTAGCCACGGTTCCAAATGATGAATGACTCAATAGATTAAAACCTTGGAAATCTCTAACAACTCTCTATCTTTTATTCTGGGAGAAGTTCCAGCTGTCCCAGTGCCATGCCAGGGATGCAGGAGACTGGGGATGGACAGTTGCCATGGGATGACACCAATCTGGAAAGGCCACCCTGGGAATGAGTTTTGTGGCAAGCAAATGAGCTGCAATATCTCACCTTCCCACCAAGGAGAGCTCCCATCTTCCCACAGGGTACCAAGATTTATTTGACCATATGATGATTGACCCATAGTGAAGAAAAGCTCCCGGAAAGGTTTCAATTATCCTCTGTCTGGATCATCCACCCAAAACACCAGGCTGGAGGTCTAAGAGAACATAGCACAGTCTGGAGGATTCCAGACCACATGAGTTCAGGCTGTGGCACATGGCATCCTTCCCACTCTAGGTCACTGCCGTACCCCTGAGAGAGGCCACTGGCTGTTTAAGTATGAGACAAGGACTATGCTTGTGCACAAGGAATCATCATCTCTACTGAGCAACATGCCATTTTATGCAAAGGAACTGGTCACCAGTCAAACCCAACAGCTAATACCCTCCACACATCTGTTTCACAAGAAGAGATGAAATATTGAGTCCCAGAATTTCACTTCTTGATATCTATGCTAGAAAAGTACTCAAATGTGGGCACAAAGAGACACATGTAAGGATGTTCATAGCAGCAATATTTGTATTGTGACCAATCAGAAAATCCTAAATATTTGTCAATAGAGAAAATGGCTAAATTAACTGTGGTGCAATGCAGCCGCTAAACAAACACAGAAAGGTCTTTAAGATAAAATATACCAAGTGTAAAAGCCAGTTTGTGAAATATGTACAGTATATGATACCATGCATGCTTTTATATCTATACATTTTTATATGTACACGTAAGTGTATGCAGATAATACCAAAAAAAAAAAAAAAAAAAAGATAGTGCATGTCACACCAAACTGATAAAAGAGTATGTTTCTGGGAAGAGGACAGGATTACAAAAGGGGGTGATAGTGACTTTTGCTTTATTTTTATATATATACTACAAATATATGCATCACCAGTGAGCTATCTGCATCTATCTTGCCAGTGTAATTAAAAGAAAGGATAGAATGCTAGAATGAAAATAAGCAAAGAACTGGATGGTGAAACCAAGGCCTGGGGCACCAGAAGCCCCCCGGGGAGGGGCAAAGGTGTGTACTGAGGAGGGCCCAGCCCCAGACCTGGCTTCGCTGTACACTGGGAGACAGCCAGGCCTCAGGGGTGTCTGCTGCCCTGATGCCAATCCCTCATCGTGCCTGGCCAGCTTCTCCTGGTCCTGTCCTCCTGGGTTCTGCACCTCTGCTACTGGCATTTACCCAGTAAATACCAGTACCAATACCAAGTGACCACGCACTACAGACATGTTTCTCCAGCTTGACCTCAGCACATTCACTTGATTCCAAGAAGGCGCCTACTCTCTGGCCCAGGACATTCACACGGTGGCCAAGGGGCACCCCCCTTCCTTTTTCACCCTGGCCCAATAGAACCCTCCCAGACTTATTGAACAGAACCCGTCAACTGGCTTCAGGAGCCAGGGGAAAGTCAGAGAGCTAAAAACGGTGCTCACCACAAATTCCTTTCCAAGTCAGGCAGGGAGGAGTGAGATACTCATTCCTAACCCCAAAATGCATACAGGACAGCAAGGGCCAAGAGGCAAAACTCTGTATCACTTTATCTTCTTTTTGTCTCTTCCATCCCAGGTTCATGCATAACCTTCTTCAGTGTGCAAAAGGCAATTTGCAAACCAAGTCAAATATGTCCAACCTCACCTTGTTCGTGTATTACTGCTCTCTCAATCTAGGTCTTCTGCCTTTCTGGTTCCTGGTTCCATTTTTTTCACTGCAACCTCCACCTCCCGGGTTCAAGCAATTATCCTGCCTCAGCCTCCCAAGTAGTTCGGACTGCAGGCCCACATCACTACACCCAACTAATTTTTGTATTTTTTGTTAGTAGAGACGGGGTTTCACCATACTGGCCAGGCTAGTATCAAACTCCTGACCTTAAGTGATCCACCTGCCTCGGCCTCCCAAAGTGCTGGGATTATAGGCATGAGTCACCATGCCTGGCCAAGGTGGCATTCTTTCTAAAACACAAATACTGCATCACCCTGCCCCTGATCAGAACAAGCCAAGTACACTCACACACACAGCTTAGGCACCAGGTACACCCCACAACCCAGCTTAGGCTCCACGTACACCCCACAACCCAGCTTAGGTGCCAGGCACACCCCACAACCCAGCTTAGGTGCCAAGTACACCCCACAACCCAGCTTAGGTGCCAGGTACATCCCAGACCCAGCTTAGGTGCCAGGTACATCCCAGACCCAGTTTAGGTGCCAGGTACACCCCAACCCAACTTAGGTGCCAGGCACTCCCCATAACCCAGCTTAGGCACCAGGCCCACCCTCACAACCCAGCATAGGTGCCAGGTGCACCCCATAACTCAGCTTAGGCACCAGGTACACCCCACAACCCCTTGTGCCAGGTACTCCCCACAACCCATTTTGGTGCCAGGTACACCCCACAACCCAACTTTGGTGCCAGGTACACCTCACAACCCATCTTTAGCTCCAGGTACACTCCACAACCCAGCCTAGGTGCCAGGTACACCCCCCAACCCAGCTATGTGCCAGGCACACTCCCACAACCCAGCTTAGGTGCCAGGCACATCCCCACAAGCCAGCTTAGGTGCCAGGTACATCCCCCAACCCAGCTTAGGCGCCAGGCACACCCCACAACCCAGCTTAGGCTCCAGGTATACCCCACAACCTGCCTTAGGCACCAGGTACACCTCACAACCCAGCTTAGGCACCAGGTACACCCTAAAACCCAGCTTAAGCTCCACTACACCCCACAACCCAGCTTAGGTGCATTCCCCATATGCACTTCTCCAGGGGGAGAGCTGCTGTCCCCCAGTCCCTCTGGTCTCTTACTCAGTCTCTGGGCCTCACAGAGCAGGGTAACCAAGGCATAGAAGGAGAAACCCGCAAGGGAAGGCATAAAGACCAGCTCGAAGAGGCCACTGTCCACTCTTCTTCCACCGCCTTAGGTGGTGATCTATTGATATGTATTATTTTAAAGGGCGGTTTTTGTGGTTTGTTTTAATCAAATCTTGAATGTTATATGATGGGGTTTCTGGGACTCTCCTACAACCTATGTTTGAAGAAGAGGATTAGGAACCTGTTGAACTTGGAGCCTCCACCAACTCTTCACCCGCAGCCCTGCAGAGCCCAGATGGCATGCAGCTCTGATGGTGTAGGGCACAGATGGTGCCGGGCCCAGCAGGCACAGGCCCTCAATGGGCACAACCCCCATGGTGCAGAGCCCGGGCTGGCTGCTGGGGTCAGCCTCTCCTGCCCAGATGCACAGGGCACCAGGCCACATGCTTCAGCCATCCTCAGAAGCCTGCATGAAGACAGCTGCCTGCGATAGATAAGAAGGTAAACCTTTAACTACAACTAGACTTGTCTCTTGGTCTCAAGTAAAAACTCAGAAAATGTCTGTTTAACGTTTCTTAAATAGAAAATGAAGCATTTCTTTAGAACTCTAAAAACACTTTCGTGCCCCATCCCCTCCCCCACCAATGCTTGCAAAGGAGATGCCTGGATAGTTATAATAATTTACTAGAAATAATTTATTTTATTATATATTTCTAATTACAGCAGACCCTCTACCCCAGTCCAGATTGACCAGATCTCTCACTGGAGGACGATGCTTCCCAGAGGCAGCCATGGAAGTGTTCTCTCTACATTGATTTCTCTCCAGACAGAACTCAACAATAATAATACTAGTCTCAGCGGAGGAGATGCTCCCAAGGGCTGCTGGAATGCTGTGAGTGAGAACATACTAGTCTCAGCGGAGGAGATGCTCCCGGGGGCTGCTGGAATGCTGTGAGTGAGAACATACTAGTCTCAGCGGAGGAGATGCTCCCGGGGGCTGCTGGAATGCTGTGAGTGAGAACTGGAGTTGGGAATACAAGTGGATTTGGTGTCCAGCCTTGTCACTTCAGCAAGCCCCTAGGGCTTTGAGACTCAGTGTCCCCATTCCAAAATAGAGCTGATGATAACACGTCTCCAAGGGGCACCGGGAGGGCTGGGTTGAGTAAGATGCACACACGCTTGGCCGTTGCCTACATACGGGACAAATCCACGCTGAATCCAGCCACGGCCCAGCTGCCACTGCACAGGCCTGCCCTCCTGGCTGGCCAGTCTGCCCCATGGGAAAGTCTCCTCCCTGTCTCCACGCCTGTCTTTGCACACCTGTTCTGGGTGTGCACCCCCTCCTGAAGACACCCATTAATTAGACCCCATGCATGGGGAGAGGCATGGTCTAAACCCCCTAGGTACTCCTCCAAGTCCCAGCCTAAGCACACCTTTCTTCTCCCCTATTCCACATCACACCCTCACACACCCACTCACACACATGTGCACTCTCACACTCACACCCACACACTCATGCACATATATTCACACACACTCCAGGACTTACCAAACTACTCTAGATGTAGTACTTTGAATGGTGCCTGTCCACTCTCTGTTCCTGGTATACAACACAATAAGGACAGAAATTGGGAGTCAAGGTTCAAAAACCATCATTGCAATTTGTCGGAATAATCTGATGGCTGTCAAATCTGAAAATAAACTACTGAAATTGTACTTTGTATGTCTTCTTTCTTATTTCATTTTTAGTAATTTATTTTATCATAACATAAAAATATAAATGTCATACATTAAAAATTAGAGATGAAAAAAAGCTTCTCCTTCATCCCAGAGTGTTCAAGGGGTATGGAGCATTGTCTCTTGTTCACCTACATCACCACCTTTGGCTTACTGCACACCCCTAGTGCCAAGCCAGGGAGCTTTCCCAGGATTTGGAGAGGACTCTCTTTTCCTGTCCCTTGCAAGATCATTCCACTTCAGGCAGCCCCTGAGACCCCTGCCTCCAGGAATCAGACCTCAGAGACTGTACAGGGGTGACCCAGGTCTTTTCCAGGGCTTGGGGGAGAGTGAGGGTGAAGCACAGGCCAGATTTCTCAAAAACAGGGAAAAGGAAGCCTGCAACCCCACTCCCAAGCATGAGAGCCCCTTTGCCCGGGCATCTGGAGCCTGGATTTGGCAGCTGGGAATTGACGGACTGTGCTCTGAGCTCCAGCCAGCAGAGTCGTTCAAGGAGGATTTGAAAGTGTGGGGAAAATCTGGCACATCTGGCACGTCGGAAAGGAAGCCAGCACACAGCAGGAAGGAGGTGCTGGCCTGCGGCTGATAAAGATCGAGACTCTACAACCTAGTGTCACAGAGCAAAAAGCCGAACATCTGTCTGGAGATGTTGGAGCACTGAGAAGCTCTGCCCAGCACCCTTTGATGTTGCTGCTTCCTCCAGCCCCTCCACCACGCTCCCTCAGGCAGACCCCACGGGCTCCCTGCCCTACTCCAGGCCCAACAGGAAGCGCTGGGCTGTGATTGCAGAAGCTGGAATTGCTCACCCACTCTGCCCACTCTGTATTTACATCTGGAGGGACAGAACCCTTAAGTAGAACCCTTAAGTCATGAATTGCACTTGAGGGCTGCCCAGCAAGGACAGCCCTGACTTGGGCCCATCCTGACAAGCAGCTCCAAGACACTTGTACTCAGATAACGCAACCTCAGCTCGAACACCTCTGCCACAAACAGTGTGTTTACCAGGAATGACAAGGACCCAGCTGCATTTTTTTTTTTTTTCAGTCACAAAAGCACATCAGTTTGGGGAAATGAAAAGTCCACATGCTGGGGGCCTGATTAAGGAGTGGAAGAAGAGGGTTAGAAATATTGGCCTTTTTAATTTCCAAACTTAAGCAAATTCACTCAGGACATGAGTCATTCTTGGAGCATGATAGGGCCTGCGGTGAGCATCATTTTTGTTTTAAAGGAGAAATTTATTTCTTATCTTTTAAAAAACACAATTTTTGCATCTTAAGCTCGTGCTTGAAACATGTTTGAGGCAAAAAAATGCAACTCATTGTGATTTTGATTTGCATTTCTCTAACGACCAGTAATGATGAGCTTCTCTGCAAATGTTTGTTGGCCACATAAATGTTTTCTTTTGAGAAGTGTCTGTTCATACACTTTGCCCAATTTTTGATGGGGTTGTTTGTTTTTTTCTTGTAAATGTGTTTAAATTATTTGTAGATTCTGGATATTAGCCCTTTGTCAGGTGGATAGATTGCAAAAGTTTTCTCCCATTCTGTAGGTTGCCTGTTCGCTCTGATAGTTTTTTTTGCTATGCAGAAGCTCTTTAGTTTAATTAGATCCCATTTGTCAATTTTAGCATTTGTTGCCATTGCTTTTGGTGTTTTAGTCTTGAAGTCTTTGCCCATGCCTACATCCTGAATAGTATTGCCTAGGTTTTCTTCTAAAATTTTTATGGTTTTTGGTCTTACGTTTAAGTCTTTAATCCATCTTGAGTTAATTTTTGTAGAAAGTGTAAGGAAGCGATCCAGTTTCAGTTTTCTGCATATGGCTAGCCAGTTTTCCCAATATCATTTTTAAATAGGGAATCCTTTCCCCATTGCATATTTTTGTCAGGTTTGTCAGAGAGTAGATGGTTGTAGATGTGTGGTGTTATTTCTGAGGCCTCTGTTCTGTTCCATTGGTCTACATATCTGTTTTGATACCAGTACCATGCTGTTTTGGTTACTGTAGCCTTGTAGTATAGTTTGAAGTCAGGTAGCATGATGCCTCCAGCTTTGTTCTTTTTACTTAGGATTTTCTTGGCTATACATGCTCTTTTATTATTCAGCTGTTTTTTTTGTTTGTTTTTTTTTTATTCTAAATTAGTCATTAAACAATTTTCCATCACAACAGGAGTGTGTGTTTCCTTGGGTCCCGCTTCTTGCAGAACAGATGCCTTAAGACAGATGCAAGCAGGGTCAACAAGATGCATGTGTGCCCTGCTCCAGGCCACCTGCAAGGCACCCAGCTGTTCCTGGGCTGCTTCACATTTCTAGTCACCTTCCTGAAGGCAACTGCCTGACTTGTTTGAGACCTTAACTTGGGTTCTGAGCATTTGCCCAACAACTTTTTGAAGAACCCAGTGATTTGGGAAGACACTAAACTCTTTTCTACTCCACTCTGCTGATGGTGTCAAAAGGTCCTCACACAGCCTGCTGGGGTGGCACACCTCACAGTGGGTCCTGCTTGTACAGGAACTCGGTGCTCCACATGGCTCATGGCGCCATTGTTTCCAGAGAAAAAGAGGCAGTGCACCAAACTCCTGTTTTTCTTCTTCCAAGTCTAGCAGCAGAGTCACTGGGGTTGGTGACGTCCCTGAGTGATTCCGCTGCAGCACCAGTTGAGAATCATGAACCCAATGTAAGGCAGTGACCTGGTCTACAGCAGTTATTCCGAGTCCTCACACCCCTAAAACTGCTGGTTGTTAAGACCCATCCAAACCTGCTAAGTCATACCCTCTGTAGGTGGAGCCCAGCACCTTGATTTTCATGTGTCCCAGTGATTCTCTTGCACGGCCAGGCTTGAGAACCTGTGTAGCCAGCCTGCGATATAGTAGACTGGCATTCTTGCAATCCAAAAGCTAAAGCCCACAAGGTACCCCAGGCCCAGGCCTGAATAGTCCCCTGCAGGTAAATGCCCCATGGTGGTGACAAAGGCAGCTCCAGGGTCTGAGCATGACACCCCAGTCCCTTGACGGCCCCATCCTAAGGCATCACTCTGCTGTCACCACTACTCTTTGAAACATGCATAGGGTGATGGTCTCTCAGGCCATGTCTAGTGTGGCTTCTTATCTCCTTGCACAAATGCAGCATGAAATGGTGCTTCTTTTGGAGCATCAGAGCTGCTGGAGCAGAGGCCCCAAAGAGTGGGGCCTCGCTGCCCTATGGGGCCAGCTGGTCAATGACTTTGGCTGCCTGAGGTGCCAGCCTACAGACCACCACCACCTCAGGAAGCACCCAGGAGGGTCTACAGAGAAACAGCCACTGTCCTGGCTACTCTAGCAGAGCCACCGCTTCTCCACCAGTCTGCCTATCTTGCTAAGACTTTGAACAGGGAAAAAGGGTGATGAAATAAAACAAAAGTATACATGTCCTCTTTCTGGGAAAGCTGTGTTTCATGCTGTTTGGCACCATTCAAGAGCCAGGCTGCAGGGTTTTTTAATTGACTAATGGCTCAAGTGGAAAAGTGTGATCTGGAGCAGCCAAATCTGGGTCTGTTCAAATGGGTCCTGCTGAGCTTCCCAGGCCAAACTCTGGAAGGACCATATCCTGCTCTTGCACTTCCTGCCTACATCTGCCAGTGGCCGGCGCCAGGCATAAAGAAGGCAGTCCAGGAGGTAACACTCAGGCCCTCTGGGCACTCCAATGGGAGAAACGGGTGAAGACCTGAGGCAGGCACGCCCACACATGTCCCCTCTAGGGGCGTCTTCACGCCCTCCGACAGTGCGCACAGCACGCAGCTCTCCTATAGCACACACCTGCACCACGTGAGGTTTCCACGCTTTCAAAAGTTGTTACAACATAATGGAAAAAGTTATCACATCCTCTGGATGCCAGATAAAGTTCCTAAATCCGTAACATGTGGCACATCGGCTTGCTTTCCTATGTGCTACATCCTTGAAGGAACAGGCCTCACGGACCAACACTGAACTTCACGGGACCTACCCAGCCTGGGCCTCCACTGGGCTTCCTCCTTGACCTGTGCCCCGAGCCTACCACCAAGGTGCACACTGCCTGCAGCTTGGATCAGCTGCAGACCTCTCCTGACCTGTTTTCTGATCTGTAAGATGAGAGATTAAACTAGATGGCATCTCAGGTTTCTGCAGATTCCAACAGCTGGTGCCTGTAGTGCTGCATAATTTTCTCCACAGTCCTGACCACATGAGGTACCACATGGAGAACACCTGGCTCCTTCATTCACAAGCTTCCACTGCCCTTGGCCAACAGCAGTGCCAGCGGTAGTTCCTACACGTGATGTCCAGTCTCACTGCAACCTTCCCGTGCCCCAGCTGCATGCTCCCAGCAGTGGCTGCCCAGAGCTGGAGTGCTGGAAGCGGACGCTCACCACAGCGAGGGCTGCGGTGGCCACTCTGCCTCCACATCCTCCAGACTTGCTTCCTAACACAGGAAGCACCTTGCATGGCTTAGGAATCAATTCTGGAAGTCTATCTTCCTGTGCTACAGACATTGGCATGTGTCCACTGTGTGTGGCCAACCACTGGATGATTTGCTCTGCCAAGGAATAGGGGACAAAACCTTGTTGGGGTTTGCAGAGGGCTCCTTGGGACCATCTCCCCTAAGTATACAGATTTCAAGGACAGCATGGGCCAAAATTTATAGTGTTGCCCCCATGTCCTACGAGATCAAAATCTTACCAAGTTATGGTCCCTCTTTAAGAAAAAGAGTACACAATTACAAATATAAAATTACATAAGAAATCAACATTTTGCCAGAATGAAAAAAGAAATTACAACACATTGAGTGAGCTTTGGGGATTCAGACCCTTTTTTCTGAAATCTCTTTAATTTACCAGAAATACTTGCATTGAAAAGCTTGCTGACAGCAACCTGGCTTCCTCTCCTCACCGGGAACTCTCTGTACCTCCCCGCGTCTCCCACCAAGCCCGTGCAAGGGAGGGCCCTGAAGCTTGAGAAGTATTCACTGCATGGTAAACCTGCCTCTGCTCCTTACCAGGGCTGAGAGAGGCACCTTCACCCTGCACTTCTGCTGGGCTCTTTTTGCACGACCCTGGCCCTTCCCCCAGAGCCTGCCCTTGCCTCTGTGAAATCTAACACTGTTGCACAGTGTTTACAGATTCCTAGTGATTTTTCAATCCACAAGAAAAACAGGGAACTAGAGCATGTAAATATCAGGGTCCCACAGCTCCATGTATGGCATTCAATGTCAGCCTGAAACAAACATGGAACAGAAGCCGGCCATGAAGACGGTTCTCATGGTCCACTGCATTCCTCCGGTCTGTCCACATGTGTCCCTCCCAACCATGACTGCGGGAGTTCCTGCCCTTTAGCTGTCTGCCCGAGGCACCCCTGACTCACAGCCACTACTGCCCTGGAAATGCAGAGACACTGGCTCCTACCCATTGTTTTCGCTTCCAAAGGATGTTACTATGCGATACAGCTTTAAGTTTTCAACTCTGTCATATTTTCTAAACTCTGATCTCTTCCATTTACTTTAGGGGATGTGGCATTCCCCTCTGCTGGAGTGAAAGCTAAACAATGTGGTTTGGATTTAGTGTTCTCATGCATCACCATGAAAATGTTTGTCTCAGCAATCGTGTCGTTACCCTTACTGGTAACAGCTGCTCTGCCCCCTCCATCAGTGAGCCCCGATCCACCACTGCACAGCTTACAAGTGGAAAGGGTGCTCTGTGCCACTGAGAAGAGACCAGCGACAGGGTATCCCAAGATCTGGGGTGACCCACTCTCAAGTGATCCAGGGACCCAGCTGAAGAAAAACTCGTGCTGAGCCACTCACAGGGCTGACTTGCCAGTGGGGCCAAAGATTGGAATGGAATCCTGAAGGAGTAGGATGGGGCACTGCCTCACCAGGATGCTGCAGGGACTCTGCAAGCATGAGGGAAGTGGTGTGCTGTCTTCACGCAAGGACCACATCCTCAGCAGGGAAGAATTGCCTGCCCAAGAGCAGCTCATGATGCACCCATGGTTTCTGGTCACGGGCAGGAGAACAACCTGCCCAGTGCATCACTTGTTCTCATGGAAACGGGTTCCAGCTGCCTGCCCTCTCGGTGCTCTCCACCCTGCTCCTATCAGCATTGGCTATAGCCAAAGCCTTGCACAGCCTGCCAGGCCCTGTCTCAGCACCTTCCCAGGGGACCCCAGCATGTCACCCACCACCCAAGGAGCTGCACCAGCCCGGGTCATGAGACCTGGCCCACCTCTCTTTGCTTTGTTTTTTTTTTTAAAGAAAAAAATAGAAACCAACTGTATGTGTCAATTAACAAGAGGCTGGTTACCTAAATTATGGTTCACATGTACAGTGGAATTCTACCAGCCATTCAAAGTAAGTTTGCAGTTAGTTTTGTTGGCATGAATACAAGTCTATGAGATATCGTTGCATGAAGACTTAGGTAACGGGACCACATATAAACCATCATCCTACTTATGTAAAATGATAAATATTTATCTAGCTATATTTGCATATTTACATACACACAAGAAGATTCTAGAGTGGTGTAAAACCAACAAATTAACAGAATCACTACTTCTGAATGCTGGGATCTTGTCTAACTTTCATTTCTTTATTTGGTCTTCTTCCTAGGGAGATAGGCATAAAAATGTATATAATGCACATAACAATGTACAAAATTTACAATGAGCAGCATTTTTAAAACCAGCAATGTTTTTTCAAAAGGAATGAAGCAAGTACCGACCAAGGCAGTAGGGGAGTGAGGAGAGGCCAGAGTGGCTCAGAGGCAGTGCCTGGGGCAGGTCCAGCTTGGTGAGGACAACACCCAGAAAGCATGGGAGCCAGGCCACGCAGAGAGGGCCTGCCTCCTGCCAGGCACTGCTTCTCTGGACAAATGGCAAGAAGCAAAGAAATGCTATTCTTTTTGCCATTTTCTTTCTCAATAAATAAAAGAAAATGTTCAAGAACATTTTCTAGAACAAATGTTCTAGACATCAAGAAATGTTTAGATTCTTGATCCTAAAGGATTAAACAGAGATCAAGGGCAAGGAGCAGTTCAGTAAAAATGGGCGTCAACTGTCATGAATGTGGGGCATGAACTCAAGAGCCCAAAGACCTGGATTTAGCCGCTGTGAGACCTGGGAATGGCAAAAACACTGGGACTCCCAGACCTCAGTCTTCACATCCATCCAATAGATGTATTCATGCAGTCTTGCCTGACAAATTATGAGATCAGACAAGATCATCATCTAAAATGATATTAACGATCATCTAAATGTTTGTATTAAAAGAAAAACCCATTATAGCTACGTTTTGTATTTTTCAGAGCCTCAAAAATAATTCACCAGCCTCACATAGCCATATCCACCTGCATTTCTCTGTAACCCCGGGCCACCCTTCTGTCTGTCTCTGCACACCTTCACACCCATGGGCGGAGTTTACATGGCACTCTTCCTTCCTTCCTCCCTAGGCAGAGAGGCCTCCCGTGTGGCCCACCAAGGTCCAGTGAAGGTTCCTGTCTCCAGCACTTAACAGAATAGCCTCCCTGGCTCGTTCAAGCCCCACTTGGATAGCACTTCCTAAATAAACTTCCTCATTTAACATGAGAATGTTAAATGTTAATTCCACATCCCGCTAGAATACATCACAATATCTTCTCCCTTTCTTCCTTACTAACAGAAACAACCTGTACGCTGAGACAGCCATGACCTGGCCAATGAGATGAAGTAGAATCTATTTGGTAGTGCCTCCAAGTCACTGTTTTCTTAATAAAGAGGAAGCCTCAGCATGTGGACACCTTTGGCCCTTTGCTCTTGCTCTTTCTTCCTGCCTGAAATGCAGAAGTGATGTCTGGCTATGGAGCAAGCATCTTTGGGACCAGAGGGACAAAAGCTACCAACTTAGGAGGGTAGAGCAGGAAGCTGGAAGAAGCAAAGGACCCTGAGGCAACTGTGCCAGCCCCAGGCTGCCTCCCTCTGGCTGTTCTGAGAAAGGAAAAAAAAAAAAAAAGATGCTATTCCAACATGATGGATTTAATTTCTCTTCATCACTTCAGTCAAATACAATTCCAACTGATTGACATAACTTGCCCTGTTTTGACACCTCATTAGTCAGACCCTGAAACCTACTTTAGTTCTTGAGGCTCAATCATAAGTGTCAAATGCTCAAGTTAAAATTTCACAAGCTGCATTCACGGTTGATCTCCAGGGATTCTATAATCATGATAGGAGACCAGCAATCTCTGCAACGTGGTCCTTCTGCTTGGGAATACACTTCATTCATTCCCAAGGGTCTCCAATAAGCCCAGGTACCAGCTTAGCTTGCTTGGAAAGGCTGCCCCTAAACACCCAGGGTGAATCTCATGTGAAAACCAAGTTACTTAACTCACCCAGTGCTTACTGCACACCTATCACCTTGCCAGAAAGACCACATGCTTTGGTGAGATCAACAGTAGACTTTGAAGTGCACGGCCTGGATATCCATGAGTGGGTGTCTGAAGCAGGTGGAGCCAAGCCGGCTTTGAACCCAGGGACCATGGCACCTGCCAACCAAGTCCAGTCCATTAGTTCCAAGCTGAAGTTTACTCATAAGGTGCCCTCGTGGCCACACGTGTTTGTGGGAACATGTAACTAGAAAAGCTCTGCACACTTGTGGACACACAGTTGTACATATATGTGCACACAAGTGTGTGTTATCCATATTTCCCCTCACAAAAGCAGACTAAAAAGGCAAGCAACAAACGAAAACTCATGAATATAGAGTAAAAGCTGCTCAGAAGGTGCTGAGTTCAAATGTGTGGCTCATGGCTCCCCTGACTGCTCCAGGCCTTGGGCTTGTGATTTGTCACCTCCCATGACCATTAATATGCTGGTATCAGCCCAGCATAGTGTCCCCCTGAAACCAAGCTGGGGTGGCCAGGAAGAAGGAGTTCAGAAAGGTCAAAGGACGGATGCTGAGTCTCACAGGCCAGCTCTGTGTACGTCGAGACTATGCGGAAGGGGCTGGGGATCTGCAGAGTGGACAGCGATCGAGCAGTCCTAACAGAACCGCCTGCCGCAGCCGCACCCCCATGACCATGTCTCACTGCTTCTCACCAGGGGGAGTCCAGACAACAGGCAGGTGACCAAAACTCCCTAAATAAGAGGCCTGGGTGCCTCGGGCTGGCTCCCACCATCCTGCCTTCTGAAGCCCAAGTGGCCGGAGCTGTGCCACGGAGGCCAGGGACAAAAACAAGACCAGTAAGCCTGAAAGCAGCCATGAGTTTCCAGCCATGGGGAAGTCAGGTAGGACACAAGGGTGGCTGGTGTGTTCCATGCTGTCAGCCGGAGTTGGTGGCACAGCCTGCCCGGCACCCTGCAGTGGCTCCAGCTCTCCTCCTCCTGTTGTCTGTAGGGGCTGGCATGCTCCCAATGGCTCCCTCCCAGCCTGTCTGGGGGCTGGGTCAGGACACATGCACCAGCTGGGGACCTGCAGCCAGGTGCCCTCCCTATGGCCTCTGCACAGGGCCAGCTGAGGCTTCCTCAGACTGTGGGTATCTTAGCTTCCATGGCAGTGTTCCCTTTTTTTATTTTCTTTCTTTTTGAGATAGAGTCTCCTTCTGTCGCCCAGGTTGGAGTGCAGTGATGCAATCTCGGCTCATTGTAGCCTCTGCCTCCCAGGTCAAAGTGATTCTCCCGCCTCGGTCTCCTGAGTACCTGGGATTACAGGTGCACGCCATCAAGCCCAATTAATTTTTTTCTATTTTTAGTACAGACAGGTTTCGCCATGTTGGCCAGACTGATCTCAAACTCCCAACCTCAGGTGATCCACCCGCCTCAGCCTCTCAAAGTGCTGGGATTACAGGCGTGAGCCACCACGCCTGGCCCCATGGCAGTATTCTGAGAGAAGAGGATGCTGTCCTCCTTAAAGGCTGGGTTCAGAGCTTGCCAGTTCTCCTTCTGTCCATGCTAGGAGTCAAAGGAGTCACACAGGTCAGCCCAAATTCCAAGGGGTGGAGAAGGGACCCTTTGGGAAGGGAAAGAGCACCAGAAGGAAGGCACTTAAGGTGCTGTCCTGAGACAAGCTGCTGCACGTGGAGGCCCAGGCTCCAGCAGCCTGAGCCACCAGGTGGCCTTTAGATGACTCGGCTGCGTGACTCTGATATTCAGAGCTCATCTTGCCAGCAACCCTTGAAGACTCAAATTGGTGAATCACTGTTTTTCTCTAATTCCAAACAGTCACTGATGTTTTCTAACCCATAGACAGTTGAAGCAAACCATATTAATTACGGTGCTCTTGCAGATGTGAGCAACTTAACATTTAAAGAAATCACAAGCTGCTGGCTCAGCAGTGTTTTAGGCTCTGGAACAAGTTACTTCATTATCGCTTTCCTTGCTATCAGCTGATCCCTAAGTCAGATTCTCTGTGCTGACTTCCACATCAGGCAAAATACCAGTTTTATTTATGCAGCTTGTTAATCAATAAGACATCAGCAGTCAATCGATAAGCATTCCCTCCTGTGTTCTCATTTAATCATCATAGCATAACGTCACTATCTCTGTTTTACAGATGATAAAGCAGAAGCTCATGGCAGTAGAGACACTTGCCCAAAGTTCTACAGCTCCTCCATGTGAGAGCTAGGGTTCAGGTCCACATGTCTGACCCCCACGTGGGCGGCTCCCAGTGCTTAGGGTAGGACAGCCCTCTTTCTGTCCACAGCGGCACTAGGAAAGCCAATGTAGACAGTGCCTACCCCTGGATGTCGGTGTATCACCATCGCTGGTTCACGGCCACAGCTGCAACCTCCACCAAACTCCACAGCCTTCTCTGGGTCTCTGTCCATCTGACCTGGCAGTGGGAGACTAAAGCCACGTTCTTTGGCAGCAAAACACGGTTTGGTTGAAGATTGGTGCGCAGTGTGCATCACATAGGTCATGAGGCTTTTATACTAGGTAATTTTCAAAAAGACAGTTTCATTTTCAGACAAACTCGTTGAACCTTCTGGGGCCTCTACCAGAGGCAACATACAAGCCCAAACTAATACCAAAGGTGAGAAATGTTTTCCCTGTGGGTGGGCTCTCCAACGATTTAAGGCATTTTCATTAGTGTCAACAATTACACATAGAAGTCATGTAACACACATCCCAAACACGCTCTGTACTCAGGGGTGCTCCGTACTCAGGGGTATGTCCACCAGCCTCGCACCTGCATCGCTGCAGCCCTGCCCCCTCAGGGAGAGGCCTCCTGCTGTTGAAAGTGCTCAACAATCCCTCGCACAGGGATCGGCACGGGCTCCAGGACTCATCCCCAGCGGCACAGTGGGAATCCGTGCACTGGTTGGTGGGCACCCACACACGAGGCTTCTGGGGCACAGGACACCCCAGGTTTAACCCCAGAGACACACAGCAGGGAGCCGAAGGCCATTCAGCAACATGAAAAAGTGCAAACTCTCCGAACTGGCATGTGACAAGGTTATAAAGTGTCAGTAAATTACTTCAAGCTGAAAACCAAACAGTTTTCTTGGTAAATTTTTTAAAACATTGACTAACAAAATTCCTTATCAGCCTCTGTGTATGTGGATATGTGGTATGTTCTCTCACAAACTTAGGCTAACAAGATACCAGATAAATTCCACCAGGTGTGTGGCTCAGCCTCCCTACGTGGGTGTCACAAGAGCCAGTAGTCAGCCCTCCTGTACTCCCCTCTTCCCAGCCGCCTTCCTGCGGATTGGTCTGGGTTGCAAGTTCACTTTCACAGGGAAAAAGCCAAACACAAAATGATTCTCAAACACAAAAATCTCCCAGGAAGGTTGAAAGATTACCTATTTGGGTGATGGGTATGCTAAAACAGCGCAGAAATATGGCCAGCACTCCAAAATATGGCCACGTGACGAAACTGCACTTGTACCCCTTCCATCTATAAAAATAAAAATCAATAAATCTCCCACTTTCTACTGCTCTCAACCCCTTCACCTTCAAGGAATAGGGATGTTATTGGACTTTTTCATATTATTTTATGGGAATCTGTAATTTCACTTACATATATCTTTAAAAACATTTAAATTTCTTATTGGCTTTAAATAAATCACATTTAATCATTTGAAATTCATTAGGTAAAACTCCTGGAGCACAGCTGTCATGCCTATTTCTAAATGATGGGATTTAGGGCAGACTCAGAGAGCTCCCCTAGGCATGCAGACAGACACTACCCGGCCAGCCTCAGGCAGGAAGGCACCTCTTACACAACAAAAATGCAGCTTCCACCCAGGATCTCGTCCAAACCACTGCCCAGACTTAGCCTAACTCACGGTCCACACAGACACTGAGATCACGTTGTTTTGTGCCTGCTCCAAGAACATCATCTCCATTTCAACAAAATTTGAGAATTCCACTTCCCCAGATGGGAGTGGGTGGCTTCACTGTCAACTGCAACCTCGCTGAATCATCTTTGCCACCTGCACCAGCCCTTCTGAGTTTGTGGGTTTTAAACTAGATTCTTAACACACGCCTCTGAAGCCTAAAGCAACGCTTCCAAGTCAAGGAAGAAGCAGTGACCAAAGATGGAAAGTGAGGAAGGCTTGGAGACCGAGTCAGAAGGCCTCACTTTACAGAAGGGAAAGCCGCTTAGCCCCTGTAAAGTTGTGCACAGATCACACAGCCAATCCTCATTTCCAGCTCCAAGATCTCTCCCCCATGCTACAGTGTTGGATTGACACCTCATGATAAATGCTGTCACTTCTTCAACACAAGTTCAAAGGAAGCCCTGTGTCTGTGGCAAGACTGACTACTTCTGCTTCAGATGTGTCAACTAAAAATAGAGTACCCAGGTCTTAATTGTTTACTTTCCATTTTGCTAAAAATTCTCATCATGGAGTCAGAAAAAAATGTCACATAAGACACCATAGGAGGCAAAGCCCATGTGCACATCACCTGTGGGCAACTGCACAACTGCTGATTGGAAGCCCAGAATGAGATGAAAATCAGAAACCTACGAAACTTTCAAAACAAAAAATGCAACTCAGCGTTAACATTTAACTATTACTGCAGCAACTTTTGAGAGTGTTTTACCAGAAGATGTTTGTGTCCACAGCTGCTATTTGTCCACCTGACTGCAAGGCCCTGTGACAGCCTTTCCTCCCCTGGCACCATCTGGTCCCCTGGGTAGAACGATCTGCATTCAGGGTGCCTGGCTCTCTGTGAAGGCCAAGAGCTTAAACAGACCCTGCAATGACAAAAGCGAGGTTGTCACAGGTCACATTTTTCAAATTCTAAAAGCCTCAGGCCCATGTGAGTGGGGGAGCTGGGACTGGATACCCCCTGTTCTCCAATGCCATCCCACACTGGGGTTTCTGGGGTGCGCATCCCTGCTCTGCCCCTCACATGAGCCCTCTCCAGGGAAGCTTCCTTGGCTTTCTTTACCCCCATCTGCTGGCTTGCTGTGAGCCTGTCCCACACCCCCTGACTGGAATGGAACTCCATAGGGACAGAGCTTCCTGGGTTTCCCTCACTGCTGTCCCCAGAGTCTGAGCAATCTCTGGCATGGTGCTCAACAGATATCTGTTGAATGAATGAATGAAGCAAGGTCTTCCATGAAAATAATAAGAATCGTGGCACTTTTGCCAAGGTCTCCAGGCATGTTTAGATATATGTGAGCAAATAAGACAAATTATTTTATGATTACAATAACTAAAATGTCAATGTGCCCACCTGTGCCAGGTTCAGCTCCCAGTGCTGCACAAGTGCGATTTCACTGAATTGCCACAGCAATACTGTGAGATGGGCACCAGTGTTAATTTCCCTCTACAAAGAAAAACCGCCCAGGGAAACCCAGACAATGATTTCAAACCTAGGCAGTGCTGCCAGACCCCCCAGTACAGGAAACATGGGCTATGGAGTGGCCTCGTGCAGTAGGTTCTCGGCGACGTTGCTGGGGGGTTGGGAACCTTTCCTGTTGCGCTTTTTCTGAAGCTCCTAGCGCAAGGTGCTGCCACAGGTGTTGCGGGCTTGGCAGGTGTGGGTGTTGCCCCTTGGGTGCAGTTCGGACGCGCAGCACTGGGCCAGGCCAACTGTGTACCTGCAGGCGGTGGATCTCGCGCTCCCATTCCGGACGCCCTTCCCCTACGCCGTAATGCCCTAGGGGAGGAAGGTGGGTGCGGGTGCTCTCAGACCCTCGGAGAGAAGACAGGCCGCTCCCACCCAGAAGCAGGGTCGGCACAGCCCCTGCCCGGCCCAGCCCCCTGTCCACCGCGCCTGCCTTGCCTGCGCGCGTCCGTTTACCCGTTTCCCTGCCCGAAAGCCTCCAGCCAACAAGAGCGTAGGTAAGAGCTCGCGGCACAAAAGGGATAAAAGTGGCAATGGTTTAGCTGAAGCAGGAATGGAAACAAAGAGCACCACCCCCCTGCCCTTCTCTCTACTTCCCATGGCAGCCCCCCTCGCCTCTTCCAAGGGCGGGCTGAACACAGTGGCCCCACCACCCAATGAACACCACACACAGGGGGCGCTCGGGAACTGTCTGATTCCCAGGTCACAGCCCTATTTACCGTTGGCTGGGCTCTGGGCGGTGGCTTGACACACTTCTGGATGTGGGTCCAGAATCGGAGAGTTCACGCCAATTGGTGCCTGGGCTCCTGTACAGTCCGCCCAGCTCAGCTACTCTGTAAGTACTTCAGTTTAGTTTCACTAAAAGAGTGTTTGAGACGCATAAAAAGGCCTCTTCACCCAGTTTAAGAAAGAAAGTTTTTACACATACGGCAGAAGTCCATGTGCGCTCCTCCAGGATCCTCTCCTGAGGTCCCCTCTCCTGCTTCAGGTGTTGACTATTCCCAAGCACGTTCTTTCACTGCGTGTGTGATGTGTAGACAGACAGACTGTTGGGTGGATGCAGAGATGACAGACAGATTAGATAAATGAGAGAGAGAGAGAGAGAGAGAGAGAGAGAGAGAGAGAGAGAGAGAGAGAGAGAGAGAGATGAATGGATATCACAGATAGATAATAGAAAGGTAGAAAGAGTTGGTATATAGAATATGAATATATATATGCCCCAAAGACATTTATATCACTGTTTAACATGCTTGAAACTTATATAAATCACACTGTGCTGTAAATACCCTGCACGTTTCTATTTATGTGTCCAACATGTTTTTGAAAAATTTTCATTTTCTCCATTCTATTTCATTCAATGGTCTGAATATATGAAGATTTATTTTAAAATAAATAAAATATATATCTTTCAGTCTTTCCTTTTTGTATCTTAAAAATATTACCCTACCCAGAAGTCATAAAGCTATTTTCCCATATCTTCTTCTAAAATTTTTAAATGAGTTTTTGAAACTGGTGTGGAGTAGGAATTTAAATTTTTCATTTTTATAACCAGTTGTTCCAGTGCCACTCCTGATTTATAATGTCCCCTATTTCATATATCAAGTTGTCTTATTTTTATCCATCTCTTTCTAGACTTGCTAGTCTTAGCCATCAGTCTGGTTGTTGATATCTATCTATAGTGCTAATTATTAAAGACCTATTACAAACCTTAATATCTGATAGATGAGTTGCTCCATTTTGCTCTATTTTTTAAAAAATTATCTTGGCTATTGTATTAGTAAGCTATTGCTTCATAACAAACCATTTCAAAACTTAGACAGTTAAGGTCTTAGGTATTAATTTTCTTCTCCAAGCCTGAGGTCAGCTGTTTGGGCTGAGCTCAGCTGGATGGTTCTTCTGATCTAACCTGAGCTGGCTCACACGTCTGCAGCTAGCTGGCCCTAGGGCACAGAGGAGAATTAGACTGTCTTTCATTGCACATCTGGCTTAGCCACAGCAAAGGCAAGTAGCAAGAGACTGAACAAAATACACAAAGCCTCTTGAGCCACTCCCTACTGGCCAAGGCACGTCATGAGGCCAGCCCATACCCCAAGGACAAGGAAGGGGTTTCCTTGGTGCAGGGAGTGGCCAGCTCACATTGTCAAGGGCACAGAGGCAGGGAGTGTGAAGACTGAGCTCATGTGGGGAACCAACCTTTACTACTCCATGTAAATTTTAGAAGCAGACTTTTAAGATCACAAAAACAACCGCTGTTGGAATTTGTTGCCAGATGCTTAAATATTTTTGTAATTTTTGCAAAGTGCCTTTTAAAAATTCGTTCTTAAGTATTTATAACTGAGGTATGGGAGTATAATGGAGTACTGTACATTGATCTGACCTTTATTAACCTTGCTTAGCTATTATTACTTCCAATAATTTACCCACAGATTTTCTTAGACTTCTTATAGGACTTTTCTTGTAGGAAAGTACTTCCATTTAATGGCACTCTTGGGAGGATGCCTTTAAAATTGCACGCTCACATCAGAGCTGCTGCAAAATGACTGGTTTTGTTGGGACCTTTTGCTTGCTTAAAGACACTTAGTGACCATCTTCAGCTCACGTGGTGATTCTGCCTCAAGGAGTAAGAGGAGCCAGTGGTCAGGATGAAAGACTACACTGCAGGCCATTTTCAATTTGGGGGGAAAAATAGGTACAGATAATTCAGGAAAACCATGACCATAAAATACTTTACATTCAGCATAGAACTTAATCCCACACATGTAGGGAAAGAGCCTCTTCTTGGTATGAGGAGTGGTAGCTCACAGCTCTGCAGATCTTGTAAGTAGGCAAGATTTGACTTGAGTCCCCACCTGCCTGGCTTTCCCCTGGCACATTCTCTCCCCACAATTTCTTCTTCAGGCAGCTGCCATTGCCATGCCTCTCCATACCCAACACTGCACCTGCTCCAGGCTGCCCTAATCTTCAGTAATCTCCCTCACAATCCACCATTGATGAAAATGACCCAGGTCTCTGCACCTGTCCTCTGTGGTACTTAGTGAACTTTAGTGATGTACCCACACTGATATAGTTTGACAGTGCTCCTTCAAAGATGTTGCACTCATGATCGTTGAAACAGTTTGTAAGTTTATCCCCTCCAAATCTCATGTTGACATTAGATCCCCAATATCGGAGGTGGGCCTAATGGGAGGTGTTTGGGTCATGGGGGTAGATCCCTCATGAATGGTTTGGTACCATCCTGTCCCGTGGTAATGAGTGAGTTCTTACTCTGTGAGTTCACAGGAGAGTTGCTTGTTTAAAAGAGCCTGACACTTCCTCCCTCTCTCTGGCTCCCTTTTGACACAGCTGCTCCCCTCCCCCTTCCATCATGATTGAAAGCTTCCATGGCCGAGCACAGTGGCTCACGCCTGTAATCCCAGCACTTTTGGAGGCCGAGGTGGATGGATCATGAGGTCAGGAGATCGAGACCATCCCAGCTAACAAGGTGAAACCCTGTCTCTACTAAAAATAGAAAAATTAGCCGGGCATCGTGGCAGGTACCTGTAATCCCAGCTACTTGGAGGCTGAGGCAGGAGAAGTGCTTGAACTCAGGAGGTGGAGGTTGCAGTGAGCCAAGATCACACCACTGCACTCCAGCCTGGGCGACAGAACAAGACTCCATCTCAAAAAAACAAAAGAAAGCTTCCTGAGTTCCCTTGCTAGGAGCAGATCACAATAATTCTTGTACAGGCTGCAGAACTGTGAGCCAAATAAACTTATTTTCTTTGTAAATTGCTCAGCCTCAGATATTCCTGTATAGCAATTTCTTTGTAAATTACTCAGCCTCAGATATTCCTTTATAGCAATTCCTTTATAGCAATGGACTAACACAAATGGCTTCCTCACTCCCTAGAACATTGCTGTGCTTAGGAGTGAGTTAAGACAGGTGTCAGGAAGGAGGATTTGCATTTTAAAATCTCCCCAGGTTGTTCTATCGTAGTAACTCTCTATATGGATCCCAGTTTGGTAATTATGGATGTAGATTGGTTTCCCAAAGTAAGTCCTGCAGAACACTTGTACCACAATATTTCATAAAAATGAAGTTTCTTAATCAGAGTTTGGAGTGATGAATAGTATATGCCCTGCTTTTTTTGGGGGGGGTTTTTTTTTTAAGATGGAGTTTTGCTTCTGTTGCCCAGGCTAGAGTTCAATGGTGTGATCTCAGCCCAGCTCACTGCAACCTCTGTCTTCGTTCAAGTGATTCTCCTGCCTCAGCCTCCCGAGTAGCTGGGATTACAGACATGTGCCACCATGCCTGGCTAATTTTTATTTTTAGTAGAGACAGGGTTTCTCCACGTTGGTCAGGCTGGTCTCAAACTCCTGACCTCAGGTGATCCACCTGCCTCGGCCTCCCAAAGAGCTGCAATTACAGGCCTGAGCCACTGCAACTGGCTGTCTATGCCCTTCTTGAAGATCACAGCAATTTACATACCAAAGCTCTGACATAGCCTTCAGTGAGGAAACCTACTTAACCTTCTACCTGGAGTACTTTTTCCCTCTAATTAACACCTGGTGACTTCTCACTGTCTTGAGTCCCACAGGAACACTCATGGAGAAAAACATCCCTGGGTTCATAGACTATGCAATTTGCAAGACCCCTAGGTCACCTTAGACTAAGCTCTTTGACATTATTCTTGACAGTTGACCAACTGTCTTCTACTGGAATGGGGACCTGTCTGCCTATCCTTGTATTTCTCAAAAGTTCTAATTTTTAGAAAGTTCTTCTTTGTGTTGAAGTAAAATCAGACTCATGTAACTTCCATCCATTAATATAACAGCTGTTATGCAGGGATCTACACCCGACATGGCGGCACCACTCGGCGTAGCAGGCCCTTTGTTCAAGCAGGCCCTTTGTTCGAGACTTCCCTGCTTCTTTGAACACACCTTCAGACTTACATACGTCAGAGGTTCCGGCTGGGCAACCACATTCCCCCATGACCTGCAGCTCACCTGCATTCCACAAGTTCGTAAACAGCAGTTTCGGTTAACAGTTTCCAAAGACCCCTTCCTCGTGACCCTTACTCAATTCCTGCCCTAGTAGTTTCAAGACCCCCCAGGCCCTGTTTGCACAACCAGCTTCCCTACCTCTCAGGTATAAAAAGCCCCTACCCTCCTCCCTCAGCGCGACTTCTTCGGCCCACACCTTTGGACCGAGGAACCTCGCCCATGAATCCTAATAAAAGCTATTCTCATTGCCATTTGCCTTGTGTCTTCGTTCCTGGTTCAGCTCCAGCCTCAGTTTACCCTTACATTTGGTGCCGAAACCTGGGAGCATACCCCTCCCCGGACCCCTACTAGGTCGGGCAGGCTCTCCTCTCCCTGAGCTGGGATCCCCTCCTCAAGCCTGGAGCCATCTCACCAAATTTAAGACTCAATTCAATCACTGCTGGGTAAGTTTTTCCCCCATCCTGAAGGCTCCCTCCAGGAGTCCCTGTCCAAAACGTACGGCCGCATCAGGGGCTCTCTCTGGTCAACTGTGACCTTGGCACCTGGGACTAGGAGACATCCAACCTCCCCGGAAGCCACCGTACCCCGCACTCTGAGTGGCAGTGAGAGGACGCTCCCATTGCCTCCAGACTGCCCGCCTTGAGACCATGGGAACTACCCAGTCCAAACCAAACCGAAAATCTCCTCTGGGGTGCCTCTTGGCTAATCTCCAGACTTTAAGTCTCAGCCAAGACATAAGACGAAAGTAGCTCATTTTCTTCTGCACAATAGCATGGCTGCAATATAAATTGGATAATCAGTCTCAGTGGCCTGCAGAAGGGACTCTAGACTTTAACATTCTCACAGATTTGACCAACTTCTGCAAGAGACTAGGTAAATGGCACAAGATACGCTATGTTCAAGCTTTTTGGGACTTGCGTTCTCGCCCAGATCTCTGTGCCCAATGCTCGTTAGCTCAGGTCCTACTCGCAAAGTCTCTTCCCTCGAGCAAGGAGACGGATGATTCCTCCTCTTTTTTGGAGCCTCCTGACACCCTATCCCGGCCACCCCTCCGGTCTCCCACCCAACCTCCTCCTTACCCTGACCAACCATTATCCTCGTCCTCGTCAATGCCTCCCCTCCCTTCCACCCCTCCTGTGCCCTTACCAAACCCGACAGATTCTGTCTCCCCTACCTCCACCTCCTCCCCTTCCTCACCTGTCTCAGCCCACACTCAGTCCAGGACCGACCTCCTGTGTCCCTTGCGAGAGGTGGCAGGCACCAAAGGAGTAGTCCGGGTCCATGTGCTGTTTTCACTGGCAGGCCTGTCTAAGACTGAAGAGCGTGTAGGCTCTTTCTCAGCCAACCCCACTCAGTATTTCAAAAAGATACCTGTGCCAGGTGTATGACCTCACCTGGCATGATCCCCATATTGTTATGACCTCAACCCTGTCCCCTGAGGAACGGGAGCATATCCTAGAGGCAGCCAGGCAGCACGCTGACCAGGTTCATTTAACTGACCATGCCATGCCAGTTGGCACTGAGGCGGTGCCCTCAGCTGAGCCCAACTAGGACTAGCAGGTTGGTCAGGCAGGCCGCCGCCACCAAGATATGATGGCATGCAGGCAGCCTCTGACAAATCAGTCAACTTTAACAAATTAAAGGAGGTAGTCCAAGGCACAGATGAAAATCTGGCCGTTTTTCTTAACTGGCTGACTGAGGCACTTATTCAGTACACCCTCCTTGACCCTGCCTCCCCTTCAGGAGGAGCCATCTTAGCTTCATATTTCATTTCTTAGTCGGCCCCTGATATCCAAAAAAAAATTTAAAAAGGCGGAGGAAGGCCCTCAAACTCCCATCCAGGATTTAGTCAAACTGGCCTTCAAGGTCTACAGCTCCAGGGAGGAAGCAGCTGAGGCCCAATGACAGGCCAGGCTAAAACAGAAGGTAACTCCAAACCCAGGCCTTGGTAGCAGCCCTGAGGCTGGCCGGCTCCAGGAGCTCCCAGAAAAGAGGTACTACCCGAGCGCTACCTGGTGCCTGCTTCAAGTGTGGCAACGACAGCCACTGGGCCAGGTAGTGCCCTAACCCAAAGGAGCCAACTCGCCCCTGTTCGAACTGTCGGCAGATGGGCCACTGGAGGTCAGACTGCTCTGACCTAAGGACGGTCGTTGCGCCTCCACGTGATGACCCTCCTCCAGGTATTGGAGGCGCCTTCCAGCTCCTCGACACAGAGGAAGATTGAAGAGGCCCAGATTCGGGGACCCCCTCACTCTTGCCGAGCCCAGGGTTATGCTCCAGGTAGTGGGTAAGTCCATATCCTTCCTTATGGACATGGAGGCTACCTACTCTGTTTTGCCTTCCTTCAGTGGCCCCAGCCACCCCTCCACTGTCACAGTCATGGGAATTGACGGCATTCCCTCCACCTACCGCCAGACTCCTCCTCTGTCTTGCCACCTGGATGGCTCCCTCTTCTCACACTCATTTCTTATCATTCCTTCGTGCCCAGTCCCCTTGTTAGGATGAGATCTCCTCTCCAAGCTAGGGGCCTCAGTTCACTTCCAACCCAACCCCTCCCCACACCTCGCGTTCCTCTTCCCCCTTCTCTCACCTGACAAACCCCACCAGGCTGACCCCCCACTCCCGTTTCCAGTCCCCATTAACCCTAAAGTGTGGGACACCTCCACCCCAATCATTGCCCAGCACCACACTCCGGTCCACATCCGGCTAAAAGACCCTTCTAAGTTTCCCTCTGGGCCCCAGTTCCCTATCTCCCTTGAACGCCAACAAGGACTAAAACCCATCATTACATGCCTGCTCCAGCAGCACATTTTAGTTCCGCCAACTCACCATGCAATACTCCTATCCTGCCTGTACGAAAAAGCTCTGGGGCCTATCATCTCATGCAGGACCTACGCCTCATCAATGAGGCAGTAGTCCCTACCTTTCCAGTTGTTCCTAATCCATATACACTCCTCTCGTGTGTTCCTCCTGACACCACCCATTTCACTGTCCTTGACCTGAAGGATGCCTTCTTTACCATCCCTCTACACCCAGACTGCCACTTTCTGTTTGCTTTTACATTGGAAGATCCAGACACTCATATTTCTTCCTAGCTGACTTGGACTGTTTTGCCTCAAAGGTTCCGTGATAGCCCCCATTTTTTCGGACAGGCACTGGCACAGGATGTTGTCCTCTGTCCCCTGACCCACAGCACACTATTGCAGTATGTCAATGACTTATTACTATGTAGTCCTTCCTAGGAGTGCTCCCTTGCAGATACTGCTACACTTTCAAATTTTCTAGGCTACCGAGGTTATCAGGTTACCCTGGCTAAGGCTCAACTTTGCGGCCCTTCTGTCACCTACCTAGGCATACTCCTCACACCCACTACAAAAAGCCTCACTGCCTCATTGAAACTCTCCAGCCTCCTCAGGATGCAGAAGAGATCTTGTCCTTCCTAGGACTGGTGGGCACAGTGAGTCTTATCCCGTGGCCCGACTCAGGATCTTTAAGGCCTACATCAAGGTCGTAAGCAGCCTTGTCAGCCTGGCCTCTGACATCAGACAACAGGAGGAAGCCATCTCAGCTCTAGCCCAGGCAGCAAGCCCCAGGACAGCAGCAACCCTTTTTCCTGGCTAACCTTAGTCATGGAAGGGGCTCAAGTGGTACACATGGCTGAGGTACACAACATCTCTCGTTGTTTCTTGTGTGCAGCCTTGAATAAGCCCCCACTGGTTGCAGTACCCTTACCCAGCCCTTTTAACTCCTCTAACCTAACCCCCTCCTTTTCCCTTCCCGGCCGAACACTACATCAATGAGTCAGGACTAGTAGAAACCAATCTCCTCACTCTAGAAAAGATTCAGGAAAGACTCCACCAGAAAAACCTCAGATCAAGGCCCTCACTTAGGTGGTGGCAGTCATCTGTGGCCGGTTAAGTCCTACCCTTTCTAAGCCCCTTACTAATCATTGGCTTCTTGCTACTCATAGCTCCTTGTGTCCTCTGCTTCATCCAGAACCACATAAAAGAAGTTTCCCAGATCACTTTCAATCAGATGCTGCTCCATCCCTACACCTGAGTTCCAACCTCCAAAAAACCCCACGACGACCCATAACAGCAGGAAGCAGCCAGATGAACACGCTGCCCCTTTTTCTTATTAGAAAGAGGTCAGAATGTTAGGCAGGGATCTACACCGACATGGCGGCGCCACTCGGCGTAGCAGGCCCTTTGTTCAAGCAGGCCCTTTGTTTGAGACTTCCCTTCCTCTTTGAACACACCTTCAGACTTACATACGTCAGAGGTTCTGGCTGGGCAACCACATTCCCCCATGACCTGCAGCTCACCTGCATTCCACAAGTTCGTAAACAGCAGTTTCGGTTAACAGTTTCCAAAGACCCCTTCCTCGTGACCCTTACTCAACTCCTGCCCTAGTAGTTTCAAGACCCCCCAGGCCCTGTTTGCACAACCAGCTTCCCTACCTCTCAGGCTATAAGAAGCCCCTACCCTCCTCCCTCAGCGCAACTTCCTTGGCCCATGTCTTTGGACCGAGGAACCTTACCCGCGAGCCCTAATAAAAGCTATTCTCACTGCCATTTGCCTTGTGTCTTCATTCCCGGTTTGGCTACAGCCTCAGTTTACCCTTACAACAGCTTCTTGCTGGACAAACACAGAATAAATCTGTAATCATTCCCACATCTCAGGTTTTTGTATGTGCAAAGACAACAATCATATCATTCACTCGTTCATCCATTCATTCATTCCAATACACCCACTTTAAGCAGGCTCAGTGTTAAAGGATGGGTTTACAGCAAAGAACTAGATGAGGGCCTTTTCATGGACCAGTGGGAGATAAACAAGTGAATGAGCCTGAGAGATAAATACTATCACTAGGATGACATCGATTTAAGGAGGTGTATAGAAGTGTCACCTAATCCTCTCTTACTGTGTCACAGAAGCCTTCCTAGAGGAAGAGATAGCTAGGCTGATGGATGGTAAGAGTTAGTCAAAGAGGAGGGGATCAATTGCACAGAGGAAACGAGTTTCCAAACATCCAGAGATGAGACAGAGCATAATGAATCTTCTCCCTTCCTCATCTAACATTCCCAGTTCCTTCAGCCATCCCCCAAATGCCACGATTTCAGTATCCCTCACCATCTTCATCCAAATTATCAGGACATTATCTCTAGTCTGATATTGTCCCTCATAAAACAGACTTGACCATAATGGTACAGTTGGGCTTGTCCAAAATGGACCTCAGTGGAGCACAACCTGGCATGAACATGGCTAACCAGGACTTGGTTAGCCTGTGTTATTTAGGGATTTTTTAGTGTTTAACACAAGACATGTGTTACAGAGCAAGAAGCAGAACAAGGCTCCATTCAATTTTCTAATTTCCACACCTAAGGCAGCCAAAGCATTCATGATCAAATCCTTGAGAAACAGCACTGTCATGCACGTCCGTGTGAAGAGACCACCAAACAGGCTTTGTGTGAGCAACATGGCTGTTTATTTCACCTGGGTGCAGGCGGGCTGAGTCCGAAAACAGAGTCAGTGAAGGGAAATAAGGGTGGGGCCGTTTTATAGGATTTGGGTAGGTAAAGGAAAATTACAGTCAAAGGGGAGTTGTTCTCTGGTGGGCAGGAGTGGGGGTTACAAGGTACTCAGTGGGGGAGCTTTTTGAGCCAGGATGAGCCAGGAATAGGAATTTCACAAGATAATATCATCTTAAGGCAAGGACCGGCCATTTTCACTTCTTTTGTGGTGGAATGTCATCGGTTAAGGCGAGGCAGGGTATTTGCATTTCTTTTGTGATTCTTCAGTCACTTCAGGCCATGTGGGGGTATACATGCAAGTCACAGGGGATGAGATGGCTTGGCTTGGGCTCAGAGGCCTGACAAGCACTACATACAGATTTTGCTTTATGAATTACAGTGTTCAAAATAAACTACATGTGAAATAAAAATATACATTCTATACAGGTACTTCATGTGCTATCTATTGCAATTCCATAAATACTTTTCTAATTTTTTTTTTTTTAAAAGAAGACCTGGCACAAAAACATAATGAAACTAACATTTTAATATGGCACAGTCTATGTATTTAACTCTCCTAATTTCAGGGTATAGGAGCTGTTTAAGTGAAGAAAAAAAATCATAAATCATTGCACTTTAGAAATACCCATTAAGAAACCCCTCCATACCCCAGTTTGTTCCCACTTTCCCAGGAGCACTTGCTAACTCTCATGATGATTGATAACCCCACTGTCAAGCAGAGAAAAATATAAAAGTAGAAGAAACAGCGAGAAGAGCCCTATAGGCACTGCTTGTCCCCAGGGAAGCCATTTCTGATTTTATCTCAGATGGGTCCTTGGGGACAAGAGTCAGTGGATTTGGGGAAGGGTCACAGGGAGAAGGAGACCTCCAGCTGAACTCTGTAGTAATTTTGATCAAGTGCAAATTTTCCTGGGCAGAATCTGAGGGAGTGAACAGGAAATGCAGATACGAGCACAAAAGCCTTGGCAGGCAGGGAGGGGCAAAGCATGAAAACCCTACTTGCTTTCTCAGCAGGGAGGACGAGGCTCGCCTTGGGCAAGATCTCAGCCCTGCGTGAAGGCCTGTATGTAAATTTGGCTCTGTTGGCTGTTGTGGAAGCACAGCGGGCTGGAGTGAGATTGGCCTTGCTGGCTGCCTGGGAACTGGGTGAGGGCTGTCACTGCCAGCTTTCCCCCACTTTCCTGATGACCTGTAAGAAGCAGCAGAGGTAACAGTAATCCCCCTTGGAACATAACTCCATTGGCCTGAGAACCACTTCCCCATCCCCCACAGTGACTACAGTAAGCCCTCCCCAAGAAGACTGAGCCCAGACACACCTAAGGCTACCCCCACCTGATCGTCTTTCTGTACCTCCCCTGGTAGCCAAAGGCAAAAGGCATAAACTCATGAGAGCTCTCTGGCCCTGCCCATCCCCTGAGAAACCTGAATATTTATTCACACGACCTTAGGGCAAGCTTATATCACCTATATTACCATAGCTGATGCTCTCTTGAAAGTGCCGTCTCCTTGCTGGACCAACACACTCAAGCTGTTACAGTAACTCATAACAAACAATCCTGCTCCAAGGAAGGAAAAAACAACAGCTAATTCTACTGCCTGTAATATCCTGGATAACCAGAGGTCATGAGTCTGTCCACATGACAACTTCACTGCTAGCACAACTGGCATTTGAGAAAACCAGCACACTAAACAAAACTACAAGCAAGGACTCTCACAGAGTCCACTTCACTCCCCTGCTACCTCCACTGGAGCAGGTGCTGGTATCCATGGCTGAGAGACCTGAAGATGGATCACATCACAGGACTCTTTGCAGGCACCCCCCAGTACCAGCCTGGAGCCCAGTAGCTTTGCTGCATGACTAGACCCAGAAGAGCAAAAGCAATCACTGTAGTTTGGCTCTCAGGAAGCCCCACCCTTAGGGTAAGGAGAAGAACACCACATTAAGGGAGTAACCCATGGACAAAAGAATCTGAACTGCAGCCCTTGAGTACCAGATCTTCCCTCTGACATAGTCTACCCAAATGAGAAGGAAGCAGAAAAGGAATTCTGGTAATATGACAAAACAAGGTTCTACAACACCACAAAAAGATCACACTAGCTCACCAGCAATGGGTCCAAACCAAAACGAAATCTCTGAATAGCCAGAAAAAGAATTCAGAAGGTCAATTATTAAGCTAATCAAGGAGGCACCAAAGAAAAGTGAAAAATGACTTAAATAAATTAAACAAAAATATGGGATATGGATGAAAAAATCTCCAGGGAAGTAGATATCATAAATAAAAAACAATTGCAACTTCTGGAAATGAAAGACACACTTATAGAAATGCAAAATACACTGTAAAGTTTCAACAACTGAATCAAACAAGTAGATGAAAGAATTTCAGAATTCAAAGACAGAGTTTTCAAATTAACCCAATCAGACAAAGACAAAGAGAAAAGCATCAAAAAAGTGAAACAAAGCCTCCAAGAAGTTTAGGATTATGTTAAACAACCAATTCTAAGAGTAATTGGTGCTCCTGAGGAAGAAGAGAAATCTAAAAGTTTGGAAAACTTATGTGAAGGAATAATCAAGGAAAACTTCGCTGACCTTACCAGAGATCTGGACATCCAAATACAAGAAGCTCAAAGAACACCCAGGGGCCGGGCGCGGTGGCTCAAGCCTGCAATCCCAGCATTTTGGGAGGCCGAGACAGGTGGATCACGAGGTCAGAAGATCGAGACCATTCTGGCTAACACAGTGAAACCCCGTCTCTACTAAAAAATACAAAAAAAAAAAAAAAAAAAAACTAGCCGGGCGAGGTGGTGGGCGCCTGTAGTCCCAGCTACTCGGGAGGCTGAGGCAGGAGAATGGCATAGACCCGGGAGGCAGAGCTTGCAGTGAGCTGAGATCCAGCCACTGCACTCCAGCCTGGGTGACAGAGCGAGACTCCGTCTCAAAAAAAAAAAAAAAGAACACCCAGGGAATTCATCACAAAAAGATCATCATCTAGGCACATAGTCATCAGGTTATCTAAAATCAAGCAAAGAAATCTGTGAGGTAAAATCATCAAGTAACCTATAAAGGAAAACCTATCAGATTAACAGCAGATTTCTCAGCAGAAACCCTACAACCTAGAATGAATTGGGGTTCTACCTTTAGCCTCCTTAAACAAAACAACTATCATCCAAGAACTTTGTATCCAGTAAAACTAAGCTTCATACATGAAGGAAAGATAAAATTTTCTTCAGACAAACAAATGCTGAGAGAATTCACCACTACAAAACCAGTACTACAAGAATTGCTAAAAGTTCTAAATCTTGAAACAAAACCTTGAAATACACAAAAATAGAACTTCCTTAAAGCATAAATCTCACAGGGCCTATAAAACAATAACACAATGAAAAAAAGGTATTCAGGCAGCAACTAGCACAATTAATAGAATAGTACCTCACATCTCAATGCTAATGTTCAATGTAAGTGGCCTAAATGCTCCACTTAAAAGATACAGAATGGCAGAATGAATAACAGTTCACTCAAGTACCTGCTGTCTTCAAGAGACTCACCTAAAGCATAAGGACTCACATAAACTTAAGGCAAAGGGTTGGAAAAGATATTCCATGCAAATGAAAACCAAAAGCAAGCAGAAGTAGTTATTCTTATATCAGACAAAACAGACTTTAAAGCAACAACCGTTAACTAAGACAAAGAGGGATGTTAATATAATGATAAAAGTACTAGTCCAACAGGAAAATATCACAATCTTAAACATACATGCACCTAACACTGGAGCTTCCAAAATTATAAAACAATTACTACTAGACCTCAGAAATGAGATATACAGCAACACAATAATAGTGAGGAGCTTAAATACTCCACTGGCAGCACTAGACAGCTCATGAAGACAGAAAGTCGACAAAGACACAGGCCAGGCACAGTGGCCCATGCCTGTAATCCCACCACTTTGGGAGGCCGAGGCAGGTGGATCACTTGAGGTCGGGAGTTTGAGACCAGCCTGGCCAACATGGTGAAACCCTGCCTCTACTAAAACTACAAAAATGAGTTGAGTGTGGTGGCGCATGCCTGTAATCCCAGCTATTTGGGAGGCTGAGGCAGGAGAATTGCTTGAACCCAGGAGACAGAGGCTGCAGTGAGCCAAGATTGTGACATTGCACTCCAGTCTGGGTGATACAATGAGACCTTGTCTCAAAAAAAAATAAAGAAAGAAAAGACAAGAAAGAAAGAAACAATGGACTTAAACTATATCTCAGAACAAATATCCTTAATAGATATTTACAGGACATTCTACCCAATATCTACCCAATAACTGCAGAATATACATTCCATTCATCAGCACATGGAACATTCTCCAAGATAGACCATATGATAGTCCACAAAACAAGTCTCAATAAATTTAAGAAAATCAAAATTATATCAAGTACTCTCTCAGACCACAGTGGAATAAAATGAAAACAACGCCAAAATAAACCATCAAAACCATGCAAGTATATGGAAATTAAATAATCTGTTCCTGAATGATCATTGAGTCAACAATGAAATTGTGATGGAAATTTAAAAGTTCTTTGAAATGAATGATAATAGTGACACAACCTATCAAAACCTCTGGGATACAGCAAAAGCTGAGCTAAGAAGAAAGTTCATAGCATTAACACCTACATCCAAAAATCTGAAAGAGCACAATCCAAGGCCACACCTCAAGGAGCTAGAGAAACAAGAACAAATGAAACCCAAACCCAGCAGAAGAATAGAAATAACAAAGATTAGAGCAGAACTAAATGAAATTGAAACAAACAAAAAAATTAGAAAAGATAATGAAACAATAAGGTGGTTATTTGAAAAGGTAAACAAAATTGATAGACAATTAGAGAGATTAACCAAGAAGTAAAGAGAGAAGATCCAAATAAGCTCAATTGAAATGAAATGAGAAATATTACAACTGATACCACAGAAATATAAAAGATCATTCAAGGCTACTATGAACACTTTAACATCCACAAACTGGAAAACCTAAAGAAGAGGAATACCTATCTGGAAATATACAACCCTCCTAGATTAAACCAGGATGAAATAGAAACTCTGAACAGACCAATAACAAGCAGAGAGATTAAAATGGTAATTTTTTAAAAAAAAGTCCAGGACAGATGGATTTGTTGTCACACGCTGAGACAGAATTGAGGACACAGACACATGTGGGTGGGTTGAGGCGTGGAAAGTTTAATAGAAGAAAGAAGAGAGGAGAGCTGCTCTTTGCAAAAGAGAGACAGATGTCCAAAAAAAGGGGGAGGCAACAGACTGCAGCAGATTTTATAGGCAGGCTGGAAAAGGTGGTGTCTGATTTACATAGGGCTTACATATTGGTTCAATCAGATATGACGTCTACATAGTGTTTGGGGAAGGCTGGTTGCCCCACCCTAATTGTCTTATGCAAATAAGCTTTCCATTGATCAGTGCCATCTTGTCTGCTCCTTTACAGTACACGTAGCTGGCAGAGAAGGGAAGATGGAGCCACTATTTTCAAAACGCCTAGTCCTTAGTTCCTGCTGGCATTCACCTGTGCAAGCTCCCAGCTTGCAGGCTGTTCTTTCTTAGAAAATAATTTGGGGCTGTTTTTATTTAAAAAGAAAAGCCTTACCAAGGACTCCCATGCCCTTGCTATCTGCCTAAGTAATTCTTCTTAGCTCCTATATCATTCTCTTCTCTGGAGTGGTAACCCTAACTGCTGTTACTGGGTACTGGGTGATGACTCTTTCTGGCTACTTCCTGCTGAAAAGAGGCATTGTGTGGGGAACCGCAGCTAGGACTCCTCCTGGAATCGATCTAAGGGTCCTTGGAAGAAAGGTGTGTCCATGTGTGGCTCAGTGTGCAGCACCATTTAGTTTCATTGCTTCTAGGCAAAAGGAAACAATTCGAGTTATAGTATTGAGTAGACAAGTTCCAAACATTAACATAAAATATATGAGCAAGAGGGGGCTTAATAATGGAGCTAACCAGTTCCACAGTGAAGACTGGAATTTATTAAAGAGGGATTGTAGCCATCCAGGACCGGAGCCTGCATTTTCTCTTAATCTGTCAATGATTTTCACTTGATCTTTAAGCACCTGTAGGTTTTCTTCAACTTGACTAGAGGTGTTGATCCAGAAGCAGCACGTTTCATGTAAGACTGCACAGGTACCACCTACCTCAGCTGTAAGGACATCCAGGGCCCATCTGTTCTGTGCTACTGCTGAGCCTAAAGAGTCTATGGATTGATTTTGTGCTTCTATGACTCCTACTGTGGCCTTTCATCTGGATTGCATCATAATAGAAAAGTACTGGCCTTTCAAAGAGAGGAATACCAGCAAATCAGAAGAGGCCTCTGGTTATAGAATTCCCCATCCATAGTCTTTCTAAGATGGGATTGTCATGTGCATGCCCTCCCCAATCTTCTCTTTCAGTTAAATTTCCATATGAGAGTATGGAAATGATAGATCTCTTTGTTCGGCATGTCTGAGATAGTGTACTTCCTAAAAAGGAACCTAGGTTAGGAATATCCCCAGATGATGCAGCCATGTCAGTAGACTTTAAAAATAATAGTTTGGAGAACATTGCTACTATAGTGCATGTTCCTTAGTGTTATTGAACTGAGGAAACCATTTGGGACAGACCCAGCAATTAGTCTAGTTGTACAAATGGGCAGTGACTGATATTGTAAGTGCTAAAGGGTGTGATGTAATCACTAAATCCAATAAAAAGTCCTTGCAGACTCAGTGATAGTAAAACTTTCATGCTTCCTCTTTGTTGGTAACTATTATCCCTGTTATAAGGATAATAATTAAGCAAAATACTGTGTCCGGAGTTGGTTCCTTCTTGGTCTCACTGACTTCAAGAATGAAGCTGCAGGCCTTTGCAATGAGTGCTACAGCTCTTGAAGATAGTGTGTCTGGAGTTTGTTCCTTCAGATGTGTCCAGAGTTTCTTCCTCCTGGTGGATTCATGGTCTTGCTGACTTCAAAAATGAAGCCACGGACCTTTATGGTGAGTGTTACAGCTCTTAAATGTGGTGTGGACCCAAAGAGTGAGCAGCAGTAAGATTTATTGTGAAGAGTGAAAGAACAAATCTTCCACAGCATGGAAGGGGACCCAAGCAGGTTTCCGCTGCTGGCTGAGGTGGCCACCTTTTACTATTTGTCCCTACCCATGTCCTGCTGATTGGTCCATTTTACAGAGTGCTGATTGGTGCATTTACAATCCTTTAGCTAGACAGAAAAGTTCTCCAAGTCCCCACTTGATCCAGGAAGTCCAGCTGGCTTCAACTCTCAATCACCCCTCTAAACAGGACACCCCAACTGCTGTTGGGAATTGGGCAATGACTGCTGTAGCAACTTCCTGCTGGATAGGGGTGAAGAAGAGGCCCTGCAGTGGTAGTGTCTTCCAGAGGAGAACTGTCTAGGCCAGCCAAAGGGCCAGTAGGTCAATCCAGGGGTCCTCAGTAGAAGTCATTAGTTGAGCTCATTTGGGGTTCCACTTGTAAGACTATCTGTAGCTTGATGGCCTCAATCCTAGAGGAAACAAATTTGACAAGAAGGTTAAAAATACAAGGCCCAAAGGCAAGTAATAGCAAGATGGTTGTCACGGGACCTAGAAAGGGGAGAAGTCATGTCACCCAACTCCAGAGGTTGGTATAAGAGTTTGAAAGACGTTGTCTGATTTCAGAAGCCTTTTCCTGTAAACTCGGGGTGGCATCTCTTACTATCCCTGACTGGTTAGTGTAAAAACAACACTCTTCCCCTAAGAAGGTGCTGAGTCCTCCTTTCTCAGCAGTAAGGAGGTCTAGGCCTCAGTGGTTTTGGAGAGTCACTGCTGCCAAAGAGCCTATTTGGGATTGTAGAGTACATAAGAAGAATATGCCTTGGCTTTGTAGACAGAAATTTACCCTGGCTTTTAAAGGAATAGGATATACTGTTTTTTTCTTTACTTTTTCTATCTCTCTCTCTCTCTTTCTCTCTCTTTGACTCCTTCTTTGTCTCTGTCTCTTCCTCTCTCTCTCTCTGTCTCTTTCTCTCTTTTCTTTCTGCTGGTCTTTCCCTGCCTCTGCCAGCCACTTATGCTGCTATTCTCCCCTCTCCTTCCCCTTTTTGATGGATTTGGCAGTGTAAGACTACCATCTCCTTGGGTTTTTGCACTGCATGCAGTAACTCCATGATTTCCTTGTGGTATTTAATGGGGTTCCCCCCCCGAGGTTAGGAACTCCTTTTCTTTCCATATTTCAGCATGGACATGTAGGATTAGATAAGCATACTTGCTATCTGTATACGCATTTATTCTTTTTCCCTTTCCCAGTTCTAAGGCTTGGGTAAGTGCTACTAGTTCTGCTAACTGGGCACTGGTCCCTAGGGAAAGAGACTTACTTTCCAGTACTGTTACATCACTAACTATGGCATAACCTGCCCTTTGTATCCCATTCTCCACAAGTGAACTTCTATCAGTATATAGGTTAAGGTCAGGATTAGCTAAGGGGACTTCTAAGAGATCCTCTTGGGTGGCATAAGTCTGGGCTATAATTTGTGGCAGTCATGCTTGACTGGTTCATCATCCTCTGGGAGAAAAATGGCAGGGTTGAGGGCTGCACATGTGCATATTTGAAGCACCAGTCCCTCAAAGAGTAGCACCTGGTATCTAAGCAGGTGGTTTGTCTGATAGGCATAAACTTCTTTTGGCACCTAGTATTCCATTTAGGTCATGAGTAGTCCAGACAGTGAGATCCTTTCCTTGTATTATTTTGATAGCCTCTGACACTAAGATGGCCACCACCACAACTACCCGTAAACAGTGAGGCCAGCCTTTTGCTACTATAACAATATCCTTACTTAGGTAAGCCACTGGTTGTGGGGTTGTCCCACGAGTCTGAGAAAGGACCCTAAAAGCTATTCCTGCTCTCTCTGTGAAGTATAAAGAGAAGTTTTGGCCGGGCGCGGTGGCTCAAGCCTGTAATCCCAGCACTTTGGGAGGCCGAGACGGGCGGATCACGAGGTCAGGAGATCGAGACCATCCTGGCTAACACGGTGAAACCCCGTCTCTACTAAAAAAATACAAAAATCTAGCCGGGCGAGGTGGCGGGCGCCTGTAGTCCCAGCTACTCCGGAGGCTGAGGCAGGAGAATGGCGTAAACCCGGGAGGCGGAGCTTGCAGTGAGCTGAGATCCGGCCACTGCACTCCAGCCCGGGCGACAGAGCGAGACTCCGTCTCAAAAAAAAAAAAAAAAAAAAAAAAAAAAAGAGAAGTTTTGTCCCATGGGAAGGCTTAAGGCTGGAGCTTGAGCTTGTTCCTTCCAATGCCCAGGCTTCAGGTTTGATTCCCTTCTCAAGCAGGGGAGAGCAAATGAGTAACTTTTTCCCTATGTAGATAATAGCTCCAGCTGTGGCTAATATAGCCCTCTCTAATAAGGGTATGGGACTTTCAGGCATAACAAGAAAGGCATGTGAAAAGAACAAAGTCTCCCAATTACAACTAAGGAGGTGGGAGAAATACCTGATTACAGGCTGTCCCAGGATTCCTCAGATGGTAACGGACCTTGAGGACAGCTGTCTGGGACAGGATATTAACACTGAGAAAGCCATGCCAGTGTCCAGGAGGAAGTCAATTTCCTGGACCTCAATGGTTAAACTTACCCGGGGCTCAGTGAGGGTGAGGACATGAGCTGGCTCTTGCCCCAGACACCCTTAGTCCTGTTGTTGGATCATCTGGTTGGGGACTTCTAGCCCAGAGAAACTTTGTCCTCTGGGGCAGTGCACCTTCCAGTGATTGCCTCAGCATAGTGGACGTGGGCGAGGGGGGCAGCTTGTTTCTTGTTGGACAATCTTTTTTTAAGGTGTCCTTGCAAACCACAATGGTAACAAGCCCTACTGGGTGATTAGCCCTTAAAATCAAGATTAGCCATTTTCTGTCCTCTCTGAATCACCAAGGTTTTTTTGTCTGAGAGCCATGACTAAGGCTGTAGCCTTTCTCTGATCTCACTTTTCCCTTTCAGCCTGTTCCTCTTGGTCCCTATTATAGAACACTGAGGTTGCCAGGTTTAATAATGCCTCCAAATTTTGTTCAGGGCCCAGGGCTCACTTTTGGAGCTTTCTCCTGATATCTATGGCTGATTGGGTAATAAACATATCTTTTAGGATCAAATGACCCTCGAGTGAGTTGGGTGACAGGGGAGTATATTTTCTTAAGCCCTCCTGTAGCTGCTCAAGGAAGGCAGAAGGATTTTCTTCCTTTCCCTGAGTTATGGTGGACATGATTGAATAATTCATGGGCTTTTTCCTAATTCTCCTTAGTCCTTCTAGAACACAGGTCAACAGATGTTTGTAACTCCAGTCCCCGTGATCTGAGTCGAGGTCCCAGTGCAGATCCACACTGGGGATGACTTGCTGACTGGTAGGGAATGTGTCCCTTTCTTCGGCTCTCGTTCTATCATTTACTTGACTAAGATACCAGGTATCTCCAAACTCTCGGGCTGCAACTAAAGCTGCATTCTTTTCACTAACGGCCAGGGTCCGATCTAACAATAGTGTGACATCTCTTCAAGTGAGATCAGAGGTTTGCCCTAGACCCTGTAGGACATCTATGTACCTATCAGGATCATCTGAAAACTTTCCCAGGTCTACCTTGATCTGCTTTAAATCAGAGAGGGAGAAGGGGACATGTAGGTTGGGCCAAATGCTCCTCCCCCTTCAGCTTGAAGGGGACATAACAATAGCCAAGGAGTTTTTGTTGTCCCTTGGAGATTTCTTTGCTTGTTTCCTTCTGGGTGGGGAAGATTAGAGGAGGCTTATCATTAACAGGAAAGGGAGCTATAGGGAGGCTAGGATATGGGGGTAAGTTAAGAGGTCCTCTTGTGGGATGCAAATTGCAAGTTTTGCATAATTGTGGATTCTCTTTCAATGAAAAGAAAGCTTGGACATAAGGTATTTCACTCCATTTGCCTTCCCTCTTACAGAAAAGTTTACTATCTGACAACTGCAGGATAGTATTGTAATTTATACTTCCCTCAGGTGGCCATTTTTCCCCACCAGGGAGAGAATACTGGGGCCAGACCATAGTGCAGAAAAAAAGAGCTGCTTATTTTTCAGAGTTTGTGGGTCAAATTGGTCCCAAGGACTTAGGATGCATTTCAAGGGTGAGCCTATTGATGCCTGAGTGCTTCCCATCTGAAAGAAAAAAACTGCTCCCGGTTTTGGTTTGTCCACCTCCACCCACCCCCCCACCCAACAACCTAAATGGTCCCTGGATTCTGTTGATTGGAATAGTTGTGCTCACTGATGCAGCAGCAGAAACCCTGCTTGCCCAAGAACCCGCAACAGTCCCTGGACCCTGCTGATCAGAATAATTGTGCTCACCGATCACAGCAGCAGAAACCCCTCTTGCCCAAGAATGCGTAATAGTCCCTGGACCCTGCTGATCAGAATAATTGCGCTCACTGACGCAGCAGCAGAAACCCCAGTTTTCCTCTTACACCACAAAGAGGATGGAAGAAGGTCAGATTTAGTGGCCCTTACCAACACATTCTTGAAAACCTGCACCCTTGCCTGTCCTCCTTGATCACAAAGAGGACTGAGAAAAATCGGATTTAGTTTCCCTTACCAATACATTCTCAAAAATCTTTTAGAGTCCTAAGCATTCTCCTGTTAGCATTGGGACCTTACCCCTGTCCTATAAAGATGTTATGCCCCAAAAATGAAGTGACGGGCCATACCCTGAGGGAGGGAAGGGATTTTCAGTGTTGAAAGAGTGACACCTTCGGTCCTCACTTATATGAATAGGAAGGATATAATTTCTGAGGCTCTCCATATCCTAGCTTCAGGAATAGCTTTTGTTAGGCCTGCTTGTCTGAGGAGGGATCCTAAAAGGATAGTTGGTCTCCCCACCCAATGGGGCTTTGGGCAAAAATTATGTCTTTCTAATTGGTGAGCCCGGGTGCCTAAAGAAAGGAACAGAGGTCATGTGCACGGCCTCTGTAAGTGCATAGTCATTTCCGGTAGACCCTGAGACTACGGTTCTGCTTGTGTTCTCGGGGGTCAGTGTCGGTCTTGGGTCTGGCCATGCCTGAACCCGCAAAGTCCACACTGGCTCCCAAGAAGAGCTCCAAGAAAGCTGTCACCAAAGCCCAGAAGAAAGATGGCAAGAAGCGCAAGCACAGCCACAAGGAGAGCTACTCCATCTACATGTACAAGGTGCTGAAGCAGGTCCACCCCAACACCGGCATCTCGTCCAAGGCCATGGGCATCATGAACTCTTTTGGCAACGACATCTTCTAGCGCATCATGGGAGAGGCGTCCTACGTGGTGCACTACAACTAGCGCTCCACCATCATGTCCCACGAGATCCAGAGGGCCCTGCGCCTGCTGCTGCCCGGCAAGCTGGCCCAAGCAAGCCTTGTCCCAGGGCACCAAGGTGGTCACCAAGTACACTGGCTCCAAGTGAGTCCCGGCTGCTTGACTCCAAAGTCTCTTTTCAGGGCTACTTAACCCCCTAAGTGAAAGAATCTTTCTTGTGTTGTCAGTCCCAGTTTGTATTTTTGGCTTCCCGTCTGCTTAACTTTTGGAGAGCACACAACTCCACCAAGCACGGATAACTATATTCTTTTCACATAGGCATTGTTGTAAGTAAGCTTATATAGATTGATAGTGGTATCTTACTATGGTATAGATATGCTGGGGTTTGCCTTAGGGGCTGCTCTTGAAACTGTCTTTGTCCTGCCTATGTACTTGTGAATATGTGCCCAGCAAATTGTTTCCTGGTTAGAAATGCAGTGTTAATTTTGATAAGCTTATGTAAGATCAAATTGTCTATATGAACAAAGATTGGGTCTGCTCTTCAGTGGTAAAATGAAGGTAGAGATTAAATACATTGTGTGCTCTGAGATGCGTACTTCAAAGGGAATGAATAGTTCAACTTTTATTTAAAAAAAAAAAAAAGAAAGAAAGGAACAGAGTCCTGAAGTTTATACTAGAAATCATTCTTATAGGAGAAACTAGAAAAGCACCAGAGACAGGGAGTGGTTTTTAGAAGAGGGACTAGCCTCGGAGAAGAGAGGCAAGAGGAAGTTTGTCACACAGGCATTAGGACCCAGGAGGCAAGGGTCAGGATAGACAGGATAGATGGGAGAGTCTTGATTGGGTGACATGACTTTGAAAGTTCCGCTCATGTCTACAGAGGCAACCAACTTTTGGTCGGGACCCCAGAGCTGAATGGCTTTCCTCTCTGTCGACCCTTGACTCAACCCCAAAATGCAAGAAAAGTGGAAGCTGGTTCCAGGCAAACCAACACTCCCAACTGTGAAGAGTTGGGGGTTGTTAAAGAGTCCTTTTCCAGAAAGCCTGACACCCTTATCTTTAGTCCGGCAGCCACACTAGTTGCTTTTAACTGGTGACAGGTGCCTGGTATTTAGCCCCTGAATTCTAAGGAAAAATAGGACAGAATAGCAAGTGAAAGCTGTCCAATGATACTCAGCACTTGGCGATTGTCCTTTCGCGGTCACCAAGATGTGTCCCATCTGGGTCACCAAGACATGTCTGGAGTTGGTTCTTTCCAGTGGGTTCTTGGTCTCATTGACTTCAAGAATGAAGCTGTGGACCTTTGCAGTGAGTGTTACAGCTCTTTAAAGATGGTGTGTCTGGAGTTTTTTCCTTCAGATGTGTCCAGAGTTTCTTCCTTCCATTGGGTTCGTGGTCTCGCTGACTTCAAGAATGAAGCCACGGACCTTTGTGGTGAGTGTTACAGCTCTTAAATGTGGTGTGGACCCAAAGAATGAGCAGCAGCAAGCTTTACTGTGAAGAGCAAAAAAACAAAGCTTCCACATCATGGAAGGGGACCTGAGCAGGTTGCTGCCACTGGCTGGGGTGGCCAGCTTTTATTCCCTTATTTGTCTCCACCCACGTCCTGCAGATTGGTCCATTTTACAGAGTGTTGATTGGTCCATTTTACAGAGTGCTGATTGGTGTGTTTACAATTCTTTAGCTAGACTTAGAGTGCTGATTGATGCATTTTTACAGAGTGCTGATTTGTGCATTTACAATCCTTTAGCTAGACACAGAGCACGGATTGTTGCGTTTTTACAGAGTGCTGATTGGGGCATTTACAATCCTTTAGCTAGACAGAAAAGTTCTCCAAGTCCCCACTTGACCCAGGAAGTCCAGCTGGCTTCAACTCTCAATACTACAGCAATGGAAACTCTCTGTCAAATAATTCAGTTAGAAGATGCTACTATGTGTAGCTCTATTGCAAATAGTAGAATGAGTATAGCAATTCCTGCAAGGGTGATGTAGCAGATTATTTACATCTAAAATTTTACCTGCTAACATACAGAATTTCCCTTTGGGGTTCTATGAAGTTCCTTGGCTTTATTTTCCCAAACAAAGAAACCTCTGGGTTATGTGCACCCTACTCACTTTTATTACCTGGCAAAATTTGCAGGATAATTGCCCAGAAGTAGCATATTAATTCAGATTTTTACATTACCCATCCCTTTTTGTTTCTTTCAAGCTGCAGAAGATCACCACTTGATTCACAGGAATAAGCAGAGTTAGTCTAAAATGTAGGCCAAAATCTTAAAAACAATTAATAAGACTAGGATTTCATGACAAATGTATATATAATAAGCTTTGGAACATAATTTCTCTCTCCAGTCCTCCTTTTTGGTTAAAACAAATTATGATAGGACCATGTCATTTGTAGAATAAACTTTAGCCTTATACTTGGCCTGATCGCTTGCATAAAGTGCAGCAAGAATGTTTAATTCAACATAGGCCTTTTTAATTGGCTTTGATAGAATGCCGTTCCACAAGGAATCTCAAATAAGACCTTTTAAAGCCAAGCTCAGCCATGGGTTTTTATCCTCAAATACCTGTGAATTGGGTGATCCTTTTCTCTTAAGGTCCCAAGATAAACTGGGAGCTCCTGGACCTGCTAGAAAGTGATATTCTTGGCCGGGCATGGTGGCTCATGCCTGTAATCCCACCACTTTGGGATGCTGAGGTGGGAGGATCACGAGTCAAGAGATCAAGACCATCCTGCCCAACATGGTGAAACCCCATCTCTACTAAATACACAAAAAAGTTAGCCGGGTGTGATGGTGCATGCCTGTAATCCCAGTCACTTGGGAGGCTGAGGCAGGAGAATTGCTTGAACCCAGGAGGTGGAGGTTGCAGTGAGCCGAGATCGTGCCACTGCACTCCAGCCTGGCGACAGAGTGAGACTCCATCTCAAAAACAACAACAACAACAACAACAAATGATATTCTTTACTGACCACCAATTAGAAACCCTGCGCAGGGACTGTGTAGGAAAGGCATGAGGCCAGTTCTCTCCATAGGGCTTTTATTGGCTCTGCAAGTTGAGATTGACTCCTTAAAGGGAAGCATACACTTCCAGTCAAAGCCTTGATGAAATAACCAGTTTTCATAATTGTGTCCTCTTGGAAAAAAAGAAAATGGATTCCTATTGCATTGCTGCAAACTACTATATTGCCATAAGTTAAGCATACTCACAGATAGTTTCAAAATTCTAGCGGAACCAGGCAGAGAGAAACAAATGTACTCCAAATTTTTTTCACAGGAGTATATCTTACTCAGTTATTAAAGGCCAAAAACAGTTCAAAATAAGTTTCCTCAACTCTGAAAAATGAAACAAGGATCAGCAATATTTCAAGCAAAAGTCAAAAATGTTGCTTTAACTTTCTGAGTGCAGTCAATTTCATTAACTCTTGTTTTGCTTGACATACATGAACATTTCAGGTCTTCATGAGTCCCATACATTCTTTATTTCAATGTTACAATCTTCAAAGCTATTAAAAACCCACGTTTGAGAATACCTGGTAAAGTCGTTAATATAGCTTGATTGTAACTCATCTTTTGAGAAAGAACAAAGCAAGAAAACAATTGTCTGTGAATGACAAAATTTCCAGGGTAGTTACAGTTAAAAACATGACTGACAAAGGACTTTAGTTATCTCTGTGGCTTATGATTACTTTACCCTTAATTATGATTGATAGCATATATTCAGACCTTAGAATTTTAGAAACCCCATACAATTTTAGAAAATACATTAGTATTATTCACCAAAAGATAACCTAAAGAAGATTGGACACCTTTTTAGCAATTCCATGTAACTAAACATGTCAAATAATCCTGTTCACCTCTTCTCTAGATGTTTCAGAGGTCCTCTTAGCCATCTAGAAAGCCAGGAATCAGGAAAGACAATTTTGAAACTTGGAGTTCGATTTTGGGAAGATGAAATAGAATTCTAAATGGCCATAAATTATTTGTTTTGCCAAAATGATGACTCAAAAGGCAAAAACCTTTCATTAGCCTTTACTATTACATGATAATCCTGTTCAAAGCCAAATCTTAGCCTTGCATTAATTTCATTAATTTAGTAATGTTAACTTCAAACTGTTTAAATGAAACCTTATAGACAATTCCATCTAATCTTTTCTTTTTCTTTGTTTCTTTCTTTCTTTTTTTTTTTTTTTTTTTTTTTTCTTGAGATGGAGTCTCACTCTGTTGCCCAGGCTGGAGTACAGTGGCGTGATCTCGGCTCACTGCAAGCTCTGCCTCCCAGGTTCATACCATTCTCCTGCCTCAGCCTCCTGAGTGGCTGGGATTACAGGCCCCCCACCACCACGCCCAGCTAATTTTTTGTATTTCTTGTAGAGATGGAGTTTCACCGCATCAGCCAGGATGATCTATGTCTCCTTACCTCGTAATACATCCACCCCGGCCTCCCAAAGTGCTGGGATTATAGGCGTGAGCCACTGCACCCAGCTAAAGTGCTTATTTTTCTTTAAGCCAATCAATTAGAGCTCTTTTTATAGACACTACACACAACACATATATAGTGACACAAACAGAAGGTTCAGTATTTGTAAGATTTGTCATTTGCCAGTTTCTTAACTGGATTACTGGCTTCAGGGTGGAGCCCTTGGAGAAAAGGGGCCAGGAAGGCATGTATTTCTAGGGCATAATAAACAAGCACAGCTGAAGGCAAAGACAGATCCCCAAAATTAAGGTTGCCATTTTATACTGGATTTTGGATCCCCTAAAGGAGGGAGATACTATAGGAGAAGACAGAGCAGTGCTTCTACCATGTATTTCATTGCAAGGCAACCCAAAGCCAATCAGCTTATTTTGTAATCAGCCCATCCTCCATGGGAGTCTCATCTTTCAGTGGGGAGTGGGAATGTTTCCATATCTTTCAGGTGACCAAGAGCATGTTTCTCTGATTTACAACTACTGTTAGCCATCCCTTAAAGTGTATTTCTTACCTTGTTATTACACAAAGCCCTCTCCTAATGTGAATTAATTGATACCCCCAAAACTCCAAACGGACAGATAACACAATGCAAAACAGAACAGACCCTTTGATTTTGAGAGGGAACTATCCACTTTTAATTTCTGGGGTTTTATGAGGAAAACAGAGGGTTTTCTTTTTCCCAAAATGGAATCTGTGGTGCCTCCTACATTAAGAGTGGCAAGAAAAAAAAAATGGAGAAAAATGATTCTGTCAACTGAGAAGAAAAAAGCCTTTTTCCAGAAAAACAAGATCCAAGAAGAAAAACACATAAAGGTATTTTAAATATACCTATAACTTGAATATCCACTTTTAATTAACCTGAGAAAACCCTTTTAAATCCCTTATTACTCGACTTTAGCCACACCAAGCAGTTAAGATTTTTGGCTTTTGAAATTTATAAAAAGTAACCTACAGGTGAAACCAACACGCCTTAATTAAGTTATGACTTACCCATGAGTATACAAGAGATTTTCAAAGGGGTGATAAGCAGTTTTTGAGACTGTCATTGCAAAATTGTGACTGAGATAGTGAATGAGATCTGATCCAACCAACTCCATTTTGTTTCCAGCCCCCAAGCTATCCTTGCCCATCCCTGGGTGTAGGCCAAACCAACTTTGGGAGGAGCCTGGTTTACAGTGTAGTCTAAAACAAAGATAATAACAGTCCCTTCTTAAGATACACTTCCCTGTTGCCTGGGGACCAGACCAAGAAACTAGCCACAAGATTAGAAACCATGGCCTAGGAGTCACACAGCTGGAGCCTACAAGATTTTGACCCTCTCTAAACTGCTCTCAAAAGGAGTGCTTAAGACATTTTGTAAACCCTGCCCTTGATGGATCAGCTGACACCACTCAGATTGATAAACTGGCTTATCTGATTTTATGGCCCTCACCCAGGAACTCACTTAGCACGAGAAAACAGCCACCACTGTAAAGTGGCAGAGACTAAAACAAAGTATTCCTATATGGCTACAGGTCATGTTCACAAATACATGAAACAAGGTGGAGGTCTATAGCCATGTTCATTAATGACCATTTCGCTGGGCTGGCTTGAACAGCAGGCTTATGGGGTCCTTGGTCTGCATCCTAACCTAAAATACCCCTTCTTTTGACAAAACCATGCAGAAAGACACACAAAGCACATGAGATTGGCTACAGCTTAAGACCAACCTCACAAATCCTTTTTCATTAATTACAATTTTACAAAGAATATACAATAATCCTTATTATCCTTTTTGCCACTTTGCACAGGGAGAGAGAAGCTAAAAGCTTCACTAGTTAAAAAAAAAAAAAATAGAAAAAATCTTGTACCTTTTCGTTGGCATGTCAGGCTTCTGAGATTCCCTTCCTGCTAGCTCAATTCTAAGCCAAGTATTTTAAGGTTTGGGGAAATTAACTTTTCCTAGTTTGGAGCAACATTATAAAAGAAGAGATAGGAGCCATTTTAAACTATCAAAGAAAGAAAAACACCATAGAAAGATCTGGGAGTTCCAGTTATGGTTACCAACAGGTACTCCCTCTCTTCCTATTGAGAATGGTGTTTCCCCTATTTGTTCACCTTCCCTATATTCTCTTTTCCCTTTTTGCCTATTATAGGAGGCATATTGCTCATCCCCAAATTTCTCTGCTGCCTACAGCACTGTCTGCTTCTTAGCTATGGTTAGGGTTTGGCTTAAGAGCAGCATGACATCCCTGCATGAGAGGTCAAATACCTGAGTTAAATTTTGGAAGGCTTCTATACACCTAACAGAGTCATCAGAAAATCAGTCTAAGTTTCCCTTTACTTCCCTAAGATCCTGCAATGAAAGTGGAACTTGAAGGGGCCCCAAGTAAGGGGGATCTTCAGATGATTCCCCTGGAAGTTGTTTCTCTCATTTTGGGGAATTATCCTCTTTGGGTTTTCCCAATATGATTGCTAAAAGGGCTGGGTTGATTTCATAATGCCTGCAAAAGGTCTAGTAAGAAGGCCATGACTTTGTGCAAAATAAAATAAGCCACTTTTTCTTTCAACTCTCAGGGTCAAAGGAGTCCTTGTACTTCAGAATGCACTCCAGAGGAGTACAGACTGAGGATGGTACTCATCTAGAAAGAGAAGCAAGAAAAAGGCATCCCTTTAATCTCCTTTCTTTTGGTGTGACCCAGAGTGGAGAGGAAGACAGTGGGAGCGTTCCCATGCTGTTTTCCCTCCACGGTTCCTGGGTCCTGGCACCTTGTTGAACGTGCCACCCATAGTTGCAGGCATGACCCCCAACCATGGAGCCAGAGGAACTAATCGATTGGGGCTAGTCACACTCACCTAAGTGGCTCAGTCCTCTGCCTGTGATTTCCCTTTCACTTCTAGACTTGTGTGACCGAAAAAATGGATCCCGAAAAAATGGATCTCAAGAAAAACTATGTAATAGTTGGGCAAGGTCCCTTTAATAGAGGGGGTGTCCTAAATTGAACTCTGTATCCTGCTATTATGGCCCCTGCTGAAGCATTTACCCTTAGATAACTGTTCCAGTTAACTTCTGAACTGAAAATCACCTTACTAATCACCTCTCTAATTCGAGGCAGAATAGGTGCCTTAAAAGAATATAGTAACTGAATGACCGTTTTCCTGCCGATGGGACAGTGTCAATACTAAAATTTGGCTTTGGAGGATATTTTACCCCTAATTGTTGAAGGCAGAATTTTCCTGTTTACAGAAGCAGCGTGAAGCCTGTTTTCTAGTAGAGAAGAACTAAAAGGGGAGAGAATTGGGAAGCTAGGGTGTTTCAGTGAAGGACTAACAATGTGCCTCATGAAGAGGATCCCTATTCCACTAGGTGGCGCTGTTGGCCCTAAAACACCATGTGCTCTCCAGACCAAGGGCAGAGAGAGACCTGGAAATGCCTTGTGCTCTCCAGACCAAGGTTAAAGGGAAAGGTTCACCATGGGGAGAAGGAAACTCTGTTCCCAGAAATCACAGACACCTTCCCTTGAGCTATATTCCCATTCCCTGATCTTGCCAAACAAGATTACTTCCCTGAACTGTAAAACTTCCCACACATTGCACACACAAAAAGGATAAGAGATATGATGGTCATGGTCAGGAAAGGAGGAAATTATTATAGGAAAGTTGGAGATCCTGTTGCCAACACCCCATCAAGGCAGTTGGAGGCTGCCAGTCTAGAAACCTTTGGATAACACCAGAGGGTAGCCCCAGTCAGAAATCCTCAGTTGCCCCAGGACTTCTTCCAGTCCCACGTGATGGCTAAGCCCTCTGTGAAAGGTCTAAAACAGAGGCTGAGAGCCCCAGAATTAAAGGACAGAGTTGGAGTCCGTTGACCATTTTGATGAATGTTGTACCTTGGTATCCCAGCCAAGCCTCCATTATGAAGTGGCTACACTGGAGTATATACCCTGGGGTTCATTGTCACACACTGAGAAATAATTCAGTACACAGACACATGTGGGTAAGTTAAGGAATGGAAAGTTTAATAGACAGAAGAAAGGAGAGAGGAGAGCAGCTCCTTGTAAAAGAGAAACAGACATCTGAAAAAGGGGGAAGGTGGTGGACTGTGACAGATTTTATAGGTAGGCTGGAGAAGACAGTGTCTGGTTTACATAGGGCTCACACATTGGTTTGATTAGGTATGACATCTACATAGTGTGTGAGAAATGCTGGCTACCCACCCTAATCTTATGCAAATGGGCTTTCCAGTTGATTGGCACCACCTTCTCTGTTCCTTTACAGTACACATGGCTTACACAGAAGGGAAGATGGAGCTGCCATTTTGAAAATGTCTAGACCTTAGTTCCTGCCAGCATTCACCCATGCAAGCTCCCAGCTTGCAGGCTGCTCTTTGTTGGAAAATGATTTGGGGCTGTTTTTCATTAAAAAGAAAAGTCTTACCAAGGACTCCTGTGCCCTTCCTATCTGCCTAAGTAATTCTTTCTTAACTCCTCTATCAGTGTCACCCTAATACCAAAACAAGGAAAAGACATAACAAAAAGAAAACTACAGGCTAATACCACTGATTAATATAGGTGCAAAAATCATCAACAAAATGTTAGCTAACCAAATCCAATAGCATATCAAAAATAGAATCCACCATGATCAAGTGGGTTTCATACCAGGAATGCCAGGATGGTTCAACACACCCAAGTCAATAAATGTGATACACCATATAAACAGAATTAAAAACAAAAATCACATGATCATCTCAATAGATGTAGAAAAGGCATTTGACAAAATCCAGCATTGCTTTATGATTAAAATCCTCAGCAAAATCAGCATAGAAGGAACATACCTTAAGGTAATAAAAGCCATTTATGCCAAATTCATAGCCAACATTATTATGAATGGAGAAAAAAAGCATTCCCCCTGAGAACTGGAAGAAGATAAGGATGCCCACTTTTACCACTTCTATTCAACACAGTACTGGAAGTCCTAGCCAGAGCAATCAGACAAGAGAAAGAAACAAAGGGCATCCAAATTGGTAAAGAGAAATTCAAACAGTCACTGTTCACAAATGATATGATCATATACCTAGAAAACCCTAAAGACTCATCCAAGAAACTCCTACATCTGATAAATGAAATCAGTAAAATTTCAGGATACAAAATCAATGTACACAAATCAGTAGCCCTGCTATACACCAACAACCACCAAGCAGAGAATCAAATAAAAAACTCAACCCCTTTTACAATAGCTGCAAAAAAAAACTTAAGAATATACCTAACCAAGGAGATGAAAGACCTCTACAAGAAAAACTAGAAAACACTGCTGAAAGAAATCATAGATGACACAAACAAATGTAAACACATCCCATGCTTGTGATGGGTAGAATCAATATTGTGAAAATGACCATCCTGCTGAAAGCAATATACAAATTCTATGCAACTGCTATCAAAACACCATCATTATTCTTCACAGAACTAGAGAAAACAATCCTAAAATTCATACAGAACTAAAATAGATCCCACACAGCCAAAGCAAGACTAAGCAAAAAGAACAAATCTGGAGGCATCACGTTACCTGACTTCAAACTATACAAGGCTATAGTCACCAAAACAGCATGGTACTGGTATAAAAATAGGCACACAGACCAATGGAACAGAACAGAAAACCCAGAAATAAACCCAGGTACTTACAGCCAATGGATTTTTGACAAAGCAAACAAAAACATAAAGTGGGGGAAGGATACGTTATTCAACAAATAGTGTTGGGATAATTGGCTAGCCACATGTAGAAGAATAAAACTGGATCCTCATCTCTCACCTTACACAAAAATCAACTCAAGATTGATCAAGGATTTAAACCTAAGACCTGAAACTTTCAGCAAGATAACATTGGAAAAACTCTTCTGTACATTGGCTTAGGGAAATACTTTATGACTAAGAACCCAAAAGTAAATGCAACAAAAACAAAAATAAATAAATGAGACCTAATCAAACTAAAAAGCTTCTGTACAGCAAAAGAAATAATCAGCAGAGTAAACAGACAACCCACAGGACGGGAGAAAATTTTTGCAAACTATGCATCTGACAAAGGACTAATATCCAGAATCTACAAGGAACTCAAATAAATCAGCAAAGGAAAACAAATAATCCCATCAAAAAGTGGACCAAGGGCATGAATAGACAATTCTCAAAATAATATACAAATGGCCAATAAACATATGAAAAAGTGCTCAACATCACTAATGATCAGTGAGATGCAAATCAAAACCACAATGCAATATCACCTTACTCCAACAAGAATAGCCATAATTTAAAAAGAAAAGAAAAAAATAGATGTTGGCAGGGATGTGGTGAAAAGGGAACACTTTTACACTGTGGGTGGAAATGTAAACTAGTATGACCACTATGGAAAACCGTATGGAGATTCCTTAAAGAACTAAAAGTAATAGAACTACCATTTGATCCAACAATCCCACTACTGGGTGTCTACCCACAGGAAGAGAAATCATTATACAAAACAGATACATACACAAGCATGTTTATAGCAGCACAATTCACAATTGCAAAAATATGGAACCAGCACAAATGTCTGTCAACCAACGAGTGGATAAATTGTGATTTTATACACACACACACACACACACACACACACACACCATGAAATTCTACTCAGCCATAAAAAGAAATGAAATAATGGCATTCACAGTGACCTGGATGAGATTGGAGACTATTATTCTAACTGAAGTAACTCAGGAATGGAAAACCAAATGGTATATGCTCTCACTCATAAGTTGGAGCTAAGCTATGAGGATGCATAAGAATCATACAATGGACTTTGGGGACTTAGGGGAAAGTGTGGGAGGGGAATAAGAGATAAAAGACTACACATCAGGTACAGTGTACACTTCTTGGGTGATGGGTACACCAAAATCTCAGAAATCACCACTAAAGAACTTATCCATGTAACCAAACACTACCTGTTCCCCAAAAACTATTGAAATAAAATATAATTTTAAAAGAACATATGTTGTAGAAATGTGAGGAATATAGAACATATCAAAAATGACCAAGACAAAGTAAAACAACAAAAAAAAAGAGTCTGGCACCTCCCTCCCCACCCTCATGCCTCCTCTCCCCCCACATCATCTGCACATGCCAGCTCCCCTTCCCTTTCCACCATGAGTGGAAGCTTCCTGAGGCCCTTACAGAAGCAGATGATGGTGCCATGCTTCCTGTGCAGCCTGCAGAACCATGAGCCAAATAAACCTCTTTTCTTTATAAATTTCTCAGCCATAAGTATTCTTTTATAGCAACCAAATGGATTAAGACAGGCACCAAGCCACAGATCCATGAATCTCAATGAACTCCAAGCAAGATAAAGAACAAAACATCTATATCTAGACATATCATATTCAAACTGCAAAAAAATTAAAGACAGATATCTTGAAAGAAGCCAAAGGAAAATATACCCTTCTATACAGAAGAAACAATAAGAGTTATATTGGACTTCTATTCAAAAACCATGCAAGCAAGAAGAGAGTGGAGTGAAATATTTAGCATTGAAAAAAAAAACTTAAAATTTTGTATTTAGGAAAATTATCCTTTAAAACTGAAGGAGAAATAAAGCTTTCTCCAACAAGAATTGAAGGAATTTGTCACCAGTAGAAATACCATTCAAGAAATGTTAAAAGAAATTCTTCAGAAAGAAGGAAAATGCTGTATGTCAGATACCTGCATCTATGTAAAGAAAGAGAAAGTATCATGAAAGGAACAAATAAACGTTATTTAAAAAAAAAAAAGTTGTTATGAACATTTGTATAGAAGTCTTTGTATGAACATATGCTTTTATTTTTCTTGGGTAAATATCTAGGAGTGGAATGGCTAGGTGTATCTTTAACTTTTTAAAAAACTGCCAAACTTGGCCAGGCGCGGTGGCTCAAGCCTGTAATCCCAGCACTTTGGGAGGCCGAGACAGGTGGATCACAAGGTCAGGAGATCCAGACCATCCTGGCTAACACAGTGAAACCCCGTCTCTACTAAAAAAAATACGAAAAACTAGCCAGGCAGGGTGGCGGGCACCTGTAGTCCCAGCTACTCGGGAGGCTGAGGCAGGAGAATGGCGTGAATCCGAGAGGCAGAGATTGCAGTGAGCAGAGATCGTGCCACTGCACTCCAGCCTGGGCGACAGAGCAAGACTCTGTCTCAAAAAAAAAAAAAAAAAAAAAAAAAAAAAAAAAAAAAAAAAAAAAAAAATTGCCAAACTTTCTTCAAAATGGTAATGCCATTTTACATCCAACCAGCAGTGTATGAGGGTTCCAGTTGCTCCACCTCATCACCATCCCTTGGGTAGGTCATTTTCACTTTAGCCATTCAAGTAGGTGTGTAGTGGCATCTCACTGTAGTTTTAATTTCTATTTCCCTAAAGACTAATGATGTTAAGCATCTTTTCGTGTCCTTGTTGTCCATATGCCTTCTCCAGAGAAGTGTCTGTTCATGTTTTGCCTATTTTTATTGGGTTGTTGGTTTTCTTAAAAGATTCTGTCTCAGTCTGTGTCTTATCATTTCATTCTCCTAATAGTCTTTTAGAAAGCAACATTCTTAATTTCAATGAAGTCAAATTTAATAATTTTGTTTTATTTCATGAACCATGCTTTTAGTGTTGTGTATTTCTGTATATCCTCACCTGATCCAAGGTCAGATAGGAATAGCAAATTGTTTCAGGACTATTTGTTGGGAGAAAAATACATATGCTGTGTCCGCTAAATTACCTCTGTGCCTTTATCAAAAATCAGTTGGCCATCTACATGTATGGCTCTTTCTGGATTCTTTGTTGTGTTTCATCAACCAGTATGTCTATCTTGACACCAGTACCACTCTGTTTTGATTACTGTAGCTTTATAAGTTTTGAAGTCAGATGGTATAAGTCCTCCAATGTTCTTTTTTAAGGACACATTAATAAGTGCTTTGCATTTCCTTATGAGTTTTAGAATCAGTATATCAATTTATTTTTTTTAAATGGAGATGGGGGTCTCACTATGTTGCCTAGGCTGGTCTTGAACTCCTGGGCTCAAACAATCCTTCTGTCTTGGCCTCCCAAAGTGCTAGGATGACAGGTGTGAGCCACCATGTCTGGTTAGTGTGTCAATTTCTACAAAAAAAAAAAAAAAAAAAAAGTTTGCAAGATTTTTGATAGGGGTTGCATTTGAATCTACAGGTCAATTTTGGGAGAAGTGACATCTTAACAATTTTGAGTCTCCTAATTCATGTTTCTCTTATTTATGTACTTCTTAATTTTTCTCAGCAATACTTTGTAGTTTTCAGCACTATTCTTATGCAACTTTTCTCATGCTAATATCTAAATATTTTCTATTTTATGCTATTTTAAGTGGCATTTTAATAATCATTTTTGTGAATTTTTATACAACTGGATTTCTGTATATTGATCTTGTATCCTGCAGTTATTAAACTCACTCTCTAACATTTTTTGTCAATTTCATAAGCTTTTCTATGTAGATGACCATGTTGTCTGTGAATAAAGAGTTTTTCTTCCTTCCCTATCCAATGATGGCCTTTTTTTTTTTTTTTTTTTTTCTTGTCTGACTATACTGGTTCCACTTCAGTGTTGAATAGAAATGGTAAACTGAAAATCCTTACCTTATTCTTTATTTTAGGGGACAAGTATTCACTTTCAGAATTAAGTGTGGTGCTAGCTGCTAGTCTTTTGCAGACCTTAATCTAGTTAAAGAAGTTTCCTTCTATTCCCAGTTTGCTAAGAGTTGTTTTCCCTGCATCTACTGAGATTAAAATATACATGGTTTTTTTTTCCACTGTAGATATGTGAATTGATATTAATTTTCGAACATTAACACAAACTTGCACTTCAAGGAAAAACTGCACTTTTTAATGTCATTTTAATATATTACTGGATTCAATTTGCTAACATGTTCTTAAGGATTTTTGCATCTATGTTCATGAGAAATATTGGTATAATACCTTCTTCTCTTGTAATATTTTTCTCTAGTTTTAGTATCAGAGCCATTCTGAATAATACAAAGTAGTACATAGAGTAGTATATGTAATGAGTTAGAAATTTTCTAAAGAATTTTTGTGAAATTAATATGGTTTCTTTTTTCTTTTTTTTTTTTTTTGTGACAGTCTCACTCTGTCACGCAGGCTGCAATGCAGTGGCATGATCTCGGCTCACTACAACCTCTGCCTCCTGGGTTCAAGTGATTCTCCTACCTCAGCCTCCTGAGTAGCTGGGATTACAGGCATGCACCACCACGCCTGGCGAATTTTTGTATTTTTAGTAGAAACAGAGTTTCACCATGTTGGCCAGGCTGGTCTCAAACTCCTGACCTCAGGTAATTCGCCTGCCTCGGCCTCCCAAAGTGCTGGGATTACAGGCGTGAGCCCCAGCGCCCAGTAGATTTCTTCTTTAAATATTTTGAAAGATTCACCATTGTAGCCATCTGGACCTAAAGTTTTCTTTGTAGAAACTATTCACGTTATATTTTACATAAAAATTAGCTATTTTCACTAACTTTTCAAATTGTTTGGCATAATGATCTTCAGAGAATTTGTGTCTGATTTTTGCACTTGTACTGTATTTATACTAATAGCCTTTAATTCATTCCTAATATCATTCATTTAATTTTTCTCTCTTCCTTTTCCTGATCAATCAAGGCAAAATTTGTCAACGTTTTAGTCTTCTAAATTATCAGATTATGATTTTGTCAATCATCTATTTTTATTGCTTCATAATGCATTAGTCTATAATTTTGTCCCTATTTCTTTTTCTCTGATTTGAGTTTACAGTGCTGCTCTCTTATAGCTCCTTCAGCTAAAGATTTAGCTAATTTATCTTTATCTTGGTTTTGTCTAATAAATGTGCTCAGGGATGTAAATTTTCTTTAAGTACTCCTTTAGTTTTAAAATGTAGTGCTTTTGTTGTTGCTGATTTCTACATATTTTTATAATTTCCATTGTTCTTTTCTCTTGAACGCATGAATTATTTAGATTTATTACAATTTTCTAAACCTAAAAAGGGTGGCTATATTTTAATTATTAATTTCTAAGTTGACTGCATTCCTATCTAACAACATCACTGTCAAAATGGTTATACAACCTAAATTCTCTCCTTGATCAAATGCAATATCTTCCACCCTCTTCTGAGGACCACTATTTTCATCTTTAAATGCAAGCTGTATTTCACATCTCTTTTTATCTAGAAGCAATTCAATTTGTACTATCATGTCAAGTAAGATAGATGAGCGTCATTAAAGCCATTGTGGGTGCTAATATAATAATATTCTAACACTAAATTCTTTCATATTTTGGTCTAGTTTTAGTACTGGAGTAGTCCTGAGTAGTATAGAGTAGTACCTGTAGTGAACTAGGAGGTATTCCTCCCCTTTAATTTTCTGGAAGTTTGTTTTTTTAATCTACTCTATGTTCCCTTACTAAACAGCAGTGAAGAAAATGTCTCCCTTTTGAGTATTGTCAATATTCTTCTCAAAAGCTATTATCCCACTTCCTTATCCTTGCTAGCAGTGCCCACCTCCAAGATAGGGGCTGGATATGCAGGATGTCTACTTTCCCAACCTTACAGTAGGGCATGGTCCATAGGTCCTGGGGCAACTCGGCTATAAGAATCTTGGAGTGATTTCCCTCCTAATAAATAATCTAGTGAGGCATGGGAAGAGGTACCACCTCCTTGACCAAACCTTGTTGTAACTACTTGTGACACCCAAACTGCAGCATTCGCACTGCCTCAATTAGAGACAGACTTAAGGACCAGACCAGCGAGGCCAGAGCAGAAGGGGACCTTTATGGCAATGTGCACCACAGGATCCCCTGCAACAGCCTACTTCCAGGCTTCCTGTGTAAGAAAGGCATCCTGTGACTACTCCTCCCCTCCTATGTTTATTAAAGATTACAGTAAACACCTAGGGCAATGCTAGCAAACTATGGTTATAAAACCATGTCTAGAGAACTGTGACAAAATCATGATCTCAAACCTCAGGATGGGATGCATCTTAAGCTTCAAGGAGAGGGGGAGTCAACCCAGTCTGCAGGGATGCCTTAATTTCAGTAGTTCAACTTTGTTAGTGCTATTCCTTTAGTCCAACACAGACATCAATAGGATGAGCACCATTAAGTTTTATCCTTGTCAGGATGGAGCAGTAAATGCAAAAACTGCCTCCTCTGATTCTAAGGGGAGGGCATCCTATCAAGGAGAGGGGACCGAGGAGTGCAGGCCCCCAGTGGTGACCACCATGAGGTGGCACGAGAGGCATCAGATGGACCTCACAGGAACAGGAGTCTGCCAGATTCCTACTTTTCCAAAACCAGTAAAGGAAATTGACTCCAAAAGAGAATATGACTGATAAAAAATAGTCCTTCGAGTAAATAAAGTAGCAATGAAGGCTTTCTCCATTCCAAACATACTCAGCTGTTTCAACCATTCCCAATACACATCAATTTCTAGACCCTTCACTCCTGGTACCTCTCCCTGAGTGCAGTGTGAGGTGTTTCTCCTCCCTAACTCCTGAATGGACACAGCATAGCCCCTGCTAACACACTGTCCTGTTGCTCAATGTTTACTTGTCTCTCTTGCCCTCCAGTTCTTTCTCATTTGTAGATCACTGATATCTTCAAGAATGGAGTGAAAATTAGGGAGACCTCTACAGAGAAAAAAAAAAAAAATTTCACATACAGCTACAGGAGATAAGCAGACTTCCTGCTGTCTACCTGTGGACTCTAAATTAAAAACCATACTCTGAACTGTAGCTTTCTTTCAGGGATTTTTTTTTTTCTTCTAATCCCACCACCTGTGACTACAGGCAGGGCAGTTGCATGGTTAGGCAAAATGGATGAATTCATTAATTAATGAGTTAAATAATGAATTATGGTGAGGCCAGACCAGTGCATCATAGGTTGAAAATGCAGTCTAAGCCTTGTTTTGACAGTATTATCACACTGTCTCATCCCAAGGTTTGTTTTTATTGTGATAAAAATATATATAATAAAATGTACCATTTTAATCATTTTAAGTATACAATTCAATGGCGTTGAATACATTTACAATGTTACGCAACACCACAACCTGTAGAACTTGTTCAGCATCCCAAACTGACTCTCTGTGCCCATTAAGCAATAAATCCCTATCCATCACCTCCCACCAGCCCTTGGCAACCACCATTTTACTTTCTGTCTCTTATGACATTCACTGCTCTAAGTACAGCACATAAGAGTAGTCATACAGTATTTGTTCTGTGTCTGGCTTATTTCACTTAGCATAATTTCCTCAAGGTTCATCCATATAATGGCACGTATTTGAATCTCATAGTGAGTAGTATTTTACTATGGGTACACTCCACATTTTGTTTATCCATTCATCTGTTGATATCCACATACGGATTGTTTGAACCTTTCAGATATATTGTGTGAATAATGCTATGAACATGGATACACAAATATCTCTTTAAGTCCCTACTTTCAGTTCTTTTGGGTATATATATCCAGAGGTGGAACTGCTGGACCATATAGTAATTCTAGATTTAATTCTTTTTAAGACTCACCATACACTGTTTTCCACAGAGGTGGCACATCCCTGCCAAGAATGCAGAAAGGTGCCAATTTCTCCATATCCTTACCAATGATTTTCTGGGTTGTCTTTTTCATAGCAATCCTAATGAGTATGAAGTGGTGTCTCATGCTTTCAATTTGCATATTTTAATTAGTGTGTGTTGAGCACCTTTTCATGTACTTATTGGTCATTCATATATCTTCTTGGGGAAAATATCTATTCAGGTCCTTTGCTCATTTCTGAATTGGGTTTTTTTTTCTGTTGTTGAGTTTTAGGGTTTCCTTATGCATGCCAAATATTAATCCCTTACCAGATCAATGATATGCAAATGTTTCTCACATTCTGTATGATGCCTTTTCACTTTGTTGACAGTGTCCTTTGATACATAAAGTTCTTGATTTTGATAAAGTCCAATTTATTTATTTTTTCTTTTGTCAGTAGTAAAACACTAGTGTCATATCCAAGAAATCATTCCCAAATCCTGTGCCATGAAGTTTTTTCTCTATGTTTTCACCTAGGAATTTTATAAGTTTAGATTTTACATTTAGGTATTTGATCCATTTTTGTAATATAGTATAGAGTGAGAATCAAAATTAATTCATTTGTATGTGGATATTCAGTTTCCGAATATCATTTGTTGAAAAGACTATCCTTTCTCCATTGAATGGTCACTCTTGTCAAAAATCAATTGACCATGTATGCAAAGGTTTATTTCTGGGCACTCTATTCTATTCCATTGGCCTATATATCTGTCTTTATGCTAGAATCACACTGGCTGTTTTTTGGAGTTTTGTTTTTGTTTTTGTTTTTGTCTTTTGTTTTGGAGATAAAGTCTCATTCTGTCACCCAAGCTGGAGTACAGTGGCTTGATCTTGACTCACTGGGTTCACTGTGACCTCCGCCTTCTGGGTTCAAGCAATCCTCCCACCTCAGCATCTCGAGTAGCTGGGATTACAGGCAAGTGCCATCACGCCCAGCTAATTTTTGTATTTTTGGTAGAGACAGGGTTTTACCATGCTGGCCAGGTTAATCTCAAACTCCTGGCCTCAAGCAATCCACCCAACTTGGCCTCCCAAAGTGCTGGGATTATAGGTGTGAGCCACCGCACCTGGCCAGAACAACTGTTTTGATTACTGAAACTTTACAGTAAGTTTTGAAATCAGGAAGTCAGTGTCCTCCAACTTTGTTCTTTTTCAGTACTGTTTCCAATATTTGGGACCCTTAATATTGCTCAAGAATTTTAGGATGAATTTTTGCATTTTGGCAAAAAAATCATTGGAACTTTGATAGGAATTGCATTGATTCTGTGGATTGCTTTGAGTAGAACTGACATCTTAACAATATTAAGTCTTCCTATCATTGAACTTGGGATGTCTTTCCATTTTTTTATACTTTCTTTAATTTCATTCAGCAATGCTTTGTAGTTTTCCACGTACAATTATTTAGCTTCCTGTTTTCTAAATTCCCACTTCAGATTTTTCGTTCTCACTATAGAGAAATGCAACTGCTTTTTGCATGTTGACTTTGTATCCGGCTGCTGAATTCATCTATTAGTTCTAACAGTTTGTTTTGGTTTATCTTTGTTTGTTCTTGTGGGGATGGTGGAGAGTTGGTGTAGAATTGTTAGAATTTTCTAAATACAGGATTGTGTCATCTGCAAACAGAAATAATTTTACTTATTCCTTTCTAATTTGTATGCCTCTTATTTCTTTTTCTTGCCTAATTGCTTCAGCTATAATTTCCAATATTGTGTTGAACACAAGTAACAAAAGCAGGCATCCTTGTCTTATTTCTGATCTTAGGGGAATTGCTTTTAGTCTAAGTATAGTATAGCTATTGAGTATAGCCACAGCTGTGGATTTCTCATATAAGAGCTTTATTATATTGAGGTAGTTTCTATTCCTGGTTTGCTGGGGGTTCTTATTATGAAAAGGTATTGGATTTTCTCAAATACTTTTTCTGCATCAATTGAGATGATCATGGATTTTCCCTTTATTATTTTAATGTGGTATATTGCATTGATTTTTATATGTAGAACCATCCTTGTATTCCAAGAATCAATCTAATTTGGTCATGATGTATAATCCTTTAAATATGTTGCTGAATCCAGTTTCCTAATTTTTTTTGAAGATTTTTGTATTGGTATTCACAAAGGATATTGGTCTACGATTTTCTTGTACTGTCTTTGTCTGACTGGTGTCAATATAGTGCTGGCCTCATAGAATGAGTCATTAAGTGTTCCCTTCTCTTCATTTTTTTAGAAGCATTTGATAAATATTGGTGCTAGTTCTTTAAGTGGTAGAACTCATCAATTAAGAGATCTGTATTCATCCATTTGTGCTGCTATAGCAAAATATCTGAAACTGGGTCATTTATACAGAAGATAAATTTATTTCTCACAGTTCTGGAGACTAGGAAGTTCAAAATCAAGATGCCAGTAAGTCTGGTGTCTGGTGAGGGTCCAGTCTCTGTTTCCAAGATGGTGCTTTGAATGCTGCATCCTCAAGAAGGGAGGAAACTTGTGTGTCTTTATATGACAGATGGCAAAAGAGCCAAAAGAGATTAACCCCCTCCATCAAGGCCCTTTATAATAGCATTAATCTATTCATGAGGGCAGAGCCATCATGACTGAAACACATCACACAAGGCCCCACCTCCCAACACTGTTGCACTGGGAATTAAGTTTCCAATACATGAATTTGGGGGGGATACATTTACATCATAACAACATCTGATCCTGGACTTTTATTTGTTGGAAGATTTTTGATTACTGATTACTGACTCAATCTTCTTGCTAGTTATAGGTCTACTCAAATGTTCTGTTTATTAGTGATTCAGTCTTAGTAAGTTTTGTGTATCTAGAAACTTGTCTGTTTCACTTAGGTTACCGAATTTGTTGGCATACAATTGTTTATAGTACTCCCAAATAATCCTTTTTATTTCTGTAAATCAGTTGTAATGTCCTCTTTCATTTCTAGTTTTGGTTATTTAAGTGTTCTTTTTTTCTTAGTCAGTATAGCTGAAGGTTTATCAATTTTCTTGATCTTTTTGAGAGCTTACTTTTTGTTTCATTAATTTTCTTTATTGTTTTTCTATTCTTTGCTTTATTTATCTCTGTTCTAATCTTTCTTATTTCCCTAGTTATGCTAGTTTTAAACTTAGTTTGTGGACAGGGTCACCCTGAGGGTGCGACTCCGCCGCGATGGTGACCCGGTTCCTGGGCCCGCGCTAGGGCAGCTGGTCAAGAACTGGATCCCGACGGTCTACACGTGGGGCGCCGTGGGCACCGTGGGGCTGGTGTGGGCCACCGATTGGCGGCTGATCCTGGACTGGGTACCTTACATCAATGGCAAGTTTAAGAAGGATGATTAATTACACTGGCCCTTCGCACACCCCTCTGGTGCCTGGTGGTGCCAGCTCCTCCCGCCTCAGCCCCTGCTGCATGTGGAGCAGCCCAAGCCTCAGGATGGACATGAGGAAATCCACAGCTCAACTTCAGACTTCTTACGTTTCTGAAAACAGCTTGGATCTTTTAATTCACGTTGCATTAAACCTCCCTGAAACCTGAAAAAAAAAAAAAAAAAAAAAAACTTAGTTTGTTCTTCTTTTTCTAGTTCCTTAAGGTATAAATGTAAGTTATTAATTTGATCATTTTTTAAAATTCTTTTTTCTTTGTCTTTGATGGATTGGGTTGATTTGAAAGCCTTGTCTTTGAGATCTGTAGTTCTTTCTTCTGCTTGTTTGATTCTATTGCTGAAACTTTCCAGTGTATTTTGTATTTCTCTAAGTGTGTCCTTGATTTCCAGACGTTATGATTGTTTTTATTTATGCTATCTATTTCACTGAAGATTTTTCCTTTCATATCCTGTATCATGTCTTTTATTTCTTTAAGTTGGAGATCACCTTTCTCTGGTGCCTCCTGGATTAGCTTGATAATCAACTTTCTGAATTCATTTTCTGACAATTCAGAGATTTCGTCTTGGTTCGGATCCATTGCTGGTGAGCTGATGTGACCTCTTGAGGGTACTAAAGAACCTTTTTTTATCATATTACCAGAATTGTTTTTCTGTTCCTTCTCATTTGGACAGACTATGTCAGAGGTAAGATCTGGGACACAAGGACTACTGTTCAGATCCTCTTGTCCCACAGGGTGCTCCCTTAATGTGTTCTCCCCCTTTCTCTAGGGATAGGGCTTCCTGAGAGTCAGACTGCAGTGATTGTTTTTGCTCTTCTGGGTCTAGCCAGCCAGCAGAACTACTGGGCTCCAGGCTAGTACTGGGGAGTGTCTGCAAAGAGTCCTGTGATGTGATTTGTCTTCAGATCTCTCAGTCGTGGATACCAGCATCTGCTCCATTGGAGGTAGCAGGGGAGTGAATTGGACTCTGTCAGAGTTCTTGCTTGTAGTTTTGTTTAGTGTGCTGGTTTTCTCAAATGCTGGTTATGCTAGCAGTAAAGCTGTCACATGGACAGACTCATACCCTCTGGATGGTCAGGATGTTACAGGCATTCTAAACACAGAACATACAATTGTTCTATGTGCACTTGAGAAAAAATTTATACTTTGCTGTTGTTGGGTGGAATTACCTGTATATGTCTGTTAGGTCTAATTGGTTTATAGTCCTGTTCAAGTCTATGTCCTTATTTGCCTTATGTCTTATGGTTCCGTTTACAATCAAAAGTAGAGTATGAAAGTCTGTAACCATTATTGTAAATTTGTTTACTATTCCCTTCAGTTTTGCTCTGTAGGGCTCTGATGTTGGCATAAAAATGTTTAGAATTGGCTGGGCACGGTGGCTCAAGCCTGTAATCCCAGCACTTTGGGAGGCCGAGACGGGTGGATCACGAGGTCAGGAGATCGAGACCATCCTGGCTAACACAGTGAAACCCCGTCTCTACTAAAAAATACAAAAATCTAGCCGGGCGAGGTGGTGGGCGCCTGTAGTCCCAGCTACTCGGGAGGCTGAGGCAGGAGAATGGCGTAAACCCGGAAGGCAGAGCTTGCAGTGAGCTGAGATCCGGCCACTGCACTCCCGCCCGGGCGACAGAGCGAGACTCGGTCTCAAAAAAAAAACAAAAAAACAAAACATGTTTAGAATTTTATATCTTCTTGATAATTGAGTCTCTTATCAATACTAATGTCCTTCTTTGTCCCTTTTAACAGTTTTTTACTTAGAGTTTATTTGATCTCCTATTAGTATAACTACCCAGTTTCTTGTTGCTTTCAATTTACATGGAATATCTTCTTCCACTCTTTCACTTTCACTTTCAACCTGTTGTGTCTTTAGATCTAAAATGAGTCTTATGTACATAACATGTGATTGGATCATGTTTCTAAATCTAGTCTGCTGATCTCCGCCTTTTGATTAGAGACTTTAATTCATTTAAAGTGATTATTTTTTTAAAAAGGAAGACTAATTCTGCCATTTTCCTGTTTGTTTTCTATATCTTATACCATATTTTGGCTCCCATTTCCTTCATTACTGCTTTCTTTTGTGTTTAGTTGTTTTGTTTTGTTTTGTTTTTGTGGTTACTATGTTTTGGTTTGTTTTGTGGTTACTATGCAGATTACGTTAACATTATGACAATCAAATCTGAATTGACATCAACTTAACTTCAATCATGTATGCAAACTCTACTTCCATACATTTCTATCTCCCACTTGATGTTATTGATGTCACTTATTACATCTTTATACATTGTGTGCCAAAAAACACAGATTGTTAACTATTTTTATGGATTTATCTTTTAAATCCTATAGACAATAAAAGGTGGAGCTACAAATGAAAATTATAATAATACTGGCTTTTATATTTTCTTTTGCATTTACCTTTAATGGAAATCTTTATATCTTTATATGACTATTAGTTACTGTCTAGCATCTTTTCATTGCAACCTGGGAGATTTCCTTTAGCATTTTGGGCTTGGTGGTGGGGGGCAAGTCTGGTAGTAATAAATTTCTTTTGTTTGACTTCCCATTTCTGTTAATAAATTTCCCATTTCTGGAAATGTCTTAATTTCACCTTCATTTTTTGAAGGACAGTTTCATGAGATATAGAATCCTTGCTTGACAGTTTTACTTTCAGCACTTTAATATATCATTCCACTGCCTTCGGGATGCCGGCATTCTGCTAAGCAACAGACTGATAATCTTACTGAGGATACCTTACATGTAATAAGTTGCTTTTCTTTTACAGCTTTTAAGATTCTCTCTTTGTCTTCAGCTTTTGATAGTTTGGTTATAAGGTGTTTACACGTGGGTCTCTGAGTTATTCTACTTGGATTTTGTTGAGCTTCTTTTATTTTTATACTCATGGCTTTCCTTTTCAGCCATTATTTCTTCAAATAATCTTTCTGCACCATTCTCATGTCTCCTACTCGAATTCCCATAATGCATATGTTGGTTGGCTTTATAGTTTCCCACAAATCTCTTCAGTTCTCTTTGCTTTTCTTTACTATTTTTTCTGTTTCTCAGACCCAATAATTTTAACTGTCTTATCTTCAAGTTTACTGATTCTTTCTTCCACCTGATTAAATCTGCTACTGAACCCTTCTGGTAAACTTTTCATTCTAGTTATTGTACTTTTCACCTCCAGTATTTCTGCTTGGTCCTTTTTATAATTTCTATCTCTTTGTTGATATTCTTATTTTGTTGACATTTAGTATTCTTGATTTCCTTTAGTTCTTTGTTTGTCTATGTTTTCTTTTAGATTTTTTTTTTTTTTTTTAAACAGAGCAAGACTCTGTCCCTAAACTGGAGTGCAGTGGTGCGATCTGGGCTCACTGCAATCTCTCCCTGGTTTAAGCGATTGCCCTGCCTCAGCCTCCTGAGTAGCTGGAACTACAGGCATGTACCACCATGCCCAGCTAATTTTTGTATTTTTAGTAGAAACGGGGTTTCACCATGTTGGCCAGGATGGTCTTGATCTCTTGACCTCATGATTCACCCACCTCAGCCTCCCAAAGTGCTGGGATTACAGGCATGAGTCACTGTGCCCAGCCTCTGTTAGGTCTTTGAGTATGTTTAGGACAGTTGTTTTAAAGTCTTTGTCTAGTAAGTAAAATGTTTTCGATTCCTCAGGGACAGTTTCTGTCCACTTATTTTGTTCCTTTGATGTGCCATATTTTCCTGTTTCTTTGCATGCTTTGTGATTTTTTATCTTGAAAATTGGGCTTTTAAGTATTATAGTGTGGATTATAGTGTGAGATCTTTGAAAATCAGATTGTCCTCCTTCTCTAGGGGTTGTTAATTTGTTGGTTGGTTGGTTGATTGTTGAAGGCTATAATCGTCCATTAGTTTTGAGACTTGCCTAAACTATTTTTGCAAAGACTAGTCTTTTTCACATGTGATCACTGATGTTTCTGTCCTTCTAGCTTGTGTTCAACTAATGTTTTGGCAGAGATTTCCCTGAATACCAAGATGTCTCCCCACCTTTGCAGGTTGGCTCTGTGCTGAGGAACCTTCAACACTTATTTAGGCTTTCTCTCAGCCTAGGAATCAGCACAAGGCAAAAGCTTAATGTCTTCTCAGACATTAAAAGCTTTTCTGAGTATGTGCCTTGCCTGGATGTGTGTGTCTTGCTAAATTCTGCCATACACAGGACTGCTTTTGAATGCCTTAATTTCCAGTCTAGTCCCAGCTTCTCCCTCAGGCTTTAAATTGCCTGCTGTATGTCTGCCTCCATAATCTCTTGCCCCAAGAATCGGTGGATCAGTAGTTGCCTTACAGTGGTTATGAGCAGTGTCCACAGCTTTTTCGACCTGACTTCTGAGTTAGGAAAAACAGAGATGAATGCTTTATGTTAGTCCTCCAGTTATTTCCCCAGGTAGTTGGGAACAGACATACACAATAATTTACCAATAAAGTCTGCTCTGCTCCCTCCAGTTTAAAGGACAAAACTGGGAACTGGCCTGCTGCTGTTTTAAGACCAAGACTGCTACCACACCAGGGAAAGAGTGAGGCAAGAATGAGAAAAACATCACAAAACTCTCTGACCATTTTGAAGATGGCTTTTTCTTGATTGGGCATCTGTTTGGTTGACATAAATCTTTGACTCTTTTCCAAAGCTCTGACAAAGTTAGCTGAAGCAGTTTTGGCTTTTAATGGTTTCTGCAGGGGAATGAGCAGTTGGAGCTTCCTAGTCTATCACTTTGCTAACATCACTCCACCCCCAGTTCTTTTATGTTATTTCACTGTTTTTATTAGCAATTTTGGAACTTCTTCTAATGTAATGGTCTTTTGAACCTAAGTGCAGAAATCTACAAATTAACTCATATTAGTTAGCCTATTGGATTTTCCTCACTGTAGCTTTCGGATGATCTCATCCAACATGTTCTATATCTCCACCAGTTTCCTCTCAGCTACATCCAGTAAGCAAACCTTCCACTGTTCTCTAATTCTCTAAGTTTTAAAAGAATAGCATAATCAAGTGTTATGTCAGTCTTCTCTGTCCTGTCTTCTTAATGTTCTTACTAACATCTATTCCATAATCAAAACCCTGCATCATAGCTATTTTTGTTTTTAATGAATCATAAACTAAGGTTCCCAGCTAGGAAGCCTCCTCTGAGGGCACAGCCAACAGACGTCTAGCAGCCTTCCAGATACCAGGATCACTAAGAGTCAAAGAAGATCGTTATTGATGGCTTTTAAGTATCACAGGTTCATTCATTCCTCCAAATTTAATTACAAGAAAGAATTTGTCTCCCACTTGAACTTTTTTAGGTAAAATTTTACTTGTATGGTGAAAACCAGGGAATGGCTTATTAGAAAGAGCAAAGGCTTTGAAATCAAGCAGTATTCAAATATTGATGTTAGCACTTACTAATTAAGCAAGTTACTTAATCTGTAGAACTCCATTTTCTCATCTGAAAAAAAAAAAATGGAGAAAACAGCCATTTCCTTGCAGGGATACTGTGAAAATTAAATAAGATAACACACACAAAGTCCTAATACCAAATAAAAAGTTCCCTTTACTGGACAAAAAAAAGAACATAACCTAAATTATGAAACTTTTTCCCAAAGCTATTAATTTTAGCAATTTAATTAAAGTATTACATGGATGCCAAGCTGGTAGGTTCATCTGCTTTCCCATTTCCATACTCTGTAACATCATATAAATGTGATGGGGCCAAATCAGACAGGTCTGGGGGCAAAATGTCTAGGGTATTTTTGGAAGACAGATGGGAGATCCCACCTGGGAGATACGTGCATGAAAGTTCAAGAAGCTTCCAAAGAAAGATGTCTTTGTAAGGGAAGAGACAGTCAAGGGCCACAGATATAGCCAATCCAGAGAGTACAAGTCAAAGCCTAAGGGTTTCTTTGGGCACAGCACAATGGGATATGCTGCTCCACCCAGCTTCCCGGACTCGTGCCTGAATCCTATGGAGAGAGACATGCAATAAACAGCAAGTAAAAATAAAACCATGGCACCTGATTCCCTCAGGACATGGAGAGCACAAGTCTGTCTCTTTTATACTCGAGATAACAATAATGTAATTAAGCGAGAGTCAATGAAAGAAATTCCTGTAGAATCCACAGCGTAGGACCTAGACTAGGCAAGAGGGGTCGCTGCACTGGAGCCCCCCGCCCCACTCATCGCAAACAAGCCAAAAAAGTATGCCATCCCGGAAGACACTTCTTTCATCTGAGGTCTGGTACCACACTGGCATAGGCTGACTCAGCGTTAGGACACAGCAACCTGGTCCCAGGCACCAGAATGCATTCCTGCCCAACGCCCTCAACACAAAAGGTGGCTGTGTCCAAACACTATAAAAGTTTGCGTGTTGTACCACCACTAACCGACAAAGCTGGAGCCAACACTGCTTGTGCATGCAGGGAGGAATCGATAGGAGAATGCATGGATGTGAGAAAGGACCAAAACGCACACACATACTTTGAAAAGTTAATTTACCTTTACAATCTTTCCTCAGCATAAATGCAACAAATTCTTGCATAACCACGTATCAGTTCTCAGCAGCACTCCATATTGTCAAGAGTTCATTTGCTTGCTTTTCTTGATTTGCCGATTCCTGGTTCCTGAGGGAGCCACATATCAATGCAGTATTCACCACAATTGCTGAGAAACCACATGGTGACTGAGAAATATTTTGTAACATTAAACAATTTCTATTACTCTTAAATCTATATATGTTGATCTAGCATCAAATGTAGAAAACATAATATCAATTATTTACATTGGCATCTATATAAATATTAAATGCTAGAACTGTAAATTGTTTTATGTTTACAAAAAAATAAAAATTATATGAAATATATAGTCATGCACCACATAACATTTTGGCCAACAATGTACTGGTCCCATACTATTATAATAGCATATTTGTACTGTTCCTTTTCTATGTTTAGATACACAAACACTTACCAACATGTGACAAATTGCCCACGTTACAATTGCCTATGGTATTCATTACAGTCACATACTGTGCTGGAGCCTAGGTGTGTAGTAGACTACACTGCCCAGGTCTGTGGAAGTGCACTCTGTGATGTTCACACTATGACGAAATCACCTAACAACACTTTCCTCAGTATATAGCCCGGTCATTAAGCAACACACACCTGTAACTAGATTTTTTAAAAAACAAATTTAAATTTTCAGCTTTATTTAAATACTTTTCTTTCTTTCTTTCTTTCTTTCTTTCTTTCTTTCTTTTTTTTTTTTTTTTTTTTTTTTTTTTTTTTTCACTCATTGCCCAGGCTGGAAGTCAGTGGTGCAATCTTGGCTCACTGCAGTCTCCACCTCCCAAGTAGCTGGGATTACAGGTATGCACCATCACACCCGGCTAATTTTTGTATTTTTAGTAGAGACAGGGTTTTACCATGTTGGCCAGGCTGGTCTCAAACTCCTGACCTCAGGTGATCCACCCACCTCGACCTCCCAAAGTGCTGGGATTACAGGCATGAGCCACTGCGCCCAGCCTATTTAAATAATTTTCATTTAAAAGTGAATATTCATTTTTGACATTTGTGTTTTTCACTTTAATTTTAATTTTTAGTATTTTAAAAGATAACTTTTCAAAAATATATGGAAATAATGTTAGCTTTAAAACTGTATACTTATTTTAATGTATACTTTTATAAATATATTTCCATTTTAATCATTTAGATTATTACTGTCAACTGAACACAAATTATGTAAATATCTTTATTACACCCATATAATTAGTGATGTAGCTGAAATGAATGCAAGAAAAATAAATTTTATCTGATAAATATACCCGAGTTGTGTATATTTTATTTTATTATCCATCCAAGCATCTATTACACACGCGTGAAGTAATAAATTCATCCTTGATATTTTGCTTTCAGTCATATAAAATCATGGTTTTACACATATTTTTGTCGCAAAGACATTTATCAAGATAGAAAGATTTATTATGTACATTTCTTAACCATTTGTTAGTTTGATTTGTAACTTTAAATATCACACAGATGGTACGTGGACCACGCGTGTTAGGGGAGGCCTGGATGATGGTCCCAGAGACCCCCAACCTCAGCACATTGGGGTTCACACAGCTCTGGTAGCCCGGGGAGAAGTCACCCACAAACCCAGAGCAGAAAACCAGGAAATGACAGACATCAGGTGGTTCAAAGAGTCAGTCCCCAAGGACACGTGAGACAGCCTCTAGAGACTCCCAGAAACAGCTGGGAGACATTTAAGGACGAACTAGAATTCCTAAATTATGTGTGGAGACATACCATGAACAATATTGAGCTTCTCTCTTTGTGGCCTTGTTCCTACCCAAAGACCATGCAGTCTGAAAAAAAAAAAAAAAAAAACTTGGATTGCATAAAGAAACAGAAAAGTCCCCCATCTGAAACTTCCAAAATAATATGTTTTGCAAACATTTAAACATATCTTAATTCTGCTGTAATAAGCAACTTAGTTTTTAGATAACCACAAAGTGAAACCCATTAGAAAACCAACTTAGCTGAGCTACACAAACTACAAGAAACGAAGCTGTAAGAATAAACCATGAAAAGCAAGAGATGACTAAAGTTTTTGGGATCTTTGCAGCAAAAATAACCAAATATATGGTATTTACATAAGTGAATTACCTGCACATCTTCTCCATCTACAGGTAATCAGTCGTTTCAAATACAAAGCAAACCCAGAATGAACTCCTGGGAATTATTTATGTAAGACTCAATAGCTGATGGGGTAAAAATGACAGTTTACAGGAAGCCCAAATAAAACTCAATACCATCCAAAGCAAGACATCCTGTGGGTAGCGGGTAGGCAAACATTCCCACCACAAGAACTCTGGCTTCAATGGCTGCTACAAGACAAGCGTAAGCCCAGAGCTGAAGGCAAGCACAGGACCCCCCTGTGCCCATGCAGCTCACGATTTTTAAGAGCCCACAGCATCTGGAGGGCGAGCAAGCACCTATATCATTAATCACAGAACACGCAGTCCCTCTTTGTGCCATGTGCATGCCTATTAGTCTGAACTGTTTGGGAAGCCAGTGCTCTAGACGAACTAGACTGACCATGGAATATTCTGTTCAGGACAAAATGCCACCTAGGAATCGACTCTCTGATTAAGACCTAACTGTGCTGAAAGTGCTCTAAAACGGTCAATAGACAAGCTCGATAATACACACAGCTTGGCTTTCTCAGATATCTGATTCCTACAGAGATGAATCCCCATGAGCATTCCCTGCTGGGCCTTTTCTGCTCATGCGTTTTCATTCCCTCTAGGGTCTAAGAAACATGGGCAACTGCAAATTATTAGGTGATTGTAATTCTATGGGAAATAATTTTGTCTAACATTGGAGGATTACTGCTCCCAGTGAATTCAGGAAGTTGCCTCTTTATTACATCTCTGACTTCAGAACTCAGAGTGATTTTTAAATGATATCTTCGAAGCTAAGCAACCATAGAAACCACTCATGGAGCATTTTCATAGGGAAGTAGCTCAAATCTTAAGGTTAAAAGGATATCAAATTTATATGCAAAACTATGTAACCAGAAAGAAGGGAGAGAGGGAGGAGGGAGGAGGGAGGAGAGGAGGGGACAGTGCTAGGGACTTAAGGAGGAAGGATTATGATGTACAATGTGGGATAAAGCAAATACTTCACAAGAATAAAAATTCCATTAAAATGGCATATAAAGTTACAGATGGCAGAATCTGGCAGGTTTGGGGTTTTTTTAAAGGCATTCTGAATAATAATGACTTGAAAAGGATGGAGACACAGGGTTAAAGTACATTAAAATGGAGTCCAGGCCTGAACAATCCCTGAACAGACAAAGTCAATCAGGTCTCATGAGTGACCCCAACCTGGCTTCGTTTGCAAACATAAGCAAAACTTGAGCTGTTTCTTATAAATGGATGTCCCCTCCCGCCTGCGTGGCTGCTCCCAAGTCAGCGGGAACGCGCGGGAGCTGCGGGAGGTGCACTTCCCAGGGAGCAAAGCTACGACGACGGCGACAACCCTGGCAGCTCCTCGCTGCAGCCGAAGGCTGACCGGGCCCCTGACTTTCGCTGGCGGGCAGCCAGTCACAGTCCCGCGCCATATTTTCAGCCACTGGATTTCTGTCTAATAAAAATAGAATTGGCGCCAAACCAATCGCTTAAACGTTACAGAGATTGTCCAGCATTTTGTTTAAAGTTTTCCTAGTCCGTTTTCTTAAAGAAGTATGCACTTTAGCCATTGACTTGGGTCTACCTTTTATGACTTTTTCGTATATTATACTTTTAATCACTGCATTGCTAAGTGGGAATTATTGTCTTTGGAGGGTGAATGCAGGGTTGAGATAACTTCTCGAAGCTGGCTGTGAAAATTCACGTGCTATGCAACTGAAAAGGAATTATTACTTTACCTGGAATCCTGACACTCTCAGCCCTCAGTTTGAACTCTGTTAGTTGCATATTTATGTGCCATTTACAGTAAATCCTCCGGGTTTGATCACCCAATATTCCAAATTTTGAACACCCACTGCATGCCCTCTCAGCCCACAGGAATTTCAAATGCCTTCTGTCTTTTGGTGCTGCCTTAATTAAAAAGAAAGGAAAAGAAAACTGGCCTAGCTTTGAGGTAACCATAAATATACAAGGCATTTCTTAAAGGGATTAAAGGATGAGGATCAGTGAAGAAAAGCTTTTCCCTTATATGTTCTGGAACTGGAAGGCAGAGAGAAGTCTGGGAATCAGAGAAGGGCACTGAGATTCAAGACCCCCCAAGCCCAACGCAAGGCCGCCCTCCTTCTCATCTGCAGAACAAGGTCCCCCTGAGGAAGGCCACTGCCCTGCTTGCTGCTCAGCTCGGAGACTCTTCTGTTTGCCTGAAATCCCACACAGGGGTAATCAGAGGATTCTAGAATTTCCCAACCCAACTCCTTGGCTTCCAAGGTGGGGAAACTGAGGACAGCAAGTGGAGAAGGTGCCCTGGGACAGGGCTGAGTGGGTGTGCTCCCCTAAGGTGCTCCCCTCCCATACAGTCTCCTCCCTGCCTTGTATTCTTCTGCCCCTAGGCGAGTTCATTTTCTATGACAAGTGAGAGAAGTCTCTCTGAGATGGAGGAGGGAGACTGATGATGAATTGAGACAGTCTTGATATACCAGCTTAGCTCATCCTGGGCACACTTTAAAGGCCCCTGCTTTCTACACTGCATACACTGGTGTTCAACCCCAGGCCAGGGAGGCCCAGGCTTGGGATGCCTTCCTTGGGAGTGTGGCTGTCTCTTGCCCATTCTATTAGTTGACCTTGGTTTTATTCTCCTTCAAAGGGCTGGTCAAGGTTTTTTGTCACAACACATTTTCAAGGTCCCTCACAACATTGTTCTTCAAACAGTTTTCTAAAAGATCCAGAACCCTACCACTGAGAATTGCAACTTCCTAGAAAACTCCTAACATCCTGCTAAACTTTCATGGTAATTGCTAGCAGGTTATAGTCTCTAGCCATCTTCAAGTAATTTCATACACACACACACACACACACAGAGCCCTCAAACATACCCAGATGTACAACTACTTCTGCATTCACATGCAATAGGAGAGTCCCTGGCCAAAGTGAGAAAACTGAGTTATCTGGCTGCAGCCTCAGCTGCTCTGTGGGAATTCTCTCATGCATCTGTATCTCTAACGGAATTGTAAGAGCCTCTCGGGGTGTTGTACGTGGATTCCAAGAGCCAGTGGATTTGACTAAGGAGCCGCAGCTTGCTTACTTAGGTTTTCAGCTTTTCTTACTGTGTTGCAATGACCTGCTGCTGATGTCAGAAGGTGTCCCTATGCTAGGGTTTCAATATTTATGCACATGACATGTCTGTCCCCTCCCGCGGCCATCTACTCTGCCTCCCTTCCCATGTCCCAGCACAGCCCAGGGCTCTGCACAGGCCTTGCTCTCTCTGCTTTGCACATTTGCTTGGGCAATGTCCTCCTTCACCACCTCTTCCAGCCACTCTCCACCCAGTCTTCAATGTTCATCTCAAGTAAAAACTCTTCCATAAAACTTTCTTGATTCCCTTACCAGATTGTATTTTTCCCTCTTATAAATCTCAAAAATGCTTTCTCTCTCCTCTTAGGTATATTCATAGCCCGCACTGTATTGCAATATGTATGTATTTGCCTCTAGAGACTATGAACTCTTTGAGGGCAAAGACTATATGTTACTCACCTCTGAATCCCAAAATGCCTCTAACTCAATTTTTTATACAGTGAAAGTAATCATTAAGTGTTAATGATTGATTAACAAGTAATCATTAATTGCCCTTCATCTCTGAACTGAAAAATTTGCAGACCATACAGTAGGCCTTTTCAAAAATGTTCAGTTGCATGTTTAGGGTTTTAGGATTGCCAATTGCAGTTAAAAGGGTTGTCAATCATTAGGATTTCTAGAAAACTGTCAGCTATAGTAACATAAACAGTCTTTTTCCTTATTTGCAGGAGATATGTTTGAAGACCCAGAGTAGATGCCTGAAACGTGAGATAGTACCAAACCCAATGTCCCAGACCTCCTATGTTTTCTCTTTCTTTTCTTTCCTTTTTTTTTTTTAATCAAAGCCCACATCAAACTCCCAGGCTCAAGCAATCCTCCTTCCTCAGCCTACCGAGTAGTTGGGACTACAGGTGCGTGCCACCATGCCCAGTTTATTTTTATAATTTTTGTATCAATGGGGTCTCCCCATGTTGTCCAGGCTTGTCTTGACCTCCTGAGCCAAGTGATCCTCCCACCTCGGCCTCCCAAAGTGCTGGGATTACAGGCATGAACCACTGTGCCTGGTTATTTTTTCTTTTATATACATACATATATATGACAAAGTTTGAGGTGCAACACTAAATCTAACACAGTTTTTTTTCCGTCTTCACAATTTCACAGATAGAAGATTAGTTCTGTGAACCGTGAAAATTTGAGACAGGTCTCAGTTAATTTAGAAAGTTTATTTTGCCAAGGTTGAGGATGCATGCTGTGACACAGCCTCAGGAGGTCCTGAGGACATGTGCCCAAGGTGGTCAGAGCACAGCTTGGTTTTACACATTTTAGGGATAAATGAGACATCGATTGACATATGTAAAATGAACACCAGTTTGGTCCAGAAAGGTGGGACAACTGGAAGCAAAAGCAGGACAACTCAAAGCAGGGAGGGGGCTTCCAGGTCACAGGTAGATGAGAGACAAATGGTTGCATTCTTTTGAGTTTCTGATTACTCTTTCCAAAGAAGGCAATCAGATATGCATCTATCTCAGCAGAAGGATGACTTTGAATAGGATGGAAGGCAGGTTTACACTAAGCAGTTCCCAGCTTGAATTTGCCCTTTAGCTTAGTGATTTTGGGGGCCCAAGATATTTTCCTTTCACAGTTCTTACCGTAGATCTTACCTATCTCAGCATACAATTTTTTTTCTTTTCTTATTAAGTGGAGAACTTTCACCTTTCCACTTAAAGGAAGCATTTGGCAGCTTTTTTTTTTTTTTTCTTCTTCTTTTTGGCATTTCCGAATTGCCAGCATCAACATTCTTGCACTTCAGGGCTGTTACTAAGTAAAATAAGGGTAGCACCTATAATCCCAGCACTTTGGGAGGCTGAGGTGGGCAGATCACTTGAGGCCAGGAGGTCGAGACCAGCCTGGCCAACCTGGTGAAACCTCGTCTCTACTAAAAATACAAAAATTAGCCAGGCATGGTGGCACATGCCTGTAATCCCAGCTACTCAGGAGGCTGAGGTACGAGAATGGCTTGAACCCAGGAGGCAGAGAATGCAGCGAGCCAAGATGGTACCTGTCATGCGCGTCCATGTGAAGAGACCACCAAACAGGCTTTGTGTGAGCAACATGGCTGTTTATTTCACCTGGGTGCAGGCGGGCTGAGTCGGAAAAGAGAGTCAGCAAAGGGAGATAAGGGTGGGGCCGTTTTATAGGATTTAGGTAGGTAAAGGAAAATTACAGTCAAAGGGGGGGTGTTCTCTGGTGGGCAGGAGTCAGGGGGTCACAAGGTGCTCAGTGGGGGAGCTTTTTGAGACAAGATGAGCCAGGAAAAGGAATTTCACAAGATAATATCATCGCTTAAGGCAAGGACCAGCCATTTTCACTTCTTTTGTGGTGGAATGTCATCAGTTAAGACGAGGCAGGGCATTTGCACTTCTTTTGTGATTCTTCAGTTACTTTAGGCCATCTGGGCATATATGTACAAGTCACAGGGGATGTGATGGCTTGGCTTGGGCTCAGAGGCCTCACATTCCTGCCTTATATTAATAAGAAAAATAAAACAAAATAGTGTTGAGTATTGGGGCAGCGAAAATTTGTGGGGGGGTGGTATGAAGAGAGAATGGGCGATGTTTCTCAGGGCTGCTTCAAGCGGGATTAGGGGCGGTGTGGGAACCTAGAGTGGGAGAGATAAAGCTGAAGGAAGATTTTGTGGTAAGGGGTGATATTGTGGAGTTGTTAGAAGAAACATTTGTCGTATAGAATGATTGGTGATGGCCTGGATACGGTTTTGGATGAATTGAGAAACTAAACGGAAGATACAAGGTCCAAATAAAACAAGGAGAAAAATGGGTATTAAACGATTAAGAAATGGGAGGACCCAGGACGTCCTATTAGAGAGTGCCCAAGGGGGTTCAGCGTAATTACTTGCTTGGTTGGCAAGTTTTTGGGCTCTATCCTTGAGTTTTTTTATGTTGTCATATACCAGGCCAGACTGATTTAGGTAAAAACAACACTCTTCATTTAAGAATATACAGAGTCCTCCTTTTTCAGCAGTGAGTAAGTCAAGGCCTCGGCAGTTTTGGAGGACAACTGCAACTAAAGAGTCAACTTGGGCCTGGAGGACTTATAAAGTTTGTGATATGTCTGTGATGCTAGCAGAGAAGTCATTAGACAGGCTACGGAATCATGACAGAGATTGAAATGCCTGCTATTCCAGTACCGAGAGCAATAGTGGAGGCAGAAAGTCCTAAACCGACCAGCAAGGGAATTAGTGGAATAACTCTTTTTTGCCATGTTGGTGTCACGAGGGGAACAGGGAACTCTTTGGTCCCATGTGCAGATTGAATTTTGGGAGTAAGGAAAACTAGTGTGCATGTGCCTGTCCAATTAGCAGGTAGACACACGTAGGTAGAGAGGATCCAGAGGAAGAAGAGACCTTGTGCGAGGCAAAACTGGCCAAACCGAGGAATTATGTCTGACAGGAGGGAAGAAATGACTGCGGTGGCCTTCTCAGACCCTGTGGGAAAGGCCTCTACTTATCCAGTGAAAGTGTCTACCTAGACTAAGAGGTATTTTAGTTTTCTGACATGTGAGTAAAGTCATTTGCCAGTCCTGGGCAGGGGCAAATCCTCGAGCTTGATGTGTAGGAAAGGGAGGGGGCCTGAACATTCCCTGAGGGGTAGTGGAATAGCAGATGGAACACTGAGAAGTGATCTCCTTTAGGATAGATATCCATGATGAAAAGGAAATGAGTGGTTCTAAGAGACAGATTAGCAGCTTGTAACCTACATGGAAGAGGTTATGAAATGACAACAGAATAGAATGGGCCTGTGAGGCTGGAAAGAGATAATTTCCTTGGTCTAAGAACTATTTGCCTCGTGTGGGAAGAGATTCATAGGTGGAAGTTTCAGCGGGGGGAGTAGGTGGGAGTGGCCGATGTGAAGGAGGAAAACTGCCGTGACAGAGAGAAGTTGGAACGCTAGCTGCTTTTTTAGCTAACTTATCAGCATACGCATTGTCCTGAGTGATGGGATCTGAGGCCTTTTGATGGCTGCTTTTTTAGCTACCTTATCAGCATAAGCGTTGTCTTGAGCAAAGGTTGGGGGAAGAAAATAGATTTTCAAAGTTATGAGAACTGTAGAGAGTTGAGCATAGTTTGTGATTTTTAGGGCCTCTAACAGTATTAAAGCAGTGGCAGCCACTGCGCGCAGACATGAGGGCTAGGCTAAAACAGTGAGGTTAAGTTATTCGGACAGAAACGCTACAGGACTCGGTCCTCGTTCTTGTGTAAGAAGTCCGACCGCACTAACCATGCCTAGCAAGGAAAGGAGTCGTTTTGTAGAAGGGATTGGGGTTTGGGAGATTAGCCAGACACGATCAGCTGGGAGAGTGCGTATTTATGAGAATTATGCCGAGATAGGTAACAGATGAGGAAGAAATTTGGGCTTAACTGAAGTGATGGGAGCTGTCTGTGAAGCCTTGCAGCAGTGCAGTCTAGGTAATTTGCTGAGCCTGATGGGTGTCAGGGTCAGTCCAAGTGAAAGCGAAGAGAGGCTGCGATGAAGGGTGCAAAGGAATAGTAAAGAAAGTGTGTTTGAGATCCAGAACAGAATAATGGGTTGTGGAGGGAGGTATTGAGGATAGGAGAGTATATGGGCTTGTCACCACAGGGTGGATAGGCAGGACAATTTGGTTGATAAGGCGCAGAGATCTTGAACTAACTTTTAAGGCTTGTCTGGTTTTAGGACAGGTAAAATGGGGGAATTGTAAGGGGAGTTTACAGGCTTTAAAAGGCCATGCTGTAGCAGGTGAGTGATAACAGGCTTTAATCCTTTTAAAGCATGCTGTGGGATGGGATATTGGCGTTGAGCAGGGTAAGGGTGATTAGGTTTTAATGAGATGGTGAGGGGTGCATGATCAGTCACCAAGGAGGGAGTAGAGGTATCTTATACTTGTGGGTTAAGGTGGGGAATACAAGGGGAGGATGATGCAAAGGAGGCTTTGAACTGGGGGAAAAGGTAGCAATGAGGTGTGGCTATAGCCTAGGAATAGTCAGGGAAGCAGATAATTTAGTTAAAATGTCCCGGCTTAATAAGGGAATGGGCAGGCGGGGATAACTAAAAAGGAGTGCATAAAAGAATGTTGTCTAAGTTGGCATCAGAGTTGGGGAGTTTTAAGAGGTTTGAAAGCCTGGCCATCAATACGCACAACAGTTATGGAGGCAAGGGAAATAGGCCCTTGAAAAGAAGGTAATGTGGAGTGTGCAGCCTCTGTATTGATTAAGAAGGGGACGGACTTACCCTCCACTGTAAGAGTTTCCAAAAGTGTCTGTGATGGTCCAGGAGGCTTCCAAGGAGATGTGGCAGCACACATCTTCAGCCTCTAAGCCGAGAAGGTCTGGAAAGGAGTCAATCAGAGAGCCTTGGGCCAGAGCTCCAGGGGCTCTGGGAGTGGCTGCCTGGCAAGTTGGACAGTCCGATTTCCAGTGGGGTCCCGCTCAAATGGGACACAGCTTAGGAGGAATCCCGGGCTGCCGGCATTCCTTGGCCCAGTGGCCAGCTTTCCGGCACTTGTAGCAAGCTCCTGGGGGAGGAGGTTCTGGAGGAACCCCTGGCAGCTGCGGTTCAGGCGTTTGGAGTTGTGTGCTGGAGATGTGGCTGAGGTTTGTCTCACAGTGGAGGCAAGGAATTGCAACTCAGAAATAAGTTGCTGCTTGGCTGCCTCTACTCTATTATCGTACACCTTGAAGGCGAGGTTCATTAAGTCCTGTTGTGGGGTTTGAGGGCTGGAATTTAATTTTGGGGGTTTATTTAATGTTGGGAGCAGATTGGGTAATAAAATAAAATGCATATTAAGAATAAGACTGTTATGCCCAGACCGCTTGTTCCCCGAAGAAGTCCACCAGAGTCCAGAGTCAAAGCCAAGCGGCAAGGATCTTTAATGCAAGTTCGAACTTGGTCCCTCCTTTCCACAACATACAAGAGGGCCCGGAACAATGCATGCGCTCACTTTTTATAGCTCGAGGTAAACAGGATTTGTCAGGTTACAGAGGAACAAGGCATTTATCTAGGCTACAGCATTACAATTGGTTTACATTTTAAATTATACTTTTAGCAGCTTTCTTATCAGTTCCTGCGCTTTTACAAACGGTTGTACTCAAGGCTGTGATGTGTTTGTGTCGGGCCCAGGAAGTGGAGGCATTGCTCAAGGCTGTGATGTGTTTGTGTCGGGCCCAGGAAGTGGAGGCATTGCTCAAGGCTGTGATGTGTTTGTGTTCTTTCAAGACGGCCTTCTGACCTTTCAGGGTCTAGGGCTGAAAAGCGTCTCAGGGTTGCTGCCAAACAGGTCATGAACTGGGCTAAGTTTTTATATTTGATAAAAAAGAGCCCAAATGCTAACTGACTTGGGAGAGGCAGAATAAGGAAAAAGGAATATTAACCTTGACTATGCCTTTAGCTCTAGCCACTTTTTTAAGAGGAAATTGCTGGGCAGGTGGGGGGGCGGGGGCTAGTCACAGAAGGAAACTGTAAACCAGACCGGGTGTGAGGAGGGGAGGTGATAAAAGGATTATAGGGTGGGGGAGAGGAGGCTGAGGAAAATTGGGACCTAGCTCGGCCTGGTGAGGAGGGGAGAGGTCAGATGGGTCTGTAGAAAATGAAGACTGGAAAGACTCAGCGACGCTTGGGGTTGGGACCAAGGGGACAGGTGGGAGGGAAAGAAGGAAGATTTGGGACGAGTTGCATTGGGAACAGAGACTAGGGAGGGACGAATGTGTAAAAGAATGCCTGGACATCAGGCACCTCAGACCGTTTGCCCGTTTTACGACAATTATTTAGACCTTGTAGGATGGAAAAATCTAAAGTGCCATTTTCTGGCTATTTAGAGCCATTGTCAAGTTTGTATTGGGGCCAAGCAGTGTTGCAGAAGAAAAGGCATTTAGGTTTTAGGTCAGGTGTGAGCTGAAGAGGTTTTAAGTTCTTGAGAACACAGGCTAAGGGGGAAGAAGGAGGAATGAAGTGTGGAAGGTTGCCCATAGTGAAGGAGGCAAGCCCAGAGAAAAGAGAGAGTAGAGATACGGAGAGATGGAGTTCGGGGGTTCTTGCTCCCCAGAAAAGCAGGAAAGGGGTCGGGGATCAGAAATAAGGTATTGGGGCACAAAAATAAGAGGGGATGCAAAAATGAGACATTGGGGTTCTTGCCTCTCCCCCAGAAAAGCAGAGAAGGGGTAGAGACAGGGAGGGTAGGGGTTGGGGTGCTTGTCCCTCCCCCAGAAAAGCAGGACTTGCCGCTTAGGGTGAAGGACCAAGGCAGGTGTCCCTGCAGCGTGGTCAGACACCTCTGAAACGTGGGTCAGTAATCAGAGAGGCATCCCTGCAATGATTAAACACCAAGGGAAGGCTGCCATCCCCAGTTCGTGACTGGCACCTGTGTTTTGGGTCCATGGATAAAACGTGTCTCCTTTATCTCTGCCAGAAAATGAAAGGAATTGAAATTAAGAGAAGGGAGAGATTGAAGGGTGGTGCCAATATTGAAAGGAGAAAGAGGTTGAGGGATAGTGAGAGAGGTTGGAGAAGAGAGTAAAAAAGGGGCCGCTTACCCGATTTAAAATTGGTGAGATGTTCCTTGGGCTGGTTGGTCTGAGGACTAGAGATTTGTAGGTGGATCTTTCTCACAGAGCAAAGAGCAGAAGGACAGGGGATTGATCTCCCAAGGGAGGTCCCCGGATCCAAGTCACGCCACCAAAATGTCAAGTGCGTGCGTGTGAAGAGACCACCAAACAGGCTTTGTGTGAGCAACATGGCTGTTTATTTCACCTGGGTACAGGCGGGCTGAGTCGGAAAAGAGAGTCAGCAAAGGGAGATAAGTGTGGGGCCGTTTTATAGGATTTGGGTAGGTAAAGGAAAATTACAGTCAAAGGGCGGTTGTTCTCTGGCAGGCAGGAGTCACGGGGTCACAAGGTGCTCAGTGGGGGAGCTTTTTGAGACAAGATGAGCCAGGAAAAGGAATTTCACAAGATAATATCATCGCTTAAGGCAAGGACTGGCCTTTTTCACTTCTTTTGTGGTGGAATGTCATCAGTTAAGACGAGGCAGGGCATTTGCACTTCTTTTGTGCACTTCAGTTACTTTAGGCCATCTGGGCGTATATGTGCAAGTCACAGGGGATGTGATGGCTTGGCTTGGGCTCAGAGGCCTGACAGTACCAATGCACTCCTACCTAAGCGACAGAGTAAGATCCTGTCTCAAACAATAGTAATAATAATAATAAAGGTGGCTTGAACACAATCACTGTGATACCACGATAGTTGATCTGATAACCAAGTGGCTACTAAGTGACTAAGGTATACAGCATGGATTTGCATGACAAACGGAGCAGCCTCCTTCCGAGGTAGACGGAGTGGGGATGATGCAAGAGTTGATCACACTACCCAGAACAGCTCAAAATTTGAAACTTATAAATTGTTCATTTCTGGAATTTTCCATTTAATATGTTTGGACCACAGTTGACTGCAGGTGACTGATACCTCAGAAAACATAACTGTGGATGAGGGGGGACTACTGTATTCTAATCTTACTCTCTCCACTCATATTTATTTATTAGGAAATCCATAGACATTCAAACAAATGAATGAACAGCCTGGCTCATGCCTGTAATCCTAGTACTTTGGGAGGTGAAGGGGTGGCCTGCCCCTCCACACTTGTGGGTGTTTCTCGTTAGGTGGAAACGAAAGACTTGAGAAAAGGAATAAAACACAGAGACAAAGTGTAGAGAAAGGAAAGCGGGGCCCAGGGGACCGGCGCTCAGCTTACAGAGGACCCACGCCGGCACCGGCCTCTGAGTTCCCTTAGTATTTATTGATAATTATCTTTACCATCAAAAAGATAAGGGAGTGGCTGGACAATAGGATCATTGTAGGGAGGAAACCAGCAGTAAGACATATGAACAAAAAATCCTTGTAACATGAATAAGTTTAAAGGAAAATGCTGTGCCTTGAGATGTATATGCGACATCTCCATAAACCTTTTAGCAGTATTGCTCCAGCAAGTCCCACCTTATTCCTAAAGGCGGTTTCTCCTCACTCAGTAAACAAGGCACACAATGGGTATTACCCGGAGATGTTCCATAGCCCAGGGAGGGGCAGGAGACAAATGTTTTTCTCTTTCTTGAGATTAAAGAGAATGGTGATGACCTTTAACCATAAGCAGCCTTTAGGCACTTGTTTAACAAAGCACATTCTGCACCACCCAAAATCCTTTTAACCTTAAGTCACCACAGCACATGTCTCTTGCAAGGACAAGGTTGGAGGTAAGGTCACAGTTTAACAGCATCTCAAATACAGAACTAAATGGAGTCTTTTATGTCTACTTCCTTCTATATAGACACAGTAACAGGCTGATCTCTCTTTCTTTTCCCCACATTTCCCCCTTTTCTTTTCAACAAAACCACCATTGTCATCATGACACCGAGATTACATACTTCACAAGGTAATAGAATATCACAAAGCAAGTGGAGACTGGACGAGATCACAGGATGGTGTTAAAATTAAGGTTAAAATTGCTAACGAAATTTTGGGCACGCATAGTCATTGATAACATTTTATCAGGAAATAGGGTTTGAGAGCAGACAACCTGACTGACCAAAATTTATTAGGTGGGAATTTCTTCATCCTAATAAGCCTGGGAGCACTACAGGAGGCCGGGGCTTATTTCATCCCTTCGGCTTCAACCGTAAAAGGCGGCACGCCTCCAAGGGGGTCGTTTATAGGCCTACCCTCAGAGCGCATTCTCTTTCTCAGGGATATTCCTTGCTGAGAAAAAGAATTCAGCGATATCTCTCCTATTTGTGTGCAAAAGGAGAAAAGATATGGCTCTGTTCCGTCCGGCTCACCGGCGGCCAGTTCAAGGTTGCCTCCCTTGTTTCCTGAACATCACTGTTATCCTGTTCTTTTTTCAAGATGCCCAGTTTTCGTATTGTTTAAACACACGTGCTCTACAAACAATTTGTGCAGTTAAGGCAATCATCAGAGTGTCCTGAGGTGACATATATCCTCCTCAGCTTACAAAGAAAATGGTGGGATTAAGAGATGAAAGTAAAGATATAGGAAATTACAGAAGTATTAATTTCGGAGAACTAATAAAATGTCCATGAAATCTTCATATTTTTTGTTTTCCTGCTGTCACCACTTGATTCATCTTGCGAATCAATGGTGCTCGATTGCGGTGTTTCCGTCTCCATGGAGGCGCTTTTCTTTGCATCTCCGATGGGTTCATTGTAGAACTTCAAATGTCTAGTGGGTATCCAAACAGGAAGCTGATTTTCTCCTGGTGAAACACAAGCAAAACCTCTTCCCCAGGTTATCACCTTCCCTATTTCCCATGTCCTATTTTTGTTGTCTTTCCACCAAATCAGTTTTCCTTCATGTGGACTGTTCTTTTTACCAGTAAGATGTTGTTCTGCAGAAGTAGTAGTCTGATTTCTATAAATGTTTAAAAAATTTAAAGTATAGAGTGCTAGATTAAGCTGCATCTGAGGAGAGGTACACTCCTTACTGTCTCCCCCTTTTTTTTGTTTAACTAACTGAGTTTTGAGTGTTCTATTAGTTCTTTCAACTATGGCCTGTCCTTGGGAATTATAAGGAATTCCTGTTGTATGTGTGATATTCCACTGATTTAAGAATTTTTGGAAAGCTTTACTACAATAACCTGGTCCATTGTCAGTTTTAATTTTTTCTGGAACTCCCATCACAGCAAAACAAGATAATAAATGTTTTTTAACATGGGAAGTACTTTCTCCTGTCTGGCATGTTGCCCATATGAAATGTGAATAAGTATCAACTGTTACATGAACATATGATAATTTTCCAAATGAAGGTACATGGGTAACACCCATTTGCCATAATGCATTAGGACACAGACCTCTGGGATTAACTCCTGCCTCTTGAGTGGGCAGGTGTAGTACTTGACACTGGTTACAATGTTGTACAATATTTTTTTGCCTGTTTCCATGTCACATCAAATTTGTTTTTTAACCCTGCTGCATTTACATGAGTCAAAGCATGAAGTTTTTGTGCTTTTATGAATGTAGAGGATACCAGTAAGTCAGCTTTTTCATTTGCTTTAGTTAAAGGTCCTGGTAAATTAGTATGTGCTCGAATATGAGTAATATAAAATGGGAAATTCCTTTTTCTTACAGTTTGTTGTAACAAATTGAACAGCTGGTTTAACTGATTATCCATGCTATATTTAATTAGAGCTGTCTCAACTTCCCTTGTAGCCTGTACTACATATGCAGAATCTGATATAATATTAACAGGTTGATTAAAATCTTCTAACACTGTAATGACTGCAACCAACTCTGTCCTTTGAGCTGATTGATACTGAGTTTTGATTACTCGCTCCTTTGGCCCTGTGTAAGCCGCTTTTCCATTGCTGGAACCATCAGTAAATACTGTTAGAGCATTTTCTAAAGGTTTATGTCTGGTAATTTTAGGTAAGATCCAAGTAGTCAATTTTAAAAACTGGAAGATTTTTGTTTTTGGGTAATGATTATCAATAATTCCCACAAAATCAGCAAGGCCAATTTGCCATGCACCAGAATTGATAAAGGCTTGTTTAACTTGTTCCTTGGTTAAAGGAACAACTATTTTGTCTGGGTCATTACCACACAATTTTATTATTCGTAATCTTGTTTGACCAATTAATGTAGCTATTTGGTCCAAGTACAATGTAAAGGTCTTAATTGTACTGTGAGGAAGGAATGACCACTCCACAAGATCAGTATTTTGAACAATGATGCCTGTTGGAGAATGTGTAGTGGCAAAAATCAAAAGTTGGAGTGGGGCTAAAGAATCTATTCTACTTATTTGCGCTGACTGAATTTTTTCTTCCACTAATTTAATTTATTTTGTTGCCTCTGGGGTTAATATCCTTCTACTATTTAAGTCTGGATCTCCTCTTAGGATAGAGAACAAATTTGACATGGCATAAGTAGGAATGCCTAGAGTTGGCCGAATCCAATTAATATCACCTAACAATTTCTGAAAGTCATTTAATGTTTTTAATGTGTCTTTTCTTATTTCTATTTTTTGTGGCTTAATTTTTCTATTTTCTATTTGCATCCCTAAATAATGAAAAGGATCAGAGGTTTGGATCTTATCAAACGCTATTGTTAGTCCTGCGTTGGCAACCTCTGCTTGCAGAAATGTGTAACAGTCAATTAATTTGTCTCTTGTTTCTGCAGCACATAAAATATCATCAATATAGTGAATGATATAACAATCTGAAAATTTGTCTCTAACTGGTTGAAGGACTTGACCTACGAAAGTTTGACAAATAGTTGGACTATTAAGCATTCCCTGAGGTAATACTTTCCACTGAAACCTGGTGGCTGGTTCTTTATTATTTATGGCTGGTATAGTAAAGGCAAATTTTTTACAATCTTGCTCTGCCAGAGGAATGGTAAAAAAGCAATCCTTTAGATCAATTATAATTAAAGGCCAGTCTTTTGGGATCATGGCCGGAGAGGGCAATCCAGGTTGGAGAGGCCCCATGGGTTGAATTACAGCGTTTACGGCTCTTAAGTCCATTAACATACGCCATTTGCCTGATTTTTTCTGAATTACAAATACAGGAGAATTCCAGGGCGAGAATGAAGGCTCAATATGTCCCTTTTCTAATTGTTCCTTTGTTAATAAATGTAAAGCCTCCAGTTTTTGCTTTGGTAGCGGCCACTGATTTACCCATACCGGTTTTTCTGTTTTCCAAGTTAATGGAATGGGTTTAGGAGGCTCTACAGTGGCCGCTCCTAAAAAGGATAGCCTATTCCTTTTCTTTCTTGATTTTTCTCAGTCTCAATTGGGACTTTAATGCCATTTTCATTTTTTTCTAATCCCTTTCCTGGTATATATCCCATCTTAGTCATGATTTTTTGACTTGTGGGGCTGTATAATGGAGCAGGCATAATGATCTCCGCACCCCATTGTTGTAACAAATCTCGACCCCATAGATTAACGGGAATTGAAGTAATCATTGGCTGAACAGTACTTTCTTGATTATCTGGCCCTAAACAATGTAAAATCATTGTACTTTCATACACTTCTGAGGCAGTGCCTACGCCGACAAGTCTTGTAACAGCCTTTTGTTTAGGCCAATTTTTTGGCCACTGATTTAAAGCAATGACAGAGATATCTGCTCCTGTGTCTACCAACCCTTCAAACTGTTTTCCTTGAATAATGGCCTTACACACAGGTCTGCTTTCAGAGACCAGACTTGCCCAATATGCAGCCTTTCCTGCCCGATCAGTGCTTCCGAACCCTCCTGTTCTTTTTATCTTACTGTTTCCAATTTTAATATAAGGTAGGAGTAATAATTGAGCAATTCTGTCTCCTGGACTGCCACTCCAAGGAATTGAGGAACTAATAACCAATTGAATTTCGCCTTCATAGTCTGAATCAACCACACCAGTATGAATTTGAACTCCTTTTAGATTTAAACTTGATCTTCCTAAGATTAGTCCTACAGTCCCCTCAGGCAATGGGCCGTATACCCCTGTGGGGATTTTTTGTGGAGGCTCCCCTGGAAGCAGAGAGACTGCTTGTAAAGCACATAGATCTACTGCTGCACTGCCACTTGTGGCGGGGGATAATTGCTCTACTGTGATAACTGGCTTATTCCCTGAGACACTTGCGACAGTGGGGGTTGTTTTTCCTGAAAACCCTGAGGAACAAAGGGTTGAATTTGGAATGCCCCAGTTTGTTGCGGGGCCTGAGGCTGGCCCCTCCTCTCGTTTCCCGACAGTGGTTGCCCATTTTTATCAAATTTAGAACGACATTGAATACTCCAATGTTTTCCCTTTTTACATCTTGGACATAGGCCAGGTGGCCCTTTATCTGTTGTTGTAGTAACTTGAGTAGTTACATTTTGCTTATTTGTGACTAGGCAATTCTTTTTTAGATGACCAATTTGACCACAATTATAACATTTTCCCCCAAATGTTTTCACTTGTCCTCCTAAAGCAACCCCTGTGATTGCTTGAGCCATAAGCATAGCTTTATGCATAGCTCCTCCAATTCCATCGCAGGCTTTAACGTACTCTGAGATTACATCTGATCCTGCGGGAACTCTTCCTTTTAATGGCTTAATGGCTGATTGACAATCAGGATTGGCGTTTTCATATGCCATCAACTCCACTATGACTTTGCGGGCATTCTCATCGGTAATTGACTTTTGAGCAGCATCTTGAAGTCTTGCTACAAAATCAGGGTAGGGCTCTTTAGAGCCTTGTCTTATTGTATTAAAGGAAGGGCAGGCAGTTCCTGGGTCTTGGATTTTCTCCCAGGCCCTAAGGCAGATAGCCCTGATTTGCTCAATGGCCTCATTTGGCATTATTGCCTGTTGGTCAACAGTGCTCCAATTTTGACCTATTCCTAATAGTTGATCTGCATCTATGTTAATTGGAGGATTGGCAGTCCTATTTCTTCGGACTTGTACTTGTGCCCCATCAATCCACCAAGTCTTAAATTGTAAAAATTGAGAGGGGGAAAGTGATGATTTTGCCAGAATCTCCCAATCATAAGGAATGAGTCTATGTCCATGAGCAATGGAATCTAATAATGTTCTCATGTAAGGAGAGTTGGGTCCATACTGTTTTACTCCTTCTTTCATCTCTTTTAGCATTTTTATAGAAGAGGACTGATATCTGGCTTCAGCCACGGGAGGCTCTCCCTCTTGGGCCCCTTCTCCAGGTGGTCTTGCTTCTAATATTACTGGGAATTGCCACGCCTCAATATCTCCCTGTTTTCTTGCCTCATCGATACTTTTATGTATTGCACTACCTTGTGTACTAGGCGGTGCCGTAGGATTAAGTCTCATGGTGGGCGGCTGAGGATATGGCACCCTGCCCTGTGGCACTGGAAGTGTTCCTGGCTGTCCATACAGATTTTCTGGGGGCTGCTGATACTGCAGTTCAGCTGGCGGCCAGTATTGATAGGGTACTGGCGGCTGGATCTTACTTTCTACCTGCTGATATTGTGGACACTGTATTTGGATTGGCATTGCCGCGACAGAGACTCTATCTTTTTCTATTTGATCTTCTTTTGGAGTTCGTACTTGTTTAACCTGCATTTGAGGTTCTAAGGTTGCAGGCATCTGAGCTGTTGTAAGAGTTGGCCATCGTGGTTTAGACTCTGATGGCTTTGCTAATTCTAGATCTTTTTTCTCTAATTTTAACGTTTCAGGATATATTACCTCCTGTAATTGATTATTGTCAACATTTTGCGTTGACCGAGCCATTACCAGCTCTGCTACACATTTACAGTGTGAACTTTCTTTTCTTTTCCGGGATTCTATCCCTGCCTCTTTTTCACAATCTACTGCACAGCTTTTAGGGACATCAGAAATTGGAATGCTATCTTCTTCTGTTTGCAACGGTTCTAAAGCTACTTTAATAATGACCCAATCATTCCATACTGTAAGTGGAATGATTTTACCTTCCCTACTTGCTTCTTTTAATTCTTTGCCAATTTTTTCCCAATCTTTTAGATCTAAAGTTCCCTGTTCCGGAAACCATGGACAAAACTGTTCTATTGTTTGAAAGAGCGTATTTAGATTTTTGGTAGACACTTTAACTCCCCCTCTTTTTAAGAGAATTTTTATAAAGCTGCGATAAGAGGCATATTTACTTTTAGTTTGCCCCATTGTTACCCTAGGTTCTTCCGAGCGCACAAGCTTACCGCAAGGCTGACTGTAGACGTACTCGGGAGTCTCTCGTCGACTTGTCCTCAATGACCACGCTCCAGCGTACCTTCACCTTAGAGAAAAGCTTCCACGTTGGGCACCAGATGAAGGGGTGGCCTGCCCCTCCACACTTGTGGGTGTTTCTCATTAGGTGGAAACGAAAGACTTGAGAAAAGGAATAAAACACAGAGACAAAGTGTAGAGAAAGGAAAGCGGGGCCCAGGGGACCGGCGCTCAGCTTACAGAGGACCCACGCCGGCACCGGCCTCTGAGTTCCCTTAGTATTTATTGATAATTATCTTTACCATCAAAAAGATAAGGGAGTGGCTGGACAATAGGATCATTGTAGGGAGGAAACCAGCAGTAAGACATATGAACAAAAAATCCTTGTAACATGAATAAGTTTAAAGGAAAATGCTGTGCCTTGAGATGTATATGCGACATCTCCATAAACCTTTTAGCAGTATTGCTCCAGCAAGTCCCACCTTATTCCTAAAGGCGGTTTCTCCTCACTCAGTAAACAAGGCACACAATGGGTATTACCCGGAGATGTTCCATAGCCCAGGGAGGGGCAGGAGACAAATGTTTTTCTCTTTCTTGAGATTAAAGAGAATGGTGATGACCTTTAACCATAAGCAGCCTTTAGGCACTTGTTTAACAAAGCACATTCTGCACCACCCAAAATCCTTTTAACCTTAAGTCACCACAGCACATGTCTCTTGCAAGGACAAGGTTGGAGGTAAGGTCACAGTTTAACAGCATCTCAAATACAGAACTAAATGGAGTCTTTTATGTCTACTTCCTTCTATATAGACACAGTAACAGGCTGATCTCTCTTTCTTTTCCCCACAGGGAGGCCAAAGCAGGAGGATCCCTTGAGCCCAGGAGGTTGAAGCTGCAGTGGGCTATGTATGATTGGGCTACTGCACTCCAACCTGAGTGGCATAGTGAGACCTGTCTCTAAAAATAAATAAATAAATAAACAAAGAATCCATAAGGCAAAAACCCTGTGCCTGAAAGAACACAAACACATCACAGCCTTAAGCACATCACATTCCCCCAAATGCCTCCACTTCCTAGGCCCGACACAAACACATCACAGCCTTGAGCACATCACATCCCCCCACATGCCTCCACTTCCTGAGCCCGACACAAACACATCACAGCCTTGAGCAATGCCTCCACTTCCTGGGCCCGACACAAACACATCACAGCCTTGAGCAATGCCTCCACTTCCTGGGCCCGACACAAACACATCACAGCCTTGAGTACAACCGTTTGTAAAAGCGCAGGAACTGATAAGAAAGCTGCTAAAAGTATAATTTAAAATGTAAACCAATTGTAATGCTGTAGCCTAGAGAAATGCCTTGTTCCTCTGTAACCTGACAAGTCCTGTTTACCTCGAGCTATAAAAAGCGAGCGCACGCATTGTTCCGGGCCCTCTTGTATGTTGTGGAAAGGAGGGACCAAGTTCCAACTTGCATTAAAGATCCTTGCCGCTTGGCTTTGACTCTGGACTCTGGTGGACTTCTTCGGGGAACAAGCGGTCTGGGCATAACATTTGGGGGCTCTCCCGGGATTCCCCCAAGCCCACCAGACCCCCGGTCAACGGATCTACTAGGATCGATCTGCTAATAGGTGAGCCGGCTCGTCTCTGTTTGTCTGTCTGTGTCTTTTCTAAACCTGTATCTGTAACTCGCGAGGTCTGAAACTGAAGCTGACGCAGTCCTGGCGGACGCGCTATAGGATGGCCAGCGGAGACCGGTGGGAGACGTCCCCCAGCTCTCCTTTGATCTGACTCTGACCCAAGATTTCTGGTGCGCGCTGGCGGCTCTCCTTTGATCTCACTCTGACCCAAGATTTCTGGTGCACGCTGGCGGCTCTCCTTTGATCTCACTCTGACCCAAGATTTCTGGTGCGCGCTGGCGGCTTTCGTTTGATCTGACCCAGATTTCTGGTGCGCGCTGGCGGCTCTCCTTTGATCTGACTCTGACCCAAGATTCCTGGTGCGCGCTGGAGGCTCTCCTTTGATCTGACTCTGACCCAAGATTCCTGGTGCGCGCTGGCGGCTCTCCTTTGATCTGACTCTGACCCAAGATTTCTGGTGCGCGCTGGCGGCTCTCCTTTGATCTGACTCTGACCCAAGATTTCTGGTGCGCGCTGGCGGCTTTCGTTTGATCTGACCCAGATTTCTGGTGCGCGCTGGCGGCTCTCCTTTGATCTGACTCTGACCCAAGATTCCTGGTGCGCGCTGGCGGCTCTCCTTTGATCTGACTCTGACCCAAGATTCCTGGTGCGCGCTGGCGGCTCTCCTTTGATCTGACTCTGACCCAAGATTCCTGGTGCGCGCTGGCGGCTCTCCTTTGATCTGACTCTGACCCAAGATTTCTGGTGCGCGCTGGCGGCTCTCCTTTGATCTCACTCTGACCCAAGATTTCTGGTGCGCGCTGGCGGCTCTCCTTTGATCTGACTCTGACCCAAGATTTCTGGTGCGCCCTGGCGGCTTTCGTTTGATCTGACCCAGATTTCTGGTGCGCGCTGGAGGCTCTCCTTTGATCTGACTCTGACCCAAGATTCCTGGTGCGCGCTGGCGGCTCTCCTTTGATCTGACTCTGACCCAAGATTTCTGGTGCGCGCTGGCGGCTCTCCTTTGATCTGACTCTGACCCAAGATTTCTGGTGCGCGCTGGCGGCTCTCCTTTGATCTGACTCTGACCCAAGATTTCTGGTGCGCCCTGGCGGCTTTCGTTTGATCTGACCCAGATTTCTGGTGCGCGCTGGCGGCTCTCCTTTGATCTGACTCTGACCCAAGATTCCTGGTGCGCGCTGGCGGCTCTCCTTTGATCTGACTCTGACCCAAGATTTCTGGTGCGCGCTGGCGGCTCTCATTTGATCTGACCCTGACCCAAGATTTCTGGTGTGCGCTGGCGGCTCTCGTTTGATTTGATTCTGACCCCAGATTCCTGGAGTGCGCCTGCAGCTGACATAATTTGTTCCCTTGCAGGACCTTTTCCAGACGCCTCTCCGGGCGCCACCGTTTAAAATGGGAAATACCCAGAGCACTCCCCTATCTCTCCTTACAAGTAATTTCAAGGATGTTAAAGCAAGGGGCCGTGATCTTAGTATGGAAATCAGGAAGGGAAGGCTAATTACTCTATGCCGCTCCGAATGGCCTACCTTTAATGTAGGGTGGCCACCCGAAGGGACATTCTGCCTTCCCGTCATCACTAGAGTCAAGTCCAAGGTTTTCCTATCAGGGCGTGCCGGCCACCTGGATCATATCCCATACATTCTTATATGGCAGGACCTAGCTGAGAACCCGCCCCCTTGGCTGTCCCCCTTCCTATTAGCCCCGGAACCCTGCAAGGCACTGGTTGCTCGGCCGCTAAAATCCAAGCAACCGACGGCCCCCCCGCATCCTGTTTTACCTGAGAGCGAGGACCCACTATCCACAGAACCCCCTCCGTACCCCTCTGGACCCCAGGCCCCAGCCCCCCGGGCTGAGCCACGGGAGGGAGCAAGCGAACGGGAGGCGGCCGGAGCTCTCGGATCTGCTGAAAGTGAAAGTAACTCTGAAGGGCCGGCTGGGCGGACGCGGGGGCGTACTTTGCGAGCTAGCCCCCCCCAGCCGCCTGACTCCACAGTGGCTTTACGCCTCCGGGAAATAGGACCCCCAGGTGACACGGGTATCTCCAGGCTTCAGTACTGGCCATTCTCCACTAGTGATCTGTATAACAGGAAGACTCAGAGTGCCCGGTTTTCAGACCACCCCAAAGATTTAATGGCTTTGCTAGATAGTGTCATGTTCACCCACCAGCCTACTTGGGATGATTGTCAGCAGCTCCTCCAGATCTTGTTCACAACGGAGGAGCGAGAGAGAATACAGGTAGAAGCTAGAAAGCTGGTCCCAGGGGACGACGGTCAACCAACTGCCAACCCTGACCTCATAAATGCGACTTTTCCTCTGACCAGACCAGCGTGGGATTACAACACAGCAGAAGGTAGGGGACGGCTACACCTTTATCGCCAGACTCTAATGGCGGGTCTCTGGGTGGCTGCTCGCAAGCCCACTAATTTGGCTAAAGTATACTCTGTTTTGCAAGGAAAGACAGAAAGCCCAGCCAGCTACTTAGAAAGATTAATGGAAGCCTTTAGACAGTATACCCCCATAGACCCAGAGGCCCCAGGAAGTCAGGCAGCTATTGTAATGTCTTTTGTAAATCAGGCAGCCTCAGATATTAAAAAGAAACTCCAGAAATTAGAAAACTTAGAGGGAAAACAGATACAGGACCTCCTCCAGATAGCCCAGCGAGTTTACAATAATAGAGATACTCCAGAAGAAAAGCAATTTAGGGCCACTGAAAAAATGACCAAGGTCCTGGCAGCAGTAGTACAGAAAGAGCATCTACAGCCAGAGAACACTCAACCTAGGCAGTGCCCCAGACATGATAATCTGAGCAAAGACCAATGCGCCTACTGTAAGGAAGTTGGCCACTGGGTAAGAGACTGCCCTAAGAAGAAACAATGAGGACAGGGACCCCCTAGGCCTACACCCGTACTAGTCACTCAAGACGAAGACTAGGGAAGACGGGGTTCGGACCCCCTCCCCGAACCTAGGGTAACTCTGCAAGTGGAGGGGTCCCCAGTCCAGTTCTTGGTCGATACGGGAGCACAGCATTCGGTCCTAGTTAAAACTAATGGAAAATTATCCACCAAGTCCTTATGGGTACAAGGGGCCACAGGAATTAAGAAGTACCCCTGGACGACACAAAGGACAGTAAACCTCGGAGCCAGGAATGTAACCCATTCTTTCCTGGTCATCCCTGAGAGCCCCTGCCCCTTATTAGGGAGAGACCTGCTGACTAAAATCGGAGCACAGATCCATCTCCTCCCTGAGGGGCCCATCGTGACCAATTCCCAAAATCAGCCCGTGCCCATCCTGACTATAACCCTAGAAGATGAGTACCGGCTCCACCAAGAGCAAGTGACCCCTGACCAGGACATAGCAACCTGGCTCCAGCAATATCCAGGAGCTTGGGCAGAGACAGGGGGCTTAGGACTAGCGAAACACCGTCCTGCCTTGTTTGTCGAACTCAAGCCTGGGACAGATCCTGTTCGGGTACGGCAGTACCCAATGCCCCTAGAGGCCAAAGTAGGAATTACGCCCCACATCCGTCGGCTCCTCGACCAAGGGGTCCTTCGGCCCTGTCATTCACCCTGGAATACTCCATTGTTGCCGGTACGTAAACCTAATAGCGGACAGTACAGACCTGTACAAGACTTAAGAGAGGTCAATAAGAGGGTTATGGACATACATCCAACTGTGCCTAACCCGTACACCCTCCTGAGTACTCTAAACCCCAAACACCAATGGTATACTGTTTTAGATTTGAAAGATGCCTTCTTCAGTTTGCCTTTAGCCCCTCAGAGCCAAAAGCTCTTCACCTTCGAGTGGACTGACCCTGAGAGGGGCATAAGTGGCCAACTGACATGGACCAGACTGCCTCAGGGATTCAAAAACTCTCCCACCCTGTTCGATGAGGCCCTCCATGAAGACCTGGGTGAGTACCGATGCAAACACCCTGAAATAACTTTACTACAGTATGTTGATGACCTCCTGATTGCAGCCGAGACCCAAGAAGCTTGCCTCCAAGGGACCAAGGGTCTCTTACAAGCTTTAGGAAATCTAGGATACCGGGCCTCGGCAAAGAAAGCTCAAATCTGTAAACCAGAAGTAACATATCTGGGGTACCTGCTCAAAGGAGGGCGGCGCTGGTTAACAGACGCCCGGAAGCAAACTGTTCTGCAGATCCCCAGGCCACAGTCCACCCGACAAGTAAGGGAATTCCTGGGGTCAGCAGGATTTTGTAGACTATGGATACCTGGGTTCGCGGAGCTGGCTAAACCCTTATATCAGGCAACCCGGGGACAGCAGCCATTTAATTGGACAGAAGAAGCCGAGACGGCTTTCCAACAGATCAAAACCGCCTTACTCTCTGCACCTGCACTGGGACTACCTGACGTCACTAAGCCCTTCCACTTATACGTGGACGAGAGCAAGGGTGTCGCCAAGGCGGTGCTAACTCAGAACTTAGGCCCCTGGCAGAGGCCAGTTGCCTACCTGTCAAAGAAATTAGACCCAGTGGCTACCGGGTGGCGCCCTTGTCTCCGAATGATTGCAGCCACGGCCCTGATGGTACAAGATGCTGATAAACTTGTCATGGGTCAAGAATTACGGGTCGGTACCCCACATGCCATCGAGGGTGTACTCAAACAGCCACCTAATCGGTGGATGAGTAACGCCCGGCTCACCCACTACCAAGGACTACTACTAAACCCTCTCAGGGTAACTTTCCTGTCCCCAACAACCCTAAACCCGGCCTCGCTGCTGCCTAACCCGGACCTGGACACCCCGCTCCATGATTGCACTGAGATACTAGCTCAGGTGCACGGAGTTCGAGAAGACCTGCAGGACCGCCCACTTCCTGACGCAGACCTCGTCTGGTTCACTGATGGAAGCAGCTTCATTCACCAAGGCCAGAGGTATGCTGGAGCAGTGGTGACTTCAGAGACTGAGGTAATCTGGGCGGAACCCTTGCCCCCGGGGACATCGGCCCAAAAGGCCGAACTGATAGCACTCACCCAAGCCCTTACCCTAGGGGCAGGGAAGAAACTGACAGTATATACAGACAGCCGATACGCTTTTGCTACGGCTCACATACATGGGGCCATTTATAGGGAGCGAGGGTTACTAACGGCTGAAGGAAAAGAGGTAAAAAATAAGCAAGAGATCCTAGCCCTGTTAACAGCCCTATGGGAACCAGAAAAATTGGCTATTGTACATTGCCCAGGGCATCAGAAACCAACCACTCCAATTGCTCAAGGCAACTTTCTGGCAGACCAAACTGCAAGGAGTGTGGCAAAGGCTTCCAGTCAACTCCTTGCACTCCAGCTCCCTGATCCGGGCCCCCGGGACCTGCCATATCTCCCTGATTATTCAGAACAGGATCTCCAGTGGATCGACAAACTTCCCCTGAAACAGATCCAGAATGGGTGGTGGACTGATACTAATGACCAAACCATCCTACCAGAAAAATTAGGACAACAAGTGTTAGAACACATCCACCGAACCACCCACCTGGGTGCCCGGCAGATGATAGACCTGATCAGACGCTCCAAGCTCAAAATCAGACATATAGCCGAGACGGCCAGCAGCATCGTGACCAATTGCAAAGTCTGCCAGCTTAACAACGCCTACCCTCAAACCCAGGCTGCAACGGGAACAAGGCTCAGGGGAACTAGGCCAGGTATCTACTGGGAGGTAGATTTTACTGAGATAAAGCCAGGGAAGTATGGGTATCGGTACTTATTTGTCTTTGTAGATACTTTTTCAGGGTGGATTGAAGCATTCCCAACCAAGAGGGAGACTGCTCAGGTTGTAGCAAAGAAAATTCTGGAAGATATCCTTCCCAGGTATGGCTTCCCCGTCCAGATAGGGTCAGATAATGGACCAGCCTTCGTTGCTAAGGTAAGTCAGGATTTGGCTTCCATCCTTGGGGCAAATTGGAAACTACATTGTGCTTACAGGCCCCAGAGTTCAGGACAGGTAGAGAGGATGAATCGGACCTTAAAGGAGACCTTAACTAAATTGACTATGGAGACTGGCGCTAATTGGGTGGTCCTTCTCCCCTACGCTCTGTTCCGGGCCTGTAATACCCCTTACAGACTGGGCCTTACCCCTTATGAAATCATGTATGGCAGACCCCCACCCATGGTTCCCAGCCTAAAAGATGATCTGCTCAAATCTGAAACAGAAAATGTCTCTGAACTCTTATTTTCCCTACAAGCCTTGCAGAAAATTCATCAGGAAGTCTGGCCCAAGCTGAAGGAACTATATGAGACTGGTCCCCCACCGACACCCCATCCGTACCAGCCAGGAGACTGGGTCCTGGTTAAGCGACACCGACAAGATACCTTAGAACCCAGGTGGAAAGGACCACTCCAGGTGCTCCTAACCACACCCACCGCCCTGAAAGTAGAAGGCATCGCGTCGTGGATCCACTACACCCACGTCAAACCAGTGGACCCAACCTCCGACCTTCTTGGACCACTCACGGCAGCGACTGAAGCACCAACCACGTGGACTGTGGACAGAGCTAAGAACAACCTCTTAAAACTCACCCTGCGCCAGCAGCATAGCTCACTGCAAACATGCAGTTAAGCAGTCTAACCCTAGCGTTAGCTGCCCTAGTGGCCACTGGGGCAAACACAAAACCAGTTTCTAATCCCTTTGTCTGGAGATTCTGGCTTTATGAAAACCGAACCCACCCTGGGCAACCTCATAAGCCCGGGAAATTATTGTCCAGTGCTGATTGCTCCCCCCTCAGGGTGCAGTGCCCCAATCTTGCTGAATTTTACTGGTTTTCAAATAGCCGAACCAAAGGTGCCAATAGTATGTTTTGAGTTTGATCAGACTGAATACAATTGTAAACACTATTGGTGGCACCAAAACGCAGGCTGGCCCTACAATTACTGTAGAATGCATTCAGTCAGAGGGTGGCACGAGCGATCCGGGGGGAACTTCTACCGACAGGGTAGCTGCGGCATCTATACTTGGGTAGTTAAAGACCCTTGGAACTCCCGCTGGACCAAGCCTCAACATGGAGCTGTATACTATTCCTCTTCCTCCACGTGGCCTAGCAGTCACCTCTATCTGTGGCGGGGCCTAGTTCAAGTACTGCCCCTGGTTCATGGGAATATCCAATGACAGGAAGACAGACTAACACAAGAGTTACATCCTTTCTCCTGGTTAGAATTATTATGAGAAGGAGTAGAACTTGCTAACCTTACAGGACTTCATAGCTTGTCTGGTTGCTTTCTATGTGCCACCCTAGGGCGCCCACCGCTAACCGCTGTCCCTCTGCCATGGGGATCCTCTACCCAAATTAACAACCTTCAGAATCTCACAAACGCCCCCATTCTTGATGTGCCACTGTACCTGAACCCCAGTCAGGAGAAGTTTCCCTACTGTTTTTCAGGCACCAACTCTAGCCTCTGCAACATCACTGTAACACCCCCCAACACCAACCTGAGGGCCCCGCCGGGCATATTCTTTTGGTGTAATGGAACAATATCTAAGAATCTACCTGGTCCCTCTGTAACTAACCAACTGTGTCTTCCCATTACATTAGTTCCCCAGTTAACTCTCCTAACTGCCGGCGAGTTCCTGGGGTACACCGGTAACTGGACTAGTACCACTATTCACCCAGTCCCTAGACCGAGACCTGCACGAGCCATATTTCTCCCCCTCATTGCAGGAATCTCCCTCACATCATCCCTCATTGCGGCCGGACTGGCAGGGGGAGCCCTAGGTCACACCCTCATAGAAAATAACAAGTTGTACCAACAATTTGCTGTTGCTATGGAGGAGTCGGCTGAGTCCCTTGCCTCCCTCCAACAACAGCTTACATCCCTAGCTCAAGTAGCCTTGCAGAACTGGAGGGCCTTAGACTTGCTCACTGCTGAGAAAGGTGGTACATGTATGTTTCTGAAGGAAGATTGTTGTTTTTATATCAATGAATCAGGGCTTGTAGAGAACCGGGTCCAGCAGTTACGCAGGTTAAGCATAGAAATGAAAAAACAGCAGTTTGCCTCAGCTGCAAACCAATGGTGGAATTCCTCTATGTTTTCTCTGTTAGCCCCCTTCCTTGGACCCCTGCTAAGTCTGCTGTTTCTGCTTACCGTAGGACCTTGTGTTATAAACAAAATTTTGCGGTTTGTCAGAGAAAGGTTTGACACCATACAGCTCATGGTCCTCAGAGCTCAATACCAAACTGTGGACACTGAAATGGAGTCAGACCTATAGGACCCAAGATTGGCTCCAGAGGTACCTGAGAGAGGGGGAAATGAAAGAACACAAACACATCACAGCCTTGAGCACATCACATCCCCCCAAATGCCTCCACTTCCTGGGCCCGACACAAACACATCACAGCCTTGAGCACATCACATCCCCCCACATGCCTCCACTTCCTGAGCCCGACACGAACACATCACAGCCTTGAGCAATGCCTCCACTTCCTGGGCCCGACACAAACACATCACAGCCTTGAGCAATGCCTCCACTTCCTGGGCCCGACACAAACACATCACAGCCTTGAGTACAACCGTTTGTAAAAGCGCAGGAACTGATAAGAAAGCTGCTAAAAGTATAATTTAAAATGTAAACCAATTGTAATGCTGTAGCCTAGAGAAATGCCTTGTTCCTCTGTAACCTGACAAGTCCTGTTTACCTCGAGCTATAAAAAGCGAGTGCACGCATTGTCCCAGGCCCTCTTGTATGTTGTGGAAAGGAGGGACCAAGTTCCAACTTGCATTAAAGATCCTTGCCGCTTGGCTTTGACTCTGGACTCTGGTGGAATTCTTCGGGGAACAAGCGGTCTGGGCATAACATGCCCTAAACAAGTTTACCCTCCAGAGAGCTGGGCTTACATGAGGGTTTTGCCCCTGCTACTGATTCCTAGTCCCAGAAAAATTCCTGTAATGTGGAACAAGTGATTTTAATATGAACTTTTTACTAGAAACAGATTATTATTTCTGCTACAATTGCTGGCCCCTCTTCAAAAATACCATTTTCATAACTATAACAGCATCATTCTCTCAGCCATTAAATAGAGGCTCTCTGGGAGAGCCTTCCTCTGGGGAACATTGCATTCCCTATGCAATGCTCTGGGCCGCACTGAGACCATCCGAGATCTGCAATGGAGAGAATGTGATGGCCCTTGTAACACATCACTGTGGTCTGAAGGTGTCCAACAGACTTAATGGCGAATGTGACAGCACTGAGTAAAAAATAATTAATTATGTATCCTTTGGTGCTGGTCAAAGGATATAGGAAGAATACATTTTGAGACTGTAGTCAACTCTTTCAAGTCCTTTCTTAAGGACTTCAGCCATGGAGGACAGTACAATTTAAGCCCACTCAGTGAGACAGGCAGAACTCCTCACGGAGAGTGAGAACCTGCATAACCACGGCATCCTCAGCTCCCCACAGTGCTGCAGGAGATGCCCTGGCTCAACTACTTTGTCCTTGGAAGAAACAAACAGGGCCTGGACCAACAGGTGGTGGCAGCTGACTTGGATGGCACAAAAATACACACACTCACAGCCAGAGCTTTGCAAACAGCCCTAAAACCTGCCACAGCACAGAAGGCAATACAAGTGGATGAAACCACAGTGCAAGAAGAGAAAATAAACAGAAAAATCTTCAAACTGCAAGAGTCAAAAGGGATACTCCAAGGAAGACGAGAACCCAGTTTATACTAGGAAAAGGAAAGGCAAGAGGTCTAAGTCATTGCGGCACTGTGGTCCCAGTGGGGGCTGGCTGGAGCTGCCTATGGTGAAGTCAACACAGGGCCTGACACCCAGGTTTGGCACAAGGGTTCTTCAAGTCCCCTGGCCTGTGCACCAGCAGCCAGAGCATGGATTCCTGCGATCTCAGTGCATGGCAGCCCTCTCTCCAGCAGCAGAGAGCTCTCCCTGGCTGAGGCCCATGAGAGCAAGGCTGCTGTTACGAGCCAGTGACTTGTCAGGGGCCACACTGTAAAACCAGATCCAGGGGCCTTGGAAAGTACAAAGAAGCTCTCCAGTGGTCTCGCCCAAATCTGCAGCAGCCTACAGACCCACCAATGAGAAGCCAGCCTTCACAGATGGGCCTTCAGTGGGCTACCTGGGACCCTGAAGAGACCTCTTCACTTCAGGCTCCTTGATGGTTTGAGCGTGAAGTTCCAGAGCTGGAAGCAATGTTCCTCTGGGGAATTCAGGAGTGGGAGATACACTGTCCCTGTATCACTTAGACACAGCTGTGCTGTCCATGCTTCCCTGTCCATGTGACCCTGGCCACTCCCTGCTGCCTCCATGCACCAAAGCTTCCTGTCACCCTCCCAGCTGAATTATCTTGCTCTCAGGGCAGCTGCCTTCTGCCTCCTGTAACTCAGTCTCTTGTTTGCCCAACCCTACCTGCAACGGGGGTGATGTGGAAGAACCTCATGTTCTCAGGAAAACTGCCTGCTCACCCTCCTCAGAGGACCTCCAGCATCCAGTGTTTCTACTCTGTGTATGCCTGAGACTGGGAGGTTAGGCTCAGAGAAGTGAGAGCTCTGGGCCCGGAAAGGGCATGTCCAGAAAGTGGGGGGCAGTGGACACATAGGCCCAGGCAGCAAAGCAAGATGAGCCCAGTGACTACAGTAGCAAAACAGGCATCTGCCCTCCAATCCCAGCTCCTGCTCCTCCTCCTCATTCTTCTCTTCCTCCTCCTCTCGCTGCTCGTAAGGCGCCTGGCCGGCTCCCCTCTCTCCGATAGAGAACTCCTCCTCCGAATAGCTCCTCCTCCTCTCTCCGCCTCGCGCCTCCTCGACTACCTCCGCCGTCTCCTCACAGCTTCCCTCTCCTCCTTCCTCTCCTACGAACATCCTGCCACCCCCAAAGCGTCCCCTACTTCTCAGTCCGCCTCCTCTCGTCCCCTCCCTCATCCTCCTGCCTCTCCCTCCTCATTCCTCCTTCCCCTTTCCTCACCTCCTCCTTCTTCTTCTCCTCCTCCTCTCCTCCTCCTCCTTCCTCTCCTCCTCCTCTTCCTCCTTATCCTCCCTCTCCTGCTAGGAAGAGCATCAAATGGAACTTGAGATCTTCCTCCACTGCTGTACCCAGCAGTTCTTTTCTAACTGCCTGTGGAACAGTGTTTTGTGTTCGCTGTATTTACCAAAGACCGAAAATTGGTTTGGAGGCAGCTTCTACCTTCTCTTCTACGTTTCTAGTTAGTGGTAATTTGGATAAGGGAATTGTGGGGCTTAGATTAGTCTAGGGTTTTCAGTGACAGGCACAGAGTAATCATCTCTATGCCATCGTGGTCCAGCGGTCCCTGCTAAGTCTGTACACTCTGCAGAGAGCACTCTTCTCTTCCAGGATTCATGAGGGTGACTCATCTGGTGGCCTCCTTCCATGTGTTTAGCCTGTACACAGGGCGTGGGCTAGTTCCGTGCAGTCGGCAGTGAGACCGTCGTGCTCCAGCCAGCCTCTCTGCCCCAGAGAATCATGGGCTGTGCTCCAAGAAATTGGAAACTAGAGTGCTCACTCCCAGGCCTGGAGCACTCAGTTTTCTCATGAACGGCTCTCTGTTGTGTTATGTATGATTTTGTCACATGGTATTTGTAGTAATTCAGGCCTGTTCAAGTTGAATTCTTTGCAAGTTGCCTTATTCTCCCTTTCCTGAGACTTTTGTACATATTCTTTTCCTGAGTAATGGTATTTCTAAGTTAATTTCTTCTAATCAGAGCTACCAAAATGTACCTGATTTCAGTAAACTCTGATTTGGTATTGTTTTTTGATAAATTTTTTTAAAAGAGGTGATTAACTCATGAGAGTGAAGTCCTCATGAATAGAATTAGTGCTCTTTTTTTTTTTTTTTTTTTTTTTGAGACGGAGTCTCACTCTGTCGCCGGGGCTGGAGTGCAGTGGCCGGATCTCAGCTCACTGCAAGCTCCGCCTCCCGGGTTTATGCCATTCTCCTGCCTCAGCCTTCCGAGTAGCTGGGACTACAGGCGCCCGCGACCTCGCCTGGCTAGTTTTTTGTATTTTTTAGTAGAGACGGGGTTTCACCGGGTTAGCCAGGATGGTCTCGATCTCCTGACCTCGTGATCCACCAGTCTCGGCCTCCCAAAGTGCTGGGATTACAGGCTTGAGCCACCGCGCCCGGCCTAGAATTAGTGCTCTTATAAAAAAGGCTTGGGAGGTCGGGCGCAGTGGCTCATGTCTGTAATCCCAGCACTTTGGGATGCCAAGGTCGGCGGATCACTTGATGCCAGAAGTTCAAAATCAGCCTGGCCAACATGGTAAAACCCCGTCTCTACTAAAAATACAAAAATTAGTCAGGCATGGTGGTGCGTGGCTATAGTCCCAGCTACTCAGGAGGCTGAGGAAGGAGAATTGCTTGACTTGGGAGGCAGAGATTACAGTGAGCCAAGATCATACCACATCACTCCAGCCTGAGCGACAGAGCAAGACTCTGTCTCAAAAAAAAAAAAAAAAAATACAATATTATTCAGTGACTTTTTTTTTTTTTTTGAGACAGTCTCACTCTGTCACCTAGGCTGGAGAACAGTGGCACTGCGCAATCTCAGCTCATTGCCACCTTTGCCTCCCAGGTTCAAATGATTCTCCTGCCTCAGCCTCCCGAGTAGCTGGGATTACAGGTGTGCCACCATGCCCAGCTAATTTTTGTGTGTTTTTTGTGGAGATGGGGTTTCACCATATTGGCCAGGCTGGTCTTGAACTTCTGGCCTCAAGTGATATGCCCACCTTGGGCTCCCAAAGTGTTGGAGTCACACGCACGAGCCACTGTGCCTGGCCAGGTGATTTTTAAAAATGAAATACTGATACATACCACACTATGGATGACCCTCAAACACACCGTGCTCCATTAAAGAAGCCAGCCACAAAAGATGCCATAGTATATGATTCTATTTATGTGAAATGTCCATTAATAGGCAAATCCGGGGGCATGGATGCAGCTGGAAACCATCATTCTTAGCAAACTATCACAAGAACAGAAAACCAAACACCGCATGTTCTCACTCATAAGTGGGAACTGAACAACGAGATCACTTGGACTCGGGAAGGGGAACATCACACACCGGGGCCTATCATGGGGAGGTGGTAGGGGGGAGGGATTGCATTGGGAGTTATACCTGATATAAATGATGAATTGAGGGGTGCTGACGAGTTGATGGGTGCAGCACACCAACATGGCACAAGTATACATATGTAACAAACCTACACGTTATGCACATGTACCCTAGAACTTAAAGTATAATAAAAAAAAAAGAAAAAGAAAAAGAAATGAGGGCACAAAAAGATATAGAAGGATCCTAGGCCCTATGGATCTCCATTTGGGGAAAACCTGCCTGCCTGCAGGAATACTCATACTGAACATGGAGCAACAGAAAATAAATTGATTAATTTAAAACCTCCCATTGTGTTGAAGCCACTGGACATTGGACATTTTGTAATTTGTTAGAGCAGGAAGCATTGCCTTACCTCATTCAAATATTTACCTCTTGTGATGTATTAAAGAATGTAAACCACTAAGAAAAGCCCCTGGTATATAAAACACACTCATTAAATGCTAGCTATAGTAAAAAAAAAAAAAAAAAAAAAAAAAAAAAATAGGCAAATCCGGCCGGGCGCGGTGACTCAAGCCTGTAATCCCAGCACTTTGGGAGGCCGAGACGGGCGGATCACGAGGTCAGGAGATCGAGACCATCCTGGCTAATATGGTGAAACCCCGTCTCTACTAAAAAAATACAAAAAACTAGCCGGGCGAGGTGGCGGGCGCCTGTAATCCCGGCTACTCGGGAGGCTGAGGCAGGAGAATGGTGTAAACCCGGGAGGCGGAGCTTGCAGTGAGCTGAGATCCGGCCACTGCACTCCAGCCTGGGTGACAGAGTGAGACTCTGTCTCAGAAAAAAATAGGCAAATCCACAGAGACAGAAAGTAGACCTACTAATCACCTGCATTGTAGTTGAGCTGCTTCCTTCTCTGTGAAACCTTTCCTGACAGAAGCAGGCAGCCTGGCAGTGTCTGGTGGCATCAAATTGTCATTATTGACTAGAAAATAAGTTTCATAAAGGCAAGAATAAGAATTGCCTATTTTGTTCTCTGCTGTACCCTCAAAACACCTAGAACAGTGCTTGGTATATAATAGGCATCAGCAAATATGTATTGCATGATTGAAGGACTAAAACTGTTTGCATGCCTCTGCCTTCCCCATCAATAGGCAGTGGTCTTCAGGGAAAGAGAAGATTTCGTTCCATTCATATTCATGGCCCAGTACCCAAAGAAATAGCATGCCTGGCACAGAGTACTCGGGTACACATCCAATAAGTATTGGCTGAATGAATGAATGAAAAGGAAATACGGCTAAAACTAGTTTTGACCCACTACCCTGGAAAAGCATAGTTCTTCTCAGATCCAGATATTCAGCACTTGCTCCTTGCAGACATCTTCAGACTCAGGCAAGCCTCCTTGAGCTTCTGAGCCCCTGCTTCTGAGAGTGGCTCTTGGACTTTCCTTTCACTCACATGTGGTCTGTCTCAGACATGTTTCCATGTTGAAATGTCACCTAGTATCTCAACAAACCTGAACAATACTACAGATCAATGTCATTAGCATATACACTCAGATCCAGTCATACAGATGATAAACATGGAAAATAAACCAAGACCAGTTGAAGACCTGGGTGAAGCGGTAGGTCCCAGGGCCCAAAGTAGGGGAATCACTGCATTCATCATGCTCCCAGAGAGCCAGTGCGGGTCCTCAGTCAGAGAAAAGCAAACCTATGCAGCTTTTTATAAAGAGTGCTCGAAAACTTAGATCCATGCATAACCTCCCAGCACTTTTCAGGAATTTGTGGGAGAGATGGCCAGCTGATAGGTATTCATTTAAAAGGTCTAATTCCTTCCAAAATATATCATGAGAAAAACAAAAAACCCAGTTCAAATGTATATTACCCACTCTAACTAAAAGACATGTATTAATTTTAATTAAAATAGTATTGAGTGTAACGTGTGTTTCGTTGCTCTACTTAATGCAAACCTAACAAGACATCCAGACTTTAGTAAAAAACTGCACTTCCACCAGCAAGGAGGTTGATGAATTTCATCAACAGTAAGAAGGAAATAACAAGAACTTCATCATTATTACATTGCCTTTTTATAGGGCTACCTCTAAAACTCAAAAACAAACACACTTGCACACATGCCCACATAATGAGCCCTCTATATATACTCCAGCCAAAATTCTTGGTTCCCCAAGAGAGCTTTATATGGAGTGTAATACAGAATTACCCAGGAAACTCTATAAGACTTTTGACAAGGCTGATATTGGATAGGAACAAAACAAGACTACTGGCACCATGTCCTCTCAGCTCTTAAGTAAACTTGTCCCATTAAAAAGTAGCCTGTGGAAGACTTTTTTCTCCAAAGCATTTGGTAGCTTATAAGAAGTAGAAGGGCTGCCAAGTTATAGATGTGTTCAAGCACTCTTTACCCTCATTAAATAGCATTCGCGGGCAACCAAAGACTCCAACTGAACTTTACATGGGAGAATGGTGTTTATGGTGGTGTGAAGTACTGCTTGGAGCCACAGAGCACCCCAGCACCCTGCAGTAGAGCCCACTATGTCCTGAGCGCCATCTCAGGCAGGACAAACAAGCCAAACGGAGCTGCTCTAAGGACCCACTATTAAATCAGGAGTAGTCCACACCCTGGGGAAGAGGTGAGCCACACTTGGCAGACACCAACCATAGGTTAAGGGGAAATGGGGGAAGGGACAGAGCCACAGAGATGCACAGCATTGCATGGCCAGGAGCCAGGCCAGAGGGCCACGGGTTTCCTGGGCAAAGACATGGTGCTGAGACTCCAAAGGGAAAGAAAAGCAATGCACTCCTGGGACATCCCCCTGGGGTTGCAGTTGAGAGGATTTCACCATGCCCTAGGCCTAAATAGATTTAGGTCATTGGAGACTGGTCTTGTCTCTAAAATGTGCTTTCAAACCATGTATGGCAAGAGAAATCTGGTAATGTACCTTTATTTCTTGTAACCAAAAATGCCAATCCCTGATCTCTTCACATTCTTCCAAACCAGCAGTATTTCATGTCTGATTCCTAAGCCCACTTAGGTCTCATTTAAAGCAACGTTTCCAAAGAGTTTAACTACATGTTCATCTTTGTTATTTTTTCTTTACAGATAACTATGTGACTTCTTGGTTGTTATTAAAACTACTGTTCCACTCATTTCTACATTATTAAGTTTGTTATCTTGTTTCTTGTTTAAAATATGTATATTACTATGCAGTATGGAAGCATTTTCCCCCAGAAAGACAAGGAAAAGAGTGGGAGTAAAATAACTGGAATCTCACATTTCCTGTTGCTACTCAAAATGTGTGGGTAGGTCACTTGAACTGGAAAACGGGAAAATCTGCTCACAAGTCAATATCAAAAAAGAAAAAAGGGCTATAAATTTCATTCTAGGACCTAAATTCCTTCTTTAAAGGAGTAGCTCATCCTATTATCATCATCTACAATTAACCCGACAGCACTGGTCATTCTATTTCCATTGCCACTAACCCTGCCTGCCACCTTTTTATGCCTCCAGGGCACTGCCCTGGCCGCCTCCCAGCCCTGTTGGCAAAATGCCAGAGATTAGGAGACAGGAAAGAAAAGTTCTGAGTGCAAGGGCCAAGGCTCTGGGTGATGGAATCAGAAAATTACAAGGCTTGCAGCTTAAGTGGGCTTCTCTTGAGGAAAAATATGAAACACACAGCTTAAAAGTTTAACAATAACATAAAACTTTCCATGTTTCTTTTCTTTTTTTTTTTTTTTTTTTTTTTCTTTTTGAGGCAGAGTCTCACTCTTGCCCAGGCTGGAGTGCAGTGGTGCCATCTCGGCTCACTACAACCTCCGCACCCCAGGTTGAAGCAATTATCCTGCCTTAGCCTCCTGAGTAGCTGGGATTACAGGCACCCGCCACCACACCCAGCTAATTTTTGTATCTTTAGTATAGATGGGGTTTCAGGTCATCTGTCCACCTAGGCCTCCCAAAGTGCTGGATTTTTAGGCATGAGCCACTGAGCCTGGCCGCCTTCCATGTTTCACAATGGTTAGAACGAGTCTGGAGACAGTGAGAGCAACAATGTTCACAGAAACTTAGGTTGAGTTGATGTCCCTGGCTACAGTGATGCAAAGACACAGGAAAGGAATGGAAAGTTGTGATTTATTTCAAAGACTAAAGCAACAGATTCACCTTTTGGAGGATGAAAGACTGGAATGAATAGCACAGTTTCTAGATTTTGACCAGGAACTCCTGGAAAAGCAACAGTATCACTGACAATAATAGGGAAATGGGAAGGAGAACTCTTGTGTGAGGTGTAGCATAAAGGAACATACACTGGACTGAGTTTTGAAGCCTTCATCTTAGTCATCTTAGTAGCCACTTTCACTATGTGGCCTTGGGCAGGTCAATTAATTAAGCTGAATTCATTTCTCTCATTTGTGAAATCCAAAGTTTGAACTAAATGATATTCAAGGATGAGCTATGAAGTTCATGTGCTGTCATTCCACCTTCCTATACCTTTAGAGGACAATGCTGGTTAATCATGATCTATTTCCACTAAGTCTGGACATGGCCTTAGAATTCTCTTCAACCAGCATTACGGGAAGCCAAGGCCCATCTATTGGAGTTTCCATGAAAGACAAATTCTATGCACCATGACAAATCTCTAAGTTCCTTCCTTTTGATTTTGATAAAGAGGATGTGCTCAATTGCATACCTTTAAGTTTTATTGGTAAGTGGAAATTCTATTCAGAAAAATTTAAAACCCAACAACGAAAACAGAGTAGGCCTCCATTTCTGGTCTCGTGAGTAACTAGGCATGCTGGGGAAACTTCCTATCCACAACTAGTCCACAGAAACAGATATGACACACTTTGAAGTGTTCCTACTCTTCCAAAATGTAGGAGAGGTCTTCAGGGACAACTCTAAACAACAACAACAACAACAAATGAGAGCTATAGCCAGAGCTTGTTGTGAGGGAGAGTGGAGAGCGTAGGGCTGAAGCAGGCAAGAGTTAAGGATTTGGCAGGTGGAATTGTCAGGGCAAGAACACCAGAGAGCATGGGCAGAACAGCAGAAAGCCAGAGGGCAGAGTCAATGTGGGAATTAAGCAGCGTGGACCCACAGTGGAGGTTGGCCACCCTGAGTCCTTGGTTATATGGCTAGACAGTTGTAGGAATGTTGACCTACAAAAGAGCATTGAGGAGGAAGCCAAGTCTAAGATATCCGTTCCAACACAAAACCTTCAGGAAAAGCTGAAGTAGACCCTAAGTAGGGATGCCCCCAAGCTATTCATAGAAGAATAAACTCTCCTGGGAAGGTCTCCCCCAGGTCAGGCTTGTTGCCTCCCTGGCAACCCACTGGTATGTTTGGTGTGTTGCCAAACATACCAGAAGTTTAGCTACTCAGCAAGAGATACAACATACTAAAGAACTTTATATGAAATGTTTAAGGAAACGAAGGATGAAATTACAAAAACAAGTATATAAAAATAAATATCAATAAGGAACAGACAGAATTTTTAAATACCAACCTCCAGGAATAAAATGTATAATTGTTGGATTCAAAGTCTCAAATAATTGGGCTAAATTTTACAGAGATTAGATACAGTTGACAACAGAATTAGTGAACTGGAAGACATATTCAAAGAATTTCTAATGTAGCAAAGAGAGAAAAAGATGAAAAATATGAAACAGAGCTGAAGACATATAAAAGGTGAGAAGATACAATACCTACTAAGTGACATCCAAAAGAGGAAATTGAGAGAATTTTGAAGATATAATGACTGGCTGCGAATTTTCCAGAAATTATATTAACTATGAATCCATGGACCCAACAATCACTACATATCCTGAGAAAACTTAATAAAGAGATCTCTCATAGTGAAGCTAGAGAACACCAAAATTGAGAACATCATGAACGTATAGAGCAAGAAGGGCTATATCACTTAAAAGGAAGGGCAGCTGAAATAAACAAAGGTAAACTTTTCAACAACAATGGAGACCAGAAGATAAGTGGAATAACTACAACGTGTTAAAAGAAAACAATAGTCAACCAAGAATTATGTAAATAGCCAAAAGTGAGAAAAAATAGGAAAAACAGAACTGGGAATGGTGGCTAACATCTGTAATCCCAACACTTTGGGAGGCCAAGGCAGGAGGATCACTTGAGCCCAGGAATTTGAGACCAGCCTGGACAATGCAGTAAAATCCCACCTCACTTGAGCTCAGCCAAAAGGCCAAGAAGTGATGTGAAATCCTATCTATACAGCAAAATTTTAAAATTAGCCAGGTGTGGTGGCATGTTCCTACCGTCCTAGCTACTTAGAAGGCTGAGGCAAGAGAATTACTGAGCCCAGGAGTTTGAAGTTTACAGTGAGCTATGATCATATCACTGCACTCCAGCCTATGTGACAGAGCAAAACCCTGTTACTAGAAAATAATTTTCAATTTTTTAAAAAATGGGAAAAACAGAATGAACCCAAAGGAGTTAAAAGGAGCAGAAAGCAATAAAATAGAAAACAAAGTTTTAATACAGTGAATCAACAAATCCATAAGTTTGTGTGAAAAAATTACAAATATCTTGACTTTAAGAAAAAAGACACAAATATATAACATAAATGCAGATAATTATAGTTTGAGCAGATATTTAAAAGATAAACATAATTTTTTATACTGCTGGTGAACATATTAAGATTAACATAATTCTAACAATAACTATACCAATAAGTTTTAAAATAATAAAATGGACAAATTTCTGGAAGAATATAACCTACTGTTACGGTTCCCCATAAATCTCAGCTGATTTTAATTACTTACATGTAATCATATAATTCCTGGGAACTGATGCTGTGCAAGTTCCAAAGATAAATGATAAAAGGTAGTGAAGTTTTCATTTTGTTCACTGGGACACTTGCTTTTGGAAACCTGAACCACTTTTTAAGAAGTCTACTCTGAGCCACCATGCTCTGCAGAAGCCAAGGCTGAAATCTCACCTGACAGCCAACATCATTCATCAGGTAAGTGAGTAAAGATACCTTCGGATGACTCCAGCCTCTGGCTATGGAGTCTGTCAAGAGAAAGCTCCAGACATCATGAAACAGAAATAAGCTATTTCCACAGTGACTTGTCAGGATTCTGATCTACAGAATCAATAAATATAATAAAAATGACTATTGAAAGCTACTAAGTTTGAGGGTAATTTATTATGTAGAAAATGAAATACTTACCAAAGCTGACTTAAGATGAAATAGAAATTCTGAACAGTCTTATGACTATCAATAAAATTATTTCATAGATTATGCTTTTAGTGTTGCATTTAAAAAGTCATTGCCAAACCTAAGGTCATCTAAATTTTCTCTTATGTTTTCTAATTTTATAGTTTTGCATCTTACATTTAGGTCCATAATTCATTTAGAATTATTTTTTGTGAAAGGTGTAAGACCTGTGTCTAGACTCATTTTCTACATGTGGATGTCCGGTTGTTCCGGCAATATTTGCTGAAAAGACTATGCCTTCCCTATTGAATTGTCTTTGCTCCTTTGTCAAAGATCAGTTGACTAAATTTGTGTAGGTCTGTTTTGGGGCTTTCTATTCTATTCCATTGATCTATTTGTCTACTCCTTGGCCATAGCACATCTACTTGATTACCATAGCTTTATAGTAAACTTTGAAACGGAGTAGCATCAGTCCTCTGACTCTGCTCTTCTTCAATATTGTGTTAACTATCCTAGGTCTTTTACCTTTTCATGTAAACTTTAGAGTGACTTTATTGATGTCCACAAAATAACTTGTTAGTTGAGGCATGTTTCTGGCTTGCCTAGAGTCCAGCTCTCATCTGCCTCATGCCCCTGGAGAGGAACCTTCAGTCCCGGGATGAGTTTCTCTAGGGCTTCTGATTACATCTAACTCTCTAGTCAAAGGGAATGAGAAATAATGTTAACCTTACTCTGTAAACCTACCAGGATAGAATGGCTATTCTGATTCAGAGGTGAGAAACCTCTGAAATAACATATTTCTATCAAAACATCATAAACACATAGGTCACATAAAATCCTGAGAAAGGAATAAATACCTAAAGGCTTTGGGTAAACATCTTTTACCTTTCACATTTCTATTCTGAACTACAGACCACATTGAAAGCCTAAGCAATACCACCAGAGGGAGGCAGAATAATGGTCCCTGAACATGGCTAGCACCCTGATTCCCATAACCCACCAATAAGTGATGTCACATGGCCATGGGAATTGAGGTGGCAGATGGAATTAAGGTGCTAATCAGCTGGCTTTAAAAAGGGAGATTATCTTGTATTATCGGGAGGTGCAATGTGATCACAGGTCCTTAAATGAGGTAAAGGGGACCAGAAGAGCCCATCTAGGTGATGTGATGTGAGGAGGAGCTGTCGCTGCAGGCTCAGGTGGAGGAAGGGGCCATGAGTCAAAGAATTCAGACAACCACTAGAAGCTGGAAGAACCCTGGGCTCTCCCCTCAAGCCTGCAGAGAGGAACGCAGTCCAGGCTACATCTCCATTTTAGCCAAATAAGACCCATGTTGGACTTCTGGTGCAGAGAAATGCAAGCTAATAAATTTGTGCTGCTTTAAGCCACTAGGTCTGTGGTAATTTGTTACAATAGCAACAGGAAACTGATATGCCATAATCATTAAATCTATAAAGTAAAGCATATTTTGAAAAATATTAAAAAATAATAATTTTTCAAATCTTACTTTGGCATTTCAGACTATTAGTAAAACTGTTTTTGATAGCATGAATTGCACGAATATGGTGGTTGTTATTCTTAATTTATCCCCTTCTCCTTCTCCTCACTCTCCCCCACTTTAGTTTCCATGTTATTGTGAATCATAATTTAAGGTTAAGCTGAAAGACCACAAAATGGAAAGCTGTTATAAGCGGTTCTCTCAAATTTCCTGGACCTTGGGAAGCAGAGACATGTGACTGCTTTTCTGGTTTGACCTAGTTAATTCTCTGTTCACTGGTAGCCTTGGAATCCTTTATTATGAACATACAACGTAATAACCACTTTCTATTTTTAAAAAACTGTTAGTAGTTTCTTTGGATCAAAGCAAAACACAAACTCTTATGTATTAAAACTTCTATTTTAAAGAAAAAGGTTTTTTTTCAAGTCCAATTTAAAAAAAAAAAAAGTTTTCTTAGTCCTCTCCATCTTTGCAGTGAGTTGTTTTTCAGTTTCACTTTGGCTAAGAGCCCAAAGGTATGTAAGTCAAATGTAAATAAAACAAGTCAAGGCTAAAAAGATCTCATTAAACACATGTCACCAAAAGCAATTAGCAGATTTATTAATTTTTTTGCATAGTTTTTTATTCCTAGCATTAATCGTGCATATAACTAAAGCCTTCTTGATTACATCCTTGAAAAATGTGGGTCTATTTCTCAAGTCTCACATGGCAAAAACCCAAACTGCCAACTCTGGTTAAGGCCTTTACTTAAAACAAAAGTGTAATATAAAAGAGAAAAATTAATTTGCCCACTTAGTCAAAACAAGAGATGCCAAGGCCTTCCTGGAAAAAAAAAATGCATATTTTTCAATGGCCAATAAATGAACAATGGGTCAATAATCCCTTCCCAAGTACAGAGAGCGGTGCAGTGCAGACCTGCAGCCTGGTGACAGTGTCTCCCGAGCTGCACAGCAGGGTGACGGGTCCTCCAGGGGAGTCCCAGGACTGTTGGCCACCTGGTTCACTGCCCCCACACAGGCGGCACCTGAAGGTGAACACTTGCCGAGGGAGGATGGATGCTAGAGTGAGCCTGAGCCCGGAGACCACCAGCCACTGCACACAGCACCCAGGGGGAGCCACAGGAAGATCCTTCACAACTTCCAGCCCTAAAAGCTTGCAGGAATGATGAGGTTAGAACTCAGACATGTCCATCCAAGCCAGGGGCAGGCGAAAGAATTCAAGTAGAAGTGTTCACTAGGCTGTTGTACAATAGGCACTGTGATATCAATATGGAAATTGATATTTACCAATGAGAACGAAGCTGTGGCAAAACATCCCTCCACAAGGAGAAGGAGGTAGGGTCTGGCTTGGCTGGGGAAACTCAGTCCCACCTACCAGGAGGCCGTCGGAAGGGGCAAGGGCAGAGCAACAGGGAGGGCCGGACATGAGGCGAGGGTAGTTCTGGGAGAACAACGCACTTTGCTGTGGTAGTCTCAGGAATTCATCCTGGTTTTCAGGCTTTGGAGGGTCCTAACCAGAAGCTGAAGCCTAATTATAGTCTCTTCATTGAGGTTTCTGAGACAGCACAGGACCTGCATTTGCAAATTAAGACTATAGATGTCATAAATTACAAGCAGGAAGGTTGAAAGGGCCCCCTGCCTCTCCTTTCATCCAAGCTTGTCTTGTTCAGATGAACTTTTTGCTTTCAGATGAAAGATTCTACATTCATAGAAGTCAGTCTCATATAGTGGCAGGAGATCGCTTTGTAGAGAAAAGGGGAACAGCAAGATTAATAGCCCAAAGTTGGTGTGCTGAACAGAGGCAATGCAGAGACACGAGAAGGTGTGAGATGGGACCAGGAGCACCACAGTGTTTTTCAAAATTGCTTCTCTCACATTCTTTCAAAAGGTTATTCTTCTCCTGAGTGCCTGTTTTGTAATTTTGAACTCTAGCTATTTTCTTTCTTGTTGACTGTTTATCTGTCCCAGACTTCCACTATATTACACTTCAGTTTCCTGCATTTGTGTTCAGCTTTATTACATGACAAATATTTAGACATTTTATTAACAACCTCAGTAAACATGACCCATTAAAGGGACATGGAAACAACTCAAACATTAAATCACACACGCGCGCGCGTGCGTGCGCACATACACACGTGTGCGCGCACACACACACATACACACACGCACGCGCACAGACACACGCACACACACGCACACACACACGCACGCACACACACGCGCGCGCGCACACATACATACACACGCGCACGTGCGCGCACACACGTGGAGGTGACTGAGAATTCAGTTCAATTCCTCACCTATATTACAGGTCTTGGGTAATCTCAGTGGAAACTGCTAGGAGAAAATCTTTGCCTTTAGGCATTTTGTACTTTCATTTTCAACAGCAAAGAAAAAAGAAAAAGAAAGAAAACGGAGTTTTATCTGTAATAAATGTCCAACAATGCTTACTTATAAAATTTAAATATGAAATCAGCCCTCCTCGCAGACACCCCGTAAGAACACCAAGATTGAGAAGCTAAACCCAGTAAGAGCAAGTGCTTCTGCCTGCCCTACTCCTAACGCCTTCTACTAGAAGGCCCTGGCCACCTGGCATTGGCCTTTCAGAGCCAGGGCTTTGGGCAAGGCACACCTGGAGTTGGCTTCACCAGCTGTCCGCTGTGCAGACCTGGGCTGACCCCATCATCTCTGCCCTTTCCACTGCTTCAGTCCTTCTTACTAGAACATGGGGCTTGAAATGTCTTCCTCATGGGGTTCAAGTAGACTACACACATACATTCATCATACACGTATATGGTAGTTAGCACACTGCCCACAACATAGTCAGTGCCTGCAGAAGGCTAGCCCGTCCCAGTTCTGGTGATAGCAAGAGTAATAACGCTCTGAAATACCTTCTTAGCAATAGTTAAACACTCTGCATGTGAGGAGCAGACAGGGTGCTTCAGTCACTACACCTGACCTTCGAGTCCCTGCCCCTCCCAGGAGCCCAGGCTCAGCAGCATGGAAGCCTCTGAGCATTCCTCCTCTGAGAACTGCAGCCCTCATGCAGAGGCCAGAACGCTCGTGCAGCCCCGTCAGGGTTCTGTGGTCACACCAGCCCAGGGTCCCAACTTTCTGCAAACACTGGGTATTCTCCTGTCACCCCAATCCCGACTCCCCAGGCCCCAGACTCCCCTCCAGAAGGCACATATCGCTGTGTCCCTCACTGCTGGGCCTCAGAGTTCTCCCTAGCACAGCAGGACCTGGCTCTGTGGGGCTCCAGTTTCTCCACATTTGGTGAGAACCTCTGAGAAGTTTTCCTTCCGGTGTCCCTGGGGCTGGACATAGGAAAACATGGAGCCACCCCGCAGGGGCGATTCCAGGATCATGACTTACTCTCACGCAGCCCCAAACGCCAGACAGGATGAATGTAACAGATGCTGCAGGTGGGCACGGATGGAGAAAAGGAGTTCCTTTCAGTCACGGAAGAAGCCAGCAATAGCATTAAAACCCCAAAGGACTAGCTTCCTTGTGCTCTGCGTACAATGCCTTCAAGAAATAAATATGCCAGCCTGGCCTCAAGGATGTCTAATACCCCAAAATTTAAAAACTAAATAATGTATAATCACACTGAATTACATGTGCTGGGTGCTATCCTTAGAGCCTTACAAACATTTTCTTTTTCACAGCAATCCTAGGAGGCAGGGGTTATGATTATTACCTTTTACAGATGAGAAAACAAAGGCTCGGAGTAGCTGCCCCAAGTCACACAGCCAGGAAGCCACAGAGTTAGAATTCAAAGCCAGGAGCATCAGATGCTCAAGCCCATGTTCTCACTCTACCAGAATGTGGCATGACACCCTCTTCCCTGAAGTTTGCATGGAGAGATTGACAAGGCCGCAGATTTCACGAGTAAAAACAACATTACACGGCAGGAAGAGTAAGGAAGGGAAGAGAGCATGCCACCGGCAAATTCCCGTAGCCCATTCACACTCACAAACTCCTCCAGCACCCAACCACATCAAAATGGGGCTGCTTACTCCTCGGTTCTGATCACAGTTTTGTTCTGGAAATTTTCTGGTACAGACTGAAATGAAAGACACTCCAGGATATGAAGAGAGAGGATGTCCCTGTGATCTTCTTCCAGCGCCAGGGCATCCAGGGGTGATCTATGCTGGCCACACTGGGTGAAACCAGGGAGACCTGGCCTGTGACCTAACATAGCAAGAATCTGAAATTGGGTAAATGCATGCGGACAGGCCGAAGGTCAATGAGCACTTCCACTCAGCCATAACAAAAGCAAAGTTTTGAGTTGTTTAAAAATATACACACACCTACTTTGCTAACTCTACAGCCAACTAGAACTAAACCCATCTACATTCAAAACATAGCAAAACTTTTCAAACTTATCAAACTACCGCTTTATACAGACAGCGTGCAGTCGTGGAAGGGCGGGAGCCCTGCAGCTGGGCAAGCCAAGTCTGAGTCCCGGCACTGCTACTGACCAAAGCTGCGACACCCCGGGCAGGTGACTTGCCCCTCAGCCTGCAGGGCCTCACGGTCCAATAAGAAGAGAATACTGGTACCTGCCAATTAAAGCAGATTAAAGGAGACAGCATGTCTAGAACACAGGGCTTGGGACATATGCCCCTTTTCCTCCACTCAACCAGACCTGAAATCAGGTTGATCATTTCTTTGGCTCAAGTTCCCACATCCAAGGTCAACCCAAAACCATGGAATCTCCCATCGGAAAGCTCATCTCAGGCTCTGACCCCAGCGGGCTCAGCCCTGCCCCCACCTAATTGGTCACAGTGCGGTAATGCCTCCTGGTTTCATGTGCTTGAGTAAATCTACTCAGTCTATAACTACATCCTTCATTATAATTTAAGAACCTAGCATTTAATAAGCAATGACACCAGCCAAACTGTTATTAAGAGTGAATCACTAGAAACCTTTGTTTTCCACTATTTGGGTTCAAATGGGAATGGTCCAACATTAAGATGCTCAGCACACAAGGCTTTAGCCCAGAAGGATTTTTTTTCCTCTGAAAATTGAGGGCAAACTATTTGGCTGTTTTAAAAGCTAAAAATAAATATAGCTTACTGGTTGCAAACTCTGTTTGTGGCAGTACAGCTCCAAGATCGTTTCAGTTTGGAAGCAAGTTATATTTGGCAAGCAATTAGGCCCCAAAACGTTCTAATTCTTTCATCTATTTTCAATAACAAAATGAAAAACAGACAAATGATTTTGATTTAAAAAATTAACAGCTACATAGGAAATTCTCATACATTTTCATAAGGATATTAGTAACCTAGGTGGGGCCTAAGAGATGATCTTTTTTGGCCACAGAAAATTACCCAGTCAACCACAGTATTTTACCAAACATTTCAGAAATCAACTGCATTTACCCAAATGAGTGCTCAAGTCAGGATAAAAAGGAGGCTATGATCCTACACAGGACCCTCTATTGAAAGCTGCACGAAACCACTGGACAAATGGTTTCTGTCTGCTGGAAGCTTACCAGTGAAGAACCAAGAGATTTAGAACATGGATTAAACAAATATAAATTAAATAGTAAAGCAATGGAGTAATTTAAGTGTGTTTTGATAACACATCATTCTAAGCTGGGATATAACATTTGCTTAACCCTGGAGTCAGGCAAGACCCTGTTCCCACCGCCTCAACCATCCCACGTGCTCTAAATCAGCAAGTCAGCAGCTGCCAACCCCTTCCCCATTACACCCAGCCTCAGTGGCCCCAAAGCACTCTTCACCTTCCCAGTCCATCAGGCCCCTACGTCTCCTGACACGCTTCTCAGCAGCTCACCACTACCTTCGAGAGCACCGGCCTGCAGTAGGACTCACCTCAGTCACGCAGAAACAGGCTTGCTCGTGCTCTGCACACCATCTGCACTGTTCCACACTCCCTTCCACCTGAAGAGCAGCCACACCCACACTTCCGTCCACGGCCTAGCTCCTTCCTGGAGCCACCCTTGTGCTTACGGGACACCTAACACTGAATTGTACTTAGTATACAACCAGTGTTGTCAAAGCATTGTGCTAAGGCCAGTGGCCACAAAGGGTCATGCAGCCGTAGCAGGGGCGACAGGGCCTGGGCATTGTCAGAGCCCCTTCTGGTGGTGGAATCCAGAAACTCAAGCCTTGAGGCCCCAGTCCCCGAGAAACATAGGATCATTTCCACTGACACCACACCACACACACACCGCACACATCGCACTGCACCCCACACACCACATACCACTATACCACATCACATACACCACACAACACCACGTCACATCACACACACCACATGCATACCACATCACACACACACCACACACATACATCACACACCACACACATATCACATCACACACACACCACACCACATCACACACACACACACATACCACATCACACACACCACACACATACCACATCACACACATACCATACCACATCACACACCACACATCACACACACCATACCACATCACACACACACCACACCACATCACACACACACACCCACCTCACACACACAACACATACCACACAACACCACCACATACACCACATCACACACACACACACCACATCACACACACACATACCACATCACACACACACCAGACCACATCACACACACACACCACATCACACACACACCACACCATATCACACACACACACATCACACACACACCACACATCCACACACACACACACACACATCACACACACACCACACCACATCACACACACACATACCACATCACACACACACCACACACATACCACATCACACACACACCAGACCACATCACACACACATCACACACACCAGACCACATCACACACACCACACACACATCACACACACACCATACCACATCACACACACACCACACCACACACATACCATATCTCACACACACCACACACATGCATCACACACACACACTCCACACCAGACCACATCACACACATCACATCACACACACACCACACATACCACATCACACACACACTATATCGTATCTCACACACCCCACACACACACGCTGCTCACACACACCAAACTCACACACCACACATATACCACATCACACATACCACACATCACACACACACATCACACACACCAAACACCACACATACACACCACACATACTGCACCACACACACACCTCACCATGTCACACACTTGTCACAAACACACCACACTCACACACCACACATACACCACAACACACATACCACACCACAGACACACACCACACCATATTTCACACACACTACACCACACACATACACACCACTCACATGCACCTTACATCACACACACACACCACACATGCCCCAAACCTTACCTTCCTCCCTCCCTTATCCTATCTAGCCCAATGATTTCCACACTAAATTCCCAAATAATCCTCAAGTCCCTCAGGGTGTGGAACTGGCCCCCTTACTCTCTCCTTAGCCCCGACACACTGATACATAATTCATTTGTTCACTGAAGTGACTTCCTAGCTTTGAACAGGAGAGGTGGAAGCCACGAAATGAGCAGAGCCCTTTACAGAGACCCTGTTAGTAAACATGAAAAGTCCAATTCAGTGTCTCCTAATGAGGAGAAGACAAAGACACGGGGATTGGGAAGTGAATGTGTTCTATGACTGAAGCACCTCCTGCCCCGGCCTTTGAAATAAATGGCGCAAAAAGAAATTGAAGATGTAAACTGGATGGGATGTTGCCAAATGGCAATGAATGTTCGGATGACTCTCGTAGCATATATAAACTCCAGCTGATTGTTTACATAGCACTTCCACACAGATTATCTTATTGATCTTCACAACCGTGCTGTGCTGGACACAGAACACATATTCTAATTTCCATTTTCAGATTTGCAAAACAAGCTCAGAAAGGAAGGGCTTTGAGAAGAACTGGGCTGTGACCCACACACACACCACACCACACACACCACACTATATCACACACACACAGACACACACACACTCCGCTTGGGCCACATTCAGCCCGAGGCAATTCCCACCATATGTCTTCACATCTTCCCTGTTCCTTAAAACAGAAGGATAGTTCGTGTCAAAAGTCAAAAAAATTCCAAAATAGTCCCAGAGGCCAATGTCCTGATTTACCTCCAGTTCATGGTGAAAGTGGATTTCTCCTTCACATCAAAAAGTGATTGTTTGAATGAAAATATGCCTAATTAATTCAATCATTAATCTTATTCATTAAGCTACTGTCAAAAGCTTGATGCAAAGTGCTTTTGGTATGAGTAAAGGCAGGTGGAGGGCCCCCACTGTAAGTACTAAGCCCTCTTATTCCTTGCCCATGGCCTACCCAAAACACTTTCAGGACTTGGTGGAGGACGAGAGGAGCCCCAGCAACTCCAACACCGTGTGCTTGCCTTATGCAAGTGAATTCTCGCTGTGCTATGGTATGGTCTGCCTATTTATACTCCAACAAAACTCATACGCTGAAACCCTAATCCCCGGTGTGATGGTATTTGGAGGGAGTCTTTGGGAGGTGATGAGGTCGTGAGGGTGGAGTCCTCACGATGCCAATCGTGCCTTACAAGAAGCGAGGCAGAGCTTGTTCTCTCTGCTCCCCGTTATGTGCGGATAGACACGTCCGGAGTCTGCCATCGGGAGGGGCTCTCACCAGAACCCAGCATGAGGGCTGCACCCTCATCTCCCACTGCCAGCCTCCAGACTGTGAGAAGCCAGCGTCTGCTGGTTAAGTCCCCCACCCCAGTCTGTGGTATTTTGTTACAGCAGCCCCAAATGCCTAAGATAAGATCTGTCATCCCAGTGTCCCTGGACTGACTTCACACACACACACACTCACACACACACACTCACACACTTCTGTGACTGCTCGACATGGGCGCATTGCAGGTGGGAGCAGAAAGGCCACTCGTTCCCCTGAGCTGTTGTGTGGCCCTCCCTGACAAAGAAGAGGGATAAGTCCAGCCCTGCAGACCTTGCACACAATCCCCTTACCCAACAAGCATTTACGATGGAAATGACAAGGCTCCCGGTGAGGTGCTGCTGGAGGGTGGACAGGAGGAAGAGGGTGGCGCAGCCGGACCCTCACAGAAACCCCCATTGGGAGGCAGCTCCAGGAGTCATCAGTTGCTAGTTGGGGCCAGACCCTGAAACAGCCGCTCTGATTTAAATGCACCCAGTGAGGCATCTAATGAGTGAGCTGGGACCAGAACGGGGCTTCAGGAATTGGGTGTCCCCTCCCCAACTGTGGTAACTTCTAGGACAGAGGACGTTGTGCTAGGCCATGGCCCCCACCACTAAGGAAGGGGTGAGGATTTGGAGCTGAATGGGGTCAGGGGTGGAAAAGGGCAGCCCAAGGTGAAGAACCAGGTAGACATCTTGTGAGCTGGCCACAAAGAGAAGAGAAAGGATTTTACTAACCTGTTCACAGTCACGAGTGTTTCCAAATGGAAGGTGCCCTGAAATGCCAAGACAAACGTTCTGAATTCTTTGTGAATCCTATCCTTCGATATGGGAAAAGTCTCTGCAGTTGGTGAGCTAGGGGACAAATTTTAACTGTGTTTCTGTGTTATCATATCCATGACCTTTTATTTCTTCTCAAAAATTAATATGCTCTTGAGCAGTATGCTGTTGACTTTGGATGGGGGTAAATGGAAGCCTGTCTCCACGCAGAACTCAGGCAGCAGAGTTCTGCACTGACACCTAGTGCATCTCGGGCTTACTGCAGCGCTGGCTTAGCAGTTCTCTGAGGCTTTCTCATTTCTTCTGATTTTTGTCTTATAGCTGCTCAGAACTCATTTGCTCCTCCCTAATAGCCTCAAGCTCCTTTAGAAAGGAGTGAAATAAACAATATGCACAATGTCTGCTGTTTCTACGTAGTCCTATTTTGCACCCAATTCCTGTTTCGCAGACCCCTCCTTCTCCCCCTCCTTGAATAGCAGCCACATAAGAGCCCAAGAGAGAAAGACCTCTGTCAGCGAGTCCTGGGGCCACGCCGATGATGCTGCTAGATGTGGCTCTGACTCTAAAGAGAACCAAGCCCTGTGTTTGACATTAGGGGTAAAAAACAGAGGCAAATAGCTATCAGAATGTGGAGGCCAGAGTTCCTATAAGAAGAGCATTCAGAATGAAAGAGGAACAGGCCAGGCGTGTTGTCTCATGCTTGTAATCCCAGCACTTTGGGATGCTGAGGCGGGTGGATCACTTGAGCTCAGGAGTTCCAGACCAGCCTGGCCAATATGGTGAAACGCCGTCTCTATTAAAAATACAAAAATTAGCAGGACGAGGTGCAGGTACCTGTAATCCCAGCTACTTGGAAGGCTGAAGCAGGAAGATCATTTGAACCCAAGAGACAGAGGTTGCAATGAGCCAAGATCACACCATTGCACGACAGAGAGAGACTGTGTCTCAAAAAAACAAACAAACAAAGAAAAGAAAAAGAGAAACAATAAACAATAAACATATAGGTCAATAACCTTCACATATAAAGCCTCATATAAATAAACCAGAAAAATCCTTGGAACGCTATTTTTTTTGAGACAAGGTCTCACCCTGCTGCCCAGACTAGAGTGCAGTGGCACAGTCATCGCTCACTGCAGCCTTGTACTTCTGGGCTCAAGCGATCCTCTTGTCTCAGCCTCCCAGTTAGCTGAGACCACAAACAGATGACCAGCTAATTTTTTAATTTTTATTTTTGTAGAGATGCAGGGGTCTCACTATGTTTCTCAGACTGGTCTCAAACTCCTGGGCCTAAAGCAGTCCTCCCACCTTGGCTTCCCAAAGTGTTTGGATTACAGGTGTGAGCCACTGTACCAGGACAAACTCAATTTTTCTAAGGTGGACAAAGCACAGCAGCTGACAATTAGCAAAAGAGTAAACACAAAGTGTTAGTGAACATTTGGAAAATGTTTCAATTAATGAAATACTTAAAATAAGAGGGTACTATATTTTATGCATCCAATTTGCAAAAAGTATTTTAAACTCAAGTCCCCAGTTCTGATGCTGTCCAGGAAGCAGGAAGCAGGAAACAGAAGCAGCAGCAGCAGGATGTGCTGGGAGGTTGCTGGAGGGAGGGGGGCATCAGGACCAACTACAGGGATGCACCAAAAGCCTTTAAAATATGTGAAGCCCTCACTCTTGGAGTCTCACTTTTGGGAATGCATTCTAAAGAAGTAATCTAGGTCAGGCCTGGTGGCTCATGCCTGTAATTCCAGCACTTTGGGAGGCCAAAGCAGGTGGATCATCTGAGGTCAGGTGTTCGAGACCAATCTGGCCAACATGATGAAACCATGTCTCTACTAAAAATACAAAAATTAGCCATGTGTTGTGGCACACACCTGTAATCCCAACTACTCAGGAGGCTGAGGCAGAAGAATCGCTTGAACCCGGGAGGCGAAGGTTGCAGTGAGCCGAGATCACACCACTACACTCCAGCCTGGGAAACAGAGTGAGACTCCATATCAAAAAAAAAAAAAAAGAAGTAATCTAAAATGTGGAAAGAGCAGCCAACATCATACTGAATAAGCAAAAGATGGAAGCATTCCCCTTGAAAACTGGCACAAGACAAGGATGCCCCCTCTCACCAATCCTACTCAGCATAGTATGGAAGTCCTTGCTGAGGCAGTCAGGCAAAGGGAAAAAAGAAAGAAAAGGCATCCAAATATCCAAATAGGATGAGAGGAAATCATCATTGTTTGCAGACGACATGATCCTATTATCTAGAAAACCCCATCATCTCAGCTCAAAAGCTTCTTAAGCTGATAAGCAACTTCAGCAAAGTCTCAGGATATAAAATCAATCTGCAAAAATCTCTAGCATTCCTATACACAATCAACAGGCAAGCAGAGAACCAAATCATGAATAAACTCCCATTCATAATTGCTACAAAAAGAATAGAATACCTAGGAATACAACTTACAAGGGATGTTAAGGACCTCTTCAAGGAGAACTACAAACCACTGCTCAGAGAAACCAGAGAGGACACAAACAAATGGAGGAACATTCCATGCTCATGGATAGGAAGAATCAGAATCATGAAAGTGGCCATACTGCCCTAAGTAATTTGTAGATTTGACGCTATTCCCATTAAACTACCATTGACATTTTTCACAGAATTATGAAAAACTATTTTAAAATTCATATGGAACCAATAAAGAGCCCAAATAGCCAAGTCAATCCTAAGCAAAAAGAACAAAGTTGGGTGGTGGCTGGCAAGATGGCCAAATAGGAACAGCTCTAGTCTGCAGATCCCAGTGAGATCAATGAAGAAGGTAGGCGATTTCTGCATTTCCAACTGAGATAGCCAGCTCATCTTATTGGGACCGGTTAGATGGTGGGTGCAGCCCACGGAGGGTGAGCCAAAGCAGGGTGGGGTGTCACCTAACCCAGGAAGCGCAAGTGGTCAGAGAACTCCCTCCTCTAGCCCAGGGAAGACATGAGGGACTGTGCTGTGAGGAACAGTGCACTCTGGCCCAGATACCATGCTTTTCCCAAGGTCTTTGCAACCCGCAGACCAGCAGATTCCCTTGGGTGCCTACGCCACCAGGGCCCTGGGTTTCAAGCACAAAACTGGGCGGCTGTTTGGGCTGACACTGAGCTAGCTGCAGGAGTTGTTTTTTGTTCTTTGTTTTTTCATACCTCAGTGGTACCTGGAATGCCAGCAAGACAGAAACGTTCACTCCCATGGAAAGGGAGCTGAAGCCAGGGAGCCAAGTGGTCTACCTTAGTGGATCTCACCCCAATGGAGCCCAGCGAGCTAAGATCCACTGGCTTGAAATTCTTACTGCCAGCACAGCAGTCTGAAGTCGACCTGGGATGCTTGAGCTTGGTGGGGGGAGGGACATCCACCATTAGTGAGGCTTGAGTGGGTGGTTTTCCCCTCACAGTATAAACAAAGCTACCAGGAAGTCTGAACTGGGCTGAGCCCACTGCAGCTTGGCAAAGCTGCTGTAGCCACACTGCCTCTCCAGATTCCTCCTCTCTGGGCAAGGCATCTCTGAAAGAAAGGCAGCAGTCTTAGGCAGGGGCTTATAGATAACACTCCCATCTCCCTGGGACAGAGCACCTGGGGGAAAGGGCAGCTGTGGGGACAGCTTCAGCTGACTTAAACATTTCTGCCTGCCAGCTCTGAAGACAGCAGAAGATCTACCAGTACAGTGCTCGAGCTCCGCTACGGGACAGACTGCCTCCTCAAGTGGATTCCTGATCCCCATGTCTCTGGACTGGGAGACACCTCCCAGCAGGGGTTGACAAAAACCTCATAAAGCAGAGCTCCTGCTGGCATCCAGTGGGTTCCCCTCTGGTATGAAGCTTCCAGAGGAAGGAACAAGCAGCAATCTTTGCTGTTCTGCAGCCTCCGCTGATGATACCCAAGCAAACAGGGTCTGAAGTGGGCCTCCAGCAAACTCCAGCAGACCTGCAGCAGAGGGGCCTGACTGTTTGAAGGAAAAACTAACAAATATAAAGGAATAACATCAACATCAGCAAAAAGGAAGTCTACACAGAAACCCCATCCAAAGGTCACCAACATCAGAGAGCCAAGATAGATAAATCCACAAAGATGAGGAAAAAACAGCATAAAATGGCTGAAAATTCCAAAAACCAAAACGATTCTTCTCCTTCAAAGGATCACAACTCCTTGCCAGCAAGGGAACAAAACTGGATGGAAAATGAGTTTGATGAATTGACAGAAGTAGGCTTCAGAAGGTGGCTAATAACAAACTCCTCCGAGCTAAAGGAGCATGTTCTAACCCAATGCAAGGAAACCAAGAACCTTGAAAAAGGGTTAGAGGAATTGCAAACTATAATAACAAGTTTAGAGAAGAACATAAATGACCTGATGGAGCTGAAAAACACAGCATGAGAACTTTGTGAAGCATACAGAAGTATCAATAGCTGAATCAATCAAGTGGAAGAAAGGATATCAGAGATTGAAAATCAGCGTAATGAAGAAAGCATGAAGACAAGGTAAGAGATAAAAGAATGAAAAGACATGAGCAAAGCCTCCAAGAAATATGGGACTATGTAAGAGACCAAACCTACGTTTGATTGGTGTACCTGAAAGTGACAAGGAGAATGGAACCAAGTTGGAAAACACTCTTCAGGATATCATCCAAGAGAATTTCCCCAACCTAGTAAGACAGGCCAATATTCAAATTGAGGAAATACAGAGAACACCACAAAGATATTCCTCCAGAAGAGCAACCCTGAGACACATAATCACCAAGTTTGAAATGAAAGGAAAAATGATAAGGGCAGCCAGAGAGAAAGGTCAGGTTACCCACAAAGGGAAGCCCATCAGACTAACAGTGGATCTCTCTGCAGAAACCCTACAAGCCAAAAGAGAGTCGGGGCTAATATTCAACATTCTTAAAGAATTTTCAACCCAGAATTTCATATTGAGCCAAACAAAAGTTCATAAGCAAAGGAGAAATAAAATCCTTTACAGGCAAGCAAATGCTGAGAGATTTTTGTCACCACCAGGCCTGCTTTACAAGAGCTCCTGAAGGATGCACTAAATATGGAAAGGAAAAACCAGTACCAGCCACTGCAAAAACATACCAAATTGTAAAGGCCACTGACATTATGAATAAAGTGCATTAACTAATGGACAAAATAACCAAATAGCATCATAATGACAGGATCAGATTCACACATAACAATATTAACCTTAAATATAAATGGGCTAAACACCCCAATTAAAAGACACAGACTCGCAAATTGGATTAAGAGTCAAGACCCATCAGTGTGCTATATTCAGGAGACCCATCTCACATGCAAAGACACACATAGGCTCAAAATAAAGGGATGGAGAAATATTTACCAAGCAAATGGAAAGCCAAAAAAAGCATGGGTTGCAATCCTAGTCCCTGATAAAACAGACTTTAAACCAACAAAGATCAAAAAAGATAAATAAGGGCATTTCATAATGGTAAAGGGATCCATGCCACAAGAAGACCTAACTATCCTAATTATATATGCACCCAATACAGGAGCACCCAGATCCATAAAGCAAGTTCTTAGAGACCTACAAAGAGATTTAGACTCCCACACAACAATAGCGGGAGACTTTAACACCTGTCAATATTAGACAGATCAATGAGAAAGAAAATTAACAAGGATATTCAGGACTTGAACTCAGCTCTGGACCAAGCAGACCTAATAGACATCTACTAAACTTTCCACCACAAATCAACAGAATATACATTCTTCTCAGCACCACATCACACTTATTCTAAAATTGACCACCTAACTATAAGTAAAACACTCCTCAGCAAATGCAAAAGAATGGAAATCACAACAGTCTCTCAGACCACAGTGCAATCAAATTAGAACTCAGGATTAAGAAATTCACTCAAAACCGCACAACTATCTGGAAACTAATAACCTGCTCCTGAATGACTACTGGGTAAATAATGAAATTAAGGCAGATATAAATAAGTTAATTGAAACCAACGAGAACAAAGAACAACGTACCAGAATCTCTGTGACACACAGCTAAAGCAGTGTTTAGAGGGAAATTTATAGCACTAAATTCCCACATCGGAAAGCAGGAAAGATCTAAAATCAGCACCTTAACATCACAATTAAAAGAACTAGAGAAGCAAGAGCAAACAAATTCAAAAGCTAGCAGAAGACAAGAAATAACTAATATCAGAGCAGAACTGAAGGAGATAGAGACACAAAAAACCTTCAAAAAAAATCAATGAATCCAGGAGCTGTTTTTTTTTTTTTTTAAGATTAACAAAATAGACCACTAGTCAGACTAATAAAGAAGAAAAGAGAGAAGAATCAACTAGACACAATAAAAAATTATAAAGGGGATATCACCACTGATCCCACAGAAATGCAAACTACCACCAGAGAATACTACAAACACCTCTACACAAATAAACAAGAAAATTTAGAAGAAATGGATAAACTCCTGGACACATAAACCCTCCCAAGACTTAACCAGGAAGAAGTTGAATCCCTGAATAGACTAATAACAAGTTCTGGAATTAAGGCAGTGATTAATAGCCTACCAACCAAAAAAAAGCCCAGGACCAGAGAGATTCACAGCCAAATTCCACCAGAGGTACAAGGAGGAGCTGGTACCATTCCTTCTGAAACTATTCCAATCAATAGAAAAAGAGGGACTCCTCCCTAACTCATTTTATGAGGTCAGCATCATCCTGATACCAAAACCTGGCAGAAGCACAACAAAAAAATAAAATGTCAGGCCAACCCTGAGGAACATTGATGCGAAATTCCTCAACAAAATACTGACAAATCGAATCCAGCAGCACATCAAAAAGCTTATCCCACAATCAAGTTGGCTTCATCCCTGAGATGCAAGGATGCTTCAACATACACAAATCAATAAACATAATCCATCACATAAACAGAACCAGTAACAAAAAAACACATGATTATCTCAATAGATGCAGAAAAGGCCTTAGATAAAATTCAACACCCCTTCATGCTAAAAATTCTCAATAAACTAGGTATTGATGGAACATATCTCAAAATAATAAGACTATTTATGACAAACCTACAACCAATATCATACTGAATAAGCAAAAGCTGGAAGCATTCCCTTTGAAAACCAGCATAAGACAAGGATGCCCTCTCTCACCACTCCTATTTGACACAGTATTGGAAGTTCTGGCCATGTCAATCAGCCAAGAGAAAGAACTAAAGGGTATTCAAATAGGGAAAGAGGAAGTCAAATTGTCTCTGTTTGCAGATGGCATGATTATATATTTAGAAAACCCCATCGTCTCAGCCTAAAATCTCCTTAAGCTGATAAGCAGCTTCAGCAAAGTCTCAGGATACAAAATCAATGTGCAAAAATCACAAGCATTCCTATACACCAACAATAAACAAACAGAGATCCAAATCATGAGTGAACTCCCATTCACAATTGCTTCAAAGAGAATAAAATCCCTAGGAATACAACTTACAAGGGATGTGAAGGATCTCTTCAAGGAGAACTACAAACTGCTCAATGAAATAAGAGAGGACACAAACAAATGGAAAAACATTCCATGGTCATGGATAGGAAGAATCAATATTGTGAAAACCACCCCTACTGCCCAAAGTCATTTATAGATTCAATGGCATCCCCATCAAGCTACCATGGACTTTCTTCACAGAATTAGAGAAAACTATTTTAAATTTCATATGGAGCCAAAAAAGAGCCTGTATAGCCAAGACAATCCTAAGCAAAAAAAACAAAGCTGGAGGCATCATGCTACCTGACTTCAAACTATCCTACAAGGTATGTAACCAAAACAGCATGGTACTGGTATCAAAACAGACATATAGACCAATGGAACAGAACAGAGGCCTCAGAAATAACACCACACATCTACAGCCATCTGATCTTTAACAAACCTGCCAAAAACGAGCAATGGGGAAAGGATTCCCTATTTTAAAATGATATTGGGAAAACTGGCTAGCCATATGCAGAAAACTGAAACTAGATACCTTCCTTACACCTTATACAAAAATTAACTCAAGATGGATTAAAGACTTAAATGTAAGACCTAAAACCATCAAAATTTTAGAAGAAAACCTAGGCAATACCATTCAGGATGTAGGCACGGACAAAGACTTCAAGACTAAAACACCAAAAGCAACGGCAACAAATGCTAAAATTAACAAATGGGATCTAATTAAACTAAAGAGCTTCTGCACAGCAAAAGAAACTACCATCAGAGTGAACAGGCAACCTACAGAATGGGAGAACATTTTTCAATCTACTCATCTGACAAAGGACCAATATCCAGAATCTACAAAGGACTTAAACAAATTTACAAGAAAAAACAAACAACCCCATCAAAAAGTGGGGAAAGGATATGAACAGACACTTCTCAAAAGAAGACATTTACATGGCCAACAAACATATGAAAAAAACTCATCATCACTGGGAAATGCAAATCAAAACGACAATGAGATACCATCTCACACCACTTAGAATAGTGATCATTAAAAAGTCAGGAAACAATGTCTGGGCATGGTGGCTCAAGCTTGTAATCCCAGCACTTTGGGAGACCGAGACAGGTGGATCACGAGGTCAGGAGATCGAGACCATCCTGGCTAACATGGTGAAATCCCGTCTCTACTAAAAAATACAAAAAACTAGCCGGGCAAGATGGTGGGCACCTGTAGTCCCAGCTACTCGGGAGGCTGAGGCAGGAGAATGGTGTAAACCCGGGAGGCGGAGCTTGCAGTGAGCTGAGATCCGCCACTGCACTCCAGCCCGGGTGACAGAGCGAGACTCCGTCTCAAAAAAAAAAGTCAGGAAACAGCAGATGCTGGGGCGGATATGGAGAAATAGGAACACTTTTACACTGTTGGGAGTGTAAATTAGTTCAACCATTGTAGAAGACAGTGTGGCAATTCCTCAAGGATCTAGAACCAGAAATACCATTTGACCCAGCAATCTTATTACTGGGTATATAGTGAAAGGATTATGAATCATTCTGCTATAAAGACACACGCACACGTAGGTTTATTGCAGCACTGGTCACAATAGCAAAGACTTGGAACCAACCCAAATGCCCATCAGTGATAAACTAGATAAAGAAAATATGGCACATATACACCATGGAATACTATACAGCCATTGAAAAGGATGAGTTCATGTCCTTTGCAGGGACATGGATGAAGCTGGAAACCATCATTCCCAGCAAACTAACACAGGAACAGAAAATCAAACACCACATATTCTCACTCATAGGTGGTAGTTGAAAATAAGAACACATGGACACAGGAAGGGAAAATAACAGACCGGGGCCTGTTAGGGGGTGGAGTGTTAGGGGAGGGATAACATTAGGAGAAGTACCTAATGTAAATGACGGGTTGATGGGTGCAGCAAACCACCATGGCACGTGTATACCTATGTAACAAACCTGCACATTCTGCACATGTATCCCAGAACTTAAAGTATAATTAAAAACAAAGAACAAAGCTGGAGGCATCACACTACCCAACTTCAAACTATACTACAAGGCTACAGTAACCAAAACAGCATGGTAGTGGTACAAAAACAGACACGTAGACCAATGGAATAGAATAAAGAACTCAGAAATAAGACTGCACACCTACAGCCATCTGATCTTTGACAAACCTGACAAAAAAAAGCAATGGGGAAAGGATTCCCTATTTAATAAATGGTGCTGGAAGAACTGGCTAGCCATATGAAGAAAATTGAAACTGGAACCCTTCCTTACACCAAATACAAAAATTAACTCAAGATAGATTAAAGACTTAAATGTAAATCCTGAAACTATAAAGCACCCTATAAAAAAATCTAGGCAATACTATTCAGGACGTAGGTATGAGCAAAGATTTTAGGACAAAAACGCTAAAAGCAATTGCAAGGAAAGCAAAAATTGACAAAGTGGGATCTGATTTAAAAGCTTCTGAACACCAAGAGAAACTATCATCAGAGTGAACAGAAAACCTACAGACTGAGAGAAAATTTTTGTAATCTACCCATCTGACAAAGGCCTAACATCCAGAATCTAAACTTAAACAAATTTACAAGAAAAAAACAACCCCATTAAAAGTAGGCAAAGGGGCTGGGCGCAGTGGCTTATGCCTGTAATCCCAGCACTTTGGGAGGCAGAGGCAGGCAGATCACCTGAGGTCAGGAGTTCAAGACCAGCCTGGCCAACATGGTGACACCCCATTTCCACTAAAAATACAAAAATTAGCCAGGGGTGCTGGCGCATGCCTGTAATACCGCTACTAGGGAGGCTTGGGCTGGAGAATCACTTGAACCCAGGAGGCACAGGTTGCAGTGAGCCAAGATCATGCCATTGCACTCCAGCCTGGGTAAAAAGAGCAAAACTCCATCTCAAAAAAAAAGTGGGCAAAGAACATGAATGGACATACATGTAGCCAACAAGCATATGAAAAAAGCTCAACATCACTGATCATTAGAGAAATGCAAATCAAAGCCACAATGAGATATCTCATGCCAGTCACAATGGTTATTACTAAAAAGTCAAAAGACAACAGATGCTGGCAAGATTGTGGAGAAAAAGGAACACTTTTACACTGTTGGTGGGAGTGTAAATTAGTTCAATCATTGTGGAAGACAGTGTGACAATTCCTCAAAAGCCTAAAGGCAGAAATACCATTTGACCCAGCAACCCCATTACTGGGTATATACCTAAAGGAACATAATTCATCCTATTATAAAGATACATGCATGAGTAGGTTCACTGCAGCTCTATCCACAAAAGACACAGAATCAACCCAAATGCCTATCAATGAGATAGACTGGATAAAGGAAATGTGGTACATACACACTACGGAATACTATTCAGCCACAAAAAGGAACAAAATCATCTCCTTTGCAGGGACATGGATGGAGTTGGAAGCCATTATCCTCAGCAAACTAACACACATGGACACATGGGGGTGGACAACACACACTGTTGTTCAACAACACACCCCTGTCAAGGGAAGGAGAGGATCAGGAAGAATACCTAATGTATGCTGGGCTTAATACATGGGTGATGGGGTGATCTGTTCAGCAACCCATCATGGCACACATTTACCTATTTAACAAACCTGCAAATCCTGCACATGTACCCCTGAACTTAAAATAAAAGTTGAAAAAAAATTTACAAATTAAATAAAACATGGGAAGAGGTTGTTATTTATTTAATAAACACATAGCTTCTACCTTATCTCTGGCTAAGAGCTCTAAAATATTAATTCATTCGATTTCATCATCACAACATAGCTATTTTGCCCGAAAGTGAGGCACAAATTGTTTAATAGTTTGCCCAAAGTCCCACAGACTTGAGCAGGATTCAAGGCCAGGCCACCTAAATGGAGATGTGTGCTCTCCCCACCTGGGCTGTCTCCCAGGGCCTTTCTCGCCGGGAAGAACCAGAGAGAACTACATGCTCAGCCTTGGACACCAGGTGGCATCAATACAGAATCTTCACTGAAAGACTGCTAAGGAATCATTAAAACGTCTGCCCACAAGCGTTCTTAAGGCCACGAGAATATGTTTCAACAAAATGAATAAAAACACGAGACACAAAAACCATGTGTAAATATACCTCAGCTTTGCTTAACTGTACAAAGAAAACAGAACTAAAAGAAATTATGCCAAGATGTTTACATTGGTTGCTTTGTGGGGATGGGAAAATGAGTGATATTTTTTCCTGCATCTTTACACTTGTTTTTCCTTCTATTGTGTATTTGTTATCTTTGAAATCAGAAACAAATATCCTCACTGTGTGCACAGGCCATATATACAGTTGTGGTAAAGGCATAGTCGTTGATCCATTCGGGCCCATCTCTGTATCCAGGAAGATTGTCTCAACTGGATTACTATATACTCTCCACATGTGCAAGTGACTGTGTTCTAACAGTTATCTTCACTAAAGGGCCATCTTTGCTGCCTGGTTTCCACGCAGCCATCCTGAGGACTTTGCCTGCACTCTGGGCGGGGAGAGCCGGTTGGTGCCTTGGTGAGGAGATCCACACATGTGCACACACACACAGGCTCACAGATGCGTAGGTCCAGCAGCCAGGCGACTGCATCCCTTGATGCCCTTGGGAGCCTCAGCCAACCTGGCTCGCTGGCCAGCTGCCTGGGACACTGTTTGTTCCCAGTCCTGCCTCTGGAGATCTGTTGTGCCCACCTTAGCCCATGCAGTTGGTCCTGGGCTGTGCTTCCTGTTGCCACAGCCTCCACAGGCCAGCACCACACGCCTGAATGTCTGCCCTGCACCAGGAGCTCTCTGAAGCATGGGGGAGAAGTTCCATTGGCCTCCCCAGACCACTGGCCCAGCTATCCTCCATGTTCCCCTCTCCTCCTGTGGCCCCTGGGGCCCAGGGCCGTTCCCTGCCCAACCTCCCCTCCCCATTCATCACCTCCTTCAACGGGTCCCAGGCTGAACCCCTCAGCTGGCTCCCATGGGCTCCCACCCCGACTGAGATCTTGTCCTGCACATCTCATCCCAAGCTCTGTCACTCGGTAGACATGTATCGAGACACTCTAATAGGATGGACATTGTGCTGAGGTTTGGAAAAAGCCTTTCAGTTTATAATCCAGAAACCTATGGTTTGAAGCCTCATCCCCAAGGCTAAGGAAGAACAGGCTGAGAATTATTATGGATCTGATCAGAAGAGTGGGGGGAGACAAGTATAAGGTTCTAAGTGTGTAGCGCTGGGGGCCAGGCACGGTCACTCACTTAATGTGATGTCAATCCCACAACCACCTCTTGGGAGAGAACTCCAGGGTCTGCCAGTAAAGCTGTGATGCAGAGAGGGAGCACAACTTGAACATCACAGGAAAGCCAGGATTCAGATCCAGAGCTGCTTTCAAAGCCATGCTCCTAACCATCCCACGGCCTTCCCCTTATCCATGGTCCTGTTGACTTGTCAATAAGAAACTACAGACTGAATTTCTTCCAGAGGAGAAAAAACATTATCACTTTCTGACCTGCCAAATAGACCCGTTGATGCATCCAGAAGCTCTTCAAACCAATATGCTTTCATAAAGAGAAGACACTATTCAACTGAGGTAAGAGTTCTATTTAATTCCAAGGTGTTTTAGTCTTTTCACACTCCAAATCAGATCGCAAACAACAGATAAGAACAAAAATGTACGGGACGTCTGGGCGCAGTTGCTCACGCCTGTAATGCCAGCACTTTGGGAGGCCATGGCAGACGGATCACAAGGTCAAGAGTTCGAGACTAGCCTGGCCAACATGGCGAAAACCAGTCTCTACTAAAGATACAAAAAATTAAGGACTGGGCACAGTGGCTCACACCTACAATCCCAGCACTTTGGGAGGCCGAGGCGGACGAATCACAAGGTCAGGAGTTTGAGACCAGTCTGACGAACATGGTGAAACCCCATCTCTGCTAAAAATACAAAAATTAGCCACGGGCGCTGTAATCCCAGCTAATCAGGAGGCTGAGGCAGGAGAATCTCTTGAACCCAGAAGGCAGAGGTTGCAGTGAGCCAAAATCGCACCATTGCACCCTAGCCTGGGCGACAGAGTGAGACTCCATCTCAAAAAAAAAAAAAAATGTACAAGTCGCTGAAGAGACTAAATGATTCCAGGTTAGCAAGACTTCATTGTAATCAGGTTCAAAGTATCTACAAATTAACTCCAAGGGGCTGAACAGTCTCACAGTCCCAAATGTTGGCAGGGTCTCCAGGTGAGAGGCGGGCAGCCAACCAAGCCTGCAGAGAGCCCACAGTTTTCTCTTTCCAAGGTGATCTATTGCTAGGCTTCCAGAGAGAAGCAAATCCTCCACACATCATGAAGTGGGCCCAAGCAGAAGGCGACAAGAGTTCAGCGACCGCATAGCCTGGGAAATACTGTATATTATAGCCTTCTGTGGAGAGTCTACCTGCAGATAAGAAGTGAAGGGTCTGTGAATTCCTGCCACAAAGAAACTTGGGGAATAGGGGGTATTGTTTTGCTACTAACAGAAGTAATGCAGCCAGCCTGGCCAACATGGTGAACCCCATATCTACAAAAAAAAAAAAAAATACAGGCCAGGCGCGGTGGCTCACGCCTGTAATCCCAGCACTTTGGGAGGCCAACGTGGGCAGATCATGAGGTCAGGAGATCGAGATCGAGACCATCCTGGCTAACACAGTGAAACCCCATCTCTACTAAAAAAAATACAGGCCAGGCGCGGTGGCTCACGCCTGTAATCCCAGCACTTTGGGAGGCCAACGTGGGCAGATCATGAGGTCAGGAGATCGAGATCGAGACCATCCTGGCTAACACAGTGAAACCCCATCTCTACTAAAAAAAATACAAAAAACTTAGCTGGGCATGGTGGCGGACCCCTATAGTCCCAACTACTCAGGAGGCTGAGGCAGGAGAATGGTGTGAACCCAGGAGGTGGAGTTTGCAGTGAGCCAAGATTGCACCACTGCACTCCAGCCTGGGTGACAGAGTGAGACTCCATCTTAAAAAAAAAATTAGCCAGGCATGGTGGCCCACACTTGTAATCCCAGCTACTCAGGAGGCTGAGGCAGGAGGATCACTTAAACCCAAGAGATGGAGGCTGCACTGAGCCAAGATCACACCATTGCACTCCAGCCTGAAGAACAGAGTTAGACTCTGTCTGAACAAAAAAGAGTGCAAGTGGTTTTTATACATTGATTTTGTATATTCTATAACTTTGCTGAATTCGTATTTTAGTTCTAACAGTTTTTCAGTGGGGTCTTTAGGGTTTTTACATGTAAGACCACATCATGTGCAAAGATAATTTTACTTCTTTGTTTCCAATTTGAGTATCTTTTATTTTTCTCTTGCCTAATTGCTCTGGCTTGGACTTCCAGTACTGTGTTGAATAAAAGTGGTAAGAGTAGGCATCTTTGCCTTGTCCCAGACTTCAGGGGAAAGGCTCTTGGCTTTTCAGTGTTAAGTATGATGATAGCTGTGGACTATTCCTTTATGGCCTTTATTATATTGAGGTAATTTTCTCCTACTTCTACTTTGTTGACAGTTTTTATCAGGAAAGGATGTTGAATTTTGTGAAGTGTGATTTTGTCTTTCTTTCCATTAAGGTAGTATATCACATTAATTGATTTTTTTTTTTTTTTTTCGTATGTTGAAACATCCTGGCATCTCTGCAGATAAATCCAACTTGTTCATAGTGTATGATCCTTCAATATGCTGTTCAACTGAGTTTGCTAGTATTTTGTTGAGGGCTTTTGCATCTAAGTTCACTAGAACCTATAGTTTTCTTACAGTGTCTTTGTCTGGCTTTAGTATCAGGATAATCTTCATAAAATGAAGTATTTAGAAGTATTTCCTCCTCTGCAATTTTTTGGAAGTTTAGGAAGGATTGGAGCTAATTATTCTTTAAATGTATGGTAGAATTCACTCGTGAAGGCATCAGGTCCTGGGCTTTTCTTTTTGAGAGATTTCCTACTAGTTATAGGTCTGTTCAGATTTCCTGTTTCTTCAAGATTCAGTCTTGTAGGTTGTATGTTTCCAGAAATTTATCCATTTCTTCTAAGTTATCTAATTTGTTGGCATATAATTGTCATAGTAATCTCTTTTAACCCTTGTTGTTTGGGTGGCATCAGTTGTAACGATTCCTCTTTAATTTCTGATTTTATTTATTTGAGTCTTCTCTCTTTTTTTCTTGGTCTAGCAAGAGGTTTGTTAAGTTCATTTACCTCTTTTAAAAACCAACTCTTAGTTTTGCTAATCTTTTCTATTGTTTTTCTAGTCTCTATTTCATTTATTTCTGTTCCAGTGTTTATTATTTCCTTCCTTCTGCTAGCTTCAGGCTTATTTTTTTTTCTTCTGATTTTAGTTTCTTGAGGTATAAAGTAAGATATTTGTTTGAGATTTCTTTTTATTTAAAGCAGGCACTTATTGCTATGAAGTTCCCTGTTAGTGCTACTTTTGCTGCATCCTGTGTGGTTTGCTGTGTTGTGCTTTTGTTATTCGTCTCAGGATATTTTCTAATTTCCCTTGCAATTTCTTCTTTGATCCATTGGTTTTTCAGGAATGTGTTGTTTAATTTACACATATTTGTGAATGTTCTAGTTTTCCTTCTGCTATTAATTTCTAATTCCATTCTATTGTGGTTAGGAAAGATATTTGGTATGATTTCAATCTTCTTAACTTTATTAAGACTTGTTTTGTGAGCTCACATGAGATTTATATGGAGAATATTTGGTGTGCATTTGAGAAGAATGTGTATTCTGCTGCTGTTGAAAAGAATGTCCTATATATATGTGTTAGACTCATTTCATCTAAAGTGTTGTTCATGTCCACTGTTTCCTTATTAATTATCAGTCTGGATGTTCCATCCCTTACGGAAAGTGGTATTGAAGTCTCCTGCTATTATTGTAGTGCCATCAGTTTCTCTGTTCAGTTCTGTTCACTTTATATATTTAGGTGCTGTGATGCTGAGTGCATATATATTTATAATTTTTATACCTTCCTGTTGAATTGACCCTTTTAACATATATTATGACCTTCTTTGTTTCTTGTGAGTGTTTTGACTAAAGTCTATTTTGTCTAATACACGTATAGCCACCCCTGCTCCCTTTTAGTTACCATTGTGTAAAATATCTTTTTCCATCTCTTCACTTTCAGTCTCTGTGTATCCTTAAGGCAAAACTGAGTCTCTTGTAGACAGAATATAGTTGAATCTTTTTTAAAACTCTGTTCAGCCACTCTATGTCTTTCTACTGGGGGGTTTAATCTATTTACTTTTTTTTTTTTTTTTTTTTTAATGTTTTGAGGTGGAGTCTGTCACCCAGGATGGAGTGCAGTGGTGCAATCTCAGCTCACTGCAACCTCTCCCTCCTGGGTTCAAGGGATCCTCCTGCCTCAGACTTTCAAGTAGTTGGGATTACTGGCATGCACCACCATGCCCAGCTAACTGGTTTGTGTTTTTAGTGGAGATAGGGTTTTACCATGTTGGCCAGGCTGGTCTCCAGTGGCACAACCTCAGCTCACTGCAACCTCCACTTCCCAGGTTCAAGTGATTCTCCTGCCTCAGCCTCCCAAGTAGCTGGGATTACAGGCATGCACCATGACACCTGGCTAATTTTTGTATTTTTAGTAAAGACAAGGTTTTGCCATGTTGGCCAGGCTAGTCTCAAACTCCTGACCTCAAGTAATCCACCTGCCTCGGCCTCCCAAAGTGCTGGGATTACAGGCATGAGCCACCATGCCCGGCCTTATTTACTCTTAATTATTGATAGAGAAAGTCTTATCATTGTCAATTTTTTTATTGTTTTCTGTCTGTCTTATAGTTCTTTCGTCCCTCTTTCCTTTCTGCTATCTTTCTTTGTGTTTCGTTACTCTATTGTGGTTTTATTCTTTTTGGTTTTCTTTTGTATATCTTCTACAGGTATTTTCTCTGTGGTTACATAAAACATCTTACAGTTATAATAATCTATTTTAAGCTGATACAACTTACCTTCAATCACATACAAAAACCCTAAAATTTTACTTCACACATGCATACACACACAAACACACTCACTTTATGTTATCGATGTCACATTAAAATGTTTTATAATTTTAGTTACTTTTAATAATCTTGTCTTTTACTTTTTATACTAAAATTTTAAATGATTTACAGGATTATTTTCAATGACCTTTCTCCAAGTTCACCAATCCTTTCTTCTGATTGATCTAGTCTGCTATCAAACACCACTAGTGAATTCTTCAGTTATCATTGTATTCTCAGCTCCAATGTTTCTGTTTGGTGCTTTTTAATATGTTCTATCACTTTGTTGAAATTCTCACTTTATTCATACATTTTTCTCCAACCTCATTGAGGATCTTTATGATGACTAATTGAATTCTCTGTCAAATAAATCGTATATCACCATTTCATTTGGTCAGCTTCTGGAGATGTATCTTGTTCCTTTGTTTGGGACATATTTCCTGTCTCTTCATTTTCCTAACTCCTTGTCTCTCTTTTTAGGAGGTTTTCAATTACTGACTCAATCTCCCTACTAGTTATAGGTCTGTTTCTGTGATACAGAAAACAACCATCTGTGTATTACAGAAAACAACCATCTCTCCCAGACTTTGCAGACAGCTTCATACAAAAGAAGATCCTCACCAATCAGCCTGCCCAGAGATTTCGGTGGCCTCTCAAACCTTCCTGCTAGTCTGAACTCCATCTTTGTTCTCACTGGCACCCAGCCTTCTAGAGCATACTGGGTCCTAGCAACACTCCAAGGCAGACCAGGCAGAAGCCAATTCCTTGGGCAACCCCCAGAAAAGTTGAAATATCGGACTCCCGCTTGATCCAACTCCCGTTTTTTCAGGAAGAAGCTGGTTTCTGGGGTTTGGGGGGTTTTCTTCACTCTGTGCTGAGGAGAGAGGCTATGGCAACAACTTGTATACTAGTTCAAATCTCAAATCACCATCTATGTTCTCACTGGCTGCCAGTCATCTATAGCATGCTGGCTCCCATCAGTGCCTTTAGACAGCCAAGACAGAAACCAATCCCCTGGGCAGTCCCCAGAGAAGTTGTAATACTTGATGTACAGTCCAAATCTTTCCCTTCCCAGGGAGAGACTGAGAGCTGGGGATTTTCATTTAAATATATGGTGCTGGGCCAGGGGTTGAGAGTTGGTTGAAAGGATGTTTCAGATTTTCCTACTGACTTAGATGTGGCTGGTTTCATGCTTGCCCTAGGTGCAGAAACCTCTGAAAAGTTACTGGATTCTCACAAGGGAAATTTGTCTGTGTATTCTTGAACTGATGTGTTTGTAGGGGGGAGGCAAGTCCAGGGCCTCCTCCTCCACCATCTTGCTGATGCCACCCGTTTGTCAGAAAATCTAACATCTCTAGCGTCTTTGTTTTGCCATGTATTGATTATCTTCATTTATTTGAGATCATCTGGTTCTTGGTATGATCAATGATTTTTTACTGAAGCCTGAACCATTTTTATATTATAAGATTCTGAATCTTATATAAAACTTTATTTTAGCTAGATGTCTCTGACATCATTCCAGCAGAGGAAGGGAAGTACAAAGCTACCTCATTAACGTCAGGTAGAGTTAGAAATCCACATTCGTACTCGGCCACTATTAACATCCAGGGTGGGAAGGGGTTCCTCATTACTGCTGGAGCGGGTGGGAGTCCCAACTCGTTGTCTCCAATGACATCACAAAGGGGGTGGACTTATTGCCACTGGGTGACAGTAAGAGTCCTGACCCCTCATCAGGCCTCTTTGTCAAGACCCTGCTGGGAAAGGAACGGGCACCTAGTTACTGCCAGGTGGAGGTGAAAGTCCAGGCTCTCTACGTGGTCTCCATGGACACCACAGTGTGGGAGGAGCCCCTTACCAGCTGGGAGGAATAACAGACCTCGCCCCCTACGTGGCCTTCTCTGACGTCACCAGGCAGCACTGGTAGAGGGCCTCCTTAGAGCCTCATGAGGGTGGAAGCCCAGGCTCCCTACTCATCCTTTGCTGGCATGCATGGAGACGAGTCATAGCTTTTCGGCCGTGTTTGCCTAGAGTAGAGCAGTTACTGTCTGAAAGTTTTCTGCCTTGCTGAGCTGCCCCTTCTCTGGTCCCTCAGTTGGAGAGAGCAGGCTTTGCTGGGACTTTGAGCTCATTGCTGTTTCCAGGTTGCTGTGTTCTCCAGCTCCAAGTCTGGAATAGATGAGACAGAAAGAAAACCTAGGACACTCGCCAGCCCGTTGTTCCTTCGGTTCCAAGGTCCCCTCCAGTCTTTCTTTGCCCCACCTTTTGGAGCCTTCTTACGTTTGTTACATATGCAATGTCCTAGATTTTTAGTTGCAGTTAGCAAGAGGAAGCAGGGAAAGTACACCTACTCCATCTTTCTGGAAACAGAAGTCCCTGGGAAGCATTTCTTTAAATACCTCTGTCTAGACCCCACTTCTAAAGACTGATTTAATTGTCTGGAGTGGTGCCTGGACATCAGGAATTTAAAAAAATGAAAACTCCTGGGTGACTCCAGTGTGCACCTGGGCCGAGAGCCTGCCATAGGGTGCACCCAGGGCTGAGAGCCTGCCATAGGTATCCTTGTCTCTTATAGTTATTGTCTGTTGGCCAGTTCATAACTCCCAAGCTCAAACTTTTAACTCATACTTTTCCTCTGACCTCCAGACCCATTTATGCAACTGCCTGATTTTGATAACTCTTCTTTGAGAAATTATAACTATCAGATAGTTGAAGCTTAAAGGTACCTCAAGCTTCAACATATTCAAAAAAGATCATTATCTACAGTCCCCTGAAAACACCTCCAGCTTTCCCCACCAGAGAATGGCACCATTAGCCACCTCATTATACAATGGAGACACCAGAGAGTCACTCTTGATGTGTTTCTCCCTTCACCAATCTTCTCCTCATTAATTCAGAGAAACTCTCACAAAAGTCGTGTCTGATCCATCAACTCCTTGTCTAGCGACATGCTGAGCAACACTAGAGCTTGAGGCCAAAGGAAAAATGGGTGCCCCACATGCATGTTTTTCAGTTTGGGTCTTGGTTTTTTGAGGCAGGTTCTCAGTCTGTCCCCTAGGCTGGAATGCAGTGGCACGATCACGGCTCACTGCAGCCTCGATCACCTGGGCTCAAGCAATCCTCCCACCTCAGTCTCCCAAGTAGCTGAGACTACAGGCATGCACCACTACACCCAGCTAATATATTTTTTAATGGTTAACTTTTTGGCAGAAAATTAAAGTAGTAAAAGAAATAAAACCTTGAACACCAGTTATTAAAACTCACAACGGTATGTTTAAATTTAAATTTTTTATTACACAAAACCAGAAGTGAATTTTACGTTTCTAGCTTTAATGGATGCTAACTCATTAATAATATCTTCAAAATCTACGTCTTCTACTTTAACATTCTGCGGAAAGGTAACTATCAAAAAGGTATGCAGTAGCCCACTGATCCATGACGATACGTTCCAAGACCCCCAGTGGATGCCTAAAAACATGGATAGTACCAACTTCTGTATATTCTGCTTTTTTCCTTACATACATACCTATGATAAAGTTTAATGTATAAAATAGGCATAGTAACTAATAATGAAATAGAACAACTCTAACAAGCCGGGTGCAGTGACTCACGCCTGTAATCCTAACACTTTGGGAGGCCGAGGTGGGTGGATCATCTGAGGTCAGGAGTTCGAGACCATCTTGGCCAACATGGTGAAACCCCATCTCTACTAAAAATACAAAAATTAGCTCGGCATGGTGGTACATGTCTGTAGTCCCAGCTACATGGGAGTCTGAGGCAGGAGAATCGCTTGAACCAAGAAGGCAGAGGTTGCAGTGAGCCAAGATCATGCCACTGCACTCCAGCCTGGGCAACACAGCAAGATTCCATCTCAAAAAAAAAAAAAAGAAAAGAAAGAAAGAAAAAGAACACTAACAATATACTGTAATAAAAGTAAAGTGAATGTGTTCTCTCTCTCTCAAATTATCTTCTTGTAGTATGTTCCTCCCTTTTCCTGTGATGATAAAATGCCTGCACAGTGAGATGAAACTAGGGGAATGGCATGGGCATTAGGATCTAGCATTAGGCTACGTCTGACTTTCTGGCCATCCTTGAGGAGACTCACCTGCTCCAGGCGATCCTGGGTCATCAAGCCATAACGATTGGCTGTCAAGGAGCAGATGAGCTCAATGACTAATGGGTAGATAGCATGTACAGCAGTGCATACTCTGGATAAAGAGGTGATTCACATCCCAACACAGGACAGTCTGAGATTTCAGCACGCTACTCAGAATGATATGCAAATTAAAACATGTAAGTTGCTTATTTCTGGAATTTTCCATTTAATATTTTCAGACTGTGGTTGACTGTAGGTAACTGAAACTGCAGAAGGCAAAACCACAGATAAGGGGAGACGCACCTGGGGCTACATCTTCCCTTTTGCCACAGGCCTGTTACAGTACTGTGGGATCCTCTTTGCCTAGAAGTTTGATATTTTGTTCATCCTGGATTTTTTGGCACTAATACTGATTTTTTAATATTGTATTGCTTGATTATTGAGTTTTGGGGGGGGGCTCCTTAAATTTGTGCCTAAGGCAAGTCCCTCACTCACCCCACCATAATCCCAGCCCTGACCAGTTCATTGGCTTCCCATGGTTCTTAACCACACAAATGAGGGTCCGCTGCGGGGCCTGGCCCCGCCTGTCTGTCAGCCTCACCCCGGATGCTGCCATCCCCGTTGTCTGTGCCCCTGTCACACTGGCCTCCACTCCCCTCTTCAATGGCCCTCCCCCTCCCCTGCCTCTGCACAAGTTCCTCTCTCCCTGCAGCTCCTCCCCCTCACTTCCCTGGACACATCCATCTCCTTCGCTGAGGGATACTACAGAAGAGTTTTCTAAATAGTTCTCTCTCGGTTTCTAATTGTATATTTATTTTGTTGGATTACTCGATGAATGCCTGCAGAGTCCACAAGGGTGCAGCTGCCCTAGTGCTAGACCATGTGCCTGCAGGACTCACCACAGAATTTCTGGTGCCCAGCACAGAGCCTGGCACAAGGTGGGGATTCCACGACTATCTACAGAATGAGCAGACAGATGGGGGAACCTGCACATTTATTTCCACAGGAAATAAATCAGCCTCACCATGCTTCCCAGAGCATCTTCCTCTCAGCACTAGTTTGGTGGAATAGTAACAGATGTAATGTGGAATTTGTCTTGTGGACAAATAACTAAGAGAGACCCTGGGTTCAACAAAGTTCTGCATGACTACAGTATACCAATATGCATCATGAATTTCTAAACAGAAATCTTGTTTTTGACCACAATAACATTTATTTTCATGGAATAACTTGTGGCACTAGTTTCATAACTGAGTCTGGTGGAAATAGACAAATTGATGAGCAGAAATTGATGAGCCTGGGAGAAACCAGACCTCTCCACAGGATTCACAGCCCAGGAATGGTGTGGTCGGGCATTCGTGGTAGAGGAGGAAATGCAACCCTCACCCTTTGGGTTTACCTTTACCTTTGTGGGGTTACGCACCAAATATTTCCTGTCTTTAGAGACATAAAACACCAAAATATGTGAGGCGCTAAAATGGAGCTCGGGAGACTGTGATCCTCTTTTTTAGTTCTGTGACCTTGAGCAAGTCATATGGCCATGGCCACTGAGAAAACGAGAGCAACACCACCTACCCTGCCTATCTGGCTGTACAGAGTAAGGATTCAAAGAAATAATGAATATAATGATGACAGTGGTTAGCATTAATGATTTCCTTATTCTGTGCTAGTCAACACTTCTAGGAACTTTCCAAGTGTTATCTCATCCCATCCCTATTTTTACCCTTGTGCAAATGACCTAATGGAGCTTCGGGAGTTCAGTAACTTTCCCAACACCACGCAGCCAGGAAGTGGCCAAGTCAGGACTCAAGCTCAGAAAAATCTGATTCTGGAGTCTGTGTTCTTAACTTCCATGCTCAATATTAGAGTTACGGGCAATCCCTGAAGTGTGCAGTGAGGATATTATTCATCACCACTTCTGAACTTCGTTTTCTCACATGGCCGTAGCACACCAGGAAGATGGCATTGTGTGGAGCCAACATCAGGTGACTGGTGCCAGCCTGTCTTGCACCAGTAGCTTGTGCCCCTGTGGAAGGCACTCAAAAATAACCACTGCCACTCACTGAGCATCGGCCACAGTCAGGCCCTGTACTATGTCTGTACTGGTTTATTAAGCAACATTGTCAATGGTTTACTCCCTAATCTGCCTTCCCCTAGAGGCCACGAACAACAAGGGGAAAGGGACAGTGACTTTCCTGCTTTGTTCCCAGCCCGAGCTTCAGGAAATTGCACAGAGCAACCCTGGAAAAGGTTTCCACAAGGATGGTGTCCCCACAACATCAGAACCTGGGTAGACCGGCCACACCACTACCTCCTGCTTGCACACAGACGCTCACCATGAAATCTCTCATTTCCACACTAATATTACTTTGAAGTTGAAAAAGGTAACTATGAAAAAAATTTTTTTTTTTTTTTTGAGACAGGGTCTCACTCTGTCACCCAGGGTGGAATGCAGTGGTGCAAACACAGCTCACTGCAACCTCCACCTACTGGACTTAGGTAATCCTCCAACCTCAGCCCCAAGTAGCTGGGATTACAGGTGTGCGCCACCATGCCCAGCTATTTTTTTTTTTTTTTTAATTCTTTGTAGAGATGGGGTTTCACCATGTTGCCCAGGCTATGAAAAACTTTTTTGTTTGTTTGTTTTTTATATTCTCCAATTTAAAACTTTTATTTAAAAAGTAAACTTTAATGTCGAAAATGCAAACTTGGGGAACACAGAAAAGACCACACACGAGGCTGTCACTTCACACTTGGAAGGTTGCACAGAGGCCGGGCAGAGGCGCTCCTCACTTGCCAGATGGTGGGGCAGCCAGGCAGAGGCGCTCCTCACTTCCCAGACGGTGGACAGCTGGGCAGAGGCACTCCTCACATCCCAGATGGTGCAGCGGCCAGGCAGAGGCGCTCCTCACTTCCCAGATGGGGTGGCCGGGCAGAGGCGCTCCTCACTTTCCAGACAGTGGGCAGCTGTATGAAAAACTTTTAATTAAAACATTTCCGTTTACTCTTTTATGAGGATGTAACCAAAAGATTTGAATTGCAGCAGGTGAAATGGGAAAAGGTCAGGAGAGATGGTCTGTTCCTGAGCTCTGCCATTGAAAGCTGTGTGCTGTTGGGCAAATCTCCTAAGCTTATCTAGGCTTTGCCGTGTTCAGCTTTCAAATAAAATAACTGTATAGATGATGATGCATGCACTTACTACAGACACCTGCTGCTGGTTAGGTCTTGTTCAGCATACAGTCCCATTATTTCCTCGCCATAGCCACATTTTGCAGACAGCAGAACGGAGACTCGGAGGCTCAATGTTCTTACCCTCTGGTAGTGGTAAGGCAGTACTCAGGAAGGCAGCCCCAGAATCTGCTCTTTTCTAAACATTCCTAAACTTCCATTTCAAAATCTCTACATTACTGATATCCCCAAGGAGTATGAAGCTGGAGCATGAAGATGCTCCCAAGGCAGTGTCTTGGGTCAGCACATACCGCCTGAACTGCCCCGCCTCCACGTCAGTCAGCCTCCATGTCAGTTGGCCTCCATCACTTCTGCCCCTCTACTCCACAACTCTGTCTAAAAGCAACGTGCAGCTCTGACATTCTAGGGTTCCTATAGCACCTGAGTAATCCTTTCCAATCCTTCGCCACGCCCCTTCCCTGTCTATCTCCAAACCCTGGGATGCGGCAGAAGAGATACAACACTGGGGTGTGGCAATCTCTAGTTCCCGGAAATAGCACCTCTAAAACCAGCCTAAGCCAAGCTTGCCGAGGTACTACCCAACAGGAGGAAAGCCTCCCCCACTGGCACAAAAGGCAACATAACCCCAGGGCAAGTGGTGGAAGGGAGTCTATGGAACAGTTCTCTTAGATCCAGATTACAATCAGCAATTGAAAGTGAAGGTACTGAGCCAGGTAAGCCGACTATCAAGCAAGCAAGGACAAGTGTCTGAACGGGACCCTCCGAGCCTGCACACCAGCAATCCCGTGCCAACCCCAGTGCAAGGAAACAGAAGCCATGGCCAGGGAAATGAGCGTCTTGGCAGCCCCTACTGCTGGTTTCTCAGAATTGCTCCATCTTTTTCCAAATGAACCTCAGGAGAACCACAATTTTAAAACTTACTTCATCTGGGAAAGTAGAAATTATTTTGGCAGTTCTCTGGAAGGGGAAAAAAAAGACAACTAATCCCTTTCCTACTCCCTCCCCATGACAAGAAGAAAAGTTACAACATAAGGCATATTGGAGCCAGTTCCCAGTCACAGAAATACATTTGAAGATCTGCAACGCTGCACAATGTGCAAATTTGGAGAAGTAATTTTGAGGCTAAGTAAATGTCTGGAGACTTTATTAAAATGTCCCTTTGTCTTCGTGGGCCAAACTGGCACCTCAGGATCACAGAAGGGGCTTTTGTTTCCTCCATGACATCAAGAAGCTCTGGATGCAAAGGGCAGTCTTCAGAGAATCCTGGAAGCAGAGTTGTTCCTGCTTCAGGGAGGATGTGCCCTTACCACCTGCAGGGTTAGAGAGCTTTGGACTGTGCCCTTATTAGCCTTGTTTGGTTTTGGTGGCGGGGGGATTGGTTTCTGGGTTTTTTTTTTTTTTTTTTTTTTTTTTTTTTTTTGAGACAGAGTTTCACTCTTGTTGCCCAGGCTGGAGAGCAATAGCGTGATCTCGGCTCACTGCAACCTCCGCCTCCCAGGTTCAAGTGATTTTCCTGTCTCAGCCTCCTCAGTAACTGGGATTACAGGCACCCACCACTATGCCTGGCTAATTTTTGGTATTTTTAGTAGAGACAGGGTTTCACCATGTTGGCCAGGCTGGTCTCGAACTCCTGACCCCCGGTGATCAGCCCGCCTCGGCCTCCCAAAGTATTAGCCTTGTTTAAATATATATACATGAGGCATAACTAATTTACACGCTACTGCTCTGACAGGTCTCTCCATAGTTTACCCAGAGCACAAATCTCAAAGCTGCATGAGAGCATTACACATTGGCAGCTTTGATGCCACAACATGTGCTGATGCTTCACACCGAGAAGGGAGGATCAAACAAGAAACATGCCAAGGACATCAATTAAAGTGTTGGTAGGGGCTTTCCACAAAAATAATTCAGAAAGATGATGAAGGACCCAAAACATACTATCAAAAGGATTTACAGAAGCCAGGTGCGAATGTGCTCGCTGAGTCCCAGAATTTCTGATTCCTGGGAAGTAGGGCCCCATGAACATTAAGGGGTCATTTTAGCACAAATGAAAGGAGCAGCCGGTGAGAAGGCATGACCCAAGGTCCTAGCCTTATGCGACTAACTGTCCCTCCCGGCTCCCCACATCTGAGTGAGGTCAGGCCTGTATTAAAGGAACTGCACAGGACCCGCCTTCCAGGAGCTCAGCAGGAAGGGTCCGCGCCAATCCTACAAATATTTGGGGCACCTTCTAGTCACCGGGAGCTGCACCAATAGCGGTGGGGGGTGCCAAACAAGACGCACAGGGGATCCGGATCACACACAGGACCCTTCAGCCAGGTAGAAGGAAGCATCGGAAAGTTCCAGAAAGTCTTCAGGGAGGTATAACCCGAGTGGAATTTTAAAGGACGATTAGAAAATGGGGCTGAGTGCGGTGGCTCACGCCTGTAATCCTAGCACTTTGGGAGGCTGAGGCGGGCAGATCACCTGAGGTCAAGAGTTCCAGACCAGCCTGGCCAACATGGTGAAACCCCTTCTCTACTAAAAATACAAAAAAATTAGCCAGGTGTGATGGCATGCTCCTGTAGTCCCAGCTACTTGGGAGTCCAAGGCAGGAGAATCGCTTGAACCCAGGAGGCAGAGGTTACAGTGAGCCAAGCTCACGCCACTGCACTCCAGCCTGGGCGACACAGCAAGATTCCGTCTCAAAGAAAAAAAGAAAAAGAAAGAAAAGAAGAGAAAAAGGAAGAAAGAAAACAGCCCCGTGGATGGGTGGGGGAGATGGAAACATCACTAGATGGAATATTTCTCCTGAGGCAGAGGAAACAGCACCCAGATGCCTCCACAGCCCACGCCAGCCCTGTGGCCTTGGTGAGAGACCTTGCTCATTTTCTGCCCACTCTCCCACCGGCCCTCCTCTCCTTACCCTTCAACTGCCCTCCCTTTCCCACCCTCCATTCACCACCCTCCTGCGGGCCCTCCCCTCTGCTCCTCACCCTGCAGCCTCCCTCCCATGGACCCTCACCTCCCCAGGCTCTCCACAGTTTTGCAAGACACTCCCTGCACCCACGATCTCACCCCACTCCACGTGCAGTGGTGCTGCTTCCTTGATTGAACCCCAACAAATTGTGGCCAATCCCTCACCTCCCACTTTCTCCTCATTGCACTCCAGTAAGAACTCTGTCTCCATCTTTCCATGAAAAAGCTTTTTCAGGTCACCCATAGACTCAAAATTCCTAACGCAGTGGCCCATCATTTGCTTTCTGGGCACTTGCTCTCTCAGCAGCATTTGAAACCACCAATGACTGCCCCCTTCCTGGGAGACGGGGTTTTCCTCACGCAGCTGACTGCGTCTCTTGCTTCTCTTGGGTGGATTTGCTGGCCCCTCTTCCTCTTCCTCTTCCTGGCCTTCAGATTCTTGTGTCTCAGGGTTTGGTTGTTCTTTGTTTATTTTTTTGAGACAGGGTCTGGCTCTGCCACCCAGGCTGGAGTGCGGTGGTGTGTGCAATGGCCCCATCACAGCCTGCTGCAGCCTGGACCTCCTGGGCTCAAGCGATCCTCCCTCCTCAGCCTCCTCAATTGCTGGGACCACAGGCACACAGCACTGGGCCCGGCTAATTTTTGTTTCTGTTTTTTGTTTTTCTTTTTTTGTTTAGAGACAGGGTGTATTAGGCTGCTCTTGCATTGCTATAAAGACACACTTGAGACTGTGTACTTCAAAAAAAAAAACCCTACTCAGGGCTCTGCAGGCTGTACAGGAGGCATAGCAGGGGTATCTGCTTCTGGGGAGGCCTCAGGAAGCTTCCAATCCCGGCGGAAGGCGAAGGGGGAGCAAGCTCCCCCACATGGCCAGAGCAAGAGCAAGAGGGGGAGGTATCACACTTTACAACAACCAGATCTGGGCAAACTCCCTCACCATCTGGAGCACAGGACCGAGCTCTGAGGGATTCTACTCCGCCCTCCACCAGCCCCAACTCCGTGACCAGAACACCTCCCACCAGGCCTCACCTCCAACACTGGGGGTTACAATTCCACAGGAGATTCAGCAGCCTCGCGCTGAGCTACATGTGCAAACCTCCAGAGGCTTCCAATGGCCCATCTCCGCTTCCAGCACATTCGCCCTCCTACACATGCCGCCTCGCTGTGCACAGCAAGCCCTGCGAGAAAGGCCGGCGGGCCTGAGGAGGGCTTTTCCTCAAGAGACGGCCCAGGCAGAGAAGTGCCCCTTTTATCCCCAATGAGGCCGTGCGAGAATTTGACCGTGGGGGCCCTGGAGTTCACCTAGCTTCTGGTCCCATAACCAAGCAATAGCCGAAGAGTAAATCTAAGCCAGAGACGGATATTCCTGGGGCCTTGGCGACATGGTGGTGTCTCAAACAAACAAACCCTGCTCACCCATTTCTAGAATGTCGGCAATAAATCACCAGTTTCCCTACAGTTTAAGTCGACCGGAGTTGGGGTTTATTTTACCCGCATCCAAAAGCATTATGAGGTTGTGCTTCCTTCTCCCACGCCGCAGCGCTGGCCTCCTTTCCATATGCAGCTCGCACCAAGCATACTCCTGCCGCAGGCCCTTCTCGCTGCTTGTTCCTGCGTGGAGTGCGCTGCCCAGAATCTTCGCCAAAACTGGCCTTAGGTCAAGCATCACCAGGTCACAGGGATCTCCCTGACCTCCTAGCCAGAGGACCACCCTCCCACACCGCTTTTATGCCACACTTTTTGTGTTATTATCTGTGTTATTGCGGCCTTTACCCCACAGCATCTGTCATTACATAACATTACATGTACACTTTTTTTTTTTTTTAAGATGTAGTCTCACTCTGTTGCCCAGGATGGAGTGCAGTGGCATGATCTGGGCTCACTGCACCTCCGCCTCCTGGGTTCAAGCGATTCTCCCACTGCAGCCTCCCAAGTAGCTGGGTTTACAGGCTGGAGCCACCACACCCTGCTACTTTTTGTATTTTTAGTAGAGACGGGGTTTCACCATGTTGGCCAGGCTGGTCTCAAAGTCCTGACCTCAGGTGATCCGCCCGCCTCGGCTTCCTAAAGTGCTGGGATTATAGGCATGAGCCACTGCGCCTGGCCCGCACATTTATTTTCTGCCTCCCCTGCTAGAATGTATGCCCCTACCAGGGCAGGGACAAGGGGCACATGCAGATTACAACCTGGTACTTAGTAAGTGTTCAATAAATATCCTTTAAATAAAATGTGGCAAGAGAATACAACACATTCGAAGGACTGCAAGTATTTCTGTGTGCAAGGCTAGCAGAGAAGGCAGGAGGGAATGAGAGGTAAATGCCAGATCCTTAAGAACCTTACATTATATCCTAAGATGAATGGACAGCCACAGATGAACTCTGAGAAGGAGCACTATACACTGCAGCACGGCAGACTGGAGGGGAGAGACCCTTCAGAAAACTGTTCCACTTGTCTAGGCCAAGAAATGTGACTCAAACCAAGACAGTGGCTTTGGGATGGAGAATACAGAATGGATTGGGTTCGTGAGACATTAGTAAAGGATTGGCGGCTTGGCCTCCCACTGAGGGCGGCAAGCTAATGAAGGGGAATCATCAAGGACAATATCCAGGCTTCTATATGGACAGGGTGGTGCCAGTCATGGAGACAGGGCCTGGCGGGGCAGCTGATCCACATTTGGAGGAAATTAGTCTAATTCTGAACATGTTGAATTTGAGACACTCAGGACAGTCCCAGGTAGAGATGCACAGTTACCATCGAAGACACAGGTCTGGAGCATAGAGGAAAAGTCTGTCCTAGAAACAGGGCCTGGAGTTCAACCTTGAGAGTGTGGGGGTCATGCAGGAAGACCACAGAGAACCTAGAAAAGGAAGAGAAGACACTTGGAGACAAACCCTAAAGAGCACTGACATCTGAGAAGCATGGAGAGAGAAACCGCAAAGAGACTGAGAAAAAGTAGCCCAGATGAAGAAAACACCAGAAGTGCATGATTTTACGGAAGTTGAGAGAATATTGCAAAGAAGAGTGATCAAGTGATATGAGAACTAAAATATGCTAATTTGACTTGGTAGCCAAGAAGTTTTTGGTAATCTGAGCAAAACCATTTTGGGGACAGTGGGAGCAAAAGCCAGATTGCTATTGGTTGTGGAGCGAAGAGATGAGTGAGTAGGGATGACTCAGGGAGACTGTGTCCTTCTTGGGCGTTCAGCTGCAGCCAGCATTCGGCATACTTCCAGCTCTGAGGCTTCTTTCCCAAACACCAGGAAGGGAAATAACGTTTGCTCTGAAATCACTGGCACCATGACCATCTTTACTGTGTAAATGACAGTGAAGTAAACTCCTTTTGGAAGGGCACAGCTTCCTTAAAACTGTCACAAAATTAAAATGCAAACAATACAGAAACGCATGATGTGCAAGTCCACTTCCCTCTCTCCCAAATTCTGTCCCTTCCCTCTGGGTGACTGCTGAGGACACTTGGCTGCATGCCCTTCCAGAACTTTTTCTATGCGTTTACGTAGACTTCATTCAACAAGCACATTTTGAGTGCCTGTTATCTGCTATATCCCTTATGCATAGAGATTTTTTTCTTGCTGCTTTTGAGAAGAACAAGAATTTCACCTAATAGATATTGGAGAATAAGTGTATGTCTGTATCTATATATCTAACTTGTGTTTTGTAATACCCCATAATATTTCACAAGATCTATATATGTACCAAAAATGTTTACTATTCCCCTATTAATGGGCACGAAGGTTGCTTCCAATTTTCACTATGTAATAATGCAAGATATATGTTATTGTTTATTCATTTTGTGTCCACAGCCAAGTATTCATATAAGACATATTCCAAAAATAGAAATACTAGGTCAAAAATGTGCATTTTTAACTTTTCCAGATCCTGCCAAATTTTGATGGCCATTGCTAAAATGGCACCAAAACAGCTGCATTCGAATGCACTGCTGGGTGAAAGGGCACCTTTCCCTGGACCCACCTCCTCAGATACAGTCTCAGCCTCCTGAACTTTGTCCAATCTAACCAATGAACCGTGGCATCTCACTGATATTTGTATTTACATTCCCCTCATTGTTACTGAGGGTGAACATCTTTGCAGTGCTGACTGGTCATTAGCAGGGTTTTTTGTTTTTTTTCTTTTTTTCCCTCTTGGGCTTGACTTTATTGCCTCTTCTATCATTTGTCTTCTTCTTTCATTGACTGGTGTGAACTCTTCAACTATTACAGCTATGACCCTTTTTCTGTTACATGTGTGGCAGATATTTTCTCTAGCTCTTTGGCTTGTGCTTAAACTTGTTGATGGTGTCATTCACTAATCAGAAGTGGTTTGGTTCAAGGAGGGAAAGAGAAGGGAAATTTATATTTACACCTACAATATGCATATGTTGTCTCTTACACATATTTCATTAATACCTACAGCATCTCTATGACATAGGTGTTATTATTTCTAATTTTTAAAGGTAAAAATCTTAGGGATGAAAAGAGGTTACCTGCTCAAGATCACCCAGTGAGTAACTGAAACCCTACCTGGAATTCACATCTATTGGTACAACTCCAAAATCAAGTTTTCCGCCAAAGCACCTTTTCTAGTTTCATTATCTATTTCTGGGCAGACGTTTGAGGGGAATGATTAAATATAAGTTCCTGTAGATTATACTTTTATATAAAAGTGATAGATCTTTACTAAAAATTTAAAAAATTTTTTAAAAGTGGTTTGGGTTTCTATTTTGTTTTGGTTTTGTTGGTCAAATCTGTCTATCATTTTCTATATGGTTATTGGATTTTGAGTCTTGCCTAGTAAACCCTTTGTGACCCCAAAATCATGAAAATATCCCCTTATATTTTCTCATAGCACTTTTTCAAGGTTTAATTTTTCCATTTTCGGAATGTATTTCCTCTAGAATTTTCTTGTGTATTTGGTGAAAGGCAGGACTCTTTTTTCCCTCCACTGGGGAGGCAACTTCCCAAAGGCATTTACTGGATAGTTCACCCTTTTTCTATTCCTCATTACACACGCTCCCAGGCCCCAACTTCCTTATATCCAAGGATAGGTGATGTGATGTGGTAGCCTTTGGGCCACATCAATTTGAAAATTTTTTGGTCAATAGAAAAGTTTTCAAAAATATATTTCAAAGTCTTACTGAAAGTCCACCAATGGTTTCCAGTCTTTGTCAACTTCCTTGCTGCCTCAAATCTCTGTCTCCCTGCCAGGAAAGGCCACTGCTGGAGGCAGTTGCATTGCCTCTGAGGCTGCGCCCTCCACATGGGAGGGGCTGGGTGATGGCTGGCGTGTCACCAGGAAAGCCCCCATGAAACGACTGCATCTCCATTGATTTTCCTGCACAGCAGCTTCTCTGCAAAAAGCCTTTGTTCTTTCACTGACATTTGCAAGTTGTTAGGGTTTAAAGTAAGAAAGGGAATATTTCAAGGGGAAAAGCTTTTCTTCCCAAGAATAATCAAGAAAGTTGGGAGAGATTAGTGAAACAGATTCCAGAGGTGACATGGTTTTCATGACTTTTTCAAAATGAAAGAAAACACTTTATTACCACAAACTGATTTATTTGAGTGGATCAAACCCAGCGTGCCGCAGCTCACTTCTGTTGTGCAATTGTCCTTTAATGCATGCCTGCCACCTGGCAGAGCTTCCTTCTCACAGTGAACAAGAGCACATGGGTTTTCACTGACTATGCAAATAACTTTGTTTCAAACCTCATGGAAATAGTTGATACAGTTATACTTCTGTTTATTTTTTATTGTATTTTTTTAGTTCCTCAAATGCATGGTCCATGCTATCCAGGGTCTCTGGGTGTGTATAAGCAAATTTAATTATACCATCTTTTTTTTATTTTTTGAGACAGGGTCTCACTCTGTTGTTAATGCTGGAGTGCAGTGGCTTGATCTTGTCACTCTGCAGCCTGGACCTCCTGGGCTCAGGTGATTCTCCCACCTCAGCTTCCCAAGTAGCTGCTGGGACTACAGGTATACGCCACCACACCTGGCTAATTTCTTTTTTTTTCTTTTTTTTTTTTTTTTTTAAAGATAGGGTTTTGCCTTGTTGCCCAGGCTGGTCTCAAACTCCTGGGCTCAAGCAATCTGCCCACCTCAGCCTCCCAAAGTGCTGGGATTACAGGTGTGAGCCGCTGTGCCCAGCCTAATTATATCATCTTTTAAAAACTTCTACCACAGGCTGGGTGCGGTGGCTCATGCCTGTAATCTCAGCACTTTGGGAGGCTGAGGCAGATGGATAATGAGGTCAGGAGTTCGAGACCAGCCTGGCCAACATGGTGAAACCCCATCTCGATTAAAAATACAAAAATTAGCCAGGTGTGGTGGTGCGTGCCTATAGTCCCAGCTACTTGGGAGGCTGAGGCAGGAGAATCGCTTGAACCCGGGAGGCGGAGGTTGCAGCAAGCCAAGATTGCACCACTGCACTCCAGCCTGAGCAACAGAGCAAGACTCCGTCTCAAAAAAATAAAAAAATTCTAACACCAATCAGGCAATACACAATAATTTGAATAAATGGTTAAAAATGAGCACCTGCACTGCAGACCTTTGAGAGAGCACAGATTGCTAAACGGCCACATGCACGAATAGCATAAACCCATATTGAACCAAAAAAAATTAGAAATGCTAAGTTCCAGATTCTAACATACCCACCCACTGTCTGCAGAACACGCACTTTTGAATTATTTTGTAGTATCGATGTGGGTCTCTCATTCTCCATTGTGACCATGTGACACAATCAGCTGAAACTGGAATTTGGCTCTTCCCATGTGCAGGTGACTTGGCCCAACTTTCCATGAATAAAGGCACTTTCTCTACTCCACTGAGTCAAGTAGCTCAGAGCTTGATTGACACCAGAGCTCATGGGGTGTCAGTCCAACTTAAAGACTCAGGAAAAGTTACCGCCATGCTGTGGCGTGGCGTGGCAACCCGACATGGCCCTGTCTGGGAGACTGAGGGTCGTGAATACACTCCAGGTGCCTGCTTCACAGCAGAGATACCCCAATCTAAATGAATGACAGCCGCCATCTCCTTCAGGCTGCTGCCCTCCAAAAGAATAGCCTCCATCTTCCTGGATTTGCCCTACATTTGTTTGCGTAGATTTTCCGGTCAGCAGATCAGGCAGGCACATATGATGAAATGGCAAACCTTCTCAGCTTACTGAAGCAGCAGCAGTGCGTGGAATCCTCACGCTTTGAATCTCTCTCACTTCTGCCTCAGCTCTTTCTTGAGCTCCCTGCTGTTAGAGGCTCCTGTGATAACAGTAGCCCCGCCCAGGTAACCCAGGCTGATCTCCTTACCACCTGTGCCATATAACGTGAGATAAGCAAGGAAAAGTATTTCCTCCTGCTGAAGGGTTGCCAAGGGCAGAGTGGGGCATCTTTGAGGGAAATTTTAGAAATTCTGCTTACCACAGCTATGAACACAGCTGCATGCCTCCTTGTAGGTGGCCTGTAGTATGTCATGAAGTTCCTAAATTGGCAGTTTTCTTTCCTATAATTTTGGGATAACAACCCTTTTTCAGGACTCAGCACATCATGAGAATGATTGCAAATTCAGGTCAAACATTTGTTTGCAAATATGTGATTGCTGCAGCACATATCCTCAGCAGGTAGAACATGCTGTGTTGACCCTAATTCCCTCAGACAATGCTCTCTAGTGCCTGCCCTGCCCACTGAAAGGGACCACGCTCTGAAGGTCCCTCCAGGAGCGGCAACTGAGCAATGGGCTCATTCTCACTTGTTTCATCCGCCCTGCGACAATGCCCAGGGTACCAGTCAGGACTCAGAGAGTAATTGAGGGGTTTAGTGAAGTGGTGAAGTTAAGGGAGATGACAGGTTTGACCTGATGAAGTGACAGCAAAAGGCTGTTACCTCCGTGTCCGAAGGACAAGGAGGGGTGCTTACCAGCTCACTGGGACCTCAGGCAGAGGAACACAGCCATCCCTAACCCACTGCCTGGTAGGGGAAAGCCAGGGGATAAACACCCTGGGCGCTCTCTCCTCCCCTCTCCACTCTCCCACCGGGGCCTCCCATTGGCTGAACCCAACCAGTACCCAGAAGGAAAGGGAGCCTGGCAGATGCAGGCAACAGAGACCAGCCTTCTATCACATGGAGCAGGATGAGCAGGGTGGAAATACAGTGACCTGGGTATCAAGGAGAAAGGGGGAATTGGTCATGACCAACAACCCATGATCAAGACTCCTCTCAAACAACTCCGTCTCAGACAAACAAGCAAAAAAATGTACAGCCAGGGGCTGGAGAAGCTCCGGCCTGGCTCTGTAGCATGCATCTGTGGTTCCAGCTACTCAGGAGGCTAAGGTAGGAGAATCACTTGAGCCCACGAGGTCGAGGCTGTACTGAGCCATGTTCATGCCACTGCACTCCATCCTTGGTGACAAAGTGAGATTGTCTCAAAAAAAAAAAAAAAAAGAAAGAAAGAAAGAAAGAAAGAAAAGGAAAAGGAAAAGAACACAATGAGAATCACCACACACATATTACAATAGCTAAAATAGAAATAGTGACAATACCAAACACTGGTGAGGATATATAAAAACTGGATCTCTCATACATTGCTAGTGGAAATGTAAAAGGGTAAAGTCATTCAGAGAAACAGCTGGCAGTTTCTTCACAAATGAAAGATACATCTGGCTGGGTGCGGCAGCTCACACCTATAATCCCAGCACTTTGGAAGGCTGAGGCAGGCAGATCACCTGAGGTCGGAAGTTTGAGACCAGCCTGGCCAACATGGTAAAACCTCGTCTCTACTAAAAATACAAAATTAGCCAGGCGTGGTGGCATGTGCCTGTAATCCCAGTTACTCAGGAGGCTGAGGCAGGAGAACTGCTTAAACCCGGGCGGCAGAGGTTGCAGTGAGCAGAGATGGCGCCATTGCACTCCAACCTGGGCGACAAGAGTGAAACTCGGTCCAAAAAAAAAAAAAGGAAGAAAGATACACCTATCATACCACCAATCCTGAGCATTCCTACCAAAGAAATGGAGATGTATACCCACACAAAAGATTCTACACAATTGTTCATGGCAGCCTTATTTGTGATAGCCAAAAACTGGAAACAACTCAAATGTCCTACAGCAGGTGAATGTTTAGACAAACTGTGATGCACTTGTACTATGGCTCCTACTCAGCAGAAAAAAGAACTAACGCTTGATACATGCAACAATTTGAGTGTGTTTCAAGGGCATTAGGCTGAGGGGGAAATGCCAATATCAAAAGTCACATGCTGTATGATTCCATTATATAAAGTCCTTGAAATGACAAAATTACAGAAATAGAAAAAAGACGAGCGTCCAGGGAGTGATGATGCAGGGCCGGGGTGGGAGGAGAACCGCGAAGGGGTGGTACAGGGGGATTGTCGTGGGGCTGGAGGAGCTCCGGCCTGGCTCTGGTGCTTATCCTAACCTGCCCACATGATAAACAGAACTGCACACACCTTGAACCAGTATCAGGTCCTGGCTTTGATTCTGCACTATGTTTACAAAGGATGTACCCACTGGGGGAAACTGGGGGAAACACTGAATGTACCCATACATTTTCACAGCTTCCTGTGAACCTATAATTATTTCAAATAGAAAGTTTTTGAAAATCTGAGCAGAATCTAGAAAATGTGAAGAATGCATACACTCTAGGACTCAGCAAAAATATCCCAGTAACAAACAGTTTGAAAATGTGTTCTTTATTTTTTTTTTTTTTTTTTTTTTTTTTTTTTGAGACGGAGTCTGGCTCTGTCGCCCAGGCTGGAGTGCAGTGGCCGGATCTCAGCTCACTGCAAGCTCCGCCTCCCAGGTTCACACCATTCTCCTGCCTCCGCCTCCCAAGTAGCTGGGACTACAGGCGCCCGCCTCGTCGCCCGGCTAGTTTTTTGTATTATTTAGTAGAGACGGGGTTTCACTGTATTAGCCAGGATGGTCTTGATCTCCTGACCTTGTGATCCGCCCGTCTCGGCCTCCCAAAGTGCTGGGATTACAGGCTTGAGCCACCGGAAAATGTGTTCTTTAAAAGACACACACACAAAAATACAAAAGACACACACACAAAATACAAAAGACACACACACACAAAAGACACACACACAAAAATACAAAACAACTAACACTAAATATAACAGATATTTATATAATAAGATTTTTATGAGGAAAATTATAAAACTTTATTAAAATGTCTTTCTAAAGAATTTAAACAGAGAAATAAGCAATCATGTTTGTGGATTAAAATACTAAATATAATACAGTATTAGTTCTTCCCCAGTGGATCTATAGATTCAATGCGATTTTGTTTGAAACCCAACAAGGTTTTTTGTGAAACTTGATAAACTAATTGAAAAATGCATAGGAGGAGTAAAAAGCAGAGAATAGCCAAGACATTCCTAAAATAAGACTAAGGTGTAAGGAATTGACTCACAGATATCAAAAATCATTGTGAAACTACAGAAAGTAGGACAATGTGGTGCTTATTTAGAAACAGACAACCTGACAAAGAGAACAGAATGGAGGCTAGATCTAGACCAGCGCACGAATGGAAGTTTTCTGTATGCCCAAGCTGGTATTGCAAATTAGCAGAGAAAAGATGATTATTCAATAAATGGTGGTGGGACATTGATTGCACATATGGATATTAGATTATTGGCACACACCATATACAAAAATCAATTCTAGTATATTGAAGACAAAGGAGAAAGGCAAAAAACACAAAATGTAAAAGGCAAAATATGAACACATCAAGACAGTGAGGAATTTCTTAAAATACCACAGCAAAAATATAAAGGGAAAGATTGATGATTTCTACTAAACTAAAATGTTTAAATTCTGTTCTAAAAAGACCTTATAAAGGGAATGAAAAAAACAATTATCTGGGAGAAAATATTTGCCACACTTGTAACTGACAAAGGATTATTGTCTATAACATATATATAAAGAACTGTATTAGTAAACAACTCTGAGATGAAATGGGGAAAGGCTTGAAAACACTTCACAGAGAGAAATAAAAAACAGTTGTAAGTACATGAAAACACACAAGCTCATTAACAGCCACAACAAGAAACCATTTCATACCCAGCAGACTGGCAAAGATTTTAACGTTGACAATACCAGTGCTTGGGAAGGATCTGGAACTCTGCGCACATGCCCAATACAAAGTAATTGTTACAACCCATTTGGAAATCAACTGAGCAGTCTAGAAAATGTGAAGAAGGCATGTGCTCTATGACCCCACAACTCAACCCCTGGGGAAATAAGGGCCTTGGAGATCTGCTGTGTCTGTGCAGGAAGAGATGGAAGACAGTGGGCACAGTGGCTCTTTCTGTAGTAGCAGAAAGCCAGGCGCCAATCCAATGACCATAACAAAAGGATGGTATACTCCTTCAACTGAAATCCAGAAGGCAAGGAAAGTAGATAAATCACAGTTACACAAAAAACATGGCTAAATCTCAGAGACACACAGAACTGAATGAAACTAGAAATCACAGAATAATATATAAAGTATGATTCTGTTTATTTTAAACTCAAAAATAAAAACCAAACTAGCTATTGTTTAAAACAACAAACGTGTGAAAGAACTGTGAAGAAAATCAAGGGAAGGATAAACACAAAATTTAGGATACAGTACTTGGAGGGGACAGAAGAAAGGGACGGCTCCGGAAGGACCTAGAGACCTCAAACGGGATGGTGGCCATTTACTTAAACTGGAAACTGAGTTTACAGGCATTATACACATAGTTAAGTGCACGTTATGCATATTTTCAAAATTACAAAAATAAAGGAAACCGAAAGGCTCCGTGGGAACCACTTGATTCTCACTGAAACTGATGGGGGGGAAAAGGGTGCCACCTCCCTGCCATGCCCAAGGCCCGCGCTCAGGTAGCTGCTTCCAACCCCCGGGGACTCTCACCCTGTGGACCAGACACACACTATCATTTCCTAAGTGTTGGAGCATGGGAGTAAAGGAGCACGGCCAGGCCGCTCATCACTAGGAGAGGCGGGCAGGGAAGGAGCAATAGGGAGAAGCGGGACGACTCCTGGCCGCCACCCTCCACCATGTTCCGCATTCTGCCCTTAGCCTCGGCCCAGCGTGCTTTCCTCTGCAAGCCAGCCAGGTCCTACTGTGTGTTGGGGGTAAGGGGGAGGGGAGGCTATTCTGAATCTCCATGCCACGACCTCTCCCTCTCCTCCCAAATGCTCCTCCTTCAGACCACATCCTGACGCAGCTGCAGACGCCACTGCAGACGCCCTCGCATCCACCATAAGCTTTTTCAATTGCTCCCAGTGAAAGTTTTCAGGGATGTCAAGGAGGAGGAAGAAAGGGGGTGCTATCGGGAAGGGCTAGCAATGACAAGGCCAGGGATGGTGAAGAGACCCTGCAATTAGTTCCTGACCTCCATCTCACCTCAAGCCCAAGTCCTGCCATTTCAACTCAGGGGACTTGTTTCTGGCCACTGCTGGGGCCGCCTCCTCCACTTTGGGCGCTCAGCCGTCCCGTGACCTGCCAGTCCCCTCACCAAACTGGGATCACTGCGCGGAGGTCATCTGGAATCACCCCTACCTGTGGGTCCTAGACACCCTGTGACTCATTAATGTCCCTGGTGCCAGGAAGCTACAGCAGGAAAATTCCTCTGTTATCTCAGAGAAGCCCACCTGAAGACGCAGTCCTCGCTAGATCGAGGCTTACCACCTCTGTGTGAGCACAAGAATTATGGTGTCTTATTAAGCAACATTTTCCGGCCTAATTAAGGGAAACGGTCCATTTGCCCTCTGACCTTTTGGAAAAATAACCACTGGGCGCCTTTCTGGTGTGGTGGAAAATCACAGCATAGGCGCTTCTAAAGCACAGCCTATAAAACATTCTTCACGTCTTGTTCAAATCTTCAAAACTCCCCAGTTGAAGTTCTCAGCTTGACAGAGTCCAGCGAACTCCTCCGCCTCGAGCTCTCTGTGCCTTTGGGGCCTGGGCCGCTGCTGTTCCCTTGCAAATATAGCTGGGTCTCCAAGGAGCCTAATCAGACTCCAGATGCCCACAGGCGCTTCCTCTTTCTTCTCCACCTCTCCCTGAAAAGAAAAAAACAATCATGCTAGCAAAAGGGGAATGGAACAAGGCAAATCCAGTTTACTCTAATGCATCAGAGAGGTTTAGTGCTTTTCTCCTAAAAAATATTCCCTATAGGCAGGGCAGGGTGGCTCATGCCTGTAATCCCAGCACTTTTGGAGGCCAAGATGGGTGAATCACAAGGTCAAGTGATCGAGACCATCTTGGCCAACATGGTGAAACCCTGTCTCTACTAAAAATACAAAAATTAGCTGGGTGTGGTGGCGTGCACCTGTAGTACCAGCTACTTGGAAGACTGAGGCAGGAGAATTGCTTGAACCCAGAAGGTGGAGGTTGCAGTGAGCTGAAATCACGTCATTGCACTCCAGCCTGGCGACAGAGCAAGACTCTATCTCAGATATATGTGTATGTGTGTATATGTGTGTGTGTGTGTGTGTGTGTATAGTATATATATACACACACACATAAATCTGTAAAAGGAAAGTCTTGTAACAAACAGCTGCATCTGTTTCTACCCCGTGTCCTCAAAGTTGATACCACACAAGATACCAAGGAGGCTTCCAAAGACTTGAGACGCAAGTCTTCAGTGTTCAAACATCCATTATGTTTTAGAGCTACTTTTTTCATTATTTAGGTCAATAAGGTCAAGTAATCAAAAGAAAGCAGGATGGAGGGGTCAAAAGCCAGAATGGAGCTGTGATCTATAAGTGTTTATGACACTCTGGCCAGAGCAAGGACATCCAACTAAACTTAGACAACATCATAGTGATTAAACAGTCCCAAAAATGATCAGAAATGTGAGGCATTTGGGCTGGGCATGGTGGATCATGCCTGTAATCCCAAGGTGGGTGGATCACCTGAGGTCAGGAGTTGAAGACCAGCCTGACCAACATGGTAAAATCCCAGCTCTACTAAAAATACAAAAAAATTAGCGGATCGTAGTGGTGAACACCTGTAATCCCAGCTACTCAGGAGGCTGAGGCAGGAGAATCGCTTAAACCCGGGAGGTGGAGGCTGTAGTAAGCTGAGATTGTGCCCCTGCACTCCAGCCTGGGTGACAGAGTAAGACTCCATCTCCAAAAAAAGAAAGAAAGAGAGAAAAAAATGTGTGGATGTGTGGCTATGTGGCATTTGCGGAAAATGCATCAATTAAGATTATCACTTCTATAAGAAAGCAAATCTTGGTAACCAGAAATATAAGAGGATTCTTCCAAGAAGGAGCCAGGGAAGTAATGAGATTGAGGTAGAGACGGATAGAAGGGCAGGGAAAAGGTGTGCACCACGCAAGCCGCTGAGAGCACTGGAGTTTAATTCCATGGGCAATACAAATAAGCACACTTCGCAACTCCTTCCTTTAAGGAATTTACAATTGCAATTCTAATACCCAGAAGAAGTGAAAACAGGCACTGAGAGAAAGACTTGTGCACACATGTTTACAGCAGCATTATTCACAACAGTCAAAAGGTGGAAATGGCCCGAATGTTAGTCAACGGATGACTGGATAAACACAATGTGTGGATACATCACTCATGTGGGGGTGCAGGACAGAGCTGGCGATGGGGCGGCGGCCACTAAGGATGGGACCTCACAGCTGGGTCCTGGGCCAGGAGAGCCACTGCAGGCATTCTGGGAGAAATACCAGCACACAAAGACCTCATTGCGAATTACTATTATGTCTAAGTACAATAAATAGCTTAAGCAGGTGAAGATTAAATTAATACAAGATAGGGCTGGAAAGGTATTTGCAGGAGACAGTGGGAAATAAGCAAGTTTGTAAAATGGTAATAAAAGATTTTGACATATTTTGGCTTCAGATAAAAGACATAAATGCCTCTCAGGGGAAAAAAAAATATCCTGGTCAATAATTACGTAATATGATTAACTCTATCCCTCTGGCCTTGCAGCTCACCCAACAGAACAACCCAGGCCCTTCCTCTTCTCAGCTCCTGCAGAGGAACATGGAGTGGTGAACGCCCACCCAGCACCTTCCCACAGACTCAGACCGGAGTTTGTTTCAGACCCTGTCTAGGTTTTCCACAGAGAAGTCATGTGTCCTCTTCCACTATTTCCTCCTAACGATTGTTAGGGCAAAAAGCGATTATTTCAGATTGCCATACTCATGAAAGCTACTAAACTATACAAGGGGGCCAGGCATAGTGGCTCACACCCATAATCCTAGCACTTTGGGAGGCCAAGGCCAGTGGATCGTCTGAGGTCAGGAGTTTGAGACCAGCCTGGCCAACGTGGCAAAACCATGTCTCTATTAAAAATACAAAAAAATATTAGCCAGGCATGGTGGCACGCACTCATAGTCCCAGATACTCCAGAGGCTGAAGCAGGATAATTGCTGAACCCAGGAGGCAGAGGTTGCAGTGAGCCAAGATCATGTCACTGCACTCCAGCCTTGGTGACAGACCAAGACTCCATCTCAAAAAATAATAAATAAATAAATAAACCATACAAGGGGGAATTCTGAACTTACCAGAAACATTTCTTATTTTCCAAAGAATGAGCATCATTCAAATGTATTAAACAAAGAAATGACGAGCCAAGTGGAGGACATAATCAGAACAGAAGTGCATTTCAAAGTCAGCAGAAGTCATATTTCTAGCATGGATGTGGTGGGGCCATGTTAGTGCTCATGAACTCTGGGGACCACATACACCTGGGGCCACGCTCTGTCTTTCTCCCTGCAGATGTCAGCACTTTGCCAAGAGACAGGCACTAGGAGAGAAGGTTGTGCTCTGGACCTGAAACACGGATGAAGGAAGAAAATAACAAAATGCAGAACAGGCCCAAGCCCCTGGCATGGCTCATGCCACAGGCCTCCCAGCCCAGCACCTGTGCCCCCCACTTCCCACTTTGATTCTAGAATGGACTCTCAACTGTCAGCAGGGTCCGGGCGGGAAGCAGTCAGCCAGCAGCGAGGCTCTTTGCATGCCTGATTCACCCTTAACGATCATGTGCTCTTCCCTAACCAAGGAAATAAGGTTCTGCACCTGCCGGAAACATACAGCTTCCCAAACCCTGCCTATTTTCCTTCAAGACTATCTTCAGAAACACATGAATATGCTTCCTCTGCACTTTATTAAGGTTCATATTTAGAGAAATAGCAATGACCTGCCAGAGATGCTAAATGGGTGAGCAGAGGGAAGTCTACCATACACACGTGTGTGAGTGATAAGTTCTCCACCAGAGAATAGGTTTTGAGGAGAAAAGGGGAAAGATACACCCCCAGCTCCATCCAGATGTATCTGTGCTCACATGGAACAGGCCTCCTTTCGCTGAGCACAGGGGCCTTTCTTCCTTTATGAGAACAGGTATTCCCTTCTGTTGATCACTAGGAAATGGGGGGAGAAAAGACACTTGATAAAAGGGCAGGGATCTCTCTCCCTCCCAACCAATTCCAGATGGAGGCTGAACAGGAGGCGACGCCCTTTCTCTCCGGCCCTGGTCATCTCACAGCCCTACCCCACGCCGCCCAACTCAAACCTTGTCCTGTGGATGCCCAGACCAGGTTGTTCCTCATCAGCCCTGGATTCCAGCTAATTTCAGAGAACAAAAGGGACACCTGCACACAGAGGAGGAGGAGTCCCTGGCTACTCGTGGGAGCGCAGACCTCAGTGGGCAAACCCTCCCTTCTGAGGGCCACCTCGGCACAGAGGCCTCAGCCTGAGTCTCCGCCAACCAGCGAGAAGCAGACAGGGGGCAGGGGGATACAGAAGCATAGCTGCCATGCAGGGAAGAGCCAGACTGTGTCTACTGCCAGGGGTGGATGGCACCAGCTCCACACACAAAGAATAAAATGCACACAGAGCTCGTCTGACACAGTGCGTGTGCTCCTCAACTTGGCCCTGGTCAGGCACCAGGGACACTGAAAATGAGCGCAGCACAGCCCTCCTGCTCAGTGTGGCAGCCGGGCCAGCACCGCGGGGGGTGCCTGAGCCCAAAGCCCATCAGAAGGGTGACCATGGCGAACAGCAACCCACTGTGTCTTTCAAAATAGCTACAGCAGTCCCAATGTTTCCAGTGGAAAGAAATGACAAGTGCCGGGCACGGTGGCTCACACCTGTAATCCCAGCACTTTGGGAGGCCGAGGCAGGCAGATCACGAGGTCAGGAGATTGAGACTATCCTGGCTAAAACGGTGAAACCCTGTCTCTACTAAAAATACAAAACATTAGCTGGACATGGTGGCGGGCGCCTGTAGTCCCAGCTACTCAGGAGGCTGAGGCAGGAGAATGGCATGAGCCTGGGAGGTGGAGCTTGCAATAAGCCGAGATGGTGCCACTGCACTCCAGCCTGGGCAACAGAGCAAGACTCCATCTCAAAAAAAAAAAAAAAAGAAAGAAATGACAAGCATTTGGGCTGGGCACGGTGACTCACGCCTGTAATCCCAGCACTTTGGGAGGCTGAGATGGGCTTATCATCTGAGGTCAGGAGTTCGAGACTAGCCTAGCCAACATGGTGAAACCCCGCCTCTACTAAAAACACAAAAATTGTTGGGGCATGGTGGTGTGTGCCTGTGGTCCCAGCTCTTCAGAAGGCTGAGGCAGGAGAATCGCTTGAACCCAGGAGGCGGAGGTTGCAGTGAGCCAAAATCACACCACTGCACTCCAGCCTGGGCAACAGAGCAAGACTCTGTCTCAAAAAAAAAAAAGAAAAAAGAAAAAAATTTAAAAACAACAAAAGCTGTCATGAACATGAACCAAGGTTAAATCCAACAGCTACTCTTTAGTAAAAACAGCATGATAAACTTTATCTATTGACTTCAACAAAGCAGAGAAGCAGTCCCTCATTTCATTTGAGTTAGAACATCTTCTGGACTCTACCTCTTCAGGAAGTACCTTGAAGCTTTGTTAAAAAAAAAAAAAAAAGATTTGAAATGAGAGAATCCTAATGCTAAAATCAGCCAACTGCTTAAACCAACAAAATAAACTCAATCTACTTCTAAGCACCTGGTTTTGTTACAACTCGTTCGTTAAGAGAACTGAAGGTGCCCAGCACCAGGCAGGGCAGTGAATTCCTCCAGTAACCTTGGACTCAATAGAGCAAAACTGAAAACAACAAATTATTCTCCCCCCTCGAGCTTTCTATATGCATTTATTTAATGTAAATATGCTTGATGAATGCCACAAAACAGGTAAGGCCTGGTGTTCGTGGAGTCTGATAGTCACTTCTGGTGACCGGGGAAGATGGATCTTGGACTCCGAGGGGCCCTGGACCCTGAGCTTGTTCATGGCATCTCTGTCTTGTTGTGTCTCTGGAGCCATTTGGTAAAACGAGCATTTGAATGTCCAGACTCATGCGGCGCCTTTCACCAGGGAGTGTTCGAACTCTGCAAATCTAAGCTCGCTCATCTGCAGCACGTGGTGTGTTCAGCTGGGGAGGGCTCAGCCCACTTCTGCCAGAAGGGCAGGGCTGAGTGTGTCTCCAGGAGCTCCCACCTCAGACCAGATGCCCGGACCTCAAATAAATCACCCAAGTAATCTAAGCTGAGTGTCTTGGGGGTTGGCTCCATTATCCAAATAGCAGCTTAAATCTCCCCCTCTCCTTCTCTTGGGGCCACAGTCCATAAATCTGAATGGCTTAAGAGAAGGGGCCTCAGCTCTCCACAATTCCATCCAGCAAAAACTGAACCTCAGGCTTGTGGTTTCACAGCCAAAGCACCCTCAGCTACCACACCAGGCAGCAGAAGCCGTGACAGGCCACCAACCTCTGCCTCACTACAACCTCTACCTCCCAGGCCACCAAGCCTGCCACCAGCAACAAACCAAAGGGATGAATTTGTCAGACAAGGGAAAATATTTCAAAGGAATATTGACTGCAATGAGAAACAGATGCCTCAAAATCTAGGTAAACACTCAAGGCATCTTCCAAAGCCCTCTGGTCTGGATTGTACTTGGTCAAGGAGGGGCCCAGATCACAAGAACCCACTTCCTGGAGACTAAAATTTGGCATTTATAGATGCACCAAGACTCCTCTAACATGGCTACTGATTGTTGCACAGTCGAGATCTAGGGCAGACTACTGCGGCCAAAATAGGACTGCCAGGGGTCTGCGGGCACTTCCCGGCAGTGCCTGTGGCTATGGGGGCCAAACCAACAGACAGGAAACTCTCCCAGGACACTCTGGGTCTGGAACGCACTTGCTCTTTGAGAATTCAACTTTTTAATATCTTACTCTTCTAAAACAGCTTTCTCTCTTCTAGACTCCTGGGGTTCACAGTGAACATCCCGTGTGATCATAATGCGTCAGTAGATGGAAAATCAGATTATGGGATGCAGAGATCTTAGAGATGAGAGGCAACAGAATGGAAGGAGTATTTATGGAAGCAAAGATTCTGCTCAAGACAGATGCAGCCGAGCAGACCTTGGGAGCAGAGAGGTCACGGCAGGGGCACATAGCTTCATTTAATGGCAAAAGAGACCACCTTAAGAAAAACATAACCTTTGTATCGCAGATGACATTTCACTACAGGGAACAAGTAATGTAAAACATGTTATCTGCCCATCACAGAAACGTTCTTTCCTCATCTAAGAGCTGAGAGCATTGTTTGTGGTCTCTAAAACGCTTCTGAGCAAGTCACAGGCCCCCCAATGAATAAACAGGATCTAGGCACCTACTTGGTCACTGCCACCTGCCTCTGACATGTAAACGGGACTTTCTATGAATGGTACTTTCACGTTGAACAGCCTTAGTGATCTCCACCTGAGAATTCAACGCTTAACTTCAGAAGAAGATTCACCTTTATTCCATTCCACTTACGCTGCTGTCAGGAGAGCCTTCACCCTAGCCCTGAGGGCTCACAGCTGCGGCCAGTTTCCCAAGAACCAGCAAACAGCCAAATCACAGCCTGGACTCACTTTGCAAAGGACTCGCCATGGTCTCTGCTTCTGCTCAGGTTGGGGGGAATGGGGGAGCTGTTCTACAGAGTCTGTCTCTACTACCCCTTCCTCCAGGTGGAAGAAAGCCCCCCACCCCCATTTGCTGTGAAACACTGATTTGAATACCCCATTTCCTTCTCTAGGCCAGTGCAGGCAAATGGAGCAAACCAGGCTGAATTCCCCATCCCGGGCAACAGGGTTCTATCCTGCTCTGAAATAGAAAAGTTTCCTGTCGTGGGGTCAGGTCTACTGTCATGAAGAAAAGCTATGACTTTCAATAACAAAACATTCTTAAGAACCATTCATCTGATGTAAAAGGTTCTCTGCTCTTCCCCTTCCCACACATACTTAGCCACTGGGAATGGAAACATTTTAGTAAAAGCCTTTGAGAAAATCTGGATGTTTGCAGAGGATGGAGAACTTTAAAATGTCTGAGTTTGTCTGACACGGTAACATATTTCAAAGGAGCATTGACTTCAACAGAAAACAATACCTGTCACCCAGCACATAAAAGAAATCCCTGAAATCAAAAAGGTAGCATTGATTGAGTCCCACTGCATCACACAGTGTTACTATTTTCATGGTAATTTGGAAAATAATGAGTTTGATTTTTTGAAAGCACATATAAAGTACTTTAAAAGCATATCATGAATATCAAAAAATGAATCTGTAAGTTAATGCAATGTCATACAAGACTTGAAAACATGTTTAAATACATAATTCAAAATTATATCTACTCTATTGATTACAATTGCAATACAGCACAACCTCATATTAAAAAACAAATAGGGCCAGGAACAGTAGCTCACACCCGTAATCCCAGCACTTTGGGAGGCCAAGGCAGGCGGATCTTGTACCCAAGAGACCAGCCTGGGCAATATGGTGAAACCCGGTCTCTACCAAAAAATGCAAAAATTAACCAGGTGCAGTGGTGCACTTCCGTAGTCCCAGCTACTTGGGAGGCTGAGGTGGGAAGATGGCTTGAGCCTGAGAGGTCAGTGATCCTCTTAAATTTCTCCCGAGAGAAAACACAGTGAGCTGTGTTTGTGCCACTTCTCTCAGGCAGGGGTGACAGAGCGAGACCCTGTCTCAAAAAAAAAGAAAGAAAGAAAAGAAAAAGCTGCAGGTTCCCCATGCAATGAAAGTGACATTCTTGTGTTTAGATATATTTTTGCAACTTATTAAATACCAATGTTACAGGCGATGTGGAGAAGGGGATGTAGGGATGATTCTCCCCAGGGCACACCCAGGACAGGAGCCTGTACGGCCCCACCTCCAGGAGAAACTGCTCCAGCAACCAGTTCATCCTGCAGCTACACGACAGTGACACGAACCCTCTCGTAACACACAACCAAAAGTAAAATCCACATGCTGTACAAATTCATCCCTACCTGACACAGCAAGAAAAAGCACTTGATTTTAAAATTGAAGAAAAAAAAAATCTCTCAAGCCATTAGTATTGTTAGTATTGCCCTAATAAAACCATTGCAACATTAATTAAAGTAATTTGTAGTACACTTACTATCCCACCACCTTAAAAACTCACTTATATCTTCCACATTTTCAAAATATTTCAACCTTATGATAACCCAATAAGCTGCACACAGAAAAAAAATCACTTCCAGATTTGGTAAAACTCAGTTGAAAGAAAACAATCCCCCCCCCCCAGATATTTATAAGAACTAGGAAAGTGACTGATCAAAACAAGGCATGTTTCCTACACAGCGTATTTTGAAACCCGACACACCTACATTTCTTTCTCTCTCAGTTCCAAACATGCCCAGGAGAAGTTGCACAAATATCCTGAGTATAGGGAACAGATATGTAAAGCACCTGACACTGTGACCCAAATTACAATTGACTTTCAGTCAATTCCATCACTAAAGTAGGGCTGGCCCATGGAGCAAGTGCAAGACTTAGAGGCTTCACTATGGTTTCTGCACCCTCTTTATCATAATCTCATTTAGTTCTTACAGCAAATGAAACCGTTTCTAAACAAAATAGTCACCCATGGATGCGGAATCGGAGCTCAGAACTTACTCAACTTAATCTTAAAAGTATGATTCCGGAAATTCATCAGGATTTACAAAGCAACACGGACTTGCTATGTGCATGCTCCTCCTAGTGACTAAACTGGGGAAATAAAAAAGATTTTCCAAAGTTCCATCCTCTCCATGTCTGACTCTCCGGACTGAGAAGCATGGGCTCCGCTAGTCCCGCGCGAAGACCACCCACCAGGCAGTCTTGGCTGTGCGTTCTCCATGTTGTGTAGTGCACTCTGTCCTGCCGTGGGTCTTCAGCTTATAACAACCTCCCAAGAGAAAGGCCTGTTCTGTTCTTGGTTTAGCAGATGACATTTCAGAAGGCCAGTGCTCATGTCCAGCACTTTACAAATAACAACTCAGGCAGACCTCAGCACATGTTTACCTTCAATGTCCAGCTTCTGAGAGGGTCCCGGCATCTACAGGCACTGCTATTTCTGTGTCAATATCACCTTGTTTCACCCTATTTTTAAGCCAGATTTCTTGTGACTCCCATTAAAAATGTAAAAAAGGAGACTAACATGGTGTTTATGAGTTTTAAAAAATACACTAATATTTTTATTAAAATACACAGCATCTGGGGAGACTTGGGGAGACAGCAACATCAGCACTGTGCAGGCGGGGAGGGGCTGGGGCTGGAGGCCAGGCCACCAGGGAAGTGTTCTGGCAGCAAGTTCATCCTACAGCTGCATCACGTTGACAGGGACCCTTTCACAAAGTGGTCAAAAGTAAAATCCAAGTGCTGTACGAATTCATCTTAAGCTCAAAATGCTGCAGAGAACCATATTGTCACAGCATAAGGAAAAGTCACTTGTGAGTTTCCTGAGTCCTCTGGTGTTCCAGAGCCCTGTTCTGTTTATACCATCCTAGGGATCCTAGCCTTCAAGGAGATGAAACTCCACGCCAGACAGAAAGGTGCAAGGCATAGGCTGGGCCCACATCTGAAATGCAAGAAGAGGCGCTTGTCTGAGCGTCTCTCGCTCCCCACGCCCGAGCACCTCTCTCCCTCCTCCACGCGCTGACCCTGCAGTCCTCCAGGGCCCGTTCTTGCCCCTCAATGCTGCAGCCAGGGGGACAGTGCTAAATGTGTGTCCACACATGTCCCTCCTCAGCTCAGGGCGCTGAAGTGGCTGCCTATGTCTCTCAGCGGGAAAATAGTGTCCTCACTGACCAGCCCATGGGCTCTGACCCCTCCCACCACCCTGGCTGCTCCCCCTCCTCCTGGGCCTCCCTTCTCACCTCCACCAAGGCCGGCCTGGCCTCCTACTAGAAGGTGAAACCTGGATCTGGGCACAGTGGCTCACACCTATAATCCCAGCACTTCGGGAGGCCAAGGTGGAAGGATCATTTGAGGCCAAGGAGTTTGAGACCAGCCTGGGCAACACAGTGAGACCTCATCTCCAAAAAAGAATTTTTTTTAAAAATTAGCCAGGCACAGTGGCATGGCTGTAGTCTCAGCAAGTCAGGAGGCAAAAGTGGGAGGCTCACCTGAGCCCAGGATTTCGAGGCTTCAGTGAGTCACCATTGCGCCACAGCACTCCAGCCTGAGTGAGAGTGAGACCCCATCTCAAAAAAACAAAAAAGGAAAAAAAGAAGTGAGACCTCCCACCCCACCCCCACATCCTCATGGTCATTCGCCGGCTGAGAACTCAACGGGATGTTCTAGCTACTTGTTTACTGAGCTATTTCAAGCGTAAAGAAGAACATGGACAATAAGATAAATATTATTTTGTCATATTTTCTTCTATTTTTATGAAACAAAGTCTGTCAACCAGGCTGGAGTGCAGTGGCATGATCTTGGCTCTCTGCAGCCTTAGCCTCCCAGGCTCAAGTGATCCTCCCACCTCAGCCTCCTGAGTAGCTGGGACTAAAGGTGCTCGTCACCACACCCAACTCATTTTGTGCTTTTCATAGAAACAGTTTTGCCATGTTGCCCAGGCTGGGCTCGACCTCCTGGGCTCAAGCAATCCACCCGCCTCAGCCTCCCAAAATGCTGGGATTACAGGCATGAGTCACCGCACCCAGCCTTTACTTCCTTTTCTAATGAACATGAGTTCACGGATCACACTGAAGCCCATGCACCACCCTTCTCCCCAGAGGAAAGCATTTCCACATCCCCATGTATACTCAGACGCTCTCACTACCATGGGCATAGAGGCTCCCTGTGAGTCTTCTGTCGAGTCCGCCTCCAGATCTCCTCATTTCATAAGGACACCAGTCCATACTGGATTAGGGCCCACCCTAATGACCTCATCTTAACTTGGCTTTCTCTGTAAAGACCCTATTCCCCAATAAGGTCCCATTCTGAGACACTGGGAGTTAGGACTTCAGGAGATCTTCTTGGAGGGACACAAATCAACCCAGAAGAGTCTGCTATATTTTTTCTCTCAAAGTTTTAGAGTTTTGCTTTTCACACGTAGGCCTGCATTTGTCTGGAACTGGTTTTTGAGTGTGACGAGGAATCTCATTCATTTCCTGTCTGCATAACTTCTCCTGGCGCCTTGTATGGAAGAGTCCATTCTTCCCCAGGAGTTCTCAAAGATCCCTCTGCCTTGGATCTAGTTTCCATACACATGTGAGTCTGTCTCTGGGCTTTTTCTCCTCTGCTTAATTGAGCTATTTCCTATTTCTGTCTCTTAATTACATAATCGTATAAAGGACTTGCTATCTGGTAGTAATAATACTCTCTCTTGGTACTTCCTCTCCAGATTGGGTTTTTACTGTTTACAGCTGTTAGAGTCTCCATGAGAATCTTAGGATCAACATCTCATGCTTTAACAAAAGTCAGTTGATATTTGATTGGTATTGTACTAATTAATCAGGGAGAAGTGATATTTCTTATATCAAGCCTTCCCAACAGTGCACACAATCTCACTTCCTACTTGCTCATACATTCAATGAAGTCTTACTGTTTAGTCCAAACATATCTGCACAAGTTTGTTTCATTTGTTATAACCTACAAATTGTTAAGTTCTGTTTATCTGGAGAACCCAGATTAACACAATGCAAAACAGTTTTTTGTAACTACTTCAAATTACCCTGTGACTACCTCCCTTCCCCTCCTCATATTAATAAAGACAAGAAAATTCTGTTGTCAAACAAGGTATTGGAGGTAAGGACTGCGAAAGCTCCTAACATCAAAAGCCAATGCTGGCCAGGCATGGTAGCTCACGCCTGTAACCCCAGCACTTTGGGAGGCTAAGCAGTGAAGATCACTTGAGCCCAGGAGTTCAAAACCAGCCTGGCCAACATGGTGAAACCCTGTCTCTACAAAAATTACAAAAATTAGCCAGGCATGATGTCATGCTCCTGTAGTCCCAGCTACTTGGTAGGCTGAGGCAGGAGGATGGCTTGACCCTGGAAGGTCAAGGGTGCAGTGAGCTGTGTTTGCACCATTGCATTCCAGCCTGGGCAACAGACCAAGACCCTGTCTTAAAATAAAAATAAAATAAAATAAACAGCCAATGGGCCTGGCGTGATGGCTCATGCCTGTAATCTCAGCACTTTGGGAGGTCAAGGTGGGCAGATCACAAGGACAGGAGATCGAGACCAGCCCCGTCTCTACTAAAAATACAAAAAAATTAGCCGGGTGTGGTCGTGGGTGCCTGTAGTCTCAGCTACTCCGGAGGCTGAAGCAGGAGAATGGTGTGAACCTGGGAGGTGGAGCTTGCAGTGAGCCAAGATCGTGCCACTGCACTCCAGCCTGGGCGACAGAGTGAAACTCCATCTCAAAAAAAACAAAAAAGAAAGAAAGAAAAAGGCCAATGGTGGCATCTACCATTCTAGTGCAATGCCAAAGATGTCATTCCTCAACTCGTCATGTTACACCTCTCACCCACTAAGATTATAAAAAACACAGCCAATATAGTTTCAGGATTTGTAGTAGGGGGAAAAAAAAAAGATGGTGGCAAAGCTTTACACTCTTGCCTTGCCCTTTTGATTTCCTGAGCTGTGATTCACACGGCCACATGATGCTCCCTGCTCTCGAGGGAGGACCGCACAGGCAGGAGGGACCATTCCACACACTGCTGAACAGACCCAGGGCTGCTGGGCCCCGGCAGCTATGGAAGAATAGGGCAGGCAGCCTCAGCACACACTGGGACATTCTCTAAGGAGCAGTGGGGCCGGAATCATAAATATGCTTGTGAGCACATATAAGCTGCCTATCTGGGGACTTGCAGAAATAATAGGAAAGGGGGTGCTCTGCAGGAAGGGAGAAGAAGTCCTCGATGGGCCTGGAAGGCCAGGAGCCTAGGTTGTCAATATGGTTATCAATAGGAAAGAGACTATCATGAATGCCTGTGTGTTTGCCTGCCCCACACAGCAGTGTCCCTGGAAAGACCCCTCTACCCCACCTTAGTCCCTATGGTCTGAGTGTGGCCCATCCCATCCTCCAGCTACAGAGTTTTCGCTGGAGGCTAGAGGGCTTTCATTCACCTAGGCCAGAGGGCCTGGCAAATGAGGACTATGAGTAGTTGGGCTCCTGGATGGAAAGGAAAGGCCAGATAGAGCAGGCAGCAACCCCAGGACCCCACAGGAACAACTGAGGGGTGGCAATCTGAGTTTCCAGGCAGAAGAGATCCCGCCTAGGGTTGCCTCCACCTCGTGGGTGGAAAGTGGGGTGTGAGAGTGCAGGAGTCCCCCTGCGAAGAAGCCCACACAGAGGCCAAAGCCATGAAGCAACCAATTCCTTGGCAGCCAACTGCATTTTTACTGGCCTGTGACGCATGAGACACACCTAATGCAGGGGCACTCCATGAAGGACATGGATAAAATGTCACATCTGTGCCTAATCAAAACCATTGGCAAACTAACCGTGCAAGAGCAGAAACTTCCTTAAGTGAGAGTCAACCTTTGATGGAGGGCTTCAGCAAACACAACCACTAACAACATCTTGTTCAAGCAGGAAGAAGACAAGACATTCGGGCCTGGCTGGCTGGGCCTCAGGTCTGTAATCCCAGCACTTTGGGAGGCCAAGGTGGGCGGATCACAAGGTCAGAGTTCTAGACCAGCCTGGCCAACATGGTGAAACCACATCTCTACTAAAACTACAAAAAGTAGCTGGGTGTGGTAGCAGGTGCCTGTAATCCAGCTACTCGGGAGGCTGAGGCAGTAGAATTGCTTGAACCCTGGAGGTGGAGGTTGCAGTGAGTCAAGATCACGCCACTGAACTCCAGGCTGGGCGACAGAGCCAGACTCCATTGCAAAACAAACAAAAAAGACAAAGTTGAGGTTCAAACCAATGCTACAAAGAAAGGGAAGAGTACTAGAACGGAAGAGAAAATGCTTGCCATATGAGGACGACTAGAACTTTTTTTTTTTTTTTTTTTTTTTTTGAGGCGGAGTCTCGCTCTGTCGCCCGAACTGGAGTGCAGTGGCCGGATCTCAGCTCACTGCAAGCTCCGCCTCCCGGGTTTACGCCATTCTCCTGCCTCAGCCTCCCGAGTAGCTGGGACTACAGGCGCCCACCACCTCGCCCGGCTAGTTTTTGTATTTTTAGTAGAGACGGGGTTTCACCGTGTTAGCCAGGATGGTCTCGATCTCCTGACCTTGTGATCCGCCCGTCTCGGCCTCCCAAAGTGCTGGGATTACAGGCTTGAGCCACCACGCCCGGCCGACTAGAGCTTTTGAATGATAAAATAGAATATAAGCAGCGTGAAAAGCGACAGGCTGGGAGAAACAGTTTTCAATGCACATGAAACCAATGGATTAATAGCCAACATTTATCAACAGTTTCTACAAAACCAACAGGGGGCCAGGCACAGTGGCTCATGCTTGTAATCCCAGCACTTTGGGAGGCCATAGAGAGTGGATCACTTGAGGTCAGGAGTTTGAGACCAGCCTGGCCACCATGGTAAAACCCTGTCTCTACTAAAAATACAAAAATTAGCCGGGTGTGATGGTGCACGCCTGTAATCCCAGCTCCTTGGGAGGCTGAGACAGGAGAATCGTTTGTACCTGGGAGGTGGAGGCTGCAATGAGCCGAGATCGCGCCACTGAATTCCAGCCTGGGTGATGAGTGAAACTCCGTCAAAAAAAAAAAGAAAGAAAGAAAGAAAGAAAATTATTTAAATAAAGCTGAAAATTTAAATTTGTTTTTTAAAAAACTAATTACCAGTGTGTGTTGGAGTCAAAATATAAAACTTGTACTCAACATTTGCTGAGGTTATTTAAGTCTTTACCTTTGTAGAAATAAAGTTTTCCAAAATAGTTACACAGGGCCAATTAGCTGGACGTGGTGACAGGAGCCTGTAATCCCAGCTACTCGAGAGGCTGAGGCAGGAGAATCTCTTGAACCCGGGAGGTGGAGGTTACAGTGAGCCGAGATTGCACCACCACTCTACTCCAGCCTGGGTGACAGAGCGAGACGCTGTCTCAAAAAAAAAAAGGGGGGAAAAAAAGATACTTTCCCCCTCAAAAAAGAAATTCCCAGAAGAAATGCAAATGGGTGATAAACATCTGCAAAGGGGCACAATATCATCAGTCATTGTGAAGATACAGATTGAATCTTAGTGAAATACAACTTTTTACTCACAGGATCTCTCCTCTAGAAATAATCACACATGTGCACAGAGGTTCATAACAAATTTATTCTTTGCAGCATCATCAGTAATGGTGAAAACTAAAAATTAACCTGAATGTTGGACCAACTGTGTGCAGGGGTCAAAGTGACTAAAGCATGGTGTGGACCCACATGTACTGCCAGGAAAAGGCTGATAAAACACATTGTCAGATTTAAAAAAAAAAGGGGGGGGGGAGGGGGGCGGGCACAGTGGCTCACACCTGTAATCTCAGAACTTTGGGAGGCCGAGGGGGGGCAGATCACAAGGTCAAGAGTTTGAGACCAGCATGGCCAACATGATGAAACGCTGTCTCTACTAAAAATACAAAAATTAGCTGGTGTGGTGGCCTGTGCCTATAATCCCAGCTACTCAGGAGGCTGAGACACAAGAATCACTTGAAGCCAGGAGGCGGAGGTTACAGTGAGGCGAGATCGCGCATCTGCACTCCAGCCTGGCGACAGAGCGAGACTCAGACTCAAAAAAACCTAAAAGCAAGCCATGGAGCATTACATGTAGAATAAATCCATTTATCCTGTTTTAAAAATATGTAAACACAAAAATAACGGAACTTCTCCAAGGCTGTAAGAAATGCGTGTTTTATTTTTGTTTTTTAAGTGTACAATGGTATTGAGAAACCATCTATTAATATTTATAAATGGATTTGTTGGGCCCAGGGCAGGGGCTCATGCCTGTAATCCCAGCACTTTGGGAGGCCGAGGCGGGCGGATCGCGAGGTCAGGAGATCAGACCATCCTAGCTAACACAGTGAAACACCGTCTCTACTAAAAATACAAAATAACTAGCCAGGCATGGTGGCGGGCACCTGTAGTCCCAGCTACTCGGGAGGCTGAGGCGGGAGAACAGTGTGAACCCGGGAGGCGGAGCTTGCAGTGAGCGGACATTGGGCCACTGCACTCCAGCCTGGGCGAAGGAGCCAGACTCTGTATCAAAAAAAAAAAAAAAAAAAAAAAAAAAAAAAGTTGGTGTGAATTCTGTAAATGTTTGGTAGAGTTCAGCGCAAAGCATTTGGGCCTGAGCTTTTCTTTGCAGTTAGTTTTTTGTAATTACTGATTAGATCTCTTTTCTTTTTATGGTTCTATTCAGATTTTCTGTTTATTCTTGAGTTAGTTTTTTAGTTTGTGTATTTCTAGGAACTTGTCTTTGTTATCTAGCGTGCTGGCATAATCCCTTTTATTTGTCTAAGATCAGTAATAATAACCCTGATTGGAGTCATTTCAGTCTTCACTCTTTTTATTTTCTTGGTCAGTGTAGTTAAAGGCTTGTCAAATTTGCCCATGTACAGACTCAGCAGAACTCAAGGTATCAAGAGACACCAGATGCCATCTGAGTCCCACTCTCATGTGTAGTGGTGGGTGAGCAAGCGCTCATCCCTCCATGCATGCTCAGAATCACACTCTCTTCCCTTCCCCTCAATGACATTCAAGTAGCATTGAAATTGGCCCTGTGTAAGTATTTTGGAAAACTTTATTTCTACAAAGGTAAAGGCTTAAACAACCTCAGTAAATGTTCAGCTCACGTTTCACATTTTGACTCCATCTAAAAAATTAAAACCAGCAGAATGATCAAACAATGACACATAATATCATTAGAAAATATATGTAGCATTGGCTGGGTGCAGTGGCTCACGGCTGTAATCCCAGCACTGTGGGAGGCTGAGGTGGGCGGATCACCTGAGGTCAGGAGTTCGAGACCAGCCTGGCCAACATGGTGAAATCCCATCTCTACTACAAATACAAAAATTAGCTGGGCATGGTGGCAGGTGCCTGTAATCCCAGCTACTTGGGAGGCTGAGGCAAGAGAATTGCTTGAACCCAAGAGGCGGAGGTTGTAGTGAGCTGAGATCGTGCCATTGCACTTCAGCCTGGGGGACAAGAGCAAGACTTCGTCTTGAAAAAAAAAATATGTAGCATCCTGGCCGGGTGCAGTGGCTCATGCTTGTAATCCCAACACTTTGGGAGGCCATAGAGGGTGGATCACTTGAGGTCAGGAGTTCAAGACTAGCCTGGCCAACATGGTGAAACCCCATCTCTACTAAAAATGCAAAAATTAGCCAGGCATGGTGGTGTGTGCCTGTAGTCCCAGCTACTTGGGAGGCTGAGGCAGGAGAGTCACTTGAACCTGGGAGGCAGAGGTTGCAGTGAGCTGAGATCACGCCACTGCACTCCAGCCTGGGTGACAAAACAAGACTCTGTTTCAAAAAGAAAGAAAAGAAAAGAAGAGAAGGAAGGAAGGAAGGAAGGAAGGAAGGAAGGAAGGAAGGAAGGAAGGAAGGAAGGAAGGAAGGAAGGAAGGAAGGAAGGAAGGACATATATGTAGCATCCATGATCAACTTACTTTGAAGTCATTTTCCCTCTGTTAACTAAGATTATTTAACCAGCCTCCAAAGTAGATGACCTAAGTACTAAAATGTTACAAACCGAAACCTGGACAGTCCCATAATTTTCAGAAGGACAAAAGGGTCCTTGTGCTTGCCTTACTGCTATGGCTTCCTGAAGTCACTGCCTGGGCAAGGAAAGGACATCTCATGTGCTGTGCACTTAAAGGGTATGGGCGAGTGGCCGTTCATTTCTTCTCTGTAATAAAGAAGTGATAAGAGTTGAACTTAAGTCTTAATATCGGTGGTGGCCTGGACAAGTACAAGATCGTAACATGAGAGAAACAGCCTTCACAGCGACCTTTCCTTGAAACCCATATCTGTGCCCCTGCACACAGTGTGCAAGTGTACACACACACACACCTGAACTAACCCCAAAACAGAGAGATAGAGAGAGAGATCTGAGCAGAACTAAGTCAGATGCACAGCTCCAGCTGCAGCATGACCTAGAATCAGGCTCATCCAAGTCATAACAGTTTGTTCCAGAAAAGAACAAGGTTTGACTGTAGCCATTCACGTTCTCTGCAGTCTTTCCCTCAGATCCCAAGCTCATTTTGTCCATCAATTTGAGCATCAGTTTTGGAGGTAAAAACGTCGAGAAGCAGGACGGCACTACACGTGCACTCTCGGGACAGCCATGATTCTGTAGGGAGGTAAAGACACAGAAGAACAGTGAACATTATCTATGCCATGTGGAGGACTGAGGCTTGCTCTACTAACTCCAGATGAGGAATCTAGCAGGTTGACTCTCAGATTTAAACAGTAAACAAAGAGTCAAAAACTTAAATAAAAGAGTAACTGTGACTGGATCAAGGCGACAGCTGCCTTGCTAGGCTGATGACAGTGAGAAGCTCCTCCCTACCCATCAGAGATGAACAAATGAGTAAAGGAGAGTGCTGTGGACTGAACTATATCTTCCCCAAATTCATATGGTGAAGCCCTAACCCCAAATATCATTGTATCTTTGGCAATGGGCCTTTGAGAGGAGTTAGGGTTAGATGAGGCCATGAGGGTAGGCTCCTCATGATGGGGTTGGTAGCCTTATAAGGAGAGAGAGAGGGTTGTCTCTCTCTACTCCATGTGAGGACACAATGTGGGGGCTGGCTGCAAGCTAGGAAGGGGTCCTTGCCAGATAGCAAATCAGCCAGCACCTTGATCTTGGATTCCCAGTTTCCAGAACTGTGAGAAATAAATTTCCATTTCTTAAGTCACCCAAACTATGCTATTTTGTTATAGAGACTCAAGAGAATTGATACAAGAAGCAATCACAGAGCTGGGTCTTGACTGAGCCCTACGTGTCTTTTCCTACAGATTTGCAGAGGAATGATCGGAAGCACTGTCACTTTCACGGGACTACACCGCGCGTGTGTGTGTGTGTGTGTGTGTGTGTGTGTGTGTGTGTAAATATGTGTAATGGCTCTGACCTTAAAAAGGTCAGGACTCCAGCCTAAGCAACATAAGAAGACTCCAGTTCTACAAAAAATTTAAAAATTAGCACAATGGTGCACAGCTGTAGTCCCAGCTCTTCAGGAGGCTGAGGCAGGAGAATCATTTGAGTCCAGCAGGTTGAGGCTATGGTGAGCTATGATTGCATCACTACACTTCAGCCTGGGCGACAGAGTGAGACACTGTCTCAAAAAAGAAAAAAAAGAAAAAAAATAGAGGTTAGGACATGGCAAAGAAGGATGTCAATATAAAGTAAGAGTATTATCCTACCTTCCATTTTCTGTCATTGCAGATGCTGAGACACATACAATAATCACACAGTCCAGCAGGAAATACTTGCGAACTTACAATTATCTTACTAATAGGACATGCTAACCTCACAAAAATTTCCTAGAGGCATTTTTATAGCACATATATTTTCATAGCAGCATTTCCCAGTGGATAACACTATTGTATAATCAATCTTATTGATACTTTGAAGATAAATGTAACATGGACCTATAAGTCTATAAGTTACTTTCTCGTTGGGAGCACATCAATCTAGTGAAGGAAAGAGTGTCCCAAGATGTCTGATTAGAGTGTTTTAGACCAGCAATTTTCAAATCAGTTGGTGCAGAATTCCTCACTGCTTCAGGGAAGTGGAGCCCTGGGGTGGGAGGTCAGGGGAAGGGCTCCACAGTCCTCCAGCACCGCCCCTCACTCACAGCTGAGCCACTTTTATCTGGTTCACATACTGTACATAAAAATTATGGGGTTTATGTGTATCTTATATTGTATATACTTTATCTTTTCATGTTACGTATTTATATACTTATATCTCTGCTAGAACTCATAAATTGACATAAAATACTATTTATAATAGGATAAAAATCTAAAAGATTGGGGGTACACTGAAACTACTAAATATTGTTGACAGAAATCAAATAAAACAAAAATAAATGGAAGGCCAGGACTGGTGGCTCATGCCTGTAACCCTAACACTTTGGGAGGCTGAGGCAGGCAGATCACTTGAGGCCAGGAGTTCGAGACCAGCCTGGACAATATGGTGAAACCCAGTCTCTACTAAAAATACAAAAAAAAAATTAGCCAGGCATGGTGGCACACACCTGTAATCCCAGCTACTCAGGAGGCTGAGGTGGGAGGATTGCTTGAACCCAAGAGGCAGAGGTTGCTGTGAGCCGAGATTGCATTTCTGCACACTCCAGCTTGGGTGACAGAGCAAGACTCCATCGCAAATAAATAAATAAATGGAAAGATACTGTATTGGGTTCTCCAGAGAAACAGAATATATATATATTCTAAAAACATATATATTCTGAGAAAGGGAGAGAGAGAGATTTATTATAAGGAATTGACTGGGCTGGGCGTGGTGGCTCATACTTGTAATCTCAGCGCTTTGCCCACAAAAAAGAAAAAAAAATGAAAAAAAGAAAAAGCTATTGGCCTGTGTGATTCTGGAGGCCAGCCAGTCTGAATATCTGCAGGGTGAGCCAGCAGGAAGGAGAGCTGGGGACTGAGAGCTTCAGGCTGAGGCTGGGAGGCAGAAGACCCAGGAAGAACCAGTGTTTCCGTTTGAGTATGAAGGAAGAAAAACTGCCAATGTCCCAGCTCGACGGCAGGCAGGAGGAACCTTCTCTTACTTGAGGAGTGCTTTTGCGACTCTTTTTTCTCTTGTTGTTTCATTGTGGATGCTTTCTATTGCCATGTAGTTAACTTCACTACTACTTATTCTGTAGTATCTAATCTATTAATCCCATTCGGTTAGGATGAATTCCTAATCCTATCAATTCTACTTTTCATCTCAGACATTGTGGTTTTTACTTCTAGAAGTTCTACGTGAGTCTTTTTTATATTTTCTATGTCACTACTTAATATGTTCAATCTTTCCTGTAGCTTCTTAAATGTATCAAATGCAGTTATAACTGTTTTAATGTTCCTGTTTGCTCATTCTATATCTATGTTATTTCTGGGTCAGTTTTGATGATTTTTTCTCCTCATTGTGGATCTTATTTTCCTATTCCTTTGCATGCTAGGCAATTTTTTTATTACCAACGTGATTGTCAGGTGCTAGACATTTTTGTATTCCTAAAATATTCTTGAGTTTTGGACATAGTTCGTTTCTTTTTATATTTATTTATTTGTTTGTATATTTATTTATTTATTTATTTATTTTGAGATGGAGTCTAGCTCTTTCACCTAGGCTGGAGGGAAGTGGCATGATCTCGGCTCAATGCAAGCTCCACCTCCCAGGTTCACGCCATTCTCCTGCCTCAGCCCCCTGAGTAGCTGGGATTACAGGCACCCACCACCACACCCAGCTAATTTTTGTATTTTTAGTAGTGACGGGGTTTCACTGTGTTGGCCAGGCTGGTCTTGAACTCCTGACCTCCTGATCCACCTGCCTCGGCCTCCCAAAGTGCTGAGACTATAGGCGTGAGCCACCACGCCCAGGCATAGTTTATTTCTTAAAAACAGTTTCATCCTTTTAGATCTTGCTTTTAAACTTTGCAAAGCAGGACCAGGTCAGCATTTAGTCTCTGGTCAATTCATCCTCATAACAAACTGGCTTTTTCCCATTTATCCAGCTGTCTTTCAAGATTAAAAGTTGGGGTTTTCAAGGGAAAAATTGTCTTCATGACTGAGGCAACACCCTTCTGTGTGTTCTGCCTGACTGCTGGGGGAACAAGCTCTGTCTCAGGTCCCAGGTGAGCTCTGAGGAGTGGGCTTCAGATCATCCCAGGTGTCTCTTTCCCCAGTCTCAGGTGCTTTTCTCACACTCGTGCTAATCTGTACTGAGCTGGATACTCAATGCGGACCTCTGTAGACCTCCAGAGTTCTTTCTTACTGTGCACCTGTCTCCTCTCCAGCACTCTGCCCTGCAAAATCCAGCCATCCTGGCCTCCCAGATTCCCAGCTCTGCCTCCCAAGTCAGGGAGGCTGTGGGCTCCTCCTGGGTTCTCCCTCCCATGCCACAACCTGGAAACTCCCTGCACGCAGCAAGCTGGGGCAGCTGCGGGACTCAGCTCCCTTGTTTCCCATCTTCATTGTTTGATATCCGTGGTTTTATATCTTCTGTCTGGATTTTTGGTTCCTTCAGGTAAAAGAATATATTTGGTCCCTGTTAAAGAAATGCCTATCCTTATCTGTGCAAGTACCCTATAGCAAAACAAGTGAAAATTATGAACAAGTATTTCATCATGAACTTTTTCATATTGTTGAAGCAACTGCCAATATGATGCAGGAGATTTAAACCCCTACAAAGAGGAAATACGAGGACACAGAAAATATTTGATAAGGAAATAGTGTATTTTTTTAATGACTGGCAGACCTTGGAAAAGAAGTAGAAGGAAAGAAAATCACAAAAATAAAAGCAAAATTGGAAGTAACACAAGGCAGACTAAGCATTGCCAAAAACCCAGGAAGAGCCGCAGAAGAGAGAATTAGAAAAGCAGGAGAAAGGAAATGGAAGCAAATAATTAGGAAAAAAAAAAAAAATCAGAGAGAAACTAACTGGTACGGATGAATGGCAATGGTGGCCCAATTTAGGTATAAGATGAAAACAAAAATAATGAGACAAACTAAATGTTTAAAAATATAACTCAAGAAACTGTTCCAGAACTAGGAGAAAACATAAATCCACCATGTCCGAGAAAAAATTAACACAAAGCATTCAACACTGAGGCATATTCCAAAAAGCCTGTATAGCTCACGCCTGTAATCCCAGCACTTTGGGAGGCCATGGCGGGTGGATCACCTGAGGTCAGGAGTTCAAGACCAGACTGGCCAAAATGGCAAAACCCCATCTCTACTGAAAATACAAAAATTAGCTGGGCATGGTGGTGTGTGCCTGTAATCCCAGCTAAACAGAAGGCTGAGGCAGGAGAATAGCTTGAACCCTAGCTAGGAGGCAGTGGTTGCAGTGAGCCGAGATCACGCCATTGCACTCCAGTCTGGGCAACAAAGTGAGACTCTGTCTCAAAAAAAGAAAAGAAGAAGAAAACAAAAAGCCTGTGTACATCCAGGTAAAAAGTTCAAGTCACCCATAAGTAGAGGCAGCAGGGAGTGGATGAGGCTGACGCCAAGGCTCTGCCCATCAATATTCAATGCTGGAAGACAGTGGAGTAATGTATAAATGTGCTCAAGGAAAGAACAAATAGCCTGAGAACTTTATATACAGCCAAGCTGTCATTCAGGAGCTAAGGTAAAAGATTAAAAAGCCTCAGCTTCCTGTTTTCCATAAGTTTGTCTTTAGAAACTACCAAAGAATGAATGTCAGCCAACCAAACATAACAGGAAAAACTATTGCAAAAAAGAAGCCAGTCGTGGTGGCTCACACTTGTAATTCTAGCACTTTGGGAGGCTGAGGGCAGGAGGATCACTTGAGCCCAGGAGTTCGAGACCAGCCTGGGCAACATAGTGAGATCCCATATCTACAAAAAAAATACAAAAATTAGCCAGGTGTGGTGGCACACACCCGTAGTCCCAGCTACTTGGGAGGCTGAGGTGGGAGGATCAATTGAGCCCAGGAGGTTGAAGCTGCAATGAGCCATGATCAAGCCACTGCACTTCAGCCTGGGCAACATAGCAAGACCCTGTCTCAATAAAAAGCAGGGGTGGGCTGGGTGTGGTGGCTCACGCCTATAATGCCAACACTTTGGGAGGCTGAGGCAATATGGTGAAACCTCCATCTCTACAGAGTGTGCATGATCATAGCCAACCAGGTGGTGGAGCAGCCAGGGCTGCCACGACGGCAGGCTCTGTCAGACCTACCAAGCCACAGGTCCAGAGAGCCCATCACCTCACCTTGCAGGGAGCAAGCCACTGGGAAGGGAAGGGGTGCCCGGGGTCGGGCACAATCTGGACCAGAAGGGGCAGCGAGCCCACAAGCCAGCGCTCTGAACATCACACCACCCCATCATCACCTCAGTGTCCTCCTCCTCCGGTGCACACCTGTGGCCACACTGGGAGGCAGGAAGTCTCTGGAGCAGCTCTTCATGGAAGAGCAAGGCCCACACAGCTCCTGTGCTGGTCCCTGGTGTGTCATGCACCACAGCCCCACCGAGGACAGCCCTGCAAGGCGACAGCCCCTGGCCCACACCCACCGTCCCTGCGGCCTGAAGTTGGAACACACAGGGACTTGTGGAAGAAGCAGCAGGCTCGGCTGGCAGGGAGGGGCCTGAAGGAAAACAACGGGAAGCCAGAGACATGGAGGACGAAGGAAGGGGCCGCGGCGGCCCTGTGGGAGTGGCACAGAGCGCGGGCACCATGCCTACCACAGAAGAGACACCCAACACCCAGGCAAGCAGAGCAGTTCAGCAGCCAACACCAGAGGGTCTGTCATCAGCCACCTTGGAGCCAGCATGGCAGGCGCATGCAGAGAGTGTCAACAGTGGAAGGAAAGGTGGAGGCCGCAGGGCCACAGCCTGGGCTTCCACTCCCCAAGGTCACTCTTCCAACCACCGCTGTTCAGTGTCCCACCCACTTATGACAGCGACCGACACAGGGCCCTGTACACCACCACTCCAGAGATGGTCAACCAGATCCCTGGGGCACAGAGGGTCCGCTGGAGCCCTTCCCCTGGGAAGGATGGCTCCACCCCGTCTGGAACAGATATCCCCTTGGGATGGGTCAGCTCTTCCTGCCTCACACCCTGTTCCTAGCGGCAGCCAGGACCACGGCTGTCTGATGGACATAAAGGCCCAGCTCCCTAAATTCAGACAGTTCTGAAGGGCCGTCCCTCTGTTGTGACTGTATCACAGCTCACATTCTCCCTCTGCCCATTCCTGATCTTTTTACTCCCAGGGGTGTTGCTCCCAGGAGCAATTCTCAACAACCTCCCTGCATGAAAAGCTCCACCTCATAGCCTGCGTCCTGGAGACCGACTTGCAACAGGAGGCCAGGCTAGAGACAGAAAGATCAGATGAGGCCAGTGTGTGTGGGTACCTCTCCACACACCTCACTGTTGGTCCAGACCAGACAGCTAGGCATAGTCTAGTGTTAGGTTCTCAAAGACAAAGCAGTTGATTCTGATCTCTTGAGTTTCCATCAAGGGATCCAGGCAGCCGCTCACAGACCTGAAGGTGCATCCAGGGCCTGGACCTCTGGCTTAGAGAATCAGGATTCCAAGAGAAAACAAGAAGAATTCTGTTAAACTGGCAAATACACTTAACAACAACAAGGGCCCCATTTGCAGCCACAGGCTGTGATGTAACTTGCATTAAGTAAATAAAAATCATAAAATAAAATGCACCCTGCCGGGTGCGGTGGCTCAAGCCTGTAATCCCAGCACTTTGGGAAGCCGAGACGGGCGGATCATGAGGTCAGGAGATCGAGACCATCCTGGCTAACACGGTGAAACACCGTCTCTACTAAAAAAATACAAAAAACTAGCTGGGCGTGGTGGCGGGCGCCTGTAGTCCCAGCTACTTGGGAGGCTGAGGCAGGAGAATGGCGTAAACCTGGGAGGCGGAGCTTGCAGTGAGCTGAGATCCGGCCACTGAACTCCAGCCTGGGCGACAGAGCGAGACTCTGTCACAAAAATAAATAAATAAATAAATAAAAATAAAATAAAATACACTCTGTGTGAATTTTAAAACAACCAGAACAGAGGCTGGACATGGTAGCTCACGCCTATAATCCCAGCACTTTGGGAGGCTGAGGCGGGCAGATCACCTGAGGTCAGGAGTTTGAGACCAGCCTGGCTAACATGGTGAAACCCTGTCTCTACTAAAAATTCAAAAAATTAGCTGGGTGTGATGGTGCGTGCCTGTAGTCCCAGCTACTCGGGAAGTTGAGGTAAGAGAATCGCTTGAACCTGGGAGGTGGAGGTTCCAGCAAGCTGAGATCGCACCACTGCATTCCAGCCTGGGAGACAGAGCAAAACTCTGTCTCGAAAAAAATAAACACTGAACAGCTTGGCTTGAATATGGCAGCAAGGATGAGAACATTAGTCTTCTGACTTGGAAAATGGGTTGTGTCTGGAGGAGAGCGTATTATTAAACTGGATTAAACTACACTAAAATAATGTCTCTGCAGTCAGCTAGGTGATCCCTATCAACAACCTTCAGTGAGTCGATCCATAGTGACACAAAGCAAGGTGCTGTTTTTATGGTGCTATTCGCAAGGTACTATTCTTAATCCCCGCAAAACATGAAAATAGGCAGTCATACAAATCCTGAAATGACTTAAATATGGCTAATATGGCTCACTAAGAAAACTGCCAACTCTGATAAGTCAAGGAGAAATAGAGATTTAGTTACTGTATCCCCCTTTCCATTCCGCTTTCCCTTTTTTCCTTTTTTTTTTTTTTGTTTTTGAGATGGACTCCAGGCTGGAGTGCAATGGCATAATCTCGGCCCACTGCAACCTCTATTTCTCGGGTTCAAGCAATTCTTCTGCCTCAGCCTCCTGAGTAGCTGGGATTACAGGCACCTGCCATCACGTCCGGCTAATTTTTGTATTTTTGTAGAGACAGGGTTTCACCATGTTGGCTAGGCTGGTCTTGAACTCCTAACCTCAGGTGATCCGCCCACCTCAGCCTCCCAAAGTGCTGGGATTACAGGCATGAGCCACTGTGCCCAGCCTCTTCCCTGATTTCTCAGAAGTCTCTTTTCCTGCCACAAAAGCCAGAAATTACCAAATAAAAATAAGCCCTTGAAATCATATAAGGCTACTTGCAGGGCCTGACACAAAAAGATGATTCTGATATCTGTCTTCCTAGAACTTTAATTTTTATAGATGCCATAGTTATAAACTTCATATTAATCCTAATATCTCTGTTCAATTTATCAAATGAGTATAATAAGATATCTAAGCAATTCAATATTGCAAATTTTCTTATGATTTTATCACACTTCATTAAATGACCTTCAATATATTAAAACAAGATAAATCCTGTAGATATAAAGACACAGCCAAATCCCTGTTAAGACATAACCAAATAAGGTGGCAAAAGTGATAAAATCATAATTTAGGGCCCTAGAGAAAATATGGGTTCTAATTCAATACTGGAAATACCAGAAATTCAATCAGAAAGCAGATAACAGCCCTCCTGGCGTTTGATTTTCTCAACCAATATTCTGATATTAACCAACAGTTTTATGTCCCTGGGTAACTCTGGTACATTATCTGTTTGCTTGTCTAAGATCAGTCTCTGTTTACAATGGGTATTCCTTTTTTTTAAAACTGCCAGGGGCCAGACACGGTGGCTCATGCCTGTAATCTCAGCACTTTGGGAGGCCGAGGCAGGCAGATCACCTGAGGTCAGGAGTTCTAGACCAGCCTGGCCAACATGGTGAAACCCTGTCTCTACTAAAAATACAAAAATTAGCCAGGTGTGGTGGTGTGTGCCTGTAATCCCAGCTACTCGGGAGACTGAGGCAGGAGAATCACTTGAAACCAGAAGGCGGAGGTTGCAGTGAGTTGAGATGGCGCCACTGCACTCCAGTCTGGGTGGCAGAGCAAGCTTCCATCTCAATCAATCAATCAATCAGTCAATCAATAAAAACAAAACTGCCAGGATCATTTGAGGAAACTCTATCCATAGTTTCTCTGAACATGGTTGCCACATATTGAAATGGCACATAGCATTCCATAAAAAGAAGCATGGGCGTGCTCCTCTCACAGGTTTCTGAACCCTCATCCCTGTCTCCCACAGCCAGGCTGGCTCCACCTCGCCCTGTGTCTTCTGCCAACAGACTCAGAACTAGAAGGGAAGGGAGTCATACTCAAGGTAACTTACTTTTTTAAGAGCAACAGAGGAAGACAAAGGGCTTCAGAACTATCTAGGTTTCACTTATGTGTTCACAGCACAATATAAAAAGTGAATCTTCAGGAGAATCAAAAAGGAAAAGCACCTTCATGCTCTAAGGACATGCATTTGCTTTCTGATGAGTCTCTCTAGAGACCTGTGTTTTTATGCACACACTCGTCTCACCCAAGCTGGACTCCCTCCATGTACACAGTGCTGAATGCTATGGTCGGCTCTGATTTCTGTTGTGTCACATGAAAGGCAATTGCAATAAAACATATATGCACATTTTTACATTTATAAAGTGCCTGATACTAAACAAGTCAGGTATTTGCAAACTTTCAGCTTTTACTTAGCAAAACCAAAAGTAAAACAAACAAATGCCCTGTTTCTCTTAGGAACTGCCTACTGGCAAAACAGTTCTGGTCAAACACAGGAATTTTTGCTCCCAGAAGGCCAAGATAACACATGTGCCTATAAATAGCAAAGAAGCTGTTCTGGAAAGTAATACACGAAAATGGGCTATGTCAAGCTTCTTTCTCTCTGAGTCTTGCATCAGCCCCAGTAAATTTCCTCAAATGGCTGCCTTGCTGAGCCTGCTTATTTTCAAGTCAGTCTGGTCACCTCCAGCTATTACATTCACTACCAGGTCAGAAGAAACAGATGGGCTTTTTGCAGGTAATCCTTTATCCAGAGCACTGCCAAGTAACACCATTACTCACCCAGATTAGTACTGTTTTTCTTGAATTGTAAAGGCTGTTAACCGTAACAATAGAATAGAAAGCACTATGTTATTCAGATGTTCTTTATTTAGCTTAAGTTTTAGGTGTCTCCACTGCTTCCCACTTCAGCTGGATGGGAAGTGACAACTTACTTGATGAGCTGGTACCTCAGAATTCAGTCAGCTCCAGTTTTAGCAATATTCCACTCCTTTCTTTGCATACTGCCAACCAGGAAAGTCAGTCCTGGAAAAACCGAGGAGGCAGAGTAAGATGGTAGAACAGATGGCTCCACCAATCTTCCTTCCCCTGCAATGACACCAGTTTAACAACCATCTACACACACACACACACACACACACACACACACACACACACACACACAAAACCTTCATGAGAACCAAAAATCAGGTGGACACTCACAGTAGCTGGTTGTAATTTCTTATCACTGAAACAGGCACTGAGGAGTTAAGAAAAACAGTCCTAAATCACCAATGCCACCCCTCCCCAACCCCTGGCAGTGGCTGCATGGTGCCCAGAACATATCTGTGCACTGGGGAGAGGGAGAGCACAGCAATTGTGAGGCCTCGAACTCAATGCTGCCCTGTTATGTCAGAAAAGAAAGCCAGACCAAACTCAGCTGATGCTCACCCAGGAAGGGAGCATTTAAATCAGCCCTGGCCAGAGGGGAAATGCCCATCCCAGCGATCTGAACCTGAGTTCCTACAAGCCTTGCCACCATAAGCTGAAGTGCTCTAGCACCCTACATCAACTAGAAAGGCACTCTAGGTCACAAGGACTGCAACTTCTAGGAAAGTCCTAGTGCTCAACTGTGCCCAGAGCCAGAGGACTGGGGGGCACAAGACATACTGAGTCACCAGCCAGGGCAGCTAAGGGTGTGCTGGCATCACTCATCCCTTAAACCCAGGCTACACAGCTCGTGGCTCCAAACAAGACCCCTTTCGTTTGCTTGAGGAGAGAAGACAGATGAGCGGGGTGGACTTTGTCTTGTATCTTGGATGTCGGCTCAGCCATAGCAGGATACGGCACTGGGCAGAGTCACGAGGCCCCTTTTCCAGGCTCTAGTGCCTAGATGATATTTCTAGACACACCCTGGGCCAAAGGAAACCTGCTGCCTTGAAGGGAAGGACCCAGTCCTGGCAAATTCATCACCTGCTAACTGAAGAGCCCTTGAGCCCTGAATAACCAGCACTGACACCCAGGTACTGCATCAGGGCCTTGGCTGAGACTCAGACTCCACACATTCCCAGCTGTGGTGGCTATGGGGCAAGACTCCTTCTACTTGAGTAAAGGAGAGGAAAAAGCAAAGGGGATTTTGTCTTGCACCTCAGGTACCAGCTAGGCCACGGGGGAGTAGAGCACCAAGTGAGCTGTTGGGGTCCCTGATTCCAGGACTTTTCTCTTGGACAGCATTTCTGGACCTGCCTTGGGCCAGAGGGGTGCCTACTGCCCTGACGGGTGAGTCCTTGGCCAGACAGCATTCACCACAAGCTGAATGAAGAGCACTTGGGACTCAAGGGAACATTGGCAATAGTCTGACAGTACTCCCCATGGGCCAGTGGAGGCGGTGGTCATGGGGTTAGGCTCTGCTACCTTGGAAAGGGGAGGGAAGAGTGGGAAGGATTGCATCTTGTAGGTTCAGTGCCAGTTCAGGCACCGTACAATAGAACACAAAGTAGACTTCTAACATTTTTCACTCTAGTTCCTGGCTCCCAGACAGCACCTTTAGACCAGTCCAGGGCCTGGGAGAACTTGCCACCTTGAAAGGAAGCTCGCAGGCCTGACTGGCTTTGCTACCAGCTAATTGTAGAGTCCCAGGGCCTTGAGAAAACATAAGCAGTAGTCAGGGAGTGGCTACTTAGTAGCAGGCCTTGAGCAAGACTTAGTTCTGTACTGGCTTCAGGTCTGACCCAGCACAGTCCTAGTGTTGGTGGCCACAGGGGTACTTGTGTCACTCATCCCCAGGTCCATGTAGCTCAGAACCAAGAGAGAATTTTCATTTGGGAGAAAGTAAGGGGAAAGAACAACAGTCTCTGCCTGGTAATCCAAAGAATTCTTCCAGATCTTGCCCAAGACCATCAAGGCCATACCTCTACAAGTCTACAAGAACCACGGGGGCTTGGGATGACCCCTAATGCAGATACATCGTAAATAAAAACACTTAAGTCCTTTTGAATATCTGGAAAGTATTCCCAAGATGGACAGATTCAAACAAGCGCAGACTGAGAAAACTACAATAAATACCTAACTCTTGAATGCGCAGACACAAACAAACATCTACAATTATCAAGACCATCCAGGAAAACATAACCTCCCCAAATGAACTGAATAAGTCACCAGGGATGAATCCTGGAGAAACAGAGATATGTGACCTTTCAGACAGAGAATTCAAAATAGCTGCCTTCAGAAAACTCGAAGAAATTCAAGATAACACAGAGAAGGAATTCAGAATTCTAACAGATAAACTTAAAGAGACTGAAATAATTTAAAAGAATCAAGCATACTAAAGAATGTATCAGAGTCTTTTAAAAGCAGAACTTATCAAGCAGAAGAATTAGTGAGCTTGAAGACAGGCTATTTGAAAATGCACAGAGAAGGTTGGGCATGGTGGCTCATGCCTATAATCCCAGCACTTTGGGAGGCTGAGGCAAGTGGATCAACTGAGGTCAGGAGTTCAAGACCAGCCTGGCCATCAGGATGAAACCCATCTCTACTAAAAATACAAAAATTAGCTGGGTATAGTGATGGGTGCCTGTAATCCCAACTACTCAGGAGCCTGAGGCAGGAGAATTGCTTGAACTCAGGAAGTGAAGGTTGCAGTGAGCTGAGATCACACCACTACACTCCAGCCTGGGCAACAGAGCAAGACTTCATCTCAAAAAAATAAAAAGAAAATATACAGAGGAGACAAAATAAAAAAAGATTTTTTTAAATGAAGCACACCTAAAGGATTTAGAAAATAGCCTCAAAAGGTCTAATCTAAGACTTACTGGCCTTAAATAGGACGTAGAGAAAAAAATAGGGGTAGAATTTATTCAAAGGAATAAAAACAGAACTTCCCAAACCTAGAGAAAGATATAAATATCCAAGTAAAAGAAAGTTAAAGAACACAAAGCAGATTTAACTGAAAGAAGACAACCTCAAGACATTTAATAAACAAACTCCCAAAGGTCAAGGATAAAGAAAGGATCCTAAAAGCAGGAAAAAAAAAAAAAAAAAAAATACAATGGAGCTCCATTACGTCTGACAGCAGACTTTTCAGTGGAACCCTTACAGGCCAGGAGAGAGTGGCATAACATATTTAAAGTGCTGAAGGAAAAAAACTTTTACCCTAGAATGGTATATCTGGTGAAAATATCCTTCAAACATGAAGGAATAATACAGATTTTTTCCAGACAGACAAAAGCTGAGGGATTAAAGCTGAGAGATTTCATCAATGCCAGGCCTGTCCTACAGGAAATGCTAAAGGGAGGACTTTGATCAGAAAAAATAAAGGACATTATGAGCAATAAGAAATCATCTGAAGGTTCAAAACTTGCTGGTAATAATAAGTACTCAGAAAAACACAGAATATTATAGTGCTGTAACTGTGGTGTTTAAAGTACTCTGAAGTAGAATGACTAAATAATGAACAATCAAAAATAATAACCACAAGAAGAAAAATAATAATAATAATAACTCCAACTTTTGAGACATAGACAGTACAATAAAATATAAATAGAAACAACAAAAAGTTTAAAAGTGAGGAGATAAAGTTAAGGCATAGAGTCTTTATTAGTTTTCTTTTTGCTTGTTTCTTTCTTTATGCAAACAGTGTTATCAGTTTAAAATAATAAGTTAAAAGATAGTATTTGTAAGCTTCATAGTAACCTCAAATAAAAAAAAATACAGTGAATACACAAAAAATAAAAAGCAAGAAACTAAATCGTATCACCTGAGAAAATCATCTGCACTAAAAGGAAGACAGAAAAGAAAGGAAAATAAGAATACAAAACGACCAGAAAACAAATAACAAAATGGCAGGAGTAACTTCTTACATATCAATAATAACATTGAAAGCAAAGGGAATAAACTCTTCAATCAAAAGATATAGAGTGAATGAATGGGTAAAAAAGTAAAAAAATTTTAAAAAAACACACAATGATCTGTTGCCTACAAGAAACATACTTTACCTATAAAGACACACATAGACTGAAGGGATGGAAAAAGATAAAATTCCATGCCAAATGATACCAAAAAACAACAGTAGTAGCTGTATTTATATCAGAAAAAAATAGATTTAAAGACAACTATAAGAAGAGACAAAGAAGGTCACTAAATGATAAAGAGATCAAGTCAACAAGAGGCTGTAACAATTTTAAATATATATGCACCCAACACTGGAGCACCCAGATATATAAAGCAAATATTAGAGCTAAAGAGAGTCATGGGTCACAATACAATAACTAGAGACTTTAAGGCCGGGCACGGTGGCTCAAGCCTGTAATCCCAGCACTTTGGGAGGCCGAGACGGGCGGATCACGAGGTCAGGAGATCGAGACCATCCTGGCTAACATGGTGAAACCCCGTCTCTACTAAAAATACAAAAAAAAAACTAGCCGGGCGAGGTGGCGGCGCCTGTAGTCCCAGCTACTCAGGAGGCTGAGGCAGGAGAATGGCGTGAACCCGGGAGGCGGAGCTTGCAGTGAGCTGAGATCTGGCCACTGCACTCCAGCCTGGGTGACAGAGCGAGACTCCGTCTCAAAAAAAAAAAAAAAAAAAAGGGACTTTAACACCCCACTTTTAGCACTGGACAGATCTTTCAGACAGAAAATCAACAAAGAAACATTGAACTTAATCTGCACTATAAACCAAATGGACCTAATAGATTAATAGATATTTACAGAACATTTCATCCAATGGCTGCAGAATACACATTCCTCTATTTTTTTTTTTTTTTTAAGATGGAGTCTAACTCTATCACCCAGGCTGGAGTGCAGGGACACGATCTTGGCTCACTGTAACCTTTGCCTCCCAGGTTCAAGTAATTCTCGTTACTCAGCCTCCCAAGTAGCTGGAATTACAGGAGTGCACCACCATGCCCAGACAAATTTTGTATTTTTAGTAGAGACTAGGTTTCACCATGTTGCCCAGGCTGGTCTCAAACTCCTAAGCTCAGGTGATCTGCTGGCCTTGGCTTCCCAAAGTGCTGGGATTACAGGCATGAGCCACCACACCTGGGCCAGAATACACATTGTTTTCTTCAGCACATACATCATTCTCAAAAATAGACCATATGTTAGGTCACAAAACAAGTCTAAAAGCATTAAAAAAAAATGAAATAATATCAAGCATCTTCTCTGACCACAATGGAATAAAATTAGAAAAATGACAAGAAGAATTTTGGAAACTATACAAATACATGGAAATTAAACAATATGCTCCTCAATGACCAGTAAGTCAATGAAGAAATTAAGAAGGAAATTGAAAAATTTCTGGCAACAAATGATAACCAAAACACAGCATACCAAAATCTTAGTACTGTAAAAGCAGGACTAACAGGAAAGTTGATAGCTATAAGTGCCTCTATCAAAAAAGAAGAAAAACTTCAAAGAAACAATCAAATGATACATCTTAAAGAATTAGAAAAGCAAGAGCAAACTGAACCCAAAATTATTAGAAGAAAAGAAATAATAAATATCAAAGAATAAATAAATGAAATTGAAATGAAGAAAACAATACAAAAGATCAATGAAACAAAAAGTTGGCTTTTGTGGGAAGTTAAACAAAATTGGCAAACCATTAGCCAGACTAAGAAAAAAGAGAGAAGATCCAAACAAATAAAATCACAGATGAATGATGATACATTAACAGCTGAAATGATACATTAACAGCTGATACCACAGAAATTCAAAGGATCATTAGTAGCTACTATGAGCAACTATATCCCAATAAATTGGAAAATCTAGAAGAAATGGACAAATTCCTAGACACTTACAACCTACCAAGACTGAACCATGAAGAAAACCACAATCTGAACAGACCAGTAACAATAACAAGATCAAAGCCATAAAAAAAGTCTCCCACTAAAGAAAAGTCTGGCACTTTGGGAGGCTGAGGCAGGCAGATCACCTGAGGTCAGGAGTTCAAGACCAGCCTGGTCAACATGGTGAAACCCCATCTCTATTAAAAATACAAAAACTAGTTGGGAGTGGTGGCACACACCTGTGGTCCCAGCTACTTGGGAGGCTAAAGCAGGAGAATTGCTTGAACCCAGGAGGTAGAGGTTGCAGTGAGCTGAGATCGTGCCACTGCACTCCAGCCTGGGTGACAGAGCGAGACTCATCTCAAAAAAAAAAAAAAGAAAAAGAAAAGAAAAGAAAAGAAAAAGAAAAGCCCAGAACCCAATGGCTTCACTGCTGAATTCTACCAAACATTTAAAGAACTAATACCAACCCTACTCAAACTATTCCAAAAAATAGAGGAGGAGGGAATCCTTCCAAACTCATTCTATAAGGCCAGTATTACCCTGATAACAAAACCAGAAAAAGAAAGAAAGGAAGAAAGAAAACTACAGGTCAATATATCTGATGAATATTGTTGCAAAAATCCTCAACAAAATACAAGCAAACTGAATTCAACAATACATTAGAAAGATCATTCACCATGACCAATAGGATTTATCTCTGGGATGCAAGAATGGTTCAACATACACGAACCAGTCAATATGATACATCATACCAACAGAATGAAAAACGAAAACCATGTGATTTAAAAAAAAGAAAACCAGCTGGGTGCGGTGGCTCACACCTGTAATCCCAGCACTTTGGGAGGCCAAGGCAGGCAGATCACGACGTCAGGAGATCAAGGCCATCCTGGCTAACACGGTGAAAACCCATCTCTACTAAGAATACAAAAAATTAGCTGGGCGTGGTGGTGGGCGCCTGTAGTCCCAGCTACTCGGGAGGCTGAGGCGAGAGAATGGCATGAACCCAGGAGGCGGAGCTTGCAGTGAACCAAGATTGTGCCACTGCACTCCAGCCTGGGCAACAGAGCGAGACTCTGTCTCAAAAAAAAAAAAGGAAGAAAAAAAAAAAAAGAAAACTATATGATCATTTCAATTGATGATGAGAAAGCATTTGATAAAATTCAACATCCCTTCATGATTAAAAATTCAAAAATGGGATATAAAAGGAACATATCTCAACATATTAAAAACCATATAAAACAGACCCACAGCTAGTATCATATTGCATGGGGAAAAACTAAAAGCCTTTCCTCTAAGATCTGGAACATGACAAGGATATCGCTTTTACCATTGTTATTCAAGAGAATACTGGAAGTCCTAGCTAGAACAATCAGAAAAGAGAAAGAAATAAAGGGCATCCAAATCAGAAAAGAAAAAGTCAAATTATCTTTGTTTGCAGATGATATGATCTTATATTTGGAAAAACCTGAAGACTCCACAAAAAAACTATTAGAACTGATAAATTCAGTAAATTTGCAGGATACAAAATCAGTATACAAAATCAGTAGCATTTCTACATGCCAACAGTGAACAATCTAAAAAAGAAATTTAAAAAGTAATCAACATAAAATAGTCACAAATAAAAGTAAATACTTAGGAATTAACCAAAGTAATAAAAGATTGCTATAATGAAAATTATAAAATGCTGATGAAAGAAATTGAAGAGGACACCAAAAAAATGAAAAAATATTCCATGTTCATGAATTGGAAGGATCAATATTGTTAAAATATCCATACTACCCAAACCAATCCACAGATTCAGTGCAATCCCTATCAAAATACCAATGACATTCTTCACAGAAATAGAAAAAAAGAACCCTACAGTTTATACGGAACCACAAAAGACTCAGAATAGCCAAGGCAAAAAGAATAAAACTGGAGGAATCACATTACCTGACTTCAAATTATACTACAGAGCTATAATAACCAAAACAACATGGTACTGGCATAAAAACATTCACATAGGCCAATGGAACTGAATACAAAACTCAGAAACAAATTCACACACGTACAGTGAACTCATTTTCAACAAAGGAGCCAAGAACATACACTGAGGAAAAGACAGCTTCTTTAGTAAATGGTGCTGGGAAAACAAGATATCCATATGCAGAAGAATGAAAGTAGACCTCTATCTCTCACCATATTAAAAAAAAAAAAAAAAAACAAATCAAATGGATTCAAGACTTAAATATAAAACCTCAAACTATAAAACTACTACAAGAAGACAGCAGAGAAACTCTTCAGGATATTGGTCTGGGCAAAAATTTCTCCACAAGCACAGGTAACCAAAGCAAAAATGGTCAAACAGGATCACATAAAGTTTAAAAGCTTCTGCACAGCAAAGGAAACTATCAACAAAGTGAAGAGACAACCCACAGTATGGGAGAAAATATTTACAAACTACCCATCTGACAAGGGATTAATAACCAGAATATATAAAGAGCTCAAACAACTCTATAAGAAAAAATCTAATAATCCAACTTAAAATGGCCCAAATATTTGAAATAGCCATTTCTCAAAAGAAGACATACAAGTCCTCACGCAGTGGCTCATGCCTGTAATCCCAACACTTTGGGAGGCCGAGGTGCGAGGATCACTTGAGCCCAGGAGTTCAAGGCCAGCCTGGGCAACATGGAGAAACCCTGTCTCTACAAAAAATACAAAAATTTGCCAGGCATGATGGCATATGCCTATAGTCCCAGCTACTCAGGGAGCTGAGGTGGGAGGACTGCTTCAACCTGAGAAGCAGAGACTGCAGTGAGTCAAGATTATGCTAGTGTACTCCAGCCTGGGTAACAGAGTGAGACTCTGTCTTTAAAACCTACAAACAAGGCCGGGCGCGGTGGCTCAAGCCTGTAATCCCAGCACTTTGGGAGGCCGAGACTGGCGGATCACGAGGTCAGGAGATCGAGACCATCCTGGCTAACACGGTGAAACCCCGTCTCTACTAAAAAATACAAGAAAACTAGCCAGGCGAGGTGGCGGGCGCCTGTAGTCCCAGCTACTCGGGAGGCTGAGGCAGGAGAATGGTGTAAACCCGGGAGGCGGAGCTTGCAGTGAGCTGAGATGGCAAACAGGCATATTGAAAGGTGCTCAACATCACTGATCATCAGAGTACAGAGAAATGCAAATCAAAACCACAATGAGGTATCATTTCACCCTATTTAAAATGGCTTTTATCCAAAAGACAGGCAATAACCAATCCTGGTGAGGATATGGAGAAAAGGGAACCTTCACACACTTCATACACTGTTGGTGGGAATGTAAATTGTAAAACTACTATGGAGAACAGTTTGGAGGTCCCTCAAAAAGCTGAAGAGAGAGCTACCATATGATCCAGCAATCCTACTGCTGGGTATATACCCAAAAGAAAGAAAATCAATATATCAAACAGATTTCTGCACTCCCATGTTTGTTGCAGCACTGTTCACAATAACTAAGATTTGGAAGCATCCTAAGTGTCCATCAACAGATGAATGGATAAAGAAAATGTGGTACATGTACACAATGGAGTACTATTCAGCCATAAAAAAAAAGAAAAAAGATGAGATCCTGTAATTTGCAACAACATGAATGGAAATGGAGGTCATTATGCTATTGAAATAAGCCAGGCACAGAAAGACAAACATCTCATGTTCTCACTTATTTGTGGGATCTAAAAATCAAAACAATTGCCTGGGGTCAGGAATCCGAGACTAGCCTGGCCAACATGGTAAAACCCCATCCCTACTAAAAATACAAAAATCAGTCAGTCATGGTGGTGTGCACCTGTAATCCCAGCTACTGGGGAGGCTGAGGCAGGAGAATTGCTTGAACCCAGGGGGTGGAGGCTTCAGTGAGCTGAGATTGCACCACTGCACCCCAGCCTGGGCGACAGAGCGAGACTTTATCTCAGAAAAACAAACAAACAAACAAACAAAAAAACAATAATAATAATCACATACTCTTTGAAAATAAACAAAGTCAGTACATATTCAAGACAGTAGGAAATAAAGTCATACTCAAAAGAAAACTTGTAACAATGATTTCATGAAAAACAAGAGTGAAAATAAATTAATTCATCTTCCACTACAAGAAAGTGGTAATAACAATAGTAGCTAACATGCATGGAGGGTTCGTATGTTCTAAGTGTTTCATGCGTATTACTTCATTTAATTCTCATGCCACACTACAACACAGGCATGATTATATTGTCATTTTGCTGATGAGGGCACTGAGGCTCAGTGTCTACTAAACATACTGGTACAACAAACTGAGAGGAAGCTTCCACAGCCCAAGCTGTTAACACTGAACTGTCTATGACTCTAATAAAAACAGCAAAACAAAGCCAGAGCAAGCAGAGAGCAGATAATACAGAAAAAAACAGAAGTGAATGAAATGGGAAATATAATTTTCAAGAAATACAGAAAGAACCAAAATATATTTGACAAGTAGTATAAATACTAAAGAAAACAATAACCTCAGAAGTTTAAGGTTAATTCCAAATAGGTGATACATTCTGAATGCTCTAAGGGAGAATTATACCAAAGCTTTAATGAGCCTACGATTACTATAAACTGTCCAACAGAGCAGATCATGTTGGGAAGCTTCTAAATTCATTATATTACTACCACAAATCCTAGTGTAACCCTGATAACCAAATTATACCATAACAGAACAATTAAGAAAAACTCAAAAATGCCAAAAAATCAACAGGTAAATGTCCCTATGAATAAAACTGCAAATATTTACAAAAAGTAGCATACAAAAGCCATCAATTTATTAAAATTATTATAGTACAGCAGTAATGCATGGGAAATTTATCATTACTACATTTAGCAATATAACTTGCCTTATTAATAAATATTGCTTTCTAGGCTGGGCCCAGTGGCTCATGCCTGTAATCCCAGCACTTTAGGAGGCTGAGGCAAGCAGATCACCTCCAGTCAGAAGTTCAAGACCAACTTAGCCAACATGGTGAAACCCCGTCTCTACTAAAAATACAAAAATTAGCCGGGCATGGTGGCGGGTGCCTGTAATCCCAGCTACTTGGGAGGCTGAGGCAGGAGAATCACTTCTTTGAAAAATATACAGAAAGAGTTCATACATAAGATGAATACCTAAACAGAAAAAACAAACAAGGAGTAAATAGCAAGGGAAATACAAAGGAATAAGCTTATTAGAAGATGACCAGGCAGGGCATGGTGGCTCCCACCTGTAATCCCAGAACTTTGGGAGGCCATGGCAGGAGAATCACTTGAGACCAGGAGTTTCAGACCAGCCTGGGCAACATAGCAAGTCCCCATGTATACAAAAAAAAAAAAAAAAAATGATCCAGGTGCAGGGGTGCATGCCTGTAGTCCCAGCTACTCGGGAGGCTGAGGTAGGAGGGTGACTTGAGACAAGGAGTTCCAGGCTGCAGTGAGCTCTGATTATACCACTGCACTACAGCCTGGATGACAGTGTCTCAATTGAGACCTTGTCTCAATCTGTATGCTTGAGGAAATTGATTATGTTGTCTACTCTTGGTTCAGCCTTTGAAAAGAAAATTTGGCAGCTTTCTCTTAAATTTTTGAGTTTGCCATTTCTAGGGAATGATCCTATAGAAACACACATTTATAAGAGTATGTACAAAAGCTGTTCACTGCAGAATTATTAAGAGAAAAAAATAGATGTTCACCAATAGCAGTTTATTAACCTGATACACCCATAGCATGGAATGCTGTGAGCAATGAAAAAGAATAAGGTAATTTATATGTATAAACATGGAAAGATCTCCAAGACAATGTAAAAAACAACAAAAATATGTGCAGAATATATAGTCAATATGGTACCACTTAAGTAAAAACACACAAACTCCCAAACTCTGTTTCTAACCTTACATAAATATGTATTTAAATATATAGAAACCAATCTGAAATAACAAAGGCAAAATTGTTTTTTTTGTTTTTTTTTTTTTTTGAGGCAGAGTCTCGCTCTGTTGTCCAGGCTGGAGTGCAGTGGCTGGATCTCAGCTCACTGCAAGCTCCGCCTCCCGGGTTTACACCATTCTCCTGCCTCAGCCTCCCGAGTAGCTGGGACTACAGGCGCCCGCCACCACGCCCGGCTAGTTTTTTGTATTTTTTGGTAGAGATGGGGTTTCACCATGTTAGCCAGGATGGTCTCGATCTCCTGACCTCGTGATCCGCCCATCTCGGCCTCCCAAAGTGCTGGGATTACAGGCTTGAGCCACCACGCCTGGCCCAAAATTGTTAAAGGTGGTTATTTGGGGAGAGAAATGGAATTAACAAGGGAGAGGAGGTTGATGTAGGAATAGGGGCTTGCATTTTAACATTTTTCTTAAAAATAAGCAAATATCATATATATATGTATATATAAAATTTAGCAAAATGAGAAAGTCCTAGAAATATGCAGACATTTAAAAACACTATTGGCAAAATAAAGGCTCAAACCAAAAAAGTGACAGACCAATTTTTGGTTCAAATAATGGTTCTCAACCCAGGTGCCATAAAGTAAAGACTATGCATTTTATAGCATATTAAAATTAAGACATATGGCAAATGACTGGGGGAAATTATCCTCAATACATATGACAGATAGCTAATTTCCTTAGGAAGGGATGGTCACAAAACAGTGAGGGGGGACAAATGAACGACTGAAACATGGGTGAACAGCCAGGCATGGTGATGTGCACCTGTGGTCCCAGGTACTCAAGAGGCCAATGCAGGAGGATTGCTTGAGCCCAGAAATTGGAGGCTTCGGTGACCTATGACTGTGCCACTGCACTTCAGCCTGGGTGGCACAGAGACCTTGTCTCTAAAAAAAAGTTTTTAATTAAAAATTTAGGCCAGGTGAGGTGGCTCATGCCTGTAATCCCAGCACTTTGGGAGGCCGAGGCAGGCAGATCACCTGAGGTCAGGAGTTCAAGGCCATCCTGACCAGCATGGAGAAATCCTATCTCCACTAAAAATACAAAATTAGCCGGGCGTGGTGGCACTTGTCTGTAATCCCAGCTACTCGGGAAGCTGACGTAGGAGAATCGCTTGACCCAGGAGACAGAGGTTGCAGTGAGCTGAGATCACACCATTGCACTTCAGCCTGGGCAACAAGAGTGAAACTCTGCCTCAAAAAAAAAAAAAAAATTTAGAAATCAAAAAATGAGTAAAATATTTGAGAAGGCTGTGAACAGAGAAATGACAAAAAGTTATCAATTATGATCACCTTTATTTTTAGCAATGAAATTACAACCAGCTGGGCACAGTGGCTCATGCCTGTAATCCCAGCACTTTGGGAGGTCGAGATGAGTGGATCACCTGAGGTCAGGAGTTCAAAATCAGCCTGGCCAACATGGTGAAACCCTGTCTCTACTAAAAATACAAAAATTAGGCAGGCGTGGTGGCATGCACCTATTATCCCAGCTACTCGGGAGACTGAGGCAGGAAAATTGCTTGAACCTAGGAGGCAGAGGTTGCAGTGAGCTGAGATCATGCCACTGCACTCCAGCCTGGGGAACAGAGTGCGACTCTGTCTCAAAACAAAAAAAGAAAGAAAGGAAAAAAGAAAGGAAGGAAGGAAGGAAGGAAGGAAGGAAGGAAGAGGGAGAGAGAGAGAGAGGGAGGGGGGGGAGGGAGGGAGGGAGGGAGAGGGAGGGAAGAAGGGATGAAGGAAGGAAGGAAGGATGGAAGGAAGCAAGGAAAGAGGGAGGGAAGGAGGGAAGGAGGAAGGGAGGGAGGCAGGGAGGGAAAGAAGGGAGGAAGGAAGCAAGGAAGGAAGGAGAGAGAGAAGGAGGGAAGGAGGGAGGAAGGAAGGAAAAAAGAAAGAAAGAAAGAAAGAAAGAAAGAAAGAAAGAAAGAAAGAAAGAAAGAAAGAAAGAAAGAAAGAAAGAAAGAAAGAAAGAACAGAAATTAAAACCAACATCCTTTTTACCTATCAAGTTGACAAAGATGATATATTTTTATTATAAGTCCAGTGATCCTCAATATGTGAGAAAATAGACCCTTTTACATTATAGGCTGAGTGGAAAAAAACAAAAACTTTTTCCTCTGCTCTCACATCACAGTAATAAACACAGAAGACTCTGTGACCACACATGTGGGGATTCCTCTCCATCAAACAAGCACACAATCAATTCTTCGGTAGACACCACCTGGGTGTCCTCCAGTTCAACTGGAACACTATCTACCTGGACATAGCATCAGATCCCAGAGGCCCACAAGACTGGCCTCCACTTCTAACGACAATGGCAAGCCCCAGTTTGTTTTACCTGTGCTTCTGACAGACTAGCTATAAACCAGGTTTCCACCACCCCCTCTTTGAATTCCATTAATCTGCCTAGAGCAGCTCACAGCACTCAGGGAAACACTTACATTTACCAGTTTATTATGAAGGATATTGCAAAAAGTACAGATAAAGAGATGCATAGGGCCAGGTATGGGGGGAGCCAAGCACACCTTCCAGGAAGTTCTAACCAGAAGGTCTCTAAATCCAGTCCTTTTGGGGTTTTTATGGAGGCTTCATTACATAGGCATGATGGATTAAACCATAGGCTATTGGTGATCAACTCAACCTTCAGCTTCTCTGCCCTCCATGGAAACTGGGTTTGGAGCCGAAAATCTCAGCCCTCTAATGTTGCCTTGCTCTTTCCTGTGAGCAGCCCCATCCTGGAGCTACCTAGGGGCTGCCAGCCACCAGTCAACTCATTAGCACGTATCCAAAAAAAGACATCACTTTAAAGATTGCTAGGATTTAGGCCATGTTGCCCAGCCTGGTCTCAAACTTCTGGGCTCAAGAGATCCTCCCATCTCCAACTCTCGAAGTGCTGAAATTACAGGTGTGAGCCACCTTGCCCCGCCACGGGACTGCTTTTTCATAAATCATGGATATACTTCATGATTTTAATCCCATTAAGTCCAAGCATTTAAATGACCACCGCTCCTTTGAAAGTTACAATAAAATATTCAAAGTAATGAATGATTAAAACATTGTTATCAGTACCGGAAAATACAAGAGTTATGAGCTTTGAGACACTACTGCTGCATTGTAGAGATGCGCATGGTTCTCAATCCCAAGGAAGCAGCACAAGGTATAGTAATTACCAATCCCAGAGGATGACTCTAAATGCGTCTATCCACTGTATCTTGGTATAGCATTCACCAAGTGAACATAATGCAGACAAGCACTGGATGGAACAAGGCTTTAACTACATGCAGAGAGAGGAGACAGTGGAAGTGGAATATCAGCTTCAGTGGTGTCCATCAGTCCCCCATGGTTAGCAGCCAACCCTAACACCACTCCAGGACAGAGGGCAATTTGGCTGCTCATACCCCTCTCCTGCAGCAGCTCCAGAAGGCCCTTGACTTCTGTCAGTATAGTGTGAAATACTGAATGCTGGGGGTACACCTGGGAGTCATTGATGCACACTCTGAAGCTAAATAAAGGAACAATGAGTCTGAAACAGGGCAAGTGTCACTTGGAGCGGAAGTATTCCGGGCTCCAGGTCCAGTCTTAGGTGGCCCAGTGGGGTCAAAGACTGCACACATGAGACTGTTTATCCCAGGCAGTTCGATGAAGTTCTGAATGAGTCAAACTTGTTTTGCACCATTTAAGAGTAAAATATGCTCAAATTTAAGCTGACATCTTATTTATACGAGTCATGTAAAGGAAGAAATGACGCGGTTGAATGTTAGATTTGTTGGTTTAATGACAATTTCAGTGTTGTACAAAAGGCATGGATATCCCTCATAAATGCCTATTGATGTAATGTAAAATTAATCATCTACTAATCAGCAAAGAATATTACCAACACTGGCCAGACACAGTGGCTCGCACCTGTAATCCCAGCATTTTGGGAGGCCAAGGGAGGTGGATCACCTGAGGTCAGGAGTTTGTTGGCCAGCCTGGCCAACATGGTGTAACCCCATCTCTACTAAAAATGCAAAAACATTAGCCAGGTGTGATGGTGTGCGCCTATAATCCCAGCTACTTGGAAGGCTGAGGCAGGAGAATCACTTGAACCTGGGAGGCGGAGTTGCAGTGAGCCGAGATTGTGCCACTGCAGTCCAGCCTGGGCAACAGAGTGACACTCTGTCTTTAAAAAAAAAAAAAAGGAATATTACCAACATCTGAACAAAATATTCATGATTCATCGGCCAGACTTAAAACATAAGTTCTTAAAATAGCTAGTGGGTTCATTGAAGGAAATGAGAATATCCTTCAAATTTAGAATAGAGTGAGAGTGGTATAATACGCCACCAAAATTTATTTCAGATGTAAATCATTTAGAAAAAGAGAAGATGAATTAAAGTCATAAGTTATCTCAGGAGGCTTGGAAAAAAGGAAGAATTGTAATGAAAGGAGAATGTAATATACGTATAAAACAAATGTTATTTTCTTCACAAAGCAACAAAGAATGAAACAGTGTCAGAAATCCTTCTCCCCTCACCCTCAGTGTCCCTAAAAGTCCTTGGAATGAGACATCAACTCTGGGAATGGAAAGCTGTTGACCCTTAATGAGGCCACCAGGCAAACGAAGGTAGAAAATATTTATGTTCTGATGTAAATATTTATGTAAAACCAGGTATTTGTCACACCTGAGCATTGCCAGTCTCAGTCTGATTAATACAACTATTCAGAATCACCCTCCTCCAATCAGTGCTCTCCCCACCTGGTCCTGATTTCTCCAAATGACTCCAGAGCAGAATAATATTTAAACAAAAGACATTCCAATTTTTTCTTAAAGGTCTTTTGGTGAACACGCGTGGTTCTTAAACTGCCATGCATCAGGGGCAGGGGCAAGGCTTCTTACAACACAGATCTGCAGATCTCTGGGTTGAGGGTTACAAGGATGCTGCTGGTCTCAGAGTCACAATGTGAGAACCACAGAGCTAGACGGTTTTCAGGGTTTCTCAGAGTCACAATGTGAGAACCACAGAGCTAGACGGTTTTCAGGGTTAAGTGCCATTAATTCATCATATATTTGGCCAACAAAAGTTCTAAGTTTTTAGACTGTCCCAAATGTTTCAAATGAAAGCAAATCAGGAAAGCATCTTCCTATGCGGTGGAGCCTGGGAAAGCTGGGTGAGACTCAGGGAAAAAGGCATAAAGCTCCAGCCCTTTCCACTGTCAGACCCCGCCCATTAAGCCCACCCTGGCCTGATCCTTGCAGAGGACGGCAGTGGTTAGAGCCTGCTGCTGGTTCTGGATGCACCCGGGAGCTTACCGCATCCTATGACCTGGGAGCGGATTCAAAGGACAGGACAGAACACTTGGGTAAGTGAATCTCTGTCTGTCTCATTTGTTTATTCCCACTTTCCTAAGGAGCACACACTTCTCACCACACACACATACTCAGTCACTCTACCCTTCATATTGGGGGTCAGAAAAGAAGTAAGAGACCCTGGGAGCTCCTGGTTTCTAATCATGTCTGCATCTAAGAACAGTGGGGTCTCACCTGGCTCCTTCTGTGAGCAGTCCCCCAGCCCGGTCTCAAGATCCATGCCAGCCTCACCCGGCTTCTCTCTCTCCCCTCCCAGAAACTCAGACCCAGGAGGGGGCTCCTCACCGGGACCCTGGGGCTACTTTTCATCATCCCCTAGGGCTTTACTACACTCACTTCCTCCTTCACCAAAATCCCACAATATCCCATTTCCCTTTCCTAACCATGAGGGACAATCACAGAAGCCACTGGGCTCTGCCCTTCCCTGGGGCTTCTTCAGAGTCACCACATGCATCAGTAATATACCATATGTTCTTACTGCCATCGCCCCACAGCTCACCCCCAGCCCTCAGGGACTCTCCTGTGTCTCCCAGCTACTCCTCAAACCACCGATGATTTCTGACACAGTCAGCCCGTCACACCCAAGAATTACATAGAGACTCACAGACCTCACTGGGATCCTCCCCTATGACTCCCACCCCTTCAGCTCTAGCCCTCAGGGACTCTCCCATGTCTCCCAGTTACTCTCTAATCATCCCCACATGTCTCCAACTGACTGTTGCCCCCCAACACTCAAGAATCACCTGCAGACGCAAATCTGAGTGGCCTCCTCCACGCTGTCTCTCAACTCTTCTCCTGCAGCCCTTTGGGACGCTCCAATGTGTCCCAGCTCCTCTCCAGCCATCCCCAGATTTCTCCTGGGGGCAGCCCCTAACACCCAGGAGACCCCTAGAAACTCACAGGCCTTCCTGGAATCCTCCCCCATGTCTCCATCCCAGCCCTCAGGGACTCTCCGGTGTCTCCCAGCTCCTCTCCAACCATCCCTGCATTTCAGCTGGAGTCAGCTCCCCACACCCAGGAATCACCTAGAAACCCACAGACCTCCCTGGGATCCTCCCCCATGTCTCCACGCCTTCACCCTTTGCTCTCAGGGATGCTCCTGTGTCTCCCAGCTCCTCTCCAACCACCCCCAGATTTCTGCAATAGTCAACCCTACACATCCAGGAAACATCCAGAAATTCAGAGACCTCACAGGGCTCCTCCCCCATCTCTTTCAACTCTTCACCCCCAGCCCTCAGACTCTCCCATGTCTCCCAGTTCCTCTCCAGCCGTCCCCAGATTCCAAACGCCTCACATCCAGGAATCACCTAAAAACTCACAGACCTCCCTGAGATCCTCCCCCATCTCTCTCACCTCTTCACCCCCATTCCTTAGGGACTCCTGTGTCTCTCAGCTCTGCTCCAACCATCTTCAGTTTTCTGTAGGAGCCAGCCCCAGGCACCGAGGAGACCCTTAGAAACTCACAGACCTCACCAGCATATTCTCCCACAACCTCCATCCACACAGCAGTAGCCACCACATATTCCTCAGTGGCTCGCACCCATCTCCTTTCACACTCAGACACTCCCAGGGCCTCACAGCCACTCCCCATTGTTGTCCTTCAGCTCATAGTGCTGGCCAATCTACCGGCCAGCATGATCCACTTACCTGTCCATTCCCCACATTCCTACTTAGGGTCCCACATCCAGCCACAGAAGAGCCCCTGCTGCGTTCCAAACAGGCCTGTCCTTCTTTCTACTGTCACACACTTGCCAGCAGAAGGGCCCCTCTAATGGCCGACCTCACCACCCAGGCTATCATTACCCCCTCAGCTGGGCATTGGGACCCTCCTGCCTGCCGATGTGGCTGCCAGCGCCCATGCCAGTGTGAACCCCAGTCTGTCTGCAGCCCTGCGGGCGACCCTCCTGTCTGGCAGTGACACTATTGGTGTGAACCTTCATTTTCAGATCTCTGATTTGTAAATATGACCATGTTCCCTTCTCTCTATTTCTTCCATTCACAGGACGTCTCATTCTCTCTGTTTCTGCCTCCATAGCAAACATTTACTCGTTTTTTTCGTTTTTCACTACATCTGCCCCAATCTCAATATAGATGCCCTAGATAAGATTCACCCATTTAAGGTGATGGATTGAATGGCTTTTAGTATATTCATAATTGCACACAGTTGATTTTAAATCACAGTTTTATAACACTTTATTCCCCCTCCCCCAAGGAAACCCTATAAACATTAGTCATTCCTCATACTGTCTCCAGCCCCACCCCCAACCACAACCTCGGCCCTAGGTAACAGCTCCATAGAGAGCTCTCCCCTATCTCCATAGATTTGCCTATCCTGCGTATTTCCTATAAACAGGATAACACAATATGTGAGCCTGTGCAACTGTCTTTTTACTTAGCATAATGTTTTCAAGGTTCATCCACATTGTAGCATTACCCACAGTTTCATTCACTTCATGGCCAAGTGATACTCGACTGCATGAATATGCCCCTGGGAATGCTAATGAGTTGATGGGCATTAGGTTGTTTCTACTTTTTTGCTTTTGTGAATAATGCTGCTGTGAACACTCCTGTACACTATTTGGTGTGGACATCTTTTCTCTTGGTGCATACCCAGGAGTGGAACTCTTGGGTCATATGAAGACTTATGTGACGTTTAACATGTTGAGGAACTGCCAGATTGTTTTCCAGCATGGCTGTAGCATTTGACAGTCCCACCAGCAATGCAGGAATGTTCCAGCTTCTTTGCATCCTCATCAGCATTTGTCATTATCTGCTTTTCCATTCTGGCCATTCTGGTGAGTGTGAAGTGGCACCATTGTTGTTTTGACTTGACTTGAGGATACAGAGAATTATTTCATGTGTTTCTTGTCTATTTGTGTATCTTCTTTGGAGAAATATCTACTGCAATCCTTTGCCTATTTAAAAATTGGATTATTTTTCTTCTTTTTATTGAGTAGTAAGAATTCTTTTTGTAATCTAAATACAAGTTCCCTATCAGGTATATGATTGCAAATATTTCTCCCATTTTGTGGTTGTCTTTTCACATTTGAAACACAACAGGTTTTGCTTTTTATAAAGTACAATTATTGTATTTTCTTTTGTCACTGGTGGTTTTGATGCCACATCTTAAAAACCTTCATCTCACCTGCAGTGATATTTTCTTCTAAGATTTTATCTTTTTTTTGTTTTATTATTTTTTATTTTTTAAGATTATTTATTTATTTATTTATTTATTTATTTATTTATTTATTTATTTATCTTTTGCGACAGAGTTTCACTCTGTTGCCCAGGCTGGAGTGCAATGGCACAATCTCAGCTCACTGAAGCCTCTGCCTCCCAGATTTAAGCAATTCTCCTGCCTCAGACTTCCGAGTAGATGAGATTACAGGCACGTGCCACCACGCCCAACTAATGTTTGTATTTTTTTTTAATAGAGACGGGGTTTCGCCATGTTGGCCAGGCCTGGTCTGGAACTCCTGACCTCAGGTAATATGCCTGCCTCAGCCTCTCAAAGTGCTGGGATTACAGGAGTGAGCCACTGCGCCTGGCCAGATTTTATCTTTTTAGCTCTTAAATTTAGATCCATAGTCACCTTGGAGTTAATTTTTGTGTGTGGTCTGAGGAAGGTATCCAACATTATTCTTTTGTATGAGGGTATCCCATTGTGCAAGTACCATTTGATAAGAAGAGGATTCCTGGCTGGCCACGGTGGCTCATGCCTGTAATCCCAGCACTTTGGGAGGCCAAGGCGGGCAGATCACCTGAGAGGTCAGGAGTTTGAGACCAGCCTGGTCAACACGGTGAAACCCCATCTCTACTAAAAGTACAAAAATTAGCCGGGTGTGGTGGTGCCCGCCTGTAATCCCAGCTACTCAGGAGGCTGAGGCAGGAGAATCACTTGAACTCGGAGGCAGAGGTTGCAGTGAGCTGCGATCACACCACTGCACTCCATCCTGGGCAACAGAGTGAGACTGCATCTCAAAAAAAAAAAAAAAAAAAAAAAAAAAAAAAAAAAGGGATTCCTACCCACAATGAGTTTTCTCAGCACAGTCTGAAAATCAGTGGACTGTAAATGTCATGGCTTACTTCTGGGCTCTGTTTATTCCCCTCATCTATATCTCTATGTCTGTATCCCAGTACCATATGGTCATGATTATTGTATCTTGCAGGATGCTTTAACATAGGGAAGAGTCTTCTAATTCTGTTTATTTCTTTGAAGATTGTTTTAGTTATTCTGGGTCCTTGATATTTCCTGTCTGAATTTTACAATCAGCTTACCAATTTCTGTGAACTTGCCAACTAGGCTTTTGATGGGAAGTATGTGGAACTGACACAGGAATTTTCTCAGTTACTTTGTCAGTCGGGACCTCTAGCCAGCGATGCCCCTGCAACCCTGGGACTTGCTCAGCCCTGGGACTGCCACTGGTGGTGCCCCAGCTCACCTGTGTTACATCTTGGTGGTTCCTGAATTCTTGTTCTATGTCCAAGAAGAATGAGGATACACTGACAGTTGAAGGGTAAGGATAGGCAGAGAATTTTATTGAGCAATGGAATAGCTCTCAGCGGAGAGGGGGTGCGGAAGGGTGGGGAAGGGGGGTCCCCCACCTCCGCAGTCGGGTGGTTTTTTTCTCTCAGCGTGGCTGGGCCCCAGGCTTTTTATGAATTCAGAATGGGGAGTGTTTGCTGATTGGTTTGTGAGTATGCGGAAAAGGTTAAAGCAAAGACACCACTCAAAGGTGGACATGACATTGTAGAAAATCAATTAGGAAAGATTAGGTATATGTAAAACAGGTGAAGGGTGGGGATCAATCAGAGGAGAAAGCGTGCCAAATAGGAAGACAGGTTCTCAATCCAGTCCGAAGATTTAACTTGTAGCTTGGCTTTCAGGCTTTAAACTGCCTTCAGCTTGGAGGTAGGGTTTAACCGGGTACTCGCACCTATCTGCCTGGGCATTTGGCTGCCTCCTGTCACTATCTGAATGTGTAGAACACTTTGGGAATTATTACCATCCCAGCAATATGAAGTCTTTCCATCCATGAACGTTTTTTGTCTTTCCATTTATTTATGCCATCTATAATTTCAACAATATTTTGTAGTTTTCAGGGTATATGTTTTGTATTTTTTGGTCAGGCTTATTGCAAGTATTTTATTCTTTTTGATGCTATTGTAAATGGAATTGTTAAATTTCATTTTCAGACTATTCATTGTTATTGTGTGGAAATTTAATTGATATTTGTATATTGATCTTGTATCCTGAAACCTTGCTGGACGCATTTCTTTGTTCTAATAGTTGTTTTAATGGTTTCCTTAAGATATTCTATATGTTGGATAATGTCTGCAAGGAATAGAGCTTGTTTTTCTTCTTCCTTTCTAATCTAGATGCCTTTTATTGCCTAATTTCCCTGGCTAGAAACTCTGGTACAATCTTGAATAGAAGTGGCAAAAGTGGACATCTTTGTCTTTCTTATTCATGATGTGAAGGGGAAGGCATTCAGTATTTTGCCATTAAACATTGGTTTTTTGTGGGTTTTCTTTTGTGTGTGTGTAGCTGTTCTTCATCAGGTTAAGGAAGCTCCCCTCTGTTTACAGTTTTTTAAGTGTTTGTGTTATGAAGTGTGTTGTAGTTTTTCTTTTTTTTTTTTTTTTTTTTTTTTTTTGAGACGGAGTCTTGCTCTGCCACCCAGACTGGAGTGCAGTGGCCGGCTCTCAGCTCACTGCAAGCTCCGCCTCCCGGGTTCACGCCATTCTCCTGTCTCAGCCTCCCGAGTAGCTGGGACTACAGGCGCCCGCCTCGTCGCCCGGCTAGTTTTTTGTATTTTTTAGTAGAGACGGGGTTTCACCGTATTAGCCAGGATGGTCTCGATCTCCTGACCTCGTGATCCGCCCGTCTCGGCCTCCCAAAGTGCTGGGATTACAGGCTTGAGCCACCGCGCCCGGCCTTGAGCCACCGCGCCCGGCCTGTGTGTTGTAGTTTTTCAAATGCACTTTTTGTGTCGATTGAGATTGTCATGTGGTTTTTGTTTTTATTGATATTGATAATTGATATGTATGTTTCACATTTTAGTTCTCCAAGAACTCTCCTTCAGGACTCATATTTCTAGTCATGATGAAAATATCTTTGTGTTTTTGCTCTGTCTGGAGATATTTCTTCTATTTGACATTCAAGTCCACACTATAGTTGAAATATGCCAAAATTTCTCTTTTTATCTCCTATTTCAAATGTTTAAATTTGTGAAACTGATTAAGTTTCTGGTTTTAGTACCACCAAGCGTCTTCCCCTTCCTCCCTTCCTTACTCCTCCCTTCCTTCCTTTACTTTCTTCCCTCCTTCCCATTCTTCCTTCCTGTGTGTTTCCATGTCAAATCCTTGAGAGTTCTCAGTACAATTTCACTATTGTTATGTATCGTTGTCTTTCTTCCATGGTTCCCCATCAATTGTAAACATCTACTGGTTTCTCTCAAGTCACTTAGTATCCTTTCATTAGTTACACCCTTTTTGCCTTATACAGCTACTCCTGGATTTTCAGTGGTGTTATGTACTGCTCAACCCATCATAACTCAAAAATGCATTTAATATCCCAATAAACCAATTGTAAAGTTAGGGGAAAAAGATAATGGAACAGCGATTAGACAAGAAAAAGAGATCAAAAGTATTTAGATTGGAAAAGGAGAAAAACTATTTGCAAATGATAGGATCTTATATATAGAAAAGCCTAAATAGTTTATGCAGAAAAGCTACTAGAGTTAATGAACTATTTCAGCAAAATTGCAGGATACCAGACCAATATACAAAAATCAGTTGTAGCAATAATCCAAAACTCAAATTAGGAAAACAGTTCCGTGTACAATAGCATCAAAAAGAGTAACATATGTAGGGATAAACTAAAATGGAAGTGCAAACTTACATGCTGAAAACCACAAAATATTGTTAAACTAAAGAAGATATAAGTAAATGAAAAGATATCTCATGTTCATGTGTTGGAAGATGTAATATTAAAATGGCAATACTCCCCAAAGTGATCTACAGCTTCATTGCAATCTCTACCAAAACTTCAACAACCTTTTTTTTTTTTTTTTTTTTGGCATAAATACAAAAATGCAAGGAACCCAGAATAGCCAAAACTGTCTTGAAAAATAAAATTGGGCCTGAACAGAACAAAAAGTGGAGGATGGGAAAACTTGTCCCTTCTGCCTGATGTTTCAGCTGGGACATCAGTCTTCACCTGCCCTTGGACTAAGACTTACACCATCAGCCCTCCCAGTTGTCAGGTCTTTGAACTCAGACTTTCCTGCATCTCCAGCTTACAGACAGCACATGGTGATACTTCTCCACCTCCATAATCATGTGAGCCAGGTCCTCATAATAAATCTCTATCAATTGATCTATTGGTTCTGTTTCTCTGGAGAACCCTCTATAGTGACCTTGGACTAGCTTCTTAGATAAAATCTCAAAAGTACAAGTCACCAAAAAATATATATAGAGAGAGAAAAATTGGGCTGCATCAGAATTAACTTTTTTTCAATCAAAGGATAATATTAAGAAAGTAAAGAGACAATCCAAAGAATGGGAAAAATATTCAAAAGCTATATATTTGATAAGATCTAGTATCCAGAATACATATATAAAAACTCTTACAAGTCAACAAAAAATGGGCCAGGCACGGTGACTCATGCCTGTAATCCCAGCACTTTGAGAGGCCATGGCGGGTGGATCACCTGAGGTCAGGAGTTCGAGACCAGACTGGACAATATGGCAAAACCCTGTCTCTACTAAAAATACAAAAATTAGCCAGACGTGGTGGCACACGCCTGTAGCCCCTGCTACTCAGGAGGCTAAGGCAGGAGAACTGCTTGAACCCAGAAGGTGGAGTTTGCAGGGAGCCAAGATCGTGCCACTGAGACTCCATCTCAATTAAAAAAAAAAAAAAATGACAAATAACCTAAATTTCAAAATGAGCAAAACAGCTGGGCACAGTGGCTCACGCCTGTAATCCCAACACTTTGGGAGGCTGAGGCAGGTGGATCAGTTGAGGTCAGGAGTTTGAGACCAGCCTGGCTAACATGGTGAAACCTGTCTCTACTAAAAATACAAAAATTAGCTGGGCATGGTAGCACGTGCCTGTAATCCCAGCTACTTGGGAGGCTGAGGCAGGAGAATCACTTGAACCCAGGAGGCGGAGGTTGCAGTGAGCCGGCCGAGATCGTACCACTGCACTCCAGTTTGGATGACAGAGCCAGACTCCATCTAAAAAAAAAAAAAAAAAAAAAAAAAAAGCCAGGCGCACGGTGGCTCACACCTGTAATCCCAGCACTTTGGGAGGCTGAGGCGGGCGGATCACCTGAGGTCAGGAGTTCGAGATCAGCCTGACCAACATGGAGAAACCCCGTCTCTACTAAAAATACAAAATTAGCCAAGCGTGGTGGCGCATGCCTGTAATCCCACTACTTGGAGGCTGAGGCAGGAGAATCGCTTGAACCCAGGAGGCGGAGGTTGTGGTGAGCCGAGATCGTGCCATTGCACTCCAGCCTGGGCGACAAGAGAGAAACTCCATCTCAAAAAATAAAATAAAATAAAATAAAAGGCCAGGCGTGGTGGCTCAGGCCTGTAATCCCAGCACTTTGGGAGGCCAAGGCAGGTGGATCACTTGAGGTCAGGAGTTTGAGACCAGCCTGGCTAACATGGTGAAACCCTGTCTCTACTAAAATACAAAAATTAGCTAGGTGTAGTGGTGCATGCCTGTAACCCCAGCTACTTGGGAGGCTGAGACAGGAGAATCGCTTGAACCCGGGAGGCAGAAGTTGCAGTAAATCGAGATCACACCACTGCACTCCAGCCTGGGCGACAGAGCAAGACTCTGTCTCAAAAAAAAAAAAAAATCGAATGAGCAAAGGAATTGGACAGGATTTCTCCAAAGATATACAAATAACCAATAAGCACACGAAAAGATGTTCAGCAGCACTAGTAATTTAAAAAAACAATGTGAAACCCTGTCTCTACTAAAAATACAAAAAAAATTAGTGGTGGTGGGCGCCTGTAGTCCCAGCTACTCAGGAGGAGTGAAATACCACTTCAAAACTACCAGGAAGGCTAGAATTTAAAAGACGAGCAATAACAAATGTTGGTGACGACAGGGAGAAATTGAAACTCTCATCCACTGCTGGTTAGGATGTAAAATGGTACAGCCACCTTGGAAAACATGCTAACAGTTCCTCAGATGGTTAAACAGCTTCTGTATGACTCAGCAATTCCACCCCTACCCAACAGAAATGAAAACGTCTACACAAAAACTTGTACACAAATGTTTATAGCAATATTATTTAAAATAGCCAAAAGGTGCAAACAGCCCAAATGTCCATCATTCTGGAATGTTCTGGAATTAGTGGTAATGGTTACACAATCTTGTGGCTATAACAAAAAACACTGAATTGTACAATTTAAAATGGTGCATTTTATAGTATGTAGTTTATATTTCAGATAAAAAATAAATAGAAATGAAAAACCCATGGAAACAGAGGCATGACAGAACCTCACCTCCCAGCCATTCCTGTCCTCCGAGCTCAGCACCACCAAGGTTAGAACTGAGTGAGCCTCATGGAATGGCAGGGCCACATTCCAGCACTGGCCAACATGACTTCAAGTCCAGTGACCACCCTGGGCACACAAGTCATTCATGCTTACAAGAATAAAGAGCCCACTGGGGCCAGGTGCGGTGACTCACACCTGTAATCCCAACACTTTGGGAGGCCAAGGTGGGTGGATCACCTGAGGTCAGGAGTTCGAGACCAGCCTGACCAACATAGCCAGGCATGGTGATGCATGCCTATAAGCCCAGCTACTTAGGAGGCTGAGGCAGGAGAATTGCTTGAACCCAGGAGGCGGAGGTTGCGGTGAGCCAAGATCGTACCATTGCACTCCAGCCTGGGCAACAAGAGCCAAACTTTGTCTCAGAAAAAAAAAAAAAAGAAAGAAAAAAAAAAGCCCACTGGGCAGTGTTTCATATGAAGTTAACTCAAAAGTGGACTGGCTTCCTCTACATGCTCTACCTCCACATGTCAAGGGTGCATCTGACACATCCAAAGGGGACCTGTCTAGCCCCTACTTGGTTACCTTGGAGACTGACAGGTCTATATTTCTGGTGGCCTGCACCAACCAGCAGGGCATGTGCCAATACATGGGCCCCAGTAAGCACTCGATAAAGACTGACTGAAGCATGAATAAATTACACCATGAACAACACTTCCAGATTCCATCTGCAGCTTGCATTAGGACAGAAAAGCAAGGCAAACAATCATAAACCTACTCATAGCTCATGTGATCATGGAAAAGGTAGGCATGGAGCTGGGCTTCAGAAATCACAGGAGACAGCCCTGAATCACAGCACCTTCTCTTCTCTCCAACCCCACGTCTGTCTCTGTGGGCCAGCTTGTCCTCTCAGACTGCTTTCACCCTCACATGGGGAATTACAGCCCCTAGCATCCCCTCTCTCCCATATCACACACATCTGCCCTCAGGGGGCACTAATCAACGTCCACCTCTCAGATGAAAGCAAAGAGGCCAGCAATGGGTATCTCCCACACTGCTTTGCAAACTGTTTTTCAAATTATACAGAACTCATGAAAATTTCCTTCCAGGCTACAGCATAAATATTTAGAACCTGAGCTGACAAAAAATGTTCTGAGTCATCGTGGGGGATTATTTGTACCTTTACTGTTTGCCTAGAGAAAACGATTCCAAAAAGCAGTACATCTCCTGACAAAAAGAGGCATACTTCTCAGTGATGAAAATATTTTCAACACAAAGGCTGCTCGTGATGAAACTATTCCCATCTTTGGTTCTGGCAGGATCCACCTGTAACATAGCTGATCCTTGACAAGTAGCTGACTTCTTCCTGGCCCACGGAACATATCTTGAAACTCAAGTGGTAACCAAATAGTTAGAGCCACCATTTAATGAGAAATATTCTCAAAAGAAATTATTTCGGCCGGGCGTGGTGGCTCACGCCTGTAAGCACTTTGGGAGGCTAAGGTGGGAGGATCACCTGAGGTCAGGAGTTCGAGACCAGTCTGACCAACGTGGAGAAACCCAGTCCCTACTAAAAATAGAAAATTAGCCAGGAGTGGCTGGGCATGGTGTGGACTTTTGTGTGTTCATATACACACAAAAGCTCTGAAGTTTGAAGTAGTTGAAACTCAGCTTGAGAATATGTTTCTTTACATCTTAAAGGGAAAAAAAGTGATTTCCATGGTAGAGATCTTGGAAAGCTCCCTACCTAGCCCCAGGGTAGATCGCTAGGAGGTAGATATGCAGGGGCAGAACCCAGCAGGGATTCAGCCTGGGTTTGGGTGAACTGACTCAGGTTTCTCTAATGCTGGTGGGAGGGATGGCATTTGAACTCGGACAGTCTAAAAGGCTTCCCCCCATCCCTCACAAGCCAGGCCAGAGGATGAGCCCTGGTGTGATGCCATAATTCTTACTCATGTCTAAAAGAAAGTATGTATGTTATCACTGTGGCCTTTTAAATCAAGAATACTGTGCTTGCAGGGCGCGGTGGCTCACGCCTGTAATCCCAGCACTTTGGGAGGCTGAGGAGGGTGGATCACGAGGTCAGGAGATCGAGACCATCCTGGCTAACACGGTGAAACCCCATCTCTACTAAAAATACAAAAAAAAATTAGCCGGGCGTAGTGGCGAGCGCCTGTAGTCCCAGCTACTCCGGAGGCTGAGGCAGGAGAATGGCGTGAACCCGGGAGGCGGAGCTTGCAGTGAGCCGAGATCGCGCCACGCACTCCAGCCCGGGCGGCAGAGCGAGACTCCGTCTCAAAAAAAAAAAAAAAAAAAAGAATACAATGCTTTATGTGTGGTAGACATCCAGGTATCTGTCGCTGGGTTCTGGGGTGTAGTTTCCATGGGCAGAAGGATATTCCTAGTAAAACTGTGGCCAGTGTAGTTTTGTTGTTTCCATTATCTTCTCCCAGCCCATGGCTGGGAGAGAATCATGAGTTTTTAAAAACATTGATGTCCTTGTGTTAAACTATGCTTCAACCCTCCTCCACTAGCACAAGTCTTCAGTAAAATTGGCCAAACCCAAAAAGCTGATATCACTTACAGGATATGAGCTTTCATTAGTGGATTAAGGGATCAGAGTCCTGTCCAATTGGGCGGGGAGGGCAAAGTGTGAGTAGCAATCACAGGAGGCAAGATTCAGAACAGAGATCCAACGTTTCAACAGATGCAGGATCCTGGAAACAACAATGACCCTGTGAGTGGTCACTGCTCCATGATTTGAAGGATAATTAGGGGAAGTGTGCCATTCACAGTACACAGGCTACAGGTTCAGCTGCTCTGTTCAATATGAAAACATGGGAGAACCCAAATAGACTGCAGAACTAAGAGCTATTCAAGAAGCTTACACTTGGCTTACAGGATTTTCTTGTTGTTGTTGTTAATTCTTTAAAATAAGTAGCTGGTGAAGGTAGGGGGAGGGAGAGTATAGGGATAGATTTGCTCCTGGATACAAAATTACAGCTAGATAGGAGGCATGAGTTCCAGTGCTATATGACTATAGGATGACTATATAATGACAATGATATATAGGCCAGGCATAGTGTCTCATGCCTATAATCCCAGCCCTTTGGGAGGCCAAGGCAGATGGATTACCTGAAGTCAGGAGTTCGAGACCAGCCTGGCCAACATGGTGAAACCCTGTCTCTACTAAAAATACAAAAATTAGCTGGGCATGGTGGCAGGCGCCTGTAATCCCAGCTACTCCAGAGGCTGAGGCAGGAGAATCGCTTGAACCCAAGAGGAAGAGGTTGCAGTGAGCTGAGATCGTGCCGTTGCACTCCAGCCTGGGGGACAAGAGCAAGACGTTGTCTGAAAAAAAACAGAAAGAAAGAGAGAAAGAGAGGAAGGAGAGGAAGGAGAGGAAAGGAAGGAAAGGAAATTAGCCAGGCGTGATGGTGCATGCCTGTAATCCCAAGCTACTTGGGAGGCTGAGGTGGGAAAATTGCTTGAACCCAGGAGGCAGAGGTTGCAGTGAGCCGAGATCACACCATTGCACTTCAGCCTGGGCAACAAGAGTGAAATTCTGTCTCAGAATAAAAAAAGAAAAGAAAAGAAAAGAAAGAAATTATCTCAAAATTAGAGAAAAGTCATATTCTACCAAAAGTGCTAACAGAGGCACTTTAGGTAAATAACAACACAATCTCAGAAAAATGTTTGTAGTGCTTAGAACACATTACAAGGCTTTCTACCTCACAAATTGACAAATATCTACTATCTATTTGTATCTATCTGTCACATATCTATTGGCCCTGGTCATTTAAAAATTTTTCAGGAGTATATACTGAGTTAAAGCCCCCCCCAACAGTTCTGCCGTGCTGAGACATGAGCAAGGGGCTGCACTCTTCCACTGTACACTGGCGTTTCTACCTCACCCCACAGCTTGTTTCTGCCCGCCCTGACCCTCACACCCAGGTGCTCTGCTGGCAGCAGGCAGGGTGGCTGGTGATGGTGAGCATGGCACACACACCACAACAAACACTTTGTGACTTCCATCTCATTATTTGCCTTTATCAATACAGCTTGAGGGAGAGACAAATAAGCATGACCTGCAATTTTTTAGTTGAAAAGGTAACATTTAAACTTGGCCTTAACAGATGGAAGGACACTTTTGGGATATAAAACCTACCTACTATGTTTTTCCCTGAAATAAATTTCATTCGTTCTGCAAAAGGAAGCAGTTATGTGCCTGGAACAGGGATGAGGAGGAGAAGCTTCCCAGGCCTGCGGAAAGGGCACGTGTGCCCGGAGATGAAGGTTAGAATCTGTGAGGTGGCATCAGGAAATGCCCACCAGGTGAAGGGCCCTGCAAATACAGCCCAGAAGACTCAGTGCTGCAGGTGTGCACCCACAGGTCATCTACAAGGTGCCCAAGCTCAGCAAGGGGATGTGCCAGAGACATCATAAAGATTATTGTACACACAGCCCAGATGGGAACATTTAAAAAGAAACTGATTTTCGTGATGTGGCAATGTTAAAATTTAAATATTTGCGGTGAAATTGCCCTCTATGCCCATCCCTGCACACACACAAATATACCAAATACACAGGCTCTGAGAGTCAGAAGGTCTCAAAAGTATGGGGCTGGAGAGGAAGTTCCAGCAGAGGGCCACGAAAAGTGAGCGGGCAGGGAGTTAGGGAGACAAAACCAAAACAGCCAAGGACACCGTGGTGAGACCATGCTTGCTCCTCTGTAAAGAGAATTTGAGTATATGCACCCCAAACATGGTCTGCATTTCCTACTCCACGATGCCCGCCAGACACACTTCCATTAAGCCTCCTCCCAAACCACTGTTTATTAAGCCCTTTGCTCCTCAAAGTGTGGTTTACCAACCAGTGGCCATCATGGGAAGCCTGTAAGAAACAGAACCTCAGGTCCCACCACAGACCTACTGAATTAGAATCTGCACTTTAACAAACCCTCAAGAATGCCATTAAAATCTGAGAAGCACTGGTCTATACCAAAATGATATCCTTTCAAAAGACAGACTGTATACTACATGTGAATAAAACTATACTTCTGTGTGTCTCCCATAGGACCAGCAAGGTTCCATACACCGTAAAGCATTCTATGCTCTTAGAATACACAGTGTAGGCCAGGCACAGTGGCTCATGCCTTATACCCAGCACTTTGGGAGGCCAAGAAAGGAGGATCACTTGAGCTTGGGAGTTCAAGACCAAACTGGGCAACATGGCAAGACTCCATCTCCACAAAACCCGCAAAACTTAGCTGGGTACAGTGGCTCATGCCAGTAATCCCAGCACTTTGGGAGGCCAAGAAAGGCAGATCACTTGAGCTCAGGAGTTCAGGACCAACCTGAGCAGCATGGCAAGACCCTATCTCTACAAGAAATGCAAAAATTATCTGGGCACAGTGGCTCATGCCTGTAATCCCAGCACTTTAGGAGGCCAAGGCAGGTGATTATTTGAGCTCAGGAGTTGGAGACCAGCCTGGGCGACATGCTGAAACCCTGTCTCTACAAAAAAATGCAAAAGTTAGCTGATCGTGGTGGCCCATGCCTGTAGTCACAGCTATTCAGGAAGCTGAGGTGGGAGGATCACTTGAGCCCAGGTGACAGAGGTTGCAGTGAGTTGAGATACTACCACTGCACTCCAGCCTGAGTGACACAGTGAGATCCTGTCTCAAAACACACACACACACCACACACATAGATTAAATGACTGAGAAATTAAGTTAGCACCAAAGGTGTCTAAGAAATTGACTACTCCAGTTTCCATTTTGTCAAGACTAAACTATTCCCGAGAATGTGTGGGCTGTCCAGAGTCTAAGAGGTAAAGCTCAGGATCACTGATCATTAGAGAAATGCAAATCAAAACCACAACGAGATACCATTTCACACCAATCAGAATGGCTATTATTACAAAGCCAAAAAAACAAGATGCTGGTGAGGTTGTGGAGAAAGGGGAACACTTATACACTGTTGCTGCGAGTGTGAATTAGTTCAACCGTTGTAAAAAGTAGTATGTCGATTCCTCAAAGAGGTAAAAGCAAAACTGCCATTTGACCCAGCAATCCCATTACTGGGTATATACCCAGAGGAATATAAATCATTCCACCTTAAAGACACATGCATGCAAATGTTCACTGCAACACTGTTCACAACAGCAAAGACATGGAATCAACCTATACGCCCATCAATGACAGATTGGATAAAAGAAAATGTGGTACATATATACTGTAGAATACTATGCAGCCATCAAAAAAGATGAGATCATGTCTTTTGTGGGAACATAAATGGAGCTGGAGGCTATCATTCTTAGCAAACTAACAGGAATAGAATACCAAATATGACATGTTCTCACTTATAAACTGGGGCTAAATAAGAACTTGTGAACACAAAGAAGGAAACAACAGACACTGGGGTCTAGAGGTGGGATGGTGGGAGGAGGGAGAGGAGCAGAAAAGATAACTATTGGATGCCAGGCTTAATACCCAGGTGATGAAATAGTATGTACAACAAAACTCCATGACACGTTTACCTGTATAACAAACATCACATGTACCCCCAAACCTAAAAGTGTAAAAAACGTTTTTTTTGTTTTTTGAGACAGGGTCTCACTTTGTCACCCAGTCTGGAGTCCAGTTGTGTGATCACAGCTCACTGCAGCCTTGCTAACCTCCTGGCCTCAAGTGATCCTCCCACCCCAGCTTCCCAAGTAGCTGGGACACGCCCAGCTATTTTGTATTTTGTGTAAAGACAGGGTTTCACCATGTTGCCCAGGCTGGTCTCAAACTCCTGGGCTCAAGTGATCCACCCACCTTGGCCTCTCAAAGTGCTGGGATTGTACAGGCGTGAGCCACTGCGCCCAACCAACAATGTAACTTTTTTTTTTTTTTGAGATGGAGTCTTGCTCTGTCGCCCAGGCTGGAGTGTAGTAGAACCTGGCGTGCCAGGCTCAAGCGATTCTCCTGTCTCAGCCTCCCAAGTAGCTGGGATTATAGGGACACGCCGCCATGCCCAATTTTTTGTATTTCAGTAGAGATGGGGTTTCACCATGTTGCCTAGACTGGTCTCAAACCCCTGAGCTCAAGCAATTCACCTGCCTCGGCCTCCCAAAGTGCTAGGATTACAGGCGTGAGCCACCGCGCAGGGTTTAACTTTTTTTTTTTTTTTTTTTTTTTTTTCTCCTGAGACGGAGTCTCACTCTGTCGCTGGGGCTGGAGCGCAGTGGCACAATCTCGGCTCACTGCAAGCTCCGCCTCCTGGGTTCACCCCATTCTCCTCCCTCAGCCTCCCGAATAGCTGGGACTACAGGCACCCGCCACGACGCCCGGCTAATTTTTTTTTGTTGTTATTTTTTAGTAGAGTCAGGGTTTCACCATGTTAGCCAGGATGGTCTCGATCTCCCAACCTCGTGATCCGCCAACCTCGGCCTCCCACAGTGCTGAGATTACAGGTGTGAGCCACCGCGCCCGGCCTCGGCTAATCTCTTTAACAGTTACCAAACACCAGGATAAGGAGCAAACTCGTCATATGTAGGTATAGTTTATATTCTCCTTAAAAGACAAGCTATTAATAACACTTGCTGTAGCGCTTTTCAACAACCTCAGAAATTTAGTCCTGGCTGGGCATTGTGGTTCACACCTGTAATCCCAGCTCTTTGGGAGACGGAGAAGGGAGGTTGACTTGAGCCCAGCAGTTCCAGACCAGCTTGGGCAACAAGACAAAACCCCATCTCTGTTAAAAATACACAAAGTTCGCTGGGTGTGATGGGGCACACCAGTAGTCTCAGCTACTCAGGAGGCTGAGGCACGATAATCGCTTGAACCCAGGAGGCAGAGGTTACAGTGAGCTGAGATGGTGCCACTGCACTCTAGTCTGGGTGACACAGCAAGACTCCATCTTAAATAAATAAATAAATAAAGAGCCTATCTCTAAGTTCCACCAAATTGTACATGTGAGAAAAGAGGCTATGTATCTTCAGCATCTAACAGTGCCTGCCCAAAGGCAAGAATAAGACAAAAGCCCTAGTCTCAAGATTTGCTGGAAGCACCACCCACTGATGCTTATTAAAAGTAGAAATCGACTTTCTTTCACAATTCATATGACTTCACTGTGATTATATTCACAAGTGACTAGTGGAAAAGATAAGCTTAAAATGTAATCTCCCTTTTCTAATTAATCAAGTTACTTTACATAGGTTGCATATATGAAGAACTGAGTTTTCTATTATAATGTAGTTAAACCATGGACTTTTCAACCCAAGCTTTGTGAACCTGGCTTTCCATTACCAGTAAGTTACCTCTTTCCAACGGACTTCATCTTAATGGCCTGCTGCTGGTACCAAAGCAATTGTGCCCAATCTGAGATGTATCCACCAGGGCCCCTGCAGCAAGATGTGTGGGGGCATCCTCTCAGCAGTGTGGGGGCATCAAGAAGCCTATCACAAACATCCAAAAGCCTATCTGTTCACCTTTGACCATGGGCAGAAATTAACTGAATTCAGAATGCACAAATGCCTTAATGGCGTCCCATATGACCTCTTTTAAAAAACCAACCCATTCTTTACATAGAAGTACAGGCTTGATGCAAATGTATATTTTATTTTATTATTATTTTTTGAGACGGAGTCTCGTTCTGTCACCAAGCTGGAAACAGTGGCATGATCTCAGCTCACTGCAACCTCAGCCTCCTGAGTAGCTGGGATTACAGGCATACGCCACCACGCCCAGCTAATTTTTGTATTTTTAGCAGAGATGGGGTTTCACCATGTTGGCCAGAATGGTCTCAATCTCTGTATCTCATGATCTGCCTGTCTCAGCCTCCTAAAGTGCTGGGATTACAGACATCAGCCACCGTGCCCGGCCACAAATGCAAATTTTAACATAGACTAAGCGTTCTTAGATTAATAACATTAAGAAATATTACCATTTATTGATCACTCTGCATCAGACTGTGATGAAACCCATTCATGTTATTTCATTACACGACAACTCAGAGGCAAGCACAGCTTTTACAGAATAAACTAAAGGTTATGGGGCTAACTGCCCACAGTCACAGGGCAAAGGGCAAAATAGGTGTTTTCCCTAGGATTTGCAGTAGATTCCTCTGGACTGCTCTTCATTTATCCATATTACTATCCAGTACCAATTAGAACATTGTGATAATTGCTTTATTTATCCATATTACTACACAGTTAAGCTGAGAACATTATGCTAATGGCTTCATTTTGCATATTACTATCCAGTTCGGTTTAGAATATCATGCCAATGGCTTCACTTATCCATATTACTGTCCAGTTCAGCTTAGAACATGATGCTAATGGGTAGTTAGACTCTACCAGATAGAAGGTGCCAGATAAGGGACTGGCAGACTTGAACATCATCTCTGTTACGAAGAGTTGACAATAATGTACATATATTTACCTATGAACTCAATATTATCATCTACATACAAGTACCAAGTAAGTAGCCTTTTATAAGGACTTCATATACGGAGGGTTTAATAACAAGCATGCCAACATGTTTGATAAACAGAACTCAATAAAATTTTCATTTCATAAAAAATTACCTAGTTTTTAGCAATAAAGCCTTTTTTTTTTTTTTTTTTTGAGATGGAGTCTTGCTCTGCTGCCCAACCTAGAATGCTGTGGCATGATCTCAGCTCACTGCAACCTCTGCCTCCCAGGTTCAAGTGATTCTCATGCCTCAGACTCCCAAGTAGCTGGGACCACAGGCACACACCTCCATGCTCGGTTAATTTTTGTTTTTTTTAGTAGAGACAGGATTTTACCATGTTGGCCAGGCTGGTTTCGAACTCCTGACTTCAGGTGATCTGGCTGCCTCAGCCTCCCAAAGTGCTGGGATTACAGGCGTGAGCCACTCCGCCGGAACCACTTTATAATTTTAAAAGATCTTGCAGTTTTGTTACAGGTCTAAAGAAGAAGAAGAAAAAAAAAATCTAAGAGCCTAAGTTCAAACAATGTATGCATTAAACAATAGTTTAATAAAAATAATTCAAGACAATACTAAGTCCACAAGAATTTTCCTTCTCAAAGGGATCCATGTTACTAAAATTTAAAAACCAATGCAATTAATTTACTCTTCTTGTGAACTCAATTATTTTCACTTGAGTATTAGGATAACTGAAAATGTGCCCATCACCCACTTTGAATTTGTCTGAATAATCATTGCAATTATCCAGATTTTTTTACCTTATAGCAACAAAAAGATAATTTATAATAATGGATGGAATCAGAACATCTGACCACCATTACTTAAGTGGCTAATGTGGCTTGATAAGGAATGAAACAATATCTTATCATATCAACTGTGGAAAAAATCTGTTCTCCAAGTTAAAGGCTGATAAACCTCAAGGGCTATCAAATATAATAAAGCATTTGCAAGTATCAAGTATCATGTTTATTAATTATAAATGGATGAAAGTCTTTAAATGAAAAAACAGGACATTCAGTATTAAAACTAATTTTACTACATTTTAATATGAGGATGTCCTGTTAAAATCTCATTTCATGGCCGGGCGCAATGGCTCAAGCCTGTAATCCCAGCACTCTGGGAGGCCAAGACGGGTGGATCACAAGGTCAGGAGATCGAGACCATCCTGGCTAACATGGTGAAACCCCGTCTCTACTAAAAAATACAAAAAACTAGCTGGGTGAGGTGGCGGGCACCTGTAGTCCCAGCTACTCAGGAGGCTGAGGCAGGAGAATGGCGTGAACCTGGGAGGCAGAGCTTGCAGTGAGCTGAGATCCGGCCACTGCACTCCAGCCTGGGCGACAGAGCGAGACTCTAGTCTCAAAAAAAAAAAAAAAAAAAAAAAGTCTCATTTCATGATAATGTGAATTTTTGATTACCTTGTAATCTATTACTAAAAGGGGGAAAAAAAACTGAGCTGGGCAAGGTAACTCATGCCTGCAATCCCAGCACTTTAGGAGGATGGCGTGAGGCCAGGAGTTTGACACCAGCCTGGACAATACACCGAGACCGCCACTACAAAAAATTTTTTAAGAATTAGCCAAGTGTGGTGGTGTGTGCCTGTGGTTTAGCTGCTCGGGAGGCTGAGGCAGGCAGGAGGACTGCTTGTTTAAAAAACAAAACAAAAAAAACAAAAAAGCCTCCTTGTAATCTTTGAACAATGTTTTTCTTTCATTACTCAACTACTGTACTGAACAAGCAATGCAAAGTATTCACTACAGATAAGGTCAACAATTTGCTTTTCTATTTACCACAGGTTTCTTTTGACTATTGGTTTCTTAGTGCCAACTAAGAATAACAACTCTGCTACTCTGCTTTTGTATAATCTTTTAACTGCCAAAATTTCTAGATAAAGTAGCTGCTCACTACTGACGAGGCCAAGATAAAAGAATTCACACACTGAGTCTATATATTTGGCAGCAAATGGATCACTGCACAACACTTACATGGTATTTGGTCAGTTAAACACTGGAGAAAGGATAATCCCTGGAATTTTCATAAGAAAACAAGATCTATCAGCCTTTATCATTTATTTCACAAATTAACCTGAAACAAAAACTTTGAGATGGTCATATAGACTACACAGAAATATGAGATGCCAGCCAGGGGTGGTGGCTCATGCCTGTAATCCCAGCATTTGGAAGGCTAAGGCAGGAAGATCACTTGAGGCCAAGAGTTTCAGACCAGCCTATACAACATAGTGAGACCCTGTCTCTACCAAAAACAAAAAACAAAACAACAACAACAAAAAAACCCAGACATGGTGGCGTGCACCTGTATGTAGTCCCAGCTGCTAAGGAAGCTGAGGCGGGAGGCGGGAGGACCACTGGAGCCCAGGGTATCAAGGCTAAAGTAAATCATGATTGCACCAACACACTCCAGCCTGGGTGACAGAGCGAGACCCTGTCTCTAAAAAAAAAATATATATATATATATATATATAATTTTAAACATGAGATGGAGCAGATTCTTAGGAATTTTTTAGATGAAAAGATCCTACTAAGGATATAAACACCATAGCAACTTCCTCGTATCCAATGATTTTTTTCAATCATGTAACTCACTCCTTGAGTTTGCACAACTCCTTTATTGCAACAAAATGGACTTTAACTTGTCACTTATTTCCTATATCATTAAATACCTTCATTAATTTTCTCTTCAGAAAATACTTATTATGTATCTTTATTTTCAACACTCCACAATACTTTTTAAATAAACATTTTCAGTACGAACTATGGTAAGATTTCATCATTCTATAAGGCATATTATTTAAGAGGTATTCCTTCCTATGCAGTAAACTCAGTATCAGGTAAAAATTAACTGCTAATGTTCCTATCAACAATTCATCCATTCCTTTTTATGACACTTTTATCTTGTATAGAAAAAAATACACTTTTCCCAAACCTTGAGTTGAATTTTGTGTGTGCGTGACAATAATTAAAAGCCAGTCAAGTTGTAACTAGAAAATTATTTTGATACTTATCAGAAAAGTAAAAGCAGTGCCTTTCAATCCATCCCAGCAACAAATGATACCATGACATTACACATACAGATGCCTAAAAAGCATACATAAAAGGAAAATTCCTGAAATGCCTCCAAAATCCTATTATGCATATTAGACTTTATCATCAATACTTATATTCCTCAAAATGTACCTAATACAATCACATGCTCATTAAAAGAGTTGATACAGTTTTGATGGCAGGCTACAGTTCACTGCTGTCTTTCCATGATGAATCAGCAGAACCATCCAAAGCCACACACACCAAACCTATTAAGAAAAAAGCATTCATAATTCCCAGCTGTGTCCTCTACATTTTCAAAACAGTATTAATTTCACATGTATTTATCAATATTATATATTTAGTGGGAATTAACATTAAAATCAATATATTGTTCTTAAGTAATCCAGACTAATAAACCATGAGTCAAACAAATCTACTCTGCGAAAACCTCAAATCACTAAGTGTGATAAATTATTTTAATAACATAAAACTATAAATTTTCTCTATTTTTATATCCAAGACTAAATACCATTGACTATCTTTCAAAATGTTTATGTTCCAAAATCCTGTAGTTACACATAAACCCACAACAAAAGACATTACTTTAGAATGCTAGAAAAAATATTTTTTAAAATTATCAATTCTTAAAATTGGTTAAGTAATTAAAACCATTAAATCATAACACTGACCTAACAGGACAAGAAATTTCTTTTGGTAATCTTTATTAATATATGATCACCCTCAAGGGTTTCACTTGCTAGCCTTTTAAACAAATTTCTAAGGCAATTTTACAGTTCATTTAAAAGGTAATACCACACACTCCTACAACCTTAGCCACTTTACAAAACAAAGGAAAAATTTCTTCCAAATGTTACTATAATTAAGAGCTTCTCTATATTAATTCCTCTTACAGTCTCCCAGTGTGTCTTAGATTGCCAAGTACATCTTGATTGTGACATGCAGAATGGATTCTGCTTTAGAAATGGGTTAAATGGCATGCAAATTTCTGCAGAGATCCATAATCTCACAACCAAGAGGGGAGATGAACATTATAGGGCTGACTCTGACAACATGTACTTGGCAGGAGAAGGGGGTGGGGGGTTGGCAACTTCACAATCACAGATTTGGGGGAAGGAAAGAGGACAAGAGACTGAGGTACCCAGACCCTCATCCTGCCAACAGCACAAGTAGTTACTAGCTTCCATGTATAATAAGACACATTTTCAAAATGGAAAGGAGGTTATCAGAGAGATGGATTCAGATTATCAGTTACCATTAGACTACAGTGTCAGTTCATTCAATTTAATCTTCTTTAACCATTAAAAATTTTTAAAGACTATATTTCAAGGTAATAGTTCATTTCAAATTTAACAAATTACACATGCACCAATTTGTATGTATGTGTATGTTCTCTATGTATCATCTTAAAGCATTTTAAATATTTTTGATAAATAAAATGGAACAGCCATGTTGAAATTGTTTACATAAACTCAGTGACTTTAATGTACTATTGGCCAAGAAAAGGTAGCTCAAAGCTTTAACTTTATATGAGCTTGATAAAAGCCTTTCGGGGCATGTTTGAGAAATGTGCCCTACCATAAAAGTAACTATTTTAATATACAGCCAAGGTCAATTATTAATATATATTTTTTTGAGATGGAGTCTTGCTCTGTCGCCTAGGCTGGAGCAGTGGTGTGATCTCAGCTCACTGCAACCTCCATCTGCCAGGTTCAAGCAATTCTCCTGCCCAGCCTCCCGAGTAGCTGGGACTACAAGTGCCCACCCACCACACCTGGCTAATTTTTTGTATTTTTAGTAGAGATGGGGTTCCATCATGTTGGCCAGGCTAGTCTCAAGCTCCTGACCTCAAGTGATCTGCCTGTCTCAGCCTCCCAAAGTGCTGGGATTAGAGGCATGAGTCACCGCATGGCCAATACTTTACTTTATAAGCAAAGTTTGAACATCTAATTTAATATTTGATAAGGTTTTGGTTTGCCTATATATATACCGGGGTAAAGTATGAGACAAATTATTAAGCTTGACAAAATAAAAGGAGACTTTACCTGACCACTTTTCTATATTCTTCAGTGAATTCATCAAACAGCATTTTCAACAAAGCTTTGCATCCAGTACTTTGAAGTGAAATAGTGACCTAACGCCTCACGTCACTTTGGTAAAAGCAGAACATAAATGAATTTTCAACTTCAGAGTTCATATTTATTAGAGTAGAGAACAGTGGAATGAATAAAGTTATCCTTGCTAGTATTAAAAGCCCTAACTGGAAGATAAAAGTCTCCAATTAGTTCATCCTATTTATTAACCAAAAGCTTCACAGAAAAACAACTAAAAAAGATGTTATGATTTTAAAAATGGGATATGTATTTGGATAATTTGCAACCTATAATCCTAAAAGAATTGCCAGAATGCAAAGATCTTTTTAATAATATTATTTCTGGTGAAATCAAACTCAAAATATAATACCTAGGACTCCTCCTTGTCCAAAGAAGAAATTAAACTAGATAATTTCTTTTCTGAAATAGTCTGCACATTATAATTCACAAGAAGTACACAAAATAGGGTAAATAAAAGTGTGTATACAGGAAAAGCTACATAATTCCAATTTTTGCTTCCCTAGTATGGTACTGTACATATACTACATCAACATAATAGAAATGGCACAGTCTCTGAGGACACGTTCCACATTTTATTTACATTTTAAGACTAACTTTAATCTCAAAATCACATATCCATACACCTATTTCCTTTTTGTTGACTTCACTTAAACTTAAATGTATGGTTAAACAAAGACTGTAAACAAATATTTACCATGTCTGTTACATGTAACGCACAAGAACAGCTTTTAACAGAAATTCATCAACTCCCCCCAACATTTTTTATTATAAATACAGGTATCAAAACAATCCTGAACATATTTTTGATACTACTAGTAGTCAGCACCCACACCGCTTCAAAAATTAACACATCTGTGACAATATTCGTTGTACCTGCTACTTTTTAAACAATTTCAACTGCAGCTCTCTTTCACTAAGCAAGATGGGTAAAGCATGCCGTTTCTGTTTTCTTTCTTGAGATTTTCACTTTTTAGAAACACACATGCTTCCACTGCCATCTGACACTTCTCCACACGCTTTCATCTTGTAAACCTGAATTCTACTTCGAGTACTCCAGGTTTATGTTCAAATGACAGTGCCTTAACAAGAGAAAAAAAATTGTGCTGCATTTTTCCTCCTGTTACCTGAAAACATAATGGGTGTACATGTATTAAATATATTCTTACAAATGTCCAGGTCATGTTTACCAGCTGGAATTCTTTTACTTAATGTGTGGGTATTTTTCATTGTGATATTTAATCAAGACATTAACATGAGTAGAAGGTTGTTGATTTAAGACAAGTTTGAGATCCACTAAAATTAATTGTTGTATGTTTGTCCTTCTGGTGGCTGTGGAAGCTTCATATTTTCTTTGGACATCATTAGACGTCTTAGCTCTTGAAGTACAACTTTAATGCTATATGAATTTTGCCATTTTGCTAACACTGGTATGCTCCGGGCATCCACCTGAAAGGGGAGGAAAGAGTACAGTTAACTAGCAAGTTTAAAGTACTATGGCACCAATTTGTTAAGTGTATTTTAATAAGAATGACTTTGAAAATTCATAGCTTGCCTCTATTTTCACAAAACATACACTATGAAATTACTAATACCATAATTAGTATATTTTATCATAATTAGTTTAATATTTTGGGAAAATATAAAGATATAAAACATATAGTGAACTTTGGTCATCAGAAATAAATGTTATATTAAATAACTACTTTGTAAATAAATTTACCAATTCCTTCTTAATGGAGTAAGGTCAAAAGGTTCCTCTCCATTTCCAATGCCACTACCCAAAATCTGGGGAATTACCTCACACTGAGATTTAGACGAAAGCTACTAAGCTGATCTCTTCTTTCAGATTTTTCTTTCCAATGTATTCTATGCACTATTCCTAATTATTCTTTTTTTTTTTTTTTTTTTTTTTTGAGAGAGAGTCTCACTCTGTCACCCAGGTTGGAGTACAGTGGCATGATCTCAGTTCACTGCCACTTCCGCCTCCCAGGTTCAAGCAATTCTCCTGCCTCAGCCTCCCAAGTAGCTGGGATTACAGGTACCCGCCACCACACCTGGCTAATTTTTCTATTTTTCATAGAGACGGGGTTTCGCCATGTTGCCCAGACTGGTCTCGAACTCCTGAGCTCAAGTGATCCACCTGCCTCAGACTCCCAAAGTGTTGGGATTACAAGCATGAGCCACCGCACCCGACCCAAATTAATCTTCTGTGAAAGAGTAACAGAATGGGAATGGAGCTCCTTGCAAGCCCATTCTCAGTTAACTGTCAGCATTTGACCTGTCCTGCAGTTCCCCGGAAAACTCCACTCACAGAGCTTTCCTTTATCTGACCTCAGAGCTCACCTATCTTCAATCACCTCCTACCTTGGGCATTTGTCAAAAAAAGTTGAGTCAAACAGGAAGGTGGGCTAGATACGGTGGCTCACGCCTGTAATCCCAACATTTTGGGAGGCCAAGGCAGGTGGATCACAAGGTCAGGAGTTTGAGACCAGGGTGGCCAACATAGATAGTGAAACCCCGCCTCTACTAAAAATACAAAAATTAGCCGGGTGTGGTGGCACATGCCTGTACTCCCAGCTCCTTGGGAGGCTGAGGCAGGAGAATCACTTGAACCTGGGAGGTGGAGGCTTCAGTGAGCCAAGACTGCGCCACTGCACTCCAGCCTGGGCGACAGAGTGAGACTCTGTCTAAAAAAAAAAAAAAACACCAGAAGGTAACCAAAATACTTAAGCAGACAAGCTGGGAAATGAGGTGTCTATACAGGTGTTGAAAAGCCCCAAAACAGGCCTGGGAATCTAGAAGACCACACACATGTGTTGGGCTATGCACCGGCTTATGAAAGAGCTGAGAAGGCCATAAGCTGTCATCTACAGCTGACCTCAAGCAACATATAAGACTATATACAGGCTGGGTGCAGTGGCTCACGCCTGTAATCCTAGCACTTTGGGAGGCCGAGGTGGCGGACTGCCTGAGTTCAGGAGTTCGAAAACAGCCTGGGCAACACGGTGAAACCCTGTCTCTACCAAAATACAAAAAATTAGCTAGGGGTGGCGGTGTGCGCCTGTAGTCCTACCTACTCAAGAGGCTGAGGTGGGATAATTGCTTGCACCTGGGAGGTGGACATTGCAGTGAGCTGAGATCGTGCCACTGCACTCCACCCTAGGCGACAGAGCAAGACTCCATCTCCAAAAAAAAAAAAAGAAGATTATATACAAGTAGGACCTAGCCCAGAAACAGAAGATAGATTCAGTATTTTAAAAATCAGAGTAATATATCATATTAACAGAACAGAGAACAAAAACCATGATCATCTCAATGGATGCAAAAAGCATTTGACAAAATCCAACAACCTTTCATGATATAAATACTCAATAAATTAGGAATAGAAGGAAACTACCCCTCAACCTAACAGGAATCTACAAAAAACTTAGAGCTAGCATCATATTTAATAAAGGCCAAATGTTTTCCTCCTAAGATGAGGAATAAGACAAGGATGTCCATTCTCATCACTTCTTCTTATATATTCTTTCTCTTTTTTTGAGACAGGGTCTCACTCGTTGCCCAGGCTAGAGTGCAGTGGCACAATTGTGGCTTACTGCAGCCTCGACCTCCCTGGGCTCAGGTGATCCTCCCACCTCAGCCTCCCAAGTTGCTGGGACTACACGCATGCACCACCACAGGCCCAGCTACTTTGGCTCACTGCAACCCACGCCTCCCCAGTTCAAGTGATTCTCCTGCCTCAGCCTCCCAAGTATCTAGGAAGACAGGTGCCCACCACCACACCCGGCTGATTTTTTGTATTTTTAGTAGAGACAGGGTTTCACTATGTTGGCCAGGCTGGTCTCGAACTCCCGACCTCGTGATCCACCCGCCTCGGCCTCCCAAATGCTGGGATTATAGGCATGAGCCACTGTGCCTGGCCAATTTTTGTATTTTTTTATAGAGACAGGGTTTCGTCATCTTGGCCAGGCTGGTCTTGAACTCCTGGGCTCAAGGGATCTGCACGCCCCGGCCTCACAAAGTGCTGGGATTACAGGCATGAGCCACCACCACCTGGCCCCGTTCTCATCACTTCAACATTGTACTGGAGAGTTTCTAGCCAGGACAATTAAGAAAGAAAGTGAAATAAAAGGCACCCTGATTAGAAAGAGAAGAAGTAAAACTACCTCTATTTGCAGAAGAAATGAAAGAAATTATCTGGTATATAGACAATTCTAAGGAATCCACTAAAGAAATTATTAGAGCTAATAAACAAGTTCATCAAGGCAACAAGATTCAGGTTCCATATACAAAAATTAGTTTTTATTTACACTTGCAACAATCTGAAATAAAAATAAAATACCTAAATATAAATTTAACAAAAGTGCAAAACTTGTGCACTGAAAACTGTAAAATAGCTCCCCTCCCTCCTTCCTACCACCCTCATACCTCCCCCTTTCCCTCCCTCCCCAGAAAAAAGAGAAAAAAAGAATTAAATAGAAATAATTTAAAGGTCGGGTGCGGTGGCTCATGCCTGTAATCCCAGCACTTTGGGAAGGCGAGGCAGGCAGATCACCTGAGGTTGGGAGTTTGAGACCAGCCTGGCCAACATGGCAAAACCCCCGTCTCTACTAAAAATACAAAAATTAGCCGGTACATGCCTGTGATCCCAGCTACTTGGGAGGCCTGAGGCACAGGAATTGCTTGAGCCCACGAGGCAGAGCTTGCAGTGAGCCAAGATCGTGCCACTGCACTCCAGCCTGGGCAACAGAGCTAGACTCCATCTCAAAAAAATAAATAAATGAAAATAATTTTTAAAAACTGTAAAATATAGTTGATAGAAATTAAAGAGCTAAATAAATATACATGGGTCAGAAGACTTATTACTGTGAAGATGACAATATTCATCAAGTTAATTTAGAGATTCAATACAACTCCTATTAAAATTTCAACTGCTTTTTTCTTGCTTGCAGAAATAAAGGCTTATCTTAAAATTCATATGCAAATGCAAGAAACCCAGAGTAGCCAAAACACTATTAAAAAAAGAAGAACAAAGTTATGATTTCAAAACTTACTACAGGCCAGGCGTGGTGGCTCACTCCTGTAACCCCAGCACTTTGGGAGGCCAAGGCAGGAATATCAGCTTGAGGCTGGGAGTTCAAGACCAGCCTGGCCAACATGGTGAAACCCTGTCTCTACTGAAAACACAAAAAATTAGCCAGGCGTGGTGGCGCATGCTTGTGATCCCAGCTATTTGGGAGGCTGAGGCATGAGAAGTGCTTAAATCCAGGAGGCGGAGGTTCCAGTGAGCCAAGATCACGCCACCGTAATCCAGCCTGGCTGGCACAGCAAGACTCTGTCTCAAAAACAAAAAAACTACAAAGCTACAGCAGTCCAGAAAGGCAGGCCAGGTGCAGGGGCTCACACCTGTAATCCCGACACTTTGGGAGAGATAGGCGGGTGGATCTCTTGAGCCCAGAAGTTCGAGACCAGCCTGGGCAACATGGCGAAACCCCATCTCTAGTAAAAATACAAAAACTAGCTGGGTGTGGTGGTGCACACCTGTATTCCCAGCTACTCAAGAGGCTGAGGTGGGAGGATCGCTTGAGCCCAGGGAGATCAAGGCTGCAGTGAGCCATGATCACCCCATTGCACTTCAGCCTAGATGAGAGTGAGACTCTGTCTCAAAAAAAAAAAAAAAAAAAAAAAAAGGTGGGGCGTGGTGGCTCATGCCTGTACTCCCAGCACTTTGGGAGGCTGAGGCAGGCAGATCATCTGAGGTCAGGAGTTCGTGACCAGCCTGGCCAACATAGTGAAACCCTGTCTCTATTGAAAACACGAAAATTTGCTGAGTGTGGCGGCAGGCGCCTGTAATCCCAGCTGCTCGGGAGGCTGAGGCAGGAGAATCACTTGAACCCAGGAGGCAGAGGTTACAATGAGCTGAGATTGCTCCACTGCACTCCAGCCTGGGTGACAAGCGTGAAACTCTGTCTCCAAAAAAAAAAAAAAAGAAGGGGTGCTCCCATAAGGATATACAGATCAATGGAATACAATTCAGAGTCCAGAAATAAGTCCTTATGTTTATGGTTAATTGATTATTGACAAGGATGCCAAAACAATTCAAGGGGAAAAGAAAAATCTTTTCAACAAATGGTACTGGGACAATTAGATATCCACATGCAAAAGAATAAAACTGAACTCTTAACTCATACCATTCACCAAAAAAATCTCAAAATGGATCACAGACCCAAATTAGGACTTAAAACTATAAAACCATTAGAAGAAAACATAGGAATAAATCTTTGTGATGTTGGATTTCACAATGGTCTCTCAGATATGACACCGAAAGCACATTTGACAAAAGAAAAAGTAGATAAATTATGACCGCATCAAAATTTAAAACTTATACTGCTAACAATGCCATCAAGAAAGTAAAAAGAAAAATCAATAGAATGGGAAAAAAATACTTACTAATCATATATCCAATCAGGGATTTTTGTATAGCACATAGAGAACTCTTACAACTAAATAATAAAGGCCAAACCACCCAATTAAAATGTGGGCTAAAGGCCGGGCATGGTGGCTCATGCCTGTAATCCCAGCACTTTGGGAGGCTGAGGCAGGCGGATCTCCTGAGCTCCAGAGTTCGAGACCGCTCTGGGCGACATGGTGAAACCTCATCTCTACTAAATACAAAAAATTAGTAGTAGCGCCTGTAGTCCCAGCTACTCGGAAGGCTGAGGCACAAGAATTGCTTGAGCCCGGAGGCAGAGGTTGCAGTGAGCCAAGACTGCACCACTGCACTCCAGCTTGGGCTACAGAGTAAGACTGTCCCAAAAAAAAAAAAAAAAAAGGGCAAACGCAGACTGTGATAGGCAGCTTTTAAAACAGCTCCCAAATATCCCCAACTCCTGATATTCATGCCCTATGTAATCTCTCCTCTTGAGTATGGGCTAGACCTATGACTTGTTTATTTTTGAGACATGGTCTCACTCTGTTACCCAGGCTGGAGTGCAGTGGCACAATCTTTGCTTACTGCAGCCTTGACCTCCTGGGCTCAAGCGATCCTTCCATCTCAGTCTCCTGAGTAGCTGGGACCACAGGCATGTGCCACCACGCCCAGCTAATTTTAGTTTTTTTTTTTAGAGACGGGGTTTCACCATGTTGCCCAGGCTTGTCTCGAGCTCCTGAGCTTAGCAATATGCCTGCCTCAGCTTCCCAAAGTGCTGGGATTACAGGCATGAGCCACTGCACCTTTCTTTTTTTTTTAAATGTTTTTGAGACAGAGTCTCACTCTGTCGCCCAGGCTGGAGTGCAGTGGCGAGATCTCAGCTCACTGCAAGCTCCGCCTCCTGAGTTCACACCATTCTCCTGCCTCAGCCTCCCGAGTAGCTGGGACTACAGGCACCCGTCACCACGCCTGGCTAATTTTTGGTATTTTTAGTAGAGATGGGGTTTCACCATGTTAGCCAGGATGGTCTCGATCTCCTGACCTTGTGACCCACCCGCCTCTGACTCCCAAAGTGCTGGGATTACAGGCATGAGCCACTGCGACCAGCCTTAATATTTTTTTTATTCATTGTTTTACATACAAAGAGTTGTACATAATTAATGTATACTACTGGATAAATTGGAGATAAGTATACATCCATAAAACCATCACCACAATCTATATCATAAACCTATCCCCTACTTCCAAAATTTTCTCCTGCCCTCTTATTATAATTTGTGTGTGTGTGTGTGTGTGTGTGTTTGTGTGACTCTGATTTTTAAAAAGTCTGGCTTCCATCTTGCTCTCTCTTGCTTGCCTTCACTGGCCTCACAGACAGACATCACCTGCCTTGTGGTGAACTACCCTATGGAGAAGCCTATGTGGCAAGGAACTGAGGGTGGTCTCTGGGTAATAGCCTGAGAAAAACTGAGGCCCTCAGTCCAGAAACCCACAAGGAACAAAATCATGCCTACAACCATATGAGTGGGCTTGGAATTGGATCCTTTCTTAGTTAAGCATTCAGATGAGATGGTAGCACAGGCTGACATCTGAATTGCAGCCTATGTGAAATCCCAAACCACGGGACCTACTGAAAACCGCACCCACATTCCTGATGCACAGAAACCGAGAGAATGTTTGCTGTTTTAAACTACTTTTAAAAAATGGGCAAAGAATCTGAATATATATTTCTCCAAAGACATACAAGCACATATAAGGTCCTTAACATCATCAGCGATCAAGAATTGTAAATCAAAACCACAATGAAATACCACCTCACACCCAACAGGATGGCTCGACTCAGACATAGTAATAAAGTCCTTGATAAGTAAGGACTTGCTTCTGCCATTTTGTTATTTATTTTCTGGTTGTTCTGTGGTCTTCCTTCCCTCTTTCCTCGTTGTTTTCCTTTTTTTGAAAGTGATTGTTCATGTTGTTATGTTTTAATTTTTTGCTTTTTATTTCTGTGTTTGTGTTGTAGATTTTTTACTTGAGGTTAGCAACGATGTGGAGAAGCTGGGAACCTGCATACACTAGTGGTAGCAATGTAAGATGGCCCATTCACTTTAGAAAACCTTTCTTGACAGTTCCTCAAAAACTAAAACATAGATACTATATGACCCAACAATTCCACTCCTAAATATATATCTAAAAGAAATGAAAATATTTGCCCACTTGAAAACTTATACACAAATTATCATAGCAACAGTATTCATAATAGCCAAAAGTAGAAAAATAGAAATATCTACCAGGTGATAAATGGATACATAAAATGGGATCTCCATACAATGGAATATTATTCAACAATAAAAAGGAATAAAGTACCAATACACACTAAAAACATGGGTAAATCTTGAAAACATTACGTTAAGTCACCGAAGAACACATTATGATTCTATTTATATGAAACATCCAAAATGGGCAAATCTATAAAGACAGAAAGTGGATTAATGGTTGTTTAGGGTTGAGGGAGGTGGGATGGAAAATGACAACTGATGGGCACAGATTTGCTTTGGGAAGAACAAAAATGTTCCAAACCTGGGTCATGGCAGTGATTCCACAATGTTGTGAATACTAAAAATCCTTGAATTTTACACTTTAAATGGGCGAATTGTATGTATGGTATGTGAATTATATCACCATGGAAGTGTTTGAAAGTAGAAAAGAAAAATAATTTGAGTGATATTTATTTTAGAAACTAACACCAGGTGCAGTGGCTCACACTTGTAATCCCAGAACTTTGGGAGGCTGAGGTGGGTGGATCACCTGAGATTAGGAGTTAGAGATCAGCCTGGCCAACATAGTGAAACCCTGTTTCTACTAAAAATACAAAAAATTAGCTGGGCATGGTGGTGGGTGCCTGTAATCCCAGATACTAGGGAGGTTGAGGCAGGAGAATCGCTGGAACCCAGCAGGCAGAGGTTGCAGTGAGCTGAGATCGCACTATTGCACTCTACCCTGGGCAATAAGAGCGAAACTCCATCTCAAAAAAAAAAAAAGGAAAAGAAAAGAAACTAACTAAAAGAGTAAGAAAAATGTTACAGTGGTAAGGTACATTTAAAATGCTTCCTCTAACCCTTTCACTTTAAAGAGTGGCAACCTCATTAGCTTATTTTAAATAGACTCCATAATTGAACAGTTTATAAAAATAAGTAGAGAGAATACCAAGCTATTTCTAAAGCAGACACAAACATTTCCAGCTGTAAATGGTAGTTAAATAAACATCAGTGATTGCAAATCCTGTGAAATACCAACAGGGTGAAGAAAAAAAAAACACTGGAGGAAAAGAAAAACAAAAAAGATCAAGAGAGAAGACAGTAAAGAGCATGAGAAAATAAATATCATGTCAGAATAAAATCTGCATCTTATCAGTCTACAACATACAATGGACCTCCAAAATGTGAGATCTCACTGCATAAGACAATGAAATTTATACTTCAGAATGCTAACCAACCACAGGGAATAATTTTGCCTCGTCATATTAAATACACATAAACTAAAATTACTAAAGCGACACCCACCATCAATGCCTGTGAACTACAATTCATGAGATACTTAAATAGCCTCAAAATATATAAAACTATCCTGGCACAATCACCAGTGTGAAATTCTGTACCATTTGCTAGTTATAAAAGTAATAATCCAAACTCTTAGATGTAAATGGAAGAGAAAAACAGATGTCCAATATATTCACCCTACCCACAACCCTCTATACACACATCTACACTCCAATAATGATTAAAATCAGTATTTCTTTTTCTGTTTCCCAGTCCCCATTCCAGATTGACAGTAAGAAGGGTTGGTGGGAATACACATTCACAGGGTCCTGTTATACACCACTGGTGGGGCTGACATTGACCCAGCCCTGCGGAGAGCAGCTTGGCAATATTCAAGCTGAAGAAAGCCCCACGCCATGGCACACTTGTAGATGTATTCTGAGAATAGCGCTACTCAAGGTATGTCCATGGAAAGGGGCAGGCCACGAACTGAATTCTACTGGTCCTTGACAAGATAAACATTGCAATTGAGAGTAAGAATTTAGAAAGTTTTACAGCCATCTGATGGAGAACATTTTAATTTAAAAATTTTAAACTTGGCTAGACATAGTAGCTCACGCCTGTAATCCCACCCAGCACTTTGGGAGGCCGAGGCAGGCAGATCACCTGATGTCAGGAGTTCGAGACCAGCCTGGCCAACATGGTGAAACCCCATCTCTACTAAAAATACAAAAATTAGCCAGGAGTGGTGGCGGGCACCTGTAATCCCAGCTACTTGTGAGGCTGAGGCAGGAGAATCGCTTGAACCCAGGAGGCAGAGGTTGCAGTGAGCTGAGATTGTGCCACTGCACTCCAGCCCGAGCGACAAGAGCAAAACCCCGTCTCAAAAAAAAATAGGAAGGGGAAACAAGAGAAAGCCACACACAGAATTAACTCTATTTATAATGTAGTCTTTGTACCAATAAGAAAAAAATCTGGCCGGGCAGGGTGGCTCACACCTGCAATCTCAGCACTTTGGGAGGCCGAGGCAGGTGGATCATTTGAGGTCAGGAGTTTGAGACCAGCCTAACCAACATGGTGAAACCCCATCTCTATTAAAAATACAAAAAAATTAGCTGGGCGCGGTGGCACATGCCTGTGGTCCCAGCTACTTGGGAGGCTGAGGCAGGAGAATTGCTTAAACCCGGGAGACAGATGTTGCAGTAAGCCAAGATCACGTGACTGCACTACAGCCTGGGAGACAGAGTAAGACTCCGTCTCAAAATAAAAAGAAAAAAATCTGTTACAAATAAGACAAATGTTAACATTTAACAAAGCTAGGTGGAGGACACATAGATGCTGGTTCTATCATTCTCTAAAACTTTTTCTATTATATTAGTAACATTTCTTTTAAAATCAAAAAGATATATTTATAGTAAGTGCAACAAAAGAATAAGAGTGACTATAACAGACCAATAGAAGGGACATAATTCAAGTTGGAACATCAATAAAGAGTTCTATTAAAAAGTGGAATTTAGGCTGGGTGCGGTGGCTCACGCCTGTAATCCCAGCACTTTCGGAGGCCAACGTGGGTCAGGAGTCCAAGAACAGCCTAGCCAACATGGCAAACCTCCATCTGTATTAAATTAGCCAGGTGTTGTGGCACACACTTGTAGTCCCAGCTACTTCAGAGGCTAAGGCAGGAGAATCACTTAAACCCAGGAGATGGAGGTTGCAGTGAGCAAGACAGTGCCACTGCACTCCAACCTGAGTGACAGAGCAAGACTCTGTCTCAACAAAAAAGACAGGGGAATTTACAGTGAGAAATGAAGGACCCATAGGAGTTAGCCAGACTGTGGAGGAAGGAGGAAGAGCAGAAGTGCAAAGGTCTTGAGACCAAACGAAAGGCATGCAAGCCAGTGTGCACCTTGAGCATTTCCCCCCAGTGAGCCATGGCAAGAAGCAAGCATGCTGAGGCTGATGCCCCTAAAGGAATTTGAAGTGCAGAAATGACATGACACAATTTGTCTCTTAGGAGGATCCCTCTGGCTGCTAACTTTGGAAAGATTGGAAGGGATTTTAAAAAGCAGAATCAGAGATGTTGTTGCAAGAGTCCAGGAAATAAATGATGGCCAATATTCACTTGGTGGCAATGTAAACAGAAAAACAAGACCTAAATCGAGTTACAGTTGGAACATAAAACTGACAAGGCTTAATGATAAATGGATTGGGGGAAGGGAGGTAGAGAGGGAGGCAAAATATCAACTAATGGACCAAAAGCCCAAGAGATCAGATAAGCTTATTAGAGGTAGGTCTGAAATTTAATCTAAATTTCCTAGCTTCCATGACAATGTAGAACACACCATTAGTTACTTAATTTACAGAAACTATAATGTAAAAACAAACTAGTAGTGGAGAAAAACAGATACATCTAGTAGCAAAATCTAACCAAGATCTTCCTCATAAAGGCAATGCTGTGTGTCACACAGGACATTCCCTAAATAATATCCTTTCTGTGTACTCATATGCTTTATAATCCTGCTCCTATCAAATTTCTTAAAAATAGATAAGTGTGCATAATTTCTAGAATAACCACTGAAAGAACACAAACAGAATGAAAGAAGTTGAGAACAACCATTCCAAAAGTAGGCAAGAAACATGCAGAAAAATAGAAACCACCAACTAAGATGATCTATTTAAACCTGAACATGTCAGTAATTATGTATATTAAATGTAAATGGACTAAATGCTCCCAGTAAATCACAAAGACTGATCAACTGAGGGCTGTGAGGGCTAGAGAGACTCTCAGGTCCCAGCTCTGAGTTGGCACAGGAGTGGGTGGTGGGAGGGGTGTGGGAGGTGTTAATGGCCCAGCAGGTGCAGGGCTAAGGTTTCCAATGACCTTTCCCCACCTTCTTCCTTTCTCGGGGTCATGCTTTATTTGGCCTGGTGCCTCCCTGCTGGACGCAGCAGCCAATCTGGGGCCCTGCCTCAGACCTGCATATTAGGTTGGGGATGTGGGGCAGGGAGCTGGCTGTGAATCCAAGATTCAACTTGTTGCCAGAAGTACAGTTATATGAAGGGGAAATTGAGTAAATAAGTAAATGCATTAGGGAGCATGGGAGCCAGGTTTCTCAAACGGAAAGGAAGAATCACAGAACAAACCCTATAGTCTTAGAATAAAATTAGTGGGAGTTGTTAGTATAAACTCGTGATTTTTAACAGATGGTAAATAGATGGAAAGAGAGAAGAAGAGAAGAAAGGAGGATGAATTTGTATACATATGTGACACATTTGTAGTACAAATACACTGGTAGAGAGAGGAAATACAGGGATGGGATGAGAAATCAAGGATACTGAGGTCCTATTTCCTAAGATGGATGATACTAATTTTATGATGATGATATGTTATTTTGCTTCCTAAAATGTATTTTGTATGTGGTGTGCTCTCAACATGGCACCAAGAGAGCCTAGGCTTCAAAGACTTATCATGAACTTAACAATCTACTCATATTTTCTACTAACTTGTGTGGGTCAAGCAGGGCATGTCATTTTGTTTAAAGAGACAATAGGCTGGACACAGTGGCTCACGCCTGTAATCCCAGCACTTTGGGAGGCCAAGGTGGGCGGATCACTTGAGGTCAGGAGTTTGAGTCCAGCCTGGCCAACATGAGGAAACACCATCTCTACCAAAAAATACAAAAATTAGCTGGGCTTGGTGGCATGTGCCTTGTAGTCTCATGTACTTGGGAGGCTGAAGTGGGAGAATCACTTGAGGCCAGGGGAAGTTGGGGAGTACCACTGCACTACAGCCTAGGGGACAGAGTGAAACCCAAAAATAAACAGACAATGATGCTCAGCCATGACTATTTCAACACAGATATATCTGCTCCTCAAAAAAAAAACCCTTCATGAATATTCATCCTTTTCATGAATAGTCATCCTTTTAATCCCACCAAATGTACCTTAACCCTCAGAAAAGCAACATTCAAAGAGAAATAATGATCATCTTTTTTTTTTGACAGTTTCACTCTTTCGCCCAGGCTGGAGTGCAGTGGCACAATCTCTACAGGACTGAGCACCATGCCCCGCCCAATAATGGTCATCTTTTTACCAAATAAAGATCAACTGAAATATGACTACTAAGGCAATTAAAACCCTAAGAAAACTTTTGGCCAGGCACAGTGGCTCACATCTGTAATCCCAGCACTTTGGGAGGCCGAGGCAGGCAGATCACCTAAGGTCAGGAGTTCAAGACCAGCCTGGCCAAACACTGTGAAACCCCGTCTCTACAAAAATACAAAAATTAACTGGGCATGATGGTGGGTGCCTGTAATCCCAGCTACTCGGGAGGCTGAGGCAGGAGAATCGCTTGAACCCAGGAGGCGGAGGTTGCAGTGAGCCGAGATCACACTATTGTACTCCAGCCTGGGCGACAGAGTGAGACTCTGTTTCCAGAAAAAAAAAAAGAAAGAAAAAAAAAAGTTTTAACCACCACATACATCTATTCCAGGCAAGCACATTAGGTTTTTAAGGATGGCCTAATTTATATTAATAAAATAAAAACAACATAATGCAACCTTCTTTAGACTTCTGGCTTAACAAAAGTCCTCTTTTAAAAACTTTCTCCTAACTACATATTAATATCTTACACATATTATGCTGTGTGTATGTATAATTAACATATAACTCTATATATTATGTTATATAAAACCAAAATGACTATATTAACTTACCATCCCACTGGAATTATTTATTCCATTCATATTAATTTTTGTTACAAATCTAACTGACGGAGGAGCTTCTGGGTATTTAGGTCCACATTCTACTTTCAGGCTATATATTCTGTTTTCATAATTTGTCTGGAAGGCAAAAAACAAAAGGACAATCAAAATAACAATACGTAAAATATTAATGTCTGCTAAAAAAAGGAAAAGTACAATATGAATGTACTTGATAAGACAGTGTTTATGATTAATAATTTATTTTTCCACATTCAAATTTATTTCACCTATATGGTGAGAAAAAATGCAATAAGCATACTTAAAAATTGAGATGTTACAAAATTAATTCCATGAGATCTTACAAAATTAATTCTACAAAGTATTATCAATATGATCACAACTTGCTTTTGTGATAAAAATGATGCCTGTAACAAATTAGAAGGAAGAAGGAAAAAGGAAAAACCAAACCACTTAAATTTAGATTTTGCTAAAAAGTTTACATTGTAGAGGGAGGGGCTACTTGAGACTTGTGTCAAACATATATGAAGGTTTCTGTTTTACACAACAGTTCTGCTTATTCCTATTGTTCCAGAATTGACTATTAATAGTGCCTGTTTTCATTCTCAAAAGGGTCTTGTTGGATAACAAATTATATGATCATCCTACTTAATATGGCAATCAATAACTTCTAGCAAAAAAGAAAACCCCACATTATACCATTGTGCAGCAATAAAACATAATTATTTTATGTCTCCTGTTAGTTATACTTACGTTGCTACTTCATTAATTTTGAGGTTCATTAAATCCCATTATCTGAATTCAGAGATACAATAGCAAACTTCATGTTTACACATCATTTTCAAATAGATATCAAACAAAGCTTCTAGATTATCCAGGGCTTATTTGCATGCCTATAAATTAGCTCTTCTTTCTCCTATGGCTTTTGTTCACTTGGTTAATTTAGTGTACCATTAAAACAGCAAAGTAAAAAATAAATGAATCCTCACCTTGACTCAGGAGATTAAAAAGAAAAAAATTGTTTTAAAGAGAATTTATAATTATTGAAATTTTAATAAATTTTCTACATTATAATTAAAATAACATAAAAATATATACATAAATAAAAGAAAGTGAAAAATTTAATACCTGCTGGCTGCTGAATAAGACCAGAGAGGGAGGAAGCTAATCAACCATCTACAGATCTCACCTACTCAAACTGATCCCATCCCCATGAACAAGAGCTATCCAAATGGAGGTCAGATTTGCAGTATTAAACTACTCTAATGTAAAACCTATGCAACAATCTTATATGTATGTTATTAAATACTTCAATGCTTTTAAGAAAAAAGATATATAAAACTTATCTGAGATTAACAGCAAGCAAATATTAATAATATCCCCAGTACTTTCAATATATAAAAATGACTAAAATCAGACAGATCTCAAGATTATCTTGGCTGTGATTCTCCAATCTGGATGCATATCAGACTCCCCTATGATAGAGCAATTCTTTTTTTTTTTTTTTTTTTGAGATGGAGTCTCGCTGTCGCCCAGGTTGGAGTGCAGTAGAGCGATCTCGACTCACTGCAAGCTCCGCCTCCCGGGTTCATGCCATTCTCCTGCCTCAGCCTCCCAAGTAGCTGGGACTACAGGCACCCACCACCACGCCCAGCTAATTTTTGGTATTTTTAGTAGAGACGGGGTTTCACCGTGTTAGCCAGGATGGTCTCCATCTCCTGACCTCTTGATCCGCCCGCCTCGGCCTCCCAAAGTGCTGGGATTACCGGCGCGAGCCACCGCGCCCGGCCCTGATACAGCAATTCTATTCCTAGGCATTTACCCAAACGAAATGGAAACAAACATGTTCACAAAAAGACTTCTACAAAAATGTCCATAGCAGCTTTATTTGTAAAAGCAATAAAGTAGATTAAATCCAAATGTCCATAAAAAAATTGATAAACACACTGTGGTATATCCATATAGTAAAATACTATTCAACAATAAAAAGAAACACATTCCTATTACCTGAGATAACACAACTGAATTGCTCAGACTTCATGCTGAGTAAAGACGAGAACCGTAAGTGTATACACTACATGACCCTACTTATCAAAGCTCTACAACATGCAAATCTCTCAGGTGCAGGAAGCAGGGGTGGGTGTGGGACAGGGCACAGGGAGCTTTCTGGAATGACGGGAATGTTCTGTATTTCCGTAGGGGTAACAAGCTACATTTGTCAAACTCACAGCACATCTGTGCATTTCACTACATGTAAATTCTACCTCAATTCCTTTTAAGTTAAAAAACAAACAAATAAACAAAAAACCAAAGCCCTTTTCTGAAGGATTTTATGTTAAGAAAAAAATTTTAGGCTGGGCGCCGTGGCTCACACCTGTAACCCCAACACTTTGGGGGGCCGACGCAGATCACGAGTCAGAAGATCGAGACCACGGTGAAACCCCGTCTCTATTAAAAATACAAAAAATTAGCTGGGTGCGGTGGTGGGTGCCTGTAGTCCCAGCTATTCGGGAGGCTGAGGCAGGAGAACGGCATGAACCCAGGAGGCAGAGTTTGCAGTGAGCTGAGACTGCGCCACTGTACTCCAGCCTGGGTGACAAGAGTGAGACTCCATCTCAAAAAGAAAAAGAAAAAAAATTTAATCCCAAAGCTAGCCTATTAATCTAATCCAACGCTTACAGTAAATATCACACTAACTTCTGACACCTTTGATTTTATCCCCTCTAAATTTTAAATTAACAGGCTGGGCATGGTGGCTCATGCCTATAATCCCAGCACTTTGGGAGGCCAAAGGCAGGCATACTGCCTGAGGTCAGGAGTTCGAGACCAGACTGACCAACATGGTGAAACCCCGTCTCTACTAAAAAGACAAAAATTGGTAGCACACGCCTGTAATCCCAGCTAGTCGGGAGGCTGAGGCAGGAGAATCACCTGGACTCAGGAGGTGGCGGTTGCAGTGAGCTGACATCAAGCCACTGCACTCCAGCCTGGGTGGCAGAGCAAGACTGTCGCAAAAAAAAAATTAAATTAACAGCCAAGTTTTCCTGTTATTTAACAAAAAGCAAGAGCAAAAAAAAAAAAAAGAGGAGAAAAACAAACTAATATTTACTAAGTCAAGTACTCAGGTATTCTCCTACTATGTAATTATTATTTCACTTAATTCTCATACTGTTTCTATTTTAAAGATGGAGACAGTACCTTCATTTGCATATGAGAAAACTTGAAAAAGTACTAAACTTTAGTGACAAAAAATATTGCTTCAGAAAACTGAACACAGAAACATAGAAAAACAAAACTGCTAATCATATAAATCCAAATAAATACTAGAACATAAAAAATGAGGGATCTGGATGGATGCGGTGGCTCACGCCTGTAATCCTAACACTTTGGGAGGCCGAGCAAGCAGATCACCTGAGGTCGGGAGTTCGAGACCAGCCTGACCAACATGGAGAAACCCCATCTCTGCTAAAACTACAAAATCAGCCGGGCATGGTGGTGCATGCTTGTAATCCCAGCTACTCAGTAGCCTGAGGCAGGAGAATCGCTTGAACCTGGGAGGCAGAGGTTGCGGTAAGCCAAGATCCCGCCATTGCACTCCAGCCTGGGCAACAAGAGCGAAACTCCGTCTCAAAAAAAAAAAGAGGGACCTTTAGTCAATAAAGCATAAAAAATAAAAAACAACTGGCCAGGCACAGTGGTTCATGCCTATAATCCTAGCACTTTGGCAAGCCAAGGCATGAGGGCCATTTGAGCCCAGGAGTTTGAGACCCATCTTGTCAACATAGTGAGACCCCTGTCTCTACACACACACACACAAATTAGCCAGGTATGGTGGTGTGCCCCTATAGTCCCAGCTACTCAGAAGGCTGAGGTGGGAGGATTGCTTGAGCCCAGGGGGTTAAGGCTGTGAGCTGTGATCGGGCCACTACACTTAAACCTGGGTGACAGAGTGAGACTATGTCAAAATAAAATAAAACAAAAATAAAAAACAACCAACCATGTAACAATATGTTACAAGTCTTCTTCCTCTCAACCGGGCATGGTGGTTCACGCCTGTAATCCCAGCACTTTGGGAAGGCCGAGGTGGGCAGATCACCTGAAGTCAGGCTGAGACCAGCCTGACCAACATGGAGAAACCCCGTCTCTACTAAAAATACAAAATTAGGCCAGGTGCAGTGGCTCACACATGTAATCCCAGCACTCTGGGAGGCTGAGGCGGGCGGATCACAAGGTCAGGAGATCGAGACCATCCTGGCTAACACAGTGAAACCCTGTCTCTACTAAAAATACAAAAAATTAAAAGGGCATGGTGGCAGGTCCCTACAGTCCCAGCTACTCAGGAGGCTGAGGCAGGAGAATGGCGTGAACCCGGGAGGCAGATGCGGTGGCGAGCCGAGATTGCACCACTGCACTACAGCCTGAGCGAACTGAGCAAGACTCTGTCTCACAGAAAAAAAAAAAAAAAAAAAAAAAAAAAAAATATATATATATATACACACACACACACACACACACACACACACACACACACAAAATTAGCTGGGTGTGGTGGCATATGCCTGTAATCCCAGCTACTAGGGAGGCTGAGGCAGGAGAACCACTTGAACCTGGGAGGCAGAGGTTGCAGTGAGCCAAGATCACACCATTGCACTCCAGCCTGGGCAACAAGAACCAAACTCCGTCTCAAAAACAAACAAAAAAGTCTTCCTCTTCTTCCGGCCAGATGTAGGTACTCTACCCTGGAGACAAAATTGTTCTCAACATCGCACCTTCTAAGGAGAAAACAACTGTGGTAAGACACCAACTCCTGCCTGTTTTATGAAAAGGCAACTGAATATACCCGCTATAACCTCCTGCTTTCAAGAGAACTAAGAGAGGGTGATGCAGAGAAGATCATCAGGTGGTGAGCAGAGGCCAGCTCCAGAAGAAGTCTGTGCCTTTGCAGGGCCCATCCTCCTACCTCTGCCTGGCACTCAAAGGAAGTGAGCGGGTCTCTGATGAGGTTCAAGACACTATCCCAAAATACAGCACCTTGGCACTTAAGAAAACAGCAGAAGCAAGGTTACTCTTACCTTACCTTCACCCCCTTCTCCCCTGAAGCAGACCCTAAAATCTAGCTGACCTCCCCATGAAGTAGGTCATGAGAACCACTCCAAAGGGGTCTTGTCTTATGCCAAGAAAGGAATGAAATCCATAGACAAATCCATAGACAGATTTGTTCAGACATAATCTGAACAAACAGGCCCTGGTTAAGTTCCCCAGTTTATTACCTAGTGTGTTACCATCAGATCCAATCACGCTGTTGCATCACTGTCCACTCTTCATCAAATTTAGCATAAAAATACGCAGGTTTCCCTGTTTCTTTGGGTCTTCCTTTCTGAATGTTCCCATGTCATGTAAAACTTAAATAAATTTGTATACTTTTGTCTGCCTTTTATTATAAGTGCCTCAGCAGTTGAGCTTGAGACAGGTGAGGAAAAGCTATTACGACCTTTTCTCCCCTGCAGCTCCAAAACCACCAACCACAGAGAGTGGAGGACCGCTGTAGCATCTTGTCTGTGTGCCCTGTGCCCCTTGAGCGAAGAGAGAGTTGCGGAGAAGCAGCCCTCACCCCCACCCCAGTGGATGGAGTTTCCTGAGGTTCAGTGACACCAGGAATGGCAACTAGTTGGGGCATCCTGCAGGGGGCCCCAACTGGGTGAAAGACCAAGCAGGAGCCAGTCCACCACAGCTAGGAACTGTGCTGTGGGTCAGCCCACAAGACCACTGATGAACTCCAAAACATTCTTAAAGAATAAAGTCTGCTGCAGGCAGTGGCTGGAGAAAAACCAAATCTAAATAATTCCAAATTTATATTCTACCAAGTTCTGACTGTTAAATCTTCAAATCAGTGAGTCAGAATGTTCATCAATTATAACCAAATTTGGCACTTTTTTAAACCAAACAGACCATAGTAATAACGTTCACAGGCAGTAAAAATCAAGGTTTTCATTATGCATACCAAGTTATAAGGAACTCTATCCATCAATATTATATTTCCTTCCTCAAATGTCTTTAGGAAAAAATAGAGCAAGGTACACAGGGAGCCTATCAGTTTAGGAGTGTGCATGAATTTTGCAAAGGAACACCAGAAAACAACATAAAACATACTAATTCATTCTCTATAATTAATGTTGCTAATTACCTGATACATTTTTCTTTTGTAATAATCAGGAGGGGCGGGGTGCGGTGGCTCACACCTGTAATCCCAGCATTTTGGGAGGCCACGGCAGGTGGATCACTTGAGGCCAGGAGTTTGAGACCAGCCTGGTCGACATGGTGAAACCCCATCTCTACAAAAACTACAAATATTAGCCAGCAGTGGTGGTGCACACCACCTCAGGAGGCTGAGGTGGAAGGATCGCTTGAGCCCAGGAGGCTGAGACTGCGGTATGCTGAGATCACACCACTGCCTGGGTGACTGAACAAGATATTGTCTCAATCATCATCATCATCATCATCATCATCATCATCATCATCATCAGAAGGAACTCTAAACTCTACCCAAGAGCAAAACGGCTGAAATGCTCTCATCATAAGGTAGCAACCAGTATACAAAACCAAAGACTTGAAAAACCCTTCAAATGTGTGCTCTTTCCAACAAGCCAAAAACATTACAGACACACATTTCAAAGATTCACTGCAAGGAGTGCAGTGGATGGGACCATTAAGTAAGGAATGCAACTTAAAAAAAAAAAAAAAAAATCCCAAGCTAGATAAAAAGACTTTGAGTAAAAATAAAACTTCATAAACCCAAGAAAGACCTAAGACAAAGTACAATGGGCCAGTTGCCAACCATACTAGAAAAAAGTGTAAGAATCATAGACTTTTTATAGATGAAGAAACTGAAACCTACAGCATTTCTATGGCATGTGAAGTGTCAGAGGGCAAATAGCAACATGCACTCAATACAAAGCAATTTAGAAACCCTCAGGTTCACACCAGAGGTTAGTAACATGTTACGTCAAAATGACTGCTCTCCCCACATACCCCCTCCATTTCCTCACCTTTTGTCCTATCTATCTGGAATGTTCTCCATCCCCATCACCACCTTCTGAAATCCTACCAGTCAGTCCTTTAGCGCTCATTCCAAAGGCAATTTCCTCCACTGTTCAGCCTTCCTCAATTATTCCAGCTAGAAGAAACATATTCTAAAGTCCCGCAGTGAACTTGCTCTGTCATATTTAGAATCTGTCAATTTGTACTGATTTTTTCTCCTTTACTAAACTGCCAAATTTTGATGGCAATGACCGTATCAACCTTCCTCCCCGCAATCCTCTACGTAATCAAGCATTATATCCTGCACGTGGGAAGCATCAATAAATGTAAACAAAATAAATAAAAAGGAACTATTTTAGAAGTTATCATAATTGTTTAATATCAATAGTATAAAATTAAATGTTAATTCTAAAGTAACAATAAGTATTAATAGAAAAAATATAATTTATAACACTGACCCTTGGTGGCCCAATAATCATGCCTGTCCACCTTGTAAGTGTCATATCTTCATCATCTTCAAGGCCCCAGCTAACCGTACCATCGCCTACTCCTTTTTGTCCTTCTTCAAGTTCTTCCAACAAGCGAAAATTACGAGGAACTTTAACTCCTATACAAAAGAACGTCAGTGTAAATGTAAAAAGCTCGTAATTATAAAAGCTACACATATTTAAATTCAGCTTTTTCCAAATTAACTTTTATAAATTATTTCCCAAAAAGACAAAATTCCCTTTAAAAGGCATTCTGCTCCAGAAAATGCTGGATCTAATAACCCCTCAAAATGAAAACCCTAAAGAAAGCACTGTACCAAAGATTAACAGCAGTATACAACGCGTGTATAAATTCCTCATCCATTTTATACTGACATGTCAATCAATCATAAGGAAATCGTTAGAAAGTGAACGTTTTCCCTACTTGAGGTTTCTGTTACAGTCAAGGACTCTGCATCAAACAAACAGCCATGACCAGAAAGTTAATAAAAGCCAAAGTTCATTAATATATACTCTCTAATGATTTTTAAAGAGTAGAATTATGTTCCATCTTAGAAAGTGCACCAGAAGGTACTGTCTTTTAGAATCCTGAAGCAGTCCCACCCATGTGAGGGCATGTGAAAACAGAATCTGTCAGATCGCGAGTTCGTGACCAGCATGATCAACGTGGAGAAACCCCATCTCTACTTGAAATACAAAATTAGCCAGGCTGGTGGTGCATGCCTGTAATCCCAGCTACTTGGGAGGCTGAGGCAGGAGAATCGCTTGAACCCGGAAGGTGTAGGTTGCGGTGAGCCGAGATGACACCATTGCACTCCAGCCTGGGCAACAAGAGTGAAACTCCGTTTAAAAAAAAAAAAAGTGTGTTTACACAAGTAAAGTGTGTCTGCTTTGTAAGAGTTTATTCAGTTTAGGAAGGGGAGTCAAAATTTGTACTTGATTTCAATTTATTGAAATTGAAAGTATTCCTAACTTTTTTTGCTTTCGTGTATATGCAAAGGTAAATATTTATTAATCAAACCTTATAAATTTGAGGTTACTTTAGCCTGATTTCTCAGAACTTTTGTCTGTGTAGAAATGGGTTTACTAAATATTTTTAGACAATTTCTTAAGTATCTACTTTTATTTGCATACAGTAAGTTAGGAAAGACATTTAAAGTTCCTCATACACCTGCTGTGTTATTTTGTGTGAGTGAGACAGTCTCGCTCGTAGCCGAGGCAACCTCTACCTCCCAGGTTCAAGCTATTCTCCTGCCTCAGCTTCTCAAATAGCTGGGATTACAGGCGTGCGCCACCATGCCTGGCTAATTTTTGTATTTTCAGTAAAGATGGAGTTTCACCATGTTGGCCAGACTGGTCTGGAACATTTAATGTTCCAGAGGCGGAGGCTGCAGTGAGCCGAGATTGCACCACTGCACTCTAGCCTAGGCGACAGAGTGAGACTCTGTCTTAAAAAAAAAAAAAAAAGCCGGGCACAGTGGCTCACGTCAGTAATCCCAGCACTCTGGGAGGTCGAGGTGGGTGGATCACGAGGTCAGATCGAGACCGTCGTGGCTAACACGGTGAAACCCCGTCTCTACTAAAAATTCCAAAAATTAGCCAGGCGTGGTGACGGGTGCCTGTAGTCCCAGCTACTCCGGAGGCTGAGGCAAGAGAATGGCGTGAACCCGGGAGGCAGAGCTTGCAGTGAGCTGAGATCACACCACTGCACTCCACCCTGGGCGACAGAGCGAGACTCCATCTCACAAAAAAAAAAAAAGGAAAAAAAAAAGAGCAGCCTGGCCAACATGATGAAACCCTATCTCTACTAAAAATACAAAATTTAGCCAGGCATGGTGGTGCACACCTGTAATCCCAACCAGCAACATGTGAGGCTGAGGCAGGAGAATCGCTTGAACCCAGGAGGTGGAGGTTGAAGTGAGCCGAGATCAAGCCCCTGCCTGGGAGACAGAGCAAGACTGTCTCAAAAACAAAAAGAAAGCAAAACAGAGGGGACACTTTCCTAGATTTTAAGACTTCCTCATCAGCTAAAGAAATCATTAAGAAAATACGGAATTAGTGCAGAAATGAACAGACTAATGAAAAAGAAAAGCCCCAAAGCAGACATATCATATATGAAAATGTGCTTTTTAGTAGAGGCAACACTAAAAGTCAGTAAAGAGACTAGAGGCATGACAAGTAAATGCAACCTTGGTTATCAGGAAAAATATTATTGTCATTATTTTGCTTTAAAGAACAGTAGTGGTGAAATCTGAATAGGGCTGGTAGATAACAGTCCTTTCTCAACATAAATTTCCTGGTTTTAACAATTACATTGTAGGAAAATGTCCTAGTTGAAGTATGTAGGGGTGAAGAGACAGTATCTGTTAACTTACTCTTGAATGGTTCCCCGAAAAAACAAAATCGAATGTGGAGGGAGGGGGGAAGAGAGTACACACAAGAGCAAGCAAAAATATTAAACATTAATATTTGATGGATCTGCATGAAGGTATATGGGAATCCTTCGTACTACTTATGTAACTTTTCTGCAAATCTAAAGTTATTTAAAACAAACAAACAAACAAAAAAAAGTAGGAAAGTCTAGGCATGGTGGCTCACACTTGTAAACCCAGCACTCTGAGAGGCCAAGGTGGGTGGGCCAATCAACTGAGCCCAGGAGCTGGAAACCAGCCTGGGCAACATGGCAAGACCCCATCTCTAAAAAAATACAAAAATTAGCCAGGTGTGGTGGCTGGCACATGCCTGTGGTCCCAGCTATTCAGGAGGCGAGGATCACCTGAGCCCGGGGAGGTCAAGGCTGCAGTGATCTGTGATCACACCACTGCACTCCAGCCTGGGCCACAGAGTGAAACCCTGTCTCAAAAGAGAAAAAAAAAAAAAAGCAGGAAAAGTTAATGGTGTTGGAACATTTTACCAATATGAAAAAATAAAATTAGAACCCAATCTGATCTCATAATATATATAAAAATCAATTATAGGCAGATTAAATGAAAAGATAAGCCACAGACTGAAAAAAGATATGAATAACAAACAGCAGACAAGAATGTTATTCAAAATACAGAAAGAATTCCTCCTAGAAATCAACAAGGAAAAGAAAACCCTAGAGAACAATGAGAACATATTAGGAATAAGGTTTACAGAAAACAGTAATGACCAACAAACATAAAAATATTCTCAACCTCATCAGTAATCAGGGAAACGTAGCAGCTTATTCTAGCCACCAAACTGACAAATATTAAGTCTGATAATTCTTAATCTGGGCAAAGATGTAGATATTGGAAGTTCATTCACTGCTGCAGTTAGAATACACTGGTATAGAAGCTATAAACAAATGTAGTTTTTATACATATATACATATGTAGCAAAAAGTATAAAGGTGTTAGTGGAAAAGATATTTAAAAATCAGGGGTGGGGCGAAGCAGTGGCTCACGCCTGTAATCCCAACACTTTAGGAGGCCAAGGCAGGTGGATCACCTGAGGGCAGGAGTTTGAGACCAGCCTGGTCAACATGGTGAAACCCATCTCTACTAAAAATACAAACCTATCTCTACTAAAACTTCTCCTGAGGCAGGAGAATTGCATGAGCCCAGGAGGCAGAGGTTGCGGTGAGCTGAGATCACGCCACTGCACTTCAGCCTGGGTGACAGAGCAAGACTCTGTCTCAAAAAAAAAAAAAAATCAGGATTATTGGGCCAGGTGTGCTGGCTCATGCCTGTAATCGCAACACTTTGGGAGACTGAAATGGGCAAATCACTTGAGTTCGACACCAGCCTGGTCAACACGGTGAAACCCTGTCTCTACTAAAAATACAAAAAATTAGCTGGGAGGCTGGGCGTGGTAGCTCACACCTGTAATCCCAGCACTTTGAGAGGCTGAGGCAGGTGGATCATTTGAGGTCAGGAGTTTGAGACCAGCCTGGCCAACGTGGTGAAACCCCATCTCTACTAAAAATACAAAAGAATTAGCCAGGCATGGTGGCGTGCGTCTGTAGTCCCAGCTACCTGGGAGGCTGAGGTAGGAGAATCAGTTGAACACGGGAGGCGGAGGTTGCAGTAAGCCAAGACTGCGCCACTGCACTCCAGCCTGGGAGACAGAGCGAGACTGCATCTCAAAAATAAAATAAAATAAAATAATAATAATAATAATAATAATTAGCTGGGCATGGTGGTATGCACCTGTAGTTCCAGATAATCAGAAGGCTAAGGCGGGAGGATCACTTGAACAGGGAGCAGAGGTTGTAGTAAGCCAAGATCACGCCACTACACTCCATTTTGGGTGACAGAGTCTGACTCTCTCTCAAAATAAATAAATAAATACAAATAATAAAAAATCAGGATATTGATGATCTCTGGGCAAAGAGAAAGTGGCCTAGGACTTAGAAGGGAAAATAGGACTTGAAATGTACTAGAAATGTTCTATTTCCAAAAAACAATCTGAAGCAAGAATTTATTAGAATGTGAACAGCCAGGGTGGGTACATGTACATTCACATATTTTTCTGGTGTTTGAAATATTTAAAAAGAAAAGGGAGGATTGGGCGGGTGGAGCCAAAAAAAAAAAAAGGCATGGGGAGGACATTACAAAAGAGAGACAGAATGCTGGGCAATGTTTGGGGACTGCAACTGAGTATGAGAGCAAAGAGTCAGAAATGGCCTGGAAGGGCACCCTTAGCAATTCAGCCTTTATCTGCAGTAATGAGGATTCAGGGAGGACATAAACTTCACTTTGCTGCAACGTGGGAATGGATTGGGAGGTAAGAGGAGGAGAAAAGTATCAGCTATTATAAAAGACCAAGAAAGAGGATGATCAGGGAAGAAGTGCTAAGCACTCAGTTGACTGAGAAAGTTGTGGTTCATTTTACTGTTGTAATTATTTGGTTTTATTTATTTATTTCCATTTAAACAGCACCAAATGTCTATTGTGAGCCAAGAATTGTGGCTAGGCCCCTGATCTTGCTGTGATAGTCGAAGTCCTGCTCTTGTGGAGCTTAATTTTCAGCAGGGCATCAAGACACAGAAATCACGATTAGAGTAGGAGAAGCGAGAAAAAGGAGGTAACAGCATAAAGTGAGAGTTTTGCTCTACTAAGAACCTAGCTAGATGACTGAGCAAAGTGTTTTCTTTTTATACTTTGCATACTTCGACTAAACCATATCAGTGATGTATATACAACTTTTTGTCTACCCCAATATATCTCAATATATCTCAATGACCAACACACAAGAGTCTAGCACAGGAAGGCAACCCACTGCCCTGGGTAGAAGAGACAAAAGAAAGAAGAAATCCTATCGCTTTGCTTCCGTCCCCCACCTCTATCCCTAGTCAGAATCCCTGCTGAAACACATTATTTCTAAAGCCTTAGCCTTTCATATAAACTGATTCTAAAAGAAACAACCTAGCCCTCTGATGCCCAAAATGTCACTTCCTAAAACTTCATAACCCATATATGTATTTTTCTTTTTAGAGACGGAGTCTTGCTCTTGTCACCCAGGACAGAGTGCAATGGCACGATCTCGGCTCACTGCAACCTTTGCCTCCGGGGTTCAAGTGATCCTCCCGCCTCAGCCTCTGGAGTAGCTGGGATTACAGGTGCCTGCCACAATGCCTGGCTAATTTTTGTATTTTTAGTAGAGACGGGGTTTCGCCACGTTGGCCAGGCTGGTCTCAAACTCCTAACCTCGTGATCCACCTGCTTCGGCCTCCCAAAGTGTTGGGATTACAGGCATGAGCCACAACGCCTGGCCAACCCTTATATATATTATCTGTCATGAGTCAAGAATCTGGATACCACAAATACCCTGAGATTTGATCTATACATTCTATGCACACAATGAAACATCACATGTACCCCACAAAATATGTAAAATATTACATATCAACATCACTTGAAAAAATAGTTTTGAGTCGGCCAGGCAGTGGCTCATGCCTGTAATCCCAGCATTTGGGAGGCCAAGGCGCGCAGATCATGAGATCAGGAGTTCAACACCAGCCTAACCAAGATGGTGAAACCCCGTCTCTACTAAAGATACAAAAAATTAGCCGGGCGTGGTGGTACACGCCTGTAATCCAAGCTACTCGGGAGGCTGAGGCAAGAGAATCGCTTGAACCCGGGTGGCAGAGGTTGCAGTGAGCCAAGACCACGCCACTGCACTCCTTCCTCAGCAACAGACTGAGAGTCTGTCTCAAAAAGAAAAAAAACAAAAAATATATATATATACATACATACACACACTTTTTTTTTTTTGAGTCAAGAATCGTTATACTCTGTACCAAATTAGATGGCCACAAATTCTTTGCTTTTCCTCCCACTAATAGGTGAAGTCTGATTTTCCTCCTTTAATCTTCCTTCATTTCATTTGGAGCACTACTTAAGAACATCATACATGACCCTATCCTAAGATGTTTTTTTTAAAAAAAATTGGGTAAGTGTGGTGGCTCATGCCTGTAATCTTAACACTTTGGGACACCAAGGTGGGAGGATCGCTTGAGCCCAGGAGTTCAAGACAAGCCTAAGCAACATGGCAAAACCCCATCTCTACAAAAAATGCAAAAATTAGTCAGGCATGGTGGCACACATCTGTAGTCTGAGCTGCTCTGGAGGTTAACATAGGAGGATCACTTGAGCCTGGGAGGTAGAGGTTTCAGTGAGCCATGTTTGTTCACGCCACTGCACTCTAGCCTGGGTGACAGAGTGAGACTCGGTCTTGGAAAATAAAAAAAGAAATTAAAGGCAAAGGGAGAAAAGTAATAATTACAAGGCACACAACTTTCAATTTTTTTTTTTTTTTGAGATGGAGTCTCACCCTGTCACCCAGGCTACAGTGCAGTGGCATGATCTCAGCTCACTGCAACTGCTGCCTCATGAGTTTAAGTGATTCTCCTGCCTCAGCCTCCTGAGTAGCTGGGATTACAGGCACCCACCACAATGCCCGGCTAATTTCCGGATTTTTAGTAGAGATGGGATTTCACTATGTTTCCAGGATGGTCTCAAACTCCTGACCTCAAGTGATCTACCCGCTTTGGCTTCCCAAAGTGCGGGGATTACAGGCTTGAGCCACTGTGCCAGGAACAAGCTAATTTTTTAAACTATTTTTTAAAACTCTGTATCAGCTGGGCACAGTGGCTCACGCCTATAATCTCACACTTTGGGAGGCCAAGGGGGTGGACCACTTGAGGTCAGGAGCTCAAGAGGAGCCTAGCCAACACAGTAAAAGCCCCTTTCTACTAAAAATACAAAAATTAGCTGGTCATGGTGGCACATGCCTGTATGCCCAACTATTCGGGAGGCTGAGGCAGGAGAATTGCTTGAACCCCAGAGGCGGAGGTTGCAGTGAGCTGAGATAGTGGCACTGCACTCCAGCCTGGGTGACAGAGCAAGAACCTGTCTCACAAAACAAAAACCCCGCCAGGCGCGGTGGCTCACGCCTGTAATCCCAGCACTTTGGGAGGCCGAGGCGAGCAGATCACCTGAGGTTGGGAGTTCGAGACCAGCCTGACCAATATGGAGTAACCCCATCTCTACTAAAAATACAAAAAATTAGCCGGGTGTGGTGGTGCATGCCTGTAGTCCCAGCTATTTGGGAGGATGAGGCAGGAGAATCACTTGAACCTGGGAGGCGGAGACTGCAGTGAGCCGAGATTGAGCCATTGCACTCCAGCCTGAGCAACAAGAGCGAAACTCTGTCTCAAAAAAAAAAAAAAAAAAATCTGTATCAATAGCTAGTTCCACTAATCAAGTAGTAAATGTATGTATATGCATGAACTTTCTGTCTCAATAGATACACAATATATGATACACAACTATAAAAGAAGAAAATAAGAAAAATATGCAAACTATAAGAACTACAAAGTTGCCGATTTCTGAGCACTGGGTAAAAAAATAATGTTATTACTACACATCCATCAAAAAATAAAAATTAAAAACAACCTAACACAATGTTGGTAGAACTGTGAAAAAATTTATTTTTCATCATTAGTGACACTGGAAATCTTGCTGATGAGGTAATTTGATAAAATATAACAAGAATTTTTGGCTAGGTGTGGTGGCTCACACCTGTAATCCCAGAATTTTGGGAGGCTGAGTTGGGCGGATCACCTGAGGTCAGGAGTTTGAGACCAGCCTGGTCAACGTGGTGAAACTCCATCTCTACTAAAAATACAAAAATTTAGCCGGGCATAGTAGCATATACCTGTAATCCCAGCTCCTGCAGAGGTTGAGGCAGGAGAATCACTTGAACCTGGGAGGTGGACGTTGTAGTGAGCCAAGATCACGCCACTGCACTCCAGCCTGGGAGACAGAATGAGACCCAGTCTCAAAGAAAAACAAACAAACATACACATACACACACATATATGTACACACACACACACACACACATAAAAAACAAGAATTTTTAAATATGTAGCATGATTTGACTTAAATGCTACTTTGTGAAATTTCCCCTCAGGACAAAACACCAGGGCGCAGAATGCCTGCAGAGTGCTGTGAGCCATTCTCCACCCTCCAGACCCAGGCGCACCCCTCCTCCCCCTCGAAGCTGCGCAGGCCTTCCTACCTGTTTTATCAATAGAATAGGGAAGCAGTGGCAGGGCATGGTGGCTCATGCCTGTAATCCCAGCACTTTGGGAGGCCAAGGTGGGCAGAACACCTGAGGTTAGGAGTTTGTGACCAGCCTGTCCAACATGGTGAAACCCCATCTCTACTAAAAATACAAAAAAAAAAAAAAATTAGCTGGGTATGGTGGTGCACACCTGTAGTCCAGCTACTTTGGAGGCTGAGGCACGAGAATCGCTTGAACCCGGGAGGCAGAAGTAGCAGTGAGCCGAGACTGTGCCACTGCACTACATCCTGGGCGACAGAGTGAGACTCTGCCTCCAAAAAAAGAATAAACAGGGAAGCAGCAATGCTAGGCCAGTTTTGGCACCTGCTTGTAAGAGGAATGCTAACTTCTGCTTTCGTTCTTTTGGAAGACAACTGTCATGTAAGAATTCTGAACACCCTGACACCACCAGGATGTGAGGAAGTCCTAACTGGTCACCTGCAGAGGCTGCAGGGAGGGGGAGCAAGGTGTCCCGGGCAATAAGCCTATCCCTTCACCAACTTGATGCAACCACATGAGTGACTCTAAGTGAAACCAGCAGAACCACCCAGTCAACTCCCATATTATGAGAAAAAAAATCAGTCATCGTTTGAAGCCACAAAATTTTGATATAATTTGTTACACAGCAATAGATAAATGAAGGGAGGGGGGTTGGAAAAGCAATCTGAACAAAAATGTTTATTTGGCAGTGCAAAAACTTAAAGAAGTCAATTGGTATACATTCAGGCAAACTATGTCACATAATTTAAAACATTATATAAACCCATTTAAACTACATGAATTATATTAATTGTGTATAAAAAAAAAAAGGAGTGGGGGAGACCTAATAGTAAGTAACACATATATTTTGATCATAATTATTAAAAAATTCTCATATATACATCAGCATGGATCCAAAGACAACCTACAATTGACATTTTAAATTTATTGGGGCTGTAGAATCTTTTTTTTTTTTTTTTTAGACGGAGTCTCGCTCTGTCGCCCAGGCTGGAGTGCAGTGGCCGGATCTCAGCTCACTGCAAGCTCCGCCTCCCGGGTTTACACCATTCTCCCGCCTCAGCCTCCCGAGTAGCTGGGACTACAGGCGCCCGCCACCTCGCCCGGCTAGTTTCTTATATTTTGTTTTTTTTGAGACGGGGTCTCGCTCTGTCACCCAGGCTGGAGTGCTGTGGCTGGATCTCACCTCACTGCAAGCTCCGCCTCCCGGGTTCATGCCATTCTCCTGCCTCAGCCTCCTGAGTAGCTGGGACTACAGGCGCCCGCCACTCGCCTGGCTAGTTTTTTGTATTTTTTAGTAGAGACGGAGTTTCACCGTGTTAGCCAGGATGGTCTCGATCTTCTGACCTCGTGATCCACCCGTCTCGGCCTCCCAAAGTGCTGGGATTACAGGCTTGAGCCACCGCGCCCGGCCAGGACTGTGAAATCTTTCAAAAAAGAAAACAGGGCGAGTGCGGTGGCTCACGTCTGTAATCCCAATACTTTGGAAAGCCGAGGCAGGGGGATCACGAGGTCAGGAGTTCCAGACCAGCCTAGCCAACATAGTAAAACCCCATCTCTACTAAAAATACAAAAAAAATTAGCCAGACATGGTGGCGGGAACCTGTAATTCCAGCTACTCGGGAGGCTGAGGCAGGAGAATCGCTTGAACTCAGGAGGTGGAGGTTGCAGTGAGCCAAGATGGCGCCACTGCACTCCAGCCCAGTGACAGTGCGAGACTCCATCTCCAAAAAAAAAAAAAAAAGAAAAAGAAAACAGAGGTCAAATATGAAGACAGAATAAAAACAGTGGTTACCAAGGTTGGGGCTGGAAAGGAAATAGGGAGCTGTAGATCAACGATGCAAAGTAGCAGGTATGTAGGATGAACAAGTCTGCAGATCTAATGTTCTGCAGAACAGCATGAGGACTTTCTTCTTTTTTTTTTTTGCAACAGGGTCTCCCTCTATTGCCCAGGCTAGAGCACAGTGGCTCAATCAAAGCTCACTGCAGCTTCCTCCACCTGGACTCAAGCAATCCTCCCACCTTAGCCTCCCAAGTAGCTGGGACTATAGGCGCATGCCAACATGCAAGGTAATTTTTGTATTTTTTGTAGATAGGGAGTTTTGCCATGTTGCCCAGGCTGGTCTCGAACTCCTGGGCTCAAATGATCGGCCCGCCTCAGCCTCCCAAAGTGCTAGGATTACAGATACGAGCCCGCACCCAGCCATGAGGATTTTTAATAAGAGTTTGCTATGGTCAGGATTTTTGCTCTTGCCACAGGAAGGAAAAACAGGTAACTGTAAGATGATGGATATGTTAATTTGATTCACTACAGTAACCATTTTACTATATGTCTCATAACATGATATATATACCTTAAACACACACAATAAACTTTATTTAAAAAAAAAAAAGAAATGAGCCAGGTGTGGTGGTTCATGCCTATAGTCCCAGCACTTTGGGAGGTAAAGGCAGGAAGATCACTCGAGTCCAGGAGCTCGAGACCAGTCTGGCCAATATGGTGAGACCCCATCTCTACTAAAAATACAAAAATTAGCCAGCGTGGTGGTGAAAGCCTATAATCCCAGTTACTCAGGTTGCAGAGGCAGGAGAATCGCTTGAATCCGGGAGGCAGAGGTTGCAACGAGCTGACATCGCACCACTGCACTCCAGCCTGGGCAACAGAGACACTGTCTCAGGAAAAAAAAAAAGAAACAGAAAAAAAAAATCAGAGTATTTTTGCCTTGTAAAGTTGTTAGAATATTTGAAGACACTAAGAAAAGTCAAGTCTTTTCAAGCAAATGAGTCCTTCATGTGAGAACTTTATTCTGCCTTGTGCTCTGGATGGTATGTCCCTGCTCCTTTCAAGGCATCCTCGGTGGAATTCCTTGCTGAGTGGGTCTGCCATCCTATCTGCTTTTAACATTCATCCAGCAGAGTAATGAGTGTGAATCATAAGCCCCATCACAGTTCTACACTCAGGAAAACTGTTCCAGAATCCTAACTGGGCCCATAACCCCACTGGCTGTTCCAAAAACATCAGTTACAACCCCACTCTCAAGAACACTATTTGTTGACATTAATAATGTCAATAATGTCAATAATACACAATCATTGACATCAAAGTATATGCTGGGGTGTGTGTCCATGTGTGTCTGTGTGTTCGTTTTGAGACAGGGACTCTGTCACCATGGCTAAAGTGCAGTGGTGCAATCATGGCTCACTACAGCCTCAAACTCCTAGGCCTTCCATGTCAGCCTCCGGAGTAGCTGGGACTGCAGGCATACACCGCCACACCCAGCTAATTTTTAAAATATTTTTAGTAGCGACAAGGTCTTGCTAGGTTGCCCAGGCTGGTCGCAAACTCCCAGGCTCAAGGGGTCCTCCTGCCTCAGCCTCCCAAAGTGCTGAGACTATAGGTGTGAGCCCCATGCCCAGCTACATTTTTTCTGAACTTTAAAATTGAAATACATCCATCATTCAGACACTGTGAATTTATACAAATAGATTTAATATTAAAAACTATATTTACATAATTCACCAAAAAACATCAGAAGGTAATATTCTTTTGCTGAAGTGAAAGTTTACCAGATAAACCAATTTTCAACTTTAGCCTCCAAAATATTTCAAAAAATTGTATGAGATTAAAAACATATTTCAATAGAACACATTTAAGTTTAAATTGATCACAACTGTTTAGTATTCAGTTAATAAATGAGAACACACTGTCAGTATGTTTGTAGAATCCAGTATTTGAAATCTATTACATATTCACCTCAATGTGGGCATCTTAACAGTTTTTTTAAATACTGTCTTTCATCAAATCTAAGATGGCATAACCAATTACATGACACCATAATTTTAAAAAATTTAAAAACTCTACCAATTAAACTATAACACATATATCCATTTTGGATATTTAAATGTTTTAGAATTGATGAAATACAGTAGATAAAAATGTAATTTATAAAAACAAAATTTACTCACACCTGTAATCCCAGCACTTTGGGAGGCCAAGGCGGGTGGATCACGAGGTCAGGAGACTGAGACCATCCTGGCTAACATGGTAAAACCCCGTCTCTACTAAAAATACAAAAAAATGTGCCGGGAGTGGTGGCATGCATCTCTACTCGGGAGGCTGAGGCAGAAGAATCACTTGAACTTGGGAGGTGGAGGTTGCAGTGAGCCAAGATCACATCACTGCACTCCAGCCTGGGTGACAGAGCGAGACTCCATCTCAAAAAAGAAAAAAAAAAAATTCAAGTCAAACTTTGTACATCTGAAGCATCTGTACTACACTTTCAAACACAAGTGGGAAAACCTCTGGATTAGAGGATTTCCAAAGTATTTCAATGCTGTGGTGTGGAGAATACATTACATACAGGAGAAATTAATCACACTACTGTTATTCTTTAGGTTGTAACCAAAACCACCCTGCCCCCAGCCACTGCCAAAAAATCACCACGTATATGGAGAGTTCATTTAGAATCTATTTGTTAGATATTAACTCAGCTAGATAAGGGGAAAATAAGCAGCTTCATGATTTTAGATTTAATGAATATATATGACTAAATTTTAGTAGTTTTACTTCAGAAAAGCAAACTAAAAATAAGACAGTGAAATATTACAATCTACAAAAAGGAAAGCCTGTTTTTTTTGGTGGGGGGAGGGGATTGTTTCTTTGTTTTGAGAGTCTTGCTCTGTCACCCAGGCTGGAGTGCAGTGGCGCCATCTCAGCTCACTGAAACCTCTGCCTCCTGGATTCAAGGGCTTCTCCTGGCTCAGCCTCCCAAGTAGGTGGGATTACAGGTGCCTGCCACCACACCTGGCTAATTTTTGTTTTTGTGTTTTTGGTTTTCTTTCATTTTTTGTTTTTTTTTTCGAGACAGAGTCTTGCTCTGTGGCCCAGGCTGGAGGACGATGGTGCAATCTCAGCTCACTGCGACCTCCACTTCCCAAGTTCAAGTGATTCTCCCGCCTCAGCCTGCCAAACAGCTGGGACTACAGGCATGTACCACCACTCCTGGCTAATTTTTGTATTTTTAGTAGAGACGGGGTTTCACCATTTTGGCCAGGCTGGTCTCAAACTCCTGACTTCAAATGATCCGCCCCACTCAGCTTCCCAAAGTGCTGGGATTTCAGGAGTGAGCCACCATGCCCAGCCAGTTTTTGTTTTTTGTTTTTGAGACAGGGTCTCACTCTGTTGCCCAGGCTGGAGTGCACGATCTCAGCTCACTGCAACCTCCACCTCCCAAGCTTAAGCAATTCTCCAACCTCAGCCCCGCAAGTAGCTGGGACCATAGGCGCATGCCACCACATCCAGCTAATTTTTGTATTTTTAGTAGAGACGGGGTTTCGTCATGTTGCCCAGGCTGGTCTCCTGGGCTCAAGTGATCCGCCCGCCTAGGCCTCCCAACATGCTGGGATTAGAAGCGTGAGCCACTGCGCCCAGCCTGAAAAGCTAGGTTTTACTTGAGCCATTTATTTTCTCATTATTAAATCCCTGACACAGAAAGAAACTGTACCACAGAAAATGATGACACAACAGGCACTCGATAAACACCTGGTGAATTTATGGCAAATGCTTGCTTTTAATCTTTCTCTCAATATATACAAACTGACAGCAGATGTTGCTGACACTGAACACAGAATCCTTTCCCCAGGACATTACTATCTAGTGGGGAAGACAACCATGTAAGCGAATACATTCAAATATAATGCAGTAAGTTATTGCAGAAGATTTCACCTGGATACACTACAGATATCCCAATGAGATAAGCCAATGAATGGAGTAGTTACTTCACATTCTCCAGTAAGGTAGCTAAGAATGTTTACTGCAGAACTATGAAGGGAGACTTCCCTTAGAATACACTAGAGAGTGGAAGAAAGTTAAATAAGCTAATATATTCTGGTTCCTCTCTCGTTTTAATTTCTAAGTAAAATTAGGACGGCATGCACTTTAAAAGACGTGAGGTCTTCTGACAGAGACTATTAAATGGGCATAACTGCTCACCTGTGAGTCCAGGAAGCTGTAGCTGGCTTCTAGTCAGAAAGTCATATTAAGCAAAATAAACAGATTCTCTCTCCATATCACTGTTTATGAGGTAAAAACTTGAGAAAACTAAAGACTTCTCAATAACATAAGTATTTCCTCTGAGGACATAACAATTTACATCAGTACTGTTTTGTAAAAAACAATCAATAATTTAGGTAGTAGCAGATGACACTGGCATGAAGAGCAGTACACCAAGCAATGCGTTGTCTGTACTTTTCGAGAACATTCCAATCCATAAATTGAAAAACCTCTGGCATAATTATACGACTTCCAAAGAATAAACTGTTTACAGTATGCGTGGTATCTGGCTATTGAACTTTTTTTAGTGAGATTAAACTTCACCTGGCAAGGTGAAGCTCAGACTCCTGCCCTTCTGTCATACAGTAATCATAACCAGAGCATCAACTAGAACTCACAGTATTTCATCAAGTTGTTTTTATTCATTTATGTTTTAGTTTCTGACCATATTCTGCATGAAACATGGTTCTCTGATGTTTGTGAGTTCATTTTAGAGACAGGGTCTTACTCTGTTGCCCAGGCTGGAGGGCAGTGGTACAAACACGTCTCACCGCAGCCTCGAACTCCTGGGCACAAGTGATCCTCCTGCCTTAGCCTCCTGAGGAGCTGGAACTACAGGCACACACCACTGTGCCCAGCTAACTTTTTTCTTTTTTTGTAGAGACAGGGTCTCAGTATGTTGCCCAGGCTGCTCTCGAACTCCTGACCTCAAGTGATCTGCCTACCTTGGCCTCCTACTGCATCCGGCCTGAAACATTATTGTTTTTAAAACAAATAACCAGTTAGGTGATGAGCTACATACAAGAAGCCAGAATCTGCATTTTAATGAAGTAGAAAAAAATAAATTGGTCTTCATCAAAATTTTAAACTTTTGGGTTTCAAAGGACAACATCAAGAAAGTGAAGACAATCTACAGAATGAAAGAAAATACTTGCAAACCATATATCTGATAAAGGACTTGTATCCAGAATATATAAAGGACTCCAATAACTCAACAATAAAAAGACAAACAGCCCAATTTAAAAATGGGTAAAGGGGTCCGGTGCAGTGGCTCACACCTATAAACTCAACACTTTGGGAGGCCAAGGTAGGCAGATCACTTGAGGTCAGGAGTTTGAGACAAGCCTGGCCAACATGGTGAAACTTCGTCTCTACTAAAAACTACAAAAAAATTAGTTGTATTGGTCTGAGCGCAGTGGCTCACACCTGTAATTCCAGCACTTTGGGAGGCTGAGGTGGACGGATCACTTGAGTTCAGGCTGAGACCATCCTGACCAACTTGGCAAAACCCAGTCTCTACTGAAAATACAAAAATTAGACAGGCATGGTAGTGCAGGCTTGTCATCCAAGTTACTTGGGAGGCTGAGGCAGGAGGATCACTTGAACTCAAGAGGCTGAGGTTGCAGTGGACTGAGATCGCACCACTGCACTCCAGCCTGGGCGATAGAGCGAGACTCCATCCCAAAAAAAAACAAAAAAAAAGAAGTCTCCCTTTGGAAAACAGCTTAGCAGTTCCTCAAACAGCTAAACATAGTTAACACATGACCCAGCAATTCCACTCCTAGGTATCTACTCAAACAAAAAAAAAACCTTGTACATAAATGTTTACAGCAGCCTTATTCCCAATAGCCAAATGGTGGAAAACACCACCAAAATGATGAATGAATAAACAAAATGTGGTGTATCCAATGCAGTGGAATATTCTTCACCCATAAAGACATGTAAATACTGATACATGCTATATAACATGGATGACCCTTAAAAACATTATGCTACGTGAAAGAAGCCAGTCACAAAAAAACACATAATATATAATTCTACACATATGAAAGTACAGAATGGGTAAATCTATTGAGACAGATTATAGTAGCCAGGGGCTGAGGTTTGGGGGTATAGGACAGTGACAGTTAAAGGGTACAAGGTTTCTTTCTGAGGTGATAAAAATATTCTAAAATGACCACAGTTGCACATATGTGTGAACATGCCAGAAATCAGTGAATTGTATACTTTAAATAGACAACTATATGGTATGTGAATTATATCTCAGTAAAGTTGTTTTCAAAAACAGCTCCCTGAAACCAAATTCAATATTCAGCTACAACTCCATCTACCAAAAGTTCAGCTTTCTTAGGAAGCATCCCTCAAAGGTGTGGTCAAATCCTAGAGGAAACTGGCCCTTTTCTATAAAACTTCAGATTTTAGTAACCACTTCATAAGCCCTAGAGAGAATAAGAAGCCCAGGTTACATAGCTGTTATCCAGTCTTCCCAGTCCCAAAACTCCTGGAACCAAGTTCTTCCTACCTGATAATATACAGTCTTATCTAGAGGCAGCCTACTTGGGGAAGAAGGAAGGAAGGAAGGAAGGGAGGAAGGGAGGGAGGGAGGAAGGGAGGAAGGGAGGAAGAGAGGAAGGGAGGAAGAGAAAGAAAAGAAAGAAAGAAAAGAAAGGAACAGTACTAAATGTTCTAAAGGGTCACTTTAGGAATAACAGATGCCATACTAAAATGTTTAGGACACTTCATCAGGCTGTAAATTCTACCTCTGATACACAGATAAGTTTCTATCAAACACTTACAACACTCCCAGTAACCTCCCTTTCCCTCCCCTCCCTTAGATAAACCTCAGATAGAAAATCCAGAGCTGGGCGCGGTGGCTCACGCCTGTAATCCCAACACTTTGGGAGGCAGAGGTGGGCGGATCACGAGGTCAGGAGATCGAGACCATCCTGGCTAACACGGTGAAACCCCATCTCTACTAAAAATACAAAACAATTAGCCGGGCCTGCTGGCGGGTGCCTGTAGTCCCAGCTACTCGGGACGCTGAGGCAGGAAAATGGCGTGAACCTGAGAGGCGGAGCTTGCAGTGAGCGGAGATGGCACCACTGCACTCCAGCCTGGGCGACAGAGCAAGACTCGTCTCAAAAAAAAAAAAAAAAAGAAAATCCAGATTTAGGCCAGGCACGGTGGCTCACGCCTATAATCCCAACACTTTGAGAGGCCAAGGCAGGCGGATCATTTGAGGTCAGGAGTTCAAGACCAGTCTGGTCAACATGGTGAAACCCTGTCTCTACTAAAATACAAAAAAAAATCAGCTAGGCGTGGTGGCGCACACTTGTAATCCCAGCTACTCAGGAGGCTGAGGCAGGAAAATTGCTTGAACCCTGGACAAGTTGCAGTGAGCCGAGATCATGCCACTGCACTCCAGCCTGGATGACAGAGTGAGACTCCATCTCAAAAAAAAAAAAAAAAAAAAATCACAGATTTATAACAACCACTGACTGGCCGGGCACGGTGGCTCACGCCTGTAATCCCAGCACTTTGGGAGGCCAAGGCAGGTGGATCATGAGGTTAGGAGATCGAGACCATCTCCTGGCTAACATGGTGAAACTCCACCTCCACTAAAAATACAAGAAGTTAGCCGGGCATGGTGGCACACGCCTGTAGTCCCAGCAACTCAGGAGGCTGAAGCTGGAGAATCGCTTGAACCCAGGAGGCAGAGGTTGCAGTGAGCTGAGATTGCACCACTGCATTCCAGCCCGGCAACAGAGCAAGACCCGTTCTAAAAAAAAAAAAAAAAAAAAAAAATCACTAAGGGAATAATTAATATATATGTATTTACCCTCAATACTAAATATTTGCTTACAAAAAAGATTGATGTGAATATTGACCAGCATTTAGCCACTCAAATTGCTTTTTCTAAATTTTTGTTACTTATTTCAATACAATCCTTCACACCTTAAAAGAACATAGAGTTTTAATAATCTATTAACGCCTTCAGACTCTATCAAGTATTTTGTCTTGATCCTTAATGGCATTTATCTGTAAAATAACATCTCTGGGTTTCCAGGAAATAAAAGCAACCAAGCCATACACAGGACACAGTCTGATACAGAAGCAGTATTTAAGATTTTTTTTTTTTTTTTGAGACAGAGTTTAGCTCTTGTTGCCCAGGCTGGTGTGCAATGGCACAATCTCAGCTCACCACAACCTCCGCCTTCCGGGTTCAAGCAATTCTCCCAAGTAGCTGGGATTACAGGCATGTGCCACTATGCCTGGCTAATTTTGTATTTTCAGTAGAGGCAGGGTTTCTCCATGTTGGTCAGGCTGGTCTTGAACTCCCAACCTCAGGTGATCTGCCTGCCCTGGCCTCCCAAAGGACTGGGATTACAGGTGTGAGCTACCGTACGCGGCCAAGAATCTTAAATCAAGACACCAGCTCTGGACTCAACATCTAGCTAAAAAATCCTGCAAAAGCCATTTCTTATCTGTATTTCTACTGCTCATCTATAAAATGAACTTGGTCTAGAGTCCAGGCAATCCATAACGTATGTTCTATTAATCTGTTTTTTCTATTTCTATTTAAGTACCTATACATGGCCACAAGGATTTAGCTCCTTCTAAGGTTTGAAACAGCTGCTGAGTTCCAGCTTACTGAAAATACCATCCGCTCTCACACAAATCAGCTAAGACTTTATAAACAAGAATAAAGCACTCCCAAATACAGTCCCAAACTCCCATCTTACATATGTCAAAGACATTTTATTTTACTTTACTTTATTTTATTTTATTTATTTTATTTTATTTATTTTTTTGAGACTGGAGTCTCGCTCTGTCACCCGGGCTGGAGAGCAGTGGCCGGATCTCAGCTCACTGCAAGCTCCGCCTCCCAGGTTTACGCCATTCTCCTGCCTCGGCCTCCCAAGTAGCTGGGACTACAGGCGCCCGCCACCTCACCCAGCTAGTTTTTTTGTATTTTTTAGTAGAGACGGTGTTTCACCGTGTTAGCCAGGATGGTCTCGATCTCCTGACCTCGTGATTCGCCCGTCTCGGCCTCCCAAAGTACTGGGATTACAGGCTTGTGCCACTGCACCCGGCCCTAAAGACATTGTAATCAGCTCTTTGAAAAAGAGCCCTTGAAAAGGTGAACTACTTTTGAAACAAACTTTCAAACATTGATTTTTTTGTTTTTTTGAGACAGGGTCTCACTCTGTCACCCAAGTTGCAGTACAGTGGCGCAATCTTGGCTCAATGCAACCTCTGCCTCCTGGGTTCAAGTGATTCTCCCACCTCAGCCTCCCAAGTAGCTGGAACTATAAGCAAGCACCATCATGCCTGGCTAATTTTTTTATTTTTAATAGAGATGGGGTATCACCATGTTGGCCAGGCTGGTCTCGAACTCCTGACCTCAAGTGATCCTCCTGCCTTGGCCTCCCAAAGTGCTGGAATTACAGGCGTAAGCTACTGAGCCCAGCCCGAACACTGAATGTTATTCTAGTTTGCATGCTGCATATCCACTTCTATCAAGTTTTATGTTAGGCTGGGAATGGTGGCTCACACCTGTAATCCCAGTACTTTGGGAAGCCGAGGCAGACGGATCACCTGATGTCAGGAGTCCAAGACCAGCCTGGCCAACATGGTGAAACCCTGTCTCTACTAAAAATACAAAAATTAGCTGAGCATGGTGGCGCATGCCTGTAGTCACAGCTACTTAGGAGGCTGAGGCAGGAGAATCACTTGAACCCAGGAGGTGGAGGCTGCAGTGAGCCAAGATCGCACCACTGCACTCCAGCCTGGCAATAGAGCAAGACTCTGTCTCAAAAAAAAAAAAAAAAAAAAGTATCTCTAAAGAAAAAGTAACAAAAAAACTGTATAAATATGGAGAAAGTCATAAGTATACGGCTACAGGTTGAAGGGTCTCCAATCAGACTCAGTCCAAATAAGACTACCCCAAGACATGTTATAACCAAACTGTCAAAGATAAAAGACAAAGAGAGAATCCTCAGGGCAGCAAGAGGAAAGAAGCAAATAACATACAAGGGACTTCCAATATACCTAGCAGCAGACTTCTCAACAGAAACCTTAGAGGCCAGGGGAGAGTGAGATGATACATTTAAAGTGCTCGCAGGGGCTGGGCTCACACCTGTAATCCCAGCACTCTGGGAGGCTGAGGCGGGCAGATCGCTTAAGCCCAAGAGTTCAAGACCAGTCTGGGCAATAGACCTTGTCTCTCTTTAAAAAAAAAAAAGTGACCAGGAAAAAAACTGTCCTTTAGACAAAGATGTCTGTCCCAGGACAAAGCTGTTCTTCAGAAACAAAGAATAAAGACTTTCTCAGGCAAACAAAAGCTGAAGGAGTTTATCACTACAAGACCTGCCTTACAAGAAATGCTATGGGAAGTTCTTCAAGCTGAAAGAAAAGGATACTAATGAGTAACACAAAAACATCTGAAAGTATAAAACTCACTGGGAAAAGTAAACACAAGGTCAACTTCAGAATACACTAACACTGTAATGGTGGAGTGTAAATTACTTGTATCTTTAGCAGGAAGGTTAAAAGACAAAACTATTCAAAGTAACTACAATAATTTGTAAAGGAATATGCAATATAAAAAGATGCAGGCTGGGTGCGGTAGTTCATGCCTGTAATCCCAGCACTTTGGGAGGCCAAGGCAGGTGGATTACCTGAGGTCAGGAGTTCGACAGCAGCCTAGCCAACATGGTGAAACCCTATCTCCACTAAAAATACAAAAATTAGCGGGGCGTGCTGGCAGCTGCCTATAATCCCAGCTAGTCAGGAGTCTGAGGCAGGAGAATCACATGAACCCAGGAGGCGAAGGTTGCAGTAAACCAAGATCAGACCACTGCACTCCAGCCTAGGTGACAAGAACGACACTGTCTCAAAAAAAAAAAAAAAAAGATCCAAACTGTGACACCAAATATTCAAAATGGGAGAGTAGGGTAAAAATATAAAGGATTTTTTAGGCAATCAAGGCTAAGTTGTTATTAGCTTAAAATAACCTTTTGTAACGGTAAGACGTTTTTTGTAAGCCTCATGGTAACCACAAAGCAAAAACCTATATGCCAGGTGTGGTGGCTCACCTCTGTAATCCCAGCACTTTGGGAGGCTGAGGCAGGTGGGTCATCTGAGGTCAGGAGTTCCGGACCAGCCTGGCCAACATGGTGAAACCCCGTCTCTACTAAAAATTAGCCAGACGTGGTGGTGCATGCCTGTAATGGCAGCTACTTAGGAGGCTGAGGCAGGAGAATTGCTTGAACCCAGGAGGCAGAGCTTGCAGCAAGCCGAGATCATGCCATTGCACTCCAGCCTGGGCAACAAAGTGAGACTCCATCTCAAAAAAAAAAAAACAAAACAAAAAAAACGAGTTCAAGACCAGCCTGGCCAAAATAGTGAAACCCCGTCTCTACTAAAAATACAAAAAATAAGCTGGGCATGGTGGCAGCTGCCTGTAAGCCCAACTACTAGGAAGGCTGAGACAGGAGAATTGCTTGAACCCGGGAGGAGGCAGAGGTTGCAGTGAGCTGATATCACGCCATTGCACTCCAGCCTCGGCAAGGGGAGTGAAACTCCATCTTACAAAAAAAAAAAAACTCTAATAGATAAAAAATAAAAAGCAAAGAACAGGCCAGCGGAGTGGATCATGCCTGAAACCCCAGTGCTCTGGAGCCCAAGGTGGGAGGAGCACTTGAGGCCAGGAGTTCAAAGCTGGCCTGGGCAATATACTAAGACTCTTCCTCTACAAAAAATTAATAAAAAAAAAAAAAATTAGCTGGGCATGGTGGCACATGCCTGCATTCCTAGCTACTCAGGAGGCTGAGGCAGGAGGATCGCTCCAGCCCAGGACTTCAAAACCAGCTTGCGCAACATGGCAAGACCCTGTATCTACAGGAAAAAAAAAATTAGCCAGGTTTGGTGGCACACACCTGTAGTCCTAGCTACTCCCAAGGCTAAGGCAAGAAGATTGCTTGAGCCCAGGAGTTGGAGGTTACAGTGAGCTATGATCATGTCAGAGCAACACACTGTCTTAAAAAAAAAAAAAAAGAAAAGGTGAGGAAAAAAACATACTACCAGAGAAAATCAACCACCAAATAAGACCGTAAGAGAGGAAGAAAGAGTGACTGAATGGTTAAAAAAAACAAGACCCAACTATATGCTGCAACAAGAGACTCACCTCACCTGTACGGACACATGTAGACTGAAGGTGAAGGAATGGAAAAAGATATGCCATGCAAATGGAAATCAAAAGAGAACAAGACCCTGTAATCCCAGCACTCTGAAAGGTCAAGGAGGGAGAATTGTTTGAGCCCAGGAGTTTGAAAGCATCCTGAGCAACATTTTGAGAACCCATCTCTACAAAAAATATAAAAAATTAGCAAGGCATAGTGGCATGCACCTATGGTCAGCTACACAGGAGGCTGAGGTAGGAAAATCACTGATCTCAATAGTTCAAGCCTGCAGTGAGCCATGTTCACACCACTGCACTCTAGCCTAGATAGGGAGACCCTGTCTCAAAAAAAAAAAAAAAAAGAGAGAGAGAAAGCCCAAGAATTGCTTCACTTATATCAGATAAAATCATTTTTGCTTTTGTTTTTAGACAAAGAGTCTCACTAACTCTGCCCCGGTTGGAGTACAGTCACAGCATCTTGGCTCACTGCAGCCTCCACCTCCTGAGTTCAAGCAATTATCCTGCCTTAGCCTACCAAGTGGAATTATAGGCGTATGCCACCATGCCTGGCTAATTTTATTTGTATTTATTTATTTTTTTTGAGATGGAGTCTAGCTCTCTCACCCAGGCTGGAGTGCAGTGGCGCAGTCTCAGCTCACTGCAACTTCTGCCTCCCAGGTCACGTGATTCTTCTGCCTCAGCCTCCTGAGTAGCTGGGATTACAGGTGGGCGCCACCATGCCCGGCTAATTTTTGTATTTTTAGTACAGATGGGGTTTCACCATGTTGGTCAGGCTGGTCTCGAACTCCTGACTTTGTGATCTGCCCGCCTCAGCCTCCCAAAGTGCTGGGATTACAAGCATGAGCCACCGTGCCCTGCTGGTTTTTTTATTTTTTTTTTTTTTTTGGAGACAGAGTCTCGCTCTGTTGCCCAGGCTGAAGTGCAGTGGCGCAATCAAGGCTCACGGCAATCTCCAACTCCCAGATTCAAGCAATTCTCCTGCCTCAGCCTCCTGAGCAGCTGGGACTACAGGGGCCCGACACCACGCCCAATTTTTGTTTGTTTTGTTTCGTTTCGTTTTGAGCAGGAGTCATGCTCTGTCACCCAGGCTGGAGTGCAGTGGCATGATCTTGGCTCACGGCAACCTCTGCCTCCCGGGTTCAAGCAATTCTCTGCCTCAGTCTCCCAAGTAGCTGGGGTCACAGGCACCCGCCACCACACCTGGCTAATTTTTGGACTTTTGGTAGAGATGGGGTTTCACCATTTTGCCAGGCTGGTCTTGAACTCTCAACCTTGTGATCCACCTGTCTCAGCCTCCCAAAGTGCTGGAATTATCGGTGTGAGCCACCGCTCCCAGTCCAATTTTTGTATTTTTAATAGAGATGGGATTTCGCCATGTTGGCCAGGTTGATCTTGAACTCCTGATCTCAAGTTATCCACCCGCCTCAGCCTCCCAAAGTGCTGGCATTGCAGGCATGAGCCACCACACCTGGCCCTCAATAAAATAGATTTTTAAATCAAAAACTGTAAAAAGAGATAAAGAAGGTCATCATATAATAATAAAGGGGTCAATTTAGCAAGAGAACAATTGTAAATATATATGCACCCAACATCAAAGCACCTAAATATATAAAGCAAATATTAATAGATATGAAGGGTAAGATAGGCTATAATACAGTAAAAGTAGGAGACTTTCACACTTCACAATTAGCAATGCACAGATCATGCAGACAGAAAGTCAACAAGGAAATATGAGACTTAGCTACACTATAGAACAAATGGACCTAACAGAAATATACAGAACATACCATCCAACAGTGGCATAATACATTATTTTAAGCTGCACATGGAACATTCTCAAGGACAGATCATATGTGAAGCCACAAAATAAGTCTTAACAAATTTAAGAAGATGGAAATCATATCAAATATCTTTTCTGACCACAATGGTATAAAACTAGAAATCATTAACAGGAAGATCTTCAGAAAATTCACAAAAACATGGAAGTTAAACACATGCTCTTAAACAACCAATACGTCAATGAAGATATTAAAAAACAAATTACCAAGTTTATTGAAACAAATGAAAACTGAAACACAGCATACAAAACCTATGGAATACAGCAAAAGCAGTTTTAAGACAGAAGTTTGTAACAATAAACACTGACATCATATGTCTTCTGCAAACAGGAACAGTTTAACTTGTTCTCCAATTAAGATGCCTTGTATTCCTTTGTCTTACTGCTCTTTCTAGGACTTCCAGTACTATGTTGAACAGAAGTGGCAAAATTGGGCATCATGCAGCTGGGCATGGTGGTGGCTCACGCCTATAATCCCAGCACTTTGGGAGGCCGAGGCATGCGGATCACCTGAGGTCAGGAGTTCAAGACCAGCCTGGCCAACATGGCGAAACCCCATCTCTACTAAAACTACAAAACATTAGCCAAGTGTGGTGGCATGCACCTGTACTCCCAGCTACTCAGGAGGCTGAAGTGACAGCCTGGGAAGTTGAGGCTGCAGCGAGCCGTGACTATACCACTGCACTCCAGCCTAGGTGACAGGTTGAGACCGTCTCAGAAAAAAAAAAGAAAAAAGAAAGAAAAAAGGCAATCTATGAAACTACTAGAAAACAGGAAGAAAAGTCAATGGCATTGGTCTCGGCAATGATTTTTGGAGGATATGACCTCAAAAGCACGTTCAAAAGCAAAAACAGACAATTTGGGTCACATAAAACTAAAAATCTCCTGCACAGCAAAGGAAACAATAAAGAGAGAACTAGCGGGGGACGGTGGTTCTCGCCTGTAATCCTAGCACTTTGGGAGGCCAAGGCAGGCGGATCAGCTGAGGTCAGGAGTTTACAACCAGCCTGACCAACATGGAGAAATTCCGTCTCTACAAAAAACACAAAATTAGCAGGGCATGGTGGCATATGCCTGTAATCCCAGCTACTCAGGAGGCTGAGGCAGGATAATCCCTTGAACCCAGGAGGCAGAGCTTGCGGTGAGCTGAGATAGTGCCACTGCACTCCAGCCTGGGCAACAAGAGCAAAACTCCACCAAAAAAAAAAAAAAAAAAGAGAGACAGAGAACATAAAAAATGGTTCACTCTACTTGCAAACCATATATCTGATAAGGGGTTAATAACCAAAATATATAAGGAACTCAGTTCAATACCAAGAAAATAACCCCATGTAAAAATGGGTAAAAGATCTGAATAGACATTTCTCAAAAGACATACAAATGGCCAAGAGGTATATGAAAAAAATTCTCAACATCAGTAATCATCAAGGAAATGCAAAAAAAAAGCCACATGAGATATCACCTCACTCCCATTAAGATGGCTATGATCAAAAGGATGAAAGATGAGGCCAAGCGCAGTGGCTCATGCCTGTAATCCCAGCACTTTGGGAGGCTAAGGTGGGTGGATCACCTGAGGTCAGGAGTTCGAGATCAGCCGAGCCTGGCCAACAGGGTGAAACCATGTCTCTCCTAACAATATGAAAATTAGCCAGGCATGGTGGCAGGTGCCTGTAATCCCAGCTACTCGGGAGGCTAAGACAGGAGAATTGCTTGAACCTGGAGGTGGATGTTGCAGTGAGCCGACATCTCGCCACTGCACTCCAGCCTAGGCGACAGAGCGAGACTGTCTCAATTAAAAAAAAAAAAGGTTAGGCATGGCGGTTCATGCCTGTAATCCCAGCACTTTGGGAGGCCAAGGCAGGCGGATCACCTGAGGTTGGGAGCTCGAGAGCAGCCTGACCAATATGGAGAAACCCCATCTCTACTAAAAATACAAAATTAGCTGGGCGTGGTGGCGCATGGCTGTAATCCCAGCTACTCGGGAGGCTGAGGCAGGAGAACTGCTTGAACCAGGAGGCGGAAATGAGCCGAGATCACGTCATTGCACTCCAGCCTGGGCAACAAGAGCTAAACTCCATCTCAAAAAAAAAAAAAAAAAGATGAAACATAACAAGTGTTGGTGAGTATGTGGTGATAAAGGATAATCTAAGCATGCTGTTGGTGGGAATGTGAATTAGTACAGTCATATGGAGAAAGAACAGTATGGAGGTTCCTCAAAAACTTAAAAATAGAGCTACCATATGATCCAGCAATCCTGCTACTGCATATATAGCCAAAGAAAATAAAATCAGTATGTCAAAGAGAGGTCTGCACTCCCATTTTATTGCAGCATTACTCAAAATATGCAAGATATAGAATCAACCTAAGTATCCACCAACCAACGAATGAATAGGCTGAGCGTGGTGGCTCACGCCTGTAATCCCTGCACTTTGGGAGGCCAAGGTGGGTGGATTGCTTGAGGTCAGGAGTTTGAGACCAACCTGGCCGACATGGTGAAATCCCATCTCTACTAAAACACAAAACAGCCAGGCGTGGTGGCGGGTACCTGTAATCCCAGCTACTAGGGAGCCTGAGGCAGGAGAATTACTTGAACCCAGGAGATGGAGGCTGCAGTGAGCTGAGAATGTGCCACTGCACTCCAGCCTGGGTGACAGAGTCAGACTCTGTCTCAAAAAAATAAAACACACACACACACACACACACACACACACACACACAGACAAATGGATAAAGAACATATGCTATATGTACATAGTGGGATACTATTCTAATCATTAAAAAGAAGGAAATTCTCTCATTTGCAACAACATGGATGAACCTGGAGAACATTATGTTAAGTGAAATAACACAGGCACAGAAAGACAAATACATACTATCTCACTCATATATGGAGTCAAAGTTGATCTCACAGAAGTAGACAGGAGATGGCATACCAGAGGTTAGGATGGTTGGGGTTATGGGGGTGGGGATTGGGAAGATGTCAGACAAAGGATACATAATTACAGTCAGGAGGAACAAGTTCAAGAGCACTACTGTATAGCATGGTGACTAGTTAATGACATACTGTATTATTGAAAAATACTGAGTAGATATTAAGTATTCTCACCACAAAAATGATAACTACCTGAGATAATGTATTTGGTACTTAGCTAGATTTAACCATTCTACAATGTACATATAGTGTCCTTTAAAGCATTAGCAAGCATTGTTCAAATTACTTTTAATTTTTTTTTTTTTTTTTTTTTTTTTTTTTTTTTTTTTTTTTGAGACAGTATCGCTCTGTTGCCCAGGCTGGAGTGCAGTGGGGCCTGATCTCGGCTCACTGCAAGCTCCGCCTCCCGGTTTACGCCATTCTCCTGCCTCAGCCTCCCGAGTAGCTGGGACTACAGGCACCCGCCACCTTGCCCGGCTAGTTTTTTTGCATTTTTTAGTAGAGACAGGGTTTCACCGTGTTAGCCAGGATGGTCTCGATCTCCCGATCTCCTGACCTCATGATCCACCCGTCTTGGCCTCCCAAAGTGCTGGGATTACAGGCTTGAGCCACCGCGCCCGGCCTAATTTTTTTTTTTTTTGACACAGTGTCTTGCTCTGTTGCCCAGGCAGGAATGCAGTGACACGATCACAGCTCACTGCAGCCTCAACCTCCTAGGCTCAAGCCATACCCTACCTCAGCCTCCCAACTAGCTGGGACTGCAGGTGCACATCACCACACCCATCTAATTTTTGTATTTTCTGTAGAGATGGGATTTTGTTATCTTGCCCAGGCTGGTCTTAAACTCCTAGGCTCAAGTGATCCACCCACCTTGACCTCCCAAAGCACTGGGACTACAGGTGGAAGCCACTGCAACCAGTCTCAAGCTACTCGACAATTTTTTTTTTTTTTTTTTTGAGATGAAGTCTTGCTCTGTCGCCCAGGCTGAAGCGCAGTGGGGCGATCTCGGCTCACTGCAAGCTCCACCTCCAGGTTCACGCCATTCTACTGCCTCAGCCTCCTGAGTAGCTAGGACTACAGGCGCCTGCCACCACGCCCGGCTAATTTTTTGTATTTTTGGTAGAGACGGGATTTCACCATGTTAGCCAGGATGGTCTCGATCTCCTGACCTTGTGAACCACCCGTCTTGGCCTCCCAAAGTGCTGGGATTACAGGCGTGAGCCACTGCGCCCAGCCAACAAGCTTTTTTTAACAAAATAAAACATTTTAATTCTTAATATCTGATACTTTAAATTACGACATACTAAATATTATTGTTTTCATTTTCCTGCACATTTCTAAACAGGGAGCATTCTTAATGTTTTGACATTTTTGAAGGTCTCAGAACAACCATAATTTTCCCAATTATTAAGATTGCTTTGAGTTTTTTGCACGGCCATTTTTACCTCTGCAAACTGCTGTTCAAAGGACTGTACAGTGAGGTTGTACCATATTATCAAAAGCATGTTTATCAAGAGAATTCAGGCTCCCAAATGACCTAGAAAAATCAACCAGGCCAGTTATGGAAGCCTCGAGAGGGAAATACACTAGACTACCACAGTTCAGCTCTTCTATTGTTTAGTTACCAAGTTCTAGGTTATGATTTAAACTATGTAATTCTCTTCTATTACCACACCCAAGTTCTGTCCATATCCAAGCATCTTCATCTAAAGAAGAGGAAAACAAAATCATGTTGTCCAATCTTTTCACAGATGGGATGAGAAAAGCAATGTTTAGTGATTTAACTGACATGCCCATGGTGGCACGGTAGTCTGTCAGGGGCAGCAGGGAACTCAGACCACTGCTAAACTAGTTCTTCCAGTATATACAATGCTACCCACTTCTGAAGAAGGCAATTAGTAGGTTATATTCTGGTTTTGTTTTCTGCCTACGTAGCAGAAAACATATTCTTTAATCAATTTTTTCTGAGTTTCTCATTACTCAAAGACATTTTCCAGGCATCTATAGTCAAAGAGACTAGAGCTTCACTGTACCACTAATATTACCTAAGTGATAAATATAAAACATTTCACGATACAATGTAATGTGGTATCCTGGATGAAGTCCTGGGACAGCAAAAGTATATTAAAGAAAAACCAAGGAAATCTGAACCTGTTAATAATAAATGTGTCAATATTGGTTCCTTAATTGTGACAAGTGTACCATACCAATATAAGAAATTAACAGGGAATATGGACGCGGTGGCTCACGCCTGTGATCCCAGCACTTTGGGAAGCTAAGGCGGGCGGATCACGAGGCCAGGAGTTTGAGACCAGCCTGGCCAACATGGTGAAACCCTGTCTCTACTAAAGACACAAAAAATTATCCAGGCATGATGGTGCACGCCTGTAATCCCAGCTACTCAGGAGGCTGAGGCAGGAGAACCGTTTGAACCCAGGAGGAGGAGGTTGCAGTGAGCCCAAATCGCGCCATTGCACTCCAGCCTGGGCAACAGAGGAGGACTCTGTCTCAAGAGAAAAAAAAAAGGAAATTAACAAGGAAAACTGAATGTAAGGTGCATGGAAACTTTCTGTACTATCTTCACAACTTTTCTGTAAAACTAAAACTACTGTGTTTTTCTAAAACTACTGCACATACTTTTCTTTTTTTTTTTTTTTTGAGATGGAGTGTCACTCTTCTTACCCAGGCTGGAACGCAACGGCACGATCTCGGCTCACCACAACGTCCGCCTCCCAGGTTCAAACGATTCTCCTGCCTCAGCCTTTTGAGTAGCTGGAATTACAGGTATGTGCCACCACGCCCGGATAATTTTGTATTTTTAGTAGAGACAGGGCTTCTCCATGTTGGTCAGGCTGGTCTCGACCTCCCGACCTCAGGTGATCTGCCCGCCTTGAACTCCCAAAGTGCTGGGATTATAGGTGTGAGCCACCCCACCCAGCCTGCACACTTTCTATCTAAACTAATTGTTATTATTAATGTTGGAATTTTGACTCATGAGTATAAAACAGTATCAGATTTCTATTTCCAAAAGTAGCTTCTTAACCTTTGTCCTGTGAAATACTCTTGAATTCCATGGGTGACTCTGTCTCTTGGAAAGGGATAACCTAGCTGGTGAGGGCTATGTTCCCCTTTCATCCATAAGAAGCATATGAGTCTGAAACAAGGATTGTGCTACAAAGGGAAGTGTGAAAGGGAGTAATTAAGATTCGTGTTCTGACAAATATTCCAAATTCAGAGTTCTTCATAATGGAGAGCGCATCAGACTGAGGGTAAAAGACCTGGATTCTAATCTTGCCTGTACTAATAACCACCTATACATAGCCTTTTACTTGTTTGAGCCTCAGTTTTCTTATCTGTAAAATAAGAAGACCAGATGGTATGGCAAAAAATGTTTCTGCTTAAAAGTCTCCATCTGGCCATGCACAGTGGCTCAAACCTGTAATCCTAACCTCAGGCCAGGGCAGGAGGATCACTTGAGTCCCGCAGTTCGGACTAGTCTGGATAACATATGGAGACCCTGTCTCTAGAAATAATTTTAAAAATTAGCCAGGTGTGGCAATGCGTGCCTGTGTTCCCAGCTACTTGGGAGGCTGAGGTAGGAGGATAACCTGACTCCAGCGGGTCAAGGCTGCAGTGAGCCATGATCGCATGCCACTGCATTCCAGCCTGGGCAACAGAGCGAGACTCCATCTCAAAAAGTCTCAAATTAAAAGTTTTTTCCTTCCAAAATTCTCTTCCAGTAAAACGAAGGGTTAAAGGAGCTAAGGTATATGATGCACACTGAACTCAAGATCAAAACATATTTGTCAGGGCTTTTTCTTTTTGGCCTCTTAAACAACTGTTATCGAGATACTTTGGCTTAAATAAAAAACACGTGTATTAGACCAGGCTCAGTGGTTCGTGCCTGCAATCCCAGCCCTTTGGGAGGCCAGGGCGGATGGATTACCCGAGGTTAACAGTTTCAAACCAGCCTGGCCAACATGGCGAAACCCCGTATCTACTAAAAAAAATATATACAATAAATTAGCTGGGCGTGGTGGTGCATGCCTGAATCCCAGCTACTCAGAATGCTGAGGCAGGAGAATTGCTTAAACCTAGGAGGAAGAGGTTGCAGTCAGCCGAGATTGCACCATTGCACTCCAGCCTGAGCAACAAGGCGAGACTCCATCTCAAACAAACACGAGCATCACATCCATGCAGCTCATCTAATTTTAAATTTTAAGCTGTATCATGCTGCTTTCACAAATACACAGGTACTATTTACTTCCCATGTTACCAAAAAGCAAACAAAAGTATAACTAATAGTAAAATTAAAACTAATTAGTAGGCTGGGCATGATGGCTCACACCTTATAATCCCAGCACTTTGGGAGGCTGAGGTGGGCAGATCACCTGAGGTCAGGAGTTTGAGACGAGTCTGGCCAACATGATGAAACCCCATCTCTACTAAAAAAATAATAATAATAATACAAAAAAATTTGCTGGGCGTGGAGGCGTGCGCCTGTAATCCCAGCTACTCGGAAGGCTGAGGCAGGGGAATTGCTTGAACCAGGGAGGTGGAGGTTGCAGTGAGCCAAAATCACACCATTGCACTACAGCCTAGGCGAAGAAGCGAGACTCTGTCTCAAAAAAAACAACAACAAAAAAAACAAAACAAAACAAAAAAACAAACCCAGGCGTGGTGGCTCACACCTGTAATCCCAGCACTTTGAGAGGCCGGATCACAAGGTCAAGAGATCAAGACCATCCTGGCCAACATGGTGAAACCCCGTCTCTACTAAACATACAAAAAATTAGCTGGGCATGGTGGCACATGCCTGTAGTCCCAGCTACTTGGGAGGCTGAGGCAGGAGAATCACTTGAGCCCATGAGGCGGAGGTTGCAGTGAGCCAAGCAAGATCCCACCACTACACTCCAGCCTGGGTGACAGAGCAAGACTCCGTCTCAAAAAAAAAAAAAACCTAGTAGACGGGAACAGTGGCTCACCCCTGTAATCCAGCACTTTGGGAAGCTGAGGCGGGCAGATCACCTGAAGTGAGGAGGGTGCAGTGAACCAAGATCATGCCACTGCACTCCAGCCTGGGCAACAGCAAGACTCCATCTCAAAAAAATAAAAATAAAAAAAAGACTCCCTATGTACAATATGCTAACTATTTATCAGTAATCTTTATATTCAATTTCCAAAACAACTAAAAGTGATTAACAAAAAATATTTGCCATCATGTAACCTTTGATCTTTTCAAAATATTAACATTCACTCATATGTACAGTGTTATGAAAAAATTGTGTTTAATAATGCAATCCACAAAATGAAAATGAAAATGAAAAGTATTAAATTAAAATGCATTATTTTATTACTACATTTTCAAAAATCTATGAGGTTCTAAGCACAACTGTTAAAAAGATATGGCCCCGTTAACGAGCACATAGATTAGACTTCAGCAAGCACAGTAAAGTCGTAACACTAAAACTCCACTTTAAAAATAATCCTTGCCTTACTAGTTAGCTCTGACCCAAGTATATATACTATCCCAACACTAGAACTGCTAAAGATCTTAAAACCTATGACACCTATATGTAATAAAGATGTAAAAGACACTACCTAATTAAAATGTATGCAGAATGTATCCTGAGCTATTAAAGTAACAATTACAACATATATTTGAAGCCTTCCATTTCAGTACATACAGATTTGAAAACTCATTTTATTATGCAATGATGACATGAACTATTAAATCACACTGTTCTACAATCCAGTTTCAATGAAGTCTAGAAAAAGGCAGATCAGGTCGAGCGCAGTGGCTTACGCCTGTAATTCCAGCACTCTGAGGCCGAGGTGGGCGGATCACCTGAGGTCAGGAGTTCGAGACCAGCCTGGTCAATATGGCGAAACCCCGTCTCTACTAAAAATACAAAAATTAGCCTGGCGTGGTGGCACGTGCCTGTAATCCCAGCTACTTGGGACGCTGAGGCAGAAGAATCGCTTGAACCTGGGAGGTGGAGCTCGCAGTGAGCCGAGATCACACCACTGCATTCCAGCCTGGGCAACAGGGTGAGTCTCTGACTCAAAAAAAAAAAAAAAAAAAAAGAAGAAAAAGGCAGATCATACATGTTAACATTTTTAAATGTAAAGTAAAACTTAACATTTTCAACATTTTTGAAATGGTCTAATGTCTAAAACCCCAACGTTAATACTTGTGTGCTCACAGGAAACCAAACATTGTATTCAGTAGGAAAGAGGAGTTGAACAGCTTATCTAAGAAACCACTTGTTCTTCAATTAGCTTTCATCTTGCTCTGGTCTTTTATTTTGTTTGCACTGCAGTTTCCTCATACATAATAAAAAGATAACACGTATTCAGTCAGGTAAGAACGATCCTCTCTTTCTTAAGGAGCAACCGTCCTCTCCTCCCCAACCCATGTCAAGGAGAGTCCCATGGAATGGGACCCCTACTCTGATCCAGGTCACCTCTTGGCCTGACCCATCTTCGGTGCCGGAGGTTGACACCCGCCCACCTTGGGCCTCCTCGCCTCCCTCCCGTAGAGCCTTCAGCCTACAACTCGGACCCGCGCCCGCCGCACCCTACGGGTGCGCCCGCGTGGGAGCCACCCCGCCCCCAGCCCGCCGGCGCGCGGCCGACGCGCGAGCACGACTCGCCAACCCGACGGCCGCCGGGGGCCTCGGCGCCGGTCCCACCCGGTCCCAGGCTAAGCTCCGCGGAGAGCGCGGCATTCGAGACAGCGCACTCGGGCTTCTCCCGCACGGTCAGCGCTCGGCCGCCAGCAGCAGGCTGAGGGGCAGAGCCGGGTAGGAGCAGAAAATCAGGCAGCCCAGCCCGGGAACCGACCTGTGGAGACCGCCATCTTCTCCTGCAGCCCGACGCAGCCGCCCGCACGCACGCACGAACCGTCGCGCGTCACTTCCGGGAGCGCGCTGCCCTACACGCGTCATAGCGGACTCCGCCCCTGGCTGGCGCGGGGCTACCGGAGCCGTGACTGTGAGCACGTGGGCCAAGGGGTCGCGGGGCCTCGCTGCTGTTTCCGCAATTCCCTGTGACTCCGCTCTCAAAATGAAACGCTAAAGAATAAGTTCATGAGGGCCGGACATGGTGGCTCACGCCTGTAATCCCAGCACTTTGGGAGGACGAGGCGATCGGATTACCTGAGGTCAGGAGTTTGAAACCAGCCTGGCCAACATGGCGAAACCTCGTCTCTATTAAAAATACAAAAATTAACCGGGCGTGGTGGCGCGCGCCTGTAATCTCAGCTATTCGGGAGGCTGAGGCACGAGAATCGCTTGAACCAGGGAGGCGGAGGTTGCAATGAGTCGCGATTGCACCACTGCACTCCAGCCTGGGCGACAGAGCGAGACTCCGCCTCAAAAAAATAAATAAAAATAAGTGGGCATTGACAGATTTGCGTTGATAAATGATTCAAAAGAGTTGGACGATAAATTTGAACAGCTAGGGATGCTGAGGTGGGAGGGTCACTTGAGCCCTAGAGGTGAGGCTGCAGTGAGCAGAAATCGCTGCACTCCAGCCTGGGCAACAGAGGGAGAGTCTGTTTAAAAAAGAAAGAAAGAAAGAAATAGGAAAGTAATACAGGCTGGGGGCTGAAGCTCGCTTCTGTAATCCTAACACTTTGGGAGGCCAAGGCAGGAGGATCACTTGAGCCCAAGGCTTTGAGACCAGCCTGGACAACATAGTCATACCTAGTCTCTACATAAAACTGAAAAAAAAAAAAAAAAAAAGGTTTTTCACATCCGTTGTAAGTTGTTATTCTCTTTGTAGCAATTATGAATGGGCGTTCACTCATGATTTGGCTCTCTGTTTGTCTGTTATTGGTGTATAGGAATGCTTGTGATTTTTGCACATTGATTTTGTATCCTGAGACTTTGCTGAAGTTGCTTATCAGCTTAAGGAGATTTGGTGCTGAGAGGATGGGGTTTTCTAAATATACAATCATGTCATCTGCAAACAGAGACAATTTGACTTCTTTTCCTAATTCAATACCCTTCATTTCTTTCTCTTGCCTGATTGCCCTGTCCAGAACTTCCAATACTACATTGAATAGGAGTGGTGAGAGAGGGTATCTTTGTCTTGTGCCCGCTTTCAAAGGGAATGCTGGCTGGGCGCGGTGGCTCACGCCTGTAATCCCAGCACTTTGGGAGGCAGAGGTGGGTGGATCATGAGGTCAGGAGATCGAGACCTTCCTGGCTAACACGGTGAAACCCCGTCTCTACTTAAAAAAAAAAAAAAAAAAAGACAAAAAATTAGCTGGGCGTGGTGGCAGGCCCCTGTAGTCCCAACTACTCAGGAGGCTGAGGCAGGAGAATGGCGTGAACCCAGGAGGCAGAGCTTGCAGTGAGACGAGATTGAGACACTGCACTCCAGTCCAGCCTAGGGGACAGAGCGAGATTCCGACTCAAAAAAAAAAAAAAAAAGGAATCCTTCCTTCCAGTTTTTGCCCATTCAGTATGATATTGGCTGTGGGTTTGTCATAAATAGCTCTCATTATTTTCAGATACGTTCCATCAATGCCTAGTTTATTGAGAGATTTGGCATGAAGGGCTGTTGAATTTTGTTGAGGCTTTTTCTGCATCTATTGAGATAATCATGTGGTTATTGTCATTGGTTCTGTTTATGTGATGGATTGCGTTTATTGACTTGCATATGTTAAAGCGGCCTTGCATCCCAGGGATGAAGCTGACTTGATCGTGGTGGATAAGCTTTTCGATGGGCTGCTGGATTCAGTTTGCCAGAATTTTATTGAGTATTTTTGCATCAGTGTTCATCAGGGATATTGAGCCCATGTAGCCAAGACAATCCTAAGCAAAAGGAACAAAGCTGGAGGCATCACACTACCTACCTGACTTCAAACTATGGCTACAAGGCTACAGTAACAAAAATAGCATGGTACTGGTACCAAAACAGATATATAGATCAATGGAACAGAATAGAGGCCCCAGAAATAATGCCACGTATCTACAACCATCTGATCTTTGACAAACCTGACAAAAATAAGCAATGGAGAAAGTACTCCTTATTTAATAAATGGTGTTGGGTAAATTGGCTAGCCCTATGCAGAAAGCTGGAACTGGATCCCTTCCTTACACCTTATATAAAAATTAACTCAAGATGGATTAAAGACTTAAACGTAAGACCTAAAACCATAAAAACACTAGAAGAAAACCTAGGCAATACCATTCAGGATGCAGGCATGGGCAAAGACTTCATGACTAAAACACCAAAAGCAATGGCAACAAAAGTGAAAATTGACAAATAGAATCTGATTAAACTAAAGAGCTTCTGCACAGCAAAAGAAGCTATCATCAGAGTGAACAGGCAACCTATAGAATGGGAGAAAATTTTTGCAATCTATCCATCTGACAAAGGGCTAATATACAGAATCTACAAAGAACTTAAACAGATTTACAAGAAAAAAATAAGCCCATCAAAAAGTGGGCAAAGGATATGAACACACACTTCTCAAAAGAGGACATTTATGCAACCAAACAAACATGAAAAAAAGCTCATCATCACTGGTCATTAGAGAAATGCAAATCAAAACCACAGTGAGCTACCATCTCACACCAGTTAGAATAGTGATCATTAAAAAAGTTGGGAAACAACAGATGCTGGAGAGGATGTGGAGAAATAGGAATGCTCATGCCGGGCGCGGTGGCTCAAGCCTGTAATCCCAGCACTTTGGGAGGCTGAGACGGGCGGATCACGAGGTCAGGAGATCGAGACCATCCTGGCGAACACGGTGAAACCCCGTCTCTACTGAAAAATACAAAAAACTAGCCGGGCGAGGTGGCGGGCGCCTGTGGTCCCAGCTACTGGGGAGGCTGAGGCAGGAGAATGGCGTAAACCCGGGAGGTGGAGCTTGCAGTGAGCTGAGATCCGGCCACTACACTCCAGCCTGGGCGACAGGGCAAGACTCCTTCTCAAAAAAAAAAAAAAAAAAAAAAAAGGAATGCTTTTACACTGTTGGTGGGAGTGTAAATTAGTTCAACCACTGTGGAAGACAATGTGGCAATTCCTCAAGGATCTAGAACTAGAAATACTATTTGCACGGCCTGGCACAGTGGCTCATGCCTGTAATCCCAGCAATCTGGGAGGCCGAGGTGGGTGAATCACGAGGTCAGGAGATTGAGACCATCCTGGCTAACATGGTGAAACCCTGTTTCTACTAAAAAATACAAAAAATTAGCCGGGCGTGGTGGCGGGCACCTGTAGTCCCAGCTACTCGGGAGGCTGAGGCAGGAGAATGGCGTGAACCCAGGAGGCGGAGCTTGCAGTGAGCTGAGATCGCTCCGCTGCACTCCAGCCTGGGCGACAGAGCGAGACTCCATCTCAAAAAAAAAAAAAAATACTATTTGACTCAGCAATCCCATTACTAGGTATATACTCAAAGCATTGTAAATCATTCTACTATAAAGACACATGCGCATGTATATTTATTATGGCACTATTTATAGTAGCAAAGCCTTGGAACCAACCCAAATGCCCATCAATGATAGATTGCATAAAGAAAATGTGGCAAATATACACCATGGAATACTATGCAGCCATAAATAAGAATGAGTTCACGTCCTTTGCAGGGACATGGATGATGCTGGAAACCGTCATTCTCAGCAAACTATCACAAGAACAGAAAACCAAACACCTCATGTTCTCACTCATAAGTGGGAGTTGAACAATGAGAACACATGGACACAGGGAGGAGAACATCATACACCAGGGCCTGTCAGGGATTGGGGGCTAGGAGAGGGATAGCATTAGGACAAATAGCTAATGCAGATGACAGGTTGATAGGTGTAGCAAACCACCATGGCACATGTATACATATGTAACAAACCTGCACGTTCTGCCCCTGTTGCCCAGAACTTAAATTAAAAAAAAAAAAAAAAAAAAAGGAGAAAATGTAGTTAATAAAAAAAAAAAAAAAGCTGGCATTCTGGTTTGTGCCTGTAGCCTCAGCTACTTAGGAGGATGAGATGGGAGGATCACTTGAGCTAGGAGGTTAAGGCTTCAGTGAGCTATGATGGCACCACTGTAATACAGCCTGGGCAACAGAATGAGACACTGTCTTAAAAAAAAAAAATAGCCGGGGGCCAGGTGTGGTGGCTCACTCCTGTAGTCCCAGCACTTTGGGAGGCCAAGGCAGGTGGATCACGAGGTCAGGAGTTTAAGACCAGCCTGGCCAAAATGGTGAAACCCTGTATCTACTAAAAATACAAAAATTGGCCAGGTGTAGTGGCGGCCACCTGTAATCCCAGCTACTTGGGAGGCTGAGGCAGAGAATTGCTTGAACCCAAGAGGTGGAGGTTGCAGCAAGCTGAGATCTTGCCACTATACTGTAGCCTGGATGACAAGAGGAGACTCTCTCAAAAATAAATAAATAAATAACAGAAAATAAAGAAGAATCATATTCTTATCTACTACTGTCAAGCCACTCTAACTTGACAAGCCAAAATGAGACTGCTTTTCTCACAAAGGAACCTGACATAATAACCTAACTGAAATTTCTTACCAGTGCAGAGAAAAACTCTAATATTATCATCAAATTATTAAACTTTCCCCAAGTTTGTCTGCTGAGTTCTAGTGACCTCAACGTTACATACTTAGCAACAGTCTCTAGCTGACCTATCCTGAATATCAATACTTCTTAAACAGCACATTTATTATGTCCTTACTGATTGAGAAAACCTGGATTTGCTTCCTTTTGTGTACCACCAGATTGGTAGTAAGTTTCATATTGATTGCCAATAATGATTATCTGAAGAGCCATTTCTAAGACCATATTCAAGCTCAGCAGAAAAATGTTGATGTAACTACCATAGGGAGTTATAGCAGAAAATGGTCCATTTGCCAACCTGGCCAAGGATGCCAAGCCCAAACACCACGGCCTGATTTTCACAACCTACCATAACCCAGCCTCCACTGACGTCTCCTGAATGATTTCCCATCTCTCTCCAGTGCATGCCCACACTCAGCCAAGCCGCCTCTCAGGTACACTATTGCCACTGCCCTGGTTGTTTCTCCACCTGAGATACCGCATTTCTCCTCCACCTTTCAATATCCTGTCCTTCCTTAAGGCCCAGTTGAAATCTCACTTCTCTGAATCCTTTCCTGATTCCTTTTTCTTGTCTTTTCGTTAAACTGATCTGCTCTTTTAGTCTGTACTAAGAAGTTAGTACAGCAAAAAAACTGATATGTTATCTCTGTAACATGAAAATCAGATCCATTTTAATCCACTTGACTTTTTGACCCTCAGAGTTGTGGGGCCTCAATAGCCAAGACATTCATGGACTCTCCCACTAACAGGAAACTCAGTACCTGTGATCAAAGCACACTCACACACATGTACGCCCAAAAAAACTCATTATGCGCCCTGGGAACATTGTTGCTTTCTTGACATTTTCATTCTATCTCCCCTGTAATTTCAATTTGGAGCTGGGCTTCTTTCTCCTGCTGGGGACAAAGTTCAACCACTTAAAGTGCTTGGTCTAAAGCTTACTCTTCTCCACTTTCATTATGTTTTCCCTGTTTACTGTGCCATCCAATTATGGAATCTGATGGTTAATTCCCAGTGCTCATCCCACTTGACCTGCCAGCAGCAGCTTCTAGAGCAATCAACCATTCTGTTATCTGAGAACTAAATTCTCTCTCTCCCTTTTTTTCTTTTCTTTTTTTTTTTTTTTTTTAGACAGAGTCTTGCTCTGTCGCCCAGGTTGGAGTGCAGTGGCGCGATCTCAGCTCACTGCAACCTCCGCCTCCCAAGTTCAAGCGATTCTCCTGCCTCAGCCTCCCAAGTAGCTGGGACTACAGGTGTGCGTCACCATGCCCAGCTAATTTTTATATTTTTATCAGAGACGGGGTTTCACCATGTTGGCCAGGATGGTCTCAATCTCTTGTCCTCATGATTCGCCTTCCTCGGCCTCCCAAAATGCTGGGATTATAGGCGTGAGCCACCGCACCTGGCCAATTCTCTCTTTTTTTAAACAACATGATACTTTGAAATATGTATACATTACAGAATGACTAAATCAAGCTAATTAACATATGTGTTACCATACAAATCATATTCTAGTAAGAACATTTAAAATCTATTCTCAGCCATTTGCAAGAATACAGTATGTTGTTATTAACTATAGATCTCCTGAGTTTATTTCTCCTGTCTAACTGAAATTTTGAATCCTTTGACCAACATCTCCCCAATCCCCCCACCCCTGCATACCTTGGTAACCACTGTTTTTCCCTTCCTTTCCTTTTTCCTTTCCCCTCCGCTCCGCTCCCCTCCCTTCTCCTCTCCTCTCAGTTTCACTATATTGCCCAGGCTGGTCTCTAATTCCTGAGCTCAAGCAGTCTGCCCACCTCAGCTTCCCAAAGTACTGGGATTACAGGTGTGAGCCACCATGCCTGGCCTCCATTCCTTACTTTTGAATTGAACTTTTTTTGTATTCCACAAGTAAGTATGATAATGTAATATTTATCTTTCTGTGCCTGGCTTATTTCACTTATCATAAGGTCCTCCAGGTTCACCCACATTGTCACAAATGACAGTATTTCTTTCTTTTCAAGGCTGAGTAATATTCTACTGTGTACATATATGCCACATTATCTTTATCTATTCATCCACTGATGGACACAAGTCGATTCCTTATCTTGAGGCTATTGTGAATAATGTTTACAGTGGTTTGAATGTGTCCCCCAAAGATCGAGTGTTGGAAACTTAATCCCCAATACAACAATGTTAAGAGGTACGACCTTTAATTAATGATTAGATCATGAGCCTCTGCTTCTTTTGCGAAATGTCTTTTTGGATCTGTTGCCCTTTTTTTTCTTTTCCTGAGTCGGAGTTTCACTCTTGTGGCCCAGGCTAGCATGCAATGGCGCAGTCTCGGCTCACTGCAACCACTTCCTGGGTTCAACGGATTCGCCAGCCTCAGCCTTCCAAGCAGCTGGGATTACAGTCATGTGCCACCACGTCTGGCTCATTTTGTATTTTTAGTAGAGATGGGGTCTCCACTAAAGACCTGCCTGTTGGTCAGGCTGGTCTCAAACTCCTGACCTCAAGTGATCCACCCACCTTGACCTCCCAAAGGGATTACAGGCATGAGCCACTGTGCCCAGCCTGTTGCCCAATTTTAAATCAGGTTATTTGCTTTCTTGCTTTTGAGTTGTTTGAGTTCCTTACATATTTTTGATACTAAGCTCTTTTCTGATGTATGGTTTGCAAATATCTTCTCCCATTCTGTGGGTTGTTTCTTCTGGAGGACCAGTTTTTCACTTGACTTCAAAACTACCACACTTTCCTAGTGTTTTTTTGTTTTGTTTTGTTTTTGAGACAGGGTCTTACTCTGTTGCCTAGCCTGGAGTGCAGTGGCACCATCACAGCTCACTGCAGCCCTAACCGCCCAGGCTCAAGGGATCCTTCACTTCAGCCTCCTGAGTAGCTGGGATTACAGACATATGCCACAACACCTGGCTAATTTGTTGTAATTTTTGTAGAGACGGGGTTTCACCATGTTGCCCAGGCTCATCTCAAGATATTGGGCTCAAGTGATCTGCCTGCCCCCGAAAGCGCTAGGATTACAGGCATGTCCTAGTGTTTTAAAGGTAGTAGGTTTGGTCAGGAGGCAGGAGCAAGAGGGAAATGTGGGTAACAGCCTTAATTGTATTTTCCATGGGAAGGAACAGGAAAGGGATGATAAGCAGGCTTAGCATTGGCTGCTAAGCAAATGCTACACAGGCTCTGAGGCATAAGGGCTGTCCGTAATTGTCAGGTTACTTTGTCCTTGAATGATTAAGGGAAAACAGTGGCCAGAATGTGAGAGCTCAATGAAGAAGGTGGTGAGGGAGCACACTCTGTTGGTTTGTATTTGAAAGGCACAATCCCCAAAGTGCTATTTACTGTCCCTGGGAATTAGCTAACACTGAGAGGGGCCATCCTTCAAGGGTCCACAAGGCCCCAAGTCATCAGTGCATCAAAATACAGAGAAACACCTGGTCCTTCTGCTACTTCACTGGCCATTTATTCTGAGTCTTTCTCTTCTACATGAATTAATAGTATTGAGGAGTAGTTCTTTCTTTCTTTCTTTTTTTTAGGCAAAGTCTCCCTCTGTCGCCCAGGCTGGAGTGCAGTGGCCTGATCTACACTCACTGCAAGCTCTGCCTCCCGGGTTCACGCCATTCTCCTGCCTCAGCCTCCCAAGTAGCTGGGACTACAGTTGCCCGCCACCATACCCAGCTAATTTTTTTTATTTTTAGTAGAGACAGGGTTTCACCATGTTAGCCAGGATGGTCTCAATCTCCTGACCTCATGATCCACCCACATTAGCCTCCCAAAGTGCTGGGATTACAGGTGTGAGCCACTGCACCCGGCTTTTGAGGACTAGTTCTTAGTGGCCTTATCAGAGCCCCAGCAGCAGAGAGTAATTGGCTTGCAGGTGGTAAAAGAATTTACCAACAACAGTGTAAGTTTGAAAAGGAAAGTTATACTAGATAACACATTGCAGCAGACTGCAACAGGGCACTTCAGCAAGAGAGGACTGAGCCACACGGTGGATTTTACTCAGGAGTATTTATGGACCTTAAAGTGGGAGCCTAAGGATAATTTGGACCATCTTACCCACACGTGTCATGATAAATGATTACATCTGTAGACATTCTGGTGCCATGATGTCAGCAAGGGTTGCACAATGAGTTTCAACATGCATACATTCCAGAGATGTATAGAAATTCTACTTATTGGAGACCACCCCTCATATTGTCTTATGCCCAATTTCTGCCTCCAAAGAAAGAAGACGTAAAAACTACAAGGCAGAAATGAAATCCACAGGCAGACAGCCCGGCACCATGCCCTGGGCCTGGTAGTTAAAGATCAACCCCTTACCTATCTGGTTATGTTATCTATAGATTCCAAACGTTGTGTGGAAAAGCATTGTGAAAATCCCTGTCCTGTTCTGCTCCATTCTGATTACTGGTGCATGTCAGCCCCCCTGCTTGCTCAATCAATCACAACCCTCTCATGTGGACCCCCTTAGAATTGTAAGCCCTTAAAAGGGACAGGAATTGCTCACTTGGGGAGCTTGGTTTTTGAGATGTGAGTCTGCCGATGCTCCCGACAGAATAAAGCTCCTTCTTTCTTTAACCTGGTTGGTGTCTGAGGAGTTTTGTCTGCGGCTCGTCCTGCTACATAGTTACTTATAAGTTTTTTGTATAGAAGCTTGGTACCAGAATCTGGCTTTAGATAATACGGCAGTCTGGGCGGGGCACAGTGGCTCATGCCTGTAATCACAGCACTTTGGGAGGCCAAGGCAGGCGGATCATGAGGTCAGGAGATCAAGACCATCCTGACTAACATGGTGAAACCTCATCTCTACTAAAAATTAAAAAAAATAAAATTAGCTGGGCATGGTGGAACATGCCTGTAATCCCAGCTACTCAGGAGGCTGAGGCAGGAGAATCACTCGAACTCAGGAGGCAGAGGTTGCAGTGAGCCAATATTGCGCCACTGCACTCTAGCCTGGCAACAGAGCAAGACTCCCTCTCAAAAAAAAAAAAAAAAAAAGGAAGTCTAATTACTTATGAATTCCTCAGATAAGGAGTGTTGCCTCTGGATGGTCTGCTTAATAGCCACCAGGTGATCTTTGCTCTCCTCAGTTCTCAGTCCTTGGATATTGTTAGGGACAAACTGCCCCAAAAAAGCTTCTTGGTGCTGCCCACCCCTCCCCCTAATGCTCTGGAACTCTTCTCTGTGCCACCCACCCTTCTCCAAGTCTCTTTACCTTTCTAAGTCCTTATCAAAGGCCACAGTGAAGCCAGCCAACTTCACTTCTCAGACCTTGCTGCAATAAGCAAACCCCAATTACAAACCATCCAGACCACACAGGGGACGTGATTTGCTTTATGCGACCACCAGAGCCAGCGCCAGAGGAAAAGGCAAGTAGACAAGATAAAAAGGAAACTTTATTACGTAGCCAATGTATAGAAAGAGGGGGCGAGGTTCACCGGTCTCCGGCAGCGGAGGCCGAGGAAGTCGCTCCGGCGTTCTCGGGTGAGGTTCCTAGGTCTGCGTATGAGGAGGGGCCAAGGAAGTTCGCGCCGCGCGCCTGCCGGGAGCGGCTTTTATGTCTTGGGCCTGGGAGTGGGAGGGTGGTAGGCGGGATGCGGGTGGGTCGAGGGCCGTGTGGTGGACGCGGCCAGGTAGGTTTCGATTTCCTCGGTTGGACGTCATGCTGTGCCTGTGCAGTTGACCTGTGCCTTTCCCGGGCACGGGAAAGTTGGTGATGAAGAACCCGGAAGTACACCATCTTAGTCGCCTTTGTTCTTTGTTTCCCTCTCCCTCCGTCCAGACAGTCCAACCTTTTATTGATTATGATGATTGGAGGCGTCGTTGTCCGTCCGGCTGCTTCCTGCTGTCAGGGGGCATTGTCATGAGGGTCTATGGTTGGCACCTGGACGTAGGGATGTAGGAGCATCTGGTTGAAGGCGACACGGGTGATCTCTTGAACTTTGGCTGAGAGAAATTTGATTAAAATGGGGGCAAAACATAGGATAAGACAGAGAATTAGTATAGGGATGAGAAATGGGAGCATCTGTTGCATTACCGGTAATAAACATATAGGTGGACCTGGGGTTAAGGGAGTGTTGTAGTTCTTTAGTTCTGTTTTAATCCGGTTTAGGGTTTGGATATTGTGTCAACTAGACCTGATTCGTTTATGTAATAGCAGCATTCTTCTCCTAAGAAAAGACATGTTCCTCCTTTTTCTGCTGTGAGAAGATCTAGTGCTCTTCTGTTTTGTGCTGCCACCTGAGCCACTGAAGTGATTTGACGTTGTAAAGACGCCTCTATAGCTTCTTGAATTTGGGTGGTTAGAGATTGGGTAGATTGTACAGAGTAGGCAAGAGCCCCAGTTCCAAGTCCTGATGCCACTAAGGAGGAGGCTAGGGAAATCCCGATGACTAAGGGAAGGAAGACAGCCCGTTTTTGGAGATTATTAGGAGGAGAGTTAAATTCTAAGGTGAGTTCAGCTACTTCTGCTTTGCTATATAGGGTTAAACTGGGTACTAAGGACACTGGGTCGCAGAGGGATTGGCTGATGGATGTGTGGTTAAGGACCTTGAAGAGGGTTTTATTACACCAGAAATAACCTCCAATGGGGGCCGTCTGGGTCTTATTGGGTGGTTGGGTGTACTTACACCAGGAGGAGTTTGGGGCAGAGTAGCAGAAAGGAAGGATTGGGTTTTCTGAGTTTTGGTATAGTGGGACTTGGAGCAAAAACGGTTTTTGGGAGGTGCTTGTAGAGCCAGTTGTAGCCTTGAAAGCAGTAGGTAAAGGGACTGCCACTAAGGGGGCCTCTTTAAGGGCTGCACAGAGGAAACAGTGGGAAAGGTGTGTTATGTTAGTTGCCTGTGTTAAGTTTAACCCTTGACGGACCAGCTTTAACCATGAGAAGGGGTCTTTGTTGGAGGAGTGTAGTTGATCTTGTAGGGGGTTTCTTGTGATTGTATGGCTAAGGTTAAATTTTGTAGGTGTTTTATATTTTTAGGGAGGGAGTTTTCCTGTTGGACTAGTGTCCTTTTGATCAAGAGGGTGGCAGTCGGATATGAAGCTGACCATCTAGCGTAGAGTCCTCCTTTTACCCCGTCCGCCCATTGGGGGTCCCACGGGTCTTGGATATTTAGTTGATATTGATAGGGTACAGACTGCACGTGCTGGGTGAAGAAGTGATCACCCTCATGTACATAGTGGATTTTACAATATTGATAGAAGCATCCTAGGTTTGTTTCTTGCCAGTAGTTTTTACAATTATATTCTGTTTGGTCATATAGAAAGCAAAGAAACGGGTTAGGCCATCTATTTTTGCGAGAAGTGAGGGTGAAGTTTATGGTGAGGAGGGACTGACAGCCTTGGGGTGGGCAGTCTGCAGTGCCTTGTAGCTGTGAATGTTGTCTGTTGTTCTCTGACCAAGTTTCAACTATGGAGAATCTCCATATGAAAGTTGGGTTAGTAATGGAGATTGGAGTGTATGAGGAAAATAGTAATATAAGTATAAAATAAGACTTCATTTTGAGTGTAATCACAGAGTGTGCCTTGCCACTGGAGATGTTCTATAAAGGTAAGTAGACGAGAGAACCACTATGATGGGCTGTGATCTGGGGGTAAGTAGGGATCTGGGATAATATACTGGAATTCCGTTATATTTATGTAGAGTATGGTGAGAAATTGGGATAAGCATAAGATTTCAGGGAACATGTGGTGGTCAAGGGAGTTTGGTGAGTCTGAGGCGGGTAGGGGCAAGTCTAGTAGATGTCTACTGATTGTCTTCTGTGGGGGCTTTCTTTAGTTGTGATATGTGGACCCAGTGCGTGTGTCCTAGAAGTTTGGCTGCTGTGTATGTGGATAGGAGGACAGTATATGGGCCTTTCCACCTGGGCTGAAGATCTTTGGCTTGGATATCTTTTAAATATACTTGGTCCCCTGGGCTAAGAGAGAGATGTGGGTTATAGGTGTCTGTTGGAGGGGGGTGTGCTACTTCAGCATGTCGTCTTAGGAGTTGTCTTAAGAGGGTTAGGTATGGAAGATAATTTGCCAGCGGGGAGGAAAGGGTGGGTAACTGCTGGAGGTGAGGGGCTGGCCGTAGACTAGTTCAAACGGACTGAGGCCTGTCGGACTCCGTGGGGCTGCTCGCAGCTGGGTTAGGGCCAGGGGAAGGAGAGTTACCCATGATTGTCGAGTCTCGAGGGAGAGTTTGGTGAGTTGTTGCTTGATGAGCCCGTTGGCCTTCTCTACTTTACCGGAAGACTGAGGTCTATAAGGGATGTGGAGTTTCCAGGTAATGTGTAGGAGGGTCGCCACCTGCTGGACTACTTTGGAGATGAACGCTGGGCCGTTGTCAAGACTGGAGAGTGAGTGGGAGGCCAAACCTAGGAATAATGTGTTCAGTAAGTGTGGAAGCAACTATATTGGCAGTTTCTCCTGTAGTAGGATAGGCTTCTATCCATCCTGAGAAGGTATCAACGAGGGTTAAGAGATATTTGAATTTTTTATGTTTTGGCATGTGGGTAAAGTCAATCTGCCAATCTTCACCTGGTTGGTGCCCTCTGAGTTGATGGCTTGGATGGGGGTTGCACAATGCGCCTTGAGGGTTTGACTTGAGGCATGTGGAACACTGTTGATCGATCATAATTAGGTGTTTCATGAGTGTGGGGCAGTGGATGAGGGGGCTTAGGAGGTTATATAGAGCTTTGGGTCCTATGTGTAGGGAATGACGTATGTCTTTTAGAATGGTGTGGAGTTGTGTTTTAGGAATAACTAATTTATTATTGAGGTAAATCCAATTGTCTGCGGCTAGTTTGGCTGTTGAATCTTGTAATAGTTTAGTCTTTTCCTCTTGGGTATAATTAGGGGTATATTGAGGAGAAAGAAAACAAACAGAAGGAAGCGTGGGAGTGGAGAATCCGGCAGCTGATTTGGCAGTGGTGTCGGCAAAATCATTGCCAGCCGCCACTGGGTTACATGGAGTCTGATGACCTTTACAGTGTATGATGACTGCTCTGGAAGGCACTGATAAAGCATCTAGCAGTTTGAGTATTTCTTTCTTGTTGACTATAGGGGTGCCACTGGTGGTTAGGAACCCTCTCTCTTTCCAGATGACAGAATGGGTGTGTGCAATCAAGAAGGCATACTTAGAGTCTGTGTATATGTTCACTGTTTTCCCTTTGGATGGGAGGAGAGCCCTAGTTAGTGCGATAAGTTCTGCCTGCTGTGATGTTGTTCCTTGTGGTAAAGGCTTAGCTTCTAGGACAGTAGAAGACGTAACTACCGTGTATCTTGCCTGTCTGTTCCCTTGAGAATTTATAAAGGAACTGCCATCTACAAAGAGGGTTAACTGTGAGCCCTCTAAGGGCTGGTCATGTAAATGTAAGTGACTAGGTGGTTGGGCCTCTAAAAGTTCTGGACAGGAGTGTTCAGTATGAGGTTGTTTGAGAGGGTCAGGAAGTAAGGTTGCTGGATTCAGAGAGGAACAGACTCCTAGGGTAATGGTGGAGTCTTCTATGAACAAGAGGTGAAAGAGTTGGAGTCTGGACAGGGTTAAATGGCTAATACTTTTGTGGGCACTAAGATCTTGAAGGCGATGAGTAGAGAAGACTGTTAGGTTACAACCTCTAATGAGTTTCTTTGCTTCCTGGGTTAGGCAGGCTGCTGCTGCTAGGGCCTGAAGGCAGGGCTGCCATCCTTGTATGGTGGGATCTAGTTGTTTAGATAAATATGCCACAGGGTGGTAGGTGGTGCCTATAGGTTGGGCTAAAAGGCCAACAGCAACTTTTTGTCTTTCATCCGTGAAAAGCTGGAAGGGACGTTAGAAGTCTGGGAGTGAGAGAGGAGGGTGTGAGAGAAGGCAGTTTTTTAGGTGAGTGAAATGTTTATAGATTAACTTTGGGTTAGACAAAGGTCCTTGGGGAGTCTCCTTAACAGCTGCATATAGAGGTTTAGCTAAGATTCCAAAATTAGGAATCCAGTGTCTGAAAAACCCTACTAGGCCTAGGAAGGATTGGATTTCCTTAGCTTCTTGGGGAGGAGAAACATTTTGTATTAGAGTTAAACGGTCTGTGGTAAGTGAACGCGTCGTAGGAGTGATTTCAATACCTAAATATATGACACATTGTTGTGAGAGTTGAGCTTTGTGTTTGGATACTCGGTAACCTTTGGATCCTAGATGGTTAAAGAGGATTGCAGTATCTGAAAGAGAGTCCTGCCTCGTGGGACTACAGAGTAAAAGGTCATCTACATATTGGAGAATTTTACTATTGGTAAGAGGACAGGAGGCTAAGTCTTTTGCTAGGGCCTGCCCAAAGAAATGGAGGCTGTCTCGGAACCCTTGGGGGAAGCACTGTCCATGTCAGTTGGGTGGAGGTATGGGTGTCTGGGTCTTCCCATGTAAAAGCAAAGAGAAACTGACAATCTGGATGTAAGGGAATAGAGAAAAATGCATCTTTTAGCTCCAGCACTGTAGTGTGTCGTGTTAGGTGGGATGAGAGAAAGAAGGGTATAAGGATTGGGGACTGCTGGATGGGTGGGGCAAACAGCCTCGTTGATAAGACGAAGATCTTGCACTAACCGGAAAGTTCCATCTGCCTTCTTTACAGGTAAGATTGGGGTGTTGCAGGGAGAATGAGTGGGGATGAGGATGTGTTGGCTGAGTAACCTAGTAATGATTGGTTTTAGTCCACGTAGGTGTTGTGGAGAGAGAGAAAACTGTGGATGAGTTGGAAACTGAGATGGGTTTCTAAGCTTTATAAGTATTGGTGGATGATGATCTGTCACGACAGAAGTGGATGTGTCCCACACTTGAGGGTCTATAGGAATGGGGAAATTAGGAAAAGGGTTAGTGAAATTGTCGGAGTCATTTGAGTTAGTCAGTACTAGAAGCAGATGACAGTTGGGGTGGGGGGCGCTAGTAGGAAGGGAGATATAGGCTTTTAGTTGACTTAAAACATCTCGGCCTAGTAAAGGAGTGGGGCATGAGGGGATGATGAGGAACGAGTGCACAAAATAGTTGTTGGCCAGGCGGCAATTAAGAGGCAGAGTTTTCCGAGGACTGGATGGGGAGCCATTGACTCCTACGACAGAGATATTGGAGGGGAGGCTAGGCCCTTCGAAGGACGGCAAAACAGAGTAGGTAGCCCCGGTGTCGATTAAAAAATTAATTGTCTTACCCGCTACCAGGAGAGGTACCCGCGGCTCGGCAAGGGTGATGGGGGTCCCCGAGTCCCGGCACCTTCAGTCGTCGTCCAGATGTAAGAGCTGGAAGGAGCTCCCAGGATCCTGAGAAGGGACATCACGTTGAGGCACCATGCCCGTTTTCAGGGTGGGGCAGTCTGACTTCCAGTGCCCTTCTTCATGGCACGCTGGGCAAGAAGTTGTTGGCAGACGAGGGTTAGGACACTTTTTAGCCCAGTGTCCAGCTACTCCACACTTGTAGCACGGCTGCATTGGCCCAGGCGGTTGGGGACTCTGGGGACATTTATTAGCCCAATGCCCTGGGTCACCGCATTTATAGCAAGCCCCTTTTGTTGTCTTTGAGTCTCTGGGGGTTTTGCTCTCTGGTTTTGGGTTAAGGATAGGCTGCAGAGCAGCAACTAAGGCTTGGGTCTGGAGCCGTACCTTCTGTTTTAGGCGGGCCTGTCGTTGGGCCTCAGCCGTTTCCTACCTTGAGTTATAGACCTTGAAGGCCGACTTGACTAGGTCTTGAATAGGAGTTTGAGGTCCATCTTCGGCCTTTTGGAGTTTTTTCCGAATATCCGAGGCCGATTGTGAAATAAAATATGATGCTAGAATAGTGGCCCCGGCTGGGGAAGCTGGGTCTAACCGAGTGTATTGAGTTAAAGCCTCAGTTAGCCTGTTTAAAAATGTGGCCGGATTTTCATCTGGACCTTGAATAATTTCTTTTAGTTTATTAAAATTTACTACCTTATTTGAGGCCGCCTGCATACCAGCCAGAAGACATTGAGTCATCATATCTCGTCTTCAACAGCCTGGCTGGCCTATTTGATAGTCCCAGTCTGGGTCTATAGAGGGGACTGCTTGTTCCCCTACTGGGAAGGCGGGGTCTGTTAAGTGTAGTTGGTTGGCATGTTGCCTGGCGGCCGCTAGGATACACTCTTGCTCATCAGGGTTTAGAGTAGAGGTGAGAATAACATGGAGATCATGCCAGGTTAAATCGTAGGCCTGGCAAAGGTACCTAAATTATTTGGTGTAAATTGTAGGATTGGCAGAAAAATCTCCTAAACGTTTTTCAATTTTTGAAAGATCTGCTAGTGAGAAGGGAACATGAACGCTAACCACGCCCTCTGCTCCGGCCACCTCACGCAAGGGTGCTAAGACCGCAGGGGGGTTGGATAGGGTAGGAGTAGGAGCGGGGGTAGTTGGGCAATCTTTAGAGCGGGTATGGGCAGATATAGGCGAACTAAGGTGACCAGGCGGAAGTGCCGAGGGGTTGGAGAGAGGTGCAGCCTCAACAATGGTGGAAGGGACTGAGGAGAAGGGCGGAACAATAGCAGGAGTGGAAGGGGAAGGTGGGGCTGGAGCGGGACGGGGAGGTGGAGTATACAGCAGGAGTGGAAGAGGGGGAGGGGAAGTAAGGTCTTCGGGCAAGTCAGACAGGAAGGATAACTCCTCCTTTTCGGACTTTGTTAGGCCTGCGTCCTTAGCCAACATGACTTGGGCCAAGGAACACTGGCTACACAAGTCTGGACGAGAACGCAAGGCCCAAAATCCTTGCATATAGTTAATTTCGGACCACTTGCCTAAGCGTCTGCAGAAATTACCGAGGTCGATTAAAATGTTATGATCCAGAGTGCCTTCAGGCGGCCATTGAGATTGGTTGTCTAATTTATATTGTGGCCACGCCACAGTGGAGAGGAACACCAGTTGCTTTCGCCTAAGATCTTGTTCTCATTGTAAAGTTTTCAGAATTTTTAGAAGACACCCTAAAGGGGAGTCTCTAGGTATTTTGGATTGGGGGTTTCCCATTGCCTCCCTCACGCCTATAGGCGGAAACGGAAACCGAACTCTACCTGGCTACAAAGCGTCCTTTGGAGCCACTAGAGACCGGTGGGAGGCTCCTGGAGCCGGAATGGAGATTACCTCCAGGCGGACGTCTCCGTCCTGGATGGGTCTCACACGGACTGGAATAGAGTTCCTTTGGGCAGACGTCTCTACCTTTGGAAACTCTCCTATGGGTCACCTGGTGACCAAAATAAGCCTTGGGCCTGCACAGGACTTCTGGCCAAGGAATATGAGAGGGAGGAAAGAGGTACTCACCCCTAGGAGACTTGGAGGTGTGGAAAGCAATGTCTAGGTCCTGGTCTGTCCACGCGTGGAAGGAGGAGGTTCCTCGGACCTTGGGGGGCCCTGAGGAGGGGTCTTCTCCCAGGTTTCGGCACCACCTGATTTGCTTTATGCGACTACCAGAGCCGGCGCCAGAGGAAAAGGCAAGTAGGCAAGATAAAAAGGAAACTTTATTATGTAGCCAATGTATAGAAAGAGGGGGCGAAGTTCACCGGTCTCTGGCAGCGGAGGCCAAGGAAGTCGCTCCGGCGTTCTCGGGCAAGGTTCCTAGGTCCGCGTATGAGGAGGGGCCGAGGAAGTTCACGCCGCGCGCCTGCCGGGAGCAGCTTTTATGTCTTGGGCCTGGGAGTGGGAGTGGGAGGGCGGTAGGCGGGATGCGGGTGGGTCGAGGGCCGTGAGGTGGGCGCGGCCAGGTAGGTTTCGATTTCCTCGGTCGGACGTCATGCTGCGCCTGCGCAGTTGACCTGTGCCTTTCCCGGGCATGGGAAAGTTGGTGATGAAGAACCCGGAAGTACGCCATCTTAGTCACCTTTGTTCTTTGTTTCCCTCTCCCTCCGTTCAGACAGGAAGGTTGTGGGAAGCATAAATAAACTTTACCTACACCCTCCTGTAATAAATGTCACAAGGTGATATGTGGCCAAATTAACCAGCAAACAATCCCAGGATGCAGCCATACCAAAGAACTCTCTCAAGCTCCTCTCCCCAATATAAACCCCTCATCTCTGTAAGCTTGGTGCTGCTTCCCTTGACTGTTAAGGGGGCAGACAGCAGATTAATAAAAACTTGCTCACCTAACTGGGTCTATTTTTCCTTTCTCATGACTGACCTTACATTCTGGTGCCGAAACCTGGGAAGGGGATAGACTCTGGCTGGCGCTCGCTCTCTCTCTCTCTCTTTCTCTCTCTCTCCCTCCCAATCACCCCTCTCCCAGCCAATCTCTCCCCTTCCCTGAACCTGCTGAAGACCCAGAGAATCTCCTAGACTCTCCCGTTGCTGGCAACTTCATCCACCATCAAAGCCTCCGCCAGGGTGAGTAAAAAGAGAATGTTGCTGTTCCCCAAAACCCTTGTCTCTCCGTTTCTGAAAGATCCAGTGCTGGGTCAAGGGCTTCCCCTGGCCTCCAGGCCTCTGGTTCCTCTGTTTCAGGGATGCCTGACATGGCAGTTACCTTCTCTATTCCGGACAAGTTATGTGGGAAAGGGGATGCCCTCTTCCACGTCCTTATCACCGGCAGTCTCTTCTTCCTCTACATGCCCCCCTACTTCCATTCATTATGGGAGCCTCTCAGTCTGTTCCTCCTAAAACTACCACCCTTGGGTGCCTCCTATGCAATCTCAATACTCTTGGCCTCCATTCAGAAATCCGCCCTAAAAGGCTTATCTTTTACTGTAATACAGCATGGGCTCAATACAAATTAGACCATGACTCCTAATGGTCCGAAAATGGCACTTTCGATTCCAACGTGCTCAAAGACGTAGACAACCTTTGCCACAGCAATGGGAAGTGGTCTGAGATTCCTTATGTTCAGGCTTTCTTTACTCTCCGTAGTCGTCCTCTCCTCTGCCAGTCGTGCTCTACTTTTCAAATTCTCCTCCCGTGCTCCAAACTCCACTCGCCTCCTGCTCCCCTCACCCCAATAGCCCCAGGCGATGATCTCCTCCTCCTTTGATCCCGCTGATTTTTCCCCTGCTCCACAACATCCTAATCCTCCACCAGAACAGCATGACCCCCCACCGTATGCCTCCACTCCAGCTCTATCCTCCCTCTCTCCAACCATACCGCCTCTGAGTCCTCCCCGGACTCTGAGTCGTCCCCGTCTCCACCCCTTACTCGTTCTCGAGCCCAACATGCCCAGCAGCTCGCTCCCTTGCTTTCTCTCTGGGAAGTGGCAGGGGCCGAAGGGATCGTCTGTTTCCACATCCCCTTTTTCCTCTTCGATCTTTCCCAAATTGAGGAACGTCTGGGGTCCTTGTCCTCCGATCCTGACACTTATATCAAAGAATTTAAATATCTCACTCAGTCTTATTGACTTACTTGGCATGATCCCTATATTATTCTGTCTTCTACCCTCCTTCCAGAAAAGAAGGAAAGAGTGTGACTTGCAGCCCAGGCCCGTGCAGATGACTTCCATTGGCAAATCTTACTAGGCCAGTAGGGGCCGCTGCAGTCCCCCCCGAGAAGAGCCTACCCGGGAATATTAACCCACAGACCCCAGCTGGGCCTCCGGTAATCATACGATTACTTGCCTCATTGCAGGCCTTAACAAAACTGCCCATAAAGGCTGTTTTGAAAAACTCTGAAAAACTCAAAGAAACCTCCCAAAAAACTGATGAAAACCCTGCCCAATTCCTTTCTCGCCTTACAGAGGCTCTCCAAAAATATACCCATGTCAATCCTGCCTCCCAGGAAGGAACTATTGTTCTTAACATCCATTTTATTTCCCAATCTGCTCCTGACATCCGGCGGATATTTCAAAAGGCTGAAGATGGCCCTCAAACCCCACAACAAGAGCTCCTGAACCTGGCTTTCAAAGTGTTTAATAGCAGGGATGAGCAAAATAAATTAGATAAAGCCCAAAGAGATCATGCTAAATAACAACTTCCAGCAGCAGATATCCATCAGCCCAGTCATATTACCCAAGGGCACAAAGCAGCAACCCTCCTGGGCCTTGTTTTAAGTGTGGCAAAGAAGGCCACTGGGTGTGGGCATGTCCTAGCCCTCAAGTGCCACAGAGCCCTTGCCCAGTCTGCCAGCAGACAGGCCACTGGAAGTCCCACTGTCCTCTCAGCAAATGGACAGACAAGCCTGCTCCTGAGAGCCACCACCCCTTCAACAAAACAAAAAATGAAGAATCACTCGCACTCCCATAGCTCCTCGGCCTAACCACTGAAGACTGATGATGCCCAGGGCCCCCGGCCCCCATTGCCATCACTGCATGGAGCCCAGGGTAACTCTACTGGTAGCAGGTAAGCCGATCTCTTTCTTAATCCATAGCAGGGCCACCTACTGGGCTTTGCCTGAATTTTCAGGACGCACTCATCCCTCCCAGGTCTCAGTTGTGGGCTTGACGGACTCATCTCACGTCAGTCCACACACCACCAGATCCCTTACTTGCTCTCTGTTTGATACTGTTTTCTCACACTCTTTCCTTATCATGCCTCATTGCCCTATGCCCCCCATCCTAGGCCAAGACCTTTTAGCCAGATTCAAAGCTTCTATCACCTTTTTTTCCCTTCCTCAACCAGAGTCCCTCCTACTCTTCCTCACTAGTCTGGCCCCTGAGCCCTCTCCCCAGTACCCACTTCCCACCTCTCTTGTAAACCCAATAGTGTGGGATACCACCACCCCTTCCCTATCTGCTCACCATGACCCCATCAAAATCCAGTTAAAAGACCCCTCTAAATTTCTCAATGTCCCCCAATACCCCATCTCCCTAACCCACCAAAAAGGCTCACAGCCTGTCACAAGCTCTGCTCATGTAGTCTTCTTAGGCCAACACATTTTCCATATAACACCCCCATCCTCTCGGTTAAAATATCAGATGGCTCATACTGACTCATCCAAGACCTCCAAGCCATCAATCAGGCCATCCTTCCTATTCATCCCACAGTCCCTACCCCCTATACACTTCTCTCTCTCATTCCCTCCAACACCACCCACTACACTGCTATTGACCTAAAAGATGCCTTTTTAACTATTAACCTGCACCCTGACTCCCAAAACCTCTTTGCTTTCACCTGGACCAACCCTGACACCCTCCAGTCACAACTCACCTGGACTGTCCTCCCTCAAGTCTTCAGAGATAGCCCTCATTTCTTCGGACAAGTTTTAGCTTGAGATCTCACCTCCTTAAACCTTTCCCTCAGCCATCTTCTTCAATACGTGGACGATCTTTCCCTTTGCAGCCCCTCTCTAGAAGACTCTCAAACCCACACAGTCTCTATCTTAAACTTTCTCGCCACCAAAGGGTATAGAGTTTCCTCCTCCAAAGCTCAACTTTCCAGCCCCATAGTAACTTACCTAAGAGTTCAACTTTCCCCTGGGGACCAGGCTGTGACCCCGCCCAAGCGGCACTAATAGATAATCTGTCCCCACCCTCCACCAAAAGGAAAGTCCTTTCCTTCCTAGGACTGGCAGGCTTTTTTAGAATATGGATTCCCAACTTTGCCCTCCTAGCTCGCCCCCTCTATGAAGCAGCCAAAGGCCCTCTCAGTAAGCCCCTAAATCCCTCGCATAACATACTCCCCAGCTTCTTCAAACTTCAAACTGCTCTTGTCACTGCACCAGCTCTGTCCTTACCTGACATCTCCCAGCCTTTCACTCTCTATACTGCTGAAAGCTGAGGAATAGCCCTTGGTGTCTTAGGGCAACAGAAAGGAGACCCTCCTTCCTTTGCCCCTGTAGCCTACCTCTCTAAACAATTAGACAACACAGTCAGAGGATGGCCAACCTGTCTTAGAGCACTACAGCAGCAGCCGCTTTAGCTCTAGAAAGCAGGAAACTAGCATTTAGTCAACATACCACCATCTACAGTCCTCATAATCTACAGGATCTCCTCTCCTCTCGAGCATTAGGCTCCCTTCCTCCTTCCCGGATTCAATTACTCCATGCCCTCTTTTGTTAAGGGAAGTCAGGGACCCCGAATGGATGGACTGGCTGGAGCCAAGGCAGAAGAACATAAATTGTGAAGATTTCATGGACAGGTATCAGTTCCCAAAATTAATACTTTTATAATTTCTTATGCCTGTCTTTACTGCAATCTCCGAACATAAACTGTGAAGTTTTCATGGACATTTATCACTTCCCCAGTCAATATTCTTATAATTTCTTATGCCTGTCTGTACTTTATTCTCTTATTCCTGTTATCTTCATAAGCTGAGAATGTACGTCACCTCAAGACTACTGTTGTACAAATTGATTATAAAATATGTGTGTTTGAACAATATGAAATCAGTGCACCCTGAAAAAGAACAGAATAACAGTAATTTTCATGGAACAAGGAAAGATAACCATAAGGTCTGACTGCCTGTGGGGTCAGGCAGAACACAGCCATAGTTTTCTTCTTGCAGAGAGCCTCTAGACAGATGTGTGAGTAACAGAAATATTGCTGAATTATTTTCCCAGCAAGAAATATTAATAATTGAGACCCTGGGGAAGGAATGCATTCCTGGGGGTAAGTCTATAGATGGCTGCTCTGGGAGTGTCTGTCTTATGCAGTTGAGATAAGGACTGAAATATGCCCTGGTCTCCTGTAGTACCCTCACGCTTACTAGGATTGGGAAATTCCATTTTGGTAAATTCTAGTCAGACCGGTTGTCTGCTCTCGAACCCTGTTTCCTGTTAAGATATTTATCAAGACAATGCATGCACAGTGGGACATAGGCCCTCATCAGTAATTCTAATTTTGCCTTGCCTTGTGACCTTTATTGCCCTTTGAAGCATGTGATCTTTGTGACCTACTCCCTATTCGTACACCCCCTCCCCTTTTAAAATCCCTAATAAAAACTCGCTGGTTTTGTGGCTTGGGGTCGCCATCACTGTCCTACCAATATGTGATGACATCCCTGGACCCCAGCTGTAAAATTTCTCTCTTTGTACTCTTTCTCTTTATTTCTCATACCGGCCAACACTTAGAAAAATAGAAAGAACCTATGTTGAAATATTGGGGGCTAGTTCCCCCGATACTCTTTATCGAAAATCCTGAATTTAGTCTTGCCAAAAGTGCTTTCCTCACCCAGCATCCTTACTCCCTGTATCTTCTTCCCCTGCTACTCATTCTTGCACTGACATCCTAGATCACCTGCAATCATACTTTCCAAACATTTCTTCCAAGCCTCTCACCAATCCTGATGACCAGCTATTTATAGATGGCTCTTCTTCCTGGCCCACCGGCTCCCCCAAAACTGCTGGGTATGCAGTTGTTTCCCTTGACTGAGCAACTGAAGCTAAGCCCCTACCTCCAGGAACCTCCTCTCAAAAAGCTGAACTCATAGCTCTCACCAAAGCCCTAACCGTTTCCAAAGGCAAACGAGTCAACATTTACACAGACTGCAAATATGCGTATCACATTCTTCATTCCCATGCCACCATCTGGCAAGAGAGGGGATTCCTTACTGCCAAAGGGACCCCTATCACTGACAGCCCCCTTATTTACCAACTCCTTCAGGCCACACATCTCCCAACTGAGGCAGGAGTTATACACTGTCAGGGACATCAAACAGGAACATATACAATCTCAAGAGGGAACAGAAAGGCTGATGAGGCAGCAAAAGAAGCCTTCCTTTCTCCCACTTCTGCCTCCCTCCTCCTCATTACCCCTGCAATCCAACCTCAATACTACCCTACTGAAAAGACCTTATTACTACAATAAGGAGCCTTCCTCCAGGGCGACTGGATTAGTTAAGGACCAGAAGCTAGTCCTGTCCCTGGGAACAAACTGACAAAATCCTGACATCCCTCCACCAATCCTTCCATATTGGTGCATGTCCCCTGTATCTCCTCCTGCACCCGTATTTCTTCTCCCCTCACCTGTTCACCTCACTAAAAAACATAACTTCAAATTGTTGTATATGCTCTGTAACTTCCTCTCAAGGAGTCCTCCATTCCCCATCTGTTCCTGCACACTAGCTAAGAGGAACACTCCCAGGGGAACACTGGCAAATAGACTTCACCCACATGCCTCCTGTCAAAAACACAAGATTCCTTCTCACTCTTATAGGCACCTTCTCTGGGTGGATGGAGGCATTTCCTACCTCTTCAGAAAAAGCCACAGTAGTCTCCCAGATCCTTGTCACATAAATCATCCCTAGGTTTAGTCTCCCTCACTCCATTCAATCAGAAAATGGCCCTGGCTTCATTTCCCAAATCACCCAACAGCCCCTTGGTGTCCAGTGGTGCCTCCATATCCCATAATGACCCCAGTCATTAGGAAAAGTTGAAAGGGCAAATGGAATCCTTAAAACTCAGTTGACCAAACTCACTGTAGAAGTCCAGAGGCCCTGGACTTCCCTCCTACCCATAGCTCTAGCCTGCATCAGAGCCAGCCCAAAGGCACCCTCCTTCCTCAGCCCATTTGAATTAATGTATGGATGCCCTTTCCTCTTACAAAGCAGGCCTCCTTCTGATTCTCATTTAGAAGAATACCTCCCAACACTCTCCCTCATCCACCATCTCCTCCGCAAACAGGCAGACCAGGCCCTCCCAAAAAGTCTGCCAGTGGTCCCATAAAGGCCCCACTGACCAGAACCTCCTACCAGGAGAACATGTTTTCCTAAAAACCCTTAACCCAACCAGCCTTTAACCAAAAGGGTAAGGCCCTTTCCAGGTCATTCTTACAATGCCTACTGCAGCCAAACTCTCAGGACATACCTCCTGGTATCACCTTTGCAGGTTAAAGAGAGCTCCCACCGACCTGCACTTCACCAACTTCTAACCGGTATTTCAGCCCATTCCTCGGGCCAACCTGACTCTGCCTCACATCCATCCCAGAAGAAACTTCACATCAGTAAATCCATCCGTCTCAAACAGGTTTAAACTACTCTTACAACTAGCCTCCTTTTATGGAAACACTCTATTACACCTTAATTGCAGGCATTATAGTACTTACCCTATATAGTGTAACTCCTTTCGATTGGAATACCAGCCAAGAAGTCTCCCTCACTTGAGCCTTCTGCCTAATCATTATCCTTATAGCAGGAATCACAATCACTAACAAACAAACATTCCCACATCCTCCCTAGATGCCCTGTTTTTGTCTATCCTGCCGCTTCACTCTCTTCCTCACTCCCTCTCACAAGATATTTCCTGGTTCCGCCCATGGAACAATACCCTGGGAACCTTTTTTGAGTGGATAACTGACCTTTTCTTCCAAGGCTCTCTATGGCTTGTGGTGAAACTGAACTATTTACTTTTCTGTTCACTCTCTGCCTTTCTAACCCATATCAGAATCAATACCTCAACCCTTCGTTCAGCCCAACCAATACCTATAACCCCTGAACACCTATACAGAACACTTAATCTCACACACTCCTTACTAAAAAACTCCAGTTCCTCCCTGACAAGAGACTGCTGGCTCTGCGTACCCCCACTCTCCACAACATGCAATGCAATCCCTGCCTCAGCCTATAACCAGACTTGCACCCAAGTAACCTACTATCCCGAAATCCTCATTAACAGCCCCCTCGAACTCAACATGCAGGCATTAACAGAAATCTCCCCCACGTTAGCTAGTGAGTTCCAGCTGTTACAACCTTACATCCCTACTTACTCAACCTATCCTCCTACCGCAGCCATAATAAACCCATATTAGGAGCCATAACAACCCACACAATCTTATCCTATCCAGCAGCACTGTGCGTCCAATGACATCTACCCTCTGGCATTCCCCTCGGCCACCTGAATTCCAAACTATACCCTACAACTCAAACCTTCCACTGAACATACTACTCTCAGAGCCGCCAACAATAAAGACAGGCGCGTTTCTCTAGCCCTCTAGCCCTTGACACCTCCCACCTCCTTAATAAAAATTCAGAGTACTATAACAGCCGACAACTCCCCTGTTTATTCCTCTTCCCTTGGCTCCCCTCTCCATGCACCATTCCTGCACCCACCACCTGTGACTGTCTCCTTATCCCAACATTCAACAACACTCCCACGTGGATCTTAGTGGATGCAAAATGCTTCCTCTTACACTAGGAAAAAGAACCCAAAAGCCTCCTGGCCTAAACCAAACACCCCTTTACAACCACTTACAGCAGCAGCCCTAGCCAGGACTCTAGGAGTATGGATGCATGAGAATAACAAAATAATACATCTTTTTAGCATACACAACCAGTTCTGTCTACCAAGCTAAGGCATAGTTTTCCTATGTGGTACCTCAACTTATATTTGCCTCCCCTCTAACTGGATGGGCACCTGCACCCTGGTTTTCCTCATTCCAAAAATCAACGTTGCCCCAGGAGACCAATCCCTACCAATCCCAGTTAATACCCCTATCGGACACCGCCGTGCTATACAATTCATACTTCTATTAGTAGCCATTGCAATAACTACAGGAGTTGGAACTGGGATTACAGGATTAACCACCTCTGTTTCCTATTACCAGTCCCTCTCCAAAGACCTCACAAATAGCTTGGAAGAGATAGCCGAATCCATTACAACTCTTCAATCACAAATAGATTCTTCAGCGGGGATGGTTCTTCAAAACCGCAGAGGCTTACACCTACTCACAGCCGAAAAAGGAGGACTCTGCCTTTTTCTAGATGAACAGTGTTGCTTTTATCTTAACCAATCTGGCTTAGTACAAGATGCTGTAAAAATACTAAAGGACCGAGCACAAAAAATTAAACAAAACATCCCGCAATGGCCAGTGTGGCCCTCCCAGACCTTTAGTACCTGGTTTCCACGGCTAATGCCACTCCTAAGCCCAGCCATAACCATTCTTCTTTTTGTAGCATTCAGCCCTTGTCTCCTATGCCTTCTCACCCAGCATTTACAGGACCGTATCAGCGCCTTCGCCCACGAGACAATACAAGATACGATGCTGCTCCAGGAATACCAACAGCTCCAAGAATGGCAGTCCCTACCATCCAGCCTTCCCCCACAACCGTCACCCCTTCCCACTTAAGAAGCAGCCAGATGACAACCTCTTCTATTACCTATTAAAAAGCTAAAATGTTAGGGACAAACTGCCCCAAGAAAGCTTCTTTGTGCTGCCCACCCCTCCTCCAATGCTGTCCAGTTCTCCATGCCACCCACCCTTCCCCAAGCCTCTTTACATTTTTAAGCCCTTATACAGTTGCCGCAGTGAAGCCAGCAGACTTCGCTTATCAGACCTTGCTGTGATAAGCAAACCCCAATTACAAACCATCCAGACCGCACACGGGGAGGTCGTGGGAAGCATAAACAAACTTTACCTATACCCTCCTATAATAAACGTCACAAGGTGATATGTGGCAAAATTAACCAGCAAACAACCCTGGGATATGGCCATACCAAAGAACTCCCTCAAACTCCCCTCCCCAACATAAACCCCTCATTCTGTAAGCTTGGTGCTGCTTCCCTTGACTGTTAAGGGGGCAACCAGCAGGTTAATAAAAACTTGCTCACCTATAGCTGGGCGTGGTGGTGCATGCCTGTAATCCCAGCTACTCGGGAGGCTGAGGCAGGAGAATTGCTTGAAGCTGGGAGGCAGAGGTTGCAATGAGCCGAGATCATGCCATTGCCCTCCAGTCTGGGCAACAAGAGTGAAACTCTGTCTTAAAAAAAAAAGAAAAAAGAAAAGAAAAAAAAAACTTACTCCCCTGACTTTGGGTCTATTTTTCCTCTCTCTCGGCTGACCTTACAGGTATCTTTTCATCTCTGTCTACATTTACTTGGTGATCACACAATGAGGCTCATCACTTTAAGTCGCATCCATATATATATATATATATATATTTTTTTTAAATTGTTTATTTGGTTTGAGATGGAGTTTTGCTCTTGTCGCCTAAGCTGGAGTGCAGTGGCATGATCTCAGCTCACTGCAACCTCCGCCTCCCAGGTTCAAGTGATTCTCCGGCCTCAGCCTCCCAAGTAGCTGGGATTACAGGCATGAACCACCATGCCCAGCTAATTTTTGTGTTTTTAGTACAGATGGGGTTTCACCATGTTGGCCAGGCTGGTCTCGAACTCCAGACCTCAGGTGATCTGCCTGCTGTGGCCTCCCAAATTGCAGGGATTACAGGCGTGAGCCACTGCACCCGGGGAAGCATCCATATATTTCCATTCCCAATTTCTTATCTGAAGCCTGAACCCCTCCCATAAGTTCTACGCTCTAATATCTAACTGCCTACTCAGGTTAGCATCTAAAAGGCTATTAGATGTCTCAAATTTAATTCAACTCCTATATTCTCCCCCTACAGAGTTCTACTGGAAGCCTTTTATTTTCTTTTTTCCTTTTCTTTTTTTGAGACGGAGTCTTGCACTGTCGCCTTGGCTGAGTGCAGTGGTGCGATCTTGGCTCACTGCAACCTCCGCCTCTCGCGTTCAAGCGATTCTCCTGCCTCAGCCTCCCAAGTAGTTGGTATTACAGGCGCCCACCACCACACCCAGTTAATTTTTTGTATTTTTAGTAGAGATGGGGTTTCACTATGTTGGTCAGTCTGATCTCAAACTCCTGACCTCGTGATCCGCCCGCCTCGGCCTCCCAAAGTCTTGGGATTATAGGCGTGAGCCACCATGCCCAGCCAGAAGCCTTTTCTTTCTTAGTAAACAACAAATCCATTCTTGCTAAGGCCAAAATCCTTGGAGTCATCTGATTTTAATTGCTTTCCCATATACCAGCAATCATCAAGTAGAATCTGAAATTTAAAACAAAATACTGAAACTGCCTTAGCAAAAATCACAACTGAGAAAAATATTAGAATGAAAGAGATTCATCTTGCTTCTAACCCCCAGGCTGTCATTGTTCATTCCTGGGTTTAGGCTTAACTAACTTTGGGAGGAACTTAGTTTACAGTTTAGCTTTGAAACAAAGACAACAGCCCTTTCCCAAAACAAGCCTCCTTCCTTCCTGGAGACTAGGACTGCCTTTGCAGGACTAACAAATTAGCCACAAGATTAGATTTATGGTTTAGAAGCCATACTGCTGGAGGTTGCAAGATTCTAAACCTCTTCAAATTGCTCCTGGAAATAACATCACTATTGCAAAATCTAAGATCAGTGCTTGAGATATTTTGTAGACACTGCACTTGATGCATCAGCTGGCACCAGTCAGATCAATAAACTGGCTCATCTGGTCTTGTGGCCCCCACCCAGGAACTGACTTAGCAGTGACAAGAGGACAGCTTTGACTACCATCTCTGACCTGACCAATCAGAACTCCCAACTCACTGGCCCCCTACTCAGCAAAATTGATTTTTTTTTTTGGAGACATGAGTCTCACCCTGTCCCCCAGGGTGGAGTGCAGTGGCATGATGTCAGGCTCACTATAACGTCCACCTCCTGGGTTCAAGCAATTCTCCTGCCTCAGCCTCCCGAGTAGCTGGGACTACAGGTGCATGCTGCCATGCCCAGCTAATTTTTGTATTTTAGTAGAGACGGGGTTTCACCGTGTTGCCCAGGCTGTTCTCGAACTCCTGAACTCAGGCAATCTGCCCACCTCGGCCTCCCAAAGTGCTAGGATTACAGGCGTGAGCCACTGCACCAGGCAGCAAATTATTCTTAAAAATGCCAATTCCCGAATTCTTGGGGAGACTGATTGGAGTAATAATAAAACTCCGGGTCAGACACGGTGGCTCACACCTGTAGTCCCAGCACTTTGGGAGGCCGAGGCGGGAGGATTACCTGAGGACAGGAGTTCAAGAACCAGACTGGCCAACATGGCAAAGCCCCGTCTCTACTAAAAATACAAAAATTAGCTGGTGTGGTGGCGTGTGCCTATAATCCCAGCTACTCCGGAGGCTGACGCAGGAGAGTGGCATGAACCCGGGAGGCGGAGCTTGCAGTGAGCCGAGATGGTGCCACTGCACTCCAGCCTGGGTGACAGAGCGAGACTCTGTCTCAAAAACAACAACAACAACAAATTAGCTGGGTGTGGTGGCAGGCGCCTGTAGACCCAGCTACTTGGGAGGCTGAGGCAGGAGAATTGCTTGAACCCAGGAGGCGAGGTTACAACAAGCCAAGATCACGCCACTGCACTCCAGCCTGGGTGACAAAGGGAGACTCCAGTCTCATAAAAAAAAAAACGTGGGACGTTTAAGAGGTGATGAGGTCATTAGGGTTCTGCTGTAATGAATGGATGACAGCCCTTATAAAATGGCTCAGGGGAACTAGCTAGCTTCCTTTCCATCTCTTACACCATGTGAGGACACATGTGTTCCTGCCCTCCAGAATACGCAGCATTCCGGTAGCCATCTGGGAAGCAGAGACTGAGCCCTTACCAGACATCACACCTATTGGCACTTTGCTCTTGGACTTCCCAGCCTCTAGAACTGTGAGGAATAAATTCTGTTCTTTATAAATTACCCAGTCTCAGATATTTTATTACAGCAGCACAAACAATTAATAAAAAAGTGATTAATTATTTTTTTAAATGTCTCTCCATCCTTGGAAGCCTAGCCAAGGTCCTGCTATCCTATTGGTTTCAGTGACTTCCTCTCTTCTTGCGATCCCCAAAATGTCCTGAGGTTTCTGGGCCTGTGCGAAGTGACCGTCTCTTACTCATCGCAAGGGAACCATGTGAGGGAATCTTGTATACAAGATACAAGGCCAGCTTTTTCCTTCAAGGGGCCATATTGGCTCCATGGAGTCAACCTTAGTTCCTAAAAATTGTGTGATTATATCTGAAAGTCTGACACTTCAGTCAAAGCTTTGGTAATATGACTAATGTTTCCAATTGTGTCTTGGTACAAAGAGAACAGATTCTTACTGAACTTATGCAAATAATTATATTGCCATGAAAATAAAAATACTAATAGTTTATGAATTCTGCAGGGATCAAGTAGGAAGAAAAGATAAATGTTTACATTCTTGGTACAAAATTATAACTTACCAAATTGCTGTAAGCAACAGATAGCTTAGGAGAAAAGAAAATGGTATTCATAGTATAATGATACTGACAAAGAAATTTTGTTATTTCAAGACATATAATATTTTAAGATAATAACTAGAATTATGACTAATATTATGGCATCAGGACTATCAGGTTTCTAGGAACTTTATATAATTTCTTGAACACTAATACTAAATATGCCCAAAAATATATGACTTAAAGAAGGTAAAACATCACTTTTCATTTGATAATACTTCCTATACAAATTTAACATACCAAATAAGCTTAATTATTTTAATATCTTCCTTAAGTAGGGAAAAAAATTCTTTTGAGATAATGTAGGGACCCTTGGAACATTCCAAACTTATTTCAAGGTCAAAAGAACTTAATTTAGAAGTTGATTTTGTGAAGTTGTGAAAAATGTCAAAAGGTTTAAAATACTCAAATAGTATCACAGGTCACTGTGAAATGATATTTAGTTATATAAAGAGGCTGGGCGCAGTGGCTCAAGCCTGTAATCTCAGCACTTTGGGAGGCCAAGGTGGGAGGATCACCTGAGGTCAGGAGTTCAAGACCAGCCTGACCAACACGGTGAAACCCTGTCTCTACAAAAAATACAAAACTTAACTGGGCATGGGAGCACAAGCCTGTAATCCCAGCTACTCAGGAGGCTGAGGCAGAAGAATCACTTGAACCCGGAGGCGAAGGTTGCAGTGAGCTGAGATTGTGCCACTGAACTCCAGCCTGGGCAACAGAATGAGACCCAGTTATACAAAGAGATGAAAGATTTTAAAGCCAAAGACAGAAAGTTACAGAGTTGTAGGGAAAATATCCACTCTTTTAATAGAGAGGACTGAGTTTTCTTAAGTAATGAAAGACCTGATAAAAGATAAGATCAAGTATAGGAAATTATTTTGATAAAACACAAACTCTTTCTTTGGCAGATTACTCAAAAGGTGAAGAGAAACCTCTTACAATATTTTCCTTCCTTCCCTCCTCCTCCTCCCCCCTTCCTTTCCTTTCCTTTCTTTCTTTTCTTTCTCTTCCTTCCTTCCCTCCTCCTCCTCCCCCCTCTTCCTTTCCTTTCCTTTCCCTCTTTTTCTTGTCCTTCCTTCCTTCCTTCCTTCCTTCCTTCCTTCCTTCCTCCTTCCTTCTCTCCTCCTCCCCTCTTCTTTCCTTTCCTTCCCTTTTTTTCTTTTTGTCCCCCCTCTTCCTTCTTCTTCCTTCCCTCTTCTTTCTTTTCCTTTCTTTTTTTTTTTTCTTTCTTTTTTTTTCTTTCTTTCTTTCTTCTTTACTTCTTTTTTCTTTCTTTTCTTTTTTCTTTTTTTTTCTTTTTCTTTTTCTTTCTTTCTTTCTTTTTTCTTTCTTTTTCTTCTTTCTTCTTCTTTTCTCTCTCACTTTTTTCTTCTTCTTATCTTCTTTGCCTTCTTTTTTCTTCTCTCTCCCTCCCTCCCTTCCTTCTTTCTTTCCTTCCTTCTTCTCTCTCCCTCCCTTCCTTCTTTCTTTCTTTTTTTCCTTCCTTCCTTCTTTCTTCTCTCTCTCCCTTCCTTCCTTCCTTTTCTTTCCTTTTTTTTTTTTTTTTTGACAGAGTCTAACTCTATTGCGCAGGCTAGAGTGCAGTGGCACGATCTCAGCTGACTGCAACCTCCGCCTCCAGGTTCAAGTGATTCCTCTGCTCGGCCTCCCAAGTAGCTGGGACTACAGTTGCGTGCCACCGCACCCGGCTAATTTTTGTATTTTTAGTACAGATGGGGTTTCACCATATTGGCCAGGCTGGTCTCGAACTCCTGACCTCAAGTGATCTGTCCACTTGGGAAGACTAAGACTAAGACTTGGGAGACTAAGACAGGAGGATTGCTTGAAGTTACAGATTATTTGAGGTTACAGTGAACTATGATTGGACCACTGCACTCTAGCCTGGGTGACAGAGCAACACTCCATCATTCATTCATTCATTCATTCATTCATTCATTCATTCATTTATTGAGACTGTTACCCAGGTTGGAGTGCAATGATGCCACCTTGGCTCACTGTAAACTCCGCCTCCCAAATTCCAGCTGTTCTCCTGCCTCAGCCTCCAGAGTAGCTGGAATTACCAATGTGCACCACCATGTCCACATAATTTTTATGTTTTTAGTAGAGATGGGGTTTCACCATGTTGGCCAGGCTGGTCTTAAACTCCCGACCTCGTGATCCACCTGCCTTGGCCTCCCAAAGTGCTGGGATTACAGGCGTGATCCACTGTGTCCAGTCAATATTTATTTAATTTTATTATTATTATTATTATTTTGAGACAGAGTCTCGCTCTGTCGCCCAGGCTGGAGTGCAGTGGTGTGATCTCGGCTCACTGCAAGCTCCACCTCCCAGGTTCACGCCATTGTCCTGCCCAGCCTCCCGAGTAGCTAGGACTACAGGCGCCTGCCACCATGTCTGGCTAATTTTTTGTATTTTTAGTAGAGATGGGGTTTCACCATGTTAGCCAGGGTGGTCTCGATCTCCTGACCTCATGATCTGCCCACCTCGGCCTCCCAAAGTGCTGGGATTAGAGGCATGAGCCACCGTGCCTGGCCAATATTTTTTTAAAGATAGGGTGTTGGCTGGGCACGGTGGCTCATGCCTCTAATCCCAGTACTTTGGAAAGCTGAGGTGGTGTATCACCTGAGGTCAGGAGTTCGAGACCAGCCTGACCAACATGGTGAAACCCCATCTCTACTAAAGATACAAAAAATTAGCCTGGTGTGGTGGCACATGCCTGTAATCCCAGCTACTCGGAAGGCTGAGGCAGGAGAATCGCTTGAACCTGGGAGGTGAAGCTTGTAGTGAGCCGGACTCATGCCTGTAATCCCAGGACTTTGGGAGGCCAAGGTGGGAGGATGGCTTGAGGCCAGGAGTTTGAGACCAGCCTGGGCAAAACCCCTGGTCTCTACAAAAAATTAGCTGGGATGCTGGGCATGGTGGCTCACGCCTGTAATCCCAGCACTTTGGGAGGCCGAGGTGGGTGGATCACCTGAGGTCAGAAGTTTGAGACCAGCCTGGCCAGGCTGGCGGCAGGCGCCTGTAATCCCACCTACTCGGGAGACTGAGGCAGGAGAATTGCTTGAACCCAGGATGTGGAGGTTGCAGTGAGCCGAGATCATGCCACTGCACTCCAGCCTGAGCAACAGAATGAGACTCTGTCTCCGAAAAAAAAAAAAAAAAAAAAAAAAAAATTAGCTTGGTATAGTGGCACATGCCTATAGTCCCAGCCAGCTAGCCGGGAGACTGAGGTGGAAGGATCAGTTGGGTCCTGGAGGTCGAGGCTGTAGTGAGCTGTGATCGCACCACTGCACTCCAGTCTGGGTGACAGAGTAAGATCCTATCTCAAACAAAACAAAACACCTCCCCAAAACCCACAAACTTTCCAACTGTGGCCACCATAATTCTAATTTTTTTTTTTGAGACGGAGTGTCACTCTTGTTGTCCAGGCTGGAGTACAACAGCACGATCTTGGCTCACTGCAACCTCCGCCTCCCGGGTTCAAGCGATTCTCCTGCCTCAGCCTTCTGAGTAGCTGAGATCACAGGCATGTACCACTATACCCAGCTAATTTTGTATTTTTAGTAGAGATGGAGTTTCAACATTTTAGTCAGGCTGGTCTCGAACTGCTGACCTCAGGTGATCCACCTACCTCAGCCTCCCAAAGTGCTGGGATTACAGGTGTGAGCCATCACACCTAGGCATTATTTTTTATCTTATGTACCCATATCTCTAGAAATGCACAGGTTCTCAGAAGGAGTCCCAGACTCCTTGCATTCAGATGAACCTATTATTTTCTGACTTCTTGAAACATTACCTACCCGAGACTTCCTGCAGAACCCAGGTTGAATCCAATCTGACATCTGGCCCTAGTCTGAATGAAAAAGGCTCAAATAAACTCAGATAAGTTGCCACAAGTTGTGAAAACTTGTATGTGTCAAGGGGGGCTTATCGATGCAGGTAGAAAAACAAGCACAATGGCTTCATCAGTGCCCCCACAGGTGGCTCATTGCTGTAGGGGTCACCCTCAGTGCCCTCTTTCAGATCCTCACTTCTGACAGGGCTGTTATGAGATAAACTTAGGCATATATATTCAAATTTTAAAGTTTATTTGAGCAGACAAGGCAGCACCAGACCATAAGAAAACCTTCGTGAGGTGTTCATAGAAGCAAGACAAGTTAACAAAAAAATATATATATATATTTATATTTAATCCCCGAGTAGCTGGGATTACAGGCATAAACCACTGAGCCCGGCTATAAAATATACTGACTGCAGGGGCTGGGCGTGGTGGCTCACAACTATAATCCCAGCACTTGGGGAGGATGAGGTGGGTGGATCACTTGGAGTTCGAGACCAGCCTGGCCAACATGGTGAAACCCTGTCTCTACTAAAAATACAAAACTCAGCCTGGTGTGGTGGCACACGCCTGTAGTACCAGCTACTCAGGAGGCTGAGGCAGGAGAATTGCTTGAACCTGGGAGTTGGAGGTTGCAGGGAGCTGACACCTCACCATTTCACTCCAGCCTGGGTAGCAGAGTGAGAACAGCAACAACAACTACAAAAAAAAAAAAAAAAAAAAAAGGAAATCGAGGGAACATATGAACAAAATGAGAATATCAACAAAGAGAAATTACTAAAACAAGGCCAGGAACAGTGGCTCATGCCTGTAATCCCAGTGCTTTGAGAGGCTGAGGCAGGAGGACTGCTTGAGGCCAGGAGTTTGAGACCAGTCTGGGCAACATGGTGAGACCCCATCTCTAAAATAAATAATAAAGGCTGGGCGTGGTGGCCCACACCTGTAATCCCAGCACTTTGAGAGGCCGAGGTGGGCAGATCATCTGAGGTTAGGAGTTCGTGACCAGCCTGGCCAACATGGTAAAACCCTGTCTCTACTAAAAATACCAAAAAAAAAAAAAAGAAAAAAAAATTAGCCAGGCATGGTGGCATACGTCTGTAATCCCAGCTACTCAGGAGGCTGAGGCAGGAGAATCACTTGAACCTATGAGGTGGAGGTTGCAGTGAGCCAAGATTGCTTCTGTTCAGCCTGGGCAACAGGGAAAAAAAAAAGAAAAAAAAAAATCCATTATAGGCTGGGTGCAGTGGCTTACACTTGTAATCTTAGTATTTTAGGAGGCAGAAGCAGGATGATTGCTGAGGCCAGGAGTTTGAGAGCAACCTGGGCAAGGTAGCAAGACCCCGTCTCTAAAAATAAAAATAAAATTAGCTAGGCATGGTGGTGTGTGCCTGTAGTCCCAGCTATTCAGGAGGCTGAGGTAGGAGGATCACTTGAGCCCAGGAGTTCTAGGCTGCAGTGAGCTATGATCACACCACTGCACTCCAGCCTGGGTGACAGAGGGAGACCCTCTGTCTTTAGAAAAAAAAAAAAAAAAAAAAGGCCGGGCACGGTGGCTCACACCTGTAATCCCAGCACTTTGGGAGGCCAGGCCAGGCAGATCACCTGAGGTCAGGAGTTCAAGACCAGCCTGGCCAACATGGTACAACCCCATCTCTACTATGACATCAGTTAGGAAATAAATTTTTTTTTTTTGAGACAGAGTCTCGCTCTGTTGCCCAGGCTGGAATGCAGTGGTGTGATCTCGGCTCACTGTAAGCTCCGCCTCCCGGGTTCGTGCCATTCTCTTGCCTCAGCCTCCCGAGTAGCTGGGACTACAGGCGCCTGCCACTACGCCCTGGCTAATTTTTTGTATTTTCAGTAGAGACAGGGTTTCACTGTGTTAGCCAGGATGGTCTCGATCTACTGACCTCCCAAAGTGCTGGGATTACAGGCGTGAGCCACCGTGCCCAGCCTAGCAAATAACTTTTAAAACCTGCTGTTGCTTACTAAATCTAAGAAACTCTTAAAATGCCATTATAATTCAATTTTTTAAACTTTTATTTTGAAATAATTTCACGGCTAGGCATGGTGGCTCACACCTGTAATCCCAGCACTCTGGCAGGCCGAACTGGGTGGATCACCTGAGGTCAGGAGTTCAAGCCCAGCCTGGCCAACGTGGTGCAACCCCGTCTCTACTAAAAAAAAAAAAAAAAAATTAGCTATGCCTCGTGGTGGGCACCTGTCATCCCAGCTACTGGGGAGGCTGAGGCAGGAGAATCGCTTGAACCCGGGAGGTGGAGGTTGCAGTGAGCTGAGATTGTGCCACTGCATTGCAGCCTGGGTGACAGAGCGAGACTCTGTCTCAAAAAAAAAAAAAAAAAAAAAAAAAAAGAATAAAAGCAAACTTGATAAAATAATATCATTAAAGGAATGTCAGAGTGAAGGGTGTATGGATATTATACTGTTCTTGCAACTTTTATGTAAGTTTGAAATTCTTTTTGTTGTTGTTGTTGTTGACATGGTGTCTTGCTCTGTTGCCCAGGCTGGGGTGCAGTGGCATGATCTTGGCTCACCACAACCTATGCCTCCCAGGTTCAAGCGATTCTCCTGTCTCAGCCTCCCCAGTAGCTGGGATTACAGGCACCCACCACCAGACCTAGCTAATATTTTTTTATTTTTAGTAGAGACAGGATTGCACCATTTTGGCCAGGCTGGTCGTGAACTCCTGACCTCAGGTGATCCACCTGCCTCAGCCTCCCAAAGTGCTGGGATTACAGGTGTGAGCTGTAGTGCCCGGTCGTGAAATTTCAAAAAAAAGTTTAAAAAACTGAATTATAGAGGCATTTTAAGAGTTTCTTAGATTTAGTAAGCAACAGCAGTTAAAAAGTATTTCCTAACTGATGTGCTGAGAGTCATTAAATTCTGGGTTTCCTCATTCCTCTTGTTTATTGTGCACTCCTTTAGATGGAGCTGGTTTTATCTATGATGGATGCTGAAGGAGAATGGCAAACACATTCTCCAATCAAATAAAGCAAGCTATTTTAATTAGCGAGACTAGATATCTCCCAGGTTCCGTGAGATTATGAGGCATACCCTCTAAGGGAATATTTGTAAGAATTTATGGGGCAGGACTGTAATTCCTCTTTTTCCTCCACTCCACAGCCTGATACTTCGCTGTTTTCAAGAATGCCTTCTGACAACTTTTACACCTTCACCCTCCTTTCATAGGAGTTAATTATATCTACTAACATGTAACAAGCATCTAGTGCCAAGCACCAGGCACTGCACCGAAGGATATGACCATTCCTTCTCTCAAGAAACTTATGACCAGTGGGCAGGCTATAGACGTAAACACGTTTGCTAAATAACTACAATTTTCTTTTTTTTGAGATGGAGTCTCGGTCTGTTGCCCAGACTTGAGTGCAAGGGCATGATCTCATCTCACTGCAATCTCTGCCTCCTGGGTTCAAGTGATTCAGCCTCCTGAGTAGCTGGGATTACAGGCACCCGCCACCATGCCCAGCTAATTTCTGTATTTTTAGTAGAGACAGAGTCTCACCATGTTGGTCAGGCTGGTCTCAAACTCCTGACCTCGTGATCCTCCTGCCTCGACATCCCAAGTGTTGCGATTACAGGCGTGAGCCATCGTGCCCAGCCAAATAACTACAGTTTTTACGTAAAGTATAGAATGCTTCGTGGATTTGTGTGTCATTCTTGCGCAGGGACTATGATAATCTTTTGCGTATCATTCCAATGTTCACATATGTGTGCTGAAGCAAGCACTAAATTATTATTTTAGACTCTGGAGAAAACAAAGTTTACTGAATTAAACTGAGATTCACTATGATGGAACCTGACAGCAACAGGACACCACCATTATTTTCATTCTACTAAAGTCCCCTTAAAATGAAACTATACACACACTTCATCTACAGTTGAATATACCTTCAACTTGGTATTTAAATGCCAGGTTTAGAAAAATATTACTAGTACATAAACTTCAGAGGGAAACCATCTTAGTCAATAAGTAGATTATTTAATTATTGTTCGACTTACGATTTTTCAACTTTACATGGTATAAAGCTGTTACAATTTCAACATTCTTCAAATTTTGAATTTTGACTGACCTTTTCTTGTGTTACTAATGTGGTACATAAGACATTTAACACTTTATTTATGAGACAGTCTCACACCGTTGCCAGGCTGGAGTGCACTGGCATTTCAGCTCACTGTAACCTCCACCTCCAGGGTTCAAGCAATTCTCCTGCCTCAGCCTCCGAGTAGCTGAGATTACAGGCATTCACCACCATGCTGAGCTATTTTTTTTTTTACTTTTGGTAGAGACAGGATTTTGCCACGTTGGCCAGACTGGTCTCGACCTCCTGACTTCAGGATCCACCTGCCTTGGCCTCCCAAAGTGTTGGGATTACAGGTGTGAGCCACCGTACCCAACCATAACACTTTATTATAAAATAGGCTTTGTTTTTCATTATTTTACTCAACCATAGGCTGATTTAAGTATGCTCAGCTTCTTTAAGGTAGGCTTGGCTAAGCTACATTTGGTAGGTGTATTAAAAACATTTTCGACTTAGGATATTTAATACAGCATTCTACTGCTAACGCTTTAATACTATTTAAATATTCAACTAGATCTTTTTTTTTTTGAGATGGCGTCTCACTCTGTCGCCCAGCCTGGAGTGCAGTGGTGCGATCTCGGCTCACTGCAAGCTCCGCCTCCCAGGTTCATGCCATTCTCCTGCCTCAGCCTCCAGAATAGCTAGGACTACAGGTGCCCGTTACCATGCCAGGCTAATTTTTTTGTATTTTTAGTAGAGATGGGGTTTCACCGTGTTAGCCAGGATAGTCTCGATCTCCTGACCTCATGATCCGGCTGTCTTGGCCTCCCAGAGTGCTGGGATTATAGGCTTGAGCCACTGTGCTCGGCCAGATCTATCATTTTCTATGGATACTTTATTAACGAATGTTGATTCTAAGTTATAAAAAAGGCCCAACTCATGTGATTTAAAGGTTTCAGAAATTATTTATTGTAGTAGTACTTACACATAAGATTTTAGCCTATGGTCATTTTATAAAGATGACTGTTAGGATTTAATCAATATTTAAAGAAAACGAGATTTGTTGTATTATGGTGTTTTTTATGACCTATCAAATATTTACCACTACAAATTTCCATGAACGTAGTGGTTAGTAAAGCTTTTTCCTTAATGAAAAATAATGCCAGATAACCAAGTATTATTCCTTCTATAATTTATTTAGGAAAAAGTTTTATGTATTAGGGTAAAGGGGTAGAAGTTAACCTAGAATCTAATAATCTCCAATCACCCATTCCTGATCTAATAGTAGCCATGAGAAAAAAACCTCTAGAAAGAATTATACCTCTCAAAAAATAAAAAATAAAACAAAGGCTGGGTGCAGTGGCTCACACCTCTAATCCCAGCACTTCCAGAAGCTGCAGTGGGCAGATCGCTTGCAGCCTGGGCAACATGGTGAAATCCCGTCTCTACCAAAAAAATACAAAAAGCAGCCAGGCATGGTGACATACACCTGAGGCCAGGAGATTAAGGCTGCGTTGAGCTGTGATTGTACCAGTGTACTCTAGCCAGGGTGACAGAGTGAGATTCTGTCTCAAAAAAAACAAAAAACAAACAAAAAAAACCAGTGCTGTAAAAAAGAGAGGCTCTAGCCCTTTACCACTGAGGTGATATGCCCTGGCTATGCCTGTCATCAAATCCTTAAGCATATTGATGATGGCCATGAGAAACCATGCCCCAGACTGTATCTGTGCATACACAGAGTAAAAGCCCTGTTGCTATACTATAAAATGGCACTTGAAAATAATCTCTACAGTATGTTTGAAAATTGGCATGGTACTTTTTGAGACAGCGTCTCACTCTGTCACTGAAGCTGTAGTGCAGTGGCATGATCTTGGCTCACTGCAACCTCTGCTGCCTGGGTTCAAGCCATTCTCCTGCCTCAGCCTCCTGAGTAGCTGGGATTACAGGCATGTGCCACCATGCCCGGCTAATTTTTCGTATCTTTAATAGAGATGGGTTTCATCATCTTGGGTAGGCTAGTCTTGAACTCCTGACCTCGTGATCCACCCACCTTGGCCTCCCAAAGTGCTGGGATTAAAGGCGTGAACCACCGTGCCTGGCCAGCATAGTATTTTTATTTATAATGTAGAAAAAAAAAAAAAAAAAAGAGAACAGATACTTCACTACAAATATTGAACCAAGTTAGAAAATTTTTATGTAGCCAAACCACTGACTTTAAGCTCTATTTACACTGATGGCGGCCAACTGAGATGCAGGCCACACCCGTGTGGCATGCAGCAAGCAGGACATGCAGGCAGCCTTCCTTGCTCACAAGGCTTCAGAGTAAGCGCACGGTCTTCCCAGTCACCGTCAGGAAGTCATCATCTGCCAGGGCACGCAGTGCTTCTTCAAACATATCTTTAGTGATTGCCTGTGGGGAAGAGAAAGAAAATAAATATTTTACATGTCAAGTCCCTCTTTTACCTGTTAGAGACACCATAATTTTAATGTTAAAGTACCACCCAGAATCTTTCTCTTTTTGGTGACTGTACACATGCCTTATGCTCTAAATCAGGAGTGGAGTGGCCAGATGGTCCCTATGATAGACTTGGCATCTGTATAGTCCATGTTGTAACTATCAACTCTGCCCTCTCAGTGACAACACAGAGATGGAAAGTGGACCAGCACTGAAAGCCTGCATAGTTCTATTCACTAAACTCACCTTACTTATTTACAAAATGACACCCAAATATTTCATTCCTAAAACAAACTTATAACAACTATAAAAGGGGCATAACGATATTTTTTTCTTTTGTTTTCAGATGGAGTTTTACTCTATTGCCCAGGCTGGAATGCAGTGGCAGGATCTCAGCTTACTGCAACCTCCGCCTCCCGGGTTCAAGCAATCTTCCTGCCTCAGCCTCCTGAGTAGCTAGGATTTCAGGTGCTCTTCACTGCACCCAGATAATTTTTGTATTTTTAATAGAGACAGGGTTTTACCATATTGGTCAGGCTGGTTTCAAACTCCTGGCCTCAAGTGATCCGCCCACCTCGGAGTCCCAAATGAGATTACAGGCGTGAGCTACTGCGCCCAGCCAAAAATTTTAATTGTGATTATTTCTTGATGATGGCTTATGGTTCATCTTCCTTTTCTTCATTCTTATCTATATTTATTATTTAATAAATAAAGGAAAAAAACCCAAAAGCAATATTAAGGAAAAAGAGAAAGTTCTATCAAACAAAAAATACATATAAACACTTACTATGTCAGATTGTCCCCGAATATCTTCAAAAAGTTGCTGGTATTTTAGAGCTGGTGTTTTGCCCTTAGATAAAATAAGCTTTTTCAATGCTTCAGCTAGTTCTTCTTTCCGTTTACGAGAGGTGGCACTCATCCCTGATTTAAAAAGAAATCAATGAAAACATTTTTGCTATTATGAAATGAAATGTTTCAAATTCTCAAAAATATTCCTTTAGTAGTATCATCTAGAAAGGTAAGGGGACAGGGGCTGAGTACATTTGAAGGGAATGAGTTTTGAATTATTTGGAATTTTCTGTAAGCCACTAGCTGTCGCTTTCCGTGGAAACAGTATACACATCTGTGCAGCAAGCAGCTGCTGCTAAGAAACAAACAACTTCTCTAACAAAACTTCCCAGACAGTCGAAGAGACAGAATCTCCTTAAAACTATATCAAGACAAGATTAAAGGGCAACTTTCATCAGATTCTCAAAGGGGTCCCAATCCAAAAAAGGTTAAGAACTTCCGTCTCAAATGATTTAACTGTTAGCTTAAATCTGACATATGAACTACATACATATTGAAATAATTCTCAAAAGCTTTTCTGCTCACTGAAAATAACGAACCTGTAGTAAGAATAGATATGTCCACGATGCCAGTCCGGGGATCAGTTGCAGACTGCTTTAGAGCTTCCCGATGGAGGCGTTTGGCCTCTTCCACATCAATGGCTTCAACTTTGTTAGACAATCTTACTTTAGCATGGGCTTCTGCTAAGCGGATTAATGACTCTAGCTGTCGAGGATATGCAGAAACCATTCCCCGGCTACTGCCAATCTTCCTCATGTCTACATAAGCCTATTGAAGGTAAAAAAACAAAAACCTCCTTGGTGACAAAAACTTTAGTTTTGTGTTGAATTTTGAACACTTAGGCTTCCATTAAGTAAACAGAACTCAGATATGGTCCTGGGCCCTGGAGCTCATCAAGTGGTAGAGGCTACACAGACCACAGAAATCCCAGGTGAAGACGTTAACGTTCAGCGTGCAGTGGTAGGTGAACATATTCCAACTGGGAGATGCTCAGGAAGAATATTGGAGAGGGTGGCATCTAATGTGGCTCTGAAGAACAGAGATGGGCATGGCATGGCAGAGGAAAGCAATGTGGCATGTGGGGAGAGGAGCAGGCTGTGACGACTCATAGGGAGAATCAGGGTCTGTCTGTGAAAAGTGCTCACATGGGGCACATAAGGACTGCTGGGAGAATGCTGCAAAGGTAAGTTGTATCAATCTCACATACAGATGACACAGTCTTATTTCTTCATGAACAATCCCCAAGACTATGACACACAAAAAAATTACATAATGTCTCTAACTTTCATCTTAGCATTTTTGGGAGCTCAGTTTGGATGTAAAGCTCATCAAAGCACCAGGAACTTTCTTAATATCACAATGCTCGAATAACCTAAATGTGCCATTGTGCACTTCAGTTCATGTACAAGGATGCTGAAAAACGAACCTAAAAGACTGCTCAATCTGTTTTTTACAAGCAAAAGGAAGCTTACAGAAACTGGATGACTTTTTCAGTTTCCAAATAACTATGTAGTGTTGCCTCTATTTGAAATCAGGTATTTGATCTTAAATTCACTATGCTTGTAAGTATTTAAACATATAGTGTGTACTACCTACATAAATGAACTATTTCCCCCTTTTGCAACATTTGGTAAAGTCAATTCTGTAATATGGGAGGAAACAATAAACAGTTATAAAAAAGAGTATGTTATTCTTAGGCCAGGCATGGTGGCTCATGCCTATAATCCTAACACTTTGGGAGGCAGAGGCTGGCACATCACTTGAGGTCAGGAGTTCAAGACCAGCCTGGCCAACACGGTGAAACTCCGTCTCTACTAAAAATACAAAAATTAGCTGGGAGTGGTGGTGGGCACCTGTAATCCCAGCTAGTAGGGAGGCTGAGGCAGGAGAATCGCTGAACCCGGAAGCACAGGCCGCAGGCTGTAGTAAGCCAAGATCACGCCATTGCACTCCAGCCTGGGCAAGAGAGCCAGGCTCCATCTCAAAAAAAAGGAAGAAAACAGTATGTTATTCTTAACAAAATAATTAATATTTTAAAGGAGATGATTGGTCGATTACATTAATGCTGTGGGCTACAGGCACAGTAAGCCTTTTTTCAGCAGGGTTACCTCGATGAGAGCCTGGCTGGCTTCCTCACTTAGCCGTGGCATGATGGTGCTGTGTGCGTAGGCAATGTAGTCCTTCAGCACTGCCATGTCCAGGAGCTCCTCCTCTGCCTGCTCCTCGCTCTGGTAGTACAGTGCGACCAGGTGGTGAGCCAGACGCCTGTCATAGGCTTCGTCCTGAGGGTCCAGCATGAGGAAGATCAAATCAAACCTAAGAAAACAAAGTAAAAATACTGTTTTTCCAGTACCTTGTGAGGCCGAGGCGGGTGGATCACCTGAGGTTGGCAGCTTGAGACCAGCTTGGCCAACACAGTGAAACCTTGTCTCTACTAAAAATACAAAAATTAGCCAGGAGTGGTGGCGCGTGCCTGTAATCCCAGCTACTCGGGAGGCTGAGGCAGGACAATTGCTTGAACCTGGGAGGCGAAGGTTGCGGTGAGCCAAGTTCGCGCCACTGCACTCCAGCCTGGCCGACAGAGGGAGACTCTGTCTCAAAAAAACAAAACAACAACAACAAAAAACTGTTTTCCTAGTTGAGACACCAATACACCTACAAACGACATACTAAAGACTGCTCAAGCACCAGAGATGTGCAGTGAATGTGCATCCTGTGAGCGCCCGCAGGGAAAAGCGTCTTTGCCTGGTGTGGAAAGGGCCTTTGTGTCCATCCACTCACCCCACTCACCCTGTGCTGTCCCTAGCCCTTAGGTCGGCCCAGGGAACGGCTGGGGACCAATCAGCTGAGTCAAAGGAAGACCTCCCTTAGGGAAAGGTTTCTATAATTTTGACGATGGAAAGTTGTTGGTTTTTTTTTTTTTTTGAGACAGTCTCACTCTATAGCCCAAGCTAGAGTGAAGTGGTATGATCTCAGCTCACTGCAATCTCCGCTCCCATTGGCTCAAGCAATTTTTGTGCCTCCTCAGCCTCCTGAGTAGCTGGGATTACAGGCATGTACCACCACGCCTGGCTAATTTTTTGTATTTTAGTAGAGATGGGGTTTCATCAAGTTGCCCAGGGTGGCCTCAAAGCTCAGGCGCTCCAGCCACCTCAGCCTCTCAAAGTGCTGGGATCACAGGTGTGAGTCACTGTACCTGGTTGACAATGGAAAGATTTGAATGAAAACACATTCAACTGTTTTTTGGGGAAAAAAACTTTCGTCAAAAAAAAAAAAGAAAAAAAAGCAAGTAATTAAAACCTAAAATCCATTTATGAAAAATGTCCAATATTTGTAGTGGGGCTGAGAGTGAAGATTATGTGATTGCACTTTAATAAATCTAACTTTTCAGAGCCTCATCTACGGTACAGAGTTGTTCTCTGTTGACTCTCAGCAGTGGCTTTAGGACTAAGAGTAGTGAGTGACAGCCATGTGAAAATGGCGTGGGAGGGAAACATCCCAACTGCTTCAAAATCAAATGAGAACACACATCATCCTTGTCGTGAAAACTCTTGACCAACGAAATTTGAAACATCTTGATAAGAGTGAAGAGTTTCCATTAGCAGTTGCTGAATCTTAGTAGCTCCTTTTCAATCTCACCCTTAATATTCTACAAATGAACAAAATAAAAATCTGTTTTAATACCTTGATAATAAAGTATGAGGCAGCTGGATGTTTTCAATGGTTGTTTTTTTAGGATTCCACTGAGACTCAATGGGATTTGCTGCTGCCAGGACAGAGGTGCGCGCATTGAGCTGACAGATGATCCCAGCCTATTAGAGAAAACAGTGCGGTTAGAAGCCTCTCCCTGACGCTGGCAATTAACAAGCACCGTCTTTGCCCGACCACCTACTAAACCCATATTCCCTCTACAGCATTTCTATTGCCTGAGCCATGTTGCCTTTACTGACTTCAGCAGTTCACCTGGATAAGCCTTGTCCTCAGATTCATGCCAAGGACTGAGTTTAGATGAATGCGTGCTATAACCACATCTTTCTCAGGAAGCAGGCACCTTGCAAGAGCTTTAGGACAAATTCAAGGCTAGTACAGCAATAAAGACAAAACATGATATCCTGTAGAAGATATGTAGAGATTTAGCTGAAATATGATGTGAAAAGCACGTACCAATCTCCCCATGTTAGAACCAAGGTAGCACAGCACAGTTCCACAGATGCTGTCTTTAAAGGGTCCACGTATTTTAAACATGTCCACATTCACAGTGGAGAAGGTGACTCACCTTTGCAATGGACAGAGTCTGCTGTTCCATGACTTCATGCAATACTGATCTTGTACTTTCATTCATCTTGTCGAACTCATCGATACAGCAGATGCCGTTGTCACTCAGGACAAGGGCACCTGTCTGCAGGACCAGCTGCCTTGTCTCAGGGTCTTTCATTACGTACGCAGTGAGGCCAACTGCACTGGAGCCCTTCCCAGAAGTGTACTGGCCCCTGGGGACGAGGTTGTACACGTACTGCAGCAGCTGGGACTTGCTGGTACCAGGGTCACCACACAGCAAGATGTTGATCTCAGCCCGAAATTTGCCCCTTCCAGTGTGACTAAAATCCTTCCTTGTCCCGCCAAAGAGCTGAAGTAAAATTCCCTAAATAATCAAATAGAGACATGTCTAAACATTCATTTTCTGCACAGTAACTGAGATGCAGTTTAAACTTTAGAGGTACTTTTGTCTCTTATAAAGAACTACAATTAGGAAATTGCAGGAAGGTATAAAAAGGCTCCTGAAAGTGCTTGATATGCTCTAAGTTATCACTGACCAATTTATTCATCAGCACCCATCATTACGCCAGAATGGTGGCCATGCAAGTCCCTGTCCCTATTGTGATACTGTGTGGCCTCTTCTATTTAGAAACCTAAGTTTAGAGCAGAGATGAGGACAGACAATGCTATGACTCTCCTCAACCAATGGCAAGTCTGGTTGCCAGCACTTGCTCTAACAGGCCACAGCTCGCGTCCTTTATGGCAGATGGCTTAAGTGGAGGAGTGGATGTTTATACTATTTGATTCTAAAGAATTGTAAATCCCAACCCCTAGTTTAAAATCCACTGTTACCTTCTTTATATCTTCATGTTCATAAATGCTTGGAGCCAAGGCTGAAGCAAGCCTCTCATAAATGTCTGGTTTCCTGGAAAGTTCCTTAAGCAATTCCACACGTTTCTCTGAAAAAAGTTTCTGTTCTGCTTCTTCATCAAGGCCATGCAGACGTTTTGCATCCGTTTTCCGATAATGAATGACATCAACGTGGGTTTTGTAGACAGACTTCACATTACTCACTCTTGGATTGACTCGAATAGGCACTGCTCGATAGATGCCTGAGGGCACAACCAGGAGATGCACTTTTACCTTCCCACATCTTCCTCCGAGTGGCTCAGCAACCAGCGTAGGCAACAGGTGCACTTCAGAGTGAGGCATCACACTGGGCTGGCCCTGGAAAGGTGAGCTCCACCATCTCTTAAATGACTCGCCCAAGCCCAGGACTCAGACCCACAATGCAAAGATCCCGCCTGCTCTGAGCAAGCTGGGAAACAGCAGGAAACAGACAAGCTCGAAAGAACCCAGGTGGCTCATGTCTGTATTCCTAGAACTTTGGGAGACTGAGGCAGGCGGATCACTTGAGGTCAGGAGCTCGAGACCACCCTAATCAACATGGAGAACCCTGTCTCTACTAAAATACAAAAATTAGCCGGGCGTGATGGCACATGCCTGTAATCCCAGCTACTAAGGAGGCTGATGCAGGAGAATGGCTTGAACCTCGGAGGTGGAGGTTGCGGTGAGCCAAGATCGTGCCATTGGACTCCAGCCTGGGCAACAAGAGCAAAACTCTTGTCTCAAAAACAAAACAAAAAGAGAAAGAACCAAGGTTTCTGCAAATGACAGACCCGAGGACGCGTTCACCTGGGCCCACTAGTCAGCAGTGCTCCAGGGCAACTGTAGTTACATGAGCACGTCCACGGGCATAGTCACCCTGAGGGTGAAATGGAGCTGCTGTGCTTCTGGCTCAATGCTGGGTTCGTGGTTGTGTTTAATAAGCAGTATTTTTACTTCCCTAAGTTGAGTGTACAGAATCTGCTTAGCACTTACTTGACTTCAACAAAATGCTAAAATCCTCCAGCCATTAAAAGTAGACTAGGTCCCACCCCCCGCCCACCACCCCTGACAAAAGCATGCAAATCATGCATTCTTCTGGAAGGTAGGCTCCCCACATACAGAAGTCTGATCTGATATTTGTCTTTTCTGGATTTCAAATCAGAAGCCTTTAACTCTAGGCTGATTCCTGCAGCTTTTGGAGAAAGCCTGGCCTTTCTCCCTTACAGCTATCTCAACACAATGGCACAGAGCACTGGTCTTGTTCATTTAGTGGGTTGGTGTAATTCTTATTTAACACAACAAACCAGTTTACACACATTCTTAGAATACACACTATTCTTCACTCCGATATAGGCTAGGGATGGATGATTACGTTTAAAGTGGCCCATGATAATTTATCTCACAGAGCAGCATTGATACTTATTTCACATCTACACAGCACTTTCCACAGCCCCTAGGCCCCAAATACTCTCACACATGTATCATCACATTAACTCCACTTTGTAGGTGAGGAAACTAAAATATTGGATTAAATACTTTATCAAAGGTTTCAGGGTAGGACTGGAAATGTGCACGTCACTCACTAAAGACTACGCGTTATTTCAAATTCTCAATGACTACAAGTACTTTTACAACGGAAGACTGCCAGTGACAACTGCGGGACTTCACACTGGGGAAGAAACAGGGTGAGCACTGCCTCACTGAAGACAAGGGCCGATGCGTGGTGTGCCCCAGGCCCTCCGCTCAGGAGCAGATTCAGGCACTCTGTGACTGTTGCCTCCTTGCCCATCAATGAAGAACTGTGCTGCCATCAACACTCCCTTGCTGCCAACCAAAATGCATTGTGACTCTACAGATTCAAAAGGAAGACTGCCACACTCATGTGGTGCTGTGCAAAGAACACTCTCGTGGCAGCAAGAGAAGGAGTCCTGGGTCCTGATTTACCGTGGCATCTGAGCTACTGTTGTCTATGCATCCCTGAACCTCAGCTTCTACACATGGAAACAAGTCACTCTGACTCATTCTTCTCTGTAACAAACAAATGTTAACCGCTGGCTATACATTTGGGAAATAAGTAAAAATTACTTACAACTCCAGCATTGATAATACTTAGCTGATGGCATAACTCAAACTCTACCCATACCAGCCTATCTGAGGCTGCTGTCTCATGATGCCAACAGTACTGACTTGAGACACACATAGCTCCAGGATACTGAGATATCAAGAGGCGAGTGACCACACAAACCACGAGTTCCAACATTCAAGTTTGAGAAGAACTGAACAATTTCATGATGCTGGGCCGTGGTACTCAGTTAAAAAGGTGGCAGATAAAGCGGGCATATATCCCACAGTCTCAAAGACATGCAGTGACAACTGCAGGCAGAACTGGACCTGTGACTGAGTCCAATGACTCACTAAAGCACAGCACTGAAAACAAGACAGGCATGCACTTTCAAGTGCTGGTGCAAACCTACACTCTTACCTGTAACATTCACTCTGTCCCCAGGCTGAACCTTGTCAACAAGATCATTGTGAGCAAACAGGATGACTGTGTGTGGTGTCTGCCCTGCAGGCATGTCTTCTGGAGACTCTTGAAGCTTGATCTGAAGGGCAGCAAACAGAGAACATGTGGGCCACAAAGAGAGTGCAGGAGGACAAATATCTGCATGTCTTTGTACTGCTTTTGCCATGTAAGGCTGCAGTGCATATCCCCGCATAAATGTTTGTCCATGTTTCTCATTATTTCTTTAGAAGCTACTTCTAGATCTCCTGGGTAAAGCAGCACAGATTTTTTTTTTTTTGAGATGGAGTCTCACTTATTGCCCAGGCCGGAGTGCAATGGTGCGATCTCGGCTCACCGCAACCTCCACCTCCCAGGTTCAAGTGATTCTCCTGCCTCAGGCTCCCGAGTAGCTGGGATTACAAGCGCATGCCACCATGCCTGGCTGCAGCACACATTCTTAAGGCCCATTGTTGGGCATGCCTGCGCACCTCACAACCCTGCCTGCATCCACTCATCTAACAGGTATCTGTGGCGCACCCAGCTTGTGCTACAGCCCATTCTAGGTGTCAGGGACCCGACAGTGAACAAAGTTCCCTGCCTCATGGAGTGGAAGGGGCAGATAATACACAGAAAAATGAGCACATAACATGTGACAGTGACAAATGCAGCAGACTGCAACAAAACAGGGGAAGGAATGTAGGGAGCTGCGGTGGGGGAAGCTGAGATGCTTTTCATAAAGCAGGGTCGAGGAAGGCCTTTCCAAACCAGGTACCCTCTGACAGGCCTAAGGATGCGGGGCTTTTCTCTAAGCCCATTTTGGGGGCCTGCAGGATTCTGAGAATAGGAGGCCATATGCTCCTGGGGAGCAGGGTGCCTGCCTTTCTGTCTCCAGCTCTGTCCCATGCAACATTAAAGAAACCATGCACACACTGTCATAGAAAAACTCAAATTCTGTCCTCCCACATCTTTACAGTTACAATCATGGTAAATAAGCAATTTTCTACCTTCCCTTTACTTATTTCTGTCATTTTAGTAACTTCATCTTACAATTTCATGAATAGAGAGAAAAAAGGGCAAACTTTTTTTTTTTTTTTTTTTGAGACAGAGTCTCACTGTTGCCCAGGCTGGAGTGCAGTGGCGCAATCTGTCTCAGCTCACTGCAAGCTCCGCTTCCTGGGTTCATGCCATTCTCCTGCCTCAGCCTCCTGAGTAGCTGAGACTACAGGCGCCCGCCACCATGCCTGGCTAATTTTTTTGTATTTTTTTTTTTTAAGTAGTGACAGGGTTTCACCATTAGCCAGGATGGTCTCGATCTCCTGACCTTGTGATCACCCGCCTCAGCCGCCCAAAGTGCTGGGATTACAGGCGTGAGCCACCAAGCCCAGCCGAAAAAGACCAAACTTCTTAGACAATAAAATTTGTGAAAAAATTTCAGAAAAATTCCTCCATCCTTTACCAATGGAAAAACCGCAAAATGACATTTAACCAAGTATTCTCATCTCAAATGTTTGAAGCATTTTAGGCCATGAAAATATGATGTCTCTAACAACAGACAGTACTTCTGGCAACCGCACAGGGACAGTGCCCTGAAGCAGGGCCTTTGCATGCTCTGTGTATTTAGCCCATAGGCCACTAATGAAACCCACAAGACCAGAGAGGGATGGATGCCATTCGGGAAGAGAGGCTTGGGGTCCGAGGGACAAGTTATAGTCGGCCTTTTGAGGATACAGACAGGCAAAGCATAGCCTGGGGGGCCAGGGTGGCTGCGCACCATCTGCTTGTCAGAGAAGAGGGAGCGGTTGTGGATGAGTGCCATGCTGTGGGTGGTGTGGCAGTGCCCGCACACGCTGGGCTCTGCAATGCGGCCGCGGTCCATCTCCACCCGGGTCATGTGGGCACACACTTGGCACTGGAAGAAGGCCTCCTGCATCTCAGGAATCAGCTGGGATGTCCTGATCACCATGCCGCTGATGGTGATGAGCTGATCAATGTCTGTGAGGGGAGAAGAGAGGTCAGCACACCTATCTGAGGTGCAGAGGTCCAGGAATAGCTGGGATCACAGGCAGGTGCTGGGTGCCCACAAGTCTGTCTAGGGTGACCTTTCTGTGTCTAGTCGTCCGCAGGGTATGTCTTCAGGAGACTCTCAAGCCCAGCGAACCTCTGGCCCCTGTCCAGCAGGCATCCCTTGCTCCCTTCTTGTCTGCCTACCCTCGTCCCTGCCTCCTGCCTCACTCACCCAGCCTCCTGTATGACACCCTGCTGTGTCAGGAAAAAAGCCAGATAGGCTGGACTGAGTCCCAACCCTAGCCTCTCTGTGCACATTTTGTGTTCTCTATAGAATGGGGTGGTATCAGGACCCACCCCAGAGCCAAGGACTGAATGTGCCAGTGTACTTCAAGACTAGTAAGAGCACCTGGCAGAGGAAAAAGTCCTCTATACTTTACAGTCATTACTATCCACACAGAACCCCTTAGATGGTCTGATCTTTCACTCTTGCTTGTTTCCTCTATTATTTGAACCTTTCCTGACAGACAACTTTTTCCCTTTGAAGGTCCCACTGCCCCCAACTAATTTCCCTGGCTGGTTTCAGATGAGCTGCCCTGTTCTGACCTGTAGTTAGCCACTGCTAGCCATGAAGTTCACCCTATCCTGCCACTGATTCATGAGACCTCTACAATTTTGCTGTTGTTGAGATGGGGTTTTAACGTGTTGCCCAGGCTGGAGTACAATGGTGCAATTACGGCTCACCGTAGCCTCAACCTGCCAGGCTCAAGTAAGCTCATCACCTCAGCCTCCCAAAGTGGTAGGATTACATGCACGAGCCACTGTGCCTTGCTAATTTCTTCTTAAAAAGAGATGGAGTCTCTTAAGTCACCCAAGTTGGTCTCAAATTCCTGGCCTCAAGTGATCCTCAAGTCTTTAAAATCTATTTTTTTTCTTTTTTTTGAGACAGAGTCTCATTCTATCACCCAGGCTGGAGTGCAATGGCACAACCTCAGCTCAGTGCAACCTCCGCCTCCCGGGTTCAAGTGATTCTCCTGCCTCAGCCTCCCCAGTAGCTGGGACTATAGGCGCGTGCCACCACGCCCTGGTGATTTTTGTATTTTTAGTAAAGGGGTTTTACCATGTTGGGCAGACTGGTCTGGAACTCCTGACCTCAGGTGATCTGCCTGCCTTGTTCTCCTGAAGTGCTGGGATTATAGGCGTGAGCCACCATGCCCAGCCAATAGTCAATCTCTTATATCAGAAACTTCAATTAAATTCAAAAAGTATATGGGGTTCATAAGTATACAGGATAACTGAATCTGTATTATTTTGTCAATTTATAATCCATCACCTTGACTACCACCACCAATTACTTCTTTCATAGTTTCTTGATAAAACAAGGCTATTTTCATGTAAGGCATTTTCCTTCAACAAAAGTAATCCTATGAAAAATACATTACCTTCTGGATTCAGGTTTCTCATATTCTTAGTCTTCAATGCGTTGAATGGTCTTACTTGAATCTGATGTTCTAAGATTGAGTCAGGGTAACGGTCAAAGAAGATTTCATTGACAGCCATGTCAAAAGTTGGAATAACTTCCTATAAAAATAAATATGAAGATGTATTTGTATTCATATCTCAGTGTTAAATACAATAAAGGCACGTCAGACTAGCAAAGTATAAAAACAAGACATGTCATGCCCCCAAAGTATTACCCTACAGAATCGTGCATGTACTGTTTTCAAATTTAGGTATGCTGAACTATCTATTTCTGCATATTCTCAATCGGGTTAAGTTTGGTAATTTATATAAAAGTGCCTTCTTGATGTATACTGGCATATTTTATGCTTTCTATTAGAAGGGAAAACAATTTTGACCTCATACTTTCATTATTTTCCTTCTATAATGAAATGATACCCAAGTAAGTTATTTATTTATTTTTATTTTTTGAGGCAGAGTTTTGCTCTTGTTGCCCAGGCTGGAGTGCAATGGCATGATCTCGGCTCGCTGCAACCTCTGCCTCTAGGATTCAAGCAATTCTCCTGCCTCAGCCTCCTGAGTAGCTGGGATTACAGGCATGTGCCACTACGCCTGGCTAATTTTGTATTTTTAATAGAGATGGGGTTTCTCCATGTTGGTCAGGCTGGTCTTGAACTCCCAACCTCAGGTGATCCGCTTGCCTTGGCCTCCCAAAGTGCTGGGATCACAGGTATGAGCCACCACGCCCAGCGACACCAAAGTAAGTTAAATCATATTTATTCAAATTTGTTAACATATGGTTCCCATTTTACAGATGAGGAAACAGCTTTTGGTTGGCTAAGGAACCTGACTAAGGCTATGCAGCCAGTAATCAGCAAAATCAAGATTCAAAATCCAGGTCTGCTTGCCTCCAAAGACCACACCCAGAGTCAACAGAACTGATACTTCATGAATAAAAACTGACCTGAGGCCAAAAAGTCAAAGTCTACAGTACAATAAGTATATTCTTTTAAAGCAGCAGGAAGTATGCAATTCATTTAAAGTATTTCCATTTAAGCTAACTTACTTCATGAAACCCAAGAAGCTATAGTTGTTAGATTCATCATTTTTCTACATGAGAAACACTGCCCAGTAAACCATAACCTGTCATTGATAGTAATACAAATCCCACTTTCAGGAACATTAAAATGTGAAAAAAAAAAAAGTTCATCTTAAAGGAGATGATCCTTTTTTTTTTTTTGAGACGGAATTTCACTGTGTTGCCCAGGCTGGAGAGCAGTGGCGTCATCTCGGCTCACTGCCCCTCCGCCTCCTCGGTTCAAGTGATTCTCCCGCTTCAGCCTCCTGAGCAGCTGGGACTACAGGCGCGCACCACCATGTGTGGCTAGTTTTTGTATTTTTTAGTAGAGATGGGGTTTCACTTTGTTGGCCAGGCTGGTCTCGAACTCCCGACCTCAAGTGATCCATTTGCCTCAGTGTCCTAAAGTGCTGGGATTACAGGTGTGAGCCACCGCACCCGGCCAAAGGAGATGATACATGGTTTTCTTAGTGTTTGTGCATACTATCTTCATTACCGAGGAATTTGTGTTATCTGGAAACATTCTTTCTGGACAGTTACTAAAATTCATCAAGGTCAAAGCTAAATTCTTACCTGTGGGTAAGAGATGAGTTGTCTGTACAAATTTTTGTCAAATGATTTGATGTGCTCACAGTTTACATTTAAAAATGGCTCGCCAATAACATTAATCTACAAGATAAAAATGAACAAGTTATATTTTGCTAACTATTTTAAAACATATAACTTGAATTGAAAGAGTATCTGATTACCTCCCCAAGTCGTTGCATGTATAGAGGTTCAGTAATATCTATGCCAATATTTTCTTCTTCTTTAGCCAGAGGGTCAACAAATCGCTGAAGAAATCTCTTTAAGTGGAGAGAAAACATATTAGGCATATAGCATTTGGGAACAGGCAACTTTAACACACAAAGTTACGAGTATGTCACTATCAGGAGACAGAAATAAATATTTTTCTTCCTTTTTCTTTTTTAAAATTTAATTTAGAGATAGAGTCTCACTATATTGGTCAGGCTGCTATCAAACTCCTGGCCTCAAGTGATCCTCCCACCTTGGCCTCCCAAAGTGCTGGGATTACAGGTGTGAGCCACCACAGGTGGCCCTTCTAGTCATTACGGCTACTTCTCTATAGGTTATAAGCACGGTCTCCCAACATTTTCAGAGCCCAAAGTAATTTTAATACATATAGCTCACCTGAAAGTTTTCTTTGCATGTTGCCACATTTACATCCGTTCCCCAGATCACAAGTTTTTGGCCTAGAGACTGCTCACTTGCCACTATATCTTCTGCCGCTGCCTACACGGAAAAACATGACAGAATCATGAGAATGGAGTTACCCACATGATATCCGCCATAAGATGGTTTCAGGAGACTGCATACTCACCGCGTCAGACTGCAGATCCACTTGCAGGCCCTTCTGCGCAGAGCCCAAGTCAGGCCTCTGTCTCACAGGTGTGCCCCTAACACCACTTCTTGGGGTTCCCTCTACCCGAGAGCTGGGAGTGCCATATGTCAGTGGTGAACTAACATCAAAGTCAAGAGGGATAGCTATAAAACAAAATTAGGAAATCCTGGTGGTATATCAAACCTGGAATTACAGCATGCTGTCTGTTGACCTATACCACCTAATCGCACAGCAAACTTGAGTATTTATGGCAACCTGTGGTGGTTGAGATTCTGAGCACTATTAAATGTTCTATTAAGAAAAGCATCAGAGAACCTGCTTCTTCTGCTCACTAAGCCCTAAAACAATTATTTTCAGCACTCTGTTCAGCTCCTCTGGTTCAGAATATGCTCACTCATGTGCAGAGGGGATGCTTTAGGCATTACGACAACTGTAATAAAGACAGTAAACCTGAGCAGATAAAGCATCAGCTGTGTATCAAGCACAGCATAACCTAGATCTTCAGACACGCACCTGAAGAATGCATTTGGGGAGGGCTGGAAAATAACACGTCCTGCGCGACAGGGCTCTGCAGGTCCGCTCCAGGCGAGGTTGGCATCGGCTGCAACTCCCCCGTGGAGGTGGAATCCTCGCCTCTACGTCTCTGAGAGGGAGATGACCTGGCATCCTCACTTCGAGCTTGTGTCACACAAAACAGAAAAGATGGCCATGAATTTTCAGGGCCGGTATTCCTGGATTTGTCTGTCCCTTGGGGCATTATGACTCACCACTGAACCAAACCAAACAGAGGCAAATGGGCAATCAAATTAAGCAGCACCCAAGCCACAGCCTACTGTGGGTGTCTGTGCGCACCAGGCGGCAGCGCCCAGCCCGAGGCTGGGCGTCCGGGGCCCGCGTACCCACCCAGCGCTGCCAGTTGCGGCAAGAGAGGGCAGAAGGGGCGGCGCCGGGGGCTGTTGTGGGCCCGGCTCGGGGCACTCACGCGTCTGGGCTGGGGTGGTTCTTCCACGCCGGCTGCCGCGGCGGCTCGGGGTCGACGCCGGGGACGACATGGTGCTCGGGGTACCTGCGCGACAAGGACAAGCTCGGGCCGGGCCCGCCTCCCGGCTTCCCTGCCCTGCTCCGCAGCGCGGACGTTCCTGCCGGCTCCGCGCCACGCCCTCCCTGCTGGCGCGCGGTTACCGGCTAAAGGCGGCCGCTTGCGGACGCTCGCAGGCTCCAGGTCCACCTGGCCAGTCGCGCTCCCAAACCACGGGACCCAGAGTTCCCGCCGGCGGCAAGGTCGTCTCCGCCCCTGGCGGGGCCTTACCAATCACAGCGACGCTTGAGCGTAGCTCCGCCTCCGGGAGGCGCCACTGCGCACCGGTAGGGGGGGACAGTGCCACTTCCTTCAGCGCCCGTGCGTACACCAGAAGTAGGCCTCGCTTGGCACCCCTCTGTCTAGATGGTCTGACCTCCTGCGCGGCCGCGTTTTCGCGGGAAAAGTGGGTCCGACCGCACCAGTTATCGGGGTGTGTTCCGTCATCGTTGGCTAGGGAGCATGTGCTTCTTTATCCCATAGGCTTTTTTGATTAATAAGGACAGTAGAGATGCATTTGTCACCTAAGATTTTTTTTATTAAAAAAATTAAGGACGGGAGGTGGCGGGGATGGTCTTATGTTGCCCAGGCAGGTCTCGAACTCCTGCGATCCTCCCGCCTCAGCTTCCTAAAGTGTTGGGACTGCAGGCGGGCGCCACCGCGCCCGACCGTGTTTGTCACTGTTTATCTAGGAACAAACTTGGAGCTCTTGACCCAGGCCCTTCGCTTGTTTTATTTGCCTCTGGTATCTATTTAGCCAAGTCCAACACCAAGTAGCCACCCAATCTACTTCCGCAGGTCAGACCGACGGATGGCATTTCTCCTTAAGTTTCCATGTTGATTAGGGCCAAAGAGGCGCGCCTACAGGCCAGGCTTTCCCGCAGGGGTTCCCGGGAAAGTTCCTGCCGCCGCGCCACGTAGCCCCGCCCCTGCGCGTAGGGGCATTTCCGGGTCCGGGCTGAGCGGACGCACGCGCGGGAGTGGGACTCGGCGGCATGGCGGGCTCCGGAGCCGGTGTGCGTTGCTCCCTGCTACGGCTGCAGGAGACTTTGTCCGCCGCGGACCGCTGCGGTGCTGCCCTGGCCGGTCATCAGCTGATCCGCGGCCTGGGGCAGGAATGCGTCCTGAGCAGCAGCCCCGCGGTGCTGGGTGGGTACCGGCCCGAGGTGGGCCGCGGGTGGGTCCTGGCTTCCCGAGTCGTTCTGGAGCCGAGCAGCCCGGCGCTTCTCTCTGTGTTTAGATGACGGTATTTTGAAGTACAGCGATTAGATTCTTGGGGGAATTTCTGTGCGTGTGTATAAAGTGATTTGTCATACTGCTTTTTACTCTCTAGTATTAGAGGAAAGATATTTTAAAGCCAAAGTTGGTGAAAACGACCCCTAATTTGGCAATCCTTGCTATACAGAGTTGGGGGGAGGGCAAGAGAAATAATTTTTTTTTTTTTTGAGACGGAGTCTCGCTCTGTCGCCCAGTGGCGCGATCTCGGCTGACTGCAGCCTCCGCCTCCCGGGTTCAAGCTATTCTCCTGCCTCAGCCCCCCGAGTAGCTGGGATTACAAGCGCGCGCCACCACGCCAGGCTAATTATTTTGTGTTTTTAGTAGAGATGGGGTTTCACCATGTTGGTCAGGCTGGTCTCGAACTCCTAACCTCATGATCCGCCCGCCTCGGCCTCCCAAAGTGCTGGGATTACAGACATAAGCCAGTGGGCCCGGCCAAGAGAAAGTATTTTCTTTCACCTGAATCTCGCCTAATCCCACCAGTACCTTTTCGAAACCCCTGATTCCTACCTTGAGAAAAATTGAAGAAATACAATTGAAATCATGTTCTTTTAACTCTTTAGCAATGCCTGGGAGGGAACTTTTTCTTCTCTGTAGTAGAAGTGCCTCTTTTAGCAGTTTAAATAATCGAATATTTCATTGTGTGGAAACTCCTGTATTCCTCCTTTAAAACACGAGTGTGCAGACCTCTTGATGTTGTGCCCTATGAAAAGGTGAGATTTTCTTCCGGAGGATCTAGGAGTGAATATGTTGTAGGAATAACTTAAAACAGTTTAAACAAGATGTTGTATGTGGCACGGTGCAGTGGCTTATGCCTGTAATTCCAGCACTTTGGGAGGCTGTGGCAGGTGGATCACCTGAGGTCAGGAGTTCCAGACCAACCTGACCAGTATGGTGAAACCTTGTCTCTACTGAAAATACAAAAATTAGCTGGGCATGGTGGCGAGCGCCTATAGTCTCAGCTGTTGGGTAGGCTGAGAGAAGAGAACGGCTTGAACCCAGGAGCGAGAGGTTGCAGTGAGCCGAGATTGTGCCACTGCACTCCAGACTGGGCAATGAAGCAAGACTCCGTCTCAAAAAAAAAAAAAGATGCTATATACACGAATTCTATATATTCTATCTGTTTTCAAGAATATGTTAACAATGGGGAAATATCAAACAAAAAACTAACATTGTGTGGTTACTTTGTCTTAGGGTTTCAAATTTAGCATTCATTTTTGTTCGTTTAGTAACTTGTGTCTAAAGCACTTCCAAGTTTACCTTCCGTTTATGACATATCTCCTTTCACTTGAGAGATTCCAGGGGAAGTGTATTAGTTCCTTATTGCTGCTGTAACAATTATCACAAGCTTAGTAGTTTAAAACAGCACAGGTCTGTTACTCGTACAGTTCCCACTGTAAGGGGGGTTCTGTGAGTCAGAATCCCACACAGGTCTCACCAAGCTAGAACCAAAGTACCAGGCAGGGCTGCTTTCTTTCTGAAGGCTCTTGGGGAGGATCCATTGCCTTATTCATTCAGGTTGTAGGATTGAGGTCCCTGACATTCCATACTTCTTGACACTGTCCCATTTCCTTGGATCACAGCTCCCTTCCCTTGGTCTTCAAGGCCAGCAACAGCATGTCAAGCAGAGGTTTGGAATCTCCTGCTTTCCCAACTTCCTGTCTCTCTGATCAACTCTTCTTCATCTCCTTACTTTAAGGGCTTGTATGATTACATTGGGCTTTCTGGATAATCCAGTATGATCTTCCCATTTTAAGGTCAGCTGATTAGCTACCTTAATTCCATCTGCAAGCTCAATTTCCTTTTGCTATATACATTTTTGTATATAGCAAATATATATATGCATTTCCTTTTGCTATATACATTTCCTTTTGCTATATACATATTCACAAGATGTGACCCCAGGGATTGGGATGCAGGCATCTTTGGGGCCATTATTCTGCCTACTGCTTCCCTGTGGAACATTGTCTAGAATTTTCTGCTTTCTTTGTTTTAGTATAACAACCTTGGGTTAGTGTTTTATATTTATAAGTCTGCCTTGAAAACCATTCCAACCTTGGCCAGGCGTGGTGGCTCACGCCTGTAATTCCAGCATTTTGGGAGGCCGAGGTGGGTGGATCACGAGGTTGGGAGATTGAGACCATCCTCGCTAACATGGTGAAACCCTGTCTCTACTAAAAACACAAAAAAAATTAGCCAGAGTGGCGGGCACCGTTAGTCCTAGCTACTCGGGAGGCTAAGGCAGGAGAATGGCATGAACCTGAGAGGTGGAGCTTGCAGTGAGCCAAGGTCACGCCACTGCACTCCAGCCTGGGCGACAGTGAGACTCGGTCTCAGAAAAAAGTGGTAATAAAAGAAAGAAAATCCGTTGCAACCCCTTTAGGAATGGTTTACATGATGCTCTTGGCACTCTCTTAACTTGCTTACTTATTTTTTTGAACAGCATTACAGACATCTTTAGTTTTTTCCAGAGATTTCGGTTTGCTTGTATTTGTCCGGAAGTCACTCAACAGTATTGAAGTAAGTTGACAATTTTCGTTTTGCTTTTCTTGTATATTCCTGGAGTGACTCCTGTTACCCATATTTACAGTATGTATCTCTTTCATTACAGTTTCGTGAATGTAGAGAAGAAATCCTAAAGTTTTTATGTATTTTCTTAGAAAAAATGGGCCAGAAGATCGCGCCTTACTGTGTTGAAATTAAGGTAAGAATTAAAAAAACATACCTTATTACATTATATATCAACATCTGTTTTAACTTATGGTGTAAGGAACTTGGATTTTTATTTTAAAGATAAAACATTTTCCTTTCTTGTTGGGGAATTTGCTTATTTCTGCTTCATTGTGTTACAAATGAACTGGGCTCTTCATTAGTTTTTTTTTTTTTTTTTGAGATGGAGTTTTGCTCTTGTTGCCCATTAGTTATTTAGATTTAGTAAGCTAAGGCCTTTGTCAGAGACACTACTTTGATAATTTCTTTCCTGAGGAGGTGGCAGTGGCACCTTGGGTTCCCTGGGGCCCTGACGGCTTCTTGATAACTTCACTGCAGCCGGGGCGACAAGAGCGAAACTCCATCTCAAAAAAATAATAATAATTTATATTTTTATTTTTATTGTTTATTTGTTTTTATTTTGTGAGACAGGGTTTTGCTCTATCATCCAGGCTGGAGTGCAGTGGTGCGATCATGGCTGACTGCAGCCTCCATCTCGTGGGCTCAGGTGATTCTCGCACCTCAGCCTCCCAAGTTGCTGGGACCACAGGCATTTGCTACTATGCCCAGCTAATTTTTGTGGGTTTTTTTTTTTTTTTTTTTTTTTTTTTTTTGTAGAGATAGGGTTTTGCCTGTTGCCCAGGCTGGTCTCGAACTCCTGGGCTCAAGTGATCTTCCCGTCTCCACCTTCCAAATTGCTTACAGGCATGAACCACACTGTAATCCCCAAAGGGATTGCACACACGAACCACAGAGTCTGGTGAATACTTTTTTCTTTTTTTTTTTTTTTGAGACGGAGTCTTGATCTGTCACCCAGGCTGGAGTGCAGTGGCACAATCTTGGCTCACTGCCACCTATGTCTCCCGAGTTCAAGCGATTCTCCTCCCTCAGCCTCCTGAGTAGCTGGGATTACAGGCACGTGCCACCATGCCCGGCTAATTTTTATATTTTTAGTAGAGACAGGGTTTCACCATGCTGGCCAGGCTGGTCTCGAACACCTGACCTCAGGTGATCGCCTACCTCGGCCTCCCAAAGTTTTGAGATTATAGGCATGAGCCACCGTGCCCAGCCTAATGTTATATTTTCCACAGCTAAATACTGAATTTTGATATTGCTCCTCTTGGAGACGTAGTTTCAGATATTGCTGAGTCTCAGTTTTTATCTTATTGATGATTTTGGTTATTTTTTTTTGAAACCTAGAATACTTGTACCAGTGTTTATACAAAAGATAGAGCTGCTAAATGTAAAATTCCAGCCCTGGACCTTCTTATTAAGGTAATTATGTTTTTAAGTACATGCATCTTATATTAAATGTATAACTTTTTAAAGAAAGTCAGAGTTTTGAGTTGTATTTTGGGTGATGTGTTTGGGGAAGGATAGGATCTAATCACACTGATGTATGGGTAAGATGCACATTTTCCAACCATCACCTGACAGTACCCTGGCTTTTTGTTCTCAGACTCTTCTGGGCAGTAAAAGAAGAATTCTGAGTTGTGAGCAGAATGAAGGAGGAAAATGACTAAAGAATTTATTGCTCTTTCATTTATCACCCTTACTGGCTTTGGCAAAACCTAATGCTATTAGGAATTGCTGAAAGATCACCTTGTATCTCTGAGGTTTTTCCTAAAATCTTAGCATTGGGAAAGAGTTCATATGTTTTCTTTTCTTTTTTTTTTTTTTTTTTTTTTTTTGAGATAGAATCTTGTTGTGTCATCCAGACTGGAGGGAGTGCAGTGGTGCGATCTCAGCTCACTGCAACTTCTGTCTCCCGGGTTCAAGCGATTCTCCTGCCTCAGCCTCCTGAGTAGCTGGGATTACAGGCATATGCTACCATGCCTGGCTAATTTTTATATTTTTAGTAGAGGCGGAATTTCACTATGTTGGTCACACTGGTTTTGAACTCCTGACCTTGTAATCTGCCTGCTTCGGCCTCCCAAAGTGCTGGGATTATAGGTGTGAGCCGCTGTGTCCAACAGGAATCTGTTGGTATGTTGCAATTAAGTGGTTGTTGGGGTCACTGTGACCTGTTTCTGTTTTTTTTTTTGTATTTGTATTTTAGAATTCCTTTGTTTCTGGTTGGTCCTTGGTTTTGTAGGCTTCTGGGAGAAAGGTTCTAGTCTTGTTCGTTTCTTGGGAAGGTAACAGTTAAGCCTAGAGTATTCTTCCTCTGGTGTTCTTACACCACCCATCTCAACCTCTAATTTCCAGATAAGCTGGGTGGATGTGAATCCTGAGAGGGCAAGTGTAAATCCTTGAGACACACCTAATTCTGAACCTTTGCTGTGTACCGAGGCACTGAGATAGAGGAATCCCTTTATTACCCTCTTTAGAGAGAATGCTAATTTGTATTATTTTTTTTTCTTGATTCCCACACTACATTGATGTACTAATTTGTATTCTTTTAGTTACTTCAGACTTTTAGAAGTTCTAGACTCATGGATGAATTTAAAATTGGAGAATTATTTAGTAAATTCTATGGAGAACTTGCATTGAAAAAAAAAATACCAGATACAGGTGAGATGCATTTACATGTTATTTTCAAATAGTTTAGCAAATTAATATTAACAAATTATTAGCGTAAGACTTAGATTTTCTCTACCAAGGTCTTATACGTTTTACAGATGAATCCTTTTTGCTGAAAATAAACCAAAATGGAACCAAAAAACAACATGTGAAGACTTCCCTTCATAAAAATGTTAATTTTTACGAAATTATTCCTTTAAATGGAAAACTCACATGTCAAGTGTGATTAATACGTTTGCATAAAACTTAGGAAAGAATGCAGTCCTAAAGGCTTTATATTTTATATATCTTATTGTAAAATTAATTTTGAACTTCACATTATTTTATTTTCTTCATACGTTTTGGTTAGTATAACTTATTTAAATGTAGTTTGAGCCCTTTACTTGTCTAAAATTTTCTTTTCAGTTTTAGAAAAAGTATATGAGCTCCTAGGATTATTGGGTGAAGTTCATCCTAGTGAGATGATAAATAATGCAGAAAACCTGTTCCGCGCTTTTCTGGGTGAACTTAAGACCCAGGTATGATAAAATTTATGACATTCTGCTTCCATAGACGTGGTTGTATTTTTCTCTTGTAATGACATTTTCTTAAATCTTTCCTTTTAGATGACATCAGCAGTAAGAGAGCCCAAACTACCTGTTCTGGCAGGATGTCTGAAGGGGTTGTCCTCACTTCTGTGCAACTTCACTAAGTCCATGGAAGAAGGTATTGCTTGGCTTCACTTGATTTCTTTATTCAAAAACTAAGTCTAACCAGCAATGCCTGATTATTTCTTTGAACTCTTAACCAATCCTGAATTCACGTACAGTAGTGAGAAATAATATAGAGGGACCTGTGGGCCCTCCCCAGGACATCTTTCCCAGCTACAGCACAACAGCATGGTGGGCGTTAACATTGATGTTGTCCGCTGAGCTTTGTTAGATCTCACCAGTTTAACGTGCACACATTTGCGTAGGTGTATTTAGTTCTGTGCAGTTGTTTCACATTTTATTTATTTTTTTTGAGACAGAATCTTGCTGTGTCACTCAGACTGGAGTGCAGTGGTACTTTTTCGGCTCACTGCAACCTCTGCTTCCCAGGTTCAAGCAGTTCTTCACTTCAGCCTCCTGAATAGCTGGGACTATAGGCATGCACCACCACACCTGGCTAATTTTTTTTTTTTTTTTTTTTATTGAGACGGAGTCTTGCTCTGTCACCCAGGGTGGAGTGCAGTGGCTCCATCTCAGGTCACTGCAGCCTCTGCCTCCCAGGTTCAAGTGATTCTCCTGCCTCAGCCTCCTGAGTACCTGGGATTACAGGCGCTCGCCACTAAATGGCTAATTTTTTTTGTATTTCTGGTAGAGATGGGGTTTCACCATGTTGGCCAGGCTGGTTTCGAACTCCTGACCTCAAGTGATCTGCCCGCCTTGGCCTTCCAAAATGCTGAGATTATAGGCGTGAGCTACCACGCCTGGCCTAATTTTTGTATTTTTAGTAGAGATGGAGTTTCACCACGTTGGCCAGGCTGTTCTCAAACTCATGGGCTCTAGTGATCCACCTGCCTCGGCTTCCCAAAGTTCTGGGATTACAGGCATGAGCCATCGCATCTGGCCCTTTTAAAATTTTTTTTTTTTTTTTTTTTTTTTTTAATAATTGAGACAGGATATCACTATGTTGCCCAGGCTGCTCTTGAACTCCTGGGCTCAAGTAATCTGCCCACCTTGGTCTCCTAAAGTGCTGGAATTATAGTCATGAGCCAACACACCCAGCGAGTTCTGTGTAATTCTGTCATGTGTATGTGCCATTGTAGTCAAGATATTGAACAGGTTGATTAGCACAAGGGTCCCATGTGCTACTGACTTAGTTAGAGCCATAGTTAACCTCTTCCCCCGTCTTGGCCCCCTAATAACCACTCATCTGTCTCCATCTGTGGTTTCGTCATTTCAAAAAGTTATACAGATGAACTCATGGTATGTAGCTTTTTCTGTGTGGCTTATTTCACTTTAGCGTAGTGTCTTTCAGGTTCGTCCATATCCTGATGTGTCAGCATTGTCTTCTTTTCAAAGGCTGAATCCTACCTGTGTGTATTCACTGCATTTTGTTGATTCATTCATCCATGTGTGGACACTTGGTTTGCCTCTACTTAGTGGTTATTCTCAGTAGTAGTGCCATGATTATTGTACAGAAATCTGTTGGCAGTCCCTGCTTTCGATTCTTTTGGGTATATACTTAGAATTGTGATTGTTGGATTGTATGGTAACCTTAGTTTTAAATTTTCTGAGGAATCGTCATACTGTTTTTCACAGTGGCTGCAGCATTTTACATTCCCACCAGCAGTGCACAAGGGTTGCAGCTTCTCCACATCCTTACTGAGTTCTCATTTTCTGTTTTTTTGGTAGTGGACATCCTAATGCCTAATGGTTGTGAAGGGATGTCTCGTGGTTTTGATTTGCATTTCCCTGATGATGAATAATGTTGGTTGCGCATCTTTTCATGTACTTACTCGCCATTTTTGTGTCTTTGGAGAAATGTCTGTTCAGATCTTTTGCCCATTTTTTAGGTTAATTGGTTTGTTTGACTTTTTGTTGAGTTGTTGTAGATATCATTTTCTTCTTTTTTTTTTTTTTTTGGAGACAGGGTCTTGCTCTCTCACCCAGGCTGGAGTGCAGTGGCTCAAACATGGCCCACTGCGGCCTCAACTTCTTGGACTCGAGGAATCATCCCACATTAGCCTCCCAAGTAGCTAGGACCAAAGGTGTACACCTAATATTAAAAAATTTTTTGTAGAGACAAGGTTTTGCCACGTTGCCCACGCTGGTTTCTAGCTCCTGGGCTCAAGTAATCCTCCTGCCTTGGCTCCCCAAAGTACTAGGATTACAGGCGTGAGCCACTGTGCCTAGCTAGATACCAGTTTCTTATCAGATATATGATACATGATTTGCAAATATTTTCTCCCTCCCTTTTTCTTTTTTCTTTTTTTTTTTTTGAGATAAGGTCTCACTCTGTTGCCCAGGCTGGAGTGCAGTGATGCGAACATGACTCTCTACATGCCTCCACCTCCAGGGCTCAAGTGATCCTCCTACCTTAGCCTCCCAAGTAGCTGGGACCACAGGCGTGTGCCACCACAGATGGCTAATTTTTGTAGTTTTTGAAGAGACATGGTTTCCCCATGTTGCCCAGGCTGGTCTCCAACCAAGAGATCTGCCCACCTTGGCCTCCCAAAGTGCTGGGATTACAGGTGTGAGCCACTGCACCTGGCCCTTCTCTCATTTTTTGAGTTACATTTTCACGGTGTTGATTATGTCCTTTGGTACAAAAAAATCCCTTATTTTGCTGAAGTTCAGTTTTTTCATTTTTTAAATTTTTTTAAGAGATGGGGTCTCCCCAGGCTAGAGTACAGTGGCTACTCACAGATAGAATCATGGCTCACTGCAGTCTTGAACTCCTAGCTCAAGCAGTTCTCCCACCTCAGCCTCAAGAATAGCTGAGACTATAGGCACCACCACCATGCCTGGCTTCTTTTATATTTTGCAGAGACAGTCTCGCTGTGTTGCCCAGGCTGCTATTGAACTCCTCCCATCAAGTGATCCTCCCACCTCAGCCTCCAAAACATTGGGATTATAGGCATGACCTGCCATGCCTGGCCAATGAAATTCTTTTCTTTTTCTGAAAAGACAAATGTAACTTTCAATCCTAAAATAATCTTTTTTTTTTTTTTTTTTTTCTGAGTCTCGCTGTCACCCGGGCTAGGGTGCAATGGTGTGATCTCGGCTCGCTGCAAGCTCCACCTTCTGGGTTCACGCCATTCTCCCGCCTCAGCCTCCTGAGTAGCTGGGACTACAGGCACCCGCCACCACACCCAGCTAATTTTGTTTTTGTATTTTTAGTAGAGACGGGTTTCACCGTGTTAGCCAGGATGGTCTCCATCTCCTGACCTCATGATCCGCCCACCTCGGCCTCCCAAAGTGCTGGGATTACAGGTGTGAGCCACTGCACCTGGCTGATCCTGAAATAATCTTCAGGGGAGACAAAAAAACTCCTTTGCTCTTTCTTACCATTTTTTTTTTTTGAGACAGTTTTGCTCTTATCACCCAGCCTGGAGTGCAATGGCGCGATCTTGGCTCACTGCAACCTCTGCCTCCTGGGTTCAAGCCTTTCTCATTCCTCAGCCTCCCGAGTAGCTGAGATTACAGGCATGTGCCACCATGCTTAGCTGATTTTTGTATTTTTAGTAGAGATGGGGTTTCGCCTTGTTGGCCAGGCTGGTCTCCAGCTCCTGACCTTAGGTGTTCCACCTGCCTCAGCCTCCCAAAGTGCTAGGATTATAAGGCATGAGCCACCACCCCTGGCCTCCTTATCACTTTATCCTCAAGTAATTACCAAATGGTTGTACCTACTCTGTGTTTTTTTTCCATTAGGTTGAAACTTACAAAATTGCTTATATCCAGTGATTTTTTTTTAACCTGTAAAAGCAGCAGTTTCATTTTAAGCTAATGTTTCTACCCATGCCTTCTTCCTTGCTTATCAAGACTGTTAGAGTAGCCCTGTGTAATTTTCCTTCCTATGTTCTCTCTCCTCTCTCCTGTATCCTGTGGCTCCCACTTCCTCAGCTGCTTTTCAACCGTCACCCCTTTTAGGAAGCATTTATGATTCCCCTGAGGTGAGCCACTTCCTCTGGCCTCTGTACTCCCCTCTGTGACAGCACTTATGGTCATATTTTAAGTTTCTTAGGTCATATGTTTGATTCTCTCCCTTGACCCTGCTGGCAGGTGATGGTGCTTATTTGTCTTTATGTGTGCTTGGCTTATAAACTGGCACTCAGTGAACATTTATAGTGGAAGGAAAATAGTAGTAGTTAGTGCTCATTTTTTGTGTGTTAAGGACTATTCTAGACATGTTGCAAGGCAAGTTCCTATTATGACTCTGCATGGCAGGTAAAATGTCTCTGTTGTATAAATTAGTAAACTGCAACTCAGACAGGTTAAGTAACTTGCCCCAAGTCACACAGTGACTTGTGTGGTTAGGAGAATAATGGCCACCAGGGTTTCCCATCCTCATCCCTGTTATGCTGCATGGCATAGCGGGGTTAAGGTTGCTAATCAGCTGACCTTGAACTGGAGAGATGATCCTGGATCATCCCCATGGGCCTGGTGTGATCACAGGGTCCTTACATGTGGAAGAGGGAGGCACAGAGGAGGTGAGAGGAAGGGGATGTGGAAGGTAGCAGGAGCCAAGGCATGGGGGTGCCTCTCAAGGCTAGAGAAGTGAGAAAAGGGTTCTCCCCTAGAGCCTCTCAGGAGGAGCACAAGCCCTGCTGATGCCTTGAATTTAGCTCAATATGAGAATCATTTCAGACTTCTCACTTCTAGAACTATAGGTAATAAATCTGTATTGTTTTAAACTATTAAGTTTGTGGTAAGTTGTTACGGCAACACTAGGAAACTAACAAATGACAAGTCTGGGATTTGAGCCTTGGTCTGAGGCTAAAATTTATACTTTTTTTGTGATGCCACGATCATGTGACTTCAAGCACTAAATACTGATTCATTCATACGTATATATAAGGCACCCAGGAAGTACAGACTGTATGAATGAGTTATAAAAATTATAAGGCTGGGCAAGGTGCCTCCCGCCTGTAATCCCAGCACTTTCGGAGGCCAAGGCGGGCAGATCACAAGGTCAAGAGATCGAGACCATCCTGGCTAACATGGTGAAACCCTGTCTCTACCAAAAATACAAAAATTAGCTGGGCATGGTGACACATGCCTGTAATCTTGAACCCGGGAGGCAGAGGCTGCAGTGACCCGAGATCGCGCCACTGCCCTCCAGCCTGGTGACAGAATGAGACTCTGTCTCAAAAAAAATTTATATATATATGTGTATGTATACGTGTAAGTATATATATACGTAAACATACTGTTTTTGAGACAGGGTCTCACTTTGTTACCCAGGCTGTAGTTCAGTGCTGTGATATGGGCTCACTGCATCCTTAACCTCCTGGGCTCAAATGATCCTCCCACCATGGCCTTCCCCAAGTAGCTGGGGACTACAGATGCATGCCACCTTGCCCTGCTAATTTTTATTTTATTTTTTCTTTTTGAGACTGAGTCTTGCCCTGTCACCTAGGCTGGAGTGCAGTGGTGCGATCTCGGCTCACTGCAACCTCTGCCTCCCGCGTTCAAGTGATTCTTGTGCCTCAGCCTCCCAAGTAGCTGGGATTACAGGTGTGCAGTGCCATGCCCGGCTAATTTTTGTGTTTTTAGTAGAGACGAGGTTTCACCATGTTGCCCAGTCTGGTCTTGAACTCCTGGGCTCAAGCGATCCACCAGCCTTGGCCTCCCAAAGGTGCTGAGATTACAGGCTTGAGGCACTGTGCCTGGCCATGGGTGCCATCTATCTAAAGAGCGATGAACTTGGTGTTAAACCAGTGATTGAAATCACCAAGTTCCTACCATCATGAGCTCAGTCTAGTGGAGGAAACAGACGAACAAATAAAGCAGCTCTGCTGATTTTGGGGTTCAGCAATGCCCAGAGGTGGGGTGTAGTGAAGAGGAATGCCAGAATTTGGAGAAGTGGAGCACACGACCCACTGGTACTTTCTGAGGATGTAACGCAGAAGTCGTGGTCAGAAGGAGGAGAGGGAGACAACTGGGGAAGTGCTGGGAAGAGCAGTCATTCCAGGCAGCGGCTGCTCAGCACCCGGCCCCATGGTCGGCCAGCCTCTGACCCTGTGCTTAGCCTGCATGCAGTGGTCCGAGGGTCTATAAGAGCTGGCGTGTCAAGAGTGTGGAGGTATACAAGGTGGGGCAGGGTGAGATGGGAAGGACACAGGGTTGGTGTGTGAGGGTTTTCTGAGCTGGGATCTCATTCCAGATGGAGTGGGAACGAGGGCTTTTCAAAAAGGAGTGGATGTGGGCCAAGAGATGTTTCACAGGGATCTGCCTGACTGCTGTTGGGTGTGGGATGTGAGTTAGTGTAGGATTGAGAGACTGTTTGTGAGAGACCAAGGGCTACTGCACCTGGCCAAGAGAGGGTTTAAAAAAAATAGAAGCAGGCAGGGCACGGTGGCTCACACCTGTAATCCCAGCACTTTGGGATGCTGAGGCGGGTGTATCACGAGGTCAGGAGTTCACGATCAGCCTGGCCAAGATAGTGAAACCTCATCTCTACTAAAAATACAAAAAAATTAGCCGAGCGTGGTGGCAGGCACCTGTAATCCCATCTACTCGAGAGGTTGAGGCAGAGAATTACTTGAACCCGGGAGGCGGAGGTTGTGGTGAGCCGAGATCATGCCACTCCCCTCCAGCCTGGGTGACAAAGCGAAACTCTGTCTCAAAAAAAAAAAAAAAAAAAGATAGAATTTGCACACCCGTGTTCCTAGCAGCAAATCCATAGTAAGCCAAAGGGCCAGAACCACCCAAGTGTTCCTCCAGGGATGAATGGATAAAATGTGGCACATAGACACAACGGAACATTATTCAGACTTGAAAAGGCAGGAAAGTCTGACACATGCTGCAGCATGGATGAACCTTGCAGACAGGATGCTAAGTGGAATAAGCCAGCCGTGAAAGGCAAACAATGTGTGATTTCACTTACACGAGGTATGTAGAATAGTCAGATTCACAGAGACAAAGTAAAATAGAGGTTACTGGGGCTGGGGGAGGGGAAATGGGAGTTAGTGTTTGATGGACACCTTTCTGTTATTGATGGTGAAAACATTTTTGGTATAGACCATAGTGATGGTTACACAACAGTGTGAATATATTTAGTGCCAACGAATTGTATCTGTACACATTGTGTGAATGATAAATATGTCTGTTTTACCATATTGAAAAAAACAGAACAAGACCATGCTTGTACATGGAGTGGGCCACTAGAGGGAGGGGCTGCAGGAGAGTGGACCGTGGAGGGCAGAGCCTGGAGTAGTCTGTCTTTGCCAAGTCCCTACACCCCAAACCCACTGTGTACTGTGGGTGTCCTTGTGTCTGCACACTTGTGTTTACTAACATGATTACTTTCTATTTGAATGACCTTTTCCCCAACTAGTACCTATTCTTTCAGTCTCAGAACAAATGCTACCATATCTGGAAAACCTTTATAGAATACTCATAGTTGGAAGAAATCTGCTTGTCATGAATTCCAAAGTAGCTTTTTTTCGTATCTTTTTTATGCCACCATCCTGCAACCATGCAGATGTATCTCTGCTTTAAGGCCTCTCTGACCACATTCTCTCTCCAGCTCCTATCACATCATCATCAGGGCTCTGTCTCAATTATGTCAGTCCTTGCAATAAAAGCAAACAGTTCTTGAGTCTTTATTGATTATGAGTCACTGTTAGAAGGGTAGAGAAATTAATGATGAATAAAGCATGACTCTATAGCTACACTGAATAATCCCGCGGGAGACAGTTATGCAAATAACTGTGATGTCAGTCAGGCCAGGATTAGAGCCTCATGTTATAATTGTGTACCTGTTTTATCTTCCCTTTTAGTTAATAAGTTTGCTGAGGTCAAAGATCATAATTTATTTGTATTTGTAATTGCCATAATATCTTGGCGTGTACTGTTTTTTTCCTGTTTTTTTTTTTTTTTTTTTCTTACATGTACTATGTGTTGAGTAAATGCCTGGGTGTATTGGGGAGAAATGGTATGTTTGGTCATGAGTCAGTTATTTTATTTAATCCTCCAAACTATCCTAAAAGAAAGGTATATACTGTCCCTATTGCAAATAAGAAAATTGAGGCTCTGAGAGATTATCTAACAGAGCTTGTAAGTGATGAGTCGGTGTTTAAATCTCTCAGAGCTTGTAAGTGATGGGTTGGTGCTTAAACCATGTCTTTGTTATTACAGATTTTCTTTCTGTTTTTTCGCAGTCATAACCGTGCAGCAGTAATAACTTGCAGCTTTAGCTAGATGTAATGATGAAAGATGTTTCTCCTGAATTCACAAGAGACTAATGGGGTTAATATAGGTGTCAAGCTGTCTGTAAAGTGTGTCATGTGATACTGTTATTATGATTGGTAACAGAGGCTTCTTGGTATTTCCCTAGATCCCCAGACATCAAGGGAGATTTTTAATTTTGTACTAAAGGCAATTCGTCCTCAGGTAGGATTAATATTACTATTAATATTATTCTAATGCCTTTACAGTGCAGACTTTCAAATACTGATGGTGAATTTTTTTTTTCTAAAATAGATTGATCTGAAGAGATATGCTGTGCCCTCAGGTAGGATTCTGTTTATAATGAGGTATAATATTTTAGATTACTAAATTAACAGGTAAGCTTTTGCTTAAACTTTGAATGAAAGCAAATGTGATAACATCTGTGATGTTTCACACACAGTTATTTACAGGGAGGCTTTTGGTGACTTAGTAAGCTCTGGTTGAAATGGTGATACTCAGGTTACATGGTTGAAATCATTTTATTTTAGGATATCTTTCAGGGGATCCAGGCTGTTCGATTCTGCCTTTGCTTCAATGAATCCTGATTCCACTTCTGACCCTTGTATTGGGATTTGTTAGCGAAGTTATGGGCCTGTTGATTGGCAGCGTTAGAGGCTGACAGGGATCCCTGGGTTACTGTAGTGTAATGGTACTAGATCTTCCTGAGCACAGTCTTGACTTTGACATATCCCTGCAGGTTTTTTGGTTTTCTGTTCTGTCTTATGTCGTCTGATTTTAAATATAATGGCTTTTGCATTTGCAGCTGGCTTGCGCCTATTTGCCCTGCATGCATCTCAGTTTAGCACCTGCCTTCTGGACAACTACGTGTCTCTATTTGAAGTCTTGTTAAAGTGGTGTGCCCACACAAATGTAGAATTGAAAAAAGCTGCACTTTCAGCCCTGGAATCCTTTCTGAAACAGGTACCACACATTCAACTGTCATTTAACAATATTCTTTCATACACACAATTAAATTCCCATTGTATGCATACGTGTTTGAAAATAAATATAAGTTGATCTGTTAGCTTCTGTAGTATTTAAAGCAGAAAGCTGTTGATCAACCAGCCTCATGGGAGGCAGCCAGACTGAAAGAGAGCTAAGGAGATGCCAGATTTGATTAGGGCCTCAGAGCCCAGATTGAGACAAGTCTAATGGAGCGAAGACATTGTGGTGAGGAGGTGGCCGAAAGGGCTGGGAGGTCAGGACTGGAGAGTGGGTGGAGGCCTGAGGATAGCTGAGCCCCATCTCTCCTGGAAGAGGAGGGCCAGCTGTCTCCAGGGGACAGATAGATGCTTGCATGTCAACTTGAAAACAAGGAGCGCCTCTTTGCTGTTGTGGATTTTCCACCTCGATAGGAGGTGGTTATAGAATCTGCACCTGCATATGTGGAAGCTTGTCTGGTCGGCTGAGGAGACCTTGCTTGTCATTCTGAGCGCTGGTCTCCAGGATATCCTGGGCTTCCAGAGGTGTCCGCAGGGGCCTGGCCACTAAGGAAGTGGACTTCTGGGGTTGCTCTGAGGGAAAGGACTGGAGATTCACAACAAACGTTTTCTTAGGGGCCCTGCTATATACATGGGTAAACAGTAACTGCATTCACAGGGTGTCCTTGCAAACCTGTGTGAACAGTGTTGCAGTTGTGTTAGCCTGAGAGTCACAGCCAGGATGTGTGGAAGGAGAAGAGAGAGCCCTGCCATCCTTGTTTTAGGTCTGGGCCTACCTCCCAAAAAACTGAGCCGATGGGTCTCGTCTTTGGCCCCTGCCTCTGTCGCCTGTCCCTCTTGCCTCCTTAGCCTCCCTGCTGTACTTAGCCTTCCTGTCAGACTGTGTTCTCCCTGAAGTCACTCTTGGCTTTGAGGTTACCTCTTCTTGGTCCTCCTCATAAAACTTCTGTTCCGCTGAACTTGGCTGGCCTTAGTTGCTAAGGGAAATAAAAATCTGAGGAATTACTTTTTACTGATTCATATGAATATGTTTGCATCTCAGTGAACATTTACTGCAATAAACATCTTGACAGAGAGAATTTCATGCTTTGTTAGCAAGGAGGAGTGTCCGGGATGTGTGCAGAGGGATCATCCCTGGTGGCACCCCTGGGGCCTTGTTCCCTGGTGATGCCTGCCTTTCCTAGCGCCGGGCTGAGTGGGGCATGGGCCTGCAGGGAAGCCCGCCAGCCCTTCCTCCACTGCGCTGGTTGTCTTTAATGAACCACGCAGACATCTCTGTTTCACATCCTTGCCAGAGACTTCAGTTCCCCACTCCAATTCTTAACAAAAACTACATTGAATAGATTTTAGAATTTCATTGAGGAAATATATTCTACCTGCTAATCTCTACCTCGTGAGAAAGTTGTACGAGCTTAGTCAGGGGAGAAGTTCAAGAGAACCATCCTCAATGCTGCCCTCAGGACTGATACTTGTTGCAAGTTTGGGAGTTTCCAATACACCCTCAAATTTGATACTCACAGCTATGGTTTATTACATCTAAAGGGCCCAGATAAAAATCAACCAAAGGAAGCAGCACATGGTGCAGAGACTAAGAAAGTACCAAATGTGGAGCTTCCCTGGTCCTATCCCCACGGAATCAGGGCAGCATTCCTTTCCCAGCATCCATGTGTGACAGCATGTGTGGAGCATTGACTGGGTGCTCCCCCGAACCTCTGTGTTTGGAGTTTCCCTTGGGGCCCCACCTTGTAGGCATAGTGGGTTGTTGGGTCTCAGCTTCCAGGGATTCTGTGTGACCCAAAGCTCCCATTCCGAGTCACATTGTTACCAGGTGTGGCCAGCCCCACCCTGAGTCCCATTATTAGATTATCCCTTGTGACCTGAGGCCCCAAGCAAGGAGAGAGACCCTCCTTCCCTCCTACTTCAGAATAGGGAGTGAGGAGAGAGGAAGAGGGAAAGAGGACTTTACATAAAGGATACATAATTTTTTGGCCTTAAGATTTTCCTCTATGTTGAATGCATTTTCCTCACAGTGACATCTATATATATATATATTTTTTTTTTTTTTTTGAGATGGAGTTTTGTTCTGTCACCCCGGCTGGAGTGCAGTGGCGTGAGCTTGGGTTTCTGCAACCTCTCCTGCATTTAATCAATTCTCGTGCCTCAGCCTCCCAAATAGCTGGGATTATAGGCACCTGCCACTGTGCCTGGATAATTTTTGTATTTTTTTTTTTTTTTGAGATGGAGTCTCACTCTGTTGCCGAGGCTGGAGTGCAGTGGCCGGATCTCAGCTCACTGCAAGCTCCACCTCCCGGGTTTTTTGCTATTCTCCTGCCTCAGCCTCCCGAGTAGCTGGGACTACAGGCGCCTGCCACCTCGCCTGGCTAGTTTTTTGTATTTTTTAGTAGAGATGGGGTTTCACTGTGTTAGCCAGGATGGTCTCGATCTCCTGACCTTGTGATCCACCCATCTCGGCCTCCCAAAGTGCTGGGATTACAGGCTTGAGCCACCGCGCCTGACCTTGTATTTTTGTTAGTGACAGGGTTTCACCATGTTGGCCAGGCTGACCTCAGGTGATCCACCCTTCTTGGCCTCCCAAAGTGCTGGGATGACAGGTGTGAGCTACTGCGCCTGGCCGACATCTGTATGATTAGTTTTCAGTGGCAGTGTAATATATAATGATATTTATGAGCCATAATGTTTTGATCTGTCCTCTGTCTGCTACTGTTGAATAATTATTTTCGAGTCTTTAATATTATATACAGGAAATAGTTGAATAAAGATGCATTAAAAACATGCTTACTGGGAATACAATAATAGAAAATTAGCAGTGTTTAGGTGGTTACACATTATAGTATATAATATTTGGTATTCTATAATTAAGTAAAATGATATTGTTGTTTGTTTACTTCTTGAGAAACATTTATAATGTTTTGTGAAGAAGTAAATTATGAAACAGTATATACAATGTTTCATTCTTCTAAAACAAATAGGGAGCAAAGTTCCTGAAGGTCACGCACTAAGACCTAGTGGCTTTAGGGGGATTGGGAAGTGTATGGATAAATTGGCAATGGAAGTGGGTTTTTTTTTTCTGTCTTTGATAATTGTCTAGATAGATTCCTTCCATTCTTATTCTGGACAGTCTTTGTGCTGAAATGGGGAATGCTCTTTGAATACCTGTATTAGTTCTTGCATTTAGGATCTTGTCTCTTGGTTTGGTAAATAATGGTCTATTTGCTTCTCAGACAACATTTTCCCATTGCATCACTTGATTTAAGCTTTATAGTTTGTAGCGTATTTTTTTGAAAACTGAGATGTCTTGTCATTCTGATTGTTCTGAACTGTATTTATTGATGACGTCTGAAATCACTGTTCCCCTGACAACTCTCTTTCACTGTGTGGGTGACAGGTGAGCTCTAAAGACTGCTGTTTGCTTCCTCAGAGAATCTTACTTCAAAACCTGTTTTTTTTTTTTTTCTTTTCAGACTTAGGCGTATCCTTGGTCTCTTAGTCCCTTCTCTAGGAAAAATGTATCACATAACCTTATTTAAGACACTTTTCTGAACCTGATAGAGACTAAGCAAAATGGAAGCAAAGGGTCTTTATGATTTAAAGCAATAGTGTGTAACTATAACAGTACATTAGTAGCATCTAAACAGTTCTAGTTTTTCCATATTTATAAAGATTCCATTGCTATTAAATATTTCAAAATATTATGTATTTGCAGGTTTCTAATATGGTGGCGAAAAATGCAGAAATGCATAAAAGTAAACTGCAGTACTTTATGGAGCAGTTTTATGGAATCATCAGAAATGTGGATTCGAACAACAAGGAGTTATCTATTGCTATCCGTGGATATGGACTTTTTGCAGGAGTATGTCTCATTAACTTACTCTATTTTGTCTTGGTTTCACGTGATTGTTTAAAGGAATCTAATTTATTGCATTTTGAGTAGTGTCTAATACTTGCAACAGTACAGCAGACCATTGAATAACATGGTCGTGAACTGCACAGGTCCACTTACATGCAGATGTTTTTCTGCCATACAGAGAAAAAATACAGTGTGTGCTGGATTTGAAACATATAGAGGGCTGACTTTTTGTATATGAGGCTTCCACAGAGTGACTGTGGGACTTGAGTATGCATGGATTTAGGTATACTGAGGAGGCCTGAAACCAATCCCTCCTGCATATCCTGAGGGTCACTGTATTAGTGTTGTTTATTAACAGTTAAGATTCCTTCACTGTCTGCTATGTACTGGAATTCTTTATATGTGTTATCTCAAGTTCTCCTAACCCTTAGGAGCTGAGTATTACTCTGTTTTGCAGATTAGCAAACCGAGATCAGAGAAATTAGGAAACTTAAGAGACTCAGAATTGACAGAACCAAGGCATAAGTCCAAGCGTGAAGAGTAGAAACACGTTTCCCCTCTATACTATGCTGTTCCTTATTCCTAAACTAAAATTGTAGTTGATTTCACTCAGTTTTAGAAAGAGAAGTTAAAAAAAAAGTTTATATGACAGAAAGAGATATATTTAAGAATATTAGCTAGGTGTGGCAGCCCACACCTGTAATCTCACCACCTTGGGAGGCTGAGGCGGGCAGATCACCTGAGGTCAGGGGTTTGAGACCAGCCTGGCCAAGGTGATAAAACCCTGTCTCTACTAAAAATACAAAAATTAGCCGGGCGTGGTGGCGTGCATCTGTAATCCCAATTGCTTGGGAGGCTGAGGCAGGAGAATCTCTTGAACTCAGGAGGCAGAGGTGGCAGTGAGCTATGATCGAGCCACTGCACTCCAGTGTGGGCAACAGAGACACTATCTCTCTTAAAAAAAATTTTTTAAAGAAAAATATTAAGGATAACCCTAGTTATTTCTTCTTAGTGGAACTTTGTGACTTCTGCTTTGTAGAAAAAAACAACTAAATTCCTTTTTCTTCCTACAATCTCTCCCTTTTTTTTTCTTTCTTCTTTTTTTTTTAATTTTTGAGTTGGAGTTTCGCTCTTGTTGCCCAGTCTGGAGTGCGATGGCATGACCTCGGCTCGCCACAACCTCCGCCTCCCGGGTTCAAGCAATTCTCCTGCCTCAGCCTCCCGAGTGCTGAGATTACAGGCATGCACCACCATGCCTGGCTATTTTATTTTTGTATTTTTAGTAGAGACGGGGTTTCTCCATGTTGGTCAGGCTGGTCCTGAACTTCCGACCTCAGGTGATCCGCCCACCTTGGCCTCCCAAAGTGCTGGGATTACAGGCATGAGCCACCGCTCCTGGCCTCTCCCTTTTTCTTTCCTTTTTCTTTTTTGCCTCTCAGGCTGGAGTGTAGTGGTACAATCATGACTCACTGCAGCCCTGACTTCTAGGGCTAAGCGATCCTCCTGCCTTAACTTCCTGAGTAGCTGGGACCACAGGCATGAGCCACCATGCCCAGCAAATTTTTTAATCTTTTGTAGAGATGATATCTCACTTTGTTACACAGGCTGGTCTTGAACTCCTGGCTTCAAGCGAACCTCCTGCCTCAGTCCCCAAAGCACTGGGCTGACAGCTGTAAGCCACCGTGCCTAGCTTTTCCCATTTTCTTAATCTTCATCTCCATTTGTCTCTGTTGCCTTCTTTAAATATGCTTAGGGCAGAAGAAACAGAATGGCAGAAGGCTCTGAGCTAAAAGATCGCATGGGATTTTCCCTTTACGCAGTGATCTACCCCCACTTGAGCTTGTCCCTGTGGCTAGAGCATGATAGACAGGAAAGGGGAAACGAGGTGCACCATCAGATCCTCTGGGAGTCTGGACTGGATTCAGAAGTCCTGGAAAAGAAGCCTTGGAAAAGTCTGAAATTGAGCAATTGCATTAGCACATTTGTGAGTTTGAAAAAATGTCTCTGGTGTGGTGTGGAGCGTGACATGGAGCATCTTCCAGTCATGTATGGACTCCTGGCCTCTCCTGTTGATGGACAGTCTTGGGGGCAGAGACTGCCTCTCATTTGTCCTCAATACCCACTGTCTAAACAGTGCCTAGAACATAGCTGACAACCAGTAAATGCTTCCTGTGTGAATAAGTATTTAAAATGTGATTACATATTATTACACAAAGCATCTTTATAATGAGATACCATATTTTATTTATTTATTTATTTATTTATTTATTTATTTATTTATTTATTGAGGTGAAACCTCACTGTTGCCCAGGCTGGAGTGCAATGGTGCAATCTCAGCTCACTGCAACCTCCACTTCCCGGGTTCAAGCGATTCTCATGCCTCACCCTCTTGAGTAGCTGGGATTACAGTTGTGCGCCACCACGCGTGGCTGATTTGTGTGTGTGTGTATGTTTTTTTTTAGAGGTGAGGTTTCACCCTGGTGGCCAGGCTGGTCTTGAACTCGTGACCTCAGGTGATCTGCCCGCCTCGGCCTCCCAAAGTGCTGGGATTACAGGCATGGGCCACTGTACCTGGGCAGATACTGTATTTTATATCTGTATTTCTTCTTAATTAAAAAGCTTATGGCTCATGCCTGTAATCTCAGCACTTTGGGAGGCTGAGGCGGGCAGATCACCTGAGGTCAGGAGTTCGAGACCAGCCTGAGCAACACGGAGAAACCCTGCTTCTACTTAACAATACAAAAAAAAAAAAAAAAAAATTAGCCAGGCATGGTGGATCATGCCTGTAATCGCAGCTATTCGGGAGGCTGAGGTGGGAGAAGCACTTGAACCCGGGAGGTGGAGGTTGTGGTGAGCTGAGATCATGCCATTGCACTCCAGCCTGGACAAGAGCAAAACTTCGTCTCAAAAAAAAAAAAAAAGCCTTGTTAAATTTGTGTTTATAATCACATGGCTTAACATGACACCTTAAATATCATTATTTTGATCTTGTTAAGATTGATGAAAACTTATGTTTTCCCTTTTCTAAAGCCCTGCAAAGTTATAAACGCAAAAGATGTTGACTTCATGTATGTTGAGCTCATTCAGCGTTGCAAGCAGATGTTCCTCACCCAGACAGACACTGGTGACGACCGTGTTTATCAGATGCCAAGCTTCCTCCAGTCTGTTGCAAGTGTCTTGCTGTACCTTGACACAGTGAGTGAACTAAACAGCACAGTTTTAAGTATTTAATCTTCATTTCTTCAAATAATTTGATGGAGTCATACAATACATTTAGTGTAGGCACTGTTGGGAACAATGTGACAGTTTTAGTTAGTATTTTGTAGCAATGCAATTATTGTCATGAAACTTGATTTTTTGTTATCCAGAACAGGAAAAAAAATATTTGTTTCTCTTGCCATCTTTCTGAAAGATTTGGAATTGTTGCTTGGGATAGAATTGCACCTCAAGACAATTTTTACTGTGTGTGTGTGTGTGTGTGTGTTTTTTTTTAAGGCAATCACAGTAGTAAATGTTAAGCAGCAGGTTAGATGACAAACCATGTTTTTCTTTTAATAAGTATCTAATTAAGTTGTAATTACTTTGAATATTTGTATTATTCCTGTATTCATTGATTCCCTCCTCTAACTCATGGTTTGCTGATGATTTCCGATAGGTTCCTGAGGTGTATACTCCAGTTCTGGAGCACCTCGTGGTGATGCAGATAGACAGTTTCCCACAGTACAGTCCAAAAATGCAGTTGGTGTGTTGCAGAGCCATAGTGAAGGTGTTCCTAGCTTTGGCAGCAAAAGGCCCAGTTCTCAGGAATTGCATTAGTACTGTGGGTAAGTTTGCAATTTATTGTTTTTATGAGTAATGATGGATAATTAACACATTATTTGATATAGGTAAAGAGAATCTGTTTACCAAATTCTTTTGTATCTTTGATACAACTTTTGATGAACTAAATTTTGGTAGACCAAAATCTCTTCCTTTTTTCATCCTATTACCTCTAAATTTTAATAGTTTTACGTTTTTGGGATTTTTTCTTTTTTTTTTGGAGACGAGTCTCGCTCTGTCACCCAGGCTGGAGTGCAGTGGTAGAATCTTGATTCACTGCAATCTCTGCCTCCTGGGTTCAAGCGATTCTCTTGCCTCACCCTCCAGAGTAGCTGGGACTACAGGCGCCTGCCACCACACCTGGCTAATTTTTGTAGTTTTAGTAGAGACAGGGTTTCACCATATTGGCTAGGCTGGTCTTGAACTCCTGACCTTTTGATCCACCTGCCTCGACCTCCCAAAGTGTTGGGATTACAGGCACGAGCCACCGTGCCTGGCCAATAATTTTAAGTTTTAAAATTAAAGCTGTTAATGAACTTAGAAAATAAATTGAGAGGTAAAGTTGGGTTCCAAAATAAAATGACTGGTTTTTTTTTTTTTTTTTTTGAGTGTTTGATTCTATTTTTCAGTGTTTACTTCATTTTTGTTTTTTTTTTCTTTTTTCAGTGCATCAGGGTTTAATCAGAATATGTTCTAAACCAGTGGTCCTTCCAAAGGTAAATTCTGAATTTAGTGTTTAGAAAATTAATCTGTTATCACTGAAAGTTAGGAATGTTGCTGAGGTTTTCGAATATAATTTTGCAAAAGTGGCCATTCTTTTCTTAGTTATTAGCAATGCCTTACATTTTGAAAAGCATAGGACATAATACCTCTGTATTTTGTTAGGCGAATACACTTCTAAGGTATGAAACATCTTTAAGCATAACTTTAGGTTTTATACATTTTCGTAAACCAGAAGATGTTTTCTCTCTTGAAACTCTAGGACAGATTGCTGAGGGAGGCGTATCTTAGTTCCCAGAAATTATAGGACATATGATGAGATGAAAGATTGAACTATGTACGAAAGCAAGATTATTATAGCACATTCAGTGGATATTGTATTGAAATACTTCTTGATGTATCACAGTTTTAGTCACAGAAGAATCACATATTTTTCAGCTTTTTATTTATTTGTTTATTTTTTGAGACAGAGTCTCGCTCTGTCATTCAGGCTGGAGTACAGTGGCGCAATCTTGGCTCACTGCAGCTTTCCCCTCCAAGGTTCAAGCGATTCTCCTGCCTTAGCCTCCCGAGTAGCTGGGATTACAGGCAACCGCCACCTTGCCCAGCTAATTTTTGTGTTTAGAGACATTTTGCCATGTTGGCCAGGCTGGTTTCGAACTTTTGACCTCAGGTAATCCGCCCACCTTGGCCTCCCAGAGTGCTAGGATTACAGGTATGAGCCACCGCACCTGACCTCAGCTTTTTAAATTATGCTTTTATAATACAATGTCTTCCTTAATTATATGGTCTCCTATGGGTGGCAGTTTAATTTAGAAAATTCTGAAAACCAGCATGTTCTGGCAGTAGTGCTGCTTCTGAGAATCCATCATTACATATTGTCATACTGTCTTTCTGACCAGGGCCCCGAGTCTGAATCTGAAGACTACCGTGCTTCAGGGGAAGTCAGAACTGGCAAATGGAAGGTGCCCACATACAAAGACTACGTGGATCTATTCAGACATCTCCTGACCTCTGACCAGATGATGGTAATGTTTACCATTTGGAAGCCATAAATGTACCTTACTTCCTCTATTAGTCTTCATAGTTTAGACATAAGACTTATATCAGAATTATGTTTTAGTAACTTTCAAAAATTTAAAACTATACTTCAAAAATAAAAAATTAAAGCTATGAATCAGGAAGTTAGAATGAGAGTAGAAATAAATGAATTGAAAGAAACACAGACATAGAATTCCTTTAACATTAATTAGTTACTGTTGCTGCGTTCTCATTTTAATTTTAAATAGCGAGATGGTACAGCTCATGCTAAGCTGTTCTTCCTAACAGGTCCAGTCTGAGGATGGATATATATGTATTTGTGTGTATTATATATGTGTATGTTTATATATGTGTGTATATTTACTTATGTATGCACATAAGTATATGTGCATGTCCTTACATGTACACATAGTGTCTGTAGATGCATATTACACATATTTGTGTTTATACATACACATCCACAAATTAATTGGGGTAAATGCTTTGACAAGGTTGGCCTAAATCTTCTCACTTACCACTATATACAGAGTAAGTATTTGTTACATGACTGGATAAATGATATCTGACTGAAATGATGCTATTATAACAATTTAGGAAGGTATCTTGCAGCTTGAAAACTTCCAGGTAAATCTGCTACAGTTTATCATCACTGTTTCCATAATACCCAAATCGGCACATACATCTGTATATGTGTCTTAATGCTTATAAAATACTCATACTAATACTTTTTTGCACAAGATTTTGAAGTTTATTGATTTTTTTTTTATTTAAAGGATTCTATTTTAGCAGATGAAGCATTTTTCTCTGTGAATTCCTCCAGTGAAAGTCTGAATCATTTACTTTATGATGAATTTATAAAATCCGTTTTGAAGATTGTTGAGAAATTGGATCTTACACTACAAACACAGACTGTTGGGGAACAAGAGGTTAGAAATTTTTATTAGTAGTAATTTTTCATCATTTTTGTATCAACTGTCTTTGCGTATAAATATTTAGGGGATAATAGCACATTTGTAGAGGAGGACTGAAGAAAATTTGGTTCTTCAGGATTATTATGTGCCATTGATGCATTTCTGTTGGATGTAACCTATTGTATAGAAAATGTTATTACGAGATGGTTCAAAAAGTAATTTATATATGTTATTTTTTTTTTATAAAAGTTATTTACTAGGCTCATTTGTTTCTTATTCCTTAGCAATAGTAAACAGTGACAGAAATCTTATGTAGAAATGACTTTGTGTAGGATAGGGAAACCTGGGGCTGCTCTTGTTTATAGTTAAGGAAACTTGTGGTACAAGGTGTTAAATGTGTTCCTGTGATAGAAGAGTATAGATAATAGGAAGAGAAATAAGAAAATGCCCTCCCTTTTTTTTGCACCTAATTTTCCTAGCCTGGGTTAAAGATACGTCGTGGCTTAGGCCTGGTGCGGTTGGTCACACCTGTAATCCCAGCACTTTGGGAGGCTGAGGCGGATGGATCACAAGGTCGGGACCATCCTGGCTAACACAGTGAAACCCTGTCTCTACTAAAAATACAAAAAATTAGGCAGGCATGGTGGCGGGCGCCTGTAGTCCCATCTACTTGGGAGGCTGAGGCAGGAGAATGGCATGAACCTGGGAGGCGGAGCTTGCATTGAGCCAAGATCACGCTACTGCACTCCAGACTGGGCGAGAGAGACTGTCTCAAAAAAAAAAAAAAAATTAGCCAGGCGTGGTGGCGGGCGCCCTAATCGCAGCTACTCAGGAGGTAGAGGCAGGAGAATGGCGTGAACCCCGGAGGCAGAGCTCGCAGTGAGCCGAGATGGTGCCACTGTGCTACAGCCTCAGCGACAGAGTGAGACTCTGTCTTAGAAAAAAAAGGGTAAGTCATGGCTTAAGGCCACCAGCCTGGAGCTGCCCTGCTCTTGTCTGAGGCATTGATGGTAACTGGACTCCACGGTAATTAGGCTGACGAGAAAGAACTGAGATCCTGGGGAGGCATCTCGCTTGCTTTCGCCTGCAGTGATTGTTTCAGACTAGATCATGCTGATTCGAGTTCACGCGTCAGTACCTCCACTGCAGTCCTGAGAAGTTAGACAAGAGGTAATGGGGAGAATGTGCAGAGGAAACATGAAGGGAAAACGGTACAAGCCCGTGGTCACATCAGCTTTGTTGTACTTGCAGTATTCTCTTTTTCATGTTGAATGATAGGTAGTAACACTGATGTGTGCTTTATTGCTCTTGTGCTTTGCATATGTCTAAAATAATTTTATTAAAAAAAAAAACTTGCCCAAAGGGACTTCCTCGAACTGTGTCAGCTGACAGACCTGCATTTTAGAACACGTGTGTGTTCATTGCTGTCTTCAGTGGCTTCCCTTTCTCCTCTGTTCCCTGCCCTTCCAGCTTCGTTCCAACAGATCAACGACCACCTGTTAGCACTTCCCAGATATGTTTGGTCTCCAGCCTCCTCCTCCCTTGTTGGTTTCTGCTCTCTATTTCTAGCTACTTATGCAACATTTTAATTTGAATACACAGTTGTGTTGTTAACACAAATTTGGCGACACTTAGCATGTTTAAAACTCATCTTCGTGCACTTCCACAGTACCATATTTTTCATTTATCTTTCTTAATACTGTTAATAATTTCTCTATTTCTCTGTTTCTTCACTTGAAATCTCTAGGTCACCTGTTAAAATTCTGTCTCTGTCAAGGCATTATTGCTAGCTCCCTCAAGAAGTGCTGCCCACCCTTGGCATTTTTCTATTTGTCCCATTCTCTCATCACTTCCCGAGAGTCCTTTTGATTAACGCTTTCTGCAAGTCCTGCCCTTCTTATCAGACCATAGCTCTTGAGCACCCATCTTGGTCTTTCTTGCTGTTGCATTATTTCTTCATAGCATCAGGCCTTGACCATGAAGTCAGTTGGAAAGGTATTTGTTGAGTGATTCGTGATTGAATGGTACAATGTTTCTTTGCTACAATTACTCTTTAAGAACGGAGATGAGGCTCCTGGTGTTTGGATGATCCCGACTTCAGATCCAGCGGCTAACTTGCATCCGGCTAAACCTAAAGATTTTTCGGCTTTCATTAACCTGGTGGAATTTTGCAGGTATTTTGTAAAATTCTAATTATTTAAGAATGAAAATGATTGTTACTTATTGGCTGTAATAAAGAAAATCCCTTATGTAGATATAAGAAATGAAATAATAGGCTGGGCGCAATGGCTCACGCCTATAATCCCAGCACTTTGGGAGGCCGAGGTGGGCGGATCACGAGGTCGGGAGATCGAGACCATCCGGTTTCACCCGCTAACACAGTGAAACCCGGTCTCTACTAAAAATATAAAAAATTAGCTGGGCGTAGTGGCGGGCATCTGTAGTCGCAGCTACTCGGGAGGCTGAGGCAGGAGAATGGCGTGAACCTGGGAGGCAGAGCTTGCAGTGAGTCGAGATTGCACCACAGCACTCTAGCCTGGGCAACAGAGTAAGACTCCATCTCAAAAAAAAAAAAAGAAATAATAAAAGACAAACTCTATGATTGATTATATAGATCTTTAAAAATGTATATAAGTGTCCTAGCTTACAGTTTTCATTATTTTTTATGTTTAAAAGATCCTCAGTTAGAGAAAAATGGATTATAGATATAACTAAACATTTTAGGATACCTAAAAATGTTATGCAATGGAATTGTAGCTTAGTTATTTGTGTCCCTTATAATTTTAAGATCAGTATGATAAAAATTTCTACCTTCAATTTCTAATTTGTTTTTACAGAGAGATTCTCCCTGAGAAACAAGCAGAATTTTTTGAACCATGGGTGTACTCATTTTCATATGAATTAATTTTACAGTCTACAAGGTTGCCCCTCATCAGTGGTTTCTACAAATTGCTTTCTATTACAGTAAGAAATGCCAAGAAAATAAAATATTTTGAGGTGAGTCTTTTTTGCAGGACGTTGAATCCTGCATTTTTTTAGGTTATGAGTTTATATAAATGTATCATAAAATATGTGGTTGTGGCCTATGCAGTTTTAAAGTCTACTAATTTTATTATATGTGTTTTAAAAAATTGATATGTGAGTGGCTGGCAGTTGGATAGCACTCTAAAAAGCTAGCAGCATTTTTTGCCGTGATGCTCAAGCACCTGGCTAATTATGTAAGATTAACAAGGCCTTTCAAAGTGTGGTCGCAGGACGAGCATCCTTGAGCATTGCTTCCTGCATCAGAAACTCTGGGGGCAGGGCTCTGCCGCCTGTGCTAGGAGCTACCAAGTGATTCTGGCACCTAGTAAAGTTTGAGAACAACTGGTTTAGCATTCTGGACGCTTCAGCCAGTCATATGATGAGCCCACCTGGGAATTACAGGGTGAGATGAGAAAGAGGGAATGGACTTAGTCGTGTCCATGGCTTCTCACTAGCCACCACCTTCCCTCCTCTTGTTCTGACTGGCCTGTGCCTTGAAACGTCTGCAGAGTTGATTCTCCCTCCTGTCCTCATTAGATGTTGGTAACTTGAAATGGATTCACCCCTCTGAAGACAGGCTGGGAACTACTGGATTAGGATACAGTCTCCTGATTCTTGTTCAGTATACTAACTTGTTGTTTTATTTGACAGGGAGTTAGTCCAAAGAGTCTGAAACGCTCTCCTGAAGACCCAGAAAAGCATTCTTGCTTTGCTTTATTTGTGAAATTTGGCAAAGAGGTAATTTTTAAATGATTAATCTTAGTGTTATCATGAACTATTTTTAAATGAATGTTTATTGAAAAAATCCTAGTGATCATAAATAATTATTTTAAGAATTGGGGCTGGGTGCGGTGGCTCATGCCCTTAATCCCAGCACTTTGGGAGGCCAAGGTGGGCGGATCACAAGGTCAGGAGTTCGAGACTATCCTGACCAACGTAGTGAAACCACGTCTCTACTAAAAACACAAAAATTAGTCTGGCGTGGTGGTGCATGTCTGTAATCCCAGCTCCTCAGGAGGCTGAGGCAGGAGAACCAGCTTGAACCCTGGAGGCAGAGGTTGCAGTGACCTGAGATTGCGCCACTGTGCTCCAGCCTGGGCGACACAGTGAGACTCTGTCTCAGAAAAAAAAAAGAATTGTGTCGGGTCAGGAGGCTGGGGGAGGAGAATAGCTTGAACCTGGGAGATGGAGGTTGCAGTGAGCCAAGATAGTGCCACTGCACTCCAGCCTGGGAAACAGAGTGATACTGTGTCTCAAATAAATAAATAAAAATAAAAATAAAAATGTGTTTGCTAAATCTAGAGTGGGAGTGAGGTCCTAAAAAAACTAGTAGAGGAAGTTACTGTGCTTCAAAAGTCCCTCAGCCAGGCATGGTGGCTCAAACCTTTAATCCTAGCACTTTGGGAGGTCAAGGTGGGTGGATCACTTGAGAGCAGGAGTTCAAGACCAGCCTGGCCAACATGGTGAAATCCCATCTCTATTAAAAATACAAAAAATTAGCCAGATGTGGTGATGTGTGCCTTTAATTCCAGCTACTTGGGAGGCCGAGGCAGGAGAACTGCTTGAAGGATGGCAGAGGTTGCAGTGAGCAGAGTTGCACCACTGCACTCGCCTGGGTGACAGCACGACTCTATCTTACAAAAAAAAAAGGCCCTCGAGCTCTCTTAGCATAATTCAATTGAGTGATGACAACTCAAAATGAAATAGATTCTTGTTTTTCCATGTGGTAGGTATTAAGCATTTCAACAAATTAACTTTCCTGGAGGTTAGTATGTAATTTGTAAGTGAATGTGGTCATGTCAATAAAGGCTACGTGCCCATTTTTGTATTTGAGAATAGGGCAAATACTTTTTAGTTGATTTTCAAATGTAGGCTCTATTCAGATATACATTATTGTCTTCTTTCTTGTTAAGGTGGCAGTTAAAATGAAACAATACAAAGATGAACTTTTGGCCTCCTGTTTGACCTTTCTTCTGTCCCTGCCTCACGACATCATCGAACTTGATATTAGAGCCTACATTCCTGCGCTGCAGGTAGGTGTTGTCTTGAACAGAGCCCAGATGGCTCTGTTCAAGACATCTGGGACTGTTGTGAGTCCCAGAGCACATGGAAACACCACGCTCTTGCCAAGGCAGTCCCAGCAAGCGTTTCCTCACAGGCGTACCCGGGTCAGGGTCTGTTTCTGCCACTTACTGGCTTTGGGACTTAGACCCTTGGTGACTCTGAACTGCACTTGGAGGTCAATGTGAGAGTTAAACCTGTGTGTCTTGAAAGGCTGCAGTATACTACAGCCACAGAGACAGCTGCTTGCTTTCCTCCTAATTACCTGGACTGCACACTCCAGCAGTGTCGGGTGTCCAGCAATAAAAGGAGTATTAATTAGAAACCACAATTACGTGGTGTTTTTTTTTCTTTAAATCTTATATTTCTTGTGTTTCAGTTTAACTTGTTTGTGTTAACATACAGATGGCTTTCAAACTGGGCCTGAGCTATACCCCCTTGGCAGAAGTAGGCCTGAATGCTCTAGAAGAATGGTCAATTTATATCGACAGACATGTAATGCAGCCTTATTACAAAGACATTCTCCCCTGCCTGGATGGCTACCTGAAGACTTCAGCCTTGTCAGGTAAGGTTTAGAAGAATTGCGATGTGTATTGTAATTAAAATGGAAATGGAGTAACTATAATAGGTAGGACTGTATTTTTGTAACTTCTGAAATGTAAACCCAATGTGTTCAAAATATGTTTGATTGCTATTTTTGTAATTTCCCTAATTTATCTGACTCTAATTGTGATAAAGAAACATAGTTGAGGTATTAAAAATATTTTTCATTTACTCCCTTATAGCTTACTAAGATTTATAAAATCTTCAAAGACAAGGACTGTCTTAAATACCTTGAAATTTTTATGGTTCCTAATACACTGCTTTGCAAAAAAATTTGTTGAATAAATCAGTCAGGAATTAAAAACTTCAGAAAATTCAGTAGTGATTTTGTATTTTTACTTTCACTAGATTTTTATTGCTTTTTAAAACATAGCTGATGAAGCACACTAAGGGTAGCTAATTAAGAATTGGGAAAAAAATGTCATCATAGAAAAAATAGGTTTGGGAAAAGAGTCAAAGAAGAAAATTATCTGTCCAGGTAAAAATATTACTAGTCAAGAAAAAAAGTAGGACTTAAGAGTTAGGGTGGGGCACAGACTTACTTAAACTGGAATGAAAAGAGACCTTGTCATCCGATGCAAGCAAACAGATTCCGCTGGGAGAAAGACTGAAGTATTTGTAAGAATTTAAGCTTTACTATCTTCAAAGTAGAAGTCAAGTATTAATTTGTAAGGTTTTTTTCTTCATGAGGCCAAAAAAAGAAATACAGAAAAAAAATTGTGAGGTTTTACTTATGTAAATCATTATTTTATTGTTAAATCTTACTGGCTTGGAAACATTAAGTGAAAGTTGTGTGACAGATTTCATGCACTGTGTCTGGTTTTTGTGACATCCTCAGTACATATGCAGAGTTTATGAAGAAAGATTCACAATTTTTTTACAGATTGTAATAACAAGTATATTTTAGAGACCAAAATTACAAACTGGTTGATCTTTATAGCTTTTAAAATTCACATTTATGTAAGGAGTGCCGTAATTTGAGTGTTCGTGACAAATACATCACTTAGTAAAATGAATGTATCTGATAGCATATATCTTTGTAGTATTTAATTTTCTTTTTTGAGTTCTGTTAATTAACTCATTGAAAAGATTTGTTTTAGATTAATAAAGGAAGTTACTGTGATTGTTTTAAAGGATTTGCCTGTTAAACATATACTCTATCTAGATTATTCGATCCTTGAGAAAAGCAGAAAGTAAGCAACATTAGGTGACAAAACAAAATCTATCATGTTAGAGACAAAAGTTAGTGTTTTAATAACTTGTTTTGATGTATCAAACTGCCAGAACAGTTGTAGTAACAGTAAAAAGAACTCCATGAGTTCTCTCTAGATTCACCAGTTATTAAGATTTTGTACCATTTATGTTATCGCATGTACTTTCTCTATTGTGTGTTTGTGCATGTTTTTATATTTACATGGGACATTTTTTTTGGAACTGTTTGTGAATAAGCTGAAGGTGTCATAGATCTTGAAGACTTCATTGTATATTTCTTAGGAGTGAGAACATTTTTGCATAACAACAGTATTATTATCAAAATCAGGAAAGATAACATGGATATGGCCGGGCGCGGTGGCTCAAGCCTGTAATCCCAGCACTTTGGGAGGCTGAGGCGGGTGGATCACGAGGTCAGGAGATCGAGACCCTCCTGGCTAACACGGTGAAACCCCGTCTCTACTAAAAATACAAAAAACTAGCCGGGCGCGGTGGCGGGCGCCTGTAGTCCCAGCTACTCGGCGGCTGAGGCGGGAGAATGGCGGGAACCCGGGAGGCGGAGCTTGCAGTGAGCCGAGATCGCGCCACTGCACTCCAGCCTGGGCGACACAGCGAGACTCCATCTCAAAAAAAAAAAAAAAAAAAGATAACATGGATACATATTCTTCTAAGTAACAGTCAATAGGCACATTTTTCACTTGCCCTATTAATTTATTTTTTTAGCTGCATTTTTCCTGGTTTAGAATTCAGTGTAGGATCATGTGTTACTTTTAGTTGTAACTCTTTTTTTTTTTTTTTTTTTTGAGATGGAGTCTGGCTCTGTCGCCCAGGCTGGAGTGCAGTGGCCGGATCTCAGCTCACTGCAAGCTCCGCCTCCCGGGTTGACGCCATTCTCCTGCCTCAGCCTCCCGAGTAGCCAGGACTACAGGCGCCCGCCACCTCGCCCGTCTAGTTTTTTGTATTTTTTTTAGTAGAGACGGGGTTTCATCGTGTTAGCCAGGATGGTCTGGATCTCCTGACCTCGTGATCCGCCCGTCTCGGCCTCCCAAAGTGCTGGGATTACAGGCTTGAGTCACCACACCCGGCCTTAGTTGTAACTCTTTAGGCTTCTTTAATGTGGGATAGTTCTTCAACCTTTCTTAGTTCTTATGACTGCTGGCCAGTTATTTTGAACAGTGTCCTTCCATGTGGGTTTGTCTGATGTTTCCTCTTGGTGAGTTTTGGGCTATGCCTTTTTGACAGACACTGGGTCCTCTTCAGGACCCTTGGTGCCTTTGCTGGTTTTTTCCACTCTAACCATTTGGTCAGTGTTTGCATCATCTTTTTGTGGTCATCAAGTTACTATTTTTCCCTCTTGTGAGTTAGTAATTTGAGGCATTCCACACTCCACTTCCTAGAGTGATCAGTCCCGAGGCCTTTAGGTGGTACAGAGGAAGGTAGATGCTGGGCAGGGGACGTCCCAGGTGCTCCCGAGGGCGTGAGGAGGTCATCCCCCACAGGGTGACCTGGCATGGGGTTTACCCAAGCCAGATGAGGCACCCATGTGTTGGGACAGCTGTCTGGGATGTCAGGGTGCACCCAGGAGGGTGATGGAGGTAGTAGTTTGGTTACACACAGGGGATTGAACAAATACATAAATTCGTTCAGAATAAGGGAAACTAGGTTTCTCATGTTGGAGTGAGCTACAAATACAGAAAGACAGGAAATTGGAATGGACACTGTGGAGCTGCATTTGAAGTGGGTATATCAGTTTGAACCCATTGTCCTCCCTCTCCCTCTGCGTCTCCCCAGTTACATATGTGTGTTCACATATGGATGCATGTAAATAAATGTGGAAATAGGACTGAGAGAGAGAGTGTGTGTGTGTTTGTGTGTTACATATACTCTGGCCTCTGAAGGCACCTGCCTAGGAGTGTGGTACCTGAATAGTAACAGGCAAACCTGGCACCCAGGTCATGGCCTCCAAATCTCATTTTCTTTTTCTTTTTATTATTATTTTTTTGAGACAGAGTCTCACTCTGTTGCCCAGGCAGGAGTGCAGTGGCGCAGCCTTGGCTCACTGAAACCTCTGCCTGCTGATTTCAAGTGATCCTTCCACCTCAGCCTTCCAAGTAGTTGAGACTACAGGCATGCACCACCACTCCCAGCTAAGTTTTGTATTTTTAGTAGAGATGAGGTCTCACTGTGTTGACCAGACTGGTCTCGAGCTCCTGACCTCAAGTGATCTACCCACCTTGGCCTCCCAAAGTGCTGGGATTACAGGCATGAGCTACCATGCCCAGACCCACACCTCATTTTCCATTAATGGAACCAGGACTCCTTGGTTCCAACCTGGGGCCAGGAAAATATATTATGAACCTAGAATACTATGTTTTATAGAACATCCAGAAAGTAAGGACATGTTAAAAACATGATGGGGGAAATGTCACAGGCAAAATTAGTGATGATTTGAGCATCAAAATAAATAACTTTAGAAACATTATAACCCATGTAATCAAACAGGAAGCAGTGAGCATATACAGATATAAATAAGTAAAATGAGTAAGTTAAAGTTTCCTAGTGGTTTTTTGTTTGTTTGGTGTATAATAAGTTCTTATAAACTTAGCTTAAAATAGCACCCATTGATTATTTCATAGATTTGTAGGACACAAGTCCAGATGAGCTCAGCTGGGTTCTGTGTTCAGTCATATGACTGAAATCAAGGTGTTGGCTAGGCCAAGTTTGTTCACTCCCCATCCAGGTTGTTGGCAGGATTCAGTTCCATGTGATTGGAGAACCAAGGTTCCTGTCTCCTTGCTGACTGACGGCTGGAGCATGATTCTCAGTTCCTGGAGGTCTCTGAGTGTCCTCCTAGGTGGCCCCTACACCTTCACAGCCAGCATGGCACTTTTTGAAGTACCATGGTTTTAAAATACCTCACCCAAACACGTACTAATGATTGAGAGTGAAAATAGTGGCTTTACAGCAGAGACACCTGGTAGAGCCCTTCTCAGCCCACTGACTAGCAGTAGGACTTGTGGGCCACATGTGCATCCTGATTTGGCTTGCTGAGGGGGAACTCAGTGCCGCTCTGGACCTCTCCTGTCAAAGACACATGGCCTGAATCTCCTTTTTCAGACAGCGAAGTCAGCATAAAGCTCAGAAAATTTTTCGGGTAAGACAGTGAATCTTTGCTGTCTTGGCAGATTACATACAAAGAATGACTTCTTGGCCAGGCACAGTGGCTCATTCCTGTAATCCCATAACTTGGGTGGATCACCTGAGGTCAGGAGTTTGAGACCAGCCTGGCAAACGTGGTGAAACCCTGTCTCTGCTAAAAAGACAAAAAAATTAGCCAGGCATGGTGGCGTACACCTGTAATCCCAGCTACTTGGGAGGCCAAGGCAGGAGAATCACTTGAACCCGGTAGGCAGAGGTTGCAGTGAGCTGAGATTGCTTCATTGCACTCCAGCCTGGGCGACAGAGTGAGATTTCATCTGAAAAAAGAATGACTTCTCATGGTATAGGCGAAGGCCTTGATCAGTAAACCAAAGAACCAAACTTTTCAAGGTTAAGTCACCTTTGCTAAAAATTTAACTCATTTCATATTATCTTTTCAGGCTCAGATAGTCACTTTCTGAGATTTGTCCTGTGTTGTGTCCTTTCATATTCTGAAACCAATTGGCACAACTTTCAAATACCAGTTCCCAGGGAGTCTGGGAGATCAGAAGTATTCTCATAGAAATACTGAGATGTTATGCATGTTAACATGACCTCCAAAACAATTAATAAGTCTTTAAAACATTATTTCTGTTTCCAATATTGTAACTGCTGCTAGTTCTAACCGACAAAACAAAGATTTTTGGGGTAAGTCCCAATTCTGGCAAGAGATCCAGACACAAAAAAGTCTTAGACTCACTGTTTTATGAGGAACTACCCTTCTTACTTAAAAATGAAAAGCAGGCTGGGTGCACTGGCTCACACCTGTAATCCCAGGTACCATTTTGACTGACTGAGGGATGAGGATCACTTAAGGCCAGGAGTTCGAGACCAGTCTGGGCAACATAAGGAGACCTTATCTTTACAAATTGTTTTTTTTTTTTTTTTTTTTTTTTGAGACGAAGTATTGCTCTGTTACCCAGGCTGGAGTGCAGTGGTGCGATCTTGGCTCACTGCAACTTCCGCCTCCCCGATTCAACAGTTCTCCTGCCTCAGCCTCCCAAGTGACTGGGATTACAGGTGCGCACCACTGTACCTGGCTAATTTCGTTACAAAAATTTTAAAAATTAGCAGGATGTGGTGGTGCATGCTTATGGTTTCAGCTACTTGGGAGGCTGAGGTGGGAGGATTATTTGAGCCTGGGAGGTCGAGGCTGAAATGAGAGGATTGCTTGAAGCTGGGAGGTCAAGGCTGTGCTCAGTCAAGATTGCACCACTGCACCATAGCCTGGTGACAGAGTGAGAGCCTTCTCAAGAAAGAAAAAAGAAAAATCAGACTGGGTGCTGTGGCTCATACCTGTAATCCAAGAAAAAAGAAAAATCAGACTGGGTGCTGTGGCTCACACCTGTAATCCAAGAAAAAAGAAAAATCAGGCTGGGTGCAGTGGCTCACGCCTGTAATCCAAGCACTTTGGGAGGCTGAGGTGGGCAGATCACATGAGGTCAGGAGTTCGAGACCAACCTGGCCAACATGGCAAAACCCTGGCTCTACTAAAAATACAAAAATTATCTGGGTGTGGTGCACACCTGTAATCCCAGATACTTGGGAGGCTGAGGCAGAATTGCTTGAACCTGGGAGGCGGAGGTTGCAGTGAGCGGAGATTGTGCCACTGCACTCCAGTCCAGGTGACAGAGCAAGACTCTGTCTCAAAGAAAAAAAGCATGCATGCAATTGGATTTCTGTATTCTTCTTCTAATATAGCCGCACAACCACTTGTAATTATATAACATACTAAACTCATGGTTCACCTAGAAAACTGGAGTGGGTAATTGAGAATAGCCTCGCACACTAGCAGTATGTCAGACTCATGGAGCTCACAGATACCACTGTCTGCAGCCCCCCAAGAGAAAGCATGTGCACGCCTATTAGCATGACCCAAGGCTCCTACCTTCAATGGCCTATAAAATATAAAAGCAAACAGGAAAAGCACATAAACATAAAAATTGTACCTTTTCATCAATATTTCAGTATTCTATTAATATTTTACTTAGAAATTAGCAAAGTACCCAACCATCCAAAGTATCCATTAACTCAGTCAGTTCAAGGTTGCAAATTGCCTAAAGATAATAATCTTCCAGTTGGCATACTACACGATATAATTACTGGGGAAATAAAAACTTTACCTAGGCCAGGCGCGGTGGCTCAAGCCTGTAATCCCAGCACTTTGGGAGGCCGAGACAGGCGGATCACGAGGTCAGGAGATCGAGACCATCCTGGCTAACATGGTGAAACCCCGTCTCTACTAAAAAATACAAAAAACTAGCCGGGCGATGTGGCGGGCGCCTGTAGTCCCAGCTACTCGGGAGGCTGAGGCAGGAGAATGGCGTCAACCCGGGAGGCGGAGCTTGCAGTGAGCTGAGATCCGGTCACTGCACTCCAGCCTGGGCGACAGAGCGAGATGCAACTCAAAAAAAAAAAAAAAAAAAGTTTACCCAGGTAATGATTCAATTTAGTTGGACATAAACTTATTACATTTTTCATAATCTTTTTTTTTTTTTTTTTTTTTTTTTTTCCGAGATAGAGTCTTGCTTTGTTGCCCAGGCTGGAGTGCAGTGGTGTGATCTTGGCTCACTGCAAGCTCTACCTCCCGGGTTCACGCCATTCTCCTACCTCAGCCTCCCGAGTAGCTAGGACTACAGGCGCCCACCTCCATGCCTGGCTAATTTTTTGTATTTTTAGTAGAGATGGGGGTTTCACCATGTTATCCAGGATGGTCTAGATCTCCTGACCTGGTAATCTGCCCCCCTTGGCCTCCCAAAGTGCTGGGATTACAGGCGTGAGCCACTGCACCCAGCCGCATTTTTCATAATCTTAAAAGTTATATGGGACTGTTTCAGATGTTGAAAAAGTTCTGGAGATGGATGTGGTGATGGTTGCGCAACACTGAATGTAATCAATGCCACTCAATTATATATCTAAAAATGGTTAAAAGAGTACATTTCATGTTATGTATATTACACCACAGTTTTAAAAAATGTTATTGAGAAGTAATGTTAGCTTATTGGCTGGAATAACTATAGGGAAAACAAACACAAGTAGAATAAAGTGTATGTTCGTATTGTATTTAATACTGATAGATAAAATAGACTTATATAAACCAAAACATTAAACTTGTCTGTTTACCACAGATGTGCCTTAATTACGTGAATATTCCTAAATGATCCCAAATTGTTGTTTTCTGTATGATTTTTAAAGTCTAGCACATTTAAAACACTGTTAATTCAACTTCCTTATTTTTGGAGAATTTTAGGAATACTCAATTTACATATCTGTATAAATCAGAATAGAGATCCTTTAAGAGACTTTATAATCTAATTTATCAATACCCTCCAAATACTGGAGAACATTATACACGAAAGTAGATATAGGCCTTTGTTGATTATACATACATACTTGCAAAGACACAGAGAGAGCTTAGTAAATAGTTTCAGTTCCACAACTTGAGCCAAAAACCAGGAGATACAGACATTGCGAAGACCAGCCAGCAGCGCTAGAGGAATTAAAGACACACACATAGAAATACAGAGTGTGGAGTGGTAAATCATGGGGCTGACAGCCTTTGGAGTTGAGAGCCAGGAACAGAGATTTACCCACATATTTTTTGACAGCAAGCCAGTGATAAGCATTGTTTCTCTAGATTATAGATTAACTAAAACAGGAAAGAAAAGGATGGGCTACAACAAAAGGATGGGCTGAAATAAAGGGTTGGGCTCTGGCTAGTTATCTGTAGCAGGAGCATATCCTTAAGGCACAGATGGCTCATGCTGTTGTTTGTGGTTCAGGAATGCCTTAAGTGGTTTTCCGCCCTGGGTGGGTCAGGTGTTCCTTTCCCCCTCATTCCAATAAACCCACAACCTTCAGCGTGGACATCATGGCCATCATGAACATGTCACAGTGCTGTAGAGATTTTGTTTATGGCCAGTTTTGGGGCCAGTTTATGGCTAGATTTGGGGGCCTGTTCCCAAAAGACATAGAAAATGCTGAATTGTCCACATATCAAAGGTCTGTTTTTTTCCAGTGAACTAAAAATTCTTAACTTATTGGAGCTCAAAAAAAAAAAAAAAAAAAAAAAAAAACCCCGCTAAAAACTAGATTCTCTTATCATCTCTGGCCCATCAGAGAGTAGAACTCTTTAACATCTACGCATAGAAGGTCACCAAACGGACCACACAATTATAGAAAGGAAAAGAACTAGCTAGAGAGAGCAGAGGTAAGATCCCACTGCCGGGGATTCATTCTGGAACCAAGAGAAGACTTGCTGGGGTTAAACCACCGGGAGGTGCCCTCCCATGGCGCAGCTCACCTGGCCGTGTCATGAATGCACTGGACATCTCAGAACTGTTGGAAATGACTTTATAGTTGTAGAACTATGACTGCAGAGAGAAAATGAACATGTGTCAGAGTTTAATTCAGCAGTTAATAAAGGAAATAGTAAAATGGTACAACTCAGTCCCATAACCTGAGTCTAATCATGAGAAAATACTAGACAAATGCAAATGGAGAGACCATGTATAAAATTACTAGCATATGATTTTTTAAATGTCCAAATTATGAAATGCAAGGAAATACTGCAGAACAGCTTCGGTCTAAAAGAGACTAAAGAGATAGGTCAACTAAGTGCAATATGCTGTCCTGAGTTAAAAACATTCTTAGGTGAATGCTGAACTCTTTGAGTGGTGCTAAGGAGTGAATGTTGGTAATCTGGTTTGGATGGTTGTGTGGCAGTTGTTTGGGAGGCTGTCCTTGTGGAAAACACACATTGAAGCATTTGGGGCAGTGGGGTGTTGAGTTGGTCACTTACCCTCAGTGCTTCAGGAAAGAAATTATATACTCTCCATCCTCTGTAAGTTTATGATTGCTTAAAAAAAAAAGGAATTTATTATACGGGGTACTTTAACACTGTAAATATTCTTGTTCCTCATCAAGCTCACCATAATGGTTTTAGTATCCACTGACAATTCTCAATCAGGTATTACTTTGATGGTTGCAAAATGGTGTTTTTCTACCCCTATCATTTCTTTCATGCTAGTTGATGTTCTGCAAGAAACAATTCTCCCTGTTATTTATTTATCTGTTTTAGTAAGATTTGTGGATTCTTATTTTTTCAGTGGGTCTAATCTTTTGCCGTCATGATTGGTTTTGATGCTCACATTGTCCCAGATTTGGCCCGAGTGTGATGCGCGGGAGCCACTCCTGCGCCATGAGATGATTCATGCTCTTCTCGACCCTGGAGTCAGACACTTCCCAAGGAGCCATGTTCTGTTTGTCAGACAGTGATGTTTAAAAGCAACCAACATTTATATTTTTTGTTTTAGAAACTTAGTTTTGTTAAATCATAATTTAGGATTTTAATGTTTCTATTTGACAGTATAGTTTGTTGTTGCTAATGTGCATTAAATGAATGAATGAATACTATTTTAAATTTATTGTCATTTACCGTTGATAGATGAGACCAAGAATAACTGGGAAGTGTCAGCTCTTTCTCGGGCTGCCCAGAAAGGATTTAATAAAGTGGTGTTAAAGCATCTGAAGAAGACAAAGAACCTTTCATCAGTAAGAAGTCCTTTGTGTTTTCTGTACCTTACATAATGCAGAGATCAGATTCTAACACTTGTGAAAAGTAAAAATCTTCGTTTAAAATGTTAGTTGTTTTTGTTTGCAAAGTAGAGTACAATATAAAAATAATTTTAATATATTGGCCAGTCATGGTGGCGCACACCTGTAATCCCAGCACTTTAGGAGTCTGAGGTGGGTGATTGCTTGAGCTCAGCCTGGGCAACATAGGAAGACCCTGTCTCTACTGAAAAATACAAAAAATTAGCTGAGTGTACTGGCACATGCCTGTGGTCCCAGCTACTTGGGAGGCTGAGGTGGGAGAATCACCTGTGCCTGGGAAGTTGAGGCTTGTAGTGAGCAAGATCACACTACTGCACTCCAGCCTGGGCAATGGGAATGGCCTGACTCAAAAAAAATTAATATATTTTTAGCAATGAAAATATAAACTCTATTACCTGTTTTGTTTATTTATTTTTTTTTTTTGGTCTTGTTTTTCTGTTCATCCCTCCCTTCAAATGTATTTAGTGGATAATAAAAGGTAAACTGGTTCATATTAAATAAGCAAGTTAGAATACTGATACCAGGGATATGTAAGACTTTCATTTATGCTTAGATCTTCAATATGTCATATTACCAGGTTTAGTTTGTTCCAGTTTTCTTTTTTGTACTTTTGTGGCTTTTTGGTGATAATTCCTTGGGGCAGTTTACTCGAGTAAACCATATGATGTGATAGTAAAAAATGATGTAAATAGAGAAAATTGAGTTAGAATAGGGGAAATATCTATTTTGGAATTAAGTAAGAATTAAAATTTGAGAAACTTTTTTTTTTTTTTAAGATGGAACCTCCCTCTGTCACCCAGGCTGGAGTGCAGTGGCACGATCTTGGCTCACAGCAAGCTCTGCCTCCTGTGTTCATGCCATTCTCCTGCCTCAGCCTCCCAAGTAGCTGGGACTATAGGTGCCCGCCACCACACCTGGCTAATTTTTTTTGTGTATTTTTTTAGTAGAGACAGGGTTTCATCATGTTAGCCAGAATGGTCTCGATCTCCTGACCTCGTGATCCATCCGCCTCGGCCTTCCAAAGTGCTGGGATTACAGGCGTGAGCCACTACGCCCGGTCTGAAAAACTTTTAACATCTAAAACTGATAATGCAAACTCTAGGGTCAGTTCTTCTCACCTCATTATTTTGGGCACCTTTTGTTTGAGAGACTAGAATGAAACAAGAAATGGCAGCATAAAAGTTTTTATAATTTTATGACACAGCAGGATAATATAACTTGAATATATCTATGGTTTTACAAATAAAATTTCTTGTATTCTTATCGATTTAATTTTTTTTAGGGCAGGATCTCAAGTCGTCACCCAGGCTGGAGTGCAGTAGTGTGATCTCAGCTCACTGCAGCTTCAACCTCCCAGGCTCAAGTGATCCTCCTGCCTCAGCCACCCGAGTAGCTGGGACCACAGGCGTGTGCCACTATGCCCAGCTAATTTTTGTATTTTTTGTAGAAATGGGTTTTACATTGTTGCCCAGGCTGGTCTTGAACTCCTGGGCTCAAGCAATCCGCCCACCTCAGCCTCTCAAATGCTAAGATTACAGGCATGTGCCACGGTGCTTTGCCAAAATTTTTGTACCGATACACAGTGCCTGTTCCTTAGCACTACGGTTCTCTAACTGTGACCCCTGGGGGATCCAGGGTGCAAGGCCAAAGCTATTTTTACTCTGTTAATTTGCACCACGGTATTGTGATGGAGAAAACTGTTGATTCTCTAGCACTGACTCTGAGCACAGATTTTTCAAAATACTGTGTGTGTGAGGCAGGAGGTGCACATGAAGCAGGCCTGCGTAGAGAAGTGTGACAGCTATCTGGAGAAAAAGCACTGTGTGGTGCTTTGAACGGGGAGCTGAAATAGCCACTGCTTTGTGGACACAATTTTTATTAAAATGACAGCTGAAAGGCACACTGAGATGGCCACTTTGCCCAGAGTTTTCGTTTGTTTGGAAAATATAGTTACTTTTTATAACATGTAATGGGGTTTAGTAATTTTAATTAAGTAACTATTTACATAGTTTCTGAGTTTCAATTTCTAATGTCATTATTACTGATAAACAGGACCTACATAAAGCAGAGCTCTTTGGGGGTCCTTGGTGTTTCTTAAGAGTGGAAAGGATCCTGCCAAAAAGTTTGGAATTGCTGGTCTAGGAAATGGACATCCAAGTGGATGGCAAAGAGTGTTTTCATATGTCTTCTGTTTAATTTTTAACCCATTTGTAATCACATATATACAATTGTTCAAATTTATAGAATGAAGCAATATCCTTAGAAGAAATAAGAATTAGAGTAGTACAAATGCTTGGATCTCTAGGAGGACAAATAAACAAAAATCTTCTGACAGGTAAATTTCTTTTAAAATAAATAACCTCTGTAGATATATTTGTGCTTTTATTTGGATGTATCCAGTTCATAATATATTCTGAATATTTACTCCTATATGTGATTTATATATTTTAAATAAGATTATAAAGAATAATATCTTGGCTAATGAAATTCTTTGACTGTATCCATAAAATTGGAATAATTCAGTATACCAGTAGAATAGATGTTCTAGCTTGACTTGTTAAGAATGTTATCCAGTTTGAAACAATGTAATTTGATACTCTTTTCCATGTGTCAGGAATTCCAAGTTAATCTCTTTGAGATCCAATATTGTTAATATTTTGATATTTTTAGAAATTTTTCCAAATGAGAATTACCATATTTGATTAGTAGGCTGCGTGTGGTGGCTCACGCTTGTAATTCTAGAACTTTGGGAGGCTGAGGTGGAAAGATTACCTGAGCCTCAGGAGTTTGAGACTAGCTTGGGCAACATCATGGCAAGAAGCTGTCTCTATTATTTCAATTTAAAAGAATCCACTTTTTTTTCTTTTCTTTTCTTTTTTTTTCTTGCTCTGTTGCCCAAGCTGGAATGCAGTGGCATAATCTTGGCTCACAGCCATCTCGACCTCTCAGGTTCAAGCGTTTCTCCTGCCTCAGGCTCCTGAATAGCTGGGATTACAGACAGACGCCACCATGCCTGGCTGATGTTTTGTGTTTTTAGTAGAGATGGGGTTTCACCATGTTGGCCAGGCTGGTCTTGAACTCCTAACCTCAGGTGATCCCCAGCCTCTGCCTCCCAGAGTGCTGGGATTACTGGTGTGAGCCACCGTGCCCCACTGTGCCTGGTCAAAAGTCTACATTTTTGATTAGTAAAAATTCCTCTGTATTTTTACTTTTGAAATTTGGTGTTAATACTAGGGAGTTTTGGTTATTTAGGGAGTTAGAGCCTGTACTTGGAAAGTGTTTTTTTGTTTGTTTGTTTGTTTTGAGACTGAGTCGTGCTCTGTCTCCCAGGCTGGAGTGCAGTGGCCGGATCTCAGCTCACTGCAAGCTCTGCCTCCCGGGTTTATGCCATTCTCCTGCCTCAACCTCCCGAGTAGCTGGGACTACAGGCGCCCGCCACCTCGCCCGGCTAGTTTTTTGTATTTTTCAGTAGAGACGGAGTTTCACCATGTTAGCCAGGATGGTCTGGATCTCCTGACCTCATGATCCACCCGTCTCGGCCTCCCAAAGTGCTGGGATTACAGGCTTGAGCCACCGTGCCCGGCCTGGAAAGTGTTTTAAAGAGATTTTTTTTTTTTTTTTTTTTTGAAGATGGAGTTTTGCTCTTGCTGCCTAGGCTGGAGCGCAATGACGTGATCTCGGTTCACCGCAGCCTCAGTCTCTCAGGTTCAAGGGATTCTCCTGCCTCAGCCTCCCTAGTAGCTGGGATTATAGGCATGCGCCACTCCTCCCGGCTAATTTTGTATTTTTAGTAGAGACGGGGTTTCTCCATGTTGGTCAGGCTGGTCTCGAACTCCCGACCTCAGGTGATCTGCCCGCCTCGGCCTCCCAAAATGCTCCCAAAAGGCATGAGCCACTGTGCAAGGCCAAGATTTTTGTTTTTAAAGTAAAAATTTTGTTCATTGACTTTCTTCCACAGAATAAGTAACTAAGTGAATTTGGATGTTAAACATTCGAGACTATTAGGCTTGTTTAAAAGTAATTTTACTTTAAATTAAATCGAGTGATTTCTGATGTAATTGCATATCTGAGGCAAAAGAATAGGGAAAGGTGAATGAAGGGCTTCACTTTAATAGAATGTAGAACAGGTGGCGTTAGAAATGTTTTGATTTGTGAATAATTCTGACAGTAATAAAAAGAAAAAAATGTTTTGTTCTTTTAAAATCTTTTCTAACAGTCGCTTCCTCTGATGAGATGATGAAGAGCTATGTGGCCTGGGACAGAGAGAAGCGGCTGAGCTTTGCAGTGCCCTTTAGAGAGATGAAACCTGTCATTTTCCTGGACGTGTTCCTGCCTCGAGTCACAGAATTAGCGCTCACAGCCAGTGACAGACAAACTAAAGTACTTCTATTTTTTATTTCACCCATTATTTAGCTCCTGTTGCTTTAAAAATACATATTGGTTAGGATATGGAGAACACATTTCAGCCATTCCAATATTAGTATTTTTCTGTTTTCTGTAATACAGTAATTAGAAAACTACTTACTTATTAGAAGTCAGTGTCATTGAGAAATGGAAGTCACATAAATCGTCTTAATAGATAACTGGGCTGGGTGTGGTGGCTCATGCCTGTAATCCCAGCACTTTGGGAGGCCGAGGCGGGCAGATCACTTGAGGTCAGGAGTTTGAGACCAGTCTGGCCAACATGGTAAAACCTGATCTTTACTAAAAATACAAAAATTAGGTGTGCTGGCGTGCGAGTGTAGTCTCAGCTACTCGGGAGGCTGAGGCAGGAGAATCGTTTGAACCCGGGAGGCAGTGGTTGTAGCGAGCCGAGATTACACCACTGGATTCTAGCCTGGGCGACAGAGCGAAACTCCATCTCAGAAAAAAAAAAAATTGCCTTTCAAAACATTAATATACCAAAAGCTTTTCTTTATATAAAATGCAATATAAAGGGCATTTAGAGTGATATTTCGTCTATGCTTGGTTATCCTCTTCAGTCTAGGAGTTTAGAAACAGATAATCTCAAATTTTCATACAAGCATACGTTGGTGATACTGCAGGTTCAGCTCCAGACCACAGCAATAAAGTTAACATCTCAGTGTAGCAAATCACACTAGTTTTTTGGTTTTTCAGTACATGTAAAAGTTATGTTTACACTCTACTGTGGTCTATTTAGTGTGTAATAGAATTAGAACTTCATATACATACTTTAAAATGCTTTATTGCTTAAAAATGCTAACAAAGTGAGCACATGCTGTTGGAAGAATTGAGCCAGTAGAATTTTTCAACAAGGGGGTTGCCACAGACCTTCAATTTGTTAAAAAACACATTGTGTCCAAAGCCTCATAAAATGAGGTATGCATGTATTAATTTGTAAATTTTCTATAGTGCTTCAAAAAATATTTTTACTAAAAGTGATAGTTTAAAATGTGCTAACAGATGAAGCAAAGTTATATAGTTCTTTAATATGGCAACAGTGAAATATACTTCTCAAGAATGTATTAGTGTCAGTTTCTAAAGCTTTAAATTTTAATTTTTGTTCTTGGATAAAAAACAAAGTGAACAGAATCATTAGTATTATACAGCAAGAAATGCTAATTCCAGTTAATTTATATTTGGTTTACGTGATAGTTATGTGCAATGAAATTTTTCTTCTTAAAGGGCTAAATTGAGTGACATTTCACATATTCTCTCGTCTTCAATGTGATAACTTAGATGTTGCTGACCTCCTGGTCTGTTTTAGGTTGCAGCCTGTGAACTTTTACATAGCATGGTTATGTTTATGTTGGGCAAAGCCACGCAGATGCCGGAAGGGGGACAGGGAGCCCCACCCATGTACCAGCTCTATAAGCGGACGTTTCCTGTGCTGCTTCGACTTGCGTGTGATGTTGATCAGGTAAGGGCTTTGAATCTGAAACAGTTGTAACTGAAACTTTAACTGAACTTTTTAAACTGAAACTTTAAAAAGTTTGGTTTCTCTAATTCAGTAGTCAACAGAGCAGTGGAATTACCTGGAGATCATTAAGAATGATACTGCTCCCTGGCTGCTACCCCAGGTCCTCTGGTTTAATTGGTCTTGGACATGACCTGGGCACCAGAACTTCTAAAAGCTCTCCCCTCCACTTTCAGTGTGTCTCGAAGTTTGGGAATCGCTGTTATAGTTAAAAGTTACTGAGAGTCCAGGCATCTGAAGGTGACTTAGCTGTCACCCCTCTCATGGACAAACATAGTCTTTCACAGAGGGAAGAAAAGAGAAATAACCATGGGCCAGGTGTGGTGGCTCACACCTATAATCCCAGCACTTTGGGAGGCCGAGGTGATTGGATCACCTGAGGTCAGGAGTTCAAGACCAGCCTGGCCAACATGGTAAAACCCCTGTCTCTACTAAAAATACAAAACTTACCTAGGCGTGGTGGCGCGTGTCTATAATCCCAGCTACTCGAGAGGCTGAGGCATGAGAATCACTTGAACCCAGGAGGTGGAGATTGCAGTGCACTGAGATCACGCCACTGCACTCTAGCTTGGGAGACAGAGCAAGACTCATTCTCAAACAAAAAAAAAAAAAAAAGAGAGAGAGAACTAACCATGGCTGACAAGTGGCCTATACTATGACTTTATGGACAAATCCTTCACTGCTGCCATGAGGCAGAAAAAGGTAAGAAATCTTCTGAGTTCATTTTATGAGTCTAGCATGACCTGAATATCAGGGTATACACGTAAAAAGGAAAATGAAATACAAAACTCATTCATAATGCAGTTGGAAAATTCTGCAGTATATGTGTGTGGATATAGTCCAGCAGTATGTTCAGATGCACTGTTATTAAATAGAGTTCATAGTGAAAACTGGAAACTTACTACAGAAGTAGATTTAACATAGCATTGAACCTCTCCGTGGAAGCCTGGGAGGCATTTGGCAGCTCCTGATGAAATAGTAGTTTCACATGATGTTTAATGTGATAGAATGTTTGCCTGAATCTTGCAGCCAGGTCATCCTCTGTGTGAAGTACTGACACTCCCTTGCGCTTCCACCCAGCATGGGAGCACGGCCTGTTTCTGGGAGTGGTCAGTGCTTTACTTGGAGTTAGTTATTTCCATGTTTAGCATCCTAACCTCTCAAGGTCTGTGAGTCCCCTGAGGGCACGGGCAGAGCCTGGTATTCCTTGCTCCCTCTCCAGCATCTACCCCAGCACTTGGCACTTGGCAATTAAAAGACACTTGTCAGGAGACCCGTAAGGCTAGGACATCAGCCCTACTAACTATTTGGGAGATTCTATTCAATACTGTAGGATAAGAAAATCACAGAAGGAATATTAGGAAGGAGAAAAGATTACTATAATTGTTTCCAAATCTGGAAAGCCCAAGCGTAAGCATATTAGCTGATAAACTCTAAGAATTAATAAAGGAAAAAGCTGATGAATTATAAACCCATAATTCTCATTATCTGTTTTCATGTTATTCTCATATATTTCATATATTAGTATTGACCACTTGGAAAATATGTCTATAACATCTTGTTCATAACAGCATAAAAAAAAATGTCTAGGAATAAACTTCAGTGTGCCAGGCAAATGTATTTTATGACTATAGAAGATGAATAGCTTATGTACCTGAGTTAGACATTATTGAAAAAAAATGTCAAGTTTCCCCAAATCAATTAACTCTGGTATAATTCCAGTAAAAAATCCAGAATTAATTTTATTTTTGAACTTAAAAATAATCTGAAGGAGTAATTGCTTGAGCCTAATAAGCAAGACACGTTTTGAAAGGGTAGTGTGCTGGAGGGAGTCTAGTGTAGCAAATGTTAAAAAGGGGCCTTAACGGAGTGTAAGAGGCTGAACCAGTGCACAGATGGCTCAGTGGGAGAGGTAGGTGCTAGAAAGTGTGTATATGAAAATTGTGTCTATGGTAGGGGGCCATTTAAGTGGGAAATGGGTCATTTGATAAATGATACTAGGTCAAATGACTAACATGTTAAAGAAAAAATTTTGACATTCGTTAAAGATGTTAAGGAAAACTACTAAAGGGGAGGCTATTCCAGTGGGCTTTTACACTGCTGGAGAGGGATTGGGCTCTACTCCAAATACTTATTGACCAGGGGGATTGATAGCCAAGGAGCAGGGTCAGGGTCAGTGGATGGAAAATCACTAAGAGGTATATTGGGGGAACCAGCCCCCAATATTTCATCGTAGGTTCTTTTCTATTTTCCCTAAGGATCGGCCAGTCTGCGAAATAAAGAGTACAAAGAGAGAAATTATACAGCTGTGCCTCTGGGGGTGACATCACATATTGGTAGGACTGTGATGACAACCTGGAGCCACAAAACCAGCAAGTTTTTATTAGGGATTTTAAAGGGGGAGGGGGTGTATGAACAGGGAGTAGGTCACAAAGATCACATGCTTCAAAGGGTAATAAAGGTCACAAGGCAAGGCAAAATTAGAATTACTGATGAGGGCCTATGTCCCACTGTGCACTCATTGTCTTGATAAACATCTTAACAGGAAACAGGATTTGAGAGCAGGCAACCGGTCTGACGAGAGTTTACCAGGCTGGAATTTCCCAATCCTAGTAAGCCTGAGGGTATTGCTGGAGACCAGGGCATATTTCATTCCTTATCTCAACTGCATAGGACAGACAGTCCCAGAGTGGCTGTCTGTAGACCTACCCCCAGGAATGCATTCCTTCCCCAGGGTCATTCCTTGCTGGGAAAAGAATTCAGTGATACTTCTCCTACTCGCACATCCGTCTATAGGGTTTCTGTGAGAAGAAAAATATGGCTCTGTTCTGCCCGACCCCGTAGGCAGTCAGACCTTATGGTTATCTTCCCTTGTTCTCTGAAAATTGCTGTTATTCTGTTCTTTTTCAGGGTGCACTGATTTCATTTTGTTCACGCACACATAATTTACAATCAATTTGTACAATAGTAGTCCTGAGGTGATGTACATTCTCAGCTTATGAAGATAACAGGATTAAGAGATTAAAGACAGGCATAAGAAATTATGAGTATTGATTGGGGAAGTGATAAATGTCCATGAAATCTTCACAATTTATGTTCAGAGATTGCAGTAAAGACAGGTGTAAGAAATTATAAAAGTATTATTTGGGGAACTGATAAATGTCCCTGAAATCTTCACAATTTATGTTCTTCTGCCCTGGCTCCAGCCAGTCCCTCCGTTGGGGTCCCTGACTTCCCGCAATAGAGAAAACATCAGACATAAAGAGGATTGTGGCTAAACCAACCTAAGAGTGTTATGGCTGAAGATGGGCCAGGGTGACCAAACACTGCCTGGGAGCTGGTGGGAGATGACGAATTAGATTATATATCAAGGGGAGAGGGGTTTTCGCTGAACTGACCCACCAGAGTTCTTGGTAAAATTGGACTAATAGAGATGAACATGGAAGCCCAGAAGTCAAGGCCTAGTTGAGAAGAGTTCAGAGGAGCCTGACTAGAGTTAGGGTAAGGGAAAGAGTCTTTGTCACAAGTGAAGAAACTAATTGTAAATCAATAAGATTTGGAAGGAAAAACAAACTGTAAATAAATTACAGAAAAATGTAATGACTACATAGCTTGTCTGTCTGTGTATGTCTTTAAGTCTTGGGGTCTTTTTTGTTGATAACACATCAGTTTATAATATAAAAATGTTCAAAGATAAAAATGAACCTTCACGTCACCCCTTTCACATGCTTGTTCCCTGGGAAAAGATGTTAGATCCTCTGGAAAGTCTGGAGAATGTCTTTATAATAACACATCTTGACATGTGCATAGATGTTTTGTTAAGAAAAAGTAGACTCGTAGCATTTCAAAACGTTTTCTTCTGTGTGCAGTGTGATTTCTGCTCCTTGGATGGATTTCATTACCGTTCCATAATCGGCATCCTTCTGTGTCTTTCTATAACGTTTGTACAGATAGGGAGACACATAAAAGTGTTAATGTATTGATGGTTTTGACCTTATAAATGTTTAAGACTACTGAATGGCACAAAACCAACATTGTAACATATACATAATGTGCAACGTACTACTGAATAAATCAGATTTAAAAATAGACAAACGTATAAAGAAAAAAATAGGCAGCTCATAAAAGAAGAAATGTAAATGGCCGATGGAATGTATCTTAAAATAGTCAACCTTTTCGTAAACAAGGAACTTCAAATTAAAATGATTGGCTACTGTCAAGTATTTAAAAGATGGACAATGTTTGGTGTTGCCAAGGGCACAAGGAAAGAACCCTGTGCGTCATGGTTGGTGGGGCAATGCAGGCACAGTACTCTGCAGCTGGGCTCGGACTGGGTGACCACAGCCCTGGCGTAGCAGCTTCCTTACAACAAAGCTGCTTAAACAGTTTGCTCAGGACTCTCCACTCTGCATGGTAGTCATAATTTAGAAATACTTGCATTTCTAGCAGTAGGGTTCTGCCAGCTGGGTTGTGGTATGTCCTTAGTTGAAGTACTGGGCAGCTAGTGAAAACACTGGTAGAGTGCATATGTTTACGTGGAAAGTACTCTAAGGAAGAAACCAGTTACTGGTTTCTTCCAGGAAGACAGGAGCTCTGCCTCCTTGGCAGATTTTTTTTTGTTTTTACATGTGCATATACACATATTTAAATATATATAAATTGGCTGGGGGTCAGGAGTTCGAGACCAGCCCGGCCAACATGGTGAAACCCTGTTCCTGCTAAAAATACAAAAATTGGTCGGGTGTGGTGGTGGACACCTGTAATCCCAGCTACTTGGGAGACTGAGACAGGAGAATCATTTGAACCCAGGAGTCAGAGGTCGCAGTGAGCCGAGATTGTACCACTGCACTCTACCCTGGGCGACAGAGCAAGACTCTGTCTTAAAAAAAAAAAAAAAAGTATACAAATAAAATATTTTGAAAGTTCACAGTAGTTACCTTTGGGATGTAGGACTGGAGCGGGATGGTTTTCTAGAAAGGGGTATGTATATATTGTATATATATCTAGCTATGTATACATGTATTAAAAAACTTTTGTACTAAGAACAAAACAGTATGATTCTTTTGTGGGAAAAAAAAAGTGATACTTTAAGACCAGGTTAAACTTTCAGACTGAAAGTTAAGACCCTTTTATATTGATTAATCTTAAAAATTGCTTCATAGAGGCCAGTGAAGGTATTGGGGGAAAAATACCTTCAAAGACTGGAAAGACTATTTGGAAGAGTCTCTGAGTTGTTTATTCTGAGCCCTGGGACATTTTGCATCATTTTCGAGGTGATATTAACTACAGTATGGACCTCTAATATCAAAGTACTTAATTGGTGAGCTCAATAACTGTGGGGAATAAAGGTCTGGTTAGCTCAGTGCTCCTATAAAAAACCTGGCCTCTGAGGCAGAAATGTACAGGATATCAGTGTAGGGAATGTTCGCCTTAACTTACACCACAAGCATTTTACTTTTTTTTGACGAAGTCTCACTGTCTGGAGTGCAGTGGCACAATCTTGGCTTATTGCAACCTCCACCTCCCAGTTCAAGCGATTTTCCTCCCTTAGCCTCCCAAGTTGCTGGGATTACAGGCGACCACCACCACACCCGGCTAATTTTTGGATTTTTAGCAGAGAAGGGTTTTCACTATTTTGGCCAGGGTGGTCATAAACTCCTGACCTGAAGTGATCTCCCCTCCTCAGCCTCCCAAAGTGCTGGGATTACAGGCGTGAGCCACCATGCCTGGCCATTTTAATTTTTTTTTTTAGACGCGGTGTCCTTCTGTCACCTATGCTGGAGTGCAGTGGCACAATCATAGTTCTCTGCAGCCTCCACCTCCTGGGCCCAAGACACTCACCCGTCTCAGCCTCCTGAGTAGCTGGGACTACAGGCACGCACCACCATGCCTAGCTAATTAAAAAATAATTTTTTTAGAGACAAGGTCTTGCTATATTGCCCAGCATGGTCTTGAACTGGCTTCAAAAGACTCTCCGGGCTTGGCCTCTTAAAATGCTGGGATTACGGGCATGAACCACTGTGCCTGGCCAGCATTTTACTCTCATGTATAATGAGGATTAGATTTGTAACAGTTTGTCTAGCTAATTGCTTTGATCCACTTCTCTTACTGCTCCAAGATGACCACATGGTCACACCTCCACCAGGCCACTAGATTACACTTCCAAGCTTCCAGGAAGACAGGATCTCTGCCTTCTTGGGTATGGATTTACTTGTCAGAAGGGAGGAGCCCAGGCCTGGAGACATCTTGGATTTTACAAAGCCGGGGAGTACGGGACTCCTGGCTCCTGGAGAGGCTTTATTTATGTTCCAGAAGATTAGACCTAGGATCCTTTTCATCCTATCTCCATAGAGGTTTTTCTCCCTCCTTTTGGCAGCAGTGGGAGAGGCAGCTTCCTCTTTGTCCTACATATAAACAGATTAAATCTGTTTTTCTATGTTCCTCCCCTGTGGTGCAGGCTTTGAATTTGTGTATATAGCACATTGATTGGGCTTTCATTTTGTCACCACAAGGAGGGACAGTTAGGCTGTGGGGAACCACAGGGTTATTATTTGCTTTGTATAATAGTTGAATGGTGAGGATCTGTCTGTAATCCAGGATATCTTGTGTGCATGTTCAAGATCAGATGAATAAAGATGAGTATTAAAAACCCAACAATATCTATCCTAAATTGTCCTCCCAATCAGAGGAACAGGGAGCTTTAGTTGCATATTTTTCTTTGCTGGACTCCTCATCATGGGATTAAACTGGAAAAGGAAACTAATGGGACTGGGGATGGTGGCTCATACCTGTAATCCCTGCATGTTGGGAGGCTGAGGCAGGAGGATCACTTGAGGCCAGGAGTTGAAGGCCAGCCTCAGCAGCATAGTGGGACCCTGTCTCTACTAAAAAGAAATTTTAGGTTAACTGGGTGTGGTGGTACATGCCTGTAGTCCTAGCTATTCTGGAGGCTGAGGTGGGAGAGGACCACTTGAGCCTGAACTAAAAAGGGAAAGTAGTACAACCATGGTAGTAGTATTGCTTAATTTTATACTGCAAATGGCATTTAAATGGAACTCTTTACAGAGTAATATTTCTTTAACGTGAAGGGAATTAACTTTAATGGTATTCTTTCTTCAGGTGACAAGGCAGCTGTACGAGCCACTAGTTATGCAGCTGATTCACTGGTTCACTAACAATAAGAAATTTGAAAGTCAGGATACTGTCGCCTTACTAGAAGCTATATTGGTAAGTAATAGTTGATTCTTTTCCTCTTATTCCCATTGATTAGTTGTATTTGATGTTTGTTTATTTATTTATGATTTTGAGACAGAGTCTTGCTCGGTCGCCCAGGCTGGAATGCAATGGCATGATCTTGGCTCATTACAACCTGCGTCTCCCAGGATCAAGCAGTTCTCCTGTCTTATCCTCTTGAATAGCTGGGACTACAGGCGCGCTCCACCATGCCTGCTTAATTTTTTGTATTTCAAGTAGAGACGAGGTTTCACTGTGTTGGCCAGGCTGGTTTTACTGCTGACTTCAAGTGATCCGCCCACCTCAGCGGTGAGCCGGGCACAGTGCCTCATGCCTGTAATCCAACACTTTGGGAGGCTGAGGCAGGCAGGTTGCGTGAGCCCAGGAGTTGGAGACCAACCTGGCCAACATGGAGAAACCCTGTCTCTACTAAAAATACAAAAATTAGCTGGGTGTGGTGTTACACACCTGTAGTTCCAGCTCCCCAGGTGGCTTAGGCATGAGAATTGCCTCAACCTCGGAGACAAAGGTTGCACTGAGCTGAGATTGCGCTACTGCACTCTAGCCTGGGCGACAGAGTGAAACTGTCTCAAAAACAAACAAAGAATAAGAAGAATTTCTGAGCATATCCAATTTTCTCCTATACTCAGATTCAATAACTAAAGACCCTGGAAACAGCAGTTCACCTTTTACACAGAACTCTCCTGACACAGAGAAGCAGCGTCTTAGAATTTGGTCGCCATCTCACTGAGGGCAGAGGCAGTGAGGCCAGCTAAACTGTAGTGTCTTGATGCTTATTTTACTATAAGTTTTGAACCTGTGCAAATAAGTTGATGTTGCCTGCACAGTCCTGGTTATGCTGCTGGCAGTGTACTCTGAGTGTGACCTTTCTTTGTAGTCATGTTAGGGGCAGGGGAGAGTGAGTGAACATTTGTTAAGGTGGTGACATAATTAAACCTGTAGTTTAATTCCCTGCAGTGTCTACCAGTGAATCCTACCTATAATAAATACAGTTAGTTAAAATTAATTTATGGCTTATTTGCATTCAGATGGTTTCATTATCATGTTTCTGTTAAAAAGTTTTTATTTTAGTTGTTTTCTGTTTCTTTTCTCCCTTTTAATCCTTGAAGGTAGATTAAGTAAGAGCTTCAGAAAGAAATCTGATAAGTAAAACGAGATAGTTGAGGAAAGAAAAGGTAAAGAAGCAGCGTGAACTCAGTAGCACAGCACTCAAGTGAAGGAGGGCCATGGGTTTCCTGGTGAGAGCTGCTATTCCCTGCATCACCATATGGCACCGGTGACCTCTGCTCTTAGAAGCAGGAAGCACCCTCTCCTCCCATTCCCGTGGCTTGTGTTACCTTTTCAGATTCTAATTACCTCTGCAAGAAAGGATTTGTGTATAGCAGATAACTGGAAGTGTTAGGCAGAACTCTTTTATTTCAGTGTTGAGTGTACATTTTCAAGTTAAACTTTTCCTTTATAGATCTGAGAGAGTGTCATGACCAGAAGGAAACAAAGCATAAAGTAGAATATATCTCTGTGTGGTCGTTGGTCAAATGTCCATAGCTGGTTTTGGCAGGGCCTTTTTGGGGGCTGCTCTTCATGCCTCCATAGGATTTTCCTTTATGGAGCAGTACAGTTTCTTTGGAACTTCCAAGGGTCTTATTTTCTTTAACTTCAATATGCAAAGTGTCTCAAATGCTGTTATGGGGTAAAATCAACAATCAGAATTCCTCTGAAATTCTTAGGATATAGCCATTTTGTTTTTTTCAGGGAAGGGAAAGATTGTTTTGTTATAATTAAAATTTTCTCTCCCTTCATGGCTTTTCAGTTTATTAATTTGTTTAAAAGAAAATGTTTTCATTATGTCAGAAGGAAGTAGTTATATAAGCCTAGATTCTGGATACACTATGGAGATTGGTTTTACTAATGTTTATGTTTTTCTTGACTAGTGCTGTAAATTAATTTTTAACCTACGTTAGTTAGGCTTAGAGATAGACCAAGGGTATTCAGTTGTTAGTGGTTATAAAAATTAGTAAACTCAAGGTCTCTTTGTTTTGTTTCAGGATGGAATTGTGGACCCTGTTGACAGTACTTTAAGAGATTTTTGTGGTCGGTGTATTCGAGAATTCCTTAAATGGTCCATTAAGCAAATAACACCACAGCAGCAGGAGAAGAGTCCAGTAAACACCAAATCGCTTTTCAAGCGACTTTATAGCCTTGCGCTTCACCCCAATGCTTTCAAGAGGCTTGGAGCGTCACTCGCCTTTAATAATATCTACAGGGAATTCAGGTTTGTAAAGCTACACCACAGGGAAGAGAAACTTGTGGTTTTGAAAAGTGACTTTGGAGTTTCACTCTGTGTATCCGTGTGTCATATATCCTGCATTTAGTAAGTAATTATGTGCTGGATGCTGTGCTGTCTTTTGGAAATTAAAAAGTGAATTAAAATTCAGTTTGCACTCCAGAAGCTTGGAAACTGCTGAGAAATGCATATAAACACTGTCTCAGCCATTTCGGAAATGCAACAAAAGACACATATACAGGGGCTTTGAGTTTCTCAGAGGAGGAGTAGCTAATCCGGGGTGAGCACATAAGCTGTGGCCTCTTGCTAGGGTTTATATTGGAGATGAGACTTGAAGGATAAATGGAAGTCAGCCAAGGCATTTTAGATCATAGTTAGTGGGGTGGTGGGGGGTAGAGATAAGAAACAGGAAGGTGTCTGAGGCGATAAAGGCCTTTGAGGTTTGGAGGCAGGTGTTGTGAGGCTGGTGAGGAGGGCTCTGCCTGCTGTAGCAAGGAGCGTAGGTCACCTCTAGTGACAGAGGGTCTGTGGAATAGTGGGTGCAGGGAGAGATGCATTTAGATTTCCTCCTAAAATCCACTTGCTGGCAGCTGTGTAGAGGGGTGGGTCTGAGTAGACTGAAGACTGGGACACCAGTGAAGAGGCCATTTCAGAGGTCCAAGAAAAAAGACAAGTGGTCACTGACCTAAGGTAGTGGTGTTCATTCATTCATCCAGCATTCCTTATTAGGAATATTGTGTACCACATTTACCTGTGTAGTCTCACATCCTGCACATGTACCCCTGAACTTAAAAGTTGAAGGAAAAAAAAATGATGTGCCAGGCCTGTGCCCATGTTGGAGGTACAACGATACAGCCCTTCATGAGGGTTACATTTCAGAAGGACACGTAGATAATAGCCACATAGGCAAATGAGCAGTTCTGCAGACACAAGGGACAGAGGCACTGGTGTGGAAACAGCATGTGTTGCCTCTTTGGTTCATGTAGCTTTTTCTTGAGGAAGTATCTTTGAGAAGTATTTTAGGTTGTTTCATGGTTTTTCTTTTTTGTTGTTGTTGTTCTTTTGTTTTTGGAGACGGAGTCTTGCTGTGTCACCCAGGCTAGAGTGCAATGGCGTGATCTCGGCTTACTGCAACCTCTGCTTCCTGGGTTCAAGCGATTTGCCTGCCTCAGTCTTCTGAGTAGCTGGGATTATAGGCGCCCACCACTACGCCTGGCTAATTTTTGTATTTTTAGTAGACAGGGTTTCACCATGTTAGTCAGGCTAGTCTTGAACTCCTGACCTCAGGTGATCCCTGCCTCAGCCTCCCAAAATTCTGGGATTGCAGGTGTGAGCCACACACCTGTTTCATGTTTTAAAATACTGAGCCCTTTTATTTTTTTTTGTCTGAGACAGGGTCTTGCTCTGTTGCTCAGGCTGGAGTGCGGTGGCAGGATCATGACTCACTGCAGCCTCAACCTCGTGAGCTCAAATGGTCCTCCTGCCTCAGCCTCCCTGGTAGCTGGGACCACAGGTGTGCACCACTGCACCCAACTAATTTTTTTTTATTTTTTGTAGAGACAGGGTGTCACTTTGTTGCCCAGGCTGGTCTCGAACTCCAGGGCTCAAGTGATCTTTATAGGCATGCACCACCACACGCAGCTGAGGCTTTAAAAAAAAAAAATCAAATTTAATTAATGTGTGCCTTCTTTAATTCCATTCCTTTTCTTTGTCCTTTCGGCTTTATTGTTTTCTTAGGCGAGGTTTCCTATTCTTTATTTTACAGGGAAGAAGAGTCTCTGGTGGAGCAGTTTGTGTTTGAAGCCTTGGTGATATACATGGAGAGTCTGGCCTTAGCACATGCAGATGAGAAGTCCTTAGGTACATTTTGCTTCAGTGTTCTGTCTGCCTTACAGGTCTGAAAAGTTTCCCCAATGAGGAGTTAAGACTGTGTGATTCTCTTATAAGGCTTTTTTTTTTCCCCAAGAGTTCTATATAAATCAAATGTGAAGAGAAGATAAGCCCCTTTAGTGCCTCAAATCCAGCTTGTTAATGATTTTTTCATGCCCTCATTCTCTTTGACTCACCATATACTCCTGGTGGCCATTGAGCTTGACCCTGGTTGGTTGCAGATTCTGCCCAGGGCAGGGGAGACAACAAAGCCAGTCAGACACTATGATGCTATGATGTGATGACAGAACATGAAAATGTGCAGATATGGTGCTGAAGAAGCTGGATGTGATAACCACTGAGATGTGGTCAGTGCTTCTGCACTCAACTCGTGATCATTTAGAAAGTAGAAAGTGGGTCTCATTACGGGACTGTGATAAAGCTGTTTCGTCCATGATGAAGGAATATTATAAAGATACCAAGTCAGAAGTAGGCTAAAATAGCTAAGAGAGTAATAAATGATTATAATTAAATTCTATGCAAGAAGCTTTTAGGAACTACATAGAGTTGTTGAGCTAGAAGACTTCTTAACTCCCCGTTGGTCCTAGCACGTGATGTAGTTGGGGCGCAGAGGCCCAGGCATGTCAGTGACTGAGAGGGCCACACAGATGTGGCAGGACTCTATCACTGATACAAGTCTTGACTTATTTTATTTTATTTTATTTTATTTGTTTATTTTTTGTGATGGGGTTTTGCTCCTGTCCCCCAGACCGGAGTGCAATGGTGCGATCTCAGCTCACTGCAACCTCCACTTCCTGGGTTCAAGTGATTCTCCTGCCTCAGCCTCCTGAGTAGCTGAGATTACAAGGGCCTGCCACCACGCCTGGCTAATTTTTGTATTTTTAGTAGAGTTGTTTCTCCATGTTAGCCTGGCTGGTCTATAGCTCCTGACCTTATGTGATCCACCTGCCTCAGCCTCCCAAAATGCTGGGATTACAGGTGTGAGCCACTGCACCCGGCAACTTTATTTTTTAAAAAGACAAACTGAGCTCTGTTATCCTTCATGTTGATAGTCTGCTGTGAGCAAAAATGTTTAAAATTTAGTCCTCATTGTCAAATAGCTTAAATTTGCTTTGTTTATCTTGATTTTCCATATAGGTGAATTTTTTCAACAAGTGAAACTTTTTTTGTGATCACTGACATATTTAAAAAAACATAGAAAGAAAACTTTTTCTTGGTGACACAGGTCAAAATAAGATGTATAAGGCTCCTTTCCTAAATAATTCCAGACTTCTATGGGTGACTTCACCATCTTACCTCCGTTGTCCTTCTCCAGAGGCTGTATTACTAAACGATACTATAGTTTATCCTGCATAGGAAGGGAGGTCAAGGGACTTATACCCCTTTAAAATAGCCACAAATTGAAGTCCACAGGCTCTGGCCTGGTATGTGGGTTTTGTAATACCTGCAAGGTCTCTTCCATTTCAGGTCCATTAGGAGAAGCTGTGCTTTGGGTGGCCGAGGTAGTGGTGGTACAGTTTCTAGTTAGGTGTGGCATTGCTCTGTGTGTGTGTGTGCATACCATGCTATCCTGCAGTCTTAAATACGGGTTTTGTGTTCATTTTTGAATATGCAATGTGAACCATTTATCTAAATTTATTGTTCTTAGGGATGAAAACATTAAATCTTTAGTGAAATTACCTTTTCAGTTAAAAATTAGGCCAACAAATTTACAATACAAATTTAGTAATCAGCTATATATGCCTTCTTTGGAAATATGTCTTTGTACTTGAGAACAGGTACAATTCAACAGTGTTGTGATGCCATTGATCACCTATGCCGCATCATTGAAAAGAAGCATGTTTCTTTAAACAAAGCAAAGAAACGACGTTTGCCAAGGTAGGTGATCTTGCTTCCTTTTCCGTCTTTTCCCACAACATAAAACTAATTCTTAGCTAATAAAGGACAACCTGGGATGGATCTGTGGAAGTGTAAGGAATTACTTCCTAAACAAGGAATGTGTGGAAGTGTGAAGAGTTCGTTTTCAAAAAACGTTAAAAAGCTTTGTGTTTGAAAATACTTGATTTAAGGGATAAAGTGTAAGGTATTTGATCTGGGTTGAGATAGTAGATACAAATTGAAAATTAGTTTTATAATGGATGTTTTGTTTAATATGCACTAATTTTGAATATGTTTTGATGTGGATGATTTGACTAGAATATGCATGAACCATTATTCAGTAAATTTTGAAGTGTGTGAACTGAATGTTCAAATAGTAACATCTTGACAGACATGGAATTATAAAATTAGGAAATGAAACTGCTTAGAGCCAAGGCTGGGGTGTTGGCCAGTGGTTTCCAGTTTTTGCCCTTATTCCATCCCAGTAGTGTTGCTTTCTTCGATAGGGTGAGTGCCCTCCATGAGCCCCTCCAGATCTCTGCAGGGTGTCTGGGGACGTCTATTGTCCATGGTAGTGACCGCCACTCTGGAGAAGCACAGTTCTGTGTGTGAAGTGGATTAATATTTTCTCTGTTGTTTTAAAGTTGATTCTTCCAGATTCTACTATTAACTTACGATATCGGTTTAATTCATTGGTTCTAACTTGAGCATGCATTAGAATTACCTGGAGATCCAGTTAAAACACAGATTGCTGGGCTGGCCCCACCCTTAATTTCTGTGTACACTTGGGGTAGGGCCAGATAATTTGCATTTGTAACAAGTACACAGGTAATGTTGGAACAGCTGTCCAGGGACTACACTTTGAGAAGCACTGCTTTACAAGGTACGTTGCAAAGGAAATGTGAAAATACTTAGTGCTGTTCTTTTAAGGAGAACTTTTTAATTTTTCCCCACATGAAAAAATGAACATGAGCAGCATTTAGGACCCCTTTCACCTATGTTATTTTGATTGCACTCTAATTATAATAAATTAAAAATAAGTTGAATGCCTTTTAGTGAGGTTTCTACATGTATCTGTGTGATAAAGATGAGTTTATGATTTCTAGAGCCTTGGTAGCTGAATGTTGCATGTTGGAGAGGGACTAATGACAGTATGCTGTCTCTGTGCAGAGGATTTCCACCTTCCACGTCATTGTGTTTACTGGATCTGGTCAAGTGGCTTTTAGCTCATAGTGGGAGGCCCCAGACAGAATGTCGACACAAATCCATTGAACTGTTTTATAAATTCGTTCCTTTATTGCCAGGTATGGTAATCTGTATATCTTTAATTTTACTACAGTTTGCTTTATTATCCCATTTAAAAGAAGCAAAGAAGAATTGAGTAATTGGGTGATCATTGCAGTTAACATGATATTCAATTAAGATTCAGAATGTTAACAGTTGATGAGTTAATGCAGTTCTATTTCAGCATGTGATTAATAAGAAATTGCCAGCATCCTAAGTCTGAATAATCTCAAATCATTATGATGTTAAAGGAAAGCAGTGAACCTGTGCTTTTCAGTAATTGCTAAACCATTAAACTGCTTATGGACTGAAATAATTTCTCAGGAATAAATGTGTTGTTCAGTTTTGTCCATTAAGTCCATACCCAGGTTTGATAGTTTGGGAGTGGGGAAGCTGTGCTCAGGACAGATCAGGTCCTGCCTTCCCCCATTGTGGGCTGTCACAGCCCCGTGCCATGCGTGGTGCCTCGGGTGAGATGGGTGCGCTGGTTCCTTGGCAAAAGTTGGGGTGAGTTCTCTCTGGGCTTTTTCTTCATGGAACAAGAGGAAAAAAGTTACTTTATGTATTTCCGGGCTTCTAAAACTTAGAAGGACTCTAATTTTTGTTATACTATAGGATATATTAGAATGTTATATACTACATATTATATACTATAGAGTATGTTTAAATACATACTATAATTGAGTTCATATGTATATAGCACATATATGCTATATAAGTAATAAAGTGTAAATTTACTGTACTATATCATTTTACATACATAATACAAATGTGTATCTGTGTTTTAATTTAGATAATTGTTTAAAAAACATTAGCATTTAAAAAAAAATTTTTTTCCCCCCGAGACAAAGTCTTGCTCTGCCGCCCAGGCTAGAATGCAGTGGCACCATCTTGGCTCACTACAACCTCTGCGTCCTGGGTTCAAGCAATTCTCCTGCTTCAGCCTCCTGAGTAGCTGGGATTACAGGCGTGTGCTACCACGCCAGGCTAATTTTTGTATTTTTAGTAAAGACAGGGTTTTACTGTGTTGGCCAGTCTGATCTCAAACACCTGACCTTGTAATCTGCCAGCCTCTGCCTCCCAAAGTGCTGGGATTGCAGGCATGAGCCACCACGCCTGGCCTAGCATTTTCAATTTGCTTAATGTGTTTAGCTAACAGTTTTTTTTTTTTTTTTTTTTTTTTTTATGTTAAGTCATTCTCACAGCAACCTTGTGAAATTTCTCATTGAAGAGTAGACCAGTGGCTGGGGAAGGGCTGGAGGGCAGTGGGAGGCATTTTTTCTATATTTAGTAGAAACTGAGACCCTGATAGTATGTTAGTAGAGCTGCTTATGGGCAGACCACTATCTCACATTGAGTCTGTGACTCTGGTAGTGCATGGGATTTCTTGTGTCCTCAGCTGTATTGACCACAGGCATTTCTAGTGCTATTCTCTTCTAAGTTGCCTATGATAGGGACCTCATGTATTCTGAACTAAATAGAGTTCCACCTCTCAGAATTGATTTTGTTGGACAAAGGCTTCTAGGTAGTAGGTGAGCCTTGCCCTTCTTCCAACAGGTAATTTGTATAATATTAAGGAGCCTTCCTTGATTTATCTCTTCTGTGGCCTTCCAGGGTGTAACCACCTTTCTCCTTTGGTATTTTATCCCCCAGTGGGTATTTTTGTTTTCTTTTGTTTTTTTGCTTTTCAGTTTTAGAGACAAAGTCTCACTATGTTGTCCAGGCTGGACACAAACTCCTAGGCTCATGTGGTCCTCCTGTCTCAAGCTCCTTGGTAGCTGGTACTGCAGGTGTGCAGCACCTGTTTGTTTTTAAGAGACAGGGTCTCCCTCTGTTGCCCAGGCTAGGTTGCAGTGACATGATTATAGTTCACTGCAGCCATAAACTGAGCTTAAGTGATCCTCCTTTCTCAGCCTCTTGAGTAGCTGGGAACACAGGCGTGGCTACCAGGCCTGGCTAATTTTAAAGTTTTTTTTTATAGAGATAGGGTCTTGGTATTAATATGTTGCCCAGGCTAGTCTTGAGTCCTGACCCCAAGCAGTCTTCCTGCCTTGGCTTCCCAAAGTGCTGGGATTACAGGTGTGAGCCATTGCATCTAGCTTCCTTCAGTGGTTTTTAAGCGTCTGTGTCAGGTGTCTCTTTAGCTCACTATGTAGCAGCAGTCCTGGGTACATGAACACCCAGATCAGTAGGACTTGACGACAGGTGCAGGGTTGTCCCTCTGACGTGTGTCCAAGAGAGACAGCTCCTGGTGGCTTCTGAATACTGAGACTCAGTGTGGCCCAGGCCCAGAAACAGCAGGTCTTCAGTGGAGACAAAGGAAGAAGTAGGGCTGGGCAGGCTCCCCAACCCCAAGCGTGCTTGTCTGCGTCTTCAGCTTCTCTCTCTACTTGTGATGTTCACTTGGCTGCTCTCTCTCGATCTGCCTTTCTTTGTCCTTTCTTTCTATCATTTTCCTTCTGTCGTTCTTGAGGTAAAATTTAAATATCTTACTATTTATTTTTTGCTCATTATTACAGATTTCTTTGTCTCCTCTTAGTGAAAGTAACAGAACATTACAGAATATTCCTCTTCTTAATGTACAAAATGTTCTCTCTCTTTTTTTTTTTTTTGAGACCGAGTCTCACTCTGTAGCTGAGGATGGAGTGCAGTGGCGTGATACTGGCTCACTGCAACCTCCACCTCGTTTAAGCAATTCTTCTGCCTCAGCCTCCTGAGTAGCTGGGACCACAAGCATGCACCACCATGCCGGGCTGATTTTTGTATTTTTAGTAGAGATGGGGTTTCGCCATGTTGGCCAGGCTGGTCACGAACTCTTGACCTTAAGTGATCCATCCATCTCAGCCTCCCAAAGTGCTGGGATTACAGATCTGAGTCACCAGCCCCAGCCGAATGTCCTTTTTTTTTCACACCATTCTCCTACCTCAGCCTCCCGAGTAGCTGGGACTACAGGCGCCCGCCACCTTGCCCGGCTCGTTTTTTGTATTTTTTTTTAGTAGAGATGGGGTTTCACCGTGTTAGCCAGGATGGTCTCGATCTCCTGACCTCGAGATCCGCCCGTCTCGGCCTCCCAAAGTGCTGGGATTACAGGCTTGAGCCACCGCGCCCGGCCAAATGTTCTCTTTTTAATACATCAGAGATTTGAATTCTTCATTAGAGTCAGAATGATTTGACATTTTCGGTGCTACTGATTTCAGAGCATACAGAATGCAGTTTTATGTATTTGTCTTTTTAATTTAGAAGAAGTTTAATATTTAAAAGAAAATTTCTTGGAAAAAACAGCTTATTGGATTCTCTTATTTAACAAATGCTGCACTTATGTGTGGTAGATGTTATTCTAAGCATATGTTCAAATATTAACTACTTTAATTCTGCTAATCTTTGTAACTGTCCAAGAGGTAGATATTATTGTTCTCATTTGCAAATGCTGTTTTGTGACTTAAAGGAATAATGATTTTTAAATAAAAAGGCAGGGGAAAGAGTATTAGTATGCAGCTACTCCAAATGGTGTCCAACTATTTTTATAATGTTTAAGGAACCTGAAGAGAATGGCTGTGTTGGAAATACATTCTTGGAAGTTATTACAGTGAAACAAATTGAATGCATAGTAAAATGAAAAAAGATTGTCCCATATCATTTTGAAATTTTAGGTATAAAGATTAAAGAAATGTAGGTATGTGTGTGTATTTTAATTTTGTTTCTTTTTAAAGGCAACAGATCCCCTAATTTGTGGCTGAAAGATGTTCTCAAGGAAGAAGGTATCTCTCTTATCATCAACACCTTTGAGGGGGGCGGTTGTGACCAGCCCTCGGGCATCCTGGCCCAGCCCACCCTCTTGCACCTGCGGGGGCCATTCAGCCTGCAGACCACGCTGTGCTGGCTGGACCTGCTCCTAGCTGCGCTGGAGTGCTACAACACTTTCATTGGCGAGAGAATTGTGGGAGCGCTCCAGGTTTTGGGTAGGTCACCCTTGCCTCTTGCTGGTGTATGTCATGCTGCCAGGGTCACCCTTCGCAGTGGCTCTGCCAGGTCAGAATCCCAGCGACATGACAATAGGTGCTGTGCGGCTGCCTTGCCCGTGCTTTCATGTCACCTCACCACGAGGGTTCCTTCCTTCACACTTCAAAGTTGACAAATACAGTTTTTCTCATAGTTTTATATAATTGAAAAAGTTATACTTTCTGGTGTGTTGTAAATGTTGACATTTTAAATACACAAAACTATTAGTATTACTTTAAGAAAATGTATTCCACGAACAATAAATACTGTAGCAGTTTTATATACAGCATCATTGGCTTTAAAATATAGCTGCTTTATTAGAAATTTTGCAGAGTCCCTGAATTCATATTATCATTTCATACCCTTCAAATGATTTTATCCTAAAGTATTAAGTTTTTTTGCTTAAGATTTTACTATATCCCTATCTATGTCTTTTTAATGAAAAGGTGTATGTGTTTAAAGATTCCTTGGCTGGGCGCAGTGGCTCTCTCCTGTAATCCCAGGACTTTGGGAAGCCAAGGCAGGAGGATCACTTGAGCCCAGGAGTTTGAGACCAGCCTGGGCAACATGGCGAGACACTATCTCTACAAAAAATACAAAAGCTAGTCAGGCGTGGTGATGCACACCTGTGATCCCAGCTGCTAGGGAGTCTGAGGTGGGAGGATCGCTTGAGCCTGGAAGGTTGAGGCTATAGTGAACCGTGATTGTGCTACTGTACTCTGGCCTGGGCAATAGAGTGAGACCCTGTCTCAAAAAAAATTTTTCTTCTGTGTTATGATTATGTTTATTATTAGTACACATTACATTTTTCACTGCCACAACAAATATAAAAATTTTGATAATTGTTACATATAAACTGTAAAATTACGTGGTTGGAATTCTGTTTTTGTATGTATAGATTTTAGTATTAAAAAAACTTGTTCATGGCTGGACGCGGTGACTCACACCTGTAATGCCAGCACTTTGGGAGGCCGAGGCAGACATATCGCCTGAGGTCAGGAGTTTGAAACCAGTCTGGCCAACATGGAGAAACCCCATATCTACTAAAAATACAAAAATTAGCCAGGCGTGGTGGCAGGTCCCTGTTAATCCCAGCTACTCGGGAAGCTGAGGCACAAGAATCGTTTGACCCCCGGAGGCGGAGGTTGCAGTGAGCTGAGATCGCACCAGTGCACTCCAGTGACTCTCTCTCAGAAAATAAAACAAAACAAACTTGTTCACATAAATAAGTGCCATATTTGATTTATTCTAAAATGTACATTTTCCCATATTTAACAGATCCATGGTTGCAGTGTGTCTTACAATTCAATATTCTGTTGGATTCAAGGATATCTGGTTTTTGAGAATAATTCTTTTTTTTTCTTGGAAATGGAGTCTCTATCGCCCAGGCTGGAGTGTAATGGCACGATCTCGGTTCACTGCAAGGTCCACATCCCGGGATCATGCCATTCTCCTGCCTCAGCCTCCCGAGTAGCTGGGACAGGCGCCTACCACTGCGCCCAGCTAATTTTTTGTATTTTTAGTACAGACGGGGTTTCACTGTGTTAGGATGGTCTTGATCTCCTGACCTTGTGATCCGCCCACCTTGGCCTCCCAAAGTGCTGGGAGCCATGGCGCCTGGCTGAGAGTAATTCTCTTTTTTTTTTTTTTTTTTGAGACGGAGTCTCGCTCTGTCGCCCAGGCTGGAGTGCAGTGGCCGGATCTCAGCTCACTGCAAGCCCCGCCTCCCGGGTTTACGCCATTCTCCTGCCTCAGCCTCCCGAGTAGCTGGGACTACAGGCGCCCGCCACCTCGCCCGGCTCGTTTTTTGTATTTTTTAGTAGAGACGGGGTTTCACTGTGTTAGCCAGGATGGTCTCGATCTCCTGACCTCATGATCCGCCCGTCTCGGCCTCCCAAAGTGCTGGGATTACAGGCTTGAGCCACCGCGCCCGGCCGAGTAATTCTTAATGTAAGTTATCTCAGTTCTTGGAATACATCAAAATGCATGTTATCAAAATTATTTTTAATGAGGTCAGTTGACAGTTTGATTGACTTTCCTTAAATTATGTTGGAAACAAAGAATTAGAAACTGTGAGACTTACAAAAAGACTTTCTTACTCAATCATTGCCTTTACTCTTTCAACAGTATACAAGTATTTTAAATTGTCCCTTGGTGCTCTGAAGGGCTGTGTACCTTAGAATAATAAACTATAGTTAGACTGGAGAGAGGTGAGGGTGGGTCTGTCTTTCATTAAGCAGGAGAGTCGTGATGAACAGGCTGAGAAGGGAAAGGAGAACCAGCTCCAGGGTGTTTTCAGACAAATGAGTTTTATGACAAAGCCCTTTTGAGGATGGATCTGAAAGTTGATTCCATAAGATGACTGGTGCCTGGCCGGGCGTGGTGGCTCAAGCCTGTAATCCCAGCACTTTGGGAGGCCGAGACGGGCGGATCACGAGGTCAGGAGATCGAGACCATCCTGGCTAATACGGTGAAACCCCGTCTCTACTAAAAAAATACAAAAAACTAGCGGGTGCTTTGGCGGGCGCCTGTAGTCCCAGCTACTCAGGAGGCTGAGGCAGGAGAATGGCGTGAACCCGGGAGGTGGAGCTTGCAGTGAGCTGAGATCCGGCCACTGCGCTCCAGCCTGGGCGACAGAGTGAGACTCCGTCTCAAAAAAAAAAAAAAAAAAAAAAGATGACTGGTGCCCGTCCACACCTGCTTGAAGACTGCTCCATAATTTGTTTCTGTCCTTCTTTGAAGGACAGGATTTTTTACTTTTTCATTATTAATAGCATTCATTATTAATAACAATGCTAAAAAGAACATTCTTACAACCACACCTCTACAATTCTGCAGTCATTTCATTAGGTTAAAATTTCAGTGCTGGATCAAAGCATAATGAGTTTTTAAACATTTGATAGAAATTGGCATGCATATTTTTTAAAACTTGGTATGAATTGCCAAATTGCCCTTTAAAATGATCATATTAATTTATCTTCTCACATGTAATGTTTGAGAATAAAGACCTGACCTTCCATCAGTGTGTCCTTTTGATATGAGAAGCAATAACTGCCACTTTATTCAGCTATTATTAAGCTGTTTCTTTTGAAAAATTTTGAACTTTTGCTGAACGTATGTCATACCTATACTTAGAGAAGCAATTTTATATTAATCTTAGTGGAGTTGAAAGGAAGCATATATTAATATTTTATTATAATTGCTTCCAGGTACTGAAGCCCAGTCTTCACTTTTGAAAGCAGTGGCTTTCTTTTTAGAAAGCATTGCCATGCATGACATTATAGCAGCAGAAAAGTGCTTTGGCACTGGGGCAGCAGGTGACAGACCAAGCCCCCAAGAGGGAGAAAGGTACAACTACAGCAAATGCACCATTGTAGTCCGGATTATGGAGTTCACCACGACTCTGCTGAACACCTCCCCAGAAGGATGGAAGGTAGGCTGCTCTGTTAATTTGAGGTCAGTTTTTTTTACTAGAAAACTGCTTCAAAGGTTTCTATTAGAAGGGATTTTGGCTTAAAAAAATTATTATGATTATTATTATTATTATTTTTTGTCCTCTCAACCCAGCTTTTCCTGACTTCGGAAAGAACCAGGAAGAGAAGGCCAGGTTTTGGCTTTTCTAAAACTTTGCATTCTCAGAAGAGTTATCTGTCAAAATAAATTTGTCAGTTTATTTTAGTTGACAAAAACTGTATTTATGTTATACAGCATGATGTTTTGATATGGTTTGCCTTGTGGAATGGCTAAATCAAGCTAATTAATGTATCTGTTACCTCACATATGTAACATTTTTTGTGATGAGAACTTTTAAATCTATTTTCTTAGCAATTTGCAAAATTACAATGCATCGTTAATAACTACAGTCATGGTGAACCATCTATTGAAAATCATGAAACTTTGCATGTCCTTCAGAGTTTCGTTGTGTGAATAAAATACAAAATAGTTTTTTCTAATTGTTTTATTGGATCCTGTATTTTATGCTGTGATCGAACATTTACCTTAGGAAACACATACTAGCAAATATTTATAGATGTATCCATGAGGCTTATTGTGTAAACAAACTCCAGTCAGTTCATTCAGGGAATCTCTGCCAGGTGCCTATGGCACACCAGGCCCTGGGATGCAGCAGTGTCCTGAGTCAGGGGCTGGGAAACCCTGTCCATGGATACAACCCCACTTGCTGCCTGCTCCGTAGATAAAGCTATATAGGAGCATGTGCACCTCTCTCCACCTGTTGTCTGTGCTGCTTTCTTACCAGACGCATAAGGAGTTGTAGCAGAGACCGTCTAGCCCACAAACCTCACGTGTTTACGCTGCCCCTGTTTTACAGAGAAACTCTGTCCACCTCTCTCTTAGTCAGGCAGAAGTTCCCAATCTCGTGGGCCCTACACTCTGGTGAAAATAGAAATGCTGGCTGACGAAGTGTTTTTATCAAACCATCTGTTATAGCTCCTGAAGAAGGACTTGTGTAATACACACTTGATGAGAGTCCTGGTGCAGACGCTGTGTGAGCCTGCAAGCATAGGTTTCAACATCGGAGACGTCCAGGTTATGGCTCATCTTCCTGACGTTTGTGTGAACCTGATGAAAGCGCTAAAGATGTCCCCATACAAAGATATCCTGGAGACCCATCTGAGAGAGAAAATAACAGCACAGAGGTGGGTACTTAGGTCACAATCGGGAACGTGTTGTCCTGGAATTTCAGGCCCTAATATGTTGCTGTGCTCCTGCAGCTGCTCCTGCTTCCTCAGGGAAGGCTCATATTAGTGGGATGTTTGCTGCCAGTGACCTCAATAGTTGCTTAGAAATCACATATAACCAGTGCCTTCCCTGCACCAAACTTAAGCAAACTTCAGATGTGGTTAGCACTGTGTTTGATCTCCATGCTAGCTTAGTGCATATGGATCCTGTTAGGTGTTGCCTCTGCTTTCATAACAGTGCAAACATTTTTTTCAGTGTATCTTAATAATTTAATGAGATAAGAGCTCACCTAATTTACTGTTTTTCTCGCATGGCCAGCATTGAGGAGCTTTGTGCCGTCAACTTGTATGGCCCTGACGCGCAAATGGACAGGAGCAGGCTGGCTGCTGTTGTGTCTGCCTGTAAACAGCTTCACAGAGCTGGGCTTCTGCATAGTATATTACCATCTCAGGTAACTATAACCTATTTGTTTTTACATTTATTTTAGCTTTAGTATGGTAATTAGTGTATTTATTTATATTCTTAAAAGTCCTTTATGTATTGAGCATGCTGAAATGGGAATTATAGAAATACTTGCTCTAGACATGTAGATATTATCTATCTTTATATCTATTATATATCAATATAAGTATGAAAGCAAATGTAAAAATTTATAAATATAAAATGAAAGTAAAATAAAGGACATTCAGATATTTCCAGGGCAGCTTTCTGAAAAACTTTAGGAACTGCTGTTGTACCTTTGTGGCAAGACAACACAAATGAAGAATCTAGCATAGAAAGCAAGGTTGAGCCACAGTGGCTCATACCTGTAATCCCAGCACTTTGGGAGGCTCAGATAGGAGGATTGCTTGAGGCCACAAGTTTGAGACCAGCCTAGGCAACATGGCAGGGATTCATCTCTACAAACAATTTAAAAACACACACACAAAAACATTGTCCAGGAGTGGGTGCCACGGACCCATAGTCCCAGCTACTCAGGAGGCTGAGGTGGGAGGATTGCTTGAGCCTGGAAGCTTGAGGCTGCAGTGAGCCACGATTGTGCCACTGCACTGCAGCCTGGGCGACAGAGTGAGACTTTGTCTCAAAACAGCAAGAACAACAAAAGCAAAGTTGAATTAAAATTTTTCTGAATATAGGAAGGTAATTGTCAGTGCTATCTGAAGTGGGCTTTTTATTTAATGAGAGGAGTGAAGTTATTTTCTTCTAAGAAATATCTTTTTGCTAAGCATTTCAACGTTGGCTTTCTTTTAGTCCACAGATCTGCATCATTCTATTGGCACAGAACTTCTTTCCCTGGTTTATAAAGGCATTGCCCCCGGAGATGAGAGACAGTGTTTGCCTTCTCTAGACCTCAGTTGTAAGCAGCTGGCCAGCGGACTTCTGGAGTTAGCCTTTGCTTTTGGAGGACTGGTAGGAAAAACACCTCTTCATGCTGCACTCCCCTAATAATAGAAATACACATGTCACTTGCAGGTGTCTCTAGAAACTGTCGAATTGGGGTAGTAAGGTTTTAGCTGGACAAGTATTGTATGATTTGCATGAGCCAACTTTCTTTCTGAAAGATTATTTTCTCAATAGTTTAAAAAAAAAAACGGAATAGAACAACATTCTTTTTAAATTAAGGTTTTGTCTATCTCACTTTGTTTCCAAAAGGAATTAGCTAGAGAACGTTTTGTGACTATGAAGCTGAGCCGTGTTGACATGTGGCCTCTTCTCTCCTTGGTGGTCCTTCACATGGATGATTGGGAGGGCCTCTGAAGGATAATCCCAGAGGAACCAGAGTCTCCAAAAAAAATATTCTCATGGCTCTTTGAACCATGCAGGGCTGACTTTATTTATTTTTTTTTTTTGAGACGGAGTCTCGCTCTGTCACCCAGGCTGGAGTGCTGTGGCCGGATCTCAGCTCACTGCAAGCTCCGCCTCCCGGGTTCCCGCCATTCTCCTGCCTCAGCCTCCCGGGTAGCTGGGACTACAGGCGCCGCCACCTCGCCCGGCTAGTTTTTTGTAGTTTTTAGTAGAGACGGGGTTTCACTGTATTAGCCAGGATGGTCTTGATCTCCTGACCTCGTGATCCGCCCGTCTCGGCCTCCCAAAGTGCTGGGATTACAGGCTTGAGCCACCGCACCCGGCCAGGGCTGACTTTAAATAGTCCCTGCTCTAGCTGAAATCTTCAGCCAGCCCTCTGTGTTCACTCCATCTCAACTTCCTTGCTTCTGTAGCAGAAACCCCTTTTTCACCCCTTTGTCCAATTAATGTAAACAATTATATATTTAAATTGTTTAAAAATACTCATCCTTAATAGACGGTACCCTCAAAGCAACAATGGTGGGGTAGGCAGATGGCTTGAGCCCAGAAGTTTGAGACCAGCCTGGGCAGCATAGCGAGACCCTGTTTCTACAAAAAAAATTTTAAAAATTAGCCAGATATGGTGGCACATGCTTGTAGTCCCAGCTACTCAGGAGGCTGAGGTGGGAAGATCGCTTGAGGCCAGGAAGTCAAGGCTGTAGTGAGTCATGAGCATGCCACTGCACTCCAGCCTGGGCAACAGAGTGACACCCTGTCTTTAAAAAACAGCAAGGCTGGGCAGGGTGGTTTATTACCTGTAATCCTAGCACTCTGAGAGGCCAAGGCGGGTGAATTGCTTGAGGTCAGGAGTTCAAGACCAGCCTGAACTACATGGTGAAATGCTATCTCTACTAAAAATACAAAAATTAGCCAGGGGTGGTAGAACGCCCTTGTAATCCAAGCTACTCGGGAGGCTGAGGCTAGAGAATCGCTTGAACCTAGGAGGTGGAGGTTTGCAGTGAGCCGAGATCATGCCACTGCACTCCAGCCTGGGCAACAGAGTGAGACCCTGTCTCAAAAAATAAAAATAAAAAACAACTACAAGATTTTTGGACATTTGGAAGAAATATGAGTCAAGGAAGATCTCTTTCCCAAAATGAAACCTAGAACATGAAGGCTAGTTGAAATATATACAATTTCAGCTTCAATCCAGACTTCACGTATCAGGCTCTTTTTAGACCTGTGTCATTTTCCAATTTCAAAGTTAATTAGTTGCCAATGGTCTTTCTGTGCCATGCAAAGATGTGCCCTGGTTATGGTACCTCTCCTTTCTTTTTTCCAGTGTGAGCGCCTCGTGAGTCTTCTCCTGAACCCAGCAGTGCTGTCCACGCCATCCTTGGGCAGCTTACAGAGCAGCGTCATCCTCTTCTCCCATGGGGAGTATTTCTATAGCTTGTTCTCAGAAACTATCAACATGGAATTATTGAAAAATCTGGATCTTGCTGTATTGGAGCTCATGCAGTCATCAGTGGATAATCCCAAAATGGTAACAAAATTTTCTTTTAAGTAAATTTTTTTTTTTTTTTTTGGAGACAGAGTCTTGCACGGTTGCCCAGGCTGGAGTGCAGTGGCACGATCTCTTCTGACTGCAATGTCTGCATCCCAGATTGAAGTGATTCTCCTGCCTCAGCCTTCCGAGTAGCTGGGATTACAGGCATCTGCTACCACGTCTAGCTAATTTTTTGTATTTTTAATAGAGACGGGATTTCACTATGTTGGCCAGGCTGGTCTTGAACTGACCTCAGTGATCTGCCCGCTTTGGCCTCCCGAAGTGCTGAGATTATAGGCGTCAGCCACTGCGCCTGGTCAATATTTTCTTATATAATCCTCATAAAAGGGTTGCCATATTCCTGAAATATTTCATTAAAGCATGACAAGACTTTTTCCTAGAAGGTTAAAAGCTCTTGCTTTTAACAAACTCAGAAAAACCCAAAACATACCACTTATCAATAGTTAATGAATGTTAGGCCAGGCATGGTGGCTCATGCCTATAATCCTAGCACTTTGGGAGGTAGAGGTGGGTGGATCACCAGAGGTCAGGATTTCGAGCCCAGCATGGCAAACATGGCAAAACCTTGTCTCTACTAAAAATACAAAAAATTAGCCAGGCATGGTGGTACGCGCCTGTAATCCCAGCTACTCAGGAGGCTGAGGCAGGAGAATTGCTTGAACCTGAGAGGCGGAGGTTGCAGTGAGCGGCGATCATGCCCACTGCACTCCAGCCTGGGTGATAGAGCGAGACTCTATCTCAAAAAAATAAATAGCTAATGAGTGTTACTGGATGATGAAACATTGATTGTTTTTTCTATCCCTCATGCTCTGCAAATTTCTAAACCTAAATATTATAAGGCACAGCTATGCAGGATATTGATGTTTGCCAAGACGTGGGCTTGGAGCTTATAAACCCATCCTGGGGCCCAGAGCTGACTTTGCATTCACACCAGCTGCAGGCAGGTCTCCGCACCCCGGTAGACCTCGCTGTTCTCAGAGCTCTCTTGTGGCCTTGATGCTGAGTTACCATTTCTGACACGTTCCTGCTGTGTCCCCCTTTCCCCCTCACATTGACTCTCTGGAGATCAGTATTTAATATATAGTTGACTTTCGTTTGCTAAACCTCTGGGATTTTGAAATTTAATTTGTTCTGTGGACAGAAACTGCTAACTGTTAGTATGACCATTTTAAGGGAGAGTACATGATTTCGTAAGTTGAGCTTCTATTGCAAACAGTGCTTGTGTGTTGTAAGGGAATCTTTTGTGGTAGATTGCAGTAGGAATTTGTATTCTTTGAAATTAGAAATAAAATCGTAGTAGATGACACTCAGATTTAACATTCTGATTTCGTAAACTATGACCTCTGATGGAAATGACAGAAAAAGCATACACCTTAACCTCTATTGCTGCCCTAAATTCCTCTAAAGTAACAGAATGAGATTTAACAAAAACACCACTACAGTCTCAAAGGACACAGAGAAAAGGAGAAAAGGATTTCCAAGAGTGACAAGAGTTGTAAATCTAAAGGACAGGTGTGGCAACATGGGAAGTTGGAAGTGCCGAGCCCCAGCAGGGCAGGCATGAGAGCAGGGGTGAGCAGAGGCTGAGAAGAAAGGATTAGGTAAAGGCCAGCTTTCCCCTACAGGGCAGCCTCCTTTCCCTGCTGCTGGAGGTCTGATCCCACTTAAAGAGAAGGCAGGAGGCAGTGACTCCCTGGAGAGGATAGAGACCTCCAGACTGGGGAGCTCTGGCATGGCTGAATATATGGATACCATCAGGAAAAGAGGGAAGTTAAGTGCAAACCTACCTAAATTCTAGACGTTGAGGCTGTCTGCCCTTTCCCTCCGAATACAGTTCAGCGTCTGCCCTTGACAGGGCACCAGAATATCCTGACAAGCCCTAAGAGAAAATAAAGATGCAGGCATCACAGCCAGCTGGATCAGCGACAGTGATCCTCCCCACCAGTGAGCCCTGCATGCTGCACAGCACTTCCAGGCGGGTAATACCTGTGAGCCGGGGCCGGGCGCGGTGGCTCAAGCCTGTAATCCCAGCACTTTGGGAGGCCGAGACGGGCGGATCACGAGGTCAGGAGATCGAGACCATCCTGGCTAACACGGTGAAACCCCGTCTCTACTAAAAAATACAAAAAACTAGCCGGGCAAGGTGGCGGGCGCCTATAGTCCCAGCTACTCGGGAGGCTGAGGCAGGAGAATGGCGTGAACCCGGGAGGCGGAGCTTGCAGTGAGCTGAGATCCGGCCACTGTACTCCAGCCTGGGCGACAGAGCGAGACTCCGTCTCAAAAAAAACAAAAAACAAAACAAATACCTGTGAGCCGGCAGCCCTGGGGCCCAGGCACTTGGGGAAAGGGACGCCAGAGGGTATAGCAGGACATGGGCAACTGTGGCAAGGCCCGTTCACTCAGATGGGAATGTAAGGTGGAGAAGTAAAACTGAAAGATGAGAGACAAAACTGTGAAATAAGAATTGCTTTGGAGAATGAACATCAGAGAACAAAAAATGTCTCGGGAATTAAGCATAGGCATCAGAAACTAAAAATGAAAGAGTTTGGAAGGTAAACTTGAGTAACTTTCACAGAGAGTAGAGTGAAAAGACAAAATGGAAAACACGAGAGAAATGAGGAGGAGACTAGGGATTCATGCACGAGGTTGAGCAGCAGGGCCTTGGCTCCAGAAGGCAGGGGCCAGGAGAGACATTTGCTGAGGACACAGCTCCAGAGGAGCCCAGAAGCAAAGGCTTTGAGTTTCCAGGTAGGAGAGGGCCATGGAGTTTCCAGCATGGTGCACAGAAACAGCTCCACGTGGAGCACATTTCTTGAGAATTCAGAACCCTGGGGTTTCACTACAAGAAAAGATTCTCAGGTTTCCACTGGAGAAAAAGCAGTTATGTGTGAAAGGATCTAGAAATTGAATGACATATGTTTTCTCAGCAGCAGTGTGGACACTGCAAGACTTGAACCAGATTTCTTCCACAATTCATAAGAGAAGTCTCCAGCCTAGAGTTCTGAATCCAGCTGGATTATCCATTATGTGAGAGTGGAATGCAGATGTTTTAGACATGCCAGATCCCCAAGAGGTCCCTGTGCACTCTCATCACGTTGCTGCTGGGTGGAGAGTGATCACGCAGTAAGCCAAGACGGGAAGGTGCTAGATGCAGTATGTCAGCCCTCCACAGAGGCGTGGATGGCCCAGCACCAGCATTGCAGATCAGGAGCTGAGTTGCCACAGAGATGGGGCAGATAGACCTGATAGGCTTAGAGGGCTTGCAGCAATTTCATAACTTGGGAGAGTTTGATGACGAATTAATGACAGACACATTGAAAACTGCAATGAAAGCAAACAAGATTAGCTTCACGGAGTACAAAATGTGCAAAAAGGGAAAAGCATTGTTTCTACTTGGAACGTCTGTGAAAAATGTTTGCATAGTCAGAATGGCAGGAATAGTGAATGTTAATCTGATCAAAATGAGCCTGTCACTCTGTTGCAGGAGTGGTGGTGAGACAGGAAATGTGGGTGTGCAAGTATGATGGTAGTTGAACAGGAAGTGTGCATTTGCATGTGTGCATGTTCGCTTGTGTGTGTACACCTGTGTGTGCTAGTGTGTGCCTGTATGGTGGTAGGACCAGAAGTATGCGCTTGGGTGCATGTTTGCTTATGTGTGTACATCTGTGTGTGCTTGTGCATGCATGTACAGTGGTGGTGGGACAGGAAGTGTGCATTTGTGCATATGTGCGTATTTATGTGCTTGTGTGTGTACACCTGTGTGTGCGTGTGCATGCATGTACAGTGCTGGTGGTGGTGACAGAAGAGAGCTGACTCCTGTTTCCTAGACTGCCCAGACTAGGAAAGCCAGGAGAAGCTGGATGAGCCTGATGACATAACTAAGGTCACTCTGTACTTCCTGTGGAAAAACTATGGTTAAGGTGCACCTCAAATCAAACTCGAGGAGTTTTGAAGTAGATAAACATCTATTATAGAAATAGCTTATTTATTTTCCAAGAATAACTTTGAAATAAAGGTAAATTTTGTTTTCTGTCATTTTCAAAATTAAGAATTTTTCTTCACTCACAACGAAATTGTCTTAGGTGAGTACCGTTTTGAACGGCATGTTAGACCAGAGCTTCAGGGAGCGAGCAAGCCAGAAACACCAAGGACTGAAACTTGCAACTACAATTCTGCAACACTGGAAGAAGTGTGATTCCTGGTGGGCCAAAGATTCCCCTCTCGAAACTAAAATGGCAGTGCTGGCCTTACTGGCAAAAATTTTACAGGTATTTTGAGATTCCTTTAAAAAGCAGTCATGTTTGTTCTTCTGAACTCTGTAACTTGTGTCTTTAAAATTTGATGGAGATTGCTCCAAAAGCTCATTGGTTTGACAAATAAGATATTTTGACAGGATAGTTGCTTATATTTACCTTTTTAAATTTTTTCCATTGTTCATTAGACTTACTGTTTCTTATGCTATATCTTTTTAATGTGCCTTTGCATGTATTATCTTAACAGATAGTATTACAATATTTTACAATAAGATTGTGAAAATATTATTGAAGCCCATAATTAAATTTACAGTTCATTTCTGGAATTTAAACAAAGGAAATAAAGATGTAATATACAAATGTGTCCTGTTTTTCTTTTCCTTCCTTTAGATTGATTCATCTGTATCTTTTAATACAAGTCATGGTTCATTCCCTGAAGTCTTTACAACATATATTAGTCTACTTGCTGACACAAAACTGGATCTACATTTAAAGGTAAACAGTGAAATATTTATTTTTTTTGGATTACATTCTCTTCTATTTTCATATTTTTTATTTTTGCATATTTGTGATGTTTTTTATTTTTTATTATGGGAAATGTCAAACATGTTCAAAAATAGGGAGACTAGCACAGTAATCCCCCTGTACTTACTAGCCAGTCTCGATAACCATCCTGTTTGGGCGTGTTTATTTCACCTGTGTAGTCAACCCACCCGTCAGCAGGCAAGGAAGGCCAAGCAGGCCGGGCATGTTATCTGACCTGTACCTGCTTCAGTTCAGGGTGTCTCTCCAAGACATGAGAACATTTCCTTCCTTCCTTCCTTCCTTCCTTCCTTCCTTCCTTCCTTCCTTCCTTCCTTCCTTCCTCCTCCTCCCTCCCTCCCTCCCTCCCTCCCTCCCTCCCTCCCTCCTTCCTTCCGTCCTTCCTTGCGTCCCTTTCTTTCTGTCTCTCTCTCTTTTCTTTTTCTTTTTCTTCTTTTCTTTTCTGCAACAGTCTCGCTTTGTCGCCCAGACTGAAGTGCAGTGGCGCAATCATGGCTCACTGCAACCTCTGCCTCTTGAGTTCAAGTGATTCTCGTGCCTCAGCCTCCCGAGTAGCTGGGATCTTAGGCGTGTGTCACCAGGCCTGGCTAATTTTTGTATTTTTAGTATATTTCACCATAGTGGCCAGGCTGCTCTCAAACTCCTGACTTCAAGTGATCTGCCTGCCTCGCAAAGTGCTGGGATTACAGGTGTGAGCCACCACGCCTGGCCTAGAACATTTCTTTTAAAGTATAAGATTATCATATTTGGATGAATTAACATTTGTGTTTGCATACGTATGATTTAAATTGGCTGTAATGACTATTACTCAGTCATTTTTCTATTAAAAATAATATAAAAATTTTTGGTGATTTTTAGGGTCAAGAATTAATAAATATTGTCATTTTAAGATTACTAATTTTAAAGTCCTAGAACAATTAGATTTTAAACACTATTGAAAAGTGACCTTAATTCAAGGGACCTTTTTACTGGATAAAGGGGATAATTCTTTGGAATTTTCTGCTGTGTGATTAATCAAGTTTCCCATTTCTCCGTAGACAGTCTTGGAATTTATCTGCCATGCAAGAGAGAATAGGAATCAACTCCTAGTTCTTGTTAAGCTCAGTATGAAGTTCTTATGTAGTTCTGCAATGTGTAGTTGTAAACCACTCCTTAGGTTATTTAAAATGTTTTTACACAAAGCTTGTGCAGTACATTTTTACTAGGGTCATTATTTGTAGAAGAGGAAGCACATACCGAATCAGCACCATGTCGCATTTATTTATGTGTCCATAGCTGGAGTCAACTGACTAGCCTGGGTAACAGTCAAAGCTGAGGTATAGGTTGGGCACGGTGGCTCATGCCTGTAATCCCAACATTTTGGGAGGCTAAGGCGGGCGAATCTCCTGAGGTCAGGAGTTTGAGACCTGTCCTGGCCAACATGGCAAAACCCTGTCTCTATGAAAAATATGAAAAAAATTAGCTGGGCATAGTGGCAGGCGCCTGTAATCCCAGCTACTCTGGAGGCTGAGGCAGGGAGAATCACTTGAACCCAGGAGGCGGAGGTTGCAGTAAGCCTAGATTGTGCCACTGCACTCCAGCCTGGGTGACAGAGTGAGACTGCATCTCCAAAAAAAAAAAAAAAAAAAGCTGAGGTACAGAGTTGTATTCGGGTTGGTTTTTAATATAATTTAGAAATTATGCTGAAGTGATTCATTGATTCCACATAGTGCTTTATTTGCAATGTCTTTAGAAAACAGTAATTTTATTTATTCTGTGGGATATATAAGCCATAACTCGTGCAGTTTCTTATGTCTGCCTTGTTCCACAGGGCCAAGCTGTCACTCTTCTTCCATTCTTCACCAGCCTCACTGGAGGCAGTCTGGAGGAACTTAGGCGTGTTCTGGAGCAGCTCATCGTTGCTCACTTCCCCATGCAGTCCAGAGAATTTCCCCCAGGAACTCCGCGGTTCAATAATTATGTGGACTGCATGAAAAAGGTTGGTTTCTAGTAATATCAAGTAAAATGAGAACACTGATTTTTTTTTCTTGTTACATATCTTGATGAAAAGAAGTGAGTGAAATACCCATAATCAGAGAAGTTGTAAACCACCCGATAGGTTATTCAGAATGTTCTTTCTACACAAAGCTTGCACAGTACATTTTTACTAGGGTCATTATTTGTAGAAGAGGAAGCACATACCAAATCAGCACCATATCCCATATTATTTATGTGTGCGTAGCCTGAGAATTCATTTAATTCACTTGGAAAGCAGTGACAGGCGTATATGTGAATCCACGAGAATCTGGTTTTTTCTCCCATTTTTAAATTGTGAAATATTTTATGCATAAAATGGAATGTATAAAGTATATTTAAGTTATGAATAGTAATACCGAAAGAAGCTAAGAAATAGAATATTACCAATAATTTCCAAATTTTAATAGAATAGCAATTATTTGAGAAGCATTTTGTGATTATCCCTAATACGATAGTTTGAGCATCCCTTATCTGAAATGCTTGGAACCAAAAGCGTTTCGGATTTTGGAATGTTTGTGTACACATGAGTTATCTTGGGGATGGAACCCAAGTCTGGACATAGACATGAAATGCATTGGTGTTTTTTTGTTTTGTTTTGTTTTGAGACAGGGTCTTGCTCTGTCACCTAGACTGGAGTGCAGTGGAAACTGCACAGAATAATTTCAGAGATGAAAGAAGGTATTGTGTCCACAAGATAGGATAATGATCCTTGGAAATTAAATATGCAGAAGCAAAATTTAAAAAACATACCTGTTCTATTCTGAAGATAAAATTAAGATATCTCCCAGAAAGTAGAACAGAAACTGAGACGGAAAAGGGGAGAGTCAAGATGAGAACATCGGGGGAGTGGCCTGGGATATCCCCTCTGTAGTGAGGACGGTGTGGAAAAGATGCACATTACCAGAATCAGAGTAAGGGCAAGAGTCCCTGGCATGGTGAAGGAGGGGGCGCCTGTTGAAGGCTCGTCTCCATGTACTCTCAGAACCTGAGATAGAGAGCAGAGTAACATCTGCAAAACCTAAAAAGAATCAGGGCCGGGCGCAGTGGCTCACGCCTGTAATCCCAGCACTTTGGGAGGCCGAGGAGAGCAGATCACCAGGTCAGGAGATCGAGACCATCCTGGCTAACATGGTAAAACCCTGTCTCTACTAAAATTGCAAAAAATTAGCCAGGCGTGGTGGCAGGCGCCTGTAGTCTCAGCTACTCGGGAGACTGTGGCAGGATAATGGCGTGAACCCGGGAGGCAGAGCTTGCAGTGGGCCAAGATCGCGCCACTGCACTCCAGCCTAGGCGACAGAGCGAGACTCCGTCTCAAAAAAAAAAAACTTAAAAAGAATCTAGGCTCGGTATAGTGAACATTGATATATACCAGCCACTCACAATATCCACAAAAATGACAGAAATACTGGTATTTGTTAAGTCTGTGAAATTCTAGTATATTTTTCTATATGTTATATATTTTTATTACATAAGAAACTTTTTATATTTTTAGTAAAACTCAACAAAATTTTGATGATGTTGATGTATTTTTTCTAGTTTCTAGATGCATTGGAATTATCTCAAAGCCCTATGTTGTTGGAATTGATGACAGAAGTTCTTTGTCGGGAACAGCAGCATGTCATGGAAGAATTATTTCAATCCAGTTTCAAGAGGATTGCCAGAAGGTAAGTCATTCTGGTCTGGGATCTCAGAAACCATATGCATTTCAGTTTTGTGGGAAATTATCTTCTCTGTTCCATAAACAGCTGAGTGGCAATTACATTCTTGCTACTAAACTTTATTTTTTTGTCCTTAAAACAAAACTTTTATTATTATATTTTTCAAACATACACAAAGCTAGAAGAAGAGTATAAATAAGGCTCCAGATTGAACAAAGTTCAGCATTTTCCAAGCTTCATCTTGGCCTTTTATCATTTTTCTTTTTTGCTGCTGCTATTGTAATTTAAAGCAAATCTCGGACACCATGTCATTTCACCTCTAAATCCTTCTGTATATGTCTCTTAAAGCAGTTTTCTTGAATAGCCATAGTACCATTGTCAACTGAACGAAATTATCAGTAATTCCATAGCCAGATTTCCTCAGTAGTCTCAAACATGCTGATAGTGTTGAGTTATTTGAAATATGATCCAAACAAGGTTCATACATGGCATTTCACTGTTGTGTCTCTTCAGTCTGCATTTAAAACAGTCTCTTCCTTTATTATTTATTTTGTTGGAGAAACTTGGACACTTGTCCTGTACAGTGTCTTCTGGATATATCTGATTCTTTTACTTTCATTCAGCTTCTTCCTCCAGTCCTTGGGTTTTCTGTAAATGGAAAGTTATGTCTAAAAGCACAGTTAGATTCAGGCTGAAATTTTGGCAAGACTAATAGTTGATACTTTATACTTCTTATTCATGGCATTAGGAGGTGTATAATGTCTGGTGGTCCTGCTTTTAGTGATGCTAGGATTGACTAGCCATGTGCATCGTTTCATTTTCCTCATGGTTTAGCTCCATTTTTTATGGTTGCCCTGAATCACTTAATTTCATTAAGAGTTGCAAATGGCCATTTTTCTGATTCTTTTATTCCTTCTAAATTTAGTGCCTGGAATTACAGTGTAATGAAGGTCTCATCACTGGAATTGTTTGATTACCAGAAATACAATTTAGTATTTTAGCAAAAATATAGTGGGAAAAATAGGACATAATTGATTATTGATTTTTTTTTTTTTTTTTCTTGAGACAGAGTGGCTCTGTCACTCAGGCTGGAGTGCGTGATCTTGGCTCACTGCAGCCTCCATCTTCCGGGTTCAAGTGGTTCTCCTGCGTCAGCCTCCCAAGTAGTTGGGATTACAGGCATGCCCCACCACAATGGCTAATTTTTGTATTTTTAGTAGAGACAGTGTCTCACCATGTTGACCAGGCTGGTCTCAAACTCCTGACCTCAAATGATCCGCCTGCCTTGGCCTCCCAAAGTGTTGGGATTACAGATGTGAGCCACCCCACCTGGCCCTGATTATTGATTTTTGAAGTAAGGGTTTGATGCCATGGTTACTTCTCATAGTAAACTTCCAATGAATTTTTAAAGTTGGCATTTATCTATATTGAATTTGTAAATATCCATGTAAATTTGTCTTGAGTTGTATTTTACAGATCATAAACTTCACCAACTGTAAGTATATAGTTCCATGATTTTTAGGAACTTTATTGAGTATGCAACCAGCACCGTGCAACATTTTTATTCCCCAGTAAAACCCCATAGGAGCATTTACAATTGACTGCCATTGCTGATCCTAGCTCCACGCAAACACTAATCTACTTTCTGTCTTTATAAATCTGCCTTCTCTGGACATTTTATATAAGTGGAATTATACAATATGTGATTTCTTATTCCTGGATTCTTTGTTCAGCGTAATGTTTTTGATGTTCATCCATGACATAGTTCATTCCTTTCTACTGATATTTTAAAAGTTATCATAATTAACCAACTATAAAACAGAATTCTGCACAGCAGCAGAACACATTCTCTTTGAGCATACTTGAAGCATTCTTTAGGACAAACTATATACTAGACCATAAAAACAAGTCTTGATAAATTTAAAAAGGTTGAAATCATACAAAGTATGTTCTCTGTCCAAAGCGAAGTTAAATTAGAATTCAACAACACAAGGAAATTTTGGGAATCTGAAAATATTTGTAAATAATCAACTAATTAATAAATAACATATTTCTAAATAGCCCTTGGGTCAAATAAGAAATTACAAAGGAAGTCAGATAGTATTTTGATCTGAGTAAAATAAGAATAAAGCATATCCAAATGTGATACAAATAAATAGGTGCTCAGAGGGAAATTTATATCTTTTAATTCCTATGTTTGAAAATAGGAAAGATTTAAGTTAGTAATCTGAACTTTCTACCTTAAAATCTAGGAAAAAAAAAAAAAAACTAACCCAAAGGTAATACAAAGGAAGGCAATAGGAAACAGAAAAATGGTGGAGAAAAATCAGTATTTGTTTTCACAATCAAAGTTAAAGGAGTTGACAAACCATTAGCTAGGCTAACCAAAAATAAAGGAAAAACCAAAGTTTGTCAAAACTTTTTAAGAATGAAAAGAGGTGGATGTAACCCACTAACCTCTTAGAAACTGTAAGAAGATTATAAGTGAATATTATGAAAAATATTAGGCCAGCAAATTCAGCAACTTAAGCAAAATGGGCAAATTCATAGAAAGTCATAAATTACCAAAACTGACTCAAGAAGAAATAAAATGTACGAATACATCCCTAACAAGTAATTAAATTGAATTAATAACTAAAAATCTTTCTGTAAAGGAAATCCCAGACCTACATGGCTTTTTTGTTTTGTTTTTTTAGATGCAGGGTCACACTCTGTTATCCAGGCTGGAGTGCAGTGGTCAAGGCTCACTGCAGCCTTGACCTCCTGGGCTGAGGCAGTCCTCCCACTTCAGCCTCGTGAGTAGCTGGGACTACAGGGATATACCACCACACCCGGCTAGTTTGTATTTTTTGTATACACACAGGGTTTTGCCATATTGCCTAGGCTGGTCTTGAACTCCTGGGCTCAAGTGATCTGCCTGCCTTGGCCTTCCAAAGTGCTGGGATTACAGTCATGACCCACTGCGCCTGGCCTCCAGATAGCTACTAGTGAATTTTATCAAATATATGTATATATGTGTATATATATTTCAGACAGAGTCTCACTTTGTCTCCCAGGCTGGAGTGCAGTGGCTCACAGCAGCCTCCAACTCCCGAGTTAAGTGATTCTTGTGCCTCAGCCTGCTGAGTAGCTGAGACTACAGGGGCACACCACCACACTCGCATAATTCTTTGTATTTTTAGTAGAGACAGGGTTTTGCCATGTTGTCCAGGCTGGTCTCAAAGTCCTGAGCTCAGGCAATCCTCCCGCCTCAGCCTCCCAAAGTGTTAGGATTACAGGCGTGAGCCACTGTGCTCAACCCAGATATATGATCTATTTTTGTTTTTGTTGGTACATTGGTGCATATATTTATGGGGTACATGAGATATTTTGATACAGGTGTATAATGTGTAATAATCAGGTCAGGGTGACTGAAGTATTCATCACCTCAAACATTTATCCCTTCTTTGTGTTAGAAATAATCCAGTTATACTCTTAATTATTTAAAATGTAAAATATTGGCCAGGTGCGGTGGCTCACACCTGTAATCCCGGCACTTTGGGAGGCCGAGCCAGGCGGATCACAAGGTCAGGAGATAGAGACCATCCTGGCTAACACGGTGAAACCCCGTCTTGTAGGTGTGCTTCATTGTTTTTTATTTTTTTCTTTTGTCCCCTCTGAGTGTGTATTTTCAAATAACCTGCCTTCATGTTCACTAATTCTTTCTTCTGCTTGATCAGTTCTGCTTTTAAGAGACTCTAGTGCATTCTTCAGTATGTCATCTGCACTTTTCAGATTCAGAATTTCTGCTTGATTCTTTTAAATTTTTTCAGTCTCTTTGTTTAATTTATCTGATAGGATTCTGGATTCCTTGTCTGTGTTATCTTGAATTTTGTTGGCCTTTGCTCAAAACAGCTATTTTGAATTCTCTGTCTGAAAGGTCACATATCTCTGTCTCTCTTGGATTGGTGTTGGTGCCTTATTTAGTTCATTTGGTGAAGTCATGTTTTCTTGGCTGGTTTTGATGGTTGTGGATGTTCATTGTGGCATTAAATATTTTAGGTATTTATTGTAGTCTTCTGGGCTTGTTTATATACATCCTTCTTGGGAAGACTTTCCAGGTATTTGAAGGTACTTGGGGGTTTGATCTAAGTCTTTGGTCACTGAAGCCATATCTGCTTTAGGGGCCACCCTAAGTCATAATCTACTGTAGGAGGCACCCCAAGCCCAGTAACACTGTGGTTCTTACAGACTTATAGAGGTACCACCTTGGTGGTCTTGGTACAATCTTGGAAAATTCCCTGGCTTTACCAGGCAGAGACTCTTGTTTCCTTTACTTACTTTTCTCAAACAAATGGAGTCTCTCTGTCTCTGCTGAGCTGCCTGTAACTGGGGGAATGGTGATACGAGCACCTCTGTAGCCGCCACCACTGGGACTGCATGGAGTCAGACCTGAAGCACACAGCACAGCACAGCACTGGGTCTCACTGAAGGCCTTAAGTGACCACTGCCTGGCTACTGCCTGTGTTCATTCAAGGCTCAGTGGCTCTACAATCAGCAGGAGGCAAATCTAACCAGTCTTGTGTCCTTTCTTTCAAGACAGTGATCTCGCCCCGCCTCCAGGTGGGTCAAGAGATGCCATCTATGAGCCAGGCCTGGAGTTGGGAACTGTAGGAATTTACCTGGTGCTCTGTTCCACTGCTGTTGAGCTGGTACCCAAGCTGCAAAATAAAGTCCTTTTCATTCTTCCCTCCCCTTTCCTAAAATAGAGAAGTCTCTCCCTGTGGTCACCATTGCCCCAGGCCTGCAGTGAGGACTGCCTGGCTACTGCTGATTTTCACTCAAGGCTCAAGGGCTCTGTAGTCAGCTTATGGTGAATGCTGCCAGTCCTGAGTCTCTCCTTTCAGGGTAGTGGGCTCCCCTCTGGCCCAGGGCAGGTCCAGAAATCCTGTCTAAGAGCCAAGGGCTAGAACTGGGGACCCCAGAAGCCCTCTGGGGATATTGCGTCTCTGTGGCCAAGGTGGTGCCCATGTTGCAAGGCATGAAACGTAATGCAAGTCTCCTTTACTTTTCCTTCTCCTTCTCTCAAGCAGAAAGGGTTTCTCCCTGTGACCACGACAACTGGGAATGTGCTGGGTCACACTTGAAGCCAGCATGGCCCTGGGTCTTAACCAAGGCCCACGGCAAGTACTACCTGGTTGGCACTGATAATTCATCACCCAAAGGCTCTTTAGTCAGTAGGTGATGAATCCCATCAGGCTGAGCCCTTCCCCTCAAGACAACGGGTTCCCTTCTGGCCCAGAGTGTGTCTAAAAATGTCGTCTGGGACTCAGGATTCTCGCTGGTGCCCTGTTCTACTGTGGCTGAGCTGGTATCCCAGTTGCAAGACAAAGTCCTCTTTATTCTCCCCCTCCTCTTCAAGCAGAAGAAAGGAGTCACTTTTATTACTGCAAGCTGTACTACCTGGGGTTGGGGTAGGCATGGCCAAGCACTTGCATGGTGGCCACAGCTGGTATCTCAGGTCATGTGCCCCCCAAGTCCACTTGTTCTGAGCCCAGCCCAGCACCAGGACTTGCCCAGGAATTGCAGCTGTTGTCATCTTAGTTGCCTTTCAAGTTTATTTGGGACCCCAAGGCACTTTAGCCCATTGTGGCAGAGCTTGCCAGAATGTAGTTTCTGACCACTGGGATGGACAGTTTGCCTCTGATTAGGGCTGGTCTAAATGTTCTCTCAGTGAGTGCTGGCTAAATTCTGCCCTGGGTTGGTTTCTGCTGTGACAGGATAGCATTGAGTTCCAATGCGAAGTGCTTTTCCTCCCCCAGGTGCACAGCTTCTGTGTCCTGCGTGTGACTGCTGCTGGGGGATGGGGAAGGAGTGGTATAGCTGATTGAAGACTATCTTTCTTAGTTTCTTCAATGCCTCTTTCCTTGATATGAAGTTAAAACCAGGTACTATGATCACTCACCTGATTTTTGGTTCTTATGAAGGTGCTTTTTTGTACAGATAATTGTTCATTTTGGCGTTCTGCAGGGGAGACAATCACTGGAGGCTTCTATTTAGCTTTCTTGGTCCACTCCTTCCATTGAATTTTATCATTCATTTATTTATTTTTGAGATAGGGTCTTGCTCTATTGCCCTACTGGAGTGCAGTGGCGTGATCATGGCTCACTGCAGCCTTGAATTCTGGGCTCATGTAGTAGTCTTCCTTCAGCCTGCCTAGTAGCTGGAACTACAGGTGTGCTATCAAGCCCAGCCTTTTTTTTTTTTTTTTTTTTTTTTAATGTAGAGAGGTTCTTCCTAAATTGCCTGGGCTGGTCTTGAACTCGTGGGCTCAGATGATCCTTCTTCCTCAACCTCCAGAGTGCTGGGATTACAAGTGTGAGCCACTGTGCCTGGAATTAAAATATTTAAAAAGAAATTACACCAATAGTTCATAAACCCTTCAGGATATAGAGGAGGAAGGAACACTTCCCAACTCCTTTTGTGAGGCCAGTAGCAAGACCAACATAAGAGAAAGACAGCACAAGAAAACTATAGACCAGTATCCTTCATGAGTATAAACACAAAAATGTTTAAAGATACATTAACCTATTCAGCAGCACCCACAAAACATTATACGCCATAACCTATTGGTGTTTATTGTAAGAATGCAAGGTTGCTTTTCTATTTGGGAATCAGTTAGTCTTAGATACTATATTAATAGAATAAAGGACAAAAACTCATTATAATTTCAGTAGATACAGGAAAACTTTTGACAAACTACAACATTCATTTGTGATAAAACTGACAAAGGCTGTCTATGAAAAACCAATAGCCAACAAAATATGTAATAGTGAAGGACTGCATGCTTCCTGAGATTGGGAACAAGGCCAGAGAGCCTGAAAAAATAAACAAAAAATAAATAAAAGGCAACCAAATTTTTTACTATTAAAATTTTTTTATTCTTTTTTCTGTTTTATAGGATTTTAATGTAACTTCTTTTCTTATTCCTTTACACTGTGCATCTTGTTCACTTTTCCTTTCTAATGTTGTTTCCAATGATAGTCTATAATTACTCAATGGCTTTACAATATACACAAAATACTTTCAAAAATAACAATACCAATATTATTACATAGAATAATGACAGCTAGATGAAGTTTAAATTTTTCATTTTAGTTATAATTTTCTTAGTATGTGCCATCTAAGGATATACAGTCAAATTTTGTGTTCCAAAATCATTTGATGTAGTTTTCTTCTTGATGTGTGGTTATTACACCAATTAGTAGTGCTTATTTAATTAATTTTCAAATTTTAGAAATTTTGTTTTTTCTTTTGACTCAATTTTCATTTTGAACGTGTACGATATTTACATGACTAAAATCAAGGCTATATAATGAGCTACAATTCAGAGGATCTTCCTTCCATCTCTGGCCCTCTCAAGTTCCTCTTTTGCCCTATCAGCTTCCTATCTCTTCCACTTGTGTCTTATACAGATCTTGCCCTGTCAGCATATAGAGATCTTCCTCATTTTTTTCCTTGAAAAATTGGTGTTTAATTCTTCATTGCAAAGAAGTATGATAGTATTTTTAAGCAGCCCCTTGCCCATGAACTTCTGGATTCAATCTTTTGTTGTTAAACTTAATGCCACGGGGAAGCCAGATGCGGTGGCTTACACCTATAATCCCAGTGCTTTGGGAGGCTGAGGCAGGAGGATCACTTGAGCCCAGGAGTTTGAGACCCGCCTGAGCAACATAGCAGAACCCCATCATTACAAAAAAAATTTTTTTTTTTTTTTTTTTTTTTTTTTTGAGACGGAATCTCACTCTGTCGCCCAGGCTGAAGTGCAGTGGCGCAATCTCGGCTCACTTCAAGCTCCGCCTCCCGGGTTCACGCCACTCTCCTGCCTCAACCTCTCTACTAGCTGAGACTACAGGTGCCCGCCACCATGCCCGGCTGATTTTTCTATTTTTAGTAGATACGGGGTTTCACCGTGTTAGCCAGGATGGTCTCGATCTCCTGACCTCGTGATCCACCTGCCTCGGCCTCCCAAAGTGCTGGGATTACAGGCCTGAGCCACCACGCTCAGCCACAAAAATATTTTTAAAAAATAATAATAATGTCATTGTGAATAACCTTGTGTTTATATCATCTTGTATTTGCCCGTGTATCTTTGGGGTAGATTCCTAAATGTAGATGAAAAGGTAAGTGCATTTGTATTTTTTGCCAGGTATCTCTGTATTGCTGCTTTTGGGGCTGTATTATTTGCATTCCTTCCTTATTTGTGATGTACTAGAGTATCAGTTTCACCACTGTCTTGCCAACATTCTGAAACGTTTGAATTTTTTCCAGTTTATAGGTGAGGAAGAGTTTCCCTTTGTTACTTTAATTTTTCTTTTATTATGAGTGAAGTCGGACACATTTTTATATATTTAATTTGCATTTATTTTTCAGTAAATCATCTGTGGGCCCATTTTTAACATTAGGTCTTTGCTGTTTTTATTTTGCTTCTCCTTACCATCTTAGCTTTTTATGTAAGATTTGGATGTTTTATGTGCATCTCTACAGTGCTTGCTAGTGGAAAGCTCCTCAAGAGAAAGTGAACCTAGGATGGTGCCTGTGTTATTCCTTTCAGGCTGCTATAGCAAAATAGCACAGAGTGGGTGGCCTATAAAACAACAGAAATAATTTATCATGGTTCTGGAGGCTGGGAAGTCCAAGAACGTGCTGCCAGTTGACGGAGTGTCTAATGACAGCCTGCTTGCCTGCATTATAGTCAGCACCTTCTCTCTGAGTCATCCGTGGTAGAAGGGGCAAGGAACTCTCTGGGGCCTTTTTTATTTATTTATTTATTTTTTTGGGACGGAGTTTCTCTGTTGTTGCCCAGGCAGGAATACAATGGTGTGATCTCAGCTCACTGCAACCTCCGCCTCCCAGGTTCAAGCAATTCTCCTGCCTCAACCTCCTGAGTAGCGGGGATTACAGGCATTTGCCACCATGCCAGGCTAATTTTTGTATTTTTAGTAGAGACGGGGTTTCGCCATGTTGGCCAGGCTGGTCTTGAACTCCTGACCTCAGGTGATCCACGCGCTCCAACTCTTGAACTCAGGTGATCCACCCACCTCGGCCTCCCAAAGTGCTGGGATTACAGGCGTGAGCCACCATGCCCGGCCTCTGGGACCTCTTATGTAAGGGCACTGATACCTCCCAGTAGCCTTACCTCCTAATACAATCACATTGGGGGTCAGGATTTCAACATAGAAATTTGGGGAGTCTTAAACATTCAGTCCATTATAGTACCCAAATGAACTTTGCAAAGCCTGTATGGCATCTAGTAATGTCCTATAGTCTTTTTATGACTGAGTTACCTTCTGAATCTAATATTTTTGCACGGGTTATCTAACTTCATGACATTAGAATTTTAATGGTCATTTAGTCTTAACCCTCTTATTTTTATAGATGAGACTACTAACTCTGCATTCTTAATTTATAGATTTATAGACAGAACTTTATAGATGATTATTCAAATATATTATTTTCAGGTGAGAAAGGACCAGATAGGTATATTTCTGTTTGGAAAATAGCAATGATGGTTCATTGGTAGGGAGAAACTAGAATTTTAAATTCATAACCTCCGAATTTTTTTTTTTTTTTTTGAGACGGACTCTCTGTTGCCAGGCAGGAGTGCAGTGGTGCGATCTTGGCTCACTGCACCCACTGCCTCCCGTGTTCAAGTGATTCTCCTGCCTCAGCCTCCAGAGTAGCTGGAACTACAGTTGCGTACCACCATGTCCAGCTAATTTTTGTATTTTTAGTAGAGATAGGTTTTCACGTGTTGGCCAGGGTGGTCTCGATCTCCTGACCTCAAGATCTGCCAGGCTCGGCCTCCCAAAGTGCTGGATTACAGGCGTGAGCCACCACGCCCGGCCAACTTCTGAGTTTTATATCCTGGAAATGTGTCTGTTTTAAGCTTGAGACTCTTCCAGACCAGATTTGAAAGTAAATGAAACATTCTTCTTTTTAATGTCCACGTTTGATTTGAAGATTTTGGGGAGTAATAAAAGTAGTATGGTTCATGTGCAAATGCTTTTTGTATTTTGTGGATTTTGCATATATATAGTCCTTAAAGTTATTTTTGTGGTTTGTAATCATTGGTGTTTACTTTGCCTGTTATGTAGTAGGCACCCATAAAGTTCCTCTTCAAAGCAGGGATGTTCATATAATTTTATCTTGTTTTCTTAGGGGTTCATGCGTCACACAAGTAGGCCTTCTGGAAAGCGTGTATGAAATGTTCAGGAAGGATGACCCCCGCCTAAGTTTCACACGCCAATCCTTTGTGGACCGCTCTCTCCTCACTCTGCTGTGGCACTGTAGCCTGGATGCTTTGAGAGAATTCTTTAGCACAATTGTGGTGGATGCCATTGATGTGTTGAAGTCCAGGTTTACAAAGGTATCGTACACCTTAAATCAGTTAAATAGTAATAAGAAGTGAGCAACCTACTTGACTGGTGTGCTTAGACACTGCTGTGTGCTCAGTCACATGACCTCTGCTGTTCGAGGAGTGTGCCACATAACAGCCTGTGGCTAAACAGGATCTGCCTTTATTTCCTGTGGCTTCTGTAACAGCTTATGCAAATTTGGATATTCTCTTACACTTCTGGAGGCCGGAAGTCCAGAATCAGTTTCACTGGGCTGACATCACAGTGTTGTCAGGGCCATGCTCGCTCTGGGAACTCAGGGAAGAGTTGTTCCCGGACTCTTCCAGGTTCTGGGGGCTGCCAGCATTGCTTGGCTTGTGCTGGTATCACCCTGGTCTCTTCCTCCTTGGTCACATTTCCATTTCCTGTCTATCTAATCTCCCTACACATCCTTCTTACAAGGTTGCCTGTGATTTCATTTATGGCCTACCCACCTGAACAATCCAAAATAATCTCCTCATCACAAGGCCTTAACTAAATTTTGTCTACAAAGTCCTTTTTTGCCACATGAGGAGGTAGGATTCAGGAATGAGGGCATCTTTTGGATACTTTTTGTGGGGCGAGGGCGGGATGTATCACTCAGCCTCCCTTGGAATCCTGTTGGGAAATACTATGAATACCCAGATGCCGCATTGTTAATGCAAACTTCAAAATAGCTGAGAGTTTTGGATTTTTACCTGTTGCTCCCATGTCTTCAGTAAGATTTTGTGCAAACATTTTCTACCCTTGGCTCACTATTTGGATGTCATGCATTATTTCCTGCTTCACCTAGTGTAACATATCAAATGCTTATATTCATGTTCTAGACCTGGACAATTGCATGCTTTCTTAGTGAAGTGATTTAGCATTTTTGACTGTTAAAATTCTGTCTGTCTAAAGGATATTAAGTATTAAATTTGGTATATTCAATAAGATTTATTTCATATTTAATAAGACCAAAGATAATTATTTGTTACTTTTTGAAGCTAAATGAATCCACTTTTGATACTCAAATCACCAAGAAGATGGGCTACTATAAGATTCTAGATGTGATGTATTCTCGTCTTCCCAAAGATGATGTTCATGCTAAGGAATCTAAAATTAATCAAGTTTTCCATGGCTCGCGTATTACAGAAGGAAATGAACTTACAAAGACACTGATTAAGTAAGATTTTACTTAATTTTGGATTTTATTGTATTTATCAATGCTTTGGGTACATGTATTTTTATTTGTGTATATAATGTGAATAAATATTTAGATACTGAGCTTTTATAGTTTTCTTCTCTTAAACAACTTAGGTGAACTTTAATTAGGGTGTTAATTTAGGATGTATTGGATAACAGCTGTTTTATCTTGTACTAATATTTTACAAATAATAAAACTTTTTCCTTTTACTGTTCTTTTCCTGCTGTTTTTCCCCTTGAATAGCTTGATATATTTTTAGTACTGTGATTTTCAGTAACAAAAGATTTAGAGCATTTTATTTTTTCTGAGATTTGAAGTTGAAGGAATAGTAAATATTTTTTAACAGGCATCCTAAACACAAAAGTAGTCAAATGTATTTTCTCTAAAACTTGTCTTTTAATGGAGTTTTCCTCCTAGTAAATATTGAACACAGACTTTGCTGTGTCTCATTTTGCATCTCCAAACAAAATCATTATTAGCCTCCTCTTAGTGCTATCTTACCTCATCAGTGAATGATGTCACTGTTCAGTCATGACTGGGCTTTTGTCTGTCCTCCTTGCTTCCCTCTGTTTACTTACTGCACTTGATGCCGTTGCATCACTGACCACTGTGTTGCAAGATCCATGTATATATGCTGCCCTTGCTGTGAGATGGGTGACATGCTCCTTTTCATATTCCCAGTGCCCAATACTCTGCCTGGCACAAGCCTGACACTCGAGAAAGGCTGAATGGGAATGGCATTAGGACTTGAGCAGTGATTGCCATGTTGTGTGAATTGATTTGTCACGTGTATCTCTCTGCAGATTGTGCTACGATGCATTTACAGAGAACATGGCAGGAGAGAATCAGCTGCTGGAGAGGAGAAGACTTTACCATTGTGCAGCATACAACTGCGCCATATCTGTCATCTGCTGTGTCTTCAATGAGTTAAAATTTTACCAAGGTTTTCTGTTTAGTGAAAAACCAGAAAAGGTAGGCCTCTCCTAAGGTGTGCACTATTGTTGTCATTGTAGGAGTTCAAAAGTTAGATTATATTAAACTTATAGATAATTTGCACCATCTTATATTAAAGATGTGGTTCTTTTAATTCTGCATAGGTATATTTAAAGCTGGAGTGTTTTTCCATGAGTTACTACATAGCATTAATTCTAAAGTAACATCAGTTATGAGGATTTTCACCATTTAGCTATTTTTACATTATTCTTTGTATTCACAGAACTTGCTTATTTTTGAAAATCTGATCGACCTGAAGCGCCGCTATAATTTTCCTGTAGAAGTTGAGGTGAGTGAAATTGTCAGTGTTCTAAGTTTAAAAAGACTTACCAAGTGCTCACAAAGAAAACCATATTATGTCAAACACGTTAAGTTGCCAGTATTCAAGTCGGCTTTCAACAAAAACTGATGGTTTCATGTAGTTTGTACAAAAACTGGCAATATTAGCTTCAGATACAATCTCAGGCAACTACAAAATTTGTCAGAACTTGATTTCACCTCTTGACATGTGAAGGAAAGACAGTGCCAGTAAAAGCAAGTGTTAGGACATATCCCAGAAGTTGTTTTCTAAGTGAATTGCTCCAGTCAAAGAAGTTGAGATCCTTACTGTGGCCTTGCTTGGGCAACATGCCAGGATCATGGAGGAGTCATGGGTTAACTGGAAGACTTGCTCTGGCAGATGGGACAAGGTTTGTTTTAGCCAAGCTCAGATTGACATGCCAGCCTCAGCAATTGGGCAGTTGGTGAGAATGTGTTGGTTGCTGCCTTCACCACCCATTGGAAATGGGAAGGTGGGCAGAGAGCTGAGCTCATCCCCCATGGCGTGCACTTTTCCCACACAGCTGCTGACCTCCACCATGTCTTAGTGCTTCACCACTACATGTGAATGGTGATCCTGCCTTGAACAAGACTAGGATTGTTTTCTAGGCATATGTTCAAAGAACTAAAAAACAACAAAATTAGCACCTTAAGCATGTAGACACATGCTGTATGTTACTTCTCTACAACAGTGTAAGGCACCATGATATCATAACTAGATTTGAAGAAATTGAGGCTCAGAGATAATAAAAGTTATCAGCAATCCAGGCATAAGAGCTTAGTACACACTGTATGCAGTGAGCTATACCAGAGCTGAGATGGAGGTTAAGTGCCTAGGCCAAGTTCTGTGGGAATCTGCAGGAAGGGCTTTCCTTAAGGGACGCTCACTAGTCTCTTGTTGAGGTTATGTTTTGAGTGCTTTCAAATTTGTTTTAAAATTTTTTGTTTTGTTTAAAAATTTATAATTTTTTTTTTTTTTAACCAGATTGCTACTAAAACAGAAAAAGCATGACTATTATTGTAAAATGTTTTACATTGTTTATTTGTTCTGCCCAATAGGTTCCTATGGAAAGAAGGAAAAAGTACATTGAAATTAGGAAAGAAGCCAGAGAAGCAGCAAATGGGGACTCAGGTAGGATGTTTTCAAAATCATGAGAAAGGATTCAAATCGATGGGTTATTTTGTTTTGTTTCCTTCTAAGACAAATAGAGGAGTAAGATTATTTTTATGTAAATAGAAAATGGTTTAAGCACCCTAAAACATTGAAATTGAGTTTGAAAAAGTATTTTAAGTGGCAAATGGAATTATATTTTGAAAGAAATGTACTTAGCTAAACTGAGCTGCGTGAAAAGGTCTCAGAGCAGCCAGATGGGGCTCAGATACGTTACACTTTTTTAAAAGTACAGAATTAGCTTGGTGTCTTATTGTTTGCATATGGATTGTATTTGTATGTTATTTAGATACATTCAGAAGTCTACAGTAGAATACAAGTCCTTCCAGCCACTCTTCTGTGCCCAGCCTCACTGTGGGTTCCCATCTCCTTCAGGACAGAGCTGCTCAAAGACCCTGATCTGCTGACCCCCTCCCCTGCAGCCCTTCTTCCCGGTCATTTCAGCATAAGGCCCCTCCCTGTGCCTTGTAGGCACCAGGCTTGCTTTTGCCCCAGGTCGTTTCCACTTGCCGTTTCCTCTAATACCCTCAACCCCAGGTGTCAGCATACCTCATGACATTTTGTTTAATGTCAACCCCTGAAGTAGACTCTTCTATTTAAAATTAGTCCTCTATCCCTCTATATACTCCTTGTTTTTGTTTTTTGCTTAATTTTTCTTTATAGCTTTATCATCATTTCTTGATATGAGAATAAAATTTGGACCAATTTTCTAAATCTCTTAGGTGTTTTGGATTAGCTACTTTTCAGTAGTATTTCTCCCCACATTTATGTTAGACTTAATGGGCAAAATGTACATTATCAAAATTTTAAATGCAAAGAAAATTTGTTAATCATATGCAAAATTGGCCCAGTATAACAATTTCCTTGTCTATGACAGAATAACTGCTTGATAACAACAAAAAGAAAATGAGGTCTCTTCCCCATTTCCTTTTTGCTTTCTTAATCTGGATAATGGGTTAATAATCACTGGGTTGATGAAAACCTTAGATTAAAATACCCTTTCATTTTCATATCATTTGAGTTTTGAGAAGTACATTTCTTACTGATTGTGTTTGAATACATGTAATTTTCTCCTTTTTTATATTTCAGATGGTCCTTCCTATATGTCTTCCCTGTCATATTTGGCCGACAGTACCCTGAGTGAAGAAATGAGTCAATTTGATTTCTCAACCGGAGTTCAGAGCTATTCATACAGCTCCCAAGACCCTAGACCTACCACTGGTCGTTTTCGGAGACGGGTGATCACATTTCACATACTAAAAGAACATTGTCGATGTTTGTGAAGAAAGGGGGTCACAGCTATGCTTTGCTGTTACTACAGGAAGCCAGTTCCCTGTCCATTGACAGCCCTCGGAGTATAGAGTTAATTTGGAGAATTTTCCAAGATCTAATTCCTAGCCTTTTATTCTGTTGACTCAGCAGTCAGATATCATCAGCACAGTAGGAGGTCAGGGGTCAACATAGCAAAGATGATCTGACCTGCGGTGCACTCCTGGGGAGTCACCATACAGACGGGTCAGGGGGTCAACATAGCAGAGACATCTGACCTGAGGAGCCACCCTGGGGAGTGACCATAGATGGGGGTCAGGGGTCAGTGTAGCAGAGATATCTGACCTCAGGAGCCACCCTGTGGAGTGACTGGGCAGACAGGGCAGGGGGAATATGTACTTGGGATGCAAGGAGGACATGAAATCCTTCTTATGTGTTAATTGTACAGTGAGTGTATTTGATATTACCAAATCATCATTATTACCGAAGTATTTGTTATATGCTGTTGCCCCAGAAAGAACCTCCCACATCCGCTGCCGTGTCCACTGAATGTTAACTGTACCCTCTGCTCTCCTGGGCCCTCCCTTTCGCAGGAGCAACGGGACCCCACGGTGCATGATGATGTGCTGGAGCTGGAGATGGATGAGCTCAATCGGCACGAGTGTATGGCGCCCCTGACGGCCCTGGTGAAGCATATGCACAGAAGTCTGGGCCCGCCTCAAGGAGAAGAGGTGCTTCTCCCACTCATCTTATCTGTTAATACTGTATTCATTGGTGTCATATTAACATTTAATATTGAAGACAAAACCAAACTGCTTATCAAATAAATGTGATTTTTTTGTTGTACATGTCTTACTTTGTCATTGTTTTCCCATAATATCAAAACGTAGTGTTATTTTATTCCACTTTTTAAGGTGATTTTGAATGTTTTATTTTAGGATTCAGTACCAAGAGATCTTCCTCCTTGGATGAAATTCCTCCATGGCAAACTGGGAAATCCAATAGTACCGTTAAATATCCGTCTCTTCTTAGCCAAGCTTATTATTAATACAGAAGAAGTAAGTAATTGATTATTTCTTTATTCTTTGAATAGATTGTGTAAGTCTGTTTATTCAATTCTATGAATGAATCAATTGCAATTCTATGAATCTACTTAAAAACACTCACAAAAAAGGAAAATATAAAGGTACAAAGCATGACATTTTTGTTCTCTGATTAGCCGTCCTTCGTCACCATTCTTTTATCGTTTTTAACAAATGTAAATTCACCTCTGTGAGTTAGAAGTGATCTTTGTATAAAGTACATGTAGCCGCTTTCTTATGGCTGCCAACATATAGTAGCAAAAAAAAAAAAAAAAAAAAAAAAAAGCGGGGCGGGGGGAAGAAAATATTCCTGTTAACTCTATATGAAAAACAGCTGACTCTTAGGCAGCAGCTGAGTTTGTCAGGTAGGAGCATCTTGGAGTCGATTTTGGAAAGTCCTTTGAGCTAGACGTGGTGTAGTGCAGTGGGAGTTTGCACTCAGCAGGGAAGGAGCAACATAGCATGGGTGGTCTCTGGGTGAACTGAGCAAGTCTGCACTGACTGCCTGGGCTGTGGGAATGTGGTCTGGACCACAGCCAGGCCAGGCCATCCAGAGCTGTGCAGAGGGTTGAGCTCATTCATTGAGCACCAGGGAACCACTGAAGGGCACTAAGTGGTGGGGTGACACCATCCACTTGGCTCCGTAGAAGGTCATTCTGGGCAGCTCTGCAGATGTGGTGAGTCTGTCAGGAGGTCCCCGACAGGCTGCTCTAGGGCTGTAGTAGGACCTGCTTTCCTTAGGGCTCACTTGATTCTTCACACCCTAGGCCTGTGGTCTCAGGATGCCACACTGGGGGAACTCAGACAGCCATGGCCTGAGATCAAGCTGCCGGCAGGGTTGGTTCCTTCGAGAGCTATGAGAGAGCCTAGTCCAGGCTGGTCCCAGCATCTGGCAGCCTCGAGCACTGTGTGGTGTGTCAGAGACATTCTCCCTATGTCTTCACCTCATTTTCCCCCTTGTATCTGTCTCTGTGTCCTGATTTCCTCTTTTAATAAGGACACCAGTCATATTGGATTAGGGCCCACACTAATGACTTCACTTTAACGTGCTTACCTCCGTTTTGGCTTTAGGTCCAGTCGTAGAATAAAATTTTAGCTGATGGAAGATACAGTCTTGTATTAATATTTTGGCAATTCAAGACCATTCTTTGATGTTTGACCTTTACATCCTCTTGTAGGTCTTTCGCCCTTACGCGAAGCACTGGCTTAGCCCCTTGTTGCAGCTGGCTGCTTCTGAAAACAATGGAGGAGAAGGAATTCACTACATGGTGGTTGAGATAGTGGCCACTATTCTTTCATGGACAGGCTTGGCCACTCCGACAGTAAGGATTGATGCATCTTTTATGTTAATATATTATCCTTTGCCAATAGCCTATAGAGCCTATGACACATAATTCAGGTCCCTCTCACTGACTGTGCTATGGTTTTCAGCATTTGTTGCTACATTGCTGGTGTGCTTCTAAACCAAATGGTCTCAGCCTGCTTTGGTTTTATTCGTCTGACCTTGCTTTTATTATGAAGCTGTCAGGTGTTTGTTTTGTTTTGTTTGCTGCCTTTACTTGCCTTAGAAATGAGATTGCAAATTTATTAAAACTATGTGTAAACTGAATGTCAGCCAACCCTGAATGGGAGGCTCTGAGAACTTCTGCCCTAAAGTCCCTAGATTTTGGTGTTCGTGCCAGCTTCTCTCTCCCAGAGTATTGACTGATACCAGTAACGGCAAGATTAGGGCTAAAGCAGTAGCTGCCAGATGGTAACACCATGTTATGTTGAGGCAGATGCAGTGTAGACGTGTGTGTGTGTTCGAGCTTTGCCTACTCATGTAACTGTGGACACTGACAGCATACAAACATTTTCATGTGAGGAGATGGTAGGAACAGTCTGTATTAAATATAATATACACATGCGGGGCCAGGCATGATGGCTCACACCTGCAATCCCACACTTTGGGAGGCCGAGGCGGGCAGATCACTTGAGGTCACGAGTTTGAGACCAGCCTGGCCAACATGGTGAAACCTTATCTCTACTAAAAAAATTTAAAAATTGCCGGGCACGGTGGCTCACGCCTGTAATCCGAGCACTTTGGGAGGCCGAGACAGGTGGATCACGAGGTCAGGAGATCGAGACCATCCTGACTAACACAGTGAAACCCCGTCTCTACCAAAAATACAAAAATTAGCCAGGCGCTGTGGCGGGCGCCTGTAGTCCCAGCTACTAGGGAGGCTGAGGCAGGAGAATGGCGTGAACCCGGGAGGCGGAGCTTGCAGTGAGTGGAGATCACGCCACTGCACTCCAGCCTGGGCAACAGAGCAAGACTCCATCTCAAAAAATAAAAATAAAAAAATAAAAAAATAAAAAAATTAACTGGACGTGGTACTGCATGCCTATAATCCCAGCTATTCAGGAGGCTGAGGCCGGAGAATTGGCTTAAACCGGGGAGGTGGCGGTTGCAGTGAGCTGAAATTGCACTCTTGCACTCCAGCCTGGGCAGCAGAGTGAGACTGCGTTCCCCCCACTCCACCACCACCTCCCCACAAAAAATACACGGAGCTTTCTCATACGCTTGTCTCTGGATGTGCCCATCTCATTTGTTTCAGTTAACCAAATTTAGATTTCTTTGTCCTAGTGTAATGAAATACTTTGTATTCTGCTTAATAAAATGAAAAAATTAAGAGGGGTTTAGTTTAACTTAGAACCCGTTGGAAGAGATTGATGTAGCTGATAATATTGAATCAGCGGCTCAGCTGAACTCAAGAGAGTGGAACTGCCGGGCTCAGGGTAGCTGAATAAAGCAACAGCAAGCCAGAAAGAGGGTTGCAGTGAAGGGTTTACTCACTCTGGAGTTATGGAAGTGAGAGGCTAACACTGGAGGGAGACTCCCCCTGTTCTGTTTGCCCCTGGAATGGTGCACTGCTCAGCAGCCAGGTGGATTAGCACAGACATGGGCTGTCTCACTGTTGAGAGGCCCCGAACAAGAGGCGGTGCAGTTTTATGGGGGAAGAGCTGAGTCAGAAAGCACTGGATACTGATTCGGAGTGTGGAAAGTGCCTTCATGCCACTCCCCTGCCCTGCAGGCGACCTCTGTCCAGGGCCTTAGATAAAGGGTTCTAGGCATGGAGGCTCCAGGGAGGAATGCAGAGGTGCTTGCATGGGGCATGGCAGCTGACAGCCTGCACCCTGGACGGCAGCTCTGAGACTGCAGCACCAGCGGTGCCTGGTCCTCTTGCCAGGGACAGCCTTTATTGTTGCCTGTTTCTGAAAAATCGCAGGGCTTTGAACTGGAGCCGGACTCCTGTAAAATGCCAGATTTCTTTTATAAATGAACTTGAGTTAAAAAATGCTTTTCCAGAATGGAGTGCCACATATTAATACAGAATTTCTGTACCTTTTCAGGGGGTTCCTAAAGATGAAGTGTTAGCAAATCGATTGCTTAATTTCCTAATGAAACATGTCTTTCATCCAAAAAGAGCTGTGTTTAGACACAACCTTGAAATTATAAAGACCCTTGTTGAGTGCTGGAAGGATTGTTTATCCATCCCTTATAGGTATGTTTACTGGTTTTTGCAGTATTGTTTAGAAATTTAGGTTAAAATGTAGTGTGTGGTAAATGATGATTACAGTGAAATTTAATTACATGAAATGATAGGAGGAAGAAAATAATTTATTGTTACTAATAAAACCACAGCCTCCAGAGTGTGTCTCCAGATGCGCCCTCCAGTGGCCCTGCCCTCCCCCTCAGCTTGCCTGTGATGTCTCCATGCTGGGGAGGGGCACCACCCTCCATTGGCCCATGGGGTAAAGGGTGGTGGGAGGTGGGTAGGACTTGTGTGTAATTCCTTTTTTTTTGTAGCCTTAGGCAAGCTAAAACTTTCAAAAAGTTTTGCTATCAACTAAGGGAGAATTTAGGCAAATAATTAAAATACGAGGGCGATAAAATTGCCAGTGTTACGAAGCTGGAGTAACCTGGATGTGAACAGGAGGTGTTAGCAAGCAGGGGTATTGGATATGGGAAAAGAAAAAGAAAGCTTTTCTATAAAGTCAAAGCTAGACCTGGGGAAGAAACAGAAATAAAGAAAAAGCATTTCTTGCCCTGAAGAGTAGCTTTAGAAAATTCTGTATTTGGCTGGGCGTGGTGGCTCACGCCTATAATCCCAGCTCTTTGGGAGGCCGAGGCTGGCAGATTAGGAAATCAGGAGATCGAGATCATCCTGGCTAACATGGTGAAACCCCGTCTTTACTTAAAAAAAAATACAAAAAATTAGTCGGGTGTGGTGGCGGGCTTCTATAGTCCCAGCTACTTGGGAGGCTGAGGCAGGAGAATGGCGTGAACCCGGGAGGCGGAGCTTGCAGTGAGCCGAGATCACGCCACCTGCACTCCAGCCTGGGCGACAAAGCGAGACTCCAAGCCTCCGTCTCAATCGCACCAGTGCACCCCAGCCTGGGTGGGCGAGAGTGAGACTCCCTCTCAAAAAAGTAAAATTCTGTATTTGTCTTCCTGCTTCTTATTTGATTATGTGACAGTCTCAATTTTCTCCTTTGTGCTTATGTTTCAGGTTAATATTTGAAAAGTTTTCCGGTAAAGATCCTAATTCTAAAGACAACTCAGTAGGGATTCAATTGCTAGGCATCGTGATGGCCAATGACCTGCCTCCCTATGACCCGCAGTGTGGCATTCAGAGTAGCGAGTACGTGTTTGCTTGATTATTTTTTAGGTCACGTCTACCCAAACTGGATTGACAGACTTCGGTATGGTGCAGTTTTGATAAATTTAAGGACCAGACCTATGTTACAAATGTTTCTGGGCCAGGCATGTTGGCTCATGCCTGTAATTCTAACACATTTGAGAGGCCAAGGCCAGGAGGATTGCTTGAGTCCAGAAGTTCGAGACTAGCCTGGACAGCATAGCAAGATCCCATCTGTACCAAAAAATTTTTTTTCTTCCTAAATTTAGGAAGTTGGATTTAGATTTTTCTGGAAGAAAAAATATGTTTGGGGCAAATAAGAAATGTAGGTGTTTAAAACAGTGTAATTTTTTTCATGTACATGCTGGCAGTTGAGAGGTGGTATTTCTTATTGTCTAAACTGATACTCTAAACATTTACCCCCAGAAGTAACGCGGTCCCCTCGGGAGGCTTTGTTCTGGGCTCTCTGACCTTGAGAGCTGGTAGACGCTGGGCTGCACTGTCCGCCTGGGAGCTAGGGCAGCTGGGTGTGACATGCCAAGACAAGAGACCTCAGAAAGATGGTTACGGGACATCACAAAAGGGTATTTCTTTGTCCTGCTCCTGAGGGTTGTGAAGTCAGTGTTGACTCCTGGCCACTCCCTGGGTTTCCACCTTCCCTGCCTGACTCTCCCATCCCTGTGAGTGTTTCTCTATGTTTGGTCCTCCGTGTTGGCCCCCCAGCACCATTGGACCAGTTACTGGTGCCAGAGATGACACGTGACCTCAGGGCTGAGGCAGTCAGCCAGCTTCACAGCAGCCTCAGTGGGAACTCGGCTCCTTTTAGACAGTCACTGGCTGGGCCTTTGGCTTCTATGCCAGAACAACCTTGCAGAGTCCCCTGAGTGCAGACAGTGGATGCGAGGCTCCCTGGGAAGCCTCCTCACACAGCACGGCACTGGGAGTATGCTGTTTTTCATTTTATTGTCTTTGTCCTGCTATAGTAGGTGGGTTTTGAAAGGAAGTCAGTGCCCCGTGATCTTGGATAGTAGCTCTGTCTTTCACTACAGCTTTCTGTTCAGCCTTATGGGATGGTCCAGCTGCAGCGGTTCTGCATGATGGGACAGCAGACTGCCCTACGATTTTCTGGTTATGACATCGGGCACCCTTAAATACATGCTGATGTGTACATTTGTACATGGAATTTGCATCATGTTCTAAATTTAGATTTCCTCAACTTAGGCTGTCAGTATGACATGAAAAGGAAAATTGTCATTTATATTTGTGGAACAACAGAATGGTTTATTTAATGCATATGTCTTTTCTGTGTTTATTGTAGATACTTTCAGGCTTTGGTGAATAATATGTCCTTTGTAAGATATAAAGAAGTGTATGCTGCTGCAGCAGAAGTTCTAGGACTTATACTTCGATATGTTATGGAGAGAAAAAACGTGAGTGTGCTACACAATTTTCAGTAAATACCTCTTACTCTATTTTGATTTGTTGCGACCCTTGATACTTACATGTTTATTTCCTGTATGGTATTAGAAACAAAATGGGCTTCTGCATTTATTAATATTTTACTGTTCCTTACTATAATATAGCAAATACAACATTCAGTTTTTTAGAGAGGGTCCATGATTTTTAAACACCTTGGAAACTTGTTGAACGTGGAGAGGTCAGCAACCGTCTTGGTAATATAAAATCAGATGAGAGTATTTAACCAGCTTTTATTACTGTGCATGTGGTCTCAGGATTTCCTTGTGGAGGAAATTGTCCTGGTAGATAACTGCTGTCGTCTCCCAGTCCATTCCTCCCCTTGCAGTTTTTGGTGTAGCTGTTGAACAGGGGAAGGGACCTCCCAGACGACCCTCTCAGTACTGCTGCCTTGCCCACTGGACAGGACTGTGAGATGAGCCTAACTGAACATTTAAGTGCAGTGCACTGTTCAGATAAGAGGACTGAATGAAGAAGTAACGTTACTTCTTACTGTTTTAAAGTCTTTTTAGAGCTAGGGTCTTGCTCTGTCACCTGGGCTGGAGTGCAGTGATGTAATCATACCTCACTGCAGCCTTGCACTCCTGGGCTCAAGCCGTCCTCCCACCTTAGCCTCCCGGGTAGCTGGGACTAGAGGCATGTGCCACCATGCTTGACTAATTTTTGTATTTGTTGTAGAAACAAGGTTTCGCCATGTTGCCCAAGCAGGGTTGTGGGTTTCAGGGTTATCACTGGGATTAGGTGCTCTGTGGGTCCCTCGGGATCTTGCTGCTGCAGAGCCTGTCTGGGTGGCCCAGCTGGTCACACCCTGAGGACACTCTTGGCTCTTGTCCTCCTCCTGTGGCGGCCCCTTCTCTCTTTCCTCAGCTGCATTTCCCTAACCACCTCCACAGCTCTGCTGTGGCCTCACTCACTGCTCCCCTACCCACCTCATCCAGCCTCACGGCTTTATATAGACTGCCTTTATGTTCGTGATTCTCAAGTTTGCACCCCCACCCAGCTCAGTTAACTCTCCTGAAAGAAAGGACAGAGTAGAGTCCAGGCCCAGTCACTGTTGGGCTGGATGAGGAGAGATTCAGGAGAAGCCAGGTGGTCCTGAGCAGGCACCGGTGGGCCCGGTACTGTGATTGGACCCTTGTCCATGTCCCCAAATATGGATTTGTTTGGATTTAAAATAAAATTAAGATGACCCCTTTGGGAAGATCAAACATTACTTGTAATTTATTTTAGGGATTATCAGCTATTTTTGTAAATAAACCGATTTTTTAAATTCAGTAGAACTTTTTTATAAGATGATTCTAACATCCCTAAATATGAGGTTTAAATCTACATAATATGCTTCATTTCCACCATAAATGGAGCAAGTTACAGCAGATCCCCAGGTTTAATCTCATGACTTAAATTTCAACTTAAGAATAAAAAACACTTCTGTTTTACATATTTTTTTCTGAATATAAAAGTGATACAGATTTATCGCAAAAATTTGGAAAGCAGAGTAAACATAAAGAAGTTGGTAAGAGGCCGGATGCTGTGGCTCATGCCTGTAATCCCAGCACTTTGGGAGGCCAAGGCAGGTGGATCATTTGAAGTCAGGAGTTCAAGATCAGCCTGGCCAACATAGTGAAACCCTGTTTCCACAAAACATAGAAAAATTAGCTGGACGTGGTGGCACATGCCCATAATCCCATCTACTCGAGAGGCTGAGCTAGGAGAATCCCTTGAACCTGGGAGGCAGAGGTTGGAGTGAGCTGAGATCACATCACTGCACTCCAGCCTGGGCGACAGAGCAAGACTCCATCTCAAAAAAAATTTAAAAAAGTCAGTAAGAGAGGCTCGCGCTCTTCCCACACAACGTCCCTCAACACCTGCGGCACACAGCTCAACTGTCCTTGGTCTCTCTTATTCATACTGTTTTATAACTTGCTTTCTTTACTTGCTAGATTGTGATCATTTCATTGTGTTGTCGTATTAAATACTTTTAATAAAAAGACAGCTGATGAATCGGTAGTGTAATACTATATGTATTCTATATGGGGTTCAGGCCGTTGAAATTTGTGGTTTTGTGTTAAGGGTTTTTCTTAAGATAATTTTAAAATAGCCTCATACTACAGGTTCAGTATCTCTATTCCAAAATGCTTGGGGCCAGGAGTGTTTTCAGTTTCTGGGTTTGCAATATTTTCATGGTAGTTACTGTTTGAGCATCCCTAATTCAAAAACTCAAAATTCAAATGCTTCAGTGAACATTTTGTTGAGTGTCATGCTGAGGCTCAAACAGTTTTGCATTTTGGAGGATTCTGGATTTTCAGATTTGAGGTGCTCAGTCTGTGTTGAGTTTGCATTGAAAAACTGTTCAGTCTTCATGCCTTTGAAAAGGTTGCCTACGCCTCTTTCTGATGTTTGTGAGGAAGGAGGTGAGCCAGGAAGGACAGCAGTGTTTTCTGTTGCTTTATTCCAGTGGACTCCACTGAGTGCTTCTCTGTGTGGAGGACGTTTGAGGACTTTCTGGTTCTAGATTCTAGGGATGGGGATGCAGTAGGTAACAGGACAGGTCACGTCCCTGCCCTTGGGGAGCTGGCATTTGGGGAGGGGAAACAGATGGTATACAAATGAATACGTAACAACAGCACTTGGTGAAAAGAGGCAGGACGTGAGCAGACAGTGATGTGGACTGCTGTGTGAATAGAATTGCTTGAAAATTCTAGTCCATGTGAATATTTTTTATCAGAAATCTGAATATCATAAAATATGTCTCAAACAATATTTAGCCATTTAGCTTAGCTTCTCAAAGGACTTACTGGTCCTACCAAGTGTTTTGGTGTCAGTAGGAAACACTAATCTTCATTGATCTGACATCCACACGAGCCAGACACCTGGGTGCTCAGCACAGAGCACAGTGATGTGGACTGGCTCACTGAGGTGTAGGAACTCAAGGATCCAGAACCTAAGGGTGTGCGATGGTCAGTGCCGACCAGCAGACATCCCCAGCACCTACTGTCCTATCATCTGCCTTGTTGTAGGTGATAACATTGAACACCTTCTTTGGGCTCACTTAACTACTCAAGATAAACCTTACTTTCAGTGCTTAATCTACATTTCCACTTTTGTGTATTTGAAAATAAATTTAATTTTTCAGATGCTGGAGGAGTCTCTGTGTGAACTGGTTGCGAAACAGTTGAAGCAACATCAAAATACTATGGAGGACAAGTTTATTGTGTGCTTGAACAAAGTGACCAAGAGCTTCCCTCCTCTTGCAGACAGGTATGGGCTGTCCAGGGAGGCTGTGTCCAGGGAGCCTGTGGGGGCAGGAGGGTCCTTGGCCCGCCTCTCACCAGTCCTCTTGCCCCCCAGGTTCATGAATGCTGTGTTCTTTCTGCTGCCAAAATTTCATGGAGTGTTGAAAACACTCTGTCTGGAGGTGGTACTTTGTCGTGTGGAGGGAATGACAGAGCTGTACTTCCAATTAAAGAGCAAGGACTTCGTTCAAGTCATGAGACATAGGTGAGTGAAAACTAGCCCTGCTCTTGGGTCCCACTGGCTCATAAAGTGTTAATTTGTTCAGACGTCTTCACCTCAAGAAGAACCTGTGGGTTTCGATGATATGCACGTTTGTGAAGTTGGAATCTCTGAAGAAAAGGTGAAGGCACCTTAAGAATAGGACATCTGCTGAGGTGGGCCTGCTCCCTGCTCCCTTGTTCTGGCATCTTGGGGAGCCACATCCTAGGGCGTGTTTCACCCATAAATGAAGGAGGTGGCCTGTGGGGTTACCTTGGCTGTCTTCAAATTTAAAATGTGTGCTTTTGAGTTCTGTACCTATTTTGCCAGGTGAGAAGCTTCTGTTAATGTGTTTAAATTGTTCATTTATTTTCAAAATTGCAACATAGCATGAAAGTATATATTAAAAGAGAAAGCTGCTGATCACTTACATTGTATTATTTCCCTGTCCCCGTACTGTTTTCCAGTCTTAGTCTATATACTTTTTTTTTTTTCATTTTTTGAACTTTTATTTTTGAATCAGGAGGTACAAGTGCAGGTTTGTTACAAAGGTATATTGCGGAATGCTGAGGTTTGGAGTACAGATGAATCTGTCACTCAGGTAGTGACTGTAATACCTAGCAGGTAGTTTTTCAACTCTTGCCTCGTATCCTCCCTTCCCGTTTGTTTGTTCCCCAGTGTCTGTTGTTCCTGACTTTATGTCTGTGCGTACTCAGTGTTTAGCTCCCACATATGAGTAAGTACATGCAGTATTTGCTTTTCTGTTTCTGCACTAGTTCGCTTAGGACAATGGCCTCCAGCTGCATCCATGTTGCTGCAAAGGACATTTCGTTCTTTTTTATGGCTGCCTAATATTCCATGGTATATATGTACCATTTTCTTTATCCAGTCCACCATTGATGGGCACCTGGGTTGATTCCATGTCTTTGCTGTTGTAAATGGTGCTATGGTGAACATATAGGTGCATGTGTCTTTTTGGTAGAATGATTTATTTTCCTTTGTGTATATACCCAGCAATGGGATTGCTGGGTCAAATGATAGTTCAACTCTCACTTCCTTGAGAAGTCTCCAAACTGCTTTCCACACTGGCTAAACTAATTTATATTCCCACCAACAATGTATAAGTGTTCCTTTTTCTCTGCAGCCTTGCCAATATCTGCTATATTTTTAACTTTTTAAGAAAACTATTTTGACTGGTGTGAGATGGTATCTCATTTGCATTTCCCTGATGATTTGTGATGATGACCTTTATATATATATATACACACACACACATATATATACAGTTATATACATATACATATAAGTATATATTTGTTGGCCACTTTTATGTCTTTTGAGAAGTATCCATGTCTTTTGCTAATTTTTTTTTTTTTTTTTTTTTTTTTTTTTTTTTGAGACGGAGTCTTGCTCTGTCGCCCAGACTGGAGTGCAGTGGCTGGATCTCAGCTCACTGCAAGCTCTGCCTCCCGGGTTTACGCCATTCTCCTGCCTCAGCCTCCTGAGTAGCTGGGACTACAGGCGTCCGCCACCTCGCCTGGCTAATTTTTTGTATTTTTTAGTAGAGACGGGGTTTCACCACCTTAGCCAGGATGGTCTCGATCTCCTGACCTCGTGATCCGCCCGTCTCAGCCTCCCAAAGTGCTGGGATTACAGGCTTGAGCCACCGCGCCCGGCCTACTAATTTTTTTAATGGGGTTGCTTTTTACTTGTTGAATTAAGTTTTTTATGGATTCTGGGTATTAGACCTTCGTTAGGTGCATAGTCTGTGAATATTTTGAATATTTTCTCCCATCTATAGGTTGTCGGTTTACCCGCTTGATAGTATCTCTTGCTGCACAGAGTCTCTAATTTAACTAGGTCCTGCTGGTCAATTTTTGTTTTTGTTGCAGTTTCTTTTTAGAACTTAGTCATAAATTCTTTGCTAAGGCTGATATTGAGAAGGGTATTGCCTAGATTTTCTTCTACAATTTTTATAATTTGAAGTCTCACATTGAAGTCTGTAATCCATCTTAATTTTTTTATATGGTGATAGGCAGGGGTCTGGTTTCATTCTTTTGCATATGGTTAGCCAGTTAGCACCATTTATTGAATAGGCATCTTTTTCCCACAGCCTATTTTTGTTGACTTTGTCGAAGATGAGATGGTTGTAGGTGTGTGGCTTTATTTCTGGGTTCTCCATTCTGTTCCATTGGTCTGTGTGTCTGTGGTTCCCCCGCCTCCCCGCACCAGTACCATGCTGTTTTGGTTATTGTAGCCATGTAGTATAGTGAAGTTGGGTAATATGATGTTCTGGCTTTGTTCTTTCTGCTTAGACTTGTTTCGGTTATTCGGGCTCTTTTTTGGTTTCATATGAATTTTAGAATAGTTTTTTCCAGTTCTGTGAAAAGTGACATAGGTAGTTTGAAAGGAATAGCATTGAATCTGTAGATTGCTTTGGGCAGAATGGCTATTCTAACAGTATTTTTTCATTTATTTGTATCATACCCGATTTCTTTCAGCAGTGTTTTGTAGTCCTCCTTGTAGAGATCTTTCACCTCCTTGGTTAGCTGTATTCTTAGGTGTTTTATTCTTTTCTTTGCTATTGTAAATAGGCTTACGTTCTTGATTTGGCTCTCAGCTATAATGTTATTGGTGTATAGGAATGTTACTGGTTTTTGTACATTGATTTTGTGTCCTAAAACTTTACTCAAGTCGTTTATCAGTTCTAGGAACCTTTTGGCAGAGTCTTTAGGGTTTTCTGGGTATAGAATCATACCATCAGATAAGAGGAATAGTTTGATTTCTTCTTTTCCTATTTGAATACATTTTATTTCTCTCTCTTGCTTGATTGTTCTGTGTAGGACTTCGAGTACTATGTTGAATAGGAGTGATGAGAGTGGGCATCCTTGTCTTTTCCAGTTTTCAAGGGGAATGCTTCCAGTTTTTGCCATCATTCAGTATCATATAGGCTGTGGGTTTGTCATAGATGATTCTTATTATTTTGAGGAATATTCATTTGATGCCTGGTTTGTGGAGGGTTTTGGTTTTTGTTTTTGAGATGGAGTCTCGCTGTATCATGCAGGCTGGAGTGCAGTGGCGTGATCTCGGCTCACTGCAAGCTCTGCCTCCTGAGTTCACGCCGTTCTCCTGCCTCAGCCTCCCGAGTAGCTGGGACTACAGGTGCCCGCCACCACGCCCGGCTAATTTTTTTGTATTTTTTCTTTAGTAGAGACAGGATTTCACCGTTTTAGGCAGATGGTCTCGAACTACTGGCCTTGTGATCTGCTCGCCTCAGCCTCCCAAAGTGCTGGGATTACAGGCATGAGCCACCGCGCCCGGCCAGTTGAAGGTTTTTATCATGCAAGGATGTTGGATTTCTCTCTCTCTCTCTCTCTCTCTCTCTCTCTCTCTCTCTCTCTCTCTCTCGCAGTCTCTCTCGGAGTCTCTCTCTGTTACCCAGGCTAGAGTGCAGTGGCGTGACCTCAGGTCACTGCAACCTATGCCTCCTAGGTTTAAGTGATTCTCCTGCCTTAGCCTCCTGAGTAAGGCACATGCCACCATGCCTGACTAATTTTTGTATTTTTAGTAGAGACAGGGTTTTATCATGTTGACCAGGCTTGTTTTGAACTCCTGACCTCAAATGATCCATCCGCCTCAGCCTCCCAAAGTGCTAGGATTATAGGCGTGAGCCACTGTGCCTGGCCCAGAATGTTGGATTTTATTGAAAGCTTTTTCTCCATTTATTGTAATTATCATAAGGCTTTTGTTTTTAATTCTGTTTATGTGGTGAATCACATTGATTTGTGTATGTTGAACCAACCTTGCATCCTAGGAATAAAGCAAACTTGATTGTCATGCATTGACCTTTAGTTGTGTTGTTGGGTTCAATTTGCTAGTATTTCGTTGAGGATTTGTACATCTGTGTTCATCAGGGATTTGGCCTGAAGTTTTCTTTTTTCATTGTGTCCTGTCAGATTTTGGTATCAGGATTTTGGCTTCATAGAATGAGTCAGGGAGGAGTCCTTTCTCCTTGGTTTTGTGAAATAGTTTCAGTAGGATTCGTACCAGTTCCTTGTATATCTGGCAGAATTTAACTGTGAATCCATCTGCACTGGGGGTTTTGTTTTCTTTTTTTTTTTTTTTTTTTCTGCTTGGTAAGTTTTTTTCATTATTGATTTAATTTAGGAGCTCCTCATTGGTCTGTTCAGGTGTTTTTTTTTTGTTTTTTTTTTAATTTCTGGTTCAATCTTGGGAGGTTGTATGTTTCCAGAAATGTATCCATTTCCTCTAGATTTCCTAATTTGCTTATGTAGAGGTGTTCACAATAGTCTCTGATGATCTTTTGTATTTCTGTGGGATCAGGTATAATGTTATCTTTGTCATTTCTTATTGTGCTTATTTAGATCTTCTGTCTCTTTTTGTCTCTCTCTGTTGATCTAACTTGAGATCTATCAATCCTGTTTATTATTTCAAATAATCAACTTTTGGTTTTGTTGAATCTTTGTGTAGATTTTTGGATCACAGTTTCATTCAATTCCACTCTGTATTTTGGTTATTTCTTTTCTTCTGCTGTCTTTAGGGTTGGTTTGTTTTGTTTTGGTTGGTTTTAAGGCGGAGTCTCACTGTGTTGCCCAGTCTGGAGTGCAGTGGTGTGATCTTGGCTCACTGCAACCTCCATCTCCCGGGTTCAAGCTATTTTGCCTCAGCCTCTTTCCCGAGTAGCTGGGACTACAGGTGCACACCACCATGCCTGGCTAATTTTTTTGTATTTTTAGTAGAGATGGGGTTTCACCTTGTTGGTCAGGCTGGTCTAGGAGTTTGATCCTGACCTCAAATGATCCTTCTGCCTTGACCTTCCAAAGTGGGATTACAGGCGTCAGCCACTGCACCCAAACTTGGTTTGTTCTTGTTTTTCTAGTTTATATGCGATGTTTGATTATTGATTTGAGGTCTTTCTAATGTTTTGACGTAGGCATTTAGTGTCCCTGTTTTCCCTAATTGAAAAAAATTTGATTTCTGCCTTAATAATTTTGTTTTCTCAACAATTATTTAGGAGTAAGTTGTTTAATTTTTATGTAATTATGTGGTTTTGAGAGGTCTTGGTATTGATTTCTATTTTTATTGTACTGTAGTCTTGAGAGTGTGCTTGGTATGATTTTGAATTTTTTAAAATCTATTGAAGCTTGCTTTATGGCTGAGCATGTGGTTGATCTTAGAGTACGTTCCATGTGCAGATGAGAAGAATGTATATTGTGGTATATTAGGTGGAGTATTCTATAGATGTATTGGGTCCAATTGTTCAAGTGTCGCGTTTAAGTCCAGAATTTGTTAGTTTTCTGCCTGCCTTATCTATGTAACACTGTCAATAGAGTGTTAGTTTTCCACTATTATTGAATGCCTCTTTATAGGTCTAGAAGAACTTATTTTATGAATCTGGGTGCTCCAAAGTTAGGTACTTATATATTTAGTACATAGTTAAGTCTTCTTATTGAATTGAACCCTTTGTCATTGTGTAATGCCTTTTTTTGTCCTTTTTAACTATTGTTGGTTTAAAGTTGTTTTATCTGATAAAAGAATAGTGACCCCTGCACTTTTTTGTTTTCTGTTTTTGTGATAGATCTTTCTCCATCCTTTTACTTTGAGCCTGTGGGTATTGTTACATGTGAGATGGGTCTCTTGAAGAGAGAAGATAAATGAGTTTTTTTTTTTTTAAATCCAACTCACCACTGTTTGGGTTTTAAGAGGGGCCGTTAGACCGTTTACATTCAAGGTTATATTGATATGTGAGGTTTTGATCCTGTTGTCATGTTGTTACCTGGTTATTTTGTAGACTTAACTGTGTAGTTGCTTTATAGTATCTGTGGGATACATACTTAAGTATGTTTTTGTGGTAGCAGGTATTGTTCTTTTGTTTCATGTTTAGCACTCCCTTAAGGACCTCTTATAAGGCAGGTCTAATGTTAACAAATTCCCTTAATGTTTCCTTGTCTGAAAAGAACTTTATTTTTCCTTTCCTTATGAAACTTAGTTTGGCAGGATATTAAATTCTTGGTTGGAATTTGTTTTCTTCAAGGATGCTGAAAATAGGCCCCAGTCTCTTCTGGTTTTTAAGGTTTCTGCTGAGAGGCCCGCTGATAGCCTGATGAAGTTCTGTCAGTATGTGACCTGACCCTTCTTTCTAGCTGCCATTAAAATGTTTTCTTTCGCGTTGACCTTGGAAAATCTGATAACTATGTGTCTTGGGGATGGTCTTGTATGGTGTGCCACAGGGGTTCTCTGAATGTCTTGAATTTGCATGTCTACCTCGCTAGTGAGATAGGGAATGTTTTCATGGACTATATCCTCAAATATATTTTCCAACTTGTCTCAGGAATTCCAGTAAGTCATAGGTTTGATTCTTTTTACATAATCTATTGTTTCTTAGAGATTTTGTTTAAAAATTCTTTTTTCTTTATTTTTTTCTGACTGGGTTGATTTGAAGGGCTGGTCTTCAAGCTCTGAGATTCTTTCCTTAGCTTGGTCTTTTCTTTTGTTAATGTTTCAAACTGTATTATGAAATTCCTGTAGTGAATCTTTCAATTCCAGAAGTTCAGTTTGGTTCTTTTCTTTTCCTTTGTTTTGTTTTGTTTTGTTTTGTTTTCGACAGGGTCTTGCTGTGTAACCCAGGCCGAAGTGCAGTGGTGTGACCATGACTTACTGCTGCAGCCTCGACCTCTCAGGCTCGGGTGATCCTCCCATCGCAGTCTCCTGAGGAGCTGGGACCTGTACAGGCATGCACCACCACGCCCAGCTAATGATTTATATTTTTGCAGAGATGAGGTTTCATCATTTGCTCAGGCTGGTCTCAAACTCCCCAACTGAAGCAATCTACCTGCCTCAGCTTCCCAAAGTGGTGGGATTACAGGTGTGATCCACCACACCTGGCTTGTTCTTTCTTAAAATGGCTATGTTGCCTTTTGACTCTTGAATTGTTTTCCTTGAGGGTTTGACTGTGGTGTATGCTGAGTATAGTCGATTGGCTTCCTTTCTGGGTGCTTTCAGCAGGCTGAGGCTCTGTATAGGATCTTTCTTTGTCCTTAGTTCCTGCATTGGGTTTCACAGGTGATGTATACTAGAAGAATTTTTTTTAGTGATGTAATTCATACTATGATCCAGTATATAGTGCTTAAAGGTAAGGGCTAGCAGATAGACTGTTAGATTACAGTGTGTTCAGCACAGTGTTCTGGGGGCAGGGGAAGGGAGGATGACCCCCTCACTAAGTTCATTCCCAGGCCTTAGAGGAGCCCCTTCCAATCACTGGCACCATACTCACATTTCCTGAACCCCAAGGGGGCCCCTGGTAGGCTGCGCTCCCCATCCCTTAGCAGTGGCCTGAGTTGAAGGTTAGGTCACCAGGAGACCCGCAGCATTCCAGAGGCCCACTGGTCCTCTGTGCTTGGCAAAGTCAGAGAGGGTTGTGGTGTATGTCTGTGGGTGGTCTGTTGGTATAGTAGGTCAAGGATGGGGGATCTCAGGGCAGGGTGATGTTGTCATGGTTATGCAGCTGGTGTGGTGCCCACAGCCTGGGATTTTTTGCCCAGGAGACAGTTGTGGGGACTGCCTAGCTCACGCTCTCTTGACCAAGTCTGTTGGTGTCCGCCCTGGGAGCTAGCCTGACCAGTCAGTTTTATGCCATGCTTTCTGTGCCCAGATCACTGGGCTGTTAGGTGTTTCAGGCCACTCAGGCAGATGCAAAGCTGACCAACAGGACTCACCCTTCCCATACCAGCCTCGTGGAAGGGGGCTCACACAGCACTTATGCTGGAACACAAACTCACGTCTCACTCTACTCAGTGGTCTGAGCAGAGCTTAAGCTCTGGCCACAGATCTCGGCTCTGTATTCCTGAACAATGTGCTTAGACTCTGGGGGGCTGAGACCAGGCCCACGGCTTCGTCCTCTGTCCCCTTGGAATCAAGCACTGTGCTGGGGTGGCCAAAGTGCTCCAAGGCCACTGGCAAAGAACTCAGGCTGGATAGTGGAGGCTATGCTGTGTCTGTGCTCTTGTGGGAGCAGCTGGGGTTGGGAGTGCCTGGGAAGTTGACAGATAGGCATGCAAATCAGGCTCTCCCCAGACCCACAGGAAGGACAGCCCTGCTGTTTCCCAGCCCAGCATTCAGCAGGGGCTAGAGTGACTCAGAGCAAGGTGAGAACCTGGGGGCATGGGCGCCTGGGGTTGCATTTTGCTGGAGCTGTTCCACGCTGAGTGAGACCTGCCAGGCTCCACGTAGGCTGGTGCTCTGCCTGTACCTTCTCTCTGACAGTTCCCTGCCAATTCAGATGTCTGTGGGGGTTATGCAATCTCTTGTGGCTAGTATTCCAGAGCTCCATGGTGAGTGTGGGTTGCCCCATAGTCACTCCACTCACCCCTTCCTTAGGACCTGATTAGGGCCAAGAGCAGGTCCTGGCACCCGGAGACTGTGCAGGCTTCCCAGCTTCCTCCCTCTTCTGCCTCGGTGTCTGCATTGCCTCTCTCTATCGATGCTCAGTGCTTTCTTTCCAAAGATCTTTTCAAAGCATGTTGGTTTACTCATTATTTTGCTCTGTTTTGGTGGTAGAGGCCCTCCTGGCTATGTCTATTCAGCCATCTTGTCCCCCTCCTATGTAAGTATTTTTACACAACAATAAACGTGCATTGTGTCAGTAACAAAGAATGTATGTCACTTGTCCTAATATCCTTACATTCACTGGGTATCTACTGTGTGAAGCATTCAGCTAGGGTGCTATTAAGGAGTCAAAACAAGGAAATAAATATTTGCCTCATTTAGAGCTCAGATTGCACTTCACTATACACCATGCCAGGTAGCACTTGAAGTCCTTTTAAAAAATACTTTGTTTGCCATTATTAGGTTTTTCTAAAAATAGACTTTTTATCTTGAAGTAATTTTGTATTTGCAGAAAAGTTGAAAGATAGTACACATAATTTCCATATATACCCTTTACCCAACTTTCCCCTTACATAATCTTGGTACATTTGTCAAAAGTAAGAAAATAGCATTAGAACATTACTGTTTACCAAACTAGGCTTTACTCCATTTCTCCAGTTTCCTTCTAATGTCCTTTTTCTGTTTCAGGATCCGCTGTAGGATAGCACGTTGAAATTATTTGTCTTATATTTAATGATCTAGTCCATGATTATTTTAAGAATACAAGTTTTATATAAGTGTAGTGTTACCTATTATAACAAATTTTGAAACAAAGAAGAAAAAGTTATCTGTCATACTTTGAAAGTACAGTAATAAAAATAGTTAAATTTGTGTGTTTTTAAAATCTCTCCCATAGAGATGATGAAAGACAAAAAGTATGTTTGGACATAATTTATAAGATGATGCCAAAATTAAAACCAGTAGAACTCCGAGAACTTCTGAACCCTGTTGTGGAATTCGTTTCCCATCCTTCTGCAACATGTAGGGAACAAATGTATAATATTCTCATGTGGATTCATGACAATTACAGGTAAGCTGTACATTGACTATTTTATTTTGTGTGTGTGTGTGTTTTTTTTGTTTCTTTTTTTTTGTTTTGTTTTGTTTTTTTTTTTGAGATAGGGTCTTACTCTGTCGACGAGGCTGGAATACAGTGGCACAAACACAGGTCACTGCAGCTTCAATCTCCTGGGCTCAGTTGATCCTCCCATCTCAGCCTTCTGCGTAGCTGGGTCTGTGGGTATGCACCACCATACCTGGCTAATTTTGTTTATTTTTTGTAGAGACGGGGTTTCGCCTTGTTTCTGGGGCAACATTAACGCTTTAGGAATCATTTGGGTCTCCTTATCAATCTGGAACATAATAACACATTTTTTTTACCATGTGATTAATAATTTTTTTTTTTTTACCATATGATTAACATTTATTTTGGTATATCTGATTGTATCCTTTTAAAAACTCATTTTACATATGTTTGTGAAATAGAGTGAAAAAGTATGGTGGTGTGCTTATAAAACCTATTTTCATAGTTGTCCTTTTAAGATCTGGCAAAGACTAAGGAGAGGAACTCTGCCAGGACCACTGGGCACTACTACACCACCACAGCTGAGCGTCACAGGACCGCTGGGCCTGCTGTGGGCCCATCCCCCTGTTCCACTCTGCTCCTGCTGGGAGCGAGGATGGGTTCTCAAGGCTTGTGCACATACCCATGAGTGGGACAAGCTGTGATTTGGAGATCTAAAGTCTAATGGGAAAACCAGCCTTTTTAAATTGAATTCTAGATGGTGTTACTGTAGTTGAACAAAAGGACTAGAAGAGAGCATTAATGTTGTGACATTTTGCTGTTTTCTTAAGCAGAGATCCAGAAAGTCAGACAGATAATGACTCCCAGGAAATATTTAAGCTGGCAAAAGATGTGCTGATTCAAGGATTGATCGATGAGAACCCTGGACTTCAGTACGTGCTCTCCTTGAATAACTGGGCTGGGACAATTAAATGTTAAGGGTATTGCTTTCAAAGGTAGCATAGAGTATTTTTCAGGAGTTTTAGAAATGTATTTGCAGTATTAGCATTTTCTCTGCTTTCTGCATTTCACAGTATTTAGTAAAAGAGTATTTTAAAGCATATTATGAAGAGTAAGGCTTTACAATCCTGACAACTTAAAAATAACACTCTTGAAAAAGTCGTATGGACCAAATGCTCTATGCTAGGGCAGTGAGTTAAAGTGTTTCAAAATGAAAAGAAAGTCTACAATGAGAATTCTTCTGTTTCCCATTTAACACACATAGTTGAGATCATGCTGTAAGTATTAATGTTGAAAATAAAGTGTTTGAAACCTTAGAAATGAGAGGAAACCGTAATATTAGTTATATATGAAAGCGTGAATGATGATTGTTATCCTCTAAAATGCCTGCCCTGAGTAAGTCAGTTATATGTGTTTCTGACTATATAAGTATACTGACTATGCAAAAAGGGGGTTAAACTTTTTATTATTATTATTAATATGTTTTTTAGAGATAAGGTCTTGCTCTGGCACCCAGGCTGGAGTGCAGTAGTGTAACTGTAGCTCACTGTAGCCTTGGACTTCTGGGTTCAGGTGATCCTCCTCCCTCAGCCTCCTGAGTAGCTGGGACTACAGGCATATGCCAAAAGGCTCGGCTAATTTTTTACTTTTTGTAAAGATAGGGTCTTGCTATGTTACCCAAGCTAGGCTTCAATGCCTGGCCTCAATCCTCCTGACTTGATTTACCAAAGTGCTGGGATTTTAAGTGTGAGCACTGCTCCCAGCCTCAATATAAGAAGCCATACACTTTTTGTATGTTTCTGTATATTATTTTTCCATTCTGCTATAATTTTAAATTCGTTGAGCTTCTTAAAATTGTATTTGGATTTCATATGCATTCATAAATTATAGGACCTAGTTTGCTATGTATGTATGTATGTATTTTTTTTTTTTTTGAGATGGAGTCTCACTCTGTCACCCAGGCTGGAGTGCAGGAGCACGATTTCAGCTCATTACAACCTCCGCCTCCTAGGTTCAAGCGATTTCAAGCGATTCTCCTGCCTCAGCCTTCTGAGTAGCTGGGACTACAGATATGCGCCACCACACCCAGCTAATTTTTGTATTTTTAGTAGAGACAGGATTTCACCATGTTGGCGAGGCTGGTCTTGAACTCCTGAAGTCAGGTGATCCACATACCTCGGCCTCCCAAAGTGCTGGAATTACAGGCCCGAGCCACTATACCCAACCCCTAATTTGGTATTTAATTAATATATGTTTTGAGTATTTTATGGCAGTAATTTTTATAATGAATTGTTTTGGCAAGGCAGTGAAGGATTTTGTGTAATTTCCTAAATTTTTTTTTTGTTTCAAATAGTTAATATCATGTACTCATCATTGAAAACTTCCCAGAGAATAGAGATAAGAGAATAAAATCACCCAGTTTCTCCCCTCCCCTCTGTAGCATAAAAAGTATGCTACATTTTTTGTAATATTCCCCTCCTTCAGTGGGTATGTTTCATAACTCAGACTATATTTTTGATATAGTTGAATGTGGTTTCCCTCTCTGTTAAGCTTCATGTGGGTAAAGAGCTGTGCCTTCTCCACAGGGCACCCTGTACAGCACATTCTTTCCCATTTGCCATTGTCTAAGCAATCTACTTTTTTCTCTCTGCTTTTCAGATTAATTATTCGAAATTTCTGGAGCCATGAAACTAGGTTACCTTCAAATACCTTGGACCGGTTGCTGGCACTAAATTCCTTATATTCTCCTAAGATAGAAGTGCACTTTTTAAGTTTAGCAACAAATTTTCTGCTCGAAATGACCAGCCTGAGCCCAGATTATCCAAATCCCATGTTCGAACATCCTCTGTCAGAATGTGAATTTCAGGTAATGTGGTCTTCTCTCTCATAGTAATGAATATTATAAGCTTTTCTTGTTCATGAACATTTTTAATAGCTTTAACTGGCTCTTTGCTTTCTTGGAATACTCACACATTCCTTTCTGAAAAGGAGAGGGAAGGCTCATGCCTCTGCTTCAGCCACCTGAAGGTCCACAGGCCTCACCCTGTTGGCCTTCACTAGATTTCCCTTGTCAGGATCGCCATTGCTTTCCCTCCCCTTATTCCTCCCAACCCACAGTGGATACTGAGCTTGTGCGCTCTCGCAGCAGCCTTAACAGTGGGGATGATGGGCAGGTTGCAGAGAGCTCCTGGGGTAGGGCCCCTCCGGTCCCGCTCACAAGCTCAGGATCTGTCCCAGTGGCATGTGTGTATGTGGACAAGTTGGGTCACTTGACTCGTTGCATTTGGGTTGCGGTGCAGAGCATGATATCAAGCCTTTTTATGCAAACATTAAGAAAGTTGGGTTTTCTCCCTCAATAGTTAGCTAGTTTTTCTAGTTGGCAAATCACTTAGTTAAAACTTTTAAATTAGAGAAGATTCTTCAGCTGCATATGAAGTTATGGTAGAAATATGCTGATGGTACCATTAGATTTTAAATAGAAATATATCAGTGTTCCTTAAAAAGGAGCCTTATTTGATTTGAAACTTTCTTATGTACAGGAATATACCATTGATTCTGATTGGCGTTTCCGAAGTACTGTTCTCACTCCAATGTTTGTGGAGACCCAGGCCTCCCAGGGCACTCTCCAGACCCGTACCCAGGAAGGGTCCCTCTCAGCTCGCTGGCCAATGGCAGGGCAGATAAGGGCCACCCAACAGCAGCATGACTTCACACCGACACAGACTGCAGGTAACAGTGACCTACCCCGCCGGCCATGTATACAGCACTCTGACCTCTGTGGGCAGCTTCTGTCACAACAGTGTTGGGCTTTTGCGAGAGAAGTAAGGGATAATAGCAAAAAGCATTAAGAACCCAAGGAAAATGTCAGTCAAAAGAGTGGGTTCCTATGACAGTCAAACTCATGGAAACAGAAAGTAGAGTGCTAGGTGCCAGTGTCTGGGGAGGAAGAATGGGGATTTATAGTTTAATGGGTACAGAATTTCAGTTTTGCAAGAGGAAAAGTGCTGTGGAGGCAGGGTGCAGTGACTCATTCCTGTTATTTCAGCTGGGACAGGAGGATCAGTTGAGCCCGGGAGTTCTGCACCAGCCTGGGCAACATGGAAAGACCCCATCTCTACGAAACAATTTTAAAAATTAGCTGGGCATGGTGGTGCACGCCTGTGATAGTCCCAGCTACTGGGGAAGCTGAAGCGGGAGAATGGCTTGAGCCCAGAAGTTCAAGGCTGTAGTGAGCTGTGATCACGCCACTGCACCCTACCTTGGGCAAAAGAGCAAGGCCATGTCTCAAAAAAAAAAAAAAACAAAACTGTGGACATGGAAGATAGTGATGATTGTATAACAGTGTAAATGTCCTTAATGCCATTGAACTGTGCACCTAAAAATGATTGAAATGGTAAATTTTATGTATATTTTCCTTTATTTATTTTTTTGAGATGGAGTCTTGCTCTGTCGCCAGGCTGGAGCTGGAGTGCAGTGATCTCGGCTAACTGCAACCTCTGCCTCCTGGGTTCGTTCAAGCGATTCCTCTGCCTAAGCCTCCTGAGTAGCTGGGACTACAGGCGCGTGCCACCTCCCTTGGCTAAATTTCTGTATTTTAGTAGAGGTGGGATTTCACCACATTGGCACATTGGCCAGGATGGTCTCAATCTCCTGACCTCGTGATCCACCCTCCTCAGCTTCCCAAAGTGCTGGGATTACAGACGTGAGCCACCGCACCCAGCCTGTTTTGCTACAATTTTTCTAAAAAAGAAATGGATTATTTCTGACTGGAAAAATCAGGGAAAGTTTCAGTATATGTATGTTTTGGTTTTGGTTTGGTACAGAAAAACCTAGTGCAGCAAATTTAAGACATCTTATCTCCAAAGCAGAGTAGGGGTAAACCAAATTCATTTACTAGATTTACAGTTATTAAACTGTTCTTTCTCAGATGGTTTAACTGCTTCCTTTGATGAGCAAAGTACAAATTGTAGAGTAAAATATCTTAATCCTTTTACATAAACTCTTTAACATTTTTCCTTTATGTAATTTTTTTCACATTTTGTTGGTTCTGGAAGTGGGACTAATTTGAATAAATCACAATGGGAATTCTGTGACACTAATATTACGAGTCAGGGGCTCTTAGCACCTTTCAGTAGATAACAAAGTGTTGTTCCTGTGGTGGGAGCAAGTGGCATGTTTCTTACTTTACAAATGGGGACACTGTAGTCCAGGGGCACTGAGGCCCATGCACCCGGTTTTCCTTGGGGCATACCCTGGGATCTGACAGAGCCTCTGCCCAGGGTTGGAGGTGAGCACCGAGGCCTAGGGTGCTACCAGGTGTGTCTTGGCAGGTGGTCCTGCCCTGTTTGCAGAGCTGGGTGGTGCTGAGTGCCTGACCTCTCTGATCACATGTTGCAGATGGAAGAAGCTCATTTGATTGGCTGACCGGGAGCAGCACTGACCCGCTGGTCGACCACACCAGTCCCTCATCTGACTCTTTGCTGTTTGCCCACAAGAGGAGTGAAAGGTTACAGAGAGCACCCTTGAAGTCAGTGGGGCCTGATTTTGGGAAAAAAAGGCTGGGCCTTCCAGGGGACGAGGTGGATAACAAAGTGAAAGGTAAGCTGGGTTGCTGAGAGTGCTTAAAATAGCTTCCCCACTAATTACTGCAGAGCTCAGGTCTGGGGACATTTCTGACTGTATCCATGTTTCCTTGTAATTCGTAATCAAGCCCCTTAAAATTCAGTTAATGTTGCCTAGGCACTTACCATGCTGAAGACATTGTTTTCTGGGAGTTCCAGAAGAATCCTTCAGTAAGTTATACTTGATCCATTGTTGAGTGACTTTCTGGAGCATTAAGAGTGGGTGAGGCTTTATAAAGGGGTGATTGTAAGATGTAAGATTGTAAGATGAGGTGGAATTAGCAAGCACGGTCTAGGGCGAGAGGGCTTAATGCAGGTGGAGAATGGGGAGAGCGTCCTAAGAGACTGGGTGGAGGAAGAGCATTTGAGAGGAGCCTTGAGCTCCTCTGGGGGTATGGGAGGGGAGAGGATGAAAAGGACAGGGATGGAGAAGTGTCGGGGTGGGCAGGCTCAGATCAATTCCGCAGTCCAGGTGAAGGGATGCTTCGGGGCATGCTAGAGTAACGGCAAAGGGTGCTGCAAAGACAGGCTTGTGGGTGTGGGGGTGTGTGTCGAACTTCAGCTTTAGGAAGCAGCCTTGTAACGCACCAAGCAGAGGAAGATTCGGGGACTGAATGCCCTTCCCTGAAGTTTGTGTGGGGCAGAAGTGGAGTGATGGGGACTGGGAGGCAGGGGCCACAGGCACCAGGACCTGGTCTTGGCTAACTGATGACCAGAGCTAGACGGGTGCTGAGAGGCTGGAAGCAGCTCTTTGTGAGAAGTGTGGCTCTGGGAGGGAACAAGGGCCCAGAGGAAGGACATGTGCAGAGAGGAAAGGGCCCATGACAGAACCCTGGGGGAGCGCCAGCAGGGAAGCTCAGCTCTGTGGAAGTAAACTTAGAAGAACTTAGAAGCAGAGCTCACTGCCTTCTTATCTAATCGTAGGAACTGAAACACAGGCAACATAACTTGCTTTACTCCACCATTCTCTGTCATACTTTTCAGTCACAAACCTGTGGCCCACACACAGTTCTCTAAATGGAACCGGGAGAGGTCAGTGTGGCCCAACTTTTGGCACCTGCTGTGAGTTGGAGTGCTGGTGGCCGTCATTCAGGTGGAGCCGCCTGGGCACTGAGAATGGGGGTCAGCAGCAGGGAGCTTTCTCTGGGAGCTCATGGTTTCGTGGCCTAGTGGGAGTGCTGCTGTGGACCTCCATACGTGGGGCCCCTGGACTCCCTGCGTTGCAGGGCTGCGGGCATGGCCATCCTCCTTGGGGATCCTTTGTGAGAACGTGGGTCTTTTATCTGTGGATGCTCTCGGGATCTTCTCTTTTAAACCAGCGTTCTGACATTGCACACAAGTGTCCTTGGGCGTAGGTCTGTTTCAGTCTGTTTCTCTGGGCATATGGTGGGAGCTTCCAAGCCGCTGACTCTCACCTTCCAGTTCTGGAGCGTCATCACGGGTGATTTTGTTGAGTTCTTCACCTCAGTTTGCTGTTTTCTCTTTGGAGTCCTAGTGCTTAGATATCACACCTGCGTGAGTGTCCTTCTGAGGTGTCATATTTTTCCCTTTGCCTCTTTTCTGGGAAATCCCTTCAACCACCTGTGCTTTTAAGTTATGACATGTTTTCGTTTCCATGAGCTTTTTTTCATGCTCCGAACATTTCTTCAGTGCCTACTCTTGTCTTTCTGATAAATGATCATGTTTTGAAATTTTTTCCTGCATGATCTGCTTTTAACAGTTGCTCTTTCCTTGTTGCTTACTTTGGTTTCTCTCGTTCATATTCGAAGCCTTCCTTAGAACCTGTCGTGATTTGGAGGTTAAGGCTGGTATCTGCAAGGCACTAAACAGGCGTTTGTAATCATACGAGTTTAGGAGTGCCACGGTCACCTGTCCCTGGTCAGGTTGCCACAGTCCGGAGGGAGGCTGGTCTGCACCGGATGTTGAAGCCTCCAAGGCCAGAGGCAAAGCACTCACAGGCGACTTGGGCCGAGATTCAGAAGGTGGCTGCGTGTCCTCCCTGGGCCTCCTTCTGGAGGGGCCTTGCCCGTTGTCATGCCTGCTGAATCCACTGCTGAGCAGTTCCAGTTGCAGCTGTGGCCCCTGCACTCCTGCTCCCATCGCTGCCTCTGCGGCACCTCTAGGTTTTGTCTTTGAGGAAACCCGAGGTGAAAATGAACCAGCAGAGCCAAGTGTCTGGGCGGCGGGGAGTAACTGGGCCTGCTTTCCCTCTCCAGGTGCGGCTGGCCGGGTGGACCTACTGCGACTGCGCAGACGGTTTATGAGGGACCAGGAGAAGCTCAGTTTGATGTATGCCAGAAAAGGCGTTGCTGAGCAAAAACGAGAGAAGGTTTGTATTCTGTCAAGAATTTGATCAGAACGATGCAGTTTCTGTCACAGGATACAGACGAAGTGAACAAGCTTCCTGCCAGACACTGGCTCCAATGTCACCTGCAAACCAGGTGGCGGGGCTGCTCCGAGCCAGCCTCCTGGGGTTCCCCCACGGGGATGCAGCCCCCGCGGCGCCCTGGTGGGGGTCCAGGAATGCGCCCCGTTCTCTCCACGGGTGGAAGCGTGGCCGACCTGGGATCAGCAGGCTGATCCTGGGCCCATCTCAAGGCCCGCGCCCTGGCAGGACTTCACTGGCCCTCGCTTCAGGGACCAATGCGGCGGGAGGGCAGCTGGGGGCTGGGACCCACGGGGCCCCGATGACAGGTGGCCAGGCGGGCCTTTCTGCGGCGTGGAGATGCTGTAACCGCAGCGTCCATTCCATCTAGATATGGGTCATTAAGATGCATTTGTAAGAAGAGGGTAGGACGGATCCCTGACGGTGCTCAAGTTCAGCGCCAGCCGCTGCCACCACGGGAGCGGCTCCATCCACATCTGGGTGTGAAGCCCTCGATGTGGGGCGCTGTGCCGGCCCCCTCCCCAAGCCCTGCTGCCCAGCCATGTTTGTGGAGCCTGAGGCCTCCCGGACTGTGCCCTCGAGGCACTATTTTGCCCCCTCGGAGGGGACCCTTGGGCTCTGCAGCTGCCTGGGAGCAGAAGCAGCCGGAGGACAGGACCTTGAGGTGGAAGTGGGCACCGGCTGCCGGCTTCGTTCTCAGCGAGACTTTCCAGAGATGCAGCCCTCCGCCTGTTTTTAAATACTTCTAAATCAAATTTTCCAATTTTATAAATATTCTGATTACTTTATAGTCAGTGTTTAAAGCCTTTCCACTGCTTGTTGTGTAGTGATTTTATTTTGGATGCAGCGTCTGCCCTAGGTGGTAAAGCAGAGCGCCTAAACCTCTGCGAGCATCAGTTCCCACCGCTTCGCCCTTGTGGTTCAGGGGATTTTGGCAGCCTCATAGCTCATGCACGACTGGTTTCCTTCAATGAGAATGTTCATCTTCTACTTTGGTTTTGGTGCTTATAGGAAATCAAGAGTGAGTTAAAAATGAAGCAGGATGCCCAGGTCGTTCTGTACAGAAGCTACCGGCTGGGAGACCTTCCTGACATTCAAATCAAGCACAGCAGCCTCATCACCCCATTACAGGCCGTGGCCCAGGTCAGTCCTTGCCGCTGCTTTTTCTATTGACAGGTTAAATAAAATGTGTTTCCAGTTTAGGGGTTTGCCTATGTGAGGAAACATGGCTGAGGCTGTCCTGCAACATAGATTAGGTGTTGGTTTGTCCTCAACAGTGGGCTTAGTGTAAAGACCTTGCTCCGAGTCCTGACTCTGCCATTTCCTAGTTCCATGACTTCTTTACACATGCTGAGACTCTGAGATCATCAGTGCTGAAGACGTTATTTATCGTTATTTATCAGGATTACCACTGCATTTGTCTGAACAAAGGGAGCATAAATGAAGGAATTTGTACCTAGCACTCAGCAATCAGTGGATTGTAGACATGGAAACCCGTCCACCATGTGTTACATAAAAACAGGAGGTTACCAAACAGGTCTAAAAGTGTACACACCAGTAAAAGACACGTGCCAGTGACTTATCTCTTTATGGTATAATTGTGGGCGATACTTATTTTCTTTTTTCCTAAACCACATTTTCTGGGTGCTCTATTCTGTTCCATTGGTCTGTGTGTCTGTTTTTGTACCAGTACCATGCTTTTTTGGTTACTGCAGCCTTATAGTATTGTTTGAAGTTGGGTAGTGCAGTGCTTCTAGTTTTGTTCTTTTTGCTTAGGATTGCTTTGGCTATACGGGCTCTTTTTTGGTTCCATGAATTTTAGAATAGTTTCTCTAGTTCTGTAATAACTGATGGTAGTATGATAGAATTAGCATTGATTCCATAGATTGCCTTGAGCAGAATGGCCATTTTAACAATATTGATGCTTCTAATCCGTGACTATGGAATGTGTTTCCCTTTGTTTGTGTCATTTTGTGATTTCTTTCAGTGGGTGTTTTTAGTTCTCCTTGTAAAGATCTTTCACTTTCTTGGTTAAGTGTATTCCTAGGTATTTTATTCTTTATGTGGCTGTTGTAAATGGGATTGTGCTTTTTTTGATTTAGCCGTATTTTCTAAAATTTTACTACTCACTAGAACTTCTTATAACAAGATAAATATATCACTTAAAATATACAATAAGGAATAAATCAAATTTGTATGTTTTAGTCATACATAGCTTTTATCAAAGTAATTTTTTGCATTTGATAGATATATTTTTTTAATATTAAGTATAACCTTAAATCAGTAGAATTGCACAGTAAACTTTTCAAGTATTTAATTTTTGGCTATGGTAACTAAGTGTAAACCATTGCTTTTAATGTTCTTTTCAACAATATGCAAAAATCACGCTTGATTTAAGAACATTCATTTAATAATGTAATTTGTTCATAAAACATCAAAAATGGATTACCATTATGTTGTAAACATAATTAAAATAGGTTTTAGACATGAAAAAAGAACATGATCTCAAAAAGCAGCACAAGTCTCACCTCCTTCAGAGGCAAACATGTAGCAAAATTAACAAAAAGATATTAACAGAATTGACCTGTCAATTATAATATGATAGAAAATTTATTAACAGGAAAGATCCCTGGAAGATTACACAAAATAATTTTTAAACTTTATTTATCATGCTTACATGCCTCCATTTAGCAAAGATAGACACTATATTGCCAGGAACTGTTTTTGGTACTAATGTCACAGCATGAATAAATAAATAAAGGGAGTATCCTGGCCATGAAGTGTGCGAGGGTTAGGGCTATAAATGATTAGGTAGTGTGCTGTTTGAGGGAGCTGATGCTCAGAAGAAGCATCTGATGGTTTCAATAGTTTAAAGTGGTCAGGTGGTGGGACCTTGAAAATTAACACTGGCATTTTATTTAAGCTGATCAGTTATTTTAAGCTTTACCATGGTGCTGATAAGGAGGAAAATACCTAAACATTTAATCTTTCTCTGAGATTTTATGAGGTGCTGCACTAAGCACTGGCTGTGCATCATCTGGGCTAATCTTCCCCGCAGCACACTGTGATGTGTTCTGGTAGCCCCCATTTAAAGATTGGAGACCCAGACTCAACTCAGGAGAGAAGCTATGTCATTACGTATTGATTAAGCCAGCTTTTAAATTCATTTCTCTGGGCCAAAAGTCCATATTTCCATAACACATCAAACAGATATATTTGGTTAAATTTCAAATGCTCCCTTTGTCAATGCCTGTTAAATCTTTCCAAATAGAATTGAGAGGTATAATAGATGTGTTTGCAACAGTCTGTATTTTCCAAGCTCTGATAGTATTGGTAATTTATAGCATTTTTGCTTCAGATCCTAATTTGTCTTTGTTTTGAATTTTTTACAGAGAGACCCAGTAATTGCAAAACAGCTCTTTAGCAGCTTGTTTTCCGGAATTTTGAAAGAGATGGATAAATTTAAGACACTGTCTGAAAAAAACAACATCACTCAAAAGTTGCTCCAAGACTTCAATCGTTTTCTTAATACCACCTTCTCTTTCTTTCCACCTTTTGTCTCTTGTATTCAGGTAAAGTCTGCACACACTTCACCAAATATTGTTTGCTGTGGCTTCATATGGCCGTTCCGTCGTCACTGTGTTTCCCATGTTGAAACTTTTGATAACCTGGTGTTTAACAGAGTAGATGTACTGTTTGGGTTACCTCCTCCCAAATGGGTAGATGTAATTTATTTTTTCCCCCCAGAAAAACCGATATGTGACAGAATAACCAGAAATCAAACATGTTATGTTTTATTTTGTAGTAAGCCAGTCCCCTCAGTGTTTTGATGAAACCCTTCATTTATTGAGTTATTTTTCCTTATGTAGTCTTTCACCAAATTCTTTCCTGCCTCCTGACTGCTGTCAAAAGGTGTTGACTGAGTACCCGCCTGGCTTTGTTCTAGGTGGTTGAGCCACATCGATGAAGAGGCAAAAATTCCTTTCCTCCTGACCTTACATTCCCATTAATAGATGGGTAATAGGCAACCCACAGGGAAATGTTAAACGGGACGTTAGGTTGTAGTAAGTGTCATAGTACTTGAGTAATGGGGAAGTATTAAAGCAGTGTAAGATAGTAATGAAGCAGGTAAGCAAGTGCCTCTTGATGGGGTAGGGTGTGTGTGCCTAGATGCAGTGGTCAGAGAAGTCCTTTCCAGGGCAACACAGCATGAGCAGAAAATCTAATTTAATATTCAATTGCTACTTAAATATATTTGTCAGAAGATTATTTTTCATGTAAGAAATGTTTTCTGTGCCATTCAAATTATGGGTTATATAAAATTCCCTAGTAGAACATCTTTTTGATTCATTTTAGTATTTTTGTATCTAGTGACCTTTTCTGAAATAATTACTAATTTATATTCTTCAGTATTGTTTATCGGTAGTATCGGTTTACAAACAAATTGGATAATACTTTTCTGAAATGAAATACTTAGTTTTTCTGTTTTATTCTTTTTGATGGAACGTGAAACTCAGTATAAATTTCTTTTTATACATTAGCTCTGTTTTTTATTGGTTTCTAATTTATGTGTGTGTATATATGTTGTCTTCATATTTTGATAGTGCTTTTCTTGCTTTAAATTGATCCCTGGATTGGAAGTGTAAAATTAAAAGGTCATTTCCTCCTTTGAGCAAATTGAATATTGTGGGAAAATTTGTTAATAGCATTACACAGAGAAACTTCTGGTGATAGCACTACTTAAACATCGGTACCTTTTATGTTGAGTAAAGTATGTTACTCCTTGTGAAAACATGGTCCAAGTACCACAAGCTAAACAGCTGGTTTTATGTGTGGTTTCACAGGACATCAGCTGCCAGCACTCAGCCCTGCTGAGCCTCGACCCAGCAGCTGTTAGCGCTGGTTGCCTGTCTAGCCTACAGCAGCCCGTGGGCATCCGCCTGCTGGAGGAGGCTCTGCTCCGCCTGCTGCCTGCTGAGCTGCCTGCCAAGCGAGTCCGCGGGAAGGCCCGCCTCCCTCCTGATGTCCTCAGATGGGTGGAGCTTGCTAAGTAAGTGTGAGGTTGAGTACTCTTGGGAGCACACTGGATTTGACCAAAGCAATATGGAAAACACTTGGCTTCACTTGGCAGAAAATGAACTAATAAAGTTGATAGTAACAGTAATGTGAAATTTAAAAGAAAAAAAAGTCTTTCAGGCTGAGTACCATTCTCAAAGTCAGGAACAGTTGCCACATCAAGCAGTGTCTTGCTCAAGGAAAGAGAATGTTATTGAAACCTGCTGATTTATTTCAGTATACGATTTTTTGGACTCAGTGTTATTCACCAAGTTGAGTTTCCCATAAAGTGTAGCTGTGAATCATAGTTCCTAACATTTTATGTTATTTCCTGCTTCGCTACACTGAATAGAGGATGATTTAGTATTTTCAGCAGGACTTAAGATTTTAGAAAGAGTTTAAATCAGTTAATTTGGGATAAACAGATTCCATTTTCTAGTTACACCATTTTCCATTATGTCTCATTCTTCCCTTACCTGTGATCTCATCATATGAAAGTCTCATTCTGAGGAGGTTGTTAGGTTAAGATTGAAATTTAACTTGAACTTCATTTTGTAGTGCAGATATTTAGAGCTTTAGGTTCTAAGAGAAAAGATAGTAAAAGTAAGGGAGGGGATCCTTGTGCTTCCTGCTGTTTTGTAGTTAATTCATGTCTGTCTTGATTGAGCACTGAGTGTAGAAGGTGCTGTGCCAAGCACTAAAGAGATGTGAAATTGGGTTAAACATTGATCACAGACTCACAAAACTGGCAATCCAGTAGGAAATATATGTACTTTACACATAATAAATCATAATTGAAGTAGGAGATGATGAGCACTTAGACAAGATAAAATGCCAGGGCCATTCGGAGAGTGCCTCTGGGCTATGCTGATTTTACCTTGGAACCATTTTCTCCTATTGCTTCAGATGTGTAAGTGAACAGGAAGTGACACCTTGTATGTTTACTATTTCCAGGAGTGGTAAACATACATAATGTGTATTTACTGAGTAAGTGGAGCAAACAACTTTTAAGGGCCTAAACTTTAAACATTTTTTTCTAACTGTGTTAAGTACATTCTCATACTTGTGTGATATTTTTGCATTCGTTTCTGAGCATTGTGAACAAGTTTACTGTTTTTTGTTTTGTTTTGTTTTGTTTTTGAGACAAGAGTCTCGCTTTGTCGCCCTTGGAGTGCAGTGGCACGATCTTGGCTTACTGTAACCTCCGGCTCCTGGATTCAAGCGATTCTCCTGCCTCAGCCTCCCAAGTAGCTGGGGTTACAGGCACGTGCTACCACGCCTGGCTAATTTTTATATTTTTAGTAGAGAAGGGGTATCACTGTGTTAGCCAGGATGGTCTCGATCTCTTGACCTCATGATCCGCCCGCCCCAGCCTCCCAGAGTGCTAGGATTACTGCCGTGAGCCACCACACCTGGCCTTAGCCTTTTTTTTTATGTGTCATGACCATTGTTTTAACCATGTTACAGTGAACATAATCCAGGGACCTGGGAACCAGTATAGGGGTACGTAGGTGATGTCTTTCCTGAGACATGTATGTAGCTCTCCCTCTTCTTTGACTCTGAGGCCATGAGCTACTGCTCCACCACCTACCTACCCACCCACCTTTACTGCTGATTTATTACCCCTAACATTCTGTAATCAGGGCAATAAGAGAGCCACATCTACTAGATTTTATTGAATTCAGAATTCATAAGCTCTAGGAGAGAGCCCATAAGGCTCTTTTGATGTAAATCCAAGAGACTTAGTACCCAGAAGGAAACTGAACAGCAGGAGAACTAAGGAGGGAGCAGTCCTTGGCTGGCTGGTTCAGGAAGAAATAACATTTGGGTTGAGACTGCAAGATGGAAAGAAATTTCCTGGAGGAAGGGAACAAACCTAATAAACACTTTGAGAATATCATGGACTGGGAAACTTGATTGAAAGGGTGAAGCCAGAATTTTGTTAAAGTGAAGAAATGAATGAATACTCCAACAAATTGAGATGGTCCATAGAACATGGATTAAACATGGCATCAGTAGTCAGGATTATTTTTTCTTTGCTTCCGGGTTTTTGGGGGCTAGACAAGGATTCCAAATGGGTCACCTGCAGATATTTTCATGGATTAATACTGGAGAACCTTATGTAATGACACATCTTGTATACTGTGAACTTTTGATATTTTCAAATTCCACTTTTGTTTTGTTTTGTTTTGAGGCGGAGTCTTGCTCTGTTACCCAGACTGGAGTGCAGTGGGGCGTTCTCGGTTCACTGCAACCTCCACCCTCCTGGGTTCAAGCAGTTCTCTGCCTCAGCCTCCCAAGTAGCTGGGACTACAGGCACGCACCACCACGCCCAGCTAATTTTTTGTATTTTTAGTAGAGATGGGGTTTCACCATGTTGGCCAGGCTGGTCTGAACTTCTGATCTCAGGTGATCCACCCACCTCAGCCTCCCAAAGTGCTGGGATTACAGGCATGAGCCACCACGCCTGTCCCAGATTCCACTTTAAATGCACATCTGAATAAATTCTGCCTTATGTATGATTAAAGTTATAAAACCTAGGGGTAACTTAATAGTTTCTTAAATTTTATATTTTTAGCAAAATTAAAGTAACATTTTATGTCTCTTCTTTTGTTAATATAATGTGTGGCAACTTGATTTACTATCATTTCATTAGAATAAATACTTTTAAAATACTGGGGTGTTCATTGATTTGGCCTTTTTGATTTGTTTTGTAGACTGTATAGATCAATTGGAGAATACGACGTCCTCCGTGGGATTTTTAGCAGTGAGATAGGAACAAAGCAAATCACTCAGAATGCATTGTTAGCGGAAGCCAGAAGTGATTATTCTGAAGCTGCTAAGCAGTATGATGAGGTAAGATTGATCTCTGGCAAAATATGACATTTACTACAACACTTTTGTTTTCTGCTGAACTATAACTTCAAGCAAAACAAGGTACAGCAGATCCTTGTTGGTTACAATGTTGATGAGGAAGAAAATTGGTTTCCTTATAGGGTGTTCACTTAAGTGAGGGCCTACCATACTATGAAACTGTATATTGTTTTTCTGTCTGCTCTTACACAGTTTCTATTTGAATAGGTTGTTTTCTTTCAGTTAGTTAAAAAAAAAATTATAAAGAAGTTGTATTAGGCTGTTCATGCATTTCTATAGAGAAATACCTGACACTGGGTAATTTATAAAGAAAAGAGGTTTAATTGGTTCACAGTTCCACGGGCTATACAGGAAGTATGGTGCTGGCTTCTGCTTGGCTTCAGGGGAGGCCTTGGAGAGCTTTTACTCATTGGTAGAAGGCAAAGCAGGAGCAGGCACTTCATATGGTGAAAGGCAGTAGCAAGAGAGAGACAGTTGGGGAGGGGGTGCCATATACTTTTATTTATTTAGAGACAGAGTCTCATTCTGTCACCCAGGCTGGAGTGCAGTGGCATGATCATGGCTCCCAGGCTCCAGCAGTCCTCCCAGGCTCCAGTGATCCTCCCACCTCAGCCACCTGAGTAGCTGGGACTTCAGGCATGCACCAACATGCCTGGCTAATTTTTAAAATTTTTTTGTAGAGACGAGGTGTCACTATGTTGCCCAGGCTGGTTGGGAACTCCTGAGCTCAAGCCATCATGCCTGGGCCTCCCAAAGTGCTAGGATCACTCATCACCAAGGGAATGGCCCACTTCATTCGTGAGGGATCTGCCCCCATTGATCCAAACACCTCTCACCAGGCCCCACCTCTGACATTGAGGATTACATTTCAACATGAGGTTTAGGTGAGGACACATATTCAAACTACATCAGAGGTAAAGAAGAATCTGGGAAGATGACTATAAGTTCAGTTTTGTACATTTTGTCAGTGGCTATTCAAGTGTAGGTGTTGAAATTCAGGGTCTGTGACCTGTGAAACTCTTCAATGAGCAGTCCAGGTTTTAAAATCCTCTGCAATTTTCTACAAATGTCCTGTGTTCTAATTTTATTGTAAGAACTTGTTATGTGGTAAATAACCCCGAGTAGAAATATAAATCAAGTTATTGTGATTAAAAGTATTCAGTCTTAGTAATTGGTTAGTCTTAGTAATTGGTTTCATTGGTAAGTTTCTCAGAGAAATGTCTTCTTCCTAGTTAGGATTTGTGTGTGTGTGTGTGTGTGTGTGTGTGTGTGTGTGTGTGTGTGTGTGTGTGTGTTTCTCTCTCTCAAAACAGGGTCACCCAGGCTGCAGTGCAGTAGCATGATCTCAGCTTACTGCAGCCTCAACCTGCTGGGCCCAGGTGATCTTCCCACCTCAGCCTCCCAAGAAGCTGGGGCTGCAGGTGTTTGCCATCACGCCTAGCTAGTTTTTGTGTTTTTTTGTAGCGACAGTGTTAAGCCATGTTGCCTAGGCTGGTCTCAAACTTCTGGCCTCAAGTGACCCACCTGCCTTAGCCTCCCACAGTGCTGGGATCACAGGTGTGAGCCAGCGTGCCCAGCTGGGTTTTTCTATTCATTTAGTACTGTAAAATTCCTTTTGGTTTTTCTTCTATTCAGTGTTACTCTGAATAGCTTCTCTTTTCTCTCTCCTTGCCATAAATCTGAAAAGGATTGTTTTTAGTGTGATTGTTACATTCTTCCTTTTTACATGTTCTCGTTGGTATTCTTTCCAACTTTGTAAAATAATTTTATTAACTTTTCTCCGCCAGGCTCTCAATAAACAAGACTGGGTAGATGGTGAGCCCACAGATGCCGAGAAGGATTTTTGGGAACTTGCATCCCTTGACTGTTACAACCACCTTGCTGAGTGGAAATCACTTGAATACTGTTCTACAGCCAGTGTAGACAGTGAGAACCCCCCAGACCTAAATAAAATCTGGAGTGAACCATTTTATCAGGTGGGTAAAATTATTTTTAAGTGATTGAAATAAATATTTTAGATAGGTGTTTTCTAGTTAACAAAGTTGTTTAAAACGTTTCAAAAACAGATAGTAGTTGTGAAGCACCAGGGAGTTGCATGACCTGACTCCACCTACAAACCCCATAGTATTGTTAAATCTCTTATCACTTCTAGCTAATCATCTTTTCAAAATGAATGCAATGCATTTTAAAATAAATATTAACATTCCTAGTATGACTACATGGGAGAATATTTACTGTTGTCTCTTACATTACAAGAAGTCGCCCCAGATCACTGACTAAACACAGGCCTCCCAGCTCCTGGGACAAGAGGCTCTCCTGGTTTCTCCACACCATACCTATCCTGACTGTGCTTGTAAATTCCTCAGTTTGTATGTAACATCCAAATCATCTTCCAGCTAAAAGTAGTCCCCAATTTTTTGTAGAACGCGTTCCTATATGTTTTGTGGTTACAAAACAAGCTATTTTAGATGAATCTGTTTTAAAAATTAGAGATTACTGTTTCAGACATCAGACATCATCGCTTTGATTCTAAATCTTGATCTATGAAAGTATAGCAGAGAATATTACAGAAATAAAATAATTAGACATACTCAAGTTGGCTTTCTGTAGTTACAAGTATATTTTTATGTTCCTTAGGAAACGTATCTACCTTACATGATCCGCAGCAAGCTGAAGCTGCTGCTCCAGGGAGAGGCTGACCAGTCCCTGCTGACATTTATTGACAAAGCTATGCATGGGGAGCTCCAGAAGGCGATTTTAGAGCTTCATTACAGTCAAGAGCTGAGTCTGCTTTACCTCCTGCAAGATGACGTTGACAGAGCCAAATACTACATTCAAAATGGCATTCAGAGTTTTATGCAGGTAATACTATATATTATATATATGTGTCTGTGTGTGTGTGTATATATATATATATTATAATGTGGAGCTATCTGAAATATACTATTTTTAGGATATTTTTAAAACTCAGTAAACTCATGAAAAAGATCAACAAAAATTTTCAAGTACTATTTTCATACCACCTATTTCCTTCTTTCTGTTCTTTCAATAATGCTGTTCATTCTGTCATTTATCTTAATGCCTTTTTTAATCTTTTTTTCCTGTTTTAGAAAGGTTTCGTTTTTCTTCCCTTTTGTTACCTTTCTCATACTCTTAAAGAACACTTGAGAGTAGGCTTTTTTTTTTTTGAGACTGAGTTTCTCTTTTGTCACCTAGATAGTGGCAATGGCACAATCTGATTCAAGTGAGTCTCCTGCCTCAGCCTTCTGGGTAGCTGGGATTACGGGCGCTCGGCTAATTTTTGTATTTTTAGTAGAGACGAGGTTTCACCATGTTGGCCAGGCTGGTCTTGAACTCCTGATGTCAGGTGATTCACCTGCCTCAGTCTCCCAAAGTGCTGGGATTACAGATGTGAGCCATCGCTCCTGGCCAAGAGTAGACTTTTCTATTTGGGGTAGCGGAATGGAAGTTTGTTTACTTTGTGGAGAAGAGTGGGTGTTGATCTTCCCTGATTGTTTTCTGCCACTCTTTCTTTCCTTTTTGCTTTTCTCCAAATCTTTTCCTGACAGTTGTTTGTTTGTAAGTGAATGTCTTGTATAGAGTCTATTAATAACATTTAACATAGGTTAGTGACATTTAGCATAGAAGCACATTCATTCATTGTTTTCATTTTTATTTAATGTGTTGAAGTTGATTAGCACTCTTGAGGAAGTTTATCAAAAGAAGAATTGGCTTCTCTAGTCAGCAGTTTTACATTATAGGATGTTGGGATTATTAAAACTTGGTGGCAAGTTGAGGCAGTGATAGCCTGGTGATGTCAGTTTTATTGATATCATTGAACCAAAATGTGATTGAAACCTTAAATTATTTTTTTTTAATTTAAACTGTTAACTGTGTCTGTGACCTAATTATTAACCATTCTGAGGCATATTTATAGAATAATTGCTACATTTCATAATTTAGAGTACTGTTAAAAACTTAAAGTCACAGCTTGGTTTATAACACGTCATTTGTAAATGCCTTTTTTTTTTAAAGAATTATTCTAGTATTGATGTCCTCTTACACCGAAGTAGACTCACCAAATTGCAGTCTGTACAGGCTTTAACAGAAATTCAGGAGTTCATCGGCTTTATAAGCAAACAAGGTAATTTTTTTCATCTGTCATTTTTTTCATTTCTAATTGTGGAAGAGTTTTAGCATCTAAATTATTTTCTGCTTAGCGAAAGTGCATGTTTCTTAATGTATGGGTTGGAAACTCTGTCGAATTTCCTTTACAAATATATATTTTCAGATCATTGAAATAAATGTTTAAAATGGTCAGGCAGTGTTCTGACCAGGGCTGCAAAGTGAAAGAAAACATGCTGCCTACCTTAATGAAGCTTTTGGAGTAGTGGGGTGACTCCAGAGGACACCTGCCCACAAGGGTAGTGGGGCCCACCCTGGCCTGAGAGGGTGCAGGACTCTTGGAGGAGGGTCCTGAGCAGTGGGGAAGAGGCAGGGGCTTGCAGACAGAAAGCTGTGGTGCCCATGAGGTGCACACTGAGGGTACTGGGTGTCCTGGCTTGAAGGGAGGGCGGGAAGGCTGCGGGCAGCAGGGCCCACATCAAGAAGGCCTTTGTATTGCTGATGAGTGGGTTTTATCCCAGTGCCTGTGGGAGGTCACCCAAGAATCTAAGGGGAAGAATACATCTTTGCAAAGGTAAAATGTTTTATTTGTTAATCTGAATTTCATTTTTGTCTTAAATAATTAAAAATAATTACAAAAGATGCTTTTCAGAATACTGATAAAAACTGATATTTATATCTACCTAGTTATTTTCTATTTTAATTTTGGAAAATTATTTTTCAAGTACATGTTAATGATGTATCATTTATTAAGTGCATTCTACTTTCAGGAGCTATGTTAATCTCTTTATCAGTATTACCTAGTCTTTTTTTTTGAGACGGAGTCTCCCTCTGTCACCCAGCCTGGAGCGCAGTGGCACAATCTCGGCTCACTGCAGGCTCTGCCTCCCAGGTTCATGCCATTCTCCTGCCTCAGCCTCCCGAGTAACTAGGACTACAGGCGCCCGCCACCACGCCTAGCTAATATTTTGTATTTTTAGTTGAGATGGGGTTTCACCATGTTAGCCAGGATGATCTGGATCTCCTGACCTCGTGATCCACCTGCCTCGGCCTCCCAAAGTGCTGGGATACAGGCGTGAGCCACTGCACCCAGCCAGTGTTTCCTAGTCTTTATAACAACTTCACGAGATGGATTTTTTTTCTCCTCATTTTTTAGAGGCTTATAGAGATTGAATGACTTGCCTGAGCTTATAAGTAAAAGATTTAAATTTTGAACCCAGAACTGTCTTATCTAAGCTTGTGTTCCTGACTGCTGTTTTCCTCCAACAGAAAGAAAACACATTAGCAATGTGAATTTTCAGTTTCATAAAGATTATTATGAATCTCTTTTCTGAGACCCTTGAGGCCAGAATGTTTTGGACACTAGAAATATTATCTTTGTACATGCCAGGGGCTAGGACAGTATTCTATAACTCTCCAGCTTAAGTTATGAATATTCACATTGATGCCATAAACAAAGATTTTTTTTTGCCAAGAAAATTTACTGCAACCCTATGAAAATCTTTTTAGTTATCAATGCTTTTTAGATTTTGATATTACAGATGGACTGTAGACCTGTAATAAATGTAAAAGGAATTTGTACATGTTTATTTCTCCATCCTTAAGCAATTAAGTTTAAATGTTAGAATACATTAAATTTATTATGGTAACTTTGTGTCCTTTTGTGAAAGAAAGGACTTTTTTGTAATTTGGGCAGAAGTCTGAGTTTTCTATTTACTGATAATGACCTTACTTTGTCATTTGGTCTTATAATTGAGCTGTGGGTATAGTCACCCTCTAATACTATTTTTAGGCAATTTATCATCTCAAGTTCCCCTTAAGAGACTTCTGAACACCTGGACAAACAGATATCCAGATGCTAAAATGGACCCAATGAACATCTGGGATGACGTCATCACAAATCGGTAAGACGTGGTCTCTTTGAGTCAAATGTGGATTGTTTTTTGAAATTGTTGGAATGATTTTTCTTCCAAACCATGGTTTAGAGAAATGTGGGATTTGAGCCTAGTGCAGCTGTTTTCCGTCCTTCCTGTTTCCCATGTAAGTAGTTTCCGATAGAGCTCTCTGTGTCTGCCGTGTCCTCTTTCCCGTTTGCCCTGTGGGGATGCTGCTGTCAGGAGGTACTGGTGGCTGATCCTGAACCTGCACCTCCAGGAAGGGAGACAGGGTCAGTGTGCATTTGCTCCTCTCTTAATGGAATGTTAAGTAGTTAGATGACAACAAAGACGATGACTACATAATGATTTTTATTATCCAATTTTATAACTAGGATTTTGTACATTCTTGCCTCCTATCTCTCAACTCCATTACACAGTCGTGTCACTTTCCCAGGTCTCAGGTCATTTTCATGTCCTCATCTTCTGCCATCCTGTAACTACCCTGTGGAATCCATAGGGCAGGTGCTAACCATGTAATAAAATCAGAGAGGTTGTGGTTTATTGCATGCAAATGTGCATAGGAAATAGGACTCAAGGACTCAGACTCCAAGTGTCATGTTCTCCCATTATTTCCTCCACTACTACAATTTTTTTGTTGTTGTTTTTTTAACTTTTTATTTTGAGATGAGTTCTTCTGGAAAAGTTGCAAGAAAAGTAGTCCTCTCCTGGGTGCCTTTAACCCAGATTCACTGATTTTTTAAATAACATTTTAAACATTTTTCCATGTTAGCATTTGTATTTTTTTCTTTTCTACCAGACCCTACATATTATTTATTTTCTGAACCAGTTGTGAGCCTGAGCTGGATACATCCCTTTGCCTTGTTATAGATCAGTGTTTATTTCTTAAGAAAAAGAGTATCTTTTTATTTAACTACAGTTCGGTGATAAACCTCAAGAGCTTTCATTTTTCCTCTAAAGCCCAATTTCAGTTTTGTCAATTGTCCCAGTAATGTCCTTTGTGGCATTTTCTCTACCTCTATGACAGGATCAGTACAGAATGATGGACTGCATTTATTTGATGTGTCTGTTTAGTCTCCAAAAGGCTTTGTGTATCCTAATACTGACACTTTTGAGTAATGTTCCTCTGTTTGGGTTTGTCTTATGTTTCCTTATGGTGGGACTCAGGTGATCTGCCTCTGGCCAGGTTAGCAAATCATGCGTGGGGCAGAGTGTCCATCTGCCTTTTACTGGTGATTTTTATTGTTTCTGTTTTTTTTTTTTTTTTTTTTTGGTTTTTTTTTTCATACAGAGTCTTTTTGGCCAGGCTGGAGTGTGGTGGTGCAATCTGGGCTCACTGCAACCTCCGTCTCCCGGGTTCAAGCGATTCTCCTGCCTCAACCCCCCAAGTAGCTGGGATTACAGGCACGCACTACCATACATGGCTAATATTGTATTTTTCAAAATGTTTTGCCAAGCTTGTCTTGAATTCCTGACCTCAAGTGATCCTCAAGTGAGCGTTGGCCTCCCAAAGTACTGGGATTACAGGCTTTACCTACCATGCCCAGCCTGGTGATAATAATTTAGATTGTTTGCTCTCTCCACTGTATGATGCCATTTATTTATTTATTTTTCCTTTCCAACTAACAAATAAATGTGGGAGCTGCTTTGAGACATACAGATGTCCTGCTTCTCCTAAGACTTACCCCTCCATATTTCGCATTTGTGGATGACTCCTGGCCCAAACCAGTGTTGGCAATAATGGTTGCAAAATAGTAACTTCTAACTCTACCATTCATTTATATTACTCTACATCTTATTGTAGGCAGGCACCCTCCCTTCTGTTTACGTACTTATTTACTTTTTAAAGATTATCAATAAAGACTCAGGGATTCCAATTTTATTTAGTGGGATATAACCTACTACTGTCCTTATTTATTTTGTGTTCAATTATCTCAGATTTGGCCAGCAGGCTCCCCTTTAAACTGGCAAATCAGGCTCATCTTACCTGTTTTCCCCTGTTTTCTTTTAGAAATGTTACGGATTTTGGTCTCTGATGCATTGGAAGAAAATTTTTGTAAATGGTGTGAGGTAGGGGTAGCTGTTTACTTTTTCCATATAGATATCTATCTAGCCCCATTTGTTCAAAAATCTTTCATAATTGAGTCGCCTTGGCAATTTTTTGGAAACTCAGTTGACCACGTATGTGTGGGTCTATTTCTGGATGCTCTGTTGTAGCCCTTGCTTTGTGGGTTTTTTTTTTTTTTTTCACAATAGCAAACTGTCTTCATTTTTATCACTTTATAGTACATTTTGAAGTCAGATAGGATGAGTTCTCAAACTTTTCTTTTTTTTGAGACAGGGTCTTACTCTGTCACTCGATCATGACTCATTGCAGTCTCAACCTCCCAGGCTCAAGCAGTACTCCCACTTCAGCCTCTCAAGTAGCTGGGACCACAAGTGTACGCCACCATGCCTGGCTAATTTTTTTGTCTTTTTTTGTGGAGACAGGGTTTCACTATGTGCCCAGGATGGTATGGAACTCCAGGGCTCAAGCAATCTGCCCATCTCAGCCTCCCAACATGCTGAGATTACAGGCAGGAACCATGGCACCTGGCTCAACTTTGCTTTTCTTTATGAAAACTACTTTATTTTAGTTGATTTGCATTTATATTTACATTTTAGAATCTGCTTGTCAATTTCTATAAAGAAAAACAGCTGAGATTTTTACTGGGACTGTATTGACTATAGTTCAGTTTAGGGGAGTTGCTATCTTAACAATATAAAGTTATCCAGTTCATTAATATGACATATCTATGTTAATTTAGATATCTTTAATTTCAGTGATTTGTATTTTTTCAGTATGGAGATCTTGGATGTCTTTTGTGATTTATTCCTAAGTATTTTATGTTTTTTTGGCACTGTTATAAATGGATTTATTTTCAAAATTGTATCATATTTTCCAATTATTTGCTGCTAATGTAAATTGCTTTTTATATATTAACTTTGTATCTTTGCTAACTTGGTAGTTTTAGTTCTTGTTTTGCAGATTCTCTGGGATTTTCTATCATATCATCTGCATATAGGGTCACCTTTCTTTCTGAACTTTATGCCATTTATTTCATTTTCCTGCTTTGTTAAAACCATGAGGACCTCAAGTACAATCTTGAATATAAGTGGTAAAATGAGCATCTTAGTCTTATTCTTGATGTTAGAGAAGACAAGTCACTCATTCAGCTTTAAAAAATGGTAATGGTTTTGTAAATGCCTTTTATCAGACTGAGGAAGTTCCCTTCTATTCCTGGTTTTCTGAGAGTTTTATTATGAACGCGTGTTGAATTTTATCAAACAATTTTTCTGCATCAGCTTAATCATATTGTTTTTCTCCTTTATTGTGTTTATGAAGTATTACTTTGCTGCTTTTTAAATATGAAGTCAGTCTTGCATTCTTGGAGTAAACCCAATATGGTCATGATGATCCCTTAAGGATTTTAGCATCTATATCGAAGTGGGATATTGGTCTGTAATTTTCTTTTTTGTAATATCTTCATCAGGTTTTGGTATTAGGGTTATCATGGACTCATAAGATGAGTAAGGCATGTTTCCTTCTCTATTTTAAAAAGAAGTTTATGGCCAGGCGTGGTGGCTCACGCCTGTAATTCCAGCACTTTGGGAGGCTGAGGTGGGCGGATCACCTGAGGTCAGGAGTTCAAGACCAGCCTGACAAATATGGACAAAACTCGTCTCTACCAAAAATATAAAATTAGCCGAGCATGGTGGCGCATGCCTGTAATCCTAGCTACTCAGAGGCTGAGGCAGGAGAATCTCTTGAACCCGGAAGGCAGAGGTTGTGGTGAGGCAAGATTGTACCATTATACTCCAGCCTGGGCAACAAGAGCAAAACTCCATCTCTAAAGGGGGAGAAAAATTATATAAGATCCTCATTATTTCATACTTGAATATTTGATAGGATTCACAGTGAAACCTATCCTATTTGGGCATGGGTTTTCCCTTAGGGAAGATTTTTGATAATGTATATAATTTCCTTAGTCGATACTGATAGAGAATTTATTTATTTATTTATTTATTTATTTATTTTATTTATTTATATTTTTTGAGACAGAGTCTCACTCTGTCGCCCAGGCTGGAGTGCAGTGGCGCGATCTTGGCTCACTGCAAGCTCCACCTCCCAGGTTCATGCCATTCTCCTGCATCAGCCTCCCGAGTAGCTAGAACTACAGGCACCTGCCACCATGCCCGGCTAATTTTTTTATTTTTTATTTTTTTTGTTTAGTAGAGACGGGGTTTCACTGTGTTAGCCAGGATGGTCTCGATATCCTGACCTTGTGATCCGCCCACCTTGGCCTCCCAAAGTGCTGGGATTACAGGCATGAGCCACTGCGCCCTGTCCGAGAATTTAAACTTTCTGTTTCTGGCTGGGAATGGTGACTCGCGCCTGTAATCCCAGCATTTTGGGAGGCCTAGGTGGGCGGATCATTTGAGGTCAGGAGTTGGAGACCAGCCTGGCCAATATGGTGAAGCCCTGCCTCTACTAAAACTACAAAAATTAGCTGGACGTGGTGGTGGGCACCTGTAGTCCCAGCTACTCGGGAGGCTGAGGCAGGATAATCGCTTGAACCCAGGAGGTGGAGGTTGCAGTGAGCAGAGATCATGCCACTGCATTCCAGCCTGGGAAACAGAGCAAGATTCTGTCTCAAAAAATATATATGTATATATTTCTTTTTGTGTCATTTTTGTTAAATTGTACTTTTCAATCACTTTGTCCATTTTCTTTTTAAATTTCTGCCTTCCTTCCTTGTTTTTTAAAGTAAATTTGTCCATTTCATCAACGTCATCAAATTGTTGGTATAACAGTCCACATTATTCTCATCCTTTTTATTGTTTGTAGTGTCTGTGGAGGGAACCCCTTTTTCATTCCACATATTGGTTATTTGTGTTCTCTTTTTTAACACTTGATTCATCTGGGTAAAAGTTTGTCAGTTTTGTTCCTCTTTTTCAAAGGACCAGTTTTTGACTTTGTTGATTTTCTTTATTATCTGTTTTCTATTTAATTGATTTCTAGTATCATCTTTACTATTTTTTTCTTTTCCTCTTACTTTGTATTTGCTTTTCTTTTTCTTGTTTCGGCAGAAACTGTTGATTTTATACCTTTTCTTCCTTGTAATATAAGCATTTAAAGTTACATGTGTCCCTCTAAAGTACTGCTTGCTGCATTCTGCAAATTTTGGTATGTCATTCAGTTCAACGTATTTTCTAATTCTCATGTAACTTGAGCCATTAAATATTTAAAAGTGTTTTAATTTCCAAATACCTGGGTTTTCTATCTTAGTGATTTCTAAATTCCACTGTAGTCAGAAAACACCCTCTGTATGGTTTCGTTCCTTTTAAATTTTATTGAGACTTCTTTTATGTGCCAACATATAGTCTATGTAAATACCCAATACGCATGTAAATTTGAAAATTTTGTATATTCTGCAGTTCCTGGGTATCAGGTTTTATAAATTTCAGTGAGATCAAGGTAGTCAGGGATACTTTTCAGATCTGCTGTGTCTTTACTGTTTGTTTGTGTAGTTCCATCACTGCTAAGATAAGGATGTCAAAATCTCCTGTGATTGTAGAATTGTCTATTTCTCCCTTTAATTCTGTGTAGTTTTACGTACTGTATTTTGATTCTGTTATTAGGCACATACACATGAATAACTGCTGTCTTCCTGATGAAATTATTTATTTGTTTTTATTATACTTTAAGTTCTGGGGTACATGTGCAGAACGTGCAAGTTTGTTACATAAGTATACACATGCCATGGTGGAAATACTTTTTTTTGAGATGGAATTTTGCTCTTGTTGCCCAGGCTGGAGAGCAGTGGCATGATCTTGGCTCACTGCAACCTGCACCCCCTCAGATTCAAGCCATTCTCCTCCCTCAGCCTCCCAAGTAGCTGGGATTTACAGGCATGTGCCACCACACCCAGCTGATTTTGTATTTTTAGTAAAGATGGGGTTTTGCCATGTTGGTCAGGCTGGTTTCGAACTCCTAACCTCAGGTGATCTGTCCACCTCGGCCTTCCAAAGTGCTGGGATTACAAGCATGAGCCACCATGCCCTGTCAAAATACTCCTTTTATCTTTATGAAGTAATGATATATTGATGTGTGTGTGGATGGATTTCATGTATGTTTATGAAGTAACATATAATGAAAACACCGCTAGATAATATTGTACTTCAAACAGTCATACATATTCTAAAGAACATATGTGGTTTTTGTCACGTATTCTTTAGAACGTAAGTATATGTCTTTTATTATACTTACCACTCTGTACTCATCATTTATTCCTAAGACCCAAGTTTTTCTCTTGTGTCATTTTCCTTTAGACTGAAAATCTTCCTTTAGCAGTTCTTGTAATGCAGGTCTACTTGTGATGAACTCTTGTTAGTTTTTTCCTTCTCTGAAGATATCTTTATTTCTGTGTCATTCTTGAAGGTCACTTTCTCAGAATGTAGAATCTGGGTAGATTCTCCCTGCCCCTTGTAGTATCTTTTGGCCGCTATGTCTCTGAAGATGATGTCCTCGCTATTCCTGTTATTGTGGCTCATATGTGATGTGTCATGTTTTTCTGGCTGCTTTCAGAATTTTTTTCTTTATCATTGGTTATCAGCAGTTTGATGATGATGTGTCTAGGCCTGGTTCTGTTTGAATTTGTCCCATCTAAAGTTCACTGACTTTCTTGAATCTGCACATTTTTGTCACCAAATTTGGGGAGTTTTTGGTCATTGTGTTTCTTCAAATACTTTTTGTCCCAATTTCTCTTGGTCTCGTGGGAATCCAGTTAGACATACGTCATGCCTTTTGACATTGTTCCATAAGTTCCTGACTCTGTTCATTTTTATTCATTCTTTTTGTTGTTTATTCATAAGATTAGATAATTTCTATTGATTTGTCTTCAATCTTACCCTTGCTTTATTTTGCTTACTCGTTCTTCTAGGAAGTCCGTCTAGTGACTATTTTATCTTAGGTATTATATTTTGCAGTTGTAAAATTTCCATTTGGTTTATTAAAAAATATTTCCTCTTTTTCTGCTGAGATACTCACCCTTTCATTTATTGCATGTGTTTTTTTCTTGACCTCCTGGAGCATAGTTAAAATAGCTGCTTTAAGGTCCTTATATTATCATTCCAACATATGGGTCAGCATAGAGTTAGCGTCCATTTTCTGTTGAGATGGATACATTCTCCCGATTCTTTTTATCAGTTAATTTTTGAATGTAATTTATGAATATAGTAGTCCCTTCTTATCTGTAGGAGATACGTTCATAGATCCCCAGTGGAATCCTGAAACCATGGGTAATACCAAACCTTATGTATACTGTTTTTTTCCTATACATACACACATATGATAAAGTTTAATTTATAAATTAGGCACAGTAAGTAACAATAATAACAATAATAAAATAGAATAATTCAAACAGTATACTATAATAAAAGTTATGTGAATGTGGTCTGTCTCTCTCAAAATATCTTATTGCACTATATCTCCAGTAACTGAAGCCAGGGAAAGCAAAACTGCAAGTAAGATAAGGAGAACTACTGGATTCTCTTGCGTAGATGCTGACTTATAATTCTCTAGCTGGCGATCTGTTTAGATAGTAGGCTCTGTCTTGCCTTTTGTTGATTGAAACCTCAGTTCCTTTCCAAACCTATGCTGTTTTGAGTCTGTCTGTACATGCATACTTCAGGGCAGCCTGAGTCTGGTGGGTTCATGTGCAGAACTAGAGGATTTTTCTCTGGTTCTCTCCCCTCCAGGATTCTCCCTGTAGCACCTGTCTGCCTGGGCTCCTTTTCTTGTTCCCCTGGGTAGAATGCAGCAGGCTTGCCTTAAGGATCTCAATCACATTGCCACCACACTCCACAGCGTCAAAAGGGAATAAAACAGAGAGGAAACAGGAAGCCCATCCCAATAGCAGATCCTCCCAGTTTTGATTCCCTGCACATACAGTCTGCCATCTTTTATTCACTCAGAGTTCTTGGGGAGTTGTATTTTATCCAGTTTCTAGTTGTTGTCAGCAGAGGATAGGCCCCAAGGGGTTCCCAGTGCCATACCAGAGCCAGACTCTGTTGTTTTTAGAAAAGATGGTTCTCGGCCGGTCGCGGTGGCTCAAGCCTGTAATCCCAGCACTTTGGGAGGCTGAGACGGGCGGATCACGAGGTCAGGAGATCCAGACCATCCTGGCTAACACGGTGAAACCCCGTCTCTACTAAAAAATACAAAAAACTAGCCGGGCGAGGTTGCGGGTTGCGGGCGCCTGTAGTCCCAGCTACTCGGGAGGCTGAGGCAGGAGAATGGTGTAAACCCAGGAGGCGGAGCTTGCAGTGAGCTGAGATCCGGCCACTGCACTCCAGCCTAGGCGGCAGAAAAGAAAAGAAAAGATGGTTCTCTTCTTGGTTTGTTCTCTCTGATTTGATGTGAGAACATGTCATGCAGTGTAACTGTTCTCTGTGTTTGTTTAATTTGTTCCCTCTGTCTGGGACTCTCTTGTCAACTCTACTCCTAAAATTGCATGCACTTTCACAGCCTAAGGGAGTCTGTCTCATTCTGTGGATGTTCCCACCTCCCTTTCCTGAAATACCAAGCACTTTATTCACACTGGTAGGAGACATTTATGGATTTAGTAATTCATTATTTATTGAAATGTTAATCTAGTACCTACTTGTATTTATTGTTATGATTAAAAACAGTGAAAGCTTAAAATCAGTGGCAGCTTTGGGGAATGAGCCAGCACTGTGGTTGGTGCGGGGATGAGGAGCACAGAGCAGTGTGGTAAGAATAGGAAATGGCCAGCGAGGCTTGTATCTTGGGAGTAACAAAAAAAGAGGGAAAAGGAAAAAGAGATGTGAAACATGATGGTTTATCTGCCTACAGTGTTTCTTTCTCCCCTCCCCTCCCCTCTCCTCTTCTTTCCTCTCCTTTTTTCCTTTCCTTTTCTTCTTTCCTTTCTTTCCATGCACAGGGTCTTGCTCTGCCACCCAGGCTGGAGTGCAGTGGTGCAGTCATAGCTCACTGCAGCCTCAAACTCCTGAGCTCAGATGATCCTCCTGTGTAGCTGGAAATACAGGCTCATGCCACCATGCCCAGCTAATTTTTACATTTTTTTGTAGAGATGAGGTATCACTATGTTGCCCAGGGTGTTCTCGAACTCCCTGGCCATAGTGTTTCTAAGAAATTGGAAATCAGTTCCTGGAAGAATAACAGAAATTTACTTGATTGTTGATCAGGGATGAGCTTTATATATTAGGGCCCTTTGTCAGTGTTACTAATATTAATGGAAATAAAATTACTTGGACAGAGTCATACATGTAAATTATGATTCAAATAAAAATAATTTTGAAGTTGGGTATGGAGGCACGCACCTATTGTTTCAGCTTCTTGGGAGGCTGAGGCAGGAGGATTGCTTGAGCCCAGGAATTCAAGGCTGTAGTGTGCTATGATTACATCTGTGAATAACTACTGCACTACAGCCTGGGCAACATAGTGAGTCCTGTTTCTAAAATAATAATTTAGTAGCAACCTAGACTTACCTTTTAAATTTTCGTGGTTGGGCATGGTGGCTCATACCTGTAATCCCAGCCTTTAGGAGGATTCCTTGAACCCAGGAGTTGAGACCAGCCTGGCAGCATAGCAAGCCCCTGTTTCTACAAAAAAAATGTAAAACTTAGCTTGATGCGGTAGCATGCACCTATAACCAACCCCAGCTATTTGGGAGGCTGAGGGAAGAGGACTGTGTGAGTTTAGGAGGTCGAGGCTGCAGTGATCTGTGGTTGCACCACTACGCTCCAACATGGGCAACAGAGCAAGACCCTGTCTCAAAAAAATAAATAAAAAGAAAAAATTTTCAGTGATTATAAACTGTTTACTGTTACATATTTATCACCTTAAGTTGGGACATATAAGTAGGAAAATGGCTCAACACAGGGTATGATACCCATTCTTCAAAAGATAAAATATAGGTCAGACATGATAGCTCACTCCTGTAATCCCAGCACTTTGGGAGGCCAAGGTAGGCAAATTGCTTGAACTCAGGAGTTCAGAACCAGCCTGGGCAACACGATGAAACCACGATTCCACAAAAAAAAAAAAGAATTAGCTGGGTATGGTGGCCTGCGCCAATAGCCCCAGCTACTCAGAAGGCTGAGGTAGGAGGTTGGCTTGAGCCCGGGAGGTGGAGCTTGCAGTGAGTTGAGCACTGCACACCAGCCTGGGTGACAGAGCCATACTCTGTCTTCAAAAAAAAAGAAAAGAAAATGGTGAGGTTGAACATTTTATTCTGTGTAACTGGAAGCATTGAGTGATGTATGAAAAGTACTGTTAAAATATCACTGGTAGCCGGGCATGGTGGCTCACTCCTGTAATCCCAGCACTTTGAGAGGCTGAGGCGGGCAGATCATGAGGTCAGGAGTTCAAGACCAGCCTGGCCAAGATGGTGAAACCCCATCTCTACCAAAAATACAAAAATTAGCTGGGCATGGTGGCACGCACCTGTAATCCCAGCTACTCAGGAAGCTGAGGCAGGAGAATCACTTGAACCCAGGAGGCAGAGGTAGCAGTGAGCTGAGATCGTGCCACTGCGCTCCAGCCTGGGTGACAGAGGGAGACTCTGTCTTAAAAAAAAAAAAAAAAAAAAAATTATATATATCTCATTGGTGATCTTTAAGGAGTTGTTTTATGCAAATGGAGAGTAAGTCAATACCTAGAGTGTATATTTTTGGTTTTAAATGTGAACAAAGGCTGGGTGTAGTGGCTCACACCTGTGTCCCAGCACTTTGGGAGGCCAGAGCAGGTGGATCACCTGAGGGTCAGGAGTTCGAGAGCAGCCTGGCCAACATGGTGAAACCCCCTCTCTACTAAAAATACAAAAATTATCCGGGGGTGGTGGTGCACGCCTGTAGTCCCAGCTGCTCAGTAGGCTGAGGCAGGAAAATTGCTTGAACCCGGGAGGTGGAGGTTGCAGTAAGTCGAGATCATGCCACTGCACTCCAGCCTGGGTGACAGAATGAGACTCCATCTCGGAAAAAAAAAAAGGGTAGACCGAGCACGGTGGCTCACGCCTGTAATCCCAGCACTTTGGGAGGCTGAGGCGGCCGGATCACGAGATCAGGAGAACGAGGCCATCCTGGCTAACATGGTGAAACCCTGTCTCTACTAAAAATACAAAAAATTAGACAGATGTGGGGGCGGGCACCTGTAGTCCCAGCTACTCAGGAGGCTGAGGCAGGAGAATGATGTGAACCTGGGAGGCGGAGCATGCAGTGAGCCTAGATCGCGCCACTGCACTCCAGCCTGGGCGACAGAGTGAAACTCATCTCAAAAAAAAAAAAAAAAAGAACAAACATTTACTAAGGTGTAGAATTTCTGCCTGTAATTGCTACCCAGAAGCTTCCTATTCCTGAGTCTGACATTGTCTCATTTTTCTTTGTGTAGATGTTTCTTTCTCAGCAAAATAGAGGAGAAGCTTACCCCTCTTCCAGAAGATAATAGTATGAATGTGGATGAAGATGGAGACCCCAGTGACAGGATGGACGTGCAAGAGCAGGAAGAAGATATCAGCTCCCTGATCAGGAGCTGCAAGTTTTCCATGAAAATGAAGATGGTAGACAGTGCCCGGAAGCAGGTGAGTACTCATGTCTGTCTTTCCTGCTCTGTCACAGGATTTTGCTAAATTAGCTTTTCTCTAATTTTAGCTTTTCTTTATAGTCTGAACCTTAAAATAATTGAGTAGGTGTTTTTTTTTTCTCTCTTTATAAGTAAACTGGGCTGGGTGCAGTGGCTCACACCTGTAATCTCAGCACTTTGAGAGGCCAAGGTAGGCGGATCACTTGAGCCCAGGAGTTAGAGACCAGCTTGGGCGACAGAGTGAGAACCTGTCTCAAAAAAAAAGGAAACTTGAAGGAGCACTTATTCAAAAGTCTCCAGAAAGCCTCTAGAGTTTATTATATTCCTGTTAATCATTTCAAAATGAATCCTTACCAGTTAGTTACAAATTATTTTTAGGTTTACTTTGTAGGAATTATCGTTTAATACTAGGACCCTTTCTTGATATTAAGTATATACATTGCTTAAAAATTGCATGTAATCTATTTAAATGTATATAATTTTTAAACATACTACGGAAGCTTGCTATGTTAATGACCCTATATCAGTTGCTATTGCAAGGCAAAGGATGATATTCTAGTAGAAATAATATTTCTTTTTTGTAGGTTTAAATGCTCATTTATAGATTTTTCTTTGGATGAGTGTAATATCAAGTAAGAATTTTTATATTGCAAATAACAGAAAATCCAATTAGAGTCAGGCAGAGCAGGAACTGGGTGAGAGAAGAACAGGGTGTGGCCAGAAGGGGTGATCTGAACTAAAGGATTTAGTGGTGAGGGAGTTGGGGTCATGGGGAGAGGACCCCAGTGTAGTTAGGAAACTGGCACGATGAGGGGAAAGACATGTTCCCTGCCATTATTACTATCTAGTGAGAGTGGGGGCTGCACACATGATGACAACAGCACTGGTGGGCAAAGAAGAGAGATGTCAGCAAAGCCTGGTGGGCGCAGGGAAGAGAAGAGCTTCCACCTTGGACAGGGAGGTGTCTGGGGAAGGGGGCTGTGATTTAGGGTAGGCTTTATGGGTATGGAAAGATTTGCGCATGGAGAGGAGAAAGGTATTCCAGGAGTCACGCACACAGAAACATGAAAGTGAGAAACAGAATGCAGAGTCTTACGCTGGGTTTACAGAGGGCGAGAGACTGCGTCCTTGCAGGGTTCAGGAGGCCATTGAAGGTTCCATGCATGCTGGCCAGTTGTAAGCTATGTGGGAGATTGACAGCTCTGGGGAAAGCAAAGACAGAGAAAGACCAGGAAGCTCCACATTAGGGGAGTGGGGTGGGAGTGAGCAGGGCAAGAGAGGTGCTCTGTAAGGAGATCCAGGACAACCCGAGGTGACAGGAGTGATGAGAGTGTCTGGCTGGGAACAACTTGGATTTCTCTCCTGGGTGGTTGAAAGGGCAGTAATTAGGAAAACCAAAGTCTGATGAAAATGGCTTTTGAAGCTTGAGAGAGAATTAGAGGTGTAGATTTAAGAAGACATTATATAAGCAACTAAAAAATAGGTCAATTGTATTCAGAATTAAAGCTATCGTGCATTACCTGAGATGGCTGGAAGCAAACACACAGATGACAAACCTTGGAGAAGATGTGGGAAACTGGAAACCTTCTGAACTGCTGGTGGGAATGTAAAATGGTGCATCTGCTGTGGAAAACAGTCTGGCATTTCCTCAAAAAGTTAAGCATAGAGGCTGGTCCAAGTGCAGTGGTTTTTACAATTAATTGATCACAACCATTTACCAGATTTCTTTGTTGATTCTCCACTTCTGATGCTTCACTTGACTATACTTAAAAAAAAATAAATGTCGAGGCCAGGCCCTCACGCTTGTAATCCCAGCACTTTGGGGAGGCCGAGACAGGTGGATCACCTGAGGTCAAGGGTTCAAGACCAGCCTGACCAACATGGTGACACCCCGTCTCTACTAAAAATACAAAAATTAGCCGGACTTGGTGGCACATGCCTGTAATCCCAGCTACCCAGGAGGCTGAGGCAGGAGAATCACTTGAACCTGGGAGATGGAGGTTGCAGAGAGCTAAGATTGTGCGACTGTGCTCCAGCCTGGGTGACAAGAGCAAAACTTTGCCTCAAACAAACAAACAAACAAAAACAGTTGAACCTAGAGTTACCTTATGACACAGCAATTACACTCCCAGACCCATGAGAAACAAAAGCTTAAGTTCACATGGAAATTAATACACAAATGTTGACAGGAACATTATTCAAAATAGCTGGAAGGTGGCAGCAACCCAAATAAGATGTGGCATGTCCAGCCAGGTGCAGTGGCTCAGGCCTGTAATACCAGCACTTTGAGAGGCCGAGGCGGGCGGATCACTTGAAGTCAGAAGTCCGAGACCAGTCTGGCCGACATGGAGAAACTCCGTCTCTACTAAAAATACAAAAATTAGCCGGGCGTGGTAGCACATGCCTGTAATCCCAGGTACTTGGGAGACTGAGGCAGGAAAATTGTTTGAACTCAGGAGGCACAGGTTGCAATGAGCTGAGATCACGCCATTGCACTCCAGCCTAGGCGATGAGTGAAACTCCATCTCAAAAAAAAAAAAAAAAAGTGGCATGTCCGTGCAATGGAGTATTATTCAGCCATAAAGAGGAAAGAAGAGCTGACAGGTGCTACAACGTGCATGAACCTGTAAAACATCATGCTAAGTAAAAGAAGATGCCATCACCACTTATTTTCTGATACCATTGTTACAAAATGTCTGGTGTAGGCAAATCCATAGAGAAAGGAAGGAAATTTATGGTTTCCAATGGCTGGGTAGTGACTCAGAACAAACAGTGAGTTTCTTTTTGGGGTAATGAAAATGTTCTGGAATTAGGGGTGGTGGTTGCACAACTTTGTAAATATACTCAAAAATACTGAATTGTACCCACCCTGCCCCCACCTTGTGTTTTTTTTTTTTTTTTTTTTTTTTTTTTTTTTGAGATAGTCTTGCTCTGTTTCCCAGGGTAGAGTACACAGCAACTCACTGCAGCCTCAACCTCCCAGGTTCAAGTGATCCTACTACCTTAGTGTCCAGAGTAACTGGGACTACAGGCACGAGCCATGGTGCTGGCTAATTTTAAAAATTTTTTTAGAGGCAGGGTCTCATTATGTTGCCTAGTCTGGTTTGAGACTCCTAGACTCAGGTAATCCTCCCTCCTTGGCCTTCCAAAATGCTGGGATTACAGGCCTGAGCCACTAAACCTGGCCTGAATTGTACTCTTTAAATATGAATTATATCCCAGTGATACATTTAGAGACATAATTGAAGCTAAAGAAATAGATTTGTTACTCTCCGGTGGATTGTGTCGTGCAAAGGGGGAAGCAGGCCAGTTTGAAACTTCTGTCACTTGTGTATCATCATACCACCTTCTCTCTTTTTCTATTAATACAGAACAATTTCTCACTTGCCATGAAACTACTGAAGGAGCTGCATAAAGAGTCAAAAACCAGAGACGATTGGCTGGTGAGCTGGGTGCAGAGCTACTGCCGCTTGAGCCACTGCCGGAGCCGGTCCCAGGGCTGCTCTGAGCAGGTGCTCACTGTGCTGAAAACAGTCTCTTTGTTGGGTAAGTTGACCACTTTTATCCACATACATCTTTAGAGGGCTGTGTTATATTGTCTTACATATCTTCTTCTTCTTTGTGCTGCATCATCTGACATTTGGGAGGTAAATCTTTGCAGTAATTTTAGTGAATATAGCAAAGTGAGCCAGAGAATGATAGTTTAATTATTTTGAAAACTTTGTTTGCATATAAGATATAAACAAACATGAAAAGCCATTTCAGCCTGGGTGCAGTGGCTCACGCCTGTAATCCCAGCACTTCGGGGGGCTGAGGCGGGTGGATCATGAGGTCAGGAGATTGAGACCATCCTGGCTAACAAAGTGAAACCCTGTGTCTACTGAAAATACAAAAAAATTACGCCAGGTTTGGTGGTGGGCGCCTATAGTCCCAGCTACTTAGGAGGCTGAGGCAGGAGAATGGCGTGAACCCGTTAGATGGATCTTGCAGTGAGCTGAGATCGTGCCACTACACTCCAGCCTGGGCGATAGAGCAGGACTCCATCTCAAAAAGAAGAAAAACAAAAACAAAAGCAAAACTACCTGGGCGTGGTGGCAGGCGCCTGTCTGTAGTCCCAGCTGCTCTGGAGCCTGAGGCAGGAGAATCGCTTGAACCTGGCAGGTGGAGGTTGCAGCGAGCCCAAATCGCGCCACTGCACTCCAGCCTGGTTGACAAGAACAAAACTCCGTCTCAAAAAAAAAAAAAAAAAAAAAGCTATTTCCTCCTAAAATAATGTAGTCTTTAAGACTACATTAAAGGAGGAAAGCTTTCTTGGGCAGGTTTGGGTCTTGTCCCCTGCTCTGTTGCCCTGTGTCTGAGGATGTGTGCTAGTATTCTGATCAGGCATGATCCAGCTGGGTTCCCAGACCAGCTCTGAAGTATCAGCCTCAATAAAGGTGTCTAGGGGAGAAGCACTCTTTTACACTGATCCCAGGAGGAGAAGATCATTCTAGTTGGACTTGTTGGCATGCACCCTTTGTCCCAGCTACTGGGGAGCCTGAGGCGGGAGGATGGCTTGAGATCAGGAGTTCGAGGCTGCATTGAGCCATGATTTGCCTGTGTGAGTTGCCACTGTATTCTGGCCTGGGCAACATAGTGAGACCCTGTGTCTAAAAAAAGAAGAAGAAAATTATCCTGATTATTGCTACATAATTATATGGGTTTTTTTGAGGGGAGGAGGAGGAGTTTGCTAATGTTAATATTAGTGTCCATATACCGATATAATAATAATTACACAGTTAGAGTATGGTTGTAGTTCATAACAGCCTTGCATGATAAGCAGGGCCAGTAGTTGTGATCCTGTATGTGAGATAACTCTGGCAGAGAACTGTCAGACCATAGGCAAGGAGGGCATGTGGTTGATCAGGCCTCCTAGTTTCAACACTGTTACCACACGTCTGGACGCTGCAGACTTAACCAGCGCTGATCCAGCTCCTTGCCCAGAACCACACAGTCACAGCAGAACTAGAACTTTAAATGCAGCAGTGCCTGTTGCTTCATTTGCTGTGGGCCACAGTGCCAATTTAAAGACCTACTCTGGATTATTAATTTATGTACAAACACAGTACCCGTTTCCTATTCTTTATAACAGAATTAGGTGCTTTGAAAAATTGCAGAATGATGATGCTTGAATAAAAAGTTAATTAATGAAAGTTTCAATTGCTTAGTCTCTGTGGACTTTGATACAGTTTCTTCTTTTTTTTTTTTGCGACGGAGTCTCGCTCTGTGGCCCAGGCTGGAGTGCAGTGGCCGGATCTCAGCTCACTACAAGCTCCGCCTCCCGGATTTACGCCATTCTCCTGCCTCAGCCTCCCAAGTAGCTGGGACTACAGGCGCCCGCAACCTCGCCCGGCTAGTTTTTTGTATTTTTTAGTACAGACGGGGTTTCACCGTGTTTAGCCGGGATGGTCTGGATCTCCTGACCTCGTGATCCGCCCGTCTCGGCCTCCCAAAGTGCTGGGATTACAGGCTTGAGCCACCGCGCCCGGCTGATACAGTTACTTCTAACAAAGAACATTTTTCATTAATATGTGAGTTTAAGAAATTCCCTAGCCAGTATTTGAAGTCAGTTTCTTATACTTTCAATATTTATTTTTATTAATTTATTAATGGAAAACTTTAGGCCAAGCACGGTGGGTCATACTTGTAATCTCAGCATTTTGGGAGGCCAAAGTGGGAGGATTGCTTGAACTCAGGAGTTCGAGACCAGCCTGGGCAACATGGCAAAACCCCATCTCTACCAAAAATACAAAAAATAGCCTGGCATAGTGGTACAAGCCTATAGTCCCAGCTAATTGGGAGGTTGAGGTGGGATGATCGCTTGAGCCCGGGAGGCAGAGGTTCCAGTGAGCCAAGATCGTGTCATTGCACTCCAGCCTGGGTAACAGAGGGAGACCCTGTTCCAAAAACAAAAGAAAACTTTTGTAGACAACGAATTTCTTCTTTTTAATTACACACACACACATACACACAGTGTTTGTTTTTGTTTTGTTTGTTTGTTTTTTTAATCCAACAGATGAGAACAACGTGTCAAGCTACTTAAGCAAAAATATTCTGGCTTCCCGTGACCAGAACATTCTCTTGGGTACAACTTACAGGATCATAGCTAATGCTCTCAGCAGTGAGCCAGCCTGCCTTGCTGAAATTGAGGAGGACAAGGCTAGAAGAATCTTAGAGCTTTCTGGATCCAGTTCAGAGGATTCGGAGAAGGTAATACTGGAAGAATGTTTTATGCTAGTGTGCTGTGTATGTCTTCAATGTGCAGTGTTCAGGCTACAGGAAAGTAATAGGGTATTGCTTTGTGTTTTTAAAATATATTTGACAGTTATGCACAGCCAATTTTCTTATGTGGAAAATTGACATTCTTTGTGCTTCCTATTTATTTGAATGATACAAATTTTTTAATATTAAAAGTCATGAATTTTAATTTTTTTTGGATTGAAAGAACTGTGGACAGTTCTTTTATGACTTTTGTTTATTAAATATCCCCACCCATCACCATTCAGACGTCCCACTAGCTTACGGAACAAATCAGCCTTTTCTGCTTTTTTATTTAGTGCCTGCTTTGCTTAGCTTCCTGCCGATTATTTTGTTTTTTCAATAGTTACCTGCTTCCTTCTCATTCACTATGTCCTGCCTCACCTCAGTTGTGGGGCCTTCTCTTTTCCCTCCATGATGCTACCAGCGTCTGCAGGACACTGAGGGCAGGAGCCAACTTCCATCTCCCTCTTATATTCCCGACAGCCATGCACTCCACTGACCAGACCCAGCTCTGTGTTGCTTGTGCACCATCTGGCCTGCACTGGGCTTGCATTTTTGTTTGGCCAGTTGTTATGTGCTGAGGATCTTACTGGAATTGCTTGCTCCTTCACAGCCAGTGTGGACTCTTGTTTTTCCAGTTCCATAGCTTCAGTGTTATTTTGGAACTGTTGATCCATTTATGTGTCATGAGTCACAAATGGAAAGCAGAATTCTTTGAGAAAACTTCAGTCATGCTCATGGGTTGAGGTCTCTGTGAATTCCAGGTGATCGCGGGTCTGTACCAGAGAGCATTCCAGCACCTCTCTGAGGCTGTGCAGGCAGCTGAGGAGGAGGCCCAGCCTACCTCCTGGAGCTGTAGGCCTGCAGCTGGGGTGATTGATGCTTACATGACGCTGGCAGATTTCTGTGACCAACAGCTACGCAAGGAAGAAGAGAATGCATCAGGTGAACTGCAAAATTAAAAAGCTAGTGTTCCATTATGTCAGCATAAAGTCTTATGAATTTTGTACATACTTTTGGTCTCCTATTTGTTTTCAAATTACAAATATTTTGAAAATCCTATTGTCTTTTTAAGAGACAATGGCAGCCAGGTGCAGTGGATCACTTGAGGCCAGGAGTTTGAGACCAGCCTGGCCAACGTGGTGAAACCCCAACTCTACTAAGAATACAAAACAATTAGCTGGGTGTGGTGGCCCATGCCTGTAGTCCCAGCTGCTCAGGAGGCTGGGGCAGGAGAATCGCTTGAACCCAGGAGGCAGAGGTTGCAGTGAGCTGATATTGCACCACTGCACACCAGCCTGGGTGACAGAGCGAGACTCCGTCTCAAAAAAAAAAAAAAAAGAGAAAGAGAGACAATGGCCTCTCTAAGCAACATGACCTACAGTTAAATGGAGTCAAGTGGTCCTCTCTTTCCATTTGTTTAATTTATACTTTGATATTTTGCTTGCAGCTTCAATATTACTGGCTCATGTGGCCTGCTTCATGCTCCTGGAATAAATTCAGTGACCACCAACTGCCCCTTGTGTTCCCAGCCCAGGATTCAAACTGTGCTTCGTGCAGAATGGGTACTCTAATGGAAGGATTTGGCTTCAGGATAGATACAAAACTGTACCTGGTGTTTGTTGGTGTACAGTGGTAGTTAAGAAAAGAACAATGGCCGGGTGCAGTGGCTCACGCCTGTAATCCCAGCACTTTGGGAGGCCGAGGTGGGCGGATCACGAGGTCAGGAGATCGAGACCATCCTGGCTAGCATGGTGAAACCCCCATCTCTACTAAAAATACAAAAAAATTAGCCGGGTGTGGTGGCAGCTACACGGGAGGCTGAGGCAGAAGAATGGCTTGAACCCAGGAGGTGGAGCTTGCAGTGAGCCAAGATCACACCACTGCACTCCAGCCTGGGCAAGAGAGCGAGATTCCGTCTCAACAACAACAAAAAAAGACACTAAAAAATACAAGGCAAAAAGGGAACATGTTAACATTTAAGGTCATAGTTTATGGATAAGTGGATATATTGACCATTGCTCTCTTCTTTGGTGTCATTGATAGTTACTGATTCTGCAGAACTGCAGGCGTATCCAGCACTTGTGGTGGAGAAAATGTTGAAAGCTTTAAAATTAAATTCCAGTGAAGCCAGATTGAAGTTTCCTAGATTACTTCAGATTATAGAACGGTATCCAGAGGAGACTTTGAGTCTCATGACAAAAGAGGTTGGTGTCTTTATTCGACTTGGCGGTAAGGAACTTTACAGAATGTAAAGATACACTTATTTATATCCAAACGCGTTAATGTGTGCAGTGCGTGTATTATAGCTTTTCCCAGCCAGCTGTGAATTCTGCTACATTCTGAGGACATAGGTAATTTAAAGCTGCAAAAATGAGTTTTCGCATTTACCCATTTTCCTCTGTGGGTGTTGATAAGAACACTGTGTTTGAACAAGGACCCAGAGAGTTGGAGGCGGGGTGACTGTGGCCAGTCACATTTGCTGTGCCCAGTGCTCACCTGTCATTTAGCCCAGAGGGAGTGAGCAAGTTCAGCTTGCATCCCACCTCCCAGGAGCACAACACCTTCCAGCAGCACGGTGTCCGGAGGGGTCTGGGACCTGTGAGCAGGAGTGAGGGGTCAGTGTGTGGACATGGGAGGAACCCGCACCCCTCCACATGACCTGCCCCTTGGCCCCACCAAGGGCTGCCCTGCCAGTTGCACTCCTGTCCTTTGGGCTCTGTCTGTGTGCAGGAGGGCTCCACTGACTTCATTTGCAAAGTGCAGAGCCTCTGAAAGACTTCGTAGTTGACTTTTATAGACATGTAACTGGAAGACAGGGCCAAGCTTTGAGTTGAAAATGTAATAGTTCACAAAGGGTTACATGGTTCGTTCTCTATTAGCTTTGCATGGTGAGTTTTTAAATAATGTTGATCTCTGGGCTGCGGGGACCCAGTTTGACTTTTAGGGCCCTAACCACTCCCTCTACCTTTTTCTGCATTCTGAATAGTAGACTTTCTCAGTAGGTATTAAACAGGTTAAGGTAAATTCAGAAATGCAACATGTATGTGTTTTTCTTCAAGGTAAGTGAGCAAATAATTAAATAACTTCATTATGATTTTGTTTTTTTCCAATATAATATAATATTTATACATGATAAAAACAGCATTTGAATTTGTGAGGACATAAAGTATTCACTCCGCATTGTCAAAACACCCAGTAGACACGTGCAGTGGAGCCGGTAGCCTGTCTATGAGCTTACATGAGCTGTGTGAACTGATCCATCCTCACACGTCATGCTGTCCTCAGTGCACACTTGCACTCAGGAAGCTTGTCCATACTCAAGCCTCATGCCAGCATTCCAAACACATCAGATTTTATCTTCAGAATGATACCTTAAAAGTATCAGAGGAAAATGTGAACACATTTTTTTAAATGGTCTTGGAACGAAGAAAGAAAAACCAGAATCCATGAAGCAAAATAGTTTGACTTCTATACAGAAAAAGAAAAGAAGTACTTCTATACAGAAAAAGAAAATACCGTATACAAAGTTAAAAAAATAAAAAGCCAGGCGCAGTGGCTCACCCCTGTAATCTCAGCACTTTGGGAGGCCGAGGCGGGTGGATCACAAGGTCAGCAGTTCAAGACCAGCCTGACCAACATGGTGAAACCCTACTAAAAAAAACAAAAATTAGCTGGGCGTGGTGACGGGTGCCTGTAAACCCAGCTACTTGGGAGGCTGAGGCAGGAGAATCACTTGAACCCGGGAGGTGGAGGTTGCAGTGAGCCGAGATCACGCCACTGCCCTCTAGCTTGGATGACAGAGCAAGACTCTGTCTTAAAAAAAAGCAATCAACCAAAAAAAAAACAAAGAAAAACGTTTGCAACACATACAAGAAACAGAAAGCTGACATTGGCTTTCTGTTTCATTCAAAATAAATGGTCACAACAGACCAGTAGAAAATGGTGAGAGGAAATGCATGCGTGATTAAAGGACGTAAGGCAAATAAACATGGAACATTCAGCCTCACTAATAATGAAACGTGAAAATTTAAATTAGACGTTTTTCACTTCTGATTGACAGTGATTTATTTTTTTTTTTTTTGAGACGGAGTCTCTCTCTCACCCAGGCTGGAGTGCAGTGGCACGATCTCAACTCGACAGTGATTTTAAAAGTTGATTATGTCCAGTGTTGGTAAAGACTTTGGAAAGTAGTCAGTCTAATACTTTTAGAAATGAAAATTTGAAAAATTCTTTACCATGGCCGGGCACGGTGGCTCATGCCTATAATCCCGGCACTTTGGGAGGCCGAGGTAGGAAGATCGTGAGGTCAAGAGATTGAGACCATCCTGGCCAACATGGTGAAACCCCATCTCTACTAAAAATACGAAAATTAGCTGGGCATGGTGGCATGCGCCTGTAGTCCCAGCTACTCAGGGAGGCAGGAGAATTGCTTGAACCCGGGAGGCAGAGGTTGCAGTGAGGCAAGATCATGCTACTGCACTCCAGCCTGGTGTCAGAACGAGACTCCCTCTCAAAAAAAAAAAAAAAAAAACTAAAGTTATGTGCACAGGGATGTCTACTGCAACATTGCCTGTGATAAAAAATTGAAATATTCATTATAGAGCAGTAAACAACGTGGAATACTACACAGCTGCCAAGAGGAATGAAGTAGAAGATTTTTCTATACGTCTGTCTAAGAACAACCAGCACCAGTTGTCTCGTGTGATTCCATTCTTGCAACAGAAGACTGTTCTGCACAGAAAGTGCCTGGGAGAGTCCAGTGATTGCCACAGCAGAAGAGAGCTGAGGGATGGAAGACTTGTTTTGTACTTGTGTTTTTATACTTCTGAGTTTTCTTTTTTTTTGGACATATGTTACTTTTGTAACAGATGATGTGAGATGTTTTACTCAGCATTAAGTTTCAGCTCTCTATTTTAGATCTCTTCCGTTCCCTGCTGGCAGTTCATCGGCTGGATCAGCCACATGGTGGCCTTACTGGACAAAGACCAAGCCGTTGCTGTTCAGCACACCGTGGAAGAAATCACTGATAACTACCCGCAGGCTATTGTTTATCCCTTCATCATAAGTAGCGAAAGCTATTCCTTCAAGGATACTTCTACTGGTCATAAGAATAAAGAGTTTGTGGCAAGGTAGGTAATATTACAGAAAGAATACGTTGATCAGATACTACAGGTTATAAAAATGTGGTTAAAGCACATATGTGGACACTTACATTTGTTTCCAAATTAATTAGAGTTGTCATTGAAGAATAATCTTAGCCGTCGCTTTGTTGATTATATCTATTCTGGGTATGTTACTTGTTACAGGATGTATCTCCTTTGTAAAATACTTTCATCTTACATTGCTAACAAAACATTCTGCTCATATGGTCATGGTTGCTTGGGATAGACTAGTTGAGATGATTTTTGAAATCAGCTCCTGAAATTGTCCTGTAATTTAAAATACACAGAAAGACTCCTCCTTTTAATTAGGACTCAGTAGACGGCCTCAAGTGTCATCCTGTCCACTTTTTTTTTTTTTTTTTAATTATACTTTAAGTTCTAGGGTACACGCACATAACGTGCAGGTTTGTTACATATGTATACTTGTGCCACATTGGTGTGCTGCACCCATCAACTCGTCAGCACCCATCAACTCGTCATTTACATCAGGTATAACTCCGAATGCAATCCCTCCCCCCACTCCCCATAATAGGCCCTGGTGTATGATGTTCCCCTTCCCAAGTCCAAGTGATCTCATTGTTCAGTTCCCACCTATGAGTGAGAACATACGGTGTTTGGTTTTCTGTTCTTGCAATAGTCTGCTGAGAACGCTGGTTTCTAGCTGCATCCATGTCCCTGTAAGGACACGAACTCATCCTTTTTCATGGCTGCATAGTATTCCATGGTGTATATGTGCCACATTTTCTTAATCCAGTCTGTCACTGATGGACATTTGTGTTGATTCCAAGTCTTTGCTATTGTGAATAGTGCCGCAATGAACATAGTGTGCTTGTGTCTTTATAGCAGCATGATTTATAATCCTTTGGGTATATACCCAGTAATGGGATGGCTGGGTCATATGGTACTTCTAGTTCTAGATCCTTGAGGAATTGCCATACTGTTTTCCATAATGGTTGAACTAGTTTACAGTCCCACCAACAGTGTAAAAGTGTTCCTGTTTCTCCACATCCTCTCCAGCACCTGTTGTTTCCTGACTTTTTATGATTGCCATACTAACTGGTGTGAGGTGGTATCTCATTGTGGTTTTGATTTGCATTTCTCTGATGGCGAGTGATGATGAGCATTTTTTCATGTGTCTGTAGGCTGTATGCATGTCTTCTTTTGAGAAATGTCTGTTGATATCCTTTGCCCACTTTTTGATGGGGTTGTTTTTTTCTTGTAAATTTGTTTGAGTTCTTTGTAGATTCTGGATATTAGCCCTTTGTCTGATGATTGCAAAAACGTTCTCCCATTCTGTAGGTTGCCTGTTCACTCTGATGGTAGTTTCTTTTGCTGTACAGAAGCTCTTTAGTTTAATTAGATCCCATTTGTCCATTTTGGGTTTGGTTGCCATTGCTTTTGGTGTTTTAGTCATGAAGTCCTTGCCCATGCCTATGTCCTGGATGGTATTGCCTAGGTTTTCTTCTAGGGTTTGTTTTTTGTTTGTTTGTTTTGCTTTGCTTTTTTGAGACAGAGTCTCGCCCTGTCACCCAGGCTGGAGTGATCTCGGCTCATTGCAACCTCTGCTTCCCGGGTTCAAGTGATTCTCCTGCCTCAGCCTCCAGAGTAGCTGGGACTACAGGCCCGTGCCACCATGCCTGGAATTTTTTTTTTTTTTTTTTTTTTTTTTTTTTTTTTTAAGTAAAGATAGGGTTTCACCATGTTAGCCACGATGTCTCAATCTCCTGATCTCGTGATCCACCTGCCTCGGCCTCCCAAAGTGCTGGGATTACAAGTGTGAGCCACCATGCCCAGCCTAGGGTTTTTACGGTTTTAGGTCTTATGTTTAAGTCTTTAATCCACCTTGAGTTAATTTTTGTATAAGGTGTAAGGAAGGGGTCCAGTTTCAGTTTTCTGCATATATGGCTAGCCAGTTTTCCCAACACCATTTATTAAATAGGGAATCCTTTCCCCATTGCTTGTTTCTGGCAGGTTTGTCAAAGATCAGATGGTTGTAGATGTGTGGCGTTATGTCTGTGGCCTCTATCCTATTCCATTAGTCAATATATCTGTTTTGGTACCAGTACCATGCTGATTTGGTTACTATAGTCTTATAGTATAGTTTGAAGTCAGGTGGCATGATGCCTACAGCTTTGTTCTTTTTCCTTAGGATTGTCTTGGCAATGAGGGCTCTTTTTTGGTTCCATATGAAATTTAAAGTAGTTTTTTAATTCTATGAAGAAAGTGAATGGTAGCTTGATGGGGATGGCATTGAATCTGTAAATTACTTTGGGCAGTATGTTCATTTTCACAATATTGATTCTTCCTGTCCATGAGCATGGAATTCCATTTGTGTCCTCTTTTATTTCCTTGAGCAGTGGTTTGTAGTTCTCCTGGAAGAGGTCCTTCACATCCCATGTAAGTTGTGTTCCTAGGGATTTTATTCTCTTTGTAGCAATTGTGAATGGGAGTTCACTCATGATTTGGATCTCTGTTTATTGTTGGTGTGTAGGAATGCTTGTGATTTTTGCACAGCTTCTGTTCTGGTTAGTGGGTGGCTTGTCTGTGAACACACCCCTGCCCTGCTGAGGCCCTGCCCACCATACCATTTCTCTGAAAAGACAACTGTTGTCTTGAAAAATGAAAGAAGAGAAAAAGATGTGAAAGACAGTGTGTCAAGAAAGTGACTTTGCTGGGCATGATGGCTCGTGCCTGTAATACCAGCTACTTGGGAGGCTGAGGTGGAAGAATCAGTTGAGGCCAAGAGTTCATGACCAGCCTTGGCAACATAGTGAGATCTCATCTCTAAAATATTAAAGTAAAAATAAGCTAAGCATGGTGGTGCATGACTGTACTTCTAAATACTTAGGAGACTGAGGTGGGAGAATTGCTTGAGTCCAGGAATTCAAGGCTGCAGTGAGCTATGACTGAACTTGTCAGTTGCCACTGTTGTCCAACCTGGGCAACATAGTGAGACCCTGTTTTTTAAAAAAGTGATCTTCTCTTTCATAACGTAACTTCAGAAACTATATATATCGAGTTATATACTTCAAAATGTCGACATCAGTTGCAAGATTGGCTTTTATCTAAGAGCAGCTCTTTTTTTAATTTTAAGTTTTAATTTTTATGGGTACATAGTAGGTGTCTATGTTTATGGGGTACATGGGATATTTCGATACAGGCATACAGTGTGTAACAATCACATCAGGGTAAGTGGAGTATCCATCACTTCAAGCATTTATCATTTCTTTGTGTTATAAACATTCCAGTTATACTCTTTTAGTTATTTTTAAATGTACAATAAAAATTTACTGTAGTCACCCTTTTGTGCCACCAAATACTAGATCCTGTTTTTCCTAACTATATTTTTGTACCCACTAACCATCCCCACTTTCCACCTCTCCTCCCCTCCCCATGAGTTCAGTTGTTTTAATTTTTAGCTTCCACAAATGAGTAAGAACATGTGAAGTTTGTCTTTCTGTGCCTGACTTATTTCACATAATATAATGTCCTTCAGTTCCACCATGTTGTTTCAAGTGACAGGATCTCATTCTTTTTTATGGCTAAATAGTACTCTACTGCATGTATGTACTGCATTTTCTTCATCCATTTGTCTGTTCATGGGCACTTAGGTTGCTTCCAAATTTTGGCCATTGTGAATAGTGCTGCAATAAACATGGGAGTTCAGATATCATACTGATATCCTTTATTTTGGGTATATATCCAGCAGTGGGGTTTCTGGATTATATGGTACTTCTAGTTGCAGTTTTTTTAAGGAATCTCTATAGTGTTCTTCATAGTGGTTGTATTAGTTTACATTCCCACCAATAGTATATACGGGTCCTCTCTTCACATCCTTGCCAGCATTTGTTATTGCTGGGGGTGAGATGGTACCTCGTTGTGGTTTTGATTTGCATTTCTCTGATGTTCATTGATGTTGAGCACGATTTTATATACCTGTTTGCCATTTGTATGTTTTCTTTTGAGAAATGTCTATTCAGATCTTTTGCCCCATTTAAAAATGAGATTAGATTTTTTTCCTGTTGAGTTGTTTGAGCTTGTTATATATTTTGGTTGTTTTTTTGTTTGTTTGTTTGTTTGTTTGTTTGTTTGTTTGTTTTTGAGACGGTGTATTGCTCTGTTGCCCAGGGTAGAGTGCAGTGGGGCAATCTCTGCTCACTGCAACCTGTGCCTCCCGGGTTCAAGCGATTCTCCTGCCTCAGCCTCCTGAGTAGCTGTGATTACAGGCAAGCACCACCATGCCCCGACGAATTTTTGTATTTTTAGTAGCGACAGCGCCAGGCTGGTCTTGAATGCCTGACCTTGTGATCCACCCACCTTGGCCTCCCAAAATGCTGAGATTACAAACGTGAGCCACGGTGCCCGGCCATATTTTGGTTATTAATTCCTTGTCAGATGGGTAGTTTGCAAATGTTTTCTCCCATTCTGTGGATTGTCTCTTCTCTTTATTGTTTCCTTTGCTGTGCGGAAGCTTTTAGATTTGATGTGATCCTCCTGTTTGTCCATTTTTGCTTTGGTTGCATGTGCCTGTGGGGTATTACTCAAGAAATCTTTGTGCCCAGACCAGTGTCCTGGAGAGTTTCCTGTTTTTGTTTTTGTAGTTTTATAGGTTGAGATCTTAGATTTCAGTCTTTAATCCGTTTGGATTTGATTTTTCTATGTGGTGAGAGATAGGGGTCTAGTTTCATTATTCTGCATATGGATACCCAGTTTTCCCAGGACCATTTATTGGAGACTGTCCTTTGCCTGATGTATGTTTTTGGCACATTTGTCAAAAAATGGGTTCACCACAGCTGTGTGAATTTATTTCTGGGTTCTCTGTTCTATTCCATTGGCTTATGTGTCGGTTTTTATGCCAGTGCTATGCTGTTTGGGTTACTATAGCTCTGTAATATAATTTGAAGTTAGATAATGTGATTGTGCCAGTTTTATTCTTTTTTGCTCAGGGTGGCTTTGGCTATTCTGGGTCTTTTGTGGTTCCATACAAATTTTAGGATTATTTTTTCTATGTAAAGAATGTCATTGGTATTTTGATAAGGATTGTGTTGACTCTGTAGATTGCTTTGGGTAGTGTGGACAGATTTAACAGTATTGATTCTTCCCATCCATGAACATGAAGTAACTTTGCATTTCTTTGAGTTCTCTTCAATTTCTTTCATCAGTGTTTTACAGTTTTCGTTGTAGAGATCTTTCACTTCTTTGGCTAAGTTTATTCCTAAGTATTTTCTTTTATTTGTGGCTGTTGTAAATAGAATTACTTTTATGCTTTCTGTTTCGGATTGTTTACTGCTGGCATATAGAAATGCTACTGATTTTTGTGTGTTGATTTTTGTATCTGCAACTTTACTGAATTTATCAGTTCGGATGGTTTTGTGGTGGACTCTTCAGATGTCTCCAAATATGAGATCGTATCATCTGCAAGCAAGGATAATTTGACTTCTTCCTTTCTAATATAGATACTCTTTATTTCTTTCTCTTGTCAACTTGCTCTAGCTAAGACTCCCAGTAGTATGTGGAATAACAGTGGGCATCCTTAACGTGTTCAAGGTCTTAGAAAAAGGTTTTCAGTTTTTCACTGTTCAGTATGACACCAGCTGTGAGTGTGTCATATATGGCTTTTACTGTGTTGAGGTATGTTCCTTCTATAATTTTTGAGAGTTTTTTTTTTTTATCATGAAGGGATGTTGCATTTTATCAAATGCTTTTTCAACATCAGTTAAAATGATCAGTGGTTTTTGTCCTTTATTCTGTTGTGTTGATACGATTGATTTGTGTATGTTGATCTATCCTTGTATCTCTAGAATAGATCTCACTTGGTCATGATGAATAATCTTTTTAATGTGCTGTTGAATTTGGTTTGCAAGTATTTTGTTGAGGATTTTTGCATTAATGTTCATCAGGGACATTGCCTTGTAGTTTTCCTTTTATTTGATGTATCTTTGTCTGGTTTTGGTATCAGGATAATACTGTCCTTGTAGAATGAGTTTGGACGTATTCCCTCCTCCGTTGTTTTTTGGAATAGTCTGAGTAGGATCGGATTAATTCTTTTTTAAGACCCTCATCTCTTGATAAAATAGATGCTTCTTGCTTTTTTTTTTGAGACAGAGTCTTGCTCTGTCGCCCAGGCTGGAGTGCAGTGGCCGGATCTCAGCTCACTGCAAGCTCCGCCTCCCGGGTTCACGCCATTCTCCTGCCTCAGCCTCCTGAATAGCTGGAACTACAGGCGCCTGCCACCTCGCCCGGCTAGTTTTTTTTTTTTTTTTTTTTTTTGGTATTTTTTAGTAGAGACGGGGTTTCACCATATTAGCCAGGATGGTCTCGATCTCCTGACCTTGTGATCCGCCCTTCTCGGCCTCCCAAAGTGCTGGGATTACAGGCTTGAGCCACCGCGCCCGGCGTCTTGCTTCATTTTAACATTGGATGGAATTTTAAATTACTATAGTTGGTTATATGTATATGATATGTATAAATTATATTTAGTTATAGATAACATACATTTTATATATGTATAATATATAACATACATTGTTTTATATATGTATAATATATAAAATATATACTGATTTTGGGAAGGTACTTGATTACCTAAACTTTGTAAAATTTTTTTTAATAGGATTAAAAGTAAGTTGGATCAAGGAGGAGTGATTCAAGATTTTATTAACGCCTTAGATCAGCTCTCTAATCCTGAACTGCTCTTTAAGGTAATGATAGAACAGCTTCTGGCACATAAAACATAGAACTTGGGTAAAACTTAATTGCAATCTAACTTGATTTTTTTCTTACCTTCCCCATCCCCCCTCCGCAACAGGATTGGAGCAATGATGTAAGAGCTGAACTAGCAAAAACCCCTGTAAATAAAAAAAACATTGAAAAAATGTATGAAAGAATGTATGCAGCATTGGGTGACCCAAAAGCTCCAGGCCTGGGGGCTTTTAGAAGGAAGTTTATTCAGGTATGGACTGGCACAGCCTGCCTTTATGATAGCAGAATCATTGTGACAGTCAATATTTACATTTAATGATTTAACAGTTCTGGATTTAAAATGTCTGTTGAGTGCTTTAGATCTCATGCTTTCTGTGACACACTGATAACATATTTTTAGGTTAGCTGGTAGCAGGTGGGTTAGTAGGTAAAACCTCAGAGTTTCATTACATGTTGTTCATGCTCAGATTTTTAGATCTGAAAGTTACATATAGATTGGTATTTCCAGTTCTTCAGATGGCTTGTGTTAAATAAGCTGATAAGTATTTTCAAGCACTTAGTTCGGGGCACAGTTCTGGGTGCTCAGGATCCAGTCCCCAAATACAAAGGGGTTGTGTGACAAAACTGCTCACCAAGAGCTGTGCCTAGGACAAGTGTGGTAAGTGTGAGATCTTTCAGAGGGTGCTGGAGTTGGAAGGAAAACACACCATCATTTGATGGGAATGATGGAGCAAGTAGACTGCAGTCAGCCCAGTTGCCACACCTTTGCAGCCTGCTTGGCTCCTTCTCTCCCTCCTCCATCTGGAGACTTGCCCTTAGGGCTTGGCAGCAGCATCGTTTCTCCTTCAGAGCCTTTCCCATCCCTCCCCCAACTGTGATCTCCAGAAGAGTCGAGTGTTCTTCCTCTCTCACCTAAAACACCTTACTTTACATTCTCTCTGCTTAGCCTGGGTCATACTGACTTTTCTTTCTAGTTTTTGTCAAAATTACTTTTATTCGTTAAACCTCAAGAAATTTAAGGGCTTAGATAAGTCTTGGAACTCTTGCTGCCAGAGTTCACAAGTTCCACTGTGTATAGTGCAAAGGAAGAGCTTTATCCTTTTTTAAATAACTGCTTTATTACGATATAATTCACATGGCCCTTAAGTCATCCATTTAAAACAGTTTTACGTATATTCACAGAGTCATGAAATCATCACCATATCAATTTTAGCACATTTTCATCGCCACAAAAAGAAACCCATACCCATTAGCAGCACCGCCTCCACACAACCTTCGGCCTAGTCTGCCCCCAGCGCACTGCCACCTCAGCCTGTCTGCACGTTGTCTCTTGTCTCAGAATTCATGGCCACTTTGTTGCTGGAAGCCCTGAGACTGCCCTGCAGGGCTATCCATGGGAAGCACAGGTCTTCCCCCTGCAGCAGCACCTGATCCTGCCCAAGCCTGCAGGGTGCACAGAGGCCTCCTTTGTTCCTTTCAGGCAGGAGATGTGTTTGGAGTTTATTGCTAGTACCTTAGAAAATTTATCCAGAACTTTCCACCTTATACCAAATCAAAAATAACTTGCATTCATTCAAAGAATAATCTACCAAAACAAAGTACCTCAAATATCACTTTAGAGGATCCTTAAGGGCATTATGCCTTTCAGAAAGGATAATGGTGATTATGTTTGGAAATAGCTAATTTCCATGTATTCTAAGAATTGAAGATTGTTTCTACTTTATTCATCCACTTACAGATCAAAGAAGAAATCTGTTTTATATATGTCAATTTTCCTATAGTGGATTATCTTAAAATAGAGCACGTTTCATTTACACCAGATTTATGTTGTGACATTAGTTATAAATTTGGTAAGAACATTTCTAATTAGAGATGATCAGGTAAATCTTGACAACTGTTGAGTAACTGCTAGTAATGCTCTTGAGATTTATTTTTTATTTGATATCAGAATTATAATTCAAATAAATATCTAAGTAGAGGCTAATGCAAAGAGATAATTAATATGTTCCAAGGTAGAGTACTTTTAATAATTGCTTTTAGGAATAAACATATCTGCTGGGCGCGGTGGCTCACGCCTGTAATTCCAACACTTTGGGAGGCCGAGGCAGACGGATCACGAGGTCAGGAGTTCGAGACCAGTCTGGCCAACATGGTGAAACCTGTCTCTACTGAAAATACAAAGCTTAGCTGGGCATGGTGGTGCACACCTGTAGTCCCAGCTACTCGAGAGGGTGAGGCAAGAGAATCACTTGAACCAGGAGGTGGAGGTCGCAGTGAGCCGAGATAGCGCCACCGCACTCCAGCCTGGGTGACAGAGCAAGACTCTGTCTCAAAAAATAAAAATAAAAGAGTATTTAAATAATATTTTTTCTGGCTTATTACCCAAAATAATAACTTGAAACACTTTTACTAAAGAAAGTGGCATTCTTAAATTTTTCTCTTCAGTTGGTATCAAAAATTATAAGCCATTTATTTCTACTGAACTACTTCCTTTATTTTACTGTTTTTAACTTTGTTCTTAGTTATTTTTGTCATCATAATGATGTAGAACAGTAACTAGACAATGAGTACACAGAGGTTAAATGACTTCGCCAAGTTTTTAAAGCCCTTATTAGGATTTATTAACTAAAAGTCACTACTAACCATGTTTTTTGTTTTTGAGACCGAGTCTTGATCTATCGCCCAGGCTAGAGTGTGGTGGCATGATCTCGGCTCACTGCAACCTCCGCCTCCCGGATTCAAGCGATTCTTCTGCCTCAGCCTCTCGAGTAGCTGGGACTACAGGCGCATGCTACCGCACCTAGCTAATTTTTTTTATTTTTAGTAGATACGGGGTTTCACCATATTGGCCGGGCTGGTCTCGAGCTCCTGACGTGATCTACGCCCCCAGCCTCCCAAAGTGCTGGGATTACAGGCGTGAGCCACCTCGCCCGGTTAACCATGTCATTTATTTAATTAATTAATTTATTTATTTGAGACGGAGTCTCACTCTGTCACCCAGGCTGGAGTGCAGTGGCACGATCTCAGCTCACTGCAACCTCTGCCTCCCAGGTTCAAGCGATTCTCCTGCCTCAGCCTCCCGAGTAGCTGGGATTACAGGCATGAGCCACCACACCTGGCTCATTTTTTGTATTTTAAGTGGAGACGGGGTTTCACAACGTTGGCCAGGCTCATCTTGAACTCCTGAGCTCAAGTGATCCACCTGCCTCGACCTCCCAAAGTGCTGGAATTACAGGCATTAACCATGTCACTTATAATGGAACACAGGAAACAAAAGGCAAACTCTGGATGTTTTAGAGTATTGAAATATTCAAGGAAAGCAAAACTATAATTTTTTTTTTTAGAAACAAAGTCTCACTCGGACACCTAGACTGTAGTGCAGTGGCATGATCATAGTTCACTGACAGTTCAGACTCCTGGGCTCAATAGCGATCCTCCTGCTTCAGCCTCCTGAGTAGATGGAACTACAGGCACGTGCCATCACACCTGGCTAATGTTTGTTGCCCAGGTTGGTCTCGAACTCCTTGGCTCAAGTAATGCTACTACCTTGGACTCCCAAAGTGCTGGGATTACAGGCATGAGCCACCATGTCCAACCAAGACTATACATCTTAAAAGCAGAGAAGAAACATATATCATTGCGCACTTCATTCATTACACTTATAAGCTTAGAGCCCTTTCCACAGCCCAAACTAAACATCAGTCTTTATAGTAAATTCTTATTAATTTCAGACTTTTGGAAAAGAATTTGATAAACATTTTGGGAAAGGAGGTTCTAAGCTACTGAGAATGAAGCTTAGTGACTTCAATGACATTACCAACATGCTACTTTTGAAAATGAACAAAGACTCAAAACCTCCTGGGAATCTGAAAGAATGTTCGCCCTGGATGAGCGACTTCAAAGTGGAGTTCCTGAGAAATGAGCTGGAGATTCCTGGTGAGTTAACCTCCAGGGGTGACAAAACTGTACTGTCAGGAGCACAGCACTGTAATAAGAACTCGTGGTTTCTGGAATAGTGATACTGGGATATTGACAGTTATCTCTTTTTTTAAAGAATTTTAAAATTCACCAAATTTTTCATCATTAGGAAAATCCATAATTATGAATGAGCACACTTTACTAAATGTTTAATGAGATTATAGTTCTTATATTTCTGATTCTGACAAATGTTCAGATTTTCATTTGGTAATAATGGTAAACAACAATCATAGATTTCCTCTGAACATATTCATTTCATACTTTGCTCCTGAATAACTTTTCTTCAGAAATATAATACAGGTGTAGACTCAGATTACTTCCTGGGATGTGTACACAGTTCCATTTAAAGTGACAAGTTAATGATAAGTCACTGACCTGCAGGAAAAATGATCATAATATTAGGGATAGAGATGCACAGCAAATTGGCCAGATTTCAAGGCGTGACTTTTTCAGAGGAAACCTGTGTATGTTCCATTTTCTTCACCCCAAATTTGCCAGAGGAGAAAAAAGTTTTAATCTGGTTATTCATGTTCTCATTTCAGTGGGTATAAGAAAAAACATATTTGGAGAAACACTTTTCTTTGTCATTAATAATGACTGTGCAGTTGCATATGGTTCATTTCAAGAAAAACATTTAAATGTAAGCCTTGTCATGTGCAGCTTGATTGGCCTTGAGCATATGCAGTGTTGTAGTCAATGCATCATTTTTCTATTTAGGATTTGTCCATGCTATTAGAATAGAGCACTAAGTTCCATAATCAGTCAAATTGAGAAATTATTATTTTTTTTTTTTGAGTTGGAGTCTTGCCGTGTCACCCGGGCTGGAGTGTAGTGGCACAATCTCGGCTTACTGCAAACTGTGCCTCCTGAGTTCACACCATTCTCCTGCCTCAGCCTCCCGAGTAGCTGGGACTACAGGCGCTGCCACCATGCCCGGCTAATTTTTTGTATTTTAAGTAGATACAGGGTTTCACCATGTAAACCAGGATGGTCTCTATCTCCTGACCTCATGATCCACCCGCCTTGGCCCCCCAAAGTGCTGGGATTACAGGAGTAAGCCGCTGTGCCTGGCCGAGAAATAACATTTTAAAAAGTCAGTTTCCTTTAAATGAAAACTTTTCAGTAAAAAGTTTTATGTTAGATTGGTTTTTTAAAAAGTAGATCAAGAGACATGTTTTAAAATACAGGCAGTTGTCTAACAAGGTGTTCCTAAGCAAAGCTGTGGTTTGTTTTAGGTCAATATGACGGTAGGGGAAAGCCGTTGCCAGAGTACCACGTGCGAATCGCCGGGTTTGATGAGCGGGTAGGTGTGAGGGTGTGTGACCCAGTCCCTGTCCTGATGAACGTTCTTCAGATATGAGAATGATCTGTTTGCCTTTAGTAAGTAAGAGACAATGGCCCATGTTGATCACAGATATATCGAGTTTAACGTATTTACTGAGATGGAGTCTTTCCCTGTTCCCTGGGCTGGAGTGCAATGGTACAATCTCGGCTTACTGCAACCTCTGCCTCCCAAGTAGCTGAGATTACAGGCACATGCCATCACGCCCAGCTGTTTTTTGAGTTTTTAGTAGAGACAGGGTTTCACCATGTTGACCAGGCTGGTCTTGAACTCCTGACCTCGTGATCCATCCACCTCTGCCTCCCCAAAGTGCTGGGATTACAGGTGTGAGCCAGTGCGCCCGGACTTTTTTTTTCTTCTTTGTTTGAGACAAGAGTCTCGCTCTGTCACCCAGGCTGGAGTGCAGTGGCACATTCTCAGCTCATTGCAACCTCCACACCCTGGGTTCAGGCGATTCTCCATGTCTCAGCCTCCCTAGTAGCTGGGATACAAGTGTGTGCCACCACGACTGGCTAATTTTTGTATTTTTAATAGAGACAGGGTTTCACCATGTTGGCCAGACTGGTCTCAAACTCCTGACCTCAAGTGATCTACCCGCCCCATCTTCCCAAAGTGCTGAGATTGCAGGCATGAGCCACCGCTCCCTGCCCTGAGTTTCTTAATATAATGTCTCCAGTGTTTGAACAACAATTCTATTTAAGATACCATAAACTCAAAGAGTAAGCTGTGTGTGAGTATCCACTATAAAATATGTGTAGCATTGGCTTACCACTGTAGAAAGTTTGCATGTTGGCTGTTGCTGCTTGCTAAGGGTATCCACATTCATAAGCAAGTATTTATAACCAGGAATACAACATTTCTGCGGGCACAGTAGTCAGGCACAAGCAGGTAGCAGGAATTCGTTGCTGGCCTGGGCACTCTGCTCTTCTTTGGCACTGTCTTCAGAGGGCAGCCCTGCAGAGGAATGCTCACGGCCAGTGTGGCTTTTCCCTCTGAGTTTGACACGCCGCTAGCCTGTGCCATGAGGTGACATTCTGATTTTTGAAGGTGACAGTCATGGCATCTATGCGAAGGCCCAAGCGCATCATCATCCGTGGCCACAACGAGAGGGAGCACCCTTTCCTGGTGAAGGGTGGCGAGGACCTGCGGCAGGACCAGCGTGTGGAGCAGCTCTTCCAGGTCATGAATGGGATCCTGGCGCGAGACTCTGCCTGCAGCCAGAGGGCCCTGCAGCTGAGGACCTACAGCGTGGTGCCCATGACTTCCAGGTAACTGCCAGTGGGCTGCTGCACATTGCTTGGCGTCCACGGGACTGTTTTTCTAGTGAAGAAAGAGCAGTTTGGGTTTACTCGTTAACCTTTTATTCTCCCTTTCAGGTTAGGATTAATTGAGTGGCTTGAAAATACTGTTACCTTGAAGGACCTTCTTTTGAACACCATGTCCCAAGAGGAGAAGGCGGCTTACCTGAGGTAAGGGCGGCCACACGCCCTGCTCCCCCAGCAGTCGCCTCCCCTCACTTCTCCAGTGGCAGGTCGGGGCCGTGACAGGCGCGCTCGAGAGCCCACACTGCCTGCCCCGCAGTCTGCTGGCTGGGTCAATAAACCAAATGGAGTGCTGGCTGCTAACCAGTAGTTGCAGATATTTTACCATAATACAAAATATGTGTTAACTTTGGGTGGGGGGAAGAAAAATTGTTGAAGGAAATAATAATAAAATTAGCAGATAACATGTAGTAAAACATTTTCTGTGGGATAGGCACTGTTCTCAATTTTTAACGTGTATGAATCAATTTACTTCTCACCAACAACCTACAAGGTAAGTGAGTATTATTATCACTACTATATGGATGAGGAAGCTGAGGCCCAGAAAGGTCAAGTAACTTGTCCTGTGTCCCTTAGCCTGTAAAGTAGGGTAGCTGGGATTACTAGTCATGATATGGATGCTTTTTTATTTTTCTTTATCCTTTTCTCTATTTTCCAAGTTTTCTACAATTAACATGTATATTTTAACCACAAGTTTTTTTTATTTCCTTTTTGTTTTTGTAAACAAAAATAAGGACAACATGAGAAACATTTTGAGGGTTGACAGATTTTGACAACCAAAGTTGACAGGTTTGGGTGACGAAGCTGTAGGATGAAGGAACAGCTTCAGGGCCTCTTTCTCTTTGATATCCTCTGATTCTTTCCTAAAAAGTTTTTAAATAGGAGCAGTGTTCCCTTCAGTCAGGAAAGATTTCTGAAAAAATCAAACATATTCTTATCAAACTCATATTCCCAGGTGATAATTACTCTACAGGGCAGTGTTCACCAACTTTTAGTTCCAGACATTTGAGTCCTTTGCTTAGAGTTGTTTCTACTTTCCCTGGAATACGGGGCAACTGATGAGCATGCTTCCTGGAGTCTCACAAATTCCAGATCTGGCCCTGGCACTGAGCCTCTGCCTGACAATGCAGGTGCCAAGCAGGTGTCGCCTTTCCCGTGGTACCTCTCTACATTTGTGGGACGGGACGGTAGCGTGGAACCGCACAGGGTTAATATAGGTACCAGGAGAGTTGAAAGCACCTTACATAATGGAATTATGTAAATAATTTCCAACTGCCTTTTTACAGGGCACTTCCAGTACCCATTATTAAAATCCTTGCTATTTTTTTTCTTAATTCAGCATGTTACAGTGTTTTGTTTTTTTGAGACAGTGTCTCTCTCTGTCGCCAGACTGGAGTGCGGTGGCGTGACCTCGGCTTACTGCAATCTCCGCCTCCCGGGTTCCAGCAATTCTCCTGCCTCAGCCTCCCGAGTAGCTGGGATTACAGGCGTGCGCCACCATGCCCAGCTAATTTTTGTATTTAGTAGAGATGGGTTTTCACCATGTTGGCAGGATGATCTTGATCACTTGACCTCATGATCCGTCCTCCTTGGCCTCCTAAAGTACTGGGATTACAGGCCTGAGCTACTGCGCCCAGCCTACGGTATTATAACCTAAGAATTTTGATCTCACTTTAAACTAGGAGGAGAGAATTTTAAGATGGAGGAGACTACTTTTAAAGTTAACTTTAGTAGCAACTTAGAAAAGATTTATTTCACCTGAAGTGATTGAATTGCTAAGTCACACGTGAAGCTGTTCTGTCTTTAGATTTTATTGGGAAAACTTGTTAAAGCTTTCCTCACGAAAGTACCTAAACATATGTATATCACATTGTTTCCCACTGCCCAGGTACTGCCTTTTTCCTAGGAAACTTTGAAAACAGCTTTTCAAGTTCACTTAAGCATCCATTGTCATTTAAGAAAATACTTTCTCATAGGAGTGCAGAAGGTTATTGGAAGAAAAAAGAAAAAATATGTTCTCATATTTACTATGGATTGTGTGTATATCTACATATTGGAAATATGAAGAAAGATGTGGCACTGGCCAGGCGCAGCAGCTCACGCCTGTAATCCCAGCACTTTGGGAGGCCGAGGTGGGCAGATCGCCTGACGTCAGGAAGTCAAGACCAGTCTGGTCAAGATGGCAAAACCCTGTCTCTACTGAAAATACAAAAATTAGCTGGGCGTAGTGGCGGGTGCCTGTAATCCCAGCCACTTAGGAGGCTGAGGCATGAGAATCGCTTGAACCCAGGAGGTGGAGGTTGCAGCAAGCTGAGATTGCACCACTGCACTCCAGCCTGGGCGACAGAGTCTCAAAAGAAAGAAAAAGAGACCGGGCGCAGTGGCTCACACCTGTAATCCCAGCACTTTGGGAGGCTGAGGCAGGCAGATCACAAGGTCAGGCATTCAAGACCAGCCTGGCCAACATGGTGAAACCCCGTCTCCACTAAAAATACAAAAATTAGCTGGACATGGTGGCATTTGCCTGTAATCCCAGCTACTCAGGAAGCTGAGGCAGGAGAATCGCTTGAATCCAGGAGGCGGAGGTTGCAGTGGGCCGAGATCGCACCACTGCACTCCAGCCTGGCGACAGAACGAGACTCCATCTCAAAAAAAAAAAAAAAGAAAAAAGAAAAAGATGTGGAAGTGGTTTAAATAAGGATAAAAACAGACATAATCCATCTTTAGCAAAACTGTGTGGGCTTTTTGGCTGTGGTAGTGACATGGCCTGAGGCTTCTAGCAGCTGCCTGTGGTGCTGTCGCCCTCTTGTTATGGTTCTTTCTAGGTCAAAGTTGCAGAATTGCATGCCTGGTTAATAAACAATTATGTTTAGTTCATCTTATTCCTCTCTATGTCAGTGGGAAATTTATTGTATTTAATGGTTTTGTACCTAATTCATAGGCAATAGCTTGGATTTCTTTAGGAATAATTAAGCATGAATAATGGTATATTGAAATTCAAGATCCAGAGTAATGTGGGTTCCGTATTAATATTGAATATGGTTAAAAGTCATATTATTTTTTCCTACTGCTTTGCTATTTTTCAGTGAATTCTTGGTGATCTTTGTCTTTGAAATCACATAATGCTAAAATCTTCCTAATTCCAATTCCCCTTTTCTCACTCACTAGTGATCCCAAGGCACCGCTGTGTGAATATAGAGATTGGCTGACAAAAATGTCAGGAAAACATGATGTTGGAGCTTACCTGCTAATGTATAAGTAAGTTTGGTTTTGATTTTCCTTTGTATTCGTTAGTTTCGTTCTTCTGCGAATTGCATGTTTTCTTTTGATTCTTAGAAAGCTTTGCCTCAGAGAGATCATCAAGATTATTTGATATTTGAGTCTCAGTATAAACAAAAAGTTTTAAAATTTAAATTTTAAGTCAGAGAATTTTTTCTAATTAGATGTTTCTATTATTAAATCATAGGGGAGCTAATCGTACTGAAACAATCACCTCTTTTAGAAAACGAGAAAGTAAAGTGCCTGCGGATCTCTTAAAGTAAGTACCCTTCTGCCCTCACCCTTAGCAGGATCACAGCAGCCGCACAGCTGTGTCTCTCTTGCAGGCGGGCCTTTGTGAGGATGAGTACAAGTCCCGAGGCTTTCCTGGCACTCCGCTCCCACTTTGCCAGCTCTCATGCTCTGATATGCATCAGCCACTGGATCCTCGGGATTGGAGACAGACATCTAAACAACTTTATGGTGGCCATGGAGACCGGCGGCATGATCGGGATCGACTTTGGGCATGCATTTGGATCTGCTACACAGGTGCGCTTGCTGTGCTCTCATGATCCTGGGCGACGCGAGAGTTATCATAGGACTTTCAACACCCTCCAGAAATAGATAGTTTTTAAGGAAAAACAACATATTAGATTCGTTTTGTCATGGTCATTGATTGCAGAAAGGGATAATCACTTCGTGCAGCCTTGTTCAGTCAGGTCACAGAAGTCATGGTGATCAATGATACCATCAGAACCGGGAATCAAATGTGTTCGCAGATCAAAGGAAGACTCTAAGGAAGTTTTAGGAAGCCCCATGATAAAAATGTCTGGTAAAAAATGTGATACATATCTTTTCTCTGGTTAACCTCTGAATGTTTGGATCCATCCTTCTTAATATCTGCGGCCCGTATCCTGCGCACGTGGGTTTTGCGCTGAGGGATAATGCAAGCTAAGGTGGTTACTCCTGAGCGTAGGAACTCAACGTCTGTGTAGCTGATTTCAAGGGAAGCAGAGTCTGTATTGTTACTAAATGTGAACAGTAACTATGAGAGGTTGCTGCCGTTTGTGCTCGGTACTTTGAGAGTTCTGGCTTACATATTCTGCTGCTTGCCTTTTCTTCTTGTTTAGTTTCTGCCAGTCCCTGAATTGATGCCTTTTCGGCTAACTCGCCAGTTTATCAATCTGATGTTACCAATGAAAGAAATGGGCCTTATGTACAGCGTCATGGTACACGCGCTCCGGGCCTTCCGCTCAGATCCTGGCCTGCTCACCAACACCATGGATGTGTTTGTCAAGGAGCCTTCCTTTGACTGGAAAGTAGGTTTTGTTTCATGTGCACTTCTCACTTTTTTGACATGTCCCTGTGATCGAGCTGGTATCTCCCGTGTATGATGGAAGTGCATTGAGTCATGTTGATGAAAATATTTACATTATTTTGTACAGCATTTCTCAGAGGCTGGGCCCAGTGGTTCACGCCTATAATCCCGAAACTTTGGGAGGCAGAGATGGGAGGATCACCTGAGGTCAGGAGTTGGAGACCAGCCTGGCCAACATGGTGAAACCCTGTCTCTACTAAAAATACAGAAATTAGCTTGGTGTGGTAATGCACGCCTGTAATCCCCATTCCTTGGGAGGCTGAGGCAGGAGAATGGCTTGAAACTGGGAGGCAGAGGTTGCAGTGAGCCAAGATCACGCCACTGCACTCCAGCCTGGGCAACAAGAGTGAAACTCTGCCTCAAAAAAAAAAAAAAAAGTTAAGAGGCAAAACGTTTATTTGGAGAAATAAGGTGCCTGCTGAGGCCCCTCGTCTCGTGATGTGTACACCATGGAGTCTGTATGAACAGCTTTGTAGCTGTAGACAATAAAGCAAGGGTGCTCCTGGTTATAGATGTTTGTTTACTTTAAGATCATTACTAGATTTAATCTGTTTGGACATGATTGTATGTACCATTATAATCAGCCGGGAAAATCATCTTCTTTTCTTTTAGAATTTTGAACAGAAAATGCTGAAAAAAGGAGGATCATGGATTCAAGAAATAAATGTTGCTGAAAAAAATTGGTATCCCCGACAGAAAATATGTTACGCTAAGAGAAAGTTAGCAGGTGCCAATCCAGCAGTCATTACTTGGTAAGATTTTTATATGTGGAAAAAACTAACGGACTACCAACATGCTACTGTTTCTCGAGGAACCAAGATATGTACAAAGTGCTGAGCACTTGATATTCTGTTAGCATGACTCTTCTGCTTTCATTGAGGAGGAAAGCAGGGCTTAGAGAGGCTGACTTCCCGAAAGCCAGGGCGAGGCCTGCAACTGTGACGTATGTCTTCAGGCTTACACTCAGTCCCTCGAACAGTTGTGCCAATTGGAGAAACAGAAGGTGTGCTCTTAGGCCAGAATATTGTTATATGCATGAGGAGGCTTAGGTTTTAAATTTGCTTTTGTCCTTTTTAGGGCATTTGACCCTGATGGACATAGTACCTAGGTATGAAAAGCACGGTGTGGACTTGTTAGATGAGACTCCACTTTGGGTTGGCTTTTAGGTTAGCTGTAAAATTTTTTCTTGTTGAGGTCTAAAGCAAATATAAATTTATGGAGATGATTCACAGGAAGGAAAAAAGTTGGACTTTAGAATTAAGTAATAGTGGCAGTCTATGGTCAACTTATTTTTGACAAGAGTGCCAAGACCATTCAGTGACCTTTCCAACAAATAGCACTGGCAAAAGAATGAAGTTAGGTCCCTGTTTCACACCATGTGGAAAAGTTAATTCAGAATGGATCAAAGAGCTTAAATGCAAGAGTCAAAACTATAAAACACTTAGAAATAGGAGTAAATCAGCAGGGCATGGTGACTTACGCCTCTAATCCCAACACTTTGGGAGGCCAAGGCGAGTGGATCACTTGAGGTCAGGAGTTCGAGACCACCCTGGCCATCAAGGTGAAACCCTATCCCTACTGAAAATACAAAAATTAGCTGGGCATGGTGATGCGCACCTGTAATCCCAGCTATTAGGGAGGCTGAGGCAGGAGAATGACTTGAACCCCGGAAGGTGGAGGTTGCAGTGAGCCAAGATGGCGCCACTGTACTCCAGCCTGGGCAACAAAGCGAGACTCTGTCTCAAAAAAAAAAAATAGAAATAGGAGTAAATCATCCTGACCTTGGATTTTGTTGTGATACTTGCCATTTTTTAGGTATGACACTGAAAGCACAAGCAGGAAACAAATACATACTTTGGACTTCATCAAAATTAAACAATTTTGTGCTTCACAGAGTGCTATCAAGAAAGTGTTTCAGCCTTCAGAATGGGATAAAATATTTGCAAGTCATGTATCTGATAAGGGACTTGTATCTAGAATACATTTTAAAACTCTTATAGCCTAACAATAGATAGACAATTAAAAATGGGCTCAGTGGCTCACGCCTGTAATCTCAGCTGCTAGGGAGGCTGAGGCAGGAGGATCACTTGAACCCAGGAGGCAGAGGTTGCAGTGAGCCGAGATCGCGCCATTGCACTCTGGCCTGGGTGACAGAGCAAGACCCTGTCTCAAAAAAAAAAAAAAAAAAAAAAGTCAAAAGACTTGAACTAACATTTCTCTAATGAAAATATGCAAATGGCCAATAAGCACATGAAAAAATGCTCAGCATCACTAGTCATCAGGGAAATCCAAGTGAGATACTACCTCACACCTGCTAAGATGGCTGTTATTTAATTAATTAATTTTTGAGACAAAGTCTTGCTCTGTCACCCAGGCTCACTGCAACCTCCACCTCCTGGGTTCAAGGGATCCTCCTGTCCCAGCCTCCTGAGTAGCTGGAATTACAGGTGCATGCTCCCACACCTGGTAATTTTTGTATTTTTAGTAGAAATGGGGTTTCGCCATGTTGGCCAGGCTGGTCTCGAACTCCTGACCTCAGGTGAGCCACCACGCCTTGCCAGATGGCTATAATTTTAAAATAGGGCTAATGCAGTGGCTCACACCTGTAATCCCAGCATTTTGGGAGGCCAAGGCAGGAGGATAACTAGATCCCAGGAGTTCAAGTCTAGCCTGGGCAATATAGCAAGACCCTGTCTCTACCAAAAATGTTTTAAACTTTCTTTTTTTTTAAATTAAAAAAAAGGAATCTAACAAATGTTGAGGATGTAGAGAAGGTGGACTCCTCATACCCTGCTGGTGGGAGTGGGAAAGGGTGCATCTGCTGTGGGAAAGTGGCAGTTCTTCACAAAGTTAAACATAGAGTTACCATTGTGAACCCAGCAATGCCACTCCTAGGTGAATCCTAGGAATTCATTCAGGATAAGTGAAGGGTTACATTCACACAAAAACTTGAGCAGCATAATTCATGTTCTGTTTTCCTACAGATCCAGTCTTTGACTGAAAGATTATAAGCCACAGAAAAGACTCTGTGAGTGATGACATGGGGAATGTGTTTGGATAGGATCGCTAGGAATGCAGGCAACAAAGGAAAATAACACATGCTTTGTGTTTTCTGTTTGTTCTTTTTCCAGTGATGAGCTGCTACTGGGTCACGAGAAGGCCCCTGCCTTCAGAGACTATGTGGCTGTGGCACGAGGAAGCAAAGATCACAACATTCGTGCCCGAGAACCAGAGGGTGGGCTTTCAGAAGAAACTCAAGTGAAATGCTTGATGGACCAGGCGACAGACCCCAACATCCTTGGCAGAACCTGGGAAGGATGGGAGCCCTGGATGTGAGGTCTGTGGGAGTCTGCAGATAGAAAGCGTTACATTGTTTAAAGAATCTACTATACTTTGGTTGGCAGTAATCCATGAGCTGATTTTCCTGAAGCACTAAGGAGAAATCTCTTTTGTGCTACAGTTTTATAGCATGAGTTTAAATCAAGATTATGAGTAAATGTATATGGGTTAAGTCAAAGGTAAGGTTATAGTAACATCAAAGGTTAGGTGAAGTTTATAGAAAGATACATATCCAGGCTTACCAAAGTATTAAGAATATAGTATGTGATCAGCTTTCAAAGCATTTACAAGTGCTGCAAGTTAGTGAAACAGCCGTCTCCATAAACAGGAAATGTGGGAAACCTTGGAATGCCCTTCTGGTTCTGGCACGTTGGAAAGCACACTCAGAAGGCTTCATGGCCAAGATTTTGGGAGAGTAAAGCTAAGTATAGTTGATGTAACATTGTAGAAGCAGCATAGGAACAATAAGAACAATAGGTAAAGCTCTAATTATGGCTTATATTTAGAAATGACTGCATTTGATATTTTAGGATATTTTTCTAGGTTTTTTCCTTTCATTTTATTCTCTTAGTTTTGACATTTTATGGTAGATTTGCTCTCTAGAAGGGAACATCTTTATTTAGGAGGGTAAAAATTTTGGTCATAGCATTCACTTTTGCTATTCCGATCTACAACTGGAAGATACATAAAAGTGCTTTTTGCATTACAAATTTGGGATAACTTCAAAAATCTCATGGTTGATGTTAGGGATAGCACTAAGCATTTTAGTTCCAGGAGAATAAAAGAAATTCCTATTTGAAATGAATTCCTCATTTGGAGGGAAAAAAAAAAAGCATGCATTCTAGCACAAGATCAAATTATGGAATACAAAAGTGGCTCCTTCCCATGTGCAGTCCCTGTGCCCCCTTCAGTCCTCTGCACACCCAAACTGTTTCTGATTGGCTTTTAGCTTTTTGTTGTTGTTTTCTCCTTCTAACACTTGTATTTGGAAACTCTTCTGTGATTTTGAGAAGTATACTCTTGAGTGTTTAATAAAGTTTTTTTCCAAAAGTAGTGTGTATCTCTTTTATGCAGTTTCAAAAGCAAAATATTCATCTTACAAAATAGTCTATTATACTACTTGCCTAGTTTGTTCTGATAAATGCGGGTTAAATGCGTTACGGCATTTAAAATAAACATTAATGCCCAGGCACACTGGGAGGCCAAGGCTGGAGGATTGCCTGAACTCCTTGAGCCCAGGAGTTAAAGACTAAGAGGGCAACACAGTGAGATCCCATGTCTATTTTTAAAAATAAAATAACAAATTTATCTTCTCAACAAGTGATACCTATTGAACCAGATTTCATCTGTAAAGAAAGATAAATGATCGTGTATGTGAAAAATCTGGTACACATGATCTAGTAAATATTTTTGCACAAAAATGGCCAAAGTAAGCCCACTTTGGAGTAGAGTTGATAATATATTGTTTTCTGTAACAACTAATTCGCTGTAATTCTTCCTTGAGTCCTGTTAATTTGGACTACGTTCATTAAATGGATCACCTACATTGTAGGAAACTCTGTTTTTTTAATGACTACTTTTCATATCAATAAAAGTTGATTGTTACGGCCAGGTGTGGTGGCTCACACCTGTAATTCTAGCACTTTGGGAGGCTGAGGCGGGTGGATCACCTGAGTTTGGGAGTTCGAGACCAGCCTGACCAACATGGAGAAACCCCCGTCTCCACTAAAAATACAAAATTAGCCAGGTGTGGTGGCCCATGCCTGTAATCCCAGCTACTCAGGAGACTGAAGCAGGAGAATTGCTTGAACCCAGGAGGCAGAGGTTGCAGTGAGCCAAGATCGTGCCGTTGCACTCCAGCCTGGGCAACAAGAGTGAAACTCCATCTCCAAAACAAAAAAAAAATTGATTATTACAAGTTGTGTGTGTGGGTCTAGTCTCAAAGCTGTGTGCTCAAAAAGTTCATCATTGCTCACGAGAGTGCAGTAAGAAAAAACTTGCTGTGTACAGCATTCAGAAAACATTCATAAAATTACACTAGATGTTAAATGGTCATTACACAATGTAGGAACTGCACATCTGAATCATCACTGGGGCTCGAACTCTAACTCGTGATTCTTGCTGAATAAGAATATTTGATTTGGAAACCAAGAAACAACACTTAACACTGATTACAAGGAAATATGAATGATATTATTGTTATATGAGTGGTAATATTTACATTATAAACATTTTGATATGCAGGTTGTATATGAAACATTTGTTTTTCTTTTTTTTTCTTTTTTTTTTTTTTTCCTGAGACAGAGTCTTGCTGTGCCGCCCAGGCTGGAGTGCAGTGGCCAGTTCTCAGCTCACTGCAAGCTCCGCCTCCCGGGTTTACGCCATTCTCCTGCCTCAGCTTCCCGAGTAGCTGGGACTACAGGCGCCCGCCTCGTCACCCGGCTAGTTTTTTGTATTTTTTAGTAGAGACGGGGTTTCACGGTGTTAGCCAGGATGGTCTCGATCTCCTGACCTCGTGATCCGCCCGTCTCGGCCTCCCAAAGTGCTGGGATTACAGGCTTGAGCCACCACGCCCGGCCGAAACATTTGTTTTTCAACGCCAAAATAATCCAGAAAGTTTCAGATTTAAGCTTAATGAAGACTTGAATGATCCCATGCTTTAGCACTTTGTCAGACTGAAAACCCAAGTATATAATACACTCCTTTAGGACAAGTACTGTGTCCTAATCACTATCTGTCAGTACCTCATAGTCTGGCACATGATAGTCAACAGAACAAAGCCATAGGAATAATTTAGTAAAGAATTCAACTTTTAAAAACTACTTCTATAAGAAATAAAAATTATTGGCCAGGCGCTGTGGCTCACACCTGTAATCCCAGCACTTTGGGAGGCTGAGGCGGGCAGATCACGAGGTCAGGAGATCAAGACCATCCTGGCTAACACGGTGAAACCTTGTCTCTACTAAAAATAGAAAAACAAAATTAGCCAGGCGTGGTGGCAGTCACCTGTAGTCCCAGCTACTCAGGAGGTTGGAGAATGGCATGAACCAGGGAGGCGGACCTTGCAGTGAGCTCAGATGGTGCCACTGCACTCCAGCCTGGGCAACAGAGCAAGACTCTCTCAAAAAAAAAAATAAAAATTATTTCACTGACTGATGAGAATTTTTAAAGCACTGTTTATTAACTAATGACCAGTAACTTTTTTTTTTTTTTTTGAGATTCACAGTTGCCCAGGCTGCACCTCCTGGGTTCAAGTAATTCTCCTGCCTCAGCCTTCCGAGTGGCCAGGACTACTGGCACACACCACCACGCCCGGCTAATTTTTGTATTTTAAATTTTGTATTTTGTATTTTTGTATTTTTAGTAGAGATGAGGTTTCACCATGTTGGCCAGGCTGGTCTCAAACTCCTGACCTCAGGTGACCTGCCTGCCTCAGCCTCCCAAAGTGTTGGGATTACAAGTGTGAGCCACTGCACCTGTACTGCCAAAAATTCTTTGAACTTCAGAATGTTGGCTGTATTAAAATGAAAATATGAAGTTGCTTTTGAATATTTTATGAAAGTAATTAGGGATCGTGCCACTGCACTCCAGCCTGGGCGACACTGACACTTGTTTTTGAGACAGTGTCTCAAAAAATTAAGGATCAGCTTTTCAAAAAGCGAAAAGACCATTGGGCGTTTGATAGGAATTGCATTGAATCTGTAGATTACTTTGGTTAATATTGCCATCTCTTTTTTTTTCTTTTTTTTTTTTTTTTGAGACGGAGTCCCGCTCTGTTGCCCAGGCTGGAGTGCAGTGGCAGGATCTCAGCTCACTGCAAGCTCCGCCTCCCGGGTTTACGCCATTCTCCTGCCTCAGCCTCCCGAGCAGCTGGGACCACAGGCCCCCGCCACCTCGCCCAGCTAGTTTTTTGTATTTTTTTTTTTTTTTTTTTTTTTACGACGGAGTCTCACTCTGTCGCCCAGGCTGGAGTGCAGTGGCCGGATCTCAGCTCACTGCAAGCTCCGCCTCCCGGGTTCACGCCATTCTCCTGCCTCAGCCTCCCGAGCAGCTGGGACCACAGGCCCCCGCCACCTCGCCCAGCTAGTTTTTTGTATTTTTTTTTTTTTTTTTTTTTTTACGACGGAGTCTCACTCTGTCGCCCAGGCTGGAGTGCAGTGGCCGGATCTCAGCTCACTGCAAGCTCCGCCTCCCGGGTTCACGCCATTCTCCTGCCTCAGCCTCCCGAGTAGCTGGGACTACAGGCGCCCGCCACCTCGCCCGGCTATTTTTTAGTAGAGACGGGGTTTCACAGTATTAGCCAGGATGGTCTCGATCTCCTGACCTCGTGATCCGCCCGTCTCGGCCTCCCAAAGTGCTGGGATTACAGGCTTGAGCCACCGCGCCCGGCAGTTTTTTGTATTTTTTAGTAGAGACGGGGTTTCACCGTGTTAGCCAGGATGGTCTCGATCTCCTGACCTTGCGATCCGCCCGTCTCAGCCTCCCAAATATTGCCATCTTAACAATACTGTATTTCAATCCACGAGCACAGAATGCATTTCCATTTATTTATGTCTTGTTTAATTTCCTTCAACAATGGTTTGCAATTTTCAGCAGTTTAAAATACTTCTAATGTTTTGTTTCCTTGGTTAAATTTATTCCTAGCCATTTTGTTCTTTTGGCTACTATTGTAAATGGAATTGTTTTTCCTAACTATGTTTCCAGATTGTTCATTGCTAGTGTATACAAACAGCTGATTTTGTGTGTTGGTCTTTTCTCCTGCAACTTTGCTGAATTAATTTAATAGCTTTAGTACTTAGTTTGTGTATTCTTTGGGATTTTCTATATATAGAATGATGTCATCTGTGCATAGAGACAGTTTTATTTCTTTTCCAATTTGACTACCTTTTCTTTTTTCTTACCTAATTATTGTGGCTAGAACATTCAGCACAATGCTGAGCAGCAGTGGTAAAAGTGGGCATCCTTCTCTTGTTCCCGATCTTAGGGAGAAAGTTTTCATCTCTCACCATTGAGTGTGATGTTAGCTGTGGGTTTTCTGTTTTCTTTCTTTTTTTTTTTTTTTGTTTTTGAGATGGAGTCTTGCTCTGTCGCCCAGGCTGGAGTGCAGCGATCTTGGCTCACTGCAACCTCTGCCTCCCAGGTTCAAGCGATTCTCCTGCCTCAGCCTCTAGAGTAGTTTGGATACAGGCACGCACCACCACGTGGGCTAATTTTGTGTATTTTTAGTAGAGATGGAGTTTCACCGTGTTAGCCAGGATGGGCTTGATCTCCTAATTTCATGATCCACCCGCCTCGGCCTGCCGAAATGCTGGGATTACAGGCATGAGCCACTGTGCCCGGCCAGCTGTGAGTTTTCATAAATGCCCTTTATCATGTTGAAGAAGTACCCTCTAAGTTTGGCAAGTGTTTTTATTATGAAATGGTGAATTTTGCCAAATTTTTTTTTTTTTTGGCATCAAAATGAACCTGTGGTTTTTCTCCTTTAGTCTATTAATGTCATATATTGATTAATGTTTGTATATTGAACCACACTTTCATTGCTGGGATGAATTCTACCTGGCCATGGTGAATAATCCTTTATAATAATTTGTTGGTTTTACTTTGCTAATACTTTGTTGAGGATTTTTGCATCAAGAAGAGATATTAGTCTCTAGTTTTCTTGTGGTGCCTTTGTCTGACTTTGGTATCAGGGTAGTGCTGGCTTCATAAAATGGGTTAGAAAGTTTTCCTTCCTCTGATATTTACTGGAAGAGTTTGAGAAAGATTTTGGTATTAATTATTTAAAGGTTTTGTGGAATTCAACAGTGAAGGCATGTGGTGCTAGTCTTGTCTTTGTTGGAGGTTTTTTATTGCTGATTCAATCACTGCTTGTTATAGATCTGTTCAAATTTTCTATTTTTTCTTGGCCGGGCGCGGTGGCTCAAGCCTGTAATCCCAGCACTTTGGGAGGCCGAGACGGGTGGATCATGAGGTCAGGAGATCGAGACCATCCTGGCTAACACAGTGAAACCCCGTCTCTACTAAAAAATACAAAAAACTAGCCAGGCGAGGTGGCAGGCGCCTGTAGTCCCAGCTACTCGGGAGGCTGAGGCAGGAGAATGGCGTGAACCCGGGAGGCAGAGCTTGCAGTGAGCTGAGATCCGGCCACTGCACTCCAGCCTGGGCAACAGAGCGAGACTCTGTCTCCAAAAAAAAAAAAAAAAAAAATTCTATTTTTTCTTGAGACAGTTTTGGTAATTGAGTGTTTCTAGGGAATTTGTCCATTTCATCCAGTTTATCTAATGCACTGGCATTTATTTCAGTAAGGTTAGTGGTATAGTGTCCCTGTGTTCATTTCTGATAGTTATTTACATTTTCTTTTTCTAAATATAGCTTAATCATCTTTAGCTTTATAGGTAAAGGTAAGTCAATTTTGTTAGCCTCTTCAAAGAATCAACTTTCAGTTTTGTTGATTCTATTTTTCCTTTTTTTTTTTTTTTTTTTTTTTGAGACAGGATCTCTCTCTGTTGCCCAGGCTAGAGTGCGGTGGCGTGATCTCGGCTCACTGCAACCTCCACCTCCCAGTTGTTGGGTTTTTTTTGTTTTTTGTTTTGTTTTGTTTTGTTTTGTTTTTTGAGACAGGGTCTCTCTCTGTCGCCTAGGCTGGAGTACAGTGGCGCGATCTCAGCTCACTGCAAGCCCACCTCCCAGGTTCACGGCATTCTCCTGCCTCAGCCTCCCAAGTAGCTGGGACTACAGGCGCCGCCACCTCGCCCGACTATTTTTTTGTATTTTTTAGTAGAGACAGGGTTTCACCATGTTAGCCAGGATGGTCTCGATCGCCTGACCTCGTGATCCACCCGCCTCGGCCTCCCAAAGTTCTGGGATTACATGCGTGAGCCACGGCACCCAGCCCTCCACCTCCCAGTTTTAAGCGATTCTCCTGCCTCAGCCTTCCAAGTAGCTAGGATTACAGGTACCCACCACCACACCCGGCTAGTTTTTGTATTTGTATTTTTATTTTTTTGAGACAGAGTCTTGCTGTTTTTTCCCGGGCTGGAGTGCAATGGCGCAATCTCGGCTCACTGCACCTTTTGCCTCCTGGGTTCCAGCAATTCTCCTGCCTCAGCCTCCTGAGTATCTGAGATGACAGCACCTGCCACTATACCCAGCTAACTTTTGTATTTTTAGTGGAGACCGGGTTTCACCATGTTGGCCAGGCTGGTCTTGAACTCCTGACCTCAGGTGATCCACCCGCCTCAGCCTCCCAAAGTGCTGGGATTACAGGTATGAGCCGCCGTGCGTGGCCGGCCAGTTTTGTATTATTAGTAGAGACAGGGTTTCACCATGTTGGCCAGGTTGGTCTCAAATTCCTGACCCCAAGTGATTGAGACTTGATTTGTGTCCCTTAGGTTTAGATGGTTGATAGTGTTGTTCAAGTCTGCTGTTTTCTTCTTGTTATGTTTAGATGTTCCATTATTGATACTGGGGTATTGAGGTCTCCAACTATTATTTTATTTTAACTTTTTTAAGATGGAGTGTCACTCCATCGCCCAGGCTGGAGTGCAGTGGCATGATCTCAGCTCACTGTAACTTCTGCCTCCCGTGTTCAAGCAATTCCCCTGCCTCAGCCTCCCAAGTAGCTGGGACTATAGGCACCTGCCACCATGCCCAGCTGAGTTTTGTATTTTTGTTTTTTATTTTTAGTAGAGATGGGGTTTTGCCATGTTGGCCAGGCCGACCTTGAACTCCTGACCTCAACTGATCTATCCACCTCGACCTCCCAAAGTACCTGGATTACAGGCATGAGCCACCATGTCCAGCCTCCATTATTTTCAATCTCTTTCTCCCTTCAGTTCAATGTTTGCTTCATATGTTTTGGACATCTGCTGTTTAGCGTTTGTGTCTTTATAATTCTTATAATGTTTTTGATGGATTGACCTTTTATCAATACATAATGTCCTTTTTTTTAATCTCTTGTAACAAGTTTTGACTTAAAGTCTTATAAAGTCTTATTTTCTAGTATTAGTAGTCATGCCCGCTATCTGGTTTTTTGGGGTTTTTTTTTGAGACAGAGTTTCGCTCTTGTCGCCCAGACTGGAGAGCAATGGCACATTCTCAGCCATGCCAGCTTTCTATTGGTTACTAATTCATGGAAAATATTTTTCCATCCTTTTACTGTAAATCTCTTTGTGTCTTTGGATTTAAGTCACCTGTAGATAGCATGTAGTTAGGTCATGTTTTTAAAATCCATTCTGCCAATCTCTCTTTCAATTGGTGAATTAAATACATTTACATTCAAAATGATTTCTGATTAGGAACCACTTCTGTCACTTTGCTATTTGTTTTCTGTAAGTTTCAATCTTTTTTCCCCTAAATTCCTCCAATAGTGTTTTGTATTTGATTGATTTTGCTAGTATTCCATTTGAATTCCCTCGTTTTCTTTTCTGTAATGTTTTAAAGATTTTTCTTAGTGGTTATCCTGTTGATTAGAATTAATAGCTTACATTTCTAAGAATATAGTTTGAAGTGATACAACTTAGCTATTGAGTTGTTTGAGCTCCTTATATATTCAGGTTATGAATCCCTTATCAAATGGATAGTTTTCAAATATTTTTTCCCCATTCTTCGGGTTGTTTTTTACTATGTTGATTATTTTGCTGTGCAGCTTTTCGGCTTGATGTAATCCCAACTGTCCATTTTGGTTGCCTGCGCTTTTGAGGCCTCATACAAAACATTTTTGCCCAGACCAATGTCCTGGAGAGTTTCCCCAATATTTTCTTCTAGTAGTTTCACAGTTTCAGGTCTTCGATTTAAGTCTTTAATCCATTTCTGTGATTTTTGTGTAAAGTGAGAGTTAGGGGTCTCCACATTCTGCATGTGGATATCCAGTTTTCCCAGCACCATTTATTGAAAGCTGTCATTTCCCCCATTGTAAGTTCTTGGCGCCTTTGTAGAAGATGAGTTGGTTATAAATGCGTGGATTTATATCTGGATTTTCCATTCTGTCTCATTGATCTATGTGTCTGTTTTTATGCCAGTTCCATGCTATTTTGGTCACTATAGCTTTGTAATAAATTTTGAAGAAAGGTTGTGTGATGCCAGCTTTGTTGTTTTTGCTCAGGATTGTTTTGGACTATTCGGCATCTTTTTTAGTTCCATACAAATTTTAGGATTTTTTTTTTCTACTTCTGTGAAGAATGTCATTGGTATATTGATAGGGATTGCATTTAATGTGTAAATTACTTTGGGGCAGAATTGTCATTTTAACAATATTCATTCTTCAAGACCATAAGCATGGAATATCTTTCACTTTTTTTGTGTCCTCTTCTGTTGTTTGTTTTTGAGACAGGGTCTCAGTCTGTTGCCCAGGCTGGAGTGCAGTGGTGCTATCATGGCTCACTGCAGCCTTGACCTGGGCTCAGGTGATTCTCCCACTTCAGCCTCCTGAGTAGCTGAGACTACAGGCTCACACCACCATGCCTGGCTAATGTTTTGTATTTTTAGTAAAGATGGGGTTTCATCATGTTGCCAGGCTGGTCTCGAGCTCCTGGACTCCAACAGTCTGCCCACCTCGGCCTCCCAAAGTGCTGGGATTACAGGTGTGAACCACCATGTACCCGGTCCACACATTAATTTTATAACAATAAACAAAAGTCCTCTGTATCAGGGGAACTACCCCCAATATTTCAACGTAGGTTCTTTTCTATTTTCCATAAGTGTCAGCTGGTCTGAGAAATAAAGAGAAAGAATACAAAAGAGAGAAATTTTACAGCTGGGCCTCTGTTACATCACATGTTGGCAGGTTCTGTGATGCCCACCTGAGCCACAAAATCAGCAAGTTTTTATTACGGATTTCAAAAGGGGAGGGCGGTGCAAATAGGGAGTGGGTGCACAGAGATCACATGCTTCAAATAGCAATAAAAGATCACAAGGGCAGAAGGGCAGAGCAAGGTCACAAGGCCAGGGTGAAATTAGAATTACTAATGAGGTTCCATGTCCCACTGTGCACGCATTGTCATTGATAAACATCTTAACAGGAAATGGTTCAAGAGCAGAGAACCAGTCTGACTAGAATTCGCCAGGCTAGGATTTCTAATCCTAGCAAGCCGGAGGGCACTGCAAGAGACAAGGGCATATTTCATCCCTTATCTTCAACTGCATAAGGCAGACAACCCCAGAGCGCCTGTCCATAGGCCTCCCCTGGGAATTCTTTTCTCCTACTCGTTTTCTGCAATAAGAAAAGCATGTCTCTGTTCTGCCCGGCCCCGCAGGCGGTCAGACCTTCTGGTTATCTCCCTTATTCTCTGAACATCGCTGTTACCCTGTTCTTTTTCAGGGTGCCCAGATTTCATATTGTTCAAACACACGTTTTACAATTTGTGGAGTTAACACAATCATCACAGGGTCCTGAGGTGACATACATCCTCAGTTTATGAAGATGACGGGATTAAGAGATTAAAGTAAAGACAGGAATAGGAAATTATAAGAGTATTGATTGGGGAAGTGATAAATGTCCATGAAATCTGCACAATTTATGTTCAGCGATTGCAGTCAAGGCAGGTGTAAGAAGTTATAAAAGTTTTAATTTGAGGAACTAATAAATGTCTATGAAATCTTCACAATTTATGTTCTTCTGCCGTGGCAGGGTCCCTGACTTCCCGCAACACTCTGAACTCGACTGATACACAAAGTAGTTAATGATAAATGCTTTTATGCTCAGCTGAGACAAAGGAGAAAAAAAAATTGGTCAGATTGATAGAAAATGAAACCTTACATACAAAGTCCCTGGAGACCACAGAAGCCAAAAGGATCAAGTGGCCTGGGCTCTCCAGTTGAGTCCTGAGGGAACCAAAGGTAGTAGCAGGAAGTAGGGCACTGGAATGAGCTTCTGAAGGAACTGCCATCAATTATGACAGATCTGGTCAATCCATTGCGTCTCATGAATGCACTGCTGAAAGCAGCTCCTTGGTGCCTAGGCTGCGCTAAGTGGAGTGCACCCGAGGGGAACAGACCCGAGGGAGTGTGTGGGTAGGTGGGAAGCAGAGCTATGAGAGGAGACCCAAGGGCTGAGGGGTGGGAGCTGCCGTCCCCAGTGTGCCCTCCTCTGCCAGCAGAAAGTCCATGTGGGGGGCCCTGTCCCCTGGGCCTCCTTGCGTGCCTGCACCCCTGCTTATGAGAGGTGCCCCCGGGGGCAGGGGACAGCCTTTCCCTCCTGACTGAGACCCAGCCCCTGCAGCCGAGCCCGGACGCTAGAGCCTTGGGGTGCAGTACTGGGTTGCGACCCCCAGAACCACACCCCTCTTGTTTTGGGAAAACTGAATAAAACCCCAGCACCCTGGAGACAGCGCCAGGGACCTGATGTGGGCCAGTTTCCCCAGAGACGGCCAGACGGACTTGGTGCTGCTCAGTCTTCAGAGCTGCTGGGTCTTCGGGGCCTGCAGGTGTCCCCCACGCCCTGGATGGTGTGGAAGGTCCCAGGGCCTTCTCACCGTACCACCTCCCGCTGCATGGACCCAGCCGTTCTCCACGCTTGGGGAAGGGAGGCATCTGGTCACGCAGCAGAGTGTCAGGGGCCACTGAGCAGGCAGCAGGGAGAGGGGCACACACAGCCACACCACATACACACCCCATCACACACACCTATGATACACCACACCACACACCCCATCGCACACCACACAACCACACCAAACATCCCATCACACACAGAACACACTGCACCACACACACACCATCATACACCACACACCCACAATACACCCCATCACACCACACACATAACCACACACCCCATCACACACAACACACACCATCACACCACACCCCATCACACACCACACACACAACACACAACCACACCACACACCCTCACACTACACCACACACACACCATCATACACCACACACACCCACAATACATCCCATCACACCACCATGCACACACCTCACATCACACCACACACGCAACCACACCACACACACCCCATCACACACCACACACACCACACACCCCATCACACACAAGCACACCACACACATTTCCTCACGCCACCACACACCACACAACACGCAACCACACCATACACCCTATCACACAACACAACCACAGCACACACACATCCCAGCATACACACATCCCAACACACACTATCACACACGCCATACCCCATCACAGCAACACACACAACCACATCACACACCCCTTCACACACACCACACAGAACCACACCACACACCCCATCACACACCACACCACACATCACACACACCACAACAACACCATACACCCCATCACACACCACACATCCCATCACACAACCACACACACCATCTCACGCACACCACACGATCACACACCACACAACCACACCATACACCATGACACACACACCACACACACCACATGCTCCACACAGCATCACACACATACAGCATCATACACACCACACGCACACCACACCACACACACAATTGCCCCACACACATCAAACCACACAACCACACCACACACACCCCACACTCACATATCACAGACACACACACAGTAGGAGGTTCACTGCAAGGAACTGCCTTAGAAGACTTGGTCTGGCCTGGCCAGTCTGAATCCTCTCGGGCCAGCGTGAAGCCACCGTCCCAGGGGGACTGTTTCTGGGGGACTCGGCTGCGGCCCTGAGCCTTGTCACCTGCCTGGATCCTGACCACGCAGGTGGTCCAGGGGCATCTCCTGGCCGGTGAGGATGCTGGTCTCATCTACACGAGACTGCGTCACTGCGGCCGCACCCCAGCCTGGCCGCGCAGAAAGCGGACAGTAGTGGCTAGGGAAGATGCGCAGTTCCCTCAGGGAGAATAATGGGTCTGTTCGCATGGACTCAGACAATGTTGGGTTACAATCTGCTGCTATGCTGTTCCTCTTGTTGCTTTCACACGTTTTGTCACTGCAGGATGCCCAGCTCTGGACCCAGCCAGACATCCCAGGACATTGGTCCTGGGACGATAGAATGGGGTTTAGAAACCCAGGGCTGCGCACCACACGTGCTGTCACTGGTTGGCACTGAGAAACACCGATTTTTAGCTGAACAGACTAAAACGCTAATCCCCGGCCTCATGTGCAACTTGGAGGAAGCCTCCCCAAAGGGTCGGGGCACAGGCTTCTCTGCAGGGGAGGGGAGCAACCATGCATGGTTTCCTGTCTCTGGCAGCGCAGACCTGACTGCCCACCCCTGGACTTCGTTTACATGAGAGAGAAAACCTTTAGACCTGTGAAGTCAGATATTTTGGACTGCCTGTTATCCCAAATGAAACCGAATACACAGGAGCATGTTTTTTAGCAAGGCTAGAGTTCCACAGCATTCACACAGTAAATGTCACGTACAGCAAAGAGGCACACACAACTAAATGAGCCTACAATTGAGTACCGCGTTTCAGCTCACTTGAGATGTGCCTGAATCTAAGATGCACTGAGACTTTATGTGCCACGAAGAAAGAAAAATGCGTCCATTTAAACAATGACCCAGGCTGGGCGCGGTGGCTCACCCCTGTAATCCCAGCACTTTCAGAGGACGAGGTGGGTGGATCACCTGAATTCAGGAGTTACCAGTCTGGCCAGTGTGGTGAAACCCCCTCTCTACCAAAAATATAAAAATGAGCCAGCATGGTGGTGCGCCTGTAGTCCCAGCTACTCCGGAGGCTGAGGGAGGAGAATCGCTTGAACCTGGGAGGCAGAGGTTGTGGTGAGCCGAGATCGCATCACTGCACTTCAGCCTGGGCGACAGAGACTCCCATCTCACAAACACACGCACACACACAAAGCCGGGCTCCGTGGCTCATGCCTGTAATCCAAGCACTTTGGGAGGCTGAGGCAGCTGAATCACCTGAGGTCAGGAGTTCGAGACCAACCTGACCAACATGGAGAAACCCCCCCCCCCCCATCTCTGCTAAAAAATATAAAATTAACCGGACATGGTGGCACATGCCTGTAATCCCAGCTACTTGGGAGGCTGAGGCAGAAGACTCGCTTGAAACCAGGAGGCGTAGGTTGCGGTGAGCCGAGATCGTGCCATTGCACTCCAGCCTGGGCAAAAAGAGCAAAACTCCATCTCAAAAAAAAAAAAAAAAAAAAAAAGGCAATGACCCAAAGCTTCCATCTATCTTTTTTTATTATTATTTATTTATTTATTTTTGAGATGGAGGCTCACTCTATTGCCCAGGCTGGAGCGCAGTGGCACAATCTCGGCTCATGGCAACCTCTGCCTCCTGGGTTCAAGCGATTCTCCTGACTCAGCCTCCTGAGTAGCTGGGACTACAGGCGCCCACCACCACGCCCGGCTAATTTTTGTATTTTTAGTAGAGACTGGGTTTCACCATGTTGGTCAGGCTGGTCTTGAACTCCTGACCTCCTGATCCGCCCTCCTCAGCCTTCCAAAGTGCTGGGATTACAGGTGTGAGCCACTGTGCCCGGCCTATTTATTTATTTGTTTGTTTGTTTATTTATTTATTGAGAGGGGGTTTCCACTCTTTTTGCCCATGGAGTGCAATGGGAAGATTTAGACTCACTGCAACTTCTGCCTCCCAAGGTCAAGAGATTCTCCTGCCTCAGCCCCCCAAGTAGCTGGGAATCACAGGCATACACCAGCACACCCGTCTAATTTTGTATTTTTAGTAGAGACAGAGTTTGATCATGTTGGCCAGGATGATCTTGACCTCAGGTGATCCGCCCACCTCAGCTTCCCAAAGTGCTGAGATTACAGGTGTAAGCCACTGTGCCAGGACCCAAATATCTTTTTAAAAATAGATTGTATATTGCCTAAATACTTTTTCCCTGTTGTTACATTAATGGGTGACTTATAAGTCTCCTACATATTTATTTATATTTATCCTTTTATTGAGGTAAAATTCACAACATATTCTCCATTTAAATCATTTTAGTGGCTGTGCGCGGTGGCTCATGACTGTAATCCCAGCACTTTGGGAGGCCAAGGCATGTGGATCACTTGAGGTCAGGAGTTCAAGACCAGCTTGGCCAACATGGTGAACTCCCATCTGTACTGGAAAAAATAAAATTAGCTGAGTGTGGTGGTGGGTGCCTGTAATCCCAGCTACTCAGAAGGCTGAGGCAGGAGAATAGCTTGAACCTGGGAGGCGGAGGTTGCAATGAGCCGAGATCATGCCATTGCACTCCAGCTTGGGCGTCAGAGCAAGACTCTGCCTCAATAAATAAATAAATAAATAATTCTAAAGTGTATAATACAGTGGCATTTATTACTTTCATAGTGATGGGCATACATTATTTCTATCTAGTTCTAATTTTCAATACAGCCAAAGGAAACCTCTCCCCATTAAGCAGGCACTCCACACCTCCAGGTTCTGGTGGCAAAAATATGTTTCTTGTCTCTATAGATTTGCCTCTTCTGGATATTTATACAAACAAAATCATATACCATGTGCCCGTTAGGGTCTGGCTTTTTTCATTTGGCAAATGTTTTTGAGGCTCATCCATGTTGTAGCATTCATCAGTACATGTTCCTTTTCAGGACTGAATAAGATTCTGTATTATTGATACATCACATTTTATCTATTCATCTGTTGCTGGGCAGTTGGGTTCAAAAGGTTGTTTCCACCTTTTGGCTACTGTGAATCATGAACGTTCATATAGCAATTGGTGTGTGAATGCCTGTTTTCAGTTCTTCAGAGGTACATAACCAGTAGCAGAATTTGTTGGTCATATGATAATTCTATATTTAACTTTTTGAGAAACTTCCAAACTGTTATCCACAGCAACTGCACCATTTTACATTCCCAGTATACGCCAGTAATGTGTGAGGACTCCAATTTCTCCACATCCTTGAAAAACACCTTTTATTGGGTGGCTTTATAGCCAACTAGGAACAGCTCTGGTCTGCAGCTCCCAGTAAGATCAATGCAGAAGGCGGGTGATTTCCACATTTCCAACTGAGGTACCCAGTTCATCTCAGTGGGACTGATTAGACAGTGGGTACAGCCCATGGAGGGCAAGCCAAAGCAGGGTGGGGCATTGCCTCACGCGGGAAGTGCAAGGGGTCAGGGAATTCCCTCCCCTAGCCAAGGGAAGCCATGAGGGACCATGCTGTGAGAAACAGTGCATTCCAGCCCAGATACTATGCTTTTCTCACGGTCTTCACAACTCGCAGACCAAGAGATTCCCTTGGGTGCCCTGTGTTTTAAGCACAAAACTGGGTAGCCATTTGGGCAGACACCAAGCTAGCTGCAGGAGTTTTTTTTCATACCCCAGTGGCAGCTGGAGCACCAATGAGACCGAACTGTTCACTCTCCTAGAAAGGGGGCTGAAGCCAGGGAGCCAAATGGTCTAGCTCAGCAGATACCACACCCATGGAGCCCAGCAAGCTAACATCCACTGGCTTGAAATTCTCTCTGTCAGCACAGCAGTCTGAAGTCAACCTGGGGCACTCGAGCTTGACAGGGGAGGCAGTCCGCCATTACTGAGGCTTGAGTCGGTGGTTTTCCCTTCAAAGTGTAAACAAAGACACTGGGAAGTTTAGACTGGGTGGAGCCCACCACAGCTCAGCAAAGCTGCTGTAGCCACACTGCCTCTCTAGATTCCTCCTATCGGGGCAGGGCATCTCTGAAAGAAAGGCAGCAGCCTTGGTCAGGGGCTTATAGATAAAATTTCCATCTCCCTGGGACAGAGCACCTGGGGGAAGGGGCGGCTGTAGGCTCAGCTTCAGCTGACTTAAATGTTCCTGCCTGCCAGCTCTGAAGAGAACCGTGGATCTCCCAGCACAGCACTCGAGCTCTGCTAAGGGACAGACTGCCTCCTCAGGTGGGTCCTTGACCTCTATGCCTGCTGACTAGGAGACATCTCCCAGCAGGGGTGGACAGACACCTCATACAGGAGAGCTCCATCTGGCATCTGGTGGGTGACCCTCTGGGATGAAGCTTCCAGAGGAAGAAACAAGCAGCAATCTTTGCTGTTCTGCAGCATCAGCTGGTGATACCCAGGCAAACAGGGTCTGGAGTGGACCTCCAGCAAACTCCAGCAGACCTGCAGCAGAGGGGCCTGACTGTTAGAAGGAAAACTAACAAACAGGAAATAATAGTATCAACATCAACCAAAAGGATGTCCACACAGAAACCCCATCCAAAGGTCACCAACATCAAAGACCAAAGGTAGATAAATCCACGAAGATGAGGAAAAACCAGCACAAAAAGGCTGAAAATTCCAAAAACCAGAATGCCTCTTCTCCTCTAAAGGATCAAAACTTGCCAGCAAGGGAACAAAACCAGAAGGAGAATGAGTTTAATGAATTGACAGAAGTAGGTTTCAGAAGGTGGGTAATAACAAACTCCTCCAAGCTAAAAGAGTATGTTCTAACCCAACGCAAGGAAGCTAAGAACCTTTTAAAAAAAGTTAGAGGAATTGCTAACTAGAACAACCAGTTTAGAGAAGAACATAAATGACCCGATGGAGCTGAAAAACACAGCAGAAGAACTTCAGTGAAGCATACACAAGTATTAATTGCTGAATTGATCAAGTGGAAGAAAGAATATCAGAGATTGAAGATCAATTTAATGAAATAAAGCATGAAGACGAGCTTAGAGAAAAAAGAATGAAAAGGAACGAACAATGCCTCCAAGAAATACGGGACTACGTGAAAAGACCAAACCTATGTTTGATTGGTGTACGTGAAAGTGACAGGGAGAATGGAACCAAGTTGGAAAACACTTTTCAGGATATTTTCCAGGAAAACTTTCCCAACCTAGCAAAACAGGTCAACGTTCAAATTCAGGAAATACAGAGAACACCACAAAGATACTCCTTGAGAAGAGCAACTCCAACACACATAATTGTCAGATTCACCAAGGTTGAAATGAAGAAAAAAGTGTTAAGGGCAGCCATAGAGAAAGGTCACGTTACCCACAAAGGGAAGCCCATCAGACTAACAGTGGATCTCTCTGCAGAAACCCTACAAGCCAGAAGAGAGTGGGGGCCAATATTCAACATTCTTCAAGAAAAGAATTTTCATTCTGGAATTTCATATCCAGCCAAACTAAGCTTCATAAGAGAAGGAGAAATAAAATCCTTTACAGACAAGCAAATGCTGACAGATTTTGTTCCCACCAGTCCTGCCCTATAAAAACTCCTGAAGGAAGCACTAAATATGGAAAGGAAAAACCAGTATCAGGCCCTGCAAACACATACCAAATTGTAAAGACCATTGATGCTAGGAAGAAACTGCATCAACTAACAGGCAAATAACCAGTGAACATCTTAATGACAGGATCAAATTCACACATAACAATATTAATGCCCCCAATTAAAAGACATGAGACAGAACCGTTCACTCTCCTGGAAAGGGGGCTGAAGCCAGGGAGCCAAATGGTCTAGCTCAGCAGATCCCACACCCACGGAGCCCAGCAAGCTAACATCCACTGGCTTGAAATTCTCGCTGTCAGCATAGCAGTCTGAAGTCAACCTGGGGCACTCGAGCTTGACAGGGGAGGCAGCCTGCCATTACTGAGGCTTTAGTAGGCAGTTTTCCCTTCCTCCATTGAGAAATTTGCAATTTCCCAATGGCAAATTGGATAAAGAGTCAAGACCCATTGTTGTGTTGTATTCAGGAGACCATCTCACATGCAGAGACACACATAGGCTCAAAATAAAGGGATGGAGGAATATTTACCAAGCAAACAGAAAGCAAAATAAATAAATAAATAAAATAAAATAAATAAATAAATAAAACAGGGGTTGCAATCCTAGTCTTTGATAAAACAAACTTTAAGCCAACAAAGACAAAGAAGGGCATTACATAATGGTAAAGGGAGCGATGCAACCAGAAGAGCTAACGCTCCTAAATATATATGCACCCAACACAGGACCACCCAGATTCATAAAGCAAGTTCTTAGAGACTTACAAAGAGATTTAGTCTCCTACACAACATAACAGTGGGAGATTGTCAATATTAGACAGATCAATGAGACAGAAGGTTAACAAGGATATTCAGGACTTGAACTCAGCTCTAATAGACATCTACAGAACTCTCCACCCCAAATCAACAGAATACACATTTTTTTCAGCACCACATCACACTTATTCTAAAATTGACCACATAATTGGAAGTAAAACACTCCTCAGCAGATGCAAAATAATAGAAATCACAACAAAAAATCTCTCAGACCACACAGTGCAATCAAATTAGAACTCAGGATTAAGAAACTCACTCAAGGCCAGGCATGGTGGTTCATGCCTGCAATCCCAGCACTTTGGGAGGCTTAGGCAGGCAGATCATGAGGTCAGGAGTTGAGACCATCTTGGCTAACATGGTGAAACCTCATCTTTACTACAAATACAAAAAATTAGCCAGACATGGGCATGGTGGTGGGCACCTGTAGTCCCAGCTACTTGGGAGGCTGAGGCAGGAGAATGGTTTGAACCCGGGAGGCGGAGCTTGCAGTGAGTCAACATCATGCCACTGCACTCCAGCCTGGGTGACAGAGTGAGACTCCGTCAAAAAAGAAGAAAGAAGGAAAGGAGGAAGGAAGGAAGGAAGGAAGGAAGGAAGGAAGGAAGGAAGGAAGGAAGGAAGGAAGGAGAGAAAGAAAGAAAGAAAGAAAGAAAGAAAGAAAGAAAGAAAGAAAGAAAGAAAGAAAGAAAGAAAGAAAGAAAGAAAGAAAGAAAGAAAGAAAGAGAAAAGAAAAAGGGGGCGGAGCAAGATGGCCGACTAGGAACAGTTCCAGTCTCCAACTCCCAGCGTGAGCGACACAGAAGACCGGTGATTTCTGCATTTTCAACTGAGGTACTGGGGTCATCTCACTAGGGAGTGCTGGACAATCGGTGCTGGTCAGCTGCTGCAGCCTGACCAGCGAGAGCTGAAGCAGGGCGAGGCATCGCCTCACCTGGAAAGTGCAAGGGGGAAGGGAATCCCTTTTCCTAGCCAGGGGAACTGAGACACACAACACCTGGAAAATCGGGTAACTCCCACCCCAATACCACGCTTTAAGCAAACGGGCACACCAGAAGAATATATCCCTCACTTGGACAGCAGGGTCCCACGCCCACGGAGCCTCCCTCATTGGTAACACAGCAGTCTGCGGCGATCTAACCGCCAGGCAGCAGCGAGGCTGGGGGAGGGGCACCCACCAATGCTGAGGCTTAAGTAGGTAAACAAAGCCGCTGGGAAGCTCGAACTGGGTGGAGCTCATAGCAGCTCAAGGAAACCTGCGGGTCTCTATAGACTCCACCTCTGGGGGCAGGGCTCAGCTAAAAAAACAACAGGGGAAGTAGCAGAGGCCTGAGCAGATGCGAACAACACTGTCTGACAGCTTTGAAGAGAGCAGTGGATCTCCCAACACGGAGGTTGAGATCTGAGAATGGACAGACTGCCTGCTCAAGTGGGTCACTGACCCCTGAGTAGCCTAACTGGGAGACATCCCCCACTAGGGGCAGTCTGACACCCCACACCTCACAGGGTGGAGTACACCCCTGAGAGGAAGCTTCCAAAGTAAGAATCAGACAGGTACACTCGCTGTTCAGCAATATTCTATCTTCTGCAACCTCTGCTGCTGATACCCAGGCAGACAGGGTCTGGAGTGGACCTCAAGCAATCTCCAACAGACCTATAGCTGAGGGTCCTGACTGTCAGAAGGAAAACTATCAAACAGGAAGGACACCTATACCAAAACCCCATCAGTACGTCACCATCATCAAAGACCAGAGACAGATAAAACCACAAAGATGGGGAAAAAGCAGGGCAGAAAAGCTGGAAATTCAGAAAATAAGAGCGCATCTCCCCCTGCAAAGGAGCGCAGCCCATCGCCAGCAACGGATCAAAGCTGGTCAGAGAATGACTTTGACGAGATGAGAGAAGAAGGCTTCAGTCCATCAAACTTCTCAGAGCTAAAGCAGGAATTATGTACCCAGCACAAAGAAACTAAAAATCTTGAAAAAAGAGTGGAAGAATTGACAGCTAGACTAATTAATGCAGAGAAGGTCATAAACGAAATGACAGAGATGAAAACCATGACACAAGAAATATGTGACAAATGCACAAGCTTCAGTAACCGACTCGATCAACTGGAAGAAAGAGTATCAGCGATTGAGGATCAAATGAATGAAATGAAGCGAGAAGAGAAACCAAAAGAAAAAAGAAGAAAAAGAAATGAACAAAGCCTACAAGAAGTATGGGATTATGTAAAAAGACCAAATCTACGTCTGATTGGGGTGCCAGAAAGTGAGGGGGAAAATGGAACCAAGTTGGAAAACACTCTTCAGGATATCATCCAGGAGAACTTCCTCAACCTATTAGGGCAGGCCAACATTCAAATTCAGGAAATACAGAGAACGCCACAAAGATACTCCTCAAGAAGAGCAACTCCAAGACACATAATTGCCAGATTCACCAAAGTTGAAATGAAGGAAAAAATCTTAAGGGCAGCCAGAGAGAAAGGTCGGGTTACCCACAAAGGGAAGCCCATCAGACTAACAGCAGATCTCTCGGCAGAAACTCTCCAAGCCAGAAGAGAGTGGGGGCCAATATTCAACGTTCTTAAAGAAAAGAATTTTAAACCCAGAATTTCATATCCAGCCGAACTAAGTTTCATAAGTGAAGGAGAAATAAAATCCTTTAAGGATAAGCAAATGCTTAGAGATTTTGTCACCACCAGGCCTGCCTTACAAGAGACCCTGAAGGAAGCCCTAAACATGGAAAGGAACAACCGGTACCAGCCATTGCAAAAACATGCCAAAATGTAAAGACCATCGAGGCTAGGAAGAAACTGCATCAACTAACGAGCAAAATAACCAGTTAATATCATAATGGCAGGATCAAGTTCACACATAACAATATTAACCTTAAATGTAAATGGACTAAATGCTCCAATTAAAAGACACAGACTGGCAAACTGGATAAAGAGTCAAGACCCATCAGTCTGCTGTATTCAGGAGACCCATCTCACATGCAGAGACATACATCGGCTCAAAATAAAAGGATGGAGGAAGATCTACCAAGCAAATGGAGAACAAAAAAAAACCAGGGGTTGCAATCCTAGTCTCTGATAAAATAGACTTTAAACCATCAAAGATCAAAAGAGACAAAGAAGGCCATTACATAATGGTAAAGGGATCAATTCACCAGGAAGAGCTAACTATCCTAAATATATATGCACCCAATACAGGAGCACCCAGATTCATAAAGCAAGTCCTTAGAGACTTACAAAGAGACTTAGACTCCCATACAATAATAATGGGAGACTTCAACACTCCACTGTCAACATTAGACAGATCAACGAGACAGAAAGTTAACAAGGATATCCAGGAATTGAACTCATCTCTGCACCAAGCGGACCTAATAGACATCTATAGAACTCTCCACCCCAAATCAACAGAATATACATTCTTCTCAGCACCACATCGCACTTATTCCAAAATTGACCACATAATTGGAAGTAAAGCACTCCTCAGCAAATGTAAGAGAACAGAAATTATAACAAACTGTCTCTCAGACCACAGTGCAATCAAACTAGAACTCAGGACTAAGAAACTCAATCAAAACCGCTCAACTACATGGAAACTGAACAACCTGCTCCTGAATGACTACTGGGTCCATAACGAAATGAAGGCAGAAATAAAGATGTTCTTTGAAACCAATGAGAATAAAGATACAACATACCAGAATCTCTGGGACACATTGAAAGCAGTGTGTAGAGGGAAATTGATAGCACTAAATGCCCACAAGAGAAAGCAGGAAAGATCTAAAATTGACACTCTAACATCACAATTAAAAGAACTAGAGAGGCAAGAGCAAACACATTCAAAAGCTAGCAGAAGGCAAGAAATAACTAAGATCAGAGCAGAACTGAAGGAGATAGAGACACAAAAAACCCTCCAAAAAATCAATGAATCCAGGAGTTGGTTTTTTGAAAAGATCAACAAAATTGACAGACCACTAGCAAGACTAATAAAGAAGAAAAGAGAGAGGAATCAAATAAAAAATGATAAAGGGGATATCACCACGGACCCCACAGAAATAGAAACTACCATCAGAGAATACTATAAACACCTCTACGCAAATCAACTAGAAAATCTAGAAGAAATGGATAATTTCCTGGACACTTACACTCTCCCAAGACTAAACCAGGAAGAAGTTGAATCCCTGAATAGACCAATAGCAGGCTCTGAAATTGAGGCAACAATTAATAGCCTACCCACCAAAAAAAGTCCAGAACCAGATGGATTCACAGCTGAATTCTACCAGAGGTACAAGGAGGAGCTGGTACCATTCCTTCTGAAACTATTCCAATCAATAGAAAAAGAGGGAATCCTCCCTAACTCATTTTATGAGGCCAACATCATCCTGATACCAAAGCCTGGCAGAGACACAACAAAATAAGAGAATTTTAGACCAATATCCCTGATGAACATCGATGCAAAAATCCTCAATAAAATACTGGCAAACCGGATTCAGCAGCACATCCAAAAGCTTATCCACCATGATCAAGTGGGCTTCATCCCTGGGATGCAAGGCTGGTTCAACATTCGCAAATCAATAAACATAATCCAGCATATAAACAGAACCAAAGTCAAGAACCACATGATTATCTCAATAGATGCAGAAAAGGCTTTTGACAAAATTCAACAGCCCTTCATGCTAGAACGCTCAATAAATTCGGTATTGATGGAACATACCTCAAAATAATAAGAGCTATTTATGACAAACCCACAGCCAGTATCATACTGAATGGGCAAAAACTGGAAAAATTCCCTTTGAAAACTGGTACAAGACAGGGATGCCCTCTCTCACCACTCCTATTCAACATAGTGTTGGAAGTTCTGGCTAGGGCAATCAGGCAAGAGAAAGAAATCAAGGGTATTCAGTTAGGAAAAGAAGAAGTCAAATTGTCCCTGTTTGCAGATGACATGATTGTATATTTAGAAAACCCCATCGTCTCAGCCCAAAATCTCCTTAAGCTGATAAGCAACTTCAGCAAAGTCTCAGGATACAAAATTAATGTGCAAAAATCACAAGCATTCTTATACACCAGCAACAGACAAGCAGAGAGCCAAATCAGGAATGAACTTCCATTCACAATTGCTTCAAAGAGAATCAAATACCTAGGAATCCAACTTACAAGGGATGTAAAGGACCTCTTCAAAGAGTGCTGCTCAGTGAAATAAAAGAGGACACTAACAAATGGAAGAACATACCATGCTCATGGATAGGAAGAATCAATATCGTGAAAATGGCCATACTGCCCAAAGTTATTTATAGATTCAATGCCATCCCCATCAAGCTACCAATGACTTTCTTCACAGAATTGGAAAAAACTGCTTTAAAGTTCATATGGAACCAAAAAAGAGCCCGCATTGCCAAGACAATCCTAAGTCAAAAGGACAAAGCTGGAGGCGTCATGCTACCTGACTTCAAACTATACTACAAGGCTACAGTAACCAAAACAGCATGGTACTGGTACCAAAACAGAGCTATAGACCAATGGAACAGAACAGAGTCCTCAGAAATAATACCACACATCTACAGTCATCTGATCTTTGACAAACCTGAGAGAAACAAGAAATGGGGAAAGGATTCCCTATTTAATAAATGGTGCTGGCAAAATTGGCTAGCCATAAGTAGAAAGCTGAAACTGGATCCTTTCCTTACTCCTTATACGAAGATTAATTCAAGATGGATTAGAGACTTAAATGTTAGACCTAATACCATAAAAACCCTAGAAGAAAATCTAGGTAGTACCATTCAGGACATAGGCATGGGCAAGGACTTCATGTCTAAAACACCAAAAGCAATGGCAGCAAAAGCCAAAATTGACAAATGGGATCTAATTAAACTAAAGAGCTTCTGCACAGCAAAAGAAACTACCATCAGAGTGAACAGGCAACCTACAGAATGGGAGAACATTTTTGCAATCTACTCATCTGACAAAGGGCTAATATCCAGAATCTACAAAGAACTCAAACAAATATACAAGAAAAAAACAAACCACCCCATCAAAAATGGGCAAAGGATATGAACAGACATTTCTCAAAAGAAGACATTCATACAGCCAACAGACATGAAAAAATGCTCATCATCACTTGCCATCAGAGAAATGCAAATCAAAACCACAATGAGATACCATCTCACACCAGTTAGAATGGCAATCATTAAAAAATCAGGAAACAACAATTGTTGGAGAGGATATGGAGAAATAGGAACACTTTTACACTCTTGGTGGGATTGTAAACTAGTTCAACCATTATGGAAAACAGTATGGCAATTCCTCAAGGATCTAGAACTAGATGTACCATTTGACCCAGCCAACCCACTACTGGGTATATACCTAAAGGATTATATATTATTCTACTACAAAGACACATGCACACGTATGTTTATTGCAGCACTATTCACAATAGCAAATACTTGGAATCAACCCAAATGTCCATCTGTGACAGACTGGATTAAGAAAATGTGGCACATATACACTATGGAATACTATGCAGCCATAATAAAGGATGAGTTTGCGTCCTTTGTAGGGACATGGATGCAGCTGGAAACCATCATTCTTAGCAAACTATCACAAGAAGAGAAAACCAAACACCGCATGTTCTGACTCATAGGTGGGAACTGAACAATGAGATCACTTGGACTCAGGAAGGGGAACATCACACACTGGGGCCTATCATGGGGAGGGGGGAGGGGGGAGGGATTGCATTGGGGAGTTATACATGATATAAATGATGAATTGATGGGTGCTGACGAGTTGATGGGTGCAGTACACCAACATGGCACAAATATACATATGTAACAAACCTGCACGTTATGCACATGTACCCTAGAACTTAAAGTATAATAAAAAAAAGAAAAGAAAAGAAAAGTAAAGAAAGAAAGAAACTCACTCAAAACTGCACAACTACATGGAAATTGAATAACCTACTCCTGAATGACTACTGGGTAAATAATGACATTAAGGTAGAAATAAGTAAGTTCTTTGAAACCAATGAGAACAAAGACACAACATAACAGAATCTCTGGGACACAGCTAAAGCAATGTTTAGAGGAAAATTTATAGCACTAAATGTCCACAGGAGAAAGTGGGAAAGATCTAAAATCAATACCCTAACATCACGGTTAAAAGAACTAGAGATTCAAGAGAAACAAATTCAAAAGCTAGCAGAAGACAAGAAACAACTAAGATCAGAGCAGAAAAAAAAAGGAGATAGAGACACAAAAAATCCTTCAAAAATTCAATGAATCAGCCAGGCATGGTGTTTCATGCATGTAATCCCAGCACTTTGGGAGGCCGAGGCGGGCAGATCACCTGAGGTCAGGAGTTCGAGACCAGCCTGGCCAACATGGTGAAACCCCGTCTCTACTAAAAATACAAAAATTAGCCTGGCATGGTGATGCACGTCTGTAATCCCAGCTACCCAGGAGGCTGAGGCAGGAGAATCGCTAGAACCTGGGAGGCAGGGGCTTCAGTGAGCCGAGATCACACTACTGCACTCCAGCTGCAGTGAGCTGAGATCACAATACTACACTGCAGCCTGGGCAACAGAGCAAGGCTCCATCTAAAAACAAACAAACAAAAATCAGTGAATCCAGGAGCTGTTTTTTGAAAAGATTAACAAAATAGATACACCACTAGCCAATAAAAAATGATAAAGGTAATATCACTACTGATCTTACAGAAATACAAACTATCATTAGGGAATACTATAAATACATCTACGTAAATAAACTAGAAAATCTAGAAGAAATGGATGAATTCCTGGACACATACACCTTCCAAAGACTAAACCATGAAGAAGTCGAATCCCTGAATAGACCAATAACAAGTTCGAAAACTGAGGCAGTACTTAATAGGCTACCAACCAAAAAAAGCACAGGACCAGATGGACTGACAGCTGAATTCTACCAGAGGTACAAAGAGAAGCTGGTACCATTCCTTCTGAAACTTATCCAAACAATAGAAAACGAAGGACTCTTTCCAACTCATTTTATGAGGCCAGCATCATCCTGATACCAAAACATGGCAGAGACACAACAAAAAAAGAAAATTTCAGGCCAATATCCCTGATGAACATCGATGCAAAAAATCCTCAGTAAAATACTGGCAAACCGAATTCGGCAGCACTTCAAAAAGTTTATCTACCATGATCAAATCAGCTTCATCCCTGGGATGCAAGGCTATTTCAACATACACAAATTAATAAATGTAATCCATCACATAAACAGAACTAATGACACAAAAGCCACATGATTATCTCAATAGATGCAGAAAAGGCCTTTGATGTAATTCAACACCACTTCATGCTAAAAACTCTCAATAAGCTAGGTATTGATGGAACGTATCTCAAAATAATAAGAAGTATTTATGACAAGCCCCAGCCAATATCATACTGAATGGGCAAAAGCGGGAAGCATTCCCATTGAAAACCGGCACAACACAAGGATGCCTTCTCTCACCACTCCTATTCAACATAGTATTGGAATTTCTGGCCAGGGCAATCAGGCAAGAGAAAGAAATAAAGTGTATTTAAATAGGAAGAGAGGAAGTCAAATTGTCTATGTTTCCAGATGACATAATTGTATATTTATAAAATCCCATTGTCTCAGCCCAAAATCTCCTAAAGCTGATACCTTTGCAACTTCAGCAAAGTTTCAGGATACAAAATCAATGTGCAAAAATCACAAGCATTCCTATACACCAACAATAAACAGAGATCCAAATCATGAGTGAACTCCCATTCACAATTGCTACAAAGAGAATAAAATCCCTAGGAACACAACTTACAAGGGATGTGAAGGACCTCTTCCAGGAGAACTACAAACCACTGCTCAAGGAAATAAAAGAGGACACAAATGGAAAAATATTCCATGCAGGAAGAATCAATATTGTGAAAATGACCATACTGCCCAAAATAATTTATAGATTCAATGCCATCCCCATCAAACTACCATTCACTTTCTTCATAGAATTAAAAAACTACCTTAAATTTCATATGGAACCAAAAAAGAGCCCTCATTGCCAAGACAATCCTAAGGAAAAAGAACAAAGCTGTAGGCATCATGCCACCTGACTTCAAACTATACTACAAGGCTATAGTAACCAAATCAGCATGGTACTGGTACCAAAACAGATATATAGACTATTGGAATAGGCCAGAGGCCACAGACATAACCCCACACATCTACAACCATCTGATCTTTGACAAACCTGCCAGAAACAAGCAATGGGGAAAGGATTCCCTATTTAATAAATGGTGTTGGGAAAACTGGCTAGCCATATATGCAGAAAACTGAAACTGGACCCCTTCCTTACACCTTATACAAAAATTAACTCAAAGTGGATTAAATACTTAAACATAAGACCTAAAACCGTAAAAACCCTAGGCTGGGCATGGTGGCTCACACCTGTAATCCCAGCACTTTGTGAGGCCGAGGCAGGTGAATCATGAGATCAGAAGATTGAGACATCGTGGCTAACATGGTGAAACCCTATCTTTACTAAAAAAAAAAAAAAAAAAAAAAAAAAAAAAAAAAAAATTTCCAGGCATGGTGGCACGGGCCTGTAGTCCCAGCTACTCTGGAGGCTGAGGCAGGAGAATCACTTGAACCCGGGAAGCAGAGGTTGCAATGAGCCGAGATCACTCCAGCCTGGGTGAAAGGGTGAGACTCTGTCTCAAAAAAGCAAAGCAAAACAAACAAACAAAAAACAAACCCTAGAAGAAAACCTAGGCAATACCATCCAGGACATAGGCATGGGCAATGACTTCATGACTAAAACACCAAAAGCAATGGCAACCAAACCCAAAATGGACAAATGGGATCTAATTAAACTAAGAGCTTCTGTACAGCAAAAGAAACTACCATCAGAGTGAACAGGCAACCTACAGAATGGGAGAACGTTTTTGCAGTCTATCCATCTGACAAAGGGCTAATATCTAGAATCTACAAAAAACTTAAACAACTTTACAAGAAAAAAAAATAACCCCATCAAAAAGTGGGTGAAGGATATGAAGAGACACTTCAAAAAAGAAGACATTTATGTGGCCAACAAACATATGAAAAAAAGCTCATCATCACTGGTCATTAGAGAAATGCCAATCTAAACCACAATGAGATACCATCTCACACCAGTTAGAATAGCAATCATTAAAAGGTCAGAAAACAACAGATGCTGGAGAGGATATAGAGAAATAGGAACACTTTTACACTGTTGGTGGGAGTGTAAATTAGTTCAACCATTGTGGAAGACAGTGTGGCTATTCCTCAAGGGTCTAGAACTAGAAATACCATTTGACCCAGCAATCCCATTCCTGGGTATATACCCAAAGCATTATAAATCATTCTACTACAAAGACACATGCACATGTATGTTTATTGCAGCACTGTTCACAATAGCAAAGACTTGGAACCAACCCAAATGCTCATCAGTTATAGACAGGATAATGAAAATGTGGCACATGTACACCATGGAATGCTATGCAGCCATATAAAAGGGTAAATTCACGTTTTTTGCAGGAACATGGATGAAGCTGGAAATCATCATTCTCAGCAAACTATTACAGGAACAGAAAACCAAACAATGCATGTTCTCACTCATAAGTGGGAGTTGAACAATGAGATCACATGGACACAGGGAGGGGAATATCACACACCAGGGTTGTCAGGGAGTTGGGGGCTAGGGGAGGGACAGCATTAGGAGAAATACCTAATGTAGATGACAGGTTGATGGGTGCAGAAACTACCATGTCACATGTATACCTATGTAACAAACCTGCATGTTCAGCCCCTGTATCTCAGAACTTAAAGTATTAAAAACAAACAGACCAAAAAAAAAAAAAAAAAAAAAAAAAAAAAAAAAAAAAAAAAAACCTTTTATTTTCTCTTTATTTTAAAAAAAGTCTCCATCCCAAGCCTGGGTGTAGTGGTCCATGCCTGTAAACCCAGCACTTTGGGAGGCCGAGGTGGGCAGATCACTTGAGGTCAACAGTTCGAGACCAGCCTGGCCAACATGGTGAAATCCCAACTCTACTAAAAATACAAAAATTAGCCAGGCATGATGATACTTGTAATCCCAGCTACTCTGGAGGCTGAGGCAGGAGAATCGCTTGGACCCAGGAGGCAGAGGTTGCAGTGAGCGGATATCACGCCACTGCAATCTAGCCTGGGTGACAGAGTGAGACTGTCTCAAAAAAAAAAAAAAAAAAAAAATCACCATCCTAGTGTGTGTTGTGGTGTGTCTAAAGTGGTATCTTATTGTGATTTTGATTTGCATTTTATCAATGATTAAAGATGTTGAGTGCTTTTCTTTGTTATTATTATTATTATACTTTAAGTTCTAGGGTACATGTGCACAACATGCAGGTTTGATACAAAGGTATACATTTGCCATGTTGGTTTGCTTCACCCATCAACTCATCATTTACATTAGGTATTTCTCCTAATTCTATCCCTCCCCGAGTCCCCCACCACCCGACAGGCCCCAGTGTGTGATGTTTCCCTGCCCCGTGTCCAAGTGATCTCATTGTTCAATCCCCACCTATGAGTGAGAACATGCGGTGTTTGGTGTTCTGTCCTTGTGACAGTTTGCTGAGAATGACAGTTTCTGGCTTCATCCGTGTCCCTGCAAAGGACATGGACTCATCCTTTTTTTATGGCTGCATAGTATTCCATGGTGTATATGTGCCACATTTTCTTAATCCAGCCTATCATTGATGGACATTTGGGTTGGTTCCAAGTCTTTGCTATTGTGAATAGTGCCACAATAAACATATGTGTGCATGTGTCTTTATAGTAGCATGATTTATAATCCTTTGGGTATATATCCAGTAATGGGATTGCTGGGACAAATGGTGATTCTAGTTCTAGATCCTTGCGGAATTGCCAAACTGTCTTCCACAAGGATCGCCACACTGTCTTCCACAATGGTTGAACCAATTTATACTCCCACCAACAGTGTAAAAGTATTCCTATTTCTCCACATACTCTTCACCATCTGCTGTTTCCTGACTTTTTAATGACTGCCATTCTAGCTGATGTGAGATGGTATTTTATTGTGGTTTTGATTTGCATTTCTCTGATGACCAGTAATGAGGAGCATTTTTTAATGTGTCTGTTGGCTGCATAAATCTTTTCTTGTGAGAAGTGTCTCTTCATATCCCTTGCCCATTTTTTGATGGGTTTTTTTGTTTTGTCTTGTAAATTTGTTTGAGTTCTTTGTAGAGTCTGGATATTAGCCCTTTGTCAGATGAGTAGATTGCAAACATTTTCTCCCATTCTGTAGGTTGCCTGTTCACTCTGATGGTAGTTTCTTTTGCTATGCAGAAGTTCTTTAGTTTAATTAGATCCCATTCGTCCATTTTGGCTTTGGTTACCATTGCTTTTGGTATTTTAGTTATGAAGTCCTTGCCCATACCTACGTCCTGAATGGTATTGCCTAGGTTTTCTTCTAGGGTTTTTATGGTTTTAAGTCTAATATTTAAGTCTTTAATCCATCTTGAATTAATTTTTGTATAAGGTGTAAGGAAGGGATCCAGTTTCAGCTTTCTACATATGGCTAGCCATTTTTCCCAACACCATTTATTAAATAGGTAATCCTTTCCCCATTTCTTGTTTTTGTCAGGTCTGTCAATGATCAGATGGTTGTAGATGTGTGGCATTATTTCTGAGGCCTCCGTACTGTTCCATTGGTCTATATGTCTGTTTTGGTACCAGTACCATGCTGTTTTGGTTACTGTAGCCTTGTAGTATAGTTTGAAGTCAGGTAACGTGATGCCTCCAGCTTTGTTCTATTGGCTTAGGATTTTCTTGGCAATGAGGGCTCCTTTTTGGTTCCATATGAACTTTAAAGTAGTTTTTTTCCATTTCTGTGAAGAAAGTCATTGGTAGCTTGATGGGGATGGCATTGAATCTACAAATTACCTTGGGCAGTATGGACATTTTCATAATGTTGATTCTTCCTATGCATGAGCATGCAATATTCTTCCATTTGTTTGTGTCTTCTTTTATTTCGTTGAGCAGTGGTTTGTAGTTCTCTTTGAAGAGGTCCTTCACATTCCTTGTAAGTTGTATTCCTAGGTATTTTATTCTCTTTGTAGCAATTGTGAATGGGAGTTCACTCATGATTTGGCTCTCTGTTTGTCTGTTAATGATGTATAGGAATGCTTGTGATTTTTGCACATTGATTTTGCATCCTAAGACTTTGGTGAAGTTGCTTATCAGCTTTAGGAGATTTTGGGCTGAGACAATGGGATTTTCTAAATATACAATCATGTCATCTGCAAAAATGGACAATTTGACTTCCTCATTTCCTAATTGAATTCCCTTTGTTTCTTTCTCTTGCCTGATTGCCCTGGCCAGAATTTCCAATACTATGTTCAATAGGAGTGGTGAGAGAGGGCATCCTTGTTTTCTGCTGGTTTTCAAAGGGAATGCTTCCAGTTTTTGCCCATTCAACATGATATTCGCTGTGGGTTTGTCATAAATAACTCTTGTACTCTTGTTATTTTGAGATACACTCCATCAATACCTAGTTTATTGAGAGTTTTTACCATGAAGTGCTGTTGAATTTTGTTGAAGGCCTTTTCTGCATCTATTGAGATAATAATGTGGTTTTTGTCATGTTGGTTCTGTTTATGTGATGCATTACGTTTATCGATCTGCATATGTTGAACCAGCCTTGCATCCCAGGGATGAAGCCAACTTGATGGTCTTGGATAAGCTTTTTGATGTGCTGCTGGATTCGGTTTGCCAGTATTTTATTGAGGATTTTTGCATCAATGTTCATCAGGGATATTGGTCTAAAATTCTCTTTTTTTGTTGTGTCTCTGCCAGGCTTTGGTATCAGGATGATATTGGTCTCATAAAATGAGTTAGGGAGGATTCCCTCTTTTTCTATTGATTGGAATAGTTTCAGAAGGAATGGTACCATCTCCTTTTTGTACCTCTGGTAGAATTCAGCTGTGAATCCATCTGGTCCTGGACTTTTTTTGGTTGGTAGGCTATTAATTATTGCCTCAATTTCACAGCCTGTTATTGATCTATTCAGAGATTCAACTTTTTCCTGGTTTAGTCTTGGGAGAGTGTATGTGTCCAGGAATTTTTCCATTTCCTCTAAATGTTCTAGTTTATTTGTGTAGAGGTGTTTATAGTATTCTCTGATGGTAGTTTGTATTTCTACGGGATTGGTGGTGATATCACCCCGTTATCATTTTTGATTGCATCTACTTGATTCTTCTCTGTTTTTTTAATTAGTCTTGCCAATAGTCTATCAATTTTGTTGATCTTTAAAAAAAATCCAGCTCTTGGATTCATTGATTTTTTGGAGAGTTTTTTTTTGTGTCTCTATCTCTTTCAGTTCTGCTCTGATCTTAATTATTTCTTGTCTTGTGCTAGCTTTTGAATGTGTTTGCTCTTGCTTCTCTAGTTCATTTAATTGTGATGTTAGGGCATTAATTTTAGATCTTTCCTGCTTTCCCTTGTGGGCATTTAGTGCTATAAATTTCCCTCTACACACTGCTTTAAATGTGTCCCAGAGATTCTGGTATATTGTGTCCTTGTTCTCATTGGTTTCAAAGAACATCTTTATTTCTGCCTTCATTTCGTTATTTACCCAGCAGTCATTCAGGAGCAAGTTGTTCGTTTTCCATGTATTTGTGCAGTTTTGAATGAGTTTCTTAATCCCGAGTTCTAATTTGATTGCACTGTGTTCTGCGAGACAGTTTGTTGTGATTTCTGTTATTTTACATTTGCTGAGGGGTGCTTTACTTTCAACTCTGTGGTCAATTCTAGAATAAATGTGATGTGGTGCTGAGAAGAATGAATATTCTGTTGATTTGGAGTGGAAAGTTCTGTAGATGTCTATTAGGTCTGCTTGTTGCAGAGCTGAGTTTAGGTCCTGGTTATCCTTGTTAACCTTCTGTCTCCTTGATCTGTCTAATGTTGACAGTGGGGTGTTAAAGTCTCCCATTATTATTGTTTGAGGGTCTAAGTCTCTTTGTAGGTCTCTAAGGACTTGCCTTATTAATCTGGGTGCTCCTGTATTGGGTGCATATATATTTAGGATAGTTAGCTCTTCTTGTTGAATTGATCCCTTTACCATTATGTAATGGCCTTCTTTGTCTCTTTTGATCTTTGTTAGTTTAAAGTCTGTTTCATCAGAGACTAGTATTGCAACCCCTGCTTTTTTCCTTTCCATTTGCTTCATAGATCTTCCTTCATCCCTTTATTTTGAGCCTATGTGAGTCTTTGCACGTGAGATGGGTCTCCTGAATACACCACACTGATGGGTCTTGACTCTTTATCCAATTTGCCTGTCTGTGTCTTTTAATTGGGGCATTTAGCCTATTTACATTTGAGGTTAATATTGTTATGTGTGAATTTGGTCCTGTCATTATGATGTTAGCTGGTTATTTTGCCCGTTAATTGATGCAGTTTCTTCATAGCACTGATGGTCTTTACAATTTGGCATGGTTTTGCAGTGGCTGGTACCATTTGCTTCTTTCCATGTTTTGTGCTTCCTTCAGGAGCTTTTGTAAGGCAGGACTGGTGGTGAGAAAATATCTCAGCATTTGCTTGTCTGTAAAGGATTTTATTTCTCCTTCACTTATGAAACTTAGTTTGGCTGGATGTGAAATTCTGGGTTGAAAATTCTTTTCTTGAAGAATAATGAATATTTGCCTCCATTCTCTTCTGGTTTGTAGGGTTTCTGCAGAGAGATCCGTTGTTAGTCTGATAGGCTTCCCTTTGTGGGTAACCCGACCTTTCTGTCTGGCATCTTTCATTTCAACCTTGGCAAATCTGATAATTACGTGTCTTGGGGTTGCTCTTCTCGAGGAGTATCTTTATGGTGTTCTCTATATTTCTTGAATTTGAATGTTGGTCTGCCTTGCTGGGTTGGGGAAGTTCTCCTGGATAATACCCTGAAGAGTGTTTTCCAACTTGGTTCCATTCTCCCCATCACTTTCAGGTACACCAATCAAACGTAGGTTTGGTCTTTTCACACAGTCCCATATTTCTCGGAGACTTTGTTTGTTTCTTTTTCCTTTTTTCTCTAACCTTGTTTTCTAGCTTTATTTCATTAATTTGATCTTCAATCACTGATACCACTCCTTCCACTTGATTGCATTGGCTATTGAAGCTTGTGCATGTGCCACGTAGTTCTCATGCTATGGTTTTCAGCTCCATCAGGTCATTTAAGGTCTTCTCTACACTGTTTATTCTAGTTAGCCATTCATCTAATCTTTTTTCAAGGTTTTTAGTTTCCTTGTGATGGGTTCGAACATCCTCATTTAGCTCAGAGAAGTTTGTTATTACATACTTTCTGAAGCCTACTTCTGTCAACTCGTCAAAGTCATTCTCTGCTCAGTTTTGTTTCATTGCTCATGAGGAGCTGTGATCCTTTGGAGGAGAAGAGGCATTCTGATTTTTAGAATTTTCAGCTTTTCTGCTCTCCCCAACTTTGTGGTTTTATCAACCTTTGGTCTTTGATGTTGGTGACCTACAGATGGGGTTTTGGTGTAGATGACCTTTTTTGTTAATGTTGATGCTTTTCCTTTCTGTTTGTTAGTTTTCTTTTTAACAGATCCCTCAGCTGCGGATCTGTTGGAGTTTGCTGGAGGTCCACTCCAGACCCTGTTTGTCTGAGTATCACCAGTGGAGGCTGCAGAAGAGCAAATATTGCAGAACAGCAAATATTGCAGAACAGCAAATATTGCTGCCTGATCCTTCCTCTGGAAGTTTTGTCCCAGAGGGGCAGCCACCTATATGAGGTGTCTGTCAGCCCCTACTGGAGGTGTCTCCCAGTTAGGCTACATGGGGGTCAGGGTCCCACTTGAGGAGGTAGTCATTCCATTCTCAGATTTCAAACACTGTGTGAAAGAACCACTGCTTCTCTTCAGAGCTGTCAGACAGGGACATTTAAGTCTGCAGAAGCTGTCTGCTGCTTTTTGTTCAGCTATGGCCTGCCCACAGAGGTGGAGTCTAGAGGCAGTAGGCCTTGTTGAGCTGTGGTGGGCCCCACCCAGTTTGAGCTTTGTTTACCTACTCAAGCCTCAGCAATGGCAGACGCCCCTCACCCAGCCAGGCTGCCACTTCTCAGACTGCTGTGCTAGCAGTGAGCAAGGCTCTGTGGGCGTGGGACCCACTAAACCAGGCACGGGAGAGAATCACCTTGTCTGCCGATTGCTAAGACCTTGGGAAAAGTGCCATATTTGGGCGGGGAGTGTCCTGTTTTTCCAGGTAGTCTGTCGTGGCTTCTCTTGGCTAGAAAAGGGAAATCCTCTGACCTCTTGCACTTCCCGGGTGAGGCAACACACCGCCATGCTTCAGCGTGCCCTCTGTGGGCTGCACCCACTGTCCAACCAGTCCCAATGAGATGAACCAGGTACCTCAGTTGGAAATTCAGAAAATCATCTGTCTTCTGTGTCAATCATGCTGGGAGCTGCAGACTGGAGCTGTTCCTATTCGGCCATCTTGGAATACCTTCCAACTTTATCTGAGTGCTTTTGATTTCTTCTTGGTCATTTGTATGTCTTCTGTGGAGAAAAGGCTATTCAAGTCTGTTGCCTATCTTGTAACTGGGTTGTCTTTTTGTTGTTGAGTTCTAAGAGCTCTTTATATATTCTGGATACTAGACATTTATCAAAATATGGTCTGTAAATATTTTCTCCCATTCATTGGCTTCACTTTTCACTCTCTTTATGGTGTCCTTTGGTGCACAAACATTTTAATTTTGATGACATCCAATTTATCTATTTTTTTCTTTTGTTGCTTTGCTTTTCATATCATTACTAAGAATCCATCAACAAAATGAAGGTCATGAAGATTTACTCCTATGTTTTCTTCAGAGTTTGATGGTTTTAGCCCTTACATTTATGTCTTTGATCCATTTTCAGTTAATTTTCCTATGAGGTGTGGTGTAGGAGCCAAAATTAAATCTCTTGTTTGTATATGCCCAGTTGTTTCAGCATTTTTTTTTTTTTTTTTTTGAGACTATTGCCCAGCCTGGAGTGCAGTGGTGCAATCTTGGCTCACTGAAACCTCCACTTCCTGGATTCAAGCAATTCTCCTGCCTCAGCTTCCTGAGTAGCTGGGACTACAGGCATGAGCTGCCACTCCTGGCTTTTTTTTTTTTTTTTTTTTTCATTTTTAGTAGAGACGGGGTTTCACCACATTGGTCAGGCTGGTCTTGAACACCTGACCTCATGTGATCCACCCACCTCAGGCTCCCCAAAGTGTTGGGATTATAGACATGAGCCACTGAGCCCGGTCAAGCTTTTGTATAAGAGACTATTTTTTCCTCATTGGATGGTCTTATGAGTTTATTTCTTGACTCACGATTCTATTCTATTGATCTATATGTTTATGCAGCACCATATTGTGTTGTTTACTATAATTTTGTAGTAAGTTTTGAAATTGGAAAGTGTGAGCCCTCAAAATTTGTTATTTTTTCCCCAAGATTCTGTTGAGGTTCAGGTCTGTTACAATTATCTATGAACCTGAGAATCAGCCTTTCTAGTTTTGCAAAAAGGGTCATTTCGAGTTTGATAGGAAATGCACTGAATCTGTAGATTGCTTTGGGCAGTTTTGTCATCATAACACTATTAAGTCTTTCAGTCCATGACATGGGTTTTCTTTCCATTTATTTACATTTCTTTATAATATTTTGTAATTTTCAGTGTATAACACACTCAAATTTTCAGGTCTTTGGTTAAATTTATTCCTAAGTATTTTATTCTTTTCAATGCTATCATGAGTAAATTTTTTAAAAAATTTCTCTTTCAGATTGTTCATTGCTAGTGTACAAAAATACAACTGATATTTGCATGTTGATCTTGTACCCAGAATCTTTGCTAATTTTATTTATTTAGCTCTAACAGATTTTTATGAAGTAAAAAATGTTTTCTATAAATATAATGTCCTCTGGAATAGATACAATTTTACTTCTACATTTCCATTTTGTTTGCCATTGATTTCTTTTTCTTGCCTAATTGCTCTGGCTAGAATTTCTAGTATTGTGTGTGTGGAAAGCAGGTACACTTGTTGTTCCTAATCTTAGAAGCTGTTTCTCTCCATTGAGTATGATGTTAGCTGTGGCTTTTTCATAAGTACTAATTATTCTGTTGATGAAATTCTCTTATATTCCTATTTTGTTGAGTGTTTTTATGAAGAAAGGACATTGGATTTTGTCAAATGCTTTTTCTGCATTAATTGAGATAATCTTATAGGTTTTTTCCTTCATTTTATTAATGTAGCATTGATTGATTTTTTTTCTTTATGCAGAATTAGCCTTGTATTTCTGGAATAAATCCTACATGGTTGATATGTAAAATCTGTGTAAAAGGTGGTTGGACTAAGCTTTGGTAGGTTCTTAGTTTTTATTTTATATATTTTGAGGATTTCTGCATTCCCTATATTCATGGGGATGTTGGTCAGCAAATTTTCTTTTCCTTTTTTTTTTTAAAGACAGGATCTTGGGCTGGGGTAGTGGCTTACGCCTGTAATCCCAGAACTTTGGGAGGCCAAGATGGGTGGACCACCTGAGGTCAGGAGTTCAAGGCCAGCCAGCCAACATGGAGAAACCCCGTCTCTACTAAAAATACACAAAATTAGCTGGACGTGGTGGCAGGTGTCTGTAGTCCCAGCTATTCAGGAGACTGAGGCAAGAGAATCACTTGTACCCAGGAGGCGGAGGTTGCAGTAAGGAGAGATTGTGCCACTGCACTCCAGCCTGGCTGACAGAGTGAGACTCCATCTCAAAAAAAGCGGGGGGGTCTCACTCTGTCACCCAGGCTGGAGTGTAGTGGCATGATCATGGCTCACTGCAGCCTCAACCTCCTGGGCTCAAGCGACCATGCCTGGCCAGTTTACAAATTTTCTTCTCTTGTAATATCTTCATTTGGCCTTCGCATCAGGTAATATTTATATGGATTTATAGAATGAATCAGAAAATGTTCCCTCCTCTTCTTCCTTTTGGAAAACTTTGAGAAGGATTAATGTTAATTTTTCTTTTTCTGTTTTTTTTGAGATGGAGTCTCGCTCTGTCGCCCAGGCTGGAGTGCAGTGGTGCGATCTCGGCTCACCGCTACCTCTACCTCCTGGGTTCAAGCGATTCTCCGCCTCAGCCTCCCAAGTCGCTGACATTACAGGCGCATGCCACCATGCCTGGCTAATTTTTGTACTTTTGGTAGAGATTGGGTTTCACCATCTCGGTCAGGCTGGTCTCGAACTCCTGATCTCAAACACTCTGCCCGCCTTGGCCTCCCAAAGTGCTGGGATTATAGGTGTGAGCCACCATGCCTGGTCAATTTTTCTTTAAATGTTTTTTACAATTCATCAGTGAAGCCATCTTGCCCTGAGCTTATTTTTGTTGAAATAATGTTTGATTACTAATTCAAAAACATTATAAATTTGCTCAGATTTTCCATTTCTTCTTTAGTTAGTTTTAGTAGTTTCTAGGAATTTGTTCATCTAGATTATTTAATTTGTTGGTGTATAATTTATCATATTATTCTCGTGATCTTTTTTATTTATATAAGGTTTATAGTAATGGCCTAGTTTCTTACCGGTTTTCATAATCTGACTCTTCTTTTTCTCTGCTCAATCTAGGTAAATCTAGCTGAATGTTTGTCGTTTTTTGTTAATCTTGTTAAAAGAGCCAAATTTTGGTTTTATTGATTGTATTATTTTTCTGATCTTTCTTTCCTTTTTTTCTGTAATCTGTATTAATCCTTTCTTCTGCTAACTTTGGGCTTAGCTTGTTCTTTTTTTGTTTCTGGTTTCTTTTTTTTTTTTTTTTTTTGAGACGGAGTTTCACTCTGTCGCCCGGGCTGGAGTGCAGTGGCCGGATCTCAGCTCACTGCAAGCTCCGCCTCCCAGGTTTACGCCATTCTCCTGCCTCAGTCTCCTGAGTAGCTGGGACTGCAGGTGCCCGCCACCTCGCCTGGCTAGGTTTTTGTATTTTTTAGTAGAGACGGGGTTTCACCGTGTTAGCCAGGATGGTCTCGATCTCCTGACCTCATGATCCGCTCGTCTCGGCCTCCCAAAGTGCTGGGATTACAGGCTTGAGCCACAGCGCCCGGCCTTTTTCTGGTTTCTTAATGTGTGAAATGATTGATCTGGGAGATTTCTTTTTCTAGTTTAAAACATAGGCATATATTGCTATAAATCTCCCTCTGAACACAATTTTCACTATGTCCCATAAGTTTGGATATGTTCTATTTTTGTGTTGAATTACCCCAAAAAAGCATTTTCTAATTTCAGCTGTAATTTTTTCTTTTGCCCATTGTATGTTGTGTAAGTTCCACATTAATCGCGAAAACTGAGTTTTCCTTCTATTTTTGATTTCTAGTCAGAGAAAGATTGTAGTCAGAGAAGATGCTTTGTCTTATTTCAATCCTTTAAATCTGTCAAACTTGTTTGTGACCTAACATGTTGTCTGTCCTAGAGAATGTCCCATGTGCAACTCAGAAGAATGTGTATTCTGCTGCTGCTGAGTGAAACAGTCAGTGTATGTCCATTAAGTCTAGTTGGTGTGTAGTGTTCTTTAGGGGCTCTATTTTGTTATTCAGTATTGAAAATGAGGTATTTAAACTCCAACGATTATTATAAAACTATCTATTTCTTCTCTCATCTCTGTCAAATTTTCCTTCATGTATTTTGGGGTTCTTTTTTGATATGTACATCTGTAAAACTGACTTATCTTCTTGATAGATTGACCATTTTATCTACATATAATGTCTTTGTCTCTTGTAACAAGTTTTGACTTAGTCTATTTTGTTTGATATCATATAATCCACCTCAACACCTTTGTTACCATCTGCATTTCTACTAATTAAAAAGCACTTTTATCATTTTGCTTTTTTTCCCCTGTAGGCTTCATTTTATTTTTGTTCCTGAATTCAACTCATATTGCCTTCTTTTGTTCGATTTTTTTCTACCATACCATTTCCCCCCACTTATTACTCTTATTTTTTACATAAAGAATATATGGTAAAGAGAGGGGAAATGGACCAGGTGCACTGGTTCACCCCTCAGCATTTTGGGAGGCTGAGGTGGGTGGATCATGAGGTCAGGAGTTCAAGACCAGCCCAGCCAATATGGTGAAACCCTGTCTCTACAAAAAATACAAAAATTAGCTGGGTGTAGTGGTGCATGCCTGTAGTCCCAGCTACTCAGGAGACTGAGGCAGGACAACTACTTGAGCCTGGGAGGCGGAGGGTGCAGTGAGCCGAGATTGTGCCATTGCACTCCAGGCTGGGTGACAGAGTGAGACTCCATCTCAAAATAAATAAATAAATAAAAATAAATTAAAGGGGAAATGACTTGGCTGGGTGTGGTGGCTCACACCTGTAATCCTAGCATTTTGGGAGACCAAGGCAGGTGGGTTGCCTGAGCTCAGGAGTTCAAGACCAGCCTGGGCAACACGGTGAAACCCTGTCTCTACTAAAACACAAAAGTTAGCCAGGAGTGGTGGCCTATGCCTGTAGTCCCAGCTACTTGGGTGGCTGAGGCAGGAGAATTGCTTGAACTGGCGAGGTGGAGGTTGCAGTGAGCCGAGATTGCGTCACTGCACTCCATCCTGGGCACAGAGTGAGACTCCATCTCCAGAAAAAAAAAAGGGAGGTGAGAAATGACTTGCCTAAAGTCACACACAAAATTCCCTTTATTTCAGAAAATCTTTTTTTTTTTTTTTTTTTTTTTTTTTTTTTTTTTGAGACGGAGTCTCGCTCTGTCGCCCGGGCTGGAGTGCAGTGGCCGGATCTCAGCTCACTGCAAGCTCCGCCTCCCGGGTTTACTGCCATTCTCCTGCCTCAGCCTCCCGAGTAGCTGGGACTACAGGCGCCCGCCACCTCACCCGGCTAGTTTTTTGTATTTTTTAGTAGAGACGGGTTTTTTTTTTTTTTGAGAAGGAGTCTCGCTCTATCGCCCAGGCTGGAGTGCAGTGGCCGGATCTCAGCTCACTGCAAGCTCCACCTCCCAGGTTTACGCCATTCTCCTGCCTCAGCCTCCTGAGTAGCTGGGACTACAGGCGCCCGCCACCTCGCCCGGCTAGATTTTTGTATTTTTTTTAGTAGAGACGGGGTTTCACCGTGTTAGCCAGGATGGTCTTGATCTCCTGACTTCGTGATCCGCCCGTCTCGGCCTCCCAAAGTGCTGGGATTACAGGCTTGAGCCACCGCGCCCGGCCCAGAAAATCTTATTGAGTGCAAAATATGTGCCTAAAAGAGGTGAAAGACACTAGAGAAAAATAGTGCTACAGCTCTTAACCTCACCGTATTTGCATTTTTTCAGGAGAGACCAGGTTTTCTCTTTATTTAAACCTCCAGTTTACTTGATATTTTGCTCCTTTAAAAAAACAGACTTTATGGTTAGAGTAGTTTTATGTTCACAGAAAAATTTAGTGAAAGGTAGAATGCCCATAGGCCTCCTTGCTCCCATCCCAATACACACTCCCTCCTTCACCGCCAATAATCTGAGCCAGCGTGGTGTGTTTTCTACAATCCATGAATCAACATTAACACACTGTTATCAACCAGTGTCCATAGTTTTACATTAGTGTTCACTCTTGGTGTTGTACATCCTGTGAGTTTAAACAAATGTATCTACTATTATAGTATCATACAGACTAGTTTCAGTGCCCTGAAAGTTCCCTGTGGTCTACCTACTCATCTCTCCCTCCTTCCCACTGAACCCCTGGCAACCAGTGATCTTTTTACTATGTCCATAGTTTTCCCTTTTCCTGGATATCACAGAGTTGGAATCATACAGCATGTAGGTAGCCTTTTCAGATGTGTTTCTTTCACTTAGTAATATGAATTTAAGTTTCCTCCATGTCTTTTCATGGCTAGAAACTGGGTGTATCATAGTTTATCCATTCACCTACCAGAAGATATCTTCCAGTACACCACTTTGATTCCCTTATTTCCATTTCTGTATATATTTTTAGTTTTTGTGTTAGTGTTTACTTTGAGGAATAACGATTAACTGTATATCAACCAAATTTTAATTAAATACCAACTGAGTTTCATAGTATACAAAGATCTGCTCCTCTACAGCTCTGTTGTGCCCCTCTTCCCACACTTTATGTTGTAGTATCACAAACTGCATCTTTATATATTGTGTGTCCATTAACATAGCTTTGCAATTCTTGTTTCAGGGGTTTGTCTTTTAAACTATTTAGCAAAATGAAAAAGGAAGTTATAAACCAAAGGGTGTTTTTATATTTCACTATGTAGCTACATTTGCCATTGCTCTTTATTTTTGCAGGCTTTTGAGTTACTGTGTGATGTCCTTTTGTTTCATCCTGGAAGACTCTCTTTAGGATTTCTAGAGCAGGTCTATTTGTGAAATACATCAGTTTTTGTTTAGCTGGAAATGTCTTAATGTCTCAATTTTTGCTGGATATGGTATTCCTGGTTGACTTTTTTCTTTTATCCCACTGTCTCCTGACCACCATGGTTTTGATGAAAAACTGATTATTAATTTTATTCAGGATCTCTTGTATGTGATGAGTCATTTTGCTCTTGCAGCTTTCCAGATTGTCTCTTTTTGTTTGGTGTTCAATAATTTGACTATAGTGTTTTTAAGTATGGATCTCTTTGAGTTTGCCCTACTTGGTGTTGTTGAGCTTCTTGGATGCATAGATTCATGTATTTCATAAAATATGGGACATTTTGGCTATTCTTTCTTTCTTTCTTTTTTTTTTTTTTTTTTTTTTTTTTGAGATGGAGTCTCACTCTGTCCCCTAGTCTGGAGTGCAGTGGCACAATCTCAGCTCACTGCAACCTTTACCTCCCAGGTTCAAGCGATTCTCCTGCCTCAGCCTCCCAAGTAGCTGGGATTACTGGTGCCCACCCCTATGCCTGGCTAATTTTTGTATTTTTAGTAGAGATGACGTTTCACCATGTTGAACAGACTGGTGTTGAACTCCTGACCTCAGGTGATCCACCCACCTTGGCTTCCCAAAGTGCTGGGATTACAGGCGTGATCCACTGTGCCCGGCCTATTATTTGTTTAGGTAGTCTTTCTGCTACTTTCTCCTTGTCTCCTCTTTCTGGGACTCTGGTTATGCATATGTTGATCTACTTGATGATGTCACACAGGTCCCTTAGGCTTGGATCACTTGTCTTCATTCTTTTCTTTTGTGCTTCTCTGGCTGCATAATTTCAATTGTCCTATATTCCAGTTTGCCCTGCCCTGCCCTGCCCTTCCCTTCCCTTCCCTTTTTCCTTTCCTTTCCTTTCCTTTCCTTTCCTTTCCTTTCCTTTCCTTTCCTCCTTTCCTTTCCTCCTTTCCTTTCCTTTCCTTTCCTTCTTTCCTTTCCTTTCCTTCCTCCCTCCCTCCTCCTTTCCTTCTTCCCTTCCTCCCTCCCTCTTCCTTCCTTCCCTCTCTTTTTTCTTTCTCTCTTTCTCTCTTCCTCTCTCTCTCTCTCTCTCTCTTTCTTTCTTTCTGATGGAGTCTTGCTCTGTTGCCCAGGCTGCAGTGTAGTGGCATGACCTTGGCTCACTGCAACCTCTGCCTCCCTGGTTCAAGAGATTCTCCTGCCTCAGCCTCCCAAGTCACTGACACTACAGGCATGTGCCACCATCCCTGGCTAATTTTCTTTGGATTTTTAGTAGAGTCAGGGTTTCAACATGTTGGTCAGGCTGGTCTCAAACTCCTGACCTCAAATGATCTGCCTGCCTCGGCCTCCCAAAGTGCTGGGATTACAGGTGTGGGTCACTGCACCCAGTCTGATTATTTCTGGTGCCTGTTTAAACCTATTGTTGCAACCTCCTAGTGATTTTTCATTTCATTTCAGCTCCAGAATTTATAATTGGTTCTTTTTTGGTAATTTCTTTCTCTTTACTGATATTCTCTATTTGGTGATACTTCATGCTGCTGGCTTCCTTAGTCCTTTGTACATGGTTTGCCCTAACTCTGAGCATTTAAAATACAGGTGATTTAGTTTTTGTCCACTAAGTCCAATGTCTGGCTTCCTCAGGGATAATTTCTATTAATTTCTTCAGAGTATGCTTGTGAATGGTTCATACTTTCTTGTTTCTTTGCATGCTTCATAAATGTTTGTCAAAAACTCAGCATTTTGATAATTACAATGTGGCAACTCTGCAAAGTAGATTCTGCCCCCACCCTCCACCCCTGCCAAGGGTTTGTTGTTGCTATTTGTTGTGGGCTGTTGTTATTTGTTACTGACTTTTCAAAACTACTTTTGTAACATCTGTATTGTTTGTTGTGTGAGGCCGCTGAAGTCTGTTCCATTAGCTTAGTGGTCAGCTAGTATTTTTAACAGAGTAACCTTAAATGCCGAAAACCCCCAACCCATAAAAGAAAGAGGGAAAATACAAACAAACAAACGAAAACGTACCTACAGAAACTCTTCCAGTCTTTAGAGATTGGCTCTGTGTTGGTATACTCCTTTAACACTTAGCCAGGTTGTTTATACTTCTGTCTTAACTTTCTCTTCTTGAATGTGCACATCTTGAAGGTCAGCCAGAAGTGGAGGCTTAGGGTCTTCTCAGGCCTTTTCTGAGCACCCCACCCATGCTGGGCATGCACGTGATTCCCTGGTACACGCAAGAGCTTTTAAAGGCCCTATTCCCCCACTTATGTTCTTCCTCAAGCTCTTCCTTCCCAGACTTTTTGGTCTTTCTATTGCTTGTCTCAGGCTGCTACAGCCAGTACTTTTGCCCTTGCTGCTCTTGGCAAATGCCCAAATGCAAATGCTACCCTTGCTCTAGTCCCTCAGGGAGCTGCCAGCCAGGCCCAACGCTCCCGTTTCTTTGAGAACACAGTCTGTGTTGTTCACTCTGGCACTAGCAGCCTGTGTCGGGAATTCATGCTGCCAACTTCATGGCCACCAGCGATCTGGAGAAGGAGGGATGGCAAGTAGGCAGTTTAAAACACCACAGCGCTCTCGTAGTACACGGCAGCAGCTTCTTTCTTCATTATACTTTCCCTGGTTGCTGTAAGTTTGTGGCTAGATTTCAGAGTTCTGTAAAAGTTGATTAGGACAGCTTTTGCCAGTTGTATTTGTGGAGCACCGGAATTCCTTACTATGCCATTTTTGGTGATGCTGCTTCTCTCATAATTCTTAAAATTTTGATTTTGTACTCATAGAAATAACTTAATTTCTTTTAGACATTGATTTTAATAATATATCACTCTTACATACATGTAAAAAGGACAATATAAGTAAATTGCTTAAGATATTCCCAGATGCTTTCATGTTCACTCACTGTCTCCTCTGAATCACTTTTCATTTCAGAGTCATTGCCCTGCGGGTTTTTATACACCACTGCTCGCCATTCCATCAAGACAGCGAGCGCTGTAGCATTTCTTTAGAAAGTGCTCTCCACCATCATTCTCAGGATTCACTCCCAGCCACTGGCACCCATATGTGGACAAAGACAAACATCCTAACTGACACTCTGGACAACAGTGATTGTCAGATGCATCTGAATTTCAATAAAATATTTTAAAAAGTGCATTTAATAATTGACAAGATGTGGGATGTATTTTTCCTGAGAAGTCAGATGAGGAAGTGATTAAGTCAGTCACAGAAAGCACCATCGAGGCAGACACCATTTTAAGCCAGTCTGTAACAAATGGAAGGCTCTTGCCAGCAGAGTGGTACGGAGGAGAAAGAGCTCTCGGTAGAACCATCAGCTTCACACACAGGAAACCAGGCAGGTCCTGGTATTTGGAGTTGAGTCAGGTGCCAGTTGTTGTGAGAGGAAACTGACTTCTTGAAGTGGGCAGTGGAGGGCTCCCACTTGAGAACCGAAACTCCATTCTCTAGGCCAAGAAAGCTTCAGCAGATTCTAAGGAACACAGTGATGTGACAGGCTCTCTTGGGCGGCCATCTGGAGAATGGATTGGACAGGGAGAGCAAGCTGTGAGTCCAGACCTGCTGCACCCTTCCTGGGGGAGCAGGTGCAGCTGCAGCATCACTGTCACCAAGGAGGCAGCTGGGGACCTGGGGTGCAAGGAGACTGGCAGAGGGGCTGCCGGGTGTGGGCCAGGGACGGATGAATCCACTTGATGAAAACGTAGGCTGGGAAGAGAAACTGCTTTTCCTTTTCTGTTGTGGAGAATGTGAGCAGGTATTTGGCAGGTGGGACACCCAACCCACAGAATCCAATGCCTGTTGTCAGCTCTGGCTATTTTACAATCTGGGGACTCAGCCTCTTAGATGCTAGAAGCTGAAGTACACATATAAATTGTTACCAGTCACAGCAGGTTTCAATGACATGCACATGCTTTAACAGCATGAGGGGTGCGTGACCCCAACAAGCAATAATTTTGTTCCTTTAACTCTTGTCCTTCCTTTTCCAAACTCACACATTGGCAATAAGGTTCATCCTAAAAAAGTCAGTATTTTTGGACATAAACATGTAACATATAAAAATTTCATGGCCAGGTGTGGTGGCTCATGCCTGTAATCCCAGCACTTTGGGAGGCCAAGGCAGGCAGATTACCTGAGGTCAGGAATTGGAGGCCAGCCTGGCCAACATGGTGAAACCTCGTCTGTACTGAAAATTACCTGGGCATGGTGGCACACGCCTATAATCCCAGCTACTCAGGAGGCTGAGGCAGGAGAATTGCTTGAGCCCGGGAGACAGAGGTTGCAGTGAGCCAAGATTGTGCCACTCTACTCCAGCCTGGCCAACAGAGCAAGACTCTATCTTAAAAAAAAAAAAAAAAAAAATTCACTACGGTGACACAAAAACACAGAAAAATAAGCCGTGGTTAGAATAGCCTGAAGGCAGAAGGTAAACAAAACCATCTAATCTGATAGTTGAGAATAACAATCTGAAGAAAGCACTAAAAAGTTTCCCATCTCTTGAAACTTCATTTCATATTTACGTTTAGAGAGCAGTGCTCAAAAATGTTTTATTTTTTCAGACTACAATTTGGAGCAGAACTGCTCTTCTGCCATCTGAAGTATCCAAATATGATCCCTAGGATGAGAGACAGCTGAATTGTGGTCAACTTCATCCTATGAATGAAGGGAAGTCAGACTGGCTTTCAGACCCAAAGAGCATATATTAACAGCATATATTAACTCAAACACATTTTAACAGTTTTCAACCTCCTGAATTTCTTTCTTTCTTTTTTTTTTTTGAGACGGAGTCCTGCTCTGTCGCCCAGGCTGGACTCAGCCTCCCTAGTAGTTGGGACTAGAGGTACCTGCCACCACGCCTGGCTAATTTTTTGTGTTTTTAGTAGAGACGGGGTTTCACGGTGTTGGCCAGGATGGCCTCCATCTCCTGACCTTGTGATTTGCCCGCCTCGGCCTCCCAAAGTGCTGGGATTACAAGTGTGAACCACCGTGCCTGGCCTTTTTTTTTTTTTTTTTTTTTTTTTATACGGAGTTTCACTCTGTCGCCTAGGCTGAAGTGCAATGGCGTGATCTCGGCTCATTGCAAATTCCGCCTCTAGGTTTCAAGCGATTATCCTGCCTCAGCCTCCCAAGTAGCTGGGATTACAAGGCACCTGCCATCATGCCCGGCTAATTTTTGTATTTTTGTAGAGACAAGGTTTCACCATGTTGGCCAGGCTGGTCTTGAACTCTTGATCTCAGGTGATCCGCCCACCTCGGCCTCTCAAAAGTGCTGGGATTACAGGCGTGAGCTACTGCGCCAGGTCTAGGCAAGAGCTTTCTAACCGCTTTCTGTAAAGCACCTCAATATGCATCACTGTCATGTAAACTCAACTTAGTGTTAATAAATGTAGCTTTGGGAGGCGGAGGCAGGTGGATCACCAGGACAGAAGATCGAAACCATCCTGGCTAACACGGTGAAACCCCGTCTCTACTTAAAATACAAAAGTAGCGGGGCGTGGTGTCATGCGCCTGTAATCCCAGCTTCTCGGGAGGCTGAGGCAGGAGAACCGCTTGAACCCGGGAGGCGGAGGTTGCAGTGAGCTGAGAGCATGCCACTGCACTCAAGCCTGGCGACAGAGCGAGACTCCATCTCAAAAATAAAAAGTAATTATATTGACTATCGGAATCAGTAAATCATCTCACTGAAAATAGTCTGAGTTGTTTTTAGGAGGATATGGTTATCCCTTATAAATATTTATTTTGCATTCCCTAAGTGATTAGGGAGGGCTTTAATAGTGTTTCTGTGGCTTCTTAAATATATGAGAACGAAAAAAAATTGTGCTAGAACTTTTTCTGGATGTAAGTCCACACTTACATGCATTGCTGGATTCGAGTCTTAATAGGTAATTGTGTGACATCATCATTGCGTACCCTCTCAGTAACTCTAAAGAAATACATTTGTTCTTTAGGAAACCTATTAAATATCCCATAATGCAACATTAGAAATGACCTCTGGAACTGACTGCAGAAACTGCGCACAGTTAGTAGGCTTGGTGTTCTGACGCAGATCTGGTGAGAGGTCTACGGAGGAAGAGACTCGACATGGAGCAGGTGTGACTAGGGATAGTGATTTAATAGATTTGGGCTGGGCATGGTGGCTCACGCCTGTAATCCCAGCACTTTGGGAGGGTGAGGCCGGCGAATCTCTTAAGCCCAGGAGTTTGAAACCAGCGGAGACAACATTGTGAGATCCCATCTCAATTTTTTTTTTTTTTTTTTGAGAGGGAGTCTCGCTCTGTCGCCCAGGCTGGAGTGCAATGGCACGATATTGGCTCACTGCAACCTCTGCCTCTGGGGTTCAAGCGATTCTCCTGCCTCAGCCTCCTGAGGAGCTGGGATTACAGGCACGCGCCACTATGCTTGGCTAATTTTTGTATTTTTAGTAGAAATTGGGTTTTACCATGTTGGCCAGGCTGGTTTCAAACTCCTGCCCTCAAGTGATCCGCCCACCTCAGCTTCCCAAAGTGCTGGGATTACAGGCATGAGCCACTGCCTCCGGCTTAAAAAACCTATATTTTAAATTTAAAATAATAAATGGGTCTGACCAGAAATGCCTGCCTCAAATTGCAGGACACATGACAAAGCCCATCCTTACTTAAGACATTTTCAGTGTGCTGTGGGTCTACCGGGATGTAACCCCATCGTAAGCCAAGGCCCATCTGCACCCTGCTATAGCTACTGGTAGATATCTTACCTGTCTCCCAAAAGGGACCCAACTACTTTAGGTTCAAGGAACTTTTTTGGAATATTTAACAGGGAAAGAGCCTGGAACTAAACACAGGTCTAAGGCAAGATACCGCCACACGATGGCACTGCTTCCGTGGACCTGGAAGAGACGCGGGCGCGGGAGCTGGGGGGGGGTGGGGGGGGGGCGCTGGGCTCTGCGGGGTTGGGGAGTGGCGTGCGGCGGGAGAGCCCGCACCTCCAGGGGGCCGGCGGAGGACACGATGTCGTGACTGCGTCTCCCCCATCTGCTCTGCTTTTGGCGAAGGGGTCGCGCTGCCTTTTCGGCCAGGACGCAGCAGCCGCGTCGCTGGGCCTCGACCCCCAGGGCCGGCCGGACCCGGGACCTCCGAGGAGAGCAGCGAGAACCGGCCCGCATTCCCCGAGGCGCCCGAGTGCGGTGCGAGCAGCCCTCTCCGCCTGCCAGGCCGCCGCCTGGGGACCTCAAGACGAGGCTGTGGCTGTCCCCACGTCCCGTCCCCCGCGCCTCTTCTCGCATCTGGTCCCACGGTGGAGGCGCGGGGCGAGGGTCTCACACGCGTGCCCACGGTCGGGGGGCGTCCTTGAACGCGCAGGTCCTCTCCCACGTGTCCCCACCCCCCCGCCCTCCGGCGACAGGAGCCGGCCTGCGGCGCGCGCGGTGTGGCCAAGTCCTTGTTTTGATTTCACTCCCAGCCCCTAGGAGCGAGGAGGTTCCAAGCCCACAAACAGGAAGGAGAGAAGGCCCTGGAGTGCGGGCAGAGGGAGTGTCATTCCCAGCAGCGCAGCGCGGGCCGGCCAGGGCCGGGGAGGGGGCACTAGCGCGCGTACCCTACTGCAACGCGCCTGGGGGTCCCCCGGGTCTGGGAGGGGGTCCACGGGAGGAGCAGAGAGAGGACGTGCCCCTGGAAGGCTCGGGGCAGCTCCGGGGGGCTCCCAGGGCGCCCCCGCCCCTTCCCCCGCGGCCCTGGGGCGCCCCCGCGGTGCCGGAGCCGGGGCGGGGCGTGCACGTCAGCCGGGGCTAGAAAAGGCGGCGGGGCTGGGCCCAGGGAGGTGACAGCCGCTCTTGGACGCAGAGCCCGGCCCGACGCCGCCATGAGCGCCGCGCTCTTCAGCCTGGACGGCCCGGCGCGCGGCGCGCCCTGGCCTGCGGAGCCTGCGCCCTTCTACGAGCCGGGCCGAGCGGCTAAGCCGGGTCGCGGGGCGGAGCCAGGGGCCCTAGGCGAGCCAGGGGCCGGCGCCCCCGCCATGTACGACGACGAGAGCGCCATCGACTTCAGCGCCTACATCGACTCCATGGCCGCCGTGCCCACCCTGGAGCTGTGCCACGACGAGCTGTTCGCCGACCTCTTCAACAGCAATCACAAGGCGGGCGGCACGGGGCCCCTGGAGCTTCTGCCCGGCGGCCCCGCGCGCCCCTTGGGCCCGGGCCCCGCCGCTCCGCGCCCGCTCAAGCGCGAGCCCGATTGGGGCGACGGCGACGCGCCCGGCTCGCTGCTGCCCGCGCAGGTGGCCGCGTGCGCACAGACCGTGGTGAGCCTGGCGGCCGCAGGGCAGCCCACACCGCCCACGTCGCCGGAGCCGCCGCGCAGCAGTCCCGGGCCGACCCCAGCGCCCGGCCCCGCCCGGGAGAAGAGCGCCGGCAAGAGGGGCCCGGACCGCGGCAGCCCCGAGTACCGGCAGCGGCGCGAGCGCAACAACATCGCGGTGCGCAAGAGTCGCGACAAGGCCAAGCGGCGCAACCAGGAGATGCAGGAGAAGCTGGTGGAGCTGTCGGCCGAGAATGAGAAGCTGCACCAGCGCGTGGAGCAGCTCACGCGGGACCTGGCCGGCCTTCGGCAGTTCTTCAAGCAGCTGCCCAGCCCGCCCTTCCTGCCGGCCGCCGGGACCGCAGACTGCCGGTAACGCGCGGCCGGGGCGGGAGAGACTCAGCAACGACCCATACCTCAGACCCGACGGCCCGGAGCGGAGCGCGCCCTGCCCCGGCGCAGCCAGAGCCACCGGGCACCCGCTGCAGTTTCTTGGGACATAGGAGCGCAAAGAAGCTACAGCCTGGACTTATACCACCACTGAACTGCGAGAGAAGCTAAACGTGTTTATTTTCCCTTAAATTATTTTTGTAATGGTAGCTTTTTCTACATCTTACTCCTGTTGATGCAGCTAAGGTACATTTGTAAAAAGAAAAAACCAGACTTTTCAGACAAACCCTTTGTATTGTAGATAAGAGGAAAAGACTGAGCATGCTCACTTTTTTATATTAATTTTTACAGTATTCGTAAGAATAAAGCAGCATTTGAAACCGCCCCTGCTTCCTATATTCGCAGTGACTCCCGCCCGCCCGCCGGTGGCGCAGGACCCGGCTGGGGAAGGGTGCGTTCCGGACCCGCAGCCAGCGAGCACCAGGGAGCCCGGGCGCCAGGTGTGTGTGTGTGTGTGTGTGTGTGTGTGTGTGTGCGCGCGCGCGCGCGCGCGGGCGGGCGGGCGGGGGGATGGGGAGTAGGCCTGAGCTGCTCAGGAGAGAGGGTCTGTGTCGCTTTTGAAACGCGCTAAAGGCTCCCTCCTAGTCTTATTTAACTTGCTTAAGCTCGGTGGAGCACGGCTGAGCTCAGGTAAGCTAGCAGTTTTCCAGCAGAAGGTGCGCTCCCCAAGACGTGGGGAAGGGTTGGCTGTTTGGGGGGCCCCTGCTAAGAACAGTCCAAGAGCTCCCTAACTGTAGAGGCTGCTGGAGGGGCGAGGGGCAGAAGCCCGGCTGAATCATCTTCCCCTTTCCCGGGACTTTGCTTTCACTTTCCTCAGTCTTGTGGACAGTCAAGATTTTCAAAAGTGCTCCAGAAAAGCCGGAATAGTCATGTAGTGGATTAAAAGGGCAGTCAAAAAACTGCTTTTAAGACCAGCTGTCTTGCCTGTAATTGCAATGTTTTAAGATTTAATTTTAAAAAAGCCTTCTGCCTTTACCCCAGGAACACTTGGTATCAGGCACCATTTCTTGGTCATAGGCTGCTACGTGTTTCTTATTAACCATAGCCTGTCATGATTATATTTCTATGAGGAAGGCAACAAAATACAGTGTCCAAACATGATTAATTCTTGGTTTAAATCTCTGCCAGCAAAGCAAATGATAACGGACTGTTCCTTAGTCTGTGATCTTTGCTCTCCGTGCACATTACCCAGCCTGATTAAACAGGTGTGTGGTGGAGCCAGCTATCCCCACCACCATTCAGCAGAGCGACGATCAGACCGGTTCAGAGAGCTACACTTTATGGGTAACAGTTTCACCTCTGATACAGTTCCCTAGAACATTTTCCAAAAAGTAGTGAACTGCAAAGTGCTTAAGTTTGACATTTATTGTAATAGAACAGTAATATAGTATGGGGCAAAGGTTTACGCTTTGCAGGGTATTCTTTGGGGGAATGTTAAAACAAATACTGTAAGAAAAACATGCTCAATCCTGGTAAAATGTTCAACTTGTTAAAATTACAAATGAACAAAAGTTTTTCTTCTCATATATTGCCTAAATACCAAATGAAGAGCTTAAGCTTAAGATTCAACGTGAAAACAAGAGTATGTTCCTAAATTTGCAGAAAAAGATAAAACTGTAAAAAAAGGCATTTTGATTTACAGTTCACAAAACTATATCTTAACATTTCCCCAGAAAAAGACGTTTCAAGATCGTAAACTACATTCACTGTGTCTATAGTTAACAAGTAACTACCCCAAATCACCACCACCACCACCCTTGCAGCCACATTGCAAAGTTCACAGATCCTGCGGCAACTCCTGGTGTTCTGCAGAGGCCCCTCCTGCACTCAGAAGCTCGATTTCCTCCAATCCAATGCAGCTGGTCGGGTGGGCGGTTACGGACTGGACGAAACAATTTAACAACCCCACCTCCTTTCCCAGGACACTCTTCACTTCGTAGCTCTGCAGTGATAAAAGGCATGCTGGTTAAAGCAAACAGCCTGGGACATACTGTTCCCAACAACACGGAAAACCAGAGAGCCAGAGTGGGAATGCCCTTTCCCCAGTCCACAACCTTCCATGCCTCAAATGGCTGAGAACAGTGGTAGGAAAGAGAAACAAATAAAGAGCTATTACATATATATATATCCATTTATTTTAGCAAGTGAAGGAACTACCCCATTTTGCTAAATGAATTCTATTTTTACTTGGGTGGGACATGATGCACACAGGCTCTGCTGGGAAGGCCACGGCTGGGCACACAGTGCCCACAGCTGTCTCCCACTTCCTTTAGGACACTTCCTCAATCTAGCAACACTTCCCGTCAAGGGATTTCCTGGTGCTTTGCCCCAAACTTCCTTCCTTAATAGGATCCCATTTCTTCTAGCGTTAAACTGGGCTAAAATCCTCTGTGTTTTTGTAATGAGACTTCACTTTTTCTTCAAATTCTTTTTGGTTAGTCCCAGGTGAGTTTCATCTCCAGATAAGACAGGTACAGGGAGTCCTTGGCCCCCATCCCTGACGAAGCTGAGAGGGTGTGGTGCACCCCATTATAGATGAAGCTGCAGAATGACGCTGCGGGTAGGGTTGAAAATAAAGGCTCAAAAGCACTGAGATATTGCAGCTGTCTTTCTGGGAGATTAAAGCCCTAGAAGGAAACGCCATTTGCAGTGTAATATCATGGGCACCCCACACCCCTCCTCTGTGCAAGGCACTTGGCAGTTGCTACAGCAGTTCTGTTTGGTGTCTGTTAACTCATCCCTCCCATCATTATGGTGTCATGGCCAAAGAGACTGAGGCTGGAGAAGCCAGACAATGTGGCCAAAGCAGGCAGAGTGTGGCTCCTTCAAAAGTGCGTGTCTCACTACCTTTCCCTGAGTTTGAGCTGGCTTCAGTGTCTGGCTTCTCATGAACAGAGTGCAGTGGAAGGGACACCAAGTGATGTTGCATGCTTGGTTAGGAAAGGTGCCCAGCTTCCAGCTGGCCCTTGGGATCCACACACATGCTGTGAGGGAGTCCAGCCAGAGCTGCAGCCTGGACATAGGAGCCTTCTGTGACTCCTGTCAACCTTGGGCGCTAATGCCCAGTGGAGCCAAGGGGAGCTATCCTGATGGAGCCCTGTCCAAACAAGAGTTCTGTGCACAGAATGAATATTGATGGCACCAAGTTTTGAGATGGTTTGTTTTGCAAAAATATATGTCAGGATCAGTCTGGGATGTGAACGCTACTGATGCCAACTCGTGGGGGGACTTTTATTTTCCCATTTGTAAGACAGGCATGATGCCTATTCACTGTGTTTTGTCAAGAGTTTTGGCTTCCTTGGTGAAAAAGAATAAAGTCAACAGAATGGTTTAATGTAATGGTGGGGGCAGTGGGTGTTACTGGTCAAGACAGGTGAAGAGACGGAACTTGGCGATGGAAGCTGAGGCCTTCCCAAGGGCTCTGAGGTGGCATGGACGGCAAGTGCAGCTGCTTACTCGCTCCCAGCCACTGTGAGTAGAGCTGGGCATGGGGTAAAGAGCCTCCTAAGTTGTCTACTTCCAGGCTTAGAACTTACCCCACAGTCCACTGGTGTTGGCCCTGAAACCAGAGCACCCAAAAAGGTGATAGTAAGGGGTTTATTACGAGCTCATGTGGGCCCGTCACTGAAGAGATGGCAGTAAGCAGGACAGACTCTCCAGGCTGCTGGACTGGAGGTGACACCAGTGGGTATAGAAGCAGAAGCAGGGGGTCACCGCACAGGGAGGGAGGGTGGAGGTGGCATGCTGGACATCCTTCTGTTGTCTAACAGTTTCAGTTAGTCTTGCACGTTTGTGCAAGTGTGAAACAGATGACCCTGTGGTCTTCTGGAGTAAAAGTACACAATTCTGACTTGGAAAAAACCAGCAAAAAATCATTTATTTGTAAAATGTTAGGTTTGGCTATATTATCTGTAAATGGAGTTTAAAATTGTTTATTATTTTTTTTTTGAGACTGAGTCTTGCTCTGTCACCCAGGCTGGAATGGAGTGGTGTGAGCTCTGCTCACTGCAACCTCTGCCTCCTGGGTTCAAGCAATTCTCCTGCCTCAGCCTTCCAAGTAGCTAGGATTATAGGCGCACACCACCATGCTGGCTAATTTTTATATTTTTAAGAGAGATGGGTTTTCACCATGTTGGCCAGGCTGGTCTCAAACTCCTGACCTCAGGTGATCTGCCCAACTGGGCCTCCCAAAGTGCTGGGATTACAGGTGTCAGCCACTATGCCCAAGTAATAAATCTTTTATGTGTGGGAGAAATTAACATGGAGAGTGTTAAACAACCATATCAGCAGACTCCCAAGCACTATTCATATGAATGTGCGTCTGCACAGGTGTAAAATGTGCTCTCTCTTAAAAAATCACTACATATGTTCCTTTAACTTTTCCTTTTCTGAAAGCTAAGGAAACAAACTTCAAGTTCCATGTCACAATAATGTTACTATTGAGAAATGAGATGCACAACTACAGACAATCCTATTGTTTTCACATATCTTGAACATATTACAGTACAGGCATAAAGCTTGACACTCACATATCTTAACCGAAACAGTACATTTGCCCCAGGGAATGGAGTCACTGATCTTGTGGAAAGCCCCAATTTGATTCTCTGAATTTTGGTGAATGTGCATGCTCACCCAGAAAACTGACAGAATCCATACTGGGTATCTCTCAGCTAATGTCTCTACCTAGGCCCCTCTGGCACCTATCTTCTATCAGCTTCTTTCCAGATCTGGAGTAAAGACCTGATCAGCCACTGTGAGTAGAGCTGGGCATGGGGTAAAGAGCCGCCTAAGTTGTCTACTTCCAGGCTTGGAACTTATCCCACAGTCCACTGGTGTTAGCCCTGAAACAGAGCACCCAAAAAGGTGATATTAAGGCCGCTGCCACCCTCTGGCTCTCACCCAATGCATACACATACACACATGCACACACATACACACATGTACGCATATGTCAAGCAAATGTGCATACACAGCATAGTCAAGTGGACACATATGCACATGGGCATGGGCAAAAGTGCTCTGAAGCACACACACTGCAGAACGTGGACACACGTGCACTCAGGTACACACACCTTTGAGCTCTTTATAAGCAGGGCTTTTACCTATGGGAATATTCTAGTTGACAAGTTAAATGTATAGGAGGAACAAGCGCCTTAGCCAGAAGGAAACCAAGTGAAGGAAGGAGGATTTCTGCCAGGGTTCCTGGTCTCTGGATCTCTAAAGAGGGGTGGGGATCGGAAGGGGTGTCAAGCACTGTCCATTGCTGGAGGCTTCCTGGATGGTGACCAGCTACGGCCAGCAGGCAGCTGCTGCCACAGCACTGCCCCACCCTTCTGAGTAGCATGGAGCAGCTGGAGAGCTGTGTGCCATGCCCAGGTGTTGTTGGTTCAATCTGTTGAGGTTGTGGGTTTTGGTTCATTTTGTCATGCGTTCTCAAACGCGCATTTCAAATGCTTTCTCCCAACATTCTCCATCAAGATGCATTCCCTGAAAACTCAGATATGCCATCTTTAGCACCTACTCAAACCCCCCTAGTTGGAAACTTCTACCTGGTCAGCTGTGGGCAGTTCCCCCCTTTCTGGGCACTGCCTCCTCCTTTCTTCCTCCCTCCCCACAGGACTCAGACAAGGAGACAAGGAATTGGCCAACAGGCACCGCTGTGTGGTCGGTTGCCTGCTATACACTTAAACTTCCTTAAGGACAGAAAAGCACATATGCTGTTCCCCATTATGCCCCTTGGGCTGGCTCCCAACTCTGCAGGTGGTCACTCTGTGGGGCAACAATGACTTTCCCTCTGTGGAATGTCTTTGCCTTGGGCACTGCACTCATCCCTCTAGCAGGGAAATATGGGCACTACCTTGCTGGGACATTGGGAGGTTGAAGGGGGAAACGTGAGAATGCAGTAGGCTCAGTTCCTGACCCGTGGTGATGACTCACCTTTTGTACCACTGGGGAACACTTGCATCATGATGAGCCTGCACAGTCCAGCTTCAGCATCAATCCCTGTGTGCAGCAGCTCAGGGACAGTTCCGAGCTGGAGCTCGGGGACACTGAGGAGCTTTAAAGCTGGTGGGTGTTGTGCCAGGAAGGAGCAGAAACTGTTTTTTTTTTTTTTTTTTTTTTTTTTTGAGCTGGAGTCTTGCTCTGTCGCCTACGCTGGAGTATGGAACAATCTCGGCTCACTGCAACCTCTACCTCCCCAGTTCCAGTGATTTTCCTGCCTTAGCCTCCCAAGTAGCTGGGGTTACAGATGAGCACCACCTCCCCCAGCTAATTTTTTTGTATTTTTAATAGAGATGTGATTTCACCATCTGGACCACCAACAGCCAGGCTGGTCTCGAATTCCTGACCTCAGGTGATCTGCCTGCCTCGGCCTCTCAAAGTGCTGGGATTACAGGCATGAGCCACCATGCCCAGCCGAAGAGCAGAAACTCTTTAGAGCATGCAGGTGATTCTAGTGTGTAGTCACTTGTGATCCTCAAAGATCCCGCTCACAGACTTATCCATGTTCCAATTTAATCCAACTCTGATAGACATGGTTTAGATGAGAGAGGACAAACTGCTGCTCTACCTCATGGGGCTTCTGGCCCCTCCTGAGGTGCAGTGGGCGAGAGGGTGGCAGGGGTAGTGGGGGAGGGAGGGGTCTCCATAGGACAGGTCAAGTCACCACAAATTTGGGTTGGATACTTGGGAGGCTGAGGCGGGGGGATCGTTTGAGCCCAGGAGTTCGAGGCTGTAGTGAGCTTATGGTTGTGTCACTGCACTCCAGCCTGGATGACAGAGTAAGACTCTGCCTAAAAAAAATAAAAGAAAGTATTCTGGCTAGACTCTGGCCATGGGGACCCATTAGACAAAGACCTCTATTTGACCACAGAGCTCCAGGCACGACTGGCCTCCCCAGTCACCCCACACCCTTCCAGTGTGGCCCAAGTCAGCTCCCTGGATGTGGAGCCCACTCTGGTTCCAGATGTCTCTTGTGAACTGGGGCTGTGCCCAGGGGCCACTGAGTGGCTGGTCCCTTTCTGTGGCTATTCCATGAGCCACTTGTGGTGCTTTTAAATGGCTTTGTTATGACACAGGTGGCATCTCCAGGACACATGTCTCATTTATGAGGTTCAAATTTCACACAGCAGAAACTCTTTGGCCCATCAATTATATATTTAGGTGGCTTTTCTTGGAGAAGCCACCCTGCTTTACTAAGCTTCACCACAGTGACTCTCAGGGCAGGACAGTCACATTGCTGGTTATTCAGAGTCTGGAATACCCAGTGTTTAAAAAAAGAAAGAAACAAAAAAAAGCATCTTGGGGAATTCCATCCTATTAACATGACACCTTGGCAGTAGGACTCCAACCTCAAGAATGTGTTTCTGTAATCAAAGCCAGGGGGCAGGGTGGGCGCAGTGGCTCATGCCTGTAATCCCATCACTTTGGAAGCCCAAGGTGGGAGGGTCACCTGAGGTCAAGAGTTCCAGACCAGCCTGGCCAGCATGGTGAAACCCAATCTCTACTAAAAATACAAAAATTAGCTGGGAGTGGTGGCTCATGCCTGTAGTCTCAGCTACTCGGGAGGGTGAGGCAGGAGAATCGCTTGAACCTGGGAGGCAGAGGTTGCAGTGAGCCGAGATCATGCCACTGTGCTCTAGGCTGGACACAGAATGAGACTCTGTCTCAAAACAAATGAACAAACAAACGAAAACCAAAACAAAACAAAAAGCCAGGGGACAGCTTCCTGCATCTACCTCAAGGATGATCCAAAATAACCTCATTTCCACAGAGGAAAGGAACCCATCAGCCTGAATGGCAGACGTATCTGCATTTCACTCTCGAGTATCTATACCACTTCCTAGTGGGATGGGTTGTAATGGAACACATTTGGGAGTGGGGGCTTCCTCTGGGGATAAGTTGCTCATGCAGGCTACTGAGTGTGGGGCCCCCTGGGCTGGGCCCCCTACACTTACCCCATCTTCACCGGCGGCAAACCTCAGCAGGGAGGAAATGCTGCGCTGCAACAGCTGCAAGAGCAGAAGCAGGGCTGGGTTAAACTTCTTCCAGTACAGTAAGTGCTCAAGTTAAATCACTCATTCCCGAAAATTAACACGTTACCTCCAAACCACCTGTCTTCAGAGCTTCAGTCTCACAGTCTTAGATCAAAGATGTGTTTTAACATGGAGAGACTGTGTTCACACAGGATGCATCCTCCCACCTTTCCTAGGGAAGCTCCTAGGACCTAGAGGGAGCTCCAGATGCAACCCATCCCAGCCGAGTCCCAGCGCCTCTGCAGGTGTGAGGAGGACGTGCACCTGCTTCAGCTCGGTCTCACCTTCCCTATGTTGGAGTGAGCTAGGAGTGAGTGCGTGCTCTGGCCTGGTTCCTACCTTGACCTTCACTCTGCACTGGGGTCTTGAGCGGCAGTCCAGGAAGACCTGCAGGTGCCTCTTGAGAATAGGAGATGTGACCACCCGGGAGCAGTCCCCACAGGAAAAGGCGCCTCTGGTACATGAAAAGCCAAGGAAAGACAAGGCCCCGGGAGGCACAAGTCAGGAAAGCTCCAGTGGGAGACATTTTCCTAAACATGAGTGTCTGCTGAGATACAAAACGGGGCTTTACTCTCAGAATCAAGTTTCTGAGACAGGACTGCAGCTGCCTGGACTCAGCCTGTCCAAGGGATGAACATCAACTTCGAGTAGCACTGGCTAGAGGCCGATGAGGGGAGCAGAGGAGGGGATGCTGAGCCTCCCAGGAAGGGAAGTCAGGGCCTGGAAGGCCAGGTGTCAGGCTCTCCCTGGCCTGGGAGAGCAAGTCGGCTCTCAGCTGCCAGCACAGTCACTGTTTTGTGCTACCATGCATGCCTGCACATGCGCTCATCTCTTCCACACGGTCCAGTGATGGCTTGTGTAAGGCCACCAGCCCAGGCGTGCCAAGGAGACATTTGCTCTTTGCTTTGTTTTGTTTTGAGATGGAGTCTCGCTCTCGCTCTGTCACCCAGGTTGGAGTGCAGTGGCATGATCTCAGCTCACTGCAACCGCCACCTCCCCCTGGTTCAAGAGATTCTCCCACTTCCGCCTCCTGAGTAGCTGGGACTACAGGTGTGTGCCATCATGCCTGGCTAATTTTTGTATTTTTAAAATTAATAGTAGAGATGAGGTTTCACCGTCTTGGCCAGGCTGGTCTCGAACTCCTGACCTCAAGTGATCCACCTGCCTCAGCAGGTGGATCCCCTCACCTACAGTACTGGGATTACAGGCGTGAGCCACTGCACCTGGCCAATCTTTGTTTATTTTTTTCTTTTTTTTTTTTGAGACAGAATCTCACTCTGTCACCAGGCTGGAGTGCAGTGGTGCGATCTCAGCTCACTGCAACCTCTGACTCCCTGGTTCAAGAGATTCTTCTGCCTCAGCCTCCCGAGCAGCTGGGATTACGGGCACACGCCACCACGCCCAGCTAATTTTTGTATTTTTAGTAAACACTGGGTTTTGCCATGTTGGCTAGGATGGTCTGGATCTCCTGACCTCGTGATCCGCCTGCCTCAGCCTCCCAAAGTGCTGGGATTACAGACGTGAGCCACCGTGCCCAGCGTCTTTGCTTTTTTTTTTTTTTTTTGGGACAGAGTCTCACCCTGTCGCCCAGGCTGGAGTGCAGTGGCGCAATCTCGGCTCACTGTAAGCTCCTCGTCCCAGGTTCATGCCATTGTCCTGCCTCAGCCTCCCGAGTAGCTGGGACTACAGGCGCCCGCCACCACGCTCAGCTAATTTTTTGTATTTTTAGTAGAGACGGGGTTTCACTGTGTTAGCCAGGATGTCTCGATCTCCTGACCTCATGATCCGCCGTGGCCTCTCAAAGTACTGGGATTACAGGCGTGAGCCACTGTACCTGGCCACTTCTTTGTTTTTTAAGGAGCAGAAAAGTAATGAGCCTGTCCCGTTCTATCACATGACACTGCACTTGGGAGGCCGGAGGACTGACTTCACAGGGATGGACTGCACTGCACTGACACTGGCCCAGACCCTGAGGGAGGGCAGCACAATGGGGTGGGTAAGGACATCTGTCCAGTAGCTGCTCACTGTAAACGTGGTCTCTGTAAACATCTGCACCTTTCACAAAAACCAGGCTATATAGTCACCAAGTTTTTCTCACTTATTCATGTTTGTCCTGTTTTTTTAATTCTCCTGACTGATAATAAAGGAGGTGGGGACAAAACCCAGCACTTCTATCTCATAACAGGAGCAGCTGCAAGAATAGCAGAAATCTCAGTAAGGAAAAACCACCGGGTCCCAGGGGCCTCTTCCCTTGCCGCTCAGCAGAGGCAGAGGTTGCCCCTTGAGCTCTCGAGGGAGTCACCTGAGGCAGCAAGGCCCAGGTTCTGGGGGCTGGGTTGCTTCTGTGCCCTTTGGGTTCTAGGGCTTTCAGGACAGCCCCTGTCCCCTTACCTGTCTTCCGGCCTCTGTTCCAATCTCCCGTTGCCACACGTGTCACACACAGGCCATGAGAAAGCAGTGCTCTCGTCCACGCCAACCACAGTGCCTAGGCCCAAGAGAAGGGAAGCCCACCTCAGAGGCAGCTCTGCCCTCTCCGACTCCTTTGCTCCTCTACGCGCAGAGGACAACATGAGGGGCCTCGTGATTTTTTCCTTACTTGTGAGTTTATATATATGTTCCTAAGCTTTTTATAATTTCCACTTATTGTACAAAGAAAAATTATAACAATAAGAAGTGCATTTTAAAACTTGCCTGCATATTACCACCTAACCGAAGTATTTTCGTTGGGATATTTTTCCAGATGCATAGGTAGTTACATCACCACAGCTGAGCTGGCCCTCAGTCCCTCAAACATTCCCCATATTGCATATTTACGTCTGTGCTTTTTCTGTAGCACATTAATAGTATATAGACTCCTTAACACAGTAACGAGTGTTTGAGCTGTGATTATGCCACTGCACTCCAGCCTGGGTGACAGGGCAAGATCCTGTCCCCCACCCCCTGCCAAAAAAAAAAAAAAAGATGAAATAAATGGTAAATTGACAAACGGAAAAGACACCTGAGACGTGTGTCAGAGACACAACCCTGGGCATCCCAGAGGGTCATGGAAGGCTTCCTGAGGAAGGGAGTGAGGGGGTCCACAAAGCAACCAGGGCGGGCCACATGGGACCTCAGCACGGGGACTCTGCACACCATGGTAGGGCTGAGGCCAGGCAAGCACAGTTGGTCAGTGCTTGCTGGGGATTGGGATGGTCTGATTTTCTTGGATGTGAAGCACTGTAGATATCATCTTGAGACACCAGCAAATTGCAGACGTCCTTGTTGAAAAGTGGCGAAATTAGATGTTTGAAGAAAAAGTAAAATCTGAGTTTCTAGAAAAATAGAGGGGTCTTCCTTTCCACTCCTGGTGCAAAAATTTAATTCCCCACTAGAACAAACATTGGGAGAAAAATTACCTTTAGAGGATAAATCAGAAATATGAGAATGAGTAGGCTTGGTTTATTAAAGTGCATTCATGCAATGCATACTTGAATGGCTTTTAAAAAATGAAAATAATAGATCTTGATTTTGAAAAGGCTGCCCTAGCTAATGACATTGTCAAAGTGGGTCAAAGGGATGAAAAGCAAAGTCAATAAAAGCTCATAACGCAGCTGGAAAGCAGTGTTGACTAATTCACAACAGGCAGGTGCATGAGGAGGTGCAAGGGGAGAAAGGAGCAGCTGCATCCCCAAGACCCAGAGCACATCTGGCACCATGGCCTGGCTCCTGCCCAGGGCCTGCAGGCCCACCAAAGGCCCGCTCACTGGTTTCCTGGTGCTTGAATGACTGCTACCTTAATAAAAAGTAGACTGCCACCAGCCAAAGTTCCTTTTTATGCTAGGATATCCATAGGTGTTAATAGCATTTACATTTATATGGGGTTAAGCAATTTCCTTCCAATTAGAGAATAAGGAAAGAGTTGAGGAAATACATTTCATCTGAGGTCCATAAGCCATTGTGGAAATCTTTTCTGGCAACCCTAAATAAATTTCAAGAGATGGCTGGGAAGTGTATGATTAAACATTTACTTAAGACCGGGTACAGTGGCTCACACCTGTAATCCCAGCACTTTGGGTGGCCGAGGTGGGAGGATCACGAGGTCAAGAGATCGAGACCATCCTGGCCAACATGGTGAAACCCCATTTCTACTAAAAATACAAAAATTAGCCGGTGTGGTGGCACATGCCTGTAGTCCCAGCTACTCGGGAGGCGGAGGCAGGAGAATCGCTTGAACCCAGGAGGCAGAGCTTGCAGTGAGCCAAGATCGCGCCACTGTACTCCAGCCTGGCGACAGAGAGAGACTCTGTCTCAAAAAAACAAAAACAAAAACAAAAGACATTCACTTAAAGGAGCAACAGAAAGAAAGATAGTTTACATCAGGGTTGAGGACACCATACTCATGAACTTGCCAGCAGTTTGCCATTACGTCTTTACTTTGCTTATGTGCAGAAATGTCTTGTAATTAAGTTTAGGAAGGGTGTATTGCTAGCTATGAACACATCTTTTTAAAAAGGTCCTTTCAAAGGGACCTCAGGATGGGTGGGTCTGGCGCTCACCACAGCCTGGTGCACACATTTCTTCAGTAACTTGAACTCTGCTATACCCTCTTCCTCCCTATCTCCTGACAGAAAGAAGTCAGGGCTCACAAGTCTTCTATTTAGAGGCTGGAGCCTGGGTTTAGACAGGAGTTCACCACTCTTTCCACAGAGATGTGAGCCTACTGCATCCCTTCCTGCAGCCCTGCGCCAGGTCCCATCACTAGTGAGTGGTGGACAAAGAGGTGGTAAGCAGAGTGAGGGAGGGAAAACCAGCGCTGCCAAACGACTTCACCCCAGAAGACACAGCAGAGAGACATTTCCGCACACCCCAGAGCTGCCACTCAGGGGGAACAGAGACGAGGAGGCCTTGTGACACTAGCAAGGAGTGAGTGCCTCCCCCTCACCCCGTCACTGAGGCCTGGATGGACAGAGGGATGCTGCCAACTCTTAGTGAGTGACTGCTCCATGCTCAGAATACATTCAGGGTCCTTTTAAACTCTGCTCAGAGAAAACGTTCAGTACTCAGCCATCTGAGACCCAGACGCTCAGCTCGTTCAGCTGTTGAGAGAGCTGCCCAAACCCTAGCACCAACTCTGCAGAAGTGAAGGGGTCCCCTTGGAGCCATGCAGGGGACATGTCATCACCGAGACCTTCTGGACCAGGGCAGGACAGAAGCGAGCAAAGCTGAGGTGCTGAGATGGGGGCAACTGCTATTGCCAAACAGCAGTGAGGACTCCAGCCTTGCCTGGATTTGATGGAGGTGGGCAGGCCCGTGGCTGGCAGGTGTGCAGGCTGAGGACTCTGTAGGAGCAGGTCACTGCCTAGCTGCTACCTTGCTATGGGCATTCCTGCATGTGAGGCTTGGATAATCTTTGTTATTTTGCAGCTGGGGGTTTGTTTTCTCTTAATGCCTAGTTGACTGGTTCTCATTAAAGGATCTGGCAGCACTCAGCTCTGCCTCTGTGATACGTCTGTTTACAAATCTTGAGCCCTATATCTGGGCCTGCAGGGCAGCTATAGAGCAGGCCTGGAAGCAGAAGAGGCCCACAGGGAATGGTACATGAAAATGGTGAGATATGAGGAAAATGAAATGTCAGAAATTTGAATCTATATAGAGAAAGAAAGAGTGTTAGAGAAGGAATAAATGAAGGTAAAATAAAATCTTTTACATTTCTAATTCTAAATTGATAGAAAAGATAGTAGTTTATTTAAATAATAATAATAATGTAATCAATGATTATACCTTTTGAGTAAGTGAAATGCATAACAGGAGTGTTACAAGGGATGGGAAAGAAAAAAAAAAGAAACCAGGAACACTCTGATATAAGGTACTTGCATTACCTGTGAAGCAGGACAGTGTTATTTGAAAGTGGACTTGGCCGGGCGCGGTGGCTCAAGCCTGTAATCCCAGCACTTTGGGAGGCCGAGACGGGCGGATCACGAGGTCAGGAGATCGAGACCGTCCTGGCTAACACGGTGAAACCCTGTCTCTACTAAAAATACAAAAACTAGCCAGGCGAGGTGGCGGGCGCCTATAGTCCCAGCTACTAGGGAGGCTGAGGCAGGAGAATGGCGTAAACCCAGGAGGCAGAGCTTGCAGTGAGCTGAGATCCAGCCACTGCACTCCAGTCCGGGCCACAGAGCCAGACTCCGCCTCAAAAAAAAAAAAAAAAAAAAAAAAAAAAAAAAAAGAAAGTGGACTTGATTGGCTGTAAAGTGTATTGCAAACTCCACTAGAAAAACTTAAAAATCAGTATAATTGGACCGGGCACGGTGGCTCACGCCTGTAATCCCAGCACTTTGGGAGGCCGAGGCGGTCGGATCACGAGGTCAGGAGATCGAGACCATCCTGGCTAACACGGTGAAACCCCGTCTCTACTAAAAATACAAAAAATTAGCCGGGTGTGGTGGCAGGGCGCTTGTAGTCCCAGCTACTCGGGAGGCTGAGGCAGGAGAATGGTGTGAACCCAGGAGGTGGAGCTTGCAGTAAGCTGAGATTGTGCCATTGCATTCCAGACTAGGCGACAGAGCGAGACTCTGTCTCAAAAAAAAAAAAAAAAAAAAGTATAATTGATATTTTGAAAGAAAAGAGAAAATGGAAACATAATGCTCAATAAAAATGAAAATAGTTAGAAAGGGAGTGGAAGACAAAAAAAAAGAAGCCATGCAATAAATAGAAAACAGTTATAAATACAGTTGATATTATCTCAGTTATATGAATAATCACTTTAAATGAGAATGGTCTCAATACACAAATTAAATAACAGAGACGATCAGAGTGAACGAAAAACAAGAACCAACTATATGTTGTTTATATAAAGACACGTGGCTAGCCACAATGGCTCACACTTGTAATCCCAGCACTTTGGAAGGCCAAGGCTGGGGGATTACTTGAGGTCATGAGTTTGAGAGCAGCCTGGGCAACACAGTGAAACTCTGTCTCAACAACAACAACAACAACAACAAAAATTAGCTGGGCATGGTGGTGCGTGCCATCCCAGTAGTCCTAGCTACTCGGCAGGCTGATGTGGGAGTATTGCTTTAGCTCAAGAGTTCAAGGTTACAGGAAACTATGATCACACCAATGCACTCCAGCCTGGACGATCCCGTCTCAAAAACATTAAAACCAAAATATGCCCAGGAGTTTGAGAGCAGCCTGGACAACACAGGAAGACCCCATTCAAAAAAAAGGATGAAAAAACCAATAAAAAATCCAAAACACTTCTGGTTACAAGCATTTCAGATATGGGATACTCAACTTGTATAATCATAATAATATAAATACCATTTATTGATTTTCATCTTTGAGAATCAATCTGTAGAAAATGTGTGCAAAGGTTAATTATAGTTATACAACAGAATGTTACCAATCTTAACAATATAAAGTGCAGATGCAAAGGCAGGTAGATGGAAAGGAAGAGTGTAATAAAAGAAGGGAAGGAGAGCTAATATTATTTTCTTCCGAAGTGATACTATCTCCAGCAAATGGAACAACAAAACCCCTCTGGTTAACATCATAATCAATGGTGAGAAAGTACATGGTTAACCCTTAAGATTAAGAACAGGGCAAGGATGTTCCCACTACTGCTATTCTACATGGTACTGATAGTCCTAGCTAATGCAGTAAGACAAGAAAATAAAATAAAAGGTACACATATTGAGAAGAAAGAAAGAAAACTGTTCACAGATGACTTAGTTTTCTATGTAGAAAATCCCAAAGAAACAACAAAAAAACACTGGAACTACTAAGTGATTACAGCAAAGTTGCAGGGTTAATATCAAAAAGTTAATTGTTTTCCTATGAAATGCAATGAACGATTGGAATTTGAAATTAAAAACAATACTATTTACAATAGCAACAAAACAAATGAAATACTTCAGTATAAATCTAACAAAATATGTATAAGATCTGTATGAGGAAAACTAAAAAACTCTTCTGAAAGATAGCAAAGAAGATATCAATAAATACAGAGATATTCCATGTTCATGGATAAGAAGGCTCTAGTATTAACATGTCAGTTTTTCCCCACCTGATCTACAGACTCAACACTATCCCAATCAAAATCTCATCAAGTTATTTTGTGGATATCAACAAATTGATTCTAAAGTTTATATGGAGAGGCAAAATGACCTAGAATAGCCAAGACAATATTGAAGAACAAGAACAAAGTTGGAAAACTGACAGTACTCAACTTCAAGACTTAAAAGTTGCAGTAATTGGCTGGGCACAGTGGCTCATGCCTGTAATCCCAGCACTTTGGGAGGCCGAAGCAGGTGGCTCATGAGGTCAGGAGATCGAGACCATCCTGGCTAACATGGTGAAACCCTGTCTCTACTAAAAATACAAAAAAAATTAGCCAGGCATGGTGGCGGGCGCCTGTAGTCCCAGCTACTCGGGAGGCTGAGGCAGAAGAACGGCATGAACCTGGGAGGCGGAGGTTGCAGTGAGCAGAGATCATGCCACTGCATGTCACTGGGTGACAGAGAGAGACTCCATCTCAAAACAAAAAAAACAAAAACAAAAACAGAAACATTCCCCCTGCCCCAAAAACAGAACAGGCAAATTTCATAGAAACAAATAGTAGATTGGTGGTTTCCTAAGACTAGGGTGTGGGAGGGTGGGTGGTAACGGGGCATGAATGATAATAGGTGTGGGTTTTTGTTCTAAAATTAGATTGTAGTGATGTTTGCACAATTCTGTGAATACTAAAAACACTTTAAAGGAGTGAATTATAGGGTATTACTGAGTTATAACTCAATAAAATTGTTTAAAATCTCCATGAACCCCAAACCGCTGAAATCCTCCTTTACAGAAATCAGTAAGGATTAATGTCCAAGAACGTTTATTACAGCCTTGTTTAATAATTGCAAAAACAAGAGAGATTCTGGATGTCCATGAGTGGAGGGAGAGTTTATTCATATGAGGGGATGCTATGCAGCTATTAACCTCTTGAGTTGGATCTCTCTTCCCACCTGGACAGATATCCCTGCTACAGAGAAGCAAGTGGCAGAATAATGTGCAGTAAATCATCTGACTTGCAAGCACACACACCCCCTCAAGGTGGGCAGCTGTGTCTCCTGGATGTGCCAGTGCAGCAGAAAGCCAGGGAAAGAGGGCGGGCTGTTAACTTTCTCTTCATTTATTTTTCACTAGTTCCACTAGCCATGTATGACTTTTATTACTAAGTTTTATGAAGTTAAAAAAGAGAAAATATTAATGCTGTTTTCAGCTCCAGACTCGCATATCTAACCAGCTGCTGAAACATCTCAGATGTATGCAAAACATGCAAACTCTCCTGACAGAACTGAGAGTGTCCCCTTAAAGCTGACCTTGCCTGCCACATCCTACTTAATGAACAGCACTACCGTCACCTCATCTGAGCCAGGAGCTCAGAGGTCGTCAGATATATCTTCTGCCTCCATCTATGCCCAATTCATCACTCAACCTGCCGATTTCCCTAAGTCCACCCTTGGATTTCCTTCTCTACCGCTGCCCCCAATGCCATCCAGCCCCTCCACTCTGCTCTGCAGGGAGGACATCAGACCAGGCTGCCTGTACCAATGACAAAGCACACTCCTGACACCACCAGCCTGGTGGGCCCACCAGCCTCAGCTTTGTCCAACCTCCATCTGGCTGCCTGTCCTGCCTTTTTCCGGACACCGCCGCTCAGCAGCTTTCTCATGCCAGCGGCCTTACGAAGTCCTGCTTTCTTCCCAGGAATGTTCCTTCTGCTCCATCCCTGACCTAAGTAGTCTCATCTATGCTTCAGAGCTCAGCTTGAGGCTCCTGTCTTTGGGAAGCCTTCCCTGAGCTCCCCACTAAGATGTGGGCCCAGGTATCAGTGGCTAGAGCACTCAGAGCCCGAGGATAGGCCTGTCTGTGTTCATCTGATTCACCTCCTTCTGTGCAGAATCGAGTTTGATACCAAGAACAATTTCTGCTTTTGTTCTTTATGTATCCAGTGTCTGGAACGTGGTGGGCACTCCACAAATACTTGTTGAATGAATGAGTAAATGAATATAAAGTATAATAGTTAAGAAAGTATATAAAGCACCTGTGAGACAGCTGCTTACCTTGAACACTGCAGATGGAGTTGACAGGTGTGGCAGAGTCCAGACTGTCAAGCATCACTGGATCAGGCAGTTCACAGGAACTTGCACCAGAGACCATACTCAAAAGGGGTTTCTGAAGCAAGACAACAGTCCGTTCAGCACAGACAATCCGACCTGCTGACAGACACTTCAGGTTACTGAAGCCTTGAAGAAAAAGTGAATTGTGCTCATAATGGCAGTCTCCTTTGCTACCCCTCGAGTCATGCAGGTGAAGGTGTAGTTATGGGACTGTGTCCAACAGCACATGCATTGTGTGTACACATTCCCAAACCCTGTGAGCTAAGCTAAAGAAGCACTCAAATGTGAGATTCAAGTCAATCCAGAAACGGTAAATTATGTGGTATGTGAATTATGACTCAATAAAAATTTAAAAAGATAGCTTAGACAGGATTTTAGTTTGATCCCTGGAAAAAGGGGCTGGCTGATCTAAGTATATGCATTTATAATATTCTAGCTTTTGGTTTGTTTGTGGATTCTGCAGCAGTACAGGGTGCCACCAGCAGACAATTCTGGAGTGAGCAACAGCCATCTCCATGGAGCTGGTTCTGCCCAGGTAGCCGCTACAGGGTCAGTGAAAGCTGGAGGCTGGTACATAGGCCATGTCTGTGATGGGCTCCGTGAAGGTGCCAGCAGCATCCAAGCAACATGGAGGCATCCGGAGGCCACAAGGGCTATTCTATGGGCACCGATCAGTCACCCCTGCATCAAAGCTGTGGAGAAGCAAGCACACCCTGGTCACGGAGAGCGTCCTTGAAGAAGAGGTTGTGAGGGGCAGCCCCAGCGAGTGCCTCCAGGACCTCAGAGCCCAGCACACACAAGGGGGCCACATAGACAAGCAGGGTTTTGGGGAGCTTGGGGTCATTCTCCTCCTGCGTTTGCAGAGTGACATCGGTTACCAGCAGCCAGATCTCCCTTTGCTCCAGAAGAAGCAGACTCTTCAGCTATAATTTGAAGACACAATAAAGATTATTATATCAAAAAATGTTTTAAAAGCATTTAAAAGCAAAAGTTATACATATACTAACAATTTAAGATATTATTTCAAAAACACTTTAAAACATACACTAGATTTTGCACATTTTGGTCACTAACCCCATGTGCCCTGGGTGCCTCAACTTTGCACCTGGTTAAAGGCTTCCTTGATTGGGAACAGGCCACCCTTCCCTGGCAGCATTCCATTTGTCCGCCAACATCCTCAGGCTGAATCCATTGTTCTTTTCCTCCTGGTCCTCTGCTCATATACTTACAATGTTAATTACAACATTGTTTCCTGTCTAGTACATACATATTATTCTTTCTGGGCAGTTGTAAGTTTCTTGAGGGTTAGGAACAGATCTTACTTGCCCTCAGACTTTGTACAGGGCCTTGGTATAAAGCTGGTGTCACATATTTGTTGCATCTGCAACAGGTTTTATTATTTTCTTTTCTTCTTTCCTTCTATATTTTTTCATCTTTTTCTTATCTTCCAAACTTGTAATGCCTTTTCCATTTCCATTAAACTGGTATTCTGCCCCTTCCTTTTGGTCAGGGCTTAGGACTCAGTAGATGCAAATGGGGCCAAAGATGGTCAGCAGGGCCAGGGCCTGAGGATGTGGCTAGTTGGAGGTTCAGCTGGTGTTGCTGGCACAGTGTGGTCAGGCTGAGGATTCCACATGGCTGGTTAACAGGACTGGGCAGAGAAGGTCACTTGTGTGGTGCGTAGCTGAGGGTTGGGGTGAAGGAGGTGGCCTACATTGTCAGGAGGTTGATTACATACAGGAAATACGAATAAGTAATATTGAGGAAACTGAAGCCAAGCTTCTTGCTGTTGGAGAAGAGAGTTACACATATAGAAATAGGAAAACTTAGAATAAATTCTGTGGTAATGCTCTAGAGTTGGAAGTATTGGTATGAAATAATGATTTTAGATAGACAGAAATACAGAAGTAGATACAGTTGTGTATGTGTGTATGTGGATGAATATATACACACATTTCCTTCCTCTCTGTCCACTGAGATGGCATAGAGGCAATTATATCCCAATAGCAGGAAGCCCACCTAGAACCCGGATCTTGGCTTCTAAATACCATTCTTAACCAGGCACAATGGCATAAGCAACTCAGGAGCAGTCTCAGCTACTTGGGAGGCTGAGGTGAGAGGATTGCTTGAGCTCAGGAGTTTGAGGCTGTGGTGCACCAAGATCATGCCTGTGAATAGCCACTGCATTTCAGCTTAGTAAACATAGCAAGATGCCATCTCTGAAAAACTGAAACTAAAACTTAAAAAAATCAAAAACAAAAAACCATTATCCATTAAAATCAACCAGAACTTCTTGAAAAGATGGCTGATTCCAGAGCACAGAGAGCAAAAGATTAATCATGACATATCTTTCTGTGTCAGAAAATAAGGAGATACTCAAAGAATGATGGGCATGTGTCCAAAGGACACAGGAGCCAGCTTAAATATGGTAAAACTGAGCATCAAAATGAACACAGTAATAGATATAACTTGCTGAATAAAAGATGAATTCATTGGTCCATACTGATATTTAATAAGTGGGCTGGGCACAGTGGCTCACGCCTGTAATCCCAGCAACTTGGGAGGCTGAGGTGGGAGAATTACTTGAGCCCAGGAGTTTGAGACCTGGCTATATATAGTGAGACCCCATCTCTACAAAAAATAAAATAAAGCTGGGTGTGGTGGCAAGTACCTGTAGTCCCAGCTACTTGGGAGGCTGAGGTAGGAGAATTGTTTGGGCCCAAGAGGTCAATGTTGCAGTGAGCTGTGATTGTACCACTGCACTACAGCCTAGATGACAGAGCAAGACCGCCTTCTCAAAGAAAAAAAAAAATTAAAAAAATTAGTGGGCCAAGCATGGTGGCTCACGCCTGCAATCCCAGCACTTTGGGAGGCCGAGGCAGGCGGATTACCTGAGGTTGGGAGTTGAAGACCAGCCTGACCAACATGGAGAAACCCCGTCTCTACTAAAAACACAAAATTAGCCAGGTGTGGTGGGGCATGGCTGTAATCCCAGCTACTCAGGAGTCTGAGGAAGGCTGCTTGAACCCGGGAGGCAGAGGTTATGGTGAGCTGAGATTGCACCATTGCACTCCAGCCTGGGCAACAAGAGCGAAACTCCGTCTCAAAAAAAAAGAAAAAAAAAATTGGTGAATATTTCAGGAAGGGCAAAGATTTCTATAAGGTTATCTGAGGGTGGGAGTTCTGACAACCTTCAAAGATTTTAGATGCTCTTTGTAAATATTCTGGATTTGGCCAGTGGTCTCTCTTTCAATCTATTAATGAACCAAAATGTTCTAATCTTCTTTGAAATTGACTATGAAATTATCTCTAGTACTGGGGTTATGAACAAAGTCAGTAACAATAACAATCATCTGGAAAAAGACATCAGTAACTAATTAAAGCAGTACTACTGGGGAAGGTAGATAGTCGGTGCCAAGATGGCCGAATAGGAACAGCTCCAGCCTCCAGCTCCCAGCGTGAGCGACACAGAAGATGGGTGATTTCTGCATTTCCAACTGAGGTACCGGGTTCATCTCACTGGGGCGTGTCGGACAGTGGGTGCAGGACAGAGGGCATAGCCCAACGAGTGAGAGTCGAAGCAGGGCGAGGCACCACCTCACCTGGGAAGCACAAGCGAGAAAGGAATTCCCTTTACTAGCCAAGGGAAACCGTGAAACACAACACCTGGAAAATCGGGTCACTCACACCCTAATACTGCACTTTACCAAGGGTCTTAGCAAACAGCACACCAGAAGATTATATCCCGCGCCTGGCTGGGAGGGTCCACACCCATGGAGCCTCCCTCATTGCTAGCACAGCAGTCTGAGATCGAACTGCAAGGCAGCAGTGAGGCTGGGTGAGGGGCGCCCGCCATTGCTAAGGCTTAAGTAGGTAAAGAAAGAGGCTGGGAAGCTTGAACTTGGTGGAGCCCACTGCAGCTCAAGGAGGCCTGCCTGCTTCTAAAGACTCCCCTTCTGGGGACAGGGTATAGCTAAACAAAAGGCAGCAGAAACCTCTGCAGATGTAAATGTCCCTCTCTGACAGCTCTGAAGAGAGCAGAAGTTCTCCCAGCACAGAGTTGGAGATCTGAGAACGGACAGACTGCCTGCTCAAATGGGTCCCTGACCCCTGAGTAGCCTAACTGGGAGACATCCCCCACTAGGGGCAGACTGACACCTCATACCTCCCATGGCCAGGTACACCTCTGAGACAAAGCTTCCAGAGGAACAATCAGACAGCAACATTTGCTGTTCAGCAATATTCACTCTTCTGCAGCCTCCGCTGCTGATACCCAGGCAAACAGGGTCTGGAGTGGACCTCGAGCAAACTCCAACAAACCTGCAGCTGAGGGTCCTGACTGTTAGAAGGAAAAATAATAAACAGAAAGGACATCCACACCAAAACCCCATCTGTACGTCACCATCATCAAAGACCAAAGGTAGATAAAACCACAAAGATGGGGAAAAAGCAGTGCAGAAAAGCTGGAAATTCTAAAAATCAGAGTGCCTCTCCCCTCCAAAGGAACGCAGCTCCTCACCAGCAACGGAACAAAGCTGGATGGAGAATGTCTTTGACGAGTTGAGAGAAGAAGGCTTCAGACAATCAAACTTCTAGGAGCTAAAGAAGGAATTACGAACCCAGCGCAAAAAAACTAAAAACTTTGAAAAAAGATTTGACAAATGGCTAACTAGAATAACCAATGTAGAGAAATCCTTAAACGACCTGATAGAGATGAAAACCATGACATGCGAACTACGTGACAAATGCACAAGCTTCAGTAACTGACTCGATCAACTGGAAGAAAGGGTATCAGTGACTGAAGATCAAAAGAATGAAATGAAGCCAGAAGAGAAGTTTAGAGAAAAAAGAGTAAAAAGAAATGAACAAAAACTCCAAGAAATATGGGACTATGTGAAAAGACCAAACTACATCTGACTGTTGTACCTGAAAGTGACAGGAAGAATGAAACCAAGTTGGAAAACACTCTGCAGGATATTATCCAGGAGAACTTCCCCAACGTAGGAAGGCAGGCTAACATTCAAAATCGGGAAATACAGAGAACACCACAAAGATACTCCTTGAGAAGAGCAACTCCAACACACATAATTATCAGATTCACAAAAGTTGAAATGAAGGAAAAAATGTTAAGGGCAGCCAGAGAGAAAGGTCGGGTTACCCATAAAGGGAAGCCCATCAGACTAACAGCAGATCTCTCAGCAGAAACTCTACAAGTCAGAAGAGGGTGGGGGCCAATATTCAACATGCTTAAAGAAAAGAATTTTCAACCCAGAATTTCATATCCAGCCAAACTAAGTTTCATAAGCAAAGGAGAAATAAAATCCTTTACAGACAAGCAAATGCTGAGAGATTTTGTCACCACCAGGCCTGCCCTACAAGAGCTCCTGAGGGAAGCACTAAACATGGAAAGGAACGACCAGTACCAGTCCACTGCAAAAATATGCCAAAATGTAAAGACCATCAATGCTAGGAAGAAACTGCATCAACTAACGAGCAAAATAACCAGTTAACATCATAATGACAGGATCAAGCTCACACATCACAATGTTAACCTTAAAGATAAATGGGATAAATGCTCCAATTAAAAGACATAGACTGGTAAATTGGATAAAGAGTCAAGACCCATCAGTTTGCTGTATTCAGGAGACCCATCTCACATCCTCCAGGGATGGAGGAAGATCTACCAAGCAAATGGAGAACAAAAAAAAGCAGGGTTGCAATCCTAGTCTCTGATAAAACAGACTTTAAACCACCAAAGATCAAAAGAGACAAAGAATGCCATTACATAATGGTAAAGGGATCAATTCATCAGGAAGAGCTAACTATCCTAAATATATATGCACCCAATATAGGAGCACCCAGATTCATAAAGCAAGTCCTTAGAGACTTACAAAGAGACTTGGACTCCCATACAATAATAATGGGAGACTTTAAACACCCACTGTCAACATTAGACAGATCAACGAGACAGAAAGTCAAGAGGGATATCCAGGAATTGAACTCAGCTCTGCACCAAGTGGACCTATTAAACATCTACAGAACTCTCCACCCCAAATCAACAGAACATACATTCTTCACAGCACCACATCGCACTTATTCCAAAATTGACCACATAGTTGGAAGTAAAGCACTCCTCAGCAAATGTGCAACAACAGAAATTATAACAAACTGTCTCTCAGACCACAATGCAATCAAACTAGAACTCAGGACTAAGAAACTCAATCAAAACCGCTCAACTACATGGAAACTGAACAACCTGCTGCTGAACGACTACTGGGTACATAACGAAATGAAGGCAGAAATAAAGATGTTCTTTGAAACCAATGAGAACAAAGATACAACACACAGAATCTCTGGGACACATTTAAAGCAGTGTGTAGAGGGAAATTTATAGCACTAAATGCCCACAAGAGAAAGTAGGAAAGACCTAAAATGGACACTCTAACATCACAATTAAAAGAACTAGAGAAGCAAGAGCAAACACATTCAAAAGCTAGCAGAAGGCAAGAAATAACTAAAATCAGAGCAGAACTGAAGGAGATAGAGACACAAAAAACCCTCCAAAAAATCAACAAATCCAGGAACTGGTTTTTTCAAAAGATCAACAAAACTGATAGACCGCTAGCAAGACTAACAAAGAAGAAAAGAGAGAAGAATCAAATAGATGCAATAAAAAATGCACCGACCCACAGAAATACAAACTACCATCAGAGAATACTATAAACACCTTTACACAAATAAACTAGAAAATGTAGAAGAAATGGATAATTTCCTGCACACTTACACTCTCCCAAGACTAAACCAGGAAGAAGTTGAATCCCTGAATAGACCAATAGCAGGCTCTGAAATGGAGGCAATAATAGCCTACCAACCAAAAAAGGTCTAGGACCAGATGGATTCACAGCCGAATTCTACCAGAGGTACAAGGAGGAACTGGTACCATTCCTTCTGAAACTATTCCAATCAATAGAAAAATAGGGAATCCTCCCTAACTCATTTTACAAGGTCAACATCATCCTGATACCAAAGCCTGACAGAAATACAACAAAAAATGAGAATTTTAGACCAATATCCCTGATGAACATCGATGCAAAAATCCTCAATAAAATACTGGCAAAACAAATCCAGCAGCACATCAAAAAGCTTATCCACCATGATCAAGTGGGCTTCATCCCTGGGATGCAAGGCTGGTTCAACATACACAAATCAATAAATGTAATCCAGCATATGAACGCAACCAAAGACAAAAACCACATGATTATCTCAATAGATGCAAAAAGGGCCTTTGACAAAATTCAACAGCCCTTCATGCTAAAAACTCTCAATAAATTCGGTATTGATGGTCGTATCTCAAAATAGTAAGAGCTATTTATGACAAACCCACAGCCAATATCATCCTGAATGGGCAAAAACTGGAAGCATTCCCTTTGAAAGCTGGCACAAGACAGGAATGCCCTCTCTCACCACTCCTATTCAACAGAGTGTTGGAAGTCCTGGCTAGGACAGTCAGGCAAGAGAAAGAAATCAAGGGTATTCAGTTAGGAAAAGAAGAAGTCAAATTGTCACTGTTTGCAGATGACATGATTGTATATTTAGAAAACCCCATCGTCTCAGCCCAAAATCTCCTTAAGCTGATAAGCAACTTCACCAAAGTCTCAGGATACAAAACCAATGTGCAAAAATCACTAGCATTCTTATACACCAGTAACAGACAAACAAGAGAGCCAAATCATGAATGAACTCCCATTCACAGTAGCTTCGAAGAGAATAAAATACCTAGGAATCCAACTTACAAGGGATATAAAGGACCTCTTCAAGGAGAACTACAAACCACTGCTCAGTGAAATAAAAGAGGACACAAACAAATGGAAGAACATACCATGCTCATGGATAGGAAGAATCAATATTGTGAAAATGGCCATACTGCCCAAGGTAATTTATAGATTCAATGCCATCCCCATTAAGCTACCAATGACTTTCTTCACAGAATTGGAAAAAACTGATTTAAAGTTCATATGGAACCAAAAAAGACCCCGCATTGCCAAGACAATCCTAAGCCAAAATAACAAAGCTGGAGGCATCACGCTACCTGACTTCAGACTATACTACAAGGCTACAGTAACCAAAACAGCATGGTACTGGTACCAAAACAGAGATATAGACCAATGGAACAGAACAGAGTCCTCAGAAATAATACCACACATCTACAGCCATCTGATCTTTGACAGACCTGACAAAAACAAGAAATGGGGAAAGGATTCCCTATTTAATAAATGGTGCTGGGAAAATTGGCTAGCCATAAGTAGAAAGCTGAAACTGGATCCTTTCCTTACCCCTTATACGAAGATTAATTCAAGATGGATTAGAGACTTAAATGTTAGACCTAATACCATAAAAACCCTAGAAGAAAATCTAGGTAGTACCATTCAGGACATAGGCATGGGCAAGGACTTCATGTCTAAAACACCAAAAGCAACGGCAGCAAAAGCAAAAATTGACAAATGGGATCTAATTAAACTAAAGAGCTTCTTCACAGCAAAAGAAACTACCATCAGAGTGAACAGGCAACCTACAGAATGGGAGAAAATTTTTGCAACCTACTCATCTGACAAAGGGCTAATATCCAGAATCTACAAAGAACTCAAACAAATATACGAGAAAAAAACAAACAACCCCATCAAAAAGTGGGCAAAGGATATCAACAGACATTTCTCAAAAGAAGATATTCATACAGCCAACAGACACATGAAAAAATGCTCATCATCACTCGCCATCAGAGAAATGCAAATCAAAACCACAATGAGATACCATCTCACACCAGTTAGAATGGCAATCATTAAGAAGTCAGGAAACAACAGGTGTTGGAGAGGATGTGGAGAAACAGGAACACTTTTACACTGTTGGTGGGATTGTAAACTAGTTCAACCATTATGGAAAACAGTATGGCAATTCCTCAAGGATCTAGAACTAGATGTACCATATGACCCAGCCATCCCACTACTGGGTATATACCCAAAGGATTATAAATTATTCTACTACAAAGACACATGTACACGTATGTTTATTGCGGCACTATTCACAATAGCAAAGACTTGGAAACAACCCAAATGTCCATCTGTGACAGACTGGATTAAGAAAATGTGGCACATATACACCATGGAATACTATGCAGCCATAAAAAAGGATGAGTTTGCGTCCTTTGTAGGGACATGGATGCAGCTGGAAACCATCATTCTTAGCAAACTATCACAAGAACAGAAAACCAAACACCGCATGTTCTCACTCATAGGTGGGAACTGAACAATGAGATCACTTGGACTCGGGAAGGGGAACATCACGCACTGGGGCCTATCATGGGGTGGGGGGAGGGGGGAGGAGGGAGGGATTGCATTGGGGAGTTATACATGATATAAATGATGAATTGATGGGTGCTGACGAGTTGATGGGTGCAGCACACCAACATGGCATAAGTATTCATATGTAACAAACCTGCACGTTATGCACATGTACCCTAGAACTTAAAGTATAAAAAAAAAAAAAAAAAAAAAAAAAAACACCAAAAGCAACGGCAACAAAAGTCAAAATTGACAAATGGGATCTAATTAAACTAAAGAGCTTCTGCACAGCAAAAGAAACTACCATCATAGTGAACAGGCAACCTACAGAATGGGAGAACATTTTTGCAATCTACTCATCTGACAAAGGGCTAATATCCAGAACCTATAAAGAACTCAATCAGATTTACAAGAAAAAAACAAACAACCCCATCAAAAAGTGGGCAAAGGATATGAACAGACACTTCTCAAAAAAAGACATGCATACAGCCAGCAGACACATGAAAAAATGCTCATCATCACTCGCCATCAGAGAAATGCAAATCAAAACCACAATGAGATACCATCTCACACCAGTTAGAATGGCAATCATTAAATAATCAGGAAACAGGTGCTGGAGAGGATGTGGAGAAACAGGAACAGTTTTATACTGTTGGTGCGACTGTAAACTAGTGCAACCATTGTGGAAAACAGTGTGGCGATTCCTCAAGGATCTAGAACTAGAAATACCATTTGATCCCGCCATCCCATTACTGGGTATATACCCAAAGGATTATAAATCATGCTGCTATAAAGACGCATGCACACGTATGTTTACTGCAGCACTATTCACAGTAGCAAAGACTTGGAATCAACCCAAATGTCCATCTGTGACAGACTGGATTAAGAAAATGTGGCACATATACACCATGGAATACTATGCAGCCATAAAAAAGGATGAGTTCTTGTCCTTTGTAGGGACATGGATGCAGCTGGAAACCATCACTCTCAGGAAACTATTGCAAGAACAGAAAACCAAACACCACATGTTCTCACTCATAGGTGGGAATTGAACAATGAGAACACCTGGACACAGGAAGGGGAACATCACACACCGGGGCCTGTTGTGGGGTTGGGGGAGCGGGGAGGAATAGCATTAGGAGATATACCTAATGTAAATGACGAGTTAATGGGTGCAGCACACCAACATGGCACATGTATACATATGTAACAAACCTGCACGTTGTGCACATGTACCTTAGAACATAAAGTATAATAAAAAACAATAGTGGGAAGGTGTAAGAGTTTAATCTACAATTACTTAATACAGTACAACGAAAAGGTATCAATGGCTTTATATTACTTTTAATTGCAGCTTATTATTCCCTTTATATTGACTAGATGTTATGTGAAACTTCTGAATAAGAGGCTGAAGACATTCAGGGGAGTAGTAAGTGTGGCAATTGTTAGCCATTTCTATTATTATTAACCATTAAGCATAAGCAGCGATTTTAAAGGAGAAATGAAATAAAGAGAACGCACTTATGAGTTGAAGCCTAGTGTGGGGCCCAACATATAAACTTCTTTTTTCTTCCAGTCAGATCTATTCACTGAGGTTCTTTTCAACCAGTTGTTGTTTTCACTAAATTTAATATCCCCCCTTTTTTTTTTCTTACAACCAGTGAGCAGGGAATAATCAATGACTTTGCATCAGGAGTTTGCAACAAAATAAAATGTGTTGATCCAAGTGATGCTTGAAGCGGTAGAAAGATTAAGGAAACTATTTTTTAAATGCAGGCCACCTACTTTACCTCAATTCTGACTATTGTTCTTACGGCATTTTTTTCATTTAATAAACAGTTATTTATTGAATATGTTCTCTGAGTCAGATATGTCAATTCTTGTGTCACCTAGAGAGGGATTTGTGTACCGCATACCCATTTTTCTTCATGTCTTATTCTTCTTGGGCTTAATAAACACAAAAGCTTTGATGGGGAAAATGGAGTATGATAACACTGGAAATGTAGATGGTCACTCAGAGATATTTACAGAATCAAAATTCTGGTGTCTCAAGTTGGATAATGACTCCTTAATACATAAGGTGGTATTAGAGTCTGGATGACTGCATGAGCCTTTCCACCATTTAGTGTTATGTGAAATTTTCATCAATGTAACTTCATACATATTGAGACACTATTGATTTGTAACCTGAGTTTGTATTTATCTTGCAGCTGAGATTTTGGAGTGCAATACTTTTTCTGCTACTGATCTGCTAATTTAAAGAATGCTTGCTTTCTTTTAGCCAATTTTAGAAAATGTTAAAAATATTTAAGAGTTTTTTCTTTTTTTTCTTTTTTCTCAGACAGGGTCTCACTCTGTCCCCCAGGCTGGCGTGCAATGGTGCAATTTCAGCTCACTGCAACGCCTGCCTCCTGGGCTCAAGCAATTCTGCCTTAGCCTTCCAAGTAACTGGGACTACAGGAGCACAGCACCACACCCGGCTAATTTTTGTATTTCTTGCAGAGATGGGAATTTTCTATTTTGGCCAGGCTGGTCTTGAACTCCTGAGCTCAAGCAATTCACCTGCCTCAGCCTCCCAAACTGCTGGGATTACAGGAATGAGCCACGGTGCCTGGCCTTATTTAAGAGTTCTTATTGATAATTCTACTAGTATAGTATTAGTTTGAATTAAGCATTTAAAAAACATACCATGAAAGTTTATTTTTCTAGTTATTGTATATGTAATAGTACATTCTCTTGTTGCAATCAGATTGCAAAGCTGATTATTCTTTTCTGTAACCTTTTAATAGAGGTTAAAGGTTACAACCTCTAACCTTTAACCTCAATGTGGTGAAACCCCATCTCTACTAAAAATATAAAAATTAGCTAGGCCTGATGGTGCACGCCTGTAATCCCAGATCCTCTGGAGGCTGAGGCATGAGAATTGCTTGAACCCAGTAGGCGGAGGTTGCAGTGTGCTGAGATCATACCACTGCACTCCAGCCTGAGTGACAGAGCATCTCAAAAAAAAAAAAAAAAAAAAAAAAAAAAAAAAAAATTGGTGAATATTTCAGGAAGGGCAAAGATTTCTGTAAGATTATCTGAGGTTGGAAGTTCTGACAATATCCAAAAATTTTAGATGCTTTTGTAAATACTCTGGATTTGGCCAGTGGTCTCTCTTTCAATCTATTATTATACCAAAATGTTCTAATCTCCTTTGAAATTAACTACAAAATTATCTCTACTATTGGGGTTATGAACAAAGTCAGTAACAATAAAATCATCTGGAAAAAGACATCAGTAACTAATTAAAGCAGTACTACCACTACATTGCTAAAAGTTTATTAAAAATAGATTTCTTCTCTGTCCGGGCAGGGTGGCTCAGGCCTGTAATCCCAGCACTTTGGAAGGCCGAGGCGGGCAGATCACTTGAGGTCAGGAGTTTGAGACCAGCCTGGCCAACATGGTAAAACCCCATCTCCACTAAAAATACAAAAATTAGGCTGGGCGCCGTGGCTTACACCTGTAATGCCAGCACTTTAGGAGGCAGAGGTGGGTGAATCACCTGAGGTCAGGAGTTTGAGACCAGCCTGGCCAACACTGTGAAACCCTGTCTCTACTAAAAATACAAAAAGTAGCCAGCGTGGTGGTGCGTGTCTGTAATTCCAGCTACTTGGGAGGCGGAGACAGGAGAATTGCTTGAACCTGGGAGGTGGAGGTTGCAGTGAGCCAAGGTCGTGCCACTACACTCCAGCCTGGGCGACACAGAGAGACTCCATCTCAAAAAATAAACAAAAATTAGCTGGGTGTAGTGGCAGATGCCTGTAATCCCAGCTACTCGAGAGGCTGAGGTAAGAAAATCTCTTGAACCCGGGAGGCAGAGGTTGCAGTGAGCCAAGATTGCGCCATTGCATTCCAACCTGGGCAACAGAGTGAGACTCTGTCTCAAAATAAATAAATAAATAAATTAAAAAAAAAAAAAAAGTCTTCTTATTCATAATTGCCAAAACCCGGAAGCAACCACGATGTCCTTCAGTAGGTGAATGAATAACTAAACTGAACTATGTGGTACATCCAGACAATGGAACATTTTTCAGTGCTCAAAAGGAAACGGGCTATCTAGCCATGAAAAGTCATATTAAATGTATATTATTAAGTGAAAGAAGTCCATCTGAAAGGCTACGGATTGTAAGATGCCAACTTTATACAACATTCCGAAAAGGCAAAACTATGGAGATGGTAAAAATAAGAATGTTTGCCAGGGATTTGTGGGGAGGGGGAATAAACAGGTGGAGCATAGGTTTTTAGCTCCATATGATACTATGATGGTAGATACATGTCATTACATATTTGTGCAAACCCATAAAATTACACCACCAAGAGTGAACCCTTATGTAAACTGTGGACTCTGGGTGAGTATGATGTGTCAATGCAGGTTGATTAGTTGTAAGCAATGTGCTGCCCTGGTAGGGATGTTGATAATGGGGAGGCTGTGCATGTGTGGGAGTAGAAAGTGTATGGAAAAATCTCTGTACCTTCCTCTCAATTTTGTTGTGAACCTAAAACTGCTCTAAAAGAAAAAACTCTAATAAAAATATTTATAGCCCTTTGTAATCAGGAAAAGTTTGTTTTTTTTTTTTTTGAGATGGAGTCTCACTCTGTCGCCTAGGCTGGAGTGTAGTGGCACAATCTCAGCTCACTGCAACCTCCTCCTCCTGGGTTCAAGTGATTCTCCAGCCTCAGCCTCCTGGGCAGCTGGGATTACAGGCACCTGCCATCATGCCCAGCTAATTTTTGTATTTTTGTAGAGATGGGGTTTTATCATAGTAGCCAGGCTGGTCTTGAACTCCTGACCTCAGCTGATCCACCTGCCTCAGCCTCCCAAAGTGCTGGGATTACAAGCATAAGCCACCATGCCCACCCCAGGAGAAGTATTTAAGCATAGATGATATAGACACCTATAATGCTAGTAATTAGGCAAAAATATTACCAATGCAAATTTATCAGGAAAAAATAGATCTCTCCCACAAAAATATGCCCAATTAATTTTTGACAAAGGTGTAACAGCAATTTAATGGAGGAAGGATGATCTATCAACAAATGGTGCTGGAATGAATGGATATCCAAAGGTGAAAAAATTAACCTTGACCTAAACCATGCACCTTATACAAAACCCAACTCCAAATGCATCATGGACTTGGAAGGTAAAGTGTAAAATTAAATTTTCTAGAAAAGAACACAAAAGAATAACTTTGGGACTGATGATAGGCAAAGAGACTTGATTTCTCTTAGACTTGACAACAAAACTGTGATCTGTAAGAGAAAAATTTGGTAAATCTGACAGTATCAAAATTAAAAACTTCTACTATGTTAAAAAATCATTAAAAGGGTGAAAATACAATTTAGAAATCCTGAGAAAATATTTGCAAATCCTGTATCTGACAAAGGTTTTGTATTTAGAAAATAGAAATAACTTTAAAGACTCAACAATAAACCAACAAATAAGCAATCCAATTAGACAATGGGCAAAAGATGTGAACAGGCATTTTACCAAAGAGGACATATGGATGGCAAGTAAAAACATGAAAAGATGTTCAACATTATTAGTCCTTTGGATGAATCTCTAGACAATGCTGTTAGCCAACACCTTATATTTCTTTAATGAATTTTTTTCTGTTTTTAGACAGAGTCTCACTCTGTCACCCAGGCTGGAGTGCAATGGAGCGATCTTGGCTCACTTCAGCCTCTGCCTCTCCTGCCTCAGCCTCCTGAGTAGCTGGGACTACAGGCGTGCACCACCATACCCAGCTAATTTTTTGTAGTTTTAGTAGAGATGGGGTTTCACCATGTTGGATAGGCTGATCTGCAATTCCTGACCTCAGATGATCTACCTGCCTCGGCCTCCCAAAGTGCTGGTATTACAGGTGTGAGTCACAGCACCAGGCCGAAAAAACAATTTAAATAGAGACGGAGCCTCACTATGTTGGCCAAGGTGGTCTCGGGCTCCTGGCCTCAAGTGATCCTCCTGCCTCAGCCTCCCAAAGTGCTGAGATTACAGGTGTGAGCCACTGTGCCTGGCCACTGCTAACACCTTGATTTTAGACTTCTGGCCTCCAGAAGTGTGAGAGAATACATTTCTATTGTTTTAAGCTATCTAGTTTTTGGAACTTTATATGATAATCCTAGGAAACTAATACAGATATATATTGCATGGTTCTAGTTATGGAACAACCATAAAACAACATAATTATGACAGAGAACATGTGAGTGGTTGCCAGGGGTAGGGATGAAAAAACGATCGACGTGGCTATAAAGGGCAACACGGGAATTGGTGGTGACGGCACAGTAGAGGATTCTGACTGCAGTGACGGTGATGCAAGGCTGTACATGTGACAAAACTGCACAGAAGCGCAAGCACACACACAAACACACAGAGTGCACACATGGATGCTGAAACCTGAATGTGCTCCATGGATTGTGCCTGTGTCAGTTTCTTGTTTTTTTTTGTTGTTGTTGTTGTTGAGATGGAGTCTCACTTTGTTGCTCAGACTGGAGTGCAGTAGCGTGATCTCGGCTCACTGCAAACTCTGCCTCCCAGGTTCACGCCATTCTCCTGCCTCGGCCTCCCAAGTAGCTGGGACTACAGGCGCTTGCCACCATGCCCAGCTAATTTTTTTGTATTTTTAGTGGAGACAGGGTTTCCACTAAAAATTAGCCGGGACCATTAGCCAGGATGGTCTCGATCTCCTGACCTTGTGATCTGCCTGCCTTGGCCTCCCAAAGTGCTGGGATTACAGGCGTGAGCCACTGTGCCCAGCTGGTTTTGGTTTTTACTGTGGTTACTGTGGGTGCGGGGTATTAACATGGGGGTGGAGGGGTGCACCAGACCCCCCGGTATATTTCTTTGCAATCTACTGTGAAACTATAATCATTACAAAATAAAAGTTAAATAAGAAAACTATCTTTTTCACCTTCATGACTTAGTCTTTAGTGTAATATAAATACAACTGAATCTGGTTCTTTTTTTTTTTTTGAGACAAGGTCTTACTCTGTCACCTAGGCTGGAGTGCAGTGGTGCAATCACAGCTCACTGCAGCAAACTCCTGGGCTCACGGGATCCTCCCACATCAGCCTCCCAAGTAGCTGAGATGATAGGCATGCAGCACCATGCCTGGCTAATTTTTTATTTTTTTGTAGAGATGGGGTTGTGCTTTGTTGCCCAGGCTGGTCTGGAACTCCTAGCCTCAAGAGATCCTCTAGCCTCAGCCTCCCAAAGTGCTAGGATGACAGGTGTGAGCCACCACACCTAGTCTAGGTCTGTTTTTATGGCTCGAGTTCCAGCAGTGACTCATGGTGCCATTCTGAAAGTCAACTCTCACTGCCAAGGATGCAGGCCACTGGCTTAACTATGGACTGGCCCCAGGACTCAGCTTATTTCAATTCCTTCTTGAGACAGCTGGTTTCTGGTGATTCTCTTACAAAAGCAGACTACAGGAGACAGAGAATTTCAGTGGATCACGGAACCTGTTCCATTGGGTTCCAAGTCTTTGACTGTTTTGTGGCTGTAGGACCACTGATCCTTAGGCACACATGCCCACTGGAAGTCATGCTCACTGAAAGCTGCACTTGCACTGGTGGGAGCCTGTTTTTTGGATAGGAGGTGATTAACATATCTTCTCTACCTCCCTGAAGGAGGACTCCTTCACAAGGCAAGGTGGATGACCTGCTTCACTCTTGGTCTTTCTTTGCCCCAGAGTTCCCCCTCCAATTGGCTTTGGTGCAAGCATTTTGACACCTGCTTTCTTTATTTTCAACCTCAGTCTCAGCCAGAGGGCCATGGGCAGGAGTGTGAGCTGCAACTGCCACGTGGCTGCTATGAGGACAGCATTCTCCCTGTGGGTGAATGGCACCTTCACAGAGAGCCACCGCCTGGCCCATGACCCAGAAGAGCAGGAATGTGCCAGATGCCAAGGGCATCCCCACACACACTGACCCTTTTCAAGGTGAGCAGAGGAACGTGAAGGCAGTCTTAGGTCTCCTCAGGTTTGGAAAGTATGAGACATAGTACGTGCCCTGCCTCGTCCTTGCTGGGAGCCCTATCCTCCTATCTGCTGAGCTGGACACTGGGGTGCTCACAGGGAGTACCACTGAGGGACTCATGTCAGTCATTCTCTAATTCTTCATGAGAGGCACTGATCAGCTGTCAAATGATGAAAAGGGGAACAGATGAAGAGAAAACAAAGGAAAAAGGGTATTTCAAAACTCCTAAATTCATCCTAGAACAATCCAATATGGTGAGAGAATGTCACACCCATTTGACAGACAAGGACATGAGACAATGCAGTGAAGTACCTGCACAAGCTCAGCCAGCATGTGGTTGGGGGTAGGGGTGTGTTGCGATCCCTGCTCCACCCCCAGGGCTCCAGGTAACTGAAGGATTGTGGAGTCAGGAAGCACCATGGGACACTGGGCTGAGTAAGAGTTAGGAAACCCACGCCAGGCTCCACCAGGGTTTGGTTGTGTGTATCAGAGACAGCAGATACCAGGCCTAGCCTTGGTCTTCTCCACTTGGAATTAAGAACACTGACACTATTGCTGCTGAGATAAAATGATATATACACGAGCATGGTTGGAAAATCTGAAAAATCTCTCACAGAAATTAAAGGTGAAGTATTGATAATAAAAAATAAAGAGCTAAATGTGGTTCATTTATATTCAAAACTCAGCCCTCTGATTTCCTTTCTGTGGGCAACACTCTATGCGCTGGCAAGCACTAGCTAATCCACAGGTTAAGCTCCCGAAACACACACACACTTTCTGCAGAGAAGGAAAGGAAAGGCAATTGACAGTTACTAGCATATCACCTAAAGCACACTCCTTACATATGAAATGTAAAAATTAAATTGAGATAAAGCCTTAAAGTTCTTTCATATGATGATCATATGTATCAGCGCTGTGTTCTTGTGCAGTACCTATGGCATCCTTAGGTAACAAGCTTGCACCCTAATCTGTGGCTGTCAGTAGATGGCCCTCCCTGTCTCTTCTCCCTGACACATAGCACACTGCACATTCAGTACAACCTACAGGATGCCAGGAGACACAAGGGTTGTTTTTTTTTCTGCGTCACAGTTCCTGTGCCTTCCAGCCATGCTCAGCACCTGAAGAACGTGAGCAAACCAAGGCCTGTGGGCTAATCCAGCCCACCGCCTGCTTATGTGTGGCCTGTAAGCTAAGCATGGTTTTTATATTTATTCAAAGTTGTTACATTTTTAAATGGTTAAAAAACCATAAGAATATTTTGTGACAAGTAAAAATTAAGTTAAATTCAAATTTTGGTGTCTGTAAATAAAGATTTCTGAAACACAGTCCTGCTCATTCATTTGTGAATGACAACATGGCTGCTTTTGCACTGCAAGGTGAAGCTGAGTAGTTGCTATGAAAACCATACAACCCAAGAAGCCTAAAATATTGACTATCTGGCTCTTTACAGAAACAGTCTGCCCACTACTCCTGATGCAGATGGAAGAGGAGCTGATTTAACATGCTTGTAGTAACAATGATTTAATGATACTCGTATATATGCAACTCATCAAGAACTTGACTAGAAGTTAAGAAACATATTCTTTTAGTCACTCTCTTGTTCTTCCACTGTCTAAGAATGATCAGAGAAATGCAAAGAATTTGTTCAAAATAAATGCACAACAGAAAATAACTCTGGATAACTTAAGCAGAAGAGAAAGGCTCCCAAACCAGGCAGCTGAATTGGGTTGTATGCAAGCATGAATGCTTTGTAGAGATTCATAACAAGCATGTAAGAGGAAATGGCACAAGGTCTGGGTGTGCTTTAGCATATTTCATCAGCAAAAAGAAAAGTGAGGGGTGTGAGTGTCAGATCTTGATAACCAGGCATAGTATGATTAGAAGACAGCCCCTGGTCCACCCCCACCACTGTCCCCTGACTCAAGGTGCACTGGGGCACCTGGCCGAGGTTGCTGGCTGAGGTGCCAGCCTCCTGCCCTCCCTTGAGACTCCTTGCTGGGCAATTCCTGGGTATTCTGGCCTGGCTGGTAGCTGGTGATCCACTGACGGCCCAGGTGAGTGCAGGCATCTGGGGCCTGGTTTGCTCCACTTATACACACCCTCAAGGAGGCAATGTGTGGGGCACTCACTCTCTCCTGCACCATGGCAGATGCACCCAGTGCACATTGCCTATGAGTAGATAAGAGTTTAACAAATAGGATGTTCTCAATCCCTCTTGGATGATTAGATCTACATGGATATTCCTCCATAAGGTAAGGGCCAGCAGAGGTTTCTTGCAGAATGTAGTCCATGCATTCAAACTGGCAAGCAGGTCTCCTTCCCTCCTCTACTCCTAGCTGATTGACAGCAAGCTCCTCTAGGCTGCTGCTCCCTAGAATAGCCCGAGGCCTCATAGGGACCATGGAGGTGGTATGGGAGGGCTTTCAGTTTCGAAGGCTCTAAAAGTTCCCAGAAGTAGCTGAGCTTAATCCTGAGATTACCATTTCCACCCCATAAATGAAGTTTCTGCATCTCTTTCCTTTCTTCAACCTGCCTAAGTGTCAGGAAAGAATGAAAATTACTGGGTTGAGAAGCTTTGGGGACAGGGTTGTACCTGGGTGTCTTATACCCCAGTGCTTAGCACAGTGGCTGGTAGTCTGCACCTGTAAAAGGAATGGATTTACTACCACTTCAGTATATGGGGCATACTTAACTGGACTTTAAAAACACTCTTCTGTTTTGGCAATCTATTAATTTCCAAAGGAGACTGCCCTTTAACAAACCTCTAACACCGTGTGTGTGTGTGTGTGTGTGTGTGTGTGTGTGTGTGTGTGTGTGTGTGTGTGAGAGAGAGAGAGAGAGAGAGAGAGAGGCTGAGAGATTGAGAGACAGAGACTGAGAGATTGAGACAGATTATTACCTGTGGTCTTTGGTAAATCACCCTGGCATAGAAACTGCAACGGGTACCAAGATTATTCATCTGGAAAGGAATTAGAAAAGGTTGGCAGCATTACACAAAGCACACAGACACAGCTAATATCTAAATAACTTGTTAGAAACAAAAACATTACCTGGATAATGTCTCTTAAGCAGCGGGCAACTGGAGGCTGGTAAAGCTTATAAATGGGGTCTCCGTCAATCATATCAATTTGTCCCAGATTTGGATGAGCTGTGAGGATGTAACATAAGGCTGGAGGAGGCAGATGAGTTTTTATCTGTTTACATGAGGCAAAAGCAGAAGGTGAATGTATTGTTAAAAGACTCAAGCACATGATTAAAATCTCCTCTTTAATATATACATACTCGCTTACAGATGCATCCTCTCTCTGGAATGCTATACAAGGAATGGATTGCATTGTTTACTTCTGGGACCAAGTATAAGAACTTCCATACTTATGAACCTATTAATTCAAGATTTCATTTTAGAAATCTTTCAGGTTATACTGAAAATATCATCTAGAAATTACTTCCCCTTAAGTAATCTAGAAATGGCTTTTGTTTTTTGAGACAGAGTTTTGCTCTTGTTGGCTGGATTGCAATGGCGCCATCTCGGCTCACTGCAACCTCCGCCTCCTGGGTTCAAGTGATTCTTCTGCCTCAGCCTCCTGGGTAGCTGGGATTGCAGCCATGTGCCACAATGCCCAGCTAATTCTGTATTTTTAGTAGAGACGGGGTTTCTCCATGTTGGTCAGGCTGGTCTCGAACTCTCGACCACAGGTGATCCGCCCGGCTCGGCCTCCCAAATGCTGGGATTACAGGCGTGAGCCACCGTGTGTTTTGACAACTACTATGCTGTTTGGCACAGTACAGGGTCATAGACTTAGCACTACTAAGAAGTCAGCCACAACCTAAGGAAGACAGCCTCAGTTGTTTTGGGAGCTCTGGCCCAAAGCAGCAGCTGGTTAACCTGCTGGAAAAGGTTCAGGAGGGAGAGGAGGGAACACTTTTCATCCATTTTGCTTCTTCTGAGACACTATCATAGACAAGCAGTGCAATGGAAGTTCCTGGCTACCCAGGACGTTGTACGAATGTCTACGGATTGTATTGAGTTCCTGCTCCAATTGGTAACTGAGTGTTGGTTCTATGAGTGACTAGAAGTTCGTGGGAAAAATTCTGTATGTTTGCTTTAGTATGAGGCTGAGACCCCAGTTGCTCCAACAGTATATAAGGGTTGTGGTTTACGCATTCATCATAAGTTAACTTCAAGAAAATGTTGTGCAGCACAGTAGGGAAGGCAGCCAGAGCTTGGTCTCCAGGGACCTGAATCCCAATCCTGGCTCATATTCATATGTCACCACAAAGGAACTGGCTGCATAGGGGCTCCTTGTTGCCACTGGAGTGGGGGACATAGACCATGTGGGTGGCAGTGATGATGCCTGGCTTGGCATCTGGCATGGAGTAGTCCGGAACTGGGGAAGTTTTTCCAGTGCCAGGCTTACCTCTTCACAGGGCTGGTCACGGCCAGGTGTTTTCAGAGGTATCGCTGGGGGCCATAGGGTGTCAATCAAACTAAAAATCCCTGCTGTCCTGGAACAAGGAAAGTTAACAGTATTCATCATCAGACATCCCTTACTGAGTACTAGGCCAGTGAGCTAGTAGAATGCTTAACAGCCTCTAATGCCTAAGGCCATGGAACTACAATTCGAGATGTGTGGCAATTCAGATGGAGAAGAAAGAAGGCACACAGACAGATGGACAGACACTGTGGGAAACCAACTGCACAACAGGAACTTGTTCACTAAATTAGGATCCATCCACACAGTGAAATATTATACAGTCACTGAAATGGTTACAAAGAAAATATTTATGGACATGGAAACACGTTTGTGATACCCTGCTAAGAAAAAAGCAGGCAACAAATTAACTCTCTCACTCTGTGTGTGTGTGTGTGTGTATGTGTATCTATGCATGCATCTATATATATATTAAGCCAAAGGAAAAGACTGAAGCCTATAAGAATGTTTTTAGTGGTTATCTGAGTAGAGTTTGGAGGTGATATTTACTTTCTTCCCTTGGATTGGGTATTTTGTATATTTTCCCCAAACAGATATGTATTACATGTAAGAAAAGTTATCTGAGTTGGGTGTGGTGGCTCATGCCTATATCCCAGCACTTTGGGAGGCTGAGGCGGATGGCTCACCTGAGGTCAGCAGTTCGGGACCAGCCTGGCCAACATGGTGAAACCCTGTCTCTACTAAAAATACAAAAATTAGCCAGGCATGGTGGCAGATGCCTGTAATCCCAGCTACTCGGGAGGCTGAGGCAGGAGAATCTCTTGAACCTGGTAGGTGGAGGTTGCAGTGAGCCGAGATCACGTCATTGCACTACAGCTGGGCAACAAGAGCCAAATTCCATCACACACACAAAAAAGAAAAGTTATCTGAAGTAAAATATATAGAAGGACACAAAAGGACAACACTGTTATGATTTCAGTTATATGGTTCTCACCTTAGATCTGACTGCACTTCCGAGACCTGGCTCTAACCTTTACCTGAGCCCCTTGTTAACAGAGATGGGAAACAGCAGGGCCCCTGGAGTCAAGAAACTTGACTTGCTTAAGCTCTGCCTTTCATACACTGTGAGACCTTGAGAAAATGCTTGGATCTTACATCAGCCCTTCTGGGAAACTGGGGGTTGCTGCTGGCATTATTGCAAGGAGTAAAGGAAGTAAAGAACATATGTGCAGCACCTACTAGGGTTTCTATACTCAGAGTGAGTATCCAACACATTAGCCACTTGATATTACTATAGTTACCAGTATTGTCATTGCTAAAGCCATAAACTTTTATGTTTTTTTGCTCAAAAATCTGCCCAGTTTAAGACAGAATTTTAATCCTAGTGTTACTCTGTGAAGAAACCGAGTAAAATTAGGGTATGATAAAAGATGAGTGTAAAAAAAGGTCTTTATACAGTATAGAAAAATAAACAACCCTTTCCAGATAGTGAAAGAGTGCTTATCAATTTTCCTAAAATTTTGGAGTTTCCCAAGAAGTGTTCTGTGAAGTGTAACCCATGAGAACAGAACTCCCTGCCTGTTGCTGTGTGGTGTATCTGTGGCTGGCAGGACCCTCACACACTACAGTGGGACTGGACATGGCAGAGTGCCTGGAGAGCCTCGTGTAAAAGGCACCTGTGGCATACTGTTCTAAACTAAAGCTTCTCCCATTTATAACCATGAAACCCTTTTTGGTGTAATCACTAACAATGTCCTGAGAAACTAGTGTTCCCTTGGAATTCTCTTTGAGAAATGCTGTTCGAGAAGCACACAGCCATAGGAAAGTTCTATTTGAATTTAATGACTTTTATTTAGAGGATGGTACCAGCTAATTAAAAAAGTTTAGATATATTATACATTTATATTTAATGCACGATGCTTAGCTGAAGAATGGCTATGAGTTAAATAAAATGCTTAGTCTCATAAAAAATCAGCTTCTCCACTGTTTTTAAAAACTATTTTTAAAATAGATAATGGTTTGGATGGCCACTGTTGCCTTGTGAAGCAGAGTTGTCTGGGGCCAGCTAACACATTCAAGTGACTCCCGCTTCTGTTGGGCATAGACTTGGTGCAGAAACTCACTTTTGGCACAGTTAAAAAGTGTATTGTTCCTCCCACTGCAATTCATTCTTTACTATTCATTTGGTTACACAGGAAACATTCTTTTAAAAAAGTGATCCTTTAAAAATATGTTTAAGAAACAAACAGTCTGACAGGGGAGTGGCTACCATAAGTCTGTCTTTTCAAAAATTAATAAACATTTTTATTTAAAAAGTTTAAAATGTAAAGTAAATGTTTAATTAGAGAAAAAGGGGACATACAGATTAATTCATTATGCTTATGATTTGATAACATCATTATGTTGGAATAAATTTCTTGGGGTATACCTTAATTTATAGATTGGATAAAATGAGTCTGTAGACAAATTTTGGTCATTAATCTGTGACAACAAAAGTTTGTCGAGCAGACAAGGAGAGAAGCAGGGCCAGCTGTCCTACCCACCAGGTCCCCAGTTTGGCAGGCTCTGCAGCGGTCAGCAGCTCTCCCGGCAGCTCCCACAAGACTCCCAGAGAGCATGGGTGGAGGTCAACTCAGCTACCCATTACTGAAGGGAGAGCCATGTTTCCCATCACACTCAGTCACAGTTCATCTGACCTCTACAAATCAGCTGTACTTGAAGAGCAGCAAGAAGAGGGCTGGGGAGTGGTGCAGAACATGCGAAGGAAGGTGACAGCCATGGCACATGGCACAGGCAGGGAACGGGGACAGCCTGGGAGCCTCCTCTGTGCACTCACTTGGGGGCTGCGGCAGACCCATCTGCATGCACAGGCTGTAGAACACGCAGCTGCTCCTGGAGGCGGGAGGAGGGAGGTAGGAGGCCTGGCGGGACCCAATAAGAGCTTTCCTAAAGTCACGCTCAGGAACCTGAAAGACTTTCAGCGCTATGTTTTTATTATAATAACCAGTGTACTTTTTAAGTGGAAAGATATCAAGATCTATACACATGTTAAAATTATATCTACCAAGTTATACTTAAAATGGTTGAAATTGTAAATTTTATAGTACGTTATTTTACCATAATGAAAATTATATTTAACAGAAAAATAAATACTAAGTGTTTTTTTTTTTCTTTTTTAACAGGGTCTCTTGCTCTGTAATCCAGGCTGGAGTGGCACAATCATGGCTCACGGAGGCCAACCCTAAGACTGTTTTCGAGTCTTCCACATTCTTTAAAGCAAGGCCACCCTGACATGTGACTAGTCACTGAAGTGTAACAGGCACTTTCTAAGAACATGTTCTCACTTATAAAAAAGCCCTTGGAGACACCCCTCAAGAGAGACAGAGTAAGGATGGGGGCACCACATCATTTACATCTCATGAGGGCCCCATGGAGAGGCTGAGACTCAGCTGTACTGGAGATGACCGGCACGCAGAAGGGGGTCCTGCCAACTCACGTCCTCCAGGGCTGAGCCTGCACACTCCAACCCCATGACACTGCGGGTGATATGCATTTGCTCAGAAGAATGCTGGCCACAGACTTGGATAGAGAGGATACTGTCCACCTTCTACAGTGGAAATTCAAAATCTCCCTCAGCTTCATCTTCCTCCCTTGTAGGATTCTGTGATTCTCTAATTCCTAGTGCTGCTGCTGTCCCTCGCTCACATGTGCCTCTGTTTGAGGAGGAAAGACGGTTCCAAAGTCTCCAGTGTTAGGTGTGGGTGGTGAAGCAGACACCTTTCTATGCGAGCATGGCAGCATGGGGCGCTAGAAACAGTCAGCCATCTGCGATCAGTGCCTTCTGCAGGATGACAGGTGAGTTTGCCTGACTGAAGACTTCTTGTGTTACAAAGTGCTCTCTGGTGCAAAACAGAATTGCACCTGAATATTTCCTATCTATTTGTAATGAAAAATTTACAAACAGCCACTAACTTTAGTTTTAAAAACATTTTCAAATTTGTTGTTTTAGTAATTACCAGATCCTTGAGAGAGAAAAAAATACTCTAAACATTATAAAGGATTAGGAATAAACAGATGGAGATATTTACATGAAGCAAAGTTAACTTATTTCTTAGAATAAAAAAAAAAATCAATTTTCTTGCCTGAATTCTGTTGTTGTTAACATATTTTGGAAGCTGTCAAAATCTAAGTAGAAAACAAACCACAAAGGAAGAGAACCAACTTGAGACCATCTTTAGAAAAAATTTACAAATTCAGTTCAAGAGTCAGAAGTGATGTCAAAGGACAGATGTTTCTCCTGAGTAAACTAGAGCCAAGGTTTCCCATCCTGCGACAAGAAAGGTGCATGGAAATGAGTAAGCTACACAGGTGCAGATAACTTTAACTGGGTACCTCCATTTCCTGAATTCCTAAAAAGGCAGCCCCAGTATCACGCATGAGCTCAGAAGTGAGGATGGGGCAAGTCCTGGGGCAATGGAAATCGTCTGCAGACCAAGAAGAGAGTGGGAGTGGCACCACGCCCAAGAGAAGTCTAAGAAATACACAACAGAGGAAGGAAGCAGAGTTCTCGCCTCACTGCCATGGAAACAATGCTAAATTTACATATTTCTACACACATTTTATGGATATTTTGGTGTGGCAAATGATCTACTTCCTCTGGCCTCATTATAGCTGGTATTAATTATCTTGACTGGTAGATGACAAATGTCATTTGGAAAACCAACCATCCAAAGTAAAGGTAACCAAGATTTCCATACTTCAGTCCACCAGAAGAAAGTAAATATGGAAAATCTTGTTTGCGCACCGGAACATTAGCTGATATTATCAATTTGCTTACCTATTCTCTAAGTTATTTCAGGGGTTATTTTTTCCATCTGATACTGTCTCATCCAGCTAACTCTCAAATCTTCACAGGGCAATTTAAAACTGCCTGAACCACTTTATTTTGGGTGTGGATAGAGTGGAATTTGCTTTAGGAGATTTAAGCCACAATGGTGCTGTGGACAACAGAAAACGGAAAGATAACAAGGAAGCACCTGGCCCATGATGGACTCATCCTCACAGAGCTTGGAATCTTTTTTTTTTAACCAAGCAAGTATTTTGGGTATAAAATGTTCTTAAAATTTGTCATGTTGCTGCTAATTTCTCTGTACCTGTCACTGTTATAGAACTCATACCTCTCCAAGAGAGTTCATTTGGATAGTGGAATACTTTAGACCAGTCATTCTTAAAGTGGGGTCTGGGGGTCGCTGGAGGTTCCGAGAGCCTTTCAGGCAGCCTACAAGGCCAAAACTGTTTTCTGCCAAGCCTTTATTTTTCTTTCTCACTTCCATTCTCTCATGAGTGTACAGTGGTATTTTCTAGAGGCCCATGATGTGTGATATTACAACAGATTGAAGGCAGAGCACAGATGATAATCCATCATCTCCTGTTCAACCAGTGACGAGACCTGCAAAATACAGGGCAATGCAACTCTCATCGCTAAATATTTGTTTTTGTGTTTTAGGAAATATTTTTCATAAAAAATGTTATTTAGGTCATCATATAATGGGTTGATTATAGATGCTTTTAGGTAAATCAATGTGTTAAATCTTTTTCAGTTTTAATTTCTAATAAGGTAAACACTGAGTAACATATTTTTTTAAAAAAACCTCTTTGGGCCCTCATTACTTTTTTATATTACACACACACACACACACACACACACACACACACACACACCCCAAATACATATATTTTTTGGAGATAGAGTCTTGCTCTGTCACCCAGGCTGGAGTGCAGTGGTGTGACCTCCTGGGCTCAAGCAATCCTCTAGCCTTAGCCTCCCAAGTAGCTAGGACTACAGGTGTGTACCACTATTCCTAGCTAATTTTTTAAATTTTTCGTACAGATGGGGTTTCACTATGTTTCTCAGACTGGTCTCAAATGTTTGGCCTCAAGTGATCCTCCTGCCTTGGCCTCCCAAAGTGCTAGGATTATAGGTGTGAGCCATCATGACTGGCCAGCCCTCATTCATTTTTATTTGTTTCTTTCCTCCCCGCTTGTCTTTTACATGCTCCTGTTCTTTAGATTGTCTCCCCTCTCTGACTGTCTCCCTTTCCTCCCCAATGCTGGCCACACACTACACATCTTCCCCGACACAGCAGGGTCTCTACATGCCACAGACAACAGACTTCAGACATATCTGGTAGGCTGTATTTTAAGATATAATCTCAATGCAGTCTAAGAAACAATTTCCTATTTGCTGATGAATCATTATTAATAGTGTCCAATAAACTTAGATAGGAGTCCTATTTTGAGTTGCAAAGGTAACTTCCCATTCATTGTAAAATTAGGTCAATGCACCTGCGTTATTTATAAAGAATGTAACACTTCCTATAACTCCATTCTTTCCTGTGGCTCCACGCTCAACATAAAAATAGTAGTTTTAGGAGCAGGCCAACCTGCAGTGTTGAGAAAGACCTATGGAGACTCTGAGGAAGTCTCTCTGGACCGGAAAGGAGCTCTTCATGTGGCTCCTGGGGCTAGGGCCAGCCTCCCACACTCCCACCCTGTAGGTCCACCTCTGAGAAGGGCTCTTGGCACTGCTGTGGCTCCCACTACATGAATGTCACATCGGTGCCAAAGAGAACAGCAAAGGCCGAGCAGTCTTGAAGAGGCAATTCCTGTAACAATCACTGTTGGGTTTTGTACAAGGGCATAGGTGAGAAGAGGCAGAGAAGTCACCCCTGATGCCACTCCGAGGTGCCTCTGCCCCACCTCACCCTCTGTTCCGGGGCTGGTCACCTCCAAGATCCTCTAGTTTAGTTAGTGCTGCCTGTTTTGTGTCCTCACGAGAATGTGAACCTCCTGAGGGCAGGCTCTGTGTATCTGTTCTCTGTGGAATCCCAGTGCCTAGATGAGTCTGGTTCCTGGGAGGTGCATAACACTGGCATGGCATGAGGCCATGAATCTGGCACGCTAGCTAGCAGGGCCGGCAAGACTCTTCAATCCCACCAGCCAGTACTGCACAGTGAGGACACATGGCATTTCAGCAATGCCAGCACCTGCCACATATCACAAGTGTCCTTCAATGCTTCAGTCTGAGAACTTTTCATGAGCCCTGATTTCTTCTGTAAGAAACCCATGGCTTCTGATAAATTTCTTTAACCTAAATTCCCTTGTTCATTTCATTCATTTAATATTAAACTCTAGGCTAGTTGGAGATACAGTTTAGGTATATAATTAAGAAGTAAAAATAATGCCTTCCAGAAGACAGCTTATCTCCTTTTATGTCACCCTTATATACACAAAAAACAACCCTGAGTGAATTAAACTTTTGCCTCGATACTGAAATGGATTTCCTCCAACAAGGTTTGTTCTGTTAGGCAGACAGCAACAAATAGCTCAAGAGATCATGAACAAACTGGCAGGAGCCATCGAAACCTTGAGACTCTAACAAGATTAGATTTGCAGTGATTAAAATGTACCATTAGGCTGGTGGGATGTTAAAATGAGGCCATCACTCTGGAAAACTGTGTGGCAGCAATCCAGCCATTCATCTCCTTGCTGTCTATCCAAGAGAACTGGAACTTACATCCACACAGAAACTTGCATATGAATGTTCGCGGCAGGATTAATCAAGATACCCAGAAAGCAGAAACAACCCAAATGTCCATCAACTGTTGAATGGATAAATTCGATGTATCTATGTCATGAAATATTCAACCAGAAAAAGAATGAAATTCTGGCCGGGTGCGGTGGCTCACACCTATAATCCCAGCGCTTTGGGAGGATGAGGCAGGTGGGTCACTAGAGGTCAGGAGTTCGAATTAGCTGGACGTGGTGGTGTGCACCTGTAATCCCAACTACTCTGGAGGCTGAGGCAGGAAAATCGCTTGAACCCAGGAGGTAGAGGTCGCAGTGAGCCGAGATGGCACCATTGCACTCCAGCCTGGGCAACAAGCGAGAAACTCGGTCTCAAAGAAAAAAAAAAAGGAAATTCTGATACACGTTACATCATGGATGGACCTTAAAAACATTCTGCTAAAGTGAAAGACACCAGACACCAAAGGTCACATCTGTATGGTTCCACTGACAGAAAACGTCCAGAACAGGCAAATCCACAGAGATGGAAAGTAGAGGAGTGGCTGCCAGGGGAGGGGAAGTGCAGAGCTCCTATTGAAGGTACTAGGTTTCTGTCTGAGGTGATGAAAATGTGCCAGAATTAGGGTGCTGGTTGCACAACTTTGTGAGTAAAATAAAAACCAATGAATCGTACATTTTAAAAAGGGTAAATTTTAGGATATGTAAATTATGTCTCAGTCAAGCTGTTATTTAAAAAGTGTTATTAACTTAAGACAGGGGCCTCTAATCAGGAGACCACTAAACCTAACCTGAAATACATCCATTGCTATACTTTCTTCACCTCTGCTTAATGATTTTGCTACAAATATTATCTTTCTTCTCTTTCCTTAAAGCCCCCACTCAAACTAATCTCAAAGTTTTCAGGAAATGAAAAGCTGGGGACTTCTGCAATAAAAGAGTAGTCCTGTTATCTTCACTGGAAAGCTGACACAGAGTCCAGGAGCAGCACAGGGCTGGGAGTGAACCCAGTGGCTTCAGCACTCTACTTTTGGAGTGGCTGCACTTCCTTTTCCTAAGTCAAGCTAGTGGAACATTAGTTCCATGTAACCCCTGGTGTGCCTGTTGGCCCTGCTAAGCCACAGGAGCGGGTCTTGAGCACCAGACAAGACAGCCCTGCACTGTGGCTCTTCAGAGGACAGAGACAGTACCTGTGCTGGGCCCAGGGTTTGTGGCAGCACAGGAGAACATGGCTTAGAATACAAAGAAAAATATTTCCTTGGGTTTCCACATCTATACAAAACTGTGGCCACGTGAATTTCATACTTAAACCCTCTTCTATGACATAAGATATTGTGGAACAGTAAAATGCACACTATAAGGCAGTATTTCAGTAATACTTCTGGTGTGTCCTGGAGCAGCCCTTCAATCACCGTGGTGGGACAGCCAGGAAGGGAATCTGATCAGGCATTCTGACTCCAGAGATATATCTCTGCTAAGAATATCCTATGAATACCGTATAGATGTGGGAACTTAGAAACATTTCCAAAGCAAGTTCACTGAATTTCAGAAAGATAATTTTTCTTTTTCTTTTTTTTTCTTTCTTTCCTTCTCTCTCTCCCTCCCTCCCTCCCCCCCCTCTCTCTTTCTTTTCTTTTCTTTTATTGAGATGGAGTCTTGCTCTGTTGCCCAGGCTGCAGTGCAGTGGTGCGCCTCCCAGGTTTAAGTGATTCTTGTGTCTCGGGCTCCTAGTAGCTGGGATTACAGGAGTGCACTACCACAAAGGGCTAATTTTTGTATTTTTAGTAGAGATGGGGTTTTGCCATGTTGCTCAGGATGGATTCAAACTCCTGACCTCAAGCAATCTGCTCTCCTCGGCCTCCAAAAGTGCTGGGATTACAGGCATGAGCCACTGCACCCGGCCAGCAAGATATTTTTCAGATTGTAGCTAGCTGGAGAAACCGAAAGAAGGAAATTAAAACACACATCTGAAATTAAGCCCTTTGCATGATTCCTTTGAATCTCTGCTTAAATTTATATAATTATATAAGATAACTTTGTAACTCTGGAATGTCTCACATTTTACAGGACATCTGCTAGTTTTTTTTATTTTTTGAGACAGAATCTCGTCTTGTCACCCAGGCTGGAGTGCAATGGTGCGATCTTGGCTCACTGCAACCTCCGCCTCCTAGGTTCAAGTGATTGTCCTGCCTCAGCGTCCAAAGTAGCTGCAACTACAGGCATGTGCCACCATGCCTGGCTAATTTTTGTATTTTTAGTAGAGATGGAGTTTCTCCATGTTGGCAAGGCTGGTCTTGAACTTTTGGCCTCAAGTGATGTGCCCGTCTCAGTCTCCCAAAGTGCTGGGATTCCAGGCGTGAGCCACCGTGCCCAGCCTGCTAGTTATATTTAAAAATGTCTTTTGTTAAAGACAGGGCATTAAAAATAATATATATATGTTATATATATATGTAATATAAAACTAATAATACATATAAAGAAAAAAATTCCTCCCAATCAACTCTTGACTCAAGATTGGGAACATAAAATTATTAAGTAGTATAATTTAGAAACTTTGTAAAAACAATGTTCTTTACACACTTCTACTTCATCAGGAAATTACACACACACACACACACACACACACACACACACTCAACTTCACAGGAAATGAAGAGCTCCTGAAACATGTTGCTATCTGCAACTCTGCAAATAGTTCTCTCTTCTGTCCTGGTGGTATTATTCCAAAAGCCTCACATGATCCACATGCTCACCAGCGTGGAGGTGGAAAAACCCACACTTCCACACAAAATCTGTCAACCCATATCTCTTATAGACACGTAAGTTTTTTTTTTAACCAAATATTACAAGTGTGCTCTGATACTTAACAAAAACCCTTGTCTCCTTACAATTCATCCTATTATCTTAAATTCACACATCATGTAGCTTCCCCTCGTAATGCTTCAAAGACTGAAACTGTGAGTCCTATTAAAATAATTTACATTGACGTGCCAAATAATGAAGAGGAAAACAACAAAATATCCTTTATGGAGCAACCAGGCTTCAACCTAATCAGTAAGCAGCCTGCAGTGTGCCACGGCCGGCATTGGAGTGTGCTTCATCAGAGCTCCCACGCCACCCCCAGTCACAGAGAGTTGCGGAGGGGAAGGGACTGTGGCTTATGTCACAGTCAGACATCTGGTGTGGACTCTGTTCCGATGCCTCCCCAGCAAGGTGCCCAATACCATGAAGCTACACTATGCTTCAAGTTGCCAGAATGGATGCAGAATTTGCTTGGGAGCCATGTGAAAGTGAGCTTTAACCCGACTTTCCTACTTTCCAGTTGTATGGCACAGGGTAAAATCTTTATTCCTGATGAGCTTTAAGCTCCTCATCTGTGAAGTGGGTAAAATAATATCTGCTTCTGAGACTTATGTTGAAGATCATACAAAACAGGCCTAACTGGCCTACGATAAATGGTAGCTCTTGACTTTTACACTTCACTGTTTCCCTTGGTGCTCAAGTTAATCTCATTTTACCTGAAGGAGACACAGACCCATAGCCTCTGCTGGGAGTGTTCTGGTTAAAGGTAACCCAACCAACCCGGGAGAGCTATGGGTCCAGAAGCCATTTCAAAGACACTTAATGCCTCCTGGGGCCCTGCCTGTGGGTCATGAAAACAAGTCCAGTTACATACTCTGTTCAGGCAGTCCCACTTTGGGAATGCTATCTGCTGCCCCTTCAAAAATCGGTACTTCTGCTGATAAAAGGACAAGCCACCTACATACAACACATAAATTATATACAACCAATGAAGGACTACTACTCAAAATATATAAAGCTCAAAACCCCCAAAGAAAAATAAACAAAAGACTTGAACAGCACTTCATCAAAGTGGAAACACAAATAGCAATACACAGCAAAAGGCTCTCAGCCTCAGCAGTAATCAGGAGCTGGAATTTAAACCACAGTGAATTCCACTACAGACCTACCAGGCTGAACAAAATGCAGTTGGGAAAAAAGATAACGAGGACACCTAAGTGTACCAAATAATGGAGCAGGAGCTCTACTATGCTAACAAGAATGGAGGCTGAATTCCGCTTCTGGAAGACAGTTTAGCATTATCCATTGAAGGTTAGGAACACCCCACCCCCACGACGTGCACACCTGTGCCCTAGGGGATACACAGCAGGGACTCCTGACCCTGCCAGCAGTGACCGGAAATGCCTAGAACAACTGCATGAAGAAAGAGATTGTGGTAAATGCATAAAATGGAATGAAAATGAATAAACCGGAGCTACCTGCAATAGACAGATGAATGTTACAAGGTTTATTGGTTTAACACTATGTTGTCTCCAGTCCTCCTCTGTAAGGGGCCCCCACACCAGGGTCCTTTTGTGTGCATCTGGGGCCGTGGCATCTCTAGTGAGCAAAAAAAGCAAAACACAAAGAATGTGCAAGCATGATGCTGTTTCCATAAAGTTCAAAAACAGGTAAACCTATACGCGCACACATACATACTTTTTTTTTTTTTGATAGCCAGGTCTTAATCTGTCACTCAGTGATTCTCCCACCTCAGCCTCCCAAGTAGCTAGGACTACAAGTGTGCACCATCAAACTCGGCTAGTTTTTTATTTTTTATTTTTATTTGTTTAGAATGAATTCTTTTTAAAAAAAATGTTTGTGGGTACAAAGCAGAGAATCAGGAGGGTTCTTCTGTTTTCCCTAGAGTAGTTTTTTATTTTTTATAGAGATAAGGCCTATGATGCCCAGGCTGGTCTCGAACTCCTGGCCTCAAGTGATCCTCCTGTCTTGGCCTCCTGAAGTGCTGGAATTACAGGCGTGAGCCACCGTGCCCAACCTAAATATATTTTTTGAAGATGTATAAAAAGTAGTATAACTGCAAAGAAACACATGGAAGAAATTTCAGAAGTGTGAAGATATTTAGGATTGGGGTGGGGGCAGCAGGTGGCTTTTGGATACCCGCCATGTTTATTGAATTACAGTGGTGGGTTTGTGAGTGAGCTTTATTTATTCACTTATTATTTGTTACAATCTACAATTATGCCATCTTTCATATGCTTGTTATATTTCACAGTAAAGAAGGTTAAAATATAAGCTCAATAAATAAAGGAGATACAGACAGAGATACACAAGGAAGTGTGTTGCAGCACTGCTTTGAAGTGTTAAAACCAGAAACAACCTGAGTATCTATCAAACGAGGGGCATCCTGATGAAATTAAGTGAAAAAGGCAAACCGTATCTTTTTGTTTATAGATACGTCTACATTCATGGAGAAAGATGTGAAAGATTACTTACTGTGGTAAATATCCAGTGGGTAAAAGATAAAAGAGAGATTATTAAATTGTTGTTATAATTTATGTTAGTTATGTGAACAACAACAAACAACAAAAGCAGTGGCTATATTACTATTGCATTTACGGATCATATTCAAAGTCCTAATCTGAGGCCTTTTACAAATGTATGGTCCAGATTCAACGGCTTCATCACAACCCACCCCGTTGTTGGTGTCTTGAGAAAGAGAAGTAAATTATCTTGCTTTCATTTAACAGTAATGAAAACTAAAAGTAATGATATTAAAAGTAATGGCAAAAACCGCAATTACTTTTGCACTAACCTTTTTTAACAGCTGATAATTTTTGTTAATAAGTATCTAAGTAAACGGCAAAAAAAAGAACACTAACTAAACCAAAAGCAGACAGTGTAATTATTTACTATGAATTTAATACTCTTCCTGGTTACTCAAGACAATCCTAGTATAGTTTATTGCTGTTGTTTAACAAAAACAGTGGAAAATACCAAGAATCTAAATTAATATCAACATCACTGACAAGAAATAATCAGATTTTTGTTTTGAGGGCCAGGGGTTATAACTATAAAACAAACAAGAAATTTATAGAAATGAATTCTCCTAAAACTGGAAGTAATTAAATGTCAGCTGTAGTACCGAAAATCAGACTTTGGAATTTGGCGGACCTGTCTTGAGACCCAGCTCACATACAGGGATCCAAATTACTTAATGTCAGTGAACTTCAGGGTCTTATCTAAAAAATAAATACCATGATCTAATTTATTACCTAGTTTGAAGGTAAAACAAAAAAAATAGAGTGACTCTAGCAAAACTCAAGCTTTCTTTTCTTTCCACTTTCAGCATCCCATATTAACAGAGAGATTTTCTTGGTAAATTATAAAGATTTAAGTGTTTTTTCCAAAATTCAAATCTGTAAGATTTTCCAATTTTGAGAATTCAGCTAATAATAGCATATTTAAAGTAAGTATTTGGAGTTTTTATTTGAGATTAACAGGAACATTTCTATTCTGCTTCTGAATCATACTGCTACCCAGTGTCCCCATGATAGCAACTACTGCCGCAAGCTATTAACCCGAGAGGAAGAAAGAACGACAACTATGGAATATGTGAAATGTTTTTATGAGCAATTAATCCACAACAGATGCTTTCAGACTATGCTGCTGGACTCCTAAGGAGCTGGGTGGGGAGCCATGGTGGCCCAACTCATCCACCTTCCAGAACAAACAACTTCACATACTTTGTTTTGTAAGCTTCTCCTTCCCCTTCCCTTCTTCTCTCCTCCTCCCTTCCTTCCCTCCCTCCCTTTCCTTGTGTATAGACAGGTCTCGAGATGTTACCTAGGCTGGCCTTGAACTCCTGTGCCCAAGTGATCCTCTTGCCTTGGTCTCCCAAAGTGCTAGGATTACAGGTATGAGCCATCGTGCCTGAACACATTTATATTAAAGAAAAACAGGCCAGGCGCGGTGGCTCAAGCCTGTAATCCCAGCACTTTGGGAGGCCGAGACAGGCGGATCACTAGGTCGGGAGATCAAGACCCTCCTGGCTAACACGGTGAAACCCTGTCTCTACTAAAAAATACAAAAAACTAGCCGGGCAAGGTGGCGGGCGCCTGTAGCCCCAGCTACTCGGGAGGCTGAGGCAGGAGAATGGCTTAAACCCGGGAGGCGGAGCTTGCAGTGAGCTGAGATCCGGCCACTGCACTCCAGCCTGGGCGACAGAGCGAGATTCCGTCTCAAAAAAAAAAAAAGAAAAGAAAAACAGGGCCAGGTGTGGTGGCTCACACCTGTTATCCCAGCACTTTGGGAGGCTGAAGTTGGCAGATCACGAGGTCAAGAGATCAAGACCATACTGGCCAACATGGTGAAACCCCGTTTCTAATAAAAATACAAAAATTAGCTGAGCGTGGTGGTGCGCACCTGTAGTCCCAGATATTCCGGAGGCTGAGGCAGGAGAATCGCTTGAACCCGGGAGGTGGAGGTTGCAGTGAGCAGAGATAAAAAAACAAAACAAAACAAAACAACAAAAAAACAAAAACCGAAAGTCTTAAAACCACTGGCCTCCATCACTGCACTCCAGCCTGGGCAACAAAGTGAGACTCTGTCTCAAAAAAATAAAGAAAATAAAATCACTGACCTCCTACTGGTAGATGATTATGATTTCTGTGGTAGGAAGGCCAGTGAGGGGAAGGGTGGGGGAAATATTTTTAAGAGAAGAAATGATTAAAAAAAGAATAAAACAAAACCCTGCCCATTTACTGAATTCTAGACTTACTGTGCTACAAGGTAAGTTAACTAGTTAAATTACTAACCTGGAGGGATAAGTGCTGTCATATCAGCTGACCTTCCATTTGTTTTTGTTTTGTTTTGTTTCTTTTTTTGAGACAGAGTTTTGCTCTTGTTGCCCAGGTTGGAGTGCAATGGTGAGATCTTGGCTCACTGCAACCTCTGCCTCCAGAGTTCAAGCGATTCTCCTGCCTCACTTTCCCAAGTAGCTGGGATTACAGGTGCCTGCCACCAAGCCCGGCTAATTTTTTGTATTTTCAGTAGAGACGGGGTTTCACCATGTTGGCCAGGCTGGTCTTCAATCTTTGACCTCAGGTGATCCACCTGCCTCGGTCTCTCAAAGCGCTGGGATTATAGGCATGAGCCAGTGCATATGGCCCATTTGGTTTCTTTTATCCCCGTTTTAAACTAAATCTCTCTGTACAAATCCCACTGGCTTCATTATCTATTCTTTCCCATTATTGGGTTATTGACAATGCCTAGCAATGTCCAACTGGATGATTTATATTCTTCCTTGGGAAAAACATGGAATACTTTCAAACTGTATCATTTTTCTAAATTACTTCTGATTTCTTTCTTCCACCCATTTTGTTTGTAAAAACAAGACAACAAAGTCTTGGGTCAGTGCTGGCTGGATTTCTACTTTTTCAGTTAAGCAGAAAGAAAAAGTCTGAGGCAGAAGGGAAAAGCAACTTCTTACATGCTAGTTTACACTGCACAAGGTACTTCTATGAATGTGATCTCATTAAATTCTCCTAACAACTTTCGGAAGTAGATTTATCCTTGTTGATAACTAAGGATGGGATTAGTACCAATCAACCAGCAAGTTTAAGAACCAATGTATTAACCAAGATATATGGATTCTAAAGCCAGAGCTGTGAATCAGTGCTGAATCACAGCTGTCTCCCCTCAGTGATCAGGATGCTCCTAGAAGTTTTTTTTTTTTTTTTTAAAAACCAGTAAGTTCCCTTGAGTAAGCCTGGCCCACACAGTCAAATAATTCAGAGCTAACTCGGTTATACTGTGTCCCTTGGTCATGTGGAAGTAGGTAGTGGAGTGAGGGAGGAAGAATAAAGTCACTTTTGAGAACACGTCTAAAAAATTTGTTTTTATAGCCAAGAAAAATGTTTAACAGTTTGTTAGGTTCAGATTTCATCATTTATTAATCAGGTTTTTTTTTTTTTTGAGACGGAGTCTTGTTCTGTCACCCAGGCTGGCGTGCAGTGGTGTGATCTTGGTTCACTGCAACCTCTGCTTCCTGGGTTCAAGTAATTCTTCCTACCTCAGCCTCCCGAGTAGCTGGGACTATAGGCACGCATCACTATGCCCAGCTAATTTTTTGTATTTTTAGTATAGACAGGGTTTCATCGTGTTACCCAGGATGGCCTCGATCTCCTGACCTCGTGATCCGCCTGCCTCAGCTACCCAAAGTGCTGGAATTACAGGTGTGAGTCACTATGCCTGGCCAAACTGGGTTTTACTGAACACTGTGCTAACTGCTATAGAGGATACAAAAATAACACTTGGCCCTGAACAGCAGCCTATTTTTGGTTAAAAGATGGTCTAACCAAATTGAGTATCCCTAATCTGAAATTCAAAACTTTTTGGGCACTGGTGTGACACTCAAAGGAAATGCTCTTTGGAGTACTTTGGATTTCATATTTTCCCATTAGGGATGCTCAACCAGTAAGTATAATGCACCTATTTCAAAATTCATAAAAATTGGAAATTTGAAACACTCCTAGTCCTAAGCACTTCAGAAAAGGGATGCTCAACTTGTACTGGGGAAATAAGTTTATGGGTGGAGGGTAAGGTCATTTTACTCTGAGTGCTTTCCCACGGGCCTCTGCCTAGAAACTCGAACCTATGAGTCCTAGCGAAAGGGCTCCTCCCCTGCTGACCAAAGCAGATGAAGGGGATGTTCACCCACTCCAGCAAAAGTGTTATTAACCTGCTGCTCTCTGGAGTGTAAACGCCTTGAGGGCAGGAGCTATGACTTCACATGCCCATGCTAAGGTGCTGTTTGTTAAATGAGTAAGTGAAGCCATAGCAACATAAAGAAGACTGTAGTCAAAGTAGAACTTTTATCTAATTGACAATAATGTGAACTTCTTTCTGTTGAGTAGTGGTAAGTACAGTCCAAAAGTTTTAAATAGTTTTAGCTTCAGTAGTAGAAGGGTAGGTACTCAGGACAGGAATGCTGGGAATGGTTAATGCTTAGCCTACACAGTTCAAACAGAATCTCTCAGATGGTTTGTGGTTCTCATTCATCCTCCTTCCTGTGATCAAACAGATGAGTGTTCCAAGCCTGATCACAGTCCCTTGTCTTCCCTTTGCATGCTTTAATCACTCTTGATTTTCACTCCCATTGATAGTGAAAGTAGATTACATAGAGTAGACATAAAAATCTGGATTCTTATCTTAAGGATAAGAGATCTTCCACTGAAAGACAAAAGTGATGGCTGGTTTAGAGGGGTGCCCATTTTAATAAGCAAATCCATGTTCTTATTTCCCCAAAATAGCCTTACTGGCCAAGGTTAATAATAACTGGCATTTCCTTTTTGAGCCCCTATTCCTTATGTTATACCTTTTTGATATATGTGGAATTATGCCCAGAAGTTCCATTGAGAAACTATTCTTTTCCAACTGAACTTATGAAATATCTGTAGTTATTTTCATAACAGCATAAGCACTTTCTAGACATTCAGTTCATTTTTCTTTTTTAAACTTGAGGTAAAATTAATATAACATAAAATTATAGTAAGAAAATAACTAAAGTAAATTAAAACTTCATAAAAATAGTCATTTTAAAGTGTGTAATTTAGTGGTATTTAGTACATTCAGAATGTTGTGCACACACTACCTCTATTTAATTGCAGAATATTTCCATATCCCAAAGTAGACCCCATCCCCATTAGCAGTCACTCCCATTTCCTGTCTTCTCAGGCCCTGGCAGCCCATCTGCTGTCTCCATAGATTTGCCTGGTCTGGACATTTCACAATAAGGGAGTCACAAGGCATGAGACCTTTTGTGTCTGTTTTTTTTTTTGGACTTAGCATCATGTTTTTGAGGTCCATCCATGTTGTAGCATGCTCCTTTTAGTTAGTTCACTTTGGACGTAATAAAAACCTATTTTATGGCCCATTTCATGTCTTCTCTTAAAAATGTTTCCTTCCTTTACTTCCAGTTCTATTTCTGTTTGCATTGGGGTGATGTTTCAGGACAACGACCAGCTTGGTTTAATTGTAGCCCTTTCAATTTTATTATTGATGCTATATCCCATATTCTTCTGGCCTAACCATATAAATTCCTCCTTTTTTCCCTCCTTAATTAAATCACTGAAGATTCATGACTCTTTAGCTGCTAATGAAAATGAAGAAACTAAAGCTTAGAAGTATAATATTGCTCAGTTTACTGTATTTCTACACACTCCTTTATTATTCTAATGAGAAAATAAGTCTTTGTAAATGAAAGATTCAACTTTTCAACTTCTGATTTTCCTCATTGTTCTTGTGCAAAATATACATTATCAAAATTATTTTAAGCAGATTAAGTTATTAAGATAAAGACTCCTTGTATAAGAATCAATTAATGTGTTCAAAGTAAAGCAACCAAATATATAAGGAAGTAAAGAAACAGTTGAAGCCTTAGAGAGTTATAAATTCTTTTTTTTTTTTTTGAGACGGAGTCTCGCTCTGTCGCCCAGGCTGGAGTGCAGTGGCTGGGTTTCAGCTCACTGCAAGCTCTGCCTCCCAGGTTTACGCCATTCTCCTGCCTCAGCCTCCGGAGTAGCTGGGACTACGGGTGCCCGCCACCTCGCCCGGCTAGTTTTTTGTATTTTTTAGTAGAGACGGGGTTTCACTGTGTTAGCCAGGATGGTCTCGATCTCCTGACCTCGTGATCCGCCCGTCTCGGCCTCCCAAAGTGCTGGGATTACAGGCTTGAGCCACCGCGCCCGGCCTATAAATTCTAATAATGATATGTGTGACTTGGGACTAAGACCTTAGATTTAAAAAATATATTTCCTTTAAAATAAAAATAAGTCACAATCTCTATTAATCTTTGATTAGACTCACTAGTAAAAATGATTGTCAGTTTATAGTAACAACAAAGGCACTCAGAAATAAAGCGATTAAACAAAAATCAGAAAAACAGACTTCATCTTCCTAAAATGTAACCAAGCCAAAGAAAATGTTTTGTAGAGCTTACTTTACCTTCTAAAATGCTCTACGTTTAAAAAAAAAATCGCAATCCGGATGCTTAGAATGCATTATTTTAGCAGAAGAGTTTACAAAGAGATACTTCACAATAGGTAAATATTGGCCCAAAAAACTCCAGTCTTAAAGGACAATAAAGTTTAATTTTGACTTAAAATCCTAGTGGGATGTAACATTTGGCAGAAAGAAAACAAACTATAGGGAAAACACAAAACACACTTCTAAACTGATGAAGGGCTTGAAGTAACAGCATGCTGCTCAGGTAGAAAGTGTCTACTGCTGCTGCTCTGAGCAGTCCTGGTCTCAAGATTCACATTCTCTCTCTCTCTTTTTTTTTAAGATGGAGTTTTGCTCTTTCACCCAGGCTGGAGTGCAATGGCATGATCTCGGCTCACTGCAACCTCCCGGTCCAAGGGATTCGCTTACCTCAGCCTCCCGAGTAGCTGGGATTACGGGTGCATGCCACTACATGGCACGCCTGCCTGGCTAGAAACTCCTGACCTCAGGTGATCTGCCTCTTGGCCTCCCAAAGTGCTGGGATTACAGGTGTGAGCCACTGTGCCCGGCCCAGCACTCTCTTAAGTGATACTTTATTTTCCTTTCAGACACTCTGGTGAAGTCACCAGGAACAATTTTATTTTTCAAAATCATGAAAGAATTCTTAGAAATGTCCTTTGAAGCAGGGTTTCTAAGCATAGCAATTAAGAAAGAGATTCTGGACCTCAAACCCCAAGGGAAGTGTGTGGCTTTTTAAAAGGGTGGCCTTTTTGAAGAAGGAAAATCAAAGGAAGTAAATTACTATTGAAGTTTCTTACCCAAGGAGAGCTCCTACCACTACGTATTTCCTGTTGAAGGAGCTTCTGAAATGATTCTCCAATAAATAACCCAGCCCGGTAAACTCATGTGGAATGATTCTTAAGGGTTCCCTCTCCAGCACTTTGGTGTAACCCAGTTTCACTCCGCTGGATGGAACGTGATGGGCTCTGTGGGAGACTGAAGACCCCAGCATCCTGCCCAGTCACAGCTGGGCTGGCTGGTGGACCCTGGGCCAGTCACCCCACCTCTGTCTCAGGCCCTCTTCTGTAAGACTGGGTGGACGCTGAGCCTCCTCCTCTGTAACTGACTTTTGTGAAGACTAAAAGGAAAAGGGAAAGTGCAATGCATACAACTTTTTTTTCTGTGAAAAATTCATAATGAACACTCACACTCTTGCCATCCGCGTGATAAAGTGCTTTCACCACATGCCCATATTCACTTTCCCCTAAATTAGTGAGGACACCGAGGGTCTGTGTCCACAGGCACATGGCTAGTGTGGTTGTCACCTGCACCGCACACAGACCCTGGCACCAAATGGGTCGCCACCCTTACTGCTATAATTGAGCTCCAATAATTATGAACTATGAAAATACACATTTAAATCTTGCTGACAAAAGTTCTAAGATTAACCCAAGAAAACACCTAATGTGCATCCCACAAATAAAAATTATTTGCTTATCATGTGTCAGAAATTCTGCTATCTACAGACAATATAATGGTAAATGAGAAACAGCACCTGCCCTGAGGGACCCTACCAACCAGCAGGCAAGTGTGAAATACGGTGGCTGGGCACGCAACTGACACAGCTTCACTGACTGTCCACATGTAGACACCCTACAAGGAACAGTTGTAACGATGATGAAGCCATCATAGGTCCATTAGACTCAGAGACCAGTGGCCCAGCGCATGGCACAGGCCACCAGTGGAGGGGATGGAGGGGATGGAGGCAGGCGGGCACATGGCGCAGGCAGCACTGGAGGGGGTGGGGAAAGGTGGGCACCTGGCACAGGCCAGCGCTGGAGGGGATGGGAAAGGTGGGCACCTGGCACAGGCTAGCACTGGAGGGGGTGGGGGAAGGTAGGCACCTGACACAGGCCAGTACTGGAGGGGATGGGGGCAGGTGGGAACCTGGCACAGGCCAGCACTGGAGGGGATGGGGGAGGCAGGCACGTGGCACAGGCCAGCACTGGAGAGCAGCCCTTGTATGATGCATCTATGATGCATTGGAGAACTCCTCATATGAATGTCATGATGTTCTCATATTACTCATCAAAAAAAGGGGCACACTCAAACCTATACCAGTGACATCACTCACTGACATTAAAACATGTGTCTGTGTTGGGCCACAGGCCAGCAGACATCCCACACAGTCCTAGGCACAGGCACCAGAGTGAGCTGCAAGCTTACTTCCATGGTGCTGGTGGACAGGAGAGGGCATCCTGGTGGTGGTTGCAGCAGGAGGCAAGGGAGGCAGTGCTGGGCCCTTAATGAGGGTACAGCATGAGACTGGCCTGTGAGGGAAAAGGCACTTAAATAAAGGCCAGGAAACTAGTGCACAGGCTAGCAGGGCAGTGGACTGGGAATCCCACTGGGGGTTACAAAGGAACTTTCTATCCTGATTCGGATTGGTTAATTTCTGAGCATGCTGACTGAGCTTGGCTTCTGATAAAAAGCTTATCACCACTTAATCTGCTGCCATAAAAATGGAAGTTCGTGTTTAGACAATAGCTTCTCAATTGGCTCATTCTCTGAAATGCACTTCCTCCCCTCACCTTTTCATGGAAGCTGACCAGGGCAGCAGTCCTCGCCTTGTCCTCACTCCGCAGGAGATGAAATGGCTGTGTGGGCCTGGGAGCTTGCCCTCCCTTTCCATTTTAGCCCTTAGCCCATGCGTTTCCTGTTCTGTCCAGAGCTCCTACATCCTACCCCACCCTCTGCACCCCCTCCAAGGGGGGTGCTCTGAGCCTCCGCTCCCTGTGTGGGTACTTGCCAGGTGGTGCCACATCACCAGCTATCCTTCTGAGTCTCCCCTTGGCTCCTACGCTGCTCTAAGTGTAGAGGAAGCGAGCTGTTTTGTGCTCCTGGCATGTGCCACAGCTCCTGAGAGCTCCCTAGGTACCACTTCTCTGTTCTCCTTCCTTCAACTGTGGGAAAAGTCTCCAGCCTTTTGGCCCTATCCCAATCTCTCCCTCAATTTCCCATCTATTGTAGGTACAGGAGTAAAGATAGTCTTACTTCATTTTTGTGTTTATGACCTCTTCTCTTCTTCACTCAAAAACTCATATTGAACCTCATTTCTCCAGAACCAATGCAAAATCCCTAATAATAGGATTTAGGCTTTATCTAGCAGACTTTATACCTCAGTATATTCTGGTTTGGGATAAATCCCCCAAATCTGGCACACAGCTCAGTGCCATGGCAACTAGCTGGGAGCATAGTACAAATAGGGACTAAATAATATTTACTGAATAAGTGAGTGAATTATCTTATTATTATTATTATTTTTTTGAGGTGAAGGTCTCACTATGTTGCCCTGGTTGGTCTCAAACTCCTGAGTTCAAGTGATCTGCCCACCTTTGCCTCCCAAAGTGCTAAGTTACAGGCATGAGCCACTGCACCCAGTCATAATCTCTCTTGAATAAACCCTCTTACTTCCCCTTTTGCATCTCTCTCTCTCTAAATCCTATATTTCTATTCACAGATAACATCTCACCAATTTAGAGACACTTTTCTTTCTGCTAGATCAGGATGTTTAAAGCATTTGTTCTCATTTCTTTCATGAAACCTCCTGGGACCAGTCAGCTAAGGTCTAATTATTTGAATCACCAACTACTCTAATACTTCTACCTGTCCTGTTTTGGGTTGAAAGGGACACAATTCAAGGTCAAAGACCATGTCAGCTGCTTTCTTTGTCATTCTCAACACCCAGACAGCACCCTCTGTACACACTGAGTATTGACAAATGTTCTTCAATAAGAGCTTCTCCAGTACATTGCTGTAAAAGGGCCCTTCAAGAGGCCTACAGAAAATAGTACCTATAAATTAATAATATATTTTGGACTCAGTGGTTGTTTTAACAAGTTGGGAAATAAATATCAGATTTTTGAACTGAAAGAGGTCTCCTTTCCCCACTCTCCCCAAAAGAATTTGTTAGCTATAGTTTCTATACCTATGATAGGTTAACATATTTCAGGGAATTTTTTTTCTTTTTCTCAGTATTGCCCTGGCAAATACAAATAAAAGCATATAATAAACAGCAACAAGAAAAATAAAGTTCACACACAGAATTATGACACCAAAGCCCTGTGACTTCTCAGCTTGTTTTGGCCTACTAAAGTGCTGCACAGGCTACTTGGGAGGACAGAGGTCAGTGGTGGGCGGGGAGGTGGGCTGGAGGGTGGCCCTTAGCAGAGAGTCACTGAGGAATAGCAGGAGTGTCCTGGAGAGGAAGGAAGCACAGGCTGTGCTGCATGTTCTGCGGTGAGCATATATCAGATTGGTACTGTTGTGAAAACTGCACAGTTTTTAAACCGAAGCTCGGGTTGTTTTTCTGACTCTTCTTCCTCTGACCAGTCAACATAGACACTCAAATCCCAAAAATTAGTCTGTCAGAGAAACAAAAGCTATGCTGCTGTTTTTCTGCGAGCCTCTGGACTAAAGCAGTTGGCCAGGGCGGTGCTCCCTGCATAGGCATCTGGCAGCATGTGTGCCTGCCTGGTGGCTCTGTAGTCATGAGTCCCCTGCAACACAGTCACTCAACAGCAGGTAGGGCTGAGTGATGTTTCAACAGCAGGTAGGGCTGAGTGATGTTTCATCACCAGAACTGTGGATAAGATGAAATTTAGATCTGGTAGGCCAGATCTAAGCGGCTCTGTGACCTAGCCCAAACATACAACTATCTTCCAATTGGGAAAAGGTTATTTTCTGTATTAGATACTGAAATTATAAAATTAATCATTTTAGCTTGAATTTGGGGAAGTATATTTTGTTAAGGTTTATGAGAAGTGTATTTTGTTAAAGTTTACGACAGTTGCTATGAAACACAATAATTTGGGGGAAAAAAAAAGAGAGACAATGTTGTGTTTACTGGGCCACGGATGGATGATGTCACTAATAAGCAATTATAACACCCCGCATTCCAAAATGATTTAATAATTTGTTTTGAAGAAATATAGCTTCCAAAAGAACAAGAAAACAATCTAAACATTTATTTGGATGTTTTGCATGGCAAAATATAATTAAATATATAAAATAATTAATCTGAATCTAAAAAAGCATCAAATACTAGTCACCAACTTTAACAAGGAAGGAGGTTCAAAAGTTATCAGTAAATGAATTTGTTGGAATACTCAATGCATTTCCCATGGAAAAAACATTTCCCATGTAAATGTTATAGATGGTCAGGCTTCTAGTGCTAACCACAAAAACTAGATTAAATGTTAGGTACATGTATGGCTATAAAGAAGAATGGTGAAAGAACAGGATCTTTAGAGAAACAAAGATCCCAGGTCCTGTCTGGCTGTGTCCTTCTCCAGCAGTATTTCCGTAAGATGCTACGTCCTGCAGTCTCCAGCCAGAACAGCTGCCTCTGGCCTGGAGCACAGCTAGAACATCCTGTGGTGGGAGCCCCCTCATGTCCTTGCCAGGCTCGGCGGGGTGGCAGCCTAGTGAAAGAGCCCTCCCCTCTAAACGGCCCTGATGGTTACCATAACTACACTTAGTCTTCAGATGCTTGTGAGTCTGAAATGTTTACAATGAATATTTTTTTCTTTTTGAGACAGAGTGTCGCTCTGTCACCCAGGCTGGAGTGCAGTGGTGCAATCTCAGCTCACTGCAACCTCTGCCTCTAGGGTTCAAGCAATTCTCGTGCCTCAGCCTAAGTAGCTGGGACTACAGGCATGTGCCACCATGCCCAGCTAATTTTTATTTTTTATTTTTAGTAGAGACAGGGTTTCGCCATATTGGCTAGGCTGGCCTCAAACTCCTGGCCTTAAGTGATCAGCCTGCCTTGGCTTCCCAAAGTGTTGGGAGCCACTGCGCCTGGCCTACAATGAATATTCTAATGAGGACTAAAATGAGGTTCAGTCTTAATAAGGGTAAGACTCATGTGACCCAACCAAGCTTTTCTCGTATCTAGACATGCTTTCCAAATATCTGGATGAATCGCATTCCCCAAACACATAATGCAATTAAATTATAATACAGCTGCCTGTTTACAAACAAGAGGAAGTATTTATTATAAAATATAGCTGGCCAGGCGTGGAACCTCACGCCTGTAATCCCAGCACTTTGGGAGGCTGAGGTGGGTAGATCACCTGAGATCAGGAGTTTGAGGCTAGCCTGACCAACATGGTGAAACCCCATCTCTACTAAATACAAAAAAATTAGCCGGGCATGGTGGCAGGCGCCTGTAATCCCAGCTACTTGGGAGGCTGAAGTAGAATTGCTTGAATCTGGGAGGCGGAGGATTGCAGTGAGCCAAGACGGCACCGTTGCACTCCAGCCTGGGTAACAAGAGTGAAACTCTGTCTCAAAAACAAACAAACAAACACACAATCAAAAACCAAAAACCAAACCAAACCAAACCAAAACAAAAAAAAACACAAAACATAGCTATACAGATCAATAAAAATGTGCTCTTATCTACTCGGGGCTTACAGGGGATATGTCTCCCAGGAAAACAAGCTCTTGGGCAGACCTGTCACTCAGCAGTATGGTATGACAGGACTCAAAGTCAAGGCCTGTGGGAGAGCTAAATGTCTACTGAGGTCAGTCAAGGAAATGCTCACTAAACACTCACCATTTAGAATGGCCATAGCCAGAGTGGTCATGATGCAAACTATGGAGGATACTATCAATAAATGCTCCAAAAGCAGACTATCATACACTCAGAATGGGACTTTTTCTCCCTCCAATACAGTTATAGCTCAGATATTCTATAATTAAACAAAACATCAACAAGAGAGCTAAAATAACACACTACTTAAAGAAAGAGATGTAATGAGAAGATTGAGAAAAACCCCAATTCACTGTATGACTGGGTAGTTCCATTAAAAATGTTTTTTTTTTTTTTTTTTTTCCCTAATTCATAGATTAGAATGATTACTGGAGATGTAACAGGCACAGATAGGCCAGATCTTTGTAACACTCCACCTCTGCCTATCAAAAACAACATTTTAGGGCGAGGTGCCATGAAACCTGGCAGAGAACAATGCTTACTTACTTTGGAAAGTGCAAAGACATGACAACTTAAGAATTTTGCTTAAAGCTCACAAAATGTTTTTTCACTAAATTAGGTTCTCATTTATACTTACCACCCAAAGATGCTTTATTGTTATAGTGAAGAAAACACACAAAAGACAAATCTTCATAATTAAAACACATATATAACATTTTAATCTTCTTTTAATAAAATTATGAATCATGAAACCTGCCTAATTCTTTTTGTTGTCAATTACAATTCTTCCCCTAAAGATACTTTATAGGTTCCACTCAACTTCTGGCCTTGTTTTATGGGCAAACTCTAGGATCCTGGTTTATTGCCTTTAAAAATAAAATCAGAGACAAAAGACTAATAAAAAGAACCAACAATTGTAGCAAACTGGATGCCATTCTGGCACGTTCTCACCTTCCTCTGGTGGCTTTCTGTAGAACCTTCATTCCCACCAGGCTGCAAGACTTCCCTTCCAACTGTCTTGCCTTCGACATGGTGAACTCTAAGTGCACTTCACCGAACATTCCACAGGCATCTTGTACCAGAAGGCAGGCTCTGTAAAAAACCATTCACATTTGTTCTTTGAGGAGGCAGTTTGGATCAATGCAGAGATCAAGATTTCCTTCTTCTTCTTCATTAGAAAGCCACTATATATTGCTGTGACTGGCCAATATAATTTAAATAAATTAAAGAAAAATCAAGGGGAAAAAAAAAAAAAAGAAATCCACTGTAGTCATCTTCCTAAATGGGTGAGTCAGGATAAAAAAAATGTTGAATTCAAGACATTCTTTCTGTATGTGTGCATGCAGGTGTTTGAACCACCATCCACAGGCATGAAACTAAAACCTAAGCCAAATATGGCTGAAAAGTACATTAAGATGACCATTCTCTTAAACCAAATATATTACCTAGAAACAGAGTGTCCTTTTCCCATTTTTACCCTGTTTCCCATGAAAGAAATATTTGTTTTGTGTGGATGCTCAATACTGAGAAAAGCTGCAGGATAACATTACGGTGAGAACAACAATATGAGGCTTTCTCTGAGACAGTACACATTTAGAGACATGCATATTCCAGCAGGATAAAACCTGGTGTTCCAGCTTGCAGCAACACAGCCATGATGGAGAGCCAGCGACATGATGGGATTTCCCCTAGTTTTTAAGTTTAGATGGTGTTATTCATGAAAGCCTATTTATGACTGAATTTCCAATCCTTTCATTTTATAACTGAAGTAAATGAAGTTTATTTATCAAAAAATGACACATTCTCAGAAAACATTTCATGGAGGCTGAAGAAATTATAGTCAGTAAATAACATCACAAAATAGACATAAAAACTATTCTAAAGATAAGAATGTGAAAAAAATACATGTTGGAGGAGAACAGATGAAGTCAGGAGCCTTAAGTGCTGCCTTGGCAAAAGGGTCAAGAACTGTAGACTCCTTGATGAAGTCTCCCAGGCCCACAGGGCCAGCTGGTTTGCAAGAGAAGCAAAAATATATCCTGTCTGAAAAATAGTACCTTTACTTGGATTGCTAGTTCACCATGGAGTAAAGACCAAACAAAGATGTGCTCAAATAAAAATCAAACACAAAGAAACAAACCATCATGTGGGAACAGTCAAAAGAAATAACACCAGACCTGCTGGGGACTTGAGATATTAGAATTAATGGGTAGAAAATATAGAATAACTGTTTTAAAGAGGTAAAAAGTCCCCAAAATATGAATAGGAGACAAGAAACTCATAAAATGACTTGATAGATTTAAAGAAGGATGAAATCACACTTTCAAAAAGGAAAGCTACATTTACTGAAATAAAAATATTCATTGAGTAGGTGTAACAAATGGCTATATGCATCTGAAGAGTGTGTATATGAGATCTGAGGTATAAATCTAAATAAATTACTCAGAATATAGCTTGAGAAGTGAGAGGAAAAAAACATGAGAGAAGGTGCAGAAATACAGAGGAGAGTGAGAAGGTCTAACATGTCTAATAGGAATTTCAATAAAACAAGACAGAGGAAGGGAAGCAATAACATGTAGATTTATAGTGACTGAGAATTTTTCCCAACTGATCTAAGACACAGGAAGAAAAACAAATACCAAGTAGGGCTGGCCACAGTGGCTCACACCTATAATCCCAGCACTTTGGTAGGCTGAGGTGGGAGGATTACTTGAACTGAGGGGTTAAAGACCAGCCTGGACAATGTAGTGAGATCTTGTCTCTAGGAAAAATTTAAAAAAAAGTTAGTTGGGTGTGATGGCGCACGCCCATAGTCCCAACTACTTCAGGGGCTGAGGTGGGAGGATCACTTCAGCCCAGGAGGTTGAAGCTGTATCAGCAAAACTCCTTTCAAGAATGATGGTAAAATAAGGACATTTGAATTTTTTTATTTTTATTTATTTATTTTTTTGAGATGGAGTCTCGCTCTGCTGCCCAGGCTCGGGTGCAGTGGAGCGATCTTGGCTCACTGCAACCTCCATCTCCTGTGTTAAAGTGATTCTCTTGCTTCAGCCTCCTGAGTAGCTGTGATTACAGGAGCCCACCACCACACCTGGTTAATTTTTGTATTTTTAGTAGAGATGGGGTTTCTCCATGTTGGGCAGGCTGGTCTCGAATTCCTGGCCTCAAGTGATCTGCCTGCCTTGGCCTCCCAAAGTGTTGGGATTACAGGTGTGAGCCACCATGCCTGGCCTGGGACATTTTTAGACAAAGAAAAACTAGGAGCATTTTCTACCTACAGAACCTGACGTATTTACTATTTTACTAATTACTAAAATGATTTCTAGACCAGTTGCAGTGGTTGACACCTATAATCCCAGCACTTTGGGAGGCTGAGGTGGGAGGATCACTTGAGCCCAGAAGTTCGAGATCAGCCTAGGCAACAAAGTGAGACCCTGTCTCTACAATAAATAAAAACATTAGCCGGGTATGGTGGCACTTGGTTGTGGTCTCAGCCGCTCAGAAGGCTGAGGCGGGAGGATCCCTTGAGCCCAAGAGTTTGAGGGTTGCAGTGAGAGTTACGATTGTGCCACTGTACTCCAGCCTGGGTGGCAGAGTGAGACCCTGTCTCAAAAAACAAATAAAATGATTTCTAAATTATGTACTTTAGGAATAAGGAAATTATCATGGAATAAAGGCCTGAGACACAAGAAGGACTAATAAGCAAAAATACAAACAACCCAGAATAAACACAGGATAGAATAACAACACAATCAATAATATTAAAGCTAGAGCTGAAAAACTGAAAATGGATAGCAATGAAATCAAACAGGCAGTGACTGGAGCTCAAATGTTCCCAAGTCCTCATATCACTCTAAGCCTGGAGTTAAGATATTAACTTAAGAATAGTATATGCGGCACAATTTCAAGGATAATCACCAAAGAACAGAAACAGGGAATATAGCCTCCTAATCACTAGAGGAAAAAAATGGAATGAGAAATATAGGAAAACAAACAAAAAGGAAAACACAAAGAAAAAACATTAAATCACCAATAAAATATAAAGTGGTATGTGAAAGGATAAAGTCCTTGCATATTAGAAATGGAACAAAAATTATTTAAACATGTCAAAGACAGAACTTGTCATGTTGTTTGAAGGAAGAAAAAAATGTCTTCCAATAAATTGGTGACAGAAAACCTTCCAAAGCACAGAAAGGTTCAAAGTAAAAGGACAGAAAAAAATGTTTCTGGCAAATATTAACCAAAAGACAGCTGAAAAGGTGGTTTCGATGGTAAGCAAAATAGATTTTAAGAAAGTATTACTGGCCGGGCATGGTGGCTCATGCCTGTAATCCCAGCACTTTGGGAGGCTGAGGCAGGCAGATGACGAGGTCAGGAGATCGAGACCATCCTGGCTAACATGGTGAAACCCCATCTCTACTAAAAATACAAAAAATTAGCTGGGCGTGGTGGTGGGCCCCTGTAGTCCCAGCTACTCGTGAGGCTGAGGCAGGAGAATGGTGTGAACCCGGGAGGCAGAGCTTGCAGTGAGCCAAGATCGCACCACTGCACTCCAACATGGGCAAGAGCGACACTCTGTCTTAAAACAAACAAACAAACAAACAAAAAAGAAAGTATTATTAAGGATAGAGAGGTCACTAATATAGATAAGAAGGTTTAATTCACCAGGAAGACGTACAATTATAAACGTTTATGCTCTTACTAGCCTCAAAATATATTAAGCATAAATTAATAAAACTACACAGAGAAATGAACAAATCCACCACCACTGTGGAAGATTTTAACACATCTCTGCCAATTATTGGTAAGTCAACAGATGAAAAAGTTAGTAAAAAATTAGAAAACTTGCATATACCTAACTAGTTTGATTTGTTGGATAAACAATTAGAAAAACTGCCCATAATTAGAAAAAATGCATTTTCAAGCACACATGGAAGATTTATAAGAGGTGACAAGAGGCTGGATGAGGTGGCTCAGATCCATAATCTCAGCACTTTGGGAGGCTGAGTTGGGAGGACTGCTCAAAGCCAGGCTTCAAGACCAGCCTGGTCAACAAAGCGAGATGTCATCTCTATAAAAAATAAAATAGGCCGGCACAGTGGCTCACGCCTGTAATCCCAGCACTTTGGGAGGCCAAGGCAGGTGGATGATGAGGTCAGGAGATTGAGACCATCCTGGCTAACGCGGTGAAACCCCGTCTTTACTAAAAATACAAAAAATTAGCTAGGTATGGTGGCGGGTGCCTGTAGTCTCAGCTACTTGGGAGGCTGAGGCAGGAGAATGGCATGAACCCGGGAGGCGGAGCTTGCAATGAGCCGAGACTGCGCCACTGCACTCCAGCCTCAGGGACAGAGCGAGACTCTGTCTAAAACAAACAAACAAACAAACAAACAAACAAACAAACGAATAAATAAATAAATAAATAAGCAAGCTGGGCACAGTGGTGGTGCCTATAGTCCCAGCTACTCAGGAGGCTGAGGCAGGAAGACAGTCTAAGCCAAGTAGTTGGGAGCTGCAGTAAGCTATGATCTGGTCAGCGTACCCCAGCAGGAGTGACACAGATTCTCTCCCTCTCTCTCTAATTAATTCTCACTACACACTTGGCCATAAAGCAAGTCACAGTTAATTTCAAAGTACCTTATCATATAGAACACACTCTTTGCCTAAAATATAATTAAATGAGAAACCAAGAAAGAAATATATATTTTAAAAATCTTCTTACATTTGGAAATTTCACGTTTTTTTCAACTCACAAGTCAAACAGGAAATCACAGAGAAAAGAGACAATAATTTGACCTAGTTGATAATAAAAATACCACATGTCAAAATGTATGGATTACATCAATATATAAGGAAATTTATTGGCTTTAATATAATAAAACAATTTCTTTTCTGATACACATTTATTTACTTATTTTTTTGGAGAGACAGGGTCTCGCTATGTTGCCCAGGCTGGTCTCAAATTCTTGGCCTCAACCAATCCTCCCACCCTGGCTCCCAAAGCTCTGGGATTACAGCCACATGCCACCACACCTGACTCCCTATATTCATTTTAAAATTAGTTTTTTATGTACTTATCACAAAATCAACCCTAAACCTCAGTCAATTATCAAGATTAGGATGCTGAACCTCACAGGTATTCTACCCTGAAGAGCTCTTCTGGATCCTTCTACTGTGCTTCAATCTGAGTGGGTCAGCATCTATACCTGGGCACAATATCATCCCGGGATCTCTTGGCACAAAATCTGGGGAATCTCCTTTGCTGCTCTCCTATGTTGGAGCTGCTATTTCCTACACCCGTATCTTTTAATTGACTTCTTCAATTCAGTAGTTCCTGTCTTCTAGTTTTCTGAAAAAAGAGTGTGAGGTAAAAATTTTAAAACCATTCATAAAGTTGTTGGTAATCGATCCACAAACTTTATGGGCAGTTTGGCTGGGTATGGATTTCTAGATGGGAACTAATTTTTCCATTCACAGTCCAATCATGTTTTGTTTCCCTCCCTTCTCTCCACGTCTGAGGTCTTTTTTAGTTTACAGTATGCTACCTGAGAGCAGGTATAAAAGTATACATTTTGATGTTGAATTTATAATGTCTTTTTTTTGTCTATACACCATTTAAAGTCCTCCTTACCTTCTAGTTAACTCCTCACATGGCTTGCTTCTCCGTTCCCTATCTATATAGAGAAGTCCAAGGAGACTTCCTCAGGGACCAGGACATGGAGGGGAACTGGAGGTAGGACCAGGCTGCATTTCCTAGGAGTCTCTAGGCTCTCCTGTTAGAGAACAACCCATGGTGGCCCCTGACCCTCCACATGTGATTACGTTAAGGCCTAGTTGTCGCCTACTGATACCCCCAAGACTTTGCTTTAAATGTTACTTTATTTTATTTATTTATTCTTCTGAGACAGAGTCTCACTTTGTTGCCAGGCTGGAGTGTAGTGGTGCAATCTCGACTCACTGCAACCTCCGTCTCCTGAGTTCAAGCAATTCTCTTGCCTCAGCCTCCTGAGTAGCTGGGACTCAGGGACTCAGGCGTGGGACACCACGCCCGACTAATTTTTGTATTTTTAGTAGAGATGGGGTTTCACCATGTTGGCCAAGATGGTCTCGATCTCTTGACCTCGTGATCCATCCGCCTTGGCCTCCCAAAGTGCTGGGATTACAGACGTGAGCCACCGCGCCTGGCCTACATGTTATTTTTTTTTAACCTATACAAAAGTCAAGACAAATACAAAAATCCCCACAGATCCAAATACAAAGTTTCTATATTTCCGATTGTGTTGAGAAGGGAGAGGTGTGGAATTGGCTACTACCTTTGTCTTTAAGTTTGCCCTGACATTTTCCTGTCTCAAATAACAAGGAAGGGTGCTTCTGTCTATTCTTTTGCCCTACAGACGAGTTATCACTCTTCTCCTGGTATTCACACCCATCACACACACTCTCCCACTCTGTTCTGCTCACACAGCTGCAACTCAGAGGCAGGCTGGCTCAGGCCCGAGGTGGAGTCATCACCCCACTGGTTCAACTGGATTAGAACTGTGGCATTTCACAGACTGCCCAGACCAGCGTCAGCTTATCAGCAGCCTGAGTTGAATTCCACCCACTTGTCAATGCTTTCTGCCCAGTGAAACGCTATCTCCTAAAATCAGTGCTAGTGTGACAGGTCTGAGCAGCATAGTGTCCCCATGATTTACTTGCTTTTCCTGAACTACCACGTATTTACCATAAATTTTATCATATTCAATGGAACACAAATGGCTTCCCAGGGGGGCAGCATTATGTTAATAACTCTGGATCTTGCAAAAGTTGCTTATCTGTATGAGCTTGATTTTACTCATTTTTAAGACAAAATAAGAGAATCTAATTCAGAGGACTGTTGTGAACATTAAAGTCATTCACATGATACAGTGATTTAGGGCATGGTAGAGGGACTGGTAGATAAATCTTTTCTTGGTGGGGTACTTAGGTCAATTTTTATAATAAAATTTTGTAAGTTTCTCCATATAGCTCTTGTACATGTTTTGTTAGATCTACGCCTAGAATGTCTATGGGTTTGTGTTCTATTTTAAATGGTGTTTTGTTTGTTGTTGTGTGTTGCTGGTGTGTGATCAATATACAATGGCCTTGTATACTGAACTTTTATAATCCATCATCCTTACTAAACTTTATTACTATTTGTAATCCTTTTAATGTACTTTTTATACAATCATTTCATAATTCTAATTTTGCTTCTTATTTTGTTTTATGGCTGCCTTTTAGGACCTTCAGGGCAATACTGAAGAGATGCCAGTGACTGGGCATCCTTATTTTGTTCCAACTGTAAAGAAAAAGTCTTCAATGTTTTACAGTCACTAATGTTTGCTTTTATTGTTGGTGGTTGTTCATTTTTGTTTTTTTTGTAGATGTCCTTCATCCAGTTAGGGATTCCTAGTTTGCTAAGGAATTTTTTTTTTTAATCATGAATGGGTGTTGGATTTTATCAAATGCATTATCTGTATTAATTGAAATAACTGTTTTCCCCCTTTAACATGTTAATGTGGCAAATGACAATTACAAATTCTTTCTGAGTATTAAAGTAGTTTTTCACTCTTGATGTAAAGCCAAGATCCTATTTGCTATGTCTTATTTAGAATTTTTGTCTCTAGGTCCATTAATGATATTGGTCTTTAATTTTATTTTTCATACTACATTTGGTATCAAGATCATTTATATCAGCTTCACAGAACAAGTTGATTACCTTTTCTTCTGAAAATTTTAGATAAAAATTCTAAGACTCAATCTGTATTTTGACAGTTAGAAATAATTAGGTAATAAACTCATTTAGCTTTAGTGTTTTCTTTCCTGAGAAGATTCAAAACTACCAGCTCAACATCTCTAATGATAATTGGAGTATTTGAATTTTTAAATTTTTTTCTTTTTTGAGAGGGAGTCTTGCTCTGTCGCCCAGGCTGGAGTGCAGTGGTCGGATCTCAGCTCGCTGCAAGCTCCGCCTCCCAGGTTCACGCCATTCTCCTGCCTCAGCCTCCTGAGTAGCTGGGACTACAGGCACCTGCCACCTCGCCTGGCTAGTTTTTTGTATTTTTTAGTAGAGACGGGGTTTCACTGTGTTAGCCAGGATGGTCTCGATCTCCTGACCTCGTGATCCACCCGTCTCGGCCTCCCAGAGTGCCGGATTACAGGCTTGAGCCACTGCGCCCGGCCAATTTTTTTCTTAAGATATTTTGGTAATGTATTTTTCCAGGGATTTTCCCATCTTGTCTATTTTCAAACTTAACAGCATAAAGATGCTGCAGTAATCTTACATTTTTTCAAGTTTTATTAATATTACTAAAAAATATGTAATGTTTCATGAACTTGCATGTCATCCTTGCCCAGAGGCCATGCTAATCTTCTCTGTATCTTTCCAATTACAGTATACGTGCTGCCAAAGTGAGCACATCTATGTTTCCAATCCCTGATGGGACTGCTATCCCTAATTTTCCTTTTTACTATTATTTATCTTCTCTTTATAAATTTTACCATAGGATTATTATTTCTCGCTGTTGTTTAGTCACTGTTTATGTCATTAATTTCTACTCATATTTATAATCTTTTTATCCATTTTCTTTGGACTTATTCTATTGTTCCTTTCCTATTTCTCATGTTGGAGGCTTAGCTCATTAATTTGCAGCTTCTCTCTCAAGCTATCCTCCTACTGCAGCCTCCTGAGTAGCTAGGACTACAGGCACATGCTACTATGCCTGTTTTTTTTTTTTTTTTTTTTTTCCTTTTGAAGAGGCGGGGTCTTGCTATGCTGCCTGGGCTGGTCTCAAACTTCTGGCCTCTAGCAATCCTCCTGCCTTGGACTCTCAAAATGCTGGGATTTACGACATGAGCCACTGTGCCCAGTCCTTTCTTCTTTTTGTTTATTTTTATTTATTTATTTGAGACTGAGTCTCCCTCTGTTGCCCAGGCTGGAGTGCAATGGCGTGATCTCGGGTCACTGCAACCTCTGCCTCCCAGGTTCAAGCGATTCTTGTGCCTCAGCCTCCCAAGTAGCTGGGACTACAGGCGTGCACCACCACACCAGGCTAATTTTTATATTTTTAATAGAGACGGGGTTTCACCATGTTGGCCATGCTCATCTCAAACTCCTGACCTCAGGTCATCTGCCTGCCTTGGCCTCCCAAAGTGCTGGGATTACATGCGTAAGCCACTGCGCCTGGCCCCTTTCTTCTTTTTAAAGTTGAGCTAATTTGACTAAAATTTATTCTAAATATCAAGTCAATGACATCACATACATTTTAATATTTAGTATTTTTACTTTTCATCAGTTGTAGATATTTTAAAATTGTCATTATTTCTTTTCTGACCCAACAGGAAGTATTTTTCAAATTTTATAGGGATTTTTAAGTATACGTTTTTGTTATTAACTCCTACTGCATTCGTTGTATGTTGCTATACACATTACTCCCACAAATTTGAAGCTTAAAATACAAACATTAATTTTTTTTCATAGTGTATGTGGGTTAGTGCCAGATCCTGTTCTATTTGCATTCTTCTCCTCAAAAGGCCCTTAGGAGCTAGGCTATTATTATCCCTATTTAGCACATAGAAGACTGACGATCAGAAAGGTTTACTATCTTGCCCAAAAACCTTACAACATTAAATAAGCAAACTAACAATAAAATGAAATGAATATATAAGCATATTTGATATAAATATATCTTTAAATTTACAAAAGTGGGGAAATACCAGCCTAATTTCCAGAGCTAAACCTCCATTAGAATTCAAGTGCAGGTGAAATTGATGTATATACCACTGTAGTCAGCAATAAGGAATAGACCATCAGTCTAAAGCACTGTGTTCTAAGAGAACTCTCTGCAAGTATGGAATAAACGTTCTATGTCTATGTTGTCTAATGTGGTAGCTAGGAGCCATATGTGGCTACCGAGCACTTGAGATGTGGCTAATGTGACTGAGGAACTACATTTTTAATTTTATTTAATTTTAATTAGTTTAAATATAAATAATCACATGTGGCTAGTAGCCACTCTATTGGACAGCACAGTTTAAAGGCCTACAGAACTAGAAGAATAAAAAACTATGAATACTTAAAAATTGGTTAATCAACCTTTCAAACACAGTAATTAAAAAGTGATGAATTTTTAAAGTGACTAGGGAAACCATGGCATAAATAAATAAGAGGTTATTTCAAATAACCTTCAATTTAAAGCTTTTCCAAATTATGTTTTTTAAAAAAATGCACAAAATTTATGTGTCATCAAACACTAATACTCACAAAGTATTAATAGGTGTTTCTCAAAAATTAGCACTAACACCAAAATGTTGTTAGCAATATTTTTTCTAAAATGTATTTTAACATATCAAAACCATACATAATTACTACTGTGTTCAATCTCCTTGATAATATGATCTTTTATACCCAAGAATGCCAGGAAATACCTGAGTGGTCACCTGATGCAGAAAAACAGGATTTTAGGTCCTCACACTGTGTATTAGCAGTATTTAGCAAGTGCTATGTGGAAGAATGTATGGCCTATTTTAAGATAACTAGTCTTAACATTTCCACAGATATGTATGACATTATTTAATTTGTAGTGGCTATAAGATATTTATATAGTACAAACTAATTTCTCATGGTTCTGTGACTGAAGGAAGTTTTATATAAAAATTAGGGTTCTGTAGCTAATAATTAGGTCTAGTCCAAACAAGTAAAAAGCTAGAATACTTCAAAATGAAGATGAACAACTACCGTCTTTGGTTTCTATAAAAATGAAAAGGTGAGCTAAGATAAAATAATTCATGTTCAATCCTACTCACCTAACCTTGGGAATTAAAGGCCAGAACGAAAGTATGGTGTAAGCAATTTGTTTCTTTCAGCATTTTGAAGATATATACCAGTGCCTTCTGGCCTCCATTGTTTCTGATGAGAAGTCAGCTGGACTGTCACTGGGGTTCCCTTGTATTAATATATGATAAATCATGTTTCTTTTGTTGTTTTCAAGATTTTCTCTTTATCTCTGGTTTTCAACATTTTGACTTTGAGGTGTCTAGGTGTTATACATTTTAACCTATTAATGTATTTAACTTATTAAATACATTACACATTTTAACTTATTAAAATTTTGCATCAAATTTGTTAAGTGCTCAGCCATTATTTCTTCAAATATTTTCTGCCTCATCCTCTCTCTTTCTGGCACTCTCATTACACACATTTTGGTGCACTTAATCATGTCCAACATTTTTATGAGGTTCTCTTTCATTTTCTCCATTCTTTTCTCTCTTTCAGATTACATATTCTTAATTTCTCTCTTTTTTATTTTTTTGGAGACAGGGTCGCACTCTGTCACCCAGGCTGGAGTGCAGTGGCACAATCTTGGCTTACTGTAGCCTCGACCTCCCGGGCTCAAGTGATCCTTCCACTGCAGCCTCCCAAGTCCACCATACCCAGCTAATTTTTTGGTGTGTTTTTTGTAGAGATGGGGTTTTTCCATGTCGCCCAGGCTGGTCTCGAACTCCTGAGCTGAAGTGATCCACCAGCCTTGGCCTCCCAAAATGCTAGGATTACAGGTGTGAGCTACCATGACCTGCCTCATTATCTTAATTTCAAGTCCACGAATTCTTTGCTCTGCTATCTCAAATCTATTATTGAGCCCCTATGGTGAATTTTTCACTTTGGTTGTTGTTTTTTTCAACACCAGAATTTCTATTTGGTTCTTTTCATAGTTTGTATCTTTTTATAGATGCTCTATTTGATTAGACATTGTTAACATTAACATATGTTCCTTTAACTCTTTAGACATGGTTTCCTTTAGTTCTTTGAACATAGTTAAAATGGCTGGTTTGAAATCTTCATCGGCGAAATCAAACATCTGGACCTCCCCAAATGCAGTTTCTATTGCCTGCTTCTCACCTCCCCCAACTAGTCTTCTGGGCTTGCCTCTCTAGTATGAAGCCTCCAACCTATGGGTGAGCTGGAGTGGGACAATTAGGTCCGTAATCTTGGCCTGACTCATTTGGTGGGTGATGAGAGATGCTGAAGGCTGGCCATGAAGGGTGAAATGCACCCTACACTGGAGGCTGGGGGAAGAGGGGACCATCTTCTTGACTGGACTCCCTGGAGTAGAGCCCCAGGTTAGTTTCTATAAAATGAGTTTGGATAGTGGGGGAGTGGGTTGTGGCTCACAGGCCATAGACTTGCCGTTCTCACTTAGATTTAGTAGTTATTTTCGATTCCATTCATGGAATGTTTCTCCACTTGCTGTATACCCTGAGGATAATTTCTAGAGATTTTAAATGCTTGTCTTTCATAATTTTCTCCAGCTAAATGTTTGTTGGAGAGAGAATTCACTGTGCCCTCATTCTGCTATTTTGAAAGTTGATCTTCTGTTTCTTCGAGTTATTGCCATTGGAAATAAAGATTCTCTAGATGATTAGCACGTGTCATGTGAGAAAACAAAATGGGTCTTTTGCCCTTATTTATAAGTCTTGAGAGTATTTGGAAACTATTCATTCTGAATTTGTAGACTTAAGCTTGAGTTGTTATTTCTTGAGACATCTTGATTTGTTTGAACACAAGAAATGAGCCAAGTACAAAATTGCCAAGCCAGATAATGGAAGTACAACACACGCAGTGAGGCATGAAGGACTGCACAGCCATGAAATAAGTGTCACAAGATCCTTGATAACAAAAGCACTTGGGGGTTTGTCATTGTGCTCCAAAACAGTGCCTTGGCCTTCTTAGGGTTTCTAGTAAATCAATGATCCATTCATTCATGTGCTAAATACAACAGGACTGCCTCCTAGATAGGCCCTCTGTGAGGTGCTAGGTACAGGATAGTGGGCAAACTGTCCCTGCCGTCTGTGCTCCTTGGCAAGAGAGACCAATCACACACAAATGTGCAACCATAGATTGTGTGAGTGCTAGAAAGGAAATAAAGAGTGCTGGGAGAGACAGTATGGGGTGGTAGGATGGTCTAGTCAGGGTCGTCAGGGAAGGCTTCTTAAAGGAAGGTGATCTTTAAGCTGAGCCTGAACAGAGAGAAGCAATGAGTCATGCAAAGGCTGAGAGAACACTGAAAATAGAGAGCATAGCATGTATGAAATCCTAGGATGGGAAAGAGGTTTTCCATGGCTGAGACACTGGAAGGAGGCTAGAAGATAATAAGAGAGAAAGACAAGATAGGTGTCTTAGTCCATTTGAGCTGCTCTAACAAAAATACCACAGACTAGGGGGGTCATAAACAATAGAAATGTATTGCTCACAGTTCTGGAGGCTGGGAAGTCCCAGATCAAAGCACCAGCAGGTTTGGCATCTGGTGAGGGCCTGCTGCCTCACAGACGGCTGTCTTTTCGAAGCAACCTCCTATGGTGGAAGGGTTAATGACTCTCTCGGGCCTCTTTTATAAGGACGTTAATCCCAAAGGTCCCACCCCCTAATATCTTGGGGGTGAAGATTTAAACATATGAATTTTGGGGGAGATGCAAACATTCAGACCATAGCAATAGGAGAAAGCAGGGATAAGAGGAAAGACTATTTATTGCATTATTCTTACTTTAAAATTAAACTTATATTTAGAAAAAAATTAAAAATTTGATAAAAATTATTTTCTCTTGGAAGGAAGGGAATAACAGCATTGGTGAGGGAAAGGGTTTTGTGAGGAGTTCGCTTGAAGAGAGAACTTTCAGACAGTCTCTTTAGACCCAGTGGGAGTCTAATCAATCCACCGCCCTAATCAATGACAAATGCCTGAGAGGAAGGAGTGAAGGTGCAAAGTAGTGCTCATTGGCCAGCATGTTTTCTTTTGTTTATATAGTGTTAAAGTTTTCAGAAACTAGTAACTAAAATTAAGAACTGGAAGACTTTACATAAAATTCAACTTTCCAGTTATCTTGAGAAACTTGCAACCCTGGTAGTGGCTGCCTCAGGATGAGACATGGGCTTCGAAGTCCATCCTGGTGCCCTCCCCTCCATGCCTGGTCCCAGTCCTCCGATGCTGCCACCCTCTTTGCCTCTTTGGTTTCTGTCAGCATGTGAGAACACATTCAAGAAACATTTCAAGGTAGAGACCGGAGAGCATAGTTGTGGGTAAGGGATGTGGGACAGAGTGCCTGCGCTGGCCTGAGGTTCAGAGGAGGTGAGTGGGTGTGAAGAGTATAGAGCAGCCTCGGCATCAGGCATAGGATGGGCCTCATGGGGAGCTGTGGAAGAACCCAGAGGCTGCTCAAGTGACTTGAGGCAGGATGCAAGTGAGAACGGGGCTGATTAACACAGAACTGAAAAGGGCAAACTGCTCTATGGAGAATGTGACTCAAAACAGGAGGGCAGGAACATTGGGATCCCAGCTCTGCCACTATCGACAAGGCACAGAAGCTCTCTGGGCTGAGAATCCTTTTATAAGATAAGTGGATACTCTCTAGAAGTCCTTTCAGTTATTTTTCTTTAAGGAATGTTAAATAGATATGTATCTACAGAGAAGGCTGCAGCTGCAGCTCAGGCACCAGCACCCAAGTTGAGGAGCAGATGCTCACTGTGTGTGGCTGTGCTCTCCATGACAACCAGCAGACACCAGCACCATCCTTAGTAAGCTCTGAAATACTGGGAACCAGTGGCTAGCCAGGCCACAGCAGGCTCAAGAGATCTGACATCTTAAAGTTATGTGATTAATGTTCATAAAATGGAGCTTCCACACTTTGGGAAGCAGTTGAGTACATTCCTTCGCTGTCCTGCCACAGAATACCCACTGCCAAGGCAAAGGTATGCATCCAGTACACCACACTCTCTGCTGCTAGCGATCTTGAGCTAAGGCCTGGGCTGCAGGCGACTTCTCTGCCCCATGCAGCACTGAGCATGGTTGGTGGGTCCCTTATACCTGGTGTGACGGGATGCTGCTATCTACAGGAGTGATTAACTTAGATTAAGTGCTTAGAACAGCCATGATAAAATATCTCACAGAGAAGAAGTAGGACATGTGTGTTTAGAATGAGAGTCTCAGAACTGCACTGATTCCATCAGCCAGAGAGCCATTCAAAACTTCCTGGAATAAGAGTCCGCAAAGTGAATTCCACTTATTTAACGTTTAAGATCAATGCTTCTCCCATAGACACTTACCCAAATAACCCCCACTTTCATGACTATAAGACTGCGGTGCAGGGGAGCAGACACCACACGACATGAATGGACACGGGCACTAGGAGTTCGGGTACCTGCACAATCCAGATTATGTGAATTCGTTTCACAGTCAGTTAAGCGCCTGCATCTCTTCTGCGCTCAAAATCTTAGTTTCCTTCACCTACCAGAAAAATGCGTGTTGTTACAGATGTAGTTAACTGACAAGAAAATAGGGTTCCCTCTCATTAAGTGCCAGCTCTCCTAAGTCCTGAAGCAGGTGTCTGCGTTTTTGTAAAAGGCCTAATCTTATGGGAAGGTGCTCACAGGAAGGTGCTTGAGAATGGCACAGGGCATACCATTTCACATAGACGCGGCCTTACAATGGTGACCTCATCATTCAGCTACTGCTGTTTTGCTTTGCAAGGTAAAGTTCCATTGTGGGTAAAGCAATACATAATCATTAGAATACCATGTCTACAGCGGGTCCCTGCCCTTAGCCACCCACACTCCAACCCTCTCCACTGGGAAAACAAGGCAGCAGTCAGAAAGTGGTTCCAGGGAAACAGGGTAGCAGCAGACTAGCCTGTTTCAGGCATCAGCAGCCATTCTGCAGGACTTGGATTCTGTGCATTTCTGAGCCATGAGGGTGAGGCCTGGATCATGTTGGAAGAGCCGATTAAAACTGGTGCCAAATGAAACCACATTCCACCGCGCATTCCCAGCAACATAAAATAAGACAGATAAGAGGTTCCTTGTTCACGTTGGAAGTATAAAAGTCCATTATGAAGTTAATATTTGTCTTTAAGAATTTTTTTCCTTTTCTTACCAACTTAATGTCCATTATGCCAATTATAGAATATTTCAAAAACTGTAAAAATACATGTCTTGTTTATCTGTAAAGGCAACAGAACAAATCACAGGGAATAAAAAAATAAAACTCTTGATTTGTAGTGGAAGTTGTGGGAGTACAATTTAATTTCTCTTTTTAAAAAGTTTTAAATGTTCCTTCCTCGTTTCCAAAACTACGTGTTTTCCCTTTCTTTCATTCACTGGCTCAGTTTCATAGCTACACGAAGGAGGGACAGCGAGAGCACAGCAAACGTGTGTGCCTGCGCACGCATGTGCTGAGAGGGCAGATTAAGTGGCTATGTGGGATGTTTACGTGAGTTATGGGAGCAGTTCTTAGCAGTCCACCAAGAATTCCCGGAATCGGAGTCAGGCCCGGCTGTTTCATTCTAGGTCACTGTCAACTTAAGCAGGCTCTAAAGATCAACAAAGACCTGTCCTCCACTTTATAATCTCTTATGAAGTCTCAACCCAAGGAAAAAACAGAAGAAATCAGAGGATGAAGTGATAAAAACAGAGAGAGAAAAAAACGGAGCATGGGGAGAAGAGAAGAGGGCTGGAACCTGAGCGCAAGGGAGCCACCGAGAAAAGGCGGGGGCGAGGGTGAGGGCGGGGCGGGGTGGGGGAGGGGACGCATTGGGGGCGGGGGCCTCGCCCACTCCTGCAGAAGCTTGGGAGGACGGCCGGGAAACCAGAGACAGCAGAACATTGTGTTCTTCTTCTCAAAAACAACCAGCCTCTGCACTCCCAAAGTAAACAGTTAATCCTGTTGTTTATCTTTTTAACATGAGATGTTAGCACGACTTCTACTGCACAGAAATGTGTTTTCTATTCATTTAAAAATCATATTTTCTCTTTGCTGAAATAAAAGTGTGACATGTAAACTTTTAAATATCAATGAACCAAAAGGAGTAACAATCTTACTTTCCTAAAAGTGACTTAACCAAAAGAAGAGGACAAAAAACCTCAGCCTTTTTTTCTTTTGAGACAGGGCCACCCTCCTTCTGTCTCTCAGGCTGGAGTACCATGCTGTCATCTCGGCTCCCTGCAGCCTCCACCTCCTGGGCTCAACTGATCCTCCCACCTCAGCCTCCAGAGTAGTTGGGACCACAGGCGCACTTCACCACCTCACCCGGCTAATTTTTGTATTTTTGGTAGAGACAGGGCTAGGCCCTGTTGCCCAGGCTGGTCTGAAACTCCTGGGCTCAAGTGATCCACCAGCCTCAGCCTCCCAACATGCTGGAATTACAGGTGTGAACCACTGCGACCGGCTGAGAAGGGTCTTTTCTTTCTTTTTTTTTTTTTGAGATGGAGTTTTGCTCTTGTTGATCAGGCTGGAGTGCAATGGCGCGATCTTGGCTCACTGCAATCTCCACCTCACCGGTCCAAGCGATTCTCCTGCCGCAGCCTCCTGAGTAGCTGGTTACAGGTGCCTGCCACCACGCCCAGCTAATTTTTTGTATTTTTAGTAGAGACGGGGTTTCACTACGTTGGCCAGGCTGGTCTCGAACTCCAAACCACAGGTGATCCGCCCGCCTAGGCCTCCCAAAGTGCTTGGGTTTACAGGTGTAAGCCACTGCACCCGGCCAAGACGTCTTGTAATTTGATAGACGTTTACCCATGGAACAAGTTTTCAAAGATACTTACCTCTTTTGCCTTTTTATTTTTTGAGACAGGGTCTCAATCTGTTGCTCAGGCTGGAGTGCAGTGGCATGATCATGGCTCAGTGTAGCCTCAACCTCCTGAGCTCAAGTGATCATTCCACTGCACTCTCCCAAATAGCTGGGACTAAGGCCTCTGCTACCGTGCCCAGCTAATTTTTAAATTTTTTGTAGAGATGGGGTCTCACTGTATTGCTAAGGCTAGTCTGGAACTCCTGGGCTCAAGGGATCTTCCTGCCTTCGCTTCCCAAAGTGCTCGGATTGGAGGCAGGAGTCATTGCTTCCAGCCTGCCTTTTTATTAACTGAAATTTTTATTAATTGTAGAATCGCATGCAGTCCTAAGAAATACCACAGAGAGAACCCCTGTACACCTTACCCAGTTACCCCAAGAGTATAAACTATATATACTAGTAAACAATAATACAATATCACAACTAGGATACTGACATTGATAAAACCTGCCACTCTTTTACTTGGATGTGTGTCACATATTTAGTTTGACAGTTTTATCACCTGTGTAGGATCCTGTACCTTCTACCACAGTCAAAATACTGAACAGTTCCATTACCATAAGGGTCCCTCAGGCTGCCCTTTAATAACTCACCTCCTTCCATCTCCCAACCCTCATGACTAACATCAGAAAAACATTAAACTGTCCTCTCTTTAAAATTTTGCCATTTCAAAAATGTTATAAAAATTGAATCATCCAGTATACAATTTTTGGGATTGGATTTTTTTTTTCCTCAGCACAATTCCCTGGTAATTAAAACAAGCTATTATGCCTTTTATTTTTATAACAGCTTTACTGAGGTATAATTCACATACCATAGAATGGACCTGTTTATATTGTAGCAAAATACACATAAAATAAAATTTACTATTTTAATCCTTTTAAAGTGTACCACAGTGGCATTAAGTATATTCGCAATGTTCTGCAACCATCAGTGCTATCTAATCCCAGGATATTTTTATCATCCCAAAAGGAAACCTCCATCCATCAATTACTCCTATTCTCCCCTCCCCTGAGTCCCTGGCAACAATTGACTGGATTTCTGCCTCTATGGATTTGCCTGTTCTAGTTATTTCACATAAATGGACTCATATGATATGTGGCCTTCTGTGCCTAGCTTCTTTTCACTTAGCATGATCTTTTCTAGGTTCACTCATGTTATAGCATGGATCAGTATTTCATTCCTTTTTGTTGCTGAATGATATTCCATTACGTGGATGTATCACATTTATTTATCTTCTATCAGCTGACAGACATTGCAGTTGTTTTGACATTTTTGCATTATGAGTAATGTTGCTATGGAGTGATTGTGTAGAAGTTACATGGACATATGTTTTCAATTCTCAAGAGTATATACCTAGGAGTGAAAATTCTGGGTTATATGGTAATTCCATGTTTAACTTTTTGGGGAACTGCCTCACTGTTTCTCAAAATGGCTGCAACATTTTGCATTCTCATCAGTAGTGTGCAAAGATTCCAACTTCTCCACATCTGAATTCATCCACACTTGGTATTGTCCTTTTGATTGCCATCCCAGTGACTGTGAAGTGGTATCTCATTGTGGTCTTTATCTGCATTTCCCTAGTATCTAATGATGTTGATCATCATGTGCTTACTGTCCATTTGCATATTTTGAATAAATGTCCATTCAAAATTTTCAACCATCTTTTATTTGGGTATCTTTTTATTGTTGAGTTGTAAGTGTTTTTCACATATTCCAGATACAAGTTCCCCTATCAGATTAGTGATTTGCAAATTTGTTTTTTGAGGCATTAAAGTTTTTAATTTTGATGAAGTCCCATTTATGTATTTTTTCTTTTGTTGTTTATGATTTTGTTGTCACATCCAAGAAACCATTGCCTAACATGTAAGGTTAGGAAGATATAGTCCTACATTATCTTCTGAGAAATTTAGTTCTTACATTAGGTCTGTGATCCATTTTGCAGTAATTTTTGTGCATGGCATGAAGCAGGGGTCCACCTTAATTCTTTTATATGTGGATACCTAGTCATTCCAAAACCACTGATTGGAATGACTCTTCTTTCTCCATTGAATTGCCTGACACCCATGTCAAAACTCAATGGACCAAAAATGTAAGGTATTATGCCTTTTTAAGAACATATACATCATGCCAGTTGTATTAAAAGATAATGTCTTATATGAGTGTAGGTATTAAGAAAGAAAAGAGTCTAAACCTTCTCAAGAACATCAACCAGAATTTTATCATTGACAAAGAGTTACACAAATGCATCTATATTTCCTAGGGTACACAGAATAAAATCACTGCTGCATTTATTTAGGCCAATGAATACACAGCTAATGTAACTGGCCAGTATCTCTTTCTATAGATCTGTTACTTTACCGTCATTATGCAGAGATCCCTCTTGAAGAATGCCCCACCGTTCTCCCAGTCACCGAGTCTCAAAACCTGGGAGTACTCTATTTCCTTTCACATCCAGTTGCTGTAACCTGTCCATTTTCCCTCCGCATCACCTTTTTAATATTCTCCTTATCCCCATTGTCATGGTCTTGTCCTTCCTGCCACCTACATGGATTAGGCAGGTGATTCCCAACCTGTCTCTTAACCCCTGTTCTTTCCTTTCTTCTAACCTCTCTTGCAGGTTGCTACTACAGTGCTCCTTCTTATTGAATACAGTTAATCATGTCACTCACCTGGCCAGAGAACTTTGGGAGTATCCCAATGGCTCCTGCATGCCTCGTGGTACACACGTGGTGGGGTCCAAGATCAAGATGCTACCACGCCCCTATCTGTCTTGGCTCCCGCCTGTTCCCCTCATGAAATCTGATAGTCCTTGCTACTCCCACTCATTTAGGTATCATTTTTCAACTCAAACTGAAACTCCATGTCTTGTATGAAGACTTCTCTTATTCTCATGGTGTAAACAATTCTTTTTCCTTTTTTTCTTTGCGTTAGAAAGTCTTTTCGTTTTTTTTTTTGTCTTTTAGTTGTCATCACATTTACTATGTATTATAATAACTTGAGGAGATCTTTTCTCTCTCCTGGAAGATTCTTGAAGGCAGGAATCATATTTCTTATTCCCTATGTACCCGTCAGAGTCCTTAGCTCAGAGACTTATGCATTATAGATAATATATGCTTGTTACACCAAGTTGAGTTAATCAACAGGCATTTATTCACCCTTCATGGGGAAAAGGGACATAAGACATAGTTCCTGCCCTTGGGGACAATATGAGGTAGTTCACAAAGCAAAACATATATTGCTACAAAGTATACAAGTGGGAAAGGAAGAATTTAGTGAAGTTGTAAATTAGGACAAGAACAATGAAGGAAAAGAGAGAGCAAGGAAGGAGGGATCTACACTAAGAAAGTTTATTGCTCAAAATGTGCCATCAGCTCAGCATCCCTGGGCACACTGTGGTCTTATTTTCTCTCATGCATTCCCCAACTGACTACCAAATGAGCAGCCATTTGGTATTCCCACTTTCCCATGCCTATTCATTACTGAAACCTCAGGGGCCAAGGGTTTCTAACTGGGTATAGAGTAAAGAACAAGACACGGGCCTGGAGATGCAGGTTTTGGTGGTGCCATGAGTAATTTAGTGTCCTACAGCTTCCCTTAGGCCACCAAAGGGCATGTTGGCCCACACAAGAGTCACACAGGCTTTCAGAGGCAGAGTTCTTGGAGGGAATAAAGCCTGTAAACCCTGAGGCTCCACTCCATGGAATGGATTAGCATCCCTCCTGTGCCTGGTGAGTGGCATCAGTCATGAGCAGTCTAAGGAGAATGAGAAGACAGTTGCTCATATAGTCTTCAGGCTCTACAGTTCCAGGTGGGACTGGACCAGAGTCTAATGAACTGGGTGAGGTGGGGGTAAACCACTACTGTAGTGGGCCTACTGGCACAACAGGAAACACAGTGTTGAATCATCCTTAGGTGATTCGCTTCTGAATCAGGGTTTCACATTCTAAGCTGACTGACTGGCTTGGAAACCAGTCCTGTCTAATGCAATGGCTTATAAATGACCTGTTTTTGTGAAGTATGCATACATGTTCTACCTGCTCTGACCCTACCAAATAAAAAAACAAGCTGCTTTGGCAAATGCATACACATACAAGGCTTTCTTCTTTTTCAAATATCAATGGTAATTTTGTAAATTCTGCAATCCTAAGAAAACCTGTTTTAGGAACAGTATCACTGAGAAATATTAAATTATTTTGATACATTTTTCAATGAAGTAATTTCAAATTTGAAGACTAACCATATTCAGTTTACTGTACTTAAGACAGCAGACAACAGCCACTTTCAGAAGACAACCCTATTTCTCAGAGAGAAGGAAGGTTCCTAGGTAGAAATTACTTTTGTTTCCAGCCAGCCCACCTTGGAACTGCCTGCCATGCCCAGCCGACATCCTCCTGCTGCCTGCCCAGCCTGCTCTTTCCACTGGACCTGGGTGCCCAGCAAAATACAGCCTCTAGGATTTTGCTTTGCAGTGCTCACCACTTAACCTAGGTGTTATCTCTTCCCTCTCTACACACTGGCTCCAAATGCTCAGTGCAGTCTCTGCTGGCAGCGTATGTCACCCTCTCTTTCCTGCCAACCTTTTGAGAAAGTGTGGGCCTCACATTTCCATTTGATTGCCTCCTACTCACTTTTCTGATCATTTAAAAAAGTTTTTATTTATTTAATTTCTGACGCTTTAAAAAAAAAAAATTTCAATAGCTTTTGTAGGTACAAGAAATTTTTGGTTACACAGATTAATTGTATAGTGTTGAAGTCTGAGATTTTGAGATTTTAGTGCACCCATCACCTGAGTAGTGTACAGTGTACCCAATAGGTAGTTTTTTTATTCTTCACCCTCTCCCACTCTCCCCCATCTGAGTCTCTGTAGTCCATTATATCACTTTGTATGCCTCTGTGTGCTGGCAGCTTAGCTCCCATTTCTAAGTGAGAACATACAGTATTTGGTTTTCCATTCCTGGGTTACTTCATTTAGAATAATGGCCTCCAGCTCCATCCAAGTTGCTGCAAAAGCCATTGTTTTGTTCTTTTTTTATGGCTGAGAAGTATTCCATGGTGTGTATAGTGATTTTTTAAATCTACTCATTGTGTGATGGATGGTCACTTAGGTTGGTTCCCTATCTTTGTAACTGTGAATTGTGCTGCAATAAATATGTGTATAGGTGTCTTTTTTAATATAATGATTTACTTTCCTTTGGGTAGATACCCAGCAGTGGGAATGTTGAATCAAATGGTAGATCTACTTTTAGCTCTTTAAGGAATCTCTATACTGTTTTCCATAGACCTGTACTAACTTACATTCCCACCAGTAGTGCATAAGCATTCCCCTTTCACCACATCTGTTCCAGTATCTATTGTTTTTTAACTTTCAAAATAATGTCCATTCTTGAGGGGGTAAGGTGCTATCTCACTGCGATTTTAATTTGTATTTCCCTGATAATTAGTGATGTTGAGCATTTTTTTTTTCATGTTTTTGGCCATTTGTAAATCATCTTTTAAGAAATGTCTCTTCATGTCATTTGCCTACTTTTTGATGGGATTACTTGTCTCTTTTTTCCTTGCTGATTTGCTTGAGTTCTTTGTAGATTCTAGATATTAGTCCTTTGTCAGATGCATAGTTTACAAATATTTTCTCTCATTCAGTGACTTGTCTGTTTACTCTGATGATTATTTCTGTTGCTGTGCAGAAGCTTCGTAGTTTAATTAGGTCCCATTTATTTATTTTTTTGTCTTTGTTGTAATTGCTTTTGGGTTCTTAGTCATGAATTTTTTGCTTAAGGGATGTCCAGAAGAGTTTTTCCTGGGTTATCTTCTAGAATTTTTATGGTTTCAGGTCTTAGATTTAAGTCTTTGATCCATCTTGAGTTGATTTTGTATAAGGTGAGAGATGAGGATCCAGTTTCATTCTTCTCCATGTGGCTTTTCAGTTTTCCCATCACCATTGATTAAATGGGGTGTCCCTCCCCTAATTTATGTTTTTATATGCTTTGTTGAAGATCCATTGGCTGTTAAGTATTTGGCCTTATTTCTTGGACTCTTTATTCTTTTCCAGTGGCCTTTGTATCTACTTTTGTATCAGCACCATGCTGATATAAGGTAACTATAGCCTTATAGTATAATTTGAAGTCAGGTAACATGACACCTCCAGGTTTATTCTTTTTGCTTACTATTGCTTTGGCTATTCAGGCTCTTTTTTGGTGCCTATGAATTTTAAGACTCGTTTTTCTAATTCTGTGAAAAATGATGTTGGTATTTTGATATGATTTACATTAAATCTGTAGGTTGCTTTGGGCAGCATGATCATTTTCATGATAATGATTCTTCCATGAGATGAGTCGTGTTTACATTTGTTTCTATCATCTATGATCATTTTCAGCAGTGTTTTGCGGTTCTCTTTATCTTTCACCTCCTTGGTTAAGTATATTCCTAGGTATTTTATTTTTTGCAGCTATTGTAAGAAAGACTGGGTTCTTGATTTGATTCCCAGCTTGGTCATTGTTGGTGTATAGCAGTGCTACTGATTTGTGTACATTGATTTTGTACTCTCAGACTCTGCTGAATTTGTTTATCAAGTCTAGATGTCTTTTGGAGGAGTCTTTAGGGTTTTCTAGGTATACAATCATATGAGTGGAAACAATAACAGTTTGACTTCTTCTTTTCTTATCTGGGTGCCCTTTAATTCTTTCTGTAGTGTGATTGTGCTGGTTAGCACTCCCAGTACTACGTTGAATAGAAGGGTGACAGTGGGCACCCTTGTCTTGTTACAGTTATCAAGGGGAATGCTTTCAGCTTTTCCCCATTCAGTATGATGTTGGCTGTGGGTTCGTCATATATGGTTTTTATTACAGTGAGGTATGTCCCTTCTATGCCAGGTTTGTGGAGGGTTTCTATCATAAAGGGATGCTGGATTTTATTGAATGCTTTTTCTGCATCTATAAAAATGATCATATGATTTTTGTTTTTATATTTTGTCAATGTGATGTGCCATATTTATTGACTTGTATATATTAAACCATCCCTTTAAAAAGTTTTTAATCTCAAATTTACTAAAAAGTTCTAAATACAGTAAAAATCGTGTTTTTTTTTTCCCCTGAATTATTTGAGGGTAACTTCCTGACATGATACCCCTTCATTCCCAAATACTTTTATGTGTTTTTCCTACAAATAAGGACTTTTTCCCATATAACTGCTCTACAGCCATAAAAGGAGGACATGAATCCTAATCTTCCCTCCATCTAATCTTCCTACTCACTCATGTTTCACCCATTGCCCTGGTAACATCCTAGAGCAAAAGGAGATAGTTCAGAATCGGGCTGCATTTAGTTGTCATGTCTCTTAATACTCTGCAGTCTGGAATGGTTCCTCAGTCTTTCCTTGACTTTCATAACCCTGACATTTTGTAAGGAAACAGTTCAGGTATTCTGCAGGGTATGAACCCTCATTTTGGGTTTGTCTGATTTCTTCTGAGATTCAGTTGATGTATCACTGGTAAAAATAACACAGAAGTGATGCTATTTTTTGTTTGTTTCTTTTTTTTTTTTTTTGCATTCTTTCCACTTTTTCTTAAGACGGGCTCTTTCTATGCTGCCTAGGCTAGATTACAGTGGTTATTCACAGGAATGATCATTGTGCACTACAACCTCAAACTCCTGGACTCCAGTGATCCTCTCACCTCAGCGCCCTGAGTGGCACACTATAGGTGTGCATCCCGGGCCGGCTTCTAATTACATTCTGTGTATTAAAATAATTACATTATTTTAATTTGTCCTGATACTGATGATGTTCACTTTTGAAAACTTAAGGTGATGTCTGTCAGGCTTCTCAACTATAAGTTACTCTTTTTCCTTTTGAGTTAAAAAACATTATGTGGGAGATACTGTGAAACCGTCTAATATCCTTCCTATTCCTTATCAAATTTCCAATTCATTCATTTTCTTAAATTCTTTTTCATTTTTATTTTTCATTTGTTTTTGTATCAGTGTGACTCATGGAGTCTTACTGAATGGTTTATAATCCCTAACTATCTCTTATTTTGATGCATGAATTGCCACAGATTTGGCTAGTTGGGGACTCTTTCAAGCTAGCTTTGGTGTCCTTTTTCTTTTTGATGTCCCCATCATTCTTTGAGAACAGTCTTACTTTCTAACATAACAAGATTTCAAGGCTCATCTTGTATTTTCTCTCATCCAAACTTGGAATCAGCCACTTTGCCAATTCCCTTCAGGTATTTAAAAGCTACTATCTGGCACTAGGTGTGCTCATTGCTACTGACGTATCACTGTCCCAGGGCCTCTTAGTACAGCTGGGAAGTGTGTGTACATATACACCCTCTCACACACACTGACTTCTATTCATTCATCCAACCATCTTGAAAATCATGAGTTTGTACTACACTAATTCTGATCAAACATGACAGGGTTCATTTTACTTTTCTCCCTTTTGATATTTGTGACTCACAGGTCCCTCAACAAACTCAACATGTTTAAAACAAAACACATCATCTTCTCAGCTTTCTCCAACTCTGTTCTCCCTCCTGAATTTTCTGTCTCATTAATGGTACCGCCATATTCATCTTGTTGCCCAAACCTTAGAATCCTTCTGGATCCCTCCCTTTTCTCCACCTCCCACATCCAATCATTCAGAGTGCGAAGCTGAATTACCTTTCTACCTCTTGGATATCTCCAGTTCTACACCATGTCTTTATCCACCAGCTTGCCCTAATGGAGGACTCAGACTCTCTTGCTTCTCACATAGTCATTTAGAATCACTTCTGCAGGGGTTCCAGAATTTCTAATGGCTTTGTATCACACGTGGAAAAAAACCCAAAGGCCTTATTGTCACGACTTTTTAGACCTCCTCATGATCACAGTCCCAACCCTACCCTTTCTACCTCTCTGACCTTCATGTATGTGATGCACAGAAACACTGGCCTCCTTGTTATTCCACAAACATGCCAAACAGATCCCTTCTTGCATCCTCAAGTACCAGATCTCCCTGCTGAGATGCTCTCCCTACACATTTACATGACTTACCCATCTCCATTCAAGTATTACCTTCTCAGTGAGGCTTTCCTTGAGCCTTACGTAAAAATAGCAGACCTCCACCTTCACTGTCCCTTATTTTTATTTGAAGTTGTAACCATTTCTTTCTTTCTTTTTTTTTGAGACAGAGTCTTACTCTGTCACCCAGACTGGAGTGCAGTGGTGCAAACAGCTTACTGAAACCTCCGCCGCCTGAGTTCAAGCGATTCTCCTGCCTCAGCCTCCTGAGTAGCTGAGATTATAGGTGCGTGCCAACACGCCTGGCTAATTTTTGTATTTTTAGTAGAGATGGGGTTTCATCATGTTGGCCAGGCTGGTCTCGAACTCCTGATCTCAGGGATTCCACCCACCTCAGCCTCCCAAAGTGCTGGGATTACAGGCGTGGGCCACTGCGCCTGGTCTTACTTTCTTACATTATATCTATTGGTCTGTGGCTAGTCTTCCCCCAAATAATGGCAGTTCCAATGGTGTATGGATTTATTTATTTATTTTGGCTCTTATTTCTTGCTGTATCCCTAACACCTAGAACAATGTTTGAAACAAAGTATGCAATACAATAAATATTTGTTGCATGGATAAATGTTTCAGCATGGTCTTCTTAATTATATTCCACAGTGGCTTCACATTGTATCATGCTGTATGTCATATTCAATTAAATAATTCCCCTACACTGACATTTAGGTTGCTTATATTTTCCCCATTATTATAGGTATTGCTACCATGAAGAGGAACAGTGTTGCTTTTGTTATGTGTACTTTTTGTTTAGTTTTCATGAATTAAATTTCTAGGGAGTACTGGGTCAAAGAGTATAACACTATTGCTATGTATACTGCTTTCCAAAATATACATAATGTCTAAAAATTTCAAGATAAATAACTATATATAAAGTCCTTTCATTTTTCTGAATAATATATATGACTCAAAATTTAAAGGTATATGGTGACAAGTTTCCCTCCCTCCAGCTCCCATCCTTCATCTTCTAGTTCCCAGCTACCTCTCACAGATAATCACTGTTACTTGTTTCTCACATATGCTTCTAAAGTTTCTCTCTATATATTCCAGGAATATAGCCCATTTCAAGCATCCCACCATTCCTTCAATGTAACCAATGTCACAGATTTTTCTGTGACAGTTCACTGAGTGTTTCCTCTTTCTTCTTGTAGTCACATAGAGAGCTGCATGGTATTCCACTACAAGCATGTGCCATAATTTTTAATTTCCTAATGCTGACCTTTAGGCCATTTCCACTTGCTATCACAAAGAATGGGGCAAGGAATAAGCTTGTATTTCATATATACACAAGTATATCTGTTGGATAAATTCCAAGAAGAAGAAGTGCTGGGTCAAAGAGCTGACCTGTTTAAAATTTACACACACACATCTGTATATACACATGCCAAGGTGCTCTCTCTGGAGTGGTGACAATGTACTCTCCCTCCACCAAACGAAGAGTGTTTATTGCCCCTCAGCCTCACCAAACGAAAGTTACTAAAATTTTAGATTTCTGCAAAATTGGTAGGGGAAAAATAATAGTGTTAATTCATTTTTTTTAAATCATGAGACATAGAGCATATTTTCCTTTTATGAACTGTGTATTCATAACCTTTGCCCATTTTTATACTGAGTTGTCAGTCTTCCCTACTAATTTCTATGAGTATCTCATGTACTAGAGTGGCTCTTTGTAATACAAATTATACATACATATTCTCGATTTGCCATTTAACTTTTAATTTTGTCATGTGGGCTTAATTAATATTTTCTTTTGGATCCAGGGATGTTGAATCACAGAAAAAACTTCCACCTCAAGATACTTCTCCCACTATTTCTTCTAGAACTTTTACAATTTCAGTTTTTATGTTTAAATCTTTGATTCATTTGGAATCTATCTTGGTGTAAGATTAAAGTATAAATCCAATTCATTTCTTTTTCCAGATGGCTAACATATTGTCCTTACCCATTTACTGAATGGTTCATCTTTCCCTATTGATTTGAAATGTATGTATTTATTAACTAAATTCCTGTATATATTTGGGACTCTCTATTCCACTGGTCTATCTACTACATTAAGGTGAAAAAAATCCTTTAACTTAAAATTAACCTTAGAAAGTGGCTTTCATTAATTTGTTTCCCATAGCTAGATGTTATTTATCTCATGGTGTTTCTATAAAGACTAGAGAAGATAATTCCTTCCTGGGTCCAGTGCCTGGCCGTCACGTGCTTACCTCTCTCCTCCATGGTAAGCGCATATCCAATCTGACTTCTTCAGCTTGGAGTCTTACAGGTCTCCACGTCAACAAGGCCATCACTAGAACTCTGGCCTCCCCCAGTCACCCCTCACCTCAATAACCACCACACCACCACCAGTCCAACAACTTCACAGTTGTCCTTGAGACCCCACTTCCTATCATCCCACATCCAATTTTTAGCTGGTACTGTAAACCATATCTCTAAAACAGACCCTGAACCTTTCGCTTTTCACCATAAGCACTCTGGTCCAGGTCATCAGTCTGACCTGGTTGGATTTTTCAAATGGCCTAACTTGTTTCCTGTTCCTACTCTTGTACCTCCACATTCCATTTGATCTGGAGCAGCTGAAGTGATCTTTTCAAAGCACAGATTGGATCACATGTATCTCATGCTGAAAACCTTAAAGGCTTCTCACTGTCCTTGGAACAAAGTCTGAACTTCTGGCACCTGGCTCTTCTCTGTGCTAAGCATCTGTCTCAGCCCCTGGGTTCTCTACATCCCAGGTACACTGGCCTCTCCTCTGCTCCTAGAACACACCAAGTCCATCCTTTTCTTTGCAATAGCTGGTGTCTTTGCGTGGAAAGTGTGTCTCCTGGAGCTTTTCATGGCTGACTCCACTTCATCTGTTAGGTTTCACCTTGAAGCTCTCCCTCCTCAGCTTCCCCTCAGTGCTCATTCCAAGGTGACCTTGATGCTCCTACCCAGGTTACTCCATATCATGGCACACAGTGTTATGTCTCATAATAATCGGGAGTGCTTTTTGAGCACTTAGCATTTACCATGTACCAGGACCTGTTCTAAGTGTTTTGTGACTATTATCTCATTAATATATCAATCACATAAGGAGATACCATCATAACCTCCATTTTACAAATGAGAAAAACAAAGCATAAGGTAATCTGTCCAAGGTTACCTGGCTACAAACCAATTGAAAATGATCTTATTTACTTTATTCTGGAGAGCTAGCCCCTTGTCTGTTTTGTTCATTGCTCTATATTCCTAAACCCAACATGAGGAGGTGCTCCATAATTTTGTGATGCCTAGCAAGCACTCAGTAAATGAAGTTAACACGGTTACCTCATCATCACAGAATGTGCCACATGAAACACCTTGTGTGATAGTTGGGCACAGCTAAGAAGGAGAGAGACCTGACATCAGCTTCCATTCAGATTTATGCAGTGCTTGGCTGTCCTACCTAACCCTCCCTGCCAGGTATGTAAGTAAGGGGATGCCTAGGGAGGCAAACAGTGGAGCCTGCAATCCCCAGGGCCCTTCTTCCTTGATAAACACCACAGGACTGGCTTAGCCATGTGGCTAAGCTTGGGTGTGAGGTGGAGTGACTGCTAAGGACCAGCCACCAGCACTCCATCTTCACAGCAGCCAGGACAGACCGAGGGTGGAATGCAGAGGTTCCAGGACAGACTGAGGGTACAGCCCATAGGTTCCAGAAATGTGAACACCACACCCTATGCCTCTGTTGACACTGTTTAAACAGTGTGTAGTTAAAAAGCATTTACATGTCACTAACTATATGAATGACCTCAAAAAGGTATATCTAGTTGAACAAAATGTAACATAAAAAGACCCAATCTCTAGTAATATTCTACAGTCATGATCAAATATAGCTGAATTTCTATTTCATGAGGGCAGGAATGAAAGTCTTTCCATTTTGAATAATAGTGTTCATATTAAAGCTTTTGAACACACAGTTTAGGTTTTTCATGGCAAATGCTTTTTTGTGTATATAATATACATAGGAAATATTCCACTAACTATTGAGTTGCAGCTTTCTCTAAAACAGAAGTTGCAGTGAGGCACAGTGGCTCATGCCTGTAATCCCAGCACTTTGGGAGGTCAAGGTGGGAGGATCACTTGAGCCTAGGAGTTTGAGATCAGGCTGGGCAAGATGATGAAACCCCATCTCTAGAAAACAACAACAAAACACTAACCAGGTGTGGTGATATGTGACTTAAGTCCCAGCTACTCTGGAAGCTGAGGTGGGAGGATTGCTTGAGCATGGGAGACTAAGGCTGCAGTGAGCTGTGATTGCACTACTGCACTCCAGCCTGGGTAAGAGAGCAAGACTGTCTCAAAACAAACAAATAAAAAATTAAAAGAAATAAAATAGAAGTTGCAGTTATAGAAGTATGGCAAATACTACAGAATGCAGACTAGACGGTAAATAATTATACCTATTAATCATCTGAATATTACAATATTCAGACTTTAGATATGGACTGAATTTGACTTAAAATACATTCAGTTAAAAAAAAAAAAGCATCCCACAGTTGTGTAGGTATTATTCATGTTTTAAGGCCTTTATAAACCTCAACAGTTATCTAGGTATAAGAAGTTAGCTGAGAAGACTAAATATACTAACAATGATTTTCAATGCAGTAGAACAAAGTAGAATCAATTAAAATAATCCTGATTCAATCCATAAGAGTCCATATGCTAGAATCCATATGTATGATTAAGATCTTTATAATTTCCCAAATTTGAAAAATATTGCAATATCTGTACATGTTCCTGCCTTCTATCAAATCCCATTTTTTTCCCCCTTTATTTATTTAGACACAGGGTCTCACTCTGTTGCCATCATGGCTCACTGCGGCCTTGAGCTCCTGGCCTCAAACGATCCTCTTGCCTCAGCCTCTCAAGTAGCTAAGACTACAGCGTGTGCCATCATGCCCAGCTAATTTTTAAATTTTTAGTAGAGACGGGGTCTCACTTTGTTGCCCAGGCTGGTCTCAAACTCCTGGCTTCAAACAATCCTCCTGCCTCTCAAAGTGCTGGGATTAAAGGGATAAGCCACTGTGGCCAGCCCACAGCTGCTTTTCAACCTTCCCTAAAGTTTCCTCTTTTATTGGTGAGCTTTTTTGAATACGAAAAACATTAACACTTTAAAAGAGTTTATGACAGGTGCCGAAGAAGTCAGCGGGGCTGTCCTGACCTATAAATCCTGGGCCTCAGAGTGCGGGTTCACTCACTGGCCTCACATAGCAAGCACATGTCGAATTCTTTTTTTTTTTTTTTTTGAGACGGAGTCTTGCTCTGTCGCCCAGGCTGGAGTGCAGTGGCGTGATCTTGGCTCACTGCAACCTCTGCCTCCCGGGTTCACGCCATTCTCTTGCCTCAGCCTCCTGAGTAGCTGGGACTACAGGCGCCCACCACCAGGCCCAGCTAATTTTTTGTATTTTTAGTTTACTTTTACTATGTTAGCCAGGATGGTCTCGATCTCCTGACTTCGTGATCCGCCTGCCTTGGCCTCCCAAAGTGCTGGGATTACAGGTGTAAGCCACTGCGCCCGGCCACATGTCGAATTCTTGACCCACAAAGTCCCTGCTCCGTATACACAGTGTCCACCTTCACAGCATCCTCAACCAAGGCCTTCAATGCAAATCCTTGAATGCCAGGGCTGCTCCCACACATGGCAGAGCCCACTCTGGCTGGAATACCATGCCAGGGCCTGAGGCTCTGCACAGCTCTGTTGCCACTGTTAGTCTCTATCAGGATGTAAGCAGGTGAAGCGTACCTTCCCAGAGTGCTGGCTTTCTTCCCTCTGCTCAGTTCACCACTGAGCACCCAGAAGTTTAGGGAATTCAATGTTGTCTCAACCAGTTCTTATGCATGGTGGGCTGGGTAAGATGCAGCAGTCAGCTGGGCTTCTGTGTCAGGCAGTATGTGGCCAAGTTTCCCTGCTTCAGTTGGTCTATCCCTTGAGTGTTCATCCTCCTCCCTTGAGGCTGCAGGGGAGCGCAGCAGCACTCCAGTCACATGTGGCATTCCTTCATGCTTGTGTTAGTACCACCACCTTTTACTTAAGTTTCAAGAACTGTTAAAGCTTAGCATTATTACTTTAAGTACTTACTACCCACTATCATTAAACATAATTTGTAATGGCCATACTGTTTTAAAACATCTCATCTACAGTAGGCACTCAAGTAAATGCATCAAATTGAATCTTGCTTGAGATATAGAGCAGGAATGAATAACAAATCTTGTATCACAGAAATAAAAAATATTCAAAAATAACCCAAGTTCATGCTTGGATACAGAAAGGAGTACAGAGAAAAGTCAAAATTGATTAGTCTGGCTGGGCACAGTGGCTCACACCTGTATCACCAGTGCTTTGGGAGGCCAAGGCTAGAGTATGGCTTGAGGACAGGGGTTGGAGGGTGCCGTAAGTTATGATTATGTCACTGCACTCCAGTCTGTGTGAGTGAGATCTTGTCTCTAAATAAAATGAACTTAAAAATTAACTAATCTTATTTATTTACTTTCTTAGTGTTTGCAATATCTATTTGCATTAAGATTTGCTTATTTAAAAACATTTTAAAGTGTACCTCAAATATGCATACCCTTTTTCAGCATCTAATTAAAAATTTCCTTTTAAAAATCACAGCTCGGCCGAGTGTGGTGGCTCACGCCTGTAATCCTAGCGCTTTGGGAGGCTGAGGTGGGCAGACTGCCTGAGCTGAGGAGTTCGAGACCAGCCTAGGCAACACAGTGAAACTCTGTCTCTACTAAAATACAAAAAAAAAAAAAAAAAAAAAAAAAAAGCTGGGTGTGGCAGGGTGTACCTGTAGTTCCAGCTACTTGGGAGGCTGAGGCAGGAGAACTGCTTGAACCCTGGAGGTGGAGGTTGCAGAGAGCCAAGATTACGCCACTGTACTCCAGCCTGGGGAAAAGAGCGAGGCTCTGTCTCAAAAACAATAACAACAAAAAACAAACAAAAAATCATAGTTCAGTGGTTGTAGTGCATAACATTTTACACTTTTAATACTTATTCCCAAGTAATACATATAAAAATATTTGGACTTTGAATTCTTTTAAAAAGGCAGAACATTAAGTTAAAGGACAAAACATTTTTTCCTCACGCCACCCTCTATCTTTTTATATGCTACATTCTACAGCTAATGGCATTCTAAAATGAAATTTTAGGACTGTGGGACTTTGTTGTTATTCTCTGCTTTGTTCATATGTTTTTACTTCTCTCTTCCTAAGAGTTCTTTCTAACTCTTTTGGTGGATACGAAGGAGTCCAATCATCTTCTATGGGCCTTCCTAACTCCAGAGGCCAGACAGCATACTCTACCCATCTCAGGTTCCCCTGTGACTTGGGACCTGTCAATCAGAGCAGAGGGCCTAACTGTGCTACTTCTGCCAGCAGGCATAACATTAACAAAAGATCTCAGGGTGCTGGCCAAGAGCTCTGCAGCATTAAATGGCAGGAATGGGAGCATCTAGTGTGTTGATTCAGTTTGCAGCCCACACTAAGTGGTTCGAAAGCTGGAAGGCAACAGCTTCGGGGGTCATGCAGTTCCCTTCTGTCGGCTGTGGCTCTGAGGATGCAGGTGAGCTGACTTGCCGTATTTCTGGTTGTACTAATAGAAGAGGCAGCAACTTCCACAGCAGTGTTGCTTAAAAGTCACTTAAAATCCATTAATAAATCTCTCTCTTTTTTTTTTTGGTCACCCAGGCTGGAGTGCAATGGTGCGATCTTGGTTCACTGCAACCTCTGCCTCCCGGGTCCAAGTGATTCTCCTGCCTCAGCCTCCCGAGTAGCTGGGACTACAGGTGTGCAACAGTAAGCCCAGCTAATTTTTGTATTTTTAGTAGAGAGGGGTTTCACCATGTTGGCCTGGCTGGTCTTGAACTCCTGACTTCAAGTGACCCACCCGTTTCAGCCTCCCAAAGTGCTGGGATAACGGGCGTGAACCACCTCACCTGGCCAATAAATCTCCTGTTTAAGTTAGATAGTAAAGATTCGTCACTGAGCCTGACACATTCAATATGTAGTCAAATATGACAATTTCACATCCAACATTTGATATGTGGAAGTGAAGTTATAGGGTAAAGGAAGGCCAGACACTCTTCCCTAGATAAATCAACAACTACAACGTAAAAGTCAAAAACAAAATCATGAACAAATCCAACAATTTGGTGTCCATTTTTATCAACAAATAATGTATCTCTCTGAGAGACAAGTGAAATAAGGAGTGAACCATTTCACTTACCTAGTCGAGAAATCCCTAGAGAGCAGACTTAATTAATGTGCTGCACTGAGGTATTTTAATATATATTCATTGTTATGACTTATGCAAACAAAACTTTTTTTATAATGTGTGAAGAACTACAGAACTTCTCCATGGGAGTCACACATACAACAAAGGAGTACACATGGATGATTCCACCTTCCCTCCCATGTACTGTCAGTGTCATTTTACCAAAGACAGCTATAACTAGAACATTTCTTAGCTAGCATACCAAACTTTTATAAAAACAGAAATTCTGAGGCTAAAAGAAAGCTTTTACTATTTGACAATTGGTAGTTAAAATACCTAGTTCCTATCTAGCCAAACAATATTTTAAGAAGTATTTGAGAATGCACATTCTTTCAATACCATCATCACTGATCATAGAAACCATGGTATCTAGGCACCAGAGACTCATAAAAAGAATGGTAAATCATTCAGAGAGCCTTATTTTGAATAGGAATCGTTCATGCAGATGATATCCTGAAATGATTTAGATTATGTGATAATGCTGGCATGTAGTTAAGAAGCCTGGAGAGGAGATAAAGGAAGAGTGAGGCCCATCAGGGATCTGGAATGGCACAGGGAGTTACTGAGAATGACAGAAGTCCTCACACTATCTCATCCAGAAATACTTCATGAAGGCAGTAAATGATAAAAGTATTGTCTGTGGAGATAGGATACCAGTGATACTGAAAAATGAGCAACAGGAAAGAAATAGCAAATTAGTAAACAACTAAAGTCTATGTATAGAACAGTTTTGAGAAAAGGACCTTGCCCTGGGGCTATAGAAGCTCTCCCAGTAGCAAGAGTTACGTATCAAACATTCCACAACAGAGCATTCATACTTCTAAAGCCTCTATTTGGCCATGACTACCAATGCTAGTATCAACTCTATGGTTTAAAATGCATTTGGGCTGGGTATGGTGGCTCACGCCTGTAATTCCAGCACTTTGGGAGGCTGAGGGAAGAGAATCTCTTGCGTTCAGGAGTTTGAGACCAGCCTGGGCAATAGTGAGACCCCGTCTCTTTTTTAAATAAATAAATAAATAAATAAATAGCACTTGTATTTCCTTCATCTTCTTGTACCTCTTGGTGTCTAATACCATTCTTGAAAAAAGGGAGCCAGGTCTCCTTGGAAAAATGGCTGATTCTGGGATGAGCACAGAAAATATACAAGATGAGCCTAGAACATCTTATAGTGCCAGAGAGTAAAGAAGTACTCAAATAAAATAAAAAAAAAAAAAAAAAAAAAAAAAAAGAAAATGAAGAAGTACTCAAAACGAAACAGAACACTCAAAATTATGGGAGTATAACAAAGGGATATAGACATCAACTGAAATAACTCCAAGGGAAAAAAACTGGAACAATCTGAGCGAAAAAATAAAATAGTATTGGATTACAACTCAAAGTGTAAAATAAATATGCACAAGTCCATAGTGATATAAATAATTGAACAAAAAAAGGAGAGAAGAGACAAATCTCATATGCAGAGGAATTCCAAATAACGGCTCCACCATCATAGAAGGGGATCAGAGCTCTCTGTTCCTCAGATGTACATTGTGTATGATGGCTTCCTTCCAAAGACTTCAGGATGGAAAGGAGGAAAAAGTACAGTAACTTCATAGTGCAGGAACCTGACAAGTACTACCTCAGCCAAGTGATCAAGGAAAGCATCAACAGCAAGAACTCGTGTTGACAGTGTGTACACTGGATATGACATGATGAAAACTGTACTTTATCCTGTGGTCTTCCTCCTAAGAACACATAACACACACAACTCCAATCTCATCATATGTAATACATCAAAGTCCAGTTAAGGAGGTTTCTTTCTTTTTTGAGAAAAAGTCTTGCTCTGTCGCCCAGGCTGGAGTGCAGTGGCACCATCTCGGCTCATGGCAACCTCTGCCTCCTGGGTTTAAGCAATTCAGCCTCCTGAGTAACTGGGACTACAGTCACCTCAGCCTCCTGAGTAACTGGGACTACAGGTGTGCGCCACCACAACTGGCTAATTTTTGTATTTTTAGTAGAGAAGGGATTTCACCATGTTGGCCAGGCTGCTCTTGAACTCTGGGCCTCAAGTAATCCGTCCGCCTTGGCCTCCCAAAGTGCTGGGATTGCAGGCGTAAGCCACTGCACCCAGCACAGTTAAGGAGATTCTACAAAATACCAAACACTCCTCAAAACTGTTAAAGTCATAAAGAAGCCTCAAAAGTTGTGACAGCCAGGAGGAGTCTGAGGAGACATGGCAACTGAGTATAATGTGGTGTCCTGAATGGGATCCTGGAGCAGAATTAGGTAACACTAGGTAAACACTAAGGAAATGTGAATAAAGCACTTTAGTTAATTAAAAAATCACATCTACGTGCTTTCCAAAAGTAGAATATATTTGTTGGACATACTATTTGAGTCTATGTCGACAAAGGTAAATGTCTGTTAATTCCAGCATCCCTCACCCTCCTGCGGAGGCCCCTGGTTGAGATTTGGTAATCAATACCCTCAGAAGGAACAGTACTCTCATGACAGGCATGATTATCTTACTGTACTGTCACTAGTAAATGTTTCCAAATAGCTGCAATTTTAGACAATCTCTTTCTCTTTTTTTTTTTTTTTTGAGACAGGGTCTTGCTCTGTTGCTTAGGCTGGAGTGCAGTGGTATGATCAAGGCTCACTGCAGCACTGAACTCCCAGGCTCAAGTGATCCTTCCACCTCAGCCTCTCAAGTAGCATTTTTTTCTTAGAGATGTGGTCTCACTATGTTGCCCAGTCTGGTCTTGAACTCCTGGGCTCAAGTGATCCTCCAGCCTTGGCCTCCCAAAGTGCTGGGATTACAGGTATAAGCCACCTTGTCAACCAACTATCTCATTTCTTAGTACAGGCATACCTTAGAGATACTGCGTGTTTGGTTCCAGACCACTGCAATAAAGCAAGTATCACAATAAGGCAAGTCACACACATTTTTTGGTTTCCCAGTGTATATAAAAGTTATGTTTACACTATACTATAGTCTACTAAGTGTGCAATAACATGTCTCAAAGAGTACATACAATAAGAAAACACTTTACTGCTAAAAAATGCTCATGATCATCTGAGCCTTCAGTGTTTTGTAATCTTTTTACTCACAAAGGATCTTGCCTCAATGTTGATGGCTGCTGACTGGTCAGGGTGGTGGTTGCTTAAGACTGAGGTGGTGGTGGCATTTTCTTAAAATAAGACAACAATGGGCCGGGTGCAGTGGCTCATGCCTGTAATCCCAGCACTTTGGGAGGCTGAGGCGGGTGGATAATGAGGTCAGGAGATTGAGACCATCCTGGCTAACACAGTGAAACCCCATCTCTACTAAAAATACAAAAAAGTAGCCAGGTGTGGTGGTGGACGCCTGTACTCCCAGTTACTTGGGAGGCTGAGGGAGGAGAATGGCATGAACCCAGGAGGCGGAGCTTGCAGTGAGCCAAAATGGCGCCACTGCATTCCAGCCTGGGCGACAGAGCAAGACTCTGTCTCAAACAAAAACAAAAACAAAAACAAAAGCAAAAACAAAAAACAACAAAAAGATGATGTTTGCTGAGATGACCAACTCTCTTTCATGAAAGATTTTTCTATAGCATGCGATACTGTTTGACAGCATTTTAACCACAGTATAACTTCTTTCAAAATGGGAGTCAATCCTCTCCAACCCTGCCTCTGCTTTATCACCCATGTTTATGTAATATTCTAAATCCTTTATTGTAATTTTAATAGTGTTCACAGTATTTTCACCAGGAGTAGATTCCATCTTAATAAGATAATTTTTTTGCTCATCCCTAAGAAGTAACTCCTCATCCCATTCAAATTTTATCATGAGATTGCAGCAATTCAGTCACATCTTCAGGCTCCACTTCTAATTCTAATTTTCTTGCTATTCTACCACATATTCAGTTCCTTCCTCCACTGAGGAAGTTCTGAAGTCCAGAACCCCTCAAAGTCATTCATGAAAGTTGGAATCAACTTGCAAACTCCTATTAATATTGAGATTTTGACCTTTTCCCATTAATCATAAACATGGCTTTTTAAAATTTTAAATTTAGGGGGTATATATGCAGGTTTGTTACATGGGTATATTGTGTGATGCTGAAGTTTGGGCTTCTAATGATCCCATCACCCAAGCAATGAATATACTATCTGATAGGTAGTTTTTCAAGCATTCCCTCTGTGGTTGCTTCCCCACTTTTGGAATCCCCAGAGTTTATTGTTCTCTTTGTGTCTGCGTGTACACAATGTTAACTCCAACTTATAAGTGAGAATATGTGGTGTTTGGTTTTATGTTTCTGCATTAATTTGTTTAGGATAATGGCGTTCAGGTGCATCCACATTGCTGCAAAGGACACAATTTTGTTCTTTTTTATGTTTGCAATGACTGTTTCTAATGGCATCTAGAATAGTAAATTCTTTCCGAAAGGTTTTCAATTTACTTTGTCCAGATCCATCAGAGGAATCCTTGTATATAGCAGTTATAGCCTTACAAAATACATTTCTTCAATTACTCCTTTATCCATGGGCTGCAGAATGAATATTGTGTTAGCAGGCATGAAAACAATATTCATCTCCCTGCACATCTCCATCAAAGCTCTTGAGTGACCAGGTACATTGTCAGTGAGCAGTAACATTTTGAAAGGAACCTTTTTTTTTTTTCCTTTCTGAACAGTAGGTCTCAACAGTGGGCTTAAAATATTCAGTAAACCATGCTGTGAAAAGGTGTGAGGGCATCTAGGTTTTGTTCTTCCATTTATAGAGCACAGGCTGAGTAGATTTAACATTATTATCATTATTGTTTTTCTTTAGAGACAGGGTCTCACTCTGTCGCTCAGGCTGGTGTGCAGTGGCACAATCACAGCTCACTGACTCGAACTCATGGGCTCAAGTGATCCCCTCGCCTTAGCTTTCTGAGTAGCTGAGGCTACAGGTACACAACATGATACCTGGCTAGCTTTAAAATTTTTTTGTAGAGATGGGGTCTCACTATGTGACCCAGGCTGCTCTTGAACTCCTGGCCTCATGGCATTCTCCTACCTCAGCCTCCCAAAGTTCTGGGATTACAGGCACGAACCATCTATGCCCAGCCCGATTTAACATAATTCTTAAGGTCAGTAGGATTTCTGGAATGGTAAATGGGTATTTGCTTCAACTTAAAGTCACCAGCTACATTAGCTTCTAAGAAAAGAGTCAGCCTATCCTTTGAAGCTTTGATGCCAGGTATTGACTTCTCCTCTCTAGCTATGCAAGTTCTAGATGCCATCTTTCTCCAACAGAAGGCTGTTTTATCTGCATTGAAAATCTTTTGTTGAGTGCGGCTATCTTCATCAAGTATCTTAGGTAGGTCTTCTGGGTAACTTGTTGCTGCTTCTCTATCAGCACTTGCTGCTTCACTCTGCACTTTTATGTTATGGAAATGGCTTCTTTCCTTAAACCTCATGAACCAACTTCTGCTGGCTTCATACTTTTCTTCTAAAGCATCCTTACCTCTCTTAGCCTTCATAGAATTGAAGAGAGTTAGGATCTTGCTCTGGATTAGGCTTTGGCTTAAGGGAATGTTGTAGCTGGTTTGATCTTCTATCCAGACCACTAAACCTTTTTTCATATTAGCAATAGACCTATTTTGCTTTCTTATCATTTATACATTCACTGGAGAAGCACTTAATTTCAAGAACTTTTGCTTTGCAGTCACAACTTGGCTAACTGCTTATTTTATTCTTTTTGAGACGGAGTCTTGATCTGTTGCCCATTCTGGAGTGCAGTGGCGCGATCTTGGCTCACTGCAAACTCCACCTCCTGGGTTCACGCTATTCTCCTGCCTCAGCCTCCTGAGTAGCTGGGACTACAAGCGCCCGCCACAACGCCTGGCTAATTTTTTGTATTTTTCAGTAGAGATGGGGTTTCACGGTGTTAGCCAAGATGGTCTCGATCTCCTGATCTCGTGATCTGACCGCCTCAGCCTCCCAAAGTGCTGGGATTACAGGCATAAGCCACCGTGCCTGGACAACTTGGCTGTTTAATGCAAAGGTCTAGCTTTTGTTCTGTCTTGGCTTTTGACACGCCTTCCCCACCAAGCTTAATCACTTCCAATTTTTTATTTCGAGGCCACTGGAGGCTTACTGACTTGTCTCATTTCAATATTGTTGTGTCTCAGGGAATAGGGAGGCTACAAAAGAGGGAGAGAGATGGAGGAACATCCAGTTGGTAGAGGAGTCACAACACACACATTTGCTGATTAAATTTGGCATCCAATATAGGTGTGGTTGGTGGTGTCCTGCAACAATTACAATAGCAGCATAAAAGATCACTGATCACAGATCATCATAACAGATAATAATAATGAAGGAATTTGAAATATTATAAGAATTACCAAAATGTGATAGAGACATGAGGTGAACACATGCTGTTGGAAAAATTACACTGATATAACTGCTTGACTGCAGGGTTGTCACAAACCCTCAAGTAGTAAAAAAAAAATGCTCTATCTGCAAAGTGCAGTAAAGTGAAGCATAATAAAGTGAGCCATGCCTGTATAGCATTCACAAATGACTGCAAAGCTTTTCTGACTAAAGTTCTCTACATATAAGGAAATAGTTACCTTTGTGGGTGGGTTTCCTTATCCAAGGCTACACAAAAAGCCAACATGTATGTCTGCCCAATTTTCACCCACTGGGAAGCAGGTAAGCATGTCAGCTTTCTCCTTCCTCCCAGAGTTCAGAAGCACCTTCACCCAAATATCCTCTTCTTAGGGTAATCTGTTCTTTTTTTATTTTTTTAGAGACAGAGTCTTGCTATGTTGCCCAAGCTGGAGTACACTGCCTATTCATAGGCACGATCATAGGGTACCACAGACTCAAACAATTGCTTCACATGATTCTCTGACCTCAGCCTCCTGATAGATGGGACTACAGGTGCCACTGCGCCTGGCCAGGGCAATCTGTTTTTTGATGCTTGGTTATAGTTCTTCCACAGTTTATTTTTTAAAATTTTGAGGGTACATAGAAGGTGTATATATTTATGGGGGTACAAGGGATATTTTGATACAGGCATACAACACTTAATAGTCACATCAGGGTAGACGGGATATCCATCACCTCAAGCATTTATCCTTTCATTGTGTTACAAACAAGCCAATCTAATCTTTTAGTTATTTTATTTATTTATTTTTGAGACAGAGTCACTCTGTCACCCAGGCTGGAGTGCAGTGGCGTGATCTAGGCTTACTGCAACCTCCACTTCCCAGGTTCAAGGGATTCTTGGGCCTCAGCTTCCCAAGTAGCTGGGATTATAGGCAGGTGCCACCATGTCCAGCTAATTTTTCTATTTTTGTTTTTTAGTAGAGACAGGGTTTCACCATGTTGGCGGCCTCCCAAAGTGCTGTCATTATAGGTGTGAGCCACTGCACTCAGCCTGTTTAACTATATCTTTGTATCTTTGGACCCATTAACCATCTCCCTTTCCCCCAACCCACAGTTCTTTTTAACTGACAACACAGCAAATTTTAGGACTCCACTCTCAAGAAAAGTGTTACTTGATCATACAAATACTTTACTGGGGCCAGGTCATCAATCATTACAGCCAGATATATGAGATGCACTGGTGAAATCTGGATGGTGAAAAACTTTCTCCAGCTGTTCAATTCTCCATTCATTTCTGTGGAGGCAGTATGCTACAAAGCAGAAAACAAATGTTCTGTGGAAGCTAAGTCAGCAAAGGTTGCCTGGCCCAGGCGTGAGAGGATGGTGTGGGTACAGGCTCTGAGCCAGGGGAATAGGTTGCACTGCTCAATGACAGCTCGCCTTCCCACTCAGCCATGGTGGGCAGGGGTACCACAGCCAGGCCTGGGCCAGGTGAGCAGGGTGTCCTCTGGCTCTTGGGCAGTGCAGTACATGATGCTACAAAAACACAATGGCTTTAATGAACACCCTTACTAATTTCAGGGTCTCTAAAGAGTGGAGGTTTTCCACTGGAGGAATTCAGTGAGTCAGAATATTGAGTTTCCTTTCTCATTTTTGTATTTGGAAAAGTTATTTTTTCATTTTTTTTAAAATTTTTTTTTTGAGATGGATTCTTGCTCTGTTGCCCAGGCTATAGTGCAGTGGCATGATCTTGGCTCACCACAACCTCTGCCTCCCGGGTTCAAGCCATTCTCTGCCTCAGCCTCCTAAGTAGCTGGGATTTACAGGCACCCACCACCATGCCCGGCCAATTTTTGTATTTTTAGTAGAGACAGGGTTTCACCATCTTGTCTAGGCTGGTCTTGAACTCCTGACCTCGTGATCCACCCACCTTGGCCTCCCAAAGTGCTGAGATTACAGGCGTGAGCCAGCATGCCCGGCTCATTGTTTTTAAAGTTGCATTCAGGATCTAACTAGACAGGACTCACGGTTATTCTTTTTTTTTTTTTTTTTTTGAGACAGGGTCTTACTCTGTCACTCAGGCTGGGGTGCAGTGGCACTATCTTGGCTAACTGCAGCCTCAATCTCCTGGGCTCAATCCATCCAAACACCTCAGCATCCAGAGTAGCTGGGACTACAGGCATGCACCACCATGCTCAGATAATTTTTTTGTATTTTTGGTAGAGATCAGGTTGTGCCATGTTGCCCAGGCTGGTTCTGAACTCCTGGGCTCAAGCAATCTGCCCACCTGAGCCTCCCAAAGTGCTGGGATTACAGGCAAGAGCCACCACACTCAGCCTCAAGGTTATTTTTAACTTATTAAGTTCATTATGCTGTTTTCAAGTGGTAATACTGCCCTGTACTTTGAATATACCTAATAAACATTAACTGAGGGTGATGAGGAATGCAGACAGTAAACAGTATCTCCCACCCCCACTTCCTGAGTGTCTGCCCAGGTTGCCCATGTTGGTCTTGAACTCCTTACCTCAAGCAATCCTCTTGTCCTGGCCTCCCAAAGCTACCATGCCTTTTTTTTTTTTTTTCCCAATCATTTCCATATCTAGTCTTCAAAAAGAAAAAACCTAAATCTTTCCATATCCTTTGTATGCATCAAGTGGCATGGCCTGGAGGCCCAACAGCATCAGGTGAGAACATTCTCCTTGGTTCATGGCCCTGTTGCTTCTGTTGCCATCCCCCTCCTATGCAGAAGATTGTAGTCCTTTCCTGGTTACCCACACAGTCAACAAATGCAGGAGGTGACAAGGAAACACTTCCACTGACTTCTTTCCTTCATCAGAGTCTCAGATGACTGGCTTTTTGTTTATAAAATAATATGCAAATAATATTAATTTGCCTAACTCCTGATCACAGACACTTATCATGACAGCCAGGTTTCTCACAAGTTAAGCTGACAGATTAATGCTCATGCCTCAAATGAAAGTATTACTTGTATTTTTCAATTCTGTACTAGTGGTGGTTTCCATTAGAGTGAATGAGAATAATTCTTTTTATGCTGTTACCAGTGTTTCTAAATGGTCACTGTTCTACTGAGCATAGAATGTGAAATAAGTTGGATGCTACATTTATAGAGGCAAATTGCCTCATGCCCTTGTTGGCTTGAAGGCGCAGAGGCAGACAGACCTTATTTCAAGTTCCAGCTCAGCTTGGGAGCTTCTGCTGCAGGCACCTTGGCTGTTTCTTCTGAGCAGTGGGGAACTCACCCACCCTTGGAGATACCGTCCTCTCCAGAACTGCTGTGCAGCATGCCCCTGAAAGGCCAGCTACTGGAGATTTTGTGTGCTTTATTCATTAGTTCCTCAAAAAAAACAAAAGACAAAAAAACAAGACTAAACAAAAGACAAAAACCAGGCACTTGGGATCTCGCAGTTTCTCAACCAAGCTGCCTTCTTTTCCCCTGAGTATGTAACTGAAATGCTGCGCACTGGGAATGAGGACCATTAGAGTTTGCCGACATTCTTTGGCTAAGAACAAAAAAATGTTTTATGATTTCAATTGAAAATAAATATTATACAACAGACTAGAAGATAATATGCAAAATAATTATACAGGAAGCAGAATTAGAATAGTATTTCTATTTTTGCAAATTTTGAAACCTATAATGGCACTATATTGATTTTATCATTTAAAATTACATGAAAAATACTAATGAACCAGGCTGTCACATTATTTTATGCACAAGATGGGCTGTGAGTGCAGTGAAAGGGTGTGATGTTGAGCAATGTTGCTTGTATTTTGAATTTTGCCAAGCCTAGCCCAGGCCTGGGTACCATGTGTTAACTCTCAAATTTCAGAGTAGGCGAAACTGCAGTTTGTTAGAAGAATATGAAAGGGTAGTTCAACTCAGTATTTCACTCTCAGTAGGGTGAACCACAGTACAGCATGTGTCATGATTAAATTAAAACGTAAGTATTTTTTATAGTACATAATGAAAAAGGTTGTGAAGAACATGTTTCCTAGCCACCCCTCCCCCCGCCATTTCTCTAAAAATAGTCCATTCCAGAGGGTTTAACTGAAAATATGTTCCATTTGGGTGCTGGGGAGGGGGATGCGTGTGCAGAATTCTCTTTTACATCTGTGACTCCTGCAAAAATATCTGGCAGTACATTCAGTTCTATGTCTTCAAGCCTCGCAGGGCCAATTTTAAAATATTATTATAAATGCTCATAGTTATCATCACCTAACTGATCTAAAGCAGTAAAACTGTTAGTCTTTTGGTTTTCTCAGACCATCCCGAGGTAAGGGTTGAATTCTGAATGTTGGTGTCATTAGAAAGACTTAGTTTGTTAGACAGTAAATTTCATTATAAATGAAGGAGCTGTATTTCACTGGCCTTCCAGAAAATAAATTACCATTATAATTTGTATGTTAATTCTCTGAATTTCTGGTGAATAGTGAACTCTTTGAAGAGTCAAATAAGAATTCTTTATCACCTCTTCCTTCCTCTTTTATATGTCCCAAATAAATAAAATCTAAATCTGTTTTAGAGACATACATTTCCTCTTTCACCATTTTCTCTGATACATTTATTGTGATGATTCATAAATCCAGTACTTTTCTGTGTTGCTTTTTAGTTTGAATATATTCAGTAATATTTGTGTGGTTTTAGAATTCATTTATTAATGCATGCCATATGCAACCACCAGAAGGGAAGACCCAGTTGACTGTCAATAAAGCCTCAGTTCTTACTTTGAAGAACTGTAAATTGACCCTAAGACAGATTTTTCTAAAAACCTATTGTTATAACCAAGGGCACAGAGAATGCAAAGTCTTAAACTAAAGACTGCAATCTTTCTTTTCCCCATTGTTACAAAGCCTTGGGGTAGTCACAAGTTTGGGTCTAGGGTGCCCGTCTGCCTACTTCAGAGTCAGAGGATCACTGGGTTGCCTGAGGCAGGGCAGAGACTTGGAAAGAGAAAGGGCTTATTTTCTGCTTCTACCATCCAGTGCCTACATGAACTCTGGGAGTGGTCAGAGATGAGGGCCTCAGCCTCTTCATCGCTGTCTCTCTCCGTCCTTCCCTCCAAGGCCCTCATCCTGGCCTCTGCCTGCCTCTTCCCTCAGGGTGCTGCGGGCTGTTGTTGAGTTCTTGCTCTCACAGTCTGTAGGTTGCCCTTTAAGAAGGCCTGGGATTCAATGTGACAGGGGTACTGTGACTTCTGCCCAGGTTGTAGCTTTTACTTTCTTGAGTCAACAGGGCATAACAAATGGATGTCGTCTATATCCCACATGAACAAGAACCAGGCACGTCAGAACAGCCATACAGGTGCATGGTAAGACCACAGGGGGCTACAGGTCATGTGGTATTTTCTGAGTAAGGAGTTAGAACATTTGACCTATGCACACCTGTAAAGGCTGGGATGACAGCCAAGGCCAATGTGTGGGTAACTCAGACAAGCTACAGGTCCTCTTAAGTCCTACTGCCCTGGAAAGGCCAACTATGCTTCTCAGAAGGCAGCTTCAGATCGCCCAGGATGGATGAAGGGAACTGCATCTATTACGTGGACAGTAAACAGTAGTATTTATAGCAATGGAAAGTTCTAGGTCAAAGCACTTCACACATTTCTTTAACACTCTAAAACAACGTGTATAAAGTATATTATTCTGTCCACTCAATAATGGGAAAACTAAAGCTAAAAGCAATTAAGTAAGTTGCCCCGGGTCACAAACCTGTGGAAACCAGAGCTGGCACTGGAATTTAGAGCTTCTGATGACAAATCCTGGATGCTTTTCCACTCCTCTCTACTGCTCTTTTCAGCGTTTACATTAAATATTGCTTTCATCATAGTTTACATGTTTTTCCTCCTCAGGCTCTTCTGTTTTCCCCATTATTCATTCTTTCACTTGTGAACAACAAATTCTGGTATAAGGGTTTTAATTTTTACTTTATCTTGGTTCAAAAATTCAATGTGCTACCTATATTATTTTGTAATTTAACATATTTGAGACAAAGTATGGTGAGAAAACTTGACATTTCAAAATGTCACATCATTTTACCTCATGTGACAGAAGCTGTTTTATCTAAAAATTAACATATGAATACATTCAGCACTGTAATTTTACATTTTTTCTGCATGTAGTTCAAAATATTTAAGCACATATTTGTACCTTTAGGTATTCTGATGTGCAGTATGGGACCTTGGAACTATCGTAAAACAGTGGCTGAAAATTCCCTTTTATCCCTTTAAGAAAGGTCAAGGGAAATACCAGACATAAAAGAAATTTACCTATTTATATATATTAAGAGGTTGGCAAATTATGGCCTGTGGGCCAAATTTTGCCTGTCCCTGATTTTTATACATAAAGTTTCTTTTTTTGAGACAGAGTCTCATTCTGTCACCCAGGCTGGAGTGCAGTAGCACGATCTCGGCTCACTGCAACCTTTGCCTCTCCTGGGTTCAATGGTTCTCTTGCTTCAGCCTCTTGAGTAGCTGGGATTATAGGTTCGTGCCATCACACCCAGCTAATTTTTGTATCTTTAGTAGAGAAGGGGCTTCACTATGTTAGCCAGGCTGGTCTTGAACTCCTGACCTCAACTGATCCACCTGCCTCGGCCTCCCAAAGCGTTGGGATTACAGGTGCGAGCTACCACACCTGGCCCTTTGTACCTAAAGTTTTACTGGCAAACAGCCACATCCATCTATCTAGACATTACTGTCTGCAGCTGCTTTCAGTGTTTCAGACTGATGCTTTCAGACTGTGGTAAGGCCCGCCAAGCCTAAAATAATATGCTTGCCAATACCTGCTATGTATAAATAAAATAAAACCCCCCAAATCCAGACCTACTGGGTGTCCATCATCTATCTCATCTTTGTTATCTCACTTAATCTACTAAACAATCTCCTGTGAGGTGGATGACAAGTGAGTCCTTACTACTATCCTAACACGTATGATTACTAAATCCCTAATACTATCTACCCTATTTTGGGGGAAAAGAAAGCATCAGGAAGACTCAAACAAAACTTTTCCTTAAGTGATCTAGCTAAACTGTGAGAGATGCCTGCATCTCTTCAAACAGCCACTGTGACACTTAAAGGAAGAATCTCAGTCCTTATATTTTTACAACTTAATCATTTAGCACTTTTCAAAGGAAGGCCCTAAACTCGTTTTTGCAAATAAATTAAGTTTAAATGGAGGATACATTTTCAATGAGACTGATCCAGGAAGTAGCTGAGCCCTACAGATTTTCAGCTACTTGAGAATATTGGCTAAGTTGGTTTATACTTTAATCCCAAAACAAACGACAACAAAAAACCAACATTCTCCATTCAATGTTTTTTATCTCCCATTTCCATTTTGTTAGACAGAAGTGAGTATATGTGTATTCATGATATACACAGGTTGAATATCCCTTACCTAAATTGCTCGGGACAGGATTTTTTTTTTTCAGATTTGAAAATATTTGCACAGACATAATAAGATATTTTGGGGATGGGACCCAAGTCTAAACATGACATTCATTTATGTTTCATATACACCTTATAGAGAGAGCCTGAAGGTAATTTTATGCAAATTATTTATATTTTAAATAATTTTATACATGAAACAAAGTTTGTGTACACTGACTCATCAAAAAGCAAAGGTGTCACTATTTCAGGCACTCATGCTGGAGCTCAACCAGTTTTAGATTTTGGATTTTCGGAATAGGGATGCTCAACTGATATTAATGTATCCTAAACTATTGATTCTTAACATTGTTAATTTTTGCCTTTAGTCAGAGTTCTACCCATGAAAACATGAACAATTCTGTTTAACTTTGCCAGAAATGGTTGGTTAAATTATTCTCTATCCCCATAAGATGATTCCTTGCTGTGACTGGAGGAAAAACAACCTTCTCTACCCAATTTTTAAAACACTACGGGGAAAACATCCTGAGTGGCCAAAACATAGCTTTCTTTAAAAGCATTATCTAAGGAAGCATGTTCTGTGGAAGGACGGCTAGTTTAATAGGGAAGGCCATCTATATTTTTGAATCTCTCATTTGTTTTTAAGGATGGATCTGAATAGCACCTAGGGAGTTCCTGTATTTTAACGAAGCCATTCTAAATCACATCCCATGACAGAATGAATGAGTTCATGTAAACACAGTCAGTGGTATCATGAGTAACAAAATCTGTTTTCATCAGAAGCCCTTCATCCTGCGTAAGAGACCTGTGCACTACTGGGCAGCCCAGGCTAATGTTAACCAGCTCCAGCTGGTCCACTGCTATAAAAAGAACTAATGAAAACACAAACGCTAACTTCTCCATTCCACTCCGGCCAGTACGTCAAGGCTGCACAAAGACAGCCCTTTCCAAATGCTCTCAGTGAATGAACCGGCGGGTCTGGTTCTCTAAAGTTGTTTACTGAACAGAGTGTGCAGGGGACTCGCCGAGCACCGATGGGGGTGCTGGGGGCCGGGGAGTGGGGAGGAATCACATGATCTGTCAGTGCACAAAGCCAATTTTTCCCATTTGGATTTAGTTCTAGAACGAAGAGAAAGTTTTCAAAAGCAGAGACAGAGTACCTTGAGCGATTTCTTCAACACATACACACACTTAGGGTACTTTGGTTTTCTTATGAAAATATATATCTCAGATAAATTAATGCCTTATCAAATATTCAAAATTCTTAAGGGAAATCATTTCTTTTTTTGTGACATCAGAAATTCCTACTAACGGTAAATCATTTCTTATTCAGTGACTTACTTTACAAGAGGAGGCAATCTTATAGTAAAGAGATAATCCTTATTTTAATTCTTTACATGGCTAAAAAACTCAAAGCTGTTAGTGCGCTGGAAGGTCTTGTGGCAATTTCTCTCATCTTCATCTCACAGATGGACAGACTAGGGCTTAGCGGATACTGTGCCTGCTGTGGGCCACACTGCTTAGTGGCAAAAAGAACATGGGTGTCCTGGCACTCACAAGTGTTTTTCTACTCCATCTCATTCTAGATGTGGCTAAGTGAACATGGCCAAGAATAAACCAAAGAGGGTGCCTGGATAATTTCATAATATTATGGGCTTGACCTAACCTAGCCTTTTAATGTATGAGGTTACTTGCAATGTCAACTGAAAATTGAGGGAGTTGACCTGATACTTTTTCATTTTCTTGAAGAGGCTGAAAGTGTGATTCAATTAGTTATCCTGGTGGATGAAATGGTTTTCGCCTATCCATGCAGGGCCGATGCTGTGCCTGGGACATTAATCTGCAGTACAGATGCTAACTCTCGAGTCACCCCCATCCTCCTGGGACACCAGCCTCTACTTCCCATGACATCCTGTCATTACCTCCCACCTTCTGTGCACCCCTTAGCTGGCTGTCAGGCTGCAGCAGTGAGGCAGAGCACCAAAGGAGACCTGTGTCAGATCAGCAATGCCTGAGTATAGGCCTGACTCAGGCCCACTCTTACCTCTAACCAGTCCTTGTAGGGCTATGCCTCCTGTGGCCAGGAGGCCAGCTGCTTAGGGAATGTCACAGGCTGTACAGCTGCTCCAAGCGGTGGGTCTCTGATTTCAGGTCTAATCCTTCTCCTGCCCTTACCCCGTAACTATTATTTTCCAACTTACTGAGGTTGAAAACTTCAGAGCCATCTTTAGATCTCTTTCTTTCCCTTACTCCTCAAATCCTAACCATTGCTGAGTCCCAATTTTTCCATCATTCAAGAAGCCCTTCTCTTGCATCCATTCCTCTGCTGGGCCTCCCTGCAGGGCTGACAGGGCTGAGCACCTCGCCCTGGACATTTAAGCTCTCAACTCTGCTTCCTGCCTGCCACTAAGACACTACTTGGATCATATCAAATGCCTCAGCAGTTCGCCCATCAGATTACTCTCAAGCCCTCTGCAACATGATCTCAATCTACCTTTCCAGTCTTATCTTGCAATGACTTCCCTCCATCTCACTCTGTCACCCAGACTGGAGTGCAATGACATGATCTCCGCTCACTGCAACCTCCATCTCCCGGGTTCTAGGGATTCTCTCGCCTCAGCCTCCTGAGTAGCTGGGACTACAGGCACCCACCATCATGCCTGGCTAATTTTTGTAGAGACAGGGTTTCACCATGTTGGCCACACTTGTATTGAACTCCTGACCTCAGGTGATCTGCCTGCCTTGGCCTCCCATACTTGAACTTTTAAAATTTGAAAATCTGACTGTGGTCTAGGCACTCAACTTAGAACTGAGCACACCTTTGATTTGTCTAATAAGCATTTATGGGGGCCCTATATTCACACAGCTCTGTGGCAAACGGCACTGAGAGGCCTGGGCCAAATGGATATGTGCACACATAGGCAAGGAAGGGCACAGCCCCTTCCCTCAAAGACGCTCAGGTCATCAAGAGAGAGGCGCGCACAGTAAGACAGAAGCCAGAACAGAGATGAGAGGATGAAGAGATCACATAACCCAAATCTACAATCTACAGATGAGGCAGCCAAGGCAGGGTGAGACGACATGACATGCCCAGATGATTCATTTGGGCTTCACTTTCAAGATGATTCATGTAAGGAATTATTGAAAAACTGAATGATCCAGACATTTGGAATTAGATAGTGGTGATGGTCACAATAACGTTGTGAACACACTAAAACCCATATGAATTGGCTGGGTGTGGTGGCTCACGCTCCTGTAATCCCAGCACTTTGGGAGGCCAAGGTGGGCGGATCACAAGGTCAGGAGATCAAGACCATCCTAGTCAACATGGTGAACCCCCGTCTCTACTAAAATACAAAAAATTAGCTGGGAGTGGTGGTGTGCACCTGTAGTCCCAGCTACTCGGGAGGCTGAGGCAGGGGACTCGCTTGAACCCAGGAGGGGGAGATTGCAGTGAGCCGAGATTATGCCACTGCACTCTAGTCTGAGAGACCCCATCTCAAAGAAAAACAAAAACAAAACCCCAGTGAATTGTATACCCTTTAAAATGGTTTAAACGGGCCAGGCACACTGGCTAATGCCTGTAATCACAGCACTTTGGGAGGCTGAGGTGGGCGGATCGCCTGGGGTCAGGAGATTGAGACCATCCTGGCCAACATGGTGAAATCCCCTCTCTATTAAAACACAAAAATTTAGCCGGGCGTGGTGATGCATGTCTGTAGTCCCAGCTACTTGGGAAGCTGAGGCAGGGAACTCGCTTGAACCTGGGAGGTGGAGATTGCAGTGAACCGAGATCACGCCACTGCATTCCAGCCTGACGACAGAAGGAGATTCTGTTTCAAAAAAACTCAAAAAAACAAAAAACACAAAACCAATGAATTGTGTATACCCTTTAAAATGGTTTAAATGGGCCGGGTGGGGTGGCTCATGCCTGTAATTCCAGCACTTTGGGAGACTGAGGGGAGTGGATCACCTGGGGTCAGGAGTTCGAGATCAGCCTGGCCAACACAGCGAAAACTCGTCTCTACTAAAAATAAAAAAATTAGCCAGGTGTGGTTCCTGTAATCCCAGTTACTTGGAAGGGTAAGGCAGGAAAATCGCTTGAACCCGGGATGCGGAGGTTGCAGTGAGCCGAGATTGCACCACTGCACTCCAGCCTGGGTGATGGAGTGAGACTCCATCTCAAAAAAATAAATAAATAAAATAAAATGGTTTAAATGGTGAGTTTCATCTTATAATCAAAACAAAACCAAATGATCCCATGTTACCATCACAGACAGATCTAACTTGTCCTTCTCAAAACCTGGCTGAACTCTGTCTTTCAAAATGTCTTCCTTGACTACTCCTGGCAGCTGCTGTAATTCTCTGATCTGTATCCTGCTAGTATGCTTTCTATTAATAGCTTGCATTCTATTAGAATAGAACACATGCATGTGTATGAATATTTCCTCTCTGTCTTCCTGAAAAAGATAGTGGGCTCCTTCAGCACAGACATGATATCATAGAATTCTCTGGTCAATCTTTAGCGTAAACTTTCTTCTCTTCCTTCCTTTCTTCCTTTTTTCATTTAGCTACACCACTTTAAAGGCAGCACGGTGGGGGAAATAGAATACATGTGCTGAGCAGGTGGTTAAAATTATTTTGTAACTAATATTAATAGAGTTGCTCTTAAAGACATTAAAGAACCACAGAAGAAAAGAATGTGAAGCTCAGCACTATAAACACTTAGCACCTGTAGTTCCAGCTACTCAAGAGGCTGAAGCAGGAAGATCACTTGAGCCCAGGAGGTCAAGGCTGCAGTGAGCCATAACTGGGCCTAGGCAACAGAGTGAGACCCTGTCACTCAAAAAAAACAAAACAACAAAAAAAGGGTAATATACATATATGCATATTTAGAGTATCATGTAGAAAAAGCAAACAGACTGATCCTATATGACCCTACATGACCCTGAGAGGAAGTGTCAGTTCCAAGGGGCAGAAGATCCAGGGAGAGAGGTTCAGGCTCAAGATAGGAAAGAGCCTTCTGGGAAAGGGAGCTGCACAAGGGCTGCAGTAGAGCAATGTGCCGCCATGGGAGGTTTTCAAACGTGCAGCTGAGATGAAGCAGTAAATCAATAATCTGTAACTGGTATTTAAGGGCCAACTGAACTCTTAAGCTTCCATGATTCTGTAACACCAAAAAGACTTTTAAACCAAGACCTCAAACAAACATCTAAATTATTTAAAGCTGAATAATTCTACCACCTAAAAAGACAAACGCAGAGATTCATTGTGTAGAATTATATCTCAGAGCACACAAGATCAACTCTATGACTAAAACCAACTTAATCATTAACAAACCTTAAAGCTGGCCAGGACTCTGTTTTAGATTATTCATTACAAAAGGCTTAACACACATAACCCGTTTACATGGTTCAAAATTCAAACTTCTCCCTTCTTTTCCTAACTGCCTCATTCTCCCATGGGGCAATTAACGTTGCCAGCTTCCTGCATATCTTCCAAAGATAGTTCATGCACAGAAAGAACATTAGTGCCCATGGTACCCCTTTGTTTTAACCAAATAGTAACACACTTTTGTGCTTGTTTTGGACCTTGTTCATTTATAATAATAATACTGGTGATCATTCCATATTAACACAGAGAGACTGTTCACATTCCTTAATTTTAGATGACAGCATAATATCCCATTTTTGACATTGATATTGTTCCTAAACTAAGTTGTAAGTTCTCACAAATGAAGCTGAAGACCAATGGAACTAAAAAACGATTACTTTAAAAGTTGGTTGCTCAGCTGTTCTTACCTCAAAGTACACACACACACACAAATTTTAATTATATAAAACAATTATATGTGGGTTTTTAAAACTAAGGCCTTGTATACAGTAATAAATTACTTGTCAGGTAATTCTGAGAAAATAATACAGTTTATCTCCTCCATGTATAATATGCACTGACAATGTTTTCAAAATTTATCTATAGAAAATTAAATTATTAAAAACTATAGCTGAATAAAAAAATTAATTCCTGCTAAAATTTATAGAATGTTTACTGTGCAACCTATCACCCTTGGCAATATTATATTACAGTTTGAGTTAATGTATGCACCTTAAAGGGAAAAATTTTTTAAAATTTGTATCATTCAGATTTTAATAAACTCAGTTTGGTTTTCCTTCAAGACTGAATAATGATAGCTGGACTGTATAGAATGAAGAGGATGACAGGAAAAGTCTTTACAACGATAGATGCATCTCTTTTGCAGAAGATTAAGGAATGAGATTATATTACTTAAAAAAAAAATCCAGCCAGACAAACCAACTAGAAAATGACATAAGAAGAATTCTGATTCAAACACAAACCACATACACAAAAGCGTGTTAACCCTGCATTGATCTCCTGACTTTAGAGATCCTTGCCCAATACACTAAACCTCCACAGTGCTCTTACTGACATTATAGATATCTTTTGGCCTAAAGGAAATCTATTAGAACATAATGTACCCGAAGCTGTGGCAAATCTTGACGACATGATTGTCAGTGCCCTGAAGACTGGGGCTTGTCTCTGGCACAACCCAAGAACTGAGCAGCAGCTGAGCACCAACAATGTGGTTCAGAGAAGCAATATTCATTTTAAGTTAGTATTTCCCACTCCCAAAATGGCATAAAGTAATCTAAGGTCAGTATTTTGGAAACATTAGCTCATATCATCCAGGACAAAACTTATTATGCAGGTGACTTTTATTCATACAGATATTTTAGGACAGGAGCTGTTTTTTCTCTTTTGTACATGCCACTGTTTGCATTGCAGGATGATGTGACACAGTAGGCACTTGACAAAGGTCTATTAATAGAACAATCTCTCTTATATATTATCCTATTTAACCCTTGCAACAAAAGGTAATTTACAACAGGCCTTATTATTTCCATTTGACAGCACTGAAGAGTGATGTTGCATCTTTTGATGGCCCCAATGTCCATAAACTATGAATGGATACAATTTGATATATTTATCCACTGCAAAATTATGTTTAAGGTCTTAGAAGTGCCCACAGTTCTATACCGTTAATCCTGAAACAAACATGAATAATAGTTGACTTCAAAGACTACTCAGAAATTTGGCTTGTATGCCACCCCTTCTCTGATGTTGTCATCTATGTCACAAATGCTCTTGCTTCAGACTATCTTAGGCACCAATGGAGGTAACAGTGCATGCTCCAGCTTCACCTCCCAGGCATTATAAAATGGGAGTTTAAAAATAGCTTAATTTTCTTAAAAAAGTAACTGCATAGACACCTGACAAATCATGATTGCTACTTGAGCCAGCAAGTATGATTAATGTCAATAGAGATACATCATGTTGACAGTATGTAGCTTTGATAGGATGTAATTAAAATGGAATTTTATGTTTGCAATCTTTTTCTCCCAAATCCATACCTGTCTAAATATCAAAAAAACACAAAATAAGGGATCTTCGACAAAATATCTGTCCAGTAATCCTCAAAACTGTCCTGGTAATAAAAAGCAAAAAGCATTTAAGAAAGTCTACAGGAGCCTAAGGAGACATGACAACGAGATGTAATGTGCTATCATGAACGGGGTGCTGCAACAGAAGATGGACACCAGGGAAAATCTAAGGAGATTTACATAAAGTATGCACTTCAGTGAATAATATTGTGACAATACTGCTTAATTAATTGTTACATATGTGGCATAATAATGTAAGATGTAACAACAAGGGAAACTGGGTATGGAGTACGTGGGAACACTCTGTATTTGGGAACGCTCTGTATTATCTTCACAAACTTTTCTATACAGCTAAAACTATTTTAAAATGAGAAACATGTTAAAAGTAATTAAATAAAAAAGTAATGGTAAGTACATATTTGTAAATTCCCACTATAAAGAATATCATTGCAAAGAAGGATCCAGTAGAACTGAACTGGTTCTATATCCTGATGACTCAAAGCAATTATTTTAGTAATTTGATTATAAACACCTTCCCTACTAAGAATCACTGTAGGTAACACACTTCTCTGACTCCTAACTATATAGTATATAAAATTTAAAAAGTGATTATATTATGCAGAAAAATCATTTGACAAAATCCAAAATTCTTTCAGGACAAAAAAGACTCAACAAAGCAGGAAAAGAAGGAACTTCCTCAACCTGGCATAGGGCATTGATGAAAACTCCACAGCTAACACACTCAATGGTGAAAGAATGAGAGCTCTCCCCAAGATCAGGAACAAAACAATGATTCCTGCTTTTGCTACTTTCATTCAATGCTGTACTGGAAATTCTAGCTACAGCAATTAAGTAAGAAAAAGAAATAAATAACAAACTAATTGGAAAGGAAGAAGTAAAACTGTCTTTACTAACAGATGACAATCTTTTATGTAGAAAAATTTTTAAAAATCCACAAAAATCTATTACAGCTAAAAACTTCAGCAAAGTTGCAGGATACAAGGTCAACAAACAAAAGTTGTATTTTTATACACTAGCAATGAATAATCTGAAAAGAAAATTAAGAAACAAACTGGTTTATAATAGCATCAAAATAATAAAATAGAAACAAATGTAAACAAGGAAGTATAAGACTTGTACAATGAAAACTCCAAAACATTTCTGAAAGAAATTAAAGAAGACCTAAATAAATGGAAAGGCATCTTGTCTTCATGAACTGAAAAACTGAATATTATTTAGCTACTGTCATACAGTGATTCAATGCAATCCCTATCAAAAACCAATGGCTGGCCAGGTGCAGTGGCCCACCAGCCTGGTCAATATGGTGAAATTCCTTTTCCACTAAAAATACAAGAATTAGCCGGGCATGGTGGAGTGCCCAGGGTTTAGCAGAGATGTCAATTACAATGTGCGCACCTGTAATCCAGCTACTCGGGAGACTGAGGCAGGAGAACTGCTGGAACCTGAGAGGCAGAGGTTGCAGTGAGCCAAGATGGTGCCACTGTATTCCAGCCTGTGCGACAGAGTGAGACTCTGGCAAAAAAAAGAGAGAGAGAGAAAAAAAAAAAAAAAAAAAAAAAGGCTATTTTCACAGAAATGGAAATGTCAGTCCAAAGATTTAAGAGGGAATTGCAATGAACTAGCCAAATTAATTTAAAATGTCCCCAATACCTAAATGCATATACAGGCTAAAACTATACAATTATTGAACAAAAACACAGGAGTAAATCTTCATGACCTTGGATTTGATAACAGTCCTTAGAAAAGATACCAAAAGCACAAGCAACAAAAGAAAAAATAGATAATTTGAATGTCATGAAACTTAAACCTTGGCTGGGCACAGTGACTCACCCCTATAATCCCAGCACTTTGAGAAGCTTGCATGAGTCCAAGAGTTTGAGGCTACAGGGAGTTATAATCTCACCACTGCACTCCAGCCTGGGTGACAGAGCAAGACCCTGTCTCTTTAAAAAAAAAAAAAAAAAAAAAAATTAAAACTTTTGTGTATCAAAGGATACTATCAAGAAAGTGAAAAGACAACCTAACAGGATGGGAGGAAAATTTCGCAAATCATGTATCTGACTGGGGTCTTATATCCACAATATATAAAAACAGAACTCGTACAGAAATGCAAATCAAAACCACAATCAGATACCATCTCATGCCAGTCAGAATGACGATTATTAAAAAGTCAAGAAACAACAGATGCTGGTGAGGCTGTGGAGAAACAGGAACACTGTTACACTGTTGGTGGGAATATCAATTAGTTTAACCCTTGTAGAAGGCAGTGTGGTGATTTCTCAAAGACCTAGAACCAGAAATACCATTTGACTAGGCAATCTCATTACTGGGTATATACCCGAAGGAATATAAATCATTCTATTATGAAGATACATGCATGCATATGTTCACTGTAGTGTTATTCACAAGAGCAAAAACATAGAATCAACCCAAATGCCCACCAATGATAGACTGGATAAAGCAAATATGGTACATATACACCATGGGATACTATGCAGCCAAGAAAAGGAACGAGATCAGCTGGGTGCGGTGGCTTACGCCTGTAATTCCAGCACTTTGGGAGGCCGAGGTGGGCGGATCAAGAGGTCAGGAGATCAAGACCATCCTGGCCAACATGGTGAAATCCCGTCTCCACTAACATACAAAAATATTAACCAGGCGTGGTGGTGCATGTCTGTAGTCCTAGCTACTTGGGAGGCTGAGGCAGGAGAATTGCTTGAACCCAGGAGGCAGAGGTTGCAGTGAGCCGAGATCACGCCACCACTCCAGCCTGGCAACAGAGCGAGACTCCATCTAAAAAAAAAAAAAAAAAAAGGAACGAGATCATGTCCTTTGCAGGAACATGGATGGAGCTGGGAGCCATTATCCTCAGCAGAGCATCACAGGAACAGAAAACCAAACACCACATGTTCTCACTTACAAGTGGGAGCTGAACAATGAGAACTTGTGGACACAGGGAAGTGAACACACACTGGGGCCTGTATGGGGTAGGGAGTGGGGAAAGGGAGAGCCTCAGGATAAATAGCTAATGCATGTGTGGCTTAATACCCAGGTGATGGGTTGATAGGTGCAGCAAACTACCATGGCACACATTTACCTATGTAACACATCTTGCACATGTAACCTGGAACTTAAAATAAAATAAAATAAAAAAAGAAAACTCTCACAACTCAACAATAAAAATACAACACAATTTTAAAGTAAAAGACTTGAAAAATCCTTTCTCCATAGTAGATATGCAAATGGACAACAAGCACATGAAAAGAAGCTCATCATCAGTCATTAGAGAGACGTGAATCAAAGCCACAGTGAGATATCACTTCACACCCATTAGGATTGTTATGGTTACAAAAAGAAAACAAGTGCTGGCGAGGATGTGGAGAAATTGCACCCCTGGTGAAAATTTAAAATGATGTAGCCACTGTGGAAAACAGTATGGTGGTTCCTCAAAAAGTTAAACATAGAATTAACATATAACCCAGTAACTTACTCCTAGGCATATCTACACCCAGAGAAATGAAAACAGATGTCCACAGAAAAACTTTTGTGCAGAAGTTCATAGCAACATTATTCATAGAAGCCAAAAAGTGAAAACAACACAAATGTCCATAAACTGATGAATGCATAAAATGTGATATATCTATACAACAGAATATTACTCAGCCATAAAAAGAAATGAAGTACTGGCACATGCTACAGCATGGATGAGCCTTGAAAACATTATCCCAAGTTTAAGATGCCAGACACAAAAGGTCAGATGTTGTATCATTCCATTTATACGAAATATTCAGAACAGACAAATACACAAAAACAGAAAGCAGACTGGTAGCTGCAACGGGCTGGGAAAGGGGTTAGTGGGGAGGGACTGCTTAATATGTACAGGGTTTCCTTTGGTGTGATTAAACTGTTTTGGAATGGTATAGTGTTGGTAGTTGTACAACATTGTGAATGTGCTACCACTGAATTACACACTTCAACATGGCCAATTTTATGTTAATTTTATCTCAATAAATAAATAAATATAAGTTAATGCATACATACACAAAAAATTCACACGGTTCTACCAGGCATTCAGGGAGCCTGCCGCATAGCATCCATTTCCTCCGTGGTGGCAGTGACTGGAAACAGTCTCTTCTTACGGAAGCTTCCAGGTAGTGTATAAAGGGGACACATATGAATGCATATATGTAAATGGGAATACTTAGTGTTTTTTACCACAACATTAACAGAGCATACTCTGACCAGGCAGAGGTGACAGATGAGTCATAGCTGTCACAAGGCCTAAAAGTCACAGTGCTCACAGGTATGTGGCTTCATCGTTGCCCCTCGGCTCCTTGGGTTATACTCTCCCCAACTTTCCACCCAAACATAAAGCAGAGAACAGATATTATTATTTAGGAAGCACCTGGAAGAAGTTCAAAACTGAAACATAAAAGTAAATTACCAGATAGTGCCTTTATGGTCTCCCACTAGGAATGACACTTTCTCCCAAATACACAGTAGCTCTTGAACATATATCATTTCAGGAAATCTTGTTCTAGCCTTTTCTGGAGAGAAGATGATGCAACCATGAGCTGAGTACAAACCATAATTACATTCAAAAATTTTCAAGACAAGACTTCCTGGTATCCTTGCTGTCACTGCAGTTTCCCACTTTTCCATAGCTCTTGAGGAGATGGGTCCTCAGAGATCTTCAGCTTCTCCTCATTCAATGTCTGCGGGATTCCAGGGTAGCCAGGGTTCTATTTAACTTACCTGTGTGCAAAGACTCGAAGTACAAAGCTAAATAAGCCACTTCTGAAGTTTTCCAAAAATCTGATTTCATTGGGAGGCATCAAGAAGATTTTGACATTTATTTCACTCTTCTTCCCACTCCATAGCATGCATATAATCTAGTCCTCTCTTGTTCCCTCCTCTAGGAGCTGTAGACAACCTGCATTGAGATTCCACACCAAAGATAGGAAGGGTGGTCTTGCACTTATGGGAAACCAGGTGGCAGGCCAGGTACGTGTGGAGGGCCTCACACAGTTGCCTTGAGATACAGCTACCAGAGGCCTGTGGTTGTTTAATTTTTGCTTGAACTTTTAGTTCTACATTAATTGTAATAAATGCTTTAAAACCCTTACATCATTATCCACTGAATTCTCTATTTTCTTTTTTTTTTTTTTTTGAGATGGAGTCTCGCTCTGTTGCCCAGGCTGGAGTGCAGTGGAGCCATCTCAGCTCACTTCAGGCTCCACCTCCCGGGTTCACGCCATTCTCCTACCTCAGCCTCCCAAGAAGCTGGGACTATAGGTGCCCGCCACCACACCTGGCTAATTTTTTGTATTTTTAGTAAAGACAGGGTTTCACTGTGTTAGCCAGGATGGTCTCAATCTGACCTCATGATCTGCCCGTCTCGGCCTCCCAAAGTGCTGGGATTACAGGCGTGAGACACCGGGCCCAGCCTCTATTTTCTTTATAAACATCCTCACCCAAGAGCTGCCCTTGTTCCTCCCTTGCCACTTCCCTAAGTGTCCCTCCTTGTGCTGTTCCCTATTTGTTTACACTGACTGAACATTCTTCAGGGACCTTGGTTCCCAGTGTCTCATCCTCTATCTGATTGGAACACACATCACCTCTGTCCCAAAGCAGAGTATTCCTGGCAAGTTCTACCTCACTGGCCTCGTCAATCTCCTTAGACAAACAACAACATTTGTAGCACAACTCTCATGGACTGGTTCATCCTGAGAAGAGAAGGGGAGCCACAACCTCACCCCACCTTCTTAGCTGCTCAATCAGCCATTGCTGTTTCCCATCAACACATACTTGCTGGGTGTCTACTGCATTCATGGTCCAGTACCAAAACCAGATGAGTCACAGCCCCTGACCTCCGAGGGCTTATTTATGGTTAAATGAGACAACTGAAGTAAAGAAAACACATAGAGCTTATTTTGAAGGCAATGACAAGTATCAGTGCAATGTTTAATACCTGGTTGTTAGTCTCATTATATAATCAAGCATCTGTCACTCTCTTTTGTGTCTGTGCAAATAAATGTGAAAGTTCAGACCATTTATAATACCAGTGCCAGAGCAGCAAGTGAGGAAGAAACAAGGGCATCTGTTCATGTATAATCCTCTCTCCTGGGAAGACAGTGTCCAACCCAAGAATTGCTCTGCAGGATTTTTGCTCCAGTTCCCTGTGGAGAAGGAGCTGAGCTGGCTCAAGCCACTGAGAACTGTGGAGCCAAGAAATCAGCATAACAAGGGTGAGCCTACCAAACCCGCCAGCTGGCTGTATCAAGTGCTCTGGGTCTAGCAGCAGCTGGGAGAGAGGGCAGAGTAGGTCATTTGACAGAGGCAAAAGGGGAGGAGAGGGGCAGCAAGGTGTGGCGGCTCAGCTGGAGGAGGAAGTCAAGTTGGGTCAGGCTTGATCTCACCCTGTCTCTGCTTCTTGCCCACAGAGGCACATGGCACTGTGTGCTTGCATCTGGCCACCCCTGAAGACTCTGCCAGGCTGTGTGCTGTCTCCCATGGCTCTTCTCTGTGCCATCATCTCAGCAAAGCACATTCCAGAGCTGCAATCTGACTCACAGGACAGTTCTAGTGTGATCACAGTGCTGTTCCAGATTGCAGCTGCAGGAATGGGGTGGGGGTATGGTGGGAAGAGTGGGGAGACTGTTCCAGGTCTCCAGCCTCTTTCAGGAACAAAAGTTTACAGAGAAAGAAGGTCAGAAATAGGGAGGAAAAAATTCCATGCCTTTTATATAGGGCCACCTTGAAATCCTTCTTGTTCTTGATGGATGACAGGTGCTGGAAAATCACCATGGCCAGGTTAAGATGCAGACTTAGAATGGTGGTCACACATACCATGACTGAACATGAATCTGGAAAATTAGTCTTCCTGTTTTCATTCTATTATCAAAACTTCATAATTATCTGTACTCACATCCCCAGGCTGTTGCCATTCCATTTCATTTTTTCCTTCAAGTCTATCACTGGTTTAATATATAGAAAAAAAGAGCATGGAAACTTTCACGGCAGTTTTCATATTATCCATAAGTTTACCAAGAAAGTTATTCAATGTGTGTAGCCATAAATGAGAACATAGGTCAAATGATATAGGTTGATATTATCAAGTGTTTAAAGAGCATGAACATACTACTTTCATATTATTTACACCTCTAACTCTACTCTGAAACTTTTACTGTTTCAATCAGATAGCTGTGTAACCCAACACTAGATCAATAAAATGATAAAAGTTAAAAGAGACAAAGGGTGGAGAAATGGATCCATTTTCTGCTACCTACAAGGGAAGAAATGCTATGCCCACAAAGACATAAAGTGCAAACTGTAACAAAAGCCAAAAATAAGATATACATTTAAATAAAACATAAAGACTACTATTAGTACTAAACATAATCTTTAACCACAAGGAGGGTCCAACCCATGATGCTGGACCATACACACAAATTAACTCAAAATGGATCACAGACCAAAATATAAGGGCAAAAGCTATAAAATTCTTAGAAGAAAACATAGAAGTATGTTTGCATAACCTTGGATTCACCAACGGTTTCTTAGATATGACCCTGAAAACACAAGCAATAATAACAAAAATGATAAACTGGACATTGTCAAAATGATAAATCTTTGTGTTTCAAAGGACACTATCAAAAAAGTGAAAAACTCCACAGAATAGGAAAAAATATTTGCAAATGATAAAGGACTTATACAGAGAACTCTTACAATTCAACAACAAAAAATAACCCAACTTCAAAAACAGGCAAAGGACTTGAAAGACATTTCTCTAAAGAAGATACACGAACAGCCAATAGCCTATGAAAAGATGCTCAGCCAGGTGCGGTGGCTCACGTCTGTAATCCCAGCACTTTGGGAGGCTGAGGCCGGCAGATGATGAGGTCAAGACATTGAGACCATCCAGGCCAACATGGCAAAACTCTGTCTCTACTAAAAATACAAAAAATTAGCTGGGCATGGTAGCGTGCACCTGTAGTTCTAGCTACTCGGGAGGCTGAGGCAGAAGAATCGCTTGAACCTGGGAGGCGGAGGTTGCAGTGAGCTGAGATCGTGCCACTGCATGCCGCCCTGGCGACAGAGCAAGACTACGTCTCAACAAAAAAAGATGCTCAACATTGCTAGTCATCAGGAAACGCAAATCAAAGCCACAATGAGATACCCACTTCAGACACAAGCGGATGGCTACAATAAAAAAGACAGCAATAACAAATTTTGGAGTGGATATGGAGAAAGTGGAACCCTGGTATATTTTACATTGCTGATAGGAATGTAAAATCGTGTAGCCACTTTGGAAAATACTGTGGCAGTCCCTTAGAAAATCAAACATAGAGTTACCTTATGACTCAGCAATTCCATGCCTAGGTATATATTCAGGAGAAATGAAAATATATCCACACAAAAAACTTGTATGCGGATATTCATAGTAGCACTATTCATGTTAATCATAAAGTGGAAACAACTCAGGTGTGCATCAACTCAAAAGAGAAATAAAATATGGTATATCCACAGATAATGGATTATTATTCATCCATAACAAGGAATGAAGTACTGAAACATATCACAACATGGATAAACCTTAAAAATATTATGCTAGGTAAAAGAAGCCAGTCACAAAAGATTTGTGATTCTACTTATATGAAGTATCCAGAATAAGCAAATCTGTAGAGACAAAAAGTAGATGAGTGGTTGCCAGGGGCTGGGAAGAACTGGGAATTGGCAGTCAATTGGTATGGGGTTTCTTTTTGAGGCTGCAGAAAGTTCTAATTTCATATTATAGTTATGATTGCACAAGTCTGTAATTACAATAAACATAACTGAACTGTACACTTTAAATAAATGAATTTTATGGGATATGAATGATGTATCAATAAAGTTCTTTATTTTTTATTTTATTTATTTTTATTATTATTATACTTTAAGTTCTAGGGTACATGTGCATAACGTGCAGGTTTGTTACATATGTATACTTGTGCCATGTTGGTGTGCTGCACCCATCAACTCGTCAGCTCCCATCAACTTGTCATTTACATCAGGTATAACTTCCAATGCAATCCCTCCGACCTCCCCCCTCCCCATGATAGGCTCCGGTGTGTGATGTTCCCCTTCCCGAGTCCAAGTGATTTCAGTGTTCCGTTCCCACCTATGAGTGAGAACATGCGGTGTTTGGTTTTCTGTTCTTGTGATAGTTTGCTAAGAATGATAGTTTCCAGCTGCATCCATGTCCCTACAAAGGACACAAACTCATCCTTTTTTATGGCTGCATAGTATTCCATGGTGTATATGTGCCACATTTTCTTAATCCAGTCTGTCACTGATGGACATTTGGGTTGATTCCAAGTCTTTGCTATTGTGAATAGTGTCGCAATAAACATACGTGTGCATGTGTCTTTATAGCAGCATGATTTATAATCCTTTGGGTATATACCCAGTAATGGGATGGCTGGGTCACATGGTATTTCTAGTTCTACATCCTTGAGGAATCGCCATACTGTTTTCCATAATGGTTGAACTAGTTTACAATCCCACCAACAGTGTAAAAGTGTTCCTATTTCTCCACATCCTCTCCAGCACCTGTTGTTTCCTGACTTTTTAATGATTGCCATTCTAACTGGTGTGAGATGGTATCTCATTGTGGTTTTGATTTGCATTTCTCTGATGGCGAGTGATGATGAGCATTTTTTCATGTGTCTGTTGGCTGTATGAATGTCTTCTTTTGAGAAATGTCTGTTCATATCCTTTGCCCACTTTTTGATGGGGTTGTTTTTTTCTTGTAAATTTGTTTGAGTTCTTTGTAGGTTCTGGATATTAGCCCTTTGTCAGATGAGTAGATTGCAAACATTTTCTCCCATTCTGTAGGTTGCCTGTTCACTCTGATGGTAGTTTCTTTTGCTGTGCAGAAGCTCTTTAGTTTAATTAGATCCCATTTGTCAATTTTGGCTTTTGCTGCTATTCCTTTTGGTGTTTTAGACATGAAGTCCTTGCCCATGCCTATGTCCTGAATGGTACTACCTAGGTTTTCTTCTAGGGTTTTTATGGTATTAGGTCTAACATTTAAGTCTCTAATCCATCTTGAATTAATTTTCGTATAAGGAGTAAGGAAAGGATCCAGTTTCAGCTTTCTACTTATGGCTAGCCAATTTTCCCAGCACCATTTATTAAATAGGGAATCCTTTCCCCATTTCTTGTTTCTCTCAGGTCTCTCAAAGAACAGATGGCTGTAGATGTGTGGTATTATTTTTGAGGACTCTGTTCTGTTCCATTGGTCTATATCTCTGTTTTGGTACCAGTACCATGCTGTTTCGGTTACTGTAGCCTTGTAGTATAGTTTGAAGTCAGGTAGCGTGATGCCTCCAGCTTTGTTCTTTTGACTTAGGATTGTCTTGGCAATGCGGGCTCTTTTTTGGTTCCATATGAACTTTAAAGCCGTTTTTTCCAATTCTGTGAAGAAACTCATCGGTAGCTTGATGGGGATGGCATTGAATCTATAAATAACCTTGGGCAGTATGGCCATTTTCACGATATTGATTCTTCGTATCCATGAGCATGGTATGTTCTTCCATTTGTTTGTGTCCTCTTTTATTTCACTGAGCAGTGGTTTGTAGTTCTCCTTGAAGAGGTCCTTTACATCCCTTGTAAGTTGGATTCCTAGGTATTTTATTCTCTTTGAAGCAATTGTGAATGGAAGTTCATTCATGATTTCGCTCTCTGTTTGTCTGTTACTGGTGTATAAGAATGCTTGTGATTTTTGCACATTAATTTTGTATCCTGAGACTTTGCTGAAGTTGCTTATCAGCTTAAGGAGATTTTGGGCTGAGACAATGGGGTTTTCTAAATATACAATCATGTCATCTGCAAACAGGGACAATTTGACTTCTTCTTTTCCTAACAGAATACTCTTTATTTCTTTCTCTTGCCTGATTGCCCTAGCCAGAACTTCCAACACTATGTTGAATAGGAGTGGTGAGAGAGAGCATCCCTGTCTTGTGCCAGTTTTCAAAGGGAATTTTTCCAGTTTTTGCCCATTCAGTATGATATTGGCTGTGGGTTTGTCATAAATAGCTCTTATTATTTTGAGGTACATTCCATCAATACCGAATTTATTGAGCGTTTTTAGCATGAAGGGCTGTTGAATTTTGTCAAAGGCCTTTTCTGCATCTATTGAGATAATCATGTGGTTCTTGTCTTTGGTTCTGTTTATATGCTGGATTACGTTTATTGATTTGTGAATGTTGAACCAGCCTTGCATCCCAGGGATGAAGCCCACTTGATTATGGTGGATAAGCTTTTGGATGTGCTGCTGAATCCGGTTTGCCAGTATTTTACTGAGGATTTTTGCATCGATGTTCATCAGGGATATTGGTCTAAAATTCTCTTTTTTTGTTGTGTCTCTGCCAGGCTTTGGTATCAGGATGATGTTGGCTTCATAAAATGAGTTATGGAGGATTCCCTGTTTTTCTATTGATTGGAATAGTTTCAGAAGGAATGGTACCAGCTCCTCCTTGTACCTCTGGTAGAATTCAGCTGTGAATCCATCTTGTCCTGGACTTTTTTTGGTGGGTAGGCTATTAATTATTGCCTCAATTTCAGAGCCTGCTATTGGTCTATTCAGGGATTCAACTTCTTCCTGGTTTAGTCTTGGAAGAGTGTAAGTGTCCAGGAAATTATCCATTCCTTCTAGATTTTCTAGTTGATTTGCATAGAGGTGTTTATAGTATTCTCTGATGGTAGTTCGTATTTCTGTGGGGTCGGTGGTGATATCTCCTTTATCATTTTTTATTGCATCTATTTGATTCTTCTCTCTTTTCTTCTTTATTAGTCTTGCTAGTGGTCTGTCAATTTTGTTGATCTTTTCAAAAAACCAACTCCTGGATTCACTGATTTTTTGGAGGTTTTTTTGTGTCTCTATCTCCTTCAGTTCTGCTCTGATCTTAGTTATTTCTTGCCTTCTGCTAGCTTTTGAATGTGTTTGCTCTTGCTTCTCTAGTTCTTTTAATTGTGATGTTAGAGTGTCCATTTTAGATCTCTCCAGCTTTGTCTTGTGGGCATTTAGTGCTATAAATTTCCCTCTACACACTGCTTTAAATGTGTCCCAGAGATTCTGGTATGTTGTATCTTTGTTCTCACTGGTTTCAAAGAACATCTTTATTTCTGCTTTCATTTCGTTATGGACCCAGTAGTCATTCAGGAGGAGCTTGTTCAGTTTCCATGTAGTTGAGCGGTTTTGATTGAGTTTCTTAGTCCTGAGTTCTAGTTTGATTGCACTGTGGTCTGAGAGACAGTTTGTTATAATTTCTGTTCTTGTACATTTGCTGAGGAGTGCTTTACTTCCAATTATGTGGTCAATTTTGGAATAAGTGTGATGTGGTGCTGAGAAGAATGTATATTCTGTTGATTTGGGGTGGAGAGTTCTATAGATGTCTATTAGGTCCACTTGGTGCAGAGATGAGTTCAATTCCTGGATATCCTTGTTAACTTTCTGTCTCGTTGATCTGTCTAATGTTGACAGTGGAGTGTTGAAGTCTCCCATTATTATTGTATGGGAGTCTAAGTCTCTTTGTAAGTCTCTAAGGACTTGCTTTATGAATCTGGGTGCTCCTGTATTGGGTGCATATATATTTAGGATAGTTAGCTCTTCCTGGTGAATTGATCCCTTTACCATTATGTAATGGCCTTCTTTGTCTCTTTTGATCTTTGATGGTTTAAAGTCTGTTTTATCAGAGACTAGGATTGCAACCCCTGCTTTTTTTTGTTCTCCATTTGCTTGGTAGATCTTCCTCCATCCCTTTATTTTGAGCCTATGTATGTCTCTGCATGTGAGATGGGTCTCCTGAATACAGCAGACTGATGGGTCTTGACTCTTTATCCAGTTTGCCAGTCTGTGTCTTTTCATTGGAGCATTTAGTCCATTTACATTTAAGGTTAATATTGTTATGTGTGAACTTGATCCTGCCATTATGGTATTAACTGGTTATTTTGCTCGCTAGTTGATGCAGTTTCTTCCTAGCCTCGATGGTCTTTACATTTTGGCATGTTTTTGCAATGGCTGGTAGTGGTTATTCCTTTTTCCATGTTTAGTGCTTCCTTCAGGGTCTCTTGTAAGGCAGGCCTGGTGGTGACATAATCTCTAACCATTTGCTTATCTGTAAAGGATTTTATTTCTCTTTCACTTATGAAACTGAGTTTGGCTGGATATGAAATTCTGGGTTTAAAATTCTTTTCTTTAAGAATGTTGAATATTGGCCCCCACTCTCTTCTGGCTTGGAGAGTTTCTGCCGAGAGATCTGCTGTTAGTCTGATGGGCTTCCCTTTGTGGGTAACCTGACCTTTCTCTCTGGCTGCCCTTAACAGCTTTTCCTTCATTTCAAGTTTGGTGAATCTGGCAATTATGTGTCTAGGAGTTGCTCTTCTCGAGGAGTATCTTTGTGGCGTTCTCTGTATTTCCTGAATTTGAATGTTGGCCTGCCCTACTAGGTTGGGGAAGTTCTCCTGGATGATATCCTGAAGAGTGTTTTCCAACTTGGTTCCATTTCCCCCTCACTTTCAGGCACCCCAATCAGACGTAGATTTGATCTTTTTACATAATCCCATACTTCTTGCAGGCTTTGTTCATTTCTTTTTCTTTTTTTTTCTTTTGGTTTCTCTTCTCGCTTCATTTCATTCACTTGATCCTCAATCGCTGATACTCTTTCTTCCAGTTGATCGAGTTGGTTACTGAAGCTTGTGCATTTGTCACGTATTTCTCGTGTCATGGTTTTCATCTCTGTCATTTCGTTTATGACCTTCTCTGCCTTAATTATTCTAGCTATGAATTCTTCCACTCTTTTTTCAAGATTTTTAGTTTCTTTGTGCTGGGTACATAATTCCTCCTTTAGCTCTGAGAATTTTGATGGACTGAAGCCTTCTTCTCTCATCTCGTCAAAGTCATTCTCCGTCCAGCTTTGATCCATTGTTGGCGATGAGCTGCGCTCCTTTGCGGGGGGAGATGCGCTCTTATTTTTTGAATTTCCAGCTTTTCTGCCCTGCTTTTTCCCCATCTTTGTGGTTTTATCTGCCTCTGGTCGTTGATGATGGTGACGTACTGATGGGGTTTTGGTGTAGGTCTCCTTCCTGTTTGATAGTTTTCCTTCTGACAGTCAGGACCCTCAGCTGTAGGTCTGTTGGAGATTGCTTGAGGTCCACTCCAGACCCTGTTTGCCTGGGTATCAGCAGCAGAGGCTGCAGAAGATAGAATATTGCTGAACAGCAAGTGTACCTGTCTGATTCTTACTTTGGAAGCTTCCTCTCAGGGGTGTACTCCACCGTGTGAGGTGTGGGGTGTCAGTCTGCCCCTAGTGGGGGATGTCTCCCAGTTAGGCTAATCAGGGGTCAGGGACCCACTTGAGCAGGCAGTCTGTCCCTTCTCAGATCTCAACCTCCGTGTTGGGAAATCCACTGGTCTCTTCAAAGCTGTCAGACAGAGTCGTTTGCGTCTGCAGAGGGTTTTGCTGCTTTTGTTGTTGTTTAGCTGTGCCCTGTCCCCAGAGGTGGAGTCTACAGAGACGGGTAGGCTTCCTTGAGCTGCTGTGAGCCCCACCCAGTTCGAACTTCCCAGTGGCTTTGTTTACCTACTTAAGCCTCAGCAATGGCGGGCGCCCCTCCCCCAGCCTCACTGCTGCCTTGTGGTTAGATCAGACTGCTGTGCTAGCAATGAGGGAGGCTCTGTGGGCATGGGACCCTTCCAGCCATGTGTGGGATATAATCTCCAGGTGTGCCCGTTTGCTTAAAGCGCAGTATTGGGGTGGGAGTTACCCGATTTTCCAGGTGTTGTGTGTCTCAGTTCCCCTGGCTAGAAAAAGGGATTCCCTTCCCCCTTGCGCTTCCCAGGTGAGGTGATGCCTCGCCCTGCTTCAGCTCTCGCTGGTCGGGCTGCAGCAGCTGACCAGCACCGATTGTCCTGCACTCCCTAGTGAGATGAACCCAGTACCTCAGTTGAAAATGCAGAAATCACTGGTCTTCTGTGTCGCTTGAGCTCTAAAGTCTTTAAAAATGTGATAGAGATAAGATAGATTCCTTCGGGTCCCCATGAGTCAAGTTCCAATTTCTAGATCTCTCTGTGTATACATGATAGAACCATAAACACTAGACTGTAATCCCATGGGTTCCGATATATCTTTATTCTTACAGTAAGTCGGCATGTGGACAGGAAGAATGGCAAAGAATATAAAGGGTCTGGATGTCAATTAGTAGAATAAGCGGTAGTAAGACTAATTCTACTACTAGAATTAGCCTTTTTGCATGTTTGGACAGTGGAGAAAGACTCTTGGATCAAGCTTACTAGATTTCTTTTGAAAATAACTGATCACCTTTTCAGGTAGTCAAAATGGTTGACTACCTTTTCAAAAGGAATTTAGTAAGCTTGATGCAAGAATCTTTTTCCACTGTCCAAACACACACAAAGGCTAAGGCCCCTAATCATCACATCCATGATCTACCAGTGCATGTTCCTCATAAGGCTTTAATATTGAGCCAGGGCTGAGAAGAAACAATGTCAAATGGCCCTGGATATCGTAAGGACTGACAATAACTGTTTTAGAGAGGAAACAAGCAAAGGTTAAGAAAAGATGGGCAGCTGAGATTAAAAGGTTTATTTAAGACTCATGGACACAGAACTAATAATTAAGGGATGATTTAAATGAATTGAATGAGCACAGGTAAGAACAAACCTAAGGCATGGGCTATGGCATCAGTTATAAGGACATGCAAAAAAAAAATGATACTCTGCACTCACAATCTTTCACATTACAATAAAAAAATTCAAATCATTGAAAAGGAACAATTCCAACTTTTCTACAACAGAAAGAAGCAAAGAGACTTCAGAAATAAAGCAAGTATGAGTGACAACAACCACCTTACGAAAATGTGATGCTAAGCAGATGGATGAACAGTCATTCCACCAACTCTGGCAGTATGTGGTGGTACATAAAAGAAAAGCAGGTGAAATGGTCCCCTGTGTTGTTGACGAGGGAGCTGTCTTCCCTTCAGGCTCTTCAACTGTAGACAGGGATATGCCACTGTTACAGAGAAGGAATGTATGCCACCCTATCTCAATACAGAGAAAAGGAGGCAGAGTCAAGAATATCTCCCAACTGTTTAGTGGGAAGAAAAGTAAGGTTCACAAGCAGGGAGAAGAGCTGTATTCACCCAGCGGGACACAGCAGGTGAGCACACAGCTGCGGAATCAACGTGTCACAGCTGACCAGCTTTTCAAAAGGAGTCTAGTAAGCTTGATCCAAGAGTCTTTCTCCACTGTCCAAACACATGCAAAGCCTAATGTCCCTAATCATCACATCCATGATCTACTAGTGCATGTTCCTCGTTCGGCCTTAATCTGAACCATTCTCATCATCAGGAGTTTGGGATCTTTATTTGTTTTTTTGTTTGTTTTTTTGAGATGGAGTCTCACTCTGTCACCCAGGCTGGAGTGCAGTGGTGCGATCTCAGCTCACTGCAAGCTCCACCTCCTGGGTTCACACCATTCTCCTGCCTCAGCCTCCCCAGTAGCTGGGACTACAGGTGCCCACCACCACACCTGGCTATTTTTTTTGTTGTTGTATTTTTAGTAAAGATGGGGTTTCATCGTGTTAGCCAGAATGGTCTCGATCTCTTGACCTCGTGATCCGCCCACCTCGGCCTCCCAAAGTGCTGAGATTACAGGCATGAGCCACTATGCCCGGATGGGATCTTTATTTGTTTAATGCTCTGGACAAAGTAAAAAAATTTCCAACCACAGTATCAGCACCATTCAACACTGGCCCCAGCATTAGGGCAGTTTTCTGCAATATGTTTATTACAGAGGAACTTCCATATCTCCATCATCTAGACAGTGGTGGTCATATTTCATATACAAATTTACACAAATGCTTCTTTTCCAAAGTAAATGGGCATCAACTCCTATTTGATGGCAGTGGTAGGGGTAGAGGTGGGGAATGCGGTGGCCAAAAGTATAGAAATAAAAATCACCTTCAAGGAAGCTTCCTCAGCAGCCAGATGGCAGACTCAGTACCAACACTGAGTGCTGATTTGTAAAGGAATAGCTTGTCTTTGCTTAGTTCAGATTTGTATTATTGTAGCAATGCTCTTTACCACTATTTTTTTTTAAGCATCTATGCTTGCTGTTAAAGAGGGAGTGAGCTGCTTTTTACTGAGTACTTGTCATATGGGAAGCATCCTGCTGAGTACTTCACATACATCATCCCAATCAGTCCTCACCACCAGTCTGCATTATAGTATTATAATACCAGTTTCACAGACAAGGAAACACAATTTTCCCCAGTCTCCCTGCTAAATGTCCTGTCACCAGTGAACCCACACCAGTCTGATTCCAGACTTTTTGTTCTTTCCATTAAACCACCAGTCTCAAAGAATTTTTAAAAGAAAAATGGTACCTGCACACACATTAGGAAACAAGAGACAGAATGCCCTCACTGCAGTTCTGTTGTTCTATGTAAATTTGGACATTGTCATCCCCTTATGCATCAAGAAAACATTTATTATCCAAGACTGTTCCTCCTCTGGCATCCCACCCACTCTACTCTGCTAAGTGAGCTTCTGCGCTCACTGCTCCCTATACCTCCTGCTCATGAAGTGACCCGGTAACTCCTCCCAAATCTGGGGCACAGGTTTTCAATGCCCACTTTATTAGACTTTGCATTACTATGGGTCCCCTCCCACACGGAAGCACCATCCTGAGCGCTTGCCACCAGTTCTGGTTTCCTCTTGCTTCACCAGCCCAGCCTCCTCTATCTCTTCAGCGGGCTCCTCTTCTACCTGCTTTCCAATGCAAGAGGATCTTGGAGCTGAATGCCTGCATTTCTTCTTTGCTTTGTCTCTAATGTTTCCCTAAAGTGACCTCCTCCACAGCCCTGGTTGTAGACTCAGCTGTGACAGGACACTGCTGCCTTGCACTCACAGCCATTAGTGCCTTTGGAGCTTGGAACCATAAACAAACATAACCTGCTAACATCCGCAAACAAAATGAATGAACATACAAAGATACATAGTGACCAGACACAAGCTGAGAGCCCCCAAACATTTATGTCCAAGCTAAAACCTTCTGGGTGTAAGGTATATATGTCCAGCTTTCTCACAGGACATCTCTTCTTGGATGTCTCATAGGAATCTCAAACTTAGTAGGCACAGACTGCATTCTCAAGCTTTCTTCCAGACCTGCTTTCACTGTAGTTTTTCTCATCTCAGCAAATGGGAACATCCTTCAACTAAATAACTCAAACTGAGGCTTGCTCTCTGAACATTCCCTTCTACTTTGCTCCTCCCCCAACCAATCCATTATGAAGCCATCACACACATCTAGAACACGGACCTTTTCTCTAGCTCTGGCAAAGCCACAGGAGACTCAGGAACCCACCAGTCCTCTCTGACCTGGACTATGGCAGTAGCTGCTTCCTGGGTCTCTCTGCTTTCACTGGGCCCTGGCCCATGTGCCCATCCTACTAAACCCCTGACAGCTAAAGCTGACTTTCAAGCGGGTCAACCTCATTCTTGGTCAGTAGGCAGCCACAGCAGACACTGCAGCTCCTGCACATGGTCCACTAGGCTGTGGCCAGTTTCCTGCCTGGGATCTCTTGCTGGCCCGTGCAGCATGGTCATGCTGGCATCTCCCTCCTGTCCAAGAGCTTTTCAAAGGTATTCTCTCTTCTGTGAGCAATTCTCTTTCATCTTCTCTTTACCTAACACCTAAACTTAAATAGTACTGCCTTAGAACACCATCTTTGAACCCTCTAAACTAAATTATGTATGTTCTCCTTTGTGCCCTATTTTTTTCTCACCAGGGCACTTATTGCAACTTATAATCATAAATGCATTTGTTGTAAATTATTTTGTGTGGGATCTCCCACTACGACTAAGCTCTAGGAACACAGAGACAATGTCTGGTTTTGTCAACCACTGCAGGCCCAGGACCTGGTCCAGGGCATGGTGGATTTTTTTTTTTCCTTAGTGAAAAGAAGGAATAAATACACAACATGAAAATAAAGAAAAGGCCAAAAGACCAAAAACAGGAGTAAAACATCAAGGTATGGAAAAAGGAAAATGTGCTTTTTTTCTGAGTTCAGCTCAGTGAATTTCTCCGGCTTTTTGTCTGAAGACACAACTATTTAGCAAGTTCTGTCCTCTTGCAAAGGACTAACTCTCCACTTTAAAATATTTCTGCAATGAAGGGCAAGAAAGAATTTGCATCTCTAAAGGATAAAGATTACATTACTTGGTCAGGTATGGTGGCTCACGCCTGTAGTCCTAGTACTTTGGAAAGCCAAGGCAGGAGGATTGCTTGAGGTTACAAGTTTGGGATCAGCCTGGGCAACAGAGTGAGACCCTGTCTCTACAAAAAAAAAAAAAAAAAAAATTAGCTGGGTGTGGTGGCACGTGCCTGTGGGTCCAATACTTGGGGGCTGAGGTGGAAGGACTGCTTGAGCTCAGGAGGTTAAGGCTGCAATAAGCCATGATTGCTCCACTGCACTCCAGCCTAGGCAACAGAGCAAGACCATGTTTAAAAAACAAACAAATAAAAATTACTGGTCCCTAGGTTAAGTGTCTCAAGAAGAAAGGAAGAGAATGTTTTAGAAAGGGAGAAAGAAAGGTGATGTCTGCTGACAATCACCATGGGCTTGGAGTGAGGTAATATGGTCTGTACCTGCACCACCAGGACACAGAGAATCACTAAGGAATCACCACTTTCTCTCTTTGCCTTGGTTTTCGTTATAAATTACCTCGATGACCAGTGCTCCCTTTCTCTTAAAAAAAAAAAAATGCCTATGGCTTTATTAGTCATGCATTTATCTAACGATCATTCAACATGTAGTGGATCTATAAAAAAGGTGTGTTTGGGCTTTGAATAGACTGCCTATTCTGTGGTTAGGGAGTGCCTTCTGCATCAGTTTTTTGTTACCTTTGATTTTAGTGATTTATAAAACTTAAGTTTGTGTTGGTTACTCTGACCTACAACACCTTGAGAAACCTCACAGAAATGTTTTCATTAACAGCTCAAGTTAAAGGAAGTCATCCAGAAGAACAATGGACAGGGGACTCTAACATATTATATTTCTGAAATGTAAAGTCTATTTCTGATAATGTTTCACAGTGCAGAGGACATGAACCTTTTGAGAAAATCCATCTGACCCTGAACAGGACTAGCTGCTTCAAAAAATTTTCTTTTAATTTCAAGGTTGGCACTAATTGAGCTGTCAGCTTTCAGAAGATAAGCTGTTACTGGTATCAGAAAAGTGACACTGCCTGAGAACTGGGAACAGACTGAGATTGACACCTATGATCAAGGTGCAAAGTAAACTTAGACAGAAATTAATTGCAGGGTTTTATCAGCAACCACCTGACCTGGGCTGGGAAGGGGCAACTATTGTGGCAAACAAATCTGCCATAAGATACCTTCGTTTCTTTTCACCCAGGTTTAATTTCTTCTCACACAGTAATTTCTGGACTTCACAGAAAACACACAGTAATCAAGGTTGTCTTTAAGTTCACTAATAGCTTGAAAGATCTCTGGGGTAGAGCAGATAATGACAAGAGTTCAAGAAAAGCCATTCTGAAAAACAAGGAGACCAGACTTAGAGCTACCTTTAGTTGGAAGGGATCACTGCTTATGCAATTTTCCTTCTTCTGTGTGTGCTGTGCTGATGAGTCTATACTAGCTAAGCCCAAGTTTGTCCATCCTGTGGGACCCACAGAGTGTTCTATATGTCATCTCTGATCAGGAAGCTGAAAGCAGGAATCACAGGCAGAAAATCTTCCAGGCTACACATCTGCATCTTCTAATAATGTTTGTACATGTATAAAAAATTTATAAAAATTTATACATGTACATGTATAAAAAACTGCCTTAGAATGCATACTGCTGTATCTCGAAGGCAGATACATTCTCTAAGTTTTTCTTTCTAAATATATTAGCAAACAATTAGTAGTGAATAAAGTACAATTTTACTTCTATATTAATTTGATACATAAACTAGAGAGCCTGATCATTATCACAGCAAAATAATCTAGAAAATATTAATGATCAGATCTTCTTGTACCCAAAGACATCTCAGCAGCCCTGTCCTCAAACTCAAGGCCAACGCTATGGCCCTTAGTTCAGAAGTTCATCTTTGTACACAGTCCAACCAAGTCTCCCCAGGGCAAGGCACTTGCACTTCTGCTGCCCTGGACAACTTGACCCTGGGTCAGCCTTAATCTAAACACGGCTTGGTTCTAACTCAATTTTCTCCCTTTTCTTTTCGAGACAGGGTCTTGCTCTGTCCCCAGGCTGGAATGCAGTGGCACGGTCTCGGCTCACTGCAACCTCTGCCTCCTGGGTTCAAGCGATTCTCCTGCCTCAGTCTCCAGAGTAGCTGGGACTACAGGTGCGCACCACCATGGCCGGCTAATTTTTGTATTTTTAGTAGAGACAGGGTTTCACCATGTTGGCCAGGGTGGTCTAGATCTCCCGACCTCGAGATCCGCCCGCCTCGGCCTCCCAAAGTGCTGGGATTATAGGCATGAGCCACTGCGCCTGGCCTCTCCCTTTTCCTTTAAACTCTAACACTCTACAACCATGTCATCTGGGATTCTATATCCCATTGCATTTTTCTTTGTGTCTACCTGTGTCAGCAGTGAGATCCTCCTTGAGGCTCCGTTTCCTCATCTGCAAAGTGGGAATAATATCACTTAGCTTCAATATTGTACAATCTCCGATGTGCTACAGAAAATGCATCACACAGAATGCATATTCATTAACTCTGAATAACTGGATATTGTTTTCTTGTTTTTGAAGTTCATGCCTGGCCTTCTTTCAATCTACCACCAGCATATTCTCATTGGATATGTCACCACATGTATTCCAAAGTACAACTCCAAAGCATTCACAATGCCACTCACATTGGTAGCATTTCACCAGATTTTAGCTTCTAGTTTTTCTCTCTTTGCTAAACAAGTAAAACAACTACCACTGGAGGACCTAGAGGAACAGCCTTCATAACGTGCATTGGCTGTGATTAGTCAGAGGAAGCAACCGCACTGTCAGTTTCATTGTTCCTTCTCGTCAGGGTGATTCAGTTCCCCACTGTCTCTGTTTCCTCGTCCCCTTGGAGTGTGTGGTCTGTGTGCTGAAATGAGGAAGCTCTACCAAGTTCCTCATTGCCAAGGTAACTAGTATTCCCTTCTTCAAAACCTAACACTGGATGTGTCATTAAAAAGGCCAAGCAAAACCAAAACACAAAACAAAAACCTATGTCTGATGTGTAGCTGTCTTAGAAAATTCTATATAAATTTACCACAGATTTAGGGCAAAGGGTGCAAGACTGGTCTATATCTACAAGCCATGATAAAGACCTTAAAACTGATTTCATGGATTTCACAAACATACATATTCCAAAAAAAGAATCTTTTTTTTTTTTTCCTGTAATTCCAAAAGAAACATTCTCCAATTCTAGACCTCAAGGTGACTTTCTGAAATTCATAGCATTTTCAAATAAAGTGCCTCCACTTGAAGATGATTCATAATTCACATAGGAGCGTAGGTATCCTGTTTCTCTCTCTGGCATCAGAAGGCAGTGTAATGACAGATGATTGCTCTGTCTTTATATTAGAGATGTGGTCTTGCCATCTTGCTTTGCCCAGGGTGGTCTCAAACTCCTGGGCTCAAGTGACCCGCCTGCCTAGGGCTCTTCCCAAAGTGCTGGGATTATACGTGTTAGCAACCATGCCCAGCCAGGATGATTGTTAATTACTGTTTCTTCAGTATGTATTTTCTTATTAATAGTTAAACAAAACTGATGAAGTAGCATCTATACTTTTAATTTCTATTCTGTTGGAAATGCATCTTACTTCTTTGAGGGCAATTATCATTGCCAGAGATAACTTCAAAAGGCTATGCCAGGCTCGGCGTGGTGATTCACGCCACTAATATCAGCACTTTGGGAGGCTGAGGCGGGTGGATCACTTGAGGCCAGGAGTTTGAGACCAGCCTGGCCAACGTAGCAAAACCTTGTTTCTACTAAAAATACAAAAATTAGCCAGGCATGGTGGTGCATGCCTGTAATCCCAGCTACTTGGGCAAAAGAATCTCTTGAACTCCAGAGGTGGACGTTGCAAAAAGAAAAAAGACAATGCTGAGGCTCTGATGTAAACAAACAAACCTCTCTGTCAGTCATGCGTCTACAGCTATCTGTAAGAACCAACACCAGGAAGGGCCTAAATCTGAGTAGAGACAACATCACTTCTACTACATTTGTCTGCACTTCACTGCATTGGATGATGCAGACAGACAACATTTACATCACTACAGAAAGTTCTATTAGGCAGTTCTGATACAGATGGTTTGATACAGCACTCTCTGAAAGCCACAGGTTTACCAATTGCCATTATTTACTCAGGTTTTCAAGACATATAAAACTGGATGTTGCAATGGTCTTTTGAGGTATGACAACCACATGTCTTGGCTTTCCCAGAACAAAACCAATATTTCTTGCATTTGTACGACTTTCAAGAACATAAACCATTAAAGGTAAAAGAAAATGCAGTAAATTTAATTTTTAATAGGACTTTAAAATTAAATAGATAGATAAAATCCTTTATCATACCATGTATCCCAAATTTTGATGCAAGGAAAAACAAAAACAGCCCACGTATATGGTGAATGCAGCTAAGAACGTGCTCTGGGAAGAGCCTCCACTTTCTAGAGCACTCTGTCTAAGTGACTCTTCACCCCTGCCCCACACCAGCATCTTGGCACTCACCGAGTTCCAGCTGGGTCTGTGTGTCCTGAGCTGGCCCGCTGCTGACCCCTGGTGCTGTCTCTGCTGGGAAGAGAATACACTCTTTGCACTACCACTCGGACCCCAGCTCCTGGCCAAGAGGCAGCTCCCTGGCTTTCCACCACGTCCAGGAGAGAATCCCTCAGGGGAGTGCCGGTTGGGATGTGCTGTTTTGCTTCTTTGTGCCTGTGGGTCGAGGCTGTCCCTGTGGTGGCTACACCACTACACACAACCTGGCCGAGACACATAAAGGGAACAGTTTCAAGACTCACCAAGTTTCAGGTTTGGCTAACAACAAGCAACATGCTGCACACCAAACAATGACATCCTTAAGCAGCCCCCCAGTGGATCTGCACTACACTGAAGTGATGATGAAGATGAAAACAAAGGAACTTGTGGTGTGGGGCTCTGGGCCTGCCAGGTGGCTAAGATTGCAAGCTGAAGGCCAGGGAAAGAACAAGGAGCACAGCAGGATGTCTACTATACCAGGCAGGTCTTTGAAAACACACAGAAAGTTCTGCTAATAAAATTCATGATAATTCAAGAAATTTTTCTCTTTTGAGGTAAGAATTCCAACAGAACAAACTAGAAATGAAGATAAAAGAATGACTAGGGATACTACAAATCCTTCATTTTATTAAGTTCTTGTATGTGCAATCTCCGAGGCTAAGCATTTTACATACTCACATATTCTCCCAACAACCCCTTACATAATATCACCTGTCATAATAAAACACCACCACTTCCAGAGTGCTTCCTATATTCCAGGCTTTTAAATTTACATATTAAACATGCTTATCCTCACACAACCACCCAAGAAGATACATAATATCATACCTCCATTTTACAGATAAGAAAACTGAGACACAGAGACCACGGATCTTGCCCGAGATGACCCAGCAGGAAGTGGCTGAGTTAGGATTTGAACCAGGTCATCTGGTTCCAAAGTTCACACGTTTAACTATTATGCTACAAGTAGTTTCATTATCACTGTTATAGGCCAAAAATGTATCTCATGGGATTAATATTACATAGCTGTTTAAAACTATATGTTAAAAAAGTAATGTGCTTTGGGCCATATTTTTTATCTGTTATAATTAAATTGATTAGAGAGTCTTCCTTTTTGCATAATCCTCTCCAGATACTTCTTTTGATAGTCAAAGAAAGATTTTGCTTGACTAGCTGGTACAAAACAGGCTGAAAGTTTGTCTACTTTTCTTTCGTATTCCTCTTCCCTTGATCTGTCAGTCTCAGGAAGCATTCTGCTTAGCGACAACTTATATAACCCAGAGACCTTGAGGCCAGTGCACTGGGAGCCACACGAACATTCAGTGCTTAGGGTGGTCCCAGGGGCCATTCATGCCCACAGCAAGTGAATTTTAGTAGTTCCCTAAATTCATCTTGGCAAATGATCATGGCTTAGGACCAGTAAAATTCCAAAAAACAACTCCAGCATATAATCTCAAGCTTATGCAGTTCTTTTTATCCCAAGGGATAATAGATATTGTGGAAAAGAAAAATATGATTTTTTAAATAAATAAAGGAGGGTTTTAAAAAATTCTTAGACATTACAAGAATAGAGAAAATGAACATTGTCAAATACTAGCATGCACAGTATAATGATGTTTCTGTCAACAATGGACAGCATGTTTGACCGTGGTCTCATAAAACTATGATGGAGATGAAAAATTCCTGTTGCCTAGTGATGTATGCACGTTTGTGGTGATGCTAGTGTAAACAAAAGTAGTGTGTTGCCAGTTGCATAAACGTCTAGCACATCCTGTTATGCACAGTACCTGATATTTGATAATAATAAACAATGTTACTGGCTTATGTATTTACTGTACTATACTTTTAATTGTTATTTTAGAGTATTCCACATGTTAAAAAACAAGTTATGTGTAAAACATCCTCAGGCAGGTCCTTCAGAAGGTATCTAGAAGAAGGCATTGTTATCCAAGGAGATGATAGCTTCATGCACGTTACCGTCCCTCAACACATTCCAGTGGGACAAGATGTGGAGGTGGAAGATGGTGATATTGATGGTCCTGACCCTGTGAAGACCTAGGCTACTGTGTATGTTTGTATTTTAGTTTACAACAAAGAAGTTTTAAAAGTAAAAAAAAAATAAAAAATAAAAACAAAAAAGGATATAAAGAAAAAATATTTTTGCATAGCTATTTGTATTTGTGTTGTAAGCTAAGTGCTGCTATAAAGAGTAAAAAAGTTAATGAAAAATTTAAAGTTTATAAAGTTAGAAAGTTACAGTAAATTAAGGTTAAATTATTTATTACTGAAGAAAAAAATTAATTTAGTGTAGTGCAAGTGTTCAGTGTTATGAAGTCTACAGTAGTGTCTGAGGCCTTCACATTCACTCCCCATTCACTCACTGACACCCAGAGCAACCTCCAGTTCTATAGTCTCCATTTATGGTAAACGCCCTATACAGATGCACCATTTTTTATCTTTTGGACTGTACTTTTACTATCCTTTTTCTATGTTTAGATATGTTTACATACACAAGTACTTACCATTGTGTTACAATTGCCTACAGTGTTCAGTAAAGTAACATGCTGTGCAGGTTTGTGGCCTGGGAGCAATCAGCCATACCATATACCCTAGGTGTGTAGTAGGCTGGAACATCTAGGTGTGTGTAAGTGCACTCTATGATGGTCACACAATGACAAAATCACCTAATGACAAATTTCTCAGAACATATGCCCGTTAAGTGATGCATGACTCTATTTTAAGAAATTAGAATAAAGATTAAAGATACATAATTAGAAAGACAAAATACTGTAAAAAGAGCACCACTAAATGCTGAACTGAACTATAATATATTCAGGCATAACAATAAGTTCCTGCAGCATACATACTTGTGGTGGGATTTTTGGAGGGAGACAAAAGGTAAACATCTTCACTTACACTGAAGCCCTTCCAAATCCAGTCACTAACATATTACAAGCATAAAACCTTTAAGTCAATAGGAGTTTACCTGGATTTCAGGTGAATTATTTGTTAGACCCTTAATTACAAACATCTGGGCCAAAGAGATGCTTCTTCTTGGAAGGGGTATGTCCGGATAGTACACGTCACAAGTTTTTTTTGAATCTTCTTTGGCAACAACTTTCTCACAAAAGTAAGTATTCAGAATAACAGGGCAACTTCCATTTGGAATAATCAGTTTTTGCCTGGAAAAGAGAAAGACATGCAACAGTTTCTTTGCAATATTGGGGTCCCCTCATGTTCTTGCTAAATCAGGAATGCAAAGAGCAATGACTCGCCTGCTATGGACAGCCAGAGCCAAGCCCGCCCACAGAGGCACAGCTGTCCTTCATGCTCCAGCATGGCCGCCGGTAGTCTGACTTCACTGTTCTAATGAAAGCCCTGTGTCAGGAAGGGATGGAAGAAGGCTAAGTCCGTGGGCTTGAACTTCCTTGTGCCCTCCCAGTATAGCCTCAAGACCCCTCAGGGGGAAATACAGAGGATGAACAAAAACTGTCAACAGCCTCAAAAAAGTGCCCAAACAATGAAATAAAATGTACAAATAAAACCTTCAGACATTTTGACAGCTCTAATCTTTCAAAGAACATATCATTAAATGTCAAAGGAGCATCTACCTTTGCTATCAAACTGACTATAGCTGCTGAATACCTCACATTTAAGTATTAATGAAAAGGAGTCAGGAAATAGAGCAGACAAAATTCTCCTGGTTCTTCTCAGTCCTTGGGCAAGAGAAAACACTTTAATGCCTATTCCTTAAAACATGGTGCTGCTTAGTATTAAGAGAAATTTGGGACTTCTGATTCTGGGAGGATAGAGTATCACACTTTTCCCTATTCCTCTCATTAAGTACAACTAAAATGCCTGACACTATATGTAAAGTAAACATAAGAAGACACCGAGAGGTGGAGAGAAGAGGCAGACAGGCTAAAACCTAGAGACTTTAGGAATGAGGCAGTGGCAAGTTCCTGGGTTTTCTTTCTTTTCTTTCCTTCTTTCCTTTCTTTCTTTCTTTCTTTTTTTTTTTTTTTTAAAAACATGGTCTCACTGTTATTCAGGCTGGAGTGCAGTGGTGTAGTCTCAGTTCATTGAAACCTCTGCCTTCCATTCAAACGATTCTCGTGCCTCAGCCTCCTGAGTAGCTGGAATAACAGGCATGAACCACCAAGCCTAGTTAATTTTTAAATTTTTTTAGTAGAGAGAAGGGTTTGCCATGTTGGCCAGGGTGGTCTCAAACTTCTGACTTCAAGTGATCCACCCGCCCTGGCCTCCCAAAGTGCTAGGATTACAGGTGTGAGCCACTGTGCCCAGCCCTGGGTTTTCTTTTTGCCTCGCATATCTCAGGTTTTGAGTTGAAGGAGCCAACAACCCAGAAGCAGCAACAGGTGTTGACAAAAAGCTCTACCAAAGCCTGCTCTCTTTAACCAAGGACCAAGGAATGGGCAGCCTAGAAAGGCAGAAAACTCTTAGATGGTAACTGCTCTACTGTAGGCAAACATCAGGGAAAACCTATGACTTGTCCCCATGCATGCCAGCACAGGCCACGTGAGGACCTGGACTTCCCCCCTCATTGGGCTGTAATGAGAGACCCCAATATCCCAGCTGAGGTATGAGAGAAGGTGGGGCCAAGGAGCTGACCTTCTTTTCTTTTTTTTTTTTTTGAGATGGAGTCTTGCTCTGTTGCCCAGCTGGGGGCATGATCTCAGCTCACTGCAATCTCGGCCTCCCGAATTCAAGCGATTCTCCCACCTCAGCCTCCCAAGTAGCTGGGACTACAGGCGCCCACTATCATGTCCAGCTAATTCTTACATTTTTGTACAGATGGAGTTTCATCATGGTGACCAGGCTGGTCTCAAACTCCTGACCTCAGGTGATTTGCCTACCTTGGCCTCCCAAAGTGCTGGGATTACAGGTGTGAGTCACCGTGCCTGGAGTACTTTCATCCCCGACAGGCCTGCAATGAGTACTCCCCTCATTTTGACAGTGGAGAGACTACCTGGGGGCCTGGACTTCAACTTCTCCTGACAGTAGTAACTAAGCACCACTCCCTATCCCTCTGGGGTGGTGCCAGAGGAAGTGTGGCAGAGAATCAGGATTTTTACCACTGCTCAGTGGTGCTGAGGCCACCCTTCCCACCTACTCCTCCTACCCCTCAGCAGAAGGCATGTGAGAAACAGCAACAAGGCTTCCCTGGCCTTCCCAGCCAGGGTGGTGTCAGCAGAGGCTTGGCAGGGAGCTGGAACTCATACCCCTGCCCAGCAGGAACAAGGAGTCTCTCCCTCTCTCAAGTGTCAGCTGAGGAATCTGGACTTCCCTCTCCACCTGGCAGTAACAACCCCACTCCACTCCTCACTTTCTCCTACCAGAGCAGTGTCAGATGAAGCTACCTAAAAGAGGTTTAAATAAGATCCAGAGTCCCAAAACATAGTACTCCAAATGTCCATGTTTCCATCAAAAATCACTTGTTATAATAGGAACCATGAAAAATCTCAACTTGAATGAATAAAGATAATTAACAGATGTCAATGTTGAAATGACATAAAGGTTAGAGTTATCTGGCAAAATTCTGAAGCAGCCATTTAAAAATGCTTTAATAAGCATCTCGATGCACTTGAGACAAATGAAAAAAAAAAAGTCTCAGCAAATAAACAGAATAATTATTTCTTAAAAATGGAAGTTTCAGAACTAAAAAAATAGTGAAAATAAAAGAATAGGTTCAACAGCAGAATGGAGAAGGAAGAGAAAAGAATCAATAAACTTGAAGATAAAAATAATTAAAATTACCCATTATAAATAATAAAGGGAAAATAAACTTAAAAAAAAAACAAACCTGGTTGGGCATGGTGGCTCACACCTGTAAACCCAGCACTTTGGGAGGCCGAGATGGGCGGATCACCTGAGGTTGGGAGTTTGAGACCAGCCTGACCAACATGGAGAAACCCCATCTCTACTAAAAATACAAAATTAGCTGCAGTGTGGTGGTGCATGGCTGTAATCCCAGCTACTCGGGAGGCCGAGGCAGGAGAATCGCTTGAACCCGGGAGATGGAGGTTGCGGTGAGTCAAGATCGCACCACTGCACTCCAACCCAGGCAATAAGAGCAAAACTCTGCTTCAAAAAACAAACAAACAAAAAACCCCCAACAGAACCAAGGACCTGTGGGAAGAAAGAAATAGAAATGGAAGGCTACAGATAAAATAATACAGGTAAATACAAGAGGCTTTCCTACTCCTCTTGAGTTTTCAAAATTTTTATTGTCATAAAAATTATAACACTGTCTGAGGTGGTTCTAAATGCATGCAGAGAAAACATTAAAGACAATCATATTATAAATAGGGAGGGAAAGGGAATATAAAGGGAGGTATGGCTTCTATACTTCACAGAAACTGGTAAAATGTTGACCCAGTAGACTGTGCTAGGTTACATGTATGTAATACCTAGAGCAAGCAATAAAATATCTATAAAAAGAGATACACACCAAAACATTATAAATGAAATCCTAAAAAAAATTAATGTTCAAGTAACCCATATGAGATCAAGAAAAATAAAACAAATAAAAACAGAGGACAAAGAAAACAAAAAGTAAAAAGGTACACTTAAGTCCTAATGTATCAATAATTACATTGAGGATAAATGGTCTAAATAAACCAATTAAAATACAAAGATTGGCAGGGTAAATTCATGATCCATCTACATGCTGTCTACAAGAAACTCACTTCAAATATAGAGATATAGGTAGGATAAAAGAAAAAAATGGGAAAAGATTCATCATGTAAACATTGATTAAAATATAGTGGGGGTGCTATATTAATATCAGATGAAGTAGATTTTAGAGCACAGAAAACCCCAAATATAGAAAGGCACATTACATAATGAAACAAAGATCAATCCACCTTGAAGACATAGCAATCCTAAATGTGTCTACAATAAACAACATAGATTCAAAATACATGAACCAAAAACTGATAAAACTCAAAGAATAGACAAATCCACAATTAGAACTGCTGACATCAACATCCCTCTCTCAACATTTGATGGAACTAGAGAGAATATCAGAAAGAATACAGAAGAGTACAACACCACCATCAATAAACAGGTTCTAGTTGACATCATAAAACACTCCACCAAACAACAGCAGAATACTATTTTTTTCAGGTGCCCACAAAATGCATGTGCCACAAGACATCTAAACAAATTTAGAAGAACTGAAATCATATAGAGTACATTCTCGAATCACAGTAGAATCAAACTAAAAATCAGTAACAGAACGATAACATGAAATTCTCCAAACACTTTGAAATTAAACAACATATTTCTAAGTAATCCAAGGGTCAAAGAGGAAGTCTCAATGAAAACGTAAAAACACTGAACTAAATGAAAATACAAATTGAACCTATCAACACTTGTGAGAAACAGCTGCAGTGATACTGAGAGGAAATTTTACAAAACTTAAAGCTTACATTAAAAAAGAAAAAAGTCTCAAATCAACAATTTAAGTTCTTACCTCAAAAACCTAGAAAAAAGTAAAGCAAAATAAACTCAGAGCAAGTGAAAAGAAATAATTTTTTTGGGTGTGTGAGACAGAGTCTTGCTCTGTCACCTAGGCTGGAGTGCAGTGGTGTGATCTCGGCTCACTGCAATCTCTGCTGCCTCAGCCTCCTGAGTAGCTGGGATTACAGGTGCCCACCACCACGCCTGGCTAACTTTTATATATATATATATATATATATATATATATATATATATATATATATTTATTATACTTTAAGTTCTAGGGTACATGTGCATAACGTGGTTTGTTACATATGTATATTTGTGCCATGTTGGTGTGCTGCACCCATCAACTCGTCAGCACCCATCAATTCATCATTTATATCATGTATAACTCCCCAATGCAATCCCTCCCCCCTCCCCCCTCCCCATGATAGGCCCCAGTGTGTGATGTTCCCCTTCCTGAGTCCAAGTGATCTCATTGTTCAGTTCCCACCTATGAGTGAGAACACGCGGTGTTTGGTTTTCTCTTCTTGTGACAGTTTGCTAAGAATGATGGTTTCCAGCTGCATCCATGTCCCTACAAAGGACGCAAACTCATCCTTTTTAAGGGTGTATAGTATTCCATGGTGTATATGTGCCACATTTTCTTAATCCGGTCTGTCACAGATGGACATTTGGGTTGATTCCAAGTCTTTGCTATTGTGAATAGTGCCGCAATAAACATATGTGTGCATGTGTCTTTGTAGTAGAATAATTTATAATCCTTCGGGTATATACCCAGTAGTGGGATGGCTGGGTCATATGGTACATCTAGTTCTAGATCCTTGAGGAATTGCCATACTGTTTTCCATAATGGTTGAACTAGTTTACAATCCCACCAACAGTGTAAAAGTGTTCCTATTTCTCCACATCCTCTCCAACAACTGTTGTTTCCTGATTTTTTAATGATTGCCATTCTAACTGGTGTGAGATGGTATCTCATTGTGGTTTTGATTTGCATTTCTCTGATGGCGAGTGATGATGAGCATTTTTTCATGTGTCTGTTGGCTGTATGAATGTCTTCTTTTGAGAAATGTCTGTTCATATCCTTTGCCCACTTTTTGATGGGGTTGTTTGTTTTTTTCTTATATATTTGTTTGAGTTCTTTGTAGATTCTGGATATTAGCCCTTTGTCAGATGAGTAGATTGCAAACATTTTCTCCCATTCTGTAGGTTGCCTGTTCACTCTGATGGTAGTTTCTTTTGCTGTGCAGAAGCTCTTTAGTTTAATTAGATCCCATTTGTCAATTTTGGCTTTTGCTGCCGTTGCTTTTGGTGTTTTAGACATGAAGTCCTTGCCCATGCCTATGTCCTGAATGGTACTACCTAGGTTTTCTTCTAGGGTTTTTATGGTTTTAGGTCTAACATTTAAGTCTCTAATCCATCTTGAATTAATCTTCGTATAAGGAGTAAGGAAAGGAACAGTTTCAGCTTTCTACTTATGGCTAGCCAATTTTCCCAGCACCATTTATTAAATAGGGAATCCTTTCCCCATTTCTTGTTTCTCTCAGGTTTGTCAAAGATCAGATGGCTGCAGATGTGTGGTATTATTTTTGAGGACTCTGTTCTGTTCCATTGGTCTATATCTCTGTATTGGTACCAGTACCATGCTGTTTTGGTTACTGTAGCCTTGTAGTATAGTTTGAAGTCAGGTAGCATGATGCCTCCAGCTTTGTCCTTTTGACTTAGGATTGTCTTGGCAATGCGGGCTCTTTTTTGGTTCCATATGAACTTTAAAGCCGTTTTTTCCAATTCTGTGAAGAAACTCATCGGTAGCTTGATGGGGATGGCATTGAATCTATAAATAACCTTGGGCAGTATGGCCATTTTCACGATATTGATTCTTCCTATCCATGAGCATGGTATGTTCTTTCATTTGTTAGTGTCCTCTTTGATTTCACTGAGCAGTGGTTTGTAGTTCTCCTTGAAGAGGTCCTTTACATCCCTTGTAAGTTGGATTCCTACGTATTTTATTCTCTTTGAAGCAATTGTGAATGGAAGTTCATTCCTGATTTGGCTCTCTGTTTGTCTGTTACTGGTGTATAAGAATGCTTGTGATTTTTGCACATTAATTTTGTATCCTGAGACTTTGCTGAAGTTGCTAATCAGCTTAAGGAGATTTTGAGCTGAGACGATGGGGTTTTCTAAATATACAATCATGTCATCTGCAAACAGGGACAATTTGACTTCTTCTTTTCCTAACTGAATACCCTTGATTTCTTTCTCTTGCCTGATTGCCCTAGCCAGAACTTCCAACACTATGCTGAATAGGAGTGGTGAGAGAGGGCATCCCTGTCTTGTACCAGTCTTCAAAGGGAATTTTTCCAGTTTTTGCCCATTCAGTATGATACTAGCTGTGGGTTTGTCATAAATACTCTTATTATTTTGAGGTACGTTCCATCAATACCGAATTTATTGAGCGTTTTTAGCATGAAGGGCTGTTGAATTTTGTCAAAAGCCTTTTCTGCATCTATTGAGATAATCATGTGGTTCTTGACTTTGGTTCTGCTTATATGCTGGATTATGTTTATTGATTTGCGAATGTTGAACCAGCCTTGCATCCCAGGGATGAAGCCCACTTGATCATGGTGGATAAGCTTTTGGATGTGCTGCTGAATCCGGTTTGCCAGTATTTTATTGAGGATTTTTGCATCGATGTTCATCAGGGATGTTGGTCTAAAATTCTCTTCTTTTGTTGTGTCTCTGCCAGGCTTTGGTATCAGGATGATGTTGGCCTCATAAAATGAGTTAGGGAGGATTTCCCCTTTTTCTTTTCTTTTTTTTTTTTTTTTTGAGACGGAGTCTCGCTCTGTCGCCCAGGCTGGAGTGCAGTGGCCGGATCTCAGCTCACTGCAAGCTCCACCTCCCAGGTTTACGCCATTCTCCTGCCTCAGCCTCACGACTAGTTGGGACTACAGGCGCCCGCCACCTCGCCCGGCTAGTTTTTTGTATTTTTTAGTAGAGACGGGGTTTCACCATGTTAGCCAGGATGGTCTCGATCTCCTGACCTCGTTATCCGCCTGTCTCGGCCTCCCAAAGTGCTGGGATTACAGGCTTGAGCCACTGCGCCCGGCCGGATTCCCTCTTTTTCTATTGATTGGAATAGTTTCAGAACGAATGGTACCAGCTCCTCCTTGTACCTCTGGTAGAATTCAGCTGTGAATCCATCTGGTCCTGGACTTTTTTTGGTGGGTAGGCTATTAATTGTTGCCTCAATTTCAGAGCCTGCTATTGGTCTATTCAGGGATTCAACTTCTTCCTGGTTTAGTCGTGGGAGAGTGTAAGTGTCCAGGAAATGATCCATTTCTTCTAGATTTTCTACTTGATTTGCGTAGAGGTGTTTATAGTATTCTCTGATGGTAGTTTGTATTTCTGTGGGGTCCGTGGTGATATCCCCTTTATCATTGTTTATTGCATCTATTTGATTCTTCTCTCTTTTCTTCTTTATTAGTCTTGCTAGCGGTCTGTCAATTTTGTTGATTTTTTCAAAAAACCAACTCCTGGATTCATTGATTTTTTGGAGGGTTTTTTGTGTCTCTATCTCCTTCAGTTCTGCTCTGATCTTAGTTATTTCTTGCCTTCTGCTAGCTTTTGAATGTGTTTGCTCTTGCTTCTCCAGTTCTTTTAATTGTGATGTTAGAGTGTCAATTTTAGATCTTTCCTGCTTTCTCTTGTGGGCATTTAGTGCTATCAATTTCCCTCTACACAGTGCTTTAAATGTGTCCCAGCGATTCTGGTATGTTGTATCTTTGTTCTCATTGGTTTCAAAGAACATCTTTATTTCTGCCTTCATTTCGTTATGGACCCAGTAGTCATTCAGGAGCAGGTTGTTCAGTTTCCATGTAGTTGAGCGGTTTTGATGGAGTTTCTTAGTCCTGAGTTCTAGTTTGATTGCACTGTGGTCTGAGAGACAGTTTGTTATAATTTCTGTTCTTTTACATTTGCTGAGGAGTGCTTTACTTCCAATTATGTGGTCAATTTTGGAATAAGTGCGACGTGGTGCTGAGAAGAATGTATATTCTGTTGATTTGGGGTGGAGAGTTCTATAGATGTCTATTAGGTCCGCTTGGTGCAGAGATGAGTTCAATTCCTGGATATCCTTGTTAACTTTCTGTCTCGTTGATCTGTCTAATGTTGACAGTGGAGTGTTGAAGTCTCCCATTATTATTGTATGGGAGTCTAAGTCTCTTTGTAAGTCTCTAAGGACTTGCTTTATGAATCTGGGTGCTCCTGTATTGGGTGCATATATATTTAGGATAGTTAGCTCTTCCTGGTGAATTGATCCCTTTACCATTATGTAATGGCCTTCTTTGTCTCTTTTGATCTTTGATGGTTTAAAGTCTGTTTTATCAGAGACTAGGATTGCAACCCCTGCTTTTTTTTGTTCTCCATTTGCTTGGTAGATCTTCCTCCATCCCTTTATTTTGAGCCTATGTATGTCTCTGCATGTGAGATGGGTCTCCTGAATACAGCAGACTGATGGGTCTTGACTCTTTATCCAGTTTGCCAGTCTGTGTCTTTTCATTGGAGCATTTAGTCCATTAACATTTAAGGTTAATATTATTATGTGTGAACTTGATCCTGCCATTATGATATTAACGGGTTATTTTGCTCGTTAGTTGATGCAGTTTCTTCCTAGCCTCGATGGTCTTTACATTTTGGCATGTTTTTGCAATGGCTGGTACCGGTTGTTCCTTTCCATGTTTAGGGCTTCCTTCAGGGTCTCTTGTAAGGCAGGCCTGGTGGTGACAAAATCTCTAAGCATTTGCTTATCCTTAAAGGATTTTATTTCTCCTTCACTTATGAAACTTAGTTTGGCTGGATATGAAATTCTGGGTTTAAAATTCTTTTCTTTAAGAACGTTGAATATTGGCCCCCACTCTCTTCTGGCTTGGAGAGTTTCTGCCGAGAGATCTGCTGTTAGTCTGATGGGCTTCCCTTTGTGGGTAACCCGACCTTTCTCTCTGGCTGCCCTTAACATTTTTTCCTTCATTTCAACTTTGGTGAATCTGGCAATTATGTGTCTTGGAGTTGCTCTTCTAGAGGAGTATCTTTGTGGCGTTCTCTGTATTTCCTGAATTTGAATGTTGGCCTGCCCTACTAGTTTGGGGAAGTTCTCCTGGATGACATCCTGAAGAGTGTTTTCCAACTGGGTTCCATTTTCCCCCTCACTTTCAGGCACCCCAATCAGACGTAGATTTGGTCTTTTTACATAATCCCATACTTCTTGTAGGCTTTGTTCATTTCTTTTTCTTCTTTTTTCTTTTGGTTTCTCTTCTCGCTTCATTTCATTCATTTGATCCTCAATTGCTGATACTCTTTCTTCTAGTTGATCGAGTCGGTTACTGAAGCTTGTGCATTTGTCACGTATTTCTCGTGTCATGGTTTTCATCTCTGTCATTTCGTTTATGACCTTCTCTGCATTAATTAGTCTAGCTGTCAATTCTTCCACTCTTTTTTCAAGATTTTTAGTTTCTTTGCGCTGGGTATGTAATTCCTCCTTTAGCTCTGAGAAGTTTGATGGATTGAAGGCTTCTTCTCTCATCTCGTCAAAGTCATTCTCTGACCACCTTCGATCCGTTGCTGGCGATGGGCTGTGCTCCTTTGCAGGGGGAGATGCGCTCTTATTTTTTGAATTTCCAGCATTCTGCCCTGCTTTTTCCCCATCTTTGTGGTTTTATCTGTCTCTGGTCTTTGATGATGGTGTCGTACTGATGGGGTTTTGGTATAGGTGTCCTTCCTGTTTGATAGTTTTCCTTCTGACAGTCAGGACCCTCAGCTATAGGTCTGTTGGAGATTGCTTGAGGTCCACTCCAGACCCTGTCTGCCTGGGTATCAGCAGCAGAGGTTGCAGAAGATAGAATATTGCTGAACAGCGAGTGTACCTGTCTGATTCTTACTTTGGAAGCTTCCTCTCAGGGGTGTACTCCACCCTGTGAGGTGTGGGGTGTCAGACTGCCCCTAGTGGGGGATGTCTCCCAGTTAGGCTACTCAGGGGTCAGTGACCCACTTGAGCAGGCAGTCTGTCCCTTCTCAGATCTCAACCTCCGTGTTGGGAGATCCACTGCTCTCTTCAAAGCTGTCAGACAGTGTCGTTCGCGTCTGCTCAGGCCTCTCCTGCTTCCCCTGTTGTTTTTTTAGCTGAGCCCTGCCCCCAGAGGTGGAGTCTATAGAGAGAGGCAGGTTTCCTTGAGCTGCTGTGAGCTCCTACCCAGTTCTAGCTTCCCAGCGGCTTTGTTTACCTACTTAAGCCTCAGCAATGGCGGGCGCCCCTCCCCCAGCCTCGCTGCTGCCTTGCAGTTAGATTGCGGCAGACTGCTCTGTTAACAATGAGGGAGGCTCCGTGGGCGTGGGACCCTCCCGGCCAGGTGAGGGATATATTCTTCTGGTGTGCCCATTTGCTTAAAGCGTGGTATTGGGGTGGGAGTTACCCGATTTTCCAGGTGTTGTGTGTCTCAGTTCCCCTGGCTAGGAAAAGGGATTCCCTTCCCCCTTGCGCTTCCCAGGTGAGGTGATGCCTCGCCCTGCTTCAGCTCTCGCTGGTCAGGCTGCAGCAGCTGACCAGCACCGATTGTCCAGCACTCCCTAGTGAGATGACCCCAGTACCTCAGTTGAAAATGCAGAAATCATCAGGTCTTCTGTGTCGCTCGCGCTGGAAGTTGGAGACTGGAGCTGTTCCTATTTGGCCATCTTGCTCCGCCCCCCCCACTTTTATATTCTTAAAGTAGAGACCAGGTTTCATTCACCATGTTGGCCAGGATGGTCTCAAACTCCTGACCTCAGGTGATCCACCCACCCCAGCCTCTCAAAGTGCTGGGATTACAGGCATGAGTCACCGTACCCAGCCGGAAATAATTAAAGAGCAGAAATAAATAAAATTGAACAGAAAAACAGAGAAAAAAAACAATGTAATAGAATTATTTGAAAAGATCAACGAATTGACTAAAAAATGAAAAAAAGGGAGAAGATACAAATTACCAAGATCAAGAATAAGACGGAGGCTGTCACCACAGGCCCTGTACACATCACAAGGCTAAGTGAAGGACTACTATGGACAAGTCTACATACATACATTCTCAGAACTTAGATGAAATGGACAGATTTCTCAAAAGAAAACAAAAATAACTACCACAATTCATGCAACATGAAAGAGATTATTTGAACAGCCTATAAATATTAAGGAAAATAAATATGTAATTTTTTATTTTTTTGAGACAGTGTCATGCTCTGTTGCCCAGGCTGGAGTATAGTGATGTGATCTCGGTTCACTGCAACCTCTGCCTGCTGGGTTCAAGCAATTCTCCTGCCTCAGCCTCCCGAGAAGCTGGGACTACAGGCATGCACCACCATCCCCAGCTAATTTTTTGCATTTCTAGTAGAGACGGGGTTTCACCATGCTGGCCAGGCTGGTCTCAAACTCCTGACCTCGCAATCCGCCGCCGTTGGCCTCCCAAAGTGCTGGGATTATATGTGTGAGCCACCATGCCCAGCCAAATTTGTAATTTTAAAACTCCCAAAAGTGGTATTTCCATGTCCAGATACTTTCACTGGAGAATTCTAATAAATGGGAAAAGAAGAAATAGCACCAATTCTACACACTGTCTTCTAGAAAACAGAAGAGGAGGAAACTCTTCCAATCCCTTTTATAAAGCATGTATTACTCTGATACTAAAATCAAAGACAGTACAAAAAAACAAACAAACAAACAAACAAAAAAACTATAAACCAATATACCTCAATAACATAGACACAAAATTCGTTGTTTTTTTTTTTTTATTATACTTTAAGTTCTAGGGTACATGTGCATAACGTGCAGGTTTGTTACATAAGTATAGTTGTGCCATGTTGGTGTGCTGCACCCATCAACTCGTCAGCACCCATCAATTCGTCATTTATATCAGGTATAACTCCCAATGCAATCCCTCCCCCCTCCCCCCTCCCCATGATAGGCCCGGATGTGTGATGTTCCCCTTCCCGAGTCCAAGTGATGTCATTGTTCAGTTCCCACCTATGAGTGAGAACATGCGGTGTTTGGTTTTCTGTTCTTGTGATAGTTTGCTAAGAATGATGGTTTCCATCCTGGCTAACACGGTGAAACCCCGTCTCTACTAAAAATACAAAAAAATTAGCTGGGCGAGGTGGCGGGCGCCTGTAGTCCCAGCTACTCGGAGGCTGAGGCAGGAGAATGGCGTGAACCCAGGAGGCGGAGCTTGCAGTGAGCTGAGATCCGGCCACTGAACTCCAGCCTGGGGGCAGAGCGATACTCTGTCTCAAAAAAAAAAAGAGTGATGGTTTCCAGTTGCATCCATGTCCCTACAAAGGACGCAAACACATCCTTTTTTATGGCTGCATAATATTCCATGGTGTATATGTGCCACATTTTTTTAATCCAGTCTGTCACAGATGTACATCTGGGTTGATTCCAAGTCTTTGCTATTGTGAACAGTGCCGCAATAAACATGCGTGTGCATGTGTCTTTATAGCAGCATAATTCATAATCCTTTGGGTATACACCCAGTAGTGGGATGGCTGGGTCATATGGTACATCTAGTTCTAGATCCTTGAGGAATCGCCATACTGTTTTCCATAATGGTTGAACTAGTTTACAATCCCACCAACAGTGTAAAAGTGTTCCTATTTCTCCACATCCTCTCCAGCACCTGTTGTTTCCTGACTTTTTAATGATTGCCATTCTAACTGGTGTGAGATGGTATCTCATTGTGGTTTTGACTTGCATCTCTTTGATGGCCAGTGATGATGAGCATTTTTTCATGTGTCTGTTGGCTGTATGAATGCCTTCTTTTGAGAAATGTCTGTTGATATCCTTTGCCCACTTTTTGATGGGGTTGTTTGTTTATTTCTTGTAAATTTGTTTGGGTTCTTTGTAGGTTCTGGATATTAGCCCTTTGTCAGATAAGTAGATTGCAAACATTTTCTCCCATTCTGTAGGTTGCCTGTTCACTCTGATTGTAGTTTCTTTTGCTGTGCAGAAGCTCTTCAGTTTAGTTAGATCCCATTTGTCAATTTTGGCTTTTGCTGCCATTGCTTTTGGTGTTTTAGACATGAAGTCCTTGCCCATGCCTATGTCCTGAATGGTACTACCTAGGTTTTCTTCTAGGGTTTTTATGGTATTAGGTCTAACATTTAAGTCTCTAAACCATTTTGAATTAATTTTCAAATAAGGAGTAAGGAAAGGATCCAGTTTCAGCTTTCTACTTATGGCTAGCCAATTTTCCCAGCACCATTTATTAAATAGGGAATCCTTTCCCCATTTCTTGTTTCTCTCAGGTTTGTCAAGGATCAGATGGCTGTAGATGTGTGGTATTATGTCTGAGGACTCTGTTCTGTTCCATTGATCTACATCTCTGTTTTGGTACCAGTACCATGCTGTTTTGGTTACTGTAGCCTTGTATATAATTTGAAGTCAGGTAGCGTGATGCCTCCAGCTTTGTTCTTTTGACTTAGGATTGTCTTGGCAATGCGGGGTCTTTTTTGGTTCCATATGAACTTTAAAGCCGTTTTTTCCAATTCTGTGAAGAAAGTCATTGGTAGCTTGATGGGGATGGCATTGAATCTATAAATAACCTTGGGCAGTATGGCCATTTTCACGATATTGATTCTTCCTATCCATGAGCATGGTATGTTCTTCCATTTGTTTGTGTCCTCTTTGATTTCACTGAGCAGTGGTTTGTAGTTCTCCTTGAAGAGGTCCTTTACATCCCTTGTAAGTTGGATTCCTAGGTATTTTATTCTCTTTGAAGCAATTGTGAATGGAAGTTCATTCCTGATTTGGCTGTCTGTTTGTCTGTTACTGGTGTATAAGAATGCTTGTGATTTTTGCACATTAATTTTGTTTCCTGAGACTTTGCTGAAGTTGCTTATCAGCTTAAGGAGATTTTGGGCTGAGACAATGGGGTTTTCTAAATATACAATCATGTCATCTGCAAACAGGGACAATTTGACTTCTTCTTTTCCTAACTGGATACCCTTGATTTATTTCTCTTGCCTGATTGCCCTAGCCAGAACTTCCAACACTATGTTGAATACGAGTGGTGAGAGAGGGCATCCCTGTCTTGTGCCAGTTTTCAAAGGGAATTTTTCCAGTTTTTGCCCATTCAGTATGATATTAGCTGTGGGTTTGTCATAAATAGCTCTTATTATTTTGAGGTACGTTCCATCAACACTGAATTTATTGAGCGTTTTTAGCATGAAGGGCTGTTGAATTTTGTCAAAGGCCTTTTCTGCATCTCTTGAGATAATCATGTGGTTCTTGTCTTTGGTTCTGTTTATATCCTGGATTATGTTTATTGATTTGCGAATGTTGAACCAGCCTTGCATCCCAGGGATGAAGCCCACTTGATCATGGTGGATAAGCTTTTTGATGTGCTGCTGAATCCGGTTTGCCAGTATTTTATTGAGGATTTTTGCATCGATGTTCATCAGGGATATTGGTCTAAAATTTTCTTTTTTTGTTGTGTCTCTGCCAGGCTTTGGTATCAGGATGATGTTGGCCTCATAAAATGAGTTAGGGAGGATTCCCTCTTTTTCAATTGATTGGAATAGTTTCAGAAGGAATGGTACCAGCTCCTCCTTGTACCTCTGGTAGAATTCAGCTGTGAATCCATCTGGTCCTGGACTTTTTTTGGTGGGTAGGCTATTAATTATTGCCTCAATTTCAGAGCCTGCTATTGGTCTATTCAGGGATTCAACTTCTTCCTGGTTCAGTCTTGGAAGAGTGTAAGTGTCCAGGAAATGATCCATTTCTTCTAGATTTTCTACTTGATTTCCGTAGAGGTGTTTATAGTATTCTCTGATGGTAGTTTGTATTTCTGTGGGGTCGGTGGTGATATCCCCTTTATCATTTTTTATTGCATCTATTTGATTCTTCTCTCTTTTCTTCTTTATTAGTCTTGCTAGCGGTCTGTCAATTTTGTTGATTTTTTCAAAAAACCAACTCCTGGATTCATTGATTTTTTGGAGGATTTTTTGTGTCTCTATCTCCTTCAGTTCTGCTCTGATCTTAGTTATTTCTTGCCTTCTGCTAGCTTTTGAATGTGTTTGCTCTTGCTTCTCCAGTTCTTTTAATTGTGATGTTAGAGTGTCAATTTTAGATCTTTCCTGCTTTCTCTTGTGGGCATTTAGTGCTATCAATTTCCCTCTACACAGTGCTTTAAATGTGTCCCAGAGATTCTGGTATGTTGTATCTTTGTTCTCATTGGTTTCAAAGAACATCTTTATTTCTGCCTTCATTTCGTTATGGACCCAGTAGTCATTCAGGAGCAGGTTGTTCAGTTTCCATGTAGTTGAGCGGTTTTGATGGAGTTTCTTAGTCCTGAGTTCTAGTTTGATTGCACTGTGGTCTGAGAGACAGTTTGTTATAATTTCTGTTCTTTTACATTTGCTGAGGAGTGCTTTACTTCCAATTATGTGGTCAATTTTGGAATAAGTGCGACGTGGTGCTGAGAAGAATGTATATTCTGTTGATTTGGGGTGGAGAGTTCTATAGATGTCTATTAGGTCCGCTTGGTGCAGAGATGAGTTCAATTCCTGGATATCCTTGTTAACTTTCTGTCTCGTTGATCTGTCTAATGTTGACAGTGGAGTGTTGAAGTCTCCCATTATTATTGTATGGGAGTCTAAGTCTCTTTGTAAGTCTCTAAGGACTTGCTTTATGAATCTGGGTGCTCCTGTATTGGGTGCATATATATTTAGGATAGTTAGCTCTTCCTGGTGAATTGATCCCTTTACCATTATGTAATGGCCTTCTTTGTCTCTTTTGATCTTTGATGGTTTAAAGTCTGTTTTATCAGAGACTAGGATTGCAACCCCTGCTTTTTTTTGTTCTCCATTTGCTTGGTAGATCTTCCTCCATCCCTTTATTTTGAGCCTATGCATGTCTCTGCATGTGAGATGGGTCTCCTGAATACAGCAGACTGATGGGTCTTGACTCTTTATCCAGTTTGCCAGTCTGTGTCTTTTCATTGGAGCATTTAGTCCATTAACATTTAAGGTTAATATTGTTATGTGTGAACTTGATCCTGCCAGTATGATATTAACGGGTTATTTTGCTCGTTAGTTGATGCAGTTTCTTCCTAGCCTCGATGGTCTTTACATTTTGGCATGTTTTTGCAATGGCTGGTACCGGTTGTTCCTTTCCATGTTTAGGGCTTCCTTCAGGGTCTCTTGTAAGGCAGGCCTGGTGGTGACAAAAGCTCTAAGCATTTGCTTATCCTTAAAGGATTTTATTTCTCCTTCACTTATGAAACTTAGTTTGGCTGGATATGAAATTCTGGGTTTAAAATTCTTTTCTTTAAGAACGTCGAATATTGGCCCCCACTCTCTTCTGGCTTGGAGAGTTTCTGCCGAGAGGTCTGCTAGTAGTCTGATGGGCTTCCTTTTGTGGGTAACCCGACCTTTCTCTCTGGCTGCCCTTAACATTTTTTCCTTCATTTCAACTTTGGTGAATCTGGCAATTATGTGTCTTGGAGTTGCTCTTCTCGAGGAGTATCTTTGTGGTGTTCTCTGTATTTCCTGAATTTGAATGTTGGCCTGCTCTGCTAGGTTGGGGAAGTTCTCCTGGATGACATCCTGAAGAGTGTTTTCCAACTTGGTTCCATTTTCCCCCTCACTTTCAGGCACCCCAATCAGACGTAGATTTGGTCTTTTTACATAATCCCATACTTCTTGCAGGCTTTGTTCATTTCTTTTTCTTCTTTTTTCTTTTGGTTTCTCTTCTCGCTTCATTTCATTCATTTGATCCTCAATCGCTGATACTCTTTCTTCCAGTTGATCGAGTCGGTTACTGAAGCTTGTGCATTTGTCACGTATTTCTCGTGTCATGGTTTTCATCTCTGTCATTTCGTTTATGACCTTCTCTGCCTTAATTAGTCTAGCTGTCAATTCTTCCACTCTTTTTTCAAGATTTTTAGTTTCTTTGCACTGTATATATATTTAAAATCTTCCAACCAGAGAACAAATTGTGTTTTCTAGTTATTTATCTGTTCCATATTCCTTAACCTGATGACTTACATACATTAGAGTTTGACCAAATATTTGCTGAATGAATAATAAATAAAACCATGCTTCCCAGAACCACACATTAATTCTACTTACAATATCACTTCCACAGTGTCACATTTACACTAAGATATCCGTGATGGCTCATAATAAAGTCCAAAGTTTTTAAGGTGATATTCAAGGCCATCCAATTCCCACAAAAAGCTCATCTGGTCTTTGGGGCTGAAACCTTGATTTGTGTACTTCTTGGCACTTAATGTTGTGTCCTGCACATAGCAGGTGATCAATAACTATTGACTGAGTGAAAGGAGCTCACACTATAGTAAATGTGATTTAAGATTGATCTACACGTCACTGCACTCTAGGCTGGGTGACAGAGCAAGGCTCCATCTCAAAAAAATAAAAAAATAAAAAAATAAAAAGTAACAGTGCTTCCAGTAGAGTTATGAAATCTCTTTTCCAGGAGAACTTCAAAAATAAAAAATGATACTCATGTACCTCAGTGACTGAGTATCCCTACTGTCTGGAGGCAAGAAGCTGGACTTTATAAGTCCTTTCTAGTCCTACAATTCTATGACTACTCACTTAAAACTGCATTATTAGCCTACTGGAAGAAAAGGGAAGTAGATTCGTACCTGTGACTGAACATGGAATTGCAGAGAAATTATTTAAGGTTAGGTGGGAACAAATTTCAAGTTTAAGAAAGAAAAAAAAGCCAGGCACAGTGGCTCACGCCTGTAATCCTAGCACTTTGGGAGGCTGAGGCTGGCAGATCACCTGAGGTCAGGAGTTCAAGACCAGCCTGACCAACATGGAGAAACCACATCTCTACCAAAAATACAAAATTAGCTGGGCGTGGTGGCGCATGCCTGTAGTCCCAGCTACTCGGAAGGCTGAGGCAGGAGAATCGCTTGAATCTGGGAGATGGAGGTTGTGGTGAGCTGAGATTGTGCCATTGCACTCCAGCCTGGGCAACAAGAGCTGAAACTCCATCTCAAAAAACAACAAACAAACAAACAAACATATATATATCTGAGAATAAATATCACATTCTTATCCATAACTATTAATATACCTGGTATACGGTGGTTATATAGCTTTCAGTCGCATAGAATTTCCCCTTTGCTGTCTTATTTTTTCTTTTTTTAAACCTTTAATACCAAAATCTTGTTAATATAGGTTAAACAATATGGGATTGTTTAAATAATTTATGAGACAGCAAATGAAGAAATATTATGTAAATATTCAAATAGTATATAAGGACTATATAATCATGCATAAATGTTTAATAAAATATCAAGTAAAAAAGCATAATGTAAAATGGCATGGCTAATTTAATTGCAACAATAAAAAAATACAAATGAGTAAAGACTATAAAATATTTTTAAATATTTGTGGTTGTATTAAATATTATAATAGTGGGATAATTAGGGATATTTTACCTTTTTAAAAGGTATAAAGTATTTTTTTCTGTATCATATCTATGCTATAAGAATTCCAGAGAAATAAAATTTTAACGGTAATATTTACACTTATTTAAAATGCTTCTAAAAGCCTAGAATGATACAAGGTTCTTTATTTTCACTTTTAAAATGTTAAAAAGAATTTCCTTAGATATACGTTAGAACTCAGTGTAAACATCACTCTGTGCTCTAACTCAATGTTGCTTCTCTTTACTGCCCAATGCATGCATGTCCCCCAAAGAGGAAATCAGCCTTCTTCAATGAATTTCTTTTTTTTTTTTTTTTTGAGATGGAATTTCACTCTTCTTGTCCAGGATTGAGTGCAATGGCGCAATCTCAGCTCACTGCAACCTCCGCCTCCCAGGTTCAAGCGATTCTTCTGCCTCGGCCTCCCAAGTAGCTGGGATTACAGGCATGTGCCACCACACCCAGCTAATTTTGTATTTTTAGTAAAGATGGGGTTTCTCCATGTTGGTCAGGCTGATTTCGAACTCCTGACCTCAGGTGGTCCACCCGCCTGGCCTCTCAAAGTGCTGGGATTACAGGAGTAAGCCACTGCGCCCAGATGTCAGTGCATTTCTTTTACACAAAGGCAACAAGCCTAAAATAAAAGAAACCTGTGCCCAATTTTGATTGATATTTCTTGCAATAAGGAACTGTCAAATAATAAGGTCAAGTTGAACAAGGAAATATTTTTAATAGGTTTATCTGAAAAATGATGAAATGATGTATTATATATATATCAAACTATTTTATTTTTAAAACTAGTCTACTTTTAAAGAAAAGCGCAACTGTAACAATGAATGATGAAAATTTCTTTAACTACTAAATTCTTTTTTTTTTTCTTTTGGAGACAGAATCTTGCTCTGATGCCCAGAATGGAGTGCAGTGGTGTCATCTCTGCTCACTGCCACCTCTGCCTCCCGAGTTCAAGAGATTCTCCTGCCTCAGCCTTCTGAATAGCCACCATGCCCAGCTAATTTTTGTATTGCTAGTAGAGACGGGATTTCACCATATTGGCCAGGATGGTCTCGATCTCTTGACTTCATGATCTGCCCAGCTCAGCCTCCCAAAGTGCTGGGATTACAGGCATGAGCCACCACGCCCCGCTTTTTATAGAATTTAGTAGTTAGGCTGGGTGCAGTGGCTCACACCTGTAATCCCAACGCTTTGGGAGCCCAAGGCGGCCTGGCTAACATGGTGAAACCCTGTCTCTACTACCAGTTAAAAAATTAGCTGGGCGTGGTGGCACATACCTGTAGTCCCAGCTACTCAGGAGGCTGAGGCAGGAGAATTGCTTGAACCTGGGAGGCGGAGGTTGCAGTGAGCTGAGACCGTGCCACTGCACTCCAGCCTGGTGACAGAGTGAGACTCTACCTCAAAAATAAATAAATAGGAAGCAAATATTTAAATATGATTCCCCAAAGGGACTAAATAATGGTTAAGTATAAGGAATTGGATTTAAGTTCTTCTTCACACTTTATAAGTTTTTCTACATCAAAAGACATTTAACCTCAGACTGAACATGAAAGTAATCAAGAAGCTGAAAGACTGGTCAGATATTGTGTTAAACAGATGTTTCCTCTCTCTTGTTTCCAATAAGAGCAACTAAAAAATTATTCATAGGTATTAATCCCACACAGATGTCCTGTTACTCAAATATCTGACTTAAAAACTTTTGAAAACTTGCCCAGTTTCTCCCAGAATTAGAATAAAATTTAGATCACCTTAGATCACAATAAGCAGTTCTGTCTTTTGGAGTATTCTTACCAAGCTGATAGCATGCCAACGATCTGGACCCCTGCAGATTCTAAATCTTATTTTCTTAACCACTAGCACCTATCCTTGCATGTTACAGTCGACAGGGACACAATGGTGCATGACAACCCAAGGCACAGTGACAAGTGATGTGGCCAAGAGGAGAACATGGGATGTGGAATCCCACAGACTTGGGTTTCAAGAGGGACGAGGTGCCATGGCTCACACCTGTATAATCCCAACATTTTGGGAGGCTGAGGCAGGAGAATAGCTTGAATCCTGGAATTTGAGATCAGCCTGCGCAACATCTCCACAAAAAAGAAAAAAGAAAAAAAAAGAAAAATGAGTCAGGTGTCATGGCTCACGCCAGTAATCTCAGCTACTTGGTGAGCCGAGGCAGGAGGATTGCTTGAGCCCTGGAGTTCGAGGCTGCAGTAAGCCATGACGGGGCCACTGCACTTCAGTCTAGGTGACAGAGTATGACTATGTTTCAAAAAAGAAAAAAAAAAAGAGGGCCTGTGTGACCTGACCTGCCTCCCTCAGTGGGCTGTAGCGAGAATTTAATGAACAAAACATGTAGTAGTCCTTGATGAAGATTAGCTTCTTTCTTTCCTTCATTGACCAAAAAAAAGAGAGAGACAGAGAAAATAGTAAAGTACTGTTTCTAATTAGCCTAACGATTCTAAATACTGGGAGGCATATTTGCCAAAAAAAAATTGTCATACATCAAAACAGAGTTAAGAATTCTTTCTAGCCTTCATTCAGAAACTTTCTCAAGAGAGATAAAGGCTAGACTGAAAGTGCATCCAGGCTGGATGGGTAAGAGAATGCTGGAGAGGTACGGTTTGGTGGGGATGAAGTGTGGGACAGTGGCACAGGAGTAGGAATAAGTCTCTTCCCTGTTCTCTTCCTTTCTCCCCACATCCTATAACTTTAAACAAATCTATACACATTCACGAATGGGGAAACCTAAGTCCTTTGCTGCCAAAATGAAACAGTGGCAACCATAAGGGCAGTTGATTCTGGAGTCTTCAGCCTTCTGACACCCAGAAGCAACAGTGTCGGCAAAGGCAGTTACCTCAGGTGACAATGACATCTGTCAGCTTTTCTCCGCTGACTTTGAGGTGGAGTGCCCTGTGTGTTTGGTCCTACCAGTGAACCCTGCCTCCATGGGGGCTGAGGGTGCAGAGGAGAGAGAAATCCTTTCACAAAGACCAGGCAAGCCCTTCAGGCAATGCCCTGTCCAGTGCCCCAGAGCATGTCCATTGTTCTCATTTTACCCCTGAAGGAAACCAAGGACTTTGATGTCCTCAGGCTCAAAACTGAAAATTCACAACCTCCATCACTGACCAATTGTTACACAAGTAATACTAACATCAACAAAAACTATTTAAAATTAGATATCTTTTTAAACCAATGAAATGTTATGACATCAATAAGATGGTCACAAATACCATCCGAGGAATGGGGAAATCTACATTATACAATGCCAAATGGCAAGAGGAGAAGAAAATTACGCCTAGGGCTACAGTTGTTAACTAGGTGAAATTATACTTATTATACGCAGATGTGATCACTCTAAGATACATATATACATGTACAGGAAGCATAAGAGATGACAGAAACAAATCTTTTTCTGGTTATAAAAGTAATAAGTGAACATTATAAAAAACTTGGAAAAATTGGAAAAGAAAGGAGGAAAAAATCACAAGGCAGACAACCGAACACTCATGTAATTCCCTCACCTCTTTCTTTGAACATATTTTGTGGTTTGTAGTCATGCTTTACAAACAAAATTCAGTATTCCACGTCTCAATATTATATTATTATAAATTTTATTATTATATTATTATATTTATTTATATTATTATAATGTGTCAGTTATTGTACATGTTATACAAGGCTATATGCTGACCCATAGTAACCCTTACATATAGGATGGGCATAAGAAGGGCAGCTACTAGTAGAGATGGTGCAAGGGACCCAGGGAAGAGGGCGAGAAAGTTGCCAGAGGGAGATGGGGGAGGATCCCAGCAGGGGCAGAGGTGGGCACTGCAGCTAGACTAGCAACTCAGAAATGGCAAAGGTACAGAGGAGGCAAAAAGGATGCAAGCTGGAAAAAGCCAATGGATTTAAAAGTTAGTTGGTCAGAGACTGACTGCTGAGCAGCCACTCTCAGCAGAGAAGTAGCAGCTAAAGATCTACTGCAGTGGGCTGAGAACGGTATATGAAATCTGCACACAGTGGAGAGAGGCTGCTGGCAGCTTCTTCAAGTGGTTGAGGGAGGTGTCCTGAGGCCTGGCTTAAGGGGACACAGTTCAGAGGGAGAAGCAAATGAGCAAGGTGCTGAACACGTTTGGAATTAAATGTTAAATCAGTTCTGCTTGGAGGCTCCAGGTGGAAACTCCGAAAGAAATACAATACTCTAACTGAGAAATACTTCTAACTGCTATGCTGCCACACAGACAGACATGACACTTCATAGACTATGGCAGTACAACCTGGGTCTCACTTGAACATATGTGCCATGGGGGAAGTCATTAAAACAACAGTAAAAATTTTAGGCCACTCATGTTCCATGGCAGGCACTGTGCCAGGCATTCTGCTGCTGTATCCAGTGGAGCATCCCGGCGGCTCTATGAAGGAGATGCTATTATTACCACAAGTTTAAAGTTGAGGAAGCTGACAACCTGGCAAACTGAAATGAAGAAGCTAGGCATGAACTACCTCTGCCTTAGGTAATCTAATGCTACACCCAGAAAGGAGGCCCTGGGGTCACCGAAGAATGAAACAGTTTCATTGTGCAGCAGAGCACAGAAGGGACCATTCAAAATGAAATGTGTATGTCTTTGGAGGAAAATATGCACAGATGCTAACCCTTAAAGTGGCAAAATGTGGGAGTCTCTATGGACTTAAAAATAGCTAGATCACCCTACGATCCATATAAAGGAAGGATAGGAGAATAGCAAGGCAAAAGAAGTATTTTCTGATTATGAAGGTCATAAATGGCCATTATAGATAACTTAGAAAAATAAAAAAAGTAAAAGAAGAAAAAATCATCATCAGCCAGACAGGCACAATGAACATGTAATTCTGTAGGAACATGTAAAAGCAGTTACACTGGGTTTCTGGGACTTTTGTACCTGAGCAAACCCAGGAGATTCTGGTGGACCGCTTCTACAGTCTGAACTTATGAGCAGAAACTGGAAGGCTTTTCAGGGAACTGAGGACTCTAAACAACAGCAGCTACAAGAGGACAGCTGCAGGCGGGACAAAGGGAAAAGGGCACACCAGGCTACCGAGTGCCCAAAGACATAAGGATAGAGCTGGTGAGGGACTAATTTGGGGCTTCCAGAAAAGATGCTGCGCCCAAGAATCTGTACAGACAGTGGAGAGGAGAAGTCTTCCTTTGGCCTACCAGCACTATACGTGAAAGTGATATTGAAAAAGAGTCAAGATTGTAAAAATATCCCACAAGGTGAAAGAACAGCCATTCCTATCAGAAGAGCTGGGCAAATGCCAAGTTTCACACTGAGAGTTGCATCTCATAGTCAAAGAGCTAATACCAGGGAAAATGATGAAATGCTCTTTAGTTCAGCCAACAAAATGACCACTTTTGATAAGATGTACGGCTTGTCAATACAAGCACACCTGTCAGGTGTGGCCTATCAACACAAGCAAGGAAATTTTAGGGTATCTATGTCTGTTTTCCCAAAGGGAATACATCTTTCACTTTAAGCATATAACATTATGTTAATGTTATTCTTATCAGCAGGTCGTCTTTCACAAATTACTTAAAAGTGAGACCAACAATCAGTTTCTGTTTGTATTTGCTAAAGTCAACCTGCTCAGAAAGAGAAAACTTGGATTTGGGTCAGGGAAGATACACGATGCAACCATATAGAGTTTTTCCTACCAATTATTTCATAATGTATTTCACTTCATGTTCTTCAAAAAGGAAGCAAGGAACATGGTACCACATGCTACTGTCCCTTGTTCTCATCTTTAAACCCACTCCAATAGGCACAGGGGACACTTCTGGGTCAAACCATACCTGAGACTCCTGTCTTCTCAACATTTGCATTTAAAAAAGGCCCCACGAATTATCAGGATCACCCCTCCTAAGAAGAATGTACAGTTGTTTCTTTATGCTGCCATGGACACTTGCAGACAGGCAAGCAAAGGCCTGGGTAACTGGATGACCATCTCACAGGGGAGGAGGTCAGCAGTTGAGGAAGGAGGACACTTGTGTGTTCCAATCTGATCAACTGGACTGTGCAAACCTTCTGTTTCCAATGGAACACACATATGTAAGGAAGACAGCAACAGCCAGGGAGGGCATAGCAACTTTAGTCAGAGGGCACATTGGTATATACTTATAGATGGTTAAATGCAACACATTTGTTCAATACTGAATTGTTATTATTCCAATTGTTAGTATATTACTTTAAAATGTCCACTATTTATGCAAGTGAGTTTTTTAGCCTCTGTATGACTAAACTGTTTTTATTTTCCTTTTATATTACACAGTTTGTTATTTAAAGGAACACTCCAAAATGAACTAGTGACAAACTAGAGAAATGAAACAAGAGCAAAGATTCTTTGAAGACTAAAACCAGCAACCACAAAGGATGCTAAAATCTACAGATAAGGACCAGATACAGCACAAGACTCATCACTGCCTATTTCACTGGCTTGTTACAAGGTTAATTTGGAATTCAAACTTATGTTTAAAAAACGGTGAAGCTGGGCCATCATGGTAGCTCACGTCTGTAATCCCAGAACTTTGGGAGGCCAAGGGCGGGGGGATCACGAGGTCAGATCGAGACTCATCCTGGCTAACACAGTGAAATCCCATCTCTACTAAAAATACAAAAAAATTAGCTGGGTGTGGTGGTGGGTGCCTGTAGTCCCAGCTACTCGGGAGGTTGAGGCGGGAGAATGGTGTGAACCCAGGAGGCGGAGCTTGCAGTGAGCTGAGATCACGCCACTGCACTCCAGCCTGGGCGACAGAGTGAGACTCCTTCTCAAAAAAACAAAGAAACAAACAAACAAAAAAGGTGAAGCTAGTTACTTATCCAGGGTTTGTGAAGACAATCACCATTCACAAATGCTGAGTGTAACCTTAACTTACCCATTATCTACTGGTATCTTGCTGGAACACTGCAGAACCTATCCTCTTTGGGGGGAAATAATTTGTGTTCAATTGGAGCTACAAAAAGACTCAAGATATATGCTTTATATTTACATGATATAAATATTCCATCAAAGCTCAAGAAAAGAACTCCATTTAAAAAAATACATTAGATTTACTATATAACAGTGCACCCTGCCTGGCTCTTTTCTTTTTTTAAACAAATTTTATTTTATTGTAGATTCAGGGGATACACGTGCAGGTTTGTTAAATGAGCACATTGCATGATGCTGATGTTTGGGCTTCTACTGATGCTGTCACCTCAACAGTGAACGCAGTACCCAATAAGTAGCTTTTCAACCTTGCCCTCCTCCCTCCCTCCCCTCTTTTGCAGTTTCCATTGTCCATTATTCCTATCTTTATGTATATGTGTACCCAGTATTTAGTTTCCACTAACAAGTGATTATATGTGGTGGTTGGCTGTGTTTCTGCACTAATTCACTTAGAATACTGGCCTCCGGCTGCATCCATGTTCCTGCAAAGGCCACTGATACCAATTTTTATGGCTGCGAAGTATTCCACGGTGTGTATGTACCACATTTTCTTTATCTAGTCCACTGCTACAGGGCACCCAGGCTGACTCCAGGTCTTTGCTATTGTGAATAACAGTATAGCCCATTTCTATACAGAAGCATTAAAGTACAAAACTGGCTTCCTTAAATAAATTAAAGAACACAAAAGTCTTGTGCATATCTCAAAAGGTCTTAATTGTCTTTAGCAATATGCCAAAGGTTCATGAACTAGAAATGAGATGGGTCTACTTATACACAATGTTGGCCAACAACATTATTTAAGTATTTAAGAGATAGCCAAGCGTAGTGTGGTCTTCAGGCTGTGTCGGAAGGGTTAAGCCAACACTTGTTTTTGCCCTCCAGGTTATTCACACTTTAATATAGTAACAATGACATAGCTTAGCATGTTTTTTAAAAATAAGAAATATATACACCAAAGATTATATAATCAGTTTCTGACTTGCATCCAGTTTAGGACATACCCAAACAGGTACACAGATTAGCATGAAAGACTTTGCCATATGACGCTCATTACCTCCTCACAACTGCCCTTGTTATCAGTTCAGAACAGAGGCACAGCAACTGGCCTGGATAGGCGCCTTCTCTAAGATGGCATCCAGACTTAGGTTCCTAGGGTTCAGGAATATTTTTCTAATTTATTCAGATATGTCTGCCCCATTAGTACCTAAAGTTCGTCCCTTTTTTTCCATCTTCACCTTCTCTCCACTTCATGGGGACATTCTACAGCATCTGAACTTGATTCAAAATTATTCTTCTCAGAGAAATAATATTTTAAATGTGGCTATGAGGACCCAAAGTCCCATTATCAGTAAAATGTTATAATGCATTAGTATAAAACAGACTTTTGGGTCTGGCCTGGGAATGCAGTTATGATTTCCACTGCTGTTCTCTGGGAAAATGCAGTCTAAGTTCTAAGCAAATAACTTTTGGGAAACAACCTGTTCATACTTAAGGGTGTATCCTTTGAAATCAGAAAGCAAAAAGTAGCAAAGTGGGGACATAAAAACACCTTAATTTATATTTACTATGCTGGCTGGGCACGGTGGTTCACACCTGGAATCTCAGCATTTTGAGAAGGAGAAGTGAGAGGGCTGCTTGAGGCCAGGAGTTCAAGACAAGCCTAGACAACATACCCCTTCTCTATAAAAAATTTTAAAAAATTATCTCGGCATGGTGTCATGCACCTGTAGTCCCAGCTACTCAGGAGGCTGAGGTCACAGCGGATCACATCAGCCCAGGAGTCTGAGGCTGCAGTAAGCTGTGATTGTGCCACTAAACTCCACTCTGGGCAAAACAAAGCAAGACCCCATCTCTATAAAAAACAAAAATGAAATACGAAAATAAACTTACTAAGCTTTACTCCTCATTCCATGACCTGTGACGACAACTAATCCTAAATATCCACCTACAGACTTAAATTACAACATGTAGTTTAGGCATTATAGGTTGCTGGCTAACCAAAGGATTTCATTTCTCAAGTAATGTGAAGGCCAGAGATGTTACTATGATATATGTATTCCAGAAAACAAAAAGCAGTTTTTTTAGCCCAAGTACTTAGGTCTCAGACAACAGTTCTGGCTTGGAAGCAATACTTACTTGGCAGGTAGAGCCCCAGATTAAACCCAGTGTCTCTAGAGTAGAATGAAGCCAATGAATGGAAGGAAGAGGTGAGGTAGACTGAGATTCAGTATGGAACAATCATTAGGGAAGCTAAGCCAGTGAACAAAAATTGCACATCCAGCCAGCCAGCCCCACTGAGGCCATCTAAGATCAGCCAGCTATCTTTAGATCTCGGTTGTGGTTCTATGCTTGAAGCTGCTAGGCCTACAGGCTAATTCTCATTGTCTGGCTGACAATAGATAATGAATGTAACAGGAGTTGGTATGGCATTCAGGGAGCATTAGAAATTGGGCACCTGTGTAGGGTCATATAAAAACTCATTAACATGCCTATACCGTCTTTAAAATCTTAGACAACTAAGAGTTTTTGCTTCTGTTATTTTATTTAGTTCCCAGAACAACCCTGTCAGACAGACAGACTATTGTCAACATTCTGACTTGATGAATGAAAAAGTAAGGCTCTGAGAACCGTCTAAAATTTCTTTGCTGGAAGTGACAGTGTGGTATTCTTTCCATGTTACTGTGATTTCTACCAGATGGAGTAAGAACCCACATTCATAGAGTGGCTTGACACCCATCCCCTTGAGAATGTCTCACTGGCCATTGAGAGGATACAGGTCATGTATACAGAAAATCACACGTCTCCCTTCCCAAAAAGCCACATCATATAATGCAACATGCCCCACTCCCAGCCCCAACTATTAGAACCTCCATTAAAATGGAATATACACAGGAAGGAACATGAGTTCCATTATACTTTAGTTGTTAACAGTATAGATTTTTAAAAATTACTTATTCTATTGCTCAATTTTTGAGGAACCAAATTAAAAGTTACTAGATTATATTATTATACACAAGTATCTATCTCCCAATTCCTTTTGTAGATTGTGTCTGTTTCCCCAATGAGATTTTAGTGATGCAAGGGACTGGAGTTGCATCTTCTATTTATTTCATCTCTACAGTATGCAACAAGTGCTAGGCACATCCTAGGCAGGAAGAGATACATACTGGAATGAGTATTTCTCAGTTCTTTCAGAAAGTGATTCTTATCTTGGAATTGTTATTTTACAGCAATAAAGTGGCATGGCTGGATTCATTTCTAACATATTCTAATTGCTTTATTTCTAGGAGTCCATATACAGCTTCTAAAATCTACCCTTTAGGACAAAGAATGATCATTAAGTACAGAGTGGGAGAAAGGCTAGCAAAACAGAGATAGAAGACAGAACAAAAAGGAACAGACTGTACCACTTGTTTACTCATAAGTACTCTAGGTTAGATCAAGACTAAGATTTAAGAAAAAAAATTTGCTATTGATTTCTAGACCAAGAACTGGAAGCATAAAAGTCTGGTATTTCCAAACGATCAAAATTACAGGCCACCTGCTTTTGAAAATTTAACTAGGCAATATGTATTTAAACACAAAGAGGAGAGGAGGAACCAAGATGGCTGAATAGGAACAGCTCAATCTACAGCTCCAAGCATGAACAATGCAGAAGACGGGTGATTTCTGCATTTCCAACTGAGTTACTGGGTTCATCTCACTGGGGCTTGTCGGACAGTGGGTGCAGCCCACGAAGTGTGAGCTGAAGCAGGGCGGGGCACTGCCTCACCCGCGAAGCAGAAGGGGTTGGGGAATTCCCTTGCCTAGGAAGGAAAGCGGTGATAGAGGGTACCTGGAAAATCAGGACACTACCACCCTAATACTGAGCTTTTCGAACAGTCTTAGCAAACGGCATACCAGGAGATCATATCCCGTGCCTGGCTGGGAGGGTTCCACACCCACGAAGCCTAGCTCACTGCTAGCACACCAGTCTGAGATGGAACTGCAAGGCCGCAGCAAGGCTGGGGGAGGGGCGTCCGCCATTGTTGTGGCTTGAATAGGTAAACAAAGTGCGGGGAAGCTTGAACTGGGTGGAGCCCACCTCAGCTCAATGAGGCCTGCCTGCCTCTGTAGACCACCTCTGGGGGCAGGGCATAGTTGAACAAAATGCAGCAGAAACTTCTGCAGACTTAAACGTCCCTGTCTGACAGCTTTGAAGAGAGTAGTGGTTCTCTCAGCACAGAGTTTCAGATCTGAGAACGGACAGACTGCCTCCTCAGGTGGGTCCCTGACTCTCCAGTAGCCTAACTGGGAGACACCTCCCAGTAGGGGATGACTGACACCACATATAGCCGGGTGCCTCTCTGAGACGAAGCTTCCAGAGGAAGAATCAGGCAGCAACATTTGCTGTTCTGCAATGTATTTGCTGCCCTGCAGCCTCTGCTGGTGATACCCAGGCAAACAGGGTCTGGAGTGGACCTCCAGCAAACTCCAACAGACCTGCAGCTGAGGGTCCTGAGTGTTAGAAGGAAAACTTAACAAACAAAAAGGACATCCACACCAAAATCCCATCGGTACGTCGCCATCATCAAATACCAAAGGTAGATAAAACCACAAAGATGGGGAGAAACCAGAGCAGAAAAGCTGAAAAATTCTAAAAATCAGAGTGCCTCTCCTCCTCCAAGGGAAGACAGCCCCTTGGCAGCAACGAAACAAACCTGGACAGAAAAGGACTTTGACGAGTTGAGAGAAGAAGGCTTCAGACGATCGGTAATAACAAACTTCTCCGAGCTAAAGGAGGATGTTCGAACCCATTGCAAGGAAGCTAAAAACCTTGAAAAAAGATTAGACGAATGGCTAACTAGAATAAACTGTGTAGAGAAGATCTTAAATGACCTGATGGAGCTGAAAACCATGGCACGAGAACTACGTGACGCATGCAAAAGCTTCAGTAGCCGACTGGATCAAGTGAAAGAAAGGGTATCAGTGATTGAAGACCAAATGAATGAAATGAAGCGAGAAGAGAAGTTTAGAGAAAAAAGAGGAAAAAGAAACAAACAAAGCCTCTAAGAAATATGGGACTATGTGAAAATACCAAATCTACGCCTGACTGGTGTACCTGAAAAGTGACGGGGAGAATGGAACCAAGTTGGAAAACACTCTGTAGGATATTATCCAGGAGAACTTCCCCAGCCTAGCGAGGCAGGCCAGCATTCAAATTCAGGAAATACAGAGAAAGCCACAAAGATACTCCTCGAGAAGAGCAACTCCAAGATAGATAATTGTCAGATTCACCAAGGTTGAAATGAAGGAAAAAATGTTAAGGGCAGCCAGAGAGAAAGGGCGAGTTACCCACAAAGTGAAGCCCATCAGACTAACAGCATATCTCTGGGCAGACACTCTACAAGCCAGAAAAGAGTGGAAGCCGATATTCAATATTCTTAAAGAAAAGAATTTTCAACCCAGAATTTCATATCCAGCCAAACTAAAGCTTCATAAGTGAAGGAGAAATAAAATCCTTTACAGACAAACAAATGCTGAGAGATTTTGTCACCACCAGGCCTGCCTTACAAGAGCTCCTGAAGGAAGCACTAAACATGGAGAGGAACAACCGGTACCAGTCACTGCAAAAGCATGCCAAATTGTAAAGACCATTGATGCTAGGAAGAAACTGCATCAATTAATGGGCAAAATAATCAGCTAACATCAGAATGACAGGATCAAATTCACACATAACAATATGAACCTTAAATGTAAATGGGCTAAATGCTCCAATTAAAAGACACAGAATAGCAAATTGGATAAAGAGTCAAGACCCATCAGTTTGCCGTATTCAGGAGACCCATCTCATGTGCAGAGACACACATAGGCTCAAAACAAAGGGATGGAGGAAGATCTACCAAGCAAATGGAAGACAAAAAAAAAGTAGGGGTAGCAATCCTACTCTCTGATAAAACAGACGTTAAACCAACAAAGATCAAAAGAGACAAAGAAGGCCATTACATAATGGTAAAGGGATCAATTCAAAAAGAAGAGCTAACTATCCTAAATATATATGCACCCAATACAGGAGCACACAGATTCATAAAGCAAGTCCTTAGAGACCTACAAAGAGACTTAGACTCCCACATAATAATAATGGGAGACTTGAACACCCCACTGTCAACATTAGACAGATCAACGAGACAGAAAGTTAACAAGGATATATATCCAGGACTTGAACTCAGCTCTGCACTAAGTGGAATGAATAGACATCTACAGAACTCTCCACCCCAAATCAACAGAATATACATCCTTCTCAGCACAACATCACACTTATTCACAAATTGACTGCATAGTTGGAAGTAAAGCACTCCTCAGCAAATGTAAAAGAACAGAAATTATAACAAACTATCTCTCAGACCACAGTGCAATCAAACTAGAACTCAGGATTAAGAAACTCAATCAAAACCGCTCAACTACATGGAAACTGAACAACCTGCTCCTGAATGACTACTGGGTCCATAACGAAATGAAGGCAGAAATAAAGATGTTCTTTGAAACCAATGAGAACAAAGATACAACATACCAGGATCTCTGGGACACATTTAAAGCAGTGTGTAGAGGGAAATTTATAGCACAAAATGCCCACAAGAGAAAGCAGGAAAGATCTAAACTCGACACCCTAACATTACAACTAAAAGAACTAGAGAAGCAAGAGCAAACACATTCAAAAGCTAGCAGAAGGCAAGAAATAACTAAGATCAGAGCAGAACCGAAGGAGATAGAGACACAAAATACCCTTCAAAAAATCAATGACTCCAGGAGCTACTTTTTTGAAAAGATCTACAAAATTGATAGACTGCTAGCAAGACTAATAAAGAAGAAAAGAGAGAAGAATCAAATAGACATAATAAAAAATGATAAAGGGATATCACTACCGATCCCACAGAAATACAAACTACCATCAGAGAATATTATAAACACTTCTACACAAATAAACTAGAAAATCTAGAAGAAATGGATAAATTCCTGCACACATACACCCTCCCACGACTAAACCAGGAAGAAGTTGAATCCCTGAATAGACCAAAAACAGGCTCTGAAACTGAAGCAATAATTAATAGTCTACCAACCAAAAAAAGTCTAGGACCAGTCAGATTCACAGCCGAATTCTACCAGCGGTACAAAGAGGAGCTGGTACCATTCCTTCTGAAACTATTCCAATCAATAGAAAAAGAGGGAATCCTCCCTAACTCATTTTATGAGGCCAGCATCATCCTGATACCAAAGCCTGGCAGAGACACAACAGAAAAGGAGAATTTTAGATCAATATCCCTGATGAACATTTATGTGAAAATCCTCAATAAAATACTGGCAAACCAAATCCAGCAGCACATCAAAAAGCTTATCCACCATGATCAAGTGGGCTTCATCCCTGGGATGCAAGGTTGGTTCAACATATGCAAATCAATAAATGTAAACCATCACATAAACAAAACCAAAGAAAAAACCACATCATTAGCTCAATAAATGCAGAAAAGGCCTTCGACAAAATTCAACAGCCCTTCATGCTAAAAACTCTCAATAAGCTAGGTAGTGATGCAACGTATCTCAAAACAATGAGAGCTATTTATGACAAAACCACAGCCAATATCACACTGAATGGGCAAAAGCTAGAAGCCTTCCCTTTGAAAACTGGCACAAGACAGGGATGCCCTCTCTCACCACTCGTATTCAACACAGTGTTGGAAGTTCTGGCTAGGGCAATCAGGCAAGAGAAAGAAATCAAGGGTATTCAGTTAGGAAAAGAAGAAGTCAAATTGTCCCTGTTTGCAGATGACATGATTGTATATTTAGAAAACCCCATTATCTCAGCCCAAAATCTCCTTAAGCTGATAAGCAACTTCAGCAAAGTCTCAGGATATAAAATAAATGTGCAAAAATCACTAGCATTCTTACACACCAGTAACAGAGAGCCAAATCATGAATGAACTCCCATTCTCAATAGCTTCAAAGAGAATAAAATACCTAGGAATCCAACTTACAAGGGATGTAAAGGACCTCTTCAAGGAGAACTACAAACCACTGCTCAGTGAAATAAAAGAGGATACAAACAAATGGAAGAATATACCACGTTCATGGATAGAAAGAATCAGTATCGTGAAAATGGTCATATTGTCCAAGGTAATTTATAGATTCAATGCCATCCCCATCAAGCTACCAATGACTTTCTTCACAGAATTGGAAAAAACTGCTTTAAAGTTCATATGGAACCAAAAAAGAGCCTGCATAGCCAAGACAATCCTAAGCCAAAAGAACAAAGCTGGAGGCATGATGCTACCTGACTTCAAACTATACTACAAGGCTGCAGTAGTAAAACAGCATGGTACTGGTGCCAAAACAGAGATATAGACCAATGGAACAGAACAGAGCCCTCAGAAGGTACCACACATCTACAACCACCTGATCTTTGACAAACCTGACAGAAACAAGAAATGGGGAAAGGATTCCCTATTTAATAAATGGTGTTGGGAAAACTGGTTAGCCATATATGTAGAAAGCTGAAACTGGATCCCTTCCTTACACCTCATACAAAAATTAATTCAAGATGGATTAGAGACTTAAATGTTAGACCTAAACCCATAAAAACCCTAGAAGAAAACCTAGGGAATACCATTCAGGACATAGGCATGGGCAAGGACTTCATGTCTGAAACACCAAAAGCAATGGCAACAAAAGCCAAAATTGACAAATGGGATCTAATTAAACTGAAGAGCTTCTTCACAGCAAAAGAAACTACCATCAGAGTTAACAGACAATCTACAGAATGGGAGAAAAATTTTACAATCTACCCTTCAGACAAAGGGCTAATATGCAGAATCTACAAAGAAGTTAAACAAATTTACGAGAAAAAATCAAACAACCCCATCAAAAGGTGGGCAAAGGACATGAACAGACACTTCTCAAAAGGAGACATTTATGCAGCAACCGACACATTAAAAAATGTTCATCATCACTAGTCATCAGAGAAATGCAAATCGAAACCACAATGAGACACCATCACATACCAGTTAGAATCATGATCATTAAAAAGTCAGGAAACAACAGGTGCTGGAGAGGATGTGGAGAAATAGCAACACTTTTACACTGTTGGTCGGAGTGTAAACTAGTTCAACCATTGTGGAAGACAGTGTGGCGACTCCTGAAGGATCTAGAACTAGAAATACCATTTGAGCTAGCCATCCTGTCACTGGGTATATATCCAAAGGATTATAAATTATGCTGCTATAAAAACACATGCACACGTATGTTTATTGCAGCACCATTCACAATAGCAAAGACTTGGAACCAACCCAAATGTCCATCAATGATAGACTGGATGATGAAAATGTGGCACATATACACCATGGAATAATATGCAGCCATAAAAAAGGATGAGTTCATGTCCTTTGTAGGGACATGGATGAAGCTGGAAACCATCATTCTGAACAAACTATCCCAAGGACAGAAAACCAAATATTGTATGTTCTCACTCATAGGTGGGAATTGAACAATGAGAACACTTGGGCACAGGGTGGGGAACATCACACACTGGAGCCTGTCGTGGAGTAGGGGGAGAGGGGAGGGACAGTATTAGGAGATATACCTAATGTAAATTATGAGTTAATGGGTGCAGTACACCAACATGGCACATGTATATGTATGTAACAAACCTGCACATTGTGCACATGTACCCTAGAACTTAAAGTATAATAAAAAAAAAATAAATGAACACAAAGAGGAATGAGGATATTCAAACACACAAGAAAGAGTATTTCCAGTTGTCTCCTAAAATGATTTTTAATTAGTCCTTTCATCATTCTTATTTTTTCCCTTTTGTTCTGTTTTTTGAGATGAAGTTTTGCTCTGCTGCCCAGGTCGGAGTGCAGTGGTGCAATCGCAGCTAACTGCAACCTCTGCCTCCCAGGTTCAAGTGATTCTCCTGCCTCAGCCTCCCAAGTAGCTGGGATTACAGGCACCCGCTACCACGCCCAGCTAATTTTTGTATTTTTAGTAGAGACAGGGTTTTATCATGTTGGCCAGGCTGGTCTCGAACTCCTAACCTCAGGTGATCCACCAGCCTCGGCCTCCCAAAGTGCTGGGATTACAGGTGTGAGTCACCACACTCAGTCTATTTTTACTTAAAAAAGCTTAAAATATCACCTATTTACTTTATTCTATTTTCTTCCCTTGTGTTAATATGCATAGCAGACTTAATCACTGCACATATAATTATCAATTCACTTCATCTGTATAATTCATATACCCCAAATCTATACTTTATCATATTAATTATTGAGTTTTAGTGTAAGGCAAAAGCTACTTTTTCTTATCTTCTAATTAATAATAGAAAAATGACAGAAATATTTCCAAACACTTGGAAACTAAACAACACACTCCAAAATATCTATGAGTCAAACAGGAAGTCTCAGGAAATTAAAAAAAAATACATTAAACTGAATGAAAATGAAAAGATTACATATCAAAATTGGTGGGAAGAAGCGAAAGCAGTGCTGAGAAGGAATTTTATAGGGCTAAATGCATACATGAGCTCTTTCCGTGCCTAATGCAGCCATGGCTGGTGGTCCCAAGCAGCATCTAAAGCGTATAGCAACTCCAAAACATTGGATGCTGGCTAAATTGCCCAGTGTGTTTGTTCATCGTCCATCCACCAGTTCCCACAAGTTGACAGAGTGTCTCCCTATCATCACTTTCCTAAGGAACAGACTTAAGTATGCCTTGACAGGAGATGAAGTAAAGAAGATTTGTGGCCAGGCATGGCAGCCCATGCTTGTAATCCCAGTACTTTGGGAGGCCGATATGGGCAGATCACGAGGTCAAGAGATCGAGACCATCCTAGCCAACACGGTGAAACTGTGTCTCCACCAAAAATACAAAAATTAGCTGGGCGTGGTAGTGGGTGCCTGTAATCCCAGCTACTCAAGAGGCAGAGGTTGAGCCAGGAGAATTGCTTAAACCCAGGAAGCGGAGGTTGCAGTGAACCAAGATCACGCCATTGCACTCCAGCCTGAGGACAGAGCGAGACTCCATCTCAATAAATAAACAAACAAACAAACAAACAAATAAATAAAGAGAAGATTTGCATGCAGTGGTTCATTAAGATCAATGGCAATGTTCAAACTGATATAACCCATCCCACTGGATTCACAGACGTCATGGGCATTGACTAGATAGGAGAGAATTTTCATCTCATCTATGACATCAAGGGTTGTTTTGCTGTACATCGTATTACACCTGAGGAGCCCAAGTACAAATTGTGCAAAGTAAGAAAAATCTTTGTGGGCACAAAAGGAATCCCTCATCTGGTGACTCATGATGCTCGCATCATCTGCTACCCTGATCCCCTCCATCAAGGTGAATGATCCCATTCAGACTGATATGGAAACGGGCAAGATCACTGATTTCATCAAGTTTGGCACTGGTAACCTGTGGATGGTGACTGGAGGTGCTAACTTGGGAAGAACTGGTGTCATCACCCACAGAGAAAGGCACCCTTGACCTTTTGATGTGGTTCACATAAAAGCTGCCAATGACAACAGCTTTGCCACCCGGCTTTCCAACATTTTTGCTACTGGCAAGGGCAACAAAGCATGAATTTCTCTTCTCCAAGGAAAGGTATACGCCTCACCATTGCTGAAGAGAGAGATAAGAGACTGGCAGCCAAACAGAGCAGTGGGTGAAATGTCTCTGGGTGACAGATTAGATCTTTGTACATAATTAAAAATAATGTGGCATGATTAATAAAAATAAATTAAAAAAATGTGCACATGAGAAAAGGTTCAAATCAATAATCTAGGCTCCCTGTCCAGGAACTTAGAGAAACAAGAGCAAAATAAACCCACAGCAAGCTGAGAAAAGGAAATAATAGATTAGAGCAAAAATCAATGAAGCTGAAAATTTAAAATGAAGAAAATTCATGAAACAAACCTGGTTCACAGATAAGACCAATAAGACTGACAAACGTCTAGCAAGACTGACAAAGAAACAAAGAACATGCGAATTACCAATATCTGGAGTAAAAAAGGGAATAGCACTACAGACCATGTAGACATCAAAAGGATAACAAGGGAACACCATGGACAGGTCTGCACACAAAATTTGACATGTTAGGTAAAATAAACCAATTCCTTGAAAAAAATACAAACTACCACAAGTCACTCAATATAAAACTGATTATTTGAATAGCCCTATGACTACTAAGTAAATTGATACTGTGATTTCAAAATTTCCCAAACACATATCTCCAGGTTCAGACACTTTCATTAGTGAATTCTACCAAACACTTAGGCAACAATTAGTATCAATTCTCCATAATCTTTTCCAAGAAATAGAAGAGAAGGGAATACTTCCCAATCCATTTTATGAACCTAGAATTACCCTGGTATCAAAACAAAAGAGTACAAAAAGAACACTATAGGCCAATATGCTTTATGAATATAGATGTAAAAATCCTTAACAAAATATTAGCAAATAAAATTCAGTAATATGTAAAAAATATGTATACATCATAACCAAGACGAGTTTATTCCAGGGATGTAAGGCTAGTTCGACATTTGAAAATCAATCTATGTAATTTACCACATTAAATTATAAAGAAAAAAATCGTATCACATAAATCAATACAGAAAAACCACTTGACAAAAATAAACACTCTCTCACGTTAAAACTTCTCAGAAAACTAGAAATTGAGGGAAATTTCCTCAATTTGAGTTAGAGAACATCTATAAAAAACCTACAGTTGATATTATATTTATTGGGGAAAGACTGAAAACTTTCCTCTAAGATTAGGAACAAGCCAGAATGTCTATTCTCACTTCTTTTATTCAGTGTAGTACTAGAAGTTCTAGCCAGTGCGATAAGGCAAGAAAAGGAAAGAAAAGGCGTACAGATCAGAGAATAAGAATTAAACTAAGCCTATTTACAGATGGCATGATTGTCTATGTAGAGGTTATGAAAGAACATACAAAAAACTTCTAAAACTAATAAATGAGTCCGGCAAGGCTGCAGGGCACAAAAGTCAACACACAAAAATCAATTATATTTCTATATACTAGCGAACTAGAATACGTGGACACCAAAATTTTAAAAAACAACACTTTTTATGATTTCAGAAAAAGAAAAAAAGGTCAGGCACAGGGGCTCACACCTGTAATCCTAGCACTTTGGGAGACCAAAGAATCACTTAGGTCAGGAGTTTGAAACCAGCCTGGCCAATATGGTGAAACCCCATCTCTATTAAAAATACAAAAATTAGCTGGAAATCGCTTGAACTCAGGAGGCAGAGGTTGCAGTAAGCTGAGATCGCACCACTGCACTCCAGCCTGGGCGACACAGTGAGACTCTATCTCAACAACAACAACAACAAAGATAAAAAGAAAGACTTTGGTGTAAACTAACAAAATAACTATAAGAGTTGTATGCTAAAGCTACAAAATGCTAATGAAAGAAATAAAAGAAGAATCAAACAAATGAAGAGTCATACTGTGTTCATGAACTGAAAGACTTCATTATGTCATATAATTAGTAGTTCAATTCTTTCCAAAATAATATACATTTAACACAATTCCTATTGAAGTTCCAGAAAATTTTTTTGTAGAAATAAAATTACTCTAAAATTTATGTGATAAGGCAAAGGAACTAGAACAGCTAAAACAATTTTGAAAGAGAAGAATAAAGTGCTATGAACCTGATTTCAAGACATACAGCTTCCGTAGTCATGACTGTGTGATGTACAAAGAAACACACACAAAGATCAATGGAACAGAACACCCAGAAATAGATCTGTCTATGTGATTTTTGACAAAGGTACAAAAGCAATTCATTGAAGGAAAGATGTCCTTTCCAACAATTGGTGGAGAAACTGGACACCCACAGGCAAAAAACAGAAAAACCAAAACCTTCCACCTAAGTCTCACACCTTATATGAAAAGTAACTCAAAATAGATCATAAATACAAATGACATAGGAGAAAATCTTTTGGATTTACAGCTAGGTGAAGAGTTCTTAGACTTGACATCAAAAATACAATTCATAAAAGGAAAAACTGGTACTCTGAACTTCATTAAAATTAAAACATTCTGGGAAAGACCTCGTTGAGAAGGTATGAAAAATATAAGCTAGAGATTGCAATTAAGTACTAGTATCTAGAATATATTAAGAACCCTCAAAATTTCACAATAGCAAACAATCCAATTAGAAAACGAGAAAAAATCACCAACATATATTTCACTGAAGAGAATAAACAAATGGCGAATGAGCACATGAAAAGATGCTTAATGCAATTAGCATGAAAAATAAACATAAAACCCTAAGCCTCCCAATCAACTGAACAGAACCCTCTTGGCCAAAGGGACCCCAGAGAAACCCTGAAAAACGAAGTCCCGGGCCATGATAGGATAAGAGGTTGATTACGCCTCAGTATGCTCCCTCCTTATTAACCTTTAACTAGAATTCTTTCCTAAGGAGTAAGTGGAAACCAACTCTAGAAAACAAGAAACAGATGATTCATTCCTTTATCGCCTTCAGCCAATTATCTGAGGCCAAAACCAGGCTCTCTCTCCCTCTTTGAAGTTTTGATGTGACAGCCCACCAGCTTGACAATGCATCCCTTCCTAAACACTGACCACCATATCTCTGGACCAGTTCTGACTGACTAGCATAGGATGTGCTATGAGGGTTTTCAGGTCCTCTGTTTCACATTTTGATGCCAGAGGGCCAAAAACTCCATCCCTGGAACATGCTAATGCCATCATTTTTTGAACATGTGACCTATGAAGAGGCATGAAGCTCAGTTGTGCTTTTTTCATAAATCTTCATGACTCCTTCTATAGCTTATTGAATATGTATACTTAGCCAACCCATTGGGCATTAAGTACCTGTGTTAGGCTTTCTTCCCTTAAATTGCTTTTTCTCAGCTTTTGCCAAAGGCTACATTTCCCAGCCTTTGGTGTGCCACTCTTTATGAGAAATAAAGCTCTCCTTTCCAATTTTTTGAACCACATGATTCTTCACTTGACAAGCATTAGGGAAATGCACATTAAAACCACAATGAGATATCACTACCTACCTATCAGAATAAAAATTAAAAAATAGTGACAACATCAAATGCTGGTATAGAGAAACTGCATCACTCACACATTACTGGTGGCAATGTAAAATGAAATAGCCACTCTGGAAACCAGTTTGGCAGTTTCTAAAAGAACTAAACATGCAACAACTATAAGACTCAGCAATTGCACTCTTGGATGTTTATCCCAGAAAAGTGAAAACTTATCTTCACACAAAAACTTGTAGACAAATATTCATACCAGTACTATTCATAAGTTGGACGTCCTTCCGTGGGTGAATAGTTAAATAAACTGATACACCCTCATGCCATGGACGTCCACTCTGCAGTAAAAAGTAACTACTTATACATGCAACAACTGGGATGAATCTCCAGAAAATGATCCCAAGTGAAAAAAGTCAATTTCAAAAGGTTACAAACTATGATTCCATTTCCATAGCATTACTGAAATGCAAAATAATAAGAACATAAAATAGACCAGCAATTGCTAGGGGTTCTGGAGGATGACACGGTGGAAGAAAATAGTATGCCTATAAAGAGTGGCAGCAAGGATCCTTTGGTGTCGAAACTATTATATCTTGACTACATTCGTAACAAGATCTGGTTTTTATACAGTTCTGCAAGATATTTCCCTTAGTGGAAACTGGGTAAAGGATACATAGGATCTTTCTGCATTACTTTTCACAACTGCATGTGAATCTACAATTACCTCAAAATAAAAAGTTTAATTAAAAATCTCTGCACTTGGATTCCTCTCATTAGCTCCAGGTGTATACATTAATTGAAAGATTTTCAAGCAGGGGAAGTGCTTTGATTTACTTTTTTTTTTTTAAAAAATCCTTAGCTACTGTGTGGAATCTGAATTAGAAACCAGTGGGACAGGTATTCCAAGGGAGTGGTAACTCTTCTTTAATGTCAGCTTTCCCCCTTCAGAAATCTCTGCTCTGATTCCTTATCACTCTCCAGTCACGCACAGCAACTCTGGGCACTCAGAGGGTCTCCTCGGATTTGCCTCTGGTTACATTCACTACAACCCTCATCCAGGTACCCATAAAATAACAAATGGTTGGCAACCACCTACCCAGCCCAGAATTTTCTCTTTCACAATCTTAGTCATTAGAAAATCAGATAAAGTTTAAAAAAAAAAAAAAAAAAAGAAAATGACAGTTAAGATGACATTGCTTACAGAAAATTTCTCCCTTAATTAAGAAAACTTTGCTGCAGTTTCTTCTGGAGACTTTGTAGACCTTCATTTGATCAGGAGAGAGAGCAAGTGCATGTGTGTAACTGATTTGACTAGGGTTTCCAGAATGTGCCTGGGGGCCAAAATATTTTATTGTCGTTTTGCAATTATGTATTTTTTTGAATGCCTTTCTTGGTAAAATAAGTTTGCAAAAAATATTTTTTGAAAATATCCCTGTAGTAACAGGGATACTTTTAAAACAAAATTCAAAAGTAAATTAAAATAAACAATTTTATTTTCCTTTTCACTTACTTGAATACAAAAAGTTAGCAAATACTTTTTGGATGACATTGGTATTTACTTTCCCCTATGCTTCAGGCTGGCCTACCCACTCTCCATCAAAGGAGAAATCGAGAGAACAGTTTTATTGCTTCTGTTTCATTAGAAGTTTTGGTCCTAAGTTAGCCTTATAACCTTCTCATGACATTATTCAAGAAAGTGTTTAGAATTCAAATTCAAATTCAGTACAGTCCCTCAAACTGTGAACTACACAAGTTCCAAGGGTTTATTTACCTCGTATCAAGCATAATGTGAGGGAATAACACAGTCAACTTGGAACAATAAATTCAGCACAACTGTGCTTCCGTTTTCCTCTTCTTTGTTCTCTCTCAGGGCCACAGTATATTTTTACTTCTTTCTTTAAAAGTTGGGTTAGGATAAGAAGGAAGCCGGTCCAATCCCTAATCCATGAACTAGAAAGGCCAGGCCAGCTTTCCACCTTGGAAGGAGAGGAACCCAGCTGCTAGCAGACAGTCCTAAGACTGCAGGTCCCACAATAAGCAATCAAACCACCATCTGATAGTGTCCCTTGGGAAAAGGGGATTTTTTAGGAGAAAAGTGAAGGGCCTTAAGATTGTCATGTATGCACCAAACCCCACTTCCCAAGACTGAATACAGTCCCCTGTCAGACACAAGTCTTGATTTATAAAGCATTTATGTAAGTGGATTAGAAAAACGTCAAGTGGGCAAAGGACATGGCCAGAAAAACCACAAAAAAGGACATATGAAATGCTTGAAAGTGTTCAATCTCTTTAATTTAAAAAATGCAAATTAAAATGAGATGTCATTTATCTTTTAAAGTGAAATAAAATAATTAATAGCACTGAAAAGTCTCAGCACTGCCCTGAGCCCCAGGTAGGATGGGCCCCATGTGGTCCTTGTCTGGCTAAGGGAGGTGGCCTCACTCTGGGCACTGCATACCCACTGTCTCTTCTTTGCCTTTTAATGATGTAAGAAAGTACTTACGTATGATGGTGTGCTGGTAAGGAAAAAATTATCAGTATATAAAATCTTAATATATTTTTAAAAAGGTTAATCTCTGCTAGTGCAGTAATGGGTAGTTTTAGTCTCTTTATCTATCACATCTCTCAGCATTTTTTTTCAAATATCTCACAATAGGCCGGGTGTGGTGGCTCACGCCTGTAATCCCAGCCCTTTGGGAGGCTGAAGCAGGTAGATCACCTGAGGTCAGGAGTTCGAGAGCAGCCTGGCCAACCTGGTGAAACCCCATCTCTACTAAAAATACAAAAATTAGCTGGGCGTCGTGGCAGGTGCCTGTAATCCCAGCTACTTGGGAGGCTGGGGCAGGAGAATCACTTGAACCTGGGAGGCAGAGGTTGCAGTAAGCCGAGATCGTGCCACTGAACTACACAGCCTGAGTGACAGAGTGAGACTCTGTCTTAAAAAAAAAAAAAAAAAAAAAAAGAAGGAAACAAAACAAAACCAAAACAAATATCCCACAATAATCCTTTCTTGCCCTTATTATTGGAAAAAAATAAATCTATTCATAAAGAGAAAAATATGATTCAATTTATATAAATTTCCTTTTGAAGGCTTTATTTTATAAAGACAGACAGCTGTATCAAATTTATAGAGGCAAAAACTGAAAACTCAAATATTAAATATAATTACTAGGACCAGAATAAAGAAGCTCAAAACTGAGAAAGAAAAACAGCAGTCTTGCATGGCCCCTGCGCAAGGATGACACGCAAATTCGTGAAGCATTCCATATTTAAAAAAAAAAAAAAAAAGAAAGGAAAAACAGCAGTCTTTGACAATGAACATTAACTTACTTAGCTCTTTTTTTTTTTTTTGAGGCAGAGTGTCACTATGTTGTCTAGGCTGGAGTGAAGTGGCATGATCTCATCTCACTGCAACTTCTACCTCCCAGGTTCAAGCATTTCTCTCGCCTCAGCCTCCCTAGTAGCTGGGACTACAGGCACCTACCACCACACCCTAGCTAATTTTTGTATTTTTAGTGGAGACGGGGTTTCACCAAGTTGGCCAGGCCGGTCTTGAACTCCCGACCTCAGGTGACCTATTGCCTTGGTCTTCCAAAGTGCTGGGATTATAGGCGTGAGCCACCATGCCCAGCCTTAATTTACTTTCATAGTATTTTCTCCTTCCAAAGTTAATCTCAGCAACCTCTGGGAACTCCTGTTTTTTCTTTATTCTTTTCTTTTTTTTTTTTTTGAGACAGTGTCTAGCTCTATCGCCTAGGCTGGAATACAGTGGCACGATCCTGGCTCACTGCAACCTCTGCCTCCCAGGTTCAAGCAATTCTCCTTTCTTAGCCTCCTGAGTAGTTGAGATTATAGGCGCAAGCCACCACGCCTAATTTCTGTATTTTTAGTAGAGATGGGGTTTCACCATGTTTCCAGGTTGGTCTCAAACTCCTGACCTCAAATGATCCGCCTGCCTCAGCCTCCCAAAATGCTGGGATTATGGGTGTGAGCCACCACGTCTGGCCCTGTTTTTTCATTCTTTAAAAAATACACTAATTTTTAGAGTAGCTTTAGGTTTATGAAGAAATTAAGCAGAAATACTGAGAGTTCCCATATACCCTCTCACCTATCTCAGTTTCCCTATTAACATCTTGCATTAATGTGATATATTTATTACAGCTGGTCAGCCAATATTGAGTAAAGTTCATAGTTTACATTGGGTTCACTCTTTCTGTTGTACAGGTCTATAGGTTTTGGCAAATGTATAACAGTACGTGTCCACCATTACAGTATCATACAGAAGTTTCATTGCTCTAAACATACCCTGTCCACCACCTATTCATCTCTCCCTCCCTCTAAACCCCACGGATCTTTTTAGTATTTCCATAGTTTTGCCTTTTCCAGAATGTCATACAGTTAGAATTATACCGCATGCAGCCTTTTTAGATTGGTTTCTTTCACTTAGCAATACACATTTAAGGTTCCTCTATGTTTTCTCATGGCTTGACAGCTCATTTCATTTTGTCACTGAGTAATATCCTATTGTGTGGATGAATAAGCACCAGTATGTTTATCTATTCACCTATTGGAGACATCTCAGTTACTTCCAAGTTTTGGGCAATTATGAATAAAGCTGCTATAAGCATTTATGTGCAGGTTTGTACAGATATGTTTGCAACAATTATTTGGATAAATATCAAAAAGTGCAATTGCTGGATCATACGGTAATATGTGTATTTTTGTAAGAAAGTGCTGAACTGCCTTCCAAAGTAGCTGTTCCAATTTGCATTTCCATCAGCAATGAATGATAGTTCTGTTGTTCCATATCCTTCCCTACATTTGGTATTGTGTGTTTTGACTGTCAGCCATTCTAATAGATGTCTAGTGGTATCTCATTGCTGTTTCAATTTGCAATTCCTAATGACATATGATGTTAAGCATCTTTTAATGTGATTATCTGCCATCTGTACATCTCCTTACTGAGTTGTCTGTTCAGAGCTTTTATTAATTTTTTAATTGGGTTGTCTGTTTTCTTACTGAGTTTTAAAGTTCTTAGTATATTCTGAGTACAAGTTCTTTACAACATACGTGTTTGTAAAGACTTTCTCCCAGTCCATGGCTTGTCTGCATTGTCTTAACAGTGTCTTTCACAGAGCAAAATTTAAAAATTTTAACAAAGTTCATCTTGTAAACTTTTTCTCTTAACAGATAGTGCCTTTAGTCATTGCCAAACTTGAAATCATCTAGATTCTCTTCTATCTTATATTCTAGTTTTATAGTTTCACAATTTACATTTAGGTCTATGATTCATTTTGAGTTGCTTTTTGGTGTAAGATCTGTGTCTAGATTCATTCTTTTTCATGTAGATGATCAGGTGTTTCACCACAATTTCTTGAAAAGATTATTTTTCCATTAAATTTCCTTTGCTTCTTTGTCAAAGATCAATTGACTATGTTTACGTCAATTTCTTGTTCTACATTCTGTTCCATTGACCTATTTGGCTATTGTTTTGCCTGTATCACTGCCTTGCTTACAATAATTCTTGAAGTTGGATAATGTCAGTTCTCTTTGTTCTCTTTCAGTATTGAGTCGGTTATTGTAGGTACTTTGCATTTCAACAGAAACTTTCGAATCAGTTTGTTGATAACCATGAAATAACTTAAAGGTATTTTGATTGGAATTACACCGAATCTACAGATCAAGTTGGGAAGAACTGACATCTTAATAACATTGAGTCTTCTTATCTATGAACATGGAATATACTGTTTAGCTCTTCTTTGATTTCTTCATCAGAATTTTGTACATTTCTTCAGGTAGATGTTTTATATGTATATATATTTAGATTTATACCTGTTTGATTTTTTGATGCAAATGTAAATGGCATTGTTTTTATTCTCCAATTGTTCATTGCTAGTATATAAGTAACTATTACATGTTAACATATTCTGCAGCCTTGCTATAATCACTTCCTAGGTTCAGGAATTTTTTTGGTGATTCTCTGGGATTTCTACATACATAATCATAATCATGTTATCTGCAAATAAGGACAGCTTTATTTCATCCCTCACAATTGTGAGTGGTGAAAAGGGCATTCTTCCTTGTCTTGCTCCTGTTCTTAGTGGGAAAACATCTAGTTTCTCACCATTAAGTATGATGTCAGCTGCAGGTTTCTTAGAAGAGGTTCTTTAACAAGTTGAGGATGTGTCTTCTATTGCTAGTTTGCTGACCTTTTTTTTTAAACATCAAAAATGGGTGTTGGATTTTGTCGAATCCTTTTCTTCCATCTATTCATAAGATACGATTTTTCTTCTTTAGCCTGTTGGTGTGATGTATTACATTAATTGCTTTTTGAATGGTAAACTTGGTCAAAGTAGATAATTCTTTTTATATGTGTTAGATTTGATTTGTCAATATGTTGTTAAATATTTATGTATCTACATTCATGAGAGACACTGGTCCTTAGTTTTCCTTCCTTATGTCTTTGCCTGATTTTTTTTTTTTTTTTTTGAGACGGAGTCTCGCTCTGTCGCCCAGGCTGGAGTGCAGTGGCCGGATCTCAGCTCACTGCAAGCTCCGTCTCCCAGGTTCACGCCATTCTCCTGCCTCAGCCTCCCGAGTAGCTGGGGACTACAGGCGCCGCCACCTCGCCCGGCTAGTTTTTCTTTTTGTATTTTTAGTAGAGACGGGGTTTCACCGCGTTAGCCAGGATGGTCTCGATCTCCTGACCTCGTGATCCACCCGTCTCGGCCTCCCAAAGTGCTGGGATTACAGGCTTGAGCCACCGCGCCCGGCCCATGCCTGATTTTTAATACTGGCCTCACAGAATTAATTATTTGTTATCTGCAAATAAGGACAGCTTTATTTCATCCCTCACAATCTGTGAGTGGTGAAAAGAGCATCCTTCCTTGTCTTGCTCCTGCACTTAGTGCTTAAGTGTTTCCTTAAGTTTCTATTTTCTGGGAAGGATTATAGAGTATTCCTTCTGTTTCTATTTTCTGGATGAGACTGTAGAAAATAGGTATAATTTCTGCCCTAAATGTTTGGTAAAATTTACTAGTGAACCCATCTAAGTCTGGTGCTTTCTGCTTGGAAAGGTTATTATTGATTTTCTTTAATAAATGCAGGTCTATTCAGATTATCTGTTTCTCCTTGTATGAGTTTTGGTAGAGTGTGTCTTTCACGTAATCGGTCTATTTCCACTAGGTTAATGAATTTGTGGGCAGAATTTTCCAAAACATTATTTTATTATCCTTTTAGTATCTATGGGATCAGTAGTAATGGTCACTCTTTCACTTCTGATATTAGTAATTTCTGTCTTTTTTCGTTTTCTCTTAATCTGGCTCCACATTTATCAATTTTATTAATCTTTCAAAGAACCAACTTTTTTTTTTCTGTTGATTTTCTCTAATTTCCTGTTTTCAATTTCATTTTAGGTTTGGGAGTACATGTGAAGGTTTGTTACGGAGGTAACATGTGTCATGGGGGTTTGTTGTATGTATTATTTCACCACCCAGGTATTAGGCCCAGTACCCAACAGTTATCTTTTCTGCTCTTCTCCCTCCTCCCACCCTCCCCCTTCAAGTAGACCCCAGTGTCTGCTGTTTCCTTCTTTGTGTTCTTAAGTTCTTATCATTTAGCTCCCACTTATAAGTGAGAACATGTGGTATTTGGTTTTCTGTTCCTGTGTTACTTCACTAAGGATAAGAGCCTCCAGCTCCATCTAAGTTCCTGCAAAAGACATGATCTTGTTCATTTTTATGGCTGCATAGTATTCCATGGCGTATATGTGCATTTTCTTTGTCCAGTCTACTGTTGATGGGCATTTAGGTTGATTCCATGTCTTTGCTATTGTGAACAGTGCTGCAATAAACATTCACATGGATGTGTCTTTATGGTATAATGATTTATATTCCTCTGGGTATATACCCAGTGTATTAGTCTGTTACCATGTTGCTATGAACAAACACCAAACACTGGGAAATTTATGAAGAAAAGAGGTTTAATCGACTCACAGTTCTGCATGGCTGGGATGGCCTCAGGAAACTTACAATCATGGTGGAAGGCATCTCTTCACAGGGCAGCAGGAGAGAGAATGAGTGCCAGCAGGGGAAATACCAGTCACTTACAAAACCATCAGATCTCATGAGAACTTACTCACTATCACTAGAACAGCATAGGAAAAATGGCCCCCATGATTCAATTACCTTCACCTGCTCCCGCCCTTGGATGGCCTCAGGAAACTTACAATCATGGTGGAAGGCACCTCTTCACAGGGCAACAGGAGAGAGAATGAGTGCCAGCAGGGGAAATACCAATCACTTACAAAACCATCAGATCTCATGAGAACTCACTCACTATCACCAGAACAGCATAGGAAAAACGGCCCCCACGACTCAATTACCTCCACCTAGTCCCACCCTTGACACGTGGGGATTATTACAATTCAAGGTGAGATTTGGGTGGGGACACAGAGCCAAACCGTTATCACCCAGTAATGGGATCGGTGGATCAAATGGTAGTTCTGCTTTTAGCTCTGAGGAATCACCATACTGCTTTCCACAATGGTTGAACTAATTTACACTCCCAACAACTGTGTATTAGGGTTCCCCTTTCTCTGCAGTCTCGCCAGCATCTGTTATTTTTTGACGTTTTAATAATAGATATTCTGACTGGTGTGAGATGGTATGTAACTGTGGTTTTGATTTGCATTTCTCTAAAGGTCAGTGATGTTGAGGTTTTCTTTTTTCCCCATATGCTTGTTGGCCACATGTATGTCTTGTTTTGAGAAGTGTCTATTCATGTCCTTTACCCACTTTTTAATGGGGTTTTCTCTTGTAAATTTGTTTAAGTTCCTCATAGATGCTGGATATTAGACCTTTGTCAGATGCATAGTTTGCAAATATTTTCTCCCACCCTGTAGGCTGTTTACTGCTTTGAGTTTCTTCTGCTGTGCAGAAGCTCTTTAGTTTAGTTAGATCCCACTTGTCAATTTTTGCTTTTGTTGTGACTGCTTTTGGTATATTTCTCATGAAATCTTTGCCCATTCTTATGTCAAGGATGGTACTACCTAAGTTGTCTTCCAGGGTTTTTACAGTTTGGGATTTTACGTTTAATTCTTTAATCCACTTTGAGTTGAGAATTTTTATTATCTTATTTATTAATTATTGGTAAAAATTATTTTGTTCCTTCTATTTATGATTTAATTCACTCTTCTTTTTCTGGTTTCCTAAAGTGGAAGTTTAGATTTACTGATTTAAATATTTTTTCTTTTCTATTGTGTACATTCAATGCTATAAATTTTCTTTACACTGCTTTCACTGAAACTTACAAATTTGGTTATGTTGCATTTTCATTTTCACTTTATTAAAATAGTTTAAATTTCTCTTGAGATTTCTTGATGTGTATTAGAGGTGTACTGTTTAACTTTCAAGTATTTTGTTACTGAGTTCCAATTTAATTCCATTATGGTCTGAAACATACTCTGTATGATCTTATCATTTAAATTTGTTAAGGTGTGTTCTATGGTCCAGAATTTGGTCTGCCTTGGTGAATGTTCTGCATGAGCTTGAGAAGAATGTATATTCTGCTGCTGTTGAATCAAGTATTCTATAAATGTAAATTAGATTCTGTTGATTGTGCTGTTCAGTTCAACAATGACTTTATTGAGTTCTGCCTGCTGGACCTGTCAATTACTTATAAAAGAGTGCTGAAGTCTCCAGCTGTAATAGTGATTTTGTATATTTTTCTTTGCAGTTCTATCAGATTTTTTGCCTCATGTGTTTTAAATCTGTTCTCACATAAACACACATTAAGGGCTGTTACATCATCTTGGAGAACTGACCTCTTTTTCATTATGTAATGTTCCCTCTTTATCTTTGATAATTTTTCTTGCTCTAAAGTTGGCTTTGTTTGAAATTAATATAGGTACTCCAGCTTTCTTTTGATCAATGTTAGCATCCCTATCCGTGTTTTTATATTTAAAATGAGGTTCTTATAGGCACTGAGTTTTATTTTTGTTTAAATCCACTCTGGGCCAGGCATGGTAGCTTATGCCTGTAATCCCAGCACTTTGGGAGGCCAAGGCAGGTGGATCACCTGAGGTCAGGAGTTCAAAACCAGCCTGATCAACATGGAGAAACCCCATCTTTATTAAAAATATAAAATTAGCCAGGCATGGTGGCGCATGCCTGTAACCCCAGCTACTTGGGAGGCTGAGGCAGGAGAATCGTTTGAAACTGGGAGACGGAGGTTGCAGTGAGCCGACCCATTGCATTCCAGCCTGGGAAACAAAATAACCAAACTCTGCCTCAAAAAAAAAAAAAAAAAAAAAAAAAAAAACCACTCTGACAATCTTTATCTTTTAATTAGAGTTCAGATCACTAATCTTTAAAGCAATTATTGATATAGCAGGACTAATATCTATTTGTTACTGTCTTCTATTATTTGCCCTTGTTCTTTCTGTTATTGTATTCCACTCTTTTTCTCCCTATAGTTTTAATTGGGCATTTTATGTGATTCCATTTTTTTCTTCTCTTAATGTAATAAATAATTTTAGTTGTATGCCACATAATGGTGGTTCAGTCAATGGCAGACTACATATCTGACAGTGGTCCCTTAAGATTATCATGGAGCTGAAAGATTCTTATCGCCTAGTGATGTTGTCCTGAGAAACTGACTAATAAGGCTTTCTTGGAACTGGAACAGGAATGCATACCTCAAGAAGAGGTAAGAGAAAAGGAAACTGCAGGAGAAGAAACAGAAGTAGAATCCCCAAGAAAATTCCCAGTGAAGGGTTTAGCAGAAGCTTTTACAGACCTCAACACGCTCCTTAAAGTCTTCTGAAAACATAAACCCCAGTACTAAAAGGTTTTCATTAATGTTAAGGAATGTTCACGGTGTATTCTCTGCTTATAAGCAAATCTATGATGATAAAGCAACAAACCAAGTGATCCACCATAGACACATTTCTAAAAGGAATGACATCTGAAGAGGAGCCTCAGGCAGGTCCTTCAGGAAGTTTTCCAGAAGAAAGGAATTGTCATAGGAAATGACAGCTCCATTCACATTATTGCCCATGAAGGCCAGCCAGTGGGGCAAGTTGTAGAGGCAGAAGACAGTGTGACATTGATGATCCTGACCCCATGTAGGCCTAGGCTAATGTTTGTGTATCTCCATTTTTAGCAAAAAAAAGCTTTACAAGCTTTTTAAAAAGTTGGGCACAGTAATTCATGCCTGTAATCCCTTTGGGAGGCCAAGGTGGGAAGAACACCTGTGGTCAGGAGTTTGGGACCAACCTGGGCAACACAGTGAGAAACATTTTTAAAAAGTAGCTGGGTGAGGTGGCACATGACTGGAGTCCTAACTACCTGGAATGCTTAAGTGAGAGGGTCACTTGTGCCCAGGAGTTTGAGGCTGTAGTAAGCCATGACTGCGCCACTGCACTCCAGTCCGGGGGACGCACGACCTTGCCTCTTAAAAAAAAAGTTATAAAAAATTTTGTTTTAATAGAAAAAAAATTTGAAATAAGGATATAAAAATATTTTTGAAATAATTTTGTACTATGTGTGTTATAAGCCAAATATTACTACAAAAAGATAAAAAAGTTAAGAAAAATTAAGTTTATGAAGTAAAAAAGTTACAGTAAGCTAAGGTTAATTTATTATTAAAGAAATACTTTTTTATAAATTTAGTGTAGCCTAGGTGTTCAGCGTTTATATAAAGTCTACAGTAGTGCACAGTAATGTACTATACCTTCACATTCCCTCACCACTCACTGACGGCCCCCGACCCAAGAACAACTTTCCAGTCCTGCAGGTTCCATTCCAGGTAAGTGCCCTATAGAGAGGCACCATTGTTAACCTTTATACCATAGATTTACTGTACTTTTTCTATGTTTAGATATGTTTATTTTTTTTCTGACACCATGGTTCTAAAGGTGTTTTGTTTTGTATTTGACACAGAGTCTCACTGTGTCACCCAGGCTGGAGTGCAGAGGCCCGATCTCAGCTCACTGCAACCTCCACCTCCCAGGTTCAAGTGATTCTTGTGCCTCAGCCTCCTGAGTAGCTGGGATTACAGGCGAGTGTCACCACACCCAGCTGGAGTTTCACCATTTTGGCCAGGCTGGTCTCGAACTCCTGGCCTCAAGTGATCTGCCTGCCTCAGCCTCCCAAAGTGCTGGGATTACAGACATGAGCCACTGCATTTAGATATGTTTAGACACACAAATATTTATCATTTTGTTATAGTGTTCTATAGTGTTCAGTATAGTTACATGCTGTACAGGTATGTAGCCTAGGATCAGTAGTCTATACCATACAGCCTCGATGTGTAGTAGGCTATATCACCTAGGTTTGTGTAAGTGCCCTTATGATGTCTGCATAATGATGAAATCACCTAATAATGCATTTCTCAGAACATATCCCCATCATTAAGTGATATATGATTGTACTTCCTTTTTTACTTTTTTATGTGGTTCCTCTTGAGATTGATATGCATTTAAAAGTAATTCAAGTCCACTTTTAAATAACACTATGCCACTCCCCGGGTAGCACAAGTACTTTACAATAACAAAATATTTCTAATTCCTCCTTGTATGTCTTATAATATTGCTGTCATTCATTTCATTTATACATGAACTATGACCACTGAATACATTTTAGCTATTATTTTAAACTAACTTATCTGTTAGATCAACTGAGGTTTTATTTTACCTGCATTTATTCCTTCACTTATAATCCTCTTTTCTTTATGTACATCTCCATTTCTGACCTATATTGTTTTCCTTCCTTTTGAATAATTTCTTTTAACATTTCTTGCAAGGTAGCCTTAGCACTGACAAACTGTCTCAGTTTTTGTCTGGGCTACTGTTTTATTTTTCTGTCACCTTTGAAGGATATTTTTGCTAGATATAGGATTCTAAGTTGGTGAGTTTTTTACTTCAATACTTTACTTTTATTTTTTATTTTATTTATTTATTTTTTGAGATGCAGTCTCGTTCTGTTGCCCAGGCGTGCAGTGGTGCGATCTCGGCTCACAGCAACCTCCGCCTCCTGGGCTCAAGCGATTCTCCTGCCTCAGTCTCCCGAGTAGCTGGGATTACAGGCGCGTGCTACCATGCCCGGCGAATTTTTTGTATTTTTAGTAGAGATGGGGTTTCACCGTATTAGCCAGGATGGTCTTGATCTCCTGACCTTGTGATCCTCCCGCCTCAGCCTCCCAAAGTGTTAGGATTACAGGCCTGAGCCACTGGGCCTGGCCTCCTTTAATACTTTAAATATTGTGCTACATCTTTTAGTTTGCAAGATTTCTGAAGGGAAGTCTGATGTAATTCTTATCCTTCTTCTGCTATAGGTGGTATGTTTCTGCCAGCTCCCCCTCTGGTGTTTTTTCTTCGTCTATAATTTTCTGCCGTTTAAGTATGACATGCCTAAGTGTAGATTTTGTTTTAGATATTGTTTTATTTATCCTGTTGTTGTTTAAGCTTCCTGAATCTATGGTTTGGAACATATCATTACTCTGGAAAAATTCTTTTTTTGACTTCCTGTGTTTCCTCTCCTCTGGTATTCCCATAACATGTATGCCATACCTTTTGCAAATGTACCACAGTTCTTGAATATTATGTTCCGTTTTTTTCTTTCACTCCTTTTTCTTTTTGTATTTTAGTTCTGGAAGTTTTGGTTGACATTTCTTCAAGCTCATGAATTCTTTCAGTGGCCATGTCCAGTCTACCGATGAGTCCATCGAAGGCATTCTTCACTTCCGTTATGGTGCCTTTGGTTTCTAGGATTTCCTTTTGATCTTTCCTAGGGTTTCCATCTCTCTCCTTTACCCACCTTTTCTTGCCTGTTTGTCCAATCTTCCCTTTAGAGCCCCTAGCATATTAATCTTAGGAATTAAAAAAATTCCTAGTCTGATTAATTCTAACATCTCTGCAAAATCTGAGTCTGGTTCTAACGCTTGTTCTGTTTCTTCAAACTGACTTATTTGTCTTTTAGAATATCTAGTAATTTTTTGTTGTTGAAAGCCAGACATGACATATTGTGTGAGACAGACTGCAATATAAAGATCTTTAGTATAAGGTTTTAAAATTTCCCTTTTTAAAAGTTTTTTTCCTTTTCCATTTTACATGAGATATGTATTTAAATAAGCAGATGCTGGACTTGAAGGGGAAAGTATCAAGGATTCTTTTACTCACTTTTTTTTTGTGAAGACAGATTGGCCCCATGTGAACAGCTATATAGAAAAAAGTGATGAAACTGTTCTTGGTTTTACAATGATTTATTTTTAAAAATTACAATTATCCAGTGGAACAACATATGTGAGGTTTGTTATTATCATGTTGTTGCTGTTGTTGAAACAGGGAGAGTCCTGAAACAGAAAGATCAGAGCTGGACGAGCAAGCCAGTAATGGAGAGTCTTTCCACAGAACCAGTATTTTCCCCATCCACTTCTCCATGAGATGTCAATCAAGACACACCATCTCGAAGTAGATAGTTTTTAAAAAAAGATACACCACTGGTAAAAGTAATTTAGGAAAGCCAGAAAACAATGACAGCAATATGCTTGTGTACCTTCACCATTTCACGTCCAATAAAAGAATAGTAGCTCTCTGTTCAAAGATGGAAATAGAAAAATAAAACAGTAGCCCACAGGCAACATCTGGTGAACCCAACCAAGACTGGCACCAGTGGGGGCCATCTGGCGAACCATACTGATCCTAAGCTGGTAGCTAAGACAACACCTATAGAGGCTACATCTGGTTGACCTGGCGATTTTAATGATGGGCTGTCTTTTATTGTTTGCTATAGCGTTTTCCAAAGCTAAAATTTTCTCTGGTGTCCATGTTTTTGTCTCCCCTGTTATCTTTGGGTTTCTCTACAGCCTTCTTCTTAAGTAAGGTCTGAGGTGCTCAGTTCTTTCCGTTTTATTCCTCTGTTACCACACAGGAGCCTTGCTAATGTGGTGGTATGGTATCAGGGTATGGGAGGTATTCTATAGTCCTATGATGAGGTCTAGGTCTTTAGTAAGCCCACTGTGCCTCTGGGCTGTGATCTTGACAGGTGCTTCTGACCTTTTTTCTCCCCAGAGAAACAGGAAGGCTGGAGGAAATCTGGAGTTGGTGTTGGTGTTTTTCCTTCCCCCTAAGTTAACTGGGCTCTGATAAAACCCCAATTGGTTACTCTGGTAAAATAGTTTATCTTGAGGGCTGAATGCTCCAGTTTACTGTTAAATGGCTACCTTTCCCTTCCCCTGACACAAGCACAACGGGTTGTTCCCTGATCTTCACAGTGAGAAACTAGCAGGGTTCCTAGACATAGAAGGTAAAACGTAAAACAAAAGTGTGCCCACTCTCCCCAAGACAGGGCCCCCTGGAGTGTAACTTGCAAGCTTGTCCACACCGAGCCTCTGGCAATGTGTCAAATAACTGGTTTTCTTAGGCTGGTTCTGGGTTCTGCTGGATACTTCTGCTCCAGGTCTTTTGCTCTGGGAAGCTGTGATTCTCTGTTTATTTGCCTGACGTTTGCTCCAATTTGGGGGCAGTTGTTTGTTCTGTGACAATTCTCTGATGAAGCTAAAAACCATTGATTTTTAGTTTGTTCAGCTTTTTCTTATTGTGAAGATAGGAGTGACAACTTCCACCCGCATTACATGCCAGACTAGAAACCAGAAGTCAGAACCTCCTGCTTTGGACTGCTTCATTTTTATCTATTTAAACACCGTCTTGTTACAGTTCCTGGATGTTCAGTTGCCACATCCCTGCAGCACCCTGCAGTTAGCTCTGGGAATCTCCTCAAAGGTTTCATTTCTGTACATTTGGTTCCTCTAAACACCAGGCAGCTGAATGCACCATCTCCATAAAACAGCCAAGAAGAAGCTGGGTTCATTTTTTTCTTTTTGCTCATGGTCTGCCACTACGTGACAGTTACGTGGTTTTTAAGGCTTCTTAGCCAATAAAGACTAGATTTTGCTCCCTGTGACCAAAATCCATGCCTTAAATTTTCTGATTTCTCTCTTAGCACCTAGCAAAGTAACAGTAAGGTAGCAGGACTCCACTCTTTGTTAATAGTAAACCCAAAATTTATTGATGTTTAATCTGGCTCTAATCCAATGGACCAGACCAGAATTAAATAACCAAGAACGGTGAGAAATGTACATGTTGTGATGTCAGCAAGGTCACTTGCTGACCCCAGGCATCATTGCAATGTTCCTCATTTCAGTACTGGGTGCACTGCCTCAGTGTGAGGAAGCCGAGGGTGGGAACAGCCCCACAACAGAACATCTTTCCTCTCTGTCCTTTCCACAAATTCAGAGGCTCTAAGTTTAACTCAGGGGAATACAAGATTCCTAAGGACACACAGGCTGATGCCACTATATGTTTCTGGATTCCTTCTGATCCACACTCAAGTTTTGCCAGGTATCTTAATGAGGTGGCTGGAACTACAATGAGAAGACTGCATCACATTTTCTACAACTGCAGGGAAAGGGGGTAAGCCCCCGACACTTCCCACAAATCTAGACAGCATGTACACAACCTGGTGTTCTCTCAGGACAATTCAATAGGCACAGCCAGCTCCAACTAGCCAGCAGTGCTACCACCTTGTAACTTTTTTTTTTTTTTTTTTTTTTTTTTTTTTTTGAGGTAGGGTCTCACTCTGTCACCCAGGCTGGAGTGCATTGGCTCCTGGGCTCAAGTGATCTTCCTGCCTCAGCGGCCTGAGTAGTTGAGACTAAAGGCGTATGCCACCACACCTGGCTAATTTTTGTATTTTTGGTAGAGACAGGGTTTCACCATGTTGGCCAGGCTGGTGTTAAACTCCTGACCTCAAGTGATCCTCTCACCCTGGCCTCCCAAAGTGCTGGGATTACAGGCATCGGCCACTGCACCTGGTGGTGACCTCTTTTTATAAGTTCTTTCTTCATACAGAAAACTTTGGAAACAGGGAGAACATAAAATTTCCTAAATTTTCACCTATGTTTGTTAAAGAAAAGAAAGTATATTATTCAGTTAGTAATGCCATAGCTAGAACCATAAAAAGAAAGACACTTTTTTTGTTTGTTTGTTTTCCAGGCTGTCTCCTATTCTGGTAAATGGAATATCAGGATTCTCCACAGAATCCTGTGACGACAAGGCAGCAAGCAGCTGCCCTTTGGCACAGCATGTAAATGAACTCAGTCACCCCCTGGGTTTTCCCCTCTTCTTTCCCTGCTCTTTAGGAGGACACAGAATCATAGGGAGTAATGAGCTGAAGTTTGCTCTGTACTTTAACAGCAGGCAGGAAGCCAAACTGCAAATACAATGACCAGATTCAGTTTTACAAGCAAACACTGGAACTGAATTCACCCTACTCCGGGAAGAATGCCTCGGATCAGAACTAGCAGGAAATCCAATTCAAAACAGGGTGTGTCATCCCTAATTCACAGTGTGGCCTTTACACCTTTCATGAAGTCCTTTGGAAATAAAAGCTTCCTTCTCTAAAAGGTCTCCCCTAAAAACTACATTTTACTATTTTGTATCAGAAATATTTTGCAGGAGATGTCTGAATTCCCAACACCAGCACCCTTGGTACAAAATATTAGTTCTGCTATTTCTCCTTTGAATATTGATTATTAAAGTTTTAGAATTTATTAATAATTACTTAATTCTCCCAATTCCCTTCAAACCTCTGAGTGTTCTCTGACATCATGTAGTAGCAACTCCTTTCTTGTTCTCTGGGTCACTTTAATAACTTAATATGAAAATGCTTTGAGACCTTCAGAGAATTAGGCCAGTGGCGTATTTTGGCCCAGGCATCCCCAAGATAGGCCAGGAGGTTTACGTGCCTGTCTCTCTGCCTTCAGCTGGCCAGGGTTGTCCCAGGGCTCTGAGGAGGAACACACGCAAATGCTGAGAGTCTGCAGTTCCTCGGAGGTGGTCAGGAGAGGTCAGGACCTGCTGCCCATGGCTGACCCACCAAAATGGTGCTGCAACTATAGGATACCAGAGGCTTGCAGTTAGGCATGTGAAACAGTGAGCCACATGCCAGATACACACATTTTAATCTGGATATACATGGGAGGAGAGTATATGAGAAATGATGAAGCACAGGCTTCCTAAACTGGTTTAGAAGAGGAGAAGGAGATTTCTCATCCATACAATGACAGTACTTTTTATGTTAATTCTTAGTTTGCATAATCTAGTTTCAGGTGGAGAGTTGCCTGATTTACCTAATAAAATACAGGATGCCCAGGTAAATGTAAATTTCAGATAAACAATTAATTTTTTTTTTAGTATACATGTGCCTGGTAGTTTATAAAAAATTCACATTTACCTGGCACCCTTTATTTCATTTGGTAACCCAACTCAGGTGTTAATTCTAATTAATTCATCTCTACAATAACTTTTAGTGGTATTTTAGAAGCTACCACACCAGGTATCCTTCTGACACTTCAGGACACTTAATCCATCATTGTGTTTTTTCATGAGTGTATGGACAAAACTGGCATCTCCTCACCCCTTACAGGAAAACAGAGAGGCCTGCAGTTCTGTGGGAAGACTTCAAAACAGCTCTCAAAAACTAAAATTGTATCACCAGAGAAACTGGGTTATGTAATGGTGCATACCACACTTCTGTTTTCCTGAGGAAGTTAGCACTTCTTATTGAGACGGCTGCGGGCTGATCGTGCTGTTATCACCACTAAAAAACAAAAATCGGTGAGGCCCCCCAGAGGCTGCCCAGCACTACGTAACAGAGAAAAGAGGGGCAGGCCTGGGTGCAGGGTGGTCAAATCCGTGATCCAGCCTGACCCCCATCACCAGCTGGCAGGGAGATAGACTCACAATGAAGATAAAAAAGAGCTGCTGTACTGGCTGGACCTGAGGTGGTTTATTTAAGTTGGCAGCTACATCGAAGGACTTCTAAAAAGCTCAAGTGACAGTTACACCTTTGTACTCTCCACATTCAGCAGGCCTTTTCCCTTAAAACATGCATAATCTTCAAACGTCCCTGACTAGGTGGAAATGCGTCTTTCTTCCAAGCCAACTTCTCAGTCCACATTAGTCCATACTTGGCTACAGAATTGATGTTTATGGCCACAATCCTACTAGAAACCACCTTTGGGTAATATCCTTATCTTGTTGATCTGGTTAGGGTCAAGTAAAACGAAATAGGTTTTCAATCAAATACTAAGAAGCTCACAAAATGGAATTTAGGTGAAAACACACCAAAGTAGTATTAAAGTTCAAATTCCAAAAGAAATACTTGCATTAAAAAAGAAAAGCCATGCATGGTGGCTCTCTATGCCTGAAGTCCCAACAATTTGAGAGGTGGGAGGATCGCCTGAGCCTGGGAGGTCGAGGCTGCAGTGAGCCGAGATTGTGCCGCTGTACTCCAGCCTGGGGGACAGGGTGAGACCCTGACTCAAACAAATTTAAAAAAAATAATAAATAATAAAAATAAAGAAGGAAGGAAGGAAGGAAGGGAGGGAGGGAGGGAGAAAACCACACACACACGCGCGCGCGCACACACACACACACACAAAGATCACTTTAAATCTTTAAACTATTCCTTTTTTTTTTTTTCATTTTTTTATTATACTTTTTTTTTTTTTTATTATACTTTAAGTTCTAGGGTACATGTGCATAACGTGCAGGTTTGTTACATATGTATACTTATGCCATGTTGGTGTGCTGCACCCATCAACTCGTCAGCACCCATCAATTCATCATTTATATCATGTATAACTCCCCAATGCAATCACTCCCCCCTACCCCCCATGATAGGCCCCAGTGTGTGATGTTCCCCTTCCCGAGTCCAAGTGATCTCATTGTTCAGTTCCCACCTATGAGTGAGAACATGCGGTGTTTGGTTTTCTGTTCTTGTGATAGTTTGCTAAGAATGATGGTTTCCAGCTGCATCCATGTCCCTACAAAGGATGCAAACTCATCCTTTTCTATGGCTGCATAGTATTCCATGGTGTATATGTGCCACATTTTCTTAATCCAGTCTGTCACAGATGGACATTTGGGTTGATTCCAAGTCTTCGCTATTGTGAATAGTGCCGCAATAAACATACGTGTGCATGTGTCTTTGTAGTAGAATAATTTATAATCCTTTGGGTATATACCCAGTAGTGGGATGGCTGGGTCATATGGTACATCTAGTTCTAGATCCTTGAGGAATTGCCATACTGTTTTCCATAATGGGTGAACTAGTTTACAATCCCACCAACAGTGTAAAAGTGTTCCTATTTCTCCACATCCTCTCCAACAACTGTTGTTTCCTGATTTTTTAATGATTGCCATTCTAACTGATGTGAGATGATATCTCATTGTGGTTTTGATTTGCATTTCTCTGATGGCGAGTGATGAGCATTTTTTCATGTGTCTGTTGGCTGTATGAATGTCTTCTTTTGAGAAATGTCTGTTCATATCCTTTGCCCACTTTTTGATGGGGTTGTTTGCTTTTTTCTTGTATATTTGTTTGAGTTCTTTGTAGATTCTGGATATTAGCCCTTTGTCAGATGAGTAGATTGCAAAAATTTTCTCCCATTCTGTAGGTGGCCTGTTCACTCTGATGGTAGTTTCTTTTGCTGTGCAGAAGCTCTTTAGTTTAATTAGATCCCATTTGTCAATTTTGGCTTTTGCTGCCGTTGCTTTTGGTGTTTTAGACATGAAGTCCTTGCCCATGCTTATGTCCTGAATGGTACTACCTAGGTTTTCTTCTAGGGTTTTTATGGTATTAGGTCTAACATTTAAGTCTCTAATCCATCTTGAATTAATCTTCGTATAAGGAGTAAGGAAATCCCTGATGAACATCGATGCAAAAATCCTCAATAAAATACTGGCAAACCGGATTCAGCAGCACATCCAAAAGCTTATCCACCATGATCAAGTGGGCTTCACCCCTGGGATGCAAGGCTGGTTCAACATTCGCAAATCAATAAACATAATCCAGCATATAAACAGAACCAAAGTCAAGAACCACATGATTATCTCAATAGATGCAGAAAAGGTTTTTGACAAAATTCAACAGCCCTTCATGCTAAAAACGCTCAATAAATTCGGTATTGATGGAACGAACCTCAAAATAATAAGAGCTATTTATGACAAACCCACAGCTAATATCATACTGAATGGGCAAAAACTGGAAAAATTCCCTTTGAAGACTGGTACAAGACAGGGATGCCCTCTCTCACCACTCCTATTCAACATCGTCTTGGAAGTTCTGGCTAGGGCAATCAGGCAAGAAAAAGAAATCAAGGGTATTCAGTTAGGAAAAGAAGAAGTCAAATTGTCCCTGTTTGCAGATGACATGATTGTATATTTAGAAAACCCCATCGTCTCAGCTCAAAATCTCCTTAAGCTGATAAGCAACTTCAGCAAAGTCTCAGGATACAAAATTAATGTGCAAAAATCACAAGCATTCTTATACACCAGTAACAGACAAGCAGAGAGCCAAATCAGGAATGAACTTCCATTCACAATTGCTTCTAAGAGAATAAAATACCTAGGAATCCAACTTACAAGGGATGTAAAGGACCTCTTCAAGGAGAACTACAAACCACTGCTCAGTGAAATCAAAGAGGACACAAACAAATGGAAGAACATATCATGCTCATGGATAGGAAGAATCAATATCGTGAAAATGGCCATACTGCCCAAGGTAATTTATAGATTCAATGCCATCCCCATCAAGCTACCAATGACTTTCTTCACAGAATTGGAAAAAACTGCTTTAATGTTCATATGGAACCAAAAAAGAGCCCGCATTGCCAAGACAATCCTAAGTCAAAAGGACAAAGCTGGAAGCGTCACGCTACCTGACTTCAAACTATACTACAAGGCTACAGTAACCAAAACAGCATGGTACTGGTACCAAAACAGAGCTATAGACCAATGGAACAGAACAGAGTCCTCAGAAATAATACCACACATCTGCAGCCATCTGATCTTTGACAAACCTGAGGGAAACAAGAAATGGGGAAAGGATTCCCTATTTAATAAATGGTGCTGGGAAAATTGGCTAGCCATAAGTAGAAAGCTGAAACTGGATCAACAAAATTGACAGACCGCTAGCAAGACTAATAAAGAAGAAAAGAGAGAGGAATCAAATAGACGCAATAAAAAATGATAAAGGGGATATCACCACCGACCCCACAGAAATACAAACTACCATCAGAGAATACTATAAACACCTCTACGGAAATCAAGTAGAAAATCTAGAAGAAATGGATAATTTCCTGGACACTTACACTCTCCCAGGACTAAACCAGGAAGAAGTTGAATCCCTGAATAGACCAATAGCAGGCTCTGAAATTGAGGCAACAATTAATAGCCTACCCACCAAAAAAAGTCCAGGACAAGATGGATTCACAGCTGAATTCTACCAGAGGTACAAGGAGGAGCTGGTACCATTCCTTCTGAAACTATTCCAATCAATAGAAAATGAGGGAATCCTCCCTAACTCATTTTATGAGGCCAACATCATCCTGATACCAAAGCCTGGCAGAGACACAACAAAAAAAGAGAATTTCAGACCTAAACTATTCCTTTTAAAACAATGTGACAGAAACATCATGAGGTTACTAGAGATTTCACAAATAATGCATAATATAGAGCCTTCTCAGAAACAGAGTACTACCACCTAAAGAAAAAATAAAACCTATCCAAAACCAAGAATCCTAGGTAAATAAAATGCTTTTAGCATTAAAAACTAATAATAAAAATAGGTTTAAAAACCATGTTTTTAAAAATTGCAACAAATACTTCTTACTTTTAACTGTCTTTTTTAAGAGAGCAAAGCAATGGAATATTGTGCATCCCACACAGTGACAATGTGTGATTTTGGGTAGGAACACATTTGAACCCTAAGCAACCTTGGCAGGAGGAGAGGGTAGGAGAGTCATTCGTCCTGGGGTCACGCCAGTAACCAGGACATAGAGACTTCCTCTTTCCCTAAGAGCTCACAGGCCCTTCCCATTCCCACACTGGCTCAGATCCTTCAGCAGCCTTTCCTGCTGCTGACAACCAAATGGAGAAAATAAATGAACTTTAAAACAGCTATTTTCTTCACAGATTTAGGGAAAGACACCATGTGAGGGAAAACACATGTGGGTAGATACAAAATACAGTCACGTATTTATTGTGGATGCTGCAGAAATCCTGGAGTCAAAGCACACGCTCCATTGCTAAGAGTGGAACACAGCAGGAGAGGCTGACCCCTTCAGTATCACAGTTCTTTTTCTCCTGCTCATTCATATATTTCTTTTCTTCTTTTTTCTTTTTGTTTTGAGACAGACTCTCGCTCTTGTCGCCCAAGCTGCCAGGCTGGAGTACAGTGGCACGATCTCAGCTCACTGCAATCTCTGCCTCTCAGGTTCAAGCGATTCTCCTGCCTCAGCCTCCCCAGTAGCTGGGATTACAGGCACCCGCCACCATGCCTGGCTAATTTTGGTATTTTTAGTAGAGACGGGGTTTCACCATATTGGCCAGGCTGGTCTCAAACTCCTGACCTCAAGTGATCCGCCCGCCTCCGACTCCCCAACTGCTGGGATTACAGGCATGAGCCATCGTGCCCAGCCTCATTCATATATTTCTAAGAACTAGGAACATACTTCATTAACACAAAATACTCCCCAATCTTGTTGATTAGATTTCAAAACTAAATGGAAGAATTCCAAATGCAAGACGGATCTCTCTTCAAAGCTGTCTTGAGTAGAGGAAAATAAAAAATAAAGAGTGGCTGGGCACGGTGGCTCACACCTGTAATCCCAGCACTCTGGGAGGCTGAGGTGGGCGGATCACAAGGTCAGGAGTTCAGGACCAGCTTGGCCAACATGGTGGTGGAGGTTGCAGTGAGCCGAGATGGTGCCACTATACTCCAGCCTGGGCGACAGAGCAAGACTCTGTCTCAAAAAAAAAAACAAACAAACAGAAAAAAAAGAATCACACAAAAAAACTGGGTATCGTTTCTGTTATCTTCCATGTAGGCTCTGTAATTTCTTCATTTATAGCCACACGCATCCCATAGTACCCAAGACAGAAATTTCTGGTATTAATTATTTGCTCTTAAGGAGAAAGCAGTAAAGAAAGGAAGAAATGTGAAACATGGTTATTACTAGTTGACTAGCCAAAGCATGCCCAATTAAATCTCTAGTAAAACTGAAGGAAGTTGACCTAAATTTTCCCTTGGAACAGCCCGATAGAAACAAGGAAGGGTTCAGAGGCATACATGGATCCCGTCCAATCTTTGTGATATATCACCCCATTCTTCGGAGCCTCTCTATTGTCAGACGTCTTGGATCCAACATTCATTCTCAAAATGGTACACGTGCATTTTCCTCTAAAGAAGTGAAGCCTTTTTACTTTTCTTCAGAGCAAGGCCATGTCTATACTTACATCGACGCCATATGAAGCAGCAGGACGAGGTCATGCTGAACACACAAAGGGAAGGTCACAGTTCTGGAGTCATATCCCTGGAAAAGTCTTTGAGCCTCATCCAGTTTGTTAAGATTTTCTCAGGGCCATCAGCAGATTATAGGATGACAAGATGGGGTTCTTTTGGGAAGTCATGCCTAGTGTCACACAGCTTTGTGATCCACTGGTGGTGGGAATTCAGCAAGTTATTTAACCTCAATGACTTCAGTTTCCCCATCTGCATATTTACAATAATGCCTCCCTTCCATTTGTGTTAAGGATGAAAAGAAATAGCCTACACAAAGCATTAAATACAGTTGGCTTCTTTTTTGAAAGGAGTAAGTTAAGAATTTTCATGCCACTTTCAGCACATGGTCTTGTGCTGCCAAAGATTAGACTGAAAGGGGTAGGAATTGGCTCTGAGGCTGAGAGAGAAAAATATTCATGCTACAAAGATTCTGAAGGCTAGATTTTTAAATCAACAAACTACTCTTTAGCCAGACTTCTGGGAGCTTGCTTGACACAAGCATAAAATTAAACAATTCAAGTTTTGTTCAGTTCATACCAGACACTCAACATATACCAGTTTCAAAAGGAAGAAAAAAGCTGAATGGAACAGGTCCCTGCCATCCATGGGGTTTACACATGTTCAACTGATCATTAACAAGCTGGGGGATCATTTAACGAGCCAGCTGATCAATACAGGAATGTGTACAGAGCTTATAAAATATTTGCCTCTCCGTGTTACAAGAGGTGTGTCACTAAAATTCCTGTTTATAATTTTTCAGAAAAACTAAAGATAACTAAGTGGGAATCAAATAATAGATATTCCATATTCAAATATAACTATATTATCTATAGTTCACGCTATAAGATTCTTGGTAGCTAACCTCCCATAGGATTCAGGATGAATTTGTGCTATACTAATTGGCTATAAGGGCTTAATATAATGACGAGAGGTAGAATTTTAAAATCTGTCATACTCTATGCTCATTGACTAATTCAGTTGTCTTTGATCATATACCTTGTTTAAAAATTTTTAAAGATGTCTCCAATCAAGCATATGTATTTATAAATTAATCTTTTTTTATTTTGCAAACTTGCTATCACATATAATCAAAGTATCTTTTTTGTTTGTTTTTTTGAGACAGGGTCTTGCTCTGTTACTTAGGCTAGAGTGCAGTGGTGCCATCACAGCTCAGTGCAACCTTGACCTCCTGGACTAAAACAATCCTGCCACCTCAGCCTCCTAAGTAGTAGGGACTACAGGCCTATGCCACCATGCCTGGCTAATTATAAATTTTTTACTACAGACAGGGTCTCGCCATATTGCCCAGACTAGTTCTGAACTCCTGGTCTCAAGTGATCTTCCCACCACACTTTGGACTCCCAAAAGTGCTAGGATTACAGGCATGAACCACTGCACTCGAGCAAAGCATTTTTTTCTTTCATTTTTTTATTATACTTTAAGTTCTAGGGTACATGTGCATAATGTGCAGGTTTGTTACATATGTATATTTGTGCCATGTTGGTGTGCTGCACCCATCAACTCGTCAGCACCCATCACAAAGCATTTTTTTAAAAACTTTGTTATGGGGTTTAAAAGAACACATAGTGGCCAGGCACGGTGGCTCACTTCTGTAATCCCTGCATTTTGGGAGACCGAGGTAGTTGTGTCACTTGAGGTCAGGAGTTTGAGACCAGCCTGGCTAACATCGATGAAACCCTGCCTCTACTAAAAAGACAAAAATTAGCCAGGCATGATGGCATGCGCCTGTAATCCCAGCTACTCAGGAGGCTGATGCAGGAGAATTGCTTGAACCCAGGAGGCAGAGGTTATAGTGAGCTGAGATCGAGCCACTGCATTGCAGCCTGGGCAACAAGAGCGAAACTCTGTCTCCAAAACAACAAAACAACAACACACATAGCCAGGTCAGAGAATTGTCCACTCTATCATTTTCTTGATCATATGTACTTGGCATTATTAAATTATTTCCAACCTATAGTTCTTTACAGGAATCTTAGAGCTTGGCTTTCAAAGGTTTCACCAATTATTCACATTTCTTCATTTTGCTAACATAAGACATTAAAAGTAGCATAAGACTTGAGGCTGGGCACAATGGCTCACGCCTGTAATCCCAGCACTTTGGGAGGCCAAGGTGGGTGGATCACGAGGTCAGGAGACTGAGACCATCCTGGCTAACACGGTGAAACCCTGTGTTTACTAAAAATACAAAAATTAGCCAGGCGTGGTGGCAGGCGCCTGTAGTTCCAGCTACTTGGGAGGCTGAGGCAGGAGACTGGCGTGAACTCGGGAGGTGGAGCTTGCAGTGAGCCGAGATCGTGCCATTGCATTCCAGTCTGGGCAACAGAGCGAGACCCCATTTCAAAAAAAAAAAAAAAAAGTAGCATAAGACTTCAGTGATATAACAACATGCCCTATCACCCCAGTTCTAGCGAGTGGCTGTCACCAGATGTGATGCTCTGGTGTGAGTGTGCTCCTATTTCCCAATGCCTTCAGCACAGCGTCTAGACACATAATGGGACCACCATAACATTTCTTGGTCAAATAAAGAGAAAAGCATTATAAATCAAATAAAAATAATTGTTTCAAATACTTCAAAAAGGAAATGCTATAAACATTTCTACTCTTCTAACAGAGATAATTAGGTGAAGCCCAAGGCAAAATAGTTACCATTGCAAGAATGTTGGAGCCAACTAAATGGAGCAGCAGTTTCTATAATTTAATTCCTATTAATAAGTTCCTGAATATCATAATAAGTACATCACAAGAATACACCTGAACTTTTAGGATGCCTGCATGTCTAGCATGAGGTGAAACTGGAACTAACAAAGTGCCTGGCTGCTGTGCCAGACCAATGTATCTATGAATTGCCACCAATGCACTTTTTCACGTGGAGAGTGTCTGTGAATGCTCACTGAATAGCCTACAATTACTTTAAAATATTTTTTAAAAGTATTAACAATCTTAGAATTTAAAGTAAAAACTCCAACTACAGAGTGTATATTAATTTAGTGAAAGAGATTAGAATGAGAAAGAAAAGCTGTAACACAATGAAATAGAATATAGAGTCAAGAACTCTTACGATGTATAGGAATACAATATACGATATGAGAAGCATTTCAAATCAGTGAGGGAAAATTATTCAGAAAGTAGTGCTGATAAAATTGTTTGAAAAACAATTAGAATTAATCTCTACCCTCAAAAATGATACATCAAAATAAATTTCAGATGGATTAAACAGTTAAATACGAATAATGAAACCATGAAAATTAGCAAATTTTTCATTGATTTCATGATTACAAGATGTTCTCACTGTGAATAATTTCATAAACTTCTTTTCAAATTATTTAATGCCTACATATTATTGATAGCTTTAGGTTAAAAGTATGTTTTCTGAGAAAACTACAATCAGGATAGGTGAACATAATCATTTTGGATACTTAATGAATTTGATACAAATACATCAACAGAATATTGTGTAGACAGACCAGCTAATGAGGGAAGAGCCCACTCTTTTCTGAGCCCTCAGGGATAAGCAGCCTCAGGGACATCTGTGGTCATGGATATGCACCTCATATCAAGCAACCAGTGTCTGTGGGCACGGGGAGGGCTGGTATTAGAGTATAAAGGATTGATGAGGAGCTCTCTGTATCTTAGTAGCAGACTTCTATTTTTTTTTTTTTTTGTTTGAGACGGAGTCTCACTCTGTCACCCAGGCTGGAGTGCAGTGGCCAGATCTCGGCTCACTGCAAGCTCCGCCTCCCGGGTTTACGCCACTTTCCTGCCTCAGCCTCCCGAGTAGCTGGGACCACAGGCGTCCGACACCTCACATGGCTAGCTTTTTGTATTTTTTAGTAGAGACGGGGTTTCACTGTGTTAGCCAGGATGGTCTCGATCTCCTGACCTTGTGATCTGCCCGTCTCGGCCTCCCAAAGTGCTGGGATTACAGGCTTGAGCCACAGCACTCGGCCGCAGGCTTCTATTTTGCAAGTAATAGTAATAATTATTTTTTTAAGTGGAGGTATTTCATAATTTAAAGGTGTATCTGCCAGGCACAGTGGCTCACACCTGTCATCCCAGCACTTTGGGAGGCCTAGACAAGTTGATCACTTGAGGTCAGAAGTTCAAGACTAGCATGGCCAACTTGGTGAAATTCTGTCTCTATTAAAAACACAAAAAATTAGCTGGGCATGGTGGCAGGTGCCTGTAATCCCATCTACTTGGGAGGCTGAGGCAGGAGAATTGCTTGAACCTGGGAGGCAGAGGTTACAGTAAGCCAAGATTGTGCCACTGCACTCCAGCCTGGGTGACAAGTCATCAGCGAAATGCAAATCGAAACCACAATTAAATACCACTTCACACCCATTAGAATGGCAATTATCAAAAAAAGAAAATAACAAGTGTTGGTGAGAACGTGGAGAAACCGAAACTCCCATGCATTGATGGTAGGAATATAAAATGATGCAACCTCTGTGGAAAACAATATGGCAGTTCCTTAAGAAGTCAAACCATAAAATCCATCAATTCCACTCCTAGATCTATAGCCGAAAAAAAATTGAGAGCAGAAACTAAACAGATACTTGTATATTTATGTTCACAGAAGCATTATTCACACAGTAGTCAAGAGGTGAAAACAAATATTTCACAGGACGAACAGATGAATGGATAAAAAAAATATGGCATATACATACAATGAAATATTATTCAGCCTTAAAAAAGGAAGGAAATTCTGACACACAATGTGGATGAACTTTGAGAACATTATGCTAACTAAAATAAGCCAGACACAAAATAATAAATATTGCATGATTCCACTTAAGAGTTACCTAGAATAGGCAACTTCATACAGGTAGAAAGCAGAATAGAGGTTACTAGGGACTTGTGGGGAGAAGAAGGAGTTAGTGTTTAATGGGTACCAGAGTTCATGTTGGGGATGATGAAAAAGTTCTGGAAATGAAAAGCGGTGTTGGTTGCGCCACATTATGATTGTAGTTAATACCACTGAAAATACATCTAAGAGTGGTTAAAATGGTAATTTTTATGTTATGCATATTTTACCACAGTTTTTCTAAAAAGCATTTCATGAGGCTGGGTATGATGGTTCATGCCTGCAATCCCAGCACTTTGGGAGGCCGAGCCAAAGAACTAACTACTTGAGCCCAGAAGTTCAAGACCAGCCTGGGAAACAAAGGAAGACTTTGTCTCTTAAAAAACAGACATTGGCTGGGCACAGTGGCTCACGCCTGTAATCCCAGCACTCTGGGAGGCCGATGTGGGCAAATCACGAGGTCAGGAGATCAAGACCATCCTGGCTAATATGGTGAAACCCTGTCTCTACTAAAAATACACAAAATTAGCTGATAATGGTGGTGCGCGCCTGTAGTCCCAGCTACTCAGGAGTCTGAGGCAGGAGAATCTCTTGAACCCGGGAGTGGAGGTTGCAGTGAGCGGAGATCGCACCACTGCACTCCAGCCTGTGCGACAGAGCGAGACTCCGTCTTAAAAAGAAAAAGAAGGCATTTCATGGACTGTATGTGTATACACAAAAAAGCTTACAGAGGAAATGTATTTCTGCCTCAGAGAAGAGCAATTTCATTTACTCAGTCAACAAATGTATTATGCTTATGAGATCTGCATAGAAAACAGTTCAGACAATTTAGACCTAGAATTTCGTACAGTATTGGGAATGAGACAAAATATAATAAAGTCCTGTAAGTGCTATTATAGACCCATATATGTCACTATTCCAGTCCTAAGATTTGTAGATTAGCCTCCCAAGGGGATTGGGACACTTCCCAAGGATCCCTGGGAACCGTGGCAGGCTCTAATTATACCCCGCCTTCATCATTTTTAGTCTTTTCTATACCAGAGGACATCAAAGCTAAGGACAACAACATAACAGTATTCAGTTGATTCTCAGACAGAATATTAGGTAGATGTTGACAAGGTTCTTCTCTGCTAAGTGTTCGGAGAACATGCACTTAAAAAAGCAGAGAACAATCCTTCATATTTTGAACTATGAGCTTAATTCTGTTAGTAATTCCTCATAAGCACCAAAATAGGTCACTGGTTTCTTTAGCAGAAGATCTTTTAGCTGAAGAAACTGGCAGATAGAAAATTTAAGTAATGGGCTATTGTCAGAAAGCACACTAGAATCAGTTGAAGGCTAGTGGGGGTCAGATGTGCAGGTTAAGCCTCCACAGCACAGTGTGGCCCAGCCCTCTATTTCCATCCCCTACCCTGCACTGGGACTTCTGTTCAAAAGGAGGACATGTGGTCTTCCTTTTGTTGAACTTTAAAGAAAACAGGAAATCGTGTTTAAAATAATTTCTATGGTTTTGTGAATCCTCATGATTAACAAATAGCCAATCAAATTCTTCAGGAATGATGAAAAATATAAACCCAGAAACATAAGGGTAGAATGTCTTTGAAAAGCATGGCCTTTTACAGCCTTTGAAAGCAGTCAGAGGTGCTTGTGAAACCATGTGTGCTGTTTTGGGTGTTGGCCTCAAAGCATATACAAATATAATCTGTAGTATATTGTTTATTTGTTTTTACTTTTCAGATGTCTGAATATCAGTCACCTACATACTTATATTTCCCTTATCTCCCTCATCATATTCTGGTTTCTATTTTTTATGTCTCTCCTAACATTGCCTATTCAAATTACTTTCAATCAGTAACTGTGACAGCCTCAGAATCACATCCAAAAAACCACTTCCACAGATTTTAGCACAGATTTGAGTATACCCCTCTTTTATGCCTCACTGTTTCCTTAGATTTCTACCATAGTAACTGAAAAGCAACACTATACATATTTCTGTAGACACATCCTCTGCAGTGGCCTCCCAGTGCCTCCCTCCCCTCAAACAGGTAACAAGGAGCACACCTTCCTCTTCTCCATGTCGTCAGCGCCAACACAGAGCAGTGAGTGCATGCTTGTAGAATTGATAGATAAGTGCATTTGGGATATATTAACTTTATGAGCCCGGGGATGAGTTTAGGTGGTGAGTTTTTGTTTTAGAAATCCCTGTTCCAAATCCAATCTAGCAGTCATTTCTATACCAAATGAATGAAAAAAAACTCAATCAGTAACTTCAGAGTCAGACAATTTAATGAACGTAAAATATACAGGACAAAAGCAGGCATATTAAAGGCAACAAATCCTAGTTTCCCTCTGCACTCCTGTCAGCTAATACTTAAATTGTTATTATTAGATTCAGGGACTTTTAATCACAGACACAAAAGGTGCAATGCCATGGACCTTTTTTCTGCAGAACTCTCCTGAATGCAAGCACTGTTACTTTCACATTATAGAGCCCATGGTGAGTCACCAACCACAGCCCAAGAAGGCACATGGTTCACCTGTGGGCAAGAGGCAGAGAGAACAACAGTAGGGTGACTATAGCAAAAACAACCTGTTTTTCAAATTCTAATAATAGACGGTAGGAAAACACACATTTAGACACACATCTAACCCTAGAACTTGTAGCCATTTTAAAGTTATTAACATAGATCCCATGCCAAGCAACAGTCTCTCCTCCACCCTCACCCTTATATCTAAAAATAAAATGAAACATTACAGCCACATATTTTGCTTGCCTCAGCCAATAGCTCAAAAAACCCCCTCAAGTCCTACTGTTGCTGGATCAGTCCACTGTATACTATGAGTCAGCACTTCTCCACATTTCTGGAAATTCCTCACCAGCAACATGACCTACAAGAGGAAGCCAACTTTCCATTTCAATGTATAACAGGAAGTATTCAAACAGATTTCACCTAAACTGGAGAACTGTTGTTAATGTAACTGCTGTTACATCAGAATGAGTGCAAATCTACTGAAAGACATCAAGTTTTTTTTTTTTTTTAAAAAGTATAATATTTTATTTTAAAATACAGACATATAGATTGTAATTAGCTAAACCAGTATACTGATTTCGAACAGAGGTATTTTAGTGGCTGGAAGACAAGAAAAAGACAAACTTTAAATTTAACTCAATTACTGTCCATTTTTCTATTGCATATATTGTTGCAGAGTTGTAAGACTTGGGCAAAACCTGTTTGTTAAGAATCTGTTTTGTTTTGAATATATGGTTTGAGCAGTAATGTACAGAAATAACATTGGAAGTGTAAATATTTTGAGAAAAGACATTCTGCAGCAGACGCTAAAATTGGAGTTTAACTCTCTCAATGATTGGCTTAAATTTGTTTGAACAGAACAAGCTATGTTAATAGATTCCAGAGATTTTATGTTTCAGAAGTGATCTTTCAGAATATTAACAGATCTTAAAACAGCCTGTAGATTAACTAGAGGGTTATTTCATCAGGGTCCTTGCTTTTACACTCAGAAAGCTGCGTTCATAGTTAAAATGTCAACTACAAGAAGTCGTTTTCCCATAATTCTTACAGAGTTTCAAGACTTAAGTAAAAAGCCAAATAGCTTAGCTATTACACTCGTTAATAAATTTATTTAACATTCGTGCAGCATCGGAATGCAAGACATCTGGTTCTAATTTCAATTTTGGCTTAGAATAAAAGCGCCTCCTCCACAATACTTTGATTATAAACTATCCTTTTCCTCCTCTCTTTTTTTCTTCTTTGGAAGCTGTTGTCCTTCATTCTTGCTGGAAGCCACCTGACCACTGCCAGGAAGAAGAATGCAAAACATTCCCAGGAGCGGCCGTGACGTCAGCGCCACATTCCACCTCTCCGTGGTCAGGGCTGTCGGGAAGCTCCAGCCTCCAGCAAAACCACTGGGAGAGATAGCAGCTGGGGCCTGCACTAAATCATATTATACTAAAACCTCCTTCATGTTATGCTTTAAAAATGCACAATGTCTTCCCCCCAAAACAGAGAGAGAGAGAGGGAACAGAGCTGGCTTTATAAGCCATATTTACTGTTTATCTTCATATTTACTTTTTATCTCCAAAAACACTTTGGGTTTGGGGGAGGAGAAAAACAAGTAAAAAGTGATTAACAATAATCCTCAGCAGACCAATCACTATAGGCAGCAGTGTGTGGACAGGGTGAGATGAACAACACAAGAGTCTGGGTTTAAGGTAGCACATCCCCCTCTATTAAACCATCCTCAACAACCCAGTCACTAAGCTCCCTCTCAGGAGAAAGACAAAAGTCCCATTCAAGGATGCTTTAGAAACGCTAAGAAAGTAGTGGACGCAGGGAGGCGCATGGGACGAAGATGGCAGTGGAGCAATAGGAGGAGCTGAGGGAGTTCGTGGTGGTGACGGGCACTGAGGAGGACCAGGCCTGCTTCTTCCTCAAGTCGGCTAACCTGGGACTTGCAGATTGTGCTAGCGAGCTTTTATGAGGACAGAGGGGACGAAGACATCATAACCATTTCAAAGGCAACCCCCAGTTCAGTGTCCAGAGGCACAGCCCCCAGTAATAACAGAGTGACATCCTTCAGAGACCTCATTCATGACCAAGATGAGGATGAGGAAGAGGAGAGGAAGGCCAGAGGTTTTATACTGGGCCTCAGAGAGAGGTAGACAGCAGATTGTCGGCCCTCCCAGGAAGAAAAGTCCCAGTGAGCTGGTGGATGATCTCTTTAAAGGTGCCAAAGAGCATGGAGCTGTAGCTGTGGAGGGAGTTTCCGAGAGACCAGTACACCAAGACCATTTGCAGGAGGTGGGTATGGCCTTGGGGCAGCACCAGAGGAAGAGTCTGCTTAAGTGGCAGGATAAAAGAGACAGCATTCCCACCAAGATGTTCATGTAGTACTGAAACTCTACAAGAGTGGATTCAGCCTGGATAATGGAGAACTCAGAAGCTACCGAGACCCATCCAATGCCCAGTTTCTGGAGTCTATCCACAGAGGAGAGGTGCCAGCAGAGCTGTGGAGGCTAGCTCACAGTGGACAGGCGAACTTGGATATGGAGGACCATCGGGATGAAGACTTTATGAAGTCCAAAGGAGCCTTCACTGGTGAGGGTCAGAAACCGAGCAGCACTGACCCCCAGGGGTTGAGTACCATCTCTCCAGTCCAACCGGCAGAAAATGAAGACAAAGCCAACTCTTCCATCTTAATCGTCAAATCAGAGACTACCACAAACATCCAAATTCGGCTTGCAGATGGTGAGAGGCTGGTGCAGAAATTTAACTACAGCCACAGATCAGCAACATCCAACTCTTTATTGCGGATGCCTGGCCAGCCATGGCTGCCACCAGCTTTATCCTCATGACTACCTTCCCAAACAAAGAGCTGGTTGACGAGAGCTGGACCCTGAAGGAAGGCAACCTGCTCAATGCTGCCATCATGCAGCGGTGAACCTAACTGCCCAGCCAGCTGCCTGGCCTCTCTCCTCTGTTTCCCACGACCAGTGGCCATGCTCCATGGGGATCGTCCCTCCTGCCCCCTTATGCACACCAGTAGTCCAGTGTGACGTCTTCTCCATAGCTTGGGTTCTTAAGTCTTGGTTGAACATTTGTTTTCTCCTTAGTTGCATTTCCTGGGTTTTTGTGACAATCAATGGACTTTAAAGAAAAAAATAAAATAAAAACAACCAAAAACGTAGTGGATATATTTTCACTAAAAAGAAATATATAGACATAGAAACTGAAGACTATAATTACTGCAAAAATTTCCAAACATACACATAATTCTTATACAATTTTTCATTTGTAACTTCCTAGACTCTATCAACAATTCAACAAGTATATCTGGTAACTATATGTGCAACTACATTATACACAACATTTTTTTTTTTTTTTTGCAAATACTATACTGAATATTTCCCCACTCTATTTAATATATTATGATCTTTCACACTTTATGAAACTCTAAAACTAAAATGATTTTTGGGAGGGAGAGAAGAGTTCTATTGCAAAAAAATGCTTTATGCACATAACTTTTTTATGCTAAACAATTTCCTTGGAATAAACTTGCAGGCATGGACATCTAGATTAAGTATGCAATTTCTTTCATCATTTGCTACATATTGCTATGCTGATTTCCAAAAGAACTGTACTCAGTAAGACAATTACACATTTCCGCATACCCACTGTAACTCTGTCAGCATTTGTGTGTGCACACATAATTACACATAGAGTTGACATAGACATTTTGCCAAGATACTTTAAATTTCTTTGATTAATAATGAGACTGAAGATTCCTTTATCAGTTGGGTTTTGGGCAACTTCTGAGGTGAGAATTTTTAGAAAAAACCCCCACATTGCAAGTAATGATTATAGCTGAAATCGAAATGCAGATTTTACCTTCATCCAAACAAAAGAAATTGCTGTATTTGAGGTTCTTAATAATATATGCTGTTTTTAGAAGCATCAACATTTGACATGACACAAATCGTAGTTTCTGGATAGGCAGTATGTGTGGTGTATAGATGTGTGTTAAGTGTGTGTCATGTGTGTGTGTGATATGTGCATAAGTGGTATGTGATGTGTGGTGTGTGTCACGTATGTGTGAGTGCACCATATTATATGCATGCACACATCCACATGCCACTACAGTATTTGTGTTGTAACAAAAGAGAACAAGAAGTCAAGAGATGTATGTTGTAGACCTAGTTCTGCCCCAGAAAAGTTAATTACCTTTTCTGAATTTCTTTCCTCATCTGTAAGAATCTAGTTTTATGAATACCATACAGTTATCTAAAGAGGAAGTAAGAAAATAAACGTGAAAGTAGGCTGAAAAGTTATTTGACTTGTTTTTTTGTCTGTTAGATGTTGTAATGTGTTACCAGAGAAAGATATCCAAGGTATAAATCTGGGAGTTCATCATAGTTGCCAAAATGCCAGTCTATAAGCGGTACTCTCCTGGGCCCTAAAACCAAGTACCTTGAAACTTCTACCTCCTGCATAGTATAACAGCCCCCTGGAATAGAAACCAGAATAACTAGATGCCAGGAATGTCTTGATAAAATACAGATGTAGAAATATAGACTTAGGGGGATCTACCATGTCTCCTGCTTACCCACCTTGTAACTACACTCTCAGGAGGCCACAGACAGGAATTTCGGCCTGCATTGTAGATGGTGCCTCAAGGGCTTCTGGATTTCTACAAGAACAGGAATGGCTGAGGCAGCAGAGCTAAGTGTCCAGAGCCAAGAGGGTCTGGCTAACATAACAAGCCGAAGGGCCAAAGTGTGTGTAAGCTAGCCAGGTATTTGGGAGTGTACAATTAATGCGAGGGTTTGTCGGGTCAGAATAGTGAGAAAGCCTCAGACACTCTGATCTGATCTGTAGGCAGGTGACAGAGGCCTGGAGGGACATCCTCAACAGTCGCTGGTTTGATCGACATCCTCAATAGCCGCTCTTCTCATGTCTGACAGCCTCTCACTGCAGGAGTAGTTGGTCCTTTAAGGAAGAACACTTCCATAATATGGTAATCATGTAACAAGTCTTTCGTCTACCCATTCCCAAAGGATATGCAGCTGCTTTTGAAGAGAAAAAGAAATAACTGGACTTCTCAGCACTTATTGGACACTGTCCCCGAGGACTCAACACCTCTGTGTCCTGATGGTGGGGTGGAAGCTGCGTGGGAGTCAGACACAAATGGAGGCTGTGGTATTATTACCTGAAAAGAATCTGGGTTTACAGATGGGATCTACACTCACACACAGGGAGAATTTCCACAGTTGTGTCTTGACCTATGCAGTGAGCATTGTTAGAATTCGACGGGCTCAAGAAAAGCTTCTGAACTTCTCTTCCCTGCCACAATAGCAACCGAAAGCAATATGGCATCTTTTAGAGGAATCGCAAAAATTAATGCCACTGTCAGAGACTTGAAAGGTTCAGGGTGGTGATTCCTACCACATCTCTTTTTTTGTGTGCAGGCCTGTGCAGAAGACACACAGGTCTTTTGAGAATGACAGTTGATTATAACAAACTCTATCAAGGAGAAACTCCAGTTGATCAAACCCGGTAGATCAAATCAATGCATTCCCTTATCTGGTGTGCAGCTACTGATATGACAAAAGTGGTGTGTGCGTGTTTTCGTATCCCAATAGCAGGAAAACAGAAAGCTACTTGCTTTCACCATCTTGCCTTAGCACTATGTCAATTCTGGTTCTGTGCCATAACTCAGTCTATAGGAACCTCAATCATTTTACCAGCCCACAAGACATGATAGCATTACGCTGATAGGATTTGTTAGTGAGAAGTAACAATACCTGAGGATAGCCTGGTAAGGCAAGTATTTGCAGGAGGGCAGAGAACACATACTCCAAAAATTCAGCTGGCTCCCAGGGTAGCCTTTTGAGTACTACCTCGATTCATTTACTGAGTAACCCATAAAGCTTCCAGTATTGAGTGGGACAAGAAAAAGTCCTCTATATGGTTTAGGATGGAAGAAGGCAAGGAACTTTGCCCTTGCCCCTGTGGCCAATGAACTGGAATACTCGAAGTCAAAACAGAATAGTGGAAAGTCCCAAGGTTTTGGGGTCACGCAGCACTCTATTGCAAGTAACTATTTTCCTTTTGATACACACAGATTGACTTAATACTGGCTCCTAGTGGAGAATGAACAGGGGACATTTCACATTAGTTCACTGTGCAACCATGGCTATGGAACCCACACGAACTGGGTGTTGAGGCTACAGAGAAGGATATGTCAAGGATACTGTGTCCTCAGGTAAAAATCATATATATAGCATATTTAGGTGTGAATAGCATCTGAAGCTAAGTTCCGTCAACAGGAAGCTTATATTACTGATTCTTGTATTCTGCCATCCTTCCTCAGCCATCCTTGTATCCTGCCATCCTTCCCTCAGCCCCCACCAGGGCTCATGGGAAAGTCTGCATGACCAGCTGTCCGAGGAGCTGGTATCCAGATGGAGCAACACAATATGAGCAGCTGAAGTCGGCTGTTACAGCTTTGCAGCTTCCTTCACAGAAGGCCCTGACAGAGGAGCAGAGCTTCCCATGGCATGTCTTGGGTCCCGTCTGCCCAGAAGAGATGGCATGATCACACTGATTCATAGGCAGCAGCAACTACTAAGCTAAACCATTGGGAACATGCTTTAGGGGCACATACCATGGACCATCTGACCCAAGCTAAAGACAGCTTGCAGTGCAAGTCTCTACTCACAAAGAATCAGAACTTACATTGACCAGCACAGACGAAGGAGCAAGAAGACTGAGGAGCTGGCAGCAGGTGGCTGGGAAGAGGCATATGGGTGGATTTCCTGAACCAGGAGTAAGACAGAATACGGTGTCCATCTGAATGCTTACTGGAGAGGAGGCTCTCAGAAACCAGGTGGACAGGAAAAATCACGCTACGAATGCTTGTCTCACTCTCTCCACAGTAGCCCAGAGGTGGTTCAGTGGGCTCATCAGCAAAGTGACCACAGTGGTAAAAGTACAACATGGGCAGCCTCCCTGCACAGAGCTCAGCTATTTCCCAACACAGTAGAGTGTCAACTTGCCAGGAACAACAATCGGTCTGAAGGACCGCCTGATACATAATATCTGGTTAATTACACTCAATCACGACAGGATACCATTTTATCCTCACTAGAATATATACCTACTCGGGTTTGGTTTTGTCTTCACTGTCTGCCAGTAACACTGCATAAGTCCTTCAACCCACTAGGTGATACATTTGGATATTTTAGGGCATGCAGACCATGAAATGGGTAGTAACCACTTGTAGAAATGAGAAGTCTAATAATTATGCATACTTCTTCCTTTCTCGGTGTGGCAAGTATATGTTTACGCATGTTAACTCATTTTCTTCCTCCATTTCCCCAGTTTTAGATAGGGTGTATTGGTGATATTAGCCTTGCAATTCATTCCATAGGTTATAGGATCCCAGAATTCTAAGACAGAACACTGCCTAAATTAGAGAAAAAAAGAAAGATCACCCCGAGAACCTGCACTGGTGGAGCTGACTGCAGAAACAAAGGAGATTTTGGGACTGCCCTCCAGGTAGAGCAAGACCCTCATTATTTCTATAGGGGAGAGCTGTATGATGGTGTAAATAAATTGTTGCTGCTGTTGTTTGGAAATTTAAGGGGGTTGATACAGAACAGCCAAATATGCAGCTGTAATAGCAGCAGGTGTGCTGAACTATCTAGTAGCTTCCCTCCTCCCTGTGTTACTTCCAGGTGGGTGGGCAGCAGCCAAACATGTTCTGCTTAGAAAGCCTCACCTACATTCTGTCATCTGTAACTGAGCTCTCAACTCTTGTAGCATTACTATAAGAAACAAAGGAGGTACTACATATATGCAGAAATGGTTTGAGAAAGTACAGAAACATCTACAGAAGGCATAATTTTCCATTTTGTAGTTTAAGATTGAGAAAATGATGAGTCAGAAGATACATTCAATGTGCCAGGAAGGCAATATTAAAAAATAATAGAATTACACAGACTGAAATTATGCATAAGATATAGGCTAAGTATACATATGGTTGAGAAGTGATGGAAAAAAATTCACAAAAGGTAAAGGTTCTGAGAGAGTGAACACTAACATCCATAGTGGGGAAGCCTGGGTGGCACTGCTAGTTTTGTCACTAGATGACCACAGATCAGTGCATTTGAAATGCTGCCATATCATTTGATGGTCTCTGTTTCTGAACATCATGGTGCTCAATTGTCCACAAGTAGTTCAAATGTTTTAATGAACCCAAAGTTGTTCTAGAGCTATTCCGGGGATTCAAGTCTGCTTGACAGGAGAGAGAGAGAGAGAACCTAGGGTGGAACTATATTTCAGAGGCAACCCCAAAGCTCTAAGTAACTTTCTGAGCCAACACTAGTGCAAACAAACATCCATCATTTGGATGAAACCAGTCTATATTCTAAAAGTCTGACAGTCATAGATTTTGCATGAACTTCTGTCCTTAGTTACATGCCAGTGTAGCACAGCCAAGAATCATGCATCAAGTAATGTGTTATGTACTCTTCATATTTTCTCTGCTTAGTATTACGAAAGCAACTTTCCATCAGTCAACAGGCATGTATTGAACTCCTCCAGGGCAGATAGCAATAAATGCTCACTGATCCACATAAGTGGTTTTTACGGTTTCCTTCACTAAACAGTTAGAATTTCTGATACTGAAAGTTAACTGAAGGAAAATAGAGGTGTTTGCTTCTAGATGGTAATGAAAAACCCAGTGGTAGCGATTACAAATATTTTCTTAAATGAGCAAAATAGGTACATATCGCGACACTGTTTATTCAGTACGTCATCGAAAAGCTAAATGAAGAAACACTGAATTTGGGATCCAAATGAACCAGCTAGGTAAAGGCACGGCAATTACTCAATATAGATATAAAACATATTCTTAACATTATGCCTTTCTTTTATGGCAAAGACAATGGAGTATATCATATACTATGGACTGGTTGAACATAAATGCAAACATGTTAGGTCTAAGTTGGCATGGCAAACGTACAAGTCTTGACCTGATAGATGTGACGTTCTCTCCCTTAGGCAGCAAAGGAAAAGCCCAGAATAGCACAGAGTATCTAGGATATACCAGCAGTAACAGTCAAAAAAAAACTTGGTCCTATTTTTATAGTCAGAATATAGACAATCTTCCTAGAGACTATCTGGATATGTTACAAACACTGAAAGTATTCATTGTAACCCATAACTTAACCATTGTTTTGTATTACTGCTTTATTTTAAAACAAAAAAGCTATTTTTCAATAATGTTCTGGGTTGCTTTTAAAAATGGTGATTTGAATATTACAGTGTGTTAGATCATAGAAGAGCATATTTAACCTGGGTTGCTTTGATAAAGAAACTGCTGACCCAGTTATTCAAGATGGAACGTTTGCCAATGAGTGTCTTTGTTGCTCACTACCAGAATGATGCAAAGGAACTTTCAGATCAACCGGCCAACAATGTACTTCCCTTTGGCCTATCACTGCCAAAACAAGGGAGAGAAAGAGAGAGAGGGAAAGGCATCATCCGTCCTCTAGTCTTATAAGAAAACACACATTGGTCTTTTTCTTTGTTTCAACATTGAAAGCTATAGTTAATTCTTGACATTCTGTTTGTATTGATGTCATAGTCAATTCAGAAAAGAAAGCAGTGCTCACCTTGCTTATTCGCTCCTCTTTGGGTACCTCTAAATCACTCTGCTGTGCAAATACATGCCTTCTTTCAGCAACGAAGCACTGTATGTAACTGCCACAATTCCCTTTGTTAAACTAATATAATGAACAGGCTCTCCACATGAAGACTCTGCCTTAGGTAGTTTCCTTGCTAGCCTATCTTTAGAGTGATGCCTGACAACAGCTGTCTAAAGACCAGATGGACTGTAGACAGATACTCCAACCCCTATAAAACACTATATTTACATGCAATGTCAATTTAAACTAAACTCTTTACTCTTGTAGAACTAATACTTCCATCAAGCCTTACCAAAAAAATCAAGCAAAATTAAAAGCTATGGTTATGCTAAATGAAAAGTTGTAAAAAGTTTACTCTTTATAAGTGCACACAGACATTCTCCCCAACAGACCATGCTCAGTAAATTCAAAATGACTGAAGTCATACAAGGTATCTTATTTGACCACAGTGAAATGAAATTTGAAATCAATAGCACTATGAAATTTGGAAAATTCACAAAGATGTGGAACTTAAATGGCACACCCCTAAATAACCAATGGGCCAATGAAGAAATCACAGGGACATTAGAAAATACTTTGAGATTAACAAAAAGGAAAATACAACAAAGCACAACTTATGACATCAAGCTGAAGCAGTGCTTAGAAGAGTATTTATAGTTGTGAATGCCTATATTAAAAAAGACAGACCTCAAATCAACCAAAACTTCCATCTTAAGACACCAGAAAAATAAGAAAACAAAACCTAAAGCACACAGAGGAAGACAATGACAAAGATTAGGCAGAAATACATGAAATAAAGAATAGAAAACAATAAAGGAAACCAATGAAACCAAAAGATGGTTGCTTGAAAATACCAACAAAATTAACAAACTGTTAGCCAGGCTGACCAAGAAAAAATGAGAGAAGGCTCAAATTGTGAAAATCAGAATGGAAAGAGGGGAAGCACTACCAAGCTTACAGAAAGCAAAGGGATTCTATAGCACACTAAAAGGAAATAAACTAAGCAACCGTACGCCAACAAATCAGAAAATGGAAGTAAAATGGACAAACTTCTAGAAAGGCACAAACTCCCAAAACTGACAGGTAGAAATTAAAAATCTGAATAAATCTATTACGAATAAAGAAATTCAGTCAGTAACTTAAAACTTCTGACAAACAAACAGAATTAGGCCCAGATAGCTTCAGTGATGAATTCTACCAAATGTTTAAAGAGAAATTAATAACAATCTTTTACAAACTCAAAAAAAAAAAAAAAAAAAGAGTAGGGAACTCCTTCTATGAGGTATTACTCTCATACTAAAATAAAAGACATCACAAGAAAATTACAGACCCGTATCTCTTACGAATACATATGCAAAAACTCTGACAAAATGTGAGCAAACCAAATCCAGCAACACATAAAAGGGATTATATACCACAACTAAATGAGATTTATACCAGGAATGCTAGGTTGCTTTACCACTTGAAACTCAATTAACATAATAGAATCATCTCACTAAGGAACAAAAGTCACAGAATCATCTAAATAGACACAGAAAAAGCATTTGACAAAATTTAATACATTTTCATGAGGAAAACACTCAAGAACTTCAGAAACACAAGACAACTTCCTCAATCTGACAAACAGCATCCACAAAAGCCCTACAACTAACATCAGACTTAATGGTGAATGCTTTCCCTGAACACTTTCCCCCCAAGATCCAGGAAAGGACAAAGATGTTTGCTCTGACACTTCTATTCAACATTGTACTAGAGGTTCCAGTCAGGGAAATGAGGGAAGGGGGGGGAAGAATAAAGGCATCCTGATTGAAAAGCAAGAAGTAAAACTCTCTATTAGAAGATGACATAATCTTGTATATAATAAAGAATCTTTAAAAAACTATTATGAGTAATAAATGAGTTTAACAAGCTTATAGGATACAAGATCAATATACAAAAATCAATTGTATTTATCTTAAAAAATTTAAACTGTATTTCTATATGATCAGATGATATGAAAATGAAATTAAAAACAAAAATTTCATTTACCATAGTATCAAAAAATACTTGACAGGATGGTACATAGACCTAAAATCAATAGTGGCACAAGGACAGAAATATAAATCAATGGGAAAGAATTGATCCTTGAACTTACAGTGAATTGATTTTCAACAAGAGTGCCAAAAAAATTCAGTAAGAAGAAAGTAATCTTTTCAAAAATGGTGCTAGAACTAGATATTCACAGGCAAAAGCATGATTTTGAACCCCTTTTTACATCATACACAAAAATTAACTCAAAATAGATTACAGATCTAAAAGTATCAGCTAAAACTATAAAAGTCTTGAAAGAAAAAATCAGAGCAAATATTTGAAACCTTGGACCAGGCAATGGCTCCTTAAATATGATACCAAAAGGACATGTGACAAAAATAAAAAAATAGCTAAGCTGGAACGAAAAGTAATAGCTAATGGACACAGGGTTTCTACTGGGGTAATGAAAATGTTCTCAGATTTACCATGGTGATGGTTGCACAACTCTGTGAGTATATATATCATTTTAAAATGAAGAATTGTATACTATGTTAATTATATCATTTTTTTGGGTGGGAGGGGGTAAAGCAGCTCTCATATACCTGTTTTATACATCCTTTTAGATGATACTTGTACCATCTCAGAGGACAGGGAGAGAAAGACTGAGGTAAAATTCCCAAAGCGCCCACAGTCCCAAATGATCTGGATACAAGTGAACAAAATATTCATTTAGTAAAAGCCAGCTCAATTCCTGGACATGTGCACTATGCAACAGAAGGGTGCTGTGGTTAAAATGCATGTTCTTGGTGGCAGTATTGTTGCCATGTTATTTCAATCAGATCCTTGGTCTATGCAATACACATACAAGATACCAAGATAAGTTTCCAAACAGTAACTTGACAAAAATACTGTCACTGAAATAAGAGTTGGTTACAACTCAAAAGATTCACTGGGGTGGCCCTGTCTTATCAATGGAGAACATTACAACAGTCACCTGTAGTCCCATACCACTTCCCCTTCCCCGGGGTAAAAACATAAATAAATCATTAAAATGAACACCCTACTAAAAGATGCATAAATTTGTCATAGATGGATTGAAAAATAAGAAGTATCTCACTTCACTCCTAAGAACTAGCAGGGCAAGCTGAGTGAGAGTGAAAGAAATCCTTAGAAATGCGAAGTCTCCCTTGCTTTCAAGAGGGGAGGAGGAAGGTCTCAATCTCACATCCTAATAGCCATAGTAAAAGCCATACAAAGTGACATGCCACTTACTAGAAACACTTGTACTTCAGTTTGTGAAAGACTTTCAGATATACAATCTCATTTGATCCTCACAAAAGCCTTGTGAAATCTAGTATCCTAAGCCCTTTCGTTTCAAATGATCAAATCAGAGACTAAATTGTGATTTATAAATCCCATAAATTCAATCAATATGAAGTCTGACAGTATAAACAGCTCCAAAGAGCAGTGAGATCTGTCCTCAAAGTGTTGATATGTATAAAGCCCTTAAAAGACAAGGGAGCGCTCATCAAAAGTTACTATTTTCATTGCTATGATTCCTTCTATTGGGTTCCTGACTTTGGTGAAGAAAACTACAACTGCAACTTCCTTCCCTTCACTCATTCCACACTTTATTAAGAGACTTCTTTGGGTCAGGTCATGTGTCAAGCACTCGGTCTATATTCCCTTGTGGAGAATACTCCTACAACCCCAGCTATGGAAATCTGAAAACCCATTCAATCAAATTACTCTGGAAATAGACAATCACAGAAATAGTTTGCTAACTTGATAAAGACGCATCGACTTTTTTTTTTTTTAACATGAAGCTGTACTTGATAATTTTCCAGGTTTCAAGTTGGGTATCAAAATTTGAGAGCCTTCTCTAGTAAAACTTGAACTCCACCCCATCCTCTCTCATACTCGCTTCTAAGAATGCACAGGAGTCACTTGATTGAAGTAGCTAGAATCCAGTGACACATACCACAGAGGTGACCAAGGTTTTCAGATCACAACCATAATGAACCTCAAAGTCTATACAGCTGGGACTGCTGATTTTACTCTGGGCCACAGATCCCTGTGACAATCAAATATAAAGGGATCCTCTTCCTAGAAAAAAGAGCATACACTAACCTTCACAGAATCCCTATCCCAGAGTTAAGACAATGACACTGTTCATCAATTCCTTTGTCTTGTCTTCGGAGTTCAGTTTCTTAGTCACCTCCCTCAGAGATAATCTGTGCAACTACCTATCCTAAATGGACCATCCATTCCTCTACACTAACTACTTTTGGGACGACAGTCACCTCAAAGGGGCAGCAGAGGGAAATAATTTGGTCAGTATCTCTTCAGGGCTTATTAGAACCAAGAGAGGCATTTAGCCTGCCCTGTTTGGGGTGTGGACAGACTGCATATCTTACCTCTTGGGCTGCCATTTTCTACTAACTCTTGTTGACTGGCAGGAAATAAAAAAGTTGATATAAGCTGGATGACATAGCCTGTAAAGATTTTTAACAGACAAAAACAAACAAGGCTTACTTTAAAATAAGTAATTATCCCAAGATACAAGAATAAAATAAAGTTTTAAAAAGACAACCCCAAGCGTAAAATAAAAGACACACACACACACACAAGCCAAGTAGCTATGACTCCCTGAATGGGAAACAGCAGGGTCTCTATAGATGGGTCAGCAAGAATAGGGAAGCCCAGACCTGTCCCCTGACTCTGTGCACCATCCACTGTGGAGGGCGGAGGGGCCTTTCCTTGGGGAGGGGGCAGCCAGCAAGTGGGAATTTCACAGGTCAGGATTGAGTAAGGAAAGGAGCAGAAACCCTTCTTAAAAACACAGCTGCCGAGATCACGCCACTGCACTCCAGCCTGGGCGACAGTGTGAGACTCCGTCTCAAAAAAACAAAACAAAACAAAACACAGCTGCCCACGAGGACTCAGCTGGGGAGGGGGCATCAAACCCACAATACAAAGGTCAGAGGAATCAGGAGCTGCGCCCTCCTTCCTCATATCTTGCCAATTTCTCTTCATTTTTCAGGAAGCATCTCCCAAGTCTATGCCTGGGCTCAGTGCATAGATTGGAGCCCTATAGAAACCACTCTCCAAACACTTTTCACCTGTAGTTGCCTCACTCGTCATTTCTCCCCTTCACTAGGTGGTAGAATGAGGAAAAGATCTGTGTCCTGGCACCTACAGCCTCAGAGAACATCTGCTCCATCCGTGTCTGCTGGCCTTGCACATGAGAATGTAAGCAAAGGCACCAGCTAGAGATGGTCTCATCTAGAAGACAAAGTCATGAGACTTTTTTTTTTTTTTGAGACAGGGTCTCGCTCTGTGGCCCAGGCTGGAATGCAGTGGCACATCTCAGCTCACTGAAACCTCCAGCTCCCAGGCTCAAGTGATCCTCCCACCTCAGCCTCCTGAGTAGCTGGGACTATAGGCACATGCCACCATGCTCGGCTCAGCCTCCCAAAGTGCTGGGATTAGGCCAGAAATGAAAGATGTATACGAGTTTGAGGAGTCCCAAAGGGTACAAAAAATTGAAATGAATAAGAGTTTGAGAGAAGATTTCAAAGCAGAGGTAAACACTGAGGGTGGAACTGCTCATGACAATATCAGCAACAGAAGGGAAGTAGGTACTTCAGGTACAAATACCTGCTGACCATGCTTAACATGTGCTGTACATAACCTGTAAACTGAGTCCTCACATGAAAACTGACAGATGCTAAGACATGAAGAAACATGCCAAAATATTTGTTATTTACTCTGAGTAGAACAACATATGAAAAATATTGGCTTTGGTCTACATTAAAAGTGATATTATCATCTATTTGCAATTGAAGGCAGATTACTATCTTACCTAAAACGTAGCTGAATATTTTAAGAACAAAGAGCAGAGACTAAGAACTCTACTACCTCCAGAGAGTTCCTCTTCAACAACTTCAAGTAGTCCTTTCTAGTCTTTTTTAAAACTCAATTATGTAGAGTCAACTTTGTCAATAATATTGGTCACTTACATGGGCTGGTCTCCCACAACTGTTTTCCTACCTCCAAGTTCTTTTTGTTTCTTTGTATTCATTCTGGCCATAGTCATTAAATACACATTGAAAACAAACACTGAGGAGGCCAGAAATACAGTGGTAAGCAAAACAGGTGCGCCCTGATGGAGCCTCCCAGGTTCAGGCGATTCTCCTGCCTCAGACTCCAGAGTAGCTGGGATTACAGGCATGTGGCACCATGCCTTACTAATTTTTCTATCTTTTTATAGTAGAGATGGAGTTTCTCCATGTTGGCCAGGCTGGTCTTGAACTCCTGGCCTCAAGTGGTCTGCCCACCTTGGCCTCCCAAAGTGCTGGGATTACAGGCATGAGCCAACGCGTCTGGTCAACCATCAATCTTGGAACCTAGAGCTGCATTACAATTCTCAGTTTTTCACTTACCGTTATACATACAAATGTCCAATTATATCCCTCTTTTCCCAGATCTCTCTCATATAATACGAAACCTAAATGGAATGTAACAATCAGAAAAGACCATTACACCTTATAGCAGTCATAACATTGTGATAGTGACCAAGAAGTCAGAAGACAGCAGCACCTCACATATATTCAACAGTAATATCACAAAGATAGCATTAGAGTGGTGATTCCTGTGCTGTCTTTCAAGAAAGAGCCTTCACCTTTTCTGCCATTACCACCATCACTATTCAACAGTATCATGATGGCAGCTGGCTTTGCCAATTATCTTGAATTAACTTTTCAATATCCCTTTTTGCTTTCATAACGAAGAGTGGTTGCTTTTATCAATAAGGTCCAGCAAGGTTAATAAAGTTACTATTAAAGCCTCTGAAGTTTGCACAATGACAAATCAAATCCATTCCAATGAAGGGTTTAATCATTATAAAGGAAAGAAGAAACCTCTCATAGAGCCTCAGGAATAGATGCTAAGACCCTTCTTGCTGACTTGGCTCATCTGGAGAGGAAGGAGAAGATGCTGTGCCTTTTCCAGACTCTCAGCTGTGCCTCATATAAACTCTGAAATCCAAGTCAGGCCACATGGGAGCACACAGACTGCGCTGATCCCTGAGAACAGCGAGAACACTTGATCCCAGATTGTACACTTTCAGTTTATATGAACGAAGCCGTTCACCATGCTGACATTTGACGTCATCCATCAACTACCCACTAACACTATCTATTAGTGCAGAATGCTTGGAATTTCCTCGTTTTTTAAGAGCTGGAAAGTTTCAAGTACAGGCCTTACATGTTAACAAAATAGTACATGCTATTACTTTTAGGGATTTAGGACCTTTCCTTCTGGATTACTCAATTAGGACATACTCATCTAATCAAATACTTAACCCACACACTAAGAGACAAACATGTGTGTTTCTAAGATACAGCTTTTAAACAATTCCATGAACACTGTAGGGTAACATTTTAAATTAGGTAACTGCTTAACTGCTTTCCTCCCAATCTTTTACTTTAGACACTAAATCCATCTTGTCTTTTCCTTATATTCACCTCTAAATCTTCAGTGCCCAGCACAGTATTCAACTGAGGCCAGGCTGGTCTTGAACTCAGGCAGGCTCTCATGAGTAGTGGATGGATACATTTTCCTTCATTAGGTAAACTTTAAACAGGAAAATATTGGTAAAATAGGGGAAGAAGTTCTCCAAGATATTATATTACTTTTTCTTTCACCCTGAGCCTCAAATGAGATGAATTCACCTTTTTTGGCTGGTGGTCCAATCTTTTTACTGTGATTCATTTAAAGCTCAACACTGAAGAAACTATTGTAGTTCTCACAACACTATTGGACTCGAACTGTTAGTGTTCCTAGCTGCTGTTCAGTTCTTGAGCACAAGCTATTCTGCTTTCTAAAACTGGTAAGCCTTGCTTCCCCAAACTTACAGTTCTATTAGTCTACAAGAACTTTCCACTAGAATGTGTAGCAAATTCCTTTCTGATGAGTTGCCCTGGGCCCCTCCCTTCCTGGTCTGAAAAGAGCAGGCTGGCTTCAGGCCACTCCCCAGCCCCTGCTCATGGCTGCTTTACCACTTGAAGGAGAACCTCAGCCACAGGATCAGGTGCAGCTCTCCCTGCATTTCCCCTGACTGCCCCACTTTACTTGGGGAGTGGAATTCAGCTGTGGGCTATGCTGCTATGTTTATAACCTTGAGACAGAAGTTGCACCCACTATGGGAGTCAGAGCAGGGGAAACCTTCTCTTACAAGATACTTCCCAGCAAAGTAAGACAGAATGTGCTCCACACCCCTTTTCTTTTCTTTCTTTCTTTTTTTTAGACAGAGAGTGTCACTCTGTTGCCCAGGCTGGAGTGCACTGGCGCAATCTCAGCTCACTCCATCCTCCGCCTCCCAGGTTCAAGTGATTCTCCTGCTTCAGCCTCCTGACTAGATGGGATTACAGGCGCCCACCACCACCCAAGCTAATTTTCTGTATTTTTAGTAAAGACAGGGTTTTACCATGTTGGCCAGGCTGATCTCGAATTCCTGGCCCCAAGTGATCTGCCTTCCTCAGTCTCTCAGTGTTGGAATTACAGGCGTGAGCCACTGCACCCCGCCCCACATCCCTTTCTTTAAATTTTTTTTTCACTGACTTTATACCACTTTTGGATGAGATGAATACCTTCCTAACCAAAACAAAGAACAAATGGAAAAAAACGACTCAAAAGCAAATCATGTATTATTACCACAAGCTAAGAATGGCCTGGATGAGTAAGCACCTCTGCTAATTAAACACGGCTTCCAATTAATTCCTCAGAAATCAAAGTTATGTTCTGTGGCGAACATTTCCCTACATTCAACAGGTTTAGAGCTATAATCGTAGGTAAAGCATTCAGTTACACATTTTATAGCCAGTTTAAGAAGGTCCACCTGATGTCTCACTGCAATTACACTTTATGAACATTTTACTGGGATCTCCTTTTTGATCAACAGATGAGTATCTGTGAACACTGAGAAATGCTGCTACTTGATGGAGGAGAACCTTGAAGACTTAAACCACAGTGACCATGTGTTCATATGAACCCAAACTGTCCTTGTTAGGATGAATGTGGCTCTACAGCACGGGCTCCCCAGTGCTTTGTTCCAGCACATGCTGCTCTTAGGCTCCTCACTTTCTGCAACCTCAGCTGACTTTTAAAGCAGTTAGTTCATCTGCACTCAACCAAGAAATGAAACAATGAAACATAACCGAGGTCTGTCCTTCCTGCTTCTTCCATCTCTGTGAAGGTGCCACCATCTCCCAGTCAAGGCAGCCTAAAACTTCCAAGATGAAACTGTCATGCACAACCCCAATCCTCATCCTTGGCACTCTCAGAAGCCTGTCCCTTCTTGTGGCTGGTCAATGCTCCCCACCACGCTGTCACCACCCCACTAGTTGCTCCTCCTCTCACTGCCTTTTGCCTCCTCAGAGGCAAACCTCCTCAGAGATGTGTTTGTCGCCAAGGCTGGAAGCCCAGCCCACCCTCAATTCATTCTTCACATTATTTCTGTCGGTTTTCTAAAACACAGACCTGATGCGCGTCCTCTGGTACTCCTTGTGCTTTCCATACTGCATCTTTTCCTCACATGAAGTGTCAGCCCTTCATGCCCTGGGTGCTTCTAGCACTCTAGCTTCAACCTTCAACTCCAGCTTCAACCATACCACTTCCCCTTCACATGTTCCACTTGGGTGAGTTATCCTGCCCCTTGCTGCCCCTAATCCTGCAGCCAGCCCCTACAATTCCTCCTTCCCAGCTAAGCACAGCTGTCTTTCCTGGGGGCACCTCCCCTAGGGCTCTGCCTCCCCATGCTCCCCTCTGAGCCCTGACAGGCTCCCCCTGCACCCCGGGTGGCAACTGTCTACTTACAGGACTGTCATTTCCACCAAGACCCTGAAATGGCTGCATCCTCAGCACGCTACACTAAAGATATTTACTGCATGAAACAAAGGATGAAAGTATGCCAGCAGTATAACTTTAAACTCACTGCCACTTTAATACTTATTGAGGGACAATCTGCAAGAAGCCATCATTTATTGAGCAGTAGCTTAAAAGTTTGGCTCTTTTATTCCCTCCTCTAGATAGCTTAAGGAATATTCCAGGACTAGATTTCTAAAATTACCTCTACTACATAAAATATTACAAATTACTATTAACAATAAAATAGCTAAAATTAATTGAGCATTGGCCAGGCGCGGTGTCTTACGCCTGTAATCCCAGCACTTTGGGAGGCTGAAGCAGGCAGATCGCTTGAGGCCAGGAGTTCGAAACTAGCCTGGGCAACATGGCGAAACTCCATCTCTACTAAAAACACAAAAATTAGCTTGGCATGGTCACCAAGCACCTGTAATCCCAACTACTCGGGGGGCTGAGGAAGGAGAATTGCTTGGACCCTGGAGGCAGAGGTTGCAGTGAGCCGAGATAGCACCACTGCACTCCAGCCTGGGCAACAGAGCGAGACTCTGTCTCAAACAAAACAAAAAACAAAAAACAAAAAACAAACAAAAAAAAAATTATTAAGCATCTTCTATATACAGACTCTGGTACCAGACACTATGTTTCAGTAAGTTTTTTGTAGCCCCTGAAGTGTTTTTAATCTCCATTTTACTCATTAGGAAACTATGCTCAGAGATGCTTAAAACTTTCCCATGATAAGAGGGCCAATAAATACTACAGAATCTACAATCTCACTGAGCTGTTATTCTGGCAGCTTGTACCAACAGATATTAACATAAATCATCCTAATTAAACAGGTTACTATATTTGTCCTCCTGTATTATTTTATTTCTGTATTACAGCTTCTTCCTTATAAGGAAATTTTTCTAAGGTGTCACTACCAGATATTGCTGTGCTTTTCTTGTTAACGGATCTGTTTTCGGGCAGAGTCCTGAGCCTTGGTGTTGACCGAGTCTCCTACTTTAACGCAGCTTGCTGCTTCTCTTGCATACAGATTTGTGCACTCTGTGAATCCTGGTATTTTTCTAAGACAATTAAAATCAATTTTTAAACAAGATAGGATGCAAAATAAGCAAATAAATGAGAACTGGTGACTTAGACACACCTTTGGTTCAGCGAAGAATCAGAAGGACCAGGTTGGGGCGGTCTAGGCAGGGGTGGAGGGAGTCTCGGAGGTGGTGAGGTGAGAAAGGGGCAAGGTGTGTCTCAGGAGGAACAGAAGGCTACCTGTGGGGAACTGTGTGACTCACAACGGCATGACTGTGTCTTGCAACTTAACTGCAATCAATCTGGACTATCATTTATTGAACTGCTGCTGTTTATTGGCCACATGCTGGGTGTTTTCACATGGTATTTTCATATCTCCTCATCGCCCTAATGAGGTAGCTATAAACGCTGTATCATAGCTGCAGAAAAGGGAATTTGTGGCTGATTGCCTGTCCAATCTCGATCACAAACTCAAGTGCTATCACTTAAGTGCTATGTCTTTTATTAAAATGAAATCAGTAACTTAAAAAATAGACTTTTCTTTTTCCAGTTATAATATTGTATCAAACCTCCCACAACTCTTCCACTGCTAAATTTGACTGGCTTTATAAAAAGGGGAGAGTGGCGGGGGGCGGGGAGGGGAAATACTGTATTGGTTTAGATAAAGAAATCTTAACCATTTACTTTATCTTTTTGGGTCATTTTATGTGTGTCTTCTTGGCTCTGGTACCAATACACTTATTATTTCCTCTCCTCTTCATAGTTAAAACTGAATGTAAAGTCAGCACTGCATTCTCCAAGTGATACAAAAGGCAAGAAACACGTAGCCTTTTATTATAATTCTTTCACAGAAAAGAGTTACATTCAAATGCTTAGGTACATACAAGGCTACACCAATTACCTAAAGATTATCAAAGTGATATTTTACTTGCAGTTTTAATTGTAATAGAAATTATTCTTTAAATTAGTGCATGGCTTTAAAGATCACTGCATGATCTTTGGATTATTTTAATTACAAAATAATGGTCTGACACACAACTATTCCTCAATATCTGTTTCTTTACATGAAAGGTAGGAAAGAAGTTAAAAATAAAGTAAGTATGAGACCAGACATCTTTGCTATCTTTCATGACTACACTCTAATCCGAGCATGCTCTGGGCCCGGCAGGGCATGCCTTGGGAGAACAGTGAATTGAGGGCAGGGTGTGCTACCAGCCTGTTTTCCTAGCAGATCTGCTAATCCAGGAGAGAAGGGACCAGGCAGGTATACGAACTCAGCTACATTCATCTTCTGAGCTGCATGTGAGGACAATATTGCTGTTTCAAGTGGTACAAATAAAAAGTTTCCTTTCCCAACACACACTCTTTTTTCTTGGAGACAGAGTCTCGCTCTGTCACCCAGGTTGGAGTGCAGTGGCGTGATCTCGGCTCACTGCAAGCTTTGTCTCCCGGGTTCACGCCATTCTCCTGCCTCAGCCTCCCGAGTAGCTGGGAAAACAGGAGCCCGCCACCACGCCCGACTAATTTTTTGTATTTTTAGTAGAAACGGGGTTTCACTATGTTAGCCAGGATGGTTTTCGATCTCCTGACCTCATGATCTGCCCGCCTCGGCCTCCCAAAGTGCTGAAATTACAGGCGTGAGCCACCACGCCCAGCCTCCCAACAGACTCTCTTATTTGTCCACTGTCATCTTAGTAGGTGAAGAAAACCTATGAAACACTTCCAGAACATCAAGCTGCTTTATCAGAGGTCTAAAGGAGCTTAAAGCAACATAACAGAATTGGCTTTCCATAACTTTGTGTTTTTGAAACTACTGGAAAAAATGACAATAGATAAAACCCAAGCTGACCTAAAAACCAAAGAATTAAATGTTAATTATGGCTTAGCCACAGATGTAACTACTTTCAGCAAATCAACTACAGTTAAAAACTCTGTACTCTTATCTGTAACATGAAAATAACAAATTCTACTGACATTCTACAAAAGAGGGCAGGTAATAAATTCTCTGTTGGACTGAATTCTCATTTCTTAAATCAATTCTTTAAAAAAGCTTAGGATTCTAGATGTTGGAATAAAATCAAACAGGTGTTTCATCTTGTTGACACAGAAAAATCTCTGAGGCCAACTTTGAAAAGGGAAGAAATTGAGAACTCCATTTTCATATTACTGACTTGTCTGAAGGAGAAAATATGGCAGACGGCAGCCTGACCAGTTCACAGATCTCCTAAAGGCAAAGAGCTGCCACCAGAAAGAGAACCAACACTCAGAACTACTCCTGAGAGTGTGATGTTGTGACTGGAGCTAGAATAATAGGCACTGGCATTCCCACATTCTTACCCTTTGCATCATTCTCATAAGATTGTATCTCTCAAAGAGCTAAAGATGGCATATTTATAGAGAAAAATTATTAAGTAAGCCCAAAATAAATAAGACATTCATTTTCAAAATACTACTTCTGAATTTTCAGAATACACACGGGTATTCTACACAGAATTAAAAGACCTATTTTATGAGAACTATACTCCATAATATGCTGAGGATTCATGGTCAAATATATAGAAAGACAGGACCTCCACTTAGCAATCATTCATCAGACAGGTTTGATATTTTTCCTTTTGGTCAGTTTTTTTCACTCAATAAGGAATGCTGAAGGGATTCTAGATAGCATGACCACACAGGTTGGAAAGAGAACTCACCCACATGAGAACAACTGGAAGCCCAGCGATCATGCCTGCTCGTGTTCTCCTTGTCTGCTTGGCACTAATTTAGCAAGAGAGCACTACTGTTGAGTGAACACCGCCCACCTCTCCTACTGTAAGCCCTCTGGCCTATAAGGTGTGGACAAGAATAAAAACTTTCCAACCATTTGTGTCTTAGCTGGGGTAGGAAGATCCACTGAACCATGTATTTTCATAGCTGCAAATACTACCATACGAATTCCCATTCTCCTCCGGGTTTCTCACAAATCAGTTAGGATCTAATTTCTAGATCCTGTGAGAAAATATGAAGACTACACGGCTACACTGGTCTTGCAAAGCCAAGATTTCCACTTAAGCCACAAATCATACTTGCCTCACTCCAGAAGCTCATAGTGTAGAAAAAAAGAGAGACATGCAACCACAGATCCTATTGAATGTGCTAAAATAGATGCGTGTGGAAGGCACCATGGTGCCATGCAGAATAGAGGGACCAAGTACGTCCAGTGTTGGGAAAACGATAGCAGTGAAGGTACAAAGAAAAGGAGCAGAAGAATTATGAGCTTTTCAGGCAGACCAGCGGTGGGAAAGGCTACTCCAGGAAGAATTAACAGAGCCCACAAAGCAGGGAGACATGATGGGAACCCTCGGTGGTCACAATAAGCCCCTATCATTTTGAGAACAAGCCAAGTCAAAGGCCACCTCTATCCTAATCCCTTGCCTTTAGCTGATAGATTATGTTGAAAAAAGAAAATAAGCTAGAAAAAGTAAGGAAAACCTTCATTCTAGCTGGGACATGTGTGGGTGTAGCGTATTATGCTTCTACGCTGTGAACTCACAGAGGACAGAGAATATGCTTGCCTCCAAGACCTTGTAAGATAGAATAAATCTGTATTAAATTATAAAATATTTTGTTCATATATATAATTAACCTGATGGGTGTGTTACGTGTCCAAAAGCACGAGTGTGCTAAGTGGTATGTTCTTCCTGGCGGCAGCCCTGGCGAGAGTGCAGGGGCTGGCACAGCCTGGCCATCCAGGCAATCGCAGGTTGTACTGAGGCCAGTAACTCAGGGGTGTGCTGGTTAACACCCAACCCCCAGAAGACCACCGCCAGAAAGGATTTTCTTAAGCAGTGAAACTGTTTGCTTTTCCAGTCTTTACCTTTGTGATAAAGAATACAAATGGACCCATTGAGAGGCTGCATTAGATATGAAGCATTCCATTCATTCAATAATGTTTAATATTTAACCATAAGTTTATTGCTGTAACTGTAAAGTTCTTACTAGGACTTCAAAGCTGTATCAAAACTATCTTATATCTCTGACAAGTAATTACTTGGGTTGTTGCATCAAAATTACTTATTTTGAGGTCAGTGATGTCTAGCTTCTCTGAAGTAAATAAACTGTGCTCTAGGTAGAAAAAGTACAGTATCCTCTCAATAACTCACATTCTTTCAGAAACAAAACAGCACATTTCACCTCTATGACTTCACTTAGTTTACACTACATGTGTGATATCAGCAGTGTTTTACTTGATCCTTGAACACCTGCAATACTCTGCAAAATTATGTTACAATTCTCTGAAGAATATCTCCTGGGCCCCACTGGCCCCTGAACCCAGAACACTCTCCTGGAACGTTAGTCATCACTCCTCCCTCTGTGGCCACCTCATCAGTGGTCTCAACAGAGTGTCCACCCTTCAGGTCAATCAGACACAAGCTCTCCACCAAGCCTTCTTGAGTTACACCATCAGACCTTGCAGGGTGACACAGTCATCATCCCAATCTCTCCTAAGACAGAATGTGAAGGAGAGGTTAGCCCCAGAGCAGCAGACTTGCACACGGATGTCTGCAACAAGCTGCAGCTTTGTTCAGTACAGCAAGGCCTTGACTGCAGCCTTCCTGTGCAGCATTTACTACTTTCAGGGAGACTCTATAGAAAATGGGGGAAGATACGGAATAACTCTGAGGGTGGCTGCAAGGTTAAAGGAGATTCAGGAATTGGGCACTGTACTGGCATACAGTGAACATGAATGTAAAAGTTTGCAATCACCACTCTTGTACTATTTATAAGTCTAATAATTAATCAGTTGGAGCATAACTGGCATTTTGGAATCTTGTGCGCTCACAGACATTACAATAAAGGAATTATTGCCCTTAATTCAATATACCCATTCCTAATATGAGAACTAAGTTTTACTAAATATTTTATTGTAAACTGTAAACATACTACACAAGTATGAATTTGGGTTAGAAAACTAATTTATGAACTGAAACAAACACCAGAGAAGAAGTAGCCAATAATAACTTTTAATTGCTCCCTTCTCTTTTTATATCTATTTTTATTGTCATAAAACATATCATCATTTTGACCATTTTAAGTGGACTATTCTGAGGCATTAAGTAGATACATGATATTATATATAACCTTCAACATTATCTATTTCCAGAACACTTTCATTTCCTGAACTGTTTTCCTTAGTAATTGTGCCTTCTTATATTTCCAGCAGAAGTGCAAAAGCATTCCAATTTCTCTGCATCTTTGCCAACAATTGTTATTCTCAGTGGTCTTTGATCAAAAAGTGGTATCTCATTGTGGCTTTGATTTGCATTACCCTAATGACTAACGATATGGAGTGTTTTTCATGTGTTTATTGGCAATTAGTATATCTTTTTTGGATAAACGTCCATTATAATCTTTTGCTTGTTTTTGAAGTGGGCTGTTTTTTTTTTTTGACATTGAATTATCAGAGTTCCCTATACATTCCGGATAGTAATCCATTAGCAGATACACAATTTGAAAATCTTTTCACACTGTATGGGTTGACTTTTCATTCTTCTGAGAGTGTTTTTTGATGCAGGAAACTTTCAAATTTTGATAAAATTCAACTTACTATTTTTTTCCTTTGTTGTCTGTGTTTTTGGTGTCATATCCAAGAAATCACTGCCAAATCCAGTGTCATCAAGACATTCCCCTATATTTTCATCTAATGGTTTTATAGTTTTGGCTCTTAAGGGTTTCAGTATTTAATCTATTTTAAGTTGATTTTTGTATATGGTGTAAAACAAGGGCTCAATGTCATTAATTTGCACAGGGATTTCCAACTTTCCCATTTGCTGAAAAAGACTGTTTTTCATATTGAATGATCATAGTGCCCTTGTCAAAACTCACTTCATGGTCAGGCGTGGTAGCTCGGAACTGACCAGCAGTTTGGGAGGCTGAGGTGAGCAGATTACCTGAGGTCAGGAGTTCGAGCCTGGGCAACATGGTAAAACCCTGTCTCTATAAAAATACAAAAATTAGCCAGGCATAGTGGTGGGTGCCTGTAATCCCAGCTACTTGGGAGGCTGAGGCAGGAGAACTGCTTAAATCTGGGAGGCAGAGGTTGTGGTGAGCTGAGATTGTGTCTCTGCGCTCCAGCCTGGACGGAAGAGCAAGATTCCATCTAAAAACAAAAAACAAAAACAAAAACAAGAAACAAAAACAAAACTCACTTCACCATATATGTAAGAGTTCTTATTTGTGGGCCCTCTAATTCTATGCCATTGATCTCTATCTCTCTCCTTATACTATTACCCTAGTGTTCTGTTGTTGAGACAGAGTCTCGCTCTGTTGCCCAGGCTGGAGTGCAGTGGCACCATCTCAGCTCACTGCAAGCTCTACCTCCCGGGTTCACGCCATTCTCCTGCCTCAGCCTCCCGAGTAGCTGGGACTACAGGTGACCACCACCACACCTGGCAAAGTTTTTTTTTGTATTTTTAGTAGAGACGGGGTTTCACCATCTTAGCCAGGATGGTCTCGATCTCCTGACCTCGTGATCCGCCCATCTCAGCCTCCCAAAGTGCTAGGATTACAGGCGTGAGCCACCATGCCTGGCAAGTACCCTAGTGTTTTAATTGCTGTAGATTTATATTAAGATTTGAAATCAGGAATTGTGAGTCCTACATATTTGTTCTTCATTTTCAAAATTATTTTGGCTACTTGAGGTCTGCTGATAGTCCATATGAATATTCGAATAGATTTTCTACAAAAATGCTGTTGGAATTTTGATAGGGATTGCATTGAACCTGTAGATTGCTTGCTAGGATACTGGCATCTTAACAATATTAAAGCCTGAAATTCATGAACATAGGATGTCCTTATATTTATTTATGTCTTCCTTAATTTCTTTCAGCAATGTTTTGTAGTTTTCTTCTTTACCTTTTAAGTTCAGGGGTACATGTACAGGTTTGTTATATAGGTAACATATAATAGAAATTTGTTGTACAGATTATTTCATCACCCAGGTATTAAGCCTAGTACTCATTAGTTATTTTTCCTGATCCTCTTCCTCCTTCCACCCACCCTCCGGTAGGCCACCATGTCTGTTGTTCCTCTCTGTGTGTCAATGTGTTCTTATAATTTAGTGTCCACTTATAAGTGAGAACATGTGGTATTTGGTTTCCTGTTCACACATTAGTTTGCTTAGGATAATAGCCTCTAGCTCCATCCATGTTTCTGTAAAATCATGACCTAGCTTTTTTTTTTTTTTTTTTTTTTTTTTTTTTTAATGGTTGCATGGTATTCTGTAGTATATACATACCACATTTTCTTTGTTCAGGCTACCACTGATGGGCATTTAGGTTGATTCCATTTTTTCGCTATTGTCAACAGTGCTACAACAAACATGCTTGCCTGTGTCTTTATGGTAGAATGATTTATATTCCTTTGGGTATATACACGCAGTAATGGGATTTCTGAGTCAAATGAGAGTTCTGATTTTAGCTCTTTGAGAAATGGCAACGGTGTTTTCCACAGAAATGGCAATATTGTTTTCCACAATGGTTGAAGGAATTTACACTTCCACCAAAGTGTACAAATGTTCCTTTTTCTCCACAACCTTGCCAGCATTTGTTATTTTTTGACTTTTTAATAATAGCCACTCTAACTGGTATAAGACGGTATCTCATTGTGGTTCTGACGTGCATTTCTCTAATTATAAGTGATGTTCAGCTTTTTTTCATATGCTTGTTGGCCATATGAATGTCTTCTTTTGAAAAGTGTCTGTTCATGTCATTTGCTTACTTTTTAAAGAGGCTTTTTTTTTTCCTTGCAAATATGTTTAAGTTCCTTATAAATGATGGATATTAGACCTTTGTCAGATGTGTAGTCTGCAAAATTTTTCTCCCTTTCTGTAGGCTGTTAATAGTTGTCTCTGTTGATAGTTTCTTTTGCCGTGCAGAAGCTCTTTCATTTAATTAGATCCCATATGTCAATTTTTTCCTTTTGTTGCAATTGCTACTGGTGTCTTCAGAATGAAATCTTTGCCTAAATCTTATGTCTAGAGCGGTGCTGCCTGGGTTGTCTTGCAGGGTTTTTATCGTTTTAAGTTTTACATTTAAGTTTTTGATCCATCTTGAGTTGATTTTTACATATGGTGTAAGGAAAGGGTCCAAGGCTCAATCTTCCACATGTGGTTAGCCAGCTATCCCAACACCATTTATTGAATGGAGTCCTTTTCCCAAAGCCTGTTTTTGTCAGCACTGTCAAGGATTAGATGATTGTAGGTGTGCGGCCTTATTTTTGGGTTGTTTATTCTGTTCCACTGGTCTATGTGTCTGCTTTTGTACCAGTACTATGCTGTTTTTGTTACTGCAGCCCTTTTGTATAGATTGAAGTCAGGTAGCATGATACCTCCAGCTTTGTTCTTTTTGCACAGGACTGCCTTGGCTATTTGGGCTCATTTCTGGATACATGTGAATTTGAAAATAGTTTTTATTAGTTAAGTGAAAAATGTCATTGGTAGTTTGATAGGAATAGCATTGAAATCTGTAAATTACTTTTGGCAGTATGGTCATGTTAATGCTATTGATTCTTCCTATTCATGAGCATGGAATATTTTTCCATTTATTTGTGTCATCGCTGATTTCTTTGAGCAGTGTTTTGTAGTACTCATCAAGAGATCTTTCACCTACTTGGTCAGTTCTATTCCTAGGTATTTTATTCTTTTTGTGGTAAGTGTGATTGGGATTTGCATTCCTGATTTGGCTCTCAGCTTGATGGCTGTTGGTGTACAGAAATGCTAGCAAATTTTGCACACTGATTTTGCATCCTGAGACTTTGCTGAAGCTGTTTATCAGCTTAAGGAGCTTTTGGGCCAAGACTATGGAGTTTTCTAGATAGAGGATCATGTCTTCTGCAAACAGGAATAATTTGATTTCCTCTATTTCTATTCAGATGTCTTTTATTTATTTCTCTTGCCTGATTGCCCTGGCCAGGGCTTCCAATACTATGTTGAATAGGAGTCGTGAGAGAGGGCATCCTTGTCTTGGGCTGGTTTTCAAGGGGAATGCTTCCCACTTTTGCCCATTCAGTATGATGTTAGCTGTGGAGTTTTTACAGATGGCTCTTCTTATTTTGAGGTATGTTCCTTCAATGTGTAATTCAGAGTTTTAACATGAAAAGGTTTTGAATTTTATCAAAAGCGTTTTCTGCATCTATTGAGATAATCATGTGGTTTTTTGTCTTTAGTTCTGTTTATGTGATGGATCACATTTATTGATTTGCATATGTTGAACCAATCTTGCATCCCAGGGATAAAGCCAACTTGATCATGGTGGATAAGCTTTTTGATATACTGCTGGATTCAGTTTGCCAGTATTTTGTTTAGGATTTTTGCATCGATGTTCAGCAAAAATATTGGCCTGAAGTTTTCTTTTTTGTTGTGTCTGTGCCAGGTTTTGATATTTGCATGATGCTGGCCTCATAGAATGAGATGGGGATGAATCCCTCCTCCTCAATTTTTTGGAATAGTTTCAGTAGGAATGATACCAGCTCTTCTTTGTACATCTGGTAGAACTCAGCTGCGAATCTGTCTGGTCCTGGGCTTTTTTTGGTTGGCAGGGTATTTATTACTGACTCGATTTTGGAGCTCACTAGTGGTCTGTTCAAGAATTCCATTTCTTCCTAGTTCAGTCCTGGGAGGGTGTATGCATCCAGGAATTTATCCATTTCCTCTACATTTTCTAGTTTCTTTGCATAGAAATGTTCATAATATTCTCTGATGGTTATTTGTATTTCTGTGGGGTCAGTGGTGATATCACCTTTGTGATTTCTAATTGTGTTAATTTGGATCTTCTCTTTTCTTCTGTTTAGTCTAGCTAGCAGTCTATTATATTAGTTTTTTTTTTTTTTTTCAAAAAAATCAACTCCAAGATTCACTGATCTTTTGAAAGATTTCTCATGTCTTGATCACCTTCAGTTCAGGTCTGATTTTGGTTATTTCTTATCTTCTGCTAGCTTTTGAGTTGGTTTGCTTTTGGTTTTCTAGTTCTTTTAGTTGTGACGTCAGGTTGTTAAATTGAAATTTTTCTTTTTCCTTTTTTTTTTGTATTTTTCGTAGAGATGGGGTTTTGCCATGTTAACCAGGCTGGTCTTGAACTCCTGACCTCAAATGATCTGCCTGCCTTGGCCTCCCAAAGTGCTGGGATTACAGGCGTAAGCCACTGAACCTAGTCAATCTTTCTAACTTTTTGATGTGAGTGTTTAGTGCTACAAATTTCCCCCTTAACACTGCTTTAGCTGTGTCCCAGAGATTCTGGTATGCTGTATCCTTGTTCTCACTAGTTTCAAAGAACTTCTTGATTTCAGCTCTAATTTTGTTATTTACCCAGAAATCATTCAGGAGCAGATTATTCAATTTACATGTAATTGTATGGTTTTGATCAAATTTCTTAGCCTTGATTTCTAATTTGCTTGTGCTGTGGTCTGAGAGAATGGCTGTTATGATTTCATTTCTTTTGCATTTACAGAGGAGTGTCTGATTATGTGGTCAATCTTAGAGTACGTGCTATATAATAATGAGAAGAATGTATATTTGGTAGCTTCTGGGTGGAGAGTTCTGTATCTCTATCAGGTCCATCTGACCCAGGGCTGAGTTTAGGTCCTGAACATCTTTGTTAATTTTCTGCCTCGATGATCTGTTTAATATTATCAGTGGGGTGTTGAAATCTCCCACTACTATTGTGTGGGAGTTTAAGTCTCTTTGAAGGTTTCCAAGAACTTGCTTTATGGATCTGGGTACTCCTGTGCTGGGTGTATATATATTTAGGGTAGTTAGGTCTTCTTGTTGAATTGAACCCTTTACCATTATGTAATGTGATTCTTTGTCTTTTTTCATCTTTGTTGGTTTAGTCATTTTGTCTGAAATGAGGATTGCAACCCCTGCCTTTTTGTTTTCCATTTGTTTGGTAGATTTTTCTTCATCCCTTTATGTTGGGCCTATGGGTGTCACTGCATGTGAGATGGGTCTCTTGAAGATAGCATACTACTGGGTGTTTTTTGTTTTTGATGGAGTCTTGCTCTGTTGCCCAGGCAGGAGTGCAGTGGTGCGATCCTGGCTCACTGCAACCTCCATCTCCCAGGTTCAAGAGATTCTCCTGCCTCAGTCTCCCTCAGTAGCTGGGATTACAGACATATGTCACCACACCCAGCTAATTTTTTTGTATTTTTAGTAGAGATGGGGTTTCACTATGTTGGCCAGACTGGTCTCGAACTCCTGATCTCAAATGATACGCCAGCCTTGATCTCCCAAAGTGTTGGGATTACAGTGAGCCACTGTGCCCAGCCGTCTATAAGGCCTTGAATCTTTATCCAGCTTGCCACTCTATGCCTTTTAATTTGGGAACTTAGCCTGTTTCCATTCAAGGTTCGTATTGATATGTGTGGATTTGATCCTGTCATCATGAAGGTAGCTGGTTATTTTGTAGACCTGTCTGGTTGCTTTATAATGTCACTGCTCTGTACTTAAATATCTTATGGTAGTGGCTGATAATGGTCTTTCCTTTAGATATTTAGTGCTTGCCTCAGAAGCTCCTGTAAGTCAGGGGTCAGGTAGTAACAAATTCCCTCAGTATTTGCTTGTCTGAAAAAGATCCTATTTGCCTTCACTTATGAGGCTTAGTCTGGCTGGATATGACATTCTTGGTTGGAATTTCTTTCTTTAAGAATGTTGAGTGGTCAGGCCCAGTGGCTCATGCCCATAATCCTAACACTTTGGGAGAACAAGGCAGGCGGATCACCTGAGGTCAGGAGTTCAAGACCAGCCTGGCCAACATGGCGAAATTTCATTTCTACTAACAACAGAAAAATTAGCCAGGCGTGCTGGTGCATGCCTCTAGTCCCAGCTACTTGGGAGGCTGAGGCAGGAGAACTGCTTGAACCCAGGAGGCTGAGGTTGCAGTGAGGAGAAACTTTGCCAAGACACTCCTGCCTGGGTGAGAGAGAGAGAGCAACAGAGCAAGACTCCTTCTCAAAATAGAAAAAATATAAGAAAAAAGAAAAGAAAAGAAAAGAAAAAAAAGCAAAGGAAAAAAGAGGCGAGGTGGGGCAAGGCGGGGCGGGGCGGGGCGAGGCAAAGAGAGGAGAGGAGAAAAGAAAAGGGGTCTTTGCCTTCTGGGATTCCAGAGGCTTATGATGAGAGCAGGTTGCTGCCTGTCAGTTCAACTCAGCCATTCCCCCAGAATCACCGGGGACTAGGAAGGAGTCCCAGTATGCAGTAGCCCTGTGCCGGGTTCCCAGCTTCCTATCCCTTCAGCCTAGCTTCTGTTTCTTCCTTCCATCCACTGTCAGTACCTTCCCTCTCAAGATGTGTTAGGAATGCACCAGGTCTTCCTGGTTCCTTGGTGACAGCTGTTCTACCTTAGCTGCATCTAGTTGGCCATCTTGCCCAAATCTGTAGTTTTTACTGTAAAAGTCTGGCATCTACTTGGTTAAATTTATTTTCCTAAGTTGTTTTAAAAATACGCTATTGTAGTTGATACTGTTTACTTAAATTCATTTTTTAGATTACTCACTGCTATTGATAAAAATCCAACTAATTTTTATGTATTAATCTGCATTGTGCAACTTTCCTCAATTTACTAACGTGCTCTCTCTCTCTCTCTCTCTGTGTGTATAATCTTTAGGATTTTCTACATATACGGTCATGCCATCTCTGAATAGAGATAATTTTATGTTTTTCTTTCCAATCTAGATTCTTTTCTTTTTCTTGTCTAAGTGCTTTGGCCAGAACGTCTGATACTATCTTAAATGGAAATGGTGAAAGCAACCACCTTTGTTTTGTTTCTGATTTTAGAGGGAAAGCTTCTAAGTTGTCATCATTTGGTATATTATCTATGGTTTTTTCATAACTGCTCTATGTTAGGTTGAGGAAGTAATCTTATGCTCCCAGTTTGTTGAGTGTTTTTATCATAAAGTGTTGGATTCTGTCAAATGCTTTTTCTGCATCAATTAAAACAATTGCATGGTTTTTCTCTTTCATTCCATTAATAGGGTATATTACATGGATTGCTTTTTGTGAACTATCCTTGTATTCTGGGAAATCCCATTTAGACATGGGGTATAACTCTTTTAATATGCTGCTCAATACAATTTGCTAGAATGTTGAGGATTTTTTTAATCCATATTCACCAGGGATATTAGTTTCCAGTTTTCTTGTAAAATTTTTGTCTAGTTTGTTACCAGGGTAATGCTAGCCTCAGGGAATGTGTTAGGAAGTGGTCCTTTTCCTTCAATTTTTGGGAGGAATTTGAGAACAACTGGTGGTAATTCTTCTTTAAATGTTTGGTAGAATTTACTCATGAATCAATCTGATAGTGAGTCTTTCTTCACTGGAAGGTTTTTGTTTTGTTTTGTTTTGAGACAGAGTCTCACTCTGTTGCCCAGGCTAGAGTGCAGTGGTGCAATCTTGGCTCACTGTAAGCTCCACCTCCCAAGTTTATGGCATTCTCCTGCCTCAGCCTCCCGAGTAGCTGGGACTACAGGTGCCCACCACCACACCCAGCTAATTTTTTTGTATTTTTTAGTAGAGATGGGATTTCACCATGTTAGCCAGGATGGTCTTGATCTCCTGACCTCATGATCTGCCCACCCTGGCCTCCCAAAGTGCTGGGATGACAGGGGCGAGCCACCCCGCCCGGCCACTGGAAGGTTTTTCATTACCGATTTAATATCTTTACCAGTTATAGGTCTATTCAGATGTTTTATTTCTTCATGAGTCAGTTCTTGCAGACTGTTTTTGCAGAAAACTGTTCATTTCATCTAGGTTACCCAATTCGTTGGTGTTCAGTTGTTCATAGAATTCCCATATAATCCTTTTCATTTCTGTAAAATCAGTAATAGTCTCTTCTTCAGTTTGATTCTAGTAATTTGACCAGTTTTTTTCCTGGTCAATCTAGCTAAAGTTTGGTCTATTTTGCTGACTCCTGCAAAGATGTGATGATTTTAGAAATGTTCTCTGATTTTCTCTTATGTTTGTCCTCTTTCATCTCCACTCTAATCTTTATTATTTCCATCCTTCTGCTGGCATTGCATTTAGTTTGTTCTTCATTTTTTCTAGTACCTTAACATGTACAGATAGGTTACTGATTTAATATCTTTCTCTTCTTCAATATATGTATTTACATCCATAAATTTCCAACTTCATACTGCTTTCATGTCATCATGTAAGTTTTGGTACACTATGCTTTTGTTTTCATTCATCGCCATAATTTCTTCTTGGAGATTTTGGGGGAAAATGATGGACAGTAGGCAGGACTAGATTGCAGCCCTTACTCGGACAGACAGGGCAGCTCACAGAGACTCACATCATGAACTTTTGCTCCAGAACTACTGCAGGAATATATCAGGAAAGCCAAGAGAATCCGCAGACCCTCTGAAGGAAGCAGATTGCTCCTTCAGAACCCAAGAGACACCCTAAATACTGTGTTGGTATCACTGGCAGAGAGACCTCAAGACGGTTCACATTATAGGACTCTGAAGATAACCCTCAGTAGCAGTCGAGGGCTTGGCAGCCCTGCTGAATGGCTAGATCCAGAATAGAAATAATAATCACTACAGCTTGGCTATCAGGAAGCCACATCCCTAGGAAAAGGCAGAGAGCACTACATCAAGGGAACACCCTATGGGACAAAAGAATCTGAACAGTAGCCTTGAGTGCCAGATCTTCCCTCTGACATAGCCTATGCAAATAAGAAAAAAACCAGAAAAACAATTCTGGTAATATGACAAAACAAGGTGCTTTAACACTCCCCAAAAATCACACCAGCTCACCAGGAAGGGATCCAAACCAAGAAGAAATCTCTAATTTACCTAAAAAAGAATTCAAAATACCAATTATTAAGCTAATCAAGGAGGCACCAGACAAAGATAAAGTCCAATTTAAGGAAATTTAAAAAGTGATACAAGAAATGAGGGGAGAAATCTTCAGTGAAATAGACAGCATAAATTAAAAAAAAAAATCACAACTTCAGGAAATAAAACATCGAGAAACGCAAAATGTTCTGGGAAGTCTCAGCAATAAAACTGAACAAGTAGAAGAAAGAATCTCAGAGCTTCAAGACAAGGTTTTTGAATTAACCCAGTCCATCAAAGAGAAAGAAAAAATAATAAAACAAACAAAAACAAAAAACAAAAAAACAAACAGGCCGGGCATGGTGGCTCACGCCTGTAATCCCAGCACTTTGGGAGGCCACAGTGGGCAGATCATGAGGTCAAGAAATTGAGACCATCCTGGTAAACATGGTGAAACCCCATCTCTACTAGAAATACAAAAATTAGCTGGACGTGGTGGCACGTCCAGATAGCCTGTGGTCCCAGATACCTGGGAGGCTGAGGCAGGAGAATAGCTTGAATCCAGGAGTGAGCTGAGATTCTGCCACTGTACTCTAGCCTGGTGATGGAGTGAGACTCCATCTAAAACAAAGAACAAGGCCTCCAAGAAGTTTGGGATTCTGTTAAATGACTAAACCTAAGAATAACTGGTGTTCCCGAGGAAGAAGAAAAATCTAAAAATTTAGAAAACATATTTGGGGGAAAATCAAGAAAAACTTCCCTGGCCTTGACAGATATCTAGACATCCAAATATAAGAAAGAACACCTGGGAAATTCATCACAAAAGATCATCGTTGAGGCATACTGTCACCGGGTTATTTAAGTCAAAACGAAAAACCTTAAGAGCTGTGAGGCAAAAGTACCAGATAACCTAAAAAGAAAAACTGATCAGATTAACAGCAGATTTCTCAGCAGAAACCCTACAAGATAGAAGGGATTGGGGCCCTTTCTTCAGCCTCCTTAAAGAAAACAATTATCAGCCAAGAATTTTGTATTGAGTGAAATGAAGCTTCATAAATAAAGGAAAGATACAGTCTTTTTCAGAAAAACAAATGCTGAGAGAATTCGCCACTACCAAGCCAGCACTACAAGAACTGCCAAATGGAGGTCTAAATCTTGAAACAAATCCTAGAAACACATCAAAGCAGAACCTCTTTAAAGCATAAGTCTTAGAGGAACTATAAAACAAAAATGCAATAATTTAAAAAGGCACCAAGGTATACAGCCAACAAACAGCATGATGAATGAAATAGTATCTCACATCTCAATACTAATGTTGAGTGCACATGGCTTAAATGCTCCACTTAAAAGAAAGAGAATAGCAGAATGGATAAGAGTTCACCAATCAACTATCTGCTGCTTTCAAGAGACTTAGCTGGCACATGAGGACTCACATAAACTTAAGGTAAAGGGGTGGAAAAAGACATTCCATGGAAATGAACACCAAAAGTGAGCAGGAGTAGCTATTTTTAAAACAGGTAAACTTTAAAGCAACAGCAGTTAAAAAGGACACAAAAACTGGAAGCACGCCTAAGATGGCCAAATAGGAACAGCTCCAGCCTCCAGCTCCCAGCGTGAGCAACACAGAACACGGCTGATTTCTGCATTTTCAACTGAGGTACCGAGTTCATCTCACTGGGTCATGTCGGACAGTTGGTGCTGGTCCACGGGTGCAGCCCGACTAGTGAGAGCTGAAGCAGGGCGAGGCATCGCCTCCCCTGGGAAGCACAAGGGGGAAGGGAATTCCTTTTCTAGCCAAAGGAAATTTGAGACACACAATGCCTGGAAAATCGGGTAATTCCCACCCTAATACTGCGCTTTGCCAACAGTCTTAACAAACGGCACACCAGGAGATTATATCCTGCGCCTGGCTCAGAGGGTCCCACGCCCACGGAGCCTCCCTCATTGCTAGCACAGCAGTCTGAGATCTAACTGCAAGGCGGCAGCAAGGCTGGGAGAGGGGCGCCCTCATTGCTGAGGCTTAAGTAGGTAAACAAAGTTGCTGGGAAGCTCGAATTGGGTGGAGCCCACCACAGCTCAAGGAGGCCGGCCTGCCTCTGTAGACTCCTCCTCTGGGGACAGGTCATAGCTAAACAAAAAGCAGCAGAAACTTCAGCAGAGGTAAATGCCCCCGTCTGACAGCTTTGAAGAAAGCAGTGGATCTCCCAGCATAGAGAGCATAGAGGTTGAGATCTGAGAACGGACAGACTGCCTGCTCAAGTGGGTCCCTGACCCCTGAGTAGCCTAACTGGGAGACATCCACCACTAGGTGCAGACCTACACCTCACACCTCACATGGTGGGGTACACCCCTGTCACGAAGCATCCAGAGCAAGAATCAGATAGCAACACTCACTGTTCAGTAATATTCTATCTTCTGCAGCCTCTGCTGCTGATACCCAGGCAAACAGGGTCTGGAGTGGACCTCAAGCAAACTCCAACAGCCCTACAGCTGAGGGTCCTGGTTGTTAGAAGGAAAACTACCAAACAGAAAGGACACCCACACCAAAACCCCATCAGTACGTCACCATCATCAAAGACCAAACGCAGATAAAACCACAAAGATGGGGAAAAAGCAGGGCAGAAAAGCTGAAAATTCAAAAAATCAGAGTGTATCTCCTCCTCCAAAGGAACGCAGCTCATCGCCAGCAACGGAACAAAGCTGGATGGAGAACGACTTTGACGAGTTGAGAGAAGAAGGCTTCAGTCGATCAAACTTCTCAGAGCTAAAGAAGGAACTACGTAACCAGTGCAAAGAAACTAAAACCTTGAAAAAAGATGGGACAAATGGCTAACTAGAATTATCAATGTAGACAAGTCCTTAAAAATAATTGATAGAGATGAAAACAATAACACAAGAACTACATGACAAATGCACAAGCTTCAGTAACTGACTCGATCATCTGGAAGAAAGTATCAGCGATTGAAGATCAAATGAATCAAACGAAGCGAGAAGAGAAGTGTAGAGAAAAAAGAGTAAAAAGAAATGAACAAAGCCTCCAAGAAATAGGGGATTATGTGAAAAGACCAAATCTATGTCTCATTGGTGTGCCTGAAAGTGACAGGGAAAATGGAACCAAGTTGGAAAACACTTTGCAGGATATCATCCAGGAGAACTTCCCCAACCTAGTAGGGCAGGCCAAAATTCAAATTCAGGAAATACAGAGAAGGCCATAAAGATACTCCTCGAGAAGAACAACTCCAAGACACATAATTGTCAGATTAACCAAAGTTGAAATGAAGGAAAAACCAGGTAAGGGCAGCCAAAAAGAAAGGTTGGGTTACCCACAAGGGGAAGCCCATCCAACTAACAGCAGATCTCTCGGCAGAAACTCTACAAGCCAGGAGAGAGTGGGGGCCAATAGTCAACATTCTTAAAGAAAAGAATTTTCAACCCAGAATTTCATATCCAGCCAAATTAAGTTTCATAAGTGAGGGAGAAATAAAATCCTTTACAGATAAGCAAATGCTTAGAGATTTTGTCACCACCAGGCCTGCCCTACAAGAGATCCTGAAGGAAGCACTAAACATGGAAAGGAACAACAGGTACCAGCCATTGCAAAAACATGTCAAAATGTAAAGTCCAAAGATGCTAAGAAACTGCATCAACTAGCGAGCAAAATAACGAGCTAATATCATAATGACAGGATCAAGTTCACACATAACAATATTAACCTTAAATGTAAATGGAATAAATGGTCCAATTAAAAGACACAGACTGGCAAATTGGATAAAGAGTCAAGACCCATCAGTCTGCTATATTCAGGAGACCCATCTCACATGCAGAGACACACATAGGCTCAAAATAAAGGGATGGAGGAAGATCTACCAAGCAAATGGGAAACAAAAAAAAGCAGAGGTTGCAATCCTAGTCTCTGATAAAACAGACTTTAAACCATCAAAGATCAAAAGAGACAAGGCCATTACATAATGGTAAAGGGATCAATTCATCAGGAAGAGCTAACTATCCTAAATATGTATGCACCCAATATAGGAGCACCCAGATTCGTAAAGCAAGTCCTTAGAGACTCACCAAGGGACTTAGACTCCCATACAATAATAATGGGAGACTTCAACACTCCACTGTCAACATTAGACAGATCAACGAGACAGAAAGTCAACAAGGATATCCAAGAATTGAACCCAACTCTGCACCACGCAGACCTAATAGACATCTATAGAACTCTCCACCCCAAATCAACAGATACACATTCTTCTCAGCACCACATCACACTTACTACAAAATTGACCACATAGTTGAAAGTAAAGTACACCTCAGCAAATGTAAAAGAACGGAAATTATAACAAACTGTCTCTCAGACCACAGTGCAATCAAACTAGAACTCAGGACTAAGAAACTCAATCAAAACTGTTCAACTACATGGAAACTGAACAATCTGCTCCTGAATGACTACTGGGTACATAACGAAATGAAGGCAGAAATAAAGATGTTCTTTGAAATCAATGAGAACAAAGATACAACACACCAGAATCTCTGGGACACATTTAAACAGTGTGTAGAGGGAAATTTATAGCACTAAATACCCATAAGAGAAAGCAGGAAAGATCTAAAATTGACACCCTAGCATCACAATGAAAAGAACTAGAGAAGCAACAGCATACACATTCAAAAGCTAGCAGAGGGCAAGAAATAACTAAGATCAGAGCAGAACTGAAGGAGATAGAGACACAAAATACCCTTCAAAAAATCAGTGACTCCAGGAGCTACTTTTTGAAAAGATCAACAAAATTGATAGACTGCTAGCAAGACTAATAAAGAAGAAAAAAGAGAAGAATCAAATAGATGCAATAAAAAATGATAAAGGGGATATCACCACCCACCCCATAGAAATACAAACTACCATCAGAGAATACTATAAACACCTCTACGCAAATCAAGTAGAAAATCTAGAAGAAATGGATCATTTCCTGGACGCTTACACTCTCCCAAGACTAAACCAGGAAGAAGTTGAATCCCTGAATAGACCAATAGCAGGCTTTGAAATTGAGGCAATAATTAATAGCTTACCAACCAAAAAAATTCCAGGACCAGATGGATTCACAGCCGAATTCTACCAGAGGTATGAGGAGGAGGTGGTACCATTCCTTCTGAAACTATTCTAATAGAATAAAACGGAATCATCCCTAACTCATTTTACGAGGCCAACATCATTCTGATACCAAAGCCTTACAGAGATGCAACAAAAAAAGAGAATTTTAGATCAATATCCCTGATGAATATCAATGCAAAAATCCTCAATAAAATACTGGCAAACCAAATCCAGCAGCACATCAAAAAGCTTATCCACCATGATCAAGTGGGCTTCATCCCTGGGATGCAAGGCTGGTTCAACATACGCAAATCAATAAATGTAATCCAGCATATAAACAGAACCAAAGACAAAAATCACATGATTATCTCAATAGATGCAGAAAAGGCTTTTGACAAAATTCAACAGCCTTTCATGCTAAAAACTCTCAATAAATTCGGTATTGTTGGAACGTATCTCAAAATAATAAGAGCTATTTATGACAAACCCACAGCCAATATCATCCTGAATGGGCAAAAACTGGAAGCATTCCCTTTGAAAACTGGCACAAGACAGGGATGCCCTCTCTCACCACTCCTATTTAACATAGTGTTGGAAGTTCTGGCCAGGGCAATCAGGCAAGAGAAAGAAATAAAGGGTATTCTGTTAGGAAAAGAAGAAGTCAAATTGTCGCTGTTTGCAGATGACATGATTGCATATTTAGAAAATCCCATTGTCTCAGCCCAAAATCTCCTTAAGCTGATAAGCAACTTCAGCAAAGTCTCAGGATACAAAATCAAATTTATAGCAAAATCACAAGCATTCTTATACACCAGTAACAGGCAAACAGAGCCAAATCATGAATGAACTCCCATTCACAATAGCTTCAAAGAAAATAAAATACCTAGGAATCCAACTTACAAGGGATGTAAAGGACCTCTTCAAGGAGAACTACAAACCACTGCTCAGTGAAATAAAACAGGACAAAAACAAATGGAAGAACCTACCATGCTCATGGATAGGAAGAGTCAATATTGTGAAAATGGCCCAAGGTAATTTATAGATTCAATGCCATCCCCATTAAGCTACCAATGACTTTCTTCACAGAATTGGAAAAAACTGATTTAAAGTTCATATGGAACCAAAAAAGACCTCGCACTGCCAAGACAATCCTAAGTCAAAAGAACAAAGCTGGAGGCATCACGCTACCTGACTTCAAACTATACTACAAGGCTACAGTAACCAAAACAGCATGGTACTGGTACCAAAACAGAGATATAGACCAATGGAACAGAACAGAGTCCTCAGAAATAATATCACACATCTACAGCCATCTGATCTTTGACAAACCTGAGAAAAACAAGAAATGGGGAAAGGATTTCCTCTTTAATAAATGGTGCTGGGAAAATTGGCTAGCCATAAGAAGAAAGCTGAAACTGGATCCTTTCCTTACTCCTTATATGAAAATTAATTCAAGATGGATTAGAGACTTAAATGTTAGACCTAAAACTATAAAAACCCTAGAAGAAAATCTAGACAATACCATTCAGTCCAGAGGCATGGGCAAGGACTTCATGTCTAAAACACCAAAAGCAACGCCAACAAAAGTCAAAATTGACAAATGGGATCTAATTAAACTAAAGAGCTTCTGCACAGACAAAAGAAACTACCATCAGAATGAACAGGCAACCTACAGAATGAGAGAAAATGTTTGCAATCTACTCATCTGATAAAACGCTAATATCCAGAACCTATAAGGAACTCTATCAAATTTACAAGAAAAAAAAACCCCATCAAAAAGTGGGCAAAGTATATGAACAGACACTTCTCAAAAGAAGACATTCATACAGCCAACAGACACATGAAAAAATGCTCATCATCACTCGCCATCAGAGAAATGCAAATCAAAACCACAATGAGATACCATCTCACACCAGTTAGAATGGCAATCATTAGAAAATCAGGAAACAACAGGTGCTGGAAAGGATGTGGAGAAATAGGAACACTTTTACACTGTTGGTGGGACTGTAAACTAGTGCAACCATTGTGGAAAACAGTGTGGCGATTCCTCAAGGATCTAGAACTAGAAATACCATTTGATCCCGCCATCCCATTACTGGGTATATACCCAAAGGATTATAAATCATGCTGCTATAAAGACACATGCACACGTATGTTTACTGCGGCACTATTCACAATAGCAAAGACTTGGAATCAACCCAAATGTCCATCAGTGACAGATTGGATTAAGAAAATGTGGCACATATACACCATGGAATACTATGCAGCCATAAAAAAGGATGAGTTCTTGTCCTTTGTAGGGACATGGATGCAGCTGGAAACCATCATTCTCAGCAAACTATCGCAAGAACAGAAAAACAAATACCGCCTGTTCTCACTTATAGGTGGGAACTGAACAATGAGATCACTTGGACACAGGAAGGGGAACATCACACACCGGGTCCTATTTGGGGGGGGGGGGAAGCATTAGGAGATACACCTAATGTAAATGACGAGTTAATGGGTGCAGCACACCAACATGGCACATGTATACATATGTAACAAACCTGCACGTTGTGCACATGTACCCTAGAATTTAAAGTATATATAAAAAAAAATAACTAGACACTGGCAAAATGACTGAAAATAAATACTGAATGTATACAACCTAAAAGAAAGGAAATACAGAAGTTGACATGTCAGAATAGAAATAAATGTCATATGCCCTGTCAAAAAAAAAAAAAAAAAAAAAAAGGACAGAAAAAAATAGGAAAAACCACAATTACTTTTGCACCAAACTAACATAAAAGGCCTTGTCCAACAGGAAAATATCACAATCCTAAATATATACGCACCTAACACTGGAACTGCCGAATTTATAAAACAATTACTACTAGACCTAAGTAACGAGATAGACAGCGACTAAATAATAGTGGAGGACTTCAATACTCCTACTGACTGCACTAGACAGGTCATCAAGACAGAAAGTCAACAAAGAAACAATGAATTTAAATTATGCCCCTGAACAAATGGACTTAACATATTTACAAAATATTCTACCCAACAACCACAGAACATGCATTCTATTCATCAGTGCATGGAACTTCCTCCAAGACAGACCATATGATAGGCCAGAAAACAAGTCTCAATGAAGTTAAGAAAATTGAAATTATATAAAGTACTCTTTCAGATCACAGTGGAATAAAAATGGAAATCAATTCCAAAAGGAATCTTCAAAACCAAGCAAATACATGAAAATTAAATAACCTGCTTCTGAATGATTATTGGGTCAACAATGAAATCAAGATGGAAATTAGAAAATTATTCAAACTGAATGATAATAGTGACACAACCTATCAAAACCCCTGGGAGACAGCAAAGGTGGTGCTAAGAGGAAACTTCATAGCCTTAAATGCCCACATAAAAAAGTAAAAGAATACAAACAGCCAATCTAAGGAACTAGAGAAACACCTCAAGGAACTAGAGAAACAAGAACAAACCAAATCCAAACCAGCAGAAGAAAGGAAATAACCAAGATCAAAACAGAACTAAATGAAATTGAAACAAAAAAATACAAACGATAAATGAAAACAAAAAGCTGGTTCTTTGAAAAGATAAACGGACAAATCATTAGCAAGATTAACCAAGAAAAGGAGAGAGAAGATCCAAATAAGCTCAATTAGAAATGAAATGGGAGATATCACGACTGACACCACAGAAATACAAAAGATTATCTAAGGCTACTTACTATAAACACCTTTATGCACATAAACTAGAAAACCTAGAGGACGCTGAATTCCTGGAAAGATACAGGAAGCTTAAATCAGGAAGAATTAGAAACCCTGAACAGATCAATAAAAAGCAGCGAGATTGAAACAGCAATAAAAGAATTAGCAGAAAAAAAATTCCAGGACCAGACAGATTCACAGTTGAATTCTACTAGACATTCAAAGAAGAACTGGTACCAATCCTGTTGACACTATTAGACAAGATAGAGAAAGACAGGAATCCTCCCTAAATCATTCTATGAAGCCAGTATCACCCTAATAACAAAACCAGGAAAGCACATAAGACATGCAAAAAAAACTAGACCAATAACCTTGATGAAAATAGATGCAAAAACTCTTAACAAAATACTAGCTAACCGCATCCAACTATCAAAATGACAATCCACCATGATCAAGTGTGTTTCATACCAGGGATGCAGGGACAGTTTAACATACACAAATCAATAAATGTGATATACCGCATAAAAAGAATTAAAAACAAAAATCACATGACCACCTCAAGAGACACAGATAAAGCCTTTCACAAAAGCCAGCATCCCTCAAAATCTGGCATCCCTTTTTGATTAAAATCCTCAGCAAAATCAGCATACAAGGACATATCTCAACGTAATAAAAGCCATCTATGATAAACCCACAGCCAACATAATACTGAATGGGGAAAAGTTGAAAGCATTCCCTCTTAGAACTGGAATAAGACAAGGATGTGCACTTTCGCCATTTCTATTCAACACAGTACTAGAAGTCCTAGCCAGAGCATTCAGACAAGAGAAAGAAATAAAAGGCATCCAGATCAGTAAAGAGGAAGTCAGACTGTCACTGTTTGCTGATGATTTGATTGTATGCCTAGAAAACCCTTAAGTCTCCTCCAAAAAGCTCCTAAATGGATAAACAGATTCAGCAAAGTTTCAGGATACAAAATTAACGTACACAAATCAGTAGCTCTGCTATATACCATCAGTGACCAAGCTGAGAATCAAATCAAGAACTCAATCCCTTTTATAATAGTTGAAAAATAAAATAAAATACTTAGGAATATGCCTAACCAAGGAGATGAAAGGCCTCTACAAGGAAAACTAAAAAAACACTGCTGAAAGAAATCAGAGATGACACAAACAAATGTAAACACATCCCATGCTCACGGATGGGTAGAATTAATATTGTGAAAATGACCATATGGCCAAAAGCAATCTACAAATGCAATACAATTCCCATCAAAATACCACCATCATTCTTCACTGAACTATAAAAAACAATCCAAAAATTTATATGGAACCAAAGAGCCCGCAGAGCCAAAGCAAGACTAAGCCAAAAGAAGTAATCTGGAAGCATGACATTATCTGATTGCAAACTATACTATAAGGCCATAGCCACCAAAACAGCATGGTGCTGGTACAAAAATAGGCACACAGACCAATGGAACAGAATAGAGAACCCAGAAATAAACCTAAATACTTACAGCCAACTGATCTTTGACAAAGCAAACAAAAACATGAAGTGTGGAAAGGACACCCTATTCAACAAATGGTGCTGGGGAAACTGGCAAGCCACATGTAGGACAATGAGAAACTGGATCCTCAGCTGTCACCTTATACAAAAATCAACTCAAGATGGATCAAGAACTTAAATCTAAGACCTGAAACTGTAACATTTCCAGAAGATAACATTGGAAAAACCCTTGTAGACATTGGCTTAGACAAAGATTTCATGACCAAGAACCCAAAAGCAAATGCAAGAAAAACAACGATAAAGAGGTGGAACTTAATTAAACTAAAGAGCTTTTGCATGGCAAAAGGAATAGTCAGCAAAGTAACAGACAACTCACAGAGTGGGAGAAAATCTTCGGCCGGGCGCGGTGGCTCAAGCCTGTAATCCCAGCACTTTGGGAGGCCGAGACAGGCGGATCACAAGCTCAGGAGATCGAGACCATCCTGGCGAACACAGTGAAACCCCGTCTCTACTAAAAATACAAAAAACTAGCCGGGCGAGGTGGCAGGCGCCTGTAGTCCCAGCTACTTGGGAGGCTGAGGCAGGAGAATGGCGGGAACCCGGGAGGCGGAGCTTGCAGTGAGCTGAGATCTGGCCACTGCACTCCAGCCTGGACGACAGAGCAAGACTCAGCCTCAAAAACAAACAAACAAACAAAAAAAAAAGAAAATCTTCACAATCTATACATCTGACAAAATACTAATATCCAGAATCTAAAAGGAACTCAAACAAATTAGCAAGAAAAAAAAATCCAAACAAAAAGTGGGATAAGGATATGAACAATTTTCAAAAGAATATATACACATGGCCAATAAACATACGAAAAAATGCTCAACATCACTAATGATCACAGAAATGGAAGTCAATACCACAATGCAATACCACCTTACTCCCTGCAAGAATGGCCATAATTAAAACATCAAAAAATAACAGATGTTGATGTGGATGTGGTGATAAGGGAACACTTCTACACTGCTGGTGGGAATGTAAACGAGTACAAACCGCTATGGAAAACAGTGTGGAGATTCCTTAAAGAACTAAAAGTAGAACTACCATTTGACCTAGCAATCCCGCTACTGGTACTGACCCAGAGGAAAAGAAGTTGTCATAGGAAAAAAATACTTGCACATGTATGTTTATAGCGGTACAATATGCAATTGCAAAAATGTGGAACCAGTCCAAATGCCCATCAATCAACGAGTCTATAAAGAAACTGTGGTGTGTGTGTGTGTGTGTGTGTGTGTGTGTGTGTGTATATACACACACTATGGAATACTACTCAGCCATAAAAAGGAATCAATTAATGGCATTCACAGCAACTTAGATGAGATTAGAGATTTTTATTCTAAGTGAAGTAACTCAGGTATGGAAAAACAAACATCATATGTTCTCACACGTAAGTGGGAGCTAAGCTATGAGGATGCAAAGGCATGATACAGTGGACTTCGGGGGTGGGGGAAGGGTGAGAAGTAGGTGAGGAAAAGACTGCAAATTGGGTTCAGTGTATACTGCCTGGGTGATGGGTGCACCAAAGTCTCACAAATTACCACTGAAGAACTTACTCGTATAACCAAATACCACCTGTTTCCCAAAAATCTATGGAAATAAATTAACTTAAAAAAAAGAAAAGAAAATCTTGGACCAAATGGTTATATAAGGCTGTGTTGTTTAATTTCGACACATTTATTAATTTTACAGTTTTCCTTCTGTTAGTGTTTTCTAGGTTCATTCCACTGTGAACAGAAAAGATATTTGGTAATTTGAAAGTTTTAAAATGTATTAGTTTGCTAGAGCTATCCTAACAAAATACCAGTCCAAGTGACTTAGCCAAAATTTATTGTCTCACATTTCTGGATGCTGGAGGTACAAGATCAAGATGTAAGTAGTCTTGGTTTCTCCTGAGGCCTCTCTCCTTGGCTTGTCTCTCTCACTGTGTCCCCACATGGCACCTCCTCTATGTGCACACATCTCCTTCTTGTTATAAGCACACCAGTCATATTAAATTAGGACCCACTCTAACCATAATTACCTCTTTAAAGGCTCTATCTCCACATAGCCACATTCTGAGGTGCAACGCGAGTTAGGATTGTACATTTTAAATTTTAGGGGACCACAATTCAATTCATAACTATTTGTTTTGTGGCTTAACATATGGTCTAACCTAAAGAATGTTACGTGTGCACTCAAGAATGGGTATTATATTTTTGAATGGAATGTTTTACACATGTTTATTAGGTCTAATTGGTTTATACAGCTGTTGAATCCTTTATTTCCTCATGGCTCTCCTGTATGTTTGTTCTGTCCATTATTGAAAACGGGTATTGAAGCCTCAACAATTATTATAGATCTATTTCTCCCTTCAAGTCTGCCCATTTTTACTTCATATATTTTGGGGCTCCTTTGTTAAGTGTGTATATATTTAGAATTATTTTGTTTTTGCTGTGTTAAACCTATTATCAATTTATAATGTCCTCTGCATCTCTTGTAAACTTTTTTAGATTTAACAAGTCAATTTTGTCTGATAATAATATAGTCACCCCTGTTCTTTTTTTAGCATTTTCATTTTTTTGCTATCAACCATTTTGTATCCTTATATTTAATTTGATTCTCTTGTAGATGGCTTATACATGGATTCTTGTTTTGTTTAATCTTTTCTACCAATTGCTACCTTTTAACAGTTGCGTTTCATTCATTTATATGATTACCAATAAAGAAGAAATTCACTTTTTCCTTATGCCTTATACACTTTTTTCTTATATCAATTACTTCATTACTAGATATTTTTCTGTTTTGTGTGTGTGTGTGTTTCACTTTAATTCCCTTCTTTTCTCCCATTCTCTATATTAGTTATTTTCTTAATAATTTTCTGGGAAATTACAATCAACATCTTAAATAACAACATCCTTTGAATAAAACCAAGTTTCAATAGTCTACAAGCACTCTGCTCCTCTGTATCTCTACCACCTCCCTTTTTCTTATTGTCACAGACTATATCTTTATACATATTATTAAATGCATTTGCCCATAAAATTATATAGGAAAAAGAGAAATAACAATACCAAAAGCACAGTAATATTGGCTTTTACATTTACCTATGTAACTACCTTGACCAATAGTCTTTATTTTTTTCTTTTGGCTTGAAATTGCTGTTTAGTATTTCCTCCTTTCAGCCCAAAGGACTTGCCGTAGCATTTCTTGTCTATCAGTAATGAACTACTTTGGCTTTTATAATATTTGGAAATGTGTTAATTTCTCCTTTATTCTTATTTATTATTATTATTATTATTTTTGAGACAGCAGCTTGCTGTGTTGCCCAGGCTGGAGGGAATGCAGTGGCTGTTCACACACATGTTCATAACACACTGCAGCCTCAAGTTCCTGGGTTTCAACAATCTTCCTTCCTCAGTCTCCCAAGTCATTGAGGTTATAGATGCATGCCACCAGGCCCAGCTTCATCTAGTTTATTCTTAAAGATATTGTTGTCAGATATACAATCTTGACTGACAGTTTCTTTCAGGTCTTTAAATACATCATCCCACTGCTTTCTGGCCCCCGTAGTTTCTTTCTTTTTTTTTTTTTTTTTTTTTTTTTTGCTTCTTTTTTTGATTGATTGATTGATTTTGGACCTCATAGTTTCTGATGAGAAATAAGCTGTTAATATTATTGAGGATCCCTTATACGTAACAAGTTGCCTCCCTCTTGCTGCGTTCAATACACCATCTTTGTCTTTGGGTTTCATCAGTTTCACTACAATGTGCCTTGGTGTGGACCTCTTTGATTTGATTATGCTTGAAGTACATTGGCCTTCTTGGGTAGGTACAGTAAAGATTTTCATCACATTTGAGGAGTTACATTATTCTTCAATAATTTCAAATTAGCATTTCAAATGGCAGCAATTACCATGCCACATTCCCTAGCTCCACAATCCTGGTTCAGATTGCTGGGACCAGGGTGGATTACGTGTTTTAATTGCTAATTGCTGCTTTTGATCACTGAGGGGCTGGCACAGAAGCTGGCAGACATTGTTCCTCAGCCATTATTCTTCAAATATTTTTTCTGGTGTTTACTTCCTCTCCTCTCTTCTCCTTCTGGTACTCCTATAATACACAGGGTTCTATGCCTGATAGTGTCCCACAGGTCCTTTGGACTCTGTTCATTTATTTCATTCTGCTCCTCAGACAGAGTTCAATTTTCTTTCTTCAAGTTCAATGAGCCTGTGTTCTGCCTCCTCAAATCTGCTGTGGAATCTTTCTAGTGTGTGGGTTTTTTTTTTTTTTTTTTTTTTTTTTTTTTTTTTTTGTGGCAGGGTTTCACTCTGTCACCTAGGCTGAAGTGCAGTGGCATGATCTCAACTCACTGCAACCTGCGCATCCCAGGTTCAAACCATTCTTGTGCCTCAGCCTCCCAAGTAGCTGGACTGCAGGAGTGCACCACCATATCCAGCTAATTTTTGCATTTTTTATAGAGATGGGGTTTCTTCATGGTGCCCAGGCTGGTCTTGAACTCCTAGACTCAAGCAATCCACCCAGCTCAGCCTCCCAAGTGCTGGGATTACAGGCGTTAAGTCACCACACCCAATCTCTAGTGTGTTTTTGAAATTTAAATTATTGTACTTTCAGCTCCAGAATTTCTCTTTGTTTTTTAAATAATTTCAATATCTTTATTGATATTTTCATTTTGTTTTGATATCATTTTCCTGATTTCCCTTAGTTATTTATCTATGGGTTCCTTTAACTCATTGAACATATTTAAGACAACTGATTTCACATTTTTGACTAATAATTACAATATCTGAATTTCCTCAGGGATGGCTACATAAAATTATGTTTTTCCTGTATTGGGCCATATTTTCCTGTTTCTTTGTTTTGTAATTTTTTGTTGAGAATTGGACATTTCAGTAGTATTTTATAAAAACTCTGGGAATCTATCCCACTCCTCAGGGATCGCAGAATCTTACTTGCTGAAGACTGGAATTGTCCATCTGTGATTTTTCCAAATTATACTTCAATACTTGCTGTGAGTGTTCAACTGTACTGTAGAGTTCCACAACAGGCACTTCATATGGTTCCTTCCAGGTTGGTAGCTATTTAGACAGAGGGCTGGATTTCTGGAACTTCCTACTCTACACCATTTTCATGACATTACTCCTCTCAGTTGCTCTCTTTACTTAGTATCTTACATTAGGAAGAGCACGGTAATTTGTTTGCTAATATTTAGTTCAAATGTTGCCATTTCTGCTTCCCTCTACTGGAAATAACAATATACATATGAATATGAGAGACTCTGAGCAGTCCTACAATATAACAACTGGAACACATTTGAGGAGCCTTTTCCAAACTTATTTGAGCACAAAACACTTTAATCATATTTCTATGAACACCCTGCTATAGTCTGAATATGTTTCCCGAAGTTCAAGCATTGGAAACTTAATTTCCAATGCAACAGTATTGGGAGGTGGGACCTAATAAATTATGAGGGTGCTACCTTCCTGAATGGATTTATGTCATTACCATGGGAGTGGGCTAGCTATCACAAGAATGGCCTTGTTATAAAAGCAAGTTTGGCTCCCTCTTGCTTTTGTGCTCTCTTGCCCTTTCACCTTCTGCCATGGGGAGATGAAAAATGAAGGCCCTCAACAAATAGTGGTGCTATGCTCTTGGACTTCCCAGCTTCTAGAACCATAAGATAAATACATGTTTTTCTTTTTTTGAGACAGAGTCTCACTCTGTTACCCAAGCTGAAGTGCAGTAGTGTGATCATGGCTCATTGCAGCCTTGACCTCCCTGGGCTCAGGTGATGCTCCCACCTCAGCCTCCCAAGGAGCTGGGACTACAAGCATGCACCATTGTGCCTAGCTAATTTTTGTATTTTTTGTAGAGATGGGGTTTGCCCAGGCTGCTCACAAACTCCTGAAGTCAAGCAATCCACTGCCCACCTCAGCCTCCCAAAATGTTGGCATTATAGACAAGATCCACTGCACCAGGCTGACACATTTCTATTGCTTATAAATTACGCAGTCTGAGGTTTTCTGTTATAGCATCACAAAACAGACTAAGATACACCCCATTGAAGAGTGTCATCTAACTTCACTTCCTCCTCATGCAGAATAAATGACTACCTTCCTTCTCTTCCTTCCAGTTTTTCAGGTTATCTAGATTATCCTCACAGTCTTTATCTTTTCCCTTTTCATACTGCATTAATTTTCTTTCCTACTTATTTCTTCTCAAGACACCCTGTAATTTTGATGGAAAACACTGAATTCCTCGTTGTCCCAACAGGAAGATAATCTCACCCAGTAAACAAACCTTCCATCTTTAGTACTGCTTTGGTCTCAGCAATAGGAGCCAGCAATTTATTTATTTCAAAGAATCTCATGTGGCAAATATAAAACAGGAACCAAAGCAGTTGTGAATAGGCCAATGGGCTCTACCTCTGTCCTCTGCCAATTACCACACATGGGTTATACTAAAAATCCAGACAAGCCGACAGAGTTTCTCTTTTGGAATCACAACCTCTCTTGTGTTTACTCTAGGCTCTAATTACTGCTGGCACCAAAAAACTACCATTGACTGGGCCCCACAAATCGTCCCAAGTCTCCCATTTCAGTACATGGCATGATCATTCACTTGTTTGTGCAAGCCAAAAACTTAGTTGTCTTCCTTGTTTCCTATCTTTCCTTAAATACCACATCAAACCCATCGGCAAACCCTGTTGCCTGTAACTCCAAAATATATTCCAAATCCACTATTCACCATCATAGTCCAAAGTACCACCTTCTTCCACACTTGGGCTACTCCCACAGCCTCCGAGATGCATTTATTCTGCCCTTCTACCTCCAGTCATCCTCCACAGACTTTAAAGGGTGAATCAGATCATCATGCCTCTCCTATAAATCTCAGCTTGTTAACACTACCCACGGGGAGGTTCTCCAGATTCATTTTCTGCTGCTACTGCCTTAGAATTTCCACTTTGTACACAAAGCACTATATACACCCCTGCATATGTCTTACACTAGGCCATTCTGACTTTTTGGTCTTTACTCATGTGGTCTCCCCTACTCCAAATGCCGTCATAGTCCCTCCCCTGCTTCTTTCTAACATAGCCCTTTTAGCTCAGATAGGGCATCACCAACTTCAGGAAGCTACCCCTGATACCACATCTCTCAGTCTGTACTCTCCCCAGCACAGACACACATAAACACAGGTACATACACACACTCTCACACATACACTCACATACATAACCACCCAGCCCTACTGACCTACCTACTGGTTGTGCTTACCTCCTCAATCCTCTTGCACCCTCTGTACAGATACCTATTACTACGCCTACAATGGTCTTTTATAACTTGTTTATATTACTTTTCTCTTCCACCACACTGTGAGCTCCTTAAGGGCAGAAACAATTTGACATTCATGTTGAATGTTGTATTCCCAGGAATTCTAGTACAAGGCTTATTAAAGAGTAAGTTAAGTAAACATTCAGTAAATCATTTTAAATGAATGTACAAATCAACAAAATCTCATTCAATTAGAGAGGATAAACAAGGCTGACAACATCTTCATGATGATTTAATACAATATTAACATACAGTTACTGAGTGCCTACTACATTTCAACCATTATTCTAGGCATTGGGAATACAGTAGTAAAAAAAAATTTGATTTGAATGTTTTAGCCAAAGCAGTAAGACATTAATCAGATAAAGAAGCATTAGTATTGGGAAGGAAATAACAAAATTATTATTCTAAGTGATATAACTATAAAAAGAAAAACTGTCACCAGTAAATAAATATAAGAAAAAGTACAGGCATATCTTGGAGATACTGGAAGTATAGCTGCAGACCACTCCAATAAAGTTATTATCACAGTAAAGCAATTCACATGAATTTTTGTTTCCCATTGCATATAAAAGTTATGTTTACACTATATTATAGCCTGTAAGGTGTGCAACAGCATTATATCTAAAAAAAAGTGCATACCTTAATCAAAAACACTTTATTGATAAAAAATGCAGCCTTCAGTAAGTCATAATCTTTTTGCTGAGAGAGGGTCTTGCCTTGATGTTGATTGCTACTGACTGATGGTGGTGGTGGTGTGTGAAGGCTGGAGTGGTTGTGGCAATTTCTTAAAGAGAACAATGAAGTTTGCTGCATCAATTGACTCTTTCTTTCTAGAAAGATTTCTCTGTAGCATGAGATACTGTTTGATGGTATTACTGGAACTTCTTTCAGAATTGCAGTAAAACCTCTCAAACTTGCTGCTGCTTTATCAATTAAGTTTATGGAATACTCTAAATTATTTGTTGTCCTCTCAACAATGTTCACAGCTCTTCACCAGGAATATATTTCATCTAAAGAAACCAGTTTCTGGCCAGGCGTGGTGGCTCGCGCCTATAGTACCAGCACTTTGGGAAGCCGAGGCGGTCAGATTACCTGAGGTCAGGAGTTCGAGACCAGCATGGCCAACACGGTGAAACCCCATCTCCACTAAAAATACAAAAATTAGCCGGGCGTGGTGGCACATGCTTGTAATCCCAGCTACTAGGGAGGCTGAGGCAGAAGAATTGCTTGAGCCCGGGAGGCGGAGGTTGCAGTGAGCCAAGATTGTGCCACTGTACTTCAGCCTGGCTGACAGAGCGAGACTCTTGTCTCAAAACAAACAAACAAACAAACAAAACAAAACAAAAACAAACAAAACCAGTTTCTTTGCTCATTCATAAGAACCAACTCCTCATCCATTAAAGTTAGGAGACTAGCAATTCAGTCCCATCTTCAGGCTTTACTTCTGAGTTCTCCTGCTTTTTCCACCACATCTGCAGTTACTTCCTCCACTGAAGTCTTAAACCCCTGAAGTCACTATTGAGGGTTGGAATCAACTTCTTCCATACTCCTGATAATGTTGATATTTTGACCTCCTCCCATGAGTCATGAATGTTCTTAATGGGAGGTAGAATGGTGAATCCTTTCAGGAAGGTTTTCAATTTACTTTGCCCAGACCCTTGAAAGGTGGCCGGGCGCGGTGACTCACGCCTGTAATCCCAGCACTTTGGGAGGCTGAACTGGGTGGATCATGAGGTCAGGAGTTCGAGACCAGCCTGACCAACATGGTGAAACCCCCGTCTCTACTAAAAATACAAAAATTAGCTGGGCATGGTGGCACACACCTGTAATCCCAACTACTCAGCAGGCTGAGGCAGGAGAATCACTTGAACCTGGGAGGCGGAGATTGCAGTGAGCTGATATCGCACCACTGTACTCCAGCCTGGGCGACAGAGCAAGACTCCACCTCAAACAAACAAACAAAAAAAAAAGTCATTATCTATGGCAGCAAGACTTGAAAGTCCAAGTTACCCCTTGATCTACAGGCTGCAGAATGGATGTTGTGTTAGCAGGCATGAAAACAACGTTCATCTCCTTGTACATCTAGAGCTGACTAGGTGCATTGTCAATGAGGGGTAGTATTTTAAAAGAAATTTTCTTTTTTTTTTTTTTTTTCCCTGAGTAGTAGATCTCAACAGTTTGGCTTAAAGTAGTCAGTAAACCATTCTGTAAACAGATGCACTGTCATCCAGGTTTTATTGTCCCATTTATAGAGCACAAGCAGAATAGATTTAGCATAATTCTTAAAGACCCTAGAATTTTCAAAATGGTAAATGAATACAGGCTTCAATTTAGAGTCACCAGCTGTATTAGACCTTAATAAAAGAGTCAGCCTGTCCTTGGAAGCTTTGAAGCCAGGCATTGACTTTTCCTCTCCAGCTATGAAAGTCCTAGGTGGTATGTTCTTCGAATATAAGGCTGTTTCATCTACACTGAAAATCTGCTGTTTAGTGTAGCCACTTTCATCAATGATCTTAGCTATATCTTCTGGATAATTTGCTGCAGTTTCTCTGTCAGCACTTGTTACTTCATCTTGTACTTTTATATTATGGGGGAGTTTCTTAAATCTCATGGATCAACTTCTCATGAATCATGATCATGATTCTCATGAATCAGCTTCGAATTTTTCTTCCAAAGCTTCCTTACCTCTCTCAGCCTTCAAAGAACTGTAGAGGGTTACAGTCTTGCTCTGGAGTAGGCTTTGGTTTAAGAGAATGTTATGGTTTGTTTGACCTTCTATCCAGACAACTCAAACTTTCTCCATATTAGCAATAAGGCTTTCTCAATATTTGTATGCTCACTGGAATAGCACTTTTAGTTTCCTTCAAGAACTTTTCCTTTTCATTCATAACTTGTCTAACTGGCACAAGAAGCCTAACTGGCACAAGAGGCCTAGTTTTTAGCCTACCTTGCCTTTTGACATGCTTTCCTCACTAAGCTTAATCACTTCTAGCTTTTGGTTTAAAATAAAAGATGTGCAATTCTTCCTTTCATGTGATCACTTAGAGGGCATATTAGGGTTATTAACTGGCCAGATTTCAATATTGTTGTGTCTCATGGAATAGGGAGGTCTGAGGATAGAAAGTGAGATGGGGGAACATCTGGTTGACGGAGCAGTTAGAGCACACACAGTATTTATCAATTAAGTTTGCCATCCTATACAGCCATGGTTCATGGCACCTCAAAATAATTACAATAGCAATATCAAAGATCACACATCACGGATCACCATAACAGATAATAATTATGAGAAACTGAAATATTGGGATAATTATTCAAATGTGATATAGAGACACGAGGTGAGCACATGCTGTTAGAAAAATAGCACTGAGAGACTTGTTGGATTCAGGGTTGACAAACCTTCAATCTGTAAAAAGTGAAACATGGGTGAAGTGCTATAAAAGCAAAAAAGCACAATAAAATGAAGTGGGCTATATTCAATGCGACCAGCTGCAGGGACTCTGCTATGAGGTTTACAGATGACTTAATACCAAGGAGTCAAAGCAGCAACAGCAAAACCAAAACACACACCCTTTACTATACTAAAACAGTTCCTAAAACCTACTTTGAAACAGTATCTGAAGTACATACCAAACTACATATATAACAATATCTACCACATAGCTGTTTATGATAGTAAAAGAACCAATATGTACCATATCCTGAGAATATGGAAAGTGTTTTAAAAATTATATCACACTGTGCAGCCATAAAAAATGTTGAGTGTGGTGTGATGAGAAACTGGCAGCAGCTGAGACAGCTTCAATCTTTACAGGTTACTAGAGAAACCATATATCAAAAGGCTCAAAACCCACTGGTATTCTATGACCAAGAATTTCTACTTCTAGAAATAGTCTAAGAACCAAATCAGAAGGGAGGTATAATGATAAATATTTCACCCAAGCAGTGTTTAAAACAGCTAAAAATAGAAAGCAACCTTAACAATCCTAAATAAGGGGATGTTTAAATTACCACATATTCATATGGTGGAACACTAAGTAGTGACTAAAAAGATGACGATATGAACGGACCGATGGAAGGGTATACTCATGACAATAGGGAAAGTCAGACTTCACTCTTCCAGCATACTGGGATGTGTATTCTGTGGAGAAGCAAAGTATTGGTATTAGGGGATACCAATAAATACTTCTGAATGAATGAGAGGTGTCCTGGTTGTCCCTGGATACACTCTCACACACTTAACCTCTCACCCACCCTCATTCTGGCATTAGATTTCATGGCAGGATGTAATCAGGCAGATGGTTTCTACCTTCCTCTCTCCCCAGTATCATTATAGTAAATTCCTTCATTTGTTTTTTCTACTATATCTGTGTTCAAGTGGTGAGATGTTTCTTTGGAATCATTATAAAGCTTTCAGTTTGCTTGAGTAGTAAAAGCTATTTATTCATTAGTTAATAAATGTTGAAACCATGGGACATGGGATTCATTTTACTATTTTATTTTTATATGCCTGAAATTACATAGATTAATGTACTTTTTAATAAGTTGGTTACTGTTATACAATTCTATGACTATTTCATAATGCAATTAATTAGAGGCAAGACATTTTACTTCTATCTTTATTTTCAGATTGCCAGAGGCAAAGCTGCATTACATCCCATTGGAATCCAATGAGAATTTACCAGGTAATATCTACAGAGGGCTCTTGAGCTCCTCGGGGTAAGCAGCCACTGTACCTAAACTCACATTTATTACTCCAGGACCTATAGGAGCATCTAAAGTCTATTGATTCTTTTAAAAAACTGTGCCCATGTTAAAAAATAGTTTAAATGAACACAGAAGGGTGCTAGTGGGAAAAGGACAGCCAGCCTACAAGGAAAAATATATTCACTATTATTTCTCAAGTTTCCATAAAAAAAAAAAAAAAAGACTAGTCCTTTAAAAATTAGTTTGGTTTTCTTTCATTAAGTATGAGATGTTTTTTTTTTTGTTGTGCATTATTTATTTATTTATTTATTTTTTTGTAGACAGGGTCTTGCTCTGTCACCCAGGCTGGAATGCAGTGGTGCACTCTTGGCTACCTGCAACCTCCATCTCCTGGGCTCAAGTGATTCTCTCACCTTACCCTCCCAAGTAGCTGGGACCACAGGCACGCACCACCCACACCCAGCTACTTTCCGTGTTTTTAGTAGAGACGGGGTTTTGCCATGTTGGCCAGTCTGGTCTCGAACTCCTGACCTCAAATGATTCGCCTGCCTTGGCCTCCTAAACTGCTGGGATTATAGGCGTGAGCTAATGCGCCCAGCCTCTTCTATTTTCTTAAGTATTATATGCTGAATACAAGCAAATAATCACTTGACAGCCCACAGGCATTCCTGTGGAAAGTAACACCCAGGGGTTGTTTGGTAAGATCCAGACCTACAAACATTCCAAAGTCTAATGATAATAACTCATTTACTTGTAAAGTCTAAGGAGTCACTGGGATTTAGAAATTCTTGGTCATAGAAATCTTTGTAGATAAGCTTGATCTAATTTTACTTCTCATAAGCCCAAGAAAATGTCCTACATTTAAAGCCTCTAAAACATCTTCCCTGAAGGAAAATAATCATATTTAGGTATTTAAAAAACAAGGTCATTTAATAAATGCATTTTAAAATATATAAAGGTGTGCCAAAAAAATCAGAAGTTGAGAAGGGACCAGGCCTAGTGGCTCAGGCCTATAATCTCAGAACTTTGGGAGGCCAATGTGGGAGGACTGCTTGAGGCCAGGAGTTTGAGAGCAGCCTAGGCAAGATAGCAAGACTCTGTCTCTACAAAAAATAGAAAAAGAAAAAAAGAATTTCAAAAGCTGAGGAGGGAGGAGATTTTTAAAAAATAATAATAAAAGGCTCTGCCACCACAAATGAACTTAGACACTAATGAAAGAGCTAAATTCCACAAGGGAGTAAAACCAAGGGGTGAACAGAGAAGATCTGAATGAGGACTGATTTCTGAAGGAGGGAAGACAGGTTCAAGGTAAGAGAGATGCTGATAGAAGTCCTGTGCTGCTGTGTACTCCATGAACACGGAGAGGGGAGCATCACGTCAGAACCCTGGCCAGACACTACCTTTAAAGCCCTACTCCGTGAATGCAGAGATTAACCTACCCTAAAAAACCTATCAATCTGTTTTTAATCCAGTAAGTTAAACCTAAAGTCATTATAGAAAAATAGGCAGGATTACATAACTTACATATAGATTATGTATAGTCACTGGGATGTGTTAAACACATTACTGAGTATTTAAGAATTAAAAAAAATGTTGGAAGATTATACTCCAAATTGTTAACAGCGGTCATCTACAATGAGTGTGATTAATTAAAGAGGTGGGGGTAAGAGGATTCACTTTCTAAGTTATATATTTCTGAATTGTTTTAACTTTTACAATGCATATTTGAAAATAAATGTTAAAGGCAAATATTTAAAGCAAAAAAGAAAGGAAGCAATTATTAGGAGGAAAGTTCTAAAAATTAAGCTTAATGAGATGTGAGTAGTCCCAGCAGTTATTAAAACACCATATAAAACTATAGTAATTGAAATAGTATAATACTAGCATGTGCAAATACAGTTACATTAAAAGAGCAAATAGCCCAAAATATATGTAGGTATTTAGTACATGATAAAGGCAGCATTAAAATCATATGAAGAAAAAACAGAATGTTCAATAAATAATATTGGGACTCCTGGTGGCCATTTGGAAAAAAATAAAATTGCATTCACTACCTCACATATTACACATAAAGATAAATTCCAGTAGTGTCAAAAGACTTAAATGTAAAATTTTTTTAAATCCATAAAAGTCTTAGAATAAAACATAGAATAACTTTTATACCTCATAGTAAGGAAAACCTTTCTATCAATGATACAAAACCCAGAAGAAAAGATGGGTAAAATCAACCACAGAAAAACAGAAAATTTCTGTTCATCAAAAACAAACCAACAAAACAAACCCCTGCCCCCTAAAACCATCAAAAGTCAAATGACAAATGGGGAATGAACTAACTGCAATGTATATGACTGACAAGGCGCTACTTTTTTTTTTTTTAATCATGTATAAAAAATTGGTAGAAATCACTAGGACCAAGAGTATAAGAGAAGAAAGGTCAAAAGTTATCAATGGACATAAAATGAAATACAAATGATTCTTAAACATGGAGAAATATGCCTAAGCCCATTTTATGTAAGAGAAATACAAATTAAAATGATGAACATCATATTTCCAATTTTTAACTTGGTCTAGACCAATAGAGTAGGTTTGTAAAGGAGAAGAAAAAGGCACTTCAGGCATTGCTAGTGGGAACGTAAAATGGTGCCATTTGACAAAGTCTGCTAAAATTAAAGAGGCACATATTCTCTGATCTAGCAATAATACTTATAAAAATTTATCCTATAGCCCTTCCTCATACATAATGAAAACTTATAAAAAATTACCAACAAATTAATAATCAGCTCTTAAAACAAGGGTGCTCAAACTTTTCCTCAGAGGTAGTATGATCTTCTTCTATTCATGCTAAAAATCAATATCCCACTGCAAAAGAGAGCAAACGTAGTATCCTTTAAAATACTTTCTGATCCAATAATGACCGCTTTTGCTCCTGCAATTCAAACACTAGTATATCTTAATTCATGCTTTTTATTCTCCCCTCTCAAGTGACTAAGAAATATGTAATTAATGTGTTATCCTATTGTCACATAATGCCTGTTAACAAAATTATTTTTCTAAGAAACATAAAAACAAAAACAGCCAGATCTTATAACACATCCTTGGGCAAGAATCTTAATACAGTTGTTTCCTCAACCCTCTCACCCCAAATTATCAGAAATTTGCTGACAGAAGTGGAAACGAGACATCAGAGAAAATCCAGTGCTTCTCTGACAGAAAACCCACGTCCAATCCTGGCTCTCTTCCTCTGGCATTGCTCTATGATAAAGTGACAAAAATGTTCCTGATAAAAATGTCTTTTCTTATGAGGCTGACTCACAGTTGGTGACTGCTGGATTCAGTTCTACGCACTCACCAGGGAGGGAAGATTCGGACAGTGTCCTGGGGACGGCTCCTGAGGTAGCCTGCAGTCTCCTTGGTGAACAGAACTTTCAGGCCAGCTCCAGGCCTGAGGGTCACACTTCGGGAGGGGCTGGTGGCTGGTGGCCCCAATAACTGCTCACACATGGCAACTTGCATGGCACATTCCTCGTGCAGCTCTAAAATTTTCACAGTTAATACACCGGATTTTCTACCTAGAAGTTGAAGAAAAGAACAAAGCAAAAATGAAATCAAAAGACAGATGATTCAAGCGTGAATAAAGTGTCATGAAAAAAAGATCCACATGCAGATAGCACTCTTCACCTGGAGAAAACAGTCTCCACATTTTGCAAAGTAAAACAGAGACACCACCACGCTCACTATAACACTTTTGTTTAATCAAAATAGGCCTGCATGTTGCATTTAATAAACAGATTTTAAGCAACATAAAATAAACAGTCTTCTGTCATGAAGAAATAGGCCTGTATAAATAGAAACCTTAGACCCATCATTTTAAGGAGCACGCTTTTTACTCCAAGTCTCAAATCCTTTGATGACCACAAGGAGAATATGGCCACTGTGGATTCTTCTTCTTCTTAAGGATGGACCCTCCTCTTTATTATGTTTTGATTCTCTGCTTTGAAATCATGTATGTTACTAGCTGGCTGCAACTGTTCCAATGATCAGAAGGGCTAACAGTTGAAGAGTTATGTGGACTGCTGGGTATTAGAGCTCGAGATTGAAATGGGTGGAATTTGATCTGGATTCAAGTACTGGTTTCCTTATTAAGTTGGTCAAGTTCCATGGCATTCAATACTTCAATTCTCTTATGTGTAAAATGGAGATCCTGCCACCTGCCCGAGGAAAGATTTGCTCGGATTAAATGAGATAACTGAAGTTGAGAGTGTGCATAGCCCATACCCCAGAATTCTTAGGTAGGTACCCAGAAACTGTCAGATGCACCAGTATACCTAAACAAGGATACACATCTCAGCATTGTTTATAAGAGTAGAAAACTGCACCCAGCATAAATCAGTAAGATGGGTAAACCATGGTGTGTTCATACAACAGAACACTATACGGCACTTAAAATGAAGTGAACTAGATGTGTAAGAATCAGATGAAGAGGTCTCCAGAAATGAAAGGGGATAAACAGGATATACAGAGTATGACACCTATAATGTAATTTTAAAAAACACAGAAATCAATACAATATTGTTTATGAATACAAGATAAGTATAAAAATATAAATAGAAGGATTCACAGAAAAATCATGAAAGCCACTGACTCTAAGGAGACAGAAAGAGGAGTATGACTTAGGAGGGGAACCCGGAGGGTTTCAAATTTATGTGTCATATTGTTTCTGTTACAAAAGTATGGGAAACAAAAAAAAAAAAAAAAGACAAAGGATTGACATGTGTTACTAATTCTAGGCAGTGAGTCTGCTTATGTGTTTCTATTACTCTCTGTGCTTTTTAACTAAAAAAAATACATAAATTGAGAACAACAAAAATGAAGGGTACAACGTACTGCCTTGTTAATAACAGATATTCACTAATGTGAGTTTCTCTACCACTTCAGCCAACTGGTTAATAGTGAATAATAAAAATTAATATTTAGACAGTGCTAAGATATTAATTGTACAGTTTAATTGAGTTTCTATTTCTTTCTCCCTCTCACTTTTTCTTCATTCATTTCCCACTCAACCCCAAATTTTTCATCCCTTTCTTTATCTAGGTGTCCATGGCACATGCCCATATACTGGGCCCTGGGTCACCTTGCCTCCCCTGAGCACTGTCTTGGACAACTATTTCTTAAGGCAAGAAAACAGAATGGGGGAAGGATATGAATAAGCACAAGTACAAGCAGCATATAACGAGTTTCTGCTAGTCACTCTAGGGAGGGAACAGAGGAATGAAACCAACTCGTAAAGAAAGGTACTAAGAAGTGAACACACAGATGCTTCGCCACAACAGGCATTTTGTGAATGAAAAGTAGCTCATCTTCAATTGGTAAACTGGAAAAGAAATCAGGATAATGTGGAGGTCACTTCAGTCCACAAAATTTTTTTCCTCAGCAGGGCAGCCAGAGCAATCTGTGCAGAATTAGAGTCTTCAGAAGCAAAGGGAAAAGCCCTAGATTTAGGAGCTACAGTGGCCACAGGAGCATTTTGAGACATAATTTAAGAATTTTTAAAACTTGTACCTATACTCAACTCAGGGTTCATTCCCAGCACTGGCACAGGCCTCAAGCCTCCCCTCTCCCCCACTGACAGCAGCAGCTGTCAGGGCTCCAGGGACACTTCTGCTCTCAAGCACCAAGGGTCTGCTCAAGTTCAAGTGTGCCAGCTGAGTACAGGCTCTTGGTTCTGGGCACTGTGGCAGCCCCCAGCCATGCTCAGCTGCCTGTCCAAGCAGCACAAGTTCTCTTCAGAAACTAATTCTTGTCTTGGGCAGCTCAAGTCCCCATAGACCCTGACAGATTTTATAAATGCAGGCTATTATAGAAATACATAAATAGTATTACAGAAGAAATACTTATGTATCTAAGATGCATCATACTGCCTGACTACAGTTTCTTCGAAGATTTCTATGATAAATCTTGACAATATTCTAGTAACTATGAATTTTGATCAAGATCTATAGTACCAAATAACTTGCAGAATAACATTTTATGATGTTAGCTACCACTGCAGTGCTGCACACAGCAGCTCATGTGGTGACTAAACAGGCCTTGGAAGCAATACTGAGCAGCGCTCCCATAGCTGTGACACTAAGTCAGGGACAGGGCTATCCTTTCCACCGAGCATTCTAAAGCTCTTTCTACGAAACACCCTCCATGGCCTTCCTTCCTAGGAGAAAATAAAGCAGGGTAAGCTCCTCCTTGTCTGAGAGAGAAAAAAGCAAGGGGCAACTTACACTAAAAATGTGCTTGAAGGAAGCTTTTATTTTATTTTTAGAGACAGGGTCTTGCTCTGTCGCCCAGGCTGGAGTACAGTGGTGTGACCTTGGCTTACTGCAGCCTCAATAACCTGGGCTCAAGGGATCCTCCCACCTCAGCCTCTCAAGTAGCTGGGATGACAGGCTCACACCACCATAACATCACAGCTAATTTTCTTATGTTTTTGGAGAGACATGGTCTCACTTTGTTGCCTAGGCTGGTCTTGAAGTCCTGGGCTCCAAGTGATCTTCCTGCCTCAGCCTCTCAAAGTGCTGGAATTACAGGCGTGAGCCACCATGCCTGGCAGAAGCAAGCTTTTAATCCAAGCAGGGGATATACTCATTTTACAAACAAAGAACAATGCTTTGCAATTAGATGTTGAGTATATAAAAGGCCATTTCAGTGCTACCAGGCAACATTTTCCATAACTGCTACAAGACAGCCAAAATACCGCCTTGTCCAGGAAGTGTTTTCTGAATCCCAGCCAGAAGCAACTATTCCTTCCCTTGAAAATCCCCAAATACTTTATCTGTCTTATAAGAGTGTCCTCAGTTTCAAATGGACACAGCAGTGGCTAACCCAAGAGCACTACAATCACAGGTGCAAACACAGCAAATGTACCACGAAGTGCCTGGCCATGCAAGGATGGCAGCCACTGTCACTGCCATCAGTTCTTCAAGGCATTTTTAAGGTCATTCTCTCATTTGATCCACAACAACCCTATGAAATAGGTAAGGAACATATTAATCTCACTTTCTGCCAGATAAGAAAACTGAAAAATAAAGCTAGTTGCTCAAGTGACTTTCTTAAGAACAGAGAGGATGACTGGCAGGTCTAATACCAGTAATCAAGTATCCTTACAAGTCAAGGACCAAAATGTCTCTCAGATAAATGCCAGTTAAGCATAGGAAATTGTGAGTGATGGGGTTTTTCCCCCCTACTTCATTATGCTAAGACATAGGGCTTGTTTAAAATGTAAAGACAGATAATGCTTCAGGTTGAGAAATGGACTCTGAGGCCTATTGCTGTGGCTGGACACAGTGAGGGTTTCAACAGAATTTGCACTGAAAAAGAGGATAACTTGCCAAGTGCTAATCATCAAAGAGAAAGTACCATAAAGATCAAATGGTGACCACAAATACTAATATACAATAGCAAAGATGTTAAACAATTAAGAAACAGGAACAGAAAGACTCAATGAAGACACACCAAGATATCCAGTAATTTCTATCCATGCATATGCCTAGCAGATGAAACAGAATTCTTAGTTAAAAATGGACAGTATTTAACTTAAAGAATAACATTTGCTGAACTGCATGAATTCGTTATTTAATCAGCTAACTGCTCTTTGAAAAGTCTTCCATTTTAAACAACCAAGAGGCCACACACACACACACACAAATCTGAGCAAATGCCTCAGCATGGTGGCTCACATCTGTAACTCCGGCACTTTGGGAGGCCAGGGCGGGAGGACAGCTTGAGGCCAGGAGTTCGAGACCAGCCTGAGCAGCACAGTGAGGACCCCCCCCCCCCCAAGCTTTACAAAAATAAAAATATAAAAATTAGCCAGGCACAGTAGAGTATACTGCAGTTTCAGCTATTTGAGAGGCTGAGGCAGGAGGATCTCTTGAGTCCAGGAATTTGAGGTTATAGTAAGCTATGATGACACCACTGTACTAACTGGCCTCCCTAGTCAAGTACCTGACTCACAGAGTGAGACCCTGTCTCTCAAAAAAGAAAAAAATAAAAATGAAAAAAAAGAAACACAAAACAATAAACTGAGCAAATGATAGAATAATAAAATATGTCTCACTATTGATAAATGCCTTTTTTGTTGTTGAAATATACAGGTAGTCAGGGTCCAATTATACTCATGTCAACTCAAGTCTTCCTAAGTAGGTTATATTGAATTAATAGATGAGTATAACAAATAACTATACAAGAAAGGACAAAGTGAAACTAGTTAGTATGAGGGGAGAGATACTGAAATTATTCTCCAATAGAGGGCAGGAACATCTGTAAGTCTTTCTAACAGAAACACTTTTCGTAACATAACTGCTGCCACTAATGTTAAGTTGTCCATTTTCCAAACATTGACCACATGGTAATGTGGAATTTTCCTCCTACATTACTGCTCTGTCTCTCTTTATCTTCAGAGATATCCCGAAAGGCTAGCCTACCCAGTTATCTTGCTCTAAAACATATGTTCTAATTGGTACTTTTGTCTTCTTCAGGTCAATTCATCAACAAGTTGTCCACTGTTCCTTTTCCCTCTCACGCTCACCCAGCATGCATGTAAGTGTGCAGACGCACACACATACACACAGAGAGAATCATGAGCAAGTACCAGGGGTCAAGGATGGACATCAGGGGGTTTTAAAGTCCATCTGCTTCCCATATGGACAGGACCTCTGTCTTTAACACTCTGACACTGGTTACCACCAGCTGTGATAATTATTTATCTTGCTGCACTCACTCCAAACTACCATGCTATATAATCAGTGAACATTTTACTATTTTTGAAATAATATTTTATAGCTTTCTCCCCAAAATAATACATGTATCCATTACTAAAATGGTTTTATTTGGGGTGTTTCTGTTAGTTACTTGTGAAGTTTAATAGCTTTAACAAACTCTATGCCCTATTTTACTGACTTCTCATAGCATTTTGACGCTCCTAGCATTGTAAAATGAAGAAGGGTGTATACCCTGCTCTACGTTTTTCCTCCCCAACATGCTACACAATTTTAATTCCACGTAATTCCACTTTCATTGTCAAGGTTAATGTTCATAGTATATCCTATAACCTATGCCAAATCTCTGTGCTCCAGCCATGGTCTGACTCCAAGAGTTAACAAATAATCAACAAATTTACATTAGCACAATTATATAAACAAAATTCAATATCTGACCAGGGTCTTAGGATTGCATTTAAATAAGAATATCTCGGCCGGGCACGGTGGCTCAAGCCTGTAATCCCAGCACTTTGGGAGGCCGAGACGCGCGGATCACGAGGTCAGGAGATCGAGACCATCCTGGCTAACACGGTGAAATCCCGTCTCTACTAAAAAAAAAAAAATACAAAAAAAAAAAAAACTAGCTGAGCGAGGTGGCGGGCGCCTGTAGTCCCAGCTACTCTGGAGGCTGAGGCAGGAGAATGGCGTAAACCCGGGAGGCGGAGCTTGCAGTGAGCTGAGATCCAGCCACTTCACTCCAGCTCGGGCGACAGAGCAAGACTCCGTCTCAAAAAAAAAAAAAAGAATATCTCAGACTTAGGTCAAATGATTTGACTGTAATAATTCTTATGATCATTTAGGCCTTCCAAATGCCAAAAGAAAAAGGACTATAATTCTGGTGGCCCCAACATATCCATTAGTAGTCTTAGCTTTCCCCAAAAGTTCACTACAGCTTTTTAGAGAACAGCCCATTCATGTTCTGCCTGGGACTAAATGTGGTCGGCCGGAGCCTGGGCAGGGAAAAAGAAGATCAAATCAGTTCAGAATGATGAAGCAGGGAAGAAACAGGTCTTCTATCTTCAGATGTGTGAACTAGGGTGTTTCCTCTGGGTGTGATGGGAAGCCAGCAGGGAAGTGACATGATGAGCTGTGTTGAGACCAGACTGAAGAGGACAAGGGATTAAGTGGGGAAGCTAGTTAGCAGGGTCTGCAGCAATCCAGGACGGATGATGGTGTCTGGGATTTAGGGAGTGACAGAAGAGGTAAGAAATGGTCAGATTCTAGATATTCTGTGAAGGTAGAGTCAATAAGGACTTGTTAATGGACTAGGAGTGAATATGAGACAGAGTACAAGAATGACCCCAGTGTTTTTGGCCTGAGTAAGAATAAGAACAGAATTAATATTTACTGAGACAGTAAAGATTTCTAGGCAAACGTGCTTCTTTTCTGGGAGGTGCAGGTATTATGAGAATACTGGTACCAAGACATAAGTTTTTAATATATTAAGATTGAAATGCCTCTTATTTATTATAATAGTCTGGCACTAACTTACCTCCCCAATCTAATACCTGATTCTTCCAACCTGCTCTTCATAAGGCCCACCTGAATGGCATTCTTAACTGTAGATGTAATGATAGCTGCCCTGTACTTGAACCTTTCCGTGGCTATACACTGGATTAAATCCAAACTACTTGCCATTGTATGGAAAGTCCTTTGTTACCTGTTACTTCTTACTGCTCTAGCCTCAAAGTCCATAGCTTCGTTCAAGCAATTTAAAATTATTTATACGACAAGGTGAAAAATAAGCAATTGTCCATTAAGACAGTTCCATCACTGTCTCCCTGGTGAGCTTCTCCCTGGGCATGATTTTCCTTTCCACTCTGCAGTTTATAATTTCTCTTTATGTTATCACTGTACATCTTGTTTATACCTCTGATTTTAAAAAGTAAACAATTCCATCTATTAAACCATGAACTCTGTGTTGCACCTGGATCAGTACCAATACATATGTAAGAAATGAATGAATCCTAATACACACTGATGTAAAGCATGTGGGGGACTCTGTTTCCAGTCTTGATTTCACTGCTAACCATGATGCTCCTGACCCGTCTCCCCTTCACCTCAACTGCACTTTGCGTGTACCCAGAGAATGCAAATTAAACTATGACTCAAATGATGCTCCAAAGAGAAATACAAATAACACATTCCAAAATCAAATCCAAATGACATTTTATCTATTCACTGTATTATACCATTTTTTCACTAACATGCACTAAAAACTTCAATTGTATTTACTTGTTTATATTGTTTTTTCTTTTGAGAAGTTACAACTACACCGAATTTTACCAATGATTCTCAAACACACAGCACTGATATGCTCCCATAAGTATTCAGTAAGTGAATATCTGTTAAATTATTGATTGTGTTATTAATGATTGGTAAACCAAAATTTTAATTTCTGAGTAAATCTTATAAGATGCCATTAGGTTCATTTCACAGATAACTTTAGGATAAAATTCACAAAGCTGTAAGCAGGAGATCCTGATTATAATACCTAAAAATACTAATTCTGGATAAATTCACACATTTATCCTATAAACAGCACAATTCATTTTTGTTTAAAACGTATGCTCCCCCATAAAATTTTAAGTCATCTGGCAATGATGAATAGACACATTTCTTTACCACAACTGCTTACTAAACTGTAAACAATTGTGCTTTCACTTCTTGATTCCACATTTTTTGCCTTTTCACCCAGTTTAAAATATTCTTCTCCAAAAGCCACAATTATTCTAAGCATGAAACAGAAATCTGAAACCCAACTCTTAAAAAAAACCCAAAAACAAAAAAGTAGACAAGACTGACCAGGCGATCAGAATGTTTTCACAATCCCCAGTGATGAGAGCAGTCAAAGCCTAGTTGAGCACCTCTGCCTCCAGGGTCACAGTGTCACAGTGACCCCACCTCCCACTGGGCATGTCGCTGTGACTCATTCTGTAGGAATAGCCTGTTCTCTCCTATAGAAAGTGAGTGGGCAATGAAATGTCCAATTTTAAAAGAAATTCCAAGTAAGAATAAAGCATATAAAGGCTCTAGAAAAGCAACAGATCCCTAAGTGAAGATAAGCCAGACAACAGGGGTATGTTAAGGATTGAATGTTGGTGTGCCCTCAAAATTCCTATGTTGAATCCCTAACCTTCAGTCTGGTTGTATTTGGAGATGGGAGCTCCAAGGAAGTAACTGAGGTTAAATGAGGTCATAAGGGTAGCCTGATCTGACAGGCTTAGTCTCCTCATAAGAGACAGCACCGGAGGACTTCTTTCCATGCACACACACGGGAAAGGCTCTGTGAGCACACAGCAAGAAGGCGGCTGCCTAAAACCAGTAAGAGGGCTCTCACTAGGACCCCACCACGCTGCGCCCTGGCTACCAGCCTCTGGCACTGTGAGAAAGAACTGTCTGCTCTTTATGTCACAGTCTGTGGGATTTTGTGATGGCAGCCTGAGCTGAGACAGGACAATGCCATACACACAGGACCGCCCAACACACACACTGACACTGATGACCAGCCATGCCTTCCACTCTGAGTACCCAGAATACAAGTTCTTCTTTCCTGAAAACTTCTTCATTTAAAACACCTTATTTCATACAACTATAGATGATAATTTTGGCTCAGAAAATAGGATTAAAATGGAGTCCAGTAATCACACTGAAAACTTTTAAAAGGTCATAAGGCTAATGACAAAGTACAGAAATAGATATTTAAGTATTTCTATTTTTATGAATATGGCATCAACTGAGAAACAAATGTGTTAGGAAAAACTGCAAGAATCCAATGTTAAAATAGCAAGTTACTAATTATGGGTGGACACTATAATCCTCCTAAACCTATCTTTAAACCATCCCGAGGAATGCCAGGAGCACGTGGGCATCTGGCCTCCCTACCACGAGGCCAACACACTGAATCTCTGTAGCACAGAGAGTTCAAAATATGTTTACTGATGAACTGACAGAGTCCAGGGCGTCCCCACTGTCACTTTATCCTTGATTCTTAAACTCCAACATCAATCCAGCCCCTGCCATAATGACTATCGATAAAGGACATTCTAATGAACAACTTAATTTATCCTAAGTTGGGTGGAAACAGGCAAAACCTATGATGAACCAGAACAAGGCATGTCCAAATGGAGCATGGCAAATTCCTAACTCCTAGACACAAGGAGGTGTTTGTGTCTTGCTGCCATCTTCCCATGGCATTTCAACAAATGGGTAGGGAAGAGAAGAAAAAGAAGAAGAGAAATTAGCTTAAGGATTAAAATAGATAATGTAGTAACAAAAACATAGAGTGACCGCTATCGTGAAGTGCCTCTCCTAAAAGGTGTGCAGAAGACCAGAGAGCACCAGTGCTGGGAAGGCTCATGGGCATCAGACACAAAAGTTAAAAGACACAAAGTAAAAAGCACTCTGAGAGAGAATTTCACATGGGAATAACAGACAAGGCAGGGGAAAACAGCAATACCAAATTTAAAACGTGGAAATAACCCAAGGTTTAACAAAGTCACCCTTTCTGAATAAAAAAACTGCAGCACAGATGAAGTAACCCACATAGGCCTTCAGCTCTGGCCAAGTGGACCAGAACCAACACTGCCTGATGAGGGCCATTTCTGCACGCTGATGCCATGTTGTAACATTTTTAAATTACTGGGCATGGCTCAGGGATGCCCTATATACCTTTGTAGTTCTTTGTGCAGTTCTTATTTGCTTATATTTTGGGGAATTAACTGTATTAACTACAGGATGCTGGAAGTATAGTTACAAACAAATCATTAAGAGATAAAAGTGTATGTCTTAGGCCTGGTGCCCAGCTTATCCCATGAAAGCCACGGCTTTGACTCATGGAGATATTGCATGCTGTGCACATGGAGGTGGGGGGTCACCGAAAGGGGGCAGTGAGAAATGAGTCCAAGGCAGCTGGGCTGAGTGTGTAACAAAGAATGTCACATAAAAGAGTTTACAGGAAATGAAGCTTTGTCCCATGGACACTGGACAGTCAATGAAAACGTCTTAAAACGGGAGGGTAATTGTATCAGTTTTGCCTCTTAGGATGATAATCCTGATAGGGTGAACACAAGGGAAGGTTGGTGGCAGGGAGACCAGGTGGAGCCTGACAGGGCAATCCTGGCACAGGAGAATAGGAGCCTGAGCAAAGGTGGCAGCAAATAGGGTAAATGAGGAGATCTGCTTGAGAGATGACTCTGAAGTGGAATCATCATCCGAACCTGGGGAGCAGATGGATTGAAAACATGTCTGAGAGTCCAGGTGCGATGGCTCATGCCTGTAATCCCTGCACTTTGGGAGGCTGAGGCAGGCGAATCACCTGAGGTCAGGAGTTCGAGACCAGCCAGGCTGGTATTTTTTGTAAAAATACAAAAAAATTAGCTGGCTATGGTGGCGAGCATCTGTAAGCCGAGCTACTCAGGAGGCTGAGATGGAAGAATTCCTTGAACACGGGAAGCACAGGTTGCAGTGAGCAGAGATTGCGCCACTGCACTCTAGCCTGGGTGACAAAGCGAGACTCCATCTCAAAAACAAAAACAAAAACAAAAAACCAAAAACATGTTAGAGAAAGGCCAAAGACTGCTGAGAGGCGAGGGGAGGCGAGGGGAGGCGAGGGGAGGCGAGGGGAGGCGAGGGGAGGCGAGGGGAGGCGAGGGGAGGCGAGGCTCGGAGCGGCGCATGCTGAGTCTGAGGTGTGCAGGACGCTCAAGTGCAGGTGTACCGGGGCAGGGCCGCGAGATCCAGCAGAACAGAGGCTGGGCGGAAGCAGCCATGAAGGTCACCGAGTACCAAGGAAGAGCACATAGAACAAAAACTAAAGAGGCATAGGCAGAAGCCTGAGGAGCCCATGTTGAAGCAGCACACAGCCAAGAGTGTGCAAAGAATACAGGGAAACGAGCACAGAAGGCAGAAAACCAAGGATTGCTGTCCTTGAAGCTGAGGAAGACAGGTAATAGGCCATGCATGTGCTGCGAGGCGGCAGCACTCAGAAAGATGGCGATTTCCGCACACTGGTGGAAATGAGGCTGTGCAGAACTACGACAGAAGAGTGAATGCGGGCCACAGGCTACTCTTTCAAATCATTCTCACAACACAAAAGTTTCCATTTCTTTTCAACTTCATAAGGAATTTTACTAACCCAAGAACTTGTTTATTCCATCTGCCAGCCAAGAACTTGTTTATTCCATCCCTATATTATAATGGAAAAACAAATTTACCATCTGGTCAGAAAAATAACAAGTACTGAATGATAAGCAGCAATCCATTCTAGGATCACCTTCCCAGCATTCTAGGATCACCTTCCCAGAAGATCTTCACCAGGGGCTGAGCAGAGCATGGATGCCTGCCTTGTGACCCGCACCCTCTGTAGCAAGCTGCAAGAAAGATAAGGAGAAATGCAGTCTGGGCTTGTGCATTCCAACAGGCTTCTCAAGGCAAGAGGTATCCAATGGAAAACTTAGAACCCTTTTGAATATAAAAGTGAGCTGAAGAAGTCTGGAAAACCAGATTAGTGAAAGGTTAAGATGGCATACACAAAATTTCATAGCATGGAAAAATGCTAGCATGATTCCAAACCAGGCTGGAGACTCAAAATGACAACTTGTTGAGCAAGCAAAAGAAAATGCTCCCTTGCCAATATCAATACTTTTCCTAAGGCCAAAAACAGGGTTTTCAATGTATAGATAATCTTCATCATAAACAATGTCCCAATTTAACCCTATGAATGAATTTTTATTTATCAAGCCACATACGGAAATCAACAAGTTTCAACAGGAAACATGTTTCACCCACTATATATTTAGAGTAGACTAACTTTGCAGTCTTATTTTTGGATCACTTACAACACAGTAGAAAGAAAGAATCTCTTAAACTTCAGGTCTATGAGAAACCAATCTTAAAACTGTAGAACTACATTTTTCTTTTCATGGAAAAAGAAATGGAGAAAGTGCAGATGAAATAAATCCACTGGGAATCCAAATGCATCATTTAATTCTGTGGTATTATTGAATCTCACTTCATAGTTCTTTAGGTATGAAAATTCACAAGAAATAATGTATTTCTAGAAACAAAGGTATAAATCGAGACAGCTAAAGAGTGGCAGATACGTTAGCTGGGGAACTGAGTATGGTATTAAGTACCCCTTCCTCTATTTCTTAGGTCCCATCATTATTTTTAATAAAATTATCAAATAACTTGGCATTAAATTCTAATAAGAACTCTTTACTGTTCTGTTAATACACACTTAAAACGATCACTGGAAATTATGATATTTTCTGACATGGAATCACACCTCTAACAGTGGACAAACTAGTATCACAGTTTGTTTCCTGACTTGAACAGTTCAGCCTCAGTATTCACACAAGATCTTCTGCCCATGACTACAAAGAACAATACTAAATATCACTGCTGCACTGAAACGTGGGTAAGGATATAACAGAGGGAAAAATAAAGCTTGAACACTAGTTGGCTTTGTGGTTTTATTGGTCAGAGGGAAGCTGGAGATAACCCAGAGTCAGCTCCCCTGACCCCAGAGGAAAGGGTTTATAAGAAAAGGAACGGAAGCAAAACCTCTGGCCAAATCAGAGCTGACCCATCCTGAGTGGGCACTGGCAGTATCCTTTCAACTGAAACACAGGGAGGGAGAAGACAACGTAGCAAAGAAGTTTAAGGACAAATTTTAAATGACTTTTTAAAAGATGCTGACCTACAAAATTAACAACCCTTCTTTAAACCATGTTATTCACATTTCTTAAATCTAAAAAAAAAATCGTTTTTAATAATGTTTCATATTACATAAAAAAATCCCCAGAGAAACTAAAGATTTTAAAGGCATAAAATATTGCCAAGAATTGGCTAAATAAGCAGCTCCTCATACACCTACCTTTTCTGGGTTTAAATATTTAATACTAGGAGACTTAGATTAAATCATATGTATTTTCTAAAACTTATTTTTTAATTAAATAAAGGGATCTTATTTTACTGAGTTGCTTTGGTAGGAATGACCAATCTACCATTTATTACCCCAAGTTAGGCTTTAATTATTGGAAAATACTGCATCAAGGAAATTAGTGAAATCTTGTAGACATCCACGTATTTACACAGGATTCTTTGTGCATTCTCCTGCTAACACCAGTTTCTGTATAGAAATTGCTGATCCCAGGCCGGGCATGGTGGTTCGTGCCTATAATCCCAGTACTTTGGGAGGCCAAGGCAGATAAGTCACTTGAGGTCAGGAGTTCGAGACCAGCCTGGCCAACATGGTGAATCACCATCTCTACAAAAAAACATAAAAATTAGCCGGGCGTGGTGGCACATGTCTGTAATCTCAACTACTAAGGAGGCTGAGACGGGAGAATCACTTGAACCCAGGAGGCAGAGGTTACAGTGAGCTGAGATTGTGCCACTGCATTCCAGCCTGGGGTGACACAGTGAAACCGTGTCTCAAAACAAAAAGCATAAAGAAATCTTTCCTTCTTCCTCTCCCAGCCACTCAAGTGGTGACCCTGGACCACAACCCCATCTCAGGGGCCCCCAGCCTCAGAGGAGTTCCTGGAAGCAGTAAGAAACAGGTGGGGGACCAGATTTCTGGCTACACACTTGCGACAAGACCGAGGAAACCCCACTCTGTGGGCTGCATTGTGGGGCACCACATCCACTGCTCCTGAGGTAGCCTGAGGGTCAGGGCCGCCCCAACCTCCCCGTTCCCCTGCATCTGGTGCACAGACACACTCATGTAAGGTTCACACAGGTAACAAGGAGGGTACAGAAGTATTGGACATTACATACCAAGCCTGTCAGGCTGGTGACAGATAATCTTGTCCAAGGAAAAAGGATCACTACACTCTTCATTCTGGAAAACTACTGCACTACAAAAACCAGTCTTGTTATTGAATTTTTCACTTCTTGACAAAGAAGTATAATTTTTTAGTACTTCATAAGTAAAAGTCAGGGTGGAGTTTTCCATCACTTCACCTCTATCTCCCTATAATGGTAAGAACAATATTTGATTCTGACAAATTTCTTCTTTCGTGAAAGGCGTATTAAAAAAAAAAACCCGTCCCAACCCTTTTCCAATGGTAATCCTTGTTAACTGCTTCTGACATTTTATATTTATAGTATTTATAAAGTATTTATAATATTTATGAATATTCCCAAACCATTATATAATGTGAAGAAAGTCTAAAAGCATTAGAAGTGTCCAGGAGTGTTATCCTGAGTATTAATCTTAATCATCAGAATATGGAAATAGTATATGATTTCAGTTTCTCTTGAAATTGTATAAATACAATATTATTCAAGGAGTGAGTCATCATGGTTTTTCTCCTTTACAAATCCTAAGAAATAATACTTTATCTCTTAGGCTTTGTTTCTTGCTTTCTTCTGATTCTTCAAAACATACTTCAATAAATGGAAAGTTACAGATGTCCTTGCTATGGTCTGAATGTGTCCCCCAAAGTTCATGTGTTGGAAGCTTAATCTCCAATGCAACAGTGTTGAAGGTGATATTTAAAAGGTGATAAGACCCTGAGGCTCTGCCCTCATGGATTAATGTCATTATCATGGAAGTTGGTTCCTCATTAAAGGATGAGTTCTACCACCTTCTTCCCTCTCTCACACTTGTTTTCCCTTCCGGTGAGTTGGGTATCAGGCTTCCCAGCCTCTAGACATGTGAGAAACAAATTTATCAATTATCCAGTCTGTGGTGTTCTATTATGGCAACACAAAACAGACTAAGACAGTTATTAAAACATCTTCAAGTATAAAATATGGTTTTGTTTCCTATTAAATAATAAAACTTTAATATCTTAAAAAAGGAAGCAAGGAAAAATGAATTATAATATTATGATGGAATGAGACAGTTCTGTCGGTGATGATAATCTACTTGTTGCTTAATAAATACTGAATGAAAGTAGTAAGGAACAAAGTAAAAAAAAAAAGATTAGCCAAAATATTATAGCCATTTGGCAAGAAAAAATAAAAAGGCACAATGCATCAATTTATTATATTGCTGTAGTGAGTTAAAAAATACTGAATAGAAAACCATCTATTTCTATTCTATTATTATTCTTTTTTTTTGAGACCATGTCTTGCCCTGTCGCCCAGGCTGCAGTACAATGGCATGATCTCAGCTCACTGCAAACTCCACTTCCCGGGTTCAAGTGATTCTCCTGCCTCAGCCTCCCAAGTAGCTGGGATTAGAGGCGTGTGCACCACCATGCCTGGTTAATTTTTTTTTTTTTTTTTTTTGTATCATAGTAGAGACGGGGTTTCACCATGTTGGCCAGGCTGGTCTTGAACTCCTGACCTCGTGATCCGCCTGCCTCAGCCTCCCAAAATGCTGGGATTACAGGCGTGAGCCACCGTGCCCAGCCCATTTCTATTCTTTAAGTACTGGTGGTAATACGCACACTTTCTATATAACACTTGTTAAGCTGTGTATCTGTGTTTTCTGTAGTTTCTTATATTTCAATACAAAATGGTAATTCAATAAAAGCTAATATTCACATGGCAAAGGTACTCCTAAACCGAAATTTTGTCCCACCCTCAATTTTCCAAAGGTTTAAGTTGTACTCACTTTTTACTGTGTGAATATAATGTATACTAAATAAACTGCTTCTTACTGAACTTCAATAATAACCTAAAGAAATCTTTCAAATATAATAATCTTATACAATAAAAAAATTAAAATATGGAATATTTAAAATCTGTTACATAAAATATAATTTTTTCTAGCAAGAACAAATAAATAAGAAAACTTCCACCATCCCAAAACTGTTTAGGCACCTCATACTGATATTCTGCCTCATAAACGAGACAGAGGTTATAGTTACCCACTGTAAATATGAAGCTCACTTTCATAGCCTGTTCTGCACAGCTCCCACCACAACCATGCAGACCCTCCACTTTACTAACCTGTCCTGATTTTCTCTCTCTCTGCTTGTCATCCATCTAGTCCACTAAAGAGAAGGTCTAAAGGTGCAGTGACCAGATCTTGCTTATTCACAGTGTGTCTTTAGAGCCCAGCAAGGAGTCTGGCACACTGGAGGCCCCTGCTGAGCAACTGCTGAGTAAATGAATGAGACCTGCCAGCTTGGTATCTGTGACCCTCACTTCCCACTATCCCATCTCCACCACCAGATATAGGGACCAGTAAAGCATTTACTTCATACAACAAGAATAAACACAGAAATATGAGCATATACAAAATTTTCCTCTCTATGACTGAAAAACACTGAGAATATTACTTGGTTGCTTACCCTCTATAATACAATTTAAGAATCATTGTTTTTAAATTAGCTAATGGACATGATCTTAAATTTCAAAAATAAAGTATCTTGCTTAAGAATAGGCAGCTAAAGGCTGGGCAAAGTGGTTAATGCCTGTAATTCTAGCACTTTGGGAGGCCGAGGCAGGCTCTACTAAAAATACAAAAATTAGCCAGGTATGGTGGCGGACGCCTGTAATCCCAGCTACTCAGGAGGCTGAGGCACGAGAACTGTCTGAACCCAGGAGGCGGAGGTTACAGTGAGCCAATGCTGCGCCACTGCACGCCAGTCAGGACAACAGAGCAAGACCTTTCCCTTTTCCCCAAAAAATCTCATCATGAAAAATAATTTATCTGAAGCCCATCAATTTCTTTGTAATCACTTGTTCTTCTTTATTCTTTACTCTCTTCCTGTAAAACACAGCAAGTTTTTTGCATTTAAGAACATCTAAGGGTCCAGGTGTGGTGGCTAATGCCAGTAATTTCCAATGCATTGGGAGACTGAGAAGGGAGGTTACCTTGAGGCCAAGAGTTCGAGACCAGCCTGGAAAACATAGCAAGACTCCATTTCTATAGAGAAAAACAATTTATTTTTTATTTTTTTTATTTTTTTGAGACGGAGTCTCACCCTGCCACCCAGGCTGGAGGTGCAGTGGTGCGATCTCGGCTCACTGCAAGCTTCGCCTCCTGGGTTCATGCCATTCTCCTACCTCAGCCTCCCGAGTAGCTGGGACTACAGGTGCCTGCCACCACACCTGGCTAATTCTCTGTATTTTTTTTAGTAGAGACGGGGTTTCACCATGTTAGCCAGAATGGTCTTGATCTCCTGACCTCGTGATCCACCTGCCTCGGCCTCCCAAAGTGCTGGGATTACAGGCGTGAGCCACCGTGCCTGGCCAAAAAAATTTTTTTTAAAACAGCTGGGTGTGGTGGCATGTGCCTGTAGTCCCAGCCACTCTGGAGGTTGAGGTAGGAGGAGCCCTCGAGCCCAGGAGCTTAAGACTGCAGTGGGGAATTATGATGGTGCCACTATACTCCTGCCTGGGCAACAGAGGGAGACCCTACTCAAAAAGATAAAAGAAAATTTGTAACTACTTTTAGTTTTAAAAACTATGATATCAAACATATTGTGAAAATATTTGTCATCCTGTTACTAAACAGAGATCGAACAAGGGAGGCAGAGTGCAACCACTGCTGCACTCACATCTCCTGAACTCAAGTTCCGCCCAGACCTGCCCCCAAAACAACTGGTCTATGAACATGGGCCACCAAGTTAGGCTGCCCAGTGTAAATCTGGCTCTGCTACCCACTGGCAGGCACACAGGGCTGTACCCATCCACATTCTCCTGTGTCTGCATTGTCCTCATCTCTAAAGTAAGGAGAGCAGGGCCTAATTGGAAGGGTAATTGTGGTTAATGTACATGCACAATGCTTTGCGTATCATTTAGTAATCACTGCTCACCATCATGCAGATAATGAGCAAAGCAATATTGGGAAACTGTTTCCTCTTTTAAAAAAAGGAAAATACAATGATTCCTGAAGATAAACAGAACACATTTTCCCCTTGCCTCTATAGCTGTCCATTCTCTATGCCACAGCTACATTCTAAAGTGCAGATTTCCAAAGCATCACCTTGGAAGTGAAATCCAGCCAAGGCCTTTGGAAGTGAAATCCAGCTCTGCATGATCTGGGCTCCCCTGCCTACCCCATGCTATGTCATCAAACCGTTCTCTGCAAGGCCTTTGTGTGCAACACCTATGTTTTTTGTTGCTCTTTTTTTTCTTTTTCAGACAGGGTCTTGCTCTGTTGCCCAGGTAGGAGTGCAGAGGCGCGATCTTGGCTCACAGCAACTTCTGCCTCCCAGGTTCAAGTGATTCTCATGCCTCAGTTTCCAGAGTAGCTGGGATTGTAGGCGTGTACCACCACACCTAGCTAGTTTTTTTGTATTTTTAGTACTTTTTCGCCATTTGGCCAGACTGGTCTCAAACTCCTGGTCTCAAGTGATCAGCCTGCCTCAGCCTCCCAAAGTGCTGGGATTACAGACATGAGCCACTGTGCCTGGCTCTCGCTGCTCTTTTTTTTTTTTTTTTTTTGAGACAGAGTCTCACTGTGTTGCCCAGTCTGGAGTACAGTGGTGCAATCTCGGCTCACTGCAACCTCCACTTCCCGGTTCAAGCGATTCTCCTGCACAGCCTCCCGAGTAGCTGGGATTACAGATGCCCACAACACACCCAGCTAGTTTTTGTATTTTTAGTAGAAACGGAGTTTCACCATGTTGGCCAGACTGGTCTTGAACTCCTGACCTTGTGATCCACCCACCTCAGCTTCCCAAAGTGCTGGGATTACAAGCATAAGCCACCATGCCCGGCCTTTGGCTGCTCTTTTAAAGCCAAGCTCAATACCTTCTCAGTGTATCACAAAGAATCTTGAGATGTATGTCTTTTATACTGAAATGTACTAGAAAGGACCAACAAGGAAGATAACATCGATTGTTATTAAAAGTTAAGGCCGGGCGTGGTGGCTCAAGCCTGTAATCCCAGCACTTTGGGAGGCCGAGACGGGCGGATCACGAGGTCAGAAGATCGAGACCATCCTGGCTAACATGATGAAACCCTGTCTCTACTAAAAAATAAAAAAAATTAGCCGGGCGAGGTGGCGGGAGCCTGTAGTCCCAGCTACTCGGGAGGCTGAGGCAGGAGAATGGCGTGAACCCGGGAGGCGGAGCTTGCAGTGAGCTGAGATCCGGCCACTGCACTCCAGCCTGGGCGACAGAGCGAGACTCCGTCTCAAAAAAAAAAAAAAAAAAGTTACAAGTAGGAGTTATAAAACAGCCCAGCAAAGTCAGCTATCCAGGAGGGAAGAAAGGAAAAATTGACATCCACATACCAAAGATGTTAAAAATAAAATTTCTTAAGCCTAGAAAGATGTGTTAGAATTTACTGAAATATTTGGTATTCATACACATTTTTTAAAGTAACAAAACAACATGCCCTTACCATAACACCTGACAATTATACTCTTGATCATTTATCCCAAAAAAATAAAAACACGTTCACTCAAAAACTGGTACACAAATGTTCACAGCACCTTTTATTTGTAATGACTCAAATATGGAAACAACCCAAAGGCCCTTCAGTCAACAAATAGTTCAACAAACTGTGGCACATTCGTACCATGGACTACTACCCAGCAATATGGAGTGGGTTACTGACATACACAACAACTTGGATAAATCTCCAGGGAATTATACTGAGTGAAAAAAGCCAATCCCAAAAGGTTATAAACTGTATTATTCTATTTCTGTAATTCAATTTATTTTATTTTTTGATACAGTCTTGCTCTGTCGCCCAGGCTGGAGTGCAGTGGTGTGATCTCAGCTCACTGCAACCTCTGCCTCCCAGGTTCAAGTAATTCTCTGCCTCAGCCTCCTGCATAGCTGGGATTACAGGTGCCCGCCACCACACCTGGCTAATTTTTGTATTTTTAGTAGAGGCAGGGTTTCACCATGTTGGCCAGGCTGGTCTCGAACTCCTGACCTTGTGAGTCACCCGCCTTTGCCTCCCAAAGTGCTGGGATTACAGGCGTGAGCATTTCTTAGATGACAAACTATGGAAATGTTAAACAGATTAGTGGCTGCAAAGCATCAGGGAGGAGAATGGGAAAGAGGTGACTGTGGCTATAAAGGGTAGCATGAGAATCCTTGTGGTGATGGACCCTTCTGTGTCTGGACTATGTGACAGTCATATGGATCTACACAAGTATCTTAGCCCATCTTGGCTGCTATAACAAAAAACCAGAGCTGTGTGGCTTCGAAGCAACAGAAATTTGTTTCTCACAGTTCTGCAGGCTGGGAAGTCCAAGATCAATGCTTTTGCAGATTCTGTGTCTAGTGAGGACTTGATTCTCACAGATGGATTCTTCTTGCTGTATCCTCACATGGTGGAAGGACGAGCTAGCTCTCTAGGGTCTCTTCTAATTCCCTTCATGAGGGCTCCACTTCATGACCTAATCACTTTCCAAAAGCGTTACTTACCTCCTAATACCATCAAATTGGTGATTAGGTTTCAACATATGAATTTTGGGAGGATACAAAAATTCAGACCACAGTAACAGGTGGTAAGATTACATAAAACAAAAAATAGACACACAAGTAAATACATGTAAAATTGGTGAAATCTGAACAGGGTCAATGGACTGTATCGGAGATCACCATCCTGGCTGTCCTGTCATTCCACAGTTATAAAAGATGTCATTACTGGGGGCATGGTACAAGGGATCCCTCAGTATTATTTCTAACTGCCTGTGAATCTACAAGTATTTTTAAATACAAAGTGTTTTAAAAGGGCAGAATAGGCCAGGGTGCGGTGGTTCATGCCTGTAATCCCAGCACTCTGGGAGGCTGAGGCAGGTGGATCACGAGGTCAGGAGATCGAGACCATCCTGGCTAACATGGTGAAACCCCTTCTCTACTAAAAATACAAAAAATTAGCCGGGCGAGGTGGCAGGCGCCTGTAGTCCCAGCTACTCGGGAGGCTGAGGTAGGAGAATGGCGTGAACCCCGGAGGCGGAGCTTGCAGTGAGCCGAGATCGCGCCACTGCACTCCAGCCTCAGCGACAGAGAGAGACTTCGTCTCAAAAAAAAAAAAGGCAGAATAATGTGTTAGAGACATTCAAACATTTTAAATCATTTGACCATTTATCCCAGAAAAATAAAAACATATGTTCACTCAAAAACTGGTATACAAATGTTCACAGCACATTTTATTTGTAATGACTCAGATATGGAAACGACCCAAAAGCCCTTCAGTCAACGAACAGTTCAACAAACTGTGGCACATTGGTACCATGGAATACTACCCAGCAATATAAGGGAGTGGGATACTGACATACACAATAACTTGGATACATATACAGACAAAAACATACCTCGCAACCATGGGGTAATTAAATAATGCTCCCCAAATGGAAGACACGTGGAAAGAAAGATCTCAAGCTAAATCATTATAATCTACAAATCAATTCTGTAAACCATAATTTCTCATCTCTGGAGATAAATAAGGAGAATCTTAGTTTGACATGCTACACTTAATATCTAGAACAAAATTTAAGAAGTGATATTGTAAGGAACATTCCAAATAAGCTGCTTTGGTTATGAGACAAACAAAAAAATCACCTTTTTCTCCCTTCATTCTGGACCACCAGTCACACATGTTTAACTTGGTACTTTTCTATCCAGACAAGCAGAAGACACTCTGTCAACTACGTACTTGACAATTTGATCAATTCACTATAGTGAGTAACCAGGATGACATGTCTAGTGATTTCTATAAATATTAATATCAATAATTAAGAAGACAATCTGCCACTTCCCATCAAAATCATAAGACTTTAGGACATCCTATACAGTTCCACAATTTACACAGTCTCTGCAACCTTCAAACCTATGTCCTATGCTTCGCCAATTAGTGCTGTCCCAAGAATGTGATACAGACTTACATTTTGAAAGATTTTTTTCTTTTTTTTTTTTTTTTTTTTTTTTTTTGAGAAGGAGTCTCGCTCTGTCGCCCGGGCTGGAGCGCAGTGGCCGGATCTCAGCTCACTGCAAGCTCCACCTCCCGGGTTTACGCCATTCTCCTGCCTCTGCCTCCCGAGTAGCTGGGACTACAGGCGCCCGCCAGCTCGCCCGGCTAGTTTTTTGTATTTTTTAGTAGAGACGGGGTTTCACCGTGTTAGCCAGGATGGTCTCGATCTTCTGACCTCGTGATCCGCCCGTCTCGGCCTCCCAAAGTGCTGGGATTACAGGCTTGAGCCATCGCGCCCGGCCAAGATTTTTTTCAAAGAAAAACATTTGTATTAATATTTCTAATTTTGCTAATTCCTTAATCCCTTATCTTCTTAAGCCTGACTTTCTCCAGCCCAAACAGATTAACTAATGAAGGTCTGTAGAGATTAGCAAATAAGAACTTGGACTTGACAGTTCAAATCTGGGCTTAGTCATCTATAGCATATACTCAACCTACAGTTTTTTCATCTGGAAAATAAGGAAAGCAAACTCCTTTAGAAGATTACTTTGCATACTAAATGATTTAATACGTAGTAAGCCTTCAGCATTGTACCCACCAACATCAAACCTCCAAATTTGATACAACAATAAGGATCATGTTGAAGGGGGAAAGAGGACAGATAGAATCCAAACTATTTAAGAATTTATGATCCAATTCAAAGTTTGCCCATGTTTTGCTCCTACTTGGAAGATATTTACAATTTGTCAAGACTATAATAACATCAGCAAAATTCAAGACAGCTACCTTAACTAAACACACAAAGTCCAGTTTGGACTATTTGGTTATTCCCCACTAGTAATATCAAGAGGAAACTGGGAGAGGAGTAAAATGATTATTTTCATATGGCAGAAGAGTGGCAGGGTCTGAAAGAGCATGGCCCTGGGAACCAGGAGGAGGCCTGCTTTTGGCCCTGTCTCTTCCTTGGCTAGATAATCAGAGCAAGTCACCTCCCTACCCTAGGCAATCTGCCAAAGAGGGGCTTAGACTGGAAGGTCTCTAAGAGTCCTCACAGAATTAGCATTCCATCTCCTCATGTGGAAAAAGGAAACAAAAGTGCTGCATGAATGCCAATGCAGCAGCAAATGATATCTTCAGGTCTGGCCTTTTAGGCCTCCAGTAGCCAGAGTCCTGTGTGCCATGCTCCTCTTTTCCATCTGATAGCTCACCATCCACCATAACCCAACACAAAACTAATGTTAAAACTAAGAACTGAAAGTGGCCTTCCTGAAACCCAGTAATGCAAATATTTATATACAGTTGAAAGAAATTCAAGCTTACCATTCTCTCATATCATTACTTCAAAAGAAGGGAAGCAAAAGAAGGAGGAGCCATTTGAGAATTTAAGTGTCAAGGAAATATTTTTCTGGTTCAAGCAGAACAAAAGAAGTTTATAATGCATAGAACCCCAAACTAAATTGAAAGCAATGAGTGACACACAGAAACTATTTACAGATGGAGGGAGGTAGATTATAAGAGACAGTGGTCACTCCAGTTCAAGGTCATTCACATTTGAGAGGTTAAATATACACATGCAAATACTGATAAATAGGAGAACATGAAGAATCACTGAAAGACTAAAATGAGATAACATATTGTAGAATTACAAATAGTTCCTGCTGATTTTTATTAAATAACTCCAGAAATAAAATAATCAGGAGTTAAGGATATGGCTGGTAGTGTGTTACTGACTGTAGCCCATGTTGGGCAGAGTGATTAGGATGATTTCAAGAGGGGACTCCTGTCTGTACCAGATCAATGAAAGTCATTTTGGACATTTCTGGTAAAATATTGGAAAGAAAGCATTTTTTTTATTGGACTTGAAGCAGAGAGTTACCACATAGAGAACGACTGCCAGCCTTTTCAAAACCAATATGCCTGAAGCATGGTCCCTGTGGCTTTCAATTACAAGTACCATTAAATTATTTTTTGTGCTTAAGCCAATGTGCTATTAAGACTTCCCTAAATAATAAGACCAGGAAACCTTTATGTTTGCCTGGCCTTCAGGGTGGTCAAATGAGTTGTAAAGATTATTATTAAATGTCATAATCATTAATATAAAAAAACCCCAAGAAACAAAGTCATAAGTGTAACAATGGACTGACCCACAGATAAGTATAGAAGAAAAAGTGACTGGGCACGATAGCTCACACCTGTAATCCCAGCACTTTGGGAGGCTGAAGTGGGTGGGTCACCTGAGGTCAGGAGTTCAAGACCAGTTTGGCCAACATGGCGAAACCTCGTCTCAACTAAAAATACAAAAATTAGCCAGGCATGATGGCAGGCAGCTGTAATCCCAGCTACTCGTGGAGCTGAGGAGGAGAATCACTTGAACTCAGGATGCGGAGGTTGCAGTGAGCCAGGATCGCGCCACTACACTCCAGCCTGGGTGATAGAGCGAGACTCTGTCTCAAAAAAATAAATAAATAAAATAAAATAAGAAAAGAAAAAGTATTCTTGGGTCATACGTATTAGGTCATCCTGATACATATATACGTACTTCATATTCCAGTACTTTAATACAAGAATGTGAGAGAAGGCAACTGCTAAGTGACAGCTGGGAAAGGATTTTTTTGTATTTTTTTAGAGACAGGGTCTTGCTGTGTCACGCAGGTTGGTGTGCAGAGGTGCGATCATAGCTTACTGTAACCTAGAACTCCTAGGCTCAAGCGATTCTCCCATCTCAGCCTCCCGAGTAGTTAGGACTACAAACATGTGCCACCACGTACAGCTAATTTTTACATTTTTGCAGAGAACAGGTTTCACTACATTGTCCAGGCTGGTCTTGAACTCTTGGCCTCAAGTGATCCTCCTGACTTGGCCTCCCAAAGCATGGAGATTATAGGCATGAACCACCACACCTGGCCTCAGAAAGGATTTGAAAAGGAATAAATGAGATAAGAATTGAAAAGTCTTCTAAAGAAATGTGTAATATAATTAATAGTCGAGAACATAACAGTTGAGTGATCTACTTAGTAGAATATATTATTGGGAATGGGGGGATCAACTCTAAGAATAATGTTTCTTAAATTCTAGCATGTGCAAAAATCACCTGGTAGCCTATTAAAATGTATATCCCAATGATCCCCCAGGAAAGACTAATAATAGTTGGTTTGGAATACATGACTGTGCCCACACCTACCCATCCCCCAACTCCAGATGGAGGGAACACACAGGGAAAAACCACCAAATCAGCACTGTTTAGGAGGAGAGGAGGCTTTTCTAGGTATGTGGAATCTTTTCAATATCAAGCAATTTGTTGAAAAACAAGAGTTTTCAGTCATTAGACCTTGCAAGAATAAACTCATCTCTTGGAATAATTTCTGAAACCTGTAAGACACCTGAAAAAAAGAGTCAGTTTTCAGAGTACAAGTCCTTGACATCCATGATTAAGTTTATTCCTAAGTATTTTATTTTTTTTTTTTTTGAGACGGAGTCTCACTCTGTCGCCAGGCTGGAGTACAGTGGCACGATCTTGGCTCACTGAAGACTCCGCCTCCTGGGTTCAAGCGATTCTCTTGCCTCAGCCTCCCAAGTAGCTGGGACTACAGGCATGCAGCACCACGCCCAGCTAATTTTTATATTTTTAGTAGAGATAGGGTTTTACCATGTTGGCCAGGATGGTCTTGATCTCTTGATCTCATGATTCACCTGCCTCGGCCTCCCAAAGTGCTGGGATTACAGGCGTGAGCCACCGCGCCTAGTCCCGAATTTCATTCTTCTTGATGTTATTGTAAATGAGACTGTTTTTTCAATTTCCAACAGAAAAGAAAATATCTCATTATTAATATACAGAAATTTCATTGGAAATGCAATTGATTTTTGTATGTTGATTTTTAATCCTGCTACTATGCTGAATTCATTTATTAGTTGTAACTTTTTTTTTTTGGCAGGGGCTGGGTGTCTTATAGGGTTTTCTAGATATAAGATCATGTCATCTGCAAACAGAGATAACTTTACCTCTTGCTTTCCAACTTAGGTATCTTTTATCTCTCTTTCTTGACTAAGTGCTCTGGCTACAGAAGCAGAGACTGCAATGGTGGCTGCCAATAGGGAGGTACTCATCAAAGGGTACAAAGTTTTGATTATATAAGATAAATCAGTCCTAGAGATCTGCAGTACAGTATCGTGTCTATAGTTAACATACTGTATTGTATTCTTAAAATTTTGCTAAGAGGAGCTGGGCATGGTGGCACAAGCCTGTGGTCTTAGCCGGTCGGGAGGCTGAAGTGAGAGGATTTGCTTGAGCCCAAGAGTTTGAGGCTACAGTACACTATGATTATGTCACTACACTCCAACCTGGGCAACAGTGAGACCCTGTCTCTAAATAATGAAATAAAATAAAATAAATTTTGCTAAGAGGGTAGAGTGCTCTTAATGATAAGAATAGAACAAAACTTTTGGAGGTCAAGGGTATAGATTTATAGCAGAGATTGTGGCGATGGTTTCATAAGAGTATACTTATTTTTAAACTCATCAAGTTATATATATTAATTATATATAGTTTTTGTATGTCAAAATTAGAATGTTGGAAAAACAAATTTTTTAAAATGTCATGAAAATATTAATAATCAACTTCATGTATTTTAATGTAAGAATTCTTTTAACTAAAACATTTATTTACACATTGTCTCGGGTACCTGCACAGCCTTACCTGAAAGTGTCTTTTGGTAAGAAATACATTGATGTCTCCACAAAGAAATAGCAGATCTCTCTCGATTCTGCAGTCCATTCAGTCTTTCTGCTAGTCCACCTCTGTTTAATGAATTATAATGTACTAAATTTAGTTAAAAGGAAAACTTCAGAATATTTGGAACATTTATATTGTATAACCCCCAACCAGAGACAAACAGATAAAACATGCAAAATTTTAATGTATATTTGTTACCACATTCTCTTCCTAGAGGCCATGTCCTCATAAGTCAGATTTTTGTTTTCTTAGAACCTTGGTTTTCTGATTCCTAGAAATATGGGCTAATACTATGCCCTAAAAATATCATATTCTTGGAAATATGATAGCTAAATATCAGTTTACCTCTTTTTCTATTCTTTCTTAGTTCACTTATTCAATTCTAAAATAAGTACTGCTTACTTACCACCTGCTATATGCTGGCACCTAGCACTTCGTTAGGTACCAGGGACACAAGGACAGCTATGAATGCTGCCATGGAGGTGGGAAAGCTCCCAATGAGCTCAGCAGATGGGAGCAAACAAAGAATTGTAAAGTGGGCTCAGAGTTCCAGTCAAGAATAACCTTGCCAACTGTTGACAGAACACTCAAATAAGAGCACTTGGGTATGGGCCCCTGATTTGGACTCCAGAGATATTTGAGTATCAATCACAAACACACAGCAAGGATACCAATGTTATAAAAAAGAAAACTTCCATGTACAGCAGAAAGACAATTTATAATGATAGATATGCAGGTACTGCAGAAGAGCATTAACCTATCAATGAACACATATACTCACTGAGATATATTTATGCTTATAAATATATAGGTGAATGTAAATTACAAATATAAGTAAATACATATATATGTAGAGAGAAACAGAAGTTATCAACTCCTAACATAACTATAATTTCAAGAAAAATCAAGAGCAGTTGTTAATTACCACTATAGCTACATGCTATATAGGTTATCAATGTATTATCTCATAAGTATATTATCTTATTACCAATTCATTAATCATTTCACTACATTATCTTTATTCAAATAATATCCCTTTGAGGCAGAAAGAACAGATATCAATACCCACTGCACAGATGATAAAACCAGAATTAAGAGAGAGATTAAGAAACTTCTCCAACATTACGTAACTAGCCAGATGAGGAACAAGCTGTTAAAACCAGAATGGACTTAGCACAGCATGTGGCATTTAGCAAACTTTCAAAAAATGCCCACAATTGGTGTAACTGTTTTTGTTATGTTTTTTACTTGCAGCCTATATATAGCCCTTTCAATTATGATGGAAATATTTTAATAATATATAATATTTCTAGTATTAATACCTATAGAAAAACCTAGTATGTTTTCCTACAGGTTATTATTTCTGAATGTACTTGTGTGTAGCACATGTAACAGAAAAAAAGTTAAAACCTCTTATACTCAGAAATATGCCATAGCACCTCTACATGTCAACTTCTACTTCCTATTAAGCCCTTCTTCATATCATTGTTTACATTAAGTAACTCGTTTATGCTTCCCCTTTACACAATACTGTGAAGTAGGTACTATTATTATTCCACTTTATAGATGACAAACTGAGGCACCAAGATGTTAAACATCTGTCCAAGCTTAAATGTCTAATGAGTGGTGTAGCTGGATGCACACCTAGGCAGTCTGGCTCCAGAGTCCAAACTCTTAGTCTTGATAATGTACCTAGAACCTCTTAAACAGTATTATTTAAAATGATATGCATAATAAATACAAGAAGCAAACGCTGTATTCTTTGCCCATTATCTAGATAATTATTTGCCAAATGTTGCTTTTCAATGCTGTGACCTTACAGAAAAAAAAAGGCAAAATGAACTCTGAAAATAGTATCTAGTTAAAGTCAAGCCTAGAACCTCGTAAGAAAACTGTGGGGATTACAAGACAAAAGGTAAAAACAACAGTAAACATATGCACAGGAGCTCTCTACACATAGCGGTATCTGGAGCCCTCAGATAAAATCTGCATCTCCAGCTGAGTTTGGCCATTAGGGCCTGTCCTGCAGGGAGTTCGGATCAGATGTACTTGAACTTAAGAAACACCATGTCCTTCAATTAACAATTCTATTTCTAGTAAAAAACCTATCTCATGTTTAAAAAATTAAGTCATACCAAAAGTTCAGGAAGGTCCTACCATCTATATCCAAATTAATTCTTTTGAACGTAGCCAGACAAGTTATTTATAAAGGCCAAACTCCAACGGAATAAAAATACGATGAATGCACTGAGCAAGTTAAGATATCCTAATTATCTTTTCTATAAAATCAACAGATTGGAAACCTATCTCAAAAGATTACTGGTATCAATTTGACACTGGTAAACATTTCTACAAAATCAATATGGAGAAGTAAAGAAGGATAAAGATTCAAAAATATTCCAACTCATTTCTAGTCAAGATATTTTTAATAAGCTATACAACCAGGTAAAAAATAAACAATTAAAATGACTGTAAATACAGTATTTTCAAGTTTTGCTTTTATTTTTATTTATTTATTTTTATTATACTTTAAGTTCTAGGGTACATGTGCAGAACATGCAGGTTTATTACATATGGATACATGTGCCATGTTGGTGTGCTGCACCCATTAACTCATCATTTACATTAGGTATTTCTCCTAATGCTATCCCTCCCCAATCCCCCACCCCACGACAGGCCAAGGTGTGTGATGTTCCCCACCCTGTGTCCAAGTGTTCTCATTATTCACCTCCCACCTATGAGTGAGAACATGCGGTGTCTGGTTCTCCGTCCCTGTGATAGTTTCCTCAGAATGATGGTTTCCAGCTTCATCCCATGTCCCTACAAAGGACATGAACTCATCCTTTCTTATGGCCACATAGCACTCCACGGTTTATATGTGCCACATTTTCTTAATCCAGTCTTATCACTGATGGACATTTGGGTTGGTTCCAAAACTTTGCTATTGTGAACAGTGCCGCAGTAAACATACATGTGCATGTGTCTTCATAACAGCATGATTTATAATTCTTTGGGTATATGCCCAGTAATGGGATGGCTGGGTCAAATGGGATTTCTAGTTCTAGATCCTTGAGGAATTGCCACACTGTCTTCCACAATGGTTGAACCAGTTGACAGTTCCACCAACAGTGTAAAAGCGTTCCTATCTCTCCATATCGTTCCAGCACCTGTTTTTTCCTGACTTTTTAATGATCACTATTCTAACTGGTGTGAGATAGTATCTCATTGTGGTTTTGATTTGCATTTCTCTGATGGCCAGTGATGATGAGCATTTTTTTCTATAAGGAGTAAGTAAGGGATCCAGTTTCAGCTTTCTACATATGGCTAGCCAGTTTTCCCAACACCATTTATGAAATAGGGAATCCTTTCCGCATTTCTTGTTTCTGTCAGGTTTCTCAAAGATCAGATGGTTGTAGATGTGTGGTATTCTTTCTTTTTTTTTTTTAATACTTCAAGTTCTAGGATACACGTGCACAATGTGCAGGTTTGTTACATATGTATACATGTGCCATGTTGGTGTGCTGCACTCATTAACTCGTCATTTACATTAGATATATCTCTTAATGCTATCCCTCTCCCTCCCCACAATAGAACCCGGTGTGTGATGCTCCCCTTCCTGTGTCCAAGTGATCTCATTGTTCAATTCCCATCTATGAGTGAGAACAGGCAGTATTTGGTTATCTGTTCTTGAGATGGTTTGCTGAGAATGATGGCTTCCAGCTGCATCCATGTCCCTACAAAGGACACAAACTCATCCTTTTTTATGGCTGCATAGTATTCCATGGTGTATATGTGCCACATTTTCTTAATCCAGTCTGTCACTGATGGACATTTGGGTTGATTCCAAGTCTTTGCTATTGTGAATAGTGCCGCAATAAACATACGTGTGCATGTGTCTTTATAGCAGCATGACTTATAATCCTTTGGGTGTATCCCCAGTAATGGGATGGCTGGGTCAAATGGGATTTCTAGTTCTAGATCCTTGAGGAATCGCCACACTGTTTTCCACAATGGTTGAACCAGTTTACCGTCCCACCAAAAGTGTAAAAGTGTTCCTATTTCTCCATATCCTCTCCAGCACCTGTTGTTTCCTGATTTTTTAATGACTGGTGTGAGATGGTATCTCATTGTGGTTTTGATTTGCATTTCTCTGATGGCGAGTGATGATGAGCATTTTTTCATGTGTCTGCTGGCTGTGTGAACGTCTTCTTTTGAGAAGTGTCTGTTCATATCCTTTGCCCACTTTTTGATGGGGTTGTTTGCTTTTTTCTTGTAAATTCGATTGAGTTCTTTATAGGTTCTGGATATTAGCCCTTTGTCAGATGAGTAGATTGCAAACATTTTCTCCCATTCTGTAGGTTGCCTGTTCACTCTGATGGTAGTTTCTTTTGTTGTGCAGAAGCTCTTTAGTTTAATTAGATCCCATTTGTCAATTTTGGCTTTTGTTGCTGTTGCCTTTGGTGTTTTAGACATGAAGTCCTTGCCCATGCCTATGGACTGAATGGTATTGCCTAAGTTTTCTTCTAGGGTTTTTATGGTTTTAGGTCTAACATTTAAGTCTCTAATCCATCTTGAATTAATTTTCGTATAAGGAGTAAGGAAAGGATCCAGTTTCAGCTTTCTACTTATGGCTAGCCAATTTTCCCAGCACCATTTATTAAATAGGGAATCCTTTCCCCATTTCTTGTTTTTCTCAGGTTTGTCAAAGATCAGATGGCTGTAGATGTGTGGTCTTACTTCTGAGGGCTCTGTTCTGTTCAATTGGTCTATATCTCTGTTTTGGTACCAGTACCATGCTGCTTTGCTTACTGTAGCTTTGTAGTATAGTTTGAAGTCAGGTACCGTGATGCCTCCAGCTTTGTTCTTTTGGCTTAGGATTGTCTTGGCAATGCAGGGTCTTTCTGGTTCCATATGAACTTTAGTTTTTTCCAATTCTGTAAAGAAAGTCATTGGTAGCATAATGGGGATGGCATCGAATCTATAAATTACCTTGGGCAGTATGGCCATTTTTATAATATTGATTCTTCCTATCCATGAGCATGGAATGTTCTTCCATTTGTTTTTGTCCTCTTTTATTTGACTGAGCAGTGGTTTGTAGTTCTCCTTGAAGAAGTCCGTCACTTCCCTTGTAAGTTGGATTCCTAGGTATTTTACTGTCTTTGAAGCAATTGTGAATGGGAGTTCACTCATGATTTAGCTCTCTGTCTGTTATTGGTGTATAGGAATGCTTGTGATTTTTGCACGTTGGTTTTGTATCCTGAGACTCTGCTGAAGTTGCTTATCAGTTTAAGGAGATTTTGGGCTGAGATGATAGGGTTTTCTAAATATACAATCATGTCATCTGCAAACAGGGACAACTTGACTTCCTCTTTTCCTAATTGAATACCCTTTATTTCTTTCTCTGGCCTGATTGTTCTGGCCAGAACTTCCAACACTATGTTGAGTAAGAGTGCAGAGAGAGGGCATCCCTGTCTTGCGCCAGTTTTCAAAGGGAATGCTTCCAGTTTTTGCCCATTCAGTATGATATTGGCTGTGGATTTGTCATAAATAACTCTTATTATTTTGAGATACGTCCCATCAATACCTAGTTTACTGAGAGTTTTTAGCATGAAGTGCTGTTGAATGTTGTCAAAGGCCTTTTCTGCATCTATTGAGATAATCATGTGGTATTTGTCTTTGGTTCTGTTTATATGCTGGATTATGTTAACTGATTTGCACATGTTGAACCAGCCTTGCATCCCAGGAATGAAGCCAACTTGACCGTGGTGGATAAGCTTTTTGATGTGCTGCTGGATTCGGTTTGCCAGTATTTTATTGGGGAATTTTGCATCGATGTTCATCAGGGATATTGGTCTAAAATTGTCATTTTTTTGTTGTGTCTCTGCCAAGCTTTGGTATCACGAAGATGTTGGCCTCATAAAATGAATTAGGGAGGATTCCCTCTTTTTCTATTGATTGGAATAGTTTCAGAAGGAATGGTACCACCTCCTCTTTGTACTTCTGGTAGAATTCAGCTGTGAATCCGTCTGCTCCTGGACATTTTTTGGTTGGTAGGCTATTAATTATTGCCTCAATTTCAGAATTTGTTATTGGTCTATTCAGGGATTCAACTTCCTCCTGGTTTAGTCTTGGGAGATTGTATGTGTCCAGGAATTTATCCGTTTCTTCTAGATTTTCTGGTTTATTTGAGTAGAGGTGTTTATAGTATTCTCTGATGGTAGTTTGTATTTCTGTGGGGTCGGTGGTGATATCCACTTTATCATTTTTTATTACGTCTATTTGATTCTTCTCTGTTTTCTTCTTTATTAGTCTTGCTAGTGGTCTACCAATTTTGTTGATCTTTTCAAAAAAACAGCTCCTGGATTCATTGATTTTTTGAAGGGTTTTTAATGTCTCTATCTCCTTCAGTTCTGCTCTGATCTTAGTTATTTCTTGCCTTCTGCTAGCTTCTGAATGTGTTGGCTCTTGCTTCTCTAGTTCTATTGTGATGTTAGGGTGTCAATTTTAGATCTTTCCTGCTTTCTCTTGTGGGCATTTAGTGCTATAAATTTCCCTCTACACACTGCTTTAAATGTGTCCCAGAGATTCTGGTACTGGGACATGAGTACCACTTGATTTCACTGTGGTCGGAGAGACAGTTTGTTATAATTTCTGTTCTTTTACACTTGCTGAGGAGTGCTTTACTTCCAACTATATGGTCAATTTGGGAATAAGTGTGATGTGGTGCTGAGAAGAATGTATCTTCTGTTGATTTGGGGTGGAGAGTTCTGTACATGTCTATTACGTCTGCTTGGTGAAGAACCGAGTTCAGTTCCTGGATATCCTTGTTAACTTTCTGTCTCCTTGATCTGCCTAATGTTGACAGTGGGATGTTAAAGTCTCCCATTATTGAGACTTCAACACTCCACTGTCAACATTAGACAGAAAGTTAACAAGGATATCCAGGAATTGAACTCATCTCTGCACCAAGCGGACCTAATAGACATCTATAGAACTCTCCACCCCAAATCAACAGAATATACATTCTTCTCAGCACCACATCGCACTTATTCCAAAATTGACCACATAATTGGAAGTAAAGCACTCCTCAGCAAATGTACAAGAACAGAATTTATAACAAACTGTCTCTCAGACCACAGTGCAATCAAACTAGAACTCAGGACTAAGAAACTCAATCAAAACCGCTCAACTACATGGAAACTGAACAACCTGCTCCTGAATGACTACTGGGTACATAACGAAATGAAAGCAGAAATAAAGATGTTCTTTGAAACCAATGAGAACAAAGATACAACATACCAGAATCTCTGGGACACATTTAAAGCAGTGTGTAGAGGGAAACTGATAGCACTAAATGCCCACAAGAGAAAGCAGGAAAGATCTAAAATTGACACTCTAACATCACAATTAAAAGAACTAGAGAGGCAAGAGCAAACACATTCAAAAGCTAGCAGAAGGCAAGAGATAACTAAGATCAGAGCAGAACTGAAGGAGATAGAGACACAAAAAACCCTCCAAAAAATCAATGAATCCAGGAGTTGGTTTTTTGAAAAGATCAACAAAATTGACAGACCACTAGCAAGACTAATAAAGAAGAAAAGAGAGAGGAATCAAATAGACGCAATAAAAAATGATAAAGGGGATATCACCACCGACCCCACAGAAATACAAACTAGCATCAGAGAATACTATAAACGCCTCTACGCAAATCAACGAGAAAATCTAGAAGAAATGGATAATTTCTTGGACACTTACACTCTCCCAAGACTAAACCAGGAAGAAGTTGAATCCCTGAATAGACCAATAGCAGGCTATGAAATTGAGGCAAAAATTAATAGCCTACCCACCAAAAAAAGTCCAGGACCAGATGGATTCACAGCTGAATTCTACCAGAGGTACAAGGAGGAGCTGGTACCATTCCTTCTGAAACTATTCCAATCAATAGAAAAAGAGGGAATCCTCCCTAACTCATTTTATGAGGCCAACATCATCCTGATACCAAAGCCTGGCAGAGACACAACAAAAAAAGAGAATTTTAGACCAATATCCTTGATGAACATCGATGCAAAAATTCTCAATAAAATACTGGCAAACCGGATTCAGCAGCACATCAAAAAGCTTATCCACCATGATCAAGTGGGCTTCATCCCCGGGATGCAAGGCTGGTTCAACATTTGCAATCAATAAACGTAATCCAGCATATAAACAGAACCAAAGACAAGAACCACATGATTATCTCAATAGATGCAGAAAAGGCTTTTGACAAAATTCAACAGCCTTTCATGCTAAAAACTCTCAATAAATTCGGTATTGATGGAACGTATCTCAAAATAATAAGAGCTATTTATGACAAACCCACAGCCAATATCATCCTGAATGGGCAAAAACTGGAAAAATTCCCTTTGAAAACTGGCACAAGACAGGGATGCCCTCTCTCACCACTCCTATTCAACATAGTGTTGGAAGTTCTGGCTAGGGCAATCAGGCAAGAGAAAGAAATCAAGGGTATTCAGTTAGGAAAAGAAGAAGTCAAATTGTCTCTGTTTGCAGATGACATGATTGTATATTTAGAAAACCCCATTGTCTCAGCCCAAAATCTCCTTAAGCTGATAAGCAACTTCAGCAAAGTCTCAGGATACAAAATTAATGTGCAAAAATCACAAGCATTCTTATACACCAGTAGCAGACAAGCAGAGAGCCAAATCAGGAATGAACTTCCATTCACAATTGCTTCAAAGAGAATAAAATACTTAGGAATCCAGCTTACAAGGGATGTAAAGGACCTCTTCAAGGAGAACTACAAACCACTGCTCAGTGAAATCAAAGAGGACACAAACAAATGGAAGAACATACCATGCTCATGGATAGGAAGAATCAATATTGTGAAAATGGCCATACTGCCCAAGGTTATTTATAGATTCAATGCCATCCCCATCAAGCTACCGATGAGTTTCTTCACAGAATTGGAAAAAACTGCTTTAAAGTTCATATGGAATCAAAAAAGAGCCCGCATTGCCAAGACAATCCTAAGTCAAAAGGATAAAGCTGGAGGCGTCACGCCACCTGACTTCAAACTATACTACAAGGCTACAGTAACCAAAACAGCATGGTACTGGTACCAAAACAGAGATATAGACCAATGGAACAGAACAGAGTCCTCAGAAATAATACCACACATCTACAGCCATCTGATCTTTGACAAACCTGAGAGAAACAAGAAATGGGGAAAGGATTCCCTATTTAATAAATGGTGCTGGGAAAATTGGCTAGCCATAAGTAGAAAGCTGAAACTGGATCCTTTCCTTACCCCTTATACGAAGATTAATTCAAGATGGATTAGAGACTTAAATGTTAGACCTAATACCATACAAACCCTAGAAGAAAATCTAGGTAGTACCATTCAGGACATAGGCATGGGCAAGGACTTCATGTCTAAAACACCAAAAGCAACGGCAGCAAAAGCCAAAATTGACAAATGGGATCTAATTAAACTAAAGAGCTTTTGCACAGCAAAAGAAACTACCATCAGAGTGAACAGGCAACCTACAGAATGGGAGAAAATGTTTGCAATCTACTCATCTGACAAAGGGCTAATATCCAGAATCTACAAAGAACTCAAACAAATACACAAGAAAAAAGCAAACAACCCCATCAAAAAGTGGGCAAAGGATATGAACAGACATTTCTCAAAAGAAGACATTCATACAGCCAACAGACACATGAAAAAATGCTCATCATCACTCGCCATCAGAGAAATGCAAATCAAAACCACAATGAGATACCATCTCACACCAGTTAGAATGGCAATCATTAAGAAGTCAGGAAACAACAGGTGTTGGAGAGGATGTGGAGAAATAGGAACGCTTTTACACTGTTGGTGGGATTGTAAACTAGTTCAACCATTATGGAAAACAGTATGGCAATTCCTCAAGGATCTAGAACTAGATGTACCATATGACCCAGCCATCCCACTACTGGGTATATACCCAAAGGATTATAAATTATTCTACTACAAAGACACATGCACACGTATGTTTATTGCGGCACTATTCACAATAGCAAAGACTTGGAATCAACCCAAATGTCCATCTGTGACAGACTGGATTAAGAAAATGTGGCACATATACACCATGGAATACTATGCAGCCATAAAAAAGGATGAGTTTGCGTCCTTTGTAGGGACATGGATGCAGCTGGAAACCATCATTCTTAGCAAACTATCACAAGAACAGAAAACCAAACACTCCATGTTCTCACTCATAGGTGGGAACTGAACAATGAGATCACTTGGACTCGGGAAGGGGATCATCACACACTGGGGCCTATCATGGGGAGGGGGGAGGAGGGAGGGATTGCATTGGGGAGTTATACATGATATAAATGATGAATTGATGGGTGCTGACGAGTTGCTGGGTGCAGCACACCAACATGGCATAAGTATACATATGTAACAAACCTGCACGTTATGCACATGTACCCTAGAACTTAAAGTATAATAAAAAAATAAAATAAAATAAAGTCTCCCATTATTATTGTGTGGGAGTCTAAGTCTCTTTGTAGGTCTCTAGGGACTTGCTTTATGAATCTGGGTGCTCCTGTATTGGGTGCATATATATTTAGGATAGTTAGTTCTTTTGTTGAATTGATCCCTTTACCATTATGCAATGGCCTTCTTTGTCTCTTTTTGTCTTTTGGTTTAAAGTCTGTTTTATCAGAGAGTAGGACTGCAACCCCTGCTTTGTTTTTGTTTTCCATTTGCTTGGTAGATCTTCCCCCATCCCTTTATTTTGAGCCTATGTGTGTCTCTGCACATGAGATGGGTCTCCTGAATACAGCACACTGATAGGTCTTGACTCTTTATCCAATTTGCTAGTCTGTGTCTTTTACTTGGAGCTTTTAGCTCATTTATATTTAAGGTTAATATTGTTATGTGTGAATCTGATCCTATCATAATGATGTTAGCTGGTTATTTTGCTCGTTAGTTGATACAGTTACTTCCTAGCATCAATTGTCTTTATAATCTGGTATGCTTTTTTGCAGTCGCTGGTACCAGTTGTTCCTTTCCATGTTTAGTGCTTCCTTCAGGAGCTCTTGTAAGGGAGTCCTGGTGGTGACAAAACTTCTCAGCATTTGTTTGTCTGAAAGGATTTTATTTCTCCTTCACTTATGAAGCTTAGTTTGGCTGGATAGGAAATTCTGGGTTGAAACTTCTTTTCTTTAAGAATATTGGCCCCCACTCTCTTCTGGCTTGTAGAGTTTCTGACGAGAGATCCACTGTTAGTCTGATGGACTTCCCTTTGTGGGTAACTCGACCTTTCTCTCTGGCTGTCATTAATATTTTTTCCTTCATTTCAACTTTGGTGAATGTGACAATTATGTGTCTTGGAGTTGCTCTTCTCGAAGAGTATCTTTGTGGCGTTCTCTGTATTTCCTGAATTTCAATGTTGCCCTGCCTCGCAAGGTTGTGGAAGTTCTCCTGGATAATATCCTGAGGAGTGTTTTCCAACTTGGTTCCATTCTCCCCATCACTTTCAGGTACACCAATCAGACGCAGATTTTTTCTTTTCATGGTATAATAAACACTGTGAAAAACAACTTGACCATCAAAATGGGGAGATAGATACAGCTTTATTATTACCAACACACTTAAATATCTAACAATTTTGCACTGGTGTTTTTTATGCTTCAAATAGTTCCATGAATAAAAAAAAGAAGAAGAAAAGAAAAGAAAAAGAAAGCCCAAAGAGACTGAGTGACATTTCCCACAGGGCAAACCAGAGAGAGAAGGGCCAGTGTGCTCCAGGCTTCAAATGCCAACTAACTCTCTGAATCCTTGCTACCTGGCCTTTATCAGGTAAAAAAAAGTTTTTAATCACCACAAACCACCATCCCTTCGCCAATGGCAGACAAGGCAGTCACAGGCCTTTCTAGTCAGCTCAGTGAAACAGGAACTCTTCAGTTTGAAGGCCTGACACTAACAACCCTAAGCACACCAATCTCATTTTTAGTATCTAAGCATAATAACTTCAAAACAGACATCCTCACTTAGTTATTCCTAGAAATCACAACAAGAAAATGATCAATTGCATGTTGTTGGAGCAGCTTCAGCCACTTCTATGAATGTCCCCTCCACCTTCTATTGAGGACTCCCTGACAGTGACCTTCAACAGCAGTGTGTTCTCTCCCTTACCCTCTCACTGGGCCTGAAAAGCCACAAAGGGACGGCCTTGCTCTTCACTGCAGCTTCCAGACAGACCATCTGGCACCCTCCCTTACACTCCAGCTCCAACCCAGCCTGCCCATCGCCAGGGCAGGCATGTCAGTGTCCGCCCAGCTCCAAGACGGTGTCCTCTATCCGCGTCAGCTACTCTAATCTTGAAGTCCCGAACTACCTCCCTCCAGCGGCTCAACTCTGGGCGCCTGTCATCCTTACTGTCCCAGCTCATCACTTACAGTAGCCTGACTCCGTAAGTGTTTGACCAACCTTTCACCAGTCCTCAATCAGTGAGTTCTACCCCAGCTCACCATGATCCACATCCTGCATGTTCTCATTCCCACCTTACCCAGCTTAGGTTTTATAGGTCATTATTATAGCTACTCTCGGAACTCCTGTCAACCCCTTTTAGTGAGCCCCCGGACCATCCTTGTGCTCTGCCCATATGTGCAGCCCAAGGGTCGAATCCACACTGCCTGATCGGTCTCAAACTCAGTCTGTGACCATGACTTCCCAACAGGGCCTGATCCTGTCAGACAGCCCTGGAGCCCTTCTCCAGTTCATTTGTCCTCACTACATGCCCATTTCACAGATTCTCTCTCCTCAGACCTCCACAGCTCCTTCCTCATCCTCCCTGTCAGCTAATGAACAACTGCATTTTACTGGAATAGAATTGATCAGAAAGAACTACTTCCCAAGTCAGATACACGTGCCTGTAACGGCAGGGACTTCGCCTTCCCAGCTGTCAGTGGATGGCCTGTCTGCTCCTTACCAGGTCCATTCCAGCACCTGCACGGGCTCTGCCTGCCCTGGCCATGGGTGCACACTCTGAGCTCCTGACAAGGTCACCCCTGTTTGTGCCTCCCTTCACCATGGCAGAGAAAACTCCATCAGTTGTCCCCTCCCTCCCCTGCCTCAGCAGTTTCCCCTTTTCTCTTGGACTTTCCTATCAACATACAAACATGATGAAATTTCTACCACCTTTAAAATAAGAAACCTTGACCCTCACATTCACTTTCAACTAATGCACTATTGATCTGTTCCCCTTAAAGCAAACCTTCTCCAGAGTTCCATCGTGCTGTCTTCAGTTTCTCTCTTTCCATTCAGACTCTGGAGTCCATGGCAGTCTGCTTTGCCCGGTCACGCCACTGAGATGGCCGCACACCCTGCCCTTCACCGTGGAATCACAGAGGTCAGTCCTGGCAGCGTCTGTCACAGTGGGTCACCCTCTCTCCTCACTTGCCTCAGCATACCATGCTCCCTTTGTTTTGGCTCCTCCCTCAGCAGTCTCTCCCTCCACACCCCAACTTCTGTAGAGCACCCAGGACTCAGGCCTTGGACAGGTTCTCCTCTCGCCTAGCAGTGGATCTCCTGTGACCCGACCTAGCTCACGCTTCAAAAGATCTGGACACTGAAGTCGACGCATTCACATCTCCAACACCAAGCCTGCCCGTGGACTGCAGACTCATAGTCCCACTAAGATGTATAATATCTAACTGAAAATGGCCAAAAGCCTCATGATGGTCAAAGATACAAAAACAAAAGCACCTGCTCCACTGCACACTCTATTCTTCCAGCTGCTCAATGAAGCACCTCCTCAGGGCTTCCCTGAGCCTGTTTCAAACTGAAATGTCCTCCCCCACCTCTGGACCCTTCTCTGTCCCCCTTTTTCTGCCTTTTCTCCATAAAATTTCTCTCTCTGACTTGACATCTATTTTACTTCTTGGTTCCATATTACCCTTCCCCCAACACAGGCCGGGCTCCATTCACCTTTGTTCTCTGTTATGAGCAACCATTCCACTTTTCTTGCTCCTGTGCATGAACAGTGCTTGGCAAGTGGTAGGCCCTCAGCAGGGCTGGGGACATGACTTTCTGTAATTGCATGGCATCACCTTCACCAACAAAGACATGCTAATTCCTCTAATGGGCTTCCTTTCCTTTCTTCCCAGAGACTATTACAAGCCACCTTCTATTACAAATTACATTCTATTACTATTACAAATTACATTCTTTTTTCAGGCCACAACTTCTTCACTTTGGGCATAAGGCTTTCTGTCTCATGGTGAGTAGGCACGAATGGATCTCTGTGCCCTGGCCATACCACTAGACTTGGCCACATTCTCATGCTCTTTCCGCCACTGCTGTACTCAAGCTGGGGCTCTCCTCTCCACCTTCCTTCCCTACCTCCTCTTCAGGATGCTGATAGAGCTATGGTGCAAACTCTGTTTATTCGGAACCCCACTGTTTTCAAAATCTGTCTCTCCTATTCCCTGAACCCTCTCTAGAGGCTGGATCTTTTCCAGGTGACTGGCAATCCCGAAGAGAGGAATCAAAGCCCTCCTGTCTGGTCCCCAACTCCCACCTAAGAGCCATGACCCTGTCCTCACTCCTTGAACTGTGTTGTACTTCAGTCACAGACCCTGAGCTCCCCTTAGTGCACACCAGGCTTGTATTCTCATGATGCTACAATATCATCTGTGGATCCAACACCTACACTCTTCATGATCACATTTACTCTTTCTACTGAAACTCCTTTGCCTTGAAATGCTCTACTACTTTTGCTTTTGTGGCAATGCTTCATACAGGTTCTCTTTCTTTTTTTTTTTTTTTTTTGAGACGGAGTCTTGCTCTGTCGCCCAGGCTAGAGTGCAGTGGCTGGATCTCAGCTCACTGCAAGCTCCGCCTCCCGGGTTTACGCCATTCTCCTGCCTCAGCCTCTGGAGTAGCTGGGACTACAGGCGCCCGCCACCTCGCCCGGCTAGTTTTTTGTATTTTTAGTAGAGACGGGGTTTCATCATGTTAGCCAGGATGGTCTCGATCTCCTGACCTTGTGATCCGCCCGTCTTTTGTTGTTGTTGTTTTTTGAGACAGAGTCGCGCCCTGTCGCCCAGGCTGGAGTGCAATGGCACGATCTCAGCTCACTGCAACCTCCACCTCCCAAGTTCAAGCAATTCTCTTGCCTCAGCCTCCTGTGTAACTGGGATTACAGGTACGTGCCTCCATGCCCAGCTAATTTTTGTATTTTCAGCAGACACAGGGTTTCACCATATTGGCCAGGCTGGTCTCGAACTCCCGACCTCGTGATCCACCCGCCTCGGCCTCCCAAAATGCTGGGATTACAGGCGTGAGCCACCCCCCGGCCTCTCTTTTTTACTTTCATTGAGTCTTTGCTTGGCATTGTTTGGTTCAACAACAAAGAGAACCTTGTATTACACAGGATTGGGGAAGGTCCCTACAAGCTCCTTCATGTTATCTTTCCTGCTTTGCTCACCATGGCCACAGCCTAGCCCCAGACTGACACTGTAGTTCATGGCACACCAGACACGTCTTGTCTGTGGGTTCTGCTCTCTCATACTTTTTCTGCACTTGCAAGTGTTGCCCTGGCAGATCTCTCTCATAAAAGTAATCTGACATGATCTATACATATTTCCATTTCCCTTTTTAGATTGCAAGTTACTCAAGAATAGAACAATTATATACTTGTCTCCACAGCACCTAGAACACTGACTCTCAATAACATTTGATAACCCAAATAAATCTCCATTAAGAAAGGCAGTCACATCCACTGGGCATGACTGAAGCTATAACCCTCAACTTGGATGAACATTCTATTAATCGGCTCCAGAACTTAGGACTTCATATACAAGTATTTTAAAATTAACATTTTAGATATTTGGGTTTTTAAAGAAAGAGAAAAATTTAAAAAGAGTATTTAAAAGGGTACAATTTAACCTTAAAAGCTTCTTCTTCGCTGACTTTTCTGGAGTCCTGGGAAACTTAGCTGTGGGTTTCTGAGGTGTATGCAAAATGGTCTCTGTTGATTTTGTCCTTGGGTCTATCAGTCTCTCCACAGTCTGTCTTGAATCTGATGCAAACTCCACGTGGTATTTGTGAGGGGATTCCGAATCAAGGAGTAGGACATTTTCCAAGTCATCTTCTTTTTCACTATCTGATGAATACTCTAAAATTTCTATAGAACTTGGCTAAAAAAAATTAAAAGAAAGGCATATTTTTAAATACAAAGCATACTTGATTCAAGTTCATATTTATATACATCTATCATTCCATTTCCTTACAGTTACATTTCTTGAAGGACCTTTTTGAACACAGTATCTGCAGCTTAAACTTCTGTTCTGACAAAATCCAAAAGTAACCAAGACCAAGAAGAGGTTAAATCAACTGCAAGCCAGACTTTACCTCACAGAATCCACAAAAATAAGTATAAATACTTCAATCTTCTTTCAGAAAACTACAAGACAGTACCACACATACAGGTAATCTCCAAAACTGAACTAATAGCACTCATCTGAAAGGCTGATGACCATCAATACAATCTGACAGCTACTGAAAAGAAAGTATTTCCTGGATTTTGAAATTTAACATGAAGCTAAATTGTCTCTTCAGGTATAAATCATTTAATTTGCCAAAAGAAGTCCCCGAGGGTAAAGATCAAGACTTGACTCTCTCCATACAATTATATAATTATTTTCCAGAGACTAGTTTGAAATTACAAATATCAACAGGAACTATTTCAGAATATGAGTCACTGTCTCCTTTTCCTAACATTTCCTAAAATGTTTCTTTCTCCAACTCAGATTTCTAAACTTTCAAAATAATAAATTTTTGAAAGCTGATTATAAAACAAGAATTCATATCGCATGGCCAAAAAAAAACAAAAAAACAAAAAAAACATATCATATGGCCAATTCTGGAGGGAAGAATCAAAACCTTCTCTGATGTTTTCTGTCTTTGCCAAGACACATGCCAAATTTAAAGCACAATAGGATTTTATTTTCCTATTACTTCATTGTATAGGTCAATCCCATGTTATTCTGTGTCAGCAATAATTCATCCTTCAATATCCTAACTTCCAGTGCACTAGAAGTCCCATATAATTCACTACCTAAATATTGGGGGTGGCACTAGAATTTACATCATTAGCTAATCTACATAAAACAAAAGGCTTTTTTTCTGACGATTATATGGTTAAATTCTTTTTTCTTTTTTCTTGGAGACGGAGTCTCACTCTGCCACCCAGGCTGGAGTGCAGCGGCATGATCTTGGCTCACTGCTACCTCTGCTTCTTGGGTTCAAGTGATTCTCCTGCCTCAGCCTCCCAAGTAGCTGGGATTACAGGTGCCCAGCATGATGCCTGACTAATTTTTGTATATTTAGTAGAGATGGGGTTTCACCAAGAAAAAATCACCTGCAGTTGAGAACCACTATCCTAGAAATAAGTCAACAAATAACCAACCACAGGCGGCTTGGGCTGGGGACTCACATGCAGCCATGAAGAGGATTCATGCTGCTTGTGAGGATGGGAGAGACTAGTCCCGGATAGTTATAAAACACTGGTAGGAATGCTGCCATGGAGATACTGCTTGGGCTCCAAGCAGAACACATAAGAAGGGTGACAAAGCCAGGAGAGGCACAGGGAGAGAGAAGAGTTAAGTGTCAGAAAAGGTCTGTTTCTGGTTGGGTGGGTGTAATCCCAGCACTTTGGAAGGCTAAGGCAGGCAGATCACTTGAGGCCAGGAGTTTGAAAGCAGCCTGGCCAATATGGCAAAACCCTGTCTACTAAAAATACAAAAATTAGCCGGGTGTGGTGGCGCACACCTGTAATCTCAGCTATTGGGGAAGCTGAGGCAGGAGAATGGCTTGAGACCCTGGGAGGCGGAGGTTGCAGTGAGCTGAGATCACGCCACTGCACTCCACCCTGGGTGACAGAGTGGGAAGGAAGGAGGGGAAAGAGGGAGGGAAGGAGGGAGGGAGGGAGGCAGGGAGGGGAAAAGAAAAGAAAAAAAAATGAAAAGGAACGGAAGAGAGAAAGAGAGAGAAAAGAAAAGAAGGAAAGAAAGAAAAGACAAGACAAAGAAAGAAAGAGAGAGAAAGAAAGAAAGAAAAAGAAAGAAAGAGAAAGAGAGAAAGAAAGAGAGAGAGAGAGAGAAAAGAAAAGAAGGAAAGAAAGGAAAGAGACAGAAAAAAGAAAAAGCAGAAGAGGGTTGCTTCCCAGAATCTGGCACCTGAAGTTCAATGCTAAGTATGGATTAATTAGATAGAGAGAAGAGGGAAGGACATTCCAGGGAGAAGAAAGAGGAGGACCAATATTCTGAGGCAGGAGAGAGCCACTGGCAGCTTGACACAGGAGCTAACAACCTCAGACGGTAATGTGGAATTGACCATTCGAACATTTGAATGGTGATACAGAGAGGGAGGAAACCACGCTGGCTGGGGAAGGGCAGCTAGCTAAAAGGCTCTTCCATAGTCAGAGCAAGACATTGAGAGGATCTGAGTGGTAGTGGGAATAGAGAGGTGGACTGAAAAGAAAATGAGGAAAAGGATGCAATAACACTTGAGGACCAAATTCAATATAGCAGGAAATACATTCGGGCAGGAGTTGCTAATACTCAAGCTGGTTTTGATGTGTGAATGTTGTGGTGCCTATGGGATACCTGGGGAAAAACTGGTCAACAGGCAGTGGCTCTGCAGGTCTGGAGTTCTAAGAGTGATGTGGGATGGGAACACAACTTCAGAAATCATGAGAATCAGGATGTGAAGGCACGAGGGCTGGAGAAGACTATCTATGGAAAAGTATGTGAAAGAAGAAGAGAAGGTCCAGATTGGAACCTTGGAAACATCAAGAACATTCATGCTGTCTTCAGGTGACAAGAGACTGAACAGTGTTCTGCATTTGACAAAAGAGAAATTGTACAGATACAAGAAATCCATGGGACCTTGGTAAGAATGTGCCTTAAAGAATAAATGGAAGATAAAATGAAAACAGCAGACATGACAATTTGTTTTAGAAAGTTTGGGTAGGCATATTTTATTTTCCTTCCCAGAAAGGATGGCATAAAAAGGTACATTTGCTCAGCTGTGAACAACCTGGCAAGACGATGCTTAAGTTAAAATCATGAAAACCATGAAATCCAAATGAATCTCCTCAGTGAAGAATTTAACATCAGTAAAACTGCTAAGACTTAGCAGCTCAGGTAGTACTTCAAAATTCTCAGCATCAATCCATGATAACAAATTTTAGGTATTTTAAGCTATTGCTTCCTCAGTGAGAACTAGCAAATATCTAAGAATGCACTGAATGCCAACTAACCACATGCTATGTTAGCTGCTACGGTAGTATAAAGAAATTTTCAAGTCCATCCTTGCTCTTGCATCCTTATACCCAATTTAAAAACTGAAGGAAAAACTAAACTAAAAAATACAAAACAATTTATGGACAATTCCAAACGTACCCTGCATACAGCAGATGTAGAAATGGAGAAGACCACTTGGAGCAGTAGCAGCCTAGAAGGTCTTTCCCAATAAAAGTGGTGTCTGACTCGAACACTGTTGTGGTCTCAGCCCTACTCCCTACTAGTGGGCTACCTTAGGGAATTTATTTAACTTCCCTAAGGTAGTGTCCTTGATGAGGTTGTTTCCTCATCTTCAAATTGGAGATGCAGTAATAAATGCTAACGTATAAGCATTTAGCAAATGTTAGCTATTCTTTTTAGCCCCTATAGTTTACATGTCATTTGGTTTTAAATTTAATATTTTAAAATTTGTATTTATTTTCTGTTAAAACTTTTTTCTCAGTTTCTAAGAGGATTTCTATACAAAAGACAATGAGGAACACCAAGAATGTCTTCTGTAGACAACCAAAAAGACAAATACTGTCTTAAACCCGCAGAGCAAATCCTGGATTCTTTGTGTAGTCATTTTTTAATTAATTATTTACTTTGTTTGTTTTTTGTTTTGTTAAAAACAGGATCTCACTCTGTTGCCCAAGCTGAAGTGTAGCGGCATGAACACAGCTCACTGCAGCCTTGACTCTCCTGGGATTGAGTGATCCTCCCACCTCAGCCTCTCAAGTAGCTGAGGCTACAGATGTGTGCCACCATGCCTGGCTATTTAAAAAGTTTTTTTTGTAGAGACAAGGTCTCACTTTGTTGCCCAGGATGGTATCAAATTCCTGAGCTCAAGCCATCCTCCCACCTCAGCCTCCCAAAGTGCTGGGATTACAGGTGTGAGCCGCTGCACCCGGCCCATGTAGTCATTTCTAACAGGAACCAAGGCAGAAGGAACACCTTTAGGAAAGGATAACTAGAAGCCACCATTTTAGCATATTATATTTTAGAATATTCCCCATGCCCATAAGCCCAGATGAACATGGAGGAACGCTCACACCACAGACAGAGAGGGCCTACTGGCTCACCAGACACAAGCTGTCTTGGCCTGAGCCTGACTGTGAGGAACACATAATCTTTCAGAAAGAATGATATGTACACGTATGCATGTGTGCACAGACAAGTGTGTGCCAGAGAGGGTGGAAGAGAGAGGGAATGGTCAGAGATAGGTCAAAGGCGACTGCAGGTTCATAGGCTCAAGCTTGTATTCCCTCTCTACATTGTAGAATGAGATAAATGAGAAAGGAGGGTCATGAGTTTTGGAACAAGACAGACTTGTTTTTGATCACAGCTCAACTATTTAACTACTTTGTTACTTTGAACAAGTTGACTCCCCCATTCCCAGCTTAATCATCCAAAAATGGAAAAATTCTTTGAGAAATAATACAGATAATGACTATTTATTATGAAATATTTAAGGGCACAGAAAGGTAGGGAAAAAAATTAACAAGTAGATGTACCCATCACTTTCTGTCAAATTTTAATACAATGCAAATTTTTCTTTAGTTTTTTTTAATGGTATGGGTGAAATGTTCTGTATTTCTCTTCCTGTGCCTATTCTCCTTAGAGGCAACTCTCTCCTGAATTTGGCATTTCATTATTATCTGTTTTAATTTTTTTTAATAGCACACATACAAACGAACTATTTTGCAAGGACACAGCAGCTGTAGATCATTAATTTTCATTGCTATATTCTGACTATACCACTTTTTACTTACCTATTTCACTGTTGGTAGACACTTAAGAGTTTTGTAAATTTTCACATTACAACAAAACTGTAACATGTAGTACTATACTTGTTTCACTGGGCACATACATGCTAGCTTCTCAGTGGTATACACTAGCCCAGTGGATTCTTGGACAGTCCATTCTTAACTACACTGGCAATTGTGAGACGGTTCTATAGAGACCCTGTGCTGACAGAAATGCTCATCAGCAGTGTTTTAAAGCTGTGGCACATTATCAGCATCACTGAGTAATTTTAAACTTTTAAATTTATACCTATCTGATGGGTGTGAAATGTTATATCTCTCCTATTTAAGTGTGCACATCCCTGATCATTCACAGGGTTGAGCATCTTTGCACCTGTTGATCAGCTCTTCACACTTCTTCCTGTGTGTTCATATCCTTTAACCGTTTCTCCAATAGGAGAGAAAATTAATTTTTCAATCATCTGGATCTATGGAACACATAGATGGTCAGAAAATTGTTATTAAAATTTTAAAGTGACAGAACAAGGACCTGGTATACACCACTAACATCTTTCCCAGTACCTTAAAAACATCAACCACATTTCTTAACCATAGTTATTCCTGATAAGTTGCCTACTGCTGCCACACAGTGACCCAATGTACTTGGGTGAAATTTGTGTTCCACGGCAACTTTTTTTTTTTTTGAGATGGACTCTCGCTCTGTCGCCTAGGCTGGAGTGCAGTGCCATGATCGCAGCTCACTGCAAGCTCTGCCTTCCGGGTTCATGCTATCCTCCTGCCTCAGCCTCCCAAGTAGCTGAGACTACAGGTGCCACCAACACGCCTGGCTAATTTTTTGTATTTTTAGTATAGACGGGGTTTCACTGTGTTAGCCAGGATGGTCTTGATCTCCTGACCTCATGATCCGCCTGCCTTGGCCTCCCAAAGTGCTGGGGCGTGAGCCACCATGCCCAGCCGGAAACTTTTATCCTTTACCAAATCATCCTTACAAAAAAAAATTACTTTGCATAAATGATGAATTTCAAGAACAAAGATTTAAATTTGTTTTTCTTTTAAAACACTTACATTTTACATATTTTTCCTATTTTTGCAAAGTTAACCAACTGATGCCCTCTTGAAACTTTCACAGATTACTTCCTTCAGAAATATAGCCCAGTCATAGAAATAATATGGACGAGTAAATAAGGAACTTTTATAGCAGTAAAACATCTGCAATGGTCAGATGCGCAGAGCAAAGAATCACTATGTAGCTATTATCATAATCTGCTAATGTTTAAATACAATAAAATTATTATCAGGACTTTTTTTCCTTCTTGATGTAAGGAAGTTTGGAAGGAGGAGTCTTCTGATTTAGTGAGTAAATATCACAAACAAGACTGGCATGAGGCAAGGAATAGTTTTTATGAAGCCAGTCAACAAAGACAGTAGTCTGGTCCTATTTCCATTGCAATATACTAACAGGACCTTGGTTAAAGCCATCTGCAATTTCTCAAAACCATAAAGTATTCAATACTGACTCTGTTTCCAAAGTTAGCAATACTGCTGTAGTACACATCTGTTGCAATTTATTTCTGACTCCTCTTTTCAGAGAACAAATGTCTCTGTCCACAGAAGGAAACCCTTCAACCTCTGGCAGTCATGAGGTTACGGACATCTCACATCTCAGTAGCCATGTGTCTAGGATAAGACTTCTGTCAGAGGTCAGAGCTGATTGGCCTCAAGTAGACAACTGACCAATGCTAAGCCAATCAGATTCTTTTCCTCCAGATTTTGAATTGACAGAGTCTGGGAAGGGGAAGTTAAGCTACACTAATGACAAACCTCTAGATGAAAAGTCCACGAGCCCCTGCCAGTGAGGTTCCCAGGGCTGCCCCAAGACTCAGTTCATCCTTTAACTTTATCTTAAGTTACTCAAGATTTGCAGTAGTGTTCTAGTGAATTTCCTCTTTTTTTAAAACCAGCTACATTTGGTTCCTGCTACTTGCAACCAAAAGGATAACTACCTGAAAAATATCTCCAAATAGAGAAAATATTAAATAAATATTTATTCAGTACACACCACGCATAAGGTATTATGGAATAGAGAAAATATGACGAGACACACTTCCATAAAGAGCTTGAAATAAAATAAAGCAGATATAAGCATGGCTCACACTAGTGCTCCAAATGGACAAAAATGGAGCCCTTATTTCTGGATGATCTAAAACCAGCAGGCATAGTGGAAGAGGTAAAACCCATACTGAGTCTCAGAGGATTGGAAAATTCTCAACTGATAAAGATGCAAAAAGAGAGACAAAAGCACATAAGGCAGGAAAGTAAAATGACTTTCATGATCTATAGACAAGTCTAGGCAACTGAGAGTTTAGAGTTCATACTGGGAGGCAAGAGACAGTAATGTGAAAAACATAATCCTATGGATTGGGTGAGGAGCAAGCTGTGGAGGATCTTGAATGTCAGGTTTAACAGTTTAGATATCACTGAAGAAAGCAGAAAGCTTTTGAAGATTTCCAAGTAGGCAAGGAGGATGAATTTGGAAGACACGTTGAGAAGACTGTTGTGGAGACTGCATACGGGATGTATTTGAAGAAGGGAAATGCTCATGCGGTAAGTTACTGTAAATATCCCAGCCGACCTCTCTCCATTTCAGAACTGCCCATCTTCTCTTATAGGGTTCAATTCACATACTCCCAAACATCTCAATACAACAAGTTCAAAATCAAACTCCTAATATGTTCCTCAAAACCAGCTGTTTACCCCAGTATCACCTGATCAATACCAGGTGCCACCCATGTGCAAGTTAGAAATCCCCTGATATTCAATTCATGACTAAGTTTTACCTCCAAAACTAACCAGGATGTGCCCCTTTCTCTCCACCCACTCCCACCTGGCACCACAATGGCTGTGACTCAGAGCTGGTCTCTTGCTCCACTCCTGCCCTCCTGCCAGGGTCTGCCCTACACACCACAATCAGAACAACCTAAGTCAGAGCATTCCATGCTCTTCCTTAAGATCCTATAAACAACTTCCCAGTACACCTAGGATGCCATTCAATGCCCCCCACCTGCCCTGTGGTCTCTAAGGCCTCAGGTGGCCCCTGCTCCCGCCAGGCCTCCACTCATAGCTGTCTGTCTCCTGGCTGCTCCCTAGCCTTTCTGATATGCTTTCAGGTTTCCACACCATGTTCTTCCCTGCCTGTGGACCCCACAGCCCTTTCTGCCCTAGAATACGCTTCCTCATTCCCACCCCTAATCTTTCCCTAAGTCTTTCTCATGTTTCAAGGTTTCAGCCTAAAAATCCCCTCATCACACAGGTCTGCCTTCAGTACCCTAGCAGAAATTGGTGAGTGCTGGGGCAACAGCAGTAAATTCAATCTATATCTATATCTATATCTATATCTATATCTATATCTATATCTATATCTATCTCTCTCTCTCTCCGCCCCCCCCCCCGCACCCCCCCAACTTCCTCCTTATTTTCTGGAACATGAGAAAATTAGGCTCCTTTCAACTAAAGTAAAACAGAAAAAATAACCACAACAATATCATCATCATCATCATCATCATCAAAGTTCTTATACTAGGCTCTACCAGTTTTGAAATATTTATAAATGTATTGACTCATTTATTTCTCACACGGCTGAATGAAAAATAGTGATCGAAAACTACTCATTATATCTAAATATCAGTAACTATGCTGGCAGAGGCTGTCCTATACATGGGAACCCATGAGGGACACTTCAGTGACTTGCTTGAGCCCCCACAGCAATCTAGTAACACAGGCAGGAAGCAGCCCACTTCCTATCACTCCTGGCTCGACTCTTCCAAAATGTTGTCCCACCTCTCCAGGCCTACACACCTGACTTACTCAGTGAACTTCAAAGCAACAGTTAATAACTAGAAGCCTCAGTGAAACCAAAAAAATTTTAAAAATACATAATAAAGTATATGAATACTTATGTCAAGTAGAATTACTCCATTAAATTTAAAGAATTTCCCTCAAGTTTTTTTTCATTTAAGCAAGGAAAATTCTAAAAAAGAAAATAAATTAAGGGCAACTACACTTACCAAATAATACATCATAGTGTAGAACTATAGTTATTAAAAGCTTGGTACCAACACAGGAATAGACCACCCAATGATTGATACTCCTGAAGTACCCAAATTAATATTCCTGAAGTATACCCAAATAGAAATGATTGCATATAAAAATAATAAAAATAAGAGTGCAAATCACTAAGCAAAAGAAACTCACTTGGGAACAACTGACTATACCTATCCAGACAGGAAAAAAAGCTGGTTCCCTCTCTATTTACACCAAAATAAATTTCCAAAAGATCAAAAAATCAAAATATTTTTATAAAGAACTAAAAATATGGATACATTTTAAAAATAATTGTAAACTGGAGAAAAGTTTTTCTAGTATGACACAAAGTCCACAAAAGAAATGACTGACCACATAAAAATTTAAAACTGTGCCCAAAAATTTCCCCAAGTAGAAACATTTAAAAGACAGCAAGCTGGTAAAACAACAACAAAAGAGGACAAAAAAGAAAAAAATCTGCCACAATTAACAAGCAGTTTGTTTTCTTTGATGTACAAAAAATCCCCATCAATCAATAAGAAATGGGAAGCCAACCCAATGGAAAAAATGAGCAAAATATGCAAACAGGCATTCCAAGGAAATGTGATACAAACTACCAATACAAGATGATCAGTCTCCCTGGGAACCACATGCTGGCAGAAGCTCTTGACCACTGAGACAAAGAGTGAATTCGTGTGACTGTACTGGGAGACTAAAAGCAAGATATGTTAAAACTTAACATGTAAATAATTTTAACCTATCAGTTCTCTTACTGGGTCTATTCATTCAACTGTCCAGACACATATGTACATGGAGGCATAGTGTAGCATAGTTTATAGGTAAAGAACACCCAAAACCAAAAAACGTAATCATCCATTAATCAAGTGCTGGTTACAGTATTAATACAATAAAATATCATGCAGTCATTAGAAACAATGTGATAGATCCGTAAGTCTTGATAAGAATACAGAAAATTACAAAACTAATGCATATAGGAAGACCTTATGGGTGGAAAAACCAAAAACAGAAGACCATATACAAATATTCTTATATACAGAACAGTTTTTGAAGACTACACAAGAAATCCTTCACCAGCCCTGAGGAAGACCTTATGGGTGGAAAAACCAAAAACAGAAGAACATATACAAATATTCTTAATACAGAACAGTTTTTGAAGACTACACAAGAAACAACAATGATTAATTCTGGGAGCTGAGTTTATTATTCTTTGCTTTAACTACTGTTCTAATTGAAATATTTTCCATAAGTATGTATTCTTTATTTAAAAATATTTAAAATTTAGTACATTAAAAGTAACGAGTATAAAAGCCACCTAGAGGATCCAGACACTCAGGTGCCAAAAGAGGAAACGAAACAAAACAAAACAAAACAAAATGGAGAGAGAAGGAACAAAAGAGAGAGACTGGCAAGAAGAGATCTCATGGGTAGGAGAGGACACATCATTTCAGTTAAGTAACTAGGGATGTCTGTTCTCCCTTCTTAAAATGAGCAGAACAAGAAATACAGAAATATTTCTTAGGCCATCTAGATAAACAAAAATACATTAGTGGCTACTAACTTGAGTTGCCAATGGAATTTTTTAGCAGAGGGTCTGAGCTCATGGCCTCCAGCCCCAGAGGGTGAGAGGGAGGAGGAAGAGAGGATGGCAGGGGTGTGAGGGAAGCCCCACATCTGTCTAAACTGGCAGCTGCTGCTCAGAGCGAACTGCCTCCCACAATGTGGGCAATCTGCCAAATAACTAGCAGAGTTTCTTCAAGGAAAGATAAAGAAATCTGACCCCTAAGTAAATTTTCCTAATTTTAAAACGTTTGCCACTAACTGAAAAAAAAAAAAGTTTTTAAACATGGTATAAGGGTACTGCCTGCGGATACCAGTTTCTATTCAAATTACACTGAAGTACTAAAAAAAAAGTGATTTCTAATAATATTTCCAACTTTTCTTCAATGCTAGATTTGTTTCATTAGTCTTATGTAACACAAAAGCTTTATTTTAGCATTTTGAAAGTAAATAGAAAACCAGAAGTATCAGTAAAGCTATACTTTTTCAAAGGCTAACAAAAATGTATATATACAACTATATAAGAACAAAGATTTCAGAGTAGTTTCACCAGAAACATTGATGCTTTGCTTTATTGAGGGGGACTGGGTGGGCTTAAAAAATGAGTGGTAAACTCTCATTCACTAATTAATTCAGCAAACCAATACATGCTAATGTAGCCATAAGAATGCAGTAGGGAAAAATGGAATCCTCGATAAACTGTTGTCGTTTTTGTTCAGGTAATTCTCTTTACAGTTTTAGAGTTTCATGAATGCCCTACCAAAACACTAAGTTGCGAGAATTAAATACTATATATCAAAACATGAACATTTTATACTAATAATACCTGGTGGTATTCAGGTCTACCAAGTTCACTGAAACACTACACTGCAAAAGATGAAGAGACTACCTGGAATTTCTGTCCTTCAGTCAAAAAGATAAAAGCAAATAATCAGAATGGCAAGCCCAAGCCTCTTTTCTATTAATTATAAAGATTATAATTAAAAAACACAAATATACAGTTTTACTTATAAAAATAATTTTCTAAAGCATAATTAAATACAAGCGTGTGCCTGCAGGTGGATGTATAGAAAGAGAGCACACAGGTCCTCTTGCACAAAGACAAATAAATCAACAGAACCATCAGCAGTGGGGACAACACTCTAAAAGTATTTTCGTAGAATGATGATGAGCTTGGGCAAAATCACCCACATCTATTAAATAGGGCTTTGAGACACTGGGGTCTGAGGGTCGGTGGTCAAGTCTATGCATTCTGACTTGTCTCCATCTCCAACTCCACTGATGAAATGCTCTGGCAAATTAAGTTAATATAGCATTTTAATGTAGTAATTCAGCACACTGGCAAGTGCTGATTCATTTCCAACCCATTACTTTAATAACTATTATTCTAAAACAGTTCAGTAACCAAATAGTACTAATGAAAACACTCTCAGAGAGAGAGAAAACAAATAGTACTAATGAAAACTCAGAGACAGAGTCAGTTGGTTCAAGTGATGTATTAGAAGAGGCCAAAGTTCATGCTAGCCAGGATAATGGTATTAATTGAATCAGATAAAATATTAGGGAGCACATAAAGAAGAAATAAAATACTATTTGGAGTTTTAAATGCTCACAGGACCAGCACAAAGACACAGAGCACCCGGCAGAGGGCTGGAAAAGCAGCTGTTTGGCAAAGAGACCACGGAGAAGAAAAGATCCCAGTGAGATGCGCCTGTAGTGGGTAGGGTGAGGATGCAGCAGCGCCCTAACTCCTGGGCTCCCAAAAGTTCCGGTGCATTTCTACGGCTTCGTCTCACCACAGACAGCCTCCCACAGACTGTATACTGGGAGTTAAAATGACTCCACAATTCCATTCCTTTTGAGGATTCTTTATTTTGACAATCTATAACGCTGGGCAGTCAAAACGATAAGATAAAGACCTATTGTTTCTCTAACTTGAAATCTGCCAGTTTTTTGGTAATGTATGCAATGGGGAGGAAAGGTTGTGTAAAAGGGGAAATGCAGGCATATACTTATAGGAGCTGACCAGAAAAAACAATTTTAAAATCTACAGTTCTCTAAAGAGGTGGATATTCAACAATATCACTTTTTCTTAAAAATAATAATAATAATAATAATAATAGCAAACTTTAGGTTGGGCATGGTGGCTCATGCCTGTAATCCCAGCACTTTCGGAGGCCGAGGTGGGCGGATCACGAAGTCAAGAGATCAAGACCATCCTGGCTAACAAAGTTAATCCACGTCTCTACTAAAAATACAAAAACCGGCTGGGTGTGGTGGTGCACACCTGTAGTCCTAGCTACTCCATAGGCTGAGGGCAGGAGAACTGCTTGAACCCAGGGAGGCAGAGGTTGCAGTGAGCCGAGATCGTACCACTGCACTCCAGCCTGTCTACAGAGCGAGATTCCATCTCAAAAAAAGAGAAAAAACTTTGAATTTAAAAATGAGTACAATGCTTTATATAGTTCAATTGCTATTCTTTAAGCTAATGTTAGCTCCTGTAATCCTACCTACACATTTCTTTATGAAATGTTCAGAAAAGCTTCTTGTGATTGCCCTGAATACCTGAAATGCTACCCCTGGACTGCAGTGTCCCAGTTCCTATCAACCAAATCTTAATCTAAGTCCATGTATGACAGTCTACATGTGTAGGGTCCTCCTAGATGAAAAACTGTGTCTGCTATCAAGTCAGGAATACATTCAAGTCTAATTTCAAGATGAAGCAGCGCCTCTGTGGTATGAAACAAATTAGCCAGATGAAACACCATTCTTTAATGTTCAGAAATTATAGCTCTTAATTCTAAAATTTATAGAAAGGTCACACCAAGAGCAATAACGGAATATCACTAATAAATGATCACCTCCTTATTTTAAAATTACACCTTTGTAGCTAAATGCTACCCAGCTGGTAGAATAAAGGGAGGATGGTAACTAAGCTAATAACATTCTTTGAGGGAACCAATCGTAAGACAGAAAACTTCCCACTTGACTCATATTTCATGCAAAAACAGAAGTCTCAAGTCTTTGGTCTCGGTCAACATGCAAAGGTGTGCCACTGCGCGGCTCTGTGAGGACACCTTGTGCGCCTGGTGCCATGTGGGGCAGGTCCAGCTGAGCCCAGACTTGCAGGCCAGATGAGCTCCCCATGCCACTTCCTGCCAGTCGCTGGTTTCTGTTCTCTAAGGCCTCCCACCCAATTACTGACCAGGCCCAGACCTGCCCGAGTAGGATCTTCTGAGAACACCCAGAGCAGTGTTATGCCAAGTTCACCCTGCCTATCCTGAGTTCAGCCTCTCTTTCTTAAAGTCACACTACAAACGAGCACAGTCAGTAGCACCATAAGGAAAGGACAAGAGAGTCAGAAGGCCTTGGCTGCCTAGAAGCTTTTAAATCCCATACAAACCACTGTTTTAAGGAGGTTGGATGGTAAGAGCAACAACAAAAATGCTACAGAAGATACATCATGGCAAGTAAAATCATCAAAACCAAGACTGCTCTTCACACTGAGGGGAATGAAAGAGTACTGGTGACTGATAGGTCAATAGATTTGGTTATCATATGCCTGCATTTCCACTCCCACTTCTAAAATGAAATTTATTCATGTAACACATTAACTGAGTGCCTACTGTGTATCAGGAGTCATTCTGGGTACAATGCGTACAGAGGGAGGGAGGGACCCAAAGTCTTTATCCACAGGTCTATTAACCCAATGCAGTCATGGCACACATACACACATTAATTCATGTGGAATGCTCTCTGTTTATGCAATAAGAACTTCACTGATTGTGTGGAAAAGAACAGCAAAACAACACGAAATAAAGAGTATAGTGGACTCCCAGTTGCTAACAAAATTTTATTTTCTATTGAATTAAAACCAATATAACAACAATTCCATTCAATAAAAAGGCTTAAGCCACCAATAAGAGATCTATTTTCACTGTTTACATGGTGTGCTTTTTGCGACTGAAACTCTATCCATGAAAACCAGCCAGCTAGTGAGAGGCAAAACAAAAGCTACAGGTTTTCTCATACATTCAAGGAAAAAAATCTTTTCTTAGGTGAACAGGTTTAACAAGCTACACCCATAGTTATACCTCTGAAAACCACCTGGCTTGCCTTCCTCAAACCAAATACGTGTTTCCAACCTCAGCTGCAGCCCAGTGAGAAGGAGAGAACTTAACTCAAACCTATGGACTGGCTTACAGAAGCCCCCTCCACCTATCATCAGCCCAGCACCTGCTCTGAGGAGCCCAAGGAGAAATGAGAGACAGCAGGGCAAGAGGGGAGGGGAATCACGAGGCTCAAGAAAGGCACCTGCTGGGTCAAAGTTCACCAAGCAGTAGCAGGGGGTGGAGAAAGTGGCAGTGACCAAGGCCAAGGGGCTCCACAGCAAACAGCAGGCCCCGCCCAGCAACAGGGTCCTCATGCATCTTATCTGCAGTGATCACAGATGAAAAGTACCCGCTTCTCCAAAAAAAAAAAAAAAAATAGCATACACCTGGGGAATTCTGACACAAACTGTGATACGACCTGTCTGGCCATTCTGCGTGTTTTAAAACCTGCTCAGTGAGTGTGAGTCCTGAGCTGCTGCAAGGGTGCCTTCTGCCAGTCCCAGGCAGGGGCAGCACACGTTGCCATGGTGCAGGCTGAGAGGTCATGGACTCGGACCTACTAATCAAAACCTGGGCCTCAAAACTAGTAGAAACAAACATGATGGCATGTTTTAAAAATAAATCTGTTCACTTATGCCCCTGGACCCAAGGCAAGACAGGTTGCTTCTGGTTATGAGCCAAGCTTGATTTTTATTCAAGGCAAAGAATTAAAATGCTACACAATGGAGGGGGAAAATGGAAAAAATTGAAATAGAATTCCTGAGAAGGTAGAAGATTTCAGAGGAATCAAGCCAGGTGAGTGTTCTAGGATAACAAAAGCAATAAAGAAAAGCAAAAGCAGTAACCAGTGAGTGGACAGCCCTGAGCTGTGGGCCCAGGGGGTGGTCCTCACCCAGGAGCTCCACAAGGAGCAAAGGCAACAGGGATCAAGGGGACACGGAGCTCCGCAGGCACATGGGCTTGAATATACTCAGGTGAATAAAGTTAAACATGCCTTGTCACGGGCCTCAGAAACCTTGAATATGCTTGTGTGCCCTGTGCCCTCTACGAGGAGTCTGTAATAAGTAGTCTTTCCTAAACTCCTTTAGCCACAATTTAACCAGTGTTTCACTGCACTTCATGGAGCTGAATTTTCTAAAACCTTGTATTTCAATCATTTTAATGAAAAGCTCTTGCAAGTGAAGTTTTCCATAATTTCTTCTTTCACCCAATTCATCCAGGTTGGAGTGCAGTGGTGCTATCTTGGCTCACTACAACCTCCACCTCCCAGGTGTACCTCAGCCTCCCGAGTAGCTGGAACCGCAGGCGTGTACCACCACACCTGGCTAATTTTTGTATTTTTTTGTAGAGATGGGGTTTCATCTTGTTGCCCAGGCTGGTCCCAAACTCCTGGACTCAAGCCATCCGCCCACTCCCAAAGTGCTAGGAATGCAAGCGTGAGCCACCAAGTCCGGCCTCTTCTAACTTCTTATTATATGTTGAATATAGGCGAATAATCTCATAACAGCCCACAGGCATTCCTGTGGAGAGCCATTATTTTGGATCCTGAGGTACTGCAGTTCTGCTTGCCGGCTGGGCTTCCTTCCCTCTGGCTACAAGCTGCTCTGCTCGCTGGCCCCACTCCTAGGGTGCCAGAGACTGCCCTAACAGCCTTTTCTGACTGACACCAAAGCCACGAGCCCCTTACAGTTTGCCTTGGGTTTAGGGGCCAGATAACAGCAAGACTCAATGTGGACACCAAGAGGACTATAAAGACGAATAAAATACAGGTTCTGCTCTTTAGAGATTTACTTCTGGCTACTTGTTCACAATTAAGTTGAGCCACTGAGAGCTCAAAACACTCAACTGTAAAGCAAATCTACTAGCAATTATTTCAGAGTCCCAGGGCCCCCTTCAAGATCCAAGGTTAGCCCCAAAGGCACCGGCTGGACTTTTGGCAAGTGCCATCTTGCCATCTTAGGTGTACCTAATGATCCTTCTTTGAAATAATCAAACTTGAGCAAAATAATCCTCATGAGATTACTCTGGGGTGAAAGAAGACAAATGAGGTAAACTGACACCAGATTAAATGAATTAGATGCAGTTGTTCACAGTCACACAAGAGAAAAATCTCAGGAATGACCACTATCCACACAGCATCTTACACACAATGTACCAGGCTCCATCTAGAAAATAATGGAAGCCAGAAGAATAAGAGAGGAAAATCTATATATATGTAGATACATTTAACTTGGATAGCTGCAATTGTGAAGAAAGGCAAAATGAATTCTCTTTAAAGAACAAATTTGTCCTTCATATTTTCCCATAACCATGACATTCAACAAGCGTGATTTCCCAAGGACTTTAGTATTAAGGAATTTGAAAGGTGTCATGTTTCATAATGCTTGTTTCATAATTATTTCAAGAGTGAAAAGATAATCTTTAATATACTGTTGGGAATTTTATTGGCCACAATGAGCTAAAACAATATTATGGACGTAAGTCATCTCTGAAAATAATTGCTCCTTGATATTCATGCAAGGACACGAACTGTGGGAAAAAGTGCCACGTACTCTCAGTCCCTAAGAAAAAGTAGAAATGTCAAAGGTAGTGCTGGAAACCCCACTCTTGGGAAGACACTTGGTTTAAGTTATGAATTCAAACAAAACAATGTTTATCTTGGTGTAACTTTACCCATAACTTTAAGTACTATAAAGTTATCCTGCGCTTGATTTATAAAGTCATATAAGTGTTTCTTAAATGAAGATAAGATACTACTGAATAAAAATAATTAAGGCACTAAAAGGACATTTTGTAATATAATTATAACTAGTGAAACATGTTGTGTTTCTGAAATATATGCTACTAGAGATTCTTATTATGGAGAGTTTGGGAATGAATTAACTCAGCAGGCTGAGTTGCTCCAACCTTCTCAGGTGACTGGCCCTTGACCTGGCCACTTGGGAACTGAGTTCTTGGAATAGTCTGATAGAAATGTTTGCATGCTTCAAACCTTGACCACACTGTACCACTCTGTCTACAAAGTCTGTGCAAACAACATAATTTATGGTGAAACCTGCTGTTTTCTCCTGAGGGACTACAGTTTCAGTAGCTGTGGTCAGTCACACAGGCACTGTGAATCTACAAAACTGAATCAGAATAAAAATCCTGAACTGTTAGGACCAAGTGACAATACCTGCACATAATGAACTGCCAAAATTCATTGCTAGAGGAACTAAGTGTATCCTGTGTAACTCCCATGGAACAGGACACTTGGAGGCTTGTGCCTGGTCTCCTCTAGACTGCTCCCAACACACCTTTTCCACTTGCTTCCTTTGCTGTAATAAACTGCAGTCATGAGTATACCTACTTCTAAGTCCAAGGACTCCTTCTAGCAAATCATTGAACTTGGAGATAATCTTAAGGATCCCAAACACACACAGTTTATGGGATTTTATTAATTTTATCACATTTCCTATCATTTCAGTACAGTGAGATGTAAAAACCAGTCTATATAATCAGGTATAGCTAAATACGTTAAAAATAATAACTTAAAGGACTTAAAGAAATATCAGTCCCCAGAGATGGAAGCCATTTAGGGTTAAATGAATGTGGCTGTGACTGAAAAGCAAATCACCATCCAGAACAGGGGTCAGCAAACTACTCTATAAAGGACTATATGGTAAATACTTTAGGCTTTGTGGACCATGCAGTGTCTGTCACATTAAACCTTGCCATTGTAGGGCGACGGCAGCTAGAGATAACACATGAACTAGTGAGTGTGGTTGTGCTCCAATAAAACTTTATTTATGGAGACAGGTAATGCGCCAGATTTGGCCTGTAAGCTACAGTTTGCCAACCCCAATCCAGAACAAATGAGCTTCAATAAAAATGATGTTTCTCAATTTTTTTTCTAGCTTAAAAAAATTTTTTTAAAGGAAAATCCCAAGATGTTTGTCCTCATCACTCAATGTACCTTGACATGCTACAAAACTCTGTAATTCAAATGACCTACACTGCAAGTATAGTGATTTTGAAAATTCAACTTACTATTTATTGGAACCTACCATGACCTTAGTACAACATCAGATGTTCTGAAGAGACATTGATGTATGAGATCCTGCCACTGGCACTGGGATATTCCAGACTGGTTAACATTGCCCTGTATGGGTTTTCTAATGCTTCACACAAATTACCACAAACTTAGCAACTTAAAACACCACCCATTTATTAGCTCACAGCTCTGTTCAAACTTTTATCTGGGTAAACAGAAGGCTGGGCATGACATGACCGGGTTCTATACAAAGGGCTTCCCAAGGCCAAAATCAAGGTCCTGGCTGGGCTCCCTTGTCATCTGGAACTCAGGATCCTCTTCCAATCACACCTGCTTGGGATATAATTCAGTTCCTTCCACACTGGGGTCCCTGTTTCCTTGCAAGCAATTGAGGCTGCTCCCAACTGCAAAAGGCTGTTCACATTACTTGGCACGTGGTCTCCTCCATGTTTAAAGCCAGCCAGAAATAAATAATCTTTTTGTGCTTCAATTCCTGCTCAGTTCCTGTAACTGGCTCTTACAACAAAAAAGTTTAATTTACCCAGATTCAGTGTTGCTCAGAGATCTCAAAGTGTGTCTAACCCAATCAAAGTCCCTAAAAAGGCACAGTGAGAAATGATTTTCAAATGATTTTTTTCTTAGAAATAATTCTATCTTAAGGTCATGTAAAATGATGGATTTCCTGGGATTAATAACAAACTTCCTGGGAACACTGTCTCAGTATTAACATAATCTTAAGCATTCAGGTAATGTACAACTTTGAATTAAGTCAAACTTAAAAAGCTTTTCTATTGTGCTACATTCTTAATGCTTGTAAGAGTTGAAATGTATTCAAATTCCTTTCTTCATCACCTACAACTTACTGATTTAATGGCAACCACCTTAAAAGAAATTGAACAAAACAAGAAATTTCTGGGCACAGTGGTGCGTACCTGTAGTCTCAGCTACTCAGGGAGATCCCTTGAGCCCAGGAATTCGAGGCCAGCCTATGCAACACAGCCAGACACTATCTCTTTAAAAAAACTTTTCTAGTAGCTTGAGAATATGGAATAATTAAACCTATTTCTTTGAAGGCTGTGATTTAGAAAACAATTGCTATTTTTGTTTTCTTAACAGCTATTCACGGCCAGCATGGTGGCTCATGCCTGTAATGCCAGCACTTTAGGAGGTCAAGGCAGGCAGATCATGAGGTCAGGAGTTCGAGACCAGCCTGGCCAATACAGTGAAACCCTGTCTCTACTAAAAATATAAAAATTAGCTGGGCATGGTGGTGCACGCCTGTAGTCCCAGCTACTCGGGAGGCTGAGGCAGAAGAATTGCTTGAAGCTGGGAGGCAGAGGTTGTGGTGAGTCAAGATCACAGCACTGCACTCCAGCCTGGGCAAGAGAGTATGACTCCGGCTCAGTAATTGGGCGCCAAGATGGTCGAATACAAACAGCTCCAGTCTCCAGCTCCCAGCATGAGTGACACAGAAGAGCGGTGATTTCTGCCTTTCCAACTGAGGTACCAGGTTCCTCTCAGTGGGGCGTGTCAGACAGTGGGTGCAGGACAATGGGTGCAGCCCAGCGAGCGAGAGCCGAAGCAGGTCAAGGCATTGCCTCACCCAGAAAGCGCAAGGGGGAAGGGAATTCCTTGTTCTAGCCAAAGAAAACCATGACACACAACACCTGGAAAATCAGGTCACTCCCCCTCTAATACTGCACTTTACCAAGCGTCTTAGCAAATGGCACACCAGGAGATTATATCCTGTGCCTCGCTCGGAGGGTCCCATGCCCACGGAGCCTCCCTCATTGCTAGCACAGCAGTCTGAGATCGAACTGCAAGGCAGCAGTGAAGCTGGGGGAAGGGCGCCCACCATTGCAGAGGCTTAAGTAGGTAAACAAAGCCATGGGAAGCTCGAATTGGGTGGAGCCCACCATAGCTCAAGGAAGCCTGCCTGCCTCTGTAGACTCCACCTCTGGGGACAGGGCATTGCTAAACAAAAACCAGCAGAAACCTCTGCAGATGTAAATGTCCGTGTCTGACAGCTTTGAAGAGAGTAGTGATACACCCAGCATGGAGGTTGAGATCTGGGAACGCACAGACTGCCTGCTCAAGTGGGTCCCTGACCCCTGAGTAGCCTAACTGGGAGACATCTCCAAATCGGGGCAGACGAACACCTCACACCTCACAGAGCTGGGTGCACCTCTGAAACGAAGCTTCCAGAGCAAGAATCAGACAGCAACACTTGCTGTTCAGCAATATTCTCTCTTCTGCAGCCTCTGCTGCTGATACCCAGGCAAACCAGGGTCTGGAGTGGACCTCAAGCAAACTCCAACAGACCTGCAGCTGAGGGTCCTGACTGTTAGAAGGAAAACTAACAAACAAAAAGGACATCCACACCAAAACCCCATCTGTACGTCACCACTATCAAACACCAAAGGTGGATAAAACCACAAAGACGGGGAAACAGCAGTTCAGAAAAGCTGAAAATTCAAAAAATCAGAGCACCTCTCCCCCTCCAAAGGAAAGCAACTCCTCGCCAGCAATAAACAAAGCTGGATGGAGAATGACTTTGACAAGTTGAGAGAAGAAGGCTTCAGTTGATCAAACTTCTCAGAGCTAAAGGAGGAACCCAGGGCAAAGAAACTAAAAACCCTGAAAAAAGATTTGACCAATAGATAACTAGAATAACCAATGCAGAAAAGTCCATGAATGGCCTGATAGAGATGAAAACCATGACACGAAAACTACATGACAAACGCACAAGCTTTAGTAACTGACTTGATCAACCGGAAGAAAGAGTATTAGTGATTAAAGATCAAAGGAATGAAATGAAGTGAGAAGTTTAGAGAAAAAAGAGTAAAAAGAAATGAACAAAGCCTCCAAGAAATATGGGATTCTGTGAAAAGACCAAATCTACGTCAGATTGGTGTACCTGAAAATAATGGGGAGAATGGAACCAAGCTGGAAAACACTCTGCAGGATAGTATCCAGGAGAATGTCCCCAACCTAGCAAGGCAGGCCAACATTCAAATTCAGGAAATACAGAGAAGGCCACAAAGATACTCCTCGAGAAGAGCAACTCCAAGACACATAATTATCAGATTCACCAAAGTTGAAACAAAGGAAAAAATGTTAAGGGCAGCCAGAGAGAAACGTCAGGTTACCCACAAAGGGAAGCCCAACAGACAAATAGCGGATCTTTCGGCAGAAACTCCACAAGCCAGAAGAGAGTGGGGACCAATATTCAACATTCTTAAAGAAAATAATTTTCAACCCAGAATTTCATATCCAGCCCAACGAAGTTTCCTAAGTGAAGGAGAAATAAAATCCTTTACAGACAAGCAAATGCAGAGAGATTTTGTCACCACCAGGCCTGCCCTACAAGAGATCCTGAAGGAAACACTAAACATGGAAAGGAACAACCGGTACCAGCCATTGCAAAAACATGCCAAAATGCAAAGACCATCGATGCTAGGAAGAAACTGCGTCAACTAACAAACAAAATAACCAGCTAACATCATAAAGACAGGATCAAGTTCACACATAACAATATTAACCTTAAATGTAAATGGACTAAATGGTCCAATTAAAAGACAGAGACAGGCAAATTGGATAAAGAGTCAAGACCCATCAGTTTGCTGTATTCAGGAGACCCATCTCACATGCAGACACACACGTAGGCTCAAAATAAAGGGATGGAGGAAGATCTACCAAGCAAATGGAAAAAAAAAAAAAAAAAAAAAAAAAGGCACCGGTTGCAATCCTAGTCTCTGATAAAACAGACTTTAAACCAACAAAGATCACAAGAGACAAAGAAGGCCAGTACATAATGGTAAAGGGATCAGTTCAACAAGAAGAGCTAATACAGGAGCACCCAGATTCATAAAGCATATCCTTAGAGACTTACAAAGAGACTTCAACTCCCACACAATAATAATGGGAGACTTTAACACCCCACTGTCAACATTAGACAGATCAATGAGACGAAGTTTACAAGGATATCCAGGAATTGAACTCAACTCTGCACCAAGCAGATCTAATAGACATCTACAGAACTCTTCAGCCCAAATCAACAGAAGATACAATTCTTCTCAGCACCACATCGCACTTATTCCAAAACTGACCACATAGTTAAAAGTAAAGCACTCCTTAGCAAATGTAAAAGAATAGAAATTACAACAAACTGTCTCTCAGACCACAGTGCAATCAAACTAGAACTCAGGACTAAGAAACTCAATCAAAACAGCTTAACCACATGGAACTGAACAACCCACTCCTGAAGGACTAATGGGTACATAACGAAATGAAAGCAGAAATAAAGATGTTCTTTGAAACCAATGAGAACAAAGATACAACATACCAGAATCTCTGGGACACATTTAAAGCACTGTGTAGAGGGAAATTGATAGCACTAAATGCCCACAAGAGAAAGCAGGAAAGATCTAAAATTGACACCCTAGCATCACAATTAAAAGAACTAGAGAAGCAAGAGCAAACACATTCAAAAGCTAGCAGGAGGCAAGAAATAACTAAGATCAGGGCAGAACTGAAGGAGATAGAGACGCAAAAAACCCTTCAAAAAATCAATGAATCCAGGAGCTGGTTTTTTGAAAAGATCAACAAAACTGATAGACTGCTACCAAGACTAATAAAGAAGAAAAGAGAGAAGAATCAAATAGATGCTTAAAATGATAAAGGGGATATCACCATCGACCCCACAGAAATACAAACTACCATCAGAGAATACTATAAACAACTCTATGCAAATAAACTAGAAAATCTAGAAGAAATGGATAAATTTCTGGACACATACACTCTCCCAAGACTAAACCAGGAAGAAGTTATATCCCTGAATAGACGAATAGCAGACTCTAAAATGGAGGCAATAATTAGTAGCCTACCAACCAAAAAAAGTCCAGGACCAGAAAGATTCACAGCTGAATTCTACCAGAGGTACAAAGAGGAGCTGCCATTCCTTCTGAAATTACTCCAATCAACAGTAAAAGAGGGAATCCTCCCTAACTCATTTTATGAGCTCAACATCATCCTGATAGAGACACAACAAAAAAAGAGAATTTTGGACCAATATCCCTGATGAATATCGATGCAAAAATCCTCAATAAAATACTGGCAAACCGAATCCAGCAGCACATCAAAAAGCCTGTCGACCGTGATCAAGTGGGCTTCATCCCTGGGATGCAAGGCTGGTTCAACATACGCAAATCAATCAACATAATCTAGCATATAAATAGAACCAAAGACAAAAACCACATGATTATCTCAATAGATGCAGAAAAGGCCTTCAACAAAATTAAACAGCCCTTCATGCTAAAAACTCTCAATAAATTCGGTATTGATGGAATGTATCTCAAAATAATAAGAGCTATTTATGACAAACCCACAGCAAATATCATACTGAATGGGCAAAAACTGGAAGCATTCCCCTTAAAAACTGGCACAAGACAGGGATGCCCTCTCTCACCACTCCTATTCAACACAGTGTTGGAAGTTCTAGCCAGGGCAATCAGGCAAGAGAAAGAAAGAAACGGTATTCAATTAGGAAAGGAAGAAGTCAAATTGTCCTTGTTTGCTGATGACATGATTGTATACTTAGAAAACCCCATCATCTCAGCCCAAAATCTCCTTAAGCTGATAAGCAACTTCAGCAAAGTCTCAGGATACAAAATCAATGTGCAAAAATCACAAGCATTCTTATATACCAGTAACAGACAGAGAGCCAAATCATGAGTGAACTCCCATTCACAACAGCTTCAAAGAGAATAAAATATCTAGAAATCCAACCTACAAGGGATGTGAAGGACCTCTTCAAGGAGAGCTACAAACCACTGCTCAATGAAATAAAAGAGGACAAAAACAATGAAAGAACATTCCATGCTCATGGATAGGAAGAATCAATATTGTGAAAATGGCCATACTGTCCAAGGTAATTTATAGATGCAAAGCCATTTCCATTAAGCTACCAATGACTTTCTTCACAGAACTGGAAAAAACTACTTTAAAGTTCAAAAGCCTATTAACTCTTAACTCAATCTATTCCCCACTGCCCCTCAAAAGAATAAAACTTTTAAACTAGTCATAGCAAAATAAGAAAATCATATGCCTTGAAAACTGTCCATCAACCATGGCTACACATCTCTCTGGCCTTGTCTGTTATAATTAAATGTTTGGGTTTTTGGTGGGAGGAGATGGACCAAGTCTTGCTCTGTCGCCCAGGCTGGAGTGCAGTGGTGCGATCTCAGCCCACTGTAAACTCCACCTCCCAGGTTCAAGTGATTCTCCTGCCTCAGCCTCCTGAGTAGCTGGGACTATAGGCCTCTGGCTAATTTTTCATTTTTAGTAGAAAACTTCTCAAACTTCCTAACTTCTAGTGATCTGCCCATCTTGGTCTCTCAAAGTGCTGGGATTACAGGTATGAGCCACAATGCCCCGCTTAAATGTATGTTTTTAAATCACATTCTTGAAACAGATGGCTTTGTCTCCTTGATTAAATTAGGTATAACTGAACGCCAAGCTGCCTATAACAAATTAGAAGATTAAAACTTAGCTAAAAATGAAGAAAGCATCTAAAACTAAATTCATGAAGAGACCTGGGGTGGAGACAAAGAGGAAGATATTCTCTTCTGACAGACATGAAAAAGAAGTAAACCAAAAGTCCACCTGACTGGATATTTAGACTTAAAACTACATATGCAAGACAAAATAATTCAGTTCAAATTATTTGAAAATATAACCAAAATGGGACAATTTATATTTCTAGGCAACAAAGTTTAATTACTTTTGAATAGATACAATCTTTATTTTACAAGTTTAAATGAGTAATTCAGGACATAAAGCAAATAAGAATTCCTTTTTCCCTAAGAGACAGGGTCTCAATATGTTGCCCAGGCTGGTCTCGAACTCCTGGGCTCAAGTGATCCTTCTATCTTGGCCTCCCAGTGTTAGGATTACAGGTGTGAGCCACCATGCCTGGCCAGCAAATAAGGTTTTAATGGGACTACTTTCTATTACCCTGTTTTAACTTCTAGAGAAATGTCAGGTTTATCTATTTATTTTCTTCTAAAATCCCTTTTGATAGACTTTCTCCAAATCTGTCCCTAATCCTAGTTTTTAAATTTTCCAGATGAACAAGAGAAAAAAAGATGGCTCAGTAGAAACCATCACCACACCTAGAATGATTAAAACAAATGAACCTAAAACAGCATACACCAACAGATCAAACACAGCTCAACTTTCATTATAAGAACAAATAAAACAGAAACACATGCCTACCAGCGCTAACTGTAGGTAGCACTTTATAAAGTAAACCTCAGGGGAAAGCACTTACCACAACTTATTTCTCCTAGGCCTGTGCCCCTGTATATTTATTAATAACTGAAAATCACTACCTTTCACATTTGATTTATCTTTTTAATTTGGAATTTTTAAAAATTGATTTTAAGCCAGAAAACTGCATTTCAACACAATCTAATATTAATGTGAGTTCTATAGAAGTTTTAAATAATAGCAGTTTGGGCCTCCCACTAACACCCTCCTTGATTTGCAAAGACGGTGGATGACTTATTTTGAATCTACTGGAAATCACTGAAGCAATATGGCTAGAGCATATACTTCACACCCACATAATGAAAAGCATTGACTTTTATACCTATGTAATGAAATTGCACGTTCTGCACATGTACCCCAGAACTTAAAGTATAATAAAAATAAAAATTTTTAAAAAAGAAAAATATCCCATCTAGACTACTGCCACATTTTAAACCTTGAAATGTCAAGTGCTTTGAATGCACATCTCCCCCAAATTGCCAAATACCACACAAAGCACTAGTGTGTACCAACCATATGCCCAATTTTCTCTACACTATAAGTAAAACTTTGCTTGGATCAGAAATGTTTAACATACCCTAAACAAGAGTGACACAAGGACAGTCTCTACTTCTTTTGAAATAAAGATTGGCAAGTTAGGAAATTAGTCTCTGCAATTTTCAACAAATGTGATTTTTTGAAATTGATGCTTTTCAATTAAGAGATAGGAGACTCCTATCTGAAATATTACTTCTCTGGTGAACTGAAGATTTTTAATAATTTTATACTATCACTCCAGGAATACATTCCACAGTAGTGCACTGAATATTTTCAGGTGTATCTCCAATTTCTACAGTTAGATCACAAGGTTGATAATTAAGAAATAAATTCTTGGAGATCCTAATCCTAATCCTAGCCCTATCACCTCTTCCTTTTCATTACCCTCATGACTAGCACAGTACCTAACCCCTGCTAAGAATTTCAGGCATAGTGTTCTGTTAGCGGTGTAACCTGGTTTTGCAAAGTCTCTATGCCTTACTGTCTCCAACTTCAGAGAAAGAATAATAAATACCTATCAGGTACAATGTTCACTATTTGGGTACTGGGTACATAGAAGCCCAATCACCACGAGTATGCAATATACCCATGTAACAAATATGTACACGTACCCTATGCATCTAAAATTTAAAAAGTTGTAAAAGAATAATACCTATTTCACAAAGTCATCATGAGGATTAAATGAAAAACACTATAAAATTATTATATTACTATCATTTTTGAGACTGATTCTCGCTCTGTCAGCCAGGCTGGAGTGCAGTGGCACGATCTCGGATCACTGCATCCTCCTCCTCCCAGGTTCAAGCGATTCTCCTGCCTCAGCTTCCCAAGTAGCTGGGATTACAGGCATGCACCACCACACCTGGCTAATTTTTTGTATTTTTAGTAGAGACGGGGTTTCACCATGTTGGTCAGGCTGGTCTCGAACTCCTCACCTCAGGTGATCCACCCACCTTGGACTCCCAAAGTCAAAATTCTTAAGGACAGGGCTAGTACCTTGTCTCCCTAATGCCCAGCACCGGCTATGCTAAGGTAAGCTTTCCTATCGTTATTCACTCATCAAACACTAATTACATGTTTACTATGGGCCTGACAATGTCCTAGGCTGGGGACAAAAGATAAATAAAACATTTTTTCTTGACCTCAGAAACTCAAAGTATAGAAGAAGGATCAGAAAGGCAAATACATCAAAAACATTAGAGTTACAGGTGCTGTAATGGATCAGGGACATGGGTGGACTTGGGTTTCTAGGCATGGAGGTTAACGGGGAAGTCTTCCCAGAAGAGGTGACTTGAAAATGAGTAAATGTTTCATAGGCTGGGGCCAAGACTGGGAAGAGGAGGGTGCTCCTGCAAAGCAATAGCAGGAGAACAGAGATGGAGGAATGAACACTTAAATAGTCCACCATGTTTGGAGAGTTACCGTGTAGTCAATACAGCAGAACCAGGGGACAAACAATATGAGCAGTTAGGCTGAAAGGAGATTAACACATCCCAGAAAGCTCCAAGCAGAGGATTTCTGTCTTACCTGGTGGAATCCAGCCAGTTACTTCCTATTAATTTTTTGAAGCAATGCACTATGTGACAGAGGCTTTATTTCATGACCTCTTTTGATCCTTACTACAGCCCTATGAGATAGAAATTATTATACCCATTTTACAGAGAAGTAAACCATTACACTGAATGTGTCTCCCCCAAGATTCGTATGTTGAAATCTAATCCACAACATGGAGGTAAGGCCTTTGGGAGGTGAGTAGGTCATAAGGGTAGACCCTTATAAGCAGATTACAAAGAGCTAACTTGTTCTCTTTCTGCTGTGTGAGCATACGAGAAGTCAGCAGACTGCAATCTGGAAAAGGGCCTTCACCAGAACCAGACCATGCTGGCACCCTGAGCTCTGACTTCCAGCCCCTAAAACTGAGAAATTTCTGTTGTTTATAAGCCACCTAAGAAGCTGAGACTCAAAAAGGTTAAGTAATTTGCTCTAGACATAGTTACTGACCAGTGGGCTCCAACCTGGCTGTCTGAGCCCAGGCTGTCCATGCTCTTAATCCCTGTGATCTAAATAAGGGTTTTCAATTTTTTTTTTCAAACTTCTTTGGACCACAACACACATTTCACCTGGAAAGACAGACATGTCTGTAATTGAAACAACAGTTTCATGTCGTGGCATCTATACTTTAACGGTTTTCTTTTTTCTTCCTTTAAAAAAAAAAAATCCCTGCTTGTGGTATCCAAGGAGGTGAAAGTGATCAACAGTCCCAGTGCTGCTTGTAAGCCCTGTAGGCTGGATAGTCTGCCTTTGGATTCTACCTTATGTAGGTCCTTGGTGACCAGCACAGTGGAGGTCAGAGGCAGAAGCTGGACTGCAGTCAGCATGGGAGGATGGGAGAAGAGACACTAGAGACAGCAAACCTAGACAACTATCTCAAGGGGCTTTGCTTTAAGCAGGAGCAAGAAATGTGGCAGGGGCTGGAGGGAACTGTGGCTGAGAAAGGTGAGGTTTTTTTTTTTAACTTAATTTTTTTTTTCATATTCACTGGCTAGTTACAAGATTTTTTAGTATACACATACAAAAAAAACCTCTATCATTTACAAGCATAAATCAAAAGCAAACAGTCTGTCATTCAGGACCCTTATGATCTTAATTGTCTAATCTCATTTCCTGCTGCTCTTCCACAAAAAATGCCTAACTCAGCTACACCAAATTACTGAAGTTTCCCCCAGAAAGTTAGATGGTTTTTTTTTTTCTCCATATTTTTAACATACTGTTTCTTTTACCTGGAATGCCCTTCCTCTTTCCTCTTCACCTGGCAAACTCTTACTCAGTGCAGAAGACTTTATTGAAACATCCTTCATTTGTAAAGCCTTTCTCCCACCCCAACAGTCTATGATAAGTGAATCTGACAGCATCCACCCAGGTTCTTTTCTTTTCAGACAGTCTCGCTCTGTCACACAGGCTGGAGTGCAGTGGTGCAATCTCGGCTCACTGCAACTCCACCTGCTGCCTCAGCATCCCAAGTAACTGGGATTACAGACACATGTCACCACACCTGGCTAATTTTTAATATTTTTAGTAGACATCCATGTAGGTTCTACCATTCATCTTACCCTATACCTGCTTTAGCATCATCTACTACAGGGTCTTTCTGAAGCCACAGAAGGCTGGTCACCACTACATATTATAGTGTTTCTATTACTTAATTTCTGTGTACTACAATAACTTATATATACATCTGTCCCTTCTTTGAGACTTGTGAGATTTAAACCCTGGCTTCGTTTTTATAGGCCTGGCTCCAAGAATATAGACGGCCATAAACAAATATACTATGCAAGAGAATATAAAATAAATAAATCTTGGCCAGGCACGGTGGCTCACGCCTGTAATCACAGCACTTTGGGAGGCCAAGGTGGGTGGATCCCAAGGTCAGGAGTTTTGAGACCAGCCTGGCCAACATGGTGAAACCCTGTCTCTACTAAAGATAAAAAAAATTAGCCAGGCGTGATGGCATGCGACTGTAATACCTGATACTTGGGAGACTTAGGCAGGAGAATCACTTGAACCCGGGAGGCAGAGGCTGCAGTAAGCCCAGATCGCGCCGTTGCGCTCCAGCCTGGGCAACAGCACAAAACTCTGTCTCAAAAAAAAAAATCTTGACCACTTCACTTACTGAAAGCATCTGCTTATCTGATCTCTAAATAACAACAGCAGAGATTTTTTTGTGTGTGATATACTGTTTCTTTATGGTTGGCAGCCCTAGAGGCAACTGCCCTATATAAATAGCAACACAGAGAAAATCAACATTGCGCCTCCTATGCAGTTGATACAGAAGGCAACTAAAGAGGTCCCCCCTTCTGCCTTCTGAGGAGAGGGACAGATTTCTTTCTCCATAAGATGTTATACACAGGAAAAGACACTCTAGAGTCCACGACCACATTTGTAATCACCACTCACTTCATAGGTTAATTACTGCTGACCTATTGTTGTGCCTACAAAACCATCTTTTTAGGAGACAATCATGAAGCCAGGTCCTGAAAAGAAAGATGAAACCAACAGAAGACACTTGTAGTGCAGAAAATAAAGAGAATGGAAGATGGAAAAAAAAAAAAAAAGAGATTTCTTTACATTGTGTAAAAGACTCTCCCTTAAAATGGGGGGTAGGAACCCCTTAAAAAATAAAAAAAATAAAAAAAACTCAGACAAACCAAGAAAGTCCCCATTGGAAATTAATGAATTTAACATGACTATAAGAGAAAACGGCACTGGATCATAAGATCTTTTTTAGACTGTGGTTAAAATATTTCTTTTCCGCATGCATTTTGTGCTCCAATGATCAGGCTCTTAAATATATCTCTAGAAAAGAAGTCCTTTCTATAAAGTATCCTCTTCACAACTGCCATTCAGAACACCAACTGCCTATTATGACACAGCAACCAAGAAACATTTGGGCTTGTATTGGGGACAATCGACTTGTCACTTCCTGCTAGACTTTCTCAATTCACATGATGATGAAATGGCTAGTGTTGCAATGCACTTACGGCTTTAGATAAAAACATAGGCACCCAAGACAGAAGTGGCCAAAGAGGGCAGCGCCCAGCAGGAAGTTGTTCCTACAAAGGAAACTGCAGTTTCTAAGATGAAGAGGAAGTCAAGAGGGAGAATTAAGTGTCTTAAGGGCTTGAGAAAATATTGAAGAAACTACTTGTGGTCTCAAATACAGTTAAAACACTAAGTAGTCCAGGCTATCATTAATTATAAATTCAAAAATTTAACAATGCAATTTGGAGTAAAGCTAGTTCAAAAAAGGTAAATCATGTCTGTGTAACCTTTGTTGTTAGAAGCTGCCTCTCTTACTCCTTGCAGAAAGCTTTTCTGAAAAAATACCTGACAATGATACCAATTGAAAGGGACAGAGGGGAAGAACACTGTCACTCACCTGCTCCTGCACAATGTGAGAATCTTAGTCACATTTCTCTGCATTTTATGATATCCTGCAACGTCCTCTTCATATACAAACCCACTCCCCAATAAGATTCTAGTTTATATATAATAAATGGCAACCTTCTGAAGTTTGTTCGTTCTCACGTGCCTATGAAACATATACTGGACACAGAGACACATTACCAGTCATTTATCTGGTATCACAGCAGTTTACTTTACTACAACTATCATAAGTTCTAACAAACCTCTGATAGAAGCTGTTTCCAGCCCTTTCATCTCTAGACATTTCAACCATATGGGGACTTCATATCTCACTTACTTATTTCCCTTTTCAGTTTTTAAAAATCATGCCCAGACTTCTTTGATGCTGATAAACATTCACAGAACAGACCTTTTCAATAATTAAACAGGAAACTGAATATTGCATGTATGTTTTACAGTCAATAGGCTGTATAAAGTTATTAGTGATATTAACAAGGAGACTATTGATTTTTCATAAAAGATCACACATGACCTTCTTTTCCATAGGTTAGTCACATGTTAACCACTTCTGCACAGAAAAGACATGTGCATTGAAGGCAAGTATGAAGAACATGCCCACACATGGCAATTTTCTTGTCTCATCAAGACCACAGCATGCTTACCAAGATGGCTGGCAAGATGATACGAGGATTCAAGGTTCTGCTTTTTAATTCTAATTACTGAAATCTTGTCTTAGTTTTCAGTACTGCACTCAGCAGTAGGATCTCTCCCTAGCAAAATCCCCTCCTCCCTTTTCTTTTTTTTTGACTTCTTCTGACTCTGTTAACAACTACTGACATATGCTATGGACTGAATGTTGTGTCCTCCCCAAAACTTGTACATTGAAACTAATTGCCAATGTGGTGGTATCAGAAGGTGGGACTTTTGGGAGGTAATTAGGTTAAGGGGGTAGAACTCTCATGAATGGGATTAGTGCCCTTATTAAAAAGGTCCCAGAGAGCTGCCTTGTCCCTTCCACCATGTGAGGTTACAGCAAAAAGATGGCTACCTATGAACCAGGAAGCTGCCCTTACCAGACACCAAATCTGCTGATGCCCTGACCTTGGACTTCCCAGCCTCCAGAACTGTGAGAAATATATTTCCATCATTTATACACCACTTAATCTGTGGTACTTTGTTACAGCAGCCCCAATGGACTAGGAAAACAAGCATCATCCTACAATTTCTAACTTGGCTTTGATCATTGTGTTCTTATAATCTCCAGGTTCCCTTCTTTCCTCCAGCTGCTTATTTTCTCCAACTAGCATTTCACAATTCCTTCCTACCTTCATTCACTTAATACATTCAGGCTGAAAAATCGAGTATCTGCTACATGCTGCTGCTACAACACTGACCAAGACTTGGGCGGGTTATGGACACACTCCACTAAGTGCTATGAAAGGAGTAGAGTGGGCTGGCCAGGCGAAGGGTGCCAATGGGGGCTAAGTGGTAGAATTTCTTGACAACCATTTAACTTCTTTCTATTCCCATATTCTCACCGTCTTAAATGTGTGAGTTTATATAACGGTCCATACTACCTGCAACTTTCAACTGTCGTTCAAAAACTGTTAGTTTCCTATTGCTGGGTAACAAATTACCACAAACTTAGTGGCTTAAAGCAACACTTGTTTATTAGCTCCCAGCTTCAGAAGTCAGAAGTTTGGCCATGTTTTAACTGGGTCCCCTGCTCAGAGTGTCATAAAGATGAAATCAAGGTGTTGGTGGAGCTTAGTTCTCCTCTGGGAGCTCTGGAGAAAAATCCAATTCCAAGCTCATTCTTTGTACTAGCAGAATTCAGCTCCTGTGGTGATAGGGCTGAGGTCCCTGTTTCCTTGTTGGCTATCAACTGAGGTTTGCTCTGGGCTCCTGGATACTGCTACATTCCTTGCCAGGTGGTCCTCTCCATTTCCAAGCCAGCAACAGCATATAAACCCATCTCCTGCTTCGAATTTCTTAACTCCTTAGCTTCTGACCTCTAAATACAGGTTTAAAGGGCTCTGGCAAGTGGATCAAGCCCACTGACAATAAATTCCCTTCCCAAAGTCAACTGTACCATATATTAAACCTAATCACAGGAGTATAACCCACCCTAGTCACGGTCCCATGGATTATGCAATGTATACTGGGAATGGGCATATTGGAGGTCATTTAGAATTCTACCTACCACAATTTATAAGGAAAAAACAAAAACTTGGCATCAATAAAGAATTTTATGGCACTAATTAGAAACATTGTACTGAGATTCTTTAGTTTTCAATCCTGAGAGCAGAATAACCAAAAGAAATCATAGGTAACTCCCGAATCTGTTTCTCTAACCCTTTTAGCCTTAATCTATACATCTTTGCAAATACCCAAGAGGCACTTAAATTTAATTATTTCATTCAACCTTACCTGATAAAACTGACTTAATAACCTCCCCCTTTCTCAGATTTCTATTATACCAACAGGCTGCTAGCACGCCAAGATCTCCACCTTCGAGGGATTATCATTTACTCTACGTTCTCTTTAACATCAAACTGAAACTAATTCAACAATCAATCTTAACAACTTGCCCTTCCTCTCCACTCTCAAACACACTTTGTATCTAGAGCAGAATCATTAGAAATGCTGGTCTCCTACACTGACCTCCCTTTCCTTTCCTGTTCTTTCTATCTGTGCACAGCCTTGCCCTATCCTACACATATCGCCAAAGGAAGTCCCTAACACTGTGTTCCATGCTCTCCTCTCCAGGAACCACAGTCCCCTCAATCTAATCACAGCAATCTAAGCTCCTCATCCCAGCACTTAAGGCCAACAGTGTGCCCTGGACTCCAGAGTCATACTCCAAACCCCGTCATCCAATGCCACACCACACCCTCAGTCCCTGGGACACCTCACATTCCGACCCCACCGTCAGCCTCTGCTCAGCTGCTCTCTCAGGCAGACACGCCCTAGCAGGGGAAGGGTCAGCTCCAAAAAGAAGTCTCATCACTCTCATCTGCAACTTACTTGCTGTCTTCTGACCTACACCACCTGGTTTTATCTTTACGTTGCTTTGGCTTCATGTCATTTTTTAACAGGTACATTTTACCTTTCCCACTATATCAGGAACTCTGTGTGTGTGAGCATGCACACTTGTGTATGTATGTGTAAACATACATATTCTTTTTCTTATCCCATAGCATTTATGCAGCATACACAAGAAATAAAATTTTGCTTTTCTTTTTTCTCACAATCCAATCTGCATTTCCTGTCCTGACCTTTCACCTGTTTTTATGATCTCCTTATCTTTACTTGCCTGGAAGAACAGTCTTTAGAATAGAGGTTAATAAAATAGGTCTTCCACCCTTGCCTCTGCATGAATGAAGTAACAGCATAAATAATAGTCCAGAGGCATAGAAAAGTACATTTATTTCATGTTTCAATTAAATAAAATTTAAAACTCTTAAAACAAGAATAAACAATAAATTCTAGGAAAAAGGTCAAAAAGCTTTAAAGCAGGAAAAGGAACAGAACTTGGAAAATGTGCATTTTCACATGCAAAAGATGGGAAACAATCTGAAACTCCACCTAGAAAGGACAGCTAAACAGATGAGGGTACTGCCACGCAATGCAAGGCTGCACACCATGGGGGAAAAAAGAAACCTGCCCATGTTGCTCGGAAAGAGCCGAGGCATGCTAAAATGTGTATGCGTCTCCTGAGCAGTTGTGGAACATGCTGCCAGGTGTCTGTAAAGGGCGCGCAACAGATCTTCAAAAACATTTATTTAAGTCTCTGGAAGAACTCAATAATGGTGTTTGCCAATACGGAAAGGGGACTCTAGGTAAATGGGCACAGGTGCGAGGAGGCTTCCATCCTTTCTCATGCCAGTTGGACTGTGTGAATGTGGAAGGAGGCCAGGCAGACCCTCTCTGCAAGTGCAGGAACAGGGCAGATTCACCCACAGATTGTCATAAAGTTCAATGTCCAGGAAGGAGTTTGATGCCTCCAAAGGAAAAATACATGTATGTTTTTGCCTGTTCTAGGTTCTCTGGCAGAAGAAAACAAGCCATGCAGGTCTTACTCTCCAAAATACTTGCAGACTCCTTTTGCTACAGATGCTGTGCCGTACATGCACAGAGAAGCACAAGCTGTACAGGCAGCAGGCTTGCTGTGGGGAAGACGGAGGGCAGCAGCAGGGCTCTGCCGGGGCACCTGCACATGACGGGGCATAAAGGCCCATCCAACTGCTACCTGCCTCCATGCATGCAGGGAAGGTCAGGAAAATCACCTGAGACTCCACAGGATTTACAGATTCAAGACGAGGTCTGATTACAAACTCAGAAAAAAGGTAATGATTATAGGCAAATCTGCTTTTTAACAGAGTTCTTTTTGGATTATGAGACCAGCATTATCAGAAAATGCCACTGAAAAGACTTCCTGAAAAACATGGTATTTAAAAAACTCAAATCATAGTAAGATTTGCTGCAACTGAAAGAAACCAAATGAACATTGGATATATTCCAAATGAGAATTCTATTTGTGAACTGAAGAAAAACTGGGGCCTGCCAAACCGATAATTAAACAACTGAGCACCCCAAACCAACTAGTGGAATGACTCCCTCTTCCTGGGGTAGGTTCGTCACACCTTACATATTGAAAAACAAAACGTGCATTGAAGCTCTAAATCAAAAACACTTCTTGGAACAAGAGCCAGGGTTCTTTTGATTACTTTTGACCCAAATTAGGCCAACATGATGGCAGTAACTCTCCAGGTGAACTCTTCAGCTGGGAGCTACCAGGAGGCTCCAGCTGTAGAATACAGGTCAAGGACACAGAAGGTACCAAAGGAATGTCTACTCATAGTAACCCTGGCTTGCTGTACAAGAAGGCAGAAGCCCTGTGAGAGTTTGGAAGAGGCTGAGGTCAGTTTCAAGTCTATACAGGATTAAATGTCACCAGTTACTGTTCTAGGCAAAATGTACAAAATACTTTCATCAAGAACCAAATGTTTTATTTCCTATTTAGCTGAAGAATAACAGTTTTATAGAAGCAATAACTCAGCACAAAAAGCTTATTTTCCCCTTCTCCATGTTCTCTCCTGAAACAATGATCCAAGTGTATTTAGAAGATCACTACCTTCAAATGAGTGTAAACCCTCTAAAGGGACATCCACCACCTTCCTTCATGTCCCCAAAATAGCTCACAGACCTTGCTACAAGAGAGTGATTTTCCTTACCCACCACCAAAATGAAAGAGAGAGAGAAAGAGAGAGAAACCGACAAAACAGAAAAACCACTTAGATACCACTCTGGTAGCTGGCCACCACACCCTACTAACTAGAAAGTGAGCTCAGGGATCCCCCAAACTGAACTGCAGCATAGAGCACAGTTCAGTTCCATGGACGGCAAAATCAGAAAGGGAGTATTTTTTAAAAATATCATTTAGGTAACATAAATAACTGTTCACTATGGCCCCAAATATAAGCATTGTGGAAAGTAGCCATCCAACAAGCTTCCTCCCCACAGATCACTGCCGAGCCTGGGGAGGAAAGAAGGGAAACCAGGAGAGTGAAGAGTCTGAAATACTCTTTGACCTAATTTTTTTTTTAGATCAAAAAGGCTGGGCGTGGTGGCTCACTGCCTGTAATCCCAGGCCAAGGTGGGCGGATCTAGAGGTCAGGAGATCGAGACCATCCTGGCTAACATGGTGAAACCCCGTCTCTACTAAAAATACAAAAAAATCAGCCAGGAGTGGTGGCAGGCGCCTGTAGTCCCAGCTACTTGGGAGGCTGAGGCAGAAGAATGGCGTGAACCCGGGAGGCACAGCGTGCAGTGAGCTGAGATTGCACCACTGCACTCCAGCCTGGGCGACAGAGCGAGACTCCATCTCAAAAAACAAACAAAAAAAGAAAACAGCCTTAATTTCTACACCTTTTAATTCCCTCAGAGATGCTTTTGCTACATGAACTTGTCTAGGGGACTCTGTGGACCTTACTGTAATGTAAGCCCTGAGAAACTCACTGCCCTGTCAATTTACTAGGTAGAGACAACACATCTGGGCTGACCATCTGCAGGCGGAATAGGATTTGGTGAGAACAGGTATGTTGTCTAATGGGCGATGTGGGCCAGAAAAAAGAACTCTGGCTGGGCGTGGTAGCGCACGCCTGTAATCCCAGCACTTTGAGAAGCCAAGGTGGGTCACTTGAGGTTAGGAGTTCAAGACCAGCCTGGCCAACATGGTGAAATCCTGTTCTAATAAAAATACAAAAAAAATTAGCCGGGCATGGTGGCACACAACTGTAGTCCCAACTACTCGGGAGGCTGAAGCAGGAGAATCACTTGAACCCGGGAGGTGGAGGTTGCAGTGAGATTGTGCCACTGCACTCCAGCCTGGGTGACAGACTCTGTCTCAAAAAAGAAAACAAATAAACAAAAAACACCATATATGAGGGTTCATTCCTTCTCTTTACATTTTTTTGGTTTTTCTCTTTAAACTTTTGTGTGCCTGATCTATTCCATTTAAAACGAAGAAGACGACGCAATCAATATACATTCTAAAACTGGCAGAGATCTGGCATGCCAGTATATAGTGATGTGTGGTCAAAGAGCAAGGGGAGGAAATGCTGGAGATGAGGCTGGGTCAGGGTCCTTCATACCAGGGGAGATGCGTTCAAGGCAGCCTTCCAGGCCACAGGACACATAGGAGGACTCGTCAGTCCTGATTCCCAGTAGTAAGGAATAGCACTTAGGGAGTTTTCAACTCTGCGGCTAATCACAGTCATTACAGGTCTTTAAAAGTGATACAATGGATTCTGTCAGCACTATAAACGGCAGTCACACTCTCAGCAGAATCTCTCAGGCTGCAGCACCATAGGCTATGTCTAGGACAGCACAGCTGGCCTCCACTGAGCTGACCTCAAATGAGTGTGCTACACTTGCATGCAAATACACAGGAGGAACACCCACTGCTACAGCACCCAGTTCCACACCTGCCAGGCTTCGGCACCTGTGATCACACTTCTGGCCACCAATAAGCTGTGCTGGGCCCATTCTGGATACTCTCAAGGTCTACCTCTGACTATCAAGGGCTGAAAAAAATGTGTAGCACATGGAGCCTCTGGTCTGGACAATTATGCCAAACGGCAGTCCGGGAGCACGTGTGCTGTCCCTCGTAACTAAGGGTCCCTGCATCCCTGACTTTCATCATAAAGGGCCTGTTCTCTCAAACCATATGGAGCCAACTAAAATAAAGCCTGGCCTCAGGCTGGTGCTCCTGCCCTTGCCTGCCCTCTTCCGTCTTACATTCCTCATCTCCCCTTAACTGTAATCCTCCCGCCTACAAACTTGCTGTTCAGCATGGCCCTCTAAGATCTCAGTGACTCTCAAACCAGAGAACCACCAGTAGAGCTGTTAAAACAAGGAGGGTGGAGCCCCACCCCAGAGTTTGATTCAGAGGTGGCTGGAGGGTCTGAGAATGTGCATTGCTGAGAAGTTCCCAGCTGCTGTAGTCAGTGGTTGGAGGAGCATCCTTTGAGAAACACAGCTCTAACTAGCACTCACATGTGAATATTTGGCTTTGGTTCCTACCTGCCTAACCCAGCCTCATCCAACCCAAGCTTATTAGCTCTGGGACTGTGGACTGCCCAATTCACAAGTGGGATGCCCATCCCCACCCAGGCCCTTCCTGGGAGCCACAGTGTGCCACAGATCCAAAAACCAGCAGCACTGAGTGCTCATCCTGTCTCCTCCTAACCAATGGTAGGACGGACGGAAGGCTGAACTGAATTCTTATAAAAATTAATGATTTATTCCCATGATAAATTCATGTAGTGCCTTGTGGCTGACAATGCACTTTTCCTCCTCCTGTTGCTCCATATGAACATCACCACAAGTTCTAGAAGTAGATATTACCATTCCCAATTTGCAGATGATAAAACTGAGGTCAGAAGTATCTGAGATCACAACACTGGGACTTTTGCTACCTTCTTTTAAGTAACTGTGGTCATGTTACACTTTTATCAGCATCACTTGTTTATTTTTAATATTAAAAAATCCATCAGCATTTTTTAAAAGTGTGAAATAATATATGAATGCTCACCATACGCTCCAGAAGTATTGGTTGAATCAAAGTCTTATCCTACCATGAACACAAACAGCACCAAAGCAATGTTTGTGGTCCAGCACGTCCAAGAAGGCTGAAAACACCACTAGATACCTTCAAGCACTGGACACAAACTTGTGACCAGTAGACAAATTTTTGCCCCACAGACTTTTTCACTTCTGTTTTTTTGTTTTGTTTTCCATTTGAACTAGCTGCCAACATGTAGAAAATGGGAGATTTCACATACTTATCTGGACAGCCAGCTCTCTTAAAATTGAGAAGACCTGACAACGCTGGAAGCGCATCCTTTCAAGGCACACACAGCTGGCTGGAGTTTACCAACAGCCCTGGTGCTCAGCCATGGCAGCCTCTCCAGTCAAACACAGCCCTCTGGGCCTATGGGTTTTCACCACCTGCCTGGTCCACAGGCATTCATAGGCTCCTGCTCTGGATCTTATTCTACAATATAGTTAAAATAGATCAATGACAAACAAGTTGGGCAAAATTAATTTCTCCTGGCTCACCAAATTAAAACTGAAGAATGATACAGTTTGGCTACTTAGGGTCTACTGAGAAATAATAAACAAATCACTAACCACGTAGCAATTAGACGAAGAACCTGATTCTTGTTGCCTCTCTCCAGGGAAAGCCAGTCCCTCTATTTCAATGATAAATTGTTCCAGGCTCTTTCAAACACTTTGACATACATGCATACATATGTACAATACAGCATGGAAGCCAATACTTATCACAGTATCATAGCTTGTTCTTATGGAGGATCACGTTTTTTTAAAGAAGGAGGCTGGCAGCACATTCCAAACAGTAATTATGAGTCAAAAAACACACAGAAACAAGGACTATACTTTCTTCAGAGACAGGATGCTCTCTACCCACTACAGAATAATCACAAACTCTATAGGGCACAATCCTGAGTGATCAAAATCTCATTTAACATCTACCTGTAGTAGTAGATTTTCTAGAAATACGGGAAAAAAGAATTTAAACAAATTCATTCTCTACCCATGCATGTCACTACAGAAAAGGTGAGTCATAAAATCACTACCTTGCATTCATCGACTCTTTTTTCCTTTTTGCCCCTTTGAGGACGGCCCAGAAGAAAGGCTGTTCCAGGTTCCTTTACATGCTCTGACACACAAAGGGGACCCAGGACTCCTAAACAAACAGGGCCCTTGACCCATGGTGCTTTCCAAAAAAAGAGAAGTTCAAAGTTTGAAACTTTCATTGAATGTGCCAGGGTGGATATTATAAAACAGAACTATACAAAATTTGTTAAAAAAAAAAACTTTTTTTAAACAATTTTTTTTAACTGGTGGGAGGGAATCAGATCTCTGTGCTCAATTCTATAAACAGATGTCTTTGAAATCCTAGTCATGCTAGAGTTAGTGTCTTAACATGAAAACAAACTGTACAAAAATGTTAACTCCAATTGCCTCCACCTAGAGACTACCAGAAATTTTTGTGATCACAGGTTAATAGAGAGAAAAATCAATGAGATTTATTTGTGCTGGAATGGGTGGCGGGGGGGGGGGGGGATATCTGTATATATGTATCCTACGTCCTAACTTCCTAAATGTAAATACCAATGGGCAGGACTAAAGCCCATAAAAGCAGAAAATGGACATAAAATGTTTAAAATTCTGCTACTGAAGTAATATAGGGATCAGATAATGCAATTGAACTGCAAAACAAATTCTGATGAGATAATCCAAGCCAATGCCATGCCATGTTTAGAAATAGCAACAGGGAGAAATGACATGGCTTGATTTCATCATTTCTTCTTCACGAGATTGTTGTGGGAAAGCTGTAGAGAGATCTTAGCCTCAAACCTTAATCTTAAAATCTAGTGTTAGATCCTGTTTTCTGACACCTCAGGAAAACAGGCCAAACTCAGGAGTGAGCATACGTTGTAAATTTATCATTTCTAACATAAGGTATTTGAGAAAAAAATAAGATAATCTCTTAGTATTTCTTTAAAAATTAAAAAAAAAAAAAAAAAAATGACCAGGCAAGGAGGCTCACATCTGTGATCCTAGCAACTCAGTAGGCTGAGGCGGTAGAATCACTTGTGCCCAGGAGTTTGAGACCAGCTGGGGCAACACAGTGAGACTCTATCTCTATAAAAATTTTTATAAAAATTAGCCACTGTGGTGTGCCATGTCTGTAGTCCCAGCTACTCAGAAGGCTGAGGCTAGAGGATTCCTTGAGCCCAGGAGGAGTTCAAGGCTGCAGTGAGCCATGATCACACCTGTGAACAGCCACTGCACTCCATTGTGGGCAACAGAGCAAGACCTAAAACAAAAACACACGCAAACAAGAATAAAAAATAAAATGGTGTGCCAAACAGTCATTTACTGATTAACAGGTCTGGAAAACAGGACTGCTAATTCTCACCAGGTTGGAGAGGAAAGACTGCCAGAGTGAATGTAAACCACACATATTTCCGTGACTACATACAAGCCTGCTGAAATCACAGGTGAGTACTTCTTATTTAACGTTCTCCAGTATCATTTACTGACCTTCATGTGGCCTTAATCACTAGATGATCAACATGTATGAGATCTCCTTTCCTTTCTCCTTATTTCCTCTCCATTTCCTTCCCTAATTTTTTTTTTCACAACTCCAAATTCCACACTTCAAATTTCTTTCTTAAAAGTGAAAAACAAAACAAAAGCACATATTTACGGAAATGAGTATTATGCTCATTGTGCTTGCCTTCTTAGAAGTTCAATTCAATTAAAACAAAAGAACCAAAAATTATATGGTGCAGAAAATAAATGCTATCTTGCTCCATCATACCACAAAAAGAATATAACCCATGACCAGAGTAAAACAATGGACGAAAGATAAGATAAGATAAACAAGTTTGATTTGAGCGAATTTCTTTCTTCTCTTGGCCACCTAAGCCCCTCCACCCCATCCTTTCTTCGGGCAGATATCCTAGAGCTAAGCCTGGTGGATGTCTCAAGTAACCACGAGACATACACTGAGCAGGGCAGAGTGCTGCCATCTCCCACGCAGGACAGATACGCACAGCGAGTTCTGACAGGTAGCTATGGCGTGGGTGTCGGGACATGGGAACCAGGTAGAATGATTTTCCTTTCTTCATAACAAATCCCAAAGTGTGCCAAGGTCCAGAAATCTGGATGCCAGACTCTTAGTAAAAGATGAACAAGAAGGAGGCTAGCATAGAAAGTTTAACTGTTCTCTTATAAGCCTAGCTGATAAATTCACACTCTTTCCCCTAATTTCCTACCTATTTAAGAAAATATGTTACACAAGCACTCAAACTGACTGGTAGAACACAAGGGGATTCTTCTCTTAATGATCTAATTCAAAGATTCCCTTGGTTGTCCTTATTCTGCCCCTTCTTGGCAAGTAATGCTAGGCAAGCTTTTAATTTATTTGAGACACAGCCAAGTTATCTCACATGCAAAATAAACCCTATTTCAACAGGGTAATTGAGGAAACTGAGTGAGAAAGTATGTGTAAAATAGATTCTGCAGCACCCCACATAGTAGGTAGGTGCCCACAAAACAGCAGCTGTCATTTACTGTACACATTTTAAAAACCAAAGCTCAGCAACCAAATTTTTCTAGGACTTCATGTTCATACTGGTCTTACTTTAGGTAACAGATGCAAACCACCCCCTATCCTCTGCTATCGCCCACTGCAAATGTGCTGTCTGTGCTATCATGTTTTCCACCAAAATTTCTTCTGGAAATATAAGTTATACAATCACAGCCACATAGTCAACCCATGGGACACTTCAGCTTTGTTAATGAGCAGTCTACTTAAAATTTAACTGTCGTATATAATCCTGGTAATAGGTTTTCAAATGACCAAGCCATGTGATCATTAGACACTCCTTTCTTTAACTATTTTTCCTAATTAAGTACAGAACCTTTCTCCACTTAATTCTTCTCATGGTTGAAAATTTTGATTATATCAGGAGACATATTTTGTTAAATATTCTCAGCTCCCATAGGAATGCATCGATATTGATGAATACTCTGAGGGAGCCTTCACTGAATGACTAATTACGCTCCCATGACAGCGACTCTGATCCCTTAACTTTATCCCATCACCCTCACTTCAGGAGTAAAACTGTTTGATAAAAGTAGAGAAATTTAAGGGAATAAGTATAAATCAAAAAGTATATCATCACCAATTCTATTTTCATGAGGACTTAATGTTTAAATAGTTGTATCTAGTATGCTGTTATCATAGATATAGGTATTTCGATCATTAGCTCATGAGCATACAAGTCTTTGCCACCAGCTTTAGCTCCTGTCACTACTTGTCCACATGTGTTGTATCTGCTACATTCATTCATTCACTCACTCATTCATGATGATCCTGGCCCTCAAGGAACCTGCAGCCTATTTGGGGAGACAGGTAAATAGGGCAATGATTACCAAGAGCTATGCCAAGGCTCTTGGCACTATTGTGATGTGATACCCAAGCCGAGCTCTCAACTAACAACTGCAACAGAGACACCACAGGGGAAGTGGGAGGAAGCAGTAAACTCCTTCCAGAATTTAACAGGAAAAGGTTTTCTGAGAAATCTATGCACGTCCAATCTACATTTAAAAAATATTTAATAGTGTTTAGAGGTCCTTGGAAGAACAATGAATAAATATCTTTGTCAAAGGAAGACTTAATTGGAGAATACGTAACTTCCATTCGAACTTCACTGGACTCTGATTTTAAGTAGCCCAGCCAATGTAACCCATGCAGAAAAATGCCCCAAAGGAATGGTTATAATATAGCTTTCTGATAATATGCTTGGTTTTAAATACTTAATCTATGTCTGTAAAAACATATACTTGTGATTTACTTGCTTTATTTATTTTTTATGTATGTGTGATATCAAATAGGTTCCCAGACATAAATGCTCCATTACTGCAAATCTGAGCCATGGTTGTTACCCATTCACTGTTCAGGTTTTGAGTACCTGGCGAGCAACTGTGAGCCAGGCATTCTATCAGATTCTAGAAAGGCATTAATGAATAAGGACATAATGATTAATCACAAAAATGCTAACGACCAGACATTAGCAAAAAAAAAAAAAAAAAAAAAAAAAATCACACATTCCAACAGACATTAAGGCAGTTTTTTTTTTTTTTTTTTTTTACAAAAAACCTTCATCGGCCAGGCACAGTGGCTCACGCCTATAATCCCAGCACTTTGAGAGGCCAAGGTAGGTGGATAACCTGAGGCCAGGAGTTTAGTGACCAGCTGGCCAATGTGGTAAAACCCCGTCTCTACTTAAAATACAAAAATTATTTAGGCACAGTGTTGCATGCCTGTAATCCCAGCTACTTAAGAGGCTGAGGCAGGATAATCACTTGAACCGGAGAAGCAGAGGTTTCAGTGAGCCGAGATCGCTTCACTGCACTCCAGCCTGGGTGACAAAAGTGAAACTCCATCTCAAGAAAACAAAAACAAAAAACTTTCATCAGGGCTCAGTGTGGTAGCTCATGCCTGTAATCCCAACACTCTGGCACTCTGGGAGCCTGAGGCAGGAATATCATTTGAGTCCAGGAGTTTGAGACCAGCCTGGGCAACACATCTTCATCACGTCTTCATCATCTCTACAAAAAATTTCAAAATTAGCCAGGCATGGTGGTACACGCCTACAGTCCTAGCTACACAAGAGGCTGAGGCAGGAGGATCACCTGAGCCCAGGAATTCAAGACTGCAGTGAGCTATGACTGCACCACTGCACTTCGCCTGGGCAACAGAGCAAGACCCTGTTTCCAAAAAAAAAAATTTTTTTTACAATAAAAAAGTAACAACAGTCATCAGTATCAACATAAATTTATTACCTTTGTTAAATACTACAATGAATAGACAAAACATTAGTGTCTGAGTGTCTTGTGAGCTAGTTGTAAGGCAGAATATGTTTGTTCACTCAGAAATCAAATATTTTTTTAATTATTTAAATATGTGTAATTTTCAGGCAAAACTGCTAAGTGCCAAATGAGTGATCAATAAGCTATAATCCTTAGCTTTTTGTATACTGGTTACATTTTTAATGCAAACAAGTCAATGCACTTCTGTGGCTGAAAAAAAAAAAGGATGGCAAATGAAATAAAGAAAAGAAACTGAGGAAGAACTATCAGTGAAGGAATTAATAAAATACATAAACATGAATATATCTTCATAGGTATATACACCTTATCAAACACCATGTATTTGTAGCTTCTAAGTCACCTTTCACAATTTTTAAATTCACATATATGATTGAGAAAAGCACTTCGTGAATATATTTTCTTTAAAGGTATAAAATAATACCTTAAAATGATACAGCAGAGTCAATATGTTATACGGTAGATTCTAATCTGGTATGGTTAGGAGAGCTGTTATTTCACCAAATCAGGCACAGAAAATCAGTAAATAGACAAGAATGTGATACTAGTATCAAAGCATTGTCTGTATATGAAGCCTTAAAAGCAAGAAAAACCCATAACCCTGAAAAAACAAAAGTGTTAATAGGCTTGTTTTAAAACAACTAATTTCCCAGACCCACCTAACATGCAAAGACAAGAATAACATTCCTCACTCAGTCAGAATCTACACTGAAACTTATGTGAATGAACTTGACTGGGGCTGGCAGTAAGCCAGCAATCTTTGTCACCGAATGACTTAACAGAACACTGTGTTCTTGGCAAAAGCACAAAAAAAGTGTTGAAATCCACATTAAAAAAAAAAAATCAGTATAGATTTAAATCAATTTTAAAATACAATGATAAAAGATACTAAAATATAATAAGGGATTTTCAGTGTTTGGTACATGTTTAATTCAGGTAACATTTTTATCCTCACACCATTTTGGTCACGTTCAATGCTTCCCTTGAACAACTGCTCCAACCCTCTCCCCACACTAAACCTATGCTCTGGCCTCCTCCTGTGTTACAACTTCTCCAACACTGTACCTGGAAAATTCCAAAGCACCCTCAGCTTGCATATTAGGGAGGGACACCAAGTAAAGCCAGAAACAATGTGTTGACTCACTTCCGTGGAAAGCCCTAGAGAAAAATCTAGGCCACAGTTCAGCCCTCTCACGCCATGCAGCTGGAGCAGGTAAGAGGTGGTGAAGTTATGTCATTCCCACACAGGTCCTGCTAACTCAGCCACAAGGATAAGATGCAAATGAGAAGGCAAGTAAAACACCATCTTGCATAGATATAAGTATGCAGGCAGTCTAAACACTTTCAGGAAAAAAATGATTTTAATTATTTTGACTCCCCCCATGTTTTATGTTATTTAGAACTTAACTGTTTGAACAAAAATTTAACAAAATTAAGTTGAACAATACTGTATCATAATTTTGAAAGAATAACTTTCTTTTTGAGACAGAGTCTCGTTCTGTTGCCAGGCAGGAGTACAGCGGTATGATCTCGGCTCACTGAAACCTTTGCCTCCCGGGTTCAAGCAATTCTCCTGCCTCAGTCTCCCAAGTAGCTGGGACTACAGGCGCATGCCACCATGCCCAGCTAATTTTTGTATTTTTAGTAGAGATGGGGTTTCACCATGTTGGCCAGGATGGTCTCGATCTCTCAACCTCACTGCCTTGGCCTCCCAAAGTGCTGGGATTACAGGCATGAGCCACTGTGCCCTACAGAAAGAGTAACTTTTCAAGTTACTTTACTAACTTAGTTTTTGCCATCCTCCTTTTCCCCTAAATTTTGGGTCTCCCAAAATGCCATCCTTGTTATATAACATTATGATAGTTCATTCTCACCATTAGCAAAAGCAGTTCACAACTACTTCATACTCTGGGGAAAACCTACAGAAGGCCTAAAGCGTTCAGAGTGAACAAGATCCAAACCACAAACATTTAGCAGTCTACACTGGCAGAATCCACCGCAATGAAAAATGTTTAGTCCTTCCTTTCACCCCTCAACATTGTAGTTTTCAGTCTTAATTTTTCACCACATTTACTGCTAGTGGCTAAAATAAATCAGATCTCTCATTCTACAGCAATACATATCCAATGTCTAGGGTAAGACAAACAGACATAAAAAGCCTTTAACTGTAATGTTTATATTTTATAGCCTAGACTCCAGATGAAAACAAGAAGTACGCAGTCAAATTCTTTTCTTTTCTTTTTTTTCTTTTTGAGATGGAGTCTGACTCTGTCTCCATGCTGGAGTGCAGTAGCGCGATCTTGGCTCACTGCAACCTCCGCCTCCCAGGTTCAAGTGATTCTCCTGTCTCAGCTGAGTAGCTGGGATTACAGGTGCCCACCACCATGCCCGGCTAATTTTTGTATTTTTAGTAGAGATGGGGTTTCACTAAGTTGGCCAGGATGGTCTTGATCTCTTGACCTCGTGATCCACCCATCTCAGCCTCCCAAAGTGCTGGGATTACAGACATGAGCCACTGCACTCAGCCCAAATTATTTTCTAACACAGTAAAATGTTTAAAGGATTCTGAATATCTGTTCTTTCAAAATAATAATATACAGTCATCCCTCAGTACGCATGGGGGGCTGGTTCTAGGACCTGCTCACTCCGATGACAAGAAAATCCAAGGATGCTCAAGTTCCTGATCTAAAAATGATGTAGTATTTGCATATAAGATTATGTACATCCTCCTGTATACTTTAACTCATCTCTAGATTGGTAATAATACCTAACACAATGCCTACATATCGCTTCATTCAGTGTAGTACTCAGTGTGGCAAAATCAAGTTTTGTTTTTTGGAACTTTGTAGAATTTGTCTTTCCGAATATTTTTGATCCATGGTTGGTTGAATTCACATATCCCATGGATATGGAGGGCCAACTGTACTTTAAAAGTCATGTTTTCAAAATTATGACATCATTTTGTTCAACTTGTGTTCAAAAAGTTAAGTTCTAGGTAACATCAAACACGGAGAGAAGGGTCAAAGAAAAAGAATTAAAATATAATATATATGGTTTACCCTCAATACAAGCTTCTTTTTTTCCTAAGCAGATTTACTTTTCCAAATATAGTTTACTTATATGAATGTTAAAAATTAATCAAAATATCTTGATATCAACTGATGCCTATGGGATATATGGACCAAAATTGTGTTTAGAAGTCAGCTTGGGCTTAAAATTTTTCTGTAATTAAAAAGTCATCTCTCACGCCTGTAATCCCAGCACTCTGAGAGGCTGAGCGGGTGGATCACGAGGTCAGATTAAGACTATCCTGGCTAACACAGTAAAACCCCGTCTCTACTAAAAATACAAAAAATTTAGCCAGGCGTGGTGGCAGGTGCCTGTAGTCCCAGCTACTTGGGAGACTGAGGCAGGAAAATGGCATGAACCTGGAAGGTGGAGCTTGTAGTGAGCCAAGATCACGCCACTGCACTCCAGCCTGGGTAACAGAGCGAGACTGTCTCAAAAAAAAAAAAAAAAAAAAAAAAAGCCATCTCTACTATGTATTTATATGCTATAACCATGTATCCAACAAATAAAAACACCCTGTGCGCTATGTTAGTTGATTTTTTTATACAAAACCATCATTTATATTATGTATTTGCTAGGATGTCCTCTCATGTAGCATTTCACAGTATTAAACAAAAGCACTTCAACAATTCAGGGAGTCTTGGCACTAGAATGGTGCCAAGGTTCAAAGAACATCTGCATCATCCTTATAGAAACTATTCCACCTACACAGAGTGATAAAGAAATGAGACTACCTACTTTTGTACATACCCTCATCTGTGCAAATAAGAAGGCAGTGCTCATTCAATATACGTGAGCATTAGGGGACTGGCAATCTCAATGAAGGGAAGAATGTTTTAACTTTTTGTTCTAGTAATATTTTAAACATACAGAAGAGTTATAAAGATAGTATAGACAATTTCTACATGGTCTTCATCTACATGGTCTTCATCTACCTTCAGAGATGTTAATGTTAATATCTTATATAACAATGGTATAATTAGGAAAACTAACAAATTAACATCAATACAACACTACTAATTAAATTAAAGGCTTCAATCAGTAGACATCAGCTTTTCTGTTTCGGGATTCAACCCAGATTTCCATGTGGCAGTTAGCTGGCATGCCTTGAGTCTCCTCTCACCTGTGACAGTTCTTCTGCCTATCCTTGTCTTTCAGGAAATTGGCACATTAGAGAGTATTGTTCAGGTATTTTGTGGAATGTCCCACCGTTTGGGTTTGTCTAATACTTTCTCATGATTAAATTGTGGTAAAGAATTTTGTGGTCGTGTGTACTCAGTTCATATCAGAGAGTACACAGTATCAACACGTAATCATTTTTAACATTCATCTCTTGGTTAAGAGGATGTCAGCTAGGATTCGACACATAAAGTTACTACTGTTCCCTGTGTAGTTAAGAAATATTTTGGGGCTGGGCACGGTGGCTCATGCCTGTAATCCCAGCATTTTGGGAGGCCGAGGTGGGAGGATCATTTGAGACCAGGAATTCAAGACCAGCTTGGGCAACACAGTAAGACCCCTTCTCCACAAAAAATTTAAAAATGAGCCAGGCATGACAGCTAAAAGAAACCAGGCAAGGTTACAGTAAGCTATGATCGTACCACTGCACTCCAGCTTGGGTGACACGCCAAGATTAACAATAATAACTAATTATAAAATAAAATAATAAAATAGAATAACAATATGGCAAAAAATGAAAAATATTTTGGGGAAAATGCTTTGAAGCCACACAAATATCCTATTTCTCATTAAGCTTTACCCACTAACACTTACTGATGGATCTTGTTTTCCGCAGTTACTGCTGTGGGGGGTCGGGGGGGGTCTAAAGATAATTTTCTATTTCCCGCAATCCTTTTTTTGGTGAGACGGAGTCTTGCTCTGTCACCAGGCTGGAGTGCAGTGGCACAATCTCGGTTCACTGCAACCTCTGCTTCCCGAGTTCAAGCGATTCTCCTGCCTCAGCCTCCCAAGTAGCTGGGACTACAGGCAAGGACCACCACACCAAGCTAATTTTTGTATGTTTACTAGAGACGGGGTTTCACCACGTTGGCCAGGATGGTGTTGATCTCTTGACCACGTGATCCGCCTGCTTTGGCCTCCCAAAGTGCTAGAATTACAGGAGTAAGCCACCGCCCCCGACCCTTCATTTTTATTTCATTTATTTTATTTTTTAGACACAAAGTCTTGTTGTGTCACCCAGGCTGAAGTGTAGTGAGCACAATCTTGGCTCACTGCAACCTCTGCCTCCAGGGTTCAAGTGATTCTCCTGCCTCAGCCTCCCAAGTAGCTGGGACTACAGGCACGCGCCAACACATCTGGCTAGTTTTTTGTATTTTTAATAGAGACGGGGTTTCACCATGTTGGCCAGGCTGGTATCAAACTCTTGACTTCAAGTGATCTGCCGGCCTCAACCTCCCAAAGTGCTTGGATTACAGGCCTAAGCCACCATGCTCAGCCAATCCTTTTATATTTTTAAACTTAAATTCTCCTGAAAAGAAAAGTTGCTCTTTCTCTATTATGTATTTATTATCTATATAAGTATGAACTTGTATTTATTTGATTCTTTGAGCTATAATCTAACGTTCTTTATCTCACTACTCAAGTTGTTTCAGCTTTGGCCATGTGTAACACTCAGATTGGATGTGTCCTTTGGACATTCCCCTACCTGTTTTGTTCAGAACGCTTCCTTATTTTCTGACCACACATGATCCTCCAGATTCATCCTGTATTTTCTCTGCCTTGGCCATAGAGTCAGCCATTTTTCTAAGGAGCCCTGGTTCCTCTTACAGGAGAATGGTACTACAAACCAAGATGGAGGTACTAGGTATGGTTGTTTCTCACTGCTTTTAGGACCTATCAGTGGATAGAGATAGGAAATGATACACACAGATTTGTTGCTACATTTATTCCTTGAATTTGTGCATGTGTGTCTGTGTTTCAAAGAAAACACCTAAATTCCCACTGACAGATTAGCTCCAATCCAGCATAAGGTTCATTCCAGCATTCGTACAGCTTATTTGCAACTTCCTCCCCTCCTAGTTTTAAATATCTACAATGTGAAATGTATTTACTTATTCAATTATAGTATACATATACAGTAGCTTCAAAATTGCTAAGTCATACAGCTGTGAAAAATGAATTTATCAACTCAAGTACAATGTTTGTGTATAGCTCTTTTTGTCTTTAGTGTTACAAAATACAAACACTGTATTCCAAAGTTACTTGGGTCAGTTCCCTTTTCCTCACCTCCTTCAGTAAGGTTGTATCACTGGTCTACATTCCATCTTGGGTTCCCTTGACAACCTGGTTGATTTATTTAAATGTGCATAGAATAAAATTCACTCTTTGGCATTTACAAATACACAGGTTGTGTATCCAATGCTATAGTATGAGAAGAACTGTTTCCTCATCCCCAACTCCCCACCCCCTCCATTCCACAGCAAAGCGATTGCCCTTCAGTAGTCAATCCCTTACCCCAACCCCTTTAACCACTGATCTGTCTTCCATCATGAGATAATTGTAGTATACTTGATTCTGCCTTCTTTCACTTAGCAAAATGCATTTAAGATTCATCCACATTTTGCATGGATTAGGTCTGTTACTTCTTATTGCTGACAGCAACCTACTGTGTGGATGCATCCATTCATCTACTTAAGGACATCTGGGTTTTCAGTTTTGGGTGACAATGAACAAAGCTGCTATCAACTTTCATATTCAGCTTTTTGTGAGAACGTAAGTTTTTAGTTCACCCAGATAAATACCTAAAATTGGGATTGCTGGGTTGTATGGTAAATTTATTATTAACTTCATAAGAAAGTACTAAAATGTTTTCAAAGCAATGTATGACAGTTCCAGTTAATCCCTATTCTTATAGCACTCAATGTTGTCAAATGTTTTGGGTTTCATTGTTTTGTTTAGCCGATCTGATAGGTGTGCAGTAGCAGGTATACTTACTAAATCAGAAAATCACGTATATAAAACCAAATTCCTGACTTCTAATGGAAAATGAGAAGTTTAGATAACATGGTACCAGTATTCTTATACAGCAACAAATGGCTGGAATACTACTATAGTTCCATGAGTATATTTTCTCCATTTTCCTGCAGCCCCTACCCATTTCAACTATCTAGCATCAGCCTGCTTCACACATTCAAATCACCTGCCTGATTTATATGGCCACCTGAGTTTGTGACCCAATTACTTGGTGGCCTAGTGTGGCTATACCTAGTCCTATCCCCTAAGACTTAAATTCACTCCTAACATCTCTTCACAATCTTGCCCCAAGCCACCTTTATAATTTAATATCTTATCATCTTCCCCACCCTAGGGTCCCATACTCCAGCGTGCAATGACAATTAAGCACACCTGTTTCATCCCAGCTCTACTTTTAATTTACGTTTTCTACTTTAAACGTGGTAAATCCCACTCGTTCTTCAAAACTCAACTCAGTTGCCTTTCTGAACTCACCTACCTTCTTCACACTGCTTTTAAAACATGAGACCTCAAAATAATAATCAGTTCTGAGAGGGTATGTTTCAAGACCCCCAGTGGATGCCTGAAAACATGGATAGTACCAAATGCTATATTCACCATAGTTTTTCCCATGAATACCTACCTATAATAAAGTTTAATTTATAAATCAGACACAGTAAGAAATTAACAACATAATAATAGAACGATTATAACAACACGCCAGCATTACTATTCTTGCACTTTGGGGCCACTATTAAGTAAAAAAAGTGATGTGAACACGGCACTGAGATGCTGTGATAGTCAATCTGATAACAGAGTGGCTACTAAGTTACTAACAGGCAGGAGCATCCACAGCATGGATAGGTGGGACAAAACAGGGGATTCATGTCCCAGATGAGACAGAATGGGGTGGCAAGAGATTGCATCATGCTGTTGAGAATGGTGTGTGTGTGCTTTAAAATTAATCACTCCTAGAATTTTCCATTTAATACTTTCAGATTGAGGCTGATCATGAGTAACTAAGGCCTCAGAAAACCAAACTGTGGATAAACAGGGAACTACTGTGTATCACACAAAAGTTGTTTCTCAAATATTATAGTACTGCTTTCAAATTTAAACTTTCATTTAAGCCAGCCATTCATGACCATAATATGATGTGGGCTGTGGTCAACAGCTAGGAAAATATGTTAGATATGGTCATAAAATAATAAAGTACTAACATTTACATTTACTCCTTTATTTAAGAAACCAGGCCAGGGCACAGTGGCTCACACCTGAAACCCCAGCACTTTGGGAGGCCAAGGCAGGCAGATCACTTAAAGTCAGGAGTTCAAGACCAACCTGGCCAACATGGTGAAACCCCAGTCTCTACTAAAAATACAAAAGTTAGCCAGGCATGGTGGCACACGCCTATAATCCCAGCTACATGGGAGGCTGAGGCAGGAGAATCGCTTAAACCCAGGAGGTAGAGGTTGCAGTGGGCTGAGACACGCCACTGCACTCCAGCCTGGGCGACAGAGCAAGACTTTATCTTTAAAAAAAAAACAAAAACAAAAAACAAAAGAAAAAAAAATAGAGCAGATTCCCATCACATTTACTCATTCACCTTCCATTAGGCTTTCTTTTAGTAAAAAAGGCAGACATATTATTAGCTGGTGCCAGAAATGCATATATCTGAGAACATGACACATAAATTATAACAAATGTCATCTTTCACGTGTCAAGGAAAAAGAGATTTGAAACCACTAATCTTAGCAATCATACTCAGAGCTGCTCAGAGAATTTTCTTGGGAATCTGCAAATTTTCTTTGTTCTAACTTACATAATTCAATTCCTACAAATTTCATTAAAACGGGGATTATAATAACAGCAAATTTGTTGGATTACTAAGAAAAACCCGATCATTCCAAGATGGCCGAATAGGAACAGCTCCAGTCTCCCAGCGTGATCAATGCAGAAGATGGGTGATTTCTGCATTTCCAACTGAGGTACTGGGTTCATCTCATTGGGACTGGTTAGACAGTGGGTGCAGCCCACGGAGTGTGAGCTGAAACAAGGTGGGGCATCACCTCACCCAGAAAGTGCAAGGGGTCAGAGAATTTCCTTTCCTAGCCAAGGGAAGCCATCACAGATGGTACCTGGAAAATGGGACACTACCGCCCTAATACTGCGTTTTTACAATGTTCTTAGCAAACGGCACACCAGGAGATATTATCCCATACCTGGCTCGGTGGGTCCCACACCCACGGAGCCTTGCTCACTGCGAGTACAGTAGTCCGAGAGCAAACTGCGAGGCAGCAGCAAGGCTGGGGGAGGGGCGTCCACCATTGATGAGGCTTGAGTAGGTAAACAAACTGGCCAGGAAGCTCGAACTGGCTGGAGCCAACCGCAGCTCAACAAGGCCTGTCTGCCTCTGTAGAATCCACCTCTGGGGGCAGGGCATAGCTGAGCAAAAGGCAGCAGAAACTTCTGCAGACTTAAAAGTCCTCCCTGTCTGACAGCTTTGAAGAGAGCAGTGGTTCTCCCAGCACAGAGTTTGAGATCTGAGAACAGACAGCCTACCTCCTCAAGTGGGTCCCTGACTCCCAAGTAGCCTAACTGGGAGACACCTCCCAGTAGGGGCTGACACCTCATACAACCGGGTGACCTTCCGAGACAAAGCTTCCAGAGGAAGGATCAGGCAGCAACATTTGCTGTTCTGCAATATTCGCTGTTCTGCAGCCTCCACTGATGATACCCAGGCAAAGAGGGTCTGGAGTGGACCTCCAGCAAACTCCAACAGACCTGCAGCTGAGGGTCCTGACGGTTACAGGGAAAACTAAAAAACAGAAAGGAATAGCATCAACATCAACAAAAAGGACATCCATACCAAAACCCTATCTATAGGTCACCATCATCAAAGGCCAAAGGTAGATAAAACCACAAAGATGGGGAGAAACCAGAGCAGAAAAACTGAAAATTCTAAAAACCAGAGCACCTCTTCTCCTCCAAAGGGTCACAGCTCCTCTTCAGCAATGGAACAAAGCTGGATGGAGAATGACTTTGACGAGCTGACAGAAGTAGGCTTCAGAAGATCAGTAATAACAAACTTCTCAAAGCTGAAGGAGAATGCTCAAACCCATATCGAGGAAGCTAAAAACCTTGAAAAAAGATTAGACGAATGGGTAGCTAGAATAAATAGTGTGGAGAAGACCTTAAATGAACTGATGGAGCTGAAAACCATAGCACGATAACTACATGATGCATGCACAAGCTTCAGTAGCTGATTCGATCAAGTGGAGGAAAGGTGATTGAAGATCAAATGAATGAAACGAAGTGAAAAGAGAAGTTTACAGAAAAAAGAGTAAAAAGAAACGAACAAACCCTCCAAGAAATATGGGACTATGTGAAAATACCAAATCTACATTTGATTTACGTTTGATTGGGGTACCTGGAAGTGACGGGGAGAATGGAACCAAGATGGAAAACACTTCAGGATATTAACCAGATTTTCCCCAACCTATCAAGGCAAGCCAACATTCAAATTCAGGAAACACAGGGAACGCCACAAAGATACTCCTCGAGAAGAGCAACCCCAAGACACATAATTGTCAGATTCACCAAAGCTGAAATGAAGGAAAAAATGTTAAGGGCAGCCAGAGAGAAAGGTCGGGTTACCCACAAAGGGAAGACCATCAGACTAACAGAGGATCTCATGGCAGAAACTCTACAAGCTAGAGGACACTGGTGGCCAATATTAAACATTCTTAAAGAAAAGAATTTTCAACCCAGAATGTCACATCCAGCCAAACTAAGCTTCATAAGTGAAGGAGAAATAAAATCCTTTACAGACAAGCAAATGCTGAGAGATTTTGTGACCACCAGGCCTCCCTTACAACAGCTCCTGCAGGAAGCACTAAACATGGAAAGGAACAACTGGTACCAGCCACTGCAAAAACATGCCAAATTGTAAAGACCATTGATGCTAGAAAGAAACTGTATCAACTAACGAGCAAAATAACCAGCTAACATCGTAACGACAGGATCAAATTCACACATAACAATATTAAACTTAAATGTAAATGGGCTAAATGCCCCAATTAAAAGACACAAACTAGCAAATTGGATAGAGTCAAGACCCATCAGTGTGCTGTATTCAGGAGACCCATCTCACGAGCAGAGACACACATAGGCCCAAAACAAAAGGATGGAGGAATAGCTACCAAGCAAATGGAAAACAAAACAAAACAAAAAAGCAGGGGTTGCAATTCTAGTCTCTGATAAAACAGACTTTAAACCATCAAAGATCACAAGAGACAAAGAAGGCCATTACATAATGGTAAAGAGATCAATTCAACAAGAAGAGGTAACTATCCTAAATATCTATGCACCCAATACAGGAGCACCCAGATTCTTAAGGCAATTCCTCACAAAACTATAAAGAGACTTAGACTCCCACACAATAATAATGGGAGACTTTAACACCCCACTGTCAACATTAGACAGATCAACGTGACATAAAATTAACAAGGATATCCAGGACTTGAACTCAACTCTGCACCAAGTGGACCTAACAGACATCTACAGAACTCTCCACTCCAACTCAACAGAATATACATTCTTCTCAGCACCACATCACACTTATTCCCAAATAGACCACATTGTTGGAAGTAAAGCACTCCTCAGCAAATGTAAAAGAACAGAAATCATAACAAACTGTCTGTCAGACCACAGTGCAATCAAGTTAGAACTCAGGATTGAGAAACTCACTCAAAACCGCTCATCAACATGGAAACTGAACAACCTGCTCCTGAATGACTAATGGGTACGTAACAAAATGAAGGCAAAAATAAAGATGTTCTTTGAAAACAATGAGAACAAAGACACAACATACCAGAATCTCTGGGACACATTTAAAGCAGTGTGTAGAGGGAAATTTTTAGCACTAAATGCCCACTAGAGCAAGCAGGAGAAATCTAAAATCAACACCCTAACATCACAATTAAAAGTACTACAGAAGCAAGAGCCAACACATTGAAAAGCTAGCAGAAAGCAGGAAATAATTAAGATCAGAGCAGAACTGAAGGAGATAGAGAAACAAAAAAATCCTTCGAAAAATCAGTGAATCCAAGAGCTGGTTTTTGAAAAGATCAACAAAATAGATAGACCAACAGCAAGACTAATAAAGAAGAAAAGAGAGAAGAATCAAATAGATGCAATAAAAAATGATAAAGGGGATATCACCACCAAGCCCACAGAAATACAAATTACCATCAGAGAATACTATTACACAAATAAACTAGAAAATCTAGAAGAAATTGATAAATTCCTGCACACACACACCCTCCCCCAAGACTAAACCAGGGAGAAGTCGAATCCCTGAATAGACCAATAACAGTCTCTGAAATTGAGGTAATAATAGCCTACCAACCAAGAAAAGTCCAGGAGCAGACGGATTCACAGTCAAATTCTACCAGAGGTACAAAGAGGAGCTGGTACCATTCCTTCTGAAGAACTATTCCAATCGATAGAAAAAGAGGGAATCCTCCTTAACTCATTTTATGAGGCCAGCATCATCCTGATACTAAGGCTGGCAGAGACACACACACAAAAAAGACAATTTTAGACCAATAACCCTGATGCACATCGATGCAAAAATCCTCAATAAAATACTAGCAAACCGAATCCAGTAGCACATGAAAAAGCTTATTCACCACGATCAAGTTGGCTTCATCCCTGGGATGCAAGGCTAGTTCAACATATGCAAATCAATAAAATTAATCCATCACATAAACAGAACCAAAGACAAAAACCATATGATCATCTCAATAGATGGAGAAAAGGCCTTTGGCAAAATTCAACAGCACTTCATACTAAAAATTCACCACGTTGGCCAGGTTGGTCTCGAACTCCTGACCTCAGGTAATTCACCTGCCTTGTCCTCCCAAGGTACTGGGATTTCAAATATGAGCGGCTGCGCCTGGCCTGAAATGTCTTATTTTTATATTTTTAAAGGTAGCTTTTAGTACACATTGTAGACTCTGTCTCATTATTATCTTTCTTATGTACACCAGCCACAGCACTGTGGGAGCCCCTCTCTGGGCTGGCCAAGGCCGGAGCCACCTCCTTCTGCTTGTGGGGAGGTGTGGAGGGAAAGGCACGGGTGGGAACCGGGGCTGTGCACGCTCACGGGCCAGCTGCGAGTTCCAGCGGGCGCCCTGCACTCCGAGCAGCCAGCTGGCACCGCCAGCCAAGGGCAGTGAGGGGCTTAGCACCCGGACCCGCAGCTGCAGAGGTTGCGCCAGGTCCGCCAGCAGTGCCAGCGCTGAGCTCAAATTCTCGCAGGCCTCACCTGCCTCCCCACTGGGCAGGGCTCAAGACCTGCAGCCTGCCATGCCCAATCACCCCCCTCTGCCATGGGCTCCTGCACTTCCTGAGCTTCCCGGATGGACATCACCCCCTGCTCTGTAGCGCCCAGTCCCATCAACTGCCCAAGGGCTGAGGAGCGCAGGCGTGGCTCATAACTGGCGGGTAGCTCAGCCTGCAGCACCTGGGCAGGATCCACTGGGTGAGGACAGCTGGGCTCCTTAGTCTGGTGGAGACTTGGGGAACTTTTATGTCTAGCTAAGGGATCATAAACGTACCAATCAGCACTCTGTGACCAGCTCAGGGTTTATAAATACACCAACCAATACTCTGTATCTAGCTAAGGTAGTGGGGACTTGCCCAGAACTTTTATGTCTAGCTAGAGGATTGTAAATGCACCAATCAGCACTCTGTCAAAACAGACCAATCAGCTCTCTGTAAAACAGACCAATCAGCTCTCTGTAAAATGGACCAGTCGGCAGGATGTGGGTGGGGCCAGATAAGAGACTAAAAGCAGGCTGCCTGCCAGCCAGCGGCAACCGGGTCAGGTCCCCTCCCACACTGTGGAAGCTTTGTTCTTTTGCCCTTTGCAATAAGTCTTACTGCTGCTCACTCTTTGGGTCCAGGCAGCCTTTAAGAGCTGTAACACTCACCACGAAGGTCTGCAGCTTCACTCCTGAAGTCAGCGAGACCACGAACCCACCAGGAAGAATGAACAACTCCAGACACGCTGCCTTTAAGAGCTGTAACACTCACTGCGAAGGTCTGCAGCTTCACTCCTGACAGCGAGACCACGAACCCACCAGTAGGAAGAAGCTCCAGACACATCTGAACGTCTGAAGGAACAAACTCCGGACACACCATCTTTAAGAACTGTTAACACCGCTAGGGTCCGCGGCTTCATTTTTCAAGTCAGTAAGACCACGAACCCACCAATTCCAGACACACTATGACATGTTAGTACTGAAATAACATATATCTGCTGCAGTTCATTAATGCCATTTATTTAATCCTGGTTCAATCCTTACTAATGATGCTGCATCTTCCACTGTAATATATATGAATACAAACTTCCAATGACTCTCTCAAAGGTAGTTACTGTGTTTCATTTGACAATCTCAAAATTTCTGGTCATGTTAAATTTATATGGGGAATTTCATACCATAAAAGTAGAACAACATATCTTTTAACCATGTCCCATCTTGAAATCTTCAGGCCAAGCTTACCACCAGATCACTACAAGAATGCAATCTCTTTCCATTTGGAATATACCTCTGGCCTCCCACACACAACCACCAGGAAAGGGACAGGCAAGAGACCTACAGGCTGGGAATAAGAGCACAGAAATGGAAATGCTTACTCTAAACTTCATGTAGAAATACAGAAGAATCAGAAGAGCCAAAACAACCTTGAAAAAGAAATCAAAGTTATAGGACTCTCACTTTCCAATTTTAAAACCTATTATAAAATTACATTAATTAAGGTAAGGTGGAACTGACATGAGGACAGACATATAGACCAATGGAACTGAATAGAAAATCCAGAAATAAATCGATACACCTACAGTAAACTAATTTTTCACAAGGGTGCCATGACCTTTAAATAGTAAAAGAACAGTCTTCTTAAAACGTGGTGCTACGACAGCTGAATATTCACATGTAAAGTAATAAATCTGGACACCTACCCAACACATCACCAAAAAAGTTAATTCAAAACAGACCATACATCTAAATCGAAAAGCTGAAACTAGAAAGGTCTTAAAAGAAAACACAGGTATAAATCTTCATGACCTTTTTTTAAAAAAAAGGTTTCTTACATGTGACACAAAAAGCAGCAGCAACCAAAAACATACTAAAAACAAAAACTTTTATGGAAAAAAAGATATTTAAGAGGTGAAAATAAAACCCAATGATGGGAAAAAAATATTTACAAATCATACATCTGGAAAAAAAAAAGATGTGTACACCAAAAGCATACAGAACTCTTACAAGTTAATAATAAAAACACAGATAAGGTCCAGGTGTGGTGGCTCATGCTTATAATCCCAGTATTTTGGGAGGCCAAGGCAGGAGGATCACTTGAACCCAGGAGTTCAAGCCAAGCCTGGGCAACATAGTAGAACCTTGTCTCTATGAAAAAATTAAACAAGTAGCCAGAGGTGGTGGTAGGCCCCTCTCTAGTCCCAGTTACTCGGGAGGCAGAGCTGGAAGGGCAGGTTGAACCCAGGAGGTCGAGGCTGTGGTAAGTTATGATCAGGCCACTGCACTCCAGGTTGGGTGACAGAGCAAGATTCTGTGTCAAAAAAGAAGCAAAACCAAACAAAACACACACACACAATTAAGCCAATTGAAAAATGGGCAAATAATTTAAATAGACGTTTCTCCAAAGAACATATACAAATGGCCAATAAGCACATGAAAATATCATTAGCCATTAGAGAAATGCAAATCAAAACAAAAAAGATACCATTCCACACCCACTTAGAATGCTTTAATGAAAAAGGAGATGAAGGGCTGTGTTGATAAGAATATGGAGAAACTGGAAACCCTCAAACATTTCTAGTGGGAATGCAGAACAGTGCAGCCACTTCAGAGAAAAATGTCAGTTCCTTAAAAAGTAAAATACAAAGATAACATGATCTAACAATTCGACTTCTAGGTATATACAAGAGAGCTGCACACATACTGAAACCAACTCAACAGTCCCACAGATAGTTTTTTTTAATATAAACAAAGAAATTCTTTAAGCTTAAAACTTATGTTTATCTGAGTTCCTTCTTCAGGAAACAACCTTCTACTCTGAGTTCCTTTGGCAGATACTTCTGCTCTCAGAAAGTATCAAAGAACTGAAATTCACCAGATCACCACATCCAAACAATGAAATGCTGGACTCCTCATCATGACTGCTTCCTTGCCTCCCTAGCTCTTGTTTGGTTCCACATTGTTACATTTTTCCCTGCTACCTAAACCCCTAATTTTAGTTGGTCAGGGAGAGGGATTTGAGACTGAGCTCCCATCTCCCCAGCTATAGCACCCAATTAAAGCCTTCTTTGGCAATACTCTGTCTCGGTCACTGGCTTTCTGTGCAGCAAGCAACAGGACCTAGACCAAACCCCCGGTGTTTCAGTAACAGTATGTTCACAGAAAAACTTGCATATCAATTTCAGAGCAACAGTATTCATAATAGCCAAAAAGTGTAAAAACACCAAACATAAATCAACTGGTGAACAGCTTTTTAAAATGTGCTACATCTACACAATGGACTACTACTAACCTCCAAAACTGAAAAGCAAACAGGGAAAAGACTAAAAAAATAGAATATCTAAGAAGTATGGGAAAACTATAAAAGATATACACTTAATGGGAATACCAGAAGTAGAAGAAAGAGAAAAAGGGACATTAGAAATATTTGAAACAACAATGACTGAGAATCTCCCCAAATTACTGTCACACACCAAACCACACACAGATCTGAGAAGCTAAGGAAAGCAAGCTAGATAAATGCAGAAAAAACAAAAAACAAACAAACAAAAAAAACACAAAAACTTAGGCACATCATTTTTAAACTACAGAAAAAATCTAACAAACAAATTTCTGAAGGAAGTTGAAGGGGGTGAAAATACCTTATTTATAGAGAAGCAAAGATAACAACTTCTTCTCAGAAACAATGCAAGCAAGAGAGTAGAGTGAAATGTTTAAACTGTTCAGAGAGGTCTGGGCATGGTGGCTCACGCCTGTAATCCCAGCACTTTGGGAGGCTGACATGAGTAGATCACTTGAGGCCAGGAGTTCAAGACCAGCCTGGCCACCATGGCAAAACCCTGTCTCTACTAAAAATTAGCCAGATGTGGTGGCATAAGCCTGCAATCCCAGCTACTTGGAAGGCTGAGGCCAGAGAATCATTTGAACCTAGGAGGTGAAGGTTGCAGTAAGCTGAGATCGTGCCACTGCACTCCAGCCTGGGCAACAGAACGAGACTCCATCTCAAAAAAAAAATAAAAATAAAAATAAAAAAAATGAACTGTTGAGAGAAATAAATTACCAATCTAGAATTCTGTAGTGAGTAAAATTATGCTTCAAAAGTAAAGGAAAAATATTTTGTCAGATGAACAAAAATTGAGTGACTTTGTTGCCAGTAAAACTGCCTTGCAAGAAGTATTGAAGTTCTACAGAAGAAGGAATTATAGGTCAGAAATTCAGTTCTACATAAAGAAAGGAAGAGGCTGATGAAGGAATAAAGACAGTAAAATTTTATTTTATTTTTTATTCTTAATTGACCTAACAGATAATGGTTGTTCAAAATAGTAACAGCAACATGTATTCAATTATGTATGCTCTTATATGTATTTATGTATACTTACATATTATTAAAATGAATGCCAGGAACAGAAAGAGAAATTAGGATAATTTTGCTATTATACTCCACATTATCTGTAAACGTGTAACAGTGTTATTGGAAAGTTGGCTTGGATTAGTTGTAAAAGTATACTGCAAACTCTAAGGCAACCATTTTAAAAGCTAAGAAAGAAGTGTAAGGGTTATACTAAGAAGATGAGAAAAAAAGAGAATCACATAAAATGCTCAAAGAGTGGAAAATAAAAATAAGAACAGAGAACAAGAACAACAAATAGAAACCAGTAACAAATACGGTAGATATTAACCCAATTATACCAATGAGCATTTTAAAGGTCAACACACTAATTAAAAGACAAGTTGTCAAAGTGTAATAAAAAACAAGAGCTAACTGCATGTTGTCTACAAGAAACCCACTTCATATGTAAAGATACATATAAACTAAACATAAATGGATTGAAGAAAGATATATCATGCTAACATTAACCAAAGAAAATGAGGAGTAGCCTATTAATTTCAGGCAGAATAGACTTAAAGCAAGGAAAGTTATCAAGGATAGAGAAGGGCATTACACAATGATAAAGGATTCAATTGTCCAAGAAGACACAACAATCCTTAACATGTATATACCTATCAACAGAGTGTTAAAATACATAAAGCAGAAACAAACTGCAAAGTGAAATAAATTAGTCCACTATCATAATCAGACTTCAAGAGCTCTCACAGAAATGGGCAGATTTAGCAGGCAGAAAATCCATAAAGATATATTTGAACTCAATAACACCACCTATCAACTGGATATAATTGACATTTACAGACCACTTCATCCAACAACAGCAGAATACATATCCTCATTTTACATGGAAAATTCATCAAAACAGATCACATTCTAGGCCATAAAACACATGCTAACAGATTTTTAAAAACAAATTATGTAACATCTTCTCTAAGATCAAAATGAAATTAAACTAAAAATCAATTAACAGAAAGATACATGGAACATCCCAAAATATATGAAAACGAAATACTTCTAAATACACATGGGTCAAACAAGAAATCTGATGAGAAATTTTTAAATGTTTTCAACTATATGAAAACAACAAATAACTTATCAAAATTTGTGGGATGTTGTGAAAGCAATGGTTAGAGGAGAAATTTATAGCACTAAATGTATATACAGTCATGTGCCACATAATGATAATATTTTTGTCAATGAACACACCTCATATACAACGTTGGTCTTGTAAGATTACAATGGAGCTGAAATTCCTATTACCTAATGATGTCATGGCAGTTGTAACCTTATAGTGCAATGCATTTTTCATATGTTCATGGTGATGCTGTTGTAAACAGACCTACTGTGTGCTGCCAGCTACATAAAACTATAGCACATAGAATTATGTACAATACATGTTTAATAATGACTATAGTACTAAGCTATGTATTTACTATACTATACTTTTTATCATTATTTTGAAGTATACTCCATGGCCAGGCGTGGTGGCTCATGCCTGTAATCCCAGAACTTCGGGAGGCTGAGGTGGGGATCGCCTGAGGTCAGGAGTTCGAGACCAGCCTGACCAACATAGTGAAACCCTGTCTCTACTAAAAACACAAAAAAACTAGCCAGGCATAGTGGTGCATGCCTGTAATCCCAGCTACTCGGGAGGCTGAGACAGGAGAACTGCTTGAACCCAGGAGGCCAAGGTTGCAGTGAGCCAAGATCACACCACTGCACTCCAGCCTGGGCGACAGAGCAAGACTCCATCTCAAAAAAATAATAATAACAATAATAATAAAGTATGCTCCTTTCACTTATTATTTTTCAGTTAACTGTAAAACATCCTCAAGATCCTCAAGCAGATCCCTTCAGAAGGTATTCCAGAAGAAGGCATTGATATCATACAAGATGACAGCTCCATGAGTGTTACTGCCTCTGAAGACCTTTCAGTGGAACAAGATACAGAGGTGGAAGACAGTGATATTGATGATCCTGACCCTGTGTAGACCTAGGCTAATGTGTGTGTCTGTGTCTTAGTTTTTAACAAAAAAGTTTAAAGAATTTTTTTAAATAGAAAAAAGCTGACAGAATAAGGATATATGAGCTGAGATCACGCCACTGCACACCAGTCTGGGCAACAGACCAAGACTCCCTCTCAAAAAAAATTTTTTTTGTACAGCTGAACAATATGTTTGTGTTTTAAGCTAAGTGTTATTACAAAAGAGTTATTACAAAGTGGTATTACTAAAGAGTCAAAAAGTGAAAAAAACAAAGTTTAAGAAGTGAAAAATTATAGTAAGCTAAGATTAATTTATTATTGAAGAAAGAAAAATTTTAAAAATAAATTTAGTGTAGTCTAAGTGTACCATGTTTATAAAGTTGATAGTAGTGTACGGTAATGTCCTAAGCCTTCATATTCACTCAACACTCACTCACTGACTCACCTGAGCACCTTTCAGTCCTACGAGCTCCATTCATGGTAAGTGCCCTATATATGTATACCATTGTTTATCTTTTATACCATATTATAATGTACCTTTTCTATGCTTAGATACAAAATAATTACCATTGTGTTCCAATTGTCTACAGTATCCAGTACAGTAAGATCCTATACAGGTTTGCAGTCTAGATATAGGCTATACCATATAGTGTAGGTATGTAGTAGGCTAAACCACCTAGGTTTGAGTAAGAACACTCTATGATGTTTGCACAAGGACAAAATCACCTAATGATGACACATTTCTCAGGATGTATTCTGATCACTAAATGACATATGACTGCATTAAAAAAGAAAAATGATCTAAAATCAATCTAAGCTTCTACCTTAGAAATTAAAAATTGGCCCAAAGCCTTAACAGATATCTCACCAAAGAAGATACAGATACAGATGGCAAATAAGTACAAGAAAAGATGCTCCACATCATATATTACCAGAAAATGCAAATTTAAACCACAATGAGACATCAGGACATACTTACTAGAATGGCTAAAATTCAGAACACTTACACCACCAAATGCTGACAAGAAAATGGAGCAAAAGGAACTCTTTTGCTGGCGGGAATGCAAAATGTTACAGCCACTTTGGAAGACAGTTTGGCAGTTTCTTATAAAACTAAAAATACTCTTACCAATACAATCCAACAATTGCTCTGCTTGGTATCTACTCAAAGGAGTTGAAAATTTATCTCCACATGGAAACGTGCATATGTATGGTTATAGCACCTTTAATCATAATTGCCAAAACCTAGAAGCAACCTTCTAGATGTCTTTCAGTAGACGAATGGATAAATAAAATGTTATATCTAGACAATGGAACATAATTCAGTGCTGAAAAGAAGTAAGTTATCAAGCTATGAAAAGACATGGAGTAAAGTTAAATACATATTACTAAGTGAAAGAAGGTACTCCAAAAAAGCTACATACTATATGATTCCAACTGTATGACATTCTCGATAAGGCAAAACTATGGAGACAGTAAAAAGATCAGTGGTTGCCAGGGATTAGGGTGGAGGGAATGATTACTAGGCAGAGCATAGAGGATTTTTAGTGCAGTGTCACTACTCTATATGACTGTATGACATTATAATGGTAGACAGATATCTTTATACATTTGTTCAAACTCACAGAATGTACAACGCCAAGAATTAACCCTGATAGAAATTAGTGACTTTGTGTAAGAAAGATGTGTATACACAGGTTCATCAACTGTAACAAATACACCATTCTGGTGGGGGATGTTGATAAAAGGAAGGCTATGCATATGTGGGGGAAGGAATTATGGGATATCTCTGTACCTTCCTTTCAATTTTTCTGTAAAACTAAAGCTGCTCTAAAAAAAAAAAATCTTAAGAAAAGCACCACCAACAGCAAAATGAAGGCATGATAAATACATTTCTAGATAAACAAAAACTGATTATTGCTTGCAGACTCACCTGATAAAATAGAAACACAGAATTTCTTAAGGCTGAAGGCAAGTGACCTAAGAATCCACACAAGCCCACATGAAAAATTTGGGTGTCAGTAAAAGTAATTATCTAATTAAAACTCAGCATATGTGCATATTTGTTCTCTTAGCTGATTTTTAAAAACTGCATAAAATATGTATATAATTGTACTGTTGTACCTATAACATATAGAAATGTCATACATCTGTGAGTAACAGAAAAGTGGTGCATGGGAACAAAGCTTTATCAAACTAAGGAAACACCACCACATGGTAACATGATTCCATAGGAACCAATGAAGAGAACACAAAATGGTAAAAAAGAAGGGTCATCTAACACTATAAATGTACACTTGCTCTCCTTTCTTTTCCCTTCTAATACAAAATTATATTAACAATTATAGAAGATACAATATGTATAACAATAATAGCATAAAGAGGAGGAAGAGAAAGTAGAGCCATACAGTGGTAATGTTTCTGTGCCTCACTGGAATAAAACTAGTAACAAATCTGAAGGAGATTTGGTTGAGATGTACATGATAAGCACTAAAGCAACCCATAAAATTTCCCTCAAAAACATACTGTAGGCTGAGTACAGTGGTTCATGCCTGTAATACATCACGTTGTGAGGTCAAGGCAGACAGACCACTTGAGGCTAGGAGTTAGGAGACCAGCCTGGTCAACATGGTGAAACTCTATCTCTACTAAAAATACAAAAATATGGCTGGGCGTGGTGGCTCACGCCTGTAATCCCAGCACTTTGGGAGGCTGAGGCAGGCAGATCACGAGGTCAGGAGATGGAGACCATCCTGGCTAACATGGTGAAACTCCATCTCTACTAAAAATACAAAAAAATTAGCTGGGCGTGGTGGCGGGCACCTGTAGTCCCAGCTACTTGGGAGGCTGAGGCAGGAGAATGGCATGAACCCAGGAGGCGGAGGTTGCAGTGAGCCGAGATTGTGCCACTGTACTCCAGCCTGGGTGACAGAGCGAGACTCCATCTCAAAAAAAAAAAAAAAAAAAAATTAGCTAGGCGTGGTGGCACATGCCTGTAATCCCAGCTACTCAGGAGACTGAGGCACGAGAACTACCTGAACCCAGGAGATGGAGTTTGCCATGAGTCAACATTCTGCCACTGCATTCCAGCCTGCGCAACAGAGCAAGATGCTGTCTCCAAAAAAAAAAAAAAAATTTGTGAAAATGACATTAGAACTAAATGTTACCAAAGAAAATACTGCTTTCAAGTAAAAGAAATGAGGAAAGACCCAAGAAAAAAACCCTGAAACATTCAGGAAATGAAAAAGTAAACTGGTGTACATAAATGCAACTATATCAATAACATCAAATGCACATAAACTAACCCAGCCAAAGGTACTGCAATGTGGGATAAAAAAGTGAAGATTCCACTGTATGTTCTGTATAAGAGATGCAATACACTGAACAAGGGTGTCACGACCTGCCAGTGAGGAAATAATAATCTTTTCAACAAATGGTGCTGGGACAACTGGATTTCCATATTCAAACAAATGAAGTTGGTGCCCAGCATGGTGGATCACGCGTGTTATCCCAACACTTTGGAGGCTGAGGCGGGAGGATCACTTGAAGCCAGGAGTTTGAGAACAACCTGGGTAACATAGCAAGACCCCATCTCTAAAAAAAAACCAAAAATTAGCCAGCCTTGGTGAAGTCTTAGCTATTTGAGAGGCTGAGGTGGGTGGATCACTTGGGCCCAGAGGTTCAAGGCTGCAGTAAGCTATGTTCACGCCACTGCACTCCAGCCTGAGTGACAAAGCAGGATTTTATCTCTTTAAAAAAAAATGTAGTTGGACCCCTGCCTCACACCATACACAAAAATTAACTCCAAATAGATCAATGGCCCAAATATAAGAGCTAAAACTATAAAAGCCTAAGAAAACATAGATAATAAATCTTCATGATTGTGGATTTGGCAATTGTTTCTTTGATATGACATCAAGATTATGAGCAACAGAAGAAAAAATAGATAAATGAACTTTTTCAAAACTAAAAACTACTGTGCATCCAAGAATATTGTCAAGAAAGTGGAAAGAAAAAAAAAAACATGGCCAGGTGTCGTGGCTCATGCCTGTTATCCCAGCACTTTGGGAGGCCAAAGTGGGTGGATCACTTGAGCTCAGGGGTTCAAGACAAGCTTGAGCAACATGGCGAAACGCTATCTCTACAAAAAAATACAAAAATCAGGCCAAGTGTAGGGGCTTATGCCTATAATCCCAGCACTTTGGGAGGCCAAGGCAAGTGGCTCACCTGTGGTCAGGAATTTGAGATCAGCCTGGCCAATACGGTGAAACCCCGTGTCTACTAAAAATACAAAAATTAGCCAGGCATGGTGGTGCGTGCCTATAATCCCAGCTACTCGGGAGGCTGCGACAGGAGAATCACTTGAACACAGGAGGCAGAGGTTGCAGTGAGCCGAGATCGCACCACTACACTCCAACCTGGGCAACAGAGCAGGACCCTGTCTCGGGGGGGAAAAAATTAGCCAAGTGTGCTGGTGCATGCCTATAGTCCCAGCTACTCGAGAGGCTGAGGTGGGAGAATTACTTGAGCCTGGGGAAGCTGAGGCTGCAGTGCTACAGTGAGCCATGATTGTGCCCCTGCACTCTAGCCTGAGCAACAGAATTAAAACCTTATCTCAAAAAAAAAAAAAAAAAAATGTGAAAAACCACCTACTGAATATGAGAAAACATTTGCCAGTCATATATTTGACAAGGGTCTAGTATCCAGAATACATAGATCATTCTCTTATAACACAACAAGAAAAAAAAATCAACAAAAAACTTGAATAGATATTTTTTCCAAGAAGATATTCACATCACCAACCAGCACATAAAACAGTGCTCATCATCAGTAGCCATTAGAGAATTGCAAACCAAAACCTTGATAAGGTATCACTTCACACCCACTAGGATTTTTTTTTAAGTGGGTAGAAGAGACCATAATGTAAGTGCTAACAAGAGATGTGGAAAAACTGAAACCTTTATGCACTGCTGACAGGAATGTAAAATGGTTCAGTCACTGCAGAAAACAGGTAGTTTTTCAAAAAGTTACATAAAATCACCACATAGTCCAGCAATTATGCTCCTTCATATATATCAAAGAGAACTGAAAACAGGTACTCCAATATGTGTACCCCAGGCTTCTAGCAGCTCTATTCACAATAGCCAAAGGGAGGAAATAAATACACATTAGTGGATGAATGGCTAAATGTGTGGCATATACATACAATGGAACATTATCCAGCTATAAAAAGGAATGAAGTACTGATACATGCTACAAGGTGGAGGAAGCTCAAAAACATTTTGTTAAGAAGCCAGACACAAAAGTTCACATGCTGTATGATTTCCATTTATGTGAACAGGTAAAACCACAGAGACAGAAAGCAGATTGATGTTACCGAGGACTGAGAAGAGGTGGGGAATATGGAATGGATGCTTAATAGTATAGTATCTCCTTCTAGGGTGATGAAATGTTTTAGAATGAGACAGAGGTGTTAGTTGCAAAACATTGTGAATCCACCAAGTGCCAAAGAATTATTCACTTTTGAATGTTAATTTGATGCTATGTGAATTTCACCTCAATAAAATAGAACTTTTAAAAAATAAACTGAGAGACCTGATAACAAACTGGATGTTGCTAAAGATGTGTATGTACGTGGGGCAAGGCTGAAAGCAAACATTCTGTAAAGAAAAGAGTTGCACTTTCCATTATTACATAAAAGAAATTACGTGTGGTGGCTCATGCCTGAAATCCCAGCACTTTGGGAGGCTGAGACAGGCAGATGGCTTGAGCTCAAGAATTTGAGACCAGTCTGGGCCACAAGGCAAAACCTTGTCTCTCCAAAAAAATAAATAAATAAGTAAAAATAAATAAATACAGAAACTAGCAGGGCATGGTGGCATGCACCACTAGTCTCAGCCACTTGGGAGACTGAGCTGGGAGGATCACCTGAGACTGGGGAGGTGGAGGCTGCAGTGAGCTGTGAGATCACACCACTGTAGTCCATTGTGAGAAACAAAGCCAGACCCTGTCTTAAAAAAAAAAAAGTGTGGATGTAACCTTATTTTGTAAAAAGATACAGAGATGGTTAAAAGAAAGGACAATCAAGTTGCCATTATCTTCTATCAACTTTAGGTGTGCTGAAAGCCTTTCTTCCTCTTAGATCCCCTAAAATAGTGCTTAGGGCCAGGAAAATTTCAACAACCTAGACTTCGCAGATATATTTGGGGAAAACAGAAAGAGGAGGCAATGATCCCATCTGAGGGTATCAGGCACCCATGCCCAGAAAAGTCCTCCACTTTCAAAGGAAAGAGCACAAATCTCACATAACTCTATCTCGAATGTTGAAGCTACAGCTGCCAGGGACAGAAAAAGGGGTAGATTGTCTGGAGCACCGTAAGATGTCTCCATGGCTTTGGAACTCAAGAAGTTGGTTGGATCAGTAACTTGTTTTAAGTAAATCCCTTCCAAAATATTTACAATCTGAAAAACATTTTCATTACAATTGATGTATTAAAATTTCTGGCATTTAAAAAAAGGAAAATAAACTGACCAACTGAAATAAGTCCATGAGAAACAAATCTCATTCTTCAAATTTCTCTTGTGGGCTCCTTTCTTCATACTTTCTAAGAATTTTTACAATTACTTATACTATTTTTTCCTCTTGTCCCAGAAATGTGGAGAAAAATCAATTTCCTTATGTTGCTCTAATTTTAATATACTACCTCTAAGCAAATGTTTTCCAAATCAAGCAACCAACCTTGTGTTCTCTTCCAAATCCCAAGTGACATTAACTATCTAGTATATATTCCCAATTTAACACTCTAAAAGGAAACTTATATTTTTCTTAAAAAATAAATCTCCATCTTCATTTCTGAACTTCTCTTTATAGCACTATTATAGGCTAAATTGTGTCCTCCCAAATTCATACGCTTAAGTCTCAGGTCCTCAGAATGTAATGTTCTTGGAGATAATAAGGTCTTTAAATAGGTGATTGTTAAAATGCTGTCGTTAGGGTGGGCCCTAATCCAATCTGACATCCTTATAAGAAGGGGGAGGGTCACACAGAGAAGAGGCCATCTCAAGACACAGCCACCTTGCAAGCCAGAGAGAGGTCTCAGGAGAAATCAACCCTGCCAGCACCTGGACTTGTCCCAAAGGATCTTCCAGCCTCAAGGACTGTGAGAAAATAAAGTTCTGTTGTTGAAGCCATCCAGTATGTAGTACTTTATCATTGCAGCACTAGCAAACTAATTTAAGTACCACTTTCTCAGATATTCTAACTCAAAGCAATATAATCAACCTAGACTTCCTCTTCCAAATAATTGGTGAACTGGCCAAAAAGCCCCTTTAAGGGAAGCATCTCATGTGTAGATTTCAGAACCATTTAACCATTACCAAAGTGTTCATACTACTGGAAATATTACTAGTAACATAGATGTTAATTGCTCTAACTTGTGATTTAAGGACTTTTAAAAAAGATAAAACATAAGGTTTTGCTGTTGAAATCAAAAGAGATCTAATTTCACTTCACAACACAGATAATAACATACTTGCCCATTTGTCTTGAGTATGGGAGCAGCAGGATTAAAGACCCTGTTTGTTTAAAGGTAGACAGCTGGCCTATTTGCATATAAGAAGAGCTAGTAGAGAATGACAACACACACATACATGGAAATGGGGGATAAGGGAAAGAAGGAAAGGCCATTCAGCAAAATGGCTAAGATAACCAGGTAAAGAATCACACAGAGTTGTGTTCAAATGACAACTTTCTACTTTCTAGTTGTGTGATATCAGACAAGATACTCAATACATATAAATGACATAAAAATGTATTTTATTAATAGAATGGTAAGAATTAAATGAGATATCTATAAAGAATTTCATAAGATATATTTTTATATTATGATTTACAAAATAAGGTCTCTAGAAAAGAACATGTATTTCAGTTAATGTCAACAGAGAACACAGTTGGATTATAACTTTTTAGCAACGTAAAAGTTACAGTATTTACTAAGACCAATAAACTAAAATTCAAGAAAAAAATTTTTAGCTTAAACAAAAGTTACAGTATTATTTCTTATAAATGTTTAATAGTTTCCAATCAAGATGCAACCAGGCCCTAGAGACCAGAAACACAGCATTTAGGGACTAAAGGTGGGTGTCCATGGGTTCTGTAGTCACTCAGACTTCAAAGGAGATCTGAAGAAGTAAAAGACTAATTCTACTTCTAAATCTATTATAGCCCTAGGAATGTCTACCTGCATCCTAAAGGAATCTGGCATTGCTTGAATGTCGTCTATGTTCAGCTGTGTGCTGTGCCATGACTCACCAATCTTCAGAGCAACTATGTGAAGAATATGTTATTGAAGTCATTTGACAAACCAATTGGGTCTAAAAAAAAGTTAAATACCTGCTTAAGGCCAAGCATTGAGTGAGAGGTAGAATGGAGATCTGAGTCTAGGATGATTGACACAACACCAAAATGCTCAGGGCCTTTTTCTGTCTCTCAAAAAGTAAAAGCTAGAGCACTATACATTCCATGTCTAGGACAAAAATATCAAAAAAATTTCATTATCAATTATACTGTTTTACAACAACCGGAAATTAACTCAGGTGGTGGCGAGACACTGTACACCCACATTGGAAATTTCAGATTCTCTAAGATCAAAGAATTACATGACAACTACTTACATAAATACAAAAACACAATTCTACGTTCCCTGAGAAGATTTTTCACATAGATTATGTAAATTTCGACCAGAAAGTTTTTAGAGATACTATAGTAAAAACCAATATATGCATCACCAAGACTTTACAATTTGTTATTATTTAGCTATGACCAGTTTATCACATTTCTCCATCCATTAATCCATCTTACTTTTCGATGCATTTCAAAGTTGCAGATGACAGTACACATCATCCCATTATACCTCAGCATGAACATCAACAACAAGAATTCAATGCATATTTCTTTTAATATGTATTTACTTTTTTCAGGTTTTATATACAATAAAAGACATACCATTTGATAAGTTTTAACATACACATATAGCATTGAACTCAAACTCCAAACAAGAAATAAAATATTTCCTATCAACCAGCAAGTTCCTCTGAGACTTTTCACAATTAATCCTCACCCCACTATCAAAAACACTGCTTTTTCTTCCATTACATATCAATTTGGCCTGTTCTAGAATTTGATGTAAATAGAACACAGAATGTACTCTTTTGTGTAAGCTTTCTTTCACCTACCATGTATTTGAAATTCATTACGTTGCTGACGTACCAAGACAGTGTTCCTTATCATTGCTAAGTTGTATTCCATTTATGACTATACCTATTTGTTGATCCAGTCTCCAGCTGGTGAAAAGAAAGGGATTATGCCTTATCTGTGTCCAGTTTCAGCCTATTATAAGCACTTTTGAACAAATCTTGGAAATGTGCTTTCATTTTCTATTAAATAAATGACTAGGAGTAGAATTGCTAAGTCATGGGTTACAGCATAACAACTCTAAATTTTATAAGAGTTCTCAATGCTCTACATGGGGTAGTATTACTCTTTAAGCTAATGGCACATGTAAAGTAGCATCTCCTTGCAGTTGAACTTTGTATTTCCTTAATAATTGATGATGTTTGGTAACATTTTCACGTGTTCACTGGCGATTCAATGTGGCATCATTCATCAAGCGTCTGTACTGATCCTTCCGCAATTAATTAAGCGGTATTGTCATTGTTCAGTTGTAGAATTTCTTTTTTTTTTTTTTTTTTAATTATACTTTAAGTTCTAGGGTACATGTGCATAACGTGCAGGTTTGTTACATATGTATACTTGTGCCATGTTGGTGTGCTGCACCCATCAACTTGACAGCACCCATCAATTCATCATTTATATCATGTATAACTCCCCAATGCAATCCCTCCACCCTCCCTCCTCCCCATGATAGGCCCCAGTGTGTGATGTTCCCCTTCCCGAGTCCAAGTGATCTCATTGTTCAGTTCCCACCTATGAGTGAGAACACGCGGTGTTTGGTTTTCTCCTCTTGTAACAGTTTGCTAAGAATGATGGTTTCCAGCTGCATCCATGTCCCTACAAAGGATGCAAACTCATCCCTTTTTATGGCTGCATACTATTCCATGGTGTATATGTGCCACATTTTCTTAATCCAGTCTGTCACTGATGGACATTTGGGTTGATTCCAAGTCTTTGCTATTGTGAAGAGTGCCGCAATAAACATACGTGTACATGTGTCTTTGTAGTAGAATAATTTATAATCCTTTGGGTATATACCCAGTAGTGGGATGGCTGGGTCATATGGTACATCTAGTTCTAGATCCTTGAGGAATTGCCATACTGTTTTCCATAATGGTTGAACTAGTTTACAATCCCACCAACAGTGTAAAAGTGTTCCCATTTCTCCACATCCTCTCCAACACCTGTTGTTTCCTGATTTTTTAATGACTGCCGTTCTAACTGGTGTGAGATGGTATCTCATTGTGGTTTTGATTTGCATTTCTCTGATGGCAAGTGATGATGAGCATTTTTTCATGTGTCTGTTGGCTGTATGAATGTCTTCTTTTGAGAAATGTCTGTTCATATCCTTTCCCCACATTTTGATGGGGTTGTTTGTTATTTTCTTCTATATTTGTTTGAGTTCTTTGTAGATTCTGGATATTAGCCCTTGGTCAGATGAGTAGGTTGCGAAAATTTTCTCCCATTCTGTAGGTTGCCTGTTCACTCTGATGGTAGTTTCTTTTGCTGTGCAGAAGCTCTTCAGTTTAATTAGATCCCATTTGTCAATTTTGTCTTTTGCTGCCGTTGCTTTTGGTGTTTTAGACATGAAGTCCTTGCCCATGCCTATGTCCTGAATGGTACTACCTAGATTTTCTTCTAGGGTTTTTATGGTATTAGGTCTAACATTTAAGTCTCTAATCCATCTTGAATTAATCTTCATATAAGGAGTAAGGAAAGGATCCAGTTTCAGCTTTCTACTTATGGCTAGCCAATTTTCCCAGCACCATTTATTAAATAGGGAATCCTTTCCCCATTTCTTGTTTCTCTCAGGTTTGTCAAAGATCAGATGGCGGTAGATATGTGGTATTATTTCTGAGGACTCTGTTCTGTTCCATTGGTCTATAGCTCTGTTTTGGTACCAGTACCATGCTGTTTTGGTTACTGTAGCCTTGTAGTATAGTTTGAAGTCAGGTAGCGTGACACCTCCAGCTTTGTCCTTTTGACTTAGGATTGTCTTGGCAATGCGGGCTCTTTTTTGGTTCCATATGAACTTTAAAGCAGTTTTTTCCAATTCTGTGAAGAAACTCATTGGTAGCTTGATGGGGATGGCATTGAATCTAGAAATAACCTTGGGCAGTATGGCCATTTTCACGATATTGATTCTTCCTATCCATGAGAATGGTATGTTCTTTCATTTGTTAGTGTCCTCTTTGATTTCCCTGAGCAGTGGTTTGTAGTTCTCCTTGAAGAGGTCCTTTACATCCCTTCTAAGTTGGATTCCTAGGTATTTTATTCTCTTTGAAGCAATTGTGAATGAAAGTTCATTCCTGATTTGGCTCTCTGCTTGTCTGTTACTGGTGTATAAGAATGCTTGTGATTTTTGCACATTAATTTTGTATCCTGAGACTTTGCTGAAGTTGCTTATCAGCTTAAGGAGATTTTGGGCTGAGACGATGGGGTTTTCTAAATATACAATCATGTCATCTGCAAACAGGGACAATTTGACTTCTTCTTTTCCTAACTGGATACCCTTGATTTCTTTCTCTTGCCTGATTGCCCTAGCCAGAACTTCCAACACTGTTGAATAGGAGTGGTGAGAGAGGGCATCCCTGTCTTGTGCCAGTTTTCAAAGGGAATTTTTCCAGTTTTTGCCCATTCAGTATGATATTAGCTGTGGGGTTGTCATAAATAGCTCTTATTATTTTGAGGTACGTTCCATCAATACCACATTTATTGAGCGTTTTTAGCATGAAGGGCTGTTGAATTTTGTCAAAAGCCTTTTCTGCATCTATTGAGATAATCGTGTGGTTCTTGTCTTTGGTTCTGTTTATATGCTGGATTACGTTTATTGATTTGCGAATGTTGAACCAGCCTTGCATCCCAGGGATGAAGCCCACTTGATCATGGTGGATAAGCTTTTGGATGTGCTGCTGAATCCGGTTTGCCAGTATTTTATTGAGAATTTTTGCATCAATGTTCATCAGGGATATTGGTCTAAAATTTTCTTTTTTTGTTGTGTCTCTGCCAGGCTTTGGTATCAGGATGATGTTGGCCTCATAAAATGAGTTAAGGAGGATTCCCTCTTTTTCTATTGATTGGAATAGTTTCAGAAGGAATGGTACCAGCTCCTCCTTGTACCTCTGGTAGAAGTCAGCTGTGAATCCATCTGGTCCTGGACTTTTTTTGGTGGGTAGGCTATTAATTATTGCCTCAATTTCAGAGCCTGCTATTGGTCTATTCAGGGATTCAACTTCTTCCTGGTTTAGTCTTGGGAGAGTGTAAGTGTCCAGGAAATTATCCATTTCTTCTAGATTTTCTAGTTGATTTGCGTAGAGGTGTTTATAGTATTCTCTGATGGTAGTTTGTATTTCTGTGGGGTCGGTGGTGATATCCCCTTTATCATTTTTTATTGCGTCTATTTGATTCCTCTCTCTTTTCTTCTTTATTAGTCTTGCTAGCGGTCTGTCAATTTAGATCTTTTCAAAAAACCAACTCCTGGATTCACTGATTTTTTGGAGGGTTTATTGTGTCTCTATCTCCTTCAGTTCTGCTCTGATCTTAGTTATTTCTTGCCTTCTGCTAGCTTTTGAATGTGTTTGCTCTGGCCTCTCTAGTTCTTTTAATTGTGATGTTAGGGTGTCAATTTTAGATCTTTCCTGCTTTCTCTTGTGGGCATTTAGTGCTATAAATTTCCCTCTACACAGTGCTTTAAATGTGTCCCAGATTCTGGTATGTTGTATCTTTGTTCTCATTGGTTTCAAAGAACATCTTTATTTCTGCTTTCATTTTGTTATGTACCCAGTAGTCATTCAGGAGCAGGTTGTTCAGTTTCCATGTAGTTGAGCGGTTTTGATTGAATTTCTTAGTCCTGAGTTCTAGTTTGATTGCACTGTGGTCTGAGAGACAGTTTGTTATAATTTCTGTTCTTGTACATTTGCTGAGGAGTGCTTTACTTCCAATTTTGTGGTCAATTTTTGAATAAGTGCGATGTGGTGCTGAGAAGAATGTATATTCTGTTGATTTGGGGTGGAGAGTTCTATAGATGTCTATTAGGTCCGCTTGGTGCAGAGATGAGTTCAATTCCTGGATATCCTTGTTAACTTTCTGTCTCGTTGATCTGTCTAATGTTGACAGTGGAGTGTTGAAGTCTCCCATTATTATTGTATGGGAGTCTACGTCTCTTTGTAAGTCTCTAAGGACTTGCTTTATGAATCTGGGTGCTCCTGTATTGGGTGCATATATATTTAGGATAGTTAGCTCTTCCTGTTGAATTGATCCCTTTACCATTATGTAATGGCCTTCTTTGTCTCTTTTGATCTTTGATGGTTTAAAGTCTGTTTTCTCAGAGACTAGGATTGCAACCCCTGCTTTTTTTTGTTCTCCATTTGCTTGGTAGATCTTCCTCCATCCCTTTATTTTGAGCCTATGTATGTCTCTGCATGTGAGATGGGTCTCCTGAATACAGCAGACTGATGGGTCTTGACTCTTTATCCAGTTTGCCAGTCTGTGTCTTTTAATTGGAGCATTTAGTCCATTTATATTTAAGGTTAATATTGTTATGTGTGAACTTGATCCTGCCATTATGATATTAACTGGTTATTTTCCTCGTTAGTTGATGCAGTTTCTTCCTAGCCTCGATGGTCTTTACATTTTGGCATGTTTTTGCAATGGCTGGTACCGGTTGTGCCTTTCCATGTTTAGGGCTTCCTTCAGGGTCTCTTGTAAGGCAGGCCTGGTGGTGACAAAATCTCAAAGCATTTGCTTATCTGTAAAGGATTTTATTTCTCCTTCACTTATGGAACTTGGTTTGGCTGGATATGAAATTCTGGGTTGAAAAATATTTTCTTTAAGAACATTGAATATTGGCCCCCACTCTCTTCTGGCTTGTAGAGTTTCTGCCGAGAGGTTTGCTGTTAGTCTGATGGGCTTCCCTTTGTGGGTAACCCGACCTTTCTCTCTGGCTGCCCTTAAGATTGTTTCCTTCATTTCAACTTTGGTGAATCTGGCAATTATGTGTCTTGGAGTTGCTCTTCTCGAGGAGTATCTTTGTGGCGTTCTCTGTATTTCCTGAATTTGAATGTTGGCCTGCCCTACTAGGTTGGGGAAGTTCTCCTGGATGATATCCTGAAGAGTGTTTTCCAACTTGGTTCCATTTTCCCCCTCACTTTCAGGCACCCCAATCAGACGTAGATTTGGTCTTTTTACATAATCCCATACTTCTTGCAGGCTTTGTTCATTTCTTTTTCTTCTTTTTTCTTTTGGTTTCTCTTCTCGCTTCATTTCATTCATTTGATCCTCAATCGCTGATACTCTTTCTTCCAGTTGATCGAGTCGGTTACTGAAGCTTGTGCATTTGTCACGTATTTCTCGTGTCATGGTTTTCATCTCTGTCATTTCGTTTATGACCTTCTCTGCATTAATTAGTCTAGCTGTCAATTCTTCCACTCTTTTTTCAAGATTTTTAGTTTCTTTGCACTGGGTATGTAATTCTGAGAAGTACCCAGAATTAGTTCTGAGTACTTTAGTTCTGGGAAGTTTGATGGACTGAAGCCTTCTTCTCTCATCTCGTCAAAGTCATTCTCTGACCAGCTTTGATCCGTTGCTGGCGATGGGCTGCGCTCCTTTGCAGGGGGATCTTAGGGCCCGTGCCGGGGGTGGTGGAGAATGAACAGACACAAGAGACAAAGACAAACAGAGAACATGGCGGCCGCACCTAGAGCCTCCGCCTCACTTTATTTATACTCCATAAATCCCACGTCAGCAAAAATAACACAATGCAAAACAAACTTTCTGCACCCAGATATAACCTTCTGCTTAGTTGTCTCTAAGTTCTTTCTTATTTTGTCTGCCTTCTTGGCGCCTACTAGAGTTCATTAAAAGTTCAACCAGAGATAGTATCCTTGACTACTGGAGTTCATCAAAAGTGCAACTAGCTAGAGATACTGTCCTTGAGCCTTATCCATTCTTAGCATATTGTTCTCAGTGGCCCCTGCAGGGGGAGATGCGCTCTTATTTTTTGAATTTCCAGCTTTTCTGCCCTGCTTTTTCCCCATCTTTGTGGTTTTATCTGTCTCTGGTCTTTGATGATGGTGACGTACTGATGGGGTTTTGGTATAGGTGTCCTTCCTGTTTGATAGTTTTCCTTCTGACAGTCAGGACCCTCAGCTATACGTCTGTTGGAGATTGCTTGAGGTCCACTCCAGACCCTGTTTGCCTGGGTATCAGCAGCAGAGGTTGCAAAAGATAGAATATTGCTGAACAGCAAGTGTACCTGTCTCGATTCTTACTTTGGAAGCTTCATCTCAGGGGTGTACTCCACCCTGTGAGGTGTGGGGTGTCAGACTGCCCCTAGTGGGGAATGTCTCCCAGCTAGGCTACTCAGGGGTCAGGGACCCACCTGAGCAGGCAGTCTGTGCGTTCTCAGATCTCAACTTCCACGTTGGGAGATCCACCGCTCTCCCCAAAGCTGTCAGACAGAGTCGTTCGAGTCTGCACAGGCCCCCGCTGCTTGCCCTGTTGTTCTTCAGCTGTGCCCTGTCCCCAGAGGTGGAGTCTACAGAGACAGTCAGGCTTCTTTGAGTTGCTGGGAGCTCCACTCAGTTCGAGTTTCCCAGCGGCTTTGTTTACCTACTTAAGCCTCAGCAATGGCGGGCGCCCCTCCCCCAGCCTCACTGCTGCCTTGCGGATAGATTGCCGCAGACTGCTGTGTTAGCAATGAGGGAGGCTCCGTGGCCGTGGGTCCCTCCCAGCCAGGTGTGGGATATATTCTCCTGGTGTGCCCGTTTGCTTAGAGCGCAGTATTGGGGTGGGAGTTACCCGATTTTCCAGGTGTTGTGTGTCTCAGTTCCCCTGGCTAGGAAAAGGGATTCCCTTCCCCCTTGCGCTTCACAGGTGAGGCGATGCCTTGCCCTGCTTCAGCTCTCGCTGGTCAGGCTGCAGCAGCTGACCAGCACCGATTGTCCAGCACTCCCTAGTGAGATGAACCCAGTACCTCAGTTGAAAATGCAGAAATCACCAGTCTTCTGTGTCGCTCACGCTGGGAGTTGGAGACTGGAGCTGTTCCTATTCGGCCAAAACAGATGTGAGCCAGAATTTCTTTATATAGTCTTAATACAAGTCCTTTGCAGATACAGGTTTTGCTATTATTTTCTTCATGTCTCTTGACCAGCAGAATTTTTTTATTTTGAAGAAGTTTATAGAGTGTTAGGTGTTTTCTTTAAAACAGTTGCTGCTTTCTGTATCTTTACTTGTTTATTCTAAAAGCTTTATACTTTTAGCTTCAACATTTAGATCTATGATCCCTCTTGATTTATCTTTTGGGTACCATGTGAGGTAGGGAGTCAATGTGAACTTTTATCCATACAGATGTCTAGTTGTTCCAGCATTTTTTATTTAAAAGCCTTTCATTTCCCTCATTGGATACTTTCTTTGTTAAAAATGATGTATCAGTTCTCTGTTCTGCTCCATTTATATGACTATATATCCTTACGCTGATATCATAGTCTTGATTACTGTATCATTAGAGTAAATCTTGAAATAAAGAAATTTAAGTCTTCCACCTCGTAAATCATCAAGATTGCTTTGCATAACATAGGTCCTTTCTATCTTCCTATGTTATAATCAGCTTTTCAATGTCTACCAAAAGAGAAAAGTCCGGCTAAGATAATGATTTGAACCACATTAAATTCGTAGATCAACTAGGGATAACCATGTTGTTTTACTTCCAAATATTCAGATTTTTCCTGAATATCTTATTGCTATTGATTTCTACTTTAAATTCTACTGTAGTTACACTATATACTCTTTAAGATTACAATCTTTTGAAATGTACTGAGACATGTTTTAGGACGCATATATTATTTATCTCAGTATGCATATCATGTATACTTGAATAGAATGTACACTCTATTTTAGTTGTCCATGATATTCTACAAATGCCAGTTAGGTCAAGGTGGTTGAAGTATTTTACAGATCTTCTATGTTCTAACTGATTTTTTGTCTAGATTTTCTGTAAGTTACACAGTAGTCTTAAAATTTCCATCTGTGACTGCAGATCTTATTAGGTGCATACAAATTTATGATTACTATGTATTTCTAATGAGTTTTATCACTATGAAATGCCCTTGTTTATCTCCAATACTGTCTTGAAGTCTATTTTATCTAATATTAATATAATAATCCTATCTTAGTATTTGCATGCTACACCTTTTCTCATACATTTACTTTCAATCTATCTGTGTCATTATTTTTAAAATGCATCTCTGGTAGACAGAATACAGGAAGGTCAGACTTTCTATCCAATGTGTGAATCTCTACCTTTAAATAAAACACTTAATCTATGTTCAATTAAGGTAATTATTGATAGACTTGACCTAGGTTTGTAATTTTGCTATTTAAAATTTAGATCTAAATTTTAGATCTAAGAGGAACCTGGTGGGAGGTAACTGAATCATGGAGCAGTTACCTAACCCTCATGCTATTCTCGTAATAATGAGTGAGTTCTAAGGAGATCTGATGGATTCATAAGGGGCTTTTCCCCTGACTTTGCTCTCATTCTGTTCCTTGCTGCCACCCTGTGAAGGACATGTTTGCTTCCCCTTCCTCCATGATTGCAAGTTTCCTGAGGCCTCCCCGGCCATGCTGAACTGAGTCAATTAAACCTCTTTCCTTTATAAATTACTCAGTTTTGAGTATGTCTTTATTAGCATTATGAGAACAGACTGATACACATCTCATTTGTTTTATATTCTGCTGTTCCTTTACACCTTTTTTCATATTCTCTAAATACATTTTAGAATTCCATTTTGACTTCTCGTTTTTTAGCTATCACCTCTTTGCATCTTTTTCTTTTTTAGTGTTTGTTCTAGGAATTATAAAGTATATTTTTAACTTTGCACAGTGGACTAATTCTACCCCTTCATAAAATAAAGACCACAGTAAGCACATAACTCCATCTACCTAGACTCATCCTTTAAGCCCAGCAGTCATATAAAAATGCCATATCGTAACATTATAATTTCTGCTTTAAACAATCAGAATTATATATTTCTTAATGGAGTGGGGAAGACTTACATTTTTCCAACTGCAATGCTCTTCATTCCTGAAGATCTGAGTTTCAACTGGTATCACTTTCCTTCAGCTTGAAGTATCTCCTTAAACATTTCTTGTAGTATAAAGATTTTCTTAGCTAGAAAGTATGTTTTCTTATTTGGCTATAGAATTCTGAGTTGATGTTTACTTTACCAGTACTTTAAAGGTGTTTATAGCCTGCTGGCCTGCACTACTTCTGATAAGAAGTCAGCTACCATTCATTAGCATTTCTCAGGGTGCTTTCAAGATTTTTTTCTTTTTGTAGAGATGAAGTCTCACTTCATTTCCCAGGCTGGTCTCAAACTCCTTAGCTCAAGCAATACTCCCTCTTTGGCCTCCCCAAGTGCTGGTATTACAGGAATAAGCCACTGCAAGATTTTTTGTCTATTAGTTTCAACAGCTTCACTATAATGTACTTATGTGTTATTTTGTTGTATTTATCTTGTTTGGAGTTCACTCAACTTCTTCAACATGTAAATTCATGTTTTTTACCAATTTAGGGAAATTTCCAGCCATAATTTCTCCAGAATTTTTTGACCCAATTTCCCCTGGCCTCTATTTCTAGGATACCAAGTGTTAGACTTTTGATGTTGTCCTACCAGCCACTGACGCTAGCTAGTTTCACTTTTTGAAATCTCTTTTTCACTTTTTAAGAATAACTTCTATGAATCTAGCAACTTCAGTGACTCCTTTTTTTCCTAACATTCTGTAATCTCTAATCCGTTTTCATTTGAAATATTGTATTTTTTACCTATAGAATTTTCATTTAGTCCTTTTATCTAGTTTCCATTTTTCAGCTGAAGTTTCTTATCTGTGTATTCATGGTGTACACATTTTCTTTATATATCCTTAAGAAGAGTTATAACAGCTGCTAATTCTAACATAGGAGTCATATCAAGGCCAGTCTCAATTAATTGGTTTTTCACTTAAGTATGGGTCACATTTTTCTGCTTGTGTATGTGTGTGTCTACTGAATATGGATTGTATTCTGGACACTGTGCATGGTACAGTTTTAGAAACTCTGGATTTGATTATATTCTTCTGAAGAGTTTTTTTTTTTTTTTTTTTTTTTTGAGACAGATTCTCGCTCTGTCGCCCAGGCTGGAGTGCAGTGGCCGGATCTCAGCTCACTGCAAGCTCCGCCTCCCAGGTTTACGCCATTCTCCTGCCTCAGCCTCCCGAGTAGCTGGGACTACAGGCGCCCGCCACCTCGCCCGGCTAGTTTTTTTGCATTTTTTAGTACAGACGGGGTTTCACCGTGTTAGCCAGGATGGTCTCGATCTCCTGACCTCGTGATCCGCCCGTCTCGGCCTCCCGAAGTGCTGGGATTACAGGCTTGAGCCACCGCGCCCGGCCTTTTTTTTTCTTTTAATAGGTAGGTAAGTTGGCTATACCACTCTCTAAACTCTTTCTTGAGCAAATGAAATATCTTTAGTTATTTTAGCCTAAGACTTTTATGCAGAATTTGGGACACCCTTCTCTATGAAAGACTACTTTATACTCACTAACTTTCCCAACTCTGTCTTGTGGTTTCTATTCAAACTTCCATCACCTGCACAACCAATGACCGAGTCCTGTCCTCTAGGAAACATCCACAAAAAATGAAATGCTCATCTTACACCATTCCATCTTCCAAATGTCAACATCCTTCAGTTTCTTCCTACTTTCTGTCCTCCTACTGTGCTTTCACATACTTTTTTTAAAAAATTTTGTCCAAAAGTTGTCATTGTTATTTTCAGGAAAGGTAGTGTGACATGTGCAGCTCTGACATTATTAAAAGTACAACTCAAAAGAATTGTTTATAATACTAGAAGACTGTGAAAGTCACATCCATAGTGACTTATTACTTTCCTTTATTTTTTTTTTTTTTTTTGAGACGAGTCTTAATTTCTCGCCCAGGCTGGAGAGCAATGGCGCGATCTCGGCTCACTGCAACCTCCGCCTTCTGGGTTCCCGTCATTCTCCTGCCTCAGCCTGTAGCTGGGACTACAGGACCCCACCACCACGCCTGGCTAATTTTTTGTATTTTTTAGTAGAGACAGGGTTTCACCGCGTTAGCCAGAATGGTCTCAATCTCCTGAACTCGTGATCTGCCTGCCTTGGCCTCCCAAAGTGCTGGGATCACAGGCGTGAGCCACTGCACTGGACGACTTACTATTTTTCTTTTTTTTTTTTTTTTTTTTTTTATTGAGACAGAGTCTGTTGCCCAAGCTGGAGTGCAGTGGTGTGTGTTTTTTTTTTTTTTTTTTTTTTTGAGACAGAGTCTGACACCTAGGCTGGAGTGCAGTGGTGGGATCTCAACTCACTGCAAGCTCTGCCACCTGGGTTCACGCCATTCTCCTGCCTCAGCCTCCTGAGTAGCTGGGACTACAGGCGCCCGTCACCACGCCCGGCTAATTTTTTTTTTTTTTTTTTTGTATTTTTTAGTAGAGACGGGGTTTCACCGTGTTAGCCAGAATGGTCTCGATCTCCTGACCTCGTGATCCGCCCACCTCGGCCTCCCAAAGTACTTGGATTACAGGCGTGAGCCACTGTGCCTGGCTGACTTACTACTTTTTAATATTACATAGCTGTAACACTATTTCCTAAAGCAATCCTTTTCTATTATAGTCCTTCTTGTATCAGAAAACAGAAGTATTTGGGAAATGAAAGATGGAGAAGAAAGACGGGAATGAAGGGAAATGAGATGACCCAGTGATAGTAGTGAAAGGGGAAGAAAGTTCACACAAAGAAAAGGAACAATCTGACAAACTCCTTGTCCTGGCATGTTTTAAGCTCAAGTTCAGCTATAAAAGAAGGGAGATGATGAAAAGATAAAATATAATTTCTGGCACAGATGCAACAATCGATATTGGTACATACAGTTACTCACTTTCATAAAGAGAATAAAAGCCTGAAAATGCCATACTAAGATAATGAACAGATACAATATATAATACATGAGTTATAATATAAAATAACAGTAAAAAAAAAGACTCCTCAATACAATCTCCAACCTTTTCTTTTTACCATGAGAACACACTGGAATATAGACTTCAGTAAAATGTTTCTCTAATTAAATCTTTAAAATATAATCATACAAAAAACATGACTAAGAACTCCAGAATTCCCTTTACAAGCACTAAATTTTATCAGTTTTTATATAAACATAATCATATGAGGTTTCTAAAATGTATGATGACCAGAGTTAAACTCAACTGTATGTAAATTATACACAGAGGATTCTGAGAAGATGGTGGAGTAGGAAGCACCACGAATGTGTTGCTCCACCTAGAAGATCACTGCACTGGCAGAATCTCTTCTATTTAAATATTTTGAAATTCTGGAATCTACCGAAGGCTTGTAACGTCCAGAGGAAAGCCTGAACATAATTTTAATCCCTTGCTGGTATTAGCACAGTAGCAGCTATCCATTAGCTACCCTCAACCCTATGGCAGGCAGTTGAGCATGCATTCCTAGCAGCAGCTTGCGTGCAGCTTACAGGAACCAAGGACAGGCAAAAAGGACCCTCTCTTCCAAATATAGGGCATGTGTTCCCTGATCAGTGAATGCTACTTCTGATCATAGAAATGGGACAAAGAGGTGGATACACCTCTTGTTGCTTCATCTCCACTCACTGTTACAAGCTCTCTCCTACCCCTAGCCCCACCCACAAAGTAACTGCTGGGGATTTAAAGGATTTAGTTTTTCTCTTTTTCCCTTTGGGGAGTCAGATGTTAAAGACTAGGGCATTTGAAAGCAACTGTATATAAAGAAAAAACAGAAACTTCCTACACATTCCTGGAGAAAAACTCAGGCTTAGGAAAGACTCAGAAAATCTTAAGTTTACACCTCAGGCTGATCCTTCACATAGAGACAGCCTACAACAATAAAAATAAACAAAAACAATAACATTAAAAAAAAAACAAAACAGCAGGCCAGGCGTTGTAGCTCAGGCCTGTAATCTCAGCACTTTGGGAGGCTGAGGTGGGCAGATCACCTGAGGTCAGGTGTTTGAGACCAGCCTGGGCAACATGGTGAAACTTCATCTCTACTAAAAAGCACAAAAATTAGCTGGGCATGGTGGTGCACACCTGTAATCCCAGCTGTAATCCCAGCTACTCAGGAGGCTGAGGCAGGAGAATCGGTTGAACCCAGGAGGTGGAGGTTGCAGTGAGCCGAGATCACACCACTGCACTCCAGACTGGGCAATAGAGTGAGACTCTGCCTAAAAAACAAAACAAAACAAAACAAAACAAAACAGCAAATGCTGGGCAAGAGGGAGAATTTAATTTCCATACTTACCACATCATTATATTCAAATGCCCTGTTTTCAACAAAAAATAACAAGATATATAGTAAAGTATTGAGAGGTGACAATGTGCTAGCAGCCCTCACTTTCAGAGCCTCCTCAGCCTCGGCGCCCACTCTGGCAGTGCTTTAGGAGCCCTTCAGCCTGCCACGGCACCATGGGAGCTCCTCTCTGGGCTGGCTGACGCTGGAGCCGCCTCCCTCTGCTTGGGTGGAGGTGTGGAGGGAGAGGCGCGGGCAGGAACCCCAGCGAGCCAGTGCAAGTTCTGGCGGGCGCGGGCTGGGCAGGCCCTGCACATGGAGCGTCTAGCTGGCATTGCTGGCCCAGGGCAGTGAGGGGCTTAGCACCCGGACCAGCAGCGCAGAGGGTACACTGGGTCCCCCAGCAGTGCCGGCCCACTGGCACTGTGCTCGAATTCTCACTGAGCCTCAGCCGCCTCCCCAGGGGGCAGGACTTTGGACCTGCAGCCCACCACGTCCCAGCTCCCCCACTCTGCAGTGGGCTCCGGCGTGGCCTGAGCCTCCCCGACGGGCGCCGCCCCCCTGCTCTGTGGCACCCGGTCCCATCGACAGCCCAAGGGCTGAGGAGTGCAGTCACAGCTTGGGACTGGCGGGCAGCTCCACCTGCAGCCCTGGTGCAGGATCCACTAGGTGAAGTCAGCTGGGCTCCTGAGCCGGATGGGGACTTGGAGAACTTTTATATCTAACCAGAGTATTGTATATACACCAATCAGCACTCTGTATCTAGCTAATCTGGTGAAGACTTTGAGAACTTTTATGTCTAGCTAGAGGATAGTAAACACACCAATCAGCACTCTGTGTCTACTTCAAGGTTTATAAATACACCAATCAGTACTCTGTATCTAGCTAAATCTGTATCTAGCTAACCTAGTGGGGACTTAGAGAACTTTTGGTCTAGTACTGTGTCTAGCTCAAGGATTATAAAGGCACCAATCAGCACTCTGTCAAAACGGTCCAATCAGCTCTCTGTAAAGTGGACCAATCAGCTCTCTATAAAATGGACCAATCAGCAGTATGTGGGTTGGGCCAGATAAGGGAATAAAAGCACGCTGCCCAGACAGCCAGCACAACCCACTGGGGTCCCCTTCTGCACTGTGGAAGCTTTGTTCTTTCACTCTTTGCAATAAATCTTGCTGCTGCTCACTCTTTGGGTCCACGCCGCCTTTATGAACTGTAACACTTACTGCTGAAGGTCTGCAGCTTCACTCCTGAAGCCGAGACCACAAACCCACCAGGAAGAATGAACAACTCCAGAGGCGCTGCCTGTAAGAGCTATAACGCTCACCAGGAAGGTCTGCTTCATTCCTGACAGCGAGACCACGAACCCACCAGAAGGAAGAAGCTCCAGACACATCTGAATGTCTGAAGGAACCAACTCCAGACACACCATCTTTAAGAACTATAACACTCACCGTGAGGGTCTGCGGCTTCATTCTTGAAGTCAGCAAGACCAAGAACCCACCAATTCCGGACACAGTATGACACATTCAAAAGAAAAAAAAATAAACACAACTGTCCTTGAAAAAGTCTTGATGGCAGATCTTCCAGAGAAAGATTTTATGACAACTGTTTTAAATTTAGTCAAAGTATTAGGCCGGGCACAGTGACTCATGCCTGTAATCCCAGCACTTTGGAAGGCCAAGGTGGGTGGGTCACCTGAGGTCGGCAGTTTGAGACCAGCCTGGCCAACATGGTAAAACCCCGTCTCTACTAAAAATACAAAAATTAGCTGGGCATGGTGGCACATGCCTGTAATCTCAGCTACTAGCGAGGCTGAGGCACGAGAATCGCTTGAACCCGGGAGGCGGAGGTTGCAGTGAGTTGAGATTGTGCCATTGCACTCCAGCCTGGGTGACACAGTGAGACTCTGTCTCAAAAAAAAAAAAAAAAGAAAAGAAAAATGAGAAGAGTCTGGGTGTGGTGGCTCATGCCTGTAATCCCAGCACTTTGGGAGGCCAAGGTGGGTAGATCACCTGAGGTCAGGAGTTCGAGTCCAGCCGGGCCAACATGGTGAAACCCCATCTCTCCTAAAAATACAAAAATTCACCAGGCGTGGTGACACATGCCTGTAATCCCAGCTACTCAGGAGGCTGAGGCAGGAGAACTGCTTGAACCCAGGAGGCAGAGGTTGCAGTGAGCCAAGATGACGCCACTGCACTCCAGCCTGGATGATAGAGACTCCATTAAAAAAGAAAAAAAAGAAAGAAAGAAATGAGACACGAATTTAAACATTTCATGAAAAAAATCAAGTAAACACAAAAGAAGACAGTAATGCAGGAAATGAGGGCCCCCACAAAAAGCAGTAAGTTATATAAACAACAAACAACAAAATGACAGAAATCTTTCTGTACAAATAATCTAAATTCAAATGGATTAAACTCTCCAGTCAAAAGACAGAGATTGACAGAATAGAGAAACAGGATTCAACCATATGTTGCCTATACTAGACTTTAGATCCACAGACACAGTTTGAAAATTAAAAGATAGAAAAAGATATTCCATGCAAATAGTAACCAGAACAGAGTAGAGATGGCTATACTAATATCAGAGAAAACAGACTAAATCAAAAAAGGTTACAAGAGACAAAGGATATTATATATGAATACATTATTTGATACAGCAAGAAGACAAAAATTATAAACATTTATGCACCAATTAAAAGATTTCAAAAATACATGAAGCAAAAACGGACAGAATTGAAGGGAGAAACAGACCTTTCTAAATAACAGATGATTAAATCAATACCCTGCTCTCAATAATGGATAGAATAGCCAGATTGAAGGTAAGTAAGGAAACAGAGGACCTCAGACACTAACCACCTAGATCTGATAGACATACACAACACTGTACCCAACAATAGCATATATATTCTTCTCAAGTGAATATAGAACATTTTCCAGGATAGACCATATGTTAGGTCACAAATTAAGTAAAATTGTGGTATAAACATACAATGGAATACTATTCAGTCTTTAATAAGAAGGAAATCCTAGCCAGGCTCAGTGGCTCATGCCTGTAATCCCAGCACTTTGGGAGGCTGAGGTGGGCAGATCACTTGAGGTCAGGAGTTCAAGACCAGCCTGGCCAACATAGTGAAACCTGGTCTCTACTAAAAATACAAAAATTAGCTGGGCGTGGTGGCGTGTGCCTATAATCCCAGCTACTAGGAGGCCAAGGCACGACAATCACTTGAACCCAGGAGGCGGAGGTTGCAGTGAGCCAAGATCGCACCACTGCACTCCAGCCTGGGCAACAGAGTGAGACTCCATCTCAAAAAATAAAAATAAAAAATTCTAACAACACGGATTAACCTTAAGGATATTATGCTAAGTGAAATAAACCAGTCACAGAAAGACATATACTATATGATTCTATTCATATGAGGTAATTACAGTAGTCAAAATCATACACAAAGTAGAATGGTGGTTGCCAGAAGCTGGGGGAAAGACAGAAGGAGGAGTTACTGTTTAATGAGTAAAGAGTTTCAATTTCACAAGATGAAAAGAGTTCTGGAGATAGATGGTGGTGATGGTAGTTACACAACATTATGAAAATATTCAATACCACTGAACTGCACATTTTAAAATGGTCAAAATAGTAAATTTTATGTTGAGTGTATTTTACAACATAAAACATTGGGAAAAAAGATGAAAACAATGGGCAGTTCCTAGGCATTAACAATTAGTACACATCTAGTCATATCATTTTATTCTAATTCACTATTAAAACTGATTAAAAGCAAAACTGATTTTCAAAAATTTATATAAGTAAAAATAAAAAAAATTACGTATATGCACATTAAATTTAGAAATATTTTTAAAGGTTTGTCAGATCACTTTCTGCAAGGTTATAATACACTCCCATGTGATACAAAATATTTTGTTTATTCTTGTTTTTTTTTTAACTTTTCCATAATTCCATCTTCTATGAGTTACTGAATCATTTTTCCTACCCTTACTGGTAAGAACACAAACAAAATATCTGTTTCACAAAAATGAATCCATTATTTCAAATTTGAAAGCCACATTTACTTTTCCTTTAAAACTACATGAACTACTTTCAGATCTTTTATCTGTGCCAGCCAGCTTCTGTTGCTTACCTTCTCACAAAAGTTCCTGAGTCTCACATTACTTTACATTCATTATGTCTATTAGCCTGTATTTGCATAGAAGTCACTACATAAAGTATATGAGAATTACTTAACAAAGTTCACCTAAACCCAATTTCCTTCACACTTCTGAAAAATTAGGTTATGAGAATTCACTGCTATGTCTCTGCTGCCCTCTGTAGGTATGGTGTCTTATAAGGTCCATTTTGCTTTGCTATAACAGAATACCATAGGGTAGGTAACTTACAGAGAAAAGAAGTTTATTTCTCTCAGTTATGGAGGCTGAAAATTCCAATATTAAGGTGCTGGCTCCTGGTAAGGTCCTTTGTCCTACACCTTCCCACGGCAGAAAGCAGAAAGACAAGTGAGGGTGAGAGCAAGGGACAGAAAATTTTTATAACAATATATCCTTGTGGTAACAAACCCACTACTGTGATAATGATATTAACCTATTCATGAGGGCATGGCCCTCATGGCCTAATCCTAATACAGGAACCATTAAGAGGTTCTTTTAACATATACCACTCTTTTAATATATACCATTCTTACATTGGTATAAAGATATACCTGAGACTGGGTAATTTATAAAAGACGAGGTTTAACTGGCTCACAGTTCCGCAGGCTGTACCGGAAGCATGGTGGCATATGCTTCTGGGGACGCCTCAGGGAGCTTTCACTCATGGTGGAAGGCAAAGTGGGTGCAGGCACTTCACATGGTGAAAGCAGTGAGAGGTGGGAGCAGACACTTCACACGGTGAAAGCAAGAGAGCAAAGCGGGCAGTGCTACACACTTTTATGTATTTATTTATTTATTTTTTTAATAGAGACAGGGTCTTGCTATGTTGGCCAGGTCGGTCTCAAACTCCTGGGCTCAACTGATCCTCCCATCTTGGCCTCCCAAAGTGCTGGGATTATAGGCAGGAATCACGGTGCCAGGCCACTACACACTTTTAAATTATCAGCTCTCATAAGAACTCACTCACTATTGTGAGGACAGTACCAAGGGGGATGGTGCTAAACCATTCATGAGAAATGCACTTCCATGATCCAGTCACCTTCCACCAGGCCCCATTTTCAACAATGGAAATTACAATTCAACATGAGATTTGGTTCGGGACACAGACCCAAACTGTTTTAGTCCCATATTTTAATATTGTCACCATGATAATTAAATTTCAACAAGAGTTTTCGAGAGGACATTCAAACCACAGCAAATGGTTCTTGAAGACACCAAAAAAATAAATTATAAAAACCCAGCCAATAATATCAAAGTACTATCAAGTTAATATGGAAAGTCATATCAGTAATCAAATACATCTGTTAAATGTCCTAAAAGAAAATACTGCAGGCCAGGTGCAGTGGCTCACACCTGTAATCTCAGCACTTTGGGAGGCCAAACTCTTGTACACTGTTGTGGGAATGTAAATTAACACAGCTTCTATGGAGAATAGCATGAAGATCTCTCAAAAAACTAAAAAATAGAACTACCATATAATCTAGTAATCCCACTTCTGGGCCAAAGAATTGAAATCAGTATGCTAAAAAAAAAATCTGCACTCCCATGTTAATTGCAGGGCTATTCACAATAGCTAAGATTTGGAAACAATCTTAAGTGTCCAGATGAATGCATAAAGAAAATGTAGTATATCTACACAATGGAATACTATCCAGTCTTAATACAGAAGGAAATTCTATCATTTGCGACATGAATGAAACTGGAGGACATTACGTTAACTCAGATAAGCCAGGCACACAAAGACAAATACAGCATCATCTTACTTAAATGGGGAATCTAAAAAAGTAGAACTTAATAGAATCGGGGTAGAATGTTGGTTACCACAGGCTGGGAGAGAAAAGTGGATGGAGAAAGGGAAGATGCTGATTAAAGGGTACAAAATTTCATTTAGACAGAAGGAATATGCTTTAGTAATCTAATACACAGAATGATGACTATGATAATAGTGCATTGAATTTTACAAGTTTTTAAAATGTATAGGCATGCAAAAAAGCAGAAAAATACAACCCATAAGGAGGCGAAATAGACACAGAAATGACACAGATAGATTTACCAAAATAGCCATTAAAAAGTTATTATAAATATACTCTATGTTCAAAATACAGAATGTATGACATGTTAAGGAAAGGCATGGACAATATAAAAAGACTCATATCAAACTTCTAGAAATGAAAACTACAATGTCAGAGATGACCAACACACTTATAGTATTACCTGCAGAATATACTGAAGAATTTTTAAAGTTATTAAAAAAAAGAATTAAAAAAAAACTTGAAGATGTAGCAACAGAAAACCACCCAAAATGAAATGAAGGGGACAAAACAAGGACAGCAAAAATGAGACATGACACATTAAGCAGCCTAATTAATATACATGTAATTGGAGTCACAGGAGGAAATGAAAAGGGGAGTCAGAAAAAAAATTTATTGAGAAGTAAAAGCCAAAAACTTACCAAATGTGATGAAAACTACAAACTCACATATATGCAGAAAAGAGTTAACATAGTTGGCCTGAAGTAGCTATCCTTAGAAAACCCTGCTTGCAAAGCTGGTCCTTGCCTAGCTTCTGAAAACAGATTTCAGGAGAATCTTCATCATTCCATAAATGATAAATAATGGTGGGTCACTGTGCCTAAACTGTGCAAACAATATGGTTTATACTGAATATCCATTTTCTTTCTGAAGTCTGGAATTTGGGTAGATTCTAGGGAGAGGGTACCTATGTCACCAGTCCCTAATAAAAACCCTGAGTCTCTAATGAGTTGCCTGGTACATAACACTTCACACATGTCATCTAAACATTTTGCTGAAAGAATTAAGCATATACTGTGTGACTCCACTGGGAGAGGACTCGTGGAAGACTGCTGATTTAAATTTGCATTCTTTTGGCCAGGCATGGTGGCTGACACGTGCAATTTCAGCACTTTGGGAGACCAAGGTGGACGGATCCCTTGAACACAAGGGTTTGAGACCAGCCTGGGGAAGATGGCAAACCACATTATACAAAAAATACAAAAATCAGCCAGACGTGGTGGCACATGCCTGTAGGACCAGCTACTCTGGAGGCTGAGGTGAGAGGATCACTTGAGCCCAGGAGATCAAGGCTGCAGTGAGCTATGAGTGCACCATTGCACTCTAGCCTGGGTGACACAGCAAGACCCTTTTTTACACCCTTTTTTCACCCTATTTTTGTATCCTTTCCGCGCAATAAATGATGGCCATGAGTATGACTATATGCTAAGTCCTGTGTATCCTCCTAGTCAACTGCTGAACCTGGAGGTGGTCTTGGGGAACCCCCAAAACACCATAGATTCAAAAGGCTTGACAAACACCAACTGAAAAATCATAAGGCATATCACAATCAAACTGCTTAAAACCAGTAATGAAGAGAAAAATCTTAAAAGGTCAAGAATGAGAATAGCTTCAAGGTTATTGACAGCAACTTGAGCTAAGATAATGAAGCAATGCCTTCAAAACTTCGAAGGAAAATTATTTCCAACCTAAAAATTCTATACAAATTTTCAATCACACATCAAAATATGACAAAAGCATCTCCTGACATACCAAATAATTCCTCAGAAAGTTATGGTAAGATGTGTTCAACCAAAACAGGGTGAAAACTAAAAAAGAGGAAAACATGAAATCCTGGATAAAGGAGCACAATACAGGACAGAGGTCAATAAATTCCCAGAATGATAGCAAAGTCCGGGTGACAATGTTTGCGAAAGGAGAGAGGACGCTGAGTTCAAACTGGAGCAGCTACGAGGTTGTGGGAAAGAGTTCTCCAAAAAAATGAAACTCAGAGAATGCCTGCTGTCTGAAAATCTTAACAAGAGAGCTGGGCAATGATGAAAAAGTATTTTTTTCCATCAATAAGTAAAACTAGATGAACAAAAACCAAAATGATTATTAAGTCTAGGGAAAGCAAATAGTTGCAAAGGATAATAATATTTCCCTTGGCTATCAATATTATTTATTCACAATTGTATAAATTGCTGAATATAATCTAACCAAACTTTGACATATCTGCACTGGGAGAACAGTAGGATAAAAAAAAGTTCAGTGTGCAGTGAGGGTTGGAAGTGAGCGAGAAGACAGATCAATATTTATCCATGTTGAGAAGTACAGCACAAGCATGTTACTTAGAGATAAGTGAGTAAAGAAGAAAAGAATTCCCTAAGAGTCAAAAGTAGTTGTTCTTGAGGAAGGACAGGAAAACACACACACACACACACACACACACACACAAAACAGCTATGATTAGCAAATGTTATACAGAGACTAAAAGTTTTGAAATAATTCATTCTTACCTTGGGAAGTTCTGATAGCTTCTCATCACTTGTCAAAGACTGATTACTTGCACAAGAAGCACAGTCTGAGATTTCCACAGCACCCTCGTCATCTTCAAATTCATTACAGTCACTAGCCTCTGCCCTGTCACTGTCAATCTCCCAGTCAACACACTGTAATTCACCTAAGAAAAACAATTTTTAACTTGCTTAATTATCTCCTTAATCTTTCACTTTTAAATCTCCTTTATTCTTAGTAGTTATCCATGTCACTCAGTAATTTTAAAAAACATATTTAGGGCCAGGCACAATGGCTCATGCCTATAATCCTAGAGCTCTGGGAGGCCAGGGTGGGCAGAACGCCAAAACTCAGGAGTTCAAGACCAGCCTGGTCAACAAGATGAAATGCTGTCTCTATTAAAAACACAAAAAATTAGCTGGACATGGCAGCGCACATCTATAGTCCCAGCTACTCAGGTGGCTGAGGCACCAGAATCGTTTGAACCTGGGAAGTGGAGGTTGCAGTGAGCCGAGATCGTGCCACTCAACTCCAGCCAGGGCAACAGAACGAGACTCTGTCTCAAAAAAAAAAAAAAAAAAAAAAAAAATGTAGACAGTGAAAAGTATATTTCTACTCTTAAATCACTGTTTCTCCCAAATCTTACCCCAACTCCAATTTTAACTACTTTTATTGTTTCTGTATCCTTGTAGAGTTTCTCCAGCATGTTTAAGCAAATAAACTATGTATTGTTATTTTTTCCTCCTTTCTTACACAGCTAGACTTTTTCACTAAACACAATTAAGAGGATATAGTAGGATTGCTTGACCACAGGAGTTTGAAGCTGCAGTGAGCTATGATCCACTGCACTTCAGCCTCGGTGGCAGAGCAAGACCTCATCTCTTAAAAAAAAACAGCCACTATAATGATCTTAACAGACTGAAGGTCCAGCCACCACTGAGAGAAGCAGATGCATAATGGCAACTGCTTCCCACATTAACATCAAATTTAGTCATGGAAGCCAGGCAGGGGAACACATTAGAGATTTTCCAGGCTGCTGAACCTTCCCAACAGGAAGCCAGGGACAGACAAGGGAAAAACACAAGTGCCCTCAGAGCTGCCGCCAGTATCACACATCTTTGCAGCACTCGTTCATTCATTCACACCTTCATTCATTAGACAAAGCAAGTGCCTAAAAAGAGCCCATCACACCATTCAAGATACTCACAATACGAAATAAATATAAGAGAGAAAACAGCACCATCCCTAGCCTGAAGTAGCCCACAGATTAATACATATTGCAATGTGATGCATGCTATGAAATAACTGGGGCTTTCATCACAAAACTTTTGTGGTCACAAAACTTTTAAAAAACAGGAAGACTGCTACTATTACACTTATATTTGCATTTTACAGATAAGGAAATTGGATCTCCAGTAATTTAAGAGATTTTCCAAAAGTTATAAAAACTTTTAGACAATTGGTAAAAACCAAATGGAAGGGAGGCCGGGCACGATGGCTCACATGTGTAATCCCAGCACTTTGGGAGGCACAAACCATACTATTTACCCATAAAAAGCATAAACTTTGCATTCTGAAATGTATGAAGACAAACCAAGAGTTATGTAACAACAAATTTCATTTACTATGGTCGAATTGCTATCAGCTTATATATAATCTTAAAATACCACTTCACCTGGTAACTACTAAAATGTCAATGGAATTAATAGTTACCAAAATGACATACAAAGTGGTCAAAAGAATTTAACTACCCTCCCGAGAAGCTGTCTGTACAAACCTAACCCTAGATAACTAACATGATCTGTCAAGAGTTAAAAGTCACAAGCTTATTTTGAAAACATTAAGACATTTAAATACTCTATAGAATATTTGTATATTTTAAAAATTCTAAAAGAACATGATTTCCATAATTCTACATCTGTGGTTATCAACTAGGGGTGATTTTTATCCTTCAGGCAACCCTTGACAACATCTGGAGACATCTTTGGTTATCATCACTGTGGTTGGGATCCTTTACCTAGCAGGTAAAGGCAAGGGACACGGCAGAATATCCTACAGGCAGAGGAAGGTGCTACTCCCCATAACAAAGAATCATCTGGCCCAAAATGTCAAGAGTGTCAAAGATAAGAAACTCTGCTTTCAATTGTCTAAAACATGACACAATATAAAACGTCATCTGAATAGAAATTTGTCAGTACGTTACACCTCTACCACACACTGGTTGTCAAAGTATTTACCCAACAGGTTGGGAAGAAGGCAGTGTGGGCGTGGCACTGTGTAGAAGGTGAAAGAACTGGCTATGGAGCAAAGAGACCTAAAATGGAATCCCAATCCATTCCATCAGTCCAAGCTTAAGTTGTTAACTATAAAAATAATATCTGTAATACCTATCTCCTAGAGTTGCTTTGAGAAATATTAAACAAGAAAATGTTTCTGAAGTGTTTACCATAGAGGGTGGGACTCAGTAAAATCTTATTAGAAAGGAATTTAATTTTCATTCTCTGGGACAAATGCCTAAAGGTGCAGTTGCTGGGCTGTATGGTAATTGCATGCTTAGTCTTTAAGAAACTGCCAGACTCTTTTCCAGAGTGGCTGTACCATTTTACTGTACACCTGCAATGTACTGGTGGTGATCCAGTTCCTCCACCACCTCACCACCATTTGGTATTGTCACTATTTTTTATTGTAGCCATTCTGATAGGTGGAATGTTAATGATAAATACTAGAAAGGAATGTAAGTTTCTTCCAATATTAAATCCAATATTTAACAGAAACTGGATTTCTAACAAAATTATCAATTTACCTTCATTAGTCCCATCTTCTGGACACACAATGTTCCTGTTACAAAATCTGTCTATTCTAGAGCAATGTCCATTATCTCTCTGTAATTGAGAAAGTGTCTTATCTTCATCCGACAAATCACTTCCACTGGAACTCCATGTTATGTCTGTAAGCCCACTGGTGCTTTTAGATGTGGTAGTTTCTGTTGAAGAAAAAGAAAGCACATAAATATCATCTCCTTATATGGTCATTTATCAGAATACAAATTTATGCGTGTAATTTTGCCAAAGTCACGAATACACAAAACTCTGTGATAGGAAAAGCAATGTCTACGTCAAATCTTTCTACCTAAAGTTCTATGTACAATCTCACTAACATTCTCTGGGTTCGAAGCCAAGTTCCAAGAAGAAAAAGTAGAACTGGTTAAGTTATACAAAAAAAGGAAAGTGACTAGAGCACAAAAGAAAACCAGGAAAATAAGACCTGAAATAACATTTTATAAAAGTATAACTTCCTGGGGTATTTGATGAAAACAAAAAATTTTTTAAAATGCAAAACACAAAGTCAAAACTTATGAGTAACAGGAATGCTTCTGTGTGCTTCCTTTGCCATACTAAGAGCTCTGGGAGCAGGGTGCTTAAAACACTTAAGACCAAATATTGTATTTAATTACACTTTTTATTTTGAGATAATATTAGATTCATATACAGTTATAAGAAATAACAGAGAAAACTCTTGTATCCATCACCCAGTCCCTCCAATGGTAACATCTTGCAAAACTATAACAACACAACCAGGATACTGACACTGATCCAGTCAAGATACAGATCAATTCTATCACCACAGGATGCCTTGTATTACCTTTTTATAGCTACACCATCTCCTGGCCCCATATCAATCCCTGAACTCTGTCAACCACTACTCAGTTTTGCATTTCTGTAATTCTGTCATTATAAAAATGTTATATAATCGAGACCAGCCTGGCCAACATGGTGAAACCCCATTTCCACTAAAAATACAAAAAATTAGCCAGGCGTGGTTGCAGGTACCTGTAATCTCAGCTACTTGGGGAGGCTGAGGCAGGAGAATTGCTTGAACCCAGGAGGCAGAGGTTGCAGTAAGCCAAGATTGAGCCACTGCACTCCAGCCTGGGCAACAAGAGCGAAACTCTATCTCTCTCTGTCTCCGTCTCTCTCCCTTTCTCTCTTCTCTCCTCTCTCTCTCTCTCTCTCTCTCTCTCACACACACACACACACACACACACACAGGTTATATAAATAAAATCACTATGTAACCTTTTAGGATTGACTTTTTTCACTCAGAATAATTTCCTAGACATTCATCTAAGTTATCAACATTTATTTTGTTTTTATTACTGAATAGTACACCATGATACTATGCACCATAGTTTGTTTAATCATTCACCTACTGAAGGACATCTGTGTTGTTTCTAGTTTGGGGCTATTATGAACAAAACTGCTTATAAACATCTGTGTACAAGATGTTATCTAAATTTGATTTTCATTCTCTGGGACAAATGCCTAAGCATGCAGTTGCTGAGTTATATGGTAATTCCATGTTTAGTCTTTAAGAAACCACCAGACTGCTCTCGAGTGGCTGTACCATTTTACTGTACACCTGCAATGTACTGGTGATCCACTCTCTCCACAACCTCACCAGCATTTGGTATTGCCACTATTTTTTATTATAGCCATTCTAATAGGTGGAAAACCTAGCCAGAATGGGTCTATTTCATCTTGGTAGAATCAAAAGTCAACAGCAAACTTTTCTGATATTGATCAGAAAAGGAATATATACCTAATAAAAATCAATTATTCTATTTATATTCATAATTATAAATATAATGCTAAAACATATATATGTACATATATACATACATATCTTATCCTATGTGGTATAATATTTGATATATTTCAAAGCACATTTCAATACACTATGAAATGAAGAGATTAGATATTTATAAAATTCATGTTTTACAAAAAATAAACCTAGGCTTCATCAGATACATATTTACAGAACCCCTCTGATACAGTAAACCATGAAGAAACAAAAAAAAACTCCAGCCTAGGCAACACAGTGAGACCCAATCTCTACAAAAAATTAAAAAATTAACTGAGCATAGTGGTGCATGCCTGTAGTCCCAGCTACTTGTAAGTCTGAAGCAGGAGGACGAGTTTAAGAGCAAATGTTTGAGGCTGCAGTGAGCTATGACTGCACCACGGCACTCCATCCTGAGTGACAGAGTAAGATCCCATCTCTAAAAAAGAAAGGAAAAGAAAAGAAAAGAAAAGAAAACTCCTTCCCACAAGGAACATGTATGGTCTGGAAGGAAACACTAATCATGAAAAAAACTAACACTATACCAGATGTATGTCATGGAATAGTGGTGGCACAAAAAAACTGAATATTCCACTTTGCATTGATCAGGAAAAGAGGATTCACTAACAAGATGATGTCTGAAAAAACAGTATTTACAAAGGCAAAAAACATGGAATAGTCAACATTTACTGAACGCTTACTACTTTGTGCCACAAACATCTAGAATTACTGAAGTGGCCTATTGTTCATGTTATAAAAGGGAAAATAAACTATTCAGAACATCCTAAGAATCTGTATCTATCTAAAAAGCTAATAAACTGAGTACTTGCAAGAGACATTATCGATCTCTATCATTATTGTGCATTTGAAAAATAAGTCAAGAAGCAAGTTATCGGCCGGGAGCAGTGGCTCACGCTTGTAATCCCAGACTTCGGGAAGCTGAGGCAGGTGGATCACGAGGTCAGAAGCTCAACACCAGGCTGGCCAAGACGGTGAAACCCCATCTCTACTAAAAATACAAAAAATTAGCCAGGCATGGTTGTGGGGGCCTGTAATCCCAGCTACTCCGGAGACTGAGGCAGATAACTGCTTGAACCCAGGAGGTGGAGGTCGCAGTGAGCAGAGATCGCGCCACTGCACTCTAGCCTGGGTGACAGAGTGAGACATCATCTCAAAAAAAAAAAAAAAAAAAAAAAAAAAAGAAAAGGAAGTTATCACTATTTGCAAATTACAAAATGAATTCATGGAAAAGTCAAGAAACCAACTGAAAAATTACTACCATTAATAAGAAAGTCCAATAAAGGTGGCAAGGTACAAACTATGATATGAAATCAAATTTAAAGCAGTAGAAAAAACAATAAAATACCTACAAGAAACTTAAGTGTCACGGGAAGTCAGGGACCCCGAATGGAGGGACCAGCTGGAACCATGGCAGAGGAACATAAATTGTGAAGATTTCATTTTAATATGGACATATATCAGTTCCCAAAATTAATACTTTTACAATTTCTGTACTTCAATCTCTGAACATAAATTGTGAAGATTTCATTCTAATATAGACATTTATCACTTCCCAAATAATACTTTTATAATTTCTTATGCCTGTCTTTAATCTCTCAATCCTGTTATCTTCGTAAGGTGAGAATGTACCTCACCTCAGGACCACTATTGTGTTACACTGTATAAATTGATTGTAAAACACATGTGTTTGAACAATATGAAATCAGTGCACCTTGAAAAAAAAGAGAACAGCGATTTTCAGGGAACAAGGGAAGACAACCATAAGGTCTGATGGCCTGCGGGGTTGGGCAGAATAGAGCCATATTTTTCTTCTTGCAGAGAGCCTATAAACGGACATGCAAGTAGGGAAGATATCACTAAATTCTTTTCCCAGCAAGGAATATTAATAATTAATACCCTGGGGAAGGAATGCATTCCTGGGGGGAGGTCTATAAATGGCTTCTCTGGGAGTGTCTCTCCTATGCGGCTGAGATAAGGACTGGTCTCCTGCAGTACCCTCAGGCATAACAGGGTGGGGGAAAAAACCCACCCTGGTGAATTTGAGGTCAGACGGGTTCTCTGCTCTCAAACCCTGTTTTCTGTTGTTTAAGATGTTTATCAAGACAATACGTGCACAGCTGAATATAGACCCTTCTCAGGAGTTTTTGATTTCACCCTTTGCCTTGTGATCTTTGCTTTGCCCTTTGCCTTGTGATCTTTATTGTCCTCAGAAGCATGTGATCTTTGTTCTTCTTTTTGCCCTTTGAAGCATGTGATCTTTGTGACCTACTCCCTGTTCGTATACCCACTCCCCTTTTGAAGTCCTTAATAAAAACCTGCTGGTTTTGCTGTTCAGGTGGGCATCACAGTCCTACCGATATGTGATGTCACCCCTGGAGGCCCAGCAGTAAAATTCCTCTCTTTGTACTCTTTCTCTTTATTTCTCAGCTGGCCAACACTTAGCGAAAATAGAACCTACGTTGAAATATTGGGGGTGGGTTCCCCGATACTTAAGAGACATGTAAAACCAAACTATACGTTTTTAGACTTTAAAAGAACATAAAAGAACAAACAGAAAGACATATACTAAGATTTTGGATGATCCGATCAGAAAAAACTGACCTCACTGCCTTGAGGCTGAGCATCTTTTCATACATTTGAAAATCATTTATATTTCCCTTTTTGAAAGTAGTCTCTCCATAACCATTATTTTTGCAATAGTTATCTTTTTTCCCCTAGATTAAGTTCTGACAGTTCTTTATGAGAAAGATCAGCCTTGGTCTGTGACATGAGTCACAATATTTTCCCTGGTTTTTCTGAATTTTAAATTTTGTTTATGTACATGTAATTTTTTATAAGAGATGTGGTCTTGCTATGTTGCCCAGGATGGACTGCAGCATCTGTACACAGGCATGATCACAGCACACTGCAGCCTCAAACTCCTGGGCTCAAGTGATCTTCCTGCCCTATACAATACCAGACATATATATGTAATTTTGGCCTTGCTATTTTTCCCTTTATGCTTAGGTGAATTTACCAGCTTTATTCGTACAGTTCCTATGTTATAAGTCATTCATTGAAAAGCACTTCCCAAATGTAATGCCTTTTTTCAGCCAGCAGCTGTGGTGCCTGAGAGGCACACCCAGGCACTTTAGCTTCTGAGTCCATGTTCTTAACCATTATGCGTGGCTCCCAAGTCAGAGAGACCTGCAGTTGTTTTCATGATTAGTTTAGTGTGAGTATCTAAGAAAATATGTAACTGTCTGATGCTTATGTACCATCTAATTTAAAAGACAGGATAATCATTAGTTATGTCATTAAAACAAGACCAGGACTCTAGATTTATAAACCCATGAATTATAGGCACCTCACTGCACAACTAGACAGTTAAAACCACTATCAGAAATTGATTAGTAACTCATTTTACTTGCTGAAAAGAGGGTGTCCTTGATACCAAGGCTCATTCCAATGGAACCGTAGGATAAATATTAGCCAGACTGAACATTTCTGGGTGCCCACTGTGGGCTAGGCACTGTCCTAGCACCCGGTGTTATGAGCTGAACTGTGTCCCCGCTCCCCCCCCCCGCCCCCAAAATTCATATGTTGAAGTCCTAACCTTCTGTACCTCAGAATGTGACTTTATTTGGAGACAGGGTCTTCATAGAGGTAGTCAAATTCAAGTAAGGTCATTAGGGTGGGCCCTAATCCAAGATGACTGAAATCCTTATAAGCGGAAATCTGGACACACAGACAGACATGCACAGAGAAAACAATGTGAAGAGACCTGGGGAAGAGACAGAGGAAGAAGGCAGTCATCTATAAGCCAAGGAGAGAGGTCTAGAACAGATTCTTCCCCCACAGCCCTCAGAAGGAACCAACCCTCCCAATAGCTTCATTTTGGAGACTGGCCTACAGAACTGTGAGACAGTCAGTTTCTGCTGATTAAGCCACCCAGTTTGTGGTACTTCCAAAGGCTGTAATACAGCCTTTGGAAACTAGTTCAGCAGTGATATAAAGATGAGCAACAGATGGGGTCTGCCCTTAAGAAGCCAGTGGTCCAGTGGGGAAACAGGCAGCTCAAGAAATAATAATAATAATAATTAGTAATTTTTTATTAGCCGGCTAATTTTAGTTTTTTCCTTTTCTCATTAGTGCCAATTGCTATAATATTCAAAGATGAAGTTAATTTTGGTTTCTAAACCTTTATAATATGTTGGGGGGAAAAGTATTTTTCTTTAAAGAGATACGGCTTGAATCTTTTCTGAAGATTTTAAACATGTATAAGTAAATTCAACTTTGAAAAAGAAACATTAAATAAGTTGTTACCTTGTATTTCATAACAAAAATATATTTTTGGATGATCTTCCCATGCCACTACTTATTTGACCCATACTCTGGTGTACTTTCTACTCTATAGAATGATCAATATATTCTGAAAGGTTAGAAGAGCTTGTATGAATGTATAGTTACTTTATTTATAACACATGCAGCTTGTTAAGGCAAAAAATTATTATTAATAACTTAATAAAGGCTTGCTATTTGTAGTGGAGATTGATAGAAAAAGAGACTCAAGGAATTTCATAGAACTGGTTCATTTTTCACAGGTTCATTTAAACTGGTTCATTTAAACTAATACTGAAGTATTAGTTTAAGACATCCTATTAACAAAAATTCCAGGATAAAAATTCTATACTACATTTTGGGTGAGGAGGCAGTACTTTTATGACAGCTGGGAAGCAGAGTCGGGGAACATGCTTTTGTAATGTGTGCCTAAGGTCAGAGTCAGAGGCTTGTCTCTGACAACAGCTTCTGCAATTCCATCAGAAGATTATAGTATTTAAAAGATGTGTACAGTTTATCTCATAATACAACATTTTATAAATTTTAAAGAAACATTTTTGGCAAATTTTATTTTTCATTTGCATAGAAAAGAATGCATGTCACTGAAATAATAACATGGTTTAGAATGTCACAGAAAGTTATGCCACTGACATATGAGCAACTGCTCTCATCAAGCACCTACTGAAGTACCTTTAGGCATTTAATCTACTATTTTTAGCTCACTTAATATTCATAATAACTCAAAGATTATAACCATTCTCCAGATACAAAACTGAGACTGCGAATGTTTAGCTTAGTTTTCAAAGATTATAGAGATACGACGCAGCAAGATCCCGGAAGTCACAAGCCCTCACTCTTCCTACACACCCACAGCAGGGCTGACTGCCTATGGCGGCAGAACCAGCGGCCTACCTAATATCCACTCACTCCCTCTTCATTACTGATAACCCCAGTTTTCTTTAGCAGCAACATACCTATCTAAAAATCCTTAATTTCACTAAAGTATCTTTAGTGGAGGTGACCCTTTATAACAGGTTCTAGTCAAAGGTAGAGGTACTGGGAAGGGCATTCCTTCCCAAAAGAAAGGCAAAGCTGACTTGGCGAAAATCCTCAGCACCTACACTCTTCCAAGAATTCAGCCTGGAGAATTCAGCCACCACCTACCGACCATGAGAACCAATCCCACACTCAGGCTACAGAATTCAGAAAGAATTTAGCCCTCTGGGGGGCAGAGCAAGATGGCCGAATAGGAACAGCTCCAGTCTCCAAGTCCCGGCACGAGCGACACAGAAGACCGGTGATTTCTGCATTTTCAACTGAGGTACTGGGGTCATCTCACTGGGGAGTGCCGGACAATCGGTACTGGTCAGCTGCTGCAGCCCGACGAGCGAGAGCTGAAGCAGGGCGAGGCATTGCCTCACCTGGGAAGCGCAAGGGGGAAGGGAATCCCTTTTCCTAGCCAGGGGAACTGAGACACACAACACCTGGAAAATCGGGTAATTCCCACCCCAATACTGCGCTTTAAGCAAACGGGCACACCAGGAGATTATACCCACACCTGGCTGGGAGGGTCCCACGGCCACGGAGCCTCCCTCATTGCTAGCACAGCAGTCTGCGATCTAACCGAAACAGCAGCAGCTAGGCTGGGGGAGGGGCACCCGCCATTGCTGAGGCTTAAGTAGGTAAACAAAGACGCTGGGAAGCTCCAACTGGGTGGAGCTCACAGCAGCTCAAGGAAACCTGCCTGTCTCTGTAGACTCCACCTCTGGGGACAGGGCACAGGTAAAAAACAACAGGGGAAGCAGCAGAGGCCTGTGCAGACGCGAATGACTCTGTCTGACAGCTTTGAAGAGAGCAGTGGATCTCCCAACACAGAGGTTGAGATCTGAGAACGGACAGACTGCCTGCTCAAGTGGGTCCCTGACCCTGAGTAGCCTAGTGGGAGACATCCCCCACTAGGGGCAGTCTGACACCCCACACCTCACAGGGTGGAGTATACCCCCGAGAGGAAGCTTCCAAAGTAAGAATCAGACAGGTACACTCGCTGTTCAGCAATATTATCTTCTGCAACCTCTGCTGCTGATACCCAGGCAAACAGGGTCTGGAGTGGACCTCAAGCAATCTCCAACAGACCTACAGCTGAGGGTCCTGACTATTAGAAGGAAAACTACCAAACAGGAAGAACACCTATACCAAAATCCCATCAGTACGTCACCATCATCAAAGACCAGAGGCAGATAAAACCACAAAGATGGGGAAGAAGCAGGGCAGAAAAGCTGGACATTCAAAAACTAAGAGCGCATCTCCCCCTGCAAAGGAGCGCAGCCCATCGCCAGCAACGGATCAAAGCTGGTCAGAGAATGACGTTGACGAGATGAGAGAAGAAGGCTTCAGTCCATCAAACTTCTCAGAGCTAAAGGAGGAATTACGTACCCAGCGCAAAGAAACTAAAAATCTTGAAAAAAGAGTGGAAGAATTGATAGCTAGAATAATTAATGCAGAGAAGGTCATAAATGAAATGACAGAGATGAAAACCATGACACGAGAAATACGTGACAAATCCACAAGCTTCAGTAACCGACTCGATCAACTGGAAGAGAGTATCAGCGATTGAGGATCAAATGAATGAAATGAAGCGAGAAGACAAAGCAAAAGAAAAAAGAAGAAAAAGAAATGAACAAAGCCTGCAAGAAGTATGGGATTATGTAAAAAGATCAAATCTACGTCTGATTGGGGTGCCTGAAAGTGAGGGGGAAAATGGAACCAAGTTGGAAAACACTCTTCAGGATATCATCCAGGAGAACTTCCCCAACCTAGTAGGGCAGGCCAACATTCAAATTCAGGAAATACAGAGAACACCACAAAGATACTCCTCGAGAAGAGCAACTCCAAGACACATAATTGCCAGATTCACCAAAGTTGAAATGAAGGAAAAAATCTTAAGGGCAGCCAGAGAGAAAGGTCAGGTTACCCACAAAGGGAAGCCCATCAGACTAACAGCAGACCTCTCGGCAGAAACTCTACAAGCCAGAAGATAGTGGGGGCCAATATTCAACATTCTTAAAGAAAAGAATTTTAAACCCAGAATTTCATATCCAGCCAAACTAAGTTTCATCAGTGAAGGAGAAATAAAATCCTTTACAGATAAGCAAATGCTTAGAGATTTTGTCACCACCAGGCCTGCCTTACAAGAGACCCTGAAGGAAGCCCTAAACATGGAAAGAAACAACCAGTACCAGCCATTGCAAAAACATGCCAAAATGTAAAGACCATCGAGGCTAGGAAGAAACTGCATCAACTAACGAGCAAAATAACCAGTTAATATCATAATGGCAGGATCAAATTCACACATAACAATATTAACCTTAAATGTTAATGGACTAAATGCTCCAATTAAAAGACACAGACTGGCAAACTGGATAAAGAGTCAAGACCCATCAGTCTGCTGTGTTCAGGAGACCCATCTCACATGCAGAGACATACATAGGCTCAAAATAAAGGGATGGAGGAAGATCTACCAAGCAAATGGAGAACAAAAAAAAGCAGGGGTTGCAATACTAGTCTCTGATAAAATAGACTTTAAACCATCAAAGATCAAAAGAGACAAAGAAGGCCATTACATAATGGTAAAGGGATCAATTCAACAGGAAGAGCTAACTATCCTAAATATATATGCACCCAATACAGGAGCACCCAGATTCATAAAGCAAGTCCTTAGAGACTTACAAAGAGACGTAGACTCCCATACAATAATAATGGGAGACTTCAACACTCCACTGTCAACATTAGACAGATCAACGAGACGGAAAGTTAACAAGGATATCCAGGAATTGACCTCATCTCTGCACCAAGCGGACCTAATAGACATCTATAGAACTCTCCACCCCAAATCAACAGAATATACATTCTTCTCAGCACCACATCGCACTTATTCCAAAATTGACCACATAATTGGAAGTAAAGCACTCCTCAGCAAATGTACAAGAACAGAAATTATAACAAACTGTCTCTCAGACCACAGTGCAATCAAACTAGAACTCAGGACTAAGAAACTCAATCAAAACCGCTCAACTACATGGAAACTGAACAACCTGCTCCTGAATGACTACTGGGTCCATAATGAAATGAAAGCAGAAATAAAGATGTTCTTTGAAACCAATGAGAACAAAGATACAACATACCAGAATCTCTGGGACACATTTAAAGCACTTGTAGAGGGAAATTTATAGCACTAAATGCCCATAAGAGAAAGCAGGAAAGATCTAAAATTGACACTCTAACATCACAATTAAAAGAACTGGAGAAGCAAGAGCAAATACAGTCAAAAGCTAGCAGAAGGCAAGAAATAACTAAGATCAGAGCAGAACTGAAGGAGATAGAGACACAAAAAACCCTCCAAAAAATCAATGAATCCAGGAGTTGGTTGTTTGAAAAGATCAACAAAATTGACAGACCGCTAGGAAGGCTAATAAAGAAGAAAAGAGAGAAGAATCAAATAGATGCAATAAACAATGATAAAGGGGATATCACCACGGACCCCACAGAAATACAAACTACCATCAGAGAATACTATAAACACCTCTACGCAAATCAACTAGAAAATTTAGAAGAAATGGATAATTTCCTGGACACTTACACTCTTCCAAGACTAAACCAGGAAGAAGTTGAATCCCTGAATAGACCAATAGCAGGCTCTGAAATTGAGGCAATAATTAATAGCCTACCAACCAAAAAAAGTCCAGGACCAGATGGATTCACAGCTGACTTCTACCAGAGTTACAAAGAGGAGCTGGTACCATTCCTTCTGAAACTATTCCAATCAATTGAAAGAGAGGGAATCCTCCCTAACTCATTTTATGAGGCCAACATCATCCTGATACCAAAGCCTGGCAGAGACACAACAAAAAAAAACAATTTTAGACCAATATCCCTGATGAACATCGATGCAAAAATCCTCAATAAAATACTGGCAAACCAGATTCAGCAGCACATCAAAAAGCTTATCCATCATGATCAAGTGGGCTTCATCACTGGGATGCAAGGCTGGTTCAACATTCGCAAATCAATAAACGTAATCCAGCATATGAACAGAACCAAAGACAAGAACCACATGATTATCTCAATAGATGCAGAAAAGGCTTTTGACAAAATTCAACAGCCCTTCATGCTAAAAACACTCAATAAATTCGGTATTGATGGAATGTACCTCAAAATAATAAGAGCTATTTATGACAAACCCACAGCCAATATCATACCGAATGGGCAAAAACTGGAAAAATTCCCTTTGAAAACTGGCACAAGACAGGGATGCCCTCTCTCACCACTCCTATTCAACATAGTGTTGGAAGTTCTGGCTAGGGCAATCAGGCAAGAGAAAGAAATCAAGGGTATCCAGTTAGGAAAAGAAGAAGTCAAATTGTCCCTGTTTGCAGATGACATGATTGTATATTTAGAAAACCCCATCGTCTCAGCCCAAAATCTCCTTAAGCTGATAAGCAACTTCAGCAAAGTCTCAGGATACAAAATTAATGTGCAAAAATCACAAGCATTCTTATACACCAGTAACAGACAAACAGAGAGCCAAATCATGAATGAACTTCCATTCACAATTGCTTCAAAGAGAATAAAATACCTAGGAATCCAACTTACAAGGGATGTAAAGGACCTCTTCAAGGAGAACTACAAACCACTGATGAGTGAAATCAAAGAAGACACAAACAAATGAAAGAACATACCATGCTCATGGATAGGAAGAATCAATATCGTGAAAATGGCCATACTGCCCAAGGTTATTTATAGATTCAATGCCATCCCCATCAAGCTACCAACGAGTTTCTTCACAGAATTGGAAAAAATGGCTTTAAAGTTCACATGGAACCAAAAAAGAGCCCGCATTGCCAAGACAATCCTAAGCCAAAAGAACAAAGCTGGAGGCATCACGCTACCTGACTTCAAACTATACTACAAGGCTACAGTAACCAAAACAGCATGGTACTGGTACCAAAACAGAGCTATAGACCAATGGAACAGAACAGAGTCCTCAGAAATAATACCACACATCTACCGCCATCTGATCTTTGACAAATCTGAGAGAAACAAGAAATGGGGAAAGGATTCCCTATTTAATATATGGTGCTGGGAAAATTGGCTAGCCATAAGTAGAAAGCTGAAACTGGATCCTTTCCTTACTCCTTATACGAAAATTAATTCAAGATGGATTAGAGACTTAAATGTTAGACCTAAAACAATAAAAACCCTAGAAGAAAACCTAGGTAGTACCATTCAGGACATAGGCATGGGCAAGGACTTCATGTCTAAAACACCAAAAGCAACGGCAGTAAAAGCCAAAATTGACAAATGGGATCTAATTAAACTAAAGAGCTTCTGCACAGCAAAAGAAACTACCATCAGAGTGAACAGGCAACCTACAGAATGGGAGAATATTTTTGCAATCTACTCATCTGACAAAGGGCTAATATCCAGAATCTACAAAGAACTCAAACAAATATACAAGAAGAAAACAAACAACCCCATCAAAAAGTGGGCAAAGGATATGAACAGACGCTTCTCAAAAGAAGACATTCATACAGCCAACAGACACATGAAAAAATGCTCATCATCACTGGCCATCAGAGAAATGCAAATCAAAACCACAATGAGATACCATCTCACACCAGTTAGAATGGCAATCATTCAAAAGTCAGGAAACAACAGGTGCTGGAGAGGATGTGGAGAAATAGGAACACTTTTACACTGTTGGTGGGATTGTAAACTAGTTCAACCATTATGGAAAACAGTATGGCGATTCCTCAAGGATCTAGATCTAGATGTACCATATGACCCAGCCATCCCACTACTGGGTATATACCCAAAGGATTATAAATCATGCTGCTATAAAGACACATGCACACGTATGTTTATTGCAGCACTATTCACAATAGCAAAGACTTGGAATCAACCCAAATGTCCATCTGTGACAGACTGGATTAAGAAAATGTGGCACATATACACCATGGAATAGTATGCAGCCATAAAAAGGGATGAGTTTGCATCCTTTGTAGGGACATGGATGCAGCTGGAAACCATCATTCTTAGCAAACTATCACAAGAACAGAAAACCAAACACCACATGTTCTCACTCATAGGTGGGAACTGAACAATGACATCACTTGGACTCGGGAAGGGGAACATTACACATTGGGGCCTATCATGGGGAGGGGGGAGGGGGGAGGAATTGCATTGGGAGTTATACCTGATATAAATGACGAACTGATGGGTGCTGACGAGTTGATGGGTGCAGCACACCAACATGGCACAAGTATACATATGTAACAAACCTGCACGTTATGCACATGTACCCTAGAACTTAAAGTATAATAAAAAAAAAAAAAAAAAAAAGAATTTAGCCCTCTGGATGTCCTGCTGCAGGAGACAAATTCAACCTCATTTATCCAAATACTCTAGTGTTTGAACAGTTTTCTACTACTTATTGAAAGTTCCCTAATTCATCAGGAAAGAATTTCAGAGCCTGAAGCAGTATAGTTCTTTTGGCATAGGTCACATTTCCTTCCCAAATCTGATTTAAAAAAAAAAACACACACACAAAACCCTGGAGCTATGAGCATGAGCTAACCTACTGTGCTCTGTGACAAAAATGAACTCAGGGGCCAAGCACGGTGGCTCACGCCTGTAATCCCAGCACTTTGGGAGGCCAAGGCAGGCAGATCATGAGGTCAGGAGATCAAGACCACCCTGGCTAACATGGTGAAACCCCATCTCTACTAAAAACACACAAAAAAATTAGTCGGGAACAGTGGCGGGCACCTGTAGTCCCAACTACTCAGGAGGCTGGGGCAGGAGAATGGCATGAACCTGGGAGGTGGAGCTTGCAGTGAGCCGAGGTCGCGCCACTGCACTCCAGCCTGGGCGACAGAGCGAGACTCTGTCTCAAAAAAAAAAAAGAACTCAGCAAGGACACACAAAAAAATGTTAGCTAGGCGGGCAGGAGAAATGGGGTAGACGGTGACAGCGATGACAGAGTTCTCAAAAATACCTTTTTACCTTGTCTTGATGTTTTTTAACTATGAATATAGTCTCTCCAAACCATGTAACTTTTTTAAAAAAGCAAATTTTTAAAATAATCACAGATGGATTTATTAGTCTTATATCTCCTCTGTCAAGAAATCAACAAAATAGTTACCTTGTTTGCGTCTAGGGGATAATTCAAGGTGTTTTTCTGTAATCGTCTTCTCTTCAGCTGTTAATGACTGCAGGCAAAATAATAATCATGGAATTTATGTGACAAATGCAAAAAAAAAACTTTTATAAAATATTCAAAATCTTAAACTATACTCTCCTTAACATATTCTTCTCTGATTTCCTTTACCAATTCACCAATTTCAGTATTCCCAAAGCATGTACTCCTTATATATTTATAAATTTGTTGTATTTTTCCAGAATCTAAAGAGATCTGACTGACCAAAACATTTCACATTAACATTCAATGTAATATCTGCTCACACATATGACTCCGACTGCCTATGAGGTACTCATTACTACTCATACCCAAATTATCTTGAGTTTGCAATAGCATTCCTCTGTAAGTTACACAAACACACAAAAATTATCCAGAACATCTCATTGCCAAAAGATTCTGAATATACAGGCATATCTTGTTTGATTGTGCTTCACAGATAAAGCGTTTTTTACAAATTGAAAATTTCTGGCAATCCTGTGTCAACCAATTCTGTGTGCCATTTTTCCAACAGCATCTGCTCACCTATAAACTTGTGTCTCTGTGTCATATTTTGATAATTATCCCAAGATTTCAAACTTTATCATTATTATTAAATCTGCTATGATGGTCTGTGATCAGTGATCTCTGGTATTACTATTGTAACTGATTTGGGATGCCACAGTCAAAACCAATATAAGAGAGCAAAATTAATAAATGCTGTGTGTGTTCTGACTGCTCCACCAACCAGCTGCTCCTCCACCTCTTGCCTTCTCCTTAGGCCTCCTATTCTCTGCAACACAACAACATTAAAATTAAGTCAATTAACCTTACAATGGCCTCAAAGTGCTCAAACAAAGGAAGAGCTGAATGTTTCACACCTTAAATCAAAAGCTGGAAATGGCCAGGCGCAGTGGCTCACGCCTGTAATCCCAGCACTTTGGGAGGCCGAAGTGAGTAAATCACCTAAGGTGAGGAATTCGAGACCAGCCTGACCAACATGATGAAACCCGTCGCTACTAAAAATACAAAAATTAGCTGGGCGTGGTGGCAGGCACCTGTAATCCCAGCTACTCGGGAGGCTGAGGCAGGAGAATTACTTGAACCTGGGAGGCAGACGTTGCCGTGAGCCAAGATTGCACCACCCATAGTGACAGAGAGAGACGCCGTCTCAAAAAAAAAAAAAGAAAAGAAAAGAAAAGAAAAGAAAAGCTGGAAATGATTAAGCTTAGGTAGGAAGGCATGGCAAAAACTAAGATAGGCTAAAATTTAGACCTCTTGAACCAAATTGTTAAGCCAGTTGTGAATGCAAAGGAAAGTTCTTGAACAAAACTGACAGTGCTACTCCAGTGAATACACAAATGATAAGAAAGTAAAACAGCACTATTGCTAATACAGAGTTTTAGCAATCTGGATAGAAAATTGAACCAGCTATAACATTCCTTTAAGCCAGAGCAGAACTCAGAGCAAGGTCCTAACTCTCTTCAATTTTACAAAGGCTGAGAGAGGTGAAGCTGGAGAAGAAAAGTCTGGAGCTAGCAGAGGGTGGTTCATGAACAAATCATCTCCGTAACATAAAAGTACAAGGTAATGCAGCAAGTGATCTAGAAGATCTAGTTAAGATCACTGATGAAGGTAGCTACGCTAAATAATAGATTTTCAATAGAGATAGAAGAGCCTTATATTAGAAGATGATGCCATTTAAGACTTTCGTAGCTAGAGAGAAGTCAATGCTTGGCAATAAAGCTTCAAAGAACAGACTGATACTCATATTGGGGCTAACGCAGCTGGTAACATTAAGTTGAAGCCAATGCTCATGTATCATTCTGAAAATTCTAGCGCCCGTATGATAAATCTACTCTGCCTGTGCTCTATAAATGTAACAACAAAGCCTGGATGACAGCACATCTCTTTACACCATTCTTTACTGTAATACTTTAAGTCCACTGTTGAGACCTGCTCAGAAAAAAAAAAAAGATTTCTTTCAAACTATTACTGCTGATTGACAATGCACCTGGTCACCCAAGAGCTCTGACTGAGAAGCACAAGGAGATAAACGTTGTTTTCATGCCTGCTAACACCACTTCCATTCTGCAACCTATGGATCAAGGGGTGATTCTGACTTTCAAGTCTTAATATTTCAGATATACATGTCATATGGCTGTAGCTGCCACAGATAGTGACCTCTCTGATGGATCTGGGCAAAGTAAATTGAAAACTTTCAGGAAAATATTCACCATTCTATGTGCCATTAAGAACATTCGTGATTAATGACAGAAGGTCAAAATATCAGCATTAACAGGAGTTTGGAAGAAGTTGATTCCAACCCTTATGTATGACTCAGGAGTTTAAGACTTCAGCAGAAAAACTGATGTGATAGAAACAGCAAGAGAACTAGAATTAGAAGTGGAACCTGAAGATATGACTGAATTGTTGCAATCTTCTAAGAGTTGAATGGATGAAGAGTTACTTTTTACGGATGAACAAATAAAGTATTTTCTGGAGATAAAATCTACTCCTGGTGAAAATGCTGTGAACATTGTTGAAGTGGTAACAAGGAATTTAGAATATCCTATAAACTTAGTTGATAAAGCAGTGTCAGGCTTTGGAAGGATTGAGTCCAATTTTGAAAGAAGTTCTATTACAGGTCAAATGTTATCAGCATCACATGCTACTCAGTAATCTTTCATGAAAGGAATAGTAAATAGATGTGGTAAATTTCACTTTTACCTTATTTTAGGAAACTGCCACAGCCACCCCAACCTTCAACCACCAACAACCTGATCAGTCAGCAGCCATCAGCATCAAAGCAAGACTCTCCCAGCAAAAAGATTACACCTTGCTGAAGGCTCCTATGATTGTTAGCATTTTTTTTAGCAATAAAATATTGTTAAATTAAGGTATATACATTGCTTTTTTAGACACAGTACTATTGCACACTTAACAGACTACAGTATAATATAACTTTTATATATACTGGGAAATCAAATAATTCATGTGATCACTTTATTGCGATATTCACTTTATTGTGCTGGTCCTGAACTAAACCTGCAATATCTCCAGAGTATGCCTCCTGAGTAAATATGCATTTCTTGTGAAGAGTGGTATGCTCAATGGTTTCATCTTCTGAGAACATTCTTAGTAAATATCCTTCATTTACAAACAAAGTAGAAAGGTTCTGCATGGATTAAAGAGGTACAGGTGTGAGCTGGGCATGGGGGCTCACACCTGTAATCCCAACTCTCTGGGAGGCGGAGGCAGGAGGATGACTTGCAGCCAGGAGTTGGAGACCACCCTAGGCAACACAGCAAGACCCTGTCTCTACAGAAAGTTTTTTAAAAATTAGCCAGGCGGCCAGGCACAGTGGCTCACGCCTGTAATCCCAGCACTCTGGAGGCCAAGGCGGGTGGATTACCTGAGGTCAGGAGTTCCAAACCAGCCTGGCCAACATGGTGAAACCCGGTCTCTACTAAAACTACAAAAATCAGCCGAGTGTGGTGGCACACACCTGTAATCCCAGCTACTTGAGAGGCTGAGGCAAGAGAATTGCTTGAACCTGGGAGGCGGAGGTTGCTGTGAGCCAACATAGCCCCACCGCACTCCAGCCTGGGTGACAAAGTGAGACTCTGTCTCAAAAAAAAAAAAAAAGAAAAAATTAGCCAGGCATGGTCCCAGCTATTTGACAGGCTGAGGCAAGATAGCCTGAGCCCAGGAGTTCAAGGGTTCAAGGATGCCCTGAGCTATGATTGTGCCAGCCTGGGCAACAAAGTGAGACTTTGTCTCCAAAAAAAAAAAAAAAAAGGTGAATACTAACTTGCCACGATTATTAAAGGAATGAAAGGGAAGAAAAGGAGTGTACCAATTACAGTGTCCTGAAAGAATAAGAAAGGGAATTACAACGAAATGTAATTACAATGTTCTGAACACTCGATTTCCTCTTTGGCATTCAGGGAAAACAATTCTACAGATACTTTACCGGAGTCCCAGAAGTGTCCTGAAACCCTTCTCCACACCTGAGCCATGCTTCAGAGAGAGAGGCAGCTGCCCCTGCTGTCCTGAGACCTGCTCTTCTGACCTGCAGTGGTCCTTCTCCTGGAAAGGATGGGCATTCTATATCCCAACTCCTTTTTCTCTGTGGAGATGATTATTAAAAGAAAAATCAAAACAAAAAAAAAATCAACTTCATTAAATAGACATTAAGTTAACAATTTAAAATCTGAAAACCCAGAAGTGTCATTAGTAAGGGCATAGTTTTTGAATGTCTCTAAATCTTCACATAAACAGCAACTGGACAGCAAAGCCAAAAACATAGAAACACAATTAATCAGCAAACTCCAAAACACAAGTGGGTAAAGACAAACCACCAACCCTCCAAAGTCCGGCATGGTATCAGTGTCTGAGAGGAAAGAAGCCAAGGAAAGTAAGAAAGCCAAGGAGGCCCTGAGAACCTAGACATCAGTGCTCACTAGGAAGCAGAGCAGGTGACAGATCTGAGAACAGCGACTGAAACTAGGTGAGAGCAGGGGCTCTACGGTAAGAAGATGTGAAGAGATAGGAGCAGCCTGGGCCACCCAAAACTGGTCACCCTGGACTCCCTTCTGGACCCCTCACTGAGAAAGTGCTGGGAGTGGAATCTACTCAGCAGCACAGGGGTGGCAGAGACACAGAAAAGGTCCAGATGAGCAGAGTCAGGGAGAATCTACAAGACCAAATACACAAGTGGCCAAATTTTTACAAGCCATATGAAAACAACACAAGGTATAAAAGCTATGCTGAGCCGGGTGCCATGGCTCACACCTGTAATCCCAATACTTTGGGAGGCCAAAGCAGGAGGATTCCATGAGCCCAGGGGTTCAAGACCAACCTGGGCAACACAGCAAGACCCCATTTCTTTCTTTAAAAAAAAAAAAAAAACTTTAGTTTTTTTAGTGAGCTGGGTATGGTGGCACATGACTGCAGTTCCAGCTACTCAGGAGGCTGAACCAGGAGGATCACTTGAGCCCAGGAGTTTGAGGCTGCAGTGAGCTATGATTGCACCACTGCACTTCAACTTGGGCAACCCAGTGAGAGTCCACGTCCTTAAAAAAATAAAAAGAAAAGAAAAGCTATCCTGAATCCCGCCTTCTTCTATCATTTCAGAAGACAGAGACATAAAAATAAGCAACAGGAAGGTATAAAAGCTAAATCCCATAAAATTATCATTAGGGAAAAACTAAGGAGAATAACATCCCAACATACAAAAAAAAAAAAAAAAAGTACATCAAAGACACACAAAACAGATAAAATGGTAAACTACAATTTTAAAACAAGATAAAACATTCAGAATAAAAACTCAGAAATGAGGTGACAAAACTTAAGTAGAATAAAATTTAAAAAGGACTAAACCAGAAGGAATCCAAGAACAAATCGGTATTACAGATATCTTAAATCTTCAGTGTAAAAGTAGTAAAAATTTAAACATAACACTATCTTACAAACTAGCCGTTTTACTCCTATTTACGCAAAGAAATAAAACTATGTCTACACAGATTTTTACACATATTTTTAAAAGCATTTTTATTTATAATAGCCTAAAGCTAAAAACAACCCCAAAGTCCATTGCAGTAGCTTTAAAATATGACAACAAATTCTTTAACATTGCTCCCCTCAAAACCAGCCTTTGAAAGAAAAAAACTAATTCTTTACTCTTTGAGTGAGGGCTGGATGTTGTGACTTATTTCTAGTAAATAATATGAGGAAAGTGACAATGTGTGACTTCTGAGAGCAGGTCATAATAGGAATTGAGGCTTCCAGCAGGCGCAGTGGCTCATGCCTGTAATTCCAACACTTTGGGAGACCAGGGTGGCCAGATCACTTGAGGCCTGGAGTTAGAGGCCAGACTGGTCAACAGGCCAAAATCTCATCTCTACTAAAAATACAAAAATCAGCTGGGTGTGGTGGTGCACACCTGTAATCTCAGCTACTTGGGAGGCTGAGGCACGAGAAATCACTTGAACTTGGGAGACAGAAGTTGCAGTGAGTCGAGATCACGCCACTGCACTCCAGCCGGGACAACACAGCAAGACTCTGTCTCAAAAAAAAAAAAAAAAAAAAAAAAAGGCATTGCGACTTCCTCTTTGTCCATGCTGCTCTTGGATCACTTGTTTTAGTGGTTACCAGATTCCATGTCATAAGAACATGGTTGGGCATGGTGGCTCATGTCTGTAATCCTAGCACTTTGGGAGGCTGAGGCAGGCAGATCACTTGAGGTCAGGAGTTTGAAACCAGCTTGGCCAACGTGGTAAAACCCCATCCCTACTACAAATACAAAAATTAGCCGGGGGTGGTGGTAGGAGCCTGTAATCCCAGCTACTCGGGAGGCTGAGCCAGGAGAATCGCTTGAACCCGGGAGGCAAAAATTATAGTGAGCCGAGATAGCACCACTGCACTCCAATCTGGGCAGCACAGTGAGACTCCGTGTCAAAAAAAAAAAAAAAAAAAAAAAAAAAGACTCAAGCATCCCTGCAAAGAGGATCCTTGGTCAGAAGATCAGAGGCTGAAGCCTCTGGCCCACAGCCATAGAAGTTAACTATCTTTGAATTGGATATGTCAGCGAAGCCTTCAAATGACTTCAAAGCATCCAGCATCTTGACAGCAATCTCATGAAAAACCCTAAGCCAGTCACCCAAATAAGCCACTCCCAAATCCCTGGCCAAAAAACTGTTAGATAATAAATGCATATTGTTTCAAGCCACTAAGTTTTTGGATAATCTGTTATACTGCAATAGATAGCTAATATACCCATCAACAAATGGATGGATTTTAAAACTTGTGATATATCCATACAATGCAATCGTAGTGAGCAATGAAAAAGGAATAACGGCTGGGCACGGTGGCTCACGCCATAATCCCAGCACTTTGGGAGGCCGAGGTGAGTGGACTGCCTGAGGTCAGGAGTTCAAGACCAACCCTGTCTCTACTAAAAACACACACACACACAAAAATTAGCTAGGTGTGGTGGCAGGCACCTGTAATCCCAGCTACCGAGGCAGGAGAATCGCTTGAACCCCAGAGGCAGAGGTTGCAGTGAGCCAAGATCATGCCACTCACTGCACTCCAGCCTGGGCAATAAGAGTGAAACTCCGTCTCGGAAAAAAAAAAAAAAAGAATCAAGTACTGAAACATGCAATAACATAATTGGATTTCAAAATAACACTGAACAAAAGAAACCAGACCATAAAAATCCATTTACATACAATTCTAGAAAATGCAAACAAACCAGTAATAATAGAAAGCAAGTTCATGATAGGCTAGGAATGCAAGGAAAAGAGAGAGAAATAGGAATTACAAAACGGCAAACAAAAACTTTGGGACATGATTGCTATATTCGCTAAACTATTTGTAGTGACAGTTTCATGGAGATGTGTGGATCTCAAAAGTTATCAAACTGTATGCTGTAACTATATAGTTTATATCAATTATTTACTTACTAATGCTGTTAAAAAATCAGTATAATTCAACAGAGAGAAACAGGTGAAAAACGATTTTTTTGTAAATTTTATTCCTCATGCAAACTTGTCTAAGAAAAAAAAAAAAGGAAATTTAAAAGTTCCACAATCCAGCTCCAATGAAGAAAGACAAAAAGTATTCAAGAGAAATAGTATGATTAAGTCTCTTTTGGGATCCAACATAAAGGTAACAGGAATTCCTGAAGAAGCAAATCAAAGGAATGGGACAGATAGTAAAAACCACAATTCCAGAAAACTTTACTGAATTTTAAAAAAGAACATAAGCCAAGGAGTTTGTATTTGCTAGGCTGGAAATTATAGTGATAATACTAACATATTCTCTAGGCTTTTTTGCCCATTTTTCCTTTTTTAAAACAAATGTCTGCAACAGACATATCTTCATTTCATAATATTTTTAATTTGCATTTTAAGGAAAATTTTAGGTTTGTGTTGGGAATTAAATTGAGGTTGACAATTACAACTTGATCACCTAATCAGAAATACGTCTCCACATCAATATCATTTTAGTTTAAGCAATAAGAATAAATTAAAATTAAAATACACCATTAAAACTTCCTTAACTAGTGCTATGGTCTGAACCCTGCTGTCTCCTAAAATTCATATGTTGACATCCTAATCCCCAATGCAATGCTATTAAGAGATGAGGCCTGGCCGGGAACAATGGCTCACGCCTGTAATCACAACACTTTGGGAGAGAGAGGCGGGTGGATCACGAGGTCAAGAAATTGAGACCATCCTGGCTAACATGGTGAAACCCCATCTCCACTAAAAATACAAACATTAGCTGGGTGTGGTGGCATGCACCTGTAGTCCTAGCTACTCAGGAGGGTGAGGCAGGAGAATTGCTTGAACCCGGGAGGCAGAGGTTGCAATGAGCCGAGATCCTGTCACTGCACTCCAGCAGCCTGGCGACAGAGCAAGACTCTGTCTCACAAAAAAAAAAAAAAAAAAAAAAAAAGAGAGGTGAGGCCTTTGGAGGTGACTAGAACAGGAACCAGAGCCCCCACAAATATGATTACCGTCCTTATGAAAAATTAGTCAGCAGCCTAAGCAACATCGTGAGACCCCATATCTACAGAATTTTTATTTTTATTTATTTTTATTTTTTAGAATTAGTCAGGCATGGTGGCACATGCCTGTAGTTCCAGCTACTTGGGAGGCTGTGGTGGGAGGATTGCTTGAGCCCAGGAAGTCAAGGCTGCAGTGAGCCATGACTGCACCACTGCATTCCAGCCTGGGTGACAGAGCAAGATCCCGTCTTTGAAAAAAAAAAAAAAAATAGCTGGATGTGGTGGCATGTGCCTATAGTCCCAGCTATTCAAGAGGCTGGGGTGGGAGGATCACTTGAGCCTGGGAGGTCAAGGCTGCATCACTGATTACCCCACTGCATTCCAGCCTCAGTGGCAGAGTGAGATCCTATCTCCAAAAACAAAAAGCAAAAACTACAATGATATGCCACTTTACACCCATCAGAACAGCTACTATTTAAAAAAAGAAAAAAAGAAAAGAAAGAAAATAACAAGCATTGCCAAGGATGTGTAGCAATTATAACTTTTGTGCATTGCTGGTAGAAAAGTAAAATGTTGCAAATGTTAAAAATTATTTGGTAGAGCCAAAAAAGTTAAACACAGCTGAGCAAGGTGGCTCATGCCTGTAATCACAGCACTTTGGGAGGCCAAGGCAGGCGAATCACGAGGTCAGGAGTTCAAGCCCAGCCTGACCAACATGGTGAAAACTCATCTCTACTAAAAATGCAAAAAATTAGCTGAGCGTGGTGGCATGCACCTGTAGTATCAGCTACTCGGGAGGCTGAGGCAGGAGAACTGCTTGAACCCAGGAGGCAGAGGTTGCAGTGAGCCAAGTTCGAGCCACTTGCACTCCAGCCTGGGTGACAGGCTGAGACTCTGCCTCAAAAAAAAAAAAAAAAAAAAAGGTTAAACACAGGGTAGGGCACAATGGCTCACACCTGTAATCCCAGCACTTTAGGAGACCAAGGCAGGAGGACTACTTGAGCCCAGGAGTTCAAGACCAGCCTGGGAAACATAGCGAGTCCCTACAAAAAATAAATTAGCAGGGGTGGGAATGTTCATCTGTGGTCCCAGCTACTCAGGAGGGTGAAGCGGGACAACTGCTTGAGCCCAGGAGTTTGAGGCTGCACTAAGCTATAATCAGGCCACAGCTCTGAAGCCTGGGCAACAGAGCAAGACTCTGTCTCTAAAATAAAATAAAACAAAATAGTTAAACCACCATGATCTAGCAATGCCATTGCTCAGTATATACCCAAAACTCAAACAGGGCTGAGTGCAGGGCTCACGCCTGTAATCCCAGCACTTTGGGAGGCTGAGACGGGTGGATCACGAGGTCAGGAGACCAAGACCATCCTGGCTAACATGGTAAAACCCCTTCTCTACTAAAAATACAAAAAATTAGCCTGGCGTGGTGGCGGGCGCCTGTAGTCCCAGCTACTCGGGAGACCGAGGCAGGAGAATGGCATGAACACGGGAGGCAGGGCTTGCACTGAGATCGTGCCACTGCACTCCAGCCTGGGTGACATAGCGAGACTCCGTCTCAAAAAAAAAAACCAAAAAAAAAAACACCTCAAACAGATACTTGTATACAAATGTTCATAGCAGCAATATTCACAATAGCCAAAAGGTGGAAAGAACACAAATGTCCATCAATGAATGAATACATGAACAAAATGTGGAACATATAAATAATGAAATATTAATTCAGCCTTAAAAAGGAATGAATTTCTGATACATGTTACAACATGGCTGAATCTTGAAAACATTCTCAGTAAAAATAAGGCAGACACAAAAGGGCAAACATTATATGAGGTCAATTAGAATTGACCCATATTATGAGACAAATTCACAAAGACAGAAAGTAGAATGGTTGCTAGGGGATGGGGAGGAAGAATGAGGAGTCACAGTTTAATGAGTACAGAAAACATTCTGAAGATGGATGGTGGTGATGGCTGAAAAACAATGCTATCTTAGTTTGTTCTGGGAGCTATAACAAAATACCATAAACAGAGTAGCACAGAAACAAAAGAAATTTCTCATAGTTCTAGAGGCTGTAAAAGTTCAAGATTAAGGCACCAGCACAATCAGTGTCTGGTGAGAGTCTGCTTCCTGGTTCATAGATGGTTTCCTGGTTCTTCTCACTACATCCCCATGGGACAGAAGGAAGAAGAGTCTCTGGGAACTTTTTTTTTTTTTTTTTTAAGGGCACTAATCTCATTCACAAGGGTACCCTCATGACCTAATCTCTTCCCAAAGGCCCCAACTCTAAATATCACATAGGGAAGTAGGTTTCAACATCTGAATACTGGAGAGAGAGAAACATTCAATCTATAGCAAATGTGAATGTATTTAATACCATAGGACTACACACCTAAAAATGGTTAAAACAGTACATTTCACAGCATGTGTGTGTGTGTATATATATTTATTTACATATATATGTATGTGTGTGTGTGTGTATGTGTGTGTATATATATCTCTCACAATTTTCTAAAAATGCAATCCAGGGAACAGGTACATCAGACATCAGGGATGCATTTACAGATACCTAGGTACCCAAATCACAAGTCAGAATTTTAAGAGAGGTAAGGCTCAGGAATCTGCATTTTGACAACCATCTCTGCTGATTCTTATTCCATAAATGTTTGAGACCACTGTTAAGCATGTTGGATTAGAATTCAATCTGTAGGCCGGGCACAGTGGCTCACGCCTGTAATTCCAACACTCTGGGAGGCCAAGGTGGGCGGATCACGAGGTCAGGAGATCGAGACCATCCTGGCTAACATGGTGAAACTCTGTCTCTACTAAAAATACAAAAAAAAAAAAAAAAAAATTAGCCAGGTGTGGTGGCGGGCACCTGTAGTCCCAAACACTTGGGAGGCTGAGGCAGGAGAATGGCGGGAACCCAGAAGGCAAGGCTCGCACTGAGCTGAGATAGTACCACTGCACTCCAGCCTGGGCGACAGAGCGAGACTCCGTCTCAAAAAAAAAAAAAAAAAAAAAAAAAAAAGAATTCAATCTGTAACAGGTAAATTAAACACAAAATCTAGATCCTCAGGATCTAATTCAAAACCACAGCTTCTCTGTGCACGCCTGAAATTTCTTTATTGGAGTATATAATGTTGGGTAAAACAGTAAAAATATCACAAACTTTGGTAAGTTTAAAAAAAAAAAAAAAAAGCCTGTCCAGGCACTGTAATCTCAGCACTCTGGGAGGCTGAGTCGGGCGGATCACCTGAGGTCAGGAGTTCGAGACCAGCCTGACCAACATAGAGAAACCTCGTCTCTACTAAAAATACAAAATTAGCCAGGTGTGGTGGTGCATGCCTGTAATCCCAGCTACTTGGGAGGCTGAGGCAGGAGAAATACTTCAACACGAGAGGTGGAGGCTGCGGTGAGCCAAGACTGTGCCATTGCTCTCCAGCCTAGGAAACAAGAGTGAAACTCTGTCTTGAGAAGAAAAAAAAAAGGCTGAGGAAGAAACTCATAATGCCTTACATCCAGTGGTTTGAAGCAATAAAAAGGAAATCCTGAACAGAAGAACAGGGTGCTGATCATGAGACACAGCAATCAGGATTCCAATCCCCTCCACTTTAACCAGTTCCATCACTAAGTCCACCATTCAATCATGTTCAAGCTTCTAACACTAAACACCATAAAAATCTGTCCCTCACCTTGACACCATCTAGCTTGCTCACTCCCTTCTCCAGCAGCCTTATACATAGAGTTATCCACTTGAATATTTTATATTTCTTCTTTTTTTTTTTTTTTTTTTTTTGAGGCGGAGTCTCGCTCTGTCGCCCAGACTGGAGTGCAGTGGCCAGATCTCAGCTCACTGCAAGCTCCGCCTCCCGGGTTTACGCCATTCTCCTGCCTCAGCCTCCGGAGTAGCTGGGACTACAGGCGCCCGCCACCTCGCCCGGCTAGTTTTTGTATTTTTAGTAGAGACGGGGTTTCACCGTGTTAGCCAGGATGGTCTCGATCTCCTGACCTCGTGATCCGCCCGTCTCGGCCTCCCAAAGTGCTGGGATTACAGGCTTGAGCCACCGCGCCCGGCCGAATATTTTATATTTCTAACCATTGCAAATTCTTTACTAGCCTTCCCATCAAAATTGTTTTCTCTTTGGTTATTTTTTTCTTTAGTTTTTTTATTCTGCTTCCCCTTGGTTACTGTATTTCTCTACATTATAGATGTACAAGTATATTTGTTACCTACATTTTATTAATGTGTAAATGACAAAGAACTGAACATGAAATTCAATAAACTGGTTTGAAATAAGGAAGGTCTTACAGAGTAATGTACAAAGAGAAATATTTTCAAGATCTTGGTAAAAGTACATACAAAACTCAAGCACAAAGTAAGTTTCGCTTTTTTCCATAAATAAACTAGCATTTGGACAGACAATATTGTACACTGCTTTTCCTTGGTCATAGCATTTAACAAGTACAGAATATAAACAAACTGGACAGGTAACTTTCAAAGAAATTATTCATGTGTGTCTAAATATTTACAGAAATTACACCTTCTTTATTTATTCTCTTAACATTATAACAGGCAAGGCATGGTGGCTCAGGCCTGTAACCCCAGCACTTTGGGAGGCCAAGGCAGGCAGATCACTCGAGCCCCAGAGTTTGAGACTAGCCTGGGGAACATGGCAAAAGTCCATCTGCCCAAAAAATAAATACAAAAACTAGCCAGGCATGGTGGCGTGTTCCTGTAGTTCCAGCTACTCAGGGTGCTGAGGCAGAAGGACTGCCTGAGCACAGGAGACCCAGGCTGCAGTGAGCTGCGATCATGCCACTGTACTCCAGCCGGGGCAACAAAAACAAGTTCCAGTCTCAAACAACAACAACAACAAAAACACACACACACACAGAAAATTTAAAAAAATAAATAAATAGAAAAAAAGTCATCAAGGTCTCACTATTCGTTCACATTCCAAAAATATTTACTAAATACAAAATTACGTATGGGGCACCCAGCTACCAACCTGACATAACTATTTTAATGTTTTCCTACCCTATTTGAGTCTTCTGATTAGACATTTTCTTCCAGTTATAACTGTAAAATAGTGTTGTATTCTGCTCCTTTTATTTAAAATAATAAAAATATTTTTATTTATACAGAGATTCTACTCATTGTAAGAACGGAAACTAAAACAAAAATATACGCAAAGCCAATGGAAATCTTACTTACACATAAGAATGCATACTCTGCTTTTGATTTCATCAGCATGGAAAATATTATTCTTACCTTATTTTTCAAATAACACATCCATGTAAAACTAATGACACTAAATTTTAAAATAACAATGTATAAATTTTTAAATATATATAAGCATTTGTATAAAAACATGTGCAGGAAACAGATCCAAATGCTTATATTATCAAAATGCTTATGTTTTGCTGATTATAGGTTTTATAGGTTTATGGGGGATATTTTATTTTCTTTCTTTCTTTTTTTTTTTTTTTTTTTTTTTGAGACGGAGTCTCGCTCTGTCGCCCGGGCTGGAGTGCAGTGGCCGGATCTCAGCTCACTGCAAGCTCCGCCTCCCGGGTTTACGCCATTCTCATGCCTCAGCCTCCCGAGTAGCTGGGACTACAGGCGCCCGCCACCTCGCCCGGCTAGTTTTTTGTATTTTTTAGTAGAGACGGGGTTTCACCGTGTTAGCCCGGATGGTCTCGATCTCCTGACCTCGTGATCCGCCCGTCTCGGCCTCCCAAAGTGCTGGGATTACAGGCTTGAGCCACCGCGCCCGGCCCTTTTTTTTTTTTTTTGAGACTGAGTCTCGCTCTCTCACCCAGGCCGGAGCATAGTGGCACAATCTAGGCTCACTGCAAGCTCCCACTCCCGGTTTCACGCCATTCTCCTGCCTCAGCCTCCCGAGTAGCTGGGACTACAGGTGCCCACCACCACGCCCGGCTAATTTTTTGTATTTTTAGTAGAGATGGGGTTTCACCGTGTTAGCCAGGATGGTCTCGATCTCCTGACCTCGTGATCCATTCGCCTGGGTCTCCCCAAGTGCTGGGATTACAGGCGTGAGCCACTGTGCCCGGCCTATGGGGGATATTTTCTATTATAGTCTTTATTTTCTAGCAACTCCACAATCCCTGTGTATTATTTCTATGATTAGTATTGTGAACAATTGTTTAAAACTGTTCTAGGATGGGCGCGGTGGCTCACGCACGTAATCCCAGCACTTTGGGAGGCCAAGGCGGGCGGATCACGAGGTCAGGAGATCGACCCCATCTCTACTAAAAATACAAAAAGTTAGCCGGGCATAGCGGCAGGCGCCTTGTAGTCCCAGCTACTAAAGAGGCTAAGGCAAGAGAATGGCGTGAACCCGGGAGGTGGGGCTTGCAGTGGGCCGAGACAGCCCCACTGCACTTCACCCTGGGCGAAAGAGCGAGACTCGGTCTCAAAGGAAAAAAAAAAAAAAACTGTTCTAATTGGCACATAGTGAAATCTATTTCTCTGGCTTGAGTCCCTGTTCCAAAAGAACATGAGTACGTGCTCCCCCTGCTGGTTACATGAAAACATTAAACACCTATAATGGAGAGTTGCTAGTTTCCAAAAAGTATGAGCAGTAGTTAGAAGCAAATGAGCATTTTAAATGAAATAATGTGAAAAGGCAATGATACTTAACTATAAATTTAAGAGTAAACGAAGACATGTGAAAACGACCTAACTACTCGATATGCTTTCTTCCCTAACTTTCTCTACATCCTATTTCTTCCACACACCCATACTTTTTTCTCCCTCCACCTCAACCCATGACATTGTCTGATCATTATCCATATGATGCAACAGGATTTTTATGTAATCGTATTGAAATAAGTTTTAATCTACTTTTCCCAAATACATCTGTGGGCCTTGAATATCCCCAGCTCCAATCCCATCCCCACTTATATTTTAATTAAGTTGGGTCATTTAAAGCAACATGGATGTTAGAAGACAGCAGAGCAAGGCCTTAAAATTCTGAGGCAGCCCGGCGCAGTGGCTCATGCCTGTAATCCCAGCACTTTGGGAGGCTGAGGTAGGTGGATCACAGGGTCAGGAGTTCAAGGCCAGCCTGGCCAAGGTGGTGAAACCCCATCTCTACTAAAAATACAAAAATTAGCTGGGTGTGGTGGCGGCGCCTGTAATCCCACAGGAGGCTGAGGCAGAAAATCGCTTGAACCCAGGAGGCGGAGGTTGCAGTGAGCCAAGATCGCGCAACTGGACTCCAGCCTGGGTGACAGAGAGAGACGCCATCCCAGCACTTTGGGAGGCCAAGGCAGGCAGATCACTTGAGGTCAGGAGTTTGAGACCAGCCTGACCCACATGAAACCCCATCTCTACTAAAAATACAAAAATTAGCCGGGCATGGTGGCAGGCGCCTGTAATCCAGCTACTTGGGAGGCTGAGACAGGAGAATTGCTTGAACCCGGGAGGCAGAGGTTGCAGTGGGCTGAGATCATGCCACTGTACTCCGGCCTGGGAAACAGAGAGAGACTCCATCTCAAAAAAAAAAGGGGGGGGGCCAGGTGCGATGGCTCACATCTGTAATCCTAGCACTTTGGGAGGCCGAGGCAGGGGGATCACAAGGCCAGGAGATCGAGATCATTCTGGCTAACACAGTGAAACCCTGTCTGTACTAAAACTACAAAACATTAGCCGGGCGTGGTGTCAGGCACCTGTAGTCCCAGCTACTTGGGAGGCTGAGGCAGGAGAATGGCGTGAACCTGGGAGGTGGAGCTTGCAGAGAGCCGAGGTTGCACCACTGCACTCCAGCCTGGGCGACAGAGCGAGACTCCGTCTCAAAAAAAAGGAATAGGTCAGGCACAGTGGCTCACACCTATTATCCCAGAATGTTGGGAGGCTGAGGCTGGCAGATTGCTTGAGCCCAGGAATTCAAGACCAGCCTGGGCAACATGGCAGAACCCTCTTTCTACAAAAATTACAAAAATCAGCCAGGTGTGGTAGCATGTGCCTCTGGTCCCAACTACTTAGGAGGCTAAGGTGGGAGGATTGCTTCAGCCCAGGAGGTCAAGGCTGCAGTGAGCTGTGACTGTGCCACTGAACTCCAGTCTGGGTAATAGAGAGAGACCGTGTCTCAAAAAAAAAAAAAAAGGAATAACAATGGAATCCTGGCAAGGTGCAGTGGCTCATGCCTGTAATTCCAGTACTTTGGGAGGCCGAGGCGGTGGATCACAAGGTCAGGAGATCAAGACCATCCTGGCTAACACGGTGAAACCCCATCTCTACTAAAAATACAAAAAATTAGCCAGATGTGGTAGCGGGCGCCTATAGTCCCAGCTACTCGGGAGGCTGAGGCAGGAGAATGGCGTGAACTCGGGAGGTGGAGCTTACAGTGAGCCAAGGTCGTGCCACTGCACTCCAGCCTGGGCGACAGTGCGAGACTCTGTGTCCAAAAAAAAAAAAAACAGATGGAACCCTGAACTTGTTTAACCCCAAGAAGGCAAAAAAAGAAACAAGACAGAGCTCAGAGGTGTAAAAATAAGATGGCTGACTTGAGCACTAACAATATCAGTAATTCTCTTAAACAGGCTGGGCGAGGTAGCTCAAGCCTGTAATCCCAGCACTTTGGGAGGCTGAGGTGGGAGAATCACTTCAGCTCACAAGTTCGAGACTAGTCTCAGCAACATGGTGAAACCTCGTCTCTACCAAAAGTACAAACATTATCTGGGTATAGTGGTGCGCATCTGTGGTCCCAGCTACTCGGGAAGCTGAAGTGGGAGGACAGTTTGAGCCTGGGAGGCAGAGGTGGCAGTGAGCCAAGATCATAAACCAATCATATGCTGTTTTGAAGAAGCTAAGTTCAAATTCGACATTATAGGGAGGATGAAAGTAAAAGAATGGAAAAAATTATACCAGGCAAACATTGATCAAAAAAGCAGGAATAACTGTATTAACATCTAATAGAGTAGACTTGAAAGCAAAGGTAATTACTAGAAAGAGAGAGAATGCATAATGATAAAAGGATCAATTCGCTAGGAAAACATAATATTAATTATGATAGAGACAGGAGACAGCCAAATGCCACCCATGTCATTGTGCACTGGGGCTTGCCTAAACATGCCTATGGTGAAAAATTCCATCCCTTAACACATGCACAGTAAGGGAAATAAATCAATGTGGAGTGGCTCAGACTAAGGCCCAACCTGCAAACTGGGAGAATGGGGTAGAGCCAACGGGAATTCACGTCTTATGGCAATGGGTGGGGGCAGGGAGGAGCCTGGCCTCTTCAGCTCATGTGGGGTGGCCTGGTATTCAATCTGTGAGGTGGGAGCCTGTTGGCAAGACCCCCTTTCTTCCACTGAGAGCTTTCTTTTCATAAATACTGCTCTCCTCACCTTTCAATGTGGCCGCGTGCGTAATTTTTCCTGCTCATGAGATAAGAATCCGGATTTTAGCTGAACTAAGGAGCAAAAAACCCTGCATCACTATGCGCATGCCCAGGAAAAAACTGAAAAGGCCCTAACCTCTGAACTCTAGATCATCTCGAGGCTCTGCACAAGGAGGAAATGAAGGTTAAACTGGCATTACAAACTGCCAAAGCATATGTCTCAACAGAGTCTCTCCATAAAAGATAACAGACTTACTGGCTCAAAGCATTTAAGGTAATCTCTATCCAATAATCCACAGACAACTAAACGAAACACAAAACATCTTCATTAGCTACACACAACAGGCAACACGAACTTTACAAACTTCATCTAGTAAAATCATTAAACAAAATTTTAGCACCAATAACAAACAGAAACCCTGGGGAGGGGATGGGAGAATTTAATATCCAGGGTCGTCACATCACACTATTTAAAACGTCCAGTTTTCAAGCAAAAATTATAGGCCAGGCAAGGTGGCTCATGCCTATAATCCCAGCCCTTTCGGAGGCTGGCAAGGCAGGTGTATCACTCGAGACCAGGAGTTGGAGACGAGCCTGGCCAACATGGTGAGAGCCCGTCTCTACTAAAAATACAAAAATCAGCCAGGTGTGGTGGCACATGGCTTTAATCCCAGCTACTCAGGAGTCTGAGGCAGGAAATCACTTGAACCCAGGAGGCGGAAGTTGCAGTGAACTGAGATCGCGCCATTGCACTCCAGCCTGAGCAACAGAGCAAGACTCCGTCTCAAAAAAGAAGAGAAAAAAAAATACAAGAATTAGCCCAGCGTGGTGATGCAGGCCTATAATCCCAGCTACTCAGGAGACTCAGGCAGGAGAATCGCTTGAACCCGGGAGGCAGAGGTTGCAGTGAACTGAGATCACGTCACTGCACTCCAGCCTGGGCATCGTGGTGAGACTGTCTCAAAAAAAAAAAAAAAAATTATAACACACATGAAGAAACAGGAGAGCATGAAAAGGAAAAAATGCAGTCAAGAGAAAATGTCCCTGAGAGGAGCCAGAACTTGGACTCACTAGACAATGACTTTAAATCACTTACTATAAACATATTCAAAGACATAAACTATATCCAAAAAGTGAAGAAAATTATAAAAATGCCTCACCAAATACAGAATATCCAGAAAGACACAGAAATTATAAAAAGACAGAACCAAATACAAATTCAGGAGTTGAAAACTACAGTAACTGAAATGAAGAATTCACCTGAAATCAAAATTTGGCCTGGCAAAAAAAAAAGGAATTCACAAACTTTAAATCAGACAAACGAGATTATCCAAGCTGAGAAACAAGAAAAAAAGAGCATAAAGAAAAACGAACAGAGCCTCAGAGACCTGTGGGGCACCATCAGACACACAAATATATGCAAAATAAGAGTCTCGGAAGGAAGGGGAGAGAGAGGGAGAAAGAATATTTGAGGAAACAAAGCCCAAAATGCTTCCTCAATTTGATGAAACATTATGCAACCAAGAAGCTTAAAATTTTAAACTCCAAACTGCATAAGACCTAAAGAGATCCACCCTAAACATACCACGTCAACTGGTGAAAAACAGAAAAAACTATGAAAGTAGTTAAAGAAAATGACTCTTCATATACAAAGGATCCTCAATAATCGTAACAACTGCATTCTTGACAGAAACCATGAAGACAACCCCCTACCCCAAGGAACAGCAGAATATACATTCTTCTAATGTAAACATGAAACATTCTCCACAACAGACCATATGTTAGGCCATAACTCAAGCTTCGATAAATTTAAAAGGAGTGAAATCATAGTAATACTACAGTAATACCGTTCTTAGACAATAATAGAACGAAATTTAAACCTTACAATAAAAATAAAATGAAAATTCACAAGTATGCGAACATTAAACACACTCCTAAACAGCCAAGAGATCAAAAAAAGAAATCATGAGAAAATTAGAAGATAACTTTAAAAGGAATGACAACAAAATACACCAAAACCTATAGATGCAGCTAAAGCAGTACTTACTGAGAAATCTGTAGCTGTAAATGACTATATTTAAAAAGAAGAAAGATCTTTAGTCAGTAACTTAAACTTCCATCTGGCAGAAATAAATGACACAGAGAATAGAAAAACAACAAAGAACATAACAACAACAAAAAAAAAACTAAAAGTTAGCTCCTCGAAAAGATCAGCAAAATTGACAAGCTAGGCTGACCAAGGAGGTTTAGGGGTGGGGAAGAGAAGATTCAAACTACAAAACTCAGGAATAAAAGAAAGTGAGGAAGCACTACCAATTTTGGAGAAACCCAAAAGATTACAGAGAACATTATAAGGAAATAATATGAACTACATACCAACAAATTAAAGAACTAAAATAAAATGAACAAATTCCTAGAAAGACAAACTAGCAAAACTGACTCAGAAATAAACAACTGATCAGAGAGCTATAACAAATAAAGAGACTGAATCAGTAACTTCAAAACTTCCTACAAAGAAAAGCGGAAGCTCAGAGGGCTACAATGGTGATTTATAACATTTTAAGAAACAGTATCTATCCTTCAGAAACTCTTCCAAAATACAGAAGAGGGAATACTTCCTAATTCACACCATGAAACCAGTATTACCCTGATAAAACCAAAACATAACAAGGAAGCACAGAGCAAAACTGTTTATGAATATAGATGCAAAAATCCTGAATAAAATACTAGCAAACTGAATCCAGCAACATATACAAAGAATTATACACTATAACCAATAGACATTTTTCCCAGGAATACAAAGTTGATGTAATATTCAAAATTCAATCAATGTCATATGTTATATTAACAAAATAAAGGATAAAAACCACAGGATTGTCTCAATTAGATGTAGGAAAAGCAACTGACAAAGGCCAACAACTATTCAACGGTACAAACTCTCAACAAACTAGCGATAGAAGGTTATTTCCTCAACCTGATAAAAACCTATATACAAAGAACCCACAGCTAACATTATACAGAATAGTCAAATATTGGATGCTTTATCCCTAAAAGAAAGAACAAGAAAGGATGTCAACTCTTCCCATTTACATTCAATATTTGACTGGAGGTTCTAGCCATGGCAAGGAGAAGAAATAAAAGATGTCTAAATTGGAAGTAGTAAAATTATGTCTACTGACAAACAGCATGGTATTTTGTTTGTTTTCTTTCCTTTTTTTTTTTTTTTTAAGAGACATGGTTGGCCGGGTGCGGTGGCTCACACCTGTAATCCCAGAACTTTGGGAGGCCAAGGTAGGCGGATCACAACGTCAGGAGTTTGACACCAGCCCGGCCAATATGGTGAAAGCCCGTCTCTACTAAAAATACAAAAATTAACCAGGCATGGTGGCACATGCCTCTAACCCAACTACTCAGGAGGCTGAAGCAGAAGAATCACTTGAACCCAGGAGGCAGAGGTTGCAGTGAGCTGAGATGGTGCCACTGCACTCCAGCCTGGGTGACAGAGCAAGATTCTATTTTGAGGGGGGCGGGGGGAGAGAGACTCTCACTCTGTTGCCCAGGCTGGAGTGCAGTAGCACGATTATGGCTCACTGAAGCTTCTACCTCCTCGGCTCAAGCAATCCTCTTGCCTCAGCCTCCCGAGTAGCTGGGACCACAGGCATGAGCCACCACATCCTGCTAATTTTTGTGTTTTTTGTAGAGACTAAGTTTCACCATGTTGCCCAGGTTGGTCTCGAACTCCTACGCTCAAGTGATCCACCTGCCTCAGCCTCCCAAAGTGCTGGGATTACTGGTGTGAGCCACCATGCCTAGCTGCATGATCTTGTACATAGGAAATACTAAGGAATCCACACCCCAGAAAACCCAAACAACTATTAGAACCAATAAATGAGTTCAGCAAAGTTGCAGGATACAATCTCAATATTTTAAAAAACCAATTGAGCTGGGTGCGGTTGGCTCATGCCTATAATCCCAGAGCTTTGGGAGGCCAAAACAGGAGCATCTCTTGAGCCCAGGAATGTGAAACCAGCCTGGGCAACACAGTGAGACTCCATCTCTACCAAAAAATTAACAAAAAGTATTAGCCAGGCGCAGTAGCATGTGCCAGTAGAACTGCATTCAAAATAGCATCAAAAAGAATAAAACTCCTAGGAATAAATTTAACCAAAGAAGTACAGGACTTTTTCACTGAAAACTGTAAAACATAGCTAGAAATTAAAGAAGATCTAAATAAATGAAAAAGACAACCCATGCTCACAGGAAATAATATTGGTAAGATGATAATATTCTCCAATTTGTCTATATATTCAACCCAATCAAAATCCCAGATGGCTTTCTGCAGAAACTGACAAGCTGCTATTATTCATATGGGAATGCAACAAACCCAAAACAGTTTAAAAAATCTCAAAACAGAAAACAAGTCAGAAACTCACACTTCTAATTTCGACACTGCCAAGTTACAGTAATTAAAACAGGATGGTACTAAAATAAAGGGAGTCATGGAGATCAGTGGAATACAATTCATAAGCCAGAAACAAACCTTTACTTTTATGGTCAACTGATTTTCAATTAAAACAAAAAAGTGCCAAGACAATTCAAGGACAAAGAACAATTTTTTCAACAAAGAGTGTTGAGACAACTGGGTATCCACATCCAAAAGAATGAAGTTGTATCCCTATCTCAGTGTGTAGAAAAATTAACTCTGAATGAATCACAGACCTAAATGTAAGAGCTAAAACTATAACCCTTGGAAGAAAACATAGGAATAAATCTTTGTGACCTTGGTTTAGGCAATGATTTATTAGACATGACACCAAAAAGCACAAGCAACAAAAGAAAAAACAAATTGGACCTCATCAAAATTATTCAAAACATTTGTACTTCAATAAGAGAATGAAAAGCAAACCCAAAGAATGGGAGAAAATATCTGCAAATCATGCATCTTATAGGGGAACAGTATACAGAATTTTAAAGAACTCATGATTAAACAATAAAATGGCAAATAACCCAATGAAAATGCAGCCAAATACGCTGAATAAACATTTCTTCAAGAAGATACAGAAATGCCCAATAAGCACACGAAAAGATACTCAACCTCATTAGAGAACTGCAAACCAAACCACAGTGAGGTAACACTTCACAACCATTAAGGCAATGGCAAGTGTTAGCAAGAATGTGGCAAAATTAGAATATTCATTCCTTGCTGTTGAGACTGTAAAAGGTGCAACCACTTTGGAAAATTTTAAGTTATCCAAAATGTAAACATACAGTTATTATGTGACCCAAAAATTCCACTGCTAGAGAAAAAAAACTTAGGTCTACATAAAAACACATACACAAATGTTCAACGCAGGCCAGGCATGGTGGCTCACGGCTGTAATCCCAACACCTTGGGAAGCTGAGATGGGAGGATCTCTTGAGCCCAGGAGTTTGAGAACAGCCTGGGCAATATAGTGAGACTTCATCTAAATTTAAAAAAAAAGATGTTCAAAGCAACATTATTCTTAACAGCCCAAAAGAGGAAATAATCCAAACGTCTATCAACTAATAAATGGATTTTTAAAATGCAGTATGTCCATGCAATGAAAAATTTATTCAAAATAAATAGGAATGAAGTACTGATACATGCAACAACATGTATAAACCTGGAAAACATTACGCTTAATGAAAGAAGCCAGTCACAAAATGACCACACTTTATGTGAAATGTCCAGAATAGGCAAATCCATACACACCGAAAGTAGCTTAGTGGTTGCCAATGGATGAGGGAAGAGAGAATGGAGAGTGACTAGTAATAACTATGGGGTTTCTTTTTGGGGTCATGAAAATATTCTACAATTAGGAATGTTTGTACAACTCTGTAAATATACTAGAAACCACTGGATTTTCCACTTTAAAAAGGTGGATTTTATTATCTATAAAACTGAGTAACAACATTGCCAATGAGACTGTAAAATTATACAGATACAACCACTTTCGAAAAGTTTGTCACTTTCTTATAGAGTTAAACATCAAATTACCATAGGTTCTGGTAATTACACACTTAGGCATTTATCTCAGAGAAATGAAAACTTACATTCACACAAAAACTTGTACACAAATGTTTATAGCAGTTTTATGTGCAATAACCAAAATCTGAAAACAGTCTAGAGGTCCTTCAATAATAAATGTTAATCCAAACTCTGGTATGTCCATTATATGGAACACTATTCAGCAATTAAAAGAAAGAAACTACTGGCTGGGCACGGTGACTCACGCCTGTAATCCTAGCACTTTGGGAGGCCGAGGCAGGTGGATTGCATTGCCTGAGCTCAGGAGTTCAAGACCAGCCTGGGCAACAAGGTGAAACCGTGTCTCTACTAAAATACAAAAAATTAGCCGGGCATGGCAGCGGGTGCCTGTAGTATCATCTACTCAGAAGGCTGAGGCAGCAGAATCATTTGAACTGGGGAGGCAGAAAGTTGCAGTGAGGTGAAATTGCGCTATTGCACTCCAGCCTGGGCAAGAGAGCGAGACTCCAACTCAAAAAAACAAACAAAAACAAAACAAAAAGAAACTACTGATATTCACAACAACTTGGACAAATCATGAGAGTTTGATATTGTATTTAAAAAAAAAACCTCAGACCAGGCATGGTGGCTCAACCAGCACTTTGGGAGGCCGAGGCGGGCAGATCACCTGAGGTCAGGAGTTTGAGACCAACCTGACCAACATGGTGAAACCCCATCTCTACTAAAAATACAAAATTAGCCAGGTGTGGTAATGCATGCCTGTAATCCCAGCTACTCGGGAGGCTGAGGCAGGAGAATCACTTGACCCCAGGGAGCATAGGTTACAGTGAGCCGAGATCATGCCATTGCACTCCAGCTGGGGCAACAAGAGTAAAACTCCATCTCAAAAGAAAAAAAACAACAACAACCTCAAAAGGTTACATACTACGTGATTCCATTTATGTAACATGCTTTAAATGACAAATTTTTTTCTAGTAATTAGGGGAGGGAGTTACTGGAAGTGAGTGACTGTGATTATAAAAGAGATCCTTGTGCTGATGGACAGTAACTTGACTGTGGTGGTGGATACACAAACCTACAGAACCTACATGTGATAAAACTGCACAGAATTGCTATGGCCTGATGTTTATGCCTCCCCAAAATATATTTGTTGAAATCCTAACCCCTGAGGTGATCGTATTAGGAGCTGGGGCCTTTGCTGGGTGATTAGAAGTTATGGGATTGATGTCCTTATAAAAGAGACCTTGGAGAGCTCCTTTACCTCTTCCACCATATAAAGACATGGTGAGAATACGGCTGTCTATTAACCAGAAAGCAGGCCCTCACCAGACATGAAATCTGTCAACACTTTGATCTAGCAAGGCCCAGCCTCCAGAATTAGTTTATAAAACAATTATTCTCCATATTACTCACAACTGTCTGTGAATTTACAATTATCTCAATTAAAACAAATGGAATGAGATGTGCAAGGGACCGCTGGGTTTTACAATAAACTTTTTTGTAGTATTTTAACTTACCTATAAACATGTATTATTTTGACTAAAAAGAAAACATGTTTTCCCTTAAGTAAGGTACTCTATGCAAAGTGCTTAACATATAGAAAGTTTTCAATATAAAGCTCTCCTTCCCTTTGGTTTGAGGAATAAGACAACCTCTAGGCCAGGCACAGGGGTTCCCGCTGTAATCCCAGCACTTTGGGAGGCCAAGGAGAAAGAATGGCTTGAGGCCAGGGATTCAAAACCAGCCTCAGCAACACAGCAAGACCCTATCTCTACAAAAGAAACTTAAATATTAGCCAGGCACAGTGGCATGGCCTGTGGTCCCAGCTACTCGGGAGGCCAAAATGGGAGGATCCCTTCAGCCCAGGAGCTCAAGACTGCAGTGAGTCATGATCGCGCCCCTGTGCCCCTGTGCCCCACAGCCTGGGTGACAGAGGAAGACCATCTCCAAAAAAAAAAAAAACAAGACAACTGAGATGTCAATACTAAGTAGTCTAATTCTGAGATGTAGAGCCAGCAGTAAATCATTCAATGAGATTATCAAGGCCCTAAACTGGAACCATGAGGTACTTCTACCAAGACAACTATGAGAATTTCCTGCCATCAATGAAAAACTTGAAAATGAGCCTTTTTCCTATTTCTTGTTCAACAAGCTGAAAGACAGCAATTCCAGGGAAATCTAGAGACAAAGTAGTAGAGGATGTATACTATCTTTGTCCTCATATGATTTCTTTAATTATCATGGTGTTTCATTATTAATTGCTTTCATTATCACCAACATTTATTGAGTGCTTATATGCTCAGTATATCATTCCATGCATTCACATCACTTAATCCTCACATCAACCCAGCAATACAGGTATTAACCCCATTTTATAAAGAAAAGACAACTCAATGTTAGGTATACTGCCCTATTCAGAGAGCTAGGAAGCAATGTGTCAAGATTTTCTCCCATGTATGTCTATGTCCAAAACTAAATATATTATCTCACGTTAATAAAAGTGTCTATCAACAACTATACAAGCACTTCCCACACATAGGCACCACAAGCGAGTTTCTGACTGGGCTCTAAGTATCTGAAAATTCACTGGGACTTTTCAGTCCTACTCACATTATCAGAGTCACTCCCTCCCAATCATGACGTTCCCGTGCCATTCTGCACTCTATGGCCTACTTCTTCAGTGCTGCCTTTCAAGCATTAAGACCCCTACCCTTTTACCAACCCATGGGGTTACCAATCACCAACCCATGGCGCCACTGGAAAAAAGTCCAAAAATGATAGCAGCTCCCTCCAGTTATTCTTATTACATGTCCTTGGCCACTGTTGAACACTTATATATTCCCTAGTCCTCCATTCATTCACACACACACACACCTACACAGAATCTCACACATACATGTGAGTTGCATACCCACACTTCTCTTGACATCTCCATATCAGCCTCATAGCTCATGTTGTCACATCTTCCCCAGGAAAAAAAAATTAGCCATCGTAAAAATCAGCTAACTTCCCATCTACTGAGCTCTCCTTCTTCCCTACAGTCTCCGGGGGAAAAGTTACTATTCTCTGAAAGTAACTCTACTCTGTAATGGAATCCAATCCTTCTAAGATACTAAAAGGTCCTGACTCTCCCCACTGGCTTCTTCTTTCCTACTTCAAAGAGGCAAAATGTTGCCCTTTCTTGACAAAGAAAACACTTTTCAACCTGCAGTCTTGAGTACTCTTCAAGCTCATGTGTACATTGTATTTAATCAATACCTACCATCTGCTTGCCCTAGTGCAAGAAGCACCAGAAATAAAATAAATTGGCTGGGTGCCATGGCTCATGCCTGTAATCCCAGCACTTTGGAAGGCTAAGGCAGGGAGGATTGCTTGAGGCCAGGAGTTCAAGACTAATCTGGATAATATGGCAAGACTCATCTCCAAAAAAATTTAAAAACAAGCTGGGTGTTGTGGTGCACCCCTGTAGTTCCAGCTACTGGGGAGGCTGAGGTGGGAGGATCGCTTAAGCCTGAGAGGTCGAGGGTGCAAAGAGCCACATCACACCACTGCACTCCAGCTTAGGTGACAGAGTGAGACCCTGTCTCAAAAAATAAAAAATAAAAATAAAAAAAAGAAAGAAAAGAAGTTTCAGTGATGAGAGGGACCCAAACAGTTAGAGAAAGAAGGTGTCATCAGGAAGATGTACTCTTCCTTTATTTCTCTCTTTCAAGGTCTTGCTGAGATACAGTTTTTCTTTCAGTGGAAAAGAGTGAGCAGAAGGCGGGGCGAGGAGGAGCCAGAAGCTCTAATTCAGCCCAATGAGGTAAAAGGAGCTGTGAGAGTATTACAGCTGGGGAGGAACAGAAAATATCAAAAGGCGCCAGGTGGGCACAGTGGCTCACACCTGTAATCCTAGCACTGTGGGAGGCCGAGGCGGGTGGATTACCTGAAGTCAGGAGTTCAAGACCAGCCTGATCAACATGGTGAAACTCCATCTCTTCTAAAGTACAAAAAAAGTTAGCCGGGCATGATGGCAGGTGCCTGTAATCCCAGCTACTCAGGAGGCTGAGACAGGAGAATGACTTGAACCCAGGAGACGGTGGTTGCAGTGAGCCAAGATCGGGCCACTGCACTCCAGCCTGGGTGGCTGAGCAAGACTCTGTCTCAAAAAAAGAAAATCTCAAAAGGTAAGCTGCTGCCCAAGAACAGGAGTATATGTGGTCGCCCTTGGCTACTTCATAAGGTAAGGGAGAACACAAGGCATAAAGGGAAGAATCACAGCATGTTAAGGGATAGTGAGGGGCTAGAGCAGGAGAAACCCATGGAGGGGAGTGAGGAAAGAACTAAGATACCCCAGCCTTTGAGCAACTGACTGCCTTAATCTCCTTGAGTCTTAAATACCACATATCTATATATCCTAACATCAGTTAAGTGGCAAACGACTTTCCCACTTCTCACAGGTTCAACTTCCTGAATCATCATGGGTTCCCTCCTCTTCCTCTTTCAATCACAGTTGCCTAAATCTCACCTTCTGTTTGTAGTCTATCAACTCAGTCCTTTCCATTCTATTCCTAATTCCACCACTTTAGTCCATGACCACATCACCTTTCATCTTAAGAGTCCTGATATATCTGTGTGGCTTGTCCAAAATTGCAAAATCATTCAGCTGTATCGTTGAGGCTGATACCCAAGTCTTCAGACTAGGGTATTTCCTCATGTTTCTTCACACCTAGAATACTTGCAAATCTTCTAAACTAGTTGCCCTTTCATAAATTAATCAGATGTTTATTAGGTATCTAGTATGTACAAGGGATATGACAGGTACTCTGGGGAATATAGGCTGAAGAAATAGTCCCTAATCTTAAATGTCTAGACTGTAAGCGAATAAAGGTGTAGACACAAATAAACCTAAATGTAAGACACGGAGTAATAAGAGTTACTTACATAAAATTCCACAGACTACAGAAGAAAGTTCATTTACAGCTGGGATAATTTGGGAGGCGAAATTTGGGGTGGGCCTCAGTGGATGATTAAGATTCCAATCAGCAGAAATGGGAGAATTGGCATTATTCCAAACCAAGAAAATACAGAAAAAAGTTCATTTACAGCTGGGATAATTTGGGGGAAGGTGGGATTTGGAGTGGGCCTCAATGGATGATAAAGATTTCATGGCCCGAAGCGGTAGCTCACACCTGTAATCCTAGCACTTTGGGGGGCTGAGGCAGGCAGATCACGACGTCAGGCGATCAAGATCATCCAGGCTAACACGGTGAAACCCCGTCTCTAATAAAAACTTTAAAAAATTAGCTGGGTGTGGTGGCGGGTGCCTATAGTCCCAGCTACCTGGGAGGGAGGCTAAGGCAAAAGAATGGCATGAACCTGGGAGGTGGAGCTTGCAGTGAGCTGAGATTGCGCCACTGTACTCCAGCCTGGGTGACACAGCAAGACTGCATCCCCCCAACCCAAAAAAAAAAAAAAAAAATTCTCAATCAGCAGAAATGGGAGAACTGGCATTATTCCAAACCAAGAACATATGCAATTACCACTAAGGGGCAAGAAAGTCCAGTGACAGCAGTAGTCCATTTCATCTATAAGATAAATAATGAACAAAGCTGTAAAGTTAAGAAATAAGACACAGATACATTATGGAGGCTGTGAAAAACAGGCTGAGAGCCTGAACAAAAGCAAGGTCTGGGGCAGACTAGCTGAATATAAATCCTAGCTTCTTCCCTTAACTGCTCTGTGACCTTAGGCAAATTAGCCTCTCTGCTGAGCCACAGTTACCTCATCCATAAAACAAGACTAATGGTATCTACCTCACAGGACTGTTCAAATAAATTGGTTAATACATATAAAGCACTAAACACAGGATAAGTCTGCAATAAATTATGATGTAGCCAATAAGTAAAACGAGATTTAGGTAGAGGACTAACAATATAATCAAAGTAGTGCCTAAGGGAAAGTCACCTCTGAAGATGGAATGGGAGCATGCTAGCTGGCATCACACAGCAACACTCCAACCATTAAAGTACTTTGAGACTGACCGCGGGAGACAAAAACAAAAAATAAATTCCTGGGAAATACTGTGGAAGCCAGCCTCCAAGGTGGGCCCTGTGATCCCCAGCTCCTGGGGATCCTCTATAGTCTCCTCATACATTGTACCAGGTTGGTCCATGTAATGAATAGACAGCAGATGGGATGTCACTTCTGAGAGTAGTCTATAAAAGACACGGGGGCCAATATCTTGTTGCTCTCTCTCTTGCTCTTGGGAAAGCCAGGACCCTGTTGTAAGCTGCCCTATGGAGCTATCAAGAAACAACCATGTGAGTGAGCTTGGAACTGGATTCTCCAGCTCCAATGACCCTTTATTTGACTGCAGCCTTGTGGGAGATCCTGAACTACAACCACATAGTTGAGCCGTTCTCAGATTCCTGACTCTCAGAACTCTATAATAAATATTTGCTATGAACTGCTTCAGTTTTCAGCAACGTATTACACAATAGACAACTGTACAACTACTAAAAAAATTTGATAAGAGTCTTGAAAAACGACAAGATGAAGAGACCAGAAATAAACGTCAATTCAAAACTACTAAGATTTCTAAGTCAAGAGAAACTGTTAGGGCCTGGAGGACTAAGGGTGAGATGACGATTTTGTGATGCACTAAGTTTGAGCTCTAGGGAAAGATCTAATACAGATCTGAAAGTCATCTATACAGCAGTGACAATTAACTTCAATGTATGATATTGCCCAAAGCAAATGTGGAAAATGAGAAGCAGCACAAGGTCAAAAATTAGAACATGGCACGAACACAGTAAAGAGAAGAAAATAAGCTGTTGCAAGACAGGAAGACAATCAGGGTAGCAACATCAGGGATGTTCCAAAAGAAATAAAAGCAAGTGGTCAATGTGTCAAATGCTCCAATGACCAAGTAAATAACTTACACTGGATTTAGCAAATCTATGTATTTCCTTGATTTCTTTTCATACATTAATACTTCTGAAATCAGGCTGTATCTTATAATCAAACAGAGGTGCCTGAAATGAATTTCTTTATTCCCTAAAGCCAGTCACAAAATTGATGGTGTGGGCTGATAATAAATGGTATTTGAGAAGCCAGAAAGCATGGTAGTGGTAAAGAAGTTGAACCAGTATATGTGGACTATTTTTTTTTCAGAAGTTTTCGAGTAAAGGGAAGAGTCAAGAAAGGAGGTCCTGTGTTTGTTTTTTAAAAACTGTTTTACTATGAGACAAACGTATTTGAAAGCAAGGAAGTTAGAAGGAACTTTAAAACGACAAAGGACACGTGCCAGAACAAGCACAATTAGCAGAACAAAAAAGGATGCACTCGCGGATACAGGTGCAATTAAACACCATTCACCCAACGATTCCTAGGCACCCGCTCCCGTTCTGGACCCCGAGGCAGCGCGGTGTCCAAGAACTGGGCGGTCAGCCGCACAGTCCCCTCCCAGTGCTGCAGGAAGAAAGGCAGAGTTGACAGGGGATTATCCGGGAAGACTGACAAAGCCACGCCAGGATTACCTGCTGTTTGATGCATTACACCAGAATCAAAAAGAGACAAAAGTAAAGCCAAGTATCTCCGCAGCGGACACACGCTCCCGCCCGCTGCGTCCCTCGGCGGCCCCACCCCTCCCCTTCCGTACTGCCGCTGAGGGCCCCGCCCGCACGCCAGGACCAGACCGGGACCTGGGGGCGGCACCCCGCTGCGCGGGCTCGCTCCACGCGCGCAGACGGGACCCGCCACCACCTAGCCCTCTACCCGCAACGCCCACGCTCTCTCACCCCAGCAGCCCTGGGCCTGCCCCGCGCTGGCCCGCCGCTTGCCCGCAACGCGGGAAACGGCGCGGCACCCACTCCCAACCCAGAGCCTACCTTGGAAGCTCCAGCGCGCCAGCCGCGGGGCATCTCCGGGAGAGCAGCCTGAGCGTACCGCCCCCTCAGCGCGCCGCCGCCTCACCTTGGCGCGCCGCACCGCGCGCTGCCATTGGCGGGCGCTCGGGCGCAGGGCGGGGCTTCGGCGGGGGGCAGGGCTTCTCCGGGCCCCAGAGCCCCAGGGCCTCCGGGACTGCCTGGTTGGGCCCAGAGCCCGGAAGGAGTGCAGGGCGGAGGGTAGAGCTTCCTTCCCCGGGGCCGGTGGGGTCTACGGGGTGCGCTCTGGGCTGTGGCGTTGCTCGCCCGCGAGTTTCTGGGGAGTTCGGGAGAGCTGCTGGGCTGGCGCCTGGAGTGGGGGCCGCCTCCAAGTGTTGTCTTTCGAATTCAGTTACTTTCGTTTGTGTTGTCAGGCAACAACTGACCTTAAATAAAAATGAAAACCAGAAGTAGGCTACACATGCAATAATGGATACTTAAGGAATGGGAGTGTCTGCTGGTGACTGGAGCAGAGAGGGTGTGGTTTCCCCATGTTTGGGGGCCGGGGGTAAGGACTAAAGTCTAAGTGTCCAGAGCCCGGACTGCATGTCGGTCATCACATCAACAGGAGAACTGGTGGAGCCTGAGGAAAGGCTACGGGGTGCCAGAGTCTGAGGGGGCGGGAGATTGCGTTCCTGCCACGTTCGCCCGGGCGCACAGGGGCTCTGCGGGGCCCGCCGCTCCTCAGGGCGTGAGAGAAGTGGGTCTGAGACCATGCGGCGTCGACCACAGTCGACCCAGCAGAAGCCGGGGAAGGCCACGAGTTTGACTGGGTCCCAGGACTGTGAAGAAGGCGCCTCCCATGGAGAAAGCTACCAGGTAGTTTAACAAGGTAAAAAAGCGTCGGCCTGGGGAGGAGGAAAGGATGCTCAGAAAGTTGCCTCAAAAGGACGCAGAAGTGGAGGTGAATCTTCTGCTTCAGAGGCACTTTTTTGTGCCTCTGTGAGAATGCATTGCTTTCTGGTTGATCCATCTTCAGGTTTTCTCTCCGTCCTAGTCCCTGTTCTGCCAACATCCCGTGTTTGAATCTGGTACCGAAAGCCGCAGATACTTGGTTCATGGCAGATGTCCACTCTGCCGTGGCTGAAAACACAGAAGAAAAACCATCTTCGCCTGGGAAGGACATTATTGCTAGTGCCATTACTGTCAACAGTTGTTAACAAGATAAACGGCATGCCCAATCTAGTTGAGGATTTTGGACACCGGGCTTCCCACTGGGACTGCACCAAGAAACTAGGTCTGCCATTGCCGCCTCCCCTGGGCCTCGCTGTCTTAGCACAGTAAGTGCACCTGACCGCGCCGGGAGTCCCCATTTCACTCCCGCAACCCGGCCTGTGATGAGGCTCCCGCTTGTCATCTCCACCAGGAGGTGCTGTCCTGCCGAAATGTTGGGATTTTTCTCCAAACTTCCACCTGTTCAGAATTCACCATCTCAGTAGTGGCGTGGACATCCACCTGGCCATAGCTCACCCAGAAACCTATGAATTTTTGTGAACAGGTTTGTGTCCCTTACCAATCTGTCAACTTTCCACTGCCACCACTGTTTCCCAGGCCACTAGTGTGTTTTGCCCAGACTGCTGGTAGCTCCTAACCCATGTCCCCTAATCCACTTATCCCTCACATACGACACACATACAATCCATTCTCCACACAGACACCACGGTGATGTTGATGCTGTCTATTATTGGCCTTCCTTTTGGTGGTCAAACGTGTCTAGCTCCTGCAGCCTTGAGGTCTAATAAGCATTTGCTCTTCGTTTTGCCTAAAAGGCTCTGGCCTCTTGCCATGCCATTTCCTATGCACCTGTCAAATCTGAACCTGGTGGCCAGCTTCCCTAAACTAGCAAGCGTGAACCTTCCTACTCTTCATGTCCACAGGACGCCTACTCTGTTGAAGATGTTGTGACAATCAGAATCTAAATAATTACGATAGTTATTTGTTATACCATGTGGCTCCACCACCATGCTGTAAAGTACTACCATTTCTGTCTTCTCCGTTTTTGTATCTCCATCAATTAGCACAGTGTCTTCCATATACAAAGTACTCAATTATTTACTATGGATGAACTACTCATTGTGAAACAGAAATGACTTGCCAGAGGCTGCACAGCTAGTAAGTGTTCAGGATTAGAACTCATATGTGATACCAAGATCCACGCATTCTCCACTACACCAGTCAGATCATAGTAGAATCACAAGGAATTTTTCACTTGAACGTATGAACTCAGCAAAAGGGAACTGTTGATGAGAAAGATGAGACCCTGCCGAAAGGGACTCATGAGGCCTCTCCAGTCTTGTCTTATTTCCTCCTCAACAAACACTCAATGGCAAACATCAAGACAAACCAGAAAGTCCTTCTTTTAACTTTTTTATCATCAAACTTTTTGGCCTAGTTGTTGTTCTGCAGATATCTGTGGTCTTCACTCTGCTTACAGCCATCCTAAGGATTCCATGGAGATCCATGGAGTCTGGGGAGGTTGTGACTCACAAGAGCATCTCTGTTGCACCTTCAGGGTAGCTTTCCTTCCATCTGTCTTATATATGGGGCAAGATTGTATTTAAAGAAAGATCTAATAGGAGGAAAAATGTTTAGAATCTACTCATCAATATTCTTTTTTAGTCTGGTAGATGATAGTGCTCTAGGCTACAAATGAATCCAAGATTTAAACGTGAAAAAAATGTCAAGGTATTAGAATAAAATATGACCAGATTCCTTTATAATCTTAGAGTGGGAGAAAGGTTTTCCAACTATGACTCAAAATGCCCTAGTTGTAATAGGAAAGATTGATCAATTCAGCTACATAAAAACCCTAAATTATGCATGGCAAAAAAAAAAAAACACAATAAGCAAAGACAAATGGCAAAATTGAAGAATAGTTCATATTGATGTCATATAGAAACAACCCCCTAAAGTATAAATTACTCTTGGAGGAGTAACCAAAAGTATTCCTTGGGGGAAATAACCAAAAACCCAGTAGAAAATAGGCAAAGGACAAGGGCAGTTCACAGAGAAAGGAACACAAATGGCTTTTATACAATGAAAAATATACTATCTCACTCATGGCAAGAAAAATGCAAACTTAAACTGCACACCTATCATACTGGCTAAAATCCAAGTCCTCAACAACACATATTGGGGTAAGGGTCCTCTCATGTATTGCTAACAAAAGTACAAAATTAGGCAACTCCTATCAATGTGACTGTGGGAATATGTTTCAAAATTATAAGTGTATTTACTCTTTAAGCTAGCAATCGTACTTCTGGGAATTAATCCTACACATACACCTGCACACATATTGTCTTTGTTTTGTGCTGCTGTAACAGAATATCTGATACTGGGTAGTTTACAAAGAACAGATGTTTACTTTCTCACTCTGAGAAATCTGAGATCAAGGAGCTGGCATTTGGTGTCTGGTGTGGGCCTTCTTGCTGTTAATGGGATTAAGGCCACGAAAAGAAGAAGGCAGAAGGCCACGAAAGCAGGCTAGCCAAATGCTGCATGAAGCCTCTTTTATAAGGCCCTTAATCCCATTAACAATGGAGGAGCTTTCATGGCCTATTTGGCAACACCTGAATTTTAGAGGAGACACATATGAAATGATAACACATGTGAAATGGTATGTATGTAAGGGTATTTATTGCAGCATAGATTGCAATAGCAAAAGACTAGAAAAAATTGATATATTTGTTTACTTGGAGAGTAAGGAGACTGTTAAATATGCCATGGTAATACCTTCATAATGATCTCCAGCTTTACTAAATGAAAAAAAAAAATTGACAGAATATGATTCATAGTGTGCTGCCTCTCTGGTGCAAGAAAACAGGAAAAGAAAACATATTGCTTATATCTGCATGAAGAAATGCAACATCAAAATAGATATATAGAAAATAAATAAAAGGGGTTACCTAGTAGAGGGGAGGAACCAAGTGATTGGGATGAGGGGAGGAAGACTTCTCCATCTCTACTTTTTAATGTAGTTTTGTATACCTATTTTTAAAACAGATTGAAAAATTAAGAAAAATGTGTGCTTTGTTCTAGAATGATGATGGTTGTACAACTGTGAATATTGTAACAGATCACTGAATGGTACACTTTAAAGGGTGGTTTTATGGTATATGAATTATATTTCAATAAAATAATTATTTTAAAAATGTTTGGTGAGGGGCTGGTAGCATCAGCAGCATCTGAGAAATTGTGAGAAGTGCAAATTCTTGGACTCTGTACTAGACCAATTGAATCAGAAACCTAGTGGATAAGACCTGGCAATCTGTTTTGACAAGCCCTTCAACTGACTCTGATGCATGCTCACCTGTGAGAAGCACTGGACTGGATGCAGTTGCACAGAGTAACAGGCTGTCACACAGTGGTCGCCCACAAAACATCCGTCTAGGAGACCCGTGCACTCAGGGTGGGAAGAAAAGGCCTTGTCAGCCTCTTCTTTTATCATTGACTACAATAATGTTAATAATAATAATATGATATTTATATTGGCAGGCAATGTTAATCCCTTTTTATGAAATGAAAATAGTGCCTCACCTGATGAGCTAGAACACAGCAGATACATAGTAAGTGCCCAGGAAGTGTTAGCAATTATTATTATCATTGATCTCAGAAAATCTCTATGACAATTGTGTGAAGTACATTATGATTACATATGAGATAATTGCATCACAGACATATTACATAACTTGCAAAAAGCCACAAACCCAATAAGTGGTAAAGCACAGAGGTTTTCAACTTCGGTGAATCTCACTTTATCTCTTTTTCCTGATCACACTTTGAGAACCATGGATCTAGGTTCTCAAAGGTATACAAATGGTTTTTATACATACAAAAAGTAGGAGCGGAAAATAGAGTCAAATGCAAATTATTCAAGGAATGTGCATTCATTCATTCAACAAACAAATATTGACGTTTACTATGTGCCAGGCCTATGTTAGGCCTTAGGCCTTAGTTGATTTTCTTAGTCTATTTGGGTTACTATAACAACCCATCAACTAACAACCCATAACTGCATAGCTTAAAAAGAATAGAAATTTAAGCCGAGCACAGTGGCTCATGCCTGTAATCCCAGCACTTTGGGAGGCCAAGGTGGGTGGATCACGAGGTCAGGAGTTCAAGAACAGCCTGGCCAACATAGTGAAACCCTGTCTCCACTAAAAATACAAAAAAATTAACCAGGCGTGGTGGCGGGGCACCTGTAATCCTAGTTACTTGGGAGGCTGAGGCAGGAGAATTGCTTGAACCCGGGAGGCAGAGGTTGCAGTGAGCCGAGATTGCACAACTGCACACCAGCCTGGGCAACAGTGCGAGACTCTGTCTCAAAAAAGAAAAAAAAAAGAATAGAAATTTATTTCTCAAAGTTCTCGAGGCGAAGAAGTCCAAGATCAAGGCACTGGCAGATACAGTGTCTGATGAGGGCCCATTCCTCATAGATGGCACCTTCTAGTGTGTTCTCGCTCACATGGTGGAAGGGGCTAGTTATCCCTTTGGGGTCTCTTTAAAGGCATTCACCCTATTCATGAGGGATCTGCCCTCATTACCTACTCATGCCAAAAGTCCCACTTTCTTTTTTTTAACTTACCTTTTAATTGACAAAAATTACATATATTTATGGTATACAACATGTTTTGAAATATGTATACATTGTGGAATGGCTAAATCAAGCTAATTAAAACATGCATTACCTCACATAACTTTTTTGTGGTTGAAAACACTTAAAATCTACTCTTAGCAATTTCCAAGTGTATGATACATTTTGTTTGTTTGAGACAGGGTCTCACTTTGTTGCCCAGGCTGGAGTGCAATGATGCAGTCACGGCTCACTGCGTCCTCAACCTCCTGGGCTCAAGAGACCCTCTGCCTTAGTCTTCCGAGTAGCTTACCAACACATTTGACTTTTTTTTTTTTTTTTTTTTTTTTTTGTAGAGACAGGGTTTCACCATGTTGCCCAGGCTGGTCTCAAACTCCTGGCCTCAAGCGATCCTGCTGCCCCAGCCTCCTAAAGTGTTGGAATTACAGGCATGAGTCAGTGTGCCAACCCAATACATAGTTATTAACTATAGTCACCATGTTGTACAATAAATAGATCTCCTGAAGTTATTTCTCCATCTAACTGAAATTTGGCCAGTCCTACCCATCTGTCACCCCAGCCCCTGATAACCATCATTCTACTCTCTGCTTCTATGAGTTTAACTTTTTAAGACTCCACATATGAGATCAGCAGTATCTGTGTTTATGTGTCTGGCTTATTTCACTTAACATAATGTCCACCAGGTTCATACATGTGCAAATGACAGGGATTCCTTTTTTTTTTAAGACTGAATAGTATTCCATTGTGTATATATACCACACTTTCCTTATCCTTTCACATGTTGATGGACACAGGTTGATTCCATATCTTGGCTATTATGAATAATGCTGCAATGAACATGGCAGTGCAAATGTCTCTTTGACACACAGATTTCAGTTCCTTTGGGTATATACTCAGCAGTGAGATTGCAGGATCACATAGTAGTTTTATTTTTTAGTTTTCTTAGCAATGTCCATACTGTTTTTCCTTAATGGCTATATTAATTTACATTCCTTTTTAATGGCTGTATGATATTCCATTGGGTGGATTACCATTTTGTTTATCCATTAATCAGTTGATGGACCTTTGTGTTGTTTTCACATTTTGTCTATGAATAATGCTGCCCTGAACATTTGTGTAAAAGTTTTGTTTGAACACGTTTTCTTTTATTATTATTATTATTATACTTTATGTTCTAGGGTACATGTGCACAGCGTGCAGGTTTGTTATGTATGTATACATGTGCCATGTTGGTGTGCTGCACCCATTAACTCGTCATTTACATTAGGTATATCTCCTAATGCTATCCCTCCTCCCTTCCCCCACTCCCAACAGGCCCCGGTGTGTGATGTTCCCCTTCCTGTGAACACATGTTTTCACTTGGGGGTATATATGTAGGAGGGGAATGACTGGATTATGTTTACAATTTTATGTTTAACTTTCTGAGGAACCACAAAACTCTTTCACAGAAGTTGCACCATTTTATATTACCTACAGCCATGTTAGAGGGCATCCTTGCCGATACTTTTAATTTTCCCCTTTAAAAAATATTTAACCATGCTAGTGGCTATGAAATGGTATCTTATTGTACTTTGACTTGTATTTCTATAATGATTAATGATGTTGAGCATCTTTTCACTGTGCTTTTTGGCCATTTCTCTATCTTCTTTGTAGAAATATCTATTCAAATCAGTTGCCCATTTTTAAAATGGGTTGCCTTTGTTTTGGTTGGGGGAGTTTAAGAGTTTTTATTGTTTTGCCTGGAGTCCTTACTGGCTAACACGTATCTGGGGTGTACTAAACTTGCTTTATTGAGGCGAAGTTGTACAATAAAAAATTTTTAGTTTCTAAAATGATCTTTTAAATGAAAATCACTCACCACAACTTTACAGCACATTATCATTTGCTTTAGTGACACAAAATTAGGCTTAAATTGCTGGGAATTTACAAATGCACTTAAGAGATCCTATTAACAAGAAGTCTCAACAAAGAAAAATTCAGGACCAGGTGGCTTCACTGGTAAAGTCTACCAAACATTTAAGAAGAATTAACACCCTGTAATCCCAGGACTTTGAGACACTGAGGCAGGAGGATTGCTTGAGCCCAGGAGTTTGAGACCAGCCTGGGCAACATAGTGAGACCCTGTGTCAACAGTTTTTTTTTTTTTTTTTTTTTTGAGACAGAGTCTTGCTCTGTCCCCAGTCTGGAGTGCAGTGGCATGACCTTGGCTCACTGCAACCTCCACCTCCTGGGACCTCCACCTCCTGGGTCCAAGCAATTCTCCTGCCTCAACCTCCCGAGTAGCTGGGACTACAGGCACGTGCCACCATGCCCAGCTAATTTTTTTGTATTTTTAGTAGAAACAGGATTTCACCATGTTGGCCAGGGTGGTCTCGATCTCTTGACCTTGTGATCCACGCGCCTTGGCCTCCCAAAGTGCTGGGATTACAGGCATGAGTCACCGCACCTGTCCCACAAAAAAATTAAAAAAAAAAAAATTAGCCAGACATAGTGGCACATGCCTGTAGTCCCAGCTACTTGGGAGGGCTAAGGTGGGAGGATTGCTTGAGGTGAGGGGTTTGAGGTTGCAGTGAGCCATGATTGCACTACTGCACTCCAGCCTGGGTAACAGTGACAGAGTGAGACCCTGTCTAAAAACAAACAAAAAAAAGAAAGTAAAAAGGAGAATTAACACCAGTTATTCTCAATCTCTTTTAAAAAATAAAATATGAAGGAACACTTCCTAATTCATTCTATGAGGCCAGTATTACCCTGATACTAAAGGCAGGCAAAGATATCATACAAAAAGAAAAATAGAAAGTAATTATTGGATGTTACAAGATGGCTGACTGACTGGAAGCTCCTAGGTTCATCCCCAACTCCAACAAAAAATCAAAATATAGTGAATAAGCAACTATATTTCAATCAAAATAACTAAAGGAGAGCTCTGGAGAACAATAAAGAAGCAGCAGAAATTCTGTAGAGTAACGAAACCCAGGATGGCTGCACAGGGAAGGAAAGGATACACCTCATCTTTGCCACTCTATCCACTCAGGATCAGCTTGGAACCAGGAGAGACTTCATCCTGCAGGGAAAAGGTGAGCAGGGGGACCCCGGCAACTCCCATCACCACCATGGACACATGCAATATTCATTACCAGAGGCTCCCACAGTCCTCACAAGCTCTGAACCCAACTGAGGGAGCTCCCCAGAGTTCACATGCTGAGCTATCCAAGAGAAAGAGCTGATACTGTGCCCTCCCCCATGGTCTGTGCTGCTACTGTACTGTACCATCTTGGACCAGAGCCACTGCTAGAGTGCGTTGTGCTCTGGGAGTGTGCAGCTATGTACCCCTTCATCCCTGTGGTTTGCCAACACTAAAACCATCTTACCCAGTAACACATCATCCCCAAAGCAGGCTGTTCCAAGCTCTGTCCCCTAGGGCCAAGCTCCATCACCCCCATGTGAGACACTGGCGCACGCTCCACTTATGGCTGAGCTGAACTGACTCCCTACCTCCCAGGGACCTCAGGCATCCTACAAACCATAGCAGACACAATCCTGGTGCCACGGCAGAGGCATGCCCTGCTCCCCAGGGGCCTTATGTCTTTGGCACTCCAGAGCCACCACAGGTGAGACAGCACTTTGCCCCGGGGCTCTGAGCCTCTGGTACATTGGAGCAGTTGCACCCACCAGTGCCACAGCTGATATAGAACCATGCCCTAGGGATCTGAGCCTCCACTGACCCATGTAGCCATGCTTTCTGGGTTCTTAGCTGCACCTTACACCCCAGGGAATCAGGATTTTGCCTGAGCTGGGTCATGTCAACCTCCAGGCTAAACATCCACAGTGCCCCACCTATCCGGAACTGGAGTAGCCCCTCAAAGTCTGAGCTGCTGAGGTGCTCTACCTCTCTGGAGAGTGGAGTCATTGCTGTGCTGCTCTATTCCCCCCAGATCCCAAGCACAGGGGCATCTTGCCATGTCCAAGTCCTTGCTGTTGCTGCCACTAGACTCACAGAGCCTTGGCTACTGCCATGTCCCACCATCCCAGGGTCCAGAGTGACCCCACTGTTTGGTACCTCATCTCCCAGAGCGCAAGCTGTTTTTGTACCCTCTTGGTTCTGTGTCCCAAATTGCAGCTGTGTCCTGCTCCCCAGGACCTCAGCCTCCAGAGCACCTCTTTACTCCATAGCTGTGTCCTGCCTTCAGGGTCAGAACTATAGCTACATCCCAGCCCCCTCGGCCCGAACTGCTGGAGTGTGCCTCAGCAAAAGACCCCATCTTAGCAAGAGAACTGTATCTACTTGTGCCTTGGAAATTGAACCAGTGCCTCAAGTCCTGAGCCCAGGAACCCAGCTTCGCAACTGCTCTGAACACCTATGGACCTATGCTCTGAATCCCAGTGCCATTGTGGCTGCCAGTGGGTTGTGTCAGACTCTACACCAAGAGAGATCCCTTTAGCGAAGACTCTGCACTGTGAGTAAGACAGGAATAGACGGATCCCTAAAGCCCTTGCCCTAATAACCTACACAGCCATTGTCACTTCCACAAACTTCCACAACCTAGACCACCCAGGCACCACAGTCATTGCTGACATTTGTCACAACTGATGAAACTGCATGCAGACTACACCAATGCACTGACACAGAAACAGAGCCCCTGCACCCTGCTTAACCAACACCCTCAGGCCCATATATAGGAGAAAGTCTTCCCCTACGAAAGCCAGTCTGAAAGGTTTAGAAGAGGTAACTGCACCACCAGATGCACACACATTAACACAGGGACACAAGAACATGAAAAAGCAAGGAAACAGGACACCACCAAAGGAACACAATAGTCCTTTAGTAATTGACCCCAAAGAATAGAAATTTACAAATTGCCTGAAAAGGAATTCAAAATAATGATCTTAAGGAAACATTAGGCTGGGTGTGGTGACTTACACCTGTAATCCCAGCACTTTGGAAGGCTGAGGTAGGAGAATCACTTGAGGCCAGGAGTTCGAGACATGCCTGGCAACATAGTGAGATTCTGTACATACAAAAAAAAGAAAAAAAAAAAGAAAAGACACTCCAAGAGATGCAAGGCAATACAAATAGACAAGTCAATGAAATTAGAAAAACAATTTATGAGTTAAATGATAAATTCAACAAAGAGATAGGTAACATTAAAAAGAATCAGAAATCCTAGAGCTGAAGAAGCTAAAATATTTATTACAGAACTTAAATAGCAGATTAGATCAAGCAGAAGAAGGAATCTCTGAACTTGAGGACAGATTTTTTGAAATGACTCAGAAAAAGGGGAAAAAAATGAATAAAAGTGAAGACAACCTATAGGGCTTGTGGGACACTGTTAGGATTTTAAAGAGAGCATTGTGGATTTTAAAGAAAGAGACAAGACTGAGAAAGGAACAGAAAGGTTATTTAATGAAATAATTCCTGAAAACTTCTCAAGCCTTGGGACAGATAGGAGCATCAACATCCGTGAACCTCAAAGGATCCCCAACACAGACAAAACACAAAGAAGGATTAATATGGTTAATTTTACCAATATTACTACCATTCTACCAAAAGCAATATACAAATTCAATGCGATGCCTATCAAAATCCCAATGGACATTCTTTACAGAAAAAAAAAAAACAACTTTGAATTTGTATGTAAACATAAAAGACCTCAACTAGCCAAAACAATTCTGAGAAAGAAAAACAAAATTGGAGGCATCACATTTCCTGATTTAGAATTATATTACAAAGCTATAGTAATAAAAACTGCAGGCCAGGTGCAGTGGCTCATGCCTGTAATCCTAGCACTTTGGGAGGCCAAGGAGTGCAGATTGCCTGAGCTCAGGAGTTTGAGTCCAGCTTGGGCAACGTGGTGAAACCCTGTCTCTACTAAAATACAAAAAATTAGGCGGGCATGGTGGTGTGCGTCTGTAGTCCCAGCTACTCAGGAGGCTGAGGCAGGAGAATTGCGTGAACCCGGGAGGCAGAGACTGCAGTGAGCCGGGATTGCACTGCTGCACTCCAGCCTGGGCAACAGAGCAAGACTCCATCCCAAAAAAAAAACAAAAACAAAACAAAAAACAAGACTGCATATTACTGGCATTAAAACAGACATACAGATCAGTGGAAAAGAATTGAGAGCCCAGAAATAAATCAATCATATGTGGTCAACTAATTTTTGATGAGCACCAAGAGGACACAATGGAGAAAGGATAGTCTCTTCAATAAATGGTGCATGGAAAAATGGATTTCCACATGTGAAAGAATAAAATTGGACATACGTCTTACATTACAAACAAAATTCAACTCAAATGGATAAAGACCTAAATGTAAGATCAGAAGCTATAAAACCCCATTACATGCTGAAAGCTCCTGGAGATTGGCCTTGACAATGATTTTTTTGGATATCACACAAAAGCTCAGCTCATAAAAGCTAAAATAAATAAGTGGAACTACATCAAATGAAAAGCTACTGCACAACAAAGGACACAACAAAGTGGCAGTGAATTGGGAAAAAGTATTTGCAAACCATGCATTTAATGAGGGGTTAATATTCAGGCAACTCATACAACTCAATAGTAGAAAAGCAAATAACCCAATTAAAAATGGACAAAAGACCTGAATAGACATTTCTCTGAAGAATGGCCACGTAAAAGTGGCCAACAGGTATATAAACGGGTGATCAACATCATTAATCATCAGAGAAATGCAAATAAAAACCACTGTGAGATACCACCTTATACCCATTAGGATGGGTATTATAAGAAAATCAAAAGGTAACAAGTGTTGGTGAGGGTGTGTGGAGATAAAAAAACTCTTGTACACTGTTGCAAGCATGTAGATTGATACAGCCTTTATGGAAACAGTATGGAGGTTTACAAATAAATTAAAAATAGAACTACAATATGACCCAGCAATCCCTCTCCTGGGCATCTACCCAAGAGAAATATACCCTTGTAAAAATATCTTCACTCTCATATTCATTGCACCGTTATTCACAATAGCCAAGATATGGAAACAACTTAAGTGTCTGTCAATGGATGAATGGATAAAGAAACTGCAGTATGTTTAAAGCTAAACTATTATTCGGCTTTAAAAAAGAATGAGAACTTGCCATATGCCACAACATGCATGAGCCTGGAGGACATTATGCTAAGTGAAATAAGTCAGACACAGGAAAAAATATATTGCATGATCTTATATAAAATATTTTTTTAAAAAATCAAATATACAGAGCTAGAGAACAAAACAGTGCTTACCAGGAGGAGGCAGGGAGGAAATGGGGAGATGTGAGAAGATACAAAGTAGCAGATATGTAGGATGAACAAGTCTAAAAATCTAATGTACAACATGAGCACTACAGGTAATAAAGTTGTATTGTATTTGGTATTCATGCTAAGTGAGATTTTAGCTGCTCTTGTTACAAACACACACACAAATGGGTAACTGTGATATCATGGATGTGTTAATTTGCTTCATTATAGTTACCTTTTTATTATCTCTATGTGTCCCATAACATCATGTTGTATACCTTAAATATACATAATAAAATTCCTTTGAAAAAGAAAAACTGGCCAGGCGCAGTGGCTCATGCCTGTAATCCCAACACTTTGGGAGGCTGAGGTGAGTGGATCATCCGAGGTCAGGAGTTCATGACCAGCCTGGCCAACATGATGAAACCCCTTGTCTACCAAAAATACAAAAAAATTGGCCGGGTGTGATGGTGGGCTCCTGTTATCCCAGCTACTCGGGAGGCTGAGGCAGGAGAATCACTTAAACCCAGGAGGTGGAGGTTGCAGTGAGCCAAGATCACACCATTACACTGCAGCCTGGGCAACAAGAGCAAAATTCCATTCCCCCCACTGCCAAAAAAAAAGAAAAACTACAGATTAATATCCCTTGTAAATATAGATGCAAAGGCCCTCAATAAAATACTAACAATCTAAGTGTAGCAGCATATTAAGAGGACTACATGCCCAACCAAATGGGATTTATCACAGAAATGCAAGGATAGTTCAACTATGAAAATCAGTGTTTAAACCATATTAATGGAAAGAAGGAGAAAAACCACATGATCATTTTGATTGATGCAGAGAAAGAATTTAACAAAATCTAGCACCCTTTTATGGAGAAATAAAACAAAACATGCAACAAACTAAAAGGAAACTTCCTCAGCTGGACATAAGAGTTATGAAAAACTCAAAGCTAATAGCATACTTAGTGATGAAATAGAACTTTCCCTCAGAAACTGGGAACAAGACAAGGATGCCTGCTTTTTCCATTTCTATTAGATGTAATACTAGAAGTTCTAGTCAGGGCAGTTGGAGAAGAAAAAGAAATAAATAAGAAGTAAATAGAGTAAAACTATCTCCATTCACCGATGACATTATTTTATAAATAGTAAATCCTAAAAATCCACAAAGAAACCTGTTAGCACTAATAAACAAATTCAGAAAGTTGTAAGATACAAGATCAACATACAAAGGTCATTTATACTTCTATACAACCTAGAAAGAAGATTCAGAGAATAATTTATTTATAATAGCACCTAAAAGAATAAAATTGGGGACTGGGTGTGGTGGCTTGTGTGTGTAATTCCAGCACTTTGGGAGGCTGAGGTGGGCAGATCACCTGTGGTTGGGAGTTCGAGACCAGTCTGGCCAACGTGGTGAAACCCTGTCTCTACTAAAAATGCAAAAAATTAGCCGGGCATGGTGGTCCACACCTGTAATCCCAGCTACTTGGGAGACTGAAGCATAAGAATCACTTGAACCTGGGAGGCCAAGGTTGCAGTGAGCCAAGATAGCGCCACTGCGCTCCAGCCTGGGCAACAGAGTGAGATTCTGTCTCAAAAAAAGAAAAAGAAAAACAAGAAAAAAATTGGAATAAATTTAACCAAGGAAGTGGAAAGTTTGCACAATGTAAACACCAAAATATTGCTGAAATGAATTAAATAAATTGGAACCAAATAAATGGAAAAACATCCTATGTTCATATTTTGGAGAACTGAATGTTGCTGGGATATTAATATACGAAGTGATCTACAGATTCTATGCAATCCCTATTAAAATTCAAATAGCTGGTTTTCCAGAAGTGGAAAAGTCAGTTCTGCAATTCAGAAGGAGCTGCAAGGATCCCAAAAAGTCCAGACAATCGAAAAAGAAGCACAAACTTGGTACGACTCACACTTCCTGATTTTAAAACTTATTTCAGGTGGATTAAGCCATTCTACAATGTATACATTTTTCAAAGCAACATGTACATATTTATTATATTTGTGTCTATTCTTGCAATGTATTATTTGCAATTTTTTGTCAATTAAAATAATAACAAAAAATGTATTACAAAGCTATACTAATCAAAACAGTGTGGTACTCACATAAAGCTAGACATATAGACCAATAGAACAGGATTGAGAATCCAAAAATAAACCCATATATTTATGAGTAATTGATTTTCAACAAGGGAACCAAGATTGTTCAATATAGAAAACACAGTCTCTTCAACAAATGATACTGGACAACCAGATATCCACATGAAAAGGAATGGAATTGGATCCCTACTTCCCACCATTTACAAAAAGATAACTCAAAATGGATCAACAACCTAAATAAAAAATCTAAAACTATAAAACCCTTAGAAGAAAACATACAGTTATGTCTTTCTGACTTTGGATTTGGTAATGGATTCTTATCTATGCCACCAAAGCAGGAGGAACAAAAGAAATGATAGGTCAAATGGATTTAATGACAATGAAACACTTTTGTGTAACCAAGAACATCATCAAGAAAGTGAAAAGACAATGCACAGAATGAGAGAAAGTGTTTTTAAATAATATATCTGATAAAGGTCTCATAGCCAGAATATATAAAGAACTCTTAACAACCTAACTTTTAAAACCCAAATGACCTAATTTTTAAAATGACAAAGGACATGAATAGACATTTCTCTGAAGAAGATATATAGGCATGTGAAAAGATGCTTAATATTATTCATCATGAGGTTAATGTGAACCCAAACCACAAGGAGATATCACTTTACAACCACTCAACGTGTATTTAAAAAAAAAATGACTCAGTAATTTCATTTCCAGGTATATTGTCAAAACAATTGAAAACAGGTACTCAAACAAATATTTGTACACAAATATTCATAATATTGACAATAGCCAAAAGGCAAAAATAACACAAATGTCCACCAGTGTATGAATGGATGAACAAAATATGGTTTATACATATGATGGAATTCACCATCAAATAAAATTAAGTACTCACACACATTACAACGTGGATGAACCTTGAAAACAAAGAAACTAATCGCATGTCTGTAATCCCTAGTGACTTAAGTGGATGCAAATTTTTAATGTTACATTATACTTCTGTAGCTTTTGTAAGTCTGGTACAGACCTCATTGGCCTGAAATTCCTTGCTGAAGGCTCTAAAGGAGAATATATTCCTTCACCTTTTAACTTTCTAGAGACTGCCGCATTCCTTGGCTTATGGTCTTTCCTTCCATCCTCAAAGCCAGTGATGCTGCATTTCTGTGGCCTTCCTTTCCTAGTCACATCTCCCTTTATAACTATAGCCAGGAGAGGTCCCTGCCTTTAAGGACTCGTGTGATTGGACTCGGCCCACCTGGATAATCCAAGATAATGTCCCCACAATAACATCTGAACTTACCCTCACCCAAGCCTGACCTGTATCCTCATTCTGACCCTGATCTTCACTATCATCTTGGCCCTGACCATAACCCTTAACCTCATTGTATTCCTGACCACCACAGATCCTAACCCTGAACCTCACTCTACTGTTGACCACGGCAATAAACCTTATTGACTTTCCATCTGCCTTTCGCATGACCCTGACTCTGACTCTCATTATGAGTCTGAACCTGACATTGACTTGGATGCTGATCGTTGAAAGGCCTTTTCACCCTGATGCTGGCTGTGACCTGAATATGCCTAACACTGAGTCTGATCATGACACAGATCCTCAGATGCCCCACCTCACACTGCTCCTTTCTGTGGTATTGCTCTTACCTTAACCACCCTGTGAGCTAGCACCTAACCCTGATATTGACCCTGACTCTAATACTATCCTCACTCAGACCCTAACTCTAAACTTGGGACCCACCATTATGCTGACCTGGACCTGTCTGTGTCCCTCATCATGACATTGGTCATGACCATCACCCTCCCCTTCATCTGTTAATCTGTACCTGCAGTTCACCCTGCCCTTGACCTTGACCTAACCCCTCATCTTTACCTTGACACTACCCTAAGGCTGGCCATGAAACCTGACCTTGACTCTGACTCGACTGTATCTGACCTTGACTCTGCACTGGGTTGAATAGTGACCCCAACAAGGTACGTCATGTCTTAACTCTTGATGTCTATGAATGTGATTCAGTGATTGAGTCTTTGCAGAAGTAATAAAGAACCTTGAAATGGGAATGTGGAACACTGCTTCATAGTGGATTGAATGTGTACATTTGTTTAGGAATATATGTTGAAACACAGAGAAGGGGGAGACTGACTTCGAGGAGATGCAAAGGAAGGTGGCCATGTGGAGACAGAGGCAGACATTGGAGTGACGCTCACAAGAAAAGCCACTCTAGGAGCCTGCAGAAGCCTCAGAGGTAAGGAAGGATCTTCCCCTGGAGCCTTCAGAGGGTGTGGTCCTGCCCGCACCTGGATTTTAGACTTCTGATCAACACAACTACCAGACAATAATTTCCGTTGTCTTAATTCATTCTGTTTGTGTCAATTTGTTACTCAACCCTAGGAAATGAATAGACACCCTGACCTTCACTATGACGGGGCATCTGACATTTCCCATGGCCTTAGCCTGACACTGACCCTCCTCCTGGCCCCAGCTCTGACACAGCCACTTACCTAGAGCTGGACTTTATCCTGGCCCTCACCATGACCCTGAGCCTGACCCTCACCATTATCCTGAACGTTCTGTGTCCCTCACCCTGAGCCTCTTCTACCACGTGCCCACACATTCACTTAGAGCTAGACCTTGACCACCCCCTGTCCTGCAATTACCCTGATATTGAATATAACCTTCTTCATAACTTTGACCCTGACTCTGACCTTGACCCTCATCCTGATATGAACCCTGACATGAATTCTTTCATTTATTTTCATCATGAAGATCCCATGACCTTGAATCATGCTGAATACTGTCCTAACCCTGACCCTTACCCTGAGACAACCTCACCATGACCCTGAACCTGTCCTGACCCTGACCTGTACCTTATGCCTCAGTCTGACCCTGACCTTTTTAATGATATATGTGAAATAGCGTGATTAATAGCGTTAGGTTAGCATGCTACCCTGTATTGAGATATGTGTTAGAAGCACTACATTTAAGCCAAGTGTGGAATGATGGACAGGAGACTTGAAGTGGGAGTGAGAGCAGGGTCGATGATGGGAAGTTGCTTGCTGGGTGCAATGTGTATTACTCCAGTGATGCATAGGGTGACTTCACCACAATGCACTGTAGCAATGTAGCAAAACTGCATTTGTACCCCATGAATATATACAAAACAAACAAAAACATTGGGTTAACACCTGTGTATATTACTTTGTTAAATGATATGCCATAATATATTTAAGAGTGGTGGGTAAGTGTATTATTATGTATGTTTGAAACATGCTTTTTAGCAGTGTGCAGTACATGTGCTATTATCCCTGACGTATATTGAAACACTGTTTACAGAGCCCGATGTTACTGAGTGTAATGATACATATGAGAAACAGTTGAGTTTACACTGTGTGAGGCACTTAGGACTTTGTGTTTAACAAAGATAATGTTGGCTGGGCGCCGTGGCTCATGCCTGTAATCCCAACACTTTGGGAGGCCGAGGCGGGTGGATCACGAGGTCAGGAGTTTAAAACCAGTCTGGTCAACGTAGTGAAACCCCGTCTCTACTAAAAATACAAAAATTAGCCAAGTGTGGTGGCATGTACCTGTAATCCCAGTTACTCGGGAGGCTGAGGCAGGAGAATTGCTTGAACCAGGGAGTCAGAGGTTGCAGTGAGCCGAGATCACACCACTGCACTCCAGCCTGGAAACAGAGTGAGACTCCGTCTCAAAAAAACAAAAACAAAAACAAAAAAAACAACACCACAAAAACCCCCACAAAGTTAGTGTTGTGTGTTCCTGTATGTAGTGATATACATGTGAAACATTGTGCTAGCAGTGTGAGGTGCATGTACTATTTTGTTTAATGACATTTTGAAACTGCATTTAGGAGAGGTGCATGTGTTGCCTGAGTATAGTGATATAAGGGATATATGAAATATGGGATAAGTTTGTAGCACCTACTAAATGTGTTACTTTTTTAAAAAGAGAGATGTGTGTGGTTCAGGTACTGCTTTGTTTTGAGAAATGTTGGAACACTGTGCTTACAGGACTAGGTGCATACCATCTTGAGGATTGGATATACACAGGAAACACTGCGTTTAGCAGTGTGGAGTGCATATACTACTTTACTTAAAGATTTATGCTGAAAAACTGTATTTATCTTAGCTAAGTGCCTCTTTAATTGAGTAGAGTGATGATATGTGTGAAATGCGTGTAGAAGTGTGTTATGCATATACATGTGGTTTAGTGACGTGTATTGAAGCTGTATTTAACAGGGTTCTGTATATGTGCTAATGAGTTTAGTGTGTGTAACCAACATTGTGATATATGTGTGGGACATTGGGTGTAACATGTGGGTACATGTTCTACTTGGTTTAACGATATACGTTGAAACTTGTTTAATACAGGTGGTTCATATGATACAGAAAATAGTAATATATTTGTGAAAGAGTATGTTAACCATATGGATGCACATCCTTCATACTTTAGTGATATATACTGAACCTCTATGTTTAGTGATATATACAAACCACTGCTAAGTTAGGGGTGTGTGTGTGGGGGGGGGGGATAAAAAATGTGGGCCGGGTGCAGTGGCTCACACCTGTAATCCCAGCACTTTGGGAGGCCAAGGAGGGTGGATCACCTGAGGTCAGGAGCTCGAGACCAGACTGACCATCAGGAAACCCTGTCTCTACTAAAAATACAAAAATTACCCAGGCGTGGTGGTGCACGCCTGTAATTCCAGCTACTCGGGAGGTGGAGACAGGAGAATTGCTTGAACCTGGGAGGTGGAGGTTGCAGTGAGCCAAGATCGTGCCACTGCACTCCTAGCCTGGGCAACAGAGAAAGACTCTGTCTCAAAAAAAAAAAAAAAAAGTGTGCTTAGCGGTATTTGCGTGCTCACTCTGTGAGTTTATGTGCTTTTGCTATTTTGATTAGGAAAATATTTTAAAACACAGCTATGTGTATGCATTACCAGGTGTAGTGATATGTGTGTGAAACACTATTAACAGTGTGTAGTGCCTGTATTACTTTGTTTAGTGATTTCGTTTCTGCTTCTTTTTTTTTTTTTTTCTAATAGACTTCAGTTTTTAGAACAGTTTTAGGTTCACAGCAAAGTTGAGTGAAGGTACAGAGATTTCCCATATAGCTTCTGCCCACACATGCATAGCCTCCCATTATCAACATCCCCACCAGCATAATACCTTTGATTGTTACAATTGATGCACCTATATTAACGTACCCTTATCACCGAGAGTCTATAGTTTACATTAGGGTTCACTCTTAGTGTTATGTATTCTATTGGTTTTAACAAATGTATAATGACATTTATCCACCATTATAGTATCACGGAGTAGTTTCAGTTCCCCCAGATCCTCTGTGCTACACCTACTCATCCTTCCCTCTTCCTTAACCACAGGCAACCACTGATCTTTTTACTGTTTCTTTGGTTTTGCCTTTTCCAGAATTTCATATAGTTGAATTCATACAATATACAGACCTTTTCAGATTGCGTTCTTTCACTTTGTATTATGCATTTTTTTCCGATGTCTTTTCATGACTTCATACCCACTTCCTTTTGGTGCTGAAAATACTCCATTTTCTGGATGAACCGCACTTTATTTATCCATTCTCCTACTGAAGGACATGTTGATTGCTTTCAGATTTTGGCAAAAGCTGCTACAAACATCTGTATGCAAGTTTTGTGTGAACATAAGTTTTCAGTTCCTCTGGGTAAATGCCAAGGAGCACAGTTGCTGGTTCATATGGTACAAGTATATTTAATTTTGTAAGAAACTACCAAGCTATCTTCCAAAGTGGCTGCAACATTTTGCATCCCCACCAGCAATGAATGAGACTTCCTGTTGCTCCATATCCTCATCAGCATTTGGTGCTGTCAGTGTTCTGATCTGGGTCATTCTAATTCACATGTGGTGATATCTTATTTTTGTTTAAATTTGCATTTTCTTGATGACATATGATGTGGAACATCTTTCATATACCTGTCTGCCATCTGTATATCTTTTTTTTTTTTTTTTTTTTTTGAGGCGGAAGTCTCGCTCTGTCGCCCGGACTGGAGTGCAGTGGCCGGATCTCAGCTCACTGCAAGCTCCACCTCCCGGGTTTACGCCATTCTCCTGCCTCAGCCTCCCGAGGAGCTGGGACTACAGGCGCCCGCCACCTCGCCCGGCTAGTTTTTTGTATTTTTTAGTAGAGACGGGGTTTCACCGTGTTAACCAGGATGGTCTCGATCTCCTGACCTCGTGATCCGCCCATCTCGGCCTCCCAAAGTGCTGGGATTACAGGCTTGAGCCACCGCGCCCGGCCTGTATATCTTCTTTGATGAGGTGTCTGTTAAGGTTTTCTGACTAATTTTAAATGGGCTAATTTTCCTATTGCTGAATTGTAAGACTTCCTTGTATATTTTCAATAACAGTTCTTTAACAGATATGTCTTCTGCAAATATTTTCTCCCAGTCTGTGACTTTTTAATTATCTTGATAATGTCTTTCACAAAGCAGATGTTTCTAATTTTAATACGACCCAGTTATCAATTCTTCTTTTATGGATCATAGCTTTGGTGTTCTATCTAAAAGGTCATCATCAAACCCAAAGTCATCTAAGTTTTCCCCTACATTATATTCTGGGAGTCTTATTCTTCTGAGTTTTAGATTTAGGTCTGTTATCCATTTTAAGTTAATTCTTATAAATGAATAAGGTCTATATCTACATTCATTTCTCTTTTGCAGGTGGATGTCCAGTTGTCTCAGCACCATTTGTCGAAAAGACCAACTTTGCTACTTTGTATTGCCTTTGCTTCTTTGTGAAAGATCAGTTGACTATATATAGGTGAATCTATTTCTGAGCTTGCTTTCTGTTCCATTAATCTATTTGTTTATTCTTTTGCCACTAACACACTGTCTTGATTATTGAAGGATTATAGTAAGACTCAGAGTGTGGTAATGTCAGTCCCCCAACATTTTTCTCATCAATATTGTATTGGCTATTCTGGGTCTTTTGACTCTCAGTATAAACTATAGAATCAGTTTGTCAATACTGACAAAGTAACTTGTTAAGATTTTCATTGAGATTTTATTGAATCTAAGTGGTACAATCATGGCCCTGCAGCCTCACCCTCCCAGGCTCAAGTGATCCTCTTACCTCAGCCTCAGAGTAGCTGGGACTACAAGTGCATGCCACCAGATTTATCTAATTTTTGTATGTTTTTGAAGAGATGGGGTTTTGCCATGTTGCTCCAAATGGTCTTGAACTCCTGGGTTCAAGCGATTCCCCTACCTCAGCTTCTCAAAGTGCTGAGATTGCAGGTGTGAACCACCATGCCTGGCCAGTATTGTGTTTTTAGTTTCAAATTCAACTTGTTCATTGCTGGCATGTATGAAAGTAATTGGATTTTGTATATTAACCTAGTGTCCTGCAGCCATGTTATAAGTGCTTATTATTCCACTAGTGTTTTTGTCATTTTTTGGATGTTCTACCTAGATGACCATGTTATCTGTGAACAAAGTTTTATTTTTTTCTTCCTAATCAGTGTACCTTTTATTTCCTTTCCCCTTATCTTATTGCATTAGCTAGGACTGCCAGTATGTGGTTGAAAAGGAATGGTGAGAGGGGACATCCTTGCCATGTTTCTGACCTTAGTAGGAAGGCTTCTAGTTTCTTGTCATTAAGTACAATGTTAGCTGTAGATTTTTGTTGTTGTTGTTGTTATTCTTTATCAGGTTAAGGAAGTTCCTACTTATTCTTAGTTTCTGGGAGTTTCGATCATGAATGAGTGCTGAATTTTGTCAAATGCTATTTCTGCATCTATTGATATGATCATATTATTTTTCTTCTTTAATTTGTTGATGTGATGGGTCATGTTAATTGATTTTCAAATGTTGAGCCAGCCTTGCAAACCTGGGATAAATCCCACTTGATTGTGGTATATAATTCTTTTTCTACATAGTTGGATTTGATTTGCTAAGTTTTGTCAAGGTTTTATATCTATGTTCATGAGAGATATTAGTCTTTAGTTCTTTCTCCTTGTAAGGTCCTTTTCTTGTCTTGGCATTAAGATAATATCAGCCTTATAGAATGAGTTAGGAAGTATTCCCTCTACTTCTATCTTCTGAAAGAGGTTGTAAATAATTTTTATAATTTCTTCTTTAAATGTTTGATAGATATCATCTATGAACACGTCTGGGATTGGTTCTTTCTGTGTTGGAAAGTTAAATATTGATCTGATTTTCTTAATAGATTTAGGCCTATTCAAATTGTGTATTTCTTCTTGGGTGACTTGTGGCACGTTGTGTCTTTCAAGGAATTGGTCCATTTTCACTAGGTTATCAAATTAGTGGGCATAGAGATATTGGTAGTATTCCTTTATTATCCTTTCTTTCTTTCTTTTTTTTTTTTTTTTTTTTTTGTTGAGATGGAGTCTTGCTCTGTCACTCAGGTTGGGGTACAGTGACGCAATCTTGACTCACTGCAACCTCTGCCTCCCAGGTTCAAGCAATTCTCCTGCCTCAGCCCCCAAGTAGCTGGGATTACAGGCATGTGTCACCACGCCCAGCTAATTTTTGTATTTTTAGTAGAGATGGGGTTTCACCATATTGGTCAGGCTGGTCTTGCACTCCTGACCTTATGATCTGTCCACCTTGGCCTCCCAAAGTGCTGGGATTACAGGCATGAGCCACCACGCCCATCCTGTTATCCTTTTGATGTCCATGGGATCTATGTAATGTCCCCTCTTTCTTTCCTTCCTTCCTTCCTTCCTTCCTTCCTTCCTTCCTTCCTTCCTTCCTTCCTTCCTTCCTTCCTTCCTTCCTTCCTTCCTCTCTTTCTTTCTTTTTTTTTTTTGAGTCTTGCTCTGCCACCCAGACTAGAGTGCAGCAGCGTGATCTCGGCTCACTGCAACCTCTGCCTCCCAGGTTCAAGCGATTCTTGTGTCTCAGCCTCTCAAGTAGCTGGAATTACAGGCACACACCACCATGTGTGGCTAATTTTTGTATTTTTACTAGAGCAGGGATTTGCCATGTTGGTCAGGCTGGTCTCGAACTCCTCACCTCAGGTGATCAGCCTGCCTCAGCCTCCCAAAGTGCTGGGATTGCACCCATGAGCTACTGCACCCGGCCCCTTGTTTCATTTCTGTTATTAATAATTAGTGTCTTCTCTCTTTTTTTCTTAGATAGCCTGACTAGAGGATTATCAACGTATTGATCTTTTTTTTTTCAAAGAACCAGCTTTTAGTTTTGTTGATTTTCTCTATTTTCTGTTTTCAATTTCATTTATTTCTGCTTATTAAGACCTTTACTTATTAATATTTTATTATTAATATCTAATATTTTTTCTTAGGTGTAGTGGGTCATGCCTGTAATTCCAGCCTTTGGGAGGCCAAGGTGAGAGGATGCCTTGAGTCCAGGAGTTTGAGACCAGCTTGGGCAACAGAGAGACCTTGTCTCATGAATGCTACTAATAATTTTCTTCTCCTTCTCCTTCTCAACTTCTTCTTCTTCTCTTTTTTGTGACGGATTCTTGCTCTGTTGCCTAGGCTGGAGTGCAATGGTACGATCTTGGGACACTGCAACCTCTGCCTCCCAGGTTCAAGTGATTCTCCTGCCTTAGCCTCCTGAGTAGCTAGGATTACAGGCATGTGACACCATGCCTTGGCTAGTTTTTGTATTTTTAGTAGAGATGGGGTTTTGTCATGTTGGCCAGGCTGATCTCAAACTCCTGACCTCAGGCGATTCACCTGCCTTGGCCCGCCAAAGTGCTGGGATTATAGGCATGAGCCACCGAGCCTGGCCTATTTTCTTCTTCTATATTTGGATTTAATTTGATTTTCTTTTCCCAGTTTTTTAAGGTGGAAGCTTATATTGCTAATATCAGATCTTTCTTATTTTCTGATATATGCATTTAATGCTATAAATTTTCCTCTAGGTCAGCTTTCACTGCATCTCACAAATTTTGTTAAGTTGTGTTTTGTTTTCATTCAGTTCACCACATTTTCTTTTTCTTTTTCTTTTTTTTTTTTTTTTGAGATGGAGCCTCACTGTGTCACCCAGGCTAGAGTGCAGTAGTGAAGTATTGGCTCACTGCAGCCTCCATCTCCTGGGTTCAAACGATTATTCTGCCTCAGCCTCCTGAGTAGCTGAGATTACAGGTGTGTGCCACCACTCCTGGATAATTTTTGTATTTTTAGTAGAGACGGTGTTTCACCATGTTGTCCAGGCTGGTCTCAAACTCCTGACCTCAAACAATCTGCCTGCCTTGGCCTCCCAAAGTGCTGGGATTACAGGTATGAACCACTGCATCTCACCCAGTTCAAAATGTTTTCTAATTTATCTTGGGATATATTCTTTGAAATCTTTCTTCTTTTCTTCTTTGTGTTATTGAGAACTGTCTTGCGTAATCTTCAAATATTTTGAGATTTTCTGCTGGGCATGGTGGCTCATATCTGTAATCCCAGCAGTTTGGAAGTCTGATGCTGGCAGATCACTTGAGGCCAGGAGTTTGAGACCAGCCTGGCCAACATGGTGAAACCCATCTCTACTAAAAATACAAGAATTAGCTGGACATGGTGGCACGTGCCTGTAGTCCCAGCTACTCAGGAGGCTGAGGCAGGAGAATTGCTTGAATCCGGGAGGCAGAGTTTGCAGTGAGCCAAGATCACATTGCCACACTCCAGTCTGGGCGACAGAGTGAGACTCCATCTCAAAAAAAAAAAAAAAAAAAAAAAAAATTGAGATTTTTCCATCTATCTTTCTATTATCTATTTGTAGTCTAATTTCACTGTGGTCTGAGAGCAGATGTTGTATGATTTCTATTATTTTAAATGTGTTAAGGTATGTTTTAAGACCCAGAATGTGAGCTATCTTGGCAAATGTCCCATATGAGCTTGAGAAGAATGTGCAAGAAAAATCTTTAAATCTACCTATACCCTGTAAGCCCCCCACTTCAAGATATCTCACCTTTTCAGATTGAACCAATGGTCACTTTCCATATTTTGATTTATGATGTTACCTACAAGTCCTGTCACCCTAAAATGTATAAACCCAAACTATAACCCAAGTGCCTTGGGCACATTTTCTTAGGATCTCTTGAGACTATACCCTGGGCCATGGTCACTCACATTGGCTCAAGATAGACCACTTAAAAGTATTTACAGGCCGGGCGCGGGGGCTCAAGCCTATAATCCCAGCACTTTGGGAGGCCGAGACGGGCGGATCACGAGATCAGGAGATCGAGGCCATCCTGGCTAACACGGTGAAACCCCATCTCTACTAAAAAATACAAAAAAAACTAGCTGGGTGAGGTGGCGGGCGCCTGTAGTCCCAGCTCCTCGGGATGCTGAGGCAGGAGAATGGCGTGAACCCGGGAGGTGGAGCTTGCAGTGAGCTGAGATCCGGCCACTGCACTCCAGCCTGGGCGACAGCGCGAGACTGCGTCTCAAAAAAAAAAAAAAAAAAAAAAAAGGATTTACAGTTTTTTTTTTTTCCGTTAACAGGGGTAAAGATCCCATCTCCATCTGATCATTTCAATCTTTCATTTCTTTATCTCTACCCACTAAGAAGCAAAGAAAAAAATCCTACATCATGGCATCTGTAATTTAGTGTATACTTTAAAAGGTGGTAATTTATGTGAAATAAATATTCTATAAAGCTACATATCAACATGATAAAAGTGGGGAGAGAAGTGGGGCTTATTGGAAAAATGTTATTTCATTTAATTATCTAAATTTTCTTATATTTTAAAATTAAACCAGCACTTTGCGAGGCTCAGGTGGGTGGATCACGAGGTCAAGAGATCAAGACCATCCTGGCCAACATGGTGAAACCCTGTCTCCACTAAAAATACAAAAATTAGCTGGGTGTGGTGGTGCGTGCCTGTAGTCCCAGCTACTTGGGAGGCTGAGGCAGGAGAATCATTTGAACCCAGGAGGTGAAGGTTGCAGCAAACCGAGATTGCACCACTGTACTCGAGCCTGGCGACAGAGCGAGACTCCATCTCAAAAGACAAACAAACAAACAAACACGCAAAAAATGAAGATGTATATTTCTTATAGTAACCACAAAATGAAGTGCCTGGGGGGGAAAATCCAATGCAAAGTAAATAAACACATGAAAGTTTTCAGGGCCCCCATAGGCTAAATGATCCTCATGAGAGTCACATGAAATCCCCATTCTTCTGTGTCTATCTGTTAGCTGAGTTCCAAGTCTAAGAGCAAAATATGAAAGATGTGGGGACACAGGAGGGCCTTAGAGCATGAGGAAGGACCTTGACCTCTGTTCTGTATCTTCCTCCCCAACTTGCCCTGTCCCCAGCAAACCAGGAGAGTGGTTTCGGTGCAGCACCATCACCATCCCAGCATCATCAAAATAACCAACACCCAGGGCCACCACCTGCTGACCCACCCTGAGCACCCCTCTGCTCAGGCTGCTGGGGCCAGGCTTTCCAGGCCACACAGTCTTTGGACAGATTGAGTGGTGCAAAGGTAATGCCAAGGAAGATGCTGTGTCCCTTCTGACAGGTGAGAAAAGGGCTTCAGAAAGTTGAATGGCAAGAAAAGTCAACCGCAGTCCCGAGGCAGCTGGAAGGTGTTGGCAGCTCTTGCTGTGTCCAGGTCCTGGAGACAGAAAGCCCCGCAGCTCCAGGCATCTGAGTACAAAGAGTCCACAGAGGCCCCTGCAGAAGTAGGTGCCTGTATACCTCCCCCAGGGACTCCCACATTCTGTCCTCTTTAAATCTTCTCAAGTGAGCATCAATATGTCAGTTTGAACAATTAAAGCAGGGAGAGACAGAATGAGAGCCCCTCTATTGGGAGAATCAGGAAATGGCTCAGCTTGGGGTTCTGACTTTCCTTTGCAGCTTTTGCTTTTTGTTTTTATTTTTGTTTATTTATTTATTTATTTTTTCCCAAACGGACCAGGATACTAGGCATTATTGCAAGGCTTGCAAATTTTGGAAAAGTAGAGGGTGGAACAGGTCTCAGCTCAGACCTACTTAGGGTCGTCCACCCCTAGCCTCACAAAAACCCTGGCCTGGGGCTTTCAGCTGACACCCTGACATCTTAGAACTCACAGTAAAACAGGAGTTCAGCAGGACTGGTTTCACCAGATACAGGTCACAAAGACCTCACTGATAAAACAGGTAAAGAAGCTGGCCCAAATCTGCCAAAACCAAGATGGCAATGGAAGTGACCTCTGGCTGTCCTCACTGCTCATTATGTACTAATTATGATACATTAGCATGCTAAGAGACACTCCCACTAGCACCATGACAGTTTACAAATGCCGTGGCAATGCCCAGCAGCTACCCTATATGGTCTGGAAGTAGGAGGAACTCTCAGTTCTGGGAATTCCCCACCCTTGGAATTTCCTAGGAATTCCGGGAAAATTAATGAATAATCCACCCCTTATTTGTCATATGATCAAGAAATAACCATAAAAATAGCCAACTATCAGCCCTTGGGGCTGCTCTGCCTATGGAGTAGCCACCCTGTTATTCCTTTACTTTCTTAATAAACCTGCTTTCATTTTATTCCGTCAGCTCACTTTTGAATTCCTTCCTGTGTGAAGCCAAGAACCCATGTGACCTCTCAGGGTGCACCTCAAATTTGGGATTCACCCTGTGATATATTTTCTGGTGATATTTAAGGGATGATGGAGACCTCTCTCTGGACCACAAATTAAGACTGATCAGCACTATTTGTATCTGACAGGTGGGTGGGTCTCCTCTGTCCAGATTCAATTCCCTACCTTTTTTCTCCCTCAATTTTGGCTGCTCTGTTCTTTCATATGCTGTTTATTTAAAGTTGGAGAAGTGGCCATGAGACCTCTGCTGTGGCAGCCTGACTGCAGTCTCCCATTGTCTGGTGCCCTGGACAGGAGCCTGCCTGGCTGGCCGTGTCTTTTGTAACCCACCTGGTTGCCCCTTCTCTTGTCCCCTCCTTCTGTAAAGATTGGCTGTTTTACTTTTCTGCTTTTAGTGATGAAATGCATGTGCATGTTTATTCCATTGTTACATTTGCAGTCTCTGGTTTTGCCATTTGGGCAGTTGTCTCTACTGTATGTGAGGCAGGGCACTTTCCTTGATTGTTTGAATTTTTTTCTTTTGTTATTTTGAGAGATCCCCCATTGTGCTGACCCTGGGATGCCAGGGTCACTTTATTCTGTGGTCCCAAATGTGTTTGGTCTCCTGTGTTCCCCACATCCCAGCCTTTCTGCAGCCCCTGCTTTTTTTTTTTTTTTTTTTTTTTTTTAACTCTGGCCCTAAACATTTGTGTAGTTTGCTTAACCTAACCACATCTCATTCCATTTGTCTTTCCTGTGTACCCTCAGTTCATTAATCAACAATACTGATTATTAATGATCTCAATAGACTGTAACCATTAAAGTTGTTTTCTCCATAAAGGGATGTATTTGAACTATTCATCAATCAAGAAAAATCCTTCTGTGTGAAGTGAACTTTTTTACGATACAAGAAAATTAATGAGACTGTAAAACAATTATTTTCCCACTTTGTTTTTCAGAGATGTGTTAAGTTTTGCAGCCTGTCTGGAAATGGACTTAAATATCATTAAACTGCCTTGCTGCTGGTCATGTAGAACCATCTCAGGTTCTGAAAGGGAGAAAGCAAAGGTGTTGAGGTTCACTGATAACCACCCTCTGGATGCTCTGGGGTTTTTCAACATTTTGGATGGGCACCCTTATTGGCTGATACCTGGGTACTCATTTTTTTTTTAGCATTTGGTACTGTTGGCCACCCCCTGGATGCTCTGGGGTGTTGGGCATTGGCATTCCTTCTAGGATTGTGGATTAGAGTCCTTTCCTAGGGGAATCTTGGTCTTGCATTTTGTATTCTACCCTAAAGTTATCATTTTCTCTAAAGTGTTTTCTTTGCTTAATGTCATGTTAACACTTTGGTACAGGAGATGAGAATTTGTGGGGGAAAATAACTGGGCTCTTGCTACACTGAGAAAAACTTTTGTGTTTAGTAGAGATCCTTGTTAGACAATGGCACATCTTTGTTTATGTGTGTGTATACATGCCTAGATGTGTTTATGTGTATGTACATTTATTATGTTATATATTGTGTATATGGAGTACCAAATTGGCTTGTAAACAAAAGAACACTCATAAGTTCAGTAAATAAGTCTAAGTATTTTTCAAGTTAATGTGACTTAAGTTCAATAAAATGTAGGGTTACTGAAAATTCATATGTAATTCTGTATATAAAATGTGCCAAAGAAGATATCCTCTTATTGAAAAAAAATTAGACCAATTCAAATGTTACTTAAAGTGGGGGTTTTTAATGTGGATTTAGGAAGATAATAGAAAGAAAGTAGAAAAAAAGAAAAAAAACAGTAAGTAGGGGAGAGAGATGTGAAGAGAGTTACGAATATGAAGATATATTTTTGGTAAGGAAGGTAATAAAGAAAAGAAATTTTATATGAGAAAGAATCTTACATGGCATGTTCTTGTCCCAAAGTAGAATGATTGATTATTTAGGAAAGAGGGAAATATAGGACAAATCAGAAAGTCCAAGCCTGTCATAGATGGTCTGTGTAAGTTACGATAAGGTTCATAAAAGGAAATTTATCAACAATTTTATAATTAAATTAGCCATAACTGAAAGAAAACATATTTATCTAAATTTTGGTTCCCTATATTTAAAGAGTTGTTTCTTGTAAGTATTGGTTTGCTTTCAGTAAAATTGCAAGAAATATTGACTTAATTATAAAATCTGTTTCCTTTTAAGGCTTCTCATATTTGTATCTGTCCCTTTTCCCTTGAAAGGTTACATCTTTTGCAAGCTCAAAAATGACTACTCTAGATTTCTACTGGGAAAACAAATATGGTGCTCAACTCATGCTGTAACTGAGTGTCCAAGGCTTTGATCTTCCATGGTGGTGGCTGGGATTCAATTCCTGGCTTAAGGAATGAGTTATTTCTGGTTTGATACTTGTGGGACTTTTGCCATTTATTTATTCTTTTTCCTCCCATGGCCAACTTACTGCAAGGGCATTCTCCCAAGGATGGTGGGTAACCCAAAGCCAATTAGCCTAATTAACCAAGTCTGGTTTCCTGACTTCAATTTTCTTTGAGCTGCCTTAGGGGTGATTATAGATACCATAAAAATCACTCACCAGCTCTTTGTAGGCAACTCATGTGTCTATGGTTAAGTTGTAACCTTAGTTAAGGCTTTGTAGAGGACTATGTGCTTGCAAACGAAGCAGGGCGCTCCCGATAAGTCCTGCTCTTGCAAACGAAGCAGGGCATTCCTCCCCTGCAAACAGGGAGGACAAAGGAGCCAGTTGCAAATAGCAGACCCTGGGGGCTTGTTTATATGTAAACATCTTGGAAATCCAGAAAGTCAGGGAAAGGTCAGAAAAACAACAATGTGTCTTGTGACTTGGTAACATTCCACAAACGATGGTATAAAATAAAGCGGAGCGTGTGGTTCAGGGCAGCCGCCATGTTTGTCTTGTCTTGTGTTGTCTTGTGTGTTCATTCCTTTGTTCAGGAAACACACGGACCCCAACAAGGCTTATTGGTTTCACCTGGGGAAATACCATTGCAGGAAGGAAAAGGTTTAAAAGCCAGAGGTTTCAGCTCTTTGTCCTGGATAGAGTCTGGTATTAAGAGATTTAACATAATGTTTTTAAAAAAGAGCTCTATGGTTAAAAATCAGCTTAATTAAAAATGAAGATCCAAGCTATATATTTTTAAAAGGCTATATGCTTTTTCTATTTTTGGATTTTGGGTTTTTTGGAGAAAAAGTGGGTTTCTTTTGGTTTTTCTTCTAAGTTGACTGTATTATTTCTCCAATCTCTCTTCTTGCCACCCTAATGTCTGTATGAAAGGACCTTATGTAATTTCTGAGAGTCAGGCTGGGCATGGTGGCTTATGCCTGTAATCCTAGCACTTTGAGAGGCTGAGGTGGGTGGATCACAAGGTCAGGATATAGAGATCATCCTGGCTAACATGGTGAAACCCATCTCTACTAAAAATACAAAAAATTAGCCAGGCGTGGTTGTGGGTGCCTGTAGTCCCAGCTACTTGGGAGGCTGAGGTGGGAGAATGGCGTGAACCTGGGAGGCGGAGCTTGCAGTGAGTTGAGATCATGCCACTGCACTCCAGCCTGGGTGACAGAGTGAGACTCCATCTCAAAAAAAAAATTAAAAAAAAAAAGAAATTTCTGAGAGTCTGGGACTCTTTGAGAAAAATGGAGGAGGCACCACAGAGCCTACTTGGAGAAAAACCTCTGTTTTCCTCATGGAAACCCAGAAATTGTAAGCAGGTAGATCCTTCTCAAAATCTAAGTCTTTGATCTATTTTGCATTGTGTTACATGACCTTTTGACTTTTGGGGGCATCACAAATTGCTTATGAAAAAACTTTTAGACTTAGTATATAATTGAGAGCTGGAAAATATACCTTTGGGGATGGCTAGCAGCAGTTATGAGGGTGAAATACTCTGCTCTTTGCATGTTTGTATAAGAAAAGCACACTTTTGGCCACTTGGAAGATATGGAGGCATTCCCAATCCCACTGAGAGGTGAGACTCCCATAGGAGGTGGGCTAATTATTGACTGGACTAATTGGTTTTGAGTTGCCCACCAGCCTTGGGGAAATGCCTTTGCAAAAAAATGCACAGTGAAAGCATTGCACTGTGTCATCCATGGTGTTTCCTTTTTTGGGAGGACCCAGGATGAGGTCTAAAAATGGGATTTTTTTTTTTACCTGTGGAGATCTGTTTTGCCTTCCAGCTGTGCCCACCTATTAGGCCCTAAAAACTGCATGTTTTCTTGGCTTTGTTCCTGAAAATGCTTTACCCTAAAGTCAATAACCAATTAAGAAATTTACATCTTTTTTTTTGAGACGGAGTCTCGCTCTGTCACCCAGGCTGGAGTGCAGTGGTGCGATCTTGGCTCACTGCAAACTCCACCTTCTGGGTTCACACCATTGTCCTGCCTCAGCCTCCTGAGTAGCTGGGACTACAGGTGCCTGCCACCACACCCGGCTAATTTTTTGTATTTTTTTTTAGTAGAGATGGGATTTCACCGTGTTAGCCATGATGGTCTTGATCTCCTGACCTCATGATCTGCCCGCCTTGGCCTACCAAAGTGCTGGGATTACAGGCGTGAGCCACTGAACCCGGCCAAGAAATTTACATCTTTAAAAAAATCTCCATGTGTAAGTATGTCTGCTTTTCCTGCCCATCTTGACTAAACTTTCACTGACACCATTTTTTCACCAAAAATTATTCCTTTAAAAATGTAAATTTGGAACTGCCTGGGTGACAATTGTTTAGGGCAAGGGAACACATAATCAAGAGACTGTTGGTTTAAAATTAAAAAGGAAAACTTAAAAACAGGCAAATAGAAAGCCTTATCACCCTACCAGATCTATATCCATCTGTCTATGTGTTGTGTGTGTAATGTTTCACTATCAAAATATATAAAAGAGCTATAATTAATTGGCTTTTAAAAAGCACTTAACTATTTTGTCAGAAAAAATTTTTAAATGCCTTTTAGTTCACATGACTCATAAGCTTTTTTAAAGAAAAGACATTTTAAAATTGCTGGTAAAACATTCTTCAAAATTTGGATATTTGGTCAAAATTAGGCAGATCACATATTAGGTTTGCTAAATGCTTTAAGGTCAGAAACTGCTTTTATGACTTTTTTTTTGAGATGAAGTTTTGCTCTTGTCACCCAGGCTGGAGTACAATGTTATGATCTCTGTGCACTGCAACCTCTGCCGGCTGGGTTCAAGCAATTCTTCTGCCTCAGCCTCCCTAGTAGCTGGAATTATAGGCACCCACCACCACACCCAGTTAATTTTTGTGTTGTTAGTAGAGAGAGGGTTTCATCGTGTTGGCCAGGCTGGTCTTGAACTCCTGATCACAGGTTATCCGCCCGCCTCGGCCTCCCAAAGTGCTGAGATTACAGGTGTAAGCCACCACACCCAGCCTTGTATAACTTCTGATAGTTGTTCCACTGGCCTGCTTTAGAGCCATTAGATTCTAGACAAGACCTAGGGATGTGGGGAATTAGCCATGCCCCATGGCTATGCTGGAAAGCATCAGGCTATCTGCAGTTCTGTGCTGTATCCTAGGCTTTTCACTTGGTATATAATTACAATTGCTTGCTCTAAAAAAATAAAAATTACATGTTCTTGGTAAAAAGGCATCAGGATGTGGTTTTAAAAATAAAGTAGATCCAGCATGGTGGCTCACGCCTGTAATCCCAGCACTTCGGGAGGCCGAGGCAGGTGGATCACAAGGTCAGGAGATCGAGACCATCCTGGCCAACATGGTGAAACCCCATCTCTATTAAAAATACAAAAATTAGCTGGGTGTGGTGGTACAAGCCTATAATCCCAGCTACTTGGGAGGCTGAGGCAGGAGAATCACTTGAACCCAGGAGGCGGAGATTGAAGTGACCCAAGATCGGCCACTGCTCTCTATCCTGGTGACAGAGTGATACTCATCTCAAAAAAATAAAATAAAATAAAGCAATTTTGTCTAATTTAGATGGTTTAATAATTGTTTTAAGTTAAACAAATGGAAAAACTGAAGGTTTAAGGAAGTTGTAGAAGGTTTGTGAAAAATTAACCTTGCCAAGAATTCTGTGTGTCAGCAAGTTGACTAAAAACAAAAGGGTATTATATAGTTTTTTCATAAATTGGATATTAAAATAAAAGCACACTGATTCAAGGCCAGAATCTGAGCCCATATGTCAGAATAACAGTGGTTTTTTTTTTTTTTTGCACATTAATCTGCTTTTTAACATAAAATTATAATGGGTTATAAAAAGTTTATGGAAATCTTATATCATCAAACCAATTAAAATCAAACAAGTTTATAAGATTTTATTTAAAATTAGTTTTAGCATTAATGAGGTGGAATTTGGTTTTCTCTTTTGAACAAGATTACTGTATAATATTGAGAGACAGCCAGGTGTGGTGGCTCATGCCTATAATCCCAGCACTTTGGGAGGCCGAGGCAGGGGGATCACCTGAGGTCAGGAGGTCAAGACCAGCCTGGTCAACATGGTGAGACCCTGTCTCTACTAAAAATACAAAAGAATCAGCTGGGCATGGTGGTGGGCACCTTTAATCTCAGCTACTCAGGAGGCTGAGGCAGGAGAATCACTTGAACCCGGATGGTGGAAGTTGCAGTGAGCCAAGATTGTGCCACTCCACTCCAGCCTGGGCAACAGAGTGAGACTCCATCTCAAAAAAAAATATTAAGAGACAGTAAAAATTATTTTGCCTTTTAAATGAACTAAAACAAAAATGGAGTGAAACAGGACAGATTCAGATAGGCTTGTGCTATCTTTATTGTGTTTCATGGCTTGGAAAGCTGAGTCTTCCCTCTATCAGTAAGTAAAGGTTTTTACTTTTTTGAAATCTTTGCATTATCATTTTGGCTAGATAAATGACTTATAGTGACCTAGGATTTTATTTTATAATATCAAATGTTTTAAACAATTGATAGTTGCCAAAGTTTTCAAAATCAAATTCTAAATTATATTTTTTTGACCTGATTAATCCCTTTTGATATTAGGTTTTCCAATTTCCAAAAAAAGACATATTCAGCTTATTTCATATATTAAAATTATGCATGAAGCATTGTCAAATATAAAATGGTATTTAACTTTCTTTGAGTTATGTTCATATAAGTATGTTTTGGTATCTTATAAAATTACATAAAATTTCTATAATTCTGATATGTCTCAGTATATACTAGCAGTAATAATTATAATTGTTAAGTTAAATTGTTGTGTAGCACAAAAATCACCAAATTTCCTTATCAATTGAGTCTTTAACTGTGGCTGTCCTAAGACTTTTGTTTTCCACAGGAAGTTGTTGTCTTGTTGTAATCTTTTTCAAAAGGTGGTTTAGAATCAGCTGCAGGATCCTGATGGGTATTGTTAAATGCAGATCTCTGATAGCTTTAAAATTATGCCATTGAGCCAGGCATGGTGGCTGATGCCTGTATTCTCAGGACTTTGAGAGGCCAAGGCAGGCAGATAGCTTGAGCTTAGGAATTCCAGATCAGCCTTGGCAACATGGCGAAACCCTGTCTCTACAAAAAATACAAAAATTAGCCAGGTGTGGTGGTACATGCCTGTAGTCCTAGCTACTCATGAGGCTGAGGTGGGAGGACCGTTTGAGCCTGGAATGCAGAAGTTGCAGTGAGATGAGATCGTGGCATTGCACTTAAGCCTGGGCAACATGAATGAGACCCTGTCTCCAATAAAAAAGAAAAATAAAGAAAAAATAAAATTAAATTTAAAAATGGTGCCATTGAAACAGAAGAAAAAACTTCTAGGGCTGTTGTAGAAAGCTAATATATTCATAAGGACTGCTGGCTCAATATCCGTGCTATGAAGAGTTAATAGCATAGACTAAACCAGTAAAAACATGTAATCTTTTGTCATGTTTTCTGCTTTGAATGTTTCTGATTCCTTCTGTTGTTTTTAGAGCCAAGAAAACTTCTTTTTCTTTTGAGCTATTTACAGCTTTTAGCAATTAAATAAATTATAGTCCTGTGAGCAAAATTTGGAGCATATTTCTTTCTGTCTACCTGATTTATCTAGAATTTGAAAACAATTTGTGAGTACTCTTAAATTATAGCAATATAGTTATTTGCATAAGTGCAATATAAATCTATTTTCTTTTGTAATAGCACAGTAGTTATTTTACCAAGGCTTTGACTGGAATGGCATGCTTTTGACTATAAACAGACTGCCTTATGGAATCAAGGTTGACATATAAGGCCAATAAAAGCCCTTTAGAAAACTGGCCACATACCTTATCTATGCAGTGTCTGTACAGTGTTCCTGACCTGTGGTGAATAAAGAATGTCACTTTCTGACAGGCCCAGATGCCTCCAGTTATCTTGGGACCTCAAAAGGAGAGGAATTCACCCAACTCATAGAGATACTTGCAAGCACAGATAAATCTGAGGCTTCTTCAGGACAGGCCTTCATACTGTCACAGAGGAGCTACAAAGAGGAAAACTTGCCAAAATCACTAGATCAGGTGGCAAGAGATATATATGCCTCTGTGTGGCTGAGCTCAAGGAAAAAAGTAATTTATGTCAAAATACATTTAAAGAGGTTAATTCTGAGCCAATATGAGTGACTGCAGCCTGGGGTTACACAGTCTCACCAGGTCCTGAGAAAGCATGCCTATGGTGATGAGGTTACAGTTTGCTTTATACATTTCAGGGAGACAGGAATTGCATGTAGAGTCATAAATAAATACATGGAAGGTATGCATTGGTTCATTTAAAAAAGGCAGAATATCTCCTACTGGTGGAGAGGGGCAGTGCTTTCGAGTCATAGGTGGGTTTTGAGGATACTTTAGTGGACAGTTGGTTGAGAGAGTTAAGCTATTATCTAAAGACTTAAAGTTACTAGAAAGGAATAACTGAGTTAAGATTAGCAGGTTATGGAGCCAAGATTCTTGTTATGTAGATGAAGCCTCATAGGTGGCATCCCTCAGAGAGGATAAATGGTGAATGTCTCTTTTCAGACCTCAAAATATGTTGGTTTCTCTCCTAGATCCAGGAAAGGCCTAGAAAGGGAAGGCCTGACTACATGAATGGAGATTCTCGAAAGACGCAAATTTCCCGCAAAAACAGTTTGCAGGGCCGTTTCAAAATATAGAAAAATGTATTTTGGGGTTATATATTTTTATTTCCTTCAGGGTCTGCTATCTGTCATGTGATGCTATAACAGAGTCAGGTTGGAAAGTAAGTCACATTGTACCAGATTAATACAAATCTGCCTAACTAGATGTTATAGTTTGTAGGTCCGTTAGATAGGAATTTGGGCAAGAAAAAAAAGAGTTTAGTCCTGTCCATGAAAAGAGTCAAGCCCTGTAAAGTACTTAAAGAGTTCATTCTGAGCCAAAGATGGGTGACCTAATGACCTGTGACACAGCCCCAGGAGATCCTGAGAACAAGCGCCCAAGGTAGTTAGGACGCAATGTGGTATTTTATTTATCTTATTTTATTTTATTTTACTTTTTGAGATGGAGTTTCACTCTTGTCGCCCAGGCTAGAGTACAATGGCGTCATCTCAGCTCACTGCAACCTCCGCCTCCTGGGGTCATGCAATTCTCCTACCTCAGCCTCCTGAGTAGCTGGGATTACAGGCGCCCACCATGCCCAGCTAAGTTTTGTATTTTTAGTAGAGATGGGGTTTCACCGCATTGGCCAGACTGATCTCGAACTCCTGACCTCAGGTGATCCACCTGCCTTGGCCTCCCAAAGTGCTGAGATTACAGGTGTGAGCCACTGTGCCCAGCCTGCAGTGTGGTTTTATACACTTTAGGGAAATATGAGACATCAATCAGTACATGTAAGGTGTATATTGGTTCTATCTGGAAAGGTGGGACAACTGGAAAGGTGGGGAGTGACTTCCAGGTCATAGGTGGATTTGAGGATTTTCTGACTGGCCATTGGTTAAGTCATTATTTAAAGACCTGGAATCAAAATAAAGGAATGTCTAGGTTAAGAGTTTTGAAGACCAAGCTTTTATGCAGATGAAGCCTACAGGTAACTGATTTCAGAGAGAATGTATTGTAAATGTTTCTCATCAGACTTAAAGAGTCTGTTCTATCAGTCTTAAGGTCTCTGTGTTAGTGTTCATGCTGGTCAGCTGTGCCTGAATTCCAAGAGCGAGGAAGGCATAATAAGCCATGTTCGACTCCAGCTCCCCATCATGGCCTGAACTCATTTTTCTGGTTAACTTTGGAATGCCCTTGGCCAGGAGGAGGGTCCTTCAGTCATTTGGAAGGCTTAAAGTTTTACTTTATAGTTATCAGGCTGTAAATGGAACCATCTAGGATGTGGATCTCTGAGTCCTTTAATAAACTAACTTGTTCTGGACTATAGGAAGGTTGTGTGAAGGGAAGACCCAATGGTGTGAGGGGATTAATCCCCTGTGCTTCTCCTCCAGCTCTGGGAACTGGTGAGGAAGCAGCTGAGCATTGGGTGTTGATTTGTCAGAGATGTTGGAAACAGAGTGAGTACATCTTGAATAGGGTGTGGGTAAAATGAGACTGAGACCTGCTGGGGTGCATTCTCAAGGGGTTAGGCATTCTTAGCCACAAGATGTTTGTAGTTAAGGGAACAGATTAATAATACTTACTAAACAGATGCGGGACTCAACAGACTCAGGAAATGTCGTGGTGTCCCGGTATCTTAAGAACAAGAGCCCTCTTAGTTCTTAGTTTAAGAATATTTTGCTTTAAAGATAAAAATATAGATTCTTGTAGAAGACAGTAGTTACACAAGATGAACACTGTTTTGTCATGAGCCCTTGTAGTGGAGCACATCTCCCCCATGATTTTTCTGCTTTGCTCTCTTGTACATAAACAGGCATTGTGCCTAAGGAGGGCATGTTCCTCCTCTTGCTTTTGGAAATGCCCTGCTCTGCCTATGGAGTAGCCATTCTTTCATTCCTTTACTTTCTTAATAAACTTGCTTTCACGTTACTCTGTGAACTTTTCCTGAATTCTTTCTTGTGCAAGATCCAATAACCCTCTCTTGGTGTCTGGATCAGGACCCCTTACTGATGGGTGGACACATAGTGTCTGCCATGCAGCCATTGCTGAGCCAGGCTCAGGGAGAAGGGGCAGAATCCCACAGTGGACTTCAACCAGACTCAGTCTGGTGGAATATTCACAGCCACACAGGGGGCCCTAGAGGGGGCTCAGTGTGACAGCAGAAGTGAGAGGTGTGTGGGCAAATGAGCAGTTCATTGAGACTTCAGTGGATCCAGTATAGAAGAGGAGCAACTGGCCACATGGTTGGGGCAGAGGGCACTTTGAGAGAGGGTGGGGTGAGGGAAGAGTTTCCAGAGATGAGGCCTGCAGGGGAAGCGCAAGACCTCCCAGGGAATTAGCAAGTGGCCTGGTGTGTCTCACGGGGTGGGATTCTAGTCCTCAGGATGGGGACAGCTGCTCTGGAGCAGCTCTGGGAGAGAGCTCAGGAAGGAAGCTCCCCTGAGAGCAGCTGTGACTTCTGGAGCTGCACAGTTATTTCTTCCCAAGTGAGACACACAGAAGTTTTATTTTCATTGCCTTTTTCTCAGATTCTTGATTATGTTAACCTGGAGTAAGGGATGTGAGAGAAAGCAAGAACCCCCTTTTTAAGGGACCTGCAGACCCCAAGCACAGAAATAAAGGAAAATCCTGAGTTCCTCTGAGGGCAATTCCAGGCACTTCGCAATCCCCAACAAGTAAATAAGTGACTTGTTAAACAAGAAGGCAACAGTAGCTAAAACAATAGCTAAAGAAGTTAGAGTCCCAGAGATATTAGTTTTCCCTACAGAAACCAATGATAATCTCTTAGCATATGTCCCTAAGTTGTCTTTCAGAGGCTTGGACCCTCACTGAGGACCCCACAGAAAGAATCCACTGACATATTCCCCCAGATAAAGGGGAAGTGAAGACTAAACTTTAGCTACCAGTTTTGGTTCTAAGTTTCTTCCCGAGGGGTTTAGAGAAAGGCACTCATAACCAGTTAACATTCTTCTACTGATACCAAATGTTTAAACAAAGCTTCTCTAATTTAGTCAACTGCAAATTAGAAGATCTTTGAATCTACCTATGACCTGTAAGCCCCTGCTTCAAGATATCCCACCCTTTGGGGCCAAAAACAACGTGTAACTTTTGCGTATTGATTTGTGGTTTTGCCTGTAGCTTCTGCTTTCCTGAAATGTACTCCTAGTTTTAAAAACCCTTATCTGCAAGCCATCAGGGAGTTTACGTTTTAAGCAGGAGTCCACCAGATTCTCCTTGCTTGGTGCTCTGCAATAAATGCCTTCCTTTCTATTCACTGCAAAACTCTCAGTGTAGGTATCTGGTTTTACTGCACTGGGCGAGCAGACCCCAGTTCGATTCTATAACAAGCCCTGGGCATTCTCAGGCAATCAGGGGAGGAGGTAGTTACTGATTCTTCCCCAGTCTTTGGGGAGCATCAGTCCTGCAGAAGGTGCTTCCAGGCAGAAGCCTGAGCAGCAGCAGCACCTCCTTACTGATTCCCATAGGGTCAGCCTCAGGGCCTCCCAGTCCAGAGACCAGCCCACACACAGGTTACATTCTTTTCTCTTTCAGTGGGGTATGTGTGCATGTGCATGCATGTGCAACTGTGTGTGTGTGTGTGCATGTATGTGCATGTCTTCACAAATTCATTTTGGACTGCCACTGCTTCTCTCCATCACTGTTGCCCATCTCCAGGCCATGGCCTGTATTGCATGAGGAGGGCAGCCGTGAAATTTAGTGGGGGAGGATCCCTTCCCCTCCCCACCCTCTCAAATCCACTCAGAATAAGTATTGCAGGGAGAGCCTTAGAATCCACAAGTCCAGTGCTTTAAGTCAGCCTCAGAAAGGGAGGGGGAAAATTCCATTCCTCTTGGGTGTGGCAGCTGAAAATACCTGGAAGTAGATGTGCTTAGAGTACTGAGAAGACAGGGTGGTAACTGGAGCCCCAGACACTGAGGGGTCCTGGATCAGTGTTCCAGGCTAGAGGTGCTGGCCTCATGATGCCCTCAACTGCAACTCAGTGAGGAGAAGGGTTGCACACACATGTCCCCAAATTGCTTCCTCTCCTTTCCCTCAGTCTACAGCCTTGAGAACTAAGAGCTCACCTAAGCTTTCCTCAGTCACTGCTGTGTGTGTGCACTTGTCTCTGTGTGTGATAAGTGTTTGTAGATTTTCCCACCGCACTTGGACGCTTGTATCTATTTTACAGAAAAAAAAATATAGTCACTATCTGAAATACAAGACAATGAAAAGTACATAAAGTCAGCTCCTTGTCATTAATTCAGTGAATATTTATTGAGCACTAGGCTTTCCCAGATACTGGTACCAGGAGTATTGGTGTGAATACAGCAGCCACAGTGCTTGCCCTTAAGAAGCTGACATTCTAGTGAGGGAGACAGACACAAAACAAGTTAATGTGAAATTGCCAAGCATGGCACATGCCTATAAAGAAAAGAATAAGGTTCTGAAAGAGAGAGGACCTCAGGGCATCTCCTAAATCCTTATCCATACCCATATCCTTAAAATCAATCATGTTTTCCAATGGCTTATTTCAGTGATTTATACATCTTGGCTCAACAGCAGAACCATCTGAAGAACTTTTATTTTCTGTACTACAGAAATCTATGCTTTACTTGACCTCCTGAATCAGAAGTTTCACCAAAGGATCTATACATTTATGAAGCTCCACAGATTATCTTGAGACACGCAAGGTTGAGGACCGTTGGCCCATCTAGGATGTTATGCACACACGACTCCTGTTTCTGTGGTGAAAATAGAGGTGAGCTCAACATTCCCGCGTGTCTTTCAGATGGTTCCATAGTACCACCTCCTGAGGCCTGAGCCTGTTCAGCGTTGGCCTGTGGGGTTTTTTTTTTTTTTTTTTTTGAGACAGTCTCACTCTGTCACCCAGGCTAGAGTGCAGTGGTGCAATCTTGGCTCACTGCAACCTCCTTCTCCTGGATTCAAGCGTTTCTCCTGCCTCAGCCTCCCAAGTAGCTGGGATTACAGGCACCCACCACCATGCCTGGCTAATTGTTTTCTTTTTATTAAAATTAGAGACGGGGTTTCACCATGTTGGTCAGGCTGGTTTCCAACTCCTGACCTCGGATGATCCGCCTGTGTCAGCCTCTCAAAGTGCTGGGATTACAGGCATGAGCCACCGCTCCTGGCTGGCCTGTGGGTTCTCGTAAGCATGGCCATGGCCTCTGCACCCAACAGTGCTTTGGTGGACTGAGAGGAAGAAGCAAAGGGGCTTTTTCACTGACCCTGTTGTGCTGAGGGAGGAAGGCCTGACTGGACACATGCAGGACATTGTTCTGTTTTGGAATCATGTGAGGACATATGTGTGAGTGTGCATCTATGTATGTGTGCTTGTGTGACTCTACATGTGTGCACATGTGTATATGTGATGGTGCATGTCTGTCTATATGTGTGTGTACGTGCCTGTGTGCCTGGGCTTGTGTGTGTGTGTGTGTGTGTGTGCATGTATCTGTGTATGTCATGCATGTGCATCTCTGTGTGTGTATATGTGTATGTGTGACTGTGTGTGTCTGTGTGTGTGCACATTAACGGATTTATTATATTTTTTAAAGGAAACCCTCTTTCAAAGCAAAATTCAACTGAATTTGACTCTGCAAATATTGTCAAAAAAGATCATTTGATTTCATGATAATTTTTATAATTGGTGGAAAAGTGAACACGCTTAATCTTTTTAATTAATAGTCTATTTTCAGAGAAGTTTTAAGCTTACAGAAATTCAGCAGAGAGCACACAAAGTTTCTAAGCATTCTCAGACTGTGGTCACCCAGTTTCTCTTATTTTAACATCTTGCATTGTTATGGTATGTTTGTTATAATTGGTGTGGTACGTTTGTTATAATTCACAAATAATAATTATTATAATTGACAAATAATAGTTATTAACTAAAATCTATAACCTACATTAGGCTTCAGCTTTGTGTTATGCACTCTAAGAGTTCTGAGAAATGCTTAGTGTCTCGTATCCACCATTACGTGCCCTACAGAATAGTTCCACCATAAAAATCCTGTGTGCCACCAATTTATCCCTTCTCTCCAACACTCATTTTAAGAAAGGAAACTCTGTTGATGGAGGAACTGCTGAGGGATTCACTGCATCAGGTGTTTTAAGCTGCTCCATGATAGTCACAATAACTTGTTCACACGCAGTCCCATTTCTATTTCTGGTTATGTGTTGCGTGTTTTCCTAGTTTGCTATTTTTGATGTTGGGATAAATCCCATAATGTAACGGTAAATTTATTCTCTTTCTCCTCAAGATCTGCAGTTCTTTTGGAGGTCCTCCTTACCACTGATGGCTTCTTAGTGCATGAGAGAGTCTCCCCCCAGCCTGGCAGTGCTGCTCCGTGCATAGGTCCCCTCAGCCCTGGGCCCCACACTGAGGTTACTGAAGACAACGCCCTGGACTGAGTCAGACCCTGCCTTGGGACGTGGTTAGAGAGCCCACCCCAGACACAGCTCTGTGGATTCCCAGTGGGCCCTCTGCTGGAGGAAGGAGGCCCTGCTACTCACTCCCAAAGAAAGCAACAATCATTTCATTGGGGAGAGAAGAAAATGCTCCCCAGGTCAGGGGAAGGGACTCTCTGCATCCCTGGAGGGAACTCAAAAAGCAGGGTCCAGCTTACCCTTATCCCCATGACCATAACTCTGTCTCTCTTGTTGGTTTTAGGGGTGGATTCTTAGTCTGTGGTGACCCAGGAGCCATCACTCTCAGGGTCTCTGGAGGGACAGTCACACTCACCTGTGCTCTGAGATCTGGCTCAGTCTCTACCAGTCATTACTCCAGCTGGTACCAGCAGACCCCAGGCCAGGTTCCACATATACTCATCTGCAGCCCAAACACCTGCCCTTCTGGGGTCCCTGGGCGCTTCTCTGGCTCCATCCTTGGGAACAAAGCTGCCCTCACCGTCAGGAGTACTCAGTAGATGATGACTCTGATCATTACTATGTGCCATACATGGGTAGTGGCAATTCCACAGTCATTTAAACCCATGAGGAGGTACAACTAAAACAACTTTACATACTCAGAACGATTCAGCCCTTAGAGGCAGGAGAGAAGGTGAGAGGGTGGGAATATCAACACCATGAGCAGGGAGCCTCCTTGCCCCAGTGTCCTGTGCAAGGGTTCACTGCCAGGTGCCTTATCCAGTCTCTCCCAGGGTGTGTCCATCTCCCCAGTGTGATGCTTCCATGAATACATAAACTCACAGTGAGTCACAGAGACGCCCGTGCTCCAGAAAGACTCTTCTTATTCAAAGAGAATCAACAGACATATGCTCATTCATTAATTTGTCCATGGAGACCAATTTAGTATTTTATTTATCATTGAAGTAAGGGCCTTGCCGAGTGCCTTGTTAAAAATGCAATTTGCCAATCTAGACCTACTGAATCAGAAACTTGTGTTGGTGCCTAATAATTTGTATTAAACAAGATGTACATGAGACTTTTGTTAGCATTAATATTTGGGAAGAGCCTACTTTTATTATTATGAAATTATTCCTGGGAGTCTCTGTTTAAAATGATCTCAGGTAATATTCCATGACCCCACTCTCCGAAATTCCCATTCAAAACCTCCAGAATGCTCAGAAACAGACTTAAAATCTCAAGCCATGGCCAAATTTATAACTTTATTTCTGCAGACAGAGATGGGAGGAATTTCCAAAACCATCCATTCTTAGGTGCTAGGTATGGTGACTCATGCCTATAATGCCTAATACTTTGGGAGGCTGAGGCATGAGGATTGCTTGAGGCCAGGAGTTTGAGACCATCCTCCTCCACATAGTGAGATTCCATCACTACAAAAAAAAAAAAAAAAAAAAAAAAAAAGACATAAGCCCCTTTAGGAATTTCCAAAACTGTAAGTTTTCTTAGGGTATATTTAGTAGCTCATATGAATATTTCTGTCATTGAAGACCATCCCCTGTAGGATTGGCTCTATAGGATTGTCCTACCTGCAGCTCTGGTTCTTAGGATCCTTGTAAGACATAGGGATCAGCCCTCCCCGTCCTCTACCTCTTATCACAGATTATCCCAGAAGATCCCCTCAGAACATATATGTACTTGTCCTGAACAGTGTCTCTTAATAATGACACTGGCAAGATGAGGAGGACTGAGCGGTGACAAAGCCTTGGAGCCACCTGGGGATGACTTGTGACTGCATGGCCGAGCTTTGCTGAGCCGACCCCAGGCTCCCTCCCTGCTCCCCTCCCCTGGGTCTGTCTCTTGGCCACCCTAGATTCAGGAGCTGCCTCCATTTGACCTGGGTTCTGGGGTCACCTCAGAGACTCCCTCAGTGAGATGAAGGAGGTGCTGTGTGGGATCTAACACACGTGAGGGCAAATTTCAAGACTGTCCTGCACAGGAAGCCCTGTGAAAAGAAACAAACCAGCCCTACCTGTGTGTGGCACCTGAGTTTTTAGTCCTGACTCCCTGGTCTCATGGCTATGTTGAGATTGCAGATGTGTGGTTTATTATCCAGGTCAGGAGAAATCCATGACAGTTTATGAGGACAAAGAAGACAACTACCCTATGTACTTATCACACAATTAAGACACTCGCCTACTTTGGGAGGCCGAGGCGAGTGGATCACCTGAGATCAGGAGTTCAAGACTAGCTTGGCCAACATGATGAAACTCTATCTCTACTAAAAATACAAAAAATTAGCCAGGCATTGTGGTGGGTTCCTGTAATCCCAGCTACTTGGGAGGCTGAGGCAGGAGAATTGCTTGAACCCGAGAGGCAGAGGTTGCAGTGAGCCGAGATTGTGCCACTGCACTCCAGCCTGGGCAACAGGAGTGAAAGTCTGTTTCAAAAAAAAAAAAAAAAAAAAAAAAAAAAGACACTGGCCTTTGATTTGTCAGTGCCCTGGAAGAATTCTGGAATGAGAGGGTCAAGGTTACTTAGAAGATGCTGGAGCTTAAGCATGAGGATCAGTGGAGAAAACACCTCATGGTGACCCAGAAAGATAAAGGTGGGATCAGTTGAGAGGGTGGGAGATGTGGATTTCTTAAGGTCATTTTGTTGACTTCTTTCTCATTCCATAAGATTCGAATCAAAATACACACATGATTTTCCTAATAAATGCTTATGAGGCTTCCCCTTAAGTTTAATTATCTTTCTTGCCTTAATGAAAATAACATAGAAAGTAAGAAATAAAATATACTTCTTTAATTTCTTACAGATTGTGTAGTTTTAGACTAGCGGAAATCATTACTTCTTTTTTTTTTTTTTTTTTTTTTTTTTTTTTTTTGAGGCAGAGTCTCGCTCTGTCGCCCGGTCTGGAGTGCAGTGGCCAGATCTCAGCTCACTGCAAGCTCCGCCTCCCGGGTTTACGCCATTCTCCTGCCTCAGCCTCCCAAGTAGCTGGGACTACAGGCGCCCGCCACCTCGCCCGGCTAGTTTTTTTGTATTTTTAGTAGAGACGGGGTTTCACCGTGTTAGCCAGGATGGTCTCGATCTCCTGACCTCGTGATCCGCCCGTCTCGGCCTCCCAAAGTGCTGGGATTACAGGCTTGAGCCACCGCGCCCGGCCGAAATCATTACTTCTAAAGGAAAACTACTAGGATTGTTTGCATTTTAATCTGGGATCCTGCATGATGGCTACAGATACAGCTACCTTGCAAGATTTTAACCTGGAATTTCTGCCAATTCAGTAATAGAGGCAATAAAAATGGATACAAATATTATAAAGATGGAATTCATTTATTTTAAAAGTTTTGAATGCTATGAATATCTATCAAGAATAAAATACATTGTACTAAAAATTTATTAGAATGAATTTTAAAATTGCCAAATTGGCCACTAATGAAATAAAATATATTATAAAGAGTTCAAAATCCTTATTTTTTGGTCTCAGTATACAAAAATAAACATTGAATTATATGCAGCCATAAAAAAGGATGAGTTTGCGTCCTTTGTAGGGACATGGATGCAGCTGGAAACCATCATTCTTAGCAAACTGTCACAAGAACAGAAAACCAAACACCGCATGTTCTCACTCATAGGTGGGAACTGAACAATGAGATCACTTGGACTCGGGAAGGGGAACATCACACACTGGGGCCTATCATGGGGAGGGGGGAGGAGGGAGGGATTGCATTGGGGAGTTATACATGATATAAATGATGAATTGATGGGTGCTGACGAGTTGGTGGGTGCAGCACACCAACATGGCATAAGTATACATATGTAACAAACCTGCACGTTATGCACATGTACCCTAGAACTTAAAGTATAATAAAAAAAAATTAAAAAAATAAAATTAAATTAAAAAAAAGAAAATAACTAGCAAATTTAGTAAATGATATAAAAGAAAATATGAACAAATGGTACAACAGGCCAGGTGCAGTGGCTCACGCTTGTGAATCCCAGCAGTTTGGGAGGCTGAGGCGGGCAGATCACCGGAGGTCAGGAGTTTGAGACCAGCCTGTACAACCTGGTGAAACCCCCATCTCTACTAAAAATACAAAAATTAGCTGGGTGTGATGGTGAGCGCCTGTAATCCCAGCTACTTGGGAGGCTGAGGCAGGAGAATCGCTTGAACCTGGAAGGTAGAGTTTGCAGTGAGCTGAGATTATGCCACTGCACTCCAGCATGGGCAACACAGCAAGATTCTTCTCAAAAAAAATTGGTAAAACATTTCCTTATCTGCAGACATCAAATAAAAAAAAATCAGGCCAGATACAGTGGCTCACACCTGTAATCCCAACTACTTTGGGAGGTCAAGGTGGTAGGATCTCTTGATCCCAGGAGTTCAATACCACCCAGGGCAACATAGTGAGACCTAATCTCTAGTGAAAATTATTAAATTAAATTGAAATTTAACTAAAATTATTTAATTAAAATAATTAAAATTAACCAGGCATGGTGGCCTGTGCCTGTAGTCTCAGCTACTAAGGAGGCTGAGATTAGAGGATTGCTCAAGACTGGAAGGTCGAGGCTTCCTGCTGTGAGCTGAGATCCTGCCGCTGCACCACAGCATGGGCAACAGAGTGAGACCCTGTCTCAAAAAACAAAACAAAACAAAAATTCAACAGCAAGTAGATTGGTGATGTAAACGCTTTGTTATTATTTTTATCATTGTTTGCTTGTGTAGGTTTTCCTCTGAGAAGGAGGACGGAGGGTGTTAGCAGAGGTGATAGCGCAGTCCCCTTAGATGTCAGAAACAGGGATCTATGGTAAATGGAAAATACTAGTTACTTGTCACCATGCAGGGGCGGCTGTGCCCTCCCTGTGTCAGGCTCTGTGCCAGCAGTGATGGGCCCCATGTGCCTCTTTCAGGGTCCTGCATGCCATCTGTGCTACCCTCCGAACTCCCCAGGGCTGGGCACTGGTGCCTGTGTTGCTGATGAGGACTCAGCACTGTGTCCTCCCTGAGAGGGGCAGAGTCTGTAGAGGCTTCTAGTATATGCTTCCTGTCTGACCCTGCCATGGGACAAACTTTGCATCTCACCCACCAGCCTCCTGTGTCTAAAAAATAAACGTCAGACTGCAGCTGTCTTCTCAGGTGGAACAGAGATCACCAGGAGGAAAACACACTTGTATAAACAGCTCCTCCTCTATCAGAGCAATGAAGATAAAAAGAGGCCTGAACCAGCTTTCACTACAGGCAAGAGTAGTGTGTCCACTGTGGCCTGGACAACTCTCTTCTTCATGCTCCACCATTATTGCACAGGTGAGAACAGAATTTGGGTGTCCAGGGTGAGCTCCTTAGCTTGTCAGCCCCTCTGGCTCAGACCCCCAAGAGACTTCACCCTGGCCCTGCCCCGGCCCCCATGTGAGTCTGAGTCTGCAGTTCTCTCTCCCAGCCTGTGCTGACTCAGCGCCCTCCCTCACTGCATTGTTTGGAGCATCAGCCACATTCACCTGCACCCTGAGCAGTGGATTCAGTGTTAGTGACTGCAATGTACTGCTTCCAGCAGAGGCCAGGGAGTCCTCCCAGGTTTCTCCTGAGATACTCCTCAAACTCTAGTAAGCAGCAGGGCTCTGGGGTCCCAGCTGCTTCTCTGCCTCCAAAGATGCCTCAGCCAATGCAGGGATTCTGCACATCCTTGGGCTGCAGCCTGAGGACAAGGCTTACTATTATTGTTGTAGCAGCTTGCAGGCTTACACAGTGCCCCAGACTCATTGGGAAGTGAGGCACTAACCTACTCTCTTCTCCCCTTGCCTGGTGCAGTCACCCCACTAGTGGCTCTGACCAAGTCCAGCTCAGGGGGTGACTTAGGTTGTCAGATCTTTAAGTAGCAACTGATTTTTCCAAATGGATCTGACAATGTGGTATCATTTTCTTCAGTTTAACTTTAGATCGGTTCACTTCTCATTTCTTCTCACTCTGTTCATGTTTATTCAGGCAGAAATGTTTTGCTTAAAGCTAAAAATCTCTCAGTGGAGACTTTGGAGGAGGCCCAAAGAGGCTGGTGATTTGCTTTCTAGGAAACTGATTTGCTTTCCAGGAAACTGATTTGCTTTCCAGGCACACCAGGGCGAGTATTAAAGGACCAGCGAGTAGGCAAGGCTAGGAGCAAAACTGCAAATTTATTTTTTGGTCAGCCAGCTTTGTGGAGGAGGGGTGAGGTCCATCGGTCTCCGGCAGGGGAGGCCCAGGGAGTCGCCCCGTGGAGCTCTCGGGCAAGGTTCCTAATGCAGTCCTGACAGGAGTGGGGGCTGAGGAAGTTCGCACAGCGCGCCCGACGGGAGCGGCTTTTATGCCCTGGGCCTGGGAGTGGGAGGGCAGTGGGCGGGACATAGGCGGGTCGGGGGCCGGGCGGTAGGCGTGGCTAGGCGGGTTCCGGTTTTTCTCCGTCGGAGGTTGGGTTGCGCCTGCGCAGTCAACCTGTGTCTTTCCTGGGTGCGGGAAAGTTGACGGTGAAGAACTCGGAACTGCGCCATCTTGCCTCCGTTCGTCCAAACAGTCCAACATTTTATTGATAATAGTGATAAGGGGCACCATGGTCTGTCTGGCTACTTCCTGCTGTTAAGGGACTTCGTTAAGGTTGGGGTCTATGGTTGGTATTTGGCCGTACGGATGAAGAAGCATCTGGTTGAAGGTGTTGCGCATGATCTCTTGAACTTTGGCTTGGAGAAATTTGATTAAAACAGGAGCGAGACATAAGACAAAACGGAGGATTAGTATGGGAATTAGGAATGGGAGCATCTGCTGTATTACGGGCAGCAGCCATATCGGTGGTCTGGGGGTGAAGGGGGTATTGTAGGTTTTTAATTCTGCTTTAATCCTGTTTAGGGTTTGAATGTTAGTGTCTACTAGGCCTGACTCGTTTATGTAATAGCAGCATTCTTCTCCTAAGAAGAGACATGTTCCTCCTTTTTCGGCAGTAAGTAAATCTAATGCTCGCCTATTTTGTGCTGCTACTTGGGCCACTGAGGTAATTTGACGCCATAGAGAGGCCCAGCTGAAGCCTCTATGGCCTCTTGAATTTGAGCTGTTAGAGATCGGGTAGACTGTACCGAGTAAGCAAGTGCCCCAGTTACAAGCCCTGATGCCACTAGGGAGGAGGGCAGGGAGACTCCGATGACTAGGGGAAGGAAGACAGCCCGTTTTTGGAGGTCATTAGGAGGAGGGTTAAATTGTATGACAAGTTCAGCTATTTCTGCTTTGCTATATAAGGTTAAACTAGGTACTAGGGACACTGGGACACAGAGGGATTGACCAATGGATGTGTGATTAAGGACCTTGAAGAGGATTTTATTGCACCAGAAATAACCTCCGATGGGGGCCATCTGGGTCTTAGTGGGTGGCTGGGTATAATTACACCAGGAGGTGTTTGGAGTAGAGTAGCAGAAAGGAAGGATTGGACTTCCTGGGTTTTGGTATAGTGGGACTTGGAGTAAGAACAGTTTTTGGGAGGCGCTTATAGAGTTAGTTGTAGCCTTGAAAGCAGTAGGTAAAGGGACTGCCACTAAGGGGGGCTCTTTCAAGGTCCACACAGAGAAAACAGTGGGAGAGATTTGTTATGTTGGCTGCCTGTGTTAGGTTTAACCCTTGATGGACTAGTTTCAACCATGAGAAGGGGTCTTTATTGGAGGAGTGTAATTGATCTTGTAAGGCCTGTTCTTGTGATTGTATGGCTAAGGTTAAATTCTGTAGGACTTGTATGTTTTGAGGAAGGGATCTTTGCTGGGCAAGTGTTCTTTTTATCAGGAGAGTAGCCGTGGGAAATGAACTAAGAATTGTGTAGCCTGTGTAGAGTCCACCTTTGACTCCATCTGCCCATCGGGGGTCCCATGGGTCTTTGATATTTAATTGGTATTGAAGGGGGGTCCGTTGATTCGCAACGGTGAAGAGAGCAGTGGGTTTCTCCTGTCTCAAGGTTGCATAATGGATCTTACAATAAATATAAGGGCATCCTAGGTTCTTTTGTTTCCAGTAAGTCTTACAATTGTAATGTGTCTGATCATGCAGGAAGCAGAGAGCCTTAGCTCCGGCCGCACTGCAACACGATAGGGTGAAATTTATAGTAAGATGGGGTTGGCAGCCTGAAGGGGGGCAGTCAGCAGTGCCTTGTAGCTGTGAGTGCTCTTTATTTCTGCGTGACCAGGTCTAAACTATAGAGAATCTCCATATGAAAGTTGGGTTAGTAATAGAGATTGAAATGCAAGAAAAAGATAGTAATATAAGTATGAAATAGGACTTCATCTTCAGTGTAATCACCGAGTACACATTGCCACTGAAGATGTTCTATAAAGGTAAGCGGGAAAACCACTGTGATGGGCTATTATCTGGAGGCAAGTAAGGGATCTGGGGTAATATATTGGAATTCTGTTATGTTTATATAGAGTATGGCGAGAAATCGAGATGAGCGTAAGAGGTCAGGGAACATGCGGTGGTTGGGAGAGTTTGGTGAATTTGAGACGGGTAGGGGTAAGCCTAGTAGATGTCCACTGATTGTCTTCTGTGGGGGCCTTTTTTAATTGTGATATATGGACCCAGTGCATTTGTCCTAGAAGTTTGGCTGCTGTGTATGTGGATAGGAGGACAGTATAGGGACCTTTCCACCTGGGTTGAAGATCTTTGGCTTGGATATCTTTTAAGTATACTTGGTCTCCTGGGCTGAGAGAGAGATGTGGGCTATAGGTGTCTGTTGGAGGGGGGTGTGCTAGTTCTGCATGTTGTCTCAGGAGTTGTCTCAAGAGGGTGAGGTATGGAAGATAAGTTGCCAACGGGGAAGAAAGGGTGGGTAACTGCTGGAGGGTGAGGGGCCGGCCGTAAACTAATTCAAATGGACTGAGGCCTGTTGGACTCCATGGGGCTGCTCGCAGCCGGGTTAGGGCTAAAGGAAGGAGAGTTACCCACGATTGTCGGGTCTCGAGGGAGAGTTTGGTGAGCTGTTGTTTGATGAGTCCGTTAGCCTTTTCTACCTTACCAGAAGACTGAGGTCTATAAGGGATGTGGAGTTTCCAGGTGATGTGTAGGAGGGCTGCCACCTGTTGGACTACCTTGGAGATGAATGCTGGACCGTTGTCGGACTGAAGGGTGACCGGGAGGCCAAACCTAGGGATAATATGTTCAGTGAGTATTGAAGCAACAATGTTAGCGGTTTCTCCTGTGGTGGGATAAGCCTCTATCCACCCTGAAAAGGTGTCCACAAGGGTTAAGAGGTATTTGAATTTTTTATGTTTTGGCATATGTGTGAAATCAATTTGCCAGTCTTTGCCTGGTTGGTGTCCTCTGAGTTGGTGGCTGGGATGGGGATTACGCAACGTGCCTTGAAGATTTGTCTTTAGGCAGATAGAGCACTACTGGTTGATTATAAGTAAGTGTTTTTGTAGTGTTGGACAGTGGAGGAGGGGATTTAGAAAATTGTATAAGGCTTTGGGTCCTATATGTAAAGAATTATGTATGTCGGTTAGAATGGTATGGAGTTGTGTTTCAGGAATAACTAATTTGTTATCAATATATATCCAGTTGTCTGTAGTTAGTTTGCCTGTTGGATTTTGTAATAGTTTGGCCTTTTCCTCTTGGGTGTAAATAGGGGTATATTGAGGAGAGAGAAAACAAATAGAGGGAAGCGTGGGGGTGGAGAATCCGGCAGCCGATTTGGCAGTGGTGTCGGCAAAACTATTGCCAGCTGCTACCAGGTTAGATGGAGTTTGGTGGTTTTTACAATGTATAATGGCTACCTTGGAAGGTGCCGACAGTGCATCCAGTAGTTTGAGTATTTGGTTTTTGTTGATAATAGGGGTACCACAGGTGGTTAAAAACCCTCTCTCTTTCCAGATGACTGAATGGGTGTGTGCAATTAGGAAAGCATATTTAGAATCTGTAGATGTGTCAGAGAGAGAGAGAATTGGGGGCGGTTTGGGAAACGAGTGGGATCTTTGAGCTTGACAAGAACTGGTGGGTGGTGGGCCGCTATGACCGGGATGGAAGTGTCCCATACTTGAGGGTGTACAAAAATAGGGAAGATGGGGGGTGGGGGTGACATAGGAGGAACGTGTGCGCATGCACAAAGCATGAACAACAGGTTGTGAGGGGATTGAAGGGGAGTAGATGAGTTGGTGGGAATGGATATGGAGGCCTTTAAGGTGCTCAAGATGTCTCGGCCTAATAAGGGGGTAGGGCATGAGGGTATAATGAGGAATGAGTGCGCAAAGTAGTTGTTGGCCAGGCAGCAATTAAGGAGAGGAGTTTTTCGCGGAGTGGATGGCCTTCCGTTTACTCCTACTACGGAGATACTGGATGGAAGGCTAGGTCCAGAAAAGGATGGCAAAACAGAATAGGTAGCCCCGCTGTCAATCAAAAAATTAATTGTCTTACCCGCTACCAGGAGAGTTACCTGTGGCTCGGCGAGGGTGATGGGGGTCCCCGAGTCTCGGCACCTTCAGTTATTGTCGTCCAGATGTAGGAGCTGGAAGGAGCTCCCAGGATCCTGGGAAAGGGGTCACGTTGAGATGTGGCACCTGTTCTCAGGGTGGGGCAATCAGACTTCCAGTGTCCTTCCTGTTGGCAAGCAGGGCAGGGGGTTGCTGGTGGATGAGGGTTAGGACATTCGGTGGCCCAATGTCCTGACGCCTTGCACTTATAGCAAGGCTGCGTTGGGGCTCGGGGGCCTTGTGGACACCTGTTGGCATAGTGTTCTGCCTCGCCGCATTTATAGCAGGCTCCTTTTGTAGCCTTGGCGTCTGCGGGGTGTGTGCTCTCTGGTTTGGGGTTACAACTGGGCTGTAAAGCCACCGCTAGGAGCTGTACCTTCTGTTTGAGGCGAGCCTGCCACTGTGCCTCAGCCATTTCCTCTCTGGAGTTATAGACCTTAAAGGCTAGTTTAACTAGGTCTTGTATTGGTGTCTCGGGACCATTTTCCACCTTTTGGAGATTTTTGTGAATGTCAGGAGCTGATTGGGAAATGAAATGAGATGCCAAAATGGTGGCCCCTGTGGGGGAGGCCGGATCTAGCTGGGTGTAGTGGGTTAGAGTCTCAGTTAGCCTATTTAGGAATGCGGCTGGATTTTCTTCCGGATTTTGAGAAATTTCTTTTAATTTGTTAAAATTTACGGCTTTGTTTGAAGCCATTTGCATACCAGCCAACAGGCACTGGACCATGATGTCTCTCCTACGGCACCCAGGCTGGCCTACTTGGTAGTCCCAGTCTGGGTCTGCCGAGGGGACTGCTTGCTCCCCTAGTGGAATGGTGGCATCAGTTAAATGTTGTTGGTTGGCGTGCTGCCTGGCGGCCACTAGGATGCACTCTTGCTCCTCAGGGTTTAGGGTAGAGGTTAGGATAACCTGGAGGTCATGCCAAGTTAAGTCATAGGCCTGACAAAGGTATCTAAATTCCTTCATGTATACAGTGGGATTAGCTGAGAAATCCCCTAAACGCTTCTCAATTTTGGAAAGGTCAGCCAGTGAAAAAGGGACATGTACTCTGACTACCACCTCCGCCCCAGCTACCTCTCGCAAAGGCGCTAACACTGTAGGAGGGTGTGGGGCAGGAGTGGGGGTGTCAGCAGGGCACTTAGAGGGGGTGTGGGCAGAGATAGGGGACCCAAGGCGGCCAGCTGAGGACGTGGAAGGGGGCACGGGAGCAAGCGGGCCACCAGTCAATGAGGAGGAAGCAAGAGGAGTCTGGGCAGGAAGGGAGGGGGTGGAGAGAGTGGGGAGAGAAGGAGGAGTATAGGGCGGGTCGGGAAGACAGCGTAAGGCCCAAAAGCCTTGTATGTAATTAATTTCGGACCACTTGCCTAGACGCTGGCAGAAATTGCTGCTAGGGTGCCCTCTGGTGGCCACTGATTGGGGCCATGCCAGAGTGGAAAGGAAAATTAACCACTTCCTTTTGAGGTCTTGTTCGAGTTGTAGAGTTTTTAGATTGGCTAGGAGGTGCTCTTTGGAAATTTGGACTGGGTGTTTCCCATTCGTTTCCTCTTTACTTACACAGTGGACACAGTGGAAATGGAAGTGGATCTCTGCCTGGCTTCAAAGTGTCCTTTGGAACCAGCAGAGACAGACTGGAGGCTCTTGGAGCCAAGGTGGAGATTACCTTCAGGCGGACGTCTCTGTCCTGAACGGGTCTCCCGAGCCACTTGGTGGCTCAAAAGTGGGCCTCGGACCTGTGCAGGATTTTTGGCCGAGGGAGGTAAAGAGGAGACAAGGGCACTTACCCCAGAGAGGCCGTGAGAGTGAGGGAAGCGAGTCTCAGGTCCTGGTCCGTCCACGGCGTGGGAGCAGGAGGAGGTTCCTCAATCCTTAGAGGCCTGAGGAGGGATCTCCTCCCGGGTTTCGGCACCAACTGATTTGCTTTCTAGGAAACTGATTTGCTTTCCAGGAAACTGATTTGCTTTCCAGGCACACCAGGGTGAGTATTAAAGGACCAGTGAGTAGGCAAGGCTAGGGGCAAAACTGCAAATTTATTTTTTGGTCAGCCAGCTTTGTGGAGGAGGGGTGAGGTCCGTAGGTCTCCGGCAGGGGAGGCCAAGGGAGTCGCCCGGTGGAGCTCTCAGGCAAGGTTCCTAATGCAGTCCCGACAGGAGTGGGGGCTGAGGAAGTTCGCACAGCGCGCCCGCCGGGAGCGGCTTTTATGCCCTGGGCCTGGGAGTGGGAGGGCAGTGGACGGGACATAGGCGGGTCGGGGCCGGCGGTAGGGGTGGCTAGGCGGGTTCCGGTTTTTCTCCGTCGGAGGTCGGGTTGCGCCTGCGCAGTTGACCTGTGTTTTTCCCGGGCGTGGGAAAGTTGATGGTGAAGAACCCGGAACTGCGCCATCTTGCTTCCGTTCGTCCAAACAGCTGGTTCAGGCCATGCCCAGTTCAGGGTCCAGGGGTGATACAAAGATGCTTCTGCTCAGAGGGCGTCAGTCTGGACCCTGGATACAGCACCAGCGTGCAGGAGAGAGCACTATTTTCTATACTAGCGATGAACCATCACTCATTTTAAAATAATCTTCCTGGAGAAACAGAAAACCATGGGATGAGGCTGCTCTAAGAGTCACAGAAATAAACTCGGCTGGAGGGCAGAGAGGGGAGCCAGACACCAGTGAACCCAGCCCTTAGTGCTGCTCATGACCTTGAGCCCCTGACCATGTAAGATTGCCAAGGTGTGGGATAAATCTAAGACATTTTAGGAGGGAAAATAATACAACCATCCTCATTTCTTCATGACTCAGTGAAGGCACCAGCCTTGGATCTGTGAGTTTCCTGGAAGATGCTGGAAATGGGGGAGTATGTCATGTCGCCTAGCAGGTGTTGGGACTCAAACATGAAGATTAGTGATAAAAATAAATTAACAGAGGCAAAATAATAAAATTTAATGTTTATAATAAATTAAGAATAATATAATATCTTTATAATAAAGATAGGATAAGTCATAAGGGTGGAAACAGTGGATTTATCTCAAGGCCTTTTTTTCTGTGTTTTTTTTTGTTTGTTTGTTTGAGGTAGAGTTTTACTCTGTCACTCAGGCTGGAGTGCAGCAGTATGATCTTGGCTCACGGCAACCTCCGCCTCCTGGGTTCAAGTGATTCTCCTGCCTCAGCCTCCCAAGTAGCTGGGATTACAGGCACCCACCACCACACCTGGCTAATTTTTGTATTTTTAGTAGAGAGAGGGTTTCACCATGTTGGCCAGGCTGGTCTTGAACTCCTGACTTCAGATAGTCTGCCCACTTCAGCTTCCCAAAGTGTTGGGATTACAGGCGTGAGCCACTGCACCTGGTCACATCAAGGCCTTTTTATTAACACTTTCCCATTGCAATTTTTTCCTTTTTTCCTTTTTAGAGTTGGGATCTCGCTTCATTGCTCAGGCTGGAGAGCCATAAGGGGGACGGGGTCACTGAAGCATTGACCTCAACTGCAAAATATTCAAATAGAAGAATATTTAATAAATGTTTCAATCAGTGCTCAAGAAATGTCCCATTAATTTCAGTCACAGTCTTCATAAAAATAAACGTAAAATTAATGAAATAGATTATACTTCCCTAGTGTCTTAATGACATTGCATCTTTAACCTAGATGGCATGCCCCACTTCTGGATCAGCCTCCTGGGTCAGCTCCACTTAGCCAGTCCCTGCACTCTGTCTCCTGCCTTATACCTTCACCTACACGCATGTGGTCCAGTAGCCTTTTTTTTTTTTTTTTTTTCTGCAGTGCTGCTCAAAAGGGGCTAAGGAAGCATCCAGAACCATGAGCCATTAAAAAAAAATAAGGAATAGAAAAAAGCATTAGTCCTCAAGGTGACATACTAGGACTGTTTCTATGTTAATCTAGAACCACCCATGATGGCTGCTGATGGAGCTATTAAGAGCAAATTTAACCTGGAATACTGTCAAATCACAGTAGAAATAATAAAAAGAATAAGGATATTTCAAAATGAAGATTCATTTGTTTAATTTAAGAATGTCACATATTCTACCTAGAAGATAAGAGATTTTACTACAAATTCATTAGAAGTTTCCTTCATGGCATGGACCACTGATGTCCCTGTACCTAACCTCTGCCTACTTGGGTGCTGTGATGTTACAGGTTGGGGCAGCATCCATGGCCAACACTCCTTGGGGTGGAAGCGGGGAGCAGACGCAGGAGCCTGGGTCTGGGGACTTGGCTGGGCCAAGGATGACCTTACCAAGGCTTCCTGCTTGTCAGCCATCCTCACATGCAGGTGGTCTGGCAGTCACACTGTGAAACCCAGTCACTGGAGTTCCCCCTGCATGGCCCAGTGGTGACTGTGGTGGCCATCGGCATCTGGGGCAGATAAAGCCATGCGAGCTGGCAGACTGTGGCCACCATTCCAATGATGGTTTCCACTGCTCACAGGTGGAAGGTGGCCAAAATCACCCAGTAGGAGTTCTAGCAGCAGTGGTACCATTAAGGGGAGCTCCTGGAGAAGAACTTCAAGCAGCTGCTCTGTAGCTCTAGTGAACTTCTTGAACCACATCATGTTCACAGCAAAAATGTCAGCCATACTCTAGTTTATGGAATATGGGAGTTGAAGGTTCGCCTAGACATGAGAGACTATGAGGAAGAGGTTGTCTCAGGGGCAGATGCTGTCATAGCTGCAGGAGGTGATGGTATACAATGCTTCTGGTGCGAGTAAAGTCTTGGACAAACTTAAATCAGTTATGAGGCTAAACCCTGATCCAGAACTATTCTGAGAGTCACTTATGTTGACATGTTCAATATACACATTCCTTCCCAGAAGCCTTACCAAAAGTATATAGTAGTGAGTTCAGTATGGAGACATCAAATCAATTTATACCCTGAATGGATTGGAATAAACCCCAGTCCTGAGGGACTTTATGAACAGCAACTAAATTTGAATTAACAGAGTAGAGCACTTGACATAGAAGAATTCATGGCGAAAGAACTGAGGCTTCAGGACTCTGGCATTTGCCAATGAGAGCACTACATGAAGTCTTATTGGGAAACATCCATCCAGAATGTCCTATACTGGGACTGTGGCAATGGAAAACTTAAGAAATAGACCCACTCTAAAGGATTGGCTTCCCACTATCAGATTTCAGCTTATGATGATCCATGGAAAAAATAGAAGAGTTGAGGGCTCAATTTGTAAACTGGAACAGGAGCAAAGGCTGGCCATTCAATATTAACAGGGTTGAAGGTCTGGCTTTGGAGCCTGTTTAAAATATTGCAAAATGACAAGGACATTGGAGTCTTGCATTGAACTGAGAATTGATAGAAAAAATAGCAAATAAATATAACAAATCACTGCTCTACAGTCCAAAAAACCAAAAATACTTTCCTGTATTCAAGAACCAAAAGAGTTTTCTCAAGCACCTATGAGCATTGTTTCTCCTGAGAGATTTGTGTTTATTCTCATTGTTGGGACACCTGTATGGTGAATGGGTGAACGTCTTTTGAGCCAAATGTTGGAGCCATTGCTTCAGTGATGATCAATAAAGATGATCTTGGAACTATGCTTCCAGAACAGTAACGATGTCTTCAGATGGCAAATTTTGATTACTGGAAAAATATTTTTACTGCAGAAACAGACTACCAGTGCCAGGTGTGATGACTCATGCCTATAATCTGAGCACTTTGGGAGGCCAAGGTGGGAGGATAGCTTGAGCCCAGGAGTTTGAGACCAACCTGGGAAACATGGTGAGACCTCATCTTAACCAGATATGGTGGTATGTGCCTGTGGTCCCAGCTACTTGGGAAGCTAAGGTGTGAGGATCAGTTGAGTTCAGGGAATTGAGACCTTGGTAAGCCAAAGTCATACCACTAAACTCCCGCCTGAGTGACAAAGTAAAACTCTGCCTCAAATAAAATAAAATAAAATAAAACAAAAACAGACTATCAGTCATTTACCACATTTTTTGGTTATCGTTGAGACAGGTTGCCTCTGGGCTCGAAGATGACAGGGAAAGTGAGATTTACATTATCCTTCTGTGGGAACCTGACAAAAAAAAAAGATGTTCACTGTATAAGAAAATGAATGGACTCAACTGATTAAAATTGATACCTGTGACTGGGTGCGGTGGCTCCCAGCACTTTGGGAGGCTGAGGTGGGTGGATCACGAGGTTAGGAGATGAAGACCTTCCGGGCTAACATGGTGAATCCTCATCTCTACTAAAAATACAAAAAATTTGCAGAGCTTGGTGGCATGTGCCTGTGATCTCAGCTACTCAGGAGGCTGAGGCAGGAGAATCGCTTGAACCTGGGAGGCAGAGGGCCAAGATTATGCTATTGCACTCCAATCTGGCGACAGAGTGAGACTCTGTCTCAAAAAAAAGTAAAAATTTATACTTGTGAAATTTCTATATTGTATAGAATTGGTAACTGAAAGTGCTGATACATTTTTAATTCAGAGAGGCAGTCTTAAATAAATGATGAATTGTTTAGGACTTCAGATTTACCTGTAAAAGTGCTTTTTCCTTCCCTTTACTCCTTTGTGAAATTGTCAGACAAAGCACATCATTTCATTAGTGCATTTTTTTAGTACCTAAAAATGGAGATTTTGAAATATGTTGATGATGATGGAGAATGTTGTAAATCTTGATATTGCCCTAATTGAAATAGATACTTTTTATTTTTATTTCCCCCTCCCGCCCTGAGATGGAGTCTTGCTCTGTCGCCCAGGCTGGAGTGCAGTGGCATGGTCTCGGCTCACTGCAAGCTCCGCCTCCCGGGTTCACACCATCTTCCTGCATCAGCCTCTAGAGTAGCTGGGACTACAGGTGCCCGCCACCATTCCTGGCTAATTTTTCTCTTTTTTTTTTTTGTATTTTTAGTAGAGACGGGGTTTCACCGTGTTAGCCAGGGTGGTCTCGATCTCATGACCTCATGATCTGCCCACCTCGGCCTCCCAAAGTGCTGGGAGTACAGGCGTGAGCCATCACACCCAGCTGAAATAGATAAGTTTTATATGTGCTAAGAAATCTCTAATTTAAGAACACAATAATGTTTTATGCCTTTTTTTATTTCAAAGTGTTAATCATTTAAAAATTATAGATGAATGTTTTCATTTGACTTTAATTCTGGTTAATTTCAACAATGCTGTGTGAAATACATATATCCAAAAACAATCAATGCTGTTCCAAATGTATTAATTATGTAATAGCTGTTTTAAGTCAGACAATTTTTAAAATGACTTGAATCTAATAGGTTTCTTCTATTTCCAAAACTCTCTAACATAGATTCAAGGATAAAAATGATAAATTGATTAGACATTTTATATTATGAGTTCAGTAATGTTGTTAAAAAGTATGTTCATCTAAGGTTAGGAGCATTGTCAGAAAGAGAATGCGTTCTGTAGTAAATTTGTGAAACAATAGTTTTGGAATCGCCTTACTTAGCGTTCCGGTGGTTTAAAATTAGTTTATATTGTAAATATCACTTACTAGGCTTGTAGAATAAAGTGTTACTGTTTTTCTTTTTTTCCCATAATGCGAATTTATTTATTTTTGGAGGAAATTACTTTTGTTGCACTCTTCACCTACTTACCATAAGTAATCCTAGAATGTTTGAAAAAAGCTCCTTTTGTTGTGTAATAAAACAGTTGCTATTGTCGTTCCATTTATTTAAGGTCACTTTTTTTTGACTTGCTGGAGAAAATATTTGTTCAATTATTGACGAATATTTATTGAACACCTGCTCTGTGCCATGTATTCCCGTGTCAGGTGCTGGCTATATGTTGGTGAATAAAACAGACTTTCTCCTTACAGAAATTGTGTCTAGTGAGCACAGGAGTAAATTCTGTGAGCGTTATGATGGAGAGTCAAACTGAGCACTTTTAGATTTGCCAACATGTAACATGTTGTTCTTACCAATTTCTTTTAGTAAAATAAATGTTAGTGCACAAAGGTAATCTAGGTTTTAATGTATATTCAGAAATATCTATTTTTATGAGTTAAGAGTATCTGCACAGACACAGCAAATAATTTATAGTAGGCATCAGATATAAATAGTATAAAAGTAAATGAAATGTTTTCCAGAGCTTGATCTAGTTTCTGATTTGATATTTTAATAACATAGGTAAAATATCACTTTATAAAGAAGAATTGTTCCACACTATAGAAACTTCCCTAACACGTTTAAAATAACTTCTTGAAAAAATACCAACACCATCTTTAATCTGAAGGAAATCTGATTGTCCAAATACATCTGTTAAGATTTAACATATGAATAGGTAACACACTGTGTTATAATGTCTTATAAGACATATTTTAAAGATTTTTAAAATACTTCATGTGCTCACTTTGTGCTATACCTTCTAAAATTTCTGCTGTGTGGTGTTTGACTTACTTGTAAGAAATGAGAGGTGGCAGGGCGCAGGTGCAGACTGTAGTTGGGTGGGTCAGCTGACCCCAAGGTCCTTTGAACTGATTTAAGCCACTTGCCTTGGTCTCAGAATCACCACTGTCATGGCCAGTCAGTTGCAAGGGATCCAGCAGCTAATGCAGGTTGAGAAGCAGGCCGTTGAGAAGGTGTCAGAGGCCTGCAGCCAAAAGAACCAGAGGTTGAAGCAGGCCAAAGTGGCAGTTCAGGCTGAAATTGAATAGTGCCACCTGCAGAGGGAGAAAGAGTTCAAGGCTAAGGAAGCTGTGGCACTGGGATCCCAAGGCAGCTGCAGCACGGAAGTGGAGGAGACCCAGGATAAAACGACCATCCTCCAGACCTACTTTCAGCAGAACAGGGAAGAGGGCACAGATAACCTCTTGGCCTTTGTCTGCGACAACCAGACAGAAATCCGTGAAAACTATGGCATAAATAGATAGAAGGAGAAGCGCCTGTTCTGTGGACTGGCATTTTAGCTGCCCTCATGGAATAAGAAACTTTAGCAAAGCCCTAGTTATATTCTAATAAGAAGGCATTTAATTATTTCTGTATGTTGTATAGTTGGTCCCTTCACTTTATGGAGAGCAGCAAATCCAGTTTCTTGCGCAGACATAGAACTAAATGTGTCATCCTTTTACTTCATGTTTCTTAGGAACATGGTTCCTGCTGGTTATGTGCTGTCTGTTTTCCTATGCCTTTTGGCTCAAGCAACATATAGCAATGTTGAGTTTTTCTTTTTTAAATCTAGTAAAACAACAACAACAAAAAATCTTTGAAGAAAGGAAGGGATTAAATATTTTTCCTCTAATGCTTTCTTGAAGGTCAATGAAAAAGTGGTAAATAGTTATTTGTAACCTGTGTGAAGCAGCAGCCAGCCCTAAGGAGTCCATTCCTTCCAAGGCTTAGAACAGTGACTACTGCTCTAATTGCTTGGGCTGCTGTTAGTTTCTCTTAATCAAAATTGCTATATGATAGAATTCATGTTATTACTTGGTGTACTAAAAATAATTTGAAAGTAAAGACTCTTTGTTGCGCAAGAAAGGAAGAAATGAGAGGCAAAGTGTTAAAATAGAAAAAATGTTTTTATGAGAGAGTTAACATTTTAATGGCAACTGTATGTCAATTAAATTAAACCATCACTTAAAATATTCATTAGAATAATAAAATAACAAAGTTCATAATTAATAAAATACAATATATATATTTTTAAAATTCATATTAGAATTTCTGTCAGTGTTTGAACATTAATATTTATAGTTTGTACATTTTCACCTTCCAAGGCTTAAAATGAGAACCACACTACATCACAAAAGGTAACTAATAAACACTTCACAATTGTGTGAATATCCACTCACTCTCACTCTCTTACCACTGTTAATTTTTTCCTCGCTGTGATTTACAATGAAGTGTGCCCCACTCATATCTCAGCAAAGTTTCAGACATTATGGATTCATCACATGTATATTCTTTGCAAATATTCTTCTGTCAAAAGACTTGATAACCATTATGTACATTACAAAAACAAATTTTACATAAATTATATGGCATACTTTTATCTTTGTAATTGAAATGACACAAACAAATTTACACCAAAATTGGCAATAAGACCCAGTTGGAATATTTATTTCCTTTAAACTCCTTACCCTTTTTCTAGCATGAGTCCTTAATGTAAATGTTATATACTCCAAACTATTTAACATTAGTAAGCACCTTATACAAGTAAAAATTCTGTTCAAAAGTAAGACATAGCTGTAGTAATGTGTTGCGGGAAGTCAGGGATCCCAAACGGAGGGACTGGCTGAAGCCACGGCAGAGGAACATAAATTGTGAAGATTTCATGGATATTTATTAGTTCCCCAAATTAATACTCTTATAATTTCTTATACCTGTCTTTAGTGCAATCTCTGAACATAAATTGTGCAGATTTCATGGGACACTTATCACTTCCCCAATCAATACCCTTGTGATTTTCTATGCCTGCCTTTAATCTCTTAATCACGTCATCTTCTTTGTAAGCTGAGGAGGATATATGTCGCCTCAGGACCCTGTGATGATTGCGTTAACTGCACAAATTGTTTGTAGAGCATGTGTGTTTGAACAATATGAAATCTGGGCATCTTGAAAAAAGAGCAGGATAACAGCGATGTTCAGGGAACAAGGGAGATGGCCTTGGAGTCTGACCGCAGGTGAGCCAGATGGAACAGAGCCATATTTCTCTTCTTTCAAAGGCAAACAGGAGAAATATCACTGAATTCTTTCTCTCAGCAAGGAACATCCCTGAGAAAGAGGGATGCACCCTTGAGGGTAGGTCTATAGACGGCCCCCTTAAGGCAGTCTCCTGTAGCACTCCCAGGCTTATTAGGACAAGAAAATTCCCGCCTAATAAATTTTGGTCAGACAGGTTGTCTGCTCTCAAACCCTGTCTCCTGATAAGATGTTATCAATGACAATGCACGCCCGAAACTTCATTAGCAATTTTAATTTTGCCCCATCTGGTGGTTCTATGATCTCACCCTGCCTCTATTTGCTTTGTGATATTTTATTACCTTGTGAAGTATGTGATCTCTGTGACCCACACCCTATTCACGCACTCCCTCCCCTTTTGAAAATCGATAATAAATCTTGCTGGTTTTACGGCTGGGGGAGCATCATGGAACCTGCCGACATATGATGTCTCCCTCGGAAACCCAGCTTTAAATTTCTCTCTCTTGTGCTCTTTCCCTTTATTTCTCAAACCAGCCGAGATGCCTAGGAAATATAAAAGAATCCATGATAAATATTGGGGGTGGGGTTCCCCCAACAGTAATGTTTCCAATAGAAATAAAATTCCTGCATTTCTGTGGTTATAAATTGGTATGACAAATACTGTAGAGGAAAACATTCTTATGATACAAAATTTAAAATATCAGAAAGAATTTTTAAATTTAAAACATCCACATGAACAAATAAGATATTCAAAATGAAACTACTGAAAGAGAGAGAGAGAGAAATTCTAATTACCTGCCAGCCCCCAAGTTCTCCCTTTGCCAATGTGACTATTGGAGAAAGTTCTACACTGTGCAGAAATCAGGGGACCACACAGGCTCTGGCACAACACAAGCTGGGCTCAGAAAAGGAGTGAGGGCATGCCAGGAGCCAGAGGGAAATCGACTTCAGAATTTTGCATCCTCTCTCCTTGACACAAGACATAAGTTTTCTGAGCAGAGCTGGGTGTTAAGTAGGCAGACAATGTGGGTGACAGAGAGGCATCAAGATAGCTACAGGGGGGCTGCCAGGGTCCCTGGCAGAGTCACACACACAGCCAGCAGCCACAAGTGGCTTCCAGTCAATATTTTAGAGTTTCATGGTGAGTATCAGGGTCTGAGGTCACTACGCTGCAGGTATCCCTGGGGGTACCTTTGCATTAAGGTTTCCCACATAATTTAAGAGGGAGTAACAGGAGCTGCCAGTCATGAGCGCCTCATAGTAGCTTAGGCTTCTGTCCTGCAGGGACCCCGCCCTTTCCTCTGACTTCTTGTCTGTAACGAGACGCTTGTGTTGATTTGGAATGGGAGCCAGACACTGGGTGCTTCCCTGACATTTGCTGGTCTCTAGCTAAGAGGTTGAGGGAGCCCACACTTTAGAACAAAGGAAGAGCAGTACAGAAGCAACTTTTTAAAAAATATGCCCAGTTGAGAGATCTGCCTCCACCTACATCCTTCAGTGGGGTGTATGCCATCCTCCTGCTTTTCCATGTCACACTGAAAAAGTGCTATTAATGGAGAGGACGGAGACAATGATGATTTATTTAGGAAGTGTGCATCTCAACACTGACACATTGAGGAGAATCCTTCTGGAGCTTGTATCTCAGAGAATGCCTGCCTCTGCATCACCACAATGCACACTCACCATTTACTTTCAAAGAAAATGGAAACAGATCCAGAAAGCCCCAATGAGCTGTTCCATTTAAGAAGAGGGAGTTTAAATCACAGTAACTCAAAACATCGTTTCTGGGTTTATTGTGGGCCCAGGAATAACAGAACAGGTTTTTCTACCTGTACCAGGGCCACAGTCTCCAAAAGATTTGCAATCCACTCTTAAATTTGGGGGTGCTGGGGGACAGGTCATGTGTGTGTTGGTTGTGAGAGGGGCACAATACTGCATGCTTTTTAGAGTATACTCTCATGGCCCATCCAAGGCTTACCACTAGGCATGTTACCCAATTCTTTAACATCCACAATGATGAACAGATGTTAGCTCTACACCCTGAGGTTTCAATGTCCATCATGATGATCCATGAGAAGGAACTTATTTCCTCTGCAGCACAAGTTGAGGTGTCTGGATGACAACCAATGATATTAAGAGATGCTGTGGACATGATGCCAGTCTGGCCTTTCCTGGGCCCATTGAAAGGATTAGGCAGATGTTTAGGGCCAGCCCTCACCCAGCACAAAGCCACAAAAGATCTTTATGCTTCTTCTGGCCTGACTAGGTCAGAGCCTACTAAGGGTTACAGACATTGAGGGGAAGCAAAACAAGCAATAAAAACAAATCACAGTACAGTACACTGAGAAATCACACGTGTTCACATGCACAGCCACTTGAGAATCGCAAACAACAACACCTAGAGAAGACACCAGGATTAACGTGCTTTGCTCATATCTGTTCATCAAACAAAAAACGTTATCATGCATAACATAATTGGAAGTTAGGCTGGGCATGCGGTGGCTCAGCGCCTGTAATCCCAGTACTTTGGGAGGCCGAGGTGGGCGGATCACAAGGTCAGGAGATGGAGACCATCCTGTCTAACACGGTGAAACCCTGTCTCTACTAAAAATACAAAAAAATTAGCCGGTCGTGGCAGCCCGCGCCTGTAGTCCCAGCTAAGCGGGAGGCTGAGGCAGGAGAATGGCCTGAACCCGGGAAGGAGAGCTTGCAGTGAGCCGAGGTCACGCCACTGCACTCCAGCCTGGGACACAGAGCGAGACTCCGTCTCAAAAATAAATATATAAATAAATAAATAAATAAAAATAAAGTTAACAGTAACATTTCGGGTCAGGGGCTGGGGGAAGGATAGCATTGGGAGAAATACCTAATGTAAAGGACGAGTTGATGGGTGTGGCAAACCAACATGGTACATGTATACCTATGTAACAAACCTGCACGTTGTGCACATGTACCCTAGAATTTAAAGTATAATAATAATACAAAAAATAAAAAGAAAAAAGAAAAAAAACTGTAACATTTCATACTACCACAGGGTTGTGATACGCAAATTTAAAATATTTAAACAGAAAGCTTTACACAATAATCCTATTACATAAGCATTATTCACATAGAATTATACAAGTAAATTACACAATATATACATTTTTTATTTTATTATTATTATTATTATTATTATTTGAGTGGGAGTCTTGCTCTGTCACCCAGGCTGGAGTGCAGTGGCGCAATCTCGGCTCATTGCAAGCTCCGCCTCCCGGGTTCACGCCATTCTCCTGCCTCAGCCTCCCGAGTAGCTGGGACTACAGGCGCCCAACACCACGCCTGGCTAATTTTTTGAAATTATACAATATTTAAGCAGCAGCAACATATGCTGAAATTTAAGTCAAAGTGAAGCTTAGTTGTGGCACAGAGATCAATGCACAAATAAGGAGAGGCCCCACTGCAGCCTCCACACTCTGGGGCAGGAGTGGAGAAGCCCCAGATCATACTACTTTACATCCTTCCTTCCTATATTACACGTATATTACACCTCTTAAATATTTGTGGAAATGTTTAACAAAATAATACAATCAGTTACAGCAACAATGTACTGCTATACTGGCTCAAGGTATCTTTACCGTAACTACAAGCAGTTCACTCCAAGCAGTCTGGAAAGATGTGGGGGCAGGGGTTTCCAATCTTTGACCTCTTTACTTTAGATTTTTTTTTTTTTTTTGGGGGGGTGGAGTTTCGCTCTTGTTGCCCAGGCTGGAGTGCAATGGCACAATCTCAGCTCACTGCAACCTCCCCCTCCCAGGTTCAAGCGATTCTCCTGCTTCAGCCTCCTGAGTAGCTGGGATTACAGGCGCTCGCCATCGTGCCTGGCTAACTTGGTGTTTTTAGTAGAGACGGGGGTTTCACCATTTTGCCCAGGCTGGTCTCGAACTCCTGACGTCAGGTGAACCACCTGCCTCGGCCTCCAAAAGTGCTGGGATTACAGATGTGAGCCACCGCGCCCTCCCTGCTTCACATTTTAATCACCCTCAGTTGGAGCTGCTTCCCTGGGGCCTCTCCTCTCACTCCACATCCTGCAGCTGTATGACTTCTATCTTCAAATCCGTCCTCTCACCCTGGACCTGGAAAGGCACGTGAGGACCCACGAACACCCCGTGGTCAGTCCCAGAGTAGCCCTCTTGGCCTGTGCAGAGCCCCGCTTAGGGATCCTGCGTGGGCCCGGGGACAGGCGGAGGGTGCACAGTGACAGTCACGGAAGCGGATGCCATCACAGAGGTGATGGAGGACGCTACAGGGCTCAGGCAGCTCGGCTCTGGTCGGGGTTGACAGACCAGCTGCTGGGGCAGCCGCGTCCGGGGTCAGACCCTGAGCCTTCCACTGCCACATTGCGCGGGTCCCAAGGTCTCTGAGCGAGGGCGAGACCCAGCGAGCCTGTCCTGCGCTTTTCCCTGCGGCTCCAGCTTTCCATACCCGACCTCCGCCCCGCGCCGCGGCCCCTCAGCGCAGAAAGAGCCAGCACATTCCTGCGGTCCCGCGGGTGGCGTGGGCTCCCTCGGCCCCTCCCGGTCTAGGGCACCTACGGAGCCGCCGCCGCGGGGTACGAGGGGGCCCGGCGGGTCCCAGTGCTGCCGCTGCTCCTGAGGTGGTAGCTCCCAGCGGTGGTGGCTCCAGGAGATGGAGGTTCCGGGCGGTGACGGCTCCCGGCGGCCCTAGCGGCTCCTGGAGGTGGCGGCTCCCAGGAGATGGAGGCTTCCGGCGGTGGCGGCTCCCGGCTGTGGCAGCTCCCAGCGGTGGCGGCTCCTGGAAATGGAGGATCCCGGCAGTGCCGGCTTCCGGGGTGGCGGCTCCCAGAGCTGCTGCTGGGTCCGCTGGGTTTGGGCTGCTGGGTCCGGGGTGCTGTGTGGCCCGGCCTCCGCTTTCCTGTGCTCCTCCACAACCCACGGAACCACCCGGTCTCCGAGCGGGGCTGCTCTGGCTCCTGGACCCTGGGACTCTGCTCTGTGTGTGCAGCGGGCAGCGGGCAGCGGCTGCAGCGGTTGCAGCGGCTGCAGCGGCTCCATGATTGAGTAGATGAGACGGAAGAAGAAAAAAAGAACTCCCTTCATTTGGAGAAAGAAGGAGAAGGAGGGGAAAGGGAGACAGCAAGCGAAAGAGGAAAAGGCTATTTTTTTTTTATGCAATTTTTTAAAACTTCAGAATGTTTGTTATTCTACTTTCATTAAAATGATGAACTTCCAATGTATCTAAAAGAAAACAACCACAAAACTCAGCAAATAATACAGGAGGTAATTTGAACAAATGGTGAAGTATTTTCTAACCTGAGGAAAGTAATAAAAATTTTGACGACAAGTAGATAGGTTCTACCGGCCCATTTCATTATTTTATTATTGTGTATTTGTATGTGTTTTCCCTTGAGGTGGTGCGCAGGTGGGTGTCAGCAGAGGAGACAGCACAAGACCCTCAGATGCCAGAAGCAGGGATTGGTAAATGTGAAACACCAGTCACTGTCACCATGCAGAGGTGGCTGTGCCCTCCCTGTGTCAGGCTCTGTGCTGGCAGTGGTGGCCCTGGTGCCCTTTTAGGGTTCTGCCTGCACTCTGCACTCCACTCAGTCAGCCCCATCTTCTAGAACTGAGAGTCATCTCCTTCTGCACTGGAGCAAGCAGCAGAGTCCTGTGGACACTGTGGCCTGGGCCGCCAGCTCCTGGGAGAAGCCCCATACAGTGACGCCTGCTGTTTCCCATGGTGTGCAGGGGTCTCTGTGGGAGCTCTTGTTCCAGGTCTGGCCTGGCGGCCTCCCTTACTACTCTGGGCTACTGTCTGAGGCTGAGGGTGAGCACTCCCATTCAGGAGATGGACGGAGCCTGGTGCAGCCCAGGGCCCCTACCCCCCAGGGAAATGAGGCCCAAGCCTACTGTCTGATCCCCTCTAGGATCCCTAGACCCACTCTCCCCTCTTGTCACTAAGGCCAGAATAAGGGAAAACTTCTGCAGGCACTTCTCCTTCCTGGAGCAAGGATCTGAGACCTTCGCTGAATTGGTAGCTTTTATCCCCCCAATATTTATGCTTAACTATTAAGATAAATCATCTCAGCCCGGTCATTGCCACACAGGCAGGAAGCTCAGGTGGAAAATATTCTGGTCATCCCATGTATCTGGGCATGTGACCTTGATGTGTATTTGTGTCCATGTCTCAGGGCAAGTTGTGGGTTAGGGGAGTAGTCAGCATGTAACCCAGGGAAAAGGTGCGGAGGTTTGTGGAGTCAAAGAGGAAACTCATGCACATTAGTGCTCTTTATCTATACCCAAGGCAGCCTGTGAAGTCTGCAGGTTCTGAGACCATCTTCAAGTGGATCAGTAACGTTCCCCAGGATGGACAACTGGGACACCACAAAGGAAAAGACAGGAGGAACGTGCAGACTTTAGCACAGGCTACACAGTGAAAGTACACCCGCCCATGCCCCAGGATGCTGAAAGCACTATGAGTGTCGTTCAGTGTCCTCAGGGCTGAGTGGAAAGAGCACAGACCACCTTTGCTCTGCTGGCACCACAACAATCAGCACAGAAGGCTTCCATAACCAAGTGTGTGGGGATTTTTCCCTCCCACAAAGCAAGCCATCAATTTTATAGAGGACCCCACCTGGGTGTCCTCTAACTCAACTCAGTTCTGATACTATCTACATGAAGATGGGGTCAGATCTTACAGCTTGAGGGCTCTTTCACCAAGACTGTGCCCCACTTCTTATGCCAATCACAAGTACAGTTTGCTTCATCTGTGCTTCTGACCAAAGACCTATAAATTGAAGATCCCGCAACCCCTCCTTGGCTTCAATTAATTTGCTAGAACGGCTTGAGGAACTCAGGAGAATACTTAGTTAAATTCACTGGTTTATTATAAAGGATATAACCAAGGACACAGATGAAAAGGTGTGTAGGGCGAGGTATGGGAAGAGGTGCACCACCATCCAGTAACCTTCATGTGTTCAGTCCCCCAGAAGCTCTCCCAATCCAACCCTCTTTGGGTTTTTATGGAGGCCTCATCACACAAGCTTGATGGAGTAAACTACTGGCCACTGGTGATTAATCTGCAGCCTCTCTTCCCTCCATGGAGACTGGGAGACAAGGCTGAAAGTCCCAATCCTCTAACCCTGCCTTGGTCTTTCCGGTGACCAGCCCCCGTCCAGAAGCTACCTAGGGACTGCCGGCCATCAGTCATCTTGGTGGCATACAAAAAGGCATCACTTTGGTGATTCTAAATGTTTTAGGAGTTGTATGACGGGAAATGGGGTCAAAGACCAAATTCATAATTTATAATATCACAGGGATGGAAAAGGAACAGGAGACTGAGGATTTCTAGGCCACACTAATCCCTGTTACGACAGATGTGGAATCCCAGTCCGCAGGAGGCAGGAGGCTGAGAGGTGAGACAAAACCTGTGAAAATCAGAGATGGAGGCAGGTCTCAGTTTCTTGTGACTGAAGTGGGGCTCTCACTTGTATTGACAAACTAAATAAAAATACACACCCTTAAAACAAAGAACACATCTGAGTATACATCCAAAAGAATGGAAATTAGGATCTTGCAGAAATATTGACACACTCTTATTCAATGCAGTATTAATCACAGTTTCAAAGACAGGGAGACACTGTAAGGTCCACTGATCAATGAATGTTTACAGAAAATGTGGTGTATAGATGCAATGGGATACTATTCAAATTCATAGAGAATTAAATCTTGCCATACACTACAACATGGATAACACGGGAGGACATTATGCTGAGTGAAATAAGTCAGTTACAGGAGGAGAAATACTGCCTGGCTCCATTTGTGTGAGGTCTCTATCATAGTCAGCCTAACAGCAGTGGAGTAGAATGCCAGGGGCAGGGGGAGAAGGAAATGGGGAGTCGCTGTTCAGGGCTATGAAGCTTCAGTTATGCAAGATAAGTAAGTTCTAGAGATGTGCTGTGCAACACTGTACTTGCAGTTTACAATGCTGTATAATGTACTTAAAATTTTGTTAAGAGGGTAGATCTCATGTTAAGAGATCTCATGTTAAGTGTTCTTATTAAAATGGAAAAAAAAAAGGCCAGGTGCAGTGGCTCACGCCTGTAATCCCAGCACTTTTGAGAGGCCGTGGCGGTGGATCACAAGGCCAAGAGATCGAGACCATCCTGGCCAACATGGTGAAACCCCATCTCTACTAAAAATACAAAAAATTAGCTGGGCGTGGTGGCGGGCGCCTGTAGTCCCAGCTACTCGGGAAGCTGAGGCAGGAGAATCATTTGAACTGGGAGGCGGAGGTTACAGTGAGCCAAGATTGTGCCACTGTACTTCAGCCTGGTGACAGAGCGAGACTCTGACTCAAAAAAAAAAGGAAAAAAAGGCAATAAAAAACCTTAAAAATAACAGGATGGAAAAAACATACCATGAAACCACTTACAGAAAGTTGCTGTGGTTATATTAGTGGTACTAGGAAGTGCAGAAATCCTCAGCCCTTTGTTTGTATTGGGAAAAAGATTTCAGCCAAGAGACAAGTTAACCAAAAAATAGGGAATTTATTGAAGGAAGATCAGGAGCAGAAAGTCTATGTGGCAGGACAGTACTTTGAAAGGCGCAGTTGATGAATGCATACTGCTTTTTCTCGGTACTGGGGCAGGTAAAGAAAGACCCTTTCCTGCATCTGTGTTGTGAGTAGCTCATTATCCACCCTGTAGAGCCATGAAGGTCAGGGCCATTTGCGAGCACAGAACCTACATTTTCTTTGTATGATGATTCCACATGCACATATGAGTCACTGCTGGTCACTGAGTGAGGCAGCATCCTTACTCTCAGTGACCTTGTTAGTAAGCTCTCCTGGGATTTCACAGTCAGTAATAGGTGCATGTGTAGGCATATGGATGTATGTATGTGTATATGTGTGTGTGTGTGTGTGTGTGTATATATATATATATATATATATATAGAGAGAGAGAGAGAGAGAGAGAGAGAGAGAGAGAGAGACAGAGAGAGCACATGAGTGCTGGGGGAGGGGAGGAGGCTTCACAGAGGTCTTGAAGCATGAGTAGTAGTTTGCCAGGAGATGGGATGAAGAACATTGTAGACAGATGGAAAAGGAGGAACAAAGGCATGGAATGGGGACTAGACAGTTTGGAGAGGGCAGAAGGGAAATGGCTGGAGGGGTCATGAAAAGCCTGGAATGTCACTCTCCAGAGACTGAGTTCCACCTTGCAGTACAGAGGATGACCTGTGGGTTTTATTTCGTAGTCGTCTTCATTTCATTGATAGTGTGCTAATTTCAGAGCATGTGTTAAGAAGGATTCTGAGGTGCGGCCGGGCGTGGTGGCTCACGTCTGCAATCCCAGCACTTTGGGAGGCGGAGGTGGGCGGATGACGAGGTCAGGAGATCGAAACTCATCCTGGCTAACATGGTGAAACCTCATCTCTATTAAAAATCCAAAAAAAAAAAAAAAAAAATTCGCCGGGCATGGTGGGGGGTGCCTGTAGTCCCAGTTACTCGGGAGACTGAGGAAGGCGAATGGCATGAACCAGGGAGGCAGAGCTTGCAGTGAGCTGAGATCGCGCCACTGCACTCCACCTGGGCGACAAAGCGAGACCCCATCTGAAAGAAAAAAAAAAAAAAAAAAAAAAAAAAGAAGGATTTTGAGATGGCATCAGGGCAAAAAGTGACCGGATCAGTTAGCAATGTCCCCTGTAGTGCAGAGGTGGAGCAGGGTAGCCTGGGCACTGGAGATTTGCCACCCCTGCTGTAGGACAGTGAGAGCCACTGAAGGATGGGACAGTGTTGGGGTGGAGGAGCAGGGGCTCGGTACGTGTGTTGTAGAAGTTCAGCTGGGAGCACGAATCATAGGGAGGCAAGGCTAAGGTCATGTTGTCAATGAGCCAGCACTGAGTTAAAAAATATCTGAGGAGCAAATGAACCGCTAAGTGTTTGCAAGGCAAAGAGTGGACATTTGCTGTGTGGAACACAAACACCAGTATATTTTATGTGCAGAAATGTGAAAAGGAAGAGACAGAAGGACCAATGGAGACATAGAGCAGACAATGGGTGCACAAACCGGACGTTTGTCCTTCTCAAGAGCTGCCCAGTTGGGAGTTAGCCCTACCCACCTCAAGGCCTTTTAGCAGAGGAGGGTACTGCAGCTCCTCCAGGTCTAGGGTGGCTTCAGGGTGGAAGGCACTCTCCCTGCCATAGCTCCTCTAAGGGCTAGGTCTCTTACCTGTCTCAATCCCAGGGTGATGCCTGCACAGCCCAGAGCTTCCTAAATGCAGGTTCCCAGGAACTGACCCGCTTAGCAGCTGCCTCCCCAGGGGACCCATGCAGAGCAAGGGACCAGGACAAAAGGGCTTCATGGACACTCCCTAGGTACTATTGCTCTGAATAAGCACACGCCATTGGAAGTCATTGGCATCAAAAGGGAGACAGGGCACATGGGACAGAATGCCTAGTAGGCATCAGAAATGGTTCAACCATGTAGGGCAGCACATTGCAATCTGTAACTCAGAGATGCTGCCATGTCCAGTGGAGAGAGGCCTGGGAAACCAGAGGTTTATGAACAGCCGGTGGACACTCCCCACCAGCACCCCTACTTCTTGGCAGGGCTAGGATTACTCCAAACTTTGAGTCCCTGGGCACTAAGGGATCGGGGCCCTGATACTCAAAAAAGCAAGTTGAAGTCTAGGCTATCCCTGGTGAGATCTGAATCTGCAGATCTTGTGGTCAGGCCAAGGTTTGCTGACTCCCTTTGCTAGAGGCTTGGTACCCTATGAGGGGCAATGGAAGCAATGAGAAACCTCAGTGGAGCGGAAACACAGTGCTGGATGTTGCCAGGCACACAGGTGTACTCCAGGACCTCCTGCATTTGGGAGCTTATAGGACCCAGAGAGAAAATGGTGCCAGGAATGCCCACAAAGTAACATCTGGAGTGGCAGGGCCTGGTGAGCTATCTGAGGGCTTGCTCTGGCTGAGAATTATGAGGCATCAGCAAGCTGGTCAATGGATTCAGTTGTGAGAGTGTGAAGGTGAGTAGTGTGATCTAGGGGCCCACATAGAAGGACTGGAGGAGTACTGGGGTACTGGAGACTGAGACAACATGGAGCTGGGGAGAGAACCAAGGAAACAATTGCCCAGAGAACAGGGAAGTCAGACAATATTCTCCTTCCGGAATCTTTTCCACCTACAGATAAAAAGTCTGATTCCCTGTCACCCCCCAAAATCCTGGATTTGGGGACACAATAAAATCAAAAGGAGGGCTGGCCCCTTCAGAATGTAGTTAATCCCTGGATTTGAGGAGTCTGCCCAGGAGACAGTCTGGGAAATGCCCTTTATTCTACCCTGGACAGAGCTAACTGCAGAAAGATCCTGCCAAAGGCACAGTCTGCAGACTTTTCTCCAGACCTAGGAGACCATTGCTGCCCACCCCACTATACCCTGCCCCAGCCTGTACCCTGGGTGTTGCTATCTGCATAGTCTGAGTGGGGCAGCCAGCAGGGAAGAGGACATTCTCTCTACAGGTGCTATTACCACTTTTTAATGATCCATAAAGGGGGAAAGCTAATTTCTACCTAAGAGTCCTAGTGTGGCTATGAAGAAACCATGTACCATGGGATAAGCCACTTTCTAATGGACCCTTCCCCTTGGGGAGTGGGGGCTGATCCGAAAGGAGGCTGGAGTGAGGACTTCACCTGTCCACTGCCAGCAATGGACCTGTCACAGGAGAAAGGGGGATGGGAGAACCAAGACGACAAAGTCCATGAGTGTGGCAGGGTTGATTACTGTTATGAAGTAAGCTCAAATGGTCAGCCTCACTGGCAGAAGCTTGGGGAGAGGGGCAGCTGGGGCTATGGTAGAACCAGAACTGATCCCCTCCCATAAAGATTGCTCCAAAGTGCATTCCACAGATGAAAGATCATCCTCTCCTACCTCCTCTCATTCTCCATGGGTCTTGAATGCTGGATATCTGGCTCCTTCATTCTGTAGAAAGCTGGATTGCTCAGCTGTCTTGAAAATAAACCATTCAGGGCATAGAAGACCTAGAACTCTGCCTTTTCCCCACGAACTTACTTACCTCTAGGTTTCCACTGTGAATGCACAGGGCCCATCTCAGCCTGACTGTGCACCGGAGGGCATCATTCGTTCTCAGCTGGGCCACTTCGAGGAGGAAGCACTGCCTCAGCCCACTAGACTGAGGAGTGGGGAGGCATAACTCAGAAACTCCCCAGGCATCAGGCTAGCAGAAACAGTTTGGAGAAGGCTGCAAGGGGGTGGGGTTGGGGGTGTTTCAGGGCTTGGTCTCTGGCAGCTGCTGTGCTGGCTAGGGAGTTGAGGTGGGGCAGGCATGGTGACCAACATGGATAAAGGGCCACTCATGGTAAAGGCCTTGAAAACAAGAGAGAAAAGGGGAAATGCCACCAAACACATGGGGATTGGAATCTCCAAAACCCAAGGTTGGTGGGAATCCAGTATCATGGGGCCCCCAGAAAGCCAAGGGAGCAGTGCAGGGCCCTGCCGGAGGGGAGAGGAGCCAAGGGAAGGTCTCCCAGCCCCTGCAGACCAGCGTTGCTGCCAAGCAGCCTCCCAGCTCCCCAGTGTCTCCTAGGCTGCAGCTCAGCAGGTCCCCGGAGGTATTGGTTGCAAGCACGCACCTAAATATGGCCTAATGAAACCAGCCAACGACCAACTAAATCCAGATGAGAGGGAGTGAGTTGAGGCATTGCCTCCCACCTGCATCCCACTCTCAACGTCCCTTAGCCAGGACAGGGCCTGCGGCTTCCAAAGTCAACCACATTGTTCATTGCTGCTCAGCCACAGGCCTCCCGCCGCCAGCCTCTGCGCTGGGCTGAGATCCATGCACCCTTCCCAGTGTCGCTCTGCTGCCTCGACACCCCACCCCCAAAACCTGATCACGGCCCCCCAAGACTGGCCCATCACAGAGGGTAGGGGCCTTTGTGTGCAAGTGGACGTTATTATAGCTGCTTCTGTAATGATGACGTGCAGGAGAAATAATTTCTGTGGAACACTGTCAGCCTTCCTCTTCCTTTTAGCAGTAATTTCAAGGTCAAAAACCAAAGGTTGGGGCCATTGCCTGGGCTGATGGAGACCCTGAGGTGGAATCAGCCTGCACTGCGCAATGTGACCGGCAGGGATCGCCAAACCGCCTTTTCTGTCCCCCTTGTGGTATGCATGTGTGTTCTCTCCGCACGTGCAACGTGGTGTGCGTGATGTCCGTGGTGTGTGTAATGTCCGTGGTGTGCGTGGTGTCAGTGGTGTGATGTGCAGCGTGGCGTCCTTATTGTGGAGGAGAAGTAGAGCTCCGGTTCTCCCTCCGGCACTGCAGCAGGTTCAGGACGACTTGTGGCTATGCCCTGGGGAAGAAACAGCTCCTATTCCTGGCTGACTGCTGAAGACGGAGCTTCAGTGCGGTTTCTTTGTGGTGCGGTTTCTCCAGGACCTTTTTTCCTTCATGGTGAGTACAGAAGCTTTCATTTTCTAGAATGTTCTGTCTCTTCCTGTTAGGTTCTCCTTTTCATCTTAATCTAGTAGTATTTTAGTATTTATTTTACAGTAGTTCTCATTCCCTGAGGGCTTTGGAAGGTGGCAGCATAGGAGGCTGTGATACTTTAGGGCGTTAGGACTCCTTCTGAGGGAAACTCCCCCGTGTAGACAGAGAGAGGAAAGCACCGGCCTTGGGAGGAAGGGGAAGCCGGGCCGGGGTTGGGGTTTGACTGCGCTGGGTCCAAGCCTCAGAGGGAAGAAAAAGGATCTCAGCCACCGCCAGGGTTTGCTGAATTTTTTATCTGAGTTCCCGCCTTTGGGGCACAAGGGCCACTTTTCTCCACCCCCGGCAGCGCGTGTCCCCTCCTGTCCCTCCCGTCATCACCACTTGACGCGGGGAGTTCATGGGGTTTGCGGTGCAGCAGCTTTTCCGTTTACTGTAGCCCTGCATGCCGATTTTTGGTTTTGTTGCTTGTGATTTTGGTGCCCAGTTTTAGAATGAGATCTTACCCTGTTTTACTTTCTCTTCTCTGCCCTCCTCTCTCTCTCTCCTCTCCTCTCCTCTCCTCTCTCTCTCTCTCTCCTTTCCAACCTGTCAGCCTGGATTCAAGTTGTCCTGGAAGTAAGCTCCTCCCTGTGGTTTCTTATAGTTTTATGATGATTCATGGTTTCAAGTATTCAGTTGAGGGTTTTTTTTTTTTTTTTTGATTGAGTCTTGCTCTGTTGGCCAGGCTGGAGTGCAGTGGCACAATCTCAGCTCACTGCAATCTCCGCCTCCCAGGTTCAAGTGATTCTGCTGCCTGAGCCTCCGGTGTAGCTGGGACTACAGGCGCCGCACCACCACATCCGGCTAATTTTTGTAGTTTTAGTAGAGACCGGGTTTCACCATATTGACCAGGCTGGTCTAGAATTCCTGTCCTGGTGATCCGCCTGCCTCGGCCTCCCAAAGTGCTGGGATTACAGGCGTGAGCCACCGTGCTGAGGTTTTAAGTCCATTTTGAGTTGATTTTTGTGTTGTATAACAGAAGGGTCCTATTTCATTCTGTTGCATATGGATATTGTTTTCCTTAAAACCGTGAATGAAGAAAATCTCTTATTCCCATGTGTCTTTCTGAAAAGGCACCTGGGACAGAGGAGCCACCTGCAGGCTCCACCAGCCCCACTTGAGGGAGGTGTAGTGAGAAAGGGACTCGGTGTTCTGCAGCTTACCATTATCTCTGTGGCCCACCCATGGAATCTGTGAAGAAGTGTGGTGTTCGCGTGTCTCCATTTTCTGCTCACATGGAAAATCTGTGGTGTGATGTCTTCAAACTCCACAGGATGAATGAGGGTGGGAGAGAGGAGAGAAGAAAAGAGAGAGAAAGGGGAGAGAGACAGAGGAGAAAGGGGAGGAGAGTGATGACAAGAGACAAATATGAGTGAGAAACAGAAAGAATGGACAAGATGATTGAAGGCTGAAAGAAGGAGAGAGCAATCTAAGATGAGAAAACACTGCACATAGAAAACATGCTGAAGGAGAGAGAAGGAGAGGCAGATCAGATAGGGGAAACAACGAAGGGGTGGAGAGAGGTTAAGAGGGTGTGAGTCACCTCTGGAGGGCTGGGTTTTGTTTTTACTGGGAAGAAAAAAAATGTTCTTTGTTATCAAAAGCCTTGAGTGACACCAGCGGGTCCTCCCTGCCCCACTCATGAACCAGTGAGTGCAAACACACATGCATTCATGTCCACACATGCTCACTCATGTGCCCACACAGATACATGCTCACATACTCAAGATATACGTATATTCACATGCACACATATACACAAATGCACACACGTACACACATACATGCTCACATGCACACTTGTGTTCTCACACGTACTCACATGTACATGCACAGGCACACACACACACTCACATGAACACACTGACATACACACATTAACATTTTCTGTTTGCCCCTGGTGAAATTGAGTGCCAGAAAATTTTGCCCAACCATTGTTATGCCTTCGGTAGGCAAACTGGGGGAAATTTTGTCACAGCCATGGTGCCAAGTTTTGAAGAGGTTTTTCCTAGTGTAGATGTCTTAGCATGAGCTAGGTCTTCCCTGAGGGTGGCATCTGGCCCCAGCTCCATGTGGCCATCACCAAGTCCTGTTGCCTATACATCCTAGGTTCCATCTCCCAAAGCTGGCTTCGTCAGTGGTCTGTGAAGTGGGCTGCAGAACCACTGAAGTGTGGAAATAGAGATCACAACTTTATGTATATCTATACTTTATCTCACATTTAAAAATTTCCTTTCCCTTGTATGTGTGTAATAATGTCTCTATTAGTGGAGTTGAACATTTAAACGATCATTAAACAAAAACATACTATGGCTGCATGCTAAGAAAGATTTTGCTATTAGTGGTATGTTACTGGGAAAGCTTGGAGTTGCTGGGACTGCCTTGTGGTCACTTTTCTCTGCATCTTTTCTTGGATAATCTTTTTGTCCATTCTCCAGTTCAGTTCAATATGATTGTTTAACAATTCTCACCTCTCTTCCTTCTATCTCCATGCTTAAAAGCCTTTAGTAGCTTCACAATGTTTTTAAATAAAGTTAATAATTTAAGTGGTTTTTTTTTTTTTGAAATGGAGTCTCTGTTGCCCAGGCTGGAGTGCAATGCTGCGATGGTGCGATCTCTGCTCACTGCAACCTCTGCCTCCCAAGTTCAAGTGATTCTCTTGCCTCAGCCTCCCAAGTAACTGGGATTACAGGTGCATGCCATTGTTCCCAGCTCATTTTTTTTTTTTTGAGACGGAGTTTTGCTCAGTTGCCCAGGCTGTAGTGCAGTGGCACGATCTCAGCTCACGGCAAGCTCCATCTCCCGGGTTCACACCATTCTCCTGTCTCAGCATCCTAGGTAGCTGGGACTACAGGCACCTGCCACCACGCCTGGCTAATTTTTTGTGTATATTTAGTAGAGACGAGGTTTCATCATGTTAACCAGGATGGTCTCGATCTCCTGACCTTGTGATCCACCCGCCTTGGCCTCGCAAAATGCTGGGATTACAGGCATGAGCCACCATGTCCGGCTGTGCCCAGCTAATTTTTGTATTTTTAGTAGAGACGGGGTTTCACCGTGTTGCCCAGGCTTGTCCCAAACTCCTGACCTCAAGTGATCCACCCACCTCAGCCTCCCAAAGTTCTGAGCCACCATGCCCGGCCAAGTGTGTTTTGCTATAGTGAGTAATAATTTTTTTTTTTTTTTTTGCCTGAGTTCTTTCTACCCCATAACTAGCACCCTGGGCTTCTTTGAATTTCTTGGATAAGTCTCAATCCTGCAAGCTATTTTCCCCTTGCTTGGCAAAACTTCTTCTCTGTCCTCGTTGCCCACCTGTCTAACCTTGACTCATTCCTCAGGACTCTGCTTAAGTAACATTTTCTCTGGTAGGTCTTTTCTGATCCCATAGACTTACTACCTAGTTCCATAGCATCTTGTATTTTTGGTGACTACAAGAGAGTGGGGAACTTGTCTGGGTTCTCTAGATCCAGTGGTGTGCTGGTAAATGCCTAACATCTGACTCTCTGAAAAACACAAAAACGTGGCTGGTAGTATTTGCACATTTCTGTGTTGTTAATAGGATTGTCATGGTCAGATTCAAGCTACCAAGCTGATGTTACTGAATGATGAGTTGGGATGAGATGCATGGTAGCACACCATCATATGCTATTTCTGCCATATAGATGCAGTAGATGCATCATGAGCATAGATAATAAAATATAGTAAAATAATTAGAATATGAGGAGTTGTAGGTATTACTATTGTTTTAATATAATTTAGTTGGAAGTTTATATAATGCATTTTAATAATGACTTTATGTAACAACTAACTCTCAAAAATTCCTGAAAATTTAATAACCTGGTCTCATTCAGTGATATGAGCCAGGACTAGAGATCCCTTGTGTCAAGCACAGACAGGTCACATTGTTTTGCATTGATTGCAGACATTGGAATAAGTCAACATGTGTATGTGCTGCCATTCCTTGGAATTTACTGTGTATTTGAATTATTGACTTACTTGCTTATAACTGGGATGTTTTGGATTATACTAGCTTTCATACAAGAATAAGTATGTATACAAAAGGGAAACATACACAAGTGCAACTAGATATTCAAGGGCACTCCAGTAGTGCAGCTGTTTCACTGAAGCATTAACATTGATCCGATAAAGTTTAATGACAGGTGATTGACTCAGATCAACAAATTATTATAAACATTAATCTTGATTTGTTGGGTATTCAAGGTAGAAAGGAAAATGGTGAACATGTGATTGCTTTTCACCTTCTCATTTTGCCTTTCATTTTCTTATTTACCAATCATTGCGAGGTGAATTATTTAAAAAAAAAAAAAACTTTAGTAGTATTTCTCTACAGCTACTACATTGCTAGTTTTGATTGAATTAGTCAGTTAACCTAAGTTCCTAAATTGACTAAGCATTTGACTGAAAAGATTCTTTGGAAGAAAATACAGACTATTTCACAAGATTGTAGTGACATATTGTGTGAAAATGTGGATTAAGGGCACTCAACACATTTCCGTTAATCCAAGTATATGGTTCTAGATGAATGTAAGAGTAAACATCATTCGGTTGGGCGTGGTGGCTCACATCTGTAATCCGAGCACTTTGGGAGGCTCAGGTGGGCGCATCACGAGGTCAGGAGATTGAGACCATCCTGGCTAACACGGTGAAACCCTGTCTCTACTAAAAATACAAAAAATTAGCCAGGCATAGTGGTGGGCACCTGTAGTCCTAGCTACTCGGGAGCCTGAGGCAGGAGAATGGTGTGAACCCAGGAGGCGGAGCTTGCGGTGAGCTCCACTGCAGTCCAGCCCGGGCAACTCTGTCAAAAAAAAAAAAAAAAAAAAAGGTAAATGCCATCAGGGTTACAAAAGTTGGTGCTAAATTTAGACATTTTAATAGTCATGTAGTAGGGGATTTCAAATATTATTTTCTAAAGATTAACTGTTAACAATGAGGTCCTATAAAAAGTTTTTAAATGTCCTATAATGTAGTATTTATTTTATAAGCAGTGTTTCTAGACAAAAGGGACCTGCTAAACTTTATTTCTAAAAATCAAAAGTTGTTAGATTCAGAAAGGTTTTTAAGATTGAATCTAAGCTTTTTTTGTTGTTGTTATGAATGAGGAAACTGGAGCCACACATGAATATGAACAGCCCTGTTATGTTTGAATCTCAGTTTTGGAATGTGTGGTTTACCATTTGAATGAAGACCTGAGCAGGTAAGAGCTTATCATTGTTCCAAATGGTGTTAAGGCATACACTCTATTCTATGCTGCCCCATCATCCTGGATGACTCTCTCCTTTTTATGTTGAATTAATGCATGGTCATGTTTGCAGAGAAAGGTAAGCAGGCATATTAAAAATCCATAGTAATGTAGATAAATTTTGTAAAATCAAATAATATTGATCACCTATTTCTACTTAATTCAGAGCAAAGGACGGGAATTTTTCTGTTTTTTCACACCTTGCTTTCCATAATGAAAGTAACATTCTGCTTTGAATCGTTTCCGGTGAAATGATTTTCAATATTATTGTCTGTGACATTTTGATGGTTAAAATGCATTTCTTAAGCCTACTGGAAATGCTGCAGTGTTTTTTCTTGTTTTCATCCCCCCCCAAACACAGTGGTCCTATCTGCGCTTGTTGCCTAGGAAACTACAATGTTGATTATTTTCATATGTTTGTTGGCTTTCTATGTCTTCTTTTGAGAAGTGTCTGTTTACATCTTTTGCCCACTTTTTTCTCTCTTTTTTTTTTTTCAGACAGAGCCTTGCTCTGTTGCCCAGGCTGGAATGCAGTGGCACGATCTCAGCTTACTGCAACCTCTGCCTCCTGGCTTGAAGCAATTCTCCTCCCTCAGCCTCCTGAGTAGCTGGGATTACAGGCGCCTGCCACCACATCCACCTAATTTTTGTATTTTTAGTAGAGACATGTTTCACCACGTTGGCTGGTCTTGAGCTCCGAACCTCAGGTGATCTGCCTGCCTCGGCCTCCCAAAGTCCTGGGATTACAGAAGTGAGCCACTGTGCCTGGCCTTTTGCCCACTTTTTAATGGGATTATTTATATTTTGCATATTGATTTAAGTTTCTTATAGATGCTAGATATTAGACTTTTGTGAATATTTTCTTCCATTTTGTAGGCTTTCTGTTTACTCTGTTGATAGTTACTTTTGTTGTGAAGTTCTTTAGTTTAATTAGGTCTCACTTGTCAATTTTTGTTTTTGTTGCAACTGCTATTGAGAACCTAGTCATAAATTCTTTTTTTTTTTTTTTTTTTTTAATTTGAGACAGAGTCTCACTCTATTGACCAGGCTGGAGTACAGTGGTGTAGTCTTGGCTCACTACAACTTCCGTCTCCTGGGTTCAAGCAATTCTTGTGCCTCAGCCTCCCAAGAAGCTGGGATTACAGGCATGCACCCCCATGCTAGGGTAATTTTTTGTATTTTTAGTAGAGACAGGGTTTCACCATGTTGGTCAGGCTGGTCTCAAACTCCTGACCTCAGGTGATCTGCCCACTTCGGCCTCCCAGAGTGCTAGGATTACAGGTATGAACCGCGGTGCCTGGCCTCTAGTCATAAATTCTTTCCCAAGGCTGATGTCCTGGATGATATTTCCTAGGTTTTCTTCTAGAGTTCGTATGGTTTAAGGTATTACACTTAAATCTTTGATCCAGTGGCAAAATAGATATAAAACTAGATATAAAGACAAGACCCAACCATCATCAAGAGATTAATCTCACATGTAACAATATCCATAGGCTCAAAGTAAAGGGATGGAGAAATATCAACCAGGTAAGAGTCATTATTATTATTATTATTTTTTAGATAGGGTCTCTGTTACCCAGGCTTGGGTGTAGTGTTGTGATTATGGCTCAATGTAGCCTCACAACCTCTGAGGCTCAAGTGATCCTCCCACCTCAGCCTCCAAGTAGCTGGGACTACAGGCATGCGCCACCACGCCTGGCTAATTTTTGTGTCTTTTGTAGAGGTGGTGTTTTGCCATGTTGCCCAGGCTGGTCTCCAACTCTTGAGTTCAAAGAATCCACCCACCTTGGCCTCATAAAGTGCTGGGATTACAGGCGTTAGTGACCACATCTGGACTAGGAGTTGCAATTCTTTTTTTTAAAATTTATTTATTTTGAGATGGAGTCTTGCTCTGTCACCCAGGCTGGAGTGCAGTGGTGTGATCTTGGCTCGCTGCAGCCTCCATCTCCCAGATTCAAGGGATTCTCCCTCCTCAGCCTCCCGAGTAGCTGGGACTATAGGTGCATGCCACCACGCCCAGCTAATTTTTGTATTTTTAGTAGAGATGGAGTTTTGCCATGTTGGCCAGGCTGGTTTCGAACTCCTGACCTCAAGTGATCCACCCACCTCAGCCTCCCAAAGCGCTGGGATTACAGGTGTGAACCACTGTGCCCGGCCGGGAGTTGTAATTCTTACATCAGATAAAACAGAGTTTAAACCAATAAAATTAGGTAGGACAACGAAGGGCATTATTGCATAATGAGAAAAACTAACAAGAAGCCTTAACTATCCTAAATATATGTGCACCCAACACTGAAGCACCCGAATTCATAGCACAAGTTCTTCTTGGCCTGTAAAATGACATGGACAACCACACAATGATAGTGGGAGACTTCACCTCCCCACAGAAACATTAGTTGATCCCCATGGATCATTAAGGCAGAAGATTAACAAAGAAATGTGGGACTTAAACTCAAAACTTGACCAATTAGACCTAATAGTCTTCTACAGAACCCTCCACTCAACAACCACAGAACACACATTCTTCTCATCTGTACATGGAATGTACTTTAAGGTGAACCATATGCTTAGCCATAAAGCAACTCTCAATAAAAACAAAAAAACAAAACAAAAAAAAACCCTGAAATTGTACCAAGCACACTCTGAGACCACAGTGCAATAAAAATAGAAACCAGGCCCGGCACGGTGGCTCAAGCCTGTAATCCCAGCACTTTGGGAGGCCAAGACTGGCGGATCACGAGTTCAGGAGATCCAGACTATCCTGGCTAACACGGTGAAACCCTGTCTCTACTAAAAAATACAAAAAAACCAGCTGGGCGAGGTGGCGGACACCTGAAGTCCCAGCTGCTCGGGAGGCTGAGGCAGGAGAATGGCCTAAACCTGGGAGGTGGAGCTTATAGTGAGCTGAGATCCAACCACTGCACTCCAGCCTGGGCGACAGAGCGAGACTCCGTCTCAAAAAAAAAAAAAAAAAAAAAAAAAGAAACCAGTAGCAGTAAGATCTCTTAAAACAACACAAATACATAGAAATTAAACAACTTGCTCTTGAATAAATCCTGGGTGAACATTGAAATTAAGGCAGAAATAAAAACAACTTTGAAATTAATTAAAATAGGCACTTAGCTTACCAGAGATTTCTGGGACTTCTCTTCACACAGCTAAAGCAGTGTGAAGAGGAAGTTTATACCTCTAAATGCTTTCATCAAAAAGTCAGAAAGATCTCAAATTAACAATTAACTAGGCACCTAAAGGAACTTGGAAGCAGAAAAACCAACCAATCCTAAAGCTTGTAAGAAACACATAAATAACTAAAATCAGAAAGGAACTTAATGAAATGGAGATGCAGAAATCTATACAAAAGGTTAATGAAACCAAGAGTTGCTTCTCTGAGAAAAATAAACAATATTGATGCGCTGCTAGCTGGATTAAAGATCCAAATAAGTAGAATTGGAAATGACAAAGATGGCATTACAACTGATCTTACAGAAATGCAAAGGACCTTCAGAATACTATGAACAATTCTATACAAACAAATTAGAAAATCTTGAGGAAATGGATACATTCCTGGAAATATACAGTCTCCTAAGATTAAATCAGGAAGAGATTGGAACCTTGAGCACACCAATACTGAACCCTGATTGAAACAGTAATATAAAACCTAGCAATGAAAAAAATCCCTGGACCTGATGGATTCAAAGCCAAATTCTGAATTCAAAGCCTTTCTGAAACTACTCTAAAAAATCGAGGAGGAGAGACTCCTCCTTAATTCATTTTATGAAACCAGCATCAGCCTAACACTAAAATCTGGCAGAGACATGACAAAGAAAAAAAATTTCAGGCCAGTATCCCCAATGAGCATAGAAGAAGAAATCCTCAACAAAATACTAGCAAACTGAATCCAGCAGCACATCAAAAGTTAATTCTCCTTGATCAAATAGACTTTATTCCAGGGATGCAAGATTGGTTCAACATTTGCAGTCAATAAGTGTGATTCCCTTTATAAACAGATTAAAAGCAAAAACCATATGATTATCTCAATAGATGCAGAAAAAGCTTTTGATAAAATCTTAACACCCTTTCATGATAAAAAAAACTCTGAACAGGCTGGGCATGGTGGCTTATGCTTCTAATCCCAACATTTTGTGGGACTAACATGGGAAGATCACTTGAGCCAAGGAGTTCAAGGCCAGCCTGAGCAACATAGTGAGACTCCCGTCTTTCAAAAAATAAAATAAATTAGCCAAGCATGATGGTGCATGCCTATAGTCCCAGCTACTCGGGAGGCTGAGGCAGGAGGATTGCTTGCGCTGAAGAGACGGAGGCTGCAGTGAGCTGTGATCATGCCACTGTGCTCCAGGCTGGGCAACAGAGTGAGACGTTGTCTCGAAAGATAAAATATAAAACAATAAAATATAGTAAAATATAAAATAAAATATGAGTTGCGCAGTAGATAATACAAAAGAAGCGGGAAGCGTATCTCCAGTGGAGCTCCCTGTTGCACCTGGTAGTCTTGGCTCATAGCCTGGCACCTTTAAGCCCTGGGAAGGGCAGTATGGATCAGTATTTTGTGCCAGGGCTCCATGGAGGAATGAGGGGAGGGCTGGCTGTGGAGACTCAGGGAGCATCCTGGGTATGGGGAGATGGGGAGCTCTGGAGAATGATGGGATAAATGACGGTCATGCTGAAACTTTGTGTTCTAATTCAGGGAAACACATGTGGTTTGAGGGCATTCTAGATCTGGAGATTTGTGGCCCAGACCTGAGCAGAGTAGGAGTTCGTCACTGATAGAGAAGGAGGATTACGGTTAGTGCAGGTGATGGAGGAGTCAGGAAACAGATGATGCAGCTTCACAGAGTCAGATGTGGAGAAGAATGTGGTAGAGGGTGAGGAGGCAGGCAGAGGCCCTCGGCAGATGCGCAGATTCCCTGATCCTGCCTCTGTGTGCTCCACATGGCCTTGGCTGGGAGACCCCAAAGAGCCTCTGCTGTGACAGATTTCACCGATTGCTCACAGCAGTCCTGAGAGTGCTGAGATAACTACTAGATAAAAATGTTGAAGGATCATCTGTCAGACATTTCTTTATTTTTCACTGATACAGTGTCTCTGTTGTCTAGGCTGGAGTGCAGTGGTGCAATCTCTGCTGACTGCAACCTTGACCTCCCTGGCTCAGGTGATCCTCCCAGCTCAGCCTCTCAAGCATCTGGGACTACGAGTGCGCACTTGGCCAAAAAGCTACATGTTCAGCTAGTTTTTGTATTTTTTTTTTGGTAGAGACAGAGTTCCTCCATGTTGCCCAAGCTGGTCTTGAACTCCTGGACTGAGGTGATCCACCTGCCTTGGCCTCCCAAAGTGCTGGGATTACAGATATGAGCCACTGCACCATTTTTAAAAAATTACATATTATTTATATCTTTTTATATAGTTAAAAAATTATACCATCGAAATTCTATGCACATATTTGTCAGGCCCTTAGAAGTTTCTGTGGGACAATTGTGTTGATTCAAACACACCCCTCTCTCCTACAAACAAATTGAATATAGTTAAGGAGAAATGCAGCAGGAATGTCTCCATCCAAGGCCACTGTTTTTAGGAGAGCAGACTTTCTGGGGCATCTGAAGCCTCAGAGAGCCTGGTGTCTGTCCCTAGAGGTCTCTAAATAATTGAATGATTGACCACCGAGGGAGGAGAGTCATGGGCAGGTCTGGGTCTCACCTGTTTTCCAGTCAGGACCCCTATGTTAGCCCTCAATTTGCTGTCACAGGGATGTGGGAAGTGTCTGGTCATTCTTATCCCATGATTAAGGCATGGCTGGCATTACGTATTCATGTATGGTGTATGCCCAACACCATATATATACAGGCAAGCTTTATTATGCATGAACTGGATTTCACATAAAAGTTAAAGTGGCAATTTTATTTAAAATGGAATCATTAAAAAGTGTAAATATCACAGTATAGATATATGTTATCTAAAACTCCAAAAGGTAGTGAAACTGGTAACAAACTACTTCTCATCTTTGGACAGATACAACAATAGCATTAATGAAACGGGTTGCCAGACAAGTATGTACCACTTGCTCCTGTACCTTAGGGAAGAGAGGATGTTATATCACAGGCATTATTGATGCAGTGATTCATGGATAGTTGTTCCCTATTAGCAATGCTAAAATTAAGTTCACATTTTTTACTTTGTGTGGGAAGTGAAGACTCTTGTTCTTTTGAGGGCTATCTTTCAAGGTGTTGACATCAAAGTCACTCATTCCAAAATGCACCAGAGATGGGAATTTAAACCTCTTCACAAAGCAAACCACTGGTAATTTGTAGGCAGTATCCAACATTGTTTTATAACTCATCTACAATAACACAGCAAACATCATTTCTTTGGAACACAATTTTCTTGATCCCACAAGAAGTTACAAGATAAGAAAACTGGTAGTTAAATGACAACAGTCTTGTTACAAGACAGTTATTTCCCAGATGTATGTCACCAATTCTAATTTCACAGCACTGGGGCCATGACGATGAGGTGGAACCATCCTGCATTGCACACTGTGACCAGCAGGGGCATTCAAACTGCCTTTTCTGCCCCTACATGGTGCACATGGGTGTTCTACCTGCAGGCACCCTGTGGCATGTGTAGCGTCCACAGCGAGGAGAAGGTGAAGCACTCCATGTTCCTCAGGACTTGCTGGACGGGGCACTGCGGCAGCTTTGGGATGACTTGGGACTGCGCCCTTCGGAAGAGACAGCTCCTATCCACTGTGCTGACTGCTGAGGAGGGAGCTTTGGTGTAGTTTGGCCTCAGCACAGCTCCTCAGCTGTTTTTTCTTCATTGTGAGTATAGAAGCTTTCATTTTGTGGAATGTTGTGTTATTCCCATCAGGTTCTCACTCATTTTCCTCTTTTTCTGTTAGTATTTTAGTGTGTATTTTACAGCAGTATTCATTCCCCTAGGGCTTTTGAGGGTGGCAGCGTAGGAGGCTGTAGAATTTTAGGCTTCAGGACTTTTTCTAAGGGAAACTCCTGTGTAGATGGAGAGAGAAGGAAGCTCTGTCTGTGGGAGGAACGGGAAGCCTGGCCCAGGATGGGTGTCAGAGCCAGGCCCTGCTTTGATTGTGCTGTATCCAAGCCTCAGGTGGAAGGAAAAGAACCCCAGCCACCTCCAGAGTTTGCTGATTTTTGTTTTTTTGAGACAGGGTCTGGCTCTGTTGGCCAGGCTGGAGTGCAGTGGTGGATCTCAGCCCACTGCAACCTCTACTTCCTGGAATCAAGGGTTTCTCCAGCCTCAGCCTCCCGAGTGACTGGGCCTGTGCTACTATGCCCAACTAATTTTTTTTTTTATTTTGTTGTAGAGATGGAGTTTTGCCATGGCTGGTCTCAAACTCCCGAACTCAAAGCAGTCCTTCCGCCTTGACTTCCCAAAGTGCTGGGATTATAGATGTGAACTACTGCACCTGGCCTGCTGAATTTTTTTTTTAATCTGCATTCCCACTGTCGGGACACAGGGGCTGCTTTTCTCCATCCTCTGCAACACGTGTCCCCTCTGTTCCTCCAGTCACAGCCACCTAACCAGGGGAAGGGAACTTCCATACTGTTTAATGCCCTCTTTGCAGAAATATCTATTCAGGGTCTCTGCCCAGTTTTGGGTGGATCGTACGTTTTATCGTTGCTACCTAGTGTTTTTTTTTTTCTCCCTCTTTTTTTAAAATTATAGTTTAAGTTCTAGGGTACATGTGCACAATATGCAGGTTTGTTACATATGTATACATGTGCCACGTTGGTTTGCTGGACCCATTAAATCATCACTTACATTAGGTATTTCTCCTAATGCTATCCCTCCCCATCCCCCCACTCCACGACAGGCCCTGGTGTGTGATGTTCCCCGCCCTGTGTCCAAGCATTCTCATTGTTCAATTCCCACCTATGAGTGAGAACATACAGTGTTTGGTTTTCTGTCCTTGCGATAGTTTACTCAGAATGATGGTTTCCAGCTTCATCCATGTCCCTACAAAGGACATGAACTTATCCTTTTTTATGACTGCACAGTATTCCATGGTGTATATGTGCCACATTTTCTAAATCTAGTCTATCATTGATGGACATTTGAGTTGGTTGCAAGTCTTTGCTATTGTGAATAGTGCCACAATAAACATATTTGTGCATGTGTCTTTATAGTAGCATGATTCATAATCCTTTGGATATTTACCCAGTAATGGGATCGCTGGGTCAAATGGTATTTCTAGTTCTAGATCCTTGAGGAATCGCCACACTGTCTTCCACAATGGTTGAACTAGTTTAGACTCCCACCAACAGTGTAAAAGTGTTCCTATTTCTCCACATCCTCTTCAGCACCTGTTGCTTCCTGACTTTTTAATAACTGCCATTCTAACTGGTGGGAGATGGTATCTCATTGTGGTTTTGATTTGCATTTCTCTCATGACCAGTGATGATGAGCATTTTTTCGTGTGTCTGTTGGCCACATAAATGTCTTCTTTTGAGACATGTCTGTTCATGTCCTTTGCCCAGTTTTTCATGGGTTCGTTTGGTTTTTCTCTTGTACATTTGTTTAAGTTCTTTGTAGATTCTGGACATCAGCCCTTTGTCAGATGGGTAGATTGCAAAAATTTTCTCCCATTCTGTAGGTTGCCTGTTCACTCTGATGGTAATTTCTTTGCTGTGCAGAAGCTCTTTGGTTTAATTAGATCCCATTTGTCTATTTTGGCTTTTGTTGCCATTGCTTTTGGTGTTTTATTCATGAAGTCCTTGCCCATGCCGATGTCCTGAATGGTATTGCCTGGGTTTTCTTCTAGGGTTTTTATGGTTTTAGGTCTAAAATTTAAGTCTTTAATCCATCTTGAATTAATTTTTGTATAAGGTGTAAGGAAGGGATCCAATTTCAGCTTTCTACATATGGCTAGCCAGATTTCCCAACACCATTTTTAAAATAGGGAATGCTTTCCCAATTTTTTGTTTTCTCAGGTTTGTCAAAGATCAGATGGTTGTAGATGTGTGGTGTTATTTCTGAGGCCTCTATTCTGTTCCATTGGTTTATATTTCTGTTTTGATAAGCATATCATGCTGTTTTTGTTACTGTAGCCTTGTAGTATAGTTTGAAGTCAGGTAGCATCATGCCTCCGGCTTTGTTCTTTTTGCTTAGGATTGTCTTGGCTATGCAGGCTCTTTTTTAGTTCCATATGAACTTTAAAGTAGTTTTTTCCAATTCTGTGAAGAAAGTCATTGGTAGCTTGAGGGGGATGGCATTGAATCTATAAATTACCTTGGGGAGTATGGCCATTTTCATGATATTGGTTCTTCCTATCCATGAGCATGGAATGTTCTTCCATTTGTTTGTGTCCTCATTTATTTCATTGAGCAGTGGTTTGTTGTTCTCCTTGAAGAGGTCCTTCACATCCCTTGTAAGTTGTATTCCTAGGTATTTTATTCTCTTTGAAGCTACTGTGAATGGGAGTTCACTCATGATTTGGCTCTCTGTTTGTCTGTTATTGGTGTGTAGGAATGCTTGTGATTTTTGCACATTGATTTTGTATTCTGAGACTTTGCTGAAATTGCTTATCAGCTTAAGGAGATTTTGGGCTGAGATGATGGGGTTTTCTAAATATACAATCATGTCATCTGCAAACAGGGACAATTTGACTTCTTCTTTTCCTAACTGGATACCCTTGATTTCTTTCTCTTGCCTGATTGCCCTAGCCAGAACTTCCAACACTATGTTGAATAGGAGTGGTGAGAGAGGGCATCCCTGTCTTGTGCCAGTTTTCTAAGGGAATGCTTCCAACTTTTGCCCATTCAGTATGATATTAACTGTGGGTTCGTCATAAATAGCTCTTATTATTTTGAGATACATTCCTTCAATACCTATTTTATTGAGAGTGTTTAGCATGAAGGACTGTTGAATTTTGTTGAAGGCCTTTTCTGCATCTATTGAGATAATCATGTGGTTTTTTGTCTTTGGTTCGGTTTATGTGATGGATTACGTTGATTGATTTGCGTATGTTGAACCAGCCTTGCATCCCAGGGATGAAGCCCACTTGATCATGGTGTATAAGCTTTTTGATGTGCTGCTGGATTCGGTTTGCCAGTATTTTATTGAGGATTTTCGCATTGATGTTCATCAGGAATATTGGTCTAAAATTCTCTTTTTTTTGGTTGTTTCTCTGCCAGGCTTTGGTATCAGGATGATGCTGGCCTCATAAAATGAGTTAGGGATGATTCCCCCTTTTTCTGTTGATTGGAATAGTTTCAGAATGAATGGTACCAGCTCCTCTTTGTACCTCTGGTAGAATTTGGCTGTGAATCCGTCTGGTCCTGGACTTTTTTTGGATGGTAGGCTATTAATTATTGCCTCAATTTCAGAGCCTATTGGTTGGTCTATTCCGGGATTCAACTTCTTCCTAGTTTAGTCTTGGGAGGGTGTATGTGTCCAGGAAATTATCAATTTCTTGTAGGTTTTCTAGTTTATTTGTATAGAGGTGTTTATAGTATTCTCTGATGGTAGTTTGTATTTCTGTGGGGTCGGTGGTGATATCCCCTTTATCACTTTTTATTGCGTCTATTTGATTCTTCTCTCTTTTCTTCTTTATTAATCTTGCTAGCGGTCTATCAATTTTGTTGATCTGTTCAATAAAGCAGCCCCTGGATTCATTGATTTTTTGAAGGGTTTTTCGTTTCTCTATCTCCTTCAGTTCTGCTCTGATCTTAGTTATTTCTTGCCTTCTGCTAGCTTTTGAATGTGTTTGCTCTTGCTTCTCTAGTTCTTTTAATTGTCATGTTAGTGTGTCGATTTTAGATTTCTCCTCCTTTCTCTTGTGGGCATTTAGTGCTATAAATTTCCCTCTACATACTGCTTTAAATGTGTCCCAGAGATTCTGGTACGTTGTGTCTTTGTTCTCATTGGTTTCAAAGAACATCTTAATTTCTGCCTTCATTTCGTTATTTACCCAGTAGTCATTCAGGAGCAGGTTGTTCAGTTTCCATGTAGTTGTGCGTTTTTGAGTGAGTTTCTTAATTCTGAGTTCTAATTTGATTGCACTGTGGTCTGAGAGACAATTTGCTGTGATTTCTCTTCTTTTACATTTGCCGAAGAGTACTTTACTTCCAACTATTTTGTCAATTTTGGAATAAGTGCGATTTGATGATGAGAAGAATGTATAATCTCTTGATTTAGGGTGAAGAGTTCTGTAGATGTCTATTAGGTCTGCGTGGTGCAGAGCTGAGTTCAAGTCCTGGATATCCTTGTTAACCTTCTATCTTGTTGATCTGCCTAATGTTGACAGTGGGGTGTTAAAGTTCACATTATTATTGTGTGGGAGTCTAAGTCTCTTTGTAGTGCTCTAAGGACTTGCTTTATGAGTCTGGGTGCTCCTGTATTGGGTGCATATATATTTAGGATAGTTAGCTCTTCTTGTTGAATTGATCCCTTTATCATTATGTAATGGCCTTCTTTGTCTCTTTTGATCTTTGTTGGTTTAAAGTCTATTTTATCAGAGACTAGGATTGCAACCCCTGCTTTTTTTTTTTTTCCGTTTGCTTGGTAGATCTTCCTCCATCCCTTTATTTTGAGCCTATGTGTGTCTCTGCACATGAGATGGGGCTCCTGAATACAGCACACTGATGGGTGTCGTCTCTTTATCTAACTTGCCAGTCTGTGTCTCTTAATTGGAGCATTTAGCCCATTGACAATTTAGGTTAATATTGTCATGTGTGAATTTGATCCTGTCATGATGATGTTAGCTGGTTATTTTGCCCATTAGTTGATGCCGTTTCTTCCTAGCATAAATGGCCTTTACAATTTGGCATGTTTTTGCAGTTGCTGGTACTGGTTGTTCATTCTATGTTTAGTGCTTCCTTCAGGAGCTTTTGTAAGACAGGCCTGGTGGTGACAAAATCTCTCAGCATTTGCTTTTCTGTGAAAGATTTTATTTCTCCTTCACTTATAAAGCTTAGTTTGGCTGAATATGAAATTCTGGGTTGAAAATTCTTTTTTTTTTAAGAATGTTGAATATTGGCCCCCACTCTCTTCTGGCTTGTAGAATTTCTGCTGAGAGATCTGCTGTTAGTCTGATGGGCTTTACTTTGCTGGTAACTCAACCTTTCTCTCTGACTGCCCTTAACATTTTTTCCTTCATTTCAACCTTGGTGAATCTGACAATTATGTGTCTTGGGGTTGCTCCTCTCAAGGAATATCTTTGTGGTGTTCTCTGTATTTCCTGAATTTGAATGTTGGCCTACCTTGCTAGGTTAGCGAAGTTCTCCTGGATAATATCCTGAAGGGTGTTTTCTAGCTTGGTTCCATTCCCCCATCACTTTCAGGTACACCAATCAAACGTAGATTTGGTCTTTTCACATAGTCCCATATTTCTTGGAAGCTTTGTTCGTTTATTTTCACTCTCTTTTCTCTAAACTTCTCTTCTTGTTTCATTTCATTAATTTGATTTTCAATCACAGATACCCTTTCTTCCACTTGATCTAATCGGCGACTGAAGCTTGTGCATGCATCATGTAGTTCTTGTGCCATGGTTTTCAGCTCCATCAGGTCATTTAAGGTCTTCTCTACACTGTTTATTCTAGTTAGCTATTCGTCTAGTTTTTTAAAGGTTTTTAGCTTCCTTGTGATGGGTTTGAACAGCCTCCTTTAGCTCGGAGAAGTTTATTATTACTGACCTTCTGAAGCCAACTTCTCTCAAGTTGTCAAAGTCATTCTCTAACCAGCTTTGTTCCATTGCTGGCAAGGAGCTGTGATTCTTTGGAGGAGAAGAGGTGCTCTGGTTTTTAGAATTTTCAGCTTTTCTGCTCTGGTTTCTCCCATCTTTGTGGTTTTATCTACCTTTGGTCTTTGATTATAGTGACCTACAGTGGGGTTTTGGCATGGATGTGCTTTTTGTTGATGTTGATGCTATTCCTTTCTGTTTGTTAGTTTTCCTTCCAACAGTCAGGTCCCTCAGCTGCAGGTCTGTTGGAGTTTGCTGGAGGTGCACTCCAGATCCTGTTTGCCTGGGTATCACCAGTGGAGGCTGCAGAACAGCAAATTTTGCTGCCTGATCCTTCCTTTGGAAGCTTTGTCTCAGAAGGGCATCCAGCTGTATAAGGTGTTAGTCACCTCATGAGGTGTCTCCCAGTTAGTCTACACGGGGGTCAGGGACCCACTGGAGGAGGCAGTCTGTCCATTCTCAGAGCTCAAACACCGTGCTGGGAGAATCACTGCTCTCTTCAGAGCTGTCAGACAGGGACGTTTAAGTCTACAGAAGTTTCTGCTGCCTTTTGCTCAGCTATGCCCTGCCCCCAGAGGTGGAGTTTACAGAGGCAGGCAGGCCTCCTTGAGCTGCGGTGGGCTACACCCAGTTCGAGCTTCCCAGCTGCTTTGTTTACCTACTCAAGCCTCAGCAATGGTGGATGCCCCTCCCCAAGCCAGGCTGCTGCCTCGCAGTTCAGTCTTAGACTACTGTGCTAGCAGTGAGCAAGGCTCTGTGGGCATGGGACCCACTGAGCCAGATGCACGATATAATCTCCTGGTGTGCCATTTGCTAAGACTGTTGGAAAAGTGCAGTATTTGGGGGGCAGTGTCCCGATTTTCCCGGTACAGTCTATCATACTTCCCTTGGCTAGAAAAGGGAAATCCCCCAACCCCTTGTGCTTCCCGGGTGAGGCGATGCCCCACCCTGCTTTGGCTCACCCTCTGTGGGCTGCAGCCACTGTCCAACCGGTCCCAATGAGATGAACCAGGTACGTCAGTTGAAAATGCAGAAATCATCCATCTTCTGTGTTGACCACTCTGGGAGCTGCAGAGCAGAGCTGTTCCTATTCAGCCATCTTGGAACCGGACCGCTACCTACTATTGTTAATGTGTTGCATATTTTCCATAACAACCCCTTAGCAGATATGTAATTCCCTAAAATTTTCTCCCAGCCTTTCTCATTGGGTTCATTGTTTCCTTTGCCTTGCAAAAACTTATCACTCTGATGGAGCTATGCATGTCTATTTTTGCTTTTGTTGCTTGGAATTTTGGTGCCCATTTAAAAAGATATTTCACAAATGATTCCATTCTCAATGAGATTGTACCCCTGTGTATTCCTCTTTTTTTGTTTCTTTTCTTTTCTTTTTTTTTTTTTCAATCCTTGCAACCTGTGAGTATGGATTCAAGTTGCCCTGAAAGTAAGCTTCCTGTCTTTTATAGGAATTTTATGATGTTTCATGGTTTCAGGTCTTGTGTTGAGGTTTTAAATCCATTTTGAGTTGATTTTTGTGCATTGTGTAATGGAATGGTCCTGTTTCATTCTTTGCATATGGATATTGGTTTTCCTAAAATAATTTAATGAAGAAAATCTCTGTCTCCATTGTCTCTTTCTAATCTCTGATGCTGATTTCATTTGCTTTGGAGGCATACCCAGTAGTGGGATTGCTAGATCATATGGTAATTGTATTTTCTTTCTTTTTTTTTTGAGACAGGGTCTCACTCTGTTGTCCATGCTGGGGTGCAGTGAAACAGTCTTGGCTCACTGCAGCTGCCACATCTCAGGCTCAAGAAATTTTCCCACCTCAGCCTCTGTGTACCGTGGTACCACAGGAATGTGGTCACCATGCCTGCCCAACTTTTGTTGATAGAGGGTTTTACCATGTTTCCTGGGCTGGTCTTAAACTCTTGAGCTCAAGCAATCCACCCACAATGGCCTCCTGGTAGTTGTATTTTCAAATTTTGAGGGAACTCCAACTCTTTACCATAACGTATATACTAATTTATTTTTCCCCCAACTGGAAAGAAGAGTTCCCTTTTCTCCAAATCCATACCAGCATTCGTTTATAGATTTTTTTTTTTTTTTTTTTTTTGTGACTAGGAATGGTGGCTCATGCCTGTAATCCAAGCACTTTGGGAGGCCGAGGTGGGCAGGATCACTTGAGCCCAAGAATTCTAGACCAGCCTAGGCAACATGGCAAAACTTTATCTGTACCATAAATAAAGAAGTATTAGCTAGGCATGGTGGGTGCGTGCCTGTAGTTCCAGATATTCAGGAGGCTGAGGTGGAAGGATCACTTGTGCCCCGGAGGTTAAGACTGCAGTGAATCATGATCCATGCCACTGCACTCCAGCCTGGGTGACACAGTGAGTCCCTGTCTCAAAAAAAGTCTTAAAAAATATTTTTAGTAACATTCATTCCAGTAAGTGAAATGGCATCTGAATGTGTGTGTGTGTTTTTTTTTTTTTTTTTTTTGAGACTGAGTCTTGCTCTGTCGCCCAGGTTGGAGTGCAGTGATGAGATCTCAGCTCACTGCAGCCTCAGCCTCCTGAGTTCAAGCAATTATCATGCCTTAGCCTCCTGAGTAGCTGGGATTACAGGCACGCACCACCACACCTGGCTAATTTTTTTGTATTTTTAGTACAGACAGGGTTTCACCATGTTGGCCAGGCTGGTCTTGAACTCCTGACCTCAAGTGATCTGCCCACCTCAACCTCCCAAAGTGCTGAGATTACAGGTATGAGCCACCGCACCCAACCTGAATGTGGTTTTGAAGTATGTTTTTTTCCCTGATGAATAGTGATGTTGAGGACCTTTTCTCTTACCTGTTGATCAGTTTTGTGTCATCTTTGCAGAGATGTTTATTCATGTCTATTCAGGGTCTTTGCCCAATTAGTTTGGATATGTATTTTGATGCTAGTTAGTATTTTTTTTTCCTGTGTACATGTTTGGTAACAACCAGTTATCACTCACGATTTCCTGAAATTTTCTAACAGTATATATTTTTTTGAGACACAGTCTCATTCTCTCACCAAAGCTGAAGCACAGTAGTATTTCATGTTACAGTAGCAGGTATTTTGGATACCTACAGCTTTGCAATATAATTTTGACATCAGGGATTGTGAATCCTCCAACTTGGTTTATATTTCTCGGGATTCCTTAGATATTCAGGACCATTTGTGGTACCATATGAACATTAGCATTGTGTATTCACATTTCTTAAATTTCTGTGTATAATGAAGTATGTAATTAGAGGGTATGCTGGGACTTTCTTTTTTCCTCTGGGACATTTTGAAACATGTATATTTTTAGTAATGATCAAATCAGGGTACTTAGCATGTCCATTCCTTCATGAAGGTATTATTTCTGTGTTATGAGAACATTCAAATTGTTCCCTTCCAGCTTTTTTTGAAAACAACTTTTTTTTTTTTTTTTTTTTTTTGAGGCGGAGTCTCGCTCTGTCGCCCGGACTGGAGTGCAGTGGCCAGATCTCAGCTCACTGCAAGCTTCGCCTCCCGGGTTTACGCCATTCTCCTGCCTCAGCCTCCTGAGTAGCTGGGACTACAGGCGCCCGCCACCTCGCCCGGCTAGTTTTTTTTGTATTTTTGGTAGAGACGGGGTTTCACCGTGTTAGCCAGGATGGTCTCGATCTCCTGACCTCGTGATCCGCCCATCTCGGCCTCCCAAAGTGCTGGGATTACAGGCTTGAGCCACCGCGCCCGGCCGAAAACAACTTTTTTTGTTGTTAACCAGAGTCACCCAGCTGTGGTATAGAACACAAGAATGTATTTGTCTTAACTAACTGCAACTTTGTTTCCATAACCAATCACTCCCAACCCCTCCTTCCACTCTTCTCAGAAGACTAGTACTGTACCTTCTACTTATTGAAGGCGAAGTTTTTAAAATTTCATACAAGTGAGATGATTCTGTGCTTATCTTTCTATGCCTGGATTATTTTTTTCCAGGTTCATCCGTATGGCTCCAAACGAAAATGACATTTTCTTCTTGCGGAGTGTATTGCATTGTGCAGATATACTGCAGTTTCTTTATCCCTTCATCTGTGGATGGCCAGGTAGGTTGATTCCATATCTTGGATATTGCGACTAGTGCTTCATGAAACATAAGAAGGTAGATAACTCCTTAAGTTATGGATTTCCTTTGCATTAAATGCATACCCAGTGTGGGGATGACTAGAAGAACAAGTAGTTGTATTTTTTTTTTTTTTTTTTTTTTGAGACGGAGTCTTGCTCTGTCACCCAGGCTGGAGTGCAGTGGCTGAATCTCAGCTCACTGCAAGCTCCGCCTCCCGGGTTCATGCCATTCTCCTGCCTCAGCCTCCCAAGTAGCTGGGACTACAGGCGCCTGCCACCTCACCCAGCTAGTTTTTTGTATTTTTTAGTAGAGATGGGGTTTCACCGTGTTAGCCAGGATGGTCTCGATCTGCTGACCTTGTGATCCGCCCGTCTCGGCCTCCCAAAGTGCTGGGATTACAGGCTTGAGCCACCGCGTCCGGCCCAAGTAGTTGTGTTTTTAATTTGTTAAGGAAACTCCAGGTTTTTCACAGTATTTTATACACTGACTTACATTGCCACCAATAGCGTGTAAGAGTTTCCCTTTTTCAAGTCTACACTGCTGCCTTCCAAAAATTTTATTGCTGTTTATGGTCATATTCATTCTCGGTGAAGTTTGATGGTATCTGAGTGTGATTCTGACTTACATGTTTGGAGTGATTAGTGATGTAGAGAAACTTTTGTTTCACCTGTGAATCAGTTCCATGTCTTCTTTGAAGAAGTGGCTGTGCTGGTCCTTTGCACGTTTTTAGCTTGTGTATTTTTTTTTTTTAAATCTTTTCCCCACTTAGTAGCTTTAGTGTTTGAATATGTTGGATAACAACCCCTTTCAAATTTATGATTTTCCACAGTTTTCCTCCAGTCATTCTTTCTCCTAAGGTAGGATGTTCTCTCTTTGGGTTCATTGTTTTCTGTCCCATGCAGAAACTCTAAAGTGTTTGTCTCACATGTTTATATTTGCTTTTGTCAGCAGTGATTTCTGTGTTTCATCAAGAAAAAAAGATGGCAAATCATTGTTTTGTCTATGGGTATTTTCCTCCTAATTTTTCCTTTTGTTTTTTAAAATTTCTCCTTTGCAACCTGTGTGCACAGATTCAAGTTTCCCCAAAATATACACTGACCCTGTGTTTTTTCCTTGGAGTTTTTTGGTTTCAGAATTGGATTTGGGCATTCAATTGATTTTGTGTTTTTGTGTATTGTGCAGCATAAAGAGAACTGTTTCAGTGTTTTGCACAGGAATATCCAGTTTTCTTAACTGTTATGCCTTTGGTGAGCTTTTGCAAAATATGTTCACTATATATAATTTTGGGTTGCTTACTTGGCTTCCTCATTTTGTTCATTCAGTTGTCTTTCTGTGTGTGTGTGCCAGTAGCAGATTGTTTGGCTCACTCTAGGTTTCCTCTTCCTGAAGAAATTTTTTTTCCAGCTCCTAATCTTGATTTCTAAAATAATACCTACTTGTATTGTGATTAAAAGGTGCACCTTGCAGGTTGGCCACATGGGTATATAGCAGGATAGTGAAGCTTGGGTTCCCAAGGAACCCCATCACCCAGGCAGTGAGCACAGTACCAATTGGATGGTTCTTCCACCAACATTTCCTGTCTCCTTCCTTTCTCTGTCTGGTAGTCCCCAGTGTCTGTGGGTGTGTTTGGTGTTTAGCTCTGGTGTATAAATGAGAACATGTGGTATTTCACTTTCTGTTCTTGCCTTACTTTGCTTAGCGTAGTGGTCCATCCTTGTTGCTGTTGAGGACATGAAAATTTTTTAAGCTGTGTAGGAGTTTTTGGTGTCTATATACTGCAAGTTTAAAAACCTAATCATCAACTGTTAATGGACACATAGGTCGATTTTATTTTGCTTTTTTCTGATAAATAGCACTTCCAAGAACATACCAGCGCATGTGTCATTTTGAAAGAAGGCTTTGTTTTCCTTTGTGTAGATAGTCAGTTGTGGGATTGCTCTATTCAGATGGTAGTTCTGTTTTAAGTTCTTTGAGTAATCTTCAAACCACTTCTCACAGTGTGAGAGCTGGTTTTTATTCCCACCAAGAGTGTAGCAGTGTTCGCTTTCCTCTGCTGCCTCGCTACCATGTTAATATTCGGACTTAGGACAAATGGCCATTCTGACTAGTGTAAGGCGGTATTTCATTGTGTGTGTGAGTTGCATTTCTCTGATGATTAGTGATGTTGAGCAGTTTTTCTTCTGTTGGTTGCTTGTACATCATGTCCTTTGCCCCTTGTTTGATTGGATTATTTTTCTGCCTTTTGATTTTTTTAGGGTCACGTTACAGTCTGGCTATTAGATCTTGGTCAGAAGCATAGTTTGGGAACATCTTCTCCCATCCTGTAGGGTATATAGGCGTTTACTGTGCTGGTGATTTCTTTTGCTATCTGGCAGTCTTTCAGTTTCTTAGGCCCAACGTTTTTATTTTGGTTTTTCTTGCTGTTGCTTTTAGGGACTAAGTTATCTAAATGCTTTACCAAAGCCTATGTTGAGAAAGGTATTTCCTAGGTTTTCTTGTAGGACTTTTATAGTTTGAAGTCTTCTTCTGAAATCTTCTGTTCACCTTGAGTCAAATTTGCATATGGTGACAGGTAGGGCTCCAGTGTTAATCTTTTGCCTGTGTCTAGCCGCCTCTCCCAGCACCATTCATTGCATAGGGAGTCCTTTCTCCGTTGCTGAGTTTTGAGTCTTTTCAAAGGTGAGATGGTTGTAGGTGTGCGGGATTACTTCCAGGTTCTCTGTTCCATCCAGGTGGAGGCGGATCTATACCTCCATCGTGAAATTTGAAATCAGGGAGTGTGGTGCATCTGATGTAGTCTGGATCTTCCAGTGTAGCTTTGGAGTTTCAGGGAGTTTTGTGGTCCCACAGGAATTTTATCATTGTTTCTTTATGTTGCTTTCAAAAAACAAAATTGGCCCGTACATAAATGTGTACAAATAGAGGTTAGAGTGGGACATTTAGGTCCATGCATGCATTGCATAGTGATGAAATCAGGGTATTTAGCATCTCTTTTTGCCTTGTAGCGTTACCATGTCTTTGAGGTGAGGACAGCCAGAACCCTCCTTTCTGGCTGTCTTGAAAACTGCCCTCTGATAACGTTAGCCCTAGTGACCCTGCTGAGGAATAGAACAGTAAGTTTCATTCTTCTTATGGAACTTGTCACTTTGTACCCATTTCCTATCCCTGCCCATGCCCCACCTTCCACTCCAACCCTGGCAGGCACTATGGTGCTTTCTAGGTCTATGTGAGATAAAGTATTTTATAGTCCTCATGAATGAGATGATGTGAGGTTTGCCTTTCTTGGCCTAATGTGTTTCATTTTTGATAATATCCTCCAGGTTCCACTATGTTGCTGTGAATGACATGATTTCCCGTATGCATGTCTAGCTGAAGAGTATTTATTTGTGAATGGATACTGTGGTTTCTGGATCCCATTCTCTGTGGGTGGACAGGTAGGTTGATTCCTTATCTTGTCTTTTGTGACTGGTGCCACAGTCAGTATGGGAAGGCAGATACTGCTTCCATGTACTGGTTTCAAGTGCTTCCACTGCACACCCAGCAGTAGCAAAGCTAAGTGAAATGGTAGTTGTATTTTTAGCTTTCTGTGGAACCTCCAACTGGTCTCTGTAGTGTGCATACTAATTTACTCCTGGCTGGGTGACAGAGTGAGACTGTTTCTAAAAAAAAAAAAAAATAGTGTAGCAAAGGGATACCTGCATTGTCATGTTTATCATAGCACTATTCACAATAGCAAAGATATGGAATCAACCCAAGTATTCATCAACAAATGAATAGCTAAGTAAAATGTGCAAAATGTACACAATAGAATACTATTTGGCAATAAAAAATAATGAAATCATATCATTTGCAAAAACATGGATAGATCTTGAAGTCATTATGATAAGTGAAATAAGCCAAGCACAGAAAGACAGATACTGCAGGTTCTTACTCATGTGTGGGAGCTAAAAAACCTTGATCTCATGGACACAGAGAATACAGTGGCAGATACCAGAGTCCGGGAAGACTGGGTGTGTGGAAGGGAGAATGAAAAGAGGGTGACTATTGGGTGCAAACATACAGTTAGTAGAAATAAGCTGTAATGTTTGATAGCAGACTAGGGTAACTAAACAACAATATTTCAAAGTAGCCAGAGTACACATTCACTGCATGTAACAAACACTCGTATGTACCCTATTAAATAGGTAAAATATTACGGGTGTTAATGTTTTTTTTTTTTTTTTTTTGAGATGGAGTCTTGCTCTGTCGCTCAGGCTGGAGTGCAGTGGCACGATCTCAGCTTACTGCAAGCTCTGCCTCCCGGGTTCACACCATTCTCCTGCCTCAGCCTCCTGAGTAGCTGGGACTACAGGCGCCTGCCACTGTGCCCGGCTAATTTTTTGTATTTTTAGTAGAGACGGGGTTTCACCGTGTTAGCCAGGATGGTCTCGATCTCCTGACCTCATGATCCGCCTGCCTCAGCCTCCCAAAGTGCTGGGATTACAGGCAATGATTTTTTTTTTTTTAAGATAGAGAGGTTATGCCCAAGTCTCCACAGAGGGGCTCTTTGGATCCACACAGCACATCATGCTCACCTGTATCCACTGCTCCACCATGCTGGTCCTGTCTGGGCCTTCATGCTCTGGCTCCCAAGGCAAGTGGTGCTGACTCAGGTGGCCACACTGTGGACCTGGATGTTGGTGGCCTAGAAGGTGGGTGCTATGGGCTTCCTGTCCTAATTGTTTCACTGAGACCAGATGGGGCCAGGCAGTGACAGGGCACCACCTTCTTGACCAGATCCTGAGACATAGGAGGAGTGTCGCCTGGCCCCTCTTCATCCCAACTCAGAGCCTAAAGTACCCTCAGACCTGGGCCATGGCTGGGCTGGAATTCAGGAAGCCTAGGATGCAGCTCAAGCCTTGTGGCATCTCTGGGTTCTCAGCCCACTGAGGGTGCCCCATACAGATGATCCAGGACCCATAGCTGGTGGGAAGAGAGTGGCATTTCTCTGGCCCCTCCTTACTCATGCCAAGCACCCTAAATGTCCTTCCTAGTCCATCACCCTGGTCACATTCCCCAGGGCAGCTCAGGGCTTTGTTCAGATGTCTGCCATAGTCAGGTGCCTAATAAGTGCTGAGACTTGCAAGACCACCTGGGCAGATGGGTTGATGCCCTCTGGTGAGCACCCCAGCAGCCAGGCCCCTGTCCACGTGTCTGCCTGCTCCTGCTTGTGTTTGACTGTCACAATGCTGCTTTCCAGGGACACCGGCTCCCATCCCTCCTGTTGAGAAGGACAGAGACAGCAAGTGCCTGGGAGTAAGGCATTTGCCAGGTGGCACAAGTGAGGAGGGTCGGAGCTGGGATTTGAATCCAGATCATGGAACTCTGCATGGGGGAATGCAGGTGTGGGGATGCCCATAAAGGAAGGAAGGGTGGCCCAGCCCCACTGAGCCCAGTTGCTCCCTGCAACCCTGGAGGAAACTGCTCTGCTGTCAGGTGGGGAGAGGGCCCAGGTGGCTAGGCCTCCCCTTGCTTGCTGGCTCAGGGCATCACAGTGGGACAAGGAGATTTAGAGTATATGTCTTCTTTCCTTTTCCTATTTCATTCAAAAGGTCATTTAGTATCAAGCAAGAGGAGCCTTAGCTTAACCCTGCAGATCAGGCAAGACTTGAGTTACAAAAGAATACATTCTTTTCGCACTTTTAATTCTCCTCTACTTTTGTTGGCAAGAGCAGGTCTGTGTCCCAGGTTTGGAATCCAGTTTTCATCCCACACCAAAGCGCCTACTGTTTGGGTGAGCACCCTGGAGCCTGGCCACGTGGAGCTGTGTGGCAGGAAGGTCCCCACAGAAGGGTCACGGCGCCACTGCCCAGGTCCAGCTCAACTCTGCTGCCAGGGTTGCCTGTTCTGGCTCCCTGGGGCTTGCACGTCCTGTTCCCAGGATCTGCACATAGGGGTACCTTTCTGCATCTCTCTGTCAGTGGTAGGTACTCCTCCAAGCCCCCATGGCTTGCCAGCCTGGAGACAGCGGCCTGCACCCCGCCCCGTTGCATGCCAGCTGAGAGGAGCCTGGGCCAGAAGCCCCACAGCGGTTGGCTGTGGCTTGGACACCGGTTGGGGGCAACAGGGCAGGGGCTGGCCGCCCAGCCCCAATCCTATGGCCCCTTGCTCTGGGTGGGGACCAATGAGGAGCGGGTGGGGAAGGCGCCTCAGGCAGGCCCTAGGGACCATGGGCGGCTTATGTTCCACGATTTTGAGGCCATTTGCAGCGAGCTCAGCCAGCCTGCCCCTCCCCTGCAGCCGCCACCACCGGCACAGCACCGCCACCAGTGTCTTCGGGGCTTTCTTCAGAGGAGACTGTCAGCATCCTCAAGTTCCAGGTGCTCTGGCCCCAGTCCTGCTTCTTGACGCTTTTTGCCAGGGGCTGCCTCCCCTTCTCAATGGCCTGAACCTTGGCCAGTTCCCACAAAGTTTGACGGGAACACAAGGCTGTCACTGACATTTGTGGCACTATAACTTACAGGCACGCGTGTTGCACACATCGGACACTGTGCCACATGCAGTGACACCATCTGAGGTGCGCACGCCGCACGCGCACCCCGCACGCGCACGCCGCACCGTCTTGGCTTGGCGTTCTGCACACGCGTGTGTAACGGCTTGGGTTGGCGTTCCTCGCTTGGCTTGGTGTTGGTCGCTTGACTTGACGTTCCTTGCTTGGCTTGGCATTGGTCGCTTTGCTTCCTGGTCCTTGCGTGGATTGGCGTTTCCTCCCTCGGCATTCCTTTGCTGGGCTTGACCTTTCCTTGGCTGGGCTTGGCATTCCCCTGACTGGGCTGGGTGTTTCCTTGGCGGGTGGGTGGAGGGGCTTGGCCTTTCCCCGGGTGGGTGTGGGCTTTCCCCCGGGGTGGGAGTGGGGATTTTCCCAGGTGGGTGTGGCCTTGCAAATACTGCTGGGCTTGGCCTCTCCTCGCCTGGGCTGGGCTCCACTGCTTTGGTGGGTTTTGGCTGTGCTTGACCTTTCTCCTGTAACAGATTGGAAACCTAGAGTATCTTGCTTGTTGGTGAAATTTGTTGGCAGAGGTGATTGGCTGGCTACTACCTGGCTCCCCAGGCTGGTAAAAGAGGATGGGGGCTGAGGTTTCTTCAAAGCCGGCTGCCTCTACTATGAAGAAGCCTTTTGGCCTCAGCAGCAAGATGGGCAAGTGGTGCTGCCACTGCTTCCCCTCCTGCAGGGGGAGTAGCAAGAACAACGTAGACTCTGGGGGAGACCACGACGACATCGCCTTTTTGGAGCCAAGGTAACACATCCGTCGAGAAGATCTGGGCAAGTTCCACAGAGCTGCCTGGTGGGGTAAAGTCCCCAAAGGGGATCAGAGGCGGAATGTGTGGAGATGGGGTGGGGATTTGCCCTTCTGTTGGGTGGGCGAGGGCTGACTTTCTTGCCTCTGCAGGCCCCACAGCACCCTGGATGTGGAAACCTCGGAGAGGTTGGCGCAAAGTCCTCTTTATGAGCAACAACACAAAAAAATTTTAGCTGATTTCCAATCAGTAATAATTTCCTTTACATAACACTTAATAGACTGTTTTAAAGTGGTTTAACTTGCAAGATTAAGTCGATGCAGCAGATTATTTTTAATGTACACATTTAAAACAATGTTATATGCATTATAGAAAGGTGTGTAATGAGAAATAATTCCTATAATATATCGACTTCTGGGCTAAATATTCTTCAGATAAAATCCAATGTGCGTTTTATGTCAATGTATCCCTATATAAATATGTTCTTCACTGAGGAGTCTTAGAAAGAAACTGAAATGGGAAGATGGTTCATGTCCTTGAATAAGAAGATTCATTTTTCTCAAGATGTGAGTTCTTTATGTATCACCTTTCCCTAAGCCCAAATAAAAATATCAAAGTTTTATCATTTTTAAGTTACACATGGTGTCTTTTACTATTGTGGTAAATTAGTGTTTTGTAACAGAATGGAAAAAGACTTGCCTTTCTAGGTATCAAAATGTACTAATATTTCCACAAATTGTTTACCAGCAACTGAAAAGACATAAATGAATAGAACAGAATAGAAAATCCAGAACTACCCAAATGTATGTAAGAATTTAGAAGTTGATAATGGTCACATTTCATATTAGTAGAAATGTAGCAGAACGAGCCGCAGACAAAACTCTTCAGACACCAGATTAAAGAAGGAAGAGGTTTTTTATTCAGCCAGGAGCATCAGCAGACTCGTGTCTGAAGAGCCGAGCTCCCCGAAAAAGAAATACTTGGCCTTTTTAAAGGCTTACAACTTTAAGGGGCCCACGTGAAAGGGTCGTGATAAATCGAGCAAGTGTGGGAAACGTGACTGGGGGCTACATGCATCAGCTAACAGAACAAAAAGTTTTACAATGCTTTTTTCATACAGTGTCTGGAATTTACAGATAACACAAGTAGTTTAGGTCAGGGGTTGATGTTATTATTATTACCTTTTTTTAACTCCTAGGGCCGGGTGGTGGTGCCAAGGTTGTCTGGCTATTTATCTTACTTTTATTTCTTTCGAACTTTTTGCTTTCTCTTTTTCCTCCTGTCTTGTGAACTAGGCAAGGTAGTGGGGAGGAGGCAGCAGTAGTAGTAGTGGTCTCCTTCCTTAGAAAAAGATGAATTATTAATAAATGAAATGCCTGCTATTTGGAGAAAACTAGATGTTTATGTCACAAAATAAGTCTCTGATGGAATATAGATTAAAAGTTTTAAATATTCAAAATGAGAAAAGTACCAGAAGAAAACACAAATGCCTATTTATACAGATATATTTTTATCTTGACAAAGGCCTTCCAAGAACCTCACAAGCAAGCATTCTGAAGGTTGTTTTGGCAAAATAAAAATTAAAACACCTTGTATATAAGAAAAAAATTAGCAAAAGACAGCATACATGCAAAATATTTACTATATATATATTAGATAAGAAATGTGTTTTCATCTTACAGATAATTCTTTCAAATCAACAAGAAAAAAAAAATAAGCTCAATTTAAAATTGGGCAAAGTACTTTTTTGCAGATCTTCCAGTGACCTATGCACATAGGAAAACACTTAGTGTTCCTGGTGAGAGAAGGAATTTAAAAGAGGATTGAAATACTGTTTTCTATCCACAAAGTGTGAGGATGAAGAGCAGCGGTACTTATATAGTTGCTTAAAGTTTAAGTTGCTGTGAGTTTTCAAATAGACACTTTGGTGTTAAGAACCACATTTTAGAAATGTCTATGTGCCTTTTACCCATCAATTCCATTGTACTGAAATATCTTTGGGAAATTGATTTATCTGTCTTTCTCAGTGTTACTTAAAATAGCAGTGTATTAAGAACTCATAACGGATTTTACGAACAAATTTCAGTGCATCCATAGGATGGAATAATACGTAACCATTGAGGATGTCAATAGATACAGATATACGTTGACATGCGAAGATATACTTTGCTATACCAAGTGACAAAAAACCAGGTTATATATACACACAAACAGAATATGCTCTTGTGTTAGGTGAAAATACAATAAAACTTATTTCTGGGCATTTGTATTGTAAGTGAAGTTTTTCCTTTTTTCTTATCTATGATTTTTGCAATGAACCTCTGAAAAGTTCTAAAGTTCATTCTGAATGAAATAATCCTTGGGAAGAGAAGGAATATAATATTTGCATAGATCAATTCTCAGTTTCTATTACTTATTTATGTGGATGGATATCTTATGTGAACTTTTAGCCTCTTCAGAAGTAGAGGGAATGTTTTTGCCTGTGCCTGTAGATTTTATGTGTAGATTTTATTATGTATACATTTTATTATGTAAGTATCTTTTCATTATATATAGATTAACATGTTCAAGAAGTATGGATTAATCATTTTAGTTATATCTTTATGAAAACTAAAATAGCAAATATAAATGATCATTACTATTACAAATGTATTGCTGTACTCTACAGGAGTTTTCTTTAAAAATATTGAACTTGGGCTGGGCGCAGTGGCTCACGCCTATAATCCCAGTACTTTGGGAAGCCAAGGAGGGCGGATCACCTGAGGTTTGGAGTTCGAGACCAACCTGACCAACATGGAGAAACCCTGTCTCTACTAAAAATACAAAATTAGCCGGCTCTGGTGGCTCATGCCTGTAATCCCAACTACTTGGGAGGCTGAGGCGGGAGAATCACTTGAACATGGAGGTGGAGGTTGCGGTGAGCTGAGATCACACCATTGCATTCTAGCCTGGGCAATAAGAGTGAGACTGTGTCTCAAAAAAAAAAAAAAAAAAAAAAAAAAAAAAAAAAAAAAAAAAAATTGAACTCCCCAGCTGTGTTTATCCATTCTTTCAATCCATTTATTCATCAAATATAAGCCATCTACCTATAATGTGGCAGGCATAGTCTACTATCTTGCAGTATCCTTCCATCTTCGAAAACTTCATGTTTACCTGCTCAGCTTGAGCAAGGTGAGAGATTTAAAATTAGAGTAATAGGACTTAATCTCAACTGAAGCTTTTCCTCCCTCCTTTCAAACAAAAGCATTCTGAAGGTAGAAAATAGTAAAAAATAACCTTTAACTGCCCTTTTGAAAATTTATAACAGTCTTGGATAAAGACTGTTTTAGCACTTTTAAGAACTAAAATGTGGTACATAAACACCATGGAATACTATGCAGCCATAAAAAAGAATGAGAGCATAACCTTTGCATGGACATGGTGTTGGAGGCCATTATCCTTAGCAAACTAACTTAGGAACAGAAAACCAAATACTGCATGTTCTCACTTATAATGGGGAGCTAAATGGTAAGAACACAAAGGTACCTAGAAGGGAGCAACACACATTGGGGCCTATTGGAGGGATGAGGGAGAGAAGCAGGAAATATAACTAATGGGTACTGGGCTTAATACCTGGGTGAAGAAATAATTTATACAATCAACCCTCTTGGCACACATTTACCTGTGTAACAAACCTGCAATATACCTATGTATATTTACCAATTTACCTATGTAACATCCTGCAATATACCCCTGAGTGTGAAAGTTGAAAAAAACTCCACAAATAGTTTCATAAATTCATTAAAAAAGCAAATTTATAAGTTTCAAATCCTAATATTTATCACTGGAAATATCTGATTTACATATACTCTATAAATCTAGGTATTGAAAAAATGAGCCATACCTATTCATTTGAACCCCAAGTTTCCTTTGGTTTAAAGTTTTTTTGAAAATTAAAGTAAAAATTAGTTTTGACATTTGTTGTTTCTACCTTAGCCCTCTTATTCCATAGTACTTTTAAGAACCAAAATTTATCTAAATGCCAATCATCTGGTTAGAATTGCCTCAGAACTGTTATACGTACCATATTCTACTTAATGTAAGCCACCATGGATTGTATGATGCCCCATTATTTCATGTGTCAATAAGAGAACTATGTAAATGCTACCAATTATAGTTACAGTAAGTCATGAATTACAAGTGGTACTACAATGTAAGGAATGTCAAAACATGAAGACAGCGTCTTATAATCATCAAAATACAATGTAAACTGTCATCTTTAAAACATACCTCAAAGTGTATGTATAATTGTATTATCTCACTTAATTCAAGTGTTGTTTTTAGTAGTATTAGCAAAAATAACAATTATTGAACTGTTATTTGTGTTAGGAACTCTTCTATATATTTTGTGTAGAGTCTCATTTAAGCATTACAGTGGTTTCCTGTGAGAAAGCTACTATTTTCATTCCCATTTTATTGATGAGGAAATTGAGACACAAAAAGGCTAAGCAACAGCTAGGAAGTGACAAAGCTCAGAGCAGGATTCCAGCCCAAATTTAATGTAATCAAAGGGCTATGCTCTTTCTTTTCAGATAGGCTGCTATTTCATTAATACAGTGAGAAATGAGAGGTAATTAATAGTGTGCTTTCTCTACAGGAAAATTAAATGCTTGTTTTGAAGGCAGAGGGATAGCATGCTATTCAATGTTTGCAATTACGTGAATCATTGATACGGCTTTAGATAGTACACTACAATTTGCTAAAACGTCTTCTCACTCTCATAGGACTGCTCTACATTTGGCCTGTGGGAATTCAGAAGTAGTAAAACTCCTGCTGGATAGAAAATGTCAACTTCATGTCTTTGACAGCAAAAAGAGGACAGCTCTAATAAAGGTATGCAGTAGCCAACTATATCAGCATGAGATGGATTTGATTTCAATACATAGAATAAAAATGAGTTTTCTTATTTAAATATAACTTATTGATGAAACCTGTGGAATGTTTATCTTGAATTCCTAGGATTTATAATTTGTTTTTGGTCTAATATTGGCAGGCTGTACAATGTGCAATACTTTTGCTACGACGTGGTATTGATCCAAATCTTCCGGATGTGTATGGCAATACTGCCCTACACTATGCTGTCTACAGTGAAGATAGATTAATGCAATTAGCAATTAAACACTGCTTTTATACAATGCTGATATCAAATCAAAAAACAAGGTATAGATCTAATTTTATTTTCAAAATACCCAATGCATTTATTTTAACATTGACCTGTGTAAGGGCCAGTTTTCTATATTTGGAAGCTCAAGTATAACCTGAATGAAAATATTTTGAAATGACTTAATTATCTAAGACTTTATTTTAAATATTGTCACTTTTAAAGACACATTAGAGGGTACAGCATTTTTTATGCACTTGCGGTAAATATTTTTTTTTGAAAACTCTGGATTTGTAAAAGGTAAGACTTACTTTTTTTTCAATTTTCCCTCCCAGTTTCCCCCTCCCCCCCAAACAATGTAAAATGTCAAAATTTGCCCTGGAAATAGGTTTTACATTAAAACTCCAAGAAAACTAAAACATGCTTCAGTGAATAGAAATCTTGCTGCTTTGGCAAGCTCCTAAAAAAAAAAATAAAAAAAAAACTGTAATAGATATGAAGTGATGTATCTCTCAGTGGCAAGGCTTAAGATATTTCTGATTGCACATCTAGTTCTAGATCCTTGAGGAATTGCCATACTGATTTCCATAATGGATGAACAAGGATCTAGAACTAGATGTACCATATGACCCAGCCATCCCACTACTGGGTATATACCCAAAGGATTATAAATCATGCTGCTATAAAGACACATGCACATGTATGTTTATTGTGGCACTCTTCACAATAGCAAAGACTTGGAATCAACCCAAATGTCCATCTGTGACAGACTGGATTAAGAAAATGTGGCACATATACACCATGGAATACTATGCAGCCATAAAAAAGGATGAGTTTGCATCCTTTGTAGGGACATGGATGCAGCTGGAAACCATCATTCTTAGCAAACTATCACAAGAAGAGAAAACCAAACACCGCATGTTCTCACTCATAGGTGGGAACTGAACAATGAGATCACTTGGACTCGGGAAGGGGAACATCACACACCAGGGCCTATCATGGTGAGGGGGGAGGGATTGCATTGGGAGTTATACCTGATATAAATGACGAATTGATGGGTGCTGATGAGTTGATGGGTGCAGCACACCAACATGGCACAAGTATACATATGTAACAAACCTGCACATTATGCACATGTACCCTAGAACTTAAAGTATAATAATATAGAGGTCAATTTGGATATTAGGTAATGGAGAGAAAAGACCATGAAGAGGTTTTATATGTATGTTTTTTGTTGTTGTGCATTCATTTGTTCCCTTTGCATGGTGAGACAAGGTTCTCTTCAGTTTTAGAGAATGACAGTTTTTCAATTTGGGAGAGGGAGTTAGTGAGTTGTAAACTGCCTAGAGATCAATTTTAGGAGGCCTCTGAGGAACCAGATTGGCTGTGAATAGGTGGTGATATTGTGGGAAACCCTTGAGCAGAGGGAATAACGAGTAATTCACTGACTTACTATCCTATTCTGGTAGAAATGGCCGCTTAGATAGAGTCTCAACTCTGCTTTCAAATCTAGAATGTCCTGATGGGAAGGTGGGAGATAAGGAGCTTATAAATAACAAGATGAAGTTGGATTTTGAGTTTACTACACCCTGTTCTACCCCTACCCAGGAAAATTAAGTGGTGTTTTCAGCAAATGAGTCTCTCTCTCATTCTTTCCTCTTTTTGGCCAAATGCTCAAATGATAAAGGGAATTGGTCATGTGGGTGAGAGATGACACTGAAGTAATTGTCCATTGCACTAGTTTTCAGCTAGAATTGTGAATTAGAGTAACCTGAGAAAAAATTTTAAATAATCTGCAAGTCTAGGTTCTATCCTGAAGATTTTAATAGCGTATGTTTAAAAATGTTTCCTTGAGGCCAGGTGCAATGGCTCCTGCCTTTAATCGCAGCACTTCGGGAGGCCAAGGCAGGTGGATCACAAGGTCAGGAGATGGACACCATCCTGGCCAACATGGTGAAACCCCGTCTCTCCTAAAAAAACAAAAATTAGCTGGACGTGGTGGCACATGCCTGTAGTCCTATCTACTCAGGAGGCTGAGGCAGGAGAATCGCTTGAACCCAGGAGGCAGAGGTTGCAGTAAGCCAAGATTGTGCCACTGCACTCCAGCCTGGTGACAGATCGAGACTCAGTGTCAAAAAAAAAAAAAAAAAAAAAAAAAGTGTCCTTGAAGCCAGGCATGGTGGTGCATGTGGTGCATGGCTATAATCCCAGCTGCTAGGGAGACTGAGGTGGGAGGACTGCTTGAGCTCAGGAGTTCGAGTCTAGCCTGGGCAACATAATGAGACCCTGTCTCTAACAACAACAACAACAACAACAAATTCCTCAAAATCCGTGTATGCTTTTGCTTAAGAATCACTGAATAGATAAGTGTAATAGGTAAATTCTTCTATCTCAGGAACTTAATATATCTCTAGAAGAGTTGGAATTGGATATGTGCTAATTCCTTTACATCTTTCCTTTCCGATAATATTAGTCTGACTTTTTTTTGACACAGGGTCTCACTCTGTTTTCCAGGCTGCAATGCAGTGGTGTGATCACAGCTCACTGCAGCCTCAACCTCCCCAAGCTCAGGTGGTCCTCCCACCTCACTTTTTTTTTGTCTTTAAAGTAGAGATGGGGTTTTTGCCATGTTTCCCAGCCTGGTCTTGAACTCCTGAGCTCAAGCAATTCATCCACCTCAGCCTCTCAAAATGCTAGGATTACAGGTCTGACACCATGCCTGGCCTAATTTGACTTTTATCTGTGATTGGGACATTAAAATGAATATTATTGGCAGTATCTATCAGCTTACAGAATAATACTTTTTCCTTCCTATCATCAGTTATTCAATGCCATTCAGAAGGTCTTTAGAAATTTTCAGTGAGTAGCCTTTCAGTAAGTACAGGCTGGGTTTCTCAGGATTTTATGTCTCTTTGTTATCATTTAAGTGCTTAGGTCAGTAAATCATTTTTAAGAGCAGAGTTTTCTCAATTAGTATTGTAGCAAATTCTAAACCCTTTTTGTCAATTGAAGCTGTATTGTGGACTATCAAGTGTGTCTCTTAAGTTTGTAGAGGTTTGGCATAATCAGGATGGCAGTTTTAAACACTAAAAACCATGGAGTTATTAAGAATACAGATAGGAATTCTGTTAATTTAGTTTCAGCAGTACTATGAACTCATTATTTAGTTAACAATCTGGGAAAATTATATACAAATAGAGTTTAAATGAATAAATGTTGGAAAAATTCTTGAAATGGGCAGTGTGAGTCTTAACAGCAAGTTTTATTGCATGTCAGAGCTTGATCTTTTGGTAAAACATCTGAATTTAAGAAATATTTTACATGCAAATTCTTGCTTTATACACAATGATTTGTCATAGGGTTTGAGGATATAGAGATAAAATATACAGCCCCTGCCCTCAAGAAGCTTTTTGTTTAGATGGGAAAAATTATCCAGTAATACCATGTCAAATGCTGGGGCAGAAGCAAATAATCTTGGAAACAGTAAATGTTTAAAGTGAGTTTTCAAGATAACCAGAGTTAATGTGAGGCAGAGGAGGGGTGTTTCCAAGGGAAGGAGTAGTGAGTGTGTGGGAAAGCACAGAAGAGTGAGAAGGAGACGACTATATTTTATTTACTTTCTATGAGTATAAGTTCATAGGATCTTATATAAAGTTTCCAGTTCATTTGAAAATAGGTAATTTTTTTGAATTACATATTGTTTTTGCATTAATATTGTTTTACAGGGTGGCCTCACACCACTTTTACTCGGTGTATATGGACAGAAACAGCAAATGGTGGAATTTTTAATCAAGAAAAAAGCTAATTTAAATGCACTTGATAGGTTTGGAAGGTATAGTTATTTTATCTCTGTGTTGTTCTGGAGTGATAAGTCATTCAAGTCATAAATATTAAATTAATAAAATTAACTTATACTTATTGGAACATGGTGATCAGTATCAATACAAATCAGTTATGGAGAAATACAGTCATTTGAACTAGGCAACATAAAGAACAGTTTTAGTAGGGTTCATCTTCTCTTATTATATTGACTGATGTTATTTGTTATGTGACGTTTTCGGTTATATGATCTTATGTTAGCTAAAGGGATTTCATATTAGTTTCATGAAGTGCAAACTTTAGCTTTTAGTTTTTGACTCAGTGTTGAACTTCTTAACCCTTTCTATAGTTTTTAACCTCTACTTCTTGTATGCTTTTCCATTAAATATGCTATATTAAACATAAACAGGAGTTGAAAATCATTTTGTCTTTTGAATGACTGCTTTAAGTTGCTTCCTTTGAAGAATATTAATGTTAGCTTATCCCTACATGATGATTAATTGCTATTCCCAAATACTGTGGGTTCATTAGATTTTTTTCCTTCTTTATTTCCAGTATATTTTGATGTTTTTTTAATTGGTATGGAGAGAGGGAGTTAAGATAGTTTTAAGTGGATAACATACACTTCCTTTAATGAAGGCAAGCTGTAGGTGGGTGATAAAGAGAAAAGAGCTAGACTTTAGATTCACACAAAACTGGATTCAGTTCCTAGGTTTCTTACTTGCTAGGTGTGTGACCTTGGGAATGTTATTTACTACCACATATGTTGTCATATATGAAAAGAAGGAGAATATATCCTTCAAAGTTGGCTGTGCATAAGTAAGAAAGACATATATGGCATTTAATTCAGTGCCTAGCACATGCTTATTGGCATCATCAACTGAAGCTACTATAACTACTATTCTTACTATTATTATTAATATTACTGCTTTCAGCCTGCAGATAGCTCATATTTAGCTGATTTTCTATTACACCATATCAGTCTAGGGAAGCTGGGAAGAAATCTTCAGTTAAATCTTTGTCCACTTCAGATAAGCAGCCCTAGCATAGTTTCTTGCCCATCAAAGTCCTTTAAATTAGTAGCTTCTACTATTCAGTACCCCACTGAGATAAGAGGATTCCTTTTTGTCCCTTTCTTTTTTTTTTTGAGACGGAGTCTCGCTCTATCGCCCAGGCTGGAGTGCGGTGGCCGGATCTCAGCTCACTGCAAGCTCCGCCTCCCGGGTTTACGCCATTCTCCTGCCTCAGCCTCCCGAGTAGCTGGGACTACAGGCGCCCGCCACCGCGCCCAGCTAGTTTTTTGTATTTTTTAGTAGAGACGGGGTTTCACGGTGTTAGCCAGGATGGTCTCGATCTCCTGACCTTGTGATCCACCCGTCTTGGCCTCCCAAAGTGCTGGGATTACAGGCTTGAGCCACCGCGCCCGGCCTGTCCCTTTCTTTTAACCTTGGTGGTATTTTACAAAGATGAACACTTGAGCACCCAAGATGCTTATGTTTTTTAGTACATGTAAATGTTTAATTCTGCATGGACAGGCAAGATATTAAATTGGGAAAGTATATCAAATTAGCTTTTAAAATAACTTTATTAAAGTTCCTAAGGGAGAAATTATCTGTCATTTTAGAACTGCTCTTATACTTGCTGTACGTTGTGGATCAGCAAGTATGGTTAGCCTTCTGCTTCAGCAAAATATTGATGTATTTTCTCAAGATGTATCTGGGTGGACTGCTGAAGATTATGCTGTTTCTAGTCATCATAATATGTAAGTATTTACATTAAAAGGCTAGTTAACACTAAATTGAGGTTTAAAATAGTTTTAACTTTTGCATCTTAGATATCAGGTGAGATGTCATAGTTTGGTTTAGGTAGTTTTAGAGTGGCCATGAGTTAGTCCACTGGATCAGCTGGAAATCAAACAAAAAGTTAGACTAGTTAGAAGTGCCAATGGGTGCAGGATTCTTTACCTCAGGACTTTTAAGACCTTTATCCTTAGAGATCCCAAGATTGTTCATTTCATTCCAAGTATAACACCTATGCATTGGATAAAAAACAGAATCACATCTTTGATTTTTCTGATTAGTTATTTGGGTCTTTAAATGTCTAGTTTAGCAGAAAGTCTTGTATTGTTTTCTGGGGACTGTCTCCTATGCACTCCCTGAATTTGTCCAAGGAAGACAATCCTTTTTATCAAGTCAGAAGGAGGAGGAAAAAAGGACATTTTAATCATTCTGTTGTTTCCATTGATTCTGTTGCTGCATTGTCGCCACTGAAACTGGTCCTGCTGCCTGGTAATGGTTGACCTTTGACACCAACATGCCCTTACTGATTGAGATCCCTCAAGTCTTCATGGTGATCCATACATAGACTTCAAAGTTACAACATTCTTTACTTCACATACCTGTGCTTATGTGCTCAGTCATTGTTCCCAAAGCACCAGCACCCTGCTCTGGCAGCTTGACATCCTGGCTTTATCTGCATGCAAAGTGAGCAAATTGACCCTCCCCACCACATTCAAAACTTGATGTGGAACCCACATCTTATCCTAGACTTAACTGAGAACTTCATAGTAAGAGATCCTTTGAGTCCTGTGTTGGTCTTTTCTCTAGCAGATATTAATTGGGCTTGTTCTAAACTGTCAAAGAGGTTCAAATAATGTGGCAGAAAGAGATCAGTGTTTGTTTCTTCTTCTTTGCTACCAGATATGTACCCTGAGGCACCTTTATATCCTGTATAGTACCTTAGGCAGTAGAAAGTCTCATGTTAACCTTCCCTAGAGCAGTGGGCACCCAATTGTGGTTGGCCCCTTGAGTGATCTGTTTTCCATGATAATGAAAATTTCCCAAGCTACTTGCATCTTTTCCTCAGTATTTAAAAATATTTTCAAATTCTACCTCACAGGAAGCCGTTGAAGATAATTCTCGAGATCTCAAGTAGGTTAGTTGGACTTAGAGCTAAACTGCGTTCATGACTTATCACTGTCCATGTGTAAAAGTAGGGCTTTGTGCTTGCTTTGGCTGCACATATCCTAAAATTGGAGCAATACAGAGAAAATTAGCATGGCCCCTGAATAGGCAGGCTGCACAAATTTTTGAAGCATTCTATATTTTGCATAGTCACTGGAAGGTCATTTGACTATTTGCTGACTAACTCTAAGGAAACAGTGTGAATCAAAGCAAAATGGGTGCCATCTGAGTATTGAAATTGTGATTTTTGCTATAAAAATATTCATGTAAGGTGGCCTATGAGATGTTCCCAGAGCTGAATAATGTGTAGAGTGTTGTGTGCAAAATATATTGTTAGTATGTATCTCAAAAATTAGAGAATGTCAATTTGCAACTTCTTCATGGAACCTAAAACAAATAAAAGCAGGGTTTTGATCTCCCATGTCAGCTGGAGATGAACATGGACATGACGCATTATCCTAACAAACATCTGCTGGTTCAGAGTGTGAGTCTGTAGAGAAGGATCATTGGTCCAAGCCAGGTCTTGACATTCATCCATCGGTTTTTCTGCTCTTGGTGTGATTGAAACTCCATAATCGTGGACAATCATGTTACCTACTTTAATGAGATATTTAGAAATAAATTTAGTTATAAACTGTGAAATAGTTGAGATGCTCTGAATTATAAGCCATAAAGAGTAGGACAACTAATAATCAAAATTAATAACATTTCCTGAAAGCTACAATATTTGCATATTAGGACCTATGAACACAATACACTTTGGGTTTTTTTTTTTTTTTTTTTTAGACTGAGTCTTGCTCTGTTGCCAGGCTGGAGTGCAGTGGCGCGATCTTGGCTCATTGCAACCTCCATCTCCCGGGTTCAGGTGATTCTCCTGGCTCAGCCTCTCAAGTAGCTGGGACTACAGGCACGTGCCATCATGCCCACTTAATTTTTTGTATTTTTAGTAGAGATGGGGTTTCACTATGTTGGCCAGGATGGTCTCAATCTCTTGACCTCGTGATCTGCCTGCCTTGGCCTCCCAAAGTGCTGGGATTACAGGCATGAGCCACTGCGCCTAGCTACACATTGGGTTTTATTTGGGATTCGAAGATAATTTCGGTCATAAAGTTTAGGAACAGAATATTCCATTGCTTTACTGTTTCTGTGAGCATATAAAAATTTTATCTTGTTAAATCTTTATAGCTTAGTGAAATAAGGCAGCAAAGTCCTCACTTTGTAGAAGACATTGAGCCTAAAAGAAGTAAATTTTCCAAGAACAAATAGCTCTTCATTATGGAGCTAGGACTTCTTCAGAGTTGGGACTTTCTATTATGTCAAGCGAATGCAAGTTAATTTGCTGAGTCATAGTGCCCTCGATTTATGAGTATTTCACCTTACTTTGTTTCTTTTTTATGTAGAAGCTTAATGAAAAGTTTGTAGGATGTACACAAAAGTAGATGGGATAATATTGTTTTCTGATATTCTGATATTGTTTGAAATACTCTAAGAATTTTGCATTTAGTAAGTATTTTTCATGTCAGTATTAAAATAGTAATTTTATTTGTTACATTTTTATACATAGAATTTGCCAATTACTTTCTGATTATAAAGAAAAACAGATGCCAAAAAAATGTTCTGAAAACAGCAATCCAGGTAAGACTTCTGAGAGTGAATTACTTTAGGTCAGTTGTCCCCAGCCTTTTTGCTTTTTTGGCACCAGGGATCGGTTTTGTGGAAGACAGTATTTCCATGGACTAGGGGAAGGTGCAGATGGTTTCAGAATTACTCAAGTACATTGCATTTATTGTGCTACTTTATATTATTATTACATTGTAATATATAATGAAATAATTATACAACTTACCATAATGTAGAATGGGTGGAAGCTCTGAGCTTGTTTTCCTGCAACTAGATGGTCCCATCTGGGGGCAAAGGGAGACAGTGACAGACCATCAGGCATTAGATTCTCATAAGAAGCACACAACCTAGATCCCTCGCATGGGCAGTTCACAACAGGGTTCATGCTTCCATGAGTATCTAATGCTACCAGTGATGATCTGACAGGAGGCGGAGCTTAGGTGGTAATATGAGCCATGGGGCATGGCTATAAATGCAGATGAAGCTTCTCTGGCTTGCCTAATACTCACTTCGTGTGTGGCATGGTTCCAAAAAGGCCATGAACTGCTACCAGTCTGTGGCTTGGGAGTTGTGGATGCCTGTTCTGGGTAGTCCTACCATAGATGAAAAAGTAAAAGTAAGGAAGTTTTGATCATGAACAGCGAAGCACAGATCGTGTTACATATGCTTGTACCAGCAAGGCTCACTGTTACTGACTTTATTCCTCTAAATTTGAAATTCAAAGAGGTATATTTACTTTGTTGGAACAAGATGTGTTCTTCTACCTGGTGGTTAATTGTCGTGGTAACAGTAATTTTGTTAAAACAAGATGCTCTGCTACCGTTCGCCAAAAGATTGTCATAATAAATATACAAATTGCCCAACTATAGGCCCAGCAGATTATAATAAAAGTACAAAAATGTTTCACAATAAGAAAAATGCTAGTATGCTACCTGGATGTGGACACCTAGTATATTGTACAATTCAAACTGTGTGAGGACACCTTTAATTTAGCCCATATGTTTATCAAAGAGCTTCTGTAAGTTAGATTTTGTACGCTGCAGGAGACAAAGATGGAATAGATGTAGTTTTGATCTTTAAGGTGCTCATAACAGAATAGAGCTGTCTCTATTTCATTTCTGTGCTTTTTCAACATAATTTACAAAGAAAACATTTGTATTTATGTTTTCACCTGTCTACTTAACAAATAACTGTCAGATGTCTTTTAGATACTAAGCATTTTTCTAATGCTACAGAACACATTTAAAAATACAGACAGGAGCTTGTTATTATCATTGTCATTTTTATTATTTTGCTACTTTATTCAGTGCTTGCTGTGTGCTAGATGGCCACTGGAAGTTTATATTTATGGTTTATATATTACATTGATTATGTGCCAGACATGTGATGAGGAATGAAAGCTTTAAAAAAAAGTAGGTAGGATTTAAGGTGAGCGTGCAGAGTGAGTAGAATTTTTCTAGGTAAAGTAGCAGAAGAATGATGTTTGGCAGAATGAACATGTAACGAGATGGTGTGTTTGGCAGAAGGAACATCTAACGAGATTGCCTGTATGGGAGGAAGAGCAGCAAGTGCAAAAGCAAGATGCTTGAGTGAACTTTGCAGGGTTTATGAGCAGTTCACTTTTGCTAGTACAAAAAGTGTGAGATACAAGAGGTTGGGAATGAGGTGAATACTAAGCTAAGTCAAGTTTATGATATAATTTTTAATACTATAGAAATTAGTAGCTCTTATCCCATGGGCCATGGGAAATTTACCAGGTAGAATGCTTTGGACTGCAAATACTAGATGAGGAGTGGCTAAAACAGTAGGAATCAGAGTTGTTTTGGTCATTCAGTGATATCCTAGAATCCCACTTGTCCCTCTTTCAGCTGTGCTGTTGGCAGTGTCTTGTTCATGTCTCCTTTCACAGTTGACTAATCTGCATCAGCTGCAGGCATCTTATTCTCAGAACACAACGTTGCAAGGGCTGCTTTTCTTCATGTGTTTCTTTAAATAGGGAGAAAACTTAGAAGCATGCAGTGGACTTTCTGTAACATTTCACTGGCTGGGTCACACCACATGCCCATCCCCAAACCGGGCACTGGGAAAGCAAATGTAATTTTGTGACTAGCTTAGAATAACCATTTCTCTTTCTGAAGCTGGGGAGGAGTATTGGGATAGTAAGTATCCCAATAGATTTGTGTTTCTTCTGCAAGAAAGAATTAGGAATGGCTATTGGTAGGGAGCCAGCAATGGTTGATGCAGGGACTCATTGGAGAAATTTGAGCAGGGGAGTCAGAAGATTAAATTGGAGTGTTAAGGCATTCTGGCTATGGTGTAAAACAGGGGTTGTCAAGCTTTTTCTGTAAAGGACTAGGTGGGAAATATTTTAGACTATGTGATCTCTGTCATACCTACTTAACCCTGCTGTTGTAGTGTGAAAGCAACTATGGATAATATGTAAGCAAATAGGCATGACTGAGATCCAATAAAACTTTATTTACAAAACTATAAGGCAGACTGGATTTGGCCTGTGGCCTATAGTTTGTGACCCCTCATACAGGTTGATGGAAGGTAACTATGTAAAGAAACCGGGAGACAAAGGAAGCTTTTGCAGTAGTCAGCTATAGTTTTCTTGTCAGACATCCTTGGACTAGTATCAATGTATTTAAGGTTTTTACCCATCTGTGGTGAAATAAATAAAGTTAGGAATCTCAGTTTTTCATTTTAAAATGTTGGCCTTTTTTGGTGTTACGCCTTTTTCATTTGTTTTGCTTAAGTTCTTTTTTCATGTAAGAAATAACATTAATAGTTGGCAGATTTTTTTTTTTTAATAAAAGTCATTTGGTAAATGTTTATGTTCCCAGTGGCAGTGAGAATATAAAGCAGAGGCAGAAGAGAGGGATGGTCAATATGATTTAGTGATGATTGAATGAAAAAGGTTTGGGGGATAGAGAGAAATCTCAGATGATTCACAGGTTTCCAGGTTGTACACTAGCATTTAACCTGGACATGAGGAAGGAGTAGGAAATTTTCTGGTGAATACAGAATAGCAAAGAGCAGCAGGTCTGCAGGAATGACTAATTTTTTTTCTGTGCATGTTTAATGGCATATTCTTATATTTTGAGTAGGTAATTGGATAATCAGCATTTATAGCTGGATTCCTACTAGTTTGACTCTCAGTAATAAGAACTGTCAAAGATTCAAGAATCTGAAAGTTGATGATAAATATCCATGTGTATCACCATCAATGACTGAAAGTCAGTCAGCATCCACAGAATTGGGACAGATGAACTTAATGGACAAAGATGTATATTGTAGTTGTGTTTTCCTTAGGGAATGATACTCTCCATGACCTATGTGAGTAACAGCTGCCAGAAAACAAAGAGAGAAAGGAACGTATTAAAGAAGCACAGCAAATTCAGTTCTAGAGTGCCTCTGCTTGACTTCATGTTATATTCCGACTTCCAAAAAATCATTTTCTGGCAAAATGTGCTTTGTGTTTCCTCCTCTCTTTCTGCCTGCAACCAAACAGAATCCCTTTTCGCAGGGAATTTTTGTGTTCTTCCTTTAACAAAAGCAACATAAAAATAACAAAAAGAAGTAAGAGAAAGAGCGTTTTTTGTGTAGGCTAGTATTTAAAGTAAACTTGAGAGTGAGTACCAGGATTATATTTAGAATTTAGGGACTAGATGAGAAAACTATATAGAAATCTAAAGATTGCTGACTCAAACACAATGTGGTTTCTTTGCTTTATTTTCACAGCTCTGAATTCATAACTATTAGTTATATTTATATGCACTATAACTTTAGAAAGCACCTTCCCAAACCAAATATTAAGTGATTTCTTATAGTTTCTATGACTTTATTATAGAATTGACTTTCCAAATGTTCATAACAATTATTGAGAGTTTTCTACATAGTATCATCTCAGCTGTGTCCACATGAGCTATCTATCACCTTGCGTTAATGAATAATGATTCACTAGGAATATTAGTTTTGGCATTTAAAGTGATTTATAGCTAATGCAGATAGAACGAGACTACTCTTGAACATTAATGTCCAAGCATCTTAAAATTACACATAAGGCTTTCATAATCTGACTCTGCCCCAGCCACCATCTTTAGCCCTTTTCCCTGTGTGCCCTTTCTCTGGCATTACTGAACTGCTGGTAAAGACCTACTCACTCATCGTTCTGTTGTAGGCAAATACACATTCACTCTTGCAGGCCTTACTCCCTATCTTGTTGCTTCCTGGCACACTGTCACCCTTTCCTGCCCCCTACCCCTTTTATTTATTTTATTTTATTTATTTATTTATTATTTATTATTTATATTTATTTTATTTTTTTATTATTATACTTCAAGTTCTAGGGTACATGTGCATAATGTGCAGGTTTGTTACATATGTATACTTGTGCCATGTTGGTGTGCTGCACCCATCAACTCGTCAGCACCCATCAACTCATCACTTACATCAGGTATAACTCCCAATGCAATCCCACCCCCTCCCCTTCCCAGTGATAGCATGAAGGGCTGTTGAATTTTGTCAAAGGCTTTTTCTGCATCTATTGACATAATCATGTGGTTTTTGTCTTTGGTTCTGTTTATATGCTGGATTACATTTATTGATATGCATTTGTTGAACCAGCCTTGCATCCCAGGGATGAAGCCCACTTGATCATGGTGGATAAGCTTTTTGACGTGCTGCTGGATCCGGTTTGCCAGTATTTTATTGAGGATTTTTGCATCAATGTTCATCAGGGATATTCGTCTAAAATTCTGTTTTTTTGTTGTGTCTCTGCCAGGCTTTGGTATCAAGATGATGTTGGCCTCATAAAATGAGTTAGGGAGGATTCCCTCTTTTTCTATTGATTGGAATAGTTTCAGAAGGAATGGTACCAGCTCCTCCTTGTACCTCTGGTAGAATTCAGCTGTGAATCCATCTGGTCCTGGACTTTTTTTGGTTGGTAGGCTATTAACTATTGCCTCAATTTCAGAGCCTGCTATTGGTCTACTCAGGGATTCAGCTTATTCCTGGTTTAGTCTTGGGAGTGTGTAAGTGTCCAGGAAATTATCCATTTCTTCTAGATTTTCTAGTTGATTTGCGTAGAGGTGTTTATAGTATTCTCTGATGGTAGTTTGTATTTCTGTGAGGTCAGTGGTGATATCCCCTTTATCATTTTTTATTGCATCTATTTGATTCTTCTCTCTTTTCTTCTTTATTAATCTTGCTAGTAGTCTATCAATTTTGTTGATCTTTTCAAAAAACCAACTCCTGGATTCATTGATTTTTTGGAGGGTTTTTTGTGTCTCTATCTCCTTCAGTTCGGCTCTGATCTTAGTTATTTGTTGCCTTCTGCTAGCTTTTGAATGTGTTTGCTGTTGCTTCTCTAGTTCCTTTAATTGTGATGTTAGAGTGTCCATTTTAGATCTTTCCAGCTTTCTCTTGTGGGCATTTAGTGCTATAAAATTCCCTCTACACACTGCTTTAAATGTGTCCCAGAGATTCTGTGTGTTGTATCTTTGTTCTCATTGGTTTCAAAGAACATCTTTATTTCTGCTTTCATTTCGTTATGTACCCAGTAGTCATTCAGGAGCAGGTTATTCAGTTTCCATGTAGTTGAGCAGTTTTGATTGAGTTTCTTAGTCCTGAGTTCTAGTTTGATTTCACTGTGGTCTGAGAGACAGTTTGTTATAATTTCTGTTCTTTTACATTTGCTGAGGAGTGCTTTACTTCCAATTTTGTGGTCAGTTTTGGAATAAGTGTGATGTGGTGCTGAGAGGAATGTATATTACGTTGATTTGGGGTGGAGAGTTCTGTAGATGTCTATTAGGTCTGCCTGCTGCAGAGATGAGTTCAATTCCTGGATATCTTTGTTAACTTTCTGTCTCGTTGATCTATCTAATGTTGACAGTAGGGTGTTAAAGTCTCCCATTATTATTGTATTGGAGTCTAAGTCTCTTTGTAAGTCTCTAAGGACTTGCTTTATGAATCTGGGTGCTCCTGTATTGGGTGCATATATATTTAGGATAGTTAGCTCTTCCTGGTGAATTGATCCCTTTATCATTATGTAATGTCCTTCTTTGTCTCTTTTGATCTTTGATGGTTTAAAGTCTGTTTTATCAGAGACTAGGATTGCAACCCCTGCTTTTTTTTGTTCTCCATTTGCTTGGTAGATCTTCCTCCATCCCTTTATTTTGAGCCTATGTATGTCTCTGCATGTGAGATGGGTCTCCTGAATACAGCAAACTGATGGGTCCTGACTCTTTATCCAGTTTGCCAGTCTGTGTCTTTTCATTGGAGCATTTAGTCCATTTACATTTAAGGTTAATATTGTTATGTGTGAACTTGATCCTGCCATTATGATATTAACTGGTTATTTTGCTTGTTAGTTGATGCAGTTTCTTCCTAGCCTCGATGGTCTTTACATTTTGGCATGTTTTTGCAATGGCTGGTACTGGTTGTGCCTTTCCATGTTTAGTGCTTCCTTCAGGGTCTCTTGTAAGGCAGGTCTGGTGGTGATAAAATCTCTAAGCATTTGCTTATCTGTAAAGGATTTTATTTCTCCTTCACTTATGAACCTTAGTTTGGCTGGATATGAAATTCTGGGTTTAAAATTCTTTTCTTTAAGAATGTTGAATATTGGCCCCCACTCTCTTCTGGCTTGTAGAGTTTTTGCCGAGAGATCTGCTGTTAGTCTGATTGGCTTCCCTTTGTGGGTAACCTGACCTTTCTCTCTGGCTGCCCTTAAGATTTTTTACTTCATTTCAACTTTGGTGAATCTGGCAATTATGTGTCTTGGAGTTGCTCTTCTGGAGGAGTATCTTTGTGGCATTCTCTGTATTTCCTGAATTTGAATGTTGTCCTGCCCTACTAGGTTGGGGAAGTTCTCCTGGATGATATCCTGAAGAGTGTTTTCCAACTTGGTTCCATTTTCTCCCTCACTTTCAGGCACCCCAATCAGATGTAGATTTGGTCTTTTTAACTAATCCCGTACTTCTTGCAGGCTTTGTTCATTTCTTTTTCTTCTTTTTTCTTTAGATTTCTCTTCTCGCTTCATTTCATTCATTTGATCCTCAATCGCTCATACTCTTTCTTCCAGTTGATCGAGGTGGTTACTGAAGCTTGTGCATTTGTCACATATTTCTCATATCATGGTTTTCATCTCTGTCAGTTCATTTATGGCCTTCTCTGCATTAATTGTTCTAGTTATCAATTCTCCCACTCTTTTTTCAAGATTTTTAGTTTCTTTGCGCTGGGTATATAATTCCTCCTTTAGCTCTGAGAAGTTTGATGGACTGAAGCCTTCTCTCAACTCGTCAAAGTCATTCTCCGTCCAGCTTTGATCCGTTGCTGGCGATGAGCTGCGTTCCTTTGTGGGGGGAGATGCGCTCTTATTTTTTGAATTTCCAGCTTTTCTGCCCTGCTTTTTCCCAATCTTTGTGGTTTTATCTGTCTGTGGTCTTTGATGATGGTGACGTACTGATGGGGTTTTGGTGTGGCTGTCCTTCCTGTTTGTTAGTTTTCCTTCTAACAGTCAGGACACTCAGCTGTAGGTCTGTTGGAGATTGCTTGAGGTCCACTCCAGACCCCATTTGCCTGGGTGTCAGCAGCAGAGTTTGCAGAAGATAGAATATTGCTGAACAGCGAGTGTACCTGTCTGATTCTTGCTTTGGAAGATTCCTCTCAGGGGTGTACTCCACCGTGTGAGGTGTGGGGTGTCAGTCTGCCCCTAGTAGGGGATGTTTCCCAGTTAGGCTACTCAGGGTTCAGGGACCCACTTGAGCAGGCAGTCTGTCTGTTCTCAGATCTCAACCTCCATGTTGGGAGATCCACTGCTCTCTTCAAAGCTGTCAGACAGAGTTGTTTGTGTCTGCAGAGGTTTCTGCTGCTTTGTTGTTGTTGTTGTTGATTAGCTGTGCCCTGTCCGCAGAGGTGGAGTCTACAGAGACAGGCAGGGCTCCTTGAGCTGCTGTGAGCTCCACCCAGTTCCATCTTCCCAGGGCTTTGTTTACCTACTTAAGCCTCAGCAATGTCGGGCGCCCTTCCTCTGGCCTCGCTGCTGCCTTGCCGTTAGATCGCAGACTGCTGTGCTAGCAATGAGAAAGGCTCCCTGGGTGGGCGTGGGACCCTCCCGGCCAGGTGTGGGATATAATCTCCTGGTGTGCCCGTTTGCTAAGACCCTTGGTACAGTGCAGTATTGGGGTGGGAGTTACCCGATTTTCCATGTGTTGTGTGTCTCAGTTCCCCTGGCTAGGAAAAGAGATTCCCTTCCCCCTTGCGCTTCCCAGGTGAGGTGATGCCTTGCTTCTGCTTCAGCTCTTGCTGGTCGGGCTGCAGCAGCTGACCAGCACCGATTGTCCGGCACTCCCTAGTGAGATGAACCCAGTACCTCAGTTGAAAATGCAGAAATCACCTGTCTTCTGTGTCGCTCGCGCTGGGAGCTGGAGACTGGAGCTGTTCCTATTCAGCCATCTTGCTCTGCCCCCCCCCACCCCTTTTAATCTGGCTAGCCTCAAAATTTAAGTCTCTGTGTGGGCATGATTTCTGGAAAAGCCATCCCTGAAATGCTTTATTTTCGTTCTTGTTAAACACTAATGCTGGTATGTATGTAACAGGATTCAATGAAAAATTGCTGAGTAAAATACTGTTTATACCAAGGTGATGTGCACGACAGTCTTGGAGCAGAGGGGATAGACGTGGAACAATAATGTACAGTTCAGGCAGTAAAGGTGCAGTAGAAAAATCAGTAAAGTACAAAGGCAGCCTCAAAGAAAGAGTTACCTGTTTATTGGGGAAAGACATGTAGAGTCAAGAAAGACTTCACATTGGATTGTTTTAAAAGAGTTTTAAAAATTGTCAGAATAGTGGAGGGAAACATTTTAGATATTAGGAAGACATTGTACACTAATAAATGTATCAGCAGTGATTTTGGAAATCATTTATAAGGTACTATTAGGCAGTGGAGAACAATATACCATGTTACCTTGTATGTTTCTACTGTATTTTGAAGTTGTGTTTCCGGTAGTTTTGTTCATTTATGTTTGGTGGATGAATTTGTGAGCAAATGTTTGACCTGTTTGTATGTCTTTGATCTGGTGACATGACCAAGTGGTTTGTTGAAGTTTTGGAGAATTATTTCTTAAGTAACTATTTCATGAAAGATTAAGCTTCATTTAAACGCTCCATTTATGAAATAAAATGAAATGTAGTTTTTAATTGTTCTAAGTGGTTCATTTTAACTGAATGTATGGATTTCTCTTCAGAACAAGACTTAAATCTGACATCAGAGGAAGAGCCACAAAGGCTTAAAGGAGGTGAAAATAGCCAGCATGAGGCATGTAAAATTTTAAATGCACATTTCTGGTTTAATGTTGTTTTCTTTGTTTTAATAATATTAGTTCAAATAGAATTGCCTTTCAGACTAGGCTTTGAGAATCAATAGATTCTTTTTTTTAAAGAATATTTTAATAGATTCTTAAAGTTTACTTTAATAAGTGTAGCAACCTCATTAATAGAAGAATCGCCGGGCGCAGTGGCTCAAGCCTGTAATCCCAGCACTTTAGGAGGCCCAGACGGGCGGATCACGAGGTCAGGAGATGGAGACCATCCTGGCTAACACGGTGAAACCCCGTCTCTACTAAAAAATACAAAAAACTAGGCGGGCGAGGTGGCGGGCACCTGTAGTCCCAGCTACTCAGAGGCTGAGGCAGGAGAATGGCGTAAACCCGGGAGGCGGAGCTTACAGTGAGCTGAGAACTGGCCACTGCACTCCAGCTCGGGTGACAGAGCAAGACTCTGTCTCAAAAAAAAAAAAAAAAAAAAAGAAGTATCAATAGATTCTAATTTAATATTTGCTATTTAACTTAAACATTATAACCCACTATTAAATTTAAAATGTTCTTATTTAAAATATTCTTACCTGCTTTCTTGACTAGCTTATAGCTAATTTTTCCCTTTGGAATAGAGGCAAAAAAAAAAAAAAAAAAAAAAAAAATCCAGAACTTTGTTCTTTTATTTATTTATTTATTTTGTTTGTTTGTTTGTTTGAGACAGAGTCTTGCTCTGTCCCCCAGGCTGGAGTGCAGTGGTGCGATCTCTGCTCACTGCAAGTGCTGCCTCCCGGCTTCACGCCATCCTCCCGCCTCAGCCTCCCGAGTAACCGGGACTACAGGTGCCCTGCCACCACGCCCGGCTAATTTTTTTTGTGTTTTTAGTAGAGACAAGGTTTCACCATGTTAGCCAGGATGGTCTCGATCTCCTGACTTCGTGATCTGCCCGCCTCGGCCTCCCAAAGTGCTGGGATTACAGGTGTGAGCCACCGCGCCCGTCCTGTACTTTTATTTTTACAACATCTTAGCATGATAAAGAAAGTAACATCGGCCGGGCGAGGTGGCTCACGCCTGTAATCCCAGCACTTTGGGAGGCTGAGGCGGGCGGATCACAAGGTCAGGAGATGGAGACCATGGCTAACATGGTGAAACCCTGTCTCTACTAAAAATACAAAAAATTAGCCAGGTGTGGTGGCGGGTGCCTGTCGTCCCAGCTGCTCAGGAGGCTGAGGCAGGAGAATGGCGTGAACCCGGGAGGCAGAGCTTGCAGTGAACAGAGATCGTGCCACTGCACTCCAGCCTGGGCCACAGAACGAGACTCTGTTTCAAAAAAAAAAAAAAAAAAAAAGTAACATCAATTATTGGATAATATTATTAAGCAATTGAAGTTATGAACAGTATAACAGTGTTGGTCCCTGAGCTGGATTCATAGTAAAGAAGTAATCATGGCCAGTGATTGAAAATCTGCAGTTTCATATTGCCAATCACTGATGCCAAGGTTAAAGATGCATTCTGCCTTGTGGTCTGTCATTGACCTCAGGGTTTCTGTTCAGAGAGAGAACCAGATCATGAAAGCAACCCAAATGCCTATTACAAGAATCATATTTTGCAGAATGGGGCTTTTGATGTTAGTGTACAAACACAATAACATTTTACTTATTTCAGTTGCAGAAAATCAGTGCATATTATTTAAAAATTTTTATCCACTGTCCTATCATTAGTACACATTAGAATATATTAGAACTGGACTTTAGCAGATAGTCTAGATACATAACACTAACATACTACAGTATATAATTTCAATTAAAATTTAAGAATTTGCATTTCTTTCTGTTTGATGTTGATTTCAGCTCCTACTAATTTTAAGTGTGCCTATATGCCAGTTAGTAATCTTTTATTTTTATTGTTATTTATTTTATATTTCTAATTTTTTATTCTTTTTATTTTTTATTTATTTTTTTTATTATACTTTAAGTTCTAGGGTACATGTGCATAACGTGCAGGTTTGTTACATAAGTATACTTGTGCCATGTTGGTGTGCTGCACCCATCAACTCGTCAGTACCCATCAATTCGTCATTTATATCAGGTATAACTCCCAATGCAATCCCTCCCCCCACCACCCTCCCCATGATAGGCCCCGATGTGTGATGTTCCCCTTCCCGAGTCCAAGTGATGTCATTGTTCAGTTCCCACCTATGAGTGAGAACATGTGGTGTTTGGTTTTCTCTTCTTGTGATAGTTTGCTAAGAATGATGGTTTCCAGCTGCATCCATGTCCCTACAAAGGACGCAAACTCATCCTTTTTTATGGCTGCATAGTATTCCATGGTGTATATGTGCCACATTTTCTTAATCCAGTCTGTCACAGATGGACATTTGGGTTGATTCCAAGACTTTGCTATTGTGAATAGTGCCGCAATAAACATGCATGTGCATGTGTCTTTATAGCAGCATGATTTATAATCCTTTGGGTATATACCCAGTAGTGGGATGGCTGGGTCATATGGTACATCTAGTTCTAGATCCTTGAGGAATCGCCATACTGTTTTCCATAATGGTTGAACTAGTTTACAATCCCACCAACAGTGTAAAAGGTTCCTATTTCTCCACATCCTCTCCAGCACCTGTTGTTTCCTGACTTTTGAATGATTGCCATTCTAACTGGTGTGAGATGGTATCTCATTGTGGTTTTGATTTGCATCTCTCTGATGGCCAGTGATGATGAGCATTTTTTCATGTGTCTGTTGGCTGTATGAATGTCTTCTTTTGAGAAATGTCTGTTCATATCCTTTGCCCACTTTTTGATGGGGTTGTTTGCTTTTTTCTTGTAAATTTGTTTGAGTTCTTTGTAGGTTCTGGATATTAGCCCTTTGTCAGATGAGTAGATTGCAAACATTTTCTCTCATTCTGTAGGTTGCCTGTTCACTCTGATGGTAGTTTCTTTTGCTGTGCAGAAGCTCTTTAGTTTAATTAGATCCCATTTGTCAATTTTGGCTTTTGTTGCTGTTGCTTTTGGTGTTTTAGACATGAAGTCCTTGCCCATGCCTATGTCCTGAATGGTACTACCTAGGTTTTCTTCTAGGGTTTTTATGGTATTAGGTCTGACATTTAAGTCTCTAATCCATCTTGAATTAATTTTCGTATAAGGGGTAAGGAAAGGATCCAGTTTCAGCTTTCTACTTATGGCTAGCCAATTTTCCCAGCACCATTTATTAAATAGGGAATCCTTTCCCCATTTCTTGTTTCTCTCAGGTTTGTCAAAGATCAGATGGCTGTAGATGTGTGGTATTATTTCTGAGGAGTCTGTTCTATTCCATTGGTCTATATCTCTGTTTTGGTACCAGTACCATGCTGTTTTGGTTACTGTAGCCTTGTGGTATGGTTTGAAGTCAGCTAGCGTGATGCCTCCAGCTTTGTTCTTATGACTTAGGATTGTCTTGGCAATGCGGGCTCTTTTTTGGTTCCATATGAACTTTAAAGCAGTTTTTTCCAATTCTGTGAAGAAACTCATTGGTAGCTTGATGGGGATGGCATTGAATCTATAAATAACCTTGGGCAATATGGCCATTTTCACGATATTGATTCTTCCTATCCATGAGCATGGTATGTTCTTCCATTTGTTAGTTTCCTCTTTTATTTCACTGAGCAGTGGTTTGTAGTTCTCCTTGAAGAGGTCCTTTACATCCCTTGTAAGTTGGATTCCTAGGTATTTTATTCTCTTTGAAGCAATTGTGAATGGAAGTTCATTCATGATTTGGCTCTCTGTTTGTCTGCTACTGGTGTATAAGAATGCTTGTGATTTTTGCACATTAATTTTGTATACTGAGACTTTGCTGAAGTTGCTTATCAGCTTAAGGAGATTTTGGGGTGAGACAATGGTGTTTTCTAAATATACAATCATGTCATCTGCAAACAGGGACAATTTGACTTCTTCTTTTCCTAACTGGATACCCTTGATTTCTTTCTCTTGCCTGATTGCCCTAGCCAGAACTTCCAAGACTATGTTGAATAGGAGTGGTGAGAGAGGGCATCCCTGTCTTGTGCCAGTTTTCAAAGGGAATTTTTCCAGTTTTTGCCCATTCAGTATGATATTGGCTGTGGGTTTGTCATAAATAGCTCTTATTATTTTGAGGTACGTTCCATCAATACCGAATTTATTGAGTGTTTTTAGCACGAAGGGCTGTTGAATTTTGTCAAAGACCTTTTCTGCATCTATTGACATAATCATGTGGTTTTTGTCTTTGGTTCTGTTTATATGCTGGATTACATTTATTAATTTGCATTTGTTGAACCAGCCTTGCATCCCAGGGATGAAGCCCACTTGATCATGGTGGATAAGCTTTCTGATGTGCTGCTAGATCCAGTTTGCCAGTATTTTATTGAGGATTTTTGCATCGATGTTCATCAGGGCTATTGGTCTAAAATTCTGTTTTTTTGTTGTGTCTCTGCCAGGCTTTGGTATCAAGATGATGTTGGCCTCATAAAATGAGTTAGGGGGGATTCCCTCTTTTTCTATTGATTGGAATAGTTTCAGAAGGAATGGTACCAGCTCCTCCTTGTACCTCTGGCAGAATTCAGCTGTGAATCCATCTGGTCCTGGACTTTTTTTGGTTGGTAGGCTATTAATTATTGCCTCAATTTCAGAGCCTGCTATTGGTCTATTCAGGGATTCAGCTTATTCCTGGTTTAGTCTTAGGAGAGTGTAAGTGTCCAGGAAATTATCCATTTCTTCTAGATTTTCTAGTAGATTTGCATAGAGGTGTTTATAGTATTCTCTGATGGTAGTTTGTATTTTTGTGAGGTCGGTGGTGATATCCCCTTTATCATTTTTTATTGCATCTATTTGATTCTTCTCTCTTTTCTTCTTTATTAATCTTGCTAGTGGTCTATCAATTTTGTTGATCTTTTCAAAAAATCAACTCCTGGATTCATTGATTTTTTGGAGGGTTTTTTGTGTCTCTATCTCCTTCAGTTCGGCTCTGATCTTAGTTATTTGTTGCCTTCTGCTAGCTTTTGAATGTGTTTGCTGTTGCTTCTCCAGTTCTTTTAATTGTGATGTTAGAGTGTCCATTTTAGGTCTTTCCAGCTTTCTCTTGTGGGCACTTAGTGCTATAAATTTCCCTCTACACACTGCTTTAAATGTGTCCCAGAGATTCTGGTATGTTGTATCTTTGTTCTCATTGGTTTCAAAGAACTTCTTTATTTCTGCCTTCATTTCGTTATGTACCCAGTAGTCATTCAGAAACAGGTTATTCAGTTTCCATGTAGTTGAGCGCTTTTGATTGAGTTTCTTAGTCCCGAGTTCTAGTTTGATTGCACTGTGGTCTGAGAGACACTTTGTTATAATTTCTGTTCTTATACATTTGCTGAGGAGTGCTTTACTTCCAATTTTGTGGTCAATTTTGGAATAAGTGTGATGTGGTGCTGAGAAGAATGTATGTTCTGTTGATTTGGGGTGGAGAGTTCTGTAGATGTCTGTTAGGTCTGCTTGCTGCAGAGATGAGTTCAATTCCTGGATATCCTTGTTAACTTTCTGTCTCGTTGATCTGTCTAATGTTGACAGCGCGGTGTTGAAGTCTCCCATTATTATTTTATGGGAGTCTAAGTCTCTTTGTAAGTCTCTAAGGACTTGCTTTATGAATCTGAGTGCTCCTGTATTGGTTGCATATATATTTAGGATAGTTAGCTCTTCCTGGTGAATTGATCCCTTTATCATTATGTAATGTCCTTCTTTGTCTCTTTTGATCTTTGATGGTTTAAAGTCTGTTTTATCAGAGACTAGGATTGCAACCCCTGCTTTTTTTTGTTCTCCATTTGCTTGGTAGATCTTCCTCCATCCCTTTATTTTGAGCCTATGTGTGTCTCTGCATGTGAGATGGGTCTCCTGTATACAGCAGACTGATGGTCTTGACTCTTTATCCAGTTTGCCAGTCTGTGTCTTTTAATTGGAGCATTTAGTCCATTTACATTTAAGGTTAATATTGTTATGTGTGAACTTGATCCTGCCATTATGATATTAACTGGTTATTTTCCTCATTAGTTGATGTAGTTTCTTCCTAGCCTCGATGGTCTTTACATTTTGGCATGTTTTTGCAATGGCTGGTACCGGTTGTGCCTTTCCATGTTTAGTGCTTCCTTCAAGGTCTCTTGTAAGGCAGGCCTGGTGGTGATGAAATCTCTAAACTTTTGCTTATCTGTAACGGATTTTATTTCTCCTTCACTTATGAAACTTAGTTTGGCTGGATATGAAATTCTGGGTTTAAAATTCTTTTCTTTAAGAATGTTGAATATTGGCCTCCACTCTCTTGTGGCTTGTAGAGTTTCTGCCAAGAGATCTGCTGTTAGTCTGATTGGCTTCCCTTTGTGGGTAACCTGACCTTTCTCTCTGGCTGCCCTTAAGATTTTTTCCTTCATTTCAACTTTGGTGAATCTGGCAATTATGTGTCTTGGAGTTGCTCTTCTCGAGGAGTATCTTTGTGGCGTTCTCTGTATTTCCTGAATTTGAATGTTGGCCTGCCCTACTAGGTTGGGGAAGTTCTCCTGGATGATATCCTGAAGAGTGTTTTCCAACTGTTCCATTTTCTCCCTCCCTTTCAGGCACTCCAATCAGACGTAGATTTGGTCTTTTTACATAATCCCATACTTCTTACAGGCTTTGTTCCTTTCTTTTTCTTCTTTTTTCTTTAGACTTCTCTTCTCACTTCATTTCATTCATTTGATCCTCAATCGCTGATACTTTTTCTTCCAGTTGATCGAGTCGGTTACTGAAGCTTGTGCATTTGTCACAGATTTATCGTGTCATGGTTTTCATCTCTGTCAGTTCATTTATGGCCTTCTCTGCATTAATTATTCTGGTTATCAATTCTTCCACTCTTTTTTCAAGATTTTAATTTTTTTGCGCTGGGCACGTAATTCCTCCTTTAGCTCTGAGACGTTTGATGGTCTGAAGCCTTCTGCTCTCATCTCGTCAAAGTCATTCTCCATCCAGCTTTGATCTGTTTCTGGCAATGAGCTGTGTTCCTTTGCAGGGGGATCTGCGCTCTTATTTTTTGAATTTCCAGCTTCTCTGCCCTGCTTTTTCCCAATCTTTGTGGTTTTATCTGCCTCTGGTCGTTGATGATGGTGACGTACTGATGGGGTTTTGGTGTGGCTGTCCTTCCTGTTTGTTAGTTTTCCTTCTAACAGTCAGGACACTCAGCTGTAGGTCTGTTGGAGATTGCTTGAGGTCCACTCCTGGCCCTGTTTGCCTGGGTGTCAGCAGCAGAAGCTGCAGAAGATAGAATACTGCTGAACAGCGAGTGTACCTGTCTGATTCTTGCTTTGGAAGCTTCCTCTCAGGGGTGTACTCCCCCGTGTGAGGTGTGGGGTATCGGTCTGCCCCTGGTGGAGGATGTCTCCCAGTTAGGTTACTCAGGGGTCAGAGACCCACTTGAGCAGGCAGTCTGTCTGTTCTCAGATCTCAACCTCCGTATTGGGAGATCCACTGCTGTCTTCAAAGCTGTCAGACAGAGTCGTTTGCTTCTGCAGAGGTTTCTGCTGCTTTTTTTTTTGTTGTTGTTGTTCTTGTTGTTTAGCTGTGCCCTGTCTCCAGAGGTGGAGTCTACAGAGACTGGCAGGCCTCCTTGAGCTGCTGTGAGCTCCATCCAGTTAGATCTTCCCAGGGCTTTGTTTACCTACTTAAGCCTCAGCAATGGTGGGTGCCCGTCCCCTAGCCTCGCTGCTGCCTTGCAGTTAGATTGCAGACTGCTGTGCTAGCAATGAGGAAGGCTCCGTGGGCATGGGACCCTCCCAGCCAGGTGTGGGATATAATCTCCTGGTGTGCCCGTTTGCTTAAAGTGCAGTATTGGGGTGGGAGTTACCCAATTTTCCAGGTGTTGTGTGTCTCAGTTCCCCTGGCTAGGAAAAGGGATTCCCTTCCCCCTTGCGCTTCCCAGGTGAGGGGATGCCTCGCCCTGCTTCAGCTCTGGCTGGTCGGGCTGCAACAGCTGACCAGCACCAATTGTCCGGCACTCCCTAGTGAAATAAACCCAGTACCTCAGTTGAAAATGCAGAAATCACCTGTTTTCTCTGTGGCTCACACTGGGAGCTGGAGACTGGAGCTGTTCCTATTCGGCCATCTTTCTCCGCCCCCCTACATTTATTTTTTTAAGACAGGGTCTCACTCTGTTGCCCAGGCTGGAGTACAGTTGCATGACCATGGCTCACTGCACCCTTGACTTTTTGGGCTCTAGTTATCCTCCCACTTCAGCCTCTGTACTAGCTGGGACCACAGGTGTGCAACATCACACCCAGCTAATTCAACTCTATGGACTAGAAAGTGAATAAGCATGACTGTGTTCCAAGGTACTTTACTTACAAAAACAGGTAGTGGGCTGGATTTGGCCCACAAGTACTAATTTACTGACTCTTGTGCTAAAAGGAAGGTGCTGCTAATGCAGTGACTTTTATTTGTAAAAGTACCCTGTATGCATGACATTATCTTTCCTCTGAAAAAAGAATATATTTCGGTATTCACTTCACCATATTTTTCAACGGTGACTTCATATAATTTTTATATTCATATAATTCATATAATTATACTTCATATAATTTTTAAAATTTCATTTATAAAATAAGATTATTTTCTGCATTTTTCCTATTTTATTTCTGTTAATAGAACTCACTATTTTACTATGATCAATTACTTTTTATACTTGATGAGTATCAGCTGTTGTAGAATTGGCTGGTTTTTATCAAGCAAGAAATACTCCCCTTAAAACTCTTAGTATTAGTCTTTATTTATAAACATGAACAAAATGATAATGAGCTTATGTAATCTAGAAATGTTCAAGGGGTCTTTTAGTTCTATAATTTTAAGAATGTGATATCTTGGTCTGACATTTTTAAATGCCATATTGTATAATTTTTATAACCTTTAAAATGTATAATTGTTATATAAAATTTGAAAACTGCACCATTTATATAAAATTTGAAGACTACTGTTTCTTATCTATTACTATTCATGACTGTGGAAGAAAATTACATTATTCAGAGTTATGACTCCTAAGTGTGATGTCCTTAAAAGAACTGTCTACACTCACAAACTCAAATTTTCTTTCCATTCATTATTGATCTCATGCCAGTAGTCTTCAACTTCAGCACTCCTCCAAAATTGTTTTTCTCAAGGTTATCACTAATTTTTTCTGTAACAAATCTAGGCATTTTTTTCTTACACCTCATTTTATTTAATTTGTCAGCAGTATTTGACCCTATGAAGGACCTCTTCTCCATAACAGTGTCTTCGCTTGGCTTTCAGGGCCTCCCTCCCTCAGGCTTTTCATCCTTTTTTTCTACTCCGTTCATCATGGTCTGTTTTGCTTGCTCCTCCTCATCTTTCACCTTTTGCACATTGTTGTCTCCCAGGTCTCAGTCCTAAATCTTCTCTCTCCTCTCCCCTCCCCTCCCCTCCCCTCCCCTCCTCTCCTCCTTGACAGTCTCACTCTGTTGCCCAGACTGGAGTTCAGTTGCACGATCTCAGCTCACTGCAACCTCCACCTCCTGGGTTCAAGTGATTCTCCTGCTTCAGTCACCTAAGTAGCTGGAATTACAGGTGCGTGCCACTGTGCCTGGCTAATTTTTATATTTTTAGTAGAGACAGGGTTTCCCCATGTTGTCCAGGCTGGTCTCAAACTCCTGATCTCAGGTGATCCACCCACCTCGGCCTCCCAAAGTGCTGAGATTACAGGTGTGAGCCACCGCTCCCAGCCCCTTGTGACTTTTTCTACCGTGTATATGCTAGTGATTTCCAAATGTATGTCTCCAACTCAGTTCTCTCTCCTTAATTCCAGATCTCTATATCAACCTGCCTACTTGACATCTCTCTTTGGGTAGCACACACTTGTCAGCCCAAAACTGGGCTACTCATGTCCTTCCTAAAATCTACACCTCATGTAGTCTTTCCTACTTTGGTAAATGGCAGCTCTTCCATTTGCTCTGCCAAAAACTTCGGTGTCATTCTTGACTCATCTTTCTGTCTCTCTGATGCCTCACATCTAATCTATCAGTAAGTCTTATCAGGTATACCTGAAGAATATATCCAGAAGACAGTCATATATTGTACATCTGAGCCACCATCATCTGTAGTCTAGATGAGTGTCATAGACTGGTAATTGATAGTCCTGGTTTAAAAAAAAAATCCCTTTAAATCAATTCTTAACTCAATGGATATGTTTTAAAAATAAGTCAAAATGTGTCATTGCTCTACCCCAGCCCTTCTGATTGCCTCCCATTTCACTCTGAGTATGTGTCAAAGTTCCTCTTAATAACTAAAAGACAGTACACCATCTGGCATATTATCTCTCCTGCTTAAACTTCTATTTCTTATCTCCTTTGCTCTGCTTCAGCCACGCTGAACTTCTTGCTATTCCTTATCTAACCCTATTGCTTAAAGACTCCAGGCACACCTCTGTACTTGGCAGTTCCTTTTGTCTGGAATGCTTTTCCCCCAGATATCCTCCTAGCTTACTCTTTCCATTCCTTCAGTTCTTTAATTAAAATACCCTTTCTCAGCAGGGACTTTTCTGGCCATCCCAACTTTCCCACCACTCTTCCCCTCAAACACATAAACATTTCATTTTCCTGCTTTAGTTTTTCTCCTCTAACATATTGTATATTTTGCCTTATCCATTGTTGTTGTGTGTTTATCTCATTCTCTTCAATAGGATTTTTATTATTCACTACCATATCCTCACTGCCTAGGAAAAGGCCTAACATACTGGATGTAGCTACCTAGTAAATATTTTTTTTTTTTTTTTTTTTTTTTTTTTTTTTTTTGAGACAGAGTCTCACTCTGTTTCTCAGGTTGGAGTGCAGTGGCACGATCTTGGCTCACTGCAAGCTCTGGCTCCCAGGTTCCAACCATTCTCCTGCCTCAGCCTCCTGAGTAGCTGGGACTACAGGTGTCTGCCACCATGCCCTGCTAATTTTTTTGTATTTTTATTAGAGACAGGGTTTCACTGTGTTTCCCAGAATGGTCTTGATCTCCTGACCTTGTGATCTGCCCGCCTTTGGCTCCCAAAGTGCTGGGATTACAGGCGTGAGCCACCGTGCCCGGCCATAAATACTTACTAAATGAGTGAATGGAATTTATCCTAGGTATATTGTTTGATTGATTCTCACTTAAAAAATGTTTGACATGGTTCATTCTAACAATTTTGCCTGTTAATTATATGCATTTTTTATTCTTTTGGCTCTTTATAGTGTGCTACATTTTTTATATTAATATTCCTTCATTTAGGAAGAAAAGCCCAATATTGTGGTTATTACTAGTTATTCTTTTACTGGTAATCATGATAATTGTAATCAGGGTAAAATGAGTCAGAGGAATTGCAAATTTTACTGGTATTTTATCTAAAGAAAATTTGAGTGGCGAATTTAATGGACTTACAAATTTTTTTCCAAGGGATTATGAACCTTCGGGTGACTTCTTGTTGACATGGCTACAGGTTGGTTCTTTCCTGAGTTTGAGTCAACTTTAACCAGAAATTTTCTATTTAAAAGTTGCCTTCCATTAACTGTGTTCAAAATGAAACTATTTTATATTCAAGAATTGTAGACTTAATTTTAAAGTTTTGGTCAAGATGAATTGGTTAAGGAAAGCTCTCAGGAAGATCTTCTTTTTTTTGATATATAATCTTGTCTTAACCTGAAGAGTTCTCTGTATAATTTATATCTTAAAAAAAATTGTTTTGTTTCTGTTTTTGGTATTTTTAGAAGCTTTTACTCAAGTCCTAACATAATTTCCAGTGGGAGATTTTAGTCTCTTTGTCAATTCATGTATGTATATGGTACCGATATTCTCTCTTTTTAGACTCCTTTTCTTGTTCACTTTCTTCTCTGTACAATAATAGTAATAATTGTATGCATGTTTACCTCATTAAAAATTAATTACAATTTTCTGCTGGCAAATCCAACTTTTTATATTTTGACTAAATACTAGACTAAAATTGAAGAAAATTTATGAGATCATTTTATTTTCAAACAAAATCATAACTAATCAAAAAATTGCTATTTTTGAAATATAAATAATGAAATTTATAAATTAGATATTTCTAAGGATATCCCTGATATAGTTTCACTTTGTGTCCACACCCAAATCTCATGTCAAATGGTAATTTCCAGGTGTTGAGAGAAAGACCTGGTGGAAGGTGATTGGATCATGGGGTTGGTACACCACCATGCTGTTCCCATGATAGTGAGTAAGTTCTCCACAAGAGCTGGTGGTTTCATAAGGGGTTCTTTCCCCTTCACTTATCTCTCTCCTGCCACCTTGTGAGGAAGGTGCCTGCTTCCCCTTCCCCTTCCACCATGATTGTACATTTCCTGAGGCCTCCTCAGCCGTGTGTAACTATGAATCAATTAAGCCTCTTCCTTTAGGAATTACCCAGTCTCAGATATTTCTTTATAGCAGTGTGAAAACAGACTAATACAAATAATTGGTACCAGGGATAGTGGGGTACTGTTATAAAGATAACCTGAAAATGTGGAAGCAACTTTGGAACTGAGTAACAGAAAGAGGTTGTAACAGTTTGGAGGGCTCAAAAGAAGACAGGAAGATGTGGGAAAGTTTGGAACTTCCTACAGACTTGCTGATTTTTTTTTTTTTTTTTTTTTTTTTTTTTTTTTTTTACCAAAATGTTGATAGTGATATGGACCACGAAGTCCAGGCTGAGATGGTCTTAGATAGAGATAAGGAACTTTTTGGGAACTGGAACAAAGGTGACTCTTGCTCTGCTTTAGCAAAGAGACTCAAAGACATTTTGCCCCTGCCCTAGAAAACTGTGAAACTTTGAACTTGAGAGATGATTTCAGGTATCTGGTGGAAGAAATTTCTAAGCAGCAAAGCATTCCTAGTGGTGATCTGGTTGATTCTGAAAGCATTCAGTTTTATGCATTCACAAAGAGATGGTTTTAAGTGGGAACTTATGTTTAAAAAGGAAGCAGAACATAAATTTGGAAAATTTGTAGCCTGACCATGGGGTAGAAAAGAAAAACAGCCCATTATATGGGGAGGAATGCAAGCTGGCCTGGGGAAAGTGTCTCCAGGGCACGTCAGAGATCTTCATGGCATCCACCCCCATCATAGGCCTGGAGGCCTAGAAGGAACAAATGGTTTCATGGGTTGGGCCCACGGCCCTGCTACTGTGTGCAGCCTCAGGACTTGGTACCCTGTGTTCAGCTGCTACAGGTACAGCTGTGACTAAAAAGGGCCAAGGTGCAGCTTAGCCTTTATGAATTACCTGGTCTTTGGTATTTCTTTTTAGCAGTGTGAAAGTGGACTAATATACTCTCCCTCAGGACATTTTCCTGACTTAACCTTTCATGTTATATGTGCCACAGCTATTTTCAAAACTTCATTTAAAGGTAAACATTATTATAGTGAACAATAGAAATATAGCCCAACTACAATTATGATTTTCATGTTTAACAGTCATTGCCTGTATTCAGTGGACTCCAGCTTTTTAATGTAGCATTCAAATGTAGCATAGCATTCATCTATTCTTAGCTTCCAGGTATTTTACACTTTTCCTTTCAAGTCTCTGGTAAGCATCTAGACTTCATGTGCTTAATCTTTGTACTCACGTTCTGTTTTCTGACTAGAATGGTTTTCTTAATGTTTTTTCCCAGTTGGGCTCCTCTTATATTTTGCCACTTCTCTAAAGCCTTCCCTGTGCTAAAATATAACTTTTTATGTATCAACTTTCACATAACACATTGTATCATAACTGAATATTACCTTGTTTTTGAAGCAGGGAATGCACATTTCCTTTTATGTTGTTTGCACTTCATAACCATTTTTTAAATTAATAAGTGAATTGAGATGGAAAAGAGTTGGAGTTTTACAAAAAAATTTTTTTTTGTTCATTGTCAATAGAGTTATTGGAAAACATTGACTTTTTATAGAGTTTTAAAAATAGTGGTTTTGCCTTGCATGTGAAGAAAGTAAGGAAACCTGAAAATAAAAAGCAGACCTCAAAATAATCTGTGATTACCCCCATGTTTGCGAAGGCCAATTTACTAACTCATGGTCTGCTACAAATAAATGATGACAGCAGTTTAAGTGAAATAGATGAGGATGAAAGAAGGTAAAAGTATGTCTTATATAAGAAATCTCTGGGAATACCCCATCAAAAAGTGGGCAAAGAATATGAACGGACACTTCTCAAAGGAAGACATTTACATGGCCAACAAACATATGAAAAAAAGCTCATTATCACTGGTCATTAGAGAAATGCAAATCAAAACCACAATGAGATACCATCTCACGACAGTTAGAATGGTGATCATTAAAAAGTCAGGAAACAACAGATGCTAGAGAGGATGTGGAGAAATAGGAACACTTTTACACTGTTGGTGGGAGTGTAAATTAGTTCAACCATTGTGGAAGACAGTGTGGCAACTCCTCAAGGATCTAGAACCAGAAATACCATTTGACCCAATAATCCCATTACATGGTAAATACCCAAAATATTATAAATCATTCTACTGTAAAGACACATGCACACTTATGTTTATTGCAGCACTATATAGCAAAGACTTGGAACCAACCCAAAGGCCCATCAATGATAGACTAAATCAAGAAATTGTGGCACATATACACCATGCAGTACTGTGTAGCCACAAAAAAGGATGAGTTCATGTCCTTTCCAGGGACATGGAGGCAGCTGGAAACATCATTGTCAGCAAACTAACACAGGAACGGAAAACCAAACCAAACACTGCATGTTCTCACTCATAAGTGGGAGTTGAACAATAACACATGGACACAGGGAAGGGAACTTCACACACTGGGATCTGTCAGGCAAGGGGAGGGATAACAGGAAAAATACTTAATGCTTGCGGGACTTAAAACCTAGATGACGGGTTGATAGGTGCAGCAAATCACCATGGCACATGTATACCTATGTAACAAACCTGCACATTCTCTACGTGTATCCCAGAACTTAAAAAAAAAAAAAAAGGTAGGCTGGGCGCGATGGCTCATGCCTGTAATCCCAGCAGTTTGGTAGCCCGAGGCGGGCAGATCACCTGAGGTTGGGAGTTTGAGACCAGCCTGACCAATATGGTGAAACCCTGTCTCTACTAAAAATACAAAATTTGCCAGGCATGGTGGCACATGCATGTAATCCCAGCTACTTGGGTGGCTGAGGCAGGAGAATTGCTTGAACCCGGGTGATGGAGGTTGTGGTGAGCCAAGATCGCACCGTTGCACTCCAGTCTGGGCAAGAAGAGTGAAACTTCATCTAAAAAAAAAAAAAAGGAAAAAAAGAAAAAAATCTCCGGGAAGGAATGTTAACACTGATTACTTTTTTTTTTTTTTTTGGAAATAGAATAATGTAGTCTCTCAAAGCTGGAGAGTACTCAACTATATCAATGCTGTTGAAAGATTGATTACAATAAGTATTAGTGACTTTGACTGGGAGCAGTTTCAATAAATGGTAGCCATGGAACTCTGTAGTAGATGAACGTAGACAACTCTTGAGAGAAACTTTACTGGGAAAGGCAATAGAGAAATGGGCAGTAATTGGAAAAGAATATGGGATTTTAGGGAGTTTTCTCTCTTTTTGTATTTCAGAACAGAAATTTTTAGAGTATTATTATTATTATTATTTTTACTTTTGGGAGTGATCCATAATAGAAGAACATGTTTATGAAATGTAATTTTGTTTACATGGTTGCATGTCTAAGCATTAGACAGCTTGATTCATTATCTTTTATGGGTGTTTAGCAAACTAATTGTCCTTAGAACTTCTATTCATGTATAGTTTTGTTTTGTTTTGTTTTCTGAGACAGAGTCTTGCACTGTCACCCAGGCTGTAGTGCAGTGGTGCGATCTTGGCTCACTGCAACTTCTGCCTCCCAGGTTCAAGCAGTTCTCCTGCCTCAGCCTCCCAAGTGGCTGGGACTACAGGCGTGTGCCACCACGCCTGGCTAATTTTTGTGTTTTTAGTAGAGATGGGGTTTCACCACGTAGACCAGGCTGGTCTTGAACTCCTGACCTCAGGTGATCTGCCTGCCTTGGCCTCCCAAAGTGCTAGGATTACAGGGGTGAGCCACCACACCTGGCCTATTCATGTATAGTTGTATGATTAGAGTTCTTTTTTCAGAATTGGTTCAGAAGTGTAACATGTTAGTATAACTGAACATCTAGATGATGATGACCTAAAACTTAAACTATCATACACAGATTTAAAAAAATAATTATAATAAAAATCCACACACTTAGGCCATGATGAATAGAACTTAAATATTTCATAATAACTGTACATATTGCAGTACCTCTGACAGTAGCCATGATTTGCTGAGGTACTTATTCTAAAATATCAGGTGTATCAACTTTATAGTTGTTTAGATTCTGGGGAGTAGGGAAGGATTTTGTTCATGAACTTGAGAAAAGCAAACTATTGACAAATCATTGCAGATTGTTACTTCAAGATTGTAAAGTTCGAAAGCATCAAAACCGTGTTTCCCTGGGACAACAGTGTCATCAGCATGTATTGTGTGCCCAACGAATGTTTGTTGAATGCATGAATAAACAGTTAAAGAGATGCATGAATGCCGTTGATGAATTTCTTTTAAAAAATAAATTTTTAGTGTTTTCAAAGTAGTAGTTTCCAAACTTGCCTCTGTATAAAGTCTTTTTAGTTTTTTAAGTGTAAGATTCAGAAATTATTAGTTATAATTACAGCCAAAAATGTAATAATATGGATGCATCTGAGATAATATAAGACTATCATATCTCTTTAAAACACTTGGAAATAAATATTACTTTCACAAGATATTGCAAAACACATGTTTTGGAGGCAGAATTATTGGGTTTCAATGTTGTGTAGACTACTGATCAGCTCTGTGGGCTGGGGAAATTGATATGGCCTTTCCGTGCCTAGTTTCTCCCTTTATAAAATCTCTAATATGTTATCTACCTCACAGAATTGTTATGATAATTAAAATCAGCTTGACAAATGCACAGTGTTTAGAATGATGCATAGTGCCTGAAAAATAAGTCATGAAAAGCTAATATTATCGTTAAAAAGGGTTCCCCTCATATAAGAATGTAAGTAATATGTTCCAAATAGGTTTTAGTGTCAGTAGAAGCTTGTTTTTATTGTAAAGGACAACAATGAGAAGTCCTAGTATATTTATTTCTTTTTATCATACTTTAAGTTCTAGGGTACATGTGCACAACCTGCAGGTTTGTTACATATGTATACATGTGCCATGTTGGTGTGCTGCACCCATTAACTCGTCATTTACATTAGGTATATCTCCTAATGCTATCCCTCCCCCCACCCCCTCCCCACAATAGGACCCAGTGTGTGATATTCCCTTTCCTGTGTCCAAGTGATCTCATTGTTCAATTCCTACCTATGAGTGAGAACATTTGGTATTTGGTTTTCTGTTCTTGCGATAGTTTGCTGAGAATGATGGTTTCCAGCTGCATCCATGTCCCTACAAAGGACACGAATTCATCCTTTTTAATGGCTGCATAGTATTCCATGGAGTATATGTGCCACATTTTCTTAATCCAGTCTGTCACAGATGGACATTTGGGTTGATTCCAAGTCTTTGCTATGTGAATAGTGCTGCAATAAACATACGTGTGCATGTATCTTTATAGCAGCATGATTTATAATCCTTTGGGTATATACCCAGTAATGGGATGGCTGGGTCATATGGTACTTCTAGTTCTAGATCCTTAAGGAGTCACCATACTGTTTTCCATAATGGTTGAACTAGTTTAGAATCCCACCAACAGTGTAAAAGTGTTCCTATTTCTCCACATCCTCTCCAGCACCTGTTGTTTCCTGATTATTTAATGATTGCCATTCTAACTGGTGTGAGGTGGTATCTCATTGTGGTTTTGATTTGCAGTTCTCTGATGGCCAGTGATGATGATGTGTTATCATTTTTTCATGTGTCTGTTGGCTGTATGAATGTCTTCTTTTGATGAGTGTCTGTTCATATCCTTTGCCCACTTTTTGATGGTGTTGTTTGTTTTTTTCTTGTAAATTTGATTGAGTTCTTTGTAGGTTCTGGATATTAGCCCTTTGTCAGATGAGTAGATTGCAAACATTTTCTCCCATTCTGTAGGTTGCCTGTTCACTCTGATGGTAGTTTCTTTTGCTGTGCAGAAGCTCTTTAGTTTAATTAGATCCCATTTGTCAATTTTGGTTTTTGTTGCCATTGCTTTTGGTGTTTTAGACATGAAGTCCTTGCCCATGCCTATGTCCTGAATGGTATTCCCTAGGTTTTCTTCTAGGGTGTTTATGGTTTTAGGTCTAACATTTAAGTCTCTAATCCATCTTGAATTAATTTCTGTATAAGGAGTAAGGAAAGGATCCAGTTTCAGCTTTCTACTTATGGCTAGCCAATTTTCCCAGCACCATTTATTAAATAGGGAATCCTTTCCCCATTTCTTGTTTCTCTCAGATTTGTCAAAGATCAGATGGCTGTATATATGTGTTATTATTTCTGAGGGCTCTGTTCTGTTTCATTTGCCAATATCTCTGTTTTGGTATCAGTACCATGCTGTTTTGGTTACTGTAGCCTTGTAGTGTAGTTTGAAGTCAGGTAGCATGATGCCTCCAGCTTTGCTCTTTTGGCTTAGGATTTTCTTGGCAATGCAGGCTCTTTTTTGGTTCCATATGAACTTTAAAGCATTTTTTTCCAATTCTGTGAAGAAAGTCATTGGTAGCTTAATAGGGATGACATTGCATCTATAAATTACTTTGGGCAGTATGGCCATTTTCACAGTATTGATTCTTCCTATCCATGAGCATGGTATGTTCTTCCATTTGTTTGTGTCCTCAGTATTTCACTGAGCAGTGATTTGTTGTTCTCCTTGAAGAGGTCCTTTACATCCCTTGTAAGTTGGATTCCTAGGTATTTTATTCTCTTTGAAGCTATTGTGAATGGAAGTTCATTCATGATTTGGCTCTCTGTTTGTCTGTTACTGGTGTATAAGAATGCTTGTGATATTTGCACATTGCTTTTGTAACGTGAGACTTTGCTGAAGTTGCTTATCAGCTTAAGGAGATTTTGGGCGGAGACAATGAAGTTTTCTAAATATATAATCATGTCATCTGCGAACAGGGACAATTTGACTTCCTCCTTTCCTAACTGAATACCCTTGATTTCTTTCTCATGCCTGATTTCCCTAGTCAGAACTTCCAACACTATGTTGAATAGGAATGATGACAGAGGGCATCCCTGTCTTGTGCCAGTTTTCAAAGGGAATGCTTCCAGTTTTTGCTCATTCAGTATGATATTGGCTGTGGGTTTGTCATAAATAGGTCTTTTTATTTTGAGATACGTTCCATCAATACCGAATTTATTGAGCGTTTTTAGCACGAAGGGCTGTTGAATTTTGTCAAAGGCCTTTTCTGCATCAATTGAGATAATCATGTGGTTTTTGTCTTTGGTTCTGTTCATGTGCTGGATTGCGTTTTTTGATTTGTGTATGTTGAACCAGCCTTGCATCCCAGGGATGAAGCCCACTTGATCATGGTGGATGAGCTTTTTGATGTGCTACTGGATTTGGTTTGCCAGTATTTTATTGAGGATTTTTGTATCAATGTTCATCAGGGATATTGGTCTAAAATTCTCTTTCTTTGTTGTATCTCTGCTAGGCTTTGGTATCAGGATGGTGTTGGCCTCATAAAATGAGTTAGGGAGGATTCCCTGTTTTTCTATTGATTGGAATAGTTTCAGAAGGAATGGTACCAACTCCTCCTTGTACCTCTGGTAGAATTCAGCTGTGAATCCATCTGGTCCTGGACTTTTTTTGGTTGGTAGGCTGTTAATTATTGCCTCAATTTCAGAGTCTGCTATTGGTCTATTCAGGGATTCAACTTCTTCCTGGTTTAGTCTTGGGAGAGTGTAAGCATCCAGGAAATTATCCATTTCTTCTGGGTTTTCTAGTTTATTTGTGTACAGGTGTTTATAGTATTCTCTGATGGTAGTTTGTGTTTCTGTGGGGTTGGATATGATATTCCCTTTATCATTTTTTATTGCATCTATTTGATTCTTCTCTCTTTTCTTCTTTATTAGTCTTGCTAGCGGTCTATCAATTTTGTTGATCTTTTCAAAAACCAACTCCTGGATTCATTGATTTTTTGGAGGGTTTTTTGTGTCTCTATCTCCTTCAGTTCTGCTCTGATCTTATTTGTTTCTTGCCTTCTGCTAGCTTTTGAATGTGTTTGCTGTTGCTTCTCTAGTTCTTTTAATTGTGATGTTAGGGTGTCAGTTTTCAATCTTTCTAGCTTTCTCTTGTGGGCATTTAGTGCTATAAATTCCCCTCTACATGCTGCTTTAAATGTGTCCCAGAGATTCTGGTATGTTGTATCTTTGTTCTCATTGGTTTCAAAGAACATCTTTATTTCTGCCTTCATTTCGTTATATACCCAGTAGTCATTTAGGAGCAGGCTGTTCAGTTTCCATGTAGTTGAGCGGTTTTGGTTGAGTTTCTTAGTCCTGAGTTCTAGTTTGATTGTGCTGTGGTCTGAGGGACAGTTTGTTATAATTTCTATTTGTTTACATTTGCTGAGGCGTGCTTTACTTCCAATTTTGTGGTCAATTTTGGAATAAGTGTGATGTGGTGCTGAGAAGAATGTATGTTCTGTTGATTTGGGGTGGAGAGTTCTGTAGATGTCTGTTATGTCTGCTTGGTGCGGTGTTGATTTCAATTCCTGGATATCCTTGTAAACTTTCTGTCTTGTTGATCTGTCTAATGTTGACAGTGGGGTGTTAAAGTCTCCCATTATTATTGTATTGGAATCTAAGTCTCTTTGTAAGTCTCTAGGGACATGCTTTATGAATCTGGGTGCTCCTGTATTGGGTGCATATATATTTAAGATCGTTAGCTCTTCCTGGTGAATTGATCCCTTTACCATTATGTAATGGCCTTCTTTATCTCTTTTGATCTTTGATGGTTTAAAGTCTGTTTTATCAGAGACTAGGATTGCAACTCCTGCTTTTTTTTGTTTTCCATTTGCTTGGTAGATCTTCCTCCAACCCTTTATTTTGAGCCTATGTGTGTCTCTGCATGTGAGATGGGTCTCCTGAATACAGCAAACTGATGAGTCTTGACTCTTTATCCAATTTGCCAGTCTGTGTCTTTTAATTGGACCATTTAGTCCATTTACATTTAAGATTAATATTGTTATGTGTGAACTTGATCCTGTCATTATATTAGTTCATTATTTTGCTCGTTAGTTGATGCAGTTTATTCCCAGCATCGATGAACTTTACATGTTTGCATGTTTTTGCAATGGCTGGTATCTGTTGTTCCTTTCCATGTTTAGTGCTTCCTTCAGGATCTCTTGTAGGGCAGGTCTGGTGGTGACAACATCTCTAAGCATTTGCTTGTCTGTAAAGGATTTTATTTCTCCTTCACTTACGAAACTTAGTTTGGTTGGATATGAAATTCTGGGTTGAAAATTCTTTCTTTAGGAATGTTGAATATTGGCCCCCACTCTCTTCTGGCTTGGAGAGTTTCTGCCGAGAGATCTGCTGTTAGTCTGATGGGCTTCCCTTTGTGGGTAACCCGACCTTTCTCTCTGGCTGCCCTTAAGATTTTTTCCCTCATTTCAACTTTGGTGAATCTGACAATTATGTGTCTTGGAGTTGCTCTTCTCGAGGAGTATCTTTGTGGTGTTCTTTGTATTTCCTGAATTTGAATGTTGGCCTGCCTTAGGAGGTTGGGGATGTTCTCCTTGATGATATCCTGCAGAGTGTTTTCCAACTTGGTTCCCTTTTCTTCATCACTTTCAGGCACCCCAATCAGATGTAGATTTGGTCTTTTCACATAATCCCATATTTCTTGGAGGCTTTGTCCATTTCTTTTTCCTCTTTTTTCTCTACACTTCTCTTCTCGCTTCATTTCATTCATTTGATCTTCAATCTCTGGTACTCTTTCTTCCAGTTTATCGAGTCAGTTATTGACACTTGTGCATTTGTCACATAGTTCTAGTGTTATAGTTTTCATCTCTATCTGTTCTTTTAAGGACTTCTCTACGTTTATTATTCTAGTTAGCCATTCATCAAATCTTTTTTGCAAGGTTTTTAGTTTCTTTGCGCTGATTACATAGTTTCTCCTTTAGCTCTGAGAAGTTTGATCGACTGAAGCCTTCTCTTAACTTGTCAAAGTCATTCTCCATCCAGCTTTGCTCCGTTGCTGGTGATGAGCTGCATTTCTTTGGAGGGTGTGATGCGCTCTGATTTTTTGAATTTCCAGCTTTTCTGCACTGCTTTTCCCCGATCTTTGTGGTTTTGTCTGCCTTTGGTCTTTGATGATGGTTATGTACTGATGGGGTTTTGGTGTGGGTGTCCTTTCTGTTTATTAGTTTTCCTTCTAACAGTCCGGACCCTCAGCTGCAGGTGTTTTGGAGTTTGCTTGAGGTCCACTCCAGACCCTGTTTGCCTGGGTATCAGCAGTGGAGGCTGCAGAAGATAGAATATTGCTGAACAGTGAGTGTTGCTGTCTGATTCTTGATCTAGAAGCCTCGTCTCAGGGGTGTACCCAGCCATGTGAGGTGTGAGGTCTTGGTCTGCACCTAGTAGGGGATGTCTCCTAGTTAGGCTACTCAGAGGTCAGGGACCCACTTGAGCAGGCAGTCTGTCCATTGTCACATCTCAACCTCCATGCTGGGAGATCCACTGCTCTCTTCAAAGCTGTCAGACAGGGTCATTTACCTCTGCCGAGGTTTCTGCTGCTTTTTATTTAGCTATGCCCTGTCCCCAGAGGTGGAGTCTACAGAGGCAGGCAGGCCTCCTTTAGCTGTGGTGGGCTCCACCCAATTCGAGCTTCCCAGTGGCTTTGTTTACCTACTTAAGCCTCAACAATGGCGGGCGCCCCTCCCCCAGCCTTGCTGCCACCTGCAGTTAGATCTCAGACTGCTGTGCTAGCAATGAGGGAGGCTCTCTGGGTGTGGGACCCTATAGGCCAGGTGTGGGATATAATCTCCTGGTGTGCCATTTGCTAAGACCGTTGGTAAAGCACACTATTAGGGTGGGAGTTACCCGATTTTCCAGGTGTTGTGTGTCTCACTTTCCTTTGGTTAAGAAAAGGAATTCCCTTCCCTCTTGCACTTCCCAGGTGAGGTGATGCCTTGCCCTGCTTCAGCTCTTGCTGGTTGGGCTGCACCCACAGACCAGCACCAACTGTCCGACGTGCTCCAGTGAGATGAACGTGGTATCTCAGTTGAAAATGCAGAAATCACCCATCTTCTGTGTCACTCAAGCTGGGAGCTGGAGGCTTGAGCTGTTCCTATTCGGCCATCTTGGGCATGCCCTCCGGTATATTTATTTCTATCACATAATACAAGTAATGTGTTTTTCCTTTTGCCTTGACTGTCAGAAAGCTTGATCTAAATCTGTTTCTTTGTAATGATATTATTACCATATTTCGTCTCCCTTAATGTTACTCTTTCTTTTTATAGTTTAATTCCCCTTGTGGAAAATAATTATATTTACATTACCTGTTAAAATGACCTGAACACTTAATGAAAAGAAGAAATAACTTATAAATGCATTGATTTTATATAATAAAATAATAGTTTTGGATGTTCTTTGTATTTTATGTGTTTACTATTTGTCTAAAAGGAATTGTTTCTTTTTTCAGCCCTGAAAAGAAATTTAATGAAAAGAACAAGGTATTGTAAAATTAAATTATCTAAAACATTATTGTTACGAAAAAAGCACATTATAAAAGGTACAGTGAGAATCTTTTGTTATAAAGACATTTAGTTAGAAAGAAAGGCCTTGGATGGGCATGGTGTTTCACGCTTGTAATCCCAGCACTTTGGGAGACCCAGCCAGGCAGATCACAAGGTCAGGAGTTTGAGACCAGCCTGGACAACATGGTGAAACCCTGTCTCTAATAAAATTAACCAGGCGTGGTGGCATATGCTTGTAATCCCAGCTACTTGGGAGGCTGAGGCAGGAGAATTGCTTGAACTTGGGAAGTGGAGGTTTTAGTGAGCTGAGATGGCGCTATTGCACTCCAGCTTGGGTAACAGAGCGAGACTCTGTCTCAAAGAAAACAAAAAAAAAAAAAAAAAAAAAAAGGAAAAGAAAAGGGCTTAGTAAAAGAAAAAAGGGCTTAAGAAAGAGTAGTCATTTATAATGGTACCCTTTTAATAAACGTCTATTGTTTTAAGAAGTGCCTGTGGTTTTGCTCATATAAAAAGATGAATAAATACCACTTCTGTACATCTACTATATTCTGTAAATATTTTGAGGACATTTGAAGCAGTATTATTTATCTTACAGGTCAAAAGCGAAATACATTCAGTGGATGACCTTGATGACATAACGTGGCCATCTGAAATAGCCTCAGAGGATTATGATTTGCTTTACCCTAATTATGAGACTTTTATGTTGCTCACTGAACAACTCAAAATGGATTTTAATGGTAGGACCATTGCATAAGTAGAATGAGTTTTTGTATATCCTACAGTAATATTCGCACACATTGCTTAGCATTGCACTCTAGAATACTGACGTGTTATAGTGTTGCTTATCTCAGAAATATGTTTAACATTAAAATAGAATGAGAAATAATGTATATTGTATACCAAAGAGCTATGATAACTCCACTGTACCTTTCTTAGTATGAAGGGCAGTATCAGCCTTTTTGTTAACTCTACTTCTCTTGTACGCCTTCTTCCCAGATCAGGTTACCATTCTCTCACACTCGGAATACTGCAATAACCTTAGAACTGTTTTTCCCACTACCCCACTTCCTGAGACCATGGTCTACTCTGAAACTATAATTATTAATTTTTAAAAATTCAAATCTGGTGTTATCTCTTGCTTATAACTCAGCTTACCACTTGCCATTGCTATAAGGTTAAGATTTGAATACTCGAGGTCTCTCCTGCATCATTTAATACACTTTTTTCCTCTGTGTCCTAGCCATTGTCTTAGATGTTTATTCCTGCCATTGATAGCTTTAGTGAGTTATAACTGATACACGATAGACTGCACATATATAAGATGTACAATTTGATAAGTTTTGGCATATATATGCACATGCGAAGCCATCACCATAATCAAGAGCGATAACATACCCATCATCCATAAAAGTGTCTTCCTGTCCCTTTGTATTCCTGTATTGAGAAACTGCTAAATGTTTAAGTATCTGTGCTATTTTCCATTCCCATCAGCAGTATATGACGATTCTCATTGTTCCATATCATCATGAGCTCTTAGTATTGCTGTTTATTAGTTTTTAGTTTTTAGCTATTCCAATGGGTGCATGTTGTGCGTGTCACTATTGTGTGAATTGCATTACCCTAAGGACCAAGAATGTTGAACATCTTCTCGAGTGCTTTATTTGCCACCTGTATATCTTCTTTAGTGAAATGTCTTTTCCAATCTAGAGAGCTTATAAAGAATTAAAAATTAGATAGTTTTTACTCTTATTTCTTGAGTTTTAAGAGTTTTTTTTTTTTAAAATAAATTCTGGATATCATTCCTTTATTATGCTTTTTGGAAGGATTTTTTTCCCAGTTTGTGGCTTGACCTTTTGTTTTCTTAATATATTTTAAAGAGAAAGAGTTTTTCATTTTGATGAAGTCTGATATATATGTTCATTTAATTATGGATTTTTTTTGGTCTCATATCTAAAAAAAGTCTTTGTCTAGCACAAGGTCCCATAGATTTTCTTCTCTGCTTTCTTGAAGAATTTTTATAGTTTTAGGTCTTACATTTGTATCTGTGATCCACGTTGTGTACATTTTTGCTTATGGAGTAAGGTGTGGATGCAAGTTCATTTTATGGATGTGGATATCTAATTGTTCCAGCCACAGGTTGAAAAGGCTGTCCTTTCTCCACTACATTGCTATCGGGCATTTGTGAAAAATAAGTTGGCTATATGTGTGTGGGTCTATTTCTGGACTGTTTGTTGTGTTCCATTGATCTACATATTCTTCTAGAGTTACACTGATAAACCAATCATAAGTTGAAAATCCATTTAATACCCCAATAGGCCATGCACAGTGGCTCACACCTGTAATCCCAGCGCTTTGGGAGGTTGAGACTGGCAGATCACGAGGTCAGGAGACTCAGACCATCCTGGCTAACACAGTGAAACCCTGTCTTTACTAAAAATACAAAAAAATTAGCCAGGTGTGGTGGCGGGTGCCTGTAGTCCCAGCTACTTGGGAGGCTGAGGCAGGAGAATGGTGTGAACCCTGGAGACAGAGCTTGCAGTGAGATGAGATGGCACCACTGCACTCCAGCCTGGGTGACAGAGCGAGACTCTGTCTCAAAAAAAAAAAAAAAAAAAAAAAAAAATAACCCAATAAACCCATCGTATAGTTGAAAAATTCTCAGTAGAACCATCTTAAATTAGGGACTGTCTGTATCTGGCTTTCTTTATGTAGCATCCCTAATCCAAAATCCAAAATCAGAAATACTCCAAAATCCAAAACTTTTTGAGTGCCAACATGATGCAACAAGTAGAAAATTTCACACTAGACCTCAGGTACACAAACTTTCATTTGCAAATTTACTGAAAGTATTTCATAAAATTACCTTTAAGCTCTGTGTATAAGGTGTATGTGACATAAGTGTATTTTGTGTTTAGACTTGGATTCCATCCTCGAGATATCTCATTATATATGTGCAAATATTCCAAAACCCAAAACACTTTTGGTACCACACACTTTGAGAGATATTCCACCTGTAATAGTAACACACAGTTTTCATTACTATATATTTATACTAAATCTTAACATCAGTCCTTTGGTTTTCTTTGGTTTTAAGGGTTATTTTTGACTATGCTGGATCTTTTGCATTTCCACATGAGTTTTGGAATCAGATTGTTAATTTTTTTTTTTTTTTAAAGTCTGCTGTCAGCCGGGTGCAGTGGCTCACACCTGTAATCCCAGCACTTTGGGAGCCCAAGGCGGGTGGATCACCTGAGGTCAGGAGTTTGGGACCAGCCTGACCAAAATGGAGAAATCCCGTCTCTACTAAAAATACAAAATTAGCCAGGTGTGGTGGCGCATGCCTGTAATCCCAGCTACTCGGGAGGCTGAGGCGGGAGAGAATCACTTGAACCGAGGAGGTGGAGCTTGAAGTGAGCCGAGATCATGCCATTGAACTTCAGCCTGGGCAACAAGAGTGAAACTCCATCTCAAAAAAACAAAAAACAAAAAACAAAAAGCCTGCTTTCCTTCTGGGAATTACACTGAGTTTGTGTTGAATCTATACATTAATTGGGGGAGGATTGACATTTTAATGATAATGCATTTTGCCACGCCTGTGAAATCTCAGCTCACTGCAACCTTTGCCTCCTGGGTTCAAATTATTCTCCTGCTTCAGCCTCCTGAGTAGCTGGGATTATAGGCATGAGACACCGTACCCAGCTAACTTTTTTATTTTTAGTAGAGATGGAGTTTCATTATATTGGCCAGACTGGTCTTGAACTGACCTCAAGTGATCCTCCCAGCTTACCTTCCCAAAGTGCTGGGATTATAGGTGTGAGCCACTACACCCAGGCTTAGTCTTTCCATATTTTATCTGATTCATCTGTATCTCATTTTTTAAATGAAGTTATAAATGATATTTTTTAAAATTTCAAGTTGTTTATTGCTAGTATATACAGCTGATTTTTGTATGTTGATTTTTGTATCCTCCAGCCTTGCTAAACTTACTTATTATTAGTTCTAGTAGCTTTTTTGGTATATTTGATCAGATTTTATACATACAATGATTATCAAATCTTTTCATTCTCAAACTACTGTTTTACTGAAGACAGGAAATCTTTTAGACCTGGGGCAAAACAGTCTCTGTTGTAGCTAATCAACTCTGCCATTGTAGTATGAGAGCAGCCAGGGAGAATATATATACTAATGAACACAGCTGTGTTCCAATAAAACTTTAGTTACAGAAACAAGAAGCTGACCCACAGGTTGCAGTTTATCTGCCCCTATTATGTGATAATGGTTGTGAATAAAGACAGTTTTACTTCTTTTTTCCAACCTGGATACCTTTTATTTCTTTCTCTTGTCTGACAAAGCATTCAGTGTGTCATTGTGATACACATTAGCTGTAGGTTTATCATAGATGCTTTGTGTCATGCTGACGAAGTTCATTTGTATTCTTAGGTTGCTGAGAAGGTTTTTTTTTTTTTTTTTAAATCAAGAATGAAATTGAATTTTATCAAATGCCTTTATCTACTGAGATAATCATAAGGTTCTTCTGTTTTAGCTTTTTAATGAGTTGAATAACTAATATTTTAATGTTAAACCAACCTTGCATTTTAGAATAAACCCCATTTGCTTAGGAGGTAGGCTTTTTAAAAATAATATATCACTGGCACCAGACACGGTGGCTCATGCCTGTAGTTTCAGCACTTTGGGAGGTCACAGCAGGAGGACTGCTTGAGGCTAGAGTTTGAGACCAACCTGGGCAACAAAGTGAGACCCTATATTTATTTGTATTCAGTTTGCCAAAATTTTGTTTAGAAATTTTTAAAAGACTATTTTAATGTAGTTTTAGGTTCACAGCAACATTGAGAGGTACAGAGATTGTCTGTGTGCTTCCTGTCCCCAGACATGCATAGCCTTTCCCATTATCAGTATTCTTCACTAGAGTGGTACAGTTGATATGATTGATGAACCAAAATGGCACGTCATAATCATCCAAAGTTCATAGTTCATATTAGTGTGCACTCTTGGTGTTGTATAATATGTGGGTTTGGAAAGGGCATATATTCATCATTATAGTATTGTACACATTATTTTTACTGCTCTAAAATTCCTTTGTGTTTCACCTATCTGCCCTTTCCTGCCCTCCTCAAACCCAGGCAACCACTGATCTTTTCACTGTATCCATAGTTTTGCCTTCTCTAGAATGTCATGTAGTTGAAATCATACAGTGCATACCCTTTGGATTGGCATCTTTCACTTAGTAATATGCATTTATGTTTCCACCATGTCCTCTTATGACCTGATAGCTTATTTTTGTTTAGCATTGAATAATAGTTCATTGTATGACTGTACTAGAGGTTGTTCACTCACCTATTGGAGTATATCTTGATTGCTTCAGAAATTTGTTAAATTTTTTGTGAATGTTCATGAGGGAGTTTTCTTTTTTGTAATATCACTATTTGGTTCAGGGTAATGCTAGCACTATAGAATGAGTTGTGTTGTATTTTTCCTCTTTATTTTTGGGGGGAGAGGTTGTGTAAAATTATATTATGACTTCCTAAAATGTTTGATAGAATTCATCAGCATAGCTGTCTGGGCTTGGAGTTTTCTCAACTTTATTTTCTTTTTTAGATATTGGGTGATTTGAGTTATCTATTTCTTCTTGATTGAGCTTTGGTAATTTTTATTTTTCAAGGAATATGTCCATTTAATCTAAGTTGTCATGGTTAGTTACATAAAGCTCCACATTATTATCTTGCCATTCTTTTAATATCTCTAGAATGTATAAAAATGTCACATTGGGCCAGGCACGGTGGCTCATGTCTGTAATTCCAGCACTTTGGGAGGCCGAGGGGGGGGGGTGTATCATCTGAGGTCAGGAGTTCGAAACCAGCCTGGCCAACATGGTGAGACCCCCTCATTTCTACTAAAACTGCCAACGTTAACTGGGCTTGGTGGCAGGCACCTGTCATCCCAGCTACACAGGAGGCTGAAGCAGGTTAATCTCTTGAACCCGGGAGGTGGAGGTTGCAGTGAGCTGAGATTGTGCCACTGCACTCTAGCCTAGGCAACAGAACGAGACTGTATCTCCAAAAAAACAAAAAACAAAAAAAGTCACTTTACTTATTTCTGAAATTAGTAATTTGTTCCTTTTCTATTATCAGCCTGGCTAGATTGTGGTTTATCACTTTCATTGACCTCCTCAAAGTGTTTGGTTTTATTGATTTTCCCTATTCTGTTTTATTGGTTTTATCTTCGATGTCATCGTCAGTTTGGCCTGCTATCACCCATAGACTGGATAGCTTATAAACAACAGAAACTGATACCTTACATTTCTGGAGGATGTAAAGTCCAAGATCAAGGTGCCAGAAAATTGAATGTCTGGTGCAGTATTAATTCCTGGTTCCTAGGTTCCCTTTTTTCCCCTGTGTGCTTCATATGACAGAAGAGGTCAGTGAACTCTCTGTGGTCTCAGATAAGGGAACTAATCCCATTCATGAGGGCTTGTAATCCATGAGCTAATTGCCTCCACAAAGCTGCAGTTCCTAATAACATCACTTCTGTGATTAAGTTTCAGTGTATGAGTTTTGGGAGGACACAAGTGTTCAGACCATAGCAGATGTTTATTATATTATTTCCTCTGCTTCTTTTGGGTTTAATTTGCTCTCTCTCTTTTTTTTTCTTTGTAGTTTCTTCTGTTTTACTTTCTTAAGATAGAAGTCAAGGCCATTGATTTGAGAGTCTTCCCAGTATGGACATTCAGCGCTAACTTTTTAAGTACATTGTAGCTATAGTCCACAAATTCTGATATGTACTATTTTCATTCTTATTCACTTCAAAATAGTTTCTAATTTCTCTTTGCATTATGTCTTTGACCTAGGGTTATTTAGATGTATGTTACTTTGTTTCTAAATTTTTGAGTATTTTGATGAGATATTTTGTTAGTGATTTTAATTTGATTCCTTTGTGGTCAGGGATCATACTTTCTATGACTTAAATCCTTTGACTTAATTCTTTTATGAAGATTTATTGTATAGCCTAGAATATGGTCTGTTTTACTAAGTGTTCCAAGGGTAGTTGAGAAGCATTGTGTTCTTCAAGTCTACTCTCATCTTGCTGATTTTCTGCCTCCTTGTTCTATCACATATTGAGTAAGCGGTATTGAAATCTCAGACTATACCTGTGAATTTGTCAATTTGTTCTACCAGTTTTTTCCTCATGTATTTCAAAGCTGTTATGTTACTAGGTACATAAACATTTAGGGTTATATGTTCTTGATTAATTGAACATGAAATGATGTTGTTTATAGCTAGTAATATTTTTTTTTGCTGTGAAACCTACTTTGGAATTAATATAACATTCCTGCTTAGCTTTCTTTTGTCAACTGTGTGGTCTATATTTTTCATCCTTTTAATTTGCATCTTTACAGTTAAAATGTGTTTCTTATAGGTAGCATGGAGTAGGATCTTGCATTTTATACAGTTGGACAATCTGTCTTTTAGGTTTTTAGGACAGTTTTATTTATAATGTGATTATTGATATATTAATGGTTAAGTTTATCTGTCATGCTGTTTGATTTTCATTAGTTCCAGCTGTACTTTGTTCCCTTCTTTTCCTGCTTTCTTTTCAATTAGTTATGTAATTTTTATGATTTAGTTTTATCTCTCTTTTTGGCTCATTGGCTATAACTCTTATTTTGCTGTGGTAGTGGTTGCATTACAATTTGTACTGTATGATTTTAACTTATCACAGTTCACCTTCAGGCAGTATTATTTAATATCATATATGGCATAAGAAAATTAGAATAGCATACTTTCATTTTCTCTCTCCCAGCCAGAGTCTTCCTGGATTTGTGGGATTATAGTTTTTATTAAGTTTAGAAAGTTTCTGGCCACTTTATGTTTTTGTTTTTCTCTCTTCCTCCCTCTTTGGGGACTTATATACTATTGTTTAAAATTTTCTCATGGTTCTCTGATGTCTCAAATTTATGAATCTTCTTTTTTGTGATATCTAGTCTGTATTTACTTCCACCCAGTGTTGTTTTCAGTCCTAACTTTCTTTCTTTTTTTTTTTTTTTGAGACCAAGTCTTGCTGTGTCACCCAGGCTGGAAGTGCAGTGGCTTGATCATCACTCATGACAACCTTCACCTCCCGGGTTCAAGCCATTCTCTTGCCTCAGCCTCCCGAGTACCTGGGATTATAGGTGCCTGTTATGATGTCCACCTAATTTCTTTGCATTTTTCATAGAGATGGGGTTTCACCATGTTGGCCAGGCTGGTCTCGAACTCCTGATCTTAAATGATCTGCCTGCCTCGGCCTCCCAAAGTGCTGGGATTACAGGCATGAGCCACTGTACCTGGCCCAGTCCTAACATTTTAATTTTAATTCCTACTAGTGCAATTTGTTTTCAGAAAATACCTTCCATACCTCTACTGGAGATTTATTTGAGGACACAGTTGACTTACCTATAAACAACTTGATCTTTCTGGTCTTGCTTTATGATTTGTTCTAACTTTCCACTCTTGAGGCAAGGTGTTTTTGGTAACTCTATTCTTTGCCCTGTGAAGTTTTTCCAGTGTCAGTCATAGGAATGGACACTCTTCCTGGTATATTATGTGAGCAACAGGCACTGTTGCTTTTAATTTTTTTTTTTTTAATTATACTTTAAGTTCTAGGGTACATGTGCATAACGTGCAGGTTTGTTACATATGTATACTTATGCCATGTTGGTGTGCTGCACCCATCAACTCGTCAGCACCCATCAATTCATCATTTATATCTTGTATAACTCCCCAATGCAAGCCCTCCCTCCTCCCCCCTCCCCCCTCCCCATAATAGGCCCCTGTGCGTGATGTTCCCCTTCCCGAGTCCAACTGATCTCATTGTTCAGTTCCCACCTATGAGTGAGAACATGCGGTGTTTGGTTTTCTGTTCTTGTGATAGTTTGCTAAGAATGATGGTTTCCAGCTGCATCCATGTCCCTACAAAGGACGCAAACTCATCCTTTTTTATGGCTGCATAGTATTCCATGGTGTATATGTGCCACATTTTCTTAATCCAGTCTGTCACAGATGGACATTTGGGTTGATTCCAAGTCTTTGCTATTGTGAATAGTGCCGCAATAAACATACGTGTACGTGTGTCTTTGTAGTATAATAATTTATAATCCTTTGGGTATATACCCAGTAGTGGGATGGCTGGGTCATATGGTACATCTAGTTCTAGATCCTTGAGGAATTGCCATACTGTTTTCCATAATGGGTGAACTAGTTTACAATCCCACCAACAGTGTAAAAGTGTTCCTATTTCTCCACATCCTCTCCAACACCTGTTGTTTCCTGACTTCTTAATGATTGCCATTCTAACTGGTGTGAGATGGTATCTCATTGTGGTTTTGATTTGCATTTCTCTGATGGCGAGTGATGATGAGCATTTTTTCATGTGTCTGTTGGCTGTATGAATATCTTCTTTTGAGAAATGTCTGTTCATATCCTTTCCCCACTTTTTGATGGGGTTGTTTGTTTTTTTCTCGTATATTTGTTTGAGTTCTTTGTAGATTCTGGATATTAGCCCTTTGTCAGATGAGTAGGTTGCAAAAATTTTCTCCCATTCTGTAGGTTGCCTGTTCACTCTGATGGTAGTTTCTTTTGCTGTGCAAAAGCTCTTTAGTTTAATTAGATCCCATTTGTCAATTTTGGCTTTTGCTGCCGTTGCTTTTGGTGTTTTAGACATGAAGTCATTACCCATGCCTATGTCCTGAATGGTACTACCTAGATTTTCTTCTAGGGTTTTTATGGTATTATGTCTAACATTTAAGTCTCTAATCCATCTTGAATTAATCTTCGTATAAGGGGTAAGGAAAGGATCCAGTTTCAGCTTTCTACTTATGGCTAGCCAATTTTTCCAGCACCATTTATTAAATAGGGAATCCTTTCCCCATTTCTTGTTTCTCTCAGGTTTGTCAAAGATCGGATGGCTGTAGATGTGTGGTATTATTTCTGAGGACTCTGTTCTGTTCCATTGATCTATATCTCTGTTTTGGTACCAGTACCATGCTGTTTTGGTGACTGTAGCCTTGTAGTATAGTTTGAAGTCAGGTAGCGTGACGCCTCCAGCTTTGTCCTTTTGACTTAGGATTGTCTTGGCAATGCGGGCTCTTTTTTGGTTCCATATGAACTTTAAAGCAGGTTTTTCCAATTCTGTGAAGAAACTCATTGGTAGCTTGATGGGGATGGCATTGAATCTATAAATAACCTTGGGGAGTATGGCCATTTTCACGATATTGATTCTTCCTATCCATGAGCATGGTATGTTCTTCCATTTGTTTGTGTCCTCTTTTATTTCACTGAGCAGTGGTTTGTAGTTCTCCTTGAAGAGGTCCTTTACATCCCTTGTAAGCTGGATTCCTAGGTATTTTATTCTCTTTGAAGCAATTGTGAATGGAAGTTCATTCCTGATTTGGCTCTCTGCTTGTCTGTTACTGGTGTATAAGAATGCTTGTGATTTTTGCACATTAATTTTGTATCCTGAGACTTTGCTGAAGTTGCTTATCAGCTTAAGGAGATTTTGGGCTGAGACGATGGGGTTTTCTAAATATACAATCATGTCATCTGCAAACAGGGACAATTTGACTTCTTCTTTTCCTAACTGGATACCCTTGATTTCTTTCTCTTGCCTGATTGCCCTAGCCAGAACTTCCAACACTATGTTGAATAGGAGTGGTGAGAGAGGGCATCCCTGTCTTGTGCCAGTTTTCAAAGGGAATTTTTCCAGTTTTTGCCCATTCAGTATGATATTAGCTGTGGGTTTGTCATAAATAGCTCTTATTATTTTGAGGTACGTTCCATCAATACCGAATTTATTGAGCGTTTTTAGCATGAAGGGCTGTTGAATTTTGTCAAAAGCCTTTTCTGCATCTATTGAGACAATCATGTGGTTCTTGTCTTTGGTTCTGTTTATATGCTGGATTATGTTTATTGATTTGCGAATGTTGAACCAGCCTTGCATCCCAGGGATGAAGCCCACTTGATCATGGTGGATAAGCTTTTTGATGTGCTGCTGAATCCGGTTTGCCAGTATTTTATTGAGAATTTTTGCATCAATGTTCATCAGGGATATTGGTCTAAAATTCTCTTTTTTTGATGTGTCTCTGCCAGGCTTTGGTATCAGGATGATGTTGGCCTCATAAAATGAGTTAGGGAGGATTCCCTCTTTTTCTATTGATTGGAATAGTTTCAGAAGGAATGGTACCAGCTCCTCCTTGTACCTCTGGTAGAATTCAGCTGTGAATCCATCTGGTCCTGGACTTTTTTTGGTGGGTAGGCTATTAATTGTTGCCTCAATTTCAGAGCCTGCTATTGGTCTATTCAGGGATTCAACTTCTTCCTGGTTTAGCCTTGGGAGAGTGTAAGTGTCCAGGAATTATCCATTTCTTCTAGATTTTCTGGTTGATTTGCGTAGAGGCGTTTATAGTATTCTCTGATGGTAGTTTGTATTTCTGTGGGGTCAGTGGTGATATCCCCTTTATCATTTTTTATTGCATCTATTTGATTCCTCTCTCTTTTCTTCTTTATTAGCCTTGCTAGCGGTCTGTCAATTTTGTTGATCTTTTCAAAAAACCAACTCCTGGATTCATTGATTTTTTGGAGGGTTTTTTGTGTCTCTATCTCCTCAGTTCGGCTCTGATCTTAGTTATTTCTTGCCTTCTGCTAGCTTTTGAATGTGTTTGCTCTTGCCTCTCTAGTTCTTTTAATTGTGATGTTAGAGTGTCCATTTTAGATCTTTCCTGCTTTCTCTTGTGGGCATTTAGTGCTATAAATTTCCCTCTACACACTGCTTTAAATGTGTCCCAGAGATTCTGGTATGTTGTATCTTTGTTCTCATTGGTTTCAAAGAACATCTTTATTTCCGCTTTCATTTCGTTATGTACCCAGTAGTCATTCAGGAGCAGGTTGTTCAGTTTCCATGTAGTTGAGCGGTTTTGATTGAGTTTCTTAGTCCTGAGTTCTAGTTTGATTGCACTGTGGTCTGAGAGACAGTTTGTTATAATTTCTGTTCTTTTACATTTGCTGAGGAGTGCTTTACTTCCAATTATGTGGTCAATTTTGGAATAAGTGCGATGTGGTGCTGAGAAGAATGTATATTCTGTTGATTTGGGGTGGAGAGTTCTATAGATGTCTATTAGGTCCGCTTGGTGCAGAGATGAGTTCAATTCCTGGATATCCTTGTTAACTTTCTGTCTCGTTGATCTGTCTAATGTTGACAGCGGAGTGTTGAAGTCTCCCATTATTATTGTATGGGAGTCTAAGTCTCTTTGTAAGTCTCTAAGGACTTGCTTTATGAATCTGGGTGCTCCTGTATTGTGTGCATATATATTTAGGAGAGTTAGCTCTTCCTGTTGAATTGATCCCTTTACCATTATGTAATGGCCTTCTTTGTCTCTTTTGATCTTTGATGGTTTAAAGTCTGTTTTATCAGAGACAAGGATTGCAACCCCTGCTTTTTTTCGTTCTCCATTTGCTTGGTAGATCTTCCTCCATCCCTTTATTTTGAGCCTATGTATGTCTCTGCATGTGAGATGGGTCTCCTGAATACAGCAGACTGATGGGTCTTGACTCTTTATCCAGTTTGCCAGTCTGTGTCTTTTAATTGGGGCATTTAGTCCATTAACATTTAAGGTTAATATTGTTATGTGTGAACTTGATCCTGCCATTATGATATTAACTGGTTATTTTGCTCGTTAGTCGATGCAGTTTCTTCCTAGCCTCGATGGTCTTTACATTTTGGCATGTTTTTGTGATGGCTGGTACCGGTTGTTCATTTCCATGTTTAGGGCTTCCTTCAGGGTCTCTTGTAAGGCAGGCCTGGTGGTGACAAAATCTCTAAGCATTTGCTTATCTGTAACGGATTTTATTTCTCCTTCACTTATGAAACTTAGTTTGGCTGGATATGAAATTCTAGGTTTAAAATTCTTTTCTTTAAGAACGTTGAATATTGGCCCCCACTCTCTTCTGGCTTGTAGAGTTTCTGCCGAGAGATCTGCTGTTATTCTGATGGGCTTCCCTTTGTGGGTTACCCGACCTTTCTCTCTGGCTGCCCTTAAGATTTTTTCCTTCATTTCAACTTTGGTGAATCTGGCAATGATGTGTCTTGGAGTTGCTCTTCTGGAGGAGTATCTTTGTGGCGTTCTCTGTATTTCCTGAATTTGAATGTTGTCCTGCCCTACTAGGTTGGGGAAGTTCTCCTGGATGATATCCTGAAGAGTGTTTTCCAACTTGGTTCCATTTTCCCCCTCACTTTCAGGCACCCCAATCAGACGTAGATTTGGTCTTTTTACGTAATCCCATACTTCTTGCAGGCTTTGCTCATTTCTTTTTCTTCTTTTTTCTTTTGGTTTCTCTTCTCGCTTCATTTCATTCATTTGATCTTCAATCGCTGATACTCTTTCTTCCAGTTGATCGAGTCGGTTACTGAAGCTTGTGCATTTGTCACGTATTTCTCGTGTCATGGTTTTCATCTCTGTCATTTCGTTTATGATCTTCTCTGCATTAATCAGTCTAGCTGTCAATTCTTCCACTCTTTTTTCAAGATTTTTAGTTTCTTTGCGCTGGGTACATAATTCCTCCTTTAGCTCTGATAAGTTTGATGGACTGAAGCCTTCTTCTCTCCTCTCGTCCAAGTCATTCTCTGACCAGCTTTGATCCGTTGCTGGCGATGGGCTGCGCTCCTTCGCAGGGGGAGATGCGCTCTTATTTTTTGAATTTCCAGCTTTTCTGCCCTGCTTTTTCCCCATCTTTGTGGTTTTATCTGTCTCTGGTCTTTGATGGTGGTGACGTACTGATGGGGTTTTGGTATAGGTGTCCTTCCTGTTTGATAGTTTTCCTTCTGACAGTCAGAAGGACTGTCTGTTGGTCTGTTGGAGATTGCTTGAGGTCCACTCCAGACACTGTTTGCCTGGGTAACAGCAGCAGAGGTTGCCGAAGATAGAATATTGCTGAACAGCGAGTGTACCTCTCTGATTCTTCCTTTGGAAGTTTCCTCTCAGGGGTGTACTCCACCCTGTGAGGTGTGGGGTGTCAGACTGCCCCTAGTGGGGGATTTCTCCCAGCTAGGCTACTCAGGGGTCAGAGACACGCCTGAGCAGGCAGTCTGTCCGTTCTCAGATCTCAACCTCCGCGTTGGGAGATCCACGGCTCTCCCCAAAGCTGTCAGACAGAGTCGTTCGCGTCTGCACCGGCTCCCGCTACTTCCCCTGTTGGTCTTCAGCTGTGCGCTGTCCCCAGAGGTGGAGACTACAGAGACAGGCAGGCTTCCTTGAGCTGCTGTGAGCTCCACCCAGTTCGAGCTTCCCAGCGGCTTTGTTTACCTACTTAAGCCTCAGCAATGGCGGGCGCCCCTCCCCCAGCCTCGCTGCTGCCTTGCGGATAGATCGCGGCAGACTGCTGTGTTAGCAGTGAGGGAGGCTTCGTGGGCGTGGGACCCTCCCGGCCAGGATTGGGATATATTCTCCTGGTGTGCCTGTATGCTTACAGCACAGTATTGGGGTGGGAGTTACCCAATTTTCCAGGTGTTGTGTGTCTCAGTTCCCCTGGCTAGGAAAACGGATCCCCTTCCCCCTTGCGCTTCCAGGTGAGGCGATGCCTCGCCCTGCTTCAGCTCTCGCTGGTCAGGCTGCAGCAGCTGACCAGCACCGATTGTCCGGCACTCCCTAGTGAGACGACCCCAGTACCTCAGTTGAAAATGCAGAAATCACCGGTCTTCTGTGTCGCTTGCGCTGGGAGTTGGAGACTGGAGCTGTTCCTATTCGGCCATCTTGCTCCGCCCCCGAGATTCTGCTTTTAATTTTTTAAGGATTGTTTCTCTCTGGTCTCAAGTAGTTTCCTAGCACACATGTACTGTTCATTACTCTGTTAAATAAATACCCTAAAGGATATTTTTGCAGATCTTCATTGTTCTTCTCCTGTACTGCTCTCTTCTTTCCCGTGTTTTGTTTTGTGATTTCTGGCTGCCTTGGTGTTTTTTTGAGACTCTCGGCTTCATTGTTCCAACTCAGGGAATCTGGTGGACTCTACCTCAGTTTAATTTTCTCCTGTTGTCATGGCCTGAAAACTGTCAAGTCAGTTTGCTGGGGTGTTTGTAAATCTTACTTCATTTGTTTCCTGTCTTCCAGGGATCATCATCTTCATTACCTGCAGTCCATGTTATTGAAAATCATTGTATTATGTATTTGATCTTCTTTGTTTTTGTTTCAGGCAAGAAGGTAAATCAGTATCTGCCACTCCATCGTGGCCAGAAGCATACTGCGGCAGAGCTTCAGCACATGCCATAGACTAGCGAGAATGCCTTTTGACTCCCTTTACTTAACTGCTTCCTTCTCATCCTTCATTACTCAGTGTAGCCATCTCTTCCCCAGGGAAATCTTCCTCAGCCCAGTATAGATCAAATTCTATGTTATCATAGAACTGTTTTCTTGTAGCATCTCTCTGAATTTGTAATTTCACTTTTATAGTATTTGTTCTTCACTACACCTAAAGCTAAACAAGAACAGAGTTACTGTTTGTTTATTCTGCAGAGCTCAGTAGAATGTCTTCCACATGGTAGGAACTCAGTGCATGTTTTTTTGGCGTATGGATGGGTGAATGTTAAAATGCACAGGACTTTATATCCAAAAAGTACTCATATATTTTACTTCTACCTTGTTTCCCCCCGATGCAGGTTCTACTAGCCTATCAAAAATCCAGGATGCAGTTCTTTCAGATGAACACTTATTAGAACTTAAAAATAATCACTGTGAACAACTTACAGTAGAAATTGAAAACATGGAAAATATGATTCATGTACTACAAAAGAAGCTGTCTGAAACAAAAGAAACACAATTACAGTTAGAGCATGAAAAAGATGAATGGGAGCAAGAACTTTCCGCTTTGAGGTATAACATTCTAGTTTTAAAGAATGTTTTAACTATTTATACTAAAGATACATGTGAGAATTATTGTGATTGCTGACTTTCTGGGCTTTAATGGGAGAAAACGTCTTGGTCTTGCGGAGTACTTAACTGTGATTCTTCTAATAATTAATTGGGTATTCTTTTAAATCATAATTTTAATGACTATATAGAAGTCTGCCATATAGAAATCTCTTCATTTAACAAATTGAATTTGAGGTTTTAAATTCTTTTGTATTAGAATTAATGCTGCAAGGAACATCTTTCAGTATTACTATTATTGTTATCATTAGACACTTATTAGACACTATTGTTATACATTATTACTAGACAGGGTTTTGCTCCATCACTGAGGCTAGAGTGCAGTAGTGCAATCATAGCTTATTGCAGCTTTGAACTTTTGAGCCCAACAGATCCTCTCGCCTCAATTTCCTAAGTAGCTAGGACTATAGGCACATACCCCCCATGCCTGGCTAACTTTTTAAATTTTTCATTGAGACAAGGTATCACTATGTTGCCCAGAATGACCTCCAACTACTGACCTCCAACAATCCTTCTGCCTGAGCCTCCCAAAGCATTGGAATTACAGGTGTGAGCCATCGCACACAGCCCAGAACATCTTTTATATAAATAATTTTCTACATTTCTAATTATTTACTTTGAATAAATCTTTAATATAATATAGAATTTTTTGGTTAAAATATAGAAAGTTTAAAAAAAGGCCTTGGAGGGGGGCGGAGCAAGATGGCCGAATAGGAACAGCTCCAGTCTCCAACTCCCAGCGCAAGCGACACAGAAGACCGGTGATTTCTGCATTTTCAACTGAGGTACTGGGGTCATCTCACTAGGGAGTGCCGGACAATCGGTGCTGGTCAGCTGCTGCAGCCTGACCAGCGAGAGCTGAAGCAGGGCGAGGCATCGCCTCACCTGGAAGCGCAAGGGGGAAGGGGATCCGTTTTCCTAGCCAGGGGAACTGAGACACACAACACCTGGAAAATCGGGTAACTCCCACCCCAATACTGCGCTGTAAGCATACAGGCACACCAGGAGATATATCCCACACCTGGCCGGGAGGGTCCCACGCCCACGAAGCCTCCCTCACTGCTAACACAGCAGTCTGCCGCGATCTATCCCCAAGGCAGCAGCGAGGCTGGGGGAGGGGCGCCCGCCATTGCTGAGGCTTAAGTAGGTAAACAAAGCCGCTGGGAAGCTCGAACTGGGTGGAGCTCACAGCAGCTCAAGGAAGCCTGCCTGTCTCTGTAGTCTCCACCTCTGGGGACAGCGCACAGCTGAAGACCAACAGGGGAAGCGGCGGGAGCCGGTGCAGATGCGGACGACTCTGTCTGACAGCTTTGGGGAGAGCCGTGGATCTCCCAACGCGGAGGTTGAGATCTGAGAACAGACAGACTGCCTCCTCAGGTGTGTCCCTGACCCCTGAGTAGCCTAGCTGGGAGAAATCCCCCACTAGGGGCAGTCTGACACCCCACACCTCACAGGGTGGAGTACACCCCTGAGAGGAAACTTCCAAAGGAAGAATCAGAGAGGTACACTCGCTGTTCAGCAATATTCTATCTTCGGCAACCTCTGCTGCTGATACCCAGGCAAACAGGGTCTGGAGTGGACCTCAAGCAATCTCCAACAGACCAACAGACAGTCCTTCTGACTGTCAGAAAGAAAACTATCAAACAGGAAGGACACCTATACCAAAACCCCATCAGTACGTCACCACCATCAAAGACCAGAGACAGATAAAACCACAAAGATGGGGAAAAAGCAGGGCAGAAAAGCTGGAAATTCAAAAAATAAGAGCACATCTCCCCCTGCAAAGGTGTGCAGCCCATCGCCAGCAACGGATCAAAGCTGGTCAGAGAATGACTTGGACGAGAGGAGAAAAGAAGGCTTCAGTCCATCAAACTTCTCAGAGCTAAAGGAGGAATTACATACCCAGCGCAAAGAAACTAAAAATCTTGAAAAAAGAGTGGAAGAATTGACAGCTAGACTAATTAATGCAGAGAAGATCATAAACGAAATGACAGAGATGAAAACCATGACACGAGAAATACGTGACAAATGCACAAGCTTCAGTAACCGACTCGATCAACTGGAAGAAAGAGTATCAGCGATTGAAGATCAAATGAATGAAATGAAGCGAGAAGAGAAACCAAAAGAAAAAAGAAGAAAAAGAAATGAGCAAAGCCTGCAAGAAGTATGGGATTACGTAAAAAGACCAAATCTACGTCTGATTGGGGTGCCTGAAAGTGAGGGGGAAAATGGAACCAAGTTGGAAAACACTCTTCAGGATATCATCCAGGAGAACTTCCCCAACCTAGTAGGGCAGGCCAACATTCAAATTCAGGAAATACAGAGAATGCCACAAAGATACTCCTCCAGAAGAACAACTCCAAGACACATAATTGCCAGATTCACCAAAGTTGAAATGAAGGAAAAAATCTTAAGGGCAGCCAGAGAGAAAGGTCGGGTTACCCACAAAGGGAAGCCCATCAGACTAACAGCAGATCTCTCGGCAGAAACTCTACAAGCCAGAAGAGAGTGGGGGCCAATATTCAACGTTCTTAAAGAAAAGAATTTTCAACCCAGAATTTCATATCCAGCCAAACTAAGTTTCATAAGTGAAGGAGAAATAAAATCCTTTACAGATAAGCAAATGCTTAGAGATTTTGTCACCACCAGGCCTGCCTTACAAGAGACCCTGAAGGAAGCCCTAAACATGGAAAGGAACAACCGGTACCAGCCATCGCAAAAACATGCCAAAATGTAAAGACCATTGAGGCTAGGAAGAAACTGCATCAACTAACGAGCAAAATAACCAGTTAATATCATAATGGCAGGATCAAGTTCACACATAACAATATTAACCTTAAATGTTAATGGACTAAATGCTCCAATTAAAAGACACAGACTGGCAAACTGGATAAAGAGTCAAGACCCATCAGTCTGCTGTATTCAGGAGACCCATCTCACATGCAGAGACATACATAGGCTCAAAATAAAGGGATGGAGGAAGATCTACCAAGCAAATGGAGAACGAAAAAAAGCAGGGGTTGCAATCCTTGTCTCTGATAAAACAGACTTTAAACCATCAAAGATCAAAAGAGACAAAGAAGGCCATTACATAATGGTAAAGGGATCAATTCAACAGGAAGAGCTAACATCTCCTAAATATATATGCACACAATACAGGAGCACCCAGATTCATAAAGCAAGTCCTTAGAGACTTACAAAGAGACTTAGACTCCCATACAATAATAATGGGAGACTTCAACACTCCGCTGTCAACATTAGACAGATCAACGAGACAGAAAGTTAACAAGGATATCCAGGAATTGAACTCATCTCTGCACCAAGCGGACCTAATAGACATCTATAGAACTCTCCACCCCAAATCAACAGAATATACATTCTTCTCAGCACCACATCGCACTTATTCCAAAATTGACCACATAATTGGAAGTAAAGCACTCCTCAGCAAATGTAAAAGAACAGAAATTATAACAAACTGTCTCTCAGACCACAGTGCAATCAAACTAGAACTCAGGACTAAGAAACTCAATCAAAACTGCTCAACTACATGGAAACTGAACAACCTGCTCCTGAATGACTACTGGGTACATAACGAAATGAAAGCGGAAATAAAGATGTTCTTTGAAACCAATGAGAACAAAGATACAACATACCAGAATCTCTGGGACACATTTAAAGCAGTGTGTAGAGGGAAATTTATAGCACTAAATGCCCACAAGAGAAAGCAGGAAAGATCTAAAATGGACACTCTAACATCACAATTAAAAGAACTAGAGAGGCAAGAGCAAACACATTCAAAAGCTAGCAGAAGGCAAGAAATAACTAAGATCAGAGCCGAACTGAAGGAGATAGAGACACAAAAAACCCTCCAAAAAATCAATGAATCCAGGAGTTGGTTTTTTGAAAAGATCAACAAAATTGACAGACCGCTAGCAAGGCTAATAAAGAAGAAAAGAGAGAGGAATCAAATAGATGCAATAAAAAATGATAAAGGGGATATCACCACTGACCCCACAGAAATACAAACTACCATCAGAGAATACTATAAACGCCTCTACGCAAATCAACCAGAAAATCTAGAAGAAATGGATAAATTCCTGGACACTTACACTCTCCCAAGGCTAAACCAGGAAGAAGTTGAATCCCTGAATAGACCAATAGCAGGCTCTGAAATTGAGGCAACAATTAATAGCCTACCCACCAAAAAAAGTCCAGGACCAGATGGATTCACAGCTGAATTCTACCAGAGGTACAAGGAGGAGCTGGTACCATTCCTTCTGAAACTATTCCAATCAATAGAAAAAGAGGGAATCCTCCCTAACTCATTTTATGAGGCCAACATCATCCTGATACCAAAGCCTGGCAGAGACACATCAAAAAAAGAGAATTTTAGACCAATATCCCTGATGAACATTGATGCAAAAATTCTCAATAAAATACTGGCAAACCGGATTCAGCAGCACATCAAAAAGCTTATCCACCATGATCAAGTGGGCTTCATCCCTGGGATGCAAGGCTGGTTCAACATTCGCAAATCAATAAACATAATCCAGCATATAAACAGAACCAAAGACAAGAACCACATGATTGTCTCAATAGATGCAGAAAAGGCTTTTGACAAAATTCAACAGCCCTTCATGCTAAAAACGCTCAATAAATTCGGTATTGATGGAACGTACCTCAAAATAATAAGAGCTATTTATGACAAACCCACAGCTAATATCATACTGAATGGGCAAAAACTGGAAAAATTCCCTTTGAAAACTGGCACAAGACAGGGATGCCCTCTCTCACCACTCCTATTCAACATAGTCTTGGAAGTTCTGGCTAGGGCAATCAGGCAAGAGAAAGAAATCAAGGGTATCCAGTTAGGAAAAGAAGAAGTCAAATTGTCCCTGTTTGCAGATGACATGATTGTATATTTAGAAAACCCCATCGTCTCAGCCCAAAATCTCCTTAAGCTGATAAGCAACTTCAGCAAAGTCTCAGGATACAAAATTAATGTGCAAAAATCACAAGCATTCTTATACACCAGTAACAGACAAGCAGAGAGCCAAATCAGGAATGAACTTCCATTCACAATTGCTTCAAAGAGAATAAAATACCTAGGAATCCAGCTTACAAGGGATGTAAAGGACCTCTTCAAGGAGAACTACAAACCACTGCTCAGTGAAATGAAAGAGGACACAAACAAATGGAAGAACATACCATGCTCATGGATAGGAAGAATCAATATCGTGAAAATGGCCATACTCCCCAAGGTTATTTATAGATTCATCAAGTTACCAATGAGTTTCTTCACAGAATTGGAAAAAACTGCTTTAAAGTTCATATGGAACCAAAAAAGAGCCCGCATTGCCAAAACAATCCTAAGTCAAAAGGACAAAGCTGGAAGTGTCACGCTACCTGACTTCAAACTATACTACAAGGCTACAGTAACCAAAACAGCATGGTACTGGTACCAAAACAGAGATATAGACCAATGGAACAGAACAGAGTCCTCAGAAATAATACCGCACATCTACAGCCATCTGATCTTTGACAAACCTGAGAGAAAGAAGAAATGGGGAAAGGATTCCCTATTTAATAAATGGTGCTGGGAAAATTGGCTAGCCATAAGTAGAAAGCTGAAACTGGAGCCTTTCCTTACTCCTTATATGAAGATTAATTCAAGATGGATTAGAGACTTAAATGTTAGACCTAATACCATAAAAACCCTAGAAGAAAATCTAGGTAGTACCATTCAGGACATAGGCATGGGCAAGGACTTCATGTCTAAAACACCAAAAGCAACGGCAGCAAAAGCCAAAATTGACAAATGGGATCTAATTAAACTAAAGAGCTTTTGCACAGCAAAAGAAACTACCATCAGAGTGAACAGGCAACCTACAGAATGGGAGAAAATTTTTGCAACCTACTCATCTGACAAAGGGCTAATATCCAGAATCTACAAAGAACTCAAACAAATATACGAGAAAAAAACAAACAACCCCATCAAAAAGTGGGGAAAGGATATGAACAGACATTTCTCAAAAGAAGATATTCATACAGCCAGCAGACACATGAAAAAATGCTCATCATCACTCGCCATCAGAGAAATGCAAATCAAAACCACAATGAGATACCATCTCACACCAGTTAGAATGGCAATCATTAAGAAGTCAGGAAACAACAGGTGTTGGAGAGGATGTTGAGAAATAGGAACACTTTTACACTGTTGGTAGGATTGTAAACTAGTTCAACCATTATGGAAAACAGTATGGCAATTCCTCAAGGATCTAGAACTAGATGTACCATATGACCCAGCCATCCCACTACTGGGTATATACCCAAAGGATTATAAATTACTCTACTACAAAGACACATGTATACGTATGTTTATTGCGGCACTATTCACAATAGCAAAGACTTGGAATCAACCCAAATGTCCATCTGTGACAGACTGGATTAAGAAAATGTGGCACATATACACCATGGAATACTATGCAGCCATAAAAAAGGATGAATTTGCGTCCTTTGTAGGGACATGGATGCAGCTGGAAACCATCATTCTTAGCAAACTATCACAAGAAGAGAAAACCAAACACCGCATGTTCTCACTCATAGGTGGGAACTGAACAATGAGATCACTTGGACTCGGGAAGGGGAACATCACGCACTGGGGCCTATCATGGGGAGGGGGAGGGGGGAAGAGGGAGGGATTGCATTGGGGAGTTATACATGATATAAATGATGAATTGATGGGTGCTGACGAGTTGATGGGTGCAGCACACCAACATGGCATAAGTATACATGTGTAACAAACCTGCACGTTATGCACATGTACCCTCGAAATTAAAGTATAATAAAAAAAAAAAAAAAAAAAAAGGCCTTGGATCAATATTTCTAAATTGTCCTCAAGAATATTTGTATTTAATGCATGCTGGGCTTAATACCTAGGTGATGTGTTGGTAGGTGCAGCAAACCACCATGGCACATGTTTACCTATGAAACAAATCTGCACATTCTGCACATGTACTCTGGAAATTAAAATTTAAAAAAGAATATTTGTATTAATTTACAGTTCAACTAACAGAGCATGAAGTGGCCATTTTTCTCAAACCAGAATACTTCTTTAAAACTTTATACAGTTTTATTCTTTTTTTCTCCCTGTTTAAATTTATTTGTTTATATTTCAGTAGCTGTAAGGGTACAAGTGGTATTTGGTTACACGGATGAGTTGTATAGCGGTGAAGTCTGGATTTTAGTGTACCCATCACCAATAGGTAGTTTTTATTGCTCATCTTTCTTCTACTCTTTCTTCTTCTGAGTCTCCAATGTCATTATATCACTCTGTCTACCTTTACATACCCATAGCACAGCTCCCACTTATAAATGAGAACGTGTGGTATTTGTTGTTCCATTCCTGAGTTACTTCACTTAGAATAATGGCCTCTAGCTCCATCCAGTTTGCTGCAAAAAACATTATTTCATTCTTCTTTATGGCTGAGTAGTATTGTAGTATTCTGTGGTATCACACACACACACACACACACACACACACACACACACACATACACATATATATATCACGTTTTCTTTATTCCACTCACCAGTTAATGGACACTGGTTGATTACATATCTTTGCATATTGTGAATTGTGCTGCAGTAAACATACGTATGCAGGTGTCTTTTTGATTTAATGATCTCTTTTGGGTAGATACCCAGAAATGAGAATGCTGGATAGAATGGTAGAATCTACTTTTAGTTCTTTGAAAAATCGCCATAGTGTTTTCCATATATTTTATACTAATTTGCATTCCTACCAGCAGTGTATGACTCTTCTCTTTTCACCACATCCACACCACTATCTATTGTTTTTGGATTTTTAATAATGGCCATTCTGGCTACAGTGAGAAGATATCTTGTTATTGTTTTATTTTACATTTCCCTGATGATAAGTGATATTTAGCATGTTTTTATATGCTTGTTCACTATTCGTACATCTTCTTTTGAGAAATGTCTATTCATGTCATGTGCCCACTTTTTAATGGAATTATTTGTATTTTTCCTGCTGATTTGTTTGAATTTCTTGTAGATTATGGATGTTTGTCCTTTGTTAGATTCATAATTTGCAAATATTTTTCCTGTTCTGTAGGTTGTTGGCTTACTCTGATGGATTATTTCTTTTGCTGTGCTGAAGCTTTTTTGTTTAATTAGGCCGTATTTATTTATTTATTTATTTTAATTTTTGTTGCATTTGCTTTTAGGGTCTTCATCATAAATTCTTTCCCTAGGCCAGTGTTTTCAGGTCTTAAGTTTAGGCCTTTAATCCATCTTGAATTAATTTTTGTATATGGTTAGAGATAGAGATCTAGTTTCATTCTTCTACATGTGGCTATCTTTTTCTCCCAGCACCATTTATTAATAATGTGTACTTTCTCCAGTGTATGTTTTTGTATCCTGTCTCAAAGATCATTTGCTTGTAAGTGACTTTATTTCTGGCTTGTCTATTCTGTTCCATTGATCTATGTATCTACTTTTATACCAGTACCATGTTGTTTTTGTTACTGCAGCCTTAGAGTATAATTTGAAGTAAGGTAATGTGATGCCAACATATTTATTCCTTTTGCTTGATATGTCTATTGCTATTCAGGCTCTTTTGTGGTTCTACATAAATGTCAGCATTTTTAAATAATTATATGAAGAATGACATTGGTATTTTGATAGGAATAGTATCAAACCTGTAGACTGTTTTGGGCACTATGGTCACTTTCACAATATCAATTCTTTCAATCCATGAACATAGGATGTATTTTCATTTGTGTCATCTATTATTTTCTGCAGTGGTGTTTTCCAGTTATCTTTATATAGATCACTCATCTCCTTCATTAAGTATATTCCTAGGTGTTTTACAGTTTTGCAGCCATTGTAAAAGGGTTTGGGTTATTCATATGACTCTCAGCTTTGTTGTAGTTGGTGTATAGTGTTGATACTGATTGGTATTCATTTATTTTGTAGCCTCAGACTTTACTGAATTCATTTATCAAATCTAGGAGTGTTTTGTAGGAGTCTTTAGAGTTTTCTAGGTATAAGAGCATCATTGGCGAAGAGATAGTTTGACTTTCTCTTTTCCAATTTGGATGCCCTTTATTTCTCTTGCCCAGTTTCTCTGCCTAAGACTTCTCAGTTTTGTTCTTATTATTCATGAAATGAAAAGTAAAATGGAAAGTGATTAGTTTGTTTCATATCTATCATACACAGATAAAATTAATTAAAAGTTTTATGTTAAAAACACAAGTTATTCTTCATTGTTTAAATACTAGACCATGCTTTGTTCCAAAAGGGATTTCTAAGTTGTTGATAAAACACATAGGAATCAAGAATATAAGTGGAAAGTGTTTCCAGAAAATAAACATAAAAAGTGTGGGTTAACACAGGTTCCCAATCCCCAGGACAAGGACTAATACCAGTCCCTGGCCTGTTAGGAATTGGACCACACAGCAGAAGGTTAGTGGCAGGTGAGCAAGTGAAGCTTTATCTATGTTTTCAGCCACTCCCCATCACTTGTGTTACTGCCTGACCTCTCCTTCTGTCAGATCAGCGGTGGCAATAGATTGTCAAGAAGTGTGAACTGAATCCTGTAGTAAGCTGCTCATGCAGGGGATCTAGGTTGTGCACTCCTTATGAGAATCTAATGCCTGATGATCTGTCACTGTCTCCTGTCACTCCCAGATGGGACCATGTAGTTGCAGGAAAACAAGCTCAGGGCTCCCACTGATTCTACATTATGGTGAGTTATATAATTATTTAATTATATATTACAATGAGTAATAATAGAAATAAAGTGCACAATAAATGTAACATGCTTGAATCATCCTGGAACCATCCCCCCACCTCAGGTCTGAGGAAAAATTATCTTCCACAGAGCCAGTCCCTGGTGCCAACATGGTTGGGGACAGCTGAATTAACAGTTGTGAGACCCCTTTGCCTTGTCTTGGATTAATCGGCAGATATACATTCTGTGAATGACATCTGATGGTACCATCTTGCCCTGTAAATCATTTTAGGGACACCTGCAATATTTCATGAAAATAAAATTTCTTCTAGTGAACTTATAAACTTGTTTAAGTAGTATGTTCTTTTTAATTAGTTAATTTGAAATGATCTGTCATAATTGAGATGTTCCTATGGCTGTGTGAAAAAGAGATAATTTTCAACTTGTAAATTAACTCAATTTCTATTATCATTTTTCATAATATTTATTGGTGTTACTAGTAACAGAAACTCACCAATTAGCAAGATGTTCTTTCCTCACTACCTTTCAAGTATTTGTCCCTTGGAAGAGATTGAAGGAAGAAATTAAAATCATGAGAACTGGAAAGAAAAGATAGTCAAGAACACAGAAATTTTATTTGTATAATAAACCTATGCACGAAGAGCCACATCACAAAATAAACTTTCTTGTTTTCTAATAAAACAAATTTGAATGTAACTATATTTAAGTGTATAGATTGACTTTAAAATGAGAAGAAGAAAAGAGAAAGGATGTGATATGTTGTATAAAAAAGGTAGTGAAGAGTTAGAAAGAAAAGAAGAGGAATATAGGAAAGCTGTTGAAATGAACCAACAACTGAAACGGACTCTGAAAATATGAGCCATGGAATTGGGGACAGTAAGAAAGAATTTGGATCAGGTAAATTTCTGATGAAAACTTTATATTTCATCAATATTACTTATATTCCTTTGCTTTAATGTAGTATGGTATTTAGGTGTAAACACACCAAAGCTGTTAACTAATTTTTAAAATGAACTATGGCATTTATAGTTACAATTATTTTATTGTAAACCTTGGCATCTCAGTCTGTGTTTTCAGAATAAAAAAATGGAGGATAAGTTGAGTTTAACCACTTAGTTTAATCACTAACATAAATGCTCATTTATGGATTTTTATGTTAAGATACAGGCTAAATAGCTTTGAAACTAAAATGTGTTAAATGTTTTGAAGGAAATTTTATTAAACAATACTGTATCTTTATATAAGTAAGAACAGTTTTTCCTCTTAGAGAAATTTAGCTCTCACATATGCAATTAAAATTTTAATGATTCTTGAGGGTTAAACATTTTTGTGTTTTAATAGGCTACTTTCTTTTAACAGTTTTATAAAAGAGTTTCTGCTCTTTTAGACTTTTTCAGTCCTATTAAACCAAAAATGTATCTCTAAGTTGTGCAGGACTGAAATGATACCCAGAAGCAACTTTCCGAAGAACAGAATGCTACAATATTATTAAACAAGATTCTGATTAACAAACCAAAGCAGATAGAAGTAGCTGAAAAGAAAATGAATTCTGAGATATTTTCTTAGCCATTTTCAAATGTTTTTATATGTGTATATATTTGAAAAACCAACTCTATGTATTTTGGAAACTATAAAGGATTTTTAAATCTATATATACACACACATGCATATGTATGTGTATATATATGTATATATATACATATAAAAACATATGTATATACACATACATATATATACACACATACATATATACATACATACATATGCGTGTGTGTATATATATTCTATATATTCTTTATCATTTATCTATACATGTATATATAAGATAAAGCTATGTTCTTAATTCAACTCCATTTGCCTGCAGCAGTCGAATAGTGACATTTACAATGGCCTCAATCCAAAGGAGAAGCATTTGATATTTTTCATAAGAATTGATGATCTTTATAATTTCAAAAATAAGTTTTACTACTAACAACAGATTTTTTAGTTTTTGAATATTAGTTCATCTTCTTAACATATTAATGGAGAGGTCAGTTTATTCATAAAAGGAAAGTTTTTTCAGAAAAAGTTTATACAGAAAGTTTATTCAGAAAAAGTTTATTCAGAAAAGTCAGTTTATTCAGAAAAAGGAAATTAAAGAACTTTGAGAAATTGCTTCTATCCAAATATAGGCATAGCTAAGGCTCTTTACAGTGGTGTAGTTTATAGATTGTAGGTGGTTATCAAGAGTATACAACCAATTTTTAAAATATAGTCAAATGTATTAATCTTATATATTATGCCTCTGGGTTTTTTGTAATTCAGAGAAAGGCTTTTCCAATTCTGAGATTCTTAAAAATCCTCTAGTGATTTATTTTTCATGGTCTTTAAATAGATTAACTTTTGGGAATTTACACTCTCTTAGGTTTGAAGTTTTGTCCAACGTTTTTTCCAGTTAAATATTCACCATGGGAATTATTTCATTATGCAGATATACAGGTTACTCTTTAATTTCAGAAGAAATTATAATGTGTCATTCTATTGAGCACTAACTAAAAGTTTCCTTTGTTTACTTAGATTTCTCTTAGCCATAAGAAAGAAAAAGATCTCTTGCATGAAAATAGCATGTTGCAGGAAGAAATTGCCATGCTAAGACTGGAACTGGATATAGTAAAACGTCAGAATCAGCTAAAGGAAAAGAAGTATTTTGAGGACATTGAAAGTGTGAAAGAAGAGCATGATAATCTTCTAAAGGCTATAAAATTGAATGAGGAAGCAAAAACAGTATTTCAGTACAATGGACAGCTTAACATCTTGACAACTGAGAATAAAATGCTCAGTTCTGAGCTGAAGAATGTAAAATACAACAAAGAATGACTGGACACAGAAATTCAATCATTTCATGGTAGACTGGTTGCTGCTCTCCATGATTGTGACCAAAGTCAGATAGCAGAAAGAGACCTCTTTCCAGAGAACAAGACATGAATGAGTTTATTTATAGGAGACAGTGAATTTTCATATGTCTAACCTAAAAGATAACAGTGAGATTCTTTCTGAACAGCCCTCTAATGCTGACAGTAAAATTAACAGCCTGAAAATTAAGCTCCATCACACAAGATAAACTCTGAGAGAAAAGATGGGGCAGACTGCCATCTTTCCTGTTTGGGCAACTTAGCCATTCCAGCCTGCTGGCTTTGGAGAGTGCAAACTGACCAGGGGCAGAAGAGATCCCGCAGCACAGCACAGCTGCTTTACCAAATCATGGCCAGACTGCTTCTGTAAGCAGGCTGCTGATGCTCTTCCTCCTCACTGGACAGGACCTTCCAACTGGGTCCTCCAGCTACCCCCACCAGTATTCCCCAACCAACAGAGATTTGAAACCCCCCTGGGACAGAGTTCCCAGAGGAGAGGGGCAGCCACCACCTTTGATGTTTGGGGGACTAGCTGTTCTGGCCTGCGGACTTTGGAGAGTCCAAGCTGACTGGGGTGCAAGTGGTACCCCAGCACAGCACAGCCACCCTGCAAAAACATGGCCAGACTCTTTTTTAAGTCAGTCCCTGACCACGTTTCTCATCACTGGGTGGAGCCTTTCAACCAAGGTCTCCTACTACCTTCACTGCTATTCTCTGGCTGACAGAGGTTTCAGGCCCCCTGGGTCAGAGCTGCCAGGGGGAGGACCAGTCTGTCATCTTTGCTGTTTGGGTGACTTAGCCATTTCAGCCTTAGGGCTTCAGAGTGTCTAAGGCGACCAGGGGCTGAAGTGAACCCCCAGCACAGCACAGCTGCTCTGCAAAAATGTGGCCAAACGTCTTTTTTTTTTTTTTTTTTTTTTTTTTTTTTTTTTGAGAGGGAGTCTCGCTCTGTTGCCCAGGCTGGAGTGCAGTGGCTGGATCTCGACTCACTGCAAGCTCCACCTCCCAGGTTTACGCCATTCTCCTGCCTCAGCCTCCTGAGTAGCTGGGACTACAGGCGTCCGCCACCTCGCCTGCCTAGTTTTTTTGTATTTTTTAGTAGAGAAGGGGTTTCACTGTGTTAGCCAGGATGGTCTCCATCTCCTGACCTCGTGATCCGCCCACCTCGGCCTCCCAAAGTGCTGGGATTACAGGCTTGAGCCACTGTGCCCTGCCGCCAAACGTCTCTTTTAAGTAAGTTCCTGTTCTTGTTCCTCCTGTCTAGGCAAGACTTCTCAACTTGCCTCCAGCCACCTCCTACAGGTGTGTTCAGATTGGCAACAGGTTCATACCTCAGTGGTACAGAGCTCCCAGAGGAAGGGACAGGCTGTCATCTTTCCTTTTTCGCAGGCTTCACTGGTGATACCTTCAGGCACTGGAAAATCTGAGGCAACTGGGGGCTGGAGTGAACTCCCAGCGTACCACAGTGGCTCTATGGAAAAGTGGCCAGACAGTTGTGTGGGTGCCAGTTTCCATATCTCCTTGATGGGCAGGTCCTCCTGGCCTGGGTTTCTAGCCAATCCCCCACTGAAGCTATCAAGCCGGTAGCAACTTGGCAGTTCCCTGGACAGAGCTTCCAGGAGCAACTGAAATCCTCTCTGCCACTGCCTCTGAAGTGGAACTGTCCTTGCTACTCTCAGAATATCAAGGAGCAAAGACTTTAAGTGCTGTATTGACACCTCCAACAAGCTGCAGTTGGCTCAAGGAGCATGCCAGCCCATCTCCCATGGGTCCCACACACCCTCCACTGCTCATCACCAGACAGGGAACCCTGACTTGGCCCACAGCACAGACCCTCCATCCTGGCTGATTGTACTTAGTGATTGCTAACTCACATCTCTGGGGTGGAGCCCCCAGGAGACAAGCAAAGTGGTGGAGCAGCAAGACAGCTCATGTGGAGCCCAGAGGGCAGGGACAGCTATCTAAGCTCCACTTGCTCTTGTGAGACACTTTACCCCAGCACTTTAGGAATGCTGACGTCAGACCAACCACATCTCATGTGCAAGATTGCCCAGCAGAGATCAGGTCTGAGAGTTCCCTTCTTAAAAAAGGGGACTTGCTTAAAAAAGAAGTAGAACAGCTTTGCTGTGCTGGGTCTTTACTTTTGAGAGAGTTCTCCTCTCAGACCTGATCTCTGCTGGACAATCTTGCACATGAGATGGGACTGGTCTGACCTCAGCACTCCTTAGTCTGCTTGCCTCTCCTAGGGCCCCAGCCTGGCCACACTTGCTTACAGGACACTCTCGGGTGCCCACACCATAGCTTCTGTGCCAGTGGACTGTGCTTGACCAGTGGAGAGCTGCAGCAATGTGGCCCCTACAGCCATGCACCAGCCTGCACATTGCCTCTCCATACTGCAGCTCTTTATATGGAAACTTCCTTCATCACTTTGCTGGTGTGTGTCTACACAGGTGGGTTTTGCTGTACTTGCCCTATCAGCACATGGGAGTGCAGCCACACACCCCAAATGCACGTCAACTGCCATTGAAGATGGAGCTATGGTGGGCACAGAGCCAAAAATCCCCACCTCCACCAGCACCTTGCCCTTGAGCTAATGCTGCACAGAGAAAAAGGGACCCTCTTATACCCTGAGCGACCACTGTTGCTCAGGGGGCACAGAGAAGGCACCCAGACCTGCACTTGCCAGCACCCCACCCCAAACCAATACCTCCTCCAGTGCAACAGCACACACTGTCAGCAGGGCCCCCTTGGCCCCCACCCTCAGCTGTCTTGCCTCCACCACTAGGTGAATGCCCGCAGGGAGGCAGGCACTTTTGCATCTGCTAGCACTCTGCTATAGCTGCTGCACTTTGTTCCTCCAGTACAGTGGACTCCAAACCTGGAGGAGCCAGGGAACAAAGATGGGGCTCAATGCAAGTTCCCCATAGTTAAAGCACATAGTCCAGGAATTGGGAGCTGAACGTTGGCCCCCTAAAATCCTCCAGAAACAAAGCCAATTGGCTGAATCCACCTTATACCACAAACTCTCAAAGTCATCAAATACGATAAAAAAAAAAAGTATCCTGCCCAAAGGTCAGCAACCTCAAAGGTTGAAGGTGGGGTAAGCCCATAAAGATGAGAAAGAATCCATGCAAGAACACTGAAAACTCAAAAAGTCAGCATGCCTTCTTTCCTCCAAATGACTGCATCAACTCTCCAGCAAGTGTTCAGAACTGGGCTGAGGCTGAGATGTCTGAAATGATACAAGTAGAATTCAGAATATGGGTAGGAACAAAGTTCACTGAGTGAAAGAAGTATGCTGTAATCCAATGCAAGGAAGCTAAAAATCATTGTAAAACATTGCAGGAGCTAACAGACAAAATAGCCAGTATAAAGAAGAACATAACTGACCTGATAGAGTTGAAAAGCACACTACAAGAATTTTCATAATGCAGTCACATGGTGATTGTGTGTGATTGCATTATGAAAATTCTTGTAGCTTGTGTATGGGTACCCGAGAGTGCCCTGTAAGAAGGTGTGGCCAGGCTGGGGCCCTGGGAGAGGCAAGCAGACTAAGGAGTGCTGAGGTCAGACCAGCCCCATCTCATGTGCAAGACCAACTAGCAGAATAGACCAAGCAGAGAAAAGAATCTCAGAGCTTGAAAACTGGCTTTCTGAAATAAAACATGCAGGCAACTATGGGGGAAAAAAGAATGAAAATGAATGAAAGAATGAAACCTTTGAGAAATATGGGATTATGTAAAGAGACGAAATCTACTACTGATTAATATACCTGAAAGATGAGAATGGAACCAACTTGGAAAAATATTTCAGAATATCATTCATGAGAATATTCCCAACCCAGCCAGACAGACCAACATTAAAATTCAGGAAATCCAGAGAACCCCAGTAAGACATGCCATGAGAATATCATCCCCAAGACACTTAATCATCAGATTCTCCAGGTTCAAAATGAAAGAATAAATATTAAAAGCAACTAGGGAGAAAGGTGAGGTCACCTACAAAGGGAATCCCAACAGACTAACATCAGACTTATCAGCTCAAACCCTAAAAGCCAGAAGAGATTGTGGGGCCCAATATTGAACTTCTTAAAAGAAATTTCAACCCAGAATTTCATGTCCAGCCAAACTAAGCTTCATAAATGAAGAAATAAGATCCTTTTCAGAGAAGTAAATGCTGAGGGAATTCATTGCCACCAGACCTGCCTTAAAAGAGCTCCTGAAGGAAGCACTAACTACGGAAAGAAAAGATCACCACCAGCCACTACAAAAATGCACTGAAGTACACAGACCAGTGATGCTAAAAACCATCCACATACACAAGTCTGCAAAATAATCAGCCAACAACATGATGACAGAATAAAATCCACACATATTACTAATTTTAAATGTAAATGGACTAAATGCTCCAAATGAAAGACACAGAGGGGCAAGCTGGATAAAGAACCAAGACCCATTTGAATATTCTGTCTTCAAGAGACCCATCACAGATGCGATGCCACACATAGGCCCAAAATAAAGGAATGGAGAAAAATCTTTCAAGCAAATGGAAAACAAAAAAGCAGGTGTTGCAATCCTATCCTGACAAAACAGACTTCATACCAATAAAGATAAAAAAAAAGGCAGAGAAGTACATTACAAAGATGTCCCTGACCTTTGATAAATCTCTTATTTTTGCTTGATACCATCTGGGCTATCTTTATTTCTCACACCAATTGGATAATTGGTGGAGCTTGGGGGGCTTCTCCCCTCCAGAGAGTCCCTGATCTCCCCAAATTTGGTTGATATTTAAAGTTATTTTGCCGTACAACTCGTTTTCTGAAGTTTTACTCATTTCCAACAAGGAAGGCAAGTTTTCCTGCTTCCATGATGATGGAGAGCAGGCACCTTCTTTCTTGAATTTCAACTTGCTTCTGACAGAGAAGGTGAGTGTGAGTTTTTTCCTGCCTCTCTAAGATGGTAGAGAGTGATCATCAACCTGAGCGTTATTTCCAGGTAAGTAGGTGAATTAGAGTTTTGTCTTAAAAGTGTTCCTTAATGACTAAAAGTTAAGATTACCAACCAGCTGGTTTTAATTTCTCCTTACTGTTAGAACACTCGGCAATCATACGAATTTGTTTGTTTTGCTTAACTGTTTTTGTTTATGTTTGGGGTTTTGTTGTTGTTGTTTCACATTTCTCCCATGAAGTATGACTATCTTTTCCTGACTTGGTCAAATGCAAAGGAATGTTCCAAATTGTGGGGAACAAGGCATCTGAATTGGCTAAAAATCCTGTAGCTGCAAAAAGAAAAAAAATATCCAGTTAGCAGAAAGGACTTTTTAAAACTTTTTTTTTTTAAACCTAAGAGGCTTTGTCTACATAACAAGGCCATCTTTTGCTAGCCAAGGCCAAACTGAAGGAGCAGTGGTGGCCACTCAATGCTAAGATTCTGCCTTGTTCACCACAGCAACCTGAGTTTGGTTCCTAAGTCTAGTTCTTTCTGGTTTGGTATTTGTATTACCTTAAAAATACCAGCAGTTTGTCCTAGCTATGATGTAGTAGTAAGATATTTAAAAGGAATTTTTTAATAGCTCCATGATTAAAAGTCAGCTTAATTAAAAGCAAATTTCTAATAAATATAATTATATTTAAACATAATTACATATATGATATAAATATATAAATACATATATTTATGTATAAACAAATACACATATGTATTTAAAAATATGTGTTTATATATTATTATTTTTCTATTATATATGTGCATATGTTTGTGTGTGTGTATCTAAAAGACTTTTCTGTGGATCTTGTTTTTTGAAAAATATTTGTTTTTCTTCTCATTCAACTGAATTATATCTCTCCATTTTACTTATGTCTGTCCCTTTTTTCTCTTGCCATCCTTGATGCCCACATAAAAGATCTAAAATAATTTCTGATAGCCTGATTGCTTACAACAGAAAAGGCACCAGACTCCTTTTTGGGAGGAACCACTATTTTTGTTAACAAATCCCAAGAGTTGTAAACAGACAAGTTTTTTGCAGATCTTAAACTGCTCACTTTTAAAATTGCATTGCTGGATCTTAATGGCTTTTGAGGGTGTCAAAAATCACTTTGCACAATGAGAAAGTTTTTGACTTTGGTGTGTGTAATAGCTAGGTAAGAGATATATTTTTAGGGCTGGTTATTGGAAGAGATAGTATGCCTTTGGCCACCTGGAAGGAATGGAAACATCCCAACCCCCTACTGAATAGTGAGACTGCCATGGGATATAAGCTGATTATTGAATGGGCTAATTGGCTTTTGTTGGTCACCAACCTCAGGGGAAATGTACTTGTAGTGAAATCCATGGTAAAAACATGGCATTGTCTCATCTCATAATGTTTTCATCTTTTGAGGTCCTGAGGATTTTCTGTAAAAATGAAATTCTTGATTTTTAGATATCCGTTCTGCCTTACAGCTCTTCCTGCATGTTAGGCTCTAGAAGCTGCACGCTTCCTTGGCCCTGTTTCTTAAAAGGCTCCATCCTAAAGCCAGTAAGCCAATTTTTAAAAATCTTTAAGGAAGTCACATTTAAGGGTGTCTGCTTTCCCTGGCCATCTTAACTAAACTTTTACAGCATTTTTTTGTTTTTCGCTTGAGTAAAATATAAATCCTCCATTTTGTTTCACTTAAGAGTCATACCTTTAAAAATGCACATTTGGAGTTACCTAACTGATAATTGTTTACAGCAGGGAGCAGGTAATCAAAAGACTAATGATCTAAAGTGGAGAAGAAAAACTGGCAAATGAAAAATCTTATGAATCCCTAAGATCTACTTCTGTGTCTGTATGTCTAAATATTTATATGACATATGTATATAATGTTTGAGTATCAAAAGTATATAAAAGGGCCCTAATTGGCTTTTTAAAATGTTCTTAAATATTTTTTCAGAAAATTAGAAACTTATTCCCAAATGCTTTTTCAAGTTCATGTGACTTAAGTAGATTTTTAACCAATGAGTTGGCTTTAAATTGATTGGTAAAAAGAAAATTCAAAACGTCTTCACAATTGTCAGCATACATTATTGTTTAGATGTATTGGTCAAGTGGTTTTTTCTTTTTTCTTTTTTTAAATTTTCTGGTCAAGTGGTTTTATATTCATCTCTGCTAGCTACTTTAAGATGTCAAAATTTGGCACAAACGTTATAAATTATAAACCCAGCATAAAACAATGAATTTTGTTTATGTAATTTTTGATAAATAAGACATTTAATATCGTTGATTTAATGGAAACAGCTCAATCCAGAGTTATCAGTAAGAAAAACCTATTAATAATAAATTAGGTAATATGTAATAGAATAGAAGCTTATAAATGAACTTGTCATATAAGTTGAATCTTAATGCTGTATCAAATAATAGATATTAAATGCTTGGGTCATTATCAATTTTTAAATTACATTATTAGAAACATTTTCCAAATAAGTATAAGGTGGTTCTCACCGGCCAGGCATGGTGGCTCACACCTCTAATTCCAGCACTTTGGGAGGCAGATCACAAGGTCAGGAGTTTGAGACCAGCCTGACCAACATGGTGAAACCTCATCTCTACTAAAAATACAAAAATTAGCTGGGCGTGGTGGTGCATGCCTGTAATCCCAGGTACTCAGGAGGCTGAGGCAGGAGAATTGCTTGAATCCAGGAGGCAGAGGTTGCAGTGAGCTGAGATCGTGCCATTGCACCCCTGCTGGGGGACAGAGCAAACCTCTGTTTCAAAAAAAAAAAAAAAAAAAAAAAAAACAAAGATGATTCACACCTATAAAATGCTGATGTGACAATTAAAGATGTCCAGCTTCCTAGATTTTCACAAAAAATTGTTATAAAAAATCAACATTTTAATTAATATGTGATTTTACGAATAAAGTGTACCAAAATAATTATTCCAATGAAAAAGGAAAAACTGTAAGAAAAAAATGAAATGAAGAAATGATAAGAAATAAAATGAAAGTAATTGTCCAATTCAAAGTTTATTAAAATATTTCTTATATAACAAGATAAAGGAAACCCTTCAGTAAGAGAGAGATTTAAAGAAAGTTAAATTATAAAGATGTATTTTTGATAACAAAGATTAAAAGGAAAATAATTTTGTGTAAAAAAGAATCTTGTGTGATAGCTTTTTATCCTAAAATGAAATGACTGGTTATTTAAGAAACAGTATGTTTAGGACAAAACAGAAAGTCCAAGCATGTTATAATTGGTCTGTGTAATAAACTTCATTAAAAAGAGAATTTATTTTAAAATTTTGTATGAGATTCTGTTGGCTAGAATGGAAAGGAAATTATTCATAATAGCCTTTCTAAAAAATTGGACTTTGATTTTTTTGTTGTTATACTTTAAGTTCTGGGATACATGTGCAGAACCTGCAGGTTTGTTACATAGGTATACAAGTGCCATGGTGGTTTGCTGGACCCATCAAACTGTCATCTACATTAGGTATTTCTCCTAATGCTGTCCCTCCCCTAACCCCCCGTCCCACGAGATGCCCCAGTTTGTGATGTTCCCTTCCCTATGTCCATGTGTTCTCATTGTTCAACTCCCACTTGTGAGTGAGAACATACAGTGTTTGGTTTTCTGTTCCTGTATTAATTTGCTGAGAATGATGGTTTCCAGCTTCATCCATGTCACTGCGAAGGACATGAACTCATCCTTTTTTTATGACTGCATAGTATTCCATGGTGTATATGTGCCACATTTTCTTTATTTAGTCTGTCATTGATGGGCATTTGGGTTGGATCCAAGTCTTTGCTATTGTGAACAGTGCTGCAATAAACATATGTGTACTTGTGTGTTTATAGTAGAATGATTTATAATTTTTTGGGTATGTACCCAGTAATGGGATTGCTGGGTCAAATGGTATTTCTGGTTCTAGATCCTTGAGGAGTTGCCACACTGTCTTCCACAATGGTTGAACTAATTTACACTCCCACCAACAGTATAAAAGCATTTCTATTTCTCCACATCCTCTCCAGCATCTGTTGTTTTCTGACTTTTTAATGATCGCCATTCTAACTGGTGTGAGATGGTATCTCATTGTGGTTTTGATTTTGCATTTCTCTAATGACAAGTGATGATGAGCTTTTTTTCATGTGTTTTTTGGCCGCATAAATGTCTTCTTTTGAGAAGTGTCTGTTTATATCCTTCACCCACTTATTGATGTTCTTTTTTATTGTAAATTTGTTTAAGTTCTTTGTAGATTCTGCATATTAACCCTTTGTCAGATGGATAAATTGCAAAACTTTTCTCCCATTCTGTAGGTTGCCTGTTCACTCTGATAGTTTCTTTTGCTTTGCAGAAGCTTTTTAGTTGAGTTAGATCCCATTTGTAAATTTTGGCTTTTGTTACCATTGCTTTTGGTGTTTTAGTCATGAAGTCTTTGCCCATGCCTGTGTCCTGAATGGTATTGCCTAGGTTTTCTTCTAGAGTTTTTATGGTTTTAGGTCTTATTAAGTCTTTAATCCATCTTGAGTTAAGTTTTGTCTAAGGTGTAAGGAAGGGGTCCAGTTTCAGTTTTCTGCATATGATTAGCCAGTTTCCCCAGCACCATTTACTAAATAGGAAATCCTTTCCCCATTGCCTGTTTTTGTCAGATTTTTCAACAATCAGATGATTTGTACGTGTTTGGCATTATTTCTGAGGCCTCTGTTCTGTTCCATTGGTCTATATATCTATTTTGGTACCAGTACCATGGTGTTTTTGTTACTGTAACCTTGTAGTATAGTTTGAAGTCAGGTAGGATGATGTCTTCAGCTTTGTTCTTTTTACTTAGGATTCTCTTGGCTATACAAGCTATTTTTTGATTTCATATGAAATTTAAAGTGGTTTTTGTAATTCTGTGAAGAAAGTCAATGGTAGCTTGTTCGGGATAGCATTGAATCTATAAATTACTTTGGGCAGTATTGTCATTTTCATGATATTGATTCCTTACATCCATGAACATGAAATCTTTTTCCATGTGCTTGTGTCCTCTTTTATTTCCTTGAGCAGTGGGTTGTAGTTCTCCTTGAAGAAATCCTTCCCATTATTTGTAAGTTGTAATCCTAGGTATTTTATTCTCTTTGTAGCAGTTGTGAATGGGAGTTCACTCATGATTTGGCTCTCTGTCTGTTATTGGTATATAGGAATGCTTGTGATTTTCGCACATTGATTTTGTATCCTGAGACTTTGTTGAAGTTGCTTATCAGCTTAAGGAGATATTGGGCTGAGATGATGGGGTTTTCTAAATATACAATCATGTCATCTGCAAACAGAGACAATTTTACATCTTTTCTTTGTATTTGAATACTCTTTATTTCTTTCTCTTGAATGATTGCCCTAGCCAGGGCTTCCAATACTATGTTGAATAGGAGTGGTGAGAGAGGACATCCTTCTCTTGTGTTGGTTTTCAAAAGGAATGCTTCTAGCTTTTGCCCATTCAGTATGATACTGGCTGTGGGTTTGTTATAAATAGCTCTTATTATTTTGAGATAGGTTTATTGAGAGTTTTTAGCATGAAGGGATGCTGAATTTTATTGCAGGCCTTTTCTGCATCTATTGAGAAAATTATGTGTTTTTTGTCATTAGTTCTGTTTATGAGATGGATTACATTTGTTGATTTACATATGTTGAACTAGCCTTGCATATCAGGGATGAAGCCAACTTGATCATGATGGATAAGCTTTTTGATGTGTTGTTGGATTCGGTTTGCCAGTATTTTTTTGAGGATTTTCACATTGATGTTCATCAGGGATATTGGCCTGAGATTCTTTTTTTGTTGTGTCTCTGCCAGGTTTTGGTATCAGGATAATGCTGGCCTCATAAAACGAGTTAGGTAGGAGTATCTCTTTTTCTGTTGTTTGGAATAATTTCAGAATGAATGACACCAGTTCCTCTTTGTACCTCTGGTAGAATTCAGCTGTGAATCTGTCTGGTCCTGGGCTTTTTTGGTTAGAGGCTGTTAATTACTACCTCAATTTTAGAACTTGTTGTTGGTCTATTCAGGGATTCGAAATCTTACTGGTTTAGTCTTGGGAGGCTGTATGTGTGCAGCTTTTGGTGTTGCTTTTCTGCGACTACCATTTGCCATTGGTGATAATTCTTCACTTCCTCTGGGAGTGTAAGAGGGAGAGGATGCAGTCAGAATTTTTTTTTTTTTAATTAAAAAAATAAGTAGGAGGGCGGAGCAATATGGCCAAATAGGAACAGCTCGTCTCCAACTCCCAGCGCAAATGACAGAGAAGACAGGTGATTTCTGCATTTTCAACTGAGGTACCGTGTTCATCTCACTAGGGAGTGTCAGACAATGGGTGCTGGTCAGCTGCTGCAGCCCGACCAGCAAGAGCTGAAGCAGGGTGAGGCACCGCCTCACCTGGGAAGCACAAGGAGGAAGGGAATCCCTTTTCCTAGCCAGAGGAACTGAGACACACAACACCTGGAAAATCGGGTAACTCCCACCCCTATACTGCACTTTACCAAGGGTCTTAGCAAAGGGCACACCAGGATATTATATCCCACATCTGGCCAGGAGGGTCCCATGCCCACAGAGCCTCCCTCATTGCTAGCACAGCAGTCTGCGATCTGACTGTAAGGCAGCAGCCAGGCTGGGGGAGGGGCACCCGCCATTGCTGAGGCTTAGTAGGTAAACAAAGCCGCTGGGAAGCTTGAACTGGGTGGAGCCCACAGCAGCTCAAGGAGGCCTGCCTGTCTCTATAGACTCCACCTTTGGGGACAGGGCACAGCAAAACAAAAGGCAGCAGAAACCTCTGCAGATGAAAACGACCCTGTCTGACAACTTTGAAGAGAGCAGTGGGTCTCCCAACATGAAGGTTGAGATCTGAGAATGGACAGACTGCCAACTCAAGTGGGTCCCTGACCTCTGAGTAGCCTAACTGGGAGACATCTCCCACTAGGTGCAGACCGACACCACATACCTCACATGGCAGGGTACACCCATGAGACGAAGCATCCAGAGCAAGATTCAGACAGGTACACTCGCTGTTCAGCAGTATTCTATCTTCTGCAGCCTCTGCTGCTGATACCCAGGCAAACAGGGTCTGGAGTGAACCTCAAGCAATCTCCAACAGACCTACAGCTGAGGGTCCTGACTGTTAGAAGGAAAACTAACAAACAGGAAGGACACCCACACTAAAACCCCATCAGTACGTCACCACCACCAAGACCAAAGGCAGATAAAACCACAAAGATGGGGAAAAAGCACGGCAGAAAAGCTGGAAATTCAAAAAATAAGAGCACATCTCCCCCTCCAAAGAAATGCAGCTCATCGCCAGCAATGGATCAAAGCTGGACGGAGAATGACTTTGACGAGTTTTGAGAAGAAGACTTCAGTCCATCAAACTTCTCAGAGCTAAAGGAGGAATTACGTGCCCAGCACAAAGAAACTAAAAATCTTGAAAAAAGAATGGAAGAATGGATAGCTAGAATAATCAATGCAGAGAAGGCCATATATGAACTGACAGAGGTAAAAACCATGACAAGAGAAATACATGACAAATGCACAAGCTTCAGTAACTGACTCGATCAACTGGAAGAAAGAGTATCAGTGATTGAGGATCAAATGAAAGAAATGAAGCGAGAAGAGAAGTCTAAAGCAAAAAGAGGAAAAAGAAATGAACAAAGTCTGCAAGAAGTATGGGATTATGTGAAAAAACCAAATCTACGTCTGATTGGGGTGCCTGAAAGTGAGGGAGAAAATGGAACCAAGTTGGAAAACACTCTTCATGACATCATCCAGGAGAACTTCTCCAACCTACTAAGGCAGGCCAACATTCAAATTCAGGAAATACAGAGAACGCCACAAAGATACTCCTCCAGAAGAGCAACTCCAAGACACATAATTGCCAGATTCACCAAAGTTGAAATGAAGGAAAAACTGTTAAGGACAGCCAGAGAGAAAGGTTGGGTTACCCACAAAGGGAAGCCCATCAGACTAAGAGCAGATCTCTCGGCAGAAATTCTCCAAGCCAGAAGAGAGTGGGGGCCAATATTCAACATTCTTAAAGAAAATAATTTTCAACCCAGAATTTCATATCCAGCCAAACTAAGTTTCATAAGTGAAGGAGAAATAAAATCCTTTACAGAAAAGTAAATGGTTAGAGATTATGTCACCACCAGGCCTGCCTTACAAGAGACCTGAAGGAAGCACTAAACATGGAAAGGAGCAACCGGTATCAGCCACTGCAAAAACATGCCAAAATGTAAAGACCATCATGCTGGGAAAAAACTGCATCAACTAACGAGCAAAATAACCAGCTAATATCATAATGACAGGATCAAGTTCACACATAACAATTTTAACCTTAAATGTAAATGGACTAAATGGTCCAATTAAAAGACACAGAATGGCAAGTTGGATAGAGTCAAGATGCATCAGTTTGCTGTATTCAGGAGACCCATTCACATGCAGAGACACACATAGGCTCAAAATAAAGGGATGGAGGAAGACCTACCAAGCAAATGGAGAAAAAAAAAAAAAAAAAAAAGCAGGGGTTGCAATCCTAGTTTCTGATAAAACAGACTTTAAACCATCAAAGATCAAAAGAGACAAAGAAGGCCATTACATAATGGTAAAGGGATCAATTCACCAGGAAGAGCTAGCTATTCTAAATATATATGCACCAAATACAGGAGCACCCAGATTCATAAAGCAAGTCCTTGGAGACTTACAAAGAGACTTAGACTCCCATACAATAATAACGGGAGACTTCATCACCCCACTGTGAACATTAGACAGATCAATGAGACAGAAAGTTAACAAGGATATCCAGGAATTGAACTCATCTCTGCACCAAGCGGACCTAATAGACATCTACAGAACTCTCCACCCCAAATCAACAGAATATACATTCTTCTCAGCACCACATAGCACTTATTCCAAAATTGACCACATAATTGGAAGTAAAGCACTCCTCAGCAAATGTACAAGAACAGAAATTATAACAAACTGTCTCTCAGACCACAGTGCAATCAAACTAGAACTCAGGACTAAGAAACTCAATCAAAACCGCTCAACTACATGGAAACTGAACAACCTGCTCCTGAATGACTACTGGGTACATAACAAAATGAAGGCAGAAATAAAGATGTTCTTTGAAACCAATGAGAACAAAGACACAACACACCAGAATCTCTGGGACACATTTAAAGCAGTAAGTAGAGGGAAATTTATAGCACTAAATGTCTACAAGAGAAAACTAGAAAGATCTAAAATGGACACTCTAACATCACAATTAAAAGAACTAGAGAAGCAAGAGCAAACACATTCAAAAGCTGACAGAAGGCAAGAAATAACTAAGATCAGAGCATAACTGAAGGAGATAGAGACACAAAAAACCCTCCAAAAAATCAATGAATCCAGGAGTTGATTTTTTGAACAGATCAACAAAATTGATCAACCACTAGCAAGACTAATAAAGAAGAAAAGAGAGAAGAATCAAATAGACGCAATAAAAAGTGATAAAGGGGATATCACCACCGATCCCACAGAAATAGAAACTACCATCAGAGAATACTATAAACACCTCTACGCAAATCAACTAGAAAATCTAGAAGAAATAGATAATTTCCTGGACACTTACACTCTCCCAAGACTAAACCAGGAAGAAGTTGAATCCCTGAATAGACCAATAGTAGGCTCTGAAATTGAGGCAATAACTAATAGCCTACCAACCAAAAAAAGTCCAGGACCAGATGGGTTCACAGCTGAATTCTACGAGAGGTACAAGGAGGAGCTGGTTCCTTTCCTTCTGAAACTATTCCAATCAATAGAAAAAGAGGGAATCATCCCTAACTCATTTTGTGAAGGCAACATCATCCTGATACCAAAGCCTGGCAGAGACACAACAGAAAAAGAGAATTTTAGACCAATATCCCTGATGAACATCAATGCAAAAATCCTCAATAAAATACTGGCAAACCGAATCCAGCAGCACATCAAAAAGCTTATCCACCATGATCAAGTGGGCTTCATCCCTGGGATGCAAGGCTGGTTCAACATATGCAAATCAATAAATGTAATCCAGCATATAAACAGAACCAAAGACAAAAACCACATGATTATCTCAATAGATGCAGAAAAGGCCTTTGACAAAATTCAACAGCCCTTCATGCTAAAAACTCTCAATAAACTAGGTATTGATGGAACGTATCTAAAAATAATAAGAGCTATTTATGACAAACCCACAGCCAATATCATACTGAATGGGCAAAACCTGGAAACATTCCCTTTGAAAACTGGCACAAGACAGGAATGCCCTCTCTCACCACTCCTATTCAACAGAGTGTTGGAAGTTCTGGCTAGTGCAATCAGGCAAGAGAAAGAAATCAAGGGTATTCAGTTAGGAAAAGAAGAAGTCAAATTGTCCCTGTTTGCAGATGACATGATTGTATATTTAGATAACCCCATCATCTTAGCCCAAAATCTCCTTAAGCTGATAGGCAACTTCAGCAAAGTCTCAGGATACAAAATTAATGTGCAAAAATCACAAGCATTCTTATACACCAGTAACAGACAAACAGCCAAATCATGAATGAACTTCCATTCACAATTGCTTCAAAGAGAATAAAATACCTAGGAATCCAACTTACAAGGGATGTCAAGGACCTCTTCAAGGAGAACTACAAACCACTGCTCAGTGAAATAAAAGAGGACACAAACAAATGGAAGAACATACAATGCTCATGGATAGGAAGAATCAATATCATGAAAATGGCCATACTGCCCAAGGTTATTTATAGATTCAATGCCATCCCCATCAAGCTACCAATGAGTTTCTTCACAGAATTGGAAAAAACTGCTTTAAAGTTCATATGGAACCAAAAAAGACCCTGCATTGCCAAGACAATCCTGAGTCAAAAGAACAAAGCTGGAGGCTTCACGCTATCTATCTTCAAACCATACTACAAGGCTACAGTAACCAAAACAGCATGGTACTGGTATCAAAACAGAGCTATAGACCAATGGAACAGACCAGAGTCCTCAGAAATAATACCACACATCTACAGCCATCTGATCTTTGACAAACCTCAGAAAAACAAGAAATGAGGAACGGATTTCCTATTTAATAAATGGTGCTGGGAAAATTGGCTAGCCATAAGTAGAAAGTTGAAACTGGGTCCTTTCCTTACTCCTTATATGAAAATTAATTCAAGATGGATTAGAGACTTAAATGTTAGACCTAATACCATAAAAACCCTAGAAGAAAACCTAGGGAATACCATTCAGGACACAGGCATGGGCAAGGACTTCATGTCTAAAACACCAAAAACAATGGCAACAAAAACCAAAATTGACAAATGGGATCTAATTAAACTAAAGAGCTTCTGCACAGCAAAAGAAACTACCATCAGAGTGAATAGGCAACCTACAGAATGGGAGAAAATGTTTGCAATCTACTCATCTGACAAAGGGCTAATATCCAGAACCTACAAAGAACTCAAACAAATTTACAAGAAAAAAACAACCCCATCAAAAAGTGGGCAAAGGATATCAACAGACATTTCTCAAAAGAAGACATGCATACAGCCAACAGACACATGAAAAAATGCTCCTCATCACTGGCCATCAGAGAAATGCAAATCAAAACCACAATGAGATACCATCTCACACCAGTTAGAATGGCAATCATTAAAAAGTCAGGAAACAACAGGTGCTGGAGAAGATGTGGAGAAATAGGAAAACTTTTACACTGTTGGTGGGATTGTAAACAAGTTCAACCATTATGGAAAACAGTATGGCAATTCCTCAAGGATCTAGAACTAGAAGTGCCATATGACCCAGCCATCCCACTACTGGGTATATACCCAAAGGATTATAAATCATGCTGCTATAAAGACACATGTACACGTATGTTCATAGCGGCACTATTCACAATAGTAAAGACTTGGAATCACCCCGGATGTCCATCAGTGACAGACTGGATTAAAAAAATGTGGCACATATACACCATGGAATACTATGCAGCCATAAAAAAGGATGAATTCATGTCCTTTGTAGGGACATGGATGCAGCTGGAAACCATCATTCTCAGCAAACTATCACAAGAACAGAAAACCAAACTCCGCATATTCTCACTCATAGGTGGGAACTGAACAATGACATCACTTGGACTCGGGAAGGGGAACATCACACACCAGGGCCTAATATGGGGAGGTGGGAAGGGGTGGGATTGCATTGGGAGTTATACCTGATGTAAGTGATGAGTTTATGGGTGCTGACGTGTTGATGGGTGCAGCACACCAACATGGCACAAGTATACATATGTAACAAACCTGCACGTTGTGCACATGTGCCCTAGAACTTAAAGTATAATAATAAAAAAAAAAAAAAGAAAAAAGAAAAAAAAATAAGTAAACTAGGCTGGCCATGGGGGGTTCACACCTGTAATTTCAGCACTTTGGGAGGCCAAGGCAAGTGGATCACCTGAGCTCAGGAGTTCAAAATCAGCCTGTGGGCAATATGGCAATACCCCATCTCTACAAAAAGTTCACATTAGCTTGGTTTCTTGGCATGTACCTGTATTCCCAGGTACTTGGGGGACCAAGGCAGTAGGATTGCTTTATCCCAGGAGTTCAGGGCTGTAGTCAGTGGAGATGGTGTCACTGCATTCCAGCCTGGGTGACAAAGTGAGACCCTGTCTCAAAACAAAAAACAAAAATGCTTTCATGTGATTCTGGGCTAGCCCTGTATACAAAGACATAAATACTAAATTATTTTTTCTCTATCTTAATATAATTTGTTCTATTCCTTAATACTAGATAATTTAAATGTTTAACTACCTGTGAGTTCTTTTTCTGTCATTGTCAGAGCTAGGCAGGGCTTTTGTCCTTTGTGTTTAAACATTTTTAATTCTGGGCCAAGCACGGTGGCTCACATCTGTTACCCCAGCTTTGGGAGGCCAAGACAGATACACTACTTGAGGCTAGGAGTTCGAGACCAGCCTGGCCAATGTGCTGAAACCCTGTCTCTACTAAAAGTACAAAAATTAGCTGGGTGTAGTGGCATGCTGCTATAGTCCTAGCTTTTAGGGAGGAGAGGTAGGAGGATTACTTGAACCCAGGAGACAGAAGTTCCAGGGAGCTGAGATCATCCCACTTCACTCCAGCCTGGGTGACAGTGAAACTGTCAAAAAAAAAAAAATTAGTTCTATATATAGCTTATAAAATTGGGTAAAACAACAAAAATTACCTTTCTCTACATGTTATCTCCACAATTTAAAACTATTTAAATCCCACTGGGCCCAATCCATTTTTATTGCTGATGTCCCACTGCTAAAACTATATAAACACCTTTTCTCATAGGTGTAAATACTCTTGTAGAAAAGTTGAGCAGATGAGACTGTAAGGACCAGTTTTGAGAGATGAAAGTAGTTTAGCTTCTTTAAATAAAAGAGTGGCACCCATACCTAAACAGCTGACAAAATGAGAAACTGCCTCCTGGGTTCTTTCCATCCATCTCAACTGTAAAGCATTTTCTACTCTCCATAAAATTGAAAGAAAATTACTGAGAGGAGGATATTAAGATACTTAGTGACAAAGCCTCATGGGTAGAGTGCTCCAAATTATGAAACTTATACAGATAAATATAGAAAGCTCTTTTAAAATCAGCCATCTTAGTATAAATTACTAAAAAGACCACACAAAAACCTTTGTGGCATAACAAAAGTCTCTAAATTTCTAAGCATAAATGGTTTTAATAAGATGATTGTGTTTCACATAGCTAATTACTACCGTCTGTAACTAAAACCAAAATTATGCTAGCTTATCACATAGAAATTAAAAGAAAAACTTCAGCCAAATTAAACTTAAAAGTTTACTTGAGCAATGCATGATTTGTGAATTGGTCTGTCTCCTGAGCCAGAGTAGACTCAGAGACTCAGTGCAGCCACATGGTTGAAGAATGTTTATGGACAGAAAAAGGAAAGTGATATACAGAAAATTGAAGTGAGGTACAGAAACAGCTGGATTGGTTACAGCTCAACGTTTGCCTTATTTGAACATGATTTGAACAGTTGTCTACATTTGATTGGCCTAATCTCAGTGAATGGCGCAAATGTAGGGTGCAGTCTGTTTATACATTTACTTGTTATAGTTCAAGTACAGGGAAACCTTTGGCCTTAACCTTTAGGCCAAACTTAACATTTGTAAGGAGGAAGCTTTAGGGTAAACTTTAGCAATTTCACTCCTTTGGTCGCCTTCTCAATTTTGAGAGATGGCCATACTTTAGTCATTGATGTTCCTATTACTATTGTATGTGTACTTATTTGGTCTTGAAACCCACTGAGAAGTAGCAGAAAGTGGGTTTTGTAAGATGGGAACAAGGACTTTAGATTATTTAATTTTTTTGTAAGGGTTAGAGTAGAGGGACCCTCCTTATGCTGGAACATCTTTTTTGTAGGAGGGAGAAAAAAAAAAGTCTGTTCTAGGATCTGTGTTTTTCTTTAAAGTTTTAGTTTGATTATGTCACATTTAGCATGAGTGACTCAATTTTGGTTTGGTTTGATCTGGTCTGTTGGGGCCTAATGCATGAACTCAGTCCAAAACAATGGCCTCTCATAATTTTGTTTAAAAATTCCCCCATTTTGATCAGGTTCTCACTTAGGTGATTGACACTGTGACCAAAACTTAGGGTCTTAGTGCCACTCTCAGTTACCATCACTTTGGGTTTCTAATCTCAGCATGTTACTTATAGGTTACAGTGTCCTCATGGTCACACATTTTTTTCAGCTCTTGTCATTCCAGTTGAAGAGAGACCATTTGACATTCCAGAGATGGCTACATGGAAACATTTAAAATTTTAAGGAGAATACAGTGTACCAGGAAGACTATAGTGTATCAGGAAGATAATAAAAAGAGTTTGGAGTAGTTACTTAGGGTCCTCAAAAACCAAACCACCTACAATCAAAAGAATGAGCTGGAGTTTGCTTCCTTAAGTAAGCAGTCTCTTCATTAATGTCCTACATCTGAATATAATACCTGATGTGATGTATTTCTTCACAGGCCACATATGCCAGCAGCTGCACAGTCACTTCTCTGTTTAGCCAGTAATTAATCTAGAGCAATTCTATTATTTAGCATAACTTTCCCAAGAGAATTTAAAGTCTGTTTTGTAAATTTAGCCTTTACAGTAGAATTTGCTATACAACCTATCATGAGGGACACATTTGAAATCATTGCCTCTTTTACTTTAAACTATGGGAAAAATATGACCTAACAAATGATGCCCTCCTACAAGAGTGAAGGCTTTCTGGCAATGTTCTCTTTAACCCATGATGTAAGTTAAGAGGAGTGAACAAATGTTTGTTTCCAACTGATTATGATGCAACATAGGCACCATTAAAATTGCTCACATTTGGCTTTCATCTTGCATCTATCAAGGTGTAAGGTTATACAAATGTGAGGGCGATATGGCTCTGACATCTCTTACCTCATTGATCTCCAGGTTTGATTTGGCTGATCTGGCTGGCTAGGCAGTTGTCCCCTTCCTCTCTCACTACTCCAAGTGCATTGCTTTTGAAGCTACATAGGAGGACCATTTTTTGGTCAAGAGTATACGAGTAGCTGCACTCCCCTGCTAGAACCTCCAAACAAGCTCCCCAGGTTTAAGGTCTATATATATATATATGTATATAACTGGCTACAAAATCTTTCACAGATAAAAGTATACCCCATGAGTGTGCACAATAGAACTGCCTTTTCACATCTATTATATATAGAGACATAAGCAAGGGAAAAAATATTCAGAGTCTTATGATAGAGAAGTCTTGATCTGTGATCTTGGGAAAAGGTGTTCACATCAAGGATGCCATCTTCTGGGAGAAACTTCTCTGATTAGCTTTAAGGGTTCCAGTGGGTGTACAGTTTCAAGACTGTGGAGGGAAGCTTCTTTGTGGTGAGATTATGAACCCAAGGTTCAAGGTTCCAAAGCTTTGCTACAGTGTGGATATTAAGGGCAGTCTTTCTCTGATGTTCTCAGAAGATCCAATCTTCAGGCTCCAGATTGTGAAGGGTGTTGATTGTTCTCAGTGAATCATAAAACGCTTTTTTTTACGTGGTGAAAATACACTGTGACATAATAATCTACTGTTATAATGTCAGGTCTTTTGCATAGGAAAGTTTTTATACAACCAGAAAACATGCACTGAAAATGATAATTCAGCGAAATCCCTTTATAAATGTTGAAATGGCCTATTTTTTAAAAATTTTATTTATTTATTTATTTATTTATTTTTTATTATACTTTAAGTTCTAGGGTACATGTGCATAACGTGCAGGTTTGTACATATGTATACTTGTGCCATGTTGGTGTGCTGCACCTATCAACTCGTCAGCACCCATCAACTCGTCATTTACATAAGGTATAACTCCCAATGCAATCCCTCCCCACTCCCCCATCCCTGTGATAGGCCCTGGTGTGTGATGTTCCCCTTCCCGAGTCCAAGTGATGTCATTGTTCAGTTCCCACCTATGAGTGAGAACATGTGGTGTTTGGTTTTCTGTTCTTGTGATAGTTTGCTAAGAATGATGGTTTCCAGCTGCATCCATGTCCCTACAAAGGACTCAAACTCATCCTTTTTTATGGCTGCATAGTATTCCATGGTGTATATGTGCCACATTTTCTTAATCCAGTCTGTCACTGATGGACATCCAGGGTGATTCCAAGTCTTTGCTATTGTGAATAGTGCCGCAATAAACATACATGTGCATGTGTCTTTATAGCAGCATGATTTATAATCCTTTGGGTATATACCCAGTAATGGGATGGCTGGGTCGTATGGTACTTCTAGTTCTAGATCCTTGAGGAATCACCATACTGTTTTCCATAATGGTTGAACTTGTTTACAATCCCACCAACAGTGTAAAAGTTTTCCTATTTCTCCACATCTTCTCCAGCACCTGTTGTTTCCTGACTTTTTAATGATTGCCATTCTAACTGGTGTGAGATGGTATTTCACCGTGGTTTTGATTTGCATTTCTCTGATGGCCAGTGATGAGGAGCATTTTTTCATGTGTCTGTTGGCTGTATGCATGTCTTTTTTGAGAAATGTCTGTTGATATCCTTTGCCCACTTTTTGATGGGGTTGTTTTTTTCTTGTAAATTTGTTTGAGTTCTTTGTAGGTTCTGGATATTAGCCCTTTGTCAGATGAGTAGATTGCAAACATTTTCTTCCATTCTGTAGGTTGCCTGTTCACTCTGATGGTAGTTTCTTTTGCTGTGCAGAAGCTCTTTAGTTTAATGAAATCCCATTTGTCAATTTTGGTTTTTGTTGCCATTGTTTTTGGTGTTTTAGACATGAAGTCCTTGCCCATGCCTGTGTCCTGAATGGTATTCCCTAGGTTTTCTTCTAGGGTTTTTATGGTATTAGGTCTAACATTTAAGTCTCTAATCCATCTTGAATTAATTTTCGTATAAGGAGTAAGGAAAGGATCCAGTTTCAGCTTTCTACTTATGGCTAGCCAATTTTCCCAGCACCATTTATTAAATAGGGAATCATTTCCCCATTTCTTGTTGTTCTCAGGTTTATCAAAGATCAGATGGCTGTAGATGTGTGATATTATTTCTGAGGACTCTGTTCTATTCCATTGGTCTTTATCTCTGCTTTGGTACCAGTACCATGCTGTTTTGGTTACTGTAGCCTTGTAGTATAGTTTGAAGTCAGGTAGCGTGACGCCTCCAGCTTTGTTCTTTTGACTTAGGATTGTCTTGGCAATGCAGGTTCTTTTTTGCTTCCATATGAACTTTAAAGCAGTTTTTTTCCAATTCTGTGAGGAAACTCATTGGTAGCTTGATGGGTATGGCATTGAATCTATAAATTACCTTGGGCAGTATGGCCATTTTCACGACATTGATTCTTCCTATCCATGAGCATGGTATGTTCTTCCATTTGTTTGTGTCCTCTTTTATTTCACTGACCAATATCATACTGAATGGGCAAAAACTGCAAAAATTCCCTTAGAAAACTGGCACAAGACAGGGATGCCCTCTCTCACCACTCCTATTCAACAGAGTATTGGAAGTTCTGGCTAGGGCAATCAGGCAAGAGAAAGAAATCAAGGGTATTCAGTTAGGAAAAGAAGAAGTCAAATTGTCCCTGTTTGCAGATGACATGATTGTATATTTAGAAAACCCCATCGTCTCAGCCCAAAATCTCCTTATGCTGATAAGCAACTTCAGCAAAGTCTCAGGATACAAAATTAATGTGCAAATATCACAAGCATTCTTATACACCAGTAACAGACAAACAGCCAAATCATGAATGAACTTCCATTCACAATTGCTTCAAAGAGAATAAAATACCTAGGAATCCAACTTACAAGGGACCTAAAGGACCTCTTCAAGGAGAACTACAAACCACTGCTGAGTGAAATAAAAGAAATGGCCTATTAAGTAGTGGAATGTATCTGAAACTTTGATTGTCTTTCCAGGAATATGAGTTTGACAAACCAAACATTGGTCATAAACTATTTTAGCAATTTAGAATTCACCACATCAATATATATTTAACTTGGATTATTTTATCTTTTCTGTGATGAGTCATGCAATGCAGAAATTTTAATAATGAAAGCTTTAAGGATGGACTCAGGAAGGACAAGGCAGCTGTCCTGTTCTCCATGAGTCCATGCTTAACATTGAACTTATGCCCTCTTGAATACCAGTTGTTTCCCTAATTTAGGTTCATAGCACTAAAAACTGATGGGTTTTCATAGGTAATTTGACTTAGAACATGGAGTTCATTCAATTGTATATCTAAACAATTTCAGTATTGGCTTATTTAGCATGAAGATTTGACAAAGTGTTTTCTTGTTATTCAATTAATTTTTGTTCTACATGAGTAGAAGTTTTAAAAACAAGTAAGTCTTTTCATTAGAGTTACAAGAATTCTTTCTTTCTTTTTTTTTTTTTTGAGGTGGAGTCTTGCTCTGTCGCCCAGGCTGGAGTGCAGTGGCACAGTCTCAGCTCACTGCAACCTCCACCTCCCAGGTTCAAGGGATTCTACTGCCTCAGCCTCTTGAGTAGCTGGGATTACAGGTGCCTGCCACCACGCCAGCTAATTTTTTCTTTTCTTTTTTATATTTTTAGTAGAGACAGAGTTTTACCATGTTGGCCAGGCTGGTCTCAAACTCCTGACCTCGTGATCCACCCGCCTTGGCCTCCCAAAGGGCTGGGATTGCAGGTGTGAGCCACCACATTTGGCCAAGTTTCAGAAGTTCTTACACATCCAAATGATACAATTCTAAAGGTTCCAGAAACCTGTATTCAAGAGGTCTTTTCGTGGTCCTTCCATCCTTTCAGGAACCTAAAAGACACCATATTCTAGGATATTTTGTGCTTGTGAAGTTTTCAGAAACTGCATCAGTATTAAGCAGTTAACTGTGGAAATGAGGTTAAATAGTCATAGTTACATAACTGACAAGTAAATTTGGTTATTTCTGTGGTCTACAATTTATTGTAACTGTAATTATGATTGATAGCATGTATTTAGACATATTAGAATTTTAGAAATCCCACACAATGTTGTAACATATATTAACATTCATTAGAATATAACCTGAAGAAGGTTAAACATTTCTTATTTTGACAGTGGTTCCCATGTAACTTAACATGTCAGATAATCCTGTTTACCCCTCTTTTGGATGCTTCAGGGGCCTCTGTAGCATCCCAAAGTTAGAAGTCAAAAAAGACTTAATTTTGAAGCTGAAATTTGATTTTGGGAAGGCTATCAAATATATTAAAGGTTTAAAACACTTGGTATTATAAAAGGGAATTCCAGGTCACAATAAGTCATTTAGCCAAAATAATTCAAAAAAATTTTAAAGGCAAAAAAGTTGACTCATTGATAGAAGACTTAGCTTTTCAAACAGTCTGTGTCTTTCTTTTTTTTTTTTTTTTTTTTTTTTACTGTAGTTTATTTGGAGGGGAAACAAGTCTTTTATTATCCTTTAATATTACATGAAAATCTTATTTAAGAGAGAATGCCAAATTTCATCTTTGCATTAATGTACTATTAATGTCAACCCCAATTTTTAATAAAACCTTATAGACAAATTCAGTCTTTATCAGTCTGACCATAAGGTGAGAGTCTCATAAACTTTTGATAACCTTTTACAAATTTGTATTAAAAAGCAGTTCAGTGCTCTAATAAAACCCTCTTGTGCTTTTATTCCAAAGTTCAATTTATGGAAATACTGAATAATGCTACTTTAAATTTAGCCAATATGTTCACACACAGTTTCTTTTACAAGATTAATTTTTCAGAAACCTTCCACAACTTGTTCAAAGCTTTAGCTTTATCCTTTCTAAATTAAAACAATCCTTTAACCCTCTAAACTAGGCAAAAATTTACATTCCAATGCCTTCTTATAATCTTTTACTAAAAGCACATTTCACTTTGCTCACACAGCTTCCATGTAAAACTTTTCGGTGCTCTCAATTACATGTTACAGTGTTAACTCTTAGCAATTTTTATTTTTGGTGGAAAACCTGGCAAGTAACTGATTTTAATTATGTACTAGGTGTGGAGCCTAGGACATCAGAAGTGCAGATAAAGTCTGACTCTTTCAAGCATAGTTAGGAGGCATGGCTAATTCCACATGTCCTCAGGCCTTTCCTAGTGGCTCCAAGGCAGTTAAGTTGGACAAATTTTAGAAGTCAAAGAAGCAGTTTATTTAAAGCATTTTATAAATCTAATATCTGACCTGCCTAATTTAGACCAAATGCCTTTATTTTACCAATACACTTTAAAACTGTCTTTATTTCCCAAAGCTTACTAAAGTCACATGAACTAAAAGGCATTACAGTTTTTATTTTTCTGAAAAAAATATTTGATTTAAGCACTCATTGATTTTTAAGCCAATTAGAGCTTCTCCATTTATAAACATAACACACAACATATAAAAATACAGACAGAAGTAGATCCAGTAATTGTAACATTTTTTCATTTGCCAGTTTTTGTCAGTTTTGTCTTAATTGGATTACTGACTTCAGGATGAAGTCCTTTGTGGAAGAGGGCTACGAAAATATGCAGTTTTTAGGACCTAATAAACAGGCACAGCTGAAAGGCAAAACAGATCCCCCAAAATTTAGGGTCCCAGTTTATACTGGATCCCCAAAAGAGAAATGTTATGGAACAAGATAGTGTAATGATCCTTACCATGCATTTGTTGCGGAGCAATCCAAAACCAATTAGTTCATTTTGTGATCAGCCCATCCCTTATGGGAGCCTTATTTCTCAGTGGGGACTGGGGACATTTCCATACTTTCTAGGTGACTAAGAACGTGTTTCTCTGATTGAAACGTGCAAAGAGCCAAGTATCCCCCCTATAACTGTCATTTGCCATCCCCAAAAATATTGCCTTAGATTTTTCGAGGAATTTATCTGCTTTCAATTTCTGGGGTTTCATGAGGAAAACGGAGGTTTTTCCCCAAACCGAGTCTGTGGTGCCTCCTCTGTTTTTCCCAAGGAGTTCCAGGCTGTTAGAAGTTATCTTAGGTTCCCTCGTGCAAGCATGAAGAATGGCAAGAAGACAAAATGGAGAAAAACGATTGAGTTGACTGAAAACAAAAACACCTTTTTTAAAAAAAATTTTCTTCTTTTCTTTTTTTTTTATAAGAAAAATAAGATCCAAGAAGAGAAAAAATCAAAAAGGACTTTAAAATATACCTATATCTTGGATATTCTGTTTTAATTAAGCTGGCTTTTATCTATAGTGCTCTTAAAAAAAAAAAAAAAAGCCATTTTAAACTCCTATTAACCTGACTTAAGCTAGGCCAAACAGCCAATAGTTCTGGCTTTTGAACTATTACAGAAGTAATCTCCCAGGTGAAACCAATAAGCCTTAACTAAGGTTATGACTTAACCAAGAGTGTATGAGGTATTTTCAAAGAGGTAGTAAGCAATTTTTACAAAATCTAGACTCTCCAAAGGTACCCCAGAGAAGGAAAATTTCAAGATGGATGTCAGAAGTTGTTCATGGAGGGAGAGAGAATCAATAAATGGCAAAGGTCACACAGACAGCAAACCAGAAAGGACTCATTCTCTGAGCCAAGAATTGAAACCAGACTGCCATTGTAAACAGGCAAAGTCTTAGCCACTAAGCTATGGCATTGGGTAGTTTCCATTGCTCTTCACAGAAGGAGCCTAGAGCAGCCAGTTTCGAACTTGCAAAGGCTTTTAACTGCTCAAGATAACTATTTTTAGAACTATGACATGAACCCCACAATTCCTGTCCTGCAGATGGTGGAGAACAAGAGAAAGTACTACCATGTGGTAGTAGGACAAGGACATAAAACTAGATGAAAGGGAATCCCCATCCATTTTTTTTTTTTAATGTTTCAGACACCTGCAGCAAAGTTTGTAACTGACCAGTTTGCCAGACTGGCTTGAACAGTGAGCTTATGGAGTCCTAGGCCTGCATTCTATCCTGTAGTACCCCTTTTTATGGCAAAATGACACCAATTCATAGCACAAAGTACACCAGATTTGCTACATTTAAGACAGGTCTCACAAATCCTTTTTTTCATTAATGAAAACTTTGCAGAGGAGACTGTGATTTTTACCATTTCTACAGCTAGTTTGCAAAAAGAGAGGCCAGAAGTGTGAGGGTACCCTTTTGGAAGGATGTCAGGCTTCTGGGTTCCCTTTCCCTTAGTGATCCTAGCAACCCTGCTTGCCACCCCATAGCCTTGGCCAAGCCACATTACAAAGGAAAATTACCTTTTACTATTTCTTAAAATCTATTTCTGTTTCTTAAAACCATAGGCAAAGCCTCTCAAATTTGCAAGATGCTTACAAGAGGTTACATGGGGTAACCAAATTAACATTTTCTATTCTGGCCAATGCAAAATACATGTGACAAAACTCTGCTTAGTGCCCAATATTGAACTGGCAAGGGTCAGACTTGCCTCAGGTTGGGCCCTGTCGTCCACTCAAAGTGAGATGGAATGAGCTTCCAGCCAGGAATTTCAATATATGGACTCTGGGGAAGATGAAAGAGCAGACAGTTGCCCTGAGTAACAGAAAAGTTAGAAAAGGGAAAAGAGAAAAATATTGCCTGTGGCAGGGTAGGGAAGGCAAAGAGCTCAGGGAGGCCAGAAAAGGACCTACCTGTTGCAGTACCACTGAATTACAGTTCAGGTGGCTGCTTATCAGTCGTGAAGGGATCTTTTTTAAGAGTACCATCAGCGCATTTCCCTTTTTGAGGAGAAAAATAGTTCCCCATGTCCCATGATCCTTTACATGCCGAATCCTGTCATCCACAGCCATCAGCAGAGTGCAAGGCAGATTTAATTTTTTAAATCAGTCTCTTAAGCTGTTTGTTTTTTGTGAAGTCTTTAAAATACTGAAATATTTTTAGAAGCTTTTGCATACCAATAGGCATCCTTCAATGAGACTGATGTAAGAGCCTTCATTTTCAAATCACTTCAGTGCAGTATTGTTCATTTAAAATGTTGCACTGTAAATTATCTTTAGTAAGATTTTGCCATTTTTGTAAGACTTTGCTGCTTCTGGGGCTTAATACTTATGCGTGTGTAAGCCAGAACTCAATTCTTCAGAAATTAAGATGCCATTTTTACCACAAATATTGACTTTGCTGTCAGGTTCCCTTGATCAACTTAGCCAATGAATTTTTTCCTACCTAAGTCACAAGAAAAATCAAAGGGGTAGAACACAAAAATCCCTGCAAATTTCCAAAAGCCAAATTTTATGCCCCCTGTGATATTGCCATTTACTTGGGTTCTTTTTGACCCCATCAGATGTGGATCCAAGTCAGTTAATTACCAGATTCTATCCTGGACCCAGTCTAGTTTTGGTCACGACTTCCAAACCCAGTTTGGATCAGAAATTTGCTCAAAGAAACTTGGAGAGCTCAAAACACAAATCCGCGGAACTTCAAAATCTGAGAGAACATACCACTATCCCCAGTTGCTGTGAGAAAGCAACAGGCACAATGGGCCCAGCAGGTACCTTGTTTGGTCACTCAGCACTCCTAGGAGTCATTAGAAGCTCTACTTCAGATCCCACTTCTGATGCCATCTGTTAAAAGAAAAACTTTAGCCAAATTAAATTTAGAAGAGTTTAATTGAGCAATAAATGATTCATGAGTCAAGCAACCTCCTGAGCCAGAGTAAGCTCAGAGACTCCAGTGCAGTCAACATGGTGGAAGAAGATTTATGAACATAAAAAGGAAAGTGACATACAAAATACAGTAGTGAGGTATAGAAACAGATTGGTTACCACTAGGAATTTGCCTTATTTGAACACAGTTTGAACAGTTGGCTGTATTTGGCCAATAGTCTGTCGTTGGCACAAGTGTAGGCTGTGGTCTGTTTACATGTCCACTTGATATACAGAGAAACCTTTAGGCTGAACTTAAAATATGTAAGGAGGCAGCTTTAGGCTAAACCTGATTTAACAAAGTTATACAAGTCAATTTTATCATCTTTAGTTTTTGGTTTTTGGCTTTTATGTTGCTTTAAAATTTTTAAGAGTTGATGAATACCTGCTTACCCCTATTCCTGTCTGGCCTAGAATATGTCGAAGAAAAGAGTCAAACTTTGTAAAATATTTGAAGAGATTTATTCTGAGCCAAATTTGAATGACCTTGGCCCATGATGCAGCCCGCAGAAGGCCCTGAGAACATATGCCCAAGGTGGTTGGAGTGGAGCTTGGTTTTATACATTTTAGAGAGGCATGAGACCTCAAATACATTTAAGAAATACATTGGTTTCGTCCAGAGAAGCAGGACAACTCAAAGTCAGGGGGCTTCCAGGCTATAGGTGAATTAAAAATTTTCTGGTTGATAATTGGTTGAGTTTGTTTAAGGATCTGGGATTCATAGAAAGAGAATGTTCTGGTTAAGGTAAAATTTGTGGAGATCCAAGTTCTTTTGAAGTGTTATAGTGGCTCCCCTTAGAGATAGTAGATGACAAATGTTTCCAATTCAGATTTTAGTTATACCTCTTTAGGATTGGGAGGGTCTTGAAGAAAAATTTTAACAGCTTTGCAGGGCCATTGCAAGATATGGCAAAGAAACATGTTTTTGATTCTTTCATGTTTTGATTTTCTTTCTTGTCTCATAATGTTATGCCAGAGTCAGGTTGGAAAATAAGTCATGATATATAGGATTAAATAAAACCCTTCTGATGAGAATTTATCATATGTAGGGCATGGCTCTCCAGACCCTTTAGATAGGAATGTGGGCAAGATAAAAAAAAAAAAAAAAAATCAGAGTTTAGTCCTCAAACATTTAAATTGGCTATAAGTCTTTTGGCTTTAAGTCTGTTGGCCATAAGGGCCCCATCAAGGAACAGAATGAATCCGGGGCAGGTAGCTTCACCACCCTGGCAACAGGGAAAAAATTAAAGTTTGACTTTTTTTTTTTTTTTTTGAAATAGAGTCTTGCTCTGTTGCTTAGGCTGGAGTGCAGTGGCATGATCTCATATCACTGCAAACTCTGCCTTCTGGGTTCAAACGATTCTTTTGCCTCAGCCTCCCAAGTAGCTGGGATTACAGGCATGCACCACCACACTTGGCTAATTTTTGCGTTTTTTATAGAGATGGAGTTTAGCCATGTTGGCCAGGCTGGTTTTGAACTTCTGGCCTCAAGTGATCTGCCCACCTTGGTCTCCTGAAGTGCTGGGATTACTAGCATGAGTCACCAAGCCCAGCCAAAGTTTGACTATTGATGTTGCCTTGCAAACGTTTGCCAGAAAGAGCAGGATGTAAAGCACAAATAAAATTATAAGTCCTCCAACTAAGTCGATTTCTTAGTCAAGGAGGACCAAATCAACCTGAAAAACTAGTTCAGGCCATGATGGTAAGTGGAGTCAGACATGTCTCATTGTACTCTTCTATCCTTGGAGCTGAGGTACAAGTGAACAGCATTAACATTGTAACTGACAAAAACAGCCTCTTTGTAACAAGAAGACCAACTCCAACCTGACTGTGGCATAACTTCACGTGACAAATAACAGGCCCTAAAAGAAAATCAAAGTACTTTATCCCAAAATATATTTTTTGACATATTTTGAAATGGACCTGCAAATCTGTCTCTTGATAAGATTTGCATTCTGTAAAGAATCTCTCTCCCTTTCTAGGCCTCTCCAGGTAGCCTGACACCTATGATAAGAACGTTCACATATATTCTTTCTGAAACCTGCTATCTAGAGGCTTCATCTACATGACAAGAACCTTGGCTTCTGCAACCTTCCCCCTTAACTGAAGCTGATTTCAGCTAGGTTGTACTAATTTACATTGTATATACATTCACTTTTTTCTTTCTTTTTTTTTTTTTTTACTTTTTAATAGTAGCCATTCTGACTGGTGTGAAATGGTATCTCACTGCAGCTTTAATTTGCACTTGTCTAATGATTAGTGATGAGCATCTTTTCGTATGCTTGCTGGCCACTTGTATGTTTTCTTTTGATAAATATCTTATTACATCCTTTGCTTGCTTTTTAATGATTTTTGTTGTTGAGTTGCTTGAGTTCCTTATAGATTTTGGATATTACTACTTTGTCAAATGCATAATTTGCAAGTATCTTCTCCTGTTCTTTAGGTGGTCTGTTTGCTCTGTTGATTATTTCTTTTGCTGTGCAGAAGCTCTTTGGTTTAATATAATCTTAGTTGTGTATTTTTTGCTTTTGTTGCATTGACTTAGTTATAAATTCTTTGCAAAGACCAGTATCCAGAAGAGGTTTTTTTTGGCTTTTCTTCTAGAATTTTTATAGTTTCCAGTCTTACATTTAAGTCTTTAATCCATTTTCTGTTAATTTTTGTATATGGTGAGTGATAAGGGTCCTGTTTTATTCTTCTACGCGTGGCTGTTTAATTTTTTTAGGACAATTTATTGAATAGGTTGTTTATTCCTCATTGTGTATTTTTGTTGACTGTATTGAAGATGACTTGGTTGTAGGTATAAGGACCCTGTTCAGTTCCATTAGCCAGTTGGTATAATTCTGTACCGTCATCATGCTGTTTTGGTTGCTACAGTCTTATAGTATAATATGAAGTCAGGTAATATGATGCTTCCATCTGTGTTATTTTTGCTTAGAATTCCTTTGGTTGGGCGTTTTTTTGTTCTGTGTAAATCTTAGAATTGTTTTACTAATTCCTTGTAAAATGATGGTAATAGTTTGACCAGAATGCACTGAATTTGTTTTATTTCCTTGGGCAGTATGGCCATTTTAATGACATTGATTCTTCCAAATACGTGGTTATAGGTTTTTTTTTACACATTTGTTTCATCTGTGATTTTGTTCATCAGTATTTTGTCTTTACTTGGAGTGTAGTTCTCCTAACACAGATCTTCCACCTCCTTGACTAAAATGAACATCTAGGTATTTCATGTTTGTGTGACTATTGTAAATAAGATTGAGTTCTTGATTGGGTTTTCATCTTGAACGTTATTGGTGTTTAGAAATGGTACTGCTTTTTGCACTTTGATTTTGTATCCTGAAACATTACTGAAGTCATTTATAAAGTCTAGAAGTTTCTCGTACGAGTCTTTATGGTTTACCAGGTATAAGATCAATAAGCAAACAGAGATAATCTGACTTTTTCTTTTCCAATTTGGATACCTTTCATTTCTTTCTCTTGCTTACTTGCTCAGTCTAGGACTTCAAGTAATATCTTGAATAGATGTGGTAAAATTGGGTATCCATGTCGTGTTCCAGTTCTTAGGGAGAACACTTTCAACTTTTGCCCATTCTGTATGATGTAGGCTGTGGGTTTAGCATACGTGACTTTTTTTATTTTGAGAAATATTCCTTCAGTGCCTCATTTGTTGAGGAATTTTTTTTATCATGAAGGGATATTGAATTTTATCTAATACTTTTTCTGCATCCATTGAGATGATCATATGGTTTTTCTTCATAGTTCTCTTTGTGTGTTGAATTACATTTATTGATTTCCTTATGTTGAACCATCCTTGCATCCTTTGAATAAAACCCACTTGTATGTGATGTATTGCCTTTTTGATGTACTGCTTTACTTATGTCTGGTAACATTCAACTGTGAATATGTATGGCCCTGGGCTCTTTCTAGTTGGGAGATTTTCTAAATTACTGAGTCCAATTAATTACCTTTTATTTGTCTGCTCAGGAATTTTATTGTTTCCTGTTTCAGTCTTATGAGGTATGTATCCATGAGTTTATGTTTCCTAGATTTTCTAGTTTTTGAGCATATGCCCATAGTAGTCTCTAATAATCTTTTGTCTTTTTTTGGTATTATTACAGGAGTTATTAAATTATTTTAGGCAGCTAGAAAGGGTAAAAGAGTCCTCAGTAAGGCTTTCTCTTTTAATAAAAAAGCAGCCCCCAAAACATTTCTTCTTTTAAAAAAGTGGCCTGAAAAACCATACCTGCAAGCATTGATATGCAAGCTACACGTTTGCATATGTAAATGCAGGTAGCTAAGAGCCAGGTCCACCCAATATGGTGGTTCCCACTACTTTTTCTTTGTTGCCACATGTAAGGACATCATGGTGGGGAGTCAGGTAGAGGCCATCTGTACAGGTGTCATGGCGACCAGTTAGGTAGCTGAGTTTGCATAATAAAAGGCCAGTTTTGTTGCAGGCTATGCGAATGACACACCTGGTCAAACCAATCCCCTGGACCCTATGCAAATCAGACATCACCTCCTTGAACCTCCCAATATAAGCGACTGCTTTCCCTCCCTCTATACAGGGGAGCTGCTCTCTTCTTTCTTGCCTATTAAACTTTCTGCTCCTTAATCCACTCCACATGTGTCCATGTCACTAATTTTCTTTGTTCAAGACCAAGGACCCTGGGTGTGTCCCCAAACGACAAAGCCGTATCAGTATCATTTGGAATGTCACTTTTACTCTTTTTGATTGTGCTTATTTGAGTGTTCTTGCTTTTTTTTTTTTGTTTAACCTAGCTACCAGTTTGTTAATTTTGTTTGTTCAAAGAGCCAGCTTTTCATTTTGTCAATCCTTTGTATCTTTTTTCATTTCAATCTCTTTTCGTTGGGCTCTGATGTTTGCGTTTTTTGTTGTTATGCTGGCCTTGGGTTTGGTTTGTTTTTATTTTTCTAGTTCCTTGAGGTGTGACATTGGGTTGTTATTTTGAGCTATTTCTGTCATTTTGACGTAATTAATGCTGTAAACATTCCTGTTAGCATTCCTTTTGTTGTATCCCAGAGGTTTGGGTTTTTTTTTTTGTCTCTATTTTTATTCTTTTCAAAAAATTTTTTTGATTTCTGCATTAGTTTTTTTGTTTACCCAAAGATCATTCAAGAACAGTGTTTAGTTTCCATGTATTTGTGTAGTTTTGAGATTTCCTCTTGGTATTGATTTCTAATTTTATTCAAAATTACAATAGGATTACTGTGGTCTGAGAAGATACTTGATATGATTTTGATCTTTTTACATTTATTGAGACTTTCATATGGTAAAACATATGGAGTATTTTTGAGCATGTTTCATGTGCAGATGAGAAAAATATATATTTTGTGGTTGTTGAGTAGAATGTTCTGTCGATGTCTATTTGATCCATTTGGTGTATAGTTCATTTTAAGTTCAGAGTTTCACTATGGATTTTTATCCTTGATGATTTGTCTACTGCTGTCAGTGGGCTGTTGAAGCGCCCTGCTATTACTATATTGCTGTCTGTGTCTTTCCTTCAGTCTACTCATATTTGGTTAATGAGCCTGGGTTTCCCGTTTGGGGTATATGTATTTTAAGAATAGTTATATCTGCTTGTTTAATTGACTTCTTTATCATTATATAATAACCTCTTTTTTGTTGTTGTTGTTAATTTAATAATCTGTATTATCTGATAAAAGTACAACTGCTCCTGCTCATTTTTGTTTTCTGTTCACTTAACTTTGAGTCTGAGTGTGTTGATTCATTAGGTGGGTTTCTTCTTGGCAGCAAATGGCTGAATCTTCTGTTAAATTCAATTTGCCATTCTCTATCTTTTAAGTGGAGCACTTAGGCCACGTACATTCAAGGTTTATATTGATATGTAATATTTTATTCCTGTCATAATATTGTTATCTAGTTTCTTTGGTGTCTCAATTGTAATTGCTCCATAAGATCTGTGAGATTTGTATTTATATATTTTTTTAACTTTAATGATTATTTATTTATTTTGGGACAGGGTCTTGCTCTGTCACCCAGGCTGGTGTGCAGTGGTGCGATCTCAGCTCACTACAACCTCTACCTCCCAGGTTCAAGTGATTCTCCTGTCTCAAGCTCCTGAGTAGCTGGGATTACAGGCACAAGCCGTCACATCCACCTTAGTTTTTTCTATTTTTAGTAGAGATGGGATTTCGCCATGTTGGCCAGGCTGGTCTCAAACTCCTGACCTCAAGTGTTCCACTCACCTCGGCCTTGCAAATTGCTGGAATTACAGGCGTGAGTCACCATGCCCGGCTAACAATTATTTTTGATGCAGAGGTACATGAGATTGATTGTTGCAAGGGTACATTGCAACCAGTTAGTAAGAATATTACCCAGTAGGTAGATTGTCAACCCATACCTCCCTTTCTACCTCCCCAGTCTAGTAGTTTACAGTGTCTATTGTTCCTATGTTTATGTCTCAGTGTGCTGAATATTTAGCTCCCACTTATAAGTGAGAACATGTAGTATTTTCTGTTTCTGTGTTAATTTGGTTAGGATCATAGCCTCCAGTTTATGCATGTTGCTTAAAAGAACAAGATTTTACTCTTCTTTTGTCTGTGTAGTATTCCATGGTGTGTATGTACCACATTTTCTTTGTCCCATCTACTGTTGAGGGACATCTGGGTTGACTTTCCATGCCTTTGTTATTGTGAAAAGCACAGTAATAGACATACAAGTGCATGTGTCTTTTGGCATATTGATTTATTTTCTTTTGAGCATATTCCCGGTAATTGGATTGCTGGGTCTAATGGTTGCTCTGTTTTAAGTTCCTTGAGATATCTCAAAACTGCTTTCCCCACCAACAGTGCATAAATATTCCCTTTTCTCCACAGCCTCACCAGTATCTGTTGTTTTTTTGATTTTTTGATAATAGCCATTCTGACTGTGTGATAGTATCTTATTTGGTTTTGATTTGGATTTCTCTTATGATTACTGATGCTGAGCAGCTTTTTAATTTATTGGCCACTTGCATGTGTTTTTATAATGGTACGATTCTTTTGTTTCCATGTTTAGAACTTCTTTGAGCATTTCTTGTAGGGCTGGTCTAGTGGTGACAAATTTCCTTAGCGTTTGCTTGTCTTTGAAAGACTTTCTCTCTGTTTCATTTGGCAGGATATAAAATTTGGGGCTGGTATTTTTGTTTTAAAAAGGTGTAAATAGGTCTTTAATCTCCTGGTCTGTAAGATTTCTGCTGAGATATCTGCTGTTAGCCTGATGGCATTTACTTTATAGATGATTTGATGCTTTTCTTTAGATGCTCTTATGATTTTTTCTTCATGTTGACTTTGGACAGGCTGTTGACTTACATGCCTTGGTGATATTCACCTTGTAAAGTATCTTCTAGTTGTTCCCTGAGCTTCTTGCATTTGCATATCTACATGTCTATCAAGACCATGAAAAATTTCCTAAAGCGTTTCATTAAATGTTTTCCAAGACTTTAACTTTTTTCTCCCTGAGGTATGCCTATAACTGGTGGGTTTGCTCACTTTTCATAATCCCATATTTTTCAAAGTCTTTGTTCATCTTTTTTGTTGTTGTTGAGATGGAGTTTTGCTCTTGTTGCCCAGGCTAGAGTGCAATGGCGTGATCTCGGCTCACTGCAAACTCTGCCTCCTGGGTTCAAGTGATTCTCCTGCCTCAGCCTACTGAGTAGCTGGGGTTACAGGCATGCACCACCACACCTGGCTAATTTTGTGTTTTTAGTAGAGATGGGGTTTCTCCATGTTGGTCAGGCTCGTCTTGAACTCCTGACCTCAGGAGACCTGCCTGCCTCAGCCTCCCAAAGTGTTGGGATTACAGGCGTGAACCACTGCACCTGGCCCAAAGGCTTTGTTCATTTTTAAAAATACTTAAAAAAAATTTTTTTTTTGTGTGTGTAGGTGAATTTGAAAGATTAGTCTTTATGTTCTAAAATTCTTCTGCTTGGTCTAGGATATTGTGAAAACTTTTGACTCTGTAACTTTGCAGTTTCAGAAGTTCTGTTTTTTAAAATCTGTCTTTCCTTTCACATTTTAAATTGTTTTTGATGTTTTGTTGTGTTTATTTTTTAACTTTTATTTTAAATTCAGGGGTACATGTGCAGGAATTTCAGATCTGTTACAAAGATTAACATATACCCTGTTGATTTGTTGCACAGATCATCTCATCACCCAGGTATTAAGCCTTGTACCAATTAGCTATTCTTCCTGATCCTCTCTCTCCCTTTTCCCACCCCCTTCCCTCCTACAGGTTCTGGTGTGCTGATATTAGTACTGGGAGCACTATCCAGTGCTGGATGTTAGACCCTTTGTCAGATGGGTAGATCGCAAAAGGTTTTTCCCATTTTGTAGGTTTTCTGTTTACTCTGTTGATAATTTCTTTTGCTGCGCAGAAGCTCTTTAATTTAATTAGGTCTTATTCATCTGTTTTTGCTTTTGTTGCAATTGGTCTTCATCATGAAATCTTTGCCTATGCCTGTGTCCTGAATGGTATTGCCTAGGGTTTCTTCTAGAGTTTTTACAGTTTGGGGTTTTACATTTAAGTCTTTAATCTATCTGGAGTTGGTTTTTGTATATGGTGTAAGGAAAGTTTCCAGGTTCAATTTTCTGCATATGGCTAGCCAGTTCTCCTAGCACCATTTGTTAAATAGGGAATCTTTTCCCTATTGCTCATTCTTGTTAAGTGTGTCAAAGATCAGATGGTGGTAGTTGTATGGTCTTATTTCCGGGTTCTCTATTCTGTTCTATTGGTCTGTGTATCTGTTCTTGTACCAGTACCATGCTATTTTGGTTACTGTAGCCCTGTAGTATAGTTTAAAGTCAACTAGTGTGATGCCTCCAGCTTTTATTTGTCTTTTTGCTTGGGATTGCCTTGGCTATTTAGGGCTCTTTTTGGTCTCATATGAATTTTAAAATAGTTTTTTTCTAATTCTGTGAAGAATGTTATGGTAATTTAATGGGAATAGTATTGAATTGATTAATTGCTTTGGGCAACATGTTATTCTGTTTACACACTTCTATAAAGAACTACCTGAGACTGAGTAATTTATAAATAAAAGAGGATTAATTGACTCACAATTATGCATGGCTTGGGAGGCCTCAGGAGACCTACAATTATGGCAGAAGGTAAAGGGGAAGCAAGGCACATCTTACCTGGTAGCAGGAGATAGAGAGTAAGGGGGGATCTGCCACACACTTTTAAACCATTAGACCTCATTACAACTCACTTACCATGAGAACAGCATGGGGAAAACCACCTTCATGATCCAGTTATGTCCCACTAGGTCTCTTTCTTGACATGTGGTAATTACAATTCGAAATGAGATTTGGGTGGGGACACAGAGCAAAACACTATTCCACTCCTGGATTCTCCCAAATCTCATGTCCTCCTCACATTTGAAACCAATCACACCTTCCCAACAGTCCCCCAACCTCTTAATTCATTCCAGCATTAACTCAGACATCTAAGTCCAAAGTCTCATGTGAGACTAGGCAAGTTCCTTTCACCTATGAGCCTGTAAAATAAAAAATAAGTTAGTTATTTCTTAGATGCAGTGGAAGTACAGGCATTGGGTAAATGCTCCCATTCCAAATGCAAGAAATTGGCCAAAACAAAGAGGTTACAGGCCCCATGCAAGTGCAGAACACAGCAGGGTAGTCATTAAATCTTAAAGCTCCAAAATAATCTCCTTGGACTCCATGCCACACTGACACAAGGCATGGCCTCCCAATATCTTGGGCAGCTCCACCCCAGTGGCTCTGCAGGATACAGCCCCTATTGCTGCTTACTGGGACTAGCGCTGAGTGCCTTTGGCTTTTCCAAGTGCATGGTGCAAACTGTCAGTGGATCTACCATTCTGGGGTCTGGAATATGGTGGCCCTCTTCTCACAGTTCCACTAGGCAGTGCTCCAGTGGGGACTCTCTGTGGGGTCTCCAACCCCACCTTTCCCTTCTGCACTGCCCTAGTAGAGCTTCTCCATGAGTGCTTTGTCCCTGCAGCAGAATTCTGCCTGGACATCCAGGCATCACCATACATCCTCTGAAATCTAGGTATAGGCTCCTAAACTGTTGCCTTCTGTGCACCCACAGGCTTAACAGCATGTAGAAGCCACCAAGGCTCTGAAGCCAGTGTCTGAGCTCTACCTTGGCCTCTTTTATTCACAGCTGGAGCTGGAGCAGCTGGGACACAGGGCTCCATGTCCCAAAGCTGCACAAAGTAGTGAGCTCCTGGGTACAGTCAACAAAACTATTTTTTTCTCTTAGGCCTTCAGACCTTTGATGGGAGGAGATGCCATGAAGATCTTTGAAATGCCCTGAAGACATTTTTTCCTGTTGTCTTGGTTATTAATATTCACCTTCTCTTATGCAAATTTCTACAGCCAGTAGCTTGACTATCTCCTCAGAAAATGCATTTTATTTCCTAACACATGGTCAGGCTGCAAGTTTTCCAAACTTTTATGCTTTTTTTTTTTTTAACATAAGTTCCAATTTCAGACCATCTCTTTGTGAAGACACATGACTGTACACATTAAGAAACAGTCAGGTCATGGCTGGGCATGGTGGCTCACACCTGTAATCTCAGCAGTTTCAAAGGCTGAGGCAGGTGGATCATGAGGTCAGGTGTTCAAGACCAGCCTGGCCAACATGGTGAAACCCTGTCTCTACTGAAAACACAAAAATTAACCAGGTATGGTGGCATGTGCCTATAATCCCAGCTACTCAGGAGGCAGAGGCAGGAGAATCATTTGAACCCGAGAGGCGCAGGTTGCAGTGAGCCAAGATCACTGCACTCCAGTTTGGGTGACAGAGCTATACGCAGTCTCAAAAATAAACAAATAAACAGCCAGGTTATACCTTGAATGATTTGCTGCTTAGAAAGTTCTTCTGGGATGGGCACCGTGGCTCCTGCCTATAATCCCACAGTTTTGGAGGCTGAGGTGGCTGGATCACTTAAGGTCAGGAGTTTGAGACCAGCCTGGCCAACATGGGGAAACGGTAGTCTCTACAAAACATACAAAAATTAGCTGTGTGTGGTGGCATATGCCTGTATTTCTTAGCGGGAGGCTGAGACATGAGAATTGCTTGAACCCAGGAAGGGGAGATTGCAGTGAAGTGAGATCACACCACTGCACTCTAACCTGGGTGACAGAGCAAAACTCTCTCAGAAAAAAAAAAAATTCTTCTGCAAAGATACCCCAAATCATCTCTCTGAAGTTCCAAGTCCCATAGTTCTCTAGTTTAGGGGAAAATGCTGCCAGTCTCTTCTAAAGCATAGCAAAAATGATTTTATTTTTGTGGCAGGTGTGAATGAGATTTAATTTATGATTTGGCTCTTGGCTTGCCTGTTGGTGTATGGGAGTGGTGGTGATTTTTGCAGATTGCTTTTATGTTCTGAGACTTTGCTGAAGTTGCTTATGAGCTTTTTCTGTGAAGCTGTTGGGCTGGGATTATGAGATTCTGTTGAAATAGAGTCATGTCATCTGCAAACAAAGGTAGTTTGACTTCTCTTTATATTTGAATACCCTTCATTTCTTTCTCTTGCCTGATTGCCCTGTCCAGAACTTCCAATACTATGTTGAATAGGACTGGTGAGAGAAGGCAACTTTCTCTTGTGCCAGTTTTCAAGGGGAATGCTTGTATCTTTTGCCTATTTACTATAATATTGGCTGTAGGTTTGTCATATATAGCTTTTATTTTGAGGTATGTTCTTTCAATACCTGGTTTATTGAGAGCTTTCAACATGAAAGGATGTTGAATTTTATCAAAGGCATTTTCTGCCTCTGTTCAGATAATCATGTGGTTTTTATATCTAGTTCTGTTTATGTGATGAATCACATTTGATTTGTGTGTGTTAAACCAGCTTTGCATCCTGGGAATGAAGTCAGCTTGATTGTGGTGGATAAGTTTTTGCTGTGGTGGATAAGCTTTTCTGCAGTGCTGGTGGATTCAGTTTGCCGGTATTTTGTTGAGGATTTTTGCATCGATCTTCTTCAAGAATATTGGACTGAAGTTTTCTTTTGGACTGAAGTTTTCTTTTGTTACATCTCTGCCAGGTTTTGGTGTACTGGCCTCATAGATTGAGTTAGGGAGGAGTCCCTCCTTTTTAGATTTTTGGAATAGTTTCAGATGGTACCAGCTCTTCTTTGTACCTTTGTACCTCTGGTAGTATTCAGCTGTGAATTCATCTGGTCCTGGGCTTTTTTTTTTTTTTTTTTTTTTTTTTTGGTTTGTAGGCATTTATTACTACCTCAAGTTCAGAACTCATTATTGGTATATTCAGGGATTCAGTTTCTTCCTGGTTCAGTCTTGGGAGGTTGTATGTGTCCAGGATTTTATCTCTTTCTTGTAGATTTTCTAGTTTATGTGCATAGAGGTGTTTAGAGTATTTCCTGATAGTTGTTTGTATTTTTGTAGGGTCAATGGTGATATCCTTATTATTATTTCTGGTTTTGTCTATTTGAATCTTCTCTCTTTTCTTCTTCATTAGTCTAGCTGGTGGTCTATTTTAATAATTTTTTCAAAAAACCAGCTCCTGGATATGTTGATTTTTAAAAGGGTTTTTTGTGTCTCTATCTTTTTTAGTTCAGCCCTGATCTTGATTATTTCTTGCCTTCTTCCAGCTTTGAGGTTTGTTTGCTCTTGGTTCTCTAGTTCTTTTAGTTGTTATATAGGTTGTTGACTTGAGATCTTTCTAGCTTTTTGATGTGGGCATTTAGTGCTGTAAATTTCCCGCTTAACACTCCTTTAGCTGTGTCCCAGAGATTCCCAGGTATATTGTATATTTGTTCTCATTAGTTTGAAAGAACTTGTTGATTTCTTCCTTAAGTTCATTATTTACCCTTTCAGAAGCAGGTAGTTCAACTTCCATGTAGTAATATGGTTTGGAGTGAAATTCTTACTCTTGAGTTCTAATTTGATTGTGCTGTTGTCCGAGAGACTGTTTATTGTTATTTCAGTTCTTTTGGATTTGCTGAGGAGTGTTTTACTTCCAATAATGTGGTCGATTTTATAATAAGTGACATGTAGTGATAAGAAGGATGTATATTCTGTTATTTTGGGGTGCAGAGTTCTGTACATATCTGTTAGGTTCACTTGGTTTAGAGCTGAGTTCAGTTCCTGAATATCTTTGTTAATTTTCTGTCTCGATGATCTGTCTAATATTTTCAGTGATGTGTTAAAGTCTCCCACTATTATTGTGTGGGAGTCTAAGTCTTTCTAGGTCTCTAAGAACTTGTTTTATGAATCTGGGTGCTCCTGTGTTGGGTTCATACATATTTTGGATAGTTAGCTCTTGTTGAATTGTGCCCTTTACCATTATGTAATGCCCCTTTTTTGTCTTTTTTGGTTTTAAGTCTGTTTTTTCAAGAAACTAGTATTGCAACCCCTGCTTTTTTCAGCTTTTTATTTGCTTTGTAAATTTTCCTCCATCCCTTTATTTTGAGCTATTTGTATCTTTGCACATGAGATGGGTCTCTTAAAGACTGCATACCAATGGGTCTTGATTTTTTTATCCAGCCTGCCAATGTGTGTCTTTTAATTGGGGCATTTAGTCCATTTACATTTAAGGTTAAAATCATTATGTGTAGGCTGGGTGTGGTGGCTCACACCTGTAATCCCAGCACTTTGGGAGGCCAAGGCAGGCGGATCATGAGGTCAGGCATTCGAGACCAGCCTGGTCAACATGGTGAAACCCTGTCTCTACTAAAAATACAAAAATTAGCTATGCATGGTGGTGCATGCCTGTAATCTCAACTACTCGGAGGCTGAGGCAGGAGAACCACTTGAACCAGGGAGTTGGAGGTTTCAGTGAGCCAAGATCGTGCCACTACACACCAGCCTGGCAACAGAGCAAGACTGTCTCAAAAAAAAAAAAAAAAAATTAGGTGTAAATTTGATCCTGTCATCATGACACTGCCTGGTTATTTTGTAGACTTGTTTATGTGGCTGCTTCATAGTGACACCAATCTGTGTACTTCAGTGTGTTTTTGTAGTGGCTGGTAATAGTTTTGCACTTCCATATTCAGTGCTTTCTTCAGGAACTCTTGCAAGTCAGGTCTGGTGCTAATGAATTCCCATAGCATTTGTTTGTCTGAAAAGGATCTTATATCTTCTTTGCTTATGAAGGTTAGTTTGGCCATGTATGAAATTCTGGATTTGAATTTCTTTTCTTTAAGAAAGCTGAACATTTGTCTTCAATCTATTCTGGCTTGTAGGGTTTCTGCTGAGAGGTCCACTTATTCATCTGATGGGCTTCCCTCTGTAGATGATGTGTCCTTTCTCTCTGGCTGCCCTTAATATTTTTCCTTCATTTGGACGTTGGAGAATCTGATGATTATGTGTCTTGGGGATGATCTTCTGTGGATTATCTTACTGAGGTTCTCTGCATTTCCTGAATTTGAATGTTGGCCTGTCTAGGTAGATTGGGGAAGTTCTCCTGGGTGATATCCTGAAATATGTTTTCCAAATTGGTTTTATTCTCTATGTCTGTTTCATGTACTCCAGTTAGTCATAGATTCAGTCTCTATATAATCCCATATTTCTGTGAGGTTTTGTTCATTCCTTTTTATTCTTTGTTATCTCTTCTTGCCTGCCTATTTCAGAATGCCAGTCTTCAAGCTCTGAGATTCTTTCCTTTGCTTGGTGTATTCTGCTACTAATACTTGTGATTGCATTGTGAATTTCTTATAGTGTGTTTTTCAGCTCTATCAGGTCAGTTATGTTCCTCTTTATACTGGCTATTTTGACTGTCAGCTCCTGCATTGTTTTATCATGATTCTTAGCTTCCTTACAATGGATTATAACTTGCTTTTTTAGCTCAGTGATGTTCGTTTTTATCCACATTGTGAAGCCTACTTGTGTCATTTTAGCTATCTGAGCCTCAGCCAAGTTCTGAATCCTTGCTGGAGAGGTGTTGTCATTTCGGAGGAGAGGGGCACTCTGGCTTTTTGAGCTTTTATTATTTTTGCACTGATTCTTTCTCATCTTTTTGGACTTACCTACCTTCAATCTTTGAGGATTCCTGATCTTTGGGGTTTTTGTGTTTTTGTTGTTGTTTATCTGGTTGTCTATTTTTCTTTTAACAGGCTGGCCACTGTTTGGTAGGGCTGCTGCAGTTTGCTGGGGTTCTATTCTAGACCCTTGTTGCCTCAGTTTTTCTGGTACCTGAAGGTATCACCAGTGAAGCCTGTGAAATAGCAAAGATGGCATCCTGTTCCTTCCTCTGGTAGCTTCATCCCAGGGGATTACTGATCTTTTTCCAGCTTGAAAGCACCTGTAGGAGGTGGCTGGAGACCTGGGTTGGAACATCTCACCCAGTCAGAAGGAAAGGGATCAGGGACCAACTTAAAGAAGCAATCCGGCTACATTTTGTAGAGGAGCTGTGCTGTATTGGAGATCCCTTCAGCTTCCCAGTTGGTTTGGACTCTTTAAGGCCCATAGGTTGGACCAGCTGAGATACCCAAAGAGCAAAGGTGGTGGCCTGCTTCACTCCTCAGGCACTCCATTGGAGGGAGAAATTGGAACTTTGTTTGCCGTAGAACATGAATGGTGGTGGCCAGAGGCTTTGGCTGGGAGAGCCAGCAAGGAGGAATGGATTTGTGTCCTGTTTAAAGAAGCAGTCTGGCCATGCTTCAACAAAACAGCCCTACCATACTGGGGAATTGCTTTTGGCCTGGTCTGCTTAGACTCTCCAAAGCCCACAGGCTTGAATGGCCAAGTCACTCAAACAGCAATGATGATGACCCACTCCTCCCCACAAGCATTTTGTTTCAGAGAGCTATCAGAATGCTGTCTGTAGTATACAGGTGGGTGCGACTGGAGGCTCTGGCTGGGAGGACCCACCTTGTAAGGAGAAGTGGATCAGGGACCCATTTAAAGAAGCAGTTTGGCCACGCCTCAAGAAAACAATCATGCCAGGCTGCAAAACCACCTCCGCCCCTTTGAGCTTTGACTCTCCATAGGTCTATGGCTGGAATGGCCGAGTCGTCCAAACAACCAAAGTGGCAGCCCATCCTAAGAAGAGATCAGAACTCTGTCTATAGAATATGTGTGGGAGGGGGTGGCTGGAGGCTGGGGGTGGCTGAAGGCTCCAGTCGGGAAGTCCCACCCAGTGAAGAGGAATGGATTGGAGTCCCTCTTAAAGAAGCAGTCTGACCATATTGTGGCAAAGCAGCTATGCTGCGCTGAGGGTACTTTTTCTTTTTTTTTAATATATATATATATATATATTTTTATTATACTTTAAGTTCTAGGGTACATGTGCATAACGTGCAGGTTTGTTACATATGTATACTTGTGCCATGTTGGTGTGCTGCACCCATCAACTCGTCAGCACCCATCAAGTCATCATTTATATCATGTATAACTCCCCAATGCAATTCTTCCCTCCTTCCCTCTCCCCATGATAGGCCCCAATGTTTGATGTTCCTCTTCCCGAGTCCAAGTTTCCTCATTGTTCAGTTCCCAACTATGAGTGAGAACATGCGGTGTTTGGTTTTCTCTTCTTGTGATAGTTTGCTAAGAATGATGGTTTCCAGCTGCATCCATGTCCCTACAAAGGATGCAAACTCATCCTTTTTTATGGCTGCATAGTATTCCATGGTGTATATGTGCCACATTTTCTTAATCCAGTCTGTCACAGATGGACATTTGGGTTGATTCCAAGTCTTTGCTATTGTGAATAGTGCCGCAATAAACATACGTGTGCATGTGTCTTTGTAGTAGAATAATTTATAATCCTTTGGGTATATACCCAGTAGTGGGATGGCTGGGTCATATGGTACATCTAGTTCTAGATCCTTGAGGAATTGCCATACTGTTTTCCATAATGGTTGAACTAGTTTACAATCCCACCAACAGTGTAAAAGTGTTCCTATTTCTCCACATCCTCTCCAATACCTGTTGGTTCCTGATTTTTTAATGATTGCCATTCTAACTGGTGTGAGATGGTATCTCATTGTGGTTTTGATTTGCATTTCTCTGATGGCGAGTGATGATGAGCATTTTTTCATTTGTCTGTTGGCTGTATGAATGTCTTCTTTTGAGAAATGTCTGTTCATATCCTTTGCCCACTTTTTGATGGGGTTGTTTGTTTTTTTCTTGTATATTTGTTTGAGTTCTCTGTAGATTCTGGATATTAGCCCTTTGTCAGATGAGTAGGTTGCGAAAATTTTCTCCCATTCTGTAGGTTGCCTGTTCACTCTGATGGTAGTTTCTTTTGCTGTGCAGAAGCTCTTCAGTTTAATTAGATCCCATTTGTCAATTTTGGCTTTTGCTGCCGTTGCTTTTGGTGTTTTAGACATGAAGTCCTTGCCCATGCCTATGTCCTGAATGGTACTACCTAGATTTTCTTCTAGGGTTTTTATGGTATTAGGTCTAACATTTAAGTCTCTAATCCATCTTGAATTAATCTTCGTATAAGGAGTAAGGAAAGGCTCCAGTTTCAGCTTTCTACTTATGGCTAGCCAATTTTCCCAGCACCATTTATTAAATAGGGAATCCTTTCCCCATTTCTTGTTTCTCTCAGGTTTGTCAAAGATCAGATGGCTGTAGATGTGTGGTATTATTTCCGAGGACTCTGTTCTGTTCCATTGGTCTATATCTCTGTTTTGGTACCAGTACCATGCTGTTTTGGTTACTGTAGCCTTGTCGTATAGTCTGAAGTCAGGTAGCGTGACGCTTCCAGCTTTGTCCTTTTGACTTAGGATTGTCTTGGCAATGCGGGCTCTTTTTTGGTTCCATATGAACTTTAAAGCAGTTTTTTCCAATTCTGTGAAGAAACTCATTGGTAGCTTGATGGGGATGGCATTGAATCTAGAAATAACCTTGGGCAGTATGGCCATTTTCATGATATTGATTCTTCCTATCCATGAGCATTGTATGTTCTTCCATTTGTTAGTGTCCTCTTTTATTTCACTGAGCAGTGGTTTGTAGTTCTCCTTGAAGAGGTCCTTGACATCCCTTGTAAGTTGGATTCCTAGGTATTTTATTCTCTTTGAAGCATTTGTGAATGGAAGTTCATTCCTGATTTGGCTCTCTGCTTGTCTGTTACTGGTGTATAAGAATGCTTGTGATTTTTGCACATTAATTTTGTATCCTGAGACTTTGCTGAAGTTGCTTATCAGCTTAAGGAGATTTTGGGCTGAGACGATGGGGTTTTCTAAATATACAATCATGTCATCTGCAAACAGGGACAATTTGACTTCTTCTTTTCCTAACTGGATACCCTTGATTTCTTTCTCTTGCCTGATTGCCCTAGCCAGAACTTCCAAGACTATGTTGAATAGGAGTGGTGAGAGAGGGCATCCCTGTCTTGTGCCAGTTTTCAAAGGGAATTTTTCCAGTTTTTGCCCATTCAGTATGATATTAGCTGTGGGTTTGTCATAAATAGCTCTTATTATTTTGAGTTACGTTCCATCAATACCGAATTTATTGAGCATTTTTAGCATGAAGGGCTGTTGAATTTTGTCAAAAGCCTTTTCTGCATCTATTGAGATAATCATGTGGTTCTTGTCTTTGGTTCTGTTTATATGCTGGATTGTGTTTATTGATTTGCGAATGTTGAACCAGCCTTGCATCTCAGGGATGAAGCCCACTTGATCATGGTGGATAAGCTTTTTGATGTGCTGCTGAATCCGGTTTGCCAGTATTTTATTGAGAATTTTTGCATCGAAGTTCATCAGGGATATTGGTCTAAAATTCTCTTTTTCTGTTGTGTCTCTGCCAGGCTTTGGTATCAGGATGATGTTGGCCTCATAAAATGAGTTCGGGAGGATTCCCTCTTTTTCAATTGATTGGAATAGTTTCAGAAGGAGTGGTACCAGCTCCTCCTTGTACCTCTGGTAGAATTCAGCTGTGAATCCATCTGGTCCTGGACTTTTTTTGGTGGGTAGGCTATTAATTGTTGCCTCAATTTCAGAGCCTACTATTGGTCTATTCAGGGATTCAACTTAAACCTGGTTTAGTCTTGGAAGAGTGTAAGTGTTCAGGAAATTATCCATTTCTTCTAGATTTTCTAGTTGATTTGCGTAGAGGTGTTTATAGTATTCTCTGATGGTAGTTTGTATTTCTGTGGGGTCGGTGGTGATATCCCCTTTATCATTTTTTATTGCGTCTATTTGATTCCTCTCTCTTTTGTTCTTTATTAGTCTTGCTAGCGGTCTGTCAATTTTGTTGATCTTTTCAAAAAATCAACTCCTGGATTCATTGATTTTTTGGAGGGTTTTTTGTGTCTCTGTCTCCTTCAGTTCTGCTCTGATCTTAGTTATTTCTTGCCTTCTGCCAGCTTTTGAATGTGTTTGCTGTTGCTTCTCTAGTTCTTTTAATTGTGATGTTAGAGTGTCAATTTTAGATCTTTCCTGCTTTCTCTTATGGGCATTTAGTGCTATAAATTTCCCTCTACACACTGCTTTAAATGTGTCCCAGAGATTCTGGTATGTTGTATCTTTGTTCTCATTGGTTTCAAAGAACATCTTTATTTCTGCCTTCATTTCATTATGTACCCAGTAGTCATTCAGGAGCAGGTTGTTCAGTTTCCATGTAGTTGAGCGGTTTTGATTGAGTTTCTTAGTCCTGAGTTCTAGTTTGATTGCACTGTGGTCTGAGAGACAGTTTGTTATAATTTCTGTTCTTGTACATTTGCTGAGGAGTGCTTTACTTCCAATTATGTGGTCAATTTTGGAATAAGTGCGATGTGGTGCTGAGAAGAATGTATATTCTGTTGATTTGGGGTGGAGAGTTCTATAGATGTCTGTTAGGTCTGCTTGGTGCAGAGATGAATTCAATTCCTGGATATCCTTGTTAACTTTCTGTCTCGTTGATCTTTCTAATGTTGACAGTGGAGTGTTGAAGTCTCCTATTATTATTGTATGGGAGTCTAAGTCCCTTTGTAAGTCTCTAAGGACTTGCTTTATGAATCTGGGTGCTCCTGTATTGGGTGCATATATATTTAGGATAGTTAGCTCTTCCTGTTGAATTGATCCCTTTACCATTATGTAATGGCCTTCTTTGTCTCTTTTGATCTTTGATGGTTTAAAGTCTGTTTTCTCAGAGACTAGGATTGCAACCCCTGCTTTTTTTTGTTCTCCATTTGCTTCGTAGATCTTCCTCCATCCCTTTATTTTGAGCCTATGTATGTCTCTGCATGTGAGATGGGTCTCCTGAATACAGCAGACTGATGGGTCTTGACTCTTTATCCAGTTTGCCAGTCTGTGTCTTTTAATTGGAGCATGTAGTCCATTAACATTTAAGGTTAATATTGTTATGTGTGAACTTGATCCTGCCATTATGATATTAACTGGTTATTTTGCTCGTTAGTTGATGCAGTTTCTTCCTAGCCTCGATGGTCTTTACATTTTGGCATGTTTTTGCAATGGCTGGTACCGGTTGTTCCTTTCCATGTTTAGGGCTTCCTTCAGGGTCTCTTGTAAGGCAGGCCTGGTGGTGACAAAATCTCTAAGCATTTGCTTATCTGTAAAGGATTTTATTTCTCCTTCACTTATGAAACTTAGTTTGGCTGGATATGAAATTCTGGGTTGAAAATTCTTTTCCTTAAGAACGTTGAATATTGGCCTCCACTCTCTTCTGGCTTGTAGAGTTTCTGCCGAGAGATCTGCTGTTAGTCTGATGGGCTTCCCTTTGTGGGTAACCCGACCTTTCTCTCTGGCTGCCCTTAAGATTGTTTCCTTCATTTCAACTTTGGTGAATCTGGCAATTATGTGTCTTGGAGTTGCTCTTCTGGAGGAGTATCTTTGTGGCGTTCTCTGTATTTCCTGAATTTGAATGTTGGCCTGCCCTACTAGGTTGGGGAAGTTCTCCTGGATGATATCCTGAAGAGTGTTTTCCAACTTGGTTCCATTTTCCCCCTCATTTTCAGGCACCCCAATCAGACGTAGATTTGGTCTTTTTACATAATCCCATACTTCTTGCAGGCTTTGTTCATTTCTTTTTCTTCTTTTTTCTTTTGGTTTCTCTTCTCGCTTCATTTCATTCATTTGATCCTCAATCGCTGATACTCTTTCTTCCAGTTGATCGAGTCGGTCACTGAAGCTTGTGCATTTGTCACGTATTTCTCGTGTCATGTTTTCCATCTCTGTCATTTCGTTTATGACCTTCTCTGCATTAATTAGTCTAGCTGTCAATTCTTCCACTCTTTTTTCAAGATTTTTAGTTTCTTTGCGCTGGGTACCTAACTCCTCCTTTAGCTCTGAGAAGTTTGATGGACTGAAGCCTTCTTCTCTCATCTCGTCAAAGTCATTCTCTGACCAGCTTCGATCCATTGCTGGCGATGGGCTGCGCTCCTTTGCAGGGGGAGATGCGCTCTTATTTTTTGAATTTCCAGCTTTTCTGTCCTGCTTTTTCCCCATCTTTGTGGTTTTATCTGTCTCTGGTCTTTGATGATGGTGACGTACTGATGGGGTTGTGGTATAGGTGTCCTTCCTGTTTGATAGTTTTCCTTCTGACAGTCAGGACCCTCAGCTATAGGTCTGTTGGAGATTGCTTCAGGTTCACTCCAGACCCGGTTTGCCTGGTTATCAGCAGCAGAGGTTGCAGAAGATAGAATATTGCTGAACAGCGAGTGTACCTGTCTGATTCTTACTTTGGAAGCTTCCTCTCAGGGGTGTACTCCACCCTGTGAGGTGTGGGGTGTCAGACTGCCCCTAGTGGGGGATGTCTCCCAGTTAGGCTACTCAGGGGTGAGGGACCCACTTGAGCAGGCACTCTGTCCGTTCTTAGATCTCAACCTCCGTGTTGGGAGATCCACTGCTCTCTTCAAAGCTGTCAGACAGAGTCGTTCGCGTCTGCACAGGCCTCTGCTGCTTCCCCTGTTGTGCCCTGTCCCCAGAGGTGGAGTCTCAGTTGAAAATGCAGAAATCACCGGTCTTCTGTGTCGCTCGTGCTGGGAGTTGGAGACTGGAGCTGTTCCTATTCGGCCATCTTGCTCTGCTCTCGAGGGTACTTTTTCTTATCTGGACTGTTGGTACTCTCCACAGCCTGCAGGCTGGAACAGCTGAGTTGATCAAACAGCAAAGATGATAGTGGGCCCCTCCACTGGGGGCTCCATCCCGTCTCAGGCAGACTCCACACTGCTTTTCGTGGCTGACTGAAATTCCAAGCCAATGTGTCTTATCTTGTGAGGTGCCGTGGAAGTGGGGCCTGCAGACTGATGCTGCTCAGCCCCCTTGATTCAGCCCCCTTCCTAGGGGTATGTACAGACCTTTGACCTTGCCTGAGTTGCAGTCACCTTTGTCAGGGATCCTGGGCTCAGAGTTTGTAAAACCCCTGGGTCTCTGTGCATGCCTGAGCAGCTGCTCTGCTGACTCTACACAGCTCTGTGTGTTGGACCCAAGGTCCCTGTGGTGTGGGCTTACAAGGTGATCTCCTGATTGGAGGGTTGCAGAGATCCAGGGGAGAAGTGTGGTTTCCCTGGGGTCGCACATTGACTCACTGCTTTACTTGGCTGGGGTTGGGGACTCCCTTTCCAAATTGTTTATCCGATTTCTTTGTGGTGGTTTTCAACTCTCTTGGATCTCATTAAGCCTCCTTACAAGCCATAGTTTGTGTTCTTTATTTGTCATTTCAGAATTTTTATTTTGTTTAGGACCCATTTCTAGACCACTAGTGTGATCCTTATGGGTGTCATAACACTCTGTTTTTCATGGTGCTAGAGTTCTCATTCTGATTTTGTTTTTAATCTGGAGAAGCTGTCATTTATCATTTTTGAATTTACTTTTGTTCAGATGGGATTTTTACCCTCCCAAGGGCGTGACTGTTTCGTATGTCAAGTAGCCAGTTTTTTGGCTTTGCTTCTTTGTGCTATTAGGGGGCTAAGCTTTGTATGAATTCCTTGGTTATAGATAGCCTTTGTGTAGTGGTGTTCTCAAATGCTGGTTTTTTGTAGTATGTAGTAGCAGTGTACTGTGCATGTGAGTAGGCTTGCTGTCTTTTGCAGAGATGGGGAGGAGGCTCATAGTTTTTCACAGCAGTGTGCACTCTGTCAGCAGGAATTATTTTGAATTTTACTGTCCATCCTATATACCAGTAGGTGGCAGTGGTAAGAGCTAGCTGAATGCTGTGCAGTCATGTCAGCATAAGTTGTAATGGATATGCAGATTGGCATCAAAGTCAGTAGACTATACTTGCCAGAAAGAGGCAGCTTTAGTGGTGGCAGTAAGATTTTTACCTGGCCTTTTAAAACCAAGAGAAGTGCCAGGGTATCTTAGTGATGGGCAGCCTGTGGAGCTCCTGGGGGTCCCTCTCCAGTTTTCTGCTGCCAAGGTGACTAGAGTGGGCAATGCTAGCCATGTCTGGGTTGGTATATCAGTGAGCAGGCTTTTCAAGGCAGACATAAGTACCAACAATTGCAGCAATCTAGGCACAGCTCCCAGGCTGCTGGCGCAACCCTTCAGGGAGGAATAGAGGTGTCTCTCCACCACAGAGCCCACTGAGAAGAAGAAGAGAGTGACCCAGAGTGTTCAGCATAGCAGGTGGCAGTAGGATCCACCCAACTCCCACACTCCTGACCTGGCAGGTCTCCCTCCAGAGTCCACCTGCTGCCAGCAGGCCAGAATGTTTAGGCTGGTCCCAAATAGTCTACATTCAGATTGTTGAACAGTTCCAGAAATTGTGGCTATGAGACCACACCCTTTTAGGTCTAGTCTCTTGACCAAAGTGGGGGCCCAGGTTCTATGCATACATTCACACCATAGTCTTCTCTGTGTTCTGACAGTGGGAATTCCTCCTCTGCTAGAGGTCACATCACAGATCTCATCTCCATGCCCCTGGGTGATTGTGTTGAGTCCTGGGGAACTAGGATAAGGCCAGTAGTTTTGTCCTGTGGCCACTCAGGCTTTAGCACCTGCTGTGATCAGAAGGTGTAAATCGTTTCCAGGCCACCAACAGAACACTCAGGTAGGGCAACTGCAACTGTGTCACATGTCTCAACTGCCTGTGAGAATGGTCAGGCAGGCAGTCTTAGGAGGAACTGGAAAGCATGTGTGTGGCTTGAATGTACCTCAGTCCCACAGCAATGGTGGTGGAACCTGTTTAGGGAGCAATGGAGTGCGTTGGGCCCCACTCATTCCTTGGCCTGACAGGCAACAACATCAAGATATGATGCAAAGCCTTCAAGGATGGGCAACAATATTATGCTTTGCTGCAGCTGCCCAGGACATGGAAGTCTTTCACTTTTTATTTAAATGCATACATTTATAAACATTGTCAGCAGGGGTTTGAGGGATAGAGGGGGTGTACTTATATACATCAACATGTTTTGTTTTTCTTTTTATCATGCTAGGAGTTGATTTGGTTCAGGCAAATATTCTTTAAGTTTAAAATGTACAGACCTCACCATACAGAAAATACCTGTTTAATGTCTGACCTGCTCAGATTTCATTTACTTGTATTGAGAATGCTTTTTTGTTTTATTTATTCATGACATTTTACATATTTATGAGGTACATGTGATTATTTGTTACATGCGTAGAATGTAGAATAAAGTTGGGAGTATTTGAGGTATCAATCAGCTTGAGTATTTATAATTTTTTTGTGTTGGTAACATTTCAAATCCTCTCTTCTAGCTACTTTGAAATATACTGTGCTATCTGTAGTCACCCTACTCTGCTATCAAACATTATAATTTATTTCTCCATTAACCAACCTCTCTTCATCCCCACTTCCACCCTCACACCTTCCCAGCCTCTGGTAGTTATAATTCTATTCTCTATCTTCACGAGATCAACTTTTTTAGCTCCCACAAATGAGTCAGAACATACAATATTTATCTTTCTCTGCCTGGCATGTTTTACTTAGCATAATAACCTCCAGATCCATCCATGTTGTTGTAAATGACATTTAATTTTTCAATAACTGAAAACATTCCACTGTGCATATATACATTTTCTTTATGTTTTATTGACACTTTGGTTGATTTCATAGCTTTGCTATTGTGAAGAGTGCTATAAACATGTGAGTGCTGGTATCTCTTTGATATACTGATTTCTTCTCTTTTGGATAAATACCCAATAGTGGGATTGCTGGATTGTATAATAGTTTTACTTAACAGTTTTTAAAGAAATGTTTGGCCAAGCGTGGTCTCATGCCTGTAATCCCAGCACTTTGGGAGGCTGAGGCGGGCGGATCACAAGGTCAAGAGATAAAGACCATTCTGGACAACATGGTAAAACCCCGTCTCTACTAAAAAATACAAAAATTGGGGCTGGGCGCGGTGGCTCACGCCTGTAATCCCAGCACTTTGGGAGGCCCAGACGGGCAGATCACGAGGTCAGGAGATCAAGACCATCCTGGCTAACAGGGTGAAACCCCGTCTCTACTAAAAATACAAAAAATTAGCCAGGTGCGGTGGCGGGCGCCTGTAGTCCCAGCTACACGGGAGGCTGAGGCAGGAGAATGGCGTGAACCCGGGAGGCGGAGCTTGCAGTGAGCTGAGATTGTGCCACTGCACTCCAGCCTGGGCGACAGAGTGAGACTCGCTCTCAAAAAAAAAAAAAAAAAAAAAAAAAAAAATTAAGCCGGGCGCAGTGGCTCACACCCGTAATCCCAGCATTTTGGGAGGCTAAGGCCGGTGGATCACAAGGTCAGGAGATTGAGACCATCCTGGCTAACACAGTGAAACCCTGTCTCTACTAAAAATACAAAAAATAAGCCGGTGAGGTGGCTGGCGCCTGTAGTCTCAGCTGCTCGGGGAGGCTGAGGCAGAATGTCGTGAACCTGGGAGGTGGAGCTTGCAGTGAGCCGAGATCGCACCACTGTACTCCAGCCTGGCAACAGAGTGAGACTCTGTCTCAAAAAAAATGTTTATAATGTTTTTCGTAGTGGTTGTACTAGTTTACATTCCCACCAACAGTATATAAACATTCCCTTTTTCCACATCCTTGCCAGTATCTGTTTTTGCTGTTGTTCTTGTTTGTTTTGTCTTTCTAATCATTTTAGCTGGGGTAAGATGATATCTCATTGTGGTTTCAATTTGCATTTCCCTGATGATTAGTGATGTTGAGCACTTTTTATATAACTATTAGTTATTAGTATGTTTTCTGTTTGAGAATTATTAATGTCCTTAGCCAACTTTTTAACAGGATTTTTTTAAATTGTTGGATTCCTTGTGTATTCTGGACATTAGTCCCTTGTCTGATGAATACTTTTAAAATATTTTCTTCCATTCAACAGCTTGTCTTTTCCCTCTGTTGATTGTTTCTTTTGCTATGCAGAAACCATGTAGTTGAAAATAGCTCAATTTGTTTGTTTTTGTTATAATTGTCTTTGCCCTCAAGGTCTTAGCCAGGAAATATTTGCCTAGACCAATGTCCTGAGGTGTCTTATCTATGTTTTCCTCTAGTAGTTTTATATTTTTGGGTCTTACATTTAAGTCATTAATTTATCTTGGTTGAATTTTGTATATGGTGAGAGATTGGGAGTCTAATTTCATTCTTTCTACATATGGTTATTCAGTTTTGCCAGCACCTTTTATTGACTTAAGGTGACCTTTCTCCAGTGTGTTATCTTGACAGTGTTGATTTGTTGGCTGTAAATATGTGGATTTATTTCTGTATGCCCTATTCTGTTCTATTGAATTATGTTCCCATTTTTATACCAATACCATGTTGTTTTGGTTACTATTGCTTTGAAATGTAGTTTGAAGTGAGGTCCTGTTAAGTTTTGTTCTTTTTATCAGAATTGCTTTGCTATTTGAGATCTTTTTTGGTTCCACATGAATTTTAGGATTTTTTTTTCTAATTCTGTGGAAAATGATGTTAGTAGTTTGATAGAAATTGCCTTGCATCTGTATTTTGCTTCCAGCAGACTAAAATGGTCATTTTAGCAGTATTGATTCTTCCTTTCAGAGCACTTAGGTGTTGGAAAAAAATAAAGATACTGATTCTTTCAATCCATGAACATGGGATGTTTTTCCATTTGTTTGTATTATCTATATATTTCATCAATGTTTTATAGTTTTTTCTTTTTTTTTCTTTTTTTTTGAGATGGAGTCTCACTCTCTCGCCCAGGCTGGAGTGCAGTGGCGCGATCTTGACTCACTGCAAGCCTTGCCTCCCTGGTTCATGGCATTCTCCTGCCTCAGCCTCCTGAGTAGCTGGGACTACAGGTGCCTGCCACCACACCTGGCTAACTTTTTGTATTTTTAGTAGAGATGGGGTTTCACCACGTTAGGATGTCAGGATGGTCTCGATCTCCTGACCTCGTGATCCACCCGCCTCGGCCTCCCAAAGTGCTGGGATTACAGGTATGAGCCACTGTGCCCGGCCTGTAGTTTTTTCTTATAGAGATCTTTCACCTCCTTGGCTAAACATATTCCTTGGTATTTTCTGTTTGGTTTCTGTTGTAAAGAGGATTGAGTTATTGACTTTGTTTCAGCTTGACTATTATTGGTGTATAGAAATGCTACTGATTTTTGAATTTTGTTATGTTAATTTTGTATCCTGTAACTTTACTAAATTTGCTATCAGCTCTAACAGGGTTTTTTTGATGAAGTCTTTTGTTTTTTCTAAATATTACTTTATGTCATCTGCAAAGAGGGATGAGAAAGGTTAAATTGGAAAAGCCCATCCCCATCGTGGGAACTTACGGAGCCAGTTAAGGTGGTCTCTTTGCAGGTGTGACATGTTAGCTACAACTCTCTTTGGAAAATGGGAAAGGCTTTTCTGATCCATAAGGGCTATCTCATACATGAAGATAAAAACCTAATGTTTGGTTGTTTTGTTGTATTTTTGTTCTGTTGATAATTTTAGGGAATTTATTAAGACCCATAAATATTTATTTATTTAGAGATGGAGTCTTGCTCTGTCACCCAGGCTGGAGTACAGTGGTGCGATCTTGGCTCACTGCAAGCTCCGCCTCCCAGGTTCACGCCATCCTCCTGCCTTAGCCTCTGGAGTAGCTGGGACTACAGGTGCCCGCCACCATGCCTGGCTAATTTTTTGTGTTTTTAGTAGAGACAGGGTTTCATCGTGTTAGCCAGAATGGTCTGGATCTCCTGATCTCATGATCTGCCCACCTCGACCTCCCAAAGTGCTGGGATTACAGGTGTGAGCCACCGTGCCTGGCCAAGACCCATAAATTTATGGGATACAGGCCCATAGGCTAGGGGTGATGCCACTATGAGATTCAGACTCACTTAAATGTAAGGAGGCTACAGGTATGTTTAGAAAGAATGTCATAATTTTAGCCACCTTTTGACTTCTGGATACAAGGGGAGAAAGTGTGACTTTCTCTTGACATACAGTTGCCAAGTAGGCAGTTATTTGGCTGTATAAATAATTGTAATTTTATGGAAAAAATTTGGAGATTGAAAATAGAAATTAAAATTCTCATTTCATCACTCAAAGACAATTGTTATTACCATGTTTGTATAATTTGTGTTAGAGTGTGTAATTTTCAGATATATATTTTTTAAATTTATAATTTAGATTAAATAAAGATGAGCTTTTGCCACATTGCCCAGGCTGGTCTTGAACTCCTGGACTCAAGCTATTCTCCCGCTTCAGCCTCCCAGAGTGCTGGGATTACAGGCATGATCTATTGTGCCTGGACTCATGTATATTATAAAAACTGTTGAGATTATTTTATATGAGAGATTTATATTTGTTTAAGGTTTGAAGGCTTCAGGGGTTATGTAGAAAGTTACAGATAATGTTTCTGCTCATGTATCAAAAGAAAAATAATACTCAGCGACTGAAGTTTTCGTAGGGAAATACCACAGGGGTTCATGTCCTTAGAAGTTAGCAGTGGCCTATATAGTGCAGTGTGATTGTGGTGATTGTTTTTTTTTTTTTTTCTCTGTTCTCTCTTGTTCTTTGGCAAACAGCTTTCAGCCTTAGACAGTGTGACATCGATGAGTCTCTTAATTTATGGCCCTCTTTCCCACAGGTTTTTATGCAGCCAGTGTTATAGCTGCTGGTCTTAAGCTAAAGATGGGCAGGTTATGGCACCCAGTGTGGGCTGGATTTAGAATATGAATTGCTACAGTTTTATTTTGAAGAACACGGAGCATCAGCAGATGATGGGCGTGTAGGGCCTCCATAAAGAGTGCAGCTGAGGGAAAGATTCACTTACAAGTACAGGAGCATCATGGTTGGGAGGGGTCAAGGTAATTATTGACCACACCTTTTACAATCTGCTTTGTCAACCAGGGTTGCAGGCCAGGAATTTAGCGCAACTAAATTTTACGTATAAACTAAAGAACTAGTGTGTAAGTGAACTTTATGTTATGTGTGCAGATGTAGGTTGGCATTCACTTTTTGCACTATTTTAGGCTGAATTCAGGGTGTAAAGATGGGCTAATTCATGGATATACATGGCTTCAACACAGGCTTTTAAAAGCCAGTCCCCACACTGTAGTTTTAAGTTGGCCATGGATTTGTTAATCAAAATAAACTGTGATCTCGGTATTAGACCATTTTGAGACCTAAAATGCACCCTTGCCCACAGAAGGGTAGTACATTTTTATTAACAAATGTGCAAAAAGACATGAGCCTTATTACAAAAAATGGTCCCTTTTTGGATTGACATAGAAAAACACTCAATGAAGCTATTATGACACCAAAGTCTAGAAAGCCTGTGTTTTGAGGACTGTGTCTCAAGAATCAGCTTTGCTCAGGAAGCCATGGGCTTAAGAGTATGCTTCAACCTTACTATAAGAATAAGTGCATCAGAATAACAAGAATAAAGAAATTTAGGCGTATTTACCTGAAGGAAACAAAGGATTTCCTTATGAGAAAGGTTGCAGTTTTATTGGTTTGGATCAATAGATGTAAAGGGGAAACAAGACCTGTAAGGAAAGACAGATGTAGATGGTCTACCTGTTCTCAGAAGGTTTCAGAAAAGAGATTGTGCTTTCATTGTTGCTATATCAAAAAGAGTAACTGGAGCCTGATAAAATTTAGAGAGGAAGCAAGGCAGGATCTCAGTAGACTAGAGTAATTTCTGAGAGAGTGTGTCCAAATGCTGCAAATTGGCTCATAAGTGTAAGCAGAAACCAACTCTCCAAGCAAATATTGAGACAACTGTATGCCTTGGTTACACAATATTAGAACAAATTTGAGGGTAAATGTGGGGAAGAGCAGCATAGAAAACCAAAAAACGAGGTGACTTAAAGTGATGATGTATTATACACTGTTCCCTGAGGAAATATCCCCAAGCAATTTTTGGTTAGGACTCGAAGTAAGGCACAGAAAAGATCATTTATATTGGAGGTATGTGGACAGAAGAACAATAATATGTACTGAGCCCAGTATAGATATTGGGTGATGGAGGGGTATCTTCTGGGATGGATAATCTTCCCAGGAAGCTTGAATGTAGACAAAATATGTTTAAACAGCAGATATGTTTGACAGACCCAGAACCTGCTATTTTCAGTATATCTCACCATGGAAAACTCTATAAACCACAATCTAGCAGAATATACTAGTAAAATATCTGGGCCCAAGAGCAATGGAAAGGTAAAAAGAAAGAATTCAGATCCTGCCAACATCATGATCCTACTTGGCAGAAGCGAAGAAACTTCTCAGGTAGGTTAATCAGCTAAGTCTTCCTGAAACTACTAGTGGAGAAAATGAAAACATTTGAGATATATAGCATAAAAGACATGACAGACAAAAATGTTCAGAGCCTGTAGCATCCTAAACCAGAGGAAATGCCATCTCTTGGGGAGTAATCAGGGATTTTTTTTCCATGATGCTGCAAGGAGTGCAGTTCACCAGAAGCAGCTTTGTTTAAGGAACTTGCTTAAGGTGGTTCTCCAGCTGGAACAGTTCTGGGGACTGAGGGGCAGGAGAATCTTCACTGGGAGCCAGGTTTCATGGTTCTAAGCAATTCTGTAGTGAGTGACAGCAGCCATTGTGTCTCAGGACCAAAACTGTAGTTCCTAGGATACAGTGTTGGCTACATGGCCAGGTCCACACTTACTATAGCATTAGAATGGCACTCAGTAGGAAAGTTGAGACTAAAAGGCTGAGAAAATACTGAATTGGAAGAACTTCTTAGTTAGGACCTGATGCCCAGTGGGTGAGGTGGGGGATGCTTCCACTGCAAATTTTAGAGATTAAAAGGGCAGGAATATCTCAGATGACAATAACTCGGAAAGAAGATAAGTAAATCTCAGCCTTTAACCCACTCTGGTCCCATAGTTAGGATGAATCCCATAGAGTCAAATTTAATCTCTTATGAGAGGTTTCTCTCAATTTATTTTTAATTGTGATATAATCTATATAACATAAAATCCACTGTTTAAAAGCATATAATTCAGTGATTTTTAGTATATTAACTATGTAGTGCGACCATCACTACTGTCTCACTCTAGAGTATTTCTGCCACCCCAAAAAGAAACCCTGTACTGATTAGCAGTGAGTCCCAAATTCTTCCCTCTCTCATATCCTGATAACCAGAAATCTAGTTTTTGTCTACACAAATTTACACAGTCTGAATAGTTCATGTCAGTGGAATCAAGCCATATTGTTGCCTTTTGTAACTGGCTTCTTTCCATTAGCACAGTGTTTTCAAGATTCATCTATATTATATCATGTAGCAATACTCATTCCTTTTTATATATGAACATGTTTTGGAAATATACCACATTTTGTTCATTAATTCATCAGTTGATGGGCATTAAATTACTTCAGGTTTTTAGCAATATGCATAATGCTGCTATGAATATTTCTATACAACTAATAGATTTTTAGGGTAATTCTCATGTACCCCAGACAAGTGTCTCCTATAGAGATCTTTTACCTCCTTGGGCAGAGGTATTCCTAGGTTTGTGTTTGTTTTCTTTTTGTTTTCGCTGTAAGTGAGATTGCATTCTTGATTTGGTTCTCAGCTTGAATGTTGATCGTGTATGGAAATAATACTGATATTTATATGTCGATTTTGTATCCCAAAACTTGACCACGTCATTTATCAAATCTAGGAGTCTTTTGGACTTTGGGTTTTCTAGGTATAGAATTATATTTTCAGTGAAGAGAGATAATGTGGCTTCTTCTTTTTCTATTTGGATGCCTTTTATTTCTTTCTCTTGGCTGATTGCTGTGGTTAGGATTTCCAGCACTATGTTGAATAGGAGTGGTGTAAGTGGACATCCTTGTCTTATTCCAGTATCAAGAGGGAAGGTTTCTAAATTTTCCCCTTCAGTATGATGTTAGCTGCAGGTCTGTCACAGATGGCTCTTAATATTTTGAGGTATGTTTCTTTGATGCCTACTTTAAGGGTTTTTATCATGCAGGAATGGGTTGATCAGCAATTTAGTAAAGTTGAAACTAGTATTTCTTTTTCAGATACTTTTGAGTTTCTATAATGACCTTTGACAACAGTATGTACTGGGTTCTAGAACATAATTATGTTTAGGATAACTTTACTAGCAAATGGGGATTGCTTTATTTTCTAAAACGTGTGGGTTTGGAAAACCATGGTGTGCACTTTTGTATTCTTTATTAATGCTTTGGATCCTTAAAAGTGAGGCTCCTGAGTTGGCTTGTGAGCAAATAAACAAATTTCTGAGGCCCTGAAGGAACTGTACCCATTCCTGAGAAAGAGTCAGGCTGTAGCTGCTGAAAGAAATGCAGATATAGAGAATTCATCTAACTGAAACTGAACAGAATGAGAAGTTGGAGAGAATAAGTTTGGAATTTAAGTTGGGATTTGAGGCTTTACTTTCTTTGAATTCACACTGCTCAACAAAGACAGCAGGAATTTTTCAGACTTTAGCTTTTATGGACTTTAAGGTAAGAATTTGTATTTTTTTTGAAGATTTTAGTCTTTGAATTTAATTATATTTCTTGGGAAATTATTAATGAGAGGGAAATTATATTTAATTGTGGAGTATCAATATATGTTGGCATATGATTATTGGAATATTTTATCGCCATCATTTAGTCTCATTGCAGAAGCTTTGAGAGGCTATATTAGGCAATATGGCTGGATACCATTTAAGATAGGAAACAGAACAGAAGTGAAATTTCAGCTTTAAATTCAGAATGATCATTAAGATCTTTCAATTAACATACCATTCTGTTTCATTTCAGAGCCAAAAGCAAACCTAAATTCTTTCAGTAGAAAGAAGTATCCCAGAAAATCCCAGGAAGATCCACAAAAGAGTATGGAAGGACAGTTATTTTCTTATAAGAAACATTTCTTTATTATGATGAATGTATATGTGATAGTTCTGTTCTAATGATGCCTCATGGAGTGATCTTAGAGGACATTTAAATAATTACAGAACCACACTTAGACTAAAATTTTAAAAAATGTAACAAAAAATGTTTTATTCAAAGGTAATGGCAGAAGTACAGAAAGTGATCATTATATTAGCACTTAGTCTTCCATCTGAAACATGGGAAGTTTATTTTGCTCTAGGTTTTTTAAGCAGCTTCATCCTACAAACATTGAAATGTAAAAGAAAAAAGTTTCTGATTTTTTTCTTTTAGCTGAATCTTTGTTTGCTGCTTCCATTGCCAGGTGTGAAAAAGTAGTGATCAGACTTTGGCCCTTTGGTGTTTTCTTCTTAGATCAAAGTAAAGACTTAGTTTGGCAGCTCTTCAAGCATAGGCCCTGGGAAGGAGGCTGGAAATCAAGTATGCTTTTTATGCCCTCCGAACTGTCTGTACTGAGGCTTTTCAGAATTTCCCTCACTTGCTGCTACTTTGTATACTTGTCTCTGGAAAATGAATAACTCGTACATTGCAGAGATTTTATTTTAATTTGGGGCAAGGTTTGTGGCGTAAGGTTGGACCTATTTGTAGCCTCAATGTGGAAGACAGCCTTTCCTTTTTTTTTTTTTTTTTTTTTTTTTTACTTTTTAGATTGCATAACTCAAATGGAAAAGAAGTTTCAAGAATCTGCAATTACCTGGCCATTTTGTTCTGTAGTATTCTAGCTTTTTAGAATGTTTCAGCTTCTCCTTTAAAAATGTCTAGCATGTTTATTTGGTCAATGAATTGGCACCATGGTAGGTACTGAAAAAGAATGCCATGTATGTTAAAAGTTATCTCTAGATATTTAGTTGCAGGAAAAAAATCTGAAAAAACCTCATCTAGGTATCAAATTTTAGTAGTGGTAGGGAAACTGCATATTTTTTTTCTTTTTTCAAAGAGGATTAAATGAAATGTTACATAATCACATAATCAGCACTTAACATTCCACCAGGCATATGATGAGTATCCAACAAATGTTGGCTTTTATTGTTACTACTCTTATTCTGCTCAGCAAACTATAACCTAAGGCACATGATTTCACCCTGTGCTTGTATAATGAATGCCTCTTGGTCTTTCTCTTTCACTTGCTCTCCTCCCACCTCACTCTCATTCTTCATCTCTCTCTTTCCACTTGCTGTGGCCAACTCCATAGTCATACTCCAAGTCCTATGCCATTTTTATTTTTATATTTTCTGCCAATAACTGCCAAACAAGTAGTACAAATTTGTATGTTTATTTTTATTTTTACAATGTAGGAATTTTTAAATTAAATATTGAGGCATGTTATTAACTTAAAAATTACTACCTTAGTTTAGACTGAAAGTATAAATGCAAGTCACACAAACATTGTTTTGAAGGAAATTGATCTAATTTTCATGAGCTTATCTTCCCATGGACTTACCAGATTGTATATTGTAGAGAAAAGCCTGCTTCTCTTTTCCTATGACACAATTTTGTATTCATAGAAATAATGCATAAGAATGACTTCTTGGCATTTTCCTCCAATCTGGTCCTATTTGCTTTTCAATGTAGAATTCTACAAAATTTGAGGCATTTTGGATGACATTTTGGCTCATATTCATCTGGGTGTTTTTTTTTTTTAATCCAATAATTTCTGGGAAGATGTTTCACATCTCTTCTTAAAGCACTGTGTTTTTTGGAAGTCAGTCTGTACTTTCATGGACGCTTGAAAGTCAGATTACTGCTGTTTCCAATATCTGGGCCATCTCTCAAAGACATTTGCTGATTACCATGTTAATGCTTAAAAACTAAAGCTTTTTAATGAATATACCACATTAATGTTCAGAATTAAGTCCTGACTTTGATCCAATAACCAAAGTATAATAATGAATGTGATTTTTTCAAGAAATTGGAATTTTGTGGCTGAAATAGCATAGAGCCTGACTGTCAAGGGAAGGAGTTTACACTTTAACAACATTCTAAAGGAGGAATAAAGAGGGTTTACTTGATGATTTCAGAACACCAAAGGAAATAAAGTGGGCCTGTTTTAGTCAATGATTCTTTAACATATGAAGAAGGAGAGATAAAGGTTTTACTTTCACATCTTCAAAATACAAGATGACACTAATTTCCCATTTTAAAACTTTAACACATTGTGCTTTTACTTTATTTTTTTTCAAGATTTTAAACCGTTAGGGGAGGTATGGTTACAACTTTTCCTCAAATATGGACTCATATAATATAAAACTAGTGTGACTACACTAAACAAGAATCTACAGGAGGAATAAGATTTCTAATTTTCATTGCTTATATCAGGGCTGTAATGATTATAAGGTAGAATGTTTAGTAATTTTGTTCACAATGCAAATTGCATCTAATTACTAGTTTTCTGTTATATTAAAAATGGAATTTGCATTTCCCAAAATGCTCACAAAATAGAATTTGGCTAAACATTGTATGATCACATTTTCTGTGATGTTGGTTTTAAAGTGACTTGAGATTGTGAAATCCTTCTGTGTTGGTTTTATAGCTCTGAGGCACTAACCTCTCATAAGTTTTCAATAGGACCTGGAAATGATGCAATGGCATCAGATTAAACATATCTGTTAGAGTTACTTTTTTTTTTTTTTTTTTCTATATTAGTCTACAAGTGTTAGAATGCCTGTACCAAAGGACTGGAGGCGAAGATGACATTTATTTTCCCATTCAACTCAAAATGTCCACTGGTAGCCTAGCTTCTTATAAAGCTGGATTCCGGACTGAAACAGAGGGTCCCCTCACCTCCCCGCACCCCTTCCTTTCTTTCTTCTTTCTTTTCTCTACTTCTCCTCTCTGCCTCCCACTGCATTGGCTTCATATGAAAGTTCTCCATATAACTTATAAAATTCCTAGGCTCTCTTTGCTTGATGAGAAGATGACTGCAGCAGTTTTAGGCTCAGATGAGTCCAAGAGTGAAGTCTAGTGGGAAACAGTGAGCCCTTTTACTTGCAGGGGAATCACTCTGTGTCCACAAGCACCATGGCCAGGGGAATATAATATGCTTACTGGCTTGCATGTGACACATGTTGTGCACCTTTAGAGCAGGGGTAGAGCTCACCCAGAACACATACACTAGATTGAAGGAGGAACAATCTCCAAGTTAAAATTGAGTGAGGGGAGTTATATGAGAATTGATGGGGCAAAAGGACCTTACTCTAGAAAACTTTTATGTATTCCTGAGCCTAAGCATAAGGAGTATTGGGTTCACGGGGGCTCTTTCTACTTCTTACCACATTAGTTTTTGAATGACTATTTAAAAAACTTTGGACAGAGGATTAAGATGGTGTACAGGAGGCAGGACTAGCTTGCAGTTCCCACTTGGACAGAACAGCATGTGGAGACCCACATCATGAACTTTTGCTTCAAGATCTACCACAGCAACATAGCAGGAAAGCTGAGAGAATTCACAGACCCTTTGAAGAAGCTGGATCCCCACTACAGGCTCCCCGAGATGGTGGAAAACCATGAGTCTGTTTACTTTCTCAGTGCGGTGACTGGTGGTCTAGGGCAAGTTCTCACCCTGCTCACTAGCTGTGGAGGGCTTTGTGGGAGTCAGACTGGTCTTATGGACTGTGTGGGAATGGTATGAGGCCTGTGACTGCTGGCATTCCTGGTGGTCTTTCTCTACCCACCCTGGTATTCAAAGACAAAGGTCATAATCTCTTGGGAGTTCTGTGGCCCTGCCCACAACCTGAAAAACCTGAATACTTAAGTTTTGCCCAGGCAACCCTAGGGCAAGCTTACTTTCTCCCTATAGTACTGCAGCTGATGCACTCATGAAAATGCCACCTCCTAGCTGGAGGCCAACCAACACAAAACCCCCACACTAAAAAACACAACCAACGACCCTCACAGAGTCCACTTAACATTTCCTGCTACCTCCACTGGAGCAGATGCTCCAGCTGAGAGACCTGAAGATGAATCACATCACAGAACTCTTTGTGGACACTCCCCAGTACCGGCCCAGTAGCTCCACTGGGTGGCTAACTCCAGAAAAGCAAAAGCAATCACTGTGGTTTGGCTCTCAGGAAGCCCCATCCCTAGGGGAAGGAGGAGAACAGCACATCAAGGGAGCACCCCATGACAAAAGAATCTGAACAGCAGCCTTTGAGTTCCCAGATCTTCCCTCTGACATAGTCTACCCAAATGAGAACAACACCTTTGGTAATTGGACAAAACAAGGCTCTTTAACACCCCCAAAATATCTCATCAGCTCACTAGCAATGGATCCAAACCAAGATGAAATCTCTGAATTGCCAGAAAAAGAATTCAGAAGATTGATTATTAAGCTAATAAAGGAGGCACCAGAGAAAGATGAACTCTAACCTAAAGAAATTAAAAACATGATACAGGATATGAAAGGAAAAATCTTCAGTGAAATAGCACAAATAAAAAATGATCGCAACTTCTTGAAATCAAGGACACACTTAGAGAAATGCAAAATGCCCTGGGAAATCTCAGCAATAGAATCAGACAAGCAAAGGAAAGAACTTTAGACCTCAAAGACAAGGTTTTTGAATTAATCCATCCAAGACAAAAAAGAATTTTAAAAACTGAACAAAACCTCCAAGCAGTTTGGGACTATGTTAAGGATCCAAACCTAAGAATAATTGGTGTTCCCAGGGAAGAAGAGAAATCTAAAAGTCTGGAAAGAATATTTGAGGGAGTAATTGATGAAAACTTCCCCAGCCTTGCTGAAGATCTAGACATACAAATACAAAAAGCTCAAAGAACACCTAGGAAATTCATCGCAATAAGATCATCACCTAGGCACACTGTCATCAGGTTATTTAAAGTCAAGATGATGGAAAGAATCTTGAGTTGTGAGGCAAAATCATGAGGTAACCTATAAAGGAAAACCTATCAGAGTAACAGCAGATTTCTCAACAGAAACCCTACACACTAGAAGGAATTGGGGTCCTATCTTTAGCCTCTTTAAACAAAACAATTATCAGCCAAGAAATTTGTATCCAGCAAAACTAAGCTTCATAAATGAAGGAAAGAGACTATTTCAGACAAACAAATGTGAGAGGATTCACCACTACCAAGTGATCACTACAAGAACTGCTAAATGGAGCTCTAAATCTTGAAACAAATCCTCAAAATACACCAAAATAGAATCTCCTTAAAGCATAAATCTCTCAGGTCCTATATAACAATAACACAATGAGAAAACAAACCAAGGTGTTCAGGCACCAAGTAGCATGATGAATAGTACTTCATATCTCATTACTAATGTTGAATGTAAATGGCCTAAATGCTCCACTTAAGAGACACAGAATGGCAGAATGGATAAGAATTCACCAACCTATATCTCAGTAGATACTGGAAAAAAATGAATAAAGAAGTAACGAAGATTTGAAACTTAAGGTAAATGATACCAGCAATCTGCTTTTCAGAACCTGTAAATATTTGCCTATTCTGACAAAGGATTTCTAACCAGCCTGCCTAATCATAGCTCTTAAAATATTGTTACACATGGTGGTTCATTCCAATATTATAGCCCCTATGGGAAAGCTACTACTGAAAGCATTGGTTTGATATCAGATTGTATCTCCTTACCTGTCTCATGTTAAGCCTTTTAAAAAATTCTTCCATTCATTTCATAGAGATAGTTGGGAACAACATTAGCTGTTCACTACACATTCAAAAATAATCTGGCAGAGAACAGTATGTGTTCATCTATGAGTTTTCCTTCTTCTTTTTTTTTTCTTTTTTTGAGATGGAATTTAGCTCTTTCACCCAGGTTGGAATGCAATGGTGTGATCTCAGCTCACTGCAACCTCTTCCTTCCAGTTTCAAGTATTCTCCTGCCTCAGCCTCCTGAGTATCTGGGATTACAGGCACCCGCCACCGTGCCCAGCTAATTTTTGTATTTTTAGTAGAGACGGGATTTCACCATGTTGGCCAGGCTGATCTCCGACTCCTGATCTCGTGATCTGCCCGCCTCAGCCTCCCAAAGTGCTGGGATTACAGGCTTGAGCCACCGTGCCCAGCCTGAGTTTTCTTTTCTCTGGATTAGAGTCTAAACTAATAGCTTGTGACCGGTAAAGTGAAGGCTGCATATGTGAAATGTTATTTACTGGGAGTACTATACAATGTGGATGTGTAAAGGTCCATGCTTCATAGAGTGGAGAGCTACTCAAGTGAAGTAGTAGTTCTAAACTAAGTGTGATTGGGTTAATGAGAATGTGTGTGGATCAATTTAGATAATGTCTGATTGAGGATAAGAAATATCAAGTATTACCTATAATTTTTTCAAAAGGCTTAGAGAGGAGACATGCTGCCTAAATGTGTATAAGGGTCATCATCATTCCTTTATTATACATTCCTTAGCTTGCAAAGTTTTGCATTTTTTGGTGTTTTTGTTTGTTTATTTGTTTTGTTTTTGAAAGAGGGTCTCACTCCTGTCCCCCAGGCTGGAGTGCAGTTGTGGGATGTCTGCTTACTGCAGCCTCCATCTCCAAGGCTCAAGCATGCCCAAGGTAGAAACAAAAATATAGAAGACAATTCCACCGACTTCTCAGCTGTGGTGTGATTCTGTGAACATATTCTGGTTTGACAAACCGTCTTGGGCCTTCAGATGATGAATGAAGGGAACGAGTGGGGAACCAGCTGACTCCTGTCATAAATGCTGTTTTTTAATCACAGCCATGAGAGCTTCCTCTGCTCACTCTCTCTTTGTCACCTACTTTCCTCCTCTGTATTAGCAAACCAACATGAGGAAAAGGGAATTTATTAACTTATAAAATTTAAAATTTTCGGGTTGGAATGGCTTCAATCACATATAGTTGCTCCACTCTTTGCTCTGCTTTTCCCTGTTGTCTTCATTCCACTCCCCCCGACCCCCAGCCACCATCTGTCGATGTGGTGAAAAGTCATCAGTCTTTTCTAATATTCCTGTAAAGGACCTTAATTGATTGGTCTGGATTACATGCCCACTTGACTGAAAGCTCCTTAAGAATCACATGGCCCACATGAAGTGTGCTTGTCAAAAGAAAATGTCTTTGGGCATATTTAAAATGTAACCCTTGCCCATTACATCTTCCTAGAAAGTATCTGGACTACAGCATTGCTTCAGTCCAATGTTCTAACCGCAGTAAGAACTCCCCTACTCAGTGTAGTGAAAGTGTACCACAAAATAATTATAGATAAGGACTAGATCTACAGTCTATAGATCTTCAACTTAAGTCTTATTGGGCTAATTGCATGCCTGACCTGTTGTTCCCATCTGTATTTCATTTCATTTATACTCCTATGGCTAAGCTTTAGGGTGGGCAGTTTGACCTCAGAAGGATCTCGATCTCTCTCTCTCTCTCTGTCTCTGTCTCTCTCTCTCCCTCTCTGCCCCTCCTTCCCTCTCTCCCCCCACCCCACCTCTCCCTTCTCTCCTCTTCCTCCCTTCTCTCTCTCCAAATATGACTGGGATTTCTGTTTACCTATTGCATACATTAGTTGCTCGAAAGCCTGAAATGAAGGCATTCAACAGAAATCTTGGGACTAAAATTACTGTGCTCACAGTTGGGCCTGAGGATGCTTGCTCATAATACTAACATGTAGTTACATAATTTTGCTGATAGTGAAATCTCTAGATGTAGCTATATTTTTGACTTTCATTAATTTCCTTCTTGCCAAGTATACTGAGTCTTCTATAGCGAGCACCTGGGAAGATGTGAAGAATATAAAAAGAAAGGAGTTCTGGGTAAAAAAATCTTGATGTCAAGTATTGAAAACTATTATAGAGCCAGCTCAACAGTGTACTGTGAAGTTTACTTATATGCATGTATTTTAGAATTTCCAGTTGAACTTTCTTTAAAGATCAAGGCCATTATATTGATTGACACAGTGAGCGTACTTTTCTTTGGTCTTGGGAAATAGACTAGTGATATGTTTCTCTCCTGCTATGAAAATTGTATTACCTTTACTTTTGAGAGAATCAAATTTGGTTTGTTATAGCCTTACATTGATACTTCTTACCCAAGTTTTGGACAGCATTCTCAAGCATATTTAACATTTACTTTGGTAGCAAGGCTGGGGTTCTATCTGATTAAGTAAATATGCATCAAATACCAAGTAAGTATTTCATACTCACCTGGTAGATAAATACCTGGCTTTTAGGCATAATTTCTATGCTGTTAATTCTCTTTTAGGGAAGTAGGATAAACAGTAATCCATTCCTAGTGGGATAAGGAGGAAAGATAGCTGAGAAGGTTGAAATATTAGAAAATTAAATTTCCATCTCATACAATTAGAAAATAGTACAGACTATTACAAAAACAACTATGGACGTTAGAAAAATATTCCTTGAAGATTCCTTGGCTAAAATAATCTGTAAATCAGACATATAATCTTCACATTATTTGAAGTTTCAACAATTGGATATTGGTAAAATTAATGATGCCAGCCCCTCAGATCCTGAACTTCCTTACACAAAGTGTCCTTTACTTCACCTTGGGAGTCACTCTCAGGATTGCACCTTGCATCTTGCCATTATCCACAACTACACCTCCAAAGACACCAAAATTAGCATTCTGCCTACTGACTACAACCTCCCATCATTCCAGATCACGTGGTTATCACTTCCCACCATTCTCAAGCCCACTGGTGCTGATGGACAACTTATACTTTATTTCCTTCCAGTGCATCTGGCCTCTCCCCTTTTAGCATTTCTACCTGAGATTTCTCTTTTTCTCAATTATCAATCCCTCCACTAGTATTTTGGATCCCATTTTCCTCTTCCTTCTCTAGTACCTTACATTATTAATAATCCCTTCTCAATGTTGTAATTTTTATTTCTGACTGCATTCTTCTTTTATATTTTAAACATGTTAAAGACGCTTTCATCAAAAATAACTGTACTTTGGTTCTCAAATACCACTCCAGTTATCCTTCTGTATTTTCTCCACACTTTGTGAAAAATTATTTGAGCTCATAGCACCATTTCCTCACCTCCCACTTACTGCTTAATCCATTCCCATTTATCGTCTGCCTATTCTCAATACCTTTCACTGAAGTCACTAGTTACTTATGAGTGTCTCTACCTGTGTCTCTGCCTCAATTCAGTGTCTCTGCCTCATTCTTCTCAAGTTCTTACCATCATTCAGTGTGGTAGGCCACTTACTCCCCTCTGAGCCATTCTCTGTGTCCTTATCCCCTATCACTGGGTCTCGCTAAGCTGAGATTCAATTATTCCAGGAGAACCTTCAATGATCTTTAAGGAGACTGTTGAAATTTTGTCATGAAACATATTTTCTTTCATTTGGAAAAAGATGAGATTGACAAGCCATCAATGTTAGTCCTGAAGCATGGCATGGCAAGGCTCTGTGAGTTTAAAGTGATACAGTCAATCAGTTTTTCACTCGTGGTTTCTGCTTTCCTTTTATCAGTATTTAGAAAATCAGTTTCCATTGCAAGGTTATACAAATATCTATGTTTACTTTTGTATTTCTATAGCTTGCTTTTCAAATGTAATCTTTAATCTTGTGAAATTTGTTTTGTAATAAGTATTTTGAAATATATTTAATTACTAGCAGATTGCTCCAATATTTTTATTGATATTCTAGATGTAGCTATATTTTCCTGTTGTAGCTATGTTGATGTAGCTATGTTTTCCTGTTGATTGCAAATGCCAACTATTTTTTTGTTCTTTTTTTGAGACGGAGTCTCGCTCTGTCATCCAGGCTGGAGTGCAGTGGCAGGATCTCCGCTCACTGCAAGCTCCGCCTGCCGGGTTTATGCCATTCTCCTGCATCAGCCTCCCGAGTAGCTGGGACTACAGGAGCCCGCCACCTCGCCCAGCTAGTTTTTTTTGTATTTTTTTAGTAGAGACGGGGTTTCACTGTGTCAGCCAGGATGGTCTCGATCTCCTGACCTCGTGATCCGCCCGTCTCGGCCTCCCAAAGTGCTGGGATTACAGGCTTGAGCCACCGCGCCTGGCCGCAAATGCCAACTATTATAATATTTCATTCCCATCTTAATAAATACAACTAGTGAAGATCCTTGCTCTCTTTATATCATGATTACTTCCCTCTTACATGTTGCATAGAATGTAAAGTCAAAAGAAATCTAGACACCACCTACTTCCATGGCTGTGGAAACCAAAAGAGACATTGGTATTTCCATTAGTAATATCACAGGTATTCAGTTCTTCATCCTACACTTGTATTCTTTTTTTATGTATAATGTGTCAAGCTCCAGTGTTAACCTGACATATTTTTTTTTCACTGTTCTCTTGCAGACCAACTTGTATGTACTGTTAGTGTTATAGACTATTTTAGTTTAATTGGTGGATTAAAACAACTCTAATTTATTACCTTCCCTCTCTAAAATTTAGAAGTCTGAAATGGGTCTCACTTGGCTAAAATCAAGGTTGTGGCAAGATGGCATTTCTTCTGGACACTCTTGGGGAGAATCTGTTTCTCTGCCTTTTTGAACTCCTGTATTCCTTGGCTCTTGGCCTTACTCTTCAATCTTCAAAAGAGGCAACATCAGGTAGTCTTCCTCATGCTGCCATCTCTGTGATTCTCCATCTTCTGCTTCCCTCTTCCACCTGAAGAGGTTGGTGATTGCATTGGATTCATCTTGATAATCTAGGGTTCTCCTTCTATTTTAAGGTGAGCTGATTAAAAATTTTAATTCTGTCTGCAAACTTAATTGCCCTAAGCCATGTAACATAATATATTCACAGGTTCCAGGAGTAAGCATGTGGGCCTCTTTGGGGGACCATTTTCCTGCCTATCACAAATACCCTTGTTGTCTTCATTTTTCCATTTTACGACTTTCATTTTAGGTTTATTTGAAGTTTTATATAGTCAATAAATATTTGAGTGCTTTTATAGAAATACAAACAGGACATGGTCCCTGAACTTGAGGAGCTGATAATTTAGTAATGTCTTATAAAACGTTATAATTTATAACATTCAATTTTATGCAGTCACCTGAGACTGTAGATTTGTTCTAGATATTCTGTTTTATTCTGTTCTTGATATCCCAGGTCTGTGTTTTGTGTGTTTTCATTTTATAGATTGGTAACTAGAAGTTTATTGAGGTAAAGACACTCTAACCTTGATGCACAATTAGAAAGATATAGAGGTGGTATGCAAATTTCAGTATTCTTACTTGTCCAGTGTTCTTTCCTCTATAATAGTGGATATATTCTAAGAAGAGCTTACTTTGTGTATAATGAATTAAAAATCTTGTATTTATTTTCCAATAATTCAAAGATATGTAAAACAAAATAGGAGTGAGGCTTACCCTGTTTTCACAGAAATTCAAATGAAACTAGAAAACTGAGGACAGTGAATGAGAGAAGCCTTGTTTTATCCATGAGGTTTAGTGACAGTCACCTCCAACAGTCTAAAAGAATAAGGTTAGAGATTTATTGAAGTATTATTTGAAGGGAATGCAAAGTATAGTGAATGCTGTGGCTTTTCCTTTCTTCACCTCTTGGTGCCTTCTCACCCTTACCCAGAATACAAATGAGCAGAAGCTATCTTCTCCTCCCCGCAAAATAAAGCAGTCATAGAGACTACGAAGATCTTCAAGTGAAAAGCCTGTTACCTCACTCCCTACCTGAATGCTGGTCAAGATGTAGAAACTTGGTGAGTCAGCCCCATGCTGCTAGAGCTGAGAGAGAGAAGATTCTTGAAGGAATGTGCCACTTGTTAACCAGAGGAGATAATTGTATGAGTATTACCTTAAGAATTCTGACAACAGGGCTTTGGTGGGACTTATCCACTAGCAAGGCAAGGAGTAAGGGGCACAGAATTTATTTTATGTGGAAGGTAATGAGGGGATCACATGGATCAAGTAGATATTTCAGAGAAGACCTAGGCTTGAATGAACTGGACAGTTTCCTCTCCACAGGACAAAAAAACCTCAAAAAGGAGGCTATGTGGACTGAGCCACAGAAGGAGTCTTATAAGAAGTCAGCCAGGCCGGGCGCGGTGGCTCAAGCCTGTAATCCCAGCACTTTGGGAGGCCGAGACTGGGCGGATCACGAGGTCAGGAGATCGAGACCATCCTGGCTAACACGGTGAAACCCCGTGTCTACTAAAAATAAAAAAAAAAAAAAAACTAGCCGGGCGAGGTGGCGGGCGCCTGTAGTCCCAGCTACTCCGGAGGCTGAGGCAGGAGAATGGCGTAAACTCGCAGGGCAGAGCTTGCAGTGAGCTGAGATCCGGCCACTGCACTCCAGCCCAGGCGACAGAGCAAGACTCCGTCTCAAAAAAAAAAAAAAAAAAAAAAAAAAAAAATTTGTTTGGCCGGGCGCGGTGGCTCAAGCCTGTAATCCCAGCACTTTGGGAGGCCGAGACGGGCGGATCACGAGGTCAGGAGATCGAGACCATCCTGGCTAACACGGTGAAACCCCGTCTCTACTAAAAATACAAAAACTAGCCGGGCGAGGTGGCGGGCGCCTGTAGTCCCAGCTACTCCGGAGGCTGATGCAGGAGAATGGCGTAAACCCGGGAGGCGGAGCTTGCAGTGAGCTGAGATCAGGCCACTGCACTCCAGCCCCGGCGACAGAGCGAGACTCCACCTCAAAAAAAAAAAAAAAAAAAAAAAGAAGTCAGCCAGACAGTGGTGATGTCAGCAAGATGGCAGAATAGAAGGTTCTTACCCTGGTTTTCTCACTGAAACACCAATTGAACAATATCTATGAATGAGAGCACCTTTGTAAGAGTTCCAGAACCCAGGGATTGAGCACCCCAGTAGTGCACAAAAGCTCAGGAAAACTACATTAAAAAGCTTAATTTAAAAATTTCTGTTTTATCCATATCTTTGGTGCCAAGAAAGATGTCCTCACTCTGATTTCTCCAGTGGGCTAAAGAGAGACCAAGGTGGGTGTTCAACTTACCCAGCATTTGGGGCTCTTCCCAAGAGGCCCACTTCTGTCTCACCTCGAACAGAACACTGAGGAAATGAGCATGGCTAGGCCACCTGGGGACAGCTAGGAACAAAGAAAGATGGTGGTGTCTTTCAGTGGCCAGGGTGCATGGATCTTGGCAGTAGTCCACAGCCAGAGTCATCAACCTGGCCTGACTGAAGCCCCTCTCTTTGGCCTCACCTGTTCATGAGCCAAGCCAAGCTGGCCCACACTACTGCAAAGCAGAAGCAGTAAGCTTCTTCTGACCACAGACTCTGGAGACACTGACAGAAGGTGTATCCATTCACAGATGCAACCATCTGGCTTGCCAGCATCTCAGGAGAGGCTGACTGGTGAAGGGTTTTCCCCTGGAAAAGCCAGCTTGTCAAGACTAGAAGAGGTGGCTCCTCCTTCAAATAAACCACCAATGTAAGAATACAAAGATTACAAACTACAAAAGAAAGCTAGCAGAGCTCCAAAAACTGACCCTAAATAAACAGACATTTATAAACTACTTGAGATAGAACTGAAAACAGTCATCTTAGAGAAGTTCAGTGAACTACTAGAGAAGAGATAGATAAGTTCAGTAAACTACTAGAGAACATAGATAAGCTCAGTGTACTACTAGAGAATAGATAAATAAGGAAACTATATGAATAAGAAAAGTCCACAAGAGGAGGCAGAGCAAGATGGTGAAATGGAATGCTCCACTGACTGTCCTTCTGCAAGGACACCAATTTTAAAACTACATGAAAAAATACCGTAGCCAAAAATTAGGTGAGCACTCATAGTACTTGGTTTTACTTTATATCACTGAAAGAGGCACTGAAGAGACAGATAAAAAACAGTCCTGAGTTATTAACATCACTCCTCTCTTGCCCCCAGCAGCAGCATCATGGTGTGGAGATTGTCTCTGAGCACTAGGGGAGGGAGAACACAGCAATTCTTAGGCATTGAACTCAGTGCTTTTCTGTTAGAATAGAAAGGAAAACCAGACCAGACTCAGCTGATGCCTGCCCACAGAGGGAGCATTTAAACCAGCCCTAGCCAGAGGGCAGTTGCTGATCTCAGTGGTCAGAAGTTGTGTTCTCACAAACCTCACTACTGAGGGCTACAACACTCTGTCTCCCAGTAAACTTGAAAGGCAGTCTAGACCATAAGGACTACAATGCCTAGGCAAGAACTGGGCCCAGAGACAGTGGACTACAGTGGACTGGTTGGGGGCAGGGTGGGGAAACATGACCTACTGAGACACAAGGGAGTACTGACATCACTCTGATACAGGAACTGAAAAGATATTATTTAGGCAGATAGGGTAAAAGTCCTCAGTAAGGTTTTCCTTTCAATAAAAAGCAGCCCCCAAATCATTTTTTTTTTTTCCTAAAAAATGCAGCCTGAAAAATCAAGCTGCAAGCATAGACAACTTGCATAGATAAATGCTGGCAGCTGTGCCAATAGAAAAGGGATACTTGGAAGCCAGGTATAGTCAACATGGAAGTTCCCTTTTTCCGTTTTTTTGTCACCACATGTGCAGTAAAAAGCAGGCAACATGGTGCCAGCCTGTTAGAGACCGAATTTGCATAATAAAAGATCAGGGTGGGGTGGCTAGCCTCTTTGTGCACTGTGTAAATGGCACACCTGGTTTAACTAATCCTCTGTGCCCTTTGTAAATCAGACACCACTTCCTCAAGCTCATCTATAAACCACTGCATCTCACTGTGAACCTGAAAACCATTTGGGACTTCTTTGCACAAGAAAGCTCTCTTCTTTCTTTTGCCTATCAAACTTCTGCTATTAAACCCACTCCTTGTGTGTGTGTCTGTGTCCTTGATTTCCTTAGCATGAGGCAATGAACCTTGGGTACTACCCCAGATAAATGACACAGCTTCATTGTGGGGGCTTGTCTGGTGTTATCAAAAGGGTGAGTATAGGAGTGGACCTCAACTCTGTCCTTTCATTTCAGGGCTCTCAGCCTCCATTTTATTTATTTTTATTTATTTATTTTTGAGACAGAATCTCACTATATCACTCAGGTTGGAGTGCAGTGTCATGATCTTGGTTCACTGCAACATCCATCTCCCAGGTTCAAGTGATTCTCGTTGCTCAGCCTCCTATGTAGCTAGAATTACAGATATGTGCCACCACACCCGGCTAATTTTTGTATTCTTTAGTAAAGATGAGGTTTTACCATACTGGTCAGGCTGGCCTCGAACTCCTGGCCTTAAGTCAGCTGCCTACCTCAGCCTCCCATAGTGCTGGAATTATGTGTGAGCCACCACACCTGGCCCTTGGCCTCCATTTTAAAATCAAATCAGACCATATATTGTGTGTCTGATGGCCATCTAGATGCCTCTAGGGTGAGCTGTGGTTCTCAAGTCTTATGACAGGCTTTTTGGAGAGAACATGGTGAATACCCCAGTGCCCTCAGATTGCTGGACATGTTGGCTATGTTTCAAACTGGTTTCCCTCATTGAAGACCTAGCCATCTCATGGGGCTGGAAGAGATCCTGGAGCAACTGAGGATTTCTGGCCAGGGCTACACCCTGGTGTTATTCAAAGGCTTCTGGACTGACCCCAGCCTCCAACTGCCCAATCAGATTGGCAACAGGATCTCCAGCTTTTTTAATTGCAAATGTTTTCCTTTTCCTTTGCTGTCCATGACCATCATGTCTTCTATCCTCTCTCTCTCTCTCTATGCGATGCTTGTGAAGGCAGCAGCTTTCTCCTCAAACCCAAAGGATGGGAAGCTTTCCAGGAGAGGCCTGGCAGATAGACTTCACCCACATGCCAAAGGTGAAGAGCATTCAACACCACCTGGCATGGGTAGATACTTTCACACTTTCACTAACTGCATAAAAACCTCTCCACCCCATACAGAAAACACCTCTGAGGTAATAAAGCTGTTTTTCTGTTTTTTATTTGTTGTTGTTGTTGTTTTTTTTTTTTTTTTGTTTGTTTTTTAAGACGTAGTTTCACTCTTATTGCCCAGGCTGGAGTGCAATTGTGTGATCTCGACTCACCGCATCCTCCACCTCCCAGTTTCAAGCGAGTCTTCCTTAGCCTCCCAAATAGCTGGGATTACAGGTATGTGCCACCATGCCCGGCTAATCTTGTATTTTTAGTAGAGATGGGGTTTCTCCATGTTGGTCAAGCTGGCCTTTAACTCCCAACTCCAAACTCTGGAGATTTGGAATCGTGAAGCCTCTCCCTTCTCTCTCTTTGTCCCTGAGCCCAAGCTGGGAAGGGCCCTACACTGTTCTTTCAACCCCCTCAGTGGTAAAAGTTACAGGTATCAACTCCTGGGTTTATCACACTGGAGTCAAAGCCTGGAAAGCTGTGGGAGCAACCCTTGACAGACCAGAGGAACATCCTGAATATCAATGTGAAGAAATAAGATATCTGAAGCTACAAATCATAAAAGATAAGTGAGAGCTACTCATCTTAGTCCCACCTTTACCTCAACAAATACTTTCAGTCATTTCTATTTTCCTCTTCGGATTTGCCACCAGATATTACAATATCCTTTTAACGCATTTTTGCAGAAAAATTTCAGTTATCCTTAGAATTACATTTGTAACTTCATAGACCCCCAAAGAGAAATTCTATGCCTTGGCAAGTAAAACTTTTTGATGGAAATTATTTACTATACCACCCTTGCAGAATTGTATACTCACTCTACTATTTGCAGGATTATATACTGTAGCACCCCCAGGGGCCTCTTTATTGGATAAAGAGCCTCAACTACTGTAATATTTTGTGGAATTATTATCCTTATAGCAGGGATAATAGTTACCAACAGGAAGTAAACATGAAAATTTTACTATCACTAAGTTTGCTAGGACTTCTTATTGGGTTTGGTAAACGTCACACCCTAGCTATTCAATTAAGGTTATAAAGGAAAGTTATTTTGGCTGGGTTCAGTGGCTCATGCCTGTAATTTCAGCACTTTGGGAGGCCAAGGTGGCTGGATCACAAGGTCAGGAGTTCAAGACCAGCCTGGCCAAGATGGTCCCGAGTAGCTGGGATTACAGGCATGTGCCACCATGCCCAGTTAATTTTGTATTTTTAGTAGAGACAGGGTTCTCCATGTTGATCAAGCTGGCCTCCAATTCCTGACCTCAGGTGATCTGCCCACCTTGGCCTCCCAAAGTGCTGGGTAAGATGGTGAAACCCCATCTCTTTATGAAAAATACAAAAATTATCCAGGTGTGGTGGTGGGCACCTGTAATCCCAGCTACTCAAGAGGCTGAGGCAGAGAACTGCTTGAACCTGGGAGACTGAGTTTGCAGTTACCCGAGATTGTGCCACTGTACCCCAGCCTGGGTGACACAGCGAGACTCCATATCCAAAAAAAAAAAAAAAAAAAAAAAAAAAGATTTCATATAAGAAATGATCTTGGATGGTAAATTCTTGTCCTAAAAGGAAATAACTGGTTGTTTAAAAAAGGGGTGTTTAGGACTAGCCAGAAAGTTTAAGCATGTCATAAACAATCTGTGGAAATTGTGAAAGGATTGATAATTGCTGGAAAAATTTAGCCAAAGTTAACACTAAAGTTACTTTAGCCACCCAAATTGAATGCCATTTATCCTAAAAAGAATGTTGCTTTTTTTTTTTTTTTTTAGATGGAGTCTCACTTTGTTGCTCAGGCTGGAGTGAAATGATTTATCTTGGCTCACTCCCTGATTCAAGTGATTCTCCTGCCTCAGCCTCCTGAGTAGCTAGGATTACAGGCACCCACCATTAGGCCTGGCTAATTTTTGTATTTTTGTAGAAATGGGGTTTCACCATGTTGGCCAGGCTGGTCTTGAACTACTGACCTCACGTGGTCTGCCTGCCTCAGCCTCCCAAAGTGCTGGGATTACAGGCATGAGCCACTCTGTCTGGCTAAAGAATGTTATTTTTATCTTAACATTTCTAGTGAAGTACAGCAACATTTGGTGGAGGCAAACAAGTATTACAATCTATTAGAATAGCTAACAGGTATCAAACTCTACTATCATGGTTATGGCCTATAGTACCCCTACTAATAATGGTAATCTTACTACTTATATTCAAACCCTATATTCTAAATCTTCTTGTAAAATTTATCTTTTCATCCAGAAGCAAACTAACCAATTGGTGCTGCAGACAGAACCACCTATGGACACACCTTTCTTCTGAGGACCTGTAGATCAACCCCAGGAGGAGCCCTAAGTGCTATTCCCAACACGACACTTCTTTTCAGCAGGAAGTAGCCAGAAAGAGTCATCTTTTAACACCCCCTAATGGCAGTTAGGGATACCACTCTTGAGGAATGTGTCACTAGTAGACATAGTTATAAAGACTTGCTAAAGGAAGTTTTTAATAGACAATCACCATTTGAGTTTTATATGTCATACTTGATGCTTGAAACAAAAATTATAACAGCACTTGATATTCAAAGCAATGATGTTTATAAGTATAAAAAATAAAATGACTTAAATGGGAGTAATATTTTCATACTTCAAAGTGATAAAATGTTTGTATCAGTGGGATGAGATATATTGTAATATCCACAGCAACTACTATGAAAACTACGTACTTAAAGTGTGTATCTCTCTAAAAGACCATAAATAAATCAAGATGAAATTTTTTTTTTAAATGTTTAACCTACAGGATGGCAAAAAAAAAAAAAAAAAAAAAAAGACACAGGAACAAAACCAGAGGAAACAAACAGAAACCAATAAAATAGCATACTTCAGTTCTAAGGTATCAAGAATTGCCTTAAGTGTAAATAATATACATACACTAACCAAAAGATAGAGATTGACAGTGTGTTAAGTAATAGTAGTGAGGAGAAACAAAGATTATTTTAGAAAATGACCTAACTAAATTCTGTCTACAAAAACTCACTTCAAATTCAATGATAGGTAGGTCGAAAGTAAAAGAGTGAAAAATGAATATTATGCAAACAATAATCAAAAGAAAGCAGGCGTGTGTGTGTTAAAACTGGAAAAGGTGGCCAGGTGCAGTGGCTTATGCCTATAATCCCAGCACTTTGGGAGGTTGAGGCGAGTGGATTGCCTGAGTTTAGGAGTTCACAACCAGCCTAGGCAACACGGTGAAACCCCATCTATACTAAAAGACAAAAAATTAGCTGGGAGTGGTGGCATGCACCTGTAGTCCCAGCTACTCAGGAGGCTGAGGCAGGAGAATTGCTTGAACCTGGGAGGCAGAGGTTGCAGTGAGCTGAGATCATGGTACTGCACTCCATTCTGGGCAACAGAGTGAGACTTGTCTCAAAAAAAACACACACAAAAAAACAAAAACCGGAAAAGATAGACTTATAAAGCAAATAAAATTACCAGAGACAGAAAGGAACATTAATTATAGAAATCTGGGGCTGCCTGAGAGCCACTAGGATATGTGCTTAAGAATAAAAAAGGCTACTTTAAGCTAAGGTCAGAAAAAGATACCCCTTCACAAAGCAGTAACTCCAGCACTTTATCTCTTGGTAAGAATATGTTCCAGGCTCAAGACACATTATTTGGCAAAGCAGAGGTCCAAAGACTGCCTGCACAAAAGTGCCTTTCCCCGTGATATCTATATACAAAAACATGAACCAAACCAAAACAATTTAGAGCTGACCTCACACATGACACAACATACATGCCAATGAATCAAAGGGCTGTTAAAATCAAAATAAAGATGTAGAGATGAATCTCTAAATTTAATGTTAAGAAAGAATTGCAATTTGAGGCATACATGCAGATTGGGTGGTCTTTGGTATGTCCAAAAAACAGAAGGTTGGGAGTTTTATGTTAATAAAAAAGAGGAATGTGACATGTATTCCAGAGAGAAAATGTACTGTTTTTAGTGAAGCTTTGATTTGACTCACCTACCTGGGTCCAGGACTTAGGTGATTTGGCTGTCTTACCTGGGTGCAATGGTGCAGAGCCTAGGTTATTTGACTCTACCTGGGCCTGGCCGACAGGTCAGATTATGACATATACAGGGGCCCAGCACCTGGGTGACTCCAACCTTGGCCATGCCCACAGGTGACATTGTGACATACACCTGGGCCTGGCATCTAGGTGATTTTACCCTCATACATTGGCACAGCCCACAGCTGTGAACCCAGCTCACTGGCCGTATGATGACTCTCAAACCTGGACCCAGCTAGTAGGAGAGATATTGATTCTCATACCTGGACTAGGAACACAGGTAAGATCATGAGTCTCATAGCTATATGAAAGTATCAGAGAACATTGTGATTCATTTACCTACTGTATAAAGCCCTCAAGTGGTACAGAGTGTCATAATAGGGCCCACCTCATAGGTGAGAGTGTAACTCTTCTATGCACACCAAGCCAACAGCTAGGATTGTCACCCTCACATATGGACACAGCCTGCTGCTGAGGTTTTCAATCTCACATCCAGATGCAGTCAAAAGTTGGAATTGTGACTCATACATGGATCTGGTCCACAGGTGGAATGGTGACTCATTTCTGTACTAAGGCCATAGAGAGAATTGTGACTCCCATGCCTACTGTATAAAGCCCTTGGGTGGTACAGAGAGTGTCATAACAGGACCCAGCACACAGGCGAGATTGTGGCTGTGATGTGCACATCCAGCCAACACTTAGGATTGTCACCCTCACACAAGGACACAGCCTATTCAGGTGAGATTCTGAATCTCACACCCAAACACAATGGAAAAGCTGATTTGACTTATTGGGGCTGGAGGAAATGGAAATAACTTTTACCTCATTTGCATTTGTGACTTTTTCACATAGAAATATTTACAAATGGACATTATAGACATTCATATAATAATGTGTGCGTATATGTGTATGTGTTTATGTACCTTCCTACCTATATATATCTACCAAAAAAGCCAAGCAGAAAAAACCTAGGTCGGAAGTCATTTTTCTGTCAATCCCCTTGAGCCCAGGTGAATCAATTCAGCCAGTTAGTTCAGTTAAAGTAAATCAAACCACAGCCACGCATGACTTCCCAATTTTCTTGCACCTGTGAAAATGTCCGCCTAACCTGGTACCCAAGTGTTTTAAAATCAGGAGCTGATCAAATTAGCTCAGTAGGGTACTAGCCATCCAGCTAAGACTGGGCAGAGCTGGCTGACACCAGTGGGTATAGCATTCAACACAATGATTCTTTGACCTGGCAGACACGTGTCACTTTTGGTACTTCAGTGACTGATGATTCTGGCCTGGTTGTCTTTTGCTTGGGTACCACATTCCCTGACATTTATGTTCAATACCCAAGCCTAGTTTCAGAGAACAGACTTAGGCTTTTCTTCTCCTATACGAAAGGACACTTCTCAAGCCACCAAAACTGAAAAAAGTGTACTCCTGTGTCACCTGTTCATAGAAAAAAGGAAGTGCTCCTGTTTTGATGGGAGTCCTAATGAAAATGAGTTAGCACTCTCAAATCTGTGTGAGAGCCTTTGTGCTGGGGCTGGTTTCTCTCTGCCTTGTGTTCACCAGAATGGAAGGGGTCAACATTGACCTGCTAATGAGTGACTCTCATGGCCTTAGTGCATTTTCTGCTCACAGAAGTGAGCAACAAGGGCCAGTGGTTCCTTAGTGTACATCGACTGCAGCAGGATGTATGCCACAGTGGACCTCCATTTGTTTATTTATAGGTGTAGGTGATAGGGCAGATAGTCCTTTACCATGTATGGAAGTTTCTTTTTATATTACTATCAGTACCAATATCAATACATCTACCCTTTCTATTTAGACTCTATATAAATATTGATGATTGGTTGATGTAGAGATAGGTAGATAAAAACACACATACGGGATTATATAAGTATGTCTCTATAAATATTCATGTATACATACAATGTTCACCAACATACATTTTGAATAATTCTGCCTATCATAAGCATGCAGAACTAGACCTTTGTCATATGTGGCTCTATACCATCTCAGAATAGAACACAGCCATGGAATGTTGTATATATGAACATAAACAAAGCTTCACCTTTAGGGGCAATGCCTGGCAAGTATGCTGGCAGTATTGCCATGTAAGGCATGCCCAGCTTAGCACAATGGGCCCTGCTCTCCTTGGTGGATTCCTGCACTGCTCATTTCCACTGCTGAGATCCTGCCTTGATCCTTCAGCACTGCCAATTCGACTAATGAGCTGATTGGATTCACCTATGCTGAGCTAATTGGCTGAATAGATTTAGCTGGGCTGAGCAAATTGAATAATTACATGTACCTGGGTTGGAGAGGATGGAAACAGAAATGGCCTTTTACCTAGGTTTTATTTGGGCTGCTTTTACATAGCCATACTCACAAATGGACATTACATAGTCATATAACCCTGTATATGTGTGATTGTTTGTGTATCTATTCATGTCTATATCTAAAACAAAAAGCCCCCAAAGAAACTAGGTCATAGATCACTTCCACTTCTAGCCCTTCCATCCCAGAAGAACCCAATCAGCCAATTACCTCAGACCAAATAAATCTAGTCCGAGCCACACATCACTTCCCATTCTTGTATCTGTGGAAAAAGTCATTGTTATCTGACACTTGTGTTTTTAATTCAGTTGCTCATCAGATCACCCAGTAGGGTTCTTATTACCCAGGTAGGACTGGCCAGAGCTGGCTGACACCAGAGGGTGGGTGTAGCCTTCAGAAAATGAATCATTGGCCTGGTCTTTAAGAGCCTCTTTTGGCAGTACAGCACACGTTGACTCTGGCCTGGTTGTCTTTTGCCTGAGTACCACATTCCCTGACATCTGTTTTTAGTACCACAGTCTACCTTCAGGGCACAAACCTATACTTTCTTTGCCCTACCCCAAAAGACCCTTCTCCAGCCACCAAAACCAAAAGACAAGACTGTACTCCTATGTTCCATGTTCACAGAAAAAAAGAAGAGCTCCTGTCTTGATGGGAGCCCTAATAAGGAGTCATTATTTGTGAATTTGTGTTAGGGCCATAGGGCTGGGGCTGGTTCATTTCTGAACTGGTGTTCGTAAGAAAGGAAAAGGTCAACATTGACCTAGCAGTGAGTGGCTCTCATGGCCTTAGTGCATTTCTGCTGACAGAAGAGAGCAACAAGGACCAATGGCTCCTTAGCATACAGTAAGTGCAGCAGGATGTATGTCACAGTGTACCTCCATTTGTTTACTATTATAGATACAGTTTATAGGGCAGACAGGCCTCTTCATGGATGGACGTTTGATATTACTGTCAGCATCTAAAAATATCAGTACTTCTACCTTCTATATCTGCATCTTGTATGAATATAGATACATAAAGATATAGATATGTATATAAATACACACACATATACAGAAATATATGTGTATTTCTATGTATACATTGATACTTGCCAACAAACATTTTCGGTAATCCTGACTTTCCTAAGGGTGCAGACTTAGTCTTTCTTCCTTCCTATAGGGCTCAATACCATCCTAGAATGAAAAACAGCCATAGAACATTGTATGTATTAACATGAAGTTTCATTTTTAGGAGCAAGGCCTGGCAGGTAACCTGGCAGTACTGCTACTGCCACTTAAGGTTTTTATTTTTGTTTTTTTCTTGAGATGGAGTTTTGCTCTTTCTGCCCAGGCTGGAGTGCAGTGGCACAATCTCTGCTTACTGCAACCTCAGCCTCCTGGGTTCAAGCGATTCTCCTGCTTCAGTTTTCCAAGTAGCTGGGATTACAGGTGCCTGCCACCATGCCCAACTAATTTTTGTATTTTTAGTAGAGATGGGGTTTTATCATGCTGGACAATCTGGTCTCATACCCTTGACCTCAGATGATCCACCCGCCTTGGCCTCCCAAAGTGCTGGGATTACAGCCATGAGCCACTGCGCCTGGCCTCCACTTAAGGTTTTTTTCCACCTTAACAGTTCAGGGCCCTGATTCCCTTCTGGATGTAGGCCTGCATTTTTCATATCCGCCATTGTGGGCCTGCCTTGATTGTTAAGCAGTTCCAATTCAGCTAATATGCTGATTGGGTTTACCTAGGCTGAGCTAATTGAGCAGATTCACCTGGGCTGGGCAAACTGGCTGATTAGACTCACCTGAACTGGAGGGATGCCAATGGAAGAAGACTTTGACCTAGTTTTCATCTGGGCTTTTACAGACATACTCACAAAATTGACATTACATAGACATACTCATATAATCCTGTGTGTGTGTTTAGGGGTCTTTTTTTTTTTTTTTAATTTTTTTTTCTTTTTTATTTATTTTTTTTATTATACTTTTAGTTCTAGGGTACATGTGCATAACGTGCAGGTTTGTTACATATGTATATTTGTGCCATGTTGGTGTGCTGCACCCATCAACTCGTCAATTTATACAAATATCTACAAAGAAAAGCTCTAAAAGAAACCTAGGTCAGATGTCTTTTTTGTTTCCAGCCCCTCCATCCCAGATGTTTCTAATCAGACAATTAGCTCAGTCTAAGTGAATTCAATTTGAGCCACACACCACTTCCCGTTCTTCTACCTATAAAAAAGCCTTTGTTATTTGGCACCTGAGGTTTTCTTTAATTCAAGAGCTCCTCAAACCTGCCCAGTGGTGTTATGGCCATCCAGCTAGGACCATTAAGCTGTATGGCCATACAGCTACACCAGTAGGTGTAGTCTTTGACACATAGAGCCTTTAGACTGGCCAATAGGGCCACCTTTGGCACTTGGGCACATGTTCACTCTAATCTAGTTGCCTTTTGCCAAGGAACCATGTTTCCTCACATTTGCTTTCAGTGCTGCAGTTTATCTTCAGGAAACAGAGTTTTTTTCTTTACCCAAATAGACCCTTCTCCAGCAACCAACCCTGAACGACAAGAGTGTACTTGTCAGGCCGAGTGCAGTGGCACATGCCTGTAATCTCAGCACTTTGGGAGGCCAAGGCGGGTGGATCACCTGAGGTCAGGAGTTCGAGACCAGCCTGGCCAACATGATGAAACCCTGTATCTACTAAAAATACAAAAAATTAGCCGGGTGTGGTGGTGTATACCTGTAATCTCAGCTACTTGGGAGGCTGAGGCAAGAGAATAACTTAAGTCTAGGAGGCAGAGGTTGCAGTGAGCTGAGATCATGCCACTGTACTCCAGCCTGGGTGACAGAATGAGACTCCATCTCAAAAACCAAACTAACAAAATTGGGTGAAGGCCTTTGGAACTAGTCTGGTTCATCTCTGGCCTGGTGTCTACTGGAAAGAAAAGGGTCATGACTGACCTGGCAGTGAATGACTCCCATGGCCTTAGTGAATTTACTGCTGACAGAAGTGAGCAGAAAAGATCAATCATTCCTTAGTATACATTGAATGCATCAGGATGTATTTAGAGTGTATGTTCATTTGTGTACTATTGTAGATATCATTTATAGAGCACATAGGTCTTTACATGTATAGAAGCTTTTTTTATATTATTATTTTAATATCTAGCAATACTTTTACCTTGTATCTCTTTTACTCTGTATGAATATTGATATACACATATATGGATATAGATATAGACAGATAAACACAGGCATAGAGTATTATATGAGATGCTTATGGAAATATTCAATGTATATTGATGTTTTCAACACTCCAGCCTATCCTAAGGGCACAGATCTTGTCTTTCTTCTCTCCTATACGGTTCAATACCATCCCAGGATGGAACATAACCATAGAATGTTGTCCATATAAAGATAAAGCTTCACCTTCAGACAAAAGGTCCAGGAAGTGAGCAAGCTGTGCTGCCATATAAGGCATCATGTCCCGCTCAGCACCTCAGGGCCCTGCGCTCCTTCTTGAGGGATGTCTGTGTTCTTTGCATCCATTCTTGGCCTGGCTTGATGCTTCAGCAGTCCCAAGTCACCTCATTGGCTGACTGGACTCACCTGGCCTGAGCTAATTGGCTGATTTGACTCATCTGGGCTGCAGGGGCTGGAACCTGAAATGACCTTTAACCGAGATTTTTTTTGGGGCTTTTTTACACAGACATACTTACAAATGAGCATTACATAGACATATAATGCTGTGTGTGTGTGTTTACTTATGTGCCTATCTATATACAAAAGAAAGCCCCATAAAAAACTAGGTCAGTGGTCATCGCTGCTGCTCCAGCCCAAGTGAATCCAATTGGCCAATTAGCTCACTACGAGTGAATCTAATCCAAGCCACATACCATACTCCATTCTCCTACCTGTGACAAAGTCCGTGTTACCTGGCACCCAGGTGTTTTTAATTCAAGGGCTCAGGAAACCAGCCCAGTGGGGTTCTGTCCATCCAGCTAGGACTGGGAAGAGCTGGCTAACATCAGTGGGTAAAGCCTTTGACAAAAAGAACAATTGGCCTGACTGAAACAGCCAGTTTTGGCCCTAGAGTGCATTTTGACCCCAGCCTGTTGTCTTTTGCCCAGGTACCATGCACCCTAACATTTGCTCTCAGTACAACAGTCTATTTTCAGGGAATAGAGCTAGACTTTTCTTTCCATAACAAAAAAGACCTTTCTCCAGCCAGCAAAAATTAATGACAGGAGTGTATTCCTACATCACACATTTATAGAACAAATAATAAAGCTCCTGTCCTGATGAAAAGCCTGAAGAGAAGAAGTTGGCATTCTCAGATTTGGGTGAGGGTCTTTGGACTGGGGCTGGTTCATCTCTGGCCTGGTGCTCACCAGAGGAGGAAGGATTAACATCAATGTGGCAATGAATGATGCTTTGCCCTTAATACGTTTTCTACTCACAGAAGAGCAACAAAAATGAATGGTTTTCTAGTATATATGAAATGCAGCAGGATGTATGTCAAAGTGTACCTTTATTTGTGTACTATTGTGGATATAGGGCACATAGGTCTTCACATGTATGGAAGTTTCTTTTTATATTATTTTCACTGCCTCCACCTATTAATACTTCTATTTTCTACAGTATTACTCTGTATGATTATAGACAGATATAGATAGGTAAATAAACACACACACACATACATGACGATACGAGCGTGTCTTTGGAAATATTCATGTATAAATACAATGTTCCCCAGCAGAGGTTTTCAGTACCCCAGCCTATTGTAAGGGCACAGACCTATATTTCTTCCCTTCTATATTACTGAGTACCATTCCAGAATGGAACGAAATCATAGAACGCTATATGTATAAACATAAAACATCAGCTTTAGAGGCAGTGCCTGGGAAGTAAGTGTGAAGTAGTGGCATGTAATGTCCACTTCTAAGTATGTACTTGAGAGAACTAAAAACACATTTACATTTACATAAAGACCTGTATATCACTGTTCATAGCAGCAGTGTTCGTAGCCAAGAGAGGGAAAAACCCAAGTTGGTCTGTCCATCCAGTGGGGTATCATTGAGCCATAAAGGAAATGCAGTGCTGATGTGTGCATGCCACAGAACAGAAATGCCTTGAGAACACGGTGCTACCTGAACACAGCCAGGCACAGAGGGCCACACACCGCTTGATGCCATTCCTAGGAAAGGCCAGAATATCTAGATCCATAGGGACAAAATATGGATTGGTGGTTTTTATTGTCTGGGGGTGGAGTGGCTGCTTAATGGGCATAGAGTGTCTTCTGGAGATGATGAAAATCTTTCTGAATTAGGTAGCATTGATGTTTGGAGAGCACTGTGAATATACTAAATATCTCTGCCTTGTATACTTTAAGATGGTTAAAATGATGAGTTTTATTTTATGCAAATATTATCTCCATAAAATAATATTCAGCAAATGATTTAGAAAGGTTAGTTAATGCCTGAGAACCACGTGAAGCTCACGGGAAGATGCTCTCCCACTGGAGTCTCATTTTCCCTGCTGTCAGTCAGGCAGCCTGGGCGATGCCTTGACATGGAGCAGGGCAGCAGGCTCCCTGACTGCTTTGAGGATGGAATGGGAATTTGTTGGTGGTGCTAGCTTGGCTGCTGTGAGTGCGATGAAGATGGCTGCAAAGTGCCCTTGTCTACTCATGAACAGGGTCCTTCCTCTTCCTCCTCCACATCCCAGGATGGCTCCAGCAGCTTGGTGTTATATGGGGCCCAACAGTCAGAAATTCAAGGAGCAGATGTTTAAAGGTGGGAGGTCAATTCTGAGGGTCTTCCTCTAGGGAAGTTACCAAGTTGGTGATAAATCACTCGTCAAGTGGTGCAGTGCACAGCAGTAGGGTCCACAACAATGGCTCGGGAACTGGGTTTTCTGGGTGAACTGTGGTGCAGCATGGTGTGCAGGACTCTGTCTGAAGCTCATACTTACTATGCACCACCTTACTTGGTTCTCCTCCCTGTGTCTCCCTCTCTGCAGCTCCCAGTAGGTGAAGGTCATGGCCCTCTGTCCTCTTGGCCTCGTGCTGCCTGTGGCTGTCTCTGAGGTGGGTCAGGGCCAGAATTTGTGGACAGACTCCTGCTTTCCTCCATGGACTTTTAGAAAATAAAGTAACTATTTGCAGTCACAGCAAACCTTTATTTTTCTATTCTCTATTCAGAAACTCCTACAATTTTTTTTCTGAATTTTTTAGATGAGAATCTTTCAAATGTTGTTCAACAATCACAACTGCGCCCTCCCCTTGCCAGGTACTATTTGAACATCTTTGGGTGTCCTGCGGCAACACCTTTTGTTAATTTATAGTACATGTGGAAAATCAGATCTTAATGAGAGTTTGCCCAGTCTCTAAAGCTGGCAATGGCTTGGCCTGGCCACCCTACCCTGAGCTCCACCTCTGAGGCCTTCTGCCCTTACCCCTTTCCCAGAGGCCAGGGTCCTTTGGCCGGTTGTCCATACCAGTGCAGGTGCTACATGGCTGCATGCTGCATGGCAGGCTTCACTCCCCAGCCATAGGTGGATCCTGAGGCAGGCTGCCATGGCTGGGTTTGCTCTATGTGGAAACCTGCTGTGTTTCCCGTTACCTCTTCTTGAACCCCATGCAGTTCTGCTCAGGGCTGTGGACATCCCACTGCAGCTGGAGGCCAGCTCTCCGGGCTCCCCAGGTGGTGCTCTCTCCCTGGCTTCAGAGGCAGTACCCACTCCTGGCCCTTGACTGGGCCTACCTTGTCTATGACTTTGAGTAATGCCTCTTCCAGAGAGCCATTCCCACCCCACTCATGAACAGACCTTGCCTCCTCAGGACACTGCTTTTCCCATCTGACCTTTTTTTCTTGCTTCTTGGGGCCAGAGCCTTGTTTGTCACTAAATAAACTGCAGAGTCCCATGCAGCAGAGGTGTCCTGTTTTCACTCTGTGGCCACCTGGAGCACACAGCAGCTGGTTCACAAGAAGGGCCCAGCAGACACTCAGAAAGTGATCAACACAAGTGACTTGAAGATTGGAAGAGGAGCTTCTGCAAAATGTATGGTAATAGATTAGTTTCTCCACAAAATACTTTCTCAGGAGAATTTTGAAAAGCAAATGTCAATCTTCTTGGTTCACAGTTCTACTGCCAATCAGTGGCAGAGGCCGGGTTTGAACCCAGGTCTGTCCAAGTCTTGCTGATGTACATTGCTGCCTCCTCTTCCATCTCAGCCACAGGAAATATGACGTGGTTGCTCATCTTGGTATATCTGGAGTCTCCTGACAGCCTGCTCCCCACTGGCCTCCACCCCCAGACCCACCTTGGAGTCTTTTCTGCTGATTCACCTGTCCAGGGGCTGCTTCCCCTCCAACTGACAGCCACAGCTCAAGCTTTGGGGCATTCACCCAGCACCTCCTCTTGTTGTGTAAGCAGAGAAGTGCTCCAGAATTCCCAGAAAGGACTAACCCTGCCTTTTTAAGGTCATTTCTGCCTTGGTCAGCTCTTAAAGTGCAAGAGGAAATAAGCAGCCCAAACCTGACATTTCTCAAGTCGAGAGTCAGTTCTTCAAGCCCCTAGTCCCAGCGAGGGAGTGAGCTGCCAAATTAACGTAATGGTGCCTTCTTCTACCTATCAGAGGCAACGTTGGGGAGGCCAGACTGCAGCTTTAGAGCTTACTCCCTGGGCTGTTCCTTTGATTGGTAATTATTTTCGGCTTTGCTTTTCTCATTCTCTGGTTTTGTATCTGTTTGGATTTTTTTTTTTTTTTTTTTTTTTTTTTTTTTTTTTTTTTAAAGAGAACGGTGTAATGACACTTGGAGGTATTTAAGATTGGAGGTAGAAGGCGTAAAGACAGCTGTGCATCATGCTGAGTCAGGTGACCTGGGCTGACAGGGTTGGGAGAGTGCACTAATCCCTCTCTCGGTCCCCGCTCCTGCCCCTTCTGAGCCTGCAGCTATGCACAGAGTGGGCAGGAGCCAAGGAGAAGTGGCTGTACCCTCTCTCACCTCCTAGCGCCCACCTGTGCTGCTGGAGCTCACATGCTCATCACAGAGGTGGGGCTGGGGCTGGCCCTGCAGGAAGCACCTGCGAGGTAGACCGGGCTCGGGTTTAAATGGAGACCTCAGCAGGGCTTGTGACCTGCTGAGCTGTTCCCTCATCTGGAACCTGGGGACCTAGTGGTGGCATTGCTTTTGTGTTAGATTACTGTGGAGATTAAGTACAATCATGTGTGCAGGAGCACCATTTAGACTGGAAAGCTCTGCCTGGATGTGAGGCCAGCATAACTACCCAGGAGATGAATTGTTGAGTTCAGACTTTTATGAGACCCTGGCTGCGGACCTCTTTTGCTTTCTTCTTTAGTCCCGTATAGATTTAGGAAAATAAATCATAAACTGAATTTCATCTGGCTCTCCATCATGGAGGGTTCTTCAAGCTCTACCTTGGCTTCTCTGCACACCTAGACTCAGAGGGTGGATGCTGCTCTTTCAGGCCAGACATGAGAGGAAGCTGAGACTTTCTGCACATTCACTCATGTGCTTTGCACTTGGCATGCGTCTTATTACATTCTCCACAGCCCCATTACATAGTGGAGATATTGATGATGGTCTTATTTTCATCAAGAGAGGGTGGAAGGTCACAGGTGCATCCTGTGCTCAGACCCACTCCACAGTCAGCTGCAGCTGGGGATGTGTACATGGGTTGATTGAATCCCCTCAACCCCATGGATCCCCAGGTTTCCTTGTTCTCTCCAGAAGCAGCTGTTGATTTCCCCTCTCAGGAGGATCTCGAGGCTCTCTGTGAGCCTGCAGCAGCCATGCCAGCCTCCGGGGTGTGATTGGGGGCTCCAGTGGCAGAGATGGCTTCGCTCATGGTCAGAGTGGGCCTGCTCCCTGATGTTCTTTCTTGGCACCGAGCTGAAATAGACACCTGAAAATGTACAACTTTGCTTCTGCCCTATCTGGGAGACTTGGTCTTCTGGAAGAATATTCCTGAAACCAGTCTGTGCTCTGTCCAAAATTTTACCACCACATCGCTGGGCTGTCTCGTGGCTCTCTGCCAGGCCCCTGTAAACATAGCTCTGTGCATTTCCCATGACTCGGGAGCGTGTGCATATGGCTTGGGAGGTTGTCCTTGCAGATGGTATTCTTTCAGAATCCACGGGTTCTTCCAGAGTGGAGCAGGGCAGGCTCTCCTCAGCAGGGCTCCAAGCGGCCTACAGGCGATGGAGGCTTTCTCAGCTCCCTCCAGCCTCCCGGGCCCACTCCCACCTTCTGCTTCCGGTTCCCAAGAGCCCCATCCAGTGAGTGTCTGCTTTTCTCTCGCAGGCCTGCTCCAAGCTACCCGCTGCACGTTAGAGTACATGGGTCTCGAACCTCCCAACACCTAGCTCGGCCCCTGTCGTCCTTCCTACCCTCTCCTTAGGGCCCAGGCGTCCTGTCCCCTCTCTCTGTGGTGTGCGAAGGAGCAGCTGAGAGTGAGCACTCCAGGGCCACCTCCAGGCCTTGCTTCTTACATGGGGCTGGCCACTCAGGAACAACACAACAGGGACTGCTTAGGGCCTCGTGGGGAAGCACGCGGGGAGAGGGGTTACTGGGACAGATGGCCCTCTGCCTTCCTGGAATACAGGAGGGGAGCTGATGGACACAGGGTCACAGAGTTGTGGTGCGAGGGGAACGTGAGGGCCAGCAGGAAGAGCAAGGCTGGGTTTAGCCTGGGGCAGTGAGGGACAACGGGTCTGATGATGCGGAGGAAGCTCTCTGGGTCGGATGCTTGGCACTCTTGAAGCCAGAGGAGGCAAGAGCACGGCTGTCTGTGGGATGAGGAAGAGCAGGGTGTGGGGGACTGGGTGGGGTAGGGGTGGGGCAGGCGGGAGCCAGGCTGAGGAGGCCTCCTTTGAGCGCAGCGGGAGGCCCAGGCGGAGGGACAGTGTGGGTAGGATGAGTCTGCAGACGGAGCTGACATCAGGGAAGAGATGGGCTTGTGTTTGTCCCGTGGAGGAGGTGAGTGTACTGGACAGCAGAGCGGCAGGGAGGTGGCAGAGGCTGTGGCAGTTGCTCATGGGAGACGGTGGCTCGGCCTTGGACCAGGTCCCCGGGGTAGGGCAGATAGCCTGAATCCTGGGCTCTGTGGTTGTCCTGGAAGCCTTGCTGAGGGGCTGCATGTGGTGGGAACAGAGGCGTCAGGGAGGAGCCACTCCCTGGCTCAGGGAGTAGGGGGTGGAGGTGGTGTTGCTTTTCCCAGAGCAGGGGCAGGATCCAGGCCTCTCTTGGCAGCCTGTGACTGGGGCGCTCCCTGCCTAGAGCCTTGGACCCCTGGTCTGACCTCTTCTTTTGCCTCCTTTCCGAGCTCGTTTGGCTTCTTCTGGCTCCCGTAGTCCCGGGTGGTGACCTGGGTTGGTTTTCACTGTCTCTGGGTCCCCACTCAGGTATGGATCCTCAACTGCCAGTATTCCCAACACCTCCCTCCAAAGGTGCCTCCACCAGGCAGGTGCTTACCTGGAGGGTAGGCTCTGCCCTTCCTGGTCTGTGGCACATGGGACCCTGGCTTCCCTCCCATTAGATTTCTGCAAATATGCCCTGTGGAGAGCAGAAGCCCAGGGCACAAGGAGCATTCCACACCACAGGATCATGGTGTGAGTTGGCCTCTCTGCCCTGGAGGACCAGAGTATGGCAGAGCTGGTGGAGGGTGGGCAGGGCCTCCCATGCCTACTGATGGCGCCACCTGCGCCTGGCCAGGCGGGTCTCTTGTGGGCTTCATCCCACATCTCTCCGTGTGCTTCTCTACATTCAGTGGTGCCCCTTTTCATTTTTGTTGAACAATATGTTGGAAACTGAAGCCTCGCTTGGTGACAGCTGGTGAAACAGGAGCCAACCTGTGGTTGGAAGGCTCCGCTGCACGGGCAGGAGGGAACCTACATGGGCCTTGGTGCTTCCTGTCCAGCTGAGGGATTGGTGAGTGCACCCTGGCTGGGGTGTGGTGGCACTTCCTGTGCTCTGCTGGACAGCCACCGTCTGCTCACGATAGGTCCTTCAAGCCATGCCTGCTGGAAATGAGGCATCCCCATCCCGTCCTGTGGGTGGCAAGCCCGCTGTTCACAGAACATCATCAGCTTGGGCTTGTGCCCAGCCCCAGAGCGTGTGATTCGCCTTCTGGGCCAGGAGCAGAGCCTGGTGCCCACTGCAGTGCCTGTCCATCTAGTGGGAACTGCAGGCCCCTGCCCCGTGGTCTATGTCAGGGACTTTCTCTGCATCCCTTCTGTCTGTGGTCCCTTCCCAGCTCGCTCTCCCATGCACTTGACAAGCAGACATGTAGAATCTTCCTTCAGCTTCTGCAGACTCCCTGAGGGGCGAAGATAGGTCCACCTCCTCCTTCCCCTGGGGGCTGCAGCACGTGCTCTGTGCAGACCTGGGGCTGTGGGGGAGGCTGAGTTTGCTCCGTGGTGGGAGTCCGGCTGTGTCCTTGTGCTTCTCTTCCTGGCAGAGACTTGAAATGAGTCAGTTGTTTGGCGGTGGCTGTGCTTAACCTGACTGGGGTGTCTGCCCTCTAGCGCTGTGGCAGTGCTCTGTGGAGGTCAAGCATGGCTGTGTCCTAGGAGACACGGCAGCCTCCCGTACATGACTCGGTTACTTAAGGTGGGACTTTATCCATCTGTAAAGTGGAGAAGTTAAAAAATCATGTGTGGGGGTGGGTTTTGATCTATGTTCCTCAGATCTCCAAGAATAAAGGTTCTTTTAGGGATTTTGCAAAAGTTCAAATAAAATTGTGTGAATATTTTCCTGGTTTTATGTCAAACTGTCCTTATTAAAGAACACTGTGCACGTGCAGCTGTACTAATGTCTTCACCCACCAGAGGCTGCCAGCGAGCTAAGGAACACTGTGGGTTAGAACAGGGCAGTCATAGAAACGGAGCCTTCGGATAATCCTCTGCCCCAGTGTGAACATCGTGTCCTCATGTTACTGACTAGAAGGCTGTCTTCATTTGGGCTCTTATAGCAAAAATATCATAGACTGGGGATCTGGACAAACATTCATTTCTCACAGTTCTGGAACTGAGAAGTCCAAGATGGCAGCGGCGGCAGGTTTGAGCTCGATGAGGGCTCTCCTGGTTTGCAGATGACTGGATCCTGTCCTCCCAGGGCACAGAGGGAGAGGGGAAGCAGCATTCTCATGCCCCTTCCAAGGATGCTCAGCCCACCAGGAGGGCTCCACCTCCATGACCTGATTACCTCCCACAGGCCCTGCCCTCAAACAGCATCACTTTGGGATGAGGGTTTCAATGCACGAATCCGGGGGCACAAGCATTCACTTCTCAGCAAAGGTTGTGCTTAGCTTAGAATTTTTCTGATTTTGCCTCTGGGCCTGGTCATAGCTATTGAGGCGGATGTGTACCCTGTGTATTTACACACCAGGCCTGATTCTGGCATTGTGACTGTGGGGCAAGGCCCCTCCAAACACCATCCCAAGCATTGAGTCAGGGTCCAGAGAGGGCAAAAGTTTCTCCTCAGATGCACAGCACCAGCCTGTCGGGCCTTTCTCAGAGCCAGTCTCTCATGGCACCCTCACCGTGGGCTTCTGCAGTCCAGGGCCCCATGGTTTCTGGGGAGTCTTGGGATGGCTGTTTTTATTGTTCTTCCCATGCCTTGGTGAGTGCTCAGGGTGGGTTGTGCATTGGGAGAAGGTAGACAAAAAGCATGTGGTATGCATGGGTCATGCATGGGAAGGGCTGTATAAACAGTGCCTTGAAGGAACTCATTAAAGTGTTTCCTGCTTCTTAGGAATGTACTGTCTCCTTTCATTGTTCCTTGAGAGTGGATTCTTAGGCTGAGGTTTTCTGATGGAGATTGAAGTGGCCTGCAGTGGCTGGTCTCAGTGCAGAGGTGGAATTGCAAAAGCTGAGTTCTGGTTTCTTTCAGTAGATGCTGGCTCAAAAAGACAGTGATCGATAAACACAACTGACTTCTGCTTTAAGAACTGAGACTACACTCTAAACTCCCAAGGTTCACAGCAATGCCAGTGAACCTCAGAGTTCAACTTAAGCATGGAACTAGAGGCTTCATATCTTTTTTTTTTTGAGATGGAGTCTTGCTCTGCAGCCCAGGCTGGAGTGCAGTGGCGCGATCTCAGCTCACTGCAAGCTCTGCCTCCCGGGTTCACGCCATTCTCCTGCCTCAGCCTCCCGAGTAGCTGGGACTACAGGCACCTGCCACCATGCCCGGCTAATATTTTATATTGTTTTAGTAGAGATGGGGTTTCACCGTATTAGCCAGGATGGTCTCCATCTCCTGACCTCGTGATCCTCCCACCTCGGCCTCCCAAAGTGCTGGGATTACAGGCGTGAGCCACCGCGCCCAGCCTAGAGGCTTCATTTTTATGGATTTTCTCTTCTTTACTTCAGAAGAAAGGCTGAGGTTGGATGGAGAGAACATTCCCAACAGAGAAAAGCCACCAGAGTGGGATGCTGACGTTAGGGATCAGTGCTCTGGGATTTGGCTTCCCAAATGCTTCTAAACTGCAGAGAGATCCCTGTTGGGGTCTGGGGAGTGGGTGGTCAAGCCCTTTCTGACCCAAGGGTATGTGCTGTCACCCATTTGCACACTAGGATAGGGAGGGTCATTTGTTGGCCATGGTTTGAGAAACTAATTTGGGGGCCTCTGGTCTGGATTCTGGAAGCATCTGAAGACTGATGTAGGCTAGGAAAGGTCAACTACTTCTGGGGCAGTGCATTCCAGCCCTTCTTTCCACTCAAGGACTTTGTTTTTAACTGTCCCTGCTGTCCTGTATCCTCAGGACTCTGCCCCCTGTACTAGACAGCCCTTGAACACACAAGCACAGACAGCTACTTGACTTCCTGTCCACTCCAGCTTAGCCCCGTTCTCTACTCTCCTTTGCAGCTGAGCAAACATCCTGAGAGGCTGTGCATGCTTTCTGTCTTCCCTCCTCTCCTGGTCCCCAGCCCTTTACATAGGCTCTACCTGGTTTGCTTGTCCTCTTCTGACTTTGCTCTTTACCCCTGGTGGGCAAGCCTCATGCCTCCTTGCTGGCCAGAAGCACACAAGGCTGCTTCCACTGTCTGCCCATAGCTGGCGCCAGGAACACTCCCGAGGTCTGAATGCATCCATCCATCTCAGCCCACCCAGCAGCCCCTCACTCCAGCTCCTCCCTGCCTGCAGTTTCCTTCTCCCACGGCTCATCATGTAAGGAAGCATCTACTTTCTTGTTTGCTTATGGTCTGTCTTCTGCCCCAGTCAGTTATGAAGTTGTCGCCTCTCAACTCCACACTTTTTTCTGTGCCCAGCTTTGCAGTGCTTAGACCTGCAGCCCATGTTCCTGCTTTGACAGCTGGTGCCTTTCTCCATCCCTGCCATAGGGGACACTAGAGAGAGCCCCGTGGTGAGATTGCAGGTGCGTCCTGGCTCTGCCCTTGTAGGTAGCTACACTGAAGTGTCATGGCCTCCCACCCTCCAGCAGCTGATTCCAGCCTACAGTTTCTGCAGCTCTCAAAACTGCCTGCTCTGGCAGACTGGTGCCCTGTCCTGGTGAGTCCAGGCTTTCCAGGGTCTCCCTCCCAGCTCAGACACCAGCAGAGCCTCCCTCGAAGGTCTCAGTTTCCATTCTGTGGGGGCCCTCCTCTAAGTTTCTAAATTCTAATGACTTCAACATCTTCCTTTTGTTCCCACAGCTCAAGGCATGGGAGTTGCTTCCTGAGTTGCTGCCTCCTTGAGGCCTTGAGGTTCCCATTTTTTCCCCCTCTGTTACCTTAGTACCCACACTTGATACTAAATTCTCTCTGTTCCTATACATGTGTGGCATCTTTGCCTGAAATTCCTACCCCAGCAGAGTGAGGGTCTGGTGAGATGAGGCTGGCTGTGGTGTCTGATCTCTGCTGTCTGGTGCCTTGGACGATGTGCAGCTGGCCTTCAGTCTGTGTTCCGCCTGTTGAGTGGATTGAGCGAAGGAGTCTATGAGTCGGGTCTGAGTGGTGAATGGGCCTGAGCAAGGCTCTGCAGAGAGTATTCCAGAGGATTAGCTTCTGTTATATTTCAAGGTGGAGTCTTAAACTTTAGTTTTGTCCTTTAGGAAAATTGGGCACTAAACATCGGGCCTTGGGAGCATGGCCCCATAGATGCAGGCCGGGCTGCCTGCCACACTTTACTGCCTGCAGCCTGAGGGTCCTTGGGTACACAGGTCTTGGCTGCCCACTGTGCCGTCCTGCCTGCTGTGGGGGTCCCTGTTATGATCCTCTGGCTTTATTTCTTCCCATTCTCACTTAATGACATGGATTTCACTACAGGGAGATGAAAGGGTTTTTTTTTTTTTTTTTTTTTTTTTTGGTGGGGGATGCTATTTGATTTTCATTTATTATCAAAATGATTATAGCAATACAAACTGAAATGGCAAAGGATGCAAAATTACACATAATTGGATAACCCAAATAATCACATAAAGTACTTATTCCTCCATATCTCTGTCCAGCCTTTGTCCTTTTGTGTATGGATGAAACTACTAGTACTATTTTGAACCCTTTATGTTTTTTAACCTAAATATCCAAAGAACTTTCTGTCTTAGCATATACTCTGCATTGGCACAGTAGTGCACAGGACAAACTTGGATCTAGCTAGGTGATCAATGTAAAACACCGAAACAGAATATTGAAATAAAGGCCAGGTGTGGAGGCACATGCTTGTAATCCCAGCACTTTGGGAGGCCGAGGCATGTGGATTGCTTGAGCTCAGGAGTTTGAGAATAACCTGAGCAACATGGTGAAAGCTCATCTGTACAAAAAGTAAAAAAACATATAGTTAAAAAAATTCAGTGGTCATGGTGGTGGTGCACATCTGTAGTCCCAGCTGAGGCTGAGGTGAGAGGACTGCTTGAGCCCGGGAGGTGAAGACTGCAGTGAGCTCTTATCATGCCACTGCACTTCAGCCTCAGCAACAGAGTGAAACCATGTTTTAAAAAAAGAAAAAATGGCCGGGCGCGGTGGCTCAAGCCTGTAATCCCAGCACTTTGGGTGGCCGAGATGGGCGGATCACGAGGTCAGGAGATCGAGACCATCCTGGCTAACACAGTGAAACCCCATCTCTACTAAAAATACAAAAAACTAGCCGGGCGAGGTGGCGGGCACCTGTAGTCCCAGCTACTCGGGAGGCTGAGGCAGGAGAATGGCGTAAACCTGGGAGGCGGAGCTTGCAGTGAGCTGACATCCGGCCACTGCACTCCAGCCTGGGTGACAGAGCGAGACTCCGTCTCAACAAAAAAAAAAAAAAAAAGAAAAAATTCTGGGCACAGTGGCTCACACCTGTAATCCCAACACTTTGGAGGCCAAGGTGGGCCGATCATGAGGTCAGGAATTTGAGACCAGCCTGGCCAACATGGTGAAACCCCGTCTCTGCTAAAAATACAAAAATTAGGCAGGTGCCGTGGGATGTGGCTGTAATCCCAGCTACTCAGGAGGCTGAGGCAGAAGAATCGCTCGAACCTGGGAAGTAGAGTTTGCAGTGAGCCAAGATCACACCACTGCACTCCAGCCTGGGCAACAGAGCAAGACTCCATCTCAAAAAAAAAAAAAAAAAAAAAAAAAAAGAAATAAAAACATTGAACAATGAAATAAAAAGTTAAGGAACAGAATACCTTTTGTTTAAGCAACTAAATTAACATGTGATGGTTCTTGGCAAAAATCCCTCCCATGTTAGCTTTCCTGTTGAGCAATCTTTTCTTGAGTCTGGAGCTCCTTGGATACAGTGTAATGACAATTCCTTCCATTAAAAGGCCCCTTTAGGCTGGGCACAGTGTCTCATGCTTCTAATCCCAGAACTTTGGGAAGCCAAGGCAGGTGGATCACTTGAGCCTAGGAGTTCAAGATCAACCTGAGTAACATAGCAAGACCCTGTCCCTATAAAATATTTAAAAATTAGCTGGGCATGGTGGTGCACACGTAGATACTTTGGAGGCTAGGGTGGGAGAAGTGCTTGAGCCAGGGGGTTGAAGCTGCAATGAGGTATGATCACACTGCTCCACTCCAGTCTGGGTGACAGACTCCACCTCAAAAACAACAACAACAAACACAGAAAGGTCCCATTGTCAGTTCTAGATCTCAGAGGAATTGTCATTACACTGTATCCAAGGAGCTCCAGACTCAAGAAAAGATTGCTCAACAGGAAAGCTAACATGGGAGGGATTTTGCCAAGAACCATCACATGTTAATTTAGTTGCTTAAACAGCTCTGATCTCAGAGCTTTCCTACCAGAAGGTGACATAAACCCACTTCTTTTCAAGTAATCCATCACACCAGGGCAAAGTATAACCATATGTATGTGTCAATGTACCACAGGCTGGGGGTCTTCAGGCAACAGAAATTTACTCTCTCACAGCTCTGGAGGCCAGAAGCGTGGAATTGAGGTATTGTCAGGGTGGGTTTATTCTGGAGGTCCTGAGGAAGAATCTCGCAGGCCCCCTCCAGCCTCTGGGACTTTGCCCACTATCCTTGACTTCCCATGGCTCATAGACCACTCCAGTCTCTGCCTTGTGATCATGTGGCTTCCTCTCTGTCTCAGCTTCTTCTTTTCTTATAGGGACACTACTCATTGGGTTTAGGACCCATTCTAAACCCAGGACAATCTCATCCCAATCCTTAATGCAATTACATCTGCAAAGACCCCATTTTCAAGATTCTGCCCATGTTTTCTGCAGCCTGTAGAAACATCCTCAGTACAGAAGCTTCTCCTCCCACTGCTAGATTCACATAGACACAACAAAGCAATGGATCTGGATTCTGGAAATGGGGCAGCCGCCAGTGCAGCTGTCCCATCCCTGCCCTTGCCAGCCTGCTTTCTGCAACTCGTGTCCAGTTGGTGGTGCGGCCTTCAAGGTGTCTCCATCTGATCTCTGCTCTTCTGCACCCACACATGCTGGGTGCCTTGTTGGAATGGGGAGTGGAGCTCCAGGATAATGGTTTAGGCTGCAGAGTTGGAGCAGGCCCCAGAGGTGCACAGAGTCTGCAGGCTTTGGTGACATTGCTGCCCAGGGAGAGCCAAGGCAGAATTCTTCAAATGCCCCTGCAGGGCCTTTTGGGAGCTGCCCACACAGCCTGAGAGCCTCTCAGGCAGGACTCTCAATCCCTTGAGATGACTCCTGGGCCAGCTACCTGGTATCATCTCCAGCTCTGCCACTGGGGAGCAAGTGGCTTCCCTTTGCTCAGATGGGATGTGGGGTGATGGTGATCGTGCCTCCTTTGTGGAACTGTGACAATAACTGAAGGACCAAACCCACAGAGAGCACCTGGGACGTGGGAGTTTCCACAAACACCTGCTGCTGTTGTCAGTGAACACACCCAGGACCCCTGCCTTGCCCTGGAGGCCAGATTTTGCTTTTATGTTCCTTTTTCTGGGAAGAGATTGTATAACTTTTAGAAGATTCTAACTTGCAAAAAGTGAAGAATCCTTTATTTCTTCATATTTGAGGAAAACAAGGCCTATAAAGGCCTTCCAGCTTGGAGGTCAACTTGTTATGTGAGGGACATTTACAGCATCACTTTAAAGCACTCAGGAGACACTAGTTTGACCCTCCCACCTTAATAACACTCCGCTGCAGCAGTGTTGGGGGCGTGGGAGTTGCTTTGCTCTGAGCTTCTTTTGTACACATCTTACCTCCCAGCCAGAACACAGGAGCCCTAGGAGCAGGGATTGGCAGTACAGCTCACCAGCACTCGCTGGCCTTATGCTAGACCAGTGAGGGGCCCCCGGGTACAACCTCTGGGGTACGTCATCCCCTACTCTTGGGGCCCAGGTGGGGCCGACCAGATGGAGCCAGATGGAGCCTCCAGGTGTTTCAGGGGAGGTGGCTGCTGGTGCTGAAGTAGCACCGACAGGACCCGGCTGCTGAGGACTGGGACCTTAGCTCTGAGGGAGGTCTGGGAGTGTCCTGCACCCTCCAGGGCACCATGTTGTGTTCTGTGTGGGGCTGGGGCATTTTCAGAGGATGCTGTGTGAACTCAGGGCCTCTTAGGAGAGTGTAGAAGAGGTGGAGCCCATCTTGTCTAAGTGGAATTGGCCAGATTTAGTGAAGATTGGGGGATGCTGGGGTGGAGGTTGGTCTCCAGTGCGGTTGAGTGTCCAAGGATGAGAGTCGTGGGTGACAAAGCCATGCTGCACCTGGGGTGGTGGAGAGCAGGCAGCCCTCAACACCCTGCCCTGCAGGCCCTGCTCACTCCCAGCAGGAGCAGTGTCTGCTCCTCTTCAGGCAGAGGTGGCTGCGGATCTGACCACCCTACTGCCCTCAGCCTATGGCACAGTCTTCCTGTCTTCCTGTCTTCCTGCCTTAACATAACAAATACTCCGGAAGCTATTTCTGAGTCACAAACCCAGTGACATGAGCCAAGGTCTTCAGTGGAAACTCTCCTAGCCTAAAGGCCTCTGCTCAAAGAGCCCTCCTTCCTTCCACTGCACCCAGCCTCCTTCTCTTTCTACTCCTCTGCACTTAGCATCTTGTGGGTCATTCCTGCCCCTTTCTGTCATCAACAGCCCTGCACCTCCTGCTCCTCCCCTGAAGGCAGCTTCTCTGGCTTCCTCTCTCCATCACCTCTCAGCTCACAAATCTTTACTGCAAAGAGGCTGTCTTTGACAAACCAACAGAAATTAGGCCGATCTGTCTATTTGATTAAAATAACTCAGTACAAGCAGCAAATATTTATTTTCTTCCAATTATTTCCTTGTGTATTACATATCTCCCTCTCTAAAATATAAATTGACCAATATAGCCATCGTAACTACCCTATTTACCTATTTGTTTCCAGCATATAGTAACATGTTTGGGGGAGATGTATGCACAATAAATATTTTTGAGATACTTACATAGATGTTCTCCCATCAATCAAACTGAATGAAATGTCTGAGGCTCTTTTGATAGGTCTAAGATGTAAGTAATTCAATTATATCATTCTAGCATAGTTTGTTAAAAGGCAACTCATGGGCTATAAAGGCAGAGACAAAGTAAATATGGAAGTTTATATTATTAGTTTGGTAAATAATATTATGAAAAAACATTTAAGCTTTCCCTTAATTTATTCAGTATTGAAGAATAGATTAAAATATCAATGTTTCTCTAGCATGAGTGATCTCAGTACAATGGTAGAAAGTTTGAAGTTACTTAATATTTGGCTAACTGAACTTGCTAGTCTGCATATATAACAACCCCACAAGTCTTGACACACTGGTCTTTTTAAATATGGACTAAAGAAAATTGGACTGACTGGAACTTTCATTCTTATTCCTCTGAATATACAGCATATTCTGAGTATAAAGACAGTGACATTTTAATCCCCCCCAAAATAAATATTCCTGGAAAATTGCATTCTATCAGTTTTCTTTGTTACCTATTTTATGTTAATTTTGGCTATGTTATATGTTTCAGAACTACCAAAATTTTCTCACTTAAACAGTAACAAGTTAATTTCAGTTAAGATTGTTTATTTGGGAAAGCTGTTTAACTGCAGCTATAAGAGGCACTGTGGGGAGAGAGTCTCCAAACTGTTAAGACAGAAAAAAATTCTCATGGAAGAGTGAATGTGAGGCATTGTTTGCTAGAAAAAGAATGAATAAGAATAATCTAGTGAGAAAGAAAACAAAAAATTGCAAATGTGAAAGGAAGCCTGTCTCCCTAGGAATAACAATTGTCTTCCCATCAATAGTAAAATTAGGAAAGTAAGGAGAGATAGTAGATATTGACTTTGTAATATTGGATGAGAGGAATTGAATTTAAATTTTAGTATTCTGGCTTTAAAAATTAAAAACCGGATAACCTTGTGTTGACATCCTAATTTTTTGTTTTGAAATTTTACTGAACTATGAAATCCAAAAATATTAGAAACCAATTGATACTAAAAGATAGAAGTGACACATAAATAAAAACAGAGGCAGAAGTATCAGTGAGATATATCATTAGAAACTGTCAGATAACATGGCAGCAGAAGACAGATTCTCTGTTTAATCTCCTCAAATGTCAAGACAGACTAGTAAGACTGAGTTTGACACCTTGGTAGAAACTCTTTTGCCAAGTTGGTTTGTCATCCATTAAATTAATATTAAATTACAAGAGTTGACCAGATTAATGTTACTTCAGAAAGAAGATGAGTATTGTTTTTAGATATTCAAGCAATTTTTAGAAGGTAGATATTCCAAACCACAGATACTCTATAAACTAATAGCTGGGAAATGTCACAGAAAGTTGAAATAACATAGATACAGCACTGTTTAAATGGTGATATTTTACAGTTATTCAAGGATTTTTATGACAGATTCATGAATTTATGTTTTTTAATAAAAATTATTTATTAAATATTGCTTATAGTTTGACCTAATTGATATTCATAGATCAAATGAGAAAGTAGCAAAATAGGTTTATATTGTGTTCTTACGAGCTTAAGAATTCATTTTCTTAAATAATACACTTTAACAAAAAAAAAAAAAAAAAAAAAGAGTTTTAAAAAAAATTACTTGGAAACTAGAATGTTTAAGACCTGACTTCCCAAATCAGCCATGTTTAGATGACTTGGTCAAAATACCACTTAAAGGAATTGATCGTTTAAAATGGCTTATTATGTAAACAGAGAGATCTGAGCAAACTTCTTAGATTTATGAATAAAGAAAAGAAGAAAGGGAAAGAAAGAAAGGAAACAGGAAAACAAAAGGAGGGAGAAGAGATTGAAGAAAGAAAGTTGCTTAGGACAGCACAGTATAGAACAACAATAAATTAAGTTTTGAAACAATGAAGTATTTGTTTAGGTGGCTGAAGGTGTGTGTCTGGCATCCATTTGTTTGCTAAAGGGAATAATATATGTTTGCTAAAACTTGAAAATGTTTGACATCATGCTTAAAAATTTCTTATTTTTAAGAAATAAATAACCTATTTCTTATTAATTATATTAACTTAATAATTATTAAAAGTGAAAAGAGTATTTTATTGTAAAACCATTTGTGTAAGCTTACTCACTTGTAGAAATATTGTATTTTCATTTGGCCTTGGCAGTTAGGAACCCATTGCTAATTTTTCAGCTAAGTGATGTAAACAATGTGTGTATTAATAAATTTGCAAACTAGGCATTGTCAGGGTTGCAGTGTGGTAGGTGGAACTGTTAGACAGTCTCTTCATACATATAAGCCCTGAAATTTAGAGATCTGATGTCATACAAAAATGAGTTGATTGTATGTGAAGTTATAATAAAAACTAATAGAGGCCAGGCATGGTGGCTCACACCTGTAATCCCAGCACTTTGGGAGGCCGAGGCAGGTGCATCACCTGAGGTCAGGAGTTTGAAACCAACCTGGCCAACATAATGAAACCCCATTTCTACTAAAAATACAAAAAAAAAAAAAAAAAAAAAAAAAAATTAGCCTGATGCGGTGGCGCACACCTGTATTCCCATCTACTTGGGAGGCTGAGACTGGAGAATTGCTTGAATCTGGGAGGTGGAAGTTGCAGTGAGCCGAGATCACACCACTGCATTCCAGCCTGGGTGACAGAGTGAGACTCTGTCTCAAAAACAACCAACCAACCAACCAAAAAACAAACAAAAATACCTAATAGAACAGGCAGATGATTTTGCAGAATAAATGATGAATGCTAAAATGTAGAAAAATATATACAAGACAGGATTGGAACTGAGAGCAGAAGACATAGATGTGAGTCCCAGAGGTGATTTGAAGCTGTGCAAATCAACAAGATCCTGAGATGGAGAGCAAAGAGAAGGAAGAACAGGGTGACCACCAAATTCTGAGTAGGGCGCACATTCAGGTGGCAAGAGAAGAGAAGATGCAAACCAATATTGAGGCAACAGAATAAACAGAGTAAAGCCCCACAGAGACCAAGACCAAACTGTAAGTGCGATGAACTGCCTTTGGCTGGTAGAAAATATAGGCTACAGGATTAGATCTAGCCTTAGTCCTTTGTCTAATTTCAGCTATTCTCTCTAACTAGACTTTCTGATCAGGAATGAAACTGAAATGGGCCATCATTGATTTATTTTATTTTATTTTATTCTATTTTTGAGACGGAGTCTTGCTCTGTTACCCAGGCTAGAGTGTAGTGCTGCAATCTCGGCTCACTGCAACCTCTGCCTCCTGGGTTCAAGTGATTCTCCTGCCTCAGCCTCCCGAGTAGCTGGGACTACAGGCACATGCCACCATGCCTGGCTACTTTTTTGTATTTTTAGTAGAGACGGGGTTTCACCGTGTTAGCCGGGATGGTCTCGATCTCCTGATCTCGTGATCCGCCTGCCTCGGCCACCCGAAGTGCTGGGATTACAGGTGTGAGCCACTGCACCTGGCCCATTGATTTATTTTCTAATGCTTTATGAGGACCATTCATTATACCAGGTATTGCAATCATCATTTTCTGAGTAAAAAATAAGGCTCACAAGTTTTTAAATTCTATGTAAACTAAGCAATTGTGATTTTGCATGTAAATATAAGTACTTGTGTAGACCAATGGTCTGAAAAGAGCAGAGACAGTAGTCAATGGGTGCAGACCAAGAGAGGGCAATATCCATGGAAAATAAAGAGGAAAAAATCCAACTGGCCAGCAGAATCTGGCAGCACGTTGAGCCTCTGCAAGAGAACCTTCTGCACTGAGTGGCCTGGGAACTACTTCCCCTCTGGTGGTCTGTCTTGGCACAGAGAGCTCAAGAACAGCCCTTCAACTTACCTTTTTTCTCCATGAACAGAATCCTGAGAGTCAAATTGGTTCCCATTGCTGTCTGCTCCTTGGATGAATACCAGTGCAGCCATTCACTGCAGGTGGTTATCAGTCAACACTTGCAAACATGGTGCAGATCAGTTTTCCAACAGAAATGCATCATGAAAGGCAATGCATAAAATATATTTCAAAAGACTCAGAGATGGCCGGATGTGGTGGCTTACCCTTGTAAGCCCAGCACTTTGGGAGGCGGAGGTGGGTGGATCGCCTGAGGTCTGGAGTTTGAGACCAGCCTGGCCAACATGGCAAAACCCCATCTCTACTGAAAATACAAAAAATTAGCTGGGCATGGTGGTGGGCGCCTGTAATTCCAGCTACTTGGGAGGCTGAGGCAGGGAGAATCACTTGAACCTGAGAGGTGGAGGTTGTAGTTCGCTGAGATCACTCCATTGCACTCCAGCCTGGGCAACAGAGTGAGACTCCATCTCAAAGAAAAAAAAAAAAAAGAAAATAAAATAAAAGACTCAGAGATATCAATAATGTCTCAAAGGAACTCTGAAAGGGTTTTAAAAGATAGATAAATCTTTACAGTTCAATTTTTTTCAGTTATCTTGAATCATTTCAACAGTTTCCTCTTTTCCTCCTCAAGAAAAGCATTTAGAAAGAATGCTTTTTTTTTTTTTTTTGCATTTTTTTTTTCATCAACACATTCTGAGTACATACATACTCCAGAGGCAGACCCTGTTTTGGACTTAGAAGACACAGCAATGCATAGGACAGACACAGTTCTCCTTTGTGCAGTTTACATTCTAGTGAAGGAAGAAAATAAACCATAAATAGATAAAATGGTTAGATATAGTGTTAGACACAGGGAGTGATGCTGAGGAGTGAGGACTGGTGAAGGAACTAGCATCTGAACTGAAAGGTAAGCAATGGAACTGACCCAGCTGTCTAAGCATGTGAGAGGACACCCTTAGTCATAGAAAAAGCAAGTGAAAACCCTGAGATGACCTAGAGCAACAGCAACAGTGACAATAGTCTGACTGGCTCAAAGTGGGCAATGTCAGAGGTGGCAAAAATGATACAGAGCAAGCAGGCAGGTGTGGAGTCATTTACAGGCCTATCAGCCATGTGGAAAAATCTGGAGTTTGCTCTATGGGCAAAGGAAAGTCATTAAAGTGTCCTTAACAAAGAAATGGCATAAATTGATTGACATGTTGAACCTACCCAGTTTTTATATGGCAGATTCATTGCAGGAGAGCAGAACTCTGCTATGCTTTCCCTGTATGGCTGCAAGAAATGGTGGTGCTGCTTTCTTTGAAAAAAACAAGGGGTGAAAAATACTTCTGTGTTTGATAGGTGAAAGTAGTTCCATCTAGAACACAGCTTTTCACTAAAAAGTATCATGAATTTTCACTAGGCTCCTGATAAGTTCTTTGTTAAGCAAAACATATTTCCTCAATTCTTATACGTGAGCATATCTTCTCTTCCTATTATTTTAGCTGGAAGCACTGACAAATGTCCTAAGATGTGCAGTTTTAGCAGGAGTAATAGTGCACATGTTCTCAAGTAGAGCCTTTTGGAATGATTCAGAAATCATAGCAAATTCTATAAAAAAGAGAAATGAATATGGCAACCTTTTATAAATTATAATGCATAAGGCAAGTAAACATTACTAGGAGTGGAATACCAATTGTGCATAAACTAGGGAAAGCACCTGCACTAAACTTCTGCTTTTCATTTCTTGGCCCATGAAATCTCTATTTGTAGGCAAATATCAGAAAAAGATGTTTACTGTTACAGTGATGACCAATCTATCAAAGTTGGAAGCTTTGAACTCTGAATTACTTCCCAAAATATAGACCACAAGCTGGAGAGAGCTGTATTCATCAAGGGCATTTCTGTAAGAATAAATTAAATATTATATAAAGAGACAAAGGACATAATTACTATCAAGATTGGTATATTCTTTTCTCTTGACTTTCAGAAGGAGGCACTTAAGCAAAAATGCACTTTCATCTTGTTTATATTTCTTTCACTGAAATTTATTTAACAAGCCCTTTGATGTAAATATCAGATCAGCCAATTGATGTTTAGCACAGTAGCACAAGATCATTTCATTGAAGGGAGGAAAAATTAAAGCTATATAAGAGTAACTCTGGAATGAGCCTTTAGGGTTATTAGTTAAATTAAAACATCATTTTCAATGACTACGCAAAAAATTCAAAAAGCATTTTTTTCCACTTGAAATTATCAGACTAATGCCAAAGTAGAAATATCATTTTCCCCTCAGCTCTGATTAGTATGGTGTGTAGAAAATGTATGGATAGTTTTTCAAGGTTATTAGGGCTGAAAGACATATTGACTCCATTGTGCTACAGGGGCTCAGATCCTGAGATCTGAAGAGATGGTGCAGAGGCCCCTTGTGGTGGTTAATATAGAGTGTCAACTTGATTGGATTGAAGGATGTGAAGTATTGATCATGGGTGTGTCTGTGAGGGTGTTGGCAAAAAAGATTAACATTTTAGTCAGTGGGCTGGGAAAGGCAGACTCACCCTTAATCTGGTTGAGCACCATCTAATCAGCAGCTAGTGCAGCTAGAATATAAAGCAGGCAGAAAAACATAAAAAATACTAGATTGGCCTAGCCTCCCAGCCTACATCTTTCTCCTGTGCTGGATCCTTCCTGCCCTTGAACACCAAACTCCAAGTTCTTTAGGTTTGGGGCTCAGACTGGCTCTCTTTGCTCCTCAGCTTGCAGACAACTTATTGCGGCAGCTTGTCATCATGCGAGTTAATACTTAATAAACTCCCCTTTATATATATATACACACATACACACATATATAATAGGAGATATATAGGATATATATAATATCCTATCATATATAGGATATAATATATATAATATCCTATTATATATAGGATATATAATAGAATAATATATAATAGAATAATATATATCCTATATATAATAGAATAATATATCCTATATATAATATCCTATATATATCATATATCCTATATATCATATATCATATGATAACATATATGTGATCTATATAGGATATATATGTGATCTATATAGGATCTATATAGAATATATACATCCTATTAGTTCTGTTCCTCTAGAGAACCCTGACTGATACACCCTTCAGCTAGAGGAATGCGCGGCTCAGGTTTTTGTTTGCTAGCTGAGTACATAGATCCAAAAGGCGGTATGTCTTCATGGAGCCAAAATTAGACTTTGTTTCTCATCCCAACAACAAGTCAAACTTTATGATAACAAATATTCTATGATCTAAGTGTACCAGATCCAGAAGTTCACATTCTTCCAGATTTGTCAAGTTGGGTATGTCTTTGTTGTTACTCAAAACCAGAGTAGAACTAACTTTGAAAAGATAAAAATTACTTATTCTGTATGACATCCAAGTAGTACTATTAATAGCTTTGTAAGTTCTCCATATGAAATGCTTAAATGAAATGTCAGTTAAAACTTCTATAATTAATAAAGCAGTTTTCCCTATTGTAGTACAAAAAATTATGAATTGACCTTGAAAGATAAAGATTGAAATGGGATCTGGTCAAAGTATGTATGTGCAAACAGTTAATAACATCAGAGAAATATTATTAAATTATAAAATAATTATAATATCAAGGTACTCCTGAAAGCTTAAATGTGGTGATTTTAAAATAAAATGTTTATTTTTTAATTTACAATATATGGGATAAACATCAACAATAACTTATTTATGTAGCACTAGGTGTTTAAAAACATTGAAATTTGATAACCAAATTTTCATCCTGGCTCTTACTTTCTGTACATCCATCAGGATAGGACATAGGGTCTGCTCTTCTCCAAATGCCTCTTTCTATGACATTTAGCCACTTGAGTTTCAGGTAACCTGTATGAATGTGGAGTGAATTTGACACAGCTGCCAATTAGTACAGCATAAGCAGTTAACATCAGGTTTTGCTGTTGGATTGTCTGGGTAGAATCCTGGATCTGGCTCTCACTTACTGTGTGACATTTGGTAAATTATTTGAAGTCTCTGTTTGGTTTCCTCAACTTTATAATAGAAATGTTAACATGACCTACCTTTAAGGATAGGTAGGATGGTTGAAAGACATTATGCTGTATACATAAAATGCTTGAAACAGTGGCTAATACACACTACTGCTAAAAAGATGTTTAGTGGTGGTGGCGATAGGCTTGGGGTGCTGACAGTGGTGGTGGTGGAGGTGAGAGAATTTATTGTCAATCATTGGATACATATCTAAGAAATGACATATTATTTCAAACTTGGAAATGCTCAGGCTGATATCTTCTCTGATATTATATAACCTCCATGTTAGGTACTACATTAATAAAAATGCACACATACATTTAATATCTCTGGAGGAGACAGATCAACCATTCGTATTCCTGTCTTTTAGACGAGAATATTGAAATGGAAGATAATATGATAGTTTGTCAAATCAAGTAATTTTGTGATTCCTTGCCTCCTACTTCTTAGAAAAAAATAGCATTAGAATGGAACCCCTTCTGATGTCCTGTCATGAAATATAAAGTCTTGCCTGAATATGCAGCTTCCCTTTCACCTTTCATCATTGTTCATCCAAAGTGTTTCGTCTCATGCCTGCAGTCACAGCACTGTGGGAAGTGGAGGTAGGTGGATCACTTGAGGCCAGGAGTTTGAGACCAGCTTGGCTCATATGGTGAGACCCCATCTCTACTAAAACTACAAAAAAACTTAGTAGGGTGTGGTGTTGCACCTGTAGTCCCAGGTACTTGGGAGGCTGAAGCAGATGAATCACTTGAACCCAGGAGGTGGAGATTGCAGTGAGCTGAGTTTGCACCACTGCGCTCCAGCCTGGGAGACAGAGTGAGACTCCATCTCGAAAAAAAAAAAGGAAGTGCTTCTTTTCTACATGATTAATCCCTCTTTCTTGACTCTGGTTCCTGTCTCTGCCTCTTCTTGCCTTCTCAACTTATTCCATTTATATTATATTGATAACATCTACTGTATTTTCACACACTCTCCACAGGCTCCTTCCTATCATTGTTTAAATTTTAAAAATCAACAATGAAGCAAAAAAAAGTATGAGCTCTGTGGATCTAGTTATTACTCTGGCTCTCTCCTCACTTTCAAGAATAAGCTTATTTAATCAGATTATCTTCATGTCCTGGCTACCTGATGTCACCTCCAACTAAAAAGTCCTCACCACATTGCAACTGAGCTTTTAGTTCAATCATCTTCCACAAGTGACCTTGCAAATGACAAATAACCTTCATATGCTAAACCCTCTTAGCATTTTATATCATTCAGTGCTTGATTTCTCAGGATTATTTTTTACTGTTCAGTACTCTTAACCTTCAGAATATTCTTTTTTTTTTCCCCCATGATATAATTTCTATGATTTTCTTCCTTTACCTTCTGCCAGTCCTTTTCAATGTCTTCATTAGGGTATGTTTGCATTGTTTTATAATTAGATCTTTATTTATCTTCCCTTTCTGGTTTGCTCTCAGTCCCTTGCTTGTATGAAACATGTCTTGTTCTTCTTTATATCTCCAGAGACATTACAATGTTAAATTGATGATGAAGCAATAAACAAATGAATGACTGAATGGTTTTCCTAGAAAGTTTATGCATTCAAGGATGGCTAAAAGTATATCATCATGATAAATATTTTAGAAGGTATGGATTAACTTTAAATGTCATTTCCTGTAATAAAGTTTGTCTTGTTCCATTTTGTGTTGCTGTTAACAGAATACCTGGGACTGGGTAAGTATAAATAAAAGAGGTTTATTTGGCTCATGATTCTGGAGGTGGGGAGGTCCAAGGAGCATGGTGCTGGCATTTGGTCAGCTTCTGGTGAGGGCTTCATGCTGCATCACAACATGGTGGAGAAGTGCAAGTGAATACAGAAACAGGTATGCAAAAGGAACAAGACACCAGAGGCAACCTTGCTCAATAACAACCTGCTCTCTTAGAAATGGATTCATTCCCACAGGAACTCATCTAGTCTTTAAGAGTGAGAACTCACTCACTATAATTACCATGACACTAAGCCACCTATGAAGGTGGAGTCCCCATGACCCAACACCACACATCTCCCTTAGGTCCCACCTTTTGAACTTTCCACTTGGCAGCATTGCTGCACTGGGAATTAAGGTTTTGACATGAATTTTGGCAAGGACCATCAAACCATATCTAGAGGATTAAGTGACGAGAGTAAAACTAGCTAATTTCATAGGTAAAATACTGTGTTGCATATTAATTTAATAAATATAAGAATATAACATAATGGAAATGAATAAGTTAATCAACTCACAGTTCATGTTTATCCCTTTGTTTCCATTTGGTACATGTGCCCTTAACTGGTAAAACCTGCCATTCCCATCCTACCTTCATTTTACTTAGAAGGAAACATTTAGCTCTTATCATAATTTGCAAACTAAAGCTGCTAGTAATAAGCCCAAGGAACACCATTCAATGAACACTTGTTAAAACTATGAAGTCCTGAGTCAGATGCTATGAAGAAAAAGAACAATAAAATATCAATCTTGTCTTTGTTTTTAGAGCATCATATAATCAAGATATGAGGGGACTTCAAAAGTTCATGGAAAAATTAAATTAAAAAAATGATGAAATAAAAAATATAAACTTTATCAACATAAGCTCCATGAAGTTCAAGACACTTTTGAGAGCAATGCTATCAGCCATTTATTCCATCCCTAAAGATCTGAGGGTCCTTGGAATTTAATCATGTCAAACGTAACTGGGAAATAAAAATGTTCTCCAACAAAGGGTGCTAAAATAAATACATATCCATATAGAAAAAAATAAAAGTAAAACTTAACCCCATTTTACACTATGCTCAAAAATTAGTTTGAAATAAGCAATGAGTGGTGGCTCACATCTGTAATACTAACACTTTAGAATCCCCATTTGAGCCCAGGAGTTCGAGATCAGCCTGGGCAACATAGTGAAACCTCGTCTCTACAAAAAATACAAAATTTAGCTGGGCATGGTGGCACTTACCTGTAGTCACAACTGCTTGTGATGCCGATGTGGGAGGATCACTTGAGCCTGGGAAGTAGAGGTTGCAGTGAACTGTGATTGAGCCACTGCACTCCAGCCTGGGCAACAGAGTGACACTGTATCTCAAAAGAGTGTTCATTGATACAAATAAATGTAGAAACTAAAACAATACAGCTTTCAGAAGAGAAAAGAGAGAAAAGCTTTCGTCCCTGTGGCAAAGGTTTTTTATGGTATAGAAAGAAATAACCAGGACATTTGGGGGGCGGAGCAAGATGGCCGAATAGGAACAGCTCCAGTCTCCAACTCCCAGCGCGAGCGACACAGAAGACCGGTGATTTCTGCATTTTCAACTGAGGTACTGGGGTCATCTCACTAGGGAGTGCTGGACAATCGGTGCTGGTCAGCTGCTGCAGCCTGACCAGCGAGAGCTGAAGCAGGGCGAGGCATCGCCTCACCTGGGAAGTGCAAGGGGGAAGGGAATCCCTTTTCCTAGCCAGGGGAACTGAGACACACAACACCTGGAAAATCAGGGTAACTCCCACCCCAATACCGCAGTTTAAGCAACGGGCACACCAGAAGAATATATCCCTCACCTGGCCGGGAGGGTCCCATGCCCACGGAGCCTCCCTCATTGTTAACACAGCAGTCTGTGGCGATCTAACCGCAAGGCAGCAGCGAGGCTGGGGGAGGGGCGCCCGCCATTGCTGAGGCTTAAGTAGGTAAGCAAAGCCGCTGGGAAGCTCAAACTGGGTGGAGCTCACAGCAGCTCAAGGAAACCTGCCTGTCTCTATAGACTCCACCTCCGGGGGCAGGGCTCAGCTAAAAAAACAACAGGGGAAGCAGCAGAGGCCTGAGCAGACGCGAACGACACTGTCTGACAGCTTTGAAGAGAGCAGTGGATCTCCCAACATGGAGGTTGAGATCTGAGAACGGACAGACTGCCTGCTCAAGTGGGTCACTAACCCCTGAGTAGCCTAACTGGGAGACATCCCCCACTAGGGGCAGTCTGACACCCCACACCTCACAGGGTGGAGTACACCCCTGAGAGGAAGCTTCCAAAGTAAGAATCAGACAGGTACACTCACTGTTCAGCAATATTCTATCTTCTGCAACCTCTGCTGCTGATACCCAGGCAAACAGGGTCTGGAGTGGACCTCAAGCAATCTCCAACAGACCTACAGCTGAGGGTCCTGACTGTCAGAGGGACAACTATCAAACAGGAAGGACACCTATACCAAAACCCCATCAGTATGTCACCATCATCAAAGACCAGAGACAGATAAAACCACAAAGATGGGGAAAAAGCAGGGCAGAAAAGCTGGAAATTCAAAAAAAAGAGCGCATCTCCCCCTGCAAAGGAGCGCAGCCCATCGCCAGCAACGGATCGAAGCTGGTCAGAGAATGACTTTGACGAGATGAGAGAAGAAGGCTTCAGTCCTCAAACTTCTCAGAGCTAAAGGAGGAATTATGTACCCAGCGCAAAGAAACTAAAAATCTTGAAAAAAGAGTGGAAGAATTGACAGCTAGACTAATTGATGCAGAGAAGGTCATAAACGAAATGACAGAGATGAAAACCATGACACGAGAAATACGTGACAAATGCACAAGCTTCAGTGACCGACTCGATCAACTGGAAGAAAGAGTATCAGCGATTGAGGATCAAATGAATGAAATGAAGCGAGAAGAGAAACCAAAAGAAAAAAGAAGAAAAAGAAATGAACAAAGCCTGCAAGAAGTATGGGATTATGTAAAAAGACCAAATCTACGTCTGATTGGGGTGCCTGAAAGTGAGGGGGAAAATGGAACCAAGTTGGAAAACACTCTTCAGGATATCATCCAGGAGAACGTCCCCAACCTAGTAGGGCAGGCCAACATTCAAATTCAGGAAATACAGAGAACGCCACAAAGATACTCCTCCAGAAGAGCAACTCCAAGACACATAATTGCCAGATTCACCAAAGTTGAAATGAAGGAAACAATCTTAAGGGCAGCCAGAGAGAAAGGTCGGGTTACCCACAAAGGGAAGCCCATCAGACTAAGAGCAGATCTCTTGGCAGAAATTCTACAAGCCAGGAGAGAGTGGGGGCCAATATTCAACGTTCTTAAAGAAAAGAATTTTCAACCCAGAATTTCATATCCAGCCAAACTAAGTTTCATCAGTGAAGGAGAAATAAAATCCTTTACAGATAAGCAAATGCTTAGAGATTTTGTCACCACCAGGCCTGCCTTACAAGAGACCCTGAAGGAAGCACTAAACATGGAAAGGCACAACCGGTACCAGCCATTGCAAAAACATGCCAAAATGTAAAGACCATCGAGGCTAGGAAGAAACTGCATCAACTAACGAGCAAAATAACCAGTTAATATCATAATGGCAGGATCCAGTTCACACATAACAATATTAACCTTAAATGTTAATGGACTAAATGCTCCAATTAAAAGACACAGACTGGCAAACTGGATAAAGAGTCAAGACCCATCAGTCTGCTGTATTCAGGAGACCCATCTCACATGCAGAGACATACATAGGCTCAAAATAAAGGGATGGAGGAAGATCTACCAAGCAAATGGAGAACAAAAAAAAGCAGGGGTTGCAATCCTAGTCTCTGACAAAACAGACTTTAAACCATCAAAGATCAAAAGAGACAAAGAAGGCCATTACATAATGGTAAAGGGATCAATTCAACAGGAAGAGCTAACTATCCTAAATATATATGCACCCGTTACAGGAGCACCCAGATTCATAAAGCAAGTCCTTAGAGACTTACAAAGAGACTTAGACTCCCATACAATAATAATGGGAGACTTCAACACTCCACTGTCAACATTAGACAGATCAACGAGACAGAAAGTTAACAAGGATATCCAGGAATTGAACTCATCTCTGCACCAAGCGGACCTAATAGACATCTATAGAACTCTCCACCCCAAATCAACAGAATATACATTCTTCTCAGCACCACATCGCACTTATTCCAAAATTGACCACATAATTGGAAGTAAAGCACTCCTCAGCAAATGTATAAGAACGGAAATTATAACAAACCGTCTCTCAGACCACAGTGCAATCAGACTAGAACTCAGGACTAAGAAACTCAATCAAAACCGCTCAACTGCATGGAAACTGAACAACCTGCTCCTGAATGGCTACTGGGTACATAATGAAATGAAGGCAGAAATAAAGATGTTCTTTGAAACCAATGAGAACAAAGATACAACATACCAGAATCTCTGGGACACATTTAAAGCAGTGTGTAGAGGGAAATTTATAGCACTAAATGCCCACAAGAGGCAACAGGAAAGATCTAAAATTGACATTCTAACATCACAATTAAAAGAACTAGAGAGGCAAGAGCAAACACATTCAAAAGCTAGCAGAAGGCAAGAAATAACTAAGATCAGAGCAGAACGGAAGGAGATAGAGACACAAAAAACCCTCCAAAAAATCCATGAATCCAGGAGTTGGTTTTTTTTTTTTTTTTTTTTTTTTTTTTTTTTTTTATTATACTTTAAGTTCTAGGGTACATGTGCATAACGTGCAGGTTTGTTACATATGTATACTTATGCCATGTTGGTGTGCTGCACCCATCAACTCGTCAGCACCCATCAATTCATCATTTATATCATGTATAACTCCCCAATGCAATCCCTCCCTCCTCCCCCCTCCCCCCTCCCCATGATAGACCCCAGTGTGTGATGTTCCCCTTCCCGAGTCCAAGTGATCTCATTGTTCAGTTCCCACCTATGAGTGAGAACATGCGGTGTTTGGTTTTCTCTTCTTGTGATAGTTTGCTAAGAATGATGGTTTCCAGCTGCATCCATGTCCCTACAAAGGACGCAAACTCATCCTTTTTTATGGCTGCATAGTATTCCATGGTGTATATGTGCCACATTTTCTTAATCCAGTCTGTCACAGATGGACATTTGGGTTGATTCCAAGTCTTTGCTATTGTGAATAGTGCCGCAATAAACATACGTGTACATGTGTCTTTGTAGTAGACTAATTTATAATCCTTTGGGTATATACCCAGTAGTGGGATGGCTGGGTCATATGGTACATCTAGTTCTAGATCCTTGAGGAATTGCCATACTGTTTTCCATAATGGTTGAACTAGTTTACAATCCCACCAACAGTGTAAAAGTGTTCCTATTTCTCCACATCCTCTCCAACACCTGTTGTTTCCTGACTTCTTAATGATTGCCATTCTAACTGGTGTGAGATGGTATCTCATTGTGGTTTTGATTTGCATTTCTCTGATGGCCAGTGATGATGAGCATTTTTTCATGTGTCTGTTGGCTGTATGAATATCTTCTTTTGAGAAATGTCTGTTCATATCCTTTCCCCACTTTTTGATGGGGTTGTTTGTTTTTTTCTCGTATATTTGTTTGAGTTCTTTGTAGATTCTGGATATTAGCCCTTTGTCAGATGAGTAGGTTGCAAAAATTTTCTCCCATTCTGCAAAAATCACAAGCATTCTTATACACCAGCAACAGACAAGCAGAGAGCCAAATCAGGAATGAACTTCCATTCACAATTGCTTCAAAGAGAATAAAATACCTAGGAATCCAGCTTACAAGCGATGTAAAGGACCTCTTCAAGGAGAACTACAAACCACTGCTCAGTGAAATCAAAGAGGACACAAACAAATGGAAGAACATACCATGCTCATGGATAGGAAGAATCAATATCGTGAAAATGGCCATACTCCCCAAGGTTATTTATAGATTCAATGCCATCCCCATCAAGCTACCAATGAGTTTCTTCACAGAATTGGAAAAAACTGCTTTAAAGTTCATATGGAACCAAAAAAGAGCCCGCATTGCCAAGACAATCCTAAGTCAAAAGGACAAAGCTGGAGGCGTCACGCTACCTGACTTCAAACTATACTACAAGGCTACAGTAACCAAAACAGCATGGTACTGGTACCAAAACAGAGATATAGACCAATGGAACAGAACAGAGTCCTCAGAAATAATACCGCACATCTACAGCCATCTGATCTTTGACAAACCTGAGAGAAACAAGAAATGGGGAAAGGATTCCCTATTTAATAAATGGTGCTGGGAAAATTGGCTAGCCATAAGTAGAAAGCTGAAACTGGAGTTGGTTTTTTGAAAAGACCAACAAAATTGACAGACCACTAGCAAGACTAATAAAGAAGAAAAGAGAGAGGAATCAAATAGATGCAATAAAAAATGATAAAGGGGATATCACCACCGACCCCACAGAAATACAAACTACCATCAGAGAATACTATAAACACCTCTACGCAAATCAACTAGAAAATCTAGAAGAAATAGATAATTTCCTGGACACTTACACTCTTCCAAGACTAAACCAGGAAGAAGTTGAATCCCTGAATAGACCAATAGTAGGCTCTGAAATTGAGGCAATAATTAATAGCCTACCCACCAAAAAAAGTCCAGGACCAGATGGATTCACAGCTGAATTCTATCAGAGGTACAAGGAGGAGCTGGTACCATTCCTTCTGAAACTATTCCAATCAATTGAAAAAGAGGGAATCCTCCCGAACTCATTTTATGAGGCCAACATCATCCTGATACCAAAGCCTGGCAGAGACACAACAAAAAAAGAGAATTTTAGACCAGTATCCCTGATGAACATCGATGCAAAAATCCTCAATAAAATACTGGCAAACCGGATTCAGCAGCACATCAAAAAGCTTATCCACCATGATCAAGTGGGCTTCATCCCTGGGATGCAAGGCTGGTTCAACATTCGCAAATCAATAAACATAATCCAGCATATAATCAGAACCAAAGACAAGAACCACATGATTATCTCAATAGATGCAGAAAAGGCTTTTGACAAAATTCAACAGCCCTTCATGCTAAAAACGCTCAATAAATTCGGTATTGATGGAACGTACCTCAAAATAGTAAGAGCTATTTATGACAAACCTGCAGCTAATATCATACTGAATGGGCAAAAACTGGAAATATTCCCTTTGAAAACTGGTACAAGACAGGGATGCCCTCTCTCACCACTCCTATTCAACATCGTCTTGGAAGTTCTGGCTAGGGCAATCAGGCAAGAGAAAGAAATCAAGGGTATCCAGTTAGGAAAAGAAGAAGTCAAATTGTCCCTGTTTGCAGATGACATGATTGTATATTTAGAAAACCCCATCGTCTCAGCCCAAAATCTCCTTAAGCTGATAAGCAACTTCAGCAAAGTCTCAGGATACAAAATTAATGTGCAAAAATCACAAGCATTCTTATACACCAGTAGCAGACAAGCAGAGAGCCAAATCAGGAATGAACTTCCATTCACAATTGCTTCAAAGAGAATAAAATACCTAGGAATCCAACTTACAAGGGATGTAAAGGACCTCTTCAAGGAGAACTACAAACCACTGCTCAGTGAAATAAAAGAGGACAAAAACAAATGGAAGAACATACCATGCTCATGGATAGGAAGAATCAATATCATGAAAATGGCCATACTGCCCAAGGTTATTTATAGATTCAATGCCATCCCCATCAAGCTACCAATGAGTTTCTTCACAGAATTGGAAAAAACTGCTTTAAAGTTCATATGGAAACAAAAAAGAGTCCGCATTGCCAAGACAATCCTGAGTCAAAAGGACAAAGCTGGAGGCGTCACGCTACCTGACTTCAAACTATACTACAAGGCTACAGTAACCAAAACAGCATGGTACTGGTTCCAAAACAGAGCTATAGACCAATGGAACAGAACAGAGTCCTCAGAAATAATACCACACATCTACAGCCATCTGATCTTTGACAAACCTGAGAGAAACAAGAAATGGGGAAAGGATTCCCTATTTAATAAATGGTGCTGGGAAAATTGGCTAGCCATAAGTAGAAAGCTGAAACTGGAGCCTTTCCTTACTCCTTATATGAAGATTAATTCAAGATGGATTAGAGACTTAAATGTTAGACATAATACCATAAAAACCCTAGAAGAAAATCTAGGTAGTACCATTCAGGACATAGGCATGGGCAAGGACTTCATGTCTAAAACACCAAAAGCAACGGCAGCAAAAGCCAAAATTGACAAATGGGATCTAACTAAACTGAAGAGCTTCTGCACAGCAAAAGAAACTACCATCAGAGTGAACAGGCAACGTACAGAATGGGAGAAAATTTTTGTAATCTACTCATCTGACAAAGGGCTGATATCCAGAATCGACAAAGAACTCAAACAAATATACAAGAAAAAAACAAACAACCGCATCAAAAAGTGGGCAAAGGATATGAACAGACATTTCTCAAAAGAAGACATTCATACAGCTAACAGACACATGAAAAAATGCTCATCATCACTCGCCATCAGAGAAATGCAAATCAAAACCACAATGAGATACCATCTCACACCAGTTAGAATGGCAATCATTAAAAAATCAGGAACCAACAGGTATTGGAGAGGATGTGGAGAAATAGGAACACTTTTACACTGTTGGTGGGATTGTAAACTAGTTCAACCATTATGGAAAACAGTATGGCAATTCCTCAAGGATCTAGAACTAGATGTACCATATGACCCAGCCATCCCACTACTGGGTATATACCCAAAGGATTATAAATTATTCTACTACAAAGACACATGCACATGTATGTTTATTGCGGCACTATTCACAATAGCAAAGACTTGGAATCAACCCAAATGTCCATCTGTGACAGACTGGATTAAGAAAATGTGACACATATACACCATGGAATACTATGCAGCCATAAAAAAGGATGAGTTTGCGTCCTTTGTAGGGACATGGATGCAGCTGGAAACCATCATTCTTAGCAAACTATCACAAGAACAGAAAACCAAACACCGCATGTTCTCACTCATAGGTGGGAACTGAACAATGAGATCACTTGGACTCAGGAAGGGGAACATCACACACTGGGGCCTATCATGGGGGGGAGGGGGGAGGGATTGCATTGGGGAGTTATACATGATGTAAATGACGAATTGATGGGTGCTGATGAGTTGATGGGTGCAGCACACCAACATGGCACAAATATACATATGTAACAAACCTGCACGTTATGCACATGTACCCTAGAACTTAAAGTATAATAATAATAATAATAAAAAGAAATAACCAGGACATTTGATAGAGTCCATTAAAATAAACAACTTCTGTTAATTAGAAATCTACCCTATTGAACAAAATCTAAAGTAAAAGACTTGGGGAAAATATTTACAAAGCAATCCATAACAAAAGGCTGACATCTTTATAAATCCAATATTTATTAAGAATTTCTATAATAATACAAGTACAAATTACCTCATATGAAAGATTTTAGCAGTCATTTCAAAGAGAGAGAATAAATGGACAATATCTACGTAAAATGTACTCAATATCACTTGTATTCAGGGAAATGTAAATTAAAGCCTCCAGCAGATGTAGAAGAAATGGAAAAAACCAATAACGCTGAACATGGGCAAGACTGTAGAGCAACCGAAACACTCATATAGTGTTGGTGGAAGTGGAAAATAATAGAACTACTTTGCAAAATAAGTTATATTAAACAGCTAAAATTATACTTACCTCAAGACCCCACAATTCCAATTTTAGGTATTTCCCTAAGACAAATAAAAGCATGTTTACAAATATCTACATAAGAATATTCATAATTGCCAAATTTTTCAATTAGTCCTATGTGGCAGATATTATTATTTGATTGAGCTCATATCTACAATTGTTTGGTGAGCAAAATAAATAATTATATTATGACTAAATAGCATTTTCTGTTACTATGTAATACATCGTTAAGTAACTAAATCTTAAAAATATACAATTTCAGTAATTTATGTTATTATTTATTTATTTTATATCAAGAAATACATAAGCCATTTCCCTCTGTTTTCTTGATGTCACCAAAACTTCAAGTAGAGACTTTTGGTTTAACAAATATATAAATTAAACTTTATATTAAAATCTAAAGTTATTTTAACGACCACCCCATCCCATCCCACCCCCTTAGAAGTGGTTATTTATACCATCATGGAAGAAAAGATAAAAACAAACAACAAGACATAGAAATCTATAGAACTTCTAAAACTGAGCCTATTTTATGTATTTCTATGGGATATAGCAGCAGTGCTATCCATATTTAATTTTATTTTTTGTTGTCTGTCTGCTGCTCCTACAGAAAGTCAGTGAGCAATCTTCAATGTGTATTAAAGAAGGCAGGGTGTATAATATGGTTATAAAACTGTAGCATTGAATTATTACTTAAATACTTATCACACAACTTCCTACTTAAAAATTTACTTATCTTTCTTATGTTTCTATTGAAAGTGAACTAAATTATTAACAAGTCTCTTGTTTTCTGATTTTTTTCATTAGAGGCTATATTAGTTTCTATTAATTAAATTAGATGACCTCTCATACTGTTGGGATTGAAAAATCCATTTGTAAGTACAAAGCAGAAATCTGATAAAGTGAACATTGATTTGTTTTTTTCAGTATCATGTGTATTGATCATCTAGTTGGATTTAGCTTTTCCTGATTATGTGATGTTTTGTTGCAAAATGGCTAGTGAGTGATGCCAGCTAGTAAGAGCAGCTGCTGTGAAAGTGTAGTTTGATCTGTGTTGCCACAATAACAAAACAAATTTGAAAAGGCTGAAATGCAGCCACTGCAACCAGAAAGGGCTTAAAGAAGTCATGTCCATTCACTGACGTTCTTGTTGTGTCCTTCAGAATAGAGAGAAAATAATTTGACTGTCATTCCGTTTCTGAGTATTTTTAAATAAGCGGCAAGGTATCTTCATGATTTTAATGTGTTGCCAGATGAATATTTAAAACACAATTATCTGAATCTCTTCATTCATAAATATCCTGGAAATATATTTTCTCTGTGTCAGGCAGAATATGAGTAGTTGGCAATTTGTCTTGGCATAGGAGAGTTCTGCATCTCCTGTGCAGTTGTTCATCTTGGATGCGCACTTCCTCCTGGCCACTAAGTGAGCACATACTTCCTCCAACGCCATCTTTCCCTTCAGGCATTGAGCTGACTTACATAATCTGGGACTGACTACTAGGGTTTTCTAAGTTCATACATCATCTTATGGAATGTTCAGCACATTAAAATGAATGTTTATTGTATACATTTTAATAGAAAAATTTGGTCAAATGAATACACTTCTTTTTTTTTTCCTTTATTTCCTTTTTTTTTTTTTTTTTTTTTTTTTTTAAGACGGAGTCTCACTCTGTCACCCAGGCTGGAGTGCAATGGCATGATCTTGGCTCACTGCAATCTCTGCCTCCCAGGTTCAAGTTATTCTCCTGCCTCAGCCTCAGCCTCCTGAGTAGCTGAGACTACAGGCGTGTGTCACCACACCTGGCTAGTTTTGTATTTTTAGTAGAGATGGGGTTTCACCACGTTGGTCAGTCTGGTCTCGAACTCCTGACCTCAGGTGATCCACCAGCCTCAGCCTCCCAAAGTGCTGGGATTACAGGCGTGAGCCACCGCACTTGGCCATGAATACACTTCTAAGTATAGAATCTTAAACATCAGTGTCTGTTTTCCATCTATATGGGGAGGGAATTAGTGGAAATGATACTTCTTTAAACCTCCGAATTTTCACAGCTTGCAAACCCAGCAACTCTGTAGTTCATTGGAAGAAAAATAAAATGTTTTGTTTTAATTTTATAATTTCTCTTGGTAGCAGATAATTAGGTAGATATCAAAGGTTTCCCCCACTTTGGGGAAATTATATCAATTTAAATAATCTTTCATGTAATTTTAAAATGTACATGTTTTTCTAAATCTAATTAATGGAGATATCAATAGCATAAGATTTTTATATTAATATACATTTTCAACTGGATGTGTTGAAAAAACTACTCTGGTGCTTCATTAAGTCAATAACATCTTCTAATTCTCCAATTCTGGAAGATGTTAGAAAATAGAAAAAAAGAGATTAAAAAAATTTTTGTAATAGTTTGGGGAAGGCTGGGCATTGTGGCTCATGCCTGTAATCCCAGCACTTTGGGACACTGAGGTGGCAGATTACCTGAGATCAGAAGTTCAAGACCAGTCTGGCCGACATGGCGAAACCCCATCTCTACTAAAAATAAGCTGTGATGAGGCCAACTGACAATTAATGTTCTGATTGCTTTATTCATAATGCATAGAGCTTGTCAAAGGGGGTCAATGAAAAGAAGATAAATAGAAACTGATTACGGCACAAATCAAGTGTGTAAATAAACATCATAATCTCATTTTGACATCCAGGGTTTGTAGGCAGTTCAGTAACCCTCAATCATGCCCCAAGCAGGTGACCATCTTGCACTGGTGGACGACCCAGCAGATGCCTGGTCGATGGACGCTCCCATCATGCCTCTTCCAGGCCCTGAGAACTACACCTCTCTCAGATCAAATTCAAAAGTCTCTGGCCTGGCATGCCAGGTTCTTAGTATTTTCATTCTTCTTTTCTCTCCAGCTTGCTGAAATGATTCTATCTATATCTCTAACTCTATCTATCTGTCTATCTATCTATCTATCTATCTATCTATCTATCTATCTATCTATCCTATTCTATACTTCCTCTATTCTAAATGCCTTTTCCATATTTTCCTATGCTTGCCCCCCCCTCCTTTTTTAACCACTGAATATCTATCCTTTCTGCCCTGTGGGACAGGGCAGATCTGTGGGACACAGTGAACTGTTTTTCCAGCCATCTCACAATAAAAACTAAACTGCACCAACTTTTTTAAAGGACATACTAGAAAAGTTTATGGAATAGCCTGCCAGCTTAGTTCCAGGGAAGAGTATCGAGTGAAATATTACGTGAAGACAGAATGTCTATTGCAGTTTTCAACACCATGATGGTGGGGATAAGTTCTAAATTAGAGATGAGATTATAGCTCCACACATCCCCCTATCAATTCCCTAGCTGGCTTCTTGCCTTGGGTGTCTAATTTGGTCATGCTAATTTAGTCTCTAAAAATATTCTATTTTTCTTGTTAATGTTTTCAATTCTAGCAGTTGTTTTTGTTGTCTTTAATTTAATTTTTGTGTATTTAAAATAAAAGATCAAAACTATCATTTTAAAATATACAAGTCTTGCTTCTACTCCAAAATCATCTACCCTGTTGTTACCCATGATTTTCATTAGTTCCTCATTGATATCCAGGTATATGTCTAGTGTTTGGGTATATTCCAATTTATTCTTTTTTTACACAATATATACAACATCCTGTACCCCTTGCTTTGATCACTTACAAATATATCCTGGTGACTTTTTATTCTCTCTCTCTCTCTCTCTCTCTCTCTCTCTCTCTCTCTCTCTCTCTCTCTCTGTGTGTGTGTGTGTGTGTGTGTGTTTAGTTGAAAAATATTCTACTTGGCGATGTGTTGTAGGTTGATGGGCATTAATTGTATTCCTGGGTCTTTTTTTTTTTTTTCCAATGATGGCACACTGAATAAACTTGTGCATTTTTTCCCTATTTGTTGAGGAATAATACTTCTAAAAATTTTCTAACTATACAGAAAGTTAATAAGCATTATAGAAGAAATAACATTCTCATTTTATAGTTTTGGAAATGTTCTATTATTTACAAATGGCTCTTTCATGCCCTCAATTTGCAGAACACTTTAAAAATACCAATAGCAGGCATTACAATATTAGTTCATTTGCCATCCAGGGAGAGAGCTGAATCTTTCTGTGTATTCTCTAAAGAGAAAATGTATAAAGTGAACCTTAAATTTCATTTGGAAATGAAGAACCCCCATTTGTGCTCTAATACTGCAAACAATATGGTTGGGTATGCTGCATTGCAGTCAGACTGTTTCAATTTATATTTATAAATGTTTTCTCTGTATAAATAAAATGACTTTGAGATTCTCTTTTAAATTTGTTGTCAATCTCCTAAGATTTGACCTTGAGGATATTATTTATTGCAATTAATCAAGGAGAATATATATATATATATATATATATAATTTTCATGAAACAATTGGGGATTTTCTAATTAATCTGATATTTTACTTAGCTCTTATAATTCAATTTATGTAGCTTTTCTGCTCATTCTTTGAAGGCATTTTTATCACCCATGAAAATCTGAAATATCAAGGGAAAATATTTCAATATTCATTTGTCCCTGCAGAGATCCTTGTGCTGTTCCACTGCAAATAACTATGTAGGACAGGCCTTTCAATGTTTTCAGTGCCAGAAAGCAAGTTTCAACTTTTTGATATCATTATTTTTTATTGCTGATAAAATAAATGAAAAAAACTGAATTACTTATTATTATCACTAATATTAATTTTCCAATTATCCAACAACAAAATAAAGGTAGTTAAAAACTCCTTTTTATTATATCATGCCATGCTAGAAAATCAAGTATCATTAATAATATGTTTGTGTGTAAGAGTCTATTATTTTCCAGATTATATTTAAAGCAACAATACTTGGTTATCAAATTATTTTATTTCTTAGTTGTGCAGCTTCATTCTCACTATTTTTATAACTTTTTTCTAAGGAGAACCAAGACTACATAAAAATGTAGTGTCATGTTCATCATTGGCTTTCTAATGAAGACAACATATGAATAGCAATAAATTTGCATGACACTTAAAGTAATAAGTGCATTTATTTGCCACAAATCCTCTAATGTATACACTGGTCATGTTCCAGTGCTGCTTTAGCTCATAGACAAACCCAACACATTTTTATTATAACATAACTAAACTTTTGTGTTTCAATCTAAAAGTAAAATATATCCTGAGAAAAAAGTTTTGAAATAGGCATATGGTGCCCAAAAGCTTAATTATTTGCAATAGGTAAAAACGTGGGGAGAAAGGTTATGTGGATGAGATGAAAATGTTATTTCCAACGATCATATGCAAATGTGTGCATTTTCCAAAAGTCTAAAGAGAGGCCTGATGATAGAACATCCAGGTTTAGCTGTTACAGTCCATGTTCTTTTCTCGATCTCCATTCTCTGGGCTGGGTGTCTTGATGATGCACAAGCCAGTGTTCAGGACATGGAGAACCTAAGTGTCTTCCTCCTGCTTCCAGAATTTAATAAATATGCAGGCTCTGGAAACTATGCATTTCTCCAAACCCCATCTAGGCTTTCGTGATTCCAATCTGCTATGGGGCTAGAAATAAACACTGTCTTTTAAAATACAGAGCCAGGCTGAGTGCAGCGGCTCATGCATGTATTCCCAGCACTTTGTGAGGCTCAAGCAGGAGGATCCTTTGAGTCCAATAGTTGAAGACTAGCCTGAGGAACATAGGGAGACCCCATTTCTACAAAATAAAAATTTCGAACTTAGCCAGGTGTGGTGGCACCAACTGTAGTCCCAGTTACTCTGGAGGCTGAGGTGGGAAGATCACTTGAGCCTGGGAGGTGGAGGCTACAGTAAGGCATGATTGCACCACTGCATTCTAGCCTGGGTGACAGAGTGAGAGCCTGTCTCCACAAAAAATTTAAAATTAGCCAGACACAGTGGCATGCACTTGTAGTCCTAACTACTTAAGAGGCTAAGGAGGGAGGATTGCTGGAGCCCAGGAGGCTGAGACTGCAGTGGGCTGTGATTGCCACACTGCACTCCAGCTTGGGTCACAGAGCAAGACCCTGTCTCAAGAAAAAAATTGCAGACCCCAAAATATTCCTCCATCCACTTTTCAAGTTCCTTTACACTTTAGTTAATGTTATCTTTTAACTCCAGTCCCTATCCCTTGTTTTCTACACATAATTTTGGAGACAAGCAGACAAGTCTCCACTCTTGGAATATACAAGGCACTTTTATGCCTGCTTGCTTTGATTTTAATTGCTTCTGCTTAAATCCCCCCTTCCACCCGCTGACTCTCATCACATCTGCATCTGGCCATGTAGTCAGTTCCAGCCAATATGACTAGTTAAGAATGATTAGGAGTGTCCCACCCAGATTTCAAGAAGTGGTTGTGCTTCCTCCACTCTCTTTAGTCTTCTGGTAGGTGGATGCAGAGGTTGAGGAGGCCCTAGGAAGCAGCAAAGTACAGGAAGGAAGAAACTCAGGTTCCAGAATCACTGGGTAGGATAACTGCACACCCATTTGCACAGCTACATGAGGCTGTCACACATGCAGTAACAAAGCTCTGTTAGTAAGCTCCTGGTATTTTGGAGTTGATTTGTTCAGCAATTTAAAACACAGAATATTAGTCCAGGCGCGGTGGCTCACTCCTGTAATCCCAGCACTTTGGGAGGCCAAAGTGGGTGGATCACCTGAGATTAGGAGTTCGAGACCAGCCTGGCCAACATGGTGAAACCTCTTCACTATTAAAAATACAAAAATTAGCTGGGTGTGGTGGCGGGTGCCTGTAATCCCAGCTACTGGGGAGCCTGAGGCAGGAGAGTAACTTGAACCTGGGAGGCAGAGGTTGTAGTGAGCTGTGATCACGCCACTGCACTCCAGCTTGGGCGACAGAGCAAGATTCTGTCTCCAAAAATAAATAAATAAATAAATAAATAAATAAATAAATAAATAAATAAAAACACTGAATATTGCAGACCCTAGGAGAAGAGGAGGATTCCACAATTTAAAATTGGTCACTTGGCTCTCATGGGTCGGGGTTACATGGTGGCAACTGTGCAAAGCGAGAGCCTCAGAGATGCTGCTGCTGTCAGGACAGCCTGAGACCTAAGCCGAAACTGGGGCTGTCCACGGGTCCCACACTGTCTCAAGGAGTTGGAAAGTCCCATTGTATCAGAGTAAGATAGATGGTAGCTTTGATTGTGATTGTGGTGAGCTGGAGCCACCTGATCACTGACAGAAGACATCTTCTGTTAACCAACAGCCGCCAGGGCTTCCTGTTGAAATATAGAGCAATAAAGAAAGAAAAGAAGCAAAACGGAAACAGTGCTTGCCAGCACCTTACAACAATGCTGCTCAGGACTAGTCCAACACTGAATGTATCTGTACTGTGAGGAGAATGTTCATAGAAGCCTGTTGTGTGCATATTTATTCACATGTTTGTTAAATGTTATATCGTTTAGCACAGTAATCTGAGTGCATAATAGGTCATTTCATTCCGTTTGAGTTTCTTGAGTGTTTTCTTTAAATGTCTGCAGAGTTGCTGCCCCTTTCTTGAACTATGAGTACTGCAATGTTTTTAATTGTTGATATGAGTAGAGCTTTTTGAGCTTTAAGTCTAAGGGTAACTCAACAGGCCTGTTTGGTATATGCAGTGAACATCAAGAAACCATCTTGCTGTGGAACCATAATTATTTTTCTTCTCCCTTTTTGAAAGATCTTTCCTTCTGATACCAATTTTCTTCCTTGTTTACACAAGTTCAACCATTTGAAAGGAAAAGGCAATAGTAAGGGTTTCAAAATGGCAGAGAAATTTGAAAGTCTCATGAACATTCATGGTTTTGATCTGGGTTCTGGGTATATGGACTTAAAACCATTGGGTTGTGGAGGCAATGGTTTGGGTTTTTTCTGCTGTAGGCAATGACGGTGACAAAAGAGTGGTCATCAAGAAAATGGTCCTTACCAATTCCCAGAATGTCAAACATGCTGTACGTAAAATCAAAATTATTAGAAGACTTGACCATGATAACACTGTGAAAGTGTTTGAAATTCTTGGTCCCAGCGGAAGCCAATTAACAGACGATGTGGACTCTCTTACAGAGTTGAACAGTATTTACATTGCTCAGGAGTAGATGGAGACAGACTTGGCTAATGTGCTGGAGCAGGGCCCTTTACTGCAAGAGCATGCTAGGCTGTTCACGTATCAGCTGCTACTGGGGCTCAAGTATATTCACTCTGCAAACTCACTGCACAGAGATCTCAAACCAGCTATTCTTTTCATTAATACTGAAAACCTGGTGCTGAAGATAGGTGACTTTGGTCTTGCACGGATCATGGATACTCATAATTCCCATAAGGGTCATCTTTCTGAAGGATTGGTTACTAAATGGTACAGATCTCCACAGCTTTTACTTTCTCCTAACAATTATGCTAAAGCCATTGACACGTGGGCTGCAGGCTGCATCTTTGCTGAAATACTGACTGGTAAAACCCTTTTTGCAGGTGCACATGAATTTGAACAGATGCAGCTGATTTTATAATCGATTCCTGTTGCACATGAGGAAGATTGTCAGGAGCTTCTCAGAGTAATTCCATTTTACATTAGAAATGACATGACTGAGCCACACAAACCTTTAACTCCGCTGTTTCCAGGAATTAGTCGAGAAGCACTGGATTTCCTGAAACAAATTTTTACATTTAGCCCCATGGATTGGTTAACAGTAGAAGAAGCACTCTCCCATTCTTACATGAGCATGTACTCTTTTCCAATGAGTGAGCCAACTTCAAGCCATCCTTTTCACATTGAAGATAAAGTTGATAATATTTTGCTTATGGATGAAACTCACAGTCACATTTATAACTGGGAAAGGTACCATGATTGTCAATTTTCAGAGTATGATTGGCCTATACATAACAACTTTGATATTGATGAAGTTCAGCTTGATCCAAGAGCTCTGTTTGGTGTCACTGATGAAAAAGAAGTACAAGTTGATCCCTGAAAATATTTGGATGAAGATTAGGAAAAGTATCTGGACGACCCTGTTTTTGATACCAATTATTCTACTGAGCCTTGTTGGCAGTACCCAGATCATCATGAAAACAAATATTGTGATCTGGAGTGTAGTCATACTTGTAACTACAAAACAAGGTCATCATCATATTTATATAACTTAGTTTGGAGAGTGAAGTTAACCATTACTATGAACCCAGGCTTATTATAGATCTTTCCAATTGGAAAGAACAAAGCAAAGAAAAATCTGATAAGAAAGGCAAATCAAAATGTGAAAGGTATGGATTGGTTAAAGCCCAGATAGCACTAGAGGAAGCATCACAGCAACTGGCTGGAAAAGAAAGAGAAAAGAATCAGGGGTTTGACTTTGATTATTTTGTTGCAGGAACTATTCAACTTAGTTCCCAACATGAGCCTACTGATGTTGTTGATAAATGACTTGAATAGCTCAGTGTCCCAACTAGAACTGAAAAGGTTGATATCAAAGTCAGTAAGCTAAGAAAAACAGGAAAAAGGAATGGCAAATCTGGCTCAATTAGAAGCCCTGTACCAATCTTCTTGGAACAGCCAGTTTGTGAGTGGTGGGGAGGACTGTTTTCTCATAAATCAGTTTTCTGAGGTAAGGAAGGATGAACAAGTTGAGAAGGAAAACACTTACACCAGTTACTTGAACAAGTTCTTTAGCAGGAAAGAAGATCCTGAAATGCTAGAAACTGAGCCAGTAGAGGATGAGAAACTTGGGGAGAGAGGACATGAGGCAGGATTTCTGAACAACACTGGGGAGTTCCTCTCTAATAAGCAGCTTGAGTCTATAGACATCCCGCAGTTTCACAGTCCAGTTGGGTCACCACTTAAGTCAATACAGTCCACAGGAACATCTTCTGCTATGAAATCTTCCCCTCAAATTCCACATAAAACATACAGCAGCATTCTGAAACATCTGAGCTAAAACATTCAGCAGACGTTTATCTTTGAATTATTCAAGAAATGTGTTCTATCTTTTTTTGTTACTAGTGTTTAAGTCATTTTTTACTTGAAGCAGGTGGTGTCATTTAATAAGGATTTTATTAGTTCTTGGTTTTTAAAATCCATACTTTCTTTTTCTACAGGTGAGATAGTTTTTGTTTTAAGTGGCATGCCATTTGCACACAAAAATAAAGAATAGAGCAAAGTAATGCAATGTAGAAGGAGACAAAAGGAATGCACTAATACAAGTAAAGAACATTCTCTCACACAACAGTGATCTGTTTTACAGGAAACAAATCTTGCCTTGAAATTTACACAGTGAGACTATACACAATTGCATGAAAATATCTACTTTTTCCTAAGACATTTTTCATTCATGAGTATTTTCAAATTTTTCGTACTGTACACATTTCTTAAAACGCATGATACCAGCAGCAACTGAAAATGAATGTCGAATTTGGTACATATGTGTTATCTACCTCAAGGTAGCAAGAGTATGTGGCAACACGTATACCACCCACAGTGCTTCACAATATGCACTTCTATTTAGCCAGCGTTTATTGTAGTAAACTATTCTTAATAAGACTCATTTGTTGTTTATAAAAGTTCTGTGTTATTGTGAAGTGTTAATACATCACATCTTATTTATTTTAGCAAATCAGTGTATTTCTGTATTTAATTATAAAAATTAACTTAGTTTTAAAAATTTATTTGCAAATACGCTTTTTCCATTTGGTTCTATGGTTCATTGCCTACCTAGCTGAATATATAATGTCAGCTTATCCTAAAGCTGTTGAAGTACTTAATTTACCTAGGTGTTCATTTTAAGTAATGTGCTCACTGTGTATAGGAATTTGTATTTTGGAGGTGCTTGATCTATCTATAAAGAAAAATTAATTAGGAATTACTTTATTATAAAATGCTCCTAGAAGTCTTAATTGTGTTTATTAAAAAAACCAAATGTTAGACTTCTGTGCATGGAAGTATTTAAGGTACATCATTGTTGTAGTTTAAAAGTTGTACATGATAAGACATTTTATTTTTACTGTATGTTTTTACTGAATGATCTGTTCCCCATCCCAAGGCAAGTATGAATACAATTAGGTTAAATGTAGGAAAATAAAATAAAATAAACTTGGCCACTTGTCCTTCATGTTATATCTGTTTGTGTTAAGAGAAAAAATATTTATTAAACACCTTATTTTCATTAAAAAACAATGTTAGATTCTCTTGGGAACGTGACTATGATCAAAGTGTGGTCTTTATTCTTGAGAAACTTAAAATTTAATATCATAGTTTTCACTAAGCTACGAAGGGATCTTCCTTGTTTACCTATTGTCTTGGAAAACGTGTTCATTAAACAGCAACTCTAGGTGAGGTTTCTAATTCTGTATTTTGTGCAAATGAAAAAGAAATCTCCATCAAATGTTATCTAAGAAATCTTTTTTTTTTTTTTGAGATGGAGTCTTGCTCTGTCACCTAGGTTGGAGTGCAGTGGCACAATCTTGGCTCACTGCAAGCTCTACCTCCTGGGTTCACGCCATTCTCCTGCCTCAGCCTCCCGACCACTCCTGACTAATTTTTTGTATTTTTAGTAGAGGCGGGGTTTCACCATGTTAGCCAGTATGATCTCGATCTCCTGACCTCGTCATCTGCCCGCCTCAGCCTCCCAAAGTGCTGGGATTACAGGCATGAGCCACCACGCCAGGCCAATATTTGTATAAAATGTGTGAGGATCTTACTCTGTGTAATGTTCTGCACAAGTCACCATAGAAACTTTTGAAGGACACAGTCCCTGAAATAGATGAGTTTAAAATATCATGACAAGCAGAAGTGTTAGACCATTTTCTTCCCCCATTTTGGAGGAATGTCTTGTTTATATAAAATTAGCTTTTTATCTGTTTCAAATAGTTTTAAACTAATAGAGAAATCAATTAGATAAAAACAAAAATAAGATAATTGAGACTCTATAACAAGATCCTATCTTTATGAGGAAAGCAAAGCTTCTTAGAAACTAAAATAATTCTTTTTTAAGAGGAAAAAATATAGTATAAAAATCTCAATTAGAAAAGCAACTTACTTTCAGTGCCAGTATTCTCCCAGAACAATATGACATTAATGAACAATTCACAAGGCTCTACTTGAAATTTTCATTTTTTTTACACTCTTTGGGCCAGCAGCTTACTCAGTCCTGACTCTGTCCCATGTTATTATCTAAATGTACTACAGTGCAAGTGAAATTTCTTCAGATAAAGGAGATGCCTTAGAGACAATCATCGGATACACTCCAGATTGCCCCAGAAAAGTACCCGCACATGCTTTGATAAGACAGTAAATGCCTTCCTGATTTTCAAAGTAATTCTATTAAGCAAATCACCTATATGCTGTTATGTAACAGCAATAATTTTTTGTTTTCACTTAAGTGGCCATTCTGAATGAAATGCCTGTTTTAGAATAATGAATAGAGTAGAACTGGAAAGTTTCTAACACACAAAATAATGATAAATATTTGAGGTGATAGAAAACCCAATTACCCTGATTTGATCATTACACATTGTATGCTTGTATAAAAACATGACATAGATCCCATAATACATATGGATACACCTTTTATGTTCCCATGATAACTTTAAATAAATTTTTTTAAAGAAGGTAAACCTATGCAAGCTTCCTAAAAAATTTGGCTCAATTTTGAGTTATTAAATAAAAAAACTAAAGTTCTTAGAAACAATGTCGTATCCTAGTTTAAGGATATATTCTGGTTTTGGTTGTAGACGAGCCCCATCAAATTCAAATATGTCAGCCCCAGCTCATTCTGCCTGCACTTCCAATGCTGCAGACAAATAGACAATGCCTCTCACAGCATGAAGAGTTATACTGTTAAATGACTTCCCCTATTACATCCATGTAAAGTTCATCAATACAACAATCCCACTTTTTCCTTGTTAATAGTTTACTATTATATGCGTGCATTTTTTTTGTTTTTGCTTGTGCAAAATATTTCTAACTATTGACCTTAATTCTCTCTTGCATTTGTACTGAGATTAAGATTGCTATTATAGACACATGCAAACTTTAACAATACATAAGCATACCTAGAATACATATACACACACAAACACAAAAAGAGTAACTGTACAGAAAATTATTTGCTTTCCTACTTTTATTAATAGTTTTAAAACCATATACAATTTAAATATTTAATATCTATACCAAACACAGCTGGTTAAGATACTATGATTAGAAAAACAATTAATTAATAAAACAGTCAAGGATTAAAGATTTTATTACTGTTCTAAATCTTAATAGTTTTCAAAATTTTGCTCTAATGGATCTGCTTTAAAATATAATATTCAATATGAAATGTAAATTATTCCTTAATTAACTTTATTAAGTAAAATCATGCTTTTGGTAATGCATACTGTGTTAGTTCATTTTGTGTTTCTGTAAAGGAATACCTAAGGCTGGGTAATTTATAAAGAAAAGAGGATTATTTGGCTCACAGTTCTGCATGCTGAGCAAGCATGGTGCCAGCCTCTACTTCTGGTGAGACCTCAGGATACATAACTGTAGCAGAAGGTGAAGGGCAAGCTGGTGTGTTACATGGTGAGAGAATGAGAAAGAGGGAAAGGAGGAGGTGCCAGGCTCTTTTTAACAATCAGCGCTCATGTGACTAATAGAGCAGGAACTCACTCATTAGCTCAGGGATTGTGCCAAGCCATTCATGAAAGATCCGCCCCTCTGACACAAACGCCACCTGTGAGTGTCCGTCTCCAACACTGGGGATCACATTTTGACATGAGATTTGGAGGGGATGAACATCCAAACCATATCACATATTAACGTGTCTCTTGACAGTTAAAAATCCAACTTTATAACCAAATAGTACTTTACCAAGTGATAAGATATTCTAGAAAATAACCCTAGAAAGGAATAGAACTCTTTTTATTAATCAATAATTGTTTATTGAGCTGATTCATATGGCAATATGTATTTGATATTTGCTATATGTAAATTTGCATTATTGGATATTAGTGTGATTCAGCAACACATACTTCTTCCTCTATAAGTTGACAATGAAGCAATTCCTAGAGGATAATATTGGTAATATTTCTTTGTATTCAGAACATCTCAACATTAAATTCTCTATATTGTGGTTGGCTCTTACTTAAACCTTTATACTACCTCAGTCACCCAGGTATTGCAGAGCTACATGCAATGAAAATAGAGAAAAGTTTCTTTCAAATCTATCTCCATTCTCTCCCTTATTGCATTTATATACGTTCTCCTAACTCATTTGATAATAGCAATTCTGTCAGAGACTGTAGTTGTTCACCAAAATGTATGCTGTATGCTGCTGTTCTTACTGAGCACACATACAGACTACATTCTCCATGCTTCGTGAAAGTTGGGTGAGGCAAAGTGAGTAATTTAGGCAGCAGAATGTGAATGGCACTGGTATGTACCACTTGAGGGTGGGTCTTCCAGATAGCAGCATGCTTTCTCCATATTCAATTCCCTGTTTCTCTTAGCCAGGAAGGAAATGAGCAGAATGATCTTGGAAGTGACCTCAAAAGTCATGTGCTAAGGATTGCAGAGTTGCCAGGCCTAGGTACCTCAACAACCATCTGAGGCCAACTTCCTGTTTACTTGAACCAACCTGATTGGTACACGACAGCGGCAGGGGTGGGGGGGGGTTGGCAGGGGAGACTTTTAATTGCTTGACTCACTAAATTCTTGTTAGTTTTGTTATGGAGGCATAGCTACTCTAACTAATATAAACTGCCAAAGTCAGGTGTTACCATAATAAAAATGTGTGACATTTTTTAACAGTTGGGAAATAGATGGTAAAAAAAAAAATATAACATTTTAATCTTTTTTATGACATCATAAATATTTTGATAAACTGGTTATGTGGGCTAAATTAGAAAGGACCCTATTTACCTCTTATTGTCCTGTAAATGTCTGAAGGGTTTCTAGTGATAACCTCTGTTTCCTTTTGATATTAGTAATTTGTTTCGTTCTTTTTTCTTTGTAATCACTGCAAGAGGTTTGACAACATTATTGATCTTTAAAAAGAACCAACTTTTGGTTTCATCGATTTTCTTTATAGTGTTTTGTTGTTTTCAATTTCATTGATTGAAGTTGTTATCTTTATGATTTCTTTTTTCCTTCTGGTTTTGGTTGTATTTTGCTCTTTTTTTCCAGTTTGTTGAGTTGGGAGCTTAGATTACTGATTTGAGGCCACTCCCTTTTCTGATATAAACATGTAGTGCTATAACTTCCTCTTTCAGCAATGCTTAAGCAGTTTCCCACAAATGTTAAGTTGTGTTTCCATTTTTAATTAGTTCAATGTATTTTTATTTTTGTTTGTTTGCTTAAGTTTTAGAAAATTTCAACTTTTAATATAGATTGAAGGGTAAATGTGCAAGTTGGTTAGATGGACATATTGCATGATGCAGAAGTTTAAGGTATAAATGCTCCCATCACCCAGGTAGTAAGCATAGTACCCAGTAGGCAGTTTTGCAGCACACATTTCCCTCCCTCTCTTGCATACCCAGTAGGCCTCAGTGTCTGTTGTTTCCATCATTGTGTCGATGTGTATTCAATGTTTAGGTCCCACTTATAAGTAAGAACATTCAGTATTTGCTTTTCTGTACTTGCATTAATTTGCTTAACATAATGGCCTCCAGCTGCATCAGTGTTGACGCAAAGGACATGATTTTGTTGTTTTATGGTTGTATAGTATTCCATGGTGTATAGATACTACATTTTCTTTCTTTAATCCACAGTTGATGGGTGCCTAGGTGATTCCATGTCTTTGCTATTGTGAATAGTGCTGTGATGAACATAAAGGTACAAATGTCTTTTTGGTAGAACAATGTATTTTTCTTTGTGTATATACCCAGTAATGGGATTACTGTGTCAAATGGTATTTCTGTTTTAAGCACTTTTCTGCTTTGAGTAACTGAATTAGCTTCTTGAAGAAATTCCTAGAAAGAGGCAAAACCCCATAGGCAAGGTATTTGGATCAGCAGACAAAGGCACAAATCATTCACTACCAGTACCACCATCTGATGTGATAGCAGCACAAGAAGGTACTATGAAAACTTTAAAGCTCCATTCAAATATTAACTCAGTGAGACTGGCCAGAAACCTGGAACCAGTAGTCAGAGCCTACATCTGGATTTGATGGCCAGAAATGAAGACACATGCTATATACATATTTGATGATTAATGTCTGCCTAGCTCAGAATAAAAAAATACCCTTTTGAAATCATCAAATCCCAGGGAAATATGTTTTATCTCCCTGAACCAATGGCAGTTCATTCTCTCGAGTTCCAATGGTTTGGGACCAAGTCTGTTTCACACATAAATGAATACTCCAGAAAATGTACCCAGGAAAACTTAAGATATATATGACTCTCCACAGAGCCTCTAACACAGCATGGGTGACAGGCATACCAGTCTGACTTTCAGGTTTGCAAAATTAGCAGAAACATCCACAAGAGTTCCAGAGTGTGAGATTGTCTAGTGAGAGAAACTGCCTGCCAGGATTCTGGAATGATCTCTTTTCTCTCTTGGTCAAAGAGTATGTAATGGAATTAAAAGTCATATACACTTTTACTCAGGCAAAGAAAAGGTAGCATCTCATTTTTTATAACTAACTGGCTCTCTCACCACCCTCCACCATGATGGGATACCAGGGGAAGTTGGAGTGAAACCCTTTCAATTTTCCATTTAATATTGTCTCATTCTCTTATAGTTCAAAGAGTCTCTTAGCAACTGGCTCTGTCTCTTCGGGTAAACGTTCAGCCTTTTGGGTATCCATGGTGGTGGCCCAGGCAATGGGCATATGTAATGGAAGAAAGGGGTTTTGAGTCTGCATGAGTTCTTTGAGTCTTCACTAATTTCTGCTCTAGAGCCACCAACTGACTATGTTTCCTGGTACCTGGTGGATTCTGCTAAGATGTGCCTGGTGAGGTTGTATTTACTCTCTTTTCTGGGTCAGTGCCTGGTGGGGCTGTGGGCCCGTTCCCCACCACCCCAACCCCAAGTCTCTTCCATGGCCATGTCTGTTTCCTGGAGGGCTATTTGTGCTATGGCCTTTGCAGCAAGTTCACATCCATTTACCATAGTGGCCCCTGGAAGCAGGTGTCAGCTCCCAGCAGAGCTGGTGATAATGAACCTCCTCTGTGGCCTTCAGGGCTCTAGTATGCTAATCAGACTCCCTCTGCCCTGCCATAGCATGTCTTGCTCTGTGATCACAGCCCCATCCGACCAAGGTTCAAAACAGTGAACGGGGGAACATGCCCTCTGCCTTTGGCTTTCCCCTCAGCCCTAACTCCTCTGAGAGAGTTCAGCCTGGAGTGGGAGCCACAATACCCCTGCACCGTCTACCTGCCTCTCTCTCCCACACCCTGCTGAACTAGTCAGACATCTTTTTAAAATAGTTTTATTGAGATATAGTTTAAATACAATTCACTCATTTAAAGTGTACAATTTAATGGTTTTAGCATATTCACAAAATTGTGCAACTATCACCATGATCAATTTTAGACCATTTTTACCAATGCAAAAAGGAACCCCATACCCATTAGCAGTCACCATCCCTTTTCATTCTAACCCCCAACCTTAGGGTACTATGAATCTACTTTCTGTCTCTATCAATTTTTCCAGCAATTTGCCTATTCTAGGCTAGGCATGGTGGCTGTCACCTATAATCCCACTACTTCAGGGAGCCAAGATGGGATCACTTGAGGCCAGGAGTTTATGACCATCCTGGACAATGTAGTGAGACTCTGTTTCTACAAAAAAATAAAAACATCAGCAGAGCATGGTGGTGTGTACCTATAGTCCTAGCTACACAAGCAGCTAAGGTGAGAGGATCCCTTGAGCCCAGGAGTCTGAGACTGCAGTGAGCTGTGATTGCACCACTGCACTCCAGCCTGGGCTACAGAGTCACAACCTGTCTCAAAAAAAAAAAAAAAAAAAAAAAAAAAAAAAAAAAAAAAAAAAAAAAAAAAGTAGAATTTCAGAAGGAAATAATTTAAAATATTAGTACTTTCAGGTCAGTTTGTTAATGGAGTGATGATTCTGTATTAAGAAGATTATCCCAGTGAGTCCTGACAAAACATCCTGTTCTAGAGATGAGAAGACAGAGGCTTACCTGGGTGAGAGGGGGCAGTGCACTGTATAGGAGGATGCTCACTGTGGTGCTGGGAAAATGGCCACAGAAGAGACCCCATCGAGGTCCCACAGCAGAGAAAGGCTGAATTGCTGTGGTGATCGGCCTCTCTTCCAGCTGTGTAGGACACTGAGGCCCCAGGTCCCAATCTGCTTGGCTATGGGCACGTCTTCCTCAAGACAGCATGGTGGGGAAATGTGCCCAAGATTATAATTCCCTGTCCTTTTGGGGTAAATGGCGCTACTACTCATGCTGATGTGTGAGACTTGGAGATGGCGTGGAATCACAGGCAGGCCACCTGTTACCAGGATACCTGGGACAGAAGTCAAAACACGGTAAAATAGTGAAATACAAAAATAATTATGGCCTGAAGTGAAATAGTATAAAATAGTGTATTTTTTTATATTCTTATGAACATGTGGAACAGAGACTTTGCACTTGGTCAAGAACATGACTGGGCAGTGAAGTGGCATTGAGGAGTGTAGTGTGATGAGTTCCTCACTGGGTTACTTAAGGGCATTATGTCCACTGCTCAGAACTTGTATGCTGGTCAGTGAGCCAAGGTCACAGTGCCTAGTCAAGAAGCAGGTGTTCCTGAGAACCCGAACATCCCAGAGAGTATCTGAGAGCACAGCAAAGCAAAAATACGTACTGCTCAAACACAGTATGCAGAGCCAGAACATCAGCCTAAAAGCAGTTTAGAGGTGGGAGGCAGCACAGGTCTCTAGAGCTGTCCTGCCGCTATCCAGGGATGCCCTGCGTGTAAGTCCCAAAGAACTCATCTAATGCTCAAGCTGAGCTTGTCTGAGTCAGTCTTTGGGCTAACAGCACCTTCTCAGTTTGTGGGGGCACATTACAGTCCCAAGATTTTCTTGTAATAGGGAGGGCATGGGGCCCAGATGCTTGTGGGAGAAGAAGCACAACTCCCTCCAGCAGCAAAGTCCTGGGACGGAAGAGGTTAGGGAGGCATCTGGGTCCCAGGGCCCTCTCTGACTGTCTCCCCAGAGTGTGGAGTCCTCTCTGCACCCACACTCACCAGCAGCTTGCATGGTCCTTGTTGGCAGTGAGGGGCCTCTGCCCTCGTGGAGGGGAATATAGTAGAGGACCCCACTGAGCAGCTCCTGCTGTTCTCCTGCATGGAGCTCTGTAGCAAAAGTTCCTGCAGCAGAGTAGGATGCACAGAGCCCTGCCTGCCATTGTCCAGGCTGTTTATGCACACAGATCCTTGTATGACAAGGACTTCTACCTAAGAAGGAAGGAAATGAGCACCAGAGGGTCAGGGATTCACTTTGGAGAAGATGAGAGCAGCCCAACACTCATCTTCCCACCCTGCCAGCCAGGATCTGGGGTGTTAGCATGACATGACCTTGAGGATGACCCCTCTCACCCACCTAATCCTGCCCAGGGCAGACCTCCCCTCACATCCCCTTTCCCCTGCCCTCAGGCAGAGGGGTGTGGGCTGCCCAGGCATGCTCACAGTGATGGCTTATCCTGGACTGGCCTGCCCTGGCTGCCTGTGTTTCCTTTGGGGGTCTCCTGGAAAATGGCCTGTGGTGAGGGCTGAACCCACATCTGTAGCATCAGGAAAGGCTCTCATGCCAGGGTTTCCTGAGGCTACAGCCTGGATAAGTCAGGCTACAGCAGGATGTTTTCTTGAACATCTCTGGCCAAGAGAGCTGGGGAGGGAGCTGTTTCTAAATTATGGGTGCCTGATCACAGGGATTCCAAGTTCTATTGGGACCTATTGCCAAGGAAGTGAGGTCATTTCCTGAGTTTACCTTACCTGGCCCTTCCTTTGGTAAGACCCCAAGTGCTCCTCTTGGCTGACTTCTCACCTCCTACCCTGGTACATCTCCACATCTGTGCACAATTACAAGAAGATCACTTCTCTACAGCTACTGTGGAAGGCCTGGGTATAGCCAGGGTGCCAGCTTTGAGGGACAGACCTGGTTTAGACCCAGCTTCTCCTTACTACTTACGTGACCCTGGATAACCCACTGTGCCTCTCAGGGTTTCCCCAGGTTTGCCCCTACACAATGAGGATCATTCTAGCACCTGCTTCCTGGGGCTGTCCTCAGGCATGTGTGAGATGATGCTATGAAGCCTGTGGTTTGCACTACTGGGTATGTGCCAGAGGAAATGAAGTCATTATACAAAAAGATACTTGTACATGCATGTTTATAGCAGCACAATTCCCAATTGCAAAAATGTGGAACCAACCCAAACACCCAACAATCAATGAGTAGACAAAGAAACTATATATTCCATTTGATGAAACACTACTCAGCCATAAAAAGGAATGAATTGATGGAATTTGCAGCAACCTGGATGGGATTGGAGACTATTATTCTAAGTGAAGTAACTCAGGAATGGAAAACCAAACATCGTACGTTCTCACTCATAAGTGGGAGCTAAACTATAAGGATGTAAATGCATAAGAATGACATAATAGACTTTGGGGACTTGGGGGGAAAGGGTGGGAAAGGGGTGAGGGATAAAAGACTAAAAATCAGGTTCAGTGTATACTGCTCGGGTGCACCAAAATCTCACAAATCACCACTAAAGAACTTACTCATATAACAAAACACCACCTGTTCCCTGAAAATGTATAGAAATAAAAAAAAAATTAAAAAAGAAACCTGTGGGCTGGCATCAAGTGTAGCCAATGCACAAAATTAGAGAAAAAATAGAGGAAGGGGGTGACGTAGCCTGGAATGCTTTCCAGGAACTGAAAGCGCACCTGGGTTCCTGCTGTGTAATCTTGGAAATGTCACTTGCTCTCTTGGCTTCATTTTCCTGTCTGCACATTCTCCTGTCATGCTCCATAAAAATCTTGCAGTGGCTTCCTATTATGTTTAGATTCAGATCCACATGCTTCATCTCAGCCTCCTTAGTGGCTGCCACGACTCCCAGCTCCTAGTTCATGCATCATGTATAATTCCTTCCCCATGAGTGTAGTCTGGACTTAATGACTCACTTCTGACAGTAGAATATGGCAAAAGCCATGAATGTCTCTTCCAGGATTTAGTTATGAAATGATTGTAGTTAATGTCGCACTCTCTCTCCTCTTCTCTCCATGTTTATCTTTTTTTTCCTGTCTCTCTCATGTGTTTTAAGACCTAAAGAGGGCAACAGATGGAGAGGCACTCAGGGTCTCTGTGCAAACTGAATTCTCGCAGTGAGCATCCCATGAGCTTGGAAGTGGATCCTGCTCCAGGTGAGCCTCTGCTGAGACAGCAGCCCCAGCCTTGTGAGACACCTTGTGGCGGAAGCTCCCAGCTGAGCCCTGCTGGGTTCCTGAGCTACAGAAACTGCGAGATGATGAATGTTTGTTGCTGTAAGCCCCCGTGTTTGGAATAATGTTTTCATATAGTAATAGATCCCTAATACAGTCTACCTGCTTCAGAATCGGCTCCTGCCCTTCTGCCTCCCTTCTCTCCTCTCCCCGCAAGTTCCCTGCAATCACACTGGCTGCCTTTCTCACTTTCTCCCTGGCCAAGCTCACTTCTGCCTTGAAATCTCTGAGCAGTTGAAGCTTCCCCCCAGCATGCCATTCCCAGACTTTTGGAGGGCTGATTTCCACTTGCCATTCTGCTTCCAGGGCAAATGTTACCTCACTGATGCCTTTTCAGATCCCCTATGAAGAGGTCTCCAGTTCTCCCTTACAGCAGTCTGATTTATTTCTACATAGCACTTGATCTTTTTTTTCCCCACCTTTACATCATGAGCTGTATAAGGACATTTTGGTCAATGATAGACCACATATGTGATGGTGGCTTCATAATATTATAATGGAGGTGAAAAATTCCTATTCTTTAGTGATGCCGTTGCCATAGTAATTTCATAACCCAAGGTATGACTCATGTGTTTGTGGTGATGTTGGTGTAACTAAACCTACTGTGCTGCAAGTTATATGAAAGAATAGCCCAGGCCGGGTACGGTGGCTCACGCCTGTAATCCCAGCACTTTGGGAGGCTGGGGTCAGGAGATTAAGACCATCCAGTCTAACAAGGTGAAACCCCATCGCTACTAAAAATACAAAAAATTAGCTGGGAGTGGTGGTGGACGCCTGTAGTCCCAGCTACTCCGGAGGCTGAGGCAGGAGAATGGCGTGAACCCGGGAGGCGGAGCTTGCAGTGATCCGAGATCACACCACTGCACTCCAGCCTGGGTGACAGAGCAAGACTCTGTCTCAAAAAAAAAAAAAAAAAAAAAAAAAAAAAAAAAAAAAAAAAAAGCCCATACAATTATACACAGTACACAAAGCTTGATAATGGTCATCCACTACTATTTTGCTGGTTTGTGTATTTACTATACTATACTTTTTATCATTATTTTAGAGTGTACTCATTCTTCTTATGAAAAGTCAGGTGGGTCTTTCAGGAGGTTTTCCAGAATTAGGCATTGTTATCACAGGAGAGGATATTTTGAGCTCAGCTCCATGCATGCTATTGTGCCTGAAGGGCTGCCAGGGAGACAAGATGTGGAGGTGGAAGTCAGGGGGATTGGTGATCCTGACCCTGTGTTGACCTACTCTAATGAGTGTGTTTGTGTCTTAATTTCTTTTTTATATTATATTTATTTTTTGTAGAGGTGATGTCTCACTGTGTTGCCCAGGCTGGTATTAAACTCCTGGGCTCAAGCAATTCTCCCAAAGTGCTTGGCCTCCCAAAGTGCTGGGATTGCAGATGTGAGCCACCACACCTGGCAGTGTATCTTAATTTTTAACAAAAACACCTGGAGTTCACACACAATCAAGCAAGCATTCACAATAAATTATTAAAGGTAATAATTAGGGGGTAACAAACCACAGTGGATGCTCAGAAGGCCAGCCCACTGATGGATGAACTCCAGTGAGTTTGGAAGTCCCTCTGGGGTGCCCATCGGTGGGGGTAAATCTGCTGCTCTCCAGGCAATCATTCTTGGCTGCAGCTGCCCAAGTGTGGAGGAGGCTTTCAGAATCCTTAGGGGCTGAGATTCCAAGAGCGCCTCAGACATTGCCAGTCCCTTGCTGCCTTTATGATTCTCCAGAGGGGGCTCACCACCATGATCTCAGCCACAGGGTCTCACCTGGCACCCAGCCACAGCAGGTGTTATCTCATCACCTTAGTCTAGCACACATATATTTATCACTTTAAAGAAAAACAATCTTACTGTGACTTCAGTGCTCACATATGCTTATCATTTTAAAGAAGACTAATTTTGCTGTGGGCTTAATGCCACCTAATATGAGTGAATCCATTTTGAGACACTAGAAATCACAAATTATTAATATCAGTTGGAGACCTGTCTCAAGATGATAGCAATTGAGACTCACTTTCAGAAATAAACAAGACCGGTTGTGGAAAAAGATGACAGTGGGAACTATAGAAGCATGTAATTTATGCATAATGTATATTAAGGAAAACTGTGCATACATTAAAATCATATTTTCCAAAGCATTAAATGACATAGATGAGTGCTCATATTAAGGGCAAAATTAATTGGAAACAAAAGATGATTCCAGTTTTAGGAAAACTCTGTATCTAAACAAATAAGAGCATATAGATATGACTTTGGGAGGCCAAAGCGGGCAAATCACTTGAGGCCAGGAGTTTGAGACCAGCCTGGTCAACATGTTGAAACCCCATCTCTACTAAAAATACAAAAATTAGTGGCCATGGTGGGGGGCACCTGTGGTCCAAGCTACTTGGGAAGCTGAGGTAGGATAATTGCTTGAATCCAGGAGGTGGAGGTTGCAGTGAGCTGAGACTGCACCACTACACTCCAGCCTGGGCAACAGAGTGAGACCCTTTCACCAAACCAAAAATAATAAAATTAAAAGTACACGGATATGTGGGGTGATTGTTTTTAAATTTTCTAAACTGTGCTTTTTTGTGTATAATCAGAAGGATTTCATAAATGTGCTTTGGTTTGAAATGATATTTGATTGAAGCCATTCATACCTACCTGTAACCTGGACCAGTTCTGCTCACTGCATCCCCGCTCCACACCCTGAGGGTCCTGAGGTCAGTAGCCCTTGACTCTATGTTCTGCCCTGAATCCAGGGCAGAACAGGTGCTCAAATACTCACTAAAACATTTAACTTGGCAAGGGGCCTATTTTTTCGTGGTGTAAAATGACAAAACAAGGCCTCCCACTAGTGAACACTCCAAAAACATTGACTCTTACAGAATTTGGATTCGATCTAACAGCAAGCATGTGAAGATGTCTAAGTGTGAATGCCTGGAGCCAGGCAACGTTCATGCCATTTTCCATGTGGCCATCAGAGGGCAGTGGGTGACAGATTAGGACAAGGACACTACCCCTCCCTCATAAGTTTTACAAGGGAGCCTTCCTCAGCACGTATTTTCTAACCTTAGGGAGCTTCATTATAAAATGATTATTTGCTTTTATTCTGCAATATCAGTTGGGAGCTAAATGCAAATTCACTACAAGGAACAAATGTAAGGTAATCCTCTAGCTGGAAGATTAAGCTGGTGCTACAGACAGAGAAAAGTATGTGTCCAACCTCACAATCTGTACCCAGATGTGTCCCTTTCTCCACATCCATCTATCTATAAATATGTCTATGTTTTGTGTTTTGTATTTTAGTGTGTGTGGGTTATTTTTTAAAATTAAAAAAAAATTTTTTACAGGCTCTCACTCCTGTCACCCAGGCTGTACTGCAGTGGTGAGATCACTGCTCACTACTGCCTCAACTTCCTGGGTTCAGGTGATTCTCCTATCTCAGCCCCCAGAGTAGCTGAGACTACAGGTGTGCACCACCTGTATTTTTAGCAGAGATGGGGTTTCACCGCGTTGTCCAGGCTGGTATAAACATGTCTACATAATACCTTTTGAGAATTAGATATAATATAGACATTTGCCAATCACGTTGCTGCTTTTTGATTACGTTGTAAGACAGGGAAAATGGAACTGAAACTTTGAGAGATATAATGAAGAACATTGGCAAGATGTCTCAGCAGAAGTTTACCAAAGTGGGAAATTTTGTGGTTAGCATAGACAAGATCTAATACCTATTGCCTGCTATTCTCAAAGCACTGAGTCTTCCTTTCCCCAGGGGTTGTGTTAAAATCTTTTATACCCTAAAATAGCATCAGGTCAGAATAATGAAAAGTGGCTACAGCAGTGTTGAGGTGGAGATGAAGTTATGATGTGGTTGACCTGGCATCCAATCTACAACAGTTCATCACTCTGTATTATAATCCTCAGCCTCCCTCACCAGTCAGCAACCTGAGAACAGAGTCCACACCTTGGTTCTGACTATAGCATAGGCCCCAGCTCAGCAGCGGGCATAGAACAGGTGCCAAATACAACTGAATTAATAAAACAGAGACTCATATCTAACAAACTGGATAACACACTTGAAATTGGGACTCTCCCAGGACAGCCCAGATAGGAGGTCACCAAAATCCTGTTGCTTGACATCCTGCCTAGGCCTTGGACCGGATTGCCTTCCCACAGCATCCTCCAGCCAGGAAATGTGCAGAATCTCTGCCTGCTTTGACTCCGGTTTACTTTGGCTCCTGTGATTGTTCTACAGTGTGGTTCTCCACTCTGAGTTGCAGGGGACACCTGTGACGGCAGGGGAAGCCCGTTGGATCTCTCTTCTCCAGCCCCCTGCCCTTGCCTTGCTCTCGGTTCTGTGCACAGCCTGGTCGCGGATTCGCCTGCAATTCCCTTTGAGAGATACCCCACACTAGCCAGGACAGGCCCCACCGCCCCATTGTTTCCAGCATCCGCAGCAGAGATCCGGGATCAGATGTCTACAAATGAATAGGAAGAAAAGCGATCTCATCCCATCTTAACTGAAAACAAACCCCAGTTCAGACAAGCTAGTAGAAAATTGGGGTTTATTTGTCCTACTTGATGGAAAAAGAATATGATGGCAATAAAATAAATTAAATTGCAAAATGCTGAACAAGTGACAAAGAATAATGTCCCCACAGAAATGCCTTGTCCCCCGTAGAGATGCCTTTCTTTTCTGTTGATAGCCCCGACAGCCTTCTGGCATGGCTACATGAGTGAGTTCAGCTCTTGGAGGCTGGGACAGCAGCACACCACTGGGTCACAGGGCCTGATCCACCGCTCCAGGGAGGGACGCCGGCTCCCACACTCCCTTTTCCTCGGAGTTGGTTGTGACCATGGAAGTTCAGCGCTTCTGGCCATGGCTTTTCAGGAAATCACTCCTTCAGGAAAAGCTCCCCGCTTTTTAGAAGGGAAGCGTCTGGCCGCAGCCCTGGCCGTGGTGCCTCGCCTGAGGCTGCCATGCAGGACCCCCAGGTCCAAAGCCGCGAGCGTCCACCACTCCTGTTCCTTCGCGACTCACCGGGGTCGCGAACAGACATAAATAGAATGGGAGAATCCCTGACATCCCCGGGTCCCACAGGCCAATCCCATTCCCCCCGAGCCAGCCCGCCTCACCCTCCTCCTGCAGACACTTCGCAGTCTCCCCGCACCGCAGTCGCTGGCCCTTCCCCTGCGCCCGCAAAGGCAGAGGCTCTGCAGCCCTGCGCCGGCGATCACCCCAGGCTCCTGGGCGGCGACACGCCTTAAGGACAAAGACGGCCACCTCCAGAGAGGCCTGCGTGCACCAGGACCCCGCGGGTGCTCTGGGGGACCCCCTCAGCTGCCGCGCAGCCAGTGCCAGCCAACCACCACCCCGTGAGTCCCCTGCTCTGGTTTCCATCTCCCGCTGCCTAGTCACCAATCCCATTCATCCTTCAGCAGCACTTGACAAAGTTCTCTCCACCCCGAATCTCATCAGGGGTGGTGTGAGGACAGTCTGAGACTTCAGTCACCATTGATCTGTTAATTCCAGGCGTCAGCTTGACTGGCTATGCTCTACCCAGTGGTTTGGGCAAACATTCTTCTGGGCAGGTCTCCGCGAGTGTTTTTGGATGAGATGAATATTTGAATCCTAGATTAACCACAGAAGAGAGCCCTCCCTAATTTGGGTGGGTCCCATCCAATCAGTTGAAGGCCTGAACAGAACACAAAACTCATGAAGACAGAACTCCTTCTGTCTGACTGACTTTGAGCTGGGACATGAGCTTTTTCCTGCCTTCACACTCCAACTGAAACACCAGTTCTTCTTGGGTTTCAAGCTGCCAGCATTTGGGCTGGAACCTGCTGGGTCTCTTAATAACTGCAGACCTTAGGACTTGTCAGCCCCCACAATACCCATTATATATAATTATGTCATATATCTAATTAATATAAATTACATAGTTATATAAATTGATATGAATATATAATACATGTAAACATATAATGTATTTCATATATAAGTGTTTCCCTAGGGAACACTGACTGATACGCCCATCCAGCACACAGCTGGTTCTGGCTGTACTGCCAGTGTTCTTTGCTCCATACTGAATGTATCTAAGTCAGGTCTTGTTGCTAATTATGCAAGAGTGACGGAAACCCCTAACACCAAGAAAGCATTCAAATAAAACATTATTTTTCCATTTTATCTCTCTTTTGCAAGAGAGTAAGATCTCATCAATACTTACCCTAGATCAGTATCAAGAGAAGAGAGTTCAGCAAAGATAACACAGGGAAGAGAAATTGAAAGGTATCAATGGCCCTCATCTATAAGATACATACAATTCTACCTTATTTAATTCACATGTCAATTTGATTTGGATCAGTCTCAGACATGAAGAAAGCACTACTCTGAGAGATAAAGTTGCCCATCCACAGTTCATAACCAGGGAGTGGTGGAGCTGAGAGGAAAGCCTCCTGCTCCATACGCTGCACAAGTGGATGCCTGATCCCCTCTCCTAGTTAACCATGGGCCACCATGACAAATCCACCCCTCCTGGAGCCCACACTCACCCCAAGCCCTGCTATGCTCACCTTGAGCCTCACCCACTTCCCAGTTCTCCCCTCATCCTCCTACAGCATGGACCTGGGCAGACATCCTGTGAACTACTTGAGTGCAGTCAAGAACTCAGGCCCCTCAGAGTGCCAAGGAGTCAGGTTTCACCTGACCCCTCTGTCCAGAGACAAGGACTGACTTCAGACACATCTAGCAACAGCCTCAAACAGAGCACTGAGCTGCACCTGCTGGATACAGGGCTATTACTCAACCCCGTGGGGCCTCAGCTTTCTCCTGTCCTCTGTGAAATGGCAAATAAATAATGGCTCCTAATCTGCCCTGGGCTCAGATCTGCCTTTGACCCTAATAGCTGTGTACTGTGACCCTTCCCCTCTTGTAGCCCTGCCTCCTCACCCGCCCCCCAATACTCTTCTTTTACATCCTCTCAACTTGAACTCTGCTGCAAGTGAGAAGACGTAAAAGAAGAGTATTGTGAAGCCACATCTCACTGTGCGCTGTAACCATGCCCCCGTCTGTCATGATGTTTGACACAACCCAGCCCCGTGGTTAAAGCATGTGATTCCAGAGCCTGAGTCCCTGGGTTGGTGTTAGCTCTGCTGTGGTTCCTAGGAGTGTGACCTTGACAGTCACTGTGAACTCTGCTCACTGGGTTCCTCACATGTAATGTGAGGAATATTGCGAGGGCTAAGGGAGTAGGTACTCAGGAGAAGCACAACAGCATGCCTGGGGAAAGTCATCAGCACTGGTGGGAATCACAGAGTGATGCCCTGGGCACAGAAGGGAGGTGCTCTCAGGGAGTGATAGGTGGAGAGCATGAGGGTGGTGTCCAGATGCTGGGAAATCTGCTTTGATGCAGCGCTGGTTTCTTGGTATAGTCAGTGATTGATAAATCATCATACTGTGTGCTGATGATGCTTACATTTTCTGTCTGTGTGTTATACTTTTAAAGTCAACATTTTAAAAACAATGCCTGGAAATTTAATAATAATTCCTGGGAGGTGATCAGACCTCTCAAAGCTATGGAGGTGGTAAGGTACAAGCATATCTCTAAGGAAGAAAAGAAAATTTAATGAATATCTGGGGTAAAGTTGAGGTAAAGAGGAAATTGCATTAAGGGAGATGATATATAGGTAAGAAAGATAGGTATAAGATAGACATAGATTAATTGGTGATAGGTGATAGATAATAGATTGGTTGATTGATTAACAAATGATAGATAGATGAATATATGACAGATGATAGATAGTTGACAGATGACAGATGGATGATATAGATTAATAGGCACCAGATAGATGATGATAGTTGATAGATTATTGATTAATAAGTGATAGATGATAGATAATTGACAGATTGATAGATCAATAGGTGATAGATAATAGACAGATACATGATACATGACAGATCACTGATAGGTAGATGATGAGTAGGTGGATGGGTGAATAGATAGATAGATGATGAGTAGATAGATGGGTGAATAGATAGATAGATGATAGAAAGAACAGTTATGGGTTACAAGTAGGAAGGACCAGAGAAGAGAGGGGAAAATAATGGGGACCTTGGGGTCGCTTCCTCCTTTGTCCCCTCCCTAAGCTCAAGACTCCTTTGTGACTGTACCATACCTTTTTGATGCGGGTCAGGAACTCTGGTGTAGAGAGCACATTCTCTGCTCAGTTGCCCAGGGAAGCCACGAGATACAGATGCTGGAGAATTTGGGATGGTTTCTTCTGCATTTTAACAATCCCTGGGGCTTTCTTTGGTTTTTTTCTTTATTTGAGTGAGGTTGAGATCATCTTTCTATCATGTCTCTGCATTAAGTGATGCCCACATTTATCCATATTTGAAAAGACAATCTGGTAAGGAATCCCAAGGGCTGCCCACATTAGAGGTTAACTTCTGTTTTCCTATTCCTATTTTCTCTTTTCAAAATCTATCCTTGGGATGGAGAGACCTCAAGAATGGGAACTCTCAGGGGACATTAGAATAGCATCTGTCTAAGAGAACAGGTTGGGCAGCACAGGAGGTAGGTGGGGACAAAGGCTTTTATCCAAAAGTTACAGACCATTTGCCCAGGTGTAGTAAAATCACAAATACCATGGAATTCAGGCCCATAGATTGGCTTGTTAAATAATTCAGGACACCAGAGGGCAACAGGCCCTCAAGAGTTGTTCACCAGCAGCCTTCCCATCACAGTAGGCTCTGGGCCACGACTCTCCCAAGAGTTAGGGCTGAGCTGGAGAGCACTGTTGACCTACGAGAGGCTTTGGCCGCTTTCTGCTCCTTCATCTGTCCTTAGGAGGCAGAATCCTAGAGAATGAAGCAGAAGTTGCCAAAGGTCTGCAAATCTGTGCTCCTCAGTAGAGGACTTTCCAGGAGTCCCAGGACTGCTGTCTGAAATATCCATTTAGAAGCACACATGAAAAAGAATTCTTTATTTGAAATTGACAGAGAAGGAGTCAAACAAAACATGATCCATTTTAAAAGTGAATAACATGAAAGCAATACAGGTATCAATTAAATAAACATACGAAGTCACGTAATTAATTAAGAAAAGTTCACCGTTTTTTTTTTTTTTTTTTTTTTTTTTTTTTTTAAGATAAGGTCTTACTCTGTCTCCCGGGATGGAGGCTGGAGTCCAATGGCACAACTGCAGCTCACTGCAGCCTCAAACTCCTGGGCTCAAGGGGGCCTCCCATCTCACCCTCCCGGGTAGTTGGGACTACAGGCATGCACCATCATATCTGGTTAATGTTTTGTATTTTTTTTTTGTAGATACGGGGTTTCTCCATGTTGGCCAATGTGGTCTTGAACTCCTAGGTTCAAGCAATTCTCCTGCCTCAGCCTCCTAAAATGTTGGGATTATACATGTGAGCCACTGTGCCCAGCCTGCTGTTTTTTTAGAAAGAGGAGAGAAGGACGGTCTAAAACTCCCATTTTTTCTTGTCATTCACCTGGCAACCCAGAGTCAGGAGGAAGATGGGAACTTTGAGGTAAGGTTCTGCTGCCCCACCTTGAGTTCCTCAGGGGTCACCTTCATCTCACCCTTCCCATTAGTCCAAGGTCCCCAGACTGAAGACAGCAGTTCCTGGAGTCAGTTCTCAAAAGAGTAAGTTCTCAAGGGAGAGGCTCAAAAAAAGGGAATAAGAACCTGGAACACTTCTCCCCATCCCTGTTCTGCCCCTCATAGGAATTAAACAAGATGGAGCTGGGCAATGGTTCTTATCCACTGGTGATAATACGAGATTCCACAAAGAAATATTGGGGTTTTTTGGAGGCAAAATTTGTTGCATCTTCATTTTGTAAAAGTTGGTGGCATCCCTATTTTCAGACTGTTCTTGGAGACAGCACTAGGCTTGTTTGCCTCATACAGTTGTGATGGTCACCTGGGGCTGAGAGAGAAGCGCTTGCCTTCAGCTCTTCATGAAAGCCGGCTTTGACTTCTTGAAGCTGAAGGGTCAGGCAGAGCTATGTAGTGGTGTTGCACACATCACCATCTTCAGATTCCTAAAATCTATCTTTACAAAAAAAGAGCAGTTCAGCAGGGGCTCAACATGTAATAGAGTCCACTAAAAAACAGTCTGAGGCTTGCATTTTTCAGCCCTCTCCTTTTCCCCACCATTCTACCTACCAGTCATGGCCTATATAGTGCTTGGGGTTCTACAGGTACCATAGGGTAAAAATCTTCCCACTCAGGTTCCAGGAAAAAAAAAATGACAAGAAACTTTACAAGTCCCAAATGCGGAACTAGAGTTTGGGAGTCTAAGTTCAGAAGGATAAGGAGCGATCTCCATGGCCCTGAGTATTTTGGAAGGAAATAGGTTTCTACTTTCCCCAAATCCCCTTTTATTCCCAGTGTGGGTGAGGGAGGAGCACTGCTCTCAATTCTTAGCTTAGCCTTCCGGAACATTAATAAGTCAGTCGCCAGCTGCCCTTTCCCTCCCCAGAGCAGCAAAGAGTCCAGGACTCCAGCTCTGTTTCTATAGGCAGGGACAGGAGGCCAAAGGGCAGGCAGAGCAGGGGCAAGGTCTCAGCACTCCCAGGGGTCGATGGAGAACAAACATATCATTAGGCTGAGAAAGGAAAAAAAGATCTCAACTCATGTTCAAGCAGTACTCAGCTCATTGTTTATCTACAGGAAGAACTGGATTCCAAGCCAGGGACATAAAAATTAACCCATGACCTGGGTCACTTTGCCCCCCACATGCCACTCATACCAAGGCAGCCCAGCTCTGCAAACATTGAAAGATGACACATTTTGCAGGAAACAGTGACTCTCTGGATGTTAAAAAATCTAGCCACTGCCCAGTGGACACAGCCTCGGGGAGCCTTAAGAAGGCTGGTGTTTGGGGGTACTGCCAAGGAGGATCATCGAGTGGGCATGATGAGCCCAAGAGACAAGGTGACTGCTGCTTAAGGGTATTCCATGTCTGTGGGGTCCACCCGTCTTGGGACAAGTCTTGAACTCAAAGAGAATTCTCCCTCCTGAGTGGGGACATTAGGAAAGGTAAGGCCCTCCCCACGGAGACTCTGTATGAGGCCTGGCTTGGTGACATAATTGTGGGGCAAAGGGATCACAAGCTTTCACCAATGGGTTAATGGGGCAGCCACACAGCACCAGGAGAATGAGTCAGTGGGGAAAAATGTGAAAGTTGAGGGTATGGGAAACAAGAAAAATCAATTAAGAGGGCAAAGGATGACCCATTTTGTGGGAAGGAATGAATTGTTTCCGTTGTTGCTAATCATGACATCCCCTCATCAAATACTCTCTCCCTCTCTCTCTCTCTCTCTGTCACACACACACACACACACACACACACACACACACTCTCACTACCTGACACAGGCTGCTCCTGCTTATGAATGAGGAGGTCTCTCTAGCATAAAAGGGTGCTATAGGTACAGGGAGAAGCATATTTTTGAATACAAAGACAATGTTTGCACGGAGGTCTTCATGCCTGGCGCCTGCTTTCTTGGGCAAGTGATTCTGTTGCTCTCCTTCCTTACATTCTTTATGGCAACACTAAGGATCTTGTCCTCAGTTGGTCTATGATGGTTGGGGTGATCCTTTGATGCTCACAGACAGGCTTGGCACAGCTATGGGAGGTCTCGTTCAGAAACACCCACAGCTCTTGCACCAGTGGGGGGTTCTGCAAAGTGTAATAAGATGCAGTGTCTGGGGTTCAGTTTGGACCTGTCCTGAGCCCATGGAAGTCAGTTTAAGCCAAGCTGCCAGGGGCACACCCAGCCTCCTCCACAGCCATGCCCTCAAAGCTGTGGAGCATTGAGTGGAGCAGCTGGGGAAAAAAGCCACAAAGCAATGTGTTCATCAGAAAAGGAGGTATGAGTGGCCTGAACCCATGAAATAAGGAGAGAGAAGAACCTCTGGAGCCACCTGATGTGCTCTTTACACTAAAGGGAGAGGGGCTAGCGACCATCTTGGTCTCATTAGCTTCATGCCTGGGAACCCCCACCCGAGTGCCCAGATCCAGGTCTAGACAAGAACCTTTGTCTCCTGTAGAGAAGTTTACACTTAGAGAGACTAATCGCTGCTTTTTGCTACATATTTAATAACACTGCACATTCAGCCTTTTGTTGAATTTTCCCAACTTGACGTTCAGGGAGGCTGAAGGCTGACTTATCCAGTAGTGGACAATTCAGAACTGGAGAGCTCAGAGGTGGTAGCTCGCAGGTGGTGGTGAGAGATAGGAGGCACCACATGACTGGCTGTGGGTCACATACCAACCACAGCAGCTCCCATATCTGTACTGCTCTCTAGAGACAACAGGTGAGGCCCTCAGACAGGATGTGCACACACAGCTAAGTGATGTGGCCACAACTAGGTGAGGGTGCACTACAAAGGATCCCTCACTGTAGATCTGCTTCCAGTCATGGTTTCCTCCCTTTTCCCTGATGCCTGCACATGCAGGAAAACAACACGGGCCCCAAACAGAGGGAAGCTGCTTGGAAGAATGTGCTATGGGAGATGAGAACCTACAGCACAAGAACAGTTTCCAGCACTGTTCTCTCCTTCAAGATCTTCAGTATTGCCCAATACTGGGGGCATTATGAACACTGCAGAGCTCGGTTTAAGGGGGAGCCATACAAATCCCTGAACTTGTCCATTACCAAACCCTTCAGCCCGCACCAAAGCCGGGAAAACCAAATGCATGGAGAGATGGCCCCTCTGTGTGGCACAGGGTCTCCAGAGGGCAGTGGCTAATGTCAAAAATGTTTCTCTGGAGCCAGCTGCTGTGTAAAGGGCTCAGATTTCTGGAGGCAGCAACCATACTGGAATTAATACTAAATCCAAATGTTCATGTTTAGAACATGGGCCAACCAAGGCTTGGAGAGGGCTCTACCTATTGGTAACTTTCATCCAGGATTTCCATCGGCCCTGTGTGCCAGCATCCACATTACCCTGCCTGAGTCTCAAGAATAGGTTTGGGTTCATTTAGAGAGGTCACTGATAGCGTTGAGACTTTGGCAGCTGCCTCCCCTCAGCCTTAGTCCCTTTGAGATCTAGGGTCTGTTCTTTCTTCTACCAGGGCCCTTGGTACAAGGGAGATGGTTGTCAGTTGCGTTTAGGGGATGGGGTTGATGTGAGAGGGAGTTTGAGATGACCGTGGCAGTGGTGATTAATTTCCATCTTGGGAGGTGTTTGCTCTGCCTGCTTACCACTGGTTAAGGGATTTATATTTTGGGAAGATAATTTGCCAGGTTATTAATTTTGGGAGATACTATCTGCCTGAGTAGACTCCCTGAAGGAGAATGAACTTTGCCCTCCTCTCTCTCACAAATTTCCTGGCTTGTGGTCTAAGGTTTTGTTAATGGTTTTTGTGTTTGCTGGCCCAGGTTACTGCATGGAAGAGAGATTTAGGATTTAGCTCCATGTCCTTAGAGTGGATAGGTGGTGTCTCAGGTGGGGTTGCTTCTGCTGGGTTAAAAGAGGTAAAGAGTAAGCTCGGCTCAGTGGCTCACACCTGTAAACCCAGTAGACTGGGAGGCTGAAGTGGGAGGATTGCTTGAGACTTGGAGTTCAAGACCAGTCTGGGCAACATAGCAAGACCCTGCCTCTACCAAAAATATTAAAGATGTAAAGTTGCCCAGGGTAGCACTCTTTCCAGGGTACTAAGCAAAGAGATATGGTAATATGTCTTGTAAGCAACACAATGTCATGTGGAAGTTCCCTGGGAGATTACAAAAATTGTGATGGAGTGAGCAGATTTGATTGCTAAGGGGCTAAACCCCAAGCACCATGCACTTGGGCCCTGCAGAAAAGATATGAATGCCTCCCTCACCTTTGAATGACCATATCACTACACTCTGCATTTGCAGGGGCAACCATGATAGACCAAGGATCAGAGGCTCTTCCCCAAGTATTTCTCATGACATTCCCTTTGCTAAAGAGAGAAAGAGCTACCACTGACTGATTATTTTTTACCCTCCCACTCCTCAATAAATGTGGGATTCAATTTGGTTTAGAACAACTAAATAATTTTGTTTCTTGCCCAAATGAGTGTAGTTGTATCCCAATGGTCATGGGAATTTAAATTTTATCTCATTTTTATGCATCATGAAATATGCCTTTTAGTTTTTAATCATTAAACAATGTAAATGTAATTTATTTGATAAAAATACAGTTGAACAATATAAATATTCCTCTTATCTCGAGAGAAGGTATAAAAAAAGGCAAGATTCAATCTGTATGAGGTCCCCTGACTTGCATCATTGTTCCTGTGGTCAACTTTCTCATCCTTAGCACAGTTAAGGATATCCCTTCAAATATCCTCCACCTCACCACACCTCCACCCCAGCTGCCAGCACTCTCCACCGATAGACTGGACCCAACCCCACAAAGAAAGTGAAAACCATCTGCTCAAAACTTTTCTTCATGAAATCTTAAGAAACAAAAACAAGGAGGGCAGAGCAAGGTGGACGAATAGGAACAGCTCCAGTCTCCAGCTCCCAGCGCGAGTGACACAGAAGACAGGTGATTTCTGCATTTTCAACTGAGGTACTGGGTTCATCTCACTAGGGAGTGCCGGACAATGGTTGCTGGTCTGCTGCTGCAGCCGGACCAGACCAGTGAGAACTGAAGCAGGGCAAGGCATCCCCTCACCTGGGAAGCGCAAGGGGGAAGGGAATCCCTTTTCCTAGCCAGGGGAACTGAGACACACAACACCTGGAAAACTGGGTAACTCCCATCCCAATACTGCGCTTTACCAAGGATCTTAGCAAATGGCACACCAGGAGATTATATCCTACACCTGGCCGGGAGGGTCCTACACCCAGGGAGCCTCCCTCATTGCTAGCACAGCAGTCTACGATCTAACCTCATGGCGGCAGCGAGGCTGGGGGAGGGGCGCCCTCCATTGCTGAGGCTTAAGTAGGTAAACAAAGCCCCTGGGAAGCTCAAACTGGGTGGGTCCCACAGCAGCTCAAGGAGGCCTGCCTGTCTCTGTAGACGCCACCTACAGGGGACAGGGCACAGCTAAACAAACAAACAAAAAAAGCAGCAGAAACCTTTGCAGATGCAAACTACCCTGTCTGACAGCTTTGAAGAGAGCAGTGGATCTCCCAGCACGGAGGTTGAAATCTGAGAATGGACAGACTGGCTGCTCAAGTGGGTCCCTGACACCTGAGTAGGCTAACTGGGAGACATCCCCCACTAGGAGCAGACCGACACCCCACACCTCACACGTCAGGGTACACCCCTGAGACGAAGCTTCCAAAGCAATAATCAGACAGGTACACTCGCTGTTTAGCAATATTCTATCTTCTGCAGCCTCTGCTGCTGATACCCAGGCAAACAGGGTCTGGAGTGGACCTCAAACAATCTCCAACAGACCTACAGCTGAGGGTGCTGACTGTTAGAAGGAAAACTAACAAACAAGAAGGACACCCACACCAACACCCCATCAGTACGTCACCATCATCAAAGACCAAAGGCAGATAAAACCACAAAGATGGGGAAAAAACAGTGCAGAAAAGCTGGAAATTCAAAAAATAAGAATGCATCTCCCCCTCCAAAGGAACGCAGCTCATCGCCAGCAACGGATCAAAGCTGGATGGTGGATCAAAGCTTTGACGAGTTGAGAGAAGAAGGCTTCAGTCCATCCATCAAACTTCTCAGAGCTAAAGGAGGAATTACATACCCAGTGCAAAGAAACTAAAAATCTTGAAAAAAGAATGGAAGAATGAATAATTAGAATAATCAATGCAGAGAAGGCCATAAACGAACTGACAGAGATAAAAACCATGACACGAAATTCGTGACAAATGCACAAGCTTCAGTAACTGACTCGATCAACTGGAAGAAAGAGTATCAGCGATTGAGGATCAAATGAATGCAATGAAGTGAGAAGAGAAGTCTAAAGAAAAAAGAGGAAAAAGAAATGAACAAAGACTTCAAGAAGTATGGGATTATGTGAAAAGACCAAATCTACGTCTGATTGGGGTGCCTGAAAGTGAGAGGGAAAATGGAACCAAGTTGGAAAACACTCTGCAGGATATCATCCAGGAGAACTTCTCTAACCTACTAAGGCAGGCCAACATTCAAATTCAGGAAATACAAAGAACACCACAAAGATACTCCTCGAGAAGAGCAACTCCAAGACACATAATTGTCAGATTCACCAAAGTTGAAATGAAGGAAAAACTGTTAAGGGCAGCCAGAGAGAAAGGTCGAGTTACCCACGAAGGGAAGCCCATCAGACTAACAGCAGATCTCTCAGCAGAAACTCTACAAGCCAGAAGAGAGTGGGGGCCAATATTCAACATTCATAAAGGAAAGGATTTTCAACCCAGAATTTCATATCCAGCCAGACTAAGTTTCATAAGTGAAGGAGAATTAAAATCCTTTACAGATAAGCAAATGCTTGGAGATTTTGTCACCACCAGGCCTGCCTTACAAGAGACCCTGAAGGAAGCCCTAAACATGGAAAGGAACAACCAGTACCAGCCATTGCAAAAACATGCCAAAATGTAAAGACCATTGATGCTAGGAAGAAACGGCATCAACTAAAGAGCAAAATAACCAGTTAATATCATAATGACAGGGTCAAGTTCACACATAACAATATTAACCTTAAATGTGAATGGACTAAATGGTCCAATTAAAAGACACAGACTGGCAAACTGGATAGTCAAGACCCATCAGTTTGCTGTATTCAGGAGACCCATCTCACATGCAGAGACATACATAGGTTCAAAATAAAGGGATGGAGAAAGATCTACCAAGGAAATGGAGAACAAAAAAAAGCAGGGGTTGCAATCCTAGTCTCTGATAAAACAGTCTTTAAACCATCAAAGATCAAAAGAGACAAGGTCATTACATAATGGTAAAGGGATCAATTCAACAGGAAGAGCTAACTATCCTAAATATATATGCACCCAATACAGGAGCACCCAAATTCATAAAGCAAGTCCTTAGAGACTTAAAAAGAGACTTAGACTCCCATACAATAATAATGGGAGACTTCAACACCCCACTCTCAACATTAGACAGATCAACGAGACAGAAATTTAACAAGGATATCTAGGAATTGAACTCATGTCTGCAGCAAGAAGACCTAACAGACATCTACAGAACTCTCCACCCCAAATCAACAGAATATACATTCTTCTCAGCACCACATTGCACTTATTCCAAAATTGACCACATAATTGGAAGTAAAGCACGCCTCAGCAAATGTACAAGAACAGAAATTATAACAAACTGTCTCTCAGACCACAGTGCAATCAAATTAGAACTCAGGACTAAGAAACTCAATCAAAACCGCTCAACTACATGGAAACTGAACAACCTGCTCCTGAACGACCACTGGGTACATAACAAAATGAAGGCAGAAATAAAGATGTTCTTTGAAACCAATGAGAACAAAGATACAACATACCAGAATCTCTGGGACACATTTAAAGCAGTGTGTAGAGGGAAATTTATAGCACTAAATGCCCACAAGACAAAGCAGGAAAGATCTAAAATGGACACTCTAACATCACAATTAAAAGAACTACAGAAGCAGGAGCAAACACATTCAAAAGCTAGCAGAAGGCAAGAAATAACTAAGATCAGAGCAGAACTGAAGGAGATAGAGATACAAAAAACCCTCCAAAAAATCAATGAATCCAGGAGTTGGTTTTTTGAAAAGATCAACAAAATTGATAGACTGCTAGCAAGACTAATAAAGAAGAAAAGAGAGAAGAATCAAATAGACGCAATAAAAAGTGATAAAGGGGATATCACCACCGACCCCACAGAAATACAAACTACCATCAGAGAATACTATAAACACCTCTACGCAAATCAACTAGAAAATCTAGAAGAAATGGATAATTTCCTGGACACTTACACACTCCCAAGACTAAACCAGGAATAAGCTGAATCCCTGAGTAGACCAATAGCAGGCTCTGAAATTGAGGCAATAGTTAATAGCCTATCAACCAAAAAAAGTCCAGGACCAGATGGATTCACAGCTGAATTCTGCCAGAGGTACAAGGAGGAGCTGGTACCATTCCTTCTGAAACTATTCCAATCAATTGAAAAAGAGGGAATCCTCCCGAACTCATTTTACGAGGCCAGCATCATCCTGATACCAAAGCCTGGCAGAGACACAACAACAAAAAAAGAGAATTTTAGACCAATATCCCTGATGAACATCGATGCAAAAATCCTCAATAAAATACTGGCAAACCAAATCCAGCAGCATATCAAAAAGCTTATCCACCATGATCAAGTGGGCTTCATCACTGGGATGCAAGGCTCGTTCAACATATGCAAATCAATAAACGTAATCCAGCATATAAACAGAACTAAAGACAAAAACCACATGATTATCTCAATAGATGCAGAAAAGGCCTTTGACAAAATTCAACAGCCCTTCATGCTAAGAACACTCAATAAATTCGGTATTGATGGAACGTATCTCAAAATAATAAGAGCTATTATGACAAACCCACAGCCAATATCATCCTGAATGGGCAAAAACTGGAAGCATTCCCTTTAAAAACTGGCACAAGTCAGGGATGTCCTCTCTCATCACTCCTATTCAACATAGTATTGGAAGTTCTGGCTAGGGCAATCAGGCAAGAGAAAGAAATCAAGGGTATTCAGTCAGGAAAAGAAGTCAAATTGTCCCTGTTTACAGATGACATGATTGTATATTTAGAAAACCCCATTGTCTCAGGCCACAATCTCCTTAAGCTGATAAGCAACTTTAGCAAAGTCTCAGGATACAAAATTAATGTGCAAAAATCACAAGCATTCATACACACAAATAACAGATAAACAGAGAGCCAAATCATGAGTGAACTCCCATTCACAATTGTTACTAAGAGAATAAAATACCTAGGAATCCAACTTACAAGGGATGTAAAGGACCTTTTCAAGGAGAACTACAAACCACTGCTCAGTGAAATAAAAGAGGACACAAACAAATGGAAGAACATACCATGCTCATGGATAGGAAGAATCAATATCGTGAAAATGGCCATACTGCCCAAGGTAATTTATAGATTCAATGCCATCCCCATTAAGCTACCAATGAATTGGAAAAAACTGCTTTAAAGTTCATATGGTACCAAAAAAGACCCCACATTGCCAAGACAATCCTAAATCAAAAGAACAAAGCTGGAGGCATCACGCTACCTGACTTCAAACTATACTACAAGGCTACAGTAACAAAAACAGCATGGTACTGATTCCAAAACGGAGATATAGACCAATGGAACAGAACAGAGTCCTCAGAAATAATACCACACATCTACAGCCATCTGATCTTTGATAAACCCGAGAAAAACAAGAAATGGGGAAAGGATTCCCTATTTAATAAATGGTGCTGGGAAAATTGGCTAGCCATAAGTAGAAAGCTGAAACTGGATCCTTTCCTTACTCCTTATACGAAGATTAATTCAAGATGGATTAGAGACTTAAATGTTAGACCTAATACCATAAAAACCCTAGAAGAAAATCTAGGTAGTACCATTCAGGACATAGGCATGGGCAAGGACTTCATGTCTAAAACACCAAAAGCAATGGCAACAAAAGCCAAAATTGACAAATGGGATCTAATTAAACTAAAGAGCTTCTGCACAGCAAAAGAAACTACCATCAGAGTGAACAGGCAACCTACAGAATGGGAGAAAATGTTTGCAATCTACTCATCTGACAAAGGGCTAATATCCGGAACCTACAAAGATCTCAAAAAATTTACAAGAAAAAAACAAACAACACCATCAAAAAGTGGGCAAAGGATATCAACAGACATTTCTCAAAAGAAGACATTCATAAAGCCAACAGACACATGAAAAAATGCTCATCATCACTGACCATCAGAGAAATGCAAATCAAAACCACAATGAGATACCATCTCACACCACTTAGAATGGCAATCATTAAATAATCAGGAAACAACAGGTGCTGGAGAAGATGTGGAGAAATAGGAACACTTTTACACTGTTGGTGGGATTGTAAACTAGTTCAACCATTATGGAAAACAGTATGGCGATTCCTCAAGGATCTAGAACTAGAAGTACCACATGACCCAGCAATCCCATTACTGGGTATATACCCAAAGGATTATAAATCATGCTGCTATAAAGACACATGCACACGTATGTTCATTGCGGCACTATTCATAATAGCAAAGACTTGGAATCAACCCAAATGTTCATCAGTGACAGACTGGATTAAGAAAATGTGGCACATATATATAGAATGGAATACTATGCAGCCATAAAAAAGGATGAGTTCATGTCCTTTGTAGGGACATGGATGCAGCTGGAAACCATCATTCTCAGCAAACTATCGCAAGAACAGAAAACCAAACACTGCATGTTCTCATTCATATGTGGGAACTGAACAATGAGATCACTTGGTCTCGGGAAGGGGAACATCACACACCAGGGCCTATTATGGGGAGGGGGGAGGGGGGAGGGATTGCATTGGGAGTTATACCTGATGTAAATGACGACTTGATGGGTGCTGACGAGTTGATGGGTGCAGCACACCAACATATATGTAACAAACCTGCACGTTATGCACATGTACCCTAGAAATTAAAATATAATAAAACAAAAACAAAAACAAAACCCCAAAATTTACAGCTCAACTCTCTTTTTTCCATCTTTTCTGTTTCAGTTTTTAGGAAGGTGTCACTCAGCAGTCCTTCCTTGATCTTTCCAAGGTACGAATGTTTACTTCTTCAAACACACTTCTTACTCTGCATTTTGCCTTTTGGTTTAATATTTCACCTTAGGGTAAGCTCTTCTCATACCTGGAATCTTTTCTATTTCTTTGGCTTCCAGGCAGATAAAGTTTCTTTTCAAAAATGTAAAATATACAAAACATAAAATTTATCATCGTAACCATTTTAAACCTACAGTTCAATGGAAGTAAATACACTGTTGTGCAACTATCACCACCATCCATCTCCAGAACCTTTTCATTTTCCCAAAGTGAAACTCCACCTATTAAACAATAACTCCCCATCTCCCACTCCTTCAGGTCCCTGGAGACTATCATTCTACCCTCTGTCTGTATGAATTTGACTTTTCTCTCTCTCTGACTCCAGGATCCTGTGAGATTCAAATGACATGTTACTTGTGAAAAATATTTGTAAGTACTTGGTTAATGTTTCTCACAGTAGGACTGATCTTTAAATCAGCCACATTAGAATCAACTGAGGTGTATTTAATGAATAAAGATCCCTCACTCATTCCAGAACCAATAAAACCAGAATCTCTGGGAGTTCCTTCCTTCCTTCCTTCCTTCCTTCCTTCCTTCCTTCCTTCCTTCCTTCCTTCCTTCCTTCCTTCCTTCCTTCTCCTCCTCCTTCTTGTTCTTCTTTTTCTTCTTCTCCCTTTCTCTCTCTCTCTTTCTTTTCTTTTCTTTCTTTCTTTTTTTTGAGTCTCGCTCTGTTGCCCAGGCTAGAGTGCAGTGCTAGGATTACAGGCACCTGCCACCATGGCTGGCTAACTTTTTTGTATTTTTTGTTTGTTTGTTTGTTTTTGGAGACCGAGTCTTGCTCTGTCGCCCAGGTTGGAGTGTAATAACACAAGCTCAGCTCACTGCAACTTCTGCCTTCTGGGTTCAAGCAATTCTCCTGCCTCAGCCTCCCAAGTAGCTGGGATTACAGGTGCACGCCTCCATGCCCAGCTAATATTTTGTATTTTAGTAGTGACGGAGTTTTACCATGTTGCCCAGGCTGGTCTTGAATTGCTGAGCTCAGGCAATCCACCTGCTTCAGCCTCCCAAAGTGCTAGGATTACAGACATGAGCCTGGTCTGTATTTTTAGTAGAGATGGGGTTTCACCATGTTTGCTGGGCTGGTCTCCAACTCCTGATCTCAGGTGATCCACCCATCTTGGCCTCCCAAAGTGCTGGGATTACAGACATGAGCCACGGCGCCCAGCCTGAACTGTACTTTCTTAAAGAAGCTTACAGATTATTTTTATGTACAATTAAACCTAATTGCTTAATTTCTGCTCTTTTCCCTCACAATGCACTTTTCAGTTTTTTCATACAGCTGAAAGAAATTCCACCCAAAAATTCTGTATTAAAAAAAAAAAAAAGAAATGGCCATGTGCAATTTGCCTCTGTCCAAACCTTTCAGCCACATGTGTGCAGCTGTCCATCATCCTTTTATATGGGATTGTCCTGGGCTCCCCTCCTGTATGGGCTTGTGCGTGGGATCAAATACTTCTGTCCTATTATGATTCTAAAATTTGACTTAAATGGCAAGTGACCCTTCCTTCAGGTGTGTCAATAAAAGTACAGATTTTACCTGTGGAGGGAAAAACAGGTTTGAGAACCACAATTTTTAGATTGGCAAACATAAGACGTTGCTGCCTACATGTCAATACAGCGAGCATAGGCAGGGGTCAGTGAGAAGCAGGGAGTGGCCACACTCATGGGCCATGTTGTGCTGTTGACTACAGCTGGCATTTTCCTGATGCACCCTACAAGTCCCATGGAGAATAAGCATTGTCCACGATGTGGTTGAAGCCCATTCGCCTCTTCTTTTACTCATTTGTCTTTTGGTTCATTCATAAAAGTGCATTAGGTGTAGACTCACTGTGTGAGCGTTAGGGAGGGGAAGGTCCTAGGCCCAGTTAGAAGAGCTAAGATGAAAACACAGTCCCTCTCCTATAGGAATTCATGCTGTAGGAACATTTGTAAACTAAATGCACTATGATCTACCTCAAAGAGAAACTCACTCTGTCTGGATGAGTCCCAGTCACACACAAACATTAACTCAAAGGAGAAGTGGGTGTTTCCCCAGTGGAAAGAGGGAAGGGGTGGGGGAACCCTAGCCTCTGACATTACTCAGTGACTTGAACATGTTTATATGCACACAGGTATGGATGTGTATGAGCTTGTCTATGACTGTGTGTGTGTAGCCGAATGTTGATGTGGCTGGGTGTCACCTGCACATACATGTCTAAGTACATGGTCACATATTTGCCTTTTTGTTACGTGTGTCTGTTTATACCTAATAGTAGCTGATGGTGGGCATTGACTGTGGCAGGCATCTTTCTGATTGCTGTAAGGACATCTCGTTTAATCCCCACAAGAGCCCTATGAGGCAGGATCTATGACTATTTGACACATCATGAAACAGACATGGGGAGTTTAAATAACTTGCTGGAGGTCCCACAGCTTGTAGGTGGAGGTGCATTTTAACACAGGCACTCTGGCTTCAGAGTCCACCTCCTTGTGATCATGCTTGTCTGTGTGTGCTGTACATACTATACATTAATAGACATATACATATGTATGAGAAAATATTAAAAGAACTATATTTTTAACACTTTATTTAAAATACAGAACGTATTCTGAAGTATTCATATCAACACATCACAATTGTTTTCATAAAGCTAAGTTTTTCATAATTGTTGTTTTCATAAAGGTAAATTTTACTCTGTGTGTGTGTTTTTCAAAAGCACTTCTGAAAATGCTTCGCCATCTCATACATGGGGCCCTTGAATTCATCGCATCTGTAGTTCCTACCCTCCAAACTCCTAAACTGGATGGTTGCTGCATTTCTTTGTTAAAGAACCACTTCTCTTTAGAGAAATATCCTCTTGGCCTGGAGTGCTGGGGAGAGCCCCTTAAACATGTGTCTCTTTGGAAGTAATCAATGCCCTGCTGCCCGTGGCCTGACAGCTCTGGTTTACTTGATGGGAAAAAGGTACTCCCCAGTTGCAAAATCCTTTAAAACATTTTTTTTTCAGCATCATTAATTCTGCTTCATATGATCAAAGAAAACCCTAACTTCAGAACTGAATTGTGAATTTGTTAATTGACAACTAGATGTTGAGAGCTTTAAAATCTTTCTCACCTGAAGTGATAAAGCCCTTTTTACTTCCATTTGTTTCCCCTAATAATTTTCTCTTCTCTTGGTCTTCATTTTTCTTTCAGTTGGTGAAAAGGTTTTTAAATATTCAATCACTTCAGGGAACAGTAATGACTGCCCATCTACTGTGAGCAGTAGGGAAAATCTTCCACTAGGATAAGCCAAAAAGTGGTATTTAAGTGAAACATAATATATGCTCTGAAGATGAAGAAATAAGAGATGGTCTGTTTCTTTTTCCCAAAAGAAATGCAGCTGTCTATTGTCTGCACACTGTCCATGTCCCACAAGCCCATAGCCTGGTGACCATGGTCTTCAACTCAAACTTGGTGCTGTTGATGCTGTCAATGTGGAATTGAAGACAGAGAAGCAGAGATTTTTAAGTCAGAAGCAAACTTCAGAAGTTTTAGTTTGTAACTATTGTTTATTTCTGGAAATCATTTGGAAGATATTATTTTACTTTTTGTCTCTCCCAATTCCAAAATGTTTTTGTTATAATTTTCTTTAAACAGGAAAATAAAATCATAATTTTAAAAAAGTGAATCTTGTGTTTAAGAGGTGTCAAGTTTGTGCCCTTACTTTACCTCTGCACCAGGATAGTGAATTCACAGCAACCTCTCCTGCTGCACCCACGGCCGATAGCACCAAGCCTTCTCAGTCAACTTCCCTCTTGGATGCTGTCAGGCATTTTCTCAGCAAGCATTCCAGAAAGCCATGACTCACTTATCAGCATCAGTGCTTCCATCAATTAGCTAAGATAATATTGCTACTCAAGAAACTACCCCAAAACTCAGTAGGAGAAGTCAGGACTTCTGAATGACAGAATAGAGTTTGGCAGGCCCTTTGCCCAGCAAAACAGTGTAACTGGTGAAAATTATTTAAAACAAACAAAACGGACAAAAACACAATCATTCAACATCTCTGGAAATTATTCTAGGGACCTAGAGGAAATGGAGAAAATGCATTTAAGAAAATCCACGAACCTTGGTGTACAGTGAGAGTCTGTGGTATTTGAGCTGAGGCCCCATTATCCACACTGTAACCCCAAGTTACGGAACCTCTGCTCTGGGCATGTGCAGTTCAGAAAACGAGGGCTGTTTCTCCCCAGCCCAGAGTCTAGGACTACAGTTTTACACTGGAAGGGGAGGCTACAGGAGTTTCTCATTCCCCTAGCTCTGTGTTGCAGAAATTGTATTCCAGGTAGGTATGGGAGAGAGTGTGTCCGAAATTGGTGGGTTCTTGGTCTCACTGACTTCAAGAATGAAGCCGCAGACGCTCGCGGTAAGTGTTACAGTTCTTAAAGATGGTGTGTCCGGAGTTTGTTCCTTCAGACGTTCAGATGTGTCTGGAGCTTCTTGCTTCTGGTGGGTTCATGGTCTCGCTGTCAGGAGTGAAGCTGCAGACCTTCATGGTGAGTGTTACAGCTTTTAAAGGCAGTGGGTCTGGAGTTGTTTGTTCTCTCTGGTGGATTTGTGGTCTTGTTGGCTTCAGCAGTGAAGCTGCAGACCTTTGCGGTGAGTGTTACAGCTCATATAGGCAGCGTGGACCCAAAGAGTGAGCAGCAGCAAGATTTATTGCAAAGAGCAAAAGAACAAAGCTTCCACAGTGTGGAAGGGGACCCCAGTGGGTTGCCAGGGGTGGCTTGGGCAGCCTGCTTTTAGTCCCTTATCTGACCCCACCCACATCCTGTTGATTGGTCCATTTTGACCGAGTGCTGATTGGTGCCTTTACAATCCTTGAGCTAGACACAGAGTGCTAGACAGAAAAGTTCTCAAAGTCCCCACTAGGTTAGCTAAACACAGGGTTAGCTAGATACAGAGTACCAATTGGTGTATTTACAAACCTTGAGCTAGACACAGAGTACTGATTGGTGTATTTACAAACCCTGAGCTAGACACAGAGTGCTGATTGGTGCACATACAATCCTCCAGCTAGATATAAAAGTTCTCCAAGTCTCCAACTGGCTCGAGCCCAGTTGGCTTCACATAGCGGATCCTGCACCCGGCTGCAGGCAGAGCTGCCCGCCAGTCCCGAGCTGCCCCTGCACTCCTCAGCCCTTGGGCTGTCAGTGGGACCTGGCGCCACAGAACAGGGGGTGGCGCCCCTCCGGTAGGCTCGGGCAGTGCTGGAGCCCACCCCAGGGGGGAGCTCAGACATGGCGGGCTGCAGATCTGGAGCCCTGCCCCGCGGGAAGGCAGCTAAGGCTCGGAGAGAATTTGAGTGCAGCACCGGCAGGGAAGCACTGCTGGGGGACCCAGCGCAACCTCCGCAGCTGCTGGCCCGGGTGCTAAGCCCCTCACTGCCCTGGTGCTGGCCGGCTGCTCTGTGTCTGGGGCCCGCGGAGCTCGCTCCCGCACCCGCCAGAACTCACACTGGCCCGCGGGCGCCCCGCACAGTCCGGGTTCCCGCCCGCGCCTCTCCCTCCACACCTCCCGGCAAGCAGATGGAGGCGGCTCTGGCCTCAGCCAGCCCAGAAAGGGGCTCCCACGGTGCTGGGGCAGGCTGAAGGGCTCCTCAAGCGCCGCCAGAGTGGACCCCAGGCCAAGGAGGCGCTGAGAGTGAGGGCTGCTAGCACACTGTCACCTCTCAAGAGGACTGGTCCTCTTTTCCCCAAATCTGCCCCCACTCTCAGTCAGGAACTCTATCCCAGTCATAGCAGTCTGGGAGTACTAGGTTTCTACTGGCCTCACCTAAGCTCACTCATAGGAGGGAAATTTCATACCAGTAGAGCACATCAAGAAGACCGGGGCTGCCAATCACTCCAATAGCACCCGCTCATAGAGCAGGGGTGTCAATCCAAGAAAGCCATTTCTCCAACACCAACTCCAGTGCAAGGATGCAGCGGATCTGGCCAGGGAGAAAGTCAGTACATGAGGATGAAAAGCTCAGCAGCTGTTCCTGAGGGGACTGAAAGTGAAGGGCTTAATGCCTTAGGGCACTAGAACAGGCAATGGGACCACTGGGGAAAGCAATGATAAGGCTGGGAGCTTTGATGCAAGTGAAACAGAAGCCAGATTTTTAACAGAGAACTAGGAAAAGAGACGGATAAGAAGAGCCCTCCTGAGACAACAGTGAACTCTGGGGTTTGAATGCTATGTGCATGGTCTAGGTAGCACCAACACAGGAGTGATCACAGAAGGATGCATTAGAAGCGTGAAAGCACTCCCCATGCTGCACACAGACCCAATAACACACTGGGAAAGCCACCCAGCACAACCTCTGGCTAAACACGAAGTGAACAGAAAGCCACATTAAAAATAACTTCTCAGTGCACCTCTAGAAGTCTGGAAGACAGTGAACATGTTCAAGGTTTTGCCTCTCAGGGGCAATTAGAGAAAGAATCTCCAAGTTTCTAGTCACTGGGGAAAAAATGGAGCAAAAAATAAACTACCTGTATTGTAATTAGAGTTTCTAAGCCACACACACACATCTAGCAATAAAAGGTAAGCATATCACTAAGTGGACCTAAGCACAACATTTGACCTATAAGTGGCTTCTGTTAACCCAGAATTGACCTTTAGAAACTCCAGACCGGGCGACAGAGCGAGACTCCGCCTCAAAAAAAAAAAAAAAAAAAAAAAAAAAAAAAAAAAAAAAAAAAGATAAGAATAAAACCCTGGTGCTCAAACAGATGGGCCCTGAGCTCACCATGGCCCTACGTACTTCCTGTAGCTCTCTGACATGAATGGACCACTCAAAGGAGAGGACTTGCATCTTCTCTCTCTCTCTCTCTCTCTCTCTCTCAGAAGGATCAAATGCTACACACTGCAGGAGGAACAGACCTCTCAGAATTGGTTCAGCCAGATCTCCAGGCAAATGAACAAGCAATGAAGCAAAAACAATGCCATACCCTTGGGAGATGTAGACTCCATATTCAGAGTTGCTATACTATATTACCTAAAATGTCCAATTTTGAACAGTAAAACATAAGAGACATGTCAAGAAAAAAGAAAGTGTGACTTATGCACATGAAAATAAGCAAGAGATAGAAATTGCCTTTAAAGGACTCAGATGGTGAACTTAAAGGAAAGAGACTTCAAAACAATTAGCTATCTATATTGTTTCAAAGAAATAAAGAAAATCATACTTAAAAATTAAAGAAAGGGTGATGCATGGTGGCTCACACCTGTAATACCAGCACTTTGGGAGGCTGAGGAAGGAACTCGGGGCTGCTTTGGCCTCATGGGGCCTGGAGAGCATGGCCGCCTGACTTCACAGTCTCGTTGGAACCATGGGTTCAGGGGGATTATTATTACCTAGTAAGGTCTCTGGAGGACATGTTTTAATGTCTAGTTAAGACTGAGTGGTTTTTAATAATGTAAAACTATATGCCTAAGGAGCTTAATATATTTGTTCTTTTGAACAGTTCAAGCATTTTTACTAAATCTAATTTATTCTCTTAATTTGCCTAGCAAATCTTTTTAAAACACATAATGAAAAGATAAAGATAGACTTTGAAAGAATACAAGTTCTAAATTAAGAGAATCCCCATATTAGTGAGATTGTGTCTGCTTGTTTTATCTGCAGTTAAGTTGTGTGCATGAGTGTGGCATGGTCAGTAGGGAGCCACGGACTGGTGGAAGCTGATGGGATCCTAGGACAGCTTCTGGGTCTTCAGAGAAGCCCACATAGCTGTGCCTTCCATGGACTTAAAATTACAGTGGGGTTCCCTCATTAGGTTGTGAGGAGGGAGCACACCAAGGCTCACAACTTCTGCTTGGAGGTGAGCAGCAGGCCTGGTCTGTCTCAGGGGGCACAGGAGCGAGCTGGGGCTGATCCCCCACAGAGGCTGTAGGAAGATAGAGGAACAGGGAGATCTTTACTACTTTCATGGGGTAGGCTTGATGCATTTTGTTGTTTCCAGGAGGAGAAAATATTAATGGTTGTAAGAGATTTTCTAGATTTAGGGATCTTTTTGTCATAGAGTAAATCACAAAGTGTGGCAGGAGTTCACTCATGTGTCTTAGTCCAGTCAGGCTGCTGTACAGATTATTATAGGTTATGTGGCTTATAAATGATAAGCATTGATTTCTCCCACAGTTCTGAAGGATGGAAGCCCAAGATCAGGGCACCAGGGGTGCCTGGTGAAGGCTCTCTTCCTCATTCTTAGATGGTGCCTCCACTGTGTCTGTGTGGTAGGAAGGGCAAGGGTCTTGGAGCCTCTTTTATAAAGGCACCAATCCCATTTTTGAGGGCTCTTTCTTTATGACCTCATGATCCCCACTTCCTAATATCATCACTTTTGGGGTGAGGGTTTCAAGATATGAATTTTAGGAAGATACAAACATTCAGATTCTAGAGTCCCTCACCCATATCTATATTAAAGAGTGTGACATCTTTCAGAGAAGAAGCAGGGGGCTGTGCACACCCTCATCTGGGGGAGGGCTGGGCTTGGCCTTGGTCAGGCAGCAAGGCTTTCAGGAGAGCACCCCGTCTTTGTGGGGTCGCAACTTCAATATGGCAGGGTTCTGTGGTCAGTTCTGCATTCACAGGTTATGCAGACCCCTCTTGGCTGTCTATGTGGCACCTCAGAACCTCTCACTAAATACTCACCTTACACAGTGGTTATAAGAATGGAAGGCATAATAGATGTTATCACTACACCAGTCCCTGACACAGGATGAAAACTCAATCTATGGGGATAACCACATATTGTTTTTAATTTTCCTCACAGCTCTTACAGTCTACTCAGGAATGCCAGAATTTTAATTAACAAGAAGAAGTGTTTATGGTTTAAGAGCAAGTCACAAGGCAGCATTTGAATCATTTGTAAAGTTGTCCTCGTATTTCTTGCCCCTGGCGTATTATGTTTGTAATATAATAATTTACGCATGTACAGTAGAGATCCCTCAGCCCGAGCTGGGTTGGGGTAAATGCTGCGAAGGAAAGTTACAGCTGGGACTTGTTGAACCTGAGCAGTAGGTGCTTATTTAGGGTCCTTCCTCCACTTTGAGGTATTATTTGAGGCTGAATTACCTGGGCTCTGAGGAAAGTCATCATTAAAAGGGAGGGTGCTGGTCTCATTTGGATTCTTGATCTGCATGAGCAGGTGTATTCAACTCATAAAATATACCACATTTTACCCATATGCATACATTTTAATGTATGTATTTAATGCTTAAAAGGTTGAAAAAATAATTTTGTTTTTTAATCTGGAAAGAACAATGTGAGAACAGAACCTCTGCTACTGTGTGTGTCTCTCATCCTGATGTTGACCTATGCAAAAGAAAAAATCTGCTCCGGACACTTGTGAAAACCAGCAAGACAGATGTTAGTGGAACTCCTGCAGTAGGCGACGACTCTCACTACAGAGCTGAACTCAGCTCTGGAGGCAGCACGGAGAGTGAGTGGAGTGTTTATGGATAATGAGCAGAGGGTCAGCCGATGGACAGTCACTAAGAGGAACTTGATGAGGTATCAAGGTAATGGGGGTTCTTATTAAACTGGGCTACAAAGTGTCTTTCTAAAAACAAGCCAAGGAGCCAGATTATCAAGGTTGGGAAGGGGGCTTCCTCACTAAACTGATTTAGAAGGAACCTACAGAAGGCCAAGTTCAGGCTTAGCCAAGAATAGGGATTAGAGGAACTGGACTAGAGTTGGTCAAGGAGGGACTCCTTAGTGCTGGTGCCACTGGCTCTAAGTCCTGCTGAGCTCCAGGAGCGACCCCTGTATGGAATCTCTCCTTGGGAAGGGCCAGTTATAGGGATGGGAAATGGGGCCAAGGCTGTGGGTCTTGGTCTGTGGTGAGGCCTGAGGGATGAGAATCTGAGGGTGAAGCCAACTTTCACCCTAAGGAGCAGGTGCAAGGGCAGACATGGGAGCATGGGGCCAGGCCAGGCCTGTGGGCTCTGGGAGCAGTCAAGCTGAAGGGCTATTATCCAGCAGAGCAGGGCAGGGCTCCCACCCTGGGGCCACACTGCCTGGTGCCAGTCTCTTTCCATCACCCATTATCTGTGAGGCTCTGGAGAGGTCCTTCCCCTCACATAGCCTCAGGCTCCCTCACCTGTGAAGGTGCAGACAAGGATAAAAGGCAGGATCAATGTGGGTGTCAACAAGCTGAGGCCACAGAAGCCTTCGGGCCATGTAGAGGCAGCACTATGAGGTCTATGGTAGAAAGGAATATCGTTCAGTGCTGCCTGCTGTGTCCTCACTTCAGCTGAATTGGCACCTGGGGTATGGTGGCCTGCAGGAAAGTGTGGATGAGTTGGCTGGTCCTGGGGCTGCAGGGGTAGTCTTTCCAGGGCCAGGGTTATCACAGCCAGGGGCTGTGGAGTTAGGGAGCATCCAGGGGCACTCTTCCTGGAACAAGTGGGGGAGAGCTGAGGGACACTCAGGCAACACTCACATGCCCATTGTAAGTGACAATGAGTCAGGCATCCCAGTGAAAAACCGAGGCTCACAGTGACAAGTGACCAACAGTGCGAGAGAAGAGGGCCATGTCCCGTATGTGGCTGACCTGACACAAGATGTCTCCATGGCCCTCACCCAGTGCCCTTTTTCCAGGTACCAGCTGTGAGCAGGCAGTCTCTTAAGGTACAGGAAACCAAGGACCACACGTAGACTTGCCCTGGTCAGAGAAGCTGCTGCCCTTGTAACACCTGGGGCTCTGGGCCTCTCTGTGCTGTTCCAGAAGACTTCCCCTCTTGTCCTGTGAGCAGATGGAAGGCAGACCCTGGTGGGCACCTTACTGGGGAGATGGCACAGTTGACGTAGTGGGACCTTAGCTGTGGAATATGGCAGTGAGGGAAGGCTCAAGCATCAGCAGGTGGGAAGGAGGTGGTGAGGGCAGTGTGCAGCCAGGCCCCAGAGCCTGCTGTGGAGGAATCAGAACCCCACAGCTATGGGGCTTGTGCTGAGTGAGTGGTAAGAGGCAGAACTCGACACAGAATGGGAGGCCAGGCCAGGCCCAGCCCAGCCAGGGGGAGCTGCCTCCGTGGGGAGTGAGGCTGGGAGAAGGGAGGGGCTCTGATATGTCTCAGCATCTCTCTGTGGGTGACACGAAAAGCCCTCACAGAACATCTTGGTTGTAGGAGGTAGTGATTTCCTTAGTATTTTATCCTAAAGCTCCAATAAATTAAAGACCCTAATATCTGAAGGTGAAGACCCCATTAAAATGATAAATGGCCTCTACTGCTCTCATTAGTTTATAACCCAGATAGAAGAGGCATGTGTGGCCATCTCCAAGGAGCAAAACTCCAGGCCAGAAAAATAGCCCCAGAGATGGACATTTGGAGACATGAATCTGGTCCAGGGGACTGAGAGAGGCCAGGGCTGGCAGCACCACAGGAAAGACTGATGGAGCGCACAGCAAAAGGACAGGCCTGGGTTTTAGAAGTGCCCAGCCTCTCCCCAGCCATTCACCCAGCAACTGAGATCCCTGCAGAGCTGTGGGCCTGGCTCTGTTCCATATTTGGCTGGTGACTCTCTACTGGCCACCCCCTCCCTATGAGCTTTATTTTCTTCAATTTGTAGAATGCTATCCTCTTCAGAGGGGCTACACATGTATTAATCCTTCCAAAGTCATAAAGGGCCTCACACCATAAGGTGTTATAAGTGTCAGTTCTAGGCTTGGCTGATTGAAGATTAATCCAGGTGGATCCATGTGTATGGAAAATGGTGAGGGGGCATAGCCTTGGGAGCAGTGGCCAGAAGACAGGGGCTGTGTGCTTGGCTCCACTTGGTCTTGGAGTCACTGGGTCTGTAATGCAGGTGTGCTGCTCCTGTTCCTGCCTCAGTGGGCTCCGGAGAGAGGGCCTGGCCCTGTACTGCCCCTAATACACAGGGAGAGTCTGGTCCTGGCTTGGGGTATCCCAGGCAAATATCAGAGATGGTGCCTCTACAGCCCTGCCCTCCCTGGGAAACAAAGCACTTGTCCCTTTTTGCACTCTCTTATTTAGAACCACAGGAAGCACTCATCAGCCTCCACAATGTGGTCTGTGCATATGTGGCATTTTGCTTTCCAGTGTGGCATGGTCACTGGTACTGGACTAACCCTGCAGCATCAGTCAGCAGTGGACATAGGGAAGAGACACACACGGTGAACCCACCATCACCCCAACATCACCATGTGCCTCCTGGCCACAGCCAAGGGTGGTGGAGAGCAGAGCAGCAGGAAGAGCCACAGCCTCACTGAGACCTGGAGCCCAGTTCAGAGCAGAGTTGCAGCTGCAGAGGCAGGGAGGCGGCACCTGCAGGCACATGGTAGGCGAGGGCAGACATCCACATGGGTTCTCTATGTCCATGCCCTTGTTTCAGGGCTGGCTGGGCATGTGAAGGCTCAAACTCCATGTCCTCATAGAAAGGGCATCTGTAGCTGAGAGCTGAACAGAGGCAGGGTGGGGAGATGTGGGAATCCTGCCCAGTGGGATTCAGAGAACTCACCAAGCACTGCAGGCCCTTCCATCAGACCCAGATAAGCCACGCCTTACAGATAAGAAACATAGCCTGCAGGAAGGCTTCACCTCAGAGTAAATTACAAACAGAAAACAGACATAGACACACCATAGAAGGAACCAAAACCATGCCTGATGCAAAGATCTGTGACTTACCTGTCTCTATAACAGAACTTAATGTAATGGCTGTCTTCTCCCTGTCTCTCCTTAGGGGTTTTATCAGCTGTACATCCATCTCCTAGCAGCTTCTGTGTCTTTTCTCCCTGGAATGTTCTCCTGTGCCCTCCTTTTCCCTCCCTCAATGAGATATAAACAAACTGTTTCATGTCTGTCTTGTCTTGTTGGACGCCTGGGGCTTGACATCAGATGCTTATCATCTCAGGATGTGTGCACCACAGAGTTCTCTATCTCAAAACTCTTTTTCTTACTTTGTTAAACAACGTGATTTTCAGGCATCGCTGACAATAATTTACTTTTTTTTGAGACAGAGTCCCGCTTTGTCGCCCAGGCTGGAGTGCAGTGGCGTGATCTCGGCTCACTGCAAGCTGTGCCTTCCGGGTTCACACCATTCTCCTGCCTCAGCCTCCGAGTAGCTGGGACTACAGATGTGTGCCACCACGCCCGGCTAATTTTTTTTGTATTTTTAGTAGAGTCAGGGTTTCACCGTGTTAGCCAGCATGGTCTCGATCTCCTGACCTCGTGATCCACCTGCCTCGGCCTCCCAAAGTGCTGGGATTACAGGCGTGAACCACTGCACCTGGCAATAATTTACTTTTTAAAAAATATCAACTCAGCTTAAGATCTGGATTTTGCAATGCATTTATTACTTTATGTGTCTCCTTATTCTCATGTGAAATTGTATTCCAGGTACTAATTAATCCTGCAAAGGCTTTCTTCCCTTTCTAGATAACTTGCAGTGTTTGGGGCACTAACTGCATGGTGTCCTTACTGTTTTGTCAGACATCAGCCCCTTTATTGTCTTTGGCCCATCAAACAAGTCCATGGTCCTTTATTTATTTTCCAAGACTGGTTTTCCTGTGGGGATGAGCAGTGAACTTGATGGTCCCTCTAAGGTTGCATGTGTGGTTGTGAAGAACTGTAGTGGAGCAAGTGCCAGTCAGAGGCAACGTAGGCAAGCCCAGACCCCCACCGGCCCTGTCTAAAGGCTCTCTGTCTCAACTCCTCACTGAAGGAAAGGGCAGAATGTCTCAAAGGTCGAGACAAAGCTGGGGCATATTAGAGCTCCTGGGACCATGACAGAGTGGACGGCAACCCCAGAAATCTGCTCAACACTGAGTGAGGCAGGTAGTGGACTCTGTTTATCCAATTTGTTAGGTCTTATCTTCAGATTCATCAGAACTGAGTAGGAGACCAGGTGAGAGACTGCACCAAGACTCTCCCACACAGGTGGGATTGCACCTGAAAGTAATTGATCTTGCTGTTGATACAGGTGAATAACTCCATTTGGTTGGCCAAGAAGGACATCTAAATACACATGACAATGGTGGACCAGGTAGAGAGTCAAGAAAGGTTGGGCCCAAAGTAAAGAAGCAAAAGTTTCTCTGACACACAGATTGGGTGGAATTTGGGAGTCCAGACAGCTGACCCCCACAGAAGTCTCTTCACATGGAGCAGAAGCCCAGTCAGCCTAGAACTGAGGGGTCATTCTCAGGAAGGGCTGGTAATACCTAGGCAGTGATTTGGACTCAGGAGAGACTTGGAGTACTAAGGCATCCACTAAAGCAGGACCCAGCATAGAAATATAGTCCTAAGGATTAAACCCAGGGTGGGGCTTGGGCTCAGAAATCACGCCATTGGACTCTGGGCACTAGGTCAGATTTGGGCCAGTAATAAGTATTCTTAACATCAAGTCCCTGAGTATGTGGCCATAGCTGTTGAAGTACTACAGGACCTCTGCTGGAAGGGCTGACACTTTTGTGGATAGGGATCAAGCGGCCTTGCTGTGCTGAGGAGGCTGTGTGTAGAGGCTGGAAACTAGGCTGACCCTGGCAGATTGGAAGGTTGTTCATGGACCAAGCACATGGGCTTCAGTCCACGTGAGCCACTTGGCATCATTACACAGCTAATGAGTGCTGTTTGTGGATGCTCCTTGAATGTGCATTGTAGTTGAATGAAAAAATTCATTCATGTGAATTAATGAGAGAGGGAGTTGGAATAGTAAGAGGCTGGCACAAGCAGACCCTCATTAAACTGCAGAATTAATGAATGACTAATACAAAAAGGATCACCAGCTGGAAAAAAAATCACTCCACGCACTCTAGTGAGAGGAAAGAATCATGGGGCTGTGGCACATGGCAGGGTTTGTTGGTGGGTCAGTGACAAGGTTTCAGTTTGGAGGATGACTTGGGTACATTGGAGACAAATCAGTACAACTCTCAACTTTTTTGTGAATTGCATACCTATTTTACCTTCAAGATGACCTCATGAACTGGGCATTATTATCTATATTGTAGAACCCAAGAAGCTGAGCCTCAGAGATGGGTTGACTGACAAAGGTCCCTCAGCTCTTGGACACCTAGAACTGTGCAGTTTGAAATAAGCCATGGTGAGAAGTATTCCCTAAGGCAGGGAGAAGAGGCTGGCTCCACAGAAACAAGCCCTCAGCAAGGCAGGGTTCAGGAAGTTAATGTAGGTGGCTCCAAAGGCAAGGCTAGTGCATTCTGATTCTTGACAGAAGGTGGCTTTTCCTCTGCAGGATGTGGGCAAGCTCATCCCCAGGTGTGCATGACTTTGGGAAGAGAGTCAGCTGGCCTATGTTTGAGGCAGGAAGAGACATGCAAGGATTACATTTATACCAAGTTTGCTACAAAGTAACAGATTGTGAAATCTCACAGCTCCAAGTGAGGTAAGCAATGTTCACTGATGCTCATGAAGAGTGACAATACATTTATTATCTCATCTGTGCAACTTTCAGAAGTGAATGTTTGCATATTTAACAATTATCCTAGACCTCAGACATAGCCGAGGAGTGTCTACAGCAAGCCGAGACCAATGGCACCATGGATCTGGGGACTAGGTCTCCACAGCAGGCTGGGCGCAGTCTCAGGACTCCAGGATGCAGAATCCAATGGCAGAAGCCGGATGAGGGCAATGCACAGCACACACTATGGGCCCACACTGACCTCTCTCTGCAGGGATCATCCCCACTAGACCTTGAAACACTGTGAGGGGATAACTAAAAGGAAAGCACTGAACTCAATGTACATAAGAAAAGCTGCCTCAAATGGTTTTGTGACTTAGGCAAGTCACATGATCTGTTTTGGGTCTCATGTTCACCATCTGTAAAATAGGAATAAATAATTTCTTGCCTGTCTCCTATGAGATTGTTCTGACGTTTGAGTGGAACAATACCTGTAAAGGTGCATTTTGAAGGGGCAGTGTGATGCACACAGAAGAGCACAGTTCACTCATTTCCACCACTGTAGCCACATGAGGGCGTGGGAGTGATATTTTGTATCCTTCTGTGAGACTGTGAGCTCAGGGATAACATGAAAGAACCTGATACCCAGGTGGAGAATTTTGGGGAAAAAGGTCAGGGAGGGGAGGGCTGGCACAGGTGCTCTCAGGGTGATGTGTGGTCCTGGAGAGCCTGGTCAGAGCAAGGGCACTGCAGGAGCCATATTTGGGTATGTGGACGCCCTGGGTCTTAGGATTTTATACTTGAAGTATAAGTATACTTTATATTATACTTATAATATGTGTTATTATAAGTACGTGTTTATTAACACATGTTTCAGGAACACTCTGTCCCTAAACTAGAGAGGACTCATGGGAGGTGCACTTTCTTCCTTTGGATTTTACAAGGACACACTAGAAAGAGCGGTGGAAAACTTTCTAATCTGCAGCAGAACCCGAATGTTCAGAGGTGAGGAACAAGTGGGCAAGTCAGACCAGGGTCTGATCCAGAAGTCATACCTGTCATTTTATCTAAATGAGAGTGAATGAGATGGGAAAGACCTTGTGTGTCCTTTGCTTCTAGAAGTAAAGGCAATGAGGGTGCCAGCAATACATCCTGAGCATTTACATTTACTGACAGAAACCATACTTGTTTGTTATGCAAAAGTTCTGTAAAAGCTTAGATATGCAGTAGAAATTATTTAGGTTGAGACAAGTGGTAACAATTGTGGCTATTGCTAGGGGTCATTTCACTTAAACACCAAATGCTCTCCTGCCCGGGGTATCACGTTCCTTCTGTGTTAAGCATAGAGTGGACTATTGGTGTGTTGATGAAGTAGAATTTATGCAGTTTTCCCTGTTCCAAGGTGCTATCATCCATTGAAAGACTTTCTCAGTCAACCCTGTATGGAAGGAAAGTTGGAGAAATCTTGAAGAATAAAGACTTGCACAGAGAGTTGAGCAGCAGGTTCTTAGAGAAGGCAGTATGTATTACTGCTGTGTAACACATCGCCACAAATTTAGCATCTTAACATCACACATTTATCTTGCAGTTTCTGTGCGTCAGGAATCCAGGCCCAGCTGGGCTGAGTCCTCTGATTCTGGCCCTGGAATAAGCCTGCAAACAAGGTGTAAGCCAGGCCTGTTGTCTTGCAATGGACAATTTTGTGTGTCAACCTGACTGGATTAAGGGACACCCAGATAGCTAGTAAAGCATTCGGGTGAGTCTGAGGATGTTTCTAGAAGAGATTAGCAATTGAACCAATAGACAGTGTATTTGCTGGAATTTTCCAGAAAAAAAGATAGTATATCAATATCTAGATACAGACAGATATATGTGAGGAAAGACTTATGAGGGGAACTGGATCACATGATTATGAAGTCTGTAAAGTCCCACAATAAGCTATGTGCAAGCTGGAGACCCAGGGAAGCCCATATGTAACTCTCAGTCCCAGGCTTAATGTCTGGGAATCCAGTGAGGTGGTGAGGTTTGGGGGATGGTTCTTGTGTGAGTCCTGGAGTCCACAGGCCAGAGAGCTTGGAGTTCTGATGTCCAAGGGCAGAAAGGTGTCCTAACTCCAAGAGAGAGAGCGGGATAATCACCTTTCCTCTGCCTTTTTCTTTAGAATTATCTCCAGCTGATTGGACAGTGCCTACCCACATCCAGGGCATCTTCCCCACTCAGCCTTACACACACTCAGGAATAATGCTTTATTGGTGCTCTAGATATTTCTTAATCTAGTCAAGGTGACACACAAAATTAACCATCACATAGAGTAAAAAAGAATTGTCCTCACTGATGTGGGCTGGCATCATGAACAAAACAGAACAGATGCCTGGGGAAGAGTGGATCTGCTAAGCTAAGACATGCAACTACTCCTGCCCTCCAACATAGGGTCTCCTGGTTCTCAGGCCACTGGATGCTGATTGAACTACACCATGGGCTTTCCTGGGTCTCCAGCTTGCAGAGGACAGGTCATGGGGCTGACTTCTCAGCCTCCGTAATCACAATTTCCATAATAAATCCCCTTTCATAAATCCACATATATATGCTATCAGTTGTCCTTCTCTGGAGAACCCTGGCTAATCCACACCTGAGATCTTGACTGGGACAGGGCTGTTCCTTCCTCATGTGGTATTGGCAGGACTCGGTTCTCTGTGGGTTATTATGTTGACCCCTTTGGTTTCCTGCTGGCTGTGGCTGCAGGACACCCTCAGTTCCTGGCCACATGGGCAGTTCACGGTATAGCAGCTAGCATCACACAAGCTGGCAAGGGTGTGTCTGCTGTCAACAAGGATGTTATAATCTCATGTGATTCAATCACATCTGTCACAGAAGTGGCATCCCTTTGACCCTGAGAGAGCCTAACATCACAGCAAGTTACTCAAGAAGAGGGAATTGCACTAGGCTGTGAATACCAGCAAGCAGGGGCCACTGGGGCCATCTAGACGCCACCTACTGCAGCCAGCCTGCTGGTCGCTGGTGATGCCACCCCCTAGCATCCAGGTCCTCATGTCACCTATTCCCCTAAGTGTGGGCAGGACTTGTGGAAAATTCAACAGTCCACGAAATGTCGATCCTCCAAAGACCACATGGGCTTGGAAGTGGATCTCTCCCCAGTCACATTTTGAGATGAGACCTCCAACTCTGGTCAACATCTTGGCTGAAGGCTCATAAGGCCTCTTAAGGAAAAGAACCCAGGTGAGCCCAGATTTCTGCCCCTCCAGAAACTGTGAGATGATGACTGCAAGGAGTTTAAAGTTGGTATGTTTGTGGAAATGTGTCATACAGCAATAGACTACTAATACATCATCTGCAATAATTCCTCCAATGGCAGGAACCACCGACAAAAGGTTTGTGATGCTGGGAGGATTTCTGGTACCAAGAGATTCAGATGCTGTGCATCTAAACTTCCAGGAGAGACTTAGTGTAGAGATAAACCCTGGAGTAAATGAAAAGAGAGCACTGTAGCAAGTCTGTGCATACAGCACTGGCCTATGTGATATGGTGATTAATAAGTCCAACATGTATTATGTAATATTATAGAATACCCCGCTTTTCTGTGGCTCTTGTTAAGTTTTGTACCTCTGAATGGTGAACTATGCACTTGGCAAAAAGTTTCTGGCATGCGAATATAAATGTCGAAGGCATGGGTCTGGCCTTTCCTTTCCTTGAAGTTTTCACTATTTATCAGCAGACATCAACTACCTGTTTGCTTTTGGCACTGGAGATGCTGACCTGAGCTGACCTCCTGGCATAGTTTTTTCACTAGGGGAAGCTTTCACCCTAAAAATGGCATCCCTCTAGCAAGGAGTCATGTGTCTTGAATCCTACTTTTGGCTCAAATCCTGGCATGGGGGTGCTATTGGCTGAGGAAAAGTCCTCCTTTCGCTGCCTTTGAGACGTTTGTAAAGCCCCATGATCCTCCAGCCTGGCCTGTTTCCCCTGGGGGGCCTCCCCATGGGTAGGACGTGCCATCCATGTGCTTCTCATGCCTGTTCAGGCTGCTCATGCAGGCCCAGGTGAAGTGATGGGTGATGGAGCCTGGGAGGGATGGTGTGGGTCCTTATGCTTCTTGCCCTGGTGCTCAACAATTCTCCTTGGGACCCAAGTGGCCCCAGATGTTGGCATGCATCAGGAAGAATCCCAGAACAGCTGGGCTGGCCCCATCGTCTACCTCATGGGTTTCAGGGCAGTGAGAGGTGGCCAGTCACATCCCAATGGCAGCCCAGCAAGGCTCAGCAGAGGGGTGGGTGGTGGGATGGCAGGGCTTGCAGGGCAGAGCATTCTGATGGGCCAGGGCCTAGTTTAAGCAGGGTTGCTCTGTGGGTCCATATCCACAGGCATTGATGTGACTTTGGCCAGTACCTCTGGGCTCCCTGAGCATCAGGCAGCCTCTCCTCCTTTAGGGATGATGGACAGTTACCTCTGAGCAGGGCCATGTGGGGCAAAGCACAGTGGTAGTTGTGAAGATTTTTCAGAGACAAGATGCTGTCATCACAACACGTGTGGATTTCCACTGCAGGAACACCCAGTGCCATGTTAAAAGACATGTGAATTGGGAGTTTATGTGGGTGTGGTATTGGCCTAATTGTTTCTCCCCATCTTCTTTGTCTACTTTTCTATTTGTCCTCCTGCTTGCCATGAGCCTGAGGGAAGAGCCTGAATCCAGCAGCACCAGAACCCAGGTGGCCTCGCTCTCCAAGAAATGGAAAAGAAAGCTGGGTGGAAATATGGAGGACAATGGTAAAGGCCTGGATTACAACTGAGTGTATACAGATCTGAAGTGGCCAGCGTCCAGGTGCTGAACTTGGCAATAGTCCATGCTATGTGGCTCAGCGATTCCAGCCATCAGCCATTCCTAGTCCCTGCTCTGCCCGCCTGCAGACACCAGGCTCCCTGCAAGGCACTTTCCCACTGCCCTTGATCTCACGGCATTCATGTCTCCCTACTCTATTCGAAAACTATCCTGCACAGACCACAGCTAAGCACACCCCTTAGGAGTCCAGCTGCATTTCTCTCCAGCCCCAACTCTGGCCCTCACTCCTCATTCTGGTTTCCTGTCTTTAACATCTTAGCCTCTGCACTTGCTGTTCCTTTTGCCGAGCACACCCTTCCTCTCCATTCCACATAGTACAGTCTTACTCATGCATCAAGTCTGAGCACAGGAGGATGGCCCCAACGACTCTGCGAGTTCCCACTCCTCTTAATTTCTATGTTATTAGATGACCAGCCCTCTTATTTTGTCCTCAAATGTAGTTGGACATGATTGATTTAAGCGACAGAGGCATTTGTCTGGCTTTGTCTCTGAGACTGCCATCTCCCTGTAGACAGAGAGCAAATGTTGTGCATCTTCCATGTGTCCCCACAGCTTGCATGGTGTTGGCAAGTAACTGAGCCTGGCATGTGCAGTGAGGTGGATGGGTGAGCAGGCCAAACACCATTCCCAGGAGGATGGAGAAGACAGGCAGGAAGGTGGCAAGGATGCAAGACAGAGAAAAGCTCAGGGTGAAAAAATCCTATCTAGGTGCAGGTGCTGGGGCTGCAGACCCTAGAGCTTCTCAAAGGCAACTCGATGTTTTACAGTTCCATCCAGTCTCCAGCATCATTGTGCGGCCTCAGCATCTGTGGTGTCCAAGCTACTTTATCCCTGGGGGAATATGGGCATCTCCCTGGGAGGGTATCCACAGGAGGATATCAGGGCTCTGTGGGTGGCCTGGCATCTGGGGTCTAGGGATCGTGCTTGGAAGGAATCAGATAATGCCTGGAATCCAGGGCTTGCCTCCTCCTTGTCTCTTAAGAGCCCCTTGGGACTTGGGCTCCCGTTAAGTGGTTTTGAATCCCAGTTTTCCTGATTCTCAGATTCATCTGGCATGGAGGCTGGGTAGCTTTTCTGCATTCTGAAGCTTTCTTCCCAGTGGCAGTGAGTTTATGGGAGTGCTTCTGTGCTGTTGTTCTATTTTTTTACAGGAAAGGATGAGTGGCACTTGGAGGACAGGGCACACAGACTGCCTTTGGGCCAGTTCCCAGGCAACAGAAGGTCACAGCTGGCTTTGGAGTTGGGAACAGCTGGATTTCATTTTCATGTGACCTTGAGTCTGTTTCCTTATCCAGAAAACAGAGAGAACAATGGAATCCAGCTAACAGGGCTGGAGTGGGGAGGGATGGCTTACAGCAGAGTCTACCTGGAGACAGGCATGGCCATGCTGGAGTGGCTGAGGCCACCTCATTTCTCTGAGCCTCAGCTCTCATCTGTAGAATGCTGCATCCTTAGGTCTGTCCCAGCTCCATTGCAGTCAGTCATGATGTGCTGATGGGCACCTCCCTGGTCAGGCAACCACCCATGGCTCAGCAGCCCAGCATGGGAACAGGTGTGTCTGAGAGCTTGGTCGGGCAGAGCCCACGTGCTCCCCCTTCACCCCCTTCCCCATCCCCAAAGGTCTCTGCACAGAGGCAGGTAGCATATTTGGGAACAGAATAAAAGAGCAATCAAGGATTCTTCTGAGATCTGTGAATGAGGGTAGTAACAGTTATTAAGCTCCTACTGTGAGCCAGAGAATTCTAGGAGATGCTCCATGTGTGATAAATAACAGGCCCCACAAGAGCCCCGTGAAGGGCTGCGGTTGCCTGCATTCTATAGAAGTGGAAATTGAGATTTAGAAGAATTAGCTGATCTGTCCATGACACACAGCTAGCAGGCAGAAGCGGAACCTGAGCCGACACCACCTGTGCAGACCCCAGGTCCTCTCACCTGCCCTCCCTAACCCAGAGGGATCTTCTTTTTTTCAGCAGAGCCAGTGCATGGCACATGTGGATGGTGGGTCTTGCCCCACATCCTCTGGGATATCGGCAAGAGACAGGAGTGACTTGGTGGGTGAGGGGCTGGCATGAACACCTAGCACAGTGTGGGGCAGGCAGGCGGGGCACCCCAGGACCCTGTGATGGGCAGCAGGGGCACAGCTTCCTCAGTGCCCTGTCCATTCATTTATCACCCAGCCATCTTCTGAGTGTTTGCTAACAACATGTCATCTTCTGGGCACCGTCTGATCCTCCTGGGTCTGACTGCAGACAGACTGTGCTGCCCTGGGAGCATGTGTCCCAAAGTAAGCCCATGGGAGAGGAGGGATGACATCAATTCTTGCCCCACCCAGCCTGTTCCTCCTTCCCCTGAGCCCCGACCTGTCCCTCTCCAGGGGAGCCCCTGGCCTCCAGTCCCCTTCACCCAGACAACTCAGCAGCTCATTCTCCTTTCCAGGGCCCTCTGAGGATAAGCAACACCAGGCTGTGTGCACTGAGATGAGAACTTCTGACCCTTTCTCCTCCTTTCCCTGGAGATCTAATTTAAAAGGTCTGGGGCAGGAGCTTGGAGGTCAGTGCCTGGATTTCTGAAGGGCAGTGAAGAAGCCCTCTGAGCTTCTCCAGCAGCCTGCCTGGCCTCCTGTGCCTTTCCCCTCCCCCCCTCCCCTGTAACTGCCCAGCCCTGGGAGGAGACAGAGCTCCCTCCCTGAGGTCTCAGCCTCCTGTGCATGGGCTGGCATCCCCAGCCCTGAAGGACAGGATGTCCTGATGAGCAGAAACCCTCTCTGGGTCTGGGATGAGTGTGGCAGCCACAGGAGTGGGCCCTTGAGTGGGATGGGTCCTGGGAGGGGCTGTTCCCACCCATCCCTGCTGGTGAGGGGTGGGGGAGTGTGAGGCCATCATGAATGGTCATGGGGGTCAAGAATGAAGCCATACTGGACAGGGTGAATGCATGCTACTGCCCCATCAAAACAGGAGAGAAACATGTGGCCTGCATAGGGAGTGGGGCTGTGTAGGCAGGGAAGGTGGCATGGAGGAGCCAGATGCTCAAGGACCCCTCTTATCTAAGCGTCCTGTGGTGCCCCCTAAACAGCTCAGTGTGGAATGTTCAATGCTTTTGACATTTTCCGGGCAGGGCTGGACCTGGAAAGGCTGACATCTTGAGTTTTCTACATCCTGCATCCCTCCCTTGTCACCAAGCAAGGAAAATCTTGGCCACGTCAGGACTGGTGGAGTCATCAGACTGGGCAGATTCTCCTGCCTCAGCCTCCTGAGGAGCTGGGATTACAGGCATGTCCCACTGTGCACAGCTAATTTTTGTATTTTTAGTAGAGATGGGGTCTCACCATGTTGGCCAGACTGGTCTCAAACTCCTGACCTCAAGTGATCTGCCCGCCTTGGTCTCTCAACTTGCTGTGATTACAGGCCTGAGCCACTGGGCCTCACCCCTTCTTTCCGGAGACTTTCTGGCATGCTCTTCCTTCTCCATCTCATTCTCCCTTCTCTTCTCTCCTTTCCCCCCTCCCTCCTTCTCCACAACTTCTTCTCGGGAAGAGGACCCAGAGGGGACAGTGGCACCCTCCTCCCCTTGCTTCCTCTTCCAGCCTCTCCCTTCTGGCGTTTTGTGCTGTCCTCCACCCTCCTGATCTCCTCCCCAGGGCAGGCCATACTGGCTGATCTCACAGTAAGCCACGTGGGTCCAGCTAGGCTTCCTCTCTCCCCTGGGAAGGAACCCAGGGCCAGTGCAAACTCCGGAAGGTTCCCTGGAGGTGGAGGCTGTGGCTGGGTGAGCTCCAGGAGCAGGGGCACAGCCAGAGCCTGGGAGGCAGTGATGGCCCCTGGTGCAGCAGTGGCTGGAGCCCACCTTAGGTCCCGCTGCTGTGAATCCAGTGGGGAACAAGTCACAGAGTGGACGTGGCAGCGTGTATCAAATCACCATGGTTTCCAATGTGCATTCTGTGCAGTTCCTGCGGGCAAGAAAACAAGAGCAAACTTTAATCTGTGTCTAGGCAATTTCACACACATGAAAACAGTTAAAAGCCACTCCCCAGGCCCTGGGTTCCCAGGCTCCTTTCACCGCATTATTGAAACTAGACGTATCTGACATGGCAGTGCTCCTTCCTCCATCCCGCCGCATCTCGCCATAGCAGCTCCCTACAGCTGCCATAACAATGACCATACGCTGAATGGCTGAAGCAGCACACATGTATTATCCTACAGCTCTGGAGGTCAGCGTCTAAAGGGTCTAAAATCCAGGCGCGCGCAGGGCTGGTTCCTGCAGAGGCTCTGGGGCAGCATGGCTTCCTGCCTTCCTCTACCCTTTGGGTCCTGGCTCCTCCCTTGTCTCAAAGCCTGTGACCCAGCGTCCTCCGATCTCCTCCCATCAGAGCTCCGTCCTGGTTCTGAAGGACCAGCGCCAGGGCTCTGCGCTGGCCTGGGTGGTCCAGGGCGGTCTCCTGCCTGGAGGTCCTGGCACCGCCCCTCTGCCAGTCCCTTCCGACCTGGGAATGAGCCCCCCGGGCCGTGAACCTGCCTCGCCCTCCAACCTGTGGGCTCCTTGGAAGGCAAGGGGTCCCCTGGGCCAGCAGCTCGCGGGGCAGGGTCCACCGTGGCAGGGCCGGCTGTGTGGCTGTGTTTTCCTATGACTTTCCCACCGTGCTCTCCCCAGGCCTGGGTTCACACTCGGCCACAGCCTAGCAGTTTATGGCACTTTTATTATTTCGCTGCTATTCCTGGGGTAGGGCTGGGTGAGGATCAGGCCCACCTCTAGATGATAGGAAGCCACTACCGGTCTTGTGGGACCAACTCCAACCGCGATGGGCAGCGTTGGAAACCATGGCCGTGGCTTCCTGCTCCCCGCGCCTGGCGCGCCCCCTGCTGCCCCGCAGCGCTGCACACTGGCACCTGTGGCTTCCGCGTGGGAATCGCATTTCGAAGGTTCCTGCATCTGGCCTGGAATACATTCAGGAGTCAGTACTGAATTGTTGAGGGCAAAAGCCGTAGAATTGTAACCGTCAATGGGTTCACCTTGCCCGGTGCTTAGACAGAGTCATTTATCAAGACGGGGAATGGCGGTAGAGAAAGGCTAAATCATACAGCGGGCTGTGCAGGAGACTGGAGTTTTATTATTACTCAAATCAGTCTCCCTGAGATTTCGGAGATCAGAGTTTTTAAGGATAATTTGGTGGGTGGGGGGGTGCCAGTGAATCAGGATTTCTGATTGGTCAGGAAAGGAAATCCTAGGGAGTTTAAGTTGTCCTCTTGTGCTGGGTCAGTTCCTGGGAAGGGGAACTGACCAATGACCCAAGGCCAGATGAGCCCGTTTATCCATCTGGGTGGTGCCTGCTGATCCATTAAGCTCAGGGTCTGCAAAATATCTCAAGCACCGATCTTACATTTTACAACAGTGATGTGATCCCCAGGAGCAATTTGGGGAGTTTTAGAATCTTGCAGTCCCCAGCTGCATGACTACTAAACCATAATTTCTAATCTTTTGGCTAATATGTTAGTCCTACAAAGGTAGTTTATTCTTCAGGAAAGAAGGGGGTTTGTTTTGGGAAAGGGCTGTTATCATCTTTGTTTCAAACTATAAACAATAAACTAAGTTCCACCCAAAGTTAGTTCAACTTACGCCCAGGAATGAACAAGGACCGCTTGGAGGTTAGAAGCAAGATGGAGTTGGTTGGGTCAGATGTCATGCTCAGTTGTAATTTTGCAGTGGTGGTTTCAGAATCACTGAGCCCTAAGTCAGTCCTGCACCCAGCTAGTAGTGACAGTGAAGGCCGTGTTGGATATGTGTGTGGTGGACAGGCCACATTTCTCTGGAGATGCACAAACTGTCAGTGGAAGAGCCCCAGTTCCCATCAGAAAATCCAGATGCACCAGAATCTTCCCCAGCCTCCCAACAACCTCACCTGGTGTTGGGGTGTGGGGGATCTCACTCCTCTCTAAGACTGATTTCAGCCCTTGCTTGGGCACCCCGTGTGCAGACTTGCTGCAGCCACACCCCATAAAACAAAAGTTCCACTGGATTCTGCATCTCTTTTCAATTGTTGCCCTGTCTTCCTCTCCCCTTCATAGAAAGGCTTTCCAAAGCAGCTCTGGGGCTGCCTTCCCTCGGCACATGGTTCAGTCCTCGGCCCAGGCTGCTCTGGGGAAGCGACCACCTCCTCTATGCCCATGCAGGCATCCCTCACATTTCAGCCCTGGATCTAGGGGTCTCAGCCACAGCCAAGGCTCCTCCTAGAATCTTCCATCCTGGGCTTGGGGCCCCACGCCCTGGCCCTGCTGGCCTCCTGGCTGCTTTGCTGCTTCTTAGTCTCTGTGGTTGACACACCTTTTCCTGCAGACCTCAGCAGGCCCGAGTTCCCCCAAGGCAGTCCTGGCCACACTTTCCCTTCTCACACCTTCCTCCTGGATGGCTGCCCGCTTCCTGCCTCCCCAGGCTTTGCAGACCCTGCCAGCTGTGGCCCCTACTTTTGTATCCCAAGCTCTTCCCTCCAGTTGGCCTCCACGCTCTGCTGGCCCAGATCCAAACACACCCCCATCACACCGCACCCTCCCCCAAAAACCTGTTTCTCCCACACAACACTGCACCCTCCCCGCATAATGTACCCTTCCCAACAATGCACTCCCCACCCCACAAAGCACCCCCCACACACTACAATGTACCTTTCACCAACACACTGCACTCTCCTTCCACCAAAATGTACTCTCCCTCCCCCACAGCACACCCCATCCATCATAATGCATCCCCCAACACACTGCAGCCTCCACCACCACAATGTACCCCCTTGCCACGATGCACTCCTTCACCTCACAACCCCACAATGCACCCTTTCCTCCCCCAAGTCTTCCCCATTTAAGATAAATTATACCCGTAACTACCTATTGCTCAAGTTTGCAGTCTGGAAGCCACCCATGCTTCTTCTCTCTCCTGAGGTCTGTCATGAAGTCCTGTTATTTATAATTAAAATATGTCCTGAAACTATTCAGGGTCTTCGCCCATTTTGCCACCAGTCAGATCCAAGCCTCCTTGTGTCTTGCATGTACCCCGGCAGAAGGACCCAATGCCTGCCTTCCCTTCCTGTCCCAAGCCCTGCCCAGCCTGCTGAGCACTGGCTTCCAGCTTGCCCTACTCTCTGCTTCCCTTACACTTAGGACTCTCCTGGTCTACAAGGACCTGCCCAGTCTAGCTTCTCCCCGCCTCTGGGCCTTTCCACAGTGGCCACCCTACCTGCCTTCTCCTCCTCAACCCACAGCTCTTCCACCTCATCGTTTGGGGCAGGCCTCAGGGCAGCCTTGTTGAGACTCTCATGGGGTCCAGCCACAGCTCAACTGTAGGTAAGAGGTGCTGGACACCAAGTGAGAGAGGAAGGCTTCATATGCCACTTGTACATTTTCAGAATGTGTCCATATGCTTGTCAGGACACATGGATAAAAACTGTCTTCTTCCCCGGTGTTGGGCAACTGCAGGCAATGTCACCAGCACTGGTGGCACCAGCTGGAGCAGCCACGCTGGAGTTTCTCCTTCCTGATGTGAGACCTCTTTCCCCTTTTTAGGGCAGTGAGTCATGAGCACACATAGGCTGCCTCTGTGGTTGGAGGTGGCCAGGTTAGGACTGGCAGATGAGACTCCCTGAGAATAGGAGGTGTCCCCAAACCCTAGCTCTGTCACACACTGCAATGCGAGCCAGGAAATTGCCTTGGCCTCCCTTGGCCCTAGTTTTCTCATCTATAAAATAGGAATAAAACATGTTAGTGAGTAAATTTAAAAAAATGCATGGAAAGATAATTTTATGGTACAAAGGGTTGGTATATGTGTAAGCTTTCTTTCAGATACATACTTTGGAGTAAAAGTGGTGGCCATAGATTAAGTCAAGCTTGTCTAACTCGCAGGCCACATGCAGCCAGGATAGCTTTGAATATGACCCAACACAAATTTGTAAATTTTCTTAAAGCATTGAGTTTTTTTTGTGTTTTTTTAGCTCATCAGCTATTGTTAGTGTTGGTGTATTTTATGCGTGGCCCAAGACAATCCTTCTTCTTCCAGTGTGGCCCAGGGAAGCCAAAAATTTGGACGCTCCTGGGTTAAGTCACTTCAGCATTAGTGTTGCCCATTTGCTCCTTAAGGTGGTTGTACCCTTTTGTACTCCAATTAGCAGTATATGAGAATTCAACTTAAATGTCCAGTAACCTTAAATAATAGACTGTGGCAGATTCTTCAGTGGAAAATTTTAAGACAGTGAGAAATAATGGGTCTGTGAGGCTCTCCTGAGAGCAGCTGAATGGGGACCAAAACTGAGAGGCAGAAGACACCCCAAGTCACCCAGCACACTGCTTTTCTTTCACAGATGAAGATACTGAGGACAGTGATCCCTGGGCTGCATGTGGGACCATCAGGAGGATGGAACATGACTCTGTGGAATGCAGACTCCAGCCAGTGAGGCCTGCTCCAACTTCTCTAACCAGCTTCACTACCTGCGAGGGAAAGTGTAGGCTTTTCAGCTGTGCTCTGCAGATCTCCAGGCTATCTGTCCCTAGCCTGCTTTCTAGATCCATCTCCTGGCTGCTCCCTAATGCCCTGCACACCTCTCTTGCTGGTGCCCCGAGGCTGGCAGTGTGTTCCACCTGCTTTCTTCACAGTGTTCTCTCCTGGCCTGTGTATCATCTCTGCTGAACTTCATCTGCTGGCTCTCAGGACTATCTTGGTCATGCCCTCTTCAATTTCATCTTCCTGATACCCCTGTGGATTTTGTAATAATAGTCCTTTATTTTTTCAGCCTTTAGACGTAGTGTTTGCTCCTCTGAGACTCCTTCTGAGGCAAGTTTCTTCATCCACACTTTATGGATGAGGGCACAGCACAGCAAGCCAAAGGCCCATCCTGAGGCTGTGCAGTGAGCCAGTGGCTGAGGCTGTTCTCCTGACTCCAGTTCTACACATACTGCTTGTCTCCAAAATTGTCTCAAGCTTCCATTTTAGTACGTGCCATATCACCTTGCTTGTCAGTTACCAGTGCATTTATCTTCCAGTTCTTTTTAAAAGCCTTGTGGGGAGTGTATTAGTCCTTTCTCATGCTGCTAATAAAGACTGGGGAGACCTCAGGAAACTTACAGTCATGGCAGAAGGGGAAGCAAACATGTCCTTCACATGGCGGTAGCAAGAAGTGCAGAGAGAATGGGGGAAAAGTCCCTTATAAAACCATTAGACCTCATGAGAACTCACTTACTAACATGAAAATAGCATGGAGGTAACCACTATTATTATTAAATTATGTCCCTCTTATGACACTTGGGGATTATGGGAACTACAATTCAAGATGAGAATTGCGTGGGGCATAGCCAAACTATATCGAGCAGGAATCATTTTTTTACTCAACTTTGCATTCCTCCAGCTCTTCTCAGCATTTGGTTTACAGTTCATGTTTACTGCTAAATGTTTGTTCGCTTCCTAAATGGAATTGGTGCTCAGTATGTGTGTGTTTATGTGCACACGTAGGTATGTGTGCTCATGTATGTATTTGTGTGCACATGTGCATGCGTAAGTATGTATATGTATGTATGTGTGTATGTGGGTGTGTGTATTTGCATATGGATGCACACATTTGTGTGTTTATATATGTGTGTGTGCCCGTGTGTGTATGTTGTATATGTGTGTGTGTCAGTGTTATTTGGTGGAAAGGGGAAATTAGAAATGACAAGGCAGAGTGAATGTCTCCAAGATCCACGGCATGTGTTTGCATAAAAACAGGCACTGATATTTGGAAGCACTGAGGCTGGTCTTTCTTACTCCCACCCTCTCCTCTCCTGCCTTGATTCTCACATAAAGACAGCCACATTTGCAACATAGGCTTGCCTCCATCCCTCTGGCTCTTCCTTAACCCATTCTAAGAGGACCAAGCTCTTGATAGTATAAAATAATCTCCATTGTCCATGGTGACAAGGTTATTTCTTGAGCAACAACCAATGATTGTCATGAAGCATGCTTGGAAGAAGAGAATAGGAGAGAGATAAGGAGTGAGACCTGCAGACAGAATGCATGCACATCCTCCTACTTGGTAACCTTCTTCTTTCTTCAAAGAGCAGCAGATACCCACTGCTTGGCTAGACCCTTTTATGAGCATCAGAGAGGTGGGTCCCAGCTGACAAAGTAGCTTCTAGACAATTCAACAGCATCTTTTTAATTCTACAGCTGCTCCTTTTGATAAAAAAGGAAACAGAGAGCCATGGGACAATGTATTATACCACCCGTGTTACTTCAGCCTATAGAGTCCTGTGACAAGCGTATGTCAAGGTAGGAGTTTGGCAAATAGAAACACCTTTCATCAGAGCCTTTGGGATGGAGAAGCACGGGGCTGAGCTGAGGTTGTGGTGTTCCCCTTCACTTCCTCCTGAGAGCCACCGTTCTGTCCCCAAAGACGGGGACCAGGTCCTGAAGGCAAGGATGGGCATTACTCTATTTTTATGTCTTATGGGGCACTGTGATGATGGCTTTATATGCATTATCTCATTAATTCTTAGAACATTATTTATAAAATTGGTATAATTAAACTATTTCTAAAGTTAAGGAAACAGATTTAGAGTGACAGTGATTTTATTGGGTGGTCTAGCTAATAAACCGCAGAGTAAGAACTCAAACCCAAGTCTGCAGGATTCAATAATGTGTGCTCCAGACATGCATTGCTGTGGACAACAATTACAGACTTCCCAGTTCAACTAAGAGACAAAGCTGAGCATGCAACCTGTAGGAAACAGTGCTCATGACCAAGAGTTGGGAGAACAGAATCTTGTGTTGGCTCCAAGTAAATATCATATATATCTGTTGACTCACGAGACATGTGGCACCAGGAGTCCTTGCAGAGGAGGCATGCCTTCTTTATTTACAGGGTCCTGGAAGGAACACTTGCTGCAGTAGCAGGAGGAGGCCCTGAGCAAACCCAGACATTGCCAAGTGTCTGCCCAGGGGAGAATTGGTGCAGAGGGCCCCAGTTGTGCATCAAGCCTCCTCACAGCACTGAGGGCAATGTCTGAAGACAGAGATTTAGGTGAGCAAGAGAGAACACAAGTCAGAAAGTGAACAAACCTCTTTCTCCCACATCGATCCTTTTCCATTACAGTCTGGGATTCTTTCAAAACCAGAGCAAGAATGTGGCCTCTCTGTGAAGTTGAATGGTGGCTCCTTGTCTGCAGGTGCCCTGATGAGAGTCAGAGGACCCAGGCTGAGCCTGGGCTGTGCAGGAGCATGATAGATGCCTGAGAGAGGCACAAGATGTTTCACCTGGCAGAAGCTGGCTTTGGTTTTTTTGCCTTAGACTCTCTTCTGTGAGGTTAAATCTCAGCACTGCTGAAAAAGATTGATTGCCAGACAAATCCCATTCTCAGGCCATGAGCCAGTGGAGGCTCTGGAGGCTTAGCTAAATCTATGATCCAGGGATCTGGGGTGTGGGGCTTGAGATATGTGTGCAAGAGCAGGCCAGGATCTGCAAAAACAAGAGAGACTTAGCATTATTCACCAGCAGCAAAATGGGCTCACATGTGAGGGGGCAGGAGCTTCGTTATCTCCATCAGACAAGGTTCAAAATCCTCTATGAAAATCACCAGTATTTCCCTCACTGTCCTCCTGCTTGCCAAAGGCCAACAGTCCAGAAATGCAGTTACTTGGACCTGATCCTGAGTTTTTTTCAGGCCTGGAGCTTCCTAAGATCACCAGGTAGGTCCTGCCTCTGGCCAGACCCAGACCCCAGGCTGTAGGGGACAGGAGAATGTAGTTCAAAAAGTACAGAAGCCAGGAGCTATGAGATAAGGTCACTCTAAGGCCTGAAAACCAGGCCATTTCACCCTCATGGAATAAGAACCTGTGTTAGGATCACAGAATCATGAACGTCGGAAGTGGAAGGAACCCAGGTTCAGCTCCCTGTGGATCTGGAGTCTGAAGATCCAATTTCAAGTCTGATTTCTGCCTCTCACCAGTGGGTGACTTTGGCTGCATCCCCAGCCTCTCTGAGCCTCTTTGTCTCCACCTACAAAGTGAGGATGTGGTGCCCCCTTGAAGGCCCACTGTGAGCATAGGGCAAGTGCAAGTGTGGGTCAGCCAGAACCCCTGGCAGGGCCCAGAAGTGTCAGAGGGGTCTGGAGACAGAGAACCAGTGAAGGGGGGGATGCCCCAAAGCAAAGGGAAGGAGACTTGGTGGGAACATTTGGGGGACTTGGGTTGAATGGAGAGAGGGATACAGAGAGAAAGGTATGGTTGTATTTTAGCTTCAAGCAGCAGAAGAACTGCTTACTGGGATGACCATTTTAAAAATTTGTCCGCGTAAGTCTTGGACAAAGCTCTGGAATTATCAGTTCCTGAAGCCATGAAAGCCCAATGTGAGTAGCTGAGTCAGGTCCTTCCGTCAGTGCGTTGTGCAATTCCTTGTCAGAGAGGAAGAGGAAGAAAGTTACAGCTCAGGAATTCATCTGCAGTGTCTTCCTAAGGACGCAGATGCATTTTTAAATTAGCTTTTAGGCAAATAACCATAAGGGATAAAGCAATGAGGGGAAATGAACCTTATGAAATTGGCAGTGGCTCTCCGGCAGTGCAGCCCGCGGGACCTCAGCGTCTCTGGGAGTGCTGGGATGAGCCGCAGTATTTTCCACTCGCTGCCAGTGACCGCCCCAGGCAATGCCAGGAGCTAGAATAGCACTGCAGGAAACACCAGGAGAGTCACTCTTTCACAAGCCAGAGAAAGACTGGAACATCATATTTTGCAGTCTGGAGATTTTTTAAGTAGAATTTCATCTTAGCTTTCCCATACAGAGGAGTACTCACTCTTTCTTTTAAAGTTTTTGTAAAGAGAAACCAGACAATCTTCTCTCTGCAGTATCACATCCTTATAGTTAAATAGTTGTTGTGTTTGTTTGTATTGACTTCCTTTGGCTGTTGTCTATTAAAAACAGAGTGCAGATAAAAGATCATTCTTGGAGCCAAAATTTACTGGTTGCATGACCCACGTAAGTTTTCACAGGACTTTCTGAACCTCAGTTTTCTCATCTGTAAAATTAGAGCACTGGCTTGTTTTATAGTGTTGGAGACCCGTAAGAAATTTGTAAACACAAATGAGATAGACTTGTGTGCACAAGAATAATTAGACCACCCGAGTAACAGACGGCAGATGCCCAATGCCAAAGACTCACCCTGACTACAGGCAGTGAGAAGATGCAGACCAAGAATGGGTGCCTGGGTGGAGCTTCGTGGAACAGGCAAAACTTGTACTGGTTGGAGAGCAGTTTGGATAGAGAATGATGCCAAATTAGCTTTGGCAAAGAAGGTGCATGAGCAGGATCTCTGAACCTGAGCTCACAAAGTTTAGGTGAATATCTACCTCTTGGTGAGAACCTGGGTGACACAGTGGCCTCTGCATCCTGAAGGGACTTATGTGAGAGCATTCATGAAAATAAATACAGTAACAATTCTTCAGAGAATTGTGCATGTTACATGACACGATATTTGTGAAGCAAATGGCACATGACAGAAACCCAATACACAGATGCTTCTCTCCTCTTACCAGATTGTAAGATGAGGCTGCCCTGATTCCTTTCTTTTTCCCTGTTCTTAATGCGAGAGAGATTAGCAAACACTGCTCTAAGTTGAGGCAAGAGGCAGGGAGATGGATCCCAGCAGTGGTTGTCTCATCTCCCCAGAGCAGGGACACTGTTCCCGGCCATAGGGCAGCAGTTTGAAAATTGGGGACCTGATATTTCCAGGTCTCTTTCCGGCATCTGGTCCAGGTATCTCTTGGAGACATTTCCACATCACCACTGCAAGTGGCTGTGGAGCTGCGAAGACACTTTCTGGGTGCCTTCTGAAGCAGCATTTTGGACATGGTTTCTCTGTGCTGGAGAGCCTTCATTTCAGACCGTGCAGAGGTGAAACAGGAAGGTGCTGGGTGGCTTCTGAGACATGTTCCCACAAGGAACTGCCCTGGGCCTAACAGCAGCTCCAAATCTGTGAGTCTATTCCATTCTCAGATTGACTTCACCAGACCCTGAATAAACCGCTTTGTCCACCCTCCTCCCTCTTTTCTCCTCCTCTTTTCCTTGCTCTATCACCACCCCTCTACTCGTTCTTATCCTTCCCTTTCTTCCTTCTCTACCTTTCTTTCATTTAGCCTCCACTCCACTTAGATGCTCTTCACCTCAGTGTCTCTCCCTTCCCTTCTACCTCTATCTTCGTCTCTTTCTCTAGTCTTCTCTCTACTTCTCTTTCCCTCTTCCCTCTGTCCCCAGTGGAATGGTTCAATGCAACTCAGCAGATACTTAGATAGCACACAGTACATGCCAGTCACTGTGTAAGTGCTGTAGAGAAGATAACAAATGAGATGTGACCTTGGCCCTCAGAGAACTTACCATGACTTTTCATGTTTCCTGCCTTTGAATCTTCCTCTGTCTCTCCATGTGTTTCTGTCCCTCCCTCTCTTTCCCTCTCTACCTTCCCTCCTTCTCTCCTCTACCCCATTCTCTGTCTTATCTTTCTTTTCTCTCTCCCTCCTTTTCTTCTTGTCTCCTTCTATTTTTCTTTCTACTTCTTTTTTGTCCTTCTCTGTCTTTCTTCTGAAATGATGTCACCAGAGTCCCATAATAAAACTAATCTTATAGGTTACAAGGTTGCATTATGCTAATCACATTGCTACAAATGAATATAATGCAAGCAAATGAATTTGCTACAAATGAATATAATGCAAGCAAAAAGTGTTTAAATGAATAAATTACAAAATAATGCAGCACAGGGTCTGTTTGATCGCTTATTTATAATCAGTATAAAATCTGTGGCAGTATAAAGCATTTCTTCTTTGATTATATGTGTGATTTCTATTGTTTTGTACATTGACAATGTTTTCAAATGAAGTGATCTCCCATCACTTCTCCCTTCTTCTCATGGGCTGGTGGCAGGCAGGGCAGCGTATTGTCCTCTCTTCACTGCTGAGGCTCAGGAGGGTCAGAGGCCTGGCAAGTGGCTTGTTCCACCCACACAGCCTTCATTTCTGGCCCATCTGAACATCTAAGGTCCCAGCGCAGAAAAAAATTGAAAATAATCTTGAAATCACTGTGTGGTCAGCAAGAGCCTGGGGCAGAAGCTCATTTCCATCAATCTCTTTTGCTAACTCAAACAGCCAGGGCTGTACTCACAGGGGCATTCTTGGCTCTGAAGCCTGGCAGAGGAGGCTGCAGAAAGAGGAGGGACTCAGGTGGGCAGGTGCCTTCTCCTCTCACAGTCTTTCCTTCTCTCCAACTTTCAGAGCCCTGACAGGGCCCTGGCCTGTGCTGGCCCCAAGCTTCCTGAGGGTAAAGATGAAGGCGACCCAGGCCAAAGGCACCTCTGCAGGGTCAGACCCCTCTCCAGGTGGTCTCCAGCAGCAAGTCCCAGCCACCAGTGAATCCTCCTGACAATGCGCTCCTCGACAGGTGCACATTTTAATGAGCCTGCTGAGATTCGTGGCTGACACCAGCGCAGAAAGAAAGAATGATTAAAAGCCTTTGTTCGCAGGCACAGGGAGAAACTATGCCCCTGGACAGAGAGATAGCTGGTTCATCTAGGCCATAATCCTGTCATAGGCTCCTCGGGGGTGGCAGGTGATTGGCAGATGCTGGGGAGAAAGCAGTGGGGAACTGCAGAGAGGGGCCATCCAGGCAGCCCTGAGCTCTACAGAAGGCCCTGCTGTGCTCTCAGCACCCGTGCCTCCCCATTTAGGGAGGGTCTGCAAGCTACTCTGAAAGCTCAGCTTGACCTCCAGATTTTATTGGATAAGCCCGTCTGCCTCCACCACCTCTCATAATAAGAGCTGAGGTGGATGGAAAATTTTCAGTCTCAGCAGTGACATTTGAGACATCAAAATCCCCTACTCCAATGACTCTTGAGGGGCAGAAATTACTTCCAAACATTTTTGCCTGGTATATAGGTTATATGTGTTCAGAGTAGGTGGAAAAAAATTATTCCAATCCTTTATATGATACACCTTACAACTTCATGTACATGAACTTTGTACTAATCAGTTAATTTGCGAGTTAAAAGTCAACAGTAAATTAATGAAAAGTTGTTATTGCTTCAACTTTGTATGTAGCAAGCTGTTTCTGCCCTGGTGAAATAATGTAACAGGTACACAAAGCAGAACGTTTGAGAGAAACCTGAAGTACGAGGTGAGGTAGGTGGCCAGTGTGGAGCAGCCAGGCCAGGGCAAAAGAGCCCTGCACTGTGCCAGTCTACAAGCCCATCCTCAATCACTGAACAGACATGAAGCCTCCCTGAACATCTGCTTCCTTGCTGAGAAAATGGGGCAGATGCAGTAAATGACTTCTAGGGACTTTTCCAGGTCACAGTAACCACAGTGTCTGCTTCGCTTTTCCTGGCTCCCTGTACTATGAAATCCAACCTGAAGCCACTCCAGGAATCTAGGCTTTGCCAGATGGCCTTCCCACCACATTCCTCTGGATCTCTCCCATCCAGGATCTGCCAGGTGGCCTTCCCACCACTTTCCTCCATGTCTACCCCATCCAGGATCTGCCAGGCAGCTTTCCCACGACCTTCCTCCCGGTCTTCTCAACAGGTTGTGTACTTAACTAGGCTCTATCTTTGAGAAACCTATTAAAAATTTCTAAGCTGCTGATGGCCCCGTCATGATTTCTACAATTTTTACTGGATTACGTCACTTTAAATATTCTTATTATTTTAAGGTAGTCTTAGAATAGAGGGAAGATAAATGCAGGAAATTGGTTTCACAATTTGGAAGTGATAAAGGGAGTTTTCTGCTATTTTGTTTGTTTTGTTTTTAAATAAGATCTACCTAAGGTTTTTTAAAAGCTTGTGGTAATGAACAAGTACACAGAGAGAATATGTCTATATATATATGAATGAAAAACTATCACCAAGAAGAAAAATATTAGAGAAATTGGGAAGGGATGGAATCTAAACCCTATGGGTAGGGTTGGCCATCTGTAGTGTGGTTAGATATGGTTTCTGAAGTCTGATTTTGTGCCTCCAAATTTTAACTGAAGTGTTTAATGGCTGTGCAATCTGGGAGAAATTATTTCAACTTTGTGTGATTCATGTTTCTTTCTTTTTTTATATATATTATAGTTTAAGTTCTAGGGTACATATGCACAACGTGCAGGTTTGTTACATATATATACATGTGCCGTGTTGGTTTGCTGCACCCATTAACTCACAATTTACATTAGGTATTTCTCCTAATGCTATCCTTCCCCAATCCCCCGACCTCACAGCAGGCCCTGGTGTATGACGTTCCTCGCCCTGTGTCCAAGTGTTCTCATCGTTCGATTCCCACCTATGAGTGAGAACATGCGGTGTTTGGTTTCCTGTCCTTGTGATAGTTTGCTCAGAATGATGGTTTCTAGCTTCATCCCTGTTGCTACAAAGGGCATGAAATCATACTTTTTAATGGCTGCATAGTATTCCACGGTGTATATGTGCCACATTTTCTTAATCCAGTCTATCACTGATGGACATTTGGGTTGTTTACGAGTCTTTGCTATTGTGAATAGTGCTGCAAACAACATACTTGTGCATGTGTCTTTATAAATGATTTATAATTGTTTGGGTATATAACCAATAATGGGATTGCTGGGTCAAATGGTATTTCTAGATCTAGATCCCTGAGGAATCGCCACACTGTCTTCCACAATGGTTGAACTAGTTTGCATTCCCACCAACAGTGTAAAAGCATTCCTATTTCTCCACCTCTTTTCCAGCACCTGTTGTTTCCTGACTTTTTAATGATCACCACTCTAAATGGTGTGAGATGGTATCTCATTGTGGTTTTGATTTGCATTTCTCTGATGGCCGGTGATGATGAGCATTTTTTCATGTGTCTGTTGGCTGCATAAATGTCTTCTTTTGAAAAGTGTCTGTTCATATCCTTTGCCCACTTTTTGATGGGGTTGTTTGATTTTTTCTTGTACATTTGTTTAAGTTCTTTGTAGATTCTGGATATTAGCCCCTTGTCAGATGGGTAGATTGCAAAAATTTTCTCCCATTCTGTAAGTTGCCTGTTCACTCTGATGGTAGTTTCTTCTGCTGTGCAGAAGCTCTTTAGTTTAATTAGATCCCATTTATCTATTTTGGCTTTGTTGCCATTGCTTTTGGTGTTTTATTCATGAAGTCCTTGCCCATGCCGATGTCCTGAATGGTATTGCCTGGGTTTTCTTCTAGGGTTTTTATGGTTTTAGGTCTAAAATTTAAGTCTTTAATCCATCTTGAATTAATTTTTGTATAAGATGTAAGGAAGGGATCCAATTTCAGCTTTCTACATGTGGCTAGCCAGATTTCCCAACACCATTTTTAAAATAGGGAATGCTTTCCCAATTTTTTGTTTTCTCAGGTTTGTCAAAGATCAGATGGTTGTAGATGTGTGGTGTTATTTCTGAGGCCTCTATTCTGTTCCATTGGTTTATATTTCTGTTTTGATAAGCATATCATGCTGTTTTTGTTACTGTAGCCTTGTAGTATAGTTTGAAGTCAGGTAGCATCATGCCTCCGGCTTTGTTCTTTTTGCTTAGGATTGTCTTGGCTATGCAGGCTCTTTTTTAGTTCCATATGAACTTTAAAGTAGTTTTTTCCAATTCTGTGAAGAAAGTCATTGGTAGCTTGAGGGGGATGGCATTGAATCTATAAATTACCTTGGGGAGTATGGCCATTTTCATGATATTGGTTCTTCCTATCCATGAGCATGGAATGTTCTTCCATTTGTTTGTGTCCTCATTTATTTCATTGAGCAGTGGTTTGTTGTTCTCCTTGAAGAGGTCCTTCACAACCCTTGTAAGTTGTATTCCTAGGTATTTTATTCTCTTAGTAACAGACTCTCCTCTCCTGCCAGGATCCTGCCCACTGAAGAAATTGTGACATACCACTGAATGCAAAACCTATATAATATGACTCTTCCCTTTGTCCTGGACTCTGCCAAGAGAGGGGCTTATAACATATTCCTGAGCCCAGCATGTAGGGAATGTGACTATACACTATATATTTTTTAGCACTGTATACAGTGGGTATAATGACATTATCTGTGACTGTGCTCTGGTGATATGACTCTTCTGACTGGGTCCTGCCTACAAAGGACATTATAATGTATCTTTGGCTCAGCAGATGATGATGACTCTTCTGTCTTGTCTCTGTCGAAAGGTAAAATTGTGACATATACCTGGATGCAGCTCGTAATCACAATAATAACTCTTGTACCTAGATCCACCCAGAGGAGATATTTCAACACTCATAGAAAGTCTTATGGCCATGAGCAAAGTCCTAGATCTCCCACCTGTAAGAATTCGCAGTGCTACTCAGGCATATCAAGTAAAGCCTGAGTGGTGCAAAGAGTGTCATAACAGGCACCAGCAACCAGACACTATTGTGACTCTTGGATGCACACTCAGCTGACATGATTGTCATTCTGATACATGAACAGAGCCTACAAATGAGGTACTATACTCACACTCATAAGCAGTCTAAGCTTGAAATTGTTACTTTCATACAAGAATCTGATCCACAGGTGGTTTGGTGATGTCTGAACCATGATTCAGCAGACCTGTGGTGCTTTGAGTCCCCTACTGGAACACAATCTTCAAGTAGGATTGGGGCTCTTATGCATGGATCTTGCCCATTGTTGAGATTGTGACTCTTGTACTTCTACCCAACTCATAGGAGGTGTGGACACTCATACCTGATGCCAGGACTTGTGCAGGACTGTGAAACTTATTCCTCAACATATTCAAGTGTGTGATTGAGAAGTATGACTTTGCCCAACATCTGAGTGTTTTGACTCTCATTTCTAGGCCCAGAGCACAGTTGAAATTGTGACATATCTGCACCAAGTCCCTAAGCAGGCCCATATACACACTCGTTGGCAATGTGACAAAGGGCACTTTTACATATCACTGGGGTCAGCACCCAGCTGATGTAAAATCTTGACCTGAACCCTGCTTATAAAAAGCATTGTGGCTTTTTTCTAGGTCCATCATGTAAGTGATATCACTTCCTTTACTGCCTTGGCCCTGCAATTATGGTGCACTGTGACACATAACTGGGTACTGCACACAGGTGATGTGACTCTCTTTTGGATGGGGTTCTGCCAATAGGAAGCTTTGTAACGTATCACTTGGTTCAGCACATAGGTGATGTTTCTTCTCTCTTGCCTAGGTCCTAACCACCAGAGAGATTGTGACACGCTGCTGAACCCAGCACCAAGGTGAGGTCACTCTCCTGCCTTGGACCTGCTCATAGGGGCCATTGTGAAATATATCCAGGCCAATTGCCTAGATGAAGTTTCTCTCCTCTTCTGCCAAGCCTTGCCCACAGTGGGGATTTAGATGTGTCAAGGAAACCAGCATTCAGGTGATGTGACCCTTCTTGCAGTCCTGGCCACAAGGAGGATTGTGACATTTCACTGGACTAGCACCCACTCAGGTAATGTGACTTTCCTTTCTTCTCCCTGCTAACAGGTGATATGATGCCATATACCTGAGACCAGATCAAAGGCCTAATAATGACTCTTGTACCTGGACCTAGGACATGTGCAGGATGGTGACTCTCATCCCTGAAATTTGCCCCAGGTGTTATTGTGACATATACCTTTGGCCAGCTCCTGAGTGATTTAATAATCTTACCAAACTATAGCCCACAGATGACATTTTCATCAAGACTTTTTGTGATTTGACTCTTGTGTCTTAATAGTGTCCTCAGAAGGGATAGTAACATATCTCTGGACCCATCCTCTAGGTTATGTGACTCTCCTCTCCTGCCTGAACCCTGCTTCCAGGGTAGCATTTCTACACACTGCATCCAAATGACATGACTCTCTTGCCTGGGCCCTTTCAGCAGGAGGCATTGTGACATATCTCTAGGCCCATGATATTGGTGGTATGACTCTCCTCCCCCGCCTGGACACTCTCCACATGGGGTATTATGCCATAGTGCTGGGTCTAGCATCCAAGTTTTATGACTTTTCTGTTAAAGCCTTGCCTACACAGAGAATATTGGAATATTTCTGGCTTAGGATTTAGGTGATGTGGTTGTCCTGCCTGTTTAATAACCACAAAGCTGACAGTAAGTACTTTCACCATCACATATGGATGAAGTCAACTTTCATACATAAAAACAGGATGGATGAAGGCAACTGTCATACATGAAAACAGGACATGTATGGTATTGTAAATATAATCCCAATAATTTTATTCCATCGTCACTGTGGTATAAATCTTTGCCAAGCACCAGTGTGATTTCACTACTCAGACTGGTTTCAGTCTACCTATGGGATTTTGATATCTACCTGGGCCAACACTGAAGTAATGTGACTCTTCTGTTGGGGCTCTGCTCTCAGTAATAATTGTGACATCACTGGATCCAAGCACACAGACGGTGGTACACTCTTGCCTGCGCCATGCCCACGGATATCATTGTGAAATATCACTGGGTCCATTACTTAAAAGGCATAACTCCTCTCTGGAATGGGCCCTGCACAAAGTGCAAAATAGTGACATATTCCTAGGCCAGGCACAGAGGTGATGATACTCTTTTGCCAGCACTATGCCCAAAAGAGGGCATTTTGACATATCACAGGGCCTATCATGTAGTTGATATGGCTCTTCTGCTTGGGACCTGCCCACTTGAATAGTGACCCATTGCTAGGCCAGGCACCAATGTGATGGTACTCTTTTGCCAGGGCCTTCCTTTAAGAAATGCTTTGTGACATATCTCTGGGTCTATCCCTTAGGTGATGTGACTTCCTGTTTGGCCCTGCCCACATGGAGAATTGTGACATAAAGGTGGAACTTGCACCTAGGTGATGTAATTCTCTTGTCTGGGTCCTTTTCTAAGGAGTATTTGTGAATATCTCAGGACCCAGGACAAGGTGATGTGGCTCTTCAGTCTGGTGTCTGCCCACATATAACTAAAGAAGGACCTAAGTGATATGACTCTCTTTTTCTGTCTGAGCCTGGCCTACTGGTGACATTGGGCCATATCTCTGAGCCTGTGACCTAAGTAATGTGACTTTCTTTTTCTGTCTGCTCCTTTATGATAGGAAGATTATGACATATTGCTGAGCCCGGCACTTAGGTAATGTGACTTTCGTGTTGTTGCTGAACAATGCCCACGAACAGGACTTTTGCTGTATTTCAGGGACCAGCACTTTAATGATGAGAGTCTCCTGCCTGTACCAGAGCCAGGGAAGGTATTTTGACATATCTTTGGCCCATTCTGTAGGTGTTTTTTCTCTCATCACTTTGCTGGGTTTCTTCCACGTGTGGTTGTATCATATTGCTGGCTCCAGCCCTCAGTTGATGTGACCCTCTTTCCTAGGCCTTGCCTAGAGAGGGCATTGTGACATATTGCTTGGCACAGCACCTAAGTGATGTTAACCTTCTGCCTAGTTGTTTGCCACAAATGGTATTATGACATATACCTTGCTTCATTTCAAAGGCATGACGATCAAGCTCATATTGGGATTCAGCCAATAGGAATATTTTCTTCTCACCACTAGGTTTAGGTCAACAGGTAAGGTCCTTCGTTGCATATTTGTACAAAGCTCACAGAAGTTGATAACACTAACTCATATTATAAAACTTCTTGGATAGAACATAGAGTTTCATAACAGAACCCAGCAAAAAGTGAAGATTGTGACTCTGGACAACACATTCGGGTGGAAGTAAAAGTTGTTACCATCCTACATTTACAAAGCCCATTGTGGAGGTCCTGAGTCTAACAAGTGAATACAGCTCAGAGTTGGAATTATGACTTTCATAAGTGAATCTGGCCACAGGAGGGATGGTGACTCACTTCTGGATTCAGCTTACAGGCATAATAGTGGTCTCATCCCTGAAGGCAGCCTATACAACAGGTGTTGACTGTCATACCTGAGTTTAGGGCAATATGTAACATCGAAAGTTTATATAAACAGGCCACAGAAAGGTTTACAACACTCATGCATGTTGCATAAAGTTCTCAGATGTTGTAGGGAGTGTCATACAATGGCCAGCACACATATGAGATTGTGACTCTCATATACACAAGTAGCTAACAGTTAATGGTGTCACTCTGAAAGAAGAGAAGATTGTATCATATCCCTTGGCCTAGTACCCCAGTATTGAGATCTTTGGTTTAAATTCCTTTCCATAAGGGCATTAATGCATATCACTGGGTCAGAATCATGAGATTGTGACTCTCCTGCCTGGGCCCTGCAAACGGGATTTTTTCACATGTCTCTGGGCCTATTGGCTAGGTGATGTGTCTCTCCTGTCAGTGTCCTTTCCACAGTGGACACTGTGACACATCACTAGGTATAACGTCTAGGTAATGTGATTCTCCTCTCCTGGCATCCTGCCCACTGAAGAAACTGGGACATACCGCTGAATGAAAAACCTAGGTGACATGACTCTCCTCTTTGTCCTGGCCTCTGCCAAGAGTGGGAATTATTACACATTGCTGAGCCTAGCACCCAGGTGGTGTGATTCTCTTTTTTTTCTTTAAACCTGTCTACACTGGGCATGATGACATATTACTTGAGTCTATACCCGAGTGATGTGGATCTTCTGCCTGACTTCTGCTCACATGTTAGATTAAGACATATAACTGGGGAAGCACCTAGGTGATATGACTTTCCTTTTCTTCCTGGGCTCTGACTACTAGAGACACTGGGATATATCACTGAGCACATGACCTAGGTGAAGTGACTCTCTTCTTCTTCCTGGTCTTTACGATGGAGGATTATGACATATTGCTGAGCCCAGCACTCAGGTTATTTTACTCTCCTTTTTTTTCTCAAACCATGCCAACAAAGAGAAATTTTGACTTATTGCAGGGTCCAGAACCCAGATAATGTTACTCTTTTTCCCCTGGTCCTGAATATAGAGTAAATTATGTTATATTGCTGTGACCAGCACCTGATAACATGACTCTTCTGCCTATGCCAGAGCCACAGAAAGTATTTTAACATACCCTGGGCCCATTTTGTAGGTGTTTTGACTCTCATCCCCTGGATATTTTTTTTCCCACGTGTGTCATAGTGTCATATTGCTGAGTCCAGCACCCAGTTAATGGGACTCTAATTCTTATACCCTGCCTAGAGAAGGCATTGTGACATGTTGTTTGGTCTAGCACCTAAGTGATGTTATTCTCCTGCCTAGTTTTTTGTGCAAATGGGACTCTGACACAAACATTACTCCAATTCACAGGCATGATGGTCAAACTTATGTTGAGATTCAGCCAATAGGAGATATTTTGCCTTTCATTGCTAGGCTTAGGGCAATAGGTAAGGTCCTGGGATGCATATTTTTACCAAGCTCACAGAAGCTTACAACACTAACTCATAATGTACAAACTCCTTGCATGGTAGAGAAAATTTCATGACAGGCACCAGCAAAAAGTTCAGATTAGGACTCTTGATTTGATTTCACCCAGGTGAAAGCAAATGTTGTCACCATCCAACATGTCCACAGCCCACTGTTAAGGTCCTGAGTCTAATAAGTGAATATAGTACAAAGTTGGAATTGTGACCTTCATATGTGGATCTGGCCACAGGTGGGATGGTGACTCATTTCTGGATCCAGCTCACAGGCATAATAATGGGTCTCCTCCCTGAACACAGCCTACAGAAGAGATGTTGACTATTATACCTGGGTTTAGGGCAATATGTAAGATCATAAATCCATACGAGTATGTAGGCCTTAGAGTGGTTTACAACTCTCATGCATCATGTACAAAACCTTCAAATGTTGTAGAGTGTCATACAATGGCCCAGGAAACATGTGAGATTGTAACTCTTATATACACGCCCAGTTCACTGTTAATGGTGTCACCAAAAAAGACTAGGATAGTTGGCATATTACTAGGCCTAGTACCCTGGTGTTGAGACTTTTTGGCTTAAATTTCTTTCCATGGCTGCATTGTGACATGTTGCTGGGTTAGAATCGTAATAATGTGAGTCTTCTGCCTGGACCCTGCCAACAGGGGATATTATCACATATCTCTGGACCTGTAAGCTAGGTGATTTGTCTCTCCTGCCTGTGCCCTGCTCCCAGGGGACATTGTGAAATATCATTTGACTTAACATCTAGTTAATGTGACTCCCCTCTCCTGCCTGGGTCCTGCTCAGCAAACAAATTGTGGCCTACCACTGATTGCAAAACCTAGGTGATGTGACTCTCCTTCATATTCTAGACTCTGCCAAGAGACAGAATTATTACAAATTGCAGAGTCTAGCACCAAGTTGGAGTGACTCTCCTCTTTTACTTCCACCCTGTCTGTAGTGGGCTTGGTGACATACTATTTGAGGCTGTACTCAGGTGATGTGACTCTCCTGCCTTGTCCCTGCTTACAGATAAAATTGTGACATATACCTGGCTTAAGCACACATGCACAATAATAACTCACATGCCAGGACCCAGCCAGTAGAGATATGTTGAGTCTCATAGTCAGTCTCACGACCATGGGTAAAGTCCTGGGTTTTTCACTTATATAAAATTCAGGAAGGATTATAACACTTAGGTATATCACATAAAGCCTTAATGGTATAAAGAGTGTCATAACAGAGATCAGCAAACAGGTGAGAATGTGATTCTTTTATGTACACCAAGCTGATATGATTGCCATTCTCACACATGAACAGGGTCTAGGAATTTGGTACTAAATCTCACACATAAAAAGCAGTCAAAGGTTGAAATAATTACTCTCATACATGGATCTGATTCACAGGTGGTTTGGTAACATTGAACCATGATTCAGCACACCTGTGGTGCTGTGACTCCCTTAGTGGAACACAATTTTCAGGTGTGTCTGGGCATCTTATACATGGAACTTGCCCATTGTTGAGACTGTGACTCCTCTACTTTGACCCAACTCATAGAGAAAGTTGACTCACATACACAAAACCAGGACTTGTGTGGGATGTGAAACTTATTTCTGAACCTTTCTGAGAGTGTGATTGGGACAGGTAACTTTGCCAGTAGGTGAATAATTTGACTCTCTTTTCTAGACCCAGACCACAGATAAAATTGTGCCATATGTGGAACAAGCACCTAAGCAATATATAATGCCTTCCTTGGCTCTTTCTACAAAGGGCACTTTTATATATCACTGGGACTGTCACCCAGGTGATGTGAATTAACTGCCTGAAACCTGCCTACAAAGAGAATTGTGTCTTTTTTTTTTTTTTTTGGCATTTCTTTTCTTTTTTTTTTTTAATTAATTAATTTATTTATTTATTTTTTATTATACTAGGGTACATGTGCATACCATGCAGGTTTGTTACATATGTATACTTATGCCATGTTGGTGTGCTGCACCCATCAACTCGTCAGCACCCATCAATTCATCATTTATATCATGTATAACTCCCCAATGCAATCCCTCCCTCCTCCCCCCTCCCCCCTCCCCATGATAGGCCCCAGTGCGTGATGTTCCCCTTCCCGAGTCCAAGTGATCTCATTGTTCAGTTCCCACCTATGAGTGAGAACATGCGGTGTTTGGTTTTCTCTTCTTGTGATAGTTTGCTAAGAATGATGGTTTCCAGCTGCATCCATGTCCCTACAAAGGACGCAAACTCATCCTTTTTTATGGCTGCATAGTATTCCATGGTGTATATGTGCCACATTTTCTTAATCCAGTCTGTCACAGATGGACATTTGGGTTGATTCCAAGTCTTTGCTATTGTGAATAGTGCCGCAATAAACATATGTGTACATGTGTCTTTGTAGTAGACTAATTTATAATCCTTTGGGTATATACCCAGTAGTGGGATGGCTGGGTCATATGGTACATCTAGTTCTAGATCCTTGAGGAATTGCCATACTGTTTTCCATAATGGTTGAACTAGTTTACAATCCCACCAACAGTGTAAAAGTGTTCCTATTTCTCCACATCCTCTCCAACACCTGTTGTTTCCTGACTTCTTAATGATTGCCATTCTAACTGGTGTGAGATGGTATCTCATTGTGGTTTTGATTTGCATTTCTCTGATGGCCAGTGATGATGAGCATTTTTTCATGTGTCTGTTGGCTGTATGAATATCTTCTTTTGAGAAATGTCTGTTCATATCCTTTCCCCACTTTTTGATGGGGTTGTTTGTTTTTTTCTTGTATATTTGTTTGAGTTCTTTGTAGATTCTGGATATTAGCCCTTTGTCAGATGAGTAGGTTGCAAAAATTTTCTCCCATTCTGTAGGTTGCCTGTTCACTCTGATGGTAGTTTCTTTTGCTGTGCAAAAGCTCTTTAGTTTAATTAGATCCCATTTGTCAATTTTTGCTTTTGCTGCCGTTGCTTTTGGTGTTTTAGACATGAAGTCCTTGCCCATGCCTATGTCCTGAATGGTACTACCTAGATTTTCTTCTAGGGTTTTTATGGTATTAGGTCTAACATTTAAGTCTCTAATCCATCTTGAATTAATCTTCGTATAAGGGGTAAGGAAAGGATCCAGTTTCAGCTTTCTACTTATGGCTAGCCAATTTTCCCAGCACCATTTATTAAATAGGGAATCCTTTCCCCATTTCTTGTTTCTCTCAGGTTTGTCAAAGATCAGATGGCTGTAGAATGTGCGGTATTATTTCTGAGGACTCTGTTCTGTTCCATTGGTCTATATCTCTGTTTTGGTACCAGTACCATGCTGTTTTGGTTACTGTAGCCTTGTAGTATAGTTTGAAGTCAGGTAGCGTGACGCCTCCAGCTTTGTCCTTTTGACTTAGGATTGTCTTGGCAATGCGGGCTCTTTTTTGGTTCCATATGAACTTTAAAGCAGTTTTTTCCAATTCTGTGAAGAAACTCATTGGTAGCTTGATGGGGATGGCATTGAATCTATAAATAACCTTGGGCAGTAGGGCCATTTTCACGATATTGATTCTTCCTATCCATGAGCATGGTATGTTCTTCCATTTGTTTGTGTCCTCTTTTATTTCACTGAGCAGTGGTTTGTAGTTCTCCTTGAAGAGGTCCTTTACATCCCTTGTAAGCTGGATTCCTAGGTATTTTATTCTCTTTGAAGCAATTGTGAATGGAAGTTCATTCCTGATTTGGCTCTCTGCTTGTCTGTTACTGGTGTATAAGAATGCTTGTGATTTTTGCACATTAATTTTGTATCCTGAGACTTTGCTGAAGTTGCTTATCAGCTTAAGGAGATTTTGGGCTGAGACGATGGGGTTTTCTAAATATACAATCATGTCATCTGCAAACAGGGACAATTTGACTTCTTCTTTTCCTAACTGGATACCCTTGATTTCTTTCTCTTGCCTGATTGCCCTAGCCAGAACTTCCAAGACTATGTTGAATAGGAGTGGTGAGAGAGGGCATCCCTGTCTTGTGCCAGTTTTCAAAGGGAATTTTTCCAGTTTTTGCCCATTCAGTATGATATTAGCTGTGGGTTTGTCATAAATAGCTCTTATTATTTTGAGGTACGTTCCATCAATACCGAATTTATTGAGCGTTTTTAGCATGAAGGGCTGTTGAATTTTGTCAAAAGCCTTTTCTGAATCTATTGAGACAATCATGTGGTTCTTGTCTTTGGTTCTGTTTATATGCTGGATTACGTTTATTGATTTGCGAATGTTGAACCAGCCTTGCATCCCAGGGATGAAGCCCACTTGATCATGGTGGATAAGCTTTTTGATGTGCTGCTGAATCCGGTTTGCCAGTATTTTATTGAGAATTTTTGCATCAATGTTCATCAGGGATATTGGTCTAAAATTCTCTTTTTTTGTTGTGTCTCTGCCAGGCTTTGGTATCAGGATGATGTTGGCCTCATAAAATGAGTTAGGGAGGATTCCCTCTTTTTCTATTGATTGGAATAGTTTCAGAAGGAATGGTACCAGCTCCTCCTTGTACCTCTGATAGAATTCAGCTGTGAATCCATCTGGTCCTGGACTTTTTTTGGTGGGTAGGCTATTAATTGTTGCCTCAATTTCAGAGCCTGCTATTGGTCTATTCAGGGATTCAACTTCTTCCTGGTTTAGCCTTGGAAGAGTGTAAGTGTCCAGGAAATTATCCATTTCTTCTAGATTTTCTAGTTGATTTGCGTAGAGGCGTTTATAGTATTCTCTGATGGTAGTTTGTATTTCTGTGGGGTCAGTGGTGATATCCCCTTTATCATTTTTTATTGCATCTATTTGATTCCTCTCTCTTTTCTTCTTTATTAGCCTTGCTAGCGGTCTGTCAATTTTGTTGATCTTTTCAAAAAACCAACTCCTGGATTCATTGATGTTTTGGAGGGTTTTTTGTGTCTCTATCTCCTTCAGTTCGGCTCTGATCTTAGTTATTTCTTGCCTTCTGCTAGCTTTTGAATGTGTTTGCTCTTGCCTCTCTAGTTCTTTTAATTGTGATGTTAGAGTGTCAATTTTAGATCTTTCCTGCTTTCTCTTGTGGGCATTTAGTGCTATAAATTTCCCTCTACACACTGCTTTAAATGTGTCCCAGAGATTCTGGTATGTTGTATCTTTGTTCTCATTGGTTTCAAAGAACATCTTTATTTCCGCTTTCATTTCGTTATGTACCCAGTAGTCATTCAGGAGCAGGTTGTTCAGTTTCCATGTAGTTGAGCGGTTTTGATTGAGTTTCTTAGTCCTGAGTTCTAGTTTGATTGCACTGTGGTCTGAGAGACAGTTTGTTATAATTTCTGTTCTTTTACATTTGCTGAGGAGTGCTTTACTTCCAATTATGTGGTCAATTTTGGAATAAGTGCGATGTGGTGCTGAGAAGAATGTATATTCTGTTGATTTGGGGTGGAGAGTTCTATAGATGTCTATTAGGTCCGCTTGGTGCAGAGATGAGTTCAATTCCTGGATATCCTTGTTAACTTTCTGTCTCGTTGATCTGTAATTGTGTCTTATATCTAGTTCTATTATGTAAGTGACATGACTCCTTTCTACTGCCTTGGCCCTGCATTGTGACACATAATTCAGCACTTCACCCAGGTGATGTGATTCTCCTTTACGGGTTCTGCCAAAAGGAAGCATTGAAACATATCACTTGGCTCAGCACCTAGGTGATGGTTCTTTGCTTTTGCCTGGACCCTGACCTTGGGTAGATTGTGACATATTGCTAGGCCCAGCACCAATGTGAGGTCACTCTCCAGCTGTGGTACTGCACGTAAGAGTCTTTTTGACATATATCTAGGCCAGTTGCCTAGGTGAAGTGAATCTCCTATCTTTCCAAAGTCTTGGCCACAGAGGGGGTTTTGAGATGTCACTGAAACCAGCATCTAGGTGATGTGACACTTCTGCTGGGGTCTTGCCCGCAAGGTGGATTGTGACATCTCACTGGACCCATACTCACATAGGTGATGTGACTTTCTTGCCTTCTCTCTGGCCATAGGTCATATTGTTCCATATACCTGAGACCCTAACAAAAGCCTAATAACAACTCATATGCCTGGAGCTGGAACATGTACAAGATGGTGACTCTTATTTTTAAATCTTTCCACAAGTGTAATTGTGACATATACTTTTGCTCAACTCCTGAGTGATTTAATAATTCTGCCTAGGTATAGCATACAAATCAGATTTTGACAAATACCTGGGCCAAGCACCTTGGTGATTTGACTGTGCTATCTTAACAATGTCCTCTGGGGCGATTGTAATATATTTCTGGATCCATCATCTAGGTTACATGACTCTCCTCTCCTGCCTGTACCCTTCTTTCTTTGGTAATTGTAGCCTTTCTAAACACTGAATCCAAAATATATGACCCTCTTCTCTGGGCCCTGGCAACAGAAGGCATTTTTACATATCTCTGGGCCCATCATTTAGGTAATATGGCTCTCCTCTCCTGCCTGGACACAATTCACAAGGGGCTTTATGCCATAGAGCTTGACCTAGCACCCAAGTTTTGTGAATTTTCTGTTAGGGCCCTGACTACAAAGAGAATACTGGAATATTTCTGGCTTCGGATTTATGTGATGTGGCTGTCCTGCCTGTTTAATACCCACAGAGTGGATGGTGACATATACCTAGGCACAGCTTACAGGCATGGTAATGACTCTCATATGTGGACCCAGCCAATACGAGAAATTTTGACTTGTGTAACTAGGTTTGGGGACTTGAGTGATGTCCAGGATTCCCTTCTGGTAAAAAGTCACAGAAGATTACAACACTCATACATATCTTATAACACCCTTGGGTTGTGCAAAGAATGTTATTACAAGGCCTAGCACACAGAGGAAATTGTGCATTTCTTATGCACACCCAGCTGTAAATAAGGACTTTTACCATCACAGTTGAATGAAGGTAACAGTCCTACATGAAAACAGGACATGTGTGATATTGTAAATGTAATGCCTAGAATTTTATTCCATTGTGACTGTGATATAAATCTTTGCCAAGTACCTGTGTGATTTCACTCTTCAGACTGGTTCCAGCATACCTGTGGGATTTTGATATCTACCGGGGCCAACTTTGAAGTGATGTGACTCTTCTGCCTGGGCCCTTCCCTCAGTAAGAATTGTGACATCTCTGGATCCTACACCTAGGTGACGTTACATTCTATCCTGCATGATGCCAACAGACATCATTGTGACATATCACTGTGTCCATCACTTAAAAGACATAACTCTCTAGACCAGCTCAGTTGGGGAGACCCTAACCCAGTGGTGCTAGAGGAATTAGAGACACACACACAGAAATATAGAGGTGTGGAGTGGGAAATCGGGTCTCACAGCCTTCAGAGCTGAGAGCCTTGAACAGAGATTTACCCACATATTTATTGACAGTAAGCCAGTGAAAAGCATTGTTTTTATAGATTATAGATTAACTAATTGACAGTAAGCCAGTGAAAAGCATTGTTTTTATAGATTATAGATTAACTAAAAGTATTTCTTATGGGAAATAAAGGGATGGGCCAAAATAAAGGGATGGGTCTGGCTAGTTATCTGTAGCAGGAGCATGTCCTTAAGGCACAGATCGCTCATGCTATTGTTTGTGGTTTAAAAACTGCCTTTAAGCAGTTTTCCACCCCGGGTGGGCCAGGTGTTCCTTGCCCTCATTCTGATAAACCCACAACCTTCCAGCGTGGGCGTCATAGCCATCATGAACGTGTCAGAGTGCTACAGAGATTTTGTTTATGGCCAGTTTGGGGGCCAGTTTATGGCCAGATTTTTGGGGGGAGGCCTGTTCCCAACATGTCCCCCTTCTTTGATTTGCAAAGTGATAACAACAAAGGCACTTCATCACGGTGTTCTTGCAGGAGTTGGGATCTGCATCTGCAGACTGTACAAAGACAAACAACACAGATTAACAGTGCAATCATTATTGAAATCACAGAGCTTCCAAGTGTTTTTATTCATTTCAATGGGTTATTAGCTGCTAATTTGTCAGCAGCTCCTTTAAGCACTCCAGTTCCTGGCTATAAGGTCAGGTGTGCCTGGGATGGTTTAAATATTTGTTTTTTAATTTTGTAATATCCGGAAACAAGTTTGTAGAGTGTCCTTCTAGATGCTTTTTTATTCTTTCCTAAATTTTGATCTTATTAAGAACTGTTAATAGTTTCCACAAATCCTTGTGTTTAGCCCCTACAAAGGGCCATATCATTTGAGGTTGAAGTGCCACTATTCTGCCATGGTTCCAGATCATAGGAACTCTTGCCGTACTTCTTATCATTTCTACCATCTGACCATTTTGTTCAGACCAGCCGAACATAGTGTGGCCGTGGCATGCAGACTGAGAGGTGTAATTCAAGCTAAATATCCCCTTAGGGGACCAATCAATAATGATTCCATAGGAATTGCTGTGCATCACCTCTGCCTGTTCTATAATGTAATCCTCCTCAACAAGTATGTTCATTATTTCTAACTGGGTCCAATCCTGTTTACAAATAGATTTTTGAGGGTGGTATGCCTCAATTACAGGAGCAGATTTATTATGGTAAATACTGAGACCAGAAAGCATGTGTAACTGTGTCATAGAGTGATTACATCCAGGCGTTATTGCCAACCAAGATTGACAAATACGCCCAATAAGTGTAATTGTTCTCTGTGCCAGCCCTTGTTTAAGGAATACACATGGCAATGGTGATCATCAATATCATAGCTACCATTAAATTACTCATTGTGACTGGCTGTCCCACTTTTCTCAGGTTTTTTCCTGCCGTCTGTGACAGCTTCTTGATCTGTCCCCAGGTGAGTGGCTGTATTTGATGGGTGTTGCTCGTGACAGTTGGGGTCCTCGTTGGTGTCAGTCTTGACATGGTTGTAATTGGGGGATCTTCAGGATCCTCCTGGAATCTTTTCCTCGGCATCTGGCTCATGATAAGGTTTTAGGTGTCTTGATGGCATCCAAATCAGCTGTCGATTTGGTCTTGGAGAAACACAAGCATAACCTCTACCCCAAGTTATTATTTGACCTATTTTCTGACTTTTTGTTATTGGATTGCATTAGTTACCAGGAAATCAGCCATTTGATTCCCTTTAGTTAAAGGTCCTGGAAGAGGTGTATGAGCCCTAATGTGAGTGATGTAAAAAGGATGCATTCTACTCCTAACTGCTGTTTATAATTGGGTAAATAAAGTCATAAGTTGTTATCTGTGTGAAATCATAACTGAGCATTTTCAATTAACTGTGTGGAATGAATCACTTATGAAGAATCAGAAATCACATTAATAGGCATATCGAAAGCAGTCAATACCTCAATTACAGCTACAAGCTCTGCTTTTTGAGCTGAAGTATAGGGTGTCTGGAAAACTTTACCTTTTGATCCAGAATAAAAGGCATTACAATTACTAGACCCATCTGTGAAACAATGAAAACACTCAGCAGGCTGCAGGTTGTTTATGACAGGAATTGTAAATGCAAACTGTTCACAGTCTTACTCAGCTAAGGGGATAGTAAAGAAACAGTCTTTTTAATGATTGCACCCATCAACTCGTCAGCACCCATCAATTCGTCATTTATATCAGGTATAGCTCCCAATGCAATCCCTCCTCCCTCCCCCCTCCCCATGATAGGCCCCAATGTGTGATGTTCCCCTTCCCGAGTCCGAGTGATGTCATTGTTCAGTTCCCACCTATGAGTGAGAACATGCGGTGTTTGGTTTTCTGTTCTTGTGATAGTTTGCTAAGAATGATGGTTTCCAGCTGCATCCATGTCCCTACAAAGGACGCAAACTCATCCTTTTTTATGGCTGCATAATATTCCGTGGTGTATATGTGCCACATTTTCTTAATCCAGTCTGTCACAGATGGACATTTGGGTTGATTCCAAGTCTTTGCTATTGTGAATAGTGCCGCAATGAACATACGTGTGCATGTGTCTTTATAGCAGCATGATTTATAATCCTTTGGGTATATACCCAGTTGTACCCTAGAACTTAAAGTATAATAAAACAAAAAAAAAAACCTTAAAAAAAAAAAAAAAAAGAAACAGTCTTTTAAATCTATGACAATTAAAGGCCATTTTTTTTTTTTTTTGGAATTATAGCAGGAGAAGGCAATCCTGGCTGTAATGCTCCAATAGGTTGTATAACTGAATTGATGGCTCTTAAGTCAGTTCACATTCTCCATTTACCTGATTTTTTCTTAATTCCCAAAGCTGGAGAATTCCAAGGGGAAAATGTTGGAGGTATGTGCCCATTTTTTAATTGTTTAGTAACTAATTCCTCTAAAGCCTCCAGTTTCTCTTTACTCAGCGGCCACTGTTCTATCCAAATTGCTTTATCTCTTAACCATTTTAAAAGTATAGTTTCTGGAGGCTTAACAATGTCCACCATCAAAAGTGATATCCTAAACCTTGGTGGGAACTTTGTCTTTCCACTTGAAGCGGTTCTTTCAAACCTTGCAAATTTTTTCCTAGTCTAATCCCAGGGGCTTAACCCATTTCATGCATCATATGTTGACTTTGAGGGCTATATAATTGTTCTGGAATTAGAACGTGTGCTCCCCATTGCTGTAATAAATCTCTTCTCGATAGATTTATAGGTACAGAAGTTATAATTGGTTGAATAGTTCCAGGTTGTCCATCGGGCCCCTCACAATGCAAAATATAGCTACTTTGATATACTTCAGGGACTTTACCAACTCCAACTATGTTAAATTGAGTGGGTTTAATTGGCCACGTGGACAGCCAGTGCTATAGAGAAATGATTGAAATGTCTGCTCCTGTATCTATCAAAACTTTAAATTTGTTTTCCTGAATAGTTATTTCATAGGTAGGACGTTTATCAGTAATTTTATTTACCTGATAAGCTGCTTTGCCTTGTTTATTCGTGCTTCCAAATCCTCCTGTTCATTTAATTTCACTTTTCCCCATTCCACATGCGGCACAATCAGGAGCTGTGCTATACGCTCTCCTGGCTCTGCTTGCCAGGGAACAGAAGTAGATATAACAATTTGAATTTCCCCATTGTGATCTGAATCAATGACTCCTGTTTGTATTTGTACCCCTTTTAAATTTAAACTAGACCTCCCTAGAAGTAATCCTATTATTCCTGCTGGCAAGGGTCCACAGACTGCTATTGGGACCTTTTGCAGGGGATCCCCAGGCAGAAGTCTCACAGCTTTTGTGCAGCATAAATCTACTGTGGCACTACTGGCTGTGGCAGGGGACAGATATTGTACAGGGGTGAAGGAATGGGCTGAGCCAGAAATGGCCATTTGGAATGGGGCCCAGGATGGGCCCCTCATGGCATTTCCCAAAATCATATTCCCATCTTTATCAAACTTAGAATGACACTGATTAGCCTAATGTTTTCCTTTTCTACATTTTGGACACATTTCAGGCTCATCAGTTTTCTTTTTTGCCCTAGCTGGTGGCCTGACTCACTGATTTTTTCTACATTCTTTTTTAGTATGAATAGCTTGTTTAAATTCTTTGAGTAATTTAAAAGGAAAAGGCTCAAATGTAGCTATAATATTTCCCTGTTGATCTGGGGAGTGTATTCTAACAGGGAACTGCCAAGCCTCTATATCACCCTCTTGTCTAGCTTGCTGGATTCCTGCCTGAATAGAACTGAGAGTGGTTGCTCGAGGCACCACTCAAACAGTCACTGGGGAAACTACTTTTTGCCCAGTGTCCTCCAGAAAAGAAAGACCTGGAGGGTCAGACCACTCTTTTTCTTCAAAATAATAATGAAGGGGTGCAGAAGGGTAGGGATGAACCTCTTCCTCCTTTGCTGCTTTAGCTTTAGCTGGCAAACAAACCTGCTCTGTTACTTCGTTATACTCTCCTTCCTCGTCATCATCAGTGTGAAAAAGTTCCAAGGTGGAATGAACCAGAGCTCACACTTGTCCCATTGCTACCCTGATGCTTCCCAGTTCCCCTTCTTACCATTGGGATTCCTTAAGAGTACTCAGGTGTCCTCCAGCTTAGTTCCACATTCTCCAACCGTCACTTTGACCTGGATTCCAGCCCCCACAATGGACGCCACTTGCCGAGACCAGCTTGGTCAGGGAGACCCTAACCCAGTGGTGCTAGAGGAATTAAAGATACACACACAAATATAGAGGTGTGAAGTGGGAAATCAGGGGTCTCACAGCCTTCAGAGCTGAGAGCCTCGAACAGAGGTTTACCCACATATTTGTTGACAGTAAGCCAGTGATAAGCATTGTTTTTATAGATTATAGGTTAACTAAAAGTATTTCTTATGGGAAATAAAGGGATGGGCCAAAATAAAGGGATGGGTCTGGCTAGTTATCTGTAGCAGGAGCATGTCCTTAAGGCACAGATCGCTCATGCTATTGTTTGTGGTTTAAAAACTGCCTTTAAGCAGTTTTCCACCCTGGGTGGGCCAGGTGTTCCTTGCCCTCATTCTGATAAACCCACAACCTTCAAGCGTGGGCGTCATAGCCATCATGAATGTGTCAGAGTGCTACAGAGATTTTGTTTATGGCCAGTTTGGGGGCCAGTTTATGGCCAGATTTTGGGGGACCTCTTCCCAACACATAACTCTCCTCTCTGGACTGGGCCCTGCACAAAGTGCAAAATAGTGACATATTCCTAGGCCAGGCACACAGGTGATGATACTCTTATGCCAGGGCCATGCCCAAAAGAGGTCATTTTGATGTATCACAGGGCCTATCATGTAGGTGATATGGTTCTTCTGCTTGGATGTGCCTGCTTGAATAGTTACATATTGCTAGGCCAGGCACAAAGGTACTCTTTTGCCAGGGCCATGCTTTAAGGAAGGCTTTGTGACATATCTCTGGGCCTATCACCTGGGTGATGTGACTTCCTGCTTGGCCTTGCCCACATGTAGCATTGTGACATATGGGTAGAACCTGCACCTAGGTAATGTTACTCTCTTGCCTGGGTCCTTTTTTAAGGAGGACTTGTGACTATCTCAGGACTCAGTACTATGTGACATGGCTCTTCAGCCTGTTTTGTGCCCACATATTAAATTGTGACATACAATTAAGAAGCACCTAGGAGATATGACTGTCTTCTTTTTATTCTTAGATGGACTCTCACTCTGTCACCAGGCTGGAGTGCAGTGGCCCCATCTTGGCTCACTGCAACCTCTGCCTCCTGGGTTCAAGTGATTCTCCTGCCTCAGCCTCCTGAGTAGCTGGGACTATAGGCATGTGCCACTGTGCCCAGCTAATTTTTGTATTTTTAGTAGAGATGGGGTTTCACCATGTTGGCCAGGATGGTCTCGATCTCTTGACCGACATGACTGTCTTTTTCTGCCTGAGCCTTGCTTACTTGTGACATTGGGCCATATCTCTGAGCCCATGACCTAAGTGATGTGACTCTCTTCTTCTGTCTGGGCCTTTACAATGGAAAGATTGTGACATATTGATGAACCCAGCACTCGGGTAATGTGACTCTTGTTTTGTTGATGAAAATGCCCACAAACAGGACTTCTGCTGTATTTCAGGGCCCAGCACCTGGGTGATGTCACTCTTCTGCCTAGGTCATGCATAAAGAAGTAATTGTGAGCCGGGCGCGGTGGCTCAAGCCTGTAATCCCAGCACTTTGGGAGGCCGAGACAGGCGGATCACAAGGTCAGGAGATCGACACCATCCTGGCTAACATGGTGAAACCCCATCTCTACTAAAAAATACAAAAAAACTAGCTGGGCGAGGTGGCGGGCGCCTGTAGTCCCAGCTACTCCGGAGGCTGAGGCAGGAGAATGGTGTAAACCCGGGAGGTGGAGCTTAGAGTGAGCTGAGATCAGGCCACTGCACTCCAGCCCGGGTGACAGAACATATGTAACAAACCTGCACGTTATGCACATGTACCCTAGAACTTAAAGTATAATAAAAAAATTAAAAAAAAAAAAAAGAAATTGTAAATGTCCTTTGACGCACTAATAGGAATTTATCCTAAATATATACTTACAAATGTAACCTCAGATGGACAGTATTTTAAAACTTGAAAATAACCTGAGTATTCATCAATGATTATCTTAAATAAAGTTATTTATTGCTACAAAAAAAAAAAAAAAAAAAAAAGAAGTAATTGTGGCAAATTGCTTGGCCCAGCACCCTAATGATGTGACTCTGCTGTTGGTGTTAGAGCCACAGAAGGTATTTTGACATATCTTTGGCCCGTTTTGTAGGTGTTTTGTCTCTCATCACTTTGCTGGGTTTCTTCTAGATGTGTTTGTATTGTATTGCTTGCTCCAGCCCTCAGTTAATGTGAACCTATTTGCTGGCACTGCCAAGAGAAGACATCATGACATATTGCTTGGCACAGCAGCTAAGTGACGTTAACCTTCTGCTTAGTTTTACTCACAAATGGAATTATGACATACTAACTTATATTGTATAAACTCTTTGGTGGTAGAGAGTTTCATAACAGGACCCAGTAAAAAGTTCAGATTGGGACTCTCTGTTACATACCCAGGTGAAATTAAAAGTTGTCACCATACCACATTTACAGTGCCCACTCTTAAGGTCCTGAGTCTAATAGGGCAATACAGTAGAATGTTGGAATTGTGACTTTTACATGTAGATCTGGCCACAGGTGGGTTGGTGACTCATTTCTGGAAGCAGTCCAGTGACATAATAAGTGGTCTTTTTTCTTAACCCTGCGTATAGGAGAGATGTTGACTATCAAACCTGGGTTTAGGGTAATATGTAAGATTGTGAGCGCATAAAAGCACGTAGGCCTCAAAGAAGTTTCCAACTCTTATGCAGGTTTTATACAGCCCTCAGCTGTTGCAGAGAGTGTCTTACACTGGCCCAGCACACATGTGAGACTGTGACTCTAATATACATGCTGAGCTAAAAGTTAAAGGTGTCACCCTCAAAGATGAGGAGATTGTGTCATATCACTGGGCCTAGTACCCAGGTGTTGAGATTTTTTTGGCTGAAATTCCTTTCCATGGGTGCATTGTTACATATTGCTAGGTAATAACCATAATATGACTCTTCTGCCTGGGCCCTGTCAATAGGGGATATTATCACACATCTCTTGGCCCATAAGCTAGGTGATGTGTCTCTCCAGGCTGTGCCCTGCCCCCAGAAGGCATTTTGAAATATCTCTGAAACTAGTGTCTAGGTAATGTAACTCTTCTCTCTTGCTTGCATCCTACTTACCAAAGGAATTGTGACATATGGCTCAATGCAAAACCTAGGTGGTATGTCTTTCCTCTCTGTTGAAGAGTTTACATCTGTGCTGCATTCTGTTTCATTACTTTGGTGTTCTACCTTTATACCTGTACCAAAGTGCTTTGATTACTGAAGGTTTGTTTTATGTTTGTAAATTGTTAAATGTAATATTCCAATATTTTTCTTCTTTTTAAAGATTGTAAGGCTTTTCATGTTCCCTTGAGATCTTATGTAATTGTGTAGGGTTTTTTTTTTTCCTCTATTTTTAGAAAAGTAAAATTTAAAATTGAAAAAAAGCTTGTTGAATGTGTGGGTCACTTTAAGCAGCATAGAAATCTTCACAATATTTTATCTTCCAACCCTTGAAAAAGAGCATGCTGAAAAGTGTGTTGTTGGCTGGGCATGGTGGCTCATGCCTGTAATCTCAGCACTTTGGGAGGCCAAGGAAGGTGCATGGCAAGGTCAGGAGATTGAGACCAACCTGGCCAATATGATGAGACCTCATCTTTACTAAAATACAAAAAATTAGTTAGGCGTGGTGATGCACACCTGTGGTCCCAGCTACTCAGGAGGCTGAGGCAGGGGAATCTCTTGAACCTTGTGTGCTGTTTAATTTTTGCATTTTGAATTTTTCAGCTTTTCTTCTGTTAATGATTTCTATTTCCATTCCTTTTGGGCTATAAACATTGTCTGTAAAATTTCAGTTAAAAAATTGTTAAGGCTTCTTTTGTGGTGTCACAGGTGGTCCATCCAGGAAAATGTTTTATGAGCTATTGAAAATAATGTGTATTCTGTTGTCTGTATACATTTGTTAGGTTTAATTACTGTACAGTGCATTCAAGTTTCTTGTTCCTGTATTCATAGTCTATTGTGCTTTATTTATTACCAAAAGTGGGATATTGATGTGTCCTTCCATTATTATATTGCCGTCAATTTTTGCTTCAGTTCTGTCAATGTTTGCTTTATGTGTTTGGGAAAAATGTCATATATTTACAGGTTCTCAGTAAATGAACCCTCTTACTATAATTGAAGGTCCTACTTTTTCTCTTGTAAATTTTGACTTAAAGTAAAAAATATGAAATAGGACAGTTTTCAACTAATAAATTATTGCCTCTTCTTCTCTCATCTGGTTAACACTTGCATGGAAAGTATTTCTTATCCTGCCATTTTCATTTCTATATTTTTTATTAGATCTGAAGTGAGTCTCTTGAAAACATGAATAGTTAGATCTTGATATAGGTCACGATATAGTTAGATTTTTATTTTCATTTTGAATGATACTTTTGCCGGATATAGTATTCTTGCTTAGACTTTTTTTTTCAGTGTTTTAACTATGGCTTCCTACTCCCTTCTTGCCTGAAAGATTTATGTTCATAAATTTACTGGTAATCTTGCAGAAGCTTGCACATAAATAACACATCTCTTTTTTCTTCCTGCATTCCACATTCTCTACTTTTTTGTGACTTTCAATACATTGCTTATGTTGTGTCTTCTTGGAAATCTCTTTGTGTTAATCTTAGTTGAAATTTGCTGAGCTTCTTGATTTACTTATTTTTTTACCTAATGTGGAAGTGCATATTATTCTTTTTTATACTTATACTCCACAATTTTTATTTCTTTTTATGCTTTTTATTTTATGGTTTGGTTTCATTTTTGTTATTTCATTTCATTTTCTTTATTTCCATTTACTCATTGAGCATCATTGAGATGGTAATTTTGATTTTTTAGGGTAATTTATTTTTTCTTTTAAAAATAGATCTAGATTTTAATGCAAAGTGTCTCAGGTAATTTTTAAATCTCCATTTTTAATAATTGATTTCTGGATATTCATTTTTATCTTTGAACCATATTTTCTTTATGTTTTGTATATGTTGTAATCTTAGGTTGCAATTTGTATAATAAAAAGCCACATATCAAAATCTTTATTAAGTGGCTTTTGTCTGTGGGAATATGATACCAAATTTTTAGGGTAGAGATTCTTGGAGTCTCTCAAGCCTGTTCTATGGGCATTGTCTCTGGATTTGTGTATTTTTTAGTTAGAAAAGATTCTGAATTTTTTTTTCTTTCTTCTTTCTTTTATTTTGAGTTGGAGTTTTATTCTTGTTGCCCAGGCTGGAGTACAATGGCATGATCTTGGCCCACGGCAACATCCACCTCCCAAGTTCAAGCGATTCTCCTGCCTTAGCCTCCCAAGTAGCTGGGATTACAGGCACCTGCTGCCATGCATTTAAAGTCATCATAGGATAAAGAATGGCTGTGGAGGGTAAATATGAAACACTTATAATACACTACTATGTGGTTCTTGGTATTTTGCTCACTTAGGGTCCTGCAAATGCTTATCTGGTTCTTAGACTTTTCACAAAGGCATTTTTGTCCATATATTTCTGTTAGGTTTATATGTCTATAAAGGAATTAGAGCCTGTGGTATTTTATTGTCAGCTTCCTAATATAATTTGTATAATTATATACTTGTAAAGTGTATTCACCTGAGTCCAATGAGGGAGAAATTTTGTTATGTTTTTTTCTTCAGCTGGCTTTTTTTCATTTTACTGCAAAGATATTGCTGGACCACGACATAAAAGATTCATTTCAAAACGTGATTCTGATAAAATATGGAATAACTGCCAAAGTGTGAGTAATTGCAAGAGACAGAAAAGTTATAATGGCCTTCCTCAATATTTGTCAACTACCCATAACAAAACCTGTAAATGTAATAAATATGTCAAAGTTTTTGAGTTGTGCTCAACTTTCACTGAATAAAAGAAAATTTTTAGCAGAGAGAAATGCTACAAATATGAAGAATGTGGCAAAGACTGTAGGTTGTTCTCAGATTTTACTCTACAGAAGAGAATTCATTCTGCAGAGTGATGCTACAAATGTGAAGAGTGTGGCAAAGTCTTTACAAATTTCTCAAATGTAACTAAACATAAGAGAGTTCATCCTGGAGAGAAACCCTACAAATGTGAAGAATGTGGCAAAACTTTACCCTCTCCTCAACCCTTATTAAACAGAGGAGACTTCATCCTGGAGACAGACCCTACGAATGTGAAGAATGTGACAAAGCCTTTAAGTGCTTCTCAAATATTACCAATCATAAGAGAATTCATACTGGAGAGAAACCCTACACATGTGAAGAATGTAACAAAGCCTGTAGGTGGTTCTCAGACCTTACTAAACATAAGATAATTCATACTGGAGAGCAACCCTTCAAATGTAATGAATGTGGAAAAGATTTTACATGGTTCTCGGCCCTTAGTAAACATAAGACAATTCATACTGGAGAGAAACCCTACATCTGTGAAGAATGTGGCAAAGCCTTTACCCACTCCTCAACCCTTATTAACACAAGATAATTCATATGAAAGAGACACATTACAAATGTGAAGAATGTGGCAAAACCTTTAAGTGCTTCTCAGACCTTACTAATTATAAGAGATTTCACAGTGGAAAGAAACCGTACAAATGTGAAGAAAGTGGCAAAGCAATTTGCTAATTCTCACACTTCATTAGACATCAGAGAATTCATACTAGAAAGAAGCTCCACAAGGGTTTAAAATGTGGAAAAGCCTTTAACAAGTCCTCATACTGTGTTCAATATCAGAGGCTTAATACTGAACAAATGCAGTATAAAGGTAATGACCATTGAAGAACATTTAACTTAACATCTTGGAGGGTCTCTAAGAACTTGCTTTATAATCTGGGTGCTTTTGTGTTGGGTGCATATATAGACCTTTACTATGCCCTTCTTTATCTTCTTTTAAAAAAATCTATGTTGATTTAAAGTCTGTTTTTCCAGCAACTAGATTGCAACCCCTGCTTTTTTCTGTTATATATTTGCTTGGTAGATTTTTCTTTTTCCCTTTATTTTGAGCTTATTTGAGACAGGCATCTCGATTACTGCATACCATTAGATCTCGATTCTTTATTCAGCTTGCCACTCTGTTTTCTAATTGGGGCATTCAGCCCATTTACATTTAAGGTTAGTATTCATATGTCTGGATTTGATTCTGTCACTGTAATCTTAGCTGGCTATTTTGCACAGTTGTTTACGTGGTTGCTTTGTAGTGTCTGCAGTTGTACTTCAGTGTCATTTTGTGGTGAGTGGTAATAGTCTTTTCCTATTTAGTACTTTCTTCAGAAACTCTTGTTTGCTAATCTGAATAGGATCATATTTATTTTTTACTTGTGAAGCTTACTTTGGTCAGATATGACATTCTGGGTTGAAATTCTTTTTTTAAGAATGTTGAATATTGGCACCTAATCTCTTTTGACTTGTCGGATTTTGACTGAAAGGTTTGTTGTTTGTCTGATGGGCTATTTTTAGAGGTGACCTGCCCTTTCTCTCTAGCTGCCTTTAACACATTTTTTTTTCTTTCATTTTGACCTTGGAGAATCTCATGATTATGTGTCTTGGGAATGAACTTTTCATGGGATATCTTACTGGGGTTCTCCACATTTCCTGCATTTGAATGTTGGCCTCTGTGTCTAGGTTGGGAAAGTTCTCATGGATGATATCCTGAAATATGTATTTCAAGTTGTTTTCATTCTCCTCATCACTTTCAGGCACTCTCTTTAATCATAGATTTGGTTTCTTTACATAATCCCATATTTAATAGAGGTTTTGTTCATTCCTGCTTATTCTTTTTTCACTATTCTTGTCTGTCTTATTTCAGAAATCCAGTCTTGAAGTTCTGAGATTCTTTTCTCTGCTTGGCCTATTCTGCTGTTAATACTTGTGATTACATTAAAAAGTTTTTGTATTGTGTTTTTCAGACCTATCAGGTTGGCCACATTTTTCTCCAGACTGGTGGTTTTTTTTCTGTCAGTTCCTGCAATTTTTTCCCTTCCTTGAATTGGGTTGCAACTTACTTTTGTAGCTCAATGAAATTTATTTCTATCCATATTCTGAATTCTACTTCTAGCATATTAGGCCTCGCTGGAAACGTTATTTGGTCATTTGGATTAAAGAAGTTACTCTGGCTTTTGGGGTTTTCAACATTTTTGCACTGATTTAATCTCATCTTTGTGGGCATATCTTTGAGGTTGCCGACCTTTGAATGGGTTTTTTTTCTTTTTTTTTAATCCTATTTGATGGTCTTGAGTATTTGATTGTGGTATAAGGTGGATTCAGCCAACTGGCTTTGTTCCTGGTAGTTATTTTTTTGTGTGGTGGTGGTGGGGAAGCAATGCTCAGCTCACAACTCAGAGACTGCATACCCTGGGGGACTTGTATTGAGCCCCAACTGTCTTCTCTGGCTCTTTGATATTTGGACTCTGCCACTCTGTGGGACTAAAGTGCCACCACTAAGCAGAGTGCTAGTGGATATGGGGTTTCTGCCTGTCTTTGGGCATTCACCTCAGTGGCAGGAGCAAAGCAGCTGGAAGAGGAGTGGGGATACCTCCTGGAGACTGTGTGCAATGTTGCACTAAAGGTGGTGTTGGCTTGGGGTAGGATACTGGCTAGTGAAGATTTTGATGCCTTTTTATGCCCTCCCAAGAAGGAGTGATTGTTTAGAGTCTGGAAGGATACCCTGTTCTCTGTAAAGTGTTAGGAAAAAGGTAGGGGTGGGGCTTTCTGGCTCTCTGCCCACCAAAGCTTCATCTGCAATGGCAGTTACTGAAGATGGCAGGGGCATACTGCATTCCCATTTGCTGGTGGGGCAAGCAAAGCCACACCCTCCTTTGCAAACATGTGCCAGTAAAGTAATGTGGGGAGCTGCCCCAGTGTCAGGGCTTCCCCTTCAGTGTGGGGAGGAATCATCATGTGGGCTGGTGCAGTCATATGGGCTGCCTTGCTGGAGCACTTCAGGGATCAGGCATGGCCCACCAGTGCAGATGCTATGGTATGGGCTCTCAGAGTACCTGAGACTGCCCTGTCAGCATCTGTAGCCAGACTGGGCCCCTGGGAGAGGCCAACAGACCAAGGAGTGCTCAGCTGGACCAGGTTCTTCTGAGTTGCAAGACCATCCTGCAGAAATTAGGTCCAACAGTTCCCCTAGGGCTAAAGTCTTTTATGGGAGAAAGTTGGGCCTAGAGAAATGGCCATCACAGGCCACACTTAACTATAGATTCCCTTGTGCCAAACCCTCTGGGCACCACATGAGCTGGTTTTCTGCCCCACCTTTTTGCTTGTCTTCTAGGGGCTGCATCTCAGAGAGATGTAGGTCAGCAATCCCTCAGTGCAGTCAGCTCAGGACAGAGGATCTGTGCTTTTGGCCAATTTAGGCATTCATTGCCAAACTTGGTGACTCTCAATTACACACCCAGGTGAAATTAAAATTTGTTACCATCTCACACTTACAAAGCCCACTGCTGCAGTACTGAGTCTAATAGGTGAAAACAGTACAACGATAGAATTTTGACTCTCATATGGGCATTGGGCCACAGGTGCAATTGTGGCTCATTTTTGGAGCCAGCTCACAGGCATAAAATGTGTCTCATTCCTGAACTGAGCCCAAATGAGAGATGTTGACTGTCATACCTAGATTTAAGTCAATATATAAAATTGTGAGTCCATACAAGCGTGAGGGCCTCAGAATAGCTTGCAACTCTCATGCATGCTATATAAAGCCCTCAGATATTGTAGAGGGCTTCATACAATTGCCTAGCACACAAGTGACATTGTGACTTTCATACACACCAAGCTAACAGCTAAAGGTATCACCCTTAAAGATTAGGAGATTGTGTCATGTCACTGGGCCTAGTACCCAGGTGTTAAAACTTTTTCTTTAATTGTATCCCATGTGTGCATTGTGACATATCTTTGGGTCAGAATCACAATAATGTGATTCTTCTGCCTGGGCCCTTCCAACAAGGGATATTATCACATATATCTGAGCCTATCAGCTAGGTGACTGGTCTATTTTTACTGTGCTTTACCCCCAAGGGACATTGTGACATTGCAGGATGTAGCATCTAGGAAATGTGACTCTCCTCTCCTGCCTAGATGCTGCCCACAAAAGGAATTGTGGCATACTGCTGAGTGCAAAACCTAGGTAATGCAACTCTCCTCTATATTCTGGAGTCTGCCAAAACAGGGGATTATTACATATTGTTGAGCTCAGCACCTAGGTGGTGTGACTCTCCCCTTTTTCTTCAACTCCGTCTACAGTGGACATGGTCCCATATTACTTGAGGCTGTAACCAGGTGATGTGACTCTTCTGACATGGCCCTGTCTACAAAGGAGATCATAACATATCCTGAGCCCAGAATCCAGATGATGAGACTCTCCTGCCTTGTTTCTGCTCACAGGTGAAATTGAGTAGCCTAGAGCACTGTGACCCATAATGCTTGGCTCATGCAGTCTTCAGAGGAATTTCAAAAATGGCAGGATGTTGGTGGGGGTAGAGAAAGAGCTGGTACAAATGACAAGCTGCATGTGAAATAACTGGAGGCAGGAAGAGAGTGGGACCTGCTTCGAACAGGACACCCACTTCCTTCGTACAGCAGCACAGTCAGGCCAGTTCTCTGATTTGGGCCTTGTGCCAAGGAATTAATAGGCCCACTTCTGCTCCATCCCAGGTGCTGAACTCCTTGGTTCTGGAACTAAATGTGAATTCTGAACTCTGGAATGCCAGTTGGGTTTCACATGCCAGTGGAATGAGGAGGCCCAGGTGGGCCTAAAAATGTGGCTGTTGGTTGGCCTACCACATGTCTGGTTGCTTCTGTGCCTATGCTCACAAGGAAGAGGGATCTTCTTCCTCAAGACAAGCCCAGGGAGGTCTCAAACAAGCCCAGGGAGGTCTGAGGCTTATGGGAGCCAGTGAAAAAAAAAAGTCATGCCTCAGTCCAGCGCTTTTGTCCCTCCTGGCTTGGGGCTTTGGGGGATCAATTTGCTGATCAGAAAAATGGGCAATGAAAGCCCCTCATTAACTGGCTGCTCACCCCACTTTTAACAGGCCACTGCACAGTGCCCACCCTGCAACTCCAGGTACAGCCTGGGCTTCAAGATCCTGGGGTATCTCTGGGTTGGGTTCAGAGCCCTGAGAAGGTCCTCTCCCTCAGGGACCCCCCATGCCTACCCCTTTGTGCCCACCTGACAGCTCAGCATGTCTGCTGTATGACACCCTTATTGCCTGCTCTTGCTAAGTCCAGGTCTCCCTGGGGTGGCTAGGGGCACACGCTCCCTGAAGCCCAGGTGGCCTGTCCATCCTTCCTCCAATGCACAGCCTCAGACAGGTGCAGGTGCCCCCCAGGTTTCCTCCTAAAATGTGATCTCAGGGGGTCATAGCAGCATATTCTGCTCTAACTTATTGACTAGTTAATAAGTCACTAAATGTGCAAAGATGGGTGTGGACCTTGACACTCTTGATCGCCTTCCTCTAGTGGGGCTGCACTGGGGGTTGCCATCCTGAATTGTTTGTGGAAAAAGCTAGCAGGTGAGGAAGGACTCAAGGGCCAGGGATGGGACAGAGCACCTAGGCTGGCCTCTCCCAGGGCCCTCTGAGACCCCTGCAGGTAGGAGGGTGCAGTGGAGCTCCAGGCCCCTTTTCTAGTGTGGTGCTGATAATGCCTTCCCGGACCACCAAGAAGGCCCTACTCTTTCTGCAACCACCACCCACTGGTCTCTAGGAGGTGAGCATCCATTTACATTTGTGGACATGGCCTTCTGCTTCAATTCCATTGGCTGTTCTCCTGGAAGAAATGCCTAGGGAATCCTGGGCCTATGGTGGAGTTTCTGTAAGTGCCAGTCTCAAGAATGCAATTAATAGTATTTTGTGCACATTACTATCTCAGGGTTACTTTTGCCCAATAATGTGTAAAAAATAAATATTAACATTTTTATCCTTTACATTATTTTAATCAGGTAATTATATAAACCTTTTATTTTTGTGAAATTTATTTTCATGCCAGTCATCAAATTGTGGGATTTTTTTGTTCAAATTGTTACCTGTTTTAGAGGCAAAATCTTAAAAAACAATATGCTAAACAAACAGTAACAGGTGAGAGCAATTTATCTAAAATGTAATTAGATTTCTTAAGTAAGTAAACAATTTAAGTAAACTTAGTTTATATTATTTGTATGAATTATTTTACAGCTTATCCTCAATGTTAAAAAATTTTAGCTAGGTATACAATTCAAAATTGACAGATTTTTTTAAATAGGCAACTTAAAAACATTTTATTGGACATATTGGGCAATATAATTCTCAAATATTTTACCTCAGAAATTAACACACTTGACAATTAATATTCATAGTATCTATGAAAGTAATATTATGAACATGTTTTTATAGGTGCCAAAAATTTAGGAGAAAAAAAATTTATTCTGTTCTTCAGTAGTAAAATGTAAGATTTTAGAAATGAGATTAAATGTACTTGCTAAATGCCAACAAAAACTAGATTCATTTACTAGTAGAACATAATAAAGAGATTTTAAGACATTCAGAATCTGCTTCAGTATAGAAATAAGGCCAAAAGGCTCTTGTAAAAGAATCATTAAAAATATACAGAACAAACCTATCGTTTATATTATTATTATTTTTAAATCACCTAAGACATAGTCCAAAAAACTACCAGTCTTACTGTGTTTTGTTATGGGCAAAACCCGGGGTTTTTAGGACCTGATGCAGCATAACCACTCTTTATACATCAACCAATTGCCCCAAATCTACCTGGAACTGAAGACTGATCCTGCCAGTTCCTAAGAGGATAGCCTTGTACACAATCAATTTTGATTTAGGCTTGTTTCTCACTTTTACCTTCCAGTAATGTCTGCCAGAAGTATACTTCTGAGAGCCCAGAACAGCAGGGTAGGTAAAAATAAATATAATACAAAACAGAGAAAATAAATTTGCTTTCAAAAAATCTTTGAACTTTCTGGTTTGCTGGTGAGTTATCAACACTGGTAAAATTATCTGTCTCATTCTAGTATTTTTCTTTTCTTCTCAAGTTGGTACACTACCATAAACAAATATGACTAATTTCTGTACAAATCTGTTACACCTAAAGTTTATTTTACAGTGATGCATCTGCATATTTAAATCCATGTAAATCAAAGGTAAAAGTCTGTGTATGTTTAGCAGACCAGAGAAGTCATATGTTCAACAAATATAATAGAGTAAAATTTTGTAAATAGTTGCTTAGAATTCAGAATCATATAGTTGCATTACACTCATACAATCTTCATTACAACCATCATAATAACCTGTAGTTACAATAAAAACAAAAATGTAAGTTGTAGGAAGCATATTGTCTAAATCATTTAAGTTAAACACCACTGACAAAGGAATCATTACAGAAGTTATTCCACTGTCACCCAATAGTATATTGTTACCATCTGTTACCTATAACCTTGGGTAAGATGGGATAAGTTAACATCAGTTGCAAGATACACATTCCAAGTAAAATAGCCTTAACACAATAGCAACAATTTTGGCTTATTAAAACAAATTGAGTTCACACTTTGTCATTAAAAAGGCGTTTTGAAATTCACTGTATTTTAATTACCTTAATTTGCAAAAGGTAATTTCCTTATAAAATTTAAATTGTTTCTCTTACTATATGCAGAATATTATCTTGATCACTTTCCAGTCTCCTAGCATCGTGTCACCTATGATACGGTTGTAAATCAACCACTAAGTGGCCTTTCCACTTAGAATGTCTTCATGTATCTTAGATTTCAGTTTTCTAAATCTTCTGTAAGAAAGTATATAAATCTGTCCATCTAATATAGAAGAACCTCTCATAACTCTGGTGTGACAACCATTGACCATGTTCTTTCCCATAAATTCTAGAAATGAAGACACAGCATCAAACGTTAAGAGGTAAATTACACTAATATTTGCGTTTGAAAATATATTAAATTCTTTTAATATAAAAAAGTAGACTCCTTTTAGAGGAAAGTGATCAAGTTTGCTGACTGAAAGCAGCTAGACTGCGTAGTTCTCATAGAGAGGAATACAAGGTGTGCATAAATACAGCACTTTCAAATGAAACTTCCAGCTACTTCCACTGGGACTAATTTAAAAAAAACAACTTAAGTTATGGAGAATGGAGTAAAGCAAGGCAGGACAACAGGCCACCTGGGAACAACATGGAGCCAAGGGAACCTCCCCAACCAGTAAAGCAGTGAGTGCATGTAGACCCTGGGAACCCACAATTCTCCCACAGATCTTTGCAACCCTGAGGTGAGGAGATACCCTCATGAACCCACTTCACCAAGGCCTTCAGTTGAACACATAGAGCTACATGGAGTCTCAGAAGAGCAGCCGCTCAGGCCTGTGCAGAGATTCAAGAGCCATAGATACTCTGGCTTTCAAGGCTTCTCAGAAAAAGTAGCTACAACTCCAGCAAAGCAGGACGTTACACCCCTGTACATACCCATAGGAAAGAGGTGGAATCCAGGGGGCTGAATAGTGATAGTCTGTAGGACCCAATTCCACAGTGCCTCACAAGGTATGGCCTGCTGGCTTAGAATTCCAGCCAACCATTGGTAGGAGCACTGCACCTCCCTGGGATGGAGCTACCAGAAAGAGGAGTGGCACACCATCTTTGTTGCTTGGGCAGCTTAGGCATTCCAACCTTCAGGCTTTGAAGAGTCCAAGTTGACTAGAGGCAGAAAGAATCTCCTAGCAGAGTACAGGTGCTCTAAAAAGACACGGCCAGACTTCCTGTTAAAGCAGGTTCCCAATCTCGTTCCTGCACACTCGAAAATACTTCTTAACCAGGGTAGCCAGCTACCACCTTTCCATCTTTCGTCAATGGAATTTTGAAACCTCTTTGGGATACAGTTTCTAGAGCAAGAGTGAGTTGCCATTTTTGCTGTTTTTGTGACTTAGCTATTCCAGCCTTCTGGCTTTGGAGAATCCAAATAAACTGGGGGTGCAAGTGATACTTCTGCACAACATACCTGTCCTACAAAAATGTGGCTAGGCTGCTTTCTTAAGTCGATCCCCAATCATGTTCTCCTCACTGGATAAGATCTTTCAAAAGGGGCTTCCAGCTACTTCCTACAGTAGCTTTTGACCTGGAGACAAGTCTATACCTCCCTAGGATAGAGCTACCAGGGAAAAGGGCATGCTGCCATTGTTGCTGTTTTGCAGCATTCACTGGTGATCACTTTAGGTATTGGAAAATCTGACTAGAGACTGCAGTTGACACCAGCATACTGCAGCAGCCCCTCAGAAAAGTGGCCAGACTGTTACATGAGTGCCTGCTGTCATATATTCTCACTGGGCAGGTTCTCCAGGCCTGAGCCACTAGCCGAACATTATATGGCCAAAACACCCATATAATGGACCCAGGAGATGTCAAAATACCTTCTTCGGCTCTGGCACAGGCATGAGAGTCACATTATCAGGATGCTGGGCCCAGCAATATGCCATAATCCTCTCTATATGCAGGACCCAGGCAAAACAGTAACATTATCTGCTTGCTGGACCGTGCAATAGGTCAAAATTTCTGTTTGTGGGCATGGTTTGAGAAAAAAAGGAGAGTCAAATAACCTGAGTACTGGTCTCAGCAATATGTCCTAATCCCCCAAATGTAAAGATGAGGCAGAAAAAGAGAGTCACTTCACTTAGGTCATGGACTCAGAGATATATCCCAGTGTCCCCAGTAGGCAGGGTCCAGGTAGAAAAGGAGAGTCATATCACCAAGGTGCTTCCCTAGTTATATGTCACAGTCTAACATGTGGGCAGAAACCAGGCAGAAGAGCCACATTACTTGGGTATAGCCTCAAGTAATATGTCACCGTACCCTATGTAGAAAGGTTTAAAGAAAAAAAGAGAATCACACGACCTGGGTGCTGGGCTCAGCAATATGTAATAATTCCCTCTCTTGGCAGAGTCCAGGACAGAGAGGAAAGTCATGTCACCTAGGTTTTGCACTCAGTGGTATCTCACAATTTCTTCAGTGGCAGGATCCAGACAGGAGAGGAGAGCCACATTACATAGATGCTGTATCTAGTGATATGTCACTGTGTCCCCTATAAGCAGGGCACTGGCAGCAGAGATATAGCAACTAGCCAATAGGCCTGGACATATATGAAATATCCCATTTGCAGGGCCTAGGCAGAAGAGTCAGATTATCATGATTCTGACCCAGTGATATGTAATAATGCCCTTACGGAAAGAAATTTAAACAAAAATATCTCAACACCGGGGTACTAGGCCAAGGGATATGAAACAATCTCCTCATCGTTAAGGGTGGCACCATTAACAGTTAGCTAGTTGTGTATATGAGAGTCGCAATATCACGTGTGTGCTGGCCATTGTATGACGCTCTACAACATCTGAGAACTTGATACAACATGCATGAGAGTTGCAAACCTCTCTGAGGCCTACATGCTTATATGGACTCATGATCTTACATATTGCCCTAATCCCAGGTATGACAGTCAACAGCTCTCCAATAGGCTGGTTTCAGGGATGAGACCATTATTATGCCTGTGAGCTGGGTCAGAAAATGAGTCATCATCTCACCTGTGGGCACATCCACTTATGAAAGTCACAATTCCAACTTTGTGCTGTATTCACTTGTTAGACTCAGGACCTCGACAATGGGCATTGTAAATGTAGGATGGTAACAACTTTTGCTTTCAACTGAGTATGTAGTGGAGAGTCACAATCTTAACATTTTGCTGGGCCCTGTTATGAAACTCTGTACCACCCAATAAGTTTTTATGATATGAGTTAGTGTCAAAAACTCCGGTGAGCTTTGTACAAATATGCAATGAAGGACTTTAGCTATTGACCTAAACCTAGTGGTGAGAGGCATAATATCTCCTATTGGCTGAACCGCAATAGAAGCTTGATCATCATGCCTTTGAACTGAAGCAAGGTATTTGTCATAATCCCATTTGTGGGCAGGAAACTAGGCAGAAGGTTAACATCACTTAGGTGCTGTGTCAAGCAATATGTCTCAATGCCCTCTCTAAGCAGCGCCTAGGAAAGAGGGTCATATTAACTGGGGGCTGGAGCTAGCAATATGATACAACTGCATGTGGAAGAAACCCAATAAAGTGATGAAGCTAAAACACCTACAAAATGCGCCAAAGTCATGTCAAAATACCTTCTGTAGCTCAGGCACATGCAGGAGAGTCACATAATTAGGGTACTGGGTCAAGCACTATGCCACAATTCCACCTTTATGCACAACCTAGTGAGAAGAGTAACATTATCCAGGTGCTGGGCCCTAAAATATGATAAAAGTTCTATTCGTGGCCATTGTTCAGCAACAAGACAAGAGTCACATTACCTAAATGCTGGGCTCATCAATATGTCACAATCATCCCATTGTAAAGGCCCAGACAGAATAAGAGAGTCTCATCGTTTAGGTCATGGGCTCAGAGATATGGCCTAATGTCACCAGCACGCAGGGATCAGGCACAAAAAGAGAGTCATATCACTTAGGTGCATATTTACATATATGTCACAATTTATTATGTGGGCAGAAACCATGCTGAAGAGCCACATCACCTGGTCCTGCATACTGAGATATTCATAAGTCCCCCTTAGAAAAGGATTCAGGCAAGAGAGTTACATCACCTAGGTGCAGGTTTTACTCTTATGTCACAATGCTCCATGTGGGCAGGGCCAAGCAGGAAGTCACATCACCTAGGTGATGGACCCAGAGATATATCATAAAGCCTTCCTGAAAGCATGGCCCTGGCAAAAGAGTACCATCACCTTTGTGCCTGGCCTAGCAATATGTCACTACTCAAGTGGGCAAGCCCCAAGCAGAAGAGCCATGTCACCTACATGATAGGACCTGTAATATGTCAAAATGCCCTCTTTTGGGCCTGGCCCTGGCAAAAGAGTATGTCTGGCCTAGGAATACGTCATTATTTTGCCCTGTGTACAGGGCTCATTCCATAGAGAGTTACGTCTTCTAACTGATGGACACAATGATACGTCACAGTTATGTCTGCAGGCATGGTGCAGGCAAAAATGTAACATCACCTGGATGCTGGATCCAGTGATGTCACAATTCTGACTGAGAGCATGGTCCAGGCAGAGAAGTCACAACACTTCAAGGTTGGCACAGGTAGATATAAAAATCCCATATGTAGAATAGAACCAGTCTGAAGAGTGAAATCATGCAGGTGCTTGGCAATGATTTATATCACAGTCACGATGGAATAAAATTCTAGGTTTTAGATGTACAATACCACACACGTCCTGTTTTCATGTAGGACAGTTGCCTTCATCCATCTGTGATTGTGAAAGTCTTTACTGTCAGCTGGGTGTGCATATGACAGTCACAATTTCCTCTGTGTGTTAGGCCCTGTTGTGACACTCCCTATACAACCCAAAGGTGTTACAAAATAATTGTGAGTGTTGTAATCTTCTGTGAACTTCTTATAAGAAGGAAATCCTGGACATCACTAATGTCCATAAGCCTAGTTATAAAAGTCAAAATTTCTCCTATTTGCTGGGTCCACATGTAAGAGTCATTATCATGCCTGTTAGCTGTGCCTAGATATATTTCACCATCTCCTCTGTGGTTACTAAACAGGCAGAACCACCACATTGCTAAAATTCTAAGCCAGAAATATTCCAAAATTCTCTTTGTAGGCAGGGCCCTAACAGAAAATTCACAAAACTTTGTTGCTAGCCCCAGCTCTATGGCATAATGCCCCTTGTGGAAAGTGTCCAGGCAGGACAGGAGAGTCATATCACCTAAATAATGGGCCCAGAGATATGTCACAATGCCTCCTGGTGAAAGGGCCCAGGCAAGAAAGTCATGTCATTTGGATGCAGCACTTAGAAATGCTTCACTGGAAGCAGGGTTCAGGCAGGAGAAAAGAGTTACATAACCTAGACGATGGGTCCAGATATACGTTATGATCGCTTCTGAGGACACTCTAAGACATGAGAGTCAAATCACCAAGGTTCTTGACCCAAGTATATGTCAAAATATCATCTGTGGGCTATAACTAGGCTGGATTATTAAATCACAGGGCTATAACTAGGCTGGATTATTAAATCCAGGAGCTGGAAAAGGTATATATGACAATAACACCTGTGGAAGGTTCAGAGATAACACCTGTGGAAGGTTCAGAGCTACAGGACCATCCTGTACATGTCCTGGCTCTAGGTAAAAGAGTCATTATTAGGCCATTGATCTGGTCTCAGGTATGTGGCACAACATCACCTGTGGGCAGGGAGAAGAAAGGAAAGTCACGTCGCCTGAGTGGGTGCTGGTCCAGTGAAATGTCCCAAGACTCTGGAAAAAGAGTCATATCACCTGGATGCTGGTTTCAGTGATATATCTAAATCCTCCCCATGGGCAGGGCTTAGGCAGGAGAGGAGAAAAACTTTACCTAGGCAATTGGCCTGTATATATGTCACAAAGGTCCCTGTGTGCAAGATCAAAGCAGGAGAGTGACTTCATCTTGATGCTGGGTTCAGCAATGTGTCACAATCTCTCTGCTGGTCAGGGCCCAGGCAAGAGAGAAGAAACATTTTCTAGGTGCTGAGCCAAGTGATACATTACAAAGCTTCCTATTGACAGACCGTCCCCCTACCAAAAAAAAGGGGTCACGTAACCTGGTTGCTGTGCCCAATTTTGTGGCACAATTCACCATAAGTGCAGGCCCAAGGCAGTAGAAGGAAGTCACATCACTTATGTAATGGAGCTAGATAAAAGCCACAATGCTTTTGTAGGCAGGGTTCAGGCCAATATTTCACATCAGCTGGACACTGGTCTCAGTGATATGTAAAAGTGCCCTCGACTGCATTGCCAAATGAGGTATTACACATTGCTTGGTTGCTTGGTGTACATATGTCACAATTTCAACTGTGCTCGGCCTAGAAAGAAGAGTCAAAACACTCGGATGCTGGTCAAAGTCGTACTTCTCAATCACACACTCAAAAATGTTCAGAAATAAGTTTCACAGTCTGACAAAAGTCCTGGCTTCAGGTGTGAGAGATAACACCTCCTATGAGTTGGGTCAAAATACAGGAGTCACAATCTCAACAATAGGCAAGATCCATGTATAAGAGCCCCAATCCCACTTGATTGTGTTCCAGTAGGGGAGTAAAAGCAACACAGGTTTGCTGAATCATGATTCAAATGTCACCAAACCACCTGTGGATCAGATTAGTGTATGAGAGTAGCCACTTCACACTTCAACTGCTTATGTGTGTGAGATTAAGTACCTCATTCGTAGGCTCTGTTCATATATGAGAATGACTATCATGTCAGTTGGATGTGCATCTAAGAATCGCAATAGCACCTGGTTACTGGTGGCTGTTATGACACTCTTTGTACCACTCAAGCTTTATATGATATGCCTGAGTAGCATAGTTTTCTGTGAATTCCTACAGGTGGGAGAGCTAGGACTTTACCCATGGCCATAAGAATGGCTATGTGAGTCAAAATATATCCCCTGGCTGGGTCTAGGTACATGAGTTATTACTGTGCATATGAACTGAATCCAGGTATATGTCACAATTTCACCTTTGGACAGAGACAAGATAGAAGAGTCGCATCATCTGGGTCACAAGCCAGGGATACATTATGATCTTTTCTGTAGGCAGGACCCTGTCAGAAGAGTCACATCACCTGGATACAGTCTCAAATAACATGTCATCATGCCCATTGAACACAGGGTTGAAAAAATATTGGATAGTCACACCCCTTAGGTGGAAGGTCTGTCCCGCAGACCCTGACTCAACGACGGATGAATAAAGTATACTGACACACAGATATTCTGCTTTGCTAGTTCTACTGAGAACTACTTGCTAGTTCTGCTTTGCTAGTTCTATTGAGCATCTGGGTCGCTTACAGACTGCATACAGAGTGCTGTAAACATCTGCAGCCCTGACTAGCCAGTGAGACTCACATTTATTCAGGAATGTTTAATTGACAAAGGCTTGAATCAATATCACTAGAGGGCAATTGACATTGTGGACCTCCTGGGTAGAAAGCAATTAAGCACCTAGGGTGAAACAAAGGTGAGTCTTAGGAAAACAAGTTAATTAGATAAACTACTCTACATTCCTTGTTACTCACTTTAAGCTATTTATTTAAGGTAAGGATCAGGTTGCCTTCAGCCTTACTAAAGCTATGCAAACTTCTCGGCCTTCCAGGAAGGTTTCTGGATATTACTATAACTATCTTTAATATTTTTCACACAAGCCTGATTGAACCCCACAACTAGGTGTTGGACTCAGCAATATGTTATAACGCTCTCTTTTGGCAGAGTCTAGGACAAATAGGAAAGTCACATCACCTAGGTTTTGCACTCAGTGTTATGTCACAATTTCTTCAGTGGGCAGAATCCAGGCAGGAGAGGAGAGTCACATTACCTAAATGCTATACCTAGCGATATGTCACAGTGTTCCTTGTGGGCAGGGCACTGGCAGGAGAAACACATCATTTAGCTAATAGGCTCAGAAATATGTGATAATATCCCCTATTGACAGGGCCCAGGCAGAAGTGTCACATTATTATGATTCTGACCCAGCAATATGTAAAAATGTACCCGTGGAAAGGAATTTGAGCCAAAAAATCTCAACACCTGGGTACTAGGCCCAGTGACATGACACAATCTCCTCATCTTCAAGAGTGACACCTTTAACTTTTAGCTGAGCATGTATATTAGAGTCGCAATCTCACTTGTGTTTTGGGCCAATATATTACACTCTCTACAACATCCAAGGGCATTATAAAGCCTGCATGAGAGTTGCAAATCTCTCTGAGGCCTACAAGCTCATATGGACTCACAATTGTACGTATTACCCTAAACCTAGGTTTGATAGTCAACATCTCCCCTACAGGCAGGGTTAAGGGAGAAGACCCATTATTATAACTGTGGGCTGGGTCCAGAAATGAGTCACCATCCCGCCTGTGTCCAGATCCACATATAAAATTCACAATTAAAACTTTGTGCTGTATTCCCTTGTTAGACTCAGGGCCTCAACAGTGGGCTTTGTAAATGTGGGATGGTGACAACTTTTAATTTCACCTGGGTGTGTAATGAAGAGTTTCAGTCTGAACTTTTGGCTGCCCCTGTTATGAATCTCTCTACTAAGAAAGACTTTATACAATATAGGTTAGCGTTGTTAACTTCTGTGAGCTTGGTACAAATACGGAACTCAGGACCTTACTTATTGACCTAAGCTTAATGATGAGAGGCAAAATATCTTCTATTGGCTGAGTCCCAATATAATCAATATAATCATCATGAGTTGGAACTGAAATGTGGTGTATGTCATAATTCCATTTGTGGGCAAAAAACTAGGCAGTATAGGAAATTGGGTCACATTAACTGGATGCTGGACCCAGCAATATGACACCATCCCACATGTGGAAAAAACCCAGCCAAGTTATGAGAGCTAAAACACCTACACAATGGGCCCAAGATATGTCAAAATATTTTCGGTGGCTCCAGCACAGGCAGGAGAGTTATAACATAAGGGTGCTGGGCCCAGCAATATGAAATATGCCATAATTTCCACTTGATGCAGAACCCAGGCAAAACAGTAACATCATCTGGGTGCTGGGCACAGCAATAGGTCAAAATTCCTTTTTGATGGGCATGATTTGGGAAAAAGAGGAGAGTCACATATTCTGAGTGCTTAGCAATGTGTCAAAATCTTCCTATAGTGAAGGCCCAGGCAGAAAAAGAGAGTCACATCACTTAAATCATGGGCACAGAGATGTCCCAGTGTCCCCAGTAGACATGGCTCAGGCAGATGAGGAGAGTCATATCACCTAGCTGCTTTCCTAGGAATATGTCACAGAGCAACATGTGGGAAGAAATGAGGCAGAAGAGCCACATCACTTGGGTGCTGAGTCCTGAGATATGTCAAAAGGCTCTCTTAGGACAGCACCCAGACAAGAGAGTTACATCATCTAGGTACAGGTTCTCTGTTTATGTCACAATGCTCTTTGTGGGTGGGGCCCAAGGAGAGAGTCACTTCACTTAGGTGATAGGCCCAGAGATATGTCATAATGTCCTCTATGAAGCATAGCCCTGTCAAAAGGGTACCACCACCTGTGTGCCTGGCCTAGAAATATGTCACGCTCCAGGTTGGCAGGGCCCAAGCAGGAGAGCCACATACCCTAGGTGATAGGCCCAGAGATATGTCAAAATGGCCTCTTTTGTCCATGACTCTGGCAAAAGAGCACCCTCACCTGTGTGCCTGGGCTTGCAATATGTTACTGTCCTTCCTTTGTGCGGGGCTCATTCCAGGGAGGAGGATTATATCACCTACGAGGTGGACATAGAAATATGTCACAATAATTTTAGTGGGCATGGCACAGGCAAGAATGTAACATCACCTGTGTGCTAGATCCAGTGATATGTCACAATTCTTACTGAGAGAAGGGCTCAGGCAGGAGAGTCACATCACCTTGAGATTGGCCAGGGTAGACATCACAATCCCATATATGTGCTGGAAAAACTCTGTAGAGTCAAATTACACAGGTGCTCGGAAAAAACTTATATCACAATCACACTGTCAGAAAATTCCAAATATGAGATTGACAATACCACACTTGTTTTGTTTTCATGTGTGATAGTCAGCTTCATTCATGTGAGATGATGACAGTCCTTACTGTCAGCTGGGTCTGGATACACAACTAACAATTTCATGTGTGTGCTGAACCCTGCTTTGACTCTGTCTGTATTACCCAAAGACTTTGTAAAATATGTGTGAGTGTTGTAATCTTTTGTGACTTTTGTACAGGAATGTGATCCAGGACATCACAGATGTATATAAATCTGGTTATAAAAGTCAAAATATCCTCTATTGACTGAGTTCACATATGAGAGTCATTATCATGCCTGTAAGCCATGCCTAGGTATATGTTACAATTCCCTCTGTGGTTATGAAGCAGGCAGGACAGCCACATCACCTAAATGCTGGGCCAGCAATATTCCAATATCTTCTTTTTAGGCAGACCTGTGAGAAACGTCATATCACTTGTGTGCTAGGTCCAGTGCTGTGGCACAATGTCCCTTGTGGGCAGTGTCCAGGCAGGAGAGGAGAGTCATATCACCTAAATGGTGGGCCCCAAAATATGTCACAATGCCTCCTGTTGACAGGGCCCAGGCAAGCGAGTCATATCATTTGGATGCAGTGCTTAGAAATGCTACAGTTACCAAGGAATCAGGGCACAGGCAGGAGGGGAGAGTCATGTAATCTAGACGATGGGTCCAGAAATATGTTACAATCCCTCCAGAGGACATTGTTAAGATAGCACAGTCAAATCACCAAGGTGCTTGGCCCTGTTATTTGTCAAACTCTCATTTGTGGGCGATACTAAGGCAGAATAATTAACTCAGGAGCTGGGCAGAGGTATATGTCAAAATTACATTTGTAGAAAAGTTGAACAATAAGACTCACCATCCTGCACACATCTGGGCTCCAGATGTATGACTTGTTATTAGGCTTTTGTTATGGTCTCAGTTATATGGCACAACATCACCTGTGGCCAGTGAGAAGGCATGAAAGTCACATCACCTACATGGGTGCAGGTCCAGTGAAATGTCACAATCTACCTAGTAGGCAGGACCATGGCAGAAGAGTCACATCACCGGAATGCTGATTTCAGTGACATATCAAAACCCCCTCTGTTGGCAGGACTTTGGCAAGAGAGGAAACTCACTTCACCTAGGCAATTGTCCTAGATATATGTCACAATGGTGCTTATGTGCAGTACCACGGCTGGAGAGTGACCCCAAATTTTCATTGGGCCCAGCAATATATCACAACCGCCCTGTCATCAGGGCCCAGGAAAAAGCAAAGAAACATCACCTTGGTACTGAGCCAAGTGATGTATTACAATGCTTCCTCTTGGCAGTGAAGGGGTGGCCTGCCCCTCCACACTTGTGGGTGTTTCTCGTTAGGTGGAAATGAAAGACTTGAGAAAAGGAATAAAACACAGAGACAAAGTGTAGAGAAAGGAAAGCGGGGCCCAGGGGACTGGCGCTCAGCTTACAGAGGACCCACGCCGGCACCGGCCTCTGAGTTCCCTTAGTATTTATTGATAATTATCTTTACCATCAAAACGATAAGGGAGTGGCTGGACAATAGGATCACTGTAGGGAGGAAACCAGCAGTAAGACATATGAACAAAAAATCCTTGTAACATGAATAAGTTTAAAGGAAAATGCTGTGCCTTGAGATGTATATGCGACATCTCCATAAACCTTTTAGCAGTATTGCTCCAGCAAGTCCCACCTTATTCCTAAAGGTGGTTTCTCCTCACTCAGTAAACAAGGCACACAATGGGTATTACCCGGAGATGTTCCATAGCCCAGGGAGGGGCAGGAGACAAATGTTTTTCTCTTTCTTGAGATTAAAGAGAATGGTGATGACCTTTAACCATAAGCAGCCTTTAGGCACTTGTTTAACAAAGCACATTCTGCACCACCCAAAATCCTTTTAACCTTAAGTCACCACAGCACATGTCTCTTGCAAGGACAAGGTTGGAGGTAAGGTCACAGTTTAACAGCATCTCAAACACAGAACTAAATGGAGTCTTTTATGTCTACTTCCTTCTATATAGGCACAGTAACAGGCTGATCTCTCTTTCTTTTCCCCACATTTCCCCCTTTTCTTTTCAACAAAACCACCATTGTCATCATGACACCGAGATTACATACTTCACAAGGTAATAGAATATCACAAAGCAAGTGGAGACTGGACGAGATCACAGGATGGTGTTAAAATTAAGGTTAAAATTGCTAACGAAATTTTGGGCACGCATAGTCATTGATAACATTTTATCAGGAAATAGGGTTTGAGAGCAGACAACCTGACTGACCAAAATTTATTAGGTGGGAATTTCTTCATCCTAATAAGCCTGGGAGCACTACAGGAGGCCGGGGCTTATTTCATCCCTTCGGCTTCAACTGTAAAAGGCGGCACGCCTCCAAGGGGGTCGTTTATAGGCCTACCCTCAGAGCGCATTCTCTTTCTCAGGGATATTCCTTGCTGAGAAAAAGAATTCAGCGATATCTCTCCTATCTGTGTGCAAAAGGAGAAAAGATATGGCTTTGTTCCGTCCGGCTCACCGGCGGCCAGTTCAAGGTTACCTCCCTTGCTTCCTGAACATCACTGTTATCTTGTTCTTTTTTCAAGATGCCCAGTTTTCGTATTGTTCAAACACACGTGCTCTACAAACAATTTGTGCAGTTAAGGCAATCATCAGTGTCCTGAGGTGACATATATCCTCCTCAGCTTACAAAGAAAATGGTGGGATTAAGAGATGAAAGTAAAGATATAGGAAATTACAGAAGTATTAATTTCGGAGAACTAATAAAATGTCCATGAAATCTTCATATTTTTTGTTTTCCTGCTGTCACCACTTGATTCATCTTGCGAATCAATGGTGCTCGATTGCGATGTTTCCGTCTCCGTGGAGGCACTTTTCTTTGCATCTCCGATGGGTTCATTGTAGAACTTCAAATGTCTAGTGGGTATCCAAACAGGAAGCTGATTTTCTCCTGGTGAAACACAAGCAAAACCTCTTCCCCAGGTTATCACCTTCCCTATTTCCCATGTCCTATTTTTGTTGTCTTTCCACCAAATCAGTTTTCCTTCATGTGGACTGTTCTTTTTACCAGTAAGATGTTGTTCTGCAGAAGTAGTAGTCTGATTTCTATAAATGTTTAAAAAATTTAAAGTATAGAGTGCTAGATTAAGCTGCATCTGAGGAGAGGTACACTCCTTACTGTCTCCCCCTTTTTTTTGTTTAACTAACTGAGTTTTGAGTGTTCTATTAGTTCTTTCAACTATGGCCTGTCCTTGGGAATTATAAGGAATTCCTGTTGTATGTGTGATATTCCACTGATTTAAGAATTTTTGGAAAGCTTTACTACAATAACCTGGTCCATTGTCAGTTTTAATTTTTTCTGGAACTCCCATCACAGCAAAACAAGATAATAAATGTTTTTTAACATGGGAAGTACTTTCTCCTGTCTGGCATGTTGCCCATATGAAATGTGAATAAGTATCAACTGTTACATGAACATATGATAATTTTCCAAATGAAGGTACATGGGTAACATCCATTTGCCATAATGCATTAGGACACAGACCTCTGGGATTAACTCCTGCCTCTTGAGTGGGCAGGTGTAGTACTTGACACTGGTTACAATGTTGTACATTATTTTTTGCCTGTTTCCATGTCACATCAAATTTGTTTTTTAACCCTGCTGCATTTACATGAGTCAAAGCATGAAGTTCTTGTGCTTTTATGAATGCAGAGGATACCAGTAAGTCAGCTTTTTCATTTGCTTTAGTTAAAGGTCCTGGTAAATTAGTATGTGCTCGAATATGAGTAATATAAAATGGGAAATTCCTTTTTCTTACAGATTGTTGTAACAAATTGAACAGCTGGTTTAACTGATTATCCATGCTATATTTAATTAGAGCTGTCTCAACTTCCCTTGTAGCCTGTACTACATATGCAGAATCTGATATAATATTAACAGGTTGATTAAAATCTTCTAACACTGTAATGACTACAACCAACTCTGCCCTTTGAGCTGATTGATACTGAGTTTTGATTACTTGCTCCTTTGGCCCTGTGTAAGCCGCTTTTCCATTGCTGGAACCATCAGTAAATACTGTTAGAGCATTTTCTAAAGGTTCATGTCTGGTAATTTTAGGTAAGATCCAAGTAGTCAATTTTAAAAACTGGAAGATTTTTGTTTTTGGGTAATGATTATCAATAATTCCCACAAAATCAGCAAGGCCAATTTGCCATGCACCAGAATTGATAAAGGCTTGTTTAACTTGTTCCTTGGTTAAAGGAACAACTATTTTGTCTGGGTCATTACCACACAATTTTATTATTCGTAATCTTGTCTGACCAATTAACGTAGCTATTTGGTCCAAGTACAATGTAAAGGTCTTAATTGTACTGTGAGGAAGGAATGACCACTCCACAAGATCAGTATTTTGAACAATGATGCCTGTTGGAGAATGTGTAGTGGCAAAAATCAAAAGTTGGAGTGGGGCTAAAGAATCTATTCTACTTATTTGCGCTGACTGAATTTTTTCTTCCACTAATTTAATTTCTTTTGTTGTCTCTGGGGTTAATATCCTTCTACTATTTAAGTCTGGATCTTCTCTTAGGATAGAGAACAAATTTGACATGGCATAAGTAGGAATGCCTAGAGTTGGCCGAATCCAATTAATATCACCTAACAATTTCTGAAAGTCATTTAATGTTTTTAATGTGTCTTTTCTTATTTCTATTTTTTGTGGCTTAATTTTTCTATTTTCTATTTGCATCCCTAAATAATGAAAAGGATCAGAGGTTTGGATCTTATCAAACGCTATTGTTAGTCCTGCGTTGGCAACCTCTGCTTGCAGAAATGTGTAACAGTCAATTAATTTGTCTCTTGTTTCTGCAGCACATAAAATATCATCAATATAGTGAATGATATAACAATCTGAAAATTTGTCTCTAACTGGTTGAAGGACTTGACCTACGAAAGTTTGACAAATAGTTGGACTATTAAGCATTCCCTGAGGTAATACTTTCCACTGAAACCTGGTGGCTGGTTCTTTATTATTTATGGCTGGTATAGTAAAGGCAAATTTTTCACAATCTTGCTCTGCCAGAGGAATGGTAAAAAAGCAATCCTTTAGATCAATTATAATTAAAGGCCAGTCTTTTGGGATCATGGCCGGAGAGGGCAATCCAGGTTGGAGAGGCCCCATGGGTTGAATTACAGCGTTTACGGCTCTTAAGTCCATTAACATACGCCATTTGCCTGATTTTTTCTGAATTACAAATACAGGAGAATTCCAGGGCGAGAATGAAGGCTCAATATGTCCCTTTTCTAATTGTTCCTTTGTTAATAAATGTAAAGCCTCCAGTTTTTGCTTTGGTAGCGGCCACTGATTTACCCATACCGGTTTTTCTGTTTTCCAAGTTAATGGAATGGGTTTAGGAGGCTCTACAGTGGCCGCTCCTAAAAAGGATAGCCTATTCCTTTTCTTTCTTGATTTTTCTCAGTCTCAATTGGGACTTTAATGCCATTTTCATTTTTTCCTAATCCCTTTCCTGGTATATATCCCATCTTAGTCATGATTTTTTGACTTGTGGGGCTGTATAATGGAGCAGGCATAATGATCTCCGCACCCCATTGTTGTAACAAATCTCGACCCCATAGATTAACGGGAATTGAAGTAATCATTGGCTGAACAGTACTTTCTTGATTATCTGGCCCTAAACAATGTAAAATCATTGTACTTTCATACACTTCTGAGGCAGTGCCTACGCCGACAAGTCTTGTAACAGCCTTTTGTTTAGGCCAATTTTTTGGCCACTGATTTAAAGCAATGACAGAGATATCTGCTCCTGTGTCTACCAACCCTTCAAACTGTTTTCCTTGAATAATGGCCTTACACACAGGTCTGCTCTCAGAGACCAGACTTGCCCAATAGGCAGCCTTTCCTGCCAGATCAGTGCTTCCGAACCCTCCTGTTCTTTTTATCTCACTGTTTCCAATTTTAATATAAGGTAGGAGTAATAATTGAGCAATTCTGTCTCCTGGACTGCCACTCCAAGGAATTGAGGAACTAATAACCAATTGAATTTCGCCTTCATAGTCTGAATCAACCACACCAGTATGAATTTGAACTCCTTTTAGATTTAAACTTGATCTTCCTAAGATTAGTCCTACAGTCCCCTCAGGCAATGGGCCATATACCCCTGTGGGGATTTTTTGTGGAGGCTCCCCTGGAAGCAGAGAGACTGCTTGTAAAGCACATAGATCTACTGCTGCACTGCCACTTGTGGCGGGGGATAATTGCTGTACTGTGATAACTGGCTTATTCCCTGAGACACTTGCGACAGTGGGGGTTGTTGTTCCTGAAAACCCTGAGGAACAAAGGGTTGAATTTGGAACGCCCCAGTTTGTTGCGGGGCCTGAGGCTGGCCCCTCTTCTCGTTTCCCGACAGTGGTTGCCCATTTTTATCAAATTTAGAACGACATTGAATACTCCAATGTTTTCCCTTTTTACATCTTGGACATAGGCCAGGTGGCCCTTTATCTGTTGTTGTAGTAACTTGAGTAGTTACATTTTGCTTATTTGTGACTAGGCAATTCTTTTTTAGATGACCAATTTGACCACAATTATAACATTTTCCCCCAAATGTTTTCACTTGTCCTCCTAAAGCAACCCCTGTGATTGCTTGAGCCATAAGCATAGCTTTATGCATAGCTCCTCCAATTCCATCGCAGGCTTTAACGTACTCTGAGATTACATCTGATCCTGCGGGAACTCTTCCTTTTAATGGCTTAATGGCTGATTGACAATCAGGATTGGCGTTTTCATATGCCATCAACTCCACTATGACTTTGCGGGCATTCTCATCGGTAATTGACTTTTGAGCAGCATCTTGAAGTCTTGCTACAAAATCAGGGTAGGGCTCTTTAGAGCCTTGTCTTATTGTATTAAAGGAAGGGCAGGCGGTTCCTGGGTCTTGGATTTTCTCCCAGGCCCTAAGGCAGATAGCCCTGATTTGCTCAATGGCCTCATTTGGCATTATTGCCTGTTGGTCAACAGTGCTCCAATTTTGACCTATTCCTAATAGTTGATCTGCATCTATGTTAATTGGAGGATTGGCAGTCCTATTTCTTCGGACTTGTACTTGTGCCCCATCAATCCACCAAGTCTTAAATTGTAAAAATTGAGAGGGGGAAAGTGATGATTTTGCCAGAATCTCCCAATCATAAGGAATGAGTCTATGTCCATGAGCAATGGAATCTAATAATGTTCTCATGTAAGGAGAGTTGGGTCCATACTGTTTTACTCCTTCTTTCATCTCTTTTAGCATTTTTATAGAAAAGGACTGATATCTGGCTTCAGCTATGGGAGGCTCTCCCTCTTGGGCCCCTTCTCCAGGTGGTCTTGCTTCTAATATTACTGGGAATTGCCACGCCTCAATATCTCCCTGTTTTCTTGCCTCATCGATACTTTTATGTATTGCACTACCTTGTGTACTAGGCGGTGCCGTAGGATTAAGTCTCATGGTGGGCGGCTGAGGATATGGCACCCTGCCCTGTGGCACTGGAAGTGTTCCTGGCTGTCCATACAGATTTTCTGGGGGCTGCCGATACTGCAGTATTGATAGGGTACTGGCGGCTGGATCTTACTTTCTACCTGCTGATATTGTGGACACTGTATTTGGATTGGCATTGCCACGACAGAGACTCTATCTTTTTCTATTTGATCTTCTTTTGGAGTTTGTACTTGTTTAACCTGCATTTGAGGTTCTAAGATTGCAGGCATCTGAGCTGTTGTAAGAGTTGGCCATCGTGGTTTAGACTCTGATGGCTTTGCTAATTCTAGATATTTTTCCTCTAATTTTAACGTTTCAGGATATATTACCTCCTGTAATTGATTATTGTCAACATTTTGCGTTGACCGAGCCATTACCAGCTTTGCTACACATTTACAGTGTGAACTTTCTTTTCTTTTCCGGGATTCTATCCCTGCCTCTTTTTCACAATCTACTGCACAGCTTTTAGGGACATCAGAAATTGGAATGCTATCTTCTTCTGTTTGCAACGGTTCTAAAGCTACTTTAATAATGACCCAATCATTCCATACTGTAAGTGGAATGATTTTACCTTCCCTACTTGCTTGTTTTAATTCTTTGCCAATTTTTTCCCAATCTTTTAGATCTAAAGTTCCCTGTTCCGGAAACCATGGACAAAACTGTTCTATTGTTTGAAAGAGCGTATTTAGATTTTTGGTAGACACTTTAACTCCCCCTCTTTTTAAGAGAATTTTTATAAAGCTGCGATAAGAGGCATATTTACTTTTAGTTTGCCCCATTGTTACCCTAGGTTCTTCCGAGCGCACAAGCTTACCGCAAGGCTGACTGTAGACGTACTCGGGAGTCTCTCGTCGACTTGTCCTCAATGACCACGCTCCAGCGTACCTTCACCTTAGAGAAAAGCTTCCACGTTGGGCACCAGATGAAGGGGTGGCCTGCCCCTCCACACTTGTGGGTGTTTCTCGTTAGGTGGAAACGAAAGACTTGAGAAAAGGAATAAAACACAGAGACAAAGTGTAGAGAAAGGAAAGCGGGGCCCAGGGGACCGGCGCTCAGCTTACAGAGGACCCACGCCGGCACCGGCCTCTGAGTTCCCTTAGTATTTATTGATAATTATCTTTACCATCAAAACGATAAGGGAGTGGCTGGACAATAGGATCATTGTAGGGAGGAAACCAGCAGTAAGACATATGAACAAAAAATCCTTGTAACATGAATAAGTTTAAAGGAAAATGCTGTGCCTTGAGATGTATATGCGACATCTCCATAAACCTTTTAGCAGTATTGCTCCAGCAAGTCCCACCTTATTCCTAAAGGTGGTTTCTCCTCACTCAGTAAACAAGGCACACAATGGGTATTACCCGGAGATGTTCCATAGCCCAGGGAGGGGCAGGAGACAAATGTTTTTCTCTTTCTTGAGATTAAAGAGAATGGTGATGACCTTTAACCATAAGCAGCCTTTAGGCACTTGTTTAACAAAGCACATTCTGCACCACCCAAAATCCTTTTAACCTTAAGTCACCACAGCACATGTCTCTTGCAAGGACAAGGTTGGAGGTAAGGTCACAGTTTAACAGCATCTCAAACACAGAACTAAATGGAGTCTTTTATGTCTACTTCCTTCTATATAGACACAGTAACAGGCTGATCTCTCTTTCTTTTCCCCACAGGCAGAACCCAAAAAGGAGAATCACATTGCCTGTGTGCAGTACCTTCTTATGTGTCACAATGCACTATAAGTGCAGGGCCAAAGCAGTAGAAGGGATTCACATCACTTACATGATGGACCTAGACATAAGACACAATTCTCTTTGTAGGCAGGTTTCAGGAAGATAATTTACATCACCTGGGTGATGGTCCCAGTGATATATAAAAGTGCCCTTTGTAGACAGAGCCAAGGAAGGTGTTATATATTGCTTAGGTGTTTGTTCCACATATTGCACAATTTCATCTGTGGTCTGAGCCTAAAAAAGAGTATCAGATTATTCATGTGCTGGGCAAAGTTACCTGTCCCAATCTCACTTTCAGAAATGTTCAGAAATAAGTTTCACATCCCACACAAGTTCTGGTTTCGTGTATGTGAGTCAACTCTTTCTACGAGTTGAGTTTAAGTAGAGGAGTCACAATCTCATCAAGATACATGGCAAGATCCATGTATAAGATCCAAAATCCCACTTGAAGATTGTGTTCCAGTAGGGGAGTCACAGCACCACCGGTGTGCTGAATCATGGTTCGATGTTACCAAACCACCTGTGAATCAGATCCATGTATGAGAGTAATTATTTCAACCTTTGACCACTTTTTATGTGTGACATTTAGACCTTATTCCTAGGTCCTGTTCATGTGTGAGAATGGTAATCATGTCAGATAGTTGTGCACACAAGAGTTGCACTCTTACGTCATTGCTGGTCTCTGTTATGACACTCTGTACCATTAAGGCTTCATATGCTATACCTGAGTGTTATAATCCTTTGTGAACTTTACACAAGTCAAAAACCCAGGACTTTACCAATGGCTGAGACTGACTATGAGAGTCAAAAATCTCTACTGGCTGGGTCCAGGTATGAGAGTTATTGTGCATGTGTGCTTAACCCACGTATATGTGGCAATTTTATGTGTGAGCAGGGACAAGGTAGGAGAGTCACATCACCTGGGTGCTGAGCCAGTGGTACAGTATAATCTCATTTGTAGGCTGGGTCTAGTCAGAAGAGTCACATCACCTGGGTACAGCCTCAAGTAGTATGTCACCAAGCACACTATATACAGAGTAGAAGAAAAAGATGAGAGTCACTCCACCTAGGTGCTGGGCTCTGCAATATGTAATAATCCCCTCTCTTGGCAGAGTCTAAAATATGAAGGACAGTCACATCATTTAGGTTTTGCAATCAGCGGTAAGTCACAAATTATTTGGTGAGCAGGACCCAGGCAGGAATGTAGAGTCACATTACCTAGATGTTAATCCAAATGACACCTCACAAGGTCTTCTGGGGACAGGGCACAGGAAGGAGACACAAATCACCCAGCTTATAAACCCAGAGATATGTGATAATATCCACTGTTGGCAGGGACCTATCACCTACGTGCTTCCCTAGGTATGTGACACAATCTAACATGTGAAGAGAGTTACAACAAATAGGTGCAGGTTCTACCCTTATGTCACATTGCTCCATGTGTGCAGGGTTCAAGCAGGGAGTCACATCACCTAGGTGATAGGCCCAAAGATATGTTACAATGTCCTCCTTGAGGCATGGCCCTGACAAAAGAGTACCATCACCTGTGTGCCTAGTCTAGTAATACGTCACTATTCAGGTAAGTAGGACTCAAGCAGGAGAGCAACATCACCTGTGATAGGCCCAGTGATATGTCACAATGCCCTCTTTAGGACATGGCCCTAGCAAAAGAGTACTGTCACCTGTGTGCCTGGCCCAGCCCTATGTCACTATCTCCCACTGTGTGCAGGGCACATTCTATGAGGAGAGTTATGTTACCTTAGTGGTGGACACAGTGATATGTCACAGTGATTTCTGTGGGCATGGCTCAGGCAAAAATGTAACATGACCTGGGTGCTGGATATAATGATATTTCATGATTATCACTGAGAGCAGGGCCCAGGCAGGAGAGTCACATCACCTAGAGGTTGGCCCAGGTAGATATCACAATAATATATGCTGGCTCTAACCAGTCTGGAGAGTCAAATCACACAGATGCTTGGCAAAGATTTATATCACAATCAGACTGGCAGAAAATTCCCGGGATGAGATGTACAACACGACAAATGTTCTGTTTTTATGAGTAACAGTTGGCTTCATATATGTGAGACAGTGGTAGTTCTCACTGTCAGCTGGGTGTGCATATGAGACTCACAATTTCACCTTTCTGCTGGGTTCTGTTATGACACTCTGTGTACAAGCCAAGGGCTTTATAAAACATACGAAGCTGTTATAATCTTCTATGACCTTTCTTTTACCAGAAAGAGATTTAATCAGTCATGTTTCTAAAGCAAGTTATGAAAGTCAAAATTACTCCTATTGGAGTAATGACTGTCATATGGGGTCCACATATAAGGGTTATTAACATGCCTGTGAGCTGTGCTAAGGTATGTGTCACAATTTACTCTGTGGTAATGAAACAGGCACGACAGCCATGTCACCTAAATGCTGAGCCAGAATTTTCCAATATTCTCCTTGTAGGAAAGTTCCTGGCAGAAAAGTCACATAACTTTGGGGCTGCGTCCAACTGTATGGCAAAATGCTCCTTGTGGGCAGTGTCCAGACAGAAGAGGAGACTCATATCACCAAAATGATAGGCCCAGAGATATGTCACAACATTTCCTGTTGAAAGGACCAGGCAAAAGAGTCATATCATTTGGAGGCAGAGCTTAGAAATGCTACAGTCCCCAGTGGAAGCAGGGTCCGGGCAGGAGAGGAGAGTCAGGTAACCTTGATGATGGGTCCAGAAACATATTACAATCCTTCCTGAGGATGTTGTTAAGACAGGAGAGTCAAATCACCAAAGTTCTCAGTTGAGGTAAATGTCCAAATCTCATGTGTGGGCTACACCTAGGCAGGATTATTAAATCACTCAAGAGCTAGGAAAAGGTATATGTCACAATAACACTGGTGGAAAGTTCCAGGAATGGGGACACCATCTTGCATATGATCAGGCTCCAGGTTTAAGAGTTATGATTAGTCCTCTTATCTGGTCTTAGGTGTATGGCACAATATCACCTGTGGGCAGAGAGCAAGCAGGAAGGTCACATCACCTGGGTGGGTGCTTGTCAAGTGAGATGTCACAATCTTTACTGTTGGCAGGACCCTGGAAGAAAAGTTGTATCAACGGGATGCTGGTTTTTGTGATATATCAAAATTCCCCCTGGACAGGGCTTAGGAAGGTGAGGAGACTCACTTCACTTAAGCAACTGACCTAGATACATGTCACAATGACCGCTATGTGCAGGACTGAGGTGTGAAAGTGACCTCACCTTGGAGCTGAGTTTAGCAATATGTCACAATCTCCCCTGTGGTCAGGGCAAGGCAAGAGAGGGAAATATCACCTAGGTGCTGAGCCAAGTAACATTTACAAAGCTTCCTGTTGGCAGAACCCAAAATGGAGTGTCACATCACCTGGGTGCAGTAACCAGTTATGTGTAACCATGCACCATAAGTGCAAGGCCAAGGCTCTAGAAGGGAGTCACATCACTTACATGATGGACTTAGATATAAGCCACAATGCTTTTTATAGGCAGGGAACAGACAAATAATTCACATCACTTAGGTTCTCGTCCCAGTGATATGTAAAAGTGCCCTTTTGTAGTAGGCCCAGTCACCTTTGCTTAGGTGTATGGTCCAAGTATGTCACAATTTCATTTGTGGTCATGGCCTAAAATAGAGAGTCAAATTATTCAGGAGATGGGCTAACTTCTACATCCTAATCACACATTAGAAAATATTCAGAAGTAAGTTTCACAGTCCCACGTAAGTCCTGGCTTTGTGCATATGAGTAACACCTCCTGTGAGTGGGGTCAAATCTCATCAATGGGCAAAATCCACTTGAAGACTGTGTTCCAGTAGGGGAGTCACAGCCTCACAGGTGTGCTGAATCATGCATCACCAAAATACCCATGGGTTAGATCCATGTATTAGAGGAACAGTTTCAATCTTTGAGTACTGTTTTTTTTTTTTTTTTTTTTTTTTTTTTTTTTTTTTTGAGTTGGATCATCCCTCCATCACTCAAGCTGGAGTGCAGTGGCACGATCTCAGCTCACTGCAACCCTTGTCTCCTGGGTTCAAGTGATTCTTCTGCCTCAGCCTCCCAAGTAGCTAGGACTACAGGCAAACATAATGATGCCAAGCCAATTTTTGTGTTTTTAGTAGACTGGGTTTCACTGTATTTGTCATGCTGGCCTCGAACTCCTGACTTCAGATGATCCACCCGCCTCGGCCTCCCAAAGAGCTGAGATTACAGGCATGAGCCACAGTGCCCGGCCTTGACTGCTCTTTTGTGTGACATTTAGTACCTTATTTGTACGTGTTCTTGTGAAAGAATGACAATCATGTCAGTTAGGTGTCCATCCAAGAGTCACAACTGCACCTGGTTGCTCTTCCCTGGTATGACACTCTGTACCACTCAGGATTTATGTGATGTGCCTGAGTGTAATAATCCTCTGTGAACTTTATACAATTAGGAGACCTATTACTTTACTTATTGATATAAGACTGGCTATGAGAGTCAAAATATCTCTCCTTATGTCACAATTTCACCCATGGGCGAAATTGCCTGTGTGAAGTGCCCAGTTGTGTGTCACAGTGCACTGTAAGTGCAGGGCTAAGGCAGTAGAAGGGAGTGACATCACTTATGTGATGGACCTAGAGTTAAGACACAATTCTCTTTGTAGGCAGGTTTTAGGCAAATAACTCACATTACCTGGGTGATGATCCCAGTGATATATAAAAGTGCCCTTTTAGACAGAGCCAAGGAAGGTGTTACATATTGCTTAGCTGCTTGTTTCACATTCGGGCAATTTTCTCTGTGGTCTGGGCCTAGAAAAGAGAGTCAAATTATCCATGTGCTGGGCAATGTTAACTGCCCCAATCACACTCTCAGAAAGACTGGGAAATAAGTTTCATATCCCACACAAATCCTAGTTTCCTGTATGTGAGTCAACACTTTCTGTGGTTTGGGTGGGAGTAAAGGAGTCACAGTCTCAACAATGAGCAAGATCCATGTATAATTGCCCCAATCCCACTTGAAGATTGTGTTCCAATAAACAACTCACATCACCACAGATGTGCTAAATCATGGTTCAAATATTACCAATCCATCTGTGAATCAGATCCATGTATGAAAGTAATTATTTCAACCTCTGACTGCTTTTTATGTGTGAGACTTAGTACCTCATTCCTAGGCCCTGTTCATGCGTGAGCATGACAATCGTGTCAGCCAGGAGTGCATAGAAGAGTCACATTTTCACCTAGTTGCTGGTCTCTGTTATGACATTCTCTACCATTAAGGCTTTATATGCTATACCTGAGTGTTATAATCCTTCGTGAACTTTTTACAAGTGAAAAACTGAGGACTTTACCCATGGCTGCGAGACTGGCTATGAGTGTCAATTATCTCTACTTTCTGGGTCCAGATATGAGAGTTATTATTGTGCATGTGTGCTTAACCCAGGTGTATGTTACGATTTCACCTGTGAGCAGGGACAAGGCAAGAGAGTCACATCACCTGGGTGCTCAGCCAGTGATACAGTACAATCTCATTTGTAGGCTGGGCCTAGTCAGAAGAGTCACATCACCTGGGTACAGTCTCTAAGTATGTCACCAAGCTCACCATACATAGGGAAGAAGAAAAAGAGGAGAGTCACTCCACCTAGGTGCTGGGCTCTGCAATATGTAGTAATGAAGGACAGTCACATCATTTAGGTTTTGCAATCAGTGGTATGTCACAATTTCTTTGGTGAGCAGGACCCAGGCAGGAGAGAAGGGTCACATTACCCTAGATGTTAAGTCAAATGATATTACACAATGTCCTCTGGGGACAGAGGCAGGAGAGACAAATAACCTAGCTTATAGGCCCAGATATATGTGATAATATCCCCTGTTGGCAGGGTCCAGGCAGAAGAGTCACATTATTACAATTCTAACTCGGCTATATGTCACTGTGCACCCATGGGAAGGAATTTAAGCCAAAAAGTCTCAACACCTGAGTACTAGACCTTCATCTCCTGAATGAGGCAGCCATACCCACATAATCCTCAGGCAATAACCTCCCCCATGCTAAAAAATGATACAACTCTTTACACTATTAAAATCAAACGTGAATACCACCTCATCATACTCAACTATTCATCAAACCAACATCAACTCTATTAATAATCCTAATAAGCCCCTCAAATGTCAATACTTGACCCTCATATTTCAGGATATTCCTCAATAGTCATAGCCACAGTATAACCAAAAACAAACATCATACCCTCCAAATAAATCAAAAAGACTATTAACCCCATGAAATCCCCACCAAAATTCAACACTATATCACAACCCACAGCATCCCTAACAATTAGCCCTAGGACTCCATAAATAAGAGTAAGTTTTGAAGAAAAACCTACAAACCCTATAACCAGAGAATACTTAATAAAAATAAAGTATATGCCATTATTCCCACATGAACTATAAAAATGACTAATGATATGAAAAACCATCCTTCTACTTCATTTGTAAGAACACTAATGACCAATACCCGCAAAACATATCCGCTAATAAAAGTTACTAGCTACTCATTTATTGATCTTCCTACACCATCTAATATTTCTACATGACGAAACTTTGACTCTCTTCTTAGTGCCTGCCTAATTCTCCAGATCATCACAGGATTATTTTTGGCTATGCACTATACATCAGACACCTCAACTGCCTTTTCTTCAGTCGCTCATATCAGCCTAGATGTAAACTAAAGCTGCTATTTTCATGCCAAAGGTGCTTCAATATTTTCCATCTGCCTCTTCTTACATGTTAGTTGAGGCTTACACTATGGTTCATTTCCATTCCTTGAAACCTGAAATATTGGCATTATCCTCCTATTCATGACTATAACAACAGCATTCATGGGCCACATGCTCGCATGAGGCCAAATATCATTCTGAGGCCCAACAGTAATTACAAATCTACTATCAGCCATCTCATATATTGGAACTGACATTGTACAATGAATCTGAGGCAGATTCTCATTTGACAAAGCCACCCTCACATGATTTTTCGCCTTCCATTTCATCCTACCCTTCATCATTACAGTGCTCGCAACTCTTCTTTTATTCTCACATGAAACAGAATCTAACAACCCTTCAGGGGTTTCATCAGATCCTGACAAAATCACTTTCCACACCTACTGTACAACCAATGATATTCTAGGTTTAATTTTTCTTCTCCTCCTTCTAATAACTGTAATACTATTTTCGCCTGACCTCCTGAGCAACCCAGATAATTACCCTTTAGCCAACCCCCTCAGTACCCTACCCTACATTAAGCCAGAGTGGTACTTTTTGTTTGCATATGCAATCTTATAATCGATTCCTAACAAACTAGGAAGCGTATTGGCCTTTGTATTATCCATTCTCATTCTAGCAGTTATTCCCATATTTCACAAGTCTAAACAACAAAGCGTAATATTCTGGCCATTAAGTCGATGCCTATTATGAACCCTAGTGGCTGACCTGCTTACACTCGCATGAATCGGAGGGCAGCCAGTCCAATAAGCTTTTATTGCCATCAGACAGACAGCATCTATCATGTACTTCTCTACCATCCTCACCCTTATACTGCTCACTACCCTAATTGAAAATAAATTACTTAAATGAAAATGTTCTTGCAGTATAATTCAATACTCTGGTCTTGTAAACGAGAAATGGAGAATCCCCTCCCCAGGACAACTCAGGGAAAAAGCATTTCCAATTCACCATCAATGCCCAAAGCTGAAATTTGGATTAAACTACTCCCTGAATTTTTTCACAGCACATATTTTGACTGCTATGTCAGTATTAATCAACTAGCACTAATACATTAGTGCTTTTATGTACTTTGTGCATTACTGTTAGCACCAATGAGTAATATATAGTACTATAATTGTTTACTTATACATAGTACAATGATATATGAGGATACATTACAAATCCAGTGCACATATGTATAAGCATGTATTAATATTCCCTTAATCAACTATGGTACACCTACTTTTATTGACTATACAAGTCTAATCCTTGCAAATATTGACCCATAATAGATATCCTTAATATTACATAGTGCATACTTCGTTCATTGGACATAGCGCATTTCAGTCAAGAAATCCCTTGTCAACACAGATATCCCCTACCAAATTCTGATCTCTTAATCAACCAACCTTTGTGAAATCATCATCCTGCTGGGTAGTACTAACTTCCTTGCTGTGGGCGCATAACACTTAGGGGTGACTATTTTGAAACTATACCTGGCATTTGGTTCTTACTTCAGGGCCATAAAACTAAAATCGCCCAAACATTCCCCTTAAATAAGACATCTCAATGGACTAATGACTACCACCCTATTAACCAGTCACAGGAGCACTGTCATACATTTGGTATGTTTAACTTTGGGGGATGCTATCACTCACCATTGCGGAAGCCCTGGTACCTGCCGAATCAGCTGTAGATGAACTCGGATTTGATTCCTGACAAATCAATTGTAGAAGCTGAGCTTAAATTGAATATTCCGGGCTGGCATAATAACAATAAGTTGTGAATTAATTAATGCTTGAAGGACATAACAATTAATAGACACGTATACTCACGTACGTATGCTCATGCACGCATGCTCACTTTCAAGAACCATTTCCGATTAAATTTGCAAACTCCTCCTCCCCATCTCCGACTTTACCATCAACCAAGGTAAATGCACCCTTGCCAAACCCCAAAAAAAAGACACTAAAATGCAACCCAGTCAGAGCCCAAAAATAGTATTTTAACCATGAATATCCCAACAGCTACCCCTCGATGATGTAATTTTCCTAAAAATCTTAAAATCCTCCCAAATCAAGCCTCCATTTTATATAATAAATACAATAATTAAACTTCCACCCTAAAGTAATATAATACCTTGAGCATATTCCTGTAAAAGCGCTACCCCATATATTGTACCCTAAATCGATTATATTCTAATTGTGAGTAAACCTCTCAACCAAATCTCTTCCAATTCAACTTTAAAGACCCTGAATTCCCAGAACTGTAAACGACTGTTTATATTTATTTATTTCCTTCTCATATTCTAATTTTAGGCTTAAGTATTTATACAGTTAATGTAACTTAATTATTTCAAAGCAAGACACTAAAAATTCTAGATGGGTCTGCACAACCCCATGAACAAATAGGTTTGGTCCTGGCCTTTCTATTAGCTCTTAGTAAGGTTACACATGCAAGCATCCTTGCCCCAGTGAAAACGCCTTTTAGATCACCTGGATCAAAAGGAGCAAGTATCAAGCATGCACAAATACAGCTCAAAACAGTGCTCAACCACACCCCTATGGGAAAAAGCACTGATAAATATTTAGTAATAAATGAAACTTTAAGCTATATTGATATCTAGCATTGGTCAATTTCGAGCCAGCCACCGCAGCCATACGATTAACCCAAGCTAATTGAACTTGGTGCAAAGAGTGTTTAAGGTCTGCCCTCAATAAAGCTAAACTCCATCTAAGTTGTAAAAACCTCCCGCTGAAATAAAATATACTATGAAGGTGCCTTTAATATCCTGAAGACACAATAGCTAACTAAGACCCAGACTGGGCTTAGATACCCCACTATGCTTACCCCTAAACTCTAACATTAAAAAAACAATTTGCCAGAATACTACCAGCAACAGCTAAAAACTCAAAGTGCTTTATATACCTCTAGAGGAGCCAATTTTAAAATCAGTATACCCCAATATACCTCACCACCTCTTGACCTCAGCCTATATACTGTCATCTTCAGCAAACCCTAAAATGGTTATAGAGTAAGCACAAGTATACACATAAAAATGTTAGGTCAAGGTGTAGCTCATGAGGTGGCAAGAAGTAGACTGCATTTTGTATACCCAGAAAACCTCACAACAATCTTTATGAAATCTAAGGGCTCAAGGAGGATTTAGCAGTAAACCAAGAGCAGAGTGCTTGGTTGAATAAGGCCATGAAGCATGCACACACCTCCCATCACTCTCCTCAAATATTATTTTAGAAATTGCTAAAAACTCTCTATGCATGTATAGAGGAGATAAGTCGTAACATGATAAGCATACTGGAAAGTGTGCTTGGACAAACCAAAGTACAGTTTAGCTTAAAGCATCCGGCTTACACCCAGAAGATTTCATCACGACCTGATCATTTTGAATTGACTCTAACCCCAAACTTCACTAAAAATATCAAACCATCTTAATCAAACCATTTACCGTAGACAAAAGCATAGGTGATAGAAATTTTCACCCTGGCATAATAGGCGTAATACCCTAAAGGAAAGATGAAAGAATTGAATAAAGCATTAAAAAGCAAAGACAAACCCTTATACCTTCTGCATAATGTATTAATTAGAAATAACTTTACACAGAGAACCATAGCCAAGTCCCCCAAAACCAGAAGAGCTACTCAACAACAGCTAAAAGAGCACACCCATCTATGTGGCAAAATAGTGGGAAGATTCATGAGTAGTGGTGACAAGTCTACCGAGCCTGGTGACAGCTGATTGTTTTTCAACTTTAAACTTATCCACAGACTTACTTAATCTCCCTGTATCTTTAACTGTTAGTCTAAAGAAGGTCAGCTCTTTAGACATTAGGAAACAACTGTCCTATGGGGAATAAAAAATATCACCACCATAGTTGACATAGATGGCCCCAAAGCAGCCACCAATTAAGAAGCTTTCAAGCTCAACATCTAATTGCCTAAAATTCTAATCATCCTACTGAACTTCTAACATCACATTGGACTAATCTATTACTTAATATAACCAATAATGTTAATATAAGTAACATGAAGATATTCTCCATTGCATAAGCTTATATGAGACTGCAATAATCCACTGACCGTTAACAGCCTAATATTAATAAGCAATATAATAAGCACCCTATTATTTATACTGTTAATCCAACACAGGCATGCTCTAAGGAAAGATTACAAAAACTAAAAGGAACTCTGCAAATCTTGTCCCCCCTGTTTACCAGAAACATCACCTCTAGCATTACCAGTATTAGAGACACTGCCTGCCCAGTGACATATGTTCAACGGCCGCAGTATCCTGACAGTGCAAAGGTAGAATAATCACTTGTTCCCTAAATAGGGACTTGTATGAATGGCCACTGAGTGTTCAGCTGTCTCTCACTTTTAATCATTGAAATTGACCTATCCATGAAGAGATGGATATGAACAAATAAGATGAGAAGACCCTATGGAGCTTTAATTCATTATTGCAAATAAAAACTCAAAAAAGCCGACAGGCCCTAGCATACTATCCCTGCATTAAAAATTTTGGTAGGGGTGACCTTGGAGCATAATTCAATCTCTGAGCAACCCAAACTAAAATGGCACTAGTCTAAGCGAGTTGACACACATTGACCCAATAATTTGATCAATGGAATAAGTTACCCTAGGGATAACAGCACAATCCTGTTCTGGAGTACATATTGACAATAGGGTTTATGACCTCGATGTTGGATCAGGACATCCTAATGGTGTAGCCACTATTAAGGGTTCACTTGTTCAAGGATTCAAGTCCTCCGTAATATGAGTTCAGACCAGAGTAACCCAGGTCAGTTTCTATCTATTTAACATTTCTCCTAGTATGAAAGGATAAGAAAATAGGGCCCAACTTCGTAAAGCACCTTTGCCCCATAAATGATGTTATCTCAGTCTAACAACTCACCACACACCCTGCTCAAGAACAGGGTTTGTTAAGATGGCATAGCCCAAAAATTGCATAAAACTTAAGACTTTATAATCAGAGGTTCAATACCTCTTCTTAACAATATGCCTATAATTAATCTTCTTCTACTTATTATTCCCACTCTGATTGCTATAACATTCCTTACACTAATTGAACAAAAAATCTTAGGCAATATACAACTACACAAAGGACCTAACACTGTAGGTCCCTATGGACTACTTCAACCATTCATTGATGCAATAAAACTTCTCACCAAGAAACGCTTATGGCCCTCAACATCTACTATTACCCTTTATATTATTGCTACAACCCTTACCCTTTCTATCGCTCTCCTCTTGTGGACTCCCCTCCCTATACCAGATCTTCTAATTCCACCCCAAACATAGGAAATATGTTCAACAAAAGAATTACTTTGATAGACTAAACAATAGAGGTTAAAATCCTCTTATTTCTAGAACTATAGGAATTGAACCTACTCCTGAGAACCCAAAATTCTCCGTGCTACCTATTACACCACGTCCTAAAGTAAGGTCAGCTAAAAATCTGTCAGACCCATACCCTGAAATAATTGGTTATACCCTTCCCTTACTAATTAATCCATTAGCTCAGCTTATTATATCCCTTAGTATTTTCACAGGAACTCTTATCACAATGTTAGGCTCACACTGATTTCTCATCTGTGCTGGACTAGGAATAAATACACTAGCTCTTACCCCAATCTTAATTAAAAAATTAATCCCCACTCTACAGAAGCAGCCACCAAATATTTCCTTACACAAGCAACCGCGTCTGTAATTCTCACAATAGGTATCCTTTCCAGTAACCTGTCCTGCAGACAATGAACAATAATAAACACTGTTAATAAATTTTCATCCTTAATAATAAAAACGACCCCAGTAATAAAACTAGGAATAGCCCCTTTTCACTCCTGAGTCCCAGCGAAAACCAAAGGAAACTCTCCTAATATCAGGCATACTTCTCCTCACATGACAAAAACTAGCCTGTATCTCTATTATGTTTCAAATTTTCCATCAATAAACATGAACATTCTCCTATCTATCACAATCCTATTCATTATAGTGGGTGGTTGGGGAGAACTTAATCAAAAACAACTTCATAAATTCCTAACCTACTCCTCAACTACTCACGTAGGTTGAATAATAGCAGTACTAATTTATAACCCAAATATTACCATTCTAAACCTGATTATTTACTTTTAACAACTAGTGCATTTCTAATACACAACCCAAGTAAAAGCACTAAGTGATTATACAAGAATATATGCTAAATATCTTTGTCTTTGAAGGTGACACAATTAACTGTGAGCTGGGGGTGTATATGAGAGTCACAATCTCACATGTTTTCTGGGCCATTGTACTATACTCTACAGCATTCGAAGGCTTTATACAGCATTCATGACAATTGCAAACCTCTCTGAGGCCTACATGTTCATATGGATTCACTATCTTACATATTGCCCTAAGAACAGGTATAATAGTCAACATCTCTTCTGTAGGCTGGGTTCAAAATTGAGTTCCATTATTATGCCTGGATCCAGAGCTGGATCCAGAAATGAGTCACCATCCCACCTGTGGCCAGATTCACATATGATGGTCACAATTCCAACTTTGTACTGTATTCACTTGTCAGACTCAGTACCTTAACATTGGGCTTTGGATATGTGGGATGTTGACAACATTTGCTTTCACCTAGATGTGTAATCAAGAGTCCCAATCTGAACTTTTGCTGGTCCCTGCCATGAAACCCTGTACCACAAAGGGGTTTCTAGATTATGAGTTAGTGTTGTAAAGTTCTGTGAGTTTGGTACAAATATGCAACCCAGGACAGGACTTTACTTATCGCCCTAGGCCTAGCGATGAAAGTAAAAATATCTCCTATTGTTTGAATCCCAATATAGGTTTGACAATCATCCCTCTGAACTGAATAAGGTATATGTCATAGTCCCATTTGTGGCCAAAAAGTAGGCAGGAGGGTAATATCACTTAGGTGCTGTGACAAGCAACATGTCACAATGCCCTCTGTAGGCGGGGTATAAGAATTAGAGCCACATTAACAGGGTGCTGGACTCACCATTCCACATGTGGAAAAAACCCAGCCAAGTTATGAGAGCCAGCACACCTACACAATGGGCCCAAGATATGTCAAAATGCCTTCTGTGGTTCCATGACAAGCATGAGAGTCGCATTATTATGGGGATGGGCCCAGCGACCTGCCAAAATTCTCTCTATATGCAGGACCTAGGCAAATGAGTAACATTATCTGGGTTCTGGACCCTGCAGTAGGTGAAAATTTCTGTTTGTGTGCTTGGTTCAAGAAAAAAAGGAGAGTCAAGTACTTGACTGCTGGGTTCAGCAATATGTCACAATTCCCCTATTGTGAAGACCAGGCTGGAGAAGACAGTCACTTCACTTAGGTCATGAACTCAGAGATATATCCCAGTGTCCCCAGTAGGGAGGGCCCAGGCAGAAAAGGAGAGTCACACCACCTAGGTGCTTCCCTAGTTATATGTCACAATCTTACATGTGGGCGGAAACCATGTAGAAGAACCACGTAACCTGGGTAGAGCCTCAAGTAATGTGTCACCATGACCAATGTAGACAGGTTTGAAGAAAAAAAGAGAATCACACCACCTGGGTGCTGAGCTCAGCAATATGTAATAATTCCCTCTGTTGGCAGGGTCCAGGGCAAAGAGCAGAGTCATGTCACCAATGCTTTGTACTTGGTGGTATGTCACAATTTCTTCAGTGGGCAGGATCCAGGCAGGAGAGGAAAGTAACATTATCCAGGTGCTATATCTAGCAATATGTCACAGTGTCCCCTGTGGGCAAGGCACTGGCAGGAGAGACATATCACCTAGCCAATAGGTCTGGACATATGTGAAAATATCTCTTGTTTTCAGAGCCCAGGCAGAAGAGTCATATTATCATGATTCTGACCCAGTGATATGTAACAATGCCCTTATGGAAGGGAATTTAAACCAAAATGTCTCAAGCCTGTGGTACTAGGCTGAGGGATATGACACAATCTCCTCATGTTTAAGGGTGACACCATTAGCAGTTAGGTAGTTTTGTATATGACAGTCAAAATCTCATGTGTGTTCTGGCCATTGTATGACACGCTCTACAACATCTGAGAACTTTATACAACAGGCGTGAGAGTTGCAAACCTCTCTGAGGCCTACATGTTTATATGGACTCATGATCTTACATATTGCTCTAAACCCAGGTATGATAGTCAACAGCTCTCCTATCAGATGGATGGCTTCAGGGATGAGACCACTATTACTCCTGTGAGCTGAGACCAGAAATGAGTCACTATCCTATCTGTGGCCAGAATCACTTATGAAAGTCACAGTTCTGACTTTGTGCTTGCTGCATTCACTTGTTAGACTCAGGAACTCAACAATGGACATTGTAAATGTAGGATGGTAACAACTTTTACTTTCACCCGAGTGTGTAGCCAAGAGGCACAATCTTAACTTTTTGCTGGGCCCTGTTATGAAACTCTCTGTACCACCCAAGAAGTTTATACATTATGAGTTAGTGTTGTAAACTTCTGTGAGCTTTGCACAAATATGCAGTGAAGGACCTTACCTATTGACATAAACCTAGTGGTGAGAGGCAAAATATCTTCTATTGGCTGAATCCCAATGGAAACTTGATCATCATGCCTTTGAACTGAAGCAAGGTATATGTCATAATCCCATTTGTGGGCAAAAAACTAGGCAGAAAGTTAACATCCTTGCTTTGCCAAGCAATATGTCACAATGCCCTCTCTAGGCAGCACCTAGGAAAGAAGGTCACATTAACTGGGGGCTGGAGCCAGCAATATGATACAACCACACATGGAAGAAACCCAGCAAAGTGATGAGAGCCAAAACATATACACAATAGGTCAAAAGATATGTCAAAATACCTTCTGTGGCCCTGGCACAGGCAGGAGAGACACATCATTAGGGTGCTGGGCTGAGGAATGTGCTATGATTCTCTCTTTATGCATGACTTAGGCAGAAGGGTTACATCATCTGGGTGCTGGGCCCTGAAATACGGCATAGGTCCTATTCATGGGTAATGTTCAGCAAAAACACGAGAGTCGTATTACCAAAATGTTGGGCTCATTAATACATCACAATATTCCCATTGTAAAGGCCCAGAGAGAAGAAGAAAGTCACATCACTTAGGTCATGGACTCAGAGATATGGCCCAATGTCACCAGTAGGGAGGGCTCAGGCACAAAAAGAGAGTCATATCACCTGGGTGCTTCTTTAGGTATATGTCACAATTGAATATGTGGGCAGAAACCAGGCTGAAGACACCAGGCTGAAGACCCACCTGGTCCTGGGTACTGATATTCACAAGTCCCCCTAGGAAAGGACACAGGCAAGAGAATTACATCATCTACATGCAGGTGCCACCCTTATGTCACAATGCTCCACGTGGGCAGGGCCAAGCAGAAAGTCATATCACCTGGGTGATAGAACCAGTGATACATTACAAAGCCTTCCTTAAAGCATGGCCCGGGTAAAAGAATACTATCACCTTTGTGCCTGACCTAGCAACATGTCACTATTCCAGTGTGTAGGCCTCAAGCAGAAGTGCCATATTACCTACATGATAGGCCCTGTGATATGTCAAAATGCCCTCTTTGGGGCATGGCCCTGGCAAAAGGGTATCATCACCTGTCTGCCTGGCCTAGGAATATGTCACTATCCTGCCCTGTGTGTAGAGCCAATTCCAGAGAAAATAGTTACGTCTTCTAAGTGATGGACACAGTGATATGTTAGAATGATGTCTGAGGGAATGGTGCAGGCAAGAATGTAACGTCACCTGGGTGCTGGATCCAGTGATGTCACAATTCTTCCTGAGAGCAGGGCCCAAGAAGTAGAGTCACATCACTTCAAGGTTTGACCAGGTAGATATCAAAATCCCATATGTAGGCTGGAAATGGTCTGAAGAATGAAATCACACAAGTGCTTGGCAAAGATTTATATCACAATTATGAGAGAATAAAACTGTAGGGATTAGATTTATGATACCACACATGTCCTATTTTCATGAAGGACAGTTGCCTTCATCCATCTGTGATGGTGAAAGTCCTTACTGTCGATTGGCTGTGCATACAGGATTCACAATTTCTTCTGTGTGCTAAGGTCCTGTTATGACACTGTATGTAAAACTCAAGGGTGTTATAAAATATGTGCAAGTGTTGTAATCTTCTGTGACCTTTTCACCAGAAGGACATCCTGGATACCATTCATGTCCCTAAACCTAGTTATAAGAGTCAAAATTTCTCCTATTGGCTGGGTCCACATATGAGAGTCATTATTATGCCTGTTAGCTGTGCCTAGGTATAGGTCACCATCCTCTGTGTGGTTATTAAACAGGCAGAACAACCAAATCACCTAAATCCTAAGTCGGAAATAGTACAATATTCTCTTTGTAGGTAGTTCCCTAACAGAAAAGTCACCAAATTTGAGTGCTAGACCCAGCTCTATGGCATAATGTCCCTTGTGAAGAGTGTCCAGGCAGGAGAGGAGAGTCATATCGCCTAAATGATGGGCCCAGAGATATGTCACAATGCCTCCTGTTGAAAGGGCCCAGGCAAGAGGTCATGTTAATTGGATGCAGTGCTTAGAAATGCTACACTCTTCACTGGAAGCAGGGTTCAGGCAGGAGAGGAGAGTCACATAACCTTGAGGATGTGTCCAGAGATACGTTACTACCCCTTCTGAGGACACTGTTAAGACACGAAAGTCAAATCACCAAGGTTCTTGGCCCAGGTATATGTCTAAATTTCATCTGTGGGCTATAACTAGATAGGATTATGAAATCACTCAGGAGCATGGCAAAGGTGTATGTGACAATAACATCTGTGGGAAGGTTCAGGGATGAGAGTTATCATCCTGCACGTGTCATGGCTCCAGGTACAGGAGCCATTATTAGGCCTTTGATCTGGCCTCAGGTATATGCATAATATCATCTGTGGACAGGGAGAAGAAAGGAGTCACATCACCTGAGTGGGTGCTGGTCCAGTGAAATGTCACAATCCTTCTTGTGGGCAGGACTCTGGTGAAGAGTCATATCACCTGGATGCTGGTTTAAGTGATATATCTAAATCTTCCCTGTGGGCAGGGCTTAGGCAGGAAAGGAGACAAACTTCACCTAGGCAATTGGCCTGGATATATCTCACAAAGGCCCCTGTGTGCAGGACAAAGGCAGGAGAGGGACCTTATCTTAGTGCTGGGTACAGCAATATGTCACCATCTCTCTGGTGGTCAGGGCCCAGACAAAAGAGGAGAAACATCAGCTAGGTCCTGAGCCAAGTGATATGTTACAAAGCTTCCTATTGACAGAACCACCCCACGTCAAAAGAAAAAAAAAAAAAGTCACATCACCTGTGTGCAGTACCCAGTTGTACGTCACAATGCAACATAAGTGCAGGGCCAAGGCAGTAGAAGAAAGTTACATCACTTATATGATGCAGCTAGAAAAAAGCCACAATGCACTTTATAGGAAGGGGTCAGGCCAAGATTTCCCATCAGCTGAGTGCTGGTATCAGTAATAATAAACAACGCCATTTGTCAGATTGCCAAAGAAGGTGTTATACATTGCTTAGGTGCTTGCTGCACGTATGTCACAATTTCAACAGTGCTCTGGGCCTAGAAAGAAGAGTGAAAACACTCAGATGCTGGGCAAAGTCATATTTCTCTATCACACACTTGAAAATGTTCAGAAATAAGTTTCACAGTCCCACACAAGTCCTGGCTTTGGGAGGAGTTGGGTCGAAGTACAGGAGTCACAGTCTCAGCAATGGCAAGATCCACATACAAGAGCCCCAATCCCACTTGAAGATTGTTCCAGTAGAAGAGTCAAAGCCCCACAGGACTGCTGAATCGTGGTTCAAACGTCACCAAACCACATGTGGCCTAGATTCATGTATGACAATAACAATTTCAAGCTTCAACTACTTATGTGTGGGAGATTTAGTACCTCATTTGTAGGCTCTGTTCATGTGTGAGAATGACAATTGTGTCAGCTGGGTGTGGTTCCAAGAGTCACAATAGCACCTGGTTGCTGGTGACTATTATGACACTCTTTGTACCACTCAGGTTTTGTATAATATGCCTGAGTAGCATCCTTTTCTGTGAATTCTCACAGGTTGGAGATCTAGGACTTTACTCCTGGCCATAAGACTGACTATGAGAGTCAAAATATATCTGCTGTCTGGGTCTAGGTATGAGAGTTATTATTGTGCATATGAGCTGCATCCAGGTATATGTCACAAATTTACCTTTGGACAGAGACAAGACAGAAGAGTTACATCATGTTGATGATCTCCATTGTAGGCAGAACCAAGTCAGAAGAGTCATATCACCTGGGTACAGTCTCAAATAATATGTCATCATGCTCACTGTATACAGGGTTAAAAAAATAGTGGATAGTCACATTCCCTAGGTGCTGGGCTCAGCAATATGTTATAATTCCCTCTCTTGGCAGAGTCCGGGACAAATAGGGGAGTCGCAACACCTAGGTTTTGCACTCAGTGTATCACAATTTCTTCAGTGGGCAGGATCCAGGCTAGAGGGGAGAGTCACATTACCTAGATGCTATATCTAGCAATATGTCACAGTGTCACCTGTGGGCAGGGCACTGGTAGGAGAGACACATCACCTAGTTGATAGGCCCAGAGATATGTGATAATATCTCCTGTTGGCTGGATCCAAGCAGAAGAGTCACATTATTATTATTCTAACCCAGCAATATTTCACAATGCTCCCATGGGAAACAATTTAAACCAAAATGTCTCAACACCAGGGTACTAGGCCTAGTGATATGACACAATCTCCTCATCTTTTAGAGTGACACTTTTAACTGTTAGCCTTGTGTGCATATAAAAGTCACCATCTCACTTGTGTTTGGGGTCATCGTATGGCACACTCTACAACATTCAAAGGGTTTATGCAATATGAATGAGACTTGCAAAAAACTCTGAGGTCTACACACAGTCTTACATATTGCCCTAAACCCAGTTACGATAGACAACATCTCTCTTATAGGCTGGGTTCAGACGAGAGATCCATTATTGTGCCTGTGATCTGGGTCCAGAAATGAGTCACCAGTAGCAAGATCCATATATGAAATTCACAATTCCATCTTTGTACTTTATTTGCTTGTTAGACGCAGGACTTCTACAGTGGGCTTTGTAAATGTGGGATGGTGACAATTTTTGCTCTCGCCTGCATGTGTAATCAAAAGTCTCGATCTTAACCTTTTGCTGGGCCCTGTTGTGAAACTCTGTACCACCCAAGGAGTATATAGAATATGAATTAGTGTTGTAACCTTCTGTGAGTTTTGTACAAATATGCAACTGATAACCTTGTTTATTGCCCTAAGTATAATGATGAGAAGCAAAGTATCTACTATTAGTAGAACCCAAATTTAAGTTTGATCATCATTCCCATGAACTGAAGCAATGTACATTTCATAATATCATTTGTAAGAAAAAAATTTGGCAGGAGGATAGCACAACTTAGGTGCCGTGCCAAGCAATATGTCACAATGCCCTCTCTAGGAAGGATCTAGAAATCAGGGTAGCATTACCTGGGTGCTGGACCCAGCAATATGACACAATCCCAAATGTGGAAAAAAAAAAAAAAAAAAGAAAAATGATGAGAGCCAAAACAGCTACAGAATAGGCCCAAGATATGTAAAAATACTTTCTGTTGCTCTGGCACAAGCAGGAGAGTTACACCATCAGCATGGGAGGCCTAGCAATATGCCGAAATTCTCTTTATGCAGTACCCAGGCAGAAGAGGAACATCATCTGGGTGCTAGGCCCTGCAGTACATCAAAATTACTTTTCATGGGCATGGTTCAGGAAAAAAAGTAGAATCATATTACCTAAGTATTGGGCTTAGCAATATGCCATGTCACCCCACTGTAAAGGTTCTGGCAGAACAAAAATGTCCTATCACTTAGGACACAACCTCAGATATCTGGACCAATGTCCCAAATAGGCAGGAGTCAGGCAGAAGAGAAGACTCATATCATCTAGGTGATTCCCTAGCTATATGACACAATCTAACATGTGAGGTAAAAGCAGGCAGAAGAGCCACATCACCTTGATGCTGGGTTTTGAACTATGTCACAAGGCTCCCTTAGGGCAGGACCCAGGCAAGAGAGTTACAACAAGTAGGTGCAGGTTCTACTCTTATGTCATAATGCTCCATGTGGGCAGGGCCTGAGCAGGGAGTCACATCACCTAGGTGATAGACCCAGAGAGATGTCACAGTGTGCTCCTTGAGGCATGGCCCTGCTGAAAGAGTACATTCACCTGTGTGCCTAGACTAGCAACATGTCACTATCGAGGTAAGCAAGATCCAAGCTGGAGAGCAACATCACCTTGGTGATAGACCCAGAGATTTGTCACAATGCCCTCTTTAGGACATGGCCCTAGCAAAAGAGTACCATCACCTGTGTGCCTGGCCCAGCCATATGTCACTATCCCCCACAGTGTTCAGGGCCCATTCTAATGAGGAAGGTTATGTCACCTAAGTGGTGGACACAGTGATATGTCACAGTGATTTCTGTGGGCATGGCTCAGGCAAAAATATGACATGACCTGGGTGCTGGATCTAGTGATACGTTATGATCCTTACTGGGAGCAGGGCCCAGGCAGGAGAGTCACATCACCTAGAGATTGGCCCAGGTAGATATCGCAATAACATATGCTGGCTCTAACCAGTCTGGAGAGTCAAATCATACAGGTGCTCGGCAAAGATATACATCACAATCACACTGGCGGAAAATTCCCAGGATGAGATGTATAATACCATGCATGTCCTGTTTTCATGCGTGACAGTTGGCTTCACATATGTGAGACAATCACAGTCTTTACTGTCAGCTAGGTGTGCATTTTAGACTCAAAATTTTACCTTTCTGCTGGGTTCTGTTATGACACTCTGTGTACAAGCCAAGGGCTTTATAAAATATCTGAGGCTATTATAATCTTCTTTGCTTTTTTTTTTTTTTTAACCAGAAAGAGATTTAATCACTCACGTTTCTAAAACAAGTTATGAGAGTCAAAATTACTCCTGTTTGTGGGGTCCACATATGAGAGTCACTATCATGCCTGTGAACTGTTCCTAGGCATATATCACAATTTACTCTGTTGTAATGAAACAGGCACGACAGCCAAGTCACCTAAATGCTGAGCCAGAAATTTTCCAATGTTCTCCTTGTAGATATTTTCCTGGCAGAAAAGTTGCATAACTTGGGGTTACACCCAGATGTATGGCACCATACCCCTGTGGACAGTGTTACAATCCCCAGTGGAAGCAGGGTCCAGGCAGGAGAGGAGATTCAGGCAAACTAGATGATGGGTCCAGAGACATGTTATAATCCTTCCTGAGAATATTGTTAAGACAGGAGAGTCAAATCACCAAGGTCCTCAGCTGAGGTAAATGTCCAAATCTCATTTGTGGGCTACACCTACGCCAGATTATTAAATCACTCAGGAGCTGGGCAAAGGTATATGTCACAATAACACTGGTGGAAGGTTCCAGGAGTGGGAGTCATCATCTTGCATATGACCTGGCTCCAGGTTTAAGAGTCATGATTAGTCCTCTTATCTGGTCTAAGGTATATGGCACAATATCACCTGTGGGCAGAGAGCAAGCAGGAAGGTCACATCACCTGGGAGGGTGCTTGTCCAGTGAGATGTCACAATCTTTCTTGTGGACAAGAACCTGGAAGAAGAGTCACAGCACCTGGATGCTGGTTTGAGTGATTTATCAAAATTCCCCCTGTGGGCAGGGTTTAGGAAGTTAAGGAGACTCATTTCACCCAGGCAATTGGCCTAGATGTATGTCACAATGGCCACTATGTGCAAAACCAAGGTATAAAAGTGACCTCACTTTGGAGCTGGGTTTAGCAATATGTCACAATCTCCCCTGTGGTCAGGGCAAGGTGGGAGAGGAGAAACATCACCAAGGTGCTGAGTCAAATGATATGTTACAAAACTTCCTGTTGGCAGAACCTGGTACTGCAGAACTGGTGCAGTACCCAGTTATGTGTCACAATGCACCATAAGTGCAGGGCCAAGGCAGTAGAAGGGAGTCACATCACTTACATGAGGGACCTACATATAAGCCACAATGCCTTTTATAGTCAGGGATCAGGCAAAGAATTCACATTATTTGGGTGCTGGTGCCAGTCACATATAAAAGTGCCCTTTGTAGGCAGGCCCAGGCATTTTTGCTTAGGTGTATGGTCCACGTATGTCACAGTGTCATCTGTGGTCATGTCCTAAAAAGGAGAGTCAAATCACTCAAGAGGTGGGCTCACTTTTATGTCCTAATTACACAGAAATAAATATTCAGAAGTAAGTTTCACAGTCCCACACAAGTCCTGGTTTCGTGAATGTGGGTCAACACCTCCTGTGAGTTGGGTTGAAGCAGAAGAGTTACAATTTCAACAGTGGGATAAATCCATGTATAAGATGCCCAATCCCACTTAAAGATTGTGTTCCAGTAGGGGAATCACAGACTTACAGGTGTGCTGAATAATGCTTCACCAAAACACCTGTGGGTCAGATCCGTGTATGAGAGGAAAAATTTCAACCTTCATTTGCTCTTTTGTGTGAGATTTAGTGCCTTTATTTGTAGGTCCTGTTCTTGTGAGAGAATGACATTCGGGTCAGCTGGGTGTGCACCCAAGAGTCAATCGCACCTGGTTGCTGTTCCCTGTTATGACATCTCTTTGTACTGCTGAGGTTTTATATTATATTCCTGAGTGTCATAATCCTCTGTGAACTTTATACAATTTGGAGACCCATTACTTTACTTATGGCCATGAGGCTGGCATTGTGAGTCAAAATAGTTCCCCTTTCTGGGTCCAGGTATTATGGTTATGTTCGTGCATGTGAGCTGAACTCAGGTATATGTCACAAATTCACCTGTGGGGAGAAACAAGGCAGGAGAGTCTCGTCACCTGGATTCTAATTCGGGATGTATTATAATCTCCTTTGCAGGCAGGGCCAGGTCAGAAGAGTCACATCACCTTGGCATAGCCTCAAGAAATATGGCACCATGTCTACTGTAGACAGGGTTGAAGAAAAAGAGGAGAATCACACCACCTAGGTAGTAGGGTAGTAGGCCCAGTGATATGACACAATCTCCTCATCTTTGAGGGCGACACCTTTAATTGTGAGCTTGGTGTGTATATAAGTCACAATGTCACTTGTGTGCTTGGTCATCGCATGACACCCTCTACACCATCTGAAGGCTTTATATGGCATGCATGAGAGTTGCAAACTACTCTGAGGCCCACGTGCTCATATGGACTCACAACCTTATATATAGCCTTAATCTCAGGTATAATAGTCAACATCTCTCATTTAGGCTGAGTTCAAGAATGGATCCTTTTTATGCCTGTGAGCTGGGTCCAAAAATGAGTCATGATAGCACCTGTGGTCAGATCCCACATATGAGAGTCACGATTCCATCTTTGAACTCTTTTCATTTGTTAGAACCAGTACCTCAACAGTGGGCTTTGTAAATATAGGATGGTGACAGCTTTTACTTTCACCTGGGTGTGTAATTGAGAGTCATAATCTTAACTTTGTACTGGGCCTTGTTATGAAACTCTCTGTGCCACTCAAGGAGTTTATACAATATGAGTTAGTGTTGTAAACTTCTGTGAGTTTTCTATAGATATGCAACCCAGGATTTTACCTATTACCTTAAGCCTAGTGATGAGAGGCAAAATATATTCCATTGGCTGAATCGCAATGTAAGTCTGACCATCATGCCTGTGAATTGAAGCAAGGTATATGTCATAATCCCATTTTTGGGCAAAAATCTAGGAAAAAGTAACATAACTTAGGTGATGTGGCAAGCATGTCACAATGCCCTCTTTAGGCAGAATCTAGGAAGGAGGGTCACATTAACTGGGTGCTGGATCCAGCAATATGACATAATTTCACATGTGGAAAAACTTAGCCAAGGGATGAGAAGAAAAACACCTATAGAATAAGCTGAAGATATGTGAAAGTACTCCCTGTGGCTCTGCCACAGGCAGGACCGTAGCATCGTCAGGGTGCTGGGCCCACAAGTATGCAATAATTCCCTCTTCATTCAGGACTCTGGCAGAAGAGTAACATCATCTGGGTGCAATAGGTCAAAATTTCCCTTTGTGGGCATGGTTCACAGAAAAGAGTAGAGTCACATGATCTAAATGCTGGGCTCAGCAATATGTCACAATCTCACCATTTTAAAGGCCTGTGCAGGGGAAGTGAGTCATATCACTTAGGTCATGGGCTCAGAGATATGTGCCAATATCTCCAGTAGGCAGGACTCTGGCAGAAAAGCAGAGTCATATCACCTAGGTGCTTCCTTAGTTATACATCACAATCTAACACATGGGTAGGAACCAGACAGAAGAGCCACATCACCTGGGTGCTTGGTCCTGAGCTATGTTGTAAGGCTCCCTTAGGACAGAACCAAGGCAAAAGAGTTATATCACCTTTGTGCAGGTTTAACTTTTATATCACAATACTCTATGTGGGTGAGGCCCAAGCATTGAGTCTCATCACCTCGGAGATAGACCCAGAGAAATGTCATAATGCCCTCCTTGAAACACAGTCCTGGCATAAGAGTACCCTCACCTGTGTGCTTGGTCTTGCAATATGTCACTACCACCCCATGTGTTCAAGACCCATTCCAGAGAGGAGAGGTACATCACCTAAATGGTGGACATAGTCATATGTCACAATGATGTCTGTGGGCATGACCCAGGGAAGAATGTAACATAACCTGGGTGATAGATCCAGTGATATGTAACAATCCTTACTGAGGGAAGGGCCCAGGCAGGGGAGTCACATTATCTAGAGGCTGGCCCAGGTAGAGATCACAATCCCATGTATTTACTGGAGAGTCAAATCCCACAGATGCTCAGCAAATATTTATATCACCATCACACTGGCAGAATATTCCAGAGATGAGATTTACAATACCACACATGTCCTGTTTTCATAAGTGACAGCTGGCTTCATATATGTGAGATGTGACAGTACTTATTGTCTGCTGGGTGTGCATATGAGACTCGCAATTTCACCTTTCTACTGGGTTCTGTTATTACACTCTCTGTATAAGCTAAAGGCTTTATAAAATATCTGAGGCTGTTTTAATCTCCTATGACCTTTTCATCAGAAAGAGATCTAAGATATCACTCATGTTTCTAAAGCAAGTTACAAGAGTCAAAATTACTCCTATTTGTGGGGTCCACATATGACAGTCATTATCATGCCTGTGAGCTGTGCCTAGGTATATGTCAAAATTTACTCTGTGGTAATGAAACAGGCATGACAGCCACATAACCTAAATGCTGAGGCAGAAATGTTCCAATATTCTCCTTGTAGGCAAGTTCCTGGCAAAAAAGTTGCATAACTTCAGGGCTATGCCAAACTGTATGGCACAATGTCCCTTGTAGGCAGTGTCCAGGTCGAAGAGGAGAGTCGTATCACCTAAATAATAGGCCCAGAGATATGTCACAATGCCTCCTGCTGAAAGGGTCAGGCACATATCATTTCTGATTACAGTCATTTTAACTGGAGTGGTTTGGTATCTTATTGTGGCTTTGATTTGCATTTTTCTAATAATTAATGTTGCACATCTTTGCATGTACTTGGCTGTTTGTATGTCTTCTTTGGAGAAATGTCACTTAAGGTCTCTTGCCTGTTACTAGATTGTGTTATTTTTGCTGTTAAGTTTGTTATCTATTCTGTATGTTTATCCATTGCCATATGTATAGTTTGCAAATATATTCACCCACACTGTAAGTTGTCTTTTCACTCTGTTAATTCATTTTTGCTATGTAAATTTTTTTCAGATTCTGATAACTTCACTTGTCTCCTTTTGCTTTTGTTGCTTGTGCTTTTGAGGTCTTATTAAAAAAAATTTTCTGTCCTATTTGGTAAAGAATTTCTCTATGTTTTATTCAAATAGTTTTATAAATTTGAGTTTTACATTTAAATCTTCTATTTATTTTTAATTAAGTTGTTTTAATATGGTAACAGTGAGGCACTTAGTTGTATTCATTTAAATAATCAATTTTCCTAGCTCAATTCATGAAAAGATTGACTTTTCTTAAATGTGTGTCCTAAATAACTTAAAAATTACTTGACTCTAGGTTTATAAATTTATTACTGGGATCACTGGATACTTCAGTCCATGTATCTGTTTTCTATGCCAGTATCATGCTCTTTTGCTTGTTACAGTTTAGCAGTATATTTTGAAGTCAGGTAGTTTGATGCTTTCAGATTTGTTCTTTTTTCACAAGATTACTTTGGGGAGGTTTTTTTTTTGTTCCCTATAAATTTTAGGCCTGTTTTTTTCATTTCTGTGAAAAAAATGTCATTGGTATTTTTATAGAGTTTGTATTGAATCTGTAGATTACCTTGAGTAGCATAGCTATTTTAACAATGTTTTTTATAACTCATGAGCAAAAAATATCTCTCAAATTTTTCATGTTTCAGTTTCTTCATCATTTTTTTTTTTTTTTTTTTTTTTTTTTTAGACAGAGTCTCGCTCTGTTGCCCAGGCTGGAGTACAGTGGAGCAATCTTGGCTCACTGCAAGCTCTGCCTTCCAGGTTCAAGCAATTCTCTGCCTCAGCCTCCTGAGTAAATGGGACTACAGGCACCCACCACCACACCCGGCTAATTTTTTTGTATTTTTAGTAGAGGCCGAGTTTCACCATGTTAGCCAGGATGGTCTCGATCTCCTGACCTCATGATCCACCCACCTCGGCCTCCCAAAGTTCTGGGAATACAGGCATGAGCCACCTGCACCCAGCCCTCCATCAGTTTTATAACTTATAGTGTAGAGAGTGTTTATCTTTTTAATTAAGTTTACTGTTAGACCCCTTTATTTTTTGTTCTAGATGCAGAAAAAGTATTTGGAAAAATTTAACATGCCTTTGTGATTAAAACAACTGAACAAATTAGGTATAGATGGTATGTGCCTCAACACAGTTAAGGTGAAATATGACAAATCAATAGCTGATATCACACTGAACAAGAAAAGAAGAAAGTTTTTTATCTAAGACCTGGAACAAGACAATGATGTCTACTTTTACCACTTTCATTCAACAGAGTACTGGAAGTCCCAGCCAGATTATTTATGCAAGAGCAAGAAATAAAAGACATCCAAATAAAAAAAAAGAAAGTCAAATTGTCTTTGTTTGCAGATCACATAATTGTCTATATAGCAAAACTTAAATACTACACTAAAAATCGAGAATTAATAAAGAAATTCAGTCAAGTAGCAGAATATCAAATTAACATAAAAATTAGTAGGAGCACTTTTAAATGTCAAGAACAAGCCATCTGAAAAAGAAATTCAAGAAAAAAATTATTTACAGCAACTATAAATAATAAATCTTACTTCATTTTAAGTTCATGCTTGCTTACCGCAAGTTTATTTTTTATCATTTGGATATTCAGTATTCTCCAACCCATTTTTTAAAGAGACTGTTCTTTTCTCATTTTGAGTGACAGAGACAGGAGATAGCCAAAGGACCTTTTCCCATTTTGAGTGTTAGAGACAAGAGACAGTCATGGGTCCTCGGCGAAACTTCTCCTTTAAGCCTAAAGCAGCCTTAAGGCTGAAAAATTGGACTGCTGGTTTAGGATGACGCTGGCCCTTTCCTGACTGTTTCTCTCTGAATAATGCCCCCGTGCACACTGGGAAAAGGAGGTGGAGCCATGGAAATTCACACCTTTTGGCAGGGGAGGAGCCTGGACTATTCAGTTGCTATGTGGTTACCTGGTGTTCATCAGTCTGTGAGGTGGGGGCCTGTTAACAGGAGTCACTCTCACTTTGCTGACAGTTTTTTTTTTTCTCTTTCCTTTTTGCCCAATAAACTTTACTCCTCACCCTTCAATGCGTTCATTAGTCTATTTGTTCCTGGTCATGTTACAAGATCCTGATTTTAGCTGAATTAAGGAGAAAGTTCTACAACAGTTTGGTGTCCAGATGTGGGGCTAGAGGAAGGGTAAGAGGTGAACAAAAAGCTCTTTTCCTTTTTTGTTTGTAAGTCTTTTCATCCTTGGACTTCTTCCTAGGGTAGAGGAAACTGTGCACCACCCCACTCTAGTAGCCCCAAGCACATGCAGGCTGGACAGGTGAATGGCAGCTCCTCACCCCCATCTCCTCTGGGCTGGAAAATGGCAGGCATTCATGGTGTCTTCCCCTTCTTCAGCCAAGGGATCCAGCCTTATCCAATAGCAATTTTTTCTCTCTGTTGAAGGAATCCATTTGCATCAGAATGAAAATTGTCTTCCCTGCCTACACCTAAGCCTTATTTTTTTCTTTCCTCTTTCCTCTACCCTGTCAGCAGTTTGCTTTTAACCAAAAGGCTTTTTTTTCTTATGTTTCGCTAGGCTAGGATCCCAACGATCACTGCTTATATTCTTTGTGGAGTTTTAACTGTGAAAGGATATTTGTGAGGTTGGTCTCAAGCTGTGGCCAATATGGTGTGCTTTGTATGTCATTCTCTATGGTTGTTAGGACATTTTGCTGCAGGCCTCCATCTTGTTTTAGGCTGTTAGTAGCATGATCTGTAACCACGTGGCAATGTTTTGTTCTGGCCTCTGCTATTTTACAATGGTGGCCCAGGTTTAATCCTGGCTTAGGGAATGAATCCCTTCTGATTTTGTATCAGCATGTAACTTTTGAGATTTGCTGATTTTCTTCCCCTTCACAAACTGCCTTAATTTTTTTTTTCCTCTGAGCACCTGGTAAGTTAACTTTGGTAAAGTTTGAATGCCAGAAACACTGGCTGCTTACTGCTGCTAGAGTCAGGTAATAATGAATTTAAAAGACTTAAAGAGTGCTCAACTTAATTAAAAGTGAATATCCAAATTACAGGTATATTTAAAAGATCTTTATGTTTTTCTCTTCTGGGATCTTGTTTTGCTAGGAAAAGGTTTTTTCTCAGCCAACTGAATTTTTTTCCTTCATTTTGTCTTACCACTCTAATGCATGCGTGAGAGGCCAGTAATTCAATCAGGAAATTGGCAAATAATAAATCTTATGGTTACTGGGTTTTCTTCTGCCTGTCTGTAGTTATATTTGTGTTGTGTGTGTGATGTCTATCAAACAGAGCTCTAATAAATTGACTTAAAGAATGATAAGAACTTGGATCAAATATTTTTTGAAGGGAAGATAAAAGCTGTGTACCTTTTAGTTTACATGACTTTTAATCTTTGAGAAATAAAAACAGCCTAAAAGATTATCAGTAAAACACAAATGTGATCAACAGATGAGTAGGTGGACTTAATTATGCAGGTCAGATACTAGGTTTGCTAAATGTTTTAAGGTCATAAACTGTTTTTTGGTTTTTGAGAACAGCTCAACTTTGCTTCACAATTGGTAAGGCCTGAGAACAAATGGAATTAACCACACCCTTAATTATGCTGAAAGGAGTCAAACCCTTGGCTGCATCTAGCACATAATTAAAACAATTTACCTGGTTTCACATTAAAGTTAAAATTGCTAGAAGTTACCATTATAATATGTAATTGAAACCACTGGAAGTAGATTTACATACAAGGTGTGTAAGAACAGTAAAATGTATTTTTAATAAAAGATTATAAGAAGGGATGAAAATATAAATTTTTGCCTAGGGTCAAACAATTGTTTTGAATTAGATAAAATAAAGCTAAAAGTTCAAACAAGTTGTGGAAAGATTGTAAAAATAAATCTTGCCAAAGAAATTCTGTGTGTGAACATTAATTAAATTCAAAAAGGTATTATATGGGTTTTTTGTATATTAAGCATTCAAATAAAAGCACAACAAGACACTCATAAGGCACTAATCTGTTCTTTAGCAAAATTTGTAAATAATTATAAAAGGTTTTTGCTTTTTACATTTTTAAGTCATCATTTCAGTTAAGTAATTTATGGGCATCTGGAATTTTATTTCATAATATCAAGTGTTTTAAACTTCTAACATTTAACATCTTTCTCAAAATCAAACTTTAGTTACAAAATTGTCTTTTCTAATTATTGGCTGCTGGATGCTAAAGAGGGCCCCTGGAGTATCCACAAGAGACGTAAACAGGGTTATATGACATGTTTAGTTACGTGGAATTGCCAAAATGGTGTTTGTCATGCATGTCCATGTGAAGAGATCAACAAATGGGCTTTGTGTGAGCAATAAAGCTTTTTAATCACCTGGGTGCAGGCGGGCTGAGTCCGAAAAGAGAGTCAGCGAAGGGAGATAAGGGTGGGGTCGTTTTATAGGATTTGGCTAGGTAAAGGAAAATTACAGTCACGGGGGGGGTGTTGTTCTCTGGCAGGCAGGAGTGGGAGTCACAAGGTGCTCAGTGGGGGAGCTTTTTGAACCAGGATAAGCCAGGAAAAGGACTTTCACAGGTAATGTCATCACTTAAGGCAAGGACCGGCCATTTTCACTTCTTTTGTGGTGGAATGTCATCAGTTAAGGCGGGGCAGGGCGTTTTCACTTCTTTTGTGATTCTTCAGTTACTTCAGGCCCAGCTTCAAGGATCACAATGAAACACTAAGGGGATGCTCTCAGGTCATTCTTCTACTGCCTGCTTTCATTCAACCATTTCTAAATCTGAGTATTCAGGATATTTTGACTCATGCACTTTCTTCAAATACTAATTCTGAGGATGTCACTTCTATCCAACTGTAATTTTCCTCTGCAGGAAATTTAACACTATTTCCTTTTATTCCTGTAGCCAAACCATTGCTTATGTCATATTGATAAATTTCTCTCAAAACCTAAAGTATATAAATGAGGAAAATGTCTGTTCACAACATACAGTTAAACTGCACTTGACACAACCAGTGGGTTTTGTCTGGAATATACATTCTCAGACTGGCTTTCCATAAGCTTAATAAAGCTTAGGTTGTTTTTCTGTCTACCACTAAAAGTTCAAGTTTTGTTTTCAAATTTCTCAATATTTATCCAGTGTTAAGGAATATTCTTATACCAACTCTGCCCATTATATAACTGATATCAAATAATTTCTCATTATCACCCATTCATTTTATCATACACCAATTATATAAGAAATATATTAAAGAGGTAAAAATTATAGAATACTAATTCCTATATTTATCCACAGTTATGATGAAATTGGTATTGCCAACGCTGGGTTGCTCCCCAACAGAGCTTCTAAGAGAGAAAAAGTAGTTTTCTATTGATTTCTATCACTGTCCCATGGAGTAGGTATGCAAAAAAAGGAGCTGGTATTCTGTCTTTTTAAAAGAGTATCTATTAAACACTTTTATGGTGTCCAGCATGATTGTCAGGATTGGAGTGTGATAAGAAACTCAATGGCAATAGGTAACTGGGGACTAGCCAACCTCAGGAGTAAAGTTACTTTTCCTAAATACTTGAGGCATATTTCACACATACACACACACATACACACAAACACACACACACAAACTTAAAACATTTTTTTTTGAGATGGAGTCTCACTCTGTCACCCATGTTGGAGTACAGTGGTGCGATCTCAGCTCACTGCAACCTCTGTCTCCTGGGTGCAAGCGATTCTGCTGCCTCAGCCCCCTGAGTAGCTGAGACTACAGGCACATGTCACCACACCTGGCTAATTTTTGCATTTTTAGTAGAGACAGGGTTTCACCATGTTGGCCAGACTGGTCTTGAACTCCTGACCTCAGGTGATACACCTGCCTCGACCTCCCAAAGTGGTGGGATTACAGGCATGAACCACCAGGCCCAGCCCTAAAGTGTTTATTTGTGGCATTGACATTTTAGAAGAGAAGTGGCTACAAATTAAATTTTCAATTTGGATTTGTCATGCTTAGTATATTCCTTTCTATGCTCTCCTACCTTGCTCATCAACCAATATCTGTTCTAATTAAGAATCTGGTTATCAGTAATGGAAATCTTAGTTTGAGAGTAAATCATTGTGTTACTTTCTCCCAGGAAAACTTCACTTTAAAGCTTAAATCTAATAGTAGAATGAATGAGTAGCCTACTGTTGTAAATATTTAGCAGTAGCAGATGGGGAATGTTTTTGGAAAGCATGAGAGAGGTCCAGATATACCTGAAACCACAAGACATAGGCAGATCTATGAGACCAGTCCTTTTAAACTCAAAAATGTTCTTAAAATACAGAAAAAAAACTAATGCTATTCTCTGGTTTTAATAGATCAAGTTTTCAAATAAGTTGTTTTATTTAGTTGTCACTTCCCCTTTGATTCTAAAAAACATGTCTTCTTCCCCAGATCTAAACCCTCCATCAAAAAATCAGAAATATGGTATAATACAGTTAAGCTATACTATGCTCAAATTTTTTCTCTGGCTCATTCCTATTATCTCCTGTTTACATGTTTCTGTCTAAAGGAAGTGTTACTAAGGCAGAAAGAGATGATGTTTGTTCTGTAGTATACAAACACCTAACAATTTCTAGCAATAAAACAAAGAATATATATTTAAGGTGACAACCTCTATTTGAAATATGCTATAAAGCACTTAGCCTAAATTATACTATGTAGATGAATACTATAAAAACAAGTATAGTGCTACTTTATTAGGAATTTTTAAAAAGGCTTCTTTATGGAAGAAACAATTCAATTATTAAGCATCTGTCATTTTCCCCTCACACTAATAAGTTTATCATTGGTTTGCAAGTTAAAATCAGAGCCTAAGATTCTTTCATTTCCCAGAGCTGAAAACCACAGTACGAGAGATTCGTAAAGCATACACAAGCTTCAATAGCCGATTTGATCAAGTGGAAGAAAGGATATCAGTGAATGAAGATCAAATTAATGAAATAAAACAAGAAGACAAGTTTAGAAAAAAGAGTGAAAAGAAACAAACAAAGCCTCCAAGAAATATGAAACTATGTGAAAAGAACAAATCTACATTTGACTGGTCTACTGGAAAGCGACAGGGAGAATGGAACCAAGTTAGAAAACACTCTTCAGGATATTATCCAGGAGAACTTCCCCAACCTAGCAAGGCAGACAACATTAAAATTCAGGAAATACTGAGAACACCACAAAGATACTCCTTGAGAAGAGCAACCCCAAGCCCCATAATTATCAGATTCACCAAGGTTGAAATGAAGGAAAAAATGTTAAGCGAAGCCAGAAAGAAAGATTGGGTTACCCACAAAGGGAAGCCCATCAGACTAATAGCAGATCTCTTGGCAGAAACCCTACAAGCCAGAAGAGAGTGGGGGCCAATATTCAACATTCTTAAAGAAAAGAATTTTAAACCCAGAATTTTATTTCCAGCCAAATTAAGCTTCATAAGTGAAGGAGAAATAAAATCCTTTAAAGACAAGCAAATGCTGAGTGATTTTGTCACCACCAGCCCTTCCTTACAAGAGCTTCTGAAGGAAGCATTAAACATGGAAAGGGACAGCCAGTATCAGCCACTGCAAAAACATGCCAAATTGTAAAGACCATCGATGCTATGAAGAAGCTGCATCAATTAATGGGCAAAATAACCAGCTAGCATAATCATGACAGGATCCAATTCACACACAACAATATTAACCTTAAAAGTAAATGGGCTAAATGCCCCACTTAAAAGACACAGACTGGCAATTGGATAGTCAGACCCATCAGTGTGCTGTATTTAGGAGACCCATCTCACATGCAAAGACACACATAGGCTCAAAGTAAAGGGATGGAGGAAGATCTACCAAGCAAATCAAAAGCAGAAAAAAAAAGCAAGGGTTGCAATCCTGGTCTCTGATAAAACAGACTTTAAACCAACAAAGATCAAAAGAGACAAAGAAGGCCATTATATAATGGTAAAGGAATCAATTCAACAAGAAGAGCTAACAGGAGCACCCAGATTCATAGAGCAAGTTCTTAGAGACCTACATAGAGACTTAGATTCCCACACAATAATAGTGGGAGACTTTAACACCCCACTGTCAATATTAGACAGATCAATGAGACAGAAAAATTAACAAGCATATCCAGGACTTGAACTCAGCTCTGGACCAAGTGGACCTAATAGACATCTAAAGAACTCTCCACCCCAAATCAACCTAATATACATTCTTCTCAGCACCACATCACACTTATTCTAAAATTGACCATATAATTAGAAATAAAACACTCCTCAGCTAATGTAAAAGAACAGAAATCACAGCAAACTGTCACTTGGATCACAGTGAAATCAAATTAGAACTCAGGATTAAGAAACTCACTCAACAAATGCACAACTAAATGGAAACTGAACAACCTGCTCCTGAATGACTACTGGGTAAGTAACAAAATGAAGGTAGAAATAAAGATGTTCTTTGAAATCAGTGAGAACAAATACACAAGTACCCAGAATCTCTGGGACACATTGAAAGCAGTGTGTAGAGGAAAATTTATAGCACTAAATGCCCATAAGAGAAAGCAGGAAAGATAAAAAACTGACACCCTAACATCACAATGAAAAGAACTAGAGAAGCAAGAGCAAACAAATTCAAAAGTTAGCAGAAGTTAGACATGAAATAACTAAGATCAGAGCAGAAATGGAGGATATAGAGACACAAAAAACCTTTCAAAAAATGAATGAATCTCGGAGCTGGTTTTTTGAAAAGATCAGCACAATAGATAGACCACTAGCAAGACTAATAAAGAAGAAAAGAGAGAAGAATCAAATAGATGCAATAAAAAATGATAAAGGGGATATTCAGTTTTTTAATATAGGCCTCAGTTTGCTTTGAAATGTTACTTCACAGGTTCTACAAAAAGAGTATTTACAACCTGCTGAATCAAAAGAAAGGTTTAACTGTGAGAATGAAATGCAAACATCACAAAGCGGTTTCACAGATAGCTTCTTAATAGCTTTTATTTTGGGATATTTGGTATTTCATTATAGGCCTCAGTGGGCTTTGAAATGTCCCCTCCAAGATTCTACAAAAACAGTGTTTCCAACCTGCTGAATCAAAAAAATGTTTAACTTTTTAAACTGAAGGCACTCATCAAAAAGCAGTTTCACTGATAGCTTCTTTCTAGTTTTTATCACAGGACATTTGGTTCTCACTATAGGTCTCAGTGGGTTCTGAAATGTCACTTTGCAGATTCTAAGAAAAGAGTGTTTCTAACCTATGGAATCAAAGAAAAGTTTAAGTCTGTGAGCTGAATCCACACATCACAAAGCAGTTTCACAGATAGCATCTTTCTGCATTTTATCAAGGGATATCAGGTTTTTTTGCTATAGGCTCCAATGAGCTCTGAAATGCCCTTTCACAAGTTCTACAAAAACAGTGTTTCCAAACTGCTAAATGTAAAGAAAGGTTACACTGTATGAGTTAATTCACACATTATACCGGTTTCACAAATAGCTTCTTTCTAGTTTTTTTGGGGGGATATTCAGTTGTTCAATATAGGCCTCAGTGAGCTCTGAAATGTCCTTTCTCAGATTCTAGAAAAACAGTGTTTCCAACCTGCTGAATGTGAAGAAATGTTTCCCTCTGTGAGCTGAATCCACAAATCACTAAGCAGTTTTACAGATAGTTTCTTTCTAGTTGTTATCACGGGATATCTGTTTGTCAATATAGACATTCATGGGCTTAGAAATGTCCCTTGACAGATCCTACTGAAAACAGTGTTTCCAAACTGCTGAATGCAAAGAAAATTTAACTCTGTGAGCTGCATCCACACATCACAAAGTGGTTGTACAGATAACTTCTTTCTAGTTTTCATGGTGGAATATTTGTTTTTTTACTACAGGCGCCAGTGAGCTCCAAAGTGTCTCTGCACAGATTCTACAAATAGAGTATTTCCAACATACTGAGTTTAGAGAACGTTTTCTCAGTGAGCTGAATTCACACATCACAAAGCGATTTCACAGACAATTTCTTCCTAGTTTTTACCTAGAGAAATTCAGTTTTTCACTATCGGACTCAATGAGCTCTGAAATGTCCCTTCACAGATTCTACAAAAACAGTCTTTCCAACCTGCTGAATGTAAAGAAAGCTTTGACTTTATGAGCTTAATCCACACATCACAAAGTAATTTCACAGATATCTTCTTTATAGTTTTTATCACAGGATATTCTGTTTTTCACTATAGACCACAGTGAGCTTTGAAATGTCCCTTCTCAGATTCTACAAAAACAGTGTTTTCAACCTGCTTAACACACAAAAAAGGTTTCACTTTATGAGCTGAATCCACACAGCAAAAAGTGGCGGTTTCACAGATAGCTTCTTCTAGCTTTCGTTGCAGAATATTCGGTTTTTCGCTATAACCTCAGTGAGCTTCAAAATGCCCCAGTACAGATTCTAAAAAACCAGTGTTTCCAACATGCTGAGTATAAAGAAATGTTTACCTCTGTGAGCTGAATCCATCCATCACAAAGCAATTGCACAGGGAACTTCTTTCTAGTTGTTATCTTGAGATATTTAGTTTTTCACTATAGGACTCAGTGAACTCTGAAATGTCCCTTCACAAATTCTACAAAAACAGTGTTTCCAACCTGGTGAATATAAAGAAAAGTTTAATTATGTGAGCTAAATTTACACATCACACAGCAGTTTCAGAGATAACTTCTTTCTAGTTTCTATCCTATGTTATTCGGTTTTTCACTGTAGTGCTCAGTGAGCTCCGAAATGTCCCTACTCATATTCTACAAAAACAATGTTACCAACCTGCTGATGTAAAGAAAGGTTAGCTCTGTGATCTGAATCCACACAGCACAAAGTGGTTTCTTAGATAACTTTTTTCGAGTTTTTATCACGGGTTATTCAGATTTTCACTATAGGCCTCAGTGAGCTCTGAAATGTCCCTTCACAGATTCTACAAAAACAGTGCTTCCAATGTAAAAAAAATTTTCACTTTATGAGATGAATTCACAAATTACAAACCAGTTTCACACATAGCTTCTTTCTAGTTATTATCTCTGGATATTCTGTTTTTCACTATATGCCTCAGTGAGCTTTATAATGTCTCTTCGCACATGCAACCAAAACAGTGTTTTCAACGTGCTAAATATAAAGAAAGGTATAACTCTGTGAGCCGAATCCACACTTTGTCTCTTTTGATGTAAAAAGTAGTTTCACTGACAGCTTGTATCTTGTTTTTATCTTGAGATATTCACTTTTCACTCTAGGACACAGTGAGTTTTGAAATGTCCCTTCATGGATTCTACAAAAACAGTGTCTCCAACCTGCTGAATGTAAAGAAAAGTTTAACTCTGTGAGCTGAATCCACATATCACACAGCAGTTTCACAGATAGCTTTTTTCTAGTGTTTATCCTGGGATATTTAGTTTTTTACTATAGTCCTCAGTGAGTTCCAAAATGTCCCTTTTCAGATCCTACAAAAACAGTGTTTCCAACTTGCTGAATATAAAGAAAGGTTTCACTTTATGAGCTGAATCCACACCTCACAAAGGTCTTACAGATAGCTTCTTTCTAGTTTCTATTGTGGGATATTTGGTTTTTCACTATAGGCCTCAGTGAGCTCCAGAATGTCCCTTTGCAGATTCTACAAACACAGTGTGTCCAACCTGCTGAAGGTAAAGAAAGGTTCAAACAGGGGAGCTGAATATACACAAAGCGGTTTCACAGATGGCTTCTTTTTAGTTTTTATCCCAGGATATTCAGCTTTTCACCATAAGCCTCAGTAAGCTCCAAAATGTCCTATTGAAGATTCTACAAAAACAGAGTTTCCAACTTGCCAAACTAAAGAAAGGTTTCACCTTATGAGCTGAATCCACATATCAAAAAGCAGTTTCACAGATAGCTTCTTTCTAGTTTATATCATGGGATAGCCCATTTTTCACTATAGGCCTCATGAAACTAAGAAAAGTGCCTTTGCAGATAATTCAAAAACAGTGCTTCAACTCTGCTGAATGCAAGGAAATATTTAACAGTGTGAGCTGAATTTACGCATCACAAAGGAGTTTCACAGATAACTTCTTTCTTGTTTTTATTGTGAGATATTCGGTTTTTCACTATAGGCCTCATTGAGCTCTGAAATATCCTTTAGTAGATGCCACAAAAATAGTATTTTCAACCTGCTGAATGTAAAGATAGGTTTAATTTGGTAAGCTGAATCCGTATACTACAAAGCTGTTTCACAGATAGCTTCTTTGTAGCTTTTATCCCAGGATACAGGGTTTTTCACTTCAGGCCTCAGTGAGCTTTGAAATGTCTCTTTGCAAGTTGTAGAAAAATAGTTTCCAACCAGCTGAATGCAAAGTAATGTATCACTCGATGAGTAGAATCCATACATCACAAAGCAGTTTCACAGATAGCTTCTTTCTAGTTTATTTCCGTGAGATTTTTGGTTTTTCACTCTAGGCCTCAGTAAGCTCTGAAATGTCCCTTTGCAGATTCTCCAAAAACAGTGCTTCCAACCTGTTGAATATAAAGAAAGGTGTGTCTTTTTGAGTTGAATTCACACATAACAAAGTGGTTTCACAGACAGCTTCTTTCAAGATTTATCATGGGATATTCGGTTTTTCACTATGGGCCTCAGTGAGCTTCGAAATGTTGCTTTGCAGATTCCTCAAAAACAGTGCTTCTAACCTTGTGAATGTAAAGAAAGGTTTCACTCTGTGAGCTGAATCTACACATTACAAAGCAGTTTCACAGATAGCTTCCTTCTAGTTTTTATCACAGGGTATTCAGTTTTTCACTATAGGCATCCATGGGCTCCAATATGTCCCCTCAGTGATCCTACAAAAACAGTTTTTCCAACTGCTGAGTGTAAAGAAAGGTTTAACTCTGTGAGCTGAATCCACACATCACAAAGCTGTTTCACAGGTGACTATTTTCTAGTATTTATTGTGGATTATGCTGTTTCTCACTATAGGCCACAGAGAGCTCCAAAATGTCCCTTTGCAGATTCTACAAAACCAGTGTTTCCAACCTGTGGAATATAAAGAAAGGTTTAAATCTGTGAGCTGAATCCACACATCACAAAGTTGTTTTCACAGGTAGTTTCTTTCTAGTTTTTATTGTGAGATATTCAGTTTTTCACTATAGACCTCAGTAAACTCTGAAATGTACCTTCGCAGATTCTACAAAAACAACCTCTCCAACCTGCTGAATGTAAGGAAAGGTTTAAAGCTGTAGACTGAATCCACACATCACACAGCAGTTTCATAGATCTCTTCTTTCTAGTTTTATCGTGGGATATTCGTTTTTTTCCTATAGGTCTCAGTGTGCTCTGAAATGTCCCTTCACAGGTTCTACAGAAACAGTGTTTCTAACCTGTTGAAGGATCTGTGAAGGTACGTTTTGGAACCCATGTTGGCCTATAGTGAAAAACAGAATATCCCACGTTAAAAACTTGAAATAAGCTGCCTGTGAAACTGCTTTGTGATGTGTGGAATCAGCTCATAACATGAATCCTTTCTTTATATTCAGCAAATTTGAAATACTATTTTTTAGTATCTATGAAGAGACATTTCAGAGCTCACTGAGGCTTACAGTGAAAGACCATATATCCCACAATAAAAACTAGAAAGAAGCTGTGTCTGGCCGGGTGCAGTGGCTCAAGCCTGTAATCCCAGCACTTTGGGAGGCTGAGACGGGCTGATCACGAGGTCAGGAGATCGAGACCATCCTGGCTAACACGGTTAAAACCTGTCTCTACTAAAAATACAAAAAACTAGCCGGGTGAGGTGGCTGGCGCCTGTAGTCCCAGCTACTCGGGAGGCTGAGGCGGGAGAATGGTGTAAACCCGGGAGGCAGAGCTTGCAGTGAGCTGAGATCTGGCCACTGCACTTCAGCCTGGGCGGCAGAGCGAGACTCCATCTCAAAAAAAAAAAAGAAAGAAAGAAAGAAAGAAAGAAAGAAAGAAAGAAAGAAAGAAAGAAAGAAAGAAAGAAAGAAAGAAGCTGTGTCCAGAATTGGTGGGTTCTTTGTCTCACTGACTTCAAGAATGAAGCTGTGGAACCTCCTGGTGAGTGTTACAGTTCTTAAAGATGGTGTGTCGGGTTAGTTCTTTCTGTGCACAGATGTGTCTGGAGTGTCTTCCTTCTGGTGGGTTCATGGTCTCACTGACTTCAGGAGTGAAGCTGCAGGCCTTCGTGGTGAGTTTTACAGCTCTTAAAGGTGGCATGTCTGGAGTTGTTCATTCCTTCTGGTGGGTTCATGGTCTTGCTGAACTCAGGAGTGAAGCTACACTTTTGCAGTGAGTGTTACAGCTCATAAAGGTATTGTGGACCCAGAGTGAGCAGCAGCAAGATTTATTGTGAAGAGCAAAAGAACAAAGCTTCCAGAGTGTGGAAAGGGACCTGAGTGGGTTGCCGCTACTGGCTCGGGCAGCCTGTTTTTATTTCATCTGGCCCCATCCACATCCTGCTGATTGGTCCATTTTACAGAGAGCTGATTGGCCCATTTTACAGAGAGTTGTTTGGTCCATTTTGACAGGGTGCTGATTGGTGCATTTACAATCCTTTAGCTAGACACAAAAGTTCTCCAAGTCCCCACTAGATTAGCTAGACACAGAGCACTGATTGGTGCATTCACAAACCTTAAGCTAGACACAGAGTGCCGATTGGTGTGTTTACAAACCTTGAGCTAGACATAAAGTGCTGATTGGTGCATTTATAATCCTTTAGCTAGATATAAAAGTTCTCCAAGTCGCCACCCTGACTCAGGAGCCCAGCTGTGCCAGGCTGTGGGCAGAGCTGCCTGACAGTTCTGTGCCACGCACCTGCACTCCTTGGCTCTTGGGCGGTCAATGGGACTGGGCGCCATGGAGCAGGGTGTGGCACCTGTCGGAGAGACTCAGGCCACGCAGGAGCCCATGGTTTGGGGGTTCAGCATGGTGGGCTGCAGGTTCCAAGCCCTGCTCTGTGGGGAGGTGGCTGAGGCCTGGTGAGAATTTGATCATGGGGTGGGTAGACTGGCATTGCTGGGGGACCCACTGCACCCTCTGCAGCTGCTGGCCCCAGTGCTAAGCCCCTCACTGCCCACAGCCAGTGGCGCTGGCCAGCTTCCCCGAGTGTGGGGCCCACTGAGCCTGCGCCCACCCAGAACTCACTGCTGGCCCATGAGTGTACTGTGCACAGCCCCAGTTCCCGCTCACACCTCTCCCTCCACATCACCCTGCGAGCAGAGGGAGCCAGCTCTGCCCTCAGCCAGCCCCAGAGGGGGACCCCCACAGCACAGTGGCAGGCTGAAGGGCTCCTTATGTGCAGCCAGAGTGGACCCCAAGGCCAAGGAGGTGCCGAGAGTGAGAGAGGGCTGCTGGCACGTTGTCACCTCTCAATCCCCTCTCTAAACAGGACACCCCAACTGCTATTGGGAATTTGGCCGATGACCACTCTAGCTACTTCCTGCTGGATAGGGGTGATGAAGGGGCCCTGCAGTTGTAATATTCTCCAGAGGGGAGCTCTCTAGGCTATTGAAAGAGCCAGCAGGTCAGTCCAGGTGTCCTTGGTAGAAGTTGTTAGTTGAACTCATTTGGGGTTCCATTTGTAAGACCATCTGTAGTTTGATGGCCTCGATTTTAGAGGAAAAAAGTTTAACAAGGAGGTTAAAAATACAGAGTCCAAAGGTGAGCAACAGTAGGATGGCTGCCACAGGATCTAGAAAGGGGAGAAACCATGTTGCCCAACTCCAGAGGTTGGTATAATAATTTGAAAGGTGTTGCCTCATATCAGAAGCCTTTTCCTGTAAATGCCAGGTGGCATCTCATACTATCTCTGACTGGTTAGTGCAAAAACAATGCTCTTCCCTAAGGGGGTGCAGAGTCTTCCTTTCCAGCAGTGAGGAAGTTTAGGCCTTGGCAGTTTTGGAGAGTCACTGCTGCCAAAAATAAGAGTAAGGATAGATTTTGTTATTTCTTGTAAACTGTCTGAGAGGGAGATATCAGTTGAAGTTCCACATAAGAATATGTCTTGGGGCGGAGCAAGATGGCCGAATAGGAACAGCTCCAGTCTCCAACTCCCAGAGCGAGCGACACAGAAGACCGGTGATTTCTGCATTTTCAACTGAGGTACTGGGGTCATCTCACTGGGGAGTGCCGGACAATTGGTGCTGGTCAGCTGCTGCAGCCTGACCAGCGAGAGCTGAAGCAGGGCGAGGCATCGCCTCACCTGGGAAGCGCAAGGGGGAAGGGAATCCCTTTTCCTAGCCAGGGGAACTGAGACACACAACACCTGGAGAATTGGGTAACTCCCACCCCAATATTGCGCTTTAAGCAAACGGGCACACCAGGAGAATATATCCCACACCTGGCCGGGAGGGTCCCACGTCCACGGAGCCTCCCTCATTGTTAACACAGCAGTCTGTGATTTAACCGAAACGGCAGCAGGGAGGCTGGGGGAGGGGCGCCCGCCATTGCTGAGGCTTAAGTAGGTAAACAAAGCCACTGGGAAGCTCGAACTGGGTGGAGCTCACAGCAGCTCAAGGAAACCTGCCTGTCTTTGTAGACTCCACCTCTGGGGACAGGGCACAGCTAAAACAAAAACAAAAAACAACAACAAAAAAAAAGGCAGCAGAACCTCTGCAGATGCAAACGACTCTGTCTGACAGCTTTGAAGAGAGCAGTGGATCTCCCAACATGGAGGTTGAGATCTGAGAAGGGACAGACTGCTCAAGTGGGTCCCTGACCCCTGAGTAGCCTAACTGGGAGACATCCCCACTAGGGGCAGTCTGACACCCCACACCTCACATGGTGGAGTACACCCCTGAGAGGAAGCTTCCAAAGTAAGAATCAGACAGGTACACTCGCTGTTCAGCAATATTCTATCTTCTGCAACCTCTGCTGCAGATACCCAGGTAAACAGGGTCTGGAGTGGACCTCAAGCAATCTCCAACAGACCTACAGCTGAGGGTCCTGACTGTCAGAAGGAAAACTATCAAACAGGAAGGACACCTATACCAAAACCCCATCAGTACGTCACCATCATCAAAGACCAGAGACAGATAAAACCACAAAGATGGGGAAAAAGCAGGGCAGAAAAGCTGGAAATTCAAAAACTAAGAGCGCATCTCCCCCTGCAAAGGAGTGCAGCCCATCGCCAGCAACAGATCGAAGCTGGTCAGAGAATGACTTTGACGAGATGAGAGAAGAAGGCTTCAGTCCATCAAAATTCTGAGAGCTAAAGGAGGAATTACATACCCAGCGCAAAGAAACTAAAAATCTTGAAAAAAGAGTGGAAGAATTGACAGCTAGACTAATTAATGCAAAGAAGGTCATAAACGAAATGACAGAGATGAAACCATGACACAAGAAATACGTGACAAATGCACAAGCTTCAGTAACCGACTTGATCAACTGGAAGAAAGAGTATTAGCGATTGAGGATCAAATGAATGAAATGAAGCGAGAAGAGAAACCAAAAGAAAAAAGGAGAAAAAGAAATGAACAAAGCCTGCAAGAAGTATGGGATTATGTAAAAAGACCAAATCTATGTCTGATTGGGGTGCCTGAAAGTGAGGGGGAAAATGGAACCAACTTGGAAAACACTCTTCAGAATATCATCCAGGAGAACTTCCCCAACCTAGTAGGGCAGGCCAACATTCAAATTCAGGAAATACAGAGAACACCACAGAGATACTCCTCGAGAAGAGCAACTCCAAGACTCATAATTGCCAGATTCACCAAAGTTGAAATGAAGGAAACAATCTTAAGGGCAGCCAGAGAGAAAGGTCGGGTTACCCACAAAGGGAAGCCCATCAGACTAACAGCAGATCTCTCGGCAGAAACTCTACAAGCCAGAAGAGAGTGGGGGCCAATATTCAACGTTCTTAAAGAAAAGAATTTTCAACCCGGAATATCATATCCAGCCAAACAAAGTTTCATAAGTGAAGGAGAAATAAAATCCTTTACAGATAAGCAAATGCTTAGAGATTTTGTCACAACCAGGCCTGCCTTACAAGAGACCCTGAAGGAAGCCCTAAACATGGAAAAGAACAACCGGTACCAGTCCATTGCAAAAACATGCCAAAATATAAAGACCATCGAGGCTAGGAAGAAACTGCATCAACTAACAAGCAAAATAACCAGTTAATATCATAATGGCAGGATCAAGTTCACACATAACAATATTAACCTTAAATGTAAATGGACTAAATGCTCCAATTAAAAGACACAGACTGGCAAACTGGATAAAGAGTCAAGACCCATCAGTCTGCTGTATTCAGGAGACCCATCTCACATGCAGAGACATACATAGGCTCAAAATAAAGGGATGGAGGAAGATCTACGAAGCAAATGGAGAACAAAAAAAAGCAGGGGTTGCAATCCTAGTCTCTGATAAAACAGACTTTAAACCATCAAAGATCAAAAGAGACAAAGAGGGCCATTACATAATGGTAAAGGGATCAAATCAACAGGAAGAGCTAACTATCCTAAATATATATGCACCCAACACAGGAGCACCCAGATTCATAAAGCAAGTCCTTAGAGCCTTACAAAGAGACTTAGACTCCCATACAATAATAATGGGAGACTTCAACACTCCACTGTCAACATTAGACAGATCAACGAGACAGAAAGTTAACAAGGATATCCAGGAATTGAACTCATCTCTGCACCAAGTGGACTTAATAGACATCTATAGAACTCTCCACCCCAAATCAACAGAATATACATTCTTCTCAGCACCACATCGCACTTATTCCAAAATTGACCACATAATTGGAAGTAAAGCACTCCTCAGCAAATGTACAAGAACAGAAATTATAACAAACTGTCTCTCAGACCACAGTGCAATCAAACTAGAACTCAGGACTAAGAAACTCAATCAAAACTGCTCAACTACATGGCAACTGAACAACCTGCTCCTGAATGACTACTGGGTACATAATGAAATGAAGGCAGAAATAAAGATGTTCTTTGAAACCAATGAGAACAAAGATACAACATACCAGAATCTCTGGGACATATTTAAGGCAGTGTGTAGAGGGAAATTTATAGCACTAAATGCCCACAAGAGAAAACAGGAAAGATCTAAAATTGACACTCTAACATCACAATTAAAAGAACTAGAGAGGCAAGAGCAAACACACTCAAAAGCTAGCAGAAGGCAAGAAATAACTAAGATCAGAGCAGAACTGAAGGAGATAGAGACACAAAAAACCCTCCAAAAAATCAATGAATCCAGGAGTTGGTTTTTTGAAAAGATCAACAAAATTGACAGACCACTAGCAAGACCAATAAAGAAGAAAAGAGAGAGGAATCAAATAGATGCAATAAAAAATGATAAAGGGGATATCACCACCGACCCCACTGAAATACAAACTACCATCAGAGAATACTATAAACTCCTCTATGCAAATCAACTAGAAAATGTAGAAGAAATGGATAATTTCCTGGACACTTACACTCTCCCAAGACTAAGCCAGGAAGAAGTTGAATCCCTGAATAGATCAATAGCAGGGTCTGAAATTGAGGCAATAATTAATAGCCTACCCACCAAAAAAAGTCCAGGACCAGATGGATTCACAGCTGAATTCTACCAGAGGTACAAGGAGGAGCTGGTACCATTCCTTCTGAAACTATTCCAATCAATAGAAAAAGAGGGAATCCTCCCGAACTCATTTTATGAGGCCAACATCATCCTGATACCAAAGCCTGGCAGAGACACATCAAAAAAAGAGAATTTTAGACCAATATCCCTGATGAACATCGATGCAAAAATCCTCAATAAAATACTGGCAAACCGGATTCAGCAGCACATCCAAAAGCTTATCCACCATGATCAAGTGGGCTTCATCCCTGGGATGCAAGGCTGGTTCAACATTCGCAAATCAATAAATGTAATCCAGCATATAAACAGAACGAAAGACAAGAACCACATGATTATCTCAATAGATGCAGAAAAGGCTTTTGACAAAATTCAACAGCCCTTCATGCTAAAAACGCTCAATAAATTCGGTATTGATGCAACGCATCTCAAAGTAATAAGAGCTATTTATGACAAACCCACAGCTAATATCATACTGAATGGGCAAAAACTGGAAAAATTCCCTTTGAAAACTGGCACAAGACAGGGATGCCCTCTCTCATCACTCCTATTCAACATAGTGTTGGAAGTTCTGGCTAGGGCAATCAGGCAAGAGAAAGAAATCAAGGGTATTCAGTTAGGAAAAGAAGAAGTCAAATTGTCCCTGTTTGCAGATGACATGATTGTATATTTAGAAAACCCCATCGTCTCAGCCTAGAATCTCCTTAAGCTGATAAGCAACTTCAGCAAAGTCTCAGGATACAAAATTAATGTGCAAAAATCACAAGCATTCTTATACAACAGTAACAGACAAGCAGAGATCCAAATCATGAATGAACTTCCATTCACAATTGCTTCAAAGAGAATCAAATACCTAGGAATCCAACTTACAAGGGATGTCAAGGACCTCTTCAAGGAGAACTACAAACCACTGCTCAGTGAAATCAAAGAGGACACAAACAAATGGAAGAACATACCATGCTCATGGATAGGAAGAATCAATATTGTGAAAATGGCCATACTGCCCAAAGTTATTTATAGATTCAATGCCATCCCCATCAAGCTACCAATGAGTTTCTTCACAGAATTGGAAAAAAACTGCTTTAAAGTTCATATGGAACCAAAAAAGAGCCCGCATTGCCAAGACAATCCTAAGTCAAAAGGACAAAGCTGGAGGCGTCACACTACCTGACTTCAAACTATACTACAAGGCTACAGTAACCAAAACAGCAGTGGTACTGGTACCAAAACAGAGCTATAGACCAATGGAACAGAACAGACTCCTCAGAAATAATACCACACATCTACAGCCATCTGATCTTTGACAAACCTGAGAGAAAGAAGAAATGGGGAAAGGATTCCCTATTTAATAAATGGTGCTGGCAAAATTGGCTAGCCATAAGTAGAAAGCTGAAACTGGATCCTTTCCTTACTCCTTATACGAAGATTAATTCAAGATGGATTAGAGACTTAAATGTTAGACCTAATACCATAAAAACCCTAGAAGAAAATCTAGGTAGTACCATTCAGGACATAGGCATGGGCAAGGACTTCATGTCTAAAACAGCAAAAGCAACTGGCAGCAAAAGCCAAAATTGACAAATGGGATCTAATTAAACTAAAGAGCTTCTGCACAGCAAAATAAACTACCACCAGAGTGAACAGGCAACCTACAGAATGAGAGAAAGTTTTTGCAATCTACTCATCTGACAAAGGGCTAATATCCAGAATCTACAAAGAACTCAAACAAATATACAAGAAAAAAACAAACAACCCCATCAAAAAGTGGGCAAAGGATATGAACAGACATTTCTCAAAAGAAGACATTCATACAGCCAACAGACACATGAAAAAATGCTCATCATCACTCGCCATCAGAGAAATGCAAATCAAAACCACAATGAGATACCATCTCACACCAGATAGAACGGCAATCATTAAAAAGTCAGGAAACAACAGATGTTGGAGAGGATGTGGAGAAATAGGAACACTTTTACACTGTTGGTGGGATTGTAAACTAGTTCAACCATTATGGAAAACAGTATGGCAATTCCTCAAGGATCTAGAACTAGATGTACCTTATGACCCAGCCATCCCACTACTGGGTATATACCCAAAGGATTATAAATTATTCTACTACAAAGACACATGCACACGTATGTTTATTGCGGCACTATTCACAATAGCAAAGACTTGGAATCAACCCAAATGTCCATCTGTGACAGACTGGATTAAGAAAATGTGGCACATATACACCATGGAATACTATGCAGCCATAAAAAAGGATGAGTTTGCGTCCTTTGTAGGGATATCGATGCAGCTGGAAACCATCATTCTTAGCAAACTATCAGAAGGACAGAAAACCAAACACTGCATGTTCTCACTCATAGGTGGGAACTGAACAATGAGATCACTTGGACTCGGAAAGGGGAACATCACACACTGGGGCCTATCATGGGGAGGGGGGAGGGGGGAGGGATTGCATTGGGAGTTATACATGATATAAATGATGAATTGATGGGTGGTGACTAGTTGATGGGTGCAGTACACCAACATGGCACAAGTATACATATGTAACAAACCTGCACGTTATGCACATGTACCCTAGAACTTAAAGTATAATGAAAAAAAAAAAAAAAAAGAATATGTCTTCGCTGGGTAGACAGAAATTCACCGTGGCTTTTAAAGGAATAGTGTACACACTGTTTTTTCTTTACTGCTTCTCTTTCTCTTTGACTGCTCCTTTGTCTCCCTCTTTCTTTCTGACTCCCTCTTTGTCTGTCTCTTCCTCTCTCTCTGACTTTCTGTCTTTCTGTCTCTTCGTTTCTGTCTCCTTTTTTCTATCTCTCTGTTTCTTCCTCTCTCTCTCTTTCTCTGAGTTTCTGTCTTTTCTTTCTGCTGCCTCTGCCAGCTGCTCATGCTGTTGTTTTCCCCTCTCCTTCCCAGTTTGATGACTTTGGCAGTGTAAGACTGCCACCTCCTTGGGTTTTTGCACTGCATGCAATAACTCCATAATTTCCTTCTGGTATTTAATGGGTGTTCCCCTAGAGGTTAGGAACTCCCTTTCTTTCCATATTGCAGCATGGGCATGTAGGGTTAGATAAGCATACTTGGTGTCTGTATACACATTTATTCTTTTTCCCTTGCCCAGTTCTAAGACTCAGGGGGGAGCAGAAGGGTAACTTGTTCCCCATATTAATGTAGATAATAGCTTCAATTTTGGCTATTACATCCCTCCCTAATAAGGGTGTGGGACTTTCAGGCATAACAGGAAAGGTATGTGAAAAGAGCAAAGTCTCCCAATTACAACTGAGGGGCTGGGAGAAATACCTGGTTACAGGCTCTCCCAGGATTCCTCAGATGGCAATGGACCTTAAGGACAGTCATCCAGGACATGAGATTAACACTGAGAAGGCAATGCCAGTGTCCAGGAGGAAGTCAATTTCCTGGCCCTCCATGGTTAAACATACCTGGGGCTCAGTGAGGGTGATGACATGAGCTCGCCCTTGCCCCAGGAATCATCAGTCCTGTTGTTGGATCATCTGGTTGGGGGCTTCTGACCAAGAGAACCTTCATCCTCTGGGGCAGTGCACCTTCCAGTGATTGCCTCAGCATAGTGTACATTGATGAGGGGGCAGCTTCCTTTTTAAAATCTCCTAGTAAACCACACTGATAACAAGCCCTAGTGTGTGATTGACCTGCTCAATTTTCTGTCCTCTCTGAGCCACCAAGGTTTGTTTGTCTGAGTGCCATGACTAAGGCTGTGGCCTTTCTCTGATCTTGCTTTTCCTTTTGGGCCTGTTCCTCTTGGTCCCTATTATTGAACACTGAGGTTTCCAGGTTTAATAATGCCCCCAGATTTTGTTTAGGGCCAAGGGCTCACTTTTGGAGCTTTCTCCTGATATCTGTGGCTGACTGGGTAATAAACTTATCTTTTAGAATCAATTGACCCCTGAGTGATTCAGGTGACAGGGGAGCATATTTTCTTAAGGTCTCTTGTAGCCGCTCAAGGAAGGCAGAAGGATTTTCTTCCTTTCCCTGAGTTATGGTGGACATCATTGAATAATTCATGGGCTCTTTCCTAGTTCTCCTTAGTCCTTGTAGAACATAGATCAACATATGTTTACAACTCCAGTCCACATGAACTGAGTCAATGTCCCAGTGGGGATCCATAATGGGGATGGTTTGCTGACTGATAGGGAATTTGTCCCTTTCTTCAGCTGTTATTCTATCATTTACTTGACTAAGATACTAGGTATCTCCAAACTCCCGGGCTGCAGCTAAAGTCTCATTTTTTTCATTAAAGGCCAGGTTTGATCTAACAATACCATGACATCTCTCCAAGTGAGGTCAAAGGTTTGCCCTAGACCCTGTTGGACATCTATGCACCTATCAGGATCATCTGAAAACTTCCCCATGTCTGCCTTGATCTGTTTTAAATCAGAGAGGGAGAAGGTGACATGTACCCAGGTTGGGTCAAATTCCCCTCCCCCTACAGCTTGAAGGAGACATAACCGATAGTCTGGGGGTTTTTGTGGTCCTTTGGATATTTCTTTGTCTATTTCCTTCTGGGGAGGGGAGATTAGAGGAGGCTTATAATTAATAGGAAGGGGAGCTATAGGGAGACTAGGATATGGGGGTAAGCTGAGAGGTCCTCCTCTGGGATATAAATTGCAAGCTTTGCATAGTTGTGGATTCTCCTTCAATGAAAAAGAAGCTTGGACATAAGGTATTTCACTCCTTTTGCCTTCCCTCTTACAGAAAAGGTCAAACTGCAGGAGATTATTGTATGTTGTATTTCCCTCAGGTAGCCATTTTTCCCCATCAGAGAGAGAATATTGGAGCCAGGCCATAGTGCAGAAAAAAAATGAGCCACCTCTTTTTCAGGGTTTGTATGTCAAATTGGTCCCAATGGCTTAGGATGCATTTCAAGAGTGAGCCTGTTGATACCTGAGTGTTTCCCATCTGAAAGAACAAACTGCCTACAGTTATGGTTTGTTTTGTTTCTCCCCCTCCCCAAGAACCCACAACAGTCCCTGGACCCTGCTGATTGGAATAGTTGCGCTCACCAACACAGCAGCAGAAACAACCCCTACCCAAGAACCTCCAACAGTCCCTGCACCCTGCTGATTGGAATAGTTGAGCTCACTGACGCAGCAGCAGAACACTAGTTTTACTCCAAGACCACAAGAAAAACTGAGGAAGGTTGTATTTAGTGGCCCTTACCAACACATTCTCGAAAATCTGCACCCTAGCCTGTCCTCCTATAAAGACGTTATGCCCCAAAAATGAAGTGGAAGGCCATACCCTGATGGAAGGAAGGAATCGCTAGTGTTGGAAGAGTGACACCTTTTGTTCTCACCTATATGAAGAGAAGGATACAATTTCTGAGACTCGCCATATCCTAGCTTCAGGAATAGCTTTTATTAGGCCTGCTTGTCTGAGGAGAGATCCTAAAATTCCAGATAGTATCCCCTACAATGGGGATTTGGGCAAAAATTATGTCTTTCTGATTGGTGAGCCTAGGTGCCTAAAGAAGGTAACAGAGTCCTGGAGTTTATATTAGAAACCATTCTTACAGGAGAAAATAGAAAAGCACCAGAGTCAGGGAGTTGTTTTTAGAAGCAGGACTAGCCTTGGAGAAGGAGGTGAGAGGAAGTTTGTCTGACAGGCATTAGGACCCATGCGGCAAGTGTCAGGATAGATAGGATAGATGAGAGAATCTCACTGGGACGACATGCCTTTGAGAGTTCTGCTCATGGCTGCAGGGTCAACTAACTTGTCAGGACCCTGATGCTGAACGGCTTTCCTCTCTGTCGACCCTCGACTCAGCCCAGAAGTACAGGAAAGCGGAAGCTGGTTCCAGGCAAACCAATGCTCCCAACTCCAAAGAGTAGTGGGTGGTTAGAGAGACCTTTCCCCAAAAGCCTGACACCCGTGTCTTTAGTCCGGTGGCCATGCTAGTTACTTTTAACTGGCCAACAGGTGCCCGATATTTAGTCCCCATATTCTAAGGAAAAATAGGACAGAATAGCAAGCAAAAGGGGTACAATGGTACTCACTGCTTGGTGATAGGCAATAGTCTCACTGCTTGGTGATAAGTGATAGTCTCACTGCTTGGCAATAGTCTCACACTTTGACTACCAATAAAACAACTTCATGGTTTGTGGATTCAGCACATGAAGTCAAGCCGTGCTTTAAATTCAGCAAGTTGAAAACCCTGTTTTTATAAAATCTGCAAAGGGACATTTTGGAGCTCACTGAGGCTTATAGTTAAAAAGAAAATGAATTTCCCATGGAAAAAAACTAAAAAAAAAAAAAAAACTGTCTGTGAATCACTCTGTGATATGTGGCTTCAGCTCACAGACTTAAACCTTTACTTATATTAAGCTGGTTGGAAACACTGTTTTTGTAGAATCTGTGAGGGGAGATTTTGGAGCTCACTGAGGCTTGTAGTGAGAAAACCAAATACCACGATAAAAACTAGAAAAATGCTGTCTGTGAAACCACATTGTGATGTATGGATTCAGCTCATAGAGTGAAACCTTTCTTTACATTCAGCAGTGGAAACACTCTGTAGAATCTTCACAAACACATTATGAAGCTCACTGAGGTCTAAAGTGAAAAGCCGAATATCCCACTATAAATACTAGAAAGAAGATATGTGTGAAACAGCTTTGCGATGTTTGAATTCAACTCATAGAGGGAAATCTTTCTTTACACTTAGTAGGTAGAAACACTGTTTCTGTAGAATTTGTGAAAAGGTATTTCGGAGCTCACTGAGGCTTTTACTGAAAAACCGAATATCCCCCAATAAAAACTAGAGAGAAGTTGTCTTTGAAAATGTTTTGTGATGTTTGGATTCAGCTCATGAAGAGAAATCTTGCTTTACATTCACCAGGTTAGAAATACTGTATTTGTAGAATCTCCAAAGGATATTTTGAAGCTCACAGAGTTCTATAGTAAGAAAGTGAATACCCCATGATAAATAGTAGAAAGAAGCTATCTGTGAAACTGCTTTGTGATGTTGGATTCAGCTTACAGAGTTAAACCTTTCTTTACATTCAGGAGGTTGGAAACACTGCTTTTGTAGAATTGGCAAAGGGACATTGCAAAGATAATTGAGGCCTATAGTGAAAAACTGAGTATCTTGTGATGAAATCAAGATAGAATCTATCTGTGAAACCACTTGTGGTGTATAGAATCAGTTCATAACATGAAACCTTTCTTTATATTCAGCAGGTTGGAAACACTGTATTTGTAGTATCTGCAAAGGAACATTTCAGAGCTCAATGAGGCCCTGTGATTAAAAACTAGAAAGAAGCTATATGTGAAACCACTTTGTGATGTGTGGATTCAGCTCACAGAATTAAACCATTTTTACATTCAGCAGGTTGGAAACACTGTTTTGGTATAATCTACAAAGAGACATTTCAGAGCTCATTGAGGCCAACAGAGAAAAAGCAAACAACCCATTATAAAAAGCAGAAAAAAAACCTATCTGTGAAATTGCTTTGTGATATGTGGAATCAGCTCTTAGTGTGAAACCTTTCTTTATATTCAGAAGGTTGGAAACACTGTTTTTGTAGGATACGCAGAGGGACATTTGAGAGCTCACTGAGGTCTATAGTGAAAAAGCAAATATTAACATGATAAAAACTAGAAAAAAGCTATCACAGAAACTGCTTTGTGAAGTGTTGATTCAGCTCATAAAATGAAACTTTTCATTGGTTTCAGCAGGTTGGAAAGACTGTTTTTGTATCATCTGCAAAGGTACATTTCAAAGCTCACTGAGGCTTATAGTGAAAAGCCAAATATCTCATAAAAAAAAAAAATAGAAAGAAACTATCATTATCTGTGATACCACTTTGTGATGTCTGGATTCAGCTCAAAGAGTTAAACCTTTCTTTACATTCAGCAGGTTGGAAACACTGTTTTTGTAGAAACTGTGAGGGGATATCTCAGAGCTCACTGAGGGCAAAAGTGAAAAACTGAATATCCTGTGATAAAAATTAGAAAGAAGCTATCTTGAAACTGCTTTGTGATGTGCAGATTCAGCACATATAGTGAAAAGTTTCTTTACATTCAGGAGGTTGGAAAAACTGTTTCTGTAGAATCTGCACAAACACATTAGTGAGCTCACTGAGCCCTAAAGTGAAAAACAGAATATTCCATATAAAAACTAGAAAGAAGCTATCTGTGATACTGCTTTGTGATGTGTGGATTCAGCTCATAGAGTGAAACCTTTCTTCATATTCAGCAGGTGGGAAACACTGTTTTTTAAGGATATCTGAAGGTACATTTGAAAGCTCACTGAGGACTGTAGTGAAAGACAAAATATCCTTCAGTAAATACTAGAAAAATACTATATGTGAAATGACTTTCTGATGTTTGGATTCAGTCCCAGAGTTAAAACTTTCTTTACATTCAGCAGGTTGGTAACACTGTTTAGTAGAATTTGTGAAGAGACATTTCTGACCTCACTGAGGCCTATAGTGAAAAACTGAATATCCCCCGATAAAAACTAGAAAGAAGTTATCTGTGAAACCACTTTGTGATATGTAGAATCAGCTCATATTGTGAAACCTTTCTTTATATTAAGCAGGTTGGAAACACTGTTTTTGTAGTATCTGTGAAGGGATATTTTGGAGTTCACTGAGGATTATAGTAAAACCCAATTGTCCTGTGATAAATACTGGAAAGAAACTATCTGTGAGGCCAATTCATGATGTGTGGATTCAGCTCAAAGAGTTAGATCTTTCTTTACATTTAGCAGGTTAGAAATACTGTTTTTGTAGAATCTGTGAGGGGAAATTTCAAAGCTCACTGAGTCCTGTAGTGAAAAATCGAGTATCTTGAGATAAAAGCTGGAAAGAAGCTATCTGTGTAACCACTTTGTGATGTGTGGATTCAGCTCATATAGATAAACGTTTCTTTACATTCAGCAGGTTGGAAACTCTCTTTTTGTAGAATCTAAAAGGGACATTTCAGAGCCTATTGAGGCATATACTGAAAAACTGAATAAACCACGATAAAAACTAGAAAGAAGCTCTCTGTGAAACTGTTTAGTGATGTGTGAATTCATCTCACAGAGTTAAAACTTCCTTTTGATTAGCAGGTTTGAAGCACGGTTTTTGTAGAATCTTCGGAGAATATTTCAAAGACAATGGACGCCTATGTTGAAAAACCGAATATCTTGTGATAAAAACTAGAAAAAAAGTCTGTGAAACTGCTTTGTGATGTGTGCATTCATCTCACAGAATTAAACCTTTCTTTTGATTCAGCAAGGGAATGAAACATTTCATAGCCCATTGAAGTCTACAATGAAAAACCGAGTATCTGACGATAAAAACTAGAAAGATGCAATCTGGGCAACAGCTTTGCAATGTGTGGATTCATCTCACAGAGTTAAGCCTTTCTTTTGATTCTTTTGATTCAGAGTTAAGCAGATTGGAAACATTCTTTCTGTGGAATCTATGAAGGGACATTTCAGAGCCCAGTGAGGCCTATAGCAGGTTTCTGAATATGCCGTGATAAAAACTAGAAAAAAGCTATATGTGAAAGCGCTTTGCAATTTGTGGATTCATCTCACAGAGATAAACCTTTCTTTTGATACAGAATTTTGAGATACTCTTTTTGCAGAATCTATGAATGTACATTTCTGAGCCCATTAAGGCCAATAGTGAAAAACAAATGTCCCACAATAAAAATTAAAAAGAAGCTATCTGTGGTACCACTTTTCTATGTGTGCATTGATACCACAGAGATAAACCTTACTTTTGATTCAGCAGGTTGGAAAGACTTTTTATAGAATATGTGAAGGGACATTTCAAAGCCCATTGAGGCCTGTAGGGAAAAACAGAGTATTCCACGATAAAAACGAGAAAGAAGCTATCTGTGAAATTGATTTGTGATGTGCGAATTCAGCTCAAACAGTTAAACCTTTCTTTTGATTCATCATGTTGGAAACACTCTTTTCATAAAACCTACAAGGGGACATTTCAAACCTATTGAGTCCTATAGTGAAAAACCAAATATCATGCAATAAAAACTAGAAAGAATCTACTAGAAAGCAGCTATCTGTGAAACTGCTTTGTGATGTGTGGATTCATCCCAGAAAGTTAAACCTTTCTTTTGATTCAGCAGGTTGGGAACTTTATTTTGTAGAACTACAAAGGCACATTTCAAAGGCCATTTAGGCATACAGTGAAAGTCCGACTATCCCATGATAAAAACGAGAAAGAGGCTATCTGAGAAATCGCTTTGCAGTATGTGGATTCATCTCACAGAGTTAAACTTTTCTTTTGATTCTGCAGGTTGGAAACACTATTTCTGTGGAATCTACGAAGGGACATTTCAGAGCCCAGTGAGGCTATAGTGAATTTCTGAATATCCTGCAATAAAAAGTAAAACAAAACAAAACAAACAAACAAAAAAATTATCTGTGAACCGCATTGTGATGTGTGAATTCATCTCACAGAGATAAGTCTTTGTTTTGATTCAGCAGGTTCAAAAAACTCTTTTGATAGAATCTAGGAAGAAAAATTTTGGAGCCCATTGAGGACTGTAGTCAAAAAACAAGCATTTCATGATAACAACTAGAAAGAAGATTCTGTGAAACCTTTTTGTGATGTGTGGATTCAGTTCACAGATTTAAACCTTTCTTTGAATTCAGCAGGTTGAAAGCACTCATTTTTTAGTATCTACAAAAGGACATTTAAAAGTCAATCGAGGCCTATAGTGAAAAATCAAATATCCCCAAATAAAAACTAAAAAGAAGCTATCTGTGAGACCACTTTGATTGTCTATATTTATCTCACAGAGTTGAACATTTCTTTTGATTCAGCAGATTGAAAACACTCTTTTTGTAGAGTCTACAAAGAAACATTTCAAAGCCCACTGAGGCCTGTTGTGAAAAACCAAATATCTCATGATAAAATCTAGAAAGAAGGTATTTGAGAAACCACTTTGTGATGTGTGGATTCATCTTACAGTGGTAAACCTTTCTTTTGATTCAGCAGATTGGAAACAGTATTTTTGTAGTCTCTACAAAGGGACATTTCAAATCCCATTGAGGACTATATTGAAAAACCAAATATTTCATGATAAAAACAAGGATGAAGCTATCTGTGAAACCTCTTTGTGATGTGTGGATTCATCTCACAGAGGTAAACCTTTCTGTTTATTCAGCAGGTAGGAATAACTCTTTTTGTAGAATCTACAAAGGAACATTTTGGAAACCATTAAGGACAATGGCAATATACCTAATAATTGGTAATGAAAACTAGAAAGAATCTGTCTGTGGAACTGCTTGGTGATGTGTGAGTATATCTCACAGAGATAAACCTTTCTTTTAGTTCAGTAGTTTTTAAACACTTTTTTTTTTTTTTGTAGATTCAACAAAGGAACACTTTGGGGAATATTAAGGCCTAGAGTGAAAAAATGAACATCTCATGATAAAGACTTGAAAGAAGCTTTGTGTGAAATCACGTTTTGATGTGTGGATTCATATCACAGACTTAAACCTTTCTTTTGATTCAGCAGGTTGAAAACACTATTTTGTAGAAACTCCAAAGGAACATTTCAGAGCTCATTGAGGCTCATGGTGAAAAACAGAATATTCCATAATAAAAACTAGAAAGAAGCCATCTGTGAAACTATTTTGCAATGTGCGGATTCATCCTAGAAAGCTAAACCTTTCTTTTGATTCAACAGTTTGGGAACTACTTTGTAGAATCAACAAAAGCACATTTCAAAGCCCACTGAGGCCTATAGTGAAAATCCAAGTATCCCACAATAAAAACTAGAAAAAAGGTATCTGTGAAACCACATGGCAATATGTGGATTCATCTCACAGAGTTAAACCTTTATTTTGAACCAGCAAGTTGGAAATCCTCTTTTTAAAGGGTCTACATAGGGACATTTCAGAGCCTATTGAGGAACATAGTGTAAAAATGAATATCCCACTATAAAAACTAGAAAGAAGCTATCTGTCCAACTGCTTTGGGTTGTGTGGATTCATCTCACACTGTTAAACCTTTATTTTGATTCCACAGGTTGGAAACACTCTTTTTGTAGAATGTAGGAAAGAACATTTGGGATCCCATTGAGGTATATTGTGAAAAACTGAATATCCCGTGCTAAAAACTGGAAAGAAGACATCTGTGAAACCGCTTTTCAATGTGTGGATTCATCTTACAGAGATAAACTTTTCCTTTGATTCAGCAGGTTGGAATCACACCTTTTGTGTGATCTATGAAGGGACACTTCAGAGCCCATTAAGGCATACAGTGAAAAACAGAATATCCCATGATAAAGACTGGAAAGAAAGTATCTGTGACACACCTTTGTAATGCATGGAATCATTTAACAGAGATAAACTTTCTCTTGATTCAGCAGGTTGGAGACACTTTCATGTGGAATCTATGAAGGTACAACTTGGAGCCCAATGAGGCCTGTATTTAAAATCCCAATATCGATTAAGGGGGTGGAGCAAGATGGCCAAATAGGAACAGCTCCAGTCTCCAACTCCCAGCGCGAGCGACACAGAAGACCGGTGATTTCTGCATTTTCAACTGAGGTACTGGGGACATCTCACTAGGGAGTGCCAGACAATTGGTGCTGGTCAGCTGCTGCAGCCTGACAAGCGAGAGCTGAAGCAGGGCGAGGCATCGCCTCACCTGGGAAGTGCAAGGGGGAAGGGAATCCCTTTTCCTAGCCAGGGGAACTGAGACACACAACACCTGGAAAATCGGGTAACTCCCACCCCAATACCGCAGTTTAAACAACGGGCACACCAGAAGAATATAGCCTTCACCTGGCCGGGAGGGTCCCACGCCCACGGAGCCTCCCTCATTGTTAACACAGCAGTCTGTGGTGATCTAACCGCAAGGCAGCAGCGAGGCTGGGGGAGGGGTGCCCGCCATTGCTGAGGCTTAAGTAGGTAAACAAAGCCGCTGGGAAGCTCGAACTGGGTGGAGGTCACAGCAGCTCAAGGAAACCTGCCTGTCTTTATAGACTCCACCTCTGGGGGCAGGGCTCAGCTAAAAAAAACAGGGGAAACAGCAGAGGCCTGAGCAGACGCGAACGACTCTGTCTGACAGCATTGAAGAGAGCAGTGGATCTCCCAACACAGAGGTTGAGATCTGAGAACGGACAGACTGCCTGCTCAAGTGGGTCACTGACCACTGAGTAGCCTAACTGGGAGACATCCCCCACTAGGGGCAGTCTGACACCCCACACCTCACAGGGTGGAGTACACCCCTGAGAGGAAGCTTCCAAAGTAAGAATCAGACAGGTACACTCACTGTTCAGCAATATTCTATCTTCTGCAACCTCTGCTGCTGATACCCAGGCAAACAGGGTCTGGAGTGGACCTCAAGCAATCTCCAACAGACCTACAGCTGAGGGTCCTGACTGTCAGAAGGAAAACTATCAAACAGGAAGGACACCTATACCAAATCCCCATCAGTACGTCACCATCATCAAAGACCAGAGACAGATAAAACCACAAAGATGGGGAAAAAGCAGGGCAGAAAAGCTGGAAATTCAACAAATAAGAGCGCATCTCATCTTGCAAAGCAGCACAGCCCATCACCACCAACGGATCGAAGCTGGTCAGAGAATGACTTTGACGAGATGAGAGAAGAAGGCTTCAGTCCATCAAACTTATCAGAGCTAAAGGAGGAATTACGTACCCAGCGCAAAGAAACTAAAAATCTTGAAAAAAGAGTGGAAGAATTGACAGCTAGACTAATTAATGCAGAGAAGGTCATAAACGAAATGACAGAGATGAAAACCATGACACAAGAAATACGTGACAAATGCACAAGCTTCAGTAACCGACTCGATCAACTGGAAGAAAGAGTATCAGCGATTGAGGATCAAATGAATGAAATGAAGCGAGAAGAGAAACCAAAAGAAAAAAGGAGAAAAAGAAATGAACAAAGCCTGCAAGAAGTATGGGATTATGTAAAAGACCAAATCTACGTCTGATTGGGGTGCCTGAAAGTGAGGGGGAAAATGGAACAAACTTGGAAAACACTCTTCAGGATATCATCCAGGAGAACTTCCCCAACCTAGTAGGGAAGGCCAACATTCAAATTCAGGAAATACAGAGAACACCACAAAGATACTCCTCGAGAAGAGCAACTCCAACTCACATAATTGCCAGATTCACCAAAGTTGAAATGAAGGAAACAATCATAAGGGCAGCCAGAGAGAAAGGTCGGGTTACCCACAAAGGGAAGCCCATCAGACTAACAGCAGATCTCTCGGCAGAAACTCTACAAGCCAGGAGAGAGTGGGGGCCAATATTCAACGTTCTTAAAGAAAAGAATTTTCAACCCAGAATTTCATATCCAGCCAAACTAAGTTTCATAAGTGAAGGAGAAATAAAATCCTTTACAGATAAGCAAATGCTTAGAGATTTTGTCACCACCAGGCCTGCCTTACAAGAGACCCTGAAGGAAGCCCTAAACATGGAAAGGAACAACCGGTACCAGCCATTGCAAAAACATGCCAAAATATAAAGACCATCGAGGCTAGGAAGAAATTGCATCAACTAACGAGTAAAATAACCAGTTAATATCATAATGGCAGGAACAAGTTCACACATAACAATATTAACCTTAAATGTAAATGGACTAAATGCTCCAATTAAAAGACACAGACTGGCAAACTGAATAAGGAGTCAAGACCCATCAGTCTGCTGTATTCAGGAGACCCATCTCACATGCAGAGACATACATAGGCTCAAAATAAAGGGATGGAGGAAGATCTACCAAGCAAATGGAGAACAAAAAAAAGCAGGGGTTGCAATCCTAGTCTCTGATAAAATAGACTTTAAACCATCAAAGATCAAAAGAGACAAAGAAGGCCATTACATAATGGTAAAGGGATCAATTCAACAGGAAGAGCTAACTATCCTAAATATATATGCACCCAACACAGGAGCACCCAGATTCATAAAGCAAGTCCTTAGAGCCTTACAAAGAGACTTAGACCCCCATAAAATAATAATGGGAGACTTCAACACTCCACTGTCAACATTAGACAGATCAACGAGACAGAAAGTTAACAAGGATATCCAGGAATTGAACTCATCTCTGCACCAAGTGGACCTAATAGACATCTAGAGAACTCTCCACCCCAAATCAACAGAATATACATTCTTCTCAGCACCACATCGCACTTATTCCAAAATTGACCACATAATTGGAAGTAAAGCACTCCTCAGCAAATGTACAAGAACAGAAATTATAACAAACTGTCTCTCAGACCACAGTGCAATCAAACCAGAACTCAGGACTAAGAAACTCAATCAAAACCGCTCAACTACATGGCAACTGAACAACCTGCTCCTGAATGACTACTGGGTACATAATGAAATGAAGGCAGAAGTAAAGATGTTCTTTGAAACCAATGAGAACAAAGATACAACATACCAGAATCTCTGGGACACATTGAAAGCAGTGTGTAGAAGGAAATTTATAGCACTAAATGCCCACAAGAGAAAGCAGGAAAGATCTAAAATTGACACTCTAACATCACAATTAAAAGAACTAGAGAGGCAAGAGCAAACACATTTAAAAGCTAGCAGAAGGCAAGAAATAACTAAGATCAGAGCAGAACTGAAGGAGATAGAGACACAAAAACCCTCCAAAAAATCAATGAATCCAGGAGTTGGTTTTTTGAAAAGATCAACAAAATTGACAGACCGCTAGCAAGACAAATAAAGAAGAAAAGAGAGAGGAATCAAATAGATGCAATAAAAAATGATAAAGGGGATATCACCACCGACCCCACAGAAATTCAAACTACCATCAGAGAATACTATAAACACCTCTATGCAAATCAACTAGAAAATCTAGAAGAAATGGACAATTTCCTGGACACTTACACTCTCCCAAGACTAAACCAGGAAGAAGTTGAATCCCTGAATAGACCAATAGCAGGCTCTGAAATTGAGGCAACAATTAATAGCCTACCCACCAAAAAAAGTCCAGGACCAGATGGATTCACAGCTGAATTCTACCAGAGGTACAAGGAGGAGCTGGTACCATTCCTTCTGAAACTATTCCAATCAATAGAAAAAGAGGGAATCCTCCCTAACTCATTTTATGAGGCCAACATCATCCTGATACCAAAGCCTGGCAGAGACACAACAAAAAAAGAGAATTTTAGACCAATATCCCTGATGAACATCGATGCAAAAATCCTCAATAAAATACTGGCAAACCGGATTCAGCAGCACATCCAAAAGCTTATCCACCATGATCAAGTGGGCTTCATCCCTGGGATGCAAGGCTGGTTCAACATTCGCAAATCAATAAACGTAATCCAGCATATAAACAGAACCAAAGTCAAGAACCACATGATTATCTCAATAGATGCAGAAAAGGCTTTTGACAAAATTCAACAGCCCTTCATGCTAAAAACGCTCAATAAATTCGGTATTGATGGAACGTACCTCAAAATAATAAGAGCTATTTATGACAAACCCACAGGTAATATCATACTGAATGAGCAAAAACTGGAAAAATTCCCTTTGAAAATTGGTACAAGACAGGGATGCCCTCTCTCACCACTCCTATTCAACATAGTGTTGGAAGTTCTGGCTAGGGAAATCAAGCAAGAGAAAGAAATCAAGGGTATTCAGTTAGGAAAAGAAGAAGTCAAATTGTCCCTGTTTGCAGATGACATGATTGTATATTTAGAAAACCCCATCGTCTCAGCCCAAAATCTCCTTAAGCTGATAAGCAACTTCAGCAAAGTCTCAGGATACAAAATTAATGTGCAAAAATCACAAGCATTCTTATACACCAGTAACAGACAAGCAGAGAGCCAAGTCAGGAATGAACTTCCATTCACAATTGCTTCAAAGAGAATAAAATACCTAGGAATCCAACTTACAAGGGATGTCAAGGACCTCATCAAGGAGAACTACAAATCACTGCTCAGTGAAATCAAAGAGGACACAAACAAATGGAAGAACATACCATGCTCATGGATAGGAAGAATCAATATCGTGAAAATGGCCATACTGCCCAAGGTTATTTATAGATTCAATGCCATCCCCATCAAGCTACCAATGAGTTTCTTCACAGAATTGGAAAAAACTGCTTTAAAGTTCATATGGAACCAAAAAAGAGCCCGCATTGCCAAGACAATCCTAAGTCAAAAGGACAAAGCTGGAGGCGTCACACTACCTGACTTCAAACTATACTACAAGGCTACAGTAACCAAAACAGCATGGTACTGGTACCAAAACAGAGCTATAGACCAATGGAACAGAACAGACTCCTCAGAAATAATACCACACATCTACAGCCATCTGATCTTTGACAAACCTGAGAGAAAGAAGAAATGGGGAAAGGATTCCCTATTTAATAAATGGTGCTGGCAAAATTGGCTAGCCATAAGTAGAAAGCTGAAACTGGATCCTTTCCTTACTCCTTATACGAAGATTAATTCAAGATGGATTAGAGACTTAAATGTTAGACATAATACCATGAAAACCCTAGAAGAATATCTAGGTAGTACCATTCAGGACATAGGCATGGGCAAGGACTTCATGTCTAAAACAGCAAAAGCAACGGCAGCAAAAGCCAAAATTGACAAATGGGATCTAATTAAACTAAAGAGCTTCTGCACAGCAAAAGAAACTACCATCGGAGTGAACAGGCAACCCATAGAATGGGAGAAAATTTTTGCAATCTACTCATCTGACAAAGGGCTAATATCCAGAATCTACAAAGAACTCAAACAAATATACAAGAAAAAAACAAACAACCCCATCAAAAAGTGGGCAAAGGATATGAACAGACATTTCTCAAAAGAAGACATTCATACAGCCAACAGACACATCAAAAAATGCTCATCATCCCTCGCCATCAGAGAAACGCAAATCAAAACCACAATGAGATACCATCTCACACCAGTTAGAATGGCAATCATTAAAAAATCAGGAAACAACAGTTGTTGGAGAGGATGTGGAGAAATAGGAACACTTTTACACTGTTTGTGGGATTGTAAACTAGTTCAACCATTATGGAAAACAGTATGGCAATTCCTCAAGGATCTAGAACTAGATGTACCATATGACCCAGCCATCCCACTACTGGGTATATACCCAAAGGATTATAAATTATTCTACCAGAAAGACACATGCACACGTATGTTTATTGCAGCACTATTCATAATAGCAAAGACTTGGAATCAACCCAAATGTCCATCTGTGACAGACTGGATTAAGAAAATGTGGCACATATACACCATGGAATACTATGCAGCCATAAAAAAGGATGAGTTTGCGTCCTTTGTAGGGACATGGATGCAGCTGGAAACCATCATTCTTAGCAAACTATCACAAGAAGAGAAAACCAATCACCGCATGTTCTCACTCATAGGTGGGAACTGAACAATGAGATCACTTGGACTCGGGAAGGGGAACATCACACACTGGGGCCTATCATGGGGAGGGGGGAGGGGGGAGGGGGGGGGGGAGGGATTGCACTGGGGAGTTATACATGATACAAATGATGAATTGATGGGTGCTGACGAGTTGATGGGTGCAGCACACCAACATGGCACAAATATACATATGTAACAAACCTGCACCTTATGCACATGTACCCTAGAACTTAAAGTATAAAAAAAAATGAAAAAAAAGAGAAAACTTTCATTAATCTAACCTATCACAGAAAAATTTTTGTTGTCATATGTTTTTGTGAGCCAGCAATTAATGGCTTATTAACATAGCACCTTAATTAGAAAAAAAAAATCCCAATATCCCCAAATAAACACTAGAAAGAAGCTATCTGTAAAAACACTTTGTGACATGCTGATTCATCTCACACAGTAAAACTTTTCTTTTGATTAAGCAGGTGGGAAACAATATTATTGTAGAATTATGGAAGGACATTTTGGATCCCATTGAGGCCAATAGTAAAAACTGAATATCCCATGAAAAAAACTAGAAAGAATCTATCTGTGAAACTGCTTTGCATAGAGTCTATGAAAGGACAATTTTGAGCCCTTTGAGATGTAGGATGTAAAAGCAAATATCCTACAATAAAAAGTAGAAAGAAGCTATTTGTGGAACTGCTTTGCAAGGTGTGAATTCACCTCACAGAGATAAACCTTACTTTTGATTCAGTAGATTGGAAACACTATTTTGTAGAATCTACAAAGGGACATTTCAGAGCTGATTGAGACCTATAGTGAAAACCTGAATATCCCGTGATTAAAAAGTAGAAAGATGCAATCTGGGAAATTGCTTGGCCGTGTGTGGATTCATCTCACAGACATAAATCTTACTTTAGATTCAGCAGGTTAGACATACTGTTTTGTAGAATCTACTAAGAAACATTACAAAGCCCATTGAGGCCTATTGTGAAAAATTGAATATACCCCAATGAAAACTTAAAAGAAGCTGTCTGTGAAACTGCTTTGGATGTCTGTATTCATCTCACACAAACAAATGTTTCTTTTATTCAGCAGGTTGAAAGCAATCTTTTTGTAAAGTCTGTGAAGGGACATTTCAGAGTCCATTAAGGCCTATTGTAAAAAAGCAAATATTCCACAATAAAAGCTAGAAAGAAGCTATGTTTGAAACCATTTTGCAGTGTGTGGATTCATCTCACAGAGTTAAACCTTTCTTTTCATTCAGCAAGTTTGAAACACTCTTTTTGTGGAATCTGCAAAGGGACATTTCAGAACCCGTTGAGGCCTGTAGGAAAAAATCAAATATCCCATAATAAAAAGTAGGAAGAAGCTATCTATGAAACTGCTTTGTGATGTGTGGATTAAACTCACAGAGTTTAACCTCTCTTTTGATTCAGTAGGGTGGAAACACTCTTTTTGTAGAATCTGCAGGGAACATTTGGGAGCCCACTGAGGCCTACAGTGGTAAAATGAAATATCCTACAATAAAAACAAGAAAGAAGCTATCTGTGAAACCACTTTATAATGTTTGCATTTATCACACAGAGTAAAACCTTTTTTTTTTAATTCAGCAGGTTAGAAACAGTGTTTTGTAGAATCTACTAAGGGTCCATTTGGAGACAATTGAAGCCTGCAGTGAAAAACCAAATATTCCACCATAAAAACTAGAAAGAAGACATCAGTGAAACTGCTTTGCAATGTGTGGATTCGTCTCACATAACTAAACCTTTTTTTAGCTTCAGCAAGTTGGAAACACTCTTTTTCTATAATCTAAAATGAACATTTCAGTCTATTGAGGCATATACTGAAAAACTGAATAAATCACGATAAAAACTAGAAAGATGCTATCTGTGAAACTGTTTTGTGATGTGTGGATTCATCTCACAGAGTTAAACCTATCATTTGATTCCGCAGGTTAGAAACATTGCTTTTGCAAAATCCTCAAAAGAACATTTCAAAGTCCATTGATGCCTATATTGAAAAACTGAATATCCTGCAATAAAAGCTAGAAAGAAATGTCTGTGAAACTGTTTTCTGATGTGTGCATTCATCTCATAGAATTAAACCTTTCTTTTGATTCAGCAAGATTGAAACACTCTTTTATAGAATCTTTGAAGTCACATTTCTGTAGGTAAAAGGGCTTATGGGTGCCTGTATAAACTGGCCATAAAAATATGGGACAATAAGTTGTGGAAAGCCACAGTAGGCCTCTGAGGAGGAAAGCCTCCTTATTGCCATCATGTTCCCATGACCAGAGTGTGACCTACTCTCTTATCTATAAACACTGTGCTTAAGGAGAAAGACACTCCTTTGAAGCACTGGAATGTGGCCAGACTTGTCAGCTCCCAGTTAAGCCCACTCCCAACAGCTGCTCTCCGATAAGTAAAAGAATAAATCAGTAGTTAAGTAAATGCTGCTTAAGGACAAAGGAGATTCACTTGAACTGCCACTGCTATAGTTTATGTGTATGATGCATCACTGCCCCTTTCACCGTTTCACCCCAAACATCTGCTTCTTAGATCTAAGTGACTGTACTCAATAAATAGTGTGGAGACCAGAGCTCAGGGCCTTTGAAGCCTCCTACCTTGCACTGGCCCCCTGACCCCTACCTTTATGCACTCTTGACTTGTCTCTTCTCATTCCTTTGTCACTACCAGACTTTGGGTATCCTATGGGTAGTTGAAGCTGGACTCCAACACATTTTGGTGCCCATTGTTGCCTATAATGAAAAGCTAATATCCTGTGATGAAAACTAGAAAGATGCAATCTGTGCAACCAGTTTGTGATATGTGGATTTATCTCACAGAGTTAAGTCTTTCTTTTGATTCAACAGGTTGGAAACACTTTCTGTGGAATCTACGAAGGGACGTTTCAGAGAATAATTTGTGGATTCATCTTGAAGAGACAAAACTTTCTTTTGATACAGCAGTTTGGAAACACTCTTTTTGTAGATCTATGAATGTACATTTCTTAGCCCACTAAGGCCAGTAGTAAAAAATAAAATATCCCATGATAAAAACTAGAAAGAAGATTCTGTGAAACTGCTTTTCAATGTGTGGAATCAGTTCACAGATTTAAATGATTCTTTTGATTCAGCAGGTTGAAAACACTCATTTTTTAGTATCTACGAAGGGACATTTCAACGTCCAGTGAGGCCTATAGTGAAAAACTGAACATCCCCCAATAAAAACTCAAAAGAAGCTATCTGTGAAATCACTTTGGATGTCTGTATTCATCGTACCGAGTTAAAAGTTTCTTTTGATTCAGCAAGTTGGAAACACTCTATTTGTAGAGTCTATGAAAAGACATTTTGGAGCCCCTTTAGGTATATAGTGAAAAACAAAATATTGCATGATAAACCTAGAAAGTAGCTATCTGTGAAACCTCTTTGGGATGTGTGCACTCAATTCAAGGAGTTTAACTTTTCTTTTTATTCAGCAGGTCGGAAACATTAATTTTATCATCTGCTAAGGTACATTTCAAAGCCTATTGGGTCCTATAGTGAAAAACAAAATATTCCGGGATAAAAACTAGAAAGTAGCTATCTGTGAAAATGCTTTGCAATGTGCACATTCTTCTCACAGAGTTAAACCTTTCTTTAGATTCAGCAGGTCTGAAACACTCTTTTTGTAGAATATACGAAGAGACATTTAGAAGCCCATTGAGGCATATAGTGAAAAACAAAATATCCCATGATGAAAACTAGAAAGAAACTATCTGTGAAGCAACTTTGGAATGTGTGGATTCATCTCACATACTTAAACCTTCATTTTGATTCAACAGGTTGAAACACACTTTTTGTGTAGAATATATGAAGAAACATTTTGGCACCCATTGCAGCCTATAGTGAAAAATGGAATATACCATGAGAAAAACTAGAAAGAAACTATCTGTAAAACCAATTTGTGATGCACGCATTCAACTCAAGTAGTTAAACTTTTCTTTTTATTCAGCAAGTTGGAAACTCACTTTTTGTAGAATCTATGAAGGAACATTTTGTAGCCCTTTGAGGCCTAGAGTTAACAACTGAATATCCCGTGACGAAAACTGGAGAGAAGCTATCTGTGAAACTGAATTGCAATGTGTGACATCATCTCACAGAGTTAAACCTTTATTTGGATTAAGTAGGTTGTAATTACTGGTTTTGTAGAATCTACAAAGAGACATTTCAGAGGCCATTGAGGCCTATTGTGAAAAACTGAATATCTCACAATGAAAATTAGAAAAAAGTTGCCTGTGAAACTGCTTTGTGATGTGTGGATTCATATCACAGAGATATAGCTTTTTTTTGATTCAGCAGGTTGGAAATACTCTTTTAGTAGAATCTGTGAAGGGACATTTCATATCACATTGGGGACTATGGTGAAAAACTGAATATTTTACAATAAAATTTATGAACAAGCTATTTGTGCAAATTCTTTGCAATGTGTGGATTCATCTCACAAAGGTAAAATCTTTTGATTCAGCCTTGTTGGAAACACTCTTTTTGTAGAATCTGCAAAAAGACATTTCACAGCCCTTTGAGGCCTATAATGAAAAACAAATATCTTGTGGTAAAAGCTAGAAAGAAGTTATCTGTGAAACTGCTTTGTGATGAGTTAAACCTTTCTTTTTTTCTGCACATTTTAAACACTTTTTTTTTTTTTGTAGAACTGACAAAGGGACATTTCGGATAATATTGAGGCATGTAGTAAAAAACCAAATATCAGGTGATGAAAACTAGAAGCAAGCTATCTGTAAAATGCTTTGAGATGCTGGATTCATGTCACAGACACAAACCTTTCCTTTGGTTCAGCAGGATAGAAACTCTCTTTTTGTAGAATCTAGGAAGGGACATTTTGGAGCCCATTGAGGCCTGTAGTGAAAAACTGAATATTTTGCAATAAAAACTAGAAAGAAGCTATCTGTGAAACCCTCTGTGATATGTGGATTCTTCTTACAGAGGTAAACCTTAATTTTGATCGAGCAGATTGGAAACACTCTTTTTGTAGAATCTACAAAGGGACATTTCGGAGCCCAATGAGACCTATAGTGAAAAACTGAATACTACGCTATAAAAGTTAGATAAGAGGCTATATGTGAAACCACTTTGTGAGGTGTGGATTCATCTCACAGAATTAATCCCTTCTTTTAATTTAGCAGAATTGAAACATTTTTTGTAGAACGGATGAATGGACATTTCTGAGCCCATTGAGGCCAGTAGTACAAAACTGAATATCCTGTGATAAAAACTAGGAAGAAGTTACCTGTGAAATTGCTTTGTGATGTGTTGATTCATCTCACAGATTTAAGCCTTTCTTTTGATTCAGCAGGTTGAAAACACTCGTTTTGTAGAATCCATGAAGGAACATTTCAGAGCATGTTGAGGCTTATAGTGAAAAACAAAATATCACGTGATAAAAACTAGAAAGAAGCTATCCGTGAAACTGCTTTGTGATGTGTGGATTCATCTCACAGAAATAGAACTTTCTTTTGGTTCAGGAGGTTGGAAACACTCGTTTTGTAGAAACTACGAAGGGACATTTCAGAGCCCATTAAGGCCTATAGTGAAAAACCAAATATCACACTATAAAAACTAGAAAGAATCTGTCTGTGTAACTGCTGTCCAATATGTGGATTCATCTCAGAGATAAACACTTTTTTTTTTCATTCAGCAGGTTGGAAACACACGTTTTGTATGACCTCAGAAAAGACATTTCAGAGCCCATTGAGGCATACAGGGAAAAGCTGAATTTCCCACGATAAAAACTAGAACGAATGTGCCAGAAAGAAGCTACTGTAAAATTGCTTTGCAATGTGCGGATACATCCTCGAGAGTTAAACTTTTCTTTTGATTCAACAGATTGGAAACAGTATTTTGTAGAATCTATGAAGGGACATATCAAAGCCCATTGAGTCTTATAGCGAAAAACTGAATAGCCCGTGATAAAAACTAGAAATAATCTATTTGTGAAATGACTTTGCGATGTGTAGATTCATTTCACAGTATCAAACTTCTTTTTTTTTGATTCAGCATGCTGGAAACACTTTTTGTAAAATCTAAGAAGGGATATTTCAGAGCCCATTGAGGCCTATAGTTAAAATTCCAATATCCCACAATAAACACTAGAAAGAAGTTATCTGTGAAAACATTTTGTGATGTCTGGATTCATCTCACACATTTAAACCTTTCTTTTGATTAAGCGGGTTGGAAACAATCTTTCTGTAGAATCTACGAAGGGATATTTTAGAGCCCATTGAGGCCAACAGTGGAAAACTGAATATCCTGCGTTAAAACTACAATGAATCTACCTGTGAAAACACTTTGTGATGTGTAGATTTATCTCACAGATTTAAACCTTTCTTTTGATTCAGCAGAATGGAAACACTCTCTTTATAGAATCTATGAAGAAACACTTTGGAGCCTATTGAGGCCTGTAGTGAAAAATGCAATATCCTGCATTAAAAACTAGATAGAAGCTATCTGTGAAAAAGCTTTGGGATGTGTGGATTTATCTCACAGTGTTAAGCAAGTTTTTTTTTTTTATTCAGCAGATTGGAAACACTCTTTTTGTAAAGTCTAAGAAGAGATATTTCAGAGCCCACTGAGGACTCTAGTTAACAACACAATATCCCATGATAAACACTGGAAAGAATTTATCTGTGAAAACCCTTTGCAATGTGTGGATTCATCTCAGACAGTTAAATCTTTATTTTGAGTAAGCAGGTTAAGAACAATCTTTTCATGGAATCTATGAAGGAATATTTTGGAGTTCATTGAGGTCAACAGTAAAAAACCGAATATCACATAATAAAACTAGCAAGAATCTATCTGTGAAACTGCTTTGTGATGTCTGAATTCATCTCACAGAAATAAATTTTTCTTTTTTTTAGCAGGTTGAAAACACTGTTTTTGTAGAATCTGCAAAGGGGCATTTCAGAGACCAATTGAAGAATACAGTGAAAAATCAAATATTCCACAGAAAGCACTAGAAAGAAGCTATCTATGAAACTGCTTTGTGATTTATGGATTTGTATGGCTGAGGTAAACCATTCTTTTGATTCAGCAGGTTGGAAGCACTCTTTTTGTAGAATCTACGAAGGGACATTTAGAATCTTATTGAGGCCTACACTGAAAAACAAAATACCCCGTGATAGAAACTAGAAAGAAGCTTTCTGTGAAACTGTTTGGTGATGTGTGGGATCATCTCACAGATTTAAATCATTCTTTTGATTCTGCAGGTTGAAAACAGTCTTTTTGTTTAATGTACAAAAGGACATTTGGAGCCCATTGAGGCCTATGGTGAAAAATTGAATGTCCCATGATAAAATCTTGAAAGAAGTTATCTTTGAAACTGTTTTATGACGTGTGGATATGTCTCACAGTGGTAAACCTTTCTTATGATTCAGTAGGTTGGAAACACTATTTTTGTAGAATCCGTGAATGGACAGTTCAGAGCCTATTGAGGCCTATAGGGCAAAACCAAATACCCCATGATAAAAACCAGAAAGAAGCTATCTGTTAAACTGCTTTGCAATGTGTGGATTCATCTCAAAGAGTTAAAAATCTTTCTTTTGATTCAGGAGGTTGAAGACCTTTTTTTTGTACAATGTACAGAGGGATATTTCAAAGCCTATTGAGGACTATAGTGAAAAACCGAATAACACGCAATAAAAACTAGAAAGAAGCTATCTGTGAAACCACTTTGTGATTTGTGGATTCATCTCACAGAGTTAAACCTTTCTTTTGATTCACCATGTTGGAAGCAATCTCTTTGTAAAATCTACAAAGGAACATTTCAAAGTCCATTGAGTCCTATAGGGAAAAACTGAATGTCTCATGATAAAAAGTAGAAAGAAGCTAGTTGTGAAACCACTTTGCGATGTATGGATTCATCTCATTGAGTTAAATCTTTCTTGTTATTGAGCAGGTTGGAAACATTCTTTTTGTAGAATCTATGAAGGGACATTTTATAGCCCATTCAGACCTATAGTGAAAAACTGAATATCCCACGATAAAAACTAGAAAGAAGCCATCTGAGAAACTGCTTTTCAATGTGTGGGTTCACCTCACGGAGTTAAACCTTACTTTTTATTCAGGACTTTGGAAACATTCTTTTTTTTAGAATCTAGAAAGGGACATTTTGGAACCCATTGAGGCCTATAGTAAAAAACTGAATACCCTGTGATAAAAACTAGAAAGAAGCTCCATGTGAAACCACTTTGTGATGTGTGGATTCATTTCTCAGAGTAAAATCTTTCTTTTAATTTGGCAGGTTGGAAACATTGTTTTTGTAGAATCTACAAAGAGGCATTTCAGAGGCCATTGAGGCATATAGTGAAAAATCGAATGTCCCACAATCAAAAGTAGAAAGAAGCAATCGGTGAAACGCTTTGTGCTATGTGGATTCACCTCACAGTGTTAAACCTTTCTTTTGATTCAGGAGGTTGGAAACACTCCTTTTGTAGAGTCTACAAAGGTATATTTCAGAACTCACTGAGGCCTATAGTTAAAAATTGATATCCCTAGATAAAAACTAGAAAGAAGCTACTTCTGAAATCTCTTTGCGATGGGTGGATTTATCTGATAAAGTTAAACATTTCTTTTGATTCTGCAGCTCGGAAGCCCTTCTGTTGTATACTCTACAAGGGATATTTCAGAGCCCACTGTGGACTATATTGAAAAACCAAATATCCTGTGATTAAAAACTAGAAAGCAGCTATCTGGAAACCACTTTTCAATGTGTGGATTCATCTCAGAGACAATCCTTTCTTTTGATTTAGCAGTTTGGAAACACTCTTTTTGTAGGATGTACATTTCAGAGCCCACTGAGACCTATATTGTAAAACCAAATATTCTGCGATAAAAACTAGAAAGAAGCTACCTCTGAAACTGCTTTGTTATTGGTGGATTCATCTCAAAAAGTTAAGCATTCCTTCTATTTCTGCAGGCTGAAAACTCTATTTTTGTAAAATCTACAAAGGAACATTTTGGATCTCATTGAGGCCTATAGTATAAAAACCAAATATCACACAATAAAAACTAGAAAGAAGCTACCTCTGACACCACTTGTGATGAGTGGATTCATCTCACAAAGTTAAACATTTATTTTGATTCAGCAGGTTGGAAATCCTTTTTTTGTACAATCTACAAAGGGACATTTCAGAGCCTATTGAGGCCAATAGTGAAAAACCGAATATCCTTAGATAAAAACCAGAAAGAAGCTGTCTCTGAAACCCCTTTGTGATGTGTAGATTCATCTCAAAGGGTTAAACATTTTTTTTTGATTCAGGAGGTTGGAAACATTCTCTTTATAGAATCTACAAAGGAATATTTCAGAGCTGATTAAGGACTATGGTAGAAAACCAAAGATCTCGTGATAACAACTGGAAAGAAGCCATCTGTGGAACCGCTTTGCACTATGTGGATTCATTCATAGAGCTAAACATTTCCTTTGACTCAGCATGTTGGAAACACTTTCTTTGTAGAATCTACAAAGGGCCATTTCAAGCCTATTGAGGCCTATAGTGAAAAACTGAATATCCTGTGATACAAACTAGAAAGAAGCTATCTGTGAAACAGGTTTGTGATGTGTAGATTTATTTCACAGACTTAAACATTTCCTTTAATTCAGAAGGTTGGAGACACTCTTTTTGAAGAATCAATGAAGAGACATTTCAAATCCCATCGGGGCCTATAGTAAAAACCAGAATGTCCTGCGATAAAAACTAGAAAGAAACTATCTGTGAAACCACTTTGAGATGTGTGGATTCATCTCGCAGAGTTAAACCATTGTTTTTATTCAGTGGGTTGGAAACACTCTTTTTGTAGAATCCAGGAAGGGAGATTTCAGAACCCATTGAGGTGTATAGTGAAAAATCAAATATCCCATAATAAAAACTAGAAATAATGTATCTGTGAAACAGCTTTGTGATGGGTGGATTAATCTCACAGAGTTCAACCTTTCTTTTGATTCAGTACTTTGGAAACATTCTTTTTTTATAATCTAGAAAGGGACATTTTGGATCCCTTTGAAGTCTATCGTGAAAAACCAAATATGCTGAGATGAAAACTAGAAAGAAGCTACCTCTGAAACTGCTTTGTGATAGGTGGGTTCATCTCACAGAGTTAAACTTTTCTTTTGACTCAGCAGGTTGGAAACCCTTTCATTGTACAATCTAAAAAAGGACATTTTGGAGCCCATTGAGGCCTATAGTGGAAACCCAAATTAAAAACTGGAAAGAAGCTATCTGTGAAACCCCTTTGTCATGTGTGGATTCATCTCAAAGAGTTAAACCTTTCTTGTGATTCAGGAGGTTGGAAACACTGTGTAGAATCTTCAAAGGGACATATCAAAGCTTATTAAGAACTATAGTGAAAAATCTAATATCTCATGATAAACACTAGAAAGAAGCTACCTCTGAAACTGCTTTTTGATGGCCAGATTTATCTCACAAAATTAAATGTTTCTTTTGATTCTACAGGTTGGAAATTCTTTTTTACACCTTCTACATAGGTACTTTTCAGAGTACCTTGAGGTCTATAGTGAAAAACTGAATATCTCACAATATAAAGTAGAAAAGTAGCTATCTGTGAAACTGCTTTGTGATGTGTGGATTCATCTCACAGAGACAAATGCTTCTTTTGATTCAGCACATTGGAAAGACTATTTTTGTAGAATCTGTGAAGGGCCATTACAGAGCCCATTGAGGCCTATAGGGATAAACCTAATATCCCACCATAAAAACTAGAAAGAAGCTATCTGTGAAACTGCTTTGAGATGTGTGGATTCAGCTCACAGAGTTAAACCTTTCTTTTTATTCAGCAGGTTGGAGATACCCTTTTTGTAGAATCTGCAAGGGGACATTTCGGACCCTATTGAAGCCTGCAAGAAAAAAACCAATATCCCATGATAAAAACTGGAAAGAAGCCACCTGTGAAACCACTTTGTGGTGTGTGGATTCATCTCAGAGTTAAATCCTTCTTGTTTTTCAGCAGGTTGAAAACACATTTTTTGTGGAATCTGGGAATGCACATTTCATAGCACATGGTGGCCTATAGCGAGAAATTGAACATCAGGTGATAAAACTAGGAAGAAGCTATCTGTCAAACTGCTTTGTGATATGTGGATTCATAACACAAAGTTCATTCTTTCATTTGATTCAGCAAATGTTTTTGTAGAGTCTGCAAAGGGACATTTTGAAGCCTATTCAGGCTTTTAGGAAAAACTCGAATATTCCCCAATAAAAACTAGAAAGAAGCTATCTGTGAAACGGTTTTGCGATGTGTGGATTTTACAAAGGAGTTAAACTGTTCTTTAGATTAAGCAGGTTGGAACACTCTTTTTGTAGAATCTGTGAATGACATTTTAGAACCCGTTGAGGCCTATATAGGAAAACAAAAGAGCCTGTGATAAAAACTACAGAGGAATTATCCATGAAACTGCTTTGTGATGTGTGGATTCATCTCACAGAATTAAACACTTATTTTGATTCAGCAGGTTGAAAACACACTTTTAATAGAATCAGTGAAGTGACATTTCGAAGCCCTTTGAGGATTATAGGGAAAAACCAAATATCTCATGATAAATACTAGAAAGAAGCTATCTGTGAAACCCCTTTGTGATATGTGGATTCATCTCACAGAGTTAATCCTTTCTTTTGATTCAGAAGGTTGGAAACACTCTGTTTATAGACTCTATGAAGGGAAATTTCAGAGGCCATTTAGTTTTATCCCAAGATAAAAACTAGAAAGAAGCCATCTGTGAAACTGATTTCTGAAGTGTGGATTCATCTCACAGAGTTAATCCTTTCTTTTGATTCAGCAGGTTGGAAACATTCTTTTTATAGAATCTGAGAAGAGACATTTCAGAGCCCATTGTGGCATACTAAGGCAAACTAAATATACCACTATAAAAACTAGAAAGAATATATCTGTGAAACTGCTTTGCAATGTGTGGACTCATATCACAAAGTTAAACCTTTCTATTGATTCATCACGTTGGAAACACTCTTTTTGTAGAATCTGTGAAGAGATATTTGGAAGCCCATTGAGGCTATAGGGAAATACTGAATATCCCATGGTAAAAACTAGAGATAAGCTATCTGTGAAAATCCTTAGTGATGTGTGGATTCATCTCATAGAGCAAAAGCATTCTTTTGATTCAGCCCATTGGAAACAGTTTTTTTTTTTTTTTTTTTTTTATAGAATCTACGAAGGCACATTTCAGAGTCCATTGAGGTCTATAGGGAAAACCCAAATATTGTGTAATGTAAACTAGGAAGAATCTATCTGTGAAATCACTCTGAAATGTGTGGATTCACCTAACAGAGGTAAACATTTCTTTTGATTCATCAGGTTGGAAACACTTTTTTTGTAGACTTTACGAAGGGATGTTTCAGAACCCATTGAGACTTACAAAGAAAAACCGAATATCCCATGATAAAAACAAAAAAGAAGCTATTTATAAAACTGCTTTGCAATGTGTGGATTCATCTCACAGAGTTAAACGTTTTTTTTTTGTTTTTGATTCAGCAGGTTGGAAATACTCTTTTGTAGAATCTGCAAAGAGACATTTCGAGGCCATTGAGGTCTATAAGGAAAAACTGAATATCCCACAATAAAAAATTGAAAAAAGCTATGTGGGAAATCACTTTGCAATGTGTGAATTCATCCCACAGAGTTAAATCTTTCATTTGATTCAGCAGGTTGGAAACACTCTTTTTGTAGAATTTGTGAAGGGACATTTCAGAGCCCATTGAGGCCTATAAGGAAATACTGAATATCCTATGGTAAAAACTAGAAATAAGCTATCTGTAAAAATGCTTAGTGATGTGTGAGTTTATCTCACAGAATTACAACTTTCTTTTGATTCAGCAGGCTGGACTCTTTTTGTAGAACCCACAAGGGGACATTTTGGAGCCATTTGAGCCTACAAGAAAAACTGAATATCCTGTGATACAAAACAAGAAAGAAGCTATCTTTGACACAGCTTTGTGATGTCTGGATTTATCTCACAGAGTTAAACCTTTCTTTTCATTCAGCAGGTTGGAGACACCCTTTCCCTATAGGCCCCAATAGGCTTTGAAATGTCCTGTTGCAGATTCTACCAAAAGAGTAGATTCTACCCCTCTGTAGAATCTGCAAGGGGACATTTCAGATCCTATTGAGGCCTACATGGAAAAACTGAATATTCTGCCATAAAAACTTAAAAAAACAGCGATCTGTGAAAACACTTTGTGATGTTTGGATTGAGAGCTAAACCTTTCTTTTGATTGAGCACTTTGGAAACACTGTTTTTGTAGAATCTGCGAAGGGACATTCCAGAGAAAATTTTGGCCCATAGGGAAAAACCAAATATCCTACTGTGAAAACTAGAAAGAAGCTATCTGTGATCTCACTTTGTGACATGTGAATTCATTTCACAGAGTTAAATCTTTCTTTTGATTCAGTAGGTTGGAATCACTCTTTTTGTAGAATCTGCAAAGGAATATTTTGGAGTCCATAGAGGCCTATAGGGAAAAACCGAATAACTCCCAATAAATACTAGAAAGAAGCTAACTGTGAAACTGCTTTGCTATGTTTGCATTCATCTCACAGAGTCAAACCTTTCTTTAGATTCAGCAGATTGGAAATACTCTTTTTGTAGAATCTGCGAAGGGACATTTCAGAGCCCATTGAAGTCTACAGTGAAAATCCAATTATCCCATGATAGAAACTAGAAAGAAGCTATCTGTGAAACCACTTTGTGATGTGTGGATTCATCTCACAGAGTTTAATCTTTTTTTTTGATTCAGCTGGTTGGAAACACTCTTTTGGTAGAATCTGCAACAGGACATTTCAAAGCCTATTGGGGCCTATAGGGAAAAACTGAATATCCTGTGACAAAATCTGGAAAGAAGCTATCTGTGAAATCGCTTTGAACTGTGTAGATTCTTCTCACAGAATTAAACCCTTCTTTTGATTCAGCAGGTTTTAAACACTCTTTTTGTAGAATGTGTGAAGGGACATTTCGCAACCCATTGAGGTCTATAGCGAAAAACTGAATATACTGCAAAACAACTAGAAAGAAGCTGTATGTGAATTCGTATTGTGATGTGTGGATTTCTCTCACAGAGTTAAACCTTTCTTTTGATTCTGCAGATTGGAAACACTCTTTTTTATAGAATCTACAAAATCTGTACCTTTGCAGGAATTCTATAGGAATCCATTGAGGCCTATAGTGAAAAACACAATATCCTGCAATGAAAACTAATAAAAAAGCTATATGTGAAACTGCTTTGTGATGTATGCATTCATCTCCCAAATATAAGCCTTTCTTTTGATTTAGCATGTTGGAAATACTCTTTTTGTATAATCTGTGAAGGGATATTTAGGATCCTATTGAGGCCTATAGTGAAAAACCGAATATCCTGAAACAGAAACAAGAAAGAATGTATTTGTGAAACTGCTTTCAATGTGTGGATATACAAAGAAGCACTGCTTTGCAATGTCTGGTCCAGCCCCAGGGCAGAGCTTTGCTTGAAGTGAGTGTGGGTGTTTTCCCTTTTCTGTGACTACTTGCTGCTCACCCACTTTCCATTCACAGTGGTCACAAATCCCCAGAATACTTATTTCTCTGCCTTTTGTCTTCTAGGACTTTGAATATCATTGTTTGAAATTAGAATTATTAGTCTAAAATTGAGAGCACATATTTAACTGTTTAATCAGATTGGGTTAATAAATATGTATTTTTAAACTCTATTTGAACACGGTACGGAGGAGTTTAAGCAAGCAAAAATATGCAAATAAATGTTAAATTTAGATAAAGTTTAATACAATGCATGATGTTACAAATAAGCAGAGAGAATAAGCCTAAATTGAAGAAGTAATGATTTAACATAATTTGTGCATGAAAAGTGGATGGCATTTCTAAGTGTCAGTGTCTTGCTAAAAACAGCAGTTTGTTCTCTATCATCCTCCCCAGTCTAATAAGTGGGAGGTTTGCTTGATAGAAACAGAGGATACACATGGTATAATAAAGGCTTGACAGTATTTGTTTATGAGAACTTTTATGCCTCACTTTCTGCCCCATATGTGGGCACACTGATAAGAAACCCTGGGTACTTCCACCTTTGGGTCCAGCAGGAAATTCAAATTACACAAGTGTATTAGTCCATTCTCATGCTACTATTAAGAAATACCAGATACTGGGTAATTTATTAAGAAAGAGGTTTAATTGACTCACAGCATGGCTGGAGAGGCATCAGGATAGTTACAATCTTGGTGGAAGGGGAAGGAACACAGCCTTCTTCACAAGGAGGCAGGAAGAAGAAAAATGAGAGCCAAGCAAAGGAGCTCCTTATAAAACCATCAGATCTTGTGAAAACTAACTAATTATCATGAGAATAGCAAGGGGAAACCACCCCCATGATTCAGTTACCTCCCACCAGGTCCCTCCCATGACAAGTGGGGATTCTGGGAACTACAATTCAAGATGAGATTTGGGTGGGGACACAGCCAAACCATATAACAAGCCTCTGCCTATGTGCAATCCCAATCTAATCCCAACCCCACCCATTAACCACCATAAAAACTCCAAGCCATTCTTTTTTTGCTCTCTTAAGCCTTGTTCTCCTCAGAAAGTCTCCTTATATAAGTAAGAAACATTTCACACCTTGTGTGTATACAGCATCATTGATCTTGACATTAAAACTAAATTGTAGTTGGGGGCTAATTCTCCTTCTGTGGGGTGGTAACATCACATAGTATATTGGAATAGAAGAGACACATTCTTACCGCAGGACCCCAAGGATTAGAACTCTTCAATAGCAATAAAGCAAAGGAGGTCATGATGGATAGCAGAAATTATCCCAAAGTGTTTGAGTAGGACTAGTGAAGGTGTAGTTTATTCAAAGTTTATCTATTCTCTCTGCCATGTACTGTTACTATGAAATTGACACATTTTTGCTATGGATGCTGATGACCATCCCCTGAGTCTGACCAGTTTTGTTGGAGGAAAACCAAAGATAAGCAAATTGTATCTCTGCTGTTCATAGCTTCCACACAAAGCAGGAAAAATCCAGCCAGAAGTGCATAGTTGGGACACGAATGCTGCAAGCAGAGATTATTTTGTCACAAGAGAGAGACTTTTTCATGTTGCCTATAATGTTGGGTTACTTTTCCCAAAACTTCACACAAAATGATTGGTAATTATTAATTGCTTGGCTCAAATATTTCCATCCTATTGGCAGGTTTGATGAGATGAAAACTGCAGAATGTGCAATCAAGCTTATCAGATTAAGATCCAGCTTGCCAACTGAAAGGGGAGTGTTCACCAATTTGATGAATATGTGGAAGCAGAGAAATCAGTTTGTCTCAAATATATAGAATACTGCATTTGAGAAACAGAGAACAAACAACGTCTAAAGAAAAAAACTTTTAAAAATGTATTTCATTTTCACTTTAAAATGCTTTAGGAGCAATGTATTGGATAGTATACTAAGAGCACACCACAAGTGCTTTCTCGTCTTTCTTTTTAATATTTTGTTATTCTTACTTTTTTTCTGACTCTCAGAAGCTGAGCATGGAACAGCTCTGAAAGATGAAAAGACAACAAATTATTCTGTCTGTGTTTTGTAGTTTTACAAGCCATTTTTTATCCATTTATTCATTTCCTGCTATTGACTAAATGAATATCTTTAATGTCTCCTTACAGATAAGAGCCCAGGAGATAGGTAGACAAGAACTTTATCAGTGATCATCACCAACCAGTGATTACTGAGCATCCGCCATGGTCATGATAAGATATAGATGACAGGAATTAAGAGTGGGTTAATCCAGAGAATATTACACTTCCTGTAAAGCTGGAACTTGTCTCCTGGGATAGAGATGTTTATAAGAACAGAGACAGAAATATTTAAGTAGTTTTGCTGGGCGCAGTGGCTCACGCCTGTAATCCCAGCACTTCGGGAGGTTGAAGTGGGCAGATCACAAGGTCAAGAAATCGAGACAATCCTGGCAAACATGGTGAAACCCTGTCTCTACTAAAAACACAAAAACTAGCTGGGGATGGTGGTGCATGCTTGTAGTCCCAACTACTCAGGAGGTTGAGGCAGGAGAATCGCTTGAACCCATGAGGTGGAGGTTGCAGGGAGCTGAGATCATGCCACTGCACTCCAGCCTGGTGACAGAGCAAGACCTCATCAAAAAAAGAAAGAAAGAAAGAAAGAAAGAAAGAAGAAAGAAAGAAAGAAAGAGAGAAAAATATTTAAGTAATTTTTAAAACTTAAAAGTAACAGCTAGTAGTTACTATGCCTTATTCACTCCACCATCTAACATAGCACCTAGTAAGTAGTAGTCACATAATAAATGCAAAAGAAAATAAACACATGAATTACAATCATTAAGTAATTTTACTGGCAATCAAAATTATTTTATATTAACACTAATAAAGATGGAGATAGCTAAATCATTCTATTGTTAAAATTAGTCTGAGCAGCATGCTTTGAATTATGCTAAAAGAAAAACGTTCACTGAAAGTAACTATGAAGAACATCTGTATACATCTCCCTGGATACCTGGATAAGAGTTTAGAATATATTTTCAGCATTGGAGGTACTGTGTTGTGGGGATTCTTATCTTTAACTTTTCTAGATACTGCCAATTTACTCTTTTACAATTTGCTGTACAAATTTAAACTTCCTCAAGCCAAATAAAAAATATATTCATCAATCCATATCTTTGCTAACACTTGGGGTCATCAGTTTTTTCAATTTTTTATAGCATGATGTGCATAGTTCTTGTAGTTTTATTTGCATTTTTTATTTCTAGTGAGATGGAGCACCTTTTAATATTTTGTTATTCACTCAAGTTTACTCTTCTGCTCTTAAATTGTCTCACAATTTTTCCTCACTTTTATACTGTTTTAAAAAAATCTTCTTTCTATTGATTTGCAGTAGTTCTTTATGCATCCTGAATACTAACCCTCTGTTGGTTATACATACTGAAAATAAATTCAGTAGATTATCTTTTCTGCAAGATATTTTTGATACAGAATTTATTTTAATATAATTGAATCCATTGATCTTTTTATTCACAGTCACAGCAGTATTGTTTGTAAAAATTAAAAAAAATGAAAGCATTCTATTAATTCATAATATTAACATATCATGAGAAAAATGGAAAAATAAATTCATTTAGATATATTCAAACAATGTAATTTTATGTAGCAGTGAATTAGAGCTATACATATAAGCACAGGTAAATCTCATAAACAAAACATTGAATGAAAAATACAAGTTGAAGAAGACAAAAAGCAATATAAACATACATAAACTTTAAAAATCTTTTAAAAAGATTTAATGGGCCAGGCATAGTGGCTCACATGTATAATCCCAGCACTTTGGGAGGCTGAGGTAGGCAGATGGCTTGATTCCAGGTGTTTGAGACCATCCTGAGTAACATGGCAAAACACTATCTCTAGAAAAAAATTCAGAAATTGGGTAGGTGTGGTGGCACATGCCTGCAGTTCCAGCTATCTGGAAGGCTGAGGTGTGAGGGTCACCTAAGCCCAGGGAGGTTGAGGCTGCAGTGAGCCATGATTGCACCACTTCATTACAGCCTGAATGACAGACTGAGACTTTGTCTCTAAAAAACAAAATAAAGTAAAATAAAATACATTAAAATAAAATGATTAAACATAAAGTATAAAGAAACATATGAGAAAACAAACTTCAAAGTCAGGCTTATCATACAGTTATTTGAATGCATTCATATTTTTGCATGTTGAAATAATAAATATGTTGAATGCAGCAGCAGTTCTGGTGTCACTTTCTCTAGTGAGCTAGATCAGGCTTCCCCTGCAGCCATGTTGAAGAAACTTGCAATTGGCATTGATCTTTTACCATCCGTTTCTAAGTGGGTGTCTTTCAAGATGAGAAGACTGAGATCACTGCCAATACTCAGCCACATTATGTCACCTTTACAGATATAACATGATTGATCACTGATACTGCAAATACTCAAGTTACAATGAACTCCACAATATGATTCTTGGGGCCAAATGTACACTTGGCCAACAATTTGATTACTCAACTCTCCAATGAGACAAGCAGTGTAGGTAGAATATAAAGAGGAGATTAAAAATTACTGGCTGGGGCCAGGTGCTGTGGCTCATGCCTGTCATCTCAGCACTTTAGAAGGTTGAGGCAGGAGGATCACTAGACATCACGAGTTTGAGACCAGTCTGGTCACATGGTGAAACCCTGCCTCTACTAAAAACACAAAAATTGGTAGAGTGTGGTGGCACTCACCTGTAATCCTAGCTACTCGGGAAGCTGAGGCATGAGAATCCTTTGAACCTGAGAGGCGAAGGTTGTAGTGAGCCAAAATTGCTCTAATGCACTCCAGCCGGGGTGACAGAATGAGACTCCGAAGAAGGAAAGATGGATGAACGGAAGGAAGGAAGGAAGGAAGGAAGGAAGGAAGGAAGGAAGGAAGGAAGGAAAGAAGTAAAGGAGGAAAAAGAGAAAGAAAGAAAGAAAGAAAGAAAGAAAGAAAGAAAGAAAGAAAGAAAGAAAGAAAGAAAGAAAGAAAGAAAGAGAGAAAAAAAGAATTTCTGGCTGGGGGTGGTGGCTCATGCCTGTAATCCTAGCACTTTGGGAGGCTGAGACAGGTGGATAACTTGATGTCAGACGTTTGATACCAGCCTGGCCAACATGGTGAAACCCCATCTCTATTAAAAATACAAAATTAGCTTGGTGTGGTGGTGCATGCCTCTAATCCCCACTACTTGGGAGACTGAAGCAGGAGGATCCCTTGAACCCAGAAGGCAGAGATTGCAGGGAGCTGAGATCACACCATTGCACTCCAGCCTGGACAAAAAGAGCAAAACTCCATATATATATAAATTTTGGTTTGAAGAAGATGAACAAAATTACAGAAGCTCAGTTTGGCAAGCTGGGACATCACCACAGTACCAGAACTTTAATGACTCTCAGTGCCAAGGTGCCAACAATGCTATAAATGTTACTGGTGCCTGTATATAGTGACCCAAATGCCACTGCTACTACTTAAGGCTTGATCAGGATGGTTGTTGTCAAACAAAATGTGTTGATCCTTGAAACAGGAGGCAGCACTTTTGATGTGTCCATCCTCACTTGTGAAGATGGTATCCTTGATTTCTACTTTTTACCTAAGGACATTCTTTGGGTGGATAAAATTTTGTTAACTCAGCTGGGCACAGTAGCTCATGTCGGTAATCTGAGGACATTGGGAGGCCAAGACAGGCAGATCACTTGAGGTCAGAGGTTTGAGACAATCCTGGCCAACCCCATATCTTCTAAAAATACAAAATTTATCTGAGCATGGTGGTGGGCACCTGTAATCCCAGCTACTCAGGAGGCTGAGGTAGGAGAATCACTTGAACCCGGGAGGCAGAGGTTGCAGTGAGCCAAGATCATGCCACTGCACTCCAGCCTGGGTGACAGAGTGAGACTCCATCTCAAAAAACAAACAAAACAAAACAAAAAAATTTCCTTAACCAAGCATCAACCATTCGAATGTCAAAGTCAAAAGCAAATAAAGACAGTAATGAAAACAAGAAGTCTATCTGAGCACTGTCTGGGGGCCTGGGGATCAACCAGCCCTGCCTGCCATTTATGTTAAAAATGTGCACCATCACGGGGCCTAATACCATGGCCTGGCTCACCCACTCCTGGCTTCTGAGCATGTCATTCAGGGGCCTGTAGACCACCCCACCCACTACTGCCAGTGTCCATGTGCTTCTCCCAGGAGCCTGAGGATGGATACTCACAGTCTGCTGCCATCAACATCAGTGAGACCCAACTGCACAAACCACCTGGGAACTGGAGACTGGCCCTACCAACCTATTGCAGTCACTGCTGGCACCAACACATGCAACCTGGGGGTACACAAGTTGGCCCACCATCACTACTGCCATGGCTGATGACACACATGCTGCCTGGAAACCCAAGGACGCCCCATCTAACCACAAATTCTACTGTTGCCACAGCTGACACCTGAACAAGCTCCCTGGAAACCCAATAATTGGCCTATCTGGGCTCACTAACACCTTTATATGTTGCCTAGGGGCCCAAAGACAGGTATGCCTAGCCCACCACTACCACCAAGCGGGCCTGAAGACTATCCTGCCTTGCCTAGCTATTCCCAGCAAAGCATAACCATAACCTTCACTAACAACTGCAGCCTAAGCCACAGAAAATCACAGGCACCACTGATGCTGGTTGTAGCCAAAGAAATCATTCAAATATTACACTACTACACATACCCAGAATGAAAGCTAAAACACCTATACAACTAACACTATAGATATATGTACAGAAAAAGCCTATCAACATAAAACCAATCCAAAAAATTTAAAGAAGTGACTGATGGACCAGAAGTGCAGATATTAACATAAGGACACAAGAAATATGAAAAAGCAAGGAATATGACATTTCCAAAGGATCACAATAATTCTTCAGCAATAGATTCCAATGGGATGGGAAAATCCTATTAAATTCCTGAGAAATAATTCAAAATAATGGCATTAAAAAAGCTCAGTTAGATACAAGGAAACATAGATTAAAAAATACAAAGAAGTTAGATAAATGTGAAATTAGAAATTAGAAAGTCATGATCTGAATCAGAAATTCAATAAAGAGATAAATATCATTAAGAAAGAACCACACAGAAATCCTGGAAGTAAAAAAATCAATAAAGGAAATTAAAAATGCAATCAAGAACTTTAACAATAGACTAGGTGGAGCAGAAGAAACAATTTCTAAACTTAAACACAGGTCTTTTGAAATAACCTAAACCAAAAAATAAAAATAAAAAAGAATGAAGATCGTCTATGTGACATGTGGGACACAACAAAGTGACAAATATTCAAATTTTGGATTTTCCAGAAGAAGAAGAGATGAGCAGAGACAGAGAAAAGTTATTCAATGAAATAATAGCTGAAAAATTCCCAGGTCTTACAAGAGAAATAGATATCTGCAAGAGAAATAGATGCAGAAAGCTCAAGCATACCCCAAATAGATTCAAGCAAAAAGGCCTTCTCTGAGAAGGTACATTATAGCCGAACTGTCAAAAGTCAGTAATAAAGATGGAATTCTAAAACAGTGAGAGAAAAGCATATAACCACTTAGAAGGGAACCCCATCAGACTAACATTGGATTTCACAGCAGAAGTCTTAGAGGCCAGAAGAAAATGAGATGAAATATTCAAAGTGCTGAAAGAAAAAAAAAAAATGACTGAGAGCCAAGAATACTACACCCAGTAAATCCATCCTTCAAAAATGGAGAAATAAAGAATTTCCAAGACAAGCAAACTGGAGGAAATTTATTACTACTTAAAGTAGGACATGTTTAAGGGAGTTCTACATTTGAAAGTGAATGAATGATATCTATCATCATGAAAACACACAGAAGTATAAAACTCACTGGCAGAGCAGACACACAAATGAGAAAGAGATGGGACTAAAATTTTTACCACTACAGAAAATGAGCAAACTGTTAGGACAAAAAAATAAGACAGAAAGAATGGAACAAAGAATATACAAAACAACCAGAAAACAATGAACACTATGACAAAAACAAAACCTCATATGTCAGTAACAACTTTGAATGCAAATGGATTAAATTATTGACTTAAAAGATATAGACTGCCTAAATAAATTGTTTTAAGTAACCCAACTGAGGCCAGGCATGGTGGCTCCTGTCTGGAATCCCAGTACTTTGGGAGGCCAAGGTGGGAAGATCACTTGAGGTCAGGAGTTCAAGACCAGCCTGACCAACAGAGTAAAATCCTGTCTTTACTAAAAATACAAAAATTAGCCACACCTGGTGGCACATGCCTGTAGTCCCAGCTACTTGGGAGACTGAGGCAGGAGAATCGTTTGAACCCAGAAGGCGGAGGCTGCAGTGAGCCAAGATCATGGCACTGCACTCCAGCCTGGGTGGCTGAGCAAGACTCCATCTCAAAAAAATAAAAACAAAAATAAAATGAACCAACTATATGCTGCTGCCTACAAGAAAATTGCTTCACCTGTAAAGACACATGCAGACTGTAAATGAAGGGATGGAACAAGATATTCCATGCAAATGGAAACCAAAATCATGCAGGCGTATCTAATGTATATCAGGATAAAACGGCCTTTTTAGTCAAAAACAGTATGAAGAGACAAATAAAGTCATTATATAATGATAAACGGGTTGATTCAGCAAGAAGATATGATAATTCTAAATATATATACACCCAACACCAGAGGAACCAGATATATAAAACAAACGGATTAGATCTAACAGAAAATCATTACAGCCAACTGATTTTTGACAAAGGTGTCAAAAACATATAGAGGGGGAAGGACGGTCTCTTCAATAAATGGTGCTAGGTAAACTGGATATTCATAGGCAGAAGAATAAAACTGGATCCCTGTCTCTTCCTATACACAAAATACAAAAATCAACTCAAAGGGATTAAGGAGTTAAACAAAAGACCCAAGACTATAAAACTTCTAGAAGAACCATAGAGGAAACCCTTCAGGACATTCATCTAGGAAAAATTGTATGGTAAGACCTCAAAAACACAGGCAACTAAAACAAAAATAGACAAATGCGATTATATTAAATGAAAAAGTTTCTAAACAGCAAAGGAAACAACCAACAGAGTAAAAAGATATTTTCCAAAGAAGACATACAAAAAGCCAACTGCTAAATGAAAAAATGCTTAACAGCACTAATATAAATCAAAATCACAGTGAGATATTTTCTTACCCCAGTTAGAATAGCTATTATAAAAATCATGCTGTGGAGAATCCAGAGAAAAGGAAACTCTTCTACACTGCTGGCAGAGATGTAAATTATTATAGCCATTATGAAAAATACTACAGAGGCTCCTAAAAAAGTTAAAAATAAAATTAACTATGATCCAGCTACTGATAATTTCACTACTAATTATTTATCCAAAGGAAAGAAAATTAATATATCAAAGGGATACCTGCAACTCCACGTTTACTGCAACACTCTTCACAATAACCAAGATATGAACTCAACTTACATGTCCATCAATGAGTGAATGGATAAAGAAAATGTAGCATATGTACATAATAGAATGCTCTTTAGTCACAAAAAATAATAAAATCTTGTTATTTGCAGCAACATGGATGGAACTGGAAGTCACCATGTTAAGTGAAGTAAGCCAGGCACAGAAAGACAAAAATATCACATGTTCTCAATAACATGAGGGAACTAAAAAAGGTTGATCTCATGAAGGTAAAGTGTGGAATAATAGCTACCAGGAGCTGGGAAGGTTTTATGGGGGAAGAGAAGAGGGAGAGAAGTTAGTTAATGGATACAAATAAACAGATAGAAGGAATAAGTTCTAGTGTTTGATAGCACAGTAGGGTGACTATAATTAACAATAATACATTATACATTTCAAAATAGCTAGAAGAGAATATTTGAAATGTTCCCAACACAAAGAAATGATAAATGTTTAAGGTGATGAATATCCTAAATACCCTGATTTGATCATTACACATTGTATGTATGTATCAAAATATCACATATACCCCACAAATATGTGCATATGTTATTTATCAGTAAGAAATAAAGTAAACAATTATATTTTGGGGGAAAATAGGTGTGAAATCAGATAGTAGTGATGGTTGCACATTATGAATATAATAAATGCCACTGAATTGTAAATTTAAAAAATGATTGCACAAGACTAGGTCACATATCAGTTAGTGCTGCAGATGCCTGACCCACACTGCCTGGGTTCAAATCCCAATTCTGCAATTTATGAGCCTTGTGAGGCTGGGCACAGTGGCTCATGCCTGTAATCTCAGCACTTTGGGAAGCTAAGAAGGGAGGATTGCTTGAGGCCAGGAGTTCAAGATCAGCCTGGGCAACAAAGCAAGACTCTGCCTTTACAAGAAATCTAAAATATTAGCTGGGCATTGTGGTGTGCGTCTGTAGTCCCAGCTAAGGAGGAGGATTCCTTGAGCCCAGGAGTTAGAGGTTTCAGTGACTTATCATTATACCAATGTATTCTCAGCTCACATGACAGAGCAAGACTCTATCTCTAAAATAATTGTTTAAATGTATAAACTGTGTGACCTTGAGTAAGTTATTTAATCTCTCTGTGCTTCATATCCTTCAACCATAAGGCAGCACTAGTAATCAAAGTGTCAACTTCCTATGCCAGTTATTTTGAGCTAAATATTAATAGCACCCCCTTCACTTTGAGTCGCAGTTCAGAGAACCAATTACATGGTCATTCAACTCATGTTGATCCACCATTGAAGAGGTTGCCAGACCAGAGAGTAGAGAGTATCTTGCACATAATCACAAAATGTAAGACACTCAAAATTTTTATGAGAAATCTGATGACAGTTCTTTACAAAAAAATGTGAAATTCACTATATATACAAGAGTGGCTATCCTGAAAACTTGAAAGTGGGAGCACATAAAAATTAAATTCATGTCCTGAAGAATAATGCTCCTTTCAAAAGAGGCAAAAAATGAAATAGAAGTATTTTATAACAAATGTTTTATAAAGAAGAGAAAAACAACTAAATGAAATATGACCTAATGCTAGTAGTTGTCCTTGGAGTAGAAGGTTAGAAGTGCTTGGATTTTTTTCTTTCTTATACCTCTGCAGTTCCCAGTTATTTTACAGTAGGCACACACTACTTTTATAATCAAAAAGAGATTTTTTAAAAATGTTCAGACAGACTCACAAAAAGTCAAAACATAATTGCAGAATACAAGACATACTTAAAGTGATTCAGAAAGGCTGAAAAAGAGACAGCAAAGGAATACTAGGAAAATGCAAACAAAAACTGTAGATTGGGATATCTGGTAATGTAGAATTTAGATCAGAAAACATTAAACAAGACAAAAAAGGGATAGTTTTAATGCTAAAGGCTACGATTTACAAAAAGGTACAAAATCTTATGTACCCAAATGATATAAAAACAACCTTCAAAACTCAGAAGCTACAAGAGAAGCAAGAATAGACAAAAACTTAGGTAATATTTTGTTTTCCAAGTAAACATGGCACACCAATAAAAATTAATCATGTATTAACTGATAAAGAAAACCTTAGGCCGGGTGCGGTAGCTCAAGCCTGTAATCCCAGCACTTTGGGAGGCCGATGCAGGTGGATCAAGCCTGGCCAACTTGACGAAACCCTGTCTCTACTAAAAATATGACGTGTGGCTTGCGCCTGTAATCCCAGCTACTCAAGAGGCTGCGGCGTGCGACTCACTTGAGCCCAGGAGGCGGAGTTAGCAGTGAGCCGAGATTGCGCCACTGGCCTCCAGCCTGGGGGACAAAGGGAGATGCCATCTCAAAGCAAACAAAGCTTTATAAGTCTCATCAAAGTAAGGATAATAAAAATATTATCTAATTACAATGTAATAAACCAGAAGTTCTTAATAAAATTTTAAAACACCCTTCTATCTGGATATTTTAAAACTTAATATTTCATAATTCTTGGGTCAAAGTAGAAACAAATTAAAATTTCAGAATTTCTAAGAAATATTTATACAAATACTACATTTTAGAATCTATGGAGTATAATTAAAACAGTAATCAGAGGAAAATTAATAACATTAAAAATATCAATTAAATCAATTAAATGAAATAAAAATTAACGAATTAGATATCCAACTCAAAAAGTTACAAACAGAACAAGAAAGCAACTATCTCAAAAAAGCAGAAGGAATACATTGGTAAAAGTATAACTATATTAGTATAAATAATTTTAAATGGTAGAAGGTTATGTGTAAGGATCAAAAAAATAGAAGCACTAGCTCAGCCAGGCGCAGTGGCTCATGTCTGCAATCCCAGCACTTTGGGAGACTGAGGCGGGTGGATCACCTGAGGTCGGGAGTTCGAGACCAGCCTGACCAATAAGGAGGAACCCTGTCTCTACTAAAAATACAAAAATTAGCCAGATGTGGCAGTGCATGCCTGTAATCTCAGCTACTTGGGAGTCTGAGGCGGGAGAATTGCTTGAACTTGGGAGGTGGAGGTTGCAGAGAGCTGAGATTGCGCCATTGCGCTCCAGCCTGGGCAACAAGAGCGAAACTCCAACCCCCCCCCCCCAAAAAAAAGAAAAGAAAAAAAGAAAAAGCACTAGCTCTCCTCATCAAAAAAAAAAAAAAAAAAAAAAGAAAAAGAAAAAAGAAAGAAAAGGACTCCAAGCACACATACCCAAAATAAAAAGATGCAATGAGGAAGTAAATGTAGAATATTAAAAATTATAATAGATTACTTGCATGTATGCTAAAAAACTAACAAACACATTGAAAACCTCAATGTAATAAGTAATTTTCCAGGAAAACTTAATATACCTAAACTAATCCAGCAAAGATTATTCTCAAGTTATTTAAATATATCACATTTTATAGAAGACATAGCAAAAATAGAAGACCTATCCCTACCCCCATGAAAGCACCAGGTTTACAAACTATCCCAAGGGAAATATACCAACCTTCAAAGAGTGGATAATGTCAATCTATTTTAAATGTTCTAAACCATAAAGAAGAAAAAGAAAACTCCAAGAGTTTGAAGTGAACATAACATTGAGAACAAAATCTACTAAACATTGTTTATTTACACACACACAGAAGAAAATCATGGACCACTGGGACTTAGAGCAATGCAAAAACCTTAAATAGAATATTAGCAAGCAAAAGACAACAGCAGCCTTCCAAAAATATATCATGACCAAGTGGGGTTTATTGAGGAAATCAAAGAGAAAATTAATATTGAAAAACCCATTAATATAAATTTCATCATATTAAGAGGTCAGGGGAAAAAATCACTTGATCTTCCCCATAGATGCTAAAATTTATTCAACAAAAGTATAAAACTCTTCTAATAAAACTTAATAAACTGTAAAGTGAAGCATATTTCCTTAACATGAATTTGTATTTACACATATATTTCAAATGCAGTACATGTATCCTGGTTGGTTATGCCTTGAAAAAAAGGAATTTATAAAACCATTCTAGAAATTATGCAGAAATTTAAATATCTATAAAATATTAGATGATGTTAGGAAAATATTGCTTATTTTCTTAGTTTTGATAATAGTGTTGTAGTTATTAGGAGAATGTCCTTATTCTTAGGAAATGCATACTGAAGTATTTAGGAACCGAAATGTAATGATATGTGAAACTTAGTGTAAATTACCCTACAGAATAAAAGTATATATGACAAATATTATTAATTGTCATATTTGGATGGTGGATATAGAGATTATCATTGCATTATTCTTTCAACTTTTCTGTGTGTTTGATAATTTTCATAATAAAATGTCAGAGATTAAATAAAATTTATAAAAATTATAATGAGAAAAACTTTTCAATATAGTTCCACTAACTGTTCTAGCTAGATTCTTTTGTTTCCAAAGATCAGGATCCCACTCAAGTTACTTTAAGAAAATAGTTTTTAAAGATACATGGGAATCAGACCTAACATTGGAATCTGACACTCAAAGTACATTCAGGAGGCTCTAGGAACTGCCTTCTCTCCCAGTGGCCAGCTAAGGGGCCACCTCATTCCTCTCACTGGGTCTCTACTTTCCTCAGTGCTTCTTCTATTGCCTTCTAACCTCTTCCAATAGATTTCCTTTGCTATCTTTAATTTCAGCTGTACTCACCTAGCAAAGTTATACATGGGCCCTTTCACCCATCAACCTCACTCCTGGAAATCTAGCTCTAACATGTTGGCAAAAAACACCAAATGATATCTACACAAAGCTGTTCATTGTAACATCATTTGCATAAGCATAAAGCTGAAAACAACCCAACTTCCATCAAAAGGAGACTGAGTAGACTATTAGACATGCATATGATGGAAGGCTGTGTAACTATAAAATGTAATGAGAAGAATATAAACTGATAGGGAACGATCTTAAGTTATATTGTAAAGGGACAAAAGCTTTGTATGGTATCCTACTTCCAGTATTTTAACTTTTGTGTAAAATAAAGGATAATAAAACACATAAATGGACATATTTGTTTATAGTTTCATAAAGAAATAATGAAATGACAAGTCAAAATTAATTTTTAAAACTGCTTCACTATAGTGGGAGGGAGAAAATAGGATGGAGGAGCCAGGGACAGAAGCTTCCCTAGATATAGATTTGTCCAGCTTTCCTGAAGTCTGGGCCTGTAACTGACTGTGAGCATTCTGCTGTCCAAGCAGGGCACAAGATTTAGCCTAGACTGAAGGGAGGAGAAAGAGACTCCAACTCTCCATGGGAAATGTGTCAAACAATATTTGGCCAGCTTTTCTAAAAGCAGGACAACCAGACATGTTGTGTTTCATAACAGGGCATACTAAAAAGTATATGACAGTAGCTACAAGGTGATCTTGCCTTAAAAGTTATACTTGAATGTCTTATCAGGCCTCTAACTCTCAGTTTATAGGCAATATAAGGGATAGAAGGAAATGTTTAACTTTTAAAAGGTTAAAGAAGCAATCAGCCAGATTCAGAATGTGAGAAATTCTAGAGGATCAACAACTGGAGGGAGCAGTCACAGAGTAACTGAATGTAATATGAAGGTATGGTATGGATTCTAACTTAAAAAGACATAATTGAGACAACTGGAAAAATTTGAACATGGATTGGGTATCAGACAATGTTTAAAAATTACCATTAGCACTGTAAAAATATTTTTTTAAAAAACTATCTGTTCAAGGTCCATAGTAAAGTATTTAGAGATGAAATAACATGGTATCTGGGATTTGCTTTTAAAATGTAAGAGAAGAAAGTGAAGGTGGTGAATGAAACAAAATGAGCAAAATGTTGATGAAATTGGTCTAAAAATATTTTTTTCGCATCCTTCTTCTACCGCCATTAACTTCCCAAGCTTCTTTATGTTACTTAGTCAAACTCCCTGAAGTGTAAATATAAGTGAGTCAGCTAAGCCATAGGCCACTGGCTGGGTCTGTGGTTGAGCTATCTTTGGTTTACTGTCGGCTATGGACTGAATGTTTGCATTCCCCCAAAATTCGTATGTTGAAATCTAATTACTAATGTAATGGTATCAGGAGGTAGGGTCTTTGGTAGGTAATTAGGTCATAGGGTGGAATTCTGAAGAAAAATGGGATTAGTACCCTTATTAGGGGCTGCAAAGACCACAGTTGTCCTCTTCTACCATGTGAGGACACAGCTAGAAGTCTATGCACCAGGAAGCAGATCCTCTTTAGACACTGAATCTACAAGTGCCTTGATCTTGAACTTCCAGCCTCCAGAACTGTGAGAAATAAATTTCTGTTGTTTATAAGCTACTCAGTCTATGGTATTTTGTTATAGCAGTCCAAACAGACATTGCCCACTCACCCTAGGTCCAAAAAACTGGAAAAAGTAGGTTACAAAGTAAAAAAAAAACCTTAATCCCCCGAGCCTGTTTCTTCAGCAGGAGTTGAAGACTAGGGCGATTCCATAGAGTAGAAAAAACAGAGAGGAGCAGACACACTAATCAGCACCTCTAGTGCTATCTTCCAGAGGGTGGGAGGAGCTGATTCTTTAATGGATCAGCTTCACACATATTCCAAAGGCAACAATAACATCTTTTTGACTTATCAACTTCTCATGAGTCCCACATGTATTTGCCTACCATCTCCTTTGATTGCTCATTGTTATGAGAAATAAATGGGAATCAGAAGTTACTATCTTTTTTTTATAATCAAGGCAAGTGACCAAGTGATTTACCCAAGGCACAGAGCAATTGGTTCTAGGGGAAATAAATAAATTGCATTTTTTATATCAACTAGACTGCATCTTCAGGGAATTGTGCTGCATTGAAAACAATTTTTAAGCTGCCTAATAATTATCTGTAAACATCATCTCTTCTTTAAAAGATTTTTTAAGACTTTCCTATAGTAAATCTACATTGTCACCCTAGATGGCTGTTGGAATAGCAGGAAATAAGTTGGAGACTCAGAGAAAAATCTGCTTATGAAGGGCCTTAAGAGGCAGGCTAAAGGATTTAGAATTTGTGGCTTTGCTGAAAGGGATCACCATGAAGGTAAAATTCAGAGAAAAGCAGAGTTAATTCAAAAGAGAGAGAGAGTGTGATGAAGGCTGGGAGACCAGCTAGGAAGTTTGGTAATAAAAGACTATTTTACAAAGTGGCAGCTGAAATGTAGAGGATGCACAACATCTGAAAGATATTCCAAAGGGAGAAATCATTTATTTTAATGGTCCTGGTGTTTAGGAATGGAGCAGAATAAAAAGTCAAAGACAACTTGAAAGTTTCTGATTTGGAAGGCTAAAATGTATTGACATCACTAGACAGATATGGAATGATAAGAATGGGAACAACAGAAGGAAGGCAGCCATTTAATAAGTCCCTGATAAGTAGGAGTTGAAAGTACTTTTAGGGTAAGGAAGACATTTTGTAGCCAGCCATGGTGGCACTTGCCTGTAGTCCCAGCTAGTCAGGAGCACAAACAGACACTAAGGTGGGAGAATTGCTTGATCCTAGGAGTTGGAGGCTGTAGTACCTGGGCAACAGAGTGAGGCACCATCTTAAAAAAAATAAAAAAATAAAAATCTTGAAAACAATACATATATATATACATACAAAATTCTCCAATTCCTTTGTGATATGGTTTGGCTGTGTCCCCACCCAAATCTCATCTTGAATTTTAGTGCCTATAATCCCCACATGTTGTAGGAGGGACCCAGTGGGAAGTAATTGAATCATGGAGTAGGTTTTCCCACGCTGTTCTAGTGTTAGTGAATAAGTCTCACAAGATCTGATGGTGTTACAAAGAGCAGTTCTTCTGCACACATTCTCTTGCCTGACGCCATGTAAGAGGCGCCTTTGCTCTTCCTTCACCTTCTGCCATGATTGGGAGGCCTCCCCAGCCATGTGGAACTGTGAGTCCATTGAATATCTTTTTTTAAAAAATAAATTAACCAGTCTTGGGTATTTCTTCATAGCAGTATGAAAATGGGCTAACACACTTTGTAAATACCTATTTAGTAATAGAAAAGGTGGAATTCAGACAATTTTCATTATTTTGGGAAGATAATCCCAGGCACAGAAAATTAATGTTAAAGGTAATTTACTATTACCACACAGAGCTATATACTGGGTGGGCTGAGAGTTTAGAATATCTGTAAAGTTATTTAATCGTCCTTGCATTTCCCTCATGCCACTGCTTCTAAAAGCTTTACTAGTTGTATAATAAACTTAGCCATGGGAAATTTAATACAATTTCCTTTACTTTAAATTACACTTATTGTGAAATGTTTTAATTACCCCTACATGATAAAATTTAACTGATAATGGGGTCATTTCCAGGTTTGAAATGTGCATATTTGACAGCCAAGTTATTATCATGGTTGATACTATTGCTTGCAGAAAAAATAGCAATCTAAATCCACATGAAAGCCAATACATCATATCCTAGTGTCACTATCTTCAAACAGTGATAATCCCAGGGAATTGTAGGTTATTTGCCAAGAGAAATCACTCTAAAGGTATACCTAGCTCTCTACTTTTGAAAACACATATATCTTGTTGTAATTTAGCCGTCATCTAAAAGTTAACTCCTTTAAATTGACGATGGGTCTCTCTAATATAGTAGCTTTCAATCTTAACTGCTCATTGGAATCTCATGAAGAACTTTCAAAAGTATACTAATATCTAGCTCTCATCTTCTTCCTCTTTCTAATCAAATTGTTCTGGAATGTGGTTTGAGGATCAAGATTTTTAGAAGCTCCTCGAGTGACTCTAATGTGCAGACAAGGTTGAGAATGTCTGCACCATTTTCCTAATGATTCTTTGAAAGTTCAGATTTCCTTTCATGTTTCAAATGTTTCCTAAAGTTATAATAAAAGCCTTATTAGAATATACCACTGGTATAAAGAGAAATAATGTCACAGGGAATCAAACAAAAAAACAAAGAAGGGGGTATGAGGAATCATTTTTCTAGGAAGTAGGAGAGAACTTGAGGGAGAAAATTGTTGTTTGGGGAAATTATTTAAAGGCGTTTTATGGCAGGGCATGGTGGCTTACGCCTGTAATCCAAGCACTTTGGGAGGCTGAGGCGGGTGGATAATATGTGGTCAGGAGTTTGAGATCAGCCTGGCCAGCATGGCAAAATGCTGTTTCCACTGAAAATACAAAAAAAAAAAAAAAAAAAAAAAAAAAAATTAGCTGGGCATGGTGGCATGCGTCTGTAGTCTCAAGTACTTGGGAGGCTGAGGCAGGAGAATTGCTTGAACCTGGGAGGTGGAGGCTGCAGTGAGCTGAGATCACACCACTATACCCCAGCTTGGGCAACAGAGCAAGGCTTCATCTCTAAATAAATAAATAATTAATTAAATAAGGCTTTTTAGATGGACAAACCAAAAACAAAAGACTACTTTGTTTGGGAAATACTGAGTCTCCAAGTTGTTGAAATTTTCCAGCGTAAGAGGTTAAAGATGTTTCCTTTTGGCAGAAAAGCTATTTCCCATAGTTTTTGTTGTTGCTTGGTTGGTTGCTTGGCCAACAGGTATGGTATTCTTAAGTGAGAATTTTGCTGATTTCTTCTGGCAGCTGAGAAACAGTTGTTTATTTGTTTGGTTTGTTTGTTTAGAGAAGGACTTTGGGAAAAGAGAAAGAAGAAACTGGGAGACAGTCTTCGAATGGCCCCTAGAGTCATGCCAATAGGTCAGATTCTAAGATCTGGAGAGAAACTTCCATGGTAGGGTTTGTCGCTGGAGCTTTGAAACAGCAAATCAAATTTCCTTCTTTTCTATGTTGGAATGCCACCTTGATTGTACATCTAGGCCTCCAATAAAGTGTTGCTGATAATCACTACTACCTATTGTCTAGCCTGTGTTGGTGTGGTCTTAAAGAATGAAGAAAAGGAGCTATGCTCATGTTTATAGCAAATTGGGTCAGCCTGAAGTAGCAGAGACAAAATATCAAAAGCCAGGAACAGTTGTTGGGTGGGAGGTGACAACCAGCCATCCTAAAGTGACTTTATTGAAACTTTCTGCAGTTTTACAGGAAGAAAGCTTAAGGTGTTCTGTTTAGAGATGAAAGTAATCAACAACTTCAGAAACTATAAATATTCAAAGAACCTATGCCTAGTCCATAATTCCAAACTTATTACAACTGAGAACACTAGCACTCCTCATTATCCATATTGTTTCTCTTCTTCCTGAGAACTCCCCTAAAAAATACCTTCTGCTTGCCTTACTACTATGTTGGGCCATGTGATTGAAGTCCAATTAATGGAAAGTGAGCAGAGGTATTGTAAAACACTTTCAAAATTGACTTCTAGAACTTCTTGTATAATCTTTCATGTTCTTTCTCTTTGCTCATTAGGCAGCTGAATGCAGAGGTTCCAGTGCAGAAATTTCAAAAGAACTTAGAGGATGATAAAGCCACTAAATGAAGGAGACTGAGTACCTCAATCATTAAAGAAACAATTGCCTCTCACTATTTAGGCTATGAAAAATATAAAACACTTATTATGTTAAGCCCTGAGATCTGTGGGTTGTTTGTTACAGCAGTGCTAGCAGTTAGTTTTACTTAACCTTACAATATACTAAGTGACTACCCAAATCCTAAAGTCTCATTCTGTACAGTCACTCAAAAGAAAAGAAAAAAATATTTTAAAATTCATATGTAACCAAAAAAGAGCCTCAATAGCCAAGGCAATCCTAAGCAAAAGAACAAAGCTGGAGACATCACACTACCTAACTTTAAACTATACTATAGGGCTACAGTAACCAAAACAGCATGGTACTGGTACAAGAACAGACACATAGAAAAATCGGTCAGAATAGAGAGCCCCGAAACAAGGCCACCTACCTACAACCATCTGATCTTTGACAAAGCTAACAAAAACAAACAATGGGGAAAGGACTTCCTATTCAATAAGTGATATTGATGTAACTGGCTAGCCATAGGCAGAAGATTAAAACTGCACCCCTTTCTTACACCACACACAAAAATCAACTCAAGCTGTATCAAAGACTTAAATGTAAAACCCAAAACTATAAAAACCCTGGAAGACAACCTAGACAGTATCATTCTGGACACAGGAACTGGCAAAGACTTCATGACAGAGATGCCAAAAGTAATTGTGACAAAAGCAAAAATTGACAAATGGGATCTAATTAAACTAAAGAGCTTCAGCACAGCAAAAGAAACTGTGAATAAACAGAGAACATAAAAAATGGGAGAACTTTTTTGCAAACTTTGCATCTAACAAAGGTCTGATATCCACTATCTATAAGAAACTTAAAAATTCAGCGAGCAAAAGCAAATAACTCCATTGAAAAGTGGGCAAAGGACATGAACAGACACTTTTCAAAAGAAGACGTGGCCAACAAGCATATGAAAAAAGTTCAGCATCACTGATCATTAGAGAAATGCAAATTGAAATCACAATGAGGTGCCATCTCACACCAGTCACAATGGCTATTGCTAACAAGCCAAAAAAACAACAGGTGCTGGTGAGGCTACACAGTAACAAACCTGTGCTTTGTGCACATGTACCCTAGAACTTAAAGTATCATAAAAAATAATAATAATAAAAAAATAGAACGAGGGAGAGGTTGAGTGTGTAAAAAAAAAAAAAAAAGAAAAGAAAAATAAAAGAAAATGCATAGTTAGTGGGAAGGCAAATTAGTTCAGCCACTGTGAAAAACAGTTTGGTAAATCCTTGAAGAGCTGAAAACAGAAATACCATTTGACCCAGCAATCCCATTACTGAGTACATACCCAAAGGAATATAAATCCTATCATAAAGATATGTGCATGTGCATGTTGATCGCAGCACTATTCACAAAAATAAAGACATGGAATCAACCTAAATGCTCATCAGTGGTAGACTGGATAAAGAAACTGTGGTATATATACAACATTGAATACTATGCAGTCATAAAAAAGAATGAGATTATGTTCTTTGCAGTAACATGGATACAACTGGAGGCCATTATCCTTAACAAACTAATGTAGGAACAGAAAAACAAATACCACATGTTCTCACTTATAAGTGAGAGCTAAATGATGATAACACATGGACACATAGAGGAGAACAATAAACACTGGGGCCTATCAGAGGGTGGAGGATGGGAGGAGGGAAAAGGTCAGAAAAAATAACTGTTGGGTACTAGACTTAATATCTGGATGACAAAATAACTCTCATGACATGGGTTTACCTATACACAAACATGTACATGTATCCCTGAACTTAAAACAAAAGTTTAAAAACTTACTAAATTTTAAATAATTCAAATCACACAAACAATGTTTTCTGAACATAATGGAAATAAAATAGAAATCATCAAATAAAGAAATGCTGGAAAATTCCCCAAATACTTGAAAACTAAATCATATACTTCTAAGAAACCCACAGTTCAAAGAAGAAATCAATAAGGAAATTGGGACAGGTGACAACACAAATACTTTTCAACATTTATGGAATAATGTTAAAGAATTACTTAGGAAAACCTTCAGTACTTCAAATTATGCTATTTCCTTAGTAGATCTATAGCCCATTTCTTCAACTCCCTCTCTTCCTCATTGTTTTCTTTCTGTCCACATGAGGAGGGAAACTATGGTTTGATTTTCTTTGTTCTCCTACTAGTTATAATTTGTCCACTAAATTAGCATGTATTGAGAAAGTACTGTTGGCCTATAGTGCTGACTCAGAATAGGAGCTTGACAAGTATCTACTGAATAAATAAATGTGGAAATTTCAATTTGGAGACAGGGAAATGAAAGAAATAAAGAAAACTTGCAGCTCCATTGTCTGTTGCTAAATCAAAACATTTTATATTTAGATTCACACTACTCATAAGATTGATCTTTATTTTCCTCTCTTAACAGCCCTTTCAAAAGAGTAATCCATAGAATCACAAATCTAATCTAGTCACATCAAATGCATAAGTCTCCTCTACCATCTCTAATAAGATCTGCCCAGCTTCCTCTGAACACCTCCAATAAGACTATTCAATATATGTACTGAATAGTCAATTCAATCTATGAATTTTCTAGACTCATGGTGGTACAATGCTTTGAATTTACCTTTCCAAACTGAATTATAATTCTGATGAAAATAGAAACATAATCTCCAGCACTGAGTTGGACTTTTTCTAGCTCAAGTGACCTGTCTCCATAACCCACAGTCATTTGTAAAAAGGCAGAGAGATCTTCACTCAGTTACTTCAACCTCAGAAGATGGGATGTGTCTGGACAGAGGGAGGGAGGGAACAAAAGAACAAAGGGACTAAAATGGTGCATTTCTGGGTTCTTCATTGTCAACTTTCCCGTGCCCGGGAAAGACACAGGTCGACTGCGCAGGTGCAGTCTGACGTCTGACGGAGAAAATCGAAACCTACCTAGCCGTGCCTACCGCCCCGCCCCCAACCCGCCTATGTCCCGCCCACTGCCCTCCCACTCCCAGGCCCAGGACATAAAAGCCGCTCCCGGCAGGCATGCGACGCGAACTTCCTCGGCCCCTCCTCATAGGCGGGACCAAGGAACCTCCTCCGAGAACGCCAGAGCGACTTCCTCGGCCTCCACTGCCGGAGACCAGTGAACCTCGCCCCTCCTTCATATTGGCGAGTTAATAAAGTTTTCTTTTACCCTGCCTACTTGCCTGTTCTCTGGCACTTACTCTGGTGGTCCTCTGGAGCAAATCAGGTGGTGCCGAAACCCAGGAGGAGACCCCTCCTCAGGGCCCCCAAGGTCCAAGGAGCCTCCTCCTTCCACGCCTCAGACGGACCAGGACCTGAACATCGCTTTCCCCACCTCCAAGTCTCCGAGGGGTGAGTACCTTTTGCCTCCCTCTCATATTCCTTGACCAGAAGTCCTGTGCAGGCCCAAGGCTTTTTTCCGGTCACCAGGTGACCCAGGGAAGTTCCCAAAGGCAGAGACGTCTGCCCAAAGGAACTCCATTCCATTCCATGGGAGACCCGTCCAGGATGGAGATGTCCGCCTGGAGGTAATCTCCATTCCGGCTCCAGGAGCCTCCCGCCGGTCTCTAGTGGTTCCAAAGGACGCTTTGTAGCCAGGTAGAGTTCGGTTTCCATTTCCGCCTGTAGGCGAGAGGAAGGCAATGGGAAACCCCCAATCCAAAATACCTAGAGAATCCCCTTTAGGGTGTCTTCTAAAAAATCTCAAAACTTTGCAATTAGAACAAGATCTCAGGTGAAGGCGATTGGTGTTCCTCTCCACTGTGGCGTGGCCACAATATAAATTAGACAATCAGTCTCAATGGCCGCCTGAGGGCACTCTAGACCATAACATTTTAATCGACCTCAGTAGTTTCTGCCAACGCTTAGGCAAGTGGTCCGAAATTAATTATATACAAGGAATTTGGGCCTTGCGTTCTCGTTGGGACCTGTGTAGCCAGTGTTCCTTGGCTCAAGTCATGTTGGCTAAGGATGCGGCCTAACAAAGTCCAAAAAAGAGGAGTCATCTTTTCTGTCTGAGTTGCCCGAAGACCTTACTTCCCCTCTCTCCCTTCCACTCCCGCCCTATACTCCACCACCCCTTCCCGCTTCGGCCCCACCTTCTCTTTTGGCTCCACCTCCCCCCTCACTCTCGCTGTTGTTCCACCTCCCTCCTCAGCCCCTCCCACCATTGTTGAGGCTACACTTCCCTCCGACCCCTCGGCACTTCCACCTGGTCATCTTAGTTCGCCTATCTCTGCCCATACCCACTCTAAAGATTGCCTAACTGCCCCCGCTCCTACTCCCACCCTATCCAACCCCCCTGCAGTCTTAGCACCCTTGTGTGAGGTGGCTGGAGCAGAGGGCAAAGTTAGAGTTCATGTTCCCTTCTCACTAGCAGATCTTTCAAAGATTGAAAAATGCTTAGGAGATTTTTCTGCCAATCCTACAATTTACACCAAAGAATTTAGATACCTTTGCCAGGCCTACAATTTAACCTGGCATGATCTCCAGGTTATTGTTACCTCTACTCTAAACCCTGAGGAGCAAGAGCGCATCCTAGTGGCCGCCAGGCAGCATGCCAACCAATTACACTTAACAGACCCTGCCTTCCCACTAGGGGAACAAGCAGTCCCCTCTATAGACCCAGACTGGGACTATCAAGTAGGCCAGTCAGGCCGCTGAAGACGAGATATGATGACTCAGTGTCTTCTGGCTGGTATGCAGGCAGCCTCAAATAAAGTAGTAAATTTTAACAAACTAAAAGAAATTATTCAAGGTCCAGATGAGAACCCAGCCACATTTTTAAACAGGCTAACTGAGACTTTAATTCAATACACTCAGTTAGACCCAGCTTCCCCAGCTGGGGCCACTATTCTAGCATCATATTTTATTTCACAATCGGCCTCGGATATTCGGAAAAAACTCCAAAAGGCAGAGGATGGACCTCAAACTCCTATTCAAGACCTAGTCAAGTTGGCCTTCAAGGTCTATAATTCAAGGGAGGAAATGGCTGAGGCCCAATGACAGGCCCGCCTAAGACAGAAGGTACAGCTCCAGACTCAAGCCTTAGTTGCTGCTTGCAGCCTAGCCATAACCCAAAACCAGAGAGCAAAACCCCCAGAAGCTCAAAGACAATAAAACGGGCTTGCTATAAATGCGGTGACCCAGGGCATTGGGCTAATAGATGTCCCCAGAGTCTCCAACCACCTGAGCCAATGCGGCCGTGCTATAAGTGCGGAGTAGCTGGACACTGGGCTAGAAAGTGTCCTAACCCTCGTCTGCCAACAACTCCTTGTCCAGCGTGCCATGAAGAAGAGCACTGGAAGCCTGACTGCCCCACCCTGAAAACGGGCATGGCGCCTCAACATGATGTCCCTTCTCAGGACCCTGGGAGCTCCTTCCAACTCTTACATCTGGATGACGACTGAAGGTGCCAGGACTTGGGGACCCCCATCACCCTCGCCAAGCTGCAGATAACTCTCCTGGTAGTGGGTAAGACAATTAATTTTTTAATCGACAGCGGGGCTACCTACTCTGTTTTGCTGTCCTCGAAGGGCCTAGCCTTCCCTCCAATATTTCTGTTGTAGGAATCAATGGCTCCCCATCCAGCCCTCAGAAAACCCCACCCCTTAATTGCTGCCTGGCCAACAACTATTTTGCACACTCGTTCTTCATTATCCCCTCATGCCCCACTCCCCTACTGGGCCTAGATGTTTTAAGTCAACTGAAAGCCCGTATCTCTATCCCTACTAGCGCCCCCCAGCCCACCCACCATCTGCTTCTAGTATTGACTAACTCAAATGACTCCAACAATCCTACTAACCCTTTCCCCGATTTCCCCATTCTTATCAACCCCCAAGTGTGGGACACCTCCACTCCTGTCGTGGCGGACCATCATCTACCAATACTTATAAAACTTAAAAACCCATCTCAGTTTCCAACCCGCCCACAGTTCTCTCTCCACAACACTTATGAGGACTAAAACCAATCATTACTAGGTTACTCAGCCAACACATCCTCATCCCCATTCATTCTCCCTGTAACACCCACTCTGTCATCTGGAAAGAGAGAGGGTTCCTAACCACCAGTGGCACGCCTATGGTCAACAACAACAAAAAAACAGATACTCAAACGGCTAGACACTTTATCAGCGCCTTCCAGAGCAGCCATCATACACTGTAAAGGTCATCAGACTCCATCTAACTCAGTGGCGGCTGGCAATAATTTTGCCAACACCACTGCCAAGTCGGCTGCCGGATTCTCCACTCCCACGCTTCCCTCTATTTGTTTTCTCTCTCCTCAATATACCCCTACTTATACCCAAGAGGAAAAGACCAAACTATTACAAGATTCAACAGCCAAACTAGCTGCAGACAATGGGATTTACCTCAATAATAAATTAGTTATTCCTGAAACTCAACTCCACACCATTCTAAAAGACATACATAATTCCCTACGCATAGGACCCAAAGCTCTATATAACCTCCTAAGCCCCCTCATTCACTGCCCCACACTCATGAAACACCTAATTATAATCAACCGACAGTGCTCCACATGTCTCCAGTCAAATCCTCAAGGCACATTGCACAACCCCCATCCGAGCCATCAACTCAGAGAGCACCAACCAGGTGAAAACTGGCAAATTGACTTTACCCACATGCCAAGGCATAAAAAATTCAAATATCTCTTAACCCTCGTTGATACCTTTTCAGGATGGATAGAAGCCTATCCTACTACAGGAGAAACCGCCAATATAGTTGCCTCCATACTCATTGAACACATTATTCCTAGGTTTGGCCTCCCACTCACTCTTCAGTCTGATGATGGCCCAGCATTCATCTCCAAAGTAGTCCAGCAAGTGGCGACCCTTCTACACATTACCTAGAAACTCCACATCCCTTATAGACCTCAGTCCTCCGGTAAAGTAGAGAAGGCCAACGGGCTCATCAAGCAGCAACTCACCAAACTCTCCCTCGAGACTCAACAATGGTGGGTAACTCTCCTTCCCCTGGCCCTAACCCGGCTGCGAGCAGCCCCACGGAGTCCAACAGTCCTCAGTCCATTTGAATTAGTTTACGGCCAGCCCCTCACCCTCCAGCTGTTACCCACCCTTTCTTCCCCGTTGGCAACTTATCTTCCATACCTCACCCTCTTGAGACAACATGCAGAACTAGCACACCCCCCTCCAACAGACACCTATAGCCCACATCTCTCTCTCAGCCCAGGAGACCAAGTATACTTAAAAGATATCCAAGCCAAAGACCTTCAGCCCAGGTGGAAAGGCCCCTATACTGTCCTCCTATCCACATACACAGCAGCCAAACTTCTAGGACAAATGCACTGGGTCCATATATCACAATTAAAAAAGGCCCCCACCGAAGACAATCAGTGGACATCTACTAGACTTACCCCTACCTGCCTCAAATTCACCAAACTCCCTCAACCACCACATGTTCCCTGACCTCTTATGCTTATCCCGATTTCTCGCCATACTCTATATAAATATAACAGAATTCCAATATATTACCCCAGATCCCTACTTGCCTCCAGATAATAGTCCATCACAGTGGTTTTCCCGCTTACCTTTATAGAACATCTTCAGTGGCAAGGTGTACTCTGTGATTACACTGAAGATGAAGTCTTATCTCATACTTATATTACTATCTTTCTCTTGTATTTCAATCTCTATTACTAACCCAACTTTCATATGGAGATTCTCTATAGTTGAAACTTGGTCACTCAAAAATAAACAGCACTCACAGCTACAAGGCACTGCTGACTGCCCCCCTTCAGGCTGCCAACCCCATCTTACTATAAATTTCACCCTATCATGTTGCAGTGTGGCCAGAGCTAAGGCTCTCTGCTTCCTGCACGATCAGACACATTACAATTGTAAGACTTACTGGAAACAAAAGAACCTAGGATGTCCTTATATTTATTGTAGAATCCATTATGCAACCTTGAGACAGGAGAAACCCACTGCCCTCTTCAGCCTTTACGAATCAATGAACCACCCTTCAATACCAATTAAATATCAAAGACCCATGGGATCCCCGATGGGCAGATGGAGTCAAAGGTGGACTCTACACAGGCTACATAATTCTTAGTTCATATCCCATGGCTACTCTCCTGAAAAAAAGAGCACTAGTCCAGCAAAAATCCCTTCCTCAAAACATACAAGTCCTACAGAATTTAACCTTAGCCATACAGTCACAATAACAGGCCTTACAAGATCAATTACACTCCTCCAATAAGGACCCCTTCTCATGGTTAAAACTAGCCCATCAAGGGTTAAACCTAACACGGGCAGCCAACCTAACAAATCTCTCCCACTGTTTCCTCTGTGTGGCCCTTGAAAGAGCCCCCTTAGTGGCAGTCCCCTTACCTACTGCTTTCAAGGCTACAACTAACTTTATAGGCACCTCCCAAAAACCATTTTTACTTCAAGTCCCACTATACCAAAACCCAGAAAGTCCAATCCTTCCTTTCTGCTACTCTACCCCAAACACTTCCTGGTGTAATTATACCCAGCCACCCATTAAGACCCAGACGGCTCCCATCGGAGGTTATTTCTGGTGCAACAAAACCCTCTTCAAGGTCCTTAATCACACATCCATCGGTCAATCCCTCTGTGTCCCAGTGTCCCTAGTACCTAGTTTAACCTTATATAGCAAAGCGGAAGTAGCTGAACTCGTCATACAATTTAACCCTCCTCCTAATGATCTCCAAAAACGGGCTGTCTTCCTTCCCCTAGTCATCGGAGTCTCCCTGGCCTCCTCCTTAGTGGTGTCAGGGCTTGGAACTGGGGCACTTGCCCACTCAGTACAGTCTACCCGATCTCTAGCAGCTCAAATCCGCGAGGCCATAGAGGCTTCAGCTGAAAGCCTGGCTTCTCTGCAGCGTCAAATTACCTCAGTGGCCCAGGTAGCAGCACAAAATAGGCGAGCATTAGATTTACTTACTGCCGAAAAAGGAGGAACATGTCTCTTCTTAGGAGAAGAATGCTGCTATTACGTAAATGAGTCAGGCCTAGTAGACACTAACATCCAAACCCTAAACAGGATTAAAGCAGAATTAAAAACCTACAATACCCCCTTCACCCCCGGACCACCGGTATGGCTGCTGCCTGTAATACAGCAGATGCTCCCATTCCTAATTCCCATACTAATCCTCTGTCTTGTCTTATGTTTCGCTCCTGTTTTAATCAAATTTCTCTGAGCCAAAGTTCAAGAGATCACCCATGTCGCCTTCAACCAGATCCTTCTACATCCCTATGTCCAGGTGCCAACCATAGACCCTCATAACAATGCCCCCTAACAGCAGGAAGCAGCTAGACAGACAACGACGCCCCCTATCACTATAATCAATAAAAGGTTGGGCTGTCTGGACGGAGGGAGGGAGGGAACAAAAGAACAAAGGGACTAAAATGGCGCATTTCCAGGTTCTTCATTGTCAACTTTCCTGCACCCAGGAAAGATACAGGTCAACTGTGCAGGTGCAGTCTGACATCTGATGGAGAAAATCAAACCTACCTAGCCATGCCTACCACCCCACCCCCGACCCGCCTATGTCACACCCACTGCCCTCCCACTCCCAGGCCCAGGACATAAAAGCCGCTCCCGGCGGGTGTGTGGCCGAACTTCCTCGGCCCCTCCTCATACACGGGACCAAGGAACCTCATCCGAGAATGCCTGAGTGACTTCCTTGGACTCCACCACCGGAGACCGGTGAACCTTGCCCCTCCTTCACATTGGCTAGTTAATAAAGTTTTCTTTTACCCTGCCTACTTGCCTGTTCTCTGGCACTTACTCTGGTGGTCGTCTGGAGCAAATCAGGATGTATCTCCAAAACTTTCATTTTCTCCCTTTTGAAACTTATCAGAAAACACCTTATTTAGATGCATCACCTTCAACATGTTTGGATTTTTATCTTCTACACACTCTTGATATGCAAATTCCATGAACGTACACATCTGAAAGCATATATTAACCCCTTTAGAAGATAAAGCAATCCCCAATGACAATGGAAAAATGATTCTGATCACATTCCCATTTCCTCTTTATTGTTTGATGAAGACTCATCTTTTGAGTCCTCCTTAACACAGTTCCTGTTCATTTCTTTTGACCATTTAGTGTACTCTTCCTAGACTTCTGCATTTCCACTATATCTTCCTCAGATGTGCATACACTATCCAATAACTTACATAACAGAAAGGTGGTGTTTGTAGTTTGATTTCCATTACCTTTCTGATGATTCCTTCCATTTGGACTGCATCATTTGTTGTGTGTATTCCACGATGTCTCTTGCCAGTGTCTGCAAAGAACAATCAACCATTACCACCACATCCTGTTCTGGGGCTAAACTTAGAGAACAAAGTTTGTCATATCTTAAGTATATTTTGGAATCTAATTTTCCAAGACACATTACTTGATTTGGTCACAATAATCAAATTTTGTTCTTAAATCCTTGGCACTATTCAATATTTTGCATACTCAGGTGAAGTTAATTTCATAACTATTTCGTGTTCCATGTCCGGTTAACTAATATTTTAAACAACATTATATCAAACATATAAATTCAGGCCTCTCTCCCAAAGGCAGTGTGTTACTCTTACTAATTTTTATTAGAACACAAAAAACCCTGCCATTAATATAGCACTTTAGACTGCTAGGTAAAACCAATACCTTGTATTTAGAATGACAAATTAATAATCATTGCCATCTGCAGGCAACAACAAAAACAAAAATCTCTGGTTTATACCAACTTGTTTGATCAAAGGCAATTTCAAGTGAACAAAATAATTATAGTTCCAGGGAACAACGCCCGCATATATAAAAACATACTTGTCTATTTCCTGACCTCTACATTTGCGTTGGTGCAAACAGTACCCAGAGCAATCAGAAGAACAATATTGAGCAAAAGCAGTTGCATTGGCAGCCATGAGGTCACAATTTTTACTAAATAATACAGAGTGAGAACACGAGGAAATGGGACATAGAGGTATCCCCAATAGCAGTTTTTTTTTAGCATAATTATGATTATAACTACTCTCAGTTTTCAAGTCCAATTAATTCATTCCAACACCCTCTGCAACTCTTTCTGAGCAAATAAGTAATTTAAGTTACTGATAAATCAAATTGATAACCAGTCACCTGCCTAGTGTCCATACTCAACTCAAGCCTATGTTATCTTGACAGATTGGATAAAGCAATTTAAACCTTATTAAAGCAAAGGTTTGATGTATTCCAATCCATTACGTTTACATATATAAATATGCTGTGGAAAAAATACTACTACATCTCAGCTGGAAATGTGTTTTGATACGATGCTTTCAAGAAACAGCACTTTTTAAAGATGTCCTTGAGTAGTCTAATAGTTTTTCTCAATGGGAACTGCTATTGGCAGTCAGAGGGAACACTTCTTCATTGTTCTGTACATTGCTGGATGTTTAGCATTCCTAGATCCCAACCACTAAGTGCCAGTAGATTGTCCCAGTCATATACTTGGGATATATGTATGGGAACCAGAAATGATCCCATATATTTCAGAATGGCCCCCAAGGAAACAGTGCTGCTCTCTCTCCCAATTAAAAACCTTTGGGAAGGCTTCCCCGAAAAAGCTGAAGGATTTAGTCATTTCCCTATTGCAGGGTCAAGTATTCTTTAGAGAAATTCTAAATCAAAGAAAAGAGAGCTAATTCTAGAGGATAATTTCTAATGAGCCATAAAAATGCTCGTCCTTGCTTCTACCCCTTTCTAAATGATGCCTAAACGATTTTCTAATCTGAAATTAGAAACTTTAAAGGAAACATACTTGTCAAAAACTAAGATAAATAAGATAAAATAAAATAAAATAAAATAAAATAAAATAAAATTAAATAAAATAAAATAAAATGAAAATACTTATAAAATGTTAAATTCTGTATGACAAAAACAGAATACAAAATAAAACACAAACATGAAACTAGAAATGTAATTGCAGGGATTAATAACTTAAACATACAAAAAATCCCCACACAGCAATGAGGAAAAACTAATGTCCAGTAAAAAATTGAACTGAGGAATTAGCAAGCAAACAATTAGCAAAATGGCTAATAACAGAAAAAATATATTCAACCTCATTAGTAATCGAGTATAACTAATACACATTTAAGCAATGAAATATAAATATACTTATTTGTTTTACCTACAGTGAAAATATTTTTAAATGAAAATACTCAGTATTGGTAAGGATTCACAGAAGTACGAGAATAGGGACAAAATTGATACTGCCCTTACGAAGGAAATTTAGCCATAGCTAGAAAACCCTTAAAATTTTGCAAGTCATTTAATCCATCAACTGCAAGTTTGGGAATTTAGACAAGGAATATAATTGTGGTTGTGGGCAAAAATTTGGCTACAACATTGTTTACTGAATTTCTTTTTCTTATTTTCTGGGTACGTAGTAGGCGTATGAGATATTTTGATATAGGCATATGATAGGTAATAGCTAAATCAGGGTAAATGGAACTGCCCATCATCTCAAGCATGTATCCTTTCTTTGTGTTACAAATAATCCAATTATACTCTTAGTTACTTTGAAATGTACAATAAACTATTATTGACTGTAGTCACCCTGTTGTGCTATCAAATACTAGATCTTATTCATTCTGACTATATTTTCATAGCCATGAATCTTTTTTTTGTAGTAAAAAAGTAGATACATGCATATTTTCAAGAATAGGAAAATTTAATGAATAAACTATGGCATATCCAGAAAATAAAATATTATGAATTTAAAATAATGCTTTGAAAATTATTTAATGACATGGAAAAATGTTCTTAGTATATCATTAATGGGAAAAAGCAAGGCTTCACATCCATGGAGATTGGTCCCGGGATCCCAGTGGATATCAAAATTCAAGGATGCTCAAGTCCCTGATATGAACTAGCATAGTATTTGCATCTAACCTACACACAATCTCTCAAATACATTAAATCTTCTCTAAATTACTTATAATGCCTAATACATTGCAATTGCTTTATAAGTAGTTGTTATACTATATTGGTTTCTATTTGTATTATTTTCTATTGTACTGTAAAAAATTTTTCCCAAATATTTTTGATCTGTGGTTGGTTGAACTAATGAATGCAGAACGGGAGAAACAGAGGGCCCACTGTTTGTAAAATATGACACTCTTTTTATAAAACATATATGCATGTGTTTATATAATCAGAGAGAGGGGGCTATATTTGTCTTGGAGAGAAAGACTGTCTATCTTACTCTTCTTTGCAAACTCAAAACCTGGCATGGTGCCTGGAACAGAGTTATGTAGTAAGAGTGTACCAAGTCAATCACATGTATAAATAAATTGGTAATAAAGGACATTCCCTAAAATGTTATTGGCTATTGAGGCTGAGATTAATTACGTTTTTCTTTCTTCTCTCTGTTTACATTTATTTTGGGGGTTTTATACAATGAGCAAGGATTATTTTTGTGACTTCATAAAAAGTGTAGCCCTATGGAAAGCTTTAAATTTGTTGGAAATAAATTTGTGGATCTTAAAGGGAAGGATTTCAGTCATGATACAGCAAGTTTGCCTCTATTGGTCACGATCAACTCTTTCTTAGACATAATTTGAGCTAATTCAAAAGCCTACTCATTGCTGGGGTTTTTCTTCCCATAGAAAAGTGAGTGGTGGCTCACGTCTGTAATCCCAGCATTTTAGGAGGCCGAAGCAGGGGGATAGCTTGAGCCCAGGAGTTCAAGACAAGCCTGGACAACATAGGGGAACACTGTCTCTATTAAAAATAAAATAATTAACCTGGCACGGTGGTGCATGCCTGTGGTCCCAGCTATTCAGGAAGCTGAAGTAGGAGAATCGCTTGAACCCTGGATGGAGGTCAAAGCTGCAGTGAGCCGTGATTGCACCACTGCACTCCAGTATGGATGACACAGGGAGGTACTGTCTCAAAAACAAACAAAAATAAGAAGAAGAAAGAAGAAGAAGGAGAAGGAGAAGAGGAAGAGGAGGAGGAGGAGGAGGAGGAGGAGGAGGAGGAGTGAGTCCTCCTATAGACTTCAGAATTAAGATAAGACAATAAAATTCTGAATCATCCCACCTTACACAGTAAGCGGAGACAGAGTAACTGAGAAGATCCCCTGGAGACACCTCAGAGACCAAGGTTCTAGTGCCAGTTGTCCAGTAACTCAGATGGTGAAAGCATTACAGACAACGACATTAGGCTTTGATTTTCTCTTTCACTTTTGCACTTGCTTTAATGCTTGTTTGAAGCAACGTGTGTATCTTACGTCATCTAACGACAACATTATAATTGGAGGGACAGTTTAGTTGCTTTAAGACTAAAATTTCTGGCTCCATTACATCCCTTATGTAGAAGGGAGTGGCCTACTACAACAAATAAGCAAGGGTGCCACTTCGTGGCAGCTCACTTACTGTACACATGGTTCCTGAGCGCTGGAAGAAACTTAAGAAAAAGTTGAAAAGAGGTAATAATATTGCAGAGATTGGCCTAACATGCCTCAACAGCTTCAGTGCCCTGAATCGCAAAGGTTTCCTTCTACCGAGGATTTTAGTTTTCAGAAATGTGACAGTTTTGGTCAGCGTAGAAAAAATATCAACCTGAATTGCCGTTATCTCTACCATAAGTTACTAAACAGGAGGCTCTTCTGGAGATTAACTACTGATCTCTCATAACACCGTTTATAACATAACCAAAATTATCTGGTTTCGGGGAGCTATTGTCCTCTCCTCATTATTTATTCTGGTATTTAATGAACGTTTATCATACACCTTTATTTTCCAGGAACTGCGCTAGACTCTGGGAACATAAACATGAGAAAGATACACTCTCCAGTTGGTGAAACGCTCATACTGTATGTTAAATAAAATTTCTAGAAGGCCATTGGTTTCAACTGAGCTCCTGCACTAGGCCCCAACAGACCAAGCCAGAAGGTTTTAAAGGAAAAGCCTTTAAAAAGGAACTTTTCCAGCGGGCGTGGTGGCTCACGCCTGTAATCCCAGCACTTTGGGAGGCCCAGGAGGGTGGATCATGAGGTCAGGAGATCGAGACCATCCTGGCTAACATGGCAAACCCTGTCTCTACTAAACACACACACACACACACACACACACACACACACAAACACACACACACACATTAGCCAGGCATGGTGGCACATGCCTGTAGTCCCAGCTACTCGGGAGGCTGAGATGGGAGAATCGCTTGAACCCAAGAGGTGGAGGATGCAGTGAGCCGAGATCATGCCACTGCACTCCAGCCTGGGTGACAGAGTGAGACTCCGTCTCAGCAACAACAACATTAACAACAACACCTGACTCTTCCATCACTCCCAACAGAGCACCACTCTATTTTTTAGATGAGATGCTACCTGACTCATGAATCACAAATAAAAGCCAATTTGACCATTTAACTAAACTTGTTGGAATTTTGTCTCTTAACATTTATCATGAGCTACTATGCTGAATGATCTGTTGTCAACTAGGCATCACCGTCATTCCTTTTAAGGTCTTCTCCCACAATCCATTTACCTAGGACGTGGAACTCCCCATAGAAGTCACTCAAGATTTGGAAGACAGAAGAAAAAGAGAATTTCTATCCTCTAGAGGCAACTTCATCTTGACTGAAGCAAATGAGAGCTTCAGAATGACTCCCTGGTGAGCTCTTGAGAAGTCATCTGTGTCACTGCTACACTCGGAGGCAGTGGGGGACCTCTTAGAGATTCCTAAGACTTGTAGCAGCTTGCTGGTAAGTTCCTGAGAGGCCCCTGCCCTGTCACTTCTGGATGAGATCTCCAGTGTCTGCTTTCCCTCCATGGCTTCCCTGGCCTTCAATACTTTCCAGCTTTTCCAACAGTCAAGCAAGCCCCTAATTCCTAATAACAAACCCCTTCTGCCCCCAAAACATGGAGTGTCTTCTGTTTTCCTGACCAACCCTGACTGACTCAGACACATAGCTAGATAATTCACATAACTAGGTAATTCTACAATATTGCTGTAGTGTCATGAAAACCAGACATCAGATTTTGTGAGAATTGAGTAACAGGAAAGTATCCCAGCTTTAGAAGATTAAGGGAGGCTTCCCAGAGAAACTGACAGCTAAGGTAAGTCTGAAAAATGAAAATAAATTATCTAGGTGCAAAGAAAGATTCAGAAACTAAGATATTTAGAAAAAAAGTTAGGTTTTTAGAAGGACTGGATAACCAAAAATAAAAGTATATTTAAAGGGGAAAACACACAAGACTAAAACAGTTACCAAACTTACAATAAGCCTGTTGGTGAAGAATAAAACAACAGGTTTCTTGCATGATTACCATTCCTGTAAAGCTCATTATACGTTTGTAGAAATCAGTGTGGCAAAATGCAGTAATGCTGTTGGTGCTTCATCTGCCTCAAACCCTTACCAGATTAGTACACCAAGTTCCCCAGCTGCTGTGAGTGATAGCCACCAATGGCTCACAAGTGCACACTTCTCTGAAGAATTGCTATTCACCTGGAAGTTTCTGGAGGACTTTGCCTTCCTCCAAAGGCATTCACAACTGAGGGCTGATATACAGGCCTGCAAAACCTGACCCCCTCACCTTAAGGTGATGCCAACTTTGTGATGCTTTTCAAACTCTCTGTGGGAGTAGGCTAAGGATGAACTACCACAGAAAGTTCATCTTTGCTTAACTTTTCCCCTGTCCTAGGGTTACATGCCTGTAACCCTAGCACTTTGGGAGGCCGAGGCAGGCAGACTGCCTGAGCTCAGGAGTTCAAGACCAACCTGGGCAACATGGTGAAACCCCATCTCTACCATAATACAAAAAAATTAGCTGGACATGGTGGCACATGCCTGTAGTCCCAGCTACCTGGGAGGGTAAGGCAAGAGAATCACTTGAACCCAGAAGGTGGAGGTTCCAGTGAGCTGAGATTGTGCCACTGCACTCCAGCCTGGGTGACAGAGCAAGACTCTGTCTCCTAAATAAATAAATAAATGTGTATGCCTTTTTCTTGTTAATCTGTATTTTGTTACAAGTGCCTCAGCCATGAACCTAGGGTGGATGAGGAAAATATTATTTTCCTTTCCTACACGTACAGCCTTTTTTCTCCACTGAACAGAGTAATGCCTGACAAGAAAGCACTGAACACAGGATTGTTGAAGGAATGCCTCAATGCAGAAGTGAAATAAAACTGCACAAAAAATTCCTTCTGGTGTTTAACAATGTTCTGGTCCTTATATCAAGAAGAGGAGTCAAGGGAGGGCGACTGAGTGTGTGAGTTATACAGAGTATGTGGAGATTAATCTATCTAGATTAATGTTAGCACACAGGACATGGTTTGTTTGACCTGAAAATTCTTAAACATTTTAATTGATATTTTAAAATCAGGAATTTTTTTCACAAAAATCTGGGTATCTGGATTCTCTCACAATAAAAGACCACCAGTGTTGCCACATGACATCAAAAGCCTCGATCTGAGGAGTGGACTATACCTGGGCTTTCTTTGCCATTGGCCACAGCTCCCCACCCCTGCCCAAGAGGCTTCACAAGTCCACCTGCCTGGCCCCTTGCAGCATATGTTCTGGTTGGGTGATAATGTATGACATTACATATCACATGGTCCATATGTCCACTGCTGTCATCACAAACTTTGTTGCCGGTTCTAGTCCTTTTGCATTGCTACAAAGGAATACCTGACACTGGGTAACTTATAAAGAAAAGAGGTTTATTTGACTGACAGTTCTGCAGGCTGTACAAGCATGGCACCTGAATCTGCTAGGCTTCTGGGGAGATCTCAGGGAAGTTTTGCTCATGGTAGAAGACAAAGGAAGAGCAGGCAGGTATGTGGCCAGAAAAGGAGCAAACAGTGGGGGTGGGGGTGGGGGAAGAGCCTAGATTCTTTTAAACAACCAGATCTCATGTGAACTAACTGAGCAAGAACTCACTCATCAACAAGGGGATAGCACTAAGCCATTCATAAGAGATCTTCCCCCATGACCCAAATACATCCCACTAGGCCCACCTTCAACATTTGAGGTCACACTTTAACATAATTTGGGAGGGAATAAACATCTAAACCATATTACTGCCCAAAGAACGCACTTTTTTTCTCCACTGGCTCTCCCCAACCCTTTCTTTCTCCTATATTCCCTATCTCAGCTTGAAAAACCACCTCCCCCACCACTAGCCAAGATGAATCAGAGTCAGGGTGAACCACGGGACATAGTGTATTTCAATGACAGGAAGATGGAAGAAAGCTGGCTTTGCAATGCAGTCCAAGGTCTGTGACATTACGTATCACATGGCACAATATGACAAAGATGTGTACAAAATCATTAGCTGGGGTTTTGGTTTTAATCTATGAACACAAAAAGTGCGAAACTACAAATTAACAGATGCACAAGATTCAGATTTTAAAAGTGACAGAAAAATTCCCCGAAGTTTGTGGAACAGTCAGTTGAGTATCATCTTGCTCCACCTTGTGGTCATTTGGGAGCATACAACCTAGATAACTCATGTGCCAAATACAACAGATAATGTCTTACATTATCCTTGGTCACAGGATAATGTAATAGAATTGCTATAACGTTGCCTTTGGTGTGTTTAGCAAAGCTTCGAAGCTAGCAGTTTATTGAACTTGATCTGGTCAGTTGGTAAAGAGCCCCAGAAACCCGGCCACTTTATCCAATAATGACTCATTCTTTTTAACTGTGTTTTCTTCTCGCTTCCTGAAATGGACCAACATAAATGCTGGGTTCTTCCCTGCTCTTCCACTTTCATACCTGCTGCTCCATAACTTCCAACACTTCCACTAAAACTACTGCCTGTGAGTTCTTTGCTGGCAAGAACTAAAGGCACTTCTTGCACAGAAAGGAGGTCATCATAATGGTGGCTCACAAAGTTCTATGAGTCATCTATCTACATATGAAAATTGCCTTGTAATATAGAACTCTTTTCTGTGGTATCCATTATAGTTGATAGATTATTCCATTGGCCACAAATTGACCATATTCTTGTTCAGTGTTTGGGCTGCTTGTACAATGTTTCTTCAACCATAAAATGGGGATGGTACCAACAGTGGGTGCCTCTCAGAATTGTCATAGAGACTGAGTATGGTCTTACACCAGGGTTAGGTGCACAGTTAGTCATCAGCACACGTTAGCTGATATTATGTGTAACTAAGTGCTCAATAGACATTTTGCATTTTAGCTATATTTGCATAAACTGACAAGTCAGTGTTCAGTAGAGTGGGTGATTATGAAAATGAGTTTATGTAGATTTTTGCTACATTCAAAAAGCAAATAACAGATTTGAGTTTGTTCACATCTTTTCTTACCTTCCAGAGTATAAAGGATCTCACTTATGTAAGAACACACATTGTGCAGGTATCTTTAGGCTAGTGGATCAAAGAAGAGGGAGACAAAAGGTTCACAGAAACAATACATATACAACTTCATAGTGGCAAGTACAACAATCATATGATGCCTACAAGTTAAAACTGCTCACTAAGTACCTATAGCAAATTATAGAACTTCTAGAACTTCTAGGCTTGGATGATTTTATGAAATAAAGATGTCATCTCTTCAATTTAGCATAAGATAGTTTCCCCTCACTACTACCTTTCAGAAAAGGCATAAAATTGCCTCCAGAGAAAAAAATATGTTGCGGCTGCCACCCTGTGGTTTTGTTTTGTATTATAGCCCTCAGATATTAAATAAATGTTTTATATAGCCACAGCCAATTTCTAAAATATACTGGCAACTTCTAGGTATGGCTTTCTTCCTAGTATTGTTAAAAATTCACCAAATTGCAAAGAGGACTATGAATTAGTTTATTGGTATCAATTTATTGACTAGGTGGGACCTGAAATCAGGTAAAAACTCACAGAGATCAAAATCACATCTAAGTCACAGAAGAGCTAAATTGCACCACTGATGCATACACATACATGCTCATGACAACTTTAAAAAATTAAAATAGTATCTTATGCTGAAATTTATAGATGTGTTAAATAACTTATGAGCTACCTATAAAGCAGACCATATACTCCCATTAACAAGACAGAAAAAATATGGAATTATATTTTTTCAATGTACATAATTATATTCTATAGTTTATCCCTTGGAAAGGTAACAGAGTAGGGATTAAGCATAAGGTGTCGAAAACCCTGAACCTGGGATCCAATATTCCACTTCTATTATGTGTTAGCTATGTGATCTCAGGCATGCAATGTAACCCCTCTGTATTTTGCCTTCCTCATCCGCAAAACATGGATGAGCTCAAAGGAACAAACTTCACAAGCTGTTGTGAAGACTGATTACAGCTTTTAGAGCAGTCCTTGGCACTCAGGAAGGGTAACCAATTAATGTTAACATTTACTCTGTATAACCAAAATTATAATAGTATGAACCAAATTGGCTTTATTGCTAGAAATCAGCCTTTCCCCTTCAAACTGTTCCATTTCTCACCCATGATCAGATACTGATTCCCCCATTTCTTTCATTCTGCCTCCTTCTGCCAACACACTGATGTCATGGCTGCTGCTGACCCCTGAAGGGCAATTTTCTGCTGGAGCTGGAGGCCCTCAAATGACTGACTGCATGATGTCAAAATTGCTCCTGAGTAGGGTTTTCTATATTTCTTCTGTTTTATTCTTTTTGAATATGTTTTGTTGTTGCCGCAGTTATTCTACTGCTGCTGAATTATGTTTTGGACAGATGGGGAGCAGATCACTTTTTTTTTTTTTTTTTTTTTTTTTTTTTTAGTTTATGAAGTGCCATCTCCAGCCCTGAAATAGACTTCCACATAAGTACATCACCCAGAGATCCTAAACTCTGGGCTTGGAGCCCCTGCACAGTGGAATTCCTCAGTTGTCACCCTCAAAAAGGGGTGAATATATTTCTTGCATAGGAGAGTGAATTCAATATTTTGTTACTAAAGAGCAGATTTGAGGAGTCACTAGTGCTGTTTTCCAAATATTTTATTTTCCTTTCTGATATATGCTCCCTTGAAGTTAGGTGTGGCCACATGACTTATATGTAATGTAAACAAAAGTGATGTATCACTTCAGAGTGGATGCTTTAAGTTTCAGTAAATAATTCACCACATGGCCGGGCGTGGTGGCTCACGCCTGTAATCCCAGCACTTTGGGAAGCCGAGGTGGGTGGATCACAAGGTCAGGAGATCGAGACCATAGTGAAACCCCGTCTCTACTAAAAATACAAAAAATTAGCTGGGCATGGTGGCGGGCATCTGTAGTCCCAGCTACTCAGGAGGCTGAGGCAGGAGAATGGCACAAACCCGGGAGGCAGAGCTTGCAGTGAGCCGAGATCGCGCCACTGCACTCCAGCCTGGGTGACAGAGAAAGACTCCGTCTCAAAAATAAATAAATAAATAAATAAATAAATAAATAAATAAATAATAATAATTCATCATTTTCTCCATCCCCTGCCTTGCTGATGGTGGAATGATGTCAACGTTGTGCCTCCATCAGTCTGGGTTCTAGAGTACTTAAAACCCCCTCAACAATGTGCAGAGCCCCCGGTAGGCCAAGGTGGACATACAGTTTGAGCAAAACAAACAAACAAACAAAAAACCACAAAACCCTTTTGTGGTAATGCACTGAAATTTGGGGATTGTTTTCTCAGTTCACCTAGTGTATGCCATTACAGAAAATGATTAGCCTCACTGCCATCCCTGGGAGATTCCCTGAACTCCCTGTTCTTGCTCCCGATAAAAGCCCTTTCCCTTAGTCTCCTGATTCACACCAGAGACCCAGGCTATAGTTTCAGGCTGACATTGCAAGACAATATTTAAAAAAGAACAACTCAGAGGTTCTGCAGTCAACCAACCTGGCTAATTTGAGGTTCCACCACTTAGTAATTAGCCAAGTGACTGAGAAATGTATTTAATATGTGCAAAACGGGGGTAACAGTGTTTACGTGTTCCAGTTACTATGCCTGTGTAAGAAACCACAAAACTTAATGGTGTCAAACAAGCTTTTATTATGATCACAGATTTGTGAATGAAGAACTTGGGCAGAGCACAGAGCAGGAATGGCTCATGTTTCCTTCCCATGTGTGGGCTCCTGGTAGATGACTCAAATATTAGAAGTTGGAGTCACTGGAGGCTCACTCCCTGACACAGCTGGCAGATGTTGGTAGCTGTTGTTGGCTGTCGACTGAGCCCTTTGATAGGGCAGTCAGCCCTATCACATGTACAGCCTCTCCAAGTGGTCTGGGCTTCCTTATAATATACATCAAAAGAGAGAAAGCAGAAGCCAGATCACCTTTTGTGACCTGGTTTCAGAAGTCACGCAGCATCACGTCCCCTGGATTCTACTACAAGGCAATTGCAAAATCCTGCCCAGGCTCAAAGAGAGAGGAAATAGCCTGCTTCCTCAGAGGGGTAGCCAGGCTCTGGGAGAGTACATGGCACCGGGAAACTGCTATAGCCACTTTTAGAAAAGAAAATCTGCCACATTTCCTAGGATCGGAATGAGCTAAAATATAAAAGTACTTAGAAAAGCTGCCAAGTATGTGCTTGGTATTGATTTTTCCACTACACAGTCTAGAAACACACATAACCGCCTGCCTGAGCAACTTCCACTCTGCTTCTTCGTAGCCAGACTTTCCCTTCCTAGGGACCTACTCTGAGGATCCTTTATCACGGATTCTAGACCAAACTAAGGCAATTCCAAGATGGGAGGCATTCAGGAGCATGCTCTGACTCTGTGGCCTCAAGGTGTTCATACCACAGTCTAATTCAAGCAAAATTTCCCACAAAGTATAATCCTTTGGAGGCTGGGCTATGACAGGCTTAGGATTCTTTCCTTTTTATATTTTTCTTATAAAGGACTTAAGAAGCTTTCAGGCCTTATGTTAACCAAGATAATCTACCTACACATTTACAATTGTCCCTTTATAGCAAGAGATCTTCAAGAAAACATTAAAACTTTAAAAGTAGATTTTAAGTGGATTTTGCTTTTTATTTTTTTTAAATAGAAGTGTATCATTCTGTCAAACTATTTGGTACCTTTCAGCGGATTTTAAGAGAAAGTGAAATGAACCTCCAAAGGGCAGGTCATTCATGACAGTGCTCATATCAGACTGAAATGGCAGAATGACATCAGCTAAAAATCCTTTAGTTCATGCTTAAAAGCAATGGACTACTGGTTGTTAGAGATGCTGTGTAGATTATTGCCTCCTTGGGCACTAAATTACCAATATCCAGGAAAACTGACTTGGCCAATAAGTGAGCTATTAAGTCATATGTACAACAACCCAAGGACCACCATTACTTCAAACCTTCTACAATTTAAATTGCAAAAGAAGAGAAAAAGCTATCTTTATTCTTTGTGCCAAGAACCTTCTGTAAATCTTGTGTGTGGTTTGAAACCCAGGAAGTTGCTGCCATTATAATTGACCTATAGTTTGCTGCTATGAAATTGCCTTAACTAAGTGTCTTTACTATGAAATTTTTGGGTGATAATTAAATATGACAGATCTCAGTCACTAAAGTTAAAAATCTAGAGCCAAACTCCACTCCCTGGAAAACTGGCAGTTTGGGGTTTATGTTAATCTTGTCACATACACTGTACAATCATTATCAACAAAGTTTCCCAAGTATTTTCGATGTCGTTTAGCTTGGCTGTCTGAGGCTCTACCAGGAATAAATATGCCTAGAATCAAATCAAATCTTTCTAGGTTTTGGCAATTTAAGCACCTACAAACACAAGATAATCATTAAAAGTCATCTACTAGGGCTGGGTATGGTGGCTAACACCTGTAATCCTAGCACTTAGGGAGGACAAGGTGGGTGGCTCCTGGGTGAGGCCAGGAGTTGAGACCAGCCTGGCCAACATGGCAAAACCCCATCTCTACTAAATACACAAAAATTAGCCAGGCACATTGGCATCTGCCTGTAATCTCAGCTACTTGGGAGGCTGAGGCACAAGAATTGCTTGAACCCAGGAGGTGGAGGTTACAGTGAGCCGAGATAGTGCCTCTGTGCTCCAGCCTGGATGACAGAGCAAGACTGTCTAAAACAAACAAACAAACAAACAAAGAAAATCATCTAATATTAATGACATTTCCTCAGTTTCTTAGAGTTATTCTTAAATTGTAAATAAAGGCCTAGCCTATAGCTAGCCTAAAGTATGTCCTTCTTCCAACTTTATCTGTACACCAGCGGTTCCCTTTTCAAAATTTTTTGAGAGCTAAATTCACCTTTATATTTCAAAATGTTGTCCTTAAACAACCAGTAAGCATTCAAATGAAAATCGTTTACCTGTTCTTTGAATGTGTTATTATACTTTCTCTTTCAAGTAGGTCTAGACTTTTATCAGAAATGTTTAGTTAGCTTGGTTGTTCCTCTAGAACAGCCATCAACAAACTGCAGCCCATGGAACATATGTGGCCCACCATTGGCTTTTATAAGTAACTTTTAATAGAACACAGCCATGCTCATTTGTTTGCATATTGTCTATGTGACTGCTTTTGCACTGTAATGGCAGAGCTGAACAGTTCCAAAAGAGGTCCACAAAGCCTAAAATATTTACTCTCTGACTCTTTATTAAAAAAGAAAAGCCTGACCCCTGCTCCTGGACAAGTCTCCAGAAGCGACTTTGGCTCAACATAAAAGAGAAAAAAATGAAAAATGAACGACTATCTTGCAAAATAGAGTTGTCATGAATTCCTATAGAAGACTCAAGTCTTGAGTCTGCCTAGGGAGCTGTTAGGAATGCAGGCAGAACAAAAGTAATGTAGTCCTTTGATGACTAAGATGAGGCAAAGACTGGAAGAAAGCCATGTGAGCACAAGACAAAAATGTCATCTAAAGCAGCTTTGCCAGGAGAGTGCTGTGAGTTCTTGCGGACATCAGAGCATTTTTCCTTTTCCTAGATTACCCTCCACTTTACTGTGATACAGCAAAAAATTTCTAGTTACCTCTTATGAAGAGACTGTATGAACATAAATGACTATAGCAATGTTTTAGATTTAGGGCTTTTATTTTTTTCAGACCCAAGTTAGCCTGTATTGACTCTCATTGTTCCCCTATCTACCCACAGACCCCCTACAACAAGAATAAATATATGCTTTCACATTACAGCATAAAGAGCACCTAAGCTTTGGCCGCTGACTTGTAGTGGATCAGTGTGCGGGCAGAAGGGTCAGTGGCATTGATCCACTTGGGCATCCAGTAATGACTCAGCCAGTCAGCCTGGCCTGGTTAATGGCATTCAAAGATTTGATAGTAGTAATATCCTCCTTTGGTTTTAGGAATATTGAAGGGAAATTTTTGGGCTGCATTTGCCATAATTGCATCATCAACCTGTAAGAATAAGCATATAAAAACAAAACAGTTTTTTAAAATGGCATGGAAATACTTATATTTACTCTGGTTTCACAAAATAGAAAACATTAAGATAAGACATGACTGTAAATTGCATGAGACCCTTTGAATCACCCATCACTCAGAAAATGTTAAAGTATTCATAATATGCATAGCTGCAGTGACTTTTAGAGAACATTCATGTGCAAATTTTTAATTCTTGGTGGCTCTGTTTTAGTCATTTGTGCCTAACAAGATCTGTGTTAAATGAAGGTGTTAAATGTGTTAAATGTGTTAAATGAAGGTCAGTGATGGTTAGTAGTAAGTCTCCTCTCTCTTTCAATTCTAGATGGTACTTTATAATCCTTTATGCTACTTAATTATTATATAATTCTCATAAAAGAGATAATTGTTTACAGAGACGATGAATCTCTCTTACAGGGACAAAGCATTCAAACTAAATACAAAATGAACAGCAATGACAGCTCTGCATCCAAAGTCCTATTCCTGAAAATGTTTTAAAAGTAATTATACCTGATGTTCAACGTATTCCTGTAAAATCTTAAACCAGGAATTCTTAACTAAAGTTATTCCATCACTGAAGGCTTCTTTTGGTCACCAGAGAATCTCTTTGAGTATCAGATTGGAGTCCTCAAATGTCTCTCTAAGGAGATGTTTTTCTATCACATTCTGACATGAAAAAAAAGGAGCACCAGTAAAAGTTACAAACATAATCTGATGGCAATGAACTGTTTTATCTTGAGTTGATTTACCTCCCTTTGGAATTCTCATTTCTGGTGTCAGAGACAAGTAATCGGAAGGAAATTGATGATCTAGAAATGGGACTCTCAGTTCAAGGTTTAAAGGAGAAAAGAAGAATATCTAAATTAAAATGGGTGTGTAGTGCCCAACAGTTTAGGTACTGATTCAGTTTTCCATCAGTTCAACCAGATCCTAAGAAATGTTAAGGTCATACAGTCACAAGCCTCTGAATGACTGCCCTACACTAATGAATGAATATAAAAAAATCTTCATTTAAAATAATATATGTATCATGTCATCTAAGGAGTAAAACTAACTGCTTGAGACTGTTATTTTTACTTTCCTTTTTTAGGAATAGTTAAATGCATATTTCAAAAAGCAGAAAAAGTTACAAATCATGAGTGACCCAATCATTAAGAAGATACCTTGATTGGACCTTTCTAAATCAGTGTTTTCTAGGTGAGACCATCTCTTCTAACAATTGTGATGACAACCACTGGTTAACAATTCACATACAATATGGAATATAAACCAGTGTTCCACTATATTTCGTCAAATGCCATATCACCGGTTTCCTGAAGCCTAGTGACTCTAGTTAAGACAAGCAGATAGGATAATAACCAGGTTCAGTTCATTCCCCAAACCCATATTTAATTATATTCTAATCTAAGTGTGATTCAGCAGAGATAACTAAAACATTTCATATCAGTTGTTTACCCTATACAGTAAGTCTTCAGTTCCTCAACATAACTTTAGAAAACCAGAAATGATACCAAAGAAACCTGGTTCTTTATAATGTAGTCAAACCCCCTGCATCTTCACTACCCTATCCCCTCAGGGTCACTACAGTACCAAATAGGCATGGTGGGCACTCAATACTTGTCACGTGATGTTTACAATCTTTACTTCTCTTTAAAACACTAACAAGGGGGCGGAGCAAGATGGCCGAATAGGAACAACTCCAGTCTCCAACTCCCAGCGCGAGCGACACAGAAGACCGGTGATTTCTGCATTTTCAACTGAGGTACTGGGGTCATCTCACTAGGGAGTGCCGGACAATCGGTGCTGGTCAGCTGCTGCAGCCTGACCAGCGAGAGCTGAAGCAGGGCGAGGCATCGCCTCACCTGGAAGCGCAAGGGGGAAGGGGATCCGTTTTCCTAGCCAGGGGAACTGAGACACACAACACCTGGAAAATCGGGTAACTCCCACCCCAATACTGCGCTGTAAGCATACAGGCATTCCAGGAGAATATATCCCACACCTGGCCGGGAGGGTCCCACGCCCACGAAGCCTCCCTCACTGCTAACACAGCAGTCTGCCGCGATCTATCCGCAAGGCAGCAGCGAGGCTGGGGGAGGGGCGCCCGCCATTGCTGAGGCTTAAGTAGGTAAACAAAGCCGCTGGGAAGCTCGAACTGGGTGGAGCTCACAGCAGCTCAAGGAAGCCTGCCTGTCTCTGTAGTCTCCACCTCTGGGGACAGCGCACAGCTGAAGACCAACAGGGGAAGTAGCGGGAGCCGGTGCAGACGCGAACGACTCTGTCTGACAGCTTTGGGGAGAGCCGCGGATCTCCCAACGCGGAGGTTGAGATCTGAGAACGGACAGACTGCCTGCTCAGGTGTGTCCCTGACCTCTGAGTAGCCTAGCTGGGAGAAATCCCCCACTAGGGGCAGTCTGACACCCCACACCTCACAGGGTGGAGTACACCCCTGAGAGGACACTTCCAAAGGAAGAATCAGACAGGTACACTCGCTGTTCAGCAATATTCTATCTTCGGCAACCTCTGCTGCTGATACCCAGGCAAACAGGGTCTGGAGTGGACCTCAAGCAATCTCCAACAGACCAAAAGAGAGTCCTTCTGACTGTCAGAAGGAAAACTATCAAACAGGAAGGACACCTATACCAAAACCCCATCAGTTCGTCACCACCATCAAAGACCAGAGACAGATAAAACCACAAAGATGGGGAAGAAGCAGGGCAGAAAAGCTGGAAATTCAAAAAATAAGAGCGCATCTCCCCCTGCAAAGGAGCGCAGCCCATCACCAGCAACAGATCAAAGCTGGTCAGAGAATGACTTTGACGAGAGGAGAGAAGAAGGCTTCAGTCCATCAAACTTATCAGAGCTAAAGGAGGAATTACGTACCCAGCGCAAAGAAACTAAAAATCTTGAAAAAAGAGTGGAAGAATTGACAGCTAGACTCATTAATGCAGAGAAGATCATAAACGAAATGACAGAGATGAAAACCATGACACGAGAAATACGTGACAAATGCACAAGCTTCAGTAACCGACTCGATCAACTGGAAGAAAGAGTATCAGCGATTGAAGATCAAATGAATGAAATGAAGCGAGAAGAGAAACCAAAAGAAAAAAGAAGAAAAAGAAATGAGCAAAGCCTGCAAGAAGTATGGGATTACGTAAAAAGACCAAATCTACGTCTGATTGGGGTGCCTGAAAGTGAGGGGGAAAATGGAACCAAGTTGGAAAACACTCTTCAGGATATCATCCAGGAGAACTTCCCCAACCTAGTAGGGCAGGCCAACATTCAAATTCAGGAAATACAGAGAACGCCACAAAGATACTCCTCCAGAAGAGCAACTCCAAGACACATAATTGCCAGATTCACCAAAGTTGAAATGAAGGAAAAAATCTTAAGGGCAGCCAGAGAGAAAGGTCGGGTCACCCACAAAGGGAAGCCCATCAGACTAACAGCAGATCTCTCGGCAGAAACTCTACAAGCCAGAAGAGAGTGGGGGCCAATATTCAACGTTCTTAAAGAAAAGAATTTTAAACCCAGAATTTCATATCCAGCCAAACTAAGTTTCATCAGTGAAGGAGAAATAAAATCCTTTACAGATAAGCAAATGCTTAGAGATTTTGTCACCACCAGGCCTGCCTTACAAGAGACCCTGAAGGAAGCCCTAAACATGGAAAGGAACAACCGGTACCAGCCATCGCAAAATCTTGGCAAAATGTAAAGACCATCGAGGCTAGGAAGAAACTGCATCAACTAACGAGCAAAATAACCAGTTAATATCATAATGGCAGGATCAAGTTCACACATAACAATGTTAACCTTAAATGTTAATGGACTAAATGCTCCAATTAAAAGACACAGACTGGCAAACTGGATAAAGAGTCAAGACCCATCAGTCTGCTGTATTCAGGAGACCCATCTCACAGGCAGAGACATACATAGGCTCAAAATAAAGGGATGGAGGAAGATCTACCAAGCAAATGGAGAACAAAAAAAAGCAGGGGTTGCAATCCTAGTCTCTGATAAAACAGACTTTAAACCATCAAAGATCAAAAGAGACAAAGAAGGCCATTACATAATGGTAAAGGGATCAATTCAACAGGAAGAGCTAACTCTCCTAAATATATATGCACCCAATACAGGAGCACCCAGATTCATAAAGCAAGTCCTTAGAGACTTACAAAGAGACTTAGACTCCCATACAATAATAATGGGGGACTTCAACACTCCGCTGTCAACATTAGACAGATCAACGAGACAGAAAGTTAACAAGGATATCCAGGAATTGAACTCATCTCTGCACCAAGCGGACCTAATAGACATCTATAGAACTCTCCACCCCAAATCAACAGAATATACATTCTTCTCAGCACCACATCGCACTTATTCCAAAATTGACCACATAATTGGAAGTAAAGTACTCCTCAGCAAATGTAAAAGAACAGAAATTATAACAAACTGTCTCTCAGACCACAGTGCAATCAAACTAGAACTCAGGACTAAGAAACTCAATCAAAACCGCTCAACTACATGGAAACTGAACAACCTGCTCCTGAATGACTACTGGGTACATAACGAAATGAAAGCGGAAATAAAGATGTTCTTTGAAACCAATGAGAACAAAGATACAACATACCAGAATCTCTGGGACACATTTAAAGCAGTGTGTAGAGGGAAATTTATAGCACTAAATGCCCACAAGAGAAAGCAGGAAAGATCTAAAATTGACACTCTAACATCACAATTAAAAGAACTAGAGAGGCAAGAGCAATCACATTCAAAAGCTAGCAGAAGGCAAGAAATAACTAAGATCAGAGCAGAACTGAAGGAGATAGAGACACAAAAAACCCTCCAAAAAATCAATGAATCCAGGAGTTGGTTTTTTGAAAAGATCAACAAAATTGACAGACCGCTAGCAAGGCTAATAAAGAAAAAAAGAGAGAGGAATCAAATAGATGCAATAAAAAATGATAAAGGGGATATCACCACTGACCCCACAGAAATACAAACTACCATCAGAGAATACTATAAACGCCTCTACGCAAATCAACTAGAAAATCTAGAAGAAATGGATAATTTCCTGGACACTTACACTCTCCCAAGGCTAAACCAGGAAGAAGTTGAATCCCTGAATAGACCAATAGCAGGCTCTGAAATTGAGGCAACAATTAATAGCCTACCCACCAAAAAAAGTCCAGGACCAGATGGATTCACAGCTGAATTCTACCAGAGGTACAAGGAGGAGCTGGTACCATTCCTTCTGAAACTATTCCAATCAATAGAAAAAGAGGGAATCCTCCCTAACTCATTTAATGAGGCCAACATCATCCTGATACCAAAGCCTGGCAGAGACACAACAAAAAAAGAGTATTTTAGACCAATATCCCTGATGAACATTGATGCAAAAATCCTCAATAAAATACTGGCAAACCGGATTCAGCAGCACATCAAAAAGCTTATCCACCATGATCAAGTGGGCTTCATCCCTGGGATGCAAGGCTGGTTCAACATTCGCAAATCAATAAACGTAATCCAGCATATAAACAGAACCAAAGACAAGAACCACATGATTGTCTCAATAGATGCAGAAAAGGCTTTTGACAAAATTCAACAGCCCTTCATGCTAAAAACGCTCAATAAATTCGGTATTGATGGAACGTACCTCAAAATAATAAGAGCTATTTATGACAAACCCACAGCTAATATCATACTGAATGGGCAAAAACTGGAAAAATTCCCTTTGAAAACTGGCACAAGACAGGGATGCCCTCTCTCACCACTCCTATTCAACATAGTCTTGGAAGTTCTGGCTAGGGCAATCAGGCAAGAGAAAGAAATCAAGGGTATCCAGTTAGGAAAAGAAGAAGTCAAATTGTCCCTGTTTGCAGATGACATGATTGTATATTTAGAAAACCCCATCGTCTCAGCCCAAAATCTCCTTAAGCTGATAAGCAACTTCAGCAAAGTCTCAGGATACAAAATTAATGTGCAAAAATCACAAGCATTCTTATACACCAGCAACAGACAAGCAGAGAGCCAAATCAGGAATGAACTTCCATTCACAATTGCTTCAAAGAGAATAAAATACCTAGGAATCCAGCTTACAAGGGATGTAAAGGACCTCTTCAAGGAGAACTACAAACCACTGCTCAGTGAAACCAAAGAGGACACAAACAAATGGAAGAACATACCATGCTCATGGATAGGAAGAATCAATATCGTGAAAATGGCCATACTCCCCAAGGTTATTTATAGATTCAATGCCATCCCCATCAAGCTACCAATGAGTTTCTTCACAGAATTGGAAAAAACTGCTTTAAAGTTCATATGGAACCAAAAAAGAGCCCGCATTGCCAAGACAATCCTAAGTCAAAAGGACAAAGCTGGAGGCGTCACGCTACCTGACTTCAAACTATACTACAAGGCTACAGTAACCAAAACAGCATGGTACTGGTACCAAAACAGAGATATAGACCAATGGAACAGAACAGAGTCCTCAGAAATAATACCGCACATCTACAGCCATCTGATCTTTGACAAACCTGAGAGAAACAAGAAATGGGGAAAGGATTCCCTATTTAATAAATGGTGCTGGGAAAACTGGCTAGCCATAAGTAGAAAGCTGAAACTGGATCCTTTCCTTACCCCTTATACGAAGATTAATTCAAGATGGATTAGAGACTTAAATGTTAGACCTAATACCATAAAAACCCTAGAAGAAAATCTAGGTAGTACCATTCAGGACATAGGCATGGGCAAGGACTTCATGTCTAAAACACCAAAAGCAACGGCAGCAAAAGCCATAATTGACAAATGGGATCTCATTAAACTAAAGAGCTTTTGCACAGCAAAAGAAACTACCATCAGAGTGAACAGGCAACCTACAGAATGGGAGAAAATTTTTGCAACCTACTCATCTGACAAAGGGCTAATATCCCGAATCTACAAAGAACTCAAACAAATATACGAGAAAAAAAACAAACAACCCCATCAAAAAGTGGGGAAAGGATATGAACAGACATTTCTCAAAAGAAGATATTCATACAGCCAACAGACACATGAAAAAATGCTCATCATCACTGGCCATCAGAGAAATGCAAATCAAAACCACAATGAGATACCATCTCACACCAGTTAGAATGGCAATCATTAAGAAGTCAGGAAACAACAGGTGTTGGAGAGGATGTGGAGAAATAGGAACACTTTTACACTGTTGGTGGGATTGTAAACTAGTTCAACCATTATGGAAAACAGTATGGCAATTCCTCAAGGATCTAGAACTAGATGTACCATATGACCCAGCCATCCCACTACTGGGTATATACCCAAAGGATTATAAATTAGTCTACTACAAAGACACATGTACACGTATGTTTATTGCGGCACTATTCACAATAGCAAAGACTTGGAATCAACCCAAATGTCCATCTGTGACAGACTGGATTAAGAAAATGTGGCACATATACACCATGGAATACTATGCAGCCATAAAAAAGGATGAGTTTGCGTCCTTTGTAGGGACATGGATGCAGCTGGAAACCATCATTCTTAGCAAACTATCACAAGAAGAGAAAACCAAACACCGCATGTTCTCACTCATAGGTGGGAACTGAACAATGAGATCACTTGGACTCGGGAAGGGGAACATCACACACTGGGGTCTATCATGGGGAGGGGGGAGGGGGGAGGAGGGAGGGATTGCATTGGGGAGTTATACATGATATAAATGATGAATTGATGGGTGCTGACGAGTTGATGGGTGCAGCACACCAACATGGCATAAGTATACATATGTAACAAACCTGCACGTTATGCACATGTACCCTAGAACTTAAAGTATAATAAAAAAAAAAAAAAAAAAAGAAAAAAAAATAAAATGGGCATGCTTATATATTAAAAAAAAAAAAAAAAAAAAAAAAAAAACACTAACAATAGCTGTAGCAGCCTTCCCTCTTCCTCTTGGTTGTTCAGAGATGAGCAGAATGTTGTTAACCTTTAAGATGAAAACTCCACCTCAAACAACCTATGGAAGAAGACTTCTCCCCATATACCACAACAACACTTTGGACCTAATCCTTTTGGGACTAAGTTAAGAAACAGCTTCATTTTCTCTATAAAAGTCACACTTTGTAACATATAGCTAACTGTATGTAACATATACCCAATCAGCTATTGGTCTTTTTATTTTTTCAGGGTATTGGGCTTTTTTGTTTGTTTTTTGTTTTTGTTTTGTTTGTTTTACAATAATTTCTTAAAATGTTACCCGTGAGCAGCAGTAGTTTGATCTGCGTGGAGAACATCAAACAAATAGAGTTCTGTCAGAAGCCTCTCACTCTCTTCCTCAGCTCTTTCAGGAGCAGGAGCCTATTTCGCAAACAAACAAAAACACCAAGAGTTTTGCTTTTGGCACACAAAGCAGTTGTTATTTCTCCCTCTCCAATGCTAAAGGTGGCTAAGACAAAAGATAAACAAATTTAGGGGAGGAAATAACTGAACAGAAGAAAGAAATACTTTGCAAAACATACCTTCCTTCCCACCAAAATGCTAGTATTAGAATAAAATGAACATGCTGAGCAACGGTCATAATTCCACAGGGGCCTAAGAAACAGCAGAAAGGTGATTCTCAAGCTTAACTAGTTTTATTTATTTATTTTTAACTTTTTTTTTTTTTTTTTTGAGAGAGTCTTTCTCTGTCAACCATGCAGCACTGCAGTGGTGCAGTGATAGCTCACTGCAGCCTCGACCTCCTGAGTTCAGGTGATCCTCTTACCTCAGCCTCCTGAGTAGCTGGGAGTATAAGCATGAGCCACCATACCCGGCTATAAGTGTTTTTAAGGAATAAAAATTATCTGATACTATTAAAATTTCTTTCTTTCCCAAGAGATAGAAAACAAACTCTATCAGATTCCCTTTTGTAGCCTCACAAGAGACTCAAAAATGTTAATGTCATACTGAAAGATGATAGAAAATAGTCAAATAATTCATATAGCATGAATATCTGAATTATTTTCTTAATATAGCATGAATATCCCTCCGCTTCAGAGTGCTTACATTGTGAAAATATATGTAACTCCAAATAAGTCCATCTGATCCCTCTCCAGAGAAGACCACCACGCTATCTGTGTTCTTTCGAATATACTTGGAAATTAAAAACATGCCTTAAATGAAAGACAGACATTAACTTTAATGTCAACATAACCTTCCACCAAAAATGCCTTTGATTTGATTTTTGAAAATAATTGAAAGCTTTACTACTATACTGGACTTCATATTAATGTAAAGTAGTTTCTACAATAATGACCTTATATTTACAAGCAATTTATATGTACTTAATCAAAAAGTACTACTGTAAAATAACCCAGAATCATTCTGTCATTTTATAAACAGGTTTTAAAATTCTAATATTTTTAGATCAAGAATGTCTGCCTCAAAACTTTGTTGAACAACGACTCAAATACCTAAAAATCTTGCCTTTCCTGGTGGTATTATGACACAAAAACAAGAATAAGCATTTTGGTGGTTTAGTGTTAATTTTGTTAGGTATTTTCCCCCTGCCACTCACCATTCACCAGATTTCACACAGAGTTGAGGAGGCTATATAAGTTATTAAACCTACCTCCTCGGTTCTGCACCACATGCCTCTAAACTAGTGTTTCTTCTCAACCTTGTTTTTATGATCACCTCAGCTAGAGAGCCTTTTTAGACATTTGTTTTCCTAACCCCATGCCAGCCCCATGAAATTCCAATATCAGAGCTATACTGTCTATCTGGTTATTTATTGTGATGCTTTGGAGGGCCATAAACCATTGTAATACCTAAGATATTTTTGCCCTCCAAGGCAAGTGTCTCAAGAGAGGCAGTAGCATATAAAGGCTCAATAACATTGGATCAGTCTGATTTGGGGTATACTTCCAATCTCAGTAGATATATTATCTACAAGATAAAATTAGTATTGTTTGCAGAGCAATGGTAGCTAGTGACTGGTAAGTTGTGTGATGGAATATTTACCAAATTATATCTAAAATGAATATTTCTTATCAAAAATGCATTACCAAATAGACCTATTTTCTCACTGTATTCTGACTGTACCCCTGGAAACTATAAGAAAAATGGGAGGTAGAGGGCAGAAAATATGTATCTATTCCCTGGGAAAACACCAACAGTGACACCAAAACAGAGGAGGTTGAACTATATACTTATTGTTCCCTTCACTCCAAAAGAGATTCAGAGAATTCTTAAGTGGTCTTAAATGATCAGTAACACAGGGATTTAATTTGCATTAATCTTTAAATAACATTTTTGGACTATTGCTTGAAATAATTTTTTTAAACCTTACATTTTTTCAGTATTAAAAAAAGTTTTATTTAATAGCATCATAACACCTTACATACTGAAGCATGAACTATTGTAATGTCATAAGTTTCCAAGGAAAATATGACTTCATCCAGAGCCTGAATACCTTCCTCAGAGTTAAAGAGGACTTCATGATGTTCATTTCCAATATGATTTGCCACCTTATTATATAAAGAAATACCCGCCTACTTGTTAAAGAAAATAACTTCCCTTTAAAATCAAACATGACAGGAGTTCACAAAGCTTTATGAATTAACAATGGTGAAAACTAAACAAGGGAAAGGGGGAAAAATGATTTTATAGGCCACCACATACAAGCCCCATCTAGGCCTGTTCCCTCACCTGCTTCAACTTCACCACCAGGAAATCTCCCCTCAGCTCCTCTGGGGCCGAGGCTTCAACCTTTCTCCCAGTAGGCACCTCCCACCTCACCTATTTTACCTAACCCACCTCATCTCTCTCTAGTCCAACCTGGTCCCATGCTAAGCTTGGTCTTTCTGAAATGCCTACTTTTATATCCAGAATGTTATTCCTATATAGAATGGCTCCTCCCCTCATTCTGCTTTCCTTGGATATTTTGGATTCTCTCAGCATTAATCACCTTGCATTGAGAGTCCTCTCTAGCTCCTTCTCATCTATGCTATGAAAGTTCTCCATAGTGGGAACTAGGTCACCTGCTCACTGAATACAGACAAGCTGCCCTCTGCCCACAGTATTCCAAATACAGCACTTTAAAAAATAACAATAACCGCCAACACTCAGTAAGTAGTTACTACATGCTAAGTTCTACCGTACTTACTTTACATGGATTATGTCATTTCACCTTAAAACTACCCCAATAGCAGACACTATTATTTTTGGTCACATAAATGAGTAGAACCAGGACTTCACACTACAAGTTAGGCTCCAAAGCTTGCAGTCTTCACCACGATACCATGCCTGTATGTTCTTTTTTAAGAAACAAAAACCAAACGAACAAATGAGAGACCTCCTTACTGAATTTTTCAAGATGGAGAGTTGCTATGTTGCCCAGACTGGACTTGAACTCCTGAGCTCAGACCTCCCACCACAGCCTCCCAAGTATCCGGGACTATAGGTGCATGCCACTGCACCTGACTTATGCCTTTACTTTATTATTATTATTATTATTATTTATTTATTTTTTGAGACAGAGTCTTGCATGTTGCCCAGGCTGGAGTGCAGTGGAGTGATCTCAGCTCACTGCAAGCTCTGTCTCCCGGGTTCATGCCATTCTCCTGCCATAGCCTCTGGAGTACCTGGGGCCATAGGCACCCGCCACCACACCTGGCTAATTTTTTGTATTTTTAGTAGAGATGGGGTTTCACCATGTTAGCCAGGATGGTCTTGATCTCCTGACCTCATGATCTGCCTGCCTCAGCCTCCCAAAGTGCTGGGATTATAAGTATGAGCCACTGCTCCTGGCCGACCTTCCTTCCTTCCTTCCTTCCTTCCTTCCTTCCTTCCTTCCTTCCTTCCTTCCTTCCTTCCTCCCTCCCTCCCTCCCTCCCTCCCTTCCTTCCTTCCTTCCCTCCTTGCTTCCTTCCTCCCTTCCTTCCTCTCTCTTTCTCTCTTTCTCTCTTTCTTTCTTTCTTCTTTCTTTCCTTTCTTTCTCTCTCTCTCTCTTTCTCTCTCTCTCTCTCTTTCTTTCTTTCTTTCTTTCTTTCTTTCTTTCTTTCTTTCTTTCTTTCTTCTTTCTTTCTTTCTTTCTTTCTTTCTTCTTTCTTTCCTTCTTTCTTTTCTGTTTTTGTTTTTGATTTTTTGGACACAAGTTCTAACTCTGTCACCCAAGCTCCCACAAAGCCAAGACTACAGGCATGCGCCACTAAACCTGGCTAATTTTTGTATTGTTTTGTAGAGATAGAGTTTCACTACATTGCTCATGCTGGTTTCAAACTCCTGACCTCAAGCAATCCACCTCCCTCGGCCTCCTAAAGTGCTGAGATTACAGGTGTAGGTCACCACATCCAGACACCTTTACTTTCAAAAAAGCATAATTATCATCATAGAGTCTTTGTGAGAATTGTATGGGTCATAATAGATAAAGGTACACAGAGGACAGTGTACAACACAGTGAATATTCAACAGCCATTTCCTTCCATTTTAATACATTTAATTTAAAACAGCTGCCCCATCAATACCGTAGCAGAAGCAGAGTTATCCATTATTGACTCCATTTTCATTGTAATAACAAGTCTAACTACACAAGGGACAGAGACAGCACCTTACCTTTCTAGCAGCCAGTAAATCAGGGCTGTCTTCCATGCCAACTGCAAATGTCTGGAGAGGATACTGTACTTGGGCCTCTTTCAGCTGCTTCAACAGGGTGGCGGCAACAAGGTGGAGTCCAAGCCCCCTACATGCAAAAGAGGAAGTGGAAGAGTCCTAGTTATATGCCTTGCGTAAGACAGGGACAGAGGATGTACATTCCTGATAAACATCAAGATGACAGCACCTGACATCACATCACCACGATCTTTGGCACAAACATCAATGTTTCATTGTAAGTTGTAACAGACTACCTACATGCAATACTAGTGATTTACAATTTGAGATTGTCAACCCAGCCAGTAACCTGTGTAGCACTGAATTCAAATACCAGGAAAAGTACACATATTCCCTCAACAGCGAGCAGAGCTCAAGTGAGCTACACAGCCTGGGTAACGAGTAGGGAGTAATTAAAAGGTTTTAAGCAGGCAGTACTATAATCAGATGAGTTTTTCACAGGTTATTCTAAAAGCACTGAGAAAGGAAAATTGTTGCAATATTCCAGATAAGATCATTTGGTCTGGAAAAGGACAGTGTCAAGGATATAAAAAAGAACAATCAAGGAATTTCAGAGGGTAAACTGGATGTCATTACAGTTCCATATCAAGTGATCATCAGACTCAAAGAAGGCACAGAGAGAAGGAAGCAGCTTTTCCCCAGTGTTCTCTTTGCCAGGCTTGCCTAGGAGGCCTGGCAACTGACATATATATGTGTGTGTGTGTGTGTATATACACACATATATGTATGTGTGTATATATACATATGTGTGTGCATATATATACGTGTGTGTGTGTGTGTGTGTGTATATTTGTTCTTTGCCATCTGATCACCTAGAAATGCCTGAAAATAAACCTGTTCCGGTATTAGTACAAACACTATGACTAGTGTACTAAGGACCCCTTTAATTGATCTCATTATCCATGCTTCAACCAATATTAAATCTGAAAATTAAGTGAGAAAGGATTTAAAGAGTGGCAAAAACAGGCAGGGAGAGAGATTTTAGGATGTTACTGCTGTATAGGTAAGGGATAAAAAATAAATGTCTTCCTCAAGTTTACCATCCAAAAGTGCTATACATGATTTGCAAGTATTTTCTTCCATCTTGTGGGTTGCCTTTCACTTTCTTGTGTCCTTTGAAGTGCAAAAATGTTTAATTTTGATGAAGTCCAATTCATCAGTTTTTATTATTGTTGCTGGTCTTGTATTTAAGAAAGCTTTGCCAAATCCAAGGTCATGACAATTTACTCTTATGTTTGCTTCTCAGGATTTATAGTTTTAGCCCTTACATTTATGTGGAATAGCTCAAAATGGATCCATTTGATCCATTTTTTTGTATCCATAGTTTTTGTATATGGTGTTTCATAAAGGTCCAACTCCAGGTTTTGCATATGTTTACATATCTAGTTGTCTCTGTGCCGGTTTTTGAACTTCTTTCCCCACTGAATATATATATATATATATATGATCAACTGATTTTTGACAAGGGAGCCAAGATTATATACGTATATGTGTGTGTGTGTGTGTGTATGATCAATTGTTAGCTTATTTTAAATATATATAATATATATTATACATATTATATATATTATATATACATATATTCATATCTGACTCTCAATTCTATCCCACTGGTCTATACATCTATCCTGCCAGTATTATAATGTTCTTATTATCATAGTCTTGTAGTAAGTTTTAAAGTCAGTAAGTATGAATTCTCCTACTTTGTTCCTCATTTTCAAAAGATTATTTTGTCTATTCTTAGTCCCTTGCAATTCCATATGAATTTGAGAGTTAGCTTGTCGATTTTACAAAGAACTCATCCGGGATTCTGATAGGGATGAGGTTAAATCTGCAGATGAGTTTAGGGAGGACTGCCATCTTAACATGTTAAGCCTTCGATTCATGATAATGGGATACTTCTCCATTTATTTCGATCTTTCATTTCTTTCAACAATGTTTTATGGTTTTCAGAGTACAAGTTTTACACTTCTTAAATTTATTTCTAAGTATTTTATTCTTTTTGATGCTATGATAAACGAAGCTGCTTTCTTAATTTCATTTTCAGATTGCTCATTATAAGTATGTAGTACTCTGCTAAAGTGTGTCAAATACCATTGATTTTTGTATATTGATCTTGTATCCTGAAACCCTGATGAGCAAAAGGGATTTGTACCTAGAATACATAAAGAACTATTACAATTCAGTAATAAAAAGGCAAAATAACCCAATTAGAGATGGATAATTCAAGAATGGATAAACAAACTGCAGTACATGCAAACAAATGGAACATCATTCAGCAATTTAAAGAATGAGCTATGAAGCCACAAAAAAAACATAGAAGAACCCTAAGTGTATACTGCTAGGTGAAAGAAGCCAGTCTGAAAAGGCTGCAAACTATATGATTACAACTATTATATGACATTCTGGGAAGGCAGAATTAGAAAAGTAACAAGATTGATAATGACCAGGGGTTTAGGAGGAAGAGGAGGGAGAGGAATGAATCAGTGGAGCACAGGAGATTTTTAGGGCAATGAAACTTCTGCATAATACTGTAGTGGTGGACACATGACATTATACATTTGTCAAATCCAAAAATCTATAAAACACAAAGAGTGAACCCTAATGTAAACTATGAACTTCTGTTAATATATAAGTATCAGTTTATCAAATCTAATAAATGTAGCACAATAATGCAAAATGTTAAGAGTTAGGAAAACTGGGCAGGGGCACTGTAGGGGGAACATGTGTGAACTCTCTGAACTTTCTATCAATTGTTTTTAAACATCTCTAAAAAAATAAAGTCTATTATGATTTTAAAATAATATGATCCCTAGGAGGAAAATAAATGGCAAAGGATCTGAAGAAATATTTCTCCAAAGAAGAAATACAAATGGCGAATTAACATGAGATAAGATGCTGGACATCATTGTAAACAGGAAAATACAAATCAAAACCACAATGAGCTACCACTTCACATACACTAGAATGTCTAGAATTAAAAAGTGACCCAGTAAGTGTTTGTGAAGATGTGGAGAAACTGAAATTTTAATACACTTCTGGAAGGAATAAAACTAATGCAGCCATTTCAAAAAGTAGTCTGACAGTTCCTCAATTAAACATACTTATCATGTGTCCCAGCAATTCTACTCCTAGATATATACCCAAGAGAAATGCCTACACAAAACTCATACACCAATGTTTATAGTAGCATTATTTGTAATAGCCAAAAGGGGTATACAATGTCCTAAATGTCCATCAACTGACAAGTGGATAAACAAAAGCCAGTGTATCCATGCAACAGAGTATCATTTGGCCATAAAAAGTAAGTACTGATACATGTCACAGCATAGACAAATCTTGAAAGCATTATGCCAAGTGAAAGAATCCAGTCACAAAAGCCCATATGATATATAATCCAACTTATATGAAACATACAAAATTGGAAATACAGAGGCAGAAAGATTGGTGATTGCCAGGGTTACAACTTCAGGGGTGCAGATGATGGGTATGGAGAGATGGAATTGAAAGCTAAAGGGCACAGGAGGCAGGGAATTGTGGTGTGTGCCTATACTCCTAGCTACTAGGGAGGCTAAGGTGGGAGGATCACTTGAGCACAGGAGTTTAAGCCTGCACTAAGCTATGATCACATCACTGCACTCCAGCCTAGGCTGGGTGACTGAGCAAGACCCCATCTCTTAAAAAAAAAAAAAAAAAAAAAAAATCTGATTGATCCTGCCAGTAAAAAATAAGGTAAAGAGCATAGGATTTGGTGGAAAAACAATTCTAAAATTGATTGGAGTGTTGCTTACCAACATCTGTGAATATACTAAAGTCCACTGAACTGTATACTTCAAGTAGGGGAATGACATGGTATGTGAATTACCGATAAAGCAGTTTTAGAAATCCTAATATTTGCTGTGCTATAACTGCAGCAAACCATCGCAGGGCAATAATTGCAGAGCCAACCCTACCATTACATATGGCACAGGAAAACTTAAAACTGCACTTAGGATCAAGTTAGATGAAGAGCATATTCACGCAGCAAAAAACAAATGACTGCACTGAAGACTCATCCTTCAAGGATTACAGAATTGAAATGCTGAAAAGGAGAGTACAACTCCTCTGTTTCTTTAAAAAAGGTAAGGACTCAACTAAATTAGTCACTTGTAAAATTCTGAATTGCTCTCTAAGAGATTTTCAAATGTGATTTAAAAGAAAACACACAACTAAGACAATAATGAAAATCTATAGAAAAATTATTATTACCTTTAGCTTCCGAACATACAGCCAAAAATCCATCTTCTGTCATTGCTTTAAAGAAAGGCCTGAATCCTTATGTATCTCTGCCCAGGAACACTTTCTTATTGGCAGTATCCAGTAAAACAAACGCAAACACACCATCCAACATACAAATTGTTTGCTCAATTCCTCCTTTGTCATAAAGATGAAGGATTATCTCACCATCCACTTTGGTCTGATATTCAAATTCAAAATGTTGTTGAACCTTAGGAAGCAATAGCAAAACCAAAATGTTAGACTCCTTGTGCGTTCATTAATAATTTTTTTATTGCAAAGTTTCTTCAGTATTTCTGAGCTCTATAATCATTTCATTCACTTTGGTGATTTAGGAGAATCATAGCATTATCAAACTAGGGTTTGCTTCAACTCCTAATTCTGCAAATTCTGTTCAACATAAAGCTGAATCCATGAAAATTTTAGTTGCAGTCTGATAAACAGAATATAATGGGAATGTACCAGAACCTGTAACCTGAAAACGTAACTTGTGGAAGAATGGAAATGCATATTATATACATACTATGCATGTATACATGTATATTTATGAATATGCAGATTGAGTATCCCTTATCTGAAATGTTTGGAACCAGAAGTGTTTTGGGTTTTGGATTTTTTTTTTTTTTTTTTTTTATTTTTGATTTTGGAATATTTGTATATATGTGAGATATCTTGGGGATGAGACCCAAGTCTAAACATGAAATTCATTTATGTTTCATATATCCTATACACATAGCCTAAAGGTAATTTTATATAATATTTCAAGTAATTTTGTGCATGAAACAAAGTTTGTGTACATGGACCCATCAGAAAGCAAAGGCATCACTATCTCAGCTACCATGTGGGAAATCTGTGGCTGTTTGACATCTTTGACCATCATTCCTGACTCTGAATTTATATGCTGGTGATAAGCAATTATTTTCGTACACTTATTCACACCTAAGTAAAAAATATGACATACCATTAATGCAACCAAAAATAATAAGCAACATAGTAACATCACCAGAATACCTGCATCAGCTGTTAAACAGCTGTACAAACAATGACAGGCTTTCAGACTCCACCTACAATGCTGTGTTTTTTTTATTAAAAGGTTACTGTACATTGTGTTTTTTTCTTTTTTTAGGTGAGAAGAAATATCAGAAGAGTTGAGCGACTAGGAGGCAGGTCCTCTGAGGTTGAGGATGCATACTGTCACATGGCTTTTTAAAATGTTTCTCCTGAGTCATCTGCCTCATTTACAATGGCTTTTGTCTTGGAAGTCTCTCTTTGATTTTATAAGCAGACATGACCTCTTGTTCTGTTATGAATGCAGGTAGCTCTAGTCCTTCAATATCTCTATCACACATTTTCACCATGTCATCTACACCTTTAAACTACCTTCCAATTTCTCCAACAGTTTGACTTTCTGTGTTATAAATGTTTCTACTTTTCCTTATCATTGCTGCTCATATGGATATCTACAGGCCTTGTTGACATTTTCAGTATCTTAACATCACAGAGCAGAGAATAAGCAAAAATACACAATGGGTAATGCACATAGGTTCCATCTGTGGGGATCCTGCCATTGGCATGTCCAGCTTGCACATGTGCCATTCTATTACCCTTTGTGGGTGTGCTTGCACGGGAAAATCTGAGCATGTGTAGAAAAGTTATACTGCAGCTGAAGGGTGTGAGAGGGTCTTTTTTCCATAGAGAATGCCAAATAAACTGTTGTACACCTGCATTTTGACTGTGACATCAAAATGCACATGTAGTGTCATGTCAGTGCTCAAAAAGTTTCAGAGTTTGGAGAATTTCAAATTTCAGATTTTCAGATTAGGGATGTTCAACCCCTAAATTTAAGATAATAAGTTGCCTGGTTGCCATGACACTTAAAAACGTGTCTTCTGCAAATGTAAACCTTTGGTTTGAGAAAATAGTATTGACTAAGAAGTTTCTCCAGTTCAGCTTCAAAGATCTAGCTATAAAAATGTAAAGCAAAGGGACAAACGTCATTTGGCATCATTCCCTGAAAAATAAATAGCTCTGTCACAATAACAGATACATGATCCAAAACAAAGTGATGGTACCCAGGGATGGATGACAATGTCCAGTGCTTCCACCACTGCAGTAGTATTAAAGCTACTCCTCACTGATATATAAAATTATGGTGGCACTTTATTAGTCTGCATGCCCCAAAGGAACTGCAAAGGGATTGCCACTGCATGCAGAGTGAGACACTCTCCACCATCACTGGCAAACTATGAGGACCAAAAGTCATTGATGTATTCCTCTTTGTGTATTGTACATTTTTTGGCTGACATTAGAGAAAGAAGAGGTTTAAATCAGGTGGAAGTCCTAGATAAGTTTAAAACATGTTTTTGAATTTCAAAAAGTAAACGTATTATCTATTGCATGACCCATAAATATGCTTCACACTCCATCCAGCTCACTCCATAACTTGTGAACCTTTTGTCTATAAGCCCTCACTGAACTGTCCAAAAATGGTCTTTGCCTGCAGTGACTATAAAGCCCCCCAGTAGTCAACGTGGGTTCTTTTCTATTTTCCCTAAGTGTCGGCTGGTCTGAGAAATAAAGGGAAAGAGTACAAAAGAGAAAAATTTTAAAGCTGGTTGTCCGCGGGAGACATCACATGTCAGCAAGTTTCCGTGATGCCCTCTGAGCCGTAAAAACAGCAAGTTTTTATTAATGATTTTCAAAGGGGAGGGAGTGTATGAATAGGGTGTGGGCCACAGAGATCACATGCTTTAAGGGCAACAAAAGATCACAAAGCAGGAGGTCAGGGCGAGATCACAAGGTCAGGGCAAAACTAGAATCACTAATGAACTTCCATGTCCAGCTGTGCATGCATTGTCATTGATAAACAAGGTTCAGGAGCAGAGAACCAGTCTAACTAGAATTTGCCAGGCTGTAATTTCCTAATCCTAGCCAGCCTGGGGGCACTGCAGGAGACTAGGGCATGTTTCATCCCTATTTACATCTGCATAAGGCAGACACCCCCAGAGCGGCCATTTCAGAGGCCTCATTTTGGAATGCATTCTTTCCCAGGGCTGTTAATTATTAATATTCCTTACTGGGGAAAGAATTCAGCAATATTTATCTTACCTATTTTTGGTAATAAGAGAAATATGGCTCTGTTCCACCCAGCCCACAGACAGCCCGACTTTAAGGTTATTTCCCTTGTTCCCTGAAAATCGCTGTTATCCTGTTCTTAAGGTGCCCAGAATTTAACATTGTTCAAATACACGTGCTCTACAAACACTTTATGCAGTTAATGCAATCATCACAGGGCCGTGAGGTGATATTCATCCTCAGTTTATGAAGATGTCAGGATTAAGAGATTAAAGACAGGCACAGGAAATCACAAGAGTATTGATTGGGGAAGTGGTAAGTGTCTATGAAATCTTTACAATCGGCCGGGCGCGGTGGCTCAAGCCTGTAATCCCAGCACTTTGGGAGGCCGAGACGGGCGGATCGCGAGGTCAGGAGATCGAGACCATCCTGGCTAACACAGTGAAACCCCGTCTCTACTAAAAATACAAAAAACTAGCCGGGCGAGGTGGCGGGCGCCTGTAGTCCCAGCTACTCGGGAGGCTGAGGCAGGAGAATGGAGTGAACCCGGGAGGCGGAGCTTGCAGTGAGCTGAGATCCGGCCACTGCATTCCAGCCTGGGCGACAGAGCAAGACTCCGTCTCAAAAAAAAAAAAAAAAAAAAAAAAAAAAAGAAATCTTTACAATTTATGTTCAGAGATTGCAGTAAAGACAGGCATAAGAAATTATCAAAGTATTAACTTGGGGAACTAATAAATGTCCATGAAATCTTCATAATTTATGTTCTTCGGCTGTGGTTTCAGCTGGTCCCTCCATTCGGGGTCCCCGACTTCCCACAACAACTTCCTGGTCACCCCTCTCTGCTCTATGAGGGATGATCCTGTAACTAGCAGGTAGGGTCTGGAAACAGTCTTCTGCTGACTGTTCTGGGCTGAATTTCCTGAAGGGTAAGTGACCATAAAACATTCATTGATATTAGCAAGGAAGAGCTTCCCAAATCTACCTTGCCCATCTCTTTGGCTTAAACTTTGCAGGTAATTTATTTTAAAAAGAGAAGGGTCCATTGAGTAATGGATGTATCACTTCCTACTCTCTCTTAAAGCAAACTCCAGTGCTGCATCTTAGATAGAAGCCATCAAATCTTGCCTTCTGAAGTCATGCTGTCATTTGACTTGGCTGCAGGCCCCTGATCCTCCCCTGCAGGGAGAAGTTCTGCTCTTTGCCCCAGCCTTTACCCCATTCCTCCTTTCTTTCATTCAGTCTCCCTCCACTCCCAGGACACCTCTGGCTGTATTTTATTATTAGTAGTAAACTTTACTTTTATCAAAAAGGAGGTGGGAGGGATTTTTGAACTTATGTTGCAGAACACTTTATATAAGCCTAAAATATACATTCTACTCATTAGACAGGTTTCTAGATGCCCCAACTACATAAGCTTAGATGCTTGGTAGAAGCAATGGAACAAAGTTCTCTGTTTTTACAAATATAACATTTGACTAATTTATAATTGAAATTAATTATTTTCAAAATATTTAACTTCTTATAACTTCTTAACCAAAGACACAATGTTCAAGTAAAACAGGGCACTTCCTATTTCATTTAAGGGGAACCCAAGCTGATAATCCCATAATACCATCTAGCATTCTCTTGTATACGACACTGACTTGACTTAGAAAGAAAAAAAAAAATTAATACTCTCTTATTCTACTTCCCACTAGCAGGAATTTCCATTCTTGCCTTTCCTTTTCACCATTTCATCTCCAATCATCTAGAAAAATTATGTTTGGTGCATACTAGGCCTTTAATAAAGGAATAAAGAAATGTGTGAAAGGAATTTCATGAATATTTTAAAATTTTTAAATGAGAAGATTATTATTAAGAGTGTTCCTATGAACAGGCAACAATGACAAAAGCTATTGTTCAGAGATAAAAATGTCCAAAACGTGGTTAGGATATAAATCTCCATCAATGCATGACAGGTATCGATCAAGAAGTCTCAGAAAACTACCAAGAAACATCACAACCAAATGCATTAACCTTGAATGAAATCTGGCTCAAAACAAACAAAAACCAGCTATAAAAATATTCTTGGTAGCACTTTGAGAGGCCAAGGTGGGCAGATTGCCTGAGCTCAGGAGTACCAGACCACCCTGGGCAACATGGTGAAACCCCATCTTTACTAAAATACAACTTAGCTGGGCATGGTGGCAGGTGCCTGTAGTCCCAGCTACTCAGGAGGCTGAGGCAGGAGAATCACTTGAATGCTGAAACCAGGAGGCAGAGGTTGCAGTGAGCCAAGATCATACCACTGCACTCCAGCACTCCAGCCTAAGTGAGTGAGATTCTGTCCCCTACCCCCCAAAAAAGTTCTCCAGACACTTAGCAAAACTTAAGTATAATCTGGATATTAGGTGGTATTATGGATTCCTAGATTTAATAATGGTATTGATGTTATGTAGAAGAATGTAGAAGAATAAGAATGTATCCTTATTCTTAGGAGAGAAATGCTTATATATTTAGGAGTGTCATAATATCTGCACAATACTCTCAAATAATTTGACAAAAAAATGTGTGTGTGTGTTTGTGTAGGTGTAGAAAGAAACATCAAGCAAATATGGCATAACATTAATGATTATTCAATCTAGATGCTCACTGTTCTGTTCTTTTCTTTATGCTAGACATTTTTTCAAAAGCTGGACAGAAGGAGAAAAAAATTCTAAGAGTTGGAGGCTGGCAAGAGGATTGAATATGAAGAGCTGTGGTCTGCAGCTCCCAGTGAGGATGACACAGAAGGCAGGTGATTTTTGCATTTCCAACTGAGGTACCTGGTTCATCTCATTGGGAATGGTTGGACAGTGGGTTCAGCCCACGGAGGACAAGCTGAAGTAGGATGGGGGATTGCCTCACCCAGGAAGTTCAAGGGGTCAGCGAACTTTCTCCTTTACCCGAGGGAAGCCATGAGGGACTGAGCCTGAGGAACTCCGGCACAGATACTGTGCTTATCCCATGGTCTTCACAACCCTCAAACCAGGGGATTCCCTCCAGTTCCTACCCCAGCAGGGCCCTGGGTTTCAAGCACAAAACTGGGTGACCATTTGGGCAGACACCAACGTAGCTGCAAGAGTTCATTTTTTCCATACCCCAGTGGCGCCTGGAATGACAGTGAGACAGAAGTGTTCAATCTCCTGGAAAGAGATGCTAAAGCCAGGGAACCAAGTGATCTGGCTTGGCGGGTCCCACCCCCACAAAACCCAGCAAACTAAGATCTGCTGGCTTGAAATTCATGCCACCAGCACAGCAGCAGTCTGAGATCCACCCAGGATGGTCCATGTTGGTGGGGGGAGGGACGCACGCCATTGCTGAGGCTTGAGTAGGTAGTTTTACCCTCACTGTGTAAACAAAGCCACTGGGAAGTTCAAACTGGGCAGAGCCCACAGCAGCTCAGCAAGGCTGCTGTGGCCAGACTGCCAGATTTGTCTTCTCTGGCTAAGTATCTCTGAAAAAAAAAGCAGCAGCCCCTACAGATAAAACCCCCATCTCCCCGAGACAGAGAACCTGAGGAAAGGGGCAGCTGTGGGCGAAGCGTCAGCAGACTCAGATGTCCCTGCCTGCCAGCTCTGGAGAGAGCAGTGGACCTCGCAGCACAGCGGTCGATCTCTGCTAAGGGTCAGACTGCTTCCGCAAGTGGGTCACTGACCCTGTGTATCCTGACTGGGAGACAACTCCCAGTAGGGGCTGACAGACTCCTCATACAGGGGAGCTCTGGCTGGCATCTGGCAGGTGCCCCTCTGGGACAAATCTTCCAGAGAAAAGATCAGGCAGCAATCTTTGCTGTTCTACAGCCTCCACTGGTGATACCAAGGCAAACAGGGTAGGGAGTGGAACTTCAGCAAACACCAGCACACTGGCAGCAGAGGAGTCTTACTGTCAAAAGGAAAACTAACAAACAGAAAGGAATAGCACATGCACTCAAAGACCCCATCCAAAGGTCACCAACATCAAAGACCAAAGGTAGATAAATCTACAAAGATAGGGAGAAACCAGCACAAAAATCCTGAAAATTCAAAAACCCAGAATACCTCTTCTCCTCCAAAGGATCATAACTCCTCCTCAGCAAGAGAATAAAACTGGATGGATGATGAGTTTGACAAATGGACAGAGGTAGGCTTCAGAAAGTGGGTGTTAACAAACTTCTCCAAGCTAAAGGAGCATGTTCTAATCCAACGCAAGGAATAAGAACCTTGAAAAAAGATAGACTAATTACTAACTGCAATAACCAGTGTAGAGAAGAACATAAATGACCTAATGGAGCTGAAAAACACAGCACAAGAACTTTGTGACACATACAGAAGTACCAATAGATGAATTGATCAAGCAGAACAAAGTGATTGAAGATCAACTTAATGAAATAAAGAGAGAAGACAAGATTAGAGAAAAAAGAATAAAAGGGAATGAACAATGCCTCCAAGAAATATTGGACTATGTGAAAAGAAAAAATCTACATTCGATTGGTGTACCTGAAAGTGACGAGGAGAATGGAACCAAGTTGGAAAGTACTTTTCAGGAGATTATCCAGGAGAACTTCCCAACCAAGCAAGACAGGTCACCATTCAAATTCAGGAAATAGAGAGAATATCACAAAGATACTCCTTGAGAAGAGCCATCCCAAGACACAAAATCATCAGATTCACCAAGGTTGAAAGGAAGGAAAAAAATGTTAAGGGCAGCCAGAGAGAAAGGTCAGGTTACCCACAAAGGGAAGCCCATTAGACTAATGGTGGATCTCTCTGCAGAAACCTTACAAACCAGAAAAGAGTGAGGACCAATATTCAACATTTTTAAAGAAAAGAATTTTCAACCCAGATTTTCATATCCAGCCAAACTAAGCTTCATAAGTGAAGGAGAAATAAAATCCTTTAGAGACAAGCAAATGCTGAAAGATTTTGTTACCATGAGATCTGCCTTATGAGAGCTCCTGAATGAAGCACTAAGCATGATAAGGGACAACTGGTACCTGCCACTGCAAAAACACGCCAAATTATAAAGACCATCGGTGCTATGAAGAAACTACATCAATTAACAGGCAAAATAACCAGCTAACATCATAATGACAAGATCAAATTCACCCATAACAATATTAACCTTAAATGTAAATGGGCTAAATGCCTCAACTAAAAGACACAGACTGGCAAAATGAATAAAGAGTCAAGACCCATCAGTGTGCTGTATTCAGGAGACCCATCTCATGTGTAGAGACACACATAGGCTCAAAATAAAGGGATGGAGGAAGATCTATCAAGCAAATGGAAAGTGAAAAAAAAAAAAAAAAAAAAAGCAGAGGTTGCAATCCTAGTCTCTGATAAAACAGACTTTAAACCAACAAAGATCAAAAGAGACAAAGAATGCCATTACATAATGGTAAAGAGATCATTTCAACAAGAAGAGCTAACTATCCTAAATATATATCCACCCAATACAGGAGCAGCCAGATTCACAAAGCAAGCCCTTGGAGATCTACAAAGAGACTTAGACTCCCACACAATAATAATGGGAGACTTTAACACCCCAGTGTCAATATTAGACAGATCAATGAAACAGAAAGTTAAAAAGGATATCCAGGACTTGAACTCAGCTCTGCACCAAGCGGACCCAATAGACATCAACAGAACTCTCCAGTCCAAATCAACAGAATATAAGTCATTCTCAGCAGCACATCACACTTATTCTAAAATTGACCACAAAATTGGAAGTAAGGCACTCCTCAGCAAATGTAAAAGAACAGAAATTACAACAAACTGTCTCTCAGACCGCAGTGTAATCAAATTAGAACTCAGGATTAAGAAACTCATTAACTGCAAACAGGGACAATTTGACTTCTTCTTTTCCTAACTGGATACCCTTGATTTCTTTCTCTTGCCTGATTGCCCTAGCCAGAACTTCCAACACTATGTTGAATAGGAGTGGTGAGAGAGGGCATCCCTGTCTTGTGCCAGTTTTCAAAGGGAATTTTTCCAGTTTTTGCCCACTCAGTATGATATTGGCTGTAGGTTTGTCATAAATAGCTCTTATTATTTTGAGGTACGTTCCATCAATACCGAATTTATTGAGCGTTTTTAGCATGAAGGGCTGTTGAATTTTGTCAAAAGCCTTTCTGCATCTATTGAGATAATCATGTGGTTCTTGTCTTTGGTTCTGTTTATATGCTGGATTACGTTTATTGATTTGCAAATGTTGAACCAGCCTTGCATCCCAGGGATGAAGCCCACTTGATCATGGTGGATAAGCTTTTTGATGTGCTGCTGAATCCGGTTTGCCAGTATTTTATTGAGGATTTTTGCATCAATGTTCATCAGGGATATTGGTCTAAAATTTTCTTTTTTTGTTGTGTCTCTGCCAGGTTTTGGTATCAGGATGATGTTGGTCTCATAAAATGAGTTAGGGAGGATTCCCTCTTTTTCTATTGATTGGAATAGTTTCAGAAGGAATGGTACCAGCTCCTCCTTGTACCTCTGGTAGAATTCAGCTGTGAATCCATCTGGTCCTGGACTATTTTTGGTTGGTAGGCTATTAATTATTGCCTCAATTTCAGAGCCTGCTATTGGTCTATTCAGGGATTCAACTTCTTCCTGGTTTAGTCTTGGGAGAGTGTAAGTGTCCAGGAAATTATCCATTTCTTCTAGATTTTCTAGTTAATTTGCGTAGAGGTGTTTATAGTATTCTCTGATGGTAGTTTGTATTTCTGTGGGGTCCGTGGTGATATCCCCTTTATCATTTTTTATTGCATCTATTTGATTCTTCTCTCTTTTCTTCTTTATTAGTCTTGCTAGCAGTCTGTCAATTTTGTTAATTTTTCTCAAAAAACCAGCTCCTGGATTCATGGATTTTTTGGAGGGTTTTTTGTGTCTCTACCTCCTTCAGTTCTGCTCTGATCTTAGTTATTTCTTGCCTTCTGCTAGCTTTTGAATGTGTTTGCTCTTGCTTCTCTAGTTCTTTTAATTGTGATGTTAATTGGATCTAGAACTAGATGTACCATATGACCCAGCCATCCCACTACTGGGTATATACCCAAAGGATTATAAATCATGCTGCTATAAAGACACATGCACAGACTGGATTAAGAAAATGTGGGACATATACACCATGGAATATTATGCAGCCATAAAAAAAGATGAGTTTGCGTCCTTTGTAGGGACATGGATGCAGCTGGAAACCATCATTCTTAGCAAACTATCACAAGAACAGAAAACCAAACACCGCATATTCTCACTCATAGGTGGGAACTGAACAATGACATCACTTGGACTCGGGAAGGGGAACATCACACATCGGGGCCTATCATGGGGAGGGGGGAGGGGGGAGGGATTGCATTGGGAGTTATACCTGATATAAATGATTAATTGATGGGTGCTGATGAGTTGATGGGTGCAGCACACCAACATGGCACAAGTATACATATGTAACAAACCTGCACGTTATGCACATGTACCCTAGAACTTAAAGTATAATAAAAAAAAACAAAAGAAACTCATTAAAAACCATAGAACTCCATGGAAACTGAGCAACCTGCTTCTGAATGACCACTGGGTAAATAATGAAATGAAGGCAGAAATAAAGATGTTCTTTGAAACCAATGAGAGCAAAGACACACAGTACCAGGATCTCTGGGACACACTTAAAGCATTGTGTAGATGGAAATTTATAGCACTAAATGCCCACAAGAGAAAGCAAGAAATATTTAAAATAGATACTCTAACATCACAATTTAAAGAATGAGGGAAGCAAGAGCAAACAAATTCAAAAGCTAGCAGAAGGCAAGATATAACTAAGATCAGAGCAGAACTGAAGGAGATAGAGACAGAAAATCCCTTCAAAAAATCAGTGAATCCAGGAGCTGCTTTTTTGAAAAGATCAACATAATAGACTGCTAGCAAGGCTAATAAAGAAAAGAGAGAAAAATCAAATAGATGCAATAAAAAATGATAAAGGGGATATCACCACTGATTACACAGAAATACAAGCTACCATCAGAGAATACTATAAACACCTCTATGCAAATAAACTAGACGATCTAAAAGAAATGAATAAATTCCTGGACATATACACCCTCCTAAGACTAAACCAGGAAGAAGCTGAACCTCTGAATAGACCAATAATAGGCTCTGAAATTGAAGCAATAATTATTTGCCTGCCAACCAAAAAAAGTCCGGGACCAGATGTATTCACAGCCAAATTCTACCAAAGGTACAAAGAGGAGCTGGTACCCTTCCCTCTGAAACTATTCCAAACAATAGAAAAAGATAAAATCCTCCCTGACTCGTTTTATGAGGCCAGCATCATCCTGATATCAAAGCCAGGCAGAGACACAACAAAAAAAAAAGAGAATTTTAGACCAATATCCCTGATGAACATCGATGTGAAAATCCTCAATAAAATGCTGGCAAACTGAATCCAGCAGTACCTCAAAAAGCTTATCCACCAGGATCAATTCGGCTTCATCCCTGGGATGCAAGGCTAGTTCAACATATGCAAATCAATAAATGTAATCCATCACATAAACAGAACCAATGACAAAAATCACATGATTATCTCAATAGATGTAGAAAAGGACTTTGACAAAATTCAACAGTCTTTCATGTTAAAAACTGTCAATAAGCTAGGTATTGATGGGATGTATCTTAATATCAATAAAATGGCCATACTGCCCAAGGTAATTTATATATTCAATGCCATCCCCATCAAGCTACCAATGACTTTCTTCACAGAACTGGAAAAAACTACCTTAAAGTTCATGTGGAACCAAAAAGAGACAATAGCAAGCAAAAAAACAAAGCTGGATGCATCATGCTACCTGACTTCAAACTATACAACAAGGCAACAGTAACCAAAACAGCATGGTACTGGTACCAAAATAGATAAACAGACCAATGGAACAGAACAGAAGCCTCAGAAATAACACCACACATCTACAACCATCTGATTTGACAAACCTGACAAAAACAAGAAATAGGGAAAAGATTCTCTATTGAATAAATGGTCCTGGGAAAACTGGCTAGAAAGCTGAAACTGGATCCCTTCCTTGTACCATATATAAAAATTAATTCAAGATAGATTAAAGATTTAAATGTTATACCTAAAACCATGAAAACCCTAGAAGAAAATCTAGACAATACCATTCAGGACATAGGCATGGGCAAGGACTTCATGACTAAAACACCAAAAGCAATGACAATAAAAGCCAAAATTGACAAATGGAATCTAGTTAAACTAAAGAGTTTCTGCACAGCAAAGAAACACACATGAACACACACACACACACACACACACACACACAAACAAACACAACCATCAGAGTGAACAGGCAACCTACAGAATGGGAGAAATTTTTTGCAATCTACCCATCTGACAAAGGGCTAATACCCAGAATCAAAGCACTTAAACAAATTTACAAGAAAAAAAAAAGTGGGCAAAGGATGTGAAGACACTTCTCAAAAGAAGACATTTATGCAGCCAACAGAGGCTTGAAAAAATGCTCATCATCACTGGTCATCAGAGAAATGCAAATGAAAACCACAATTAGATACCGTCTCACACCAGTTAGAATGGTGATCATTAAAAAGTCAGGAAACAAAAGATGCTGGAGAGGATGTGGAGAAATAGGAATGCTTTTTACACTGTTGGCAGGAGTGTATACTAGTTCAACCATTGTGGAAGACAGTGTGGCAATTCCTCAAGGATCCAGAACTAGAAATACCATTTGATCTAGTGATCCCATGACTAGGTATATACCCAAAGGAGTATAAATTATGCTACTATAAAGACACAAGCACACATATGTTTATTGTGGCACTATTCACAATAGCAAAGACTTGAAACCAACTCAAATATCTGTAAATAACAGATGGGATTTAGAGAATGTGGTACATATGCACCATGGAATACTATGCAGCCATAAAAAAGGATGAGTTCATGTACTTTGCAGGGACATGGATGAAGCTGAAAACCATCATTCTCAGCAAACTATCATAAGGACAGAAATCCAAACACTGCATGTTCTCACTCATAGGTGGGAATTGAACAATGAGAACACTTGGACACAGGGCGGGGAACATCACACACTGGGGACTGTTGGGAAGTGGGGGGCTGAGAGAGGGATAGCATTAGGAGAAATACCTAATGTAAATGATGAGTTGATGGGTGCAGCAAACCAACACAACACATGTACACCTATGTATCAAACCTGCACGTTGTGCACATGTACCCTAAAACTTAAAGTATAATAATAAACAAACAAATAAATGAACCAACAAAAACAAAAGTAAGATTTGATAAATGGGACCTAATTAAACTAAAGAGCTTCTGCAGAGCAAAAGAAACTGTCAACAGAGTAAACAGACAACCTACAGAATGGGAGAAAATATCTGCCAACTATGCATCCAACAAAGGTCTAATATCCAGAATTTATAATGAGCTCAAACAAATCAATGAAAAAAAAAAAATAGTCCCATTCAGAAACAGGCAAATAACATGAACAGATACTTTTCAAAGAAGACATTTGTGTGGCCATTGAGCATATGAAAAAATGCTGAACATCACTAATCGTTAGAGAAATGCAAATCAAAACTACAATGAGATACCATCTCACACCAGTTGCAATGGCTATTATTATTATTATTATTATTATTATTATTATTTTAGACAGAGTCTCTGTCACCCAAGCTGGAATGCAGTGGTGCTATCTCAGCTCACTGCAACCTCCGCCTCCCAGGTCCAAGCAATTCTCATCCCTCAGCCTCCTAAGTAACTGGGACTACAGATGTATGCCACCACACTCTGCTAAATTTTGTATTTTTAGCAGAGATGGGGTCTCACCACGTTGGCCAGGTTGGTCTCAAACTCCTGACCTCAAGTGATCTGCCCACCTTGGGCTCCCAAAGTGCTGGTGGAATAACAGACATGAGCCACCGTGCTCAGCCACAATGGCTATTACTAAAAAGCCAAAAAACAACAGATGCTGGTGTGGCTACACAGAAAAGGGAATGCTTATACATCATTGGTGGGAAGGTAAATTTGTTCAGCCACTGTGAAAAGCAGTTTGGTGATTTCTCAAAGAACTTAAGTCAGAATTACCATCTGACCCAGCAATCTCATTATTGGGTATATACCCAAAGGAATATAAATCATTCTACCCTAAAGACATATGCACACCTATGTTCATTGCAGCACTATTCACGATAGCAAAGACATGGAATCAACCTAAATGTCCATTAATGATAGACTGTATAAAGATAATGTGGTACATATATACTATGGAATACTATGCAGCCCTAAAAATAATGAAATATGTCCTTTGTAGCAACATGGATCAACATGGATGCAGTTGGAGGCTATTATCCTAAGCAAACTAACAGATGGGAACAGAAAACCAAATACCCCATGTTGTCACTTATAAGTGGAAGTTTAATGTTGAGTACATATGGATACAAAGAGGGGAAACAACAGACACTGGGACCTACTTGAGGGTGGAGGGTGGGAAGAGGGTGATAATTGAAAAACTACCTGTCAGGTACTATGCCCATTACCTGGGTAGATTAAATAATTTGTACACCAACCATCCTTCCATTGCAACATGCAATTTACCTATTTAACAAACCTGCATGTGTACTCCTGAACCCAAAATAAAAGTTTCAAAAACAAAATAAAATAGTTGTGAAACTCTTACAAAAAAATGGGGGTCCCCAAGCACAGCTCAGCATCCCTTTGTGTCCTGATGAGAGGTGTGAAGTGGAGATATGAAATTTCTGGGTTGACTGAGGCTCTTCAGTGAAGCAGAGTGCTGTGAGATTTGGAGGAGAGAGGCTATAGAGGAAGAGCCAGGGTGTAGCAGACAACACTCCAATGCTCGGCTGTCTCCAGCTTTCCCGCTGACCTCCTTTCCTTGCACCACCCACCATGCCCACCCACCCCATTTCCCCCCCAGCAACCCATCTTCCTCCCCACCTCTAAGTCTGTTTGTCTGGCATATGAATATAGACTTGGCGGTACCTCATTTCTGAAAGGGCTTGTTGCTTCCAGGGAGATTTCACCTAAGACAAAATCTTACTAGATTTGCAAGCAAACAACAAACAACCCCATTAAAAATTGGGCAAAGAACATGAACAGGCACTTCAAAAAAAGACATTGGTGCAGCCAACAAACATGTGAAAAACTATTCAACATCACTAATCATTAGAGAAGTGCAAATCAAAACCACAATGAGGTATCATCTTGCACTGGTCAAAAGAGGTAAGGAGAAAGGGAATCGGGTGGCATAAATAAAGGGAAGTATTAAAGCTACATCTGTGAGCCAGACAGAAAAAATGATTCTGAATTTTAATAAAAGGAAAAATGTTCTTACTAGGTTCTTTATTTCATAGGGTAGGAGAAGGAACCTCATCTCTGGCTATTTGGAGTTTGCCCAGTTTGCCCTTACATAAAAGAAGATGCTTCTGGATTTGTTTTTATTTCTTTTAGGGATATAATCACTATTTGCTATTATCCTCCTCTACATTTCATTTCTCCCTCCTCCTTTGATTGTAAACTCTGACTTTCAGATTAGCTCAAACACTGCCTGGCTGAGTTGTTACCACATAAATATCTGTTGAATTACTAAGTGATGAGTTGAAGTGGAAAGTGTGAGAAGCGTAGAATGTTCTCCTTTTACTATAGAAGGGTTGATGAAGCTTTTCTTGTGGTTCCCAGGAAAATACATTGTTTTTTTCTGAAGCTCTCACCTCTCTCACAGTTGATATTCCAGCTTATAAGATTAGAAACTGAGTTGAGGTATGTCTCCTACTAGGTTGTGAGATCCTACTGGCCCCTTCAAGCCATGTTAACAATGCAAGGTTAGGAGGCTAGAATATTGAGGTCTAGTCTTAGATGCGTATAGTAGTATATCACTATACTGTATATTCAGGCTTTACCTAAATGCCTCTTTTGGAAGTTAATAAAAGACCACAGGGAATTTTTAATAATTTTAATTGAACTTTTTAGAATGTGGAATTTATTCCATTCCAGTTTTGAAAAGACTCTAGTGTCACTATCCCCATCTTCTCCCACACCAATTAACTATTTCTACTCTTCACTCATATGTTACCAAAGATTATTACCCAAAATTAACATGACCTAGTCACAAGGTCCACAGCCAGAGAACAGATACAGCAAAGAGTATTAGTTAAAAGGAGAGCTTTTACATAAAATAATCAAATTGGATGTAGTTAGGAATAAGAGTATCTGTTTTAATGTCAAAAAATGTGAGTAGACTCACATGACAATTGTGCATTTAGTTACCCATTGAGAAAAAATGAGTGATATTATTTCCCCATGCCCTTTTTCTTGACAGGGTCTTGCTCTGTCACACAGGGTAGAGTGCAGTGGCATGATCTTAGCTCACTGCAGCCTTGAACCCCCAGGCTCAGGCGATCCTACCACCTCAACTTCCCCAGTAGCTGGGACTACAGGCCTGTGCCACCACTCCCAGCTAATTTTTTGTAGAGACAGGGTTTCACCATGTTGCACAGGCTTTTCTCAAACTCCTGGGCTCAAGCAATCTTCTTGCCTCAGCCGTTCAAAGTGCAGGAATTCCAGGTGTGAGCCACCACACCAGGTAGATAATTTATTTTTAATTTAATGAATTTATTTAAAATTTAGTAAAGGTTTTGAAACTCATTTTGTTTTTTTCAGTGTAAGAAGTATCTACATATATCTTAAAATATAATTCTTCACATATTTTCATCATGTATCTGACAGGCAAGGGAGGCAAGATCATTTATAGAGAAGTCTTCTAAGAACACAAATAACTCTGTAGGTGACAAGGGCCATGGGAGATTTTTAGGTGGAGTGGAATGATGAGATTGATTTTTTGAAGAGCTAACCTTGACAGTTATAGGGGGAACTAAATGCAGTTGGGAGCCCGGCAGCCACAGGTCAGCAAAAGGAAGCAGAGGGGAATGCCAGCTGAACTAGGATATAGAGACACCTCTGTGGTGACTTGGAGACCAATGGAGATGACAATGAGGGAGAGAGAAAATTCAAAGGGTTCTTAGGGGACGTTCTAAAGGAGAAACCATGATAAGAAATAAGAAATATCAGAGAAGGAGACATTGAAATAGAGACAATTGGAGGGTAGAAAAGGGGTTGAAATGAGGGACAAGTAATATGAATTTAGTTTAATACCTACTAAGGCAGAAGTACCTGAGCTACATCCAGTAGATAGTTGGATGTCATAGTCTACAACTAATGAGATCTGAGTTAGAGGTTTAGAAGATAATAAAATATAGTAGTTACAATAACAGTTTCAGAATCAAATAGACAATGAGTTCAATCAAAGCTCTGCCATGGGATTAGGCAAGATTTGGGGCCTTACTGGGCATACACTTCTTCATTTTAAAATGAAGATGGTAGTTATTAGAAGAGTATTTGGTATGGATTGGGTGAGACAAGGCAGGTACAGCAGTTAGCAAAGTTCCTTGCAAAAGTACTACAGTAAATGCTCAGTAAATGTTAGATGCTGTTACTATTACACAGGTTAGTGAGTCATGAATAGAGTAGGAATTGAAGCCAGGATGGAAGCTGATAACCCTGAAGTACATGAGACAGGAGAATTAAAGACAGAGCCTTGGAGATGCCAACCCAGGGGGGCAAGTAGAGCTGGAGCAGGTGAAAGGGAGTAAGAACACAAAGAGACAGGGGGAAAGACAATCAGGATTGGGTGGCAACCCGGAAACCAATGAAAGAAAGAGTTGCAACAACTAGGAGGATGGTCAGAATCATATTAAGCAGATAAGCAGCAGAAAATGAACCATTAGATCTCTCAATGAGGATGTCTTTGTTGACCTGAACAAACAGCAATTTGAATAAAAGACAGGGTAGAGACAATGAACAGAGACAGCATTCAGCTTTCCTATCAGTCTGAAAGCTTAATTATTAAAAATAGCCATATAATTCTAAAAGAGTGAACATAATCTAGCTAAAAGCCAGGAAGCGACTAATTACTAGTATTAACACAGCTGAAGTGGATCTCTTCAGGAACCTTCCCCCCAGTGTGTGATCATACTAGTATTTCTCCCTTCTCAAAAAAGTAAAAACAAAAACAAACAACACAATAACAAAAAAATCTCTTGACTTTACAACTCTGCAGCCCAACTTCTTTCTTCATTCTACTTCTGCTCCATTTCTCTCTTTCCCTTAACAGAAAAGCTCTTCCAATGCTTGATCTATATTCCTTATTTCCAATTTTTTAATATTCTCTCTTAGACCTACTTCAAAATGCTTTCTCCCTTTCTCCCTGGAATTCCACCAAAACTCTTGTCAGAGTCACCAGGGACCTCCACATTGCAAAATCCAATGGTCAATTCTAGGTCCTCCTCTTAGCTGCCCAATTAGGAACATTTGATACAGCTAATCACCCTTTTTCTTTAAATACTTGATTCATTTAGTTTCCAGAATGCACATTCTCTTGATTTTCCTCTTTTTTTCATCAGCCACTCTCTGAGTCTCCTTTTCTTGTTCCCTTTTGTTTATCTTGACCTTTCAATATTGAAAATCCCTAAGCTCAGTCCTTACACTTCTCCAATATATGTTTTTAAATCTACACTCCTCACTCAACAGTCTAATCCAGTCTTGCGACTTAAAAAAATATACTTGTAACTCCTAAATTTGTATTTTAAGCCTAGAACTTTCCAGAAACTCCAAACTACTATATCCATCTTCATTTTAACATTTTTATTTGAAACTCTCCTTTTTTTTAAAACTGTGCATTTAAAAAATAAATAAGAAAAACAATGCATTATCTCTTTTAATTTTTATTTTAGGTTTAGGGGTACATGTGAATGTTTGCTACATGGACAAACATGTCATGGGGGTTTGTTGTACATATTAATACATCATCCTGGTATTATGCTCAGTCTCCAATAGTTATCTTTTCTGCTCCTCTCCCTCCTCCCACCCTCACTTTCCAAGTAAACCCTAGTGTCTGCTGTTTCCTTCTTTGTGTTCATAAGTTCTTATCATTTAGCTCCCTCTCATAAAGTGAGAACATACAGTATTTGGTTTTCTGTTCCTACGTTAGTGTGCTAAAGATGATAGCCTCCAACTCCATCCATATTCCTGCAAGAGACATGATCTTGTTGTTCTTTATAGGTTGCATAATATTCCATGGTGTATGTATACCACATTTTCTTTATCCAAACTGTCATTGATGGGCATTTAGGTTGATTCCATTTCTTTGCTATTGTGAATAGTGCTGCAGTGAACATTCCCATTCATATGTCTTTATGGTAGAATGTTTTATATTCCTCTCAGTATATACCCAGTAATGGGATTGCTGGGTGGAATAGTAATTCTGCTTTTAGGTCTCTGAGGAATCACCATACTGCCTTCCACAATGGTTGAACTAAGATGATATCACATTGTGGTTTTGATTTGCGTTTCTCTAATCATCAGTGATTTTGAACTTTTTTCATATGTTCATTGGCCACATATATGCCTTCTTTTGAAAAGTGTTTGTTCATGTCCTTTGCCTACTTTTTAAGGGGGTTGTTTTTCTCTTATAAATGTCAGTTCCTTATAGATGCTGGATATTAGGCCTTTGTTGAATACATAGTTTGCAAATATTTTCTCCCATTCTGTAGGTTATTAGCTTACTCTGTTGATAGTTTCTTTTGCTGTGCAGAAGCTCTTAAGTTTAATTAGATCTCATTTGTAAATTTTTACTTTTGTTGTGTTTGCTTTTGGTGTTTTTGTCATGAAATCTTTGCCCATTCCTATGTCCAGGATGGTATTGCCTAGGTTGCCTTCCAGGGTTTTTATAGTTTTGGGTTTTACATTTAATTGTCCAATCCATCTTTTAAAGTTTTTATTTATTTATTCTTATTTTCTTTGAAGTTCAAGGGTACATGTACAGGATGTGCAGGATTGTTATGAAAGTAAACTTGTGCCATGTGGTTTGTTGTACAGCTCATCCCATTACCTAGGTATTAAGCCCAACATCCATAAACGATTCTTCCTGATGTTCTTCCTGCCCCTGCACAACCAACAGGTGCTGTTTTGTGTTGTTCTCCGCAATGTGTTCATGTGTTCTTATAAATCAGCTCCCACTTATAAGTGAGAACACACAGAATTTGGTTTCCTGTTCCTGTGTTAATTTGCTGTGGATAATGGCTTCCAATTCCATCCATGTCCCTGCAAAGGACATGATCTCATTTCTTTTTATGACTGCCTAGTTTTCCGTAGTGTATATGTACAACATTTTCTTTATCCAGTCTGTCACTCGTGAGCATTTAGATTGATTCCATGTCTTTGCTATTGTGAATGCTGCAATTAACATACACATGCATATATCTTTATAATAGAATAATTTATATTCCTCTGGGTATATACCCAGTAATGAGGTGGCTGGGTCAAATTGCTTCCCTGCCTTTAGGTCTTTGAGGAATCACCACACTGTTTTCCACAATGGTTGAATTAATTTACACTCCAACAGGGTAAAAGTGATCCTTTGTCTCTTCAACCTTGCCAGCATCTTTTGTTTTTTTTGACTGTTGAATAAAAGCCATTCTGACTGCTGTGAGATGGTATCTCACTGTGGTTTTGATGTGCATTTCTTTAATGGTCGGTGATGTTGAGCTTTTTTTTCATATGTTCATTTGCTGCATGCATGTCTTTTTTTGAGAAATGTCTTTTCATGTTCTTTGTACACTGTTTAATGGGTTTGTTTTACTCTTGTAAATTTGTTTAAGTTTCTTGTAGATTCTGATATCAGACATTTGTCAGATGGATAGATTGCAAAAATTTTCTCCCATTCTGTAGGTTGTCTGTTTACTGTGTTGCTAGTTTGTTTTGCTGTGCAGAAGCTCTTTAGTTTAATTAGATCCCATTTGTCAATTTTTGCTTCTGTTGCAATTGCTTTTCATGTTTTCATTATAAAATCTTTGCCCATGCCTATGTCCTGAATGGTATTGCCTACATTTTCTTCTCGAGTTTTAATTTTTGGTTTTGCATTTAGGTCTTTAATTCATCTAGAGTTGATTTTTGTATATGGTGTAAGGAAGGAGTCCAGTTTCAATCTTCTGCATATGACTAGCCACTTACAACAGCACCATTTATTGAACAGGGAGTCTTTTCCCTATTGATTGTTTTTGTCAGAAAAGCAATACATCTTAACCTTTTCAGGTGTGTGAGGCCCTTTCTCAACATTAAAATGGTAAACAAATTGCTTACATGAGAATAGTTGTAATTGGGTATCCACTGATAGAAAAACTCATAATAAAACAACCCACTATGACTTTTGTTACACTTTTAAGTTTGTATTTTATTTGCCATTCTATACATCTGAAAAATCATTTTCATAGATGCATCAGTTATGTTTTTTCTGTTTATAGACAATGAGACAGCAACATTTGGATTCACCAACTCCTTGGTATATAATTTCTCAACTATTCAGGATCCATGCTTCACAAGTTGAAAAACACAACTAGATTACCAATTAATGTATATATATCCCCAAATGTTTATGCTTTCGAAGTGAAGCTCACTATTTAAAATTTATTTTTGAATTAACATTTAGTCCAGATGACTGATTCCTTGTTTCTCTTCATTTCAGAACATTATTCTAGGAATTCTATTTTCACGCATTAAAATTCAAATGGGAAAAACAGAAATTATCTTATTTAGCCCTCTGGTCCCCTACTCGTGTTCTCTCATGGTTTCCTGAAGTATCACCTACATCTACTCACATCCGAACTACAGTTCAAAAGGTTAAATGGCAGAGGTAAAATTCAAGAATGGCCAGTGTCCCATTAAACTGCCATGATGATTTCACTTTATGATATTTTGATCAGATATTTAATCTCTTTCCACCTCATTTTCCTTGTGCAAAACAATAAAATAATTATTAACATGGTCACCCAAAGACACTTCTTAAAAAAGCTAAAATGGACTTAGCAGCAAGATGCAGGACAGACTTAGAGTATGGAGAGAGTAGAAATAAGGAGACTAATTAGGAGGTGACAGATGATGGCAGTACCAGTGGGGATGTCCAGACATCTTTGGGGTAAATTTTACAGGACTCGGAGTCAAAAGGATCAGAAGAGTGAGGGAGGAGAAGGGCTCTTGGATGTCTCCTAAATGTCTATCTTTGTGTGAATGATGATATATTAACAATATAAGAAATAAAAGGGGAGATTTGGGAGAATGTGGATTCAGTTTGTTCAATCTAAAATCAAAGATACTGGGAAGCATCCTGGTGATGTTCCAATAGAAAACTGAATATAAAGATCCATACATCAAACTAACTGCCAAGATTTTTATCATCTAAGAATCAGGAGGGAAAATGATGTCTATATTTAAAAGCATTTTTACTGAAGTGTCCAATGTGCTCCAAAGGTTTGAAGACCTAGTCTCAGGTTCAAGACGGAAATCTGGCTAGGCAATATGTTGGATGGCATACGGTAAGTTTAAGACAACCATTTTAGTCAGATCCAAAATAAAATCCCAGCTCTTCTAAGCTATGACTTCAACAAGACGTGCAACTTTCTTGAGTCTCATGCAAAATAGGGATGCTAAAAATAACCATTAGTTTGTTGTCAAATTTTAAATAAATAAAATATATAAAGAGATAAACAGTTCCTGGCACATAATAATTGCTCAGAAATGGGAGATTTTCAAAGTCATCAGCATATTTAAAGAGTGGAAACAATCATCCTGGAAGAGCAAAAGAAGTAGGAATTAAAGGGCAGACTTTGGAGATGACAGTGACAGTATTTTAGAATTAAGGAGAGAATGATGAGTAAAGAGAGAAAGATCAACCAAACGTACCATGAAAGTAAGCACAGGGGCCAGAGTAGATTCCCAGAGGTTGGTGAACTAGAAGCAACGGAGAAAAGTGTTTTAATAGTTTTAGGATAGGTCAGTAGCATCAAACTGGGACCAAGAAATAATAAAACTAAAATTTTATCACTGGACTAGAAAATGAGGAATTTATTGGAAACTGAACGAAAACCATTTCAGTAGAAGTGCGAGTCTCATGAGCCCTCCAGCTTGTACCCATAGGGATAGCACCTAAATTTGTTCTCTCAACAGTCCTGAGATGAGTCACTGGTTTCAGTTTCTGATTGACTGATGTTTTGTCTAAGGGGCACCACATCATGACTCTGAAATATTGTTGTATTTATCCTGAAAGAACCTTTCATGCAAGGTGGTGTCCAGAGCACCTTAAAGAACAGAGAGCTTGGGCTTCATCAAGCTAATAGCAAATGTCAAATACACTATTTCATGCTTTCTTATATACATGACAGAATGTGGTCCAAGGATAGCTTTTGTTATAACTCAGGCTCTTTCAGAAACTATAATTTTCTATTGATTAACCTAAAACAGTTCATTAGGGTGATCTTCCATCTCTGACTAATGTGTACTCCTCCTTCCTTTCTGTGGTATAATTTTGATAAGCAACAGAGTCTTATGATAAATCCTGAGTCTGAGTCTCAACAGTTTGGTGCAGGTTTTGTTTGAATGTGAAACAATAAAAACCTTGAAAATGACAGAGGAGAACTATAGGGCAGGGACTTTGTGAGCTCAGGGTAGGATCCTTTGATGTCTTACTTCAGGTTTTTCCTTAAACCCCCTCTGCTGCACAGGGATGCTGTGGATAAGCTTTATCCTTGAGTTGGTTTCTGTTCAGAAAGACTTTGGTTTCTGGAGGAATCATAAAGCTGAATCTGTCTGCCTAGTTACCCTTCCCACTTCTTACAATCTTCCTTTATGACCCTTTAAGACTGCAGGTCTTGTTAAATGATGCCTCATCTCAATCAATTTTCATGAGACTTCCTCAGATCAAAATTTAAGAGGATGTCCTACTCCTGCTAGGTGCATGTCAAACTACTATTATTTTTGGTCTATAGTAGCAATTATAGTTCTCACAGAGATCCTTTCAGAAAGTCCATGGTGTCAAAGCTATTTTCATAATTTAAGACATTACCTGAATTTTTCACTTTCATACACCCAAATGTACAGAGAACAAAAGTTCATTGATACCATTTCTGTTTTCACATTATAACAAATCTTTAGTAAACTAGTACTTAAACAGTTTGGTGTCATGTCAAAAAATATTCACAATTACCTTAAAAGGCCTTTAAAATACTACTCCCTCTTCTAGTTATACATCTGCATGAGGTCAAATTATCTTCATGCACTTATCTAACACAGTATATCACAGCAGATTAGAAATAAGCAGATATGAGAATCCAGCTATCTTCTAGGTCAGACATAACAGAGATTACAAAATTTGTAGACAATAACACTTATAATTAATTTTTATTTTTACATTTGGGAAAACAATTATCTCACAAAAGTTATTTATATTAAAATGTAAAGTGTTTATGATTGTTCTTTTGTTTACTTTTTTTCAGCTTTATTGAAGTATAATTAACAAATAAAATTGTATATATTTATGGTACACTATGTGATATTTTGATATATATTCACATTATGAAATTATTACTGCAGTGAAGCTAGTTAGCATATCCATCCCCTCACATAGTTAGCATTTTGCATATGCGTATGTGTAGTAAGAACATTTAAAATCTACTCTCTTAGCAAATTTCATGTATACAATATAGTATTATTAACTATAGTCACCACACTGTCCATTAGATTTCGGGAACTTTTATTCTGCGTAACTAAACTTTGGACATGCTCTCCAACATCTCTCCCTTTGCCTTATCCCCTAGCCTCCAGTATCACAATGCTACTTTCTGCTTCTGTGAGGTTGACTTACATATTCCACATATAACTGAGATCATATTACTATTTATGTTTCTGTGCCTGGCATATTTCACTCAGCATGAAGTTCTCTACATTCATCTGTTTTGTCGTAAATGACAGGATCACCTCACTTTTTATGACTGAATAATATTCCATTTTACATATCCATTGACACTTAGATTGATTCTATATCTTGACTAATGTGAATAATGCTGCAGTGAACATGGGAGTGCAGATGTCTCTTTGACATACTGATTTTATTTCAATATATGTCCAGAAGTTGAATTGCTTGATTATATAGTAGCTTCATTTTTAATTTTCTAAGGAACCTTCATATTGTTTTCCATAATGGCTATAACATATTATGTACCCACCAACCATGTGCAAGGGTTTTCTCTTTTCAATTAATTCTCACCAACGTTCATTATCCTTCTTTTTATTGATGATAACTATTCTAACAGATATGAGGTGATACCTCACTGTGGTGTTGATTTGCATTTTCCTGATGATTAGTAATTTTTAGCACCTTTATATACCCCTGTTGACTATTGGCATGTCTTTTTTTTAGAAATGGTTATCAAGCCTTTTGCACTTTTGAAAATTGGGTTTTTTTTTCTTGTTATTAGTTGTTTGAGTTTCTGTATATTTTGGATATCAACACCTCATCAAATGTATGGTTTGCAAATAATTTTTCCTAATCTGTAGGTTGTCTTTTCCCTCTGTTCACTGTTTTCTTTGCTGTGCAGAAACTTTTTAGTTTGATGCAGTCCGATTTGTCTATCTTTCCTGTTGTTGCTCATGCTTTTGGGGTCATATCCAAAAATCGTTTCCCAGGCCAATGTCAAAACACTTTTTTCCCTATATTTTGTCTAGTAGTTTTACAGGTTCAGATCATGTATTTAACTCTCTAATCCATGTTTAGTTTATTTTTGTATATGATATGTGATAAGGGTCCAATTTCATTTTTTGAATGTGGAATCCTGTTTTCTCAACACCATTTATTGAAAAGACTATCCTTTACCCATCATGTGTTCTTGGAATCATTGTCAAAAATTAATTGACCATAAGTGGATTTATTTAAAATAGGGCTCCCTATTCTATTCCACTGGTCTAGACATTTCTGTTTATGTCATTACCATGCTGATTTGATTATTGTAGCTTCATAGTATATTTCGAAGTTACATATTGTGATGTCTCCAGCTTTGTTCTACTGCTTTCGTCTTTCAAAAGTTTTTTTTGTTTTAATTTTTATTTCAATAGTTTTGGGGGATCAGCTGGTGTGGTGTTTGCCTGCAAGAAAAGTTCTTTACTGGTGATTTCTGAGATTTCAGTGCACCCATCACCCGAGCAGTGTACAGTATATCCAGTGTATAGTCTTTTATCCCTAATCCCCCTCCCATCCTTCCCCCTAAGTCCCCAAAGTCCATTATATCATTTTTATGCCTATGCGTCCTCATAGCTTAGCTCTTACTTATAAATGAGAAGATACAATGTTTGATTTTCCATTCCTAAATTACTTCACTTAGAATAATGGTCTTCAACTCCATCCAGGTTGCTGCAAATGCCATTATTTCATTCCTTTTCATAGCTGAGTAGTATTCCATGGTGTATGTATACCATATTTTCTTTATTCACTTGTTGGTTGATGGGTATTTACGCTGGTTCTTATTTTGCAATTGTGAATCATGCTACTATAAATGTGTGTGCAAGTGTCTTTTTCATATAATAACTTCTTTTCTTCTGGGAGATACCCAAGAGTGGGATTTCTGGATCAAACTAGTTCTACTTTTAGTTCTTTAAAGAATCTCCACTGTTTTCCATAGTGGTTGTAATACTTTGCATTTTAACCAGCAGTACAAAAGTGTTCCCTTTTCACCACATCCATATCCACGTCTGTTATTTTTATTTTTTTATTTTTTTGTTATGGCCATACTTGCAGGAATAAGGTGGTATCTCATTGTGATTTTGATTTGCATTTCCCTGATAATTAGTGATGTTGAGCATTTTTTCTTTCTTTCTTTCTTTTTTTTTGTCCATTTGTATATCTTCTCTTGAGAATTGTCTATTTATGTTCTTTTCCCAGTTTTTTAATGGGATTTTTGCTTTCTTCTTGCTGATTTGTTTGAGTTCCTTATAGACTCGGAATGCTAGTCCTTTCTCAAATGCATAGTTTTTGAATTTTTTTTCCCACTCTGTGGGTTGTCTGTTTACTCTACCAATTATTTCTTTGTGCAGAAGCTTGTAGTTTAATTAAGTCCTATCTATCTTTGTTTTTGTTGCATTTGCTTTTAGGTTTTTGGTCATGAACTCTTTGCCTAAGCCAAGCGTAGAAGAGTTTTTCTGTAGTTATCATCCAGAATTTTTATGGTTTCATATCTTAAATTTAAGTCTTTGATCCATCTTGAGTTGATTTTTGTATAAAGTGAGAGGTGAAGATCCAGCTTCATTCTTCTAGATGTGGCTTGCCAATTATCCCAGCACCATTTGTTGAATAATGTGTCCTTTCCCCCACTTTATGTTTTTGTTTGCCTTGTCAAAGATCAGTTGGCTTTATTTCTGGGTTCTCTATTCTGTCCCATTGGTCTATGTACCTATTTTTATGCCAGTACCATGATGTCTTGGTAATTATAGCCTTGAAGTATACTTAGAAGTTGGATAATGTGATGCCTCCAGGTTTTTTCTTTCTTTTTTTTTTTTTTGTTAGTCTTGCTTTGGCTATGCAGGCTCTTTTTTGGTTCCATATGAATTTAGAATTGTTTTTTCTAGTTCTGTGAAGAATGATGAAGGTATTTTGATGGGAATTGCATTGAATTTGTAGATTGGTTTTGGAAGTATGCTCATTTTCACAGTATTGTCTCTGCTTATCCATGAGCATGGGATGTGTTTCCGTTTGTTTGTGTCATCCATGATTTCTTTCAGCAATGTTTTGTAGTTTTCCTTGTAGAGACTTTTCATGTCCTTGCTTAGGTATATGTCTAAGTATTTTTTATTCAGCTGTTGTAAAAGGAGTTGAGTTCTTGATTTGATTCTCAGCTTGGTCACTGTTGGTATATAGCAGTGCTTCTGATTTGTGTACATTGATTTTGTATCCTGAAACTTTACTGAACTCGTTTATCAGGTCTAGGAGCTTTTTGGATGAGTCTTAAGGATTTTCTGGATATACAATCATACAATCTGGGAACAGTGACAGTTTGACATTCTCTTCACCAATTGGGATGCCCATTATTTCTTTCTCTTGTCTGATTCTTCTGGCTAGGACTTTCAGTACTATGTTAAATAGAAGTGGTGAAAGTGGGCATCCTTGTCTTGTTACAGTTCTCAGGGAAAATGCTTTCAATTTTTCCCTGTTTATATTATATTGGCTGTGGGTTTGTCATAAATGGCTTTTACTGCATTAACTTATGTCCCTTCTATGCCGATTTTGATGAGGGTTTTAATCATAAAAGGAAGCTGGGTTTTGTCAAATTTTTGCATCTCTTGAGATGATCCTGTGATTTTTGTTTTTAATTCTGACTTGTTTTGTGGCCTATCATGTGGTCTATCTCTGAGAATGTTCCATGTTCTGGTGAAAACAATGTATATTCTGTATCTGTTAGATAGAATGCTCTGTAGATATATATTAAATCCATTCTGTTGTAGGGTATAGGTTAAGTCCATGTTTCTTTGTTAGCTTTCTGTCTTGGTGACCTGTCTAGTGCTATCAGTGGTGTACTGAAGTCCCCCACTATTGTTGTGCTGCCATCTATCTCATTTCAAATGTCTAGTAATTGTTTTATACGTTTAAGAGTATTCATGTTAGGTGCACATAAATTTAGGATTGTGATATTTTCCTGTTGGACTGATCCTTTTATCATTATGTAATGCCCCCTTTTTTTTAACTATTGTTGCTTTAAAGTCCATTTTTTCTGAGATAACAATAGCTATCTGCTCACTTTTGATTTCCGTTTTCATGGCATATCTTTTTTCACTAATTTATCTTAAGTTTATGTGAGTCCTTGTGCATTAGATGAATCTCTTGAAGACAGCAGATACTTGATTGATGGATTTTTTTTTCCAATCTACCATTCTGTATCTTTTAAGTGCAGCATTTAAGCCATTTACATTCATCATTAGTATTGAGATGAGAGGTACTGTTGTATTCATTGTGCTATTTGTTGCCTAAATACCTTGGTGTTTTAAAATTGTGTTTTGTTTTCTAGGCTCTGTGAGATTTACGCTTTAAATAGGTTCTATTTTGGTATATTTTGAGGATTTGTTTCAACATTTAGAACTCCTTTCAGCATTTCTTGTAGCACTGGCTTGGTAGTGGTGAATTCTCTCAGCATTTGTCTGCCTAAAAAGACTTTATCTCTCCTTCATTTATGAAGCTTAGTTTTGCTGGAGCCAAAATTCTTGGCTGATAATTATTTTGTTTGAGGAGGCTAAATATATGACCCCAAACCCTTTTGGCTTGTAGGATTTCTGCTGAGAAATATGTTATTCATATGATGGATTTTATTTTACAGGTTACTTAATGCTTTTGTCTCACAGCTTTTAAGAATCTTTCCTTTGTTTTGACTTTCGATAACCTGATTACTATGTGCCTGGGTGATGATCTTTCTGCAATGAATTTCGTAGGGGTTCTTTGGGCTTTTTGCATTTGGATGTCTGGTTCTCCCACAAGACCAGGGACATTTTCCTCAATTATTCCCTCAAATACATTTCCCAAAATTTATATTTCTCTTCTTCCTCAGGAACACCAATTATTATTAGACTTGACCATTTAACATAATTCCAAATTTCTTGGAGGCTTTCTTTATTTAAAACAAATTCTTCCTTCTTTGTTTTTGTCTGATTGAGTTAATTTGAAAAGCCTTCTATTTGAGCTCTGAAGTTCTTTCTTCTACTTGTTTGATTCTATTATTGAATCTTTCCACTACATTTTGTATTTCTCTGTCTTTCATTTCCAGAAGTTGTGATTTTTTATTATATATGTATATATGTGTATATATGTGTGTGTATGTATTATGTGTATGTGTGTGTGTGTGTATGGAGAATTTTTTGTGTATATCCTGGATTTTTTTTTTTTTTAGTTTATTTAAGCTAGTTTCTACCTTTCTCTGTTATCTCCTTGAGTAGCTTAATAATCAATCTTCTGAACTCTTTGGCAATTTAGAGACTTCTTCTTCATTTGGATCCATTGCTGAGGAACTAGTGTGGTCTTCTGGGGGTGTTATAGAACCTTGTTTTGTCATATTACCAGAATTACTTTTCTAATTCCTTCTCATTTGGGTAGACTATTTCTGCACAAAAAGTCTGGAATTCAAGGGCTACTGTTCAGATTCTTTTGTTCCATGGGGTGGTCCCTTGGTGAGGTGCACTCCCCCTTCCCCTAGGGATGGGTCTTCCTGTTAGCCAGACTGCAGTGATTGTTATTGCTCTTCTGGGTCTAGCCACCCATTTGGACTACCAGCTCTGGGCTGGTGCTGGGGAATATTTCCAAAGAGTCCTGTGATGTAATCCATCTTCAGGTCTCCCAGTCATGGATATCAGCACCTGCTCTGGTGGAGGTAGCAGGGAAGTGAAGTAGACTTTATGACAGTCCTTGGTTGTAGATATTTTAAGCTTGCTGGCTTTCTCAAATACTGGTTACACTAGCAGTGAAGTTGTTACATGGATACACTTAGGACCTCTGGTTAGCCAGGGTGTTGCGGGCAGTGGAATTAGCTGTTGCCTTCTTCTTCCTGCGGGTCAGGCTTATTTTGTCATGAGCTGCTGTAATAACCTGAGTTGGTTAGCCTCCAGCCAGGAGGTGGTGCTTTCAAGAGAGCACCAGCTGCGATAGTAGAAGGCGGATATAAGCTTGCCCTAAGGTGGCCAGGATAAGTATTTGGGTTCTCAGGCAATGGGCAGGGTCATAAAGTCCCCAAGAGTTTATATTTTGTGATATACTAACAGGGCAGGTAGAGAAATATCATCAGGTGGGGGCAGGGTTAGGTGGGTCTGAGCTCAAACCCTTGGGTGGGGCTTGCTGTGGCCACTGTAGGGGAAGGGAGTGGTTCTTGGGCCAATAGGGTTATGTTCCAGAGGGAATTATATGGCTGCCTTTGTGGCTAGGGGAGTGGGGGAAAGGTGTTAGTGATAGGCCTCACCCAGATCCCACATGTTAGTGAGACTGGTATTATTCCCTCTGTGCCCTGCTAACAGCACTGAGTTTGTCTCCAGGCAGCCTGTCCACAGGACTCAGACCTTGCCACAGACTATAAGCTTCCCCACTGAGAAAGCAAGTAGGGCTTTCAGGCCATGCCCCTCCCTGTCTGCCCACCCTGTCTTCCTCAACTCCTGCTCTACTCTTTGCAGCAATTCCTGTTCACGCCCAGATTCTACTCAAGGAAGTGTGCACCCAGTCAAAATTATTATAAAGTTCAGTTGGAAGTTCCTTTCACCCTGTGACCCCTCCTGAATTTTGCAAGATGCCTTCTCAAGGTCCCCTGTGAGATAGTCAGGGATGGCTTCTCTGGGCTCAAGCTGGAGAATGAGAGTGCCTACAAGGCTCTTCCCCCTGCTGCTTCTGCTTTTATATTTTATGCGAAATCAGTTTCAGCTCTAGGTAAGGTTAAATCCTTTTCTCATGATTTGAATTTTCAGGATCTCCAGTGTGGCATGTATTCAGAGGCAGGTTTCCCCCACTCACACTTTGGGAATGCATGGTTTTTTGCCTATCTCATGGAATTTACAGCATCCTGTCACTTCTTTCAAAGGATCTGTGAATTCTTTCAGTTTTCCTGATATGGTCCTGCTGTGGTTCCTAAGCAAAAGTCCATGGTGAGTCTTTATACACTGTTGTGTCTATCTAAGTGGGTGCTGTACATCAGTCCTGTCCCCTATCCATCTTCTATTTATCTTCTGGCTTTGTTCTTTTTATTTAAGATAACTTTGGCTGTGCTGGCTCTTTTGTACTTACATACTAATTTTAGGATTGTTTTTCTATTTCTGTGAACAATGTCATTAGAATTTTGGCAGATATTGAATTGAATCTGTACACTGCTTTGGGTAGTATAGACGTTTTAATAATATTAGTTCTTTCAATCCATGAACACAGGGTATCTTTCCATTTGTTTGTATCTTCTTCAATTTTTTTAATCAATGTTTTATAGTTTTCAATGTATGGACCTTTTGCCTCCTTGGTTAAATTTATTCTTATGTGTTTTTATGGTAGTTATTGTCATTGAAATTGTTTTGTTGATTTCTATTTTGGGTAGTTCATTGTTAGTATACAAAAATGCTACTGATTTTTGTGTGTTGTTTTGTATCCTGAAGTTTTATTAAATTTATTAGTTCTAAAAGTTTTTTGATGGTTTCTGTAGGATTTTTTTTTGTGTGTGTGTGTAAAAAATCATGTCATCTGCAAACAAGTAAAATTTTACTTCTTTCTTTTTGATTTGGATGATTTTATTTCTTTCTCTTGTCTAATTGTTGTGGCTAGGGCTTCCAGTACTACATAATTTGTTTGTTTGTTTGTTTGGAGGGGAGTCTTGCTGTGTTGCACAGGCTGGACTCCTGGGCTTAAGTGATTCTTCCATCTCAGCCTCCCATGTAGCTGGAACTATAGGAGTGCATCACCGTGCCCACCTTAGTACTATATTGAATGGAAGAGGGGACATTGGGCAACCTTGTATTGTTCTTAATCTTAAAGGAAAAGCTTTCAGTTTGTCACTGTTGAGTATAATGTTTTCTGTGAACTTGTCATATATAACCTTTGTTATGTTTAGGTAGTTTTTCTCTCTTGCTACTTTATTGGCTGTGTGTGTGTGTGTGTGTGTGTGTGTGTGTTTTAATCTATTGTGATGATCATATGGTTTGGTCCTTCATTCTGTGAATGTGGTATATTACATTTATTAATTTATTTATATTTAAAAGTCTATACCCCAGGGACAAATTCCATTTAATTATGGTGAATGATCCTTTTAATGTGCTGATGAATTTGGTTTGTTAGTATTTTCTTGAGGATGGCTGCATCTATGTTCATCAGGGATATTGGCTTGTATTTCATTTTCTTGTATTCTGGTCTGACCTTAGTATTAGAATACTGGCTTCATTACATGAGTTTGAAAGTGTTCCTTCCTCTTCAATTTTTTGGAAAAATTTGAGAAGGATTGGCATTAATTCTTTACATATTTGGTAGAATTCACCAGTGAAGCCATCAGGTTCTAGGCTTTTCTTTTTATTACTGATTCAATCTTTTTACTCCTTATTGGTCTGTTCAGATTTTCTGTTTAGTCATAACTCAGTCTTGATGGCTGTATGTTTCTAGGAATTTACTTATTTATTCTGGGTTCTCTGATTTATTTGGTGTATAATTTTTCATAGCAGTATCTTATGACACTATATTTTTGTGGCACCTGGTGTAATTTCTGTTTTATTTCTGATTTTATTTATTAGAGTCTTTTCATTCTTTTCTTATTTTAGTTAAAAGATTGTTGATTTTGTTTATCTTTTCAGAAAACTTGCTCCTAGTTGCATTGATCTTTTCTATTGCTTTTCTTGCCTGTATTTCATTTATTTCTACTCTCATCTCTGTTATTTCCTTCCTTTTACTAACTTTGGCCTTAGTTTGCTTTCCTTTTTCTAGTTCCTTGACATGTAACAGTAGGCTGTTTACTTGAAATTTTTTTCTTTTTTGATATATGTGTTTATTGATATAAACTTCTCCCTTGGAACTGCTTTTGCTGCTTTCTATAAGTTTTGTTATGCTGTTGTCCATTTCCATTTTCCTCAAGATTTAAAAAATTCTCCTTCAATTTTTCTTTGATGTATTCATTGTTAAGTATTATGTTGCTTAATTTTCATATATGTGTGAAACTCAGTAGAAAGCCTGTCCAGAATGTGTGGACAGGCTGACTGGTGAAGGGCTTTCCCTGCCAAAGCCAGTTTATAAAGACTGGAGGAGATGCCTACTTCTTCAATTGTGCAAATACCAATGCAAGACCACAAGATTATAAATAATCAGGGAAACAACAACAACAACAAAAATGGATATCTATAAACTGTCTAAAGAGGAATTCAAAATAGTCATTTTTAAGAGGCTCTAAGGAAGTTCCACAGACTTGATCAAGCTGGTCTGGTGTTTGGTCAGTGAGTAGATGAGCCTGGTACCTGGATCCACCAAGTTAGTTTTGGAATCTAGGTCTGTAAGTGAAGTGTGGATCTTGAGTTTACACAGGTTGTTCTGGTGCTAGGGTCCACTCATGTGGATCTGGAAACTGGAGCCACAGGGTTATTTCAGAAGCATGGGTCCATGGGGGATGCTCTAGTGTTGGGGAAATTCTTGATCTTGAATACACAAGGGCTTGTATAGCCCTAGGCAGTCCTAGTATCTGGGGTCTGATGGGGGTTTCCTGAACCTGGGTTTATGAGTGTAGGCCTGTGTTTATGAGTGTGTGTATGCAGGGGCCATCCCTGGTGCTTGGGTCTACCGGGGCAGGCCTGGAAACTAGGTCTGTAGGGTTGGAACTGGAACCTGCATCCGGGATTCAGTTCTGGAGCCTGAGTCCAATGGAGCATATATCATTAATTTAAAAAGAAGAGAAGGATAAGTATATTTAAAATTTTCCTTTTCTAATTTCTTATGCTGTAAGTGTTGATCAGTACCATTCATCTAAACAAAAGCTCTTTGGGTTCCTAAATAATTTTCTCAGGCTCTAAAGAAGTCCTAAGATTTTAAAAAGGGTAATTTTAAAAAGTTTAAAAATCATTGGTTTATAATTTTTTGTTGTTGTTGTTAAATGGAGCTGTAATGCTCAGAATAGGCAAATCAATAAAGACAAAAGAGATTAGTGATTGCCTAGTGGTGGTGATGGTGGCCTGGGATGGGGTTAGAAAGTAGTTCCTTAAAAGGTACAGGATTTCTTTTTGATGTGTTGAAAATACTCTAAGATTGTCTGTGGTGATGGTTGCACAATTCTATGAATCAAGTAAAAAGCACTGAATTGACTTTAATAGGTAGATTTTATGGTATATAAATTATATCTCAATAATATACTCACCCCCCAAAATTGAGTTATAATACTGGGGATTGTGGGAAATTTCAGCTCCTCAGTTTTTGTAACCATGAAATCCTCCCACATATCTAAAAATATGTGGCATCTTTAGCTTAGAAAACAAAGATAGTATACCTTGTGCTATCTCCACCAAACTGAGTGAAGATCTCAAAGAAACTCTAAGTTCCTCAAGGAGACTCAGACAAATAACATTAGGACCTGGATATGTACTGGTAAACCACTGAGCCAATACCCCAGTGGAAGGATCCTTCTTCTCTGCTTCTAACCACATATGTCTCTGTCAAGTGTCACTGGAAGTGGTAGTCAATCATTACACCCCTAGAAAGACCCATAAATATATAGGTATACATATTTGGGCTAAAATTTACAAGGGAGGGGAAGGTGAGAAAAAGAAAAGCAGTTTCCATAACAAACAGAACTTCTTGTCATATATCCTAAAAGATAAAAGTTCAAGGTTTCCTTGCTCTACTGCTTTTCAGAATAAACATTGAAACTCCTGCATTGTGTGTTATTGTTTTACTCTCCTAATCAAATATTGTTAATTATCTTTAAATCCTAAATATTTTATTAGATAATTAATATAACTTCCTTCAACTGCAGGTAGTCTCCTTTAAACAATATCTTCTTCAAATTTACCAATTTGAGACCACAAAGTATGACCTCCACCAATCTGACCCGTTCCAACATATCACAAAATCCCAGTGTGTCACAAGTCAAGATTTCCATTTATGGTACTTGTTGGGATAGACCATAGATGTCTACATAAGTTAAAAAAGAAAGAAAAGGAAACAAGAATGTAAGAAATGGGAAGGATAAGACTTCTTAAGATTCTACCACATAAAAAATAGAAATGATCTTGAAAACATTTAGTATTTCAACTAATAACAAAAAACCTTAGTATTTTATAGATAAATAAATTTTAGCCATAACTGTCATTTAGGCTTTATCTCTTACAAAGGAGAAAGGTAAAGGCTTATGATTTCCCTATTAAGTCAGCACATAAAATGCAATTTTAACTTAAATTTCTGTCAAAAGTATATTTATTGTCAAAGTTTCCAGCCCAGATTGTTCCTAAGAATCACTTGTAGAGCATCTTGAACATAAAGATGGCTGTTTGGGGCCATTACTAATATACATATAAGGACATCTTATGTAGTGCCTTTCTTTTGGGGCACATATGTATGCATCTCTGTGAAGTGTATATCTGAGAATGTAATTGCTAAATCAGGATATGCATGTGATTAACTTTCATAGATACCACTACAGAGTTTTCCAAAATTGTTGTACAAATTAACACTCACACCAATGCAGTATGAGAATCCCCATTGTTCCATATTTGATACCATTGCTTGGTATTTTACATGTTTTTAATTTTAACCACTCCAGTTTGTATTTTAATTTTTATTACCTGAGCCATAAATGAAGTTCAGCATATATTTATTACTTGCACATTTTCTTTGAGGTGTGCCAAATATTTTTAAAATTGAGCTGTGTTTTACTGGTTAATACTTAGGATTCTTGTCTATATATTCATTCCCTCTCACCAGGGTACAGTGCTTTTTTTTATATATGTATTGAGAATATTTTTCTTCACGTATCATTCTCTTTAATAGTGACTTTTGTTAAACTTTTGTTGTTCTCTAACTTTAATATACTCCAATTTATCAATTGTTAACTACGTAGGTTCCCATCAATAGTAAAATGGATAAATTGTGGCTTATTCAATAAATAAAATACTATAAAGCAATGAAAATAAAAAAATCACAACTACCTGCAACAAATATGAGTCAATGTCATATAACATTGAGGGAAGGAAGCTAGCACAGGAGTATATTATTATTATTATTATTATTATTTTAGTTTCACAAATAAACAAAACTAACCCATGATGTTAGAAGTTAGGATGTTGACAACTTTCACCGGGCTGCAGTATCTGGAAAGGGGTCCTCCTAATGGCTCTCTTGAGCTGCTGACGAGAATCTGTTTCTGGATTTGGAAGCTGGTTACTCAGTTTTGTTCAGTTTGTGAAAATTTATCTAGCTTCACATTTATGATATATGTTTACTTCAATAAAAAGTTAACCAATATAGAGGTACATATACCCAAACTTCAACACTGGGATATCCATGTTACTTCCAATATCACAGGGGGATTACCCTTTCTGTGATATTGTTTGTAATATCCAAAAGGGGAGATGATGTTACTCTCAATATGGCTAGGGGTGTAGCACTTCTGTGATACTGTTTGTAATATCAAAGGGGGAGATAATGTTACTCCCAATATCACAGGGGGTTACCCTTTCTGTGATGTTATTTGAAATATCCAAGCGGGGAGATGATGTTACTCCCAATATCACAGGGGGTCTACCATCTCTGTGGTAATGTTCATAATATTCAAAATGGGATATAATATTACCCCCAATATCGCAGGGGGTGTACTCCCTCCATGATATTGTTCATAATATCCAAAAGGGGACATGATATTACTCTTAATATCACAGGGGGTATACCCCCTCTGTGATATTGTTCCTAATATACAGTGGGGACATGATGTTCTTTCAATATATCACAGGGGCTGTATATCCTTTGTGATACTGTTCATAATATACAAGGGGGGAGATGATGTTACTTTCAAATATCACAATATTACCCCCTCTATGATATTGTTTGTAATATCCTTATTGCAGGGGGTGTACCCCCTCTGAAATATTGTTTATAATATCCATAGGGGGAGACGATGTTACTCCTAATATCACAGGGGGTGTACCTCCTGTGTGATATGGTTCATATTTAAGGGAGGGATGATTTTACTCCCAATTCGCAGGATGTGTATGCCCTCTGTGATATTGTTTGTAATATATATGGGGGGAGATGATGTTACACCTAGTATCGCAGGGGGGTGTACCTCCTCTCTGATATTGGTCATAATATCCACTGGGGAAGATGGTGTTACCCCCAATATCACAGGGGATATAACCCCTCTCTGATATTGTTTGTAATATCCAAGAGGGCAGATGATGTTACTTCAAATATCGCAGGGAATGTACCCCTTCTGTGGTATTGTTTGTAATATCAAAGAAGGGACATGATGTTACTCCCAATATGGCAGGGGGTGTAACCCCTCTGTTATATTGTTCATAATCCCTTAAAGAGAAGATGATGTTACTTCCAATATCGCAGGGGTGTGCCACCTCTGTGATATTGTTTGTAATGTACAAGGGAAGAGGTGATGTCACTCTCAATATCACAGGGGTTTTACCCCTTGTGATGTTGTCGTAATATTCAAGGGGGGAGATGACGTTACTTTCAATATTGCAGGGGATGTACCCTCTCTGGGATGCTGTTTGTAATATCCAAGGATGGAGATGATATCCCTCCTAATATAGGCAGGCGTGTAGTTCCTCTGTGATACTGTTCATAATATCCAAGGGAGTAGATGTTGTTACTTCCAATATTGCCGGTAGTGTTCCCACTCTGTGATATTGTTTATAATATCCAAAAGGGCAGATGATGTTACTCCCAATATGGCATGGGGTGTACTCCCTCTGTGATATTGTTCATGACTTCAAGTGGTGAGGGAGATGGTGATATTACTCCAAATATCCCAGGGTGTGAACACCCCCTGTAATATTGTATGTAATATCCAGGGGTGGAGATGATAATATTACAACCAATATCACAGGGGGTGTCCACCCCACTGTGATATTGTTTGTGATATCTGGGGGGGGGAAGATTATGATATTATACTAACATCACAGAAGGTGCACACGCCCCCGGTGATATTGTTCATAATAACCGTGTGGGGGAGAGGATATTACTCACAATATCTCAGGGGGAGCACACGCCCCTGTGATATTGTTTGTAATATCTGGTGGGGGAGAGGATATTACTCCCAATATTGAAGTGGGTCCACACACCCCTGTGATATTGTTCTTAATATCTGGGGAAGGGGATAGGATGACATTACTCCAAATTCGCAGAAATTGCACACGCCCCTGTGATATTGTTTGTAATATCCAGGGGGAGAGAGGATATTACTCCCAATATCACAAGGGGTGTACATGCCCCTGTGGTATAGTTCATAGTATCTGGGGAGGGAGAGGTTATTACTCCCAATATCGAAGGGGGGGTGCATGCCCTGTGATATTGTTTGCAATATTTAGAGGGATTCAAGGGTGATATATTCCCCAATATCGCAGGGGGTGTACACGCCCCTCTGATATTTTTTGTAATATTCAGGGGGAAGAGGATGATATTACTTTCAATATCACAGGGGGTGTACACACCCCTGTGATGTTGTTCATAATATCCAAGGGGGAGAAGTTAATGTTACTCCCAATAATGCGGGGGTGTACACGCCCCTGTGATATTCTTCGTAATATCCAAGCTGGGAGAGGATGATATTACTCCCAATATCATAGGGGTGTATCGAAATATCCAAGGGGGGAGATGATATTACACCCAATGTTGTAGAGAGTGTTTGCCCTCTTTGATATGGTTCATAATATCCAATGGGGGAGATGATATTACACGCAATGTAGCAGAGGGTGTACACACCCCTATGCTATTGTTTATAATATCTTGAAAGGGAGGATAATATTTCTCCCAATATCACAGTTGGTGTATAATATTTCTCCCAATATCACAGTTGGTGTATGTAATATTGCTTTTAATATCCAGGGGTGGGAGAGGATGATATCACTACCAATATCACAGGACGGGTACAGCCCTTTGTGACATTGTTCAAAATATCCAAGAGGGAGAGGACGCTATTGTAAACACCTGTGTGTATGTTCTCCTTGATATGGGTCATAATATGGGGGGAAATGATACTACTCACAATATCACAGGGCATGTACCCCCTCTTTGACATTATTCCTAGTATCCAATGGGGGAGTATTACTTACAATGTCACAGGAGATGTATCCCCTCTGTGATATGGTTCATAATATCCAAGGGGGGAGATGATATTACTCCCAGTGTTGCAGGGGGTGTACACTTTCTGTGGTATGGTTTGTAATATCCGGGGGGGGGGGAATTATATTATTCCCAAAGTCATAGAGTGTGTACACTCTCTGTGATATGGTTCGTAATATCCAAGGGAATGCATGATATTACTCCCAACGTTGCAGAGGGGCTACCCACTCTGATATAGTTCATAATATCCAACAGGGAGATGATATCACTCCCAATGTAGCAGAGGTATATCCCCTCTGTGATATGATTCGTAATATGTAAGGAGGCAGATAATATTACTCCTAATGTGGCAGGGTGTGTACCCCCTCTGTGGTATGGTTCATAATATCCAAGGGGGGAGATGACATTACTCACCGTGTTGCAGAGGTGTACGGGCATACCCCCTCTGTGATATGGTTTGTATTATCCAAGGGGGGAGATGATATTACTTCCAATGTCACAGGGGGTGTACCCCTCTGTGATGTGGTTTGTAATATCCAAGCAGAATGATGATATTACTCCCAGTGTCACAGAGTGTGTATACCCTCTGTGTTATGGTTCTTAATATTCAATGGGGAAAGGGGTGTTACTCCAAATGTCGCATGTGGTGTACCCCTCTCTGTTATGGTTCATAGTATCCAACGGAGGAGCTGATGTTACTCCCTGTGTCGCAAAGGGTGTACCCTTCTGTGCTATGGTTTGTAATATTCAGTGGTAGAGATGATGTTATTCCCAATGTCGCCGGGGTTGTACCCCCTCTTTGATATGGTTCATAATATCCAAGAGGGGAGATGATATTACTCCCAGTGTCACAGGGGTGTACCCCCTCTGTGATATGGTTTGTACTATCCAAGGGGGAAATGATATTACTCCCAATGTCACAGAGTGTGTACCCCCTCTGTGATATGGTTGTTAATATCCAATGGGGGAAATGATGTTACTCCAAACGTCACAGGGGGTGTACTCCCTCTGTTATGGTTCGTAATATCCAACGAGGGAGCTGATGTTACTCTCAATTTGCAAACGGTGTACCCTTCTGTGATATGGTTCGTAATATCCAATGGTGGAGATGATGTTTTTCCCAATGTAGCAGGGATTGTATCCCCTCTGTGATATAGTTCTTAATATCCAAAATTGGAGATGATGTTTCACCCAGTGTCACAGGGGGTGTACCCCCTCTATAGTATGGTTCGTAATATCCATGGGGGGAGATGATGTTACTCACAATGTCGCAGGGGGTGCACCCACTCTGTGATATGATTTATAATAGTCAAGAGAGGAGATGATGTAACTCCTAGTGTTGCAGGGGGTGTACCCCCTCTGTGATATGGTTTGTAATATCCAAGGGGGGAGATAATACTATTTCCAGTGTTGCAGAGTGTGCACCTTTTCTGTGATATGGTTCGTAATATCCAAGGGAAGACATGGTATTATGCCCAGTCTCGCAGGGGGTGTCCCCGTTCTGATATGGTTCGTAATATCCAACGGGGGAGATATTATCCCCAATGTCACAGGGTATTTACCCTCTCCGTGATATGGTTCATAATATCCAAGTGGGGAGATATTACTCTCAATGTCGCAGGGGGTCTACCCCTTCCGTGTTATGGTTCATAATATCCAAGGGAGGAGATGATACTACTCTCAATATCACAGGAGGTGTACATACTCTGTGATATGGTTCATAATATCCAAGAAGGGAGATGAGGTTACTCTCAAAGTCACAGGAAGTGTACCACCTCTGTGATACGGTTCGTAATATTCAATGGGGAAAATAATGTTTCTCTAAATGTCACAGGAGATGTACCCCCTCTGTGATATGGTTTGTAATATCCAAGTGGGGAGATGATGTTACTCCCAATGTCGCAGGGGGTGTACCACCTCTGTGATATGGTTCCAAATATCCAAGATGGGAGATGATGTCACTCTCAGTGTCACAGGGGGTGTAACGCCTCTGTGATATGGTTCATAATATCCAACGGGGTAGCTGATATTACTCCCAATGTCGCAAGTAGTGAACCCCCTCTGTGATATGATTCATAATATCCAAGAAGGGAGATGATGCTATTCCCAGTGTCACAGGGCTGTACCCCCTCTCTGATCTGGTTCATAATATCCAAGGGTGGAGACGATGTTACTCCCAATGTCGTAGGAGGAGTGCCCGCTCTGTGATATGATTTGTAGTATCCAAGGGGGGAGATGATGTTACTCCCAGTGTCGCAGGGGGTGTACCCACTCTCTGATATGGTTTGTAATATTCAAAGGGGGAGGTGATGTTACTTTCAGTGTCGCAGGGGACCTACCCACTCTGAGATATTGTTCTTAATATCCAAGGGGGGAGATGATACTACTCCCAATGTGGCAGGGGATGTACCCTCTCTGTGATATTGTTAGTAATGTCCAAGACGGGAGATTATATTACTCCCAGTGTGCAGGGGGTGTACACCTCCTGTGATACAGTTTATACTATCCAAGAGGGGAGATGATGTTACTCTCAGTATCGCAGGGGGTGTACTCCTTCTGTGATGTTGTTCGTAATATCCAAGGGGGGAGATGATCTTGCCTCCAATGCTACAGGGGGTGTCCCCACTCTATGATATGGTTCATAATATTGAAGGGGAAAGATGATGTTACTCCCAATGTCACAGGGGGTGTAACCTTTCTGTGATATGGTTTATAATATTCAAGGGGGGAGATTATATTAACCCCAATGTCACAGAGGGTGTATCCCCTCTTTGATATGGTTCATAATATTCAAGGGGGTAGGTAATATTACTTCCAATGTTGCATGGGTTCTATCCCCTGTGTGATATGGTTCTTAATATCCAAGGAAGGAGATGATATTACAACCAATGTTGCAGGGGATGTACACCCTCTGTGATATTTTTCCTAATATCCAAGGTGGGAGATGATATTACTCTCAATATCACAGGACGTGTACATTCTCTTTGATATTGTTCATAATTACCAAGGAGGGGCATGATATTACTCCCAATGTCGCAAACACCCTGTGTGTACACCCTCTGTGATATTGCTTGTATCCAGGGGAAAGATGACATTACTCCCAATATCACAGGAGATATAAACCCTCTGTGATATTGTTTGTAATATCCAAGGAGCAGATGATATTACTCCCAATGTCGCGGGGGGGGGGGTACACCCTCTGTAATATTGTTCATAATGTTTATGGAGGGAGATGATATTATTCTCAATGCCGCAAGGAGTATATACCCTCTGTGATATTGTTCATAATTTCCTAATATTTAAGTGGGGGAATGATATTACTCTCAATGTCTCACTGGTGTACACATTCTGGGATATTGTTCATAATATTCAAGCATGGATATGACATTACTCCCAATGTCACAGTGGGCGTACACCCTTTGTGTTATTGTACATAGTATACAACGGGGGAGCCAATATTACTCGCAATGTCGCAGCTGGTGTACACCTTCTCTGATATTGCTTGTAATATCCAAGAAGTTAGATAATATCACTTCCAGTGTCACAGGGGTATACATCCTCTGTGATATTGTTCATAACATCCCAGGGTGAAGATGATATAACTCCCAATGTTGCATGAAATGTACATTCTATGTGACATTGTTCATGGTATCCAAGGTGGGAGATGATATTACATTCAGTGTCACAGGGGGTGTACACCCTATGTGATATTGTTCATAATATCCAAGGGGAGAGATCATATTACTCCCAGTGTTTCAAGGGGTGTACAACCTCTGTGATATTGTTTGTAAAATCCAAGGGAGAAGATATCACTCCCCCACACACACTGTGTGTACACCCTCTGTGATATTGTTTATAATATCCAAGGAGGGAGATGACTTTACTCCCAGTATTGCAGGGGGTATACACCCTCTGTGAAATTGTTCCAATTTTCCAAGGAGTAGAAGAGGTTACTCCCAGTATGGCAGAAGGTGTACAACCTCTATGATATTGTTCATGCTATCCCATGGGGGAGATGACATTACTCCCACTATCACAGGGGTGGACTCCCTTTGTGATATTGTTCATAATACCTAAGCAGGGAGATGACGGTGCTCCCAGTATCACGGGGGATGTACTCCCTCTGTATTATTGTTCATGATATGGAAGGGGGCAGATGATGTTACTCCCAGTATCACAGGGGTGTACCCCCTTTGTGATATTGTCCGTAATATCTCACGTGGTAAATGACGTTACTCCCAGTATTGCAGCAGATGTACCCCCTCTGTGATATGATTCGTAATATCCAAGGGGAAATTTAACGTTACTCCCAGTATTTCAGTGGGTGCACTTTCTCTGTGATATTGTTTGTAATATCCAAGGGGTGAGATGAAGTTACTCCCAGTATTCCAGAGGGTGTAACCACTCTGTGATATTGTTCGTAATATCCAAAAAGGGAGATGACATTACTCCCAGTATCGCAGGGGGTGTACTTCATCTGTGACATTGTTCATAATATCCAAGGGGAGAGATGACGTCACTCCCAGTATCATGGGGATTATCTGCGATGTTGGGAGTAATATCATCTCCCTCCTCGGATATTACACAGCCGGTGTACCCTTCTCTCTGATATTGTTTGTAATATCCAAGGGGCAAGGTGACGTTTCTCTCAGTGTTGCAGTGGGTGTACCTCCTCCGTGATATTTTTTGTAATTTCCAAGAAAGGAAATAACGTTCCTTCCATTATTGCAGGAAGTGTTCCCATTCTGTGATATTGTTTGTAATATTTAAAAGGGGAGATGACGTTACTCGCAGTATCGCACTGGTTGTACCCTCTCTGTTATATCGTTTGTAATATCCAAAGCAGGAGATGACATTACTTCCAGTATTGCAGCAGGTGTACCCCCTCTATGATATTGTTCATAATATTGAAGGAAATAGATGTTGTTCGTAATATGCAAGGGGGGAGATAATATTACTCCCAATGTCGCAGGGGGTGTACCCCTTTTGTGATATAGTTTGTACTATCAGGGGGTGGAGATGATGTTGCTCCCAATGTCGCAGAGTGTGTACCACCTCTGTGACATGATTTATAGTATCCAAGGAGGGAGGTGATGTTACTCCCAATGTCGCAGGGGGTGTATACCCTCTGTGATATGTTTCCTAATATCCAGCAGGAGAGTTGTTGTTACTCCCAATGTCACAAAGAGTGTACACTTTTCTTGATATGGTTCGTAACATCCAAGGGTGGGGATGACGTTACTCTCAGTGTCGCAGGGTGTATACCGCCTCCGTGATATGGTTTGTAATATGCAAGGGTGAAGATGATGTTAATCTCAATGTCTCAGGGAGTGTACCTCCTCTGTGATATGGTTTGTACTATCCAAGGCAGGAGATGATGTTACTCCCAATGCAGGACTCCCAATGTCCTGTGTACCACCTCTGTGAAATGGTTCATAATATCCAAGGGGGGAGATGATGTTACTCCCAGTGTCGCAGGGGGTGTACACCCTCTGATATGTTTCATTATATCGAACGGGAGAGCTGATGTTACTCCCAATGTCGCAAAGGGTGTACACTTATTATTTTATGGTTCGTAACATCCAAGGGCATGGATGATGTTATTCCCAATGTCGCAGGTGGTGTACTTCCTCTGTAATATGGTTCGTAATATACAAGGGTGAAGATGATGTTACTCTCAATGTCGCAGGGGGTGTACCACCACTGTGATAGGGTTCATACTATCCAAGTGAGGAGATCATACTCCCAATGTCGCAGGGGGTGTACTCCTTCTGTGATATGGTGCATAAAAACCAAGGGAGGAGATTTTCTTACTCCCAATGTCGCAGGGGGTGTATCCACTCTGTGATATGGTTCGTAATATCCAAGTGGGGAGATGATACTACTCCCAATGTCACAGGGGTTGTATCCATTTTGTGATATGGTTCGTTATATCCAAGGGGGGAGATGATACCACTCCCAATGTCACAGGGAATGTACACTCTCTGTGATATTGTTCATAATATCCAAAGGAGAGGATGATACTACTGCCAATGTTGCTGGAAGTTTACACACTCTGTTATATTGTTCATAATATCCAAGAAGGGAGATGATGCTACTCTCAATGTCACAGGGGGTGTAAACCCTCTGTGATACGATTAGTAATATCTGAGATGATACTATCTCCATTGTCGCGGGGAATGTACATCCTCTGTGATATTGTTTGTAACATGAAAGGAAAAAGATACTACTCCCAATGTCGCAGAAGTTGTACAGTCTCTTTAATATTGTTCATAGTATCCAACGGGGGAGATGATATTATTCCCAACGTCACAAGGGGTGTACACCGTGTGTGATATTGCTTGTAATATTCAAGAGGGAAGATATTACTCCCAATGTTGCAAGGGATTTATACTCTCTGTGATATTACTTGTAATATTTAAGGGAGGGAATGTTATTACTCCCAATGTCGCACTGGTGTACACCCTCTGTGATATTGTTCATAATATCCAAGGGGAGATATGATGTCACTCCCAATGTCTCAGGGGTTGTACACCCTCTGTGATGTTGTTTGTAATATCCAAGGGAGGAGAGGATGTTACGCCCAATGTCGCTGGGGGTGTATACCCTCCGTGATATTGTTTGTAATATCCAAGAAGTTAGCTGATATTATGCACAACGTCACAGGGGGTGTACAACCTCGGTGATATTATTCGTAATATCCAAGGACAAAGATGACGTTACTGCCCAGTATCGGATGGGGTGTACCCCCTTTGTGATAGTGTTCATAATATCCAAGGGCGGAGATGACGTTACTCCCAGTATTGCAGCAGGTGTACATCCTCTGTGATATTGTTCTTAACATCCAAGAGGAAAGAGGACGTTACTCCTAGTATGTCAGGGAATGGATATTGTTCATAATATCCAAAGGGGGAGATGATGTTACTCCCACTATCAAAAGGGGTGCTCCCCCTCTGTGATATTGTTCATAATATGCAATGGGCGAGATGAGGTTACTTTCACTATTGTAAGGGGTGTACCTCCTCTGTGATATTGTTTGTAATATCTAAGAAGGGAGATGACGTTTCTTCCGGTATCGCAGGGGGTGTACCCCCTCTGTGATGTTTTTAATAATATCCAAGGTGGAACATGACTTTACTACCAGTATCTCAGGGGGTATATAGCCTCTGTAATACTGTTTGTAACATCCAATAGGGGGAGATGACGTTACTTTCAGCATGGCAGCGGGTGTACCCCTTCTGTGATATTGCTTGTAATATCCAAGGGGGTAAATGACGTTACTCCCAGTATCTCAGGGGATGTACCGCTTCTGTGACATTGTTCATAACATTTAAGGGGGAAGATGACATTACTCCCAGTATTACAGGGGGTCTACCTTCTCTGTGATATTGTTGGTAATATGTAAGAAGTGAGATGACATTACTCCCAGTATCACAGTGGGTGTACCCCTTCCGTGATGTTGTTCGAAATATTTAAGGGGGGAGATAATGTTACTCCCACTATCGCAGAGGGTGTACTTTCTCAGTGATGTTCTTCATAATATCCAAAGGGGAGATGACATTACTGTCAGTATCACAGGGGTTGTACCCCCTCTGTGATATGGTTCATAATATACAAGCCGGAAGATGACGTTACTCCCAATATCTCAGAGGGTCTACCTTCTCTGTGATATTGTTGGTAACATATAAGAAGTGAGACAAAATTACTCCCAGTATCACAGTGGGTGTACCCCTTCTGTGATATTGTTCATAATATTTAAAGGAGGAGAAGATGTTACTCCCAATATCGCAGGAGGAGTAGCCCCTCTGAGATATGTTTCACAATATCCAAGGGGAAAGATGACATTACTCCCAATATCATAGGGGACGTACCTTCTCTGCGATATGGTTCCTAGTATACAAGAAAGGAGATAACATTACTTCCAATATCACAGAGGGTGTACTCCCTCTGTGATACCGTTCATAATATCCTGGGTGGGACATGACGTTACTCCCAATATCACAGAAGGTGTACACCCTCTGTGATGTGGTTCCTAATATTCCAGGAGGGGGATAACAACTTCCTAGGATATTGTTCATAATATCCAGGGGCGGGGAGTATGATATTACCCCCAATATCGCCGTGGGTGTATACCCCCTGTGATGTTGTTCGTAAAATCCAGAAAGGGAGAGGATGATATTACCCCCAATATTGCTGGGGATGTACACTGTGAGATAGTTCGTAATATCCAGGAAAAGAGAGGATGATACTACCCCAATATCGCAGGGAGTGTACAGCCCCCCATGATATTGTTTGTAATATCCGGGGGGGGAGAGGAAGATATTACCACCAATATCACAGAGGGGTTGTAAACAGGGTTTGTAAACCTCTCTGTGATATTGTTCATGATATCCATGGTGAGGGGGAGAGGATATTACCCCCAATATATCAGGGGTTGTACCCCCCTGTGATATTATGATATTCAGTGGGGGAGAGGATATTACCCCCAATATCGTAGGGGGTGTACACCCTCTGTGATATTGTTCCTAATATACAGAGTGGGAGAGGATGATATTACACCCAATACCGCAGGGGTGTACACCCCCTGTGATTTCATTCATAATATACAGGGTGGAGGAGATTGATATTACCCAGAATATTGCAGGGGGTGTACACACCTCTTTGATATGGTTCATAATATCCAGGGGTAGAGAGGATGATATTACCCCCAATATTGCAGGGGGTGTACCTGTACTCCCCCCGTGATATTGTTCATAATATCCAGGTGGGGAGAGGATGATATTTCCCCCAATATCGCAGCAGATGTACATTCCCCTGTGATATTGTTCATAATATCCAGGGGGCAGAGGATGATATTACCTCCAATATCGCAGAAATTTTACACTCCCCTGTGATATTGTTTGTAACAGCAAACAATATCAATGGTGGAGAGGATGATATACACCCCTCTGTGATATTGTTCATAATATTCGGGGAGGGGGAGACAATGATATTGCCCCCAATATTGCACATGGTGTACATCCCCCTGTGTTATAGTTCATAATATCCAGGAAAAGAGAGAATAATATGCCCTCAATAATGCAGAGTGTACACCCCCTGTGTTATTGTTCGTAATATCCAAGTGGGGAGAAGATGATATTACCCCCAATACATCAGGGACTGTACACTCTTCGTAATTTTATTCTTAATAATGAAAGGGGAAGATGATGTAACTCCTAATATCACAGGGCGTGTACACCTTCTCTATTGTTATTTGTAATAACCAAGGGGTGAGATGATATTACTCCTAATATTGCAGGGGGTGTACATCCTTTTTGGTATTATTCGTAATATCCAAGGAGGTACGTGATATTACTTCTAGTATCACAGGGGGTTTACACCGTCCTTGGTATTATTTGTAATATCCAATGGGGGACATTATATTACTCCTGGTATCACAAGGGGTACTACCTGCGTGGTATTATTTGTAATATCCGGGGGGGGGGACATAATACTCCTAATGTCACAGAAGGTGTACACCCTCCATGGTATTATTCATAATATACAAGGGGAAACAGGATATTACTCCTAATATTGCAGGGGTTGTAGACACTTTGTGGTATTATTCATAATATCCAAGGGGAGACATAATATTACTTCACAGGAGGTGTCCACCCTCCATGATATTATTCATAATATTCAACGGGGACATTGTATTATTCCTAATATCTCAGGGAGTGTACCCCCTTCATGGTATTATTTGCAATATCTAAGGGGGGTCATGATATTACTTCTAATATTGCAGAGGGTGTACACCCTCCATGATGTTATTTGTAATATCCAAGGAGGGCATGATATTACTCCTAATATCACAGGGCATGGTCACTCTCCATGGTATTATTCATAATATGCCAAAGGGGACATGATATTGCTTCTGATATCTTAGAAGGTGTACACCCTTTGTGGTATTATTCGTAATATTCAAGGGGGGACATGATATTACTTCATAGGGGGTTTACACCCTCTGCTATATTATTTGTAATATCCAAGAGGGGACATAATATTACTTTGAACTGGGCAGTACACCTTTTGTGATATTATTTGTAATATTCAACGGAAGAAGATATTACTTCGCAGGGTGTGTACAAGCTCCGTGATATTATTCATGATATCCAAGGGGGAAAATGATATTACTTCACAGAAGGTATGCACCCTTTGTGATATTATTTGTAATATCTAAGGGAAAAGATGATATTACTTTTAGGAGATGTAGTCCCTCTGTAATATTATTTAAATATCCAAGGGAGGAGATACTACTTCTCAGGGAATGTACACCCTCTGTGATATTATTTGTAATATCCAAGGGAAGAGATTTTGTTACTTCTAATATCGCAGAAGGTGTACACCCTCTATGATATTATTCACAATATCCAAATGGGGAGACGATATTACTTCGCAGGGGTTGTACACCCTCTGTGATATTATTCGTGATAATCAATGAAGAAGATGATATTATTTCACAGGGGATGTACACGCTCTGTGATATATTTCATAATATCCAAGACGGGAGATGATATTACTCTTAATATCACAGGCGGTGTACACCCTCTGTGATATTATTTGCAATATCCAAGGTTGGAGATGATATTACTTCGCAAAGTCTATACACCTTCTGTAATATTATTTGCAAAATCCAGTGGGGGAGATGATGTTACTCCTCATATCGCAGTGGGTGTATGCACTCCGAAATATTATTTGTAATATCCAAGGGGGAGATGATATTACTCCTGATGTTGCAATGGGTATACACCCTTCGTGATATTATTCATAATATCCAAAGGGGGAGATGACATTACTTCTAATATCGTAAATACCCTGTGTGTACACTCTCTTTGACATTCTTAATGATATCCAAGGAGGAGACGATATTACTTCTAATGTTGCAGTGAGTGTACACCCTCCATGATATTATTCATAATATCCAAGGGGAGAGATTATATTAATTCTAATATTGTAAACACCCTGTGTGTACACCCTCTGTAATATTCTTCATAATCTCCAAAGTGGGAGATGATGTTACTCCTAATATCCCAGGGTGTGATATTATTTTAAATATCCAAGGGGGAAGATAATATTACTCCTAATATCACACGGGGTGTACACTCTCTGTGATATTCTTCATAATATCCAAAGGTGGAGATGATGTTACTTCTAGTATCCCAGGGGATTTACATCATCTATGATATTCTTAGTAATATCCAAGGGGGGAGATGATGTTATCCCTAATTTTGCAGGGAATGTACACCCTCTGTGATATTTTTTGTAATATCCAAGAGGGTAGATGATGTTGCTCCTAATATCGCAGGGGGTTTACACCCTCTGTGATATTCTTCATAATATCCCAGGGGAGAAATGGTATGACTCCTAATATCGCATAAGGCATACACCCTCTGTGATATTTTTCATAATATCTCAGGGAGGAGATAATGTTACTTCTAATATCGCAGGGGGTGTACCCCCTCTGTGATATTATTTATAATATCCCAGGGGGAGATAATGTTACCCTTAATATCGCAGGGTGTGTACACCCTCTGTGATAGTCTTAGTAATATCCCAGGGGGAGATGATGTTACTCTTAATATCACAGCAGGTGTGCACCCTCTGTGATATTCTTTGTAATATCCCAGGGGTAAAGATGATATTACTCCTAATAATATCGCAGGGGCTGTACACCCTCTGCGAGATTCTTGGTAATATCCCAGGGGAAAGATGACATTACTCCCAATAATATCACAGGGGGTATACTCCCTCTGTGAGATTCTTTGTAATATCCCAGTGGGGAGGATATTATATTACTCCTAATAATATCACAGAGGATGTTACCCCTCTGTGAGATTCTTTGTAGTATCCCAAAAGTGACATGATATCACTCCTAATAACATAACAGGGGGTGTACACCCTCTGTGATAGTATTTGTAATATCTCAGGGGGGGAGATGATGTATTCATGTTTACAGGAGGCTGAATTCTGGTTGAAGCTCATGTCAGTACTTATCATTATCATTAGTATTCTGTATTCTAAGAACTCTCTGATCTACATCAATAGTAGAGTCCAGACTGAAGGTTTCTTCAGGTTCATTACATTCATTGTTCTTCTCACTGCTGAAGGTTTCCTTGCTGATTGTTATTTGCCTAAACTCTCTCTCCAGGTGCAGAAATTTCCTTTGAATTTCCTGAAGGCCTTTCTAATCTGTCCTCAGACTTATACACTTCTCTAGTCTCAGGAACTTAGGTAATATCGTGTCTGAGTCTTCCTACTCTCACTTTGTATGAATGTATTTCTTCTGAAAATTTCTGCTTAAGAATCAACAGCTTGTTCTTTTCTCTGGTCTCTCCATCTCATACAATACATAAACAGAAAATGCAAATGTAATCTGTACCTTGTGCCTAGGAAAAGAAAACTCAGATGAGAAAACTAAACAAGGTAGCACCTACAAGGACAAGAAAAGTTTACTTACTCTGACAAACAGGCACAAAATCTCAACAGCAGAAATAAGGGCATGAACAGGAGCAGTGAGGTAAAACAGCGGACATGTTCAGCAGAGTAAGAAGACAACACTTAAAGAGATAATAGGAAAACAGTTTGAAAGAATTTTAGATAAGCAACTTGATTAGGAATCTAGTACAACATGCACACAGGTACTAAACAAATGGAAAGGGTCAACCTAACTGAAGGGAAAAAGAAAGAACTCTCCATACTGGGACACACACAGAGCTCTTCATTCTAGCAGCTACAAGCTACAACTTGGTTCAACAACTTCCCTACTAATTCCATCTGATTTATTCTGCCTTACTCACCTGAGCAGTCATCTCTTAAGACTTCTCTAGTTTTAGTTTCCAGATCAAAGACCTTTAGATCCTGTTCCAGCTGGGAGAGCTCATCAGGCTTGGAAATTGGAAATCCTGCTCATAGAAAAGGAAAGGGGATGTGGCAATGTATCCCCAGATGTTACATGAGCCACTTTTTCTTTTAAACAATGATTAAGAGAGAGAGAAGGTAAATTCTGAGAAGACATTAATTAGGAATGCCTGGAGAGTGCAGAGGGCAAAGATCTTCTAGAAGGAGCTCAGATTTCTGCTCTAGAAAAATGTGTGTTAAGGGGCAAGTTGATGACTTGGGAGCAGAAGGATTCATTTAAACATTATTCAGACAACAGAATGTGTGCATGGGTTTGTCTTCACAGAAGTTATCATTATCACTCTCCATTTGTTACCTAAAGATCAATCTTTGGATTAGATCTGGTCTACAAGTATTGAAATGGAGGGCATCAAAATATAATTCTGCTGGACTGGAGAAAGGTGAAACTCAAGCACCTGCTGCATGGTTAGCTAACCTGCAGCCAGAGAATCAGTGAAAACTGAATAAATATTTTAAGGACCAATCTCAAGAAACGATTTGTTTCAGTGCACATAAGGAAACAAAGAATAATATGACACATTCTTACCCATTAGGAGCGTAGCATTTATTCTATAAACATTTATGGAGTGCCTCCTTTATGCAAAGTATGCAGGGGATAAATAGAGCAAGCAAGGTCCCTTCCCTCGAGGATCTCGAGGACCTCACACTCTACACAGAGACAGCTCTAAACAACTAGCTACAATAAAATGTAGTAAGTAAAGTGCAGTCAAAGTGCATCTTCACATAAGACAGTCTTTCTATGGCTTGCAAAATGGAATGCTTGGATCTAAATCATTTTAAAGCTAAAGCAATAGTCAGTTGGCTTCCAAGGAGACAGCATTTTAATACTATTAGAATCAAACGGCAGTTTTTATATGTGTCCAGCCCAGAAAGCATCTAATAGTAAACATACAAGATCTAGCTCAACCCCCTCATTTCCAAAAACCTTGCTCTTCATTTACTAAATGTCTACAAAATTCATTAGTTGTTCCTCTTATCCTAATATGTCACATATAATGGTATTTACACAGATTTTTAAAGTGGTTTCAGGTATTATAGTTCATACTTGATTTATAAACTCTTTGATAGAAGGGACTTTGTGTCTTGTATTTGCACTTCTTTTGATTCATTTACGTAACAGCTACTTATTGAGTGCCAACTCTGTGCCCAAGTATCGATGTATTTTATAAAAAGGACATTGGGACTGGAAAATATGACGAATTGATAGCTCCCCCAAAGGTTCCATGTGATAGTCTATGAGAAAGGAGATCTGAACAGGTAGAAGAAAGGTATTTACACCCCCTATGAGATACTGGGAGTAATATCGTCTTCTCCTCCCTAAATATGATAAACAATATCAGAGGGGGTGTACACCCCCTGTGATATTGGGAGTAATATCATCCTCTCCCCCCTGGATATTTAATTCTTATAACCACCTCTGAGATTTGTGTTAAAGAATTCACACTTGGCCGGGCACAGTGGCTTATGCTTGTAATCCCCTTACTTTGAGTGGCTGAGGCAGACCACCTGAGGTCAGGAGTTTGACACCAGCCTGGCCAGCATGATGAAACTGCATCTATACTAAAATACAAAAATTAGCTAGGCATGGTGGTGCCTGCCTGTAATCCTAGCTACTCGGGATGCTGAGGCAGGAGAATCATTTGGATCCAGAGGCGGAGGTTGTAGTGAGCCAATATCGTACCACTGCACTCCATCCTGGGGGACAGAGTGAGACTTCATCTAAAAAAAAAAAAAAGAAAGAAAAAGAGAGAAAGAAAAGGAAAAGAAAGAAAGAAAGAAAGAGAAAGAAAGAAAGAAAGAAAGAAAGAAAGAAAGAAAGAAAGAAAGAAAGAGAAAGAAAGAAGAGAAAGAAAGAAAAGAATTCACACTTTACAGGTGATTAAACTGAAAAGCAAAAAGTTCCAAGTAATCTGTCCAAGCCCAAGCAGCTAGTAAATGGAGGAGTGAGAATTTGAAACCTGGCATTCAGAACCCAGAGCCAGAGCTCTTGGCCACATTGTCATACTGCCTTCCTCCTTATTACACTGGTGCGCATAGTAGCCATTCCATTAAAAATGTAATGAATGTTCATTGCAGGGCTCTGATAGCTCCTCATTCCTTCCAAAGTGGGAAATAAGGCATAAAAATAAGATGAGATTCATAACTTAGAAATGCTTACATAAATTTCCACATATTAGAAATTTAGCATACAAAATGATACAAATTATGCATGACCACAAACAAAAAGACGTTAAACATTTGAGAATGGTTACATACGGAGGGTTGTGGATAAAAAGGAATAGACAAAACAAGAGAGGCCTCCCAATGTTGCATGGACATATAAGATAATATGCCATGAACTGAAAAATATAATTATTTGGCACTCTGCTCCTGAGGTCTTACCACCTGGGCTCATGTCTCTAGACATCTGTGGAGCAAAGTCAGATACCTCCCTCCTCCCCCACAGAGATCTCCCACCATTCTGATCTCACAGAGCTTGAGGTGGAATGAGATTTAAATTTACATAAAAATACTTACAAATATTTTAAAATTATTTCTATAGTTGCTATATTTATCACACAAAATTTTGAATACTTAATCACTTTTAGGTAAGGGTAGTGAAAAAATGTGAACCTTCCAATCAAAACTCCATAAATAAAAATGTGAAATTCTTTCTTGGTTCTCTTTCTTGACAATGATTCTTCTTCTTCTTCTTCTTTTTTTTTTTTTTTTGAGACAGAGTCTCGCTCTGTCGCCCAGACTGGAGTGCAGTGGCCGGATCTCAGCTCACTGCAAGCTCCGTCTACCAGGTTTACGCCATTCTCCTGCCTTAGCCTCCCGAGTAGCTGGGACTAAAGGCACCCGCCACCTCGGCCGGCTAGTGTTTTTGTATTTTTTAGTAGAGACGGGGTTTCACCATGTTAGCCAGGATGGTCTTGATCTCCTGACCTCGTGATCTGCCCGTCTCAGCCTCCCAAAGTGCTGGGATTACAGGCTTGAGCCACCGCGCCCGGCCGTGTTCTCATTTTTCAAGTCCCATTTATGAGTGAGAATATGCAGTGTTTTGTTTTCTGTTCTCATGTTAGTTTACTGAGATTGATGGCCTCCAGCTTCATCCATGCCTCTGCAAAGAACATGAATTCATCCTTTTTTATGACTGCATAGTATTCCAAGGTGTATATGTGCCACTTTCTTTATCCAGTCTATCATTGATGGGCATTTGGGTTGGTTCCAAGTCTTTGCTGTTGTGAATAGTGCTGCCATAAACATAAGTATGCATGTGTCTTTATAGTAGAATGATTTATACTCCTTTGGGTATATACCCAGCAATGGGATTTCTGGGTCAAGTGGTATTTCTGGTTCTAGATCCTTGAGGAATCACCATACTTTCTTCCACAATGGTTGAACTATTTACACTGCCACCAACAATGTAAAAGTGTTCCTATTTCTCCACATCCTCTCCCACATCTGCTGTTTCCTGACTTTTTAATGATCACCATTCTAACTGGTGTGAGATGGTATCTCATTGTGGTTTTGATTTGCATTTCTCTAATAACCAGTGATGATGAGCTTTTTTCATTTGTTTGTTAGCTGAATAAATGTCTTCTTTTGAGAAGTGTCTGTTTATATCATTTGCGCACTTTTTATTCAGGTTGTTTTTTTTTTCTTGTAAATTTATTTAAGTTCCTTGTAGATTCTGGATATCAGCCCTTTGTCAGATGGATAGACTGCAAAAATTTTCTCCCATTCTTTAGGTTGCCTGTTTGCTCTGATAATAGTTTCTTTTGCTGTGCAGAAGCTGTTTAGTTCAATTAGATCCCATTTGTCAATTTTGGCTTTTGTTGCCATTTCTTTTGGTGTTTTAGTTATGAAATCTTTGCCCATGCCTATTTCCTAAATGGTATTGTCTAGGTTTTCTTCTAGGGTTTTATTGTTTTACATCTTATGTTTAAGCTTTTAATTCATTTTGAGTTAATTTTTGTATAAGGTATAAGGAAGGGGTCCAATTTCAGTTTTCTGCATATGGCTAGCCAACATGTTTCCCCAACATTTATTAAATAGGGAATCCTTTTCCCATTGCTTATTTTTGTCAGTTTTGTCAAATATCTGATTGTTGTAGATGTGTGGTATGATTTCTAAGGCTTCTGTTATGTTCCATTGATTTATATATCTGTTTTGATGACAGTATCATGCTGTTTTGGTTACTGTATACTTGTACTATAGTTTGAAGTCAGGTAGCATGATGCCTGAAGCTTTGTTCTTTTTGCATAGGATTGTCTTGGCTATATGGGCTGTTTTTTGGTTCCATATAAAATTTAAAGTAGTTATTTCTAATTATGTGAAGAAAGTCAATGGTAGCTTGATGGAGATAGCATTGAATCTGTAAGTTACTTTGGGCAGTATAACCTTTTTCATGATATTGGTTTTTCCTGTCCATGAGCATGGAAAGTTTTTCCATTTGTTTGTGGCCTCTCTTATTTCCCTGAGCTGTGGTTTGTAGTTCTCCTTGAACAGGTCCTTCACATCCCATGTAAGTTGTATTCCTAGGCATTTTATTCTCTTAGCAGCAATTGTTAATGGGAGTTCACTCATGATTTGGCTCTCTGTTTATCTATTATTGTTGTAATAATAGATTTACAATAATAGGAATGCTTGTGATTTTTGCACATTGATTTTCTGCCGGAGAGTTGCTGAAGGTGCTTATCAGTTTTAGGAGTTTTGGGCTGAGACGATTGGATTTTCTAAATATATAATCATGTCATCTGCAAACAGAGACAATTTGAATTCTCACTCCTCCTATTTGAATACACTTTATTTTTTTCTCTTGCCTGACTGCCCTGACCAGAACTTCCAATAATATGTTGAATAGGAATGGTAAGAGACGGCATCCTTGTTTCATGCAGGTTTTCAAAGGGAATGCTTCCAGCTTTTGCTCAGTCAGTGTGATATTGGCTGTGGGTTTGTCATAAGCAGCTCTTATTATTTTGAGATACATTCCATCAATACCTAGTTTTTTGACAGTTTTTAACACGAAGTGGTGTTGAATTTTATTGAAGGCCTCTTCTGCATCCGTTGAGAAAATTATGTGGTTTTTGTCATGGGTTCTGTTTATGTGATGGAGTATGCTTATTGATTTGTGTATGTTGAACCAGTCTTGCATCCCAGGGATGAAGCCAACTTGATTGTAGTGGATAAGCTTTTTGATGTGCTGCTGGATTCAGTTTGCCAGTATTTTATTGGAGATTTTTGCGTCGGTGTTCATCAGGGATATTGGCCTGAAACTCTCTTTTTTTGTTGTGTCTCTGCTAGGTTTTGGTATCAGGTTGGAGCTGGCCTCATAAAATGAATTAGGCAGAAGTCCCTCTTTTTCTATTGTTTGGAATTGTTTGGTAAGGAATGGCACCAGCTCCTCTTTATATCTCTGGCAGAATTTGTCTGTGAATCTGTCTGGTTCTGGACATTTTTTGGTGGGTAGGCTATTAATTACTTCCACAATTTCAGAACTTATTGTTGGTCTATTCCATGATTCAACTTCTTCCTGGTTTTGTCTTGGGAGGGTGTATGAGTCCAGTAATTTGTCCATTTCCTCTAGATTTTCTAGTTTATTGTGTAGAGGTGTTTATAGTATTCTCTGATGGTAGTTTGTATTACTGTGGGATCAGTGGTGATATCCCCATTATCGCTTTTTATTGTGTCTATTTAATCCTTCTCTGTTTTCTTCTTTTGTTTTGTTTTGTTTTGTTTTGTTTTGTTCTGTTTTTCTCTTCAGCTTTTATTTTGAGTTCTGGGGTACATGTGCAGGATGCACAGCTTTGTTACATAGGTAAACATTTACCATGATGGGTTGCTGCACAGATCAACCCGTCACCTAGGTATTAAGCACAGCATCCATTAGCTATTCTTCCTGATGCTCTCCCTCTGCCTATGCCCCCACCAGCCACCACTGACGGGATCCAGTGTGTGTTGTTCCACCCAATGTGTCCATGCGTTCTCATCGTTCAGCTCCCACTTGTGAGTGAGAACATATGGTGTTTGGTTTTCAAACAGTTCTTTAGGTTCATTTACAATCATGGTGTTAAGTTAGCAAATCTTTGGAAGTAAATAAAACTAAAAACTATTATTCTGTTGTTGCTCCCACTGTCTAGTTAATCTTTAGGTACTCCTTTATGACAAAGTGATAAAGTGTTTTTAAATTAGCAGACTTAGGTTCTAGTTATGGTTATGCTAATTCTGTAGCATGACTTTGCATCAGCTAGTTGATTTTCCTGGGATTCAGTTTCTTGTGAAAACATGAAAAATACAAAGGTAGATTGCTTGTGCTCTGGGGGTCTTCAATTCACTATGGAGAAATCTAGAGCAGAGAGCAGTAGCTTCATATTCATAAAGTCAGCTCAGTTATGTGCCTGGCTACCCTTCCTTAGCCTTCTTTTCTGTTTCCTCTTTTTCTTCCCTACTTGTAAATATTACAGAGCCACAGGGCTCAGTTCTCAGATCTCTTCCTTTCTGTTCTTATTTCTTTTTTTTTTTTTTATTATACTTTAAGTTCTAGGGTACATGTGCATAACGTGCAGGTTTGTTACATATGTATACTTATGCCATGTTGGTGTGCTGCACCCATCAACTCGTCAGCACGCATCAATTCATCATTTATATCATGTATAACTCCCCAATGCAATCCCTCCCTCCTCCCCCCTCCCCCCTCCCCATGATAGGCCCGGATGTGTGATGTTCCCCTTCCCGAGTCCAAGTGATGTCATTGTTCAGTTCCCACCTATGAGTGAGAACATGCGGTGTTTGGTTTTCTGTTCTTGTGATAGTTTGCTAAGAATGATGGTTTCCAGCTGCATCCATGTCCCTACAAAGGACGCAAACTCATCCTTTTTTATGGCTGCATAGTATTCCATGGTGTATATGTGCCACATTTTCTTAATCCAGTCTGTCACAGATGGACATTTGGGTTGATTCCAAGTCTTTGCTATTGTGAATAGTGCCGCAATAAACATACGTGTACATGTGTCTTTGTAGTAGAATAATTTATAATCCTTTGGGTATATACCCAGTAGTGGGATGGCTGGGTCATATGGTACATCTAGTTCTAGATCCTTGAGGAATTGCCATACTGTTTTCCATAATGGTTGAACTAGTTTACAATCCCACCAACAGTGTAAAAGTGTTCCTATTTCTCCACATCCTCTCCAACACCTGTTGTTTCCTGACTTCTTAATGATTGCCATTCTAACTGGTGTGAGATGGTATCTCATTGTGCTTTTGATTTGCATTTCCCTGATGGCGAGTGATGATGAGCATTTTTTCATGTGTCTGTTGGCAGTATGAATATCTTCTTTTGAGAAATGTCTGTTCATATCCTTTCCCCACTTTTTGATGGGGTTGTTTGTTTTTTTCTCGTATATTTGTTTGAGTTCTTTGTAGATTCTGGATATTAGCCCTTTGTCAGATGAGTAGGTTGCAAAAATTTTCTCCCATTCTGTAGGTTGCCTAATCACTCTGATGGTAGTTTCTTTTGCTGTGCAAAAGCTCTTTAGTTTAATTAGATCCCATTTGTCAATTTTGGCTTTTGCTGCCGTTGCTTTTGGCGTTTTAGACATGAAGTCCTTGCCCATGCCTATGTCCTGAATGGTACTACCTAGGTTTTCTTCTAGGGTTTTTATGGTATTAGGTCTAACATTTAAGTCTCTAATCCATCTTGAATTAATCTTCGTATAAGGGGTAAGGAAAGGATCCAGTTTCAGCTTTCTACTTATGGCTAGCCAATTTTCCCAGCACCATTTATTAAATAGGGAATCCTTTCCCCATTTCTTGTTTCTCTCAGGTTTGTCAAAGATCAGATGGCTGTAGAAGTGCGGTATTATTTCTGAGGACTCTGTTCTGTTCCATTGGTCTATATCTCTGTTTTGGTACCAGTACCATGCTGTTTTGGTTACTGTAGCCTTGTAGTATAGTTTGAAGTCAGGTAGCGTGACGCCTCCAGCTTTGTCCTTTTGACTTAGGATTGTCTTGGCAATGCGGGCTCTTTTTTGGTTCCATATGAACTTGAAAGCAGTTTTTTCCAATTCTGTGAAGAAACTCATTGGTAGCTTGATGGGGATGGCATTGAATCTATAAATAACCTTGGGGAGTATGGCCATTTTCACGATATTGATTCTTCCTATCCATGAGCATGGTATGTTCTTCCATTTGTTTGTGTCCTCTTTGATTTCACTGAGCAGTGGTTTGTAGTTCTCCTTGAAGAGGTCCTTTACATCCCTTGTAAGCTGGATTCCTAGGTATTTTATTCTCTTTGAAGCAATTGTGAATGGAAGTTCATTCCTGATTTGGCTCTGTGCTTCTCTGTTACTGGTGTATAAGAATGCTTGTGATTTTTGCACATTAATTTTGTATCCTGAGAGTTGCTGAAGTTGCTTATCAGCTTAAGGAGATTTTGGGCTGAGACGATGGGGTTTTCTAAATATACAATCATGTCATCTGCAAACAGGGACAATTTGACTTCTTCTTTTCCTAACTGGATACCCTTGATTTCTTTCTCTTGCCTGATTGCCCTAGCCAGAACTTCCAACACTATGTTGAATAGGAGTGGTGAGAGAGGGCATCCCTGTCTTGTGCCAGTTTTCAAAGGGAATTTTTCCAGTTTTTGCCCATTCAGTATGATATTAGCTGTGGGTTTGTCATAAATAGCTCTTATTATTTTGAGGTACTTTCCATGAATACCGAATTTATTGAGCGTTTTTAGCATGAAGGGCTCTTGAATTTTGTCAAAAGCCTTTTCTGCATCTATTGAGATAATCATGTGGTTCTTGTCTTTGGTTCAGTTTATATGCTGGATTACGTTTATTGATTTGCGAATGTTGAACCAGCCTTGCATCCCAGGGATGAAGCCCACTTGATCATGGTGGATAAGCTTTTTGATGTGCTGCTGAATCCGGTTTGCCAGTATTTTATTGAGAATTTTTGCATCAATCTTCATCAGGGATACTGGTCTAAAATTCTCTTTTTTTGTTGTGTCTCTGCCAGGCTTTGGTATCAGGATGATGTTGGCCTCATAAAATGAGTTAGGGAGGATTCCCTCTTTTTCTATTGATTGGAATAGTTTCAGAAGGAATGGTACCAGCTCCTCCTTGTACCTCTGGTAGAATTCAGCTGTGAATCCATCTGGTCCTGGACTTTTTTTGGTGGGTAGGCTAGTAATTGTTGCCTCAATTTCAGAGCCTGCTATTGGTCTATTCAGGGATTCAACTTCTTCCTGGTTTAGCCTTGGGAGAGTGTGAGTGTCCAGGAAATTATCCATTTCTTCTAGATTTTCTAGTTGATTTGCATAGAGGCGTTTATAGTATTCTCTGATGGTAGTTTGTATTTCTGTGGGGTCAGTGGTGATAACCCCTGTATCGTTTTTTTATTGCATCTATTTGATTCCTCTCTCTTTTCCTCTTTATTAGCCTTGCTAGCGGTCTGTCAATTTTGTTGATCTTTTCAAAAAACCAACTCCTGGATTCATTGATTTTTTGGAGGGTTTTTTGTGTCTCTATCTCCTTCAGTTCGGCTCTGATCTTAGTTATTTCTTGCCTTCTGCTAGCTTTTGAATGTGTTTGCTCTTGCCTCTCTAGTTCTTTTAATTGTGATGTTAGAGTGTCAATATTAGATCTTTCCTGCTTTCTCTTGTGGGCATTTAGTGCTATAAATTTCCCTCTACACACTGCTTTAAATGTGTCCCAGAGATTCTGGTATGTTGTATCTTTGTTCTCATTGGTTTCAAAGAACATCTTTATTTCCGCTTTCATTTCGTTATGTACCCAGTAGTCATTCAGGAGCAGGTTGTTCAGTTTCCATGTAGTTGAGCGGTTTTGATTGAGTTTCTTAGTCCTGAGTTCTAGTTTGATTGCACTGTGGTCTGAGAGACAGTTTGTTATAATTTCTGTTCTTGTACATTTGCTGAGGCGTGCTTTACTTCCAATTATGTGGTCAATTTTGGAATAAGTGCGATGTGGTGCTGAGAAGAATGTATATTCTGTTGATTTGGGGTGGAGAGTTCTATAGATGTCTATTAGGTCCGCTTGGTGCAGAGATGAGTTCAATTCCTGGATATCCTTGTTAACTTTCTGTCTCATTGATCTGTCTAATGTTGACAGCGGAGTGTTGAAGTCTCCCATTATTATTGTATGGGAGTCTAAGTCTCTTTGTAAGTCTCTAAGGACTTGCTTTATGAATCTGGGTGCTCCTGTATTGGGTGCATATATATTTTGGAGAGTCAGCTCTTCCTGTTGAATTGATCCCTTTACCATTATGTAATGGCCTTCTTTGTCTCTTTTGATCTTTGATGGTTTAAAGTCTGTTTTATCAGAGACAAGGATTGCAACCCCTGCTTTTTTTTGTTCTCCATTTGCTTGGTAGATCTTCCTCCATCCCTTTATTTTGAGGCTATGTATGTCTCTGCATGTGAGATGGGTCTCCTGAATACAGCAGACTGATGGGTCTTGACTCTTTATCCAGTTTGCCAGTCTGTGTCTTTTCATTGGAGCATTTAGTCCATTAACATTTAAGGTTAATATTGTTATGTGTGAACTTGATCCTGCCATTATGATATTACCTGGTTATTTTGCTCGTTAGTTGATGCAGTTTCTTCCTAGCCTCGATGGTCTTTACATTTTGGCATGTTTTTGCGATGGCTGGTACCGGTTGTTCCTTTCCATGTTTAGGGCTTCCTTCAGGGTCTCTTGTAAGGCAGGCCTGGTGGTGACAAAATCTCTAAGCATTTGCTTATCTGTAAAGGATTTTATTTCTCCTTCACTTATGAAACTTAGTTTGGCTGGATATGAAATTCTGGGTTTAAAATTCTTTTCTTTAAGAACGTTGAATATTGGCCCCCACTCTCTTCTGGCTTGTAGAGTTTCTGCTGAGAGATCTGCTGTTAGTCTGATGGGCTTCCCTTTGTGGGTAACCCGACCTTTCTCTCTGGCTGCCCTTAAGATTTTTTCCTTCATTTCAACTTTGGTGAATCTGGCAATTATGTGTCTTGGAGTTGCTCTTCTGGAGGAGTATCTTTGTGGCGTTCTCTGTATTTCCTGAATTTGAATGTTGGCCTTCCCTACTAGGTTGGGGAAGTTCTCCTGGATGATATCCTGAAGAGTGTTTTCCAACTTGGTTCCATTTTCCCCCTCACTTTCAGGCACCCCAATCAGAGGTAGATTTGGTCTTTTTACGTAATCCCATACTTCTTGCAGGCTTTGCTCATTTCTTTTTCTTCTTTTTTCTTTTGGTTTCTCTTCTCACTTCATTTCATTCATTTGATCTTCAATCGCTGATACTCTTTCTTCCAGTTGATCGAGTCGGTTACTGAAGCTTGTGCATTTGTCACGTATTTCTCGTGTCATGGTTTTCATCTCTGTCATTTCGTTTATGATCTTCTCTGCATTAATTAGTCTAGCTGTCAATTCTTCCACTCTTTTTTCAAGATTTTTAGTTTCTTTGCGCTGGGTACGTAATTCCTCCTTTAGCTCTGATAAGTTTGGTGGACTGAAGCCTTCTTCTCTCCTCTCGTCCAAGTCATTCTCTGACCAGCTTTGATCCGTTGCTGGCGATGGGCTGCGCTCCTTTGCAGGGGGAGATGCACTCTTATTTTTTGAATTTCCAGCTTTTCTGCCCTGCTTCTTCCCCATCTTTGTGGTTTTATCTGTCTCTGGTCTTTGATGGTGGTGACGTACTGATGGGGTTTTGGTATAGGTGTCCTTCCTGTTTGATAGTTTTCCTTCTGACAGTCAGAAGGACTGTCTGTTGGTCTGTTGGAGATTGCTTGAGGTCCACTCCAGACCCTGTTTGCCTGGGTATCAGCAGCAGAGGTTGCCGAAGATAGAATATTGCTGAACAGCGAGTGTACCTGTCTGATTCTTCCTTTGGAAGTTTCCTCTCAGGGGTGTACTCCACCCTGTGAGGTGTGGGGTGTCAGACTGCCCCTAGTGGGGGATGTCTCCCAGCTAGGCTACTCAGGGGTCAGGGACACACCTGAGCAGGCAGTCTGTCCGTTCTCAGATCTCAACCTCTGCGTTGGGAGATCCACGGCTCTCCCCAAAGCTGTCAGACAGAGTCGTTCGTGTCTGCACCGGCTCCCGCTACTTCCCCTGTTGGTCTTCAGCTGTGCGCTGTCCCCAGAGGTGGAGACTACAGAGACAGGCAGGCTTCCTTGAGCTGCTGTGAGCTCCACCCAGTTCGAGCTTCCCAGCGGCTTTGTTTACCTACTTCAGCCTCAGCAATGGCGGGCGCCCCTCCCCCAGCCTCGCTGCTGCCTTGCGGATAGATCGCGGCAGACTGCTGTGTTAGCAGTGAGGGAGGCTTCGTGGGCGTGGGAACCTCCCGGCCAGGTGTGGGATATATTCTCCTGGTGTGCCTGTATGCTTACAGCGCAGTATTGGGGTGGGAGTTACCCGATTTTCCAGGTGTTGTGTGTCTCAGTTCCCCTGGCTAGGAAAACGGATCCCCTTCCCCCTTGCACTTCCAGGTGAGGTGATGCCTCGCCCTGCTTCAGCTCTCACTGGTCAGGCTGCAGCAGCTGACCAGCACCGATTGTCCGGCACTCCCTAGTGAGATGACCCCAGTATCTCAGTTGAAAATGCAGAAATCACCGGTCTTCTGTGTCGCTCGCGCTGGGAGTTGGAGACTGGAGCTGTTCCTATTCGGCCATCTTGCTCCGCCCCCTCTGTTTTCTTCTTTATTCATCTGGCTAGCAGTCTATTTTGTTAATCTTTTCAAAAAAATTAGCTTCTGGATTCATTGATTTTTTGCAGGGTTTTTCATGTCTCTCTGTCTCCTTTAGTTTTGCTCTGATCTTAATTATTTCTTGTCTTTTGCTAGCTTTTGAATTTGTTTGCTCTTGCTTCTCTAGTTCTTTTAATTGTGATATTAGGGTGTTAATTTCAGATCTTTCCCACTTTGTCCTGTGGGGATTTAGTGCTATAAATTTCCCTCTACACATTGCTTTAGCTATGTCCCAGAGATTCTGGGATGTTGCAGTCTTTGTTCTCATTGGTTTCAAAGAACTTATTTATTTCTCCCTTACTCCTTTACCTGGTAGTCATTCAGGAGCAGGTTGCTCAGTTTTCATGTAGTTCTGCAGCTTTGAGTGAGTTTATTAATCATGAGTTCTAGTATGATTGCACTGTGGTCTGAGAGACTGTTTGTTATGATTTCCATTCTTTTGCATTTACTGAGGAGTGTTTTACTTCCAACTACATTGTCAATTTTAGAAAAAGCACAATGTGGTGCTGAGAAGAATGTATATGCTGCTGATTTGAAGTGGAGAGTTCTGTAGATGTCTGTTAAGACCGCTTGGTCCAAAGCTGAGTTCAAGTCCTGAATAGCCTTGTTAATTTTCTGTCTTGTTGATCTGTCTAATATTGATAGTGTAGTGTTAAAGTCTCCCATTATTATTGTGTGGTAGTCTAAGTCTCTTTCTAGGGCTCTAGGAACTTCCTTTATGAATCTGGGTGCTCCTTTATTGGGTGCATATATATTTAGGACAGTTAGCTCTTCTTGTTGCATTTATTCCTTTACAATTTTGTAATGCCCTTCTTTGTCTTTTGTGATCTTTGTAGGTTTAAAGTTTGTTTTAACAGAAACTAGGATTGCAACCCCTGTTTTTGTTTTGTTTTGTTTTTGCTTTCCATTTGCTTGGTAATATTCCTCCATCCCTTTATTTTGAGACTGTGTGTGCCTTTGCACAGGAGATGGGTCTCCTAAATACAGCCCACTGGTTGGGTTTTGAGTCTTTATCCAATTTGCCAGTCAGTATCTTTTAATTGGGGCATTTAGCCCATTTACATTTAAGGTTAATATTATATGTGAATTGGATCCTGTCATTAAAGTGCTAGTTGGTTATTTTGCCCATTAGTCGATGCAGTTTCTTTACAGTGTCAAAGGCCCTTACAATTTGGTATGTTTTTGCAGTGGCTGGTACCAGTTGTTCCTTTCTGTGTTTAGTGCTTCCTTCAGGAGCTCTTGTAAGGCAGGCCTGGTAGTGACAAAACCTCTTAGCATTTGCTTGTCTGTAAAGGATTTTATTTCTCCTGCACTTATGAAGTTTAGTTTGGCTGCATATGAAATTCTACATTGAAAAAACAAAAAAGAAATTTTACATTGAAAATTCTTTTATTTAAGAATTTTGAATATTGACCCCACTCTTTTCTGACTTGTAGATTTTCTGCAGAGAGATCCACTGTTAATCTGGCAGGCTTCCCTTTATAGGCAACCCGACCTTTCTCTCTGGCTGCTCTTAACATTTTTTCCTTCCTTTCAACCTTGGTGAATCTGATGATTATACAGTCTTGGGGTTGGTCTTCTCAAGGAGTATCTTTGTGGTATTCTCTCTATTTCCTGAATTTGAATATTGGCCTGTCTTGTTAGGTTGGGGAAGTTCTCCTGGATAATCTCCTGAAGTGCATTTTCCAACTAGGTTCCATTCTCCCCATCACTTTCAGGTACACTAATCAAACATAGGTTTGGTCTTTTCACATACTTCCATATTTCTTGGAGGCTGTGTTCATTCCTTTTCATTTTCTTGTTCTCTAATCTTGTCTTCACATTTTATTTCATTAAGTTGATCTTCAATCTCTGAAACCCTTTCTTCCCCTTCATCAATTTGGGTGTGATACTTGTGTATGCTTCACGAAGGTCTCATGCTGTGTTTTTCAGCGCCATCATGTCATTTACATTCTTCTCTAAACTGGTTATTCTAGTTAGCAATTCATCTAACCTTTTTTCAACATTCTTAGCTTCCTTGCATTGGGTTAGAACATGCTCCTTTAACTCAGAGGAGTTTGTTATTACCCACCTTCTGAAGCTTACTTCTGTCAATTCATCAAACTCATTCTCTTTCCAGTTTTTTTCCTTTGCTGGTGAGGAGTTATGATCCTTTGGAGGAGAAGAGGCATTCTGGTTTTTGGAATATTCAGCATTTATATACTTGTGTTTCCTCCTATCTCTGGATTTATCTCCATTTGGTCTTTGATGCTAGTGACCTTTGGATGCGGTTTTTGTGTGGACATTTTTTTGTTGATATTGATTCTATTCCTTTCTTTTTATTAGTTTTCCTTCTAACAGTCAGGTTCCCCTGCTGCAGGTCTGCTGGAGTTTGCTGGAGTTCCCCTGCAGACAATCTTTGCCTGGGTATCACCAGCAGAGGCTGCAGAACAGCAAAGATTGTTGCCTGTTCTTTCCTCTGGAAGCTTCATCCCAGAGGGACACCCACCAGATGCCAGCCAGAGCTCCTCTGTATGAAGTGTCTATCAGTCCCTACAGGGAGGTGTCTCCCAGTCAGGAGGGGTCAAGGACCCTCTTGAGGAGGCAGTCCGTCCCTTAGCAGAGCTTGAGTGTTGTGCTGGGACATCTGCTTCTCTCTTCAGGGCTGGCAGGCAGGAATGTTTAAGTCTGCTGAAGCTGCACCCACAGCCACCCCTTCCCCCAGGTGCTCTGTCCTAGGGAGATGGGAGTTTTATCTATAATTCTTTGACTAGGGCTGCTACCTTTTTTCAGAGATACCCTGCCCAGAGAGGAGGAGTCTAGAGAGGTCGTCTGGCTACACTGCCTTTGCTGAGCTGTGGTGGGTTCTGCCCACTTTGAACTTCCCAAGACTTTGTTTACACTGTGAGAGGAAAACTACCTACTCAAGCCTCAGTAATGGCAGGTGTCCCTATCCCCACCAAGCTGGAACATTCCAGGTTGACTTCAGACTGCTTTGCTGGCAGCGAGAATTTCAAGCCAGTGTATCTTAGTTTACTGGGCTCTGTGAGGGTGGGATTCAACTGAGCTAGACCACTTGGCTACCTGGCTTCAGGCCCCTTTCCAGGGAAGCGAATGGTTCTGTCCTGCTGGTGTTCCAGGCACCACTGGGGTATTTAAAAAAAAACTCCTGCAGCTAGCTCGGTGTCTGCCCAAAGGGTCACCTAGTTTTGTGCTTGAAACCCAGGGCCCTGGTGGTGTAGGCACCTGAGGGAATCTCCTGGTCTGTGGGTTGCAAAGACCATGGAAAAAGTGTAGTATCTGGGCCAGAATGCACCATTCCTCATGGCACAGTCCCTCACAGTTTTCCTTGGCTAGGGGAGGGAGTTCCCAGACCCCTTGTGCTTCCCAAGTGAGGTGTGCCCCAACCTGCTTCTGCTCACCCTCCATGGGCTGCTCCCACTGTCTAACCAGTTCCAGTGAGATGAGCTGGCTACCTCAGTTGGAAATGCAGAAATCACCTCCCTTCTGCGTTGATCTCACTGGGAGGTGCTGACCAGAGCTCTTCCCATTCAGCCATCTTGTCAGTCACCTCATTCCTTTTTAAGACTGAATGATATTTCATTGTATGTAGATGCCAATTTTGTTTAGCCGTTTATCTATTGACAGACACATGCTACTTTTTGATGATTACAAATAATACTACTATGAACATTTATGTATAAGTTTTGCATGAATGCATATGTTTGTTTCTCTTGGATACATACCTAGAAGAGTAATTTTGGATCATGTGGGAACTCTACATTTAATTTTTTGAGGAGTTTAAGCATCTAGATACTTTAAAGCTCACTGGAAGGACAGGGCCCTGGCTCTCTGACTCACCAGGCTGTCTCTTAAAAAGGCCACACAGATCAGGTTTTTGAGAAGTAACTCTAATGTTTTATGAAAAGAGTGGTGTCTTCACTTCAACTTTTAAATGAAAAGATTCACCATAATGATTATTGTCTCCATTTCATCATACCTCTCTCCTTAGCTGTATATACTTTGAGAATGACATTATTTACCTCTTTAAGTAAGTAGGCCACATAGCACAGTTATGAGCACATGCTATAGAGACAGGCTTCCTGATTCACATGCTGCCTTCCCTACTTACCAGTTGTATAATACTGGGTGTGTTACTTAACAGTTTCTCATCTATAAAAATGATATTATGACAATAGTGATGCTACTTCCTTGGAGTTATTGTGGGAATTAATACCTGTGAAGATCATAGAATGGTACCTGGCATAGTCTAAGTATTCTATAAATGTTCATTTTTATTATCCCACCACCAACATTCCATAATGTTTGACACATAGTTGGTGCTCCATGAATATCTGCTGAATGAGATATGTGATAGGAGGGTTTAGCTAGAGGAAGATTCATCACATGTAAAGTATTAATAGAATGAACCAGTCCTTAACATTTGTTTCTAGGGCAATTAACCACTCTTTCCTGGTTGCACCTATAGCACTTAGAACATCCAATAGAACTGACATCTTGGATTTGAAATATTGTGGCTGTGCTCAGATCTGTGGCTTGCACACAGCTACCTGCTCTTCTTCACCTTTTAACAACTGATACCCAGCTCAGGGGCCAAGCACCAAGCAGGTATGAAAATATTCAGTACAACATCTTATTGGTACTTGATTGCCAATAAGACCAGTCTTATCTTCTATAGGAAATAAAATCTGTATGTACATTAGCCAGGAGCCAAGACAACCGAGTTTTATGTGCAGTTTTATAATTAGCTAGTAGTATGACATTTGACCATATAGCTACCCTCTTTTGTGTTTTCCTAAGGTATAATATTGGCCCAGATGAAAATGGGATTTGTGTGGTTCAAAAATGATTACAAATCATCTATTTCACATGATTCAAGCTAATACTTCCAGTCCTCAAGTTCTATGTCCCAAGCAAGTAGTCCTCAAAAGACTCCTGTAGTAGAAGAAGAAAAAAAACACTCCTCATGAGAGACTCATACAATATAATGTACACCTAAGCATGAGTATACTTAACAAGCATGGGTGACTTTGAAGCACAGCACTAAAGGAAAAGAAATAAGTATTTATTAACAGTCGCGACCACAATCCCATTTGAATTTCAAACAACTTTCAGAAATAGGTGTCTCCCCACATTACAAATGAAAGAAACAAATGCCAAATGAATTACTTGTAAATGATACAGAAGTTTTAAGGGTGGATCCAGGACTCCCACATACCCCCAAGTCTGTCTGAATACAGAACCTATGTTCTCTCCACCATGACCCTCTGCTTTTGCTGAGGAAGCCTAACCTACACAGAATGGCCCTTGAAAGAATGACTAAAGGATATGCAGCCAAGAGAAGAATGGAAAATAATTCATATACTCTAATTTTACTGCAGGATGTGACTGCAATTTTATTTCGGTTGTAAAATTTATTATGAAATATCTCTTCTTGACTTCATCCCCACTCTTGACATTGAAGTCTCAATGGTGCCATTTAAAAATTTCTTAGCTATATCCTTAAGGGTTCAGAATAAAACCCTCGTGTACATAAGAGGCAGCATAGGTTAACAGCCTCCTTTGATTTCTGCTTCTTGGTGACCATATATATAACTTTGTACAAGTTACTCAGCCTCCTCCTGCCTCAGCTTCTCACTTCTGGAAAAATTAAGAAAACATCAGTAACTATTATGGAATTTTAAAACACACCTCCCTTTTCTTACAGAAAATAAAGAAGAGCTAAAAAGATATAGTTCTGTTTTTTTTTTTTTTTTTTCCATTCTTGGTTAAAAGAAATCAGCTAAGGAAACTTGAAGGCAAAAGAGTGATGAAGAAACTACAGATACTTTATTGATAAACAGTTGATGTAAATGTCTTATTTTGAGTGGATGATGAAATGGAAATGGTACTAAAACTTGATTAAGTAAAGGCAAAGCTGGCAAGGTGTGATGGCTCATGCCTGTAATCCAAGCAATTTGGGAGGGTGAGGTCAGTAGATCACCTGACCCCAGGAGTTTCAGGCCAGCCTGGGCTACATGGCAAAATCCTGTCTATACAACAAATACAAAAATTACCCAGGCGTGGTGGTGTGCACCTGTGGTCCCAGCTACTCAGGAGGCTGGAGAGGGAAGATTGTGCAAGCTGGGAGGTTGAGGCTGCAGTGAGCTGAGATTGCACTTCACCACAGGTGACAGAATGAGCCCCTGTCAAAACAAAAAACAACAACAAAAAAAACATAATATGATATGAATACATTTAACTATGAAACTCCTCTATATAAGTCATGGCAATTTTCCTCTTGTGTGATTTCCTTCTTTTCACTATAAAAAAAAAGAGGACTCTTCTGGTAATGTTAATAAAATGTATACCAGTTAAGGTGTGATTTTTTCTTTTTCTCTTCTTTGTTCTCCAAAAAGCCATCACAAGAGAGAAAAATTGTGTTTTGTTTTGATAAAGACTAAGATTAATGTGGCCCCTTTTATATAAGCTAATAAAACCAATTATTTTTAATTTTTAAATAAAATTATTATTTTTTAGACACAAGGTCTCACTCTGTCACCCAGGCTGGAGTACAGTGATGCTATTACTGCTCACTGCAGCCTTGACTTCCCAGGCTCAAATGATCCTCCTGCTTCAGCCTCCCAAGTTGCTGGGACTACAGGTGCACACCACCACACCAGCTAATTTTTGTATTTTTTGTAGAGACAATATATTGCCGTGTTGTCCAGGCTGGTCTGTAACTCCTGGGCTCAAGTGATCTGTCCACCTCAGCCTCCCAAAGTGCTGAAATTACAGGTGTGAGTCACTGTGCCTAGCCTATAATATTTTAAATTGTAAAATTAAAGCATTAATAACAGTTTCTAAACCTGAATCTAATATGCAGCTTTATGTCCTGACAGCTTTATGTCCTGACCTTTATGTCCTGACACAATATGCAGCTTTATGTCCTGAATCTAATATGCAGCTTTATGTCCACATGATGTTATGATGATTAAAGAAGTAAATTCATGAAAAACAGGACAATGTCTGGCACAAGCCAAGTGTTCAAGAAATTATTATTATTGCATCTTAACGGTATCAAGTTATTATTTTTCACCCATCGTATTTATTGTAAAATAGAATTTGGCCCTGGGAATCAATTACCACATACATGGTATAACTAATCTCAAATATTTAAATTGGCTAAGATTTCTATGGTTCATTAAGGCAATCTTGGACCATGGAGTCTAACTAGATCAATGGTTTACAATCATTAAAAAAATAAAATAAAAATGAAGCCCATAATGCAAAAAACATTTCACAGGACTCTATGTGATAGAAATTATATAAACTGTATTTGGATTTATCCCTTAGCTGAAAAAAATACATAAAGATTAAAAGCTACCATAAATCCCCTAATGCTTTGAAATTAATTTATATTTTGTTTATGACAACGTAAATATGAAAATTCATATTTGAGCCATATTCATTCACATAACAGTTAAGCTTGTAGAATATACAGCCTCACTGGCATTTTTAACAGCTTAATGGGCTCCTGGGAATCCATGGCTAGCCATTAAGAATAATGGATTAGAAGGGTCAGCAAAACCGTTTCTGCAAAGGGCCAGAGAGTAAATATATTAGACTCTGCTGGTCATGTATGTCTCTGTTGAAACAACTCAAGTTTCCATTGTAGCAGTGGGCTACAAATGACATGTAAACAAATGGGTATAGCTGTGCTTCCAATAAGACTTCATTTTCAAAAGCAGATTTGGCCCTAGGGCTATAGTTAAAGACCCCAGAATTCATTCCTAATTAGTTATAATTTCTGAAATTATAAACTACTTGTTGTTACGGTTTAGATATGGTTTGTTTGGCTGCACCAAGTCTCATGCTGAAATTTTATCACCAGTATGAGAGGTGTGGCCTGGTAGGAGGTATTTAGGCCATGGGGGCAGATCCCTCCTGAATGGTTTGGTGCCATTCTCAAGGAATGGAGTGAGTTCTCATTCTTAGCTCTGAGAAGAACTGATTGTTGAAAAAATCCTTGCACCTCCTCCCCATTCTCCCTTGCTTCCATTCTTGCCATGTGACCTCTGCACACACTGGTTCCCTTTCACCTTCACTTGTAGCCATGAATACAAGCTGCAGTCAGCTACAGATTCTGGCCTAGACACAAAATAGCCAGAAAAGAACAAGGGCAGGTTTATAGGAAGGGTTTGTACTAGGTCTGAAGCAGTTTCTGGGTGCTGGGAGAGAAGGGTAAGAGTATCACTAAAATGTGAATTATGGACTCTCTGGTCACAAGTGATAAAACAGTAGGCCAGGGGAATTACACACCAATCAGGAGAAAGCAAGCCTTTGAGGCAACCTAGAAATAAATTAACCTCTGTCTCTTTTGAGTCACATAAACCACAATGTTTATTTTTAAGCTGTCACAGTCATTTCATCCAGACTACCCCTAGGGTTAAAGTCTGGGAGGAATAACCATTGCTGCTTATTGATTCCAAATGCAAATGCTGTGCACAAGCAGCTCAGCTTACTCGGGTCTCATGCTTGATAATCTAATTCAGACATCTGGCTCCTTGGGCCTGTCTGGCCTCAGTGTAATTGCTCACGAAGTCTGCCACTCCTTTTAGCCTTAAATCAGCCTAGTAAATATCACTGACCTCCCAGACCACATTGTCATGCTGATTTTAGGCATCTATATCCCTTTATTGTTTAGTAGCTTTTCTCTTCTACCCAGGTCATTCCCTTCTCATCTGCCTTGTCAGACTCCTTTTATCTCTCTGCTACAGTCTTGCTGGATAATTATAAAAGTAACAGTTATTTTTTTCATATGAAGTACTGTTTATAAAGTATAATAAGCACTTTCACAGCTCAGCTCAGAATCCTTGTCAGCGGTGCTGAGGAAGTCCTGCTGAGAGGCTGTGCAGTTATCCAGGAAAGAGACAATGAGGAAGTGGACAAGGAGGTGTCAGGGAAATGAGAAAGGGAGGATGCCAAAGAATTCACTGGAGGCTGCATACAAATTTATTGTCAGAGGAGACAAAAGATACTTAAATGATTAGGGATCATTGTTCAAGAAAGAAAAAAGTGTGGCAAAACAGAAGTCTGAAAAATAATGACTAAGAGATACAGGCAAGACAAATATTTTCACCCAATTCTAGTATGAATGAAAAAGGCAGTATCTCTGAAAACTCGAAGGAAAAAAAAAAGGAATAGAAACAACTTCTGACAGTATCAATTTGGCCTACATTAATTTCTTTAAAGAATTTCCTCTGGTGTAGTTACACACAGCAGACTCTATATATTCTGTATATTCCCTGCTCTTATGTTTAGGATTCCAAACTGCCTGGATTCCCTTGCTAAGACATCTAACTCCTTCTGTTTTTCTTGCATCCCCTATGGTTTCCAAACCGCCCATCTTTCATTCACATCCCCAACTTTGCTCATAATCGAATTTCTTGAATTTCTTATAAACTTTTCACAATACTACATCATAACTCATTTTATAGAGTTGACCATGCACTGAAAAAAGCCCTTGGTAGAACTTTTCTCATTCAGTACTAACAAGGGAATTATTATCCCTTCTTAACACTATATTTAAAGCCCACTGAAAGAGATTGCTTTTGTTGTCTCCTTGTCTGCAAATTATTATGATTGAGTCTGTGAGTTACACTCCTCCTAGCTTAACCATGTTTCTAAGAACCATTTCACATTTGGCATCCCAAATAACAAATTATCCCAAAACTTTGTAGCTCAAAACAACAACAAAAAAATTTAGTATCTTAAAGTTTCTGAGTAAAGCATATCTTAGGATCTTTCATAAGGCTACAATCAAGGTGTTTCCCAGGGCCATGGTCTCATCTGAAGGCTCAATTGAAGGAAGACCTGCTTGTGAGCCCATTGATGTGGTTGCTGGCAGGATTCAGTTCCTTTCTCATTGTCAGCCACATGTCTCCCTCTGGTCCATGCCATATGGGCCTCTGCATGGAGCAGCTCACAATGTGACATCTGGCTTCCTTCAGAGCAAGTGAGCAAGAGAGCAAAAGGGAATCCCCAAGAGGAAGCCCCAAATCTTTGTAATCCAATCTCAGAAGTAATATCCCTTCCCTTTAACCATAATCTGTTCATTAGAAATGAGTCACTAGACTCAGCCCACACTGAAGGTGGGTAGGTTGTGCAAAGGTATAAATGCCAGGCAGCAGAGAAACATTGAGAGCCCTCGTAGAGACTGTCAGCCACATAACCCAATGCTCATGATCCCCAAAGTTTATTTGGAGGAACATGAAATGTTGACGTGTTTGGGGAAGTTTTTTTAAAGTTGCATTTTGTATTTAAACTATATTTTTTAAATTTTACATGGGGGCTTTAATAAAGCTGTGTCATAAGTATATGGGTGTCCTTTATAGTATTCTCTACAATTTGTTGTAAAGTATTATTTATTTGTTTGTAATATACCAAAACAAAAATGCCTTAAAATTTACAGTAAAAGAATAAAACACATTCCTAGAGTTGTTTTTTGTAAAACAATCGTTTATACAGTTTATCTATGTGCTGGTTTATGCTTTATATCTTGTCATAATTTTAACATATGCTTAAGATATGAATGTTTATATAATAGTAAGTTTCTCCCATAGACCATCTCTCTTCTGCTTACCATATTTCCTTTAACTCCCTAATTACAGTGACTCTGAGATTGTACCTGAAAAATTAGTAGGGTTTTCCCTATCCTAGCTTTTCTCTCCAAAAATATCCAGGAAAGCCTAAGTTTTGTATATGCATGTCCTTGAGTCAGATCTCATTGCTACCTACTGATGTGATATAATTTGGATGTGTGTCTCCTCCAAATCTCATGTTCATATGTGACCTCCAATGTTGGAGCTGAGCCTAATGGGAGGTGTTTGGGTCATGGGGGTGCATATTTCATCAATGGCTTGGTGCCATCCTGATGATAATGAGTGAGCTCTCATTCTGGCAGATCACATGAGAGCTGGTTGTTTAAAGGAGACTGGGACCTCCTCATCCCTCTCTTGCTCCCTCTGTCCTGTCATGTGTTATGTCCACTTCCCCTTTGCCTTCCACTATGAATGGAAGCTTCCTGAGGCCCTCCAGAAGTGATGCTGGTGTCATGCTTCTTATACAGCCTGCAGAATTATGAGCCAAATAAGCCTCTTTTCTTTATAAATCACCCAGCCACAGGCATTTCTTTATAGTAATGCAAAGTGGATTAACACATGATGCTCCTTTATTTTTTAAAAAGGCTGCAAACAGTAAGAAGATTCCCCTCTCTTTCTCAGTGGATGTAAAATAGTGATTCTGCATAAATGTATCAGCCCTGTAGTTCAACTTCTGGAGTGGACTTCCTGAAGACCTGGAGAGCAAGTCCTACCTAGCCTATTTGGCCTGAAGTTCAAAATCTGTTCCAATTCAGGTAATATTTTCCTTTCTGTATGCCATATTTATAATGATTTTTAACTCAAAAAAGGAAACAGGATATTATTAATTACAATCTCCTAAAACTCCAATAGGTGTTATAAAACTTCTGAATATAAAGAAACAGACAGCAAAAACGTATATGGACAAAAAAGGTAAATTTGAGTGAGAAAAAAGGAGCTGAAAAATGAAAGCCTTGCTTTGAAACAAAGCAGCACTGAAGAGTCTACAAAGAGAGAATGTCTGGAGAGAGACTGATGTGGGAGAGGAGAGTGAGGATCAGATTATAGTATCTTTCCTATGTTAAGGAATTTGGAGCTTTTTTGATAGGCAATAAAGAGTTACGTATAACAGCTGTGTTTAAATTGTTCCTATGTGATGTGTGATCCCCTAACTTGTATTAACTTGATTGACTCTCCCTTAACTGAGAAAGCCAGATGGATTCCATTCGGCTCCTTCATTTGCAAGACATTAAGGTCTCCTTACCCACCCCCTTCCTCAAGGACTTAACTAGTGCAAGCTGACTCTCAGCACATCAAAGAGTGCAATTAACTGATAAGCTACTCTGGCAATCTATGCCCACAGTTCCTGGGAATTTGTTCTGGTGACAGTATTCTGAAGCCCCTGCATTTGGGTCAGGAGTCCCCACACCTATCACCTTGTGATGAATTTAAAGCCCCTGCACCTGGAACTGTTTGTTTTCCTGTAACCATTTGTCTTTTCTCCTGTTTTTTGCCTGTTTTACTTCTGTAAGATTGCTTCAGCTCAATTTCCCACCCCTTCTCTAAACCAAAGTATAAAAGAAAATCTAGCCCCTTCATCAGGGCCAAGAGAATTTTGAACATTAGCCATCTCTCATTCGCTGGCTAATAAAGGACTCCTGAATTAGTCTCAAAGTGTGGTGTTTCTCTATAACTCACTTGGTTACAACATTTTAAGGCCCCAGTGAGATATTTGCCACCGGGTGAGAGTCAAACTTATTCCAGGCTCCCCTGGACAGATGGCGGACTTATAGGGGAGGCACCACCTGAAGATGTCCCAGGACCCCATAAGACCCCGTCTTCCGGAGGAGAATGGATAGATCACCAGTGTGTGCCCACAAAATTCAACTTCTGAGTCCTCAGTTTCTGGTCCCGGGAAGGTAAGTTAGATCTGACTCTGGTTTGCTGAGAGGGAAGTGACCTTGATGAGGGCATCTCTCTCTTTGACTCTGCCCACATTCCAGGATGCTGGATGACAGCGCCTTGGTTTTCTGTTAGGCGCCTTTGGTTCTGGTTTGGTGAGAGGGAACTGTCCCTGATGAGGGTGTCTCTCTTTGACTCTGTCCATATTCCAGGACGCTGGAGGACAGAGTCCTGGTTTCTGGCAGGCCGGTCTCTCCATTAAGACTCGTCTCTCACTTTCTCCCCCTCTTTCTCTCCTTCTCCCCCCCACCCCCTGCTTTTTCTTTATCTCCTCCTTCTCTCATTCAGGTCTTCTGGAGACCTCTGTTTAGAATGGGAATAAGAAAAATTGTTATAAATTCTGTGGGAATGTGTGCATGAATGCGGAATTCAAGGGCTTGCTCTTGAATCTCCAGTTTGTAGCTCTATGGCAAAAGCTACAGAGTTCGAATGGGCCCTCACCTGCAGTTCTGTGGCAACCTCATAAGGCTTAAGGCAGCACTTGGCATAGCTTGATCCAAGCCAGGGGCTTATACTGGTCTGCCAATGCTAAGAGAAGCCTAAGTCCCCTCAGGGTGAGCGGCTAGGTGGACATCTGACTGATCCCATCATGGGACCCCCTCCCCTTTGTCTGTCTATAAAAACTGCCATAATTGTTTATATACCCTAAGGTCTGTTGCCTGTTTTGTGTCTATTGCCTGTTTTGTGTCTATTGTCCTGTTTGGCGTTTATTGTCCTGTTTCGTGTTTGTCTAAGTTTCATATGTCAGATCATCAATATTGCCCAAGACTAGTGGGCAAGGACTTCTTCAAAGTCCTGAGTGCAGATTTTCTAACACACGAGGTCTCAGGCATGTCTCTTCAGGTTGCCGGGCCCAGGGGCCAGGCACACCTCCACAAGTTTACAAAAGAAACAGCCTCCTTCCCCTGTGGCAGGGGCTCCCCAACCTGCAGGTGAAGAGTAGGAGGTGACAGAGCTGAACCCCCTACCCCAGAGACCCCCTCGGGCGCCTGGCTCCTGCATCTTCAGGCATCAGAGCCCCTGACTTCTCCGAGCCCCAGCTCGTCCACACCTGACTCAGAATGCAGGCACCCAGCCTGCTGCGGTAACCTTTCCCTGGGCCAGGCTTCTGAGCTAGGCTTGCAGCGCCTGAGGGGGCCTGGAGGCGGTGTGGGGGACCGCGGAGTCATCCTGGCAACCCAGCACTGCCCAGCATGGCTCTTCCCAGCCTGAAAAGATCTGAGTGGACCCTCCTCCTGCTCATCCCCATCCCTTGCCCCACACATCTCATTTTCCTGTGTCACAGCAAGTCCAGCACCTCCAAGACTTAGCTCTGCTGTCCCTCCTCAAACCCTTAAAAGAAAAGGAGAACTCATGTGGCAGGAAGCACTGGCAATAGATGTTTTCCTGCTTCTTTTGGCCATAATATTTCTGTTCTTCTGATACTACAGTCCCCCAGGTCGTGAATTTCTCTGTCCATGCTGGGTTTAATATCTCTGTTCAAACCTTGTTAAACTGCCTCCAGAATGGGGAACTCTTCTTCCCGGCCTCATAAGGATTGGAGCCCCCTCCAATGTATGTTACAAAGTTTCTCTCTAGGCTTCTCAGAGGATTATGGGGTCTGCCTTAAAAATGGCAAACTCTGGACACTGCAAAATAGAATGGCCAGAGTTTGGAGCCAGCTGGCCCCTAGAAGGGTCACTGAACCTCGTAATTGTTTAGGCTGTGTGGCGGGTTGTTGTTGGAACTCCCAGTCACCTCGATCAGTTTCCATATATTAACCAGTAGCTAAGTTTGGTCAGGAGCCCTCCTCCGTGGTTCCGTTAATGTGCCATTCATAATTCTACCTCCAAGGTCCTTTTGAGCCAGACCTCACTTTTGCCTTGACCCTCAGCTGGCTCAGCTCCTCCTATACTGCGTCCTTCTGAAGAAGAGGGGAGTCTCCCTCACCCAGTTCTGCGTATATATAACCCTCCTGCTCCCTTAGAATCTTCCCTTGTCATCTCGACTGCCTCACCTGTGGGCTCTCCGCCTATTGCCTCTCAATTGTGGCTGTGGCAGGAGGAGGTAGACTCCCTTCTCCCACTGAGAGAGGCACAGATCCCTCCAGGTGATGAGTGCTCAGTGCCATTCTTAGTTTACGTCCCTTTTTCTACTTCTGACCTGTATAACTGGAAAGCTCATAATCCCCCCTTTTCTAAAGCCCCAGGTCTTGACCTCACTGATGGAATCCCTGCTCTGGACCCATCGTCCCACTTAGGACGACTGTCAACAGCTTCTTTTGGCCCTTTTCACCTCTGAAGAGAGGGAACATATCCTAAGAGGCCAGAAAGCATTTCCTCACATCAGCCAACAGGCCAGAAAAGGAAGCTAGAGGCCTCCTTGAGAAAGTTTTTCCCTCGACCTGCCCAAATTAGGACCCAAACTCCTTGGGTGGGAAGAGAGCTTTAGATGATTTTCACTGGTATCCCCTTGCAGGTATCAAGAGAGCCGCTCAGAAACCCATAAACTTGTCTAAGATGACTGAAGTTGTCCAGGGGCTTGATGAGTGACCGGGAGCGTTTTTAGGACGCCTTCAGGGAGACCTATCAGACTTACATCCCTTTTGACCCACTGGCTCCCGAAAATAGCTGTGCTCTTAATTTGGCATTTGTGGCTCAGGCAGCCCCTGATATTAAAAAAACTACAAAAACTGGAAGGATTTGCTGGGATGAATATCAGTCAACTTTTAGAAATAGCCCAAAAAGTTTTTGACAACCGAGAGTTTGAAAAGCAAAAACAGGCAGCTCAGGCAGCTAAAAAGGCTGCTGATGAAGCATCAGAAAGACAAATGAAAATCTTAGTGGTGGCCATCCAGGAAGCCAGAAAAGAAAGGCCCCCATCACAGAACACTATCTAGGGGACCCAGGGTCCATGCCAGAAAAGTGAGCAGGGTTCCCTACAAAGAAACCAATGCACCTATTGCAAGCAGGTAGGACACTGGAAGAAGGAATGCCCATTAAAGCCAGAAGAAAAATGAGAAAAGAAAAAAGTCCTTAGCCTCCCCACAGCAGAGGAGTCAGATGGTTGACAGGACTGGGGCTCCCTCTCAGCCTCCAGGAGCCCATGATAACCACCACAGTGGTGGGGGAGGAGAGCCTAAATGCTTCCTAATTGATACTAAGTTGTCTCTGAGCCATAACCACAACAGCAAGCCTAGTTCAAGAGGCTGATAAACTGACTCTAGGTCAAAATTTAGCCTTACGGCTCCTCATGCCATAGAGACTTTGCTGCAAAGTGCTTCTGGCAAATAGGTGTCAAATGCTCACATCCTGCAGGATCAGAGTTTACTGTTAGATCAACCTCATTTAACTTTCTCTCCCAAAAGATGTAAATCCAGCTACATTGTTCCCTGATCCAGACATTACCACACCTGTCCATGACTGCCAAGAACTGTTAGAGACTACGGAAACTAGCTGACCTGATCTCCAAGATGTGCCTCTAAAGGAGGCAGATGCCACCATGTTTACAGATGGTAGCAGCTTCCTTGAGCAAGGAGTTCAAAAGGCTGGTGCTACCGTCACTACAGAGACGGATATACTGTAAGCCCAAGCAGCGCCAGAAAGTACCTCAGCATAAAAGGCTGAGTTGATTGCCCTCACTCAAGCCCTCTGATGAGGTAAGGACAAACACATTAACATTTATACTGACAGTAGATATGCTTTCATTATTGTGCATGTGCATGGAGCCATCTGTCAAGAGCACAGGCTACCCACCTCAGTGGGAAAGACTATCAAAAACAAAGAAGAAAGTCTGGCCCTGCTTGAAGCTGTATGGTTCCCTCAGCAGGTGGCTGTAATTCACTACAAAGAACATCAAGAAAAGGCATGGCCATTGCCCATGGTAAGTAAAGAGCAGACTCTGTAGCTCAAAAGACACCTCGGCTCCCCATCGACCCTGCTGTCCACTGTGTCTTTTCTGCAACCTAACTTGCCAGCATCAGAAAAAGAAAAACAAGCTTCAGATCTCCAGGCCAATAAAAAATTAAGAAGGTTGGTAGATTCTTCCTAACTCCAGAATCTTCATACCCCAAGCTCTCAGGGAAACTTTAATCAGTCGTCCGCATTATACCACCCATTTAGAAGGAGCAAAACTGGCCCAGCTCCTAAGGAGCTGCTTCAAGATCCCCTGCCTTCAGAACTTAGCAGATCAAGCACTCTCCGGTGTATGCCTTGCACTCAAGTAAACGCCAAGCAAGGTCCTAAACCCAGCTCTGGCCACCGCCTCAGGGGAAACTCACCAGGAAAAGGGTAGGAAATTAACTTTACAGATATAAAACCACACCAGACTAAGTACAAATACCTTCTGGTACTAGTAGACACTTTCTCCAGATAGACTGAGGCATTTGTCACCAAAAACGAGACTGCCACCACAGTAGTTAGGATTTTACTCAATGAAATCATCCCTCAACATAGGCTGCCTTTTGCCATAAGGTCTGATAATAAACTGGCCTTCACCTCATTCATAGCTCAGTCAGTCAGTAAGACATTAAACATTCAATGGAAACTCCATTGTGCTTATCGACCCCAGAGCTCTAGGCAGGTAAAATGCATGAACCGCACCCTAAAAAGTACTCTTACAAAATTGATCTTAGAGACCAGTGAAAATTAGGTAAAGCTCCTTCTTTTAGCCCTTCTTAGGATAAGATGCACTCCCTACCAGGCTAAGTTTTCACCTTTTAAAATCGTGTATAGAAGGGCTCCTCCTATCTTGCCTAAGCTAAAAGATACCCTTTTAGCAGAAATCTCACAAGCTAAATTTTTATAGTACTTAGTCTCTCCAACAGGTACAAGACATCATCCAGCCACTTGTCCAGAGACCTCATCCCAATCCAGTTCCTGACCAGACGGGGCCCTGTCACTTGTTCCAGCGAGATGACCTGCTGTTTGTTAAAAAGTTCCAGAAAGAAGAACTCACTCCTGCTTAATAAAAGACCTCATACTGTCATCCTCACCACACCGATGGCTCTGAAAGTAGATGGCATTCCTGCTTAGATTCATGACACCCCCTAGTACCAAAGCATGTTTAACTGTAATCTATGACTAATTACTGGATTGGCAGAACTCCTTTTCTCCTCTTGTTTAGTCTTCAAACGCTGTATGTTAAAATTAGTTTCTTAACTTTGTAAAACAACGCATAGCTTCTGCCAAACTTATGTATCTTAAGACATAAGTCTTAAGACCCAATATAACTCCCCTTGTTATAAATGAGGAATCAATGATTTGATTCCCCCAAAAGGCAAGTGGGGAATATGATACCCTAACTTGTATTAACTTGATTGACTCTCTCTTAACTGAGAAAGCCAGATGGATTCCATTTGGCTTCTTCATTTGCAAGACATTAAAGGCTCCTTACCCACCCCCTTCCTCAAGGACTTACCTAGTGCAAGCTGACTCTCAGCACACCGAAGAGTGCAATTAACTGATAAGGTACTGTGGCAAGGTACCTCCAGTCTACAGTTCCCAGGAATTTGCTTGGGTGATGTAATCTAAAGCCCCTGCATTTGTGTCAGGAGCCCCCACACCTATCACCTTGTGATGAATTTAAAGCCCTGCACCTGAAACTGTATTCCTGTAACCATTTTTCAACTTTTATTGCCTGTTTTACTTCTGTAAGATTGCTTCAGCTCATTTCCTCCTCCCCTCTCTAAACCAAAGTATAAAAGAAAATCTAGCCCCTTCTTCAGGGCCCAGAGAATTTTGAGGGTTAACCATCTCTTGTTCACCAGCTAACAAAGGAATCCTGAATTAGTCTCAAAGTGTGGCTTTTCTCTATAACTCGCTTGGCTATAACAGGTGGAGCTATAGGTAATTCTTTTCTTCCTCCTTTTTGTATTTCTATTTTATTTTTTCTTCTTTCTTTTTGAGATAGAATCTCTCTCTGTTATCTAGGTTGGAGTGCAGTGGCATGATCTTAGTTAGCTCACTGCTCCTGGGTTCAAGCAATTCTGTCTCAGCCTCCTGAGTAGCTGGGATTACAGCTGCACACCAGCAAGCTCAGCTAATGTTTGTATTTTTAGTAGAGACGGGTTTTCGCCATATTGGCTAGACTAGTCTCAAACTCCTGACCTCAGCATCTGCCGTCCTCAGCCTCCAAAAGTGCTGGGATTACAGGCATGAGCCACCGTGCCCGGCCTTAATTTTTCTTTATTGGAAAAGAAACAATATTTATATTTTTAAGACCACCAGATGGAGCACTTAGAAAAGGAGGAGGATTTATGTACCTTTTTTCATTTTTTATTAGCCTGACCTTTGTGACTATATTGACTCTGCTGGGGTCACTTTCTCTATTTGTGCATGTTTTCTTTCTCAACTGTCTGGAGAATTTGTATGGATCCATGACTTTGGGCCACCACATAATGTTGCAAAGATTATACCTGCCAAGAGTGCCCAGTTAAGGAAGAAGGGTGGCTGAATTCTGCCTGTGCTCTGCCTGAAAGCCCTATGCTCTGTGCAGGCCTTAGTTCACCCAGAGGAAGGAGCACCTTTTAAAAGTATACATAAAGGCACATTATGGGCTGGCAGCAGCCCTGCCTGGCCCCAAGTGAGGTAGCAGTGCCAGATGCCTTCAGAATAGACTGGAAGGCCTTCTGTTCATCTACTATGTGAAAATTGTAACTGGAACAACTTTGTCCAAAGAGAGAAGAGAGTTCATAAGAAAAAGCCATAGAATGGTGTCTGAAAAAAAATTGCAGAGGATATAAGAGATCTGAATGAAGCAGATGTAATGAAACAACAGGTTTAGTTTCAGGTTTAAGTTTGTTTTACTGAATGAGATAGAATACCCTTTGAGTAAACACAAATACAAAGGGTTTATTGAGAAGATACAGAGGAATTTCACAGAGCCAAAAGCCCAGTCTGGCTTCACAAGACCTGAAAAACCAGAATGGGGTAAAAGGAGGTTTTCCCCTTTCTTTCTCAGGAATCATACAGCCTCTCCTCTCCTCATCTCTGTACTGTCTGCTCTACTCTTCAGTCTCTCTCTAAAGACAAGTTTTTCTTATTCATTAGAAAGCCCATGGCAAAAAATAGCTCCTCAATCGCAACTTTATGGGACCATTTTGTTCATACATTCACTGTTCTCTGACCATAATGTCTATAGAGTTGGATCAAATTCCCTAGAGACGAGAGAGGAAATTCCTATTTTACTCACTTGCAGATTCAAAATTAACACATATATGATTTGTAAAGAGAGTATTTCTACCAACTTGGACCAAGACAGTAGATTTCTATATTAGTTCTACAGATCAGCCAATAGCTGTGTTAAAGTCAAAATATAGAGACGAATTTCTAAATTTAAAACATTTTATTTGGGAAGCAAAGATTGCAATTCAGGCACATACCCACAGACTGGGTGGCCCTTAGTATGTCTGAAGAACAAAAAGAAGGTTGGAGGCTTTTATAAAAAGGACAAATATTGCATATTGTCTTGAAAGTAATTTCATTGGCAGTAGTAAGGTTTTCGATAGCTGGCAAGCTCTGATTGGTGAATGATATGGTGGCTAAAACTATTTGTAGAGTTACAGCAGGCTGTTACTGTAGCTATTAGATTAAAACTAGTTCATATTAAAACAGGGTTTCAGCAGCCAGGTTTGCAGAGAACTACATTCTTGGAGCAATATAATATGTACTGAGTGCATTTTCCCCCTGGCTCCTCAACTCTGATTTAGCTGAGTATAACAGGAATGACCCAATTTGTGTGATCAACTTTCACAGCTGACTCCCAAATATTGAATAAGAAATAAGTAAGAAATAAGACAAGATATAAGCAAAGTTATGAAAATTCCCCCACAATGCAATGAATTTATTGATGTTCATCAACAATGAAATAACCATGCTTAAAACTTCCTGCTCTATATAAATTATTGAACTCCCAGAACCAGGCATGTGACTTATTAAAGAAAAAATAAGTATGCTTTTTAGATAGAATGCCTGGGGAATTAATGAGTTCACAACTTAGACAGATGGGTTATTCTTCTCCCTTGTTAAACAATGAGACCACATTTATAATGGTGGTACACCTACCATCAGAGATGGCTTTGAACAATCATGGAGTCTGAATGCTTTTATTTAGCAAAAATTGTACAAAAATGCTGTTAGAGTACTAAGGCTACAAAATTCAGAGCAGGTGACCATGATTTACAAGTGTAGGAAAAATAAGTCAAATGTCAGATAAGGTCTGGATTTTTCTGCAATGCAATCACAAAGTTTGCTATTTTTACAGGTCGACAAGAAAACTCAATTCCCCTTCAGGAAGTTAAGTCACCTAAAGATTACATAACCACTAAAAAGACAAACCAGCTAAGGATGCTTAAGAGACAGCTTTTTGAAACTGCGCCAATTGATCACAATGGTATGAGTTCCAAGCCCCTTCCTAGCTTTTCTGTAGCTCACTCTTCATCTCCCAAATGACAAAAACAAGCAAACCCACAGACTATTAGTTTACATTATATGCAACCCCCCCACCCCATGAAATCCAGAGTATAGGAAATGGTAGAATAGAAGTGAAATCAGTGAAGGTTAATGTCATTAAAGTTAACTCCAGATGCATGGAACTGTTTCTGATCTGGCATAGTTTTTTTTTTTTTTTTTTTTTTTTAATCACATTTTATGTAAAAGATTTCAATTTATGCATCCCTTTCCACATCTAGGTTATGGATTCTGACAGGTATAAGACTGTCTCTTATTTAACCTCTGTATCCTTAGCAACTCGTGATATACCTAGCACAGAAAAGGTACTCAATATGTTTGATGAATGAATGTGGTTGTTTTGTTTACAAAATAATAACCTCTCAACTAGAAAAAAAAATCATTCTAAAAATCATCACTTCAGGGACTTAAAGAATTTGAGGGTCTGTTTACTGTTGTTCCTGTGTATTTAAACACAGCAGGCCCTACCAAGTATCCTATTGCATCTGGCCCACAAGATCTAGTTTCAGAGATAAATGATTCTAAAAATTTCCCTGGTTTACTCCCCATTTATACCAGATCCACTAGCTTTGTTTCCATCCTCCATTTCTCTGAATTCAGGGCTTAGTACCTTTGACTTTGATCAATGCTTTGGGCTCCTTCAGGTTTGGTGACTGATAGAAGTTCCCTCTGTTTCATGAACCTATGCCTCCCACCTGACTCTTGTCCCAGCTTACTTCAGAATGATTATGATTGTATTAGATCCATAAATACCATGCTAATCAAATCAACCCTCGAAGAGCTAACTGATAATGGCAATGGATACACCATTAATTGAATGGAGACACCTGTCATTACTTGGGTAAATGATATTCTTTAGTGGTTCTCTGCCTTAGCTGTTCATGGGAATTATCTGGGGAAATCTAAAAATATTGATGCCTAGCCCCATAGATTTTAATGTGATTGGCTTGGGGGAGGCTGGTATCAGGACATTTTAAAAAATTCCAGCTGATTCTTACATAAAGTTGTCAAATCACTGCTTTAGGCTGAAAGCCTAACTCATGCATTTTTTTCCATATTTCTTAGCTTTGTGTTTCTATTCTCCTGTCTGTGTATACCACAGACATTTATATAAATATTGCTAGATGAATGTAGTTTGGCTGAGATTACATGTTAAAAGTTTCCCTGCAGTAAAATGAGATATGTTGGGTGGATAGGTTTGAGACAGGTTAAAACCAAAAAATTCAAAATGTTAATGCCATAAGCATTGATTTCTTCTCTCTAATGAGAGAACCATGAGAGGATATTCCCCTCCAACTCCTATCTTAACTGAAGGCTGAAAACTGTCCGTTCCCGCTCCAACCCCATAGAATAAAGAAGAACTGGCATTCTCTGACTGTCCCCTCCCATTTGCAGGTCATTTGCCCGGGCATTGGGTATTTTGAGAGCTGTCTGTCTGGAGAGATAGGGAACTTAGCTGTTAATGGAGGGACAAATGCCAGCCCTGGGAATTCACTCATGCCTAAAATATGCAGAGTGAGTCCAAGGGAATGCAGGCTTCCTTTCTCAGCTATTTGTCTTTAAACATATGATGGGGAAGCTCCCTTGCCACATGCAACTGAGAAATAGTGCTGACTCAGCTTCTATTCCAAGACTCAAAAGATAAGGGCATAGCACAGCCCTGGGTGCTGGCATCTTCAATTTTAACTTCTGTTTGCCATTTGTCCCTCTCTCTAGACTGTAAGTGCCTGCTTATATGTTGTGCCAAAAGTAAAGCTTCAATTTATATGAGAAAATGAGAGTTTATTACATTTAACAAATAATGGCAAACAATACTGTCAACATTGCATACTACAAACAGTTTAAGTAAACTACACATACTATATTTGGCTTCTTTCATTAAGTCTCATTATTATGGTTCTCTTTGACCACTCCATTGAATCCTCCCCTTTGATAGTCCTGGTTTGAGGCCTGTCTCAGGGCAGAACTGGGAGGAGAGTGGTCACCAACTGTTCACAGCTTGCACCATCCCTAACATGAGATTCCAAATGGATTTTGCCACAGCCCAGTTCTTACAGATGCCTCAGTCTGTGGCAGTGTCTTTTAAGAAGACACCTGGCAAGGATTGTTGGCAAGATGACTGAATAGGAAGAGTTGCAGCTCCCAGCGAGATCAACAGAAGGCGGGTGATTTCTGCATTTCCAACTGAGGTTTCCAGTTCATCTCACTGGGACTGGTTGGATAGTGGGTGCAGACCACTGAGGGTGAGCCAAAGCAGGGTGGGGCATCTCCTCACCTGAGGAGCAAAGGTTCAGGAATTTTCTCCCCTACCTAAGGGAAGCCATGAGGGACTGAGCCTGAGGAACTCCAGCACAGATACTGCACTTGTCCCATGGTTTTTGCAACCTGCAAACCAGGAGATTCCCTTTGGTTCCTACCCCAACAGGGTCCTGGGTTTCAAGCAAAAAACTGGGCGGCCATTTGGGCGACACCAAATTCCAGGGAGCCAAGTGGTCTTCCTCAGCTCATCCCACCCCCATGGAGACCAGCAAACCAAAATGCTCTGGCTTGAAAATCTTGCTGCCAGCACAGCTGTAGTCTGAGATCAACCTGGGACACTCGAGCTTGGTCGGGCGAGGGTTGTCTGCCATTTCTGAGGCTTGAGTAGGCAGTTTTTATGCTCACAGTGTAAACAAAGCTGCTGGGAAGTTCAAACTGAGTGGAGCCCATGGCGTCTCAGCAAGGCTGCTGTTGCCAAACTGCCAGATTTCCCTTCTCTGGGCAGGGCGTCTCTGAAAAAAAGGCAGCAACCTGAGTCAGGGACTTACAGATAAAACCCCCATCTCCCTGGGACAGAGCACCTGGGGAAAGGTGCAGCTGTGGGCACAGCTTCAGCAGATGTAAAATTCCCCATCTGATGGCTCTAAAGAGAGCAGTGGACCTCCGAGCACAGTATTCAAGCCCTGCTAAGGGTCAGACTGCCTCCTCAAGTGGGTCCCTGACACCCATGCATCCAGACTGGGAGACACCTCCCAGTAGGGGCCAAAAAATACCTCATATAGGAGAGCTCTGGCTGACATCTGACAGGTGCCACTCTGGGATGAATCTTCCAGAGGAAAGATCAAGCAGCAATCTTTGATATTCTGCAGCCTCCGCTGGTGATACTCAGGCAAACAGCGTCTGGAGTAGAGCTCCAGCAAACTCCAGGAGACCTGCAGCAGAGGGGCCTGACTATCAGGAGAAAAGCTAACAAACAGAAAAGAGTTGCACATCCACTCAAAGACCCCATGTGAAGGCCACCAACATCAAAGACCAAAGATAGATAAATCCACAAAGATGGCGAGAAACCAGAGCAGAAAGGCTGAAAATTGCAAAAACTAGAATGCCTCTTCTCCTCCAAAGGATGACAACTCCTCATCAGCAAGGGAGCAAAACTGGATGGAGAATGAGTTTGACAAATTATCAGACGTAGGCTTCAGAAGATGGGTAATAACGAACTCCTCTGAGCTAAAGAAGTATGTTCTAACCCAATGCAAGGAAGTTAAGAACCTTGAGAAAAGGTTACATGAATTGCTTACTAGAATAACCAGTGTAGAGAAGAACATAAATGACCTGATGGAGCTGAAAAACAGAGCATGAGAACTTCGTGAAGCATACACAAGTTTCAATAGCTGAATCAATCAAGCAGAAGAAAGGATATCAGTGATTGAAGATGAAATTAATGAAATCAAGAGAGAAGACCAGATTAGAGAAAAAAGAATAAAAAGGAATGAACAAATCCTCCAAGAAATATGGGACTATGTGAAAAGACCAAACCTATGTTTGATTGGTATACCTGAAAGTGATGAGGAGAATGGAACCAAATTGGAAAGCACTCTTCAGGATATTATCCAGGAGAATGTCTCCAACCTAACAAGACAGGCCAACATTCAAATTCAGGAAATACAGAGAACACAATAAAGATACTCCTCGAGAAGAGCAAGCCCAAGACACATAATTGTCAGATTCACTAAGGAGGAAATTAAGGGAAAAAATGTTAAGAGCAGCCAGAGAGAAAGGTCGGGTTTCTCACAAAGGGAAGCCCAACAGACTAACAGTGGATCTCCCTGCAGAAATCCTAAAAGGCAGAAGAGAGTGGGGGGTAATATTCAACATTTTTAATAAAAGAATTTTCAGCCGAGAATTTCATATCCAGCCAAACTAAGCTTCATAAGTGAAGGAGAAATAAAATCCTTTACAGACAAGAAAATGCTGAGAGATTTTGTCACCACCAGGCCTGCCTTACAAGAGCTCCTGAAGGAAGCACTAAACATAAAAAGAAACAACCAGTACCAGCCACTGCAAAAACATATCAAATTGTAAAGAACATCAACACTATGAAGAAACTGCATCAACTAACGGGCAAAACAACCAGCTAGCATCTTAATGACAGGATCAAATTCACACATAACATTATTAACCTTAAATGTAAATAGGCTAAATGCCCCAATTAAAAGACAAAGACTGGCAAATTGGATAGAGTCAAGAACAATGAGTGTGCTGTATACAGAGACCCATTTCATGTGCAAAGACACACTTAGGCTCAAAATGGAGGAATATTTACCAAGCAAAGGGAAAGCAAAAAAAAAAAAAAAAAAAAAAGCAGCAGTTGCAATCCCAGTCTCTGATAAAACAAACTTTAACCAACGAAGATAAAAAGAGACAAGGGCATTACATAATGGTAAAGCGATCAATGTGAAGAGCTAACTATCCTAAATATATATGCACCCAATACAAGAGCACTCAGATTCATAAAGCAAGTTCTTAGAGACCTACAAAGAGACTTAGACTATCACGCAATAGTAGTGGGATATGTTAAGACCCCACTGTCAATATTAGACAGATCAACGAGACAGAAAATTAACAATGATATTCAAGACTTGAACTCAGCTTTGGACCAAGTGGACCTAATAGACGTCTACAGAACTCTAGACCCCAAATCAACAGAATATACCTTCCTCTCAGCACCTCATTGCACTTATTCTAAAACTGACCACAGAATTGGAAGTAAAACACTCCTCAGCAAATGCAAAAGAATGGAAATCACAGCAGTCTTCAGACCACAGTACAATCAAGTTAGAACTCAGGATTAAGAAATTCACTCAAAACCACATGACTACATGGAAACTGAACAACCTAACCCTAAATGACTACTGGGTAAATGACAAAATGAAGGCAAAAATAAAGATGTTCTTTGAAACCAATGAGAACAAAGACACAATGTACCAGAATCTAAGGGGCACATTCAAAGCAGTGTGTAGAGGTAAACTTATAGCCCACAAGAGAAAGCGGGAAAGATCTAAAATTGACATCCTAACATCAAAATTAAAAGAACTAGAGAAGAAACAGCAAACAAATTGAAAATCTAGCAGAAGACAAGAAATAACTAAGATCAGAGCAGAACAGAAGGAAAGAGAGACAGAAAAAACCCTTCCAAAAAAGTATTTTTTGAATCCAAGCGCTTCTTTTTTCTGAAGATCAACAAAATAAATAAACTGCTAGCCAGACTAATAAGGAAGAAAAGAGAGAAAAATCAAATGACACAATAAAAATGATATAAAGGATATCACCACTGATCCCACAGAAACACAAACTACTATCAGAGAATACTATAAACCACTCTACACAAATAAACTAGAAAATCTAGAAGAAATGCATAAATTCCTAGATGCATACAGTCTTCCAAGTCTAAACCAGGAAGAAGTCAAATCCCTGAATAGACCAATAACAAGTTCTGAATCTGAGGCAGTAATTAGTAGCCTACCAACCCACAAAAAGTCCAGGACCTGATGGATTCACAGTCGAATTCTACCAGAGGTACAAAGAGGAGCTGGTACCGTTCCTTCTGAAACTATTCCAAATAGTAAAAAAATCTGTTTTGGTAGAATCTGCAAAGAGATATTTTGGAGGTCACAGAGGCCTATAGTGAAAAATTGTATATCCTGTGATAAAAGCTAGAAACAAGCTATCTGTGACATCGCTTTCCGACCCATGGATTCAGCTCATGGAGTGAAACCTTTCTTTACATTCAGTTGGTTGAAAACACTTGTTTTTCTGTAATCTGTGAAGGGACATTTCAGAGTTCACTGAGGATTATAGTAAAAAACCAAATATCCCGAGATTAAAACTAGACAAAAGCTATCTGTGAACCTGCTTTGTGATTTTTGGATTCAGCTCATTGAGTAAAACCTACCTTTACATTCAGTATTTTGGAAACACTGTTTTTGTATAATCTGAAAAGGGCAATTTTAAAATTCACTGAGGACTATAGTGAAAAACAGAATATCCCATGATAAAAAGTAGAAAGAAGTTATCTGTGAAACCATTTTGTAACATGTGGATTCAGCTCACAGAGTTAAAACTTTCTTTACATTCAGCAGTTTGTAAACTTTTTTTTGTAGAATCTTCAAAGGGACATTTTGGAGCTCACTTAGGCCTATAGTGAAAAACCAAATATCCTGCAATAAAAACTGTTGGGAGCCAAAAAGGCCAAAGGGATCATGATCATCTCAGCCTTCCACTGGAGTCTATATGATCAAACTGTAAACTGTTTATCATGAATACAGAATGTGGGCAAACTCGCTTCTCTGCCTGCCCCAGAAAGTTTACTGAGGGCCATCATTCCCTGGCAACGTGTTCCTTAAGGTTATCTACTGGAACACCCAGAGACTATTGTTAAGGAATACAGTCTTGCAAGCCTACTATAGACCTATCAGCTGATCTCTTTTTCCATTCCCTTTTCACTGTGTCTTTTACCAATAAATACAAAGGGCTATGGAAAGCCAGCCCTTGTCCACTAGAGGCAAGGTGCCCCTGACCTCTTCTCCCAAATACACTCTTTTGTCTCTTTGTCTTTTATTCCTGTGTTTTTCCACCTTTGTTCCATCTGGTACAGGTCATGGGGTGCTTAAAAAAGTACCGTCCGAACAGAGGATCTTTGAGGATGTGAACAAAGAAGGTCTGCTGGAGCGGAGGAACTGAAATTAGCAAGATGAACGGGACCCCAGGACAAGTCTGCTGGCAGTGCATGTAAGGTCGGTGCTCTAAAGAGGCACATTGCCCACAATGGTAATGGGAGCAGTGCTTTAAAGAAGTACTGAGAATGGGAAGTTTTCTGAGTCAGGGTAACATGGGGCAGAATTTGTCTATAGGAGGAAAACATGTGCAGTTGCTTAAAGTTTTGTTGAAACAAACTGGTGCTAAGATTAGTTCTCAGATGCTAACTATGATGCTGCAGGAAGTTATTATACATAACCCATGGTTTCCACAGGCAGGCACCCTTGATATGGAAAATTGGCACAGAGCAGAAGAAAAATTAAAATGGGCTCATCAGAAAGTATTAAATTGATTCTTCTGTTTTCTCCACTTGGAGTTTAGTTCATACTGTACTTCTGCCATTATCTCTTTCTTATTCTGCTGGACAGAAGGAGTCATGTTCTGAGTCTAAAAATGTGAAAGAACCTATTGTCCCACCCACAGCTCCAATTGAAAATAAAAAGCAGGAGAGGGAGGATAAAAATTGACTTACGCCGCCCCCTCCACTTGCAGAAACATCTTTACTGCCTCCTCTGGTAGCAGAAATAGAGACCCCAACACAAATAATTTTATACTCTGCTGCCATAGCTGGAGAGCCCTTAGGACTTTGCACTTTTTCTATTTCTGTAGGGTCTGATTCAAATAATCCACAGCAGTTTATTCATGAACAGACCCCACTAGAGTATAAGTTGTTGAAGGAACTAAAAGTGGGTGTGGTTAATAATGGTCTACAAAATTCACTCATTTTAGGATTGCTAGAATCTGTGTTCAGTGCTATGTATCTTTTACCCTTTGATGTAAACATGTGGCTTGAACTTGCTGGTCTGCTAGTGGATGTCTGACATGGAATTTGAATTTTCAAAAAATGTGTGCAGACCAGGCTAGACAGAATCGTGTTGCTGGACACGGAGACATTACAGAGCATATGCTGTTAGGTAATGCCCTTATTCAGACCTGGAACAACAAATGGTACTCCCAGATGCTGCATACCAGCAGTGTGCACAGGCCACTAAATGTGTCTGGGCCATAATTCCTGAAGAGGGAGTTCCAGTACAACCCTTTCTACATATTATGCAAGGGTCACATGAGCACCATGCACATTTTCTTGCATGACTGCAAGAGACAGTGAAGTGTCAGATTCCTCATACTAATGGCTAATTTAGGAGTTGACAAATCTGAAAGGAGCCAAGGGTCAAACCCTAATACAGGAAAGTGTTATAATTGTGGGAAAACTGGGCATTTTAAAAAGGAATGTTACCAGATAGCAGGACAGAAAGGACCTTGTAATGCAGTTCCCCCCTGACCAGGGGAAAAATACCAGGACTTTGTCCTCACTCTAACAAAGGAAATCACTGGACTAATCAGTGTCACTCAAAATTTCATCAGAAATGCACTCCCCTGTTGGGAAATAAGACAGGGACCTGGACCCAGGTCCCACAAACAATGAGGGCATTCCCAGTCCAGACCTCAACATGGGTTTCAGGCATGGGTTCCAAGAGGCACATTGATTCCCTCACCCCAGGAACACCAGGAAGTGAATCAAAGTTGCACTGGTATTTGGGGACCTTTACCAACAGGGTACACTGGACTAATTTTAGGCAAAAGGCATCTTAACTTTCAAGGCACCACTGTAGTCCCAGGAGTGATTGACTATGATTATGAAGGAGAAATTTAAGTAGTTTTAATGTTACAAGATCATTGGATTTTTGAACTGGGAGAGTATATATGGCTCAATTATTGCTTATTCCCTGCAAATTACACCCTTCCCCATGAAAGGAGAAACAAGAAAATAAATGGTTTGAGAGTGCAACTACAAGAGAAATCTATCTATCCCAATCCATAGTCTCTAATAGACCTACCTGTGTAGTACAAATTAAAGGAAAGAAATTTTATGGGCTGATGGATATGGGAGCTGATGTGTCAGTAATATCTAAAGACAATTGGCCCCCATCATGGCCCTTGCAATTAACTTCTACATCTCTAGTGGGAGTAGGATAAACTCAAAGTGTTCAACAAAGTGCTGAGACTTTACCTTGTCTTGGTCTGGATGGACAGTCATTTACTTTTCAGCCTTATGTTGCAAAAATAACTATCAATTTATGGGGTCAAGACTTACAGCATGAGATATGAGACTTACAAATGAAAACTCTGATAACCCAGGACTTAAAATATTGAAGGACATGGGATATCAGAGTGGAAAATGTTTGGGGAGGTTCCTACAAGAAAATTCTAACCTGATATCAGTAATTGGAAAACCAGATAGACAAGGGCAAGGACGTCAGGATTTCTGATGGGGGTCATTGATATTTCTCCTTCACTCTCTGTCTTACCATTAGAATGGCTCAGTGACAAACCCATATGGGCAGATCAATGGCCCCTATCTCAGGAGAAACTGATGCAGCTTCAGTAGCTAGTAAAAGAACAACTGGACGAAGGACACAGACGAAGGGCACATCAGTTAGCTCCTGGAATACACCCGTGTTTGTTATTCCAAAAATGTCCAGAAGATGTCGACCGCTGCATGATTTGAGAGTTACTAATGCCCAAATTAAACTGATGGGTGCCTTACAGAAAGATTTACTATCTCCAGTGACTCTTCCAAGAGACTGGCCTCTTGTAATAGATCTTAAAGATTGTTTATTTACTATACCCTTATCGAAGGATAAGCCTCGATTTGCCTCCTCTGTGTCTTCCATTAATCAAAGAGAACCTGTTTATTGTTATCAATAGAGAGTTTTACCCCAAGGCATGCTTAACAGTCCTATGCTATGTCAGCATTTTGTAGGACAGGCATTAAAGAATCTTTGGAATATGTTTCCTACTGCTTACGTCTTTCATTTTATGGATGATATTCTTTTGGCCACTCCTGCAGATCAAATCCTACATCAGTTATTCAGAGAAACAAACCAGGCTTTGACTAAACAGAGTCTCAAAATAGCTACAGAATAGGTGCAAAGAACTTCCCCATATCATTGCTTAGGAACTATTGTTTCTGAAAGAAGTGTACAGCCTCAGAAAGCAGTTCTCTGTAAAGACAGGTTACAGACTTTAAATGATTTCCAACAATTATTAGGAGACATTAATTTGCTATGCCCAATGCTAGGTATTGCAACCCATCAACTTACACATCTTTACCCAACTCTACAAGGAGATTCTTCTTTAAATTCCCTGTGGCAATTAACTAAGGAGGCAGAAGCCGAGTTACAACTTGTAGAGCAGATGCTTCAGCAGAGGCGTGCCTCGTGGCTACAACTACAAAAAGTTTTGCTTTTGTTTATTCTTCCTATCCCCCACTCTCCAACAGGACTTTTGGGCCAGTTCACAGACAAGTCCATAAGAGTAATAGAATGGCTCTTTCTACCTAATCAAACAGTCAAAACCTTGCAAGTTTATCTTCCTTTAATTACACAAATTATGACTATTGGCTGACAGTTCAATAATGTTTGCGGGATATTACCCTGATAAAATTATTCTTCCTTTAGACTCTCAGCAACAAGCTGCAGCTTGGAAAATGTCGACTGCCTGGCAAACTGCTTTTGCAGACTTTGTGGGTGCTACAGATAACCATTATTTCTCAGACAAAATTCTGCAGTTTTATAAAGTTCATTATTTCATTCTTCCTGTGATTACTCATCACAAGTCTATTCCAGGTTGCCAGACTTATTTTACTGATGGCTCTTCCAAAGGTCATGCTACTATCTGTGGACCTAATCATACTCAAATAATAATGACCTCTGGGGTTTCAGCTCAACTCTCAGAGCTAATTGCAGTCATTCAGGTTTTATAGCTCACAACTTTAGATCCTATCAACATTGTCTGTAATTCAGCTTATGTTGTAAATGTAGCCAGTCACATAGAAACTGCGACAATTAAAAGTACACTAGATCTGGAACTGCTTAATTTACTTTTAAGACTTCAACCAGTTATTCACTCTCATGCAGCTCCTTTTCATATTTCTCATATTCGTTCTCACACACAACTTCCTGGGCCACTATCTCTAGGTAATAAGAGAGCAGATAAACTGATTGGTTCTGTGTTTCAGCAAGTGCAAGCATCTCACTGTGCTATTGCACCAAAATACTTCCATCCTTAGTCACGTTACATTTATCTCACAGCCATGCTAGAGCTATAGTACAAGCTGTCCTACTTGCCACCATGTCCCTGGAGCCACACTTGTAGAAGGATGTAATCCATGAGGTTTGGCTCCAGATGAAATTTGGCAAAAGGATGTTACACACATAACTGTCTTTGGTAAGTTTAGCTATGTTCATGTGACTACAGACACTTATAGCTGCATGCTACATGCCAAATAGGTGAGACAGCTGGTCATGTATGGTGATATTGTCTGTCATCATTTGCTTATATGGGGATACCTAAACAATTAAAAACTGACAATGGACCCACTTATACTAATCATGCTTTTCAAAATTTCTTACAGCTTTGGGCTATAACCCATAAAACAGGAATTCCTTATAATCCTAGAGGACAAGGCATTATACAACAGGCACATCAAACATTACAAAGCACGTTGAAAAGACTAACAGGGAGTATAGAAGACCAGTTACCACCACAATCCAAACTACATTTAGCCTTATTTACTTTAAATTTTTTGACTCCTGGTGTGGATGGTAAGACTCCAGCAGAAAGACATTGGCAAATGCTAGAGGAAAAGAGGAAAATTTATCTGAAAGCGTTATGGAAATCCCCAGAAGAAGGACAATGGAAAGGCCCAAAGGATTTACTGATGTGGGGACAAGAGTATCCTTGTGTTTTTACAGGAGATGCACAAGCCTTGTGGGTGCCGCCAAGGTGTGTGTTACCATGGAATGGGAGACTAGAGGAACCCAGGGTGGCCAACCATGGGCTCAGTCCCTCCAGTACATGCCATGAGCCAGCTGAGCCTGAGTGAGTGCAAAGACAAAGAGAAGACTGACCAGAGTCATGATGACACCAACCCCCATAACCTAGGGACAACTCAAGAAAACCACATAGGAAACTGAGAAACTACTGAAGTTTCAAGGCCAGACCAAAACCCCTGATTCCATGTTCATGGCCATGTTAGCCGTAATGTCCTGTGCATCATGTTTTCCCTGTGCAGAAGCAAAAACATATTGGGCATATGTTCTGAATCCCCCAGTAGTACAAACTGTACTTTGGAGTGACACTCTTCCTGAGATTTATCACGATCAGGGATAGTGGGCTTCGGGACCCCTAACACCCCCTGAAATATAACAGACTCACAGGACAATGTCATTCATTATACCACTCCATTGGGAGGACTTCCTTTGTGTATTACCACAAAGACATCGGTCAGTCATATATGTCTTACAACTTCAAGCTCAAACATGGTTGAATCACTATGGAAAAATCAGGTACTTTTTAAGTCTTAGTTCTATTAATGTAACTGGTGTACTAACCAACCATTCCCAGCCCAGTCACCCTAGTTGCACTGATTTTATGGAATGGATCCATTCAATAGTTCCTACCACTCTCCGTGGACCCAGTGTTTTGGTCCACTGGTTAGAAAACAATTTATGTTAACTGGAGACATTATGGATTAGGTACCTAAAGGTCAACTATATGGTAAAGATAAAAGTCAGAAATCATGTCACAAACTTTGGTGACATTGGTGGTGAGCTTTTAATACTTATTCTGTATACAACACTGGAATCCAATCCCAGTCTGCACCCAGATTGCTTGGTATGGAGCAGGCTTTAGCCTGCCTTTACTTCAACGGCATTATTTAGGAAAAAGGGTACCAATCCAAGAAATAATATGAAGGGCAGCACTCCCATTTATGAACGGGAGCATCTGGATTGGTATATTCCGATAATAGCAATAGTAAACAACGCAGTCTTAATGTTACCTTTGTAAAGAATATCACCACTCAATTTACAGTTTGTGTTTTTAATCCTTATGTCTTTTTGGCAGCTAAGAAGGACAAGCTCCAGGTAAACAATACCCAATTGACCTGTAAATCTTGCCAGTTATATCACTGCGTTAATCATAGCACATTGCACATACATAATGTCTCCACTTTGATGATTTTAGGTTTCATCCCCAGGCTATGGATTCCTGTTAATCTGTCTGAGCCTAGGACTGCCAATACTGCCAAAACTTCTTCTAACTCAGCTTACTCATTGTCCATAGAGCCTTAGGCATGATAATTTTTGCTATTGTTTCCTTGGTCATGCTAATAACTTCTGTTGTGATGTCCTCTATAGCATTGCATAGTTCTGTTCAAATGGCTCAGTATGTAGAGAATTGGAAATGTACAGCCAACCAAGCACAGCTACTTCAGAATAGAATTGACACTGAGTTACAAAATGAAGTGGCAATGTTGAAATCCACAGTTCTATGGTTAGGGGAGCAAGTACAAAGCTTGCAGTTGCAGCAGCAATTGTGGTGTCATTTTAACCACACATATTTGTGTAACCAAATTAGAATGTAACCAAAGTGACTATCCATGGGGCCTTGTGAAAGCCCATTTGCAGAGAGCTTTCACATCCAGCATCACCTCTTGTATTGGTGAATTACAGAACAAAATTATTGATTTAAATAAACAAACTCAAGATTTTCAGCCTTCTTTAGAAGACTGGATTGAATTCCAGCAAGGCCCAGAGAGCCTCAATCACTGGATCTGTCCAAAGCCCTATGTTAACATTCCATATATAGTTCTTAGAATAATGTTTTATCTCCATCTTCTGTTCATTGTCTCTAAAATTGGATGGACCACCAATCAGATAATGAGAGTTGCCAAGCCTGGCCTTACATTTTTTCAATTAATTCACGAACAGAAAGGGGAAAATGTTGGGAGAAGAAAAGGCTGAAGGGCTTGTGATCAACTCAGCATTTTACTATAGGCTATATAATCAAACAGCACGAACACAGAATGTGGGCAAACTCGATTCTGTGCTTGCCCAAGATGGATTGCTGAGGGCCATCACTCCCTGGTGCCATACTCCTTGAGGTCATCTACTAAAATATCTAGAACCTATTGTTTGAGGAATGCAGTCTTGCAAGCCTACACCAGACCAGGCAGCTGAGCTATTCTTCCAAACCCTTCTTGTTATCTCTTTCACCAATAAATAAGAATGACTGTGGAAATTTGGGGCCCATGTCCACTAGAGGCAAAGTGCCCACTAACCCCTTCTTCCAAATATACTCTTATCTCTTTGTCTTTTCTTCCCATGTTTGTCCCCCTTTGTTCAGTCCAATATAGGGTCATGGGGGCGCTTACCAAAAAAAACTTGAAAGAAGCTATCTGTGAAACTGCTTCATGATGTGTGGATTCAGCTCACACAGTTAAAACTTCCTTTACATTCAGCAGTTTGGAAACACTGTTTTTGTAGACTCTGTAAAGGGACATATTGGAGATCACTGAGGCCTATAGTGAAAAATTGAATATCCCGTGATAAAAACTAGAAAGAAACACTCTGTGACACCGCTTTGTTATGTGTGGATTTAACTCAAAAATGAAACCTTTCTTTATATTCAGCAGGTTGGAAACACTGTTTTCATAGAATCTGCAGAAGTACATTTCGGAGCTCACCAAGGCCTAAAGTGTAAAATCAAATATCCCATGATAAAAATTTGAAAGAAGCCATCTGTAAAACCAATTTGTGATGTGTGGATTGAGCTCCTAAATTGAAACCTTTCTTACATTCAGTGGTTTGGAAACACTGTTTTAGTAGAATCTGTGAAGGGACATTTCGAAGCTCACTGAGGCCTATAGTAAAAAAACAAATAACCCATTATAAAAACTAGAAAGAAGCTGTCTGTGTAAATAACAGCTATCTGTGAAACTGCTTTTAGATGTGTAGATTAAGCTCATAGAGTGAAACCTTTCTTTATATTCAGCAGGTTGGAAACACTGCTTTGTAGAATCTGTGAAGAAGCATTTAGAATCTCACTGAGGCCTGTAGTAAAAACCCAATTATCCCATGATAAAAATCAGACAGAAGCTATCTATGAAACCACATTGTGATGTGTTGATTGAGCTCACTGAGTTAAACTTTCTTTACATTCAGCAGGTTGGGAACACTATTTTATAGGATCTGCAAAGAGACATTTTGGAGCTCACTGAGGCCTTTATTGAAAAACTGAATATCCCATGATAAAAACTAGAAAGAAGCTATCTGTGAAATGGTTTGTGATGTGGGGATTCAGTCATAAAGTAAAACTTTTCTTTACATTCAGCAGCTTGGAAACACTGTTTTTGTAGAATCTGCAACAGGGCATTTCGGAGCTCAGTGAGACCTATAGTGAAAAACTGAATATCTCATGACAAAAATTACAAAGAAGCTATCTTTGAAACTGTTTTGTGCTGTGTGGATTCAGCTCACAGAGTTAAACCTTTTCATTAAATTCAGCAGTTTGGAAAAACTGTTTTTGTTTGTTCTGTGATGCAACATTTCAGAGCCCCTGGAGGCCAATAGTGAAAAACCAAATTTCCAGCAATAAAAACTAGAAGGAGGCTATCTGTGAAACTGCTTTGTGATGTGCAGATTCAGCTCATAGAGTGAAACCTTTCTTTACATTTAGTAGGTTGGACATACTGTTTTTTCAGAATTTTCAAAGGGACATTTCATGGCTCACTGAGGCCTATAGGGAAAAACTGAACATCCCACAATAAAAACTTGAAAGAATCTGTGAACTGCTTTGAGGTGTGTGGATTCAGCTCATAAAGTAGTGAAACCTTTCTTACAATAAGCAGGTTGGAAACACTGTTTTAGTAGAATCTGCAAAAGGACATTTTAGAGCTTACTGAGACCTATAGTTAGAAATCAAATAACCCATGATAAAAAACTGGAAAGAAGATATCTCTTAAACTGATTTAAGATGTTGGATTCAGCTCATAAAGTGAAACCCTTCTTTATGTTCAGCAGGATGGAAACACTGTTTTTGTGGAATCTGCAAAGGGACATTTCAGAGCTCACTTAAATTCAGTCCAGTCTTTTAAAGAAGGCTGAAAATCTTGAGTTTGTTTATTTAAATAAAAAATTTTGTTTTGTAATTCACTGCAAAGAAACTGTTTTGTAATTCACTGCAAAGAAGTTGTTAAACTGTGATAAAAACTGCAATAAAAACCACAAAGAAGCTGTTAAACTGCTTTGAGGTGTTGGATTCACTTCATAGAGTGAAACCTTTCTTTACATTCAGCTGGTGGGAAAGACTCTTTTTGTAGAATCTGCAAAGGGACATTTTGGAGCTCACTTAGGCCTAAAGTGAAAAAAAAGATGATCCCATGACAAAAACTAAACAGCATCTTTCTGTGAAAGTGCTTTGTGATGTGTTTACTCAGCTAACTGAGTTAAACTTCCTTTACATTCAACAGGTTGGAAACACTGTTTTTGTAGGATCTTCAAAGGGACATTTTGTAGCCCATGGAGGCCTATAGTGAAAAACCAAAAAACCCACAATAAAAAGTAGATAAAAGCCATCTGTGAAACTACTTTTCCATATTTGGATACAGCTTATAGAGTGAAAGCTTTCTTTAGATTCATCAGGTTGGAAACACTGTTCTGGTAAAATCTGTGAAGGGACATTTTGGAGCTCACTGAGGCCTATAGTGAAAAACTGAATATTCTGTGATAAAATGAGAGATAACCTATCTCTGAAACTGATTTGTGATGTGTGCATATAACTCATAAAGTGAAACTTTACTTTACTTTCAGCAAGTTGGAAACACTGTTTTTGTAGAATCTGCAAAATAACATTTTGGAACTCAGAAAGTCCTATAGTGAAAAACAGAATATCACATGATAAAAACTAGAAAGAAGCTATCTGTGAAACTACTTTGTGATGTGTGGATTCACCTCAAAAACAGAAACCTTTCTTTACATTCAACAGGTTGGAAACACTGTTTTTGCAGTATCTGTGATGGGACATTTCAGAACTCACTGAGGCCTATGGTGAAAAACGGAATATCATGCAACAAAAACTAGAAAGACTGTCTTTGAAATGACTTTGTGATGTGTGAATGAAGCTCACAGAGATAAACCTTTTCTTTGCATTCAGCAGCTCGGAAACACTGTTTTTGTAGGATATGCGATGGGACATTTAGGAGTCCCTGGAGGCCTATAGTAAAAAACCAAATATCCAGAAATAAAAACTATAAAGAAGTTATCTGTGAAATTGTTTAGTGATGTGAGAACTCATCCTATAGAGTAAAACTTTATTTACATTTAGCAGGTGAAAACAGTGTTTTTGTAGAATCTGCAAAGGAATATTTCAGAGCTCCCTGAGGCCTATAATGAAAAACAAAATATCCCATGATAAAAACTTGAAAGGGCCAGGCGCGGTGGCTCAAGCCTGTAATCCCAGCACTTTGGGAGGCCGAGACGGGCGGATCATGAGGTCAGAAGATCGAGACCATCCTGGCTAACACGGTGAAACCCCATCTCTACTAAAAAAAAATACAAAAAACTAGCCGGGCGAGGTGGCGGGCACCTGTAGTCCCCGCTACTCAGGAGGCTGAGGCAGGAGAATGGCGTAAACCCAGGAGGCCGAGCTTGCAGTGAGCTGTGATTGGGCCACTGCACTCCAGCCTGGGTGACAGAGTGAGACTCTGTCTCAAAAAAAAAAAAAAAAAAAAACTTGAAAGAAGCTACCTGTAAAATGGCTTTGTGATATGTGGCTACACCTCATAAAGTGAAATCTTTCTTTACATTCAGCAAGTTGAAAGCTCTGTTTTTGTGGAATCTGCAAGGGGACATTCCAAAGCTCACTGAGGCCTATAATGAAAAACAAAATATTCCATGATAAAAACTACAAAGAAGCTGTCTGTGAAACTGCTTTGTGATGTGTGGATTCAGCTCACAGAATTAAACCTTTTAAAATTCAGCAGGGTGGAAACACTGTTTTTGTAGGATCTGCAATGGGACATTTCCGAGCCCCTGGAAGCCTATAGTGAAAAAACAAATATCCAGCGATAAAAAATAGAAAGAAGCTGTCTGTGAAATCACTTTGATATATGTGGATTCAGCTCATAAAGTGAAACCTTTCTTCATTAAGCAGGTTGGAAACACTGTTTTAATAGAATTTTTGAAAGGACATTACAGAGCTCACTGAGTTCTATAGTAAAAAACTGATTAACCCTCAATAAAAACTGGAAAGAAACTATCTCTTAAACTGCTTTGAGATGTTGTATTCAGATCATAGAGTGAAACCTTTCTTTACATTCAGCAGGTTGGAAATACTGTTTTTGTAGGATCTGCAAAGGAACATTTTAGAGTCCATGGAGGCCTATAGTGAAAAGCTGAATATCCCAAAATAAAAAGTCAAAAGAAGCTATCTGTGAAATTCCTTTGCTATGTTTGGATACAGCTCATAGAGTGAAACCATTTTTTTTTTATTCAGTAGATTGGAAATACTTTGTGTAGAAGCTGCGAAGGGACTTTTCAGAGCTCATTGAGGGCTATAGTGAAAAATTGAATGTCCTGTAACAAAAACTAGAAAGAAGTTATCTGTGAAACTGCTTTGTGATGTGTGGATTTAATTCATAAAGCAAAACCCTTCTTTATATTCAGCAGGTTGGAAACACTGTTTTCATAGAATCTGCAAAAGGACCTTTCGGAACTCATTGAGGTCTTAAGTGAAAAATCGAATATCCCATGATAAAAACTTGAAAGAAGCTATCTGTAAAACTGCTTTGTGATGTGTGGATTGAGCTTCTAAAGTGAAACCTTTCTTACATTCAGCAGCCTGGAAGTTAAACCTTTTTTTTCTTTCTTTCTTTCTTTTTTCTTTTGTACATTCAGTAGGTGAGAAACACTGTTTTTGTAGAATCTGCAAAGGGAGATTTCAAAGCTCACTGACTTCTATAATGAAAAACCAAATATCCTGTGATAAAAACTAGAAAGAAGTTATCTGTGAAACTGCTTTGTGGTGTGTGGATACAGTTCATAAATTGAAACATTTCTTAACATTCAGCAAGTTGAAAAATTGCAGATTCTACAAAAGGGTGTTTTTGCAGTTAAATCCACACATCACAAAGCAGTTTCACAGACACTGCTAGAATCTACACTGTTTTTGTAGAATCTGAAAAAGGAGCATTTCAGAGGTCACTGAGGCCTATAGTGAAACACATAATATCCCATGACAAAAACTAGAAATAAGCTACCTGTGAAACCACTTTGTGATGCATGGAATCAACTCACAGAGTCAAACCTTTCTTTAAATCCAGAAATTTGGAAACACTGATTTTGCAGCATCTGAGAAGAGATATTTCAGAGCTCACTGAGGCCTGTAATGAAAAACAGGATATCCTGGGATAAAAACTAGAAAAAGCTATCTGTGAAGCTGCTTTATAATGTGTGCATTAAGATCACAGAGTTAAATCTTTCTTTACATTCAGCAGGCTAGAAACACTGTTTTTGTGGGATCTGCAAAGGGACATTTCAAAGCTCACTGAGGCCTATAGTGAAAAACAGAATATCCTGTGATAAAATTAGAAAGAAATTATCTGTGAAACGGGATTGAGATGTGTGGATTCAGCTCACAGAGTTAAATGTTGCTTTACATTCTGCAAGTTGTACACACTGTTTTTGTAGGATCTGCCAAGGGACAATTCAGAGCCCATGAAGGCTTATAGTAAAAAACTGAATAAATCTCATGATAAAAACTAGAAAGAAAGTATCTGTGAAACTTCTTTGTATTGTGTGCATTCAACACATAAAGTGAAACCTTTATTAAATTGAGCAATACTGAAACACTGTTTTTGTAAAATCTGCAAAGGGACATTTCAGAGCTCAGTAAGCCTATAATGAAAAACCTAATATCTTACTATTAAAACTAGAAAGAAGCTATCTGTGAAACCACTTTGTGATGTATTGATTCAGCTCACAGAATTAAACCTTTCTTTTTATTTTGTAGGTTGGAAACACTGAATCTGTAGAATCTGTGAAGGAATATTTTGGAGCCATTGGAGGCCCATAGTAAAAACCTGAATATCCCTCTATAAAAACCAGAAAGAAGATATCTGTGAAACTGTTTTGTGATGGATGGATTCAGCTCTTAGAGTGAAACCTTTCTTTACATTCAGCAGCTTGGAAAAACACTGTTTTTGTAGAATCTGTGAAGGGACATGTCAAATCTCATTGAGGCCAATAATGAAAAACCAAATATCCTGTGATTAAAAACTGGAAAGAAGCGATCTGTGAAATGGCTTTGTAATGTTAGGATTCAGCTCACATATTTAAACCTTTCTTTACATTCAGCAGATTGGAAAAACTGTTTTCAGGATCTGCAAACGAACATTTTGATGCCAATGGAGGAACTATAGTGAAAAAGCAAATATCCCATGATAAAAACTAGAAAGAAGCTCTCTGTGATAGTGCTTTGTGATATGTGCATTCAACTCATAGATTGATACCTTTATTTACGTTCAGAAGGTTGAAAACAGTTTTTGTAGAACCTGAGAAGGGACATTTCAGAGCTCACTGAGGCCTATAGTGAAAAACTGAATATTCCAAAATAACAAGTAGAAAATAACTGTCTGTAAAACCGCTTACTGATGTGTGGATTCAACTCAAAGAGTGATACTTTTCTTTACATTCAGCAGGTTTGAAACACTGTTTTTGTAGAATCTGCAAAGGGAAATTTTGGAGGACATGGAGGCCTATAGTGTAAAATTGAATATCCCATGATAAAAACTAGAAAGAAGCTATCTGTGAAATGACTTTTTGATGTGTGATTTCAACTTACAACATTAAACCTTTCTTTACATTCAACAAGATTGAAACACTGTTTTTGTAGAATCTGTGGAAGACTGTTTTGGAGCTCACTGATTTATATAGTGAAAAACCAAATATCCCACTATAAAAACTACAAAGAAGCTATCTGTGAAACCGCTTTGTAGTGTGTGGATTCAGCTCATAAGTGAAACCATCCTTTACATTCAGCAAGTTGTAGTATTTGCCAAGAGACATTTCAGAGTTCACTGAGGCATATAGTGAGAAAGTGAGTATCTCGTGATAAAAACTAGAAAGAAGCTATCTGTGAAACCATTTTGTGATGGGTTGATTCAGCTCACAGAATGAAACCTATTTTTACATTTGGCAAGTCAGAAGCACTGTTTTCGTAGGATCTGTGAAGGGACACTTCAAAGCCCATGGAGACCTATAGTGAAAAACCAAACAACCCACGATAAGAGCAAGAAAGAAGCTATCTTTGAAAGTTTTTTATGACGTATGGGTTTAGCTCATAGAGTGATGCATTTCTTTACATTCAGCAGGTTGGAAACACTGTTTTTGTAGAATCCTTGAAGGGACATTACAGAGGTCACTGAAGCCTGTAGTTGAAAACTGATCATTCCATAATAAAAACTAGAAAGAAGTTATCTGTGAAACTGCTCTGTGATGTGTGGATTCAGCTCATGGAGTTATATTTTCCATACAACAGGATTAAAACACTGTTTTTGTAGAATATGTGAAGGTACATTTCAGAACTTACTGAGTAATAGAGTGAAAAATCAAATATCCCTCAATAAAGACTAGAAAGAAGCTATCTGGGAAACCGGTTTGTGATGTGTGGATTCAGCTCACAGAATTAAACATTTCTTTACATTCAGCAAGTTAGAAACACTGTTTTGTAGGATCTACAAAGGGACATTTCAGAGCCCATGGATGCCTATAGTGAAAAAATGAATATCTCATGATGAAAACTAAAAAGACTCTCTCTGTGCAACCGCTTTGTATGTGTGGATTCAGCTCATAGAGTCATACCTTTCTTTACATTCAACAGGTTGAAAACAATGTCTCTGTTCATACTGCAAAGAAACATTTTGAAACTCACCGAGGCCTATAGTGGAAAACAAAATATCCCATGATAAAAACTAGACAGAAGCTTCTGTGAAACCACTTTGTGTTGTGTGCATTCTGCTCACACAGTTTAACCTTTCTTTACATTCAGCAGGTTGGAAATACTATTTTTGTATTATCTGTGCGGGGACCTTTCGGAGCTCACTTAGGCCTGTAGTGAAAAACAGAATATCCCATGATAAAAAAACTAGAAAGAAGCTTTCTGTGAAACTGCTTTGTGATGTGTGGATTCAGCTCCTTAAGTGAAACCTTTCTTTACATTCAGCAGATTGGAAACACCATTTTTGTAGGATCTGGGAAGGAACATTTCTGAGCTCACTGAGGCCTATATTGAAAAACTGAATACCCTGTAATGAAAACTTAAAAAAAAAAAACAATCTGTGAATTGCTTTGTGATGTGTGGATTCAGCTCACAGAGTTAAACCTTTCTTAATATTCAGCAAGTTGGAAACACTGTTTTTGTAGTATCTGGAAAGAAACATTTCAAAGCCCATGGAGACCTGTAGTGAAAAAATGAAATACCCCAAGACAAAAACAAAGAAGAAGCTATCTCTGAAACTACTTTGTGATGTGTGGATTCAGCTCATAGAGTGATAACTTTCTTTGCAATCAGCAAGTTGTAAGCACTATTTTTGTAGAATCTGCAAAGGAACGTTTCGGAGGTCACTGAGGCCTATACTGGAAAACAGAATATCCCATGATTAAAACTAGAAAGAATTTATCTGTGAAATTCCTTTTTGATGTGTAGATTCAGCTTACAGAATTAAACCTTTCTTTGCATTCAGCAGGATTGAAACACTGTTGTTGTAGTATCTGCCAAGGGACATTTCAAAGCTCACTGAGGTCTACAGTGAAAAACCAAATATCTCACTATAAATACTAGAAAGAAGCTATCTGTGAAACTGCTTTGTGATGCATGGAATCAGCTCACAGAGTCAAATATTTCTCTACATGCTGGTAGTATATTGGAAACACTGTTTTTGTAGGGTTTGCAATGGGATATTTTGGAGCCCATGGAGGCCTATAGCAAAAAACCAAACATCCCATGATAAAAACTAGAAAAAAGCTTTCTGTGAAACTGCTTTGTGATGTGTGGTTTCAGTTGATTGAATGAAACTGTTTCTTACATTCAGCAGGTTGGAAACACTGTTTTTGTACCATCTACAAAGACACATTTTGGAGCTCACTGAGTCCTATACTGAAAAACTGAATATCCCGCAATAAAAACTAGAAAGAAGCTACCTGTTAAACTACTATGTGATGTACAGATTCAGGCCACAGAGTCAAACCTTTCTTTACATTCAGCAGTTTGGAAACAGTTTTTGAAGAATCTGCAAAGGGACATTTCAGATCTGACTGAGTCCTAGAGTGAGAAACTGAATATTCTGCAATAAAAACTTGAAAGAAGCTATATTTGAAACTGCTTAGTGATGTGTGTATTCAGCTCATAGAGTTAAATGTTTGTTTACATTCAGCAGATTGGAAATACTCTTTTCGTAGAATCTGAAAAAAGACATTTCTGAGATCACTGAGGCATATAGTGAAAAATGTAGTATTTCAGGATAAAAACTAGAAAGAAGTTATCTGTGAAACCACTTTATGATGTGTGGACTAAGTTCAAGAATTAAAACTTTCTTCACATTCAGCAAGTTGGAAACAGTGTTTTTGTAGAATCTACAAAGACACATTTCAGTGCTTACCAAGGTCTGTAATGAAAAACCAAATATCCTGTGATAAAAACCAGAAAGAAGCTATCTGTGAAGCTGCTTTGTGATGTGTGGATTCAGTTCACACAGATAAACCTTTCTTTACATTCAGCACTTTGAAAACTCTGTTTTTGTAGAAACTACAACGGGTCATTTCAGAGCTCACTGAAGTCAATAGTGAAAAACAAAATATCCCATGATAAAATCCAGAAAGAAGCTATCTGTGAAACAGCTTTGTGCTGTGTGGATTCAGTTCATAGAATGATACCTTTCTTTACACTGAGCAGGTTGAATGCACTGTTTTTGTGGGATCTGATAAGGGATATTTCAGATCCCAGGGAGGCCAATAGTGAAAGACCTAATATCCTGTGATAAAAACTAGAAAGAAGCTATCTGTGAAACTTCTTTGTGCTGTGGCAATTCAACTGACATAGGTAAATCTTTCTCTTGATTCAGTAAGTTGGAAACACTATTCTTGTAGAAACAGTGAAGAGATATTTCAGAACACACAGACCCAATAGTGAAAAACCTAATATTGTGTGATAAACACTAAAAAGAAGCTATCTGTAAAACAGCTTTGTGATGTGTGGATTCCATTCACAGAGTTAAACCTTTTTTTTTTTTTTTTTATTCAGAAGGTTGGAAATACTACTTTTGTAGAATCTGTAAGGGAAATTTCGGAGCACACAGAGGCCTTTAGTGAAAAACAGAATACACTCAGCAGGTTGGAAACACTGATTTTGTAGAATCTGCAAAGGAATATTTCAGAGATCACTGAGGCCAATAGTGAAAAACAGAATATCTTCGGATAAAAATTAGAGAGAAGCTATTTGTGAAACGGATTTGTGATGTGTGGATTCAGCTCACAGAAGTAAAATTTTGTGTACATTCAGCAGGTTGGAAACACTGTTTTTGTAGAATCTGTGAAGATACATTTCAGACATCACTAAATCTTACAGTGAAAAATGGAATATCCCACAATAAAAACTAGAAAGAAGCTATCTGTTAAACCACTCTGTAGTGTTTGGATTTACCTCACAGAGGTAAACCTTTGTTTACAATCCGCAGGTTGGAAACACTGTTTTTGTAGAATCTGCAAAGAAACATTTTCTAGTTCCCTGAAGCCTACAGTAAGAAAGCCAATATTTCAGTATAAAAACTAGAAAGAAGCTACCTGTGAAAATGCTTCCTGATGTGTGGATTCAGCTCACAGAGCTAAACCTTTCCTTACACATTTGGGATTTTGGAAACAATGTTTTTGTAAAATATGTGAAGGGACATTTCAGAGCTCACTGAAGCCTATAGTGAAAAAACAAGTATCCAACAATAAAACTAGAAAGAATCTCTCTGAGAAACCACTTTGTGATGCATGGATTCAGCTCTCAGAGCTAAACCTTTCTTTACATTCAGCAGTATGGAAACACTGATTTTGTAGAATATATGAAGGGACATTTCAGAGCCCATGGTGGCATGTAATGAAAAACCAAATGTTGTCCAATAAAAACTAGAAAGAAACTTTGTGTGAAACTGCTTTGTGATGTGTGGATTCATCTAATAGAGGGAAATTTTATTCACATTCAATTGGAAACATCGATTTTGTGAAAACTGTGAAGGAACATTTTGGAACTGACTGAGGACTATAATGAAAAACCAAATATCCTGTGATAAAAACTAGATAGAAGCTAACTGTGTAAATACTTTGTGATAGTGTGGATTCAGTTCATAGAGTGAAAACTTTCTGACATTCATCAGGTTGGAAACACTGTTTTTGTAGAATCTCTGAAGGGACATTTCAGAGCTCACTGAAGTGTATAGTGAAAAACTGAATATCCCATGATAAAAACTAGAATCCATCAGTGAAACCACTTTGTTCTATGTGCATTAAGCTCATAAAGTGAAACCTTTCTTTACGTTCAGCAGGTTGGAAACACGTTTATGTATAATCTGCAAAGGGACATTTCAAAGCTCACTGAGGCCTATAATGAAAAATCAAATATCCCGTGATAAAAACTAGAAAAATGCTATCTGTGAAACCACTTTGTGAAGTGTGGATTCAGCTCACAGAATTCAACTTTTCTTTACATTAAGCAGGTTGGAAATACTGTTTTTATAGATTCTGTGAAGGGAAATTTTGGAGCTCACTGAGGCCAAGAATGAAAAATGGATTATCCCAAGATAAAAACTACAAAGAAGCTATGTGTCAAACCGCTTATTGATGTATATTGAGCTTGCAGAGTTAAACTTTTCTTTACATTCACCATTTTGGAAACTATTTTTGTGGTATCTGCACAGGGACATTTCAAAGCCAATTGAGGCCTATAGTGAAAAACCGAATATCCCACGATAAGAACTAGAAGGAGGCTTTTTGTGTAACTGCTTTGTGATGTGTAGATTCAGCTCATAGATTGAAACCTTGCTTTACATTTAGCAAAACTGAAACACTGTTATTGTAGAATCTGTGAAGGGACATTTCAGACCTCACTGAGACCTATAGTGAAAAAAAATTCCATGATAAAAATTAGAAAGACACTATCTGTGAAACTTCTTTTTGATGTGTTAACTTGATTTACACAATTAAACATTTCTTTACATTCGGCAGGTTGGAAACATTGTTTTTGTAGAATCTGCAAAGGGACATTTTGGTGGCCATGAAGGCCTATAGTTACAAGTCAAATATCTCTCAATTAAAAAATGGAAAGAAGTTCTCTGTGAAACCACTTTATGAGATGTGAATTCATCTCATAGAGTAAAATTTTTCTTTACATTCAGCAAGTTGGAAAAAATGTTTTTGTAGAATCTTTGATAGAACATTTGGAGCCTACTGAGGCCTACAGAGAAGACTCAACTATTTTGTGATAAAAAAAAAAGAAGCTACCTGTGAAACTGATTTGTAATGTGTGCATTCAGCTCACAGTGAAGCCTTTCTTTACATTTAGCAGGTTGGAAATACTTTTTTTGTAGAATCTGAGAAGGAACATTTCAAAGGGTACTGAGGCCTATAGTGAAACAAATGAATATCCTGCAATAAAAACTATAAAGAAGGTATCTGTGAAACCAATTTTGGAGGTGTGGATTCATCTCACAGAGTTAAACAATTGTTTACAATCAGCTGGCTTGAAACATCGTTTCTGTACAACATTCAAAGGGAAATTTCAAAGCTCACTGAGGCCTATAATCAAAAACTAAATATCCCAAGATAAAAATTAGAAAGAAGCTATCTGTAAAATTGCTTTGTAGTGTGCACACTCAGCTCATAATGTTAAAACTTTTGTAACAATTAGCAGGTTGGAAACACTTGTTTTTGTAGAATCTGCAAAGGAACATTTTGAACCCGAGACCTACAGTGAAAAAATGAATATCCGCGATAAAAACTAGAAAGAAGCTATCTGTGAAACTGCTTTGTGATGTGTTGATTCAGCTGATGGAGATAAACTTTTATTTTTATTCAGCAAGTTGGAAACATTCTTTTTGTAGCATCTGCAAAGGAACATTTCAAAGAGCACTGACCCTATGGTGACAAGCTGAAATTTGTGCTGATAAAAACTGAAAACAAGCTATCTGTAAAACTGGTTTGCGATGTGTAAATTCAGCTCACAGAGTTAAACCTTATTTTAGTTCAACAGATTGAAAACACTACTTTTGTAGAGTCTGTAAAAGGATATTTTGGAGTGCACTGAGGCCTATAGTAAAAAACCAAATATCCTGCAATTAAAAACTAGAAGGAAGCTATCTGGAAAACTGTTTTGTGATATTTGAATTCACCTCAAACGTTTAACTCATAGAGTTAAACCTATCTTTTTATATAGAAGGTTCAAAACACTATTTTTGTCGAATCTGAGAAGAAACATTTAAAAGTGAACTGAGGCCTATAATAAAAAAGTGAATATCCTAAGATTAAAAACTAGAAAGAAGGTATAGGTGAAATTGCTGTGTGATGTGTAGATTCAGCTTAGAGTTAAACCTTTCTTATGATTCAGCAGGTTGGAAACACTTTTTGTACAATCTGCAAGAGGACATTTCAGAACACACTTAGGCCTACAGTAAAATACTGAATATCTCACAACAAAACCTAGAGAGAAAGCTATCTGTGAAATTACTTTGTGATGTGTGGATTCAGCTCATATAGTTAAACCTTTGTTTTGATTCAGCAAGTTGGAAACACTCTTTTTGTAGAATCTGCAAATGGACATTTCAGAGCCCACTGAGGCCCACAGTGAAACACTGAATATTCTTGGGTAAAAACACGAAAGAAACTATCTGTGAAACTGCTTTGTCATGTGTTAATTCAGCTCACAGTGTAAAAACTTTCTTTTGATTCACCAGGTTGGAAACACTCTTTTTGTAGAATCTGCAAAGGGTCATTTAAAAGCGCACTGTGGCCTATAGTGAAACACCGAATATTCCGGGTAAAAATACAAAACAGAGTATCTGTGAAACTGCTTTGTGATGTGTAGATTCAGCTCACAGAGTTAAACCTTTGTTTTGATTCAGCTGGATGAACACACTTTTATTGTGGAATCACCAAAGGGACATTTCAGAGAGCACTGAGGCCTGTAGTAAAAACATGAATATCCCGTGATAAAAACTAGGAAGAAGGTATCTGTGAAACTGCTTTGTGATGTGTGGATTCACCTCTCAGAGTTAAACCTTTCTTTGGATTCAGCAGGTTGGAAACACCCTTTTTGTAGAATCTGTGAAGGGAAATTTTAAAGCACACTGAGGCGTATAGTGAAAATCCAAATATCCCGTTGAAAAAAACTACAAAGAAAGTTTCTGTTAAACTGCTTAGTATGATCTACCTCACAGAGTTAAAACTTTCTTTTAATTCAGCAGGTTGGAAATACTCTTTCTGTTGAATCTGTGAAGGGACATTTAAAAGCACATTGTGGCCTACAGTGAAACACCAAATATTCCATGGTAAAAACAAGAAACAACCTATTTGTGAAACTGCTTTGTGATGTGTGGATTCCGCTCACAGAGTTAAACCTTTCTTTTGGTTCAGGAGGCTGAAAACACTCTTTTACAGAATCCTCAAAGGGACATTTCAGAGCACCCTGGGGAATATAGTGAAAAACTGTACATTCCACAATAAAAGCTAGAAAGAAGCTATCTGTGATATTGCTTTGGATATGTAGATTCATATCACAGAGTTAAACCTTTCTTTTAATTAACCAAATGTGAAAACACACTCTTTGTAGAATCTGTGAAGGGATATTTCAAAGCCCACTGAGGGCTAGAGTGATAAACAGAATATCCTGTGATAAAAACTAGAAAGAAAATATCTGTGAAACTACGCTGTTATGTGTGGATTCAGCTCACAAAGTTAAATCTTTGTTTTCATTCAGCAGGTTGGAAACACTCTTTGTAGAATCTGCAAAGGGACATTTAAAAGCACACAGTGGCCTATAGTGAAACATCAAATATTCTGTGATAAGAACTAGGAAGAAACAATCCGTGAAATTGCTTTGTGATGTGTGAATTAGCTCATAGAGTTAAACTTTTTGTTAATTCACCAGATTGGAAACACTCTTGTTGTGGAATCTATGAACAGACATTTTGGAGAACGCTGGGGCCTATAATGAAAAATCAAATATGCTGTGATAAAAACTACACAGAATCTAACTATGAAATGACGTTACAATACGTGGATTCAATTCACAGTGTTCAAACTTACTTTTGATTCAGCAGGTTAGAAATACTCTTTTTATAGAATCTGCAAAGGGACATTTCAGAGCCCTCAGAGGCCTATAGTGAAACATTGAATATTCTGGGGTAAAAACATGAAACAGGGTATATACGAAACTTCCTGGATGTGTAGATTTTGAAGTGCACTGAGACCTATAGAGAAAAACCGAATATCCCGTGAAAAAATCTAGAAAGAAGGTACCTGTGAAACTGTGTTGTAATGTGAGGATTCAGCTTACAAAGTTAAACCTTTGTTTTGATTCAGAAGATTGGAATAATTTTTTTTGTAGAATCTGTGAAGCAACATTTTGGAGCACATGGAGGCTTATAATGAAAAACTGAATATCCCCTGATAAAACCTTGGGAGAAAGTATCTGTGAAACTGCTTTGTAATCTGTGGATTCAGCTCAGAGAGTTAAATCTTTCTTTTGATTCAGCAGATTGGAGACAATCTTTTTGTAGAATTTGTGAAGAAACATTTCATAAAGCACTGATGCCTATAGCAAAAAACAGAATGTCCCACAATAGAAATTAAAAAGAAGTTATCTGTGAAACTGCTTTGTGATGTGCGGATTCAGCTCACAGAGTTAAACTTTTCTTTCAATTCAGCAGGTTGGAGACACTCTTCTTGTAGAATCTGCAAAGGGACACTTCAGAGCCCACTGAGGCCTACAGTGAAACACAGAATATTCTGGGGGTAAAAACATGAAAAAAGCTATCTGTGTAACTGTTTTGTGTGACATGTGAATTCAGCTCACAGTGTTAAAACTTTCTTTTGATTCACCAGGTTGGAAACACTCTTTTTGTAGAATCTGCAAAGTGACATTTAATAGCACACTATGGTTTATAGTGAAACACTGAATATTCTGGAGTAAAAATACAAAAGAGCACATCTGTGAAACCACTTTGTGATGTGTAGATTCAGCTCACAGAGTTAAACCTTTATTTTGATTCAGCCGTTTGGAAATGCTCTTATTTTGGGATCTGCAAAGGGATATTTCGGAGGACATGGAGGCCTATAGTGTAAAACCGAATGTCCTGTGATAAAAACTAGGAATAAGGTATCTGTGAAACAGCTTTGTAATGTGTAGATTTACGTCACAGAGTTAAAGCATTCTTTTGATTCACCAGGTTGGAAACGCTCTTTTTGTGGGATCTGCAAAGGGACATTTTGAGGCACGCTGAGGCCTATAGTGAAAAATCAATATCCTGTGGAAAACAACTACAAAGAATCTATCTGTGAAACTGGTTTGTGATGTGTGGATTCAGCTCACAGATTTAAAACTTTCTTTACATTAAGCATGTTGGAAACATCCATTTTGTAGAATCTGCAAAGGGACATTTCAGAGCCCATGGAGGCCTATAGTGAAACACCAAATATTCTGGTGTAAAATCATGAAAGAAGGTATCTGTGAAACTACTTTCTGATGTCTGGATTCAGCTCAGTGTTAAAACTTTCTTTTGATTCACCAGGTTGGAAACACTCATTCTGTAGAACCTGTGAAGGGACGTTTAAAGGTGCACTGTGGCCTGTAGTGAAACACCAAATATTCTGGATTAAAAACAAGAAAGAACCTATCTGAGAAACTGCTTATGTATATGTGGATTCAGCTCACAGAATTAAATATTTCTTTTTATTCAACAGGTTGAAAACACTCCTTTTGTAGAATCTGCCAAGGGACATTTCAGAGCACACTGGGGCCAATATGAAATACTGAATATCCTGTGATTAAAAGTAGACAGAAACTATCTGTGATACTGCTTTGAGATGTGTGGATTCAGCTCACAGAGTTAAACCTTTCTTTTGATTCACCAGTGGGAAACACACTTTTGCTAGAATCCGCAAAGGGACATTTTGAAGCCCACTGAAAGCTATAGTGAAAAATTGAATATCCCACAACAAAAGAAAGAAGCTATCTGTGAAACTGCTTTGCGATGTTTGGATTCAGATCACAGAATTAAACCTTTCTTTTGATTCAGCAGGTTGGAAACACTCTTTTTGTAGAATCTGTGAAAGGACATTTCAGATTGCACTGAGAACTGTAGGAAAAAACCTGAATATTCTGTAATAAAAATCAGATAGAAGATATCTGTGAAACTGAGTTGTGATGTGTGCATTCATCTCACATAGTTAAACGTTTGTTTTGATTCAGAATGTTGGAAACACTCTTTTTGTAGAATCTGTGTAGGAACATTTTGGAGCCCACTGAGGCCTATAGAGACAAACCGAATATTCCACGATAAAAACTAGGAAGAAGATAACTGTGAAACTGCCTGTGATATGTAGATTCAGCTTGCAGAGTTAAACTTTTCTTTTGATTCAGCAGGTTGAAAACATTTTGTAGAATCTGCAAAGGATGTTGTAAAGAGAACTGAGGCCTATGGTAAAACACCAAATATTCTGGTGTAAAAACACAAAACTCTTTTTGTAGAATCTGTGAAGGGACACTTCAGAGCACACTGAGGACTACAGTGAAAAACCAAATATTCTGCAATAAAAACTAGAAAAAAAACTATCTGTGAAACCACTTTGTGATGTGTGAATTCAGTTCATAGAGTGAAACCTTTCTTTATATTCAGCAGGTTGGAGAAAATGCTTTTGTAGTCTTTGATGGGACGTTTGGAGCTCATTGAGGCCTACAGTGGAAAACCAAATATTTTATAATAAAAACTAGAAAGAAGCAATCTGTGAAACTGATGTGTAATGTGTGAATTCAGTTCACAGAATGAAACCTTTCTTTACATTTAGCACGTTGGAAACACTCTTTTTGTAGAATCTGTGAAAAGACATTTGAAAGTGCACTGAGTCCTATAGTGAAAAACTGAATATTCTGCAATGAAAACTAGTAAGAAGGTATTGGTAAAACCATTTTTTGAAGTGTGGATTCAGCTCACAGAGTTAAACCATTGTTTACATTCAGCAGGCTGGAAACACCATTTTTGTATAGTCTTCAAAGGGACATTTCAAAGATCACTGAGGCCTATATTCAAAAACACATTATCCCATATAAAAATTATTAAAAAGCTATCTGTAAAACCGCTTTGTGATGTGTGCATTCAGCTCACAATATTAAAACTTTCTTTGTATTTAGTAGGTTAGAAACACTGCTTTTGTAGAATCTGAAAAGGGACATTTGGGACCCACTGAGGCCTATAGTGAAAAATAAAAATCCTACACTAAAAACTAGAAAGAAGCTATCTGAAACTGCTCTGTGATGTATGGATTCAACTCAGAGAGTTAAATTTTTCTTTTGATTCAGCAGTTTGGAAGCAATCATTTTGTAGAATTTGTGATGGGACATTTAAAAGCACACAGTGGCCTATAGTGAAATGCCAAATATCCTGTAGTAAAAAGAAGAAGGAAGCTATCTGTGAAACTGCTTTTGAATCGTGGATAGAGCTCACAAAGTTATATCTCTCTTTTGATTCAACAGGTTGAAAATACTCTTTTTGTAGAACCTGCAAAGGGACATTTTGGGGCACACTGGAGCCAGCGGTGACAAATGGAATATCTGGAGAGAAAGAATCTATCTTTGATACTGCTTTGTGATGTGCAGATTCAGCACACAGAGTTAAATCATTCTTTTGATTCAACAGGTGGGAAACACACTTTTTGTAGAATCTGTGAAAGGACATTTCGAAGCCCACTTAGGGCCACTGTGAAAAATAAAATATCCTGCAACAAAACATAAAAAGAAGATATTTGTGAAACTAGGTTGTCATGTGTTGATTCAGCTCGGACAGTTAACCCTTTGTTTCAATTCAGCAGGTTGGAAATGTGGTTTTTGTAGAACTGTGAAGGGACATTTCAGAGCCCACTGAGGCCTATAGTGAAAAACAGAATACCTGTGATAAAAACTAGAAAGAAGCTATTTATTAAACTGCTTTGTGGTGGGTATACTCAGCTCACAGAGTTAAACCATTCTTTTGATTCAAAAGTTTGAAAACACTTCATTTGTAGAATCTGCAAAGATACATTTCAGAGTGCACTGAAGGTTATAGCAAAAAACAGAATATCCTGTGATAAATACTAGAAGGAAGCTACTGTGAAAATGCTTGGTGACATGTCGATTGATTCAGCAGGTTGAAAACAGTCTTTTTGTAGAATCAACAAAAAAATATTTAAAAGCACAGTGTGGCCTATAATAACACACTGAATATCTCATGCTGAAAACTAGAAAGAAGCTATGTGTGAAACTGTTTTGTGATTTGTGGATTCAGCTCACAGAGTTAAACTTTTCTTTTGATTCAGCAGATTGGAAACAGTTTTTGTAGAATCTATGAAGGGACATTTCAAATTGCACTGAGGCCTATAACGACAAACTGAATATCCCATGATAAAAACTAGAAAAAACATATCTGTGAAACTGCTTTCTGATGTGTGTATTCAGCTCACAGAGTTAAATTTTTCTTTTGATTAAATAGGTTGGAAAAGCTACTTTTGTAGAACGTGTGAAGGGACATTTTGGAGTGCATAGAGGCCTATAGTGAAAAACTGAATATCTCTTAATAAAAACTCCAAAAAAGCTATCTGTGAAACTGCTTTGTGATGTGTGGGTTCAGCCCACAGAGTTAAACCTTTCTTTAGGTTCAGCAGGTTGGAAGCTTTCCTTTCATAAAATATGCAAAGAAACAGCTATCAGTGAAACTGCTTTGTAATGTGTGGATTCAGCTCTCAGAGTTAAACATTTCTTTTGATTCAGCAAGTTGGAAACACTCTTTTTGTAGAATCTGTGAAGGGACATTTCAGAGTGCACGGAGTGCAGTGAAAAAGCAACCATACTGCCATAAAAACTAAAAAGAATCTAACTGTGAAACTGCTTTGTCTTGTGTGGATTCATCTCATAGAATTAAAACTTCCTTTTGATTCAGAAGGTTGGAAACACTCTCTTTGTTGAAACTGTGAAGGGACATTTAAAAGCATACTGTGGCCTATAGTGAAAAATAAAATATATTGTGATAAAAACTAGAAAGGATCTATATCTAATACTGCTTTGTGATATTTGGATTCAGGTCACAGAGTTAAACCTTTCCATTCATTCATCATGTTAGAAGCACTCTTTTTGTAGATTCTGTGTGGGACATTTCAGCGCCTAGTGAGGCCTATAGTGAAAAACCAAATATCCAGTGATAAAAACTAGAAAGAAGCTATCTGTGAAATTGCTTCATGATGTGTGTATTCAGTTCATATAGTTAAACCTTTATTTCAATTCAGCAGGTTGGAAACATTCTTTTTGCACAATCTGTAAAGGAATACTTCGGAGTGCACTGAAGCCTATAGAAAAAAACTGAACACTCCATTAAAAAAACTAAAAAGAAGCTCTCTGTGAAACTGCTTTGTTATGTGTGGGTATAAAATTTTATTTATTCAGAAGGTTGGAAATACTCATTTTGTAGAATCTGTAAAGCAACATTTCAGAGCCCACTGAGGCCTATTGTGAAAAACCAAATATTCTGTGATAAAAACTAGAAATAAGCGATTTGTGAAACTGCTTTGTGATGTGTGGATTCAGCTCACAGAGTGAAATCTTTCTTTTGATTCAGCAGTTGGGTATCATTCTTTTTGTAGAATCTGTGAAGGGACATTTGGAAGCAGACTGAGGCCTCTAGTGAAAAACTGAATATTCCATGATAAAAACTACAAAGAAGCTATCTGTGAAACTGCTTTGTGATGTGTGGATTCAGCTCACAGAGTGAAATCTTTCCTTTGATTTAGCAGTTTAGAATCACTCTTTTTGTAGAATCTGCGAAGGGACAAATGGAAGCAGACTGAGGCCTGTAGTGAACAAATGTGCTCTCATAAACTTCCTCAGCCTTTCCAACACCAGCTAGTCCCATGTTAGTAGGATATTTAAACGGTGAGGAAGGCCATAAACTAGAGGAAATAACAGAAACATCAGCACCAATATCTACTAGGCCTTCAAACTTTTTCCCTTGAATGTGAATGGTGCAGGTGGGCTGTTGTTTAGAAATTACATTCATCCAGTAAGTGGCCGTTTCACCGCCGGAGCCCATCCCAGGGCCACGTGTCTTATACTTTGTTTAAAATGATATTAGGTAGTAAAGGCAATTGAGCAATTGACTCACTGGTCAGAATGGAAACAGGAACTTTGGCAGACACGATTAATTTAATCTCATCAACGGAATCAGAATTAATGAGACCAGTATGAATGATGATACCTTTAGCAGAGGTGGATGCCCTACCTAACACCAGACCCACCGAACCTTGAGGTAAAGGGCCAGTGACCCCCATAGGGACAATTAAAGGCGAAGAGTTAGGTAGTAAATTTAGAGGAATAGTACTACAGAGATTGCCCCCTACTGTGGAGGTGGGCAAGCATTGTACTAAGAGAGAAGGAGAGGCTGGGACCCATTTGGGTTGGCTGTAGGTAAGTTTGTTTGGGCTGGGGGTTGCATTGGGACCACCCGAAGTGGAAACACAACATTGGTCTGAGTCTGAAGCATCCCATTTGTTGTTGGGGCCTGGGACTGGCCCCGCTCCATTTCCCTGGTGTTGTGGCAGGGGATTTCCATCTATATCATAGTTAGAGCGACAATTACTTGCCCAATGTCTACCCTTGCAACAACGTGGGCAAACAGTAGCAGCAGCATTTGGCCATGTTTGTTGAGCCGGCTTGGCCGCTTTTAAGCTTTTAACAGTCCAATTTTTTCGAGTATGACCAAGTTGGCCACAATTACATCAGACTCTAAGAAAATAATTAGTGGAACTAGTTTGGTTGGTGTCCTTCATGGCCTGTGCCCACAGAATAGCTTTGTGGGTGTCTGATCCAATGCCTTCACAAACTTCAATATATGCAGACGACACCTCATGATCAGGTAAATTTTGTCATTGGACAGAATGCATGACCATTTTACACTCATGGTTTGCATTTTCAAAAGCTAACATACGAAGGAGAATACCTTGAGTGTGCTCATCAGAGACAGATTTTTCAACAGCATCTTGTAATTTAGCTAAATAATCAAGGTATAATTCAGAGTGATGTTGTTTAACCGTGGTAAAAGAAACAGGAGCTTGGACTGGAGTGTGTAATTTATCCCAAGCTCTCATACACACCTTTGTTACTTGTTCTGTGGTAAGAGCATCAAAGTTTAATTGGCTATAAGTATTGGAGAAACTATCAGAGCCTGTGAGCTGAGTCTGAATAACTAGAATGCCATCAGTCCAATTTAGTTGAGCCTGCAAACAAGCCTCTTCTGACCACCAAGTATGAAACTGTAAATGCTGAGATGGGATCATAACAACTTTTGCCAAAAGGTCCCAGCCTAAAGGAAGTAAAGCGACCTCAGTACAAAAAGTTTGTAATACCATTTTAACATAAGGAGAAGGAGGACAATAATGATTACAAGCAATCATAAATTCGTTTAAAAAAGCAAGATTGAGTGGCACATATTGACGCAGACTGAAATGAGAGTGTGAGAAAGGGGAATTGAAGGAGTAGAAGAGGCAGCGATATGCTGGTGATTATGGGTGTTTATGTGTGAGGAAGGGTACAAAGAAGCAGACTGAGTGGATGGCAAAGTGACCAGTTGAGGAACTGAAATGACAGGAGGGTGAGGGGCTGAAGTAGAAGGGGAGGGCCTGCAGAATTACAGGTAAATTGTAGTTTGGTCCCAGAGCCATTAGGTGACACCCGGAGGCAAATGCTGTAAAGGTTTGAAGAGGGAAGAATTAGCATGTGAGTCAGGGCTGCGGGAGCTTCAAGTACCACCTCTGAGTGAAAAGAAGTAAGATCATAAGGCGGTAATGTTAAGCCAAAGTCACCAGAGTTAGACATTGAATTTTCAGCATCATTAGATGGGGGAGGAGTAGCTGAAGGGAGAGGCTGATCAGACAACGAAGGCCATGTAGGAGAGGAAGGTTGAGGAGGAGGTGGAGGGTCATCAGATTCAGAAAACTGTGGTAACTGGAGGGGGCCATGAGATTGGTATGTCACCACGATGCTCAAACTGTGACAGGAACGTAATTCCCTGTGGAGACCAGTTCCCTGAATGTTGCAACAAGATCCAGTACTTTTACATATACAGTTCCTTTTTCAGGAAACCAAGGACAGTATTTTTCCACCACCCTGAATAGAGGGACCATATTTTCCATGGTTATTCAGACCCTTCCCTGTTTTAACAGGTCTATATCTAAGGTTCCTTTTTAGGAGACAAAGGACAGAATTTTACCACTGTCCTGAATAGAGTGACCATATTTTCCATGGACACTAGAACCATTTCCTGTTTTAACAGGAGTTTAATATAGAAGAGATAATTATAATTTTTATATTCCGTGTGAACCATAGTTACCCGGGCAATACACAGACTACTCATCAGTCACCAGGGAGTCGAACACGTGTATCTGTGGACCAAGTCGATGCAGTTTCTCTGCACCTGCCAAAGGGAATCAGGTTCCCACATGCACTTAGGAAAAAAGAAAGACCACGTTAGCATGGCAGATATTGGGGGGAAACCCCACCCCCGATATTTAATGTGGGTTCTTTTCTATTTCCATAAGCATCTCTGCTGGTTTGAGAAATAAAGGGAAAAAGTACAAAAGAGAGAACTTTTAAAGCTGGGTGTCTGGGGGAGACATCACATGTCGGCAGGTTCCATGATGCTCCCCGAGCCATAAAACCAGCAAGTTTTTAGCAATTTTCAAAGGGAGGAGTGCACGAATAGGGTGTGGGTCACAGAGATCACATACTTCACAAGATAATAAAATATCACAAAGCAAATGGAGGCAGGGTGAGATCACAGGACCACAGGATGGGGTGAAATTAAAATTGCTAATGAAGTTTCGGACACGCATTGTCATTGATAACATCTTATCAAGAGACAGGGTTTGAGAGCAGACAATCTGTCTGACCAACACTTGTTAGGTGATAATTTCCTCATCCTAATAAGCCTGGGAGAGCTACAGGATACTGGGGCTTATTTAATCCCTTTGGCTTTGACCGTAAAAGATGCTGCCCCCATGGGGAACATTCATTGTCCTACCCTAATGGGCACATTCTCTTTCTCAGGGATGTTCCTTGCTGAGGAAAAGAGTTCAGGGATATTTCTCCTATTTGCCTTTGAAACAAGAGGAATATGGTTCTGTTCCATCTGGCTCACCAACATTCAGACTCCAAAGTCTCATTTACCTTGTTCCCTGAAGATTGCTGTCATCCTGTTCTTTTTTCAAGGTGCCCAGATTTCATATTTTTCAAACACACGTGCTCTACAAACAATTTGTGCAGTTAATGCAATCATCACAGGGTCCTGAGGCAACATACATCCTCCTCAGCTTATGAAGATGATGGGATTAAGAGATTAAAGTAAAGACAGGCATAGGAAATCACAAGGGTATTGACTGGGGAAGTGATAAGTGTTCGTGAAATCTTCACAATTTATGTTCAGAGATTGCATTAAAGACAGGTGTAAGAAATTATAAAAGCATTAATTTGGGGAACTAATAAATGTCCATGAAATCTTCACAATTTATATTCTTCTGCCATGGCTTCAGTCAGTCCCGCCATTTGGGTCCCTGATTTCCTGCAATACTAATGTCCCATGATAAAAAATAGAAAGAGGCTGTCTGTGAAACTGCTTTGTGATGTGTGGATTCATCTCACAGAGTTAAACCTATCTTTTTATAAAGCACTTGGAAACACTCTTTTTATAGAATCTGAGAAGAAACATTTCAAAGCGAACTGAGGCCTACAATGAAAAAGCAAATATCCCGCAATAAAAACTGGAAAGATGGTATATGTGAAACTGCTTTGTGATGTGTGGATTCAGTTCACAGAGTTAAAACTTTTTTTTGATTCAGCAGATTGGAAACACTTTTTTTGTACAATTGGTGAGAGGACATTTCAAAGCACACTTAGGTCTACAGTGAAATACCAAATATCTCATGATAAAAACTAGAGGGGAAGATATCTGTGAAACTACTTTGTGATGTGTGGATTCAGCTTATGTAGTTAAACCTTTGTTTTGATTCAGCAGATTGGAAACACTATTTTTGTAGAATCTGTGAAGCGGCATTTCAGAGCCCACTGAGGCCTATAGTAAAACAATGAATATTGTGGGGGTAAAAACATGAAAGAAGCTGTCTGTGAAACTGCTTTCTGATGTGTGAATTCAACTTACAGTGTTAAATCTTTCTTTTCATTCACCAGGTTGAAAAGACTCTTTTTGTAAAATCTGTGAAGGAACATTTAAAAGCACACTTTTTCCTTTAGTTAAACATCAAATATTCCAGGGTAAAAACATGAAAAAGGGTATCTGTGAAATTGTTTGTGATTTCTCAATTTTGTTCACAAAGTTAAACCTTTCTTTTTAGTCAGGAGGTTGAAAACACTTTTTGCAGAATCTACAAAGAGACATTTCAGAGCACCCTGGGGCAAATAGTGAAAAACCAAATATCCTGCAGAAAGAAGCTATCTGAGATACTGCTTTGTGATGTGCGGATTTGGCTTACAGTGTTAAACTTTCTTTTAATTCACCAGACGTGAAACACACTTTGTAGAATTTGTGAAGGGATATTTCAAAGCCCACTGAGGGCTGTAGTGAAAAACCAAATATCCTGTGATTAAAACTAGAAAGAGACTATCTGTAAAATTATGTTGTTATGTGTGGATTCAGCTCACAAAGCTAAATCTTTGTTTTTATTCAGGAGGATGTTTTTAAAAGGAGATTACTTTTCTTGTAGAATCTGTGAAGGGAAATTTAAAAGCTCACTGTGGGCTATAGTGAAACACCAAATATTCCATGATAAAAACTAGAAAGAAGCTTTCTGTGAAATTGCTGTGTGATGTGTGGGTTTATCTCAGAGAGTTAAATGTTTCTTTTGATTCACCAGGTTGGAAACGCTCTTTTGTGGAATCTGTGAAGGGACATTTCAGAGTGTGCTGAGGCCTATAGTGAAAAATCAATTATCCGGTGATAAAAACTACAAACAATCTCTCTGGGAAATGACGTTGTGATGTGTGGATTCAGCTCACGGAGTTAAACCTTTGTTTTGATTCAGCAGATTGGAGATACTTTTATTTTAGAATCTGCAAAGGGACATTTTGAAGTGCACTGAGACCTATAGGGAAAAACAGAATATCCCATGACAAAAACTAGACAGAAGATATCTGTGACACTGTTTTGTGTTGTGTGGATTCAGCTCACAGACTTAAATCATTCTTTGAATTTAACAGGTGGGAAATGCTCTTTTTGTAGAATCTGCAAAGGGACATTTTGAAGCACACTTAGGGCTACTGTGAAAAATATAATATCCTGCTATAAAAACTAAAAGGAAGCTATCAGTGAAACTACATTTTGATGCGAGGATTCAGCTCAGAGAGAGAAACCTTTGTTTTGATTCAGCAGGTTGGAAACACAGTTTTTGTAGAACTGCGAAGGGACATTTCGGAGCCCACTGAGGCCTATAGTAAAAAACAGAATATCCAGTGATAAAAACTAGAAAGAAGCTATTTGTTAAACCACTTTGTGATTTGTATATTAAGCTCACAGAGTTAAACCTTTCTTTTTATTCAGAAGGTGTGAAACACTCTTTTTGTGGAATCTGTACAGGGACATTTTGGAGCATACTGAGGCATATATGGAAAATTTGAATACTCTGTGATTAAAAACTAGAGAGAATCAGTCTGTGAAACTGTACTGTGATGTGTGGATACAACTCACTTGGTTTAATTATTCTTTTGATTCAGCAGGGTTGAAAACACTTTATTTGCACAACCCGTGAAGGTACATTTAAAAGTGCACTGTGGTCCATAGTGAAACACCAAATTTCAGAGCCCACTGAGGCTTACAGTGAAAAACTGAATATCCCATTATAAAAACCAGAGACAATCTATCTGTGAAACTGCTTTGTGATGTGTGAATTCAGCTCAGAGTCACACCTTTCTTTTGATTCAGCAGGTTGAAAGGACTCTTTCTGCAGAATCTTCAAAGTGACACTTAACAAAAGCACTGTGGCCTATAGTGAGAACCCAAATATCAAACAATGAAAACTAGAAAAAAGCTATCTGTCAAACTGTGTGTTATGCGTGTATTCAGCTCACAGTGTTAAACCTTTGTTTTGATTCAGCAGATTGAAAACACTCTTTTTGTAGAATCTGCAAAGGGACATCTTGGAGCCTACTGAGGCCTATAGTGAAAAACAGAATATCCCACAATAAAAACTAGAGATAAGCTATCAGTGAAACTGCTTTGTGATGTGTGGATTCAGATAACAGAGTTAAATCTTTCTTTATATTCAGCAGGTAAATAACACAATTTTTGTAGAATCTCTGAAGGGAAATTTTGAAGTGCACTGAGGCCTGTTGTGAAAAACCAAATATCCCACATTAAAAACTAGAAAGAACCTATCTTTAAAACTGCTTTATGATGTGTGGTTTCAGCTCACAGAGTTAAACCTTTCTTTGTGTTCACCAGGTGAAAAACAGTGTTTTTCTAGAATCTGAGAAGGGATATTTTGGAGTGTGCTTGTGGTGTATAGCGAAATACCGAATATTCCTGGATAAAAACTGAAGAGAAGTAATCTGTGAAACTGTATTGTAATGTGTGGATTCAGCTCACAGAGTTAAGCCTTTGTTTTGATTCAGCAGGTTGGAAACACTCTTTTTACAGAATCTGCAAAGGGACATTTTGGAACGCACTGAGGCCTATAGTGAAAAACTAAAGAGCCCGCAATAAAAACTAGAAAAAAGCTATAGGTGAAACTGTTTTTATTTGTTGATTCAGCTCACAGTGTTAATCCTTTCCTTTGATTCAGTAGGTTGAAAACACTTTTTTTTCTTTTTTTTTGAGACGGAGTCTCATTCTGTCATCTAGGCTAGAGTGCAGTGGTGCCATCTTGGCTCACTGCAAGCTCCACCTCCCGGGTTCACGCCATTCTCCTGCCTCAGCCTCCTGAGTAGCTGGGACTACAGGAGTCCTCCACCACGCCTGGCTAATTTTTTTGTATTTTTAGTAGAGACAGGGTTTCACGATGTTAGCCAGGATGGTCTCAATCTCCTGACCTCATGATCCACCTGCCTCAGCCTCCCAAAGTGCTAGGATTACAGGTGTAAGCCACCACACCCAGCTGAAAGCACTTTTTATATAGACTCTCCAAAGGCAAATGTAAAGTATACTATGGCCTTGAGTGAAAAACAGACTATCCCACAAATAAAAACTAGAATGAAGTTATCTATGGAACTGCCTTGTGATGTGTGGATTAAGCTCACAGAATTAAACTCTTCTATTTATTCAAGAGGTTGGAAAAATTCTTTTTGTTGAGTCTGCAAAGGGACGGTTCAGAGTGCACTGAGACCTATAATGAAAAAAAAAAAAAAATCCCACCACAAAAACTAGAAAGAAGATATTTGTGAAACTGCTTTTTGATGTGTGGATTCAGTTCACAGAGTTAAAAGATTCTTTTGCTTCAGCAGGATGGAAATCTATCCTCCTTTTGTAAAATCTGTGAAGGGACATTTCTAAACACACTCAGGACTTTGGTGAAAAACTGAATATTCCATGACATAAACTAGAAAGAAGCTATCTGTGTGCTTTGTGATGTGTGGATTCAGCTTATAGAGATTAACTTTTCATTTAATTCACCAAGTGGCAAGCACTCTTTTTGTAGAATCTGCAAAGGGACATTTTGGAGCCCTCTGAGAGTGACGTGATAAATCATATATCCCACGCTAAAAACAAGAACGAAGCTATCTGTGAAACTGCTTTGTCATGTATGAATTCAATTCACAGAGTTAAAACTTTCTTTTGATTCAGCATGTTGAAAACACTCTTTGTAGAATCTTCAAAGGGACAATTAAAAGCACACTGTGGCCAAGAGTGAAATCTGACTATGTTGTTAAAAAAAAAAAAAAAAAAAACTAGAAAGATGCAATCTGTGAAAGTGTTTTGTAATATGTGGCTTCAGTTCACAGAGTTAAACATTTCTTGTGCTTCAGCTGGTAGGAAACACTCTGTAGAAGCTGCCAAGGGACACTTAAAATGCACTGTAATTTGCAGTGAAAAACCATATATCCCACAATAAAAACAGGAAGAAACCTATCTGTGAAACTGCTTTGTGATGTGTGGATTCAACTCAAAGAGCTAAAATATTTTTTTTTATTTTTCAGGTTCAAAACACATTTTTTTTTTTTTTTTTTTTTTTTTTTTTTTGCAGAATCTGCAAAGGAACATTTAAAAGCGCACTATGGCCTATGGTAAAACACAAAATATCCCACGATAAAAACTAGAAAGAAGCTATCATTGAAACTGTTTTGTGATGTGAGGATTCAGCTCACAGAATTAAACCTTTCTTTTGATTCAGCAGGTTGGAATCTCTCTTTTTGTAGTATCCATGAAGGGAAATTTCAGAGCCCAAAAAGGCCTATAGTGAAAAATAAAATACCTTGCAATGAAAACTAGAAAGAAGCTCTCTGTGAAACTGCTTAGTTAAGTGTGGATTTAGCTCAGAGAGGTAAACCTTTCTTTTGATTCAGCAGGTTGGAAACACTCTCTTTGTAGAATCTACAAAAAGATATTTTGGAACCCACTGAGGCCTGTTGTGAAAAACTGAATATCCCACAATAAAAACTAGAAAGAAGCTATCTGTGAAATTGCTTTGTGATATTTGTATTGAGATCACAGAGTTAAACATTTCTTTTAATTCAGCAGGTCGGAAACACTTTTTTTGTGTGGAATGTGTGAAGGGATATTTAAAAGCACACTGTGGCTTACAGTGAAACACCAGAATTTAGGGGTAAAAACAAGAAAGAAGCTATCTGTAAGACTGGTTTGTGATGTTTGCATTCACCTCACAGAGTTAAGCCTTTATTTTCTTTCAACAGGTTTTCTTTCAACTCTTTTTGTAGAATCTGTGAAGGGTCATTTCAAAGCATACTGAGGCCTACATTGACAAACAGAATATCCCATCATTAACACTGGAAAGAAACTATCTGCGAAACTTCTTTGTAAAGTGTGCATTCAGCTTCCAGAGTTAAAACTTTCTTTTGATTCAGCAAGTGGGAAACACTTTTTTTGTAGGATCTGCGAAGAAACATTTCAAAGTGCAGTAAGGCCTATAGTGAAAAACAGAATATCCCATGATAAAAACTAGAAAGAAGCTATCTGTGAAACTTCTTTGTGATGTGTGGATTCAGCTCACAGATTCAAACCTTTCTCTTGATTCAGCAGGTTGTAAGCACGCTTTTTCTGGAATCTGCAAAGTGACATTTAAAAGTGCACTGTGGCCTGTAGTGAAAAACTGAGTATACTGTGACTAAAAACTAGAAAGAAGATATCTGTGAAACTGCTTTTTGATGTGTGGATTCAGCTCACAGACTTAAGCATTTCTCTTGATTCAGCAGGTTGGAAACACTATTTTTCTAGAATCTGCGAAGGGACATTTAAAAGCGCACTGAGGCCTATATTTAGAAACCGAATATCCTGTGATAAAAACCAGAAAGAAACCTTCTGTGAAACTGCTTTGTGATGTGTGGATTCAGCTCACAGAGTTAAACCTTTCTTTTGATTCATCAGGTTGGAAACACTTTCTTTGTAGAATGTGCGAAAAGACATTTTGTAATGCACTGAGGATCATAGTGGAAAAAATGAATATACCATGATAAAAATTATAAAGAAGTCATCTGATAAACTGTTTTGTGATGTGTAGATTCAGCTCACAGATTTAACCCTTTCTTTTGATTTAGCAGGTTTGAATCACTCTTTTTGTAGAATTTGGGAAGGGACATTTCAGAGCACATTGAGGCCTATAGTGAAAAACTGAATGTCCAACAATAAAAATAGAAAAAAGCTATCTGTGACACTGCTTTGTGGTGCATAGAATCAGCTCATTGGGTTAAACCTTTCTTTTGATTCGGCAGGTTGGAAACACTCTTTTTTGTAGAATCTACAAAGAAACATTTCCAAGCAACTGAGACCTATTGTGAAAAACTGAATATCTCCCACAACAAAAACTAGAAAGAAGGTATCTGTGATACTACTTTGAGATGCGTGGCTTCAGCTCACAGAGTTAAACCTTTCTTTGGATTCATCAAGTGGGAAACTGTTTTCGGAGAATCTGTGAAGGGACACTTTGCAGTACACTGAGGGATTCATGAAATGCAAAATATCCTGTGATAAAAACTAGAGAGAAGTTATCTACGAAACTGCATTGTAATGTGTGGATTCAGCTCACAGAGTTAAACTTTTCTTTTGATTCAGCAGGTTGGGAAGACTCTTTCAAAAGAATATGTGAAGGAACATTTTGGAGCGCATTGAGGCCTATGGTGAAAAACCAAATAGCCCACAATAAAAACTAGTAAGAAGCTATCTGTGAAACTGCTTTGTGATTTACGGGTTCAGTTCACAGTGTTAAACCTTTCCTTTGATTCGGCAGTTTGAAAACACTTTTTTTTTGTATAATAGGTGAAGAGACATTTCAAACTTACTATGACGTTGAGTGAAAAACAGACTATTCCACAATAAAAACTAGGGTGAAACTATCTGTGAAACTGACTTGTGATTTGTGGTTTCAGTTCACAGAGTTAAACTTTTTATTTAGGAGGTTTGCAAAACCCTTTTTGTCAAGTCTGCAAAAGGACATTTCAGAGCACACTGAGGCCTTTAATGGGAAACCAAATATCCCATCATGAAAACTAGAAAGAAGCTATCTGTGAAACTGCTTTGCGAAGTGCACAGTTCAACTTACTCAGTTAAACCTTTCTTCTGATTCAGCAGGTTTGAAGCACTCCTTTTATACAAACTGCAAAAAGACATTTAAAAGAGCACTGTGGCCTGTAGTGAAACACCGAATATTCTGAGATAAAAACTAGAAAGAAGCTCTCTGTGAAACTGCTTTGTGATGTGTGGTTCAGCTCACAGAGTTAAACCTTTCTTTAAATTCTTTAATTGAGGGGAAACACTCTTTCTGAAGAACCTGCAATGGGACATTATGGAGTTCACTGAGAGCTATGTGAACAATCATATATCCCATGATAAAAACAAAAAAAAAAATATCTGTGAAACTGCTTTGTGATCTGTGGATTTAGCTCACAGAGTTAAACCTTTCTTTTGATTCAGCAGGTTGAAAACACTCTTTGTAAGATATGTGAAGAGACAATTAAAAGTGCCCCATGACCAAGAGTGAAACTCCGAATATCCCATGATAAAAACAAGAAAGAATAAATCTGTGAAACTGCATTGTGATGTGTGGATTCAGTTCACACAGTTAAACCTTTCTTTTGATTCTGCAAGTTTGAAACACTATTTTTGTGGAATCTGCAAAGGGACATTTCAGAACAAACTGAGGCCTACAGTGCAAAACCAAATATCCTGCACTATAAACTAGAAAGAAGCTATCTGTGAAATGGCTTTGTGATGTGTGAATTCAGTTCACAGAGGTAAAGCTTTTTTTTTAATTCAGCTGGTTAGAAACACATTTTTGTAAATTCTTTGAAGAAAAATTACAGAGCCAACTTAGGCCTATAGTGAAAAAATCAAATATTATGCAATAAAAACTGGAAAGAAGGTATATGAGAAACTGCTTTGTAATGTGTTCATTTAGCACAAAGAGTAAAATGTTTGTTTTGATTCAGTAAGTTGGAAACACTGTAGAATTTGCAAAGGGACTTGTCAAAACCCACTGATGCCTATAGTGAAAAAATATCCCGTGATAAAAACTAAAAAGAAGCTGCTGGTGAAACTGCTTTGTGATGTGAGGATTCAGCTCACAGAGTTAAATCTTTCTTTTGGAACAATTGGAAACACTGTTTCTGTATAATCTGTGAGAAGGCATTTCAGAGCTCGTTGAGGCATATAGTAAAAAATGAAATCTCCCACAATTAAAACAAGAAAGAAGCTAACTGTGAAACTGCTGTGTAAGGTGTGCATTCAGCTCACAAAGCTAAACATTTCTTTTGATTCAACAGGTTGGGAACATTATTTTTGTAGAAACTCTGAAGGGACATTTCAAAGCTCACTGAGGCCTATATTGAAAAACTGGATATCCCATGATAAAAATTAGAAAGTAGCTATCTGTTAAACTGCTTTCTTATGTGTGCATTCATCTCACAGAGTTAAGCCTTTCTTTTGATTTGGCAAGTTGGAAAAACTCTTCATGGAGAATCTGCAAAGAAACATTTCAAAGCCTACTGAGGCTTATAGTGAAAAACTGAGTATCTCCTGACAAAAACTAGAAAGAAGCTATCTATGAAACTGCTTTGTGATATGTGGATTCAGCTCACAGAGCTAAACCTTTCTTTTGATTCAGAAGGTTGGAAACACTCTTTTTGTAGAATCTGCAAAGGTACATTTTGAAGCCCACTGAGGACTGTAGTGAAAAACCAAATATTTCAAGGTAAAAACTAGAAAGAAATTATCTATGAAACTGCTTTGTGATGGGTGGTGTCAGCTCTCAGAGTTAAACATTTCTTTCAATTCAGCAGGTTGGAAACAATTTTTTTGTAGAATCTGAGAAGGGACATTTTGGAGCCCACTCTGGCCTGTAGTGAAAAATCAAATATGCCGCAGCAAAAACTAGAAGGAAGCTACCTGTGAAACTACTTTTTGAAGTGAGGATTCAGCTCACAGAGTTAAACCTTTCTTTTGATTCATGAGGTTGGATAAACTCGTTCTGTGGAATCTCCAAAAAGGCATGTCAGAGCTCACTGAGGCCTATAGTAAAAAACTGAATATCCCATGATAAAAACTAGTAAGAAGCTATCTGTGAAACTGCTTTGATGTGGGCATTCAGCTTACAGAGTTCCACCTTTCTTTTGATTCAGCAAGTTGGAAACACTCTTTTTGTAGAATCTGCAAAGAAACATTTCAGAGCCCACTGAGGCCTATAGTGAAAAACTGAATAATCCACAATAAAAACTAGAAAGAAGCTATCTGTGAAACTGCTTTGTGATGTGTGGATTCAGCTCACAAAAGTAACACTTTCTTTTGATTTATCAGGTTGGAAACACTTTTTTTTTTTTTGTAGAATCTGTGAAGGGACATATCAGAGTCCACCAGGGCCCATAGTGAAAAGATGAATATTCAGCGATACAAACTAGAAAGACACTGTCTGTGAAACTGCTTTGTGATGTGGGGATTCAGCTCAGTGAGTCAAATCTTTCTTTTGATTCAGCAGGTTGGAAACACTCTTTTTGTAGAACTTGCAGAGAAGCATTTCAGAGCCCACAGAGGCCTATAGTGAAAATCCGAATATCCCATGACAAAAACTAGTAAGAAGGTATTAGTGAAACTGCTTTGTGATGTGTGCATTCAGCTCACCAAGTTAAACCTTTCTTCTGATTCAAAAGGTTGGAAACACTCTTTCTATTTTTTTGAGATGGTGTCTCACTCTGTCTCCCAGGCTGGAATGCAGTGGCTTGATTTCCACTCACTGCAAGCTCTGTCTCCTGGGTTCATGCCATTCTCCTACCTCAGCCTCCCTAGTAGCTGGGACTACAGGCACCCGCCACCACGCCTGGCTATTTTTTTTTGTATTTTTAGTAGAGATGGGATTTCATCGTGTTACCCAGGATAGTCTCTATCTTCTGACCTCGTGATCTGCCCACCTCAGCCTCCCAAAGAGCTGGAAAAATGTCACATGATAAAATAGAAAGAAACTATCTGTAAAATTGCTTTGTGAGTTGTGTATTCAGGGCACAGAGTTAAACTTTTCTTTTGATTCAGCTGGTTGGAAACACCTTATTTGTAGGGTCTGCAAAGGGATATTTCAAAGACAACTGCAGCCTCTAGTGAAAAACAGAATATCCCACAGTAAAAACTAGAAAGAAGCTATCTATGAAACTGCTTGTGATGTGTGCATTTAGCTCACAGAGTTAAACATTTCTTTTGATTCAGCAGGTTTGAAACACCATTTTTATAGAATCTATGAAAGCATATTTCGGAGCCCACTAAGGACTATAGTGAAAAACTATATGTCCAGTGATAAAAACTAAAAGGAAGCTATCTGTGAATCTGCTTTGTATGTTTGCATTCAGCTCACAGAGTTAAACATCTCTTTTGATTCAGCAAGTTGGAAACACTCTTATTGTAAAATCTGTGAAGGGACATTTTGAAGCCCACTGAGGACAATAATGAAAAACTGAATATCTCATGATAAAAACTAGCAAGAAGTTATCTGTGAATATGCTTTGTGTTGTGTGTATTAAGCTCACGGAGTTAAAACTTTCTATTGATTTAGCCTGTTGTAAACACTCTTTTTATAGAATTTGTGAAGGGACATTTCATAGACCATTGTGGCCTATAATGAAAAATGAAATATCTCCCGATAAAAATGGGAAAGAAGCTATCCATAAATCTGCTTTGTGAAGTGTTCATTCAGCTCACAGTGTTTAATCTTTCTTTTGATTCAACAGGTTGGAAACACTGTTTTTGTAGAATCTGCCAAGGGACATTTCAGAGTCCACCGAGGCCTATAGTGAAAAACCTAATAAACCACAATAAAAATTAGAAAGAAGCTATCTGTGAAACCGCTTTGTAATGTGTGCATTCAGCTAACAGAGTTAAACCTTTCTTTTTATTCAGCAACTTGCAAACACTTTTTTTGGAGAATCTGCAAAAACAATTTCAAACCCCACAGATGACTGTAGTGAAAAACCAAATATTCAGTGATAAAATCACTGAGAACATGCAGTATTTGGTTTTCTGAGTGAAACATGCAGTGTTTGGCTTTCTGTTCTTGTGATAGTTTGCTAAGAATGATGGTTTTCAGCTGCATCCATGTCCCTACAAAGGACATGAACTCATCCTTTTTTAAAGCTGCATAGTATTTCATGGTGTATATGTGCCACATTTTCTTAAACCACTCTGTCATTGATGGACATTTGGGTTGGTTCCAAGTCTTTGCTATCGAAAGTGCTTTTTGATGTTTGGATTCAACTCACAGAGTTAAACCTTTCTTATGATTCAGCAAGTTGGAAACACTCTTTGTGGTATCTGCAATGGGAAATTTTGGAGCCCACTGAGGTCTATAGTGAAAAACCAAATATCCCATGATAAAAACTAAACTAGAAAGAAGCTATCTGTGAAACTGCTTTGTGATGTGTGGATTCAGCTCCAAGAATTAAACCTTTCTTTTGATTCAGTAGGTTGGAAACACTCTTTTTGTAGAATCTGCAAAGGGACGTTGCATTGTAGCATATAATAAAAAACAGAATATTCCATGATAAAACTATAAGGAAGCTATCAGTGAAACTGCTTTGTGATATGTGCATTCAGCTCACAGAGTTGTATTTTTCTTTTCATTTTGTATGTTGGAAACACTCTTTTTGTAGAATCTACATAAAGACATTTCAGAGCCCACTGAGACCCATAGTTAAAAAGGGACTATCTCACAATAAATCTAGAAAGAAGCTATCCATGAAATTACTTTTTGATGTGTGGATTCTGCTCAAGAGTTAAACATTCTTTTCATTCTGCAGGCTTGAATAACTTTCCTTAGATTCTGTGATGTGTCATATCAGAGACCACTGAGGCCAATTGTGAGAATAGAACAACCCACAATAAAAACTGGAAAGAACCTTTCTGTGAAACTGCTTTATTATGTGTGCATTCAGCTCACAGAGTTAACTTTTTCTTTTGATTCAGCAGCTTGGAAACACTGCTTTTGTAGAATCTGTGAAGGGGCATTTCAGTGCCCACTGATGCCTATAGCGAAAAATGGAATATCTTGTGGAAAAAAACCAGTAAGAAGTTATCTGTCAAACTCCATTGTGAGTTGTGCATTCAACTCACAGAGTAAAACCTTTTCTTTGATTCAGTGGGTTTGAAACATTCGTTTTTTTTGAATCTGCATAGCAAATTTTGGAGCCCACTGAGGCCTATAGTGAAAAACCGAACATCCACGATGAAAACAAGAAAGAAGCTTTCTTTGACACTGCTTTGTGACGTGTAGATTCAGCTCACAGAGTTAAAACTTTTCTTTGATTCAGTAGGTTGAAAATACTCTTTGTAGAATCTGAGAATTGACACTTCCTACCTTACTGTGGCCTAAAATGAAACACCGTGTATCTTGGATTTAAACTAGAGATAAGCTAACTGTGAAACTGCTTTGTGATGCGTAGATTCAGCTCACAGAATTAAAGCTTTATTTTGATTCAGCATGTTGGAAACACTTTTTTTGTAGAACCTGCCAAGGGACATTTCAGAGTCCAAAGAGGCCTATGGTGAAAAACCAAATATCCCGCGATGAAAACTAGAAACATGCTATCTGTGAAAGTGTGTTGTGATGTTTGCATTCAACTTACAAAGTTAAACCTTTTTTTTTTTATTCAGCAGTTTGGAAACACTTTTAATGTAGAATCAGTGAAGGGCCTTTGCATATGCCACTGAGGCCTATAGTGAAAAATTGAATATCCCATGATGAAAACTAGCTATCTGTGAAACTGCTTTCTGATTAGCTCACAGATTTAACATTTATTTTGATATGGCAGGTTGGAAACACTTTTTTTGGTAGAATTTCCAAAGATATATTTCAAAACAAAATGAGGCCTATAGTGAAAAACCAAACATCCAAAGATAAAAACTGGAAAGACGCTATCTGTGATGTTGCATTGTGATGTGTGGATTCAGCTCACAGAGTTATACCTTTCTTTAATTAAGCAGGTTGGAAACACACTTTCTGTTGAATCTGTGAAGAACATTTCAGAGTCCACTGAGGTCTATAGTAGAAAACTGAATATCCTGCGATGAAAACTAGAAACATGCTATCTGCGAAAGTGCGTTGTGATGTTTGCATTCAGCTCACAAAGCTACACCTTTTTTTTTTTTTATTATTATTCAGCAGTTTGGAAACACTTTCAATGTAGAATTGGTGAAGGGCCTTTTCATATGTCACTAAGGCCTGTAGTGAAAAATTGAATATCCCACAATGAAAACTAGCTATCTGTGAAACTGCTTTCTGATATGTGAGCTAAATTTAGCTCACAGATTTAATATTTATTTTGATATGGCAGGTTGGAAACACTTTTTTGGTAGAATCTCCAAAGATACATTTCAAAGCAAAATGAGACCTATAGTGAAAAACCAAATATCCAAAGATAAAAACTGGAAAGACGTGATCTGTGATGTTGCATTGTGATGTGTGGATTCAGCTCACAGAGTTGTACCTTTCTTTTATTAAGCAGGCTGGAAACACACTTTTTGTAGATTCTGTGATGGACGTTTCGGAGTCCACTGAGGCCTATAGTGAAAAACTGAATATCCCACGTTAAAAACTAGAAAGAAGTTATCTGTAAAACTGCTGGTTGATGTGTGCATTCAGTTCACAAATTTAAACCTTTCATTTGCTTCAGCAGGCTGGAACCCTCTTTTTGTAGAATCTGCAAAAAGAGAATTTTGGAGCCCATGTAAGTCTGTAGTGAAAAAGTGAATATCCCAAGATAAAAAGTAGAAAGAAGCTGTCTGTGAAACTGCTTTGTGCTGTGTGGATTCAGCTCACAGATTTAAAACATTTTTTTGAGTCAGCAGGTTGGAAGCACTCTTTTTGTTGATTCTGCAAGGGGACTTTTCTGAGGCATGTAGTGAAAAACTGAATATACCATGATAAAAACAAGAATGAAGCTATCAGTGAAACTCTTTTGTGATGTGTGCATTCAGTTCACAAGGTTAAACCTTTCTTTTGATTCTGTGGCTTGGAAACACTCTTTTTGTAGAATATGCAGGTCGACATTTTGGAAAAACCTGAGGCCTATGGTGAAAAAGAGAATATCCTGGGATGAACTAGAAAGAAACAATATATGAAACTCCTTTGTGATATGTGGATTCATCTCAAAGAATTAAAACTCCTTTGATTCAGCAGATTATAAGCACTCTTTTTGTAGAATCTGTGAAATGACGTTTCAAAGAAAACTGAGGACTATAGTGAAATATCGAATATCCTGCAATACAAACTGAAAGAAGCTATATGTGAAATTGATTTGTCATGTGTGCATTCAGGTCAGAGAGGTAAAACTTTCCTTTGATTCATGGGGTTGAAAACACTCTTTTTGTACCATTTGTGAAGAGACATTTCAGAGCCCACTGAGGCATATAATAAAAAACCGAATACCCCACAATAAAAACTTTTAAAAAGCTATCTGTTAAACTGCTTTGTGGTGTGTGGATTCAGCTCACAGAGTTAAACCTTTCTTTTGATTCAGCAGGTTGAAGACACTCTTTTTGTAGAATCTGTGAGGGGACATTTCAGAGCCTACTGAGGCCTATAGTGAAAAACCAAATATCCCTCACTAAAATCTACAGAAGTGCTATATGTGAAACTATTTTGGGATGAGTACATTTAGCTTACAGACTTAAATGTTTCTTTTGATTCAACAGGTTGGAAACACTTTTGTTGAATCTGCAAAGGGATATTTCAGAGCCCACTGAGACCTTAGTAAAAAGCTGAATATACCATGATAAAAACTAGAAAGAAGATATCTGTGAAACTGTTTTGTGATATCTGGATTCAGCTCACCGAGTTAAAACTTTTGATTCAGCAGGTTCTAAATACTCTTCTTGCTGCATCTGCAAAGGGATATTTCTAAGCCCACTGAGGACTATAGTGAAAAACTGAATATCTCATGATAAAAACTATGAAGAAGCTATCTGTGAAACTACTTTGTAATATAGGCATTCAGCTCACCAGGTTAAACCTTTCTTTTGATACAGCAAGTTGGAAACACTCTTCTTGTAAAATCTGCAAAGGGGTATTTTGGAGCCCACTGAAGCCTATAGTAAGAAATGGAACATCTTGCAACAAAAACTAGAAAGAACTGTCTGTGAAACTGCTTTGTGATGTGTGGATTCAGCTCACAGAGTTAAAACTAGTTTTTGATTCAGCAGGTTGGAAACACTCTTTTTGTAGAATCTGCGAAGGGACATTTTGGAGTTCACTGAAGCCTGAGGTGAAAAACAGAATATACTGCAATAAAAACTGGAAAGATGTTATCTGTGAATCTCCTTTGTGATGTGCACATTCAGTTCACAGATTTAAACCTTTCTTTTACTTGGAAGGTAAAAGAAAGGTTTTTTGTCACTTGGAAACAGTCTTCTTATAAAATTTGTGAAGGTACATTTCAAACCCCACTGAAAACCACAGTAAAAATCCAAATATCCCACCATAAAAACTAAAAAGATCCTATCTCTGAAACTGCTTTGTGATGTGTGGATTAAGCTCACAGAGTTAAACCTTTCCTTTCATTGAGCAGGTTGGAAACACTTTTTTTTTTTTTTTTTTTTTTTTTTGTAGAATCTGTGAAGGAACATTTCAGGCCCCACTAAGGCCAATAGTAAAAAAGCGAGAATCACATGATAAAACTAGAATGAAGCTGTCTGTAAATGCTTTGTGATTTGTGGATTCGTCTTACAGAATTAAACCATTCCTTTCATTCAGCAGACTGGAAAAACTCTTTCTGTAGAATCTGTGGAAGAACATTTCAGAGGCCCTGATGCCTATGGTGAAAAATCAAGCATCCCACGACAAGAACTAAAAAGAAATTCTCTGTGAAACTGCTTTGTGATGTGTGGATTCAACTAACTGAGTGATTTTATTCAGCAGGTTGGAATCGCTCTTTTTGTAGCATCTGCAAAGGGACATTTCAGAGCCACCTGATGCCTATAGTGAAAACATGAATATTCCACAATATAAATTAGAAGAAGCTATCTGTGAAATGTGTGCATTCAGCTCAGAGAGTTAACCCTTTCTTTTGATTAAGCAGATTGGAAACACTCTTTTTGTAGAATCTGCAAAGGGACATTTCAGAGTCCCACTGAGGCCTGTGGTAAAAAACTGAATATCCCACAATGCAAACTAGAAAGAAGTTATCTGTGAAACTGCTTTGTGATGCGTGGATTCACTTCACAGAGTTAAATCTTACTTTTGATTCAGCCAGTTGGAAACACTTTTTTCATAACATTTGTAAAGGGACATTTTGCAGCCCACTGAGTCCTACAGCAAAAAACCGAGTAAACCAGGATGAAAACTGGAAAGATGATATCTGTGAAACTGCTTTGTGATGTGTAGATTCAGCTCATGGATTTAAACCTTTCTTTTGATTCAGGAGGTTGCAAACTATCTTTTTGTAAAATCTTCAGAGGGATGTTTTAAACCCCACTGAGGCCAATGTGAAAAAGCAAGTATCCTATGATAAAAATGAAAAAGAAGCTATCTGTGAAACTGCTTTGTGATGTGTGGATTCAGCTCACAGAGTTTAATCTTTCCTTTGATTCAGCAGGCTGGAAAAAGTATTTTTGTAGAATATGCAAAGAAACATTTCAGAGCCCACTGAGAGCTATGGTGAAAAGTAGATTATCCTGTGATTAAAAACTAGAAAGAAAGTATCTGTGAAATTGCTTTGTGATGTGTACTTTCAGCTCAGAAAGTTAAATTTTTCTTTACATTCAGCGGGTTGCAAACACTCTTATTGTAAAATCTGAAAAGGGTCATTTTAAAATCCCACTGAAGCCTATAATAAATCATATATCATTTGATTGAAAACAAGAAAGAATCTATCTGTAAACCTGCTTTATGATGTGTGGATTCAGCTCACCAGTTTAAACCACTCTTTTGATTCAGTAGGTTGGACACACTCTTTTTGTAGACTCTGTGATGGGACATTTAGAGGCCACAGAGGCCAATAATAAAAAATTGAATATCCTGTGATAAAAACTATAAAGAAGCTATCTGTGAAACTGCTTTGTGATGTGTGGTTTCATCCCATAGAGTTAATCAATTCTTTTGATTCAGCAGGTGGGAAACACATTTTTTGTAATATCTGTGAAGGGACATTTCGGAGATACTGAGGCCTATTTTGAAAAACCAAATGTCCCTGATAAAAAAAATAAGAAGATGCTGTCTGTGAAACTACTTTCAGAACTGTGGATGAAGCCCACAGAGTTAAACAGTTGTTTTGACTAAGCAGCTTGGAAACATTCATTTTGTAGGATCTGCAAAGGGACATTTCAGAATCTACTGAGGCCTGTGGTAAAAAACCGAATATCCCATGATACAAACTATAAAGAAGTCATCTGTGAAACTGCTTTGTGATATGTGGACTCACCTCACAGAGTCTCACCTTGCTTTTGATTAAGCAGGTCGGAAACACTCTTTTTGTAAAATCTGCAAAGGGACATTTTACAGCCCACAAGGCCATTGTGAAAGACCGAATATACTGTGACAAAAATTGGAAAGATCTTAACTGTAAAACTTCTTTAAGATGTGTGGATTCAGCTCACAGACATAAACCTTTCTTTTGATTCAGCAGTTTGGAAATAGTCTTCTTGTAGAATTTGTGAAGGGACATTTCAAATCCCACTGAGGACCATAGTAAATAACTGAATATCCCACAATGAAAACCAAAACAGAGTCTATCTTTGAAACTGCTTTGTGATGTGAGGATTCAGCTCACAGAGTTAAACCTTTATTTGATTCAGCAGGTTGGAAACACTCTTGTGGTACAATCTGCAAATGGACGTTTTAGACCTTACTGAGGCCTGTAGTGAGAAATTGAATATCCCACAATAAAAACTAGGGAGAAGGCATCTGTGAAACTGCTTTGTGATGTGTGGATTCACCTCACAGAGGTAATCCATTCTTTCAATTCAGCAGGTTGGAAATACTTTTTTTGTGGAATTTGTGAAGAAATATTTCAGAGACACTGAAGCCTACAGTGAAAAACTGAATATCCTGTGATAAAAACTAGAATAAAACTATCTGTGAAACTGCTCTGTGATTTGTGGATGCTGCACACAGAGTTAAATGTTTTGTTTGTTTCAGCAGGTTGGAAACACTCTTTTAGTGGTGTCTGCGAAGGGACATTTCGAAGCCCACTGAGGCCTGGGGTGAAAAACCGAATATCTTGCAATACAGACTAGAAAGAAATTATTGGTGAAACTGCTCTGTGATGTGTGGATTCACTTCACACAGTTAAATCCTTATTTTTTTATTCAGCAGGTTGAAAACACTTTTTGCATAGGATTTTCAAAGGGACATTCTCAGCCAACTGAGACCTGTAGTAAAAACCAAGTAAACCACGATGAAAACTGGAAAGATGCTATCTTTGAAACTCCTTTGTGATGTGTGCACTTAGCTCACAAAGTTAAAACTTTCTTTTAATTCAGCAGGTTGGAAACAATCTTTTTGTAAAATCTGCAAAGGGACATTTTGGGCCCCACTGGGGACAATAGTGAAAAAGCAAGTACCTCATGTAAAAACCAGAAAGAAGCTATCTGTGAAACTGCTTTGTGATGTGTGGGTTCAACTCAAAGAGGTAAACCTTTCCTATGATTCAACAGAATAGAGAAAAGTATTTTTATATAATCTGTGAAGAAATATTTCAAAGCCCACTGGGAGCTATGGTGAAAAACCAAATATCCCATGATCAAAACTAGAAAGAAGCTTTCTGAGAAGTTGCTTTTTGATTCGTGCTTTCAGCTCACAGAGGTAAACCTTTCTTTAGATTCAGCAGGTTGGAAACACTCTTTTTGTAGGATCTGCAAAGGGACTTTTCGGAACTCACTGAAGCCTATAGTAAATAACCAGATGTCATTTGATAAAAACTAGAAATAATCTATCTGTGAACCTCCTTTATGGTGTGTGGATTCAGCTCACTGATTTAAATGTTTCTTTTGATTCTGCAGTTGGAAACACTCTTTTTGTAGAATCAGTGATGGAGCATTTCGGAGCCCACAAAGGTGTATAATAAAAAGTTGAATATCCCATGATAAAAACTATAAAGAAGCTATCTGTGAAACTGCTTTGTGATGTGTGGATTCAGTCCACACAGTTAATCCATTCTTTTGATTCAGCAGGTTGGAAACACTCTTTTTGTGGAATCTGTGAAAGGACATTTTGGAGATACTGACAGCTATTGTAAAAAACTGAGCATCTACTGATAAAGTCATTAAAAAGGCTATCTGTGAAACTGTTTTCTGATGTGTGCATGAAGCTCAGAGAGTTAAATGTTTGTTTTGATTCAGCAGGATGAAAACACTCTTTTTGTAGAATCTGTGAAGAGACATTTGAGAGCCCACTGAGGCCAATGGTGAAAAACTGAATACTTTGCAATACAAACTAGAAAGAAGTTATCTGTGAAACTGCTTTGTGATGTGTGGATTCACCTTATAGAGTTTCACCTTGCTTTTGTTTAAGCAGGTTGGAAACACTCTTTTTATGGAATCTGCAAAGGGACATTTCTCAGCCCGCTGAGGCTCATAGTGAAAACCTGAATATACTGCCATAAAAACTGGAAAAATGCTACCTGTGAATCTGCTTTGTGATACGTACATTCAGCTCACAACTTTAAACCTTTCTTTTGGAAGTCATTTGGAAACAGTCTTCTTATAGAATTTGTGAAGGAACACTTCAAAACCCACTAAAAACCACAGTGAGAAACTGAATATCCAACAATAAAAACTAAAATGGTGCTATCTGTGAAACTGCTTTGTGATGTGTGGATTCAGTTAACAGATTTAAACCTTTATTTGATTCAGCAGGCTGAAAACACTTTTTGTACTATCTGCAAATGGACATTTTGGAGTTTACTGAAGCCTATAGTGAGAAACTGAATATCCCGTGATAAAAACTAGACAGACGCTATCTGTGAAACTGCTTTGTGATGTGTAGACTCATCTTACAGAGTTAAACCTTTCCTTTCATTCAGCAGATTGGAAACACTCTTTCTGTAGAATCTGTGGAAGAACATTTCAGAGCCCACGAGGTCTATAGTGAAAAATCAAGTATCACGTGGTAAAAACTAGAAAGAAACTCTCTGTGAAACTGCTTTGTGATATGTGCATTTAATTAATGGAGTTAATCCATTCTTTTTATTCAGCAGGTTGGAAACACTATTATTATTATTATTATTATTATTATTATTATTCTTTAAGTTCTAGGGTACATGTGCATAACATGCAGGTTTGTTACATATGTATACATGGGCCATGTTGGTGTGCTGCACCTATTAATTCGTTATTTACATTAGGTATATCTCCTAGTGCTCCCCCCTGCCCACTCCCCACAATAGGCCCTGGTGTGTGATGTTCCCCTTCCTGTGTCCAAGTGATCTCATTGTTCAATTCCCACCTATGAGTGAGAACATGCGGTGTTTGGTTTTCTCTTCTTGCGATAGTTTGCTGAGAATGATAGTTTCCAGCTGCATCCATGTCCCTACAAAGGACAAGAACTCATTTTCTTTTCTGTGGCTGCATAGTATTCCATGGTGTATATGTGCTACGTTTTCTTAATCCAGTCTGTCACTGATGGACATTTGGGTTGATTCCAAGTCTTTGCTATTGTGAATAGTGCTGCAATAAACTTACATGTGCATGTGTCTTTATAACAGCATGATTTATAATCTTTTGGGTATATGCCCAGTAATGGGATGGCTGGGTCAAATGGTATTTCTAGTTCTAGATTCTTGAGGAATCATCAAACTGTTTTCCACAATGGTTGAACTAGTTTACAGTCCCACCAACAGTGTAAAACTGTTCCTACTTCTCAACATCGTCTCCAGCACCTGTTGTTTCCTGACTTTTTTTCTCTTTTTCTTTTTTCTTTTTTTATTTTTTATTTTTTAATTTTTATTTTATTATACTTTAAGTTCTAGGGTACATGTGCATAACGTGCAGGTTTGTTACATATGTATATTTGTGCCATGTAGGTGTGCTGCACCCATCAACTCATCAGCACCCATCAATTCATCATTTATATCATGTACAACTCCCCAATGCCATCCCTCCCCCCTCCCCCCTCCCCATGATAGGCCCCAGTGTGCGATGTTCCCCTTCCCGAGTCCAAGTGATCTCATTGTTCAGTTCCCACCTATGAGTGAGAACATGCGGTGTTTGGTTTTCTCTTCTTGTGATAGTTTGCTAAGAATGATGGTTTCCAGCTGCATCCATGTCCCTACAAAGGACGCAAACTCATCCTTTTTTATGGCTGCATAGTATTCCATGGTGTATATGTGCCACATTTTCTTAATCCAGTCTGTCACAGATGGACATTTGGGTTGATTCCAAGTCTTTTCTATTGTGAATAGTGCCGCAATAAACATACATGTGCAGGTGTCTTTATAGCAGCATGATTAATAATCCTTTGGGTATATATCCAGCAGTGGGATGGCTGGGTCATATGGTACTACTAGTTCTAGATCCTTGAGGAATTGCCATACTGTTTTCCATAATGGTTGAACTAGTTTACAATCCCACCAACAGTGTAAAAGTGTTCCTATTTCTCCACATCCTCTCCAGCACCTGTTTTTTCCTGATTTTTTAATGATTGCCATTCTAACTGGTGTGAGATGGTATCTCATTGTGATTTTGATTTGCATTTCTCTGATGGCCAGTGATGAGGAGCATTGTTTCATGTGCCTGTTGGCTGTATGAATGTCTTCTTTTGAGAAATGTCTGTTCATATCCTTTGCCCACTTTTTGATGGGGTTGTTTGTTTTTTTTTTTTTTGTATATTTGTTTGAGTTCTTTGCAGATTCTGGATATTAGCCCTTTCTCAGATGAGTAGATTGCAAAAATGTTCTCCCATTCTGTAAGTTGCCTGTTGACTCTGATGGTAGTTTCTTTTGCTGTGCAGTAGCTCTTTAGTTTAATTAGATCCCATTTGTCGATTTTGGCTTTTGCTGCCGTTGCTTTTGCTGTTTTAGACATGAAGTCCTTGCCCATGCCTATGTCCTGAATGGTACTACCTAGGTTTTCTTCTAGGGTTTTTATGGTATTAGGTCTGACATTTAAGTCTCTAATCCATCTTGAATTAATTTTCATATAAGGAGTAAGGAAAGGATCCAGTATCAGCTTTCTACTTATGGCTAGCCAATTTTCCCAGCACCATTTATTAAATAGGGAATCCTTTCCCCATTTCTTGTTTCTCTCAGGTTTGACAAAGATCAGATGTCTGTAGATGTGCGGTATTATTTCTGAGGACTCTGTTCTGTTCCATTGGTCTATATCTCTGTTTTTGTACCAGTACCATGCTGTTTTGGTTACTGTAGCCTTGTAGTATAGTTTGAAGTCAGGTAGCGTGACGCCTCCAGCTTTGTCCTTTTGACTTAGGATTGCCTTGGCAATGCGGGCTCTTTTTTGGTTCCATATGAACTGTAAAGCAGTTTTTTCCAATTCTGTGAAGAAACTCATTGGTAGCTTGATGGGGATGGCATTGAATCTATAAATAACCTTGGGCAGTATGGCCATTTTCACGATATTGATTCTTCCTATCCATGAGCATGGTATGTTCTTCCATTTGTTAGTGTCCTCTTTTATTTCACTGAGCAGTGGTTTGTAGTTCTCCTTGAAGAGGTCCTTTACATCCCTTGTAAGTTGGATTCCTAGGTATTTTATTCTCTTTGAAGCAATTGTGAATGGAAGTTCATTCCTGATTTGGCTCTCTGCTTGTCTGTTACTGGTGTATAAGAATGCTTGTGATTTTTGCACATTAATTTTGTATCCTGAGACTTTGCTGAAGTTGCTTCTCAGCTTAAGGAGACTTTGGGCTGAGACGATGGGGTTTTCTAAATATACAATCATGTCATCTGCAAACAGGGACAATTTGACTTCTTCTTTTCCTAACTGGATACCCTTGATTTCTTTCTCTTGCCTGATTGCCCTAGCCAGAACTTCCAACACTATGTTGAATAGGAGTGGTGAGAGAGGGCATCCCTGTCTTGTGCCAGTTTTCAAAGGGAATTTTTCCAGTTTTTGCCTATTCAGTATGATATTAGCTGTGGGTTTGTCATAAATAGCTCTTTTTATTTTGAGGTACGTTCCATCAATACCGAGTTTATTGAGCGTTTTTAGCATGAAGGGCTGTTGAATTTTGTCAAAAGCCTTTTCTGCATCTATTGAGATAATCATGTGGTTCTTGACTTTGGTTCTGTTTATATGCTGGATTACGTTTATTGATTTGCGAATGTTGAACCAGCCTTGCATCCCAGGGATGAAGCCCACTTGATCATGGTGGATAAGCTTTTTGATGTGTTGCTGAATCCGGTTTGCCAGTATTTTATTGAGGATTTTTGCATCGATGTTCATCAGGGATATTGGTCTAAAATTTTCTTTTTTTGTTGTGTCTCTGCCAGGCTGTGGTATCAGGATGATGTTGGCCTCATACAATGAGTTAGGGAGGATTCCCTCTTTTTCTATTGATTGGAATAGTTTCAGAAGGAATGGTACCAGCTCCTCCTTGTACCTCTGGTAGAATTCAGCTGTGAATCCATCTGGTCCTGGACTTTTTTTGGTGGGTAGGCTATTAATTGTTGCCTCAATTTCAGAGCCTGCTATTGGTCTATTCAGGGATTCAACTTCTTCCTGGTTTAGTCTTGGGAGAGTGTAAGTGTCCAGGAAATTATCCATTTCTTCTAGATTTTCTAGTTGATTTGTGTAGAGGTGTTTATAGTATTCTCTGATGGTAGTTTGTATTTCTGTGGGGTCGGTGGTGATATTCCCTTTCTCATTTTTATTGCATCTATTTGATTCCTCTCTCTTTTCTTCTTTAATAGTCTTGCTAGTGGTCTGTCAATTTTGTTGATCTTTTCAAAAAAACAACTGCTGGATTCATTGATTTTTTGGAGGGTTTTTTGTGTCTCTATCTCCTTCAGTTCTGCTCTGATCTTAGTTATTTCTTGCCTTCTGCTAGCTTTTGAATGTGTTTGCTCTTGCCTCTCTAGTTGTTTTAATTGTGATGTTACAGTGTCAATTTTAGATCTTTCCTGCTTTCTCTTGTGGGCATTTAGTGCTATAAATTTCCCTCTACACACTGCTTTAAATGTGTCCCAGAGATTCTGGTATGTTGTATCTTTGTTCTCATTGGTTTCAAAGAACATCTTTATTTCTGCCTTCATTTCATTATGTACCCAGTAGTCATTCAGGAGCAGGTTGTTCAGTTTCCATGTAGTTGAGCAGTTTTGATTGAGTTTCTTAGTTCTGAGTTCTAGTGTGATTGCACTGTGGTCTGAGAGACAGTTTGTTATAATTTCTGTTCTTGTACATTTGCTGATGCGTGCTTTACTTCGAATTATGTGGTCAATTTTGGAATAAGTGCGATGTGGTGCTGAGAAGAATGTATATTCTGTTGATTTGGGGTGGAGAGTTCTATAGATGTCTATTAGGTCCGCTTGGTGCAGAGATGAGTTCAATTCCTGGATATCCTTGTTAAATTTCTGTCTCATTGATCTGTCTAATGTTGACAGTGGAGTGTTGAAGTCTCCCATTATTATTGTATGGGAGTCTACGTCTCTTTGTAAGTCTCTAAGGACTTGCTTTATGAATCTGGGTGCTCCTGTATTGGGTGCATATATATTTAGGATAGTTAGCTCTTCCTGTTGAATCGATCCCTTTACCATTATGTAATGGCCTTCTTTGTCTCTTTTGATCTTTGATGGTTTAAAGTCTGTTTTATCAGAGACTAGGATTGCAACCCCTGCTTTTTTTTGTTCTCCATTTGCTTGGTAGATCTTCCTCCATCCCTTTATTTTGAGCCTATGTATGTCTCTGCATGTGAGATGGGTCTCCTGAATACAGCAGACTGATGGGTCTTGACTCTTTATCCAGTTTGCCAATCTGTGTCTTTTCATTGGAGCATTTAGTCCATTAACATTTAAGGTTAATATTGTTATGTGTGAACTTGATCCTGCCATTATGATATTAACTGGTTATTTTGCTTGTTAGTTGATGCAGTTTCTTCCTAGCCTCGATGGTCTTTACATTTTGGCATGTTTTTGCAATGGCTGGTACTGGTTGTTCCTTTCCATGTTTAGGGCTTCCTTCAGGATCTCTTGTAAGGCAGGCCTGGTGGTGACAAAATCTCTAAGCATTTGCTTATCTATAAAGGATTTTATTTCTCTTTCACTTATGAAACTTAGTTTGGCTGGATATGAAATTCTGGGTTGGAAATTCTTTTCTTTAAGAACGTTGAATATTGGCCCCCACTCTCTTCTGGCTTGTAGAGTTTCTGCCGAGAGATCTGCTGTTAGTCTGATGGGCTTCCCTTTGTGGGTAACCCGACCTTTCTCTCTGGCTGCCCTTAAGATTGTTTCCTTCATTTCAACTTTGGTGAATCTGGCAATTATGTGTCTTGGAGTTGCTCTTCTCGAGGGGTATCTTTGTGGTGTTCTCTGTATTTCCTGAATTTGAATGTTGGCCTGCCCTACTAGGTTGGGGAAGTTCTCCTGGATGATATCCTGAAGTGTTTTCCAACTTGCTTCCATTTTCCCCCTCACTTTCGGGCACCCCAATCAGACGTAGATTTGGTCTTTTTACATAATCCCATACTTCTTGTAGGCTTTGTTCCTTTCTTTTTCTTCTTTTTTCTTTTGGTTTCTCTTCTCACTTCATTTCATTCATTTGATCCTCAATTGCTGATACTCTTTCTTCCAGTTGATCGAGTCAGTTACTGAAGCTTGTGCATTTGTCACGTATTTCTCCTGTCATGGTTTTCATCTCTGTCATTTCGTTTATGACCTTCTCTGCATTAATTAGTCTAGCTGTCAATTCTTCCACTCTTTTTTCAAGATTTTTAGTTTCTTTGCGCTGGGTACGTAATTCCTCCTTTAGCTCTGAGAAGTTTGATGGACTGAAGCCTGGGAGTTGGAGACTGGAACTGTTCCTATTCGGCCATCTTGCTCCGCCCCCTTTCCTGACTTTTTAAAGATTGCCATTCTAACTGGTGTGACATCATATCTCATTGTGGTTTTGATTTACATTTCTCTGACGGCAAGTGATGATGAGCATTTTTTCATGTGTCTGTTGGCTGTATGAATGTCTTCTTTTGAGAAATGTCTGTTCATATCCTTTGCCCACTTTTTGATGGGGTTGTTTGTTTTTTTTTCTTTTAAATTTGTTTGATTTCTTTGTAGATTCTGGATATTAGCCCTTTGTCAGATGAGTAGATTGTAAAAATGTTCTCCCATTCTGTAGGTTGCCTGTTCACTCTGATGGTAGTTTCTTTTGCTGTGCAGAAGCTCTTTAGTTTAATTAGATTTCATTTGCCAATTTTGGCTTTTGTTGCCATTGCTTTTGGTGTTTTAGACATGAAGTTCTTGCCCATGCCCATGTCCTGAATGGTATTCCCTAAGCTTTCTTCTAGGGTTTTGATGGTTTTAGGTCTGACATTTAAGTCTCTATTCCACCTTGAATTAATTTTCATATAAGAAGTAAGGAACGGATCCAGTTTCAGCTTTCTACTTATGGCTCGCCAGTTTTCCCAGCACCATTTATTAAATAGAGAATCCTTTCCCCATTTCTTGTTTTCCTCAGGTTTGTCAAAGATCAGATGGCTGTAGATGTGTGGTATTATTTCTGAGGACTCTGTTCTGTTCCCTTTGTCTATATCTCTGTTTTGGTACCAGAACCATGCTGTTTTGGTTACTGTTGCCTTGTAGTATAGTTTGAAGTCAGGTAGCGTGAAGCCTCCAGCTTTGTCCTTTTGACTTAGGATTGTCTTGGCAATGTGGGGTCTTTTTGGTTCCATATGAACTGTAAAGCAGTTTTTTCCAATTCTGTGAAGAAGGTCATTGGTAGCTTAATGGGGATGGCACTGAATCTATAAATAACCTTGGGCAGTATGGCCATTTTCACGATACTGATTCTTCATATCCATGAGCATGGTATGTTCTTCCATTTGTTTGTGTCCTCTTTTATTTCACTGAGCAGTGGTTTGTAGTTCTCCTTGAAAAGGTCCTTTACATCCCTTGTAAATTGGATTCCGAGGTATTTTATTCTCTTTGAAGCTATTGTGAATGGGAGTTCATTCATGATTTGGCTCTCTGTTTTTCTGTTACTGTTATATAAGAATGCTCGTGATTTTTGCACATTGATTTTGTATCCTGAGATTTTGCTGAAGTTGCTTAAGGAGATTTTGGGCTGAGATGATGGGGCTTTCTAAATGTACAATCATGTCATCTGCAAACAGGGACAATCTGATTTCTTCTTTTCCTAACTGGATACCCTTGATTTCTTTCTCTTGCCTGATTACCCTAGCCAGAATTTCCAACACTATGTTGAATAGGAGTGGTGAGAGAAGGCATCCCTCTCTTGTGCCAGTTTTCAAAGGGAATCCTTCCAGGGAAACACTTTTTTTGTAGTATCTGTGAAGGGACTTTTCAGAGACACTAAGGCCTACAGTGAGAACCCGAATATTTCTCAATATAGACCAAAAGAAGCCATCTATGAAACTCTTTTGTAATGTGTGCATTCAACTCAGAGAGTTGAACCTTTGTTTTGATGAAATAAGTTGGAAATACTCTTTTTGTAGAATCTGTTAAGGGACTTTTTGGAGTCAACTGAGGCATTTTATGGAAAGCAAAATACCCTACAATACAAATTAGAAAAAAGTTATCTGGGAAACTGCTTTGTGATGTGTGGATTCACTTCACAGAGTTAAATCTTGCTTTTGAGTCAGCAGGTTGAACACACTTGTTTTGTAGGATTTGCAAAGGACGCCCACTGAGGCGTGTAGTAAAAAACCTAGTAAACCACGATGAAAACTGGAAAGATCCTATCTGTGAAATTGCTTTGTGACATATGGGTTCAAGGCCCATAGTGAAAAACTAACTATATAGCAATAAAAACTGGAAAGATGCTGTCTGTGAAACTGCTTTTTAAATGTGTGGATTCAGTTCACAGATATGAACCTTTCTTTGGATTCAGTAGTTTGGAAACAATCTTCTTGTAGAAATTGTGAAGGGACATTTCAAACCCCACTGAGGACCACAATAAATAACCAAATATCCTATGATAAAAAATGAAGGATTCTATCTGTGTAACTGCTTTGTGATGTAGGCATTCAGCTCACAGAGTTAAATCTTTATTTGATTTAGCAAATCGAAAACACTCTTTTTGTGCCATCTGTGAATGGACATTTCAGAGCTTACTGAGGCCTGTAATGAGAACTGAATATCCCACAATAAAAAAACTAGGAAGATGGTATCTGTGAAACTGTTTTGTGATGTGTGGATTCAGGTTACAGAGGTAATCCATTCTTTTGATTCAGCAGGTTGGAAAGACTTTTTTTGTAGAATCTGTGAAGAAACATTTCGGAGACACTGAGGCCTGTAGTGAAAAACTGAATATCTTGCAACACAACTGCGTTGTGACTTGTGGAAGCTGCAAACAGAGTGAAACCTTTCTTTTGATTCAACTGGTTGGAAACACTCTTTTTGTAGCATCTGTAAATGGACATTTGGAAGCCCACTGTGGACTACAGTGAAAAACCAACTATCCCATGATAAAACTAGAAAGAAGTTATCTGTGAAGCTACTTTGTGAGGTGTGGATTAACTCACAAAGTTAAACCTGTCTTTTGATTCAGCATGTTGAAAATACTGTTTTTGTAGAGTCTGCAAAGAAATATTTTGAAGCCCATTGAGGCCTTTAGTGAAAAACCAAATATCCCATAATAAAAACTACCGAAAAGCTATCTGAGAAACTGCTTTATGATTTGGGGATTCAGCTTACTAAGTCAAACCTTTCTTTCAATTCAACAGGTAGGAAACACTTTTTTCATAGAATCTGCAAAGGGACATTTTGGAGTCTACTGAGGCCTATAGTGAAAAACAGAATATCCCATGATAAAAACTGGAAAGAAGCAATCTGTGAAACTGCTTTGTGATGTGTGGATTCAGCTGACAGAGTTAAACCTTTCTTTCTTAAACTGGTTGAAGACACTCTTTTTATAGAATCTGCGAGGGGACATTTTGAAGCCCATGGAAGCCTATAGTAAAAAACAAAATCTCCCAGATTAAAATCTACAAAGAAGCTATCTGTGAAACTGCTTTGTGATGTTTGCATTCAGCTCACCATGTTAAACCTGTCTTTTGATTCAGCAGGTTGGAAACACTCTTTTTGTACAACCTGCAAAGGGACATTTCAGAACCCACTGAGGCCTATAGTGAAAAACCAAATATACAGCAATAAAAACTAGAAAAAAGCTGTCTGTGAAACTGCTTTTTGGTGAGTGCATTCATTTGAAGGAGGTAAACCTTTCTTTTGATTCAGCAGGTTGGAAACCCTCTTTTTGTGCAATCTGTAAAGGGACATTTCAAAGCCCACTGAGGCCTATAGTGAAAAGCCGAATATCCTGCTATAAAAACTATTAAGAAGCTATTTTGTGATGCGTGGATTCAGTTCACAAAGTTAAACCTTTCTTTCAGTTCAGCAGGTTGCACACACTATTCTGTGGAATTGGTGAAGGTACATTTTGGATCAAACTGAGGCCTGTAATAAAAAACTGAATATCACCGCACCAAAAAAAACAAAAAAACAAAAAAACAAAAAAACAAAAAAACAAAAACAAAAAAAAGAAAAAAAAAGAAAAAAGAGAAAGAAACTATCTATGAAACTGTTTTGTGATGTTTGCATTCAATTCACAGAGTTAAACCTTTCCTTTGATTCAGCAGGTTGGAAATCCTCTTTCTGTAGAATCTGCAAAGGGACATTTCAAAGCACACTCAGGTCAATATTGAAAAACTAAATATTCCGTGATAAAAACTACAAAGAAGCTATCTGTGAAACCACTTTTTAGTGTGTGTATTCAGCTTATGGGGTTAATGGTTAAACCTTTCTTTTGATACAACATGTTAGAAACAGTCTTCTTGTAGAATCTGTGAATGGACATGTCAGAGCCCACTGTGGCCTGTAGCAAAAAAAAAAAAGAAAGAAAGAAAAAAATGTCCCAACATAAAAACAGAAAAAAGCTATATGAGAAACTTTTTTGTGATGTGTGGATTCAGCTCACCCAATTCAATGTTTCTTTTTATTCAGCAGGTTGAAAACACTATTTTGTAGAATCTGTGAAGAAACATTTCAGAATCCACAAAGCCTACAATGAAAAACTGAATATCCCATGACAAAAACCAGAAAGAAGCTGTCTGTGAGATGGCTTTGTGATGTGTGCATTCAGTTAATAAAGTTAAACGTTTCTTTTGATTCAGCAGGTTGGAAAATCTCTCTTTGTAGAATCTACAAAGGAAGATTTTGGAGTCCACTTAAGCCTATGATGAACACCTGAAAATCCTGTGATAAAAACTAAAAAGAAGCTATCTGTAAAACTGCTTTGTGATGTGTGGATTCAACTCACAGAGCTAAACCTTTCTGTTGTCAGCAGAAAGGAATCTCTCTTTTTGTAGAATGTGTGAATGGACACTTCAAAGCCCACTGAGGCCTATGGTGAAAAACCAACTATCCCATGATAAAAACTAGAAAGAAGCTACCTGTGCAACTGCTTTGTGATGTGTGGATTCAGCTAACAGAGTTAAACCTGTTTTTTTGATTCAGCAGATTGGAAACACTCTTTTTGTAGAATATATGAAGGGACATTTGAGAGCCCACTGAAGCCTGTAGTGAAAAAGTGAATACCTGGCGATAAAAAAATAGAATCTATCTTTGAAACTGATTTGTGATGGGTGCATTCAGCTCAGAGAGTTAAATCTTTCTTTTGATGTAGTGAGTTGGAAACACTCTTAGTATAATCTGTGAGGAGACGTTTCTGAGCCCATTGTGGGCTCCAGTGAAAAAGTGAATATCCCACCATAAAAATTAGAAAGATGTAATCTGTGAAACTGCTATGTGATGTGTGAATTCAGCTCACAGAGTTAAACTCTTCTTTGATTCAGCAGATTGAAGACACTTTTTTCATAAAATATGCAAGGGGACATTTCAAAGCACACAAAGGGGACATTTCAAGGCCCACATTTTCAAAGTGAAAAGCAAAATATCCCCCATTATAATCTACAAAAAGCTATCTGTGAAACTGCTTTACAATGTGTACATTCAGTTCATAGAAGTAAACCTTTCTTTTCATTCAGCAGGTGGGAAGCACTCTTTTTGTTGAATCTGCAAAGGGATTTTTCAGACCCCACTGAGGCCTATAGCAAAAAAACAAATATCCTGAAAAAAAAAAAAAAAACTAGAAAGAAGCTATCTGTGAAACTGCTTTTTGATGTGTGTATTTAGTTCATAGTAAATACACACATAGATAAACCTTTCCTTTGAATCAGCAGGTTGGAAACTCTATTTTTGTACAATCTGCAAAGGGATATTTTGGAGCCCACTGAAGCCTATAGTGAAAAACTGAGTATTTTGAGATGAAAACTATGAAGAAGTTATCTATGAAACTACTTCATAATGTAGGAATTCAGCTCACAGGGTCAAAACTTGCTTTTGATACAGCAGGTTGGAATCACTCTTCTTATAATATGTGCTAACTGACATTTCAGAGTCCACTGTGGCTAATAGTAAAAAAATGAATATCCTGTGATAAAAGCTAGAAAGAAATTATCTGTGAAACTGCTTTGTGGTATGTGGATTCAGCTCACAGAGTTAAACCTCTCTTTGATTCAACGGGTTGGAGACACTCTTTTCTTAGAATCTGCAAAGTGACATTTCAGAACCCACTGAGGCCTGTAGTGAGAACTGAATATCCTGTGATAACAACTAGAAAGAAGCTACCTGTAAAATTGCTTTTTGATGAGTGCATTCAGTTTAAAAAGTTAAACATTTCTTTTGATTCAGCAGGTTGGAAACACTTTTTTTGTAGAATCTGGGAGGGGACATTTCAAAGCCCACTGAGGCCTATAATGAAATGCTGAATATCCCAAAATTAAAACTGTTAAGAAGCTATCTGTGAAACCACTTTGTGATGCATGGATTCAACTCACAAAGTTAAACTTTTCTTTTGATTTAGTAGGTTGTACACACTCTTTTTGTAGAATCTCCTAAGGGACATTTTGGAGCAAACTGAGGCCTATAGTGAAAAAGTGAATATCCCTATAAAGAAAAACAAGGAAGAAGATATCTGTGAAACCACTTTGTGATGTCTGCATTTCATTCTCACAGTTAAACCTGTCTTTTGATTCAGCAGATTGTAAATACTCTTTTTGTAAAACCTGTGAAGAAACATTTCAAAGCAAAGTGGGGCCTATATTAAAAAACAGAATATCCTGTGATAAAATCTACAAAAAAACTATCTGTGAAACCACTTTGTCCTGTGTGGATTCAGTTCATAGAGTAAACCTTTGTTTTGATTCAGCCTGTTTGAAACACTACTGTTTTAGAATCTGTGAAGATATTTTTCAGAGCCCTCTGATGCTTATGGTGAAAAACTGAATATCCTGTGATGAAAAGTAGAGAAAGCATGTCATTAAAATGGCTTTTTGATGTGTGAATGCAGCTTACAGATTTAAACCTTACTTTTGATTCAGCAGCTTGGAAAAACTCTTTTGTACAGTCTGCAAAGGGACATTTCAAATCCTACTGAGATCTCTACTGAGAAACTAAATATGCCATGATAAAAACTACAAAAATGCTATCTGTGAAACTGCTTTGTTATTTGTGGATTCAGCTCACAGAGATAAACCCTTCTTTTGATTCAACAGATTGTAAACACTCTTTTTGTACAATCTGTGAAGAAAAATTTTAGAGCCCACTGAGGCCTATAGTGAAAAACCAAATATCCCGCAATAAAAACTAAAAGTATGTATCTGTGAAACTGCTTCATGATGTGTGGTTTCACCTCACAGAGTTAAGCCTCCCTTTTGATTCAACAGGTTGTTAACACTCTTTTTGAATAATCTGTGAAGGGACATTTCATAGGCCACTGAGGCCTATAGTGAAAAGCAAAATATCCCACAATAAAAAGTAGAAAGAAGCTATCTGTGAAACTGCTTTATTATGTGTGCATTGAGCTCACAGAGTTGTACTTTTCTTTTGATTCAGCAGATTGGAAACACTCTTTGTAGAATTTCCAAAAGAAAACTTCATAGACCACTGAGGCCTTTAGTAAAAAATTGAATATCCCATAATAAAAACTAGAAAGAAGCTACCTGAAAAACTGCTTTGTGATGTATGCATTCAGCTCACAGAGGTAAACTTTTCTTTTAATTTATTAGGTTGGAAATATTCTTTGTATAAAGTCTCCAAAGGGACATTTTGGAGCCCACTGAAGCCTATAATAAAACACAGAATATTCTGCAATAAAACTAGATAAAAGGTATCTGTGAAACAGCTTTGTGATGTGCGCATTCAGCTCATGGAGTTATACATTTCTTTTTGTTTAGTAGTTGAAAACACTTTTTATGTAGACTCTGCAAAGAGATATTTCAGAGCCCACTGAGGCCTTTAGTGAAAAACAGAATGTCCTGTGACAAAAATAGTAAGAAGCTATCTGTGAAATCACTTTGTGATGTGTGAATCCAGCTCCCAGAGTTAAATGTTCCTTCTCATTCAGCAGTTTGAAACACACTTTCTTAGAATCTGGGAAGGGTGATTTTGGAGACTTCTGAGGCCTACAGTGAAAAAAGAAATATCCCACAATAAGAACTAGAAAGAAGATATCTTTGAAACTGCTTTGCGATGTGTGCGTTAAACTCACAGAGTTATATCTTTCTCTTGAATCAGCAGGATGGAAGCACTCTTTTTGTAGAATCTGCAAAGGGACATTTCAGAGCCCACTGAGGCCTATATTGAAAAATGAAATATCCCAAATTAAAAATAAGAAAGAAGCTATTTGTCAAATTCCTTTGTGAGATGTGCATTCAACTCAGAGTTAAACCTTTCTTTTGATTCGACAGGTTGGAAACATTCTTTTTGTAGATTCAGTGAAGGGACATTTAGAGCTCTCTGAGTCCTATAGTGAAAACAGAATGTCCTGTGAAAAAATAAGAAAGGAGTGATCTGTGAAACTGCTCTGTGATGTGTGTACTCAGCTGACAGAGTTAAACCTTTCTTTTGATTCAGTAAGTTGGAAACACTCTCTTTGCAGAATCAGTTAAGGAAAATTTTGGAGACAAGTTAGGCCTATAGTGAAATACCAAATATCCTGTGATAAAAACTAGAGAAAAGCTATCTGTGAAACTGCTTTTTGATGTGTGGATTTAGCTCCCAGAGTTACACCTTTCTTTTGATTCAGCAAACTTTTCTTCTGATTCAGCAGGTTGGAAACACTCTTTTTGTAGAATCTGGGAAGGGATATTTCTAAGCCCACTGAAGTCTGTAGTGAAAAACAGAATACCACATGATAAAGACTAGAAAGAAGCTATCTGTGAAATTGTTTTGTGATGTTTGCATTCAGTCTACTGAGTTAAACCTTTTGATTCAGCAGGTTGGAAACACTTTTTTTTTTTCATAGAATCTGCAAAGGGGCATTTTATAGGCCACTGTGACCTATAGAAAAAAACCAAATACCCCATGATACAAACTACAAAGAAGCCACCTTTGAAACTGTTTTGAGATGTTTGCATTCAGCTCACAGAGTTAAAACTTTCTTTTGATTCAACAGGTGGGAAACACTTTTTTGTAGAATATGTGAAGGGACATTTCTGAGCCCACTGAGGGGTACAATAAAAAACAACATCCCTAGGTGAAAACTAGAAAGAAGCTATCTGTGAAACTGCTTTGTGATGTGTACATTCAGCTCACAGAGTTAAACCTTTCGATTAAACATGTTGGAAACACTCTTTTTGAAGAATCAGTGATGGGACATTTCAGAGTCCACAGAGGTGCATAATAAAAAATTGAATATCCCACGATAAACACTACAAGTAAGTTATCCATGAAACTGCTTTGTAATGTGTGGATTCAGCTCACAGAGTTAAACCTTTCAATTAAACATGTTGGAAACACTCTTTTTGAAGAATCAGTGATGGGACATTTCAGAGTCCACAGAAGTGCATAATAAAAAATTGAATATCCCACGATAAACACTACAAGTAAGTTATCCATGAAACTGCTTTGTAATGTGTGGATTCAGCTCACAGAGTTAAACCTTTTGTTTATTTAGCAGGTTGGAATCACTCTTTTCGTAGAACCTATGAAGAGACACTTCAAAGGCCTATAGTGAAAAACTGAATATCCCATGATAAAAGTAGAAAGAAACTATCTGTGAAACTGTTTTGTGGTGCATGTATTCAACTCACAAAGTTAAACCTTTCTGTTGATTAAGCAGGTTGGAAACATTCTTTTCATAGGGTATGAAAAGGAACACTTCAGAGACCACTGAGACTTATAGTAAAAACTGGAATATCAGACGATAAAAATGACAAAAAAGCTATCTGTGAAACTTGTTTCTGAGGTGTCTATTCAGCTTACAGTGTTAAACTTTTCTTTTGATTCTGCAGATTGGAAACACTCTTTTTGTAGAATTTGCAAAGGGATATTTTGGAGCCCTTGAGGCGTGTAGTGATAAACCTAATATCCCACAAGAAAAACTAGAAAGAAGCTAACTGTGAAACTGCTTTGTGATACATGACTTCAACTCACAGAGTTAAACCTTGCTTTTGATTCACCAGTTTGGAAACATTCTTTTTGTAGAATCTGCAGAGGGATATTATGGACCCCACTGAGGCCCATGGTAAAAAACAGAATATTCAATGATAAAAACAGAAAAGATGCTATCTGTGAAACAGCTCTGTGATGTGTGCATTCAGCTCACAGAGGGAAACCTTACTTTTGATTCTGTAGATTGGAAACATTCTTTTTGAAGGATCGAAAAAGGAACATTTAGGAGACCATTGAGGCCTGCAGTAAAAAACACAATATCCGAGATAAAAATGACAGAAAAACTTATCTGTGAAACTCATTTCTGAGTTTTCCATTCAGCTCACAGTGTTAAACTCTTCTTTTGATTTGACAGGTTGGAAACACTCCTTTTGTAGACTCTTCAAAGGGACAGTTTGGAGCCCCTGAGTCTATAGTGATAAACTGAATATTTCACATGGAAAACTAGAAAGAAGCTATCTGTGAAACTGCTTTGTCATGTGTGGATTCACCTTACAGAGTTAAACCTTTGTTTTGATTCAGCAGGTTGGAAACACTCTTTTTGTAGAACCTACAGAGGGACATTTCAGACCCCACTGAGGCCCATAGTAAAAAACAAAATATCCCATGATAAAAACTGGAAAGATACTATCTGTGAAACTGCTTTGTGATGTATGGATTTAGCACACAGACTTAAACCTTTGTTTTGATTCAGCAAGTTGGAAACACTCTTTTTGTAGAATCTGCAAAGGGACATTTTGGACTCCACTGAGGTCAACAGTGAAAAAGTGAATATCCCACAATGAAATCTAGAAAATCTATCTGTGAAACTGCTTTGTGATGTGTGAATTCAACTCACTGTGTTAAACTTTTCCAGTGATTCAGCAGATTGGAAACACTATTTTTGTAGAATCTGTGAGGGTAAATTTCAGAGCCCGCTGACACCTAGAGTGAAAAACTGAATATCTTGTGATAAAAACTAAAAATAAGCTATCTGTGAAACTTTTTTGTGCTGTGTGGATTCACCTCACAGAGATAAACCTTGCTTTTGATTCAGCAGATTGGAACCCTTTTTTTGTAGAATCTTCAGAGTTACTTTTCCGATCTCAGTGAGGCCCATAGTGGAAAACAAAATATCCCACGATAAAAAACTGGAAAGATGCTCTCTGTGAAATGGCTTTGTGATGTGTGGATTCAGCTCAAAGAGTTATACCTTCCTTTTGATTCAGCAAGTTGGAAGTACTCTTTTTGTATAATCTGCAAAAAACATTTCAGAGTCCACCAAGACCTAAAGTGAAAACCCATGTATCCTGCTATAAAAAATAGAAATAAGCTATCTGTTAAATGGCTGTATGATGTGTACATTAGGTTTACAGAGATAAACTTTTGTTTCGATCCAGTGGGCTGGAAACACTCCTTTGGTAGAAACTGCGAAGGGACATTTCAGAGCCCACTTAGGCCTGTAGTGAAAAAACGATCATCCCCTCGATAATAACTAGAAAGAAGCTATGGTGAAACTGCTTTGTGATGTTTGAATTCAGCTTACAGATATAAAGCTTTCTTTTGACTCAACAGGTTGGAAACACTCTTTTTGTACATTCTGCAAAGAAACATTTCAGAGCCCACTGAGACCTGTAGTGAAAAACTGAATATTCCGTGATAAAAATGAGAAAGATGCTATCAGTGAAACTGTTTTGAGATGTGTGCATTCACCTCACAAAGTTAAACCTTTCTTTTGATTCAGCAGGTTGGAAAAACTTTTTGTAGAATCTGTGAAGCCATCTTTTGGAAAAATCTGAGGACAGTAGTGAAAAACAGAATTTCTCCAGATAAAAACTAGAAATAAGCTATATGTGAAACTTTGCGATATGTGGATTCAGCTCACAGATTTAAACTTTTCTTTTGATATGACAGGTTAGAAAAACACTTTTTGTAGAATTAAAAAGGAACATATTAAAGGAAACCAAGACCTATGGTGAAAAACCATATATCCTCCAACCACAACTAGAAAAAAGCTATATGTGAAACTTATTTGTGGTATGTTCATTCAGCTCAGTGAGTTAAAACTTTCTTTTGGTTAAGCACGGTGGCTCACACCAGTGGCCCCAGCACGTTGGGAGGCTGAGGCGGGCAGATAATCTGGGGTCTGGAGTTTGAGACTGGCCTGATCAGCATGGAGAAACCCCGTCTCTACTAAAGATGCAAAATTTGGCCGGACATGGTGGCACATGCCTGTGGTCCCAGCTACTCAGGAGGCTGAGGCAGGAGAATCACTTGAACCTGTGAGATGGAGTTGTGGTGAGCTGGGATCGTGCCATTGCACTCCAGTCTGGGCAACAAGAGTGAAACTGTCAAAAAAAAAAAAAAAAAAAAAACAAAGAAGAAGAAAAAAAGAAAAAGAAAAAAACTATCTTTTTTATGTTAAATTCTTTTATTTATTTATTTATTTTTATTATACTTTATGTTCTAAGGTACATGTGCATAACGTGCAGGTTTGTTACATATGCATACTTGTGCCATGTTGGTGTGCTGCACCCATCAACTCGTCATCACCCATCAATTCATCATTTATATCATGTATAACTCCCCAATGCCATCCCTCCCCCCTCCCCCCTCCCTATGATAGGCCCCAGTGTGTGATGTTCCCCTTCTCGAGTCCAAGTGATCTCATTGTTCAGTTCCCACCTATGAGTGAGAACATGCGGTGTTTGGTTTTCTCTTCTTGTGATAGTTTGCTAAGAATGATGGTTTCCAGCTGCATCCATGTCCCTACAAAGGATGCAAACTCATCCTTTTTTATGGCTGCATAGTATTCCATGGTGTATATGTGCCACATTTTCTTAATCCAGTCTGTCACAGATGGACATTTGGGTTGATTCCAAGTCTTTGCTATTATGAATAGTGCTGCAATAAACATACGTGTGCATGTGTCTTTGTAGTAGACTAATTTATAATACTTTGGGTATACACCCAGTAGTGGGATGGCTGGGTCATATGGTACATCTTGTTCTAGATCCTTGAGGAATTGCCATACTGTTTTCCATAATGGTTGAACTAGTTTACAATCCCACCAACAGTGTAAAAGTGTTCCTATTTCTCCACATCGTCTCCAACACCTGTTGTTTCCTGACTTCTTAATGATTGCCATTTTAAATGGTGTGAGATGGTATCTCATTGTGCTTTTGATTTGCATTTCTCTGATGGCGAGTGATGATGAGCATTTTTTCATGTGTCTGTTGGCTGTATGAATGTCTTCTTTTGAGAAATGTCTGTTCATATCCTTTGCCCACTTTTTGATGGGGTTGTTTGTTTTATTCTTGTATATTTGTTTGAGTTCTTTGTAGATTCTGGATATTAGCCCTTTGTCAGATGAGTAGATTGCAAAAATGTTCTCCCATTCTGTAGGTTGCCTGTTCACTCTGATGGTAGTTTCTTTTGCTGTGCAGAAGCTCTTTAGTTTAATTAGATCCCATTTGTCAATTTTGGCTTTTGCTGCCGTTGCCTTTGGTGTTTTAGACATGAAGTCCTTGCCCATGCCTATGTCCTGAATGGTACTACCTAGATTTTCTTCTCGGGTTTTTTATGGTATTAGGTCTTACATTTAAGTCTCTAATCCATCTTGAATTAATCTTCATATAAGGAGTAAGGAAAGGATCCAGTTTCAGCTTTCTACTTATGGCTAGCCAATTTTCCCAGCACCATTTATTAAATAGGGAATCCTTTCCCCATTTCTTGTTTCTCTCAGGTTTGTCAAAGATCAGATGGCTGTAGATGTGTGGTATTATTTCTGAGGAGTCTGTTCTGTTCCATTGGTCTATATCTCTGTTTTGATACCAGTACCATGCTGTTTTGGTTACTGTAGCCTTGTAGTATAGTTTGAAGTCAGGTAGCTTGACGCCTCCAGCTTTGTCCTTTTGACTTAGGATTGTCTTGGCAATGCGGGCTCTGTTTTGGTTCCATATGAACTTTAAAGCAGTTTTTTCCAATTCTGTGAAGAAACTCATTGGTAGCTTGATGGAGATGGCATTGAATCTATAAATAACCTTGGACAGTATGGCCATTTTCACGATATTGATTATTCCTATCTATGAGCATGGTATGTTCTTCCATTTGTTTGTGTCCTCTTTTATTTCACTGAGCAGTGGTTTGTAGTTAATAAACGTAATCCAGCATATAAACAGAACCAAAGACAAGAACCACATGATTATCTCAATAGATGCAGAAAAGGCTTTTGACAAAATTCAACAGCCCTTCATGCTAAAAACGCTCAATAAATTCGGTATTGATGGAACGTACCTCAAAATAAAAAGAGCTATTTATGACAAACCCACAGCTAATATCATACTGAATGGGCAAAAACTGGAAAAATTCCCTTTGAAAACTGGTACAAGACAGGGATGCCCTCTCTCACCACTCCTATTCAACATAGTGTTGGAAGTTCCGGCTAGGGCAATCAGGCAAGAGAAAGAAATCAAGGGTATTCAGTTAGGAAAAGAAGCAGTCAAATTGTCCCTGTTTGCAGATGACATGATTGTATATTTAGAAAACCCCATCGTCTCAGCCCAAAATCTCCTTAAGCTGATAAGCAACTTCAGCAAAGTCTCAGGATACAAAATTAATGTGCAAAAATCACAAGCATTCTTATACACCAGTAACAGACAAGCAGAGAGCCAAATCAGGAATGCACTTCCATTCACAATTGCTTCAAAGAGAATAAAATACCTAGGAATCCAACTTACAAGGGATGTCAAGGACCTCTTCAAAAAACTGTCTTTTGATCAGCAGGTTGAAAATAACTTTTTGTACTGTTTGCAAAGGGACATTTCAGAGTCCACTAAGTTCGATAGTGAAAAATCAACTATCCCTCAATAAACACAAGAAAGCTCTCTGTGCAACTCCTGAGTTATGTGTGGATTTAGCTCACAGAGTTAACCTTTGTTTTGATTCATCAGATTGGAAACACTCTTTCTGTGGAATCTGTAAAGTGACATTTCAAAGAAAACTGAGGCCTATAGTGAAAAACAGAATATCTCATGAGAAAAACTATGAAGAAGCTACATGTAAAACTGATTTGTGATTTGTGCATTCAGCTCAGAAAGTTAAAGATTTGTTTTGATTCAGCAAGTTAGAAACACTTTTTTTGTAGAATCTGTGAAGGGACATTTCAAAGCCCACTGAGGCCTATAGTGATAAACTGAATATTTTAACAATGATCACTAGAAAGCTGTTATCTGTGAAATGGTTTTGTGATATGTGGATTCAGCTCAAAGAGTTAAACCTTTATTGGCTTCAGCAGGTTGGAAACATTCTTTTTGTACAATGTGTGAAAAGACATGTGAGAGTCCACTGAAGCCTATTGGGAGAAATCAAATATACTTTGATAAAACCTAGAAAGAAGCTATCTGTGAAAATGCTTTGTATTGTGTGCATTCAGCTAACAGAGTTAAACCATTTTTTTCATTCAGCAGGTTGGAAACAGTCTTTTTGTAGAAACTGCAAAGGAATATTTAAGAGCAAACTAAGGTCTTTGGTGAAAAACCTAATATCCTGAGATAAAAACTAGAAAGAAGCTACCTGTGAAATGGGTTTGTGATGTGTGCTTTCAGTTCACAGATTTAAACCTTTTTTTCTTTTTTTGACTCAGCAGGTTGGAAACACTCTTTTTGTATAATCTGCAAAAGGAAATTTTGAACCCCCTGAAGCCTATTGTGAAAAACAGAATATCCCCGATAAAAACTAGAAAGAAAGAAACTATCTGTGAAACTGCTTGGTGATTTTTCCATTCAGTTCACAGACTTAAAGCATTATTTTGATTCAGCAGGTGGGAAATACTTTTTTGTAGAATCTGTGAAGTGACACTTCAGAGCCCACTTAGGCTTATAGTGAAAATCCAAATATCTCCTGATAAAAACAAGAAAGAAGCTATCTGTGAAACTGATTTGTGATGATGGCATTCAGATCACAGAGTTAAACCATTCTGTTGTTTCAGCAGGTTGGAAACTCTTTTTGTCGAATCTGTAAAGGGACATTTTGGAGCCCACTGAGGTCTATGGAGAGAAACTGAATATCCAATTATAAAAACTAGAAAGAAGCTATCTATGAAACTGCTTTGTGATGTGTGGATTCAGTTCACAGAGTTAAACATTTATTTTGATTCAGCAGGTTGTAAACAATCTCTTTGTAGAATCTGTAAAAAGACATTTCAGAGCCCACTGAGGCCTATATTGAAAAACTGAATATACTGTGATATAAATTAGAAAGAAGGAGTTTGTGAAAGTGCTGTGTGATATTTGGGTTCAGTTCACAGAGCTAAGCCTTTCTTTTTTTTAGTAGGTTAGAAACACTCTTTATGTTGAATCTGCAAAGAAACGTTTCGGAGCCCATGGGGGCCTTTAGTGAAAAACTGAATATACCATGATAAAAACTATAAAAATATTCTGGGAAACAGCTTTGTGATGTGTGGATTCAGCTCACAGAGTTAAAATATTTTTTTTTTCTCTGCAGGTTGGAAGCACTCTTTTTGTAGAAACTGCAAAGGGATAATTCAGAGCCCACTTAAGCCTGTAGTAAAAACCTGAATATCCTGCAATAAAAAGCAGAAAGAAGCTATCTATTTAACTACTTTGCAATGTGTGGACTCAACGCAGTGTTAAACCTTTCTTTTGATTTCACAGGTTGGAAACACTTGTGGTAGAATATGTGCAGAAACATTTTTGAGTCCACTGAAACCTATAGGGAAAAAATGAATATCCCATAATAAAAACTAGAAAGAAGTTATCTGTGAAACTGCTTTGTGATGTGTAGATTCAGCTCACAGAGTTAAACCCTTCTTTTGATTCAGCAGGTTGGAAACACTCTTGTTTTAGAAACTGCAAATTTACATTGTAAAGCTCACAGAGGACTATAGTGAAATATCGATTATCTCACGATAAAAACTAGAAAGAAGCTATCTGTGAAACTGTTTTATGATCTATGGATTCAGCTTAAAAAGTTAAATATTTTTTTTTGATTCCACAGGTTGGAAACACACTTTTTGTAGACTTTAAGAGACATTTTGGAGCCCACTAAAGCATATAGCATAAAAGCAAATATCTCATTATATAAACTAAAAGAAACTATTTGTGAAACTGTGATGTGTGCTTTCAGTTCACAGAGTTAAACCTTTCTTTTGATTCAGCAGGTTGGAAGCACTGTTTTTGTACAATCTGTGAAGGAACATTCCACAAGCCTCTTAAGCGTATACAGAAAAATTGAATATCTCATAATAAATCTAGAAAGAAGCTATCTGTTAAACAGATTTATGATGTATGAATTTAGCTCACAGAATTAAACCTTTATTTTTATTATGCTTGTTGGAAACACTCTTTTTGTAGAATCTGTGAAGAGACATTTTGAAGCCCACTGAGGACTATATTGAAAAATTGAATATCCCATGATAAAAACTAGAAAGAAGTTATCTGTGAAATTGCTTTGTGATATGTGCATTCAGCTCACAGAGATAAATCTTTCTTTTGATTTTCCAGGTTGAAAACACCCTTTTTCTAAAACATGAAAAGGGACATTTTAAAACCCACTGAGGCTATAGTGAAAAACGGAATGCCCCAAGATAAAAATGAGACAGATTTTATCAGTGAAACTACTTTGTAATGTGTGGATTCAGCTCACATAGTTAAGCCTTTCTTTTGATTCAGCAGGTTGTAAACATTATTTGTAGAATCTGCAAAGAAATATTTCAGAGTAAACTGAGGCCTATAGTTAAAAAAAAGAATGAAAATCCTGCAATAAAAACTAGAAAACAATCAGTGAAATGGCTTTGGATGTTTGCATTCAGTTCACAGAGATAAACCATTTTTTGTTTCAACAGGTGGAAAACACTTCTGTTGTTGAATCTGTGAAGAAATATTTCAAAGCCCACTGAGGTCTACAGTGAAAAACCAAATATCTTATGATTAAAAATCAGAAACAAGCTAACTGTGAAACTGCATTGTGATGTCTGGGTTCAGCTCACAGTGTTAAAACTTTCTTTTGGTTCACCACTTTGGAAACACTCTTTTTGTAGAATCTTCAAAGGGATATTTCACAGTCTACTTAAGCCTGTAGTGAAAAACTTAATATCCTTCATAATAACTAGAAAGAAGTTGTTAAAATGCTTTGTGATGTACACATTCAGCTCACAGTGTTAAACCTTTCTTTTGGTTTCACAGATTGGAAACACTTTTTTTGTAGAATAAGCAGAGGAACATTTTGAGCCAACTGAAACATTTAAGGAAAAAAGGAATACCCCATGCTAAAAACTAGAAAGAAGCTATTTGTGAAAATGCTTTTTGACGTGTGGATATACCTAACAGAATTAAACCTTTCTTTTCTTTCAGCAGGTTGGAAATATTCTTGCTTTAGAATCTGTGAAGTTATATTTCAAAGCCCACAGAGGCCTGTAGCGAAAAACTGATTATCTTGTAATAAAAACTAGAAAGAAGGTATCTGTGAAACTGCTTTGTGATGTGTGGATTCGCCTCAAAGTGATAAACATTTCTTTTATTCAACAGGTTGGAAACACTATTTTTGTAAAATTTGTGAAGTGACATTTCAGAGCCCACTGAGGCCTATAGTAAAAAAATCAAATATCCCATAATATAAGCTAAAAAGAAACTGTCTGTGAAACTGTTTGTAATGTGTGCATTCAGTTCACAGAGTTAAACCTTTATTTTGATTCAGCAGGTTGGAAACACTGTTTTTGTAGAATCTGCAAAGGAACATTTCACAGCCTACTTAAGCCTGTAGTGAAACACGGAATATCTGGTAATAAATCTAGAAGGAAGCTATTTGTTAAACTGCTTTATGATGTGTGGATTCAGCTCACATAATTAAAACTTTATTTATATTTCACTTGTTGGAAACTCACTTTTTGTAGAATCTGCAAAGACACATTTCAAAGCCTACTGAGGGCTATATTGAAAGATTAAATATTTCACGATAAAAACTAGAAAGAAGCTATCTGTGCAACGACTTTGTGATGTTTGGATCCAACTCACAGGGATAAACCTTTTTCAGATTATACAGGTTGGAAACAAACTTTTTGTAAAATATACAAAGGGACATTTTGAATCCCACTGAGGCCTATAGTAAAAAACTGAATACCCCACGATGAAAACAAGAAAGAAGCCATCTGTGAAAATGCTTTGTGTTGTGTGAATTAAGCTCACAGAGTTAAACCTTTCTTTTGATTTAGCAGGTTGGAAACACTTTTTTTGTAAAATCTGCAAAGAGACATTTCGGAGCCCACTGAGGCCTAGAGTTAAAAAGGGAATATTCTGCGATAACTGTAAGGAAATTATCTGTGAAACTGCTGTATGATGTGTGGATTCAGCTTGCAGAGTTAAAACTTTTGTTTGATTCAGCAGGTTGGAAACTCTATTTTTGTAAAATCTATGAAGGGACATTTCAAAACTGACTGAGGCTTATAGCGAAAACCGAATATTCCATGATAAAAACAGAAAAGAAGCTATGTGAATCTGCTTTTTGAGGTGTGGATTCAACTCACAGGGTTAAACCTTTCTACTAGGGTATTTAGTGAAATACCAAATATCCTGTGATAAAATCTAAAAAAAATCTATCTGTGGAACTGCTTTGTGATGTGTGGATTCAGCTCACAGAGTTAAATATTTCTTTTGATTCATCATGTTGTAAACTTTTTTTTGTAGACTTTGTGGAGGGTCATTTTGCAGCAAACTGAAACCTATAGTGAAAAACTGAAAATCCCGAGATTAAAGCTATACAGAACTTGTCTGTGTAACAGTTTTGTGATGTTCGTGTTCAGATCGCAGAGATAAGTCATTCTTTTGATTTTGCAGGTAGGAAACACTTTTTTATTTGTAGAATTTGTGACTGGACATTTCATAGCCTACTGAGGCCTATAGTGAAAAACTGAATATCCCACCATAAAAACCACAAAGAAGCTATCTGTGAAACTGCTTTGTGATGTGTAGATTCAGGTCACAGAGTTAAACCTTTCTTTTGATTCAGCAGGTTGGAAAAACACTTTTTGTAGGTGCTGCAAAGAGACGTTTCAGAGCCCACTGAGACCTATAGTGAAAAACTGAATATCCCATGGTAAAAATAAGATAGAAGTTATCAGTGAAACTGCTTTGTGATGTTTGCATTCAATTCACAGAGTTAAAGCATTCTTTTGATTCAGCAGGTTGGAAACACTCTTGTTGTTGAATCTGCGAAGAAACATTTCAGAGCCAAATGAGGCCTATAGTGAAAAACCGGATATGCCGTGATAAAAACTAGAAAGAAGTTATCTCTGAAACTGCATTGTGATATCTGGAGTCAGATAACAAAGTCAAACCCTTCTTTTGATTCAGCAGGTTGGAATCACCCTTTTTATAGAATCTGAGAAGGGACATTTTGCAGCCCACTCAAGCTTATAGTGAAAAAATGAATATCCCGCAATGAAAGCTAGAAAGAAGCTATCTGTTAATCTGCTTTGCGACTTGTGAATTCAGGTCACAGAGTTAAACCTTTCTTTTAATTTCAGGATTGGAAATACTCATTTTATAGAATCTACTTAGAACGTTTTGGAGCCAACTAAGGCTTACAGGGAAAAAACGAATATCCCATGATCAAAACTAGAAGGAAGCTATCTGTGAAACCTCTTTGTGATGTGTGGATTCAGTTCACAGATTTAAACCTTTACATTCATGCAGCAGGATGAAGACACTTTTGTTTTAGAATCTGCACAGTTACATTTCCAAGCCCACTGAAGCCTATAGTGAAAAACCAAATTTCCAGTGATAAAAACTAGAAAGAAGCTGTCTGTGAAATGGCTTTGTTATGTCTGCATTCAGTTAACAGAGTTAAACCTTTTCTTTGATTCAGCAGGTTAAAAACACCTTTTTCTGGAATCTGCAAAGGGAAATTTTGCAGCCCAATTAAGCCTGTAGTGAAAAACAGAGTATCCCACAATAAATCTATAAGAAAACTATCTGTTAAACTGTTTTGTGATGTCAGGATTCTGCTCACAGAGCTCAACCTTTCTTTTGATTTCACTTGTTGGGAACACTCTTTTTGTAGAACCTGTGAAGAAACATTTTGAAGCCCACTGAAGGCTATATTGAAAAATTGAATATCCCAGATAAAAACTAAAAAGAAGCTATCTGTGAAACTGCTTTGTGATATGTGGATTCAGCTCGCAGGGTTAAACCTTTCTTTTGATCCTCCGGGTTGGAAATGCACTTTTTGTAGAATATGCAAAAGGACATTGTGAAACCCACTGAGGCCTATAGAGAAAACTGATTACCCATGATAAAAACACGGAAATTTATTTGTGAAACTGCTTTGTGATGTGGGCTCTCAACTCACATAGTTAAGCCTTTCTTTTGATTCAGCAGGTTGTAAGCATTCTTTTTATAGAATTGTGAAGGAATTCTTCAGAGCAAACTGAGGCCTATAGTGAAAAGGAAAACAAAATAAAAATCCCACGATAAAAACCAGAAAGAAGCTATCTGTGAAACTGCTTTGTGTTGTCTGCATTCAATTCACAAAGTTAAAGCATTCTTTTGATTCAGCAGGTTGAAAACACTCTTGTTGAATCTGCGAAGAAACATTTCAGCGCCAACTGATGCTTATAATGAAAAACCAAATACGCTGCGATTAAAAACAAGAAAGTAGCAATCAGTGAAACTGCTTTGTGATATCTGGAATTAGCTAACAATGTTAAAACTTTCTTTTGATTTAGAAGGTTGGAAATACTCTTTTTTTCGGAATCTGCGAAGGGACGTTTTGCAGCCCACTTAAGCCTATAGTGAAAACTCAAATATCCTGAAATGAAAGCTAGAAAGAAGTTCTCTGTTAATCTGCTTTGTGATGTGTGGATGTAGCTCACAGAGTTAAACCTTTCTTTTGATTTTGCAGGTTGGAAACACTCTTTTTGTATAATCTGCTTAGGAACATTTTGGAGCCCACTAAGGTCTATAGGGAAGAAAAGAATATCACATGATCAAAACTAGAAGTAAGCTATCTGTGAAATGCTTTGTGATGTATGGATTCAGCTCACAGAGTTAAACCTTTATTTTCATTCAGCAGATGGAAACATTCTTGTTTTAAAATCTGTGAAGTTACATTTCAAAGTCCACAGACTCCTATACTGAATAACTGAATATCCCACAATAAAAACTAGAAAGAAGCTGTCTGTGAAACTGCTTTGTGATGTGTGCATTCAGTTCATAGATTTAAATGTTTATTTTGATTCAGCAGGTTAAAAACATTCTTTTTGTAGAATCTGCAAATGGAAATTGGGCAGCCCACTCAACCCTATAGTGAAAAATCGAATATCCTGCAATAAATCTAGAAAAAAGTTCTCTATTAAAGAGCTTTCTGATCTCTGGATTCAGCTCACATAGTTAAACCTTTCTTTTGATTTTACTTGTTGGAAACACTCTTTTTGTAGAGTCTGAGAAGAGACATTTCAAAGCCCACTGAGTGGTATATTGAAAAATCAAATATCCCATGATATAAACGAAAAAGAAGCATCTGTGAAACTGCTCTGTGATGTGTGGATTCAGCTCACAGGGTTAAACTTTTCCTTTGATTTTCCATGTTGGAAACACACTTTCTGTAGAATATACAAAAGGACATTGTGAAAACCCAGTGAGGCCTAGAGTGAAAAATGATTACCCACGATAAAAACAAGAATCTATCTGTAAAACTGCTTTTTGATGTGTGCTCTCAGCTCACAGATTTAAATCTTTCTTTTGATTAAGCAGGTTGGAAACACACTTTTTGTAGAATTTGTGAAGGGACATTTCAGAGTACACTGAGGTGTATAGCAAAAAACGAAACATCCCGCAATAAACACTAGAAATAAACTATCTTTGAAACTACTTTGTGCAGTGTAGACTCAACTCACAGGGGTAAACCTTTATTTTGATTTAGCAGGTTGTAGACACTCATCTTTTAGAACCTGCAAAGGAATATCTTGGAGCAAACTGAGGCCTATAGTTAAAAATCGAATATCCTGCGATAAAAACTAGATAGAATTTATCTGTGAAACTGCTTTGTGATGTGTGGGTCAGCTCACAGAGTTAAACCTTTCTTTTGATTCAGCATTTTGGAAACAATTCTTTTGTAGAATCTGTGAAGTGATGTTATGGAGCAAACAGAGGCCTGTGGTGAAAACCTGAAAATCCCCTGATAAAAAGTAGAAAGAGGCCGGGCGCGGTGGCTCAAGCCTGTAATCCCAGCACTTTGGGAGGCCGAGACGGGCGGATCACGAGGTCAGGAGATCGAGACCATCCTGGCTAACACGGTGAAACCCCGTCTCTACTAAAAAAATACAAAAAACTAGCCGGGCGCAGTGGCGGGCGCCTGTAGTCCCAGCTACTTGGGAGGCTGAGGCAGGAGAATGGCGTGAACCTGGGAGGCGGAGCTTGCAGTGAGCTGAGATCCGGCCACTGTACTCCAGCCTGGGCGACAGAGCAAGACTCTGTCTCAAAAAAAAAAAAAAAAAAAAAAGTAGAAGGAAATTATCTGTTAAATTGCTTTGCAATGTTTCCATTCAGTTCACAGAGTTAAACCATTCTTTGGATTCAGCAGGTAGGAAAGTTTTTTTTTTTTTTTTTTTAGAATTGGTGAAGAGAAATTTCAAAGCCCACTGAGTCTACAGTGAAAAACTGAATAGCTCATGATAAAAATCTGTAAAGAATGCTATCTGTGAAACTGCTTTGTGGTGTTTGCTTTGACATCACACAGTAAAACAATACTTTTGATTCAGGAGGTTGGAAACGCTATCTTTGCAGAATCTGCAAAGGAACATTTTGGAGCCAAGTGAGTGCTATAGAGAAAAACTGAATATCCCAAGATAACAACTAGAAAGAAGCTATCTGTGAAACTGCTTTGTAATGTGTGAATTCAGCTCACAAAGTCAACCTTCGTTTTGATTAAGCAGGTTGATAATGTGCTTTTGTAGAATCAGCAAAAAGTCATTTCAGATCCCACTGAGGCCTTTAGTGAAAAACAGAATATACTGTGATGTAAACTAGAAAGAAAGTATCTGTGAAACTACTTTGTGATGTCTGGATTCAGTTCAAAGAGTTAAACCTTTCTTTTGATTCAGGAGGCTTGAAACACTTTTTTTTTTGTAGAACCTGCAAATAAACTATTTGGAGCCCACTGGGGCCTCTATAAAGTGAAAAACCAAATATCCCATGAAAAAAGCTACAAAAATCTATCTGTAAAACTACTTTGTGATGTGTGAATTCATCTCACCAAGTTAAGTCCCCTTTTTTTATTTATTCAGCAGATTGGAAACACTCTTTTTGTAGAATCTGTGAAAAGACATTTCAAAGCTCTCTGAAACCTATAATGAAAAACAAATATCCTGTGATGAAATTAGAAAGAAGCTATCAGTGAAACTGCTTTGTGCATTTTGGATTCAGCTCACAGATTTAACCTTTCCTTTGATTTAGCAGGTGGAATCACTCTTTTTTAGAATCTGCAAAGGGACATTTCAGAGTCCACTGAGGCCTAGGGTGAGAAATCATGCAATAATAACTTTAAAAAAGCTATCTGTGAAACTGCTTTGTTATGTTTGCATTCAGTTCACAGAATTAAACTTTTCTTTAGATTCAGCAGATTGGAAACACTTTTTTTGTACCATCTGTGAGGGAACATTTCAAAGCCCAGTGAGGTCTATAGTGAAAAACAAAATATGCCACAATAAAAATACAAAGATACTATCTGTGAAAGTGCTTTGTGACATGTGCATTCAGCTCACAGAGTTATATCTTTTTATGAATCAGCAGGTTGGAAATTCTTTTGTTGTTGAACCTGCCAGGGACATTTCGGAGCCCAATTAGGCCTATAGTGAAAAACCGAATATTGCGTAACAAAAACTACAAAGAAGCTATCTGTGAAACTGCTTTCTGAGGTGTGGACTCAACTCACAGAGTTAAATCTTTCTTCTAATTCAGCAGGTCGTAATCAATCTTTTTGTAGAATCTGCAAAGGGACATTTTGGAGCAAACTGTGGCCTACATTGAAAAACCAAAAATCCCGTGATAAAAACTAGAAGGAAGCTAGCTGTGAAACTGCTTTGTGGTTTTTGCATTCAGTTCACTGACGTAAACCTTTCTTTTGATTCAGCAAGTTGTAAACACATTTTTGTAGAATCTGCAAAGGGATATTTCAGAGCCCACTGTAGCCTATAGTGAAAAACCGAATATCCGGTGATACAAACTAGATTGAAGCTATCTGTAAAACTGCTTTGTGATGTGTGGATTCAGCTGACAGAGTGAAACCTTTCTTTTGTTTCAGCAATTTGGTACCACTCCTTCAGTAGAATCTACAAAGGTACATTTCGGAGTAAGCTGAGTCCTATAGTGAAAAACTGAAAATCCAGTGATAAAACTAGAACAAAGCTATCTATGAAACTGATGTGTGATGTTTGCATTTAGTTCACAGAGTTGAACCACTTTTTTTGATTCAACAGGTTGAAAACACTCCTTTTTTGGAATATGCAAAGAAATATTTCAGAACCCCCTGAGGCCTATAGTACAAAACCAAATATGATGTAATAAAAGCTAGAAAGAAGGTATCTGTGAAACTGCTTTGTGAGGTGTGGATTCAATCTACAAAGATAAACACTTCTTTTGATTCAGCAGGTTGGAAATCCTCTGTTTGTAGAATCTGTAAAGGGACATTTCAGAGGGCATAGAGGCCTATAGTGAAAAACCGAATATCCCGTGATAAAAACTAGATGGAATCAATCTGTGAAACTGCTTTGTGATGTGAGGATTCAGTTTACAGAGTTAAATCTTTCTTTTGATTCGGCAGGTTGGAAACCCTCTTTTTGGAGAATATCCAAAGGGACATTTCAGAGCCCATAGAGGCCTTTAGTGAAAAATCGAATATCTGGCAATAAAAATTACAAAAACCTATCTGTGAAACTGCTTTGTGATGTGTGAATTCTGCTCACAGTGTTAAATCTTGCTCTTTTTTTTTTTTTTTTTTAATTCAACAGTTTGGAAACATTCTTTTAAAAAAAACTGTGAAGGGACATTTATTTCAGAGCAAACTGAGACTTCTAGAGAATAAACAAAAATCTCGCAATAACAACTAGAAAGGAGCTGTGAAATTGCTTTGTGATGTTTGCATTCAGTTTACAGAGTTAAAACTTTCTTTTGATTCAGCAGTTTGGAAATGCTCTTTCTGTAGAATATGAAGGGACATTTCAGATGGCATAGAGGCCAGTAGTGAAAATCTGAATATTTCATGGTAAATATTAGAAAGAACGTGTTTATGAAACAATTTTGTGATGTGTGCATTCTGTTCAGAGTTAAACCTTTCTTTCAATTCAGCAGGTTGTAAACGCTTTTTTGCAGAAATCTGAAAAGAGAGATTTCGGAGCCCACTGAGTTCTATGGTGAAAAACTCAATATCCCATGATAAAAACTAGAAAGTAGCTATCTATGAAACTCCTTTCAGACGTCTGGATTCAACTCAGACAGTTAAACCTTTCTTTTGATTCAGAAGGTTGGAAACACTTTTTTTGTAGTATCAGCAAAGGGACATTTCAGAGCCTACTGAGGCCTGTAGTGAAAAACCAAGTATTCCACGAAAAAAAGTCAAAAGAATTTATCTGTAAAAATTTTATGATGTATGCATTCATGAATTTAAATCTTTCTTTTGATTCAGCAAGTTGGAAGCACTCTTTTTGTAGTATCTACAAAGGGACATTTTGAACCCACTGAGGTCTACAGTAAAATATCAAATATCCTTTGATGAAAACTACACAGAGGCTATGTGTGAAACTGCTTTGTGATGTGTGGATTCAGCTCACACAAATTAATCATTTCTTTTGATTCAGCCGGTTGGAAACACAATCTTTGTAGAAGCGGCAAAGGAACATTTTGGAGTCCATTGATTCCTATAGGGAAAAATTGAATATTCCATGATAAAAAACAGAAACAAGCAATCTGTGAAACAGTTTTGTGATGTGTGCATTCAGTTTACAGAGTTAAACTATTCTTTTGATTCAACACATTGGAAACTCCTTTTGTAGAAGTTGTGAAGGGACATTTCAAAGGCCACTGGGGCCTATAGTGAGAAAGCAAATATCCTACAATAAAAATTGGAAATAAGTTATCTGTGAAACTGCTTTGTTATATGCGCATTCATTTCACATGTGGTTAAACAAGTTGGAAACACTCTTTGTGTAGAATCTGCGAAGGGACATTTCAAAGCCCATGGAGGTCTGCAGTGAAAAACCAAATATCCCACAATAAAACTAGGAAGAAAATGTGTGAAACTGCTTTGTGATGTGTGGATTCAGCTCAGTGTTATACATTTCTTTTGATTCAGCAGGTTGGAAACATGCTTTTTGTAGAGTATGCAAAGGGACATTTCAGAGCCCACAGAGGCCTATAGTGAAAAACCGAATATCCTGTGATAAAAACTATCAAAAAGCTATCTGTGAAACTGATTCATGATGGGTGGATTCATCTCACAAAGTTAAAAGTTTCTTTTGATTCAGCAGGTTGGAAACATTTTTTGTACAATTGCACAGGGACATTTTACAGCCCACTGAGGCCTATAGTGAATAAATAAATATCCTGCAATAAAAACTCCAAAAATCTATCTATGAAACAGCTTTATGACATGTGCATTCAGCTCACAGCCTTCAACCTTTCGTTTGATTACACAAGTTGGAAACATCTTTTTGTAGAATGTGTGAAGAGACTTCAGAGCCTACTGATGCCTATAGTGAAAAACCTAATATCCCGTGATAAAAACTAGAAAGAATCAGCAGGGTGCGGTTGCTCATGCCTGTAATCCCAGCTCTTTAGGAGTCTGAGGCGGGTGGGTCATGATATCAGGTGATTGAGACCATCGTGGCTAATACGGTGAAACCTTGTCTCTACTAAAAATACAAAAAATTAGCTGGTCATGGTCACACACATCTGTAGTCCCAGCTATCCTAGAGGCTGAGGCAGGAGTTTGCTTGAACCCGGGAGGCTGAGGTTGCAGTGAGCTGAGATTGAGGCACTGCACTTTAGCCTGACTGACAGCATAAGACTCTGTCAAAAAAAAAAAAAAATCTAGAAATAATCTATCTGTTAACTTGCTTTTTGATGTGAGCATTCAGCTCACAGAGTTAAACCTTTATATTAATTCAGTAAGTTGGAAACACTCCATTTGTAGAAATTGCAAAGGGTGAGTTCAGAGCCCACTGGGGCCTACGGTGTAAAACCAAATATCTTGCGATGAAAGCTAGAAAGAAGTTATCTGTGAAACTGCTCTGTGATGTCTGCTTTTACCTCACAGAGTTAAACTTTTCTTTTTATTCGGCAGGTTGGAAAAACACCTTTTGTAGTATCTGCTAAAGGACATTTTGGAGCCCACTGAGGCCTGTAATGAAAAACCTAACATCACGTGATAAAAACTAGAAAGAAGGTATCTGTGAAACAGCTTGTGATGTGTGGATTCAGCTAATGGGGTAAACATTTCTGTTGATTCAGCCACTTGGAAACACTATTTTTGTAGAATCTGCAAAGGGACATTTCATGGAAAAGGACATTTCACAAAAGAGGCAGGGAGAGGATAGAACCAGTGAGGCCTGAGTGGCTGCAGTGTCATCACAGGGAGGCCTCTTCATTCCCAGAAGTTCCCAGGGCTTCCCCAGTTTAGGGCTAAATACTTGGACTCTGGCCCAGGGTGCCTGTGTCTCTCACAGAGGAACCAACAGGCAGTGACAGGGTCGTAGGTGGGCCTGTGCGGGTGAGCAGAAACTCAGGGGTAGGTTGAGGAACGCAGAAGAGAGAAGCACAAGGTCTGAGCATGTGCTGGGTCATCCTTGGGAGGCCTCTCCCTTCCCAGAAGCCTCCAAGGTGCCCTCCAGATTGAAGCTAGAGCACCAGCTTTGGGCCGAGGTGACTGCATCTCTCACAGAGGGCCTCCAAGGGTGGAAATGGGGCCACAGGTGGGCCTGTGCACGTGGGCAGAAACTCAGAAGGACGCTGAGGCAGGCAGAGGGGAAGCGGAGAGGCCTGAGCAGGTGCAGGGTTCCCACAGGGAGGCCTCTCCCTTTCCGGAAGCCCCCGGGGTGTCCCCGTGCTTGAGACTGGAACGCAGGCCAAAAATGCCTGTGTTTTTCATGAGGGGGTCCCAACGGGCAATAACAGGGCCGCAGGCGGGCCTGTGCGGGCAGATAGAAACTCAAGGGGATGTTAAGGCAGGCAGAGGAGAAAAGTGGCGATGCATGAGCAGGTGCCGGGTCATCCCAGGGAAGCCTCTCCCTTCCCAAAAGCCCCTGGGACGCCCCTCTGGTTGAGGCTAGAACCCTGGGCAACTGACCATGGTGCCTGTCTTTTGTGAAGGGCCCCCACGGGCGGCAGTGTGGCCACCGACAGACCTTTGTGGGTGGACAGAAACACAGGGGGACTTTGAGGCAGGCAGATGGGAGAAGCAGCGAGGCGTGAGCAAGTGTTGGGTCCTCCCAGGGGGTCCTCCCCCTTCTCAAAAGCCCCCCCCCCGGGGTGCACCCTAGGTGGGGGCTGGAACCCCAGGCTTAGACCATGGTGCCTGTGTCTCTCACGGATGGCCTCACGTGAGTCATTGGGGCCGCAGGTGAGTATCAGCGGGCGGGCAGAAACTTAGGGGAAGGTTGAAGCAGGCAGAAGGGAGAAGCTGTGAGAGTGCAGGGAATGCTGGGAGCCTATCAAGGAGGCCTCTCCCATGTGAGAAGCCCCCATGGCTGTCCCTGGAGGGCTGTAAAGCCCCAAGCTTTGGAGCAGCGTGCCTGTGTCTCTAGTGGAAGGCCCCCACAAGTGAAAATGGCGCTTCAGTGTCGTGTGGGTGGGCTGCAAGGACTCAGGAGGACGTTGAGTCAGGCAGAGGGGAGAAGCAGTGAGACCTCAGAAAATACTGGGAGCCTCCCAAGTAGGCCTCTTTGATTCCAGAAACCCCCAGGGCTCTCGCAGGCACGCTATAAAGCCCCAGCTTTTGGAGCAGGTTGCCTGCGTCTCTTGCAGAAGGCCCACACAAACAATAACAGGGCCGCAGGGTGGCGTGAGCGGGCAGCAGGGACTCAGGGGGACGATGAGGCAGGCAGAGTGGAGAAGAGCCGAGAACACAGAAAATGCTGGGATTTTCCCAAGGAGGCCTCTACCATCACAGAAGCCTCCAGGAATGTCCCGGACCGGCTGTGAAGCCCCAGGCTTTGGAGTAGCTTGCCTGTGTCTCTCCAGGAAGGACTTCAAAAGCGAAAACCGAGCCGCAGGGTGGAGTGGGTGGGCCACAGAAACTCAGCGGGGACGTTGATGCAGGCAGAGAGGGAAAGCGGCTAGACTGCAGGGAATCCCAAGGAGGCCTCTCCCATCCCAGAAGCCCCAGAGGTGTTCCAGGCGGGGTATAAAGCCCCTTGCTTTGGAGCAGGGTGCCAGTGTCTCTCGCGTAATATCCCCACAAGGGAAGACGGCGTCGCAGAGTGGCTGGACGGGCCGCAGGGTGGCTGGGCGGGCCACAGGGACTTAGAGGGTGGTTGAGGCAAGCAAAGGAAAAAAGTGGTGAAACCGCATGCAATGCTGGGAGCCTCCCAAGGAGTCCTCTCCCATCTAGAGGTCCCCAGGCCTGTCCCAAGCAGCAGAGAGGAGAAGCAGCGAGATCGCAGGAAATACTAGGAGCCTATCAATGAGGCCTCTCCCATTCGAGAAGACCCCAGGGCTTTCCCGGGCAGGCTGTGAAGCCCCAGACTTTGGAGCGGGGTGCCTGTGTCTCTTGCCTAAGGCGCACACAAGCGATAACTGGGCCACAGGGTGGCGTGGGCAGTCGGCACGGACTAGGAGGACTTTCAGACAGGCAGAGGGGAGAAGCAGGGACATCACAGGGAATGCTGGGGGTCTCCCAAGAGGCCTCTCCCATTCCAGAAGCCCCCAGGGCTGTCCCAGGAGAACTGTAAAGACCCAGGATTTGGAGCAGGGTGCCTGTGTTTCTCGCAGACAGACCCCACAAGTGAAAACGGGGCCGCAGGGTGGTGTAGGCGGGCTGCAGGGACTCAGGAGGACGTCGAGGCAGGCAGAGGGGAGAAGGGATGAGACTGCAGGGAATGCTGGGATAGGCTGGGATAGGCTGGGAGCCTATCAAGGAGGCCTCTCCCATTTAAGAAGCCCCCAGGGCTGTCCTTAGCAGGCTGTAAAGCCCCAGGCTTTGGAGCAGCATGCCTGTGTCTCTCACGGAAGGCCCCCACAAGTGAAAACGGGGCCGCAAGGACTCAGGGGGATGTTGAGTCAGGCAGAGGGGAGGAGCGGTGAGACCGCAGAAAATGCTGGGAGCCTCCCTAGGAGGCCTCTCTCGTACCAGAAGCCCCCAGGGCTGTCCCAGGCATGCTGTAAAGTCCCAGGCTTTGGAGCAGGGTGCTTGTGTCTCACATGGAAATCCCAACAAGCCCAACGGGGCTGCAGAGATACACGGGGATGTTGAGGCAGGCAAGAGAGAACCAGCAAGACCGCAGGGGATGCTAGGAGCCTATCAAGAAGGACTCTCCCATTCGAGAATCCCCCAGGGCTGTCCCGGGCGGGCTTTAAAGTCCCAGGATTTGGAGCAGTGTCCCTGGGTCTCTCGGGGAAAGCCCCCACAAGCAGAAACGGGGTCAAAGGATGTCATCGCTGGGCCACAGGGACTCAGAAGGACGTTGAGGCAAGAGGGGTGTAGAAGTGGAGAAACCACAGGGAATGCTGGGAGTCTCCCAAGTAAGCATTTCTTAACCTGGAAGTCCCCAGGGCAGTCCCAAACGGGCTGTAAAATCCCAGACTTTGGAGCAGGGTGCCTGTGCTTTGCGCCAAAGGCCACCTTAAGGGAAAAGGGGGCTGTTGGGTGGCGCTGTCGGGTCTCAGGGACTCACAGGGATGTTGAGGCAGGCAGAGGGAAAAAGTGACGAGACCACAAGTAATGCTGGGAGCCTACCAATGGGGCCTCTCCCATCTGAGAAGCTCCCAGGGCTGTCCCGGGCAGGGTGTAAAGCTTATGGCTTGTGTCTGTGTCTCTTGCAGAAGTCCTCCACAAGAGAAAATGGGGCCGCAGAGTGGTGTGAGCAGGTGGCAAAGTCTCAGGGGGACATCGAGGTAGGCATAGGGGAGAAGCAGCGAAATCGCAGAGAATGCTGGGAGCCTCCCAAGGATGACTCTTCCATCCCAGAAGCCCTCAGGTCTGTCCTGGCAGGGCTATAAAGCCCCAGACTTTGGAGCGGGCTGCCTGTGTCTCTCAGTAAAAGGCACCCACAAGCGAAAACGAGGCCATAGGGTGCCGTGGGCGGGCAGCAGGGACTCAGAGAGACATTGTGGCAGGCAGACCAGGAAAGCAGCCAGACGGCAGGGAATGCTGGGAGCCTCCCAAGGAGGCCTTTCCTATCCCAGAAGCCTCCAGGGCTGTCCCGGGCGGGCTGTAAAGACCCTGATTTTGGAGCAGGGTTCCTATGTCTTTTGCAGAATGCCCCCACAAGCAAACACGGGGCCACCGGGGTCGGGGGTTGGGGGTGTGGGCCGCAGATACTCAGGGGGACCTTGAGGCAGGCAGAGAGAAGTAGCGAGATCGCAGGGAATGCTGGGAGTCTATCAATGAGACCTCTCCCATGAGAGAAACCCCAAGGGCTGACCCAGGCGGCCTCTAAATCTTCAGGCTGTGGAGCAGCGTGCCTGTGTCTCTCATGGCAGGCCACCACAAGCGAAAACGTCGCCGCAGGGTGGCGGGGGAGTTGCAAGTACTCAGGGGGACATTGAGGCAGGCAGAGGAGAGAAGTGGCAAGACAGCAGAAAATGCTGGGAGCCTCCCAAGAAGGCCTCTCTTATCTCAGAAGCCCCCGGGGCTGTCCTGGGCGGGCTGTAGAGCCCCAGGCTTTGGAGCAGGGTGCCTGTGTCTGTCGCAGAAAGCCCACACAAGTGAAAACGGGGCCTCAGGGTGGCGTGGGCGGGTCTCAGGGACTCAGAGAAACGTTGAGGCAGGCAGAGGGGAGAAGCAGGGGCAACGCAGGGAATGCTGGGAGCCTACTAATGAAACCTCTCTTATTCCAGAAGAAAACAAGGTGTCCTAGGCAGGCTGTAAAGCAGGGTGCCTGTGTCTCTCGACAAAGGCCCCCACAAGCAGAAACGGGACGCAAGATGGCATGGGCAGGGGAGGGTGGCGGACAGGAACTCAGGGGGACCTGAGGCAAGCAGAGGGGAGAAGCGGCAAGACCACAGGGAATGCTGAGAGGCTCCCAAGGGAGCCTCTCCCATCTCAGAAGAGTTTAGGTCTGTCCCGTGTGGGCTGTGAAGCCCCAGGCTTTGTAGAAGTGTGCCTATGACTTTCGCAAAAGGCCCGCACCAGCCAAAACGGAGCAACAGGGAGACATTAAGGCAGTCAGAGAGGAGAAGTGGAAAGACCACAGGGATTACTGGTACCCTCCCAAGGAGGCCTCTCCTGTCCCAGAATAATTTAGGGCTTTCTAAGGCGGTCTGTAAAACCCCAGGCTTTGGATCAAGGTAACTGTCTCTCGTGGAAGGCCCCAAGAAGCGAAAACAGGACGTCAGGGTGGTGTGGGAGGGCGACAGGGACCCAGTGGGACATTAAGGCAGGCAAGGGGAGAAGTGGCGAGACCACAGGGAATGCTGGGAACATCTCAAGGAGGTCTCTCCCATTCCAGAAGAATTCAGGGCTCTCCCCTGCGATCTGTAAAGCCCCAGGCTTTAGAGCAGGGTGCTGGTGTGTCTCGTAGAATGCCCCCACAAGCGAAAACAGGGCTGCAGGGTGACGTGGGAAGGCCACAGGGACTCAGGGGAACGTTGAGGCAGGCAGAGGGGAAAAGTGGCGAGACCGCAGAGAAGGCCGAAAGCCTCCCAACGAGGCCTTTCGCATCCCAGAAGTTCCCAGTTCTGTCCCAAGTGGTCTGTAGGGCCCCAGGCTTTGGAGCAGGGTTTCTACGTCTCTCACAAAATGCCACCACAAGAGAAAACGGGGTTGCAGGGTGGCATCAGTGTGCTGAAGGGACTAGGGGGGACATTGAGGCAGGTCGATTGGAGAAGGTGCAGAACCGCAGGGAAACCTGGGAGCATCCCAAGGAGGCCTTTCCCATCCCAGAAGTTCCAGGGTTACCCCAATCGGGTTGTAAAGCCCCAGGTTTTGGAGCACGGTGCCTATGTCTCTCAGCGAAAGGCCACCACAATCAAAACCACGGCCACAGGGTAGCGTGGGCTGGCCACTGGCACTCAGGGAGATGTTGAGGTAGTCAGAGAGGAGAAGCCGCGAGAAGGCAGGGAATGCTGGGAGTCTCCCAAGGAGGCCTCTTTCATCCCAGAAGCCCCCAGTGCAGTCCCTGGTGGGCAGTAAAGCCCCAGTCTTTGGAGCAGAGTGGCTGTGTCTCTCGTGGAAGGCCCACACAAGCGAAAACGGGGATAGAGTGTGGTTTGGGTGGTCGGCAGGTCCTAGCGGGACATTAAGGCAGGCAGAGGGGAGAAGCCACGACACCCCATGGAATGCTGGGAGCCTCCCAAGGAAGCCTCTGCCATCCCAGAAGCCCCCAGGTCTGTCCCGGGCGAGCTGTAAAGCACCAGGCTTTGGAGCAGGCTGCCTGTGTCTCTCTCGGAAGGTTCCCACAAGTGAAAAGGAGGTCGCAGAATGGCGTGGTCGGGCTGCAGGGACTAACAGGTACGTTGAGGCAGGCAGAGGGGAGAAGCAGCGAGACCACAGAAAATGCTGGGAGACTACCAAGGAGGATTCTCCCATTTGAGAAGCCCCCAGGGCTGTCCCAGGCAGGCTGTAAAACCCCGGATGTTGGAGTAGCTTGCCTCTGTCTCTGGCAGAAGGGCCCCACAAGCCAAAGCGAGGCCGCAGGCTGGCGTGGGTGGGCCGCAAGGACTCAAAGAGATGTTGAGTCAGGCAGAGGGGAGAAGTGGGAAGACCGCAGAAAATTCTGGGAGCCTTCCAAGGAAGCATCTCCCATCCCAGTAGCCCTCAGGGCTTCCCAGTGCGGGCTGTAAATCTCCAGGCTTTGCATCAGGGTGCTTGTGTCTCTGTCGGAAGGCCCTCACAAGTGAAAACGTGACTGCAGTGTGGCGTGGGCAAATCACAAGGACTCAGGGGGACGTTGAGGCAGGCAGATGGGACAAGCAGCTTGAACACAGAGAATGCTGGGAGCCTCAGGAAGAGGCCTCTCCCATTTCAGAAGCCCCCAGGGCTACTTGGGCGGGCTGTAAAGCCACGAACTTCGGAGAATGGTGCCTGTGTCTCTTGCAAAAGGCCCCCAAAAGCAAAAAAGGTGCCTGCAGGGTGGCGTGGACAAGTGGCAGGGACTCAGGGGCCGTGGAGGCAGGCAGAGAGAAGCAGCCACAACACAGAGAATGATGGGAGCCTCCCAAAGAGGCCTCTCCCATACCAGAAGCCGCAGTGCTGTCCTGGGCTAGGTGTAAAGACTCAGGCTTTGAGCAGGGTCCCTGTGTCTCTCGCTGAAGTCCTCCGCAATGAGAAGCGGAGTCTCTGGGTGGCGTGGGCAGTCCCTGGGACTCAGGGGAACTGCTGAGTCAGGCAGAGGGGCGAAGCGGCGAAACAGCAGTAAAGACTGGCAGTTGCACAAGGAGGCCTCTCCCATTACAGATGACCCCAGGGCTGTCCCAGACAGTTGGTAAAGTCACAGGCTTTGGAGCAGAGTACCTGTATCTGTCACGGAAAACCCCCACAAGCAAAAACGGAGCCGCAAGGTGGCGTGGGCTGGCCGCAGGGTCACAGGGGGAAGTTGAGCCGGTAGAGGAAAGAAGCAGCGAGACTGCCGGGAATGCTGCGAGCCTGCCAAAAAGGCTACTTTCATCACAGCAGCCCCCAGAACTGTCTTGGGCAGGCTGTAAAACTTTGGAGCAGGGTGTCTGTGTCTTTCACGCAAGGCCCCCACAAGCGAAAATGGGGTTGCAGATTGGCGTCGGCAGGCAGCAGGGACAGGGTGATGTTTAGGCAGGCAGAGGGGAGAAGCGGCAAGATCTCAGCGAATGCTGGGAGCCTCCCCAGGATGCCTCTTCCATTTCAAAAGACCCAAGGGTGATCCTCGGCGGGCTGTAAAGACCCAGGCCTTGGAGCAGAGTGCCTGTGTCTCTCGTGGAGTGCTTGCACAAGAGAAAACTGGGCCGCATAGTGGCATGGGTGGATATCAGGAACTCTGGGGGATGTTGAGGTAGGCAGAGGCGAGAAGCGCCAAAACAGCAGGGAATGCTGGGAGCCTGCTAAAGAGGACTCTCATCCCAGAAGCCCCCAGGGCTGTCCTGGGCGGGTTGTAAAGCCCCAGGCTTTGGAGAAGGATGTCTGTGTCTCTCGTGGAAGGCCCCCAAAAGGGAAAACGAGGCCTCACGGTGACCTGGGCAGGTCGCAGGGACTCAGGGGAACATTGAGGCCAGCAGAGGGGAGAAGGCGGGAGACCCCAGCAAATGCTAGGAGGCTTATAAGGAGGCGTTTACCATCCCAGGATCCCCATGTCTGACCCGGGAAGGCTGTAAAGCCCCAGGCTTTGGAGCAGAGTGCCTGTGTCCCCGACAGAAGGCTCCCACAAGTGAAAACGGGGCACATGGTGGCGTGGGCAGGCGACAGGAACTGAGGGAAATGTTGAGGCAGGCAGAGGGGAGTAGCGGTACGACCGCAGGGCATGCTGGCGATCTCCAAGAAAAAGGCCTCTTCCTTCCCTTGAGCCCGCAGGACAGTCCCAGGCGTGCTGTAAAGCCCCAGGCTTTGAAACAGAGTGCCTGTTTCTCTCGCGGAAGGCCCCCACAAGCAAAAACACAGTTCTGGGGTGTCATGAGTGGGCCTCAGGAACTCAGGGAAATGTTGAGGCAGGCATAAAAGAGAAGCAGCGAGATGGCAGGGAATGCTGGGAGCCTCCCAATGTGGCCTCACTTATCCCAGAAGCCCGCAGGGCTGTCTTGGGCGGCTTGTAAAGCCCCAGGCTTTGGAGCAGGGTGCCTGTGTCTCTCGCGGAAGGCCCTTAAAAGCAAAAACTGGGTCGTAGGAGGGCGTGGGCCAGGCGCTGGGACTGAGTGGGACGTTTAAGGCAGGCAAGGGGTAGAAAGGGCAAGACGGCAGGGAATGCTGGGAGCCTCCCAAAGACGCCTGTCCCACTGCAAAAGCCCACAGGGTTGTCCTGGGCGGACTGTAAAACCCCAGGCTTTGGAACAGGTTACCTGTGTCTCTTGCGAAAGGCCCCCACAAGCCAACAAAAGGCCGCACATTTGCGTCGGCAGGCCTCAGACACTCAGGGAGACGTCGAGGCAGGCAGAGGGGAGAAGGGGCGAGACAGCAGGGAGTGCTAGGAACCTCCCGAGGAGGCCTCTCCCATTTCAGAAGTCCCCAGGTCGCTTCCGTGCGGGCTGTAAAAATCCAGGCTTTGAAACCAATTGCCTGTGTCTCTTGTGCATGGCCCCCCAAAAGCGAAAACGGGGCCACAGTGTGACGTGGGCTGGTGGCAGGGATTCTGGGGGATGTTGAGGCAGGCAAAGGAAAGAAGCGGCTAGATGGCAGGGAATGCTGGTAGCCTCCCCAAAAGGCCTCTGTTATCCCAGAAGCCCCAAGGGCTGTCCCAGGCAGGCTGTAAAGCTTCAGGCTCTGGGGCAGAGTGCCTGTGTATCTCACGGAAGGCCCTGACGAGCGATAACGGGGCCGCAGGGTGGCGTGGGCTGGCTGCAGGGACTAAGCGGGACATTGAGGAGATCAAAGGGGAGAAGTGGCGATAAGGCAGAAAATGCTGAAAGCCTTACAAGGACACTCTCATCCCAAAAACCCCCAGGGCTGGCCCGGGAGGGCTCTGAAGCCCCAGGCTTTGGAGCAGGGTGCCTGTGTCTCTCGCGAAAGGCCATCAAAAGCAAAAACGGGGCCGCAGAGTGGGGTGGGCGGGCTGCAGGGACACAGTGAGACGTTGGGGCATGCAGAGGGGAGAAGGGCAAGACCGTAGGGAATGCTTGGAGCCTCCCAAAAAGGTCTCTCTTATCCCAGAAGCTTCGAGGGCTGTTCTGGGCGGGCTCTAAAGCCCCAGGCTTTGGAGCAGAGTGCCTGTATCTCTCGCGGAAGGTCCCCACAAGCGAAAACGGAGCCGCAGGGTGGTGTGTGTGGGCCACAGGGACTCAGGTGAACTTTGAGGCAGGCAGAGGAGAGAATCAGTGAGACGGTAGGAAATGCTGGGGGCCTCCCACTGAGGCCTCTCCCATCCCAGAAGCCCACAGGGCTGTCCCGGGTGGGCTGTAAAGACCCAGGCCTTGGAGCAGAGTGCCTGTGTCTCTCCAAGAAGGATTTTACAAGCAAAAACGTAGCTGCAGGGTGGCACGGGCGGGCCGCAGGGACTCACGAAGATGTTAAGGCAGGCAGAGGGGAGAAGTGGCGAGAACACAGGAAAAGGTGGGAGCCTCCCAGAAAAAAGTCTCTTCTATTTTAGAAGCGTTCAGGGCTGTCCTGGGTGAGCTGTAAAGCCACAGTCTTTTTAGCAGCGTGCCTTGATTTCTCGCGGAAGGCTCCCGCAGGTGAAATCGGAACCACAAGGTGGCGTGGGTGGGCTGCAGGGTCTCAGGGAAATGTTGAGGCAGGTAGAGGGGAGAAGCAGCTAGAATGCAGAAAATGCTGGGAGCCTCCCAAGAATGCCTCTCCCATCCCAGAAGCCTTCGGGGGTGTCCCAGGCGAATTGTAAAGCTCCAGGTTTTGGAGCAGGGTGCCTGTGTCTCTCGCTGAAAGAACCCCTCAATCGAAAATGGGACCACAGGGTGGCGTGTGCAGGTCCCTGGGACTCAGGGAGTTGTTGAGTCAGGCAGAGGGGAGAAGCAGCAAGATCGCAGGGAAAGCTTGCAGCCACCCAAGGAGGTTTCTCTTATACCAGATGCCCTCAGGGCTGTCCCGGGCGGTCTCTAACTCCTCAGGCTTTGGAGCAGGGTTCCTGCAGGTGTCTCGGAAGGCCCCCACAAGCAAAAACACGGAGGTAGGGTGACACGGGCAGGCTGCAGGGACTCGGGGACGTTGAGACAGGTAGAGGGGAGAAGCAGCGAGATCACAGGGAACGCTGGGAGCCTCCCAAGAGGCCTGTCCCATCAGAGAAGTCCCAAGGGCTGTCCAGGGCAGGTTGGAAAGCCACAGGCTTTTGAGAAGGTGTTTCTCAGGAAGGCCCTCACAAACGAAAACGGGACCATAGGGTGGCGTGGGCGGGCTGCAGGGACACAGGGGCTTGTTGAGGCAGGCAGAGGGGAGAAGTGGCGAGACAGCAGGGAATGCTTGGAGACAGCAGGGAATGCTTGGAGCCTCCCCAAAAGGCCTCTATTACCCTAGAAGCCCCCACGGCTGCCCCGGGTGGGCTGTAAAGCTCCAGGCTTTGGAGCAGGTTACCTGTGTCTATCGAGGAAGGCCACCAAAAGGGAAAACTGGGCCGTAACATGGGCGGGATGCAGGGACTCTGGAGAATGTTTAGGTAGGGAAAGGGTAGAAGCAGTGAGATGGCAGGGAATGCTGGGATCCTTCCAAGGAGGCCTCTCCCCATTCAGAAGCTCTCAGGGTCATACCGAGCGGGTTGTAAAGCCCCAGGCTTTGGAGCAGATTGTCTGTGTCTCTTCCAGAAGGCCCCAACAACGGGGGCCTCAGGGTGGCATGGATGAGCTGCAGAAACTCAGGGGGACGTTGAGGCAGGCAAAGGGAAGAAGCGTAGAGACCACAGGGAATGCTGGGAGAGTCGTGACGAAGCCTCTCTCATTCCACAAGTCCCCAGGGCAGTATTGGGTAGGCAGTGAAGTCTCAGGCTTTGAAGCAGGTTGCAGTGTCTCTCGCAGAAGGCTCCCTAAAGCTAAATTGGGGCCACTGGGTAAGGAGGGTGGGCCACAGGGACTCAGGGTGGACGTTGAGGCAGTCACAGGGGAGAAGTCATGAGACCTTAGGGAATGCTGGGAGCCTCCAAAGGAGGCCTATGTCTTTTTTTTTTTTTTTTTTTAAGGGAGTCTCGCTCTCAGGTACCCAGGCTGGAGTGCAGTGGTGCAATCTCAGCTTTCTGCAAGCTCCTCCCAAAGGAGGCCTCTCTTATCCCAGAAGCCCCCAGGGCTGTCCCAGGCAAGCTGTGAAGCACCAGGCTTTGGAGCAGGGTGCATGTGTCCATGGTGGAAGGCCCCTGAAAGCAAAAATGGGGTGGCAGGGTGGCATGGGCAGGCCGCAGGGACTCACAAGGACATTGAGGCAGGCAGAGGGGAGAAGTGGCGAGATGGTATGGAACGCTAAAAGCCTCAAAAGGATAACTCTCCCATCCCAGAAGCCCCCAGGGATGTTTTGGGTGGGCTGTACAGCCTCAGACGTTGGACAGGGTGCCTGTGTCTTTCGTGGTAGGCCTTCACAGGCAAAAACGTGGCCTCAGGGTGGCATAGGAGGGCCATAGGGATTCAGGGAAACGTTGAGACAGGCAGAGGGGAGAAGTGGCAAGGTCGCAGAGAATGCTGGGAGTCTCTCAAGGATGCCTTTTCTATCCCAGAAGCCACCAGTGCTGTCCCAGATGGGTGGATAGCCCCAGGCTTTGGAGGAGAGTCCATGTGTCCCTCTTGGAAGGCCCCTACAAGCGAACATGGGGCAGTAGGGTGATGTGGTCGGGCCTCAGGGACTCAGGGGTACATTGAGGCAGGCAGAGTAAGAAAGAGGCGAGACCACAGGGAATGCTGAAAGCCTCCCACAGAAGACTCTCCCATATTAGAAGTCCCCAGCTCTTTCTCGGGCGGGCTGTACAGCCCCAGGCTTTGGAGCAGCATGACTGTCTCTGTCCTGAGAGGCTTCCACAAGAGAAAATGAGGCCGCAGTGTGGCCTGGTCGGGCCGCAGGGACTCAGGGAGACATTGAGGCAGGCAGAGGGGAGAAGCTGCGAGACCGCAGGGAATACTGGGAGTCTCCCAAAAAGGCCTCTCCCATCCCAGAAGCACCCAGGGCTGTTCCCGGAGGGCCGTAAAGCCCCAGGATTTGGAGCACAGTGCCTGTGTCTCTCATGGAAGGCCCCCTCTAGCAAAAACAAGGCTGCAGGGTGGTGTGGGGCAGCCGCACGAACTCAGAAGCATGTTGATACACGCAGACAGGAGAAAAGGTGAGACTACAGGGAATGCAGGGAGCCTCCCAAGGGGATCTCTCCCATTTCAGAAGCCCTCAGGGCTGTCCTGGACGGGTTGTAAAGTCCCAGGCTTTGAAGAAGGGTGCCTGCGTCTCTCGCGGAAGGTCCCAACAAGCAAACAGGAGGCCACCGGGTGACGGGGGCGGACGGCAGGAACTCAGGGAATGTTGAGGCAGGCAGAGGGGAGAAGTGGCGAAACCACAGGGAATGCTGCGAGCTTCCCAAGGATACCTCTTCCATCGCAGAAGCCCCTAGGGCTTTCCCGGGCTGACTGTGAAGTCCCAGGCTTTGGAGCAGGGAGCCTGAGTCTCTCGCGGCAAACCCACACAAGTGAAAACGAAGCTGCAGGGTGGTGTGGGCGGGCAGCAGGGAGTCAGGAGGACGTTTACGCAGGAATAGAAGAGAAGTGGGGAGACTGCAGGGGATCCTGGGAGCCCCCCAGTGAAGACTCTCCCATCCCAGAAGCCCTACGCTTTATCTCGGGCACGCTGTAAAGCCCCAGGCTTTGGAACAGGGTGCCTGTGTCTCTCGTGGAAGGCCCTCACGAGTGAAAGCAGGGTGGTGGTGGCGGGCCACAGGGACCCAGGGGGACGTAGAGGCTGGCAGAGGAAAGAAGCGGCGAGTCGACAGGGAATGCTGGAAGCCTCCCAAGTAGGACTCTCCCATCCCAGAAGCCCCCAAGTCTTTCTCAGGCTGTAAAGCGCCAGGCTTTTGAGCACCGTGTCTGTGTCTTCGCGGAAGGCCCCCACAAGCGAAAATGGAGCCTCAAAATGGTGTCAGTGGGCAGCAAGGACTGAGGTGGACGTTGAGGCAGGCAAAGGGGGAAATTGTTGAGACTGCAGGGAATGCTGGGAGCCTCCCACCAAGGCCTCATTCATCCCAGAAGCCCACAGGGCTGTTACTGGTGGCCTGCAAGGCCTTAAGCTTTGGAGCAGGGTCCCTGTGTGTCTCACCGAAGGTGCCCACAAGCGAAAACGAGGCCGCAGGCTGTAGTGGGCGGGCAGCAGAGACTTCGGGGGACGTTAAGGCAGGCAGAGGGGAGAAGCGGCGAGATCACAGAAAATGATGGAGCCTCCCAAGGAGACCTCTTCCATTCCAGAAGATCTCAGGGCTGTCCCGGGCAAGCTGCAAATGCCCATGCTTTGAAGCAGGTGACTGTGTCTCTCGTGGGAGGCCCCCACAAGCAAAAATGGGGCCGCAGGCTGGTATGGTTGGGCTCAGGGTCTCAGAGGCAGGTTAACACAGTCAGAGGGTAAAACCAACGAGACCACAGGGAATGACAGGAGCCTCTCAAGGAGGCCTCTCCCATCTCAGAAGCCCCCAGGTTTGTTTCGGGCAAGTTGTAAAGACCCAGGCTTTGGAGTAGGGTTTATATGTCTTCCGCGGAAGGCCCCCACAAGCTGAAACCGGGCCGCAGCGGGGCATGGGCGGGCTGCAGGAATTCAGAAGGACATTGAGGCAAGCAGAGAAGCAGCGAGACTGCAGAGAATGCTGGGGAGCCTCCCAAAAAGGCCTCTCCCGTCTCAGAAGCCCCTAGAGTTGTCAGGGCAGGCTGTAAAGGCCAAGGCTTTGGAGTAGAGTGCCTGAGTCTCATGACGGAGGCCTGCACAAGCAAAAACAGGACAGCAGAGACTCAGGGACGTTGAGACAGACGGAGGAAAGAAACAGCAAGACCGCAGGGCATGCTGGAAGCCTTCCAAGGAGGGCTCTCCCAGAAGCCTGTAAGACTGTCTGGAGCATGTTGTAAGGTTGTAACGCCCCAGGCTTTTGAGCACGATGCCTGTGTCTCTCACAGAAGGCCCCCAAGCGAAAATGGGGCTGCAGAATAGCATGGGCAGGCAGCAAGGACTCAGGGAAACGTTGAGGCAGGCAAAGGGGAGAATCGGCAAGACTTCGCCAAATGCCGGGAGCCTCCTAAGGAGGCCTCTCCCATTCCAGAAGATTTCAGGTCTGTCCCGTGCAGATTGTAAATACCCAGGCTTTGAAGCATGGTGCCTGTGTGTCTCACGGAAGGCCCCCACAAGCAAAAACAGGGCAGCAGGGTGGCATGGGTGGGTCACACAAACTCAGGGGGACATTGAGGCAGGCAGAGGGGGGAAGTGGCGAGAACTCAGGGAATTCTGGGAGCCTCCCAAGTAGGTCTCTCCCATTTCAGAAGCCTCCAGAGTTGTTCCGGTGGCCTGTAAAGCCTCAGGCTTTGGAGCAGTGTGCCAGTGTCTCTTGCTGCAGGCCCCCACAAGCGAAAACGGGGCCGCAAGGTGGTGCGGGAGGGCCATGGGGACTCAGTGTTACATTGAAGCAGGCAGAGGGGAGAAGTGGCAAGAGCAAAGGTAATGCTGAAAGTACCCCAAGGAGGCCTCTCCCATCCCAGAAGCCCCCAGGTCTGCCCCAGGAGAGCTGTAAAGCCCCAGGCTTTTGAGTATGGTGACTTTGTATCTCGTGGAAGGCCCCAGAAGCAAAACAGGGCAGCAGTGTGGCCTGGGCCAGCTGCAGAAACTCAGGGGGACGTTGAGGGAGGGAGAGGGGAGAAACGGGGAGACCACAGTGATGCTAGGAGCCTCCCAGTGAGGCCTCTCCCATCCCAGAAGCCCCCAAGTCTGTTCCAGATGGGCTATAAAGACTCAGGCTCTGGAGCAGTGTGCCTGTTTCTCCTGCAAAAGGCTCACTACAAGCGAAAAAGGGGCCATAGGGTGGCGTGGGCCAAATGAAGGGACTTAGGGGGACTTTGAAGCAGGCAGAGGGGTGAAGCAGCTAGACCACAGGAAATGCTGCTCGCATCCCAAAAAGGCCTCTTAGGTCTCAGAAGTTCCCAGGGCTGTCCCAGGCTAGCTGTAAAGCCCCAGGCTTCAGAGCAGGGCTTCCTTGTCACTCGCGGAAGGTCTTCACAAGCAAAAACGAGGAGCAGAGTGGCGTGGTCTGGTGGCAGGGACTCAGGGGGATGTTGAAGCAGGCAGAAGGTAGAAGCAACGAGACCGCAGTGAATGCTGAAAACCTCACAAGGAGGCCTCTCTCATCACAGAAGCACCCAGCACTTTCCCGGTGGGACTGTACAGCTGCAGACTTTGGAGCAGTGTGCTTGTGTCTCTTGCGAAAGGCCCCCACAAGCGACAACGGACTGGAGGGTGGCGTGGGTGAGCCACAAGGACTAAGGGGGACGTTGAGGCCTGCAGAGGGGAAAAGCAGCAAGACCTCAGAGATTGCTCAGATCCTTCCAAAATAGTCGCTCTCATCCCAAAATCCTCCAGGGCTGTCCCGCTTAGGCTGCAAAGCCTCAGGCTTTGGAGTAGGGTGCCAGTGTCTCTCATGGAATGTGCCCACAAGTGAAAACGAGGCACAGAGAAACGTGGGGGTAGGCTCAGGGACTTAGGGGGACGTTGAGGCAGGTAGAATGGAGAAGCGGCAAGACTGTAAGGAATGCTGGGATGCTCTCAAGTAGGCCTCTCTCATCCCAGAAGCCACCAGGATTGTCTCGGGCAGGCTGTAAAGCTCCAGGCTTTGGAGCAGGGTGCCTGTGTCTCTGACAGAAGTCTGTCACAAGGGAAAACGGGGTGGCAGCGAGGAGTGGGAGGGCAACATGGGTTCAGGGGGACGTTGAGGCAGGCAGAGGAGAGAGGCGGGGAGACCTCAAGGAATGCTGGGAGCCCCCCAAGGAGGCCTCTCCAAACCCAGAAGCCCCCGGGTCTTCCCAGGCAGGTTGTAAAGCCTCAAGCTTTGGAGCTAGGTGCCTGTGTCTGTTGTGGAAGGCCCCCAAAGGCAAAAACGGGCCCACAGGGTGGTGTTGGTTGGCCGCAGGGACTCAGGGGGACATGGAAGCAGGCCGACAGGAAAAGCCGCGAGACCACAGGGAATGCTGGGAGACTCCCAAGGAGGCCTCTCCCATCCCAGAAGCTTCCAGGGCTGCCCCTGGCGGGCTGTAGAGCCCCAGGCTTTGGAACAGGGTTCTGAGTCTCTTGCGGAAGGACCCCACAAGCAAAAACGGGGCCACAGGATGGCGTGGGCAGGCTGCAGGGACTCAGGGATACATTGAGACAGAGAGTGGGGAGAAATGGTGAGTCCGCAGAGAATACTGGGAGACTCTCAAAAAAGCCTCTTCCGTTCCAGAAGCCCCTAAGACTGTACCAAGGGGGTTATAAATTTCCCAGCTTTGGAGCAGGGCTCCCGTGTCTCTCGCAGAAGGCTGCCACAAGCCAAAACGGCCGCAGGGTGATGTGGTTGGGCAGCAGGGACTCAGGGGGACGTTGAGCAGGGAAGAGGAAAGAAGCGGCCAGACCACATTATATGCTGGGGGCCACCCAAGGAGGCTTCTCCCATCCCAGAAGCCCCCAAGGCTGTCCTGGTTGGGCTGTACAGCCCCAGGCTTTGGAACAGAGTGCCTGTTTCTCTCCTGGAAGGCCACCGCAATCAAAAACGGGGCTGCAGGGTGGCGTGGGCGGGCCGCAGAAACTCAGGAGGTCGTTTAGGCAGGCAGAGAAGAAGCGGCGAGATAGCAGGGAGTGCTGGTAGCCTCCCAAGGAGGCATCTCCCATTTCAGAAGAGACCAGGGCTGCTATCCCGAGTGCACTGTAAAGCTCCACGCTTTGGAGCAGGGTGGCTGTGTATCTCGTGGAAGGTCCCCACAAGTGAAAACAACGTCGCAGGTTGGTGTGGGCGGGCCGCGGCGTCTGCCGGGAGGATGAGGCAGGTAGAGGGGTGAAGCAGCAAGACCGCAGAGAAGGCTGGGAGCCTCCCAAGAAAACCTCTCCCATCCCAGAAGCCCCCAGGGCTGACCCAAGCGGGCTATAAAGCCTCAGGCTTTGGAGCAAGGTGCCTGCATCTTTCACGGAAGGCCGAGACAAGTGAACACTGTGCCAAAGGGTGGTGTGGGCGGGCAACAGAGATTCAGGGGAAGGTTGAGGCAGGCAGAGGGGGAAGCGGCAAAATCTCAGGAAATGTTGCAAGCCTCCCATGAGGTCTCTCCCATCCCAGAAGCCCCTAGGGTTGTCCTTGGGCGGACTGTAAAGCCCCAAGCTTTGGAGCAAGGTGACAGTGTCTCACACAGGGTCCCCACAAGCGAAAACAGGGCCGCAGTGTGGCGTGGGTGGATCCTAGGAACTCAGGGGGAAGTTGAGGCAGGTGGAGGGGAGAAGCCGCGATACAGCAGAAAATGCTGGGGCCTCGTCGGAGGCCTCTCCCTTCCCAGAAGATACCAGCGTGGTCCCGGGCGGGCTGTAAAGTCCCAGGCTTTGGAGCAGGGTGCCGCTGTCTCTCTGATTGCCCCCACAAGCGTAAACAGGGCCACACAGTAACGTGGTTAATCTGAAGAGACTCAGGGGGGCGTTAAGGCAGGCAGAGAGGAGAAGCAGCGAGCCGGCAGGGAATGCTGGGAGCCTTTCAAGGAGGTGTCTCCCATCTCAGAAGCCCCCAGAGCTATATCGGGGAAGGCGGGGAGGGGTGCTGTAAAGCCTCAGGCTTTGGAGCGGAGTGCCTGTGTCTCTAGCGGATGGTCCCCACAAGTGAAAACGGGGCCGAAGGGTTGCGTGGGCGGGCAGCAGAGACTCAGAGTGACATTGAGGCAGGCAGACGGGAGAAGCGCAAAGACTGCAAAGAATGCCGGGAAACTCCCAAAAAGGTCTCTAGTTCCGGAACCCCCCAGCGTTGTCCTGGGCAGGCTGTAAAGCCCCAGGCTTTGGAGCGGGATGGCTGTGTCTGTCGCGGAAGGCTCCCACAAGCGAAATCGAGGACGCAGCGTGGCGTGGGCGTCCGCAGGGACTCGGGGATGTTGAGGCAGGCACAGAAAATAAGTGGGAAGGATGCAGGGAATGCTGGTCGCCTCTCAAAAGGGCCTCTGCCGTCCCAGAAGCCCCAGGTCTCTACCGGGCGGGCTGTAAAGCAGCAGGCTTTTTAGCGGGGTTCCTGTGTTTCTCACGGAAGGCCTCAACTGGGGAAAGTCGGGCCGCAGGGTGGGGTGGGCTGGCCGCAGAGACTCAAGTGGATGTTGAGGCCGGCAGATGGGTGAAGCGGTAGGCCACAGGGAATGCTGGGAACCTCCCCCAAAAAACTCTCCTGTCTGAAAATTCCCCAGGGCTGTCCTGGGAGAGCTGTAAAGCCCCAGGATTTGGAGCAGGGTGCCTGATTCTCTCGCAGAAGGCCCCACAAAGTGAAAACCGGACCACAGGGTGGCGTGGGTGGCAGCAAGGGCTCAGATGGACATTTAGGCAGGCAGAGGCTAGCAGTTGCGAGATCGAAGGGATCGCTGGGAGCCTCCCAAGGAGGCCTCTCCTATCCCAGAAGCCCCCAGGGCTGTCCCGGGAGTGCTGTTAAACCTTATGCTTTGCAGTAGGGTGTCTGTATCTCTCACGGAAGGTCTTCACAAACAAAAATGGGGCTGGAGAGTAGGGAGGGTGGGCCTCAGAGACTCAGGGGAACATTGAGGCAGGCAGAGGACAGACTCAGCAAGACCGCAGGGAATGCTGGGAGCCTCCCAAGGAGGCCTCTCCCAACACAGAAGCTCCCATGGCTTTCCCAGGCGGGTTGTAAAGTCTCAGGTGAAGCTTTGTGCATGTGTCTCTCACGGAAGGCCCCCACAAGCTAAAATGGGGCCGCAAGTTGGTGGTGGCTGGCCGCAGGGACTCAGGGAGAGGTTGAGGCAGGCAAAGAGGAGAAGAGGCAAGACTGCAGGGAATCCTGGGAGCCTCCCAGGGAGACCTCCCCATCCCAGAAGCTTCCAGGGCTGCCCCGGGAGGGCTGTAAACCCCCAAGATTTGAAGCAGAGTGACTGTGTCTCTCACAATGGACTTCACAAGCAAAAACAAAGCCACAAGCTGGCTTGGGTGGGCTGCAGGTACTCAGGGGGACGTTGAGGCAGGGAAAGTGGAGAAGCGGGGAGACCGCAGGGAATTCTGGGAACCTCCCAATAAAAGGCTCTCCCATCCCAGTAGTCTTCAGGGCTGTCCTGGGCTGGCTGTAAAGAACCGGGCTTTGTAGCAGGGTGCCCGTGTCTCTCGCAGAAAGCCCCAACAAACGGAAACGGGGCCACAGAGTGGCATGGTTGGGCAGGAAGGACTCAGGGGGATGTTGACACAGGAAGAGGGGAGAAGCAACAATACCGCAGGGAATGGTGTGAGCCTCGCAAAAAGGCCTCTACCATTTCAGAAGCCCCCAGGGCTGTGCCAGACAGGCTGTAATGCCCCAGGTTTTTGAGCAGAGTGCCTGTGTCTCTCCTGGAAAGCCCCCACAAGTGGAAATGGGGCCACAGGGGGCATGGTTGGGCAGGAGGGACTCAGGGACGTTTGATGCAGGAAGAGGGGAGAAGCAGCGAGACCGCAGGGAATGCTGGGAAACTCAAGAAGGACTCTCCCATCCCAGAAGCCCCCAGGGCTGTCCCGGGGAAGCTGTAAACCCCCAGGCTTTAGAGCAGGGTGCCAATGTCTCTGGCGGAAGGCCCCCACAAGCAAAAACGAAGCCGCAGGATAGCGTGGGTGGCCCACAGGGACTCAGGGGGACGTTGATGCAGGGAAAGGGGAGAAGCAGTGAAATCACAGGGAATGCTGGGAGCCTCCCAAGGATGACTCTTTCATCCCTGAAGCCTCCAGAACTGTCCCAGGCAGGCTGTAAAGCACCTGGCTTTAAAGCAGGGTGACTGTGTCTCTCGCGGGAAACCCCAACAAACGAATTCCGGACGGCAGTGTTGCGTGGGCGGGCGGCAGGGATTCAGGGGTACACTGAGGCAGGCAGAGGAGAGAAGCACCGAGACCACAGGGAATACTGGGAGATTCTGAAAACTGCCTCTCCCGTCCCAGAAGCCTGCAGGGCTTTCCTGGGCAGGCTGTTAAAGACCCAGACTTTGGAGCAGCATGCCTGTCTTTCTCGCGTAAGGCCCCCACAAGCGAAAACGGGGCCAAAGGTTGTCGAGGGCCGGCAGCAAGGACTCAGGGGGATGTTGACACAGGCAGAGGGGAGAAGCAGTGAGACCGCAGGGAATGCTGGGAGCCTCACAAGGAGGCCTCTCCCATCCTAGAAGCAACCGTGGCTTTGCCAGGCAGGCTGTAAAACCTCAACTTTGGAGCAGGGTGCCTGTGACTCTCACAGAAGGCCCCCAGAAGCCAAAACGGGCCTGCAGGGTGGTCTGGGCGGGACACAACGTCACAAGGACGTTGAGGCAGGCAGAGAATTGAAGCGACGACTCTGCAGGGAATGTTGGGAACTCCCAAATAGGCCTCTCTCATCCTTGAAGCCCTCAGGACTCTGTTGGAAGGGCTGTAAAGCCACAGCCTTTGTATCAGGTTGCCAGTGTCTCCCTGGGAAGGCCCCCACAAGCGAAAATGGGGCCATAAATTGGCATGGTTGGGCGGCATGGACTCAGGGGTACGTTGAGGCAGGCAGAGGGGAAAAGTGGCGAGACCTCAGGGGGTGCTGGTAGACTCCCAAAGATGCCCCTCTCATCCCAGAAGCACTGCTGTCCCAGGCGGGATGTAAAACTTTGGGCTTTGGGGAAGGGTGTCTGTGTCTCCCACGGAAAAAAACCCATAAGTGAAACTGTCGGACCGGGGAGACTCAGGAGGACGTTGATGCAGGCAGAGGGAAAAAGCAGCGAGAACACAGAGAATGCTGGGAGCCTTCAAAGAAAGCCTGTCTCATCCGAGAAGCCGTCAGTGCTCTCCCGAGGGAACTGTAAAGCCTCAGGCTTTGGAGCAAGGTGCCTGTGTCTCTCGGGGAACATGCCCACAAGCGAAAACCGGGCCGCAGAGTGGAGTGGGCGAAACAAAAAGACTCAGGGGTACATAGAGGCAGGCAAAGGGGAGAAACGGAGACCGCAGGGAATGCTGCAAACCTCTCATGAAAGCCCACCCCTCCCAGAACCCCTAGGATTGTCCAGGATGGGCTGTAAAGCCCTAACCTTTGAAGCAGCATGCCTATGTCTCTCGTGGAAGATCCCCACAAGTGAAAACGGGGCCCCAGGGTGGTTTGGGCAGGCCGCAGGTACTCAGGGGGAAGTTGAGACAGGTGGAGGGGAGAAGCTGCCAGATCACAGAGATGCCTCTCCCATCCCAGGAGCACCCAGGGCTTTCCCAGGCAGGCTGTAAAACCCCAACTTTGGAGCAGGGTGCCTGTGTCTCTCGCAGATTGGCCCCACAGGTGAAAATGAGGCCACAGTGTGGAGTAGGTGGGCGGTAGGGACTCAAGAGGATGTAGAGGCCGGCAGACTGGAGAAGCAGCGAGACCGCGGGGAATGCTGGGAGCCTCCAATAGAAAACTCCCATCCTAAAATCCCTCAGGGCTGTCCCAGGCGGGCTTTGCCCATCTTTGGAGCAGGGTGCCTGTGTCTCTCACGGAAGGCCCCTTCAAGACTAAGCAAGGACTCAGGGTGGAGTGGGAGGGTGGCAGGGACTCAGGCAGACGTTGAGGTAGGCAGAGAGGAGAAGTGGCAAGACCACAGGGAATGCTGGGAGCCTTTCAAATAGGCCTTTTCCATCCCAGAAGCCCCCAGGGCTGTCCCAGGCGGGAGGAAAAGTCCCAGGCTTTGGAGTAGGGAGGCTGTGTCTCTCGCAGAAGGCCCCCATAAGCGAAGACGGGGTCGCAGGGTGGCGTCGGCAGGCCCCAGAGACTCACGCGGACGTTGAGAAGGGCAGAGGGGAGAAACTGTGAGATTACAGGGAATAACGGGAGCCTCCCAAGGACGACTCTCACATCACAGAAGCCCCCAGTGCTTTTCCCGGCGGGCTGTAAAGCCCCAGTCTTTAAAGCAGGTTGGCTGTGTCTCTCACTGAAGGCCTTGACAAGCAAAAATAGAGAAGCAAAGTGGTGTGGGTGGGCCGCAGGAACTCAGAGGTCTTTGAGGCAGGCAGAGGAATTGTCAAGACTGCAGGGAATACTGGCACTCTCTCAATAAGACCTTTCCCATGCCGGAAGCCCCCAGGGCTGTACCTGGCAGGCTGTAAAGTTTCAGGCTTTGGAGCAGGTTGCCTGTGTCTCTCACGAAAGGCCACCACCAACAAAAACGGGGCCACAGGGTAGCGTGGGCTGGCCGCAGGGATGCAGCGGGACGTTGAGGCAGGCAGAGAGGAGAAGCGGTGAGACCGCAGGGAGTGCTGGGGGCCTCCAAAGGAAGCCTCTCCCATTTCAGAAGCCCCCAGGGCTGTCCCAGGCGGGCTGTAAAGCCTCAGGCTTCGAAGTAGGGTGACTGTGTCCATCGCGGAAGGCTCCCCCAGCGAAAATGGGGCGCAGGTGGCGTTGGAGGGCGGCAGGGACTCAGGAAGACGTTGAGGCTGGCAGGGGGTTGAAGCAGTGAGAACACTGGGAATTCTGGGAGCCTCCCAAATCAAACTTTCCTATAACAAAAGCCCCCAAGACTGTCCCCGGCGGGCTGTAAAGCCCCGGGCTTTGGAGTAAAGTGCCTGTTTACCTCGCAGAAAACCCCCACAAGCAAAAACGGGACAAGAGATTGGCGTGGGCGGGCCACAATGACTCAGCTCCCAGCATTCCCTGTGGTCTTGCCACTTCTCCTCTCTGCCTGCCTCAACGTCCTGCTGAGTGTCTGTGGCCTGTCCAGGGCCACCCTGCGGCCCTGTTTTCCCTTGTGGGTTCCTTTCGCGAGAGACATAGGCATCCTGCTCCAAAGCCTTGGGCGTTACAGCTCGCCTGGTACAGCTCTGGAAGCTTCTGGGATGGGAGAGGCCTCTTTGGGATGCTCCGAGTATTCCCGGAGGTCTCACTGCTTCTCCCCTTTGCTTGCCTAACGTCCTCCTGAGTCCCCATGGCCCGCCCTCGCCACCCTGCAGCCCTGTTTTCACTTATGGGTGCCTTTAGCGAGAGACACAGGCACCCTGCTCCAAAGTCTGTGGCTTTACAACCCACCCAGGACATCCCTGGATGCTTCTGGGATGGGAGAGGCATCCTTGGGAGTCTTCCACCATTCCCTGCGGTCTCGCTGTTTCTCCCTTCTGCGTGCCTCAACATCCCCTTGGGTCGCTGCTGCTGATTCACGCCACACTACGGGCCCGTTTTTGCTGGTGGGGGCCTCCCATGAGAGATATAGGCACCCTGCTTCAAAGCCTGGTGCTTTACAGCCCGCTCTGGACAGACCTGGGGGCTTCTGGGATGGAAGAGGCATCCTTGGAAGGATCCCAGCATACCCTGCGGTCTCTCCGCTTCTCACCACTGCCTGTCTCAACCTCTTCCTAAGTCCCTGTGGCCTTCCCACGCCACACTGCTGCCCCGTTTTCACTTGTGGGGGCCTTGCTCCATAGACAAAGGCACCCTGCTTCAATACCTGGAGCTTTATAGCCCTCCCAAGAAAGCCCTGGGAGATTCCGGGTTGGAAGAGGCCACTTTGAAAGACTTCTAGCATTCCCTGCGTTCTCGCCGCTTCTCCCTTCTGCCTGCATTAACGTCTCCCTGAGTCCCTGCCGCCCGCCCATGCCACCGTGCAGTCCCGTTTTTGCTTGTGGGGGCCTTCCGTGAGAGACACGGACATCCCGCTCCAAAGACTGGGGCTTTTCAGCCCACCTGGAACAGACCTGGGCGCTTCTGGAATTGGAGAAGCCTCCTTGAAAGACTCCCAGCATTCCCTGCTGTCTTGCCGCTTCTCCTTTCTACCTGCCTCAACGTCCTGCTGAGTGGCTGCGGCCCGCCCAGCGCCACCCTGCGGCCCCGTTTTCGCTTGTGGGTTCCTTCCGCAAGACACATAGGCACCTTGCTCCAAAGCCTGGGGCTTTACAGCCCGCCCGGGACAGCTCTGGGGGCTTCTGGGATGGGAGGGGCCTCCTTGGGAGGCTCCCAGTATTCCTTGCAGTCCCGCTGCTTCTTCCCTCTGTCTGCTTCAAAGGTCCCCCTGAGTCCATGCTGACCGACCACGCCACCCAGCGATCCCGTTTTCGCTTGTGGGGGCCTTCTGTGAGAGACACAGGAATACTGCTCTAAAGCCTGGGGCTTTACAGCCCACGCGGGACATCTCTGGGGGCTTCTGGGATGGGAGAGGCCCCCCTAAAAGGCTCCCGGCATTCCCTGCGGTGTCCTTCAACATACCGCTTGAGTCCCTGCCACCAAACCATGCAACCATGGGGCCCCGTTTTTGCTTGCTGGGGCCTTCCACTAGAGACACAGGCACCCTACTTTAAATCCTGGGGTTTTACAGCCCTCCCGGAAGAGCCCTGAGGGTTTCTGGGATGGGAGAGTCCTCCTTGAAAGGCTCCCTGCATTCCCAGCGGTCTCGCCTCTTCTCCCCTCTGCGTCAAGGTACCCTGATTCGCCACGGCCTGACCACGGCCACCATGCGGCCCCTTTTTCGCTTTTGGGGGACTTCTGCGAGAGAAGTTCGACACAGGCATCCTGTTCCGAAGCCTGGGGCTATGCACCCCTCCCAGGACTGGGGGCTGCTGGGATGGGAGAAGTCTCTTTGGGAATCCCCCAGTATTACCTGTGCTCTCCCACTTCAACCATCTGCCTGCCTCAACGTCCCTCTGAGTCTCTGTGGCCCACCCACACCACCTAGGGGGCCAGTTTCACTTGTGGAGGTTTTCCGTGTAAGACACAGGCACACTGCTCCAAAGTCTGGGGCTTTACAGCCTGCCTGGGACAGTCCTGGGGGCTTCTAGGATGGGAAGGGCCTCCTTGGGAGGCTCCCAGCATTCCCTGCCATCTTGCCGCTTTTCCCCTCTGCCTGCAGCAAAGTTCCCCTGAGTCACTGTGGCTCGCCCATGCCACCGTGAAGTCCTGTTTTCACTTGTGGGTGCCTTCTGAGAGACACAGGATCACTGATCCAAAGCCAGTCCAAGGGCCGGGACAGCCCTGGTGGCTCCTGGGATGAGAGAGACCTCCTTGGGAGTCTCCCAGCATTCCCTGCGATCTGGTGGCTTCTCCTTTCTGCCTGCATCAACATCCCCCTGAATCCCTGCTGCCCGCCCACGCCACTCTCCTACCCCGATTTGGCTGTGGGGGTTCCACAAGAGACACACGCACCCTGCTTCAATGCCTGGACTTTACAGCTCGCCTGGGACAGCCCTGAGGCTTCTGGGATGGGAGACGCCTCCTTGGGATGATTCCAGCATTTCCTGTGGTCTCGCCGCTTCTCCCTTCTACCTGCCAAAACGTCACCCTGAGTCCCTGCCGCTTGCCAATGCCACACTGCCGTTCCGTTTTTGATTGTGGAGGCCTTCCGCGAGAGGCACAGGCACCCTGCTCCAAAGCCTGGGGCTTTACAGTACGCCCAAGACAGCCTGGGGGGTTCTGGGATAAGATATGCCTTCTTGAGTGGCTCCCAGCTTTCTCTGCAGTCTCGCTGCTTCTCCCATCTGCCATCCTGAAAGTCCACTTCAGTCCGTGCAGCCAGCCCACGCCTCACTGCAGCCCCGATTTTGCTTGTGGTGGCCTTCTGCGAGATACACAGGCACACTACTCCAAAGCGTGGGTGTTTGGCCTGCGCCCCTGACAATCCCAGGGCTTCTGGGAAGGAAGAGGCCTCTTTGGGAGGCTACCAGAATTCCATAAGGTCTCACCGCTTCTTCCCTCTGCCTGTCTCAACATCCACATGAGTCACCTTGGCTCGCCCTCGCCACCCTGCGGAACCATTTTTGCTTGTGGGGACTTCCGTGAGAGACACAGGCACCCTGCTCCAAAGCCTGGGACTTTACAGCCCGCCAGGGACAACCTGGGATCTTCTGGGATTGGGGAAACCTCCTTGGGAGGCTCGCAGCATTCAATGCGGTCTCGCCGCTTCTCCCCTCTGCCTGCCTCAACGTTTCCCTGAGTCCCTGCAGCCAGCCCAGGCCACTCTGCTTCCCTGTTTTCACTCGTGGGGGCCTTCAGCGAGAGACACAGGTACCCTACTCTAAGGCCTGGGGCTTTACAGCCCTCCCAGGACTGCACTATTGGCTTTTAGAATGGGAGAGGCATCCTTTGGAGGCTGCCAGCATTCCCTGCTGTCCTGCCGCTTCTCACCTCTGCCTGCATCAAGGTCACCCTGAGTCTCTGCCTCCCAACCACGACAGCCTGCTGCCTTGTTTTCGCTAGCGGGGGCCTTTCGCGAGAGAAACATGCACCTTGCTTCAAAGCCTGGGTTTTTACAGCTCACACGGGACAGCCCTGTGGGTTTCTGGGATGGGAGAGGCCTCGTTGGGAGGCCCCAGCATTCCCTGAGGTCTCGTCCATTCTACTGTCTACCTGCCTCAACGTCACCCTTAGTTTCTGCGGCCCACCTGCGCCATCCTGTGGCCCTGTTTTCACATGTGTAGGCCTTCCGCGAGATACACAGGCACCCTACTCCAAAGCCTGGGACTTTACAGCCGAATTGGGACAGCCCTGGCGGCTTCTGGGATGGGTGAGGCCTCCTTGGGAGGCTCCCAGCATTTTCTGTCATCTTGCCCCTTCTCCCTTCTGCGAGCATCAACGTCCCCCTGAGTCGCTGCGGCCTGCCCTCGGCCACACTGAGGCCTCATTTTCGCTTGTGGGGGCCATCTCTAGAGACACAGGCACCCTGCTCCAAAGCCTGGGACTTTACAGCCTCCAAGGGACAGGCCTGGGGGCTTCTGGGATGTGGAAGACCACCTTGGGAGGCTCCCAGCATTCCCTGCATTCTCACTCCTTCTCTCCTCTGCCTGCATCAACGTACCCCTGAGTCGCTGCGGCCCGCCCTTGGCCATGCTGCGGCCTTGTTTTCGCTTGTGGATGCCTTCCCCGAGAGACACAGGCATCCTGCTCCAAAGCCTGAGGCTTTACAGCCTGCCCGGTATGGCTCTTGTGGCTTCTGGGATGGTAGTAGAAGCCTCCTTGGGAGGCTCCCAGCATTCCCTATGTTCTCACCACTTCTCCCCTTTGCCTGCCTCAATGTCCCCCTGAGTCTTGCGGCTGGCCCACGCCACCAGCTGCTCCGTTTTTGTCGGTGAGGGCCTTCTGCGAGAGACACAGACACCCTGCTCTAAAGTCTAGGGCTTCATAGGCCTCCTGGGAGAGTTCTGGATTCTTCTGGGAGGGGAGAGGCCTCCTTGGGTGGCTCCCCGCATTCCCTGCTTTCTCGCTGCTTCTTCCTTCTGTCTGCCTTAATGTATTCCTGAGTCCCTGGGGCCTACTGATGCCACCCTGCAGCCCCATTTTCGCTTGTGGATGCCTTCTGGAAGAGACACAGCTCCAAAACCTGGGGTTTTACATCCCTGCCGGGACAGCACTGGGGGATGCTGGGATGGGAGAGTCGTCCTTGGGAGGATCCCAGCATTCTCTGCCATCTCTCTGCTTCTTGCCTCTGCCTGCCTTAATGTCTTTGTGAGGCCCTGGGTCCCATACATGCCACCCTGCCGCCTCGTTTTCACTTGTGGAGGCTTTCTGCGAGGGACCCAGGCACGCTGCTCCAAAACCCAGAGCTTTACATTCCTCCTGGGACAGCCCTGGGTTATTCTGGAATGGGAGATGCCTCCTTGGGTGGCTCACAGCATTCCCTGTGGTCTCGGCACTTCTCTTTCCTGCCTGCATCAACATCCCCTTCAGTCCCTGCCACACGTCCAGGCCACTCTTTGGCCCCATTTTCACTTGTGGGGGCCTTCCGCAAGAAACACTGGCATCCTTCTCCAAAGTCTGGGGCTTTACAGCCCGCCCGGGACAGATCTGGGGGCTTCTGGGATGAGAGAGGCCCCCTTGGGAGGATTCCAGAATTCCCTGCAGCCTGGCTGCTTCTCCCCTCTGCCTGCTTCAATGTCCCTCTGAGTCCCTGCCACCTGCCTGTGCAACCTAGTGGCCCCATTTTCAATTGTGGGGGCCTTCCCTGAGAGACATAGGCACCCTGTTCAAAAGTCTGGGGCTTTACAGCCCACCTGGGACAGCACTGGTGGTCTCTGTGATGGAAGGATTATCCTTGGGAAACTCCCAGGATTCCCTGGTTTCCCACCTGCTTCTCCCCTCTGCCTACCCCAAGGTTCCTCCTGAGTCCCTGCCGCCCACCCTCGCCACCCTGCAGCATGATTTTCGCTTGTAAGTGCCTTTTGTGATAGACACAGTCACCATCCTCTAAAACTTGGGGCTTGCAGCTTGCCCGGGACAGCCTTGCAGACTTCTGGAATGGGAGAGGCCTACTTCGAAGGCTCCCAGCATTAAATGCGGTCTCACCGCTTTTCCCCTCTGCCTGCCTCAACATCCCCTAGAGTACTTGTGGCCCGTACACGCCACCCTGCGGCCCCGTGTTCGTTTGTGGGTGCATTCCGCGAGAGGAACGGGCACCCTGTTCCAAAGTCTGGGGCTTTACATCCCGCCTGGGACAGCCCTGGGGGCTTCTGAGATGAGAGAGGCCTCCTTGGGAGGCTCCCAGCATTCCCTGTGGTCTCACCGCATCTGGCTTCTGCCTGTCTCAACGTTTCCCTTAGTCGCTGCAGCCCGACCACAGCCATCTTGGGGCCCCGTTTTCGCTTGTGAAGGACTTCCTAAAGAGACACAGGCACCCTGCTCCAAAGCCTGGGGCTTTACAGCCTGCCTGGGACAGCTCTGGTGGCTTCTGGGATGAGAGAGGCCTCCTTGGGAGGCTCCCAGCATTCCTGCAGTCTCACCGCTTCTCCCCTGTGCCTGCTTCAACGTCCCCCTGAGTCTCTGCGGCTTGCCCATGCCACCCTGCTGCCGCGATTTCGCTTGTGTGGCCTTTCTACCAGAAACACAGGCATGCTGCTCTAAAGTCTGGGCTTTACAGCCCCCCTGGGACAGCCCTGGGGTCTTTTGGAATAGAAGAGGCTTCCTTGGGATAATCCCAGCATTCCCTGCAGTGTCACTACTTCTCCCCTCTGCCTCTTTCAATGTCACCCTGAGCCCCTGCCTTTTGCTCACCCAACACTGAGGCTTTGTTTTTGCTTGTGGAGGCCTTCCGCCAGGACAAAGGCACCCTGCTCCCAAGCCTGAAGCTTTACACTATGCCCGGGACAGCCTGGGTTTTTTTTTGGGATGTGAGAGGCCTTCTTGGGCAACTCCCAGCCTTCTCTGCGGTCTCGCTGCTTCTCCCCTCTGCCAGTCTCAACTTCCACTTGAGTCCGTGTCGCCAGCCCATGGCTCTGGGCATTCTCGTTTTTGCTTGTGGGGGTCTTCCGCGACAGACGGTCACAGTGATCCAAAAAGTGGGGCTTTGTGACCCGCTCGGGACAGCCCAAGGACTTCTGGGAAGGTAGAGGCCTCCTTGGGAGGCTCCTAGCATTCCCTGTGATATCGCCTCTTCCTCCCTCTACCGGCCTCAACCTTCTCATGAGTCACCTTGGCCCGCCCTCGCCACCCTGCGGAACCATTTTTGTTTGTGGCGACTTCTGTGAGAGACACAGACACCCTACTCCAAAGCTTGGGGCTTTACTGCCTACCAGGAACAGCCCTGGGGTCTTCCGGGATCGGAGAGACCTCCTTGAGAGGCTCGCAGCATTCAATGTGGTCTCGCCACTTCTTCCCTCTGCCTGCCTCAAGGTACCCCTGAGTCCCTGCAGCCTTCCCACGCCACCCTGCAGCCTCGTTTTCGCTTTTGGGGGCCTTCGGTGAGAGACACAGGCAGCCTGCTATAAAGCCTGGGGCTTTACAGCTTCCCCGGGACAGCACTAAGGGGTTCTGTGATGGGAGAGGCATCCTTGGAAGGCTCTCAACGTTGCCAACGATCTGGCCGCTTCTCCCCTCTGCCTGCGTCAATGTCACCCTGAGTCCCTGTCTCCCAAACATGACACCCTGTGGCCTTGTTTTCGATTGTGGGGGCCTTCCGAGAGAAATACGCACCCTGCTCCAAAGCCTGGGATTTTACAATACACACGGGACACCTCTGTGGGCTTCTGGAATGAGAGAGGCCTCTTTGGGAAGTTCCCAGCATTCTCTGCGGTCTTGCCTTTTCTCCCCTCCGCCTGCCCCTTAGTTTCTGCGGCCCATCCAGGCCATCCTGTGGCCCCGTTTTTGCGTGTGTGGACCTTCCACGAGATACACAGGCACCCTGCTCCAAAACCTGGGACTTTACAGTCGAACCGGGGCAGCCCTGGGATCTTCTGTGATGGGAAATCTCTCTTTGGGAGGCTCCCAGCATTCCCTACAGTCTCGCCGCTTCTCCCCTCTGCCAGCATCAAAGTCCCCCTGAGTTGCTGCGGCCCACCCTCGGCCACACTGCAGCCCCACTTTCCCCTGTGGGGGCCTTCTTCAGGAGACACAGGCACCCTGCTCCAAATTCTGGGCTTTATGGCCCACCCTGTACAGCTTTTGGGGTTTCTGTGATGGGAGACGCCTCCTTGGGAGGCTCTGAGCATTCCCTGTGGTCTCGCTGGATCTCCCCTCTGCCTACCTCAATGTCCACCTGAGTCCTTGCGGCTGGCCCACACCACCCTGATGCCCCATTTTCCCTTGTGGGGACCTCCCCCGGGAGACACAGGCACCCTGTTTCAGAGGCTGGGGTTTCATAGCGCTTCCGAGACAGTTCTGGGTTCTTCTCGGATGGGAGAGGCCTCCTTAGGTGGCTTCCGGCACTTCTGGTGGTCTCGCCGCTTCTTCCTTCTGTCTACCTTAAGGTCTTCCCGAATCCATGGCCCACCACCCTGCCGCCCCATTTTCAGGAGTGGAGGCCTTCTGCGAGAGACACAGGCACCCTGCTCCAAAACCTGAGGCTTTACATCCCTCCCAGGACAGCCCTGGGGTATTCTGAGATGGAAGAAACCTCCTTGGGAGTCTCCCAGAATTCCCTTTGGTCTCGCCGCTTCCTGCCTCCTGCCTCAACATCCCCCTCAGTGCCTGCCATCTGGCCACGCCACTGTGCGGCCCCATTTTTGCTTGTGGAGGCCTTCTGTGGGAGATACAGGCACCCTGCTCCAGAGCCTGAAGCTTTACCGCCCGCCCGGGACAAACCTGGGGTCTTCTGGGATGGTACTGGCCTCCCCAGGTAACTTCTAGCCTTCCCTGCCGTCTCACTGCTTCTCCCCTCTGCCTGCTTCAATGTCCTCCAGAGTCCCTGTGGCCCTCCCACACCAGCCAGTGGCCCCGTTTTCTCTTGTGGGGACCTTTCGCGAGTGACACAGGCCGCCCGCTCTAAAGTCTGGGACTTTACAGGCTGCCCAGGACAGCCCTGGGGGCCTCTCGGATAGAAGCCTCTTTGAGAGGCTCTCAGGATTTCCTGCAGTCTCATCCCTTCTCGCCTCTGTCTGCCTCAATGTCCCCCTGAGTCCGTGCGGCCTGCCCACGCCACCCTGCCACCCCGTTTTCGCTTGTGGGAGCCTTCCGCCAGAGACACAGACACCCTTATCCAAAACCTGAGGCTTTACAGTCCGCACGGAACAGCCCTGTGGGCTTCTGGGATGGAGAGGCCTCCTTGGGAACCTCCCAGTATTCCCTCTAGTCTCGCCGATTCTCCCCTCTGTCTGCCTCAACATCCTGTTAATTCACTGCAGCCTGCCACAGCTACTCTGCGACCCCGTTTTCCCTTGTGGGTGCCTTCTGAAAGACACATGCACCCTGTTCCAAAGCCTGGGGCTTTACAGCCCGCCTGGCACAGCTCTGGGAGCTTCTGAGATGGGAGAGATACGCTTGGGAGGCTCCCAGCATTCCCTGTGGTCTCGCTGCTTCTCCCCTTTACCTGCCTCAATGTTCCCCTGAGTCCCTGTGGCCCGCTTACACCACCCAGCGTCCCCGTTTTCGCTTGTGGGGGTCTTCCGTGAGAGACACAGAAACACTGCTCCAAATCCTGAGGCTTTACAGTCCACGCAGGACAGCTCTGGGGAGTTCTGGAAGGGGAGAGATATCCTTGGCAGGCTCCCAGCATTCCCTGCGGTGTTTCCACATCTCTGCTCTGCATGTCTCAATGTCTCCCTGAGTTCCTGCTGCCAAACCACGCCATTATGGTGCCCCGTTTTCACTTGTGGGAGCCTTCTGAGAGAGGCATAGACACTTTGCTTTAAACCTTGGAGCTTTATAGCCGGCCAGCAAGAGCCCTGGGGGCTTCTGAGATGGGAGAGGCCTTTTTGAAAGGCTCCCTGCATCACCTGCAATCTCGCTACTTCTCCCCTCTGCCTGCCTCAACGTTTCCCTTAGTCGCTGTGGCCCGCCCATGGCTACCTTGCGCCAAGTTTTCGTTTGTGTGGGCCTTCCACGAGAGCCACAAGAATCCTGCCCCAAAGCCTGGGGCTTTATAACCCTCCTAGGACTCTTCTGGGGGATTCTAGGATGAGAGAGGCATTTTGGGGAGGCTCCCAGCATTCCCTGCGGTCTCGCGGCTTCTCCCGTCTGACTGCCTCAATGTTTTTCTGAGTCCCTGCGGCCCGCCCATGCCACCCTGCCACCCCGTTTTTACGTGTGGACACCTTCTGTGAGAGACATAGGCACCCTGCTCCAACACTTTGGGCTTTACATCCCATCAGGGACAGCCCTGGGGCATTCAGTGATGGGAGAGTCCTCCTTACGAGGCTCCCAGCATTTCCTGCGGTCTCGCCTCTTCTACCCTCTGCCTGCATCAACGACCCCCTCAGTCCCTACAGGCCCCATGTTCGATTGTGGTGGCCTTCTGTGAGACACACGGGCACGCTGCTCCAAAGCTTGGGTATTTACAGCTCTCCCAGAATAAATCTAGGGGCTTCTGGGATGGGAGAGGCCTTATTGTGAGGCTCCCAGCTTTCCCTGTAGTCTCGCCGCTTCTCCCCTCTGCCTGCCTCAACGTCCCCCGTGAGTCCCTGAGGCCGAACCGCGCCATGCTATGGCCCTCATTTTTGCCTTGGGGGCCTTCCGCAAGTGACACCAGCACCCTGTTCCAAAGCCTTGGGCTTTATTGCCCTCCCAGGACAGACCTGGGGGCTTCTGGGATGCTAGAGGCGTCCTTGGGAGTCTCCCAGCATTTCCTGTGGTCTGGCCGCTTCTCACCACTGCCTGTCTCAACGTCTTCCTGAGTCCCTGAGACCAGCCCACCCTACATTGCCGCCCCATTTTCACTTATGGGGGTCTTCCGTGAGAGACACTGGCACCGTCCTTCAACGCCTGGGGCTTCACAGCTTGCCTGAGAAAGGCCTGAGCGATTCTGGGATGGGAGAGGCCTCCTTGGGAGGCCCTCAGCATTCCCTGTGGTCTCGCCGCTTCTCCCCTCTGCCTTCCTCAATGTTCCCCTGAGTTGCTGCGACTGGGCCCCGTTTTTGCTTGTGGGGTCCTTCCACGAAAAACACAGACACCCTGCCCCCAAGCCTGGGACTTTATAGCCCTCCTGGGACAGTTCTAGGGGCTTCTCAGATGAGAGAGGCCTCCTTGGGAGGCTCCCACCATTCCCTGCCTTATCTCCGCTCCTCCCCTCTGCCTGCCTCAATGTGCCCCCTGAATTCCTGCGGCCCTCCCACGCCTATCTGCAGCCCCTTTTCCGCATGTGTTCACATTCCATGAGCTACACAGGCATCCTGCTCCAAAGTCTGGGGCTTTACATCCCGCCCGGGACAGCCCTGGGTGCTTCTGGGATGAAAGAGGCCTTTTTAGGAGGCTCCGAGTATTTCCTGCAGTCTCGCTGCTTCTCCCTTCTGCCTGCCTCAACATCCCCCTGAGTCACAGTGACCCACCCTCACCACGCTCCAGCCCTGTTTTCACTTGTGGGGTACATCAGCATCAGATACAGGCACCCTGTCCCAAACCCTGGAACTTTACAACCAGCCCGGGACAGCTCAGGGGGTTTCTGGGATGAAAGAGGCTTTCTTGGGAGGCTCCCAGCATTCCCTGCTGCTTTGCTGCTTTTCCCCTCTGCCTGCCTCAACTTCCTTCTGCATCACTGGGGCCTACCCACGGTCTCCCTGCAGCTCTGTTTTCGCCTGTGGTGGCCTTCACGAGAGACACAGGCACCCTTCTCCAAAGCCTGTGGCTTTACAAACTGCCTGGGACAGAGCTTGGGGCTTCTGGGATGGGAGAAGCCTCCTTGGGAGGCTCCTAGCATTCCATGCAGTCTCGCCACTTCTCCCCTCTGCCTGCTTCAGTTAACCACTGAGTCCCTGCGGCCTTCCCACACCACCCAGCAGCCCCGTTTTCGCTTGTGGGGGCCTTCTGCAGGCAGAGGGAAGAAGCGGTGAGGCTCAGTCGTGTGCTGGATCCTTCCAGGGACACCACCCTCTTCCCAGAAAACCACGGGGTGCTCCCTGGATCTGGGCTGGAGCCCCAGGCTCCAGCCCAGGGTGACTATCTCTCATGGAGGGCCTATACAGGCGACTGCAGGCACGCAGGGGGGCTTTTGCAGTTGGGCAGAGATTCAGGGGGACATTGAGGCAGGGGGAGGGGAGAAGGGGGCAGGCCTTATCATAAGCTGGATCCTTCTAGGGAGGCCTGTCGGTTCCCAGAAGGCCCTTGAGGCGCCCCTCAGGTGGGGGCTAGAGCCCTGGGCTCCTGCCCAGGGTGACTGTGTCTCTTGCAGATGGCCCGCACGGGCGGCGTCGGGGCTGCAGTATGGCCTGTGCGGGCGAGCAGAAATTCAGAGGAACGTTGAGGCAGGCATAGGGGAGCAGCAGCGAGGCCTGAGCGGGTGCTGGGTCATCCCAGGGACAACTTTCCATTCCCAGAATCTCTAGTGGCACTTCCGAGTGCGGGCGGGAGCTCAGGCCTCTGATCCAGGGTGCCTGTGCCTCTCGTGGAGGGCTCCTGTTGGCAGTGGTGGGGTCGCATGCGAGACTGTGCAGGCCAGCAAAAACTCAGGGAGACTTTGAGGTAGGGAGGGGGGAGAAGCTGTGAGGGCTGACCAGGTGCTGGGTAGTCCCAGGGAGGCGTATCCCTTCCCAGAAGTCCCCAGGGCACACTGCTGGTGGGGTCTAGAGCCACGGGCTCCAGCGCAAGGTGCCTGTGTTTCACAGAGGGCTCCCATGGGCAGCAGAGCGGATCCCGACGGGCCCATGCTGGCTGACAGAAACACAGAAATTAAGGCAGGCAGAGAGGAGAAACCACGAAGTCTGAGTGGGTGCTGGATCCACCCTGGGAGGCCTCTCTTTTACAGAAGCCATAAGGGCATCCCCCAGGTGGGGGCTAGAGCCTTATGCTCTGGCCCCGGGTGCCTGTGTCTTCCGCAGAGGGCCCTCACAGATGGCAGCTGTGCGAGATGCGGGCTTGTGCTGGCAGGCAGAAACTCAGGGGGACATTGAGGCAGGCAGGGGGAAGAATCCACGATTCCTGTGTGGGTGTTGGGTCCTCCCAGGGAGACCTCTCCTTATCCCAGAAGCCCGTTGGATGCCCCATGAGTTGGGGATAGAGCCTGAGTTCAGTCCTCTGCCTGTGGTTTTGGCGAAGGGCCCCCATGGGCGGCAGCGGGGCCGCAAGCGGGCCTTTTCAGGAAAGCAGAAACTGAGGGGTTTTGGAGGCAGGCAGAGGGGAGAAGTCGCAAGGCCTGAGCAGGAGCTGGGTCCACCCAGGGGGGCCTCTCCCATTCCAGAAGCCCCCGAGGCTCCCCTGGTGTGGGGGCTAGAGACCCTGGTTATGGCTCAGGATGGCTGTGTTGCTCATGGAGGGACCCCATGGGCAATGGCAGGTCTGAAAGCAGGCCTGCGCTGGCCGGCAGATACTCAGGGGTCTTAGAGGCAGGGAGAAGGGAGACACGGCGAGGCCTGAGCAGGGTCCACACAGGGAGGCCACTCCTTTCTCAGAATCCTCCGTGGCGCCCCCCGGTGTGGACTAGAGCACCGGCTCTGACCCAGGGTGCTTGTTTCTCTTGCATAGGGTCCCAAAGGGCGGCTGCGAGTCCATAGGCAGGCCTCTGTGGGCCGACAGAAACTCAGGGGGATATTAAGACAGTCAGAGGAATGAAGCGGCAAGGCGTGAGTGATTGCTGTGTACTCCCAGGAGGCCTCTCTTTTTACAGAAGCCCCAGGGCGCCCCACAACTGGGGGCTAGAGGCCAGGCTCCAGCCCAGGGTCTGTGTCTCTCTTGGAGGCCCCCATGGGTTGGGGCGGGGCCACACGTGGGCCTATGTGGGTGGGAAGCTCAGGAAGACGTTGAGGCAAGCAGAGAGGTGAAGTGGCAAGGCCAGAGCGGGTTCTAGAATTTCCCAGGGAGGCCTCTCCCTTGCAGGAAGACACCGGTCAGCCCCCTGGGTGGAAACTAGAGTCCTGGGATTTAGCCCAGGGTGCGTGTGTTTTTCACAGAAAGCACACACAGGCAAGTATGGGGCTTCAGACTGGACTGTGTGGAAGGGCAAAAACTTAGAGGATGTTAAGGACTGCAGAGGGGAGAAGCAGTGAGGCCTGGGCTGGTGTTGGTTCATCCCAAGGAGGCCTTTGCCTTCCCAGAAAACCATGGGGTGCCTTTCAGGTGTGGGATAGAACCCTGGGCTTCAGCCAAGGGTACCTGTGTCTTTCACAGAGGGCCCCCATGGGTGGTGGCAGGGCCAAAGGCAGGCCTGTGTGGGCCGGCAAAAACTCACAGGGACCTTGAGGCAATCAGGAAAATAGAAAGAAGCTACCTGGGAAACTGCTTTGTGATGTGTTCATTCACTTCACAGAGCTAATAATGCGTTTTGATTCAACACTTTGAAAACACTCTCGTTGTAAAATCTGCAAAGGGACATTTCGGAAGCCCACTGAGGCCTCTAGTGGAAAACAGAATATGCAGTGATAAAAACTAGAAAGAAGATACCTGTGATACTGCCGTGTGATGTGTGGGTTCAGCTCACAAATTTAAAACTCTCTTTTGATTCAGCAGTTTGGAAACACTCTTTTTGTAGAATCTATGAAGAGACATTTTAGATCACTTTGAAGCCTATAGTGAAAAACCGAATATCCCATGATAAATACCAGAAAGAAGCTATCTGTGAAACTGATTGCTATGCATGCATTCAGTTCAGAGAGTTAAACCTTTCTTTTGATTCAGAAGTTTAGCAACACTTTTTTTGAGGAATCTGCCAAAAGTCATTTTGTAGCTCATTGAGGCTTCCAGTGAAAAACTGAATATCCTGGAAAAAAACAAAAAACCAACCAACAAACAAAAACAAACAAACAAACAAACAAAACCCAAACTATAAAGAAGCTATCTGTGAAACTGCTTTGTGATGTGTGGATTCAGCTCATGAGTTAAATCTTAGTTTGATTAAGCAGTTTGGGAACACTTTTTTGTAGAATCTGTGAAGGGACATTTCAGAGCACTTTGAGGCCTATAGTGAGAAACAGAATATCCCACAATAAAAACTAGAAATAAGATATCATTAAACTGCTTTGTGATGGGTGGATTCATCTCAAAGAGTTAAACAACTTTGTTTGAGAGTAAACAAGTTGTAAACACTCTTTTTGTAGAATCTGCCAATAAACATTTCAAAATGCATAGAGGCCTACCATAAAAAATTGAATATCCCAGGATAGAAACTTGAGAGAAGCTCTCTTTTAAACTGCTCTATGATGTGTAGATTCAGCTCAAAATGTGCACACTTTCTTTTGATTCACCTGTTTGGAAATGCTGTTTTTGTAGATTCTGCAAAGGGACATTTTTGAGTGCATTGAGGTCTATAGTGAAATACTGAATATCTGGTGATAAAAACTAGAAAGAAGCTATCTGTGAAACTGCTTTGTGATATGTGGATTCAGCTCACAAAGTTAAACCTTTATTTTGATTCAGTAGTTTGGAAACATTCTCATTGTAGAATCTGCCAATAAACGTTTTGGCGTGCATTGAGGCATATAGTAAAAAACACAATATCCCACAATAAAAACTAGAGAGAAGCTACCTGTGAAACTGCTTAGTGATGTATGAATTCAGCTCACAGAGTTAAACCTTACTTTTTATTCAGCAGTTTGAAATCACTCTTTTTGTAGAACCTGCAAAGGGACACTTTGGAGTGCATTGAGGTTTATAGTGAAAAAGAGAATATCCCGTGATAAAAATTGGAAGGAAGTTACCCGTGAAACTTCTTTGTGATATGTGGATTTAGCTCACAGAGTTAAAGCTTTCTTTATATTCAGCAGTTTGGAAACTTTCTTTTTGTAGAACCTGTGAAGTGACATGTTGAAGTGCAGTGAGGGCTATAGTAAGAAACAGAATATCCCACGATGAATACTAAAATGAAGCTATCTGTGAAACTACTTTGTGATGTGTGGATTCTGCTCACAGGGTTAAAGCTTTCTCTTGATTCAGCAGGTTGGAAACATTCTTTTGTAGAATCTGTGAAGTTACATTTTGGGGTGCACTTAGGCCTGTGGTGGAAAACAGTACATATGGTGATAAAAATTAAAAAGAAGCTATCTGTAGGCCAGGTGCGGTGGCTCACTTCCTGTAATCCTAGCACATTGGGAGGCTGGGGTGGGCAGATCACGAGGTTAGGAGACCAAGACCATCCTGGCTAACACGGTGAAACCCCATCTCTACTAAAAATACAAAAAAGTAGCCAGGTGTGGTGGCGGGCCCCTGTAGTTCCAGTTACTCAGGAGGCTGAGGCAGGAGAATGGTGTGAACCCATGAGGTGGAGCTTGCAGTGAGCTGAGATCATGCCACCGCACTCCAGCCTGAGTTACAGAGTAAGACCCTATCTCAAAAAAAAGAAAAAAGAAAAAAGCTATCTGTGAAACTGCTTTGTGATATGTACATTCAGTGCAGAGAGCTAAACCTACATTTGGATTCAGCAGGTTGAAAACACTCTTTACAATCTGCAGAGGGATATTTCTGAGCCCACTGAGGCCTAGAGTGAAAAACCTAATACCCAGCGATAAAAACTAGAAAGAAGATATCTGTGAAACTGCTGTGTGTTGTGTGAATTCAGCTCCCAGCGTTAAATCTTGCTATTTATTCAGTAGGTTGGAGACACTCTTTTTATAGAATCTGCAAAGGGACATTTCAAAGTGCATTGAAGCCTATAGTGAAAAACCAAACATCCTGTGATAAAAACTGGAAAAAAATGTATCTTGGAAACTGCTTTGCAATGTGTGCATTCAATTCAAAGCGGTAAACCTTACTTTTGATTCAGCTTTTTGGAAACACTCATTTTGTAGAATGTACAAAGGGACATTTCAGAGCACTTTGAGGCCTATAGGAAAAAAATTGAACATCCTGTGGTAAAAACTAGAAAGAAGATATCTGTGAAACTGCTTTGTTGTGTGTAGATTCCACTCCAAAAGTTAAACACTTTCTTTGATTCAGCAGTTTGGAAACACTGTTTTTGTAGAATCTGTGAAAAAAAAATTCAGAGCACAGTGAGGCCTATAGTGAAAAACTGAATATCCCATGATAAAAAACTAGAAAGAATCTCTTTGTGAAAGTGCTTTGTGCTGTATGAGTTCAGCTAGCAGAGTTAAACTTTACCTTTGATTCAGCAGTTTGGAAACACTCTTTTTGTAGAATCTGAGAAGGGACGTTTTGAAGTGCATTGAGATGTATAGTGAGAAACAGAATATCCATTGTTAAAAACTAGAAAGAAGCTATCTGTGAAACTGCTTGGTGATATGTGGATTCAGCTCACAGAGGTAAACTTTTCTTTCAGTTTAGCAGTTTAAAAACACTTTTTTTGTGTGTGGAATCTGCGAAGGGTCATTTTAGAACACAGTGAGACCTATAGTGTAAAACCAAATATCCCATGATATAAACTAGAAAGAAGCTCTCTGTGAAATTGCTTTGTGATATGTGGATTCAGCTCACAGAGTTAAACCTTTCTGTTGTTACAGCAGTTTGGAAACACTCTTTTTGTAGAATCTGTGAAGGAACATTTTGGAGTGCTTTGAGGCCTATAGTAAAAAATTCAATATCCCACAATAAAAACTAGAAAGAAGCTATCTGTGAAACTGCTCTTTGATTTGTGGATTGAGCTCACAGAGTTAAATCCTTTTTTTTTTTTTTTTTTTTTTTGGATTCAGCTATTTGTAAACACTTTTATTGTAGAACCTGTGAAGGGACATTTTGGAGTGCTTTGAGGCCCATAGTAAAAAACAGAATGTCACATGGTAGAAGCTGTCTGGGAAACTGCTTTGTGATGGGTTGATTCAGCTCAGAGACTTAAACTTCATTTCAGCAGGTTGAAAGCACTCTTTTTGTAGAAACTGCAAAGGGATATTTTGGAGCCAGTGAAGCCTATAGTGAAAAAGTGAATATCCCACGATAAAAACTACAGAGAAGCGCTCTGTGAAACTGCTTGGTGATATGTGAGTTCAACTAACCAAGTTAAACATTCTTTTGATTCAGCAGTTTGGAAACACTTTATTTGTAGAATCTGCAAAGGAATGCTTTAAAGCGCAATGAGGCCTATAGTGAAAAACCAAATATCCTTTGATAAAAACTAGAAAGAAGTTGTCTGTGAAACTGCTTTGTGATGTGTGGGTTCACCTCACAGAATTAAACCATTCTTTTGATTCAGCATTTTGGAAACATTCTTTTTGTAGAATCTGCCAGTAGACATTTTGGAGCACATTGAGGCCTATAGTGAAAAACTGAATATCCCACGGTAAAAACTAGAGAGAAGCTATCTGTGAAACCGCTTTTTGATGTAAATACTCAGCTCACAGAGTTAAATGTTATTGTTGATTCATCTGTTTGGAAGCACTCTTTTTGTGGAATCTGCCAAGGGACATTTCAAAGAGCTTTGAGGCCTATAGTAAAAAGCCAAATATCCCACAATAAAAGCTAGAAAGAAGCTATCTTGTCATCTGATTAGTGATGTATGGATTCAGCTTACAGAGCTATACCTTTCTTTTGATTCAGCAGTTTGGGGACACTTTATTTTGGAGAATCTGCAAAGGGACATTTTGGAGCTCCATGAGGCTTGTAGTGAAAAGCTGAATATCCTGTGATTAAAAACCAGAAAGAAGTTATCTGTGAAGCTGTCTTGTGATGTGAAAATTCAGCTCACAGATTTGAACCTTTCCTTTGATTCAGCAGTTTAGAAACACTCTTTTAGTATTATCTGCAAAGGGAAATTTCAAAGCACTTCGAGGCTTTTAGTGAAAAATCGAACATCCTGTGATATAAACTAAAAATAAGCTATCTGTGAAACTACTTTGTGGTATGTGGATTCAGCTCACAGAGCTATACCTTTCTTTTGATTCAGTAGTTTGGAAATACCCTTTTGTAGAATCTGCAAAAAAATTTCCAGTATGCTTTGAGGTCTATAGTAAAAAACAGAATACCCCATGATAAAAACTAAAAGGAAGGTCTCTGTAAAACTGCTTTTTGATGTATGTATTCAGCTTACAGTGTTAAACCTTTCTTTTGATTTAACAGTTTGTAAATACTTCTTTCATAGAGTCTGTGAAGGGACATTTCAAACCGCTTTGAGGCCTATTGTGAAAAACTGAAAATCCCATGATAAATAGTAGAAAGAAGCTATCTGTGAAACTACTTTGTGATATGTGGATTCAGCTCACATTTTTAAAGTTTTCTTTTTATTCTGCAGTTTGGAAACACTCTTTTTGTAGAATCTGCAGAGGCACTTTTCAGACCAAAGTGAGGCCTATAGTGAAAACCCAATATCACAAGATACAAACTAGAATGAAGCTATCTGTTAAAGTGCTTTGTGATGTGTGGATTCAGCTCACAGAGTGAAACCAGTTTTTTATTCAGTATTTTGGAAACACTCTTTTCATAGAATTTGTGGAGGAACATTTTGGAGCACTCTGAGGTTTACAGTGAAAAGCAGAATATCCCATGATAAAAAGTAGAAAGAAGTTATCTGTGAAACTGCTTTGTGATGTGTCAATTCCACTTACAGAGTTATATCTTTTCTTTGATTCAGCAGTTTAGAAACACTCTTTTTGCAGAATCTGTGAAGGTACACTTCAAAGCGCTTTGAAGCCTAGAGTGAAAAACAGAATATTGTGATATAATCTAGAAAGAAGCTGTCTGTGAAACTACTTTGTGATATGTGGACTTATCTCACAGAGTTAAACATTTTTCAATTCAGCCGTTTGGAAACACTCTTTTTGTAGAATCGATGAAGGGACATTTTGGAGCACTTTGAGGAATATAGTGAAAAAACGAATACCCACAATAAAAAATAAAAAGAAGCTCTCTGTGATACTGTTTTTTTATGTATGTATTCAGCTCACAGGATTCAATTTTACTTTTGATTCAGCAGCTTTGAAACAGTCATTTTGTAGAATTTGCCAGGGGGCATTTCAAAGCACATTGAGTCATATAGTGAAAATCCAAAAATACTGCAATAAAGACTAGAAAGAAGCTATCTGTGAAACTGCTTGGTGATATGCGGATTCAGCTCAAAATGTTAAAGCTTTCTTTTGATTCAGCAGTTCAGAAACACTCTTGTAGAATCTGCGAAGGGACATTTCAGAGCACACTGAGGCCGGTAGGGAAAAATCGAATATCTGGCTATAAAAATTAGAAAGAAGCTATCTGTGAAACTGCCCCGTGATGTGTACATTCAGTTCACAGAGCTAAACCTAGATTCAGCAGGTTGAACACACTCTCTTTGTAGAATCTGCAAAGGGACATTTTGGAGCCCACCAAGGCCTACAGTGAAAAACAAAATATCCAGTGATAAAAGCTAGAAAGAAGATATCTGTGAAACTGCTGTAAGATGTGTGAATTCAGCTCCCAGCTTTAAACTTTAGTATTTATTTAGTAGGTTGGAAACACTGTTTTTGGAGAACCTCCAAAGAAACATTTTGGAATATATTGAGGACTATAGTGAAAAAATGAATATCCTGTGGTAAAAACTAGAAAGAAGCTATCTGTGAGATTGCTTTGTGATGAGTAAATTCAGCTCACAGAGCTAAATCTTTCTTTCAATTCAGCAGTTTGGAGAAACTCTTTTTGTAGAATCTACAAAGGGACATTTCAGAGCGCTTTGAGGCCCATAGTGAAAAACCGAATATCCCGTGATAAAAACTAGAAAGAAACTATCTGTGAAACTACTTTGTGATATGTGAATTCAGCTCACAGTATTAAAGCTTTCTTTTGTTATAACAGTTTGGAAACACTCTTTTTGTAAAATCTGTGAGGGAACATTTTGAAGCACATTGAAGCCTACAGTGAAAAACCAAATATTCTGTGATAAAAACTAGAAAGAAACTATTTTTGAAACTCCTTTTTGATGTGTGGATTCAACTCACAGAGTTAATGCTTTCTTTTGATTCAGCAGGTTGTAAACACTCTTTTTGTAGCATCTGCAAAAGGACATTTCAATGCACACTGAGGCATGTAGTGAAGAACCCAATATGTGGTGATAAAAACTAGAAAGAAGCTATCTGTGAACCTGCTTTTTGATGTGTGCATTCAGTTCACAAAGCTAATCCTACATTTTGAATCGGCAGTTTAAAACCACTCTCTTTGAAATATCTGCAAAGGGACATTTTTGAGCCCACTGAGGTCTATAGCAAAAAACTGAATATCCAGTGATGAAAGCTAGAAAGAAGATATCTGTGAAATTGCTCTGTGATGTGTGGATTCAGCTCCAAGAGTTAAACCTTACTATTTATTCAGCCCGTTGGAAACACTCTTTTTGAAGAATCCTGAAGACAGGATTAAAAGCACATTGAGGCCTGTAGTAAAAAAAAACAAATATCCCATGATGAAAACTAGAAATAAGCTCTATAAAACTGCTTTGTGATGTACAAATTCAGCTAATAGAGTTAAAACTTACTTTTGATTCAGCAGTTTGAAAACTTTTTTTTTTTTGTAAAATTGTGAAGGGACATTTCAGAGCACAGTGAGACTGTAGCAATAAACTGAATATCCCACAATAAAAACCAGAAAGAAGATATCTGTGAAACTGCTTTCTGATGTGTAGATTAAGTTCACAGAGTTAAACATTTCTTATAATTCAGCAGTTTGGAAACACTCTCTTTGTAGAGTGTGCAAAGAGACATTTTAGAGCACATTGAGGCTGATAGTGAAAAACTGAATATCCCATGATAAAAACTAGAGAGAAACTGTCTGTGAAACTGCTTAGTTATATGTGGATTCAGCTTATAGAGTTAAACCTTACCTTTGATTCAGCTGTTTGGAAACACTCGTTTTGTAGAATCTGTGAAGGAACACTTCAAAGTTCCATGAGACCTATAGTGAAAAACTGCATATCCCATGATAAAAACTAGACAGACATTCTCTGTGAAACTGCTTTGTGATGTGTGGATTCAGCTCACAGAGTTAAACCTTTGTTTTGATTCAGCAGTTTGGAAACACTCTTTTTGTAGAATCTGCAAAAGGCATTTCAAAGTGCAATGAGGTCTATAGTGAAAAACCGAATATCCCGTGATAAAAACTGGAAAGAAGCTATCTGTGAAACTGCTTTGAGATGTGTACATTCAGTTCACAGAGTAAAACTTACGTTGTAATTCAGCAAGTTGAAAACACTCTCTTTGTGGAATCTGCAAAGGGACATTTCAGAGCCCACTGAGATATATATAAGTGAAAATCTGAATACCAAGTGTTAAAAACTAAAAAGAAGATGTCAATCTACCATGTGATGTGTAGATTCAGCTCACAGTACTATTTATTCAGCAGGTTGGAAACACTCTTCTTGTAGAATCTGTGAAGACACATTTCAAAGTGCATTGAAGCCAATAGTGAAAAACCAAATATCCTGTGATCAAAACTAGAATGAAGCTATCTGTAAAACGTCTTTGTGATGTGTAGATTAGGCTACAGAGTTAAACCTTTCTTTTGATTCAGGAGGTTAGTAACAATTTTTTTGTAGCATCTGTGAAGAGATATTTCAAGGCACTTCAAGGCCTATGGTGAGAAACCAAATATCTATTTATAAAAACTAGCAAGAAGTTATCTGTAAAACTGCTTTGCCATGTTTGCATTCAGGTCAGAGAGTTAAACCTTACTTTTGATTCAACTGTTTGTAAACACACTTTTTGTAGAATCTGGGAAGAATCATTTCAAAGTGCTTTGTGGTATGTAGTAAAAAACCAAGTATCCCATGGTAAAAGCTAGAAAGAGGCTATCTGGGAAATTGCTTTGTGATGTGTGGATTCAGCTTACAGAATTAAACCTTTTTTTTTTTTTTTTTTTGATTTGGCGGTTTGGCAACACTATTTTTGTAAATCTGTGAAGGGACATTTTGGAGTGCAGTGAAACCTACAATGAAAAATCAAATATCCCGTGATAAAAACTGGAAAGAAGCTCTCTGTGTAACTTCTTTGTGATGTATGAATTCAGATAACAGAGTTAAACTTAACTTTTGATTCAGCAGTTTGGTAACATTCTTTTTGTAGAATCTGCAAAGGGACATTTTGGAGGGCAGTGAGGCCTATAGTAATAAATAGAATATCCCACAATAAAAACTAGAAAGAATCTGTCTGTGAAACTGCTCTGTGATGCTTGGATTCAGCTTACAGAGTTCAAGCCGCGTTTTGATTCAGAAGTTTGGAAACACTCTTGCAGAATCTGTGAAGGGACATGTCAAAGCACTTGAGGCCTGTAGTGAAAAGCAGAATATCCTGTGATAAAAACTAGAAAGAAGCTATCTGTGAAACTGCTTTATGAGATGTGAATTCATCTCACAGAGTTAGGCTTTTTTATATATTCAACAGGTTGGAAACAGTCTTTTTGTAGAATCTGCAATGGGAAATTTTGGAGCACATTGAGGCTATATTGAAAAACAGAATATCCCCCAATAAAAACTAGAAAATCCTGTCTGTAAAACTGCTTTGTGATGTGTGCATTCAGTTGAGATAGTTAAACCTTACTTTTGATTCAGCTGTTATGAAATGCTCTTTCTATAGAAGCTGTGAAGAGACATTTTAAAGCACTTGGATGCTTATAATGAAAAACCAGATATCTCATGATTAAAACTTAGAAGGAAACTATTTGTGAAATTGCTTTGTGATGTGTAGATTCAGTTTACAGAGCTAAACCTGTGTTTTGAATAAGCAGGTTGAAACTACTCTATTTGTAAAATCTGCAAAGGGATATTTCAGAACCCAGTGAGGCCTATAGTGAAAAGCAGACTGTCTTGCGATAAACACTAGAAAGGAGCTGTCTGTGAAACTGCTTTGTGATGTGTGAGTTCGTCTTTTTGTAGAATATGTGATGGGACATTTCAGAGCGCACTAAGGCCTATAGTGAAAAACAATATCTGGTGATAAAAAGTGGAAAGAAAGTATTTGTGAAACTGCTTTGGAATGTGCACCTTCAGTTCACAGAGCTACAGTTATGTTTTGATTCAGCAGGTTTAAAACACTCTTTTTGTAGAATCTGCAAGGGGACATTTCAGAGCCCACTGAGGCCTGTAATGAAAACCAGAATATCCAGCTATAAAAACTAGAAATAAGATATCTGTGAAACTGTTGTGTGATGTTTGGATTGAGCTCACAGCATTAAACCTTACTATTTATTAAGCAGGTTGGAATCACTGTTTTTGCAGGATCTGTTAAGACACCTTTTAAAGCACATTGAGGTCTCTAGTGAAAAGCAAAATAACCCACGGAAGAAAACAGAAGGAAGCTATCTGTGAAACTGCTTTGTTATATATGGATTGGGCTCAGAAAGTTAAACCTGTCTTTTGATTCAGCAGTTTAAAAACCCTCTTTTTCTAGAATCTGTGAGGGGTCATTTCAGAGGTCTTTGAGGCCTATAGTGAAAAATGAAATATCCCTTGATAAAAAATAGAAGGAAGCTGTCTGTGAAACTGCCTTGTGATATGTGCATTCAGCTCAAGGAGTTAAACATTACTTTTGATTCAGCTGTTTGGACACACTCTTTTTGTAGAATCTGTGAAGGGACATTTTAGGGCCCTTTGAGGCATATAGTAGAAAAATGAATATCCCATGGTAAAAACTAGAAAGAAGGTATCTGTGAAAGTGCTTTGTGATGTGTGGATTCACCTCACAGAGTTAAAGCTGACTTTTGATTCACCTGTTTGCAAGCACTGTTTTTGTAAAATCAGTGAAAGTACATTTCAGAGCTTAGTGGGGCCTGTAGTTTAAAAAAAAAAAAAAAAAATCCCGTGATAAAAGCTAGAAAGAAACTGTGAAACACCTTTGTGAAATATGAATTCAGCTCACAGGGTTAAATGTAAGTTTGATTCAGCAGTTTGGAAACACTCTTTTTGTAGAATCAGTGAAGGGACATTTTGGAGCACAGTGAAGCGTATAGTGAAATACTCAATATCCCATGATATAAATGAGAAAGAAGCTGTCTGGGAAATTGCTTTTTGATGTGTGAGTTCACCTCACAGAGATAAATTTTCCTTTTGATTCAGCAGTTTGGAAACACTCTTTTTGTATAGTGCCAATAGACATTTCAGACTGCATTGAGGCCTATAGTGAAAAACCGAATATTCCATGATAAAAACTAAAGAGAAGCTTTCTGTGAGACTGTTTAGTGATATGTGGATTCAGCTCACAGGGTTAAACCTCACTTTTATTCACCTGTTTGGAAACACTTTTTTGTAGAATCTGCTAAGGGGCATTTCAGAGTGCTTTCAGGGCTATTGTAAAACAACTAATATCCCATGGAAAAACTGTAAATAAGTTATCTTTGAAACTGCGTTTTGATGTGTGGATTCAGCTCACAGAGTTAAACCTTTCTTCTGATTCAGCAGTTTGAAAACACTCTTTTTGTAGAATCTGCCAATAGGCATTTCATAGCACATTATGGCCTATAGTGAAAATCTGAATATCCCAAGATAAAAACCAGAGAGAAAGTTCCTCTGAAACTGCTTACAGATGTGTGGATTCAGCTCACAGAGTTAAACATTTGTTTTGATTCAGCACTTGGAAACTTTTTTTGTAGAATCTGCGAAGGAACATTTTGGAGTGCTGTGAGGTCTATAGTGAAAAACAAAATATTCCATGATAAAAACTAGAGAACTAAAAACTAGAGAGAATCTGCTTTTTGACGTGTGGATGCAGCTCATGGAATTAAACCTTTCATTTGATTAAGCAGGTTGGAAATATTCTTTTTGTAGAATCTGCCAGTAGACATTTCAAAATGCACTGAGTCTTATAGTGAAAAATCAAATATCCCATGATAAAAACTTAAAAGGAGTTATCTGTGAAACTGCTCTGTGATGTTTGGATTCAGCTCACAGTGTTCAACCCTTCTTTTTATTCAGCAGTTTGGAAACATTCAGTTTGTAGAACACACAAAGAGACATTTTACAGTGCTTTCAGGCCCATAGTAAAAAGCAGAATGTCCCAAGATAAAAACTAGAAAGAAACTGTCTGTAAAACTCCTTTGTGATGGACATATTCATCTCACAGATTAAAACTTTTCTATTTAATCAGCAGGTTGGAAATACTCTTTTCGTAGAATCTACGAAGGGACGTTTTGGAGCTCATTGAGGCCTATAATGAAAAACAGAATATCCTCCAATAAAAACTAGAAAGAAACTATTTGTGAAACTGCTTTGTGATGTGTACATTGAGTTCAGAGATTTAAACCTCACTTTTGACTCAGCTTCTTTTACTAGAATGTGCGAAGAGACATTTTGAAGGGCATTGACACCATCAGTGAAAAACTGAATATATCACACAAAATAGAAATAAAATGTCGGCCGGGCGAGGTGGCTCAAGCCTGTAATCCCAGCACTTTGGGAGGCCGAGACGGGTGGATCACGAGGTCAGGAGATCGAGACCATCCTGGCTAACACAGTGAAACCCCGTCTCTACTAAAAAATACAAAAAACTAGCCGGGCGAGGTGGCGGGCGCCTGTAGTCCCAGCTACTCGGGAGGCTGAGGCAGGAGAATGTCATAAACCCGGGAGGTGGAGCTTGCAGTGAGCTGAGATCCGGCCACTGCACTCCATCCTGGGTGACAGAGCAAGATTCCGCCTCAAAAAAAAAAAAAAAAAAAAAAAAAAAAAAAAGAAATAAAATGTCTGTGAAACTGCTTTGTGATGTGTACATTCAGTTCATAGAGCTAAATCTATGTTTTAATTCAGCAGGTTCAAAACACTCACTTTGTAGGATCTGCAAAGAAACATTTCAGAGCCCACTGAGGCCTGTAGTGAAAAAGTGAATATCCCATGTTAACAACGAAAAGAAGCTATCTCACAGAGTTAAAAAAAGTGGAAACACTTTTATTGTAGAATCTGTGAAGAAACAATTGAGAGGCCACTGAGGCCTATAGTGACAAAATATCCTATGATAAAAGATGGAAAAATGTTTTCTGTGAAACTGCTTTGTCATGTGTGCATTCAGCTCACAGAGCTGAAACTTTCTTTTGATTCAGCAAGTTGAAAACTCTCGTTTTGTAAAACATGCAAAGGGACATTTTGGAGTCCACTGAGGCCTACACTGAGAAACAAAATATACCACAATAAAAACCAGAAAGAAGCTATCTGTGAAACTGTCTTGTGATGTGTGCATTCAGCTCAAAGAGTTAAACCTTACTTTTGATTCAGGAGGTTGGAAACATACTTTTTGTGATATCTGTTAAGGGACATATTGGTGTCCACTAATGCCTATAGTGGAAAACCAAATTTCTTGCTGTAAAAACTAGAAAGAAGCTATCTTTAAAACTGTGCTTTGATATGTGCATTCAGTTCAGAGAGTTAAACCTTACTTTTGATTCACGTGTTTGCAAACTCTCTTTTTGTAGACTCTGCAAAGGGACATTTCAGAGCGCTTTGAGGCATATAGTGAAAACCAGAATATCCTGCAGTAAAACTTTTCAGAGCCCACTGAGGCCTATAGCAAAAACTGAATATTCCATGATAAAAACTATAAAGAAGCTATTTGTGAAACTACTTTGTGATGCGTGGATTCAACTCACAGAGGTAAACATTTCTTTAGATACAGCAGACTGGAAACACTATTTTTCTAGAATCAGTGAAGAGACATTTTGGAGTCCACTGAGGCCTATAGTGAAAAATAGAATATTCCACAATACAACCTAGAAAAAAGCAGCTATCTGTGAAACTGGCTTTCTGATGTATGCATTTAGTTCACAGAGTTAAACGTTTCTGTTGATTCAGGAGATTGGAATTACTCTTTTTGTAGAATCTGAGAATGGGCATTTCAGAGCCTACTGTGGAAAGCTGAATATTCCACAATAAAAACTTGAAAGAAGCTGTCTGTGACTCCTTTGTGATGTGTGCATTAATTCAGCTCACAGAATTAAACCTTTCTTTCAATTCTGTAGGTTTGAAAAAGTGTTTTCATAAAATCTAGGAAGAGTCATTTGAGAGCCCACTGAGGCCTACAGGAAAAAAACAAAAACAAAAACAAAAAACAAATATACTGTGATACAATAAAAGGTGGTTATCTGTGAAACTCCATTCTGATGTGTCCGTTGGGCTCACAGAGTTAAAACTTTTTTTGATTCAGCAGGTTGGAAACAATCTTTTCAGAGAATCTGGGAAGAAACATTTTGAAACCCACTGAGGCCTATAGTATAAAACTGGATATCCTGTGATAAGAATGAGTAGGAAGCTAATTGTGAAACTGATTTGTGACGCTTGCATGCAGCTCATAGAGTTAAAGCTTTCTTTTCATTCAACAGGTTAGATACACTCTGCTTGTAGAATCTGTGAAGGGACAATTCGGAGCCCACTAAGGATTATAGTAGAAAACAGAATACCCAATGATAAAAACTAGAAAGAGGCTATCTGTGAAACTGCTTTGTGATGTGTACATTCAGTTCACAGAGGCAAACCTTTCTTTTGATTTACTATGCTGGAAACTCTCTTTGCAGATTCTGTGAAAGTACATTTATTTTGGAGCCCTCTGATAAATAAACTAGATAGAAGTTTAGATAAACTAGATAGAAGAAATAAAAACTAGAAAGAAGCTGTCTGTGAAACTGGTTGTGAAGTGTGGATTCAGTTCTCAGGGTTAAGCCTTTTTGTCCATGCAGCAGGTTGGAAACACTCTTTTTGTGGAATCTGGAAAAAGACATTTCTGAGCCCACTGAGGCCTATAGTAAAAAAATATAATATATGTGTATATAAATATATATATTATATAAAATTATTATATATTATATAAAGATATTATATATATATATATATCCCACAATAAAAAGTAGGAAGAAGCTATCTGTGAAACTGATTTGAGATGTGTGCATTCATCTCACAGAGTTAAACTTTTCTTTTGATTCAGCATATTGGAAAAACTCTATTTGTAGAATCTGCAAAGAGACATTTGGAAACTCACTGAGGCCTACAGTGAAAAACTGAATATCCCCACATAAAAACTAGGAAGAAGCTGTATGTGAAACTACTTAGCTATATGTGGACTCAGCTCACAGAGTTAAACCCTTCTTTTGATTCAGCAGGTTGCAAGCACTCATTTTGTAGAATCGGCAAAGGACATTTCAAAGGCCACTGGGGCCTACAGTGAAAAACAGAACATCCCATGATAAAAACAAAAAAGAAGCTGTATGTTAAACAGCTTTGTGATGTGTGCATTCAGTTCAAGGAGTTAAACCTTTTTTTTTTTCTTTTTAATTCAGCAGGATGGAAATACACTTTTTGTACAATCTGCAAAGGGACATTTTGGATCTCACTGATTCCTATAGTGGAAAACCAAAAATCTCACGATAAAAGCTAAAAATAAGCTATCTGTGAAACTGCTTGTGATGTGTGCATTCAGCCCACAGAGTTGAACCTTTCTTTTGATTCAGGAAGTTGGAAAAACTATTTTGTAGAATCTGTGAAGAATCATGTGACGTGTGAATTCAGCTCACATAGTTAAAATTTTCTTTTGACTCCGTAGATTGTAAACACTGTTTATGTAGAATCTGAAAAGGGACATTTCATAGTCCACTGAGACTTATAGTGAAAAACAGAATATCTCACGATAACAACTAAAAAGGAGCTATCTGTGAAAGTGCTTTGTGATGTGTGGATTCAGCTCACGAAGTTAGACATTTCTTTTAATTTGGCAGGTTTGAAACCCTCTTTATTTAGAATCTGTGAAGGGACATTTTGGAGGCCACTGAAGAATATAGCTAAAAACCAAAAATCCTTTGATAAAATTAGAAAGAACCTATCTGGGAAAATGCTTTGTGATGTGTGCATTCAGTTCACACAGTAAAATGTTTCTTTTGATTTAGCAGGTGGGAAACAATCTTTTCTTTAGAATCTTTGAAGGTACTTTGCAGAGCCCACAAAGGACTGTGGTGAAAAACCTGAATATTCCACAATAAAACTAGAAAGAAGCTATCTGTGAAACTGCTCTGTTATGTGTAGATTCAAGTCGCACAGTTAAAGAGTCCTTTATACTCAGCAGGTGAAAAAATTTCTTATTTTAAAAGCTAAAATGAAGATTTCAGAGCCCACTGAGACCTATAGTGAAAAAGTGAATATCCCACAATAAAAATGGGAGGAAGCTATGTTTGAAACTGCTTTGTGAGGTGTGGATTCAGCTCACAAAATTAAAACTTTCTTTGACTTATTTTGATTCAGCAGGTTGAAAACACTCTTTCTGTAGAGTCTGTGAAGGGATATTTTAAAGCCCAAAGGAGCCTGCATGAAAAATTGAGTTATCATGCTATAAAAACTAGAAATAAGTCATCTATGAAACTGCTTTGTGATGTGTGGATTCAGCTCACAGAGTTAACCTTTTTTATTAGATTAACCAGTGGATTAAGTAGATTAAGAGTGGAAACCCTCTTTTTTTTACGATCTGCAAATTGACTTTTAGGAAGCCACTGAGGCCTAAAGTGAAGAAACAAATATCCTCCAATAAAAAAAAAACAAGAAAGTAACTATCTGTGAAACTGCTTTGTGGTGTGGGAATTCATTTCTCAGAGTTAAACTTTTTCTTTCATGCAGTAGGTTGGAAACACTCTTTTTGTAGAATATGTGAAAGGTCATTCCAGAGCCCACTGAGGTCTGTTGTGAAAAACTGACTATCCCATGATAAAAAAACTAGAAAGAAGCTGTCTGTGAAAGTGCTTTGTGAAGTGTGGAGTCAGCTCACAGAGTTAAATCTTTCTTTTGATTCAGCAGTTTGGAAACACTCTTTTTGTAGAATCTGCAAATGGAAATTTCAGAGCCCACTGAGTCCTACAGTGAAAAACGGAATACTCCATGATAAAAACTAGAGAAAACCTATCTGGGAAAATGTTTTGTGATGTGTGGATTCAGGACACAGGGCTACACCTTTTTTAAATTCAGTAGGTTACAAACACTCTTTTTTTAGAATTTGTGACAGTATATTTTTGAGCCTGCTGATGCCTAAAGCGAGAAATAAAATGTTGCAATCAAAGTTAGATAGAAGCTATCTGTAAAAACGGTTTGTGATTGTGCATTCAGCTCAAAAAGTTAAACGTTTCTTTGATTCAGCTAAGGAGAAACATTCTTTTTTAAGACTATGCAAAGGACATTTCGGAGACCACTTTGGCCTATAGTGAAAAACTGAATTTCTCATGATAAAAAAGCAAAAGAAATTGAAAAACTGCTTTGTGATGTGTAAATTCAGTTCACAGAGTTAAATTTTTTGATTCACCAGGTTGGAAACACTCTTTTTGTAGAATCTGAGGCCTATAGTGAAAAACCAAATATCCTAGGATAAAAATTAGAGAAGAGATATCCATAAAACTGCTTCAAGACATGTGGATTCAGCTCACAGGGTTAAACCTATCTTTTGATTAAATAGGTTGGGAACACTTTTTTTTAAGGATGTAGGAATGAACATTTTGGAGCACACTGAGCCCTACATTTTTAAAAAAAAAGTCCCAAGATAAAAAATAGTAAGAAGGTATCTGTGAAGCTGCTTTGTGATGTGTGGATTCAGCTCAGAGTTAAACATTTCTTTTGATTCAGCAGGTTGGAAATACTCTTTTTGCACAATCTGTGAAGAGTTATTTTGAAGTCCACTGAGGCCTATAATGAAAAACAAAATATTCAGTGATAGAAATTAGTAAGAAACTATCTTTGAAACTTCTTTGCGATGTGTGCATTCATTTCATGAAGTTAAACTTTGCTTTTGATTCAGCAGGATGGAAACAGTGTTTCTGTAGAATCTGAGAAGGTGTATCTCAGAGCACACTGAGGCCTATATTGAAAAACAGAATATATCAGGATAAATACTAGAAATAATCTATCTGTAAAACTGCTTTGTGATGTGTGGATTCAGCTCACAGATTTAAAACTTTATACTGATTCAACAGGTTGGAGGCTCTCTTTTTGTAGAATCTGTGAAGAAACATTTTGGAGTCCACTAACACTTATAGTGAGAAACAAAATAACCTGCAACAAAAACTAGAAAGAAGCTATCTGTGAAAATGCTTTGTGTTGTGTGCATTAACTTTCCAGATTTAAACGTTACTTTAGATTCAGTTGGATGCAAAAGCTCTTTTTTATAATCTGTGAAGAATCATTTTGGAGCCGACTGAGGCTTATATTGAAAAACGGAATGTCCCATGAGGAAAAACTAGAAAGAACCTATCTGTGAGCCTGCTTTGTAATGTGCAGATTCAACTCACAGAGTTAAACCTTTCTTTTGATTCAGCAAGTTGGAAACATATTTTTGTAGATTCTGTGAAGGGACATTTAGGAGCTCAGTGAGGCCTATAGTGAAAAACAAAATATTCAGCGATGAAAACTAGTAAGTACCTATCTGTGTGACTGCTTTGTAAATCTGTGAGAGAACACTTCAAAACCCACTGAGGCTTATATTAAAAAATGGAATATCCTGCGATAAAAACTAGAATGAACCTATCTGTGAACCTGCTTTGTAATGTGTGGATTCAATCCACAGAGTTAAACTTTTCTTTTGATTCAGTAAGGTGGAAACACTCTTTTTGTAGATTCTGTGAAGGGACATTTTGGGGCCCACTGAGGCCTATAGAGAAAAACCAAATATTCCATGATAAAAACTAGACAGTACCTATCTGTGTAACTGTTTTGTAAATATGTGAAAGAACACTTCAAAGTCCTCTGAGGCGTATATAAATAAATGGAATATCCTGTGATAAAAACAAAAAAGAAACTATCTGTGAAACCACTTTGTGATGTGCACATACAGCACACAGACTTAAACCTTCCTTTTTATTCAGTAGGCTTAAAAAACTCTTTTCGTAGAATCTGCTAAGGGACATTTCAAACCCCTTGAGGCCTATAGTGAATGACCAAATATCCCACAATAAAAACTAGAAAAAATCTACCTGTCAAACTTCTTTTTGATGTGTGGATATAGCTCAAAGTGTTAAACCTGTCTTTTAATTCAGCAATTTGGAAACAATCCTTTTGCAGCATCTGAGAAGAAACAGTTCAGAGAAACTGAGGCCAATAGTGAAAAACCAAATGTCCACCGATAAAAACTAGAAAAAATCTATCTGTGAAAGTGCTTTGTGATGTGTGGCTTCAGCTCACAGAGTTAAATCTTTCTTTTCATTCAGCAGGTTGGAAACACTCTCCTTGTGAAATCAGTGGAGGGAAATTTCAGAGCCTACTGAGGCTTAAAGTGAAAAAGAGAATATCTCATGATCAAAACAAGAAAGAAGGTACTGTGAAACTGCTTTGTGATGTGTGGACTAAGCTCACCTAGTTAAACCTTTCTTTTGAGTCTGCAGGTTGGAAATGCTCTTTTTGTAGAATCTGCAAAGAGACATTTCAGAGCCCACTGAGGCCTATAGTGAAAAACCAAACATCCTGTGATAAAAACTAGAATGAAGCTGTCTGTGAAACTTCTTTGTGATGTGGAAATTCAGTTTTCAATGTTAAGCATTTCTCTTCATGCAGCAGGTTAAAAACACTCTTTTTGTAGAATCCGCAAAGGGACATTTCAAAGCCCACTAAGGTTTATATGAAAAAATAGACTATTATTGATGAAAACTAGAAAGAAGCTATCTGTGAATCTGTTTTGGGGTGTGTGAACTCAGTTCACAGAGTTAAATATTTATTTTGATTCAGCAGTTTTGAAACACTCCTTTTATAGAAGCTGTGATGGGACATTTTGGAGTGCATTGAAAACTAATATAAAAAACTGAATATCTCATGATCAAAACTAGAAAGAAGCTGAGAAACAGCTTTGTGATGAGTGGATTCAACTCATAGAGATAAACTTTTCTTTTCATTCATCAGATTGAGAAACTCTATTTGTAGATTCTGAGAAGAAACATTTCAGAGCCCACTGAGGCCTTTAGTGAAAAAAAAATCTCATGTTAAAAACTAGAAATAAGCTATCTGTGAAACTGTTTTGTAATGTGGGCATTCAGCTCAGAGAGTTAAGCCTTTCTTTTGGTTCTGCAGGAAGGAAGTGCTCTTTTTTGAGACTCTGTGAAGGGACATTTCATAGTGCACTGAGGCATACAGTGAAAACTTGAATATCCGTTATAAAAAATAGAAAGAAGCAATACGTGAAACTGCTTTGTGATGTGTAGATTCAGCTCACAGAGCTAAACCTTTCTTTTGATTCTGAAAACTGAAAACATTCTTTATGTAGAAAATACAAAGAAATATTTCAGAGCCCACTGGGGCCCAGAGTGAAAAATCAAATATCTTGTGATAAAAAACAGCAAGAAGCTATCTGTGAAATTGCTTTGTGATGATTGCATTCAACTTACAGAATTACACCATTTGTTAATTCAGCAGATTGAAAACACTTTTTTTGTAGAATATTCGAAGGGACATATCATAGCTCTCTTAGACATTTAGTGAAAAACCAAACATCCCAGGATAAAAGCTAGAAAAAAGCTATCTGTGAAACTGCTTTTTGATGGGTGCATTTAACTCACTGACTTAAGCCTTTATTTTCATTCAGGAGGTTGGATGCACTCTTTATGTAGAATCTGTGAAGGGTCATTTTGGAGCCCACTGAAACCTTTAGTGAAATATCAAATATCTCACAATAAAAACTAGAATGTGCTATCCTGTGAAACTGTTTTGTGATGTTTGCATTCAGTTCAATTAGATTAACCTTTATTTTGATTCAGCTGGTTGGAAACACAGTTTTTTTTAGAATCTGTGATGGGACATTTCAGAGCCCACTGGGGCCTGTTGTGAAAAACTGGATATCTTTCAATAAAAACTAGATAGAAGCTACCTGTGAAACTGCTTTGTGGTATATGCATTCATCTCACAAAGTTAATCTTCTATTTTGATCCAACAGGTTGGAAACACTCTTTTTGTAGAATCTACAAAGAAGCATTTCATAAGGCCTGTTGTGAAAAACCAAATATCTCATGATAAAAACTAGGCAGAAGCTATCTGTGAAACTGTTTTGTGATGTTTGCATTCAGATCACAGAGTCAAAACTTTCTTTTGATCAGCAGGGGTTGGCAACACTCTTTTTGTAGGATCTGGGAAGGGGCATTTCATAGGTCACTGAGGCTTATAGTGAAAAACTGAATATCCTATGATAAAAACTAGTAAGAAGCTACCTGTGAAACTCTTTCTTGATGTTTGCATTAAGCTGACAGAGGTAAACCTTTCTCCTGATTCAGCAGGTTGGAAACATTGTTTTTGCAGAATCTGCAAAGGGACATTTCAAAGCCCACTGAGGCCTATAGTGAAAAACCAAATATCCCAAGATGAAAACTAGAAAGAAGCTATCTGTGAAACTGCTTTTTAATGTGTACTTTTAGCTCACAGAGTTAAAACTTTAAAATTCAGCAGTTTGGAAACACTGTTTTTATAGAATCTACAAAAAAGCATTTTGTAGGCCACTAAGGCCTATAGTGAAAAACAGAATATTCCACAATAAAAAAAATATAGAATATGTGTGAAAATGTTTTGTGATGTTTGCATTCAGCTCACAGGGTTAAACCATTCATTTGATTCAGCAGGTTGGAAACACCCTTTTTGTAGAATTTGTGGGGGAACATTTAGGAGCCCACTGATGCCTGTATTAAAAAAAATATATCCCACTATAAAAGCTAGAAAGAAACTATCTGTGAAACTGCTTTGATGTGTGCACTCAGCTGACAGACTTAAACTTTTCTCTTGATTCAACATGTTGGAAACACTTTTTAATAAAATCTACAAAGGAACATTTCAGAACCCACTGAGACCCAGAGTGAAAAACTGAATAACCTGTGATCAAGACAAAAAAAGCTATCTGTAAAACTGTTCATCATGTGTGAATAAAGCTCATAGAGTTAAACCCTTTTTTGATTCAGCAGGTTGGAAACACTTTTTTTTTTTTTTTTGCAGAATCTGAGAGGGACATTTCAGAGCACACTGAGGCCAATACTGAAAAACCAAATATCCTGTGAAAAATACTAGAAAGAGTCTATCTGTAAACTTCTTTGTGATGGGTGCATTCAACGCACACAGATAAACTTTACTTTTGTTTCAGCATGTTGGAAACACTCTTCCTGTAGAATCTGCAAAGGGACATTTCAGAGCCCACTGAGTCCTGTAATGAAAAATTGAATATCCAGTGATAAAAATTATAAATAAACTATCTGTGAAACTGTTTTGTGATATATACATACAGCTAAAAGAGTTAAACCTTTCTTGTGATTCAGCAGGTTGGAAACACCCTTTTTTTAAAGAATCTGTGAAGGGGCATTTCATGGGCCACTGAGGCCTATAGATAAAACCAAATATCCTGCAATAAAAACTAGAAAAAAGCTATCTGTGCAACTGGAACTGTGTTGTGATGTTTGCATTGAGCTTGGAGAGTTAAACCTTTCTTTTGATTCAGCAGGATGGAAACGCTCTTTTTGTAGAATCTGCAAAGGGGCATTTTGTTGGTCACTGGCCTATAGTGAAAAAACGAATATCCCAAGATAAAAAGTAGAAGGTAGCTATATGTGAGACTGTTTTGTGAAGTGTGCATTAAACTTCCTGAGTTAAACCTTTTTTACATATATATGTATATTTTTAAAATTTTTTATTATACTTTAAGTTCTAGGGTACATGTGCATAATGTGCAGGTTTGTTACATATGTATACTTGTGCCATGTTGGTGTGCTGCACCCATCAACTGGTCAGCACCCATCAATTCATTTATATCAGGTATAACTCCCAATGCAATCCCTTCCCCCTACCCCCTCCCCATGATAGGCCCCGATGTGTGATGTTCCCCTTCCCGAGTCCAAGTGATGTCATCGTTCAGTTCCCACCTATGAGTGAGAACATGCGGTGTTTGGTTTTCTCTTCTTCTGATAGTTTGCTAAGAATGATGGTTTCTAGCTGTATCCATGTCCCTACAAAGGACACAAACTCATCCTTTTTTATGGCTACATAATATTCCATGGTATATATCTGCCACATTTTCTTAATCCAGTCTGTCACAGATGGACATTTGGGTTGATTCCAAGTCTTTTCTATTGTGAATAGTGCCGCAATAAACATACATGTGCAGGTCTCTTTATAGCAGCATGATTAATAATCCTTTGGGTATATACCCAGTAGTGGCATGGCTGGGTCATATGGTACTACTAGTTCTAGATCCTTGAGGAACCGCCATACTGTTTTCCATAATGGTTGAACTAGTTTACAATCCCACCAACAGTGTAAAAGTGTTCCTATTTCTCCACATCCTCTCCAGCACCTGTTTTTTCCTGATTTTTTAATGATTGCCATTCTAACTGGTGTGAGATGGTATCTCATTGTGGTTTTGATTTGCATTTCTCTGATGGCGAGTGATGAGGAGCATTGTTTCATGTGTCTGTTGGCTGTATGAATGTCTTCTTTTGAGAAATGTCTGTTCATATCCTTTGCCCACTTTTGATGGGGTTGTTTGTGTTTTTCTTTTATATTTGTTTGAGTTCTTTGCAGATTCTGGATATTAGCCCTTTGTCAGATGAGTAGATTGCAAAAATGTTCTCCCATTCTGTAGGTTGCCTGTTCACTCTGATGGTAGTTTCTTTTGCTGTGCAGAAGCTCTTTAGTTTAATTAGATCCCATTTGTCGATTTTGGCTTTTGCTGCCATTGCTTTTGGTGTTTTAGACATGAAGTCCTTGCCCATGCCTATGTCCTGAATGGTACTACCTAGGTTGTCTTCTAGGGTTTTTATGGTATTAGGTCTGACATTTAAGTCTCTAATCCATCTTGAATTAATTTCATATAAGGAGTAAGGAAAGGATCCAGTATCAGCTTTCTACTTATGGCTAGCCAATTTTCCCAGCACCATTTATTAAATAGGGAATCCTTTCCCCATTTCTTGTTTCTCTCAGGTTTGACAAAGATCACATGGCTGTAGATGTGTGGTATTATTTCTGAGGACTCTGTTCTGTTCCATTGGTCTATATCTCTGTTTTTGTACCAGTACCATGCCTGTTTTGGTTACTGTAGCCTTGTAGTATAGTTTGAAGTCAGGTAGCGTGACGCCTCTAGCTTTGTCCTTTTGACTTAGGATTGCCTTGGCAATGCGGGCTCTTTTTTGGTTCCATATGAACTTTAAAGCAGTTTTTTCCAATTCTGTGAAGAAACTCATTGGTAGCTTGATGGGGATGGCATTGAATCTATAAATAACCTTGGGCAGTATGGCCATTTCCACGATATTGATTCTTCCTATCCATGAGCATGGTATGTTCTTCCATTTGTTAGTGTCCTCTTTTATTTCACTGAGCAGTGGTTTGTAGTTCTCCTTGAAGAGGTCCTTGACATCCCTTGTAAGTTGGATTCCTAGGTATTTTGTTCTCTTTGAAGCAATTGTGAATGGAAGTTCATTCATGATTTGGCTCTCTGTTTGTCTGTTACTGGTGTATAAGAATGCTTGTGATTTTTGCACATGAATTTTGAATCCTGAGACTTTGCTGAAGTTGCTTATCGGCTTAAGGAGATTTTGGGCTGAGACAATGGGGTTTTCTAAATATAAAATCATGTCATCTGAAAACAGGGGCAATTTAACTTCTTCTTTTCCCAACTGAATACCCTTGATTTCTTTGTCTTGCCTGATTGCCCTAGCCAGAACTTCCAACACTATGTTGAATAGGAGTGGTGAGAGAGGGCATCCCTGTCTTGTGCCAGTTTTCAAAGGGAATTTTTCCAGTTTTTGCCCATTCAGTATGATATTGGCTGTTGGTTTGTTATAAATATCTCTTATTATTTTGAGGTACATTCCATCAATACCTAATTTATTGAGCGTTTTTAGCATGAAGGGGTGTTGAATTTTGTCAAAAGCCTTTTCTGCATCTATTGAGATCATCAGGTGGTTCTTGTCTTTGGTTCTGTTTATATGCTGGATTACATTTATTGATTTGCAAATATTGAACCAGCCTTGCATCCCAGGGATGAAGCCCACTTGATCATGGTGGATAAGCTTTTTGATGTGCTGCTGAATCCGGTTTGCCAGTATTTTATTGAGGATTTCTGCATCGATGTTCATCAGGGATATTGTTCTAAAATTCTCTTTTTTTGTTGTGTCTCTGCCAGGCTTTGGTATCAGGATGATGTTGGCCTCATAAAATGAGTTAGGGAGGATTCCCTGTTTTTCTATTGATTGGAATAGTTTCAGAAGGAATGGTACCAGCTCCTCCTTGTACCTCTGGTAGAATTCAGCTGTGAATCCATCTGGTCCTGGACTTTTTTTGGTGGGTAGGCTATTGATTGTTGCCTCAATTTCAGAGCCTGCTATTGGTCTATTCAGGGATTCAACTTCTTCCTGGTTTAGTCTTGGAAGAGTGTAAGTGTCCAGGAAATTATCCATTTCTTCTAGATTTTCTAGTTTATTTGTGTAGCGGTGTTTATAGCATTCTCTGATGGTAGTTTGTATTTCTGTGGGGTCGGTGGTGATATCCCCTTTATCATTTTTTATTGCGTCTATTTGATTCTTCTCTCTTTTCTTCTTTATTAGTCTTACTAGCAGTCTGTCAATTTTGTTGATTTTTTTCAAAAAACCAATTTCTGGATTCATTGATTTTTTGGAGGGTTTTTTGTGTCTCTATCTCTTTCTGTTCTGCTCTGATCTTAGTTATTTCTTGCCTTCTGCTAGCTTCTGAATGTGTTTGCTCTTGCTTCTCCAGTTCTTTTAATTGTGATGTTAGAATGTCAATTTTAGATCTTTCCAGCTTTCTCTTGTGGGCATTTAGTGCTATAATTTTCCCTCTACACACTGCTTTCAATGTGTCCCAGAGATTCTGGTATGTTGTATCTTTGTTCTCATTGGTTTCAAAGAACATATTTATTTCAGCCGTCATTTCGTTATGTACCCAGTAGTCATTCAGGAGCAGGTTGTTCAGTTTCCATGTAGCTGAGCGGTTTTGATTGAGTTTCTTAGTCCTGAGTTCTAGTTTGATTGCACTGTGATCTGAGAGACAGTTTGTTATAATTTCTGTTCTTTTGCATTTGCTAAGGAGTGCTTTACTTCCAATTATGTGGTCAATTTTGGAATAAGTGCGATGTGGTGCTGAGAAGAATGTATATTCTGTTGATTTGGGGTGGAGAGTTCTATAGATGTCTATTTGGTCTGCTTGGTGCAGAGATGAGTTCAATTCCTGGATGTCCTTGTTAACTTTCTGTCTCGTTGATCTGTCTAATGTTGACAGTGGAGTGTTGAAGTCTCCCATTATTATTGTATGGGAGTCTAAGTCTCTTTGTAAGTCTCCAAGGACTTGCTTTATGAAATTGGGTGCTCTTGTATTGGGTGCATATATATTTAGGACAGTTAGATCTTCCTGTTGAATTGATCCCTTTACCATTATGTAATGGCCTTCTATGTCTCTTTTGATCTTTGATGGTTTAAAGTCTATTTTATCAGAGACTAGGATGGCAACCCCTGCTTTTTTTGTTCTCCATTTGCTTGGTAGATCTTCCTCCATCCCTTTATTTTGAATCTATGTGTGTCTCTGCATGTGAGATGGGTCTCCTGAATACAGCAGACTGATGGGTCTTGACTCTTTATCCAGTTTGCCAGTCTGTGTCTCTTAATTGGAGCATTTAGTCCGTTAACATTTAAGGTTAATATTGTTATGTGTGAACTTGATCCTGCCATTATGACATTAATTCGTTATTTTGCTCGTTAGTTGATACAGTTTCTTCCTAGCCTCGATGGTCTTTACATTTTGGCATGTTTTTGCAATGGCTGGTACCGGTTGTTCCTTTCCATGTTTAGGGCTTCCTTCAGGGTCTCTTGTAAGGCAGGCCTGGTGGTGACAAAATCTCTAAGCATTTGCTTATCTATAAAGGATTTTATTTCTCTTTCACTTATGAAACTTAGTTTGGCTGGATATGAAATTCTGGGTTTAAATTTCTTTTGTTTAAGAATGTTGAATATCGGCCCCCACTCTCTTCTGGCTTGTAGAGTTTCTGCCGAGAGATCTGCTGTTAGTCTCACGGGCTTCCCTTTGTGGGTAACCCGACCTTTCTCTCTGGCTGCCCTTAAGATTTTTTCCTTCATTTCAACTTTGGTGAATCTGGCAATTATGTGTCTTGGAGTTGCTCTTCTCAAGGAGTATCTTTGTGGTGTTTTCTGTATTTCCTGAATTTGAATGTTGGCCTGCCCTACTAGGTTGGGGAAGTTCTCCTGGATGACATCCTGAAGAGTGTTTTCCAACTTGGTTCCATTTTCCCCCTCACTTTCAGGCACCCCAATCAGACGTAGATTTGGTCTTTTTACATAATCCCATACTTCTTGCAGGCTTTGTTGATTTGTTTTTCTTCTTTTTTGTTTTGGTTTCTCTTCTTGCGTCATTTCATTCATTTGATCCTCAATCGTTGATACTCTTTCTTCCAGTTGATCGAGTCAGTTACTGAAGCTTGTGGATTTGTCATGTATTTCTCGTGTCATGGTTTTCATCTCTGTCATTTCATTTATGAACTTCTCTGCATTAATTATTCTAGCTATCAATTCTTCCACTCTTTTTTCAAGATTTTTAGTTTCTTTGTGCTGGGTACGTAATTCCTCCTTTAGCTCTGAGAAGTTTGATGGACTGAAGCCTTCTTCTCTCATCTCGTCAAAGTCATTCTCTGACCAGCTTTGATCCGTTGCTGCCAATGAGCTGCGCTCCTTTGCAGGGGGAGATGCACTCTTATTTGTTGAATTTCCAGCTTTTCTGCCCTGCTTGTTCCCCATCTTTGTGGTTTTATCTGCCTCTGGTCTTTGATGATGGTGACTGTACTGATGGGGTTTTGGTATAGGTGTTCTTCCTGTTTGATAGTTTTCCTTCTAATAGTCAGGACCCTCAGCTGTAGGTCTGTTGGAGATTGCTTGAGGTCCACTCCAGACCCTGTTTTCCTGGGTATCAGCAGCAGAGGTTGCAGAAGATAGAATATTGCTGAGCAGCGAGTGTACCTGTCTGATTCTTACTTTGGAAGCTTCCTCTCAGGGGTGTACTGCACCCTGTGAGATGTGGGGTGTCAGACTGCCCCTAGTGGGGGATGTCTCCCAGTTAGGCTACTCAGGGGTCAGGGACCCGCTTGAGCAGGCAGTCTGTCCATTCTCATATCTCAACCTCCGTGTTGGGAGATCCACTGCTCTCTTCAAAGCTTTCAGACAGAGTCGTTCACGTCTGCACAGGCCTTTGCTGCTTCCCCTGTTGTTTTTTAGCTGTGCCCTGTCCCCAGAGGTGGAGTCTAAAGAGACAGGCAGGTTTCCTTGAGCTGCTGTGAGCTCCACCCAGTTCGAGCTTCCCAGCGACTTTGTTTACCTACTTAAGCCTCAGCAATGGCAGACGCCCCTCCCCCAGCCTCGCTTCTCCTTTGCAGTTAGATCACAGACTGCTGTGCTAGCAATGAGGTAGGCTCTGTGGGCATGGGATCCTCCCGTCCGGGTGTGGGTATAATCTCCTGGTGTGCCCGTTTGCTTAAAGCGCAGTATTGGGGTGGGAATTACCCGATTTTCCAGGTGTTGTGTGTCTCAGTTCCCCTGGCTAGGAAAAGGGATCCCCTTCCCCCTTGCGCTTCCCGGGTGAGGCAATGCCTCGCCCTGCTTCAAGCTCTCGCTGGTCGGGCTGCAGCAGCTGGCCAGCACCGATTGTCTGGCCCTCCGCAGTGAGATGACCCCAGTACCTCAGTTGAAAATGCAGAAATCACTGGTTTTCTGTGTCGCTCGCGCTGGGAGTTGGAGACTGGAGCTGTTCCTTATCGGCCATCTTGCTCCGCCCCCCCAAACCTTTTTTTTTTGATTGAGCAGGTTGATAACATTTTTTTTTTTTACAATTTGAAAAGGGATATTTTGAAGCCTATTGAGATCTATAGTGAAGAAATGAATATCACATGATAAAAAGTAGAAAGAAGCTATATGAAACTGCTTTGTGATGTGTGGATTAAGCTTCCAGAGTTAAACCTTTATTTTGATTTGGCAGGTTGAAGACACTGTTTTAGTAAAGTCTGCAAAGGGACATTTTGGAGCCCACTGAAACCAACAGTGAAAAGCAGAATATCTCATAATAAAACCTAAGGAAAAACTAACTGTGAAACTGTTTTGTGGCATTTGCATTCAGCTCACAAATTCAAATTTTCATTTTAACTCAGTAGTTTGGAAACACACTTTTTGTAAAATCTGTGAAGAGGCATTTTGTAGGTCATTAATGCCTATAGGCAAAAATCAAATATCCCACGATGAAAACTAAAATGAAAGTATCTGTGAAACTGATGTGTGCGTTCAACTCACAGAGTTAAACCTTTCTTTTGATTCAGCGGTTGGAACCAATCTTTTTAAGGAATCTGCAAACAGACATGTCAAAGCCCACTGTGTCCTATATCGAAAAAGCAAATATTTTGTGATGAAAATAAGAAGCTATCTAGAAACTGTTTCATGATGTTTGAATTCAGCTCACAGAATGAAACCTTACTTATAATTCAGCAGGTTGGAAACAATTTTTGTAGAATCTGTGAAGAGGCATTAGTAGGCCACAGATGCCTATGGTGACCAATAAAGTATCACGTGATAAAAACTAGAAAGGAGCTCTCTGTGAAACTGTTTTTGTGCTGTTTGCATTCAACTCACAGAGTTCACAGAGTTAAACCTTTCATTTGACTCAGCAGGTTGGAAACACTCTTTTTGTAGAAGCTGCAAAGGGATATTTAGGTGCCCACTGATTCCTATATTGAAAAACTGAAAACCCATGATAAAAGCTAAGAAAAAGCTATTTGTGAAACTGCTTTGTGATGTGTGCATTCAGCTAACAGAGTTAAACATTTCTTTTGATTCAACATTCAAAAAAGTGGAAACACTTTTTTGTTAAATTTGTGAAAGGACATTCTGGAGCCAACTGAGAACTATAGTGAAAACCTGAGTATTCTGTGATCAACACTACAGAGAAAAAATCTGCGAATCTGCTTCCTGATGTTGTGTGGATTAAGCTCATATAGTTAAACTTTTTTAAAATTATTATTTAGCAGGTTGGAAATACTCTTTTTGTAGAATCCACGAAGGGACATTTCAGACCTCACTGAGGCTATAGTGAAAATTGGAATACCCCGATATAAACAAGAAAAATGCTATCTGTGATACCTTTTTGTGAAGTGTCCCTTCAGCTCCAAGATTTAAAACTTTCTTTTAATTCAAAAGGTTGGAAATGCTCTTTTTGTAGAGTCTATGAAGGAACGTTTTGGAATCCACTGAAACTTACAGTGAAAAACCAGATATCTCGCAATAAAAATTAGAAAGAAGCTATCTGTGAAACTGCTTTGTGATGCATGCCTTCAGCTCACAGAGTTAAACCTTACTTTTGATTTAACAACTTGGAAGCACTTATTTTGTAGAATCTGCAAAAAAGCATCTCAGAACTCACCTAGGCCTATAGTATAAAACAAGATACCTCATGATGAAAACTAGAAAGAAGCTATCCATGAAACTTCTTTGTCATGTGTGCATTCAATGCACAGCGTTAAACCTTTGATTTCATTCAGTACGTTGGAAACCATCTTTTTGTAGAATCTACAAAGGGACATTTCAGAGCCCTCTCAATCTTAAAGGAAAAACTGAATATCCCACAAAAAAAACTAGAAAGCCGCTATCTGTGAAACTGCTTTGTGAAGTGTGCATTCAACTCACAAAGTTAAACCTTTTAATTTTTTGAAAGGTTTGAAACACTTTTTCTGTACAATCTGCTAAGAAATATTTCAGAGCCCCCTGAGGAATATAGTGAAAAACTGAATATCCTGTGATACAAGATAGAAAGAAGATATCTGTGAAAGTGCTTTGCCATGTGTGGATTCAGTACACAGAGTTAATCCTTTATTTTGGTTCAGCAGATTGGAAACACTCATTTTGTAGAATCTACAAAGGGGCATTTTGTAGGCTAGTGAGGCCTGTAGTGAAAAAATGATTAATCCACGATAAAACTGGAAAGAAACTATCTGTGGAAATGTTTTGAGATGTTTGCATTCACTTTAGAGAGTTAAACATTTCCTTCAATTCAGTATGCTGGAAACAATCTTTTTTTTAGAATCTAGGAAAACGATTTAGGAGCCCTGTGAGGCCTATAGTGAAAAACCGAATATCCCATGAAAAAAGCTAGAAATAAGCTATTTGTGAAACTTATTTGTTACGTGTGGATTCAGATAAAACAATTAAATCTTTCTTTTGATTCAGCAAGTTGGAGGCCCTCTTTTTGTAGAATCTGCAAAGGAACATTTCAGAGGCATCTGAGGCCTATAGTGAGAAGCAGAATATTACACAATAAAAAGTAGAAATGAGTTATCTGTGAAAGTGCTTTGTGATGAGTGCATTCAGTTCACAACGTTAAACCTTTCTTTTGATGTAGCAAGTTGAAAAAACTTTTTTGTATAACCTGTAAAGGGACATTTCAGAGCCGACTGAGGCCTATAGTGAAAAGCTGAATATACTGCAATAAAAACTAGAAAGAAGCTATCTGTGACTACTTTGTGATGTGCACATTCAGCTCACAGAGTTAAACCTTTCTTTAGAATCTTTGAAGGGTCACTTCAGAGCCCAACGAAGCTGATGCTGAAAAACCAAATATCCCAAAATAAAAACTAGAAAGAAGCTATCTGTGAAACCGTTTGTAATGTGTACATTCAGCTCACAGAATTAAACCTTTCTTTTGATTCAGCAGGTTGGAAAAACACTATTTGCAGAATCTGCAAAGAAACATTTCAGAGTCCACTAAGGCCTATAATGAAAAACCGAATATCTCATTATAAAAACTAGAAAGAAGCTATTAGTGAAACTGCTTTGTGATGTGTGGTTTCAGCTCACAACATTAACTCTTTTACTTCATTCACCAGGTTGGCAACTCTATTTTTCTAGAATCTGTGAAGGTACGTTTTGGATCACCTGAGGCCTAATGTGAAAAATCAAATATTTCACTATCAAAACTAGAAAGAGATTGTCTGTGAAACTGCCTTGCAATCTATGAATTCAGTGCACAGAGTTAAATATTTCTTTTCATTCATCATGTTGGAAAACTCTTTCTGTAGAATCTAAGAAGGGACATTTCAGAGCTGACTGAGGCCTATAGTGAAAAACTAAATATCCCGCAGTAAAAAATAGAAGCTATCTGTGAAACAGCTTTGTGATATGTGCAGTCACCTATAGAGTTAAAACTTTCTTTTGATTCAGCAGATTGGAAACACTCTTTTTGTAGAATCTTCAAAGGGAAATTTCAGAGCCCACTCAGGCCTATATTAAAAAATCTAATATCTTGTGACACAAACTAGAAAGAAGATATCTGTGAAACTGTTTGGTGATGCTTTCATTCAGCTCTCAGAGTTAAACATTTCTTTTGATGCTGTAGCAGTTTGGAAACACTGTTTTTGTAGAATCTGGGAAGGGGCATTTCATAGGCCACTGAGGCCTATGAATATAGTAAAAAACAGAACATCCTAAAATAAAAACTAGAAAGAAGCTATCTGTGAAACTATTTTGTGATGTTTGCATAATTCTCACAGACTAAACCTTTCTTTTGTTTCTGAAGATTGGAAACCATCTTTTTGTAGAAACTGTGAAAAGACATTTAGGAGCCCACTAAAGTGTATAATGAAGAAAAACTAAATATTCCATAATAAAATGTCAAAAGAAGCTGTCTGTGAAACTGCTTTGTGATGTGTGGATTCAGCTTCCTGAGTTAAATGTTTCTTATGATTCAGCAGTTGAAAATGTTTATTTTTTAGAATCTGCAAAGGGACATTTTGAAGCCCACTGAGACCTATAGTAAAATAAATAACTATCCCACAATAAAACTATAAATAAGTTATCTTTGAAATGGTTTTTTGATGTTTGCATTCAACACACAGAATTAAAACTTTCTTTTGATGGGCAGGTTGGAAACATTCTTTCTGTAGGATCCACAAAAGGAGATTTGAGACATCACTGAGACCTGTAGTGAAAAATAGAATACCCAAGAGAAAAATGAGAAAGAAGCTATTTGTGAAACTCCTTTGCAACGTATGCATTCAGCTCCAAAATTTAAAACTTTATTTTAATTCAAAGAGTTGAAAACACTCTTTTTGTAGAATCTGTGAAAAAATATTTCAGAGCCCACTGAAACCTATAGCAAAAAACCAGATATCCCATTATAAAAATGAGAAAGAAGCTATCTGTGAAACTTCTTTGTGATGTGTGCATGTAATTCACAGAGTTAAACCTTTTTTTTTTTTTGATTCAACAAGTTGGAAACACTGTTTTGTTTGAATCTGAGAAACGATATATTGTAGCCCACTGATGCCTATAGTACAAAACCTGATATCCTGTGATAAAAACTAGAAAGAAGCTATCTGTGAAACTCCTTTGTGATGTGTGCATTCAGCACATAGTACTAAACCTTTCATTCACTCTTTTTGTAGAATCTGCAAAGGGACATTTTGGAATCCATTTGGGCTTACAGGGAAAAACTGAATGTCCTATGATAAAAACTAAAAAGGAGCTATCTGTGAAACTGCTTTGTGATGGGTGCATTCAGCTCACAGAGTTACACGTGTTTTTGTTTTGTTTGGTTTTTGTTCTGTTTGTTTTGATTCACCAAGTTGGAAACACTTTTTTTGTAGAATTTGTGAAGAGACATTCCATAGCTCAGAAAGGGCTATCGTGAAAAACAGAATATCCCATGACAAAAACTAGAAAGTAGCTAACTGTGAAACTGCTTTGTAGTGTATGGATTGAGGCCCTAGAGATTAACCTTTCTTTTGTTTCAGGAGGATGGATAAACTCTTTTTGTAGAATCTGCAAACGGACGTGTCTGAGTCCACTGAGACCTATAGTGAAGAATTGAATATCCCGTGATAAAAACTAGAAAGAAGCTATCAGTGAAACTGTTTTGTGATGTTTGCATTCAACTCACAGAGTTACACCTTTTTTTCATTCAGCAGGTTGGAAACACTCTTTTTGTAGGATATATAAAGGGGCATTTCATAGGCTACCATGGCCTATAGTGAAAACAACAAATATTTTATGCTAAGAACTACAAAGAAGCTATCTGTGAAACTGCTTTGTGATGTGTGGATTCAGCTCCCAGAGTTAAACCTTGGTATCATTCAGCAGGATGGAAACACTCTCTTTGTAGAATCTGAGAAGGGACTTTTCAGAACCCACCGAAGTTTGTAGCATAAAACAGAACATCCCGTGATGAAATCTGGAAAGAAGCTATCTGTGAAACAGCTTTGTTATGTGTGGATTCAGCTGTCAGAGTTCAACCTTTCTTTTGATTTAGCAGGTTGGAAACACTCTTTCTATAGAATCTGCAAAGGGACATTTCAAAGGCCACAGAAGCTTGTAGCATAAAATCGAATATCCCATGATAAATTCTGGAAAGAAGCTATATGTGAAACTGCTTTGTAACGTGTGGATTCAGGTCACAGAATTAAACCTTTCTTTTGATTCAGCAGATTGGAAACAGTTTATTTGTAGAACCTGCAATGTGAAATATCAGAGCCCACTGAAGCCTATAGGGTGAAGTCAAATATCTAACAATAAAATGTAGAAAAAAGCTATATGTGATACTTCTTGGTGATGAGTGGATTCAGCTAAAAGAGTTAAGCATTTCTTTTGATTCAGCAGATGGAGAACACTCTTTGTAGAATCTGTGAAGGAGCATTTCAGAGCCCTCTGAGGCCTGTAGTGAAAAACTGAATATCACACACACACACACCCCTACAAAGAAGTAATCTGTAAAACCGCTATGTGATGTGTGGACTCAGCTCACAGAGTTAAACCATTCTTGTCATTTAGCAGGTTGGAAATACTCTTTTTGTAGAATCAGTGAAGAAACATTTCAGAGCCCACTAAAGACTATAGTGAAAAATCAAATATTCCGTGATAAAAACTAGAAAGAACGTGTCTATTAAATTTTTTTCTGATGTGTGCATTCAGCTCACAGAATTAAAACTTCTTTTTTTTTGATTCAGCAGACTGGAATCACTCTTTTAGTAAAGTCAGCACAGGGACATTTAAAAGTCCACTGAGGCCTATAGTGAAAAACCGATTGTCCCATGATAGAAGCTATAAAGAAGCTATCTGTGAAACTGCTTTGTGATAAGTGGAGTCAGCTCACAGAATTCAATTTCCTTTTGATAAAGAGAGTTGGAAATACCATTTTTGTAGAATCTGTGACAGGCCATTTTAGACCCCACTAAGGTCTACAGTGAAAAATTGAATATCACGTGATAGAAACTTGAAAGAAGGTATTTTTGAAACTGCTTTGTGATGTGTGCATTCAGCTAACAGAGTTAAACCTCTTTTTTATTCAACAAGTTGGAAACACTTGTTTTTTACAATTTGTGAAGAAACATTTCAGAGACCCCTGAGGCCTATAGTGAAAAACAGAATATCCCACGATGAAAGTTAGAAAGAGGCTCTCTGTGAAAACTGCTTTGTGATTTGTGGATTCAGCTCACAGAGTTAATCCATTATTTCAATTCAGCAGGTTGGAAACACTCTGTTTGTAGAGTTTGCGAAGGGGCAATTCGTAGGCTACTGAGGCCTGTAATGATAAACTGAATATCCCTCGATGAAACTAGAAATAAGCTATCTGTGGAACTGTTTTGTGATATTTGCATTCACCTCAGAGAGTTAAACATTTATTTTGATTCAGCAGGTAGGAAACACCTTTTTTGTAGAATCTGGGGGTGGGGGGGAAAGAAACATTTAGGAGCCCAGTGAAGCCTATAATGAAAAACCGAATATCTTGTGATAAAAACTAGAAAGAAGCTATCTGTGAAACTGATTTGTTGTTTGTGGATTTAGCTCACACAGTTAAACCTGTGTTTTGATTCAGCAAGTTGGAAGCAATCTTTTTTGTAGAATCTGTGAGGGGACATTTCAGAGGCACCTGAGACCTATAGTGAGAAGTAGAATGTCCTGTGATAAAAACTAGCAACAAGTTATCTGTGGAATTGCTTTGCGATGTGTACATTCAGCTCACAAAGTTAAACCTTTCTTCTGATTTAGCAAGCTGGGAAAACATTTTTGTAGAATCTGTGAAGGGACATTTCAGAGCCCAATGAGGTATATAGTGAAAAGCCATATATACCACAATAAAAACTAGAAAACAGCTATCTGTGACTCTTTGTGATGTGTACATTCAGCTCACAGAGTTAAACCTTTCTTTAGATTCAGCTGGTTGGAAACACTCTTTTTATAGAATCTGTGAAAGGACATATTGGAGCCCATGAAAGCCTGTAGTGATAAAACAAATATCACACTATAAAAACTAGAAAGAAGCTATCTTTGAAACCTCTTTGTGTTGTGTGTACTCAGCTCACAGAGTTAAATGTTTCTTTTGTTTCAACAGTTGTGAAACACTTTTTTTTTTTTGTAGAATCTGCGATGGAAGATTTCAGAACCCACTGAGATCTGTAGTGAAAAACTGAATATCTTGTGATAAAAACTATAAAGAAGCTCTAAGTGAAACTACTTTGTGATATGTGGATTCAGCTCACAGGGTTAAATCTTTCTTTTGATTAAACAAGTTAGAAACACTCCTTTTGTAGAATTTATGAAGGGACATTTTGGACCCCACTGAGACCATATGAAAATTGGTATATCTTGTGTAAAAACAACAGAGAAGCTATCTGTGAAAGTGGTTTGTGATGTGTGGATTCAGCTCAAAGAGTTAATTCTTTTGATTCACCAGGTTGGAAACAGTTTTTCTGGAATATGTGAAAGGACATTGAGCAGCCCACTGAAGCCTATGGTGAAAAACAAAATTTTCCGCAATAAAAACTATAAGGAAGCTATCTGTGAAACTGCTTTGTGAGGTGTGCATTCAACTCACAGAGATAAATTTTTCTTTTGATTCAACAGGTTGGAAACTCTCTTATTGTAGAATCTGCCAAGGGATATTTCGAAGCCCGATGAAGCCTATAGTGAAAAATCAAATATCCCATGATAAAAATTAGAAAGAAGCTATCTGTGAAACTGTTTTGTGCTGTGTGGATTCACCTCACAGAGACAAACCTTTGTTTTGATTCAGCAGGTGGTAACACAATTCTGAAGAATCTTCACAGGGACATTTCATAGCCCACTGAGGCCTATAGTCAAAAATTAAATATACTGTGATAAAAACTAGAAAGAAGCTATCTGCAAAACTGCTTTGTGATGTGTGGATTCAGGTTATAGACATAAAACTTTGTTTTGATTTAGCAGATTTGAAACAGTTTTTTTTTTTTTTTTAGAATCTGTGAAGGAACATTTTGAAACCCACTAAAGTTCATGGTGAAAAACTGAATATCCAGGGTTAAAAAGTAGAAAGAAGATCTCTGTGAAACTACTTTCTTCTGTGTGCACATAACTCACAGAGATAAACCTTCCTTTTGACTCAGAAGGTTGGAAACACTCTCTTTGTAGAATGTGGAAAGGAATATTTTACACCCCACTGATGCCTATAGAGAAAAACCAAATATAACTCAATAAAAACAAGGAAGAAGATATCTGTGAAACTGCCTTGTGATGTGTGGATTCAGCTCAGAGAGTTAAACCTTTTTTTGATTCAGCTGCTTGGAAAGACTTTTTTTTTGTTAGAATCTGTGAAGGGACGTTTCAAAGCCAACTGAAGTCTATAGTAAAAAACTGAGTATCCTGCAATACATATTTGAATGAATCTGTCTGTGAAACTGCTTAGTGATGTGTGGATTCAGCTCACATAGGTAAACTTTTCTTTTGATTAGGCATGTTGAAAACACTCTTTTTGTAGAATTTGCGAGGGGACATTTTGGAGCCAACTGAGGACTACAGTGAAAAACTGAATATCCTACCATAAAAACTAGAAAAATACTTTTTTTTATTTTTTATTTTTTATTTTTATTTTTATTTTTGTTTTTATTTTTTATTATACTTTAAGTTCTAGGGTACATGTGCATAACGTGCAGGTTTGTTATATATGTATACTTATGCCATGTTGGTGTGCTGCACCCATCAACTCGTCAGCACCCATCAATTCATCATTTATATCATGTATAACTCCCCAGTGCAATCCCTCCCTCATCCCCCCTCCCCATGATAGGCCCCAGTGTGTGATGTTCCCCTTCCCGAGTCCAAGTGATCTCATTGTTCAGTTCCCACCTATGAGTGAGAACATGCGGTGTTTGGTTTTCTCTTCTTGTGATAGTTTGCTAAGAATGATGGTTTCCAGCTACATCCATGTCCCTACAAAGGACGCAAACTCATGCTTTTTTATGGCTGCATAGTATTCCATGGTGTATATGTGCCACATTTTCTTAATCCAGTCTGTCACAGATGGACATTTGGGTTGATTCCAAGTCTTTGCCATTGTGAATAGTGCTGCAATAAACATACGTGTGCATGTGTCTTTGTAGTAGACTAATTTATAATCCTTTGGGTATATACCCAGTAGTGGGATGGCTGGGTCATATGGTACATCTAGTTCTAGATCCTTGAGGAATAGCCATACTGTTTTCCATAATGGTTGAAGTAGTTTACAATCCCACCAACAGTGTAAAAGTGTTCCTATTTCTCCACATCCTCTCCAGCACCTGTTGTTTCCTGACTTCTTAATGATTGCCATTCTAACTGGTGTGAGATGGTATCTCATTGTGGTTTTGATTTGCATTTCTCTGATGGCGAGTGATGATGAGCATTTTTTCATGTGTCTGTTGGCTATATGAATGTCTTCTTTTGAGAAATGTCTGTTCATATCCTTTGCCCACTTTTTGATGGTGTTGTTTGTTTTTTTTCTTGTATATTTGTTTGAGTTATTTGTAGATTCTGGATATTAGCCCTTTGTCAGATGAGTAGATTGCAAAAATGTTCTCCCATTCTGTAGGTTGCCTGTTCACTCTGATGGTAGTTTCTTTTGCTGTGCAAAAGCTCTTTAGTTTAATTAGATCCCATTTGTCAATTTTGGCTTTTGCTGCCGTTGCTTTTGGTGTTTTAGACATGAAGTCCTTGCCCATGCCTATGTCCTGAATGGTACTACCTAGGTTTTCTTCTAGGGTTTTTATGGTATTAGGTCTAACATTTAAGTCTCTAATCCATCTTGAATTAATCTTCGTATAAGGGGTAAGGAAAGGATCCAGTTTCAGCTTTCTACTTATGGCTAGCCAATTTTCCCAGCACCATTTATTAAATAGGGAATCTTTTCCCCATTTCTTGTTTCTCTCAGATTTGTCAAAGATCAGATGGTTGTAGATGTGTGGTATTATTTCTGAGGACTCTATTCTGTTCCATTGGTCTATATCTCTGTTTTGGTACCAGTACCATCCTGTTTTGGTTACTGTAGCCTTGTAGTATAGTTTGAAGTCAGGTAGCGTGACGCCTCCAGCTTTGTCCTTTTGACTTAGGATTGTCTTGGCAATGCGGGCTCTTTTTTGGTTCCATATGAACTTTAAAGCAGTTTTTTTCCAATTCTGTGAAGAAACTCATTGGTAGCTTGATGGGGATGGCATTGAATCTATAAATGACCTTGGGCAGTAGGGCCATTTTCACGATATTGATTCTTCCTATCCATGAGCATGGTATGTTCTTCCATTTGTTAGTGTCCTCTTTTATTTCACTGAGCAGTGGTTTGTAGTTCTCCTTGAAGAGGTCCTTGACATCCCTTGTAAGCTGGATTCCTAGGTATTTTATTCTCTTTGAAGCAATTGTGAATGGAAGTTCGTTCCTGATTTCGCTCTCTGCTTGTCTTTTACTGGTGTATAAGAATGCTTGTGATTTTTGCACATTAGTTTTGTATCCTGAGACTTTGCTGAAGTTGCTTATCAGCTTAAGGAGATTTTGGGCTGAGACAATGGGGTTTTCTAAATATACAATCATGTCATCTGCAAACAGGGACAATTTAACTTCTTCTTTTCCTAACTGGATACCCTTGATTTCTTTGTCTTGCCTGATTGCCCTAGCCAGAACTTCCAAGACTATGTTGAATAGGAGTGGTGAGAGAGGGCATCCCTGTCTTGTGCCAGTTTTCAAAGGGAATTTTTCCAGTTTTTGCCCATTCAGAATGATATTAGCTGTGGGTTTGTCATAAATAGTTCTTATTATTTTGAGGTGCGTTCCATCAATACCGAATTTATTGAGAGTTTTTAGCATGAAGGGCTGTTGAATTTTGTCAAAAGCCTTTTCTGCATCTATTGAGATAATCATGTGGTTCTTGTCTTTGGTTCTGTTTATATGCTGGATTACGTTTATTGATTTGTGAATGTTGAGCCAGCCTTGAATCCCAGGGATGAAGCCCACTTGATCATGGTGGATAAGCTTTTTGATGTGCTGCTGAATCCGGTTTGCCAGTATTTTATTGAGGATTTTTGCATCGATGTTCATCAGGGATATTGGTCTAAAATTTTCTTTTTTTGTTGTGTCTCTGCCAGGCTTTGGTATCAGGATGATGTTGGCCTCATAAAATGAGTTAGGGAGGATTCCCTCTTTTTCTATTGATTGGAATAGTTTCAGAAGGAATGGTACCAGCTCCTCCTTGTACATCTGGTAGCATTCAGATGTGAATCCATCTGGTCCTGGACTTTTTTTGGTGGGTAGGCTATTAATTGTTGCCTCAATTTCAGAGCCTGCTATTGGTCTATTCAGGGATTCAACTTCTTCCTGGTTTAGTCTTGGGAGAGTGTAAGTGTCCAGGAAATTATCCATTTCTTCTAGATTTTCTAGTTGATTTGCGTAGAGGCGTTTATAGTATTCTCTGATGGTAGTTTGTATTTCTGTTGGGTCAGTGGTGATATTCCCTTTATCATTTTTTTTTGTGTCTATTTGATTCCTCTCTCTTTTCTTCTTTATTAGTCTTGCTAGCGGTCTGTCAATTTTGTTGATCTTTTCAAAAAACCAACTCCTGGATTAATGGATTTTTTGGAGGGTTTTTTGTGTCTCTATCTCCTTCAGTTCTGCTCTGATCTTAGTTATTTCTTGTCTTCTGCTAGCTTTTGAATGTGTTTGCTCTTGCCTCTCTAGTTCTTTTAATTGTGATGTTAGAGTGTCAATTTTAGATCTTTCCAGCTTTATCTTGTGGGCATTTAGTGCTATAAATTTCCCTCTACACACTGCTTTCAATGTGTCCCAGAGATTCTGGTATGTTGTATCTTTGTTCTCATTGGTTTCAAAGAACATCTTTATTTCTGCCTTCATTTCGTTATGTACCCAATAGTCATTCAGGAGCAGGTTGTTCAGTTTCCATGTAGTTGAGCGGTTTTGATTGAGTTTCTTAGTCCTGAGTTCTAGTTTGATTGCACTGTGGTCTGAGAGACAGTTTGTTATAATTTCTGTTCTTGTACATTTGCTGAGGAGTGCTTTACTTCCAATTATGTGGTCAATTTTGGAATAAGTGCTATGTGGTGCTGAGAAGAATGTATATTCTGTTGATTTGGGGTGGAGAGTTCTATAGATGTCTATTGGGTCCACTTGGTGCAGAGATGAGTTCAATTCCTGGATGTCCTTGTTAACTTTCTGTCTCATTGATCTGTCTAATGTTGACAGTGGAGTGTTGAAGTCTCCCATTATTATTGTATGGGAGTCTAAGTCTCCTTGTAAGTCTCTAAGGGCTTGATTTATGAATCTGGGTGCTCCTGTATTGGGTGCATATATATTTAGGAGGGTTAGCTCTTCCTGTTGAATTGATCCCTTTACCATTATGTAATGGCCTTCTTTGTCTCTTTTGATCTTTGATAGTTTAAAGTCTGTTTTATCAGAGACTAGGATTGCAACCCCTGCTTTTTTTTGTTCTCCATTTGCTTGGTAGATCTTCCTCCATCCCTTTATTTTGAGTCTATGTATGTCTCTGCATGTGAGATGGGTCTCCTGAATACAGCAGACTGATGGGTCTTGACTCTTTATCCAGTTTGCCAGTCTGTGTCTTTTAATTGGAGCATTTAGTCCATTAACATTTAAGGTTAATATTGTTATGTGTGAACTTGATCCTGCCATTATGATATTAACTGGTTATTTTGCTCGTTAGTTGATGCAGTTTCTTCCTAGCCTCGATGGTCTTTACATTTTTGCATGTTTTTGCAATTTCAGGTACCGGTTGTTCCTTTCCATGTTTAGGGCTTCCTTCAGGGTCTCTTGTAAGGCAGGCCTGGTGGTGACAAAATCTCTAAGCATTTGCTTATCTGTAAAGGATTTTATTTCTCCCTCACTTATGAAACTTAGTTTGGCTGGATATGAAATTCTGGGTTGAAAATTCTTTTCTTTAAGAACGTTGAATATTGGCCCCCACTCTCTTCTGGCTTGGAGAGTTTCTGCCGAGAGATCTGCTGTTAGTCTGATGGGCTTCCCTTTGTGGGTAACCCGACCTTTCTCTCTGGCTGCCCTTAAGATTTTTTCCTTCATTTCAACTTTGGTGAATTTGGCAATTATGTGTCTTGGAGTTGTTCTTCTGGAGGAGTATCTTTGTGGCGTTCTCTGTATTTCCTGAATTTGAATGTTGGCTTGCCTTACTAGGTTGTGGAAGTTCTCCTGGATGATATCCTGAAGAGTGTTTTCCAACTTGGTTCCATTTTCCCTCTCACGTTCAGGCACCCCAATCAGACGTAGATTTGGTCTTTTTACATAATCCCATACTTCTTGCAGGCTTTGTTCATTTCTTTTCCTTCTTTTTTCTTTTGGTTTCTCTTCTCACTTCATTTCATTCATTTGATCTTCAATCGCTGATACTCTTTCTTCCAGTTGATCGAGTCGGTTACTGAAGCTTGTGCATTTGTCACGTATTTCTCGTGTCATGGTTTTCATCTCTGTCATTTCGTTTATGAACTTCTCTGCATTAATTAGTCTAGCTGTCAATTCTTCCACTCTTTTTTCAAGATTTTTAGTTTCTTTGCTCTGGGTACGTAATTCCTCCTTGAGCTCTGAGAAGTTTGATGGACTGAAGCCTACTTCTCTCTTCTCGTCAAAGTCATTCTCTGACCAGCTTTGATCCGTTGCTGGCGATGGGCTGCGCTCCTTTGCAGGGGGAGATGCGCTCTTCTTTTTTGAATTTCCAGCTTTTCTGCCCTGCTTCTTCCGCATCTTTTTGGTTTTATCTGTCTCTGGTCTTTGATGATGGTGACGTACTGATGGGGTTTTGGTATAGGTGTCCTTCCTGTTTGATAGTTTTCCTTCTGACAGTCAGAAGGACTGTCTGTTGGTCTGTTGGAGATTGCTTGAGGTCCACTCCAGACGCTGTTTGCCTGGGTATCAGCAGCAGAGGTTGCCGAAGATAGAATATTGCTGATCAGCGAGTGTACCTGTCTGATTCTTCCTTTGGAAGTTTCCTCTCAGTGGTGTACTCCACCCTGTGAGGTGTTGGGTGTCAGACTGTCCCTAGTGGGGGATGTCTCCCAGCTAGGCTACTCAGGGGTCAGGGACCCACCTGAGCAGGCAGTCTGTCCGTTCTCAGCTATCAACCTCCGCGTCAGGAGATCCACGGCTCTCCCCAAAGCTGTCAGACAGAGTCGTTCGCGTCTGCACCGGCCCCCGCTGCTTCCCCTGTTGGTCTTCAGCTGTGCGCTGTCCCCAGAGATGGAGACTACAGAGACAGGCAGGCTTCCTTGAGCTGCTGTGAGCTCCACCCAGTTCGAGCTTCCCAGCGGCTTTGTTTACCTACTTAAGCCTCAGCAATGGTGGGCGCCCCTCCCCCAGCCTCGCTGCTGCCTTGCGGATAGATCCCCACAGACTGCTGTGTTAGCAGTGAGGGAGCCTCCGTGGGCGTGGGACCCTCCTGGCCAGGTGTGGGATAGATTTTCCTGGTGTGCCTGTCTGCTTAAAGCGCAGTATTGGGGTGGGAGTTACCCGATTTTCCAGGTGTTGTGTGTCTCAGTTCCCCTGGCTAGGAAAACGGATTCCCCTTCCCCCTTGCGCTTCCAGGTGAGGCGATGCCTCGCCCTGCTTCAGCTCTCGCTGGTCAGGCTGCAGCAGCTGACCAGCACCGATTGTCCGGCACTCCCTAGTGAGATGACCCCAGTACCTCAGTTGAAAATGCAGAAATCACCGGTCTTCTGTGTCACTCGCGCTGGGAGTTGGAGACTGGAGCTGTTCCTATTCGGCCATCTTGCTCCGCCAAAACTAGAAAAATTCTATCTGTAAAACTGTTTGGTGAAGTGTGCATTCATCTCCCAGAGTTAAACATTTCCTTTGATTCGGCAGATTTGAAACATTCTCTTTGTAATATATGCCAAGAGACATTTTAAAGCCCACTGAAGCCTTTAGTGAAAAACAGAATGTCCTGCCATAAAAACTAGAGAGAAGCTTTGTGTGAAACTGCTTTGTGAAGTATGCATTCAGCTCATAGAGTTAAACTATTCTTTTGATTCAGCTGGTTGGAAACACTCTTTATTTAGAATCTGCGAAAGGACTTTTCAGATTGCACTGAGGAGTATGGCAAAAAAAACTAAATATCGCACAGTAAAAACTAGAAAGAAGCTATCTGTGAAACTACTTGTGATGCGTGCATTCAGCTCACAGAGTTAAACCTTTCTTTTCGATTCAGCTGGTGGAAACATACTTTTGTAGAATCTGCGAAAGGACATTATGTAGCCAGGTGATGCCAGTAGTCAAAAACCGAATATCCAGAGAAAAAAACTAGAAACAAGTGATCTGTGAAAATGCTTTTTGATTTGTGCATTTAGCTCACTGAGCTAATTTTTTTTTCCTTTTTTGATTCAGCAGGTTTGAAACACTGTATTTGTAGAATCTGTTAAGGGATATTTTCAAACAAACTGAGGCCTATAGTGAAAAAATGAATACCCGGTTATATAAACTGGAAAGAAGCTATCTGTGAAACTGCTTTGTGGTGTGGATTCAGCTCACAAAGTTAAACTTTTCTTTTAATTCAGCAGGTTGGAAACACTCTTTCTGTAGAATCTACAAAGGGACACTTCAGGGAAAACTGATGACTATTGTGACAAACCGTATATTCTGCAATAAAAATTAGAATATATCTGTGAAACAGCTTTGTGATGTGTACATTCAGCTCAAGCACTAAATCTTTTGATTCTGCAGTTTGGAAACACTCTTCTTGCAGGATCTGCAAAGGGACATTTCATAGACAGCTGAGGTCATAGCAAAAAACTGAATATCAAGTGATGAAAAGTAGAAAGACGCTATCTGTGAAACTGCTTTGTGATGTGTGGATTCAGCTCACAAAGGTAAACCTTTCTTAGGATTCACCTGGTTGGAAACACTATTTTTTGTAGAATCTGTGAAGAAACATTTCAGAGCCCACTGTGTCCATTCAACCAGTTGGAAACACTCATTTTTTTAGAATCTGTGAAGGAATATTTCAGAGTCCAATGAGGCCTATAGTGAAAAGAAGAATATCAAGCAATAAAAACTAGAAAGTAGATATATGTGAAACTGCCTTGTGATGTGTGGATTCATCTCACAGAGACAAACCTTTATTTTGATTCAGTAGATTGAAAACACTCATTTTGTAGTTTCTACAAAGGGATATTTTAAAGCTCACTGGGGCCTATAGTGGAAAACTGAATATTCCACGATAAATAATAGAAAGAAGCTATCTGTGAAACTGCCTGTGATGTGCATTCAGCTCACAGACGTAAACTTTTCTTTTAATTCAGCAGGTTGGAAACCTTTTTGTAGTATTTTTGAAGAGACATTTCGGAGTCCACTGATGCCTATAGTGAAAAAACATATGTACCAGAATAAACACTAGAAAAAAGCCATCTGTGAAACTCCTTTGTGATGTGGGGATTCAGATCACACAGTTAAACCTTTCTTTTCATTCAGCAGGTTGGACACAATATTTTGTAGAATCAGCAAGAAAACTTCAAAACAAACCAAGGTTGACAACATTATTTTTGTAGAATCTGCAAAGGGACATTTCAGAGCACACTGAAGCCTGTGGTGAAAAATCGAATATCCTGCAATACAAACTAGAAAGAAGCTATCTGTGAAACTGCTTTGTGATACGTAGATTCACCTAACAGGGTTAAACCTTTATTTTGATTCAGCTGAAATCAACCACTCTTATTGGAAACACTCTTACTGTAAAATCTGTGAAGGGACATTTGGTACCCGCCTGAGGCCAATAGTGAAAAATCTAATATCCTGCAATAATAACTAGAAAGATCTATCTGTGAAACTGCTTTGTAATGTGTGGATTTAGCTCACAGAGTTAATTAATTCTTTCTATTCAGCAGGTTGTAAACACACTTTTTGTATAATCTGTGAAAGGACATTTGAAGACACTGAGGTTTATAGTGCAAAACCGAATATCCAGTGATAACAACTAGAAAAAAGCTATCTGTGAAACTGCTTGGTGATATGTGGATGCAGCTCACAGAGGTAAACATTTCTTTTGATTCAGCATGTTGGAAACAACGTTTTTGTAAAACCTGCGAAGTGACATGTTGGAGCACTATGAGGCCTGTGGTGAAAAACCTAATATCCCCCAATAGAAACTAGAAAGAAGCTATTTGTGAAATTGCTTTGTTATGTGTTGATTCACCTCAAAGAGTTAAACCTTGATTTTGATTCAGCAGGTTGGCAACACTCTTTTTGTAGGATCTACAAAGGGACATTTCATAGTCCACTGAGGCCCACAGTGAAGAACAAAATATACCGCGATAAATACTCGAAAGATTCTGTCTGTGAAACGTCTTTGTGATGTGTGGTTTCAGCTCACAGAGTTAAACCTTTCTTTTGATTCTGCAGGTTGGAAGCAATCTTTTTGTACAATCTGTGAAGGGACATTTCGGATCCACTGAGGACCACAGTAAAAAACCTAATTCCTTGATAAAAACTGGAAAGATGCTATCTGTGAAACTACTTTGTGATGTGTGGATCCAGCTCACAGAATTAAAACTTTACTTTGATTCAGCAGGTTGGAAACACTCTTGGTAGAATCTGTGAAGGAGTATTTTGGACCCCACTGAGGCCACTAATAAAAATTTGAATATCCCGTGATACAAACTAGAAAGAAGCTATATGTGAAACTGCTTTGTGATGTGTGGCTTCAACTCAGAGTTAACCTTTCCTTTGTTTCAGCAGGTTGAAAGCACTATTTTTTGTAGAATCAGTGAATGGAAATTTCGGAGCCCACTGAGACCTATAGTGAAGAACAGAATATCGTGTGATGAAAACTAGAAAGAAGTTATTGGTGACACTGCTTTTTAGGTGTGGATTCAGCTCACAGAGTTAAACCTTTGTTTATATTAAGCAGATTGGAAACACTATATTTGTAGGACCTGTGAGGGGACATATCAGAGCTCAATGAGGCCTATAGTGGAAACCCGAATATAACTCAAAAAACTAGAAAGATGTTACCTGTGAAACTGCTTTGCGATGTGTGGATTCAGATTACAGAGTTTAGCCTTTGTATTGATTCAACAGGTTGGGAACACTCTTTTTGTAGAATCTGTGAAGGGACTTTTCAGAGTCCAGTGAGGCCTGTAGTTAAAAACCAATTAACTGCTGATAAAAACTAGAAAAAAAGCAATTGGTGAAATGTTTTGTGATATGTGAATTCAACTCACAGAGTGAAATGTTTCTTTTGATTCATTAGGTTTCAAATACTCTTTTTGTAGAATCTGCATGGGTACATTTTGGAGTCATCCTGAGGCCTTGTTTTCGGTTGCAGGGGCCTTCTGCAAGGGAAAATGTCACCCTGCTCCAAAGTCTGGGGCTTTATACCCCGCCTGGGACATCTCTGGTGGCTTCTGGGATGGGAGAGCCATCCTTGGGAGGCTCCCAGCATTCCCTGCGGTCTCCCAGCTTCTAACCTCTCTGCCAACCTCAACATCCCCCTGAGTCCCTACGGCTTGCCTATGCCACCCTGAGTCCCTGGGGGCAGGGAATTCTGCAATAAGGGGGGAGTCCCTGGAAGATTCCCAGCATGACTTGCGGTCCCACTGCTTCTCCCCTCTGCCTGCCTCAATGTCCCTTTGAGTCCCTACAGTCCGCCCACACCACCCTTCTGCCCTGTTCTCGCATGTGGGGTCCCTTTGTGAGTGACACAGACATCCTGCTGCAAAGCCTGAAGCTTTACTGCCCACGGGGGCAGCCCTGGGGGCTTCTGGGATGAGAAAGGCCTTCTTGAGAGGCTCCCAGGATTCCCTGTAGTCTCCCCACTTCTCCCCTCTGCCTGCCTCAATGTTCCCCTGAGTCCCTGCAGCTCACCTACATCACCATGCCACCCCACTTCACTTCTGCAAGCATTCCACGAAAGACACAAGCACCCTGCTCCAAAGCTGGGGCTTGACTGCCCGCTCAGGACAAGTCTGGGGGCTCCTGGGGATGGAAGAGTCATCCTTGGGAGACTCCTCGCATTCCCTGTCATCCTGCTGATTCTTCCCTCTGTCTGCCTGAACGTCCCCCTGAGTCCCTGGGGCTTGTGCACGCCATTCCGAGGCCCCGCTTTTGCTTGTAGGGCCTTCCGCCAGAGATATAGGCACTCTGCTCCAAATCCTGGGGCTTTACAACCCGTCCAGGACAGCTTGGGGCTGTTCAGGGATGGAAGAGCCCCTTTTGAGAGACGCCCAGCATGCCCTGCGGTACTCGCCACTTCCCCTCTGCCTTCCGGAACGTCCCCCTGAGCCCCTCCGGCCCGCCCACCCCACGCTGTGACTCTGTTGTCACTTTTATGGGACTTCTGCGAAAGACACCAGCATCCCACTCCAAAGTTTGGGGCTTTACAACCCGGTCGAAACACAACTAGGGGAATCTGGGATAAGACAGGCCTTTTGGGGAGGCTCTCAGCATCCCCTATAGTGTCGGCCACTTCTCCCCTCTGCCTGGCTCAATGTCCCTTTGAGTCCCTGGCGCCCGCCCACGAAAACCTATGGCTTGGTTTTGCTTTTGTGGGCCTGCCGCAGGAGACACAGGCACCCTGCACGAAGGCGTGGAGCTTTATAGCTCACCCGGGACAGCCCTGGGAGCTTCTGCGATGGTAGAGGCTTCCTTGGGGGACTGCCAGCATTCCCTGAGGTCTCGCCCCTTCTCCCCTCTGCCTGCCTCAACGTCCCCCTGATGCCTGCATACCGCCTGGGTCAACCTGCGGCCCCGTTTTTGCTTGTGAAGGGTTTCCGCAAGAGACAGAGGCACACTGCTCCAAAGACTGGGGCTTTACAGCTCTCCCGCGACAGCCCTGGGGTGTTCTGGGATAGTAGCGCCATCCTTAGGAAACTACCAGAATTCTGTGTGGTCTAGCCGCTTTTCCCCTCTGCCTGCTTCTACATCACCCTGAGTCCCTCCATCCCGTCCACAGCCACCCTGTGGCCTTATATTCCTTTGTGGGGGTCTTCCGCGAGAAACACAGGCACCCTGCTTTAAAGTCTCGGGCTTTACAACCTACCCAGGACAGCCCTGGGGGCTTCTGGGATGAAGAAACCTCCCTGGGAGTCTCACAGCATTCCCTGCAGTCTTGACGCTTCTCCCCTCTGCCTGCCTCAAAGTCCTTGTGAGTCGCTACTGCCCACCTATGCCACTGTGCGGGCCAATTTTAGATTGCGAGGGTCTTCTGCGAGAGACACAAGCATCCTGTTCAAAAACCTATGACTTTACAGCTTTCCCTGGAAAGCCTTGGGGGCTTCCGGGATGGGGGGGGGGGGGTCGTCCATGGGAGACTCGGAGCATTTCCTGTGGTCTCGCTGCTTCTCTCCTCTATCTGCTGCAAAGTCCCCCTGAGTGCCTGCCTCCAGCCCACACCACCCTGCAGCCCCGTTTTCCCTTGGTGGAGCTTTCTAGGGGAGACACAGGCACCCTGCTCCAAAGCCTGGGGCTTTACAGCCCACCCTGGACCACTCTGGGGGCTTCTGAGTTTGGAGAGAACTCCTTGGGAGGCTCCCAGCATTTTCTGTGTCCTCGCTGTCCTCTCCCCTCTGACTGTCTCAAGGTCCCCCTGAGTCTCCCCCACTCCACATGTGGCCAGGATTTCATTTGTAGGGGCCTTCCACCAGAGACTCAAGCACTCTGCTCCAAAGTCTGAAGCATTATATCATTCCAGGGACAGCCCTGGGGGATTCTGGGATGGGAGCGGCCTCTTTAGGAGGCTCCCAGCATTCCCTGCAATCTCGCTGCTTCTCCCCTTTGCCTGTCTCAAGGTATCGCTGAGTCTCTGCGGCCCTCCTGCCACCCTCTGGCACCAACGCCTGGGGTTTAACTGTCCACTTCCGCGTGAGACACAGGCATCCTGCTCCAACGCCTGGGGCTTAACAGTCCGCCCGGGACAACCCTGGGGTCTTTTGGGATGGGAGAGGTTTCCTTGGGAGGCTCCCAGCATTTTCTGTGGTATCACCGCATCTTCCTTCTACCTGACGTAACGTCCCCCTGAGTCCCTGTGACCCGCCCAAGCCACACTGCGTCACCGTTTTCGCTTTTGGGAGTCCCCCGCGAGAGACACAGTCAATCTGCCCCAAAGCCTGGGGCTTTAGAGCTAGGCTGGGACAGCCCTGGGTGCTTCAGGGACGGAAGAGGCCTCCTTGGGAGGTTCCCAGCATTCCCTTCTGTGTTGCCGCTTCTCCCCTTTGCCTGACTCAAAGTCCTTCTGATACCCTGCATTCCATCCACCCATGCCACCGCCATCCTACGGCCCTGTTTACACTTGTGCAGGCCTTCCGAGATAGACATAGGCAGCCTGCACCAATGCCTGGGGCTTTATAGCCAGCCTGGTACAGCCCAGGGAAATTCTGAGATGGGAGAGGCCTCCTTGGGAAGCTCCCAGCTTTCCCTGCTGTCTCACCGCTTTTCCTGTCTGCTTGCCTCACCGTTTTCCTGTCTCTGCAGCCCAGCCATGCCACCCTGCTGCCATCGTTTCGCTTGTGGTTGTCTGTCGCGAGAGACACAGACATTCTGCTGCAAAGCCCCGGGCTTTACAGCCTGCCCGGGACAGCCCTGGGATCTCCTCTGATGGGAGAGGCTTCCTTGGGAGTCTCCCAGCATTCCCTGTGGCCTCTCTGCTTCTCCCTTCTGGCTGCCTCAACGTCCCACTGAGTCCCTGCGACACGCCCACGCCACCCTTTGGGTCTGTTTTCATTGGTGGGGATCTGTCACAAGAGACAGAGGCATCCTTCCCCAAAGCCTTGGACTTTACAACCTGCCCGGGAGAGTGCTGGTGGTTTCTCAGATGGGAAAAGCTTCTTGGGAGGCCCCCAGCCTTCCCTGCAGTCTCATCGCTTCTTTCTTGTACCTACCTCAAAGTCTTCCTGAATCCCTCCGTACCGCCCATGCTACACAGCGGTCCGTTTTTGCTTGAGTGGGCCTTCCATGAGAGACACAGGCAGCTTGCTCCAATGCCTGCAGCTTAACAGCCCGACCAGGACAGCTCTGAAGGCTTCTGGGATGGAAGAGGCCTCCTTGGGAGGCTCCCAGTATTACCTGCGGTCTCGCCGCTTCTCCCCTCTGCCTGCCTCAACAACCCCCTTTGTCTCTGCCACCTGCACACGCTACTCTGCGCTTCCGCCTTCGCTTGTGGGGGCCTTTTGCGATAGACAAAAGCACCCTGCTCCAAGGCCTGGGGATTAACAGCCTGCCCGGGACAGGTGGGGACTTCTGGGATGGGAGAGGTCTTCTTGGAAGGCTCCCAGCATTCCCTGCGGTCTCACTGCTTCTCCGCTCTGTCTTCCTCCAAGTCCCTCTGAGTCCCTCTGACCCACGCAGGCCACATTGAAGCCCCATTTTCTCTTGTGGAGGCCTTCCGTGAGAGACACATGCACTCTGCTCCAAACCCTGGGGCTTTACAGCCCGCCTAGGACATCCCTGAAGGCATCTGGAATGGGAGAATCCTCCTTGGGACACTGCCAGCATTCCCTGCTGTCTTGCCGTTTCTCCCCTCTGCCTGCCTTGACGTCCCCCTGAGTTCCTGCGGACCACCCACGCCAACCTGTGACCCCGTCTTAGCTTGTGGGGGCCTTCCGCGAGAGACACAGGCACCGGGCTTCTAAGCCTGTGGCTTTACAGCCCGCCCAGGACAGCCCTGGGAGTTTCTGAGATGGGAGAGGCCTTCCGGCGAGGCTCCCAGCATTCCCTGCAGTCTCTCTGCTCCTTTTTTTTCTGCCTGCCTCAACGGCCCCCTGAGATTCTGCAGACAGCCCATGCAACTCCGCAGCCCCGTTTTCGGTTGTAGGGGCCTTCCGCGGGAGACACAGACACCCTGCTTCGAGGACTAGGACTTTACAGCCCACTGCGGACAACCATGGGGGCATCTGAGATGGAAGAGGCCTCGTAGGGAGTCTCCCAGCATTCCCTGCCATCTCGCCGCTTCCCCCTTCTGCCTGTCTCAACAACCTGCTTAGTCCCTGAGGCCAGCCACACCACCCTACCTCTGCTTTTCCCCTTGTGGGGGCTTTCCGCGAGAGACACAAGCACCCTGTACCAAAGCCTGGGGCTTTATAGCTTGACCGGGGCAGTTCTGGGGGCTTCTGGGATAAGAGTGGCCTCTTTGGGAGACTCCCAGCATTTTCTGCGATTTCGCCCCTTCTCTCCTCTGCCTGCCTCAACGTCCCCCTGAGTCCCTGCGGCCTGCCCACACCACTGTGCGGGTCCGTTTTCGCTTGTGGGGGCCTTCTGTGAGAGACACAGGCACATTGCTCCAAAGTCTGCGGTTTTATAGCCTGCCCAGGAGAGCCCTGGGGGCTTCTTAGATGGGAAAGGCCTCCTAAGGAGGATCCCAGCATTCCCTGTGGTCTCGCCCCTTCCCCACCCTTCCTGCTTCAATGTCCCCCTGAGTCCCTGCGACCCGCCCACGCCACCTTGTGGCCCCGTTTTTGCTTGTGGGCGCCTTCCAGGAGAAACACGGGCACCCTGCTCCAACGACTGTGACTTTACAGCCAGCCTGACCTAGCCCTGGGAAATTCTGGGATGAAAGATGCCTGCTTTGGAGGCTCCTAGCATTCCCTGCCATCTCGCCCCTTCTCCCCTCTGCCTGCGTTAACATCACCCTGAGTTTCTTTAGTCCTCCCACGCCACTCTGCTTCCCTGTTTTTGCTTTGGGGGCCTTCCGCAAGAAACACAGGCACCGTGCTCCAAAGCCTGGGGCTTTACATTCTGCCCGGGACAGCACTGGGTGCTTCTTGGATGGAAGAGCTCTGGAGGCTACCAGCATTCCCTGTGATCTCGCCGCTTCTCCCTTCTGCCTGCTTCAACGTTTCCCTAAGTCCCTGTGGCTCAACCACGCCACCCTGCTGCCCCGATTTCACTTGTGGGGCTCTCCGCGAGAATCACGGTTCCCTGCTGCAAAACCTGGGGTTTTACTGCCCACCTGAGACAGCCCTGGGGGTTTCCGGGACTGGCGAGGCCTCTTTTGCAAATTCCCAGCATTCCTTGCGGTCTCGCTGCTGCTTCCCTCTGCCTGCCTCAACGTCTTTCTGAGTCTCTGTGGCCCGCCGACGCCACCCTGCGACCTTGTTTTTGCTTGTGGGGGCCTTGCACGAGAGACCCAGGCACCCTGCACCAAAGCCTGTGGCCTTATAGCCTGCCGGGGATGGTCCTGAGAGCTTCTGGAATGGGAAAATTTTCCCTGGGAGGCTCCCAGCATTCCCTGTGGTCTCGCCGCTTCACCCCTATGCCTGACTCATCTGCCCCTGACTCCCCACAGCCTGCTCATGCCATTCTGCGGTTCCGTTTACACTTCTGGGTGCCTTTCGCAAGAGATACAGGCACCATGCTCCAAAGCCTGCGGCTTTACAGCCCAGGCAAGACAGCCCTGGGGGCATCTGGCATGGGAGAGGCCTCCTTGGGAGGCTCCCAGCATTTCCTGCAGTCTCACCGCTTCTCCCTTCTGCTGGCCTCAATGTCCCCCTGGGTCTCTGCGGCCTGCACGCTTTAGTCTGTGGCCCAGTTATTGCTTGTGGGGGCCTTCTGCGAGAGACACAGGCACCCTGCTCCAACGTCTGGGCCTTAGCAGCCCGACTGTACAGCCCTGGAAGCTTCTGGGATTGGAGAGGACCCCTTGGGAGGCTCCCAGAATTCCCTGCGGTCTTCCTCCTCCTGCCTGTCTCAATTGCCACCTGAGTCCCTGCCACCCACACTCACCACCTTGCGGCTTCGTGTTCACTTCTGGGGGCCTTCTGCGAGAGACGCAGGCACCCTGCTCCAAAGCCTGGGCTTTACAGCGTGCCCCGGACAGCCCTGGGGGCTTCTGGGCTGGGAGAGGTTTCCTTGGGAGGCTCTAGGCATTTCCTGAGGCCTCACCACTCCTCCCCTCTGCCTTCCTCAACTTTCCCCTGAGTCCCTCCGGCCCACCCAGGCCACACAGCGACTTTTTTTTTTTCTTGTGGGGGCTTCCACCAGAGACACAGGCACCCTGCTCCAAAGCCTAGGGTTTTAAAGCCCGTCGGAGGCAGCACTGGGGGATTCTGGGATGAAAGAGGCCTCCTTGGGAAGCTCCCAGCATTCCCTGCACGGACTGGGAGCTTCTCCCCTCTGCTTCCCTCAACATCCACCTGAATCCCTGCGGCCCGCCCATGCCACGCTGTGGCCCATTTTTCACTAATGTAAGCCTTCCTCGAGAGACACAGGCACCGTGCTTTAAAACCTGGTGCTTAACAGCCAGCCTGGTCAGCCCTGGGAGCTTCTGGGATGGGAGAGGCATCGTTGGGATGCTCCCAGCATTCCCTTCTGTCTCGCTGCTTTTTTCCTCTGCATGCCTTAACGTACCCCTTGGTAACTACATCCACTCACGGGACCCTGTGGCCCCATTTTCACTTCTGGGGGCCTTTTGGGAGAGACACAGGCACACTGCTCCAAAGCCTGGGTCTTAACAGCCCACCAGGGACAGCCTTGTGGGCTTATGAAAAGGGAGATGCCTCTTTGGGAGGCTCATAGCGTTCCCTGCTTTCTCGCATGTTTTTGCTTATGGTGGCCTTCCGCGAGAGACACAGGCACCCTACTCAAAAGCCTGGGGCATTACATCCCGCCTAAAGTAGCCCTGGGGACTTCTTGGATGCCAGAAGCCTTGTTGGGAGGCTCCCAGGATTCCCTTCCCTCTCGCTGCTTTTCCCCCACTGCCTGCCTCAATATCCCCCTGTGTCCCTGTGGCCCCCCACCCCACTCTGCGACTTCCTTTTCGCTTGCGGGGGTCTTACACAAGAAACACAGGCATCATGCTCCAAAGCCTGGGGCTTTACAGAACGCCTGGGACAGGTGGGGGCTTCTGGGATAAGAAAGGTCGGCTTGAGAGGATCCCAGCATTCCCTGCTGTCTGGCCGCTTCGGGCCTCTGTTTGCCTCAAACTCTCTCTGAGTCCCTCCAGCCCGCCCACACCACCCATTGGCTCCGTTTTCCTTGTGGGGGCCTTCTGCGAGAGACACAGGCATCCTGCTTCAATGTCTTGGGCTTTACTTCCCTCATAGGACAGTTCTGGGGACTTCTGGGATGGGAGAGACCTCCTTGGGATGCTCCCAGCATTCCATGCCATCTCACCACTTCTCCCCTCTGCCTGCCTCAAGGTCCCCTTGGGACTCTGCATCCCGCCCACGCCACCTTGCAGCCCTGTTTATGCTTGTCAGGGCCTTTCGATAAAGACACAGACATCCTGCTCCAAAGTCTGGGGCTCTACAGCCCATCCAGGACAGCCCTAGGGGCTTCTGGGATGGGAGAGGTGTCCTTGGGAGGCTACCAGCATTTCCTATGTCTTGCCACTTCTCCTCTCTGCCTGCCTCAACGTCTCCCTGAGTCCCTGTGGCCCGCCCATGCCACCCTGCACCCCCGTTCTCGCTTGTGGAGGGCTTCCACGAGAGATACAGGCACCCTGCTCTAAAGACTGGGTCTTTACAGCCCGTCCGGTACAGCCCTGGTTGCTTCTGGGATGGGAGAGGCCTCCTTGGGTGGCTCACAGCATTCAAAGTGGTCTCGCAGCTTCTCACCTCTGCCTGCCTCATCGTCTTTCTGAGTCTCTGCCACCCAAACACGCCACCCTGTGGCCCCGTTTTCCCTTGTGGGGCTTTTTTGCAAGAGATGCAGGAATGCTGCTCCAAAGCCTTCGGCTTTACAGCCCACCCAAGACAGCCCTCGGGGCTTCTGGGATGGGAGATGTCTGGCTGGGAGGCTCCCAGCATTCCCTGTAGTCCCACTGCTTCTTCCTTCTGCCTGACTTAACGTCCTCGTGAGTCCCTGTGGCCGGCCCACTTCAGCCTGCGGTCCCATTTTCGATTTTAGGAGCCTTCTGCTAGAGACATAGGCACCCCGCTCCAAAGCTTGGGGCTTTACAGCCAGCCCGGGACAGCCCTAAGTGTTTCTGGGATAAGAGAGGCCTCCTTGGGAGGCTCTCAGCATTCCTTGCTGTCTCGTCCCTTCTCTCCTCTGCCTGCCTCAACGTCACTCTGAGTCCATGTAGCCCAACCACACAACCCTGCGTCTTCCTTTTCGCTTGGGGGGCCTTCCGCAAGAGACACAGGCACCCTGCTCCAAAGGTTGGGCCTTTACAACCCCTCCAGAACAGCCCTGTGGGCTTCTGGGATGGAAGAGACCTCTTTGGGAAGCTCCCAGGATTCCCTGCAGTCTCGCCACTACTTGCCTCTGCCTGCCTTAACATTTCCTTGAGTCCCTGCAGCCCGCCCATGCCACCCTGCGGCCCCATTTTCACTTGTGGCGGCCTTGCACCAGAGACACAGACACCCTGCTTCAAAACCCAGGTGTTGCAGCCTGCATGAGACAACCCTGTGGTCTTCTGGGATGTGACAGGCTTTTTTTTAGGAGGCTCTCAGCATTTCCTGTGGTCTTGCCCCTTCTCCATCTGCTGCCTCAACATCTCCCTGAATTTCTGTGACCCTCCCAAGCTATACTGATGCCCAGTTTTCACTTGTGTGGGCCTTCCGTGAGAGCCACAGGCACCCTGCTTTAAAGCCTCGGGCTTTACAGCTGGCCTGGGACAGCCATGGGGGCTTCTGCAATAGGAGAGGCCTCCTCCGGAGGCTCCCAGCATTTCCTGTGGTCTCCCCGCTTCTCCCCTTTCCTGCGTCAACATCCCCTGAGACACTGCAGCCCGCCCACGGCCACCACGTAGCCTCGTTTTTGCTTGTGTGGGCCTTCCGCGAGAGACACAGGCACCTTATTCCAAAGCCCTGGGCTCCGGCCTTGGCTTCTTGTGTCTCTCGCTGAGGGCCCCCATGCTCGGTGGCTAGACCGCAGTCTGGCCTGTGCAGTCGGGTAGAAACTCGGGGACGTTAAGGCAGGTAATGGGGAGCAGCGCTGAGGTCTGAGAGAGGGCTGGTCATTCCAGAGTCTTTTCAGAAGGCTCAGTGGCGCCCTACAGTTCAGGACTAGAGTTCTGGGTTTCAGCCCAGGGTGCCTGTGTCTCTGGCAGAGGCCCTCCACGGGCCTTGTTGGTACCACAGTCCGGCATGTGCAGGTGGGCAGAAACTCAGGGGGACGTTGAGTCAGGCAAAGGGGAGAAGTGGTGAGGCCTGTGCAGGTGGTGTGTTTATTCAGGGATGCCTCTCCCTTCCCAGAAGTCCCTGGGGCGCCCTATTGGGTTGGGGCTAGAGCCCTGAACTTCAATTCAGGGCGCCTGTGTCTCTCGTAGAGGGCTCCCATGGGTGGCATCCTGGCCACAGGCAGGCCTGTGCTGGTGGGCAGAAACTCGGTGACGTTGAGGCAGGCAGAGGAGAGAAGGAGCAATGCCTGCGCGGGTGGTGATTCCTCCCAGGGAGGCCTCTCCCTTCCCAGAAATCCGCGGAGCACCTCCTGGGTGGAATCGACAGCCTGGGCTCTGGCCTAGGGTTCCTGTGTGTTTGAGGGAGGGCCCCCACAGGCGACGGTGGGGCTGCAGGTGTGCCTATGCAGGATGGCAGAAACTCAGGAGTCCTTCAGGCAGGCAGAGGTGAGAAGCAGCAAGGATTAAGCGGATGTTGGGTTGTCCTAGGGAGACCTCTCCCTTCCCAGAAGTCCCCAGGGCGCCCTCCGCTTTGGGGCTAGAGCCCCAGGCTCCAGCCCAGGGTGAATGAATCTCTCGCACAGGGCCCCCATGGGCCGTGGTGGGGCCGCAAGTGGGGCTGTGCAGGCAGACAGAAACTCAGGGAAATAATGAGGAAGGGAGAGGGTAGAGGTGGCGAAGCCTGAGCGGATGCTAGTTCCTTCCAGGGAGGACTCTCCCTTTCCCAAAGCCACCAGGCACCCCCAGGGTAGGGGCTAGAGCCCCAGGTTTCTGCCGAGGGTGCCTGTGTTTTTCGCACAGGACCCCCGCGAATGGCAGTGAGGCTGCAGCCATGCCTGTGTGGGCAGGCAGAAACTCTGGAGGATGTTGAGGCAGGCAGAGGGGAGAATCGGCAAGGCCTGTTCAGGTACTGGGTCCTACCAGGGATGCCTCTCCCTTCCCAGATAGCCACGGGGCACCCCCCGGATGAGGGCTAGAGCCCTGGTCTCCGGCCCAGGGTATATTTGTTTCTCTCAGAGGGCCTACTCAGGTGGTGGCAGGGACGCAGGGGGGCCTGTGTGGGTGGGCAGAAATGCAAGGAGACGTTGAGGCAGGCAGAGGGGAGAAGCGGCCAGGCCTGAGTGGAAGCTGGATGCCCCCAGGGAGACCTGATGGTTCCCAGAAGCCCCTGAGGCGCCCCCCCAAGGTGGGGGCTAGAGCCCTGGATTCCTGCCCAGTGTGACTTTGTCTCTCACAGAGGGCCCCCATGGGTGGCAGCGTGGCTGCAGTGTGGCCTGTGCGGGTGGGGAGAAACTCAGGGGGAGTTTGAGGCAGGCAGAGGGGAGAAGTGGTGATGCCTGAGCAGGTGCTGGGTCATCCCAGGGGTGCCTCTCCATTCCCAGAAGCCCCCCGATGCACCCCAGGTGCGGGTAAGAGCTCCGGGCTCTTGACCAGGGTGTCTGTGTCTCTTGCGGAGGGCCCCCAAGGGCTGTGGCGGGGCATCAGGCAGGATTGTGCGGACCGGCAGAAACTCGGGGAGATGTTGAGGCCGGCAGAGGGGAGAAGGGGCGAGGACTGAGCGGGTGCTGGGTCGTCCCAGGGAGGTCTCTCCCTTCCCAGAAGCCCCCGGGGCAACCCCGGGTGGGGGCTAGAGCCTTGGGCTCCAGCCCAGGGTGTCTGTCTGTCGTGGAGGGCCCCCATGGGCGGCGGCGGGGTTGTAGATGGGCCCATGTTGGCTGTCAGAAACACAGAGGGACTTTGAGGCAGGCAGAAGGGAGAAACTGTGTTATCTGAGCGGGTGCTATGTCCACTCAGGGAGGCCTCTCTTTTCCCAGAAGATTCAGGGGCATTCCCTGTGTCGGGGCTAGAGCCGTATGCTTTGAACCAGGGAGCTTTTGTCTTTTGCGGAGGGCCCCCATGGATGGCGGCAGGGCTGCAGGCAGGCCTGTGCGGGCAGGAAGAAATTCAGGGGGACATTGAGGCAACCAGTGGGAAGAATTCGCAATACCTGTGTGGGTGCTGGGTCCTCCCAGGGAGGCTTCTCGGTTTCCAGAAGCCTGCAGGACGCCCCCCTGGTGGGGGCTAGAGCCCGGGCTCAGGCCTTTGCCTGTGACTTTGGCAGAGGGCCCTCACAGTCGCGGCGGTGCCACAAGCAGGCCTCTGTGAGACAGCAGAAACTCAGGGGTAATTGAGGCAGACAGAGAAGAGAAGCAGCGAGGCCTGAGCAGGTGCTGGGTCCCCTCAAGGAGGCGTCTCTCTTCCCAGAAGCACCCAAGGCACCCCCAGGGTGGAGGCTAGAGACTTGGGCTTTGGCCCAGGATGGCTGTGTCTCTCGCAGAGGGCCCCCATGGGTGGTGGCAGTTCCGAAACCAGGCCTGTGCTGACTGGCAGAAACTCAGGGAGATGTAGAGGCAAGCAGAAGGGAGAAACGGCGAGGCCTGAGCAGGTGCTGGGTCCTCGCTGGGAGGCCTCTCCCTTCTGAGAACCTCCCTGGTGCCCCCCGGGTGGGGAGTAGAGCCCCAGGTTGCGGCCCAGGGTGCCTGTGTCTCTCATGGAGGGCTCCAATGGGCAGTGGCGGTTTACAGGCGGGCCTGTGTGAACCGGGAGAAGCTCAGGCGGACACTGAGGCAGGCAGAGAAAAGAAGCGGCAAGGCCTGAGCGAGTGCTGGGTCCTCCCGGGTAGGCTTCTTCCTTTGCAGAACCCTCCAGGGAGCCACCAAGGTCGGGCTAGAGGCCGGGCTCTGTGTCTCTCAGGGAGGCCCCGAAGTCTGGCAGTGGGTCCACAGGTCAGCCTGTACAGCTGGACAGAAACTCAGGGAGATGTTGAGGCAGGCAAAGGGAAGAAGCGGCAAGGCCTGAATGGGTGCTTGGTCCTCCCAAGGAGGCCTCACTTTTCCCAGAAGTCCCAGGGGCGGGGGTGCTAGAACCTTATGCTCTGGCTCAGGGTGACTGTGTCTTTCGTGGAAGATCCCCACGGGGGCTGCAGGTGGGCTTGTGGGGGCAGACAGAAACTCTGGGGGACAATGAGGCAGGCAGAAGGGAGAATCTGGGATTCTTGTGTGGGTGCTGGGTCCTCCCAGGGAGGACTCTCCCTTCCCTGAAGCCTGTGGGGTGCCCCCAGGGTCAAGGCTAGAGCCTGGGCTCAGGCCTCGGCCTGTGGCTTTGGCAAAGGGCCCCCACAGGTGGCAGCTGGGCCACATGCAGGCCTCTGTGAGATGGTAGAAACTCAGGGGTCCTTGAGGCAGGCAGAGAGGAGAGATGGCAGGGTCTGAGTGGGTCCTGGGTCACCCCAGGGAAGCCTCTCCCATCTCCGAAGCCCCCAAGTGGCTCCCCGGGTGGGGGGTAGAGACCCGGGGTCTGACCCAGGATGGCTGTGTCTCTCGTGGAGGACCCCCATGCGTGGCGACATTTCCGAAAGTAGGCTTGTGCAGTCCAACAGAAACTCAGGGGGACGTTGAGACAGGCAAAGGCATGAAGCAGAAAGGCCTGAGCGTGTGCTGGGTCCTTCTAGGGAGGCCTCTCCCTTAACAGAACCCCCCAAGGCAACCACCGGGTGGGGGCTAGAGGCTGGGCTTCAGCACAAGGTGTCTGTGTCTCTCGTGGAGAACCCCACCTGCGGCAGCGAGGGCACAGCCAGGCCTGTGCGGGCAGGCAGAAACTCAGCGGGACATTGAGGCAGACAGAGAGGGGAAGCGGCGAGGCCTGAGCAGGTTTTGCGTTTTCCCAGGGAGGCCTCACCCTTCCAGGAAGATACCAGGGGGCTTCCTGTGTGGGGACTAGAGCCCTGGGCTCCAGCCCAGGGTGCGCGTGTTTTTTTGCCAAGAGAACATACGGCCAGGGGTGGTGCCTCAGGCAGGCCTGTGAAGTGAGCAGAAACTCAGGGGGTAATTGAGGCCTGAGCGGGTGCTGGGTCTTCCCAGGGATGTCTCTCCCTTCCCAGAAACCCCTGGTGTGCCTTTCGGGTAGGGGGCTAGACCTGCAGGCTGCTGCCCAGGGTGCATGTGTCTCATGTAGGGCATCCATGGATGGCGCCCGGGTGGCAGGTGGACCTGTGCAGGCCAATAGAAACTCAGGAGGTCATTGAGGCAGTCAGAGGAGAGAAGCAGCAATAGTTGAAGGGGTGCTGCGTCTTCCCAGGGAGGCTTCTCACATCCAAGGAACCAATATTGGGAACATTTTTTTTTTTTTTTTTTTTTTTTTTGAGACAGAGTCTTACTCTGTCACCCAGGCTGGAGTGCAGTGGCACGATCTCGGTTCACTGCAAGCTCCACCTCCCGGGTTCACGCCATTCTTCCGCCTCAGCCTCCTGAGTAGCTGGGACTACAGGCACCCACCACCACACCTGGCTAATTTTTTTTTTTTTTTTGTATTTTTAGTAGAGATGTAGTTTCACCCTGTTAGTCAGGATGGTCTTGATCTCCTGACCTCATGATCCGCCCTCCTTGGCCTCCCAAAGTGCTGGGATTACAGGCGTGAGCCCCCACGCCCAGCCAGAAACACTCTTTTTGTAGAGTCTGCAAAGGGACATGCAAGAGCCCACTGAAGCCCACAGTGAGAAACAGAACAACTGGTGATAAAAACTTAAAAAAAAAGTTAGTTATGAAACTGCATTATGTGTACATTCAGCTCTCAGAGTTAAAGCTTTCTTTTAATTCAGAAGATTGGGAACACTCTTTTTGTAGAATTAGCAAAGGGATATTTCAAATCCCATTGAGGTCTAAAGTGAAAAACAGAATATCCTGGAGTAAAAACTAGAAAGAGCTATCTGTGAAATTGCTTTGTGATCTTTGCATTCAGCTCACAGAGGTAAATCTTTCCTTTGATTCAGCAGGTTGGAAACACTGTTTTTGTAGAATATGCAAAGGAACATTTTGGAGCAACTGAGGCCTATGGTGAAAATTCGAATATCCCGTGATAAAAACTAGAAAGAAGCTAACTGTGAAACTGCTTTGTGATATGTTAGTTCAGTTCACAGGGTTAAATCCTTCTTTTGATTCAACAAGTTGGAAACACTCTTTTTGTAGAATCTGCAAAGGGACATTTCAAAGCCCACTGAGGCCTATAGTGTGAAACAGAATATCCCACAATAACACAACAAAGAAGTTGTCTGTGAAACTTCTTTGAAATGTGTGGATTCCATTCACAGAGGTAAACCTTTGTTTTAAATCAGTAGATTAGAAACATTATTTTTGTTGAATCTGTGAAGAGACTTTTTGGAGCCTACTTGGGCCCACAGTGATGAACAGAATACCCCACAATAACAACTAGAAAGAAGGTATCTGTGAAACTACTTTGTGATGCCTGCATTCAGCCCACAGAAATAAACCTTTCCTTTGATTCAGCAGGTTAGAAACACTCTTTTTGTAGAATCTGCAAAGGGACATTTCAGAGCCCCCTGAGGCCTATAGTAAAAGATAAAATATCCCACAATAAAAACTAGAAAGAAACTATCTGTGAAAATATTTGTGATATCCCCATTCAGCTCAGAGTATTTTTATTTATTTATTTTTTATTTTTCATTTATTTATTTATTTATTTAATTCAACCGGTTGGAAACACTCTTTTTGTAGAATCTGCAAAGAGAAATTTCAGGGCCTACTGGGGACTTGGTATAAAACTAGACATCCTGTGATAAAAACTACAAAGAATCTGTCTGTGAAACTGCTTTGTGATGTGTGCATTCAGCTCATGGAGTTAAAACTTTATATTAATTCAGTAGGTTGGTAAAACGTTTATTGTAGAATCTGTGAAAAGACATTTTGGCAGCCACTGAGGGCTATAGTGAAAAATCAAATATTCCACAGTAAAAAGTAGAAAGTCATCTGTTAACTACTTTGTGATGTAGGGATTTAGCTAAAAGACTTTAGCGTTTCTATTGATTCAGCAGGTTGGAAACACTCTTTTTTTAGTATGCATGAAGGGACATTTCAGAGCCTGCTGGGGCCTATAGTGAAAAACAGAATATCCCATGATAAAAAATAGAAAGAAGCTATCTCTGAAACTGATTTGTGATGTGTGCATTCAGTGCACAGAATTAAACTTTACTTTCAATTCAGCTGTTTGGAAACACTCTTTTTGGAGTATCTGCAAAGGGACATTTCAGAGTGCTTTGAGGCCTACAGTTAGAAAACAGAATATCCCATGTTAAAAACTAGAAAGAGGCTATCTAAAAAACTGTTTGTGATGTGTTGATTCAATTCACAGAGTTAAACTTCTCTTTTAATTCAGCAGTTTGGAAACACTCTTGATAGAATCTCTGAAGAGATATTTCAGAGCACAGTGAGGCCTGTAGTGAAAAACTGAATATCTTGTGGTAAAAACTAGAAAGAAGCTATCTGGGAACCTGCTTTGTGATGTATGGATTCAGCTCAGAGTTAAGCTTTTTTTTTTTTTTTTTTTTTTTTTTTTTTTTTTTTTTTTTTTATTCAGTAGTAGATCTGTGAAGGGACACTTCAGAGTACAATGAGGCCTATAGTGAAAAGCCGAATATCCCAAGACAAAAACTAGACAGAAGCTATCTGTGAAACTGCTTTGCAATGTGTGGATTCAGCTCAGAGTTAAACCTTTGTTTGGATACAACTGGTTGGAAAAACTCTTGTAGAATCTGCAAAGGGATGTTTTGGAGTGGACCGAGGCCTATAGTGAATAACTAAATATCCCTTGATAAAAACTAGAAAGGAGCTATCTGTGAAACTGCTTTGTGAAGTGTGCATTAAGCTTACAGAGCTAAAACTCCCCTTTGTCTCAGTAGGTTGAAAACACTCTTTTTGTAGAATCTGAGAAGGGACATTTCGATGTCCACTGAGGCCTATATTGGAAACAGTATATCCTGAAATGAAAACTAGAAAGAAGCTACCTGTGAAACTGCTTTGTGATGTGTGGATTCAACTAATAGAGTTAAACATTTCTTTTGATTCAACAGGTTGGAAACACTCTTTTTGTAGAATCTGCAAAGGGACATTTCAGAGCCCACTGAGATCTTCAGTGCAAAACAAAATATCCCATGATAAAAGCTAGAGACAAACTGTCTGTGAAACTGGTTTGCAATGTTTGCATTCAGCTCCATGAGGTAAACCTCTCTTTTGATTCAGCAGGTTAGAAGCACTGTTTTTGTAGAATCTGTGAATAAACATTTCAAAGCCCACTGAGAGCTATCGTGACAAACTGAATATTTCATGATAAAAACTAAAAAGAAGATGTCTGTGAAACTGCTTTGTTATGTATGCATTCAGCTGCAAAAGTTAAACATTTCTTTTAATTCAACAGTTTGAAAACCCTCTTCTTGTAGAATCTGTGAAAAAGCATGTCAGAGTCCACTAGGGCCTATAGTGAAAAAACGTATATCCCATGATTAAAAGTAGAAAGAAGGTATCTGTGAAATGGTTTAGTGATGTTTGCATTCAGCTCACAGAGTTAAACCTCTCTTTTGATCAGCACTTTGGAAACATTCTTTTTGTAGAATCTGCAAAGAAGCAATTTTTAGGCCACTGATGGCTATAGTGAAAATCCACATGTCTCACAATAAAAACTAGAAAGAAGTTATGTGTGAAACTTCTTCATGAGGTGTGCATTTTACTCTCAGAGTTAAACCTTTCTTTTGATTCAACAAGTTGGAAACACTCTTTTTGTAGAATCTGCGAGGAAACATTTTGAATCCCACTGAGGCCTATAGTGAAAAAACAAAAATACCGCAATAAAAATTAGAAAACAACTATCTGTGAAACTGCTTTGCGATTTGTGCATTCAGTTCACAGAATTAAACCTTTCTTTTGAGGCAGCAAGTTGGAAACACGCTTTTTACAGAATCTGTGATGGGATTTAGGAGCCCACTGAAGCCTTTAGTGAAAAACTTAATATTCTGTGATAAAAACTAGAAAGAATCTATCTTTGAAATGGTTTTTTGATGTTTGCATTCAATTCACAGAGTTAATCCTTTCTTTTGATCAGCAGGTTGGAACCACTCTTTTTGTAGAGTCTGCAAAGAACCATTTTCTAGGCCACTGAAGCCCATAGTGGAAAACCAAATATTCTGCAATAAAACCACAAAGAAGCTGTCTGTGAAACTGTTTTGTGATGTTTGCATTCAGCTCACAGAGTTAAATTTTTCCATTAATTTATTAGCTTGGGAACACTCTTTTTGTAGAATCTGCAAAGGGACATTTCAGAGTCCACTCAAGCCTGTACTGAAAAACCAAATATCCCATATGATAAAAAGTAGAAAGAAGCTGTCTGTGAAACTGCTTTGTGATGGGTGCATTCAGCTAACAGAGTTAAACTTTTCTTTTGATTCAAAATGTTGGAATCATTTTTTTTGTTGAATCTGTGAAGGGATATTTCAAAGCCTACTGAGACCTACAGTGAAATATCAAATATTCCACAATCAACACCACAAGAAAGCTACATGTGAAACTGATTTGTGATGTGTGGGTTCAGTTCATAGAATTATACTTTTCTTTGATTTAGCAGGTTGGAAACACTCTTTTTGTAGAATATGAGAAGGGTCATTTCGTGGCACACCAAGGCACATTGTGATAAACCAAATATCCCATAGTAAACACTAGAAAGAAACTATTTATAAAACTGATTCTTGAAATGTGCATTCAGCTCACAGAGTTTAACCTTTCAATTGATTCACCAAATTAGAAACACTTTTATTCTAGAATTTGTGAGGGGATATTTCAGATGTTAATGAGGCATATAGTGAAAAATGTCATACCCCAAGAGAAAAAAGAGAAACAAGCTATCTGTGAAACTTCTTTGTGAGGTATGCTTTCACAGATTTAAAACTTTCTTTTAATTCAAAAGGCTGGAAACACTCGTTTTGTAGAATCTGCAAAGGAACATTTCAGAGCCCACTGAGGCTTATAGAAAGAAACTGGATATTTCATGATAAAAATTAGAAAGAAGGTCTGTGAAACTGCTTTGTGATGGGTGCGTTCTGCTCACACAGTTAAACTTTCTTTTGATTCTACAGGTAGTAAACACAATTTTTTATAGAATCTGTGAAGGGACATTTCAGAGCAAACTGAAGCCTCACAATAAAAACCAAATATTTCACTATTAAAACTAGGAAGAAGCTGTCTATAAAACTGCTTTGGGATGGACGGATTCAGCTCACAGAGTTAAATGTGTCTTTTTATTCTTTGGGATGGAAAACTCTTTTTGGAGAATCTGAGAAGGGACATTTCAGAGCCCACTGAAACCTATAGTGAAAAACCAAATATCCTGCAGTAAAAACTAGAAAGAAGCTGTCTGTGAAACTGCATTGTGATGTATGTATTCACCTGTAGAGTTAAACCTTTCTCTTGATTCAGCAGATTGGAAACACTTTTTTAAATAAAATCTGCAAAGTGAAATTTCGGAGGCCATTGAGGTCTATAGTGAAAAATGGAATATCCCACAATAAAAACTAGAAAGAAGTTATCTGTGAAACTGCTTTGTGATGTGTAGATTCAGCTCACAGAGATAAATCTTTTTTTAATTCAGTAGGTTGGAAACACTCTTCTTGTAGAATCTGTGAAGGGACATTTCAAAGCAAACTGATGCCTACTGTGAAAAACTGTATATCCTGTGATGAAAACTAGATAGAAGCTATCTGTGAAACTACTTTGTGATGTGTAGATTCAGCTCACAGAGTTAAACCTTAGTTTTATTCATCAGGATGAAACACTCTTTTAGTAGAATCTGCAAAGAAATATTTGAAGCCCACTGAGGCCTATAATATAACTCCTAATATTCCACAATAAAAACTGGAAAGAAGCTATCTGTGAAACTGCTTTGCAATGTGTACATTCAGCTCACAGAGTTAAACCACTTTTTTGATTTAGCAGGTTGAAAACCCTCTTTATGAAGAGTCTGTGAAGGGACGTTTCAGAGCCCACTGAGGCCTGGAGTATAAAACAGAATATCACACGATAAAAACAAGAAAAATGCTATCTGTGAAACTGCTTTGTGATGTGTGGATTAAGTTCACAGAGTTAAACCTTTATTTTGATTCAGCAGGTTGAAAATACTATCTTATAGAATATAGGAAGGCTCATTTCTGAGCCTAGTGAGGCCTATAGTGGAAAACGGAATGTCAGGAGGTAAAAACTAGAAAGATGAAATCTGTGAAACTGCTTTGTGGAGTGTGAATTCAGCTAAAACAGTTAAACTTTTCTTTTGGTTCAACAAGTTGGAAGCACTTTTTTTGAAGCACCTGTGAAAAAAGACTTTGGAGCAGACTGGGGCCTATAATGTAAGCCAGAATATCCTGTGATATATATTAGAAAGAAGTTGTCTGTGAAACTGCTCTGTGATGTGTGGATCCAGCTCAAAGAGTTAAACCTTTCTTTTGGTTCAGGAGTTTGGAGAATCTCTTTTTGTAGAGTCTGTGAAAAGTCATTTCAGAGTTCACTGAGGACTATAGTAAAAAATCAAATATCCTCAAAAAAAAAAAAAAAACTAGAAAGAAACTATCTGTGAAACTGTTTTGTGATATGCACATTCACCTCAGAGAGTTAAACTTTTCTTTTGATTCAGCAGGTTGAAAACACTCTTTTTGTTGAACCTGTAAAGGTACATTTCATATCCCATGGAGGTCTATAGTGAAAAACCAAATATCCCATGATAAAAGCTAGAGAGAAGTTATCTGTCAAACTGCTTTGTGATGTGTGAATTCACCTCACAGACATAAATCTTTCTTTTGATGCAGCACATTGGAAACACTTTTTTTGTGGAATCTGTGAAGGGATATTTCAGAGCCCACTGATGTGTAGAGTGAAAAACTGAATATTCCACAATAAAAACTGGAAAGAAGTTGTCTGTGATACTGCTATTTGATGTGTGGATTCAGCTCACAGTTAACCCTTTCTTTTGAATCAACAGGTTATAAACAGTCTTTTGCAAAACCTGCAAATGGACGCTTTGGAACTCACTGGGGGCTACTGTAAAAAAATGAATATCCTGCTATACAAACTAGAAATAAGCTGTTAAACTGCTTTGTGATGTGTGCATTCAACTCACAGAGTTGAACCTTTCTTTTGATTCAGCACGGTGGAAACTCTGTTTTTGTAGAATCTGCAAAGAGATAGTTTGGAACCCACTGAAACCTATAGTGAAAAACTGAACATCTGGTGATAAAAACTAAAGGGAAGCTATCTGTGAAGCTCCTTTGTAATGTGTGCAGTCAGTTCACAGAGTAACATTTTTGTTTTGATTCAGCAGGTTGGAAACTCTCTTTTTGTAGACTCTGTGAAGAGATGTTTCAGAGCTCACTTAAATCTATAATGGAAAACAAAATATCTCAGGATAAAAACAAGAAAGAAGCTATCTGTGAAGCTGCTTTGTGAGGTGTGCATTCAGCTCACAAAGTTAAAGCTTTCTTTTGATTCAACAGGTTGTAAACACTCTTTTTACAGAATTTGCAAAGGAACACGTCAGAGCCCACTGAGCCCTATAGTGAAAAACAGATTATCCCATGGTAAAAATTAGAAAGAAGCTATCTATGAAACTGCTTTGTGATGTGTGCATTCACTCACAGAGTTAAACCTTTCTTTTGATTCAGCAGGTTAGAAACACTCTTTTTGTAGAATCTGTAGAGAAATATTTCGGAGCCCACTAAGGAGTATAGTGAAAAATGGAATATTTTGCTATAAAAACTAGAAAGAAGCTATCTGTGAAAGTGATTCATGATGTGTGGATTCAGTTCACAAAGTTAACAGTTTCTTTTGATGTAGCAGGTTGAAACACTGTTTTTGTAGAATCAACACAGGGACATTTTGAAGTCTACAGAGGCCTTACTTGAAAAACTGAATATTTTGTGATCAAAACTATAAAGAAACTATCTGTGAGGTTGTTTTGTTGTGCATGGACTCAGCTCACAGAGTAAAACATTTCTATTAATTCATCTGGTTGGAAAACTCTTTTTGAAGAATTTGAGAAAAGACATTTTGCAGCCCACTGTGGTCTATAGTGAAAAACTGAAAATCCTGCAGTAAAAACAGTAAAGAAGCTATCTGCTAAACTGTTTTGTGATATTTGCATTCAGTTCACAGAGTTATACCTTTCTTTTCATTCAGTAGGTTGGAAACCCTCTTTTGATATTATCTGTGAAGGGACATTTGGAGCCTTCTGAGGCCTATAGTGAGAAACAGAATATCCCACGATAAAAACTAGAAAGAAGTTATCTGTGAAACTACTTTGTGATGAATGCATTCAGCTCACAGGCTCACAGAATTATAACTTTCTTTTGATTCAACAGTTTGGAAACACTCTTTTTGAAGAATCTATGAACAGACCTTTCAGAGCCCACTGAGGACTATAGTGAAAACAAAATATCCCACAATAAAAATTAGAAAGAAGCTGTCTGTGAATCTACTTTGTGACATGTGCATTCAGCTAAAAAAATTAAGCATTTTTATTCATTCATCACATTGAAAAACTTTTTGTAGAATCTGAGAAGGGGCATTTCAAAGCCCACTGAGGCCTATTGTAAAAAACAGAATATCCCATGGTAAAAAATAAAAATAAGCTATCGGTGAAATGGCTTTGTGATGTGTGCATTCAGCTCACAGAGTTAAACACTTCTTTTAATTCGGCAGGTTGGAAACGGTCTCTTTGTAGAATCAGCAAAGAGACATTTCAGAGCCCCCTGAGGCCAATAGAGAAAAAACAAGTATCTTGTGATAAAAACAAGAAAGAAGCTATCTGTAAAACTACTTTCTGATGTGTGGATTTAGTTCACAGAGTTACACCTTTATTTGATTCAGCAGTTTGGAAACACTCTTTTTGTAAAATCTGCGAAGGGACCTTTAGAAGCCTTCTGAGGCCTATAATAAAAAACAAAATATCCTGCAATAAAAATTAGTAAGAAGCCATCTATTAAACTGCTTTCTGAGGAGTGGATTAAACTCACAGAGTTAAAACTTCTTTTTGTGATTCAACAGGTTGGAAACACTGTTTTTTGTAAAATCTGTGAAGGGACATATCAGAGCCCACTGAGGCCCATACTGAGAAACAAAATATCCTGCAACAAAAACAAAAACAAAAAGCCAACTGTGAAACTGCTTTATGATGTGTGCATTTAGTTCACAGAGTTAAACCGTTCTTTTGGTTCAGCAGGTTGAAAACACTTTTTTTTTTTTTGTATAATATATGAAGGGACATTTCAGAGCCAAATAGGTCCATAGTGAAAAACCAAATATCCTGTGATTAAAAAAACTAGAAATAAACTATTTCTGAAACCGCATTGTGATGTGTGCATTAAGCTCACAGAGTTAAACCTTTGTCTTGATTAAGCATGTTGGAAGCCCTTTTTTTGCAGAATCTGCGAAGGGACATTTCAAAGCCCACAGATACCTAGAGTGAAAAACAGAAAATTACACCATAAAAACTAGAAACAAGCTATCTGTGAAACTGCTTTGTGATGTGTGGATTCGGTTCACAAAGTTAACCCTTTCTTTTGATTTAGCAGGTTGGAAACACTTTTGTTGTAGAATCTGCAAAGAGACATTTTGGAATCTACTGAGGCATAAGTTGAAAAACTGAATATTTCACGATCAAAACCAGAAAAAAAAAAAACTATCTGTGAAGTTGTTTTGTGATGTATGGATTCAGCTCACAGAGGTAAAGCTTTCTATTCATACCTCATGTTGAAAAACTTCTTTTGGAGAATCAGATAAGGGACGTTTTGGAGCCCACTGAGGCCTACAGTGAAAAACCAAATATCCTGTGATAAAAGCTATGAAGAAGCTATTTGTGAAACTGCTTTGTGATGTGCAGATTCAGCTCACAGAATTCAACCTTTCTTTTGATTCAAAAGATTGGAAACACTCTTTTTGTCTAATCTGCCAAAGGACATTTCAGAGCCCTATTATGCCTATAGTGAAAAAAAAAAAAATCTGGTGATAAAAACTAGAAAGGAGCTATCTTTGACATTATTTTCTGATGTGTGGATTTAGGTCACAGAGTTAAACCTTTCTTTTGATTCATCACATTGAAAACACTGTTTCTGTAGAATCTGTGAAAAGCCATTTCAGAGCCACTGAGGCCAATAGTTAAAAACTGAATATCCCACTATAGAAAGTAGAAAGAAGCTATCTGAGAAACTAGTATCTGATGGGTACATTCACCTCACAGAGATGAACCTTTCTTGTGATTCAACAGGTTGAAAACACTCTGTATGTAGAATCTGTAAAGGGACATTTCTGAGCCCACTGAAGTCTATAATATAAAACCAGATATCCAACAATAAAACACTTGTTTGTGTATTATAAAAATTAGAAAGAAGCTATCTGTGAAACTGCTTTGGAATGTGTGCATTCTGCACACAGTGTTAAAACTTTATTTTTATTTGGCAGGCTGGAAATAGACCTTTTGTGAAATCTTCAAAGGGACATTCTGTAGAAACTGCTTTGTGAGGTGTGAATTCAACTCAGAGAGTTAAAACTTTCTTTTAATTTGGCAGGTTGGAATCACTCTTTTTGTAGAATCTGTGAAAGCACATTTTGGAGCAAACAGGCCTATAGTGAAAAAATGAATATATAGTCGTATAACATGGAAAGTAGATATCTGTGAAACTGCTTTGTGATGTCGATTCAGCTCATGGACTTAAATCTTTATTTCGATTAAGCAGGTTGGAAACACTCTTTTTTGTACAACTTGCAAAAAGTCATTTCAGAGAAAAATGAGGCCTACAGTGATAAACCAAATATCTTACAATAAAAACTACAAACAAGCTATCTGTGACACTGATTTGTGATGTATGCATTCAGTTCAATGAGTTAAACATTTCTGTTAATTCACCAGATTGGAAACGCTCTTTTTATAGAATTTGCAAAGGGATATTTCAGAGCTAAGTGAGGCCTATAGTGAAAAACTGAATATCCTGCAATAAAAATTAGAAGTTATCTGTAAAATGGCTTTGTGATGTGTGCTTCAACTCACACAGTTAAACCTTTCTTTTGATTCAGCAGGATGGAAACACTCCTTTTGTAGAGTCTGTGAAGGGACAAATCAGAGCCCACTGAAGCCTATCGTGAAAAACAGAATATCTCTCAATGAAAACTAGAAAGAAGCTATCTGTAAAACTGCCTTGTGATGTTTGGATTCATCTCTATGAAACTGGTTTGTAATGTTTGCATTCAACTCAAAGTGCTAAACCTTTCTTTAGATTCAGCAGGTTGGAGAAATCTTTTTGTAGAATCTATGAGGGGACTTTTTGGAGCACACTGAGGCCTAAAGTGAAAAGCGAAGATTCCGTGATAAAAACTAGAAAGAAATTATCTGTGAAATTGCATTGTGATGTGTGGATTAAGTTCATAGAGTTAAACCTTTCTTTGGATTCAGTAGGTTGGGAACACTCTTTTTTGGGAATCTGCGACAAGACATTTTGAAGGAAACTGAGGCCTATAGTGAAAAACTGAATATTCTGCAAGAAATACTAAAAAGAAGCTATCTGTGAAGCTTCTTTGTGATGTGTTGATTCAATTAACAGAGTTAAACCTTTCTTTGGATTCAGCAGATTGGAATCACTCTTTTTGTAGAATCTGTGAAGGGCCACTTTTGAGCCCATTGAGGCCTCTAATGAAAAACCAAATATCCCCAGATAAAAACTAAAAATAAGTGATCAGTGAAATGCACTGTGGTTTGTGGATTCAGCTCACAGAGTTACACCTTTCATTTTATTCAGCAAATTGGAAACACTCTTCTTGTAGAAACTGCAAAGGGAGTTTTGAACCCCACTAAAGCCTACAGTGAAAAACAGAATATGCCTTGATGAAAAATAAACAGAAGCTTTCTGTGAAATTGCTTTGTGATGAGTGGATTCATCTCGAAGAGTTAAATGATATTTTTGATTCAGCAGGTTGAAAACAGTTTTAATACGATCAGCAAAGGAATATTTCTGAGCACACAGAGACCTATGGTGAAAAACTGATTATTCTGCAAAAAAAACTAGAAAGAAGTTATCTGTGAAAGTGCTATGTGATGTGTGGATTCAGCTCACAAAGTTAAACTTTTCTTTTGATTCTGTAGGTTGGAAACACTCATTTTGTAGAATCTGTGAAGAGATATTTTGGAGCAAACTGATACCTATACTCAAAAGCTGAATATCCCATGATAAAAACTACAAGAAGCTATCTACGCAACTGCTATGTGATGAGTGCATTGAGTTAACAGTTAAACCTTTCCTTTGATTTAGCAGGTTTGGAACACTCTTTTTGTAGAATCTTCCCAGGGACATTTCAGAGCCCACTGAAAGCGATAGTGAAAAAGTTAATATACTGTGATGAAAACTAGAAAGAAGCTGTTCGTGAAACTGCTTTGTGATGTGCAGATTCAGTTCACAGAGTTAAAACTTTCTTTTTATTCAGCAGTTTGGAAACACTTTTTTGGTAGGAACTGTGAGGGGACATATCAGAGCTCACTGAGACCTATAATGAAAACCCAAGTATTCCATAATAAAAACTAGAAGGAAGCTGTCTGTGAAACTGTTTTGTGATATGTGGATTCAGCTCAGAGAATTAAACCTTTCTTTTGATTTAGCAGGTATGAAACACTTTTTGTAGAATCTGTGAAGGGACCTTTTGGTGGCCAATGAGTCCTATAGAGAAAATGAAATATCCATCAATAAAATCTACAAAGAAGGAATCTGTGAAACTGCTTTGTGATGTGTGGATTCAGCTCACAAAGTTAAAACTTTCTTTGGATTTATTAAGTTGCAAACACTCTTTCTGTAGAATCTGAGAGGGCACATTTCAGAGCACACTAAGAACTATAGTGAAAAACTGAATATTCTACGATAAAAACTAGATAGAAACTATCTGTGAAACTGCATTGAAAGGTGTGGATTCAACTCACAGAGTTCAAACTTTCCTTTGATTCAGCATGTTGGAAACACTCTTTTTGTAGAGTCCTCGAAGAGACATTTAGGAGCAACCTGAGGCTCATAGTAAAAAGCCGAATATCTCACCATAAAAACTAAAAAAAAATCTATATGTGAAACTGTTTTGGGATGTGAACATTCAGCTCACAGAATTAAACTTTTCTTTTGATCCAGCAGGTTGAAAACACCGTTTTTGTAGAATCTGTGATGGGATATTTCCACACCCATGGAGACATATGGTGAAAAACAAAATGTCCTATGATAAAGACTAGAAGACAGCTATCTGTGAAACTGCTTTGTGATGTCTGGATTTCCCTCACAGAGTTAAAACTTTCTTTTTATTCAGCAGGTTGGAAACATTCTTTTTGTAGGATCTTCAAAATGACTTTTGAAACTCAATGAGGCCTATAGTGAAAAATCGAACATTTCATGATAAAAAAAAAAAAAAGAAAGAAAGAAGGAAAAACTAGAAAGAACAAGGTGAAGGGACATTTCAAAGTAAAGAGAGACCTAGAGTGAAAAACAAAATATTCTGTGATAAAAATTAGACAGAAGTTATCTGTGAAAGTGCTACGTGATGTATTGATGCAGCTCACAGAGTTAAACCTTGTTTTTGATTCAGTACATTGGAAACACTCATTTTGTAAAATCTGTGAAGGGATATTTAGGAGAAAACTGAGGCCTATTATGAAAACCCAAATATCCCATGATAAAAATTACTAAGAAGGTATATGCGACACAAATTTGTGATGTGTGCATTCACTTCATAAATTTAAACCTTTCTTTTGATTCACCAGGTTGGAAACACTCTTTTTGTAGGATATGTGAGGGGACTATCAGAAGCTACTGAGGCCTATAGTAAAAACTCAAATATTCTGCAATAAAAACTAGAAAGAAGCTATCTATGAAACTACTTTGTGAAGTGTGGGTTCAGCTCATGGGGTTAGACCTTTCTTTTGATTCAGCAGGTTGGAAACACTCATTTTGAAGAATCTGCAAAGAGATATTTTGGAGCCCACTATGGTGAAAAACAGAATTTCTGCCAATAAAAACTAGAAAGAAGCAATCTGTGAAACTGCTTTGTGGTGTGTGGATTCAGCTCACAGGGCAAAACTTTTCTTTTGATTCAGCAATTTGGAAACCCTCTTTTTGTACAATCTGTGAAAAGGCATTTCACAACCCACTGAGACCTATAGTGAAAAATTGAATATCATGTGATAAAAACTAGAAACAAGCTATCTGTGAAACCACTTTCTGATGTCTGGATTTTGCTCACAGAGTTAAAACATTCTTTTCATTCAGCAGGTTGAAAACTCTCTTTTTGTAGGTTATGCAAAAAATAATTTCAAAGCCCATCGAGGTGGCCTACAGTTAAAGAAACAAACAAACAAACAAACAAAAAAAAACGAACATTTTGCAATTAAAAACTAGAAAGAACCTATCTGTGAGGCTGCTTTGTGATGTGCAGATTCAGCTGACAGAGTTAAACCTCTCTTTTGATTCAGCTGGTTGGAAACACTTTGTTTGTAAAATGTGCAAAGGGACATTTCAGAGTCCACTGAGACCTATAGTGAAAAATAAAATATCCCATGATAAAAACTACACAGAAGATATCTGTGAAACTGATTTGTGATGTGTGGATTCAGCTTATAGAGTTATTTTTTTTTTTATTCAGCAGGTTGGAAACACTCTTTTAGTAAGATCTGCAAAGGGAAGTTTCAGAGCACACAGAGACCTATAGTAAAAAAACAAATATTTTGCCATAAAAACTGGAAAAATGTGATCTGTGAAAGTGCTATGTGATATGTAGTTTCATCTCACAGAGTTAAACACTTATTTTGATTCAGTGGGATGGAAACACTCATTTTGTAGAATCTGTGAAGGGATGTTTCAAAGCAACCTGAGGCATGTAATGAAAAACCAAATATCCAGCTATAAAACAACAAAGAAGCTCTCTGTGAAAGTGCTTTGTGATATATGCATTCACTTCAGAGAGTTAAAACATTCTTTCAACTCAGCAAGTTGGAAACACTCTATTTGTAGAATCTGTGAGGGAGGGGCATTTTGAAACCCACTGAAGCCTGTAGTAAAAAAGTGAATATTTCCTGATCAAAACTAGAAAGAAGCTAGGGGTGATACTGTTTTCTGATGTGTGCATTGAGTTCAGAGTTAAACCTTTTTCTGGCTTTAGCAGGTTGGAAACACTCTTTTTGTAGAATTTGTTAGGGGATATTTGGAGCCCACAGAGGCCTATAGTGAAAAACTGAATGTCCCACAATAAAAACTAGAAAGAAGATCTCTGTGAAATTGTTTTGTGATGTGTGCATTCAACTCACAAACTTAAATTTTTCTTTTGATTCATCATATAGGAAACACTCTCTTTGAAGAATCTGTGAGGTGACTTTTCAGACCACACTGAAGCCAATAGTGAAAAACCAAATATCTTGCAATAAGAACTAGAAAGAAGCTATCTGTGAAACTTCTTTGTGATGTGTGGATTCAACTTACAGAAGAAAATCTTTCCTTTGATTATGCAGGTTGAATTCACTCTTCTTGTAGAATCTGTGAAGGGACATTTCAGAGCAAACTGAGACCTAAAGTGAAAAACTGATTATTTCATGATAAAAACTAGAAAGTTAACTGTTAAAGTGCTTTGTGATGTGTGCATTCTACTCAGAGTTAAACTTTTATTTTTTTTATTTTTTATTTTTTTTTTTTGAGACGGAGTCTTGCTCTGTCGCCCAGGCTGGAGTGCAGTGGCCGGATCTCAGCTCACTGCAAGCTCCGCCTCCCAGGTTCACGCCATTCTCCTGCCTCAGCCTCCCAAGTAGCTGGGACTACAGGCGCCCGCCACCTCACCCGGCTAATTTTTTGTATTTTTTAGTAGAGACGGGGTTTCACCATGTTAGCCAGGATGGTCTCGATCTCCTGACCTCGTGATCCGCCCGTCTCGGCCTCCCAAAGTGCTGGGATTACAGGCTTGAGCCACCGCGCCCGGCCCAGAGTAAAACTTTTCATTTCGTTCAGCAGGTTGGAAACACTCTTTTTGTAGAATATGCAAAGGTACATTTGGGAGACCATTGAGGCCTATGGTGAAAAACTGAATATCCTGTTATAAAACTAGAAAGATGCTATCAGTATAACTGCTTTGTGATTTGTTGATTCAGCTCACAGAATTACACCTTTCTTTTGATTCAGCAGGTTGGAAACAGTATTCTTGTAGAATCTGCAAAGGGAATTGAAAATCCCACATAGGCCTACAGTGAGAAGTGAAATTTTCCATGATAAAAACTACCCAGAAGCTATCTGTGAAACTCCCTTGTGCTGTCTCGATTTAGTTTACAGAGTTAATTTTTTTTTTGATTCTGCAGGTTGGAAACACTTTTAGTGGGATCTGCAAAGGAACATTTCAGATCACACAGAGAAAAACCAAAAATTATGTGATGAAAACTAGAAGGAAGCTATCTGTTAAACTGATTTGTGATGTGTGCATTCAGCTCACAGAGTTAAACATTGCTTTTGATTCTGCAGGTTGAAAACACTTTTTTGTAGAATCTGCAAAGGAACATTTCAGAGCCCACTGAGGTCTATAGTGAAGCATCGAATATCGCATAATAAAAACTAGAAAGAATCTCCCTGTTAAACTGCCTTGTGATGTGTGGATTCCGCTGACAGAGCTAAACCTTTCTATTAATTTAGGAGGTTGGAAACACTTCTTTGGCAGATTTGAGGAGGGGACATTTTGGATCCAACTGAGACATACAATGATAAACAGAATGTCCCACAATATGTACTAGAAAAAATCTATCTGTGAAAGTGCTTTCTGGTGTGTGCCTTCAGCTCACAGAGTTAAATCTTCCTTTTGATTCAGCAGGTTGGAAGCAGTCTTTTTGTAAAATTTGTGTGGGTACATTTCAGAGCACACTGAGGCCAATAGTGAAAATCTGAATATCCCATGACAAAACTAAAATGAACCTCTCTGTGAAATTTTGTGATGTGTGCATTCAGCTTAAAGTGTTAAGCCTTTCTTTTGATTTAGCAGATTGGAAACATTGTTTTTTTACAATCTACGAAGGGACATTTTGGACTGCATTGAGGCCAAGAGTGAGAAACTGAATATCACAAGATAAAAACTAGAAAGAAACTATCTGTGAAACTACTTGGTGATGTTTGGATTCATCTCACAGAGATAAACTTTTCTTTTGATTCACCAGGTTGAAAACACTCCTTTGTAAAATCTGCAAAGGGACATTTCAGAGCCCACTGAGGCCTAGAGTGAACAATGGAATATCCCATGATAAAAACTATTAAGAATCTATCTGCGAAACTGCTTTGTGATTCATGCATTCAGCTCACAGTGTTAAACCTTCTATTTCATTCAGCAGTTTGGAAACACTCTTTTTTTAGAATATGCAAAGAGACATTTCATAGCCCACTGAGGCCTACAGTGAAAAAACAAATATCCCATAATAAAAACTACAAAGAAACTCTCTGTGAAACTGGTTTGTGATGTGAACATTCAGCTCACAGAGTCAAACCTGTCCTTTGATTCAGCAGGTTGGAAACACTTTTTAAGTAGATTCTGCGATAGGACATTTCGGAATCTACAGAGGTGTATAGTGAAAAACTGAATATGCTGCAAAACAAAAAACAAGAAGCTATCTGTGAAACTGCTTTGTGATGTGTATATTCAGCTCACAGAATTAAACTTTTCCTTTGATTCTGCACATTGGAAACACTTTTTTTGTAGTATCTGCAAGTGGCAGTTTGAAGCAAACTGAGGCCTATTCTGAAAAAACGAAACTCCCATGATAAAAACTAGAAAGAAACTCTCTGTGAAACTGCTTTTTGGTGTTTTCAGTTTTGTAGAGTTAAGCCACTCTTTTGAATAATCTGTGATGGGACATTTTGGAGCCCACTGAGGCCTATACTGAAAACCCAAATATCCCACAATAAAAACAGAAATAATTTATCTGTAAAGCTGCTTTGTGATATGTGAATTCACCTCACAGAGTTAAACCTTGTTTTTTATGCAGCAGGTTGGAAACACTCTTTTTGTAAGAATCTGCAAAAAGACATTCCAGAGTCCACTAAGACCTACAGCAAGAAACCTAATATCCCATGATAGAAACCAGAAATAAGCCGATTCAGCAGATTGGAAACCCTATTGTATATAATATGCAAAGGGACACTTCAGAGCCCACTGTGTTCTATAGTAAAAAATGGAATATCCTGCAATAAAAACTATTTAGAAGCTATATGTCAACCTGCTTTGTGATGTGTGGATTCAGCTCACAGAGCTAAACTTTCTTTTGATTTAGCAGGTTGTACGCACTATTTTTCTACAAACTGCTAAAAAACATTTCGGATCCTACTTACGCCTAGAGTGAGAAACAGAATATCCCATGATACAAACTAATAAGAAGCTATCTGTCAATCTGCTTTGTGATGTGTGGATTCAGCTCAGAGAGTTAAAGCTTTCTTTTAATTCAGTAGTTCAGAAACAATTTTTTTTTTTTTTTTTTTTGTAGAATATGAGAAGGGACATTTCAAAGCCCATTTTGACCTACAGTGAAAAAAAAAAATCCTGCAATAAAACTACAAAAATGCTAACTGCGAAACTGCTTTGTGATGTGGAGACTCAGCTCACAGACTTAAACCTTTCTTTTGATTCAGCAGGTTGGAAACGCTCTTTCTGTAGGATCTGTAATGGGACATTTTGGAGCCCACTGAGGCCTATAGTAAAAAATTGAATATTCTGTGAAGAAAGAACAAGAAAAATGCTATCTTTGAAACTGCTTTGTGATGCGTGGATTCAGCTAGCAAAATTGAACCTTTCTTTTGATTCAGCAGGTTGGTAACACTCTTTTTATACAATCTGCAAAGGGACGTTTCAGAGCGCACTGAAGTCTAGAGTGAAAAACCAAACACCTGCAATGAAAACTATTAAGAAGTTATCTTTGAAACTGCTTTGTGATTCATGGATTCAGCTCATGGAGTTAAAACTCTCTTTTGATTCAGCAGTTTAGAAACACTCCTTTTGTAGAATATCATTTTCTAGAAACTGCAAAAGGACACTTCAGAGCCCACTGGGTTCTATAGTGAAAAACAAAATATCCTGCCATAAAAACTAAAAATAAGTTATCTGTGAATCTACTTTGTGATGTGTGTTTTCAGCTCACAGAGATAAACCATTCTTTTGATTCAGCAGGCTGGAACTTCTCTAATTTTTTAATCTGTGAAGGCACACTTCAGAGCCCCTGAGGTCAACAGTGAAAAACGGAATATCCCATGATAAAAACTAGAAAGAAGCGATCTATTAAACTGATTTCTGATGCATGGTTTTAGCTCACAGAGATAAACCTTTCTTTTGATTTTACAGGTTAGAAACACTCTTTTTATAAAATCTACAAAGGAACATTTTGGAGTCCACTGGGGCCTGTAGGGAAAAAAAAAAATGTCCCATGAAAAAACTAGAAAGAAATTGGGAAACTTCTTTCTGATGTCTGGATTCAACTCACAGAGTTAAACATTTCTTTTCGTTTCATTCTTTTATTTGTTTATTTATTTATTTATTTATTTATTTATTTATTTTTTATCATACTTTAAGTTCTAGGGTACATGTGCATAACGTGCAGGTTTGTTACATATGTATACTTGTGCCATGTTGGTGTGCTGCACCCATCAACTCGTCAGCACTCATCAATTCATCATTTATATCATGTATAACTCCCGAAAGCAAACCCTCCCCCCTCCCCCCTCCCCCCTCCCCTTGATAGGCCCCAGTGTGTGATGTTCCCCTTCAGGAGTCCAAGTGATCTTATTGTTCAGTTCCCACCTATGAGTGAGAACATGCGGTGTTTGGTTTTCTCTTCTTGTGATAGTTTGCTAAGAATGATGGTTTCCAGCTGCATCCATGTCCCTACAAAGGACGCACACTCATCCTTTTTTTTGGCTGCATAGTATTCCATGGTGTATATGTGCCACATTTTCTTAATCCAGTCTGTCACAGATGGACATTGGGGTTGATTCCAAGTCTTTGCTATTGTGAATAGTGCCGCAATAAACATATATGTGCAGGTGTCTTTATAGCAGCATGGTGGATAAGCTTTTTGATGTGCTGCTGAATCCGGTTTGCCAGTATTTTATTGAGGATTTTTGCATCGATGTTCATCAGGGATATTGGTCTAAAATTCTCTTTTTTTGTTGTGTCTCTGCCAGGCTTTGGTATCAGGATGATGTTGGCCTCATAAAATGAGTTAGGGAGGATTCCCTCTTTTTCTATTGATTGGAATAGTTACAGAAGGAATGGTACCAGCTCCTCCTTGTACCTCTGGTAGAATTCAGCTGTGAATCCATCTGGTCCTGGACTTTTTTTGGTGGGGAAGGCTATTAATTGTTGCCTCAATTTCAGAGCCTGCTATTGGTCTATTCAGGGATTCAACTTCTTCCTGGTTTAGTTTTGGGAGAGTGTAAGTGTCCAGGAAATTATGGATTTCTTCTAGATTTTCTAGTTGATTTGCATAGAGGTGTTTATAGTATTCTCTGATGGTAGTTTGTATTTCTGTGAGGTCAGTGGTGATATCCCCTTTATCATTTTTTATTGCGTCTATTTGATTCCTCTCTCTTTTCTTCTTTATTAGTCTTGCTAGTGGTCTGTCAATTTTGTTGATCTTTTCAAAAAACCAACTCCTGGATTCATGGATTTTTTTGGAGGGTTTTTTGTGTCTCTATCTCCTTCAGTTCTGCTCTGATCTTAGTTATTTCTTGCCTTCTGCTAGCTTTTGAATGTGTTTGCTCTTACCTCTCTAGTTCTTTTAATTGTGATGTTAGAGTGTCAATTTTAGATCTTTCCTGCTTTCTCTTGTGGGCATTTAGTGCTATAAATTTCCTTCTACACACTGCTTTAAATGTGTCCCAGAGATTCTGGTATGTTGTATCTTTGTTCTCATTGGTTTCAAAGAACATCTTTATTTCTGCTTTCATTTCGTTATGTACCCAGTAGTCATTCAGGAGCAGGTTGTTCAGTTTCCATGTAGTTGAGCGGTTTTGATTGATTTTCTTAGTCCTGAGTTCTAGTTTGATTGCACTGTGGTCTGAGAGACAGTTTGTTATAATTTCTGTTCTTGTACATTTGCTGAGGAGTGCTTTACTTCCAAATATGTGGTCAATTTTGGAATAAGTGTGATGTGGTGCTGAGAAGAATGTATATTCTGTTGATTTGGGGTGGAGAGTTCTGTAGATGTCTATTAGGTCCGCTTGGTGCAGAGATGAGTTCAATTCCTGGATATCCTTGTTAACTTTCTGTCCCGTTGATCTGTCTAATGTTGACAGTGGAGTGTTGAAGTCTCCCATTATTATTGTATGGGAGTCTAAGTCTCTTTGTAAGTCTCTAAGGACTTGCTTTATGAATCTGGGTGCTCCTGTATTGGGTGCACATATATTTAGGATAGTTAGCTCTTCCTGTTGAATTGATCCCTTTACCATTATGTAATGGCCTTCTATGTCTCTTTTGATCTTTGATGGTTTAAAGTCTGTTTTATCAGAGACTAGGATTGCAAACCCTGCTTTTTTTGTGTTCTCCATTTGCTTGGTAGATCTTCCTCCATCCCTTTATTTTTAGCCTATGCATGTCTCTGCATGTGAGATGGGTCTCCAGAATACAGCAGACTGATGGGTCTTGACTCTTTATCCAGTTTGCCAGTCTGTGTCTCTTAATTGGAGCATTTAGTCCATTTACATTTAAGGTTAATATTGTTATGTGTGAACTTGATCCTGACATTATGATATTAACTGGTTATTTTGCTCGTTAGTTGATGCAGTTTCTTCCTAGCCTCGATGGTCTTTACATTTTGGCATGTTTTTGCAATGGCTGGTACCGGTTGTTTCTTTCCATGTTTAGGGCTTCCTTCAGGGTCTCTTGTAAGGCAGGCCTGGTGGTGACAAAATCTCTAAGCATTTGCTTATCTGTAAAGGATTTTATTTCTCCTTCACTGATGAAACTTAGTTTGGCTGGATATGAAATTCTGGGTTGAAAATTCTTTTCTTTAAGAACGTTGAATATTGGCCCCCACTCTCTTCTGGCTTGGAGAGTTTCTGCCGAGAGATCTGCTGTTAGTCTGATAGGCTTCCCTTTGTGGGTAACCCGACCTTTCTCTCTGGCTGCCCTTAAGATTTTTTCCTTCATTTCAACTTTGGTGAATCTCGCAATTATGTGTCTTGGAGTTGCTCTTCTGGAGGAGTATCTTTGTGGCGTTCTCTGTATTTCCTGAATTTGAATGTTGGTCTGCCCTACTAGGTTGGGGAAGTTCTCCTGGATGATATCCTGAAGAGTGTTTTCCAACTTGGTTCCATTTTCCCCCCTTTCCGCCCCTTTCAGGCACCCCAATCAGACGTAGATTTGGTCTTTTTACATAATCCCATACTTCTTGCAGGCTTTGTTCATTTCTTTTTCTTCTTTTTTCTTTTGATTTCTCTTCTCGCTTCATTTCATTCATTTGATCCTCAATCACTGATACTCTTTTTTCCAGTTGATCAAGCAGGTTACTGAAGCTTGTGCATTTGTCACGTATTTCTTGTGTCATGGTTTTCATCTCTGTCATTTCATTTATGACCTTCTCTGCATTAATTAGTCTAGCTGTCAATTCTTCCACTCTTTTTTCAAGATTTTTAGTTTCTTTGCACTGGGTACATAATTCCTCCTTGAGCTCTGAGAAGTTTGATGGACTGAAGCCTTCTTCTCTCATTTCGTCAAAGTCATTCTCTGACCAGCTTTGATCCGTTGCTGGCGATGGGCTGCGCTCCTTTGCAGGGGGAGATGCACTCTTATTTTTTGAATTTCCAGCTTTTCTGCCCTGCTTTTTCCCCATCTTTGTGGTTTTATCTGTCTCTGGTCTTTGATGACGGTGACGTACTGATGGGGTTTTGATATAGGTGTCCTTCCTGTTTGATAGTTTTCCTTCTGACAGTCAGGACCCTCAGCTATAGGTCTGTTGGAGATTGCTTGAGTTCCACTCCAGATCCTGTTTGCCTGGGTATCAGCAGCAGAGATTGCAGAAGATAGAATATTGCTGAACAGCGAGTGTACCTGTCTGATTCTTACTTTGGAAGCTTCCTCTCAGGGGTGTACTCCACCCTGTGAGGTGTGGGTGTCAGACTGCCCCTAGTGGGGGATGTCTCCCAGTTAGGCTACTCAGGGGTCAGGGACCCACTTGAGCAGGCAGTCTGTCCGTTCTCAGATCTCAACCTCCGTGTTGGGAGATCCACTGCTCTCTTCAAAGCTGTCAGACCGAGTCGTTCGTGTCTGCACAGGCCTCTGCTGCTTCCCCTGTTGTTTTTTTTTTTTTGCTGTGCCCGTTCCCCAGAGGTGGAGTCTACAGAGACAGGCAGGTTTCCTTGAGCTGCTGTGAGCTCCACCCAGTTCGAGCTTCCCAGCGGCTTTGTTTACCTACTTAAGCTTCAGCAATGGCAGGCGCCCCTCCCCCAGCCTCGCTGCTGCCTTGTGGTTAGATTGCCGCAGACTGCTGTGTTAGCAATGAGGGAGGCTCCATGGGCAGTGGGACCCTCCCGTCCAGGTGTGGGATATATTCTTCTGGTCTGCCCGTTTGCTTAAAGCGCAGTATTGGGGTGGGAGTTACCCGAATTTCCAGGTGTTGTGTGTCTCAGTTCCCCTGGCTAGGAAAAGGGATTCCCTTCCCCCTTGAGCTTCCCAGGTGAGGCGATGCCTCACCCTGCTTCAGCTCTCGCTGGCCAGGCTGCAGCAGCTGACCAGCACTGATTGTCCAGCACTCCCTAGTGAGATGACCCCAGTACCTCAGTTGAAAATGCAGAAATCACTGGTCTTCTGTGTTGCTTGTGCTGGGATTTGGAGACTGGAGCTGTTCCTATTCGGCCATCTTGCTCTGCCCCCCATAAACATTTCTTTTCATTCAACAGGTTGGAAACACTCTTCTTGTAAAATCTGCGAAGGGACATTTTGGATTCCACTGGGGCCTGTAGGGAAAAACTGAATATCCAGCAATAAAAACTAGAAAAAAGCTATCTGTGAAACTGGTTTGTGATGTGTGTTTTCAGCTAACAGAGTTAAACCTTTCTTTTGACTCTCCAGGTTGGAAAGACACTTATTGTAGAATATGCGAAGGGACATTTCAAAGCCCACAGGAAGCCCAGTGAAAAAATAAAAATTCTGCGATAAAAACTGGAAAGAAGATATCTGTGAAACTTCTTTGAGAAGTTTTTATTCTGTTCACAAAGTTAAGCCATTCTCTTGATTAAGCAGATTGGAATCAGTCTTCTTGTAGAATCTGCGAAGGGACCTTTCAGAGCCCATTGAGGCTTTTAGTTAAAAACCAAATATTCCATGATAAAAGCTACAAAAAACTATTTTTGAAACTGGTTTGTGATATTTAGATTCAGCTCACAGATGTAAGCCGTTTTTTTATTTCATTCAACAGGTTGAAAACACGCTTTTTGAGAATCTGTGAGGGGATATTTCGGAGCTCACTGAGACCTATACTGAAAAAGCAAATATCCCACAATAAAACTAGGAAGAAGCTATCTGTGAAACTGCTTTGTGACTTGTGAATTCAACTCACAGAGTTAAAACTTTTTTTTGGATCCAGCAGGTTGTCAAAACTCTTCTTGTAGAATCTGCAAAGGGACATTCTGGAGCAAAGTGAGGCCTGTATTAAAAAACTGAAAATCCCACAATGAAAACTAGATAGAAACTATCTGAAGTTTTATGGTGTTTTCATTCAGTTATCTGAGTTAAAGTTTATTTTGATTTAGCAGGTTGGAAGAACACTTTTTGTAGTATCTGCAAAGGGACATTTCAGTGCTCACTGAGGCCTATAGTGAAAAACCGAATAGCCCATGATAAAAACTAGCAAGAAGCTGTCTGTTACTGCTTTGTGATATATACATTCGGTTTATGGTTAAACTTTTTTTTTTTTTTATTTTGATTCACCAGGTTGGAAAGACTCTTTTTGTAGAAGTCTGCGAAGGGACATTTCAGAGCCCACTGAGGCCTGTACTGAAAAACAAAATATGTCACAATTAAAAACTAAAATGAAGCTATCCATGAAACTGCTTTGTGATGTGTGCATTCAGTTCATGAATTTAAACCTTTCTTTAGATTCAGCAGGTTGGAAACACTCTTTCTGTAGAATCTGTAAAGGGACATTTCAGAGCTTAGTGAAACCTATAGTGAAAAACTAAATATCCTATGATAAAAACTACAAAGATGCTATCTATGAAACTGCTTTGTGATGTGTGGATTCAGCTCACATAAGTAAACCTTTCTTTGATTCACCAGGTTGGAAACACAGTTTTTGTAGAAGCTGCAAATGGACATTTCAGAACTCACTGAGACCTTTAGGGAAAAAATGAATATCCTGGGATATAAACTAGAAAGATGCTATTTGTGAAAGGACTTTGTGATGTGTGCATTCAGTTCACAGAGTTAAACTATTACTTTTATTCAGCATGTTGTAAACACTCCTTTTGTAGAATCTGCAAAGAAACATTTCAAAGCCCAATGTGGGCAATACTGAAAAACCAAATATGTCACAATATAAACTAGAAAGAAGCTATCTGTGAAACTGCATTGTGATATGTGGATTCACAACAGATAATTCTACTTTTCTCTTGATTCTCCAGGAAGAAGACACACTTTTTGTAGAATATGAAAAGGACATTTCAGAACCCACGGAGTCCTATAGTGAAGCACCAAACATTTCTTAATAACAACTAGAGAGAAGCTATCTGTTAAACTGCTTTGTGATGTGTGCGTTCAGCTCACAGATTTAAACCTTCCTTTTGATTCAGCACATGGCAAACACTCTTCTTGTAGAAAAAAATGCAAAGAAACATTTCAGAGCCCTCTGAAGCCTATAGTGGAAAACCAAATATTTCATGATAAAAACTAGAAAGAAGCTACCTGTGAAATTAATTTATGATGTGTTGATTCAGCTCACAGGGTTAAACCTTTATTTTTATTCAGCAGGCTGGAAACACTCTTTTTGTACAACTGCAAGTGTACATTTTGATGCCCGCTGATGGCTATATTGAAAACAAAACATCCTGTGATAAAAACTGCAAAGAAGCTATCTGTGATGTATGCATTCAGCTCACAGAGTTAAACTTTTCTTTTGATTCAGCAGGTTGGAAATATCATTTGTAGAATTTACGAAGATACATTTTGGAGCCCAATGAGGCCTATAGTGAAAAACTGAATATTCTGTGATAAAAATTTGAAAGAAGTTATTTATGAAACAGCTTTGTTATGTGTGGATTTAGCTCATAGAGTTAAACCTTTTTTTGATTCAGCATGTTGGAACACTATTTTTGTCAAATATTCAAAAAAACGTTTCCCAGAAATGGACATTACTCAGAAGAGGCAGGCAGAGGGGAGAAGCAATGAGGTCTGAGCAAGTGGTGGATTGTCCCAGGTAAGCCTGTTCCTTCTCAGAAGCTCCAGGGCAGTCTTCCAGGTCAAGTCTAGCATCATGGCTCCAGCCCAGGGTGCCTGCGTCTCTCCTAGAAGGTCCCACAAGCAATGATGGGACTGCAGATGGGCCTGTGCAGGCAGGCAGAAACTCGGTGGGAAACTGAAGCTGGCAAAGGGGAAAAGTGGTCAGGCCTGAGTGGATGCTATGTCCTCACAGGGAAGACTCCCTCTTCCCAGAAGCCTCCAGGGTGCCAACTGGATTGGGGCTAGAGTCACAAGCTTTGGCCCAGGGTGCCTGAGTCGCTCATGGAGGGCTCCCACAGGCAGCAGTGGGGCCACAGCCAGGCCTGTGTGGGTGAGAAGAAACTCAGGGGGATGTTGAAGTGAAGGGATATTTTGGAGCCCACTGAGGCCTATAATGAATAACTGAATATCCCACAATAAAAACTAGAGAGAAGCTATCTGTGAAGCTGCTTTCAGATGTGTGCATTTAGTTCACAGAGTTAAACCTTTTTCTTGATTCGGAAGGTTGGAAACAAACTTTTGGCAGTATCTATGAAGAAACATTTCAGAGCTCACTGTGGTCTATACTGAAAAACCAAATATCACATGACAAAAACTAAATAGAATGTATCTGTGAAACTGCTTTGTAATGTGTGGATTCAACTCAGAATTAAACCTTTCTTTTGATTTAGCAGGTAGGTAACACTTTTTAAATAAATCTGAAAGTTGTATTTTGGAACAAATTGTGGCCTAGAGTAAAATACTGAAAATCCCATGATAAAAAATTGAATGAAGATACCTATGAAACTGATGTGTGCTGTTTGCATTCCATTCACAGAGTTAAACCTCTCTTTTGAATCAGTAGGTTGAAAACACTCTTTTTGTAGAATCTGCGAAGGGACATTTCAGAGCCCATTGAGGCCTATAGTGAAAAACAGAATATCTGGTGTTATAAACTAGAAACAAGTTATCTTTGAAACTGCTTTGTGGTGTGTGGATTTAGTTACAGAGTTAAAACTTTCTTTTAATTCACCAGGTTGAAAATACTCTTTTTGTAGAATCTGTGAAGGGACATTTCAGAATGAACCGAAGCCTCTAGAGAAAAACTGAAAATCCTGCAATAAAAACTAGAAAGAAGTTATCTGTGAAATTGCTTTGTGATGTTTGCATTCAGTTCCCAGCATAAAACCTTTATGGGAAATTTCAGAGCTCACTGAGGCCTATAGTGAAATATTTTAATATCCCATGATAAAAACTGGAAAGAAGTATCTGTGAAAATGTTTTGTGATGTGTGCATTCAGTTCATAGTTAAACCTTTCTTTTGATTCAGCAGGTTGGAAACACTGCTTTTGTTGAAATCTACGGTGGGACATTTCAGAGTCCACTGAGGCCTATAGTGAAAAACTGAATATCCTGCGATAAAAACTAGAAAGAAGCCATCTGTGAAACTGCTTTGTGATGTGTGGATTTAACTCACAGTGTTAATGCTTTCTTTTGATTCAGCAGTTTGAAAACACACTTTTGTAGAAGTTTCAAAGGGACATTTTGGAGCCCACAGGCCTATAGGAAAAAAACCAAACATCCCGTGAGAAAATATAGGAAAAAACTATCTGTGAAACCGCTTTGTGATAAGTGCATTCAGTTGACAGAGTTAAACATTTCTTTTGATTCAGCAGGTTGGAAAAACTCCTTTTGTAGAATTTGTGAAGGGACATTTCTGTGCCCACTTGGTGCTATAGTGAAAAACCAAATATCCTGCAATAAAAAGTAGAAAGAAGTTATCTGTGAAACTGCATTGTGATGTGTGGATTAAGCTCACAGAGTCAAACCTTTCTTTTGATTCAGCAGGTTGGAAACTTTTCATGTAGAATCTGTGAAGGGACCTAGTGGAACCCCCTGAGGCCTATAGGGAAAAACCGAATATTCCATGTTAAAAACGATAATGAAGCTAACTGTAAAACCCCTTTATGATGTGTGGATTTAGCTCGCAGAGTTAAACCATTATTTTGATTCAGCATGTTGGAAACACTCCATTTGTAGAATATGTGAAAAAAACATTTCAGTGCCCACTGGGGCCTACAGTGAAAAACCAATCATCCTGTGATAAAAACTAGATGTTACCTTTGAAACTGCTTTGTGATGTGTGAATTCACCTCACAGAATTTAACCTTTCTTTTGATTCAGCAGGTTGGAAACACTCTTTTTGCAGAATCTGCAAAAGGACATTTTGGAGCCCACTGAGGCCTGTGATGAAAAACCAAATATCCTGCGATAAAAACTGGAAAGAAACTATCTGTGAAACTGCTATGCGTTGTGTGGATTCAGCTCATAGAGTTAAATCTTTCTTCTGATTCAGCAGGTTGAAAACACTATTTTTGTGCAATCTGTGAGGAGACACTTGGCAGAAAAGGACATTTCACAGAAGAGGCAGGCAGAGGGGAGAAGCAGCAAGCTCTGAGTGGGTGCTGGGCTATCACAGGAGGCCTCTCCCTTCCCAGAAGGCCCCAGGGCGCTCCTCAGGTGGTGGCTAGAGACCCCGTTTTAGGCCCTTTGGTCTCTCCCAGAGGATCCCTAGGCAACAGCAGGGCCACAGGCAGGCCTTTGCATGTGGGCAGAAACACGGGGGACGTTGAGGCAGGCAAAAGGGAGAATCAGCATTGCCTGAGCAGGTGCTGGGTTGTCACTGTCGGGCTTCTCCCTTCCCAGAATCTCCTGAGCTCCAGCCCAGGGTGACTGTTTCTCTCATGGAGGGCCCCCACGTGTGGTGATGGGGCCACTGGAGGGCCTATGCATGAGGGCAGAAACTTGGGGGGACGTTGAGGCAGGCACAGAGAGGAAGTCACAGGGCCAGAGCAGGTGCTGCGTCATCCCAGGGAGGCTTCTCTTTCCCAAAAACACCTGAGAGCACCCCCAGGTGGAGACTAGAGCTTCATACCTTGGCCCTGGGTTCCTGTATCTCTCAAGGAGGGCCCCTATAGGTGGTCTCTGGACCACAGGGAAACCAGCATGGACCCTCAGAAACTCAGGGGGAAGTTGAGGAAGGCAGAGGGGAGAAGCAGCAAGCCCTGATTGAGTGCTGTGTTGTCCCAGGGAGGGCTCTCCCTTCCCAGAAGCCCTCAGGGTGTCCCCCAGGTGGTGCTAGAGCCCCGGGCTTTGGCCCAGGGTGCATTATATGTCAAAAAGGGCCCCCATGGGCAGCAGCAGGGCCGCAGGTGGGTCTCAAAGGGCAGGCAGAAACTTAGGGGGACATTGGGGTAGGCAGAGGGGAGAAGGAATGAGGCCTGAGCAGGTGTGCAAAAACTCAGGGTGACGTTGAGGCAGGCAAGGGGAGAAGCAGCGAGGCATGAGCCAGTGCTGGGTCCTCCTAGCGATGCCTCTCCCTTTTCAAAAGTCCCGGGACGCCCCCCAGGTCGGGGCTGGGGCTGCGCTCTGGCCCAGGGTTTCTGTATCTCTTATGGAGGGCCCCCACGGGCAACAGCAGGGTCGCAGGCTGGCCTGTGAGGACGGGCAGGGCCTTGGACTCCAGCCCAGGGTGACTGTGTTTCTCCCAGAGGGCCCCCAAGGGTAGTGGCTGGGCCGCAGGTGGGCCTGTGCAGGTGGAAAGAAACTCAGAAGAACGTTGAGGCAGCAGAGAGGAGAAGCAGCGAGACCTGGAGGGTGCTGGGTCATCCCAGAGATGTCTCTCCCTTCCCAGAATCCCCTGGGGTGCCCCCAAAGTGAGGGATAGAGGCCTGGGCTCTGGACCAGGGCTCCTGTGTCTCTCATAGAGGGCCCCTCTGGTCGGCGGTGGACCGCAGGTGGGTCTGTGAGGGTGGACAGAAACTAAGGGGAACTTTGATAAAGACAGAAGGGGAGAAATGGTGAGGCCTGAGTGTGTGCTGGGTCTTCTCATGGAGGACTATTTCTTCCCAGAAACACCAGGGGCCTCCACCAGGTGGGGACCAGGGCCCTGTGCTCCTGCCCAGGGTGACTTTGTTTCTTATGGAGGGCCCCCACGGGCAGCAGCAGGGCTGCCAGAAAGCCAGTCAGGTGGGCAGGAACTCAGGGGGCATTGATTCAGCCAGAAGGGAAAAGTGGCATGACCTAAGCAGGTGTTGAGTTCTCCCAGGGATGCCTATTTCTTCCCAGAAGCACCCTGGGTGCCCCCAAGATTGGGATAGAGCCATGTGCTTCAGCCCAGGGTGACAATGTCTTTCATGGATGGCCTCCATGGGCAGTGGCAGGGATGCAGGCTGGCTTGTGTGGGTGGGTAGAAACTCAGGGGAACATTGAGATAGGCAGCGAAGAGAAGCTGTGAGGCCTGAATGCAGGCTGGTTGTCCCAGGGAGGCCTCTTCCTTCCCAGAAGCTCCTGAGGTGTCCTGTGGGTGGGGGCTAGAACCCTGAACTTTGGCCCAGGATGATTGTGTCTCTCTCAGAGGGCTCCCATGGGTAGTGGCAGGGCTGCACGTGGGCCTGTATGGGTGAGCATAAGATCGGGGGACATTAAGGCAGGCAGAGGGGAGAAGCAGTGAGACCTGGGTAGGTGCTGGGACTTCCCAGGGAGGCCTCTTCCTTCCCAGAAGCCCTCAGGGTGCCCCACCTGTGGACACTAGAGCCTGAGACTCTGGCCCAGGGTGCCAGTGTCTCTCAAGGTGGGACCTCACTCACAATGGCAGGGCCACAGGTGGACCAGTGTAGGTGGGTGGAAACTCAGGGGGACATTGAGGCAGGCAGAGGGGAGAAGTGTTGAGGCCTGAGTGGGTACTGGGTGGTCCCAGGGATGCCTCTCCCTTTCCAGAAGCCCCTGGGATACCCCCCAGGTTGGAGACAGAGCCCCGACCTTTGGCCCAGGGCACCTGTGTCTCTCACAGTGGGCCCACATGGGTGGCAGCAGGACTGCAGGCAGGCCTGTGCTGCAGGATGTTGAGTCAGGCAGAGGTGAGTGGATGCAGAGTCATCCCAGGGAGGCCTCTCCATTTGCAGAAGCCTCCAGGGCACCACCCATATAGTGGCTAGAGCCCCAGACTGTGACCTAGGTTGTGTCTCTCAAGGGGGTCCACACAGGCAGTGGTGGGGCCACAGTCTGGCCTGTGCCGGCAGGCAGAAACTCAGGGGGACATTAAGTCAGGCAGAAGGGAGAAGTGGTGAGGCCTGAGCAGATGCTAGGTTGCCGAGACCAGCTCGGTCATGGAGACCCTCACCCAGTGGCGCTGGAGGAATTAAAGACACACACAGAAATATATGTATGGAGTGGAAAATCAGGGACCTGACAGTTTCAGAGCTGAGAGCCATGAACAGATTTACCCACGTATTTATTGACAGCAAGCCAGTTTCTGTAGATTATGGATTAACTAAAAGTATTCCTTATGGGACACAAAGGGAGAGACTGAAACAAAGGGATGGGTTCTGGCTGCAGCAGAAACATGTCCTTAAGGCACAGAATGCTCATGCTGTTGTTTGTGGCTTAGGAATGCGTTTAAGCAGTTTTCCGCCCTGGGTGAGCCAGGTGTTCCTTGCCCTCATTCCAATAAACCAAGTACCTTCAGCATGGGCATCATGGCCATCACAAACATGTCAGAGTGCTGCAGAAATTTTGTTTATGACCAGTTTTGGGACAAGTTTATGGCCAGATTTAGGGGCCTGTTCCTAACACGTTCCCCCTTTTTATTTTAACAAGACGATAAAAGCAAAGGTGGCCTTATCATGGCGAGCTACTTCTCACAGAAATCGAGATCCACATCTGCAGACTATATAAAGACAAAAAACACAGATTAAAAACACAATTATCATTGAAATTACGGAGCCTCCAAGTATTTTTATCCATTTTAATGGGTTGCTAGCTGCTAATTTGTCTGCAGCTCCTTCAAGCACTACAGCTCCTGGCATTAAAGTCAGGTGTGCCTGGGATGCTTTAAATATTTGTTCTTTTAATTTTACAATATCCAAAAACAAGTTTGTAGAGTGTTCTTCTAGATTCTTTTTTATTCTTTTCCAAATATTGATCTCATTAAGAGCCATGAATACTTTCCACAAATCCTTTTGTTTACCTCCTGCAGTGGGCAGTATAATTTGAGATTGAGGTGCCACTACACCACCATGTTTCTAGATAATAGGAACTCTTGCCATATAGTGCGTGATGTTCCCCTTCCCGAGTCCAAGTGATCTCATTGTTCAGTTCCCACCTATGAGTGAGAACATGCGGTGTTTGGTTTTCTCTTCTTGTGATAGTTTGCTAAGAATGATGGTTTCCAGCTGCATCCATGTCCCTACAAAGGACGCACACTCATCCTTTTTGATGGCTGCATAGTATTCCATGGTGTATATGTGCCACATTTTCTTAATCCAGTCTGTCACAGATGGACATTTGGGTTGATTCCAAGTCTTTGCTATTGTGAATAGTGCCGCAATAAACATATGTGTGCATGTGTCTTTGTAGTAGAATAATTTATAATCCTTTGGGTATATACCCAGTAGTGGGATGGCTGGGTCATATGGTACATCTAGTTCTAGATCCTTGAGGAATTGCCATACTGTTTTCCATAATGGTTGAACTAGTTTACAATCCCACCAACAGTGTAAAAGTGTTCCTATTTCTCCACATCCTCTCCAACACCTGTTGTTTCCTGACTTCTTAATGATTGCCATTCTAACTGGTGTGAGATGGTATCTCATTGTGGTTTGATTTGCATTTCTCTGATGGCGAGTGACGATGAGCATTTTTTCATGTGTCTGTTGGCTGTATGAATATCTTCTTTTGAGAAATGTCTGTTCATATCCTTTCCCCACTTTTTGATGGGGTTGTTTGTTTTTTTCTCTCGTATATTTGTTTGAGTTCTTGTAGATTCTGGATATTAGCCCTTTGTCAGATGAGTAGGTTGCAAAAATTTCTCCCATTCTGTAGGTTGCCTGTTCACTCTGATGGTAGTTTCTTTTGCTGTGCAAAAGCTCTTTAGTTTAATTAGATCCCATTTGTCAATTTTTGCTTTTGCTGCCGTTGCTTTTGGTCTTCTTGCCATATTTCTTACCATTTCTACCATCTGATCATTTTGCTTACAGAAGCTGAACATAGTGTGGCATGGCATGAAGACTGAGAGGTGCAATTAAGATAAACATCCCCTTAGGTCACCAATCAATGATTCCATAGGAATTGTCATGCACCATCTCTACGTGTTCTGCAATGCAATCTTCTTAAATAAGTACATTCATTATTTCTGGCCAGGTGCAATTCTATTTACAAATAGGTTTTTGAGGGCAGTATGTCTCAAATACAGGGGCAGATTTATTATGGTAAATACCGAGATCAGAAAGCATGTGTAACTTTGTCAGAGAGTGATGACATCCAGTCATTATTGCCAGCCAAGATTGATAAATATGCCCAAGGAGTATAATTGTTCTCTGTGTCAGCCATTGTTGAAGGAATACTCATGAAAATGGTGATCACTGCTATCATAGCTATCATTAAATTACTCACTGTGACTGGTTGTCCTGCTTTCCTCAGGCTTTCTTCCACCATCCATGACAGCTTTTTGATCTATTCTAGGTAGTTGGCTGTGTTTGACAGGTGTTGCTCGTGACAGTTGGGGTCCTCCTCAGCATCAGTCTCTACATGGCTGCAACTGAGGGGTCTTCAGGATCCTCCCAGAATCTCTTCCTCGGCATCTGGCTCATGATAAAGTTTCAGGTGTCTTGATGGTATCCAAATTGGCTGCTGGTTTTGGCCTGGAGAAACACAAGAATAACCTCTACCCCAAGTTATTATTTTACCTCTATCCCAACTTTTTGTTATTGGATCTCTCCACCAAACCAGTTTGTTCTGCTTCTGTCTTTGCAGCTTGTTTCTGTAGATGTTGTTCAGCTGTTGACAGCATCGGGCCTTTAGGCAGGCTCAAAAAATTTAAAGTCAACAATGCTAGATTCAATTGCATATGGGGTGTTCCATAGTCTTTGTTTCCCCCCTTCTGCTTTTACAATTGTCGTTTCAGGGAGAGATTCATTCTTTCCACTATGGCTTGTCCTTGAGAATTATATGGGATAACAGTAATGTGTTTAATATTCCATATGGAGAAAAATGTAGCTAGAGCTTGGCTAGTGGAGCCTGGGGCATTAACTGTTTTAATAGAAGCTGGAATGCCCGTCACCAAAAAACATGGCAAAAGGTGACATTTAACACAGGCAGAAGACTCTCCTGATTGGCATGCAGCCCAGACAAAGTGAGAAAAGGTGTCTTCACGTACATGTACATAAGCTTGTCTTCCAAATGAGGGAACATGTGTGACGTCCATTTGCCAAAGAGAATTAGGTTCCAATCCTTGAGGATTAACTCCTCCTCTAAAAGATGAGGAATGCACAATTTAGCAAGTTAGGCCTCCCTGGATAATAGCTCTAGCTTCTTTCCAGGTAATGCTGTATCTGCATTTCAGACCAGATGCATTAACATGGGTTAAATTGTGAAAGTGTCTAGCATTACATATTGCAGTAGCAACTAGGTGACCAGCCATTTCATTCCCTTCAGTTAAAGGTCCTGGAAGAGGTGTATGAGCCCTAATGTGAGTGATGTAAAAAGAGTGCATTCTACTCCTCACTGCTGTTTGCAATTGGGTAAACTCATCAGTTTTTCATCTGTATGAAATCGTAACTGAGCATTTTCAATGAATTGTGTGGAAATAACCATATATATAGAATCAGAAATCACATTAATAGGCATATCAAAAGCAGTCAATAACTCAATTACAGCTACAAGCTCTGCTTTTTGAGCTGAAGTATAGGACATGTGAAAACTTTACCTTTCAAGCCAGAATAAGAAGCTTTACCATTGCTAGACCCACCTGTGAAGACATTTTCAACACCTTCAATTGGTTTAAATTTAGTTATTTTAGGGAGAATCCAAATAGTTAATTTCAAAAATTAAAACAGTTTAGCTTTAGGAAAATGATTATTGAGAATACCCACTAAGTCAGTTAAATGGGTTGGCCCAGTAAGACTACAAAAGCTTGGTGTATTTGTACCTTCATTAGAGGGACAATAATTTTTCCAGGATCATACCCATGTAATTTAACAATCCGAGTTTTCCCATTTCCTATCATAGAAGTGATTTGATCCAAATAAGGACTTAGAGTCCATGAATTAGTATGTGGAAGAAAAAGCCATTCTACTAAGTCCTGCTCTTGGACAATAACATCAGTAGGTGAACGGTGAGTTGGAAAAATTAGCAAATCTAGAGTCTTCTCTGAATCTGTTCTATTTATTTGAGCTTTATGGACTTCCTTCTCAATTAGCTGTAACTCTGTCTCCGCCTTCTTTGTTAATTGCCAAGAGCTAGTTAGACTAGGATCTCCCCTGAGGATAGAAAATAGATTACTCATGGCATAGGTAGGAATGCCTAGTGCAGGTCATATCCGATTAGTGTCCCTAGTAATTTTTGAAAGTCATTTAATGTTTTCAATTGATCACTACGTAGGGTTACTTTTTGTGGCACAATGGTAGTGTCATTTAGTAAGGTTCCTAAGTAGGAGTTAGGACTAGTAGTCTGAATTTTGTCAGGAGCTATAATTAAACCTGCATGAGAAATTGAATTTTGTAAGTGATCATAGAATTGGAGTATTATTTCTGGAGTGGCAACAGCACAAAGTATATCGTCCATATAATCAATAATGTAACACTGTGAAAAATTTTTACAAGTAGGTTCAATTGCTTGCCCTACATATATATGACAAATTGTTCAGCTGTTTAACATTCCTTGTGGCAACACTTTCAATGAAAGCGCTTAGCAGGCTTCAGGTTGTTTACTGCAGGAATTGCAAATACAAACCTTCACAGTCTTGCTCAGCTAAGGAGATAGTAAAGAAACAGTCTTTTAAATCTATGACTATTGAAGGCCAGTTTTTCAGAATCATAGCAGGACAAGGCAATCCTGGCTGTAATGTCCCCATAGGTTGAAAAACTGAATTAATGGCTTATAAGTCAGTTACCATTCTCCATTTACTTGATTTTTTTCTTAATTATGAAAACTGGAGAATTCCAAGGGAATATGTTGGAGCTATGTGTCCTTTTTCTAATTGTTCAGTAACTAAGTCCTCTAAAGCCTCCAATTGCTCTTTACTCAGTGGCCATTGTTCTATTCAAATTGGCTTTTCTGTTATTAACCATTTTAAAGGTATAGGTTCCGGAGGCTTAACAATGGCCACCATGAAAAATGATATCCTAAACCTTGGGGGGAACTTTCTTTTTCTACTTGAAGTGGTTCTTTCAAACCTTGCAGTTTTTTTCCTAGTCCCGTATCAGGGACATACCCCATTTCGTGTACCATATGTTGACTTTGAGGGCTATAAAATTGTTCTGAAATTAGAACTTTTGCTCCCCATTGTTGCAATAAATTTCTTCCCCCAAAATTTATAGGTACAGAAGTTACAATTGGTTGAGTAGTCCCAGGTTGTCCATCGGGCCCTTCACAATGCGAAATATATCTGCGTTGATATACTTCAGGGGCTTTACCAACTCCAACTATATAAAATTGAGTGGGTTGAATTGGCCATGCAGATGGCCTGTGCTGTAGTAAAATGATTGATATGTCTGCTTCTGTATCTACCAAGCTTTAAATTTTTTTCCCTGAATAGTAATTTCATAGGTAGGACGTTTATCAGTAATTTAATTCACCCAATAAGCTGCTTTGCCTTGTTTATTTGTGCTTCCAAATCCTCCTGTTCATTTAATTTCACTTTTCCCCATTTCCACATATCTGTAGTTGTGCTTTATGCTCTCCTGGCTGTACTTTCCAGGAAGCAAAAGTAGATATAACAATTTGAATTTCCCCATTGTAATCTGAATCAATGACTCCTGTATGTACTTGCACTCCTTTTAAATTTAAACTAGATCTACCTAGAAGTAATCCTATCATCCCTGCTGTCAAGGGTCCACAGACACTTCTTGGTATTTTTTCTGGGGTTCCCCGGGCAGAAGGCTCACAGATTTTGTGAAACATAAGTCTACTGAAACACTATTGGCTGTGGCGAGGGACAGGCATTGTACAGGAGTAAGAGAATGGCCTGAGCCAGAAATGCCCCGTTTGGAACCTAGCCCAGGACAGGCCCCTCATGGCATTTCCCGAAATTGGGTTCCCATCTTTATCAAACTTAGAGTGACACTGATTAACCCAATTTTTTCCTTTTTTTTTTACATTTTGGACAGATTCCAGGCTCTGCAGTTTTTTGTTTTTTGTTTTTTCCCTCAACTGGTGGCCTGACTTGCTGAATTTTTTTCTATATTCTTTTTTAGTATGACCATGCTTTCCACAGTTAAAACAAGTTCCAGGAAATGGGGTGTTTTCTTTTACCCCCATTTCAGTCCTGTCATGACTTTCATCAACAAAATAGCCTTATGCAGATTACCTCTGATAATGACTCAGGCCTTGATATAATCAACTAAATGTGCTTTCCCTCCAGTAGGTCGCAGAGCAGACTGGCACTCAGAATTAGCATTGTCAAAAGCTAATAACTGCAACACTATATCTTGAGCAGCCAAATCTGAAATAACCTTTTTAAGAGACTCCTGCAACCAAGCTGTAAAATCTGTGTGCGTTTCTTTTGGTCCCTGTTTTACAACACTAGGAAGGGTATTGTTCTCCACCTGAACTGATTTTTTTTTTCCCCAAGCTCTGACGCACACTCCTCCAAGCTATTCTAAGGCATCATCTTGCATGACCACTTGTGCATCTAAACTAGCCCAGCTACCAACCCCCAAAAGTTGTTGTGCAGTTATATTAATTTGAGGTTGGGCCTGGGTGTTGCAAGCAGCCTGAATGGAAGCTTCATCTGTCCAACATGTTTTAAATTGTAAGACTAAGTGGGAGTCAGAAAAGCTCAAGTAAGAGTGTCCCAGTAAGTAGGAATCATCCTACTGAAAACAGCAACATTCTTCAACAGTCTCATTACAAAAGGAGAGCATGGTCCATATTGATTAATAGCTTGTTTAAATTATTTGAGTAATATAAAAGGAAAAGGCCCAAATGTAGCTCTAATATTTCCGTGTTCATCTGGGTGTTGTATCCAAATAGGGAACTGCCAAGCTTCTATAACACCCTCTCATCTAGCTTGTTGAATTTCTGCCTTAATAGAACTGACAGCAGTCGCTTAAGGCAGTGCTGTCACTGGGGCAACTACTATTTGCCCAGTGTCCTCCAGAAAAGAAAGATCTGCAGGGCCAGACCACTCTTTTTCTTCAAAATAATAAGGGGGTGCAGAAGGGTAGGGACGAACCTCTCCCTTCTTTGTTGCTTTAGCTTTGGCTGGCAAACAAACCTGCTCTGTCACCTCTTCTGTTACTTTGTTATACTTTCCTTCCTCCTCATAATCAGTGTGAAAAAGTTCCAAGGTGGATTGAACCAGAGCCCACCCTTGTCCCATTGTGTGGCACCACTTAAAGGCATTCCTAAACCACAAACAATAGCATGAGCATTCTGTGCCTTAAGGACATGTTTCTGCTGCAGATAACTAACCAGAGCCCATCCCTTTGTTATGGCCCATCCCTTTGTTTCCTGTAAGGAATACTTTTAGTTAATCTATAATCGATAGAAACAATGCTTCTCACTGGCTTGCTGTCAGTAAATATGTGGGTAAATCTCTGTTCATGGGTCTCAGCTCTGAAAGCTGTCAGGCCTCTAATTGCCCACTCCACTCTATGTATTTCTGTGTGTGTCTTTAATTCCACCAGTGCCGCTGGGTTAGAGTCTCCATGACTGAGCTGGTCTCAGCAAGTGATACCTATATGTGGGGCTCAAACCTGGGTCGAAGTGTCACTGGAGTGATAGTTGGAGAATGTGGAACCAAGCTGGAAGACACCCGAGTACTCTTAAGCCATCCCCATGGTGAGTAAGAAGGTGAGGCTTGGAAGCATCAGGGACACACAGCCTTCCTGGGCTGGAACATGGGGCTTTAGCCCTCAAATGGGGAACACCTGGGGGCATCTGGGAAGGGAGAGTCCTACTTGGGGGGACCCAGCACCTGCTCAAGCCTCATCACTTCTTCCCTCTGTCTGCCTCAATGTCTCCCTATGTTTCTGCCCACCTGCACATGCCCACCTGATGCCCTGCCGCCACCCGTGGAGGCCCTTCAAGAAAGACACAGGCTGGTGGTGGGCGCCTGTAGTCCCAGCTACTCGGGAGGCTGAGGCAGGAGAATGGCGGGAACCCGGGAGGCGGAGTTTGCAGTGAGCAGAGATCCGGCCACAGCACTCCAGCCTGGGAGACAGAGCGAGACTCCGTCTCAAAAAAAAAAAAAAAAAAAAAGAAAGACACAGGCACTTCGGACTGGAGTCTTGGGCTCTCGCCACGACAAGGGGGCACTGCAAGGGTTTCTGAAAAAGGAGAGACCTCCCTGTGAGGACGCAGCAGTTGCTCAGGCCTCGCCGCTTCTGAGTTTCTGCCCACCCTCACAAGACTGCCTGCGGCCCCGCCACTGCCCATAGAGGCCCTCCGGGAGAGAAGTGGGGGGAGCCCAGGGGCTTCTGGGAAGGGAGAGGCATCCCTAGGACGACCCAGTGTTGGGAACAGGCCCCCAAATCTGGCCATAAACTGGCTCCAAAACTAGCCAAAAACAAAATCTCTTCAGCACTGTGAAATATTCGTGATGGCCATGACTCCCACGCTAAGGTTGTTGGTTTACCAGAATGAGGGCAAGGAACACCTGGCCCACCCAGGGTGGAAAACTCCTTAAAAGCATTCCTAAACCATCAAACTCAGAAGGACGTTGATGCAGGCAAAGGGGAGAAGCCGCAAGGCCTGGAGAGAAGCTGGGTCATCCCAGGGAGTCCCCTCCCTTGCCAGAAGCCCCTGGGACGACCCCCAGGTGAAGACTAGAGTCCCAGGCTCCAGTCCAGGGTACCTGTGTCTCTTGCAGAGGACAACAAAGGGTGGTCAAAGGCGGGCCTGTGCGGGCAGTTAGAAACACAGGGGGATATTGAGTTAAGCAGAGGGGAGAAGATGGGAGATCTTAGCAGGTGCTGGCTCCTCCCAGATAGGCCTCTCCCTTCTTAGAAGCCACTTGGGCCCCTCCGGGATTGGGACTAGGGCCCTGGGCTCTGGTCCAGGGTGCCTGTGTCTCTCAGAGGGAGACACAGGCACCCTGCTCCAAATCCTGTGGCATTACAGCCCACCCGACACAGCCCTGGGGGCTTCTAGGATGGTAGAAGCTTCCTTGGGAGGCTTTCAAGCATTCTCTGTGGTCTCTACATTTCTTCCATCTGCCTGCCTCAACGTCCCCCTTAGTCCCTGCCATTCCACCAGGACATCCTGTGCTCCTGTTTTCACTTGTGGGTGCCTTCCATGAGAGAAACAGGCACCCTGCTCCAAAGCCTGGGGCTTTAGAGTCCACCCAAAACAGACGTGAGACATTCCAGGATTGGAGAGATGTTTTTGGGAGGCTACCAGCATTCCCTGAAGTCTCTCCACTTTTCCTACTGACTGCCTCAACATCCCCTTGATTCCCTGTGGCCCATCCAAGCCACTCTGTGGCCCAGTTTTTGTTTATGGGGGCCTTTCACAAGAGACAAGGCCACCCTGCAATAAACTTGGGGCTTTACAGCAAGTCTGGGACAGCCCTGGATGGGATGGGAGAGGCCTCCTTAGGAGGCTCCCAGCATTCCCCGTGATCTAGAGACTTCTTTCTTCTTCCTGCCTCAACATCCCCGTTAGTCCCTGCAGCCTGCCTATGCCACTCTGTGGCCTTATTTTCGCTTGTGGGTGCCTTCGGGGAGAGACACAGGAACCCTGCCCCAAACCCCGAGGCTTTGCAGCTTGCCGGGGACTGCTCTAGGAGCTTCTGGGAGGGGACAGGCCTCCTTGGGAGGCCCCCAGCATTCCCTGCGATCTCGCCACTGTTTTTCTCCGTCTTCCTCAACGTCCCCCTGAGTCACTGCAGCCTGCCCACTTCACCCTGCGGCCCCGTTTTTGCTTCTGCGAAACTTCCATGACACAGCCACCCTGCTCCAAAGTCTCATGCCTCACAGCCTGCCCAAGATAGCCCTATGGACATCTGAGATGGGAGAAGCCTCCTTGGAGTCTCCCAGCATTCCCTGCTTTCTTGCCACTTCTCTCCACCTGCCTCAATGTCACCCTGAGTCCCTTCGGCCCTCCCCTGCCACTCTGTCTGTCCGTTTTTGCTTGTGGGAGACTTCCACGAGAGAACAGGCACCCTGCTCCAAAGCCTGGGGCTTTACAGCCAGCCTGGGACAGTTCTGGGGGCCACTGGCATGGGAGACGCCTCTTTGGGAGCCTCCTAGAATTCTCTGTGGTCTCGCCACTTCTCCCCTCTGCCTGCCTCAATGTCCCCCTGAGTCCCTGCGCACAGCCCAAGCCATCCCGCGACCCAGTTTCCGCTTGTGGGGGACTTCTGCAAGAGACACATGCACCCTGCTCCAAAGCCTGGAGCTTTAGAACCCACCCGGGACAGCCCTGGGGGCTTACAGGATGGGAGAGGCCTCCTTGGGAGACTTCAAGCATTCCCTGCAATCTCGCTGCTTCTCCATGCTGCCTGACTCAACCTCCCCCTTAGTACCTGTGGCCCACCCACACCACTGGGCTGCCTGGTATTCTCTTGTGGGGGCTTTGGCAAGAGGCACAGGCACCTTGCTCCAAAGCCTGGGGCTTTAAAATTCGCCACGGACAGCCCTGGGGGCTTCTGGCATGGAAGAGTCCTCCTTATGAGGCTTTCAGCAATCACTGTGGTCTCATTGCTCCTCCTTTCTGCCTGCCTCAACATCCCCCTGAGTCCCTGCAGCTTGTCCACCCCACCCTGCAGCCCCATTGTTGCTTATGGGGCCTTCTGCAAGGGACACAGACAGAAAGCCCCTTTCACAAAGCCTGGGGCTTTAAAGAAAGTCTAGGACAGCCCTGGGGGTTTCTGGGATGGGAGAGATCTCTTTGGGAGTGTACCAGCATTCCCAACGATCTCGACGCTTTTTTCCTCTGCCTGCCTCAATGTCCCCCTGAGTCTCTGCGGCCAACTTACGCCATCCTGTGGCGCTGTTTTCACTTGTGGAGGCCTTCAGCGAGAGACAAACGCACCCCACCCTGTTCCAAAGCCTGGGGCTTCATAGTCTGTAGGGGCAGCCCTGGGGGCTTCTGAAATGGGGCAGGCCTTCTAGGGAGGCTCCCAGCATTGCCTTCAATCTCGCTGCTTTTTCTCTCTACCTGCCTCAGTGACCCCCTGAGTCACTGAGGCCCATCCATGCCACCCTGCAACCCCGTTTTCAATTATGGGGGCTTCCGCGGAAAACACAGGCACCCTTCACTAAAGCCTGGGGCTTTACAGCCCACACAGGAGAGCCCTGAGGACCTCTGGGATGGGAGAGGCCACCTTGGAATGCACCTAGCATTCCGTGCAGTCTCGCTGCTTCTCCCCTTTGCCTGCATCAACAGCTCCCTGAGTCTCTTCCAACAGCCCGCACCACCCTGTGGCCTCGTTTTCGCTTGAGGGGGCATTCTGCAAGAGACACAGGCACCACACTTCAAAGCCTGGGGCTTTACAAAAGCACCCAGACAGACCTAGGTGCTACTGGAATGGGAGAGGCCTTCTTGGGAGGCTCCCAGCATTCCTTGCATTCTCGCCCCTTCTCCTCTCTGCCTGACTCAATGTCCTCCTGGGTCCCTGAAATCCACATACACCACCCTGCAACCCCATTTATGCCTGTGGGTGCATTCTGCGAGAGACACAGGCATACTACTCCAAAGCCTGGGACTTTACAGCCCGCCCAGGACAGCTCTGAGAGCTTCTGTGATGGGAGAGACCTCTTTAGGAGGCTCCCAGCATTCACTTCGGTCACACCAATTCTCCCCTCTCCCTGCCTCTATGTCCCACTGAATCCCTGCAACCTGCCCACACCACCTTACTGCCCCATTTTCACTTGTAAGGGTCTTCTGCAAGAGACACAGGCACCCTGCTCCAAAGCCTGAGGCTGCACAGCCCACGCAGGACAGCCCTGGGGACTTCTGGGATTGGAGAGGCATCCGAGGGAGGCTCCCAGCATACCCTGCGTTCTCGCTGTTTTGCTCCTCTGCCTGCCTCAACATCTCCAAGTCCCTGCGGCAGCCAACGTCACCCTGCGGCCCCGTTTTTGCTTGTGGTGTCCTTCCTCTAGAGACACAGGCACCCTGCTCCAAAGTCTGGGGCTTTACAGCTTGTCGGGTACAGCCCTGGGGGCTTCTGGGATGGGAGAGACGGTCGTGGGAGATTACCAACATTTTTTGCGGACTCTTCGCTTCTCCTTTTTGTCCTCTTCATTGTCCTACTGAGTCCCTGCAGCCCACCCACGTCAATTTGCGGCCTCGTTTTAGCATGTGAGGGCCTTCTGAGAGAGACACTGGCACTCTGCTTCAAAATCGGGGGCTTGACAGCCCACCTGAGACCGCCCTGGGGACTTCTGGGATGCGACAGGCCTCCTTGGGAGTCTTTCAGAAATCCCTGCCATCTCACCGTTCCTGCGTTCTACAGGCCTTAATGTCACCCTGAGTCCCTGCGAGCCGTGCACACCACCCTGTGCCCCGGTTTCACTTGTGGGGTCTTTCGTAAGCCACACAGGCACCCCGCTACAAAGCCTGGGACTTTACGGCCCGCCCAAAACATCACTGGGAAGTTCCGGGATGGGACAGGCCCCCTTGTGAGGCTCCCAGCATTCCCTGCGGTCTTGTTGTTTCTCCCCTCTGCCTGTCTGTATGCCCCCTTGAGTCCCTGCAGTCCATCCACTCCACCATGCCGACCCATTTTCGCTTGTGAAGGTTTTCTGCCAGAGACACAGGCAACCTGCTGCACAACCTGGGGCTTTACAGCTAGCCCGAGACAGTCCTGGGGGCTTTTGGGATGTGAGAGGCCTTCTTGGGAGGCTCCCAGCGTTCCCTGTGGTCTCGCCTCTTCTCCCCTCATTCTGTCTCAACATCTCCCAGAGTTCCTGCAGGGAGCCCATGAAACACTGGGGCCCCTTTTCCACTTCCTAGGACCTTCTGCAAAAAACACAGGCACCCTTCTCCAAAGCCTGGGGCTTTATAGCCTACCTAGGACAGCCCGAGGGCCTTCTGGAATGGGAAACACCTCTTTGAGAGGCTCCCAACAACCCCTGCGGTCTCGCCGCTACTACTCCCCTCTGCCTGCCTCAACGTCCCTCTGAGTCCGTGCAGCCTGCCCATGTAAATTTGCGGTCCCGTTTTCCCTTGTGAGGGCCTTCTGAGAGAGATACTGGCACCCTGCTTCAAAGCCTGGTCTTTACAGCCCACGCAGTACATCGCAGGGTGTCCTGGAATGGGAGAGGACTCCTTGTGGGGCTCCCAGCATTCCCTGCGGTCTTTCTGTTTCTCCCCTCTGCCTGCTTCAACGTCCCCCTGAGTCCCTGTGGTGGGCCCATGCCACCCTGCGGTCCCGCTTTTGCTTGTGAGGGCCTTCTGAGAGAGACACAGGTACCCTGCTCCAAAGCCTGAGGTTTTACAGCCCTCCCAGGGCAGCCCTGGTAGCTTCTGTGATGGGAGAGGCCTTTTTGGAAGCTCCTAGAATTCCCTGTGGTCTCATTGCTTATCCGCTCTGCCAGACTCAATGACTCCCTGAATTTCTGAGGCCCACCCACACTACCCTGTGGCCCTGTTTTAACTTGTGGGGGTTTTCCGCCAGAGACACAGGCACCCCTGCTCCAAAGGCTGGATCTTTAGAGCCCACCTGGGAAAAACATGGGGGTTTCTGAGATGGGAGAGGCGTTCTTGAGGGCTCCTAGCATTCCCCGTAATCTCACCGCTTCTCCCCTCTGCCTGCCTCAGTTTCCCCCTGATTCTCTGTAACCTGCCCATGCCACCCTGTGGCCCCGATTTTGCTTGTGGGGACCTTCCACAAGAGACACTGACACACTGCTCCAAAGCCCTGGGCTTTACAACCCGTCCGGGACAGCCCTAGGAGCTTCTGGGATGGGAGAGACCTCCTTAAAAGGCTCTCAGCATTCCCTGCAGTCTCACTGTTTCACTCTTTCTGCCTCATCATCCCCCTGAGTCCCTGCAGCCTGCCCACACCAACCTGCGGCCCTGTTTTCACTTGTGGAAGACTTCTGCGAGAGACACAGGCACCCTGCTACAAAGCCGGGAGTTTTACACCTCACCCAGGACAGCCCTGGGGGCTCCTGGGATGGAAGAGGCCTACTTGGGAGGCTCCCAGCATTGCCTGCAGTCTCCCCACTTCTCCCCTCTGCCTGACTCAATGTCTGCCTTAGTCTCTGAAGCCCCCACATGCCACACTGCCGCCCAGATTTTGCTTGTGGGGGTTTCTGACAGAGACACAGGCACCTTGCTCCAATGCCTGGGGCTTTACAGCCGGACTGGAACAGACCTGAGGGCTTCTGATATGGGAAAGGCCTTCTTATGAGGCTCCCAGCATTCCCTGAAGTCTCACCGCTTCTCCCCTCTGCCTGTCTCAGTGTCCCCCTGAGTCCCTACGGTGTGCTCATGCCACTTTGTGTCCCCTTTTTATCTTGTGAGGGGGACTTCCACTATAGACACAGACACATTATTCCAAAGTCGGGTTTTACAATCCACCTAGGACAGGCCTTGGGTCTTCTGGGATAAGAGAGGCCTTCCTGAGACACTCTCAGGATTCCCTGCTATCTCACTGCTCTTTCTCTCTGCCTGCCTCAACATCCCCAAGAGTTGCTGCAGCCAGGTCACCCTTCCCTGAGGCCCTGTTTTTGCTTGTGGTTGCATTTTATAAGAGACACAAACAAACTGCTTCAAAGCCTGAAGGTCTACAATTCACCCGGGACAGTCTGGGGGTTTCTGCTATTGGAGAGGAGTCCTTGGGAGGCTCCCAGCATTCCCTGCGATCTTGCCGCTTATCTCCTCTGCGTGCCTCAACGTCCCTGTGAGTTTTTGTGACCCGCCCACATCACTCTACGGCCCCGTTTTCACTTGTGGGGGCCTTCCGTGATAAACACAGGTACGCTGCTCCAAAGCCTGGGGTTTTACAGAGCGCCCGAGCCAGCCGTGTTTCTGGGATGTGAGACACTTCCTTCCAAGGCTCCTGGCATTCCCTGCAGTCTCTCCGCTTCTCCCTTCTGCCTGCCACAACACCCCCCTGAGTCCCTACAGTCCGCCCACGCCACCCTGTCCCTCTGTTTTCTCTCTTGTGAGTATTCCGCGAGAGACACAGGCACCCTGCTCCAAAGCCTGTGGCTTTACAGCCCACCTGGAACAGCCCTAGGAACTTCCGGGATGGAAGAGGCCTCCTTGGGAGGCTCCCAGAATTCCCTCTGGTCTCGCTGCTACTTTCCTCTGCCTGCCTCAGCGTCCCCATGAGTCCCTGTCTCCCTTCCATGCCATATTGTGGCCCCATTTTTGTATGAGGGGGCCTTTGCCAGAGACATAGGCACCCTGCTCCAACGGTTGAGGCTTTATACCCATCCAGGACAGTCCTGAAGGCTTCTGGGTTGGGAGAAGCCTGCTTGGGAGACTCCCAGCATTCCCTGCAGTCTCACCTCTTCTCCCTTCTGCCTGTCTCAACATCCCACTGGGTTTCTACTGCCTTCCGCACAACACCGCAGCTCGGTTTTTGCTTGTGGGAGCCTTCCAGGAGAGACACAAGCACCCTGCTTCAAAGCCTGGAAATTCTCATCCCGCCCAGGACAGCACATGGGGCTTCCAGAATTGCAGAAGCTTCCATGGCAACTTCCCAGCATTCCTTGCTGTCTCACCGCTTCTTCCCTTGCCTGCGCCGACGTCCCCATGAGTCCCTGCGGCCCACCCACGCCAACCTGCCGTCTCATGTTTCCTTGTGAGGAAATTCCACGAGAGACATAGGCACCCTGCTCCAAAGCCTGGTGCTTTATAGCCCGCCAGGGACAATCATGGGGACTTCTGGAATGGGAGAGACCTTTTAGGGAGGCTCCCAGCATTTCCTGCAGTCTCGATGCTTCTCTCCTCTGCCTGGATCAACCTCCCCATAAGATCCTGCGTCCCTCCCATGCCAACCTGTGGCCCCATTTTCTCTACTGGGGGCCTTTCGCTAGAAACACACACACCCTATCTCAAAACTTGAAGCTTTACAGCATACCTGGGATATTCCTGGGGGCTCCTGGTATGGAAGAGGCATCCTTGGGAGGCTCCCAGCATTCCCTGCAGTGTCGTCGCTTCACCCATCTTCCCGCCTTAATGTTCTCCTGAGTCCCTGCGGCCCGCATAGGCCACACAGCTACTCCGTTTTCTCTTGTTGGTGCCTTCCGCGGGAGACACAGGCATCATGCTCCAAAGCCTGGGGCATTACTGCCTGACTGGTACAGCCCTGGGGGCTTCTGGGATGAAAGAGGACTCCTTGGGAGGGTCCCAGCATTCCCTGTGCTCTTGTCACTTCTCCCTGTGCCTGCCTCAATGTCCCTGCCACCTGCCCATGCCACTCTGGGGCTCCGTTTTTGCTTGTGGGTGCCTTCCCAAAGTACACAGGCACCCTGCTCTGAAGCCTGGGACTTCACAGCCTGCCCAGGACACCCCTAGGTACTTCTGTTATGGGAGAGTCATCCTTGGGAGGCTCCCAGCATCTCCTGCAGTCTCGCCGCTTCTCCCCTCTGCCTGCCTCAATGATTCCTTGAGTCCCTTCGGCCCATCCATGCCACCTTGCGGCCCCGTTTTTGCATGTGGGGGCCTTCCTCAAGAGACACAGACAACATGCTCCAAACCCTGGGGCTTTAGAGCCTGTCCGTGACACCCCTGGGATCTTCTGGGATAGGAGAGGCCTCCTTGGGAGGCTCCCAGCATACCCTACCATCTCCCTGCTTCTCCCCTCTGTCTACCTGAACATCTCTCTGAGACCCTGCTTCCTGCCCACGCCACCCTCTGCCCCATTGTCTCTTTTGGAAGTGTTCCTCAAGAAGGACAGGCATTATTCTGCTTCAATGCCTTAGGCTTTACAGCCCTCCCAGGATAGCCCTGGGGGCTTCTTAGATGGGAGAGGCCTCCTTGAGAGGCTCCAGCAATTCCTGCAGTCTTGCCACTTCTCCCCTCTGCCTGCCTCCCTGTTCCCCTGATTCACTGCAGCCGGCCCACACCACCGTGCGGCCCTCCCGCCACCGTGGGGCCCTGTTTTCACTTGTGGTGACCTTCTGCAAGAAACATAGGCACCCTGGTCCAAAGCCTAAAACTTTATAGTCTGTGGTCTCACTGCTTCTCCCTTCTGCCTACTTCAATATCACCGTGAGTCCCTGCAGCACGCTCACGAAAATCTGCGGTCCTGTTTACGCTTGTGCCTTTTGTGAGAGACACAGGCAGTCTGCTCCAAAGCCTGAGGCTTTATAGCACACGCAGGAAAGTCCTGGGGACTTCTTGGATGGGAGAGGCCTCCTGGAGAGCCTCTCAGCATTCCCGGCCATCTCGCCCCTTCCCCCTTCTGCCTGTTTCAGCGTCACCCTGAATCCCTGCTGCCCACTCATGCCACACTGCAGTTCCGTTTTCACCTGTGGGGCCCTTCCACGAGAGACACAGGTGCTCCAAACCTTGGGGTTTTAGAACCTGCCCAGGACACCCCTGCCCTCTCACCCTTAAGATGAGAGAGGCCTCCTTGGGAGGCTCCTAGCATTCCCTGTGGTCTCGCCACTTCTCACCTCTGCGTGTGTCAATGTCCCCTTGAATCCCTGCGGCCCTCCCACGCCACCCTGCAGCACCGTTTTTGCATGTGAGGGCCTTCCTCGAGAGACACAGGCAGCCTGCTCCAAAGCCTGGGCATTTACAGCTTGTTGAGGACATACCTGGGGGCTTCCGGGATGGGAAAGCCTTCCATGGGAGGCTCCCAGCATTCCTTGCAGTCTCGCCACTTCTCCCCTCTGCCTTCCTCAATGTTCCTCTGCATCTGTGCGGCTTGCGTAGGCCACCCTGCGGCCACGTTTTTACTTGTGGGTGCCTTCTGTGAGAGACACAGGCACCCCGCTCCAAAGCCTGGTGCATTACAGCCCATCCGGGACAGCTCTGGGAGCTTCTGGGATGTGAGTGGTCTCCTCGGGAGGCTCCCAGCATATCCTGCTGTTTTGCTGCTTTTCTCCTCTGCATGCCTCAACATCTCCCTCAGTACTTGCGGCCCGCCCACGTCACCGTTCTGCCCCGTTGTCTCTTTTGGGAATCTCTTGCTAGCAACACAGGTATCCTGCTCCAAAGCCTGGGGCATTACAACCCGCCCAGGACAGTCATGGGGGCTTCTGTGATGGAAGAGACCTCCTTTGGGATGCTCCCAGCATTCTCTGCACTCTCGCTGCTTCTCCACTCTGCCTTCTAAACATCATCCTCAGTCTTTGCAGCACGCCCACGTCACACTGCGGCACTGCTTTTGCTAGTGGGGGGCCTTCTGTGAGAGACACACGCACTCTACTCCAAAGCTGGGGGCTTTACAGCCCACCAGGGAAATCCCTGAGGGCTTCTGGGTTGAGAGACGCCTCCTTGATAAGTTCCCAGCATTGCCTACAGTCTCGCCACTTCTCCCCTCTGCCTGTCTCAACGTTCCCCTGAGTCCCTGCGGCCCACCCAGGCCACCCTGCGGTTCTGTTTTTGCTTATGGATGCCTTCCCCGTGAGACACAGTCACCTTGCTAAAAAGCGTGGAGAATTACAGCCCATCTGGGACAGCCCAGAGGGATTTTGGGATGGGAGAGGCCTCCTTGGGAGGCTCCCAGCATTTCTTTCAGTCTTGCCCCTTCTCCCTTCTGCCAGCCTCAACGTCTCTTTGAGTACCTGCAGCCTGCCCACGTCACACTGCTGCCCCCTTGCCTCTTCTCTGGGACTTCTGAGAGACACAGTCACCCTGCTCTAAAACCTGGGGCTTTACAGCTCGCCCGGGACAGCCCAGCAGGCATCTGCGATGGGAGAGGCCTCCATCAGAGGCTCCCAGCATTCCCTGAGGTCTAGCTGCTTCTCCCCTCTGCCTGCCTGAACGTCACCATGAGTCCGTGCCACCTGCCCATGCCACCATGAGGCCCCGTTTTTCCTTGTGGCGGACATTTTAAAGAGACACAGGCACCCTACTTCAAAGCCTGGAGCTTTGCAGCCCGACAGGGACAGTCCTAGGGGCTTCCAGGATGAAAGAGGCCTTCTTTGGAGGCTCGCAACATTCCCTGTGATCTCGCCAATTCTCCCCTCTGCCTGCCTCAATGTAACCCTGAGTCTCTCGGCCCTCCCACGCCACCCTGCGGCCCTGATTTGTACTTGGGCATTCCACGAGACATAGACACCCTGCTCCACAACCCGGAACATTACAGCTCATCTGGGACAGCTCTGGGGGATTCTGGGATGGGAGAGGTTTGCTTGGGAGGCTCCCAGCATTCCCTGCGGTCTCGCCACTTTTCCCCACTGACTGCCTCAATGTCCTCCTGAGTACCTGCAGCCTGCCCATGCCACCCTGAGGCACTGTTTTCACTTGTGGAGGCCTATTGAGAGAGACACAGACACCCCACTCTGTCCCTGGCGCTTTACAGCCCGCCTGGGACAGCCCTTGTGGCTTCTGGGATGGGAGAGGCCTTTTAAGGAGTCTCCCAGCATTGGCTGTGGTCTACCTGCGTCTCCCCTCTGTCTGTTTCAATGTCCACCGAGTCCCTGCAGCTCGCCCATGCCACCCTATGGCCTGTTTTCGTTTGTGGAGGTTTTCCACGAGGGAAACAGGTACCCTGCTTCAGAACTTTACAGCAGGCCCAGGACAACCCTGGGGGCCTCTGGAACGGAGAGGCCTCCTTGGGATGCTCCCAGAATTCTCTGTGGCCTCGATGCTTCTCTCCTCTGCTGTCTCAACAATTTCCTGAGTCCCTGCGACCTTCTTACTCCACCCTGAGGTCTGCCCATGCCCCATTGAGCCCCTACTGTAACTAGTGGGGGCCTTCCTCTAGAGACAGAGGAATCCTGCTTTGAAAACTGGGGATTTGGCTGGGCGCGGTGGCTCAAGCCTGTAATCCCAGCACTTTGGGAGGCCGAGGTGGGTGGATCACGAGGTCAGGAGATCGAGACCATCCTGGCTAACACGGTGAAACCCCGTCTCTACTAAAAAAATACAAAAAACTAGCCAGGCGAGGTGGCAGGCGCCTGTAGTCCCAGCTACTCGGGAGGCTGAGGCAGGAGAATGGCATAAACCCGGGAGGCAGAGCTTGCAGTGAGCTGAGATCCGGCCACTGCACTCCAGCCTGGGCGACAGAGCGAGACTCCGTCTCAAAAAAATAAATAAATAAATAAAAATAAAAATAAAAATAAAAATAAAAAAAAACTGGGGATTTACAGCCTGCCGGGGACACCCCTGTGGGTTTCTGTGATGGGAGAGGTCCTCTTGTAGCAGGACGAGCCGCACACAAAACTCCTCAGACACTGGATTAAAGAAGGAAGAGGTTTTTTATTCGGCCAGGAGCGTCGGCAGACTCATGTCTTAAGAGCTGAGCTCCCTGAAGAAGAAATACGTGGCCTTTTTAAAGGCTTACAACTTTAAGGGATCCATGTAGAAGGGTCATGATAAATCAAGCAAACGTGGAAAACGTGACGGGGGGCTACATGCATCAGCTAACAGAACAAAAATTTTACAGTGCTGTCTCACACAATGTCTGGAATTTATAGATAACACTAGTAGTTTTGGTCAGGGGTTAATATTATCATTATTATTTTAACCACCAGGGCCAGGTGGTGGTGCCAAGGTCGTCTAGCTATTTATCTTACTTCTGTTTCTTTCCAACTTTTTGCTTTCTCCCCCTTCTCCTGTCTTATAAACTAGGGAAAAGGGGAGACGGGGAAAAGCTGGGAAAGACAGCAGGAGAAGTGGTGGTCTCATTCTATGCTCTTAGAACGCTCTCAGCATTTCCTGCCATCTCACCACTTCTCCCCTCTGCCATCCTTAACGACCCCCTGAGTCCCTGTGGCCCTCTTACGCCTCCTTGCTGCCCCGTGTTTGCACGTGAAGGCCTTCCTCGAGAGACACAGCCACTGTGCTCCAAATCCTGAGACTTTCCAGCCTGCCCAGGACAGCCCTGGGGGCTTCTGGGATGGGAGAGGCCTCCTTGGCCGACTCCCAGCATTCCCTGTGGTCTGGAAGCTTCTCCGCTTTGCATGTCTCAAAATCCCCCTGAGTTCCTGTGGCCCGCCCAACCCACACTGCAGCTCCGTTTTCACTTTTGAGAGCCTTCTACGAGAGACACAGCCACCCTCCTCCAAAGTCTGGGGCATTACAGCCCGCCCGGGACAGTCCAGGTGGATCTGGGATAAAGAGGCCTCCACAAGAGGATTCCAGCATTCCCTGTGGACACACCGATTCTTCCCTCTGCCTACCTCTATATTTCCATGAGTCCCTGCCACCCGTCCACGCCACCCTGCGGCCCCATTTTTACATGTGGAGGCATTTTTCGGTAGACACAGGCACCGTGCTCCAAAGTTTAGTACTTTAAAGCACACCTAGGACAGCCCTGGGGACTTCTGAGATGGGGGAGAGGCCTTTTACTGAGACTCCCAGCATTCCCTGCGGTCTCACCACATCTGCACTCTTTCAGTGTTAACATTCCCCTGAGTCCCTGTGGCCCACCCATGCCACCCTTTGGCGACGTTCTCGCTTGTGGGGATTTCCGCGAGAGACAGGCACCCTGCTCCAAAGCCTGGGGCCTTACAGCAAGCTCAGGACAGTGCCTGGGGATTCTGGGATGAAAGAGGCATCCTTGGGAGGCTCCCAGCATTCCCTGCACTCTCGCCGCTTCTCCCCTCTGCCTGGCTCAAGGCCCCCCTGAGTCCCTGTGGCCCGCCCACGCCACGCTACGGACCCGTTTTCGCTAGTGGGGGCCTTCTGCTAGAGACATGGGCACCCTATTTCAAAATCTGAAGCTTTAAATCAAGCCCAGGATAATCCTAGGGGGTTCTGAAATGGGAGAGGCCTCCTTGCGAGCCTCCCAGCATTCCCTGCGATCTCGATGCTTCTCCCCTCTGCCTTCCTCAAGGGCACGCTGAGTCACTAACGCTGGCCCACAGTGCTAACGCTTGCCCAGGCCACCTTGCAGCTCCGTTTTTGTTTGTGGGGGCCTTCCGTGAGAGACACAGGCATCCTGTTCCTAAGCCTGGGGCTTTACAGACTGCCGGTGACAGCCCTGGGGGTTTCTGGGATAAAAGAGTCCTCCTTGTGAGGTTTTCAGCATTTTCTTTGGTCTTGCCGCTTCTCTCCTCTGCCTGCCTCAACGACTCCCTGAGTCCCTGCGGCCCACCCACGGGACCCTGCCATCCCGATGTCTTTTTGGTGGCTTCCGCGAGAGACACAAGCACTTTGCTCCACAGCATGGGACATTACAGCACGTTGGGGCAGTCTTGGGGGCTTCTTGGACGGGAGAGGCCTCCCTGGAAAGCTCCCAGCATTCCCTGCGGTCTTGACGCTTTTTTTTTCTGCCTTACTCAACGTCCCCCTGAGATCCTGTGGCCCACCCAAGCAACCCTACTGCCCAGTTTTCGATAGTGGTTGCCTTCTGGTAGAGACACAGGCACCCTGCTTCAAAACCAAAAGCTTTACAGCAAGCCCAGGACAGTCCTAGAGGCCTCTGAGATGTGAGAGACATCCATAGGAGGCTCCAAGCATTCCCTGCTGTCTCAATGCTTCTATCCTTTGCCTGCTTCAATGTCACCCTGAGTCCCTGCCACCTGCCAGCCCCTCCCTGTGGCCCCGTTTTCACTTGAGGGACACTTCAGTGGGAAACACAGGCACCCTACTCCAAAGTCTGGGTAATTACAACCTGTCCGGGACAGCCCTGGGGGCTTCTGGGATGGAAGAACCCCCCTTAAGAGGCTTCCAGCATTCCCTTCTGACTTGACGCTTCTCTCCTCTGACTGCCTCAACGTCACCCTGAGTCTCTGTCACCCACCCACGAAACCTTCCATCCCCGTTTTTGCTTGTGGGGGCCTTTTGCGGGAGACACAGGCACCCTGCTCCAAAGCCTGGGGCATTACAGCCTGTCTAATACAGCCCTGGGGGCATCTGGGATTGGAGAGGCATCTGGAATTTGGGAGGTTCCCAGCATTCCCTGCAGTATCACAGCTTCTCTATACTTTCCTCAACGTCTCCCTGAGTCCCTGTAGCCCGACCTCGCCATTCTGCCTTCCGCTTATCTCTTTTAAAGGTCTTGCAAGAGAGACACAGGCACCCTGCTCCAAAACCTGGTGTATTACAGCCTGTCCGGGACAGCCCTGGGGCTTCTGTGATGTGGAGGCTTAATTAAGAGGCTCCCAGCATTTCCTGAAGTCTCACCTCTTCTACTCTCTGCTTGCCTCTACATCTCCCTGAGTCCCTATGGCCTTCCCATGCCACCCTGCCTCCCCGTTGTCTCTTTTGGGGATCTTCTGCGAGAGACACAGGTATGCTGCTCCTAAGCCTGTTGCATTACAGTTCATCCGGGACAGCCCTGGGGTCTTCTGAGATGGAGGAGGCCTCCTTGGGATGCTCCTAGCATTCCCTGAGGTTTTGCCGATTCTCCCCTCTGCCTGACTCAGTGTCCCTTTGAGTCCGTGTGGCTCACCCAGGCCAACCTATGGCCCCGTTTTCACTTGGGGGACCTTCCACGAGAGACACAGGCACCCTGCTCCAAAACCCAGGACATTACAGCTGGTCTGGGACTGCCCTGTGGGCTTCTGGGATGGGAGAGGCCTCCTTGGGAGGCATTCCCTGCAGTCTCACTGCTTCTCCCTTCTGCCTGACTCAACATCTCCCTGAGTCCCTGTGGCCTGCCCACACCACCCTGCCACACAGTTGTCTCTTGTGGGTCTTCCACGAGAGGCACGGGCATCCTGATCCAAAGCCTGGGGCACCAAAACCCATCCGGGACAGCCCTAGGAACATCTGGGATGGGAGAGGCCTCCTTGGGAGGCACCCACCAGTACCTGTAGACTCCTGCTTCTCCCCTCTGCCTGCCTCAATGTCCCCCTGAGTCCCTGTGGCCTGCTCACGCCACCCTGCGGCCAGCCCACACCACCCTGCAACCCTGTTTTCACTTGTGGGGGTTTCCACGAGAGACATTGGCAACCTGTTCCAAAACCTGGGGCTTTACAGCCCACCTGGGAGAGCCCTGGGGGTTCCTCGATGGGAGAGGCATTTTTGGGAGTCTCCTAGCATTCCCTGCAGTCTCAACGCTTCTCCTTTTTGTCTGGCTCAACATCCTTCTGAGTCCCTGCGGCCTACCCACGCCACCCTACGACCCTGTTTTCACTAGTGCAGGCCTTCTGCTACAGACATAGGCAGCCTGCTTCATAATCTGAATCTTTTCAGCATGCCTGGGACATTCCAGGTTGCTTCTGAAATGGAAGAGGCCTGCTTAGGAGGCTCCCAACATTCCCTGCATTCATACCTCTTCTCTCCACTGCCTGCCTCAATGTCACTCTGAGTTCCTGCTGCCCACCCACGCCAACGCCACGCTGTGGCCCCATGTTTGCTTGTGTGGGCGTTACACGAGAGACACAGGCACCCTGATCCAAAGCCTGAAGCATTACAGCCCTTCCAGGACAGCCCTGGGGACTTATGGGTTGGGAGATGCCTAATTGGGGGACACCCAGCATTGTTTGCAGTCTCACCTCTTCTCCCCTGTGCCTGCCTCAACATCCCCTTGAGTACATGTGGCCTGCAAATGCCATTGTGCAGTCTGCCAACTGCCACCTTGAGGCCCTGTTTTCCCTTGTGGGGGCCTTTTGTGAGAGAAACAGTCACCCTGCTTCAAAGTCTGGGAATTTACAGCCTGCCCTGGACAGTCCTGGGGGCTTCTGGGATAAGAGAGACCATCTTCGGAGGCTCCTAGCATTCCCTGTGGTCTCACCGCTTACTCCCTCTGTCTGCCTCGACATCTTCCTGAGACCCTCAGGCCGCCCACCCCACCTTGTGACCCCATTTTCTATTGTAGGGGCCTTCGGTGAGAGACACATGCACACTACTTCGAAGCCTGGGGATTTTCAGCCTGCCCAGGGCACCCTTAGAGGCTTCTGGGCTTTGAGGGGCCTTCTTGGGATGCTCCCAACATTCCCTGTGGTCTCTGCTTCTCTCCTGTGCCTGCCTCAACGTCCTCCTGACTCCCTTCTCACACACCCTGTTGCCTGATTTCTACATGTAGGGACCTTCCATGAGAGAAACAGGTACCTTCCTTCAAAGTCTGGGGCTTTACACACCGCCCAAGATACCCCTGGAAGCTTCTGGGATGGGATAGACGTCCATGGGAGGCTCTTAGCATTCCCTGCAGTCTCCTTGATTCTTCCCTTTGTTTACCTCAACGACCCCATGAGTCGCTACGGCCCACCAACACCACACTCCGGCCCCGTTTTTGATGGTGGAAGCCCACGAGAGACACAGGCACCCTGCTCCAAAGCCTGGGACTTTACAGCCAGGGCTGTCCTCTAGGATGGGAGAGGCCTTTTAGAAATAACCCCAGCATTCCCTGCGTTCTCGCCATGTGTCCTATCTGCTTGCCTCAATGTACTCCTGAATCCCTGTCACCCACCTATGCCACTTTATGGCCCTGTTTTGTCTTGTGGGGGCTTTCCACAAGAGACACAGGCACCTTGTTCCAAAACCTGGGGATTTACACCACCCACGGGACAGCCCTGTGGGCTTCTGGGATGGGAGAGGGCTGCTTGGGATGTTACTGGCATTCGTTGCCATCTCAACGCTTCTCTTCTTTACCCGGCTCACCATTCCCCTGAGTCCCTGCAACCCGCCCACACCACCCTACGCCTTGTTTTCGCTGGTAGGGGGGATTCCGTGAGAGAGACATGCACCCTGCTCTGAAGCCTGTTGCTTTACAAACTTCCCAGGACACATCTCGGTGCTTCTGCCACAGGAGAGGCCTCCTTGGGATGCTCCCAGAATTTTCTGCGGTCTTGTTGCTTCTCCTCTCTGCCTGCTTCAATGTCTCCCTGAGTCTCTGCAACCCTCCCATGCCACACTCTGGCCCTGTTTTTGCATGTGGGGTCCTTCTGAGAAAGACACGGGCACCCTGCTCGAAGGTCTGCATCTTTACATCCCGCCACGATAGACTTGGGGGCATCTGGGATGAGAAAGTAATCCTTAGGAGGCTCCCAGCATTCCCTGCATCCTCACTACTTCTTTCCTCTACCTGTCTCAATGTCCCCGAGTCTCTGCGGCCCACCTATGCCACATTGCGGCAGCGAATTCGCTTGTGGGAGTCTTCCACAAGACATCTGATCCAACGGCTGGTGCTTATAGCCTTATAGAGCCTTATAGAGAGCCCAGGGGCTTCTCTAATGGGAGAGACTTCCATGCAAGGCCCCCAGCATTCCCTGCAGTCTCGCCGCTTTTTCCGTCTGCCTGCTTAAAAGTACTCGTGTGTCCCTGTGATAGGCCCACACCACCCTGTGGTTCCGTTTTTGGTTGTGGAGGGCTTCTGCCTCTACAAGGGACCCTGCACCAAACCCTGGTGCTTTAAAGCCAGATGGGGACAGCCCTAGGTATTCTGGGATGGAAGAGGCCTTTTGGGAGACTCCTAGCATTCCCTGCAGTCTCACAGCATCTCCCCTCTGTCTGCCTCAATGTACCCCAGAATTCCTGGGGCTTGCCCACGCCACCCTGTGACCCTGTTTTCACTTTTGGGGGCCTTCTGTGAGAGACACAGGCACCCTACTCCAAAGCCTGAGACTTTGCAGCCCTCCTAGGACAGCTCTGAAGGTTTCTGAGATGGGAGAGGCCTCCTTGAAAGGCTCCCATTATTCTCTGTGGTCTCTACGCTTCTTTGCTCTGCCTGGCTCAACAGCCTGTCCTTACAGCCTGCCCACGCCACTCTACGTCCCCGTTTTTGCTAGTGGGGACCTTTAGCTAGAGACACAGGCACCATGCTTCAAAACTTGAAGCTTTACAGCATGTACTGGACTGTTTCGGGGGCTTCTGGGATGGGAGAGGCTATGAACCTTCCTGCCGGTCTCGTCACCTCTATCCTCTGATAGCATCAACATCTCCCGAAGTCCCTGCGCTGCCCAGCCCACCATGCCACCCCTTTTTTGTTTGTGAGGGACTTTCTCCAGAGACACAGGCTCCCTGCTCCAAAGCCTGGGGCCTTACAGCTTTGGAGACTTCTGGTTCTAGAGTCTTCCTTGGGAGAGGAAGACTCCCAGCATTCCCTGCAATGTCTTCCCTTCTCCGCTATGCCTGTCTCAACGTCACCCTGAGTCCCTGCGGTCTGCCCATGCCACCCTGTGGCCCGTTTTTCCTTCTGGGGGCCTTCTGCGAGAGACACAGGCAACATGATCCAAAGCCTGGGGTTTTACAGCTTGCCTGGGACTGCACTGTGGGCTTCAAGGATAAGAGAGATCTATTTGGGAGGCTACCAGCATTACTTGCAGTCTCGCCACTTCTCTCCTCTGCAAGCTGCAACTTCCCCGAGTCCCTGCCCACCATACCCTGTGGCCTCATTTTAGCTGCTCGGGGACTACTGTGAGAGACACAGGCATCTTGCTCCAATGCATGGGACTTTATAGCCCGATTGGGAAAGCCTTAGGGGCTTCTGGGAGAAGAGAGGCCTCCTTGTGAGGCTCCCAGCATTCCCTGTAGTCTCGCTGCTTGTCACTCCTGCCTACCTCAACATTTCCCTGAGTCCCTGTGCCCCGCCCATGCCACCCTGATGCCCCATGGTCTCTTCTGGGGGTCTTCCATGAGAGACCCTGGCACCATGTACAATGTCTGGGGCATTACAGCCTGTCTGGGACAGCCCTAGGGGCTTCTGGGATGAGAGAGGCCTCTTTGGGAGGCTCCCAGCATTCCCTGCAGTTTCACTGCTTCTTCTTTCTGTCTGCCTCAACATCCCCCTGAGTCCCTGTGGCCCACCAACACCACCCTGCAGCCCCCACACACCAACCTGCGACACAGTTATTGCTTGTGGGGGCCTCTTGAGAGAGACACAGGTACTCTGCTCCAAAGCCTGGAGATATACAGCCCACCTGAGACAGTCCTAGGGTCTTCTGGAATAGGAAAGGCCACTTTGGGAGGCTCCCAGCATTCCCTGCGGTCACACTGCTTCTCTCCTCTGCCTGTCTCAATGTCCCCCTGCAACTTGCAGTCCACTCACGCCACACTGCATCCCCGTTTTCACTTGTGGAAGGCTTCTGCGAGAGAGACAGTCACCCTGCTTCAAATCCTGGGGATTTACAGCATGCCTGGGACAGTCCTGGGGGCTTCTGGGATGGTAGAGGCCCTTTAGGGAGGCTCTCAGCATTTCCTGCCGTCTAGCCACTTCTACCCTCTGTCTGTCTCAACTTCCCCCTGAGTCCCTGCGACCCATCCACGCCAACTTGCAGCACCATTTTTGCTTATGGAGGCATTTTGTGAGAGACTAAGGCACCCATCTCCAAAGACTGGTGCTTTACAGCACGTTTGGGACAGCCCTGGTGGCTTCAGGGTTGGGAGAGGCCTTTTAGGGGGGCTCCCAGCATTCCCTGTGATCTTGCCTCACCCCCCCCTCCGCCTACCTCAATGTCCCACTGAGTCCCTGCGGCCAGCCTACGCCACCCTGTGGTCTGCTGCATGGCTATGGCCATGTATTCGCTTGTGGAAACCTTTTGTGAGAGACACAGACCCTCTGCTCCAAAAGCTGTGGCTTTACAGCCCGCCCAGGTCAGACTTGGGGGCTTTTGGGATGGGAGAGGCCTCCTTGGGTGGCTCCCAGAATTCCCTGATGTCTCTACGCTTCTCCGCTCTGCCTGGCTCAACATCCACCTGATTCTCATCAGTCCGCAGATGTCACCCTTCAGCTCCGTTTTTGCTAGTGTGGGCCTTACGCTAGAGATACCAGCAAGCTGCTTCAAAACCTGAAGCTTTACAGTAAGCTTAGTCAGTCCTGAGGGCTTCTGGGATGGGAGGGCCTCCTTAAGACGCTCCCAGCATTCCCTGCGGTCTCGATGCTTCTCTCCTTTGCCTACCTCAACTTCTCCCTGAGTCCCTGGGTCCCACCCACACCACCTGTGGCCCTGTTTTTGCTTCTGGGGGCCTTCTGCGAGAGATTCAGGCACTCTGCTCCAAGCCTGGGGCTTCACAGCCCTCACGGTACAGACCTGGGGGCTCTGGAATGGAAGAGGCCTTTTTGAGAGACTCCCCGTTTTCCCTGTTGTCTCGTCACTCTTCCCCTTTGCATGCGTCAACGTTCGCCTATGTCCCTGCTGCCCGCTCAGGCCACCCTGCTGTTCTGTTTTCCCTTGTGGGGGCCTTCTGCGATAGACACAGGCACCCTGCTCCAACATCTGGGGCATTACACCTCGCCCAGGAGAGCACTGGGGGTTTCTGGGTTGGGGGAGGCCTTCTTGGTAGGCTCTCAGCATTCCCTGCAGTCTCACTGCTTTTCCCCTCAGCCTGCCTCAACATCTTCCTGAGTCCCTATGGCCCACCGACGCTACTTTGCTGTTTCATTGGGGGTCTTCCGCGAGAGACACAGGCACCCTGCTTCAAAACTAGGGGTATTACAGCCCGTTCAGGACAGCCTTGGGGTTTTTGGGATGGGAGAGTTGTCCTTTGGAGGCTCCCAGCATTCCCTGCAGTCTTGCCACTTCGTTGTGGCTGCCTCAGTGTGCCCCTGAGTCCTTGTGGCCTGCCCACGCCACCATAGGATCCTGTTCTCACTGGTAGTGGCATGCCACAAGGGACATAGGCACCCTGCTCTGAAGCAGAGGATTTACAGCCTGCTCAAGACAACACTTGGGGCTTCTGGGATGGGTGAGACCTCCTTTGGAGGCTCCCAGCATTTTCTGCAGTCTTACCACTTTTCCCCTCTGCCTGCCTCAATGTCCTCCTGAGTCCTTGCAACCCTCCACGCAACCCTATGGCCCCATTTTTGCATGTGGGGTCCTTCTGCCAAACACATAGACACCGTGTTCCAAAATCTGCGGCTTTACAGCACACCAGGGACAGCCCTGGGGGCATTCGATATGGGACAGGCATTCTTGGGAGGCTCCCAGCATTCACTGCGGTCTTGCCGTTTCTTCCTTCTGCCTGTCTCAACGTCCCCCGAGTCCCTGCAGCCTAGCCTTGCCACACTGCAGCTCCGTTTCACTTGTGGTAGCCTTCCGCGAGGCACAGAGGCACACTGATCCAAAGCCTGGTGCTTAAACCCTGTCCAGGGGAGCCCAGGGGCTTCTGGGATGGGAGAGGCTTCCATGCGAGGCCCCCAGTATTCCCTCCAGTCTCGTTGCTTTTTCTGTCTGCTCGCCTCAAAGTCCCCATGAGACCCTGTGGCACGCCTACACTACCCTGCGATTCCAGTTTTGCTTGCAGAGACCTTCCATGAGAGACAAGGGACCCTGCACCAAACCTTGGTGCTTTACACACAGACCTGGACAGCTCTTAGTTCTTCTGAGATGGGAGAGGCTCCCAGGATTTCCTGCAGTCTCACCACGACTCCCCTCTGCCTGCCTCAACGCACCCTGAGTTCGTGCGGCCTGCCTACCTGCAACCCTGTTTTCTCTTGTGAGGGGCCTTCTTCCAGAGGCTTAAGGACACTGCTCCAACACTTGCGGCTTTACAGCCCTCCCAGGACAACCCTGAAGGCTAACGGGAGGCCAGACATCCTTGAAAGAGTGCATTGCAGTCCGTCAGGGACTGCCCTGGGGGCTTCTGGGATGAGAGAGACCTCCTTGGGACGCTCCCAGCACTCCCTGCGGTCTCGCGGCTTGTCCCCTCTGCCTGCCTTTACATGCCCCTGAGTCTCTTTGGCCGACCCATGCCACCGTGGGCCCTGCTTCCTTATGGGAGCATTTTGTGAGAGACACAGACACCCTGGTCCAATGCCTGGGGCTTTACAGTCCGCCCAACAAATCCCTGGGGCTTCTGGGATGGGAGGGGCCTCCTAGGGAGGCTCCCAGCATTCCCTGCTGTCTCATCGCTTCTCCTGTCCTGCCTGCCTCAATGTCCCCCTGAGTCCCTGCAGCCCACCCATGCCATCCTGCCTCTCCATTGTCTCTTTTGGGGTCTTCTGTAAGGGACACAGGCACCCTGCTCCAAAGCCTGGGACATTACAGCCCATCTGGGACAAATTTGGGGCCTTCTGAGATGAGAGAGGCCTCCTTAGGAGGCTCCTAGCATTCCCTGTGGTCTCGCCTCTTCTCTCCTCTGCCTGCCTCCATTTGCCCGTGGGTCCCTGTGACCCCGTTTTGTCTTGTGGGGGCTTTTCGCGACAGACACAGGCAACATGCTCCAAAGCCTGGGACTTTGCTGTCCTCCCAGGACAGACCTGGGTGCTGCTGAAATATGAGAGGCATCTTTGGGAGCTCTCAGCATTCCCTGCGGTCTTGCTGCTTTTCTCTTCTGCCTGCTTAAATGACGGGCTGAGTCTTTGCCACACGCCCATGCCAACTTGAAGCCACGTTTTTGCTTGTAGGGGCTTTCTGCGAGAGAGACAGGCACCCTCTTCCAAATTCTGGAGCTTTACAGCCTGCCCAGCACAGTTCTGGGGGCTTCTGGGATAGAAGAGACTCCCTTTGGAGGCTCCCAGAATTTCCCGCAGTCTAGCTGATTCTCCTCTTCGCCTGTATCAACATCCCCCTGAGTTTCTGCGGCTTGCCCACACCACCATGCAGCCCCGTTTTCACTTGGGAGCCTACTGTGAGAGACACAGGAAACCTGCTCCAAAGCCTGAGGCTTCACATCCCACCCCAGACAGCCCTGGGGGCTTCTAGGATGGAAGAAGCATTTTTTGAAAGGCTCCCAGCATTCCCTCCTGTCTCACCCTTTTTCCCTTTTTCCTGCCTGAATGTCCCCATGAGTTTCTGCCTCTCGCTCACGCCAAACTGTGGTCTGGTTCTCGCTTGTGTGGGTGTTCCTCGAAAGACACAGGCACACTGCTCCAAAGCCTGAGGCTATACAGCACGTCCAGGGCGGCCCTGGCAGTTTCTAGGATGGAATAAATATTCTTGGGAGTCTTCCAGCATTCCCTGCGGTCATGATGCCTCTCCCCTCTGCCTGTCTCAACGTCCCCGAGTCCCTGTGGCCTGCCCACGCCACCGTGCGGTCCCGTTTTAGCTTGTGGGGGAATTATGCGAGAGACATAGGTAACCTGATCAAAGCCTGGGGCTTTATAACCGCTGGGACAGCCCTGGGGTCTTCTGGAATGGGAGAGGCCTCCTTGGGAGGACCCCAGCATTCCCTGTGATCTGGCCACTTCTCTCTACCTGCCTCAACGTTCCCCTGAGTCGCTGCAGCCTGCCCACTGGTCCTTGAGGCCCTATTTTTGCTTGTGGGTCCTTGTGCGAGACACACAGGTACCCCGCTTCAAAGCCTGGGATTTTACAGCTGGACGGACAGCCATGGGGGCTTCCGTGATGGGAGAGGCCTTCTTGGGAGGCTCGCAGCATTCCCTGCCATCTCGTCGCCTCTTACCTCTGCCTGCCTCAACATACCCATGAATTCCTGTGGTTCGCCCACACCACACTGAGGCCCAGTTTTCACTTCTTGGGGCCTTCTGCACGAAACACTAACAGCCTACTCCGAAGCTTGGGGCTTTACACACACCGCCAGGACAGCCTTCGGGGCTTCTGGGATGTGAGACACTCTTTTGGGAGTCTACCAGCAGTTTCTGTGGCATCGTCTCTTCTCCCCTCTGCCTGCCTCAACATCCCATGGAGTCCCTGCGGCCGGCCCACCCCACCCTGCGGCCCCTTTTTTGCTTATGGGGACCTTCTGCAAGAGGCACAGGCAGCCTGCACCAAAGCCTGGGTATTTACAGCCAGTCCTAGACAGCCCTAGGTGCTGCTGAGATGGAACAGGCATCTCTGAGAGGTTGCCAGCATTCCCTGCGGTCTTGCTGCTTCTCTCCTCTGCCTGACTCAACGTTCCACTGAGTTCCTACTAACCACCCACGCCACCTTCCATCCACGTTTTCGCTTATGGGGGCTTTCTGCGAAAGAAACAGGCACTCTGCTCTGAAACCTGGGGCTTTATGGTCCTCTCGGGACAGCCCTCGGGACTTCAGAAACGGGAGAGGCCTCCGTAGGAGGCTCCCGGCATTTCCTACGGTCTACCATCTTCTCCTCTCTGCCAGCCTCAATGTCTCTCTGAGTCCCTGCGACTTCCCTATGCCACCATGTGGCCCCGTTTTCGCTTGTGGAGCCTTCCGTGAGAGGCACAGGCACACTGCTCCAAAGCCTGGGCCTTTACAGCCCGCTATGTACAGCCCTGGGGGCTTCTGGAATGGGAGAGTCATCCTTCGACGCATCTTAGAATTCCCTGGGATCTTCCCATTCTCCATTCTGCCTGCCTCAACGTTCCCCCAAGAACCTATGTCCTGCCCACGCCACCCTGATGCTGCTTGTGGGGGCCTTAAGGGAGAGACACAGACACCCAGCTCCAAAGCCCACGACTGTTACACCCCACCCAGGAAACATCTGGATGCTGCTGAAGTAGGAGAGAGACCTCTTTGGGAGCCTCTCAGAATTCCCTACGGTTTTGACACTTCTAACCTCTGCTAGCCTGAATGTCCCTGAGTCCCTGCCACCTGCCCAGGCCACGTTGCACACCTGTTTTCACTTGTGGGTGTGGGGGCCTTCCGCGAGAGACACTGGCATCCTGCTCCAAGGGGTGTAATTTCTGACATTACAGCGCCAGAAAAGGCCTGTGGGCTTCTGCAATGGCAGAGGCCTCCTTGGGAGGCTCCCAGCACTCCCCGCAGTCTCGCTGCATCTGCCCTCTGCCTACCTCAACATCCCCCTGAGTCCTGCTGGCCACTCCACGCCACCCTGCGGCCCTGTTTTGCTTGTGTCAGCCTTCCGCGAGAGACATAGGCACACTGCTCTAAAGTCTGGGGTTTTACAACCTGCCTGGGACAGTCCTGGGGGCTTCCAGGATGGGAGAGGGCTGCTTGGGAGACACCAAACATTCCCTGCAGTCTCGCCGCTTCTCCCCTCTGCCTGCCTCAACATCCCTCTGAGTCCCTGCGGCCCGTGCTCACAACTCTGCGGCCCCATTCTCGCTTGAATATTCCGCCAAAGATACAGCCACTCTGCTCTAAAGCCTGGGAATTTACAGTCCACTTGGGACACACCTGGGGGCTTCTGGTTTGGGAGAGGCCTCCTTGGGAAACTATCAGCATTCCTTATGGACTCGCCGATTCTCATCTCTGCCTGCCTCGATTCCCCACTAAGTCCCTGCGGCCCATCCATGCTACCCTGTGGCCCGGTTTTCGCTTGTGGTGGCCTTGTGCGAGAGACACAGGCATCTTGCTTCAAATTTGGGGGCATTACAGCCCACCCAGGACAGCCTGGGAACTTCTGGGATGGCAGAGGCCTCCTTCAAAGGCTCTCAGCACTTCCTGCAGTATCACTGCATCTCCCTTCTGCCTGCCCCAATATCCTTCTGAGTCCCTGTGGCCCACCCATGCCACACTGTAGCCCTGTTTTCGCTTGCAGTTTCCTTAAGGGAGAGACACCAGCACCCTGTTCCAAAGCCTGAGGCTTTAAGGCCTGCCCAGTACAGCCCTAGGGGCTTCTGGTATGGGAGAGGCTTTTTTGGGAGGCTCCCAGCATTTCCTGTGATCTCATCCCTTCTTTTCTCTGCCAGAATCAATGTCCCCCCCTGAGTCCCTGCCGCCTGCGTTGACATACCTGCATCACTGTTGTCGCTTGTGGTGGCTTTCCACAAGAAACAGAGGGACACTGCGCCACACCCTGGGACTTTACAACCTGCCTGGGACAGACCTGGCAGCTGCTGTGATGGAACAGCCCGCCTTGTGAGGCTTGCAGCATTCCCTGCGGTCTCGTCGCTTCTCCCCTCCACCTGTCTCAACTTCTCCCTGAGTCCCTGTTTTCTGCTCAGGCCACCTTGTGGCCCTGTTTTCACCTGTGGTGGCCTTCCGCCAGAGACACAGGCACCCTGCTTCAAAGCCTGGAACTTTACAGTCCCACCAGGAAAGCCCTAGGGGCTTCTGGGATGGGAGAGGCGTCCTTGGGAGGCTTCCAGCATTTGCTGTGGTCTTGCTGCTTCTTCCCTCTGCCTGCCTCAACATCTCCCTGAGTCCCAGTCACCTGCCCAGGCCACCCTGCGGCACCGTTTTCTCTTGAAGGGGCCTTCCTCGAGAGATCCTGGCACTGTGCTTAAAACCCTGGGGCTTTAGAGCCTTCCAGGGAGAACCGAGAAGGCTTCTGGGATAAGAGCCTTCCTGGAAGGCTCCCAGCATTCCGAGCGGTCTCACTGCTTCTCCCTTCTGCCATCCTTAACGGTCCCCTGAGTTTCTGTGAGCCACCCATGCTTTCTTGCCGCCCTGTTTTCGCTTGTGTTTGCCTTCCGCGAGAGACACAGACACCCTGCTTGAAAGCCTGGCACTTTACAGCACATCTGGGACAGGCCTGGGGGCATCTGGGATGGGAGAGGACTCTTTCGGAAATTCCTAGCATTCCCTGAGGTCTCGCCACTTTTCTGCTGTGCCTGCCTCAAAGTTCTCCTGAGTCCCTGACTCCTGCCCATGCCATTCTGTGGCCCTGTTTTCGCTTGTGGGGGCCTTAAGGGAGAGACACAAGCACCCTGCTCCAAAGCCTGCAGCTTTACAGCCTGACCGGAACAGCCCTGGGGGCTTCTGAGATGGCAGAGACCTCTGAGGGAGGCTACTAGCTTTCCAGCCGGTCTTGTCACTTCTATCCTCTGCCAGCCTCAAACATCCCCCAAAGTCCCTGCCACCTGACCAGGCCACCCTGCTGCCCCGTTTTTGCTTGTGGGGGCCTTCTGCGAGAGACACAGACAACCTGCTCCAAGGCCTGGGGCTTTACAGCCCTCTCAGGAAACCCCTGCGGGCTTCTGGGATGAAAGAGATCTCCTTTAGAGTCTCCCAGCATTCCCTGCAAAATTGCCGCTTCTCCCCTATGGATGCCTCAATGGCCCCTGAGTCCCTACGGCCCACCCAGGCCACAATGCAGTCCCGTTTTCACTTGTGGGGGCCTTCCATGAGAGACACAGGCACCCTGCTCTGAAGCCTGGGTGCAGTACTTCCAGTGCTGTCTCGCCTGGGACAGCACTGTGGGCTTCGAGGATGAGAGAGTCCTTTTTGGGAGGCTACCAACATTACTTGCGATCTCACTGCTTCTCCCCTCTGCCTTCCACAACCTCCTCCTAAGTCCCTGTGATGTGCCCACCACACCCCTCAACCACCTTTTTTGCTTGTGGGGGCCTTCCGTGAGAGACACAGGCATCCTGCTGCAATGCCTGGGGTTTACAGCCTGACCGGGACAGCTCTAGAAGCTTCTGTGATGACATAGGCCTCCTTGAGAGGCTCCCAGCAAATCCTGCATTCGTGACGCTTCTCCCGTCTGCCTACCTCGGTGATCCCTGAATCCCTGTTTTTCACCCAGGCCACTGTGCGGCCTCGTTTTGGCCAGTGGGGCCTTCTGCCAAAGACACAAGCACCCTGTTCCAAAGTTTGGGGCTTAACAGCCTTCCCAGGACACCCTGTGGGCTTCTGAAATGGGAAACACCTCCTTGGGAGTCTCCCAGTATTCCCCGGCATCTCACTGCTTCTCTCCTCTGTTGGCCTCTATGTCTCCCTAAGGCCATGTGACCTACTGATGACACTGTGTGGTACCAATTTCACTTGTTGGGGGCTTTTGGGAGAGACACAGGCAACCTGTTCCAAAGCCTTGGTCTCTACTGCCAACCCAGAATATCCCTGGGGACTTCTGGGATGGGAGAGACCTCCTTGGGGGGTTCCTGCATTCCTGCGTTCTCACAGGTTCTCACCTCTGCCTGCCTCAACATCCCCCTGAGTTTTTGCAGCTTGCCCATGCCACTCTGAGGCCCCGTTTTGGCTGCGAGGGCCTTCAGCAAGAGACACAGTCACCCTGTTCCAAATCTTGGGGCTTTGCAACCTGCCCGTTGGAGCCTGGGGGCTCCTGAAATGGAAGAGGCCTCCTAAAAAATCTAACAGCATTCCCTGTGATATTGCCGAGTCTCCCTTCTGCCTGCCTCAGTGTACTTCTGTGTCCCTGTGGCTTGCCCACATCACCCAAAGGCCAAATTTTGCTTGTGGGGGTCTTCCATGAGAGACACAGGCAAGCTGCTCCAAAGCCTGGGTTTCACAGCCAGCCGGCTACAGCCCTGAGGGCTTATGGAATAAGAGAGGTGTCCTTGGGAGGTTTCCAGTATTCCCCAGGTTCTTATCACTTCGCCCCTCTGCCTACCTCAATGTACCCCTGTGTCCCAGTGTCTTGCCCATGCCACCCTGTGGTGTCGTTTTCACTATTGAAGGCCTTAAGGGAGAGACACAGGCACTCTGCTTCAAAGTCTGGGGCTTTATGACCTGCCCGGACAACCCTGGGGGATTCTGCCATGGGAGAGGATTTTTTGGGAGGCTTCCAGCATTTTCTGCAGTCACATCGCTTCTTCCCTCTGCCAGCCTCAACATCCCCCTGAGTCGTTGCTGCTGGCCCAGGCAACCCTGCTTCCCAGTTTTTACTTTTAAGAGTCTTCTGTGAGAGACACAGACACCCTGCTCCAATATTTGGGGATTTATAGCCCACGCGGGACAGCCCTGGGCGATTCTGGGATAAAAGAGGCCTCTTTGAAAGGCTCCCAGCATTCCCTGTGGTCTTGTCACTTCTCCCCTCTGCCTGACTCAACGTCTCCCTGAGTCCCTGCGGTAGGCCCATGCCAACCTGTGGCTCTGTTTTGGCTTTTGGGGGTCTTCTGCCAGAGACACAGGCACTCTGCTCCAAAACCTGGGGCTTTACAGCCTGTTTGATACAGCCCTGGGGACTTCTGGAATGGGAGAGGTCTCCTTGGAAGGCTCTCAGCATTCTGTGCCATCTCACTACTTCTTTTTCCTGCCTGCCTCAATATCTCCGAGTCTCTGCCGCTCACCAACGCCATGCTGCAGCCCTTTTTTCACCTGTCAAAGACCTCCACGAGAGACACAGGCATCCTGCTCCAAAGCCTTAGGTTTCACAGCCCGCCAGAAGCAACTCTGGGAGTTTGTGAAATGGAAGAGACCATTTTGGGCAGGTACCAGCATTCTCTGAGATCTCAGCGCTTCTCTCCTCTGCCGGTCTCAACATCTCCCTGAGTTTCTGTGGCCCGCGCAAGCGGCCCTGTTTTCCCTTGTGGGGGCCTTTAGGGAGAGACACAGGCATGGTGCTCCAAAGCCTGGGGCTTTACAGCCCACCCAGGACATTCCTGAGGGCTTCTGAAATGGGAGAGGCCTCCTGGGAAGCTCTCAGCATTCCCTGCTGTATCACCGCTTCTTTCCTCTGCCTGCCTAAATGTCCCACTGAGACTCGGCGCTCTCCAGTGCTACCCTGCGACCCCTTTTTCGCTTCTGAGGGCCTTTTGGAACAGACACAGGCTGCGGCCCCATTCTTGCTTGAGTTGGCCTTCTGCGGGAGACTCAGGCACTCTGCTCCAAAGCCTGGGGCTTTACACTTCGAAAGGGAAAGCCCTGGGGTCTTCTGAAATAGGAGAAGTATTTTAGGGAGGCTCCCATCATTCCCTGTGGTGTCGCTGCTTCTCCTGTCTGCCTACCTCAACATTCCCCTGAGCTCCTGTGGGCGCCCACGCCACCCCGCAGCCTCATTCCCATTTGTGTTGGCTTTGCATGAGAGACAAAGGCACTTCTGTCCTCTGCCTGAACGTCCCCCCTTAGTCCCTGTGGCCCGACGACGGCATCCTGTGGCACCGTGTTTTGCATGTGGGGAAATTTCACGACAGACACAGACACCCTGCTCCAAAGCCTGGGGCTTTACAACCCTCCTAGGACTGCTCTGGGGGCTTCTGAAATAAGATAGACCTGATTGAAAGACTCCCAGTATTCACTGCGGTATCACTGTTTCTTTCCTCTGCCTGCATCAAGGTCCCCCTGAGTCCGGACGGCACACCCACGCCACACAGTGACAACATTTTCGCTTGTGAAGGCCTTCCTCGAGAAACGCAGGCACCCTGCTCTATAGCCTGAGGCTTAGCAGCCCACCAGGGACATCCTTGACAGATTCTAGGATGAGGGAGGTGTCTTTGGGAGGCTCCTAGCATTCCCTGTGGTCTTGCCGCTTCTTCCCTCTGTCTACCTCAATGTTTCCCTGAGTCCCTGCGGCCGGCCCAAGCCACCCTGCAGCCCCGTATTCGCTTGTGAGGGCCTTCTGTGAGAAACACAGGCACTCTTCTCCAAAGCCAGGGGCTTTTCAGCCCACCTGGGAGAGACCTGTGGGCTTCTGAGATGGGATAGGCCTCCTTTGGAGGTTCCCAGAATTCTCTACAGTCTCACCGCTTCACCCCTCTGTCTCCCTCAACATACCCCTGAGTCCCTGCGGCCAGTGCACACCACCCTGCAGCACCATTTTGGCTTGTTGGGGCCTTCGACGAAAGATACAGGTACCCTGTTCCAAGGCCTGGGGCTTTACAGCCCTACCAGGACAGCCCTTGAAACTCCTGGGATAAGAAAGTCCTTCTTGGGAGGCTCGCAGCATTTCCTGCAGTCTCACTGCTTCTCCTTTCTGCCTGCCTCCAAGTCCCACCAAGTCCCTGGAGCCCACCCATGCCACCATGTGGCCCTTTTGGTTGTGGCGGCCTTTCTCAAGAGACACAGGTAACTTGCTCGACAGCCTGGTGCTTTACAGCCCACCTGGGAAAGCCCTCGGGGCTTCTGGAATGGGAGAGGCCTTTTAGGGGGTCTCCGACCATTGTCTGCGATCTCGGGCACGGATGTCCTCTGTCTGCCTCAACGTCACCCTGAGTACCTGTGGCCCGCCAATGCTACCCTGCGTCCCCTGTTTCGCTTGTGGGGCCTTCCTGGAGAGACACAGTCACCCTGCTCCAAAGCTTTGGGCTTTACAGCTCTCCCGGGACATATCTGGAGCGTCTGGGATGAGAGAGGCCTCCTTGGAAGGCTCCCAGAGTTCCCTGTGAGCTCACTTTTTCTCCCTTCTGCCTGTCTTAATGCCACCCTGTGTCCCTTTGGCTCATTCAGGCCATCCTGAAGCCCCGTTTTCACTTGTGTAAACTTTCTGCCAGAGACACAAGCACACTACTCCAAAGCCCGGGGCACTACAGCCCATCCGTGACAGACCTAGGGGCTTCTAGGATGGAAGAGGCCTCCTTGGGAGGCTCCCAGTATTCCCTGTGGTCTCGCCGATTCTCCCCTGTGCTGGTCTAAACTTCCCCCTGAGTCCCTGGACTCTCATCCCAGACGCCCCCAAATATGTCCTGGGAGGGCTGTAAAGCCCAAGGCTTTGGAGCAGGGTGTCTGTGTCTCTCCCGGAAGGTCCCACAAGTGAAACCGGGGCCACAGGGTGATGTTGGCTGGCCGCAGGTACTGAGGGTGAGGTTGAGGCAGGCCTGTAGACGTCACACTGCAGCCCTGTTTTCACTTTGGGAGCCTTCCGCTAGAGGCACAGGCACCCTGCTTCAAAATCTGAAGCATTACAGTACTCCAGGGACAGTCCTGAGGGCTTCTGGGATGAAAGAGGCCTCCTTGGGAGGCTCCCAACATTCTCTGCAGTCCTGCCACTTCTCTCATCTGCCTGCCTCAACGTCTCTGTGAGTCCCTGCTGTTCACACACGCCACCCTGCCACCTCGTTCTCTCTTTTGTAAGTCTTCCGTGAGAGACACAGGCTCCCTGCTCCAAAGACTGGGGCTTAAAAGTCCGCTCGGGAGGGCCCTGGGCACTTCTGGGATGGGACAGACCTCCTTGTAAGGCACCCAGCATTCCCTAAGGTCTTGCTGCTTCTCATCTCTGCCTGCCTCAGTTTTCGCCTGAGTCCCTGCGGCCCTCCCACACCACCCTGCCACCAGCCCACACCACCGTGTGGCCCTGCTTTCACTTGTGGGAGTCTTTTGTGGGAGACACAGGCACCCTGCTCCAAAGCCTGGGACTTTACAGCCTGCCTAGGGTAGTTTTGGGAGCTTCTGGGATGGGATAGCCCTTTTAGGAAGGCTCCCAGCATTCCCTGAGGTCTCGCCACTTCTTTCCTCTGCCGGTCTCAACGTCTTCTTGAGTCCCTGCAGCCCACTCAGACCACACTGTGGCCCTGTTTTCACTTGCAGGTGTCTTCCGCCAGAGACACAGGTACCCTGCTCCAAAGTCTGTTGCATTACAATTCTTCCAGGACAGCGCTTGGGGCTTCTGAGATGAAAGAGGTCTTTCATCCTTTTAGGAAGACCTGCAGTATTCCATGCGGTCTCGCTGTTTCTCCCCTCTGCCTTGGTCAACATCTTTCTGAGACTTAGTCGCCAGCTCACACCACCCTGTCACCCCATTGTCTCTTTAGGGGTTCTTCTGTGAGGGACACACGCACCCTGCGCCAAAGCCAGGGGCATTACAGTCGTCTGAGACAGCTCTTGGGGGCTCTGGGATAAGAGAGGTATACTTGGGAGCCTACCAGCATTACCTGGGTTCTCACCACATCTCCCCTATACGTGCCTCAACATCACCTAGGTCCATCCATCCTGCCCACGCCACCCAGTGGCCCCGGTTTTGCTTGTGGAGACCTTGCACAGGGGACACTGTAACCCTGCTCCAAAGCCTGGTGCTTTACAGCCCACCAGGACAGCACTGGGGGCTACTGAAATGGGAGAGGTCTTTTAGGGAGGTGCCCAGCATTCCCTCTGGTCTCGTCGCTTCTCACCTCTGCCTGCCTCAATGATCCCCTGAGTCCTTGTGTCCCGCCCAGGCCACCCTGTGGCTGTGGCTCCGTTTCTGCTCATGAGGGCCTTCCGCGAGAGACACAGACACCCAGCTCCAAAGCCTGGGGTATTACAGCCAGACCGGGAGAGCCCTGGGTGTTTCTGAAATGGAATAGGCCTCCTTGGGAGGCTCCCAGCATTCCCTGCAGTTTCACCACTTCTCACCTCTGCCTTCCTCAATGTCCCCGAGTCCCTGCGGCCCTCGCACGCCACCCTGTTTCCATTTTTGCATAAGGTGGCCTTGCGTGAGACACACAAGCTCCCTGCTCCAAAGCCTGGGCCTTTAAGGACCGCCTGGAACAGTCCTGGGGGCTTCTGGAGCGGGAGTGGGAGGAGATTCATCCTTGGAAGTCTCCCAGCATTCCCTGCCGTCTCACCTCTTCCCCTCTCTGCCCACCTCAATGTCACCCTGGATCCCTGCCACCTGCCCAAGCCACCATGAGGCCCCATTTTCACTTGTAGGGGCCTTCCGCAAGAGACACAGACACTCTGCTCCGAAGCCGGGGCCTTTACAGCCTGCACCGGACACTTCTGGGGTCTTCTGGGATGGGAGAGGCCTCCTTGGGAGGCTCCCTGTCTTCCCTAAGGTGACCCATCCTGTGTCCCATTTTCACTTGAGGAGGCCTTCGGGGAGACACACAGTCACACTGTTTCATGGTCTGGTGCTCCTGGTGCTTTACAGCCCACCCGGGACTGCCTCGGGGGCTTCTAGGATGGGAGAGGACTTTTAGGGAGGCTCACAGTATTCTCTGAGGTCTTGTTGCGTCTCTCCTCTGCCTGTCTCAACGTCCTCCTGAGTCTCTGTGGCTCCCACACATCACACTACAGCCATTTTCACCTGTGGTGGCTTTCCCGGAAAGACAAAGTCACCCTGCTCCAAAGTCTGCAGCTTTACATCCCGCCCGGGAGAGACCCGGGGGATTCTTGGATGGGAGAGGCTTCTTTGGGAGGCTCCCAGCATTCCCTGCAGTCTCGTCCCTTCTCCCCTCTGCCAACCTCTATGTCTCCCTGAGTCCTTCCGGCTCGCACTTGCCACCCTATGACTCCATTTTCACTAGTGGGGGCCTTATGCTAGAGACACTGGCACCCTGCTTCAAAACCTGAAGTTTCCCAGCATGCATAGAACAGTCCTGGAGGCTTCCTTGATGAAAAAGGCCTCCTTGTGAGGCTCCCAGCATTGCCTACTGTCTCGCTGCTTCTATCCCCTGCCTGCTTCAATGTCTGCCTGAGTCCCTGCCACCCTCCCACGCCACGCTGTTGCCTGTTGTCTCTTTTTGAGGACTTCCGTGAGAACACAAGCACCCTGATCCAAATCCTGGACATTACAGCCTGTCAGGGACAGCTCTAGGGGCTTCTGTGATGGGAGAGACCTCCATGGGAGGATCCCAGCATTCCCTGAGGTCTCGCTACTCTTCCCTCTGCTTGCTTCAATGTCCCCCACAGTCCCTGCAACCCTCCCAGGCCACCCTGGGGACACGTTTTTTCATGTAGAGGCCTTCGATGAGAGACACAAGCAACTCGGTCCAAAGTCAGGGGTATTACAGCTTGCCAGAGACAACCCTGGGGGTTTCTGGGATGAGACAGGCTTTCCAGGGAGCTTCCCAGCATTTCCTGCAATGTTGCCGCCTCTCCTCTCTGCCTGCCTCTATGTTTCCCTGAGGCCCTGCTGCCCACCCACGCCACCCTACAGCCTTATTTTCATTGTGGGGCTATTGCGTGAGAGACACAGGCACCATGGGCCAAAAACCTGGGTCATTACAGCACACCCAGGACAACACTGCGGGCTTCTGGAATGGGAGACATCTCTGGAGGCTCCCAGCATTTCCTGCTGTCTCCATGCTTCTCTCCTCTGCCTGGCTCCAATTTTCCATTAGTCCCTGTGTCACACCTATGGCACACTTCAGATGCATTTTCCCTAGTGGAGGCTTTCCGCTACAGGTTCAGGCAAGCTGCTTCAAAACCTGAAGCTTTACAGCACGCCAGGGACAGTCCTGGGAGCTTCTATAATGGGAGACGCCTCCTTGGAGGCTCCTAGCATTCCCTACAGTCTCACTGCTGTTCCCCTCTGCCTGTCTTAATGTCCCCCGGAGTGCCTGCGGCCTGTCCATGCCACACTTTGGCCCTGCTTTTGATTATGGGAGCCTTACGTGAAAAACACAGGAACCCTGCTCCAAAGCCTGGGGCTTTACAGCCGGCCCCGGACGGCCCAGGGGTCTTCTGGGATGGGAGAGCCTTCAGGGGAGGCTCCCAGCATTCCCTGCATCTGGTCACTTCTTCCAGCTGCCTGCTTCAACGTCCCCCTCAGTCGCTACGGCCCACCCACACCACCCTTTTCCATTTTTGCTTTTGGAGGCCTTCCGTGAGAGACACAGGCACCCTGTTAAATACACTGGTGCTTTACAGTCCGCTCAGGACAGCCCTGGCGGTTTCTGGTACGGGAGAGTCCTTTTAGGGAGTCTTCCAGCATTCCTTGCAGTGTTGCCACGTCTCCATTTTGCCTGCCTCGCAGTCCACCTGAGTCCCATCGGCCTACCCATTCCACACTGCCACCTCATCTCTTTTGGGGGTCTTCTACGAGAGACACAGGCACCCTGCTCCAAAGACAGGGGCATTACAGCTCTCCTGGGGCAGCCCTGGAGACTTCTGGGATAAGAGAACCATCCTGGTAGGCTCCCAACATTTCCTGCGGTCTTGCCGCTTCTCCCTTCTGTTTGCCTCAATGTCCCTCTCAGTCCATGTGGCTTGCCCATGCCACCTCCGGCCCTGTTTTTGCTTGTGGGGGCCTTTTGCAAAAGACACAGGAATGCCGCTCCAATGCCTAGGGTTTTACAGCCTGCCTGGGACAGTCCTGAGGGCTTCTGGGATGAAAGGGGCCTCCTTGGGAGGCTCCCAGCACTTCCTGCATTCTCGCTCCTTCCCCCTCTGCCTGCCTCAATGCATCATGCTCTGTCCCTGTTGCCCGCCCACGCCACCCAGCAGACCTGTTTTTGCTAGTGGGGGCCTTCTGTCAGAGACACAGTCACCCTGCTACAAAAGATGAATCTTTACAGCACTTCCGTGACAGTCCTGGGGGCTTTTGGGATGGGAGAGGTGTCCTTGGGAGGCTTCCAGCATTCCCTGGGGTCTCTCCTCTTCTCCCTTCTGCCTGACTGAACATGCCTCTGAGTCACAACTTCTCGCCCAGGCCACCTTGCGGCCCCGTTTTTGCTTTGGGGGGCTTACTGCGAGAGAAACAAGCACTCTGCTTCAAAGCTTGGGGCACTACAACCTGTCTGAGACAGATCTAGAGGCTTTTGGGATGGGAGAGGCCTCCTTGAGATGCTTTCAGCATTCCCTGTGTTGTCGCCGCTTCTTCCCTCTGCCTGCCTCAACGTCCCCGTGAGTTTCTGCAGCCCACCCACGCCACCCTTCAGTCCTGTTTTTGCATGTGGGGATCTTCCTTGAGAGAGACAGACTCCCTACTCCAAAGCCTGGGGCTATACAACCCGCATGGGCTGTCCTGGGGGCTTCTGAGATGTGAGAGACCTCCTTGGGAGGCTCCCAGCATTCCCTGCGGTCTCACCACTTCACCCCTCTGTCTGCCTCAACATCGTTCTGAGTCCCTGACACCACCCACTCCACACTGCTGTTCAGTTTTCACTTGCTGTGGCCCTGAGACCCTGCGGCTTTCCCACGCCACCCTACAGCCTCGTTTTCGCTTGTGGGGGCCGTCTGCGAGACAACAGGCACCCTGCCCCAAGCTTGGGGCTTTGCAGCATGCCTGGGATAGCCCCGAGGGCTTATGGAATGGGAGAGGCCTGTAATTATTCAGGTTTTGAAGCAGGGTGCCTGTGTCTCTAGCAGAAGACCCCCACTAGCAAAAACGTGGCCTCAGTGTGGCATGGGGAGGCCCCAGAGACTCAGCGGGATGTTGAGGCTGGAAGAGGGGAGAAGCGGTGATACCGCAGGGAATGCTGAGAGTCTCCCAAAGAGGCCTCTTTCATCCCAGAATCCTTGCCCACTGTCCCAGGCAGGGCTGTATAGTCTCAGGCTTTGGAGAAGAGTGACTATTTCTCTTGCGGAAGTCCCCCACATGCAAAAATGGGGCTGCAAGGTAGCATGCAAGGGCTGCAGGACTTGGGCGAACATTGGGGCAGATGCAGGGGAGAAACAGGGAGAGCACAAGGAATGCTGAAAGCTTCCCAAAGATGCCTCTCCCATCACACAAGAAAATATGAGGCCGCAGGTAGCATGGGTGGGCCGTGGGGGCTCACGGGGAAGTTGAGGCAAGCAGAGGCAAGCAACACCTAGACCACAGGGAATGCTGGGAGCCTGCCCTGGAGGTCTTTCCCATCAGAGAAGCCCTTTGGGTTGTCCAAGGAGGGCCGTAAAGCTTCCAGCTTTGGAGCAAGATGCCTGTTTCTCTCACGGAAAACTCCCGCAAGCAAAAATGGGACCACAGGGTGGCGTGGGCAGGCTGCAGAGATTCAGGGTGACGTTGAGAAAGGCAAAGAGGAGAAGCGGCGAGACCTCAGGGAATGCTGGGAGCCTCCCTAATGACGCCGCTCCCATTCCAGAAGCCCCCAGGGCTGTCCCAGACTGGCTGTGTTGCCCCAGAAGACCCCAGGGCTGTTTCAGACAAGCTATAATGCCACAGGCTTTGTGGCAAGGTGCCTGTGTCTCTCGCAGAATACCACCAAGAAACTCAACAGGGCAGCAGAGTGGCATGGGCGGGCCTTAGGGTCTCAGGGAGACATTGAGGCAGGCAGAGTGCAAAAGCAATGAGACCACAGGGAATGCTGGGGGCTTCCCAAGAAGGCCTCTCCCAGTCCCAGAAGCCCCCAGGGCTTTACCTGATGGGCTGTAATGCCTGAGGCTTTGGGGCAGGGTGCCTGTGTCTCTCATGGAAACCCCCAATAGAGACAATGGGGTGGTAGTGTAGTGTGGCGAATTGCAGAAACTAACAAAGTCAAAGAGGAAGGCAGAGGGGGAAAGGGCGAGACCGCAGGGAAGTCTGGGAGCCTTCCAAGGAGGTCTCTGCCATCCCCGAAGTTCCGAGGTCTGTCCTGGGAGGGCTGTAGTCCTCAGGCTTTGGATCAGGGAGCCTGTGCTTCTCGTGGAAGGCTCCCAAAAGCCAAAACGGGGCTACAGGGTAACCTGGGGGAGCTGCAGGAACACAGGAATGCTGAGCAGGCAGAAGGAAGCAGCGGCTAGAACACAGGAAATGCTGTGAGCCTCCCGGGAAGGCCTCTCCCGTTTCAGAAGCCCCCAAGGCTGTCCCGGGAGGGCTGTAAATCACCAGACTTTGAAGCAGGATGCCTGTGTCTCTCTCGGAAGGCCTCCACAAGTAAAAACGAAGCCTCATGGTAGTATGACCCGGGGCAAAGACTCAGGGTGACGTAGAGGCAGGCAGCAGGGAGAAGTGGCGAGACTGCAGGGCATGCTGGGAACCTTTCAAGGAGGCCTTTCCCATCCCAGAAGCCCTCACAGCTGTCCCTAGTGGGCTTTAATGCTCCAGTCTTTGGATCAGGGTGTCTGTGTCTCTCGTGGAAGACCCCTAAAAGAGACAATGGGGGGCAGGGTGGCAAGTGTGGACTGCAGGGACTCAGGGGGACGTTGAGACAGGCAGATGGGAGAAGCCGAGAGACTGCAGACAATGCTGGGAGCCTTCAAAGGAGGTCTCTCCCATCCCAGAAGCCCCCAGGACTGTTCTGGGAGTGTTGAAATGCTTCAGGTTTTGAAGCAGGGTGCCTGGGTCACTAGAGGAAGGCCTCCACTAGCGAAAACGGGGCCACAGGATCATTTGGGCGTTCAGCAGGGACTCAGGGTGACATTGAGGCAGGCAGAAGGGGAAGCGTCGAGACTGCAGGGAATGCTGGAAGTCTTTCAAGGAGGCCACTCCCATCCCAGAAGCCCACAGGACGGTCCTGTGCTGGCTCCCAGCATTCCCTCTGTTCTAGCTGCTTCTTTCCTTTGCCTGTCTAAATGTCCCCCTGAATTCCTGCGGCCAACCCACGCCAATCTGAGGCCTGTCCACGCCACCTTTTGCTTGTTTGGGCCTTTTTCAAGAAACATGGGAACCCTGCTTCAAAGCCTGGGGCTTTACAGCCCGGTTGAGACAGTCCTGGGGACTTCCAGAATGGGAGAGGCCTCCTTGGGATGCTCCCAGCAATCCCTGCAGTCTCATCACTTTTCCCCTCTACCTCTCAAGGTCAACCTGAGTTTCTGCCTCCCGCTGATGTCACTCTGTGACCCCGTTTTCTTTTGTGGGGTCCTTCTGCGAGACACACAGGAACGCTGCTCTCAAGCCTGGGGCTTTACAGCCTGTCCGGGACATACCTAGGAGATTCTGGTATGGGAGAGACCTCCTAGGGACGTTCCCAGCATTGCCTACTATCTCACAGCTTCAATCTTCTGCCTGCCTCAATGGTCACCCGAGTCCCTGTGGCCCTCTCATGCCACCCTGTGTCATGTGGGGGCCTTCCCTGAGAGACATAGCCACCCTGCTTTAAAGCCTGGGGCTTTAAAGCATGCCCGGGACAGCCCTAAAGGCTTTCTGGGCTGGGAGAGGCCTCCTTGAGAGGATCCTAGCCATTCCCTGTGGTCTTGCCGCTTCTCCCCTCTGCCTGCCTTAACGTCCCCCTGAGTTTCTGCAGCCCTACCATGCCACACTGTGGCCCCGTTTTTGCTTGTGGGAGATTTCTGCTAAAGAGACAGGCACCCGGCTTCAAAATCTGAAACATTACAACATGCCCAGGACAGTCTTGGGATCTTTTGGGATGGGAGAGGCCTTCTTGGGAGGCTCGCAGCATTCTTTTCATTCACACCGCTTCTTTCCCCTGCCAGTCTCAATGTCCCTCTGAGACCCTGTGGCCCGCCCAAGCCACACTGTGGCCCCTTTTTCTTAGTTGAGACCTTCCACTAGAGACACATGCAGACTGCTTCAAAACCGGAAGCATTACAGCAGGCGGAGGACAGTCCTGGGGGCTTCTGGGATGGGAGAGGCCTCCTTTGGAGGCTCCCAGCATACCCTGCGGTCTGGTAGCTTCTTCCCACTGCCTGCTTCAACATCCTGGTGAGTCCCTACGGCCCACCCACACCACCCTGAGACCTTGCTTTTGCTTGTGGAGACCTTCCGCCAGAGACACAGGCACCCTGCTCCAAAGCTGCAGTGTTACTGCTTCTCCTCTCCATCTGCCTCAACATCCCCTTGAGTCCCAGCTGCATGTCCAAGTCACCCTGCAGGCACCGTTTTTGCTAGTGGAGGCCTTCCATTAGAAACATAGGCACCCTACTACAAAACCTGAAGCTTTGCAGCACTCCCAGGACAGTCTTTGGGGATTCTGGGATGGGAGAGGCCTTCTTGGGAGGCTCACAACATTCCCTGCGCTCTCGCCCCTTCTCCCCTCTGCCTGCCTCAACATCTCTCTGAGACCCTGCCAACCACCCACACCACCCTGCTGCCCTGTTTTCACTGGTAGGGGCCTTCCACGAGAGACACAGGCACCATGCTCCAAAGCCTGGGGCTTTACAGCCCACTGGGAACAACCTTCAGGGCTTCTGGGATGGGAGAGACCTCCTTGAGAGATTGCAGCATTCCTGGCAGTCTCACCAACTCTCCCCTCTGCCTACCTCAATGTTTCTCTGAGTCCCTGTGGCTCTCCCAGGCCACACTGTGGCCCCATTTTCACTTGTGGGGGTCTTCCATGAGAGACACTGGCACTTGCTCCAAAGCCTGAGACATTACAGCTCATCCAGGACAGCCCCGGGGACTTCTGGGATCAAAGAGGTATCCTTCGGAGGATCCCAGCATTCCCTGCAGTCTCACTTTTTCTCCACTCTACCTACCTCAACATCCCCCTTGAGTCCCCGCGGCCTTCCCACACCATTCTGCAGCCCCGTTTCTGCATGTGGGGGCCTTCCACGAGAGACACTGGCATTCTGCTTAAAAGCCTGGGGAATCACAGTCCTTCCTGGGCAGCCCTGGGTGGGTTCTGGTATTGGAAATGCATCCTTGGGACACTCCCAGCATTCACTGCAGTCCCACAGCTTCTCTCCTCTGCCTTTCTCAACGTACCCCCCTGAGTCCCTGTGGCCTTCCCATGCCATTTTATGGCCTGTTTTTGCATGTGGTAGTCTGCAAGAAACACAGGCTTTCTGTTCCAAAGCCTGGGGCTTTACAACCTGCCTGGGACAGCACTGGGGACTTCTGGGAGGGGAGATGCCTCTGTGGGAGGCTGTCAGCATTCCCTGTAATCTCGCTGCTTCTTCCCTCTGCCTGCCTCAACGTCACCATGAGTCCCTTCCACCCCCCCAGGACACCCTGCGGCCCAGTTTTTGCTTGTTGGTGCCTTCAGCGAGAGACACTTGGACCCTGCTAAAAAGCCTGGGGCTTTACGGCCTGCCTGGGACAGCCCTGAGGGCTTCTGGGATGGGAGAAGCTTCCTTGTGATGCTCCCAACATTCCCTGCGGTCTCGACGCTTCTCCCCTCTGCTTGGCTCAATGTTCCCCTGAGTCCCTGCAGCCTGCCCATGCCACGCTACTGCACCGTTTTCACTAGGGGGGCATTCGGGTAGAGACAAAGGCACCCTGCTGCAAAACCTAAAGCTTTGCAGCACTCCAGGACAGACCTGGGGTTTCTGAAATGCGAGAGGCCTCCTTGGGAGGCTCCCAACATTCCCCGTGGTGTCACAGCTTCTCCCCTCTGCCTGCCACAAGGTCATCTTGAGTCCCTGAGGCCCGACTATGTTACCTTGCGGCCCGCCACGCCACCTGGCAGCCCTATTTTCGCTTGTTTGGACCTTTTATGAAAAACACAATCACTCTGCTCCAAAGCCCAGGGCTTTACAACCTGCACAGGAAACACCTAGGGGCTTCAGGGATAGGAGAGGCCTTCTTGGGAAGCTTCCAGCACTCCCTGCGGTCTCATCACTTCCTCTGCACACCCTCTGCTGGTCCCAATGTCCCACTGAGTCCCTGCGGTCCACTTACGCCACACTGCTGACCCGTTTTCCCTTGTGGGAGTGTTCTGCTAGAGACACTGGCACACTGCTTCAAAATCTGAAGGGTTACACCATGCCCGGGACAGTCCTGGAAGATTCTGGGATGAAAGAGGCCTCTTTGGGAGGCTCCCAGCCTACCCTGCAGTCTTACCGCTTCTCCCCTCTGCCTGTCTCAACATCACCCTCAGTCCCTGTGGCCCTCACATGCCACACTGTGGCCACGTTTTCGATAGTGGGCACCTTCAGCTAGAGACAAAGGCACCTTACTTTAAAACCTGAAGCATTACAGCTTGACTGGGACAGTCCTGAGGGCTTCTCAGATGGGAGTGGCCTCTTTGGGAGGCTCCCAGTATTCCCTGTGGTCTTGCTGCTTCTCCTTTCTGCCTGCCTCAACCTCCCCTTGAGTTTCTGTGGCGCGTGCAAGCCACATTGCCTCCCCTGTTCTCTTTTAGGGGTCTTTTGTTAGAAACACATGCACCCTGCTCCAAAGGCTTGAGTATTACAGCCTGCCCAGGACAGCCTTGGGGGCTGCTGGGACGGGAGAGGTCTCTTCTAAGGCTCCCAGCATTTCCTGCAGTCTCACCTCTTCTCCTCTCTGCCTACCTCAATGTTCCCCTGTGTCGCTGCAACCTCCACACACCACCCTGCAGTCCTGTTTTCACTTGTTGTGGCCTTTTGCTAGACACATGCGCTGTGTTCCAAAGCCTGGGGCTTTACAGCTCTACTGGGACAGTGCTGTGGGTTTCTGGGATGGGAGGCACCCAACACAAGCTGAAGTCTCTCTGCTTCCCTTTCTGCCTGCCTCAATGTTACCCTGAGTTTCTGCCTTTTGCCCACACAACCCTGAGGCCCCATTTTAGCTAGTGGGGGCCTTCTACTAAAGACATACACACCCTGCTTCAAAACCTTCAAAAATCTTTACAACATGCCCAAGACAGTCCTGGGATCTTCTGGGGTAAGCGAGGCCTTTTTGGGAGGCTTCATGCATTCCCTGCAGTCTCACTGCTTCTTCCCTCTGCCTGCCTCAACGGCACCCTGAGTTCTTGCCACCCTGCAGTCCTGTTTTCACTTTCGCGGGACTTCTGTGATAGACACAGGCACCCTGCTCTAAAACCTGCATCTTTACAGCCCTCCTGTGAGAGCATTGAGGGATTTGGGGATGGGAGAGGCCCTCTTCTAAGGCTCCCAGCATTTCCTGCAGTCTCACCTCTTCTCCCCTCTGCCTGCCTCAACATTCCCCTTAGTCCCTGCAGCTCTGGCCAGGCCACCCTGCTGTTCAGTTTTCGTATGTGGGGGTCTTCCCTGAGAGACACAGTCATCCTGCTCCAAAGCCTGAGGCACTACAGCTCATCCAAAACAGACCTGGAAGCTTCTGGGATAGGAGAAACATCCTTGGGAGGCTCCCAGCATTCCCTGCGGTCTCTCCACTTCTCCCCTCTGCCTGCCTCAACGTCTCCCTGAGTCTCTGCAGCTGGCCATATCACCCGGCTGCCCATTGTCTCTTTGGGGTCTTCCGCGAGAGAAACAGGCACCCTGCTCCAAAGACTGGGGCATTACAGCCTGTCTGGGACAGCCCTGGGGGAATCTGAGAGGGAAAAAGCATCCTTGGGAGGCTCCAGCCTTTCCTGTGATCTCACCGTTTCTCACCTCTGCCTGCCTTAACGTCCCCATGCCACCTCGTTTTCACTGATTCCCCCCACAGCGTGCCTCAACATCATCCTGAATCCCTGCTGCCCACCCACGCGTTTTGCCCCATTTTTGCCTGTGTGGGTCTTCTGCGAGCGACACTGGCACCCTTCTCCAAAGCCTGGGGCTTTACAGCCTGCATGGGACACACCTAGGGGCTTCTGGGAAGGGAGAGGCCTCATTTGGACGCTCACAGCATTTCCTGGGGTCTCATCGCCTCTCCCCTCTGCCTGCCTCAAAGTCCCCCTGAGTCCTAGTGTCCCTCCCCTGCCACACTGCCAACCTGTTTTCCCTTGTGGGGGCCTTCCTCTAGGGACACAGCCACCCTGCTCTAAAACCTGGGGCTTTACAACCCACCCGGGATAGCCTAAGGGGTGTCTGGGATGAGAGAGTCCTCCAGGGGAGGTTCCCAGCATTCCCTGCGATCTTGCCGCTTTTTCCCTCTGCCTGCCTCAATGATTCCTGTGTCCCTGTGGTTTGTCAATGCCACCCTACGGCCCCGTTTTTGCTTGTGGGCACTTTCCACAAGAGACACAGGCACCCTGCTTCAAAGCCTAGGACTTTACAGCGGGCCCGGGACAGCCCAGAGGACTTCTGCGATGGGAGAGGCCTCCTCAGGTTGTTCTCAGCGTCCCCTGCTGTCTCGACGCTTCTACCCTCTGCATGACTCAATGTCCGCCTCAGTTCCCGCAGCCCGCAAACATCACCCTACCTCCCGTTTTCGCCAGTGGGAGCATTCTGCCAGAGACACAGGCACCCTGCTTTAAAGTCTGGGTCTTTACAGCCTGCCTGGGACAGCCTTGGTGGATTCTGGGATGGGAGAGGCCTCTTTGGAAGTCTCCCAGCATTCCCTTCGGTCTCACTTCTTCTCCCCTATGGCTGCATCAACATTCACGTGAGTCCCTGTCGGTCGCCCAGGCCATCCTGCCACTCCATATTCGCTTCTGCGGGCCTTTCACGAGAGACAGTCACAATGCTCCAAAGCCTGGGGCACTACAGACCTTCTGAGACAGACCTGGGGGCTTCTGGGAAGGAAGAGGCTTCCTTGGGAGGCTCCCAGCATTCCCTGCATTCTTGCCACTTCTCCCCTCTGCCCGCCTCAACGTCGCCCTGATCCCCTGCGTCTCGCCGAAGCCACCCTGCGGCTCTCCCACGCCACACTGCGGCCCTGTTTTCGCTTGTTTGGGCCTTTTGAGAGAAACACAGGTACACTGCTCCAAATCCTGGGGCTTTACAGCCCACCAGAGACAGTCCTGGGGACTTTTGGGATGTGAGAGGCCTCTTTGGGAGGCTCACAGCATTTCCTGCGATCTCGCCGCTTCCAACCTCTGCCTGCTTCAATGTCACCCTAAGTCCGTGCTGCCCGCCCACACCTTTATGCGGCACCATTTTCGCTTGTGGGCCTTCTGCGAAAGACACAGGTATGCTTCTTTGATGCCTGGGGCTTTACAGCCTGCTGGGGATAGACTTGAGGGCTTCTGGGATGGCAGAGGCATTTTTGGGGCACTCCCAGCATTCCCTGGGTTCTCACCACTTCTTCCTTCTGCCTGCCTCAACATCCTCCTGAGTCCCTGTGTCCCTCCCACGCTATCCTGTGGTCCTGTTTTTGCTTGTGGGGGCTTTCTGCAACAGACATAGGCACCCTGCTCCAAAGCCTTGGGCTTCGCTGCCGGCCCGGGACAGCCCTGGGGGCTTCTGGGATGGGAGAGGCCTTTTAAGGAGGCTCCCAGCATTCCTGCAGTGTTACCAAGTCCACCCTCTGTCTGCCTCTGTGTTCACCTGAGTTCCTGAGGACCACTCTACCTACGGCCACGTTTTCACTTTCACAGTCTTTCTGTGTGAGATACAGGCACTGTTCCAAAGACTAGTGCTTTACAGCATGCCCAGACAGCCCTGAGGGCTTCTGGGATTGGAGAGGTCTCCTTGGAATGCTCCCAGCTTTCCCTGCTGTGTGGACACTCCTCCCCTCTGCACAGCTCAATGTCTCCGTGAGTTTCTGAGGTTCGCCCATGTCACCCTACGGCTCCTGTTTTGCTAGTGGGGACCTTCTGCTAGAGATACAGGCACTCTGCTTCAAAATCTAAAGCTTTACAGCGTGTCCAGGGCAGTCCTAGGGGATTCTGGGATAAGAGAGGCATTCTTGGGAGGCTCCCAGTAAGGAAGGAGACCACTACTACTCCTGCTGCCCCCGCCCCCGCACCTTGCCTACTTCACAAGACAAAAGAGAAAAAGCAAAAAGTTAGAAAGAAACAAAAGTAAGATAAATAGCCAGACAACCTTGGCACCACTACAGGCCCTAGGAGTTAAACAAAGTAATAATAATAATATCAACCCCTGACCTAAACTACTTGTGTTATCTGTTAATTCCAGACACTGTATGAAAAAAAAAATCATTGTAAAACTTTTTGTTTTGTTAACTGATGCATGTAACTCCCAGTCACATTTCCCACATGTGTTCGATTTATCACGACGCTTTCATGTGGACCCCTTAAAGTTGTAAGCCTTTAAGAAGGCCAAGTATTTCTTTCTCGGAGAGTTTGGCTCTTAAGACGCGAGTCTCCCCACGCTCCTGGCGGAATAAAAAACCTCTTCCTTCTTTAATCCGGTGTCTGAGGAGTTTTGTCTGTGGCTCGTCCTGCTACACCAGCATTTCCTGTGTTCTCCTCCCTTCTCCCTCTGTGGCCCTCAACGTCCCCCTGAGTTTCTATGGCCCACCCAAGCCACACTGCGGCTCTGTTTTTGCTGTTGTGGGCCTTCTGCTAGAGACACAGGCACCCTGCTTCAAAACCTGGAGCATTCCACACACTTGGGACAGTCCTGGGTGCTTCTGCATTTAGAGAGACCTCGTTGGAAGGCTCCCAACATTCCCTGCGGTCTCAGTATATCTCTTTGCCTGCCTTAACATCCCCCTAAGACCTTGTGGCCCACTCATACCACCCTGCTGCTCACTCACGTTACTTTGCATACCTGTTTTCACTTGTGGCAGCTTTATGCGAGTGATGCGGGCATCTTGCTTCAAAGCTTGGGGCACTATAGCCTGCCTGGAACAGTCTTGGGGCTTTTGGGATGGGAGATGCGTCCTTGGGAGGCTCCCAGCATTCCCTGCGGTCTCATCACTTTCCCGTCTGCCTGCCTCAACGTCACACTGAACGTTTGCCGCCTGCCCATGCCACCCTACGGCCCAATTTTTGCTATGGAGGTCTTCCACTGGAGACACAGCCACCCTGCTTCAAAGGTTTACAGTATGCCTGATACAGTCCTGGGTGCTTCTGGGATGGGAGAGGCCATCTTGAGAGGCTCCCAGCATTCCCTGTGGTGCCGTTGCTTCTCCCCGTTGCCTGGGACAATGTCACCCTGAGTCCCTGCCACCCGCACACGCTACCCTGTGGCCCCGTTTTTGCTTATGGGGGCTTTTTACGAGAGACACAGGCACCCTGTCCCGAAACCTGTGGCTTTATAGCGTGCCCGGGACAGTCCCCGGGGCCTCTGGAATAAAAGAGGCCCCCTTGAGAGGCTGCCTGCATTCCCTGCGGTCACACCACTTCCCCCTCTACCTGTCTCAACATCACTATGAGTTCCTGCTACCTGCCTACATGACCCTGCGTCCCCGCTTTAGCTAGTGCAGGCCTTCCGCAAGAGACACAGGCACCCTGATTCAAAACCTGAAATTTTATAGTGCTTCTGGGACAATCCTGGGAATTCTGAGATAGGAGAGGCCTCATTTGGAGGCTCCCCGCATTCCCTGCGGTCTCGCTACTTCTCCCCTCTGCCTGACTCAAAGTCACACTGAATCCCTGCCACCCGCCCAACCCACCCTCCGGCCTGTCCATGCCACTTTTCAGCAATGTTTTTACTTGTTTGGGCCTTTTGCGAGATCCACAGGCAAACTGCTCCAAAGTCAGGAAAGTTGCAGCCTGCCTAGGAAAGTTCTGGGGACTTCTGGGATGGGAGAGGCATCCTTGAGAGGCTCCCAGCTTTGCCTGCGGTCTTGCTGCTTCTCCCCTCTGCTTGTCTTTATGTCCCCCTGGGTATCTGCTACCCAACTATGCCACACTGCAGCCCTGTTTTCATTGGTGAAAGCCTTTTTCAGGAGACACACACACCCTGCTCAAAAGCCTGAGGCTTTGCACCCTCTTGTGACAGCCCAGGGGGTCTTTGGAATGGAAGAGGTTTCCAGGGGAAGCTATCAGCATTTCCAGCAGTCTTGTCACTTCTCTCTTCTGCCTGTTTCAACGTCCCCATGAGTCCCTATGGCTTTCCCACGCCACTCTGTGGCCCCGTTTTTGTTTGTGGAGGCCTTCCACGAGAAACACAGGCAACCTGCTTTAAAAGCTGTTGCTTTTCAGCTCGCCAAGAACAGCCTTGAGGGCTTCTGGGATAGGGGAGGTCTTTTAGGGAGGCTACCAGGATTTCATGTGGTGTTTTCATGTCTCCCCACTGTCTGCCTCAACATACCCCTGAGTCCCTGCAGCTTGCCCATGACACTCTACGGCCTCGTTTTCGCTTGTTGGGGCTTTCCGTGAGAGACACAGGCACTCTGCTCCAAAGCCTGGGGCTTTACAGCACACCTGGGACAGCCCTGAGGGCTTCTCGTATGGGAGAGACCTCCTTGGGATGCTCTCAGCATTGGCTGGGGTCTTGATGCTTCTTCCCTCTTCATGGCTCAATGTACCCCTGAGTCCCTGCCACTCACCCACGCCACCTTATGGCCTTGTTTTCGCTAGTGGGGGCCTTCTACTAGAGACACAGACACCCTGCTTCAAAATCTGAAGCTTTGCGCATACCTGGGACAGTCCTATGGGCCTCTGGGATGAAAGAGGTCTCCTTGGGAGGTTTCCTGCATTCACTGCTGTCTCATGGCTTCTCCCCTCTGCCTGACTCAACGTCACCCTGAGTTTCTGCCACCAACCTACGCCACTCTGAGGCCCACCCACGGCACTCTGTGGCTTGCCCAAGCCACCTTGAAGCCCTGTTTTCACTTATTTGGGTCTTTTGTGAGAACCACAGGAACACTGCTCCAAAGCCTAGAACTTTACAGCCCGCCCAAGACAGTACTGGGGACTTCTGAAATGGGAGAGGCCTCCTTGGTAGGCTCCTAGCATTCCCTGCGATCTCGCCGCTTCTCCCCTCTGCCAGACTTAATGTCCTTCTGAGTCCCTGAGGCTTGTGCACACCACAATGCGGCTCTGTTTTCCCTAGTGGGGGTTTTCTGCTAGAGACACAGTCACACTACTTCAAAACCTAAAGATTTACAGCAAGCCCAAGACAGTCTTGGGACTTCTGGGATGGAAGAGCCCTCCTTGGGCGGTCCCCAGCGTTCCCTGCAGTCTTGCAGCTTCTCCCCTCTGCCTGCTTCAACGTCACCCTGAGTCCCTGCCACTCGCCTATGCCACCCTGCGGCCCCGTTTTCACTTGTGGGGGCTTTCCGCGACAGATACAGGCTCCCTGCTCCAAAGGCTTGGGCTTTACAACCTGCACGGGACACCGCTGAGGACTTCTGAAATGAGAGAGGCCTTTTTGGGAGGCTCCCATAATTTTCTGCAATCTTTCCGCTTCTCTCCTCTGCCTGCCTCAATGTCCCTCTGAGTCCCTGCAAACCACCCGCGCCACTCTGCAGCCTGCCTATGCAATTCTGTGGCCCTGTTTTTGCATGTGGGGCCTTCTGTGAAAGACACAGGCTCCCTGCTTCAAAGCCTGGGGCTTTTCAGCCACCTGGGACAGTTTTGGGGGCCTCTGGGATGGGATGGGGCCTTCTTGGGCGGCTCCCAGCATTCCCTGCTGTCTCACCGCTTCCTTGTCTGCCTGACTCAGTCTCCCCGAGTTCTTGCTGCTCGCCCATGCCACACTGAAGCCCTGTATTTGCTAGTGAGGGCCTTCTACTAGAGACACAGGCACCCTACTTCAAAACCTGAAGGTTTACAACATGCCCTGGAAAGTACTGGGGGCTTCTGACATTGGAGAGGCATCCTTGGGAAGCTCCCTTTGCCTACCTCAACATCACCCTGAGTAACTGCAGACCACCCACACCACCCCGCGACCCCGTTTTTCCTTGTGGGGGCCTTCCACGAGAGACACAGGCACCCTGCTTTGAAGCCTGGGGCTTTACAGCCTGCCCAGGACACACACGGGGGCCTCTGGATTGGGAGAGGCCTCTTTGGGATGCTTCCAGCATTCCCAGCAGTCTCCCCACTTCTCCTCTCTGCCTGCCTCAATGTTCCCCTGAGTCCCTGCGTCCCTCCAACGCCACCCTGCGTCCCCATTTTTGCATGTGGTGGCCTTCTGAGAGACATATAGGCACCTTGTTCCAAGCCTGGGACTTTACAACCTGCCCACGACAGCCCTGGAGGCTTCTAGGATGGAAGAGGCGTCCTTGGGAGGCTCCCAGCATTCCCTGCAGTCTCGCTGCTTCTCCTCTCTGCCTGCCTCAATGTCCCCTTGAGTCACTGCAGCAGTGGTGTGAGTGGGCCACCGGGGCGCAGGGGGACGTTGAGGCGGACAGAGGGGAAAATGGTGAAACTGCAGGGACTGTTGGGAGCCTCCCAAGGAGGCCTATCCCATACCGGAAGCCCACGGGACTGTCCTGGTCGGAACATAAAGCACCAGGCTTTGAAATAGGGTGCCTGTATCTCTCGCAAAGAGCACCTACTAGAGAAAACAGGGCTGCAGGGTGGAGTGGGTGGGTCGTATGTTGGCATTGGCGTGCCACAGGGACTCAGGGGGATGTTGAGATTGGCAGAAGGGAGAAGTATTGAGACCATAGGAAATGCTGGGAGCCTCCAAAGGAGTCCTCTTCCATCCCAGAAGCCTCCAGGGTTGTCATGGGTGGACTGTAATGCCCCAGGCTTGGAGCAGGGTGCCCATATCTCTGGCTGAAAGAACCGACATGCAATAATGGGGCGGCAGGATGCTGTGGGGGACACAGGGACTCAGGGGGACATTGAGGTAGGAAGAGGGGGGATGCAGTGAGACCACAGGAAATTCTGAGTGTGTACCAAGGAGGCCTCTCCCATCCCAGAGGCCCTTCAGTGTGTTTCAGGCACGCTGTAAAGCCTCACGTTTTGGAGCAGAATGCTTGTGTCTCTCACAAAGGCCACTGCAAGCAAAAACAGGGTCACAGAATTTTGTGGGCGGACCGCAGGGTGATGTGGGCAGACGGCATAGACTCACGGGGACATTGAGGCAGGCAGAGTTAAGAAGCGGCGACTTTGCAGGGAATGCTGGGAGCCTCCCAGGAGGCCTCTCTCATCCTGTAAGCCCCCAGCGCTGTCCCGTGCAGGTTGTAAAGCCTGAGGCTTTGGAGCAGGGAGACTGTTTCTTGCAGAAGGCCCCCATGTGCAAAAATGGGGCCTCAGGGTGGCGTTGGAGGGCTGCAGGGTCTCAGGGGGATGTTGAGACAGGCAGAGGTGAGAAATGGGCAGGCAGTGTGTCGTGGGTGGGCTACAGGGACTCAGGGTGACGTTGAAACAGGCAGAGGGGAGAAGCGGTGAGACCACAGGGATGCTGGGAGCCTCCCAAGGATGCATGTCCGGTCCCAGAAGTTCCTGGGGTTGTCCCGGGCAGGCTGTAAACCACCAGGCTTTGGAGCAGAATGCCTCTGTCTCTTGCAGAAGGCCTCCAAAAGCAAAAGCTGGGCAAAAACTAGAAACAAGATATCTGTGAAACTGCTTTTTGATGTGTGGATTCATCTCACAAAGTTAAAGGGTTGTTTTTATTCAGCAGTTTGGAAATACTCTTTTCAGAGAATCTGTGAAGAGACATTTGGGAGCACATAGAGGCCTATAAGGAAAAACCGAATATTCCCAGATGTAAACTAGAAAGAAGGTGTGTGTGAAACTGTTTTGCAATGTGTTGATTCGACTCAGATTTAAAACTTTCTTTTGATTCTGAAAACTAGAAAGAAGTTATCCATGAAACTGTTTTCTATGGTGTTATTTCATCTCACAGAGTTAAAGCCTTGTCTTGTTTCAACAGGTTGGAAACACTGTTTTTGGAGAATGTGTGAATGAACATTTGAGAGCCAATTGACCACAAAGTGGAAAAACAGAATATTCCCAGATAAAAACTAGAAAGAAGCTATACATGAAACTGATTGGTGATGTGTAGATTCATCTCACAGAACTAAACCTTTCTTTTGATCCTGCAGGTTGGATACAGTCTTTTTGTAGAATCTGAGAAGGGACATTTGGGAGTGCATAGAGGCCTGTGGGAAAAAAAGAAACTGAACATCCTTACAAAAAAAGAACAAAGAAACATCTGTGAAGGTGCTTTGTGATGTATGGATTCATCTTACACAGTAAAAACTTTCTCTTGATTCAGCAGGTTGGAACCACTCTTTTAGTAGAATGTGGGAAGGGACATTTGGGAACCCATTAAGGCCTATAAGTAAAACCCTAATATCCTCAGATAAAAACTAGAAAGAAGCTCTATGTGAAACGGCTTTCTGATATGTGGATTCATCTCATGTACTTAAACCTTTTGTTTTATACAGCAGGTCAGAAACACTCTTTTTGGATAATCTGCACAGGGACATTCGGGAGCCCATTGAAACCTAGAAGGATAATCCGAATATCCACAGATAAAAACAAGAAAGAAGCTAATCTATGAAACTGCTTCGTGATATAGTGAATCATCTCACAGAGTTAAATCTTTCATTTCATTCAGCACATTGGAAACACTATTTATAGAGAATCTCCGAACGGACATTTGAAAGCCATCTGAGACTGATAAGGAAAACCCGAATATCCCCATAGAAACACTAGAAAGACTACATGTGTGAAACTGCTGTGTGATGTGTGGATTGATCTCCCAGAGTTAAACATTTCTTTTGATTCCTCTGGTTGGATACACTCTTTTTGTAGAATCTGCCAAGGGACATTTGGGAACTTATGAGGCCTATGGGGAAAAACCGAATATCCCCAGATAAAAACTAGAAAGAAGCTATATGTGAAACTGCTTTCTGATGGGTGGATTAATCTCACAGATTTAAACCTTTCTGTAGATTCAGCAGGTTGGAATCACTCTTTTTGTAGAATATGTGAAGGGACATTTGGGAGCACATTGAGGACTATGGGGAGAAATGAATATCCCGATATAAAAAACAGAAGAAAGAATCTCTCTGTGAAAATGTTTTTTCATGTGTGGATTTATCTCACAGAACTAAACCTTTTCTTGGTTCAGCAGGTGAGAAACACTCTTTTTGGAGTATCTGCAAAAGGACATTTCAGAGACCGTTGAGACCTACTGAAAAAAAATGGATATCCCCAAATAAAAACTAGAAAGAAGATACATTTGAAACTGCTTTGTGATGTGTGGATTCATCTCACAGAGTTAAAACTTTCTTTTGATTCAGCAGGTTGGAAACACTCTTTTTGGAGAATCTTCAAAAGAACATTTGAGATCCCATTGAGGCCGATATGTAAAAATGAATATTGCCAGATAAAAATTAGAAAGAGACGATCTGTGAAACTGCTTTGTGATGTGTGGATTCATCTCCCAGAGTTAAACCTATCTTTTGATTCAGCAGTTTGGAAAAACTATTTTTACTGAATCTGTGAAGGGACATTTGGTAACCCATTGAGACCTATGGGGAAAAAACAAGCATCCCTAGATAGAAAACAGAAAAAAGCTATCTGTGAACCGGTTTTGTAATGTGTGTATCGATCTTAGAGAGGGAAACCTTTCTTTCGATCCAGCAGCTTGGAAACAATCTTTTTGGAGATTCTGTGAAGGCACATTGGAAGCTCATTGAGGCCTATGTGGAAAAACTGAAAATAGAAGAATAAAAACTAGAAAAAAGCTATCTGTGAAACTGTCTTGTGACCTGTGGATTCATCTCACAGAGGTAAACTTTCTCTTTCATTCAGCAGGTTGGAAAAACTCTTTTTGGAGAATCTGCAAAGGGACATTTGGGAGCCCTTTGAGGCCTATGGGGCAAAACTGAATACTCTTAGATTGAAAATAGGAAGAAGAGAAGGGGGCAGAGCAAGACGGCCGAATAGGAACAGCTCCAGTCTCCAACTCCCAGCACGAGTGACACAGAAGACCAGTGATTTCTGCATTTTCAACTGAGGTACTGGGGTCATCGCCCTAGGGAGTGCCGGACAATCGGTGCTGGTCAGCTGCTGCAGCCTGACCAGCGAGAGCTGAAGCAGGGCGAGGCATCGCCTCACCTGGGAAGCGCAAGGGGGAAGGGAATCCCTTTTCCTAGCCAGGGGAACTAAGACACACAACACCAGGAAAATCGAGTGACTCCCACCCCAATACTGCGCTTTCAGCAAACGGGCACACCAGGAGAATATATCCCAAACCTGGCTGGGAGGGCCCCACGCCCATGGAGCCTCCCTCATTGCTAACACAGCAGTCTGCGGCGATCTAACTGCAAGGCAGCAGCGAGGCTGGGGGAGGGGCACCCGCCATTGCTGAGGCTTAAGTAGGTAAACAAAGCCGCTGGGAAGTTCGAACTGGGTGGAGCTCACAGCAGCTCAAGGAAACCTGCCTGTCTCTGTAGACTCCAACTCTGGAGACAGGGCACAGTTAACAACAACAACAACAAAATCAGCAGGAACCTCTGCAGACGCAAACGACTCTGTCTAACAGCTTTGAAGAGAGCAGTGGATCTCCCAACACGGAAGTTGAGATCTGAGAACAGACAGACTGCCTGCTCAAGTGGGACCCTGACCCCTGAGTAGCCTAACTGGGAGACATCCCCCACTAGGGGCAGTCTGACACCCCACAACTCACAGGGTGGAGTACACCCCTGAGAGGAAGCTTCCAAAGTAAGAATCAGACAGGTACACTCGCTGTTCAGCAATATTCTATCTTCTGCAACTTCTGCTGCTAATGCCCAGGCAAACAGGGTCTGGAGTGGACCTCAAGCAATCTCCAACAGACCTACAGCTGAGGGTCCTGACTATTAGAAGGAAAACTATCAAACAGGAAGAACACCTATACCAAAACCCCATCATTTCGTCACCATCATCAAAGACCAGAGGCAGATAAAACCACGAAGATGGGGAAAAAGCAGGGCAGAAAAGCTGGAAATTCAAGAAATAAGAGTGCATCTTACCCTGCAAGGGAGCGCAGCTCATCGCCAGCAACGGATCAAAGCTGGTCAGAGAATGACTTTGACGAAATGAGAGAAGAAGGCTTCAGTCCATCAAACTTCTCAGAGGTAAAGGAGGAATTATGTACCCAGCGCAAAGAAACTAAAAATCTTGAAAAAAGAGTGGAAGAATTGACAGCTAGACTCATTAATGCAGAGAAGGTCATAAACGAAATGACAGAGATGAAAACCATGACACAAGAAATACGTGACAAATGCACAAGCTTCAGTAAACGACTCGATCAACTGGAAGAAAGAGTATCAGCGATTGAGGATCAAATGAATGAAATGAAGCGAGAAGAGAAACCAAAAGAAAAAAGAAGAAAAAGAAATGAACAAAGCCTGCTAGAAGTATGGGATTATGTAAAAAGACCAAATCTACGTCTGATCGGGGTGCCTGAAAGTGAGGGGGAAAATGGAACCAAGTTGGAAAACACTCTTCAGGATATCATCCAGGAGAACTTCCCCAACCTAGGAGGGCAGGCCAACATTCAAATACAGGAAATACAGAGAACGCCACAAAGATACTCCTCCAGAAGAGCAACTCCAAGATACATAACTGCCAGATTCACCAAAGTTGAAATGAAGGAAACAATCTTAAGGGCAGCCAGAGAGAAAGGTCGGGTTACCCACAAAGGGAAGCCCATCAGACTAACAGCAGATCTCTCGGCAGAAACTCTACAAGCCAGAAGAGAGTGGTGGCCAATATTCAACGTTCTTAAAGAAAAGAATTTTAAACCCAGAATTTCATATCCAGCCAAACTAAGTTTCATCAGTGAAGGAGAAATAAAATCCTTACAGATTTTATTGAGCAAATGCTTAGAGATTTTGTCACTACCAGGCCTGCCTTACAAGAGACCCTGAAGGAAGCCCTAAACATGGAAAGGAACAACTGGTACCAGCCATTGCAAAAACATGCCAAAATATAAAGACCATCGAGGCTAGGAAGAAACTACATCAACTAACGAGCAAAATAACCAGTTAATATCATAATGGCAGGATCAAGTTCACACATAACAATATTAACCTTAAATGTAAATGGACTAAATGCTCCAATTAAAGGACACAGACTGGCAAACTGGATAAAGAGTCAAGACCCATCAGTCTGCTGCATTCAGGAGACCCATCTCACATGCAGAGACATACATAGGCTCAAAATAAAGGGATGGAGGAAGATCTACAAAGGAAATGGAGAACAATAAAAAGCAGGGGTTGCAATCCTAGTCTCTGATAAAACAGACTTTAAACCATCAAAGATCAAAAGAGACATAGAAGGCCATTACATAATGGTAAAGGGATCAATTCAACAGGAAGAGCTAACTATCCTAAATATATATGAAACGAATACAGGAGCACCCAGATTCATAAAGCAAGTCCTTAGAGACTTACAAAGAGACTTAGACTCCCATACAATAATAATGGGAGACTTGAACACTCCACTGTCAACATTAGACAGATCAACGAGACAGAAAGTTAACAAGAATATCCAGGAATTGAACTCATCTCTGCACCAAGCGGACCTAATAGACATCTACAGAACTCTCCACCCCAAATCAACAGAATATACATTCTTCTCAGCACCACATCGTGCTTATTCCAAAATTGACCACATAATTCGAAGTAAAGCACTCCTCAGCAAATGTAAAAGAACAGAAATTATAACAAACTGTCTCACAGACCACAGTGCAATCAAACTAGAACTCAGGACTAAGAAACTCAATCAAAACCGCTCAACTACATGGAAACTGAACAACCTGCTCCTGAATGACTACTGGGTACATAACGAAATGAAGGCAGGAATAAAGATGTTCTTTGAAACCAATGAGAACAAAGATTCAACATACCAGAATTTCTGGGACACATTTAAAGCAGTGTGTAGAGGGAAATTTATAGCACTAAATGCCCACAAGAGAAAGCAGGAAAGACCTAAAATGGACACTCTAACATCACAATTAAAAAACTAGAGAGGCAAGAGCAAACACATTCAACAGCTAGCAGAAGGCAAGAAATAACTAAGATCAGAGCAGAACTGGAGGAGATAGAGACACAAAAATCCCTCCAAAAAATCAATGAATCCAGGAGTTGGTTTTTTGACAAGATCAACAAAATTGACAGACTGCTGGCAAGACTAATAAAGAAGAAAAGAGAGAGGAATCAAATAGACGCAATAAAAAATGATAAAGGGGATATCACCTCCGACCCCACAAAAGTACAAACTACCATCAGAGAATACTATAAACACCTCTATGCAAATCAACTAGAAAATCTAGAAGAAATCCATAATTTCCTGGACACTTACACTCTTCCAAGACTAAACCAGGAAGAAGTTGAATCCCTGAATAGACCAATAGCAGGCTCTGAAATTGAGGCAATAATTAATAGCCTACCAACCAAAAAAGTCCAGGACCAGATAGATTCACAGCTGTATTCTACCAGAGGTACAAGGAGGAGCTGGTACCATTCCTTCTGAAAGTATTCCAATCAATAGAAAAAGAGGGAATCCTCCCTAACCCATTGTATGAGGCCAACATCATCCTGATACCAAAGCCTGGCAGAGACACAACAAAAAAAGAGAATTTTAGACCAATATCCCTGATGAACATCGATGCAAAAATCCTCAATAAAATACTGGCAAACCGGATTCAGCAGCACATCAAAAAACTTATCCACCATGATCAAGTGGGCTTCATCACTGGGATGCAAGGCTGGTTCAACATTCACAAATCAATAAACAAAATCCAGCATATAAACAGAACCAAAGACAAGAACCACATGATTATCTCAAGAGATGCAGAAAAGGCTTTTGACAAAAGTCAACAGCCCTTCATGCTAAAAATGCTCAATAAATTCGGTATTGATGGAACGAACCTCAAAATAATAAGAACTATTTATGACAAACCCACAGTCAATATCATACTGAAGGGGCAAAAACTGGAAAAATTCCCTTTGAAAACTGGCACAAGACAGGGATGCCCTCTCTCACCACTCCTATTCAACATAGTCTTGGAAGTTCTGGCTAGGGCAATCAGGCAAGACAAAGAAATAAAGGGTATCCAGTTAGGAAAAGAAGAAGTCAAATTGTCCCTGTTTGCAGATGACGATTGTATATTTAGAAAACCCCATTGTCTCAGCCCAAAATCTCCTTAAGCTGATAAGCAACTTCAGCAAAGTCTCAGGATACAAAATTAATGTGCAAAAATCACAAGCATTCTTATACAACAGTAACAGACAAACAGAGAGCCAAGTCATGAATGAACTTCCATTCACAATTGCTTCAAAGATATTAAAATACCTAGGAATCCAACTACAAGGGATGTAAAGGACCTCTTCAAGGAGAACTACAAACCACTGCTCAGTGAAATCAAAGAGGACACTAACAAATGGAAGAACATACCATGCTCATGGATAGGAAGAATCAATATCGTGAAAATGGCCATACTGCCCAAGGTTATTTATAGATTCTATGTCATCCCCAACAAGCTACCAATGAGTTTCTTCACAGAATTGGGAAAAACTGCTTTAAAGTTCATATGGAACCAAAAGGAGCCCGCATTGCCAAGACAATCCTAAGTCAAAAGGACAAAGCTGGAGGTGTCACGCTACCTGCCTTCAAACTATACAACAAGGCTACAGTAACCAAAACAGCATGGTACTGCTACCAAAACAGAGCTATAGACCAATGGAACAGATCGGAGTCCTCAGAAATAATACCACACATCTACAGCCATCTGATCTTTGACAAACCTGAGAGAAACAAGAAATGGGGAAAGGATTCCCTCTTTAATAAATGGTGCTGGGAAATTTGGCAAGCCATAAGTAGAAAGCTGAAACTGGATCCTTTCCTTACTCCTTATATGAAGATTAATTGAAGATGGATTAGAGACTTAAATGTTAGACCTAATACCATAAGAACCCTAGAAGAAAACATAGGTAGTACCATTCAGGACATAGGCATGGGCAAAGACTTCATGTCTAAAACACCAAAAGCAACGGCAGCAAAAGCCAAAATTGACAAATGGGATCTCATTAAACTAAAGAGCTTCTGCACAGCAAAAGAAACTACCATCAGAGTGAACAGGCAACCTACAGAATGGCAGAACATTTTTGCAATCTACTCATCTGACAAAGGTCTAATATCCGGAATCTACAAAGAACTCAAACAAATTTAGAAGAAAAAAAAAACAACCCCATCAAAAAAGTGGCCAAAGGATATCAACAGACATTTCTCAAAAGAAGACATTCATACAGCCAACAGACACATGAAAAAATGCTCATCATGACTCGCCACCAGAGAAATGCATTTCAAAACCACAATGAGATACCATCTCACACCAGTTAGAATGGCAATCATTAAAAAGTCAGGAAACAACAGGTGTTGGAGAGGATGTGGAGAAATAGGAACACTTTTACACTGTTGGTGGGATTGTAAACTAGTTCAAACATTATGGAAAACAGTATGGCGATTCCTCAAGGATCTGCAACTAGATGTACCATATGACCCAGCCATCCCACTACTGGGTATATACCCAAAGGATTATAAATCATGCTGCTATAAAGACACATGCACACGTATGTTTATTGCAGCACTATTCACAATAGCAAAGACTTGGAATCAACCCACATGTCCATCTGTGACAGACTGGATTAAGAAAATGTGGCACATATACACCATGGAATACTATGCAGCCAAAAAAAAGGATGAGATTGCGTCCTTTGTAGGGACATGGATGCAGCTGGAAACCATCATTCTTAGCAAACTATCAGAAGAAGAGAAAACCAAACGCCGCATGTTCTCACTCATAGGTGGGAACTGAACAATGAGATCACTTGGACTTGGGAAAGGGAACATCACACACCGGGGCCTATCATGGTGAGGGGGGAGGGATTGCATTGGGAGTTATTCCTGATATAAATGATGAATTGATGGGTGCTGACGAGTTGATGGGTGCAGCACACCAACATGGTACAAGTATACATATGTAACAAACCTGCACATTATGCACATGTACCCTAGAACTAAAAGTATAATAAATAAAAAAATAAAGAAAGAAAGAAAAGAAATATGAAGAGTAGTAAAAAAAAATTTTTAAAAAAAGAAAATACGAAGAAGATATATGTGAAACAGCTTTGTCATGGGTAGATTCATCTCAGAGAGTTAAATCCTTCTTCTGAATCAGCAGGTTGGAAAGACTCTCTTGGAGAATCTGCAAAGGGACATTTGGGAGCCCACTGAAGGCCTATCGGGAAAAAATGAGTATCCCCAAAAAACTACTAGAAAGAAGCTATCTGTGAAACTGTTTTGTGATGTGTGGATTCATCTCACAGAGTCAAATGGTCGTTTTATTCAGCAGGTTAGAAACACGCTTTTTGGAGAATGTGTGAAGGTGCATTTGGGGTCCCATTAAGGCCTGGGGGGAAAACCGAATATTTCCAGGTAAAAACTATCTGGAAGGAGCTATCCGTGGAACGACTTTGTGATGTGTTTATTCACCTCAGAGTTAAACTATTTTTTTTTCTTTTTTGTTTTTTGTTTTTTGATTCAGCAGGTTGGAAACACTCTGTTTTAAAAATCTATGAAGAGACATTTAGGAGCCCAATGAGGTCTGTGGGGGAAAAACCGAATATCCTCAGATATAAAGTATAATGAAGATATGTGTGAAACTACTTTGTGATGTTTGGATTTATCTCACAGAGTTAAGCCTTTAGTTAGATTCAGCAGGTTGGAAACACTCTTTCTAGAGGATCTGTGAAAAGACATTTGGGAGCACATTGAGGCCTATAGGGTAAAACAGAATATTCCCAGGTAAAAACTGGAAAGAAGCTATCTGTGAAAGTGCTTTGTGATGGGAGGATTCGTCTCACAAACATAAACCTTTTTTTTTTTTTCTTTTTCTTTCTTTTATTTTTTTTTTCAAGCCTGTTGGAAAACCTATTTTTGTAGAATCTGTGAAAGGACGTTTGGGAGCCCATTGAGAACTATGTGGTAAAACCGAATATATCCAGATAAAACTAGAAAGAAGCTATCAGTGAAACTGCTTTGTGATGGTGGATTCACGTCACAGAGTTAAACTTTCCTTTGGCTGCAGTAGGTTGGATACACTCTTTTTGTAGAATCTGAGAAGGGACAATTGGGAGTGCATAGAGGCCTATAAGTAAAAATGGAATATCCATAGATAAAAACTAGAAAGAAGCTACTTGAGAAACTGCTTTGCGATGTGTTGATTCATATCACAGAGCTAGACTTTTCATTATAACCAGCAGGTTTTACACACTCTTTTTGGATAACCTGCGAAGAGACATTTGGGAGCCCATTGAGGCCTTTGGGAGAAAAATGAATATCCACAGATAAAAACTAGTAAGAATCTATCCGTAAAACTACTTTGTGATGTGTGGATTCATCTCAAGGAGTTACAACTTTCTGTTGATTCAGCAGGTTGGAAACACTTTTTTTTTTTTTTGTAGAATTTGCAGATGAACACTTGTGAGCTCATTGAAGCCTTTGAGATAAAACTGAACATCTCTACATCAAAGAACAAAGAAGCTCTCTGTGAAAGTGCTTTGTGATGTGTGGATTCATCTCAGAGAGTTAAACCTTCTTTTTGATTCAGCAGGTTGGAAACACTCTTTTTAAGAACCTGTGAAAGACATTTCAGAGCCCATTGAGGCCTTAGTGGAAAACCTGAATATCCCTAGATAAAAGCTACAAAGAAGCTATCTGGGAAACAGCCTTAAGATGTGTTGATTCATCTCACAGAGTTAAACGTTTATTTTGATTCAGCTGGTGGGACACACTATTTTTGTAGACTCTGCCAAAGGACATTTCGGAGCCCATTGAGGAGTATGGGAAAAAACAGAATATTCCCAAATAAATACTAGAATGAAGCTGTCCGTGAAACTGCTTTGTGATGTATGGATTCATCTCAGAGTGTTAAACTTTTTTTTTTTTTTTGATTCAGCAGTTTGCTAGCACTCTTTTTGTACATTCTGCAAAGAATATTTGGGAGCCCATTGAGGCCTATAAGTAAAAACCAAATATCCCCAGATAAAAGCTAGAAAGAAGCTAAGTGTGAAACTGCTTTGTGAGGTGTTTATTCACCTCACAGTGTTAAATCCCTTTTTTGATTCAGAAGGGTGGAAAGGCTCTTTGTGGAGAATCTTGGAAGGGACATTTGGGAGCCCAAAGGGGCCTTCATGGAAGGAACAAATATTCTCAGACAAAAAATAGAGTGAAGCTTTGTGTGAAACTGCCTTGATACATGTGGATTCATCTCACAGAGTTATACCTTCCTTTTGATCCAGTAGGTTGGAAACACTCTTTTTAGAGAATCTGCAAAGGGACAGTTGGGAGCACATTGGGGCAAATGGGGAAAAACTGAATATCTCCAAATAAAACTAGAAAGAAGTTATCTGTGAAACTGCTTTATGAGGTGTTAATTCATCTCACAGAATTAAACTTTGTCTTGATTCATCAGGTTGGAAACACTGTTTTTGGAGAATGTGTGAAGGAACATTTGAGAGCCAATTGACGCCAAAGTGGAAAAAACAAATATTCCCAGATAAAAACTAGAAAGAAAAAACTATCTGTGAAACTGATGTGATGTCTGGATTCATCTCACAGTTTTCAAATTTTCTTTCGACCCAGCAGGTTGAATACACTCTTTTCGTAGAATCTGAGATGGGACATTTGGGAGCAAACTGAGGCCTATTGGAAAAAAATGAACTTCCGTAAAAAGAGCAAAGAAGCTATCTGTGAAAGTGTTTTGTGAAGTGTGGATTCATCTTACAGAGTTAAACATTTCCCTTGATTCAGCATGGTGGAAACACTCCTTTTGGAGAATCTGTGAGGAGACGTTTGGGAGCCCATTGAGGCCTGTAAGTAAAAATGGAATATTCCAAAGTAAAAACTAGAAAGAAGCTGTTTGTGAAACTGATTTGTGATGTGTGGATTCATCCAAAAGAGTTAAAACTTCCTGTTGATTCAGCAGTTGACTTTTTTTTTTTTTCGTGGAATATACAAATGGACATTTGGGAGCCCACTGAAGCCTATCAGATAAAACTAAACATCCATACACAAAAAGGACAAAGAAGTTACCTGTGAAAGTGCTTGGTGATGTGTGGATTCATCTCACAGAGTTAAAACTTTTTGTTTGTTAGATTCAGCAGGTTGAAAACATTCTTTATGAAGAATCTCTGAAAGGTCATTTGGGAGTCCATTGAGGCCTTTGTGGAAAAAATGAATATCTCTAGATAAAAACTAGAAGGAATCCATTGAGGAAACTCTCTTAAGATATGTTGATTCGCCTCACAGAGTTAACGTTTATTTTGACTCGTCAGTTTGCAAACACTATTTCTGTAGCATCTGCGATAGGACATTCCAGAGCCCACTGAGGCCTATGGAAAGGAAAACAGAATATACCCAGTTAAAAACTGGAGTGAAGCTATCTATGAAACTGCTTTGTAATGTGTGGATTCATCTCACAGAGTCAAAACTTTCTTTTTATCCATGATGTTGGAAACACTTTTTTAGCATCTGCGAAGGGACATTTGGGAGCCCATTGAGGCCTATGAGTAAAAACCCATTATCCTCAGATACAAACTGGAAAGAAGTTATCTGTGAAGCTGCTTTTTGATGTGTGGATTCATCCCACAGAGTTAAAACTTTCTTTGGATTCAGCAGTTTGGAAACCCTCTTTCTGGAGAATTTGCAAAGAGACATTTGGGTGTTTGTTGAGGACTGTGGAGAAAACCCAAATATTCCCAGGTAAAAACTACATAGGAGCTATCTGTCAAAGTGCTTTGTGATGTGTGGATTTATCTCACAGAGTTAAATATTTCTTTTTGTTCAGCAAATTGGAAACACTCTACTTAAAGGATCTGCAAAGGGCGATTTTGGCACGCCTTGAGGCCTATAGGGAAAAAAATTATATCCCCAGATAAAAACTAGAAAGAAGTTATCCGTGAAACTACTTTGTGATGTGTGGATTCATCTCACAGAGTTAAACCTTTATTTTGATTCCGCAGGTTGGAAACACTTTTTTTGGAAAATGGGCAAAGGGACATTTCAGAGCCCATTGGGGCCTATGGGGAAAAAGCGTATATCCCCAGATGAAAACTAGAGAAAAGCTATCTGTGAAAGTGTTTTGTGATGTTTCGATTCATCTTACACCGTTAAATCTTTCTTTTGATTCAGAAGGTTGGAAACACTCCTTGTGGAGAATCTGCGAAGGAACATTTGGGAGCCGATTGGGGCCTATGGGGTAAAATCGAATATCTCTGGATAAAAACTAGAAAATGTTATGTGTGAAACTGCTTTTTTATATGTGTATTCATCTCACAGAGTTAGGCCTTTCTTTTGATTCAGCAGGTTGGAAACACTTTTTTTGGACTACCTTCATAAAGACATTTGAGAGACCATTGTGGTCCATAAGGAAAAACCGAACATCCCCAGATAAAAACTAAAAAGAAGTTATCAGCGAATCTGATTTGTGATGTGTGGATTCATCTCACAGAGTTAAAACTTTCTTTTTATTCAGCAGAAGATATCTGTGAAACTGCTTTGTGATGTGTGGATTCATCTCAGAATTAAACCTTTCTTTGATTCAGCAGGTTGGAAACACTCTTTTTGGAGATAATAGGAACGGACATATGGAGGCTTATTAATGCCTATGTTTAAAATCAGAATATCCCCAGATAAAAAGTAGAAAGAAGTTATCTGTGAAACTGTTTTTGTGATGTGTGTATTCACCACCCAGAGATAAAACTTTTTTTATGATTCAGTAGTTTGAAAACACTTTTTTTTGTGGAATCTGTGAAGTGACACTTGCAAACCCAGGGAGGCCTATGGGAGAAAAAAAAAATATCCCCAGGTAAAAACTATAAAGGAGCTTTCTCTGAAACTGCTTTGCAATGTTTGCATTCACCTCACAGCGTGCAGCCTTTCTTTTGATTCACCAGGTTAAAAAAAAAAAAAAAAAAAAAAAAAACAAAAAACCTCTTTTTGTAGAATTTGAAAAAAGATGTTTTGGTGCCAATCGAAGCCTATGGGGAAAAGCCAAATGTCTCCAGATAAAACTAAAAAGAAGCTATCCGTGAAACTTGTTTTTGATGTGTTCATTCAACTCACGGAGTTATAATCTTCTTTGGATACAGCAGGTTAAAAACCCTTTTTGGAAAATCTGTGAAGGGACATTTCAGAGCCAATTCTGGCCTATGTGAAAAACCTGAAAAACCACAGATACAAACTGGAAAGAAGCTGTCTGTGAAATTGTTTTTTGATGTGTGGATTCATCTCACAGAGGTAAAGCTTTTGTTTGATTTAGCAGGTTAGAAACAGTTGTTTTGGAGACTCTGCAAAGGGACATTTGGGAGCCCTTTGAGGTTTAAGGGTAAAAACCGAATATCCACAGATAAAAATTAGAAAGAAGCTATCTGTGAAACTCCTATTTGATGTGTGGCTTCTTCTTACAGAGTCAAACCTTTCTTTTGATTCAGCAGGTTGGAAACATTCTTTTTGGAAAATCTGCAAAGGGGCATTTGAAAGCCCTTTGAAGCCTAGGGGAAAACACAGAATATCTCCAGATAAAAACTGGAAAGAAGCAATATGCAAAACTGTTTTGTGATGTGTGGATTCATCTCACAGACTTAAACCTTTCTTTTATTCACAAAGTAGGAAACACTCTTTTTGAAGAATCTGCAAAGGGACATTTCGGAGCCAAATGAAGCCTATGATATAAACAAACAAACAAACAAACAAACCCGTATGTTTCTAGATAGAAACTGGAAGGAATCAATCTGTGAAACTGCTTTGTGATGTTTGGATGCATCTCAGGAGTTAGAACTTTCTCTTAACTCAGCAGATTAGAAACAAACTTTTTAAGGAATCTGCAAAGGGACATTTTGGAGTCCATTGATAACTATGGGAAAAAACTGAATATCACGATATAAACTAGAAAGAATCTAGCTTTGAAACGGTTGTGTAATGCATGGATTCATCTCACACAGTTAAACCTTTCTTTTGATACAGAAGGTTGAAACCCTGCTTATGGAGAATATACAAAGGAGCATTTGGGAGCCCACTGGGGCCTATGGAAAAGCCCCGAGTATCCCCAGATAAAAACTAGAAAGAAGCTATCTGTGAAACTGCTTGTTATGTGTGGATTCATCTCACACAGTTAAACCCTTCTTTAGATTCATCAGGTTGGAAACACTCTTTTAGAAGAATCTTCAATGTGACACTTGGGAGCTCTTTAGGGCCTATAAAAAAAAAATTGAATATACCCAGATAAAACTGGAAAGAAGCTATCTGTGATACTGCTTTGTGAAGAGTAGATTCATCTCACAGAGTTAAACCTTTCTTTTGAATTACCACGTGGGAAACACTATTTTTGGAGAATCTCTGAAGAAACATTTGGGAGCCTATTGAGACCAAATGGGTATAACTGAATATCCCCAGATAAAAACTACAAAGAAACTATCTGTGAAACTGGTTTCTGATATCTGGATTCCTCTCACATAGCTAAACCTTTCATTTGATTCAGCAGGTTGGAAACACTTTTTTTGGAGAATCTGCAAAGTGATATTTGGCAGGACTTTGAGGCCCATGGGGAAAATCAAATATTTCCTGATAATAAACACAAAGAAGCTATTTGTGAAACTGATTTGTGAGGTATGGATTCATCTCAAAGAGTTAAACCTGTCCTTTGATTCAATAGGTTGGAAACACTTTTTTTGTCGAATCTGTGAAGGGACATTTATGTGCTCATTGAGGTCTGTGGGGAAAAATGGAATATCCCCAGATAAAAACTACTAAGATGCTATCTGTCAAACTGCTTTGTGGTGTGTGGATTCATCTCACAGATTTAAACTTTTTTTGGTTTAGCAGGTTGGAAACACTTTTTTTGCAGCATCTCTGCAGAGACATTTGGGAGCCCATAGAAGATTATGGGGAATAAACGAATATCCCCTGATTAAAACTAGAAAGGAGCTATCTGTGTAACTGTGTTGAGGTGTGGGGATTCACTTCACAGAGCTAAAACTTTCCTTTGATTCAGCACATTGGAAACACTCATTTTGGAGAGTCTATGAGGGGACATAGGGAGTCCATTAAGGCCTACAGAAAAAAAAAAAAAAAAGAAAAGAAAAGAAAAAAAGAGAAAACCGAATACCTCAGATAAAAACTGGAAAGAAACTATTTGTGAAACTGCTTTGTGAAGTGTGGATGCTCCTCACACAGTTAAAACTTTCTTTAGATTCAACAAGTAGGAAACAGTACCTTGTAAAATCTGTGAAGGAATATTTGGGAGCCCATTCATCCCAACGGGGAAAACTGAATATCCCAAGATAAAAACTAGAAATAGCCTATCTGTGACACTCCTTTCAGATGTGTTGATTAATCTCACAGTGAGAAACCTTTCCATTGATTAAGAAGATTGAAAAGAATCTTTGTGGAGAAATTGAGAAAGGATGTTGGAGAGGCCATTGAAGCCTACAAAAAATAAAATAAAATAAAATAAACAAATATCCCTAGAAAAAATGTAGAAAGAGGCTACCTGTGAAACTGTCTGTGATGGGAGAATTCATTGCACAGAGTGAAACATTTCTTTTGATTCATCAGTTTGGAAGCACTATTTTTGTAAAATCTGTGAACAGACATTTGGGAGACCACTGAGGTGTGTGGGTAAAACTGAACATCTGGAAAAAAAAAATCAACTAGAAAGACATCATCTGTGAAACAGCTTTGTGATGTGTTGATTCATCTCACAGTGGTAAACCTTTCTTTTGATTGAGCAGGTTGGAAACACTCTTCTTGGGGAATCTGTGAAGGTATATTTGGGAGCTCATTGAGGTCTATGAGTGTAAAGTAAATATTCTCAGATAAAAACTAGAAAGAAGCTATCTATGAAACTGCTTTGTAATGTGTGGATTGTTCTCACAGAGTTAAAATAAAGAAGTTTTTTGTGAAACTCATTTGTGATGTGTGGATTCATCACACAGAGTTAAACCTTTCTTTTGACTCAGCAGGTTGGAAAACACTTTTTGGAGAATCTACGATGGGAAATTTTTAGGTGCATTTAGGCTTTTGGAAAATAAACGAATATCCCTCACAAAGAAACTGTATAGAAGCTCTCTAAGGAACTGCTTTTTGGTGTGCGGATTCATCACGAAGAGATAAATATTTCTTTTTTTTTTTTTGAGACGGATTCTTGCTCTGTCACCCAGGCTGGAGTGCAGTGGCTGGATCTCAGCTCACTGCAAGCTCTACCTCCCGGGTTTATGTCATTCTCCTGCCTCAGCCTCCCGAGCAGCTGGGACTACAGGCGCTCGCCACCTCACCCGCCTAGTTTTTTGTATTTTTTAGTAGAGATGGGGTTTCACTGTGTTAGCCAAGATGGTCTCGATCTCCTGACCTCGTGATCCGCCTGTCTCAGCCTCCCAAAGTGCTGGGATTACAGGCTTGAGCCACTGTGCCCAGCCTTAAATATTTCTTTTGATTCAGCCGATTGAATCCACTCTTTTTGGAGAATCTGTAAAGGGATATTTAAGAGTCCTTTGGGATCAATGGGAAAAAAGCCAATATCCCCAGATAAAAACTAGAAAGAAGGTATCTGCAAAACTGCTTTGTGATGTGTGGATTCATCACACAGTGTTAAACTTCTGTTTTCATTGAGGAGTTTCAAAACACCTTTTTGTAGGATCTGTGAAGGGACATTGAGTTGCCCACTGAGGTCCATGGAAATAAAAGCAAATATCCCCAGATAAAAATGAGAAACAAACTATCTGTGAAATTTCTTTGTGATGTGTGGATTCATCTCACAAAGTTAAGCCTTTCTTTTGCTTCAGCAGGTTGGGAACACCCTTTTTGGAGAATATGTGAAGGAACATTTGGGAGCTTGCTGAGGCCCATGGAGATAAACCAAATATCACCAGATATAAACAAGAAAGAAGCTATCTGTGAAGCTACTTTATAATATGAGGATTCGCTCACAGAGTTAAACCCTTCTTTTGATTCAGCAGGTTCTAAATACTCTTTTTGTATAATCTGTGAGGGGACATTTGGGAGCCCGTTGAGGTCTATGGCCAAAACCTAAATGTCCCCAGATAAAAACTGGAAAGAAGCTATCTGTGAATGCAGTTTGTGATGTGTGGATTTATCTCACAAAGTTAAACCTTACCTTTAATTCAGCAGGTTTTAAACATGTTTTTGTAGAATCTGCAAAGGGACATTTGTAGCCCATTGAGGCCCAGAACCTAATATCTCGAGATAAAAACCCGAAAGAGGGTATCTGTGAAACTGCTTTGTGATGTGTGGATTCATGTCACAAAGTTAAACCTTTATTTGACTCAGTAGGTTGGATACTCTTTTTGGAGAACCTGCAAAGCCATATTTGGGAGCCCATTGAGCCTATGGTGAAAAACAAAATATACACAGATAAAAACTAGTAAGAATCTATCTGTGAAACTGTTTTTTAATCTGTGGATTCATCTCACAGAGATAAAACATTCTTTTGATTCGGCAGGTTGGAAGCACTATTTTTGGAAAATCTGCGAAGGGACATTTGAAAGTCCATTGAGGGCTATGGGGAAAAACTGAATATCCTTAGGAAAAAAATTAGAAAGCAGCAATTTGTGAGACTGTTTTGTGATGTGTGGATTCAACCCACAGACTTAAACACTTCTTTTGATTCAGCAGGTTGGAAATACTCTATGTAAAGTATTTGAGATGGGATATGTCAGAACCCATTGAGAACTTTGAGGCAGAACGGAATATCTTCAGATAAAAGGTAGAAAAAAGTTGTCTGTGGAGCTGCTTTCTGATATGTTGACACATCCCACATAGGTAATCATTTCTTTTCAATCACCAGGTTCGTAGCAGTCCTTTTTAGAGTCTGCAAAGGGACAATTGGGAGTCCATTGAAGACTATGAAGAAAAATCGAATATTCCCACATAAAAACTAGGAACAAACTCTCTGTGGAAGTGCTTGGTGATGTATGAATTAGTCTCACCGATTTAAACCTTTCTTTTGATTCAGCAAGTTGTGAACATTTTTTTGAGTATTTGCAATGGGGCATTTAGAAGCCAATTGAGGCCTACGGAAAAAAGCACAAATATCCCCAGATAAAAACTAGAAAGAAGCTATCTTTGTAACTGCTTTGCGATGTGTAGATTTATCTTACAGAGTTAAGCCTGTCTTTTGATTTAGCAGATTGGAAACACTCTCTTTGTGGAATCTGCAAAGGGACATTCCGTAACCCAAAGAAACCTATGAAGAAAAACCGAATATCCCCAGTTAAAACGTAAAAAGTAGCTATCTGTGAAACTGCTTTGTGTTTTTGGATTCATCTCACAAAGTTAAACCTTTCTTTTTACATAGAAGTTTTGGAACACTCTAATTGGAGAATCTGAGAGGGGACATTTGGGAGCCAGTTGATGGCTATTGGGAAAAAGCCAATACCACCAGATAAAAACTAGAAAGAAGCTATCTGTAAAACTGCTTGTGAAGTGTGGATGTGCTGATTTCGAATTTTTTTTTTAAGGATATTCAGTTTTTCCCCATAACCCTCAATGAGCTTTCAGTTGTCCCTTCACAAATTTTCCAAAAATAGTGTTTCCAACCTGCTGAGTCAAAAGAATGTTTTATCTCTGTGAGATTAATCCACAGATTAAAAAACAGTTTCACAGATAGATTCTTACTAGTTTTCATCTGCGTATATTTTGTTTTTCCATAGGCCTCCATGGACTCTCAAGTATCTTTTCACAGGTTTTACAAGAAGAGTGTTTCAAACCTGCTGAAAGAAAAGAAATGTTTACTTCAGTGAGATGAATCCATGCATCACAAAGCAGTTTCACAGAAAAACTAGAAAGTTTTTAACTGGGGATATTCCATTTTTCCCCACAGCCCTCAATGGTCTCCCTAATGCCCCTGCATATATTCTCCAAAAAGAGTGTTTCCATTCTGTGGAATCAAAAGAAAGTTTAACTCTGTGAGATGAATCCACACATCACATAGCAGTTTCACAGATTGCTTCTTTTTAGTTTTTATCTGGGGCTATTCCCTTATTTTCATAGGCTTCTATGGGCTCCCAACTGTCCATTCATAGATTCTGCATAAAGAGTCTTTCCAACCTGTTGAACCAAAAGGAAGATTTAACTCTGTGAGATGAATCCACACATCACAAAGCAGTTTCACAGAGAGCTTCTTTCTGGTTTTTATCTGGGAATATTGTGATTTTCTTCATAGGCCTCAATGGTTCCCCAAATGTTCCTTCATAGACTCTACAAAAAGAGTGTTTCAAATCTGCTAATTGAAAAGAAAGGATTCTCTCTGTGAGATGAAACTGTATGTCAGAATGCAGATTCACAGAATTTTTTCTACTTTTTGTCTGGGGATATTCAACTCTGCCCCCATAGGCCTCAATAGGCTCCCAAATATCCCTATGCAGATTCTCCAAATAGAGTGTTTTCAACCTGCTGAATCAAAAGAAATATTTCACTCTGTGAGATGGATCCACACATTGCAAAGCAGTCTCACAAATTGCTTTTTTCTAATTTTTTCTAGAGATAGTCTGTTTTTCCCCAGAGCTCCCAATGAGATTTCAAATGTCCCTCATGGATTCTTGAAACATAGTGTTTCCAGCCTGCTGAATCAAAAGAATGGTTTAACTCTGTGAGATGAATCCACACATCACAAAGCAGTTTCACAGATAGCTTCTTTCTAGTTTTGTTTCTGTTTCTGTTTCTGTTTCTGTTTCTGTTTCTGTTTCTGTTTTTGTTTTTGAGTCCCACTTTGTTTAGGCTGGAATGTAGTGGCACAATCTTGGCTCACTGTAAGCTCCACCTGCCTCAGCCTCCCGAGTAGCTGGAACTACAGGCATCTGCCACCAAGCCTGGCTTTTTTTTTTTTTAATTTTTAGTACAGATGAGGTTTCACTGTGTTAGTCAGGATGGCTTCAATCTCCTGACTGTGATCCACACACCTCAGTATTACAAACTGCTATGATTACAGGCATGAGCCATTGCACCTGGATGCTTCTTTCTAGTTGTTTATTGGGGATATTCACTTTTTATTTACAGTCCTCAAAGGGCTCCCAAATGTCCCTTTGCAGATTCTAGAAAAGGAGTGTGTCTAACCTGCTGAATGAAAAGAATGGTTTATCTCTGTGAAATGAATCCATATCTCACACAGCAATTACACAGATAGCTTCTTTGTAGTTTTAATTTGGGATATTTGGTTATTCCTCATAGGCCTCAATGGAATTCCAAATGCACCATTGCAGATTCTCCAAAACAAGTATTTCCAATGTGATGACTCAAAAGAATGGTTTAACTCTGTCAGACGAATCCACATGTCACAAAAGTTTCACAGATAGCTTCTTTTTAGTTTTTATCTGGGGATATTCAGGTTTTCCCCATAGGCCTCAAAGTGCTCTGAAATGTCCGTTTGTGGATGCTCCAAAAAAAGTATTTCCACCCTACTGCATCAAAAGATAGCTTTAACTCTGTGAGGATAATCCACACATCACAAAGTAGATTCACAAATAGCTTCTTTCTAGTTTTATCTGGGTGTTTTCAGTTTATTCCATAAGCCTGAATAGGCTTAAAAATGTCCCTTCACAGATTCTACCAAAAGAGTGTTTCAAACATGTTGAAAAAAAATGAAGAATTTACTCTCTGAGATGAATCCACATATCACAAAGTAGTTTCTCAGATAGATTCTTTCTAGTTTTTATCTAGGAATATTTGGTTTTCCCTATAGGCCTTCACAGGCTCTCAAACATCCCTTTGCAGATTCTCAAAACAGAGTTTCCAACCTGCTGAATCAAAAGAAATGTTTAACTCTATGAGATGAATCCACACATCACAAAAGAGTCGCAAGATAGCTGCTTTCTAGTTTGAGTTTGGGGATATTCGTTTTTTTCTCCCAAATATCCCTTCACAGATTCTCCTAAAAGAGTGTTTTCTTCATCATCCTGAATCAAAAGAAACTTTTAACTCTCTGAGATGAATCTATACATCACAGTGAAGTTTTATGGATAGCTTCTTTCTAGGTTTTATCTGGGGATATTCAGTTTATCCCCATAGGCCTATATGGTATCCTGAATGTCCATTTGAAGATTCTTGAAAAAGAGTTTTTATAACCTTCTAAATCACAAGAAAGTTTTACCTCTTTGAGATGAATCCACACATCACAAACAGTTTCACTGATAGCTTCTCTCTAGTTTTTAGTTGGGAATATTTTGTTTTCCCCCATAGTCCTCAAAGGGCTCCAAAATGTCCCTTCACAGATTCCTTAAAAACAGTGTTTCCAAACTGCTGAATCAAAGGAAAGGTTGAAACCTGTGAAATGAATCCAAAAATCCAAAAGCAGTTTCACAGATAGCTTCTTTCTACGATATATATTCTGATATTTGATTTTTCCTTAGAGTTCTTAATGGGCTTCCAAATATTCCTTTGAAGACTCTCCAAAAAGAGTGCTTACAACCTTCTGAATCACAAGAAAGTTTTAACTCTGTGAGATGAATCTACACATTACAATGCAGTTTTGATGATACGTTCTCTCTAGTTTTTAATTGGGAATATTTTATTTTTTCCAATAATCCTCAAAGGGCTCTCCAATATCCCTATGCAGATTCTTTTTTGTTTTGTTTTGTTTTGTTTTTTTTGAGACAGAGTCTTGCTCTGTCCCCCAGGCTGGAGTGCAGTGGCCGGATCTCAGCTCACTGCAAACTCCACCTCCCAGGTTTACGCCATTCTCCTGCCTCAGCCTCCCAAGTAGCTGGGACTACATGTGCCCACCACCTCCCCCGGCTAGTTTTTTGCATTTTTAGTAGAGACAGGGTTTCACTGTGTTAGCCAGGATGGTCTCGATCTCCTGACCTCGTGATCCGCCCATCTCAGCCTCCCAAAGTGCTGGGATTACAGGCTTGAGCCACCGCGCCCGACCTTGCAGATTCTTTAAGAAGATTGTTTCTAATCTGCTGAACCAAAAGAAAGGCTTAACTTAGTGACATAAATCCACACATCCAAAGCAGTTTCACAGATAGCTTCTTTCTAGTATTTATCTTGGGATATTTGGTTTTCCCCCGTAGGCATCAATGGGCTCCCAAATGTTCCTTTGAAGATTCTTCAAAAACAGTTTTTCCAACCTGCAGAAATCAAAAGAAAGGTTTGATTTCTTGAGATGAGTCCACACATCACAAAGCAGTTTTGCAGATAGCTTCTTTCTAGATTTATCTGGTGATATTTAATTTTTCTCCTTGGGCCTCAAGGGGCTCCCAAATATCCCTTTGCAGATACTCCAAAAAGAGTGCTTCCAACCTGCTAAATCAAAAGAAACATTTTACTCTGTGGGATAAATCCAAACATCACAAACAGTTTCACAGATAGCTTCTTTCTCATTTTTATCTGGGAATAATCAGTTTTTCCCCATAGGCCTCAATGGGCTCCCTTAATGTCCAATTGCAGATTCTTCAAAAGGAGTGTTTACAACTTTCTGAATCATTATAAAGTTTTATCTCTGTGAGATGAATCCACACATCACAACGCAATTTGAACAATAGTTTCTCTTTAGTTTTTAATTGGGAATGTTTTGTTTTTTCCCATAGTCTTCAAAGGGCTCCAAATGTACCTTCACAGATTCTTTAAAAAGAGTGTTTCTAACCTACTGGATCAAAAGAATGTTTTAACTCTGTGAGATGAATCCACAGCATCAAAGAAGTTTCAAAGATAGCTTCTTTGCAGTTTTTATCTAGGGATATCCTGTTTTTCCCCATAGACCTTAAGGGACTCCTAAGTGTCCCTTCACAGATTCTCCAAAAAGAGTGATTCTAACCTGCTGAATGAAATAAAGGTTTAACTCTGTGAGATGAATCCAACAACGCAAAGCAGTTTCACCGATAGCTTATTTTTAGTTTTTATCTGCAGTTATTCATATTTTCCCCATAGGCCTCAAAGGGTTCCCAGATATCTTTTTGCAGATACTCCAACAAAAGTTTTACAATCTGCTGATTCAAAACAAAAGTTTAACTCTGAGAGATGAATCTTCACATCACAAAGAAGTTTCACAGATAGCTTCTTTGTAGTTTTTTTCTGAGAATATTCAATTTTGCCCCACAGGTCTCATTTGGATCAAAATTGATTTTTGCAGGTTGTGCAAAAAGAGTTTTTCCAACCTGCTAATTCAAAAGAAAGGTTTAACTATGTGAGAAGAATCCGCACATCACAAAGCAGTTTCATAGGTAGATTCTTTCTAATTTTCATCTGGGGATATTTAGTTTTTCCCCACAGGCCTGAATGAGCTCCCAAATGACCCTTCACAGATTATACAAGAAGAGTGTTTCCCAAGTGTCCCTTCATAGATTCTCCAAAAATATTATTTCCAACCTGCTGAATCAAAAGTAAGGTTTAACTCTGTGAGATGAATCCACACATAACAAACCTGTTTTACAGACAGCCTCTTTGTAATTTTTATCTGGGCATATTCTGTTTGGCCACATAGGCCTCAATGGGCTCCCAAAGGGGCCTTTGCAGATTCTCCCAAAAGAGTGTTTACAATATGCTGAAACAAAAGAAAGGTTAAACTCCTTTAGCTGAATACACGCATGACAAAGCAGTTTCATACATAGCTTCTTTATGGTTTTTATCTGGGAATGTTTGGTATTTTCCCATTGGCCTCAATGGGCTCCCAAATGTCCCTTCACTGATTCTCAAAAAAAAAAAATTTCCAACCTGCTGAATGAAAGGAAAGTTTTAATTCTGTGTGGTGAATTTACACATAACAAAGTAGTTTCACACATAGCTTCTTTCTAGTTTTTATCTGGGCATATTTAGTTCTGCCACATAGGCCACAATGGGCTCAAAAGTCTCTTTTTTGCTAATTCTGCAAAAAGAGTGTTTTGAGCCTGCAGAAGGAAAAGAAAGGTTTAACTCTCAGATGAATCCACACATCACAAATCATGTTCACCGATAACTTCCTTCTAGTTTTTATCTGAGAATACTCAGTTTTTCCCCATAGAACTCAAAGGGCTCCCAAATGTCCCTTCACATATTCATTGAAAAGAAGGTTTCAAACCTGCAGAATCAAAAGAAAGGTTTGGCTCTGTGAGATTAATCCACATATCACAAAGCAGTTTCACCTATAAGTGCTTTCTAGTTTTTATCTGTGGATATTTGGTTTTTCCCCCTAGGCCTGAGTGAGCCCCCAAATGGCCTTTCTCAGATTATACAAAAAGAGTGTTTCCAACTTGCCAAAACAAGAGCAAGGTTGAACTTTGTGAGATGAATTAATATATCATAAAACAGTTTCACAGCCTCTTTCTATTTTTTAACTGGGAATATTCATATTTCTTTTCCCATGGGTCACAAAGGGGTTCCAAATGCCCCTTCATGGATTCTCCAAAAAGAGTGTTACTAACCTGCTGTATCAAAGGAAAGGTTTAACTCTGTGACATGAATCCACACATGACAATGAAGCTTCACAGATAGCTTCTTTCTAGTGTGTCTCTAGGGATAATCAGTGTTATCCCATAGTTCTCATTGGTCTCCCAAATGTACCTTGGCACATTCTTCATAAAAGTTTTTCCAACCTGTGGAATCAAAAAAGTAACTTTTAACTCTCTGAGGTGAATTTACACATCACAAAGAAGTTTAACAGATAGCTTCTTTCTAGTTCTTATCTGTTAATATGTGTTGTTTTCCCACAGGATTCAATGGGCTCCCAAATGTCATTTTGCAGATTTTCTAAAAAGAGTGTTTCCAACCTGCTGAATCAAAAGATAGGTCTAACTCTGTGAAATGAATCCACACATCACCAAGCAGTTTCACAGATACCTTCTTTCTAGTTTTTATCTGGGGATATTCAGTTTTTCCCTTTCAACATCAATGGGCTCATGAATGCCCTCTTGCATATTCTCCAAAAAGAGTCTTTCAAACTTGCTGAATCAAAAGAAAGCTTTAAATATGTGATGTGAATCCACACATCACAAAGTAGTTTCACAGACATCTTCTTTGTAGTTTTTGTATGGGGTATTTTCTTTCCCCCCACAGGCCTCAGTGGGCTCCCAAATGTTCCTTTGCAGATTCTACAAAAAGTGTGTTTCCAATGCTGAATCAGAAGAAAAATTTAACTCTGTGAGATGGATCCACACATTACAAAGCAGTTTCACAGATAGCTTTTTTCTAGATTTTATCTGCTGATATTCAGTTTTCTCCTATTGGCCTCTTGGGGCACCAAAATGTTCTTTTTCAGATTCTTCAAAAAGAGTGTTTCCAAGCTTCTGAATCAAAAGATAGGTCTAACTCTGTGAAATGAATCCATACATCACTAAGCAATTTCACAGACAGCTTCCTTCTAGTTTTTATCTGGGGATATTCAGTTTTTCCCTTTCGGCATCAATGGGTGCATGAATGCCCCTTCACAGATTCTTCCAAAAGGGGCCAACCTGCTGAATCAAAAGAATGATTCAACTATGTGAGATGAATACACACATCACAGAGCAATCAAATAGATAACTTCATTCTAGTTTTTATTGAGGGATATTCTGATTTTCCACTTAGGCATCAAAGGACACCAAAATGTCTTTTAACAGACGCTTCAAAAAGAGTTTTCCCAACCTTCTCAATGGAAAGAAAACTTTAATTCTGTGAGATGAATCTACCCATTACAAAGGACTTTCACAGACAGCTTCCTCCTTGATTTTTTCTGGGGATATATTTTTTCCTCATAGGCCTCAATGGGCTCCTAAATATCCCTTTGCAGATTCTCCAAAAAGACTGCTTCTAACCCACTGAATCAAAAGAAATATTTAATTCTTTGTGACGAATCCACACATCACAAAGCAGTTTAACAGACAGTTTTTTCTAGATATTTTTTGAGGATATTCAGTTTTTCCACCTAGGTTTAATGGGATTCCAAATGTCCCTTCACAGATACTAAAAAAAAAAAAAAAAAAAAAAAAAAAAAAAAAAAAAATTTCCAACCTGCAGAATCAGAAGAAAAATTCAAATCTGTGACATGAATTCGCACATCACAAAGCAGTTTCACAGATGGTTTCTTTCTAGTTTTTATCTGGGGACATTCAGTTTTCCCACATACTTTTTTTAGTCCCCAAATGTCCCTTTGCAGATTCTCCAAAAAGAATGTTTCCAACCTGCTAAATCAAAAGAAAGGCTTACTCCATGAGATTAATCTACAGATCACAAATAAGTTTAACAGGAAGATTCTTTCTGGTTTTTATATGCGAATATTTCTATTTTCTCCATAGTCCTCAATGGGTTCCAAAATGTCCCTTCACATATCCAAATCAAAAGAAAGGTTGAACTCTGTGAGATGAATCCAAACCTCACAAAGACGTTTCACAGATAGCGTCTCTGTAGTTTTAATCTGGAGATATTCTCTTTTTATTCATAGGCCTCAATGGACTCCCAAATGTCCCTTCACAGATTCTCCAGTTAGAGTGTTTCTAACCTGCTGAATCAAAAGAAGAATTTCACTCTCTGAGATGATGAATCCACACATCATAAAGCCGTTTCATATATAGTTTCTTCCTAGTTTTTATCTGGGGACATTCAGTTTTTCCCCATAGGCCTCAATGGGCTCCCAAATGTCCCTTTGCAGATTCTCCAAAAAGAGTGTTTCCAAACTACTGGATCAAAAGAAAACTTTAATCCTGTGAGATGAATCCACAAATTGCAAAGCAGTTTTACAGATAGCTTCTTTCTAGTTTTTATCAGGGGATATTCTGTTTTACCTCATAGGACTCAATGGGCTTTCAAATGTCTCTGCACATTCAGCAAAAACAGTTTTTCCAACTTCTTGAATCAAAATAAATGTTTAACTCTGTGAGGTGAATTCTCACCTCACAAAGCAGTTTCAGAGACAGCTTCTTTCTAGTTTTAATCTTGGGATGTTTGTTTGTTTGTTTGTTTGTTTTTCATATGCCTCAATGGACTCTGAAATGTCCCTTACAGATTTTCCAAAAAAAGTGTTTCCAACCTGCGGAGTCAAAAGAAAGGTTTAAATGTTGGGGTCCACGTGTTTCCTAAACAAAGGAATGAACACACAAGACAAAACAGGACAAGACATACATGGTGGCTGCCCCGAACGGCACACACTGCTTTATTTTATCCAGCCGTTTGTGGAATGTTGCCAAGTCACGGGACATGTGTTGCTTCTCTGACCTTTCCTTGACTCGCAAGATCAGTAAACATTGACCAGTTCCCAGAGCCCACTGTTTGCAGCTGGCTCCTTTGCCCTTCCTGTTTGCAGAGAAGGACCGTCCTGCTTTGTCTGCAAGAGCATGGCTTATCGGGAATATCTCGTTTGCGAGCACACAGTCCTCTACATCTCCCCCCTATTTATTTACAGGTTTGAATTTCATTCAAAACCATCATCATATGTTGTGCTCACTGGGATTTGGTGTTTGCCCTTCTGTACCATTTCCAGCAGACTGTGAAATGACAAAGGCAAAAACAACAATCAATACATTACTAGAAACAGAAGTCAGTAAAGTTTTTACAGAACTCATAGGGTTTAAAGATTTCAAGCTTTGCACAATACCAGTAATTAAACCTGCACTGGTCAGTAATGGTAACTGATTATGAAATGCTTCAGAAATATTGTGTGTTAGTTCTTGTATTTCCAGGGAAAGATTATTATGGACAATTAAAAGTCTTTTTATCTCAGTCCAATTATGTACAGTGCTGTTAAAAGGAACAGGGGTAATACAAAATTGAGTAGTATACCAGTCACATTTTAACAAGGCTCGAGTATTTAACACTGTCAGCTGATCCGCTATCCAAGAAACCACTTGTTCTAAGTTATCCACTCATTCAATCAAATGAGCATTGATGCCTCGTTGTTGTTGCCACAACAAGTGAGATTGTTCATGCCATTTTTGTACGAACTCTGCATTTTGCATACTCTGATGTAACACCAGTCCAGCCACAGCGGCGGTGGAAGCAATGGCCACAAATCCCACTACTGCTGTTATGATGATCCCAACTGCTCTCCGGCTGCAGTGGACAAGATCTTGCAGCACCATGGCACTGCTTCAACCGTCGGGATGGGAACCAGTCATCTCCGGCACCTGTACGAATGAGAGCATAACCTCGACCCCACTGTAAAACTTTTCCTTTTAAATATTGGCCTTGTAATGAAGGATAGTACACCCACAAATTGCTAGCTTGTGGCTTTTCTAATGGTTGTTGAAAATGTTTCACTGCTGCAGATTGCTGTAATTGGCACCAATAGTTAAGAAAATTTAAAGTAAAAAGAGCTTTCAGAATTTGATGTTTTGGGGAATCTTGTCCACTTCCTCTTGTTTGTTTTAAAATTTGTAATTTTAAGGTAGCATTAGCTCTTTCAATAATTGCTTGACCTTGACTGTTAAATGGAATACCAGTGGAATGACAAATGTGGTATGAAGAGAGGAAGGCAGCCAATCTACGAGAGCAATAAGCAGGAGCATTGTCAGTTTTTAATTCAGCAGGAACTCCCATAACTGCAAAGCAAGTAAGCAAATGAGTAATAACAGAATCAGCTTTCTCAGAGAGTAATGGTGTAGCCCATTGGAAGTGTGACCAAGTATCAATTGTATGATGAATATATTTCAAACGACCAAAAGAAGAAATATAAGTTACATCCATTTGCCAAATATGATTTTGTTGAGTGTCTTGGGGATTCATACCTGGACTTAAAAAATGTGCAATAATAGGAGCACAAGATGGACAGGCTCTGACAATAGCTCGGGCTTGATGACGTGTTATAGAAAATCGCCGTTGTTATCCTAAACTGTTAGTATGATGTAATTGATGTTCATCCTGAGCCTGTTGGACATTGCCAACAAGTAAAGAATCAATTTGGCTATTGCCAAAAGTTAAAGGTCCCGGTAAAGCTGAATGTGAACGAATATGAGTGATAAAAAGGGGGGTTCTATGGGAAGTAAGAGTCAAGAACAATAAGGAAAATAGTTTTTGTAAAGGGATTTTTGGCAGTAATGGTAAAGAAGTTTGAGAAATATACTTAGTCACCTAAACAGCATATTGGGAATCACTAACTATATTACAAGGGGTTTGAGGCCAATCTTGCAGTACCATAAGAATGGCAAAAAGTTCTCACTGTTGTACAGATTCAAATGGATGTTGAGAAATTATTGAATTATCTGATGCCCAGTATCCAGCTTTTCCATTGCTAGAAGCATCAGTAAAAAAGGTGGGACCTTTAACCGGAGTATAAGAAATAGGATTATAGGCAGGAAAGAATATTGTTTTAAAAAAGCAAATAATTTATGACTGGGATAGTGCTGAGAAAAGGAACCAGTATACTCAGCTCAAGCCACTTGTCATCCTTCATGATTTTCTAGTAGAGATTCAATGTATTGATTAGATAATCGGGCAATAATTTTTACAGGGTCACTTCCAAGCAATTGACGAGCTCTATGTCACCCTTTAATAATCAATTCAGCCAATTTATCAATATAAGGGTAAATTTTTTAAATGGTTTTATTAGCCAAAAATAGCCACTCCAGAATGTTTTTATCCTGACGTAAGATAGCTGTTGGTGAATGAGGAGTATGAAAAAGACATAAAGAGAGTGGAAGATCGGGTATAATATAATCAATGTGAGCTTCACTAATTCTATTTTCCACAAAAGTCAATTCCTCTTCTGCAGCAGGGGATAATTGCTGAGAACTGTTTGAATCTGAATCCCCTTCCAAGATAGCAAACAAATGTTGTAATTTATAAGTAGGAATACCTAAGATGGGATGAAGCCAATTAATATCCCTCAACAATTTTTGAAAATCGTTAAGGGTCACAAGTTGATCTCTCCTAATTTGAACCTAATTTGAACCTTTTGTGGGTGGATTTGTTTTTCAGCCAATAGATACCCCAAATATTGAATGGTGAACTGAGTTTGTACTTTCTCAGGAGATATTTGTAAATTATAATGAATTAACTGTTGTAGTAAAACCTTAAAAACTTGATTTTGGAGGGTTATATCAGGGGTAGCCAATAAAATATCATCCATATAATGATAAATCAACACAGTTGGAAACTGATTTCTCACAGGATTTAAAGCCCTATGTATGAATTCTTGACATAAAGTAGGGCTATTAAGCATAACCTGGGGAAGAATCTTCCACTGATATCTTTGTGTGGGCTTTCCATTATTATATTCAGGAATAGTAAAGGCAAACTTCTCACAATCTTGTGGTTGCAATGGAATAGAGAAAAAACAATCTTTGAGATCTATGACCATTAATTTCCAACTCTGTGGGATAAGGGCGGGATTAGGAAGACCAGGCTGTAAAACTCCCCATATTTTGAATGCAAGCATTTACAGCTCTAAGATCAGTTAATAAATGCCATTTTCCACTTTTCTTTTTAATAACAAAGACAGGGGAATTCCGTGCAGAAGAACTTGGTTCTATATTCCCCTTGGCCAATTGTTCTTTGACTAACTCTTTTAAAGCCCCAAGTTTTTCTTTAGACAATGGCCACTGTTCTACCCAAACAGGAGTGGTAGTTTTCCACTTTAATCGCAAAGCTTGAGGCTGGTGAACAGTGGCTATGAGTTTAAAGGATGGTAGCCCATTTTGAACATCATATTTTTGGCAGCTGAAGAAATATGAGGAATGCTTTAAAAAGCATCAAATTGTTGTAAAAGATCCCGTCCCCTAAGATTAATAATGATAGGAACAATATTAAAAAACACTTGACCTTTTTGACCTTCAGGACCAACACAGGTTAAAGGTTCTACACTTTGATAAACCACAGAAGCAGCACCCAAGTCAGTGAGTGTAACTGAAACTTGTCTCTTTTCCCATTGCATAGGCCACTGATTTAAACAAATGATAGACACATCTGCCCCCGTGTCAATTAACCCCTCAAAAACTATTCCATTAATGTGCAATGAGCATAAGGGCTTTTGATCAGAAACTAAAGTTTCCCAAAAACAGTTTTTCCTGTGGTACAGAACCCTCCCTGTCGAGATACCTCTCTAGATAGAAACGGAAAAAAAGTCAATAAAAGTAATTGTGCAATACGCTCCCCTGCCTCTAGACACATAAATTGTGAGACTTGTACCATAATAAGAATTTCATTAGTAACATCAGGATCAATGATTCCTGGAATCACCATTAACCCCCATATAGCACTGCTGCTTCGACCTAACAGAAGTCCTACATGTCCTTTTGGCAAAGGGCCACACACTCAAGTAGCTAATTTATATACTTTTCCATTAGGAGACAAGGTAGAAGGCTGTTTAATAGCTAAGTCAGCAGCAGCACTTTGCTTAGTTGCCGCATAAAGTTGGGAAACTGGGGTAAGAGGTGGTATCCTTAAGGAGGACTCGAATTCATTCCTTGATGTTGTAGGCCATTGATCACTGGATATTGTGGTAGGCGTGCATTGTAATTGTTGGAGCCCCAAGCCTGTGGCCCCCAGCTCCTGTTTCCCGGGAGAGGAGACAGTAAATTTCCACTTTTATCATTTGGAATGACATTTATTTGTCCAATGTTGACCTTTGCCACAACGTTTGCACACCTCTGAAGGCAGCTTTCTGCCTTGAGGGATAAAGGTGTTCCATTTTTTATGACATTCTTTCTTGAAATGTCCAGGTTTACCACATTGAAAGCAAACACCTTGTTTGTTATTTCCTTTTAAGGCTTTAGATAGGGCTCCAGCAAATAATTGAGCATTATAAATAACCCCTCCAACACCAGCACAAGCTCTAATATATTCATCTAAATTGGCCCCACTGGCCTTTAATGGTCTAATAATTTTTGACAGACAGCAATAACATTTTCAAAAGACAATGTTTGTAAAAAAATTTTTGAAGCAGGGCCAAAACCCACAGTTTTCAAGACAGCATCCTGAAGACTGGCTACAAAATCCGGATATGGTTCATTTGCGCCCTGTAAAATCTTCACAAAGGAGAGGGAAGATTTTCCTGCTATCTCTACCTTATTCCAGGCCCTTAAAAACAAAGTCTTGATTTGAATAAGGGCGACATCATCTAGGCCAGCCTGAGCATTAAGAGTAGCATATTGGCCCGTGCCTGTGAGTTGTTCCTCAATGGTCCTGGGGGATCACACGTAGCATTTTTCCTAGCCCGCACATGCGCCTCGTCCATCCACCAGCTCCGCAGTTGTAACCACTGAGAATGATCAAGAACAGCCTTCCCCAAAGTCTCCCAGTCTATAGAAATCATCAAATTTTCTGATAAAAAAGCATCAAGAAGACCAAAAACAAAAGGAGATTGAGGTCCATAGTTAGAAATGGCAGCTTTCATTTCTTTCAAAAATTTATATTGTAAGGCAGTACATTTGACATTATTGCCACCATTTGGAAACTGAGCATTAGGAGCAAAAGGAGCATGAATAATTGGAAACAGATCCAGCTCCCCAAATTCTCTTATCTTTTCCTTTTCCCCCTCCCCCAATGGCAGGAAAGGCACTGAGAAAACTTTGCCAGACAAAGGTAAGAAGCTGGGGGGGAAGGGAGGAGGTGCTGGAAAATCCCCTTCTAACGGGGCAGAAGGAAGAGAAATAGGGAAAGCTCGCAAAGGTGAATTAGAAGAATGTATCTGTAATATCTGTTGAAGCATTCCCATAATACGCTGCATGCCAGAATTCCCCTTAGAAGAAGGAAGAGTTGGCTCTTCCTCTTCTCCCCCTTTTGCTACCCCCCCATCCTCTCTTACCCTGGCATAAATGGGCTCCATTTCAGATTCATTTTTTCCCAAATCCTCAGATGCCTTTCCTCCTGTGGCTACATCACCACGCTCTGAATCAGTCTCAAATAACTCTAATGCCTGAGTGATAGAGTTACACAAGGTCCACAAATTTAAATGCATAGTATCCCCTAACTGGTGAGCTCTACACAGAGCTTTTACTACCTGTAATCATTCTGTCCAATTCAGCTGCACTTTAGTCTGATACTGAAACCAGGAACAATGTTGTTCAACATGGGTAAACAATCGCTTCAAAGTATTTTCTTTCACTTCTACTCCTATAGACAGCAACAGTCCTTGAGGCAGCCACAAATATTCTGAGGCCAGAGAGGTGGAATTCCCCATAATTATCCCATGGGTCCTCCTTTCTTTACTTACATACCCAGGGTGCTCCCCCTCCAGTTCCTTGCTCTCTTAGAGCCACAGTCCCTGCTCGCTGCACCAGTTGTTGGAGTCCACATGTTTCCTGAACAAAGGAATGAACACACAAGACAACACAGGACAAGACATACATGGTGGCTGTCCCGAACTGCACACACTGCTTTATTTTATCCAGCCGTTTGTGGAATGTTGCCAAGTCATGGGGCATGTGTTTCTTCTCTAACCTTTCCTTGACTCGCAAGATCAGTAAACACTGACCAGTTCCCAGAGCCCACTGTTTGCAGCTGGCTCCTTTGCCTTTCCTGTTTGCAGAGAAGGACCGTACTGCTTTGTCTGCAAGAGCAGGGCTTATCGGGAATGTCTCATTTGCGAGCACGCAGTCCTCTACATTTAAGTCTATGAGATGAATGCAAACATCAGAAAGCAGTTTCACAGATAGCTTCTTTCTTGTTTTTAACTGGTGATATTAGGTTTCTTCCCATAGGTCTCAATGGACACCCAAATGCCCCTTCACAGATTTTCCAAAAAGAGTGTTTCCAACCTTCTGAATCAAAATAAAAATTTAACTCTGTGAGATGAACCCAGGTATCACGAAGCATTTTCCCGGATAGATACTTTCTAGTTATTACCTGGGGATATTCAGTACTGCCCTGTAGGCATCAATGGGGTCTCAAATGTCCTTCGCAGGTTCTTCAAAGTGTTTCCAACCTGCTCAATCAATAGAAAGGTTTACCTCTGGGAGATGAATCCACAGGTCACAAAGTCGTTTCACAGATAGTTTCTTTCTGGTTTTTATATGTGGATATTTGCTTTTTCCACATATGCATCATTGACTCCAAAATATTTCTTTAAGATTCTCCAAAAACAGTGTTTCCAAACTGCTGAATCAAAAGAAATGTTTACTATGTGAGTAAAATTCACACAACACAAAGCAATGTAAAAGAGAGATTTGTTCTGGTTGTTATATGGGGATATTTGTTTTTTCTCCATAGTCCTCAATGTGTTCCCAAATGTTCACTCACAGATTCTCCAAAAACAGTGCTTACAACCTGCTGAATCAAAAAGAAAGGCTTAATTCTGTTAGTTGAATGCATACATCAAAAAGTAGTTTCACAGATAGCTTCTCTCTAGTTTTTATCTGGGGATATTCAGTTTTTCTCCATAGGCCTGAACAGGCTCCCAAATGTCCTTTTGCAGATTCTCCAACAAGAGTGTTTCCAACCTGCTAAATAAAAAGAAAAGTTTAACTCTGTGAGATGAATACACAAATTAAAAAACAGTTTCACAGATAATTTCTAGTTTTTATCTGGGGATATTCAATTTTTACTTATAGGCATCAATGGGCTAGCAAATGTTTATTTGCAGATTCTACAAAAATTATTTCCAGCCTTCTGGATGAAAGAAAGGTTTAAGTCTGTGAGATCAATCCACACATTACAAAGCAGTTTCACAGAGAGCTTCTTTCTAGTTTTTTTCAGGGATATTCGTTTTCTCCCCATAGTTCTCAATTGGCGCCCAAATGTCCCTTTGCAGATCCTCTAAAAAGAGTTTTTGCAATCTGCTGAATCAAAATAAAGGTTTAAATCCTTCATATGAATACACACATCACAAAGTAGTCTCACATATAGCTTACTTCTAGTTTTTATCTGGGTACTTTCGATTTTTATTTATAGGCCTCAATGGGCTCTCAAATGTTACTTCACAGATTCTACAAAAAGAGTGTTACCAACTTGCTGAATCAAGAGAAAGTTTTACTTCTGTTCGATGAATTAACAAATCATAAAACAGTTTCACAGATAATTTCTTCTAGTTTTTATCTGAGAATATTTCTCCCATCCCCACAGGTCTCAAAGGGCTCCTAAATATCTTCTGGTATATTCTTTAAAAAAAGTATTTCCATCCTGCTGGATCAAAAGAAACTTTAAACACTGTGAGGTGAATCCACACAATACAAGGAATTTTCACAGATAGCTTCTTTCTAGTTTTTATTTGAAGATATTTGGTTTTTAACTATAGGCCTCAATGGACTCCTAAATGTCCCTTTGCAGATACTCCAAAAAAAGTGTTTCAAACCTGCTGGGTCCAGAGAAAGCTATAACACTGTGAAGTGAATCCACAAATCACAATACAATTTCACAGATACCTTCTTTCCAGTTTTTCTCTTTTTTCATAGGCCTCCATGATCTCTCAAATGTCCCTTTTCAGATTCTCCAAAAAGAGTGTTTCCAACCTGCCGAATCAAAAGAAAGGTTTACCTCTGTGAGATGAATCCACATATCACAAAGGAGTTTCACAAATAGCTTCTTTCTATTTTTATCTGGTGATATTCCATGTTTTTCCATAGGACTCATTGGCTTACAAAATGTCCCTTGCAGATTCTCAAAAAAGAGTGTTTCCAATCTGTTGAATCAAAAGATAGGCCTAATGCTGTGAAATGAATCTAGATATCACCAAGCAGTTTCACAGACAGCTTATTTCTAGTTTTTATCTGGGGATATGCAGTTTTCCCTTTGTGACTCAACAGGCTTCAAAACGTCCCTTTGCAGATTTTCCAAAAAGGCTATTTCCAACTGTTGAATCAGAGGATATTTGGTTTTCCCTCATTGGCCTTTTGGAGCGCCCAAATGTCTTGTTGCAGATTCTCCAAAAGGAGTGTTTCCAAGCTGCTGAATCAATAGAAATGTTAAACTCTCTGAGGTAAATCCACACATCACAAAGCAGTTTCACACATGGCTTCTTTTGAGTTTTTAGCTGGGGATATTCCGTTTTTTTCTTTAGGCCTTGACGGGTTCCCAAATGCCCATTTGCAGATTCTCCAAAAAGACTGTTTCCAACCCACTGAATCAAAAGAAGTTTTAACATTGCGAGATAAATTTACACCTCACAAAAGGGTTATAGAGATATCTTCCTTCTAGTTTTTATCCCAGGATATTAGGCTCTCCCACATAGGTGCTTTTTGTTTTGTTTTGTTTTTCCCCAAAATGTCCCATTGCAGATGATCCACAAACAGTGTTTCCAAGTTGCTGAATCATAAAAACGGTTTAACTCTCTGAGATGAACTCACACATCACAAATCAGTTTCACACATAGCTTCTTTCTAGTTTTATCTAGGGATACACTGTTTTTCCCCTTAGGCCTCAAATGGGTCTCAAGTGCCCCCTTGAGGATTCTTCTAAAAGAGTGTTTCCAACCTGCTGAATCAAAAGAAAGGTTTAACATTGTGAGATGAATCCACACATCACAAAGAATTTTCACAGGTAGCATCTTTCTAGTTTTTACTGGAGGATATCCAGTTTTTCCACATTGGACACAACAGGTTCCCAAATGTCCATTCACAGATTCTACAAAAAAAGTGTTTCCAACTGTTGAATCAGAAGAAAACTTTAACTCTGTGAGATGAATTCACACATCATGAAGCAGTTTTACAGATAGCTTTTTCTAGATCTTATGAGGGAATATTCAGTTTTCCCCCAAAGACATCTTGGGGCACCCAAATGTCTTTTTGCAGATTTTCCAGAAAGTGTTTCCCAGCTGCTGAATCAAAAGAGAGGTTTAACTCACTGACATGAATCCACACATCACAAAGCAGTTTCACAGATGGCTTCTTTCTAGTTTCTATCTGGGATATTCTGTATTTCTTCATAGGCCTATTGGAGCACCAAATTTTCCTTTTACAGATTCTCCTAATAGACTTTTTCCAACCTGCTGAATCCAAAAAAAGTTTTATCTCTCTCAGATGAATTCACAGATCACAAAGCAGTTTCACAGAGACCTTCATTCTAGTTTTTATCTGGGGACATTCTGATTTTTCCCTTAGGCCTCATTGGGCACATAAATGTGCCTACATTGATTCTCCAAAAACAATTTTTTGAACCTTCTAAATCAAAAGAGATCTTTAATTCTGTGAGACGAATCCCCACTTTACAACCTAGCTTCACAGACAGCTTCTTTCTAAGTTTTTTCTGAGGATATTCGATTTTTCCCATATCGTTGAATGGGATCCCAAATGTCCCTTTAGAGATTCTCCAAAAGAGTGCTTCTGATCTGCCGAATCAAAGAAAATTTTTATTTCCGTGAAATGAATACACACCACACAAAGTGGTTTCACAGATAGCTTCTTTCCAATTTTTATCAGGGGATATTCAGTTTTTCCCCATAGGCATCAACAGACTCAGAAATGTCCCTTCACTGGTTCTCCAGAAAGAGTGCTTCCAACATGCAGAATCAGAAGAAAAATTCAAACTTGTGAGATGAATCCACACAGGACAAAGCAGTTTCACAGACAGCTTCTTTCTGTTTTCTCTCTGTGGATATTTGGTTTTCTTCAATAGGTTTTTTAGCTCCCAAATGTCCCTGCAGATTCTCCAAAAACAGTGTTTCCAAGTTGCTGTATCATGAGAATGGTTTAATTCTCTGAGATGAATCCGCACATCACAAAGCAGTTTCACACATAGCTTCTTCATATTTTTTATCTGGGCATATTTGGTTTTTCCTCATAGACCTCAATGGGTTTCAAAATGTCTCATTGCAGATTTCCCAAAAAGACTGTTTCCAACCTGCTAAATCAAAAGAAAGGTTTAACAATGTCAGGTGAATCCACACATCACAAAGACGTTTCACAGATAGCTTCCTTCTAGTTTTCACCGGGGTTATTTTGTTTTTCCCCAGAGACCACAATGGGTTCCAAAAAGTTTTTTTCACAGATTCTCCTAAGAGTGTTTCCAACCTCCTGAATCAAAGATAGATGTAATCAATGGGCTCCAAAATGTCCCTCTGCAGATTCCTTAAAAAGGTTGTTTCCAATCTGCTGAGTTAAGAGAAAGTTCTAACACTCTGAGATGTATCTAAACATCACAAAGCAGTTTCACAGAGTGATTCCTTCCAGTTTCTATCTGGAAACATACGGTTTTTTTTTTTCTTTTTAATCATAGGCTTCATTTGGCTCCGAAATGTCCCTTTGCAGATTCTTCAAAAAGAGTGTTTCCTACTTTGTGAATAAAAAGAAAGGTTTAAGTCTGTGAGATGAATCCACACATCACAAAACAGTTTTGCATATTGCTTCTTTCCAGTTTTTATCTGGAGATATTCTGTGTTTTCCCCTAGGCTTCAAAGGGCTTTCAAATGCCCCTTTGCAGATTTTCCAAAAAGAATGTTTCCAACCTGCTGAATCAAAAGAAAGGTTTGACTCTGTAAGAAGAAGCCACACATCAAATAGGAGTTTCACAGATAGCTTCTTTCTAATTTTTATCTGTGGATATTCGGTTTTTACCCTTAAACCTCAAAGGGCTCCCAAATGTCCCTTTGCAGAGTCTCCAAAACAACTGTTTCTAACCTGCTAAATCAAACAAAAGCTTTACCTCTGTGAGATGAATCCACACATCAAAAAACAATTTCACAGACAGCTTCTTTCCAGTTTGTATCTGTGGTTTTTCAGGTTTTTCACATAGGCCAGAATTGGCTCTGAAATGTCCCTTCACAGATTTTCCAAAAAGGGTTTTTAACCTGCTGTATCCAAAGAAGATTATAACTCCGTGAGTTGAATGAACACATCAAAAACAAGTTTCACGGATAGCTTCTTTTTAGTTTTATCTGGAGACATTTGGCTTTTCCCCATAGGCTTCGATTGGCACCAAAACATCTTTTTTCAAATTCTACAAAAAGAGGTTTTTTGTTTTTTGTTTTTTTTTTTTTTTTTAACCTGGTGAATCAAAAGAAAGGCTGCACGCTGTGAGGTGAATGCAAACATTGCAAAGCAGTTTCAGAGAAAGCTCCTTTATAGTTTTTACCTGGGGATATTTTTTTTTTCTCCCATAGGCCTCCCTGGGTTTGCAAGTGTCACTTCACAGATTCCACAAAAAAAAAGTGTTTTCAAACTACTGAATCATAAAAAAAGTTTTATCTCTGGGTGGTGAATACACACATCACAAAAACAGTTTCACAGATAACTTCTTTCTACTTTTTATCTGGGGATATTCTGATTTTAAACATAGGCATTAATAAGACTCCATATGTCCGTTCCTATTATCTCCAAAAAGAGTGTTTCCAACCTGCTGAATCAAAGAAAGGTTTAATTCTGAGATGAATCCACACATCACAAAGCAGTTTCACAGATATCTTCTGCTGAATAAAAAGAAAGTTTTAACTCTGTGAGATGAATCCACACATCACAAATCAGATTCGCTGATAACTTCTTTTTAGTTTTTATCTGGGGATGTTCGGTTTTTCCTTATGGACCACAATGGTCTCTCAAATGTCTTTATGAAGGTAGTCCAAAAAAAGTGTTTCCATAAATAACCTTGGGGGGTATGGCCATTTTCACGATATTGATTCTTCCTATCCATGAGCATGGTATGTTCTTCCATTTGTTTGTGTCCTCTTTTATTTCACTGAGCAGTGGTTTGTAGTTCTCCTTGAAGAGGTCCTTTACATCCATTGTAAGCTGGATTCCTAGGTATTTTATTCTCTTTGAAGCAATTGTGAATGGAAGTTCATTCCTGATTTGGCTCTCTGCTTGTCTGTTGCTGGTGTATAAGAATGCTTATGATTTTTGCACATTAATTTTGTATCCTGAGACTTTGCTGAAGTTGCTTATCAGCTTAAGGAGATTTTGGGCTGAGACGATGGGGTTTTCTAAATATACAATCATGTCATCTGCAAACAGGGACAATTTGACTTCTTCTTTTCCTAACTGGATACCCTTGATTTCTTTCTCTTGCCTGATTGCCCTAGCCAGAACTTCCAAGACTATGTTGAATAGGAGTGGTGAGAGAGGGCATCCCTGTCTTGTGCCAGTTTTCAAAGGGAATTTTTCCAGTTTTTGCCCATTCAGTATGATATTAGCTGTGGGTTTGTCATAAATAGCTCTTATTATTTTGAGGTACGTTCCATCAATACCGAATTTATTGAGCGTTTTTAGCATGACTTTCTTCACAGAATTGGAAAAAACTGCTTTAAAGTTCATATGGAACCAAAAAAGAGCCCGCATTGCCAAGACAATCCTAAGTCAAAAGGACAAAGGAGGAGGCGTCACGCTACCTGACTTCAAACTATACTACAAGGCTACAGTAACCAAAACAGCATGGTACTGGTACCAAAACAGAGATATAGACCAATGGAACAGAACAGAGTCCTCAGAAATAATACCGCACATCTACAGCCATCTGATCTTTGACAAACTTGAGAGAAACAAGAAATGGGGAAAGGATTCCCTATTTAATAAATGGTGCTGGGAAAATTGGCTAGCCATAAGTAGAAAGCTGAAACTGGATCCTTTCCTTACCCCTTATACGAAGATTAATTCAAGATGGATTAGAGACTTAAATGTTAGACCTAATACCATAAAAACCCTAGAAGAAAATCTAGGTAGTACCATTCAGGACATAGGCATGGGCAAGGACTTCATGTCTAAAACACCAAAAGCAACGGCAGCAAAAGCCAAAATTGACAAATGGGATCTAATTAAACTTAAGAGCTTTTGCACAGCAAAAGAAACTACCATCAGAGTGAACAGGCAACCTACAGAATGGGAGAAAATTTTTGCAACCTACTCATCTGACAAAGGGCTAATATCCAGAATCTACAAAGAACTCAAACAAATATACGAGAAAAAAACAAACAACCCCATCAAAAAGTGGGGAAAGGATATGAACAGACATTTCTCAAAAGAAGATATTCATACAGCCAACAGACACATGAAAAAATGCTCATCATCACTGGCCATCAGAGAAATGCAAATCAAAACCACAATGAGATACCATCTCACACCAGTTAGAATGGCAATCATTAAGAAGTCAGGAAACAACAGGTGTTGGAGAGGATGTGGAGAAATAGGAACACTTTTACACTGTTGGTGGGATTGTAAACTAGTTCAACCATTATGGAAAATAGTATGGCAATTCCTCAAGATCTAGAACTAGATGTACCATATGACCCAGCCATCCCACTACTGGGTATATACCCAAAGGATTATAAATTAGTCTACTACAAAGACACATGCACACGTATGTTTATTGCGGCACTATTCACAATAGCAAAGACTTGGAATCAACCCAAATGTCCATCTGTGACAGACTGGATTAAGAAAATGTGGCACATATACACCATGGAATACTATGCAGCCATAAAAAAGGATGAGTTTGCGTCCTTTGTAGGGACATGGATGCAGCTGGAAACCATCATTCTTAGCAAATTATCACAAGAAGAGAAAACCAAACACCGCATGTTCTCACTCATAGGTGGGAACTGAACAATGAGATCACTTGGACTCGGGAAGGGGAACATCACACACTGGCGTCTATCATGGGGAGGGGGGAGGGGGCAGGAGGGAGGGATTGCATTGGGGAGTTATACATGATATAAATGATGAATTGATGGGTGCTGACGAGTTGATGGGTGCAGCACACCAACATGGCATAAGTATACATATGTAACAAACCTGCACGTTATGCACATGTACCCTAGAACTTAAAGTATAATAAAAAAAAAAAAAAAAAAAAAAAGAAAAAAAAGTGTTTCCAACCTGCTGAATCAAAAGAAAGGCCTAACTCTGTGAGATGAATACACATATAAAAAAGCAGTTTCACACATAACATTTTCTAGTTTTTATCCAGAGATATTCGATTTTACCCCATAGGCCCCAATCGGCTCCCAAATGTTCCTTCGCAGATTCTCCACAAGGAGTGTTTCCAACCTTCTGAATCAAAAGAAAGATTTAACGGTGTAAGATGAATCGAAACATCACAAAACACTTTCACAGATAAGCTTTTCTCTAGTTTTCATCTGGGGATATACGCTTTTTCCCCATAGGCCCCAATGGGCTCTGAAATGTCCCTTTGCCCATTTTCCAAAAAAAGTGTTTCCAACCTGCGGAATCAAAATAAAGGTTTAACTCTGTGAGATGAATCCACACATCACAAAGTAGTTTCACGGATAACTTCTTTCTAGTTTTTATCTGGGGATATAATTTTTTTCCCTATAGGCCTCAAGGCGTGCCAAAATCGCCCTTTGCAGATCCTTTAAGTAGAGTGTTTCCAATTTGCTGAACAAAAAGAAATATTTAACTCTGTGAGATAAATCCACACATCACAAAGCACTTTGACAGATAGCTCCTATGTAGTTTTTACCTGGGAATATTTGGGTTTTCTCCACAGTCCTCAACAAACACCCAAATGTCTCTTTGCAAATTCTCCAGAAAGAGGGTTTCCAAACTGCTGAATCCAAAGAAAGTTTTAACTCTGTGGGATGAATCCACACATCAAAAAGCAGCTTCACAGATAACTTCTTTCCAGTTTGTATCTGAGGATAATGGGTTTTTACTCATAGGCCTCAATGGGCTCCCAAATGTCCCTTCGCAGATGCTAAAAAAGTGTTTCCAACATCATGGATAAAAAGAAAGTTTTGACTCTGTGAGATGAATCCACACATTACAAAGCAGTTTCATAGATAGCTTCACTCCAGTTTTTAACTGGGTATATTCTGTTTTCCTTTCCATAGGCCTCAGTGGGCTCTGGAATGTCCTATTGCAGATGCTACAGAAATAGTGTTTGCAAACTGACGAGTCAAAATAAACGTTAACTCTGTGAGGCGAATCAACATATCTTAAGAGAGTTTCCTCAATGGATTCCTTCTAGTTTTTATCTAGAGATATTCATTTTTTCCACAAAGGCCTCAATGGACTCCCAAATGTCCTTTCAGAGATTCTTCATAAAGAAGTGTTTTCAACCTGCTGAATCTAACAAACAAAAAGTTTTAACTCTGTGAGATGAATCCACACATCACCAAGCACTTTCACAGGTAACTTCTTTGTCCTTTTTGTGTATGGATGTTTAGTTTTATCTGATAGGCTTCAGTGGGCTCCCAAATGTCCATTTGTATATTCCACGAAAAAAAAAAAAAGTCAACTTGCTGAATCAACAGGAAGTTTTAACTCTTTTGGATGAATCCACACATCACAAATCAGTTTCACAAACAGCTTCTTTCTAGTTTTTACTTTGGAATATTCCATTTTTACTTACAGGCCTCAATGGGCTCCCAAACGTCTCCTCACAGATTCTCCAAAAGGAGTGTTTCCACCATGCTGAATCAAGGGAAATGTTTAACTCTGTAAGATGAATCCACACTTCACAAAACACTTTCACAGATAGCTTCTTTGCTCTTTTTACGGAAGTTCATTTTTTTCCAATAGGCCTCAGTTTGCCCCCAAATGTCCCATCTCAGATTCTACGAAAAGAGTGTATTCAACCTGCTGGGTCGAAAGAAAATTTGAAAACTGTGAGATGAATCCAGACATCACATCAGTTTCACAGATAGTTTTTTCTTTCTAGTTTTTATCTGGGAATATTTGTTTTTTCCACTTTGGCGTCAATTGGCTCTCAAATGTTCCTTCACACATTCTCCAAAAACAGTGTTTCCAACCTGATGAATCAAGACAAAGTTTAATTCTGTGAGATGAATTAACACCTCATAAAGCAGTTTCACAGATAACTTCTTTCTAGTTTTATTTGGAGATATTCAGTTTTTCCCCATTTGCCCCAATGTGCTCCCAACTGTCCCTTTGCAGATTCTCTAAAAAGAGTGTTTCCAACCTACTGGATCAAAAGGAAGGTATAACTCTGTGAGATGAATCCACATGTATCAAGGCAGTTTCACACAAAGCTTCATTCTATTTTTTGTCTGAGAATATTTGTTCCTTCCATGAAGGCCCCTTTGGGCTCCCAAATGTCCCTTCCAAGATTCTCCACAAAGAGCCTTTCCACCCTTCTGAATCAAAAAAGGGATTTAACACTGTGAGGTGAATAAACACCTCACAAAGCAGTTTCACACTTAGCTTCTTTCTAGCTTTTATCTGGGGATATTTGGTTTTTACTTATAGGCCTCAATGGGCTCCCAAATATTCTTTGCAGAATGTACAAAAAGAGTGCTAGCAAACTGCTGAATCAAAAAAAAAAAAAAGTTTAACACTCTGAGATGAATCCATACATCACAAAGCAGTTTCACGGACAGCTTCATTCTAGTATTTATTTGGGAATATTCTGTTTTTTCCCATACTCCTCAATGGGCTCCGAAATGTCCTTTGGCAGAGTCTACAAAAATAGTGTGTCCCACCAGCTGAATCAAAATAAACGTTTAACTCTGTGAGATGAATCAACACATCTTAAGGCTGTTTCCCAGATAGCTTCTTTGTAGCTTTTATCTAGGGATATTCAGGTTTTCCACTAAGGCCTCAATGGGCTCTGAAATGTCTTTCACAGGTTCTTAAAAAGAGTGTTTCCAACCTGCTGAATCAAAAAGAAGGTTTAACTCTCTGAGATGAATCCACACATCACAAAGCACTTTCACAGAGAGCTTCTTTGTTCTTTGATGTAGAGATGTTCAGTTTTATCTCAAAGGCTTCAATGAGCTCACAAGTGTTCATCTGCAAATTCTACAAAAAAAAAAAAAGTGTTTCCAACCTGCTGAATCAACAGAAAGTTGTAACTCCTTGAGATGAATCCACACATCACAAAGTAGTTTTACGGATAGATTCTTACTAGTTTTTATCTGTGGATATTCATTTTTCTCCCAAAGGCCTCAATGGGCTCCCAAATGTCTCTTCGCAGGTTATCCAAAAAGAGTGTGTAAAACCTGCTGGTTATAATGAAAAGTCTAGCTCTGTGATATGAATCAACACATCGCAAAGCAGTTTCTCAAGTAGCTTCTTTCTAGTTTTTATCTATGGATATTCCATTTTTACTTATAGGCCTCTATGCACTCCCAATTGTCCCTTCTCAGATTCTACAAAAAGAGTGTATCCAACCTACTGCAGCCAAAGGAAAGTTTAACTCTGTGACGTGAATCCACCATCACAAAGCAGTTTCACTGATAGCTTCTTTCTAGTTTTATCTGGATATATTCGGTTTTACCACATAGTTCTCAATGGGCTCCCAAACGTCCTTTCACAGATTCTACAAAAATAGGTTTTCCAACAGGCTTGAAAAAAAAAATAAAAGAAAGAAAAAGAAAAAAAAAAAAGGTTTATGTTTGTGAGACGAATCCTCCCATCACAAAGCACTTTCACAGATAGCTTCTTTCCAGTTTTTACCTGGGAATATTCTGTTTTACCCTATAGGCCTCAATGTGCTCCCAAATGTCTTTTCACAGATCCTCTAGAAAGAGTGTTTCCAACCTGCTGAATCTAACTAAAGGCTTAACTCTGTGAGATAAATCCAAACATCACAAAGTAGTTTCACACATATCTTCATTATACTTTATATCTGAGGATATTCGGTTTTTCCCCCACAGACCTCATTGGGCTCCTAAATGTCTCTTCATAGATTTTTAAAACAGAGTGTTTCCAACCTGCTGAATCAAAAAACAAAAAACAAAAAAGAAAAAAAAATAGTTTAACTCTGAGGTGAATAAACACATCACAAAGTCGTTCCACGGATAGCTCCTTCCAGATAGTTTTTACCTGGAAATATTCGGTTTTCCCCCCAGGCCTTAATGGGACCCCAAATGCACCTTCACACATTCTCCAAAAAGCGTGTTTCTAACCTGCTGAATAAAACGACCATTTGACTCTGTGAGATGAATCCACACATCACAAAACAGTTTCACAGATAGCTTCTTTCTAGTAGTTTTTTGGGGATACTCATTTTTTCCCGATAGGCCTTCAGTGGGCTCCCAAATGTCCCTTTGCAGATTCTCCAAGAGAGTCTTTCCAACCTGCTGATTCAGAAGAAGGATTTAACTCTCTGAGATGAATCTACCCATGACAAAGCTGTTTCACATATATCTTCTTCGTATTTTCTTTTTTTAAAAATTTTTTTTTACTACTCTTCATATTTCTTTTCTTTCTTTCATTATTTTTTTATTTATTATACTTTTAGTTCTAGGGTACATGTGCATAATGTGCAGGTTTGTTACATATGTATACTTGTGCCATGTTGGTGTGCTGCACCCATCAACTCGTCAGCACCCATCAATTCATCATTTATATCAGGAATAACTCCCAATGCAATCCCTCCCCCCTCACCATGATAGGCCCCGGTGTGTGATGTTCCCTTTCCCAAGTCCAAGTGATCTCATTGTTCAGTTCCCACCTATGAGTGAGAACATGCGGCGTTTGGTTTTCTCTTCTTCTGATAGTTTGCTAAGAATGATGGTTTCCAGCTGCATCCATGTCCCTACAAAGGACGCAATCTCATCCTTTTTTTTGGCTGCATAGTATTCCATGGTGTATATGTGCCACATTTTCTTAATCCAGTCTGTCACAGATGGACATGTGGGTTGATTCCAAGTCTTTGCTATTGTGAATAGTGCTGCAATAAACATACGTGTGCATGTGTCTTTATAGCAGCATGATTTATAATCCTTTGGGTATATACCCAGTAGTGGGATGGCTGGGTCATATGGTACATCTAGTTGCAGATCCTTGAGGAATCGCCATACTGTTTTCCATAATGTTTGAACTAGTTTACAATCCCACCAATAGTGTAAAAGTGTTCCTATTTCTCCACATCCTCTCCAACACCTGTTGTTTCCTGACTTTTTAATGATTGCCATTCTAACTGGTGTGAGATGGTATCTCATTGTGGTTTTGAAATGCATTTCTCTGGTGGCGAGTGATGATGAGCATTTTTTCATGTGTCTGTTGGCTGTATGAATGTCTTCTTTTGAGAAATGTCTGTTGATATCCTTTGGCCACTTTTTTGATGGGGTTGTTTTTTTTTTCTTCTAAATTTGTTTGAGTTCTTTGTAGATTCCGGATATTAGACCTTTGTCAGATGAGTAGATTGCAAAAATGTTCTGCCATTCTGTAGGTTGCCTGTTCACTCTGATGGTAGTTTCTTTTGCTGTGCAGAAGCTCTTTAGTTTAATGAGATCCCATTTGTCAATTTTGGCTTTTGCTGCCGTTGCTTTTGGTGTTTTAGACATGAAGTCTTTGCCCATGCCTATGTCCTGAATGGTACTACCTAGGTTTTCTTCTAGGGTTCTTATGGTATTAGGGCTAACATTTAAGTCTCTAATCCATCTTGAATTAATCTTCATATAAGGGGTAAGGAAAGGATCCAGTTTCAGCTTTCTACTTATGGCTTGCCAAATTTCCCAGCACCATTTATTAAAGAGGGAATCCTTTCCCCATTTCTTGTTTCTCTCAGGTTTGTCAAAGATCAGATGGCTGTAGATGTGTGGTATTATTTCTGAGGACTCCGATCTGTTCCATTGGTCTATAGCTCTGTTTTGGTAGCAGTACCATGCTGTTTTGGTTACTGTAGCCTTGTTGTATAGTTTGAAGGCAGGTAGCGTGACACCTCCAGCTTTGTCCTTTTGACTTAGGATTGTCTTGGCAATGCGGGCTCCTTTTGGTTCCATATGAACTTTAAAGCAGTTTTTCCCAATTCTGTGAAGAAACTCATTGGTAGCTTGTTGGGGATGACATAGAATCTATAAATAACCTTGGGCAGTATGGCCATTTTCACGATATTGATTCTTCCTATCCATGAGCATGGTATGTTCTTCCATTTGTTAGTGTCCTCTTTGATTTCACTGAGCAGTGGTTTGTAGTTCTCCTTGAAGAGGTCCTTTACATCCCTTGTGTGTTGGATTCCTAGGTATTTTAATATCTTTGAAGCAATTGTGAATGGAAGTTCATTCATGACTTGGCTCTCTGTTTGTCTGTTACTGTTGTATAAGAATGCTTGTGATTTTTGCACATTAATTTTGTATCCTGAGACTTTGCTGAAGTTGCTTATCAGCTTAAGGAGATTTTGGGCTGAGACAATGGGGTTTTCTAAATATACAATCGTCATCTGCAAACAGGGACAATTTGACTTCTTCTTTTCCTAACTGGATACCCTTTATTTCTTTGTCTTGCCTGATTGCCCTAGCCAGAACTTCCAAGACTATGTTGAATAGGAGTGGTGAGAGAGGGCATCCCTGTCTTGTGCCAGTTTTCAAAGGGAATTTTTCCAGTTTTTGCCCCTTCAGTATGATATTGACTGTGGGTTTGTCATAAATAGTTCTTATTATTTTGAGGTTCGTTCCATCAATACCGAATTTATTGAGCATTTTTAGCATGAAGGGCTGTTGACTTTTGTCAAAAGCCTTTTCTGCATCTCTTGAGATAATCATGTGGTTCTTGTCTTTGGTTCTGTTTATATGCTGGATTTTGTTTATTGATTTGTGAATGTTGAACCAGCCTTGCATCCCAGTGATGAAGCCCACTTGATCATGGTGGATAAGTTTTTTGATGTGCTGCTGAATCCGGTTTGCCAGTATTTTATTGAGGATTTTTGCATCGATGTTCATCAGGGATATTGGTCTAAAATTCTCTTTTTTTGTTGTGTCTCTGCCAGGCTTTGGTATCAGGATGATGTTGGCCTCATACAATGGGTTAGGGAGGATTCCCTCTTTTTCTATTGATTGGAATAGTTTCAGAAGGAATGGTACCAGCTCCTCCTTGTACCTCTGGTAGAATACAGCTGTGAATCTATCTGGTCCTGGACTTTTTTGGTTGGTAGGCTATTAATTATTGCCTCAATTTCAGAGCCTGCTATTGGTCTATTCAGGGATTCAACTTCTTCCTGGTTTAGTCTTGGAAGAGTGTAAGTGTCCAGGAAATTATGGATTTCTTCTAGATTTTCTAGTTGATTTGCGTAGAGGTGTTTATAGTATTCTCTGATGGTAGTTTGTATTTCTGTGGGGTCGGTGGTGATATCCCCTTTATCATTTTTTATTGCGTCTATTTGATTCCTCTCTCTTTTCTTCTTTATTAGTCTTGCCAGCAGTCTGTCAATTTTGTTGATCTTGTCAAAAAACCAACTCCTGGATTCATTGATTTTTTGGAGGGATTTTTGTGTCTCTATCTCCTCCAGTTCTGCTCTGATCTTAGTTATTTCTTGCCTTCTGCTAGCTGTTGAATGTGTTTGCTCTTGCCTCTCTAGTTTTTTAATTGTGATGTTAGAGTGTCCATTTTAGATCTTTCCTGATTTCTCTTGTGGGCATTTAGTGCTATAAATTTCCCTCTACACATTGCTTTCAATGTGTCCCAGAGATTCTGGTATGTTGTATCTTTGTTCTCATTGGTTTCAAAGAACAATTTTATTCCTGCCTTCATTTCGTTATGTACCCAGTAGTCATTCAGGTGCAGGTTTTTCGTTTCCATGTAGTTTAGCGGTTTTGATTGAGTTTCTTAGTCCTGAGTTCTAGTTTGATTTCACTGTGGTTTGAGAGACAGTTTGTTATAATTTCTGTTCTTGCACATTGGCTGAGGAGTGCTTTTCTTCGAATTATGTGGTCAATTTTGGAATAAGTGCGATGTGGTTCTGAGAAGAATGTATATTCTCTTGATTTGGGGTGGAGAGTTCTATAGATGTCTATTAGGTCCGCTTGGTGCAGAGATGAGTTCAATTCCTGGATATCCTTGTTAACTTTCTGTCTCGTTGATCTGTCTAATGTTGACAGTGGAGTGTTCAAGTCTCCCATTATTATTGTATGGGAGTCTAAGTCTCTTTGTAAGTCTCTAAGGACTTGCTTTATGAATCTGGATGCTCCTGTATTGGGTGCATATATATTTAGGATAGTTAGCTCTTCCTGTTGAATTGATCCCTTTACCATTATGTAATGGCCTTCTTTGTCTCTTTTGATCTTTGATGGTTTAAAGTCTGTTTTATCAGAGACTAGGATTGCAATCCCTGCTTTTTTTTGTTCTCCATTTGCTTGGTAGATCTTCCTCCATCCCTTTATTCTGAGTCTATGTATGTCTCTGCATGTGAGATGGGTCTCCTGAATGCAGCAGACTGATGGGTCTTGACTCTTTATCCAGTTTGCCAGTCTTTGTCCTTTAATTGGAGCATTTAGTCCATTTACATTTAAGGTTAATATGGTTATGTGTGAACTTGATCCTGCCATTATGATATTAACTGGTTATTTTGCTCGTTAATTGATGTAGTTTCTTCCTAGCCCCGATGGTCTTTACATTTTGGCAAGTTTTTGCAATGGCTGGTACCGGTTGTTCCTTTCCATGTTTAGGGCTTCCTTCAGGGTCTCTTGTAAGGCAGGCCTGGTAGTGACAAAATCTCTAAGAATTTGCTTATCTGTAAAGGATTTTATTTCTCCTTCACTGATGAAACTTAGTTTGGCTGGATATGAAATTCTGGGTTTAAAATTCTTTTCTTTAAGAACTTTGAATATTGGCCACCACTCTCTTCTGGCTTGTAGAGTTTCTGCGGAGAGGCCTGCTGTTAGTCTGATGGGCTTCTCTTTGTGGGTATCCCGACCTTTCTCTCTGGCTGCCCTTAAGATTTTTTCCTTCATTTCAACTTTGGTGAATCTGGCAATTATGTGTCTTGGAGTTGCTCTTCTCAAGGAGTATCTTTGTGGTGTTCTCTCTATTTCCTGAATTTGAATGTTGGCCTGCCCTACTAGGTTGGGGAAGTTCTCCTGGATGGTATCCTGAAGAGTGTATTCCAAATTGGTTCCATTTTCCCCCTCACTTTCAGGCACCCCAATCAGACGTAGATTTGGTCTTTTTACATAATCCCATACTTCTTGCAGGCTTTGTTCGTTTCTTTTTCTTCTTTTTTCCTTTGGTTTCTCTTCTCGCTTCATTTCATTCATTTGATCCTCAGTCGCTGATACTCTTTCTTCCAGTTGATCGAGTCAGTTACTGTAGCTTGTGCATTTGTCACGGATTTCTCGTGTCATGGTTTTCATCTCTGTCATTTTATTTATGACCTTCTCTGCATTAATTATTCTAGCTATCAATTGTTCCACTCTTTTTTCAAGATTTTTAGTTTCTTTGCGCTGGTTATGTAATTCCTCCTTTAGCTATGAGAAGTTTGATGGACTGAAGCCTTCTTCTCTCATTTCGTCAAAGTCATTCTCTGACCAGCTTTGATCCGTTGCTGGCGATGAGCTGCGCTCCCTTGCAGGGTAAGATGCACTCTTATTTCTTGAATTTCCAGCTTTTCTGCCCTGCTTTTTCCCCATCTTCGTGGTTTTATCTGCCTCTGGTCTTTGATGATGGTGACGAAATGATGGGGTTTTGGTATAGGTGTTCTTCCTGTTTGATAGTTTTCCTTCTAATAGTCAGGACCCTCAGCTGTAGGTCTGTTGGAGATTGCTTGAGGTCCACTCCAGACCCTGTTTGCCTGGGCATTAGCAGCAGAAGTTGCAGAAGATAGAATATTGCTGAACAGCGAGTGTACCTGTCTGATTCTTACTTTGGAAGCTTCCTCTCAGGGGTGTACTCCACCCTGTGAGGTGTGGGGTGTCAGACTGCCCCTAGTGGGGATGTCTCCCAGTTAGGCTACTCAGGGGTCAGAGACTCACTTGAGCAGGCAGTGTGTCCGTTCTCAGATCTCAACCTCCGTGTTGGGAGATCCACTGCTCTCTTCAAAGCTGTCAGAGTCGTTCACGTCTGCACAGGCCTCTGCTCCTTCCCCTTTTGTTGTTTAGCTGTGCCCTGTCTTCAGAGGTGGAGTCTACAGAGACAGGCAGGTTTCCTTGAGCTGCTGTGAGCTCCACCCAGTTCGAGCTTCCCAGCGGCTTTGTTTACCTACTTAAGCCTCAGCAATGGCGGGCGCCCCTCCCCCAGCCTCGCTGCTGCCGTTTCGTTTAGATCGTAGACTTCTGTGTTAGCAATGAGGGAGTGTCCGTGGCCGTGGGACCCTCCCGGCCAGGTTTGGGTATAATCTCCTGGTGTGACCGTTTGCTTAAAGCGCAGTATTGCGGTGGGAATTACCCGATTTTCCAGGTGTTGTGTGTCTCAGTTCCCCTGGCTAGGAAAAGGGATTCCCTTCCCCCTTGCGCTTCCCAGGTGAGGCAATGCCTCACACTGCTTCAGCTCTCGCTGTTCGGGCTGCAGCAGCTGACCAGCACCGATTGTCTGGCACTCCCCAGTGAGATGACCCCAGTACCTCAGTTGAAAATGCAGAAATCACCGGTCTTCTGTGTCACTCGCGCTGGGAGTTGGAGACTGGAGCTGTTCCTATTCGGCCTTTTGCTCCGCCCCGGGTTATTCTTTTTTTCCTTAAGCCTCAATGGGCTCCCAAATGTCCCTTCACAGATTCTCCAAAGAAAGTGTTTCCAACCTGCTGGATTGAAAGAAAGTGTTAACTCTGTGAGATGAACCAACACATCACAAAACAGTTTCAGAGACAGCTTCTTTCTAGTTTTTATCTGGGAGTATTCTTTTTTCTATGTATAGGCCTCAGTGAGCTCCCAAATGTACCTTCACAGCTTCTCCAAAAAGAGTGTTACCACTCTGCTGAATCAAAAGAAAGATATAATTCTGTGAGATGTATCCACACATCACAAAACATTTTCACAGGTAGCTTCTTTCTTGTTTTTATCTAGGGATATTCGATTCTTCTCCCACACCTAAATAAGCTTTTAAATATACCTTCGCAGTTTCTGAAAAAATAGTGTTTCCAACCTGCTGAAACAAAGAGTTCACTGTTTGAGATGGATTGACATATCACAGAGCAGCTTAACAGATAGCTTCTTTCCAGTGTCTATCTGGGAATATTTGGTTTGTCCCCATAGTCCTCAATGGACTTCCAAGTGTCCCTTTGCAGATACTCCAAAAAGAGTGTTTGCAACCTTTTGAATCTAGAAAGTTTTAACTCTGTGAGAGGAAAACACACATCACAAAGCATTTTCACAAACAGCTTCTTTACAGTTTGTAACTGGGGTTCTTTTTTTTCCCATAAACCTCAATGGGCTCCCAAATGTTCACTCATAGATTCTCCAAGAAGAGTGTTTCCAGTCTGCTGGATTAAAAGAAAATTTTAACTCTGTGAGATTAACCAACACATCACAAAGTAGTTTCAGAGATAGCTTCTTTCTAGCCTTTATCTGGGAATATTTTTTTTTTTTTACATATAGGCCTCAGTAAGCTCCCAAATGTCCCTTCGCAGCTTCTCCTAAAAGAGTATTACCACCATGCTGAATCAGAAGGAAGGGATAATTCCATGAGATGTGTCCACACATCATAAATCAGTTTCTCAGGTAGCTTCTTTCTAGTTTTTGTCTAGGGATATTCAGTTTTTCTCCTAGGCCTAAATAAGCTCTTAAATGTCCCTTCACAGATTCTCCAAAAATAGTGTTTCCAAGCTGCTGAATCAAAAGCAATGTTTAACTCTTTTATATGAATCCATTCATCACAAGCAGTTTCACAGCTACCTTCTTTAGAGTTTTTATATGGGAATATTCTATTTTTCCATGTAGACCTCAATGATCTCCCAAATGCCACATTGCAGATTTTCTGAAAAGAGTGTTTTTGACCTGCTGAATCCAAGGAATGGTTTAACTCAGTGAGATGAATTCACACATCACAACGCAGTTTCAGAGATAGATTCTTTCTACTTTTCATCTGGAAGTATTCCATTTTTCCCTTAGGCCTGAAGGGACTTCAAACTGTACCTTTGCAGTTTGTCCAAAAAAGAGTGTTTCCAACCTGTTGAAACAAAATAAAGGTTTGACTCTGTAAGATGAATTCACACTTCACAAAGCAGTTTCTCACATAGCTTCTTTCTAGTTTTTATCTGGGGATAATTTGCTGTTCAGTATAGGCCTCAATGGGCTTCCAAATGTTCTTTCACAGATTCTCCAAACAGAATGTTTCCAACTTGCTGAATCAAAATAAAGGTTTATCTTTGTGAGATGAATCCAAACATCACATAGCAGTTTCACAGGTAGGCACTTTCTAGTTTTTATCTTGGGATATTTTGTTTTCCCCCTTAGGCCTCAGGGGTTTCAAAATATTGCTTCACAGATTCTCCAAAAACAGTGTTTCCTGCCTCTGAGTCAAAAGAACTGTTTAAGCTGTGAGACAATTCCACACATCCAAAAATTGTTTCACAGATAGCTTCTTTCTAGTTTCTATCTGGGGATATTCTGTTTTTCCCCTCAGGCCTCAATGGGCTTTCAAATGTCCCTTCAAAGTTTCTCCAGAAAGAGTTTTTCCAACCTGCTGAATCAAAAGAAAGGAGCAACTCAGTGAGATGAATCCATACATCATAAAGCAGTTTCGCATACAGTTTTTTCCTAGTTTTTACCTAGGATATTCAATTTTTTTTTCTCATAAGCCTCAACGAGCTTCCAAATGTCCATTTGCACATTCTCCAAAAAGATATTTCCCACCTGCTGAATCAAACGAAAGCTTTATCATAGTGAGAATACTCCACACAACATAAAAAAGGTTCAAGATGCCTTCTTTATACTTTTTTTCAGGTTTAACTCTTTGAGATGAATCCACACATCACAAAGCAGTTTCACAGAGAGCTTATTTCCAGTTTGCATCTAAGAATGTTCCGTTTTTCTCCATAGGCCCCAATGTACTCACAAACATCCCTTTGCAGTTTCTCCAAAAATGGTGTTTCCAATTAGTTGAATCAAAAGAAACGTTTATTTCTTTTAGACGAATCCGAACATCACAAAGTAGTTTCACAGGTTGTTTATTTCTAGTTTTTTTTTATGGGGATAGTCTCTTTTTCCACATAGGCCTCAATGGTCTCCCAAATGTTGCTTTGCTGATTCTCTAAAAAAAAAGTGTTTTTAACCTGTGAATCCAAAGAACGGTTTAATTGATGAGATGAATCCACACATCACAGAGCAGTTTCACAGATAGATTCTTTCTACTTTTTATCTGGGGTATTCAATTTTTCCATTTAGGCCTGAATGGGCTCCCAATTGTACCCTCTCAGGTTCTAGAAAAAGAGCGTTTCCAACCTGCTGTATCTAAAGAAAGGTGTAACTCTGAGATGATCCACATATCACAAAGCATTTTCAAAGATAGATTCTTTCAAATTTTTATCTGGGGATATTTTGTTTTTCCACATAGGACTCAATGGGCTCCCAAAAATTCCTTCACAGATTGTACAAAAGGAATGTTTACAATCAACTGAATGAAAGGAAACTTTTAACTTTGTGAGATGGATCCACACACCACAAAGCAGTTTCTCAAATACTTTCTTTCTGGTTTAAGTCTGGGGATATATGCTTTGTCACCATAGACATCAATGAGCTCCTGAATATCCCTTCTCAGATTCTACAAAATTGTGTTTCCAACTTAGTGAATCCAGAAATAGGTTTAGTTCTGAGGGATGAATCCACACATCGCAGATCAGTTTCACAGATAGCTTTTTTCTAGTTTTTATCTGGGTATACTCGGTTTTTCCCAATGGTCTTTCAAATGTCCCTTCAGAGATTCTCCAAAAAGAATGTTTCCAACCTGCTGAATTAAAATAAAAGTTTAACTCTTTAAGATGAACCCATATATCAAAAAGCAATTTCACAGATAGTGTATTTTTTTAGTTTTTATCTGGGGATGTTCTGTTTTGCCCCACAGGCCTCTATGAGTTCCTAAATATCCTTTCATAGATTCTCCATAAAGAGTGTTTCCAAACTGCTGATTCAAAAGAAAAGTTAAACTCTTTGAGATGAATCCATGCATCACAAAGTAGATTCCCAGTAGCTTCTCTGTAATTTTCATCTGGGGATATTTAGTTTTTCTTCATAGGCCTCAATGGGCCCCCAAATATTTTTTCAAAGATTATCCAAAAAGAGTGTTTCCAACCTGCTGATTCAAAAGACAGTCTTAACTCTGTGAGATGAATTCACACATCACAAAGCACTTTCACAGATAAATTCTTTCTAGTTTTTATCTAAGGATATTCAGCTTCTTACAGGTCTCAATGGCCTTCCTATAGGCCTCAATGGCCAAATATCCCTTCACATATTCTCCAAAAAGAGTATTTCCAACGACTTGAATGAAAAGAAATTTTTGCGTGATGTTCCACTTCCCGAGTCCAAGTGATCTCATTGTTCAGTTACCACCTATGAGTGAGAACATGCGGTGTTTGGTTTTCTCTTCTTGTGATAGTTTGCTAAGAATGATGGTTTCCAGCTGCATCCATGTCCCTACAAAGGACGCAAACTCATCCTTTTTTATGGCTGCATAGTATTCCATGGTGTATATGTGCCACATTTTCTTAATCCAGTCTGTCACAGATGGACATTTGGGTTGATTCCAAGTCTTTGCTATTGTGAATAGTGCCGCAATAAACATATGTGTGCATGTGTCTTTGTAGTAGAATAATTTATAATCCTTTGGGTATATACCCAGTAGTGGGATGGCTGGGTCATATGGTACATCTACTTCTAGATCCTTGAGGAATTGCCATACTGTTTTCCATAATGGTTGAACTAGTTTACAATCCCACCAACAGTGTAAAAGTGTTCCTATTTCTCCACATCCTCTCCAACACCTGTTGTTTCCTGACTTCTTAATGATTGCCATTCTAACTGGTGTGAGATGGTATCTCATTGTGGTTTTGATTTGCATTTCTCTGATGGCGAGTGACGATGAGCATTTTTTCATGTGTCTGTTGGCTGTATGAATATCTTCTTTTGAGAAATGTCTGTTCATATCCTTTCCCCAATTTTTGATGTGGTTGTTTGTTTTTTTCTCGTATATTTGTTTGAGTTCTTTGTAGATTCTGGATATTAGCCCTTTGTCAGATGAGTAGGTTGCAAAAATTTTCTCCCATTCTGTAGGTTGCCTATTCACTCTGATGGTAGTTTCTTTTGCTGTGCAAAAGCTCTTTAGTTTAATTAGATCCCATTTGTCAATTTTGGCTTTTGCTGCCGTTGCTTTTGGTGTTTTAGACATGAAGTCCTTGCCCATGCCTATGTCCTGAATGGTACTACCTAGATTTTCTTCTAGGGTTTTTATGGTATTAGGTCTAACATTTAAGTCTCTAATCCATCTTGAATTAATCTTCGTATAAGGGGTAAGGAAAGGATCCAGTTTCAGCTTTCTACTTATGGCTAGCCAATTTTCCCAGCACCATTTATTAAATAGGGAATCCTTTCCCCATTTCTTGTTTCTCTCAGGTTTGTCAAAGATCAGATGGCTGTAGATGTGCGGTATTATTTCTGAGGGCTCTGTTCTGTTCCATTGGTCTATATCTCTGTTTTGGTGCCAGTACCATGCTGTTTTGGTTACTGTAGCCTTGTAATATAGTTTGAAGTCAGGTAGCGTGATGCCTCCAGCTTTGTCCTTTTGACTTAGGATTGTCTTGGCAATGCGGGCTCTTTTTTGGTTCCATATGAACTTTAAAGCAGTTTTTTCCAATTCTGTGAAGAAACTCATTGGTAGCTTGATGGGGATGGCATTGAATCTATAAATAACCTTGGGGAGTATGGCCATTTTCACGATATTGATTCTTCCTATCCATGAGCATGGTATGTTCTTCCATTTGTTTGTGTCCTCTTTTATTTCACTGAGTAGTGGTTTGTAGTTCTCCTTGAAGAGGTCCTTTACATCCCTTGTAAGCTGGATTGCATGGGGCCTATCATGGGGAGGGGGGAGGGGGGAGGAGGGAGGGATTGCATTGGGGAGTTATACATGATATAAATGATGAATTGATGGGTGCTGACGAGTTGATGGGTGCAGCACACCAACATGGCATAAGTATACATATGTAACAAACCTGCACGTTATGCACATGTACCCTAGAACTTAAAGTATAATTAAAAAAAAAAAAAAAAAAAAAAACCTTAGCACAGTGCTGGCACCTAGTAAGCTGTCAATAAAATTTAGCTATTCATATAAAAAAAAAAAGAAATTTTTAATTCTGTGAGAAGAATCCACACATCACAAAGAAGTTTCACAGATAGCTTCTTTCTAGCTGATATCTGGTATGTTCAATTTGTCCCCACAGGCCTCAATGGGCTCCAAAATTTCCCTTCACTGATTATTCAAAAAGAGGGTTTCCAAATTGCTGAATGAAAAGAAAGTTTTAACTCTGTGACAGGAAGCCACACATCACAAAACAGTTTCACAGGTAATTTCTTTCTAGTTTTTACCTGGTGATATTGGGTTTATCCCAATAAGCCCCAATGGGTTCCCAAATGTACATTCGCGGGTTCTCCAAAAAGAGTGTTTCCAACCTGCTGGATCAAAAAAATGGTTTAATTCTCTGAGATGAATCCACACATCACAAAGCAGTTTCACAGATATCTTCTTTCTAGTTTTTATATGTGAATATTTGTTATTTTCCTATAGGTTCTCAAATGTTTGTTTTTGTTTTTGTAGATTCTTCAAAAAGATGTGTTTCCACCCTGCCAAATCAAAAGAAAAGATTACCACTGTGAGATAAATCCACACAACACAAAGCAATTTCACAAATAGCCTCTTTCTAGTTTTCATGTGGGGATAGTTTGTTTTTCCCTATAGGCCTCAAAGGTCTCCCAAATATTCCTTTGCAAATTCTCGAAAACAGTTTCCAACCTGCTGAATCGAAATAAAGTTTTAACTCTGTGAGAGGAATCCACACATCACAAAGAAGCTTCACAGATGGCCTCTTTCTAGTGTTTATCTGGAGATATTTTGTTTTCCCCATCAATATCCAAAGCCGTGAATGGTTTCCAAATGTCCCTTTGCAGATTCTCCAAAAAGATTTATTTCCAATCTGCTGAACCAAAAGAAAATTTCAACTCTGTGAGATGAATCCACATGTTATAAACTAATTTTACAGATAGCTTCTTTCTAGTTGTTATCTAGGGATATTTGGTATTTCCATAGAGGCTCCATTGGGTTTCCAAATGTTCCTTAGCAGATTCTCCACAAAGAGTGTTTCCAATGTGCTGAATCAATAGAAATGTTTATCTCCATGAAATGAATCCAGACATCACAAAGAGGTTTCTTTCTAGTTTTCATCTGGGGATATTCAGTTTCTCCCCATTGAACTCAATGAGCAATGAAATGTCCCTTGGCAGATTCTCCAAAAAGAGCGCTTCCAACCTGTTGAATCAAAAGAAGGGTTTAACTCTGTGAGATGAATCAACACATCACAAAGCAATTTCAAGAATAGTTTCTTTCTAGTTTTTATCTGGAACATTTGGCTTTTCCCCATAGGTTTCAATGGGGTTTTAAATATCCCTTCACAGATTCTGCAAACATAGTGCTTCCAACGTGCTGAATCAAAAAAAAAAAAAAAAACGGTTTAACCCTTTGTGATAAATCACACATCAAATAGCAGTGTCACAGATAGCTTCATTCTAGTTTTTATCTGGGAATATTCCATTTTGCCTTATAGTCATAATTGGCTCCCAAAAGTCCCCTCACAGATTCTACAAAAAGGGTGTTTTGAACTTGATGAATCAAAAGAAAGGTTTAAGTCTGTCAGATGAATCCATACATCACAAAGCAGTTTCACAGATACCTTCTTTCTACTTTTTATCTGGGATATTCTGTTGTTCCTCATAGATCTCAATAAAGCCCTAATGTCCCTTTGCACATTCTCTAAAAACACTGTTTTCAACCTGCTGAGTCAAAACAAAGGTTAAATTCTGTGAGATGAATCTACACAACAAAAAGCCGTTGCACAGATATATTCTATCTAGTTTTTATCTGGGGATAATAAGTTTTACCTGATAGGCATCACTGTGCTCCCAACTATCCCTTAACAGATTTTACAAAAAGAGTGTTTTCAGCCTGATGAATCCAAAGAAATTTTTAACTCTGTGAGATGAATCCACACCTCACAAAGCAGTTTCATGGATAGCTTCTTTCTAGTTTTTATCTGGGGGTATTCCGTTCTTTCTTATAAATCTTAATGGGCCCCCAAATATGCCTTTGCAGAGTCTCCAAAAAGAGTGTTTCTAACATGCTAAATTCAAGGAAAGGTTTAACTCTGTGAGATTAATCCACATATCTCCTCAATTTCACAGATAGCTTCTTTCTAGTTTCTATCTGAGGATATCAGTTTTTCACACAGCCCACAATGTACTCCAAAATATCCCTTCACAGATTCTTTAAAGTGAGTGTATTCAACCCAGTGAATGAAAAAAAATCAAAAAGTTTTAACCCTGTGAGTTGAATCCACACATCACAAAGCAGTTTCACAGATAACATCATTCTAGTTTTTATCTGGTGGTACTTTGTTTTTGCTCACAGGCTTCAATGGGCTCCCAAATGTCCATTCACAGATACTCCAAAAAGAGTGGTTCCAACCTGCTGAATCAAAAGGAAAGTTTAGCTCTATGAGATTAATCCACACATCACAAAGCAGTTTTACAGATAGCTTCTTTCTACTTTTTATCTAGGGATATTTCATTTTATTCCATAGTCCTGAAGGCTCCCAACTATTTCCTAACACATACTCCAAAAAGAGTGTTTCCAAAGTGCTGAATCAAAAAAAGGTTTAATTCTGTGAGATGAATCCACACATCACAAAGAATTTCATAGATAGCTTCTTTCTTGTTTTAATCTGGGGATATTTGTTTTTTCCATAGACCTTAATGAACTCTGAAATGTCGCTTGACAGATACTTCAACAAGAGTGTTTCCAACCTTATGAATTAAAAGAAAGGGTTATGTCTCTGAGATGAACCCACACATCAAAAAGAAGTTTCATGTATAGCCTTTTTCTAGGTTTTATCTGGTGTATTTGGTTTTGACCCACAGGCCTCATTGGGCTCCCACATTTCTCTTCACAGATTTTTCAAAAAGATTGTTTACAACCTGCTGAATCAGACTAAAGGTTTAACTCTGTGAGATGAATCCACAGGTCACAAAGCAGTTTCACATATAGCTTATTTCTGGTTTTTATCTGGGGATATTTTGTTTTTCACCATAGGCCTCCATGGCCTACAAAAGGTCCCTTCACAGATTCTCCAAAAAGAGTGTTTCCAACCTGCTGAATTGACAGAAAAGTTTACCTCTCTTAGACGAATCCAGATACCACAAAGAAGGCTCACAAGTAGCTTCTTTCTAGTTTTTATCGGGGAACACTTTTTTTTTACCCCATAGACTGGAATGGGCTCCCAAATGTCCCTTCACAGATTCTACAAAAAGAGTGTTTCCAGCCTGCTGAATCAAAAGAATTGTCTACCTCTGTGAGATAAACCCACACATCACATCAGTTTCACACATAGCTTCTTTTGTTTTTCTATCTTGGGATATTCACTTTTTGCCCACGGGCCTCAGTGGGCTCCAAAATGCTCCTTCGCAGATTCTCTTGTAAGAGTGTTTTAAACCTACTGAATCAAAAGAAATTTTGAACTTTCTGAAATGAATCCTCACATCACAAAGCAGTTTCACAGATAGCTTCAGTCGAGTTTTTAATCTGCTGATATTCAGTTTTTATCCATAGGCCACAATGGGCTACCAAATGTACCTTCGTATGTTCTCCAAAAAGTATTTCAAACCTGTTAAATGAAAAGAACGGTTTAACTCTCTGAGATGAATCCACACATCATAAAGTTTCACGATAGAGTATTTTTGATTTTTTATCATGATTATGTATTTGCATTATTTATTTTTCAACTGACCATATTCAGTTTTTTCCCTTATGCTGCAAAGGGCCCCAAATATCCCTTCACAGATTCTCTGAAAAAAAGTGTTTCCAACTCACTGAATCAATAAAAGGCTTTAACTCTGTAAGATGAATCCACATATCACAAAGCAGTTTCACAGATAGCATCGATAGCATCTTTTGAGGGTTGTTTTTTCTTTCTTTTCTTTTTTCTTTCTTTCTGGGGGTATTTAGCTTTTACCTCTGGCCACAATGGGCTCCAAAATATCCTTTTGCAGATTATCTGATAAGGGTATTTCCAACCTGCTGAATCAAAAGAAACTTTTAACTCTGTGAGATGAATCTATACATCACAAAACAGTTTCACAGATAGCTTCTTCTCAGATTCATCAAAGGATGTTCAGCTTTTTTTCATACTCCTCAATGTGCTTCCACATGTCCCTCCACAGATTTTCCAAAAATAGTGTTTCCAACCTGCTGAATCAAAACAAAGGTTTACCTCTGTGAAATGCATTCACAATCACAAAGCAGTTTCACAGACAACTTCTTTCTACTTTTTATCTGGAGATATTCCCTTTATCCCCATAGGCTTCAATGGTTTCTAAATGTCCATTCGTGGATTCCCCAAAAATAGTGATTAACTCTGCAAGATGAATCGATACATCACAAAGCAGTCTCACAGAGCTTCTGTCTTGTTTTAACTTGGTGATATTGGATTTTTTCCCTGATAAGCCTCAATGGGCTCCCAAATATACTTTTGCATATTCTGCAGAAAGATTGTTTTCAACCTGCTGGATCAAAAGAAAAGTTTAAATTCATCTGAGATGAATCCACACATCAAAAAGCGTTTCACAGATAGCTTCTTTCTGGTTTTCATCTAGGAATATTCATTTTTTTCCCATAGGGCTACTGGGCTCCCTTATGTTTCTTCCAAGATTATCCAAAAAGATGTGTTTCCAATCTACTGAATCAAAAGAGAGGATTAACATTGTGAAATGAATCCACAAATCACAAAACAATTTCAGAGGTAGCTTCTTCGTAGTTTTTATATGGGTATATTCGTTTTGTTTGCATAGGCTTCAATGGGCTTCCAAATATTCCCTTGCAGATTCTACAAAAACAGTATTTCCAACCTGCTGAATCGAAAGAGATGCTTAATTTTATGTGATGAATACACGCATCCAAAAGCAATTTCATAGATAGTTTATTTCTAGTTTTCATCTGGGGATATTTGGTTTTTCCCCATAGGTCTTAATGGACTCCCAAGTTTGCCTTCACAGATTCTCCAACAAGAGTGTTTTCGAACTGCTAGCTTGGAAGAAATGTTTACCTCTGTGAGTTCGACACACACATCACAAAACAGTTTCACAGATAGCTCCTTTCTGGTTTTTATCTGGGGATATTCAGTTTTTCCCCATACTCTCAATGAGCTCACAAATGTCCCTTCTTAGATTCTCTAAAAATAGAGTTTCCTACCTGCTGAATCAAAAGAAATGTTTAATTCTGTGAGATCAACCCACATATCACAAGGTAGCCCCACAGATAGTTTCTTTTTAGTTTTCATCTTAGGATATTTCCTTTCCTGCATAGGCCTCAATGGGCTCACAAATATCCCTTTGCACATACTCCAAAAAGAGTGCTTCCAACCTGCTAAGTCAAAAGAACAGTTTAACTGTGTCCAAACTGCTGAATAAATATAAATGTTTTACTTTTTGAGATGAATCCACACATCAAAAAGCAGTTTCACAGAGAGCAATTTCCTGCTTTTTATCGGGGGATATTCGGTATTTCCTTGTAGGCCTCTATGGGCTCCCAAATATCCCTTTGAAGATTCTACAAAGAGATTGCTTCCAACCTGCTGAATCAAAAGAAAGGTTTATCTTTGTTAGATGAATTCACAGTCACAACGCAGTTTCACAGATAGTCTTTTCTAGTTTTTAACTTGAGATATCCTGTTTTTCCCATAGGGCTCACAAAATTCCCCTCACAGATTCTCCAAAAAAGTGTTTCCAACCTTTTAAATCAAAACAAAGGTTTATCTCAGTGAGAAGAATCCACACACAAAAAGCACTTTGACACATACCATTTTTTTTCCAATTTTTATCTGAGGTATCCAGTTTTTCCCCACAGACATCATGAAGCTCCCAAACGTCCTTTCACAGATTCTTCAGTAAGCATGTTTTTAACCTGCTGAATCAAAAGAAAATTTCAACTCTGTGAGATGAATCCACACATCACAAAGCAGTTTCTCAGATAGCTTCTTTGTAGTTTTTATCTGGGGATATTCGGTTTTTTTCTGTAGGCCTCAATGGGTTCCAAATGTCTCTTTGCAGATCCGCAAAAACAGTGTTTTTCCAATCTGCTGAAAAGTTTAAATTTGTGAGATGAATCCACACATCACAAAGCAGATAAACAGAAAGTTTCTTTCTAGTTTTTATCTTTTGAGATTCAGTTAGTCTCCATAGTTCTCACTGGACTCCAAAATGTCACTTTGCAGATACTCCGAGAGTGTTACTTACTGAATCAAAATAAAGGTTTAACTCTCTGAGTTGAATCCACACATCACAAAGCAGTTTCACAGATAGTTCCTTTCTAGTTTTTATCTGGGGACAGTCGGTTTTTCTTATAGGCCACAATGGGGTCCAAAATGTTCCTTCACAGATTCTACAGAAAGAAAGTTTCCAACCTGCTGACTCAAAACAAAGATTTAACTTTCTGAAATGAATCCACCCATCACAAAGCTGTTTCCCATATAGCTTTGTTCTACTTTTCATCTTGGGATATTCAGTTTTTCCCCCGAGACCTCAATGGTCTCCCAAATGTCCCTTAGCAGATTCTGCAAAAACAGTGTTTCCAACTTGCTGAATCAAAAGAAAGGCTTAACTCTGTAAGATGAATCCACCCTTCACAAAGCAGTTTCACAGATAGCTTCTTTTTAGTTTTCATGTGGGGATATTCAGTTTTTCCCCATAGGCCTCAATGGGTTCCCAAATGTCCATTAAAAGGTTATGCAAAAAGAGTGTTTCCAACTGGCTGGAACAAAAGAAACGTTTAATTCTTTAAAGTGAATATGCTTGCAACAAATAAGTTTCACAGATAACTGCTTTCTAGTTTTTCTCTGGGGATATTCAGTTTTCTTCCCCCAAGAGGCCTCTATGGCCTTCCAAATGTTCCTCCCAGATGCTCCAGAAAGGATGATTCTAATTTGTTAAATCAAAAGAACACTTTTACTTTGTAAGGTGAATCCACACATCACAAAGCAGTTTTACCAACAGCTTCTTTCTACTTTTTATCTTGGGATATTCGGTTTTTCCCCAGAGACCTCAATGGGTTCCGAAATGTACCTTTGCAGATTGTCCCAAAAGATTATTTCCAATCTGCTGAATCTAAAGAAAGCCTTAACTCTGTGAGATGAATCCACCCATCACAAAGTGGTTTCAAAGATAGCTTCTTTCTAGTATTAATCTGGGAATATTTGGTTTTTCCCCATAGGCCTCAGTAGGCTCCAAAATGTCCCTTCACAGATTATACCAAATGAGTGTTTCCAACTGGCAGGAACAAAAGAAATGTTTAATTCTGTGAAGTGAATATTCCTGTGACAAAGAAGTTTCACAGAAAGCTTCTATCTAGTTTTTCTCTGGGGATAGTTGATTTTTCCCATATGCCCTGTTTGGCTTCCAAATGTTCCTCCCAGACGCTCCAGAAAGGGTGATTCTAATTTGTGGAATCAAAAGAATAGCATTACTTTGTAAGATGAATCCACACATCACAAAAGAGTTTTACAAACAGCTTCTTTCTACCTTTTATCTTGAGATATTTGATTTTTCCCCAGAAACCTTAATGGGCTCCAAAATGTCCCTTCACAGATTCTCTAAAAAGAGTGTTTCCAACCTGCTGAATCAAAAGAAAGGCTTAACTCTGTGAAATGAATTCACACATCACAAAGTGGTTTGACAGATAGCTTCTTTCTAGTTTTTAATCTGGGAGTACTCAGTTTTTCCACATAGGTCTCAACAGGCTCTCAAATGTTCCTTCACAGATTGTCCAAAAAAAAAAAAAAATGTGCCCAAACTACTGAACCAAAAGAAAGGTTTAACTCTGTGAGATGAATTCACACATCAAAAAGCCATTTCCCAGAGAGCTTTTTTCCACTTTTTATCTGGGGATACTTGGTATTTCCTTATAGGCCTCAATGGGCTCCCAAGTGTCCCTTCACAGGTTCTACAAAAAGAGTGCTTCCAACCTGATGAATCAAAAGAAAGGTTTAACTTTGTTAGATGAATCCACAGTTCACCAAGCAGTTTCACAGACCGTTTTCTTTCCATGTTTATCTGGGATATTATTTTTTCCCCCATAGGCCTCAGTGGGCTCTAAAATGTGCCTTTGCAAATTCGTCAAATAAAGTGTTTCCAACTTGCTGAATCAAAGGAAAGTTTTAAGCCTTGCAGAGTAATCCAACCACCACAAAGCCATTTCAAAAATAGTGTCTTTCTGGTTTTAAATTGGGGATATTCTATTTTCCCACCTAGTCATTATTGGGCTCCCAAATGTCCTTTCACAAATTCTCCAAAAAGAGTGTTTCTAATTTGCTGAATGAAAAGAGAAGTTTAAGTGTGAGCGATGAATACACACATTCACAAAACAGTTTCACAGATAGCCTCTTTTTCATCTTTTTGTGGGGATATTTGATTATTTCCCATGGGCCTCAATGAGTTCCAAAATATCCCTTCACAGATTCTCTAAAAGTAGTGTTTCCAACCTGCTGAATCAAAAGAAAGTTTAACTCTGTGAGATGAATCCACACATCACAAAGCAGTTTCAAAAGATAGTTTGTTTCTACTTCCTATCTGGGGATATTCAGTTTTACCATATAGGCCTCAATTGACTCACAAATGTCCCTTTGTAGATTCTCCAAAAGAGTTTTCCAATTTGCTGAATGACAAGAGATATTTAACTCTGTTAGATGAATCCACACATCACAAAGCAGTTTCACAGATAGCTTCTTTCTAGCTTTTGTACGAGGATATTCAGTTTTCTACCATAGACCCCAATTTTCTTTGAAATATCCCTTTGCAGATTCTCCAAAGGGAGTGTTTCCAACCTTCTGAATCAAATGAGAGGTTTAACTCAGTGAGATGAACCCACACATCACCAGGCAGTTACACAGATAACTTCTTTCTAGTTTTTATGTGGGCATATTTGTTTTGTCTTTATCGCCCTCAATTGGCTCCCAAATGTCCATTTGCAGAAACTCAAAAAAGGATTTTTCCAACCTGTTGATTCAAACGAAAGGTTTAACCCTGTGAGATGAACCCACACATCACAAAGCAGTTTTACAGATTGCTTCTTTCTTGCTTTTATCTATGGATTTTTCCATTTTTTCCACATATGCCTTCATGGGCTCCCAAATGTTCCTTTGCAGATAATCCAAAAAAAGTGTTTCTACCCTGCTCAATCAATAAAGATTTAACTCTGTGATATAAATCCACATATCACAAAGCAGTTTCACAGATTACTTCCTTCTAGTTTTTATCTGAAAGTACTCACTTTTCCCAATAGACCTCAATTCACTTCCAAATTTTCATTCACAGATTCTTTAAAAAGAGTGTTTTTAACGTGCTCAATCAAAAGAAATGCTTAAAATCGTGAGATGAATTCACACGTCACAATATACTTTCACAGATAGGTTCGTTCTGGTTTTTATCTGGGGATATTTGATATTTCCCCTTAGGTTTCAATGGGCTACCAAATGTACCTTTGCAGATTATCCAAAAAAAGTGTTTTGAACCTGATAAATCAAAAGAAAGTTTTAACTCTGTGAGATGAATCCACAAATCACAAAGCCATTTCAAAGATAGCTTATTTCTAGTTTTTATCTGGGGATTTTTTTTTTCCACATAGGCCTAAAAGGGTTCCCAATTGTCCCTTTGCAGATTCTCCAAAAACAGTGTTTCCAAACTTCTGAATCAAAAGGGAGTTTTAACTCTGTGAGATGAATCTTCACATCACAAAGCAGTTTCACAGGTAGCTTCTTTCTAGTTTTTTTCCTGGAGATATTTTGTTTTTCATATAGGGCTCAATGGACATTGAAATGTCCCTTCGCAGATTCTCCAAAAAGAGTGTTTCCAACCTGTTTAATCAAAAGATAGGTTAATCTTTGTGAGATGAATCCACACTTCACAAACAGTTTCACAGATAACTTCCTTACAGTTTTTATCTGGGGATATTCTGTTGTTCCCCATAGGGCTCAATAGATATACAAATGTCCCTTCACAGATTCTCCAAAAAGTGTTTTGCCAACCTGCTGAATCAAAAGAAAGGTTTTACTCTGAGATGAATCAACACATCATGAACAGTTTCACAGATAGCTTCTTTCTAATTTTTATTTGAGGATATTTGGTTTTCCCCATAGACCTCAATTCACTCCTAATGTCCCTTTGCAGATTCTATAAAAATAGTGTTTTTAACGTGCTTAATCAAAAGATATGTTTAACCTTGGAAGATGAATTCACGTATCACTAAGTAACTTTACAAATAGGTTCATTCTGGTTTTTATCTGGGCCATTCAGATTTTCCACATAGCTTTCAATGGGCTCCCAAATGTACCTTTGCAGATTATCCTAAAAAAGTTTCAAACCTGCTGAATCAAAGGAAAGTTTTCATTCCATGAGATGCACCCATACATCACAAAGCCATTTCAAAAATAGCTTATTTCTACTTTGTATCTGGGAGATAATTGATTTTTCCACCTTGGCCTAAATGGGCTCCCAAAAGTCCCTTCAGATATCCTCCAAAAAAGTTATTTCAAAACTTCTGAATTAAAAGAAAGTTTTAACTCTGTGAGATGAATCCAGACATCACAAAGCAGTTTCACAGGTAGTTTCTTTCTAGTTTTCATCTGGGAATATTAATTTTCTCCTCATAGGGCTCAATGGGCGTTCAAATATCCCTTGGCATATTCTCCAAAAAACATCATGAAGGTGTTTTAACCCACAGTTTTTTTTTTTCTACTTTTTTTTCCCCCCTGGGAATATTCCATTTTTTCTTATAGGCATAAATGGGTTATAAAATGTCTTTTCACAGATTCTTCAATAAGAGTGTTTCCATCCTGCTGTTTCAAAAGAAAGGTTTAACTCTGTGATATGAAAGTACACGTCACAATGCAGTTTCACAGATCACTTCTTTCTAGTTTCTATCAGGGGAGTTTCTTTTTTTTCATAGGCCTCAATGGGCCCCCAAATGTCCCTTCACAGATTTTTCAAACATAGCGTTTCCAACCTGCTGAATCAAAAGACAGGTTTCACTTTGTAAGATGAATCCACACATCACAAAGCAGTTTCACAGAGATATTTTTTCTAGTTTTTTTGCTAGTGATATTCTGTTTTTCCTCACAGTCATCAGTGCGTTCCCATATGTCCCTTCACAGATTGCACAAAAAGAGTGTTTCCAACCTGCTGAATCAAAAGAAAGATTTAACATTGTGAGATGAATTTACATATCACAAAAGAGTTTCTTAGATAGCTTCTTTTTAGTTTTTATCTAAGAATGTTTGTTTTTTTCCAGTAGGCCTCAATGGGCTCTCACCGGTCCCTTCACAGATTCTACAAACAAGTGATTCCAACTTGCTGCATCAAAGGTAAATTTTAACACTGTGAGTTGAATCCACGCATCACAAAGCAGATTCACAGGTAGATAATTTCTCATTTCTATCTGGGGATATTCTATTTTTCCACATAGTTTTCAAGCTCCAAAGTTTCCCTTTGCAGACTCTCCAAAAAGAGTGTTTCCAACCTGCAGAATAAAAAGAAAACTTTAACTAGGTGAGATTAATCCACACATCACATACCAGTTTATGGGTAAATTCTTTCTAGATTACATCTTGGAATATTCATTTTTTTAAAAGGCCTCAATCGGGTCCCAAATGTCCCTTTGCAGATTCTCCAAAAAGAGTGTTTCTAATCTGCTGAATCAAGAGAACGTTTTAACACTGTGAGATGAATCCACACATCTCAAAGCAGTATCACATATAACTTCTTTCTGGTTTTTATCTGGGGATATTGAGTTTTTCCCCATAGGCCTCTCTTTGCTCCTGAATATCCCTTTGCAGATTCTCCAAAAGGGTGTTTCCAACCTGATGAATAAAAGGAAAGGTTCAACTCTGTGAAATCAATCCATACATCACAAATCTGTTTCACAGGTAACTTCTTCCTAGTTTTTATTTGGGTAATTCATTTTTTCCCCATAGGCCTGCAAGGGTTCCCAAATGTCTCTTTGCAGATTCTAAAAAAGAGTGTTACTGTCCTGCTAAATCAAAAGAAAAATTTAAGTCTGTGAGATGAATGCACACATCATAAGGCAGTTTAACAGATGTCTTTTTTCTAGTTTTTATCTGGGGATATGCATTTTTTTTCCCCAAGGGCCTCAACGGGCTTGGAAATGTCTCTTCACAGATCTTCCAAAAAGAGTGTTTCCAACCTGCTGATTCAAAAAAAGGTTTAACTCTGTGAGATGCATCCACAAGTCCCAAACCAGTTTCACAGATAGATAATTTATTATTATTATCTGTGAATATTTGTTTTTTTTTCCCTGTAGGCCTCAATGGGCTCCCAAATGTCCCCTCCCAGATTCTCCAGAAAGACTGTATCAAACCTGTTGAATACGAAGAAAGAATTAATTCTGTAAGATGAATCTACACATCACAAAGTAGTTTAGCAGATAGCTTCTTTTGAGTTTTTATCTGAAAATATTCAGTTTCTCCCCATAAGCCTCAATTGGCTCCAAAATGTCTCTTCACAGATTCTCCTAAAAGCATTTTTCCTGCATGCTGAATCAAAAGAAACCTTTAACTTTGTGAGATGAATCCACACATCAAAAGTCCTTTCACAGATATCTTCTTTCTAGTTTTTATCCAGTGATATTTGATTTCTCTCCCTAAACTTCAATGAGATCCTAAATGTCCCTACGCAGATTCTTGAAAAAAAGTGTTTCCAACCTGCTGAATCAAAAGAAAGCTTTAACTCTTTGACACACTTGAATCCACACATCACAAGGCAGTTTCACAGATTGCTTCTTTCTAGTTTTTATCTGGGTATATTTTGTTTTTTTCCCATAGTCCTCAATGTGCTCCCAAATGTCTCTTTGCAGATTATACAAAAAAAAAAAAAAGTTTCCACTCTGCTAAATCAAAAGAAAAGTTTCACGTTGTGAGTTGAATCCACACATCACAAAGCCATTTCACAGATTGCTTCTTTCTAGTTTTTATTTGGTGATAATCATTTTCTTCCCATAGGCCTCAAAGGACTATCCAATGACCCTTCACAGACCCTACAAAAAAAGTGTTTCCAACCTGCTGAGTAAAAAGAAAAGTTTAATGCCTTGAGATGGATCCACACATCACAAAGCAGTTTCACAGACACCTTCTTTCTAGTTTTTATTTGGGAATATTAGGTTTTCTGCCACAGGCTTTAATGGGCTCTCAAATTTCCCTTCGCAGATTCTGTAGAGTGTTTTCAACCTGCTGAATCAAAAGAAAAGCTTAACTGTGTGAGAAAAATCCACACATCACAAAACAGTTTCACAGAGAGCTTCTTTCTAGTTTTTATCTGGTGATATTCAGTTTTTCCCATAGATCTTAAAGAGCTCCCAAATTTTATTCTCTGATTCGTTAAAAAGAGTCTTTCCATCCTGCTGGACTAAAAGAAAGGTTTAACTTTGGGTAATGAATTTAAACAGCACAAAGTAGTTTCACAGATAGCTACTTCCTAGTTTTGGTTTGGGGATATTCTATTTTTACTTATAGGCCTCAATTGGCTCCCAAATGTCCCTTCACAGATTCCCCAAAATGTGTTTGCCACCTGCTGAATCAAAAGAAAGATTTTACTCTGAGAAGAATGCACACATTATAAAGCAGTTTCACAGATAGCTTCTTTCTATTTTTTATCTGGTGATATTCAGTTTTTCCCATAGACCTTAAAGGGCTCCAAAATTTTATTCACTGATTCTTGAAAAAGTGTCTTTCCATCCTGCTGGATTGAAAGAAAGGTTTAACTCTGTGTTATGAATTTAAATACTACAAAGCAGTTTCACAGACAGCTACTTTCTAGTTTTTATTTGGGGATATTCTATTTTTACTTAAAGACCTCAGTTGGCTCTTAAATGTCCCTTTGCAGATTCCCAAAATGTTTTTTCAACCTGCTGAATCAAAAGAAAGGTTTTACTCTGAGAGATGAATGCACACATTACAAAGCAGTTTCACAGATAACTTCCTTCTAGTTTTTATCTTGGGATATTCGGTTTTTCCACATAGATGTAAATGGGCTCCCAAATATTCCTTCACAGATCTGCACAATAGTGTTTCTAATCTGATGAATAAAAACAAATGTTTAACGCTGTGAGATTAATGCATACCTCACAAAGCAGTTTTACAGGGACCTTCTTTGTCATTTTTACCTTGTGATTTTTTTTTTCCATAGGCCTCAATGGGCTCCCAAATGTCTCTGTGCAGATTCTCCAAAAAGGGTGTTTTCCACCTGCTGAATCAAATGAAAAATTGATCTCTGTGAGATGAATTCATGTATCACAAAGCCGTTTTATGTATAGCTTCTTTCTAGTTTTTATCTGGGGATATTCAGTTTATCCACATGGTCCTCAATGGACTTCCACACATTTGTTTGCAGATATTCCAAAAAGAGTACTTCCTACCTGCAGAATCAAAAGAAAGGTTTAACACTGTGAGATGAATCCACATGACAAAAAGTAGTTTAACAAGAAGGTTTTTCCAGTTTTTATATGAGGATATTCTGTTTTTCTCCATAGTCCTCAAAGGGCTCTCAAATGTCCCTTCACATATTCTTTAAAAGTGTTTGCAACCTGTTGAATCAGAAGAAAAATTTAATTCTGTGATATGAATCCACATATTGCAAAGCAGTTTGACGGGTAGCTTCTTTCTAGTTTTTATTTTCGAATATTTGGTTTTTCCTTTTATGCCTCAATAAGATCCCTGATGTTCCTTGGCAGACTCTCTAAAAAGAGTGTTTCCTGTAGGGAAAAGAAAGAGATCAGAGTGTTACTGTGTCTACGTAGAAAAGGATGACATAAGAAACTCCACTATGACCCATGCCCTGAACAGTTGTTTTGCCCTGAGATGCTGTTAATCTGAAACTTTGCCCCAAACTTGAGCTCACAGAAACATGTGTTGTATGGAATCAAGGTTCAAGCGATCTAAGGCTGTGCAGGATGTGCCTCGTTAACAAAATATTTATAGGCAGTATGCTTGGTAAAAGTCATCACCATTCTCCATTCTCAATAAACCAGGGGCACAACACACTGTGGAAAACCGCAGGGACCTCTGCCGTTGAAAACCAGGTATTGTTCAAAGTTTCTCCCCATGTGATAGCCTGTGATATGGCCTCGTTGGATGGGAAATACCTGACCGTCCCCCAGCCCAACACCCGTGAAGGGTCTGTGCTGAGAATGATTAGTAAAAGAGGAAGGCTTCTTGCAGTTGAGAAAAGAGGAAGGCCTCTTGCAATTGAGATAAGAAGAAGGTCATTTTCTCCTGCCTGCCCCCGGGAATGGAATGTCTTGTGTTAAAACCCAATTGTACATTTGTTCAATTTGGAGATAGGAGAAAAACCGCTCTCTGGTGGGAGGCGAGACATGCTGGCTGCAATGCTGCTCGGTTACTGTATTCCACTGAGATGTTTGGGTGGAGAAAAGCATAAATCTGGCCTATGTGCACATACAGGCATGGTGCCTTCCCTTGAACTTATGTGTGTCACAGATTCCTTTGCATACATGTTTTCTTGCTGACCTTCTCCCCAATATCACCCTGCTCTCCTGCCGCATTCCTCTTGTTGAGAGAGTGAAAATAGTAATTAATAAACACTGAGGGAACTCAGAGACCAGTGCTGGTGTGGTTCTTCTGTATGCTGAGAGCCAGTCCCCGGGCCCTCTGCTCTTTCTCTATACTTTGTCTCTGTGTCTTATTTCTTTTCCCAGTCTCTTGTCACATCTGACAAGAAATACCCACAGGTGTGGAGGGACAGGCCCCCTTCACTTTCCAACCTGCTGAATCAAAAGAGATCTAACTGTGAAATGAATTCACACATTACAAAGCAGTTTCACAGAAATCTTCCATCTAGTTTTTATCTGGGGATATTCTGTTTTACCCCATATGCCCCATTGGGTTACCAAAGGTCCCTTTGCAGATTTGCCAAAAGATTGTTTCCAACTTTATGAATCTAATGAAAGATTTAACTCAGTGAGATTTATCCAGACATCAGAAAACAGTTTCACAGTTAGCTTTTTTCTAGTTTTTATCTGGGAATATTGAGGTTTTCCTCATAGGCCTCAATGGGCTCCCAAATGTCTCCTTGTAGATTCTCCAAAAAGACTGTTTTCAACCTGCTGAATCAAAAGAAAGTTTTAACTTTGTAAGATGAATCCACACATTGCAAAGTAGTTTTACAGATAGCTTCTTTCTAAATTTTATTGGGGGATATTCAGTTTTTCCCCATATGCCTCAATCGGCTCCCAAATGTCCCTTGGCAGATTCTCCAGAAAGAGAGTTTCCAACCTGTTAAATAAAAAAAAAAATGGTTTACATCTATGAGATGAATCTACACATCACAAAGTAGTTTCACAGATAGCTTCTTTCTAGTTTTTATCTAGGAATGTTCAGCTTTTCCCCACAGGCCTCAATGGGTTCCCAAATGTCCCTTTGCAGATTCTACGAAAAAAAATAAAAAAGTGTTTCCAACCTACTGGATCAAAAGAAAGGTTTAATTCTGCTAGACACATCACAAATCAGTTTTATAGATAGCTTCTTTCTAGTTTTTATCTGGGGATATTTTTTCTCACATAGACCTCAATGTGCTTTCAAATGTCTCTTCAAATATTCTCCCAAAACAGTTTCCAACCTGCTGATTGACAATAAATGTTTAACTCTGTGAAATGAATCCACATCTCACAAAACAGTTTTACAGATAGCGTCTGTCTACTTTTTACCTGGGAATATTCTTTTTTTTTTTTCTTTAGCTTTCAATGGGTTTCCAAGTGTCCCCTCACAGATTTTCCAAAAAGAGTGTTTTCAATCTACTGAGTCAACAGAAAGTTTTAACTTTGTGAGATGAATTCTCACATCACAAAGCAGTTTCACAGATAGCTTCTTTCTTGTTTTTAACTGGGGATATTCTGTTTTTTCCATAGACCTCAATGGGCTCCCAAATGTCCCTTCATGGATTCTTCAAAAAGATTGTTTCCAAACTGCTGAAAAAAAAACTTAACTCCCTGAGATGAAACTAAATATCATGAAGCAGTTTCTAGATAAATTCTTTCTAGAATTTATCTGGGGATATTCTGTTTTACCCCATAGGTATCAATGGTCTCAAAAATGTCCCCCATAGATTTTCCAAAAGTAGTTTTTCCAAGAAGCTGAATTAGAGAAAAATTTAACTCTGACATGAATCCACACATCACAAAAGATTTTTAGAGTTAGTTCCTTTCTAGTTTTTTTCTGGGGATAATCTGTCTTTTCCCATAGGCCTTAGTGAGCTCCCAAATGTCCCTGAACCGATAATTTAAAAAGAGTGTTTCCAGCATTCTAAATCAAAAGAAAATTTAATTATGTGATATGAATCCACACATCAGAAATCCATTTCACAGCGAGGTTCTTTCTAGTTTTTCCCTGGGAATATTTGATTTTTTGCTACAGGTCTTGTTGGGCTTTCAAATTTCCCTTTACGGTTTCTGTAAAATGAGGGTTTCTAACCTGCCCAATCAAAAGAAAGGTTTAAGTCTGTGAGATGAGTTCACACATCACAAAGTCATTTTGCAGATAGCTTTTTTTCTAGTTTTTATCTGTGGATATTCGCCTTTCCACATAGGTGTCAATTTGTTCCCAAATGTTTCTTTGCAGATTCTTCAAAAAGAGTGCCTTCAGCCTGCTGAATCAAAAGAAATGTGAGATGAATGCACACATCACAAAGCAGTTTAACAGAAAGATTATTTCTGATTTTTATATAGGGATATTCAGTTTTTCTCCCCAGTTCTCCTTGGACTCCCAAATGTCTCTTCACATATTCTATGAAAAGAGTGTTTCCAACCTGCTGAATCAAAACTAAGGTTTAAATCTGTGAGCTTAATCCACACCTCAGATTGGAGCTTCACAGGTAGCTTCTTTCTAGTTTTTATCTTGGGATACTCAGCTTTTCCACATAGGTCTTTTTGAGTGCTTAAATGTCCCTTCACAAATTCTCCAAAAAGAATATTTGCAAGCTGGTGAATCAAAAGCGAGTTTTAACTCTGAGATGAATCCACACATTGCAAAGCAGTTTCAGAGGTAGCTTTTTTTCTAGTTTCCCTTCCCCCTTGGGATATCAGTTTTCCTCTTAAATCTCTAAGAGTTCCCAAATGTACCTTCAGAGTTTCTACAAAAAGGGGGTTTCCAACCTGCTGGATCAAAGAAAAAGTTTAACTCTATGAGATGAATAGACACACAAAAATGCAATTTCACAGATAGCTTGTTTTTACTTTATGTCTGTGGATAATGGTTTTTTCCCATAGGTCCTTGATGGGGTCCCAAAAGTCGCATCACAGATTCTGTAAAAAGAATGTTTCCAACCTGTTGAATCAAAAGTAAAATTTAATTCTGTAATGTGAATCCGCATATCACAGTGAAGATCACAGATACTTTCTTTCAGGTTTCATCTGTGTATATTAGATTTTTTCACCATTGGTCAAAACGGGTGCCCAAATTCCCCTTTGCAAATTCTCAAAAATGAATGTTTCCAACATGATGAATTAAAAGAAAGATTTATATCTGTGAGAAGAATGCACACATCACAAAGCAGTTTCACAGACAGCTTCTTTCTAGGTTTTATCTGGGGATATTCAGTTATTCCCCTTAGGCCTCGATGGGCTCCCAAATATCCCTTTGAAGATTTTTCAAAATGAGTGTTTATAACCTGCTGAATATAAAGAAAGTTTTAATTCTGTGATATAAATCCACCCATCACAAAGCAGTTTCACAGATAACTTCTTTGTAATTTTTATCTGGGGATATTCAGTTTTCCCCATAGGCCCCAATGGGTTCCAAATATCCCTTTGCAGATTCTCCAAAAAGAGTGTTTCCAGCCTCCTGACTCAAAAAGCAGTTTAACTCTGTGAGATGAATGTGACATGACAAAGCCGTTTCACAGGTTTTTCTGTTTTTCCCATAGGCGTCAGTGGGCCTTCACAGATTCTCCAAAAAGAATGTTTTCAACCTGCTGAAGAAAAAGAAAGGTTTAACTCTTAGATAAATCCACACATCACAAAGTTGTTTCACAGATAGCTTCTTTCTTCTTTTTTTCTGGGTATATTCAGCATTTCTTTATAGGCATAAATGGGCTCCAAAATGTCCTTTCCCAGATTCTCCAAAAAGAGCATTTCCAACCTGCTGAAACAAAAGAAAGTTTTTACTCTGTGAGGTGGACCCACACAGAAGAAAGCAGTTTCACAGATAGATTCTTTCTAGTTTTTATCTGGGGATATTCTGTTTTTCCCCATAGGCCTCAATGGGCTCCAAAATGTCCATTTGAAGATTCTTCAAAAAGAGTGTTTCCAGCCTGCTGAAGCAAAAGAAAAGTTTAGCTCTGTTAGATAAATCCAAACATCACAAAGCAATTTCACAAATATCTTCCTTCTATTTTTTTCTGGGTATATTTTTTTTTCTTTATAGGCCTAAATGTGCCCAAAAATGTCCCTTTGTAGATTTTTCATAAAAAGCATTTCCAACCTGCTGAATCAAAAGAAAGTTTTAACTCTGTGAGGTGAATCCACACAGAACAAAGCAGTTTCACAGATAACTTCTTTCCAGTTTTCCTCTGGGGATAGTCAGTTTTACCCCATAGGCCTCAATGGGCTTCAAAATGTGCATTTGCACATTCTTAAAAATGGCATGTTTCCAATCTCTTGAAACAAAAGAAAGCTTTAACGCTATAAGATAAATCCACACATCACAAAGCAGTTTCACAGATAGCTTCTCACTTGTTTTTATCTGAGGATATTCAGTTTTTCCTTATAGTCCTCAATGGACTTCCAAAAGTCCCTTTGCAGATTGTAGGAAAAGAGTGTTTTCAATTTGCTGAATCAAAAGAAAAGTTTAGTTCAGTGAAATGAATCTGCAGATCAATAAGGAGTTTCACAGAAAGCTTCTCTCTAGTTTTTATCTGAAGATATTCGGAGTTTCCCCTTTGGCCAAAATGGCCTCCCAAATTTCCCTTTATAGTTTCTAGAAAAAGAGTGTTTCCAACCTGCTGAATTAAAAGAAACATTTAACTCTTTGAGAAGAATCCACACATCACAGAACAGTTTCATAGATAGTTTTTTTCTAGTTTTTATCTGGGGATATTCGGTTATTCCACTTAGGCCTCAATGGGTTCCCAAATGTCCCTTTGCGGATTCTCCAAAGTAAGTGCTTACAACCTGCTAAATCAAAAGAAAGATTTGATTCTGTGATATGAATCCACCCATCAAAAAGCAACTTCACAGAGAACTCCTTTGTAGTTTTTATCTGGGGATATTCAGTTTCCTGCATAGGTACCAATTGGATCCAAATATTTCTTTGCAGATTCTCCAAAAAAAGTGTTTCCAACATGCTGAATCAAAAGAAATGATTAGCTTTGTGAGCTGAATCCACACATCACAAAGCAGTTTCAGAGATCACTTCTTTCTATTTTTCATCTCGGGATATTCTGTTTTTTGCATAGGCCTCAAAGGGCTCCCAAAGGGTCCATTGCAGATTCTCCAATAAGAGTGTTTCCAACCTGTTAACATAAGGATATGTTCAACTTTGTGAGATAAATCCACACATCACAAAGTGGTTTCACAGGTACCTTCTTTCTAGTTCTTATCTTGGGATATTTAGTTTTTACCCTGAAGTCTCAATGGGCTCTTAAATTTCCCTTCAGAGATTCTCCAAAAAGAGTGTCTTTTAATGGCTGAATGCAAAGAAAGAATTAAATTTAGGAGATGAATCCACATATTCCAAAGCAGTTTCTCAGATAGCTTCTTTCTAGCGTTTGTCTGGGGATATTAGGTTTTACCACATAGGCCTGAATATGCTTCAAAATGTCCCTTCACAGACTCTCCAATAAGAGTGTTTCAAAACTGCTGAATCAAAAGAATGGTTTAACTCTGTGAGATAATTTCAAACATCACCAAGAAGTTTCACAGATAGCTTCTTTCTAGTTTTTATCTAAGTATATTCATTTTTTTCTCAATAAGCTTCAATGGTTGCCCAAATGTTTCCTCACAGATTCTCCAACAAGAGTGTTGCCAACGTGATGAATTGAAAGAAAGATTTACCTATGTGAATCCACACATCACAAAGCAGTTTCACAGATAGCTTTTTTCTGGTTTTTAAATGGAGGTATTTTGATTTTCCTCATAGGTCCCAGTGGGCTCCAAAATGTCCATTCACAGATTCTACAAAAAGAGTTTTTCCTAACTGCTGAATCAAAAGAAAGATTTGACTCTGTGAGATGAATCCACGCATCACAAAGCAGTTTGATAGTTTCTTCCTAGTTTTTATCTTAGGATATTCGTTATTTCACATAGGCCTCAACGGGCTCCCAAATGTCCCTTTGCAAATTCTCCAAAAAGAGTGTTTCCAATCTGCTGAATCAAAAGAAATCTTTAACTCTGTGAGATGAATCAACACATCACAAAGCAGTTTCACAGGTAGCTTTATTTTTGTTTTTTTCTTGCTATATTCAGTGTTTCCCCATAGCTTATAATGGGCTCTCAAATGTCCCTCACAGATTCTCCATAAAGAGTGTTTCAAACCTGCTGAATCAAAAAAATCATTCAACTCTGTGAGATGAATCCACACATCACAAAGCAGTTTCACAGATAGTTTTTACTAGTTTTGTCTTGGAATGTTTTGTTTCTTTTCATAGACCTCAATGGACTACATCATTTCCGTTCCCAGATTCTCAGAAAGGGTGTTTCCAATCTGCTGAATCAAAATAAAGTTTGAACTTTTTGAGTTGAACATTACAAAGCAATTTCACAGATAACTTCTTTATGCATATTATCTGGAAATACTCTGTTTTTTTCATGTAGGACTCAAGGTACTCCAAAATGTTTCTTTGCAGATTCTTCAAGAAGTGTGTTTCCAACCTGCTGAAACAAAAGAAAGTTTTATCCTTGTGAAATGAATTCATACACCAAAAAGCAGTTTGTCATATAGCTTCTTTTTAGCATTTTTCTGAGGATATTTCTGTTTTCCCAACAGGCCTCTAAGGGCTCCCAAATGTCTCTTTGCAGACTCTACAAAAACACTGTTTCCAACCAGCTGAATCTAAAGAAAGCTGTAGTTCTGTGAGATAAATCCATACATCACAAAGCGGTTTCACAGATTGCTTCCTTCTAGTTTTTATCTGGGGTATTCTGTTTTTTCAATCTAGGCCTCATCAGACACCAAAATGTCCCTTCACAGATTCTCTGAAAGAAGTGTTTCCAAGGTGATGAATCAAAAGAAAGGTTTAACACTGTGAGATGAATCCACACATCACAAAGCAGTTTCACAGATAACTTCTTTCTAGTTTTTATCTGAGGGTATTCAGTTTTGTCCCATAAACTACAATGGAATTCCAAATGTTCCTTCACACATTCTCCAAAAAGAGTGTTTCCCACCTTCTGAAAGAAAAAAAGTTTAAATATGTGAGATGAATCCACACTTTACAAAGCAGTTTCACAGATAACTTATTCCTATTTTTTTTCTGGTGATATTTGTTTTTTACCCATTGTTCTCAATAAGCTCCCAAATATCCCTTCACAGAGTCAACAAAAGGAGTGTTTCCAACCTCATAAATCAATATAAAGTTCTATCTCTGTGAGATGAATTCACACATCACAGAGTAATTTCACAGACAGCTTTTTCCTAGTTTATATCTGGGGATATTCAATTTTTCCCCATGGGCCCATATGGGCTTCCAAATGTCCCTTTGCAGATTCTCCAAAAACAGTGTTTCCGACCTGGTGAATCAAGAGAAATATTTAGTACTGTGAGACGAGCCCACACCTCTCAAAGCAGTTTCACAGATAGTTTCTTTCTGGTTTTTATCTGGGGATATTCAAATTTTTCCCTAGGCCACTATGGGCTCCCAAATATCCCTTTGCAGATTCTTCAAAACAGTGATTCCACCTACTGAATCAAAAGAAAGGTTGAACTCTGTGATATGAATCCACACACCCCAAAGCAGTTTCACAGATAGCTTCTTTCTGGTTTTTATCTGGGGATATTCGGATTTTCCCCATAGGTTTCAACAGGTACCAAAATGTCCCTTTGCATGTTCTCCAAATGGAGTGTTTCCAACATGCTGAATCAAAAGTAAGATATAACAATGTTAGATGAATCCACCCATCATGAAGTAGTTTCACAGATACTGTCTTTCTAGTTTTTATCTGTGGATATTCAGTTTTTCACCATAGTCCTCAATAAGATCTCAAATATCTTTTTGCAGATTCGACACAACAGTATTTCCAACCTGCTAAATCAAAAGAAAGATTTAAATCTCTGAGAGGAATCCACACATCACAAAGCAGTTTCATGAGGAGCTTCTTCCTAGTTTTTATCTAGAGATATTCGGTTTTTCCCTAGGCCTCAATGGGCTCCAAAATGTCCCTTCACATATTCTATATAAACAGTGTTTCAAACTTCCTGAATCAAAAGAAAGTTTTACCTCTATGAGATGAATGCAGTAATCGCAAAGCAGTTTTGCAAATAGCTACTTCCTAGTTTATGTGTGGGAATGTTTAATGTTTCCCCATAGGCCTCATTGAGCTACCAAACGTCTCTTCGCAGATTCCATAAAAAGAGTGTTTCTAACCTGCTGAATCAAAAGAAAATTTTACTGCTGTGAGATGAGTCCACACATCACAAAGTGAATTCAAGTATAACTTCTTTCTAGTTTTTATCTGGGGATATTCAGTTTATACCCATAGGCTTCAATGGGCTCTGAAATATCCCTTCGCAGATTCTACAAAAAGAGTGTCTCCAACCTGGTAGAAGAAAAGAAAGTTTCCATTCTGTGAAATAAATTATTAAATCACGAAACAGTTTTGCAGGTAGCTTCTTTTTAGTTTTTAACGGGAAACTTTCGAGTTTTCCCCATAGGCCTCATTGGCTCCCAAATGTTCCTTCGCAGATTCCTCCAAAAGTGTTTTCCACTTGATGAAACAAAAGACATGTTTAATTCTGTGACATGATTCCACAGACCAAAAAGCAGTTTCACAGATAACTTCTTTCTAGTTTTTGTCTGGGGATATTTGGTTTTTCCCCATGGTCCTGAAAGCGCACCCAAATGTCTCTTCACAGATTCTACCAAAAGAGAATTTTCACGTTGATGATTCAAAAGAAATTTTTATATCTGTGATCTGAATCCACACATCACAAAGCAGTTTCATGAGTAACTTCTTTATAGTTTTTACCTGGGGATGTTCAGGTTTTCCCCATAGGCCTCAATGAGCTGCCAAATGTTCCTTCGCAGATTCTACAAGGGAGTGTTTCTAACATGTTGACTCAAAAAAGAGTTTTAACTCTGTGAGATGAATCCACACATCACAGAGCAGTTTCACAGATAGATTTTTTTCTAGTTTTCATCTTTGGATATATGGTTTTTCCCCATAAGCCTCAATGGGCTCCCAAATATCCCTTCACATAGCCTTTAAAAACCGTGTTTCAAGCCTACAGGATCAAAATTAAGGTTTCACTCTGTGAGGTGAATTCACACAGCATAATCGAGTTTCACTGATACCTTCTTCCTAGTTTTCACCTGGGAGTATTCAGTTTTTCCTTATAGGGTTCAATGGGTTCCTAAATGTGCCTTCACAGGTTATCCAAAAAGGGTGTTTCCAACCGGCTGAATCAAAAGAAAGGTTGCAGATATTCTGTTCTGCCCTATAGGCCTCAATGGGATCCAAAATGTCCCTGTGCAAATTCTCCAAAGAAGTGTTTCCAACCTGCTGAATCAAAAGAAAGGTTTTAGCTCTGTGAGATGAATTAGCATATCATGAAGCAATTTCACTGATGGCTTCTTTCCAGTTTTTATCTGGGAATATTCGGTTTGTCCCCATAGTCCTCAATGGGTTCCCAAATATCTCTTAGCCGATTCTCCAAAAAGAGTATTTCCAACCTGCTGAATCAAAAGAATTGTTTGACTCTGTGAGATGAACCAATACATCACAATGCAGTTTCAGAGATAATATCTTTCTAGTTGTTATCTGAGAATATTCTATTTTCACCCATAGGCCTCAATAAGCTCCCAAGTGTCCCTTTGCAGATTCTCCAAAAAGTGTTACCACTGTTCTGAATCAGAAGAAAGAGATACCTGTGAGATGCATCCACACATCACTAAGCAGTTTTACAGATAGCTTTTTCCTTGTTTTTACCTGGGAACATTAGGTTTTTACCCATAATCCCCAGTGTACTCCAAAATGTCCCTTTGCAGATCCTTGAAAAAGAGTGTTTCCAACCTGCTGAATCAAACAAAGGTTTAACTGTGTGAGTTGAATCCACACATCACAAAGCACTATCACAGACAGTTTATTTCTAGTTTATATCTGTGGATATTTGTTTGTCCCCATGGGCCTCAATGGATCCCAAAATGTCCACTGCAGATTCTCCAAAAAGACCATTTCCCACCTGCTGAGTCAAAGGAAGTGTTTAAGCTGTGAGATGAATCCACACATCACAAAGCTGTTTCACAGAATATTTTTTCTACTTTTTATCTTGGGTTATTCATTTTCTCCACATACACCACACAGCACTAAAGTGTCTTTTCACAGATTCTCCAAAAAAGTGTTTTCAATGTGCTGAGTCAAAAGAACAGTTTAACACTGTGAGATGAATCCACAAATTACAACACAGTTTCACAGATAGCTTCTTTATGGTTTTTGTCTGGGGATATTCAGTTTTTCCTCATAAGCCTAAGTGGGCTCCCAAATATCACTCCACAGATTAAACAAAAACATGGTATCCACTCTGCTGAATCAAAAGAAACGTCTAACCCTGTGAGGTGAATCCACATATCACAAAACAGTTTCACAGATAGTTTCTCTCTAGTTATTATCTTGGTATATTCGTTTTTTCCCATAGGCCTCACTGGGTCCCCAAATGTCCCTTCATAGATTCTCAGAAAATTGTTTCCAACCTGCTGAGTAAGAGGACAGTTTTAACTCTGTGAAATGAATCTACACATCACAAAATAGTTTCTCAGATAGCTTCTTTCTAGTTTTTAACTGGGGATATTCTGCTTTTTTCCCTAGGCCTCAATGGATTCAAAAATTCCCTGCTCAGATTCTCGAAAAATAGTATTTCCAACATGCTAAAACAAAAGAAACTTTTTACTTGGTGAGATGAATCCACACATCAAAGAGCAGTTTCTCAGATAGATTCTTTTTAGTACTTATCTGAGGATATTGGCTTTTTCTCCATATGCCTCAAAGTTCTTCCAAAGGTCTCTTCTCAGATCCCACCAAAAGAGTGTTTCCAACATGCCGAATAAAAGAAACATTTAAGTCTATGAAATGAATTCACATATCACAAAGTACATTCACAGACAGCTTCTTTCAATTTTTTTATCTGGAAATATTCAGTTTTTCCCTACATGCCTCAATGGGCACTGAAATGTCCCTTCACAGATTCTCGAAAAAGAATGTTTCCAACATGCTGTATCAAAAGAAAGGTTTATCACTGTTAAATGAATTGACATATCACAACACAGTTTCACAGATAGATTCTTTCCCATTTTTAATGTATGGATATTCAGTTTGTCAACATAGGCCTCAATAAGCTTCCAAATTTTCCTTCACAGATTCTCCAAAATGAGAATTCCCAACCTGCTGAATCAATAGAAAGGTTTATCTCTTTCAGATAAATCCACACATCACAAAGCTGTTTCACAAATAGCTCCTTTCTAGTTTTCATCTGGGAATACTCAGTTTTGCCTATAGGCCTCAATGGGATATCAAATGTCCCCTCACAGATTCTCCAAAAGAAGGGTTTCCAATCTGCTGAATCGAAAGAAAGTTTTAACACAGAGAGATGAATCCACTCATCACTAAGTAGTTTCACAGATAGTTTTTGTTTGGGAATATTCCCTTTTTACCAATAGGCCACAATGGGTGCCAAAATGTACCTTTACAGATTCCACACAAAGAGTGTTTCCAACCTATTGAGTCAAAAGAAAGTTTTTACTCGGTGAGATGAATCCACACATCACAAAGCAGTTTCTCAGAAAGCTTCTTTTAACTATTTATCTGAAGATATTCAGTTTTTCTCCATAGCCCTGAGTGGGCTCCCAAATGTCTCTTCTCATATTCCACAAAAAGAGTGTTACCAACATGCTGAATTAAAAGAAAGGTTTAACTCTGAGATGAATCTAAACATCACAAAGCAGTTTCACAGATAGTTTCTTTCTATTTTCTATCTGGGGATATTTGGGTTTTCCCCATAGGCCTGATTGGGCTCCCAAATATCCCTTCACTGATGCTACAAGAAAAAGTATTTCCAATCTGTTAAATCCGAAAAGAAAGTTTTGACTCTGAGATGAATCCACACATCATGAAGGAGTTTCACAGATAACTTCTTTGTAGTTTGTATCGGGGGATATACATTTTTCTCTCATAGGCCTCAATAAGCTACCAAGTGTTTCTTTGCAGAATCCAGAAAAAGAGTGTTTCCAACCTGCTGAATCAAAAGAGAGGCTTAAATCTTTGGGATGAATCCACACATCACAAACCGTTTTCAGAAGGACTGTTTGTAATTTTCATCTGGCAATTTACAGCTTTTTTCCACGGGCCACATTGGGCTCCCAAATGTCACTTCACAGATTCTCCAAGAAGAGTCTTTCCAACCTGCTGAATCAAAAGAAAACTTTACCTCTGTGATATGAATACACACGTCACAAAGCAGTTTCACAGACAGCTTCTTTCTACTTCTTATCTGGGTATATTCATTGTTTTACCTTAGATTTCAATGGTCTTCCAAATGTTCCTTCACAGATTCTACAAAAAGAGTGTTTCCAACTTGCTGAATTAAAAGAAAGGTTTCACTCTGTGAAGTGAGTCCACATATCACAAACCATATTCACAGAGAGCTTCTTCCTAGTTTCTAAATGGGGATATACAGCTTTTCACCATAAGCCTCAATGGGTTCCCAAATGTTATTTCACAGATTCCAGAAAAAGTGTTTCCAACCTGCTGAATCAAAAGAACAGTTTAACTCTGTGAGATGAATCCACACATCACAAAGCATTTTCACAGATAGCTTCTTTCTAGTTTCTAGCTGGGAACATTCAGCTTTTCACCATAGGCCTGATTAGGCTCCCACTTTTCCCTTCACAGATTCCACAAGAAAAAGTGTTTCCAACCGGATGAATCAAAAAAGAAAGTTTTGACTCTGTGAGATTAATCCATACAGCATGAAGGAGTTTCACAGATAGCTTATTTGTAGTTTTCATCTAAGGATATTTGGTTTATCCCCTTTGGCCTCAATGGTCTTTTAAATGTCCCCTCGCAGATCTCTATAAGAAGTGTTTCTAGGCCGGGCACAGTGGCTCAAGCCTGTAATCCCAGCACTTTGGGAGGCCGAGATGGGCGGATCACGAGGTCAGGAGATCAAGACCATCCTGGCTAACCCAGTGAAACCCCGTCTCTACTAAAAAAATACAAAACATTAGCTGGGCGAGGTGGTGGGCGCCTGTAGTCCCAGTTACTCGGGAGGCTGAGGCAGGAGAATGGCGTAAACCCGGGAGGTGGAGCTTGCAGTGAGCTGAGATCCGGCCACTGCACTCCAGCCTGGGCGACGGAGCGAGACTCCGTCTCAAAAAAAAAAAAAAAAAAAAAGGTGTTTCTAACCTGCTGCATAAAAAAAACAATGGTTTAACTCTGTGAGATGAATCCACACATTGCAAAACAGTTTCACTGATAGTTTATTTCTTATTTTTACCTGGGGACATTCTGAGTTTTTTCATTGTCCTCAATTGTCTGTCAAATATCCCTTTGCTGATTCTCCAAAAAGAGTGTTTCTAACCTGGTGAATCAAAAGAAAGGTTTAACTCTGTGAGGTGAACCAACACATCACAATGCAGTTCCAGAGACAGCTTCTTTCTAGTTTTTATCTGAGAATATTCTTTTTCCACCCATAGGCCTCAGTAATCTCCCAAATGTCCCTTTGCAGATTCTCCAAAAAGAGTGTTACCACCCTGCTGAATCAAAAGAAAGGGATTATTTTGTGAGATGTATCAACACATGACAAAACAGTTTCACAGATACCTTTTTTCCTAGTTTTTATCTGAGAATATTTGGTTTTCCCCCATAGGCTCCAATGGGCTCCCAATGTACCTTCACACATTCTTGAAAAAGAGTGTTCCCAACCTGCTGAATCAAAGCAAAGGTTTAACTTTGTGAGATGAATCCACACATCACAAAGCAGTTTCCCAGACAGATTCTTTCTAGCTTCTATCTGTGGATATTTTGTTTGTTCCCATAGTCCTCAATTGGCTTCAGAATGTTCCTTCACAGATTCTCTGAAACGAGTGTTTCCTACCTGCTGATTCAAAGGAAATATTTAAGCTGTGGAATGAACCCACACTTCAGAAAGCAGTTTCAAAGATAATTTCTTTCTAGTTTCTACTTGGGGATATTCAGTTTTCCCCCTTTGTCTTCAATGGGCCTTCAAATGTCCCTTCAAAGATTCTCCAAAAGGAGTGTTTCCACCCTGCTGAATCAAAGGAAAGGTGTAACTCTGTGAGATGAATCCACACATCAGAAAGCAGTTTCACGTACAGCTTCTTCCAAATTTTGATTCAGGGAATTCATTTATTTCCCATAAGCCTCAGTGGGGTCCCACGTATCCCTTTGTAAATTCTCCAAAAAGAGTCTTCCCACCTGCTGAATCAAAAGAAAACTTTACCTCAGTAAGATGAATCTACACAACACAAAACAGTTTCAAGATATATTCTTTGTACTTTTTGTCAAGTTTAACTCTTTGGAATGAATCCACAGATCACAAATCAGTTTCACAGATAGCTTCTTTACAGTATTTATCTGGGGATGTTTTGTTTATCTCTGTAGGGCTCAATGGGCTCACAAATGTCCCTTCGCATATTAGCCTAAAAAAGTTTCTAATTTGCTGAATCAAAAGAAACTTTTAACTATTTTAAATGAATCTGCATATCACAAAGTTGTTTCACAGATAGCTTATGTCTAGTTTTTCTATGCGGATTTTCTGTTTTTCCTCATAGACCTCAAAGGTTTCCCAAATGTCACCTTGCCGATTCTCTGAAAAGAGTGCTTTTAACCTGATGAATGCAAAGAATGGTTTAACTCGGCGAGATGAATCCACACCTCACAAAGTAGTTTCAGAGATAGATTCTTTCTACTTTTTATCTGGGGATATTTGGTTTTGACCTTAGGCGTGAGTGGGCTCACAAATGTCCCTTCACAGATTCTTGAAAAAGAGTATTTCCAACCTGCTGAATTAAAACAATGGTTTGGGTGTGTGAGATGAATCCACACATCATAAAGCAGTTTCCCAGACAGATTCTTTCCAGCTTTATCTGTGGATACTTATTTTGTTTTTATAGGCCTCAATGGGCTTTGAAATGTCCCTTCACAGATTATGCAAAAGGAGTGTTTCCTACCTGCTGATTCAAAGTAAACGTTTAAGCTATGGGATGAATCCACACTTCAGAAAGCAGTTTCAAAGATAGCTTCTTTCTAGTTTCTACTTGGGGATATTCAATTTTTCCCCTTTGTCCTCAATGGGCTTTCAAATGTCCCTTCATGGATTCTACAAAAAAGTTTCCATCCTGTTGACTGAAAAGAAAAGTGTAACTCTGGTAGAAAAATCCACACATCATAAAGCAGTTTGACAGACAACTTCTTTCTAGTTTTTATCTTGGGATATTCAATTTTGCCCCATAGGCCTCATTGGGCTGCAAAATGTCCCTTCGCAGATTCTCCAAGAGGGTTTCCAACCTGCCATATCAAAAGAAATATTTAACTCTGTGAGATGAATCTACACAACGCAAATCAGTTTAACAGATAGCTTCATTCTAGTTTTTATCTGGGGATATACACGTTTCTCTATAGGCCTGAATGGTCTCCCAAATGTCCCTTGGCTACCTCTCCAAAAAGAGTGTTCCAACCTGCTGAATTAAATGAAATTTTGCACCCTGTGAGATGAGTCCACACATCACAAAGCAGTTTCAGAGATAGATTCTTTCCAGTTTTTATATGGGGATATTTGGTTTTTACAGCATAGGCCTCAATGGGTTCCCAAATATCCCTTTGAAGATTCCTTGAAAAAGTTTTTCCAATTTGCTGAATTGAAAGATAAGTTTAACCCTGGGAGATGAATCCACATATCACAAAGCAGTTTCACAGATAGCTTCTTTCTAGTTTTTATCTTGGGATATTTGTCTTTTTTCTATAGGCCTCAATGGGCTCCCAAATGTCCCTTCGCAGATCCTCCAAAAACAGTGTTTTTAACCTTCTGAGTCAAAACAAAGGGTTAATACTGTGAGGTGAATCCACACATCACAAAGCAGGTTCACAGATAGCTTCTTTGTAGTTTTTATCTGTAGATATTTGTTTTTTCTCCATAGGCCTCAATGTGCTCTGAAATGTCCCTTTGTAGATTCTGCCTAAAGAGTGTTTCCAACCTGCTGAATGAATGGAAAGGTTTAACTCTGTGAGATGAATCCACGTATCAAAAGCAGTTTCACAGATAGCTTCTTTCTAGGTTCTATCTGGGGATATTCTGGTTTTCCTGATAGGCCTCAATGGGTTCTGAAATGTTTCTTTGCAGATGCTCAAAAAGATCATTTTCATCCTGCTGAATAAAAAAACGTGTTAGTTCTGTGAGATGAATCCACAAGTCATGAAGCAGTTTCAAAGATAGCTTTTTTCTAGTTTTTATATTGGGGTATTCGGTTTTCCCCCATAGGCCTCAATGGCTTCTCAAACATCCTTTGCAGATTCTCCACAAAGAGCGCTTTCTACCCGCTGAAGCAAAATAAAGGTTTAACCCTGTGAGATGAATCAACATATTACAAAGCAGTTTCACAAACAGCTTCTTTTTTTTTTTTTATCTGAGGATATTCAGTTTTTCTGCATAAACCTAAATGGGCTCCAAAATTTTTTTTGCAGATTCTCCAAAAAGAGTTTCTCCACTCTGTTGAATCAAAAGAAAGGTTTAACTCTGTGAGGTGAATCCACAAATCACAATGCAGTTTCACAGATAGCTTCTTTCTGATTTTTATCTAATGATATACTACTTTTTCTCCAGGCCTCATTTGGCTCCTAAATGTCCCTTTCCGATTCTCCAAAACAGTGTTTCCAATATTCTGAATAAAAAGACAGGTTTAAGTCAGTGAGATGAATCCACCCATCAGAAAGCAACCTCACAGATAGATTATTTTGATTTTTTTTTCCCCTGGGGATGTTCAGGTTTTCCCCATAGGCCTCAATGGACCCCAAAATGTCTTTTTGCAGATTCTGCAAAAAGAGTATCTACAACCTGCTGAATCAAAGGAAAGGTTTAACTCTGTTAGGTGAATCCACACATCACAAAGCAGTTTCACAGATAAGTTCTTTCCAGTTTTCATCTGGGAATATTTTTTTTTCTAGTCCTCAATGGGCTCCCAAATAACACTTCGCAGATTCTCCAAATGGAGTGCTACCAACCTGCTTAATCAAAGGAAAGGTTTAATTCTTTGAGATGAATCCATGCATTGCAAAGCAGTATCACAGATAGCTTCTTTCTAGTTTTTCTATGAGGATATTTAGTTACTCCCCACAGACTTCAAAGGGATCCAAAGTGTCCCTTTGCAGGTTCTCTAAAAAGAGTGTTTTCAATATACTGAATAAAAAGAAAGCTTTAACTCTGTGTGATGAATCCACCCATCACAAAGCTGTTTCACACAGAGCTTCCTTCTAGTTTTTATCTGAGGATATTTGTTTTTTTTTTTCCCCCATAGGCCACAGTGGGATCCCAAATGTCCCACTGCAGATTCTCCAAAAAGAGTGTTTTCAACCTACTCAATCAAAAGAAATGTTTAAGTCTGTGAGATGAATCCACACATCACAAAGCAGTTTTGCAAATAGATTATTTCTAGTTTTTATCTGGGGATATTTAGTTTTCACCCTTAGTCATCAATGGGCTTCCAAATGTCCCTTCACAGCATCTCCAACAAAAGTGTTTCCAACCTGCTGGATTTAAAGAAAGGTTTAATTCTGTGGCATGAATCCACCCATCACAAAACAGTTTCACAGATAGCTTCTTTCTAGTTTTTATCTGGGGATATTCAGTTTTTCCTCATAGACCTCAATGGGCTTCCAAATATCCCTCCTCAGATACTCCAAAAACAATGTTTCCAACCTGCTAAATCAAAAGAACGGTTTAACTCTGTGAGATGAATCCACACATCACAAAGAAGATTCACAGACAGCCTCTTTCAAGTTTTACAGTAGGGATATTCTGTTTTTCCCCATAGGTCTCAATGGGCTCCCAAATATCCCTTTGCAGATTCTCCAAAAAGAGTGTTTTCAACTTGCTGGATCAAAAGAAATGTTTAAATCTGTGAGATGCATCCGCACATAATAAAGCAGTTTCACAGATAGTTTCTTTCTAATTTTTATCTGGGGATATTCGATTTTTCCCCATAAGCCACAAACGAGTTCCAAGTGTCCCTTTGCATATTCTCCAAAAAGACAGTGTCCAAACTGCTGGATAAAAGAGTGGTTTAAAACTGTGAGATGAACCTATACAATGAAAAGCAGTGTCACAGGTAGCTTCTTTCTAGTTTTATCAGGGGATATTGAATTTTTCCCAGTGTGCCTCAATGGGCTCCCAAATGTCACTTTACACATTTTCCAAAGAGTATTTCTAGTCTGCTGAATGAAAATAAATGTTTGCCTCTGTGAGATCCATCCACAAATCAAAAAGTAGTTTCACAGATAGTTTCTTGCTATTTTTTTTTTCTGGGAATATTCAGTTTTTCCCCTTAGGCCTCAATTGAATATTTAGTGATATTTACTTTATCCCCTAGACCACAATGGGCTCTGAAATGTTCCTCCACAGATTTTCCAAAAAGAATGTTTTCAACCTGCTGGATCAAAGGAAATGTTTACCTCTGTGAGATGAATCCACCCATCACAAAGCAGTTTCAAAGATAGCTGCTTTCTAGCATTTATCTGGGAATATTCAGTTTTTCCCCATAGGCCTCAACGAACTACAAAATATACCTGTGCAGACTCTAGAAAAAAGTGTTTCCAACCTGTTGAATCAAAACAAACATTTAACTATTTGAGAAGAATCCACATATCTCAAAGCAGTTTCACAGATAGTTTCTTTTTAGTATTCATCTGAGGATATTCTGTTATGAACCAAAGGTCTCATGGGCTCCAAAATGTCCTTTCACAGATGCTTTAAAAAGAGCATTTCCAACCTGCTGAATCAAAAGAAAGGTTTAACTCTGTGAGTTGAATCCACACATCAGAAACCAGTTTCACAGACAGCTTCTTTCTAAGTTTTATCTGGGGATATTGAGTTTTTCCCAATAGGCCTAAATGGGCTTCTAAATATTTGTTTGCAAATTCTTCAATAACAGCCCTTTCAACCTGCTGAATAAAAATAAATGTTTACCTTTTTGAGATGAATCCACACATGACTAAACAGTTTCACAGACAGGTTCTTTCTAGTTTTTGTCTGGGAATATTCAGTTATTCCCCTTAGGCCTCAATTGGATACAAAAGAGATTATTTTGCATCTACAAAATACAAAGATTCTACAAGAATAGTCTTTCCAACCTGCTGAATCAAAAGAAAAGTTTAATTCTGTGAGATTAATCCACACATCTCACAGAAGCTCCACAGATAGCTTCTATCTTGTTTTTATTTGGAGATATTCGGTTTTTCCTTGTAGGCCTCAATGGGCTCCAAAATACTCCTTCTCAGTTTCTCCAAAAACAGTGTTTCCAACCTGCTGGGTCAAAAGAAAGGTTTAACTCTGTGAGATGAATCCACACATCACAAATCAGTTTCACAGATAGCTGCTTTCTAGTTTTTATATAAGGATACTCGGATTTTCCCCATAGGCCTCAATGGTTTCCTAAGTGTCCTTTCACATATTTGCCATAAAGACTTTTTCCAACCTGCTGAATCAAAAGAAAGAATTCACTGTGTGAGATGAATCCACCCATTGAACAATTTCACAGATAATTTCTTTCTAGTTTTTATCTGGAAATATTTACTTTTTTCTACACAGGCCTCAATGGACTCTCTAATGTCTCTTCACAGATTCTCCAATTAGAGTGTTTTTAACCTGCCCAACCAAAATAAAGGTCTAACTCTGTGAGATTAATTGACACATCACAAAGCAGATTCACAGATAGCTTCCTTCCAGTTTTTTTTGTGGGGATATTCAGTTTTTATTTATAGGACTCAATTTGCTCCCAAATGTCCCTTCAAAGATTCTACAAAAGATTGTTTCAAACCTGATGAATCCAAAGAAAGATTTAATTCTGTGAGATGAAACCATATATCAGAAAGCAGTTTCACAGACAGATTCTTTCTAGTTTTTATGTGGGGATATTCAGTTATTCCCCATAAGCCTCAATGGGTTCCCAAATGTCCATTCACAGATTCTCCAAAAAGAGTGTTTCTAACCTGCAGAATCAAACGAAAGGTTTAACTCTGTGAGATAAATCCACACATTACAAAGTGGTTTCACAGATCACTTCTTTCCAGGTTTCTCAGGGGATAATTTTTCCCCCGTAGACCTAAAGGGGCTCCTAAATCTCCCTTCATAGATTCTTCATAAAGAGTGTCTCCAGCCTGATGAATCAAAATAATGGTTTAACCCTGAGTGATGAATTTACTGATCACAAAGCAGTTTCACAGATAGCTCCTTTCAAGTTTTTATCTGAGGATATACAATTTTTCACCATAGACCACAGTGGGCTCCCAAAATTTATATGCCAATTCTCTAAAAAGAGTTTACCGAATGAAGAGAAAACTTAAACTCTGTGAAATGAATACACACATCACAAAACAGTTAAACAAACACTTCTTTCTCGTTTTTACTTGGCTATATTCAGTTTTTCCTCATAGGCCTCAATGGGCTCCAAAATGTCCCTTTGCAGATTCTCCAAAAAGTGTTTCCAACCTGTTGAATCAAAAGAAAGGTTCAACCCTTTGACATGAATCCACACAACACAAGGCAGTTTCACAGATAGCTTCTTTCTATTTGTATTGGGGATATATTCAATTTTTACCTATATGTCTCAATGGGTTCCCAAATATCCCTTCAGAGATTCTGCAACAAAAAAAAAAAAAAGAAAAAAAGAAAGAAAGAAAGAAAGTGTTTTAACCAGCTGGAAAGAAATGAAGTTTTAAATGTGTGAGATGAATCCTCACATTACAAAGCAGTTTCACAGATAGCTTCTTTCTAATATTTCTATGGGGATATTCATTATCTTTTTTTCTGTAACCCTAATGGGCTCACGAATGTCACTTCCCAGATTCTGCAATTAGGGTGTTTCCAACCTGTTGAATCAGAAGAAAGGTTTAAGGCTTTGAGCTGAATCCACATATCACAAAGCAGTTTCACAGATATCTTCTTTCTAGTTATTATGTGGAGATATCTTCTTTACCCCATATGCCTCAATAGGCTGTGAAATGTCCCTTCAAAGATTTTATAATAAGAGTGTTTGCAACCTGTTGTATCAAAAGAAAGGTTTAACACTGTGAGATAAATCCACACATCACAAAGCAGTTTCACAGATAGTTTTTTTCCACTTTTTATATAGGGATACTCGTTTTTTCCCCATAGGCCTCAATAGTTTTCCAAATTTCACTTCATAGATTCTCCATAAAAAGTTTTTCCAACCTGATGAATCAAAAGAAAGATTTAACTCTGAAAGATGAATCCACAAACCACAAAGCTGTTTGACAGATAACTTCTTTATTCTTTTTATCTAGGGATATTTGGTTTTATTCCATAGTCCTAAAGGCTCCCAAGGGCTCTAGATTTTGTCTTCGAATATACAGGTTTTCTCAGTAGGCCTCCTTGGTATTCCAAATGACCCTTTGTAGATTCTCCATGAAGAGTGTCTCCAACCAGCAGAATCAGTATAAGGGTTTAACTCTGTGAGATGAATCCACATGTCACAAAGCAGTTTCACAGATAGCTTCCTTCTTGTTTATTTTTTTATTTTTTTAATTTTTTCTGGGGATATTTGTTGTTGTTTTTCCCCCATAGTTCTCAATTGGCTCCCAAATGTACCTTCAGAGATTGTATAAAAAGTGTGTTTCCAATCTGCTGAATCAAAAGAAAGGTTTCACTCTGTGAATTGAATCCACATAACACAAGACAGTTTCACAGATAGCTTCTTTTTAGTTTTAATCTGTGGGTATTTGGTTTGTCCTATAGGTCTCAATGAGCTCCTAAATGTCCCTTTGCAGATTCTACAAAAAGAGTGTATCCAACCTGCTGAATCAAAATAAAGGTTTAACCCTGTGAGATGAATCCACATATCACAAAGCCGTTTCACAGATAGCTTCTTTCTTGTTTTTATCTTGGAATATTTGGTGTTTCCCCTTAGGGGTCAATGGGATCTGAAATGTCTTTTCACAAATACTCCAAAAAAAGTTTACAATCTGTTCATTCAAAAGAAAGATTTAACTCTGTGAGATGAATCCACATCTCACAAAGCAGTTTCACAGATAGGTTCACTCTAGTTTTTATGTGGGGATATTCGTTTTTTTCCCACAGGCCTCAATAGGCTCTCAAATATCCCTCCACAGATTCTCCAAAAAAAGTTTTTCAAACCTGCTAAATCAAACAAACAAACAAAAAAAGATTTAACTCTGTGAGATGAATCCACACCTCATAAAGCAGTTTCACAGTAGGTTCTCTGTAGTTTTTATCCAGGCATTTTCAGTTTTTCCCTATAGATCTCACTGGGTTTCCAAATGTCCCTTAGCACATTCTCCACAAAGTGTGTTTCCAACATGCTGAATCAAAGGAAATATTCAACTCTGGAAGATGAATCCACACATCACAAAGCAGTTTCAGAGATAGCTTCTTTCTGGTTTTAATCTGGGAATATTCCATCTTTTCCCCATAGACCTCAATGGGCTCCAAAATGTCCTCTTGCAGATTCTCCAATTTGAGTGTTTCCAACCTGTTGAAACAACAGAAAAACTTAACCCGGTGAGATGAATCCACACATCACAAAGCCGTTTCACAGATAGCTTCTTTCTTGTTTTTATATGGGGATTCTCAGTGTTTCCCCTTTGGCCTCAAAAGCTCTGAAATGTCCCTTCGCAAATACTCCAAAAAAAATTTCAAACCCGCTCAGTCAAAAAAAAGGTTTAACTCTATGAGATGAATCCATATATCAAAAAGCAGTTTCACAGATAGTTTCCTTCTCGTTTTTATCTGAAAATATTTTGTTTTTCCCCATAGGCCTCAATGGGCTACCAAATATTTCTTCACAGATTCTCTAAAATAGTGTTTTCATCTTGCTGAATCAAAACAAAGTTTTATATATGTGAGATGAATCCACACATGACAAATTGGATTCACAGATAGCTTCTTTCTAGATTTTTTCTGGGAGTATTCAGTTTTTCCCTATAGGCCTTAATGGGCTCAGATTCTACAAAAAGAGTGTTTCCAACATGCTGAATCAAATGAAATCTTTAACTCTGTCAGATGAATCCACACATAACAAGGTAGTTTCACAGGTAGTTTCTTATAGTTTTTTTTCTGGGGATATTCCATGTCTCCCCACAGATGTCTATGGGCCCTCAAATGTCCCTTCACAGATTCTGCAAAAAGAGTGACTCCAACCTGCTTAATCAAAAGAAGGGTTTAACACTGTGACACGAGTCAACACATGACAAGACAGCTTCACTGATAGCTTGTTTCTAGTTTTATCTGCTGATATTCAGTTTTCACTTGTAGGCATCAATGGGCTCTTAACTGTCCCTTTTCAGATTCTACAAAAAGAGAGATTCCAACCTGCTGAATCAAAAAAATGTTTTATCTCTGTGAGATGAATCCACACATTATAAATTGGTTTCACAGATAGCTTACTTCTAGTTTTTATCTGGGGATATTCTGTTTTTCCCCATAGGCCTTAATGGGTTCCCATTGTCCCTTTGCAGATTCTACAAAAAGAGGGTTTCCAACCTGCTAAATCAAAAGAAAACTTTATTTCTGTGAGCTGAACCCACATATAACAAGGAAGTTTCATAGGTAGCTTCATTTTAATTTTTATCTGGGAATATTTGATGTTTTCCCACAGGCCTTACTGGACTCCCAAATGTCCCTTGAAGATACTCCAAAAAGAGTGCTTCTAACCTGCTGAATCAAAAAAAAGCTTAATTCTGACATGACCAACAAATGACAAAGCAATTTCACAGAGAGCTTCTATCTAGTTTTTTTTTTTTTTTTTTTTTTTTTTTTTCTAGGATACTTGGTTTTTACTCATAGGTCGCAATGGGTTCCCAAATGTTTCTTCACAGAAACTCCAAAAAGTGTGTTTCCAACCTGCAGAATCAAAAGAAAATTTTACCTGTATTAAGGGAATCCACATATCACAAAGCAGTTTCACAGATAACTTCTTTGTAAATTTTATGTAGGGTTATTCGTTTGGTTTTTCCCCCCCACAGGCTTCAATGGGCTTTCAAATGTCCCTTTGCAGATTCTCCAAAAATAGTGTTTCCAACCTTCTGAATGAAAATAAAGGTTTAAGTTTGGGAGAGGAATCCACACATCACAAAGCTGTTTTACAGATAGCTTCTTTCTAGTTTTTGTTTAGATATATTAGTTTTTTCACTATAGGCCTCACTGGACTTCTAATGTCCGTTTGCAGATTGTGTAAAAAGTGTGTTTCCATCCTGCTGAATTGAAAGAATTGTTTATTTGCGTGAGATGAATCCACTCAATAAAAAGTACTTTCACAGATAGCTTCTTTCTAATATTTATCTGAGGATATTATGTTTCTCCCCTTAGGACTCAATGGGCTCCAAAATGTCCCTTTCCAGATTCTATAACAGGATTGTTTCCAACCTGCTGAATCAAAAGAAAGGTTTCTCTCTGTGAGATGAATCCATACATCACAAAGCAGTATCACAGAAAGCTTCTTTCCAGTTTTTATCTGAGGATATTCAGCTATTCCTGACAGACTTCAATGGGATCCCAAATGTCATTTTGCAGATTCTCCAATTGGAGTGTTTCCAACCTGCTGAATCAAGATAAACGTTTAATTCCATGAGCTGAATTCACACATCACAAGGTAGTTCCATAGATAGCTTCTTTGTCATTTTTATCTGGAGTTATTTGGTGTTACCCCATAGATCTCAATGGGCTTCCAAAAGTCCCTATGCAGGTACTCCAAAAAGAGTGTTTCCTACCTTATGAATCAAAAGAAAAGTTTACATCTGTTAGATGAATCCAAACATCAGAAAGCAGTTTCACAGACAGCTTCTTTCTAGTTTTTATCTGGGAATATTATGTTTTCCCCATAGGCCGCTATGGACTCCAAAATATCTTTTTTTCTGATTCTACAAAAAGAATGTTTCCAGCCTGCTGAATCAAAAGAAAGGTTTACCTTTGTGAGACTAATCCACACATTAAAAAGCAGTTTTACAGATAGCTTCTTTCCGGTTTTTATCTGAGGACATTTCATTTTTCCCCACAGGCCTCAATGGTCTCCCAATTATCTCTCCACAGATTTTCCAATTAGAGAGTTTCCAACCTGCTGAATCAAAAGAGATGTTTAACTCTGAGAGCTTAATTCACACATCACAGGGCAGTTTCACAGATAGCTTCTTTGTAGTCTTCTCTGGGAATACTTGATGCTACCCCATAGGCCTCAATAGGCTCCCAAACCTCTCTTCACAGATACTCCAAAAACAAGGCTTCCAAACCGGTGAATGAAAAACAAAGTTTACATCTGTGTGACAAATGCACACATCACAAAGCAATTTCACAGATAGCTTCTTTCTAGTTTTATTTGGGGATATTATGTTTTTCTCCATAGACCTCAATGGGCTCCCAAATTGTCCCTTTTCAGATTCTACAAAAAGAGTGTTTCCAAACTTCTGAATCAAAAGGAAGGATTATGCACTGAATCTACACAGCACAAAGGAGTTTCACAGATAGATTCTTTCTAATTTTTATCTGGGGATATTCAGTATTTCAAAACTGGCCTCAAAGGGCTACCAAGTATTCCTTCACAGATTCTCCAAAAGGAGTATTTCCAAACTGTTGAATCAAAAGTAAGGATTAATTCAGTGAGATGAATGCCCTCATCACAAAGCACTTTCACTGATAGCTTCTTTTTCTTTTTTGGGGTGCATATTCTCTTTTTCCCCATAGACCTCAATGGGCTCCCAAATGTCCCTTCACATACTCTACAAAAGAGGTTTTCCAACCTACTGAACTGACAGAAATTTTTGCCTCTGTTACATGAATCCACGCATCACAAAGCAGTTTAACAGATACCTTCTTTCTGGTTTTCATCTGGGGATATTCTGTGTTTCCCCATAGGCCACATTGAGCTCCCAAATGTCTCTTTGCAGATTCTCTAAAAAGAGTATTTCAAACCTGCTGAATCAAAGGAAAGAGGTAACTGTGTGAGATGAATACCCACATCACCAAGCACTTTCACAGAGAGCTTCTGTCTAGTTTTTATCTGCTAATATTCGGTTTTTCCCTACAGGCCTCAACGGACTCCCAAAATTTCCCTTTGCAGATTCTCCAAAAACAGTGTTTCCAACCTGATGAATCAAAAGAAACGTTTAACCTTGTGAGATGAATCCACACATCACAAAGCCATTTCACAAATAGCTTCTTTCTAGTTTTTATCTGGGGATATTCAGCTTTTTCTCATAGGTCACAATGGGCTCCCAAATGTCCTTTTGCATATTCTCCAAAAAGAGTGTTTCCAACCTCTTGAATCAAAAGAATGATTTACTTCTGTGAGATGAATCCAAATAGCATGAAGCAGTTTCACAGAAACCTTTCTAGTTAGAATCTCAAGATATTTGGTTTTACCCCATAGGCCTCAAAAGTCTCCAAAATTCCCCTCGCAGATTCTCTAAAAAGAGTGTTTCCCACCTGCTGAATCCAAAAATATGGTTAACACTGAGATGAATACACATCAGATAGCCTATTCACACATAATTTCTTTCTAGTTTTTATCTGTGGATATATGGTTTTTCCACATAGGTCTCAATGGGCTTCCAAATATCCTTTCACAGATTCTCCAAAAAGAGTGTTTTTAAAATGTTGAATCAAAGAAAGGTTTACCTATTTGAGATGAATCAAAACATCACAAATCAGTTTTACAGACAACTTCTTTTTAGGCTTTATCTAAGGATAGTTTGTTTTTCCTTATAGGCCTCAAAGGACTTCCAAATATCCCTTTGCAGGTTCTCTACAAAGAGAGTTTCAAACCTGCTGAGCTTAAAGAAAGTTTTAACTCTGTAAAATGAATCCACACATCATAAAGTTTCTTTCTGATTATTATCTGGGGATATTTGGTCTTTCACCATAGGCCCCAATTGTGTCCCTAATGTTCCTTCACAGATTCTACTAAAAGAGTGTTCCCAACTTGCTGAATCAAAATAAATAAATAAATAAAAATAAAGGTTTAACTCTGTGAGATGAATCCACACATAGCAAAGCATATTAACAGAAAAAATCTTTCCAGAAATATTCGGGTTGTCCCAATAATCGTCAATGGGCTCACTATTGTCTCTTCACATATTTTATAAAAAGAGTGTTTCCTATCTGATGGACGAAAAGAAAGATTCTGTAAGGTGAATCCACACATCACGAAAGAGTTTCAGAGATAGTTTCTTTCTAGTTTTTATCTGCAAATATTCGGGTTTTTTTCTTAGGCTTTAAAGGGCTCCCAAATGCCCCTTTGCAGATAATCCAACTAGAGTTTTTCCAACCCGGTGAATCAAAAGAAAGATTTATCTCTGTGAGATGAATCGATACATCACCAAACAGTTTCACAGATAACTTCTTTCTAGTTTTAATCTGGGGATATTTGGGATTTTTTCTTGCAGGTTTACATGGTCTCCCAAATGTACCCTTCACAGATTCTCCAGTTAGAGTTTTTCCAACCTTCTGACTCAATAGATAGATTTAACTCTGTGAGAGGAATACACCCATCACAAAGCAGTTTCACAGGTAGCTTATTTTTAGTTTTATCTGGAGATATTCAATTTTTCCTTTTAGGCTTCAATGGGCTCCCAAACATCCCTTCGAAGATTCTACAATAAACGTTTTTCCAACCTGCTGAGTGAACGGAAAGGATTAATTCTGTGAAATGAGTCCATACATCACAAAGCAGTTTCACAGATAGCTTTTATCTATCTATAAAAGCTATATGGGTATGTTTGGTTTTTCCCCATAGACCTCAATGGGCTCCGAAATGCCCTCTGTAGTTTCTCTAGAAACAGTGTTTCCAACTTGGTGAATCAAAAGAATGGTTTAAGTCTGTAAGATGAATCTACACATGACAAAGGAATTTAGCAGATACCTTCTTTCTAGTTTTCTTTTGGGCTTGGGGATATATTCGGTTTTCCTTTATAGACCACAAAAAGATTTTAAATGTTTCTTCACAGATTCTACAAAGAGAGTGTTTCCAGGCTGCAAAATCAAAATAAAAGGTTTAACTCTGTGAGACGAATACACAAATTACAAAACAGTTTCACATATACATTATTTCTAGTTTCTATCTGGGGATATTCAATTTTTACTCATAGGCATCAGTGGGCTAGCACATGTTTATTCACAGATTCTACAAAAAGTGTTTCCATCCTGTTGGATGAAAGAAAGTTTTAACTCTGTGAGATCAATCCACACTTCACAAAGCGGTTTCACTGAAAGCTTCTTTCTATTTTTGTTTTTTTCTGGGAATATTTGGGTTTTTTCCCCAAAGGTCTCAATTGACTCCCAAATGTCCCTTTGCAGATCCTCTAAAAAGAGTGTTTCCAACTTGCTGAATCAATAGAAAGGTTTAATCCTCTGATATGAATACACACATCACAAAGCAGTTTCACAAAAGTCTTTCTTGTTTCTATAAGTGGATATTTTATTTTTAATTTTAAGCCTCAATGGGCTCTTAAACGTCCCTTTGCAGATTCTACAAAGAGTTTTTCCAACTTGATGAATCAGAAGAAAGGTTTACTTCTGTCAGATGAATGAACCCATCATAAAATAGTTTCACAGATAGCTTCTTTCTATTTTTTATCTGGGGATATTTTTTCTTTTTACAGATTATTTTTAAAAAGTTTTTCCAGACTGGGCACGGTGGCTCATTCCTGTATTCTGAGCACTTTGGGAGGCCAAGGTGGGTGAATCACAAGGTTGGGAGATTGAGACCATCCTGGCTAACATGGTAAAACCTCATCTCTACTAAAAATACAAAAAATTAGCTGGGCGTGGTGGTGGGCATTAGAGTCCCACCTACTCGGGAGGCTGAATCAGGAGAATGGCATGAACCCAGGAGGCAGAGCTTGCAGTGAGATGAGATTGCACCACTACACTCCAGCCTGAGTGACAGAGTGAGACTCCATCTCAAAAAAAAAAACAAAAAAACTGAAAAACAAAAAAAAAGGGATTAAAAGAAAATTTAAACACTCTGAGGTGAATCTACACAATACAAAGAAGCTTCGCCAATTGTTTCTAGTTTTCATTTGGATACATTTGGTTTTTACTTATAGGCCTCAATGGGCTCCCAAATATCCTTTTGCAGATTCGCCAAAAAGAGTGTTTCCAACCTGCTGAATTAATAGAAAGTTTTAACTTTGTGAGATGAATCCATATATTACACAGTTTCACAGATAGCCTCTTTCTAGTTTTTATCGGGGGATATTTGGGTTTTACACATTGGGCTGAATGGACATTCAACTGTCTCTTTGCAGATTCTCCAACAAGAGATTTTCCAACTTGCCGAATCAAAAGAAAGGTTTAACTCTGTGAGGTGAGCCCACACAACATAAATCAGTTTAATAGATAGCTTCTTTCTAGTTTTTATCTGGGGATATTCTGTTTTTCCCATAGAGCTCAATGGGCTCCCAATGTTCCTTTGCAGATTCTCCAAGGACTGTTTCCAACTTGGTGAATCAAAAGCAAGATTTAAATCTGTGAGATTAGTCCACACATCACAAGGCAGTTTCACAAATAGCTTCTTTATAGTTATTATCTGTGGATATTCAGTTTTTCCATGTAGGCCTCAATGGGTGGCTAAACGTCCCTTTGCAGAATCTACAAAAAGAGTGTTTTCAACCTGCTGAATTAAAAGAAAGGATTAACTCTGTGAGATGAATCCACACATCACAAGACCGTTTTACAGATATCTTCTTTCGAATTTTTATCTGAGGATATTCAGCATTTCCACATAGGCCTCAATAGGCTCTGAAATGTCCCTTTGCAGATTCTCCAAAAAGAGTGTTTCCAACTTGCTGAATCAAAAGAAAGGTTTAACTGTGTGAGAGAAATCTACACATCATGAACGTGTTTAACACATGGCTTCTTTCTAGGTTTTATCTGGAATTATTCTGTTTTTCCTTGTAGGCATAAATGGGCTCTAAGACGTCTCTTCACAGATTCTTCAAAAAGAGTGTTCCATACTGCTGATTCAAAAGAAAGGTTTAACTCTCTAAATGGAATTCACACATCACTAAGCAGTTTCACAGGTATCTTCTTTCTAGTTTCTATATGGGGATATTCTGTTTTTTGGTAGGCCTCAATGGGCCTCCAAATGTCCCTTTGCATATTCTCCAAAAAGAGTGTTTCCCACCTGCTCAATCAAAAGAAGGGTTTATCACTGTGAGATGAATCCACACATCACAAAGCATTTTCACAGATAGATTCTTTCTAGTTTTAATTTGGGAATATTTGGTTTTTCCCAATAGGTTCCAATGGGCTCAAAAATGTCCCTTTGCAGATTCTCTGAAAATACATTTTTCCAACCTGTTGAATGAAAATAAAGATTTAACTCAGTGAGATGAATACACCCATCACAAAGCAGTTTCACAGATAGCTTCCTTCTAGTTTTTATTTGCGGATATTCTAATTTTCCCTGTAGGCCTCAATGGGATCCCAAAAGTCCCCTCACAGATTTTCCAAAAAGAGAGTTTCTAACCTGATGCATCAAAAGAAAGGTTTAATTCTGTGAAATGAATCCACACATCACAAAGCAGTTTCACAGATAGCTTCTTTCTAGTTTTTATCTAAGGATGTTGGACTTTTTCCGGTAGACTTCAATGGGGTCCCAAACCTCCTTTCACAGATTCTACCAAAAAAGTGTTTCCCACTGGTTGAATCAAAGGTAAATTTAACACTGTGAGTTGAATCCATGCATCACAAAACAGTTTCACAGATAGATTCTTTCTAATTTCTCTCTGGGGATATTCTGTTTTTCCACATAGCTTTCAATGGGCTCCATAATTTCCCTGTGAAGATTATCCAAAAAGATTGTTTCCAACCTGCAGAATTAAAAGAATGCTTTAATTAGGTGAGATGAATCAACACATCACAAACCAGTTTATGGGTAAATTCTTTTTAGATTTTATCTTGGATATTCTGTTCTTTTCCATAGACCTTAGTGGGGTCCCACATGTCTCTTTGCAGATTCTCCAAAAAGAGTGTTTCCAACATGCTGAATCAAGAAAAAGTTTTAACTCTGTGAGATGAATCCACACATCTCAAAGCAGTATCACAGATAGCTTGTTTCTGGTTTTCATCTGAGGATATTTGGTTTTTCCCCATAGGCCTCTGTTGCCTCCCAAATGTCCCTTCGCGGATTCTCCAAAAGGGTGTTTACAACCTGAAGAGTAAAAGGAAAAGCTTAATTCTGTGAGATCAATCCGCACATCATGAATCAGTTTCACAGACAGCTTCTTTCTAATTGTTATTTGGATAATTCAATTTTTTCCCCGTAGGCCTGACAGGGCTCACAAATGTCCCTTCCCAGATTCTAAAAAAAGAGTGTTGCCAGCCTGCTGAATCAAAGAAAGATTTAATTCTGTGAGATGAATGAACACATCACAAAGTAGTTTAACAGTTAGCTTCCTTCTAGTGTTTATCTGGGGACATTCATTTTTTTCCTAAGGGCCTCAATGGGCTCCCAAATGTCTCTTTGCAGATCCTCCAAAAAGAGTTTTTCCAACCTGCTGAATCAAAAAAAAAATGTTTAACTCTGTGAAATACAACTACACATCACAAAGCGATTTCACAGATAGCTTCTTTATTGTTATTATCTGGGAATATTTGGATTTTCCCCATAGGTCTACTGGGCTCCCAAATGTATCTTCCCAGATCCTCCAAAAAGACTATATCCAACGTGCTGAATCAACAGAAAGAATTAAGCCTGTAAGATGAATTCATACATCTCGAATATTTGATTTCTCCCAATAGGCCTCAATGGGCTCCCAAATGTCTCTTTACAGATTCTCCTGAAAGAGTGTTTCCAGAATGCTGGATCAAATGAAAGCTTTAACTCTGTGAGATGAATCCACACATCAAAAGCACTTTCACAGATATCTTCCTTCTAGTTTTTATCTGAGGATATTTGATTTTCCCTTGAGACTTCAATGGGATCTTAAATGTCAGTATACTGATTCTTGAAAAACAGTGTTTCCAACCTGCTGAATCAAAAGAAAGTTTTAACTCTGTGACATTAATCCACACATCACAAGGCAGTTTCACAGATCACTTCTTTCTAGTTTTTATCTGAGTATGTTCGTTTTTTTCTCCATAGGCCTCAATGTGCTCCCAAATGTCTTTTTGCAGACTACACAAAAATGAAGGTTTCCACCCTGCGGAATCAAGAGAAAATTTTCACTTTGTGAAATCAATCCACACATCATAAAGCAGATTCACAGATAGTTTTTTCTTTGGTTTTTATTTGGGGGTATTTAACTTTTTCCCCTAGGCCTTAATGGACTCCCAAATGTCTCTTCACAGATTTTCCAGAACGAGTGCTTCCAGCCTGCTGAATACAAAGAAAGTTTTAACCTTCTGAGATGCATCCAAATATTTCAAAATAGTTTCACACATAGTTTGTTCATAGTTTTTATCTGGGGATATTCTGTTTTTCCCCATAGGCCTCAATCAGCTTTGAAATGGCCCTTCACAGATTCTCAAAAAGAATGTTTCCAAGCTGCTGAATGAAAAGAAAGTTTTAATCTGTGAGATAAGTTCACACATCACAAAGCAGTTTCTCAGATAGCTTCTTTCTAGGTTTTATCTTGAGATATTCAGTTTCTCCCCTTAGGTCTCAATAGGCAAAAAAATGTCCCTTCACAGATTCTACACAAAGAGTGTTTCCAACCTGCTGAGTAAAAAGCAAAGTTTAACCTGTGAGATGAATCCATACATCACAACCGGTTTCATAGATAGCTTGTTTCTACCTTTTATCTTAGGAAGTTCAGCTTTTCCCCATAGGACTCAATGGCCTCCATAATGTCCCTTTGCAGATATTCCAAAAAGGGTGTTTAAAACCTGCTGAAACTTTTAGCTTTGTGAGATGAATCCATACATCACCTGGAAGTTTCACAGATAGTTTATTTTTGCTTTTTATCTGGGGATATTCAGTTTCTTCCTTAGCCCTCTATAAGTTTCCTAATGTCCCTTCACAGATATTACAAAAAAAGTGTTTCCAAACTGCTGAATCAACAGAAAGTTTTAACTCTCTGAGATGAATCCACACATCACAAAGCAGTTTCACAGATAGCTTCTTTCTTGCTTTGAACTGAGGATATTCTGTTTTTTCCATAGGTCTCAATGGTCTCCCAAATGTCCCTTCACAGACTGTTCAAAATAAAATAAATTAACTCTCCTCATTGAAGCAAAATATCACAAAGAAATTTGCAGATAGCTTTTTTCTAGATTTTAGTTAAGGATATTCGGGTTTGCCCCATAGGCATCAATGGGCTCCAAATGTCCCTTTCAGATTTTCCAAAAACAGTGTTTCCCACCTGCTGAATCAAAAGGAAAATTTAACCCAGTGAGATGAATACACACATCACAAGGCAGTCTCACAGATTGCTTCTTTCTACTTTTCATTTGGTGATACTCATTTTTTTCCCCTTCAGCCTCAACGGTCATTCAAATGTCCCTTCACAGATTTTACAAAAAAAGTGTTTCCAACCTTCTGAGTCAAAAGAAAGTTTTAAAGCTGTGAGGTAAATCCACACATAACTAAGCAGTTTCACAGATATCTTCTTTCTGATTTTTATATGGGAATATTTGTTTTTGTTTTTTTTTTTTTTTTTTTTTTTTTTTTTTTTTTTTTTGCCACAGGCCTCAATGCGCTCTCAAATGTCCCTTCACATATTCTGTAAAAAGAGTGTTTTCAATCTGCTGAATCAAAAGAAAGGCTTAACTTTATGAGATGAATTCACACATTCTAAATAAACTTTACAGAGAGCTTCTTTCTACTTTTTATCTGGGGATATTTGTTTTTTTCCATAGGCTTTAAAGGGCTCCCAAATTTTCTTCTCTGTTTCTTTAAAAAGAGTCTTTCCATCCTGCTGGATCAAAAGAAAGTTTTAACACTGTGAGATTAATTTACACAACACAAAGCAGTTTCACAGATAGCTACTTCCTAGTTTTTTTCATGGATATTTTGTTTTTACTTATAGGCTTCAATGGCCTCCCAAATGTCCCTTCACAGATTCTCCAAAATATATTTTCAACTTGCTTGATGAAAAGAAAGTTTTAACTCTGTGAGATGAATGCACACATTACAAAGCAGTTTCACAGACAGTTTCTTTCTAGTTTTTGTCTTGGGCTATTCGGTTTTTTCACATAGGCATAAATGGGCTCCTAAGTATTCCTTCACAGCTCTATAACAACAGCATTTCCAACCTGATGAATTAAAGCAAATGCTTAACCCTCTGAGATTAATCCACACCTCACACAGAAGTGTCACAGATAGCTTCTTTGTACTTTTTGCCTGGTGATATTCAATATTTTCCCATAGGCCTCAATGGGCTCTCAAATGTCCCTTTGCAGTTCTTCCAAAAAAAAGTGTTTCCAACTTGCTGAATCAAAAGAAATCTTACCTCTGGGAGATGAATCCACACATTACAAAGCAGTTTCTCAGATAGCTTCTTTCTTGTTTTTGTATGGGGATATTAGTTTTTCCCCTAGGCCTCAATGGGCTCCCAAATGTCGCTGCACAGATTCTTCAAAAGGGTGTTTCCAATCTGTTGATCCAAAATAAAAATTTATCTTTGTGAGGTAAATCCACATATCACAAAGCCATTTTATGTGTAGCTTCTTTCTAGTTTTTATCTGGGGATATTCAATTTTTCCACATAGGCCTCAACAGACTCCCACATGTTTGTTTGCAGATTTTCCAAAAAGAGTGTTTCCTATGGGCAGAATCAAAGAAATGGTTTAACACTGTGAGATTAATCCACATATCCCAGAGGAGTTTAACAGAAAGATTGTTTCTAATTTTTATATGAGGATATACTGTTTTTCTCCACAGTCCTCAAAGGTCTCCCAAATGTCCCTTCACATATGCTTAAAAAGGAGTGTTTCCAACCTGCTGAATCAGAAGAAAAATATAACTCTGTCATATGAATCAATATACCACAAATCAGTTTCACAGATAGCTTCTTTCTACATTTTATCTGGGGAAATTCAGTTTTTCCTTGTTGACCTCAAGGATCTCCCAAGTGTCTGCTGGTAATTTAACAAAAAGAGTGTTTCCAACCTACTGAATCAAAAGAACAGTTTAACACTGTGAGATTAATCCACACTTCACGAAGTATTTTCACAGAAAGTGTCTTTTTAATTTTTACCTTGGAATATTTGGTTTTTCCTTTTATGCCTCATTAAGATCTCCAATGTCCCTTGGCAGGTTCTCTAAAAAGAGTGTTTCCAACCTGCTGAATCAAAAGACAGGTCTAACTCTGTGAAATGAATCCACCATCACAAAGCAGTTTCACAAATAACTTATTCCTAATTATTTTTTTCTGGTGATATTTGATATTTGCCCATAGGCCTCAATGGGCTCCATGATGTCCCTTCAGAGATTCACCAAAAAAAGTGTTTGCAACGTGGTAATTCAAAAAAAAAAATTTAACTCTGTAGCTGAATCTGTGTATTAGAAAACAGTTTCACAGATAGCTTTTTTCTAGTTGTTATCTGTGAATATTCAGTTTTTCCTTACAGGCCTCAATTGTCTCACAAATGTCTCTTTGCAGATTCTCCAAAAAGAGTGTTTCCAACCCGCTGAATAAAAGGAAAGTTTTAACACTGTGACATGAATCCACAAATCAGAAAGCAATTTCACAGATAGCTTCTTTCTCCTTTTTATCTGGGGATATTCACTTTTTCCCCATATGCCTCAAGGGGATCCTAAATATCCCTACACAGACTCTAGAAAAAGAGTGTTTCCATCCTGCTAAATCAAAAGAAAGTTTTAACTTTGTCAGATGAATCAAAACATCACAAAGCAGTTTCACATATAGGTTCTTTCTAGTTTTTATCTGGATATATTGAGTTTTTCCCCACAGGCCTCATTGGGCTCCAAAATGTCCCTTCACAGATAATCCAAAAAGAGTGTTTCCACCTGCTGAACCAAACAAAAAGTTTGACTTTGGGAGATGACTCCAAACATCAAAAGCAGTTTCACAGATATAATCTTTTGATTTAATATCTGGGTATATTCAGTTTTTTTCCCATAGGCCTTGATGGGCTCCAAATGTTTCTTCCCAGATTATCCAAAGAAAGAGAATTTTTAACCTGCTGAATCAAAAGAAAGGATTAACTCTGTGGGATGAATCCACACATCACAAACCAGTTTCACAGACAACTTCTTTCAAGTTTTATATGTGGCATTTCCACCTAGACCTCAATGGGCTCCAAAATATCCCCTCACAGATTCTACAAAAAGAGATTTTCCAACTCGCTGAAAAAAGAGAGTTTTAACTCTGTGAGATGAATCCATACATCACAAAGAAGTTTCACAGAAAGCTTCTATCTCGTTTATATCTGGGGATATTTGGTTTTTCCCCATAGGCCTCAATGGTCACTCACATATTCTTCAAAAAAAAAAAAAAAAAAGTGTTTCCAACCTGCTGAATTAAAAGAAAGGTTTAATTCTGTGAGATGAATCCGAACATCACAAACATTTTCACAGATAACTTCTTTCTAATTTTTATCTGGGGATATTCAGTTTTTCCCCTTAAGCCTCAATTGGGTGCATAATGACCATTTGCAGATTCTCCAAAAAGAGTGCTTCCAACCTAATGAAACAAAACAACGGTTTAACTCTGTGACCTGAATCCACACAATACAAAGCACTTTCACAGATAGTTTCTTTCTACTTTTTATCTGAGAATATTCTGTTTTTCCTTACAGGCCTCAGTGGGCCCAAAAATTAACTTTGCAGATTCTGCAAATACAAAGTTTCCATACTTCTGAATCAAAAGAAAGTTTTAACTCTGTGAAATGAATTTACACACCACAATGGAGTTTCACAGATAACTTCGGTCTAGTTTCTATCCCGGGATATATGTATTTTTTTTTTCCATAGGCCTCTATGAGTCCCCAAATGTCCCTTCACAGATTCTCCAAAAATAGTGTTTCAAACTTGCTGAATCAAAAGAAAGATTTATCTCAGTGATATTTATCCACACATTACCAAGCAGTTTTACAGATAGCTTCTTTGTTGTTTTTATCTGGGGATATTCTGTTTTTTTCTCATAGGCCTCAGCGGGCTCTCAAATATCTCATTGCAGATTCTACAAACATAGTTTTTCCAACCTGCTGAATCAAAAGAAGCATTTAATTCTGTGAGTTGAATCTACACATCACAAAGAAGTTTCACAGATATCTTCCTTGTAGTTTTTATCTGGGGTTGTTCAGTTTTCCCCCTTGTGCCTTAAGGGGCTCACAAATGTCCCTTGGCAGATTCTACAAAAACAGTGTTTCCAACCTGCTGAATCAAAAGAAAGTTTTAATTCCGTGAGATAATTCTGCAAATTACAAAGCATTTTCACAGATAGCTTTCTTGTTCTTATCTAAGGATGTTCGGCTTTTCCCCATAGGCCTCAATGGGCTCCCAAATGTCTCTTTTCAGATTCCCACAAAACAATGTTTCCAACCTACTGATTCAAAATAAAGTTTTAACTCTGTGGCTTGAATCCACACCTTACAAAGCAGTTTCGCAGATAGCTTCTTTCTATTTGTTATCTGGTGATATTCTGTTTTTCCCTTGGCCCTCAGTGGGCTTCCAAATGTCCCTTTGCAGATTTTCCAAAAGAAGTGTTTCCAATCTGTTGAATTAACAGAAAATTTTAACTCTGTGAGATGAATCCCCACATCACAAAACAGTTTCACAGATAGCTTCTTTCTTCTTTTTAACCAGCGATATTCTGGTTTTTTTTTTTTTTTGCATTTTTTTGTTTTGTTTTGTTTTCCGTAGGCTTCAATAGTCTCCCAAACGTCCCTTTGTAGATTCTTCAAAAACGGTGTTTCCAAACTGCTGAATAAGGACAAAATTAACTCTCTGAGATAAAGCAAAATATCACAAAGCACTTTCCAGTTAGCTTCTCTCTAGGTTTTATCTGGAGGCATTCAGTTTTGCCTCAGAGCTCCAATGGGCTCAAAAATGTCCCTAGTAGATTTTCCAAAGGGACTGTTTCCAAGGCGCTGAATCAAAGAAAAATTTAGCTTTGTGAGATGAATCCACAATCACAAAAGTTTTTCACAATTAGCTTCTTTATACTTTTTATCTGGGGATATTTGTTTTTTTCTCATAGGCCTCAATGGGCTCCCAAATGTCCCTTAGCAGATTCTTGAAAAAGAGTGTATCCAACCTGCTGAATCAAAAGAAGGGTTTAATTATGTGAGATGAATCCAGACATCATAAAGCAGTTTCAGTGGTAGCTTCTTTCTAGTTTTTACCTGGGGATATTCGATTTTTCACCACAGGTCTCAGTGGGCTCTCACACTTTCCTTCACATTTTCTCTAAAAAGAGGGTTTCCACCTGCTGAATCAAAAGAAAGTTTCAACTCTGGGAGATGAATCCACAGGTCACAACCATGTTTTGCAGATAGCTTCCTTCTAGTTTTCATCTGGGGATATTTGCTTTTTCCACAGAGGCATCAATTGACTCCCAAATGTTTCTTTACAGATTCTTCAAAGAGAATGCTTCCAAACTGCTGAATCAAAAGAAATGTTTTTCTCTGTGAGGTGAATGTACACATCACAAAGTAGTTTAATGAAAAGATACTTTCTGGTTTTTATATAGGGATATTTGGTTTTTATCCATAGTCCTCAATGGGCTCCCAAATATCTCTTTACATATTTTACCATAAGAGTATTTCTAACCTGCTGAATCAAAACCAGGGTTTAACTCTGTGAGATGAATCCATACATCGCAAAGCAATTTCACAAACAGCTTCTTTCTAGTTTTTTATCTAGGGCTATTCATTTTTTCTCCATAGTCCTCAAAGGGCTCCCATAAGTTTCTTCGCAGATTATCCAAAAAGAATGTTTCCAAACTGCTGACTGAAAATCTAGGTTTACCTCTGTGAGATAAATACACACATCACAAAGCAGTTTTACAGATAGTTTCTTTGTAACTCTTGTTTGTGTATATTCGGATTTCCCCTATCGGCCTAATTAGACACCAAAGTGTCCTTTCAAAGATTCTACTAAAGCTGTGTTTCCAGCCTGCTGAATAAAAACAAAGGTTGAACCCTGTGATATGAATCCACGCATCACAAAACAATTTCACTGATAGCTTATTTTTAGTTTTTATCTGGGTATATGTGGTGTTTCCCCATAGGCCTCAAAGAGGTCTCAAATGTCCCTTTTCACATCCTCCAAAAAGAATGTTTTCAACCTGCTGAATCAAATGAAAGGTTTAACTCTGTGACATGAATCCACACATAAGAAAGCAGTTTCACAGAGAGATTCTTTCTAGTGATCTAGTGCTTATTGGGGGATATTTTGTTTTTCCCTATTGGCCTCAAAGGGCTCTTAAATGTCCTTTTACAGATTCTCCAAAAGAGTGTTTCCAACCTGATAAATCAAAAGAAAGATTCAACTCTGTGAAATGAATCATTACATCTCAAAGTAGTTTCACAGATAGCTTCTTTCACTGTTTTGATCTGAAGATAATCAGTTTTTTCCCATAGGCCTCAAAGCACTCCCAAATGTCCCTTCCTAGATTCTCCAAAAATAGAGTTTCCAACCTGTTGAATCAAAAGAAAGATTTAATTTTTGAGATTAATCTACACATCACAAAGCAGTTTCATGGCTTATCTGGGGGCATGCAGTATTTCTCCATAAGTCTGAATATGCTCCTAAATGTCCCTTTGCAGATTCTCCAATAATAGTGTTTAAAAACTGTTGAATCAAAAGTGTGGTTTAATTCTGTGAGATGATTCCAAACATCACAAATAAGTTACACAGATAGTTTGTTTCTAGTTTTATCTAGGGATATTCAGTTTTTCTCAATAGGCCACAATGGATGCCCAAATATTTCCTCACAGATTCTCCAACAAGAGTGTTTCCAACATGATAAATTGAAAGACAGATTTAACTCTGTGATATGAATCCATACATCTCAAAGCTTTTTCACAGATAGCTTTTTTAATACTTTTTAACTGGAGATATTCTTATTTTCCTTGTAGGCCACAATGGGCTCCCAAATGTCTGTTTGCAGGTTCTGCAAAAACAGTTTTCTCAACCTGTTGAATGAAAAGAAAGATTTAACTCTGTGATAATAATCTGCATATCACAAAGCAGTTTGATAGCTAGTTTCTTTCTAGTTTTTCCCCATAGGCCTCAATGGGCTCCCAAATGTCCCTTCACAGATCCTCCAAAAATAGTGTTTCCAACCTGCTGAATAAAAAGAAACGTTTAACTCTGTGAGATGAATCCACATGTCACAAAGCACATTCATGGATAGCTTCTTTCCAGTTTTTTTTTTTTCTGGGAATATTCAGTTTTTTTTCATAGACCTCAAGGGACTAAAGAATTTCCCTTCCCAGATTCTCAGAAAGGTTGTTTCCAAATTGCTGAATCAAAAGAAAGTTTTAACTTTGGGAGTTGAATCCACACGTGACAAAGCAATTTTGCATATAACATCTTTATAGTTTTCATCTGAGGATACTGTTTTTTTTTTCATATAGGCCTCAAAGCACTCCAAAATATTTCTTTGCAGATTCTTCAAAAAGTGTGTTTCCAACCTGCTGAAGCAAAACAAAGTTTTATCTTCGTGAAATGAATCCACACATCACAAAGCAGTTTCTCAGATAGTTTTTTTACTATTTATTTGAGGATATTTGGTTTTTCCCCATAGGGCCCTAACAACTCCCAAATATCTCTTTGCAGATTCTACAAAAACACTGTTTCCAACCAGCTGAATCTAAAGAAAGCTGTAGTTCTGTGAGATGAATCCACACATCAAAAACTGGTTTCACAGATTGCTTCTTTCTAGTTTTTATCTTGAGTTTGGTTTTTCAATCTAGACCTTATCGACCACCCAGAAGTCCCTCCACAGATTCTCTAAAAGAGTGTTTCCAAGGCGATGAATCAAGAGAAAGGTTTAACAGTGTGAGATGAATCCCCACATCACAAAGCAGTTTCGTGGATATCTTCTTTCTAGTTTTTATCTGAGGGTATTCTGTTTTTGCCCATAAAACCACAATGGGATCCCAAATGTCTCCCACAGATTCTCCAAAAAGAGTGTTTCCAACCTGCTGAATCAAAAAGAAAAGATTTGACTCTGTGAGATGAATCCATACATTAGAACACAGTTTTACAGATAGCTTCTTTCTAGGTTTTTTGGAGGGAGATATTCAGTTTTTCCCCATAGTTCTCAATAAGCTTCAAAATGTCCATTCACAGATTCTACAAAAGGAATGTTTCCAACCTGCTTAATCAATAGAAAGGTTTAGGTCTGTGAGAAGAATCCACACATCACAAAGCAATTTCACGGGTAGCTTCTTCCCAGTTTTTTTCTAAGGGTATTCTGTTTGTCCCCATAGTCCCATGTGGACTCCAAAATGTTCCTTTGCAGATTCCCCCAAAAGAGTGTTTCCAACCTACTGAAGCAAGAAGAGATTTAGGTCTGTGAAATGAATGCACACAACTGAAAGCAGATTCACAGATAGCTTCTTTCTAGTTTTTACCTGGGGATATTCACATTTTTCCCTAAGCCATAATGGGCTCCCAAGTGTCCCTTCTCAGATTCTCCCAAGCAGTGATTCCAACCTCCTGAATCAAAAGAAAGGTTTGGCTCTGTGATATGAATCCACACGTCACAAAATGGTTTCACAAATAATTTCTTTCTAGTTCTTATGTGGGGATATTCAGCTTTTTAAATTAGGCCTCATCTTGCACCAAAATGTCCCTTTGCAGATTCTCTAAAAAGAGTTTCTGCAGTGTGATGAATCAAAAGAAAGGTTTAACATTGTGAGATGAATCCACACATCACAAAGCAGTTTCACAGAGAGCTTTATTCTAGTTTTTACCTAAGGGTATTCAGTGCTCCCCATAAACAAAAATGGAATCCCAAGTGTACCTTTGCAGATTCTCCAAACACTGTGTTTCCAACTTTGTTAACAAAAAAAAAATGTTTTACTCTGTGAGATGAATCCACGTATTACAAAGAAATTTCACAGATAGCTTCTTCCTAGTTTTTTCTGGGGATATTCTGTTTTTCTCCATAGTTCTCAATAAACTCCCAAATACCCTTCACAGAATCTACAAAAGGAATGTTTCTAACCTGCCTAATCAATAGAAAGGTTTACCTCTGTAAGACGAATTCATATATCACAAAGCAACTTCACACATAGTTTCTTCCTAGTTTTTATCTGAGGATATTCAATTTTTCACCAAGGGCCCATATGGGCTTCAAATGTCCCTTCACATATTCTATATAAAGAGTGTTTCCAACTTGCAGAATCAAAAGAAAGGTTGAACTCTGTGATATGAATCCACATATCTCAAAGTTTCACAGATATTTTCTTTCTAGTTTTTATCTGTTTATGTTTTTCTCAATATTCCTCAATAAGCTCTCAATTATCCCTTTGAAGATTCCTTAAAAAGACTGTTTCCAACCTGCTGAATTAAAATAAAGGTTTTTCCCCATAGGCCACAATAAGCACCAAAATGTCACTTTGCAGATTCTCCAAAAAGAGTTTTTCCAACGTGCCAAATCAAAAAAAGTTATGACACTGTTAGATGAATCCACAGATCATGAAGCAGTTTCACAGATAGTGTATTTCTAGTTTTTAACTAGGGATATTTGTTTTTTCCCCACAGTCCTCAATAAGCTCCCAAATGTCCCTCTACAGATTCTATAAAGGAGATTTTGTAACCTGCTGAATCAAAAGGAAGATTTAAATCTGTGAGATGAATCCACACATCACAAAGAAATTTCAAAGATAGCTTTCTTCTAGTTCTTATCTGAGAATATTCGTTTTTTCTCCAATGGTCTCAATAGGCTCCCAAATGTCTCTTTGGAGAGTCCACAAAAACAAGTGTTTCCAACCTTCTGAAACAAAAGAGTAGTTTAACTCTGGGAGATGAATACAAACATCACAAAGCAGTCTCACAGAGAGCTTCTTGTAGTTTTTATCTGATAATATTCAGTTTTTCCCCTATGCCTCAATGGGCTCCCAAAGTCCCTTCACATATTCTGTATAAACAGTGTTTCCAACTCGCTAAATCAAAAGAAAGCTTTACCTCTGTGAGTTGAATCCACACATCACAAAGTGGATTCAAGGATAACTTGTTTCTAGTTTCTATCTGTGGATATTCGGTTTATCCCCATAGGCCTCAATGGGCTCCTAAATGTCCCTTCACATATTCTACAAAAAGAGTGTTCCCAACCTGCTTGAACAAAAGAAAGTTTCAACTCTGTGAGATGAATCCACCCATCACAAAGCAGTTTCATGAATAATTTCTTTATAGTTTTTACCTAGGAATATTTGGGCTTTTCCCCATAGGCCTCAATTGCCTCCAAAATGCCCTTTTGCAGAATCTAGAAAAAGATTGTTTACAACATGCTGACTCAAAAAGAGCTTTAACTCTGTGAGAAAAACCCACATATGACAAAGCATTTTCACAGATAGCTTCTTTCCAGTTTCTGTCTGGAAAGATTTGGTTTTTCCCCACAGTCCTCAATGGGTTTCCAAGTGTTCTTTCACACATTCTCCAAAAAGAGTGTTTCCAACCTGCTGAATCAAAAGAAAGGTTTAGCTCTGTGAGTTTAATCCACAAGTCACAAAGTGATTTCACAGGTCGTCTTTCTAGTTTTTATCTGGAAATATTCGCTTTTCCCCATAGGCCTCAATGGTCTCCCAATTATCTCTCCACAGATTCTCCAAAAAGAGTGTTTCCAACCTGTTGGATTAAAAAAAATGGTTTAGCTCTCTAAGATGAATCCAGGGAAACAAAGCAGTTTCAAAGATAGGTTCTTTGTAGTTTTTATCTTGGGATATTCTGTTTTGCTTATAGGCCTCAATGGACTACCAATTGTCCCTTCATAGATTCTCCAAAATGGGTATTTCAAACCTCCTGGATCCAAAAAAAAAAAAAAGATTTAACCCTGTGAGATGAATCCACATGATACATACCAGGGAAGGTTTCACTTTAGTCCACAATGGACATCTCAAAGCAGTTTCACAGATAACTTCATTCTAGTTTTTATCTGGGGATATTGTTTGCCCTTATTGGCCTCAATGGGTTCCCAAATGTTTCTTCGCATATTCTCCAAAAAGAGTGTTTCCAACCTGCTGAATCAAATGAAAGGTTTAATTCTGTGAGATGAATCCACACATGACAAAGCAGTTTCACAGATGCTTCTTTCTAATTTTTATCTGGAGATATTTGGTTTATCCCCATGTACATAAATGGGCTCCCAAATGTTTCCCTGCACATTCTACAAAAAGAGTGTTTCCATCCTGCTGAATCAAAAGAGACATTTACCTCTGTTAGATGAATCCACACATCACATAGCAATTTCATTGATATCTTCTTTCTAGTTTTTTTACTGGGGATATTGGACTTTTCCCAATAGTGCTCAATGGGCTCCCATATGTTGCTTTGCAGATATTTAAAAAGAGTGTTTCTGACCTGCTGAATAAAAAGTAAGGTTAAACTCTGTGAATTTAATCCACACATCATGAACGACTTTCACTGATAGCTTCTTTCTGCTTTTTATCTGGGAATATTAAGTTTTTCCTTAAAGGCCTCAATGGACTCCCTAATGTCCCTTTGCAGATTCCACAAAAAGAGTGTTCCAAGCTACTGAATCAAAAGAAAGGTTTAACTTTGTGATATTAATCCATGCATTCAAAGCAGTTTCACAGATATCTTCTTTCCGGTTTTTTACTGGGGATATTTCGGTTTTCCCCATAGTACTCAATGGACTCCCAAACGTTGCTTCATAGATATTTAAAAAGAGTGTTTCTGACTTGCTGAATAAAATGATAAGGTTAAACTCTGTGAGGTTAATCCACACATCATGAACGACTTTCACTGATAGCTTTTTTATCTGGGAATATTAGGTTTTTCCTTAAAGGTCTCAATGGACTCCTTAATGTCCCTTTGCAGATTCTCCAAAAAGAGTATTCCAAGCTACTGAATCGAAAGAAAGGCTTAACTTTGTGATATAAATCCACACTTTTCAAAGAAGTTTCACATATGTCTTCTTTCTAGTTTTTATGTGGGTATATTCTGTTTTTCCCCATAGGCCTCAGTAAGCTCTCAAATGTCCCTTCGCAGATACTTGAGAAACAGTGTTTCCAACGTGCTGAATTGAAAGAAAGGTTTAACTCTGTGATATGAATCCACACATCACAAAGCAGTTTCACAGATATCTTTCTTCTAGATTTTATCTGTTTATATTCTGTTTTTCCTCATATTCCTCAATAAGCTCTCAACTGTCTCTTTGCAAATTCCCCAAAAAGAGTGTTTCCAACATGCTGAATTAAAAGAAAGGTTTAACTCTGTGGGATGAATCTACACATGACCCACAGTTTTACTGATAGTTCCTTTCCAGTTGTTATCTGGGGTTATGATGTTTTTCCACATAGGCCTCAATGGGCTCCCAAATGTCCTTTCACAGATACTCCAAAAAGAGTATTTCCAACCTGTTGGATATAAGGAAAATTTTAACTCTGTGAGATGAATCCTCACATCAGAAAGCTGTTTCACAGATAGCATCATACAAGTTTTTGTCTGCGGATATTCAATTTATTTCCATAGGCCCCAAAGGGCTCCCAAATATCCCTTCGTTGACACTCCAAAAAGAGGGTTTCCAACCTGCTGTATAAAATGAAAGGTATAATCCTTGGAGATGAATCCAAATATCACAAAGCAGTTTCACTGTTAGATTCATTATACTAATTACCTGATGATTTTCAGTTTTCCCCTAGGCCTCAACAGGCTCCCAAATGTCCCTTCACAGATTCTTCAAAAGAATCTTTGCAACCTGTTCGATAAAAGAAAAGGTTTACTTCTGTGATGTGAATGCACACATCACAAATTAGTTTCAAAGATCGTTTCTTTCTAGTTCTTATCTGGGGATATTGTTTTACTCAATAGGTAACAATCGACTCTCAAATGTCCCCTTGCAAATTCTTCTAAAAGAGTGTTTCCGGGGTCGGAGCAAGATGGCCCCTTGCAAATTCTTCTAAAAGAGTGTTTCCGGGGTTGGAGCAAGATGGCCGAATAGAAATATGTCCAGTATCCAGCTCCCAGTACCAGCGACAAAGAAGACAGGTGATTTCTGCAATTTAAACTGAGGTACCGGGTTAATCCCACTAGGGAAGTGCTGGACAATCAGTGCTGGTCAGCTGCTGCAGCCCAACCAGCGAGAGCTGAAGCAGGGTGAGACATCACCTCACCTGGGAAGCACAAGGGAGAAGGGAATCCCTTTTCCTAGTCAGGGGAACTGAGACACACAACACCTGGAAAATCAGGGTAACTCCCACCCCAATACTGCATTTTACCAAGGGTCTTAGCAAACGGACACATCAGGAGATTATATCCCACACCTGGCTGGGAGGGTTCCACACCCACAGAGCCACCGTCATTGCTAGCACAGCAGTCTGTGATCTAACTGCAAGGCAGCAGTGAGGCTGGAGGAGGGGTGCCCACCATTGCTGAGGCTTAAGTAGGTAAACAAAGCTGCTGGGAAGCTCGAACTGGGTGGAGCTCACAGCAGCTCAAGGAAACCTGCCTGTCCCTGTAGACTCTACACCTGGGGACAGGGTACAGCCAAACAACAACAACAACAACAACAAACTGACAGAAACCACTGTAAACACAAAGGACTCTGTCTGACAGCTTTGAAGGGAGCACTGGATCTCCCAACATGGAGGTTGAGGTCTGAGAATGGACACACTGCCTGCTCAAGTGGGTCTCTGAACCCTGAGTAGACTAACTGGGAGACATCCCCCACTAGGGGCAGACCAACATCCCACACCTCACATGGTGGAGTACAGCACTGAGAGGAAGCTTCCAAAGCAAGAATCAGACAGGTACACTCACTGTTCAGCAATATTCTATCTTCTCCAGCCTCTGCTGCTGATAACCAGGCAAACAGGGTCTGGAGTGGACCTCAAGCAATCTCCAACAGACCTACAGCAGAGGGTCCAGATGGTTAGAAGAAAAACTAACAAACAAGAAGGACACCCACACCAAAACCCCATCAGTACATCACCATCATCAAAAACCAGAGACAGATAAAACCACAAAGATGGGGAAAAAGTAGGGCAGAAAAGCTGGAAATTCAAAAGATAAGAGCACATCTCCCCCTCCAAGGGAACGCAGCTCATCGCCAGCAATGGATCAAAACTGGACGGAGAATGATTTTGACAAGATGAGAGAAGAAGGCTTCAGTCCATCAAACTTCTCAGTGCTAAAGGAGGAATTATGTACCCAGTGCAAAGAAACTAAAAATCTTGAAAAAAGAGTGGAAGAATTGATAAAAAGAATAATTAATGCATAGAAGGCCATGACAGAGATGAAAACCATGACACGAGAAATACGTGACAAATGCACAAACTTTAGTAACCGACTCAATCAACTGGAAGAAAGAGTATCAGCGATTGAGGATCAAATGAATGAAATGAAGCGAGAAGAGAAACCAAAAGAAAAAAGAAGAAAAAGAAATGAACAAAGCCTGCTAGAAGTATGGGATTATGTAAAAAGACCAAATCTACGTCTGATCGGGGTGCCTGAAAGTGAGGGGGAAAATGGAACCAAGTTGGAAAACACTCTTCAGGATATCATCCAGGAGAACTTCCCCAATCTAGTAGGGCAGGCCAACAATCAAATTCAGGAAATACAGAGAACACCACAAAGATACTCCTTGAAAAGAGCAACTCCAAGACACATACTTGCCAGATTCATCAAAGTTGAAATGAAGGAAAAGTTAAGGGCAGCCAGAGAGAAAGATCGGGTTACAAACAAAGGGAAGCCCATCAGACTAACAGCAGATCTCTTGGCAGAAACTCTACAAGCCAGAAGAGCGTGGGAGCCAATATTCAACATTCTTAAAGAAAAGAATTTTCAACACAGAATTTCACTATCCACCCAAACTAAGTTTCATCAGTGAAGGAGAAAGAAAATCCTTTACAGATAAGCAAATGCTTAGAGATTTTCTCACAACCAGGCCTGCCTTACAAGAGACCGTGAAGGGAGGACTAAATATGGAAAGGAACAACCAGTACCAGCCATTGCAAAAACATGCCAAAATGTAAAGACCATCAATGCTAGGAAGAAACTGCATCAACTAATGAGCAAAATAACCAGTTAATATCATAATGGCAGGATCAAGTTCACACATAACAATATTAACCTTAAATGTTAATGGACTAAATGGTCCAATTAAAAGACATAGACTGGCAAACTGGATAAAGAGTCAAGACCCATCAGTTTGCTGTATTCAGGAGACCCGTCTCACATGCAGAGGCATACATAGGCTCAAAATAAAGGGATGGAAGAAGATCTACCAAGCAAATGGAGAACATAAAAAAGCAGGGGTTGCAATACTAGTTTCTGATAAAACAGACTTTAAACCATCAAAGAAAGATCAAAAGAGACAAAGAAGGCCATTACATAATGGTAAAGGGATCAATTCAACAGGAAGTGCTAACTATCCTAAATATATATGCACCCAATACAGGAGCACCCAGATTCATAAAGCAAGTCCTTAGAGACTTACAAAGAGACTTAGACTCCCATACAATAATAATGGGAGACTTCAACACTCCACTGTCAACATTAGACAGATCAACGAGACAGAAAGTTAACAAGGATATCCAGGAATTGAACTCATCTCTGCACCAAGCAGGACCTAATAGACATCTACAGAACTCTCCACCCCAAATCAACAGAATATACATTCTTCTCAGCACCACATTGCACTTATTCCAAAATTGACCACATAATTGGAAGGAAAGCACTCCTCAGCAAATGTACAAGAACAGAAATTATAACAAACTGTCTCTCAGACCACAGTGCAATCAAACTAGAAATCAAGACTAAGAAACTCAATCAAAACCGCTCACCTACATGGAAACTGAATAGCCTGCTCCTGAATGACTACAGGGCACATAACGAAATGAAGGCACAAATAAAGATGTTCTTTGAAGCCAATGAGAACAAAGATACAACATACCAGAATCTCTGGGACACATTTAAAGCACTGTGTAGAGGGAAATTTATAGCACTAAATGTCCACAAGGGAAAGCAGGAAAGATCTAAAATGGACACTTTAACATCACAATTAAAAGAACTAGAGAAGCAAGAGCAAACACATTCAAAAGCTAGCAGAAGGCAAGAAATAACTAAGATCAGAGCAGAACTGAAGGAGATAGAGAAACGAAAAGCCCTCCAAAAAATCAATGAATCCAGGAGCTGGTTTTTTGAAAAGATCAACAAAATTGATAGACCGCTAGCAACACTAATAAAGAGGAAAAGAGAGAAGAATTAAATAGACGCAACAAAAAATGATAAAGGGGATATCACCACCAACCCCACAGAAACACAAACTACCATCAGAGAATACTATAAACACCTCTACGCAAATCAACTAGAAAATCTAGAAGAAATGGATAATTTCCAGGACATTTACACTCTCCGAAGAGTAAACCAGGAAGAAGCTGAATCCCTGAATAGACCAATAGCGGGCTCTGAAATTGAGGCAACAATTAATAGCCTACCCACCAAAAAAAGTCCAGGACCAGATGGATTCACAGCTGAATTCTACCAGAGGTACAAGGAGGAGCTGGTACCATTCCTTCTGAAACTATTCCAATCAATAGAAAAAGAGGGAATCCTCCCTAACTCATTTTATGAGGCCAACATCATCCTGATACCAAAGCCTGGCAGAGACACAACAAAAAAAGAGAATTTTAGACCAATATCCCTGATGAACATTGATGCAAAAATTCTCAATAAAATACTGGCAAACCGGATTCAGCAGCACATCAAAAAGCTTATCCACCATGATCAAGTGGGCTTCATCCCTGGGATGCAAGGCTGGTTCAACATTCGCAAATCAATAAACATAATCCAGCATATAAACAGAACCAAAGACAAGAACCACATGATTGTCTCAATAGATGCAGAAAAGGCTTTTGACAAAATTCAACAGCCCTTCATGCTAAAAACGCTCAATAAATTCGGTATTGATGGAACGTATCTCAAAATAATAAGAGCCATTTATGACAAACCCACAGCTAATATCATACTGAATGGGCAAAAACTGGAAAAATTCCCTTTGAAAACTGGCACAAGACAGGGATGCCCTCTCTCACCACTCCTATTCAACATAGTGTTGGAAGTTCTGGCTAGGGCAATCAGGCAAGAGAAAGAAATCAAGGGTATCCAGTTAGGAAAAGAAGAAGTCAAATTGTCCCTGTTTGCAGATGACATGATTGTATATTTAGAAAACCCCATCGTCTCAGCCCAAAATCTCCTTAAGCTGATAAGCAACTTCAGCAAAGTCTCAGGATACAAAATTAATGTGCAAAAATCACAAGCATTCTTATACACCAGTAACAGACAAGCAGAGAGCCAAATCAGGAATGAACTTCCATTCACAATTGCTTCAAAGAGAATAAAATACCTAGGAATCCAGCTTACAAGGGATGTAAAGGACCTCTTCAAGGAGAACTACAAACCACTGCTCAGTGAAATAAAAGAGGACACAAACAAATGGAAGAACATACCATCGTCATGGATAGGAAGAATCAATATCGTGAAAATGGCCATACTGCCCAAGGTTATTTATAGATTCAATGCCATCCCCATCAAGCTACCAATGAGTTTCTTCACAGAATTGGCAAAAACTGCTTTAAAGTTCATATGGAACCAAAAAAGAGCCCGCATTGCCAAGACAATCCTAAGTCAAAAGGACAAAGCTGGAGGCGTCACGCTACCTGACTTCAAACTATACTACAGGGCTACAGTAAGCAAAACAGCATGGTACTGGTACCAAAACAGAGCTATAGACCAATGGAACAGAACAGAGTCCTCAGAAATAATACCGCACATCTACAGCCATCTGATCTTTGACAAACCTGAGAGAAACAAGAAATGGGGAAAGGATTCCCTATTTAATAAATGGTGCTGGAGAAATTGGCTAGCCATAAGTAGAAAGCTGAAACTGGATCCTTTCCTTACCCCTTATACGAAGATTAATTCAAGATGGATTAGAGACTTAAATGTTAGACCTAATACCATCAAAACCCTAGAAGAAAATCTAGGTAGTACCATTCAGGACATAGGCATGGGCAAGGACTTCATTTCTAAAACACCAAAAGCAACGGCAGCAAAAGCAAAAATTGACAAATGGGATCTAATTAAACTAAAGAGCTTTTGCACAGCAAAAGAAACTACCATCAGAGTGAATAGGCAACCTACAGAATGGGAGAAAATTTTTGCAACCTACTCATCTGACAAAGGGCTAATATCCAGAATCTACAAAGAACTCAAACAAATATACGAGAAAAAAACAAACAACCCCATCAAAAAGTGGGACAAGGATATGAACAGACATTTCTCAAAAGAAGATATTCATACAGCCAACAGACACATGAAAAAATGCTCATCGTCACTCGCCATCAGAGAAATGCAAATCAAAACCACAATGAGATACCATCTCACACCAGTTAGAATGGCAATCATTAAGAAGTCAGGAAACAACAGGTGTTGGAGAGGATGTGGAGAAATAGGAACACTTTTACACTGTTGGTGGGATTGTAAACTAGTTCAACCATTATGGAAAACAGTATGGCAATTCCTCAAGGATCTAGAACTAGATGTACCATATGACCCAGCCATCCCACTACTGGGTATATACCCAAAGGATTATAAATTATTCTACTACAAAGACACATGCACACGTATGTTTATTGCGGCACTATTCACAATAGCAAAGACTTGGAATCAACCCAAATGTCCATCTGTGACAGACTGGATTAAGAAAATGTGGCACATATACACCATGGAATACTATGCAGCCATAAAAAAGGATGAGTGTGCGTCCTTTGTAGGGACATGGATGCAGCTGGAAACCATCATTCTTAGCAAACTATCACAAGAACAGAAAACCAAACACCGCATGTTCTCACTCATAGGTGGGAACTGAACAATGAGATCACTTGGACTCGGGAAGGGGAACATCACGCACTGGGGCCTATCATGGGGAGGGGGGAGGGGGGAGGAGGGAGGGATTGCATTGGGGAGTTATACATGATATAAATGATGAATTGATGGGTGCTGACGAGTTGATGGGTGCAGCACACCAACATGGCATAAATATACATATGTAACAAACCTGCACGTTATGCACATGTACCCTAGAACTTAAAGTATAATAAAAAAAAAATATTAGTTTCACAGATAGCTTCTTTCTAGTTCATATCTGGCTATATTCTGTTTTTCCCTTTTGGGCCTCAATCAGCTCCCAAATGTCCCTTAGCAGATTCTACCAAAGGAGTGTTGAACCTGCTGAATCAAAAGACAGGTTTAAATCTGCGAGACTAATTCACACATCACAAAGGAGTTTCACAGATAGATTCTTCCAAATATTTATCTGTGTCTATTCTGTTTTTCCACATAGGCATCAATGGCCTCCCAAATGTCTCTCTGCAGATTCTACAAAAGAGTGTTTTTTACCTGCTGAATTAAAGAAAGGTTTACCTCTGGGACATGAATTTACACATCACAAAGGAATTTCATGGATTATTTATTTGTAGTTTTTACCTCGAAATACTCTATTTCTTCACATAGGTAACCTAGGGCCCCGAAGTGTCCCTTCACAGTTTCTCCAAAAAGAGTGTTTCCAGCCTCCATAATCAAAAGAAATGTTTAATTCTGTGAGATGAATCCACACATCACAAACAGCATCACAGGTTGCTTCTTTCTAGATTTTATCTGGGAATATTTTGTTTTTCCTCATAATCATCAATCTGCTCCCACATGTCCTTTTACAGACTCTCCTAAAGGGTTGTTTCCAACCTGCTGAATCAAAAGTAAGGTTTAACTCTGTGAGAGGCATCCACACATCACACAGCAGTTTCTCCAATAAGTTCTTTCTAGTTTCTCTCTGGGAATATTTGTTTTTTCCCCATGAGACCCAATGCGCTCCCAAATGTCCATTTGTAGATTTTGCAAAAAGAATATTTCCAACCTACTGAATGAAAAGAAAGGTTTAGCTCTGTGAGATCAATCCACAAATGGCAAAGTAGTTTCGCAGATAGTTTCTTTCCAGTTTTTATCTGGGATATTTGGTTTGACCACATAGGCCTCAATGGACTCCCAAAATCTCTATGATAATTTTCCAGAAAGAGTGTTTCCAACTTGCTGACTTAAAAGAAACGTTTAATCCTTTGAATTGCATCCATACATCACAATGCAGTTTAAAAAATAGCTTCCTTCAATTTTTTTTCTAGGAATATTTGATTTTTCCTCATAGACCTCAGTGAGCTCGCAGATGTCCCTTTACAAATCCTACAAAAAAGTGTTTCAAATATGCTGAATCAAAAGAAATGTTTCACTATGTGATATGAATCTACATATCACGAAACAGTTTCACAGATAGCTTAATTTTAGTTTTTGTATCGAGATGTTTGGTGTTTTTCCAAAGGTGTCAGTGCACTCCAAAATGTCCTTTGCAGATTTTCCAAAAAGAGTGTTTCCTACATGCTGAATCAAAAGAAAAAGTTAACTCTGTGTGGTGAATCTGCACAATTGAAAGCAGTTTTACAGGTAGGTTCTTTCAAGTTTTTGTCTGGGTATATTCAGTTTTTCCCAAAGGCCTCAATGGGCTTCAAAATGTCCCTTTGCAGATTCTCCATAAAGAGTGTTTCAAAACCTCTGAATGCACAAAAAGATTTACTTTAGTGAGAAGAGTCCACACAAAACAAAGCACTTTCATAGATAGGCTCCTTCAAGATTTTTCTGGGGCTATTTGGTGTTTTCCCACAGGCCTCAGTGGGCTACCAAATGTCCCTTTGCAGATCCTCCGAAAAGAGCGCTTCCAACCTGCCGAAATCAAAAAATAGGTTTAACTCTGTGAGATGAATACGTATCATAAAGCCAATTCACACATAGTTTCTTTCTACTTTTTATCTGGGTATATTCAGTTTTTCACCACAGCCCTCAATGGGCTCCCAAATGTCCCTTTGCAGATTCTACAAAAACAGTGTTTCCAACCTGTTGAATCAAAGAAAGGTTTATTTGTGTGAGATGAATCCACAAATCACAAATGAGCTTCACAGACAGCTTCTTTTATGGCTTTATCTTGGGATACTTGGTTTTTTTTAATAGGCCTCAAAGGACTCACAAATGTCCCTTCACAGATTCTCTACAAAGAGCAATTCCAACCTGCCGAGTTTAAAGAAAGGTTTAACTCTCTACAATGAATCTGCACATCACAAAGCTGATTCAGACATAGTTTCTCTCTAGTTTTTATCTGGGGATGTTTTGTTTTCCCCCCTAGGGCTCAATGGGGTCCCAAATGTCCCTTCACAGATTCTACTAAAAGAGTGTTTCCAAATTTCTGAATTAAAAGAAAGGTTTAATTCTGTGAGACGAATCCACACATCACAAAGCAGATTAACAGAAAGATTCTGCTAGATTTTATATAGAAACATTCGGTTTTTCACAGTAGTCATCAATAGGTTCACTATTGTTCCTTTGCATATTTTACAAAAACAGTGTTTCCAATCTGGTGAATGAAAAGAAAGGTTTAATTATGTAATGTGAATCCACACATCACAAAAGAGTTTCACGAATAGTTTCTTTCTAGTTTTTATCTGAGGATATTCTTTTATTTTCATAGGCCTCAAAGGGCTCCCAAATATACCTTCACAGATTCTCTACAAAGAGAGATTCTAACCTGTTGAGTTTAAACAAACGTTTAACTCTGTAAGATGAATCTACACATCACAAAGCTCATTCAGACATAGTTTCTTTCTAGTTTTTATCTGGGGATATTTTGTTTTTCCCCATAGGGCTCAATGGGGTCCCAAATGTCCATTCACAGATTTTACTAAAAGAGTGTTTCCAACCTGCAGAATCAAAAGAAAGGTTTAATTCTTGGAGATAAATCCACACATCACAAAGCAGACTAACAGAAAGATTCTGCTAGAGTTTATATGGAAATATTTGGTTTTTCCCCGTAGTCATCAGTAGGTTCACTATTGTCCCTTTGCATATTTTGCAAACAGAGTATTTCCAATCTGGTGAATGAAAAGAAAGGTTAAATCTGTAAGGTGAATCCAGACATCACAAAAGAGTTTCACAGAGAGTTTCTTTCTAGTTTTCATCTGGAGATATTCTTTTTTCCCCACAGGTTTATATGGTCTCCCAAATGACTTTTCACAGATTCTTCAAAAAGAGTGCTTCCAACCTTCTGAATCAATAGAAAGGTTTAACTCTGGGAGATGAATTCACGCATCAGAAAGCAGTTTCACAGATGGCTTCTTTCTAGTTTTTATCTGGGGATATTTTGTTTTTCCCTGTAGACCTCAATGGGCTTTCAAGTGTCCCTTCGCAGATACTCCAAAAAGAGTGTTTACATTCTGCTGATTCAAAACAAAGGTTTAACTCTATGAGACGAATCTATCCATCTCAATGCAGTTGCACACATAGTTCCTTTCTAGTTTTTTTCTGGGAATATTCAGTTTTGTCCCTATGTCTCAATAGCCTCAAAAATGTTTTTTTCCCCCAGATTCTGCAAAAAGACTGTTTACAACCTGCTGAATCGAAAGAAATTTTTAACTCTGTGAGATGAATCCACACATCACAAAGCAGTTTCACAGATAGCTTCTTTCTAGTTTTTATCTGGGGATGTTCATTTTTGCCACATAGGCCCAAAAGGGCTCCCAAATATCCCTTCACAGATTCTCCAAAAAGTGTATCCAACCTGCTGAATCAAATCAAAATTTTAACTCTTTTAGATGAATCCACACCTCACAAAGCAGTTTCAATGATGTCTTATTTTTAGTTTTTATCTGGGGATATTCAGGTTTTCCCCACAGACCTCAATGGGCTCCTGAATGTCCATTAGCAGATTCTCCAATAAAAGTGTTTCAAAGCTGCTGAATCAAAAGAACAGTTGAACTCTATGAGATGAATCCACACATCACATCAGTTTCACGCATATTTTCTTTTGAGTTTCTATCTTGAGATACTCATTTTTCCCAATAGGCCTCAATAAGTTCCCAAATTTTCTTTCATAGATACTCTGAAGAGAGTGCTTTCTACCTGCTGAATTACGAGGAACACTTACATCTGGGAGGTGAATCCACACATCACAAAGCAGTTTCACAGATAGCTTCTATCTAGTTTCTATTTTAGGATATTCAGCTTTTCCACACAGGCTACAATTTGCTCCCAAATGTTCTCTTGCAGGTTATCCAAAAAGTGTTTCCAACCTGCTGAATCAACAGAATGGTTTAACACTTTGATAGGAATACACACATCACAAAGTTGTTTCATAGATACATTCTTTTGAGTTTTTATTTGGGGATATTCCTATTTTTCCCTTAAGCCTCAATGGGCTAGAAAGTATTCCTTTGCAAATTCTCAGAGAAGAGTGTTCCCAACCTGCTGAATCAAAAGAAAGTTTTACCTCTGTGAGATGAATCTACACATCACAAACCAGTTTCACAGATAGATTCTTTGCAGTTTTTATCTAAGGATATTAGCCTTTTTTTTTTGTAGTTATCAATGGGCTGAAAAATGTCCCTTCACAGATTTTCCAAAGAGGTGTTTCCAAACAACTGAAACAAAAGAAAGGTTTAACTCTGGAGGATGAATCCACACATCACAAAGCCATTTCACGGATAGCTTCTTTCTAGTTTTTATCTGGGGATATTTGGTTTTTCCCCATATGCCGCAATGGGTTCCCAAATGTCCATTTGCCGATTCGCCAAAAAGTGTTTCCAACGTGATGAATGAAAAGAAACCTTTAACTCTGTGAGATGAATCCAAACATCACAAAGCAGTTTCACAGATACATTCTTCCTAGTTTTTATTTGGTGATATTGGGTTTTCCCCCATAGGCATCAGTGGGCTCCCAAATGTCCCTTTGTAGACTCTCCAAAAAGAGTGTTTCCAATCTGCTGAATAAAAAAACATGGTTTAGCTCTGGGAGATGAATCCACATGTCACAAAGCAGTTTCACAGTTAGGTTCTGTCTGGTTTTTACCTAGAGATATTCTTTTTTTTTTTTTTTTCACACCGGCCTGAATGGACTCCAGAATATCTTTTTGCAGATTCTACAAAAAGAACGTTTTAAACCTATGGATTGGAAAGAAAAGTTTAACTCTGTGGGATGAATCCACACTTCAGAAAGCAGTTTCACACATAGATTCTTTCTGGTTATAATCTGGGGATATTTGGTTTTCCTTGCAGGCCTCAATGAGGTCCAAAATGTCCCTTCACAGTTTCTAAAAAAAAAAAAAAAGTGTTTCCAACCTGATGATACAAAAGAAAGTTTTATCTCTGTGAGATGGATCCACATATCACAAAGGACATTCACAAATAGCATTTTTCTAGTTTTTATCTAGGGTATTCAATTTTTTTCTGTAGACCTCAATGGGCTCTCACATGCCCCCAGCATATTCTCCAAAAGAGTTTTTCCAACCTTCTGAATCAAAAGATAGCTTTAACTCTGTCAGATGAATCTGCACATCATAAAGTAGTTTCACAAATAACTTCCCTCAAGGTTTTATCTGGGGATATTCTCTTTTAAACCTTAGGCATCAATGGGCTCCAAAATGTTTTTTTTTTTTTTTCAGAATTAAAAGAAGAGTATTTTAAACTTGCTGAATCAAGAGAAAGGTTTAATTATGTGAGATGAATCCATGCACCACAGAGTAGTTTCACGGATAGCTTCTTTCTTGTTTTTCTGTGGAGATACTCATTTTTTTGCCTTTGGCATCAGTTGGCTCCCAAATTTCCCTTCACAGATTCTCCAAAAAGGGTGTTTCCAACTTGCTGAATTAAAAGAATGGTTTAACTCTGTGAGTTGAATCAACACATCAAAACCCCGTTTCACGGATAGCTTCTTTCTAGTTTTATCCAGGGATATTTGGGTTTTTTCCATAGACCTCAATGGGCTCCCAAATGTGCCTAGGCAGATTTTCCAAGAAGAGTGCTTCCAACCTGCTGAATAAAAAGAAAGGTTTAACTCTGTATGATGAATCCACACATTACAAAGTATTTTCACAGCCAGCTTCTTTGAGGTTTTAATCTAAGGATTTTCAGTTTTTTCCCATAGGACTCAGTGGGGTCCCAAATGTCCCTTCACAAATTCCCCAAAAAGAGTGTTTCCAATTGGCTGAATCAACAGAAAGTTTTAACTCTGTGAGATAAATCCACACATCCCGAAGTAAATTCACATGTAGCTTCTCTGTAGTTCTTATCTAAGGATATTTCATTTTTCCCATAGGCCTCAATGGACTCCAAAATGTCTTTTTGCAGATTCTACAAAAATAATGTTACCTATGTATTGATTGAAAAGAAATGTTTAACTCTGTAGGACAAATATACAAATCAGAAAGCAGTTTCACAGATAGCTTTTTTTCTAGTTTAAATCTTGGGATAATTGTATTTTCCTTGCAGGCCTCAATGGGGTCGAAAAGGTCCCTTCACAGATTCTAAAATAGAGTGTTTCCAACCTAATGAATCAAAATAAAGTTTCAACTCTGTGAGATGAACCCACACATCATAAAGCCGTTTCACAGATAGCTTCTATGTAGATTTTATTTGGGGATATTCTGTTTTACACCATAGGCCTCAATGGGCTTCCAATTGTCCCTTCACAGATTCCATAAAAAAAAAAAAAGTTTCCAGCCTGCTAAATCAAGAAAAGGTTTAAATCCGTGAGAGGACTCCACACATCACAAAGCCATTTCACAGATAGCTTATTTCCAGTTTTTATCTGTGGATATGTGATTTTGCCAAAGCCCTCAGTGGGCTCCCAAAAGTCACTTCACAGATTCTTGAAAAAGAGTGTTTCCAATGGGCCGAATAAAAAGAAATGTTTAACTCTGTGAGATGAATCCACACATCAGAGACCAGTTTCAAAGATAGTTTCTTTCTAGCTCTTATCTGGGGTACATTTTTTCCCATAGTCCTCAGTGGGCTCCAAAATGTCCTTTCACAGACCGTTTCCATCCTGCTAGATCCCCCCAAATTTAAACACTGTGAGATGAATCCACACGACACAAAGTGGTTTCAAAGATAGCTTCCATCTAGTTTTTATTTGGGGGTATTCATCTTTTACTTATTGACCTCAATGGGCTCCCAAATTTCCCTTTGTGGATTGTCCAAAAAAAGTGTGTCCAACCTGCTGGACAAAAAGAACAGTTTATCTCTGTGAGAGGAGTCCCCACATCACAATGCAGCTTCACAGATCGCTTGTTCCTACTTTTTCTCTAGGGATGTGCAGTGTTTTCCCATTGGCCTCATTGGTCTCCCAAATGTACCTTCACAGATTCTCCAAGAAGAGTGTTTCCAACCTGCTGAATCAAAAGTAAGGTTTAGCTCTGTGAGCTGAATTTACTCATGACAAAGCAGTTTCACAGATGGCTTCTTTCTAGTATTTATCTGGTGATATTCGGTGTTCACAATTAATCAGCTTCACAGGTAGCTTGTTCCTACTTTTCTCTAGGGATATGCGGTGTTTTCCCACAGGACTCAATGGGCTCCTAAATGTCCTTTTGCAGATTTTCTGAAAAGAGTGTTTCCAACCTGTTGAATAAAATGATATATCTAACTCTGTGAATTGAATACACACATCACCAAGCAATTTTACAGGTGCCTTCTTTCTAGTTTTAATCTGGGGATATTCAGTTTTTCCCTTTCAGCATCAATGGACTCATAAATGCCTCTTTGCCAAGTTTCCAACTTGCTGAAACAAAAGAAAGCTTTAAATATGTGATATGAATCCACACATCACAAAGTAGTTTCACAGACAGTTTGTAGTTTTTACTGGGGATACGGTGTTTCTCCCAGTAGGTCTCAATGGGTTCCCAAATGTTCTTTCACAGATTCTACAAAAAGAGGGTTTCCAACATGCTGAATCAAAATAAAGGTCTAACTCTGTGAGTTGAAACCAAACAACACAAAGCAGTTTCACAGATAACTTCTTTCTAGTTTTTATCTGGGGATACTCGGTTTTACCGCATAGGCCTAAATGGCCTTCCAAGTGTCCATTTGCATATTTTTTAAAAAGAGTCTTTCCAACCGGCTGAGTCAATAGAAAGTTTTACCTCTGTGAGATGAAGCCACACATCACAAAGTAGTTTCATAGATAGCTTCTTCGTAGTTTTAGTCTGGGGACTTTTTTTATCCATAAGCCTCAATGGATTCCCAAACATCCCTTCGCAGATGCTCCAAATGAATGTTTACAACCTGCTGAATCAAAATTAAAAAATTAAATCTGTGAGATGAATTCACATCAAAACACAGTATCACAGAGAGCTTCTTTGTAATTTTTATCTAGGAGTATTCATTTTTTCCATGTAGGCCTCAATGGGCTCCCAATATCCCTTCACAGATTCTACAGAAAGAGTGTTTCCAACCTCCTGAATCAGAAGAAAAAATTAACTCAGTGAGATAAATCCACACATCACAAAATGGTTTCACAGATACCTTCTTTCAAGTTTTTATCTGGGGATATTCAATTTTTCCCTGTAGTACACTATGAGAGCCCAAATGTTCTTTCACAGATTCTCCAAAAAAAGTGTTTCCACCTGATCAATCTAAAGAAAGGTTTAACTCTGTAAGATGAATCCACACATCACAAAGCAGTTTCACAGATAATTTCCTTTCAGTTTGTATTGGGAATATTCAGCTTTTCCCCATAGGCCTCAATGGGCTCCCAAATGTCTCTTTGCAGATTATCCAGAAAGAGTGTTTCCAACAAGAATAGAAGACAGATTTAGCTCTGTGAGATGAATTCAGACAATACAAATCAGTTTCCCAGATAGCTATTTTATCATTTTCTTCTGGCGATAATCATTTATTTTGATAGGTTAAATTGGGTTCCTAAATATTCCTCTATTGATTCTCGAAAAAGAGGGTTTCCAGCCTACTGAATCAAAAGAAAGGTTTAACTCTGTGAGATGAATCCACACATCACAAAGTAGTTTCACAGAGAACTTCTTTGTAGTTTTTATCTAGCGATATTCAGTTTTTCCCCAAAGGCCTCAGTAAGTGCCCAAATGTTTCTTTGCTGATTCTCCAAATAGAGTCTTTCCAGCCTGCTGAATCAAAGAAAGTTTTAACTCTGTGAGGTGAATCCACACATCACAAAGTGGTTTCACAGATAGCTTCTTTCTACTTTTTATCTGAAAGTATTAGATTTTTAGCCAAAGGCAACAATGGGCTCCCAAATGCCCCTTTGCAGATTATCCAAAAACATTATTTACAACCTGCTGAAACAAAAGAAGTTTTACCTCTATGAGTTGAATCCACACACAAAAAAGCACTTTTAAAAACAGCTTCTTTCCTATTTTTATCCGGGTATATTCATTTTTTTTTCATTGAACATCAATGTGCTTTGAAATATCCATTCACAGATTCTTTAAAAAGACTGTTTCCAAACTGTTGAATGTAAAGAAAGTTTGAACATTTTGCAATTAGTCCACACATCACAAAGTAGTTTCACAGAAATCCTCTTTCTACTTTTTAACTAAGGATATTTGTTTTTTCCCCTGGGTCTCAATAAGCTTTGAAATGTGTCCTTGCAGATTCCCCAAAAAGAGGTGTTCCAACCTGCTGAATCTAAACAAAGGTTTAACCTTGTGAGATGTATCTACATATCATAAAGCAGTATTAGAAAAGGGTTCTTTCTAGTTTTTATCTGGTGATAAACTCTTTTTTCCTATAGGCCTCAATGGACTCCAAAATGTCTGTTCTCAGATTCTCCAAATAGAGTGTTTCTAACCTGCTGAAACCAACGAAAGTTTTTACTTGGTGAAATGAATTCACATGTCACAAAGCAGTTGCTCAGAGAGCATCATTTTAATATTTAGCTGAGGATATTCAGTTTTTCTTCATAGGCCTCATAGAGGTACCAAATGTCTCTTCTCGGATTCTAAAAAATAGTGTTTCCAACGTGCTGAAGCAAAAGAAATGCTTCACTCTGTGAGATGAATGCACACATCACAAAGCACTTTCACAGACAGCTTTTTTCTGTTTTTTTTTTTTTTATTATTTATTTTTATTTTTTATCTGCGGCTGTTTGATTTTTCCCTATAGGCCTCAACGTGCTCCCAAATATCATTTCACCAATTCTCAAAAAAGTGTTTCCAACTTGCTAAATCAAAAGGAAGATTTAAATGTGAGATTAACCCACACATCACAACACAGTTTTACAAATAACTTCTTTCTAGTTCTTATCTGGGCTATTCATTGTTTTTCCATAGGTCTCACTAAACTCCAAAGGTTCCCTAGCAGGTTCTCCAAAAAGAGGGTTTCCAACTGGCTGAATCAAAAGAAAGGTTGATCTCTTCGAGATGAATCAACACATCCCAAGGCAGATAGTTACCCAAGTAATTATCTGTGAAAATTACCTAGTTTCACAGATAACTTTTTTATAGACTTTTCTGGGGATATTCGGTTTTTCTCTATATGCCTCAAGGGATATTAAATGTCCCTTCACAGATTCTCCAGATAGACCTCCATGGTTCCCAAATATCCCTTCCCAGATCCTTTCAAAAAAGTATTTCCAACCTGCTGACTCAAAAGAAACGTTTAACATTGTGAGATGAATCTACACATCACGAAACAGTTTCACAGATAGCTTCTTTGTAGTTTCTATCTGAAGATATTCCTTTTTTTTTGCCTAGACCTTCAATGGGCTCCAAAGTGTCCCTTCACAGATTCTACAAAAAGAGTGTTTCCAAACTGTTAAATCAAAAGGAAGTTTTAACTCTGTGAGATGAATCCACACATCACAAAGTAGTTACACAGACAGCTTCTTTCTAGTTTTCATCTGGGGATATTCAGTTCATCACAATAGGTTTCAAAGGGCTCCCAACGTCCCTTTGTAGATCCTCCAAAGACAGCGTTTCCAATCTGCTAAATCAGAAGAAATATTTAACTCTGTGGGATGAATCCACACATCAAAAAGCAATTTTGCAGAGAGCTTCTGTCTAGTTTTTATGTGGGGTATTTGTTTCTTTTCCCAAAGCCTAAATGGGCCTCCGAATGTCCCTTCAGAGACTCTTCAAAAAAGTTGTCCAACCTGCTGAATCAAAAGAAAGGCTTAACTCTGTATGATGAGTCCCACACATCACAAATGAGTTTCACAGGATCTTCTTTCTTGATTTCATCTGAGGATATTCAGTTTTTATTCCATTGACCTCAAAGGGCTACGAAGTGTTCCTTCACAGATTCTCCAAAAACAGTGTTTCCAACATGCTGAATCAAAAGAAAGGTTTAACTCTGTGAGGAGAATCCACACATTAAAAAACAGTTTGATAGATAGCTTCTTTCAGTTTTTATCCTAGGATATTCAGTTTATGCTTATAGGCCCCAATGAGTGTCCAAATGTCCCTTCACAGATTCCCCAAAAATGGTGTTTCCAACTTGCTGAATCAAAACAAAGGTTTAACACTGTGAGATAAATCAACACATCACAAAGCAGTTTCACAGATAACTTCTTTCTTGTTTTTTTCTTTGGATGTTTGGTTTTTCCCCATAGACCTCAATGGTCTCCGAAATGTCCCTTTGTAGATTTTACAAAAATATTGTCTCCACCCTGGTGAATCAAAATAAATGTTTAACTCTGTGAGATGAATGCACACATCACAAACAGTTTCACAGATAGCTTCTTTCTAGTTTTTACTGGGGGATGTTCGTTTTTCTTTTCTTTTCTTTTCTTTTCTTTTCTTTTCTTTTCTTTTCTTTTCTTTTCTTTTCTTTCTTTTTTTTTTGGAGGTTTCAGTGGGTTCCCAAACGTCCCTTCAGATTCTCCACAAAGAGTGTTTCCAATCTCCTGAATCAAAAGAAATGTTTCTCAATGTGAGACAAATCAACACATCTGAAAGCAATATCACAGATAGGTTCTTTCCATTTTGTATCTTGGAATATTTGTTTTCTCTCCATAGGCCTAAATGGGCTCACACATATCCCTTCGTGGATTGTACAAAAATAGTGTTTTCCACTTGCTGAGTCAAAAGAAAGGCTTAACTCTGTGAGGTGAATCCACACTTCACAAAGCAGTTTCACAAACAGTTTTTCCTAGTTTTTATCTGGGGATATGTAGGTTTTTTCTGTAGAACTTAGTGGACTTCTTTGTCCCTTTGCAGAGTCTCCAAAAAAGAGTGTTTCCAACCTGCTGAATCAAAAGAAAGTTTTAACTCTGTGTGGTGAATCCACACATCACCATGCAGTTACACAGATACCTCCTTTCCTGTTTTAATTAGGAGATATTCATTTTTTCCCCATGGTCTTTTTCGGTCTCCCAAATGTCTCTTCACAGATGCTGCAAGAAGAGCATTTCCAACCTGCTGAATCAAGAGAAATGTTTAACTCTGTGTGATGAATCCACATATAACAAAGCATTTTCACAGATAGATTCTTGCTTGTTTTAATGGGCATATTCGATTTTTCCACATAGGACTAAATGGGCTCTCAAATGTCTCTTTGTGGATTCTTTAATAAGAGTATTCCCAACCTCCTGAATCAACAGGAAGTTTTCATCTCTGAGATGAATCCACACATCACAAATCAGTTACCCAGATAGCTTCTTTCTAGTTTTAATCTGGGGATATTCGGTTTATCTCCATATGCCTCAAAGGTGTCCCGAATGTTTCTTCTCAAATTCTCCAAAAAGAGTGTTTCCAACCTGCTGAATCAAAAGAAAAGCTTAACACTTTATGATGAATCCACAAATTACAAATAAGTTTCACAGTTTATTGATTTCACCTGGGGATGTCCGATTTTTCTCCATTGGCTTCAATGGGCTACAAAATGTCCCATTACAGATTCTCCACAAAGAGTGTTTCTAACTTCCAGAATCAAAAGAAAGGTTTAACTCTGTGAGATGCATCCACACGTTGCAAAACAGCTTTCTCAGAGAGCGTCTTCTTAGTTATTACCTGAAGATATTAGGTTTATGCCCTTAGGCCTCATTGATCTCCCAAATGTCCCTTCACAGACTCTCCAAAAAGTGTGTTTCCAACCTGGTGGATCAAAAGAAAAGTTTAACACTGTGAGATGAATCAACACATAACGAAGAAGTTTCTACAGATGACTTATTCTTAGTTTTTATCTTGCGATGTTTGCTTTTTCCCAATAAGCCTCAATGGGCTCATAAATGTCCCTCTGCAGATTCTACAAAAACTGTGTTTCCAACCTAGTGTGTCAAAAGAAACTTTTAACTCTGTGAGAAGAATCCACAGATCACAAAGCAGTTTCACAGATAGCTTCTTTCTAGTTTTTATCTGGGGATTTTCAGTCTTTCCCTAGAGGCCAAATGGGTTTTTAAATGTCTCTCTCAGATTCTACACAAAGAGTGTTTTCAACCTGCTGAATCAAAAAAAAAAAAAAACGTTTAACTGTGTGGGATAAATCCACACATTACAAAGAGTTTCACAGATAGCTTGTTTCTAGTTTATATCTGGGGATGTGCTGTTATTCCCAATAGATCTCAATGGGCTTTCAATTGTCCCTTCACAGATTCTCCAAAAAGAGTGTTTCCAACATGCTGCATCAAATGGAAGCTTTAACTCTGCGAGATGAATCCACACTTTACAAAGAAGTTTCACAGAAGCATCACTCTAGTTTTAATCTGGGAATATTCAGTTTTTGTCCAGAGGCCTCAATTGGATCCCAAATATCCTTTCGCAGTTTCTCCACAGAGTTTTTCCAACCTGCTGAATTAAAAGAAAGTTTTAAATCTGTGAGATGAATCCATTAATCACAAAGTGGTTTCACAGATAGCTTTTTTCTAGTTTTCATCTGGGGATATTCTGGTTTTCCACATAGGCCTCAGTGACTCCCCAATTTCCCTTTTCAGTGTCTTCAAAAAGAGTGTTTCCAGCCTTCTCAATCAGGCAAATTCTTTTCCTTTGTGACATGAATCCACACATCACAAAGCTGCCTCACAGATATCATCTTTCTAGTTTGTATCTGTGGATATTCAGTTTTTCCCTATAGGCATCAATTGGTTCCCAAATGTCCCTTTGCAAATTCTCTAAAAAGACTATTTGCAACCAGCTGAATCAAAAGAAAGTTTTAACTTGATGAGTGGAATAAACAATAAAAAACAGTTTCATGGATAGTTTCCTTTTAGTTTTATCTGGCATATTTTTTCCCCCATAGGCTTCAATAAGCTCCCAAATATTTCTTGCAGATTCTGCAAAAAGAGTGTTTCCATCTGGTGAATAAAAAAAAAAAAAAAAAAGAAGAAGATTTAACTATGTGAGATGAATCCATACTTCACAAAGCAGTTTGACAGATAGCTTCTTTTTAGTTTTCATCTGGGGATATTTGGTTTTTCCCCATAGGCCTCAATGGGATCCAAAATATCGCTTTGCATAGTATACAAAAAGAGTGTTTACAACTTACTGAATCAAAGGAAATGTTTAATTCTGTAGGTTGAATGCACACATCAGAAACCTGCTTCACTGACAGCTTCCTTCTGGTTTCTATGTGGGGATATTCGATTTTTCTGCATAGGCCTCAAAGGGCTCCCAAATGTCCCTCCACAGTTTATCCAAAAACAGTGTTTCCATCCTATTGAATCAACGGAAAGGTTTAATTCTCTGAGATGAAACCATATGTCACACAGCATTTCCACAAATTGTTTTGGAGTTTTAATCTGGGGCAATTCGGTTTTTCCCCATAGGCCTCAACAGGCTCCTAACTGTCCCTTCGCAGATTGTCCTAAAAGAGTGTTTGCAACCAACTAAATCAAAAGAAAGGTTCAACTCTGTGAGATGAATCCACACATCAAAAAATCAGATTCACAGATAGCTTATTTCTAGTTTTATTTGGGGATAATCTGTTTTATTCTATAGGCCTCAATAGGCTCCCAAATGTTGCTTCACAGATTCTACAAAAAGATTGTTTCCAACCTGCTGAATCAAACAAAAGCTTTATCTCTGTGAGATGGATTCACACATTAAAAAGCAGTTTCAGAGATAGCTTCTTTCTAATTTTTATCTGAAAATATTTGTTTTTTCCCCATAGTCTTAAATGGGCTCCCAAATATCTTTTTGCAAATTTTACCAAAAGAGTTTTTAGAATCTTCTGAAAGAAAACAAAGGTTTACTTCTGTGAGATAAATCCATGCATCACAAAGCAGTTTCAGAGATAGCTTCTTTCTAGTTCATATCTGGTGATATTCTGTTTTTCCCCATAGGCCTCAATGGGCTCCCTAGTGTTCCTTTGCATATTCTCCAAACAGAGCGTTTACAGACTGCTGAATCAAGAGGGAGATTGAACTCTGTCAGATGAATCCACGCATTACAAAGCAGTTTCACAGATAGTTTCTTTCCAGTTTTTATCTGGGGATATTTGATTTTTCCCCAATGGCCTGAATGGACTTCCAAATGTCCCTTTGCAGATTCTCCAGAATGTTCCCAGCCTGCTGAATCAAAACAACGCTTTAACTCTGTAAGATGAATCCACACGTCACAAAGCAGTCTTACAGATGTCTTCTTTCTAGTTTTTATCTAGGGATATTCAGTTTTTCCCCATAGGTCTTACTGGGCTCCCAAAAGTCCCTTCACAAATGCTCCAAAGAGAGTATTTCCAACTTGCTGAATCAAAAAAAAAGGTTTGACTCTGTGAGATGAGTCCACACATCACCAAGTAGTTTCACAGATAGCTTCTTTCTAATTTTTATCTTGGGATATCCAAATTTTTCCTATAGGACTCAAAGGGCTCCCACATGTCTTTTCACAGATTGTCCATAAAGAGTGTTTCCAACCTGACGAATCCAAAGAAAAGGTTAACTCTGTGACAGGAGAAAACACATAACAATTAAATTTCACAGATAGCTTCTTTCTGATATTTATCTGGGGATATTCGCTTTTTCACCACAGGCCTCAATGATCTCCCAAATGTCCCTTTGCAGATTCTATAAAAAGAGAGTTTCCAAACAGCTGAATCAAAAAAAGTTTTAACTCTGTGAGATGAATCCACACATCACAAAGCAGTTTCACAAGTAACTTATCTCAAGTATTATCTGCTGATATTGGATTTTTCACCATAGGCCTCAATGAGCTCCCAAATGTCCATTTGCAGATTCTATAAAAACAGTATTTTCAAACTGCTGAATCAAAAGAAATATTTAACTCTGTGAGATGAATCCACACTTCACAAGGCAGTTTCACAGACAACCTCTTTCTAGTTTTTTTTCTGGAGCTATTCGGTTCTGACACATAGGACAAAATGTGCTCTCAAATGTCCATCGCAGATTCTCCAAAAAAGTGTTTCCAACCTGCTGAATGAACACAAAGGTTTAACTCTGTAAGATGAATCCACACATCACAAAGCAGTTTCACATACAACTTCTTCCTAGTTTTTATCTAAAGATATTCAATTTTTCCCTATAGGACACAATGGACTCCAAAATGTCCCTTCCTAGAGTCTCCAAAAGGAGTGTTTTCTACCTGCTAAATCAAGTGAAAGCTTTTCCTCTGTGAGATCAATCCATATATCACAAAACAGTTTCACAGGGAGCTTCTTTTCGCTTTTTACTGGGAATATTTTGCTCCTCTTCATAGGTCTCAATAGGCTCCCAAATGTCCCTTTGTAGATTATCCAAAAAGAGTGGTTTTTACCTGTTTAATAAAAAGAAAAGTTTAACTCTCTGATGAATTCACCCTTCACAAAGCAGTTTCACAGATACCTTCTTTCAAATTTTTATCTGAAGATATTCAGTTTTTTTCCCACAGGCCAAAATGGGCTGCCACATGTGCATCCACAGATTCTCCTAAAAGAGTTTTCCAACTTGCTTAATCAAACGAAAGTCTTAACTCTGTGAGATGAATCCACACATCACAAAGCAGTTTTACAGAATGCTTCTTTATAGTTTTTAGCTGGGAGTATTTGATTTTTCCCCATAGGCTTTAATGGACTCCCAATGGCCCCTTCACAGATTCTCCAAAAGGAATGTTTCCAACCTGCTGAATTAAAAGAAAGTTATAATCTGTGAGATGAATCCAAACATCACAAAGCAGTTTAACAGATGGCTTTTTTCTAGTTTTTAGCTGGGGATATTTGTTTTTTTCCCATAGGCCTCAATGGGCTCCCAAATATCCCTTCACATATTCCCCAAAAAAGTGTTTCCACGCTGATGGAAAAAACGAAGTTTTAAGTCTGTGAGATGAATCCACATATCACAAAGCAGATTCATGGATAGATTCTTTCTAGTTTTTATCTGGGGATACTCAGTTTTTTCCGACAAACATTGAAGGGCTCCACAGTGTTTCTCCACAGATTCCCCCCAAAAAAGTGTTTCCAACATGCTGAATCAAAAGAAAAATTTAACTCAGTGACATGAATCCACACATCTCAAAGCTGTTTCACAGATAGATTCTGTTTTTTTTTTTTTTTTATTTGGAAATATTTGTTTTTTGGAATAGGCCTTTATGGGCTCCCAAATATCCCTTTGCAAGATTCTACAAAAACAGTGTTTCAAAACTGCTGAATCAAAAGAAAGGTTAAGCTGTGTGAGAGGAATCCAAACATCACAAAGCAGTTACACAGATACCTTCTTTCTCGTTTTGATCTGGGGGATATTCTGTTTTTTCCAATGGGACAAAATGGTCTCCCAAATGTCCCTCTAAGGCTCTCCAACAAAAGTCTTTCCAACCTGCTGAATCAGAAGAATGGTTTAACACTGTGAGATGAAACCACACATCACAACACCATTTCAAAGATAGCTTCTTTCTAGTTTTTATCAGGAGTAATTTGTTTGTCCTCTTAGGCCTCAATGGACTCTTAAGTGTCCTCTCACAAATTCTCCAAAAATAGTATTTCCAACCTGCTGAATAAAAAGAAATGTTTGACTTTGTGAAATGAATCCACACATCATGAAGCAGTTTCAGAGTTAGCTTCTTTCAAGTTTTCATCTGGGGATATTCAGCTTTTCTTCATAGGTCACAACCGACTCCCAAAATTCCCTCCCAGGTTCCCCAAAAAGAGTGTTTCCAAGCTGCTGAATCTAAATAAATGTTTAACTCAGTGAGAAGAATTCACACATCACAAAGCAGTTTCACGGGCAGATTCTACAAGAAGAGTGTTTCCAACCTACTGAATCAAAAGAAAGGTTTACCTGTGTAAGATCAGTCCACCCGTTAAACAGCAGTTTCATAGAGAGCTTCTTTCAGGTTTCTATCTGGGGATATTTTTTTTCCCCCAGGCCTCAATGGGATCTGAAATGTCTTTTGCAGATTCTCCAAAAAGAGTGTTTCCAACTTGCTGAATCAAAAGAAAGGATTAACTCTGTGAGATGTATTCACACATCACAAAGCAGTTCTACCTATAACTTTTTTATAGTAATTATCTGGGTATATTCGGTTTTTCCCCATGTCCCTCAATGGGCTTCCAAATGTGTCTTTGCAGATTACCCCAAAACAGTGCTTCCAACCTGCTGAATCAAAACAAAGCTTTAACTCTGTGAAATGAATCCACACATCAAAAAGCAGAAGCATGGATAGCTTCTTTCCAGTTTTTTGGGGGGATATTCAGATTTTCCCCATAGGAATCAAAGGGTTCTGAAATGTCCCTTCAGAGATTTTCCAAAAAGAGTTTTCCAAACCCACTTAATTAAAATAAAGTTTTAACTCAGTGAGATGAATCCACACAACCCAAAGCCGTTTCACAGATAGCTTCTTTCTAGTTTTTATGTGGAAATATTCAGTTTTTCATCATAGGCCTCTATGGGCTCTAAAATGTCCCTTTGCAGATTCTACAAATAGTGTTTCCAAACTACTAAGTCAAAGCAAAGATGTGTATCTCTGTAGGAAAAATCCACACATCGAAAAGCATTTTCACAGATAGCTTCCTTTTGTTTTTATTTTGGGATATTCGCTTTTTCTCCTGTGCCTAAATGGGCTCCCAAATGTCCTTTTGCAGATTCTTCAAAAAGAGTGTTTCCAACCTGCTGAACTAAAAGAAAGGTTTTACTCTGTGAGTTGAATTCACAACTCACAAAGCAGTTTCACAGACAGCTTGTTTCAAGATTTTATTTGGGGATATTTGATTTTTCCCCATAGGCTACAATGGGCTCCCAAATGTTCCTTTTCAGACTCTCCAAAAAAGTGTTTCCAACCTGCTGAATAAAAAGAAAGTGTTAACTCTGTGAGATGAATCCCCACATTACAAAGGAGTTTCACAGATAGCTTGTTTCTCATTTTTATGAGGGGATAATCAGTTTTTCTCCTTGGGCATCAATGGACTCCTAAATGTCCCTCACAGATGCTTCAAAAAGAGTGTGTCCAACCTCTTGAATCAAAGAATGGATTAACTCTGTGAAATGAATCCACACACCACAAGGCAGTTTCACATATAGCTTCTTTTGAGTTTTTATCTGGAGATATTTGGCTTTTCTTCATAGGTCTCAATGGGCTCCCAAATGTCCCATTACAGATTCTCCAAAATTAGTACTTCCAAGCTGCTGCATCAAAATAAAGGTTTAACTCTGTAAGATGAATCCACATTTCACAAACCAGTTTCATGGGCAGCTTCTTTCCAGTTTTTATCTGTGGATATTCAGTTTTCCCCACAGGTATCAAATTGCTCTGAAATGGCCCTTTGCAGATCCTACAAAAAGAGTATTTCAAATCTGTTGAACCAAAAGAAAGTTTCAACTCAGTGAGATTAATCTATGTCAAATACATTTCTCAGATAGCTTCTTTCTAGTTTTTGTCTGGAAATACTCAGTTTTTCAGCATAGACCTCTATGGCCTTCCAAATGTCCCTTCGCAGATTCTACATAAAGAATGTTTCTAACCTGCTGAATCAAAGGAAAGATTTATCTCTGTGGAGAAAAAGTCAACCTATCAAAAAGCAGTTTCACAGATAGCTGCTTTCTAGTTTTTATCTGGAGATATTAGTTTTTTTTCCATAAGCCTGAATGGGTTAAAAAAAGTCCCATTGCAGATACTACAAAAAGAGTGTTGTCAAGCTCCTGAATCAAAAGAAAAGATTAACTCTGTGAGATGAACCCACACATTAAAAGGCAGTTTCACAGATAACATTTCACAGACAGTTTTTACCTGTGGATATTTTATTGTTCCCCATAGACCTCAATGGGCTCCCATATGTCCCTTTGCAGGTCCTCCAAAAACAGTGTTTCCAACCTGGTGAATCAAAAGAAAAGATTAGCTCTGTGAGATGAATTCACAAGCACAAAGCAGTTTCACTTATAGCTGTTTTCTACTTTTTATCTGGGGATATTTTGTTTCTCCTCATAATCCTCAATGGGCTCCAAATGTACCTGTGAAGGTTCCCCAAAAAGAGTGCTTCGTACCTAATGAACCAAGAGCAAGGTTTAACTCTATGAGATTAATCCACACACTACAAAGAAGTTTCACACACAGCTTATCTGTGTATACTCTATTTTTCCCCATTGGCATCAAAGTGTTCTGAAGTGTCCCTCCACAGATTCTATAAAAAGAGTGTTTCCAATCTGCTGAATCAAAAGCAAGGTGTAACTCTATGAGATGAATCCACTCATCTCAAAGCCGTTTCACAGATAGCTTCTCTCTAATTTTTATATGGAAATATTAGGTATTTCACCATATTCATTAATGGGTTCCAAATATCTGTTCACAGATTCTACAAAAAGAGAGTTTCCAACCTGCTATATCAAAGGAAATGTTTAATTCTGTGAGATGAATCCACACATCACAAGATTCACACATAGCTTCTTTTGAGTTTTTATCTGGGTATTTTCGGCTTTTCCCCACAGGCCTCAGTGGGTTTCCAAATGTCCCTTTGCAGATTCTCCAAAAAGAGTGTTTTTAACCTGCTGAATCGAAAGGAAGTTTTATCACTGGGACATGAATCCAGAAATCACAAAGCAGTTTCACAGGTAGCATTTTTTGTTTTTATTGGGAGATATTCAGTTTTTCCCCATAGACCTAAAATGGTCCTGAAATGTCCCTTCCCAAATTCTCCAAAAAGTGTGTTTCCAACCTGCTGAATCAAAAGAAATATTTAACTCTGTGAGATGAATTCATGCATCACAAAGCATTTCACAGAAATATTCTTTCTTGTTTTTAACTCTGGATATTCAGCTTTTTCCCCACAGGCCTCATTAGGTTCCTAAATGTTCATTTGCAGATTCTCCAAAAGAGTGCTTCCAAACAGCTGAATAAAAACTGACTTTTAATTCTGTGAGATGAATCCCCACATAAGAAAGCAGTATCACAGAGAGCTTCTTTTTTGTTTTTTTTTTCCTGCAGATATTCAGTTTTTCCATAAAGCCTCAATGGGCCCCCAAATGTCCCTTCACACATTATACAGAAAGAGTGTTTTTAACCTGCTGAATCAAAAGCAGGTTTTAACTGTAAGCAAAAAGCACACATCACAAAGCATTTTAACAGATATCTTTTTTCAGGTTTTTATGTGGGGATATTAGACTTTCTTCATATTCCTCAAAAATCTCCCCTGCCCAATCCTCAAAAAAGAGGGTATCCAAACTGCTGAATGAAAAGAAAGATTTAATGCTCTGAGATGAATTAAAACATCACAAGGCCGTTTCACAGATACCTTCTTTCTAATTTTATCTAGGAATATTCATTTTTTTTTGCCATAGGTCTCAATGGGCTCCCAAATGTCCATTTGCAGATTCTTCAAAAAGAGTTTTTCCAACCTGCTAAATTAAAAGAAAGGTTTAACACTGTGAGATCAATCCACACATCACAAAGCAGTTTCACAGAATGCTTCTTTCCAGTTTTTATCTGGGGATATGTTGTTTTTCTCCATAGGTCTTAATGGTCTCTGAAATGTCTCTCAGCAGATTCTCTGATATGCGTGTTTTCAACCTGCTGAATAAAAAGAAAGTTTTACTCTGTGAGATGAATCCACACATCAAAAATCAATTTCACAGTTAGCTTTTTTCTTGTTTTTATCTAGGGATATTTGGTTTTTCCCCATCAGACTCAGTGGCCTCCCAAATGTCCCTTTGCAGATTATACAACAAGATTGTTTCCACTTGCTGAATCAAAAGAAAGATTTACCTCTGTGAGATGAATCCACACATCACAAAGCAGTTTCACCAATAGCTTATTTCTAGTTTTTTTTTTTTTTTTTTTTTGTTTTTGTTTGCCTTTTTCTTTTCGTGGGGATATCCAGTTTTTCTCCATAGGACTCAATGGGCTCCCAAATTTTCCTTTGCAGATTCTTCAAAACGGGAGTTTCCAACCTGCTGAGTCAAAAGAGTTCACACATCACAAAGCAGTTTCACAGATTACTACTTTCTAGTTTATATCTATGGATATTCAGCTTTTCCCCTAGGCCACAATGGGTTCCATAACGTTTCTTCACAGAGTCTCCAAAAAGACTGTTTCCAACCTACTTAATCAAAAGAAAGCTTTAACTCTGTGAGATGAATCCACACATCATGAAGCAGTTTCAAAAATAGTTGCTTTTTAGTTTTCATCTTGGGATATTTGGCTTTTCCTTGCAGGTCCCAATGAGTTCCAAAATGTCCCTTCAGAGATTCTAAAAAAGAGTGTTTCCAATCTGCTGAATCAAAAGAAAGGTTTAGCTCTGTGAGATGAATCCACACATCAAAAAGCAGTTTCATGGAGAATTTCTTTCTAGTTTTTTATCTGGAAATGTTCAGTTTTTTCCCATGGACATCAAAGTGCTTCAATATGTCCATTAGCAGATTCTCCGAAAAGACTGTTCCCAATCTCCTGAATCAAAAGAAATATTTAACTCTGTGAGAGAAATCCACACATCACAAAGGAGTTTCACAGGTAGCCTCTCTCTAGTTTTTATTGGGGGATATTTGTCTTTTCTCCATAGTCCTCAAAGGGCTCCCAAATGTCCCTTCACAGATTCTCCAAAAAGCATTTCCAACCTGCTGAATCAAAAAAAGGTTTAACTCTTTGATATTAAATTACTCATCACAATGTAGTTTCACAGATAGTTCGTTTTAGTTTTTATCTGGGGATATTCAGTTTTTCCCCATAAACCTCAGTGGGCTCCCAAATGTCCATTAACAGTTTCTCCAAAAAGAGTGTTTCCAACCTCCTGAACCAAAAGAAATATTTAACTACATGAGATGAATCCACAATCACAAAGCAGTTTCAAAGAATGTTTCTTCCTAGTTTTTATCTGGGGATATTTGGTTTTTCCTCATAGGCCTCAAAGGACTCGCAAATGTCCTTTCACAGTTCTCCAGAAAGAGTGTTTCCAGCCGGGAATCAAAAGAATAATTTAACTCTGTGAAACGAATCCACCCATCACAAAGCAGTTTCACTGATAACTTTTTCCTAGTGTTTATCTGAAATTTCAGTTTTCCCTAGTGGCATCTATGGGCTCCCAAATGTCTTCTCACAGATTCTACAAAAAGAGTGTTTCCAACCTGTTGAATGAAAAAAAAAGCTTTCTCGTTGTGAGAACAATTTAAACATTGCAAGGCAGTTTCACGAATATCTTCTTTCTCATTTTTATCTGGGCATATGTGGTTTTTCCCCATAGGTCTCAATGGGCTCGCTAATGTTCCTTCACAGATTCTCCAAAAAGGGTGTTTCCAACCTGCTGAATCAAAAGAAAGTTATAACTCTGTGAAATGAATCTGTACATCACAAAGCAGTTTAAAAGACAGCATCTTTCTAGTTTATCTTTTTTTTCAAGTCTTGCTCTGTACCTCAGGCTGGAGTGCAGTGGTGTGATCTTGGCTCACTGCAAGCTCAGCCTCCCGGTCCAAGTAATTTTCTGCCTCAGCCACCTGAATGACTGGGATTACAGGCACTTACCACCACGCCCAGCTAATTTTTTGTATTTTTTAGTAGAAATGGGAATTCAGCATCTTGCCCAGCCTGGTCTTGAACTCCTGACCTCGTGATCTACTTGCCTCAGCCTCCCAAAATGCTGGAATTACAGGTGTGTGCCACCATGTCTGACCGCTTCTTTCTAGTTTTTATCTGGGGATATTTGGTTTTTCCCCATTGGCCTCAATGGGCTCAAAAATGTCCCATGGCAGATTCCCCAAAAAGTATTTCCAGCCTGCTGAATCAAAAGAAAGGTTTAACTCTGAGAGAGGAATCCACACATAACAAATACTTTCACAGATAACTTCTTTCTAGTTTTTATCTGTGAATATTTGGATTTTTTCCAGAGGACGGAAAGGGATACCAAACGTCCGTGTTCAGATTCTCCACAAAGAGTGTTTCCAACCTGCTGAATCAAAAGAAAAATTTAACTCTGTGAGATGAATCCAAAAATCACAAAGCAGTTTCACAGATCGCTTTTTTCTAGCTTTTATCTGAGGATATGCAGTTTTTCCTCTTAGGCCAAAATGGCTCACAAATGTCCCTTTGCAGATTCTCCAAAAAGAGTTTCTAAACTCTTGAATCAATAGCATGGTTTACCTCTGTGAGATGAATCCACGCATCACAAAGCATTTTCACAGATAGCTTGTTCCAAATTTTTTCTGGGGATATTCAGCTTTTCCCCATAGGCCTCAATTTCTCGCAAATATCCTCTCTCCAAAAACAGTGTTCCCAACGTAAAGAATCAAGAGAAAGTTTTAACAACGTGAGAAAAAATCACACATCACAAAGCATTTTCGTAGATACTCCTTTCTAGTTTTTATCTGGGGATATTAGGTTTTTATCCATAGTTCTCTATGGGTTCCAAAGTGTCCCTAGTGGGGAAAAGAGTGAAAAGAGTGATTCAACCTGCTGAATCAAAAGAAAGTTTTAACATTTTGAGATGAATATACACATAATAAAGTTGTTTCACAGATAGCTTGTTTCCAGTTTTTATCTGGGGTTATGCAATTTTTCCTCACAGGTCTCAATTAGTTCCTAAATATCCTTTCCCAGATTCTCCAGAAAGAGTGTTTCCAACCTGCTTAATCAAAAGAAAGTTTTATCTCTGTGACAGAAATCCACAGTCAACAAAGCAGTTTCACAGACAGCTTCTTTCTAGTTTATTTTCTGGAGATATTCAGTTTTTTCCATAGGCCTCACAGGGCTAAAAAATGTCCCTTCACAGATTCTTCACTAAGAGTGTTTCCAGCCTACTTAATTAAAAGAAAGTTCTAATTCTCTCAGATGAATCCACACATCAAAAGTCATTTTCCGGCTAGATTTTTTCTAGTTTTTGCCTGGGGATATTCAGTTTTCCGTATAGGTCACAAAGGTCTTCCAAATGTCATTTCACAGATTCTCCAAAAGCAGTGTTTCCCACCTGTGAATCAAAAGAGAGGTTTGGCCGGGTGCAGTGGCTCAAGCCTGTAATCCCAGCACTTTGGGAGGCCAAGACGGGCGGATCACGAGGTCAGGAGATTGAGACCATCCTGGCTAACACCATGAAATCCCGTCTCTACTAAAAAATACAAAAAAAAAAAAAAAAAAAAAAAACTAGCCGGGCGAGGTGGCGGGCGCCTGTAGTCCCAGCTACTCGGAGGCTGAGGCAGGAGAATGGCGTAAACCTGGGAGGCGGAGCTTGCAGTGAGCTGAGAATCGGCCACTGCACTACAGCCCGGGTGACAGAGCGAGACTGCGTCTCAAAAATAAATAAATAAATAAATAAAATAAAAAAAAAAAAAAGAGGTTTAACACTGTGAGATGAATAAGCACATCACAAACAGTTTCACAGAGAGCTTCTTTCGAGTTTTGATCAGGGGATATTCATTTTTCCCCATAGGCCTCAATATACTCACAAATATCAATTTGCAGATTCTCCAAAAGAGTGTTTCTGAACTGTTGAATCAAAAGAAAGTTTTACTCTGTGACATGAATCCACACATCACAAATCAGCCTATCAGATAACTTCTTTCCAGTTTTTATCTGGGGACATTCGTTTTTTGCCCCATAAGCCTCAATTGGCTCCAAAAGGTACTTTCAAAGATTCTACAAAAAGGGTATTTCCTACCTGCTGAATCAAAAGAAACGTTTAAGTCTGTGAGATGAATCTGCACATCATAAAGCAGTTTCACAGATACCTTCTTTCCAGTTTTTATCTGGGAATATTCGGGTTTTCTCCCTTAGGCCTCAATGGGCTCCCAAATATCTCTTCGCCAATTCTCCAAAAAGAGTGTTTCTAACCTGCTAAATCAAAAGAATGTTTTCATATGTGATACGAATACACACATCATAGAGCAGCTTCACACATAGCTCCTTTCTAGTTTTTATCTGTGGATATTTATTTTTTTCCCATAGGCCTCAAGGGGCTCCCACATATCCCTTTGTCGATTCTCCAAAAAGATTGTTTCCAACCTGGTGGGTCAAAAGAAAGGTTTAACTCTGTGAGGTGAATCTGTACACACAAAAAAGTATTTTTTATTGGCATCTTCTTTTTCATTGTTTATCTGGATATGTTAGGTTTTTCCCTGTAGGTCACAGTGGGCTCCCAAATGTTTCATCACAGATTTTCTGAAAGGAGTGTTTCCAATCTGCTGAAATGAAAGAAAGGTTTAACTCTGTGATATGTGATATGATTCCACAAACCACTAGGCAGTTTCACTGATAGCTTCTTTCTACGTTTTATCTGGGGATATTCTGTTTTTCCCCTAGGCCACAAAGAGCTCAGAAATGTCCTTTCTCAGATTCTCTATAAAGAGTGTTTCCAACCTGCTGAATCAAAAGGAAGGTTTCACTCTGTGAGATGAATCCACACATCACAAACCAGTTACAGTGACAGTTTCTCTTTCGTTTTTTTTTTCAGGTGATATTCTGTTTTTCCCCACATGCCTCAATGGGCTACGAATTGTTCCTTCAAAGATTCTCCAACAAAAGTATTTCCAACCTGCTGAATGAAAAGAAATGTTAAACTCTGTGAGATGAATGCACATATCTCATAGAAGCTTCAAAGATAATTTCTTTCTAGTTTTTATCTGGGAATACTTGGTTTTACCATATAGGCCTCTATGGGCTTTCATCTCTCACAGATCCTACAAAAGAGTGTTTTCAAATTGCAGTTTCAAAAAAGTGGTTTAATTCTGTGAGATGAATCCACGTGTCACAAAGCTGTTTCACAGAATCCTTCTTTCTAGTTTTTATCTTGGGGTATTCTGTTTTTCCCCATAGACCTTAGTGTGCTCCAAATTGTCCCTTCACAGATTCTACAAAAAGTGTTTCCAGCATACTGAATTAAAAGAAAATTTTACCCAGTGAGATGAATCCACACATCACAAAGCAGTTTCACAGAGATTCCTTCTAATTTTTATCTGGGGATATTTTCTTTTTCCCCATAGGCCACAATATGCTCTCAAATGTACCTTCACAGATTCTCCAAAAGAGTATTTCCAACCTGCTTAATCAAAAGAAAGTTTTATCTCCATAGATGAATCCACGCATCACAAAGCAGTTTCACAGATACTTTCTTTCTTGTTTTTATCTTGTAATACTGTTTTTCTCCCCCATTGGCCTCAATGGGCTCTCAAATATCCCTTCACAGATCCATAAAAAACAGTGTTTCTAACCAGATGAATCAAAAGACTGGTTTAATTCTGTGTGACAAATCCACACACCACAAAGCAGTTACACAGACAGGTTCTTCCTAGTTTTTAACTGGTGATACTCGGTTTTTCTCATATGCCTCAATGGGCTATGAAATATCCCTTTGCAGATTCTCCAAAAAGAGGGTTTCCAACCTACTGAATCAAGAAAATGGTTAAACAAAGGTTTAACACTGTGAGATGAATCCACACATCATAAAACAGTTACACAGATAGTTTCTATCTGGTTTTTATCTTTTTTTTTTTTTTTTTTTTTTTTTTTTTTTTACCAAAGCCCTCAATGGTCTCACAAATGTTCCTTCACAGTTTCTCGGAAAAGAGTGTTTCCAAAGTGCTTAATCAAAAGAAAAGTTTAATTCTGAAGCTCGGAAAAGAGTGTTTCCAATCTGCTAAATCAAAAGACTGGTCACTTTGTCAGATAAATCCACACATCAGAAGCTGTTTCACAGATATATTCTTTCTAGTTTTTATCTGTGGATATTCTCTTTTTTCCTATAGGCTACTTGGCCCCCACATGCCCCTTCCTAGTTTCTCCAGAAAGAGTATTTCCCACCTATTGAATCAAAGGAAGGTTTAATTGTGTCAGATGAATCCACACATCAGAATGCAGTTTAACAGATAGCTTCTTTCTAGTTTTTATTTGGGGATGTTCAGTTTTTCCCTATAAGCCACAATGGGCTCCCAAATTTCCCACTGAAGATTCTGGAAGACAAGTCTCTCCAACCAGGTGAATTAAAAGACAGGTTGAACTCTGTGAGATGAATTTACCCATCACAAAGCAGTTTCACAGATAGCTTCTTTCTACTTTTATCTTGGCATATTCATTTTTTTTCCTTAGGAATAAATGGCCTCCTAAATATCGCTTTGCAGATTCTCCAAAAGGAGTGTTTCCAACTTGCAGAAGAAAAAGAACGGTTTAATTCTGCAATTAATTAATTACAGTCATTAATTACAGAGTTAATTAATCCACACATCACAAAGCAGTTTCACCAATAGCTTCTTTCTAGTTTTTATCTGGGGATATTCAGTTTTATCCCCACTGGTCTCAAAGTTCTCCTAAATGATCCTTTGCAGATTCTTTAAAAAGGGTGTTTCCAACCTGCTGAATCAAAGGAAAGGTTTAACTCTGTAAGATAAATACACACATCACAATACAGTTTCAAAGATAGCTTCTTTCTTGTTTTTATCTGGGCATATTTGTTTTTTTCCTGTAGGCCTCAATGGTCTCTTAGATGTCCCTTTGCAGATTCTACAAAAAGATTGTTTCCAACCTGATGAATGAAATGAAGTTTAAATGATGTGTGAACAATCCACACAGAACAAAGTAGTTTAACAGATACCTTGTTTCTAGTTTTTTTCTGGGGATTTATTTCCATATAAGCCTCAATGGACTGACAAATGTCCCTTTGCAGACTGTTAAAAAAGAGTGTTTGTATCCTGCTGAATCAAAAAAAGTGTATCTCAGTTAGATGAATCCACACATCACAAAGCAGTTTCACAGATAGCTTCTTTCTAGTTTTTATCTAGGGATATTCATTTTTTCCCCATAGGACTCAAGGGTCTCGTAAATGTCACTTTGCAGATTTACAAAAAGAATATTTCTAACAAGCTGAATCAAACGTAAGGTTTAACTCTGTGAGATGAATCCACTCATCACAAAGCAGTTTCACAGGTAGCTTCTTTCTAGTTTTAATCTGGGGATATTCTGTTTCTTCCCATAAGTCCCAATGGGCTCCCAAATGTCTGTTTGCAGATTCTACAAAAAGAATTTTTCCAACCTGATGCATCAAAAGAAAGGTTTAACTCGATGATATGCAATCACATCACAATGCAGTTTCACAGATAGTTTCTTTCTATTCTTTTTTTTGAGGTAATATAGTTTATTTCTCGTTTTATCTGGGAATATTTGTTTTTTTCCTATAGGCCTCTATGGGCTACAAAATGTCCCAACTGAGATTCTACAAAAAAAATTTCAAATCTGCTGAATCACAAGAAAGTTTTAACTCTGTGAGAGGAATCCACATATCACAAAGCAGTTTCACAGACTTTCTTTCTAGTTTTTATCTGTGTATATTCAGTTTTATCCCCTTAGGCACCAGTGGGCTCCCAAATGTCCCTTCACAGATTCTAAACAAAGAGTGTTTCCAAACTGCAGGACCAAAAGAATGATTCAACCCTGTGAGATGAATCCACACATCACAAAGCAATTTCTCAGACAGCTTCCTTCTAGTTTTTATCTGGAAATATTTTCTTTTCCCCCTGTAAACCTCAATAGTATCTCTAATGTGCTTATGCAGATTCTACAAAAAGTGTTTCCAACCAGATGAATCAAAGCAAATGTTGTACTCTGTGAGATAAATTTACACATCCCAAAGCAGTTTCATACATAGCATCTCTCAAGTTTTTACCTTAGGATATTCAGTTTTTCCCCAAAGGCTTCAATGGGCTCTCAAATTTCCCTTTGCAGATTCTACAAAAAAAAAAAAAATGTGTTTCCAACCTGCTGAAACTAAGAAAGGTTTAACTCTGTGAGAGGAATCCACAAATCACAGCAAAGTTTCACAGATAGCTTCTTTCTAGTTTTTATATGGGGATATTCTGTTTTTCCCTATAGGCCTCTATGGTCTCCCAAATGTCCCTTCACAGATTCTACAGAAAGAGATTTTCCAATCTGCTGAGTCAAAAGAAAGGTTTAACTCTGTGAGATGAATCCACATATCACAAAGCAATATCACAGATAGCTTTTCTCTAGTTTATATCTGGGGATACTTGGTTTTTCTCCATAGGCCACAATGGAGTCCAAAATGTTTCTTCTCAGATTCTCCATAAAGAGTTACTACAACCTGGTGTATCAAAAGAAAGCTTTAACTCTGTGAGATGAATCTACACATCACAAAGCATTTTCACAAGTAGGTTCTTCCTAGTTTTCATCTGGGGACACTCAGTTTTCCAAATAGGCCTCAATGGCCTCCCAAATGTCCCTTTGCAGAATCTACATTACAAAGTGTTTCTAACCTGCTGAATCAAGTGGTATGTTTAAATCAGGGAGATGAATCCAAATATCACAAGGCAGTTACACAAATACCTTATTTGTGTTTTTTATCTGGAGACATTAGGATTTTCTCCACAGGCGTAAAAAGTCTCCCAAAAATTTCTTTGATGATTCTACAAAAGCAGTGTTTCCAACCTGCTGAATCAAGAGAAATGTTTGCCTCTATGAGATGAATCCACACATCACAAAGCAGTTTCACAGATAGCTTCTTTCTAGTTTTTATCTGGGGATATTCAGTTTTGTCCCTTATGCCTCAATGGGTTCTCAAATATCCTACTGAAGATTCCACAAAAAGGGTGTTCTCAAACTGCAAAATCAAAAGAAAGGTTTAATTCTGTGAGATGAAACCACACATCACAAAGAAGTTTCTCAGATAGTTTGTTTGTTTTTACTTTTTATATGGGGATATTCAGATTTTCCCCTTAGGCCTCAGTGGTATCCAAAATGTGCCTTCAGGGATTCTCCAAAGAGAGTGTTTCCAACCTGCTGAATTAGAGAAAGGTTTACATCTTTGAGATGAATTCCTGTATCATAAAGCAGTTTTGCAGATTGCTTCTTTCCAGTTTTTTTCTGGGGGTATTCTGCTTTTCCCCATAGACCTTAGTGGGCTCCAAAATGTCCCTTGGCAGATTCTCCACAGTGTTTCCAATCTGCTGAACCATAATAATGGTTTAACTCTGTGAGATGAATACACATACCACATAGCAGTTTAACAGACAGCTTCTTTCTAGTTTTTGTCTGGGGTTATTCAGTTTTTCCAGCTAGGCTTCAATTGCCTCCCAAATGTTTCCTTGCAGATTCTCCAGAGAGAGTGTTTTCAACCTGCTGAATGAGAAGAAAACTTTAAGTCTCTGAGATGAATCCACACATCACAAAGCAGTTTCACAGATAACTTCTTTCTATTATTTATCTAGGGATATTCAGTTTTTCCCCTAGGCTTTATTGGGCTGCAAAATGTCTCTTCACTGATTCTCCAAAAAGAGTATTTGCAACCTGCTGAATTAGTAAGATTAACTTTGTAAGATGAATCCACACATCACAAATCAGTATCCCGAATAGCTTCTTTCCAGTTTTTATCTGTGTGTATCGATTTTACCCCATAGGCCTCAATGGGCCCAGAGAAGTCCCTATGTGGTTTCTCTAAAAGGAGTGTTTCCAGCTGCTGAAACAAAAGAAAGGTTCAAATCTTTGAGATGAATCCAAAAATTACAAAACTGTTTCACAGATAGAGTCTTTCTAGTTTTTATCTGGGGATACTCAATTTTGTCCCATCGGCATCATCCGCTCAGAAATGTCCCTTCACAGATTCTCCAAAAAAAAGTGTTTCCAACACACTGGATCAAATGATAGGTTTAACTCTGTGAGATGAATCCACAAATCACACAGAAGTTTCACAGATAGCTTCTTTCAAGTTTTTATCTGGGGATATTTGGTTTTTCCTTATAAACCTCAAGGGGCTATGAAATGTCCCTTCACAGATTCTGAAAAAACCGTCTTTCTGAATCCACACCTCACAAAGCAATTTTTTGGATAGATTTTTTCTAGTTTTTATCTGGGGATATATGGTTTTTCCAAATAGGCATTCATGGACTTCCAAATGTCCCTTCACATATTCTCCAACAAAAAGGTTGTGAGTTTTACTCCCATAGGCCCCAATGGGCTCTGAAATGTCCCTTGCAGATTCTCCAAAAAGAGTTTCCAACCTGATGAATCAAAGGAAAGGTTTAACACAAAGCAGTTTCACAGATAGCTTCTTTCCAGTTTATCTGTGGATATTTTGTTTTTTGCCGTAGGCCTCAATGGGCTTCCAAATGGTCCTTTGCAGACTCTATAAAAAGAGTGTTTCCAACCTGCTGATTCAGAAGAAAGGTTTAACTCTGTGCGGCAAATTCAAACACTACAAGGTAATTTCACAGACAACTTCTTTCTAATTTTTATCTGGGGATATTTGGTGTTTTACCAGAGGCATCAGTGGGCTCCAAAATGTCACTTCACAGATTCTCCAAAAACAGTGTTTCCAACCTGTGAAATAAAAGGAAATTTTTAACTCTGTGAGGTTAATTTAAAAATCAAAAAGCAGTTTAAGAGACCTTCTTTATAGTTTTTATCAGAGAATATTGGGTTTTTCTCCATAGGTCTCAATGGGCTTCGAAATGTCCCTTCACAAACTCTCAAAATAGAGTGTTTCCAACATACTGAATCAAAGGAAAGGTTTAACTTTGTGAGATGAATCCACAAATCAAAAAGAAGTTTCACAGACACTTTCCTTATAGTTTTTATCTGGGGATATTTGTATTTCCCCATAGGACTCAGTGGGCTCCCAAATGTCCCTTCACATATCCTCCTAAAAGATTTTTTTCAACCTATTGAATAAAAATAAAGGTTTAACACTGTGAGATGAATCCAGGCATCACAAAGCAGTTTCACAGAGAGTTACTTTCTAGTTTTTATCTGGGGATATTCAGTTTTACCCCATAGGCCTCAATGGGCTCCAAAATATCCCTTGTGGATCCTCCAAAAACCGTCTTTCCATCCTGCTCATCAAAAGATACTTTTAACTCTGTGAGATGAATCCACATATCACAAAGCAGTTTCACGAATAGCTTCTTTCTAGTTTATTATCTGGGCATTCTTGTTTTTTCTCTAAGCCTCAATGGGAATAAAAGCGTTCCTTCACACTTCACAGATACTACAAACACATTGTTTCAAACATGCTGAATAAAAATTAAGGTTTAACTCTCTGAGACGAATCCACACATCACAAAGTAGTTTCATGTACAGATTCTTTCTAGTTTTATCTAGGAATATTCAGTTTTTCCCTATAAGTCCCTATAGGCTCCCAGATATCCCTTCAGAGATTCACAAAATAGAGTCTTTCCAAGCTGCTGAATGAAAAGAAAGATTTAACTCTGTGAGATAAACCAACACATCACAAAGCAGATTCACTGATGCCTTCTTTCTACTTTTTATCCGGGGATGTTCAGTTTTTGCTCATATCCCTTAATGGGCTCCAAAAAGTACCACAGATTCTCCAAAAAGAGTGTTTCCAACCTGTTGAATGAAAAAAAGATTTAATTCTGTGACATGAATCCACACACCACAAAGCAGTTTCATAGAAAGCTTCTAACTAGTTTTTATCTGGAGATATTCGGTTTTTCCCCTTAGGCCTCAATGTGCTCCAACGTATCCATCACAGATTCTCTCAAAAGAGTGTTCCCAACATGTTGCATCAAAGTAAAGATTAAACTCTGTGAAATAAATCCACACATCACAAAGTAGTTTCACAAGTAGACTCTTCCTGTTTTTTATCAGAGGATATTTGCTTTTTCCCCTTAAGTCTCAAAGGGCATCAAAATATCCCATCGTAGAGTCTCCAAAAAAAAGTGTTTCTAACCTGCTTGATTGAAAGAAAGGTTTAAACAAGTGAGATGAATCCACACAACACAAAACACTTTCACAGATAGCTTCTTTCTAGTTTTTAACTGGGAATATCTGGTTTTTCTTCATGGGCCTCAATAGGTTCCCAAATGGCCCTTTGCAGATTCCTCAGAAGGAGTGTTTCCAACCTGCTGAATCAAAAGAAGAAATTAGCTCTGTGAGCTGAATACCCACATCCCAAAACAGTTTCAAAGATAGCTTGTTTCTAGTTTTTATTTGGAAATATTTGTTTTTTTTCCATAGACCTCAATGGGTTCCCGAATGTTCTTTTGCAGATTCTCTAAAAGGAGTATTTCTAACCTGCAGAATCAAAAGTAAGGTTTAACTCTGTGAGATGAAGCCAAACCTCACAAAGGAGTTTCACAGAGAGTTTCTTTCTTGTATTTGTCTGTGGATATTCAGTTTCTCCCCAAAGGCCTCAATTGGCTCCCAAATGTCCCTTTGCACATTCTACAGAAAGAGTGTTGAAAACTTATTGAATCAAAAGTAAGCTTTAAATATGTAAGATGAATCCGAACATCACAAAGCAGTTTCACAAATATCTTCTTTCTAGTTTTTATCTGGGGATACTGTTTTTGCCTATAGGCCTTTCAGGATCCCAAATATCCCTTTGATGATGCTACAAAAAGAGTGTCTCCAACCTGCTGAATCAAAAGAAAGTCTTAACTCTGTGAGATGAAACCACACATCACAAAACAATTGTACAGATAGCTTATTTCTAGTTTGAATTTAGGGATATTCAGTTTTTTCCATAGGCCTCAATGGGCTCCCAAACATCCCTTCACAGGTTCTCCACAAAGTGTGTTTCCACATCCTGAATCAAAAGAAACTTTTACCTCTGTGAAATGAATCCAAACATCACAGTGAAGTTTTACCGACAACTTCCTTCTAGTTTTTATCTGGGAATATTTCTTTTTTCCCCACAGGCCTTTATAGACTCCTGAATGTCCATTCACAGATTCTTGAAAAAGAAAGGCTTAACTCTGTGAGATTAATCCACACATCACAAAGCAGTTTCATATATCACTTCCTTCTAGTGTTTATCTTGAAGTTTTTGGTTTTCCCTGTAGGCCTCCATGTGCTCTCAAATGTTTCTTCAAAATATCTCCACAAAGACTGTTTCCAACCTTTGGGATAAATGAAAGGTTTATTTTTGTGAGATAAGTCCACAAGTCACAAAGCATTTTCACAGATGGTTTCTTCCTAGTTTTCATCTGTGCATATTCGGTTTTTACTTACAGGGCTCAAAGGGCTCTAAAATAGCCCTTCAAATATTCTACAAAAACAGTGTTTCTAATCTGCTGGATCAAAAGGATGGTTTAAGTCTGTGAGATGAATCCACATCTCAAAAAGCAGTTTATCAGGGAGCTCCTTTCTAGTTTTTATCTGGAGATACTCAGTTTTTTTTCCTAATAAGCCTAAATGGGCACCAAAATGTCCCTTCACATATTCAATAAAAAGAGTGTTTTCAATCTACTGAATCAAAAGAAAGTTTTAACTCTGTGAGATGAATCCACACATCACAAAGCAATTGCACAGATAGCTTCCTTCTAGTTTTGATAGGGATATTCAGTTTTTACCCAGAGGCCTCAATGGGCTACCAAATGTCCCTTCGTGGATTTCCAAAGTAGTGTTTTAACCTGCTGAATCAAAAGGAAGCCTTATATCAGTGAGATGAATCCTCAATTCATAAATCAGTTTCACAGATAGCTTCAATTTAGTTTTTATTATTTCATTTTTCATCTTTGGCCTCAATGGGCCACCAAATGTCCCTTTGCAGATACTGTAAAAAGAGTGTTTACAACCTGATGAATCAAAAGAAAGTTTTATCTTTGTCAGATGAATCCACATATCACAAAGAAGTTTTACAGATCTTTTTTTCAAGTTTTTATCTAAAGACATTGGGTTTTTCCCAATGGGCCACAATCAGCTCCCAAATGTCATTTTGCAGATTCTCCAAAAAGGGCTATTCCAACATGCTCAATCAAAATAAAGGTTGAATTCTGTGAGATGAATCCACACATCACAAAGGAATTTCACAGATAGGTTCTGTACACTTTTAAACTGGGTATATTGCATTTTTAACCATAGGCCTCAATGGATTCCAAAATGTCCCTTTGCAGATTCTCCAAAAAGAGTTTCTCCAATCTGCTGAATCAAAAGAAAGGTTTATCTCTGTTAGATGAATCCACACATCTGAAAGCAGCTTTACAGATACATTCTGTATACTTTTCATCTGGGTATATTAGGTTTTTCACCATAGGCATCAATGGGCTCCAAAGTGTCCACTTGTAAATTCTCCAAAAAGAGTGTTTCCAACCTCCTGTATAAAAGGAAATGTTTAACTCTGTGAGATGAATCCACACATCACAATGCAATTTCACAGATAACTTCTTTCTAGTTTTTATCTGGGGATATTTGTTCTTTTCCCCATAGGCCACAATGGGGTACAAAATGTCATTTGCAGTTTCTTCAAAAAGAGTGTTTAAAACCTGCTGAATCATACGAAAGTTTCAACTCTGTGAGATGAATCCACATATCAAAAAACTGTTTCTATGATAGCTTCATTCTATTTTTTAATTGTGAATATTGTATTTTCCCATAGTCCTTTAATTAATCCTTCTCAGATTAATTAAAAAAGAGTATTTGCAACCTGCTGAATCAAAAGAAAGGCTTAACTCTGTGACATGAATCCACACATCCACAGCAGTTTCACAGATAACTTCTTTCTCATATTTATCCTGGTATATTTTTTTTGCCCATAGGCCTCATGAGTTCCCAAATATTCCTTTGAAGATTCTCCAAAAATAGTTTTTTGCAATGTACTGTATAAAAGGAAAGGTTTAACTCTGTGAGATGAATTAGCACATCACAAAGCAATTTCACAGCTAGTTTCTTTCTAGTTTTTTTTCTGAGAATATTCTATTTCTACTTATAGGCCACAAAGGGCTTTCAAACGTCCCTTCACAGATTCTACAAAACAAAGTGTTTCTAACCTGCAAGACCAAAATAATGGTTTAACTCTGTGAGATGAATCTACCATTCACAAAGCAGTTTCACATATAGCTTCTTTGCAGTTTTTATTTGAGGATATTCTTCTTTTCCCCATAGACCTCAAGGGACTCGTAAATATCCCTTCACAGATTCTCCACAAAGAGTGTTTCTAACCTACGGAATCAAAGAAACGTTTAACTCTGTGAGATCAATCCAGCAACAAAATGCAGTTTTAGATATACCTCATTTTTAGTTTTTGTCTGCAGATATTTATATTTTCCCCATAGGCCTCAAAGTGTTCCCAGATGTCTTTTTGCGGATTCTCAAAAAAAGTGTTTCCAACCTGCTGAATCAATAGAAACATTTAACTCTGTAAGATGAATCCACCCATCACAAAGCAGTTTCATAGATAGCTTCTTTCTAGTTTTTAATCTGAGGATTTTCACTTTTTCCTCAATGGTATCAATGGGCTCCCAATTGTCCCTTCACAGATTCCCCAAAAAGAGTGTTTCCAACCTGCTGAATCAAAATAAAAGTATAACTCTGTGAGTTAAATCCACACATGACAAAGCTATTTCACAGGTAGCTGCTTCCTAGTTTTTATCTGGATATATTCAGTTTTTCCCCATAAGCTTAAAAGGGCTCCCAAATGTCCTTTCACATATTCTCCAAAAAGCGTGTTTCCAACCTGCTGAATCAAAAGAAATGTTTAAGGCTGTGAGTTGAATCCACCCATCACAAAGCAGTTTCCTGGATAATTTATTTCTAATTTTTATCTGGGGATATTTAGTTTTACCCCATAGGCATCAATGGGCTGCAAAATGTCCCTTAGCAGATTTTTTAAAAAGAGTGTTTCCAACCTACTGAATCAACAGAAAGGTTTAACACTTTGCAATGAATCCACACATTACAAAGCAGTTTCACAGATAGCTTCTTCATAGTTTTTATCCGGGTATTTTCAGTTTTTCCCCATAGGCCAAAATGGACTCCCAAATGTCTCTTCACTGATCCTCCAGAAAGTGTGTTTCCAAACTGCTGGATCAAAAGAAAATTTTATCTGTGTGAGATGAATCCACACAACATGATAGATTTTCACAGATAGCTTTTTTTTTTTAGATTTTATCTGGAAATATTCATTTTTTTCATTGGACTTAATGGGCTCCAAAATGTCCCTTCACAGATTCTACAAAAAGAGTGTTTCCGACCTGCAGGAATCAAAACAAAGGTTTAATTTCTTGAGATGAATCCACACATCACAAAGTGGTTTCACAGATACCTTCTTTCTAGTTTTACCTGGGGATATTCGGTTTTTCTCCTTTGACCTCAATGGGCTCCGAAATATACCTTTGCAGATACACCCGAAAGAGTGTTTCCAACCAGCTGAAGCAAAAGAAAATCTTATCTCTGAGAGAAATCCACATATCAAAAAGCTGTTTCACAGATAGCTTCTTCCTAGCTTTTATCTGGGTATATTCATTTCTTCCTCACAGGTCTCAATGGGCTCCCAAATGTCCCTTTGCAGATTCTCTAAAAAGAGTGTTTCCAATCTGCTGAAACAAAAGAAATGTTTAAAACTTTGAGATGAATCCACCCTTTTCAAAGAATTTTCACTGATAGCTTCTTACTAGTTTTTACCTGGGGATATTTAGTTTTTGCCACAGGCCCTGGTGGGCTCAGAAATATCCATTCGCATATTCTACAGAAAGAGTGATTCCAATCTGCTGAATCAAAATAAAAGTTTAACTCTTTGTGATGAATCCACACAACACAAAGCATTTTCACAGATAGCTTCGTTGCTGTTTATATCTGGGGATATTCTTTTTTTCCCCACAGACCTCAATGGGCTCCAAAATGTCCCTTCCCAGATTCTCCAAAAAGAGTGTTTCCAGCCTGCTGAATCAAAGTATGGTTTAACTCTGTGAGATGAATCCAACAATGGAAAGCAGTTTCGCAGATAGCTATTTTTTTAGTTTTTATCTGCAGATATTCCTATTTTCCCCATAGGCCTCGAAGTGATCACAGAGTTCCTTTACAAATTCTCCAAAAAAAAAAAGTGTTTCCAACCAGATGAATCAAAATAAATGTTTAACTCTGTGAGATGAATCACCCATCACAAAGCAGTTTCACAGATATCTTCTTTCTAGTTTTAATCCAGGTGTTTTCAGTTGTTCCCCATAGGCCTAAATAGGCTCCCAAATATCCCTTCACTGATTCTCCAAAAAGAGTGTTTCAACTTGCTAGATCAAAAGAAAATTTTATCTCTGTACATGAATCCACACAAAGTAACGCATTTTCACATATAGCTTTTTTTTTTTACTTTTTATCTGGGGATATTTGTTTTTTCTCCATTGGCTCCCAAATGTCCCTTTGCAGATTCTACAAAAGAGTGTTTCTAACCTGCTGGATGAAAAGAATGGTTTAACTCTGTGAGATGAATCCAAACCTCACAAAGCAGTTTCACAGATAGCTTCTTTGCAGTTTTTATCTGGGGATATTCTGTTTTTCTCCATAGACCTCAAGGGGCTCCTAAATGTCCCTTTACAGATTCTCCAAAAAAAGTGTTTTTAACCTGCTGAATCAAATAAAGGTTTAAATCTGTGAGATGAGTCCAACAACACGAAGCAATTTCACAGATAGCTTATTTTTAGTTTTTATCTGCAGATATTCATATTTTCCCCACAGACCTCAAAGTGTTCCCAGATGTCATTTCACAGATTCTCCAAAAGAAGTGTTTCCAACCTGCTGAATGAAAAGAAATGTTTAACTCTGTGAGATGAATTACCCATCAAAAAGCAGTTTCACAGATAACTTCTTTCTAGTTTTTATCTGGCAATATTTGATTTTTCCTCAAAAGCCTTCATTGGTTCCCAATTGTCATTTTGCAGATTCTCCAAAAAGAGTGTTTCCAACTTGCTGAATCAAAGCAAAGGTTTAACTCTGTGAGAGGAATCCACACATCACAAAGCAGTTTCACAGATAGCTGCTTCCTAGTTTTTATCTTTATACATTCATTTTTTCCACATAGGCCTCAATGGGCTGCAAATTGTCCCTCTGCAGATTCTCTAAAAAGAGTATTTCCAACTTGCTGAATTAAAAGAAATGTTTAAGGCTGTGAGATGAATCCACCTGTCACAAACACTTTCACAGATAGCTGATTTATAGTTTTAATCTGGGGATATTTGGTTTTCCCCCATAGGCCTCAATGGGCTGCAAAATGTTCCTTCACAGATTTTTTAAAAAGAGTCTTAAAAACCTGCTGAATCAATAGAAAGTTTTAACTCTGTGATGAATCCACACCTCACAAATCAGTTTCACAGATAGGTTCTTCATAGTTTTTACCTGGATATTTTCAGTTTTTCCCCATAGTCCTAAATGGGCTCCCTATTATACCTTTGCTGAATCTCCAAAAAGATGTTTCCAACCTGCTTGATCAAAAGAAAGTTTTATCTCTGTGAGATGAATCCACACAATATAACACATTTTCACAGACAGCTTTTCAAAAAATGTTTATCTGAGGGATATTCTTTTGTTTTTCTCCATTGGCCTCAATGGGCTCCAAAATTCCTCTTTGCAAATTCTACAAAAAGCATGTTTCCAACCTGCTGGATCAAAAGAAAGGTTAGACTCTGTGAGATCAACTGATACATCACAAAGAATTTCATAGGTGGCTTCTTGTTAGTTTTTTATCAAGGGTTATTCTGTTTTTCCCAATTAGTCTCAATGAGTTCCCAAATGCCCCTTCGTAGACTCCCTAAAAAGGGTGTTTCCAGCCTGCTGTATCAAAAGAATGTTTTAACTCTGTGCGATGAATCCACACATTAAAAAGCTGTTTCACAGATAGCATTTTTTTAGTTTTTATCTTCAGTTTTTCCTCACAGGTCTCTATGGTCTTTGAAATGTCTCTCCACAGATTCTTCAAAAAAGTGATTCCAACCATCTGAATCTAAATAAAAAGGTTAATGCTTTGAGATGAATCCACACATGACACAGCAGTTTTACACATAATTTCTTTCTGGCCTTTTTGTGGGAATATAATTTTTTTCCCCATAGGCCTCATTGGGCTCTGAAATGTTCCTTCACAGATTCTCCAAAAAGAGTGTTTAGAACTTGTTGAATCAAAAGAAAGTTTACTTCTTTGAGATGAATCCACACATCACAAAGCAGTTTCACTGATAGCTTCCTTGTTGTTTTTATCTGAGGATATTTAGTTTTGCCCCATAGGCCTCAATAACCTCCCAAATGTCTCTTTGTAGATTCTCCAAAAAGAGTGTTTTCAACCTGCTGAATCAAAAGAAAGGTTTAAATCTGTGAGCAGAATTTATGCATCACAAAGCAGTTTCACAGATACATTCTTTCTAGTTTTTATCTGTGGCTATTTTTTTTTTCTCCATAGGGCTCAATGGTCTCCCAAATTTCCCTTTGCAGATTCTAATATAAGAGTGTTTCCAACTTGCTGAATGAAAAGTAAGGTTTAAGTCTGTGAGATGAATCCCCAAATTACAAAGCAGTTTCACAGATAGCTTACTTCTAGTTTTTATCTGGGAATATTCGGGTTTCTTCATAGGACCCAATGGGCTCCCATGTGTCCCTTCACAGACTCTACAAAAAGAGTGTTTTGAACTTGCTGAATCAAAAGAAAATTTAACCCTGGAAGATAAATCCTCACATCATGAAGCAGTTTCACAGACAGTTTCTTTCTAGTTTTTACCTGGGGACATTCAATATTGCCTATAGGCCTCAATGAGTTTCAAAATATCTCTTCACAGATTCTCTCAAAAGAGTGTTTCCAAACTGCTAAATTAGTAGAAACGTTTAACTCATTAAGATCAATCCACAAATTACAAAATCGTTTCACTGATAGCTTCTTTCTAGTTTTTATCAATGGATATTCAGTTTTCCCCAATAGGCCTCAAAGGGCCCTCAAATGTCCCTTCACAGATTGTACAGAAATTGTATTGCCAACCAGCTTATTCAAAATAAATTTTTAGCTCTGCATTGAATCTACACATCACCAAGCATATTTACAGACAACTTCTTTCTAGTTTTAATCTGGGAATATTCTGTTTTGATCCATAGGCCTCCTTCACTCCCAAACGTCCCTTTGCAGATCCTCCAAAAGAACGCTTGCAACCTGGTGAATCAAAAGAATGGGTCAACACTGAGATGAATCCACACATCATAGAGTTGTTTCACATATAGCTTCTTTCTAGTTTTTCTCTAGGGATATTCAGCGTTTTCCCATATGCATCTTCGGGCTCCCAAAATTCTTTCTGCATACATTAGAAAGCAGTTTTTCCAACCTGCTGAATCAAAAGAAAGGTTTACCTCCGTGAGATGAATCCACACTTCACAAAGTGGTTTCACAGAGACTTTTGTTCTAGTTTCGTTTGGTGATATTCGGTTTCTCCCCATAGACATCAGTGGACTCCCAAGTGTCCCTTCACAGATTCTAGATATTCCATTTTCCCCCATAGACCTCAATGGGCTCCCAAGTGTCCCTTCGCAGATTCTACAAAAAAAGTGTTTCCAACATGCTGAATCAAAAGAAACATTTAACTTTGTGAGAGGAATCCACGAATTATAAAGCACTTCCACAGATAGCTTCTTTCTAGTTTTTATCTGAGAATATTTTTTCCCCCATAGGCCTCAATAAGCTCCAAAATGTTCCATTGCAGATTCTCCAAATAGAGTGTTTCCAACTTGCTGAATCCATAGAAAGGTTTAACTCAGTGAGATGAATTCACACAACACAGAGCAGTTTCACAGAGAGCTTTTGTTTTGTAATTTTAATCAGGGCATATTCGGTTTTTACCTGTAGACTTCAGTGCTCCCAAATGTCCCTTCACAGATTCTACAAAAGGAGCATTTTGCACCTGTTGGATCGAAAGAAAGGTTTAATGTAGTAAGATTAAATGATACTTCACAAAGACGTTTCACATATAGCATTTTTCTAGTTTTTATCTGGGGATATTCCTTTTTTAATTACAGGCCTCAATGTGCTCCCAAATGTCACTTTGCAGATCCTTCAAAAAGAATGTTTCCAACTTGTTGAAACAAAAGAAAGGTTTAACTCTGTGAGATGAATCCACAGATCAGATCACAAAGCAATTTCACAGATAGCTTCTTTCTGTTTTTTATTTGAGGATATTCTTATTTTTCCCTGTAGACCGCAATGGGCTTCCAAATGTCCCTTCTCAGATTCTCTAAAAAGAGTGTCTCTGATTTGCTGAAACAAAAGAAAAGTTTAACTTTGTGAGATGAATCCATACATCACCAAACAGTTTCACATTTAGGTTCGTTCTACTTTTTACCTGGAGATATTCACTTTTTTGCCATAGTCTTCAATGGGCTTTCAAATATCCCTACACAGATTCTGTAAAAAGAATTTTTTCTAACCTGCTGAATCAAAATAAAAGTTTAACTCTGTGAGAAGAATCCACACATTACAAAGCAGTTTCACAGTTAGCTTCTTTCTAGTTTTTATGTGGAGATATTCACTTTTTTGCCATGAGCTTCAATGGGCTTTCAAATGTTCCTCTGCAAATTCTCTAAAAAGAGTTGCTTCCAACTTGCTGACTCAAAATAAATAAAACTTTAACTTTGTGAGATGAATCCACAAATCACAATGCACTTTCACAGATAGCTTCTTTCTCATTTTTATCCTGGGATGTTTGGTTTTTCCTCGTAGGCCAAAATGGGCTCCCAAATATCCCTTTGCATTTCTCCAAGAAGAGGGTCTCCAACCTGCTGAATCAAAATAAGGATTTATCTCTATGAGATGAATCCACACATCACAAAGCAGTTTCGTGTATAGCTTATTTCTAGTTTTTATGTGAAGATATTCAGTTTTACCCCATGGGCCTGCATGTGCTCCCAAATGTGCTTTTGGAGATTCTGCAAAAAGAGTGTTTTCAACCTGCTGAATCAAAAGAAGAATGGTGGAGCTATGTGAGGTGAATCCACACATCACAAAGCAGTTTCACAGATAGCTTCCTTCTATTCTTTAGCTGGGGATATTCCATTTTCACCCATAGGCCTCAAAAGGCTCCCAGATGTCCGTTTGCAGCATCTACAATAAGAATGTTTCCAACCTGCTGAATCAAAAGAAAAATTTAACTTTGTGAGAAGAATCCACGCATCACAAAGCAATTTTATGGATAGTTTCTTCTGAGTTTTTATCTGGGGATATTCAATTTTTTTCCCCATAGCTTTCAATGGGCTCCCAAATGTCCCTTCTCAGAGTCTCTGAAAAAAGTGTTTCCAAGCTGCTGAATCAAATGAAACCTTTACCTCTGTGAAATGAATCCACACATCACAAAGCAGTTTCCTGGATACCTTCTTTCTAGTTGGCACCTGTTGATATTCAGATTTTCCCTCTATGCTTCACTTGCCTCCCAAATGTCCCTCCACAGTTTCTCCAAATAAAGTGTTTTCATCCTGTTCTATCAAGAGAAAGGTTTAACTCTGTGAGAGAAATACACACATCACAAATTAGTTTCACAGGTAGTTTCCATCTAGTTTTTATCTGGGGATGTTCTTTTTTTCCCCATAGACCTCAAAGGTATCCAAACAGTCCCTTCACAGATTCTCCAAAAAGAGCGTGAGATCAATCCACACACCACAAAGCAGTTTCTCAGATAGTTTTTTTCTAGTTTTTATCTGGGAATTTTCAGTTTTTTTCATAGGCCTCAATGGAATCTGAAATATCCTTTCAGAGATTCTACAAAAAGAGTGTTTAACTCTGTAAGATGAATCTATACATTAAAAAAGCAGTTTCACAGTTAGCTTCTTTCTAATTGATATCTGGGGATATTCAGTTTTTCCTTATAGTCCAAATGAATTCCCAAATGTCCCTTCACCTATTCTCCAAAGGAATGTCTTCAACCTGCTGAATCAAAAGAAAGATTGAACTCTGTGCAATGAATCTAAATATCATAAAGCCATTTTACACGTAACTTCTTTCTATTTTTTATCCCAGGATATTTAGTTTGTTTCCATAGGCCTCATTGAACTCCAAAGTGTCTCTTCACAGAAGCTACAAAAAGAGTATTTCCAACCAGCTTAATCATAACAAAGGCTTCACACTGTGAGGTGAATCCACACATCACAAAGCACTTTCAAAGATAGCTTCTTCCTAGTTTTTATCTGAGGATATTGAATTTTTCCTTAAGGCCTCAATGAGCTCCCAAAAGTCCCTTCACTGATTTTCCAAAAGGAGTGTTTCCAACTGGTGAATCAAATGAAAGCTTTACCTCTGTGAGATGAATTCACACATCACAACGCAGTTTCATGGGAAATTTCTTTCTAGTTTTTATCTGGGGATATTCGATTTTTTGTTATAGACCCCAAAGTACTCCCAAATGTCCCTTCATGGATTCTATGGAAAGCGTGTTTCCAACTTGCTGGATCAAAACAATGGTTTAACTCTGTGAGAGAAATCCACGCATCACGAGACGGTTTCACATCTAACTTCTTTCTATTTCTATCTGAGGATATTTGGTTTTCCCCATAGGCCTCAAAGGGATACGAAATGTCCCCTTGCAGATTCTTCTTTTTGAGTAGTTCCAATCTGCTGGTACAAAAGAAAGGTTTAAATCTGTGATGAATCCACACATCAGAAAAGTAGTTTCACAGATAGCTTCTTTCTAGTTTTGATCTAGGGATATTCTGTTTTTCCAGATAGGCCTCAATGGGATCCCAAATGTCCTTTCCCAGATTTTTTTAAAAGAAGGTTTTAAACTAAGTGAATCAAACTAAATGTTTAACTCTGTGAGCTGAATCTCACAAAGGTATCTGTGAAGGTACCTTTGGGAACGCATTTAGGCCAATGGTGAAAAAGGAAATATCCAGACAAAAAACTAGGAACAACCTTTCTGAGAAACTGCTTGGTGATGTGTGTATTCATCTCAAAGAGATACACTATTCTCTGGATTCAGCAGTTTCGGAACACTCCTTTTGTCCATTCTGGAAATGGACATTTGGGTGCCCTATGAGGTCAAAGAGGAAAAGGCGAATACCCGAGGATAAAAATTACAAGGAAGCTATTCATCCAACAGAGTTCAGCATTTCCTTTCTTTCAGCAGTTTGGAAACTGCTTTGTGTTGTGTGCTTTCAGTTTCTCAGAAAGCTTCTTTCTACTGTTTATCTGAAGACATTTTCTGCTGAATGAACAGAAATGTTCTTTCAGAGAATGGATAAAAAAAGTGTTCCAAAACTGCTGAATCCAAAGAAACATTTAACTCTTTGAGATGAATGCACACATCACAAAGCAGTTTCTCAGAAAGCTTCTCTCTAGTTTTTCTCGAAGATATTTCCTTTTTCAAGGTAGGCCTCAAAGTGCTACAAAAATTTCTTTGTAGAATACAAGAAAACACTGTTTCCAAATTGCTGAATTAAAAGAAATGTTTACCTCTGTGAGATGAATGTACAAATCACAAGTCGATTTGTCAGATAACTTCCTTCTACTTTCAAGCCTGGAATATTCACTTTTTCACCATTGGCCTCAGATGGCACCAAAATGTCCATTCGCAGAATGGCCAAAACCAGTGTTCTGAGACTGCTATATCCAAACAAATTTTAACTCCTTGGGATGAATGCACACACTGCAAAGGAGTTTCTCAGAGGGATTGTTTCTAGTTTTTATCTGCATGTTTCCTTTTTCACCATTGGCCTCAAAGCACTCCCAAATATACCTTCACAGATACTACAAAAACAGTGTATCCAAACTGCTGGATAAAAAGTAATGTTTAACTCGGCAAGATGAATGCACACATCACAAAGTGGTTTCTCAGATATTCTTTCTAGTTTTCATCCTGGAATATTCACTTTTTTGCCATTGACCTAAAAAGAGCTCCGAAATTCCATATGCAATATAAAAAAAAACAGTGTTATCACTCTGTTGAATCAAAAGAAAGGTTTAGTTCTGTGAGATGAATGCACGCATCACAAAGCGGTTTCTCAGAAAGTTTCTTTCTAGTTTTTCTCAGAAGACATTTTGTTTTTCAAGGTAGGCCTCAACATGCTACTAAATATCTCTTCACAGAATACAAGAAAACACTGTTTCCAAACTGCTGAATGAAAGTAAATGCTTAACTCAGTGAGATGAACATACAAATCACAAATCAATTTGTCAGATGACTTCCTTCTAGTTTTGATCCTGGGATATTCACTTTTTTGCCATTGGCCTTAAGAGTACCCAAGCATCCTTTCGCAGATTGGACAAAAACAGGGTTACCAAAGTGCTGAATCTAAAGAAACATTTAACACTTTGAGATGAATGGTCACATCAAAAAGCAAGTTCTCAGAAACCTTCATTGTACTGCTTATCTGAAGACATTTCCTTTCTCACAGGAGACCTCAATGCACTACCAAATATCTCTTCAAAGATTGTAAGAAAATAGTGTTTCCAAATTGCCAAATTTAAAGAAATTTTTACTTCTATGAGAAGAATTCAAACATCGAGGTCAGTTTCTCAGATAACTTCCTTCTATTTTTTGTCTTAGGATGTTCCCTTTCTTGCCATTGTCCTCAATGAGTTCATGAAAGTCCTTTCACAGAATGGGCAAAAGCATTGTTCCGAAACTGCTGAATCCAAAGAAAGGTGTAACACTGTGAGATGAATGCACACATTACAAACCAGTTTCTCAGAATGCTTCTTTCTAGTTTTTCACAGAACATATTTCATTTTTCACCATGGGCCATAAAGCACTACCAAATATGTCTTCACAGAATACAGAAAATACAGTATTTTCCATACTACTGAATGAAAGGAAATGTTGAACTCTGTTAGACGAATGCATGAAACACTAGTCAGTTTGTCAGATAAGTTCTTTGTAGTTTCTATCATTGGATATTGGCTTTTTTGCCTTTGGCCTTATGGAGCACCAAATATCAGTTTGCAGAATGGACAAAAACAGTGTTCAGAAACTGACGAATCCTAAGAAAGGTTTAACTCTTTATTTGGGTGCACATATCACAAAGCAGTTTCTCAGAAAGATTGTGTCTAGTTTTTATCTGGATATTTCCTTTTTCACCATTGACCTCAATGTGATCCCAAATATAACATCACAGATACTACAAAAACAGTGTTTCCAAACTGATGAATGAAAAGAAAGGTTTAACTCTGAGAGATGGATGAAGACATCACAAAGCAGTTTTTCAGATATCTTCTTTCTTGTTTTCATCCTGGGATATTCACTTTTTCGCCATTGATCTCAAAGGACTGTTTATTCACAGAATAAACAAAGAGAGTGTTAACACACTGCTGAATTCAAAGAAATGTTTAACTATGCTAGATGAATGCACAACTCACAAAGCAGTTTATCAGAAGGATTCTATCTAGTTTTTCTCACAATATATTTCCATTTTCAAGGTGGGCCTCAAAGTACTACCAAATATCTTTTCGCAGAATACCAGAAAACTGTTTTCAAACTGCTGAATGAAAAGAAATGTTTAACTCTGTGAGAGGAATGTACAAATCACAAGTCAATTTGTCAGATTACTTCCTTCTAGTTTCAACCCTCAGATATTCTCTCTTTTGCCATTGGCCTCAAAGAGCACCCAGATGTCCTTTCGCAGAATTGACAGAAACAGGATTACCAAACTGCTGAATAAAAAGAAACATTTGATTCTGTGAGGTGAATGGTCACATCACAAAGCAGTTTCTCAGAAAGCTTTTTTCTACTATTTATCTGAAGATATTCCCTTTTTCACAGAAGACCTCATTGTTCTACCAAATATCTCTTTGCAGATTGTAAGAAAATAGTGTTTTTCCAACCTGCTGAATAAACAGAAAGTTTTACTTCTGTGAGAGGAATTCACACATCACAGTCAGTTTGTACGAGAACTTCCTTCTAGTCTTTGTCCTAGGATATTCGCTTTTTCACCCTTGGACTCAATGAGCTCCCAAATGTCCTTTCACAGAATGGATAAAAATATTGTTCCTAAACTGCTGAATCCAAAGAGAGGTGTAACTGTGAAATGAATGCACACCTCACAAAGCAGATTCTCAGAAGGCTTCTTTCTACTTTTCTCTGAAAATATTTCCTTTTTCACTGATGGCCTCAAAGCGCTACCAAATATGTCTTCTGAGAACACAAGAAAACACTGTTTCCAAACTGAGGAATGAAAGGAAATGGTGAACTCTGTGAGATGAATTCACAAAAAAAATTCTGTTTGTCAGATAACTTCCTTGTTGTTTCTATGCTTGGACAGTCACTTTTTCACCTTTGGCCTAATTGAGCACCCAAATGTCTGCTCACAGAATGGACAGAAACAGTGTTCCAAAACTGCTGAATCCAAAGAAAGGTATAACTCGGTAAGATGAATGTACACCACAAAGGAGTTTCTCATAAAGATTATTTCTAGTTTTTATCTGGCTATTTCCTTTTTCAACATTGGCCTCAACGCACTCCCAAACATACCTTCACAGATACTACAAAAACAATGTTTCCAAACTGCTGAATGAAGTGAAAGGTTTAACTCTGTGAGATGAATGCACACATCACAAAGCGCTTTCTCAGAAATCTTCTTTCTAGTTTTTATCCTGGAATATTCACTTTTTCGCCATTCACCTCAAAGAACTTCTAAGTGTCCATTTGCAGAATAAGAAAACCCAGTGTTACCAACCTGCTGAATCCAAAGAAAGGTTTAACTCTGTGAGGTGAATGCACACATCACAAAGCAGTTTTTCAGAAAGCTTCTCTCTAGTTTTTGTCACAGTATAGTTCCTTTATCAAGGTGGGCCTCAAAGCACTATCAAATATCTGTTCACAGAGCACAAGAAACCCCTGCTTCCAAACTGCTGAATGAAAGGAAATGTTGAACTCTGTGGGATGAATGCACAAAACACAAGTCGGTTTGTCAGATAACTTCCTTGTAGTTTCTATCCTCTGATATTTGCTTTGTCACCCTTGGCCTCATCTAGCACCCGAATGGACAAAAACAGTGTTCTGAAAATGCTGAATCCAAAGAAAGGTATAAGTTTTTGAAATGAATGCACATATCATAAAGCAGTTTCTCAGAAAGACGGTTTCTAGTTTTAATCTGGATATTTCCTTTTTCACCATTGGTCTCTATTTGCTCCCAAATAAACCTTCACAGATTCTACAAAAACAGTGCTTACACACTGCCTAATGAAACGAAAGTTTTAACACTGTGAGATGAATGCACACATCACAGAGTGGTTTCTCAGATAGCTTCTTTCTAGTTTTCATCCTAGGATATTCACTTTTTTGCCATTGACCTCAAAGAGCTACTAGATGGACATAAAGATTATTACCACACTGCTGGATCCAAAGAAACAATTATCTCTGTGAGGTGAACAGACACATCACAAAGATAGTTTCTTTCTACTGTTTTTCTGAAAACATTTCCTTTTTCACATGAGACTTCAGTGAGCTACTGAATATCACTTCGCAGATTGTATGAAAACATTGTTTCCAAACTGCTGAATGAAAATAAAAGTTTACCTCTGTGAGAAAAATTCACACATAAGAGGTCGATTTCACAGATAGATTCCTTCCAGTTTTTGTCCTAGGATATTCGCTTTTTTGCCATTGGCCTCAATGAGCTCCCAAACGTCCTTTAGCAAAATGGACAAATACATTGTTCCGAAATACTTGAATCCAAAGAAAGGTGTAACTTTGTGAGATGAATGCACACATCACAAAGCGGTTTTCCAAAAAGCTTCTCTCTAGTTTTTCTCAAAAGATAGTTCCTTTTTCAAGGTGGGCATCAAAGTGCTACCAAATATCTCTTCCCAGAATACAAGAAAACACTGCTTCCAAACTGCTAAATGAAAATAAATTTTTAACTCTGTGAGACAAATGTACAAATCACAAGTTGATTCGTCAGATAACTTCTGGTTTCAATCCTGAGATATTCGCTCTTTTGCATTAGCCTCAAAGAGCACCCAAATGTCCTTTCACAGAATGGACATAAACAGGATTACCAAAGTGCTGAATTCAAAGAGACCTTTAACTCTGTGAGGTGAATGGACACAGAATAAACTAGTTTCTCAGAAAGCTTCTTTCTATTATTTCTCTGAAGACATTCCCTTTTTCACAAGAGGCCTCAATGCGCTCCCGGATATCTCTTTGCAGGTTGTAAGAAAATAATGTTTCCAAACTGCTGAATGAACGGAAAGGTTTACCTCTGTGAGAGGAATTCACATATCACAGGTTGGTTTGTCAGAAAACTTCCTTCTAGTTTTTGTCCTAGGATATTTGGTTTTTCACCATTGGCCTCAATGAGCTCCCAAATGTCCTTATGCAGAATGGATGAAAACATTCTACTGAATCTGCTGAATCCAAAGAGAGTTGTAACTCGGTGAGATGAATGCACACATCGCAAAGCTGTTTCTCAGAAAGTTTCTTTCTAGTTTTTTCTCAGAAGATATTTCTTTTTTCACCATGGACCTGAAAGCGCTACCAAATATATCTTTGTGGAATACAAGGAAATACTGTTTCCAAAATGCTGAATGAAAGGAAATGTTGAACTCTGTGAGATGAATGTGCAAAACACAAGTCGATTTGTCAGATAACTTCCTTGTAGTTTCTATACTTGGATATTCACTTTTTCACACTTGGCCTCAGAGAACAGTCAAATGTCCATTCGCAGAATGGACAAATGCAGGTTCTGAAACTGCTGAATCCCAAGAAACCTATAACTCTGTAAGATGAATGCACACATCACGAAGCAGTTTCTCAGAAAGCTTCTTTCTAGTTTTTCTCAGAAGATATTTCCTTTTTCACCATGGACCTCAAAGCTTTACCAAATATATCTTTGCAGAATACAAGAAAACACTGTTTCCACACTGCTGAATGAAAGGAAATGTTGAACTCTGTGAGGTGAATGCATAAAACACAAGTCAGTTTGTCACATAACTTCTTTGTAGTTTCTATCCTCAGATATTTGCTTTTTCACCTTTGGTCTTGTAGAGCACCCAAATGTCCATTTGCAGAATGGACAAAAACAGTGTCCTGAAACTGCTGAGTCCAAAGAAAATTGAACTCTTAGAGATGAATGCACACACCCGAAAGCAGTTTCTCAGAAAGCTTCTCTCTATTTTTTTCTCATGAGATATTTCCTTTTTCAAAGTGGGCCTCAAAATGCTACCAAATATCTCTTCTCAGAATTCAAGAAAACAAAATGCTGAATGAAAATAAATGTTTTAGTCTGTGAAACAAATGTAAAATCACAAGGCAGTTTGTCAGATAACTGCCATGTAGTTTCTATCCTCAGATATTCAATTTTTAATCTTTGGCCTCACAGAGTACCCAAAAGCAGTGTTGCAAAACTGCTGATTCCAAAGGACGGTTCAAGTCTTTGAGATAAATGCACACATCACAAAGGAGTTTCTCGAGAAAGATCATTTCTACTTTTTATCTGGATAATTCCTTTTTCATCAGTAGCCTCAATGCACTTGCAAATATACCTTCACTGATGCTAGAAAAACAGTGCTTCCAAACTGATGAACCAAACGAAAGGTCTAACTCTGTAAGATGAATGCAAAGGTCACAAAGCAGTTTCTCAGATATCTTCTTTCCAGATTTTATCCTGGGATATTCACTTTTTCACCATTGACCTCAAAGAGCCCCTGAATGTCAATTCGCAAAATAAGCAAATACAGTGTTACCACACTGCTGAAACCAAAGAAACGCTTCACTCTGTGAGATGATTGCATACAACACAAAGCAGTTTCTCAGAAAACTTCTCTCTAATTTTTATCACAGGATAGTTCACTTTTCAAGTTGAGCCTCAAAGTACTAGCAAATATCTCTTCACAGAATGCAATAAAACACTGTTTCTAAACTGCTGAATGAAAAGAAAGGTTTAAATCTGTGAGACAAATGTACAAATCACAAACAGATTTGTCAGATAATTTCCTTCTGGTTTTGATCCTGGGATATTTTCTCTTTTGCCATTGGCCTCAAAGAGCACACAAACATCCTTTCGCAGAATGGACAAAAACAATATTACCAAACTGCTGAATCCAAAGGAATATTTAACTCTGTGAGGCAAATGGACACCTCACAAAGGAGTTTCACGGAAAGATCCTTTCTACTATTTATCTGAAGATATTTACTTTTTCACAGGAGGCCTCAATGTGCTGCAGAATATCTCTTCACAGATTGTAATAAAACAGTGTTTCCAAACTGCTGAATGAACAGAAAGGTTTACCTCTGTAAGAGGAATTCAGACATCAGAGATCAGTTTGTCAGATAACTTTATTCTAGTTTTCGTCCTAGGATATTCACTTTTTTGACATTGGCCTTCAATGAGTTCCCAAATGGCCTTTTGCAGAGTGGACAAAGACATTGTTACAAAACTGCTGAATCCAAAGACAGCTTTCACTCTGTGAGATGAATGCTCACATCACAAACCAGTATCTCAGAAAGCTTCTCTCTAGTTTTTCTCAAAAGATATTTTCTTTTTCAAGGAGGGCCTCAAAGCACTACCAAATAACTTTTCACAGAAATCAAGAAATTACTGTTTTCAAACTGCTGAATGAAAGCAAATGCTGATACCTGTGAGATGAATACCTAAAACACAAGTCGGTTTGTCAGATAAGTTCCTTGTAGTTTCTATCCTCAGATACTCACTTTTTCACCTTTGGCCTCATCGAGCACCAAAATGTCCATTTGCAGAATGGACAAAAAGTTTTCCAAAACTGCAGAATCCAAAGAAAGATTTAACTCTTTGAGATGAATGCACGCATCAGAAAGCAATTTCTCAGAAAGATTGTTTCCTGTTTTTTTCTGGATATTTCCTTTTTCACCTTTGACCTCAAACACTCCCAAATATACGTTCACAGATACTACAAAAACAGTGTTTCAAAACTGCTGAATGAAAAGAAAGGTTTAACTCTGTGAGATGAATGCACACATCACAAAGCAGCTTATCAGATATCTTCTTTCTAGTTGTTATCCTGGGATATTCACTTTTTCACCATTGACCTCAAAGAGCAACTAAATGACTATTTGCAGAATAAACAAAAACAATGTTACCACAGTGCTGAATCCAAAGAAAGGTTTAACTCTGTGAGATGAATGTACACATCACAAAGAATTTTCTCAAAATGATTGTGTCTTATTTTTCTCACAAATATTTCCTTTTTCAAGGTGGACCTCAAAGTGCTACCAAATGTCTCTTTGCAGAATACGAGAAAACACTGTTTCCCAACTGCTGAATGAAAAGAAACGTTTAACTCCATGAGATGAATGTTCAAAACACAAATGGACTTGTCAGAAAACTTCCTTCTAGTTCTGATTCTGGGATATTCGCTCTTTCAACATTGGCCTCAAAGAGCACTCAAACGTCCTTTTGCAGAATGGACAAAAACAGGATTACCAAACTGCTAAATCCAAATAAAGGTTAAACTCTGTGAGATGGATGGACACATCACAAAGGAGTTTCTCAGAAAGCTTCTTTCTACTATTTATCTGAAGACATTTCCTTTTCACATTAGGTCTCAATGTGCTACCAAATATCTTTTTGCAGATTGTAAGAAAACATCTTTCTAGGTTTTGTTCTAGGATATTCACTTTTTCACCATTGGCCTCAATGAGCTCCCAAATGTCCTTTTGTAGAATGGACAAAAACATTGTTCTGAAACTGCTGAATCCAAAGAAAGGTTCAATTCTGTGAGACGAATTCACACATCACAAACCAGTTTCTGAGAAAGCTTCTTTCTAGTTTTTCTCAGAAGATATTTCCTTTTTCACCATTGGCCTCAATGTGCTCCTAAATATTCCTTCACAGATACCACAAAAATAGTGTTTCCACACTGCAGAACAAAAAGAAAGTTGTAACTCTGTGAGACGAATGCACACATTACAAAGCAGTTTCTGAGAAAGCTTCTTTCTAGTTTTGCTCAGAAGATATTTCCACTTTCACCATGGCTCTCTAAGTGCTACAAAACCTATCTTTGCAGAATCCAAGAAAACACGGTTTCCAAACTGATTAATGAAAAGGAATGTATAACTCTGTGTAATGAATGCACAAAACACAAGTTGGTTTGTCGGATAACTTCCTTGCATTTTCTGTCCTTGGATATTCGCTTTTTTGCCTTTTGCCTCATAGAGCACCCATATATCCATTTGCAGAATTGACAAAAACAGTGTTCCAAAACTGCTGAATCCAAAGAAAGGTTTAACTCTTCGAGATGAATGCACAAATCACAAAGCAGTCTCTCAGAAAGATTGTTTCTTGTTTTTATCTGGATATTTCCTTTTTCACCATTGGCCCCTTGCGCTACCAAATATACCATCACAGACACAAAGTGTTTCCAAAGTGCTGAACGAAAAGAAAGGTTTAACTCTGCAAGATGAATGAACACAACACAAAGTGGCTTCTCAGATATCTTCTTTCTACTTTTTTTCATAAGATATTCACTTTTTCGACATTGACCTCAAAAAGCTACTAAACATAAATTCACAGAATAAAGAAAAACAGTGCTACCACACTGGTCAATCCAAAGAAAGGCTTAATTCTATGAGATTAATGCACACATCACAAGGCAGTTTCTCAGAATGTTTCTTTCTAATTTTTCAGACAAGATATTTTCTTTTTCAAGGTGGGCCTCAAAGTGGTACCAAATATCTCTTCGCAGAATCCAATAAAACACTGTTTCCAAACTGCTGAATGAAAAATGTTTGACTCTGTGAGATGACTCTACAAATCACAAGTCTATTTGTCAGATAACTTCCTTTTGGTTTTGATCCTAGGATATTCACTCTTTCACCATTGGCCTCAAAGAGCTCCAAAACGTTTTTTCACAGATTGGAGATAAACAGGATTACCAAACTGCTGAATACAAAGAAATCTTCAACTCTGTGAGGTGAATGGACACATCACAAAGCAATTTCTCAGAAAGCTTCTTTCTGCTATTTATCTGAAGACATTTCCTTTTTCACAGGAGGCCTCAAAGCACTATTCAATATCTCTTTGCAGATTTTTAGAAAACAGTGTTTCCAAACTGCTGAATGAAAAGAAAGGTTTACCTCTGTAAGAAGAATTCACACATCAGAGGTCAGTTTGCCAGATAATGCCTTTTTAGGTTTTGTGCTAAAATATTCACTTTTTTGCCTTTGGCCTCAATAAGTTCCCAAATGTCCTTTCACAGAATAGACAAAAACATTGTTCTGAAACTGCTGAATTCAAAGAATGGTGTCACCCAGTGAGATGAATGCACACATCGCAAAGCAGTTTCTCAGAAAGATTCTTTGTAGTTTTTCTCAGAAGATACTTCCTTTTTCACCATGAACCTCAAAGCGTCACAAAATATGTCTTCGCAGAATACAAGAGAACACTGTTTCCAAACTGCTGAAAGAAAGGAAATGTTGAACTCTGTGAGATGAATGCACAAAACACAAATCAATTTGTCTGAAAACTTCCTTGTAGTTTCTATCCGTGGATATTTGCTATTTCGCCTTTGGCTCCCTAGAGCACCCAAATTTCCTTTTGCAGAATGAACAAAAACTGTGTTCTGAAACACATCAAAAAGAAGTTCCTCAGAATGTTTGTTTCTAGTTTTTTTCTGGATCTTTCCTTTTTCACCATTGGCCTCAATGTGCTCCCAAATACACCTTCACTGATATGACAGAAACAATGCTTCCAATCTGCTGAATGAAAAGAAACCTATAACTCTGTGAGATGAATGCACATAACCCAAGCAGTTTCTCAGAAAGCTTCTTTCTAGTTTTTCTGAGAAGATATTTCATTTTTCCCATGGGTCTCAAAGTGCTACCAAACGTTATCTTAGAATACAAAGAAAACACAGGTTCTAAACTGCTGAATGAAAGGAAATGTTGAACTCTGTGAGATGAACGCACAAAACGAAAGTTGGTTTATTAGATAACTTCTGTATAGTTTTTCTCCTTGGATATTCACATTTTCCACCTTTGGCCACATATAACACCAAAATATCCATTCACAGAATGGAGAAAAACAGTGAAACAGTGTTCCAAACTGGGGAATGCAAATAAACGTGCAACTCTGTGAGATGAATGCACACAACACACAGCAGTTCCTCAGAAAGCTACTTTCTCATTTTTTTCAAAGACATTTCCTTTTACACCATGGGCCTCAAAGCAGCTAGTAAATGTATCTTCACAGAATACAAGAAAACACTGCTTCCAAACTGGTGAATGAAAGGATATGCTTAAATCTGTGAGATGAATGCAGAAATCACAAGTCAATTTGTCAATAAATTCCTTCTACTTTTTGTCCAAGGAAATTTGCTTTTTCGCCATTGGCCTCAATGAGCTCCCATATGCCCTTTTGCAGAATGAATGAAAACATTGTCCTGAAACTGCTGAATCCAAGGAAAAGTGTAACACTGTGAGATAAATGCACACATCACAAAGCAGTTCCTCAGAAAACTTCTCTGTAGTTTTTCTCAGAAGATACTTCATTTTTCACCATGGGCCTCAAGGAGCTACCAAATATGTCTTTGCAGAATACAAGAAAACACTGTTTCCAAATTGCTGAATGAAAGGAAATGTAGAAATCTGTGAGATGAATGTACAAAACACAAGTCGGTTTGTCTGATAACTTCCTTGTAGTTTCTAGCCTAGGATATTTGCTTTTTCGCCTTTGCTCTCATTGAGCACCCAAATGTCCGTTCAAAGAATGGATAAAAACAGTGTTCTGAAACTGCTGAATCCAAAGAAGTGTTTAGCACTTTGAGATGAATGCACACATCGGAAAAGTGTTTCTCATAAATACTGTTTCTATTTTTATCTGGACATTCCCTTTTTCACCATTGGCCTCAATGTGCTCCCAAATATACCTTCACAGATACAACAAAAAGAGTGTTTCCAAACTGATGAATGAAAAGAAACGTTTATCTCTGTGAGAAAAATTCATTCTTCAGAGGTCTGTTTGTCACATAAATTCCTTCTAGTTTTTGTCCTAGGATATTCGCTTATTCGCCTTTGGCCTCAATGATCTCCCAAATGTCCTTTTGGAGAATGAACAAAAACACTGTTCTGAAACTGATGAATCCAAAGAAAGGTGTAACTCTGTGAGATGAATGCATGCATCACAAAGCAGTTTGTCAGAAAATTTCTCTCTAGTTTTGCTCAGAAGATATTTCCTTTTTCACTGTGGACCTCAAAATACTACAAAGTATGTGTTCACAGAATACAAGAAAACACTGTTTCCAAACTGCTGAATGAAAGGAAATGTTGAATTGTATTAGAAGAATGCACAAAACACAAGTCAATTTGTCAGATAACTTCATTGTAGTTTACATCATCGGATATTCACTTTTTCACCTTTGGCCTCATCGAGCACCAAAATGTCCATTCGCAGAATGGACAAAAGCAGTGCTCTGAAACTGATGAATATAAAGAAAGTTTTAAATCTTTGAGATGAATGTACACATCACAAAGCAGTCTCTCAGAAAGATTGTTTCTTGTTTTTATCTGTATATTTCCTTTTTCACCATTGTCCTCAATGTGTTTCCAAACATACCTTCACAGATACTACAAAAATAGTGTTTCCAAACTGCTGAACAAAAGAAAGGTTTAACTCTGTGAGATGAATGCACACATCACAAAGCAGTTTCTCAGAAAGCTTCTCTCTAGTTTTCCTCACAAGATATTTCCTTTTTCAAGGTGGGTCTCAAAGCGCTACCAAATATATCATCGAAAAACACAAGAAAACACTATTTCCAAACCTCTGAATGAAAAGAAAGGTTTAACTCTATGAGATGAATATACAAATCACAGGTCAATTTGTCAGATAACTTTCTTCTAGTTTCAATCCTGGGATATTCACTTTTTGCCTTAGGCCTCAAAAAGCACCCAAATATCCTTTCACAGAATGGACAAAAACAGGGTTACCAAACTGCTGAATCCAAAGAAACGTTTGACTCTGTGAGGTGAACGGACACATCACAAAGCAGTTTCTCAGAAAGCTTCTTTCTACTATTTATCAGAATACATTTCCTTTTTCACAGGAGGACTTAATGCGTTACCAAATAACTCTTTGCAGATTGTAATCAGTGTTTTCAAGCTGCTGAATGAAAAGAAAGGTTTACGTCTGTGAGAAGCATTCACTCATCAGAGGTCAGACGGTCAGGTAACGTCCTTCTAGCTTTTGTCCTATGATATTCTCTTTTTTGCCATTGACCTCCATGAGCTCCCAAATGTCTTTTCACAGAATGGACAAAAACATTGTTCTGAAACTGCTAAATCAAAAGAAATGTGTAACTCTGGGAGATGAATGCTCACACCACAAAGCAGTTTCTCAGAAAGCTTCTTTCTATTTTTGCTTAGAAGATATTTCCTTTTTCACCATGGACCTCAAAGCGCTACCAAATATTTCATCACAGAATTGAGGAAAACACTGTTTCCAAACTGCTGAATGAAACAAAATGATTAACTCTGTGAGATGAATGCACACAACACAAGTTGGTTTGTCAGATAACTTCTGGTAGTTTCTATCCTCGGATATTCACTTTTTCACCTTTGGCCTCATAGAGCACCAAAAAGCTCATTAGCAGAATGTACAAAAACTGTTCCAAAACTGCTGGATCCAAAGAAAGTTTTAACACTTTGAGATGAATGCACGCATCACAAAGCACTTTCTCAGAATGTTTGTTTCTAGTTTTTATCTGGATATTTCCTTTTTTGCCATTGGCCTCAAAGTGTTCCCAAATATGCCTTCACAGATACCACTAAAACAGTGTTTCCAAACTGCAGAATGAAAGGAAAGGTGTAAGTCTGTGAGATGAATGCACACATCACAAAGCATTTTCTCAGAAAGCTTCTTTCTGGTTTTGCTCAGAAGATATTTCCTGTTTCACAGTGGCCCTCAAAGTGCTACCAAATCTGTCCTCGCAGAATCCTAGAAAACATTGTTTGGAAACTGCCAAATTCAAGGAAATGTAGCAGTCTGTGAGATGAATGCACAAAACACAAGTCAGTTTGTCAGATAACTTCCTTGTAGTTTCTATCCTCGGATATTCACTTTTTCTACTTTGGCCTCAAAGAACCCCGAAATGTCCATTCAAAGAATGGACTAAAACAGTGTTCCAAAACAGCTGAATCCAGAAAAAGTTTAACTCTTTGAGATGAATGCAGACATCACAAAGCCGTTCCTCAGAAAGACTGTGTCTAGTTTTTATCTGGATCTTTCCTTTTTCACCAATGACCTCAAAGTGGTCCTAAATATACCATCACAGATTCTACAAAAGAGTTTCCAAAGTGTTGAACAAAAAGAAAGGTTTAACTCTGTGAGATGAATGCACACATGACAAAGCAGTTTCTCAGATATCTTCTTTCTAGTTTTACTGTTGGATATTCACTTTTTCCCCATTGACCTCAAAGAGCTACTAAATGTTCATTCACAGAATAGACAAAAACAGTGTTACCACACTGCTGAATCCAAAGAAAGCTTTAACTCTGTGAGATAAATGTATACATCAAAAAGCAGTTTCTCAGAAAGCTTCTCTCTAATTTTTCTCACAAGATATTCCCTTTCTCAAAGAGGGCCTCAAAGCGGTACCGAATATCTCTTCACAGAATCCAATAAAACACTGTTTCCAAACTGTCGAATAAAAAGAAATGTTTAAATCTGTGAGATGACTGTACAAATCACAAGTCTATTTTTCAGATAACTTCCTTTTAGCTTCAATCCTGAGATATTTGCTCTATCACCATTGGCTTCAAAGAGCTCCCAAACGTCCTTTTACAGATTGGAGAAAAACAGGAAAACCAAACTGCAGAATCCAAGGAAAACTTTAACTCTGTGATGTGAATGGACACATCACAAAGCAGTTTCTCAGAAAGCTTCATTCTACTATTTATCTGAAGACATTTTCTTTTTCACAGGAGGCCTCAATGCACTACCGAATATCTCTTCACGGATTGTAAGAAAACAGTGTTTCCCAATTGCTGAATGAAAAGAAAGATTTACCTCTGTGAGAAGAATTCACACATCAGAGGTCGATTTGTCAGATAACTTCCTTCTAGATTTTGTGCTAGGATATTCGCTTTTTTGCCTTTGGCCTCAATGAGCTCCCAAATGTCCTTTTGCAGAATGGATAAAAACATTGTTATGAAACTGCTGAATCCAAAGAAGGGTTTAACTCTGTGAGCTGAATGTACACATCACAAAGCAGGTTCTCAGAAAGCTTATTGCTAGGTTTTCTGAGAAGATATTTCCTTTTTCATCATGGGCCTCAAAGTACTACCAAATATGCTTTGCAGAATACAAGAAAACACTGTTTCCAAACTGCTGAATGAAAAGAAATCTTGATCTCTGTGAGATGAATGCAGAAAACACGATTCAGTTTGGCAGATAACTTCCTTGTAGTTTCTATCCTCAGATATTCACTTTTTCAACTTTGGCCTCATAAAACACTCTAATGTCCATTTGCAGAATAGACAAAAATAGTGTTCTGAAACTGCTGAATCCAAAGAAAGGTTTAACTCTTTGAGATGAATGCATACATCAAAAAGCAGTTTCTCAGAAAGATTGTTTCTAGTTTTCATCTGGATATTTACTTTTTCACCTTTGGCTTCAATGCATTCCCAAATATACCTTCACAGATACTACAAAAACAGTGTTTCCAAACTGCAGAATGAAAAGAAAGGTGTAACTCTGTGAGATGAATGCACACATCACAAAGCAGGTTCTCATTTATCTTCTTTCTAGTTTTTATCCTGGGATATTCACTTTTTCGCCTTTGACCACAAAGAGCAAATACATATCCATTTGCAGAATAAACAAAAAGAGTGTTGCCACACAGATGAATCTGAAGAAAGGTTTAACTATGTGAGATGAATGTATACATTCCAAAGCAGTTTCTCAGAAAGTTTGTTTCTAGTTTTTATCTGGATATTTCCTTTTTTGCCATTGGCTGCAATGCGCTCCCAAATATCCCTTCACACATACCACAAAAACAGTGTTTCCACACTGCAGAATGGAAAGAAAGGTGTAACACTGTGAGATGAATATACAGATTACAAAGCAGTGTCTCAGAAAACTTCTTTCTAGTTTTGCTCGGAAGACATTTCCTCTTTCACCATTTCCTCTTTCACCATGGCCCTCAAAGTACTACAAAACCTGTCTTCACAGAATCCAAGAAAACATGGTTTCCAAACCACTGAATGAAAGGAAATGTTGAACTCTGTGCGATAAATGCAAAAAGTACAACTCGGTTTGTCAGATAACTTCCTTGTAGTTTCTATCCTTGGATATTCGCTTTTTCGCCTTTGGTCTCATACAGCACCCATACGTACATTCACAGATTCAACAAAAACAGTGTTCCAAAACTGCTGAATCCAAAGAAAGGTTTAACTCTTTGAGATGAATGCACAAATCACAAAGAAGTCTCTCAGAAAGATTGTTTCTAGTTTTTATCTGGATACGTCCTTTTTCACCATTGGCCTTAATGCACTCCCAAGTATACCATCATAGATACTACAAAGTGTTTCCAAATAGCTGAACGAAAAGAAAGGTTTAAATCTGTGAGATGAATGCATATAGCAAAGCAGTTTCTCAGATATCTTCTTTCTACTTTTTATCTTAAGGTATTCACTTTTTCACCATTGACCTCAAAAAGCTACTAAATGTTCATTCACAGAATAAACAATAACAATGTTAGCACACTGCTGAGTTCCAAGAAAGGTTTAATTGTGTGAGATGAATGTACACATCACAAAGCAGTTTCCCTGGAAGTGTCTCTCTAATTTTTCTCAAGAGATGTTTCCTTTTTCAAGGTGGGACTCAAAGTCATATCAAAATTTTCTTTACAGAATCCAATAAAACACCGTTTCTAAACTTGAATGGAAAGAAATGTTTAACTCTGTGAGACAACTGTAGAAATCACAAGTCGATTTGTCAGATAATTACCTTCTAGCTTCTCTCCTGGGATATTTGCTCTTTTGACATTGGTCTCAAAGAGCTCCCAAACTTTCCTTCGTGGATTGAAGAAAAACAGGATTACCAAACTGCTGAATCCAAAGAAACATTTAACTCTGTGAGTTGAATGGACAAATCACAGAGCTGTTTCTCAGAAAGCTTATTTCTACTGTTTACCTGAAGACATTTCCTTTTTCACAGGAGACCTCAATACATCACCAAATATCTCTGCACAGAATGTAAGAAAACAGTGTTTCCAAAGTGAGAATTCACACATCAGAGGTCGGTTTGTCAGATAACGTCCATCTAGGTTTTGTCCTAGGATATTCGCTTTTTTGCCATTGGCCTCAATGAGCTCCCAAAATGTCCTTTCACAGAATGGACCAAAACATTGTCCTGAAACTTCTGAATCCAAAGAATGGTGTCACTCAGTGAGATGAATGCACACATCACAAAGCAGTTTCTCAGAAAGCTTCTTTGTAGTTTTTCTCAGAAGATATTTCCTTTTTCACCATGGGCCTCAAAGCGCTACAAAATATGTCTTCACAGAATACAAGAAAACACTCTTTCCAAACTGCTGAATGAAGGGAAACGTTGAACTCTGTGAGATGAATGCGCAAAACACAAATTAGCTTGTCAGGCAACTTCCTTGTAGTTTCTATCCTCGCATATTTGCATTTTTGCCTTTGGCCTCATAGAGCACCCAAATGTCCATTCGCAGAATGGACAAAAACTGTGTTTTGAAACTGCTGAATCCAAAGAAAGTTTTAACTCTTGAGATGAATGCACACATCAAAAAGCAGTTCCTCAGAATATTTGTTTCTAGATTTTTTCTGGATCTGTCCTTTTTCACCATTGGCCTCAATGTGCTCCCAAATATATCTTCACCGAAATGACATAAACAGTGTTTCCAATCTGATGAATGAAAAGAAAGGTTTAACTCTGCGAGGTGAATGCACACGTCCCAAAGCAGTTTCTCAGAAAGCTTCTTTCTAGTTTTTCTGAGAAGATATTTCATTTTTCCCATAGACCTCAAAGTGCTACCAAATACATCTTCTTAGAATGTAAAGAAAACACTGGTTCCAAACTGCTGAATGAAAGGAAATTTTGAACTCTGTGAGATGAATGCACAAAACAGAGGTCAGTTTGTCAGATAACTTCCTTATAGTTTCTATCCTTGGATATTCGCTTTCTCACCTTTGGCCACATAGAGCACCGAAACATCCATTCACAGAATAGAGAAAAACAGTGTTCCAAACTGCAGAATACAAAGAAAGGTGTAATTCTGTGGGATGAATGCATACATCACAAAGCAGTTCCTCAGAAAGTTACTCTCTCGGTTTTCTCAAAAAATATTTCCTTTTACACCATGGACCTCAAAGTGCTAGCAAATATATCTTCACAGAATACACGAAAACACTGTTTCCAAACTGCCGAATGAAAGAAAATGCTAAACTCTGTGACACCAATGTACAAATTACAAGTTGATTTGTCAGATAACTTCCTTCTACTTTTTGTGCAATGATATTTGCTTTTTCGCCATTGTCCTCAATGAGCTCCCATATGTCTTTTCACAGAATGTATGAAAACATTGTTCCAAAACTGTTGAATCCAAGGAAAGGTGTAATGCTGTGAGATAAATACACACATCACAAAGCAGTTTCTCAGAAAGTGTCTTTTAATTATTCTCAGAAGATATTTCATTTTTCATCGTGGTCCTCAAGGCGCTATCAAATATGTCTTCACAGAATACAAGAAAACACTGTTTCCAAACTGCTGAATTAAAGGAAATGTGTAACTCTGTGAGATGCATGTGCAAAATACAAGTCAGTTTGTCTGATACCTTCCTTGTAGTTTCTTTCCTCAGATATGTCCTTCTTCAATTTTGATATCATTCAGCACCCAAATGTCCATTCACAGAATGGACAAATACAGTGTTCTGAAACTGCTGAATCCAAAGAAAGGATTAACTCTTTGACATGAATCCACACATTACAAAGCTGTTTCTCAGAAAGATTGTTTCTAGTTTTTATCTGGATATTTCCTTTTTCACCATTGGCCTCAATGGGCTCCAAAATATACCTTCACAGATACTTCAAAAAAAGTGTTTCCAATCTGCTGAATGAAAAGAAAGTTGTAACTCTGTGAGATGAATGCACACATCAGGAAGCAGTTTCTCAGATATCTTCTTTCCACTTTTTATCCTGGGATATTCTCTTTTTCACCATTGACCTCAAAGAGATACTAAGTGTCCGTTAGCAGAATAAACAAAAACAATGTTACCACCCTTCTGAATCCAAAGAAAGCTTTATCTGTGTGAGATGAATGCAGACATCACAAATCACTTTCCCAGAAAGCTTCTCTCTAGTTTTTCTCACAAGATATTTCCTTTTTCAAGGTGGACCTCAAAGCACAAACAAATATCTCTTTACAGAATACAAGTAAACAGTTTCCAAACTGCTGAATGAAAAGAAATGTTTGACTCTGTGAGATGAATGAACAAATCACAAGTCGATTTGTCAGATAACTTCCTTTTAGTTTTGATCCTGGGATATTTGCTTTTTTCCATTGGCCTCAAATGGCACCCCAACGTCCTTTTGAAGAATGGACAAAAATAGGGTTACCAAACTGTTGAAGCTAAGGAAATGCTTCACTCTGTGAGGTTAATGGACACATTACAAAGCAGTTTCTCAGAAAACTTCTTTCTACTATTTATCTGAAGACACTTCCTTTTTCCCAGGAGGCCTCAATGCGCTACTGAATGTCTCTTCACAAATTGTAAGAAAACCGTGTTTCCAAACTGCTGAATGAAAAGAAAGGTTTACCTCTGTGAGAAGAATTCACTCTTCAGAGGTCTGTTTGTCAGATAACGTCCTTGTCGTTTATGTCCTAAGATATTCACTTTTTTGTCATTGCCCTCCATGAACTCCCAAATATCCTTTCACAGAATGGACAAAAACATTGTTCGGAAACTGCTGAATCCAAAGAAAGGTGTGACCCTGTGAGATGAATGCACAGGCCACTAAGTATTTTCTCAGAAAGCTTCTTTCTAGTTTTGCTCAGAAGATATTTCCTTTTTCACCACAGGCCTCAAAGCACTATCAAATATGTCTTTGCAGAATAAAAGAAAACACTGTTTACAAACTGCTGAATGAAAGAAAATGTTGAACGCTGTGAGATGAATGCTAAAACACAATTCAGTTTGTCATATAGGTTCCTTATAGTTTCTATCTTCGGATATTTGCTTTTTCACCTTGGGCCTCACAGAGCACCTAAATGTCCATGCGCAGAATGGACAAAAGCATTGTTCTGAAACTGCTGAATCCAAACAAAGGTGGAACTTTGTGAGATGAATGCACACATCACAACATTTTTCTCAGAAACCTTCTTTCTAGTTTTCCTCAGAGGGTATTTCCTTTTTCACCATGGACCTCAAAGACAAACCAAATATGTCTTTGCAGAATACAAGGAAACACTATTTCCAAATGCATGAATGAAAGGAAATGTTGAACTCTATGAGATGAACACACAAAACACAAGTCAGTTTGTCAGATGACTTCCTTGTAGTTTCTGTCTTTGGATATTTGCTTTTTCATCTTTGGTCTCATAGAGCACCCAAATGTGCATTCGAGGAATGGAGAAAAACAGTGTTCCGAAACTCCGAATCTAAAGAACAGTTTAACTCCTTGAGATGAATGCACACATAACAAAGCAGTTTCTCAGAAATATTGTTTCTAGTTTTTATCTGGATATTCCCTTTTTCACTTTTGGCCTCAATGTGCTCCCAAATATACCTTCACAGACACTACAAAATTAGTGTTTCCAAACTGCTGAATGAAAACAAAGTTTGACCCTGTGAGGTGAATGCACACATCACAAAGCAGTTTCTCAGATATCTCCTTTCTAGTTTTCATCCTGGTATATTCAGTCTTTCTCAACTGACCTCAAAGAGCTACAAAATTTCCATTCACTTGTTGTGGGAAGTCAGGGACCCAAAACGGAGGGACCATCTGAAGCCGTGACAGAAGAACATAAATTGTGAAGATTTCATGGACATTTATTAGTTCCCCAAATTAATACTTTTATAATTTCTTATGCCTGTCTTTACTGCAAGCTTTGAACATAAATTGTGAAGATTTCATGGACACTTATCACTTCCCTGTCAATACCAGTGTGATTTCCTGTGCCTGTCTTTACTTTAATCTCTTAACCTTGTCATCTTCATAAGCTGAGAAGGATATATGCTGTCTTAGGACCCTGTGAAGATTGTGTTAGCTGTACAAGGGATGAAATAAGCCCCGGTCTTCTGTAGTGCTCCCAGACTTATTAGGAAGAGAAAATTCCCACCTAATAAATTCTGGCCAGAAAGGTTGTCTGCCCTCAAACCTTGTTTCCTACTAAGATGTTATCAGTGGCAATGCGTTCCCGAAACTTCATCAACAATTTTAATTTTGCCCATTCTGTGATCTTGTGATCTCAACCTGCCTCCCTTTGCTTTATGATATTTTCTTACCTTGTGAAGTGTGTGATCTCTGTGACCCACAACCTATTCATACACTCCCTCCCCTTTCAAAAATCACTGATAAAAACTTGCTGGTTTTATGGCTCAGAGAGCATCATGGAACCTGCTGACATGTGATGTCTCCCCCTGACACACAGCTTTAAAATTTCTCTTTGTTCTCTTTCCCTTTATTTCTCAAACCAGCCAAGATGTTTAGGGAATAGAAAAGAACACACATTAACATCGGGTGCGGGTTCCCCTGATATCTGGCATGCCAACGTGGTCTTTCTCTTTTCCTAATTGCATGTGGGAACCTGATTCCCTTTGGCAGGTGTGAAGAAACGACATCAGCCTGGTCCACAGATATGCGTGTTCAACTCCTGATGACTGGTGAGTAATCTGTGTATGGTCCAGGTTAGCTATGGGTCAAGCACAATCTAAACATCATGCTTATCTCTGTTATAGTAAACTCTTGTTAAATCAGGGTCATGGTGTTCGAGTGCCTATGGAAAATATGGTCACTCTATTCACGACACTGGAACAATATTGTCCTTGGTTTCCTGAAAAAGGAAACTTAGATGTAGAACTATGAGATCATGTTGGTGCAACATTCAGGGAACTGGTCTCCACAGGGAATTATGTTCCCCTCACTGTTTGGAGTGACTGGGCTTTGGCACCAGCCATCCCGATGACATACCAATTCCATGACTCCCTACAGTTACCACAATTTTTTGAATCTGACGACCCTCCACCTCCTCCTCAGCCTTACTCTCCCATACAGCCTTCGTTACGTGATCAGCCTCTCCTTTCTTCTACTCCTCCCCAACATAAAAATGTTGAAAATTCAATGTTTAACTCTGGTGACTTTGGATTATGGTCACCCCTGATAATCTTATTTCTTTTCATGAAGAGCTGGTACTTGCAGCTCCTGCGGCCCCAACTCACACAGCAAAGGACCATATATATGCTAATTCTTCTCTTTTCAAACCTCTGGAGTCACCTAATGGCTCTGGGACCAAACTACAATTTACCTACAATTCTTCAGGCCCTCCCCCTTCCACTTCAGTCCCTCACACTCCTGTTGTTTTAGTTCCTCAACTGGTCACATTGCCATCCACTCAGCCTGCTTCATTGTACCTTTCTTCACACATGAATGCCAGTAATCACCAGTACACTTGTGCTCCTTCTGCTCTCCCAATCCCCCTTTCTCACACTCTCATTCCATTCTGACTCCTCACCCTCAGTTTCCCTTATGTACACATGCTTTTACGGTCACTTCTATGCCAACTCCGTCTCAGATGCCTACTCTTGAAACTTTCATGCAATGCTTATTACACCAAAACAAAGAAACAAGTGGATTAGACGGGTGGACTTATCTGGTCGCGCTAGACCCACCTAACGTCCAAGGGATACAAATGTGTCATTATGTACCTCTTAATCTTACCTTTTTAAAAGAATTTAAGGATGCTTGTACTCAGTGTAGTCCTACTTCTCCTTATGTTAACAAGGTTTTGCAGACTTTTTGTACAGAGGTCACTTTACTTAATTTAGACTGCAACCTTTTGGCAAAAACTGTTCTGACCCCATCTCAGCATTTACAGTTTCGTACTTGGTGGTCAGAAGAGGCTCATTTGCAGGCTCAACTAAATTGGACGAACGGCATTCTATTTACTCAGGCTGAGCTCACAAGCTCTGATAGTTTCTCTGATACTTATGCCCAATTAAACTTTGATGCTTTTACCACAGAACAAGTAATAAAGGTGTGTATGAGAGCTTGGGACAAATTATACGCTCCAGGCCAAGCTCCTGTTTCTTTTTCCATGGTTAAACAAGGTCACTCTGAATTGTACCCTGATTTTTTAGCTAAATTACAAGATGCTGTTGAAAAATCTGTCTCTGATGAGTGCATAAGGTATTCTCCTTCATATGATAGCTTTTGAAAATGCAAACTATGAGTGTAAAATGGTCATGCGTTCTGTCTAACAACAAAGTGTAACTGATCAAGAGGTGTTGCCTGCATATATTAAAGCTTGTGAAGGCATTGGGTCAGACACACACAAAAGTATTCTGTCGGCATGGGCCATGAAGGACAACAACCAATCTAGTTCCACTAATTCTTTTCTTGGAGCCTGCTATAATTGCGGCCAACTTGGTCATACTCAAAAAAATTGCACTGTTAAAAACTTAAAAGCGGCCTGGCGCGGTGGCTCAAGCCTGTAATCCCAGCACTTTGGGAGGATGAGATGGGTGGATCACGAGGCCAGGAGATCGAGACCATCCTGGCTAACACGGTGAAACTCTGTCTCTACTAAAAAATACAAAAAACTAGCTGGGCGAGGTGGTGGGCGCCTGTAGTCCCAGCTACTCGGGAGGCTGAGGCAGGAGAATGGCGTGAACCCGGGAGGCGGAGCTTGCAGTGAGCTGAGATCCGGCCACTGCACTCCAGCCTGGGAGACAGAGCGAGACTCTGTCTCAAAAAAAAAAAAAAAAAAAAAAAAACCTTAAAAGCAACCAAGCCAGCTCAACAAACACAGCCAAAAGCTGCTGCTACTATTTGCCTATGTTGTTGCAAGGGTAAACATTGGGCAAGTAATTGCCGCTCTAAATATTATACAGATGGAAATCCCCTGCCACAACAACAGGAAAACAGGGAGCACGGCTGGTTCCAGGCCCCGACAAAAAATGGGACACTTCAGATTCAGACCAATGTTGTGTTTCCACTTCAGGTGGTCCCAACGCAACCCCCAGCAGAAACAAACTTACCTACAGCCAACCAACTTGGGTCCCAGTCTTTCCTTCTGTCTCAGTACAATGCTCGTCTACCTCCACAGTAGGGGGCGGGGGGGTGTTGTTCTCTGTAGCACTATTCCTCTAAATTTACTAACCTAGCTCTTTGCCTTTAATTGTCCCCACGGGGGTCATGGGCCCTTTACCTCAAGGTTCGGTGGGTCTGGCGTTAGGTAGGGCATCTGTCTCTGCTAAAGGTATCATCATTCATACTGGTCTCATTGATTCTGATTCCTTTGATGAGATTAAATTAATCGTGTCTGCCAAGATTCCTGTTTCCATTCTGGCTGGTGAGTCAATTGCTTAATTGTTTTTACTGCCAAATATCATTTTAAACAAAGGAGAAAAGACACGTGTCCCTGGGATGGGCTCCTGCGGTGAAAAGGCCGCTTATTGGATTAATGTAATTTCTAAACAACAGCCCACCTGCACCATACACATTCAAGGGAAAAAGTTTGAAGTCCTAGTAGATACTGGTGCTGATGTTTCTGTTATTTCCTCTAAATTATGGCCTTCCTCCTGACTTAAACATCCCACTAACATGGAACTAGTAGGTGTTGGAAAAGCTGAGGAAGTTTATGAGAGCACGTTTATCTTGCCTTGCACTGGCCCTGATGATCAAAAGGGTACAATTCAGCCCTATATCACACCAATTCCCATTAATCATTGGGGTAGAGATTTACTGGCACAATGGGGGGCTTAAATTAATATTCCACTTAACTCTTATGGTGCTCCCTATCAGCATATGATGAAAAACATGCGGTTTGTTTCTGGGCTCAGTCTTGGTCCAAAGTATGAAGGGATTACTAAACCCCTCCCAGTTGCTATAAAAAAACAGGGTGGGTTTAGGTCATCTTTTTTAGTGGTGGCCACTGCCACATCTCCTGATCCTATCCCTTTACAATGGAAATCTGACACACCCATCTGGGTTTAGCAGTGGCCACTTTCTAAAGAAAAACTGGAGGCTTTAACTCAATTGGTTTCTGAACAGTTACAACTTGGAAATGTGGAACCCTTTCTTTCTCCCTGGAATTCTCCTGTGTTTCTAGTAAAAAAAAAAATCAGGCAAGTGGAGGATGGTAACTGATTTAAGGGCCATTAATGCTGTAATTAAACCTATGGGGGCTGTCCAAACTGGCATGCCTACCCCTGCTTAAATACCTAAAAACTGGCCTCTCATGGTTATTGATCTTAAAGATTTTTTTATATTGCTTTACATAAATCAAATTGTGAAAAATTTGCTTTTACTGTACCATCTATCAATAATCAGGAACCTGCAGCTCATTATCAATAGAAAGTAGTACCTCAGGGAATGCTGAATAGCCCTACAATCTGCCAGTTTTATGTTGGACAAGTGCTTTTACCAGTTCAAGCCCAATTTCCCTAGGTCTCTATTCTTTATTATATTGATGATATTTTAATTGCTGCCCCCACTGATAAAGAATTAATTGACTGATATCAAATTTTGAGCTGCCGTGTTACAGAGGCTGGATTACACATCACTCAGCATAAAATTCAACAGGCTACTCCTGTTCAATATTTAGGAATGATGGTCGATAAATAATGCATTCAACCTCAAAAAGTTCAAATTAGGAGACATTCCTTAAAAACTTTAAATGACTTCCAGAAACTTTTGGGTAGCATTAATTATTTAAGACCTACTTTAGGTATTCTGACTTATGCACTGTATAACTTGTTTTCTACTCAGTGGGGAGATTCTGATCTCCGCAGTCCCAGGACTTTGGCCCTGAGGCTTTACTAGAACTGGAATTCATAGATAAAAGAATCCAGACTGCCCAGTAATCTAGAGTACAGCCATGTCAGCCTTTTCAGCTTCTGGTTTTTGCTTCATTACACTCTCCTACTGAACTGATAGTTCAACATGATGATTTAGTAGAGTGATGTTTTCTTCCTCATTTTGTCAAAAACTTTGTCTGTTTATTTGGACCAAATAGCCATAATAATTGGCCAGGCTTGGTGTAGAATACTTCAAATTTCTGGATTTGATCCGAATTTAATTGTAGTTCCTTTAAATCGGCTCGAAGTTTAGGCTGCCTTTTAACATACAGTACCGTGGCAAATTCACTTGACTGATTTTATTGGAGTTATTGACAATCATTATCCAAAAAACAAATTGTTTGATTTTATAAAAATGACGTCTTGAGTGGTTCCTCAATTAATCAAAGATCAGCCCATTCCTGAGGCTGTTACAGTGTTCACTGATGGCTCCAGTAATGGCAATGTTGGCTATGTAGGTCATACAGTAAAGCTTATTTCTACCTCTTATACTTCTACTCAAAAGGCAGAGTTAATTGCTGTGATTACTGCCTTACTGGATTTCTGCAAACCTTTAAATATTGTCTCTGATTCTGCTTATGTAGTACATGCCACTAAAAATATAGAAACTGCTACTATCAAACATATTGATAATTCTGAATTGGCTTCATTATTTTCAAGGTTACAACAGGCCGTTCACCAGTGTAGACGCCCTTTCTATATAACACACATTAGATCTCATACAACTTTATCAGGACCCATGTCTGCTGGTAACCATAAAGTCGACTGTGTGGTCTCTTTTGCAACCCAAGAAGCTCAGGAGTTCCATAATCTCACTCATGTCAATGCTGCTGGATTAAAAGACAAAATTTGCCCTTATCTGGAAACAGGCTAAGCTTATTGTCCACAGCTGCCTTCAGTGTCAGGTTTTCATACTTCCAAATCAGGAACTTGGTGTTAATCCCCGAAGCCTAAATCCTAATGCTTTATGGCAAATGGGTGTGACTCATGTTAAGTCCTTTGGCAGACTGTCATATGTACATGTTTCTGTAGATACCTTCTCAGGTTTTATCTGAGCTCCTTGCCAAACAGGGGAAGGCACAGCCCATGTTAAAAAAAAATCCATATTTTTGCTTTGCAGTTATGGGGCCTCCATATCAAATAAAGACAGACAACACCCCTGGATATGTTAGTAGGGCTTTTGATTTATTTATGCAACAGAGGGGAATTTCCCATATTACTGGAGTCCCTTACAATCCTCAGGGACAGCTTGTGGTGGAATGGGCCAATCGCACTTTAAAAACTCAATTGTCCAAACAGTCTGAATGACATAAACATGATTTAAATACCCCCTACTCCCAATTACACTTGGCATTGTTTACTTTAAATTTTTTAAATGTTCCCAAAGATAATGTTCTAACTGCAACTGAATGCCATTATACAGGCAAAAAATGCTCCGCAAACGAGGGCAAGCCAGTGTTATGGAAAAACTCCCAAACAATTACCTGAGAACCAGTCACAATTATAACGTGTGGAAGAGAATATGCTTGTGTTTCACCAGGAAATCATCAAACCCCTGTCTGGGTATCAACCAGGAGACTCAAACTTTGGGTAAATACTGACAATGAAAACCACAGGGAAAAGACGTCCGTGTCAGAGACTGCCCTCAGGCATGGTGAAATCTGTGCCACTCCTTAGATGCTGGCACATCAAATCACAATGGGTCTTATTCAATCCTCTCTGATGGCAATGGAGACCCATCTAACTAATCCCACTTCTAATTACTTTTCCTTTTCTCCTTAAAAACCTAAAAATTTCACCATTTATATTAGCCTGAAAACAACATCCCTCTGTTTTTCTCTTCCTCCTACAACACTCAATCTTGCTTACAGTGGGTTTTATTTAATGATTCTTCTCTTTATATTTTCTGTCTCACCGGTTTCCTCTCACACTGATTTACCTGCTACAGATAATTATTCTTACTGGGCTTATGTGCCTTTTCCACAACTTATTCTACCTCTCACCTGGATGGATCCTCCTATGGAAACTACACTAATCATAGTGTGTGGATGCCTAGAGCTACAGATGACAGTTGCCCTGTTCAACCAGGAGAAGAAGGCACTGCATATAATGTTACCATGGGTTATAAATAACCCCCTCTGTGCTTCGGACATACACCTGGTTGTATTCATCTAGAAACTCAAGTCTAGGCTGTTTGTCTTCCGGATAAATCAGCTACAGAGGAAGCGGGATATTTGGTCTCTGACCTCTCCCTTTCTCCTTTAAAACATTTGAAAGTGGGAGTAATGGAATATACCCCATTATTTCAATGTAAACCTGCAGTAAAACCATGCCCTAAAAATTTTGAAGGCCCATCTAAAACTTTAATTTGGGAAGATTGTGTTAACTCACATGCAGTAATATTAAAAAATGACTCATATGGTTTAGTAATAGACTGGCCACCAAAGAGCTATTTTAAAAACAATTGCTACTCTGGTGGAAAGGAATGCCTGGAGGCGACTTATTCTATTTCTTATTGGGAGAACGAGATTCATCATTCTACTTTGCGTAGGAGGGTCAGCTCATTCTTTCCCTTGAAATGGGAAGACAAAAGCATTACTCCTATGAGACCACGTATGATACTCCCCATTCTGAGCCCAGAACACCCAGAACTTTGGGAATTAGCTATTGCCATGTCTGGACTGTGAGTATGGGAAGGGGAAACTATTCTGTCTGTTGTCCCCACTATCACTCCCGTCTCTCAGTATCAGTGTAGATACAGACATTCTGCTTTACTTACCTCCAACTTGACCGTTCCCATACAGAGCTGTGTTAAGCCTCCTTACATGCTGTTAGAGGGTAATATCAAAATTTGCATGAACAATCAAACTGTTCAATGCATTAATTGTCATTTATACACTTGTATTAACTCCCATTTTGACTCTTCAAAAGTGTAATGTTGGTTCAAGTTTGAGAAGGAATCTGAATTCCGGTCACTTTGCCCAGACATTGGGAATCCTCTCCCTCAATACATTTAATTAATGAAGTGTTGCAGCGAATTCTAAAAAGATCTAAGAGATTTGTTTTCACTTTAGTTGCTGTGATCATGGGCCTAATTACAGTCACTGCACAGGCCACCACTGCCAGAATGGTGTTACATGAATCTATTCAAATGGCTCATTTTGTTAATGATTGGCAAGCCAATTTCATCCAAATGTGGAATTCTCAACAAGGCACTGATCAAAAATTGGCTAATCAAATTAATGATTTAAGACAGTCTGTTATTTGGCTTGGAGATCGGGTAGTGAGTCTTGAAAATTTCATGCAAATGCAGTATGACTGGAATACTTCTGATTTCTATATCAACCCCAATCCTATAATGGGACTGATCATTCATGGGAAGTGGTCAAAGGACACCTTCTGGGTAGGGAAGATAATTTATTATTGGACATAATTAAATTAAAGAAACAAATTTTTGAAGCCTCTCGAGCTCACTTATACATTGTGCCTGGAGCTGAGGCGTTAGATCAGGTGGCAGAAAATCTTTATGGATTAAACCCTAAGACTTGGATTAAGTCTATTGGGGGCTCCACTGTAGGATATTTTGGAATTATGTTTCTCTGTTTAATCTGCTTGTTTTTAGTGGGCTGGACCAGTCAAATAATCCTGCATCAAAATCGAGAGAATGAACAAACCTTCATCGCCATGGCACATTTATATAAAAAGGAAGGAAAAGATGTTGTGGAAAGTCAGGGACCCTGAATGGAGGGACTGGCTGCAGCCATGGCAGAAGAATATAAACTGTGAAGATTTAATGGACATTTATTAGTTCTCCAAATTAATACTTTTATAATTTCTTACACCTGTCTTTACTGCAATCTCTGAATATAAATTGTGAAGATTTCATGGACACTTATCACTTCCACAATCAATAGCATTGTGATTTCCTATGCCTGTCTTTACTTTAATCTCTTAATCCTGTCATCTTCATAAGCTGAGGAGGATGTATGTCACCTTAGGACCCTGTGATGATTACGTTAGCTGCACAAATTTTTTTGTAGAGCATGTATGTTTGAACAATATGAAATCTGGGCACCTTGAAAAAAAAAAAAGGGTAACAGCAATCTTCAGGGAACAAGGGAGATAAGACTTTGGAATCTGACTGCCGGTGAGCCAGACAGAACAGTGTCATATTTCTCTTCTTTCAAAGGCAAATAGGAGAAATATTGCTGACTTCTTTTTCTCAGCAAGGAACATCACTGAGAAAGAGAATGCACCCCTGAGGGTAGGACTATGAATGGTCCCCATGGGGTGGTGTCTTTTACAGTCAAAGCTGAAGGGATGAAATAAGCCCCAGTCTCCTGTAGCACTCCCAGGCTTCTTAGGAAGAGGAAACTCCCACCTAATAAATTTTGGTCAGACAGGTTATCTGCTCTCAAACACTGTCTCCTGATAAGACGTTATCAATGACAATGTGTGCCCAAAACTACATTAGCAAGTTTAATTTTACCCCATCCTGTGGTCCTGTGATCTTGCCCTGCCTTCACTTGCTTTGTGATATTTTATTACCTTGTGAAATATGTGATCTCTGTGACCCACAACCTATTGGTGCACTCCCTCACCATTTGAAAATAACTAATAAAAACTTGCTGGTTTTATGACTCAGAGAGCATCACAGAACCAGCCGACATGTGATGTCTCCCCCAGACTTGAAAATTTCTCTTTTGTATTCTTTCCCTTTATTTCTTAACAGTTGAGATGCTTAAGGAATAGAAAAGAGCACACGTTAACCATCAAGAGTGGGTTGCCCTGATATTCGCAGAATAAAGAAAAACAGTGTTATAACACTGCTGAATCCAAAGAAAGGTTTCACTCTGCGAGATGAATGCTCACATCACAAAGCAGTTTCTCAGAAAGCTTCCCTCTAGTTTTTCTCACAAGGGATTTCCTTCCTCAAGGTGGGTCTCAAAGTGCTACCAAGTATCTCTTTGAAGAATACAAGAAAGCGCCGGGTGTGGTGGCTCAAGCCTGTAATCCCAGCACTTTGGGAGGCCAAGACAGGCGGATCACGAGGTCAGGAGATCGAGACCATCCTGGCTAACCTGGTGAAACCCCGTCTCTACTAAAAAATACAAAAAAATTAGCCGGGCGAGGTGGCGGGTGCCTGTAGTCCCAGCTACTCGGGAGGCTGAGGCAGGAGAATGGCGTGAACCTGGGAGGCGGAGCTTGCAGTGAGCTGAGATCTGGCCACTGCACTCCAGCCTGGGCCACAGAGTGAGACTTTGTCTCAAAAAAAAAAAAAAAAAAAAAAAAGAATATAAGAAAACACTGTTTCCAAACAGCTGAATGAAAAGAAATGGTTAACTCAGTGACACGAATGTACAAATCACAAGTCAGTTTGTCAGATAACTTCCATCCAGTTTCAATCCAGGGATATTCACTCTTTCACCATTGGCTTCGAAGAGCACCCAACCGTCCTTTCACAGAATGGACAAAAATAGGGTTACCAAACTGCTGAATCCAAAGAATCGTTTAACTTTGTGAGGTGAATGGATACATCACAACACAGTTTCTCAGAAAGCTTCTTTCTATTATTAATCTGAAGACATTTCCTTTTTCACAGTAGGCCTCAATGCACTACCAAATATCTCTTCACAGATTGTTAAAAAATAACGTGTTTCCAAACTGCTGAATGAAAAGAAAGGTTTATCTCTGTGAGAAGAATTCACACATCAGAGGTTAGATTGTCAGATAACTTCCTTCTAGGTTTTGTCCCAGGAAAATCGCTTTTTCGCCATTTGCCTCTATGAGCTTCCTAACGTCCTTTAGCAGAATGAACAAAAACATTGTTCTGACACTGCTGAATCCAAGAAAAGGTGTAACTCTGAGAAGAATACACACGTCACAAAACAGTTTCTCAGAAAGCTTCTTTCTAGTTTTTCTTGGGAGATATTTTCTTTTTCACCGTAGGCCTCAAAGTACTACCAAATATGTCTTGGCAATATACAATAAAACACTGTTTACAAACTGCTGAGTGAAAGGAAACGTTGAACTCTGTGAGATGAATGCACAGAACACAAGTCTGTTTGTCAGATAACTTCCTTCTAGTTTCTATGCCCAGATATTCACTTTTTCACATTTGACCTCAAAGAGCACCAAAATGTCCATTCACAGAACGGATAAAAACAGTGTTCCAAATCTGCTGCATCCAAAGAAATGATTGAGATGAGTGCACACATCACAAAGCAGTTTCTCAGAAAGATTGTTTCTAGTTTTTATCTGTATATTTCATTTTTCACCATTGGACTCAATGCACTCCCAAATATACCTTCACAGATACAACAAAAGCAATGCTTCCAAATTGCTGAAAGAAAAGAAAAGGTTTAACTCTGCCAGATGAATGCACATATCACAAAGTGGTTTTCCAGATATCTTCTTTATAGCTCTTATCCTGGGATATTCACTTTTTCGCCATTGACCTTAAAGAGCTACTAAATGTCCCCTTGCAGAGCAAACAAAAACAGCATTACCACACTACTGAATCCAAAGAAAGACTTAACTCTGTGAGATGAATGCACACATCACAAAGCAGTTTCTCAGAAAGCTTCTCTCTAATATTTCTCACAAGATATTTCCTGTTTCACGGTGGGCCTCTAAGGGCTACTAAATATCTCTTCGCAGAATGCAATAAAACACTGCTTCCAAACTGCTGAATGAAAAAAAAAATGCTTACATATGTGAGATGAATGTACAAACCACAAGTTGATTTGTCAGATAACTTACTTCTAGTTTTGATCCTGGGATATTCCATTTTTTACCATTTGCCTCAAAGAGAACCCCAACGTCCTTTTGCAGAATGGAGAAAAACAGGGTTACCATTCTGATGAATCCAAAGAAATGTTAACTTTGTGAAGTGAACAGACACATCACAAAGCAGTTTCTCAGAAAGCTTGTTTCTACTCTTTATCTGAAGATATTTCCTTTTTCACAGGAGGCCTCAATGCACTACCGAATACCTCTTCGCATTGTAGGGAAACAGTTTTTCCAAACTGCAGAATGAAAAGAAAGGTTTACCTCTGTGAGAAGAATTCACACATCAGAGGTCGGATTGTCAGATAACTTCCTTCTAGTTTTTGTCTTAGGATATTCACTTTTTCACCATTGGCCTCCATGAGCTACCAAATGTCCTTTCACAGAATAGACAAAAACATTGTTCTGAAACTACAGAACCAAAGAAAGGTGTAACTCTGTGAGAAGAATGCACACTTCACAGAGCAGTTTCTTATAAAGCTTCTTTCTAGTTTTTCTCACAAGATACTTCATTTTTCAAGGTGGACCTTAAAACGCTACCAAATATCTCTTCATAGAATAGACGAAAACACTGTTTCCAAACTGCTGAAAAAAAAGAAATGTTTAATGCTGTTAGATGAATATACAAATCACAAGTCAATTTGTATGATAAATTCTTTCTTGTTTCCATCCTGGGATATTCACTTGTTTGCCATTGGCCTCAAAGAGCACACAAACGTCCTTTCACAGAATGGACAAAAACAGGGTTACCAAACTGCTGAATCCAAAGAAACGTTTAAATCTGTGAGGTGAATAGAAATATCACAAAGCAGTTTCTCAGAAAGCTTCTTTCTACTATTTATCTTAAGACATTTCCATTTTCACAGGAGGCCTCAATATGCTGCTGAATATCTCTTTGCAGACTGTAAGCAAACAGTGTTTCCAAACTGCTGAATTAAAAGAAAGGTTTAGCTGTATGAGAAGAATTAACAGATCAGAGGTCGTTTGGTCAGATCATTTCCTTCTAGTTTTTCTCCTAGGATTTTCGCTTTTTCACCATTGGCCTCAACGAGTTCCCAAATGTCCATTCACAGAATGGACAAAAACAATGTTCCAAAACTGCTGAATCCAAAGAAAGGTGTAGCTTTGTGAGATGAATGCACACATCACAAAGCAGTTTCTCAGAAAGTTTCTTTCTAGTCTTGTTCAGAAGATATTTCCTTTTTCACTATGTGCCTCAAAATGCTACCAAATGTTTTCACAGAATAGAAGAAAACACCCTTTCCAAACTGCTGAATGAAAGGAAATGTTGTACACTGTGAGATGAATGCACGTAATACAAGTCTGCTTGTCAAATAACTTCCTTGTAGGTTCTATCCTCAGATATTCGCCTTTTCAACTTTGACCTCATTGGGTATCGAAATGGCAGTGTTCCAAAACTGCTGAATGCAAAGAAGGGTTTAACTCTTTGAGATGAACACACACATTGCAAAGCAGTTTTTCAGATGGATTGTTTCTAGTTTTTATCAGAATATTTCCTTTTTCAACGTTGATCTCAATGCCCTCCCAAATATACTTTCACAGATACTACAAAAACAGTTTTTCCAAACTGCTGAATGAAAAGTAATGTTTAACTCTGTGATATGAACGCACACATCACAAAGTGGTTTCTCAGATACCTTCTTTCCAGTTTTTATCCAGGATATTCACTTTTCACCATTGACCTCAAAGAGCTACTAAATATCCATTCACAGAATAAACAAAAGCAGTGTTACCACACTGCATAATCTAAAGAAAGCTTTAACTCTATGAGATGAATGCACAAATTACAAAGCAGTTTCTCATAAAGCTTCTCTCTAGTTTTTCTCACAAGATATTTCCTTTTTCAAAGTGGACCTCAAAAGGCTCTTTTTTGGTGAAAAATATCTCTTTGTGGAATACAAGAAAACACTGTTTCTTAACTGCTGAATGAAAAAAATCTTTAACTCTGTGAGACGAATGTAAAAATCACAAGTTGATTTCTCAGTTAACTTCCTTCTAGTTTCAATCCTGGTATATTCGCTTTTTCGCCACTGGCCTCAAAGAGCCCCCAAATGTCCTTTTGAAGAATGGAGAAAAACAGGGTTATCAATCTGCTGAATCCAAAGAAACATTTACCTCTGTGAGGTAAATCTATTCACAGATTGTAAGAAAACTGTGTTCCCAAAATGCTGAATGAAAAGAAAAGTTTACTCCAAGAGAAGAATTCACACATCAGAGGTCAGTTTCTCAGATAACTTCCTTCTAGTTTTTGTCCTAGGATATTCGCTTTCTTGCCATTGGCCTCAATGAGCTACAAAATGCCCTTTCACAGAATGGACAAAAACATTGTTCTGAAGCAGTTGAATCCAAAGAAAGGTGTAACTCTATGTGACTGAATGCACACATCACAAAGCAGTTTCTCAGAAATCTTCTTTCTAGATTTCCTCGAAAGACATTTCCTTTTTCACCATGGGCCTCAAAGTGCTACCAAATATGTGTTCGCAGAATAGAAGAAAACACTGTTTCCAAATTGTTGAATGAAAGGAAATGTTGAACTCTGTGAGATGTATGCACAAAATACAAATAGATTTGTCAGATAACTTCCTTGAAGTTTCTATCCTCTGATACTCACTTTTTCGCCTTTGGCCTCATTCAGTACCCAAATGTCCATTCGCAGGTTGGAGAAAATCAGTGTTCTGAAATTGCTGAAACCAAAGAAATGTGTAACTCTTTGAGATGAATGAACACTTCACAAAGTAGTTTCTCAGAAAGATTGTTTCCAGTTTGTGTCTGGATATTTCCTTTCTCACAATTAACTTCAATGCATTCCCAAATATACCTTCACAAATACTACAAAAACAGTGTTTCCAAGCTGCTGAATGAAAAGAAAGGTATAACTCTGAGTGATGAATACACGCATCACAAAGCAGTTTCTCATATCATCTTTCGAGTTTTTATCCAGGGATATTCACTTTTTCACCATTGACCTCAAAGAGCTGCCAAATGTCCATTTGCAGAATAAACATAAACAGTGTTACCACACTGCTGAATCCAAAGAAAGGTTTAACTCTGTGAGAAGAATGCACACATCAATAAGCAGTTTCTCAGAAAACTTCTCTTTAGTTTTTCTCTCAAGGTATTTCCTTTTTCAAGGTGGGTCTCAAAGCACTACCAAATATCTCTATGCAGAATACAAGAAAACACATTATCAAATTTTAGAATGAAAAGAAAGTTTTAACTCTGTTACATGAATGTCCAAATCACAAGTCGATTTGTCAGGTAACTTCCTTCTAGTTTCTAACCTGGTATAGTCACTTTTTTGCCATTGGCTTCTAAGAGCACCGAAATGTCCTTTCACAGAATGGACAAAAACAGGGTTACCAAACTGCTGAATTGAAGGAAATGTTTAACTCTGTGAGGTGAATGGATACATCACAAAGCAGTTTCTCAAAAAATCTTCTCTCTAGTTTTTCTCACAAGGTATTTCCTTTTTCAAGGTGGGCCTCAAAGCGCTACGAAATATCTCTTCACAGAATACAAGAAAACACTGTTTCTAAACTTCTAAATGAAAGGACACGTTTAAATTTGTGAGACAAATGCACACATCACAGGTTGGGTTGTCAGATAACTTTCCTCTATTTTTTGTCCTGGGATATTCGATTTTTCACCATTGGCCTCAAAGATCTCCCAAATGTCCATTTGCAGAATGTACAAAAACAAGGTTTACAATCTGCTGAATCCAAAGAAAACTTTAACTCTGTGAGATGAATGAGCACATCTGAAAGCAGTTTCCCAGTAACCTTCTTTCTAGTTTTTATCTGAAGATATTTCTTTTTTGATCATAGGCATCAATGCCCTACAAAATATCTCTTCACAGATTCTAAGAAAGCAGTGTTACCAACTGTTGAATAAAAAGAAAGGTTCAAATCTGCATCATGAATGGGCACATCACAAAGCGGTTTCTGATATTTTCCTTCTAGTTTTTCTTCTGGGATATTCAGTTTTTTGCCATTGTGAAATTCCCAAATGTCCATTCGCAGAATGGACAAAACATTTTTTCCAAAGAGATGAATCCAAAGAAAGGTGTAACTCTGTGAGATGAATGCATACATCACAAAGCAGTTACTCAGAAACACTATTTCTACTATTCATTTGAAGATATTTCTTTTTTCACCATAAGTCTCAATGCTCTACCAAATATCACTTCACAGATTCTAAGAAAAGTGTTTCCAAACTGCAGAATGAAAAGAGAGGTTTAACACTGCAAGAGGAATGTGCACATTGCAGGTCGGTTTGCATATAACTTCTTTCTAGTTTTTGTCCTGGGATATTCACTTTTTCACTACTGGCCTCAAAGATCTCCCAAATGTCCACTTGCTGAAGGGAGAAAAACAGTGGTCCCAAACTACTGAATCCAAAGAAATGTTTAACCCTTTGAGATGAATGCATACATCACAAAGCAGTTTCTCAGAAAGCTTCTCTCTAGTTTTTCTCACAAGATACTTCCTTTTTCAAGGTGAACCTCAAAGCACTACCAAATATCTCTTTGTAGAATCCAAGAAAACACTTTTTCCAAACTGCTTAATGAAAAGGAATGTTTAACTCTGTGAGATGAAAGCACAAAACATATATCGGCTTGTCAGATAGCATCCTTCCAATTTTTATCCTGGGATATTCACCTTTTTGCCACTGGCCTCAAGGAGCACTCAAATGTTCATTCACAGAATGGACAAAAACATTATTACCAAACTGCTGAATCCAAAGAAACGTTTAACTCTGTGAGGTGAATGCACACATCACAAAGCAGTTTCTCAGAAAGCTTCTTTCTACTATTGATTTGAAGACATTTCCTTTTTCACAGGAGACCTCAATGCACTACTGAATATCTCTTTGGAGAATCCAAGAAAACACTTCTTCCAAACTGCTGAATGAAAAGACAGGTTTATCTCTGAGAGATGATGCAAACTTCACAGGTTGGTTTGTCAGATAACTTCCTTCTAGTTTTTATCCTGGGATATTCACTTTTTTGACATGGGCCTCAAAGATCTCCCAAATGTCCACTCACAGAACGGACAAAAACAGTGTGCCCAAACTGCTGAATCCAAGGAAAGGTGTAAATCTGTGAGATGAAAGCACATCTCTGTGAGATGAAGTAGTTTCTCAGAAAGCGTCTTTCTAGTTTTAATCTGAATATATTTCCTTTTTCACCATAGGCCTCAAAGTGCTACCAATTATCTCTTCAGACAATCCAAGAAAACACGGTTTCCAAATCGTTGAATGAAAATAAATGTTTACCTCTATGAGATGAATGTAGAAATCACAACAGGTTTGTCAGATAGCTTCCTTCTAGTTTTTATCCCGGGAAATTCACTTTTCCACCATAGGCCTCAAAGAGCACCCAGAAGTCCATTCACAGAATGGACAAAAACAGTGTTACCAAACTGCTGAATCTGAGGAAACGTTAAACTCTGTGAGGTGAATGCACACAACACAAAGCAGTTTATCATAAAGCTTCTTTTGAGTTTTTATATGAAAATATTGACTTATTTACCATGGGCCTCAATGTGTTACCAAATATCTCTTTGGAGAATCCAAGAAAACACACTTTCCAAACTGCTGAATGAAAAGAAATATTTCACTCTGTGAGATGAATGTACACATCACAAGTCAGTTTCTCAGATAACTACCTCCTAGTTTTTAACCTGGGATAATCCCCTTTTCCCCATTGGACTCAAACAGCACCCAAACGTTCAATCGCAGAATAGACCTAAAGAGTGTTATCAGTCATCTGAATCCAAAGAAACGTTTAACTCTGTGAGGTGAATGCACACATCACAAAGCAGTGTCTCAGAAAGCTTCTTTCTAGTTTTTATCTGAGTATATTTCCTTTTTCACCATAGGCCTCAAAGTATTACAAAATATCTCTTTAGAGAATCCAAGAAAACTCGTTTTCCAAACTGCTTAATGAAAAGATAGGTTTAACTCTGTCAGAGGAATGCACACATTACAGGTTGATTTGTCAGTTAACCGCCTTCTAGTTTCTGTCCAGGGATATGCGCTCTCCTCCCTTTTGCCTCAGTTAGCTCCCAAATGTTTTCGCAGAATGGAGAAAAGCATTGTTCTGAAACTGCTGAATCCACAGAAAGGTTTAACTCTGTGAGATGAATGCACAAATCACAAAGTCGTTTCCCAGGAAGTTTCTTTCTAGTTTTTCTCACAAGATAGTTCTTTTTCACTGTGGGCCTCAAAGCCTTACCAAATATCTATTCACAGAATGCAAGAAAACACTGTTCCTAACTGCTGAATGAAAAGAAATCTTTAACTCTGTGAAAGGAATGTCCAAATCACAAGTCAGTTTGGCAGATAACTTCCTTCTAGTTTTTTCCAGGGATATTCACTTTTTCACCATTGGCCTCAAAGATCTCCCAAACGTCCATTCACAGATTGGACAAAAACAGTATTTGCCAGCTGCTGAATCCAAATAAAGCTTTAACTCTGTGAGATGAATGAACGCATCTGAAAGCAGTTTTCTAGGACGCTTCCTTCTAGTTTTTATCTGAAGGTATTTCCTTTTTCATCATAGGCATCCATGTGCTACCATGTATCTCTTCACAGATTCTAAGAAAACAGTGCTGCCAAACTGCTGAATGAAAAGAAAGGTTTAACTCTTCAACCTGAAGGGACACATCACAAAGCTCTTTCTCAGATATCTTCCTACTAGCTTTTACCCTAGGATATTCAGTTCTTCACCATTGGCTTCAATGAGCTGCCAAATGTCCTTTTGCAGAATGGACAAAAACAGTGTTTCCAAACTGCTGAATCCAAAGAAAGCTTTAACTCTGTGAGATGAATGAACACATCTGAAAGCAGTTTCCCAGGAAGCTTCTATCTAGGTTTTATCTGAAGACATTTCCTTTTTCACCATTGGCCTCAATGCACTCTCAAATAAACCTTCACAGATACTACAAAAACAGTGGTTCCAAACTGTTGAAAGAAAACAAAGGTTTAACTGTTCGAGATGAATGCACTCATCACAAAGTGGTTTCTCAGATATCTTCTCTTTATTTTTTATCCTGGGATATTCACTTTTTCACCATTGACCTCAATGAGCTACAAAATGTCCATTTGCAGAATAAAAAAAAAAAAGTCACCACACTGCTGAATACAAAGTAAATACAAAGTAACGTTTAACTCTGTGAGATGAATGGACACATCCCAAAGCAGTTTCTTGAAATCTTCTCTCTAGTTTTTCTCAGAAGATATTTCCTTTTTCATGGAGGACCTCAAAGTGCTATGAAATATCTCTTTGCAGAATACAAAAAAACACTGTTTCCAAACTGCTGAATTAAAAGAAATGTTTAAATTGGTGAGATGAATGCACAAATCACAAGTCAGTTTGTCAGATAACTTCCTTCCCGTTTTTGTCCTGGAATATTCACTTTTTTGCCGTTGGCCTCAAAAATCTCCCAAATGTCCATTCACAGAATAGAGAAAAATTGTTTCCATAGTGCTGAATCCAAAGAAAGCTTTAATTCTGTGTGATGAATGAGCACATCTGAAAGCAGTTTCTCAGGAAGCTTCTTTCTAGTTTTTATCTGAAGATATTTCATTTTTCATCATAGTCCTCAATGCGCTATGTAATATCTCTTTGAGTTTCTAAGAAAACAGTGTTACCAAACTGATGAATGAAAAGAAAGGTTTAACTATGCCACCTGAATAACCAAATCACAGACTGATGTCTCAGATATCTTCCTTCTAGTTTTTATCCTGGGATATTCACTTTTTCACCATTATCCTCAATGAGCTACAAAATGTCCATTTGCAGAATAACCAAAAATAGTGTTACCATACAGCTGAATCAAAAGAAAGGTTTAACTCTATGTGATGAATGCACATATCACAAAGCAGTTACCGAGAAAGCTTCTCTCTATTTTTTCTCACAAGATATTTCCTTTTTCACCATAGGCCTCAATCCACTATGGAATATCTCTTTGCAGATTCTAAGGAAACAGTGTTTCCATACTGCTGTATGAAAAGACAGGTTTACCTCTGTGAGATGAATGCACACATCACAAGTCCGTTTGCCAGATAACTTCCTTCTAGTTTTTCTCCACAATTATTTGCTTTTTTGCCAATGGCCTCAAAGACCACCCAAACTTCCATTTGCAGAATGGACAAAAACAGAGTTACCAAACTGCTGAATCCGAAGAAAGTTTAACTCTATGAGGTGAATGAACACATAACAAAGCAGTTTCTCAGAAAGTTTCTTTCTACTATTAATCTGAAGACATTTCATTTTCACAGGAGGCCTCAATATGCTGCCTAATATGTCTTTTCAGATTGTAAGAAAACAGTGGTTCCAAACCACTGAATGAAATGAAAGGTTTCACTCTGTGAAGGGAATGTACACATCACAGGTCAGTTTGTTGGATAACTTCCTTCTAGTATTTGTACTGGGATATTCGCTTTTTCGGCATTGGTGTCAAAAAGCTCCCAAATGTAATTTCGCAGAATGGACAAAAACATTGTTGCCAAACTCCTGAATTCAAAGAGAGGTGGAACTCTGTGATGTGAATGGACACATCACAAAACAGTTTATCAGAAAGCTTCTTTCTTACAACTTATCTGAAGACATTTCCTTTTTCACAGGAGGCCTCAATGCACTACCAAATGTCTCTTCACAGATACTAAGAAAACAATGTTTCCAAACTGCTGAATGAAAAGAAAGGTTTAATTCTGTGAGAGCAATGCACACATCACAAATCAGGTTGTCAGATAACTTCCTTCCAGTTTTTGTCCTGGGATATTTGCTTTTTCAACATTTGCCCCCAAAATCTCCCAAATATACATTCGCAGAATGGTCAAAAACAATGTTTCCAAACTGCTGAATCCAAAGAAAGTTTTAACTCTGTGAAACTAGTGAGTGCATCCAAAAGCATATTCCCAGTCAGCTTCTTTCTAGTTTTCATCTGATGATATTTCCTTTTTCATCATAGTCCTCAATGTGCTACCAAATATCTCTCACAGATTGTAAGAAAACAGCGTTACCAAACTCCGGAATGAAAAGAAAGGTTTAACTCTGCAACATGAATGGGCACATCACAAAGCAGTTTCTCGGATACCTTCCTTCTAGTTATTATCCTGGGATATTCAGTTTTTTACCATTGTCCTCAATGAGTTCCCAAATGTCCTTTCACAGAATGGACAAAAACATTGTTCTGAAACTGCTAAATCCAAAGAAAGGTGTAAGTCTGTGAGATGAATGCACACATCACAAAATAGTTCCTCAGAAAGATTCTTTCTAGTTTTCACCTGAAGATATTTCCTTTCTCATCATGGGCCTCAATGAGCTCCTAAATATACCTTCAAAGATACTACCAAAACAGTGTTTCCAAACTGCTGAATGAAAGAATATGTTTTAATCTGCAAGATGAATACATACATCACAAAGCAGTTTCTCAGATATCTTCTTTCTAGTTTTAATCCTAGGATATTCACTTTTTCACCATTGACCTCAAAGAGCTACAAAATGTTCATGCTGAAAGTAAACAAAAACAGTGTTACCACACTGCTATATCCAAAGAATGGTTTAACTCTGGGAGATGAATGCAGACTGCACAAAGCAGTTTCTCAGAAAGCTTCTCTCTAGTTTTTCTCACAAGATATTTCCTTTTTCACCATAGGCCTCAAAGTACTTTCAAATATCACTTTGCAGAATACAAGAAAACACTTTCCAAACTGCTGAATGAAAAACATCTTTAACTTTGTGAGACAAATGCACACATCACCATTCGCTTTGTCAGATAACTTGCTTCTACTTTTTGTCCTGTGATATTCGCTTTTTCGCCTTTGGCCTTAAAGATGTCCCAAATGTTCTTTCTCAGAATATACAAAAACAGTGTTTCCACGCAGCTGAATCCAAAGAAAGCTTTAACTCTGTGAGATGAGTGATCACACCCAAAAGCAGTTTCCCAGAAAGCTTCCTTCTAGTTTTCATCTAAAGATATTTCCTTTTTCATCATAGACCTCAATGCATTACAAAATATTTCTTTGCAGTTTCTAAGAAACAGGGCCACCAAACTGTTGAATGAAGAGAAAGGTTTGACTCTGCAACATGAATGGACACATCACAAAGTGGGATCTCAGATATCGTCCTTCTGGTTTTTATCCTGGGATGTTCAGTTTTTTGCCATTGGCCTCAATGAGCTCACAAACGTCCATTCGTAGAGTGGACAAAAACCGTCATTCCAAACTGATGACTACAAAGAAAGGTTTAACTCTGTGAGATGAATCCACACATCACAAAGCAGTCACTCAGAAACATTGTTTCCACTATTTATCTGAAGATATTTCGTTTTTCACCATAGAACTCAATGCGCTTCCGAATACATCTTTACAGATTCTAAGAAAACAGTGTTTCAAACCTGCTGAAGGAAAAGACAGGTTTAACTCTGTGAGATGAATGCACACATCACAGGTAGGTTTGTCAGATGATTTCCTTCTAGATTTTGTCCTGGGATATTTGCTTTTTCACTATTGGCCTCAATGAGCTCCCAAATGTCCTTTCACAGAATGGCCAAAACTTTGGTCCCAAACCTCTGAATCCAAAGAGAGGTGAAACTCTGTGAGATCAATGCACACACCACAAAGCAGTTTCTCAGAATGATTCTTTCTAGTTTTTATCTGAAGATATTTCCTTTTTCACCATTGGCCTCAATGCACTCCCATATATATCTTCACAGTTATTACAAAACCAGTGTTTACAAACTGCTGAATGAAAAGAAAGGTTTAACTCTGTGAAATGAATGCACACATCACAAAGCAGTTTCTCAGATATCTTCTTTCTAGTTTCTATCCTGGGATATTCACTTTCTCACCATTGACCTCAAGGAGCTATGAAATGTCCATTTGCAGAATAAACCAAAACAGTGTTACCAGACTGTTGAGTCTAAAGAAAGGTTTAACTTTGTGAGATGAATGCACATACCACAAAGTAGTTTCTCAGAAAACTTCTTTCTAATTTTTCTCACAAGATAATTCCTTTGTGAAGGTGGGCCTCAAAGAGCTACCAAATATGTCTTTGCAGAAAACAAGAAGACATTGTTTCCAAACTACTGAATGAAAAGAAATCTTTAACTCTGTGAGACAAAGGTATGAATCACAAGTTGATTTGTCAGATGACTTCCTTCTAGTGTTTGTCCTGGGATATTTGCTTTTTCACTATTAGCCTCAATGACCTCCCAAATGTCCATTTGCAGAATGGACAAAAACAGTTTTCCAAACAGCTGAAATCAAAGAAAGCTTTAATTCTGTGAGATGAATGAACACATCTGAAAGCAGTTTCCCAGAAAGCTTCTTTCTAGTTTTGTGTGAAGATATTTCCTTTTTCATCGTAGGAATCAATGAGCTACCCAATATCTCTTTGCAGATTCTAAGAAAACAGTGCTACCAAACTGCTGAATGAAAAGAAAAGTTTAACTCTGCAACATGAATGGACACATCACAAAGCGGTTTCTCAGATATCTTCCTTCTAGTTTTTATCCTGGGATATTCACTTTTTCACCATTGTCCTCAATGAGCTCCCAAATTTCCGTTTACAGAATGGACAGAAATTGTGTTTCCAAATTGATGAATACAAAGAAAGTTTTAACTCTGTGAGATGAATCCACCCACCACAAAGTAGTTACTCAGAAATATTCTTTCTACTGTTTATCTGAAGATATTTCTTTTTTCACAGGAAGCCTGAATATGCAACTGAATATCACTTCTCAGATCCTAAGTAGTGTTTCCAAACAGCTGAATGAAAAGACAAGTTTAACTCTGTAAGATGAATGCACACATCACAGGTCGGTTTGTCAGATAACTTCCTTCCAGTTTTTGTGCTGGGATATTGGATTTTTCATCATTGGTCTCAAAGATCTCCCAAATGTCCATTTGCAGAATGGAAAAAAAACATTGTTCCCAAACTACTGAATCCAAAGAGAGGTGTAACTCTGTGAGATGAATGCACACATCACAAAGCAGTTTCACAGGAAGATTCTTACTAGTTTTCATCTGAAGATATTTCCTTTTTCAGCATTGGCCTCAACACAGTCCCAAATATACCTTCACAGATACTACAAAAACAGTGTTTCCAAACTGCTGAATCCAGAGAAAGGTTTACGTCTGTGAGATGAATACATGCATCACAAAGCAGTTTCTCAGAAAGTTTCCTTCCAATTTTTATATGAAGATATTTCCTTTTTCACTGTAGGCTTCAAACAGCTACCAAATATCTCTTTGGAGAATTGATGAAAACACAGTATCCAGACTGCTCAATGAAAGATATGTTTAACTCTATGAGATGAAAGTACAAGTCACAAGTCGCTTTTCAGATAACTTCCTTCTAGTATTTATCCTGGGATATTCACATTTTCATCATTGGACTCAAAGAGCACCCAAACATCCATTCGCAGAATGGACAAAATCAGTGTTACAAACTGCTGAATCCAAACAAACGTTTAATTCTGTGAGGTAAACGTACACATCACAAAGCAGTTTCACAGGAAGCTTCTTTCTGCTATTTTTCTGAAGTCATTTTATTTACACAGGAGGCCTCAATGGGCTACTGAATATCTCTTCACAGATTTTAAGGAAACAGTTTTTCCAAACTGCAGAATGAAAAGAAAGGTTTAACTCTGTGAGAGGAATGCACACATCACAGGTCGATTGGTCTGATAACTTCCTTCTAGTTTTTGTAATGGTATATTCGCTTTTTGGGCATAGACTTCAATGAGTTCCCAAATGCCCTTTCACAGAATGGACAAAAACATTGTCCCCAAACTGTTGAAGCCAAAGATAGGTGTAACTCTGGGAGATGAATGCACACATCACAAAGCAGTTTCTCAGAAAGCTTCTTTCTAGTTTTCATCTGAAGATATTTCTTCACCATTGGCCTTAATGCACTCCCAAATATACCTTCACAGATATTACAAAAACAGTGTTTCCAAACTGCTGAATGAAAAGAAAGGTATAATTCTGTGAGATGAATGCACATATCACAAAACAGTTTCTCAGATACATTCTTTCCAGTTTTTATCCAGGGATATTCACTTTTTCTCCCCTGATCTCAAAGAGCTACCAAATGTCCATTTGCAGAATAAACCAAAACAGTGTTACCACACTGTTGAATCCAAAGAAAGGTTTAATTCTGTGACATGTATGCACACATCAAAAAGCAGTTTCTCAGAAAGCTTCTCTCTAGATTTTTCACAACTTATTTCCTTTTTCAAGGTGAGCCTCAAAGCGCTACCAAATATCTCTCTGAAGAATACAAGAAAACACTGTTTCCAAACTGCTGAATGAAAAGAAATCTTTAACTCTGTGAGACGAATGCACACTCACAAGTCGGTTTGTCTGATAACTTCCTTCTATTTTTATGTCCTGGGATATTTCTTTTTTGCTATTGGCCTCAAAGATCTCCCAATTGTCCATTCACAGAATGGAAAAAAAAAAAAAACAGTGTTTCCAAGTTACTGAATCCAAGGAAAGCTTTAACACTGTAAGGTGAATGCAAACATCATGAAGCATTCTCTCAGAACAATTCTTTCTACTTTTTATCTGAAGACATTTCCTTTTTCAAAGGAGGCCTCAATGTGCTATCAAATATCTCTTCGCAGATTGTAAGAAAACACTGTCTCCAAACTGCTGAATGAAAAGAAAGGTTTAACTCTGTGAGGGGAATGCACACATCAGAGGTTGGTTTCTCAGATAACTTCTTTCTAGTTTTTGCCCTCAGATATACACTTTATTGCCAGTGACCTCAATGAGCTCCCACATGTCTTTCTCAGAATGGACAAAACATTGTTCCCAAACTGCTGAATCCAAAGAGAGGTGTAACTCCATGACATGAATGCACACATCACAAAGCAGGTTCTCAGAAAGCTTCCTTCAAGTTTCTATCTGAAGATATTTCCCTTTTCACCATAAGCCTCAAAGGGCTATGAAATATCTCTTCAGAGAATCCAAGAAACACTATTTCCCAACTGCTGAATGAAAAGAAATGTTAAACTCTGTAATATGAAAGTGAAAATCACAAGTCGGTTTGTCAGATAACTTCCTTCTAATTTTTAGCCTGAGATATTCTCTTTTTCACCATTGGCCTCAAAGAGCACCCAAACATCCATTTGTGGAATGGAAAAAACAGGGTTACTAAACTGCTGTATCCAAAGAAAGGTTTAACTCTGTGAGGTGAATGCACACATCTCAAAGTAGTTTCTCAGAAAGCTTCTTTCTACTGTTTATCTGAAGACATTTCTTTTTTCACAGGAAGCCCGAATGCGCGATCGAATATCTCTTTGCAGATTGTGAGAAAACAGTGTTTCCAAACTGCTGAATGAAAAGAAAGGTTTAACTCTGTGAGGGGAATGCGCACATCACAGGTCGGTTTGTCAGATAACTTCCTTCTAGTGTTTGTCCTGGGATATTTGCTTTTCTTCATTGGCCTGAATGAAGTCCCAAATGTCCTTTCGCAGAATAGAGAAAAATATTGTTCCCAAACAGGTGAATGCAAAGAGAGGTGTAACACTGTGAAATGAATGCACACAACACAAAGCAGTTTCTCAGAAAGATTCTTTCTAGATTTCATCTGAAGATATTTCCTATTTCAACATTGGCCTCAATGCACACCAAAATATACCTTCACAGATACTACAAAAACGGTGGTTCCAAACTGCTGAATCAAAAGAAAGTTTTAACTCTGTGAGATGAATGAACACATCTGAAAGTAGTCTCCCAGGAAGTTTCTTTCTATTTTTTTCTGAAGATATTTCTTTTTTCATCATAGGCCTCAATGCAGTACCGAATATCTCCTCACAGATTGTAGGAAAACAGTGCTAACAAACTGCTGAATGAAAAGAAAGTTTAACTCTGCAGCATGAATTGACACATTGCAATGCGGTTTCTTCCTTGTAGCTTTTATCCTGGGATATTCACTTCTTTGCCATTGGCCTCAATGAGCTCCCAAATGTCCATTCTCAGAAAGGACAAAAACCGAGTTTCCAAACTGATGAATCTAAAGAAAGGTTTAGTTCTGTGAGATGAATGCACACATCACAAAACAGTTACTCAGAAACATTGTTTCTATTATATATCTGAAGATATTTCCTTTTTCACTATAGGCCTCAATGCGCGACCCAATATCTCTTCACAGACTGTAAGAAAAGAGTGTTTCCAAACTGCTGAATGGAAAGACCAGTTTAACTCTGTGAGATGAAGTCACATATGACAGGTCGGTTTATCAGATAACTTCCCTATAGTTTTGTCCTGAGATATTCATTTTTTCACTATTGGCCTCAAAAATCTCCCAAATGTCCATTCACAGAATGGACAAAAAACGGTGTTCCCAAATTGCTGAATCCAAAGAAATGTTTAACTCTGTGAGATAAATGCACACATCACAAAGCAGTTTCTTGGAAAACTTCCTTCTAGTTTTTATCTGAAGTTATTTCCTTTTTCAACATTGGCCTCAATGCACTCCAAAAAATAACTTCACAGTTATGACACAAACAGTGTTTCAAAACTGTTGAATGAAGCAAAAATTATTTAACTCTGTGAGATGAATGCACACATCACAAAACAGTTTCTCAGATATCTTATTTCTAGTTTTTATTCTGGGATATTCACTTTTTCACCATTGACCTCACAGAGCTACAAAATGTCCATTCGCATAAGAAACAAAAACAGTGTTACCACACTTCTGAATCCAAAGAAAGGTTTACCTCTGTGAGATGAATGCACACATCACAAAGCAGTTTCTCAGAAAGCTGCTCTCCAGTTTTTCCCACAAGATATTTCCTTTTTCACCTTGGGCCTCAAAGTGCTACAGAATATCTCTTGGCAGAATACAAGGAAACAGTTCCCAAACTGCTGAATGTGAAGAAATATTTGACTCTATGAGGCAAATACAGAAATCACAAGCTGGTCTGTCAGATAACTTCCTTCTAGTTTTATCCTGGGATATTCACTTTGTTGCAATTGGCCTCAAGGAGCACCAAAATCTCCATTCCCAGAATGGACAAAAGCAGTGTTAACAAACTGCTGAATCCAAAGAAAGTTTTACATCTGTGAGGTGATCACACATATAACAAAGCAGTTTCTCAGAAAGCTTCTTTCTACTATTTATCTGGAGAGATTTCCTTTTTCACAGTAGGCAGCTATGCGCTACCGAGTATTATTTTGCAGATTCTAAAAAAAGAGTGTTTCCAAACTGTTGAATGAAAAGAAAGGTTTAATTTTGTGAGCGGAATGCACAAATCAGAGGTTGGGTTGTCAGATAATTTCCTTCTAGTTTTTGTCCTGGGATATTTGCTTTTTCACCTTTGGCTCCAAGAGCTCAAAATGCCCTTTTGCAGAACGGACAAAAACCTTCATCCCAAACTTCTGAATCCAAAGGGAGGTGAAACTCTGTGAGATAAATGCACACTTCACAAAGCAGTTTCTCAGAAAGGTTCTTTCTAGTTTTCATCTGAAATTATTTCCTTTTTCACCAATGGCCTCAATGCGCTCCCAAATAAACCTTCACACATACTACTAAAAAAGTGTTTCCAAACTGCTGAATCCAAAGAAAGTTGTATCTCTATGAGATGAATGAATACCTCTGAACAAAGCAGTTTCCCAGGAAGCTTCTTCCTATTTTTTATCTGAAGATATTTCATTTTCCATTGTAGGCCTCATTGTGCTACCGAATGAAAATCTCTTCACAGATTCTAAGAAAACCGTGTTCCCAAATCGCTGAATTAAAAGACAGGTTTAATTCCGTGAGATGAATGCACACATCACAGGTCGGTTTGTCAGAAAACTTCCTTTTAGTTTTTATCCTGGGATATTGGCTTTTTCGCCATTGGTCTCAAAGACCTCCCAAATGTCCATTCCCAGAACGGAGAAAAAGAGTGTTCTCAAACTGCTGAATCCAGAGAAAGTTTTAACTCTGTGAGATGAATGCACACATCACATAGAAGTTTCTCAGAAAGCTTCTTTCTAGTTTTTATTTGAAGAAATTACCTTTTTAACCATAGGCCTCAAAGTTACCAAATATCTCTTTGAAGAATCAAAAACAAACAAACAAACAGTTTCCAAACCGCTGAAAGAAAATGAATGCTTAACGCTGTAAGATGAATGTACAAATCAGAAGTCAGCTTGTCAGATATCTTCCTTCTAGATTTTATCCTGGGATATTCACTTTTTCACATTGGCGTCAAACAGCACTTAAATATTCATTCACAGAATGGGCAAAAACAGTGTTACCAAACTGCTGAATGTAAAGAAAGTTTTAACTCAACAACATGAATGGACACATCACAAAATGGTTTCTCAGATACCTTCCTTCTAGCTTTTATCTGGGATATAAACTTTTTTGCCATTGGCCACTATGAGCTCCCAAATGTCCATTCACAGAATAGACAAAAGCCATGTTTCCAAACTGACGAATCCAAAGAAAGGTTTAACTCTGTGAGATGAATGCACACATCACAAAGCAGTTACTCAGAAGCTTTCTTTCTACTATTTATCTGAATTATTTCTTTTTTCACTGTAGGCTTCAATGTGCTACCTAATATCTCTTCACAGATCCTAAGAAAACAGTGTTTCCACACTGCTGAATGAAAACAAAGCTTTAACTCTGTGAGAAGAATTCCCACATCACAAATCAGTTTCTCTGATAATGTGCTTCTAGTTTTTATCCTGGGATATTCTCTTTCTCACCATTGGCCTCAATGAGCTCCCTAATGTGCATTCACAGAATGGACAAAAGCAATGTTACCAAACTGCTGAATTCAAAGAAAGGTTTAACACTGTAAGATGAATGAACGCATCAAAAATCAGTTTATCAGAAAGCTTCTTTCTAGTTTTTATCTGAAGATATTTGCTTTTTCACCATAGGCCTCGATATGCTCCCAAATATCCCTTCACAGATTCTACAAACACAACGTTTCCCAACAGCTGAATCAAAAAGCAAGGTTTAAATCTGTGAGATAAAACACACATTGCAAACCAGTTTCTTAGATAATTTCCTTCTGGATTTTATCCTGGGATATTCACTTCTTCGCCTTTGGCCTCAGTGAGCTCTCAAATGTCCATTTGCAGAATGGGCAAAAACAATGTCTCCAAACTGCTGAATCCAAATAAACTTTTAACTCTGTGAGATGAATGAACACATGACAATGCAGTTTCTCAGAGAGTTGCTTTCTAGTTTTTATCTGAGTTTATTTCCTTTTTCCCAATAGTACTCAATGTGCTCCCAAGTACCCCATCACAGATTCTACAAAAACAGTGTTTACAAAGTGCTGAAGAAAAGAAACATTTAACTTTGCGAGATGAATGCACAAAAACAGTTTCTGAGATACCTTAATTCTAGATTGTAGCCTGGGATACTCACTTTTTGCCATTGTCCTCAATAAGCTCCCAAATGACCATTCACAGAATGTACAAAACCAGTGTTAGCAAACTGCTGAATCTAAAGAAAATTTTATCTCTGTGAGATGAACGTTCACCTCACAAAACAGTTTCTCAGAATGCTTCTTTATAGTATTTATCTGAAGATATCTTCTTCTTTGCCATATTCCTCAATGCGCTCCCAAATATCTCTTCACAGATTATTTGGAAACATTTGTTCCAAATTGCTGAATGAAAAGCAAGGCTTAACTTTTTGAGACGAATGAGCACATCACAAAGCAGTTTCTTAGAAAGCTTCTTTCTAGTTATTTTCTGGAGATATATCCTTTTTCACCTTAGGCTTACATGTGCTCCCAAATATCCCTTCACAAATTCTACAAAAATGGTGTTACCAAACTGCTGAATGAAAAGAAAGTTTTAATTCTGTGAGATGAATGCACGCATAAAAAAGCAGTTTCTCAGGAAGCTTCTTTCTAGTTTTTATCTGAAGATAATTCCTTTTTCACCATAGGCCTCAAAGTGCAACAAAATATTCCTTCAGAGATTCTGCAAAAATAGTTTTTCCAAACTGCTGCTTGAAAAGGAAGAGTTAACTCTGCAAGATGAATGCATATATCACAAAGTGGCTTCTCAAATAATGTGTTTCTAGTTTTTATCCTGGGATATTAGTTTTTTCTCCATTGGCTTCAATGAGCTCCAAAATGTCCATTCACAGAACGGACAAAGACAGTGTTTCCAAACTGCTGAATCCAAACAAGGTTTAACTCTGTGAGAATAATGAACACATCACAAAGCAGTTTCTCAGAAAGATTCTTTCCAGCTTTTTTTTTTTCAATGTATTTCCTTTTCAGCATAGTCCTCACTGTGCTTCAAAAGATCCCTTAGCAGATTCTAGAAAAATTGTGTTTCCTAAGTGCTGAATGAACAGAATGGTTTAAGTCTGAAAGATTAATGCACACATCACAGTGCTGTTTCTCAGATATCTTCCTTCTAGTTTTTATCGTGGGATATTTACTTTTTCACCATGGGCCTCAATGAGCTCCCAAGTGTCCCTTTGCAGATACTACAAAAACAGTGTTTTGAAAATGGTGAATGAAAAGTAGGGGTTAACTCTGTGAGATGAAACCATACATCATGAAACTGTTTCTCAGATATCCTCCTTCTAGTTTTTATCCAGGGATATTCACTTTTTCATCATTGGCCCCAATGATGTCCCGAATATCCATTCACAGAAATGACAAAGACCGTGTTTGGAAACAGGTGAATCCAAAGACAAATTTAAGTAAGTGAGATGAATGCACACATCACAAATGGTTTCTCAGATAACATGCTTCTAGTTGTTAATCTGGGATACTCACTTTTTGCCATTTGCCTCAAAAAGTCCCTAAATATTCATTCACGGAAATGACAAAAACAGTGTTTAGAAACTGCTGATTTCAAGAAAGGTTTAACTGTGCAATGAATGCACAAATCACAAAGAACTTTCTCATAAAGATTCTTTCTAGATTTATCTGAAGGTATTGCTTTTTCACCATAGGCCTCAATGTGCTCCCAAATATCTCTTCACAGATTCTAAGAATACAGTGTTCCAAACTGCTGAATTAAAAGAAAGGTTTAACTCTCTGAGATGAATGCACATATCACAAAGCAGTCTCTGAGATATCTTCTATCTCGTTTTGATCCAGGTATATTCACCTTTTCACCATTGGCCTCAATTAGGTCCAAAATGTCCATTCACAGAATGGAGAAAAACCATGTTACCAAACTGCTGAATCCAAAAAGGGTTTATCTCTGTGAGATGAATGTGTACATCACAAATCAATTCCTCAGAAAGTTTCCTTCTAGTATTTATTAGAAGATAGTTCCTTTTTCATCATAGGCCTCAATGCATTACCAAATATCTCTTTGTGGATTCTAAGAAAACCGTTTTTCCAAACTGCTGAATGAAAAGAAAGGTTTAACTCTATGAGATGCATACATAAATCACAATTCAGTGTGTCAGATATCTTCCTTCTAGTTTGTATCCTGGGGTATTTGCTTTTTCTTAATTGTCCTCAATGAACTCCCAAATGTCCATTCACAGAATGGACAACAATAGTGTTTCTAAACTGCTGAAACCAAGACAGATTTAAGTCTGTGAGATGAATGAATATATCACAAACAGTTTATCAAAGAGCTTTTTCTAGTTTTTGTCTGAATATATTTCCATTTTTGCCATAGGTCTCAATGCACTCCTAAATATCCCTTCGTGGATCCTACAAAAACAGTGTTTCCAAACTGCTGACTGAAAAGAAAGGTTTAACTCTGCAAGATGAATGCACACATCACAAATCAGCCTCTCAGACTGCTTCTTTCTAGTTTTTATCTGAGATATTCCCTTTTTCACATTAGGCCTCAATGTGCAACCAAATATCCCTTCATGGATACTACAAAAACAGTGTTTCCAAACTGCTGAATGAAAAGAGAGGTTTAACTCTGTGAGATGAATGCACACATCACAAATCGGTTTCCCAGAAACCTGGCATATTTGCTTTTTCACCTCTGGCTTCAATGAGCTCCCAAATGTCCATTCACAGAATGGACAAAAAACGTGTTTCCAAACTGCTGAATGAAAAGAAAGGTTTAACACCGTGAGATGAATGAACACATCCAAAGCAGTTTATCAGAGACCTTCTTTCTAGTTTTTATGTGAATATATTTCCTTTATCACCATAGGCCTCAATGCATTTCCAAATATCCCTTCATTGATGCTACAAAAACAATGTTTCCAAACTGCTGAATGAGAAGAAAGGTTTAACTCTATGATATGAAAGCACACATCACAAAGCAGTTTCTCAGAAAGCTTCTTTCTAGTTTTCACCGGAAAATATTTACTTTTTCACCATAGGCCTCTATGCAAATGGTCAATTTGGAGCTCTCTGAAGCCAATGGCAAAAAAGTGAATATCCCAACATAAAAAAGTAGAAAAGCTATCTGAGAAACCACTTTGTGACATGTGCGTTCATCTCACATAGTTAAAACTTTCTGTTCATTCAGCAGTTTGGAAACACTGTTTTTGCAGGATCTGTGAGGGAATATTTGGGAGTGCATTGAGGCCTATGGTGTAGAAGTAAATATCTTCAGATAAAAACTAGAAAAAAGCTTTCTGGGAAATTGCTTTGTGATGTGCACATTCATGTCAGAGAGTTAAAATTTCTTTTGATTCAGCAGTTTGGAAACACTATTTTTCTAGAATCTGAAAAGTGGCATTTGGGAGCACATTGAGTCCTATGGTGCAAAAGAAAATATCCTCAGATGAAAACTAGAAAGAATCTTTCTGAGAAACTGTTTTGTGAGGTGTTCATTCACCTCACCAATTTAAAAATTTCTTTCAATTCAGCAGTTTGGAAACACTGTTTTTTTCCCATTCTGTGAGTGGAAATTAGGAGCTAATTGATGCCGATGGCAAAAAAGTGAATATCCCAGGATAAAAAGTAGAAGGATGCAATATGAGAAACCTCTTTGTGATGTAAACTTTCATCTCACAGAGCTAAATCTTTCTCTTCATTTAGCAGTTTGGAAACACTTTTCGTGTAGAATCTGTGAAAGGATATTTGGGAGCCTGTTGAGACCTATGGTGAAAATTATATATCTAGAGATACAAACTAGAAAGAAGCTTTCCGAGAAACTACTTTGTGATGTGTGCATTCATCTCACAAAGTTAAAACTTTCTTTGGATTCTGGAGTTTTGAAACACTCTTTTTGCCCATTCTGTGACTGGACATTTGGGAGATGATTGAGACCATTATGGAAAAAGGTAATGTCCCAGAATCATAACTAGAAGGAAGCTATGAGAAACTGCTTAGTGATTTGTGAATTCATCTCGCAGAGATAAACATTTCTTTCATTCAGCAGTTTGGAAACACTCTTTTTGTAGAATCTGCAAAGGGATATTTGGAAGTGCAATGAGGCTTATGGTGAAAATGGAAAGGTCTTCAGATAAAAACTAGAAAAATGCTTTCTGAGAAATTGCTTTGTGATGTTTGCATTAATCTCACAGAGTTAAATCATTCTTTCCATTCAGCAATTTGGAAACACGGTTTTTGTCCATTCTGTGAATGGACACTTGGGAGCTTATTGAGGTCATTGGTGAAAAAGCGTATATCCAGGATAAAAACAAGAAGAAGACTATCTGATAAGCCACTATGTGATGTGTGCATTCATCTCGCAGAGTGAAGAAAATCTTTTCAGTCAGCAGATTGTAAACACTGTTTTCGTAGACTATACAAAGCAATATTTGGGAGCACATTCAAGCCTATGGTGATAAAGAATATTTTCAGATAAAAACTAGAAACAAGCTTTCTGAGTAGCTGCTTTGTGACGTATGCATTCTTTTCACAGCGTTAAAACTTTCTTTGGATTCAGCAGTTTGGAAACACTTTCTTTTTCCACTCTGCGAATGGACATTTTGGAGCTCATTGAGGCCAATGGTGAAAAAGTGAGTATCCCACGATAAAAATTAGAAGGAAGCTATCTGAGAAATCACTTTGTGATGTACACATTCATCTCACAATGTTAAACCATTGTTTAAATTCAGTAGTTTGGAAACAATGTTTTTGCAGAATCTGTGAGGGGATATTTGGGAGTGCATTGAGGCTTATGGAGAGAAAGGAAATATCTTCATATATAAACGAGAAAGAATCTTTCTGAGAAACTGTTCTCTGGTGTGAGCATTCATCTCACAAATTTAAACATTTCTTCAGATGCAACAGTTTGGAAACACTGTTTTTTTTTCCATTCTGCGAATGAATATTTGGGAGCCCACCGAGGCCAATGTTGAAAAAGCAAATATATCAGGATAAGAAGTAGATGGAAGCTATCTAAGAAACAACCTTGTGATGTGTACATTCATCTCACAGTGATAAAACTTTCTTGTCATCCAGCACTTTGGACACACTGCTTTTGTAGATACTGTGAAGGGATATTTGGGAGTGCCTTGAGGCCTATGGTGAAAAAGAAAACATCTTCAGATAAAAACAAGAAAAAAGCTTTCTGAGAAACTGCTTTGTGATGTGTGCATTCATATAAGAGTGTTAAAGCTTTTTTTTTATTCAGCTGTTTGGAAATAAGTTTTTATCCATTCTGCAAATGGACGTTTGGGAGCCTATTGAGGCCAATGGTGAAAAAGCAAATATCTCAGGATAAAAACTAGACAGAAGCTATCTGAGAAACCACTTTGTGATGTGTGCATTCATCTCACAGAGTTAAACCTTTATTTTCATTCAGCAGTTTAGAAAAACTCTTTTTGTAGAATCTGTGAAGGCATATTTCGAAGTGCATTGAGGACTATGGTGTAAAGGGAAATATCTTCAGATAAAAACTAGAAAGAATTTTTCTGAGAAACTACTTTGTGATGTGCACATTCACCTCACAGGGTTAAAACTTTCTGTGGATTTGGCAGTTTGGGAACACTATTTTTGTCCATTCTGCAAAAGGACATTTGAGAGTTCATTGAGTGAGGCCAATGGCAAAATGTGAAAATCCCAGGATAAAAACTAGAAGTAAGGTATCTGAGAAACCGCTTTTCCCCATGTGCATTCATATCATGGAGATAAACCTCTCTTTAGTTTCAGCAGTTTGGAGAAACTGTTTTTGTAGAATCTGCGAAAGGATATTTGAGAGTGCATTGAGGCCTAAGGTAAAAAGAAAATAACATCAGATAAAACCTAGAAAGAAGCTTTCTGAGAAACTGCTTTGTGATGTGTGCATTCATCTCACAGAGTTAAAACTTACATTCCATTCAGCAGTTTGGAAACACTGTTTTTGTAGAATCTGAAAAGTGACATTTGGGAGTGCATTGAGGCCTATCGTGCAAAAGATAATATCCTCAGATAAAAATTAGAAAGAATATTTCTGAGAAACTGCTTTGTGATGTGTTCATTCATCTCACAAATTTAAAACTTTCTTTTGGTTCAGCAGTTTGGATACACTGTTTTTTCCCATTCTGCAAATGGAAATTTGGAGCTAATTGAGGCCAATAGTGAAAATGCCAATATCCCCAAACAAAAACTAGAAGAAAACTCTCTGATAAACTTATTTCTTATGTGTGTATTCATCTCACAGAGTTAACCTCTCTTTTCATTCAGCAGTTTGGAAACATGGCTTTTGCAGAATCTGTGAAGGGATAGTTGGGACTGCATTGAGGCTTATGGTGAAAAAGGAAATATCTTCAGATAAAAAATAGAAAGAATCTCTCTGAGAAACTGCTTTGTGATGCATGCATTCATCTCACAGAGTTAAATATTTCTTATGATTCAGCAGTTTGGAAAGAGCATTTATTCCATTCTGCCAACGGATATTTGGGAGTCCATTGGGGCCAATGGTGAAGAAGTGACTATCCCAGGATAAAAACTAGGAGGAAGCTATCTGAGAAACAGCTTTGTGAAGTGTGCATTTATCTCTCAGAATGAAACCTTTCTTTTCATTCAGCAGTTTGGAAACACTGTCTTTGTAAAATCTTTGAAGTGATATTTGGAAGTGCCTTGAGGGCCATGGTGAAAAAGGAAATACATTCAGATAATAACTAGAAAGCAGTTTTCTGAGAAACTGCTTTGTGATGTGTGTGTTCATCTCACAGAGTTAAAACTTTATTTGGATTTAGTAGTTTGGAAACAATGATTCTGTCTTTTCTGTGAATGGACATTTCAGAGCTCTAGAGTACAATGGCAAAAAACAATTCTTCTAATTTTTATCCTGGGATATTTGCTTTTTCACCATTGGCTTCAATGACCTCCCAAATATCTATTCATAGAATGAACAAAAACAGTTCATCCAAGTGAGGTCAATGAGGCCAATGGTGAAATGGTGAACATTCCATGGTAAAAACTAGAAGGTAGCTATCTGAGAAACTGCTTTCTCATGAGTGCATTCATCTTGCAGAATTAAACCTTTCTTTTCATTCAGCAGTTTGGAAACTCTGTTTTTGTACAATCGGCAAAGGGATATTTGGGAGCGCATTGAAGCCTTTGGAAAAAAGAAAATATCATCAAATAAATCTAGAAAAAGGTTTTTGAGAAACTGCTTTGTGATGTGTGCATTCATACCACAGTGCTAAAATTTCCTTTGATTCAGTGATTGGGAGAGAGTGTTTTTGTCCATTCTGTGAATGGACAGTTGGTAGCTCCCTGAGACCAATGGCGAAAAAGGGAGTATCCCAGGTTAAAACTAGAAGGAAGGAATCTGAGAAACTTCTTTGTGATGTCTGCATTCATCTTGCAGTGTTAAACATTTCTTTTCATTCAACAGTTTGGAAACACTGTTTTTACACAATCAATGATGGAATATTTGGGAGTGCATTGAGGCCCATGGTGTAAAAAGAAATATCTTCATATAAAAATTAAAAAGAAGCTTTCTGAGAAACTGCTTTGTGATGTTTGTATTCATTTCACAGAGTTAAACTGTTCATTTGATTCAGCATTTTGGAAACACAACTTTTGTCCACTCTGTGAATGGATAGTTGGGAGATGACAGAGGCAAATGGCGAAAAAGCGAATATCGCAGGATAAGAATTAGAGGGAATCTATATAAGAAGCCAGTTTGCTATATGTGCCTTCTACTCACAGGGGTAAACCATTCCTTGTATTAAACTGTTTGGAAACATTGCTTTTGTAGAAACTGAGAAGGGATATATGGGAGTGCATAGAGGCCTATGGTGAAAAAATATATCTTCTGATAAAATCTAGACAGAAGCTGAGAAACTCCTTCGTGATGTGTACATTCACCTCGCAGAGTTGAACATTTCTTTGATTCAGTTGTCTGGAAACACTGCTTTTGTTCCTTCTACAAAGGAATCTTGGGATTTCATTGAGGCAAATGGTGAAAAAGTGAATATCCAAGGATAAAAGCTAGAAGGAAGCTATCTGACACATCACGGTGTGACATGTACGTTCATCTCACAGAGTTAAAACTTTCTTTTCATTCAGCACTTTGGAAAAACTGTTTTCTTAGAATCTGTGAAGGGATATTTGGGAGTGCATTTAGACCTATGCTGAAAAAGAATATATCTTTAGATACAATCTATAAAGAAGCTTTCTGAGAAACTGCTTTGTGATGTCTGCATTCACCTCACAGAGTTATACTTTTCTTTTGATTCAGCAGTTTGGAAACACTGTTTTTGTCCATTCTGCAAATGGTCATTTGGGAGTTCATTGAGGTCAATGGCAAGAAAGGAAATATCCCAGGATAAAAACTAGAAGGAATCTACCTGAGAAACTGATTTTTGATGTGTGTATTCATCTCACAGAGTTAAACCTTTCTTTTCATTCAGCAGTTTGGAAACACTATTTTCCTAGAATCTGAGAAGGGATATTTGGGAACACATTGAGGCCTATGGTGTAAAAGGAAATATCTTCAGATAAAAACTAGAAAGAAACTTTCTGATAAACTGCTTTGTGATGTGTGCATTCATCTCACTGAGTTAAACTTTTCTTTTGAATCAGCAATTTGAAAACTCTGTTTCTTCCCATTCACTCATTGAGGCCAAAGGCAAAAAGAAAATATCCTAGGATAAAAATCAGAAGGAGGTTATCTGAGAAAGTGCTGTGTGATATATGCATTCATCTCACAAAGTTAAGTCTTTTTTTTTTCATTCAGCAGTATGGAAACACTGTTTCTGTAGAATCTGTGAAGGGACATTTAGGAGTGCAATGAGGTCTATGGTGAAAAAGAAAATATCTTCAGATAAAAACTAGAAAGAAGCTCTCTGAGAAACTACTTTTTGATGGGTGCATTCATCTCACAGAGTTAAACATTTATTTGCATTCAGCAGTTTGGAAACACTGTTTTTGTGCATTCTCTGAATAGATATCTGGGAGTTCAATGAGACCAGTGGTGAAATATGAATATCTCACAATAAAAACTAGAAGGAAGCTATCTGAAAAACTCTTTTGTGATGTGTGTATTCATCTCCCAGAGTTAAATCTTTTGATTCAGCTGGTTGGAAACACTTATTTTTTAGAATCTGCCCATGATCATATGGAGCGCATTGAGGACTATAGAGGAAAAGGGAATATCCCAACATAAAAACTAGTTGGAAACTATCTGATAAACTGCTTTGTGATATGTGCTTTCATCTCACAGAGTTAAACCCTTCTTCTGTTTCAACAGCTTGGAAACATGGTGTGTGAAGGATCTGCATAAGGACGTTATGGAGGGTATTGAGACCTATGGTGAAAAAGCAAGTGTCTTCAGATAAAAACTTGAAAGAAACTCTCTGAGAGACTGCTTTGGGCTGTTTGCTTTCACCTCATAGAGTTAAAAGTTTCCTTTGATTCAGCAGTTTGAAAACTCTGTTTTTGTAGAATGTGCTAAAAGGCATTTTGGAGAAAACATTGTGTTCTGTAAAGAAGAGAATATCCCCAAATAAAAACCCGAAAGAAGCTCTCTATGAAGCTGCTTTGTGATGTTTGGATTCACCTCACAGGGTTAATCCTATCTTTTCATTCAGCAGTTTGGAAAGACTTCTTGTAGAATATGCAAAGGGACATTTTCACGTGCATTGAGGCCTATGGTGAAAAAGTGAAAATTCCCAGATAAGTACTAGAAAGAAGCTATCTGAGAAACTGCTTTGTAATGTGTTTATTGATCTCACAGAGAAAAACCTTTCTTTTGATTCAGCAGTTTGGAAGCAGTGTTTTTGTAGAATCTGTGAAAGGACATTTTGGAGTGCATTGACTCCTATGGTGAAAAACCAAATGTCTTCATGTAAAAACTAGAAAGCAACTATCTGAGAACGTGGTTTGTGATGTGTACATTCTTCTAACAGAGTTATACCTTTCTTTTGATTCAGCTGTTTGGAAACACTGTTTTTTTTAGGATCTGTGAAAGGATATTTGGGAGCGTATTGTTCCCTTTGGTGTAAAAGCAAATATCTTCACATAAAAACTAAAAGGAAGTTATCTGAGAAACTCCTTGGTGATGTGTGCATTCATATCACAGAGTTTAACACTTCTTTTCATTCAGCTGTTTGCAAATACTTTTTTTTTTTTTTTTTTAGAATCAGCATATGGACATCAGGGAGCAAATTTGGGCCTATAGTGAAAAAGCACTATCTTCAGGTAAAAACTTGAAAGAAGCTATCTTAGAAACTGCTTTGTGATGTCTGCATTCATCTCACAAAGTTAAAACTTTCTTTTGATTCAGGAGTTTCAAAACAGTGTTTTGTAGAATCTGTGTAAAAACAGGGAGTGCATGGAGGCCTAGGATGAAGAAGCAAATATCTTCAGATAAAAATTTGAAAGAAGCCCTCTGAGAAATTGCTTTATGATGTGTGCATTCATCTCTCAGAGTTAAACCTGTCTTTTCATTCAGCACTTTATAAACACTATTTTAGTAGAATCTGCAAAAGGTCTATGATGAAAAAGCAAACATTCCCAGATAAAACTAGAAGGAAGCTACCTGAGAAACTGCGTTGTCATGTGTGCATTTAGTTCACAGAGGTAAACTTTTCTTTTGATTCCACACTTTTGATTGAGCAATTTGGAAACACTGTTTTTGTCCATTTTGTGAATGGACATTTAGGAGTGTATTGAGGCTTATGATGAAGAATCTCTGAAGGAACATTTAAGTGCTTTTTGAGGCCTAATGAAAGAAGTGAATATCTAAAATAAAAACTAGAAAGAATCTCTCTGTGAAACTGCTTTGTGATGTGTGGATTCATCTCACAGAGTTAAATTTACCTTTTGATTCAGCAGTTTGGAAACACTGTTTTTGTAGAATCTGCAATGGGTTATTTGGGAGCTCTTTGAGGCCAATGGTGAAAAAGTGACTTTCCAGGTAAACACTAGAAAGAAGCTATTTAATTAACTGCCTTGTGATGTGTAGATTTATCTCACAGGGTTAAACCTATCTTTTGACTCAGCAGTTTAGAAACACAGTTTTTATAGATTATTTGAAGAGACATTTAGGAGATTATTGAGGCCTATAGTAAAGAAGTGAATATCCTCAGATGAAAACATGAAAGAAGTTCTCTGTGAAACTGCTTTGTAACGTTTGGATTCGTCTCACAGAGTTACCTCTATCTTTTGATTCAGCATTTTGGAAACACTGTTTTTGTAGAATCTGTGAAAGAACATTAGGGAGCGCTTTGAGACCTATGGTGTAAAAGCAAATATCATTAGATAACATGTTGAAAGAAGCTATCTGAGAAACTGCTTTGGGATGTGTATATTCGTCTCACAGAATTAAACCTTTCTTTTGATTCAGGTGTTTGAAAACACTGTTTTCGTAGAATCTGCAAAAGAACACTTTGAAGCACAAGGAGGCCTTTGGTGATAAAGTGAATATTTTGAAATAAAAACTAGAAAGAAGCTATCTGAGAAACTGCTTTGGGATTAGTGCATTCATCTCACAGAGTAAAATGCTTCTGTTCATTCAGCAGTTTTGGAAATTGTTTTTTTCTCAGAGAACATTTTGAAAGAATCTGCCTGAGAAACTGCTTTGTGATGTGTGCATTCATCTCAAAGATTTCAACTTTATTTTGATTCAGCAGTTGGGAAACACTGTTTTTGTAGAATCCTTGAAAGGACATTTGGCAGCGTGACGTGGCCTAAGACGAAAAAGCATACCTCTTCAGATAAAAAGAAAGAAGCTATCTGAGAAACTGCCTTGTGATGTGTTCATTCACCTCATGGAGTTAAACCTTCCTTTTGATTCATCAGTTTGGAAACACTGTTTTTGCAGTATCAAAGGAATCATTTTGGACTTGTTTGAGGCCAAAAATGGAAAAGCAAATATTTCCAGATAAAAACTAAAAAGAAGCTATATGAGAAGCTGCTTTGTGATGTGTGCATTCATCTCACAGATTCCAGCCCTTAATTTGATTCAGCAGTTTGGATACACTGCTTATGTAGAATCTGTGAAAGGACATTTGGGAGCTCATTGTAAGCTATGGTGAAAAAATGAATATTCCCAGATAAAAAGCAGAAGAAGTTATCTCTTATACTAATTTTTGATGTGTGGATTCATCTCACATAGATAAACCATTTGTTTTGACTCAGCAGTGTAAAAACACAGTTTTTGTAGAATCTGTGAAAGTACATTTGGATGCACATTGAGGCCTATGTTGATAAAGTGAATATCGCCAGAAAAAAACTAGACAGAAGCTCTCTGTGAGACTTCCTTGTGATGGTTGGAGTTATCTCAGAGATTTAAACCTATCCTCAGATAAAAACTAGAAAGAAACTATCTGAGAAACTGATTTGTTATGTGTGCATTCATCTCACAGAATTAAAAGTTCCTTTTGATTCAGCAGTTTGGAAAAACTGTTGTTATAGAATCTGGGAAGGATCTTTGGGAGCACATTGAGGCTTATGATGAAAGAGAGAATACGCCCATATAAAAACTAGAAGGATGCTATCTGTGTCACTGATTTGTGATGTGTGGATTCACCTCACTGAATTAAACCTTTCTTTTGATTTAGTAGTTTGAAAACACTGTTTTTGTAGAATCTGCAAAAGGACATTTGGGAGCGCATTGAGGTCTATGGTCAAAAAGCAAATATCTTGAGATAAAAACTTGAAAGAAATTATAATTGAAACTGCTTTGTGATATATGGATTCACCTCAGAGAGTTTAAACCTCCTTTTGAGTCAGCAGCTTGGAAAGACTGTTTATGTAGAATCTGCAAAGGGACATTTGGGAACTCATTGAGGCCTACAAGGTAAAGGTTAATATTTCCAGATAAATACTAGAAAAAATCTACCTGTGAAACTGTTGTGTTATGTGTAGATTGTGTCACAGAGTTAAAATTAACTTTTGATTCAACAGTTTGTTAAACTGTTTTGGTAGAATATGTGAAAGGACACGTAGAAGTTCATTGAGGTGAATGGTGAAAAAGTGAATATCCACAGATAAAAACCAGAAAGAAGCTATCTGAGAAAGTGCTTAGTGATGTGTTCTTTTACCTTGCATCGTTAAACCTTTCTTTTGCTTCAGTAGTTTGGAAGCACTGTTTATGTAGGATCTAGGAAGGGACTTTTTGGAGCACATTGAAGGCAATGGTGAAAAAATATATATCTCCAGATTTAAAATTAAAAAGTGTCTGTCTGTTACATTGTTTTGTGATATGTTGATTCATCTACAGAGTTAAAACTTTCTTTTGATTCAGCAGTTTGGAAATACTTTTTTTGTAGAGTCTGAGAAAGGATATTTGGAAACTCATTGAGACCTATGGTGAAAAAGGGTATATCCCCACATAAAACTAGAAAGAAGCTATCTAAAACAACTGCATTGTCATGTGTGCATTCATCTCACTGAGTTAAAAATTTCTTTTGATTCAGCAGTTTGGAAACACTGTTTTCGTCCAGTCTGCTAAAGAACATTTGGGAGCTCATTGTAACCTAAGGTGAAAAATGGAATGTTCCCAGATAAAAAGGAGACAGAAACTATCTATTAAACTTATTTGTGATGTGTGGACTCATCTCACATAGATAAACCTTTATATTGAATCAACAGTTTAAAAACATGGTTTTTGTAGAATCTGGGAAGGGACATTTGGGAGCTCATAGAGGGCTATGGTAAACAAGTGAATATCACCAGATAAGAACTAGGAGGAAGCTCTCTGTGAAGCTGGCTTTGTGATGGTGGGATTCATCTCACTAAGTTAAACCTATCTTTTGATTCAGCAGTTTGAAAACACTGTTTTTCTGGAATCTGCAACAGTATATTTGGGAGGTCATTGAGGACAATGGTGAAAAATAGACTATCCCAAATAAAAACTAGAAAGAAGCAATCTGAGAAACTGCTTTGTGATGTATACATTCATCTAACAGAGTTAAACTTATCTTTTGATTAAACAGTTTGGAAAGACTGTTTTTGTAGAAACTGCAAAGGGACATTAGGTAGCACATTGATGCCTATGGTGAACAGGTAAATATCTTCAGATAAAAATTTGAAAGAAGCTGAGAAACTACTTTGTGATGTGTCCAATCATCTCGCACAGTTAATCCTTTCTTTTGATATGGCAGTTTGAAAACACTGTTTTTGTAGATTCTGAGAAAGGCCATTTTGAAGTGCATTGAGGCCTATGGTGAAAAAGTGAATATCCCCAGGTACAAAATAGAGAGAAGCTCTCTGTGAAACTGCTGTGTGATGTGTGGATTCATCTCAGTTAAACCTATGTTTTGATTCAGCAGCTTGGAAACAAAGTTTTTGTAGACTCTGCTAAAGGACATTTGGGAGTGTATTTAGGCCAATGGTGAAAAAAGACATATCCCACAATAAAAAGTAGAAAGAAGTTATCTGTTAAACTGCTTTGTGATGTGTGGATTCATCTGACAGAGTTATACCTTCCTTTTGATTCAGCAGTTTGGAAACAAGGTTTTTGTAGAATTTGTGAAGGGACATTTGGGAGTCCACTAGGACCTATGGCAAAGAAGTGAGTATCTCCTAATAAAAAGAAGAAAGAAGAGCTCTCTGTGAAACTGCTTTGTGATATATGAATTCATCTCACAAAGTTAAATTTATCGTTTGATTCAGCAGTTTAGAAACATTGTTTTTGAAAACTGAAGAGATATTTACAAGCTCATAGAGGCCTATGTTAAAGAAGCAAATGTCCACAGATTAAAAACTAGAAAGATTTATCTGTAAAATTACTTTCTGATGTGTGGATTCACATCACAGAGTAAGATTTTTCTTTTGATTCAGCAGTTTGGAAACACTTTCTGTAGAATCTATGAAGGGACATTTGTGAGCTCATTGAGGCCAATAATAAATAAGTGAATGTTTCCAGGTAAGAACTATAAAGAAGCTTTCTGTGAAACTGCTTTGTGATGTGTGGATTCATCTCACAGTGTTAAACTTCTTTTTTGATTCAGCAGTTTGGAAACACTGCTTTTGTAGAATGTGTGAGGGAACATTTGGGAGCTCATTCAGGTCAATGGTAAAGAAGTGAATATCCCCAGATAAAAAGAAGAAAGAAGTTCTCTGAGAAACTGCTTTGTGATGTGTGCATTCAACACACAGAGTTAAGCCTATCTTTTGATTCAGGAGTTTGGAAACACTGTTTTTGTAGAATCTGAAATTTTGAAAAATCATTTGGAAGCACATTGAGGACTATGGTGAAATAACATACATCTTCAGATAAAAAATTGAAATAAGCTGTCTGAGAAACTTCTTTATGATATGTGCATTCAACTTTCAGATTTAAACCTTTCTTTTCTTTCAACAATTTGCAAACACCATTTTTGTGGAATCTGTGAAGGGTTATTTTGGAGTTCATTGAGGCCTAAAGTAAAGAAGTGGATATCCCAAGGTAAAAGATGGAAAGAGGCTATCTGTGAAACTGCTTTGTTATATGTGTATTCGTCTCACAGAGATAAACGAATCTTTTTATTCAGCAATTTGGAAAACCTTTTCTGTAGGATCTATGAAGGGAGTGCATTGAGGCCTATGGTGTAAAAGCAAATATCCCCAGATAAAAACTAGAAAGAAGCTATCTGTGAAACTGCTTTGTGATGTGTGCATTTATCTCAGAGTTAAACCTTTCTTTTGATTCAACAATTTGGAAACACTGCTTTTGTAGAATCTGGGAAAAATCATCTGGGAGCACATTGAGGCCTATGGTGAAATAGCAAATATTTTCAGATAAAAAATTGAAAGAAGCTATCTTAGAAATTGCTTTATGATATGTGCATTCATCACACTTACTTAAACCTTTCCTTTGTTTCAACAACTTGGAAATAACATTTTGGTAGAACCTGTGAGGGGTCATTTTGGAGCTCATTGAGGCCTAAGATGAAGAAGCGAATATCCCAAGGTAAAAAATGGAAAGAACCTCCCTGTGGAACTGTTTTCTTATGTGTGTATTCATCTCACAGAGTTAAAAATATCTTTTGATTTAGCAATTTGGAAAAACTTTTGTATAATCTGTGAGAAAGGATATTTGGGAGCTCATCGAGGCCAATAATGAAAAAGGAAATATCCCCAGATAAAAACTTGAAAGAAGGTATCTGAGAAATTGCTTTGTTATGTGTGGATTCATCTCACAGAGTTAAATCTTTTGATTCATCAGTTTGGAAGCACTGTTTGTGTAGAATCTGTGAAGAGATATTTGGGAGCGCATTGAGGTCTATGCTAAAAAAGGAAATATCTTCAGATAAAAACTAGAAAGAAGCTTTCTGAGAAACTACTTTGTGATGTGTGCATTCATCTCACAGAATTAAACCTTTCTTTGGATTCAGCAGTTTGGAAACACTGTTTTTGTCCATTCTATGAAAGGACATTCGGGAGTTCATTGAAGCCAATGGCAGAAAAGCTAATATCCCAGCATAACAACTAGAATAAAGCTGTCTGAGAAACTGATTTGTGATGTGGCCATTCACTTCAGAGAGTAACACCTTCTTTTTTTCATTCAGCAGTTTGGAAACACCGTTTTTGTAGAATCTGTGAAGGGATATTTGGGAGCACATTGGGGCCATCATGAAAAAGCGATTATCTTCAGATAAAAACTAGAAATTAGTTCTCTGAGAAATTGCTTTGGGATATGTGCATTTCTCTCACAGGGTTAAACCTTTGTTTTATTTCAGCAGTTTAAAACTCTGTTTTTGTAGAATCTGCAAAAGAACATTTGGGAGTGCTTTCAGGCCTGTGCTGTAAAAGCAAACATCTTCAGATAAAAAATTTAAAGAAGCTATTTGAGAAACTGCTTTGTGATGTGTCCATTCATCTGTCAAAATTAAATGTATCTTTTGATTGAGCAGTTTGGAAACAATGTTTTGTAGAATCTGCAAAAAAACATTTGGGAGCTAATTGAGGCCAAAGGTGTGGAAGAGAATATCCCCAGATTAAAAGAGGAAAGAAGCTATCTGAGAAACTACTTGTGATGTGTGCATTCATCTCACAAAGTTAAAACTTTCTATTGATTCAGCAGTTTGGAAACACTGCTTTGTAGAATCTGTGAAGGGGTTGTGGAAAGGATATGAACAGGACATTTCTCAAAAGAAGATATTCATACAGCCAACAGACACATGAAAAAATGCTCATCGTCACTCGCCATCAGAGAAATGCAAATCAAAACCACAATGAGATACCATCTCACACCAGTTAGAATGGCAATCATTAAGAAGTCAGGAAACAACAGGTGTTGGAGAGGATGTGGAGAAATAGGAACACTTTTACACTGTTGGTGGGATTGTAAACTAGTTCAACCATTATGGAAAACAGTATGGCCATTCCTCAAGGATCTAGAACTAGATGTACCATATGACCCAGCCATCCCACTACTGGGTATATACCCAAAGGATTATAAATTATTCTACTACAAAGACACATGCACACGTATGTTATTGCGGCACTATTCACAATAGCAAAGACTTGGAATCAACCCAAATGTCCATCTGTGACAGACTGGATTAAGAAAATGTGGCACATATACACCATGGAATACTATGCAGCCATAAAAAAGGATGAGTTTGCGTCCTTTGTAGGGACATGGATGCAGCTGGAAACCATCATTCTTAGCAAACTATCACAAGAACAGAAAACCAAACACCGCATGTTCTCACTCATAGGTGGGAACTGAACAATGAGATCACTTGGACTCGGGAAGGGGAACATCACGCACTGGGGCCTATCATGGGGAGGGGGAGGGGGGAGGAGGGAGGGATTGCATTGGGGAGTTATACATGATATAAATGATGAATTGATGGGTGCTGAGGAGTTGATGGGTGCAGCACACCAACATGGCATAAGTATACATATGTAACAAACCTGCACGTTATGCACATGTACCCTAGAACTTAAAGTATAATAAAAAAAAAAAAAAATGAATCTGTGAAGGGACACTTGGGAACCTATTGTGGCCTATAGTGAAAGGGCAAATGTCCCCAGATAAGTATAGAAAAAACTGTCTGCAAAACTGCTTTCTGATGTGTGTATTCATCTCACAGTTAAGGTTTTCTTTTGATTCAGCAGTTTGTCAACACTGTGCTCCCAAGTGTCCTTTCAAATATTCTACCAAAACATTTGGGAACTCATTCAGGATTACAATAAAATGGTGATTAATCCAAGACAAATACTAGAAAAAAAAGCAATCTGTGAAGCTGCTTTGTGACGTGTGCTTTCATCTCAAAATGATAAATCTTTCTTTTGATTTAGCAGTTCGGAAATGCTGCTTTTGTAGAATTTGTGAAGGGACATTTGGGTGCTCGTTGAGGCCTATGATAAAGAAGGGAATAGTCCCAGATAAAATCTGCTAAGAAGCTCTCTGTGAAACAACTTGTGCATTCATCTCACGGAGTTAAACATTTCTTTTATTTAGTAGTTTGGAAACACTGTTTTTGTAGAACCTGTGAGGGGACATTTAGGAGCACATTGAAGCCTATAAGGAAAGAGCAAATATCTTCAGACAAATACTTGAAAGAAGCTATCTGAGAAACTGCTTTGTGATGTGTGTATTCATCTCACAGAGTTAAACTTCTGTTTTGATTCAGCACTTTAGAAAAACTGTTTGTGTAGAATCTGCAAAAGGACGTTTGGAAGGGCGTTGAGGTCTATGGTGAAACAGCAAATATCCCTAGATGAAAACTTCAGAGAAGTTATCTCTGAAATGGCTTTGTGATGTGTGGATTCATCTCCAAAAGATAAATTCATCTTTTGATTCAGCAGTTTGGAGACACTGTTTTTGTAGGATCTGTGAAGGGACATTTGGGAGCTGATTGAGGCTTATGATAAAGAAGCAAATATCTCCAGATAAATATTAGAAAGAAGCTATCTGTTTAACTGCTTTTTGATGTGTGGATTAATCACACAGTGTTAAGCCTTTCTTTTAATTGAGCAGTTTTGAAGCACTATTTTTGTAGAATGTGCGAAGGGATATTTGGGATCTTATTGAGGCCAATGGTTTAAAAGGGAGTATCTCCAGATTAAAACTAGAAAGAAGCTATCTGAAAAACTACTTTGTGATGTGTTCATTCATCTCACAGAGTTAAACCTTTCTTTTGATTCAGCAGTTTGGAATCACTTTTTTTTTAGAATCTGCAAAAGGTCATTTGTGAGTCCAGTGGCCTATTGTGAAAAGCAAATATTTCCAGATTAAAAACTAGCAAGAAGGTATCTGTGAAATTGCTTTGTGATTTGTAGATTCATGTCACAGAGGTAAATCCTCTGTTGATTCAGCAGTTTGGAAACACTGTTTTTGTAGAATCAGTGAAGGGACATTTGGGAAGTCATTGAGGCCTATGGTGAAAAGCCAATATTTCCAGATAAATATGAAAAGAATGTACCTATGAAACTGCTTTGCGATGTGTGGATTCATCTCATAAAATCAAACTTTTCTTTCAACTCAGCATGTTGAAAACACTGTTTCTGTAGAATCTGTGGTGGAACATTTTGGTGCGCTTTGAGGACAATGGTGAAAAAGTGAATATTGTCAGAAAAAAACTAGAAAGAAGTTGTCTGCTAATCCACTTTGTTATATTTGGATTCTTCTCACAGAATTAAACATTTCTTTTTATTCTGCAGTTTGGAAACACAGTTTTTTTAGAATCTGCAAAAGGACATTTGGGAGCACTGTGATGCCTATGTTGTAAAAGAAAATATTCCCAGATAAATACTTGAAATAAACTAACTTTGAAACTGCTTTGTGATTTGTGGATCCATCTCAAAGTGATAAAACCTCCTTTGGATTCAGCAGTTTCAAAAGACTGTGTTTGTAAAATCTGTGAAGGGATGTTTGGGAACTCATTGAGACCTGTAGTGAAAAGGGAAACATCCCTAGAAATATACTAGAAAAAAGCAATCTGCGATACTGCTTTGTGAAGTTTGGATTTATCTCACAGAGTTAAACCTTTATTTTGAGTCAGCATGTTAGAAACACTCTTTCTGTAGAATCTGAGAAGGGAGATGTGGGGATGCTTTGAAGCCTCTATTGACAAAGGGAATATCCACAGATAAAAGCTAGAAATAAGGTATCTGTTAAACTGCTTTGTGATGTGTGGATTCCTCTCAGAAAGTTAAACCTTTCTTTAGATTCAGCAATTTGGAAACACATTTTTGGTAGAGTCTGAAAAGACATTTGGGAGTGCATTGAGGCCTGTTGTGAAAAAGTGAATATCCCCAGATAAAAACTAGAAAGAAGCTATCTGAGAAACTGCTTTCCAATGTGTGGATTTATCTCACAGAGTTAATGCTTTCATTCATCATGTTGGAAACACTGTGTCTGTTGATCTGCAAAGGGACATTTAGGGAGCTCATTGAGACTTATAGTAAAGAAAAGTGTATCTCAGATGAAAACTAGAAGAAAAGCTCTCTGTGAAACTACTTTGTGCTATGTGTATTCATCTCACAGAGTTAAAGCTATCTTTTGATTCAGCAGTTTGAAAACACTGTTTTTATAGATTCTGCAAAGGGGCATTTCAAAGCTCATTGAGGCCAATATCAAAAAAGCGAATATTCCCAGGTAAAAACTACACAGAAGATATCAGAGAAAATGCTGTCTTACATGTGCATTCATCTCACAGAGATAAGCTTTTCTTTTGATTTAGCAGTTGGGAAACTGTTTTTGTAGAATCCTAGAAAGGACATTTGGGAGCACATTGAGGCCTATGGTGAAAAATGAAATATTCCCAGATAAAAACTAGAAATAATCTATCTGTTAAACTGCATTGTGATGTGTGGGGATTCATCTCACCGAATTAAATCCTTTTTCTTTAGCAGTGTCAAAACACTGTTTTTGTAGAATCTGTGAAGGGACATTTGGGAACTCATTGATGCTTATGGTGAAAAGGTGAGTATCCCCAGATACACTAGACAAAAGCTATCTGCTAAACTACTTTGTGATGTGTGGATTTATCTCACAGAGATAAACCTTTCTTTTGATTCAGCATGTTGGAAACACTGTTCGTGTAGAATCTGTGAAGGGACATTTGGGGGTGCATTGAGGCATATGGTTAAGAAGCAAATATCCCCAGATAAAAACTTGAAAGAAGCTATCTGTTAAACTTATTCATGATGGTTGGATTCATCCCACAGAGTTAAACAATTCTTTCAATTCAGCAGTTTGGGTACACTGTTTTTGTAGGATCTGCAAATCGATAATTGAGAGCACATTGAGGTCCATAATGAAAAAATGAATATCCTCACATAAAAACTGTAAAAAAGCCATCTGTTAAAGTACTATGTGATGTGTAGATTTATCTCAGAGAATTAAACCTTGTTTTTTTATTCAGCATTTTGGAAATACTGTTTTTGTAGAATCTGTGAAAGGACATTTGTGAGCGAATTGAATCTATGGTGACAAAGAAAATATCGTGAGATAAAAATGAGAAAGAAGTCCTTTGTGCAACTGCTTTGTGATATGTCGATTCATCTCACATGTGTAAATGTATCTTTGCATTCAGCAGTTTGTAAACACTGTTTTGTACAATCTAAGAAGGCACACTTGGAAGCTCACTGAACCCAATGGCAGAAATGCAAATATCCCAAGATAAAAACTAAAAAGATCCTATCCGTGAAACTGCTTTGTGTTGTGTGGATTCATCTCACAGAGTTAAATCCTTCCTTTGATTCAGCACTTGGAAAACACTGCTTATGCAGGATCTGATCTGCAAAAAGGCATTAGGGAACTCATTGAAGCTGATGGTGAAAGGCAGATATCCCCAGATAAACACTAGAAAGAGGCTATTGGTGAAACTGCTATGTGATGTGTGGATTTATGTCACAGAATTGTTCTTTTTCTTTTTATTCAGTATGTTGGAACCACTGTTTCTGTACAGTGGACATTTGGGAGCTCATTAAGGACTATGGTAAATAAGATAATACCCCCAGATAAAAACTGGAAAGAAGCTGTTTATGAAAGTGCTTTCTGATGTGTGGATTCATCTCACATAATTAAACCTATCTTTTGATTCAGCAGTTTGTAATCATTGTTTTTGTAGAATCTGTGAGGGACATTTGAAAGCTCATTGAGGCCAATGTTGAAAAGGTGAATATCCCCAGATAAAAACTAGAAAAATGTTGCCAGAAAAACTGCCTTGTGATGTGTGCATTAATCTCACAGAGGTAAACCTTTATTTTCATTCAGCAGTTTGTAAACACTGTTTTCGTAGAATCTGCAAAAGGACATTTGGGTGTGCATTGAGGTCTGTGGTGAAAAAGGAAATATCCCCACATAAAAACAGAAAGATGCTATCTTCAAAACTGCTTTGTGATGTGGTAATTCATCTCACAGAGTTAAATCCTTCTTTTGATTCAGCAGTGTGGAAACACTGTTTTTGTAGTATCCGTGAAGGGACACTTGAGAACTATTGAGGCCCATGGAGAAAAGGGGAATATCCCTAGATAAATACTAGAAAAAGCTACCTGTGAAATTGCTGTGTGATGTGTGAATTCATCTCAGAAAGTTAAACCTTTCTTTTGATTCAGCATGTTGGAAACACTGTTTCTGTGGAATCTGCAAAGGGACATTTGGGAGTGCATTGAGGCCTATAGTGAAAAAGTTAATATCCCCACATAAAAACCAGAAAGAAGCTATCTGTTAAGCTGCTTTGTGATGGGTTAATTAATCTCACAGAGTTAAAACTTTCTTTTGATTCAGCAGTTTGGAAACACTGTTTTGGTAGAATCTGTGAAAGGACATTTGAGAGCGCATTGAGGCCTATGGTGAAAAAGAGGATATCCCAAGATAAAAACTACAAAGAAGCTATCTGCTAACCTGCTTTGTGATGTGTGGATTAATCTCACAGAGTATAAACCTTTCTTTTGATTCAGCAGTTTGGAAACACTGTTTTTGTGGAATCTGCAAAAGGACATTTGGGAGTGCATTGAGGTCTATGGAGAAAAAGCTAATATTCGCAGATAAAAACTAGAAAGAAGCTGTCTGAGTAACTGCTTTCTGATGTGTACATTTATCTCACAGAGTTAAACCTTGCTTTCATTCAGCAGCTTGGAAACACTGTTTTTGTAGAATCTGCAAAGGAACATTTAGGAGCTCATAGAGGCCAATGGTGGAAAAGTGAATATCCTGATATAAAAAGTATAAAGAAGCTATATGAGAAACTGCTTTGTGATGTGTGTATTCATCTTAAAGAGTTAAACCTTTCTTTTGATTCAGCAGTTTGGAAACACTCTTTTTGTAGATTCTGCAAAAGGTTAGTTGTGTGCACATTGAGGACTATGGAGAAAAAGGGAATAACCCAAGATAAATACTAGAAAGAAGCTATTGATGAAATTGCTTTGTGATGTGTAGATTCATCTCACATAGTTAAACCCCTCTTTTGATTTAGCATGTTGGAAATACTGTTTCTGTACAATCTGTGAAGGGACATTTAGGAATGCATTGAGGTCTATCGTTAAAAAGAGAATATTAACAGATAAAAACAAGAAAGAAGTTATCTGTTAAACTGCTCTGTGATGTGTACATTCATCTCACAGAGTTAAATCTTTCTTTTGGTTCAGCACTTGGGAAACACTGCTTTCGTACATTCTGGAAATGGATGTTTAGGAGGTCATTGAGGCCAATGGTGAAATACCGAATAGGCCAAGATAAAAACTATAATGCAGCTATCTGAGAAAACGTTTTGTGATGTGTGCATTTATCTCAGAGAGTTAAATATTTCTTTTGATTCGGCATTTTGGAAACACTTTTTTTTGTAGAATTTTCGAAGGGATATTTGGGAACTCACTCAGGCCTGTGGTGAAAAAGGTGAATATCCCCAGATTAATACTAGAAATAAGTTATTCTTTGAAACTGCTTTCTGATGTGTGGATTTACCTCACAGAATTAAACCTCACTTTTGATTCAGCAATTTGAAAACACTGTTTTGGTAGAATCTGCGAAGGGATATTTGGAAGTACATTGAGACCTATAGTAAATAAAGTAGTATCCCCAGATAAATACTAGAAAGAAGCTATGTGTGAAATAGCTTTGTGATGTGTGGATTCATCTCACAGAGGTAAATCTTTCTTTTGATTCAGTGGCTTGGAAACACTGTTTTGTAGAATGTGCAAAGGGAAATTGGGATCTCATTAAAGCATATCATGAAAAAGTGAATGTCCCTAGATAAAAAGAAGAAAGAAGCTACCTGTGAAACTCCTTTGTGATGTATGGATTCATCTCACAGTATTAAATCTTTCTTTTTATTCAGCATTTTGGAAACACTGTTTTTGTAGAATCTGAGAAAGAATATTTTGGAGCTCATTGAGACCTATGGTAAGGAAGTGAATATTGCCAGATAAAATCTAGAAGTAAGCTTTCTGTGAGACTGCTTTGTGATGTGTTGATTCATCTCACAGAGTTAAACCTCGCTTTTGATTCAGCAGTTTGGAAACACTGTTTTTGTAGAATCTGCAAAGGGACATTTTGGAAGGTGTTGAGGCCTATAGTGACAAAGGAATATTCCCAGATAAATACTAGAAAGAAGCTATCTGTGAAACTACTTTGTGATATATGGATTCATCTGACAGAGTTAAACCCTTCCTTTGATTCAGAATGTTGCAATCAATGTTTCTGTAGAATCTGTGTCGTGATATTTGGGAGTGTATTGAGGCCTATGGCGAAATATGGAATGTCTCTAGGTAAATACTAGAAAGAAGTTATCTGTTACACAGCTTTGTGATGTTGGATTCCTCTCAGAAAGTTAAATGTTTCTTTTGTTTCAGCAGTTTAAAAACAAAGTTTTTGTAGAGTGTACGAAAGAATATTTGGGAGTGCATTGAGGTCTATGTTGCAAAAGTGAATATACCCAGCTAAAAACTAGAAATAAGCTATCTGTGAAACTCCTCTGTGATGTGTGGATTCATCTCAGAGAGTTAAACCTTTCTTTTTTTCAGCAGTTTGGAAACACTGTTTTTGTAGAATTTGTGAATGGACATTTTGGAGCTCATTGAGGCCAACAATAAGAAAGTGAATATCCACAAGTAAATACTAGAAAAAAGCTTACGGTGAAACTGTTTTTTGAGATATGTTGATTCATCACACAGCATTAAATCTTTATTTCAATTCAGCAGTTTGGAAACACTGTTATGGTAAAATTGACAAAGGGATATTTTCAAACTTGTTGAGACCTATAGTGAAAAGGTGAATATCCCCAGATAAATAATAGAAAGAAGCAATCTGCATAACTGTGTGGTGATGTGTGGATTTATCTCACAGAGTTTAACCTCATTTTTGATTCAGCAGTTTGAAAACACTGTTTTGGTTGACTATGAAAAGACATTTGGGAGTGCCTTGAGGCTTATGGCGAAAAAAGAAATACCTCCAGATTAATAATAAAAAATATTTAGACGTGAAAGTGCTTTGTGATGTATGGATTCATCTCCAAGAGTTAAACTTTTCTTTTGATTCAGCATGTTGGAAATACTCTTTCTATAGAATCTGAGAAGGAATGTTTGGGAGTGCATTGAGGCATATGGTGAAAAAGCAAATATCCCTACATAATAACTACAAAGAATCTATCTTTTAACCTGTTTTGTGATGTGTGGTTTCATCTGACAGAGTTAAACCTTTCTTTTGATTCAGCGGTTTGGAAGCACTGTTTTTGCAGTAATTGTGAAAGGAATTTTGGGAGCGCATTGAGGCCTATGGAGAAAAAGCGAATATCCCCAGGTAAAATATAGAAAGAAGCTATCTGTTAAACTGGTCTGGGATGTGGGGATTCAACTCACAGAGTTAAACCTTTTCTTTTCTTTTCTTTTCTTTTTTTTTTTTGATTCAGCAGTTTGGAACTCTGTTTTTGTAGAATCTGCAAAAGTACATTTGGGAGCCCATTGAGGCCCATGGTAAAGAAGAAAATATCCCCGGATAAAAACTAGAAAGTAGTTATTTGTGAAACTGCTTTTTGACATGTGGATTCATCTCACAGAGTTAAACCTATATTTTGATACAGCAGTTTGGAAACATTGTTTTTTTAGAAGCTGCAAAGGGACATTTAGTAGCTCATTGAGGTCAATAGTGAAAAAAATAATATTCCCACATTAAAACTGGAAAGAAGCTGTCTGTGAAACTGCTTTTTTTTCATGTGTGCATTCATCTCACAAGGTTAAAAGTGTCTTTTGATTAAGCAGTTTGGAAATACTGTTTTTGTAGAATCTCCAAAGGGACATTTTTTAACTCATAGAGACCTATGGCGAAAAAGTGAATATCCCGTTAAATACTAGAAAGAAGCTATCTGTGAAATCACTTTGTTATTTGTGGATTCATCTCACAGAGTTAAACGTTTCTTTTGATACAACAGTTTTGAAACCCTGTTTTTATAAAATCTTCAAAGGAATATTTGGAGTGCCTTGAGGCTTAAGGTGAAAGAATAAATATGCTCAGGTAAAACCTAGAAAGAAGCTGTCTGTTATACTGCTTTTTAATGTGTGGACTCATCTCACAGAGTTAATTAAGGCTTTCTTTTGATTCAGGAGTTTAGAATCTCTGTTTTTATAAAATCTGTTAAGGGACATTTGGGACCTTATTGTGGTTTATGGTAAAAAAGCGAATATTCCCAGAAAAAACTAGAAGGAAGCTCTCTGTGAAACTGCTTTGTGATTTGTGGATTAATCTAACAGAGTTAAAACTTTCTTTCGATTCAGCAGTTTGTAAATACTGTTTTTGGAGAATCTGAGAAAGGATATTTGGGAGGTCACTGAGACCAATGGTGAAAAGCAAATATCTTCAGAGAAAAACTAGAAAGAAACTATCTGTGAAACTGCTTGGTGACATGTGGATTCATCTCACAGAGATAAACCTTTCTTTTGATTCAGAAGTTTGGAAACACAGTTTTTGAATAATCTGCAACGAGACCTTTGGAGCTCATTTAGACATGTGATGAAAAAGAAAATATCCCCAGATAAAAACTAGAGAGAAGCTCTCTGTGAAACTGCTTTGTGATGTCTGGATTCTTGTCACAATATTAAACCTTTCTTTTGATTCAATAGTTTTGCAACATCTTTTTTTAGAATATGCAAAGGGACACTTGGGAGCTCATTGAGGTCTATGGTGAAAAATAAAATATCCCCAGGTAAAAACTAGAAAGGAGTTACTGGTAAAACTGCTTTGTGATGTGTGGATTCTCTTCCTAGAGTTAAAACGTTTTTTGACTCAGCAAGCTGTAAGCAGTCCTTTTGTAGAAACTGCAAAGGGACATTTTGTAGCACATTGAGGTCTATGGTGAAAAACTGAGTATCCACAGATAAAAACTAAAAAGAAGTTATCTGTGAAACTATTTTGGATGTGCGCATTCATCTCATGGTGTTATACATTTCTTTTGATTCAGCAGTTTGGAGACACTGTTTCTGTAGAATCTGCAAAGGGACATTTGGGAGTACATTGAGTCCTATGGTAAAGAAGTGAATATTTCCAGAAAAAAAAAAACTAGAAAGAAGCTACACACGAAACTGTTTTGTGATATGTGTATTTATCTCACTGAGTTAAAACTTTTTTTGATTCAGCAGTTTGCAAACAACGTATTTGTAGAATCTGTGAGGGGACATTTGGGAAATACATTGAGGCCTACAGTGAAAATGTAAATATCCCCAGATAAAAACTACAAGGAATCTTTCCATGAAACTGCTTTGTGATGTGTGGATTCATCTCACAGAGTTGAACCTTTCTTTGATTCAGCAGTTTGGAAATACTGTCTTTGTAGAAACTGTGAAAGGACATTTGGGAGCTCATTGAGGCCTACATTGAAAAAGCAAATATCCCCTGATTAAAAACAAGAACAATGTTATTTGTGAAACTGCTTTTTGATGTGTTGATTCTTCTCACAGAGTTAAAACTTTATTTTGTTTCAGGAGATTGCAAACAGTCATTACATTTAATCTGCTAAGGAACATTTGGTAGCGCATTGAGAGCTATGGTGACAAACCAAAAAAATGCAGGAAAAAACTTGAATGAATCTATCTGTGAAAATGCTGTGTGATGTGAGGACTCCTCTCACAGACTTAAACCTTTCTTTTGACTCGGCAGTTTGTAAACACTGTTTTTTTAGAATCTGTGAGGGGATATTTGGGCGTGCGTTTAGGCCTATGGTTAAAAAAAGAACATTTCCAGATAAAAACTAGAAAGACACTATCTGCGAAACTGCTTTGTGATATGTGAATTCATCTCAGAGAGATAAATGTTTCATTTGATTCAGCAGTTTGGAAAAACTGTTTTTGTACAATCTGAGAAGGGACACTTGTGATTTCATTGAGGTCTATGGTGAAAAGCGAAAATCCCCAGAAAAAAACTAGAAAGAAGTTATTTGTGAAACTGCTTTGTGATGTGTAAATCATCTCAGAGTTAAACCTTTCTTTTGATTCAGCAGGTCAGAAGCAAAGATTTTGTAGAATCTTCAAAGAAACATTTGGGAGCACAATTAGGCTTAGGGTGAAAAAGTAAATGTCCAAGACAAAAATTAGAATTAGCTATCTGTGAAATTGCTTTGTAGTGTGTGGTTTAATTTCAGAGAGTTAAACATTTTTTTTTAATTCAGCTGTTTAAAAATACTGTTTTTTTGAGAAATTTGCAAAGGGACATTTAGGAGAGTGTTGAGGCCTACGTTGAAAAAGTGAAGGTTGCCAGATAAAAAGTTGAACGAAGCTATCTATGAAACTGCTTTGTGATGTGGGGATTCATTTCACAGAGTTAAACATTTTTTTGACTTAACAGTTTTGAAACTCTGTTTTTGTAGAATCAGTGAATTGATATTTTGGAGGTCATTGATGCCTATGGTGAAAAAGAAACTATCCCCAAATAAAATCTAGAAAGCAGTTATTTTTGAAACTGCTTTGTGATGTGTGGATTCTTCTGAAATAGCTAAACCTCACTTTTTGATTCAATAGGTTGCAAACAGTTCTTTTGTAGAATGTGCGAAGGGATATTTGGGATTGCTTTGATGCCTATGGTAACAAACCAAATATCCCCAGATAAAAACTAGAAAGAAACTATCTGTGAAACTGATTTGTGATATGTGGATTCATCTCACAGCGTTAAACATTTCTTTTTATAAAGCATTTTTGAAACAGTCTTTTTGTAGAATCTGCAAAGGAATATTTGGGAGCACTTTGAGGCCTATGGTGAAAAAGCCAACATCCCCAGATGAAAACTTGAAAGAAGCTGTTTGTGAAACTGCTTTGTGATGTGTGGATTCACCTCACAGAGTTAAACCTTTCTTTTGATTTAGCAGTTTGGAAACACTGTTTTTGTAGAATCTACAAAGGGACTTTTGGGAGCACATTGAGGCCTATGGTGAAAACGAGAATACACCCAGATGAAAATCAGAAAGCACGTAACTATATATGTGCTTTGTGATGTGTGAATTCATCAAAGAAGCTATCTGTGTACCTGCCTGTGTGATGTGGATTTATCTCACAGAGTTACCCTTTCTTTTGATGCTGCAGTTTGACAGCACCCTTTTTTGGGAACCTGCCAAGTGATATTCTGATATGCATTGAGGTCTAAGGGAGAAAACCTCTGTGAAACTTCTTTTTGATGTATGGATTCATCTCACAGAGTTATCTCTTTCTTTTCATTCAGCTGGGTGGGAAACCTGTCTTTGGAGAATCTATTAAGGGACATTTTGGAGCTCATTGAGGCCTATGGGGAAAAATTAAATATCCCCAGATGAAAACTAGAAAGAAGCTGTCTGTGAACTGTTTTTGATATGTGGATTCAACTCACAGAGGTAATACTTTCTTTTGATTCAGCAAGTTGGAAAACTTCCTTTTGGAGAATGAGCGAAGGGATATTTTGGTGCCAATTGGTGTCTATGGGGAAAAAGCAAATATCTTCAGATAAAAACTAGAAAGAAGCTATCTGTGAAACTGCTTTGTGATGTGTGGATTCGTTTCACACAGTTAGATTTTCCTTTTGATTCAGCAGGTTGGAATCACTCTATTTGTAGAATCTGCAAAGGGACATTTGGGAGCCCATTGAGGTCTATGGGGAAAAATCGAATATTCCCAGATAAAAAGTAGAAAGAATGTATCTGCAAAAGTGTTTCAAGATGTGTGGATCCTTCTCAAAGAGATAAATCTTTCTGTTGGTACAGCAGGTTTGAAACATTCTTTTTCTAGGATCTGTGAGAAGATACTTGGGAGTCCATTGAGGCCTGTGGGTAAAAACTGAATATCCTCAGATAAAACTAGAAAGAAGCTATCTGTGAAACTCCTTTGTGATTGTGGATTCATCTCACAGAGTTTAACCTATCTTTTGATTCAGCAGGTTGGAAACACTCTTTTTGGAAAATCTGCAAAGGGACATTTTGGAGTCCATTGTGGCATATGGAGAAAAACTCAATATTCCCAGATAAAAACCAGAAAGAATCTTTCTGTAAAACTACTCTGTGATGTGTGTTTTCATCTCACAGAATTAAAACTTTATTTTACCTCACCAGGTAGAAACACTTTTGTAGCATCTGTGAAGGGACATTTTTTAGCTCACTAAGGCCTGTCACATAAAACAAAATATCCTCAAATAAATACTAGAAAGAAAGCATCTGTGAAGCTGCTTTGTGATATGGGGATTCATCTCACAGAGTTAAAACTTTCTTTTAATTCAGCAGGTTGGAAACAACTTTTTTGAAGCACCTGTGAAGGGAAATTTGGGAGTCCATCGATGCCTATGGGGAAAAACTGAGTATCCCCAGAAAAAAAACAAGAAAGAAGCTAACTGTGAAACTGTTTGTGATGTGTGGATTCATCTCACACAGATAAACATTTCTTTTGATTCAGCAGTTTGGAAACACATTTTTTGAATAATCTGTGAAGAGACATTTGGAGCTCATTTAAGCCTATTTTAAAAAAACTGAATATCCCTGGATAAAAACTATAAAGAAGCTATCTGTGAAACTGTTTTGCTTGAGTGGACCTATCTCACAGAGTTAATCCTTTATTTTGATTCAGCAAGTTGGAAGCACTATTTTTGGAGAACCTGCAAAGGGACATTTAGAGGTCACTCAACCCTATGGGATGAAACTGAATATCCCCAGATAAAAACTAGAAAGTACATAACTGGAAAACTGCTTTGTGATATGTGGATTAATCTCACAGAGTTGGACCTTTCTATTGATTCAGCAGGTTGAAAACACCCTTTCCAAAAAAGCTGCTATGGGATATTTCAGAGCACATTGAGGTCTATGGAAATATCCAAATATCATCAGATTAAAACTACAAAGAAGCTATCTGTTAAAATGCTTTGTCATGTGTGGATACATCTCACAGGATAAACTTTGTTTAGATTCAGCAGGATGGAAACACTTTTTTTGGGCAATCTGCAAAGGGACATTTGGGAGCCCACTGAGGCCTATGGAGAAAAATGGAATATCCCCAGATAAAAACTAGAAAAAAGCTATCTGTGAAACTATTTTGTGATGTGTGGATTAATCATGCAGAGTTAAACTTTTCTTTTGATTCAGTGGGTTGGAAACACTTTAGCTGGAGAATCAGGAAGGGGATACTTGAGAGTACAGTGAGGCTTAAAATAAAAACCGAATATCCTCAGATAAAAACTAGAAAGAAACTATCTGTTAAGTTGATTTGTAATGAGTGGATTCACGTCACAAAATTAAACATTTTCTTTTGATCCAGCAGGTTGGAGACACTCTTTTTGAAGATCTGTGAGATGACTTTTGGGAGCCCATTGAGGCTTATGGAGAAAAACCAAATATACCCAGATAAAAACTAGAAATAATTTATATGTGAAACTGTTTTGTGATGTGTGGATTCATCGTACAGAGTTAAGCCTTTTTCTTGATCCAGCAGGTTGGAAATACACTATTTGTAGAATCTGCAAAGGGACATTTGGGAGCCTTTTGAGGCTTTTAATAAAAACGTAATATCTCCAGACAAAAACTAGAAAGAAACTATCTGTGAAATTGCTTTGTGACGAGTGGATTCCTCTCACAGAGTTAAATCTTTCTTTTGATCTAGCAGGTTGGAAACACTCTTTTTGGAGAATCCTCAAAGGGACATTTGGGAGTCCATCTGGGCCCACAAGGAAAAACTAGATATCCCCAGCTAAAAATAAGAAAGAAACTATCTGTGAAACTGTTTTGTGATTAGTGGATTCATCTCACAGAGTTAAACATTTATTCTGATTCAGCAGGTTGGAAACACTCTTTGTGTAGCATCTGTGAAGGAACATTTGGGAAACCATTGAGGACTATGAGGAAAAACTTAATAATTCCAGATAAACACTAGAAAGAAGCTATCTGTGAATCTGCTTTGCGATGTGTGGATTCATTTAAAATAGGTAAACATTTCTTTTGATTCAGAAAGTTGGAAACACTCTTTTTGGACAATCTGAAAAGGGACATTTGGAAGTCCATTGAGGCCTATTGGGAAAAATGGAATATCCTCAGGTAAAAACTACAAAGATGATATCTGTGAAACTGCTTTGTAATTCACTTCACAGCATTAAAATTTTCTTTTGGTTCAGCAGCTTGGAAACAATCTTTTTGGAGTGTCTTCTGGGGGCATTTGGGAGCCCATTGGGGCCTATAGGGAAAATGGAATATGCCCAAATCAAAACTAGAAAGAAGCAATCTGTGAAACTGCTTTATGATATGTGGATTCATGCTGCAGAGTTAAACGATCCTTTTGATTAAGCAGGTAAGAAACACTCTTTTTGGAGAAACTGTGAAGGGACATTTGGGAGATCATTGAGTCCTTTGGGGAAAAACAGAATGCCCTCAGATAAAACTAGAAAGAAGCTGTGAAACTGCTTTGTAGTGTATGGATTCATTTCACAGAGTTAAATCTTTCTTTTGATTTAGCACATTGGAAACACGTTTTTTGGAGAAACTTTGAAGGGACATAGGTCAAACAGATTGTTCCCAGATAAAAACTAGAAATAAGTTACCTGGGAAACTGCTTGGTGATGGGTGGATTCATCACAGAGTTAAACCTTTCTTTTGATTCAGCAAGTTGGAAACACTCTTTTTGTAGAATCTGTCGCAGGACATTTCCGAGCCCATTGTGACCTATGGGGAATAAACGAATATCACCAGATAAAAACTAGAAAGAAGTTATCTGGCCAGGTGCAGTGACCCACACCTGTAATCTCAGTACTTTGGAAGGCTGAGGTATGTGGATCATGAGGTTAGGAGATCGAGACCATCCTGGCTAACATAGTGAAACTCCTTCTCTAATAAAAATACAAAAAAAAAAAAATACAAAAATACACACACAAAAAAGTAGCTGGGTGTGGTGGTGGGATCCTATAGCTCCAATTACTCAGGAGGCTGAGGCAGGAGGATGGCGTGAACCTGGGAGACAGAGCTTGCAGTGAGCAGAGATTGCACCACCACACTCCAGCATGGATGACAGAGTGAGACTCCATTTCAAAATATATATATATATATATATAAAGGAGTTATCTGTGAAACTGCTTTGAGGTTTATGGATTCATCTCACAGAATTAAGTCTTACTTTTCATTCAACAGGTTGGAAACACTCTTGTTATAGAATCTGTAAAGGGATATTTAGTTGCCTGTTGAGGCCTGTGGGGGAAAACTGAGTATTTCCAGCTAAAATCTCAAAAGAAGCCATCTGTGAATCTTCTTTTTCAGGGGTTTATTCATATCACAGTGTTAAACCTTTCTTTTTATTAAGCAGATTGGAAATACTCTTTGTAGAGATTCTGCAAAACAATATTGGAAAGCCCATTGAGGCATAAGGGGAAAACCAGATATTTCCATATAAAAACCGGAAAGAAGCTGTCTGTTTAAGTGCTTTGTGATGTCTGGATTAAACTCACAGAGTTAATCCTTTCTTTTGATTCAGCAGGATCTGTGAAGAGGCGTTTTGGAGTGCATTGATGCCTATGGGGTAAACAGAATATCCACAAATAAAAACTAGAAAGAAGCTTCCTGTGAAACTGCTTTGTGATGTGTGAATTCATTACACAAAGTTAAGCCTTTGTTTTGATTCAATAAGTTTGAAACACTCTTTTTGGAGAATCTGCAAAGGAACATTTGGGAGACCTTTGAGGCCTATGGGGCAAAACCAAATATGAAAAGATAAAGAGTGGAAAGAAGCTATCTGCAAAACTCGTATGTGATGTGTGAATTCATCTCACAGAGTTAAACCTTTCTTTTGATTCAGTAGGCTGGATACACTCGTTTTAAAGATTCTGCGAAGGCACATTTTGGAGCCTATTGAGGCCTATGAGAAAGAACTGCATATCCCCAGATAAAAACTAAAAAGAAGTTATCTGTGACACTGTTTTGTGATGGGTGGATTTATCTCAAACAGTGAAACCTTTCTTTTGATTCAGGAGGTTGGAAATATTCTTTTTGGAGAATCTACCAAAGGACACTTAGGAGCCCATTGGGGCCTATGGAAAAACAAACAAATATCCCCAGATAAAAACTAGAAAGAAGCTCTCTGTGAAAATGCTTTGTGATGTGTGGATTCACCTCACAGAGCTAAATCTTTCTTTTAATTCAGCAGTTTTGAACAATATTTTTGGAGAATCTTCCAGGGCAAATTTGGGAGCCCATTTGGGCCAATAAGGAAAAACAGAATACCCCCAGATTAAAACAGAATATCCACAAATAAAAACTAGAAAGTATCTTTCTGTGAAACTGCTTTGTGACATGTGGATTCATTTCACAGAGTTACATCCTCCTTGTGATTTAGCAGGTTGCAAACATTATTTCTGTAGAATCTGCAAAGGGACATTTGAGAGCCCATTGAGGCTTGTGGGGGAAAACTAAATATTCCAATATAAAAACTAGTAATAAGCTATGTGAGAGACTGCTTTGTGATGTGTGGATTCATCTCAAAGACTTAAACCTTTCTTTTGATTCAGCAGGTCAGAAACAATATTTTATAGAATCTGTGATGATATAGTTGGGAGACATTTGAAGCCTGTGTGGCAAAACTTAATATCCCCAGATAAAAGCTAGAAAGAAGCTCTCTGTGAAACTGCTTTGTCATATGTTATTTGATTTCCCAGAGTTAAAACTTTCTTTTGATTCAGCTGGTTGGAAATACTCTTTTTGTAGAATCTGTGATGTGTCATTTTGGAACCCATTGATGCTTATAAGTAAAAACCAAATATCCCCAGATAAAAACTAGAAAGAAGGTATCTGTGAAACTGCTTTGTAAGGTGTGGATTCATCTCACAGAGTTAAACCTGTGAAGAGGCATTTTGGAGAGCATTGAGGCCTATGGGGTAAACAGAAACTAGAAAGAAGCTTTCTGTGAAACTGCTTTGTGATGTGTGAATTCATCACACAAAGTTAAGCCTTTGTTTTGATTCAATAAGTTGGAAACACTCTTTTTGGAGAATCTGCAAAGGAACATTTTGGAGACCTTTGAGGCCTATGGGGCAAAACCAAATATGAACAGATAAAAAGTGGAAAGAAGCTATCTGTGAAACTCTTACGTGATTTGTGAATTCATCTCACAGAACTAAACCTTTCTTTTGATTCAGCAGGTTGGAAACACTCTATTTGGAGAATCTGTGAAGGACATTTCAGAGCCCTTTCTGGTATATAGGGAAAAAGCGAACATCTCCAGATAAAAACCAGAAAGAAGCTATCTATGAAACTGCTTTATGATGTGTGGATTCATGACACAGGAAAAAAACGTTCTTTTTGATTCAGCAGGTTAGAGACAATCTTTTTATAGAATCTGTGAAGTGTCATTTGGGAGCCCATCAAGTCCTGTAAGTAAAAAACAAATATCCTCAGATAAAATCTAGAAATAGGTTATCTGTGAAACTGCCTTGTGGTGTGTGGATCCAGCTCATAGAATTAACCTTTCTTTTGATTTAGCAGGTTCAAACACTCTAATTGGAGATTGAATGAAATGACATTTGGGAGCTTATTGAGGTCTAGCAGGGGCAAACTGAATATCCCCAGATAAAAACTAGAAAGAAGCTATCTGTGGAACCATGTTGTGATGTATCTATTCGTCCTACAGAGATAAACTTTTCTTTTGACTTAGCAGGTTGGAAACACTGTTTTTTGGAGGACCTGTGAATGGACATTTGGGAACCCCTTGAGGCCTATGAGGAAAAACTGAATATCCCATTTAAATCTACACAGAAACTATCTGTGAAACTGCTGTGTCAGGTGTAGATTTATCTCACAAATTTAAACTGTTCTTTTTATTCAGGAGGTTAGAAACACTCTTTTTGTAGAGTCTGTGAAGAGACATTTGGGAATGCTTTGAGGTCTATAAGTAAAAACAGAATGTCCCCAGATGACAACTAGAAAGAAGCTATGTGTGAAACTGCTTTGTGATGTGTGGATTCATCTCACAGAGTTAAACCTTCCTTTTGATTCAGCAGGTTACATACATTCTTTTTGGAGAATCTGTGAAGGGACATTTGGGAACCCATTGAGGTCTATAGGGAAAGAGTAAACATTCCAAGATAAAAACTAGAAAGAAGGTATCTGCTTTGTGTTGTGTGGATTCATCTCACCAAATTAAACATTTCCATTGATTCTGCAGGTTGGAAACATTCTTCTTAAAGTATCTGCAAAGTGACATTTAGGAGGTCATTGAGACCTATGGGGAAAAACCTAATATCCCCAGACAAAAACTAGAAAGAAGCTGTGAAACTGTTTTGTGATGTGTGAATTCATCTCACAGAGTTAAGAATTTGTTTTGATTCACAAGGCTGGAACCACTTTTTTGGAGAATGTGCAAAGGAACATTTGGGAACCCATTGAGGGCTATGAGGAAAAACTGAATATCCCCATTTGAAACTACAAAGAAGCTATCTGTGAAACTGCTTTGTGAGGTGTGGATTCATCTCTCAGAGTTATACCATTCTCTTGATTCAGCTGGTTAGAAACATTCTTTTTGTAGAACATGTGAAAGGATATTTGGGAACCCTTTGACTGTATAAGTAAAAAGAGAATATCCCCAGATAAAAACTAGAAAGAAGATATCTGAAACTGTTTTGTGATGTGTGGATTCATCTGACAGAGTTAAACGTTTCTTTTGATTCAACAGATTGGAAACACTCTTTTTAGAGAACCTGTGAAGGAATATTTGGAAGCCCGTTGAGGCCTATGAAGAAAAACAGAATATCCCCAGAAAAAAACTGGAAAGAAGCTATATGTGAAATTGCTTTGAATTGCATTCATCTCACAGAGATAAACCTTTCTTTTGATTCAGCAGATTGGAAATACTCTTTTTGGAGAGTCTGTGAAGGGACATTTGGGAGCCAATTTTGGCAAATGGGAAAAAATAGAATATCCCCAGAGAAAAACTAGAAAGAAGTTATCTGTGAAACTGCTTTGTTATGTGTGTATTCAGCTCACAGATTTGAACCTTTCTATTGATTCAGCTGATTGGAAACACGCTTTGTATAGAATCTGTGAAGAGGCATTTAAGAACCCATTTAGTCCTAAAGGAAAAAATGAAATATCCCTAGATAAAAACTAGAAAGAAGTCACTTGTGAAACTGCTTTGTGATGTATGGATTCATCTCAAAGAGTTAAACCTTTGTTTTGATTCAGCAGGTAGGAAATTCTCTTTTTAGAGAATTTGTGAAGGGACATGTGGTAGCCCATTGATAACTATGGGGAAACGTCAAATATCCCCAAATAAAAACGAGAAAGGAGTTTTCTGTGTAACTTGCTTGAGATGTGTGGATTCACTTAACAGAGTTAAACATTTATTTTAATTCAGCTGATTGGAAACACTCTAATTGTAGAATCTGTGAAATTCCATTCAGGAGCTCATTGAGGCCTATGAAGAAAAAGTGAATATCTTCAGACAAAACCTAGAAAGAACCTATCAGTGTACCAGCTTTGTGATGTGTGGATTCCTCTCACAGAGCTAAACCTTTCTTTTGATTCAGCAACTTGGAAAACACTTTTCGAGAATCTGAAAAAAGACATTTGGACACCAATTGAGGCCTATGGGGAAACACTGAATATCACCAGATAAAAACTAGAAAGAAGCTATCTATGAAACTTTCTTGAGATGTGTGCATTCAGTTTAAAGAGTTAAACATTTCTTTTTATTCAGCAAGTTGGAAACACTCTAACTGGAGGATCTGGGAAATGACATTTGTGAGCCCACTGAGGCCTATGGCGAAAAACTGAATATCACAAGATAAAACCTAGAAAGAAGCTATCTGTGGATTCATCTCACAGAGCTAAACCTTTCCTTTGATTCAGCAGGCTGGAAACACCCTTTCTGTAGAGTCTGCGAAGGGACATTTGGAAACCCATGGAGACTTATAGGGAAAAGCCAAATATCCCAAGATCAAAACTGGAAAGAAGCTGTCTGTAAAATTGCTTTGCGATGTGTGGATTAATCTCACCGAATTTAACCTTTCTTTTAATCCAGCAGGTTGGAAACACTCTTTTCGGAAAATCTGCAAAGGAACACTTTTGAGCATATTGAGACTGATGGCAAGAAATGAAATATCCCCAGATAAAAACTATAAAAAAAGCTGTCTGTGAAATTGCCTTTCAAAGTGTGGATTCATTTCACAGAGTTTAAACTTTCTTTTTATTCAGGGGCTTGGAAACAGCCTTTTTTGAGAATCTGCTAAGGGACATTTAGGAGCACATTTAGGCCACTAGGGAAATACTGAGTATCCCTGGATAGAAAAAAGAAGAAGTTATCTGTGTAACTGCTTGGTGATGTGTGGATTCATCTAACAGAGTTCAACGTTTCTTTTTTTTTTTTTTTTTTTTTTTGAGATGGAGTCTCGCTCTGTCACCCAAGCTAGAGTGCACTGGCCAGATCTCAGCTCACTGCAAACTCCGCCTCCCGGGTTCATGCCATTCTCCTCCCTCAGCCTCCCGAGTAGCTGGGACTACAGGCGCCCGCCACCTCGCCCGGCTAGTTTTCTGTATTTTTTTTTAGTTGAGACGGGGTTTCACCATGTTAGCCAGGATGGTCTCGATCTCCTGACCTTGTGATCCGCCCGCCTCGGCCTCCCAAAGTGCTGGGATTACAGGCTTGAGCCACCGCACCCGCCCAACCTTTTTTAAATTAGCAGTTTGTAAACACTCTTTTTGAAGACTCTGCATAGGGACACTGTGAGTTCATTGAAGCCTATGGGGAAAAGCCGAATATCCCCAGATCAAAACTAGAAAGTAGCTCTCTGTAAAATTGCTTTGTGAAGTGTGGATTCATCACACGTAGTTCAAACTTTCTTTTGCTTCAGCAGTTTGGAAACACTCTTTTAAGAGAATGTGCAAAGGGACATCTGGGAGCCGATTGAGGACTATGGGGAAAAAACGAGTGTCTCCAGGTAAAAACTTGAAAGAAGTTTTCTGTGAAACAGATTCATGACGTGGATTTATCTCATAGAGTTAAACGTTTCTTTTGATTCAGTAGGTTGGAAACACTCTTTTTCTGGAATCTACAAAGTGAGATTTGGGAACCCATTGAAGCCCATGGGGAAAAACTGAGTATCCACAGATAAATACTAGAAACAGGCTATCTGTGAAACTGCTTTATAATGTGTGGGTTCCTTTCACAGACTAAAAACTTTCTTTTGATTCAGAAGGTGGGAGAAACTATTTTTGTAGATCTCTGAAAGGACCTTTGAAAGCACTTTGGGGCCTATTGGTAAAACGGAGTATCACCATCTAAAAACTAGAAAGAGCTGAGCTGAGAAACTGCTTTGTGATATGTGGATTCATCTCACTCACAGAGTTAAACTTTTCTTTTGATGCGGCAGGTATGAAACACTCTTTTTGGAGAATCTGTGAGGGGACATTTGGGAGCCCATTGAGGCCTATGGGGAAAAACCTAATGTCTCTGGATAAAAACTAGAAAGAAGCTATCTGTGAATGGCTTTGTGATGTGTAGATTTATCTCACAGAATTAAACCTGCCTTTTGATTTAGCTTGTTGGACAAACTTTTTTTCTAGTATCTGTGAAGGGACATTTGAGAACAAACCTAGGTCTGTGGGGAAAAGCCAAATATCCACAGATGAAAACTAGAAATAAGTTACCTGTGAAACTGTTTTATGATGTGTGGATTCATCTCACACAGTTAAATTTTATTTTGATTCAGCAAGTTGGAAATCCTCCTTTTGGAGATTCTGAGAAGAGACATTTGGGAGCCCATGGAAGCCAATGGGGAAAAAGAGAATACCCCAGATAAAAACTTGAAAGAAGCTCTCTATAAAACTTTTTCTTGATGTGTAGATTTATCTCACAGGGTAACACTTTTCTTTTGATTGACAAGGTTGAAAACTCTGTTTTTGGAGAATATGCAAAGAGACATTTGGGAGCCTATTGAGGCCTGTTGGGAAAAACCAAATATCCCCAGATCAAAACCAGAAAGTAGCAATTTGTAAAACTACCATGTGATGTGTGGATTCATCTCACAGTGTTAAACCTTTCTTTTGATTCAGCAGACTGAACAAACTCTTTTTAGAAAATCTACAAAGGAATATTAGGGAGTCCTTTGGGGTTTATGGGGAAAATCTGAATATCTCAATATAGAAACTCTAAGGAAGCTATGTGTGAAACTGATGTAATATGTCAATTTATCACATGGAGTTTAACAATTCTTTTGGTCCATCAGATTGGAAACACTCTTTTTACAGAATGTGCAAAGCAACATTTTGGAGCCCATTGACACCTATGGGGAAAATCTGATTATCCACAGAGAAAAACTAGAAAGATGCTATCTATGAAACTGCTATGTGATGTGTGGATTCATCTCAGAGAGATAAAATTTTCTTTTGATTCAGCAATTTTCAAAAACTTTTTTGGAGAATATGCAAAGGGACATTTGGGAGACCATTCCGGCCTATGGGATAAAAGAAAATATCCCCATATAAAGCCTACAAAGAAGCTACCTGTGAAGCACCTTTGTGATGTGTGGAATCCGCACACAGAGATAAATCTTTGTTTTGATTCAGCAGCTTGGAAACACTCTTTTTTGAGAATCTGTGAAGGGACATTTATAAGCCCATTGAGGCTTATTGGGAAAAACGAAATATCCACAGAAAAAAACTACAAAGAAACTATATGTGAAATTGATTTGTCATGAGTGTGTCCATCTCACAGAGTTTAAACTTTCTTGAAATTCAGCATTTTGGAAACACTCTTTGTGTAGATTCTGCAAAGGGACATACAGGAGGACTTTGAACCCCATGGGGAAAAACAGAATATCCCCAGAACAAAAATCTAAGCAGAAGCTATCTGTGAAACTGCTTTGTGATGTGTGGATTCATGTCACGGGGTTAAACGTTTCTTTTGATTCAGCAGGTTGGAAACACTTTTTTTCTAGAATCTATGAAATGACATTTGGAACCCATTGAGGAATATGGGGAAAAACTCAATATCCACAGATAAAAACTAGAAAGAGGCTACTTGTGAAACTGCTTTATGATGTGTGGATTCATTGCACAGACTTAAAACTTTCTCTTGATTTAGCATGTTGGAAACACTTTTATTGTAGAATCTCTAAAAGGAGAGTTGGGGGTCCAATGAGACATAAGGGAAAAACCAAATATCACTAGACCAAAACTAGAAAGAAGCTATCTGAGAAACTTCTTTTGATGTGCGAATTTATCTCACAGAGTTAAACCCTATTTTTGATACAGCATGTTGGAAACACTCTTCTGTAGAATGAGTGAAGGGACATTTTGGAGCCCATTGAGGCTTATGGGAAAAAAAAACTAATATCTGCTTATAAAAACTATAAAAAATGTATCTGTGAAATGGCTCTGTGATGTGTGCATTCATCTCACAGAGTTAAACATGTCTTTTGATTGAGAATGTTGGAGACATTTTTTTTTTCTAGAATCTACAGAATGGCATTTGGGAACCGATTGAAGCCTATTGGGAAAAGCCGAATATACACAGATGAAAACTAGAAAGAAACTACCTGTGAAACTGCCTTGTGATGTGTGGATTCATCTCACAGAGTTAAATCTTTCTGTTGATTCAGCAGGTTGGAAACACTCTTTTTGGTGTATCTGCAAAGGGACATTTAGGAGCCATTGAGGCCTATGGGAAAAGATGAATATTCCCACATAGAAACTAGAAAGAGGTGTCTGTGAAACTGATGTGAACTGTTGATTCACCTCACAGAGGTAAGGTATTCTTTTAATTCAGGAGGTTGGAAACACTCATTTTAGAGAATCTGCAACAAGACATTTCAGAGCTCATTGAGGCCTATGGGGGAAAAACAAATATCTCCACATAAAAACTAGAAATAAGCCATCTGGGAAACTGCTTGATCTCCAGATCAAAATTAGAAACAAGCTGCCTGTGCAACTTATTTGTAATGTGTGCATTCATTTCACAAAGGTAAACCTTTCTTTTCATTCAGCAGATTGGAAACACTCTTTTTTGAGAATCTATGAAAAGATATTTGGGAGTCCATTCAGGACTACAGGGAAAAAACTGAATATCCCAAGATAGAAACTGAAAAAAAGCTATAAGTTAAACTATTATGTGATGTGTGGATTCATCTCACAAAGTTAAACCTATCTTTTGATTCAGCAGGTTGGAAACACTCTTTTTGGAGAATTGGTGAAGGGACATTTGGGACCCTCATTAAGGTCTATGGGAAAAATCCAAATATCCCCAGGTAAAAGCTAGAAAGAAGTTATCTGTGAAACTTTCTTGTGGTGTGTGGACTCATCTCACAGAGTTACTTTTTTCTTTTATTAAGTACCTTGGAAACACTCTTTTTGGACAATCTGCAAATAAACATTTCGGAGTCCCTTCAGGCCTATGGAGAAAAACCAAATAGCCACAGATAAAAACCACAAAGAAGCATGACTGGGTGTGGTGGCTCCCATGTGTAATACCAGCACTTTGAGAGGCTGAGGTGGGCAGATTACAGGCTGAGAAGATTGAGACCATCCTCCTAACATGTTGAACCCCTGTCTTTACCAGAAATACACACACACAAAAAAAATCCGAGTGTGGTGGCAGGTGCCTGTAGTCCCAACTACTCAGGAGACTGAGGCAGGAGAATGTTGTGAACCCAGAGTTTGCAGTAAGCCGAGATCACACCACTGCTCTTTAGCCTGAGTGACAGAACATGGCTCTGTCTCAAAAACAAAACAAAACAAAACAAAAACTAGAAAGAAGCTATATGTGAAACTCCTTTGTGATGTGTGGATTCATCTCACAGAGTGGAAACTTTCTGTTGATTTAGAAGGTTGGAAACACTTCTTTTGGAGAATAAGTGAAAGCATATTTGGGAGTCCCCTGAGGCCTATGGGGAAAAACAGACTATCCCCAGATAAAAATTAGAAAGAAGTTATCTGTAAAACTGCTTTGTGGTGCATGTATTCATCTCACAGATGTAAACTTCTCTTTTGATTCAGGAGATTGGAAACACTGCTTTTCAACAATCTGCAAAGGGACATTTGGGAGCTCATTGAGGCCTATGTGGGAAAAACACAATATCCCCAAATAAAAGCTAGATATAATCTATCTGTGAAACTGCATTGTGACGTGTGATTTATCTCACAGAGTTAAACCTTTCTTTTGATTCAGAAGGCTGTAAACACTTTTTGGAGAATCTGCCAGTGGATTTTCTGGGACCCATTGAGGCCTACAGTAAAAAACCGAATATCACCAGATAAAAACTAGAAAGAAGCTATCTATGCAACTGCTTTGGTATGTGTGGATTCATCTCAAAGAGTTAAACGTTTGTTTTGATTCAGTAGTTTGGAAACAGTCTTCTTAGAGAAACTGTGAAGGGACACTGGGAGCCCATTGAGGCCTCTGGGAAAAAAAGAGAATATCCTCAGTTAAAACCTAGAAAGGAGCTATGTGAAATTGCTTTGTGATATGTAGATTCATCTTATAGTGTTAATTTTTTCTTTTGATTCCTTAGATTGGAAACACATCTTTTTGGAGAATATCAAAGAAATATTTGAGAGTCAATTGAGGCCACCTGGAAAAAAAGAATATCTCAAGACAATAACTAGAAAGAAGCTATGTGTGAAACTGCTTTGTGATGTCTGATTTATCTCACAGAGTTAAATGTTTCTTTTGATTCAGCAGGTTGGGAACACCCTTTTCTAGAATCTATAAAGTGACATTTGGGAACTCATTGAGGCCTATGGAGAAAAATCAAATACCCTCAGATAAAAACTAGAAAGAGGCTATCTGTGAAACTGCTTTTTAATGTATGGTTTCCTTTCATAGGCAAAACTTTCGTTTTATCCAGCAGGTTGGAAACACTCTTTTTGTAGAATCTCCAAAATGACATTTGAAAGCCCATTGAGGTCTATGGGAAAAACTGAGTATCAACCGATAAAAACTAGAAAGAAGGCATCTGAGAAAATGCTCTGTGATGTGTACATTAAACTTTTCTTCTGATTCAGCAGGTTGGAAAAGCTTTTCTTGGAAAACCTGCAGAAGGAAATGTGGGAAACCATTTTTGCCCATGGGAGCAAACAAAATATCCCAACGTAAAACCTAGAAAGAAGCTATCTGTGAAACAACTTTGTGATGTGTGGAATTCTCTCACAGAGTAGAATCTTTGTTTTGATTCAGTTGGTTGGATGCACTCTTTTCGGGGCGTCTGTGAAGGGATATTTGTGAGCCCATTGGGGTCCACAGGAAAAAAAGCAAATATCCCCAGATAAAAACTAAAAAGAAGCTATATGTGAAACTTCTTTGTAATGTGTGTGTTAATCTCACGGAGTTAAACCTTTCTTTTGATTCAGCATGCTAAAACACTCTTTGTGGAGAATCTGCAAAGGGACATATAGGAGAACTTCAAGGTTTTGGGGGAAAAACTGAATATCCCCAGAAAAAAATCTAAAAAGAGGTTATTTGTGAAACTGCTTTGTGATGTGTGGATTCATCTCACAGAGTTAAATATTTCTATTGATTCAGCCGGTTGGAAACACTCTTTTTCTAGAATCTACGAAGTGACATTTGTGAAACCATTGAGGCCTGTGGGGAAAAAATGAATATCCCCAGATAAAAACTAGAAAGATGCTACATGTGAAACTGCTTTATGATGTGGGGATTCATAGCATAGACTTAAACCTTTCTCTTGATTCAACATGTTGGAAACTCTCTTTTTGTAGAATCACCAAAAGGAAAATTGGAAGACCATTGAGGCCTATGGAAAACACTGAATATCACTATATCAAAAGTAGAAAGAAGCTATCTGACAAACTGATTTGTGATGTGTGCATTTATCCTACAGGTTTACACCTTTCTTTTAATTCAGAAGATTGAAACTACTATTATGTAGAATCTGCAAAGGGACATTTGGGAGACCATTGAGGGCCTATTGGGAAAGCCTAGTATCTCCGGATAAAACCAAGAAGGAAGCCATCAGTGAAACAGTTTTGTGAATGTGGTATTTTTTTACAGAGTTAAACCTGTCTTTTGATTTACTGTGTTGGAAACACTTTTTTCCCTAGAATTGACAAAGAGATATTTGGGAACCAATTGAGGCCTGTGGGAAAAAGCTGCATATCCACAGATCAAAACTAGAAATAAGCTACTTGTGAAACTGCTTTCTTATGTGTGAATTCATCTCACATATTTTAAGCATTTTGTTCATTGAGCAGGTTGGAAGCAGTTTTGGGGAGTGTCTGTGAGGGGACATTTGGGATCCCATTGTGGTCACTGGGAAAAAAATAAATATCACTACATAAAAACTAGAAATAAGCTGTCTGTGAAACTACTTTGTGTCCTGTGGATTCATCTCACAGAGTTAAATCTTTATTTGGATTCAGCAGGTTGGAAACACTCTTTTTGGAGAAACTGCGAAGGGACATTCAGGAGCCCATAGAGGCCAATGGAAAAAAATTGAATATCCACATATAAAAACCAGAAAAAAACTGTCTGTGAAACTGCTTTGTGGTGTGTTTATTCATTTCACAGAGTTAAACACTTGTTTTGATTGAGCAGTTTGGAAACATGGTTTTTGAAGTATCTGCAAAGGGACATTTGGGAGCCCATTGAGGCTTATGGGAAGAAACGGAGTATACCCAGAGAGAAACTACAAAGACACTCTCTGTGAAACTGCTTTGTGATGTGTGGATTCATCTCTCAGAGTTAATCCTTTCTTATGATTCATCAGGTTGGAAGTACTGCTTGCACAGAATCTACAAAGGGATATTTGGGAGCTCTTTGAAGTCTATCGGAAAAAAAACTAATATCCCCAGATAGAAACTAGACAGAAGCTATCTGTGAAACTTCTTTGTGTTGTAGGGATTCATCTCACAGAGTTAGACCTTTCTTTTGATTCAGTATGTTGGGATCACTCTTTTTGGAGTATCTGTGAAGGGACATTTTGAAGCCTATTGAGGCCTAGGAGGAGAAACAAAGTAACCCCAGATGAAACTAGAAAAAACTATGTGTAAAACGGCTATGTGATGTGAGGATTTATCTTATAGGGTTAAATATTTCTTTTGTTCAGCAGATTGGAAATACCTTTTTTAAAAAAAAATCTGTGAAGGGACACTTCAGAACCCATTGAGGTCTATGGGTAAAAATTGAACATCTGCAGATAAAATCCAGGAAGAATGTATCTGTGAAACTACTTTGTGATGTGTGGATATATCTCACAGAGTTTTACCTTTCTTTTGATTCAGCATGTTGTAAACACTTTCTGGAGGATCTGTGAAGGCATGTTTGTGAGCACTTTGATGCCTATTTAAAAAAATGAATATCCCCAAATAAAAACTAGAAAGCAGCTATCTGTGAAACTGCTTCATGATGTGTGGATTCATCTCACAGAGCTAAGCCATTCTATTGATTCAACAGTTTTAACGACTCTTTATGGAGAATCTGTGAAGGGACATTTTAAAGCTAATTGAGGCCTATAGGAAAAACAGAATATCCCCAGACAAAACCTAGAAAGAAGCTATCTGTGAAACTGCTTTGTGATGTGTGGATTTATCTCACGTTGTCAAAACTTTATTTTGATTCACCAGGTTGGAAACACCTTTTGTGGAAAATCTGTGAAGGGACATTTGGGAGCCCATTGTGGGCTACGGAGAAAAATCTAATATCCCCAGATAGAAACTAGAAAGAATCTATCTGTGAAGCTTATTTGTGATACGTGGATTCATCTCACAATTTAAACCATTGTTTTGATTCAGCAAGTTGGAAACACCGTTTGTGGACAATCTACAAGGGTACATTTGGAAACCCATTGAAACCTATTGGAAAAACTGATATCCCCAGATGAAAACTAGAAAGAAGCTTTCTGTGAAACTACTTTGTGATGTATGAATTTATCTCACACAGTTTAACTATTGTTTTTATTCAGCAGGTTGAAACAACTCTTTGTGGAGAATCTGTGAAGGGACATTTGGGAGCCCTTTGAGGCCTATGTGGCAAAACAGAATATTCCCAAATAAAAACTAGAAAAAAGCTCTCTGTGAAAATGATTTATGATGTGTGGACTCATCTCACAGAGTTTAAGCATTCTCTTGATTCAGCAGGTTGGAAACACTCTTTTTGGAGCACCTGTGAAAGAACTTTTGGAAGCCCCTTGAGGTCTATCAGAAAAAACTGAATATCCCTAGATAAAAACTTAAAAAAGTAAAGCTTTCTGTGAAACAGCTTTGTGATGTGTGAGTTCGTTTCATAGATTTAAACCTCTCTTTCTGTTAACCAGGTTGGAAACACTTTTTTTTTGAGAATCTGAAAAGGGACATTTGGGAGATTTTTGAGAGCTATGAGGTAAAACTGAATATCCCCAGATAAATATTAGAAAGAAGTTATAGTTGAAACTGCTTTGTGCTGTGGATTCATCTCAAAGAATAAAACGTTTCTTTGATTCAGCAGGTTGAAAACACTCTTTGTCGAGGGACTGCAAAGGAACATTTGGAAGCCCATTGAGGGCTGTGGGGCAAAACCAAATATCCCCAGATAAAAACTACAAAGAAGCTATCTGGGAAAATGCTTTTAGATGTGTGGATTTATCCCACATACTTAAACCTTTCCTTTGATTCAACAGGTTGGAAAAACTTTTTTTGGAGTATCTGTGAAGGGACATTTGGGAGCCCATTGGGGTCTGTGGGGGAAAATAAAACAGAATATCTCCAGATACAAACTAGAAAGAAACTATCTGTGAAACTTATTCGTGATGTGTGGTTTCATCCTACAGAGTGAAACCCTTCTTTTTGATTAATCACCTTGGAAACACTGTTTGTGGAGAATCTGCAAAGAAATATTGGTGAGCCCATTGAGGCCTGTGGGAAAAAAACTGAATATCCCCAGATAAAAAGTAGAAAGAAGCTACCTTTGAAACTGCTTTATGATGTGTGGACTTATCTCACAGAATTAATCCTTACTTTTGATTAATTCAGCTGGGTGGAAACACTCTTATGGGAGAATCTGCAAAGAGGACATTTAAGAGACTGCTGAGGCCTATAGGGAAAAACCAAATATCTTCAGATAAAAATTAGAAATAAAAACTGTCTGTAAAACTGCTTTGTGGTGTGTGGATTCATCTCAAGAGCTAAATCTTTTTTTTTTTTTTATTCAGCAGGTTGGACACACTCTTTTTGGAGGTGTGTATCTGCATAATGACAAGTTGGATCACATTGAGCCCAATTGAGAAAACCCGAATATCCACAGATTAAAAGCTAGAAAGAAGCTCTCTCTGAAACTGCTTTGTGATTTTTGGATTCATCACACAGACTTAATTTTTTCTTGAGATTCAGCAGGACAGAAACAGTCTTTTGTAGAATCTGCAAAGGGACACTTTGGGGAAAAGCTGAATATCCCCTGATAAAAACCAGAAAGAAACTATCTGTGAAACTGCTTTGTGAGGTGTGGATTCAGCTGACAGAGTTAAACCTTTCTTTTGATTCATCAGGATGGAAATGCTCTTTTTGGAGAATTTTCGAAGGAGTATTTGGGAGCCCTTTGAGGCCTCTGGATCAAAACTGAATATCCACAGATAAAAACTAGAGAAAAGCTATCTGTGAAACTGCTCTCAGATGTGTTGATTCAGCTCACCTAGTTAAACCTTCTTTTCATTCAGCAATATGAAAACACTTTTTTTTGGAGAATCTGTGAAAGGACAATTTGGAGCCCATTGAGGCCCAAAATAATAATCCAAATCTAACAAGATATAAACTAGAAAGAAGCTATCTGTGAAGCTGCTTTGTGATGTATGGATTCATCTCAAAGAGTTAAAACTTTCCTTTGAAAACACTCTTCTTGAAGAATCTGTGAAGGGACATTTGGGAGCTCCTTAAGTCCTTGGAGAATATCGGAATAGAAAAGCAGTTTTACAGGTAGCAAGTTGGAAAGACTCTTTCTGGAGAGTCTTTGAAGGGACATCTGGGAGATTACTGAGGTCAAAAGGGAAAACCTGAATATCCTTAGAGAGAAAATAGATAGAAGCTCTCAGTGAAACTTCTTTGTGATGTGTGGATTCATCTTACAGATGTAAATCTTTCTTTTGATTTAGCAGGTTGGAAACACTCTTTTTGCAGAATCTGCAAAGGGATATTTGTGAGTTCATTGAGGTATATGAATCAAAACAGAATATCCCCAGATGAAAACTGGAAAGAATATACCTGTAAAACTACTCCATTATGTGTCATTTTCTCTCAAAGAGTTAGACTTTATTTTGATCCAGCAGGTTGGAAACACTGTTTTTGGAGAATCTGTGAAAAAAAAAAAAAAACAAAACACATGGGAATCCAATGAGGCCTATGGGAAAAACCAAATATATCCAGAAAAAAAAAGAAGGAAGCTATTTATGAATCTGCTTAATGATGTGTGGATTCATTTCACCCAGTTAAACCTTCCTTTGAGTCAATGAGATGAAAACACTCTTTTTTGAGTATCTATGAGGGGACATTTGTGAACCCATTGAGGCCTATGGTGAAAATCCAAATATCCCAAGATAATAATTAGAAAGAATCTATCTGTGAAACTTCCTTGTGATATATGGATTCATCACACAGAATTAAAGCTTTGTTTTCATTCAGCAGGTTGCAAACACTCTTCTTGAAGAATCTGTGAAGGGACATTTTGGAGCCCATTGAGACATATGGGAAAAAACAAATCTCCAGATAAAAACTCAAAAGAAGCCAGCTGTGGAACTGCTTAGTGATGCGTGGATTGATCTCACAGAGTTAAAGCTTTCTTTTGATTCAGCAGGCCAGATACACTTTTTTTGTAGAATCTTCTAAGGAACACTTGAGCATCCATCGAGTGTTTTGAGGAAAAAGCAAATATACCCAGATAAAATCTAGAAAGAAGCTATCTGTGGAACTCCTTTGTGATGTGGGGATTCATCTCATAAAGCTAAATTTTTCTTTGGATTCAGCAGATTGGAAACACTGTCTTTGTAGACTCTGCAAAAGGTAATTTTGGAGTTCAGAGAGGCCTAGGGAAAAAACTGAATATCCCCAGATAAAAATCAGAAAGAAGCTATCTATGAAAATGCTTTGAAATGTGTGGATGCATCACAGAGAGTTAAATTTGTTCTTTGATAAAGCAGGTTGGAAACACTATTTTGCGGAAATTGTGGAAGGACATTTTGTTGCTCAAAGAAGCCTCTGGGAAAAATCAAATATCCCTTGATAAAAACTAGAACAAAGCTTTTTCTGAAACTGCTTTCTGATGTGTGGATATGTCTCACAAAATTAAACGTTTCTTTTGATTCAACAAGTTAGAAACAGTCTTTTTGAAGAATTTGTGAATGGACTTTTGAGAGCCCATTGTGGTCTAAGAGGAAAAACCAAATATTCCTTGATACAAACTAGAAAGATGCTCTCTGATAAACTGCTTTGTGATGTGTGGATTCATCTCACAGAGTTAAAATTTTCTTTTTATTCACCAGGTTGGAAACAATCTTTTTGCAGAATCTGCAAAGGGACAATTAAGAGCCCATTGAAGCTGAAGGAAAAAACAAAACAGAATATCCCTAGATAAAAACTAGAAAGAAGCTATCTGTGAGACTGCTTTGTGATCTGTGGATTCATCTCACAGATAACTTAAACCGTCTCAAAGACTTAAACCTTTCTTTGGATTCCAGCAGGTGGGAAACACTCCTTTTGGAGAATTTGTGAAGAAACATTTGGTAGCTTATTGAGGCCTATGGGGAAAAGCCAACAATCCCCAGATAAAACTAGAAAGAATCTATTCGTGAAGCTGCCTTGCAATGTGTGGATTCACCTCACTGAGTTTTACCTTTCTTTTGATTCAGCAGGTTGGAAAAACTTTTTTAAAAGAATCTGTGAAAGGACATTTGAGATCCCATTGTGGCCTGTGGGAAAAACTTCATATCCCCAGATAAAAACTAGAAAGAAGCTACCTGTGAAACTGCTTTGTAATGTGTGGATTCATCTCACAGAGGTAAACTTTTCTTTTCATTCAGCAGGTTGGAAAACCTCTTTTTGGAGAATCTGCAAAGGGACATTTGGGAGCCCATAGTGGCCTATGAGTAAAATCAGAATATCCCCAGAGAAACACATGAAAGAAGCTATCTGTGAAACTGTTTTGTGATGTGTTCATTCCTCTCACAGAGTTAATAATTTCTATTGATTCAGCAAGTTAGATACTCTTTTTGGAGTATCTGCAAAGGAACATTTGAATGTCCTTTGAGGCCAATGGGGAAAAACCGAATATCTCCTGATTAAACTAGAAAGAAGCTATCTGTGAAACTGGTTTTTAATGTGTGGATTCATCTGACACAGATAAACCTTTGTTTTGATTCGGCAGGCTGAAAACAGTCTTTTTGGAGAATCTGTGAATGAACATTTGGGAGCCCATTGAGGTCTCACAGGGAAAAGTGAATATCACCAGATAAAAAGAGAATGAAGGCCGGGCGCGGTGGCTCAAGCCGGTATCCCAGCACTTTGGGAGGCCCGAACGGGCGATCACGAGGTCAGGAGATCGAGACATCCTGGCTAACCGGTGAACCCCGTCTCTACTAAAAAAGAAAAAAACTAGCCTGTCGAGGTGGCGGGCGCCTGTAGTCTCAGCTACTCAGGAGGGCTGAGGCAGGAGAATGGCGTAAACCCGGAAGGCGGAGCTTGCAGTGAGCTGAGATCCGGCCACTGCACTCCAGCCTGGGCGACAGAGCGAGACTCCGTCTCCAAAAAAAAAAAAAAAAAAAAAAAAAAAAAAAAAAAAAAAAAAAAGAGAATGAAGTTATCTGTGAAACTGCTTTGTGATGTGTTGATTCATTAAGGCCTACGGGGAAAAGCAGAATATCCCCAGATAAAAATTAGGATGAAGCTTTCTGTGAAACTGCATTCTGATGTGTGGATTCATCTCACAAACTAAAGCCTATCTCTAGACTCAGTAGGTTGGAAACTGTCTTTTTGGAGAATCTGCAGGAAGACATTTGGGAGTTCATTGAGGCTAATGGAACAAAAAAAAAAAATATCACTAGATAAAAACTACAAAGAAGCTCTCTGTGAAACTACCTTGTGATTTGTGCATTCATCTCAGAGATTTAAACATTTCTTTTGATTCAAGATATTGGAAACACTTTTTCTGTAGAATCTGTCAAGGAATATTTGGGAGCCCATTGAATCGTAAAGGAAAAATCAAGTATCCCCAGATAAAAACTACAAAGGAGCTATCTGTGAAAGTGCATTGTATTTTGTGGATTGATTTCAAAATGTTAAAAATTTATTTTATTCAGCAGAATGGAAACACTCTTTATGGAAAATCTGTGAAAGAACATTTGGGTGGCCATTGAGGTCTATGGGGAGAAACCATATATTCTCAAATAAAGACTAGAAAGAAGCTGTCTATGAAACTGCTTTCTGATGTGTGGATTCATCTCACAGAATTAAACCTTTTTTTTTTTATTCAGCAGGTGGAAAACACTCTTCTTGGATAATCTGCAAAGTGACATTTGAAAGCCCAAGGAGACCTAGAAGGAAAAACCAAATAATCCCAGGAAAAAAAAAAAAAGTAAAAAGATGCTATCTGTGAAATGACTTTCTGATGTGTACATTAATCTCACAGAGTTGAAACTTTCTTTTGACTCAGCAGGTTGGAAGCACTCCTTCTAGAGAATCTATGAAGGAACACTTTGGAGTCCTTTGAGGCTTATAGGGAAAAGAGAATATCCCCAGATTAAAACAAGAAAGAAGCTATTTGTGAAACTGCCTTGTAATGTGTGGATTCATTTCACAGAGTTAAACCTTTCTTTTGATTCAGAAGATTAGAAACACTGTTTTTGGAGAATTTACAAAGGAACATTTGGGAGCCCATTGGGATCTATGGGGAAAAATGGAATGTACCCAGATAAAAAGTACAAAGACGTTTTCTGCGAAAGTGGCTTGTGATGTATGGATTCGTCTCATGGAGATAAAACTTTCTTTTGATTCAACATGTTGGAAACACCTTTTTTGGAGAATCTGTGGAGGTACATTGAGAGCCCATTGAGACCTGTGGGGAAAAAACAAATATACCAAAATAAAAACTAGAAAGAAGCAATTTGGCCTTGTGATGTGTGGATTCATCTCACAGAGTTGAACCTTTCTTTTCATTCATCAGGTTGGAAACTCTCTTTTGGGAGAATCTGCAAAGGGACATTTAAGACCCCCTTGGTGCCTGCGGACAAAATCGAATATCCCCGAATAAAAACTAGAAAGAAGCTATCTGTAAAACTGCTTTGTGAAGTGTGGATTCTACTCACTAAGTTGATCCTTTCTTCAGATTCAGCATGTTGGAAACACTGTTTTTGAAGAATTTGCGAAGGGACATTTGGAAGCCCATTAGGGCCTATGGGGAAAAACAGAATATCCCCAGTTAAAAACTAGAAAGAAGTTTTCTGTGAAATGACTTCATGCTGTACGGATTTATCTCTCAAAGTTAAATCTTTCCTTTGATTCATCAGGTTGGAAACAGTCTTTTTGAAGAATCTGCAGAAAGTCATTTTGGAGCCCATTGAGGCTAAAGCAGAAAAAGCCAGTATGCCCAGATAAAAAGTCTCTGTGAACCTGCTTTGTGATGCGTGGATTCATCTCAGAGATTTAAAACTTTCTTTTGATTCAGGAGGTTGGAAACACTGTTTTTGCAGAATCTGCAAAGGGACATTTGTGAGCCCATTGAGTCCTAGGGGAAAAATCAAATATCCTCAGAGAATATCCACAAAGGAGTTATCTGTGAAAGTGCTTTGTATTGTGTGGATTGATCTCACAATGCTAAACCTTGCTTTGATTCAGCAGGATGGAAACACTCTTTTTGGAGAATCTGTGAAGGAACATTTGGCAAGCCACTGAGGACTATGGGAACAAAACGAATATCCCCAAATAAAAACTAGAAAGAAACTATCTATGAAACTGCTTTGTGATGTGTGAATTCTTCTCACAGAGAAAAACCTTCCTTTGATTATGTAGTTTGGAAACACTCTTTCTATAACTTCTGTGAAGAGAAACTTGGGAGACAATTGATGCCCAAGAGGAAAAATTGAATATCACCAGATAAAAACTAAAGTGAAGCTATCTGTGAAACTGCTTTGTGATGTGCGGATTCATCTCACAACATTAAACCTTTGTTTTGATTTAGCAGATTGGAAACACTTTTTTTTGCAGAATCTGCAGAGATATTTGAACAACCATTGAGGTCTAAGGGGAAAAATTGAATATCCCCAGATAAAACGAGAAAGAAGCTATCTGTGAAACTGCTTATGACTTGTGGATTCATTTTATAGCAGTAAATTTTTCTTTTGAATCAGCACGTTGAAAGAATTCTGTTTGTAGAATCTGCAAAGGGACTTTTAACCCCTTTTATCCCTATGAGGAAAAATTGAATATCCCCAGATAAAAACTAGAGGAAAGGTATCTGTGAAACTGCTTTTTTGATGTTTAGATTCATCTTACCAAGTTAATTCGTTTAATTCAGTGGGTGGGAAACATTCTCTTTGGAGATTCATGAAGGGATATTTTGGGCCCCAATAGGCCTTTTGGGGAAAACAAAATGCACCCAGATAAAAAGTAAAATGAAGCTGTCTGTGAAACTGCTTTGTGACTGTGTGGACTCCTCTGGCCGACTTGAACCTTTTTTTTTTTTTTTTATTCACCAGGTTGGAAACACTGTTTTTGGAGAATCTGAGAAGAGACATCTAGGAGTTTATGTAGGCCTATGGGGCAAACTGAATATTCCCAGATGAAAACTAGAAAGAAGCTGTCTGTGAAACCACTTTGTGATGTGTGGATTCATCTCACAGAGTTAAAACTTTCCTTTGATTTATCATGTTGGAGACAATCATTTTGGAGAATACGCAATGAAGCATTTGGGAGTGCATTGGGGTTTATTGAATATCTCCAGATAAAAGCTAGAAGGAAGTTATCTGTGAAGCTTCTTTGTCTTGTGTGGATTCACCTCACAGTGTTAAACTTTTCTTTTGATTCAGCAGGTTGTAAACACTCTTTTGGAGAATCTGTGAAGTGGCATTGCATAACCCATTGAGACCTTAGGGGAAAAATGGAATATCCCCAGATAAACACTAGAAAGAAGTTACCTGTTAATTGGTTTTGTGATGTGTGGATTCATGTCACTGCATTATACCTTTCTTTTCATTAAGCAGGTCAGGGACACCCTTTTGGAGAATCAGCCAAGGGACATTTCGGAGACCATTGAGATCTACATGGGAAAACAGAATATCCCTAGCTAAAAACTAGAAAGAAGCTATCTGTGAAACTCCTTTGTGATATGTGGATTCACCTCAAAGAGTTAAATTTTTCTTCTTAATTAACAGGTTGGAAACACTTTTTCTGCAGAATCTGCCCAGGGACATTTTAGAGCCCTTTGAGGACTATGGGGAAAAGCTGAATATCCCCAGATAAAAACTACAAAGAAGTTATGTGTGAAACTACTTTTTGTTGTGTGGATTCACCTCACAGAGATAAAATTTTCTTATGATTTCAAAGGTTTTAAGCAATCTTTTTGGAGAATCTGTGAAAGGACATTTGAGAGTCCTTTGAGGCGTATCTGGAGAAACAGAATATCCCCAGGTAAAAACTAGAAAGAAGCTATATGTGAAACTGATTTGTGATGTGTGGAAACATCTCACAGAGTTAAACCTTTCTTATGATTCAGCAGGTTGGAAACACTCTTTTTGGAGACTCTCCAAAGGGACATTTGGGAGCTCTTTGTACTCTATGGAAAAAACTGAACATCCCCAGATAAAAACTAAAAACAAGCTATCGGTGAAACTGCTTTGTGATGTGTGGATTCATCTGGTAGACTTAAAGCTTTCCTTTACTTCAGCAGAACGGAAACACTCTTTTTAAAGAATCCGTAAAGGGACATTTGGGAGCCAATTAAAGCCTATGTTTCAAAATCAAATATCCCCAGATAAAAACTGAAAAGTAGCTATTTGTGAAACTACTTTGTGATTTGTGGATTCATCTCACAAAGTTAAACTTTTCTTTTAATTCAGCAAGTAGCAAACACTCTTTTTGGAGAATCTGCAAAGGGACATTTGGGACATTGAGGCCTTTGGGTGAAAACAAAATATCTCCAAATAAAAGTTAGAATGAATCTATCTATGAAACTGCTTTGTGATGTGTGGATTTGTCTCACAGAAAATCCTTTCTTTTGATTCACCCATTTGGAAACAGTCTTTCTACATAATCTGCAAAGACAAATTTGGGAGCCAATGGAGGCTTAAGGGGAAAAACAGAACACCCCCAAATAAAAACTAGAAAGAAGATTTCTGTGAAATGGCTTTGTGACTTTTGGATTCATCTCACAGAGTTAACCCTCCTTTTCATTTCAGCAGGTTGGAAACACACTTTTTGAATAATTGGTGAAGAAACATTTAAGAGTCCATTGAAACCTTACAGGTAAAACAAAATATCCACAGACAAAACCAGAAGGAAGCTAATTTTGAAAATGCTTTTTGATGTGTGGATTCGTCTCACAAAGTTAAACTTTTATTTAGATTCACGGATTGGAAACACTCTTTTGGGAGATTCTGCAAAAGGACATTTGAGAACTTATTGAGACCTATGGGGAAAAACTGAATATCCCCATATAAAAACTGGAAAGAAGCTTTCTGTGAAACTGCTTTGTGATGTGTGTATTCATCTCAAAAAATTCAACCTTTGTTTTTATTCATCAGGTTGGAAACAGTCTTTTTGAAGAATCTGTGAAGGGACATTTGGAATCCCATTGAGACTAACGGGTAAAAACTGTGTGTCTCCAGATAAAAACTAGAAAAAAAAAAAAGCTGTCTGTGAAATTGCTTGGTGATTTGTGGATTAAGCTCAGAGAGTTAATCCTTTCTTTTGATAGAGTACGTGGGAAACACTATTTTTGTAGCATCTGTGAAGGGACGTTTGGAAACCCATTGAGGCCTATGGGTAAAAACGGAATATCCCAAGATAAAAACTACAAAGGAGCTATCTGTGGAACTATTTTGTGATGTGCAAATTCAAATCATTGTATTAACACTTTCTTTAGATTCGGCAGGATGGAAACACTGTTTCTGGAGAATTTGCGAAGGGACATTTGGGAGCCCATTGAGGCCTATCTGAAGAAAAGAAATATACCCATGTTAAATTTAGAAAAAAGCAATCCGTGAAACTGCTTTTGTTGTGTAGATTCAACTCAAAGAATTGAACCTTTGTTTTGATCCAGCAGGTTGGAAACACTCTTATTGGAGAATCTGCAAAGGGACATTTTTGAGGCCATTAAGGTCTATGGGGAAAACTCGAATATCCCAAGATAAAAACTAGAAAGAAGCTATCTGTGAAACTTCTTCATGATGTGGAGATTCATCTCACTGAGTTCAACCTTCATTTTGATTCATCAGGTTAGAACCACACTTTTTGGAGAATCTGCAAGGGGACATTTTAGAGCCCATTGAGGGCTATCAGGATAAACCAAATATCCCCAGATGAAAACTAGAAAGAAGCTATCTTTGAAACTGCTTTGTGATGTGTGGATGCATACAACAGAATTAAGCCCTCTTTTGATTCAGCTGGTTGAAACAATCCTTTTGAAGAATCTGCAATGGGATATATGGGTGCACATTGTGGCCTATGGTGAGAAACTGAATATTCTGATTAAACCTAGAAAGAAGTTATCTGTGAAACTGCTTTGTGATGTGTGGATTCACCTCAGTGAGTTCAACCTTTCTTTTGATTCATCCAGTTGGACCCAGTTTTTTTGGAGAATCTGCAAAGGGACAATTTGGAGTCCATTGATTCCCAAAGGGAAAAACTGAATATCCCCAGATAAAAACTGGAAACAATTTATCTGTGAAGCTACTGTTTTATGTGTGGATTCAAATCACAGAGTTAAGCCCTTCTTTTGTTTCAGCTGCTTGGAAATACTCATTTTGGAAAATGTGAGAAGCAATATTTGGGCAGCGATTGTGGCCTACAGGGAAAAAACGAATATCCCCAGACTAAATCTATACATAAGCTCTCTGTGGAACTGCTTTGTGACGTGCAAATTCATCTCACAGAGATAAATCTTAGTTTTGATTCAGCAGGTTGGAAACTATTTGTAGAATCTGCGAAGGGACATTTGGGAGCCCATTGAGGCCCATGGGGAAAACAGAATATCCCCAGATTAAAAACTACAAAGGAGCTATGTGTGAAATTGCTTTTTGAGGTGTCAATTTATTTCACAGCACTGAACCTTTCTTTTGATTCAGCAGGTTGGATAGACTCTAACTGGAGAGTCTGTGAAGCAATGTTTGGGAGCCCATTGAGGCCTATGAGGAAAAACAAAATAACCCCAGATAAAAACTAGAAATAAGCTGTCTGTGAAACTGCTATGTGTTGTGTGCATTCCTTCCAAGAATTGAGTCTTCCTTTTGTTTCAACAGGTTGGAAATACTCTTTTGGGACCATCTGTGAAGGGACATTTGAAAGACCTTTGAAGACTGTTGGGAAAAACTGGATACCTCCAGATTAAAACTAGAAAGAAGCTATCTGTGAAACTGTTTTCTATTCATTCAGTAGTAAGAAAACACTCTTTTTGGATAATCTGTAAGGGGTCATTTGGGAACATATTGAGGTCTATGGGGAAAAACTGAATATACAAAAATAAAAACTAGAAAGAAGTTATTTGTGAAACTGCATTGTGATGTGTGGATTCATCTCACCGAGTTAAGCCTTTATTTTGATTCCTCAGGTTGGAAACACTGTTTTTAAAGAATCTGTGTAGAAATATTTGGGAGCCCATTGAGGCCTACGGGGAAAAACAGAATATCCCTAGAAAAAAACTAGAAAGATGCTATTTGTGAAACTTATTTGTGATGTGTGGATTTAACTCACAGAGTTAAAATTTTCCTTTGATTCAGTTGTTTGAAAACAGTTTTTGGGGGGAATATGTGGAAGGGCATTTGGTAGTCCATTAATGCCTAGGTAGCAAAACAGAATGTTACCAAATAAAAACTAGAAAGAAATCATATAAGAAACTGCTTTGATATATGTGGGTTCATCTCACAGAGTGAAATTTTTCTTTTTGATTCAGCAGGTTGAAAACACTCCTTTTGGAGAATCTGCGAAGGGACATTTGAAAGCCCATTTTGGCCTATGGGGAAAAACAGAATATCACCAGATAAAAACTAAATAAAAGATATTTGTGAAAATACTGTGTAATTTGCGTATTGATCTCACAGAGTTAAACTTTCTTTTAATTCAACAGGTTTGAAACACTGTTTTTACAGAATCGGCAAAGTGACATTTGGGAGACCATTGAAGCCTATGGTGAAAAACAGAATATCCCTAACAAAAATGAGAAAGAAGGTACTTGTAAAATGGCTCTGTGAGGTGTGGATTCACCTCACAGGATTAAAATGTTCTTTTGATTCTTTTGGAAACGCTCTTTTTGGAGAATATGGTAAGGGACATTTGGGAGCCCATTGAGGACTGCAGGGAAAAACTGAGTATCCCCAGATAAAAGCTAGAAAGAAGGTATCTGTGAAACTTCTTTATGATGTTTGGATTCATCTTATGAATTTGAACATTTCTTTGGATTTAGCACGTTGGAAACACTCTTTTTAATGAATCTGCAAAGGGATATTTTTCAGTCCATTTAGGCCTATGGGGAAATACTGAATATCCCTAGATAAAAGTTACAGAGAAGCTGTCCTTGAGAGTGCATTGTAATATGTGGATTCATCTCATGTGGCTAAATCTTTCTTTCGATTCAGCAGGTTGGAAACAGACTTTTTAGAGAATCTGTGAGGGACCATTTGGCAGAAAATTAAGGCCTATGAAGAAAACACGAACATACCCAGATAAAAACTAGAAAGAAGATACCTGGGAAAGTGCTTTGTGATGTGTGGATTCACCTCACAGAGTTAAACCTTTGTTTTGGTTCAGCAGTTTATAAACAATCCTTTTCTAGAATCTGCAAAGGGACATTTCAAAACCTATTGAGGCTGATGGGGAACAACTGAATATTCCCAGATAAGAACTAGACAGAAGGTATTTGAGAAACTGCTTTGTGATGTGTGGATTCATCTCAATGTGAGAAATATTTCTTTTGGATAAGAATGTTGGAAGCACTCCCTTTCTAGAATATGCAAAGGGACATTTGAAACGGCATTGAGGCCTATGGAGAAAAGGTGAATATCCCTAGATAAACACTAGAAAGAAGCTATTTGTGAAACTGTTTAGTGATATGTGCATTCACCTCACCAAGTTCAGCCTTTCTTATGATTCTGCTGGTTGGAGACACTCTATTTGGGGAATCTGCAAGAGGACACTGGGGGAGACCATTGAGGTGCATTGGTAAAAACTGAATATTCTCATATAAAAACTAGAAATAAGCTATCTCTGAGACTGTTTTGTGATGTGTGGAGTCATCTCACAGATTTAAGTCTTTCTTTGGTTTCAGTAGGTTGGAAACAATTTTTTTTTTTGGGAATCTGCCTAGGCACATTTAGGAGTTCATTGAGGCCTATGGGGAAAACTACATATACCCAGATAAAAATTACAAAGAAGTTATCTATGAAACTGCTTTGAGAAGTGTGTATTCATCTCTCAGAGTTAAATCTTTCCTTTGATTCAGCATGTTGGAAACAGATTTTGGTATAATCTGTGAAGGGACATTTGGGAGGTCATTGAGGCCTATGGGAAAAAATCAAATACAGCCAGGTAAAAACTAGAAAAAGGGCTATCTGTCAAACCATTTTGTGATGTGTGGATTGATTTCCCAGAGTTAAAATTTCTTTTCCTTCAGAAGGTTGGAAACACTCTTTTTGGAGAATATGCAAAGGGATATTTGGGAACTCATTAAGGCCAATGGGGAAAAAACGAATATCCCCAGTTATAAACTAGAAAGAAGCTATCTGTGAAACTGCTTTGTGATGAGTGGATTCATCTCTCAGAGTTAAACCTTTCTTTTGTTCAGTAGTTAGGCAACACTCTTTTTAGAGTATCTGTGAAGAGATGTTTGGGAGCCCATTGATGCCTAAGAGGCAAAACTGAATATCCACAGAATAAAAAAGAAGAAAAAAGATATCTGTGAAACAGATTTGTGTTTTGTGGATTCATGTGACAAAGTTAAAACTTTCTTTTGATTCACCAGGTTGGAAACATTCTAATTGTAGAATATTTAGGCATACTGGGAAAAACCAAGTATCCCCAGATAAAGAGAGAAAGAAGTTATCAGTTAATCTGCTTTGTTGTGTGTGGATACATCTCACCAAGTTAAGCCTTTATTTTGATTAAACAGGTTGGAAACACTCTTTTTGTAGAATATGTGAAGGGAAATTTGGGAGACCCTTGAGTCTTATGAGTAAAATCCAAATATCCACAGAAAAAAAGTAGAAAGAAGCTATCTGAGGAACTGCTTTGTAATGTGTGCATTCATCTCACAGAGTTAAACCTTTCTATTGACTCAGCAGGTTGGAAACGCTCTAATAGGAGTATCTGTTAATGGACATTTGGCAGCCCATTAGGGCCTAGGTGGAAAAATCGAATATCCCAAGATGAAAACGAGAAAGAAGTTATCTGTGAAACAACTTTATGAAGTGTTGATTCATCTCACAGTGGTAAACCTTCCCTTTGATTCAGCTGGTAGGAAACACTCTTTTTAATGATTCTGTGAAGAGATATTTCTGAACTAATTGTGGCCTATAAGATAAACTGAATATCCCCAGATAAAAACCTGAAAGTAACTACCTTTGAAACAGGTTTTGGATGTGTGGGTTCATCTCACAGAGTTAAAACTTTCTATTGATTTAGCAAGTTGGAAACACTTTTTTTGGAGGATCTGCAAAGGGACATTTGCGATTCCATTGAGGTCTATGGGGAAAAACTGAATAGTCCCTGGTAAAAACTAGAAAGAAGCTATCTGTGAAACTGCTTTGTAATGTGTGGATTCACCTCACAGAATTAAACTTTTCTTTTGATTCAGCTGGTTGAAAATATTGTTTTCAGAGTATTTGCAAAGAGACATTCACTAGTCCATTGACAGCCTTAAGGAAAAATCCAATGTATCCAGATAAAAACTAGAAAGAAGCTATCAGTGAAAATGCTTTATGATGTATGGATTCATCTCACTGAGTTAAACCTTTCTTTTGATTCTACATGTTGGAAACACTCTTTTTCAGATATCTGCAAAGGGACATTTTGGATTCCATTGGAGTATACGGGGAAAAGAGAATATCCCCTTATAAAAACTGACATGGAGCCATCTGTGAAACTTCTTCATGATGTCTGGATTCATTTCACAGAGTTTAACCTTTGTTTGGATACAGCAGGTTGGAAACACTCTTTTTGAGGAAACTGCGAAGGGACATTTGAGAGCCTATGGAGGCCTATGGGAAGAACCTGAGTATCCTCAGATGAAAACTTGAAATAAACCATCTGTGAAGCTGATTTGTGATGTGTGGATTCATCTCACAAAGTTAATCCTTTCTTTTGATTTAGCAGGTTGGAAAGCATTGTTTTGGAGAATCTGTGAAGGGACATCTGAGAGCCCATTGAGGCCTAAGGGGAAAAAGGGAGAATACTCAGATAACAACGAAAAAAACCTTTCTGTGAAATGGCTTTGTGATGTGTTGATTCATGTCACGGATTTAAACATTTCTTTTGATTCATCAGTTAGCAAACGCTATTTTCTAGAATCTGCGACATGACAATTGGAAGCCCATTGAGGCCTATAGAAAAAAATCGCTTGTCCACAGATTAAAACTAGAAAGAAGCTATCTGTGAAACTGATTTGTGATGAGTGGATTTATCTCACAGGGTTAAACCTTTATTTTAAGTCAACAAGTTGGAATGACACTTTTTGGAGAATGTGTGAAGGGACATTCGGGAGATTAATGAGGCCTTTGGGGAATAACTGAATATCTCCAGATAAAAACTTGAAAGAAGCTATCTGTGAAGCTACCTTATGATGTATGGATTCCTCTCACAGGGGTAAACTTTACCTTTGAATTAGTAGGTTGGAAACCCTCTTTCAATACCATCTGCAAAGGACCTTTTGAGCCACTTGATGTCTATGGAAAAAACCGAGTACCCCAGATTAAAACTAGAAAGAAGTTATCTGTGAAATTGCTTTGTCATGTGTGAATTCATCTCAAGGAGTTAAACCTTTCTTTTGATTTAGATGGTTGGAAGCACTTTTTTTTGGAGAATCCTCGAAGGGACATTTTAAAGCCATAAAGCCATTTGAGGCCTACAGGAAAAACTTGAATATCACCAGAAAAATATAGAAAGAAGCTATCTGTCAAACTGCTTTGTGATGTATGGATTTATCTCACAGGGTAAAAAGTTTCTTTCGATTCAACAAATTGGAAACACTCCTGTTGGAGAATATGTGAAGGGACATTTGGGAGTCCATTGAGGCCTTGCACAGAAACACCGAATATTGCCAGTTATAAACTATAAAGAAGCTATCTGTTAAACTGCGTTTTCATGTGTAGATTCATCTCACAGACTTCAATTTTTTTTTTGATTCATCAGATTGGAAAGACTCTTTTAGGAGAATTTGCAAGGAGATATTTTGGGGACCTTTCAGGCCTATGGGGAAAAACTGAATATCCCCAGATGAAAAACAGAACAAAATTATCAGTGAAATTGCTTTGTGATGTGTGGATTAATCTCAAATATTTAAACCTATCTATTGATTCAGCAGGTCGGACACACTTGAATTGGAGAATCTGTGAATACACATAAGGGAGCCCATTGTAGCCTATGGGTAAAGATGGAATACAACCCCCACAAAAAACAAGAAAGAAAGTATCTGTGAAACTGCTTTGGGATGTGTGGATTCATCTTAGAGAGTTAAAACTTTTTTTTGATTAAGCAGGTTGGAAACACTCTTTTTGTAGAATATGAGAAAGGATATTTGGGACTTCATTGAGGACTATGGGGAAAATCTGAATAACCCCATAAAAAAACTAGAAATAATCTTTATGTGAAACTGCTTTTTGATGTGTGGATACATCTTGCAGAGTTAAACCTGTCCTTTGATTCAACAGGTTGGAAGCATTCTTTTTGTAGCACCTGCAAAAAAACGTTTTGGAGCCCATTGAAGCCTATGCGGAAACACCAAATATCCCCAGCTAAAAACTAGAAAGAAGCTATCTATGAAACGGCTTTGTTATGTGTGGATTCATCTCACAGAGTTAAAACTTTCTTTTAATTCAGCAGGTTGAATACTTTTTCTTTGTAGAATTTGTGAAAAGAAATTTGGGAGCCAATTGAGGACTATGGGGAAAAATAAAATATCCCTAGTTATTTATTACAGAAAGAAGGTACCTGTGACATTGCTTTGCAATGTGTGGATTCATCTCACAGAGGTAAACCTTTCTTTTGATTCAGGAGGTTGGAAACACTTTTATTGGAAAAGCTGTGAAGGGACATTTGGGAGCCCTTTGAGACCTATAAGGAAAACCAAATATCCCTAGATTAAAACTAGCAAGATTCGACCTGTGAAACTGCTTTTTGATGTGTGGATTCATCTCACAGATTTAAAACTTTGTTTGGTTTCAGCAGGTTGGAAACCCTCTTTTTGGAGAATATGTGAAGGGACATTTTGGAGGCTATTAAGGCCTAAAGAAAAAAATAGAATATCCCCAGATTAAAACTAGAAAGAACTGTCTGTAAAACTGAATGGTGATGTATAGATTGACCTCAAGAATTAAACATTTCTTTTGATTCAGCAGGTGGGAAACATGATTTTTGTAAAATCTGCGAAGGGACATTTGGGAGCTCATTGAGGCCTATGGGGATAAACTGAATATCCCAAGATAAAAACTAGAAAGAAACTATCTGTGAAACTGTTTCATGATGTGTGGATTCATCTCACAGAGTTAAACCTTTCTTTTGATTCAGCAGATTGGAACCACTTTTTCTGGAGGATCTGTGAAGGGACATTTGGGAGCCCATTGAGGCTTATGGGGAAAAATCGAATATTTTCAGATTAAAAACTAGAAAGAAACTATCTGTGAAACTGTTTTGTTATGTGTATATTCTTCTCAAAGAGTTAAATGTTTCTTTTGATTCAGCAGGTTGGAAAAACTCTTTTGAGAGTATCTGTGAAGAGATATTTGGGAGCCCATGGAGGCTTATAAGGATAAACCAAATATTCCCTGATAAAAACTAGAAAGAAGTTATCTGTGAAAATGCTCTGTGATGTGTGGATTCATCACAAAAAGTTAAAACTTTGTTTTGATTCTGCATGCTGGAAGCACTCTTTTTGTGAAATCTGTGAAAGTACATTTGGGAGTCCATTGAGTCCTATGGGAAAAAGCTGAATATCTCCAGATAAAAACTAGATAGAAGCGATCTGTGAAACTGCTTTGTAATATGTCAATTCATCTCACCGAGTTAAACCTTCCTTTATGTTAACCAGAGTTGGAACACTCTTTTTATCAGAATATGTTAAGGGACATTTGGGAGCCTGTTAAGGACTATGGTCAAAAATTGAATATCCCCTGATAAAAACTAGAAAGAAGTTATCTGTGAAAATGCTTTGTGATGTGTGGATTCATCTCACAGAGCTAAACATTTGCTTTGATCCTGCATGTTGGAAGCACTCTCTTTAATTGCGTCTGCAAAGGCACATTTGGGAAACCACTGAGGCCTATGGGGAAAACCCGAATATCCCCAGATTAAAACTAGGAAGAAGCAATCTGTGAAACTGCTTTGTGATATGTGGATTCATCTCACAGAATTAAACTTCCCTTTGGATTCAGTAGATTGGAAACACTCTTTTTGGAGAATCTGCCAAGGTACATTTTGGAGCCCACTGCGGCTTATGGAAATAAACGAAATATACCCAGTTAAAAACTAGAAAAAAAGCTACCTTTGAACCTGCTGTTTTATATGTGTCTTCATCACACACAGTTCAAACTTTTTATTGATTCACCAGGTTGCAAACACCCCTTTTGGAGAATCTGCAAAGGAACATTTTGGAGCAAATTGAGGCCTATGGGGAAAAAACAATTTTCCCCAGATGAAAACTAGAAAAAAGCTATAAGAGAAAATGCTTTGTGATTTGTGGATTCATCTCACAGAGATAAACTTTCTTTTGATTCAGCAAGTTGGAACCACTCTTTTTGGGCGCCCATTGATGCCCATGGCAAAAAAAGAATATCCCGAGATGAAAACATAAAGAAGCTATATGTGAAAGTGCTTTGTGATGTGTGGATTTATCAGACAGAGTTAAAACTTTCTTTTGATTCAGCAGGTTTGAAATACTCTCTTTGGAGAATCTGAGAAGGTACATTTGGGAGCCAATTGAGGCCTGTGGGGGAAAAGTGAATATCCCCAGATAAAAAAGGGAAAGAGGCCGGGTACAGTGACTCAAGCCTGTAATCCCAGCACTTTGGGAGGCCGAGACGGCGGATCACGAGGTCAGGAGATCGAGACCCTCCTGGCTAACACAGTGAAACCTCGTCTCTACTAAAAAATACAAAAAACTAGTCAGGCGAGGTGGCGGGCACCTGTAGTCCCAACTACTCAGGAGGCTGAGCCAGGAGAATGGCATGAACCTGGGAGGTGGAGCTTGCAGTGAGCCGAGATTGAGCCACTGCACTCCAGCCTAGGTGACAGAGTGAGACTCCATCTTAAAAAAAAAAAAAAAAAGAAAACACTCATTTTAAAGAATCTGCAAAGGGACATTTGGTAGCCTGTTGAGGCCTATGGGGAAAAAATTAATATCCCTAGACAGAAACTAGAAAGAAACTATCTGTGAAACTTACATATTGTGTAGCTTCATCTCAAAGAGTTAAACCATTCTTTTGATTCCGTAGGTTGAAAACACTCTTCTTGGAGAATTTCTAAAGGGAATTTGAAAGTCCATTGGGATGTATGGGGGAAAACTGAGTATCCCCAGATAAAAACTAGAAAGAAGCCATTTCTGAATCTGCTTTGTCATGTGTGAACTCATCTGACAGAGTTTAACCATTATTTTTAGTTAGCAGTTGGTGACACTCTATATGGAGAATCTGTGAATGGACATTTGGGAACCCTTGGAGGCCTATGGGGCAAAACAGAACATCCCAAGGTAAAAACTAGAAAGAAACTATCCGTGAAACTGCTTTTTGATGTATGGATTCATCTCACAGAGGTAAACCATTCCTTTTATTGAGCTGGTTGGATGCACCCTTTTTGGAGAATCTGTGAAAGGACATTTGGGAGCCCATTGAAGACTGTGGAGAAAAGTCGAATATCCCCAGAAAAAGTGGAAAGATGCTGTCTGAAACTGCTTTGAGATGTGAACTCTTCTCACAGCGTCAAACCTTTCTTTTGATTCAGCTGGTTAGAAACACTCTTTTTGAAGAGTCTGCAAAGGGACAATTGAAAGCTCATTGAGGACTATGTAGAAAAACAAATATTCCCAGTGGAAACTAGAAAGAAGCAGAAGCTATCTTTGAATCTGATGTGATGCGTGTATTCATCTCACAGAGTTAAATCATTCTTTGGATTCAGCAGGTTGGAAACATTCTTTTTGGAGAATATGCAAAAGGACATTTAAAAGTCCAGTGAGTCCTATTAGGAAAAACAAAATATCACCAGATAAAAACTGGAAAGAAGTTATTTGTGAAACTGCTTTGTGATGTGTACATTCATTTCTCAAAGATAAACCTTTCTTTTGACTCAGCATGTGGGAAACACTCTTTTTGAAGAATCTGCTAAGGGACATTCAAGAACCACTGTGGCCTATGGCAAAAAAGAAACGAATATCCCCGGATACAAACTAGAAAGAATCTATCTGTGAAACAGTTTTGTGATGTGAAAATTCATCTCATAGAATTAAACATTTCTTTTGATTAAGCAGGTTGAAAACATTCTTTGTAATGAAAAAGCTAAGAAACTTTTGGGAGCCCATTGAGGCCTATGGGGAAAAACTGACTATTCCCAGATGAAAACAGAAAGAAGCTATCTGTGAAACCGCTTTTTTTTTTTTTTTTTTTTTTGAGATGGAGTCTTGCTCTGTCGCCCAGGCTGGGGTGCAGTGGCTGGATCTCAGCTCACTGCAAGCTCCACCTCCCAGGTTTACGCCATTCTCCTGCCTCAGCCTCCTGAGTAGCTGGGACTACAGGCGCCCGCCACCACGCCCGGCTAGTTTTTTGTATTTTTTTAGTAGAGACGGGGTTTCACTGTGTTAGCCAGGATGGTCTCGATCTCCTGACCTTGTGATCCGCCCGTCTCGGCCTCCCAAAGTGCTGGGATTACAGGCTTGAGCCACCGCGCCCGGCGAAACCGCTTTTTAATGTGTGGATTCATCTCACAGAGTTAAAACTTTCTTTTGTTTCAGAATGTTGGAAACACTCTTTGTGGATAATCTGCAAAGGGATATTTGGGAGCTGTTTGAATCCTTGGAAAAAACCGAATATCCTCAGATAAAAATTAGAAAGAATCTATCTGTTAAATACCTTTGTGATGTGTGGATTCATCTCACAGAGTTAAACCTTTCTTTCAATTCAGCACATTGGAAGCACTCTCTTTGGAGTATCTGAAAAAGGATATCTTCGAGCCCATTGAGGCCTAATTGGAAAAAGAAATTAACTCCAGATAAAAACTAGAAATAAGCTATGTGTGAGACTGCTCTGTGATGTGTGGATTTATCTCGCAGAGGTGAACCTTTCTTTTGCTTTGGCATGGTTTAAATACTTCTTTTTTTGGAGAATCTGTGAAGGCAACTTTATGAGTTCTTTGATGCCTATAAGGAAAAACTAAATATCCCCAAATAAAACCAGGAAAACAACTATCTATGAAATTGCCTGGTGATGTGTGCATTCATCTCACAGAGCTACAACATTCTATAGATTCAGCAGTTTTAAACACTATTTTTTGGAGAATCTGTGAATAGATATTTAAAAGCCCATTGTGGCCTCTGAAGAAAAACAGAAAATCCCCAGATAAAAACTAGAAAGTAGCTATCTATGAAACTGCTTGGTGATGAGTGGGTTTATCTCAGATTCACAGCTTTATCTTGACTCACCAGTTTGAAACTGTGAAGGGACATTTGGGAGCCCATCGTGGGCTATGGGGTAAAACCAAATATTCCCAGATAGAAACCAGAAAGAAGCTACCTGTGATACTGATTTGTCATGTATGGGTTCATCTCACAGAGTTAAACAATTCTGTCTATTCAGTAGGCTGAAAATATTTTTTAAAGAATCTGTGAGGTGATGTTTCAGAGCCCTTTGTGGCCTATGGGAAGAAGTGGAATATTCCCAGATAAAAACTAGAAATAAGTTGTCTGTGACACTGCTTTGTGATGTGTGAATCTATCTCAAACAATTACACATTTCTTTTGATTCAGCATGTTGAAAACACGTTTTTTGTTTTTGGATAATCTGTGAAGGGACATTTAGGAGCCCATTGAGGGCTACAGGGAAAACCCAAATATCCCTAGAAAGATGTTATCAGTGATATGGATGTGAAGTGTGGATTCATCTCACAGAGTAAACGTTTCTTTTGATTCAGCAGTTTGGAAACATTCTTTTTGGAGAATCCAAAGCGGGACATTTGGAAGCCCATTGAAGTCTGTGGGGGAAAATCTGTGTATGCCCAGATAAAAACTAGAAAGAAGCTATCTGTGAAACTGCTTTGTGATGTGTAGATTCCTCTCTTAGAGTTTAACCATTCTTTTTATTCAGCAGGTTGGGTACACTATTTGTGGAGAATCTGCAAAGGGATATTTGGGATCCCTTTGAGGCTTATGGGGCAAAACAGTATATCCCCAGACAAAAACTAGAAAGAAGCTATCTGTGAAACTCCTTTTTGATTTGTGGATTTATCTCACAGAGTTAAAACTTGCCTTTGATTTAGCAGTTTGGAAACAGTCTTTTTATAATCTGTGAAGGGACATTTGGGAGCCCATTGAGGTCTGTGGGGAAAAACAGAGTATCTCCACATAAAACTACAAAGAAGCAATCTGTGAGACTGCCTTGTGATGTGTGGATGTGCATAACAGAGTTAAACCCTTATTTTGATTTTTCAGTTTGGAGTATCTGTGATAGAACTTTTGGAAGCCCATTGAGGTCTGTGGGGAAAAACATAATATCTGCAGATAAAAACGAGAAACAAGCTGTCTATGAAACTGCTTTGTAATGTGTTGATTTATCTTACAAAGTTAAACTATACTTTTGATTCAGAAAGTTGAAAAAACTCTTTTAGGAGAATCTGCAAAGAAACATTTTGGAGCCCATTGAGGTTGGAAACACTTTTTATATAATCTGGGAAGGGACATTTGGGAGTCGATTGAGGCCTATGGGCAAAAACTGAATGTTCACAATAAAAACTAGAAAAAAATATCTATCTGTGAGACTGCTTTGTGATATGTGGATACATCTCACAAAGTTACACCTCTCTTTTTATTCAGCACATTGTAAACACTCTTTTTGGAGAATCTGCATAAGTTCATTTGGTAGCCCATTGAGACCTAGACAGAAAAATAGAATATCCCCAGATAAAAACTAGAAAGAAGCTATCTGTGAAACTGTTCTGTGAGGGATTTATTCATCTCACAGAGTAAAACCATTGTTTTAATTCAGCTGCTTGTAAACACTCTTTTCACATAATCTGCCAAGAAACATTTTGGAACCTGTAGAGGCCTAGGTGAAAAAGAGAATATAAACCTCAGATAAAAGCTGGAAAGAAGCTAACTGTGAAACTGCTTTGAGATCTGTGGATTCATCTCAAAGAGTGAAAACTTTCTTTTGATACAGCAGGCTGGAAAACTCTTTCTGGATAATTTTGAAGGGACGTTGAAAGCCCATTTAGGCCTATGGGGAAAACTGAATATAAGCACATACAAACTAGAAGGAAGTTATCTGTGAAACTGCTTTGTGATGTGTGGGTTCATGTCACAAAGTTAAAAATTTATTTTCGTTCATTAGGTTGTAAACATTCTTTTTGGAGAATCTGCAATGTTACATATGGGAGACTATTGAGGCCTATGACAAAAACAGATTATCCCCAGATAGGAACTAGAAAGAAGCTATAGAGAAACTGCTTTGGGATGTGTGGATTTATCTCACAGAGTTAAACCTTTCTTCTAATTCAGTAGATTGAAATCCCTCTTTTTTTAGAATCTGTGAACAGTATTTGGGAGGCCATTGAGGCCCAGGGAAAAAATGAAATATGCCCATGTAAAAATTAGAAAGGAGCTCTCTGTAAAACTTCTCTGTGATGTGTGGAACTGTCTCACAGAGTAAAACCTTTCTTTTGTTTCAGCCAGTAGGTAACACTCTTTTTGGAGAATCTGTGAAGGGACATTTGGGGGCCCATTTTGGCCTATGGTGAAAACCGAGTATTTCCAGATAAAAACTAAAAAGAAGATATCTGTGAAAATGCTTTGTGATCTGTGGACTTATCTCACACAGTTAAATATTTCCTTTCGTGCAACAGGTTGCAAACTTTTTTTTTTTTTTTGCATAATCTTGAAGAGATATTTTGAAGCCTATAAAGGCCTAGGGGAAACACCAAATATCCCCAGATAAAACCTGGAAAGAAGATATCCATGGAATTGCTTTGAGTTGGGTGGATTTTTCTCACAGAGTTCAACCATTTTTTTTTGATTCAGCAGATTGGAAACACTCTTTCTGGAGAATGTGAGAAGGGACATTTGAAAGCCCATTGGGGCCTGTGGGGAAATCCAAATATCCACAGATACAAACTAGAAAGAAGCTATTGGTGAAATTTCTTTATGGAATGTGGATTTCTCTCACAGATTTAAAGCTTTCTTTAGATTCAGCATGTTGGAAACACTCCCTTTGGAGAATCTGTGATGGGACATTTTAAAGCCCATTGACTGCCCATGGGGAAAATAGAATATCCACAGATAAAAACTAGAAAGAAGTTATCTGTGAAACTGCTTTGTAACGTATGAATTCATCTCACAGAGTTAAACTTTACTTTGGATTCCACAGGTGGGAATCACTCTCTTTGGACAATCTATGAAGCAACATTTTAGATCCCTTAAGAACGTATGGGGAAAATCTGAACATCCCCCATTAAAACGAGAAAGAAATTTTCTGTGAAACTACTTTGTGATATGTAAATTCATCTCACAGAGTTCAACTTTTTTTTTATTCAGCAGGTTGGAAACATTCTTTTTGTAGAATCTGCGAGAGACATTTTGGAGCCTATAGTTGGCAAGGGGAAAAGCCAAATACTCTCAGATAAAAACTCAAAAGTAGCTATCTGTGAAACTGCTCTGAGATATGTGGATTTATCTCACAGAGTTAAACCTTTCTTTTGATTCAGCAGGTTGGAAATACTCTTTCTGGAGTATCTGTGAAGCTACATTTGGGAGCACATGGAAGCCTATGGGGAAAACAGAATATCCCCATATACAAACTAGAAAGAAACTATCTACAAACCTGCTTTGTGAGGTATTGATTCACCTTATAGAAGTAAAGCTTTAGTTTGATTCAGCAGGTTGGAAACACTCTATTGTAGAATCTGTGAAAGGACTTACGGAAGCCCATTGAGGACTATGGGAAAAACCCAAAAATCCCCAGATAAAAACTACAAAGAATCTATTTGTGAAAGTACTTTGTGTTGTGCAGATTCTCTCACAGAGTGAAACCTTTTTTTGATTTAGCGGGTTGGAAACACTCTTTTTGTAGCATCTGCAAAATGACACTTGGGAGCTCATCGAAGCTTATGGGGCAAAACAGAATATACCCAGATGACAACTAAAAAGAAGGTATTTGTGGAACAACTTTGTGATTTGTGGATTAATCTCACAGAGTTAAACTACTTTTGATACAGCAGGTTGGAAACTCTTTTTGAAGAATCTGCAAAGCGATATTTGGGAGCCCAGTGAGGCCAACATCGAAAAACTGCATATACCCAGATAAAAATTAAAAAGAACCTATCTGTAAAACTGCTTTTGTGATGTGTGGATTCATCTCACAGAGTCAAAAATTTCTTTTGATTTGGTGGGTTGGAAACAAATGGAGAATCTGCAAAGGGACGTTTGAGAGCCTATGGGGAAAAACCAAATATCCACATATGAAAAGTAGAAAGAAGATATCTGTGAAAGTGCTTTCTGATGTGTGTACTCATCTCAAAGAGTTAAACCTTTCTTTTATTCAACAGGTTGGAAACGCTATTTTTGGAGAATCTGTCAAGGGACATTTGGGAGTCCATTGAAGTCAATGGGGAAAAACTGAATATATAAAGAAGTTATCTGTGAAATTGCTTTTTGATGTTTGGATTTGTGTCACAGAGTTAAACCTTTCTTTATATTAAGCAGATTGAAAAACTCTTTTTGGATAATGTACTAATGGGAGTTTTTGAGCCCATTGACACCTGTGGGGGAAAAAAGTATCCCCAGATGAAAACTACAAAAAAGTTATCGGTGAAACACATTGTGATGTGTAAATTCATCCCACAGATTTAAATCTTTTCTTTAATTCAAAATTTTGGAAACACTCTTTGTGGAGAATCTGCAAAGGGACATTTGGGAGCCCTTGGAGGCCTGCTGTGAAAAACAAAATAACCCCAGATAAAAAGTAGAAAGACTTTATCTGTGAAACTGCTTTGTAATGTGTGGATTCATCTCACAGAGTTTAACCTTTCTTTTGATTCAGCATGTTGGAAACACTCTTTATGAAGAAACTGCGAACAGACATTTGGAAGTTCATTGACATTTATGGGGAAAAAGTGAATATTCCCAGTTAAAAACTAGAATGAAACTGCCTGTGAAACTGCTTTCTGATGTGTGGATTCACCTCATAGAGTTAAACCTTTTTTTTTAATTAATCAGCTTGGAAACCCTCCTTTTGGAGATTTTGCGAGGGACATTGGGGAGCACACTGATGCCTATGGGGAAAAACAGAATAACCCCAGATAAAAACTGAAAAGTAGCTCACAGTGAAAATGCTTTGTGATGTGTGGATTCATCTAACAGAGTAATTTATTTCCTTTGATTCAACAGGTTGGAAACGCTCTCTTTGTACAATCTGTGAGAGTCTTTTTGAGCCCATTGATGCCTATGGGAAAAAATCAAATATCCCCAGATACAAACTAGAAAGAAGCTCTCTCTGAGACTACTTTGTGATGTGTGGATTCACCTGACAGAGGTAGACCTTTCTTTTGATTCAGCAGATTGGAAACACTCTTTTTGTAGAATCTACGAAGAGACATTTGGGAGCCCATTGATGCCTATGGGAAAAACTGAATATCCTCAGATTAAAATTGGAAAGAAGCTATCTCTGAAACTTCTTTGTGATGTGTGGATTCACCTCAGACGTAAACTTTTGTTTTGTTTCAGCAGGTTAGATATACTCTTTTGGTAGAACCTGTGAAGAGATAACTTGGGAGCCCTTTGAAGCCTTTGGGGAAAAACTAAATATCCCAGAGAAAAACTAGAAGGAAACTATCTATGAAACTGCTTTGTGATTTTTTTTTTTCAATCTGCAAAGTGATATTTGGGAACCCATTGAGGCCTACGTGGCAAAAAAACAGATAATCCCCGGATAAAAACTAGAAAGAAGCTATCTGTGAAACAGCTTTGTGATGTGTGGATTTATATCAGAGAGTTAAACGTTCCTTTTGATTAAGCAGATTAGAAAAACTCTTTTTGTAGAATTTGCAAAGGGACATTTTGGAGCCATTTGAGTCATGTGGGGAAAAACTGAATATTTCCAGGTAAAAACTAGAATGAAGCTATCTATGAGACTGCTTTGTGATGTGTGGATTTGGCTCACAGAGTTAGACCTTTCTAATGATTCAGAGAGTTGGGTACTTTTTTTAGAGAAACTGCGAAGGGACATTTAGGAGTCCACTGTGGCCTATGGGGAAAAACAACATACCCCCAGATAAAAACAAGATAGAAGTTATCTGTGAAACTGCTTTCTGATGTCTGGATTCATCTCACAGAGGTAAAGTTCTCATATGATTCATCTCAAAGAGTTAAACCTTTCTTTTGATTCAGGAGGATGGAAACACTTTTTTTTGGAAAATCTGTGAAGGAACATTTGGGAGCCCATTGTGGCCTAAGGGGATAAACAAAATATCTCCAGATAAAAATTAAAAAGAAGCTAGGGGTGAAACTTCCTAATGATGTGTGGATTCAACTCATAGAGTTAAACCTTTCTTTTGATTCATCAGGATGGAAACACTCGTTTTATAGAAACTGCAAAGAGACATTTGAAAGCCTATTGAGGCCTATGGGGAAAACCCAAATATCCCCAGACAAAAACCAGAAAGAATCTGTAACACTGCTTTGTGATGGGTATGTTCATCTCCCAGTATTTTACCTTTCTTTTCATACAGCAGATTGGAATCTCTTATTATGGAGAATTTGCGAAGTGACCCTGGGGAGCTCATTAAGGCCTATGGAGGAAAATTGATATCCCCAGATAAAATCTAGGGAGAAGCAATCTGTGAAACTACTTTGTGACGTTTGGATTCAGTTCACATAGTTAAACTTTTCTTTGATTCAGCAGGTTGGACACACTCTTTATGAAGAATCTGCAAAGGTACATTTGGGAGTCCATCAAGGCCTAAGGAAAGAAATTGATTATCCTCAGATAAAAACTAAAAATAAGCTATCTGTGAAACTGCTTTGTGATATGTGGATTCATCTGACAGTCTTGAAACATTCTTTTCATCCAACAGTTTGGAAACACTCTTTTTGGAGAATCTGTGAAGGGACGTTTGGGAGCCATTATAGGTCAATAGGAAAAAATCAAATATTCCCAGATGAAAGTTAAAAGAAGCTATCTATGAAGCTGCTTTGTACTGTTTAGATGCAATTCACAGAGTTAAGCCTTTTTTTGATTCAGCAAGTTGGAAAAAATCTTTTTGCAGAATCTACAACTGGTCAGTCAGAAGCCCTTTGAAGCCTATGGGGAAAAACAGAGCATCCCAGATAAAAACTAGAAAGAACCTATATGTGAAACTGTTTCATGATGTGCAGATTCATCTTACAAAATTAAATCATTCTATTGATTCAGCAGTTTGGAAACAGTGTTTTTGTAGAATCTGCAAAGGGACATTTGGAAACCCAATGCTGCCTATGGGGGAAAAAAAAAAGCAGAATATACCCAGGTAAAAACTACCAAGAAACGAATTGTGAAACTGCTTCAGGATGTGTGGATTCATCTCAGAGGTAAGCCTGCGTTTTCATTCAGCAGGTTGGAAACACTTTTTCAGTAGAACCTGCAAAGGGACATTTGAGAGTCATTTGAGGCCTATGGGGGAAAAACGGAATATCCCCAGATAAAAACTAGAAACAAAGTATCTGAGAAGCTGCATTGTGATGTGGGGATTCATCTCACTGAGTTAAAATATTATTTTGGCTGAGTAGGTTGGAAACACTATTTTTGGAGAATGTACATTAGAAAGCACATGAAGGTCTACAGAGAAAAACAGAATATCCCCAGAAAAAAACTAAAAAGAAGTGATCTGTGAAACAGCTTTGGCATGTTTTGATTTATCTCACAGAGTCAAAACCTTATTTTGATTCACTAGGTTTGAAACACTCTTTTTTAGAAAATCTGCAAAGGGACATTAGGGAGCCCACTGTGGCCTATGGGGAAAATCAGAATATCTCTAGATAAAAACAAGAAAGAAACTATCTCTGATACTACTTTCTCATTTGTGAATTCATCGCACAGTGTTAATCATTTCTATTGATCAGCAAGTTGGAAATACTCTTTTCAGAGTATCTGCGAAAAGACATTTTGACGCCCTTGCGGTCTATGGGAAAAACTGAGTATCCTCAGATTAAAACCAGAAAGAAGCTCTCTGTGAAAGTGTTTTGTGATGTGTGGATTTATCTCACAGAGCTAAACATTTCATTTTATTCTGCAGGTTGGAAACACTCCTATTGGAGAATCTGTGAAGAAATATTTGGGAGCCCATTGAGGCCTATGGGGAAAAAGCGCATATCTTCACATAAAAACCAGAAAGAACCTATATTCGAAACTGCTGTGTGATGTATGTACTCATCTCACTTATATATAACTTTCTTTTGATTCATCAGGTTATAAACACTTTTTTTTTTGGAGAATCTGTGAAGGGACGTTTGGGAGCTTACTGAGGATTATGGGGAAAAACAGAGTATCCCCAGATAAATACTAGAAAGAAGATATCTGTGAAACTGCATTGTGATGTATGGATTTATCTCACAGAGATAAATCCTCCTTTTGATTCTGCAGGTCTATAACACTCTTTTTGAAGAATCTGTGAAGTGGCAGTTGGGAGTCTCTTGTGGCATATGAGAATAAAAACGAATACCCCCTGATAAATACTTGAAGGAAGCTATCTGGGAAACTGCTTTGTGATGTTTGGATTCATCTTACAGAGTTAAACCTTTCCCTTGATTCAGCAGGTTGGAAACAATCTTTTTGGAGAATCTGCGAAAGAATATTTAAGGGCCCATTAAGGTCTAGGGGAAAATTTGAATATCCCCAGATAAAAACTAGAAAGAAGGTATCTGTGAAACTGCTTTGTGATGTTTGGATTCATCTCAAAGCACCAAACATTTCCTATGACAGAGCATGTTGGAAACACTAGTTTTGCAGAATGTGCAAACAGACATTTGGGAGCCCCTTAAGGACTAAGTGAAAAAACAGAAATCCCCAGATAAAAAGTAGAAAGATTCTATCTGTGAAACTGCTTTGTGATGTGTGGATTAATCTCGCAGAGATAAAGCTTTCTTTTCATTCAGCAGGTCGTAAACACTCTTTCTGCAGAATCTGCAAAGGGATATTTTGATTCCCATTGAGGCCTATGGGGAAAAACCGAATATTTCCAGATAAATACAAGAAAGAAGGTATCGTTGAAACTGTTTTGCATGTGTGGATTCGCCTCACAGTGTTGAACATTACTTTTGATTCAGCAGGTTGGAAACTCATTTTGCAGAATCTGGGAAGGGACATGTAGGAGCCCTTTGAGTCCTGTGGGGAAAAAGGGAATAAACCAGATAAAAAACTAGAATGAAGCTATCTTTGAAACTGCTTTGGGATGTGTGGATTCATCTCACAGAGTTAAACCTTTCTTTTGATTCATCAGGTTGGAGACACTCTTTTTGGAGAATCTGTGAAGAGATGTTTGGGAGTCCATTGTGGTCTATGGATATAAACCAAATATCCCCAGATAAAATCTAGAAGGAAACTAAATGTGTAACTGCTTTTGATGTGTGGATTCATGTCAGAGAGGTAAAACTTTGTTTTGATTCAGCACTTTGGAATCAGTTTTTTTGGAGAATGTGTAAAGAGACATTTTGGAGCCCATTGAGGCTTATTGGGAAAAACAATATCCCCAGATAAAAACTAGAAAGAAGCTATCTGTGAAACTGCTCTGTTATGATTGGGATCATCTCAAAACTTTCTCTTGTTTCAGCATGTTGGTAACAGACATTTGTAGAATCTGTGAAGGGATATTTGGGAGCAAATTGATACCCATGGGGAAAATCAGAATACACCTAGATAAAAACAAGAAAGAAGGTATCTGTGAAACTGATTTTGATGTGTGTTTTCATCACACAGAGTTAAAACTTTATCTTGATAAAGCACATGGGAAACACTGCTTTTGAAGAATCTGCGAAGAAGGGACATTCTGGAGCACATTGAGGCCTATAAGGAAAAACCGAATATCCCCATATAATAACTAGAAGGAATATATCTCTGAACGTTTTTGTGATGTGTGGATTCATCTTATATAGTTAAACCATTATTTTGATTCAGTATATTGAAAAAACTCTTTTTAGAGAATCTGATAAGAGACACTTCCCATTCAGGGCTACGGGGAAAAACAAAATATACCCAAATAAAAACTAGAAAGAAGGTATTTGTGAAACTGTTTTGTGATTTGTAGATTCATCTCACAGAGTTAAACCTTTCTTTTGATTCAGCACATTGGAAACACTCCCTTTGGAGAATCTGTGAAGAAACATTTAGGAGCCCATAGTGCCCTATGGGGAAAAATTGTATATCCCCACTTAGAAGCTAGAAAGAAGCTATCTGTGGAACTGATTTGTGACGTGTGGATTCAACTCACAGACTTTAACCTTTCCTTTTATTCAGCATGTTGAAAATACTCTTTTTGTAGTATCTGCAAAGGGACATTTTGGAAACCATTGTGGCCTATGGGGAAAAACCAAGTATCCCAAATAAAAATTAGAAAGAAATCATTTGTGAAACTGCCTTGTGATGTGTTGATTCATCTCACAGTGTTAAATCTTTCTTTCAATTCAGCAGGTTGGAAACACTCTTTCTGGAGAATCTGTGAATGGAGATTTCAGAGCTCATTGAGGCTTTCCAGGATAAACCAAATATTCCCAGATAAAAACTATTAAGGAGCTATCCGTGATACTGCTTTATGATGGTTGGATTCATTTCACAGAGTTAAACCCTTCTATTGATTCCGCAGGTTGGAAACACTTTTTTTCAAGAATCTGTGAAGGGACATTTGAGAGTTCATTGAAGCCTATCAGGAAAAAATGAATATTCCCAGAGAAAAACTGGAAAGATGCTATCTGTGAAACTGCTTTGTGATGTGTGGATTAATCTCACAGATGTAAATGTTTCTTTTGCTTCAACACGTTGGAAGTACTCTTTTGGAGAATCTGTGAAGGGGCATTTCGTAGCCCATAAAGGTCTATAAGGATAAATCAAATATACCCAGATAAAACTTAGAAAGAAGGTATCTATGAAAATATTTTGTGATATGTGGGTTCATCTCACAAAGTAAAACTTTTTTTTTTAAATTCTGCAGGTTCAAGGCATCCTTTTTGTAGAATCTCTGAAGGCACGTTTCGGAACCCATTGAGGCCTATAGGGAAAGACCAAATAATCCCAGGCAGAAACTAGAAAGAAGCTATCTTGGAAACTGCTTGGTAATATGTCAATTCATTTCACAGAGTAAATCTTTAGTTATATTCAGCAGGTTGGAACACTCTTTTTCCAGAATTTGTGAAGGGACATTTGGGAACCCCTTAAGTCCTATGTGAAAAAACAGGAAACTCCAGAGTAAAAACTAGAAAGAAGCTATCTTCTACAGTGCTTTGTGATGGGTGGATTCAACTCATAAATTTAAAACTTTCTTTTGATTCAGCAGGTTGGAAACACTCTATTCATAGAATCTGCGAAAGGGGCATTTGAGAGCCCATCAAGGCCTATTGGGAAAAACTGAATATTTCCAGATAAAAACTAGAAAGAAGCTATCTGTGAAACTGCATTGTGATGTATGGATTCGTCTCACAGATTTTAACCTTTCTTTTGTTTCAGAAGGATGTAAACATTCTTTTCATAGAATCTGCGAAGGGACATTTTGGAGCCCAAAGAGGTTAAGGGAAAAACAGGATATTCCCATATCAAAACTAGAAAAAAGTTACCCGTGAAACTACTTTGCAATGTGCCGATTCATCTCAAAGAGTAAAACCTTTCCTTTGATTTATCAACTTGGAAACTCTGTTTTGGGTGACTTTGCAAAGGGACATTGGATGCTCAAAAAAAACTTTGGGGAGAAACAGAATACCCACAGATAAAAATTAGAAAGAAGCTATCTGTGAAACTGCTTTGTGATGTGTGGATTCATATCACAGAGTTAAACTTACCTTTGGATTCAGTAGTTTTGAAACACTCTTCATAGAGACTATGTGACGGGATATTTGGGAAACCATTAAGTCCCATGGGGAAAAGCTGAATATCCCAAGATAAAAACTAGAAGGAACCTATCTGTGAAAGTACTTTGTGATATTGGGATTCATCTGAGAGTGTTAAAGGTTTCTTTTGATTCAGCAGTTTGGAAACTTTTTCAAGTATCTGTGAAAGGACGTTTGGGAGCCCATTGAAGCCAAAGGGGGAAAAAATGACTATCCCCAGATAAAAACTAGAATGAAGCTATCTGTGAAACTGCTTTGTTATTTGTGGTTTCATTTCATTGAGTTAAATATATCTTTTACTCAGCAGCTCGGAAACACTCTTTTTGGAGAATCAGATAACAGACATTTAAGAACCCATTGAGACCTATGGGGAAAAACCAAATATCCTCAAATAAAAACTAGAAAGAAGATATCTATGAAACTGCTTTGTGGATGGATGATTTGTGGATTCATCTCACAAAGTTAAGCCTTTATTTTGTTTCAGCAGGTTAGAAACACTCTTTTTGGGGTACCTGTGAAGCAACATGTGGGAGCTTATTGAGGCATATGGGAAAAAAACGAGTATCTCCAGTCAAAAACGAAAAAAAGAAGCTGTCTGTGAAACTGCTTTTGATGTGTGGATCCATTTCACAAAGTTAAACCTTTCTGTTGATTCATCAGGATGGAAAAACTATTTTTGGAGAATCTGCAAAGGGTTATTTGGAATCTCACTGAGGCCTAAAGAGAAAAATGGAATGTACACAGGAAAAAACTAGAACGAAGCTATCTGTGAAACTACTTTGTGGTGCGTGGATTCATCTCACATAGTTAAATCTTACTTTTGATTCAGCAGGTTGGGAACAGTTTTTTTTGTAGAATCCATGAAAGGACATTTATTAGCCCATTGAAGCCTATGGGAACAACTTAATACACCTACATAAAAACCAGAAATAAGCTATCTGTGAAACTGCTTTCTGATGTGTGGATTCATCTCACAGAGTTAAAACTTTTTTGTGATTCACAGGTTGGAAACTTCGTTGGAGAATATTTGAAGGCACATTTTGGAACCCATTTAGGCCTACGGAGAAAAACTGAATATCCCCCCCCAAAAAATGACAAAGAAGCTATCTGTGAAACTGCTTTGTGATGTACTGCTTCATCTCCCAGAGTTAAACCTTTGTTTAGAATCATCAGGTGGAAATACTCTTTTTGCAGTACCTACAAAATGACATTTTGGAGCCAATTGAGGCCCATGGGGAAAAACAGAATATCCCCAGATAAAAAGAAAAAAGTAGCTTTATTTGAAACTGGTTTGTGATATGTGGATTTATCTCACAGAGTTAAACCTTTCTTTTGATTTATCATATTGGAAACACTCTTATTGTAGAATCCGTGAAGAATCATGTGGGAGTCCACTAAGGCCTATGTGGAAAAACCGAATATCCCTAGATAAAAACTAGAAAGAAGCTATTTGTGAAACTGTTTTGTGATGTGTGGATTTATCTCACAGAGTTAAATCTTTCTTTTGATTCGGAATGTTGGACATACTATTCTTGGAGATTCTGCAAAGAGACATGTAGGAGCCCATTGTGACCTATGAGTAACACTGAATATCCCCAGATAATAACTAGAAAGAAGTTATATGTGAAATGGTTTTGTGATGTGTGGATTCATCTCACAGAGTTAAAACTTTCTTTTGATTCACCAGGTTGGAAACACTCTTTTTGGAGAATCTGCAAGTGACATTTAGTAGACCTTTGAAGCAAAAAAGGAAAAATTGAATATCTTCAGATAAATACTAGAATGAAACTATCTTCAAAACTGCTTTGTGATGTGTGGATTCATCTCACAGAGTAAAACCTTTTTTGTTTCTGATGGAGCAGGTTGGAAACACAATATTTGGAGAATCTAGGAGGGGACATTTGGGAGCCTATTGAGCTCTCTCTCTATATATATAAAAACTTAGTATCTCCAGTTAAAATCTAAAGAGAAACTGTCTGTGAAACTTTTCTGTGATGTGTGCATTCATCTCACAAAGATATACCTTTTTTTTTTATTTCAGCTCGTTGGAGCTCTTTTTGAAGAATATTCATTTTGAAGAATCTGTGAAAGGATATTTGGAGGCCATTGAGGCTGATGGGGGGAAAACAGAATATCCCAAGATAAAAGCTAGAAAGAAGCTAACAGTAAAACTGCTTTGTGATGTGTGGATTCATCTCACAGAGATACACCTTTCTCTTGATACAGCACCTTGGAAAAACTATTTTTGGATAATCTGTGAAGTGACACTTGGGAGCCCATTGAGGCCTATGGTGAAAAACCAAATATCCCCAGATAAAAACTAGAAAGAAGCTATCTGTAGAACTTCTTTGTCATGTGTCACAGGGTCAAACCTTTCTTTTGATTCAGCAGGTAGGAAACACTCTTTGTGGAGAATCTGTGATGGGACATTTGGGAGCCAATTGATACCTATGAAAAAAAAACCATATATCCCCAGATAAAAACTAGAAAGAATATATTTGTGAAAATGCTTTGTGGTGTGTGGATTCATCTCCTAGGGTTAAACCTTTATTTTGATTCAACAGTTTGGAAACACTCTTTTTTAAGAATCTGGAAAGGGACAACTGGGAGCCCATTGAGTCCCATGGGGAAAAACTGAATATTCCCAGATAAAACTAGAGTGTAGCCATCTGTGAAACTGCTTTGTGATGTGTGGATTCATCTCACAGAGTTAAATCTTTCTTTTGATCCCGAAGGTTGGATGCCCTCTTTTTGGAGAATCTACAAAGCGACATTTGGGAGCCCATTGAAGCCTATGGGGAAAAATGAATATCTCCAGATAAAAACTAGAAAGAAGCTATCTGAAGAACTGCTTTTTGATGTGTCACAGGGTAAAACCTTTCTTTTGATTCAGCAGATAGGAAACACTCTTTTTATAGTATATGTGAGGGGACATTTGTGAGCGTTTTGAGGCCAATGAGAAAAAAACCGATATCCCCAGATTGAAAGTAGAAAGAAACTATCTGTGAAACTGCTTTGTGATGTATGGATTCAACACACAGACTTAAGCATTTTTTTAATCAGCAGATTGGAAACACTCATTTTGCAAAATTGGTGAAAGGACATTTGGGAGCCATTGAGGCCTATGGGGAAAAACAGAGCATTCCCAGATGAAAACTCCAAAGGAGCTATTTGTCAAACTGCTTTGTGATGTGTCTATTCATCTCACCAAGTTAAAACTTTCTTGTTGGAAGCCCTCTAATTTGACAATCCGGGAAGAGACATTTGGGAACCCATGAGGCCTAGGTGAAAAAAGGAATATCTCGAGATAAAAACTAGAAAGAAGCTATCTGTAAAACTGCTGTGTGATGTGTGGATTCATCTCAAAGAGGTAAATTTTCTTTTCATTCAGCAGATGGGAAACAGTCTTTTTGTAGAATCTGTGAAGGCACATTTGGGATCCCATTGGGGACTATGGGGAAAAGCTGAATATCCCCAGATAATAAATAGAAAGAAGCAACCTGTGAAACTGCTTTGTAAAAATGTGGATTCTTCTCACCGAGTTAAACCTTTCTTTTGACTCGGCAGGTTGGAAGCACTCCTTTTGGAGAATATGCAAAAGGGTAATTGGGAACCCATTGAGGTCCAGGGGGCAAAACCCGACATCTCCAGATAAAAACTACAAAGAAGCTATCTTGAGACTGCTGTGGTGTTTGGATTCATCTCACAGAGTTTAAACTTTCCTTTGATACAACAGATTGGAAATACTTTTTTGGAGAATCTGTGAAGGGGCATTGGGAACCCATTGAGGCCTATAGGGAAACACTGAATCAAAACTAGAAACCCAGATCAAAACTAGAAAGAGCTATTTGTGAAACTTCCTTGGGATTTGTGGATTCAGCTCACAGAGGTAACCCTTTTTATTGATTTTCTGATTCAGTAGAATGGAAACACTGTTTTTGTAGAATCTGTGAAGGGATGTTTGATAGCTCTTCAAGTCCTTGGGAAAAAAAACAAATATCTCCAAATAAAAACTAGAAAGAAGCTATCTGTGAAACTGCTTTGTAATGTGTGGATTCATCTCTCAGAATTAAGCCTTTCTTTTGATTCAGCAGGTTGGAACACTTGTTTTGGAAAATCTGTGAAGCTACATTTGGGAATCCATTGAACTCAACAGGAAAAAAATGAATATCCTCATATAAAAACTGGGAAGAAGCTATTTGTGAAACTGTTTTGTTATGTGTGGATTCTACTCACAGAGTTAACCCTTTCTATTGATTCAGCAAGTTGGAAAAACTCTTTTTGTACAATCTGCAAAGGGACTCTTTAGAGCCCATTGAGGTATATAAGCAAAAACTGCTTATCTCCAGATAAAAACTACAAAGAAGATATCTGTGAAACTGCACTGCTTTGAGCAGATTCATTTCACAGACTCAAGCGTTTCTTTTGATTCTGCAGGTTGGAAACACCCTTTTTGGAGAATCTGCCAAAAGACATTTTTTAGCCCATGGAGGTCTATGGGGAAAAATTGAATATCTCCTGATAAAAACTATAAAGAAGCTATCTGTGAAATTACTTTGTTATGTGTGGGTTCATCTCACAGAGTTAACCCTTTCTTTTGATTCAACAGGTTGGAAACACTTATTTTGGAGAATATGTGAAGGTACATTTGAGAGCCATTGAAGCCTATGGGAAAAATCCGAATATCCCTAGATAAAAAGTTGAAGAAAGCTATCTGTGAAACTGCTTTGTGGTGTGTGGATACATCTCTCAGAGTTAAATCTTCATTTTGATCTAGCCGGTTGAAAACACTCCTTTTAGATAATTTGCGAGGGACATTTAGGAGCGCTTGAGGCCTAAGGGGAAAAACCAAATATTCCCAAATAAAAACTAGAAACAAGCTATCTGTGAAACTGCTTTGTGATGTGTGGACTCATCTGAAAAAATTAAACTTTTATTTTGAGTCAGCAGGATGGAAACACTCTTTTTGTACAATCTGCAGAGGGACATCTGGGAGCCCACAAAGGCCTATGGGAAAAACTGAATATCCCAAAATAAAAATATAAGTAATCTGTCTGTGAAACTGCCTCGTTACGTGTGGATTCATCCCATACAATTAACTTTTCTTTGATTCACCACGTTGGGAACACTCTTTTTAGAGAATCTGTGAAGGGACATTTGGGATCCCACTGAGGTCTATAAGGCAAAATTGAATATTTGCAGATAAAAACTACAAAGAAGCTATCTTGAAACTGCTTTGTGATGTGTGGATTCATCTCATTGAATTTGACCTTTGTTTTGATTCAGCAGGTTGGAAACACTCTTTTTGGAGAATCTGCAAAGGGACATTTTGGAGCCCATTGGAGCCTATAGGGAATCACGGAATATACCTAGATAAAAACTAGAAAGAAGTTATGAGTGAAACTTCCTCATGATGTGTGGATTCAGCTCACAAAGTTAAACCACTCTTTTGATTCATCAAGATGAAAACACTCTTTCTGTAGAATCTGCTAAGGGACATTTGAAAGCCTATTGAGGCCTATGGGGAACACAAAACAAATATCCGCAGATAAAACCTAGAAAGAAGCTATCTTTGAAACTGCTTTGCAATGTGGAGTCATCTACCAGAATTCTATCTTTCTTTATATTCAGCACTTTAGAATCACTTATTTTGGGGAATCTGCAAAGTGATATTTGGCAGTCCATTCAGGTGTATAAGGAAAAACAGAATATCCTCAGTAAAACCTAGAAACTATCTGTGAAACTGCTTTGTGATATGTGGATTTATCTCAGAGAGTTAAAACTTTATTTTTTTTTTTATTATACTTTAAGTTCTAGGGTACATGTGCATAACGTGCAGGTTTGTTACATATGTATACTTATGCCATGTTGGTGTGCTGCACCCATCAACTCGTCAGCACCCATCAATTCATCATTTATATCATGTATAACTCCCCAATGCAATCCCTCCCTCCTCCCCCCTCCCCCCTCCCCATGATAGACCCCAGTGTGTGATGTTCCCCTTCCCGAGTCCAAGTGATCTCATTGTTCAGTTCCCACCTATGAGTGAGAACATGCGGTGTTTGGTTTTCTGTTCTTGTGATAGTTTGCTAAGAATGATGGTTTCCGCTGCATCCAGGTCCCTACAAAGGACGCAAACTCATCCTTTTATGGTCATAGTATCCATGGTGTATATTGCATTCTAATCCAGTCTGCACATATGGACACTCGGTTGTCAAGTCTTTGTATTGTGAATAGTGCCGCAATAAAATACGTGTGCATGTTTTTGTAGAAATAATTTTAATCCTTGAATACCCAGTAGTGGATGGCTGGGATATGGTAATCTGTTCTAGTCCTGTGCCATACGTTTCCAAAGGTGAACTAGTTTGCATCCACACAGTGTAAAGGTTGCTATTCTCCAATCCCTCCAACCCGTACTTCATGATTGCCATTTAAATGGTGTGGGATCTCATTGTGGTTTTGATTTGCATTTCTCTGATGGCGAGTGACGATGAGCATTTTTTCATGTGTCTGTTGGCTGTATGAATATCTTCTTTTGAGAAATGTCTGTTCATATCCTTTCCCCACTTTTTGATGGGATTGTTTGTTTTTTTCTCGTATATTTGTTTGAGTTCTTTGTAGATTCTGGATATTAGCCCTTTGTCAGATGAGTAGGTTGCAAAAATTTTCTCCCATTCTGTAGGTTGCCTGTTCACTCTGATGGTAGTTTCTTTTGCTGTGCAAAAGCTCTTTAGTTTAATTAGATCCCATTTGTCAATTTTTGCTTTTGCTGCCGTTGCTTTTGGCGTTTTAGACATGAAGTCCTTGCCCATGCCTATGTCCTGAATGGTACTACCTAGATTTTCTTCTAGGGTTTTTATGGTATTAGGTCTAACATTTAAGTCTCTAATCCATCTTGAATTAATCTTCGTATAAGGGGTAAGGAAAGGATCCAGTTTCAGCTTTCTACTTATGGCTAGCCAATTTTCCAGCACCATTTATTAAATAGGGAATCCTTTCCCCATTTCTTGTTTCTCTCAGGTTTGTCAAAGATCAGATGGCTGTAGATGTGCGGTATTATTTCTGAGGACTCTGTTCTGTTCCATTGGTCTATATCTCTGTTTTGGTACCAGTACCATGCTGTTTTGGTGACTGTAGCCTTGTAGTATAGTTTGAAGTCAGGTAGCGTGACGCCTCCAGCTTTGTCCTTTTGACTTAGGATTGTCTTGGCAATGCGGGCTCTTTTTTGGTTCCATATGAACTTTAAAGCAGTTTTTTCCAATTCTGTGAAGAAACTCATTGGTAGCTTGATGGGGATGGCATTGAATCTATAAATAACCTTGGGCAGTATGGCCATTTTCACGATATTGATTCTTCCTATCCATGAGCATGGTATGTTCTTCCATTTGTTTGTGTCCTCTTTGATTTCACTGAGCAGTGGTTTGTAGTTCTCCTTGAAGAGGTCCTTTACATCCCTTGTAAGCTGGATTCTTAGGTATTTGATTCTCTTTGAAGCAACTGTGAATGGAAGTTCATTCCTGATTTGGCTCTCTGCTTGTCTGTTACTGGTGTATAAGAATGCTTGTGATTTTTGCACATTAATTTTGTATCCTGAGACTTTGCTGAAGTTGCTTATCAGCTTAAGGAGATTTTGGGCTGAGACGATGGGGTTTCCTAAATATACAATCATGTCATCTGCAAACAGGGACAATTTGACTTCTTCTTTTCCTAACTGGATACCCTTGATTTCTTTCTCTTGCCTGATTGCCCTAGCCAGAACTTCCAACACTATGTTGAATAGGAGTGGTGAGAGAGGGCATCCCTGTCTTGTGCCAGTTTTCAAAGGGAATTTTTCCAGTTTTTGCCCATTCAGTATGATATTAGCTGTGGGTTTGTCATAAATAGCTCTTATTATGTTGAGATACGTTCCATCAATACCGAATTTATTGAGCGTTTTTAGCATGAAGGGCTGTTGAATTTTGTCAAAAGCCTTTTCTGCATCTATTGAGACAATCATGTGGTTCTTGTCTTTGGTTCTGTTTATATGCTGTATTACGTTTATTGATTTGCGAATGTTGAACCAGCCTTGCATCCCAGGGATGAAGCCCACTTGATCATGGTGGATAAGCTTTTTGATGTGCTGCTGAATCCGGTTTGCCAGTATTTTATTGAGAATTTTTGCATCAATGTTCATCAGGGATATTGGTCTAAAATTCTCTTTTTTTTTTTTTGTCTCTGCCACGCTTTGGTATCAGGATGATGTTGGCCTCATAAAATGAGTTAGGGAGGATTCCCTCTTTTTCTATTGATTGGAATAGTTTCAGAAGGAATGGTACCAGCTCCTCCTTGTACCTCTGGTAGAATTCAGCTGTGAATCCATCTGGTCCTGGACTTTTTTTGGTGGGTAGGCTATTAATTGTTGCCTCAATTTCAGAGCCTGCTATTGGTCTATTCAGGGATTCAACTTCTTCCTGGTTTAGCCTTGGGTGAGTGTAAGTGTCCAGGAAATTATCCATTTCTTCTAGATTTTCTAGTTGATTTGCATAGAGGCGTTTATAGTATTCTCTGATGGTAGTTTGTATTTCTGTGGGGTCAGTGGTGATATCCCCTTTATCATTTTTTATTGCATCTATTTGATTCCTCTCTCTTTTCTTCTTTATTAGCCTTGCTAGCGGTCTGTCAATTTTGTTGATCTTTTCAAAAAACCAACTCCTGGATTCATTGATTTTTTGGAGGGTTTTTTGTGTCTCTATCTCCTTCAGTTCGGCTCTGATCTTAGTTATTTCTTGCCTTCTGCTAGCTTTTGAATGTGTTTGCTCTTGCCTCTCTAGTTCTTTTAATTGTGATGTTAGATTGTCAATTTTAGATCTTTCCTGCTTTCTCTTGTGGGCATTTAGTGCTATAAATTTCCCTCTACACACTGCTTTAAATGTGTCCCAGAGATTCTGGTATGTTGTATCTTTGTTCTCATTGGTTTCAAAGAACATCTTTATTTCCGCTTTCATTTCGTTATGTACCCAGTAGTCATTCAGGAGCAGGTTGTTCAGTTTCCATGTAGTTGAGCGGTTTTGATTGAGTTTCTTAGTCCTGAGTTCTAGTTTGATTGCACTGTGGTCTGAGAGACAGTTTGTTATCATTTCTGTTCTTGCACATTTGCTGAGGAGTGCTTTACTTCCAATTACGTGGTCAATTTTGGAATAAGTGCGATGTGGTGCTGAGAAGAATGTATATTCTGTTGATTTGTGGTGGAGAGTTCTATAGATGTCTATTAGGTCCGCTTGGTGCAGAGATGAGTTCAATTCCTGGATATCCTTGTTAACTTTCTGTCTCGTTGATCTGTCTAATGTTGACAGCGGCGTGTTGAAGTCTCCCATTATTATTGTATGGGAGTCTAAGTCTCTTTGTAAGTCCCTAAGGACTTGCTTTATGAATCTGGGTGCTCCTGTATTGGGTGCATATATATTTAGGAGAGTTAGCTCTTCCTGTTGAATTGATCCCTTTACCATTATGTAATGGCCTTCTTTGTCTCTTTTGATCTTTGATGGTTTAAAGTCTGTTTTATCAGAGACAAGGATTGCAACCCCTGCTTTTTTTGTTCTCCATTTGCTTGGTAGATCTTCCTCCATCCCTTTATTTTGAGCCTATGTATGTCTCTGCATGTGAGATGGGTCTCCTGAATACAGCAGACTGATGGGTCTTGACTCTTTATCCAGTTTGCCAGTCTGTGTCTTTTAATTGGAGCATTTAGTCCATTAACATTTAAGGTTAATATTGTTATGTGTGAACTTGATCCTGCCATTAGATATTAACTGGTTATTTTGCTCGTTAGTTGATGCAGTTTCTTCCTAGCCTCGATGGTCTTTACATTTTGGCATGTTTTTGCGATGGCTGGTACCGGTTGTTCCTTTCCATGTTTAGGGCTTCCTTCAGGGTCTCTTGTAAGGCAGGTCTGGTGGTGACAAAATCTCTAAGCATTTGCTTATCTGTAAAGGATTTTATTTCTCCTTCACTGATGAAACTTAGTTTGGCTGGATATGAAATTCTGGGTTTAAAATTCTTTTCTTTAAGAATGTTGAATATTGGCCCCCACTCTCTTCTGGCTTGTAGAGTTTCTGCCGAGAGATCTGCTGTTAGTCTGATGGGCTTCCCTTTGTGGGTAACCCGACCTTTCTCTCTGGCTGCCCTTAAGATTTTTTCCTTCATTTCAACTTTGGTGAATCTGGCAATTATGTGTCTTGGAGTTGCTCTTCTGGAGGAGTATCTTTGTGGCGTTCTCTGTATTTCCTGAATTTGAATGTTGGCCTGCCCTACTAGGTTGGGGAAGTTCTCCTGGATGATTTCCTGAAGAGTGTTTTCCAACTTGGTTCCATTTTTCCCCTCACTTTCAGGCAACCGAATCAGGCGTAGATTTGGTCTTTTTACGTAATCCCATACTTTTTGCAGGCTTTGCTCATTTCTTTTTCTTCTTTTTACTTTTGGTTTCTCTTCTCGCTTCATTTCATTCATTTGATCTTCAATCGCTGATACTCTTTCTTCCAGTTGATCGAGTCGGTTACTGAAGCTTGAGCATTTGTCACGTATTTCTCGTGTCATGGTTTTCATCTCTGTCATTTCGTTTATGATCTTCTCTGCATTAATTAGTCTAGCTGTCAATTCTTCCACTCTTTTTTCAAGATTTTTAGTTTCTTTGCGCTGGGTACGTAATTCCTCCTTTAGCTCTGATAAGTTTGATGGACTGAAGCCTTCTTCTCTCCTCTCGTCCAAGTCATTCTCTGACCAGCTTTGATCCGTTGCTGGCGATGGGCTGCGCTCCTTTGCAGGGGGAGATGCGCTCTTATTTTTTGAATTTCCAGCTTTTCTGCCCTGCTTCTTCCCCATCTTTGTGGTTTTATCTGTCTCTGGTCTTTGATGGTGGTGACGTACTGATGCGGTTTTGGTATAGGTGTCCTTCCTGTTTGATAGTTTTCCTTCTGACAGTCAGAAGGACTGTCTGTTGGTCTGTTGGAGATTGCTTGAGGTCCACTCCAGACCCTGTTTGCCTGGGTATCAGCAGCAGAGGTTGCCAAAGATAGAATATTGCTGAACAGCGAGTGTACCTGTCTGATTCTTCCTTTGGAAGTTTCCTCTCAGGGGTGTACTCCACCCTGTGAGGTGTGGGGTGTCAGACTGCCCCTAGTGGGGGATTTCTCCCAGCTAGGCTACTCAGGGGTCAGGGTACACACCTGAGCAGGCAGTCTGTCCGTTCTCAGATCTCAACCTCCGCGTTGGGAGATCCACGGCTCTCCCCAAAGCTGTCAGACAGAGTCGTTCGCGTCTGCACCGGCTCCCGCTACTTCCCCTGTTGGTCTTCAGCTGTGTGCTGTCCCCAGAGGTGGAGACTACCAAAACTTTCTATTGATTCAACAGGTTGGAAATACTCCTTTTGTAGAATCTGTGAAAGGACATTAGAGTCCATTGACTCCTTTCAGTAAAAGCTGAAATCACACACACAAAAAAATCTACAAAGAAGCTATCTATGAAACTGCTTCCTGATGTGCGGATTCATCTCAAAGAGTTAAACCTTTATTTTGATTCAGCAGGTTGGAAACACTTACTTTGGAGAATCTGCAAAGGCTTATTTGGGAACCATTGAGGCCTGGGGGAAAAACAGAATATCCCCAAATGAATGTTAGAAAGAAGTTATCTGTGAAATTGATTTGTAAGGTGTGGATTTATCTTACAGAGTTAAGCCTTTCTTTCGATTCAGCAGGTTGGAAAAACTGTTTTTGGGGAATATGTGAAAAGACATTTCAGAGCCCACTGAGACCTCTGATGCAAAACCGAATATTTGCACATAAAAACTAGAATGAAGCTATTTGTGAGAAGCTATTTGTGAAACTGCTTTGTGATGTCTGAATTCATCTCACAGAGTTAAACCTTTCTTTGGATTTAGACGGTTCAAAACTTTTTTGGGAGAATCTGTGAAGGGACATTTTGGATCCCATTGACACCTATGGGGAAGCACAGAATATCCCCAGATAAAAAGGATAAAGAAGCTATCAATGAAACTGCTTTGTGATTGTGCATTCACCTCACAGAGTTAAAACTTTCTTTTCTGTAAGCAGGTTAAAATGACTTATTTTGGAGAATCTGTGAAGGGACATTTGGAAGCCCATTGTGGCCTATGAAAAAATCGAATATTACCAGATAAAAACTAGAAAGAAGCTATATGTGAAATTGCCTTGTGATGTGTGAATTCATCTCACAGAGATAAACCTTTTTTTTATGCAGCCAGGTTGGAAACACTCTTTTTAGAAAATCTGCAAGAAAAATTTGAAAGCTCATTGAGGCCTACAGAAAAAAAAAAATAACACGAATATTCCAGATAAAAACTAGAAAGAAGCTATGTGAAACAGCTTTGTGATGTCTGGATTCATGTTACGAAGTTAAATCTTTCTTTTGATTCAGTATCTTGGCAACACTTCCTTTGGAGACTCTGCGAAGGGACATATGGAAGCCCATTGTGGCCTATGGTGAAAAATCGAGTATCCTCAGATAAAAGTAGAAAGAAGCTATGTGTGAGTATTTTCTAATATGTGCATTCATCTTGCAGAGTTAAACATTTATTTTGATTCAGTACATTGGAAACACTCTTTTTAGATCTCTGCAAAGGGATACTTGGGAACACATTGAGGCCTATAAGGCAAAACTGAATATACCCAGATAAAAACTAGAAAGAAGCTATATGTGAAACTGCTTTGTGATATGTGGATTCATCTCAGAGACAAACCTTTCTTTTGATTCAGCAGGTTGGAAACACTCTTTTTGTGGAATATGAGAAGGGACATTGGGGAGTCCATTGAGACCTATGAGAAAAAACAGACTGTCCCTATATAAAAACTAGGAAGAATCCTTCTGTTAAGCTTCTTCGTAATGTGTCAATTCATCTCACAGAATTAAATCTTTCTGTTGATTCAGTAGCACTGTAAATACTCTTTTTGGAGAATCTGGAAAGAAACATTTTGGAGCACATTGAGGCCTATTGGGAAAAACAGAGTATTACCAGATAAAAACTAGAAAGAAGGTATTTGTGAAACAGCTTTGTGATGTGTGGATTTATCTCACAGAGTTTAACCTTTGTTTTTATCCAGCAGTTCGAAAACACTGTTTGGAGAATCTGTGAAGAAACATTTGGGAGCCCATTGACTCCTATGGAGAAACATGAAATATCCCCATATAAAAAGTAGAAACAAGCTGTCTGTGAAACTGTACATGATGTGTGCATTCATCACACAGAGTTAAACATTTATTTTGTCTCAGGAGGTTGGAAACACTTATTTTAGATAGTCTGTGAAGGGACATTTTGGGGACCTATGTGGTTTATAGGAAAAAATCAAATATTCCCATATAAAAACTAGAAAGAAGCTATCTGCAAAACTGCTTTGTGATGTGCGGATTCATCTAATTGAGTTACATCTTTTTTTCATACTGCTGATCGGAAACACTCTTTTTGTAGAATTTTCAAAGAGATATTTCAAAGTCCATTGTGGACTATAAGTAAAAACAGAATATCCCCAGATGAAAATTAGACAGAAGCTATCTGTGAAACTACTTTCTGTTGTGTGGATTTATCTCTAATAGTTACACCTTTCTTTTGGTCTGGTAAGTTGGAAAAACTCTTTTTGAAGAATCTGCAAAGAGACACTTGGGAGCTCTTTGAGGCCTATGAAGAAATACCGAATATCCCCAGACAAAAACTAGAAAGAAGCTATCTGTGAAACTGCTTTGTGATGTGTGGTTTCATCTCCCAGAGTTGAACCTTTTTTTGATTCTGCAGGTTCAAAATACTCTTTTTGTAGAATCTGTGAGGGGACATTTGAGAGCCCATTGAGGTCTATAAGTAAAAATTGAATATCTCAAACTAAACATCAGAAACAAGCTATCAGTAAAACTGCTTTGTGTTAGGTGGATCCACCTAAGAGAAGCAAACCTTTATTTTGATCCAGCATGTTGTAGACCATATTTTTATACAGAATCTGTGAAAGGACATTTGGCAGCCCATGGAGGCCTCTGGGGAAAAATTGAATATACTATGATACACTAGAAAGAAGCTGTCTGTGAAGTATCTCTCTGATTTGTGGTTTTACCTCACAGAGTTACCCCTTTATTTTGATTGAGCAGGTTAGAAACACTTAATTTGGAGAATGTGTAAAGGTACATTTTAGAGCCATGGAGGCCTTTGGGGAAAATCTGAATATTCTCAGATGAAAACTAAAAAGAAGCTATCTGTGAAGCTGCTACGTGATGTGTGGTTTTATCTCACAGAGTTATAACTTTCTTTCGATCCCGTAGTTTGGAAACACTGTTTTTACAGTATCTGTGAAAGGGCATTTGGGAGCTTGTTGAAACCTATGGAGAAAAACTGAATGTCCCAAGATAAAAATAAAAAAAAAAGTTATCTGTGAAAATGCTTTTTGATGTGTAATTTCATCTCACAGAGTTATATTTGGCTGGTTGTAAACATTCTTTTTGGAGAATCTGCAAAAGAACATTTGGGAGCCCATTGAGGTCTATGGGGCAAACCTGAATATCACTAGATAAAAACTAGAAAGAAGCTATCTGTGAAACTGCTTTATGATGTGTGGATTCATCTCACAGAGTTAAGGCTATCTTTTGATTCAGCAGTTTGGTAACACTGTATTTGTAGAATCTGTGAAGGGACATTTTGGAACTCATTGAAGCCTATGATGAAAAGGAGAATATCCCCAGATAAAAACTACAGTGAAGCTATCAGTGAGACTGATTTGTGACGTGTGGATTCATCTCACATATTTAAACTTTTATTTTTATTCAGTAGAATGGAAACACTCTTTTTGGAGAATCTGTGAAGGGACATTTGGGAGCCTATTGGGGTCTATAAGGAAAAAACAAATATTTCCTAATAAAGACTAGACAGAAGTTATCTGAGAAACTCCTTTGGGATGTGTGGATTCATCTCACAGAATTAAACCTTTCTTTTGGTTCAGCAGTTTGGAAACACTCTTTTTAAGGAATCTGCATAGAAACATTTGGGAGCCCATTGAGGTATATGGGGAAGAACACAGTATCTCTAGAGAAATACTAAAGAGGCTATCTGTGAAACTGCTTTGTGATATGTGGATTCAAACTCACAGGGTTAAACTCTCTTTTTGACTCAGCAAGTTGGAAACACTTTTTGGAACATCTACAAAGGGACATTTGTCAGCCTATTGATGCTCATGTGGCAGGAAAGAATATTCCCAGATAAAATCCAGATAAAAGCTATTTGTGAAACTGCCTTGAGATATGTGGGTTCATCTCACAGAGTTAAATTTTTATTTTGATTCAGCAGGCTGAAAACAGTCTTTTTGGAGAATGTACAAAGGGGCATTTGGGAGTCCATTGGGGTCTATTGGGAAAAAAAAATCCCAAGATAAAAACTGAAAAGAAGCTATCTGTGAAATTGCTTTGTGATGTGTGGATTCATTGCACAGAGTTAAACCTCTTGTTTAATTCAGCAGCTTGGAAACACTGTTTTTACAAAATCTGCAAAGTGATATTTGGGAGAACATACAGGCCTATGGAGAGGAACTGAATATCTCCTTATAAATACTAGAAAGAATCTATCTGTGAAACTGCTGTGTGATGTGTGCATTCATCTCACAGAGCTAAAACTTCTTTTGATTAAGCAGGTTGGAAACACTCTTTTTGGAGAATCTGTGAAGGGACATTTGAGAACCCAGTGAGGCCTAAGAAGAAAAACTGAATATCCCCAGATGATAACAAGGAATAAGTTATCGGTGAAACTTCTTTGTGATGTGTTGATTCATCTCACAGAGTTAAACCTTTATTTTGATTCAGTAGGTTGGAAATGCTATTTTTGTGTAATGTGCAAAGGGACAATTGGAAGCCCATTGAGGTCTAAGGGGAGAAACCGTGTATCTCCAGATAAAAACTAAAAAGAAGCTATCTGTGAACCTGCTTTGTGATAAGTGGCTTCATCTCACAGACTTAAACCTTATTTTTCATTTAGCAGGTTAGAAACACTTTTTTTGGACACTCTACATAGAGTAATTTTCGAGCCTATTGAGTCCTAGGGGAAAAGCTGAGTATTCCCAGATAAACACTAGAAAGAAGCTATGTGTGAAATGCTTTGTGACGTGTCAATTGACCTCACAAAGTTAAACTTTTCTTTTGACTGAGCCCGTTGGATACTCTCACTTAGCAGGATCTTTTTAGGGACGTTTGGGAGCTCATATTTGCCTATGGAAAAAAAGAATATCCCCAGATAAAAACAAGAAAAAGCTATTTGTGAAACTACTTTGTGATCTGTGGATTCATATCACAGAGGTAAATCTTTCCTTTGATCCAGTAGGTTGAATACACTCTTTTTGGAGAGTCTGTGAGCGGACACTGGAGAGTCCATTGAGGTCTATGTTGAAAAACAGAATATCTCCAGGTAAAAACTATCAAGAAATTTTCAGTGAAACTATTTTGTGATGTTTGGATTCATCTGATAGAGTTAAATCTTTCTTTACATTCAGTAGTCTGGAAACACTTTTTGAAGAATCTGTGAAGGGACATTTGGGAATCCATTTAGGCCTATGGGGCAAAACCAAGTATCCTTAGATAAAAACTAGAAAGAAGATATTTGTGAAACTGAATTTTGATGTGTGGATTCATCACACAGAGTTAAACGTTTATTTTGACTTACCTGGTTGGAAAACTCCTCATGGAAAATCTATGAAGGGACATATAGGAGCCCATTGAAGCCTATGCGGTGAAACAACATATCCCCAGATAAAAACTGGAAAGGAGAAATATGTGAACCTGCTTTGTGAGGTGTGGATTCATCCCATAGAAATAAAATTTTCTTTCCATTCAGCAGGTTGGAAGCACTTATTTTGGAGAAGAGGCAAGGAAACATTTGGGAGTCCATTGAGGTCTATGGAGCAAAACCAAAAATCCTCAGACAAATATTACAAAGAAGCTATTTGTGAAACTTTCTTTTGATTCAGTAGGTTGGAAAAACTCTTTTTTAAGAATCAGTAAAGGGACATTTAGGAGCCCTTTCAGGCCTATGGGGAAAAACAGAATATCCCTAGATAAAAACTGGAAAGAAGCTATCTGTGAAACTACTTTGTGATATGTGGATTCATCTCACAGATTTATACTTTGCTTTTGATTCAGCAGGTTGAAAACACTCTTTTAGGAGTACCTGCAAAGGGGAAATTTGGAGCTGATGAAGTTGTATGGGGAAAAACCGTATTTCCAACGATAAAAACTAGAAAGAAGTTATCTGTGAAATTCCTTTGTGATGTGTGAGTTCATCTCACAGAGTGGAAACTTTCTGTTGATTTAAAAGGTTGGAAACACTCCTTTTGGAGAATCTGTGAAGGGACATTGGGGAGACCATTGAAGCCTATGGAGAAAAACTGACAATCTCCAGATAAAGCTTCAAACGAAGCTATCTGTGAAACTATTTTGTGATGTGTGGATTCATCTTACAGAGTTAAACATTTCCTTTGACTCAGCAGTTTGGAAACACTCTTTTTGGAAAATCTGTGAAGGGACATTTGAGAGCCCTTTGAGGTTGATGGGGAAAAACAGAATTTACCCAGATTGAAACTAGAAAGAACCTATCTGTGAAACTGCTTTGTGATGAGTTGATTCATGTCATAGGGTTATACCTTTCCTTTGATTCATCAGGTTGGAAATACTCCTTTTGGAGTGTCTGTGAAATAACATTTAGGATTCCAGTGAAGCCTATGCAGAAAAACTGAATATCCCCAGATAAAAACTAGAAGGAATCTCTTTGTGAAACTGCTTTATGATGTGTGGATTTATCTCACACAGTTAAACATTTCTTTTGAAGCAGGAGGTTGGTAATATTTCATTTGCAGAATCTGCAAAAAGACGTTTTGAAGCCCATTGAGCCTAGGTGGCAAAAGAGAATATCCCTATAAAAACATAGAAAGAAGCTATCTGTGAAACTGCTTTGTGATGTGTGGATACATCTCACAGAGTAAAACTTTTCTTTTGGTCCAGCGGGTTGGAAACATCTTTTTTGGCGTATCTGTGAAGGGATATTTGGGAGCCCTATGAGGCCTGTGAAAACAACGAATATTCCTAGCCAAAAACTAGAAAGAAGTTATCTGTGAAACTGATTTGTAATACATAGATTCATCTCAGTGAGTTAAAACCTTTTTATTCAGCATGTTGGAAACCCTCTTTTTGGAGAATCTATGAAGGTACATTTGTGAACTCCTTTAGGCCTACGTGGAAAAAGTGGAATCCTCAGATACAAACTAGAAAGAAGCTATCTGTGAAACTTCTTTGTGATGTGTGGATTCATCTCACAGAGTTAAACCTTTCTTTCAGTTCAACAGGTTGAAATCCCTCTTTTTAGAGAATATGTGAAAGGATAATTGGAGCCCATTCAGGCCTATGGGGAAAAGCCAAATATCCTCAGGTAAAAACTAGAATGACATTATCGGTGCAACTGTTTGAGATTTGTGGATTCGTCTTACAGAGTTAAATTTTTATTTTGATTCAGCATATTGAAAACACTATTTTTGTAAAATCTGCAAACAGACCTTTAGACCTTTAGGAGCACTTTGAGGCCTATACAGAAAAATTGAATACTCCAGATAAAAACTAGAAAGAAGCTATCTTTGATACTGCTTTTTGAGGTGTGGATTCATCTCACAGAGATAATCTTTTCTTTTGATTCAGCAGGTTGGAGACACTGGTTTTGGAGAATCAGCACAGGGACGTTTGGGAGCCCATTGATAACTATGGAGATAAAGAGAATATCCCCAGAAAAAGGAAGAAAGAAACTATCTATAAAACTGCTTTTAATTTGTGGATTCATCTCAGAGAGTTAAACCTTTGTCTTGATTCATCACGCTGGAAATATTCTTTTGGAGAATCTGCCAAGAGACATTTTGGAACCCACTGAAGCCTATTGGGAAAAACTGAATATCCCCAGATAAAAACCAGAAAGAAGGTATCTGTGAAACTGTTTTGTTCAAGTGGATGTATCGCACAGAGTTAAACCTTTCTCTTGATTCAGCAGGTTGGAAGCAGTCTTTTTGAAGAATATGCAAAGGGACATTTGGGAGCCAGTTTCTGCCTATGGAAAAAAAAGAATATCCCCAGATAAAAACTAGAAATTATTTGTGAAACAGCTTTTGATGTGTGGATTTATCTCACAGAATTAAACATTTGTCTTGATTCAGAACATTGGAAATAATCTTTTTGGAGAATCTGTGAAGGGACATTTGGGAGCCTATTAAAGCCTATAAGCAAAAACCGAATATCCCCCTAAAATAACTAGAAAGAAAGTATCTGTGAAAGTTTTTGTGATGTCTGGATTCATCTCACAGAGTGAAATATTTGTTTTGATTCAGCAGATGGGAAAACCCCTCTTTAGAGAATCTGAGAGGAGACATTTTCCATTGAGGCCTATGGGGAAAAACTGAAAATCCACAGATAAAATCTAGAAAGAAACTATCAGTGAAACTGTTTTGTAATGTGTGGATTCACCACACAGAGTTAAACTTTCTTTTGATACAGCAGGTTGGAAACACTATTTTTCGATAATCTGCAAAGAGCCATTTGGGCGCCTTTTGAGGTTTAAGGGGCAAGACATTATTTCCCCAGATAAAAATTTAAAAGAAGCTATCTGTTAAACTTCATTGTGAATATGGATCCATCTAACAGAGTTAAAACTTTCTTTTGATTCACCAGGTTGTAAACACTCTTTTTGTAGAATCTGCAAAGAAACATTTGGGAACTCTTTGAGGCCTATGAGGAAAAACCAAATATCCCTAGATCAAAGGAACAAAGAAGATATCTGTGAAGCTGCTTTGTGTTGTGTGGATTCCTCTATAAGATTTAAAACTTTTTTTTTTTTTTTGACACAGCAGGTCAGAAATACTCTTTTCAGAGAATCTTCAAAGGGACATTTCAGAGCCCATTGAGGCCAAAAGGGAAAAATCGAATTTCCCCAGATAAAAACAAGAAAGAAGATACCTGTGAAACTGCTTTGTGATGTGTAGATTCTTCTCATAGCGTTAAACTTTTGTCTTGATTCAGCAGATTGCAAAGACTCTTTTTGGAGAATCTGCAAAGAGACATTTTGGAGCCCATTGAGGTCTATGGGGAAAAACAGAATATACCCAGATGAAAGCCAGAAAGAAGTTGTCTGTAAAACTGCTTTGCAAAGTGTGGCTTCATCTCACAGATTTAAATTTTTCTATTGATTTAGCAGGTGGGAAACACTCTAATTGGAGAATCTGTGAGGACACATTAGTGAACCCATTGAGGCCTATGGGTAAAAATGGAATATACCTAGATAATAACTAGAAAGAAGCTCTCTGTGAAACTGCTTTAAAATGGGTAAATTCGTCTCACAGAGTTTTTTTTTTTTTCTTTTATTCAAAAGGTTGGAAGAACTCTTTTTGTAGAATATGTGAAGGGAATTTTGGGAACCCACTGAGGACTGTGGGAAAAAAATTGAATAACCTCTGATTAAAACTAGAAAGGAGTTATTTGTGAAACTGCCTTGTAATGTTTCAATTCATTTGAAAGAAATAAATATTTCTTTTGATTTAGCAGGTTGGAAACACTTTATTTGGAGAATCTGCATAGAAACATTTGGGAGTGCATTAAGGCCTATGGAAAAAAAGTATTCCCATTGAATACTTTTTAGATAAATATTATTAAGAATATTATTAGATATTAGAAAGAATATTAATTATTAATATTTAATATTAGAAAGAAGCTATCTGTGATACTACTTTATAGTGTGTGAATTCACCTCACAGTGTTAAACGTTTCTTTTGATTCAGCAGGTTGAAAACACTAGTTTTGTAAAATCTGTGAAGGAACATTTTGGCGCCCACTGAGGCCTGTGGGGAAAAACCAAATATCTGAAGATAAAACCTAGAAGGAATCTCTCAGTGAAACTGCTTTGTGATGTGTTGATTCATTTCACGGTGTGAAACCTTTCTTTAGATTCAACAGCTCGGAAACACTCTTGTGGAAATCATATGGACCAGCATTTTTTAGCCCAATGAAGCCTACCAGGAGAAACTGATTATCCTCAGATGAAAACTAGGGAGAAGATAACTGTGAAACTGTTTTGTGATGATGTGAATTCATCTCATATAGTTAAAACTTTCTTTTGATTAACCAGGTTGGAAACACTATTTTTGGAAGAATCTGTGGAGGGACAATTGGGAGCCTATGGAGAACTACAAGGATAAACTGAATATCCGCAGATAAAAAGTAGAAAGAACTCATCTGTGAAAATACTTTGTGATGTGTGGATTCATCTCACAGAGTTAAACATTTCTTTTTTTTCAGCAGATTGGAGAAACTCTTTTAGGAGAATCTGTGCGAAGACATTTAGGATCCCTTAGAGGTGTATGGATAAAATTGAATATCCCCAGGTAAAAATAAGAAACAAGCTACCTTTCAAACTGCTTTGTGATATGTGGATTCAGCTCACAGTTAAACCTTTATTTTGATTTACCACTTTTTGGACACTTTTTTGGAGAGTCTATGAAGGAACATTTGGGAGCCTGTTGAGCCCTATGGGGAAAAATTAAGAAAACCCAGATATAAGCTAGAAAGAAGCTAACGGTAAAACTGCTTTCTGATGTGTGGATTCACCTACCAGAGATGAAACTTTCTCCTTATTGAACAGGTTTGAGGAACTCTTTTCAGAGATTCTGCGAAGGGACATTTGAGACACATTGAGGACTATGGGGAAAACTGAGTATGTCCAGATAAAAATTAGAAAGAATATACTTGTGAAACTTCTTTGTGATCTGTGGATTCCTTTCACAGAGTTAAACCTTTATATTGATACAGCACTCTTGTGACACTCTTTCTGAAGAATCTTTGAACAGACATTTGGGAGCCCATTGAGGCTTATGGGAAAGAAAGCAAATCTCCACAGATAAAATATAGAAAGAAGCTACCTGAGAAAATGCTTTGTGATTTGGCAACCCACTGAGGCCTATGACAAAAACTGGAATATCCTGAAACATTAACTAGAAAGCAACAACCTGGGAATCGACTTTGTGATATTTAGATTCATCTCACAGTGTTAAACGTTTCTTTTGGTTCAGAAGGTTAGAGACATTCTTTTTGGAGACTCTGTGGTGACGTCTTTCACAGCCCATTGACACCTATGGGGAAAACCCGATTATCCTCAGATAAAAAGTAGAAAGAAGGTATGTGTGAAACTGATATGATGTGTGGATTCGTCTCAAGGAGTTAAACCTTCCTTTTGATTCATCAGGTTTGAAACCCTCTTTTTGAGCATCTGTGAAGGGACCTTTGGGAGTCCATTGAGGCCTATGGGAAACACTGAATATACCCAGATAAAAACTAGAAAGAAGCTGTCTGTGAAACTGCTTTCTGATGTGTGGATTCATTTCATGGGGTTAAAGCTTTCTTTTGATACAGCAGGTTGGAAAAACATTTTTTGAAGTATCTGTGACAGGACATTTAGGAACCAGTTGGGGCCCTTGGGAAAAATCCGAACATCCCCAGGAAAAAAAAATACTAGAAAGAACCTATCTGTTAAACTGCTTTGAGGTGTGTGGATTCATCTCACAGAGTTAAACCTTCATTTGATTCAGCAAGTTGGAAACACTCTTTTGGGGAAATCTGCCAAGGGACATCGGGAGCCCATTGAGGCCTATGAAAATAAAAAACAAACAAATATCCCCAGGTAAAACCTAAAAAGAAACTGTATGTTAAACTGCTTTGTGATGTGTGGATTCATCTTACAGATTTAAACATTTCTTGATTCAGCAGGTTGGAAATACTTATTTGGCAGAATGTGTGACAGGATATTTGAAAGCCCTTTGTGGCCCATGGGACAAAATTGAATATCCCCAAATAAAAACAAGAAAGAAGCTATCTCTGAAACTGTTTTGCAATGTGTAGATTCATCACATATATTTAAATGCATACTTTGATTCAGCAGGTTTGAATCATTCTTATTGGAGGATTTATGAAGGGACATTTTGGAGCCCATTGAGACTTATGGGGAAAAATTGAATATCCCCAGATGAAATCTTGAAAGATCTATCTGTGAAAATGCTTTGTGATGTGTGCAAGCATCTAACTGAGTTAATCCTTTTCCTGTCAGCAAGTTGGAAACACTCTTTTTGAAAATCTGCAAAGGGACATTTGACAGCACATTGAGCCCTATGGAAAAAAACTAATATCTCCAGATAAAAGTGAAAGAAGGTGTTTGTTAACCTGCTTTGTGATGTGTGGATTCATCTCATATAGGTAAATATTTCTTTTTATTCAGCAGGTTGGAAACACCTTTTATGAAGAGTCTGCAAAGGGATATTTGGGAGCCTATTAAGACTTAGATTGAAAAACCAAATATCCCCAGATGAAAACTAAAAAGAAGCTATCTGTGCAACTAGTTTCTTACGTGTGGATTTATCTCACAGAGTTAACACATTCTTTTGATGCAGCAGGATCAAAACACTTTTTTTAGAGAATCTGCAAAAGGACATTTTGGAGCCCATTGAGGTCTATGGAAAAAACCGAATATCCCTATAGAAAAACTAGAAAGAAGCTATCTGTGAAACTGCACTGTAATGTGTGCATTCCTTTCACAGAGTTAAAGTTTCTTTTGATTCAGAAGGATGAAAACATTATTTTTGAAGAATTTGTGAAAGGACATTTGAAAGCCCATTCAGGCCAATGGGGAAAAGCAGAATATCCCCAAATAAAATTTTGAAAGAAGCTATCTGTGAAACAACTTTGAGATGTGTGGATTCATCTCACAGAGATAAATGTTTCTCTTGATTCAGCAGTTAGGAAACACTCTTTTCGGAGAATATGTGAAGGGAAAATTAGGAGACCATTTAGTCCCATGTGGTCCCATGTGGAAAAACAGAATATCCCTTGATAAAAACTAGAAAGAAGCTATCTTGAAAGTACTTTGGGATGTGTGGATTCATGTCACATAGTGAAACATTTCCTTTGATTCAGCAGGTTGAAAACACTTTCTTTGGAGAAGCTGTGAAGGGACATTTGGAGCCCACTGAGTACTATGGAGAAAAATGTAATATCTCCTGGTAAAAATTAGTAAGAATCTATATGGGAAACTGCTTTGGGATATGTGGATTCATCTTACAGAGTTAAATCTTTCTTTTGATTCACCAGGTGGGGAATACTCTCTTTGGAGAATGTGCCAGAGATATTTCAGAGCCCATTGAGGTCTGTGGGAAAAACTTAGTATCCCTAGATAAAAACTGGAAAGAAGCGATCTGTGAAACTGCTTTAGGATGTGTGGATTCACCTCACGGAGTTAAATCTTCCTTTCATTTTAGCAGGTTGTAAACACACTTTTTGTAGAATTTGAGAAGGATCATTTTGGAGCCTATTTTGGACCATGGGGAAAAACAGAACATCCCCAGATAAAACTAGAAACAAGCTATATGTGAAACAGCTTTGATGTATGGATGCATCTTACAGAGTTAAACATTTCTTTTTATTCAGCAGGTTGGAAACACTCTTTTTGGAGAGTCTGTGAAGGGACAGTTGGGAGCCCATTGAAGCCTACAAGGAAAAACCAAATATCTCCCAGTAAAAACTAGAAATAATCTATCTAGGAAAATGTTTTGTGGTATGTGCATTCATCTCACAGAGTTAAACCTCTCTTTTGATTCAGCATGTGGGAAGCACTCTCTTTGGAGAATCTGTGAATGGACATTTTGTAGCTCATTGAATCACAAGGGGAAATAAATAAATATCCCCAGGTAAAAAATAGGAAGCAGCTATCTGTGAAACTGCTTGGTTATGTATGGTTCACCTCAGAGAGTTAAACCTTTGTTTTGATTCAGCAGGTTGGGAACACTCTTTTTGGAAAATTTGTGAAGGGTTGTTTGATAGTCCTTTAAGGTCAATGGGGAAAAACAGAATATCCCCAGGTAAAAATTCTATTCATGAAACTGCTTTATTATGTGTGGTTCATCTCAGAAAGTTAAACGTTTATTTTGACTCAACAGGTTGGAAACACTCTTTTTGGAGAATCTGCAAAGGTACATTTGGAAGCCCATTGAGGCCTATAAGAAACAAACTAAATATCCCCAGAAAAAAATTAGAAAGAATCTGTCTGTGAAGCTACTTGTGATGTGTGGATTCATCTCACAGTTAATCCTTTCTTTTGTTTCAGGAGGTTGGAAACACTCTTTTTGGAAAATGTGTGAAGGGATCTTTGGGACTCCATTAATGGCTATTGGAGAAACCAAGTATTCAAAGGTAAAAACTATAAAGAAGCTATCTGTGAAACTGCTTTGTGATGTATGTATTCATCTCATAGAGCTAAACCTTCCTTTTGATTCATCAGGTTGGAAGCACTCTTTTTGGAGTATCCTTGGAGGGACATTTTTAAGTTTTTTGAAACCCAGGGGAAAAAACAAATATTCTCAGATAAAAACTAAAAAGAAACAATCTGTGAAATTGCTTTGTGATGTGTACATTCATCTCCCAGAGTTAAACGTTTTTTTTTTGATTCAGCAGGTTGAAAACAATGTTTTTGGAGAATCTGTGTAGGGACATTTTTTGAGCCCATAGATCCCTATGGAGAAAACTGAATATCTCCAGGTAAAAACTAGATAGAAGCTATCTGGAAAATTGTTTTGTGATCGGTGGATTAATCTCACAGGGTTTGACCTTACTTTTGATTCAACGGGTTGGAAACACTCCTTTTGGAGAATCTGTGAAGGGACGTTTGGGAGCCCATTGAGTCCTATCAGGAAAACTGAATATCCCCAGGTTAAAACTGGGAAGAAGTTATCTGTGAAAGCGCTTTGTGATGTGTGGATTCATCTTACAGCATTAAGATTTTCTTTTGATTCAGCAGCTTGGAAGCACTGTTTCAGAAGTATCAGTGAAGGGATATTTGGGAACCCATTAAGGCCAATGAGTAAAAACTGAATATCCCCAGACAAAAATTAAAAACATCTTATTAGTGAAACTGCTTTGAAATGTGTGCATTCACAAAATTACAACTGTATTTTGATTTAAGAGATTGGAAATACTCTTCTTGGAGAGTCTGTGATGGAACATTTGGAAGCCTATTGAAACCTATGGGGAAAACCAAATATCCCTAGAGAAAAACTAGAAACAAACTATTCATGAAACTGCTTTGTTATGTGTGGTTCATCTCACAGATTTAAACATACTTTTGATTCAACAGGTTGGAAACAATCTTTTTGGAGAATCTGTGAAGATACATTTGGAAGCCCATTGAGGTCTATAGGAAAAAATTAAATATCCCCAGGAAAATTAATAGAAAGAAGCTATATGTGAAACTGATTTGTGATGTGTGCATTCATCTCACAGAGTTAAACCTTTCCTTTGATTCAGCAGGCTGGAAACATCCTTTTTGGAGAATCTGTGAAGATACATTTAGGAATCCATTGAGGCCCATGGGGAAAACTTAATATACTCATAGAAAAATTCATAAGAAACGATATGTGAAACTGCTTTTTGATGTGTTTATTCATCTTACAGAGTTAAATCGTTCTTTTAATTCAGCAGGTTAGAAACACTCTTTTTGGAGAATCTGTGAAGGGACATTTGGAAGCCCATTGAGGCCTACGGGGTAAAACTGAATATTCACAGAAAAAATTCGTAAGAAGCTATCTGTGAAAACTGTTTTATGATGTGTGGATTAATCTCACGAGTTAAATATTTCTTTTAATTCAGCATTTTGGAAACCCCCTTTTTGGAGGATCTGTGAAGGGATATTTGGGAGTCCATTGAGGTCTATGAAAAAAACACAAATAGCCCCAGTAAAAACTAGAAAGAAGCTGTTTGTGAAACTGCTTTGTGATGTGTGGATTCATCTCACAGAGTTAAACCTTTCTTTTGATTCGGAAGTTTGGAAACATACTTTTTATAAAATCTGTGAAAGGACATTTGGGAGCCCATTGAAGCTTATGTGGAAAAATCAACTAAGCCGTGGTACAAACTAGAAAGAAGCTATCTGCGAAACTTCTTTGTGAAGTGCAGATTCATCTCACAGAATTAAATGTTTCTTTTGATTCAGCAGGTTGGAAATGCTCTTTTTGGTGAAAATGTGAAGAAACACTTGGGAGTCTGTTAAGCCCCATTTGGAAAATCCAAATATCCCCAGTTAAAAACTAGAAAGAAGCTATCTGTGAAATTGCTTTGTGATGTGTGGGTTCATCATCTCAGAGAGTTATAACTTTCTTTTGATTCGGAAAGTTGGAAACACTCTTTTTGGAGAATCTGCAAAGGGACATTTGGGAGCACATTAAAGCCTATGAGAAAAAACCAAATATACACAGGCAAAAACAAAAGAAAACAAAACAAAAATAAGTTTGTGAAACTGCTTTGTGGTGTGTAGTTTCGTCTCATAGAGTTAAAACTTACTTTTTATTAAGCAGGTTGGAAATACTGTTTTTTGTGTATCTGCAAGGGGACAATTTGGAGGCCATTGAGGCCTATGGGTAATAAAAGTATATCTTCAGCTGAAAACTCGAAAGAAGCTGTGAAACGGCTTTGTGACATGTGGGTTCATGTCCCAGTGTTAAACATTTATTTGATTCAGCAGGATGGAAACACTGTTTTTGCAGAATCTGCAAAGGGACATTTGGGAGCCCATCTGTGAGGTAAAACCTAATACCCCCAGGTAAAAACTAGAAGGAAGCTATCTGAAAACTACTTTGTAATCTGCAAATTCATCTCACAGAATTAAAACTTCCTTTTGATTCCGCAGGTTAAAAACAATTTTTGGAGAATCTGCAAAGAGATATTTGGGAGCCCATTGGGGAAAACCAATTATTCCCAGGTAAAAACTAGAAAGAAGCTGTCTGTGAAACTGCTTCCTGATATGTGAATTCATCTTGTAGAGTTAAAAGTTTCATTTGATTCAGTATGTTGGAATCTATTCTTATGGAGAATCTTCAGAGGGATAATTGAAAGTCCATGGGCTCTCATGGGGAAAAACTGAATATCCCCACGTAGAAACATGAAAGAAGCTACCTGTGAAACTGCTTTCTGATATATGGATTCATCCCACAGAGTTAAATTTTTCTTCTGATTCTGTAGGTTGGAAACACTCTTTTTGAAGAATCTGTGAAGGGACATTTGAAACCCCTTTGAGACCCAAGGGGAAAACCAAATATTCCAGGTGAAAACTAGAGAGAAGCTCTCTGTGAATTTGCTTTGTGATTTGTGGATTCATCTCACAGTGTTAAAAGTTTCTTTTGATTCAGCAGTTTGGAAACACTTTTTTTGGAGAATGTGTGATAGGACATTTGGGAGTCCATGAGGCCCATTTTGAAAATCCGAATATCCCCAACTAAAAACTAGAAAGAAGCTATGTGAAACTGCTTTGTGATGTGTGGTTCCTTCTTAGAAAGGTAAACCTTTCTTTTGATTCAGTAGGTTGGAAACACTCTATTTGGATAATCTAAGAAAGAATATTTGTGAGGCCATTGAGGCCTATTTGAAAAAATCTGAATATCCCCCAATAAAATCCAGAAAGAAACTATGTGTGAAACTGCTGTTTGATGTGTGGATTTATGTCACAGATTTAAGTCTTTCTTTTAATTGAGCAGGTTGGAAACACACTTTTTGCAATATATGCGAGGAAACATTTGGGAGCCCATTTAAGCTGATGGGGAAAAGCTGAATATTTCCATGTAAAACCTAGTAAGAAGTTACCTATGAAACTGCTTTGTGATGTGTGAATTCATCTCACAGAGTTAAAGCTTTATTTTGATTCAGGAGGATGGAAACACTCTTTTTGGAGAATCTGCAAAGGGACGTTTTGGAGTCCATTGAGGCTCATTGAGAGAAACTGAATAGTTTCCCAGTAAAAACTAGAAAGAAGGAATTTGTGCAACTATTTTGTATGTGTGGATTCATCTCACAGAGTTGAAACTTTCTTTTGTTTTGGAAGGTTGGAAACACTCTTTTTGGAGAATCTGTCAAGGGACAATTGGGATCCCACTGATATCTACAAGAAAAAATACAATATCCCCAAGCGAAAACTAAAAAGAAACTATCTGTGAAACAGCTTTGTAATGTGTGTATTTATCCCACAGAGTTAAATCTTTCTGTTGATTCAGCAGGTTGGACACAATTTTGTTTGTTTGTTTGTTTGTTTGCAGAATCTAAGAAGGGACATTTAAGAGCCCATTGAGGCCTATGGAATAAACCCAATTTCCCCAGCTTAAAAAAAAAATGGAAAAAAGCTATCTGTGAAATGCTTTGCTATGTGTGCATTTATGTCACCAAAATAAATGTATCCTTTGATTCAGCAGGTTGGAAACATTCTTTTTGGAGAATCTGCAAAGGAACATATGGGAAACTATTGATGCCCACGGGGATGAAGTGAATATCCCTAGGTAAAAGCTAGAAAAAAGATATCTGTGTAACTACTTTGTGATGCTTGGATTCACCTAACACAGATAAACGTTTCTTTTGATTTTGCTGTTGGAAACACTCCTTTTGTAGAAAGCATAAGGGGACATTTTTCAGCCCATTGTAGCTCATTGTGTAAAACCAAATATCCCCAGATAAAAACTGGAAAGAATTTGTCTGTGAAACAGCTCTGTGATGTGTGGATTCATCCCGCAAAGTTAGGCGTTGCTTTTGGTTCAGAAAGTTTGTAACACTCTTTTGGAAGAACCTGTAAAGGGATATTTGGCAGCCCATTGGGTCCAATGGGGAAAAACCTAATATTCCCAAATAAAAATTTGAAAGAAGCTATCTGTGAAACTTCTTTTTGATTTGTGGATTCATCTCACAGAGTTAAACATTTCTTTTGATTTTGCTGTTGGAAACACTCCTTTTGTAGAAAGCACAAGGGGACATTTTTCAGCCCATTGAAGCTCATTGTGTAAAACCAAATATCCCCAGATAAAAACTGGAAAGAAGTTGTCTGTGAAACAGCTCTGTGATGTGTGGATTCATCCCGCAAAGTTAGGCATTGCTTTTGGTTCAGAAAGTTTGTAACACTCTTTTGGAAGAATCTGTAAAGGGACATTTGGCAGCCCATTGATTCCAATGGGGAAAAACCTAATATTCTCAAATAAAAATTTGAAAGAAGCTATCTGTGAAACTTCTTTTTGATTTGTGGATTCATCTCACAGAGTTAAACCTTTCTTTTGATTCAGTAGGTTGGAAACACCCTTTTGAAGAATGTGAGAAGGGACATTTGGGAGTTCTGTTGAGGCACTTGTGGAAAAACCAAGTATCTTCAGATAAAAAACAGAAAGAAGCTATCTGTGAAACTGTATTGTAATGTGTGGATTCATCCCACAGAGCTAAAAGGTTTTTTTTGATTTATCAGTTTGGAGAAATTCTTTTTGGAAAATCTGTGAAAGGACATTTGGGAGCCCATTGAGACCTATAAGAAAAAACCCAATGTCTCCAAGTAAAAATTAGAAAGAAGCTATTTGTGAAACTGTATTGTAATGTGTGGATTCATCTCAAAGAGTTAAAAGTATTTTTTTTATTCAACAGTTTGGAAAAACTCTTTCTGGAGAATCTGTGAAGGGACATTTGGGAGCCCATTGAGGCCTAAGGGATAAACACAATATCCCCTGGTAAAAAATTGAAAGAAGCTATCTTGGAAACTGTTTTGTTATGTGCGTATTCATCTCACTAACCAAACATATCTTTTGATTCAGTAGGTTAGAAACACTCTTTTGGAGAATCTGTGAAGGGATCTTTGGGCCCACTTTGATGCCCATGTGGATAAACCGAATATCCCCACGGTAAAAACTAGAAAGAAGATAACTGTGTAACAACTTTTTGATGTTTCAATTCATCTTACAGAGATAAATGCTTCTTTCAATTTCGCTGGTTGGAAACACTCTTTTTGTAGAATGTGCAACAGGACTTTTGGCAGCCCATTGAAGCCCATGGGGGAAACCAAATATCACCAGATAAAAACTGGAAGGAAGCTAACTGTGAAACTGCTTTGTGATGTGTGGATTCATCTCACAGTGTTAAAGTTTCCTTTAATTCAGCAGGTTGGAAAATTTCTTTTTGGATAATCTGTGAAGGGGCATTTTAAATCCTTTTGTGGGCTATGTGGAAAAAATGAATATCCCAAGGTAAAAACTATAATGAAGCTATCTCTGAAAATGCTTTTTGATGTCTGGATTCTTCACACAGCATTAAAACTTTCTTTTGTTTCAGCAAGTTGGAAACATTCTTTTTGTAAAATTTATGAAGGGACATTTCAGAGCCCATTGAGATCAATGGAAAACAAAATTAAAAAAAGGAACATCCCCAGGAAAACACAAGAAAGAAGCCATACATGAAACTGCTTTGTGATGTGTGCATTCATCAGGCAGATTTAAACATTTCTTTTCATTCAGCATATTGAAAACACTGTTTTTGTAGAATCTGTGAAGGGACATTTGGCAGCCCATTGAAGCCCATGGGGGAAAACAGAATATCCCTAGGTCAAAACTAGAAATAAGCTATCTGCTGTGAAAATGCTTTGTTATGTGTGGCTTCATCTCAGCAAATGAAACTTTTCTTTCAATACAGCAGGTTTGAAAGACTCTTTTTGGAGAATCAGTGAAGGGACATTTGTGAGCCCTCAGAGCTCTGTGGAGAGAAACTTAACATCCCCAGGTAACAACTAGAAAGAAGCTATCTGGGAAACTGCTTTGTAATGTGTGTATTCATCTCACCAAGTTAAAACTCTATTTTGATTTAGCAGATCAGAATCCTTCTTTTTGGAGAGTTCACGAAAGTACATTTGGGATCCTATTGAGGCCTACGGTGAAAAATGGATTATCCCCAGATAAAAACTAGAAAGAAGCTATCTGTGAAACTGTTGGTGATTTGTGGCTTAACCTCAAGGAATTGAAACTTTCTATTGATTCAGCAGGTTGGAAACACTTTTGGAGAATCTGTGAAGGGACATTTGGGAGCCCAGTGAGGCTTATGGTAAAAACTAAATCTCCCAGATAAATATGGAAAAGAAGTTGTATGTTAAACTGCCTTTTGATGTGTGGGTTCATCTCACAGGGTTAAATCTTTCTTTTGATTCTGCAGATTGGAAACACTCTTTTTGGAGAATCTGCTAAGGGACACTTTGGAGCCCATCAAGGCATATAAGGAAAAACTGAATATCCCCATGTAAAGACTAGAAAGAAACTATCTGTGAAACTGCTTTGTGATGTTTGGATTAAACTCACAGAGTTAATCCTTTCTTTTGATTCAGTACATTGAAAACATCTTTTTTGGAAAATCTGAGAAAGGACATTTGGGAGCCTAGTGAGGCCTATTAGGAAAAATCGAATATCCCCAGATAAAAACTAGAAAGAAGCTATCTGTCAAACTCCTTTTGATGTGTGGATTCATCTCCCAGAGATAAAACTTTCTTTTTATACAGCAGATAGGAAACACTTTTTTAGGAGACTCTGCAAAGGAAAATTTTAGATGCCATTGAGGCCTATGGTTAAAAACTTTATACAACCACGTAAAAAGTAGAAATAAGTTATGTGTAAAACTGTTTATAATGTGTGGGTTCATCTCACAGAGTTAAAACTGTTCTTTTTGTTCAGCAATTGGAACACTCTTTTTGAGAAATCTATAAATAGGCATTTAGGAGCCAATTGAGGCCCATAGGACAAAACCTATCGTCCGCAGATAAAAAAAAAAAAATCTATCTGTGAAACTGCTTTGTGAAGTGTGGATTCAACTAACATAGTTAAACATTTCTTTTGATTTAACAGGTTGAAAACACTCTTTTTGAAGAATCTGCAAAGGGACACTTAAGTACACATTGAGGCCTATGGGTGGAAAAAATCCGTAAGAAAAAACTAGACAGGAGCTATTTGTGAAACTGCTTTGAGATCTGTTGATTCATGTCACAGAGTTAAAACTTTCTTTTGATTCTGCAGGTTGGAAGCACTCTTATTGGATAATCTGTGAAGGGACAGTTGAGAACGCATTGAGACCCATGGGGAAAAACCAAATTTCTTCAGGTAAAAACTAGAAAGAAGCTGTCTGTGAAATTTATTTTTGATGTGTGGATTCATCTCACAGAGGTAAACCTTTCTTTGGATTCAGTAGGTTGGAAACACTCTTTTTGGAGAATCTGTGAAGAACAGCTAGGAGCCCATTGAAGCCCATTCAGGAAAGCACCATTTCCTAGTTTAAAAAACTGGAAAGAAACTATCTTTGAAACTGCTTTGTGATGTGTGGATACAACACAAAGACTTAAAACTTTATTTTGACTCAGCAGGATGGAAACACTCTTTTTGGAGAATTTTTGAAGGCAAATTTAGGAGCCTGCTGAGGTCCATGGAGAAAAAACAAATATCACCAGATAACACCTAGAAAATGTGAAAATGCTTTGTGATGTGTGAATTCATCTCAGAGTAAACCATTCCTTTTATTCAGCAGGTTGGAAAAACTCTTTCTGAAGAATCTGCAAAGGGACATTCGGGAGTCAATTGAGGCCCATGGGGAAAAAGCAATTATCTCCAGATAAAAACAGAAAGAACTCCCGGGCATGGTGGCTCATGCCTGTAATCCCAGCACTTTGGAATGCTGAGGTGGGTGGATCACAAAGTCAAGAGATCAAGACCATCCTGGATAACATGGTGAAACCCTGTCTCTACTAAAAATACAAAAAATTACCTGGGTGTGGTGGCAGACACCTGTAATCCCAGCTACTCGGGAGGCTGAGGCAGGAGAATGGCATGAACCTGGAATGCGGAGCTTGCAATGAGCTGAAATAGCGCCACTGCACTCCAGCCTGGGTGACAGAGCAAGACTCTGAAAAAAAAAAAAAGGAAGAAAGAAAGAGAGAAAGAAGGAAAGAAAGAAAAAGAAAGAAAGAAAGAAAGAAAGAAAGAAAGAAAGAAAGAAAGAAAGAAAGAAAGAAAGAAAGAAAGAAAGAAAAGAAAGAAAGAAAGAAAGAAAGAAAGAAAGAAAGAAAGAAAGAAAGAAAGAAAGAAAGAAAGAAAGAAAGAAAGAGAGAAAGAAAAAAGAAGAAATAATCTGTCTGTGAAAGTGCTTTATGATGTGTGGATTCATCTCACAGATTTAAACTTTTCTTTTGATTCAGTAGGTTGGAAATACTTTTTTTTAGATGTGTGGCATGGACATTTAGTACCCATTGAGGTCCATATAAAAAAATAGAATATCCCCAGATAAAAAATAGAAAGAAGTTATCTGTGAAACTGCTTCATAATGTGTGGATTCACCTCACAGAGTTAAACCATTCTTTCATGAAGCAGGTTGGAGACACACTTTGGAGAATTTACAAAGAGACATTATCTAGCCAGTTGAGGCCAATGGGATTAAACAAAATATTTCCAGAGAAAAACTAGAAAGAAGCTATCTTCAAAACTGCTTTGTGATGTGTGGATTAATCTCACAGACTTAACTACTCTTTTTTAGGAGGTTGGAAAAACTTTTTTTGGAGAATCTCTGAAGAGACATTTGGAAGTTATTGAGGCCCATGGAGAAAAACTGAATATCACAGTTAAAAACTAGAAAGAAGCTATCTCTGAAACAGCTTTATGATGTATGGATTCGTCTCACAGAGTTGAAATTTTCTTTTATTTAGTAGGTTGAAGTCACTTTTCTGGAGTATCTGCAAGGGGAGAGATGGGAGCCCAATGAGGCCCATGTGGAAAACTCTGATATTGTTAGGTACAAACAAGGAAACTATCTGTGAAACTACTCTGTTGTGTGTGCGTTCATCTCACAGAGTTAATCTTTCTTTTGATTCAGCAGATTGGAAACACTTTTTTTGGAGAAACTGTGACGGGACATTTGGGACCCCAGAGCCACATAGGGAAAAAACAAATATTCCCAGGTAAAAACTAGAAAGAAGCTGTCTGTGAAACGGCTTTGTGATGTGTGTATTCTCACAGAATTAAACGTTTCTTTTGATTCAGCAATTTGGAAACACTCTTTTTTGGAGAGTGTGCAAAAGGACATTTGGGAGCCCATTGAGGCCCAAAGGGAAAAGCCAAAGGTCTCCAGCTAAAAACTAGAAGGAAGGTCTCTGTGAAACCACTTTGTGATGTGTGGGTTCATCTCACAGAGTGAAACATTTATTTTGATTCGGCAGGTTTGAAACACTCTCTTTGAAGAATCTGTGAGGGGACATTTAAGAAATCATTGAGCCGTATCAGAGAAAACTGAATATCTCCAGGTAAAACCTAGGGAAAAGCTATCTGTGAATCTGCTCTGTGATGTGTGGATTTATCTCACAGAGTTAAACCTTTTTTTTTTTTTTTAAACCAAAGAGTTGGAAACACCCTTTATGGAGAATCTGCAAAGGGCATTTGGGAGCCCAATGGAGGTCAATGGAGGAAAACAAAATATCTCCAGTTAAAAACTAGAAAGAAGCTTTGTGTGAAACTGATTTGTGATGTGTTGATTTATCTCACAGAGTTAAATCTTTCTTTTGATTCAGCAGCTTGGAAACACTTTCTTGGAGAATCTGCAACGGGACATATAGGAACAGATTGAGGCCTAAGGGAAAAAATCAAATATCCTCATGAAAAAACTAGAAAGAAGCTATCTGTGAAACCATTTTGTGAATTGTGGATTCACGGTACAGAGTTAAACCTTTCTTTTGATTCAGCAGGTTGGTAACACTTTTTTGGAGAATCTGCAAAGGGACATTTGAGAGCCTATTGACTGCTCTGGGGAAAAACTGAGTATCTCTAAATAAACACTAGAAAGAAGCTATCTCTCAAACTGCTTTGTGGTGCTTGGATTCATCCTACAGAGTTAAATATTTCCTTTTATCCACCAGGTTAGAAACACTCTTTTTGGACCATCTGTGAAGGGATATTTTGGAGTCCATTGAGTCCCTTGGGAAAAAACCGAGTATCACAAGGTAAAAACCTGAAAGAAACTATCTGAAACTGTTTTGTGATGGGTGGATTCATCTCACAGAGTTAAAGATTTCTTTTGACTCAGCATGTTATAAACCTTTTTTTTTTTTTTGGAGAATCTATGGAGGGACATTTGGGTGCTTTTTGAGGGCCATGGGGAAATACAGAGTATTCTCATGTAAATACTAAAATCTTCTGTGAAAGTGCTTTGTGATGTGTGGATTCATCCCACAGAGGTAAACTTTGTTTTGATTCAGCATGTAGTAAACACTCTTTTTGGAGAATGTGCAAAGGGACGTTTGGGAGACCATTGAGGCCCTTGGGGAAAAACAGAATATCACCAGATAAAAACAAGAAAAATGTCTGTGAAACTGCTTTGTGATGTGTGGATTCTTCTCACAGAGTTAAACCTTCCTTTTGATTTAGAAGATTGAAAACATTATTTTTGGAGAATCTGTGAACTGACCTTTTGTAGCCCATTGAGGCCCGTGAGGAAAACCTTAATATCCCCAAATAAAAAATAGAAAGAAACTATAGGTGAAACTGCTTTATAATGTGTGTATTCATCTCACAAATTTAGGCCTTTCTTTTGATTCAGAAGGTTGGAAACACTGTTTTTGTAGAATCTGCAAGGGACATTTGGGAGTCCATTTCAGCCAATGGGGAAAAAACCGGTATCCTCATTAAAACTAGAAAGAAGCAATCTGTGATACTGCTTTGTGATGTCCGGACTTATCTCACAGAGCTAAATGTTTCTTTTGACTCACCAGGTGGGAAACACTCTTTTTGGAGAATCCACAAAGGGATATTTGGGCATTGTTTGAGAGCCATGGAGAAATACAGAATATTCTCAGGTAAATACTAGAAAGAATCTTCTGTGAAACCACTTTGTAATATGTGGATTGATCTCACAGAGTTAAATGTTTCTTTTGATTCAGCATGCTCTAAACACTCTTTTTGGAGAATTTGCAAAGGTACATTTGGGAGACCATTGAGGCCAATAAGGAAAAATCGAATTATCTCCAGATAAAACTAGATGGAAGTTATCTGAGAAACTGCTTTGTGATGTGTGGATACATCTCACACAGCTAAACCTTTCTTTTTATTTAGAATGCTGAAAACACTATTTTTGGGAAATCTGTGAACTGACATTTTGTAACCCATTGAGGCCCATGGGGAAAACCCTAATATCCCCAGATAAAAACTAGAAAGAAACTATCTCTGAAACTGCTTTGTGATGTGTGGATTAGTCTTACAGAGTTAAATCTTTCTTTTGATTCAGAAGGTTGGAAACACTGTTTTTGTAGAATACGCAAAGGGACATTTGGGAGCCCATTTAAGCCCATGGGGAAAAAACAGATGTCCCCAGATAAAAGCTAGAAAGAAGCTATCTGTGATACTGTTTTGTGATGTCTGGATTCACTTCATGGAGTTAAACATTTCTTTTGAGTCAGCAGGGTGAATACCCTCTTTTTGGAGAATCTGCCAATGGACATTTGAGATCCCTTTCAGGCCCATGGGGAAAAACTGAATACCGCTAGATAAAAACTAGGAAGAAGTTATCTGTAAAACTGCTTTGTGATGTGTGGACTCAGTTCATCTTAGTTAAATGTTCTTCTGGTTTGGCAGGTTGGTGTATCACATCCATTTGTGTGAAGAGACCACCAAACAGGTTTTGTGTGAGCAACAGGCTGTTCATTTCACCTGGGTACAGGCAGCTGAGTCTGAAAAGAGAGACAGCAAAGGGTGGTGGGATCATCATTAGTTCTTATAGGTTTTTTGAGAGGTGGTGGAGTTAGAAGCAATGTTTAGCGGTCATGGGGTGTATCTCACAAAGTAAATTCTCAAGGGTGGGGAGAATTACAAAGAACCTTCTTAAGGGTGGGGGAGATTATAAAGAACCTTCTTAAGGGTGGGGAGATTATGAAGTACATTGATCAGTTAGGGTGGGACAGAAACAAATCACAACGGTGGAATGTCATCAGTTAAGGATATTTTCACTTATTTTGTGGATCTTCAGTTTCTTCAGGCCATCTGGATGTATACGTGCAGGTACCAGGGGCTATGATGGCTTAACTTGGACTCAGAGGCCTAATATTCCTGTCTTCTTATATTAATAGAAAACTAAAACGAAATAATGGAAAAGTGTTGGGGCGGCAAAAATTTTGGGGAGTGGTATGGAGATATAATGGGTGATATTTCTCAGGGATGCTTCCAGTGGGATTACGGGTAGTGTGGGAATCTATAGTGGGAGAGATAAATCTGAAGGAAGATTTTGTGATAAGGGGTGATATTGTGGGGTTGTTAGAAGCAACATTTGTTGTATAGAATGATTGATGATGGCTTGGATGCAGTTTTGTATGAATTAAAAAACTAAATGGAAGACACAAGGTCCAAATAAGAGAAGGAGAAAAACAGGTATCAAAGGACTAAGACTTGGGAGGACCCAGGACATCCAGTTGGAGAGTGCCCAAGGGGGTTTAGTGTAATTACTTGCTTGGTTGGCAAGTTTTTGGACACTATCCTTGACAGAGTCCTCCTTTTTAAGTTGGAAGCAGAGCTTGGTGAGGTGTGCTTTAAAAGACCCTTAGTCCGTTCTACCTTTCCTGAATATTGAGGATGCTAAGGGGTATGAAGATTTCACTGAATACCAATAGCCTGAGAAACTGCTTGGGTGATTTGACTAATAAAGGCCAGTCGGTTATTGGACTGTATTGAGGTGGGAAGGCCAAACCAAGGAATTTTGTCTGACAGAAGGGAATAAATGACCATGGTGGCCTTCTCAGACCCTGTGCAAAAGGCCACTATCTATCCAGTGAAAGTATCTACCCAGACCAATAGATATTTTAGTTTCCTGACTCAGGGCTTGTGAGTAAAGTCAATTTGCCAGTCCTGGGCATGGGCAAATCCCTGAGCTTGGTGTGTAGGGAAGGGAGGGGACCTGAACAATCCCCAAGGGGTAGTAGAATAGCAGATGTAGCACTGAGAAGTGACTTCCTTAAGGATAGATTTCCATGATGGAAAAGAAATGAGAGGTTCTAAGAGGTGAGCTAGCAGCTTGTAATCTACATGGAAGAGGTTATGAAATGACAATAGAATAGAATAGGCCTGTGAGGCTGGAAGGAGATATTTTCCTTGGTGTAAGAACCATTTGCCTTGTGTGGGGAGAGATTGATAGGTGGAAGTTTTAGTAGGGGAGTAAGTGGGAGTGACTGATGAGAAGGAGAAAAACGGGCCATGAGGGACACAAGTTGGAACGCTAGTTGCTTCTTTAGCTACCTTATGAGCATAAGCATTGCCCAGAGCAATGGAATCTAATACCTCTTGATGGCCTTTGTAATGAATGACTCCAATTTCCTTTGGAAGTAAAGTGGCCCTGAGAAGAGTTTTATCAAAGAGGTATTAATGAGGAGGGACCTTGTGTAGTAAGGAAACCTCTTTAAGCCTATATAACAGCATGGTGGCACAGGATATGGAAGGCATATTTAGAGTCAGTATAAATATTGACACGTAGTCCCTTTGCAAGAGTGAGGGCTCAAGTTAAGTCTACGAGTTTGGCTTGCTGAGACATAGTGGAGGGAGGTAGAGTGATAGTCTTAATGATAAATGTGGAAGATACTATGGCATAGCCTGCCTTTGCTGGTGAGTGATGATTAGACCTGGTGGAACTGCCATCATTAAACCAAGTGTGATCAGGGTGAGGAACAGGAAAGAAGGAACTGTAGGGAAATGGACTGAATGTCAGGTGGATCAAAGAGAGACAGTCATGCGGGTCAGTTGTGATATCTGGAATAATGTGGGGGCTAGCCTAAAACAGTAAGATCAAGTTGTTTGGACAGAAAGGCTACAGGCATGGTCCAGGCTCTTGTGTAAGAATTCCAACCACACAGCCCTGCACTTCAGCTGTGTGTTATGATAAAAGAGTTGGGATGAGGTAGGGAGAGTTAGTGTGGGGGAAGATTTTAGGGCTGTTTTTCAAGGACTGGAAAGGGGAATGGGGAAAGGATTTAGGATTTCTGGGGTTAGCTACTTTTATCTAGAACAGAATAATGGGTTGTGGAGGGAGGTATTGAAGATAGGAGAGTATATTGGTTTGACATCATGGTGTGGATAGGCAAAACCATTTGGTTGATAAGGCACAGAACCTGAACTAACTTGTAAGACATGCCTGGTTTTTGGAAAGGTAAAATGAGGGAATTGTAAGGAGAGTTTATAAGCTTTAAAAGGCCATACTGTAACAAACAAGTGATAACAGGCTTTAATCCCTTTAAAGCTTGCTGTGGGATGGGATATTGGTGTTGAGTGTGTTAAGGGAGATTAGGTTTTAATGGGATAATAAGGAGTTGATGATCGTCACCAAAGATGGAGTAGAGGTGTCCTGTACTTGTGAATTAAGGTGGGGAATTACAAGGGGAAGGTGTGAAGGAGGCTTTGAATTGGGGAAAAGGGCAGCAATTAGCCCAGAAATAGGGAAGCAGAAAATTTAGTTAAAATGTCTTGACCTAATGAGGGAACTGGGCAGGTGAGGATAAGTGAAAAGGAATGCATAAAAGAATTATGTCCAAGTTTGCAACACAGTTGGGGAGTTTTAAGAGGTTTAAAAGCCTGGTTGTCAATACCCACAACATTTATGGAGGCAAGGGAAACATGTCCTTGAGAAGAAGGTAATGTGGAGTGAGTAGCCTCCATATTGATTAAGAAGGGGAAGGACTTACCCTCCACTGTGAGAGTTACCTGAAGCTCAGCAATGGTGATGGTCTAGGGGGCTTCTGAGGTGATCAGGCAGCATCAGTCTTCAGCTGCTAAGCTGGGAAGATCTGGGAAGGAGTCAGTCAGAGAGCCTTGGATCAGAGTTCCAGGGGCTCTGGGAGTGACTGCCAGTTGAGTTGGAGAGCCCCATTTCCAGTGGGATCCCATACAGATGGGACATGACTTAGGAGGAATCCCAGGATGTGGGCATTCTTTGGCTCAATGGACAGATTTCCGTCACTTGAAGAAAGATCCTGGGAGAGGAAGTCCTGAAGTGACCCTGTTGGCAGCTATGGTTCAGGTGTTTGGAGTTCTTGTGTGCTGGAGATGTGGCTGGGGTTTCTATCACAGCAGAGGCAAGTTATTGCAACTCAGAAATACGTTACCACGTGGCTGCCTCTACTTTATTATTGTACACCTTGAAGGAGAGGTTAATTAGGTCCTGTTGTGAGGGTTTGAGGGCTGGAATCTAAATTATGGAGCTTTTTCTAATGTCTGGAGCTGACTGGGTGATAAAATGAATATTAAGAATAAGGCGACCTTCTGACCCATTGGGTCTAGAGTGGTAAAGTGTCTAAGGGTTGCTGCCAAACAGGCCATGAATTGGGCTGGGATTTTATATTTGATGAAAAAGAGCCTAAATGCTAACTGATTTGGGAAAGGACAGCTAAGGAAAAAGGAGCATTAACCTTGAATATGCCTTCAGCTCCAGCCACCTCTCTAAGAGGAAATTGCTGGGCAAGTTGGGGAGGGCTAGTCATGGAACAAAACTGTAAGCCAGACCAGATGTGAGGAGGGAAGGTGATAGAAGGATTATAGAGTGTGGGGTCAGAGGCTGAGGAAGAATTGGGACCTGGTTCAGCCTGGCAAGGAGCAGCCTAGGGAGCATAGGAGAGGTCAGATAGGTCTGTATTAAAGGGTGATTCAAAGGACTCAGAGCTTGGGGTGGAGACTGAAGGAACAGACAGGAGAGAAAGAAGAAAGAGTTGGAATGAGTCACATTGGGATCAGAGACTAGGGTGGGACCAATGTGTAAAAGAATGCCTGGACATCAGAGACCTCAGGCCATTTGCTCATTTTTTGACAAAAATTATCTAGATCTTGTAGGCTAGAAAAATCAAAAGTGCCAGCCTCTGGCCATTTGGAACTACAGTCGAGTTTGTATTGGGGCCAAGCAGTGTTGCAGAAGAAAATAAGACACTTAGATTTTAGGTCAGGCCAGAGTTGAAGAGGTTTCAAGTTCTTGAGAACACACAGGCTAAAGGAGAAGAAGGAGGAATGGAGGGTGGAAGGTTGCCCATAGTGAAGGAGACAAGTTTAAAGAGAAGGGTAGAGACATGGAGAAGGGGAGAGGGGAGCAGCCCCAGGTAGCAATGTGAGTGAACAGCCAAAGCAGGTATCCCCGCAACTGACTTGCCACCAAGGGAATGTGGGTGAATGACCAAGGCAGGCATCCCTGTGGTGATCCGACAACAATGGAATGTGGGTGAGTAATCAGGCAGGCATCCCCACAATGATTAAACATCAAGGAAAGGCTGTCTTCCTGAGTCATGACCGGCACTGGAGTTTTGGGTCCATGGATAAAATGTGTCTCCTTTGTCTACTAGAGAGGAAAAAGAACTGGAATTGGAAAGGCAGGGAGATTGAAGGGTAGAGAGAGAGGCTGGAGAAGAAAATAAAAAGACCGCTTACCCAATTTGAAATTGGTAACATGTTCCGTGGGCTGGTTGGTCTGAGGACCCTAGGTCGTAGGTGGATCTCCTCATGGAGTGAGGGCGAGAAGAGGGGACTGGTCTCCTGAAGGATTCCCACTGACCCAGGTCTTTGTCACCACATGTCTCACATGCTTCCATGTGGAGAGACCACCAAACAGGCTTTGTGTGAGCAACAAGGCAGTTTATTTCACCTGGGTGCAGGCAGACTGAGTCTGAAAAGAGAGTGAGCAAAGGGTAGTGGGATTATCATTAGTTCTTATAGGTTTTGGTATAGGCAGTGGAGTTAGGAGGAATGTTTTGTAAGCAAGGGGTGTATCTCAAAAAGTGCATTCTCAAGGGTGGGGACAATTACAAAGAACCTTCTTAAGGGTGGGGGAGATTATAAAGAAACTTCTTAAGGGTGGGGAGATTACGAAGTACATTGATCAGTTAGGGTGGGACAGAAACAAATCACAATGGTGGAATGTCATCAGTTAAGGCTATTTTCACTTCTTTTTATGGATCTTCAGTTGCTTCAGGTCATATGGATGTATACGTGCAGGTCACAAGGGATATGATCGCTTAGCTTGGGCTCAGAGGTCTGACAGTTGGAAACACTGTTTTGGAGAATCAGCAAAGGGTCATTTGGAAGCCCATTGAGGCCCATGAAGGAAAACCAAATATTCTCAGGTAAAAACTAGAAAGAATCTACCTGTGAAACTGCTTCATGATGTGTGGATTCATCTCATAGAGTTAAACCTTCATTTTGACTCAGCTGATTGAAAATGCTCTTATTGGATAATCCGCAAAAGGACATTTGGAAGCCCTATGAAGCTCATGGGGAAGAATCAATTAGACCTAGGCAAAAAAAAGAAACAAGCTCTCTGTGAAAGTGCTTTGTGATGTATTATTTATGTCATAGTTAAAACTCTCTTTCGATTCAGCAGATAGGAAGCACTCTTTTAGGAGAATCTGTGAAGGGACATTTTGGAGCCCACGCAGGCACTAGGGGAAAAACAGAGTACCCAATGTTAACAACTAGAAAGAATCTAGCTGTGAAACTGCTTTGTGATGTGTAGATTCATCTCACAGAATTAAAACTTACTTTTGATTCATCAGGTTGGAAACACTGTTTTTAGAGGATCTGCAAAAGACCATTTTGGATAACATTGAGACACACTGAGAAAAAACGGATATCTCCAGGAAAAAAACTAGGAGTAAGCTGTCAACCTGCTTTGTGGTTAGTGGATTCATCTCACAAAGGTAAACCTTTCTCTTGATCCAGATGGTTGGAAAAACTGTATTGGGAGAATCTGTCTAGGGATAATTGGGAGCCCATTGAGAACCATGAAGGAAAATTGAATATCCCCAGATAGAAAGGAGATATCTGTGAAACTACTTTGTGATATGTGGATTAATCTCATGGAGTTAAATCTTTGTTTGATTTAGCATGTTGGAAACACGATTTTTGGAAAAATCTTTGAATGGTTATTTCGGAGCCCCTTGAGGCCCACGTGAAAATCTGAATATTTCCAGATAAAAATGGAAAAAAAGCTGTCTGTTAATCTCGTTTGTGATGTGTGGGTTCATCTCGCAGAGTTAAATTTATCTTTAATTCAACAGGTTGCAAACACTTTTTGGAGAATCTGCCAATTGACATTTGGGAGACCATTGGGGCCCATGGGGAAAAAAATAATATCCCCAGATAAAAACTAGAAAGAAGCTATCTGTGAAAGTGCTTTGTGATTTGTAGATTCATCTCACATAATTACATGCTCCTTCTGATTCAGTAGGTAGGAAACATTCTTTTTGGTGAATGTGCAAAGGGACATTTAGGAGTCCATTGAGACCCATTTGGAAAAAGTGAATATCCGGAGCTAAAAACTAGAAAAAAAGTTGTCAGTTGTGGTGGCTCAAGCCTGTAATCCCAGTACTTTGGGAGGTCAAGGGCAGTGGATCACGAGGTCAGGAGTTGGACACCAGCCTGACCAACGTGGTGAAACTCTGTCTCTACATAAAATACAAAAATTAGCCAGGTGTGCTGTCACATGCCTGTAATCCCAACTCCTCAGGGGGCTGACTCAGCAGAATTGCTTGAATCTAGGAGGCAGAGGTTTCAGTGAGTAGAGATTCTGCCACATCACTCCAGCCTGGGTGGCAGAGTGAGACTCTGTGTCAGAAAAAAAAAAAAAAAAGAAGAAGAAGCTATGTGAAACTGCTTTGTGATTTGTGGATTCATCTCACATTGGTAAAGCTTTCTTTTGAATCAGCAGGTTGGAAAGTCTATTTGGACAATCTACGAAGAAACATTTTTTAGTCCATTGAGGCCTATGGGAAAAAAATTATATCCCCCATTAAAAACTAGAAGGAACCTACCTTTGAAACTGCTTTGTGATGTGTGGATTCATCTCACAGATTTAAATGTTTCTTTTGATTTAGCAGTTTGGAAAAAACTGTTTTAGGATAATTTGTGAAAAAAATATTTGAGAGCCTATTTAGGCCAATGGGGAAAAAACAAATATTCTGTTAAAAACTAGAAAGAAGCTATCTATGAAACTTCTTTGTGATGAGTGGGCTCATCTCACAGAGTTAAAACTGTCTTTGGATTCAGCAGGTTGGAAACTATTTTTGGAGAATCTGTGAAGAGATATTTGGGAACCCATTGAGGCCAATATGGAAATATTGAATATTTGCAGGTAAAACTGGAAAGAAGGAATCTGTGAAACTTCTTTGAGATGGATGGATTCATCTCACAGATTTAAACATTTCTTTTCATTCAGCAAATTGGAAAAGCTCTTTTTGGAGAATCTGTGAGGGGATGTTTGGGAGTCCATTGAGGCTTGTGGGAAATAAAAACAAATATCCCCAGGTACAAACTAGAAAAAGCTACCTATAAAACTGCTTTTGATGTGGATTCATCTCAAAGCATTAGACCTTTCTTTTGACTCAGCAGTTTGGAGATGCTCTTTTTGGAGAGTCTGCAAAGGGACATTTGGGAGCCCATTGACACCAATGAAGACAGACTGAATATCCCTAGATTATAACAGAAAAGAAGCTATTTGTGAAACTGCTTTGCGATATGTGTGATATGTTGATTTGTCTGACAGAGTTAAGCCTTTCTTTAGATTCAGCAGCTTGGATCCACCTTTTTGCAAAAACTGCCAAGGGACACTTTGGAGCAGATTGATGCCTAAGGGGAAAAACTGAGTATCTCAATGAAAAAAACTAGAGAAAAGCTATCTATGAAACCACTTTCTGATGTGTGGATTCACAGCACAGAATTGAATATTTCCTTTGATTCAGCAGGTTGGAGCTCCTTTTTTGGAGGATCTGGAAAGGAAGATTTTGTAGCGTATTGTGGCATATGAAAGATAAAACCCCGAATATCCCTAGGTAAACACTAGAAATAAACTATCTTGAAACTGCTTTGTGGTGCTTGGATTCATCTCACAGATTTAAACATTTCTTTTTATTCAGGATGTTGTAAACACATTTTTGGACAACCTGCGAAGGTACATTTGGCGGTTTATTGAGCCCCACAGGAATAAACCTAATATCCCCAGGTAAAAGCAAGAAAGAAGCTATCTGTGAAAATGCTTTATGATGTGTGGATTCATCTCATAGACTTTAACTTTGATTTTAATTCAGCAGACTGGAAACACTCTAGCTGGAGAATCTGTGAAAGGACATTGGCACACCCATTTTGGCCCATAGGGGAAAATTGAGTATGCCCAGGTAAGAACTAGAAAGGTGTCTGTGAAACTGCTTTGTGATGTGTGGACTCATGTCACAGAATTAAACATTTCTTTTGATTCAGCAGGATGCAAATGCTCTTATAGAGAATCCATGAAGGGACATTAAGAAGCCCATTGAGGCCCATGTGGAATAATCGAATATACCCGGGTTATAAATGGAAAGAAGCTATCTATGAAACTGCTTTGTGATGTGTGGACTCATCTCAGAGTTAAATGTTTCTTTTGCTTCAGAAGGTTGGAAACATTATTTTTGGAGAATCTGTGAAGAGACATTTGAGTGCTTTTTGAGGCCCATGGGGAAAAACTGAATATTACCAGGTAAAAACAAGAAAGAAGATATCTCTGCAACTTGTTTGTGATGGGTGAATTCATATCATAGAGTTAAACGTTTCTTTTTATTCATACAGTTGGAAACACTTTTTTTGTAGAATCTGAGAAGGGAAATTTGGGCACTTTTTGAGGACCATGGGGAAAAACAGAATATTCTCAGATAAATACTAGAAACAATCAGTCTGTGAAAGTATTTTGTGGTTTGTGGATTCATCTTACAGAGATAAGCGTTTCCTTTGATTCAGCGTGTTGTAAACACTCTTTTTGGAGAATATGCAAAGGGACATTTTGGAGACCATTGAAGCCCATGGGGAAAAATGGAATATCCACAGGTAAAAACAGGAAAGAAGCTATCTGTGAAACTGCCTTGTGATGTGTGGATTCATCTCACAGAGTAAAACCTTTCTTTGATTCAGTAGGTTGGACACATTCTTTTTGGAGAATCTGCGAAGGGACAGTTGGGAGTCCATTGTGGCTGATAAGGAAAAACTGAATATCTCCAGATAAAGCTAGATAGAAGGTATCTGAGAAACCATTTTGTGATGTGTGGATTCATCTCACAGAGTTAATCCTTTCTTTTGATTTAGATGGTTGAAAACACTATTTTTGGAGAATCTGTGAAGTGATATTTTGTAGCTCATTGAGGCTCATGGAGAAAACCCAAATATCCTCAGGTAGAAACTAGAAAGAAACTATACGTAAAACTGTTTTGTGATGTGTGGATTCGTATCACAGAGTTAAACCTTTCTTTAGATTCAGCATATTGGAAACCCTATTTCTGGAGAATCTGCAAAGAGACACTTGGAAGGTCATTGAGATTCATAGGGAAATAGAGAATATACCCAGATAAAAACTAAAAAGAAGTCATGTGTGAAACTCCTTTTTGAAGTGTGGATTCATCTCAGATAAATAAAAGTTTCTTTTTATTCAGCAGTTTGGAAAGACGTTTTTTGAATGTCTTTGGGACATTTGGGAGCCATGGAGGACATTTGTGAGCCATAGAGGCCCATGTTGAAAAACTGAATACCCCTAGATAAAAACAAGAAAGAAGTTATCTGTGAAACTGCTTTGTGATGTCTGGATTCATCTCACAGAGTTAAAGCTTTCTTTTGATTCAGCATGTTATAAACACTATTTTTGGAGAATGTGCAATGGGACTTTTGGGAGCCCATTGGGGCCCATGGGCAAAACCAAATATCCCCAGATAAAAAGTACAAAGAAGCTGTCTGTGAAACTGCTTTGTGATGTGTGGATTCATGTCACAAAGTTAAACCTTTCTTTTGATTCAGCAGATTGTAAACACTCTTTCTGGAGAACATGAGAATGGACGTCTGGAGACCATTGAGGCCCATGGGGAAAAACTGAATATCCCTAGGTAAAAACAAGAAACAAGCTATCTATGAAACTGCTTTGTGATGTGTAAATTTATCTCACAGAGTTAAAGCTTTCTTTTGATTCAGCAGGTTGGAAGGACTGTCTCTGAAGGATCTGCCAAGGGACATTTGAGAGCTCTTTGAGGCACATGGGAAAAAACAGAATATCCCACAGAACAACTAGGAGAAAGCTATCTGTGAAACTGCACAGTTATGCATGGATTTAACTCACAGACTTAAATTTTTCTTTTGATTCAGCACGTTGGAAGCAGTCTTTTTGAAGAATCTGCCAAGGTACAATTATGAATCCCTCAGGCCCATGGGAAAAAATAAAAATAAATAAAAACTACAAATATCACCAGGTAAAAGGTAGAAAGAACCTATATGTGAAACTGATTTGCGATGTCTAGATTCATCTCACAGAGTTAAACGTGTCCTTTGTTTGAGCAGGTTGGCAGCCCTCTTTCTCAAGAATCTGCTAAGGAACATTAGGGAGACCATTGAGGCCCATGGGGAAAATCTGAGTATTTCCTGGTAAAAACTAGAATGTATCTGTGAAACTTCTTTGTGAATTGTGGATTCATCTCACAGAGTTAAACTTTCCTTTTGATTCAGCCGATTGGAAACACTCTTTGTGTAGAATCTGCGAAGGGACATTTGCGAGCCCATTAAGTTTCATATAGCAAAACAAAATATCCCCAGGTAAAAAAATAGAATGAAGCTATCTGTGAAACTGCTTTGCAATGTGTGGATTCATCTCACAGAGATACAACTTTCTTTTGATTCAGCTGGTTCAAAACACTTTTTGGAGAATCTGTGAAGAGACATTTTGGAGCCCATTGAGGCCCATGCAAAGAAACTGAATATTACCTGATAAAAATTATAAGAAAGCTATCTGTGAAACTACTTTGTGATGTACAGATCCACCTCATAGAGTTAAACCTTTCTTTTGATTCACCAAGCTGGAAATCCTGTTTTTGGAGAATCTTCAAAGGGATATTTGGCAGCCTATTGTGGCCCATGGTGAAAAACAGAATATCCCCGGATAAAAACTAGAAAGAAGCTATCTGTAAAATTTCTTTGTGATGTGTGGATTCATCTCACAGATTTAAACCTTTCCTTTGATTCAGGAGGTTGGAAACAGTCTTTCTGGAGAATTTACCAAGGTACATTTAGGAGCTCACTGGGGCCAATCAGGAAAAACTGAATATCCCCAGGTAAAAACTAGAAAGAACCTATATGTGAAACTGCTTGATGATGTTTGGATTCATCTCACAGAATTAAACCCTTCTTTTGATTCAGCACATAGGAAACACTTTTTTAGAGAATCTGTGAAGGGACATTTGGGGGTCCACTGAGGTTCATGTGGAAAAACTGAATATTCCCAGATAAAAACTAGAAAACCTCTCTGTGAAGCTGCTTTTTGACATATGAATTCATCTCACAGACAGAGGTGAACGTTTCTTTTGTTTCAGTGGGTTGGAAACTCCCTTTTGGTAGAATTTGCCAAAAGGCATTTGAGAGTCTTTTAAGGCCCTTGGAGAACAGCAGAATATCCCCAGATAAACACTAGAAAGGAGTTATCAATAAAACTGACTTGTGATGTGTGGATTCATCTCACAAAGTTAAATCTTTCTTTTGACTTAGCAGGTTGGAAACACTATTTTGCAGAATCTGTGAAGGGACGTTTGGGAGCCCATTAAAGTCTAAGTGGAAAAACGGAATATCCTTTGGTAAAAACCAGAAATAAATTATCTGTGAAACTGCTTTGAGATGTGTGGATTCATCTCACAGAGTTAAAACTTTCTTTAGATTCAGCAGGTTGAAAACACTCTTTTTTGGTCATCTGTGAAAGGACATTTGGGAGTCCATTGCCACCCATGAGGAAAAATGTAATATCCCTATGTAAAACAAGAAACAAACTATCTTTGAAACAGGTTTTTGATGTGTGGATTCATCTCATAGAGTTAAATCTTTCTTTTGATAGAGAAGGTTGGAAACTTTCTTTTTGCAGAATATGCCAAGGCATATTTGGGAGTCCATTGAGGTCCATGGAAAAAAAATGAATATTGCCAGGTAAAAACTAGAAAGAAGCTATCTTTGAAATTGCTCTGTGATGTGCGGATTCATCTCACAGAGTTAAACCTTTCTTTTGATTCAGGAGGTTGGAAACACTTTTTTGGGATAATCTGTGAAGGACCATTTTGGATAACATTGAGGACCATGTGGAAAAATGGAATATCTACCACTAAAAACTAGAAAGAAGATATCTGTAAAACAGCTTTATGATATGTGGATGGTTAAACCTTTCTTTTGATTTAGCAGGTTAGAAACACTGTCTTGGAGAATCTCCAAGGAAACAATTAGGAACTTACTGAAGCCCAAGGGGAAAAACTGCATATCCCATTGTAAATACCCAAAATAAGCGCTCTGTGAAGCTTCTTTGTGATATTTGGATTTACCTTCCAGAGTTAAACCTTTATTTTGATTCAGCAGGTTGAAAGCAATATTTTTGGAGAGTCTGCAAAAAAATGTTTGAATGTACATTGTGGCCCATGGGGAAACACTGAATATCCATAGGTTAAAACAAGAAACAATCTATCTTTTTAAATGCTTTGTAATGTGTGGATTCAACTCACAGAGTTAAAACTTTCTTTTGATTCAGCAGGTTTTAAACATTCTTTTAAGAGATTCTTTGAAGAGATATTTTGGAACACATGGAGGGCATTGGGAAGAAATGAAACATGTCTAGGTAAAAACTAGAAACAAGTTGTGTGTGAAAGTGCTTAGTGATTTGCAAATTCCACTCATGGAGTTAAACCTTTCTTTTGATTCAGCAGGTTGGAAACACTCTTTTTGGAGAACCTGTGAAGTGACATTTGGGAGCCCATTGAGGCCCATGGGGAAAAACTGAATATCTCCAGATACACACTATAGAGAAAGTATCTGTAAAACTGTTTTTTGATATGTGGATTCATCTCACATAGTTAAGCCTTTTTGTTTCATCTGGTTGGAAACATTCTTTTTGGAGATACTGTGAAGGGACATTTGGGAGTCCATTGAGGCCCATGGAATAAAACTGAATATCCCCTCACAAAAACCAGAAAGAAGCCGTCTATGAAACTGATTTGTGATGTGTGGATTCATCTCACAGACTTAAACTCTTGTTTTGGTTTGGGATGTTGTAAACACTCTTTTTGGAGAATCTGCAAAGGAACATTTAAGAGCCCATTGAGGCACAAGGGAAAAATAGAATATTTCCAGATAAAAGTCAACAAAGGAGCTATCTGTGAAACTGTTCTGTAATGTGTGGATTCCTCTCAGCAAGTTACCTTTCTTTTAATTCATCGGGTTGGAAACATTCATTTTGGAGGATCTGCAAAGGGAAATTTTGGAGCCCATTGAGGCCCATTGGGGAAAAAACAAATAAAACCAGATAAAACTAGAAAGAAATCATTTGTGAAACTGCTTTGAGGTGTGTGGATTCATCTCACAGTGTTAAACCATTCTTCCTATTCAAATGGTTGGAAACATTCTTTTTGAAGAATCTACAAAGACTTTGGGAGACAATTGAGACCTTGGGGAAAAACCAAATATCCCTAGATGAAAACAAGAAAGAATTTACCTGTGAATAGCTTTTTGATGTGTGGATTAATCTCAGAATTAAAGCTTTTTTTTTTTGATACAGCATGTTGGAAACACTGTGTTGGGAGAATCTGCAAAGAGACAGTTGGGCACCCATTGAGGCCCATGGGGAAAACCTGAACATCCCTAGGTAAAAGCTAGAAATAATCTATGTGTGAAACTGCTTTATGATGTATGGATTTATGTCACAGAGTTAAAACTTTCTTTTGAATCAGTCAGGATGACAACACGTTTTTTGGAGATTCTGCAAAGGGACATTTGGGAGCTCATTGAAGCCCATGTGGAAAAACCAAATATCATCTGGAAAAAAACTAGAAAGAAGCTATCTCTGAAACTGCTTTCTGATATGGAGATTCATCTCACAGAGTTAAAACTTTCTTTTGATTAAGGAGTTTGGAAACTTTTTTTTTTTTTTTTGAGAATCTGCAAAATGCCATTTTGGATAACATTGAGGCCCATAGGAAAATAATGAATATCCCCAGTTAAGGCTAGAAATAATCTATCTGTGAAACTTTTTTGTGGTTAGTGGATTCACCTCACAAGGTTAAGCCATTCTTTTGATCCAAATGGTTAGAGAAACTCTATTTGGATAATCTGCTTAGGGACATTTAGGAGCGCTTTGAGGTCCATGAAGGAAAACCAAATATCCCCAGGTAAAAACTGGAAAGTAGCAATCTGTGAAACTGCTTCATTATATGTGGATTCTTCTCACTGAGTTACACCTTTTTTTTTTTTTTTTAATCAGCGGGTTGGAAACACTCTTTTTGGATAATCTGCTAAGGAACATTTGGGAGCCCTTTGAGGCCCATGTGAAGAAACTGAATATTTCCAGATAAAAACTAAAAAGAAGCTACATGTTTGAACTGTTTTGTGATGTGTGGATTCAAGTTGCTGTGTTAAATTTTTCTTTTGATTCAGTCAGTTGGAAACACTCTTTTTGGAGAATCTGTGAAAGGACATTTGGGGACCCATTGAGGCCCTTGGGAAAAAAACAAATATCGCCAGATAAAAACTAGATAGACGGTAGCTGTAAAACTGCTTTGTCAGGTGTGGATTCTTCTAAAAGGGTTAAAGCTTTCTTTTGATTTAGCAGGTTGGAAACAGTCTTTTTCCAGTTTCTCTGGAGGGGCATTTGGGAGCTCATGGAAACCCATGGAGAAAAACTGAATATCCCCAGGTAAAAACTAGAAAGAAGCTATTTGTGAAACTGCTCAGTGATTTGTGAATTCATCTTAAAGAGTTACACGTTTTTTTTGAGTCAACAAGTTGGAAACACTCTTTTTGGAGGATCTGCAGATGGACATTTGGGAGATCTTTGAGAACAAATGAGAAAAAACGAATATCCCCAGATAAAAACTAGAAATAATCTATCACTGAAACTTCTTCATGATGTCTGGATTCATCTCACAGAATTATTCCTTTCTTTTCGTTTGGCAGGTTGGAAGTACTATCTTTGGAGAATCTACCAAGGGACATTTCAGAGCCCATTGAGGCCCATGGGAAAAAAAAGAATATTTCATGGTAAAAACTAAAAAGAATATATCTGTGAAACTGCTTTGTGATGTTTGGCTTCATCTCACAGAGTTAAACCTTTCTTTTGATTCAGCAGGTTGCAAACACTCTTTCTGGAAAATCTGCCAAGGCATATTTGGGAGTCCATTGAGGCCCATGGAAAAAACAAAAACAAAAACAAATATCCCCAGGTAAAAACTAGAGAGAAGCGATGTGTGAATCTGCTTTGTCATGTGAGGATCATCTCACACAGTTAAACCTTTCTTTTTCTTCAGGAGATTGGAAATGCTTTTTTTGAGAAACTGCAAAAGGTCATTCTGTAAAAAATCGAAGGCCATGGGTAAACCCAATAACACCAGGTAAAAGCTAGAAACAAGATATCTGTGAAACTGCTTTTTGATATGTAGATCATCTCACAGAGTTAAACCTTTCTTTTGATTCAGCAGATTGGAAACACTCTTTTAGGTGAATCTACCTAGGGACATTTGTGAGCTAACTGAGGCCCATGAAGGAAAACTGAATATCCCAAGGTAAAAACTAGAATGAAGCTATCTGTGAAACTGCTTTGTGATATTTAGATTCATCTCATAGAGTTAAACCTTTCTTTTGATTCAGTAGGTTGGAAACACTCTTTATGGAGAATCTGAGGATGGACATTTGGGAGACAATTGAGACCAAAGAGGAAAAAGTGAATATTTTCAGATAAAAATCAGAAGGAAGCTATTTGTGAAATGGCTTTGTAATGTGTTGGTTCACCTCACAGAGTTAAAATTTTTTTTTGGATTCAGAAGGATGGAGACACTCTTCTTGGAGATTCTGTGAAGGCACATTTTCACTCCCAATAAGACCTATGGGGAATAACAGAATATCCCCAGGAGAAAACAAGAAAGAAGCTCTCTGTCAAACTGCTTTGTGCTGGGTGGATTTGTCTCAGAGTTAAACCCTTCTTTTGATTCAGCAGATTGCAAACACTCTTTTTGGAGGATTTGCCTAGGGACATTTGTGAGACAATTAAGGCTCATGAAGGAAAACTGAATTTCCCAAGGTGAAAACTAGAATGAAGCTCTCTGTGAAACTACTTTGTGATGTGTGGTTTCACCTCACCAAGTTAAACCTTTCTTTTGATTCAGCAGGTTGGAAGCACTCTTTTTGGAGAATCTTCACTGGGGTATTTTGGAGCCCATTGAGGCCCAAGGGGACGATATGAGAATCCTTAGGTAAAAACTAGAAAGAAGCTATCTGCAAAACTGTTTTGTGTGATGTGTGGATTCATGTCACATGATTAAACCTTTTTTGATTCAGTAGGATGAAAATGCTCTTTTTGGAGAATCTGTGAAGGGACATTTGGGAGCTAATTAAGGGTCATAGGGAAAAACTGAATATCCACAGGTTAAAACTGGAAAGAAACTATCTGTAAAACTTTACGGTGTGTGGATTTATCTCAAAGACTTAAACGTTTCTTTTTATTCAACAGGTTAGAAACATTATATTTGGAGGATCTGTCAAGGTACATTGGGGGCCCATTGTGGCCTATGAGGAGAAACCGAATATCTCCAGATAAAAACTAGAAAGAAGCTATATGTGAAACTGCTCTGTGACAGGTAAATTCATCTCACAGGATGAATTCAGCAGGATAAAAACATTCTTTTTGGAGAATGTGTGATAGGACACTGAAGAGTCCATTGAGGTCCTTGCAGATAAAAACAAATATCTCCAGATAAAAACTCGAAAGAAGCTATCTGTGAAACTGCTTTGTGATGTGTGAATTCATCTCACAGAATTAAACCTTACATTTGATTCAGTAGGTTTGAAAAAAACACTTTTTGGAGAATCTGCCAAAAAATGTTGAAAGCCATTGAGGCTTATCAGGTAAAACAGATTATATGAATATAAAAACTAGGAAGAAACTATTTGTGAAACTGCATTGTGATGTGTGGATGCATCTCACAGAGTTAAACCATTCTTTTATTCAATAGATTGGAAACACTCTTTCTGAAGTATCTTTGAAGGGAAATTTGGGAGCCAGTTGAGACCTATGGGGAAAAACCAACTATCCCCAGTAAAAACTAGAAAGAAGCCATCTGTGAAATGGCCTTGTGATGTGTCGATTCATGTCACAGAGTTAAACCTTTCTTTTGATTCAGAAGGATGGAAATGGTATTTTTGTAGAATCTGCAAAGAGAAATCTGGGAGCCCAATGAGGATGATAGGAAAAACCAAATATGCCCAGGTTAAAACTGGAAAGAAGCTATCTTTAAAACTGCTGTGGGATGTGTGGATTTATCTCACAGAGATAAACGATTCTTGTTTTTCTTTAGACTGGGAACACTCTTTTTAAAGAATCTGTGAAGGAACATATTGGAGCCCACTGAAGCCCGTGAGCAGAAACAGAATATTCCCAGGTAAAAGCTATAAAGAAGCTACCTGTGAAACTGCTCTGTGATGTGTGGATTCCTCTCACAGAGTTAAAACATTTTTGGTGTCAGCCAGTTGGAAAGGCTTTTTTTGGAGAATCTCTGAAGGAACACTTGGGAGCCCATTGAGGTCCATTGGAAAAAAAATAAAAATCCCCAGGTAAAAACAAAAAAGAAACTATCTGTGAAACTGCTTTGTGAGGTGTGGATTCATCTCAGTGTTGAAACTTTATTTTGATCCAGGAGGTTGAAAATATGCCAATAAATATTTGGGATCCCATAGAGGTCCATGGGAAAAAACTGAATATCCCCAGGTAAAAACTAAAAAAAAACTATCTGTGAAATTGCTTTGTAATATGAACATTCATCTCATAGAGTTAAATGTTTCTTTTGATTCAGTAGATTGAAAACAGTCTTTTAGAAGAATCAGTGAAGAAACATTTGGAAGCCCATTGAGGTCCATGGTGAATAACCAAATATTTCCAGAAAAAAACCTACAGAGAAACTATTTGTGAAACTGCTTTGTGATATGTGGATTCATCTCACAGAATGAAAAATTTGTTTTTATTCAGCAGGTAGGAAACATTCTTTTGGAGAACCTGCAAAAGGACATTTGAGAGCCCATTAAGGCCCATGGGAAAAAAACAAATATCCCTAGATAAAAATTACAAGGAAGCTATCTGTAAAACTGATTTGTGATGTGTGAATTATTCTCTCAGAGTTAAACCTTTCTTTTGATTCAGTAGGTTGGAAACACTCTTTTTGGAGAATCAACGAAGGGACATTTGAGAGACTATTGAGACCAAAGGGGAAAATCTGAACGTGCCCCAGGGAAAACTAAAAAGACGCTATCTGTGAAACTGCTTTGTGGTGTGTTGATTCATCTCACAGAGTTAACCCTTTCTTTTGATTCAGCAGGTAATTACACGCTTTTTGTAGAATCTGTGAAGGGGTATTTGGAAGCCAATTGAGGCCCATGAGGAAAAACTGAATAACCCCAGATAAAAGCAAGAAAGAAGCTATCTGTCAAACTGCTTTGTGATGTGTGGATTCATGACACAGAGTTAAAACTTTCTTTTGATTGAGCAGGTTGGAAACCCTCTTTTAGGAGAATCTGTAAAGAAACATTTGGAAGGTCATTGAGGCCCATGGAAAAATACTGAATATCTTCAGGTTAAAACTAGAAAGAAGATATTTGTTAAACTGATTTGTGATGTGTGGATTTATCTCACGGACTTAAACCTTTCTTTGATTCAGCATTTTGGAAACACTCTTTTTGGAAAATTTGTGAAGAAATACTTGGGAGCCCATTGAGGCCCATGGAGAGAAAGAGAATATCCACATATAAAAACTAGAAACAAACTATCAGGGAAACTGCTTTGTGAAGTGTATTCGCTAACAGATTTGAAGCTTTCTTTTGATTCAGCAGGTTGGAATCACTCTCTTTGTAGAATCTATGAAGGGACGTTCTGGATCACATAGAGTCCCATGAGGAAAATACAAATATCCCTAGATAAAAATTAGAAGGAAATTTTCTGTAAAACTGCATTTTTATATGTGGATTCGTCTCACACAGTTAAACCTTTCTTTTGATTCAGCAGGTTGGAAGCACGCTTTTTGGAGAATCTCTGATGGGATATTTGGGGGCCCATTGAAGCTAATTAGGAAAAACCAGGTATCCCTATGTAACAACTAGAAAGAAGCTCTCTGCGAAACAGCTTAGTGATGTGTGCATACATATCATAGAATTAAACCTTTCTTTTGATTCAGCAGTATGGAAAATCTCTCTTTGGAGAATCTATGAAGGGACATTTGGGAGCTCATTGGGCTCATGGGGATGATCTGAATATCTCCAGGAAAAACTTGAAAGAACCTAACTGTAAAATTGCTTTGTGATGAGTGGATTCATCTCACACAATTAAAACTGTTCTTTTGATTCAGAAAATTGGAAACATTCTTTCTGGAGAATCTGTGATGTGACATTTGGCAGCTCATTGGGACCCATGGGGAAAACTAAATATCCACAAGGAAAAACTAGAAAGAAGCTATCTTGGAAACTGCTTTGTGGTTTGTAGATTCACCTCACAGAGTTAAAACTTCCTTTTGATTCAGCAGGTGGAAACACTCTTCTTGACATTTCTGCAAATGGACAAGTGGAAGCCCATTTAGGTCTGTGAAGAAAAATCGAATATCCCCAGATAAAAACTGGAAATAAACTGCCTGTGAAACTACTTTGTGATGTGTGGATTCATCTTGAAGAGTTAAACCTTTCTTTTGATTTAGCAGGTTGGAAACACTGTTTTTCAAGAATTTGTGAAGGGTCTTTTTGAGCTCATTGTGGCCCTTGGGGAAAAACAGAATATTACCAGATAAAAATCAATAAGAAGCTATCCGTGAAACTACTTTGTGATGTGTAGATTCATCTCACAGAGTTAAAACTTTCTTTTGATTCAGTAGGTTGGAAACACTCTTTTGGAGAATCCATGAAGGGACATTTTGGAGCCAATGGGGAAAAACAGCAGGTCCCCAGAGAAAAACTGGAAAGGAGCAGTCTGTGAAACTCCTTTGTGATGTGTGGATTTATCTCAAAGGGTTAAAGCTCTTTTTTGATTCAGTAGCTTGGAAACACTCTTTTAGAAGAATCTCCAAAAAGATATGGCACAGCCCACTGAAGCAGATGGGGAAAAACTGAATATTTCCAGATAAAAATCAATAAAAATATATCACTGAAACTGATTTAAGATGTGTGGATTCATATCCCAGAGTCAAATATTTCTTTCAATTCAGCAGATTGAAAATACTCTTTTTGAAGAATCTGTGAAGGGACACTTGGAGGTCACAGAATCCCATGTGGAGAAGCAGAATATACCAAGAAAAAAACTAGAAAGAAACCATTTTTTAAACTTCTTTGTGATATGTGGATTCATCTCACAGAAAGAAACCTTTTTTTTTTTTTTTTAATTCAGCAGGGTGGAAACACTCTTGTTTAAGTACCTGTGAAAAAACATTTGGGAGTTCATTAAGGCCCATGGGGAAAAACTGAATATCTTCAGGTAAAATCAGAAAAACGCTACTTATGAAACTGATTTGTGATGTGTGGATTCATCTCACAAAATTAAATCCTTCTTTTGATTCAGCAGGTTGAAAACACTCTTTTTGGAGAGTCTGCAAAGTGACATTTGGGAGCCCTTTGAGGCCTATAAGGAATAACAAAATATTGCCAGGTAAAAACTTGAAAGAACCTAAATGTGAAACTGCTATGTAATGTACGGGTTCATCTCACCAAGTTAAATATTTCTTTTGATTCAGCAGGTTAGAAGCAAACTTTTTGGAGGATCTGCAAAGTGATATTTGGGAACCCATTGAAGTCCACAGGAAAAACTGAGTATCCCTAGATAAAAACTAGAAAAAGCTCTCTGTGCAGCTGCTTTGTGATGTGCGGATTCATGTCACAGAGTTAAGCTGTCTTTTGATTCAGCAGAATGGAAACACTCTTTTTGGAAAATCTGTGTAGGGATATTTGGGTGCCCATTGCAGCCCATAGGGAAAAACTGAATATCACCAAGTTAAAACTGTAAACAATCTATATGTAAAACTGTTTGTCATGTATGAATTCATCTCACAGACTTAAACGTTTCTTTTTATTGAGTAGGTTAGAAACACTCTATTTGGAGAATCTGTGAAGGGACATTTGAAAGGCCACTGAGGCCCATGTGGAAAACCCAAATATCCCCAGGTAAAAACTAGAAAGAAGCAATCTGTGAAACTGCTTTGCGATGTGTGGATTCATCTCACAGAGTTAAACATCTCTTTTTTTTTTTTTTTTATACTTTAAGTTCTAGGGTACATGTGCATAACGTGCAGGTTTGTTACATATGTATACTTATGCCATGTTGGTGTGCTTCAGTAGGTTGGAAACACTCTTTTTGGAGAATCTGTGAAGGGACATTTGGGCATCCATTTAAGCCCATTGGAAGAAACAAATATTTTCAGGTAAAAACTAGAAAGAAGGTATCTGAAACTGCTTTGTGATGTGTAGATTCATCTCACAGTTAAACGTTGCTTCTGATTTTGCATGTGAGAAACACTCTTTTTGAAAATGTGTGAAGTGACATTTGGGAGCCCATTGAGGCCCATGTGGAAAAACTGAATATCCCAATATAAAAACCAGAAAGAAGCTATGTGTGAAACTGCTTTGAGATATGTGGATTCATTTAACAGAGACAAAAATTTCTTTTCATTCTGTAGGTTGGAAACGCACTTTTTGAGATTCTGTGAAGGAAGATTTTGGAGCCAATCGAGGTCCAGGTGGAAAAAGATATCTCTAGAAGAAACTAGAAAGAAGCTGTCTGTGAAACTGTTTTGTGGATTCATTTCACCGAGTTAAACCTTTCTTTTGATTTATCAGGTTAGAAATGTGGGAAAGAGAGTTTCTGGGGTGCCAGTTGAATTGGTTCCCCATGTGAGATACCCATGGGGAACCATGGGAGACCTCTGAGGAGAAAAGTCTCCTTATTGGCTTCATGTTTTTATGGCCTAACAGCATAAACCCTCAGTGGCATTCCACAGGTTACTCGGGGAGCTAACATTCTCTTGAAGCAGTGGAGTATAATCTAACATCTTGTCTCCTCCTGAAATCCACCCCACCTGTTTCATTCCCAATAAATTAAAGATCTTAAGTAGTTCAGACACAAGCCTCTCTTCAAGGAAATTCACAGAAAACACTACTGCTATACATCTTACCAAATGACTCAGTTCTTCACTGGTTAATCCTTTTCCTCATTCCTTTCTCCTCGTCCAATCAGTCATAAGAACAAGAGCTTTATTATTATTATTATTATACTTTAAGTTCTAGGGTACATGTGCAAAACGTGCAGGTTTGTTACATATGTATACTTGTGCCATGTTAGTATGCTGCACCCATCAACTCGTCAGCAGCCATCAACTCGTCATTTCCATCAGGTATAACTCCCAATGCCATCCCTCTCTCATCTCCCCTCCCCATAATAGGCCCCGGTGTGTCATGTTCCCCTTCCCGAGTCTAAGTGATCTAATTGTTCAGTTCCCACCTATGAGCGAGAACAGGCGGTATTTGGTTTTCTGTTCTTGCAATAGGTTGTTGAGAATGATGGTTTCCAGCTGTATCCATGTCCCTACAAAGGACACAACCTCATCCCTTTTAATGGCTGCATAGTATTCCATGGTGCATATGTGTCACATTTTCTTAATCCAGTCTGTCATTGACAGACATTTGGGTTGATTCTAAGTCTTTGCTATTGTGAATACTGCCACAATAAACATACGTGTGCAAGTGACTTTATAACAGCATGATTTATAATCTTTTGGGTGTATACCCAGTAATGGGATGGCTGGGTCATATGGTATTCCTAGTTCTAGATCCTTGAGGAATCGCCACACTGTTTTCCACAATGGTTGAACCAGTTTACAATCCCACCAACAGTGTAAAAGTGTTCCTGTGTCTCCACATCCTCTCCAGCACCTGTTGTTTCCTGATTTTTTAATGATTGCCATTCTAACTGGTGTGAGATGGTATCTCATTGTGGTATTGACTTGCATTTCTCTGATGGCGAGTGATGATGAGCATTTTTTCATGTGTCTGTTGGCTATATGCATGTCTCCTTTTGAGAAATGTCTGTTCATATCCTTTGCCCACTTTTTGATGGGGTTCTTTGTTTTTTTCTTGTAAATTTGTTTGAGTTCTTTGTAGGTTCTGGATATTAGCCCTTTGTCAGATGAGTAGGTTGCAAAAATTTTCTCCCATTCTGTAGGTTGCCTGTTCACTCTGATGGTAGTTTCTTTTGCTGTGCAGAAGCTCTTTAATTTAATTAGATCCCATTTGTTAATTATGGCTTTTGTTGCCATTGTTTTTGGGGTTTTAGACATGAAGTCTTTGCCCATGCCTATGTCCTGAATGGTATTACCTAGGTTTTCTTCTAGGGTTTTTATGGTAGTATGTCTAATATGTAAGTCTCTAATCCATCTTGAATTAATTTTCGTATAAGGAGTGAGGAAAGGATCCAGTTTCAGCTTTCTACTTATGGCTAGCCAATTTTCTCAGCACCATTTATTAAATAGGGAATCCTTTCCCCATTTCTTGTTTTTGCCAAGTTTGTCAAAGATCAGATGGTTGTAGATGTGTGATATTATTTCTGAAAACTCTGTTCTGTTCCATTGATCTATATCTCTGTTTTGGTACCAGTACCATGCTGTTTTGGTTACTGTAGCATTGTAGTATTGTTTGAAGTCAGGTAGCGTGATGCCTCCAGCTTTGTTCTTTTGACTTAGGATTGTGTTGGCAATGCGGGCTCTATTTTGGTTCCATATGAACTTTAAAGCAGTTTTTTCCAATTCTGTGAAGAAAGTCATTGGTAGCTTGATGGGGATGGCATTGAATCTATAAATTACCTTGGGCAGTATGGCCATTTTCATGATATTGATTCTTCCTATCCATGAGCATGATATGTTCTTCCATTTCTTTGTATCCTCTATTATTTCACTGAGCAGTGGTTTGTGGTTCTCCCTGAAGTGGTCCTTTACATCCCTTGTAAGTTGAATTCCAACGTATTTTATTCTCTTTGAAGCAATTGTGAATGGAAGTTCATTCATGATTTGTCTCTCTGTTTGTCTGTTACCTGTGTATGAGAATGCTTGTGATTTTTGTACATTAATTTTGTGCCCTGAGACTTTGTTGAAGTTGCTTATCGGGTTAAGGAGATTTTGGGCTGAGACGATGGGATTTTCTAAATATACAATCATGTCATCTGCAAACAGGGACAATTTGACTTCTTCTTTTCCTAACTGAATATCTTTTATTTCTTTCTCTTGCCTGATTGCTCTGGCCAGAACTTCCAACACTACATTGAATAGGAGTGGTGAGAGAGGACATCCCTGTCTTGTGCCAGTTTTCAAAGGGAATGCTTCCAGCTTTTGCCCATTCAGTATGATATTGGCTATGGGTTTATTATAAATAGCTCTTATTATTTTGAGACACATTCTATCAATATCGAATTTATTGAGAGCTTTTAGCATGAAGGGCTACTGTATTTTGTCAAAGGTCTTTTCTGCATCTATTGAGATAATCGTGTGGTTTTTGTCTTTGATTCTGCTTATATGCTGGATTATATTTATTGATTTGTGAATATTGAACCAGGTTTGCATCCCAGGGATGAAGCCCACTTGATCATGGTGGATAAGCTTTTTGATGTGCTGCTGGATTCGGTTTGCCAGTATTTTATTGAGGATTTTTGCATCAATGTTCATCAGGGATATTGGTCTAAAATTCTCTTTTTTTGTTGTGTCTCTGCCAGGCTTTGGTATCAGGATGATGTTGGCCTCATAAAATGAGTTCGGGAGGATTCCCTCTTTTTCTATTGATTGGAATACTTTCAGAAGGAATGGTACCAGCTCCTTCTTGTACCTCTGGTAGAATTCAGCTGTGAAACTCTCTTTCCTGGACTTTTTTTGGTTGGTAGGCTATTAATTATTGCCTCAATTTCAGAGCCTACTCTTGATCTATTCAGGCATTCAACTTCTTCCTGATTTAGTCTTGGGAGAGTGTAAGTATCCAGCAAATTAGCAAATTATGCATTTCTTCTAGATTTTCTAGTTTATTTGCTTAGAGGTGTTTATAGTATTCTCTGATGGTAGTTTGTGTTTCTGTGGGGTCGTTGGTGATATCCCTTTATCATTTTTTATTGCATCTATTTGATTCTTCTCTCTTTTCTTTTTTATTAGTCTTGCTAGCAGTCTATCAATTTTGTGGATCTTTCCAAAAACCAGCTCATGGATTCATTGATTTTCTGGAGCGTTTTTTGTGCCTCTATCTCCTTCAGCTCTGCTCTGATCTTAGTTATTTCTTGCCTTCTGCTAGCTTTTGAGTGTGTTTGCTCTTGCTTCTCTAGTTCTTTTAATTGTGATGTTAGAGTGTCAATTTTAGATCTTTCCAGCTTTCTCTTGTGGGCATTTAGTGCTATAAATTTCCCTCTACACACTGCTTTAAATGTGTCCCAGAGATTCTGGTATTTTGTATCTTTGTTCTCATTGGTTTCAAAGAATATAAGAATATCTTTATTTCTGCCTTCATTTCTTTATGTACTCAGTAGTCATTCAGGAGCAGGTTGTTCAGTTTCCATGTAGTTGAGCGGTTTTGATTGAGTTTCTTAGTCCTGAGTTCCAGTTTGATTGCACTGTGGTCTAAGAGACAATTTGTTATAATTTCTGTTCTTGTACATTTGCTGAGGAGTGCGTTACTTCCAATTATGTGCTCAATTTCGGAGTAAGTGCGATGTGGTACTGAGAAGAATGTATATTCGGTTGATTTGGGGTGGAGAGTTCTGTAGATGTCTATTAGGCCCGCTTGGTGCGGTTGAGTTCAATTCCTGGCTATCCTTGTTAACTTTCTGTCTTGTTGATCTGTCTAATGTTGACAGTGGGGTGTTGAAGTCTCCCATTATTATTGTATGGGAGTATAAATCTCTTTGTAAGTCTCTAAGGACTTGCTTTATGAATCTGCATGCTCCTGTATTGAGTGCATATGTATTTAGGATAGTTAGCTCTTCCTGTTGAATTGATCGCTCTACCATTATGTAATGTCCTTCTTTGTCTCTTTTGATCTTTGATGGTTTAAAGTCTGTTTTATCAGAGACTAGGATTGCAACCTCTGCTGTTTTTTGTTCTCCATTTGCTTGGTATATCTTCCTCCATCCCTTTATTTTCAGCCTATGTGTGTCTCTACGTGTGAGCCGGGTCTCCTGAATGCAGCAAACTGATGGGTCATCACTCTTTATCCAATTTGCCAGTCTGTGTCTTTTAATTGGGTCCATTCCGTTTGTTAGTTTTCCTTCTAACAGTCAGGACCCTCAGCTGTTGGTCTCTTGGAGATTGCTTGAGGTCCACTCCAGACCCTGTTTGCCTGGGTATCAGCAGCAGAGGCTGCAGAAGATGAAATATGGCTGAACAACGAGTGTTCCTGTCTGATTCTTGCTCTGGAAGCTTCGTCTCAGAGGTGTATCCCACCGTGTGAAGTGTGTGATGTCGGTCTGCACCTAGTGGGGGATGTCTCCCAGTTAGGCTACTCAGGGGTCAGGGACCCACTTGAGCAGGCAGTCTGTACATTCTCAGATCTCAACCTCTGTGTTGGGAGATCCATTGTTCTCTTCAAAGCTGTCAGACAGGGACATTTTCCTCTGAAGAGGTTATTGCTGCTTTTGTTTAGCTATGCCCTGTCTCCAGAGGTGGAGTCTGCGGAGACAAGTAGGCCTCCTTGAGCTGCTGTGGGCTCCACCCTGTTCGAGCTTCCTGGCAGCTTTGTTTACCTACTTAAGCCTCAGCAACGGTGGGCGCCCCTCCCCCAGGCTTGCTGCTGCCTTGCAGTTAGATTGCAGACTGCTGTGCTAGCAATGAGGGAGGCTCCGAGGGCATGGTACCCTCCCAGCCAGGTGTGGAATATAATCTCCTCGTATGCCATTTGCTAAGACCCTTGGTAAAGTTCAGTATTAGGGTGGAAGTTACCCCATTTTCCAGGTGGTGTGTGTCTCAGTTCCCCTGGCTAGGAAAAGGGATTCCCTTCTCTCTTGCACCTCCCAGGTGAGGTGATACCTCACCCTGCTTCAGCTCTCATTGGTTGGGCTGCACCAGCTGACAAGAAATGATTGTCTGGCACTCCCCAGTGAGATAAATCCGGTACCTCAGTTGAAAATGCAGATATCAGCCGTCTTCTGTGTTGCTCGCACTGGGAGCTAGAGACTGGAGCCGTTCCTACTCGGCCATCTTTCTCTGGGTCCAAACAAGAGCTTGTAAATCAATAAATTGGGCAAAACCTGAGAACTCTGGGTCATGAGTAAGCCTCTGTTGCTTTGTCCCCTGGACCCGCCTTTTAAATGCTTATTCTGTCTCTTTCTAACTCTTTGGTCTCTGCCAGAGTCAGGGTACCTGCTGGGTGGTGTGGGGCTGGATTTCCAAACATCTGGCACCCAACATGGATCTCCCTGGAGTCTCAACAAATAATCTGGTGAAGAATTACCAGAACTTGGAAAGTGGAGCACGACTAATGAAGGATTCTTGAGTACGTTTCTACTTCAGGTTTTTGGGTAAGTAGGTTGCTCAGAGAATTACAGAGTAACCTGGGGAAAATATGGGTCAGGCTGAGAGTAAGTTTGTTATTTACTTAAGCCTTGTGGAGCAGTTATTGTGCAACAGATGGGTAATTGTGAGTACCCAAAAATCTCACATCCTTGTTCCACCTCATAGAAAAGTATTCTCCTTCGTTTCCGGAATATGGAACGATGAATGTACAATATTGGGACAGGGTTGGATCAGACTTAAAATGAGCACAACAAGAGGGCCAAGATATTCCCTTCTCCACTTGGTCTGTGTGGCCAGCAATTAAAACAGCACTGGATCCCTACCACAGTGAGGTGAGGAGGAGGAGTTTCAGGATGACATAGAAAAGTTTAATAATCAGGATTCTGAAGATCAACAAAGTGAACCATGACAGTCTAGCTTAAAAAAGGGGGAGAAATGAGAAGCTATTTATGCTAACCTCCAAAAACGTATGAAAGAAACAGTCCCACTTAATGCAGAAACAGTACCTCCTACTGCATCCTTGGCAGAAGGTCTGGAATGGCCACCCATGCCTCAGCCTTATGAAATTTTGGAAAGGGATCTTGATACACAGCTTGCCACTCCCAATGTAGCACACCCCACTATTAACTATGGCAAAGGGAAGCTTCAGTCTTTCCCAACAAGCAATTATCATGAGAGAATAATTCAGGCTTGTCCACCTGCTAATTATGGTAGAGGAATGCTGTGAGCCAGTCCAAATACAAATTATGGCACAGGGAAAATCCAGGCATCCATGCACCAGGCATGAGAAATGGGGGATTAGGATGCTTGGCAGTTTCCATTAATCATTTGCCTGCTGAGGAGTCCAGAGAACATGCTCAAGTACACTGGGAGCCATTTTCTTTTAAAATATTGAAGAGTTTAAGCAAACAAGTGGACAATATGGGCCAAATTCTCCTTATGTTCCTTTCTTATTACCGTATTATCTGTGGCTTATAGTGGATGTTTAATGCCCGATCCACCCTGTCCCCCTCTCAATTTCTCCAATTTAAAACCTGATGGACAGATGAAGCAATAAACCAGGCATGCAGAAATGCTCAAACCCAACCTCCTGTTAATATCACATCTGATCAATTGCTTGTATTCGGACCGGCATGGAGTACACTAACTCAACAGATGCTAATGGGTTATAAGTCTGTTGATCAGCTCAGAACTATATGCTCAATCTAGCGCCTAGATGGCCGAATAGGAACAGCTCCAGCCTCCAGTTACCAGGGTAAGCGACACAGAAGATGGGTGATTTCTGCATTTCCAAATGAGGTACTGGGTTCATCTCACTGGGGCATGTTGGACAGTTAGTGCAGGACAGTGGGTGCAGCCCAACAAGTGAGAGCCAAAGCAGGAGAGGCTTTGGCTCACCTGGGAAGTACAAGGGGGAAGGGAATTCCCTTTCCTAGCCAAGGGAAATCATGACACACAACACCTGGAAAATTGGGTCACTCCCACCCTAATACTGCACTTTATCAAGGGTCTTAGCAAATGACACACCAGGAGATTATATCCCTCTGCCTAGCTTGGAAGGTCCTACACCCATGGGACCTCCCTCATTGCTAGCACAACAATCTGAGATCTAGCTGCAAGGTGTCAGTGAGGCTGGGGGAGGGAAGCCCGCCATTGCTAATGCTTAAGTAGGTAAACAAAGTGGAAGTTCAAACTGGGTGGAGCCCATCGGAGCTCAAGGAGGCCTGCCTGCTTCTGTAGACTCCACCTCTGGGGACAGAGCATAGCCAAATAAAAGGCAGCAGAAACCTCTGCAGATGTAAATGTCCCTGTCTGACAGCTTTGAAGAGAGTTGTGGTTTTCCCATCACGGAGTCTGAGATCTGAGAATGGACAGACTGTCTGCTCAAGTGGGTCCCTGACCCCCGAGTAGCCTAACTGGGAGACATTCCACGCTAGGGGCAGACTGACACCTCACACCTCACACAGACAGGTACGCCTCTGAGATGAAGTTTCCAGAGGAATGATCAGACAGCAACCTTTGCTGTTCAGCAATATTCACTCTTCTGCAACCTCTGCTGCTGATACCGGGGAAAGAGGATCTGGAGTGGACCTCCAGCAAACTCCAATAGACCTGCACCTGAGGGTCCTGACTCTCCAAAGGAAAAATAACAAACAGAAAGGACATCCACACCAAAACCCCATCTGTACGTCACCATCATCAAAGACCAAAGGCAGATAAAACCACAAAGATGGGGAAAAAGCAGTACAGAAAAGATGGAAATTCTAAAAAGTCAGAGTGCCTCTCCCCCTTCAAAAGAACACAGCTCCTCGCCAGCAATGGAACAAAATAGCACAGAAAATGACTATGACGAGTTGAGAGAAGAAGACTTCAGACAATCAAAATTCTCCAAGCTAAAGGAGGAATTACGAACCCAGTGCAAAGAAACTAAAACCTTGAAAAAATATTTGGCAAATGGATAACTAGAATAACCAATGCAGAGAAGTCCTTAAATGAACTGACAGAGATGAAAACCATGACATGAGAACTACGTGACAAATGCACAAGCTTCAGTAACTGACTCGATCAACTGGAAAAAATGGTATCAACCATGTGAAAAGATCAAATCTACGTCTGATTGGTGTACCTTAAAGTGACGAGGAGAATGGAACCAAGTTGGAAAATACTCTGCAGGATATTGTCCAGGAGAACTTCCCCAACCTAGCAAGGCAGGCCAACATTCAAATTCAGGAAATACAAAGAATGACACGAAAACACTCCTCAAGAAGAGCAACTCGAAGAAACATAATTGTCACATTCACCAAAGTTGAAAAAGAAGAAAAAAAGTTAAGGGCAGCCAGAGAAAAAAGTCGGGTTAATAACAAAGGGAAGCCCATCAGACTAACAGCGCATCTCTTGGCAGAAAATCTACAAGCCAGATGAGAGCGGGGTCCTATACTCAACATTCTTAAAGAAAAGAATTTTCTACCCAGAATTTCATATCCAACCAAAATAAGTTTCATAAGTGAAGGAGAAATAAAATCCTTTACAGACAAGAAAATGCTGAGAGATTTTGTCACCCCCATGCCTGCACTACAAGAGTTCCTGAAGGAAGACTAAACATGGAAAGGAACAACCGGTACCAGCCACTGCAAAAACATGTCAAAATATAAAGACCATTGATGCTAGGAAGAAACTGCATGAACCAATGAACAAAATAATCAGCTGACATCATAATGACAGGATCAAGTTCACACATAACAATATTAACCTTAAATGTAAATGGGCTAAATGCTCCAATTAAATGACAGAGACTGGCAAATTGGATAGATCAAGACCCACCAGTGTGGTATATTCAGAAGACCCATCTCACGTGCAGAGACACACATAGGCTGAAAATAAAGTGATGGAGGAAGATCTACCAAGCAAATGGAAAACAAAAAACGGCAGGGGTTGCAATCCTAGTCTCTGACAAAAGAGACTTTAAACCAACAAAGATCAAAAGAGACAAAGACGGCCATTACATAATGGTGAAGGAATCAATTCAACAAGAAATGCTAACTATCCTAAATATGTATGAACTCAATACAGGAACACCTAGATTCATAAAGCAAGTCCTTAGAGACTTACAAATAGACTTAGACTCCCACGCGATAGTAATCGGAGACTTTATCACCCCACTGTCAACATTAGACAGATTAACGAGACAGAAAGTTTACAAGGATATCCAGGAATTGAATTCAGCTGTGCACCAAGGAGATCTAATAGACACCTACAGAACTCTCCACCCCAAATCAACAGAATATACATTCTTCTCAGCACCACATTGCACTTATTCCAATATTGACCATATAGTTGTAAATAAAGCACCACTCAGCAAATGTAAAAGAACAGAAATTACAACACCGTGGTCTCTGAGACCATAGTGCATCAAACTGGAACTCAGGATTAGGAAACTCAATCAAAACTGCTCAACTACATGGAAACTGAACAACGTGTTCCTGAATGACTACTGGATACATAATGAAAATGAAGGCAGAAATGAAGATGTTCTTTGAAACCAATTAGAGCAAATATACAACATACCAGAATCTCTGGGACACATTTAAAGCAGTGTTTAGAGGGAAATTTATAGCACTAAATGCCCACAAGAGAAAGCTGGAAAGATCTAAAATTCACACTCTAACATCACAATTAAAAGAACTACAGAAGCAAGAGCAAATACATTCAAAAACTAGCAGAAGGCAAGAAATAGCTAAGATCAGAGCAGAACTGTAGGAGATGGAGACACAAAAAACCCTTCGAAAAAATCAATGAATCCAGGAGCTGTTTTTTTGAAAAGATCAACAAAATTGATAGACCACTAACAAGACTAATAAAGAAGAAAAGAGAGAAGAATCAAATAGATGCAATAAAAAATGATAAAGGGGATATCACCACCGATCCCACAGAAACACAAACTATCATCAGAGAACACTATAAAAACCTCTATACAAATAAACTAAAAAACCTAGAAGAAATGGATAAATTCCTGCACACATACACTCTCCCAAGACTAAACCAGGAAGAAGCTGAATCCCTGAATAGATCAAGAGCAGGCTCTGAAATTGAGGCAATAATTAAGAGCCTACCAACCAGAGAAAGTCCAGGACCACTAGGATTCACGGCCGAATTCTACCAGAGGTACAAGGAGTAGCTGGTACCACTCCGTCTGAAATTATTCCAATAAATAGAGAAAAAGGAAATCCTCCCTAACTCATTTTATGAGGCCAATATCATCCTGATACCAAAGCCTGACAGAGACTCAACAAAAAAGAGAATTTTAGACCAGTATCCCTGATGAACATTGATGCAAAAATCCTCAATAAAATACTGGCAAACCGAATCCAGTAGCACATCAAAAAAGTTTATCCACCATGATCAAGTGGGCTTCATTCCTGCGATGCAAGGCTGGTTCAAAATACACAAGTCAGTAAACATAATCCAGCATATAAACAGAACCAAAGACAAAAACCACATGATTATCTCCATAGATGCGGAAAAGGCCTTTGACAAAATTCAACAGCCCTTCATGACAAAAATTCTTAACAAATTCTGTATTGATGGAGCATATCTCAAAATAATAAGAGCTATTTATGACAAACCCACAGCTAATATCATACTGAATGGGCAAAAACTGGAAGCATTACCCTTGAAAAGTTGTACAAGACAGGGATACCCTCTCTCACCACTCCTGTTCAACACAGTGCTGAAAGTTCTGGCCAGGGCAATCAGGCAAGAGATAGAAATAAAGGGTATTCAGTTAGGAAAAGAAGAAGTCAAATTGTTCCTGTTTTCAGATGACGTGATTGTTTATTTAGAAAACACCATTGTCTCAGCCCAAAATCTCCTTAAGCTGATAAGCTACTTCAGCGAAGTCTCAGGATACAAAATCAATGTGCAAAAATCACAAGCATTCTTCTACACCAATAACAGACAAACAGAGAACCAAATCATGAGTAAACTCGCATTCACAATTGCTTCAAGGAGAATAAAATACTTAGGAATCCAACTTACAAGGGATGTGAAGGACCTCTTCATGGAGAACTACAAACCACTGCTCAGTGAAATAAAAGAGGACACAAACTAAATGGAAGAACATACCATGCTCATGGATAGGAAGAATCAATATCGTGGAAATGGCCATACTGCCCAAGGTTATTTATAGATTCAATGCCATCCCCATCAAGCTACCAATGAGTTTCTTCACAGAATTGGAAAAAACTGCTTCAAAGTTCATATGGAACCAAAAAAGAGCCCGCATTGTCAAGACAATGCTAAGTCAAAAGAACAAAGCTGGAGGCATCACGCTACCTGACTTCAAACTATACTACAATGCTACAGTAACCAAAACAACATGGTACTGGTACCAAAACAGAGATATAGACCAATGGAACAGAACAGAGTCCTCAGAAACAATACCTCACAACTACAACCATCTGATCTTTGACAAACCTGACAAAAACAAAAAATGGGGATAGAATTCCCTATTTAATAAATGGTGCTGGGAAAATTGGCTAGCCATAAGTAGAAAGCTGTAACTGGATCCTTTCCTTACTACTTTTACGAAAATTAATTCAAGATGGATTAGAGACTTAAATGTTAGACCTAAAACCATAAAAACCCTAGAAGAAAACCTAGGGAATATCATCAGGACATAGGCATGGGCAAGGACTTCATGTCTAAAACACCAAAATCAACAGCAACAAAAGTCAAAATTGACAAATGGGATCTAATTAAACTAAAAAGCTTCTGCACAGTAAAGGAAACTACCATCAGAGTGAACAGGCAGCCTCCAGAATGGGAGAAAATTTTTGTAATCTACGCATCTGACAAAGGGCTAATATCTAGAACTTACAACGAACTAAACAAATTTATAAGAAAAAAACAAACAACCCCATCAAAACGTCGATGAAGTGTATGAACAGATGCTTTTCAAAGGAAGACATTTATGCAGCCAATGGACACATGAAGAAATGCTCCTCATCACTGGCCATCATAGAAATGCAAATCAAAACCACAATGATATACCATCTCACACCAGTTAGAATGGCAATCATTAGGAAGTCAGGAAACAACAGGTGCTGGAAAGGATGCAGAGAAATAGGAACAGTTTTACACTGTTGTTGGGACTGTAAACTAGTTCAACTATTGTGAAAGACAGTGTGGCTATTGCTCAAGGATCTACAACTAGGAATACCATTTATCCCAGCCATCTCATTACTGGGTATATACCCAAAGGATTATTAATGATGCTACTATAAAGGCACATGAACACATATGTTTACTGTGGCACTATTCACAATAGCAAAACTTGGACCAACCCAAGTGTCCATCAATGACAGACTGGATTAAGAAAATGTGGCACATATACACCATGGAATACTATGCAGCCATAAAAAAGAATGAGTTCATGTCTTTTGTAGGGACATGGATGCAGCTGGAAACCATCATTCTCAGCAAACTACCACAAGAACTGAAAACCAAACACTGCATGTTCTCACGTATAGGTGGGAATTGAACAATAAGAACGCTTGGACACACAAAAGGGAAATCACACACTGGGGCCTGTTGTGGGGTGGGGGGAGGGAGGAGGGATAGCATTAGGAGATATACCTAATGTAAATGACGAGTTAATGGGTGCAGCACACCAACATGTCACATGTATATATAAGTAACAAACTTGTACGTTGTGCACATGTACCCTAGAACTTAAAGTATAATAAAAAAAAAAAAAGAAAAAAAACTATATGTCTAAGAGGTGGGACAAAATTCATGACCCTGGTACTACTTATCCTTCTTTTAATTCAGTTCAGTAGGTTCCAAGGGAGCCTTAACCAGATTTTATCGCCCATTTGGAAGACGTGGCTCAAAGGAACATTTCAGATTATCATGCCAGGAAATTGATTGTTCAGCTGCTTGCTTACAAAAATGCTAGTATAGAATGTCAGGCAGCAGTTAGACCTATTAAAGGAAAGTTAGATCAAAATTACACTTACTGGGCCTACATTCCATTCAAACCACTGATTAGGCCTGTTAGATGTTTAGATTCCCCAGTTGTGTTTTATGCTAATAATAGTGTCTGGATGCCTGTACCAATAGATAACCAAGGTCCTACCCAACCAGAGAAGGAAGGAATGTTAATGTATATTTCCATTGGTTAACGCTTTCCTCTCATCTTCCTGGGGCTGGGAGCAGGATGTTTAAATGATGACAAACAAAGTTGAATGGTTTATGTCCCTGCACAAAGCGAATCAAAAGCCTCTATTCATACAATCAGTGAAAGAACATTTCAATCTTTGGACACTGTTAAATACTTAAAGCGTGGCTATGTTATGACATATTGCCAGATTAATAAATTTAAACCTAATAAGAAGTCCTGCCTTAGGCAGGCCACCAAATGGTCTTGAAAGCTAGAGTTGCTAACACGGGAAGATTGTATTGCAAACAGTGCTGCTGTACTGCAAAATAATCCCTTTGGAATCGTCATTGATTGGGCCCCTCGGGGACACTTTGCAGTAAATTGTACTGGACAGCACGAAGATTGTAGAGAGACTCCTTTGCAAATGACTACCCAAATAATGCACCAAAATTATATAGAATAATTGAAAAAAAAATACCCTTTTAAGTGGGAGAAGAACCATATGGCTCCTCAAGCCCAGAAATCTTTGTTCCAATTAGAATCCCAGAACATCCAAAATTGTGGAAATTAATGATAGCTCAAACCCCAATTCAGATTTGGAAAGAGAAATATAGAACAGAGAACCATAGTAAAAACTTCGATTTGTTGTAGCCATGACTTCTAATCAGATGGTCCCACTGCAGAGTTGTGTTAAACCTCATTTTATTTGGCAGTGGAAAAAATTAATATCTTACTCTACTCAAACTATATTATGCCTCAACTGTCGTCTTTTTACGTGCATTAATTCTACCTTTAATAAAGATAATATCGTTTTACTGGTTAGGACCAGAGAAGGAGTCTGGATACCTTTTTACCTCAACAGACCTTGGAAGGCCTCTCCCTCCATACGTATTATCACTGAAGTACTAAAAGAAATACTTAATAGATCAAAGAGATTCATATTTACTTTAATAGCTGTGATCATGGGCCTTAGAGCTGTCACAGCTACTGCTGCTGCTTGTGGTTTTGCTTTGCACACTTCTATTCAAAGTGTGGGCCTCGTGGATAGCTGGCAGAGAAATTCATCTAAGCTTTGGGATTCCCAAAGCCAAATAGATAAAAAATTAGCAAATCAAAATAGTGATCTCCGTCAAATAGTAATTTGGATGGAAGATCAGTTTACGAGCTTGGAGCATAGAGTTCACATGCAGTGTGTTTAGAAAACTTCTGATTTTTGTATTACTCTTAGCTCTTATAATGCTGCTGAACATAATTGGGAGATGACTAGACATCACCTAAAGGAAAATAAGATAATTTAATACTAGATATTGCTAAACTGAAAAAAAAAAAAAAAACACAAATTTTTGTGTCATCTCAGGCTCATCTCAGCCTCTTGCCTGGAACTGATATTCTTGCTGGAGCTGCTGATGACCTTCTAATACCAATCATTTAAAATGGATTAAAACCATAGGTGGATCAACAATTAAAATTTTTAATTTGGTTTCTGTCTGTTTATGCTGTTTGTTTTTAGTCTACAGATGCAGACAGTGCCTTGAGAGAGAAGCTAGATACCATGAATGAGCCATGATTGCACTGGTGGTTATCAATGAAAAACATTTATAAATACAAAAAGGGGGACATTTGGGAAAGAGAATTTCTGGGGTGCCATATCTGTTGATCTGCCCTGTGTACGAGACATCCGTGGGAAGCCATGGGTGGTCTCTGAGGAGAAAAGTCTCCTTATGGCCATCACATCTTCATCCCCCAAGAACATAACCCCTCAGCAGCATTACACAGGGTCCTCAGAAAAATAGCATTCCCTTGAAGCAAAGAGTATGGTCAAACATTGTGACTCCTTCTGAAACCTGCTACCACCTGTCTCAGTCCCGATAAGTTAAAGACATTAAGTAGTTTAGACATATGCCTTTGCTCAAGGAAATTAACAGAAACTGCCACTGGTATACATCTTATCAAATGACTCATGAATTTTCCTTCACTGATTAATCCTTTTCCTCATCCCTTCCTCTCCCTCCCATCTGCCCTAAGTACATGGCACTTGTAAATCATTGAGTTGGGTGGAGCCTGAGAACTCTGTATCATGAGCAAGTCTCTGAAGCTCCTGTACACTGGACCCACTTTGAAATGCTCATTCTGTCTCTTTCTAACTCTTTTGTCTCCAGCATACTCGGAGTACCTGATGGGTGGTGTGGGGCTGGTTTTGCCAACAGGAAACACTTTTTCTGGAGAATCTATGAAGGGACATTTGGGAGCCAACTGTGCCTTACTGGGAAAAATAGAATATCCAAATACAAAAACTAGAAAGAAGCTATCTGTGAAAAAGCTTTTTGAGGTCTGGATTCATCTCACAGGGTTAATCCATTGTTTTCATTCAGCAAAATGGAAACACTTTTTTTTTGGAGAAACTATGAAGGGATATTTTGGAGTCCTTTGAGGCCTAGCAGAAAAACAGAATCTCCCCAGATAAAAGTTGGAAAGAAGCTGTACGTGAAACTTCTTTGTAATGTGTTGACTCATCTCACAGAGTTAAACCTTTCTTTTGACAGAGCAGGTTAAAAACATACCTGTTGGAGAATCTGAGAAGGGATATTTGGGAGCCCATTGAGGTCTGTAGGGAAAAACAGAATATCCCCAGGTAAAAACCAGGAAGAAACTATCTGTGAAACTGCTTCGTGATGTGTGGATTCATCTCACAGAGTTTCACTTTTCTTTTGATTCATCTGTTTGTAAGCACTCTTTTCGGAGATTCTGTGAAGCAATATTTGGGAACCCATTGAGGCCCATGGGGTAAACCTAATATACCCAGATAAAAACTAGAAAGAAGCTATCTGTGAAACTGTTTCATGATGTGTTGATTCACTTCACAGAATTAAAACTTTGTTTTGATTTAGCAGTGTGGAAACTCTTTTTGTAGAATGTGCTAAGGAACATTTGAAAGCCCATTGATGCCTATGGGGAAAAATCATATATCTCCAGGTAAAAACTAGAAAGAATCTATCTGTGAAACCACGTTGCAATGTGTGGATTCATCTCACCAAGATAAACCATTCTTTTTATTCAGCAGGTTGAAAACACTCTTTTTGTAGAATCTGTGAAGGGACATTTGTGAGCCCATTGAGGCCAAAGTGAAAAACTGAACATCACAAGGTAAAAACTAGAAAGAAGCTATCTGTAACGGAGCTTTTTGGTGTGTGGATTTGTCTCACAGAGATAAACGTACAGAGATAAACGTTTCTTTGTTTCAACAGGTTGGAAACACTCTTTTAGGAAAATCTGTGAAGGGACATTTCAGAGCCCATTGAAACATATGGGGAAGAACCTTATATCCACAGGTAAGAACTAGAAAGAAGTGATATGTGGAACTGCTTTGTGATGTGTCCATTCATCTCAAGGAAGTACTCATTTCTTTTGATTCAGCAGTTTGGAAGCATTCTTTTTTGAGAATCTGCAAAGGGACATTTTCGAGCCCATTGAGGCTCATAAGGAAAAACTGAATATTTCCAGGTAAACAGTAGAAAGAAGGCATACGTGAAACTGCTTTTTGATGTGTGGATTCATCTCACAGTGTTAAACATTTCCCTTGATTCATCAGATTGGAAACACTCTTTTGTATAATGTGCGACAGGATATTTGGGAGCCCATTTACACCCATTTTTACTAACAGAATATCCCCAGATAATACCAGAAAGAAGCTATCTGTGAAACTGCTTTGTGATGTGTGCATTCATCTCACAGTATTAAACCATCCTATATTTCAGCAGGTTTGGAAAACTCTTTTGGAGAACCTGTGAAGGGACACTTGGAAGACCATTGAGGTCTATGGGAAAATAGAATATCCCCAGGTAAAAAATAGAAAGAAGCTATCTGTGAAACTGCTTTGTGATATGTGGATTCATGTCAAATAATTAAACACCTCTATTGATTCAGCAGGTTGTTACATTCATATTGGTGAATGTCCAAAGCTATATTTGGGAGCCCATTGAGGATGATGGGGAAAACACAAAATTCCCAGATAAAAACTAAAAAAGAGCTATCTGTGGAAGTGCTTTGTGATATGTAGATACATCTTGCAGAGTTAAACCTTTCTTTTGATTCAGCAGATTGGAAACACTTTTTTTTGGAGAATCTGTGAAGGGATATTTTGGAGCCCATTGAGTCCTAAGGGGAAAAATTGAATATCCTCAGATTAAAAATAGAAGGAAGCTGTCTGTGAAACTACTTTGTGATGTCTGGGTTAATCACACAGGCATTAAACATTTCTTTGGATTCAACAGGTTGGAAACGCTGTTTTTGAAGAATCTGAGAAGGGACCCTGAGGAACCCACTGAGGCCCATGTGGAAAAATTAAATATCCTCTGATAAAAACTAGAAATAAGGTATCTGTGAAACTGCTTTGTAATGTGTGGATTCATCTCACAGATTTAAAAACATTCTTTTGATTCAGCTGGTTGAGAAAACTGTTTTTGGAGAAACTACAAAAGGATATTTGGAAGCCCATTGAGGACTATGGGGAAAAAACGAATATCCCCAGGAGAAAACTGGAAAGAAACTATTTGTGAAACTTCTTTGTGATGTGTGGATTTATCTAACAGAGTTAAACATTTTTCTTTTTTGATTCAGTAGGTTGGAAACACTCTTTTTAAAGAATCTGCAAAGGGACATTTGGGGGCCCAATTAAACCTATGGGGATAAAACAAAATATCCTTCGGAAAAAGGCAGAAAGAAGCTATCTGTGAAAAACATTTGTGGATTCATCTCAGTGCATTAAAATTTTCTTTTGGCACAAAAGGTTGTAAACACTCTTTTTAAAGAATCTGCCAAGTGATATTTGGGAGCCCTTAGTATTTTATGAAGAAAAACTGAAAATTCCCAGGGAAAAACTAGAATGAAGCTATCTGTCAAATTGCTTTGTGATGTCTGGGTTAATCTCACAGACTTAAAAGTTTCTTTTGATTCAACAGGTTGGATATTCTCTTTTTGGAGAATCTGCAAAGATACATTGGGAACCCATTGATGCCTATGGGGAAAAAAAAGGATAGCCCCAGATAAAAACTAGATAGAAGTTATCCACGAAACTTCTTGGTGATGTGTGGGTTCATCTTACAGAGTTAAACGTTTCCTTTGATTCACTAGGTTAGAAACACTCTTTGGGAGACCCTTGAGGCCTGTGGGGGAAAATGAAATATACCTAAAGATAAACTAGAAAAAGCTTTCTGTGAAACTTCCTTGTGATGTGTGGATTCCTCTCATAGAGTGAAACCTTTCTGTTGGTCCATGAGGTTGGAAACACTCTTTTTGGAGAATATGTCAAGGGACATTTTGGAGTCCATTGAGGCCTATGGGGAAAAATAGAATGTCCCAAGGTAAAAAGTAGAAAGAAGCTATCTGGGAAACTGCTTTGAGATGTTTGGATTCATCTCACAGAATTAAACATTTCTTTTTATTCAGCAGGTTCTAAACCCTCTTTTTAAAGAATCTGCAAAAGAACATTTGGGAGTCCTTTGAAACCTGAAAGGAAAAACTGAATATCCCCAGGTAAAAACTACAAAGAAGCTCTTTGACAATCTGCTTTGTTATGTGTGCAATCATCTCACAGAATTAAACCTTTCTTTTAATTCAGCAGGTTGGAAACACACTTTTTGGAAAATCTGCCATGGGATATTGGGAGCCCATTGATGTCTATGGGGAAAAACTGAAAAGTTCCAGATAAAAACTAGAAAGAAGCTATCCGAGAACCTGCTTTGTGATGTGTGGATTCATCTCAAGGAAATAAACATTTCATTTGATTCAGCAGGTTGGAAACACTCTTTTTGAAGAATCTGCAAAGGGACATTTGGGAGCCCAATGAGGCCTATAGAGAAAAACTGAATAATCCCAGGTAAAACCTAGAAAGTTGCTATCTCTGAAACTGCTTTGTGATGTATGGATTCCTCTCACAGAGTTAAACCTTTCTTTTGGTTCAGCAGGTTTGGAAATATTCATTTTGGAGTATCTGCCAAGGTACATCAGAGAGCCCATTTAGGCCTCTGAAGAAAAGCTCAATATCCCCATATAAAAACTAGAAAGATGCTCAGTGAAACTGCTTTGTGATGTGTGAATTCATCTCACAGAGCTAAACCTTTCTTTTGAATTAGCAGGTTGGAATCACTCTTTTTGGAGAATCTGCAAATGGACACTACGGAGCCCATTGAGACTCATGTGTAAAAACAGAAAATCCAAACATGAAAACTAGAAAGAAGCAATCTATTGAACTTTTTTTTTTTTTTTTTTTTTGATGCATGGATTCATCCCACAGAGTTAAGCCTTTCTTTTGATTCAGCACATTGGAAACTCTCCTTTTGGAGAATATGCAAAGAGATATTAGGGAGCAACTTGTGACCCATCAAGTAAAACCGAATATCTTCAGATAAAAACTAGAAGGAAGCTATTGTGAAACTGATTTGTTATGTGTGGATTCACCTCATAGAGTTAAACCTTTTGATTCCAGAGATTAGAAACATTCTTTTTGGAGAATCTATGAAGCAACATTTGGGAGTCCTTTGCAGCCTATGGGGAAAAACTAAATGTCTTCAGATAAAAACTAGTATGATACTATATGTGAAACTGTTTTGTGATGTGTGGATTAACCTCACAGAGTTAAACCTTTCTTTTGATTCACCAGGTTGGAAAAATTGTTTTTGGAGATTCAGTGAAGGTACATTTTGGTGTCTATTGAGGACCAATGGGAAAAACAGAATATCACCAGGTAAAAACTAGAATTAAGCTATCTGTGAAGCTGCTCTGTGATTTGTGGATTCATGTCAGGGTGTTAAAAGTTTCTTTTGATTCACCAGTTTGGAAACGCTCTTTTTGGAGAATGTGTAAAGGGACAGTTGGGAACCCATTGAGGCCCTTGGGGAAAACCCCAATATCCCAAAATAATAACTAGAAAGCAACTATCTGTGAAATTACTTTGTGTTGTGTGGATTCATCTCACAGAGTTAAATCTTTCTTTTGTTCAGTAGGTTGGAAACACTCTTTTTGGAGGTTCTGCAAAGGGTCATTAGAAAGTCCATTAAGGCGTTTGGGGAATAACTGAATATCTCCAGGTAAAAACTGGAAAGAAGCGATCTGTGGAACTGCTTTGTGATGTGTAGATTCCTCTCACAGAGTTAAACCTTTCTTTTGATTCAGCAGATTTGGAAACAGTCTTTTTGGAGAATTTGCAAAGGTATATTTGAGAGCCCATTTAGGCCTATGAAGAAAAGATGAATATCCACAGGTAAAAATGAGAAAGGTGCTTTCAGTGAAACTACTTTGTGATGTGTGAATTCATCTCCCAGAATTAAACCATTCTTTTGAATCAGCAGGCTGGAAACACCCTGTTTGGAGAGTCTGCAAAGGGACAGTAGGGATCCCATTGAGGCCCTTGAGTAAGAAGAGACTATCCAAACAAAAAACTAGAAAGAACCTGTCTGTTGAAAATTTTTTTGATGTGTAAATTCATCCCACAGAGTAAAACTTCTTTTGATTTAGCACATTGGAAACTCTTATTTTGGAGAATATGTGAAGAGATACTAAAAAGCAATTTGAGTTGAATCAAGAAAAACTGAGTATCTTCAGATAAAAACTGGAGGAAGATATCTTTTAAACTGCTTTGTGATGAGTTGATTCATCTCACAGTTTTAAACCTTTCTTTTCATTCAGGAGAATGGAAACCATCTTTTTGGAGGATCTGTAAAGGGACATTTGGGAGGCCTTTGAAGTCCATCGGGAAAAACCAAATATCTTCAGGTAAAAACTAGAATGATGCTATATGTGAAACTGTTTTGTGATGTGTGGATTAATCTCACAAAGTTAAACCTTCTTTTGATTCACCAGGTTGGAAAATCTCTTTTCAGAGATTCTGCAAAGGGACATTTTGACATCCATTGAGGACCAGGAAGAAAAACAGAGTATTCCCAGGTAAAAACTAGAATGAAGCTATCTGTGAAACTTCTTTGTGGTATGTGACTCATGTCACAGAGTTAAACGTTTCTTTTTATTCATCAAATTGGAAATCCTCTTTTTGGAGAATGTGTAAAGGGATGATTTGGAGCCCATTGAATCCCATGGGGAAAAACCAAATATCCCAAGATAAAAACTACAAAGAGACTGTCTGTGAAATTGCTTTGTGTTGTGTGGTTTCATCTCACAGAGTTTAATCTTTCTTTTGATTCAGCAGGTTGGAAACATTCCTTTTGGATGATCTCTGAAGGGTTATTTGGAAGGACATTTAGGTCTATGGGAACAACTGAATATTCCATGTAAAAACTGGAAAGAAGCTATCTGTGAAACTGCTTTGTGATGTGTGGATTCATCTCACAGGGTTAAAACGTCCTTTGATTAAACAACTTGAAAACAGTCCTTTTAAGGTGTCTGCAAAGGGATATTTGGAGCCCATTGAGGCCTATGAAAAACAATGGAATATCCCAAGATAATAACCAGAAAGAAGCTATCTGTGAAACAGCTTTGTGATGCGTTGATTCATCTCACATGGTTAAACCTTTCATTAGATTCAACAGGTTGGAACAACTCTTTTTGGAGAATCTGCAAAGGTACATTTGAGAGCCCATTGAGGCCAATGGTGGAAAACTGAATATCCCTAGTTAAAAAATATTAAAAAGCTATCTGTAAAACTGTTTTGTGATATGTGGCTTCATCTAACAGAGCTAAATATTTTCTATGATTCAGGAGGTTGGAAACTCTGTTTTGGGGGAAACTGCGATGGAACATTTGGGAGCCCATTGAGGCAAATGTGAAAAACCGAATATTCCCAGGTAAAAACTACTAGGAAGTCCTCTTTATAACTGCTTTTTAGTCTGTGCATTCATCTCACAGAATTAAACGTTTGCTTTGATTCAGCAGGTTGGAAACACTCTTGTTGGAGGATCTGTGAAGGGACATTTGGAAGCCCATTGAGGTGAATAAGAAAAATCCCAAATGTGCCTTGGTAAAAACTAGGAAGAAGGTATCTGTGAAAACTCCTTGTGATATGCGGATCCAACTCACAGAGCTAAATGTTTCCTTTGATTCGGCAGTCTTGAAACACTGTTTTTGAAAAGCTGTGAGGAATATTTGGGATCCCATTGACACCAATAGGGAAAACCAAATATTCCCAGATAAAAATTAGGAAGAAGCTATCTGTGAAACTGATTTGTAATGTCTGAATTCATCTTACAGGATAAAACTTTTCTTTTAATTTAGCAGGTTGGAAATAATTTTTGGAGAATCTGTGAAGGAACATTTGTGATCCCATTGAGGTCTATGGGGAAAAAAAATCCATAGCTGAAAACTAGAAATATTGATCTGTGAAACTGCTTTGTGATATGTGGATTCATCTCACAGAGTTAAAGGTTTCTTTTGTTTCAGCAGATTGGAAGCTCTCTTTTGACGAATGTGTGGCGGGACATTTGGGAGCCCACTTAGGCCTATGGGAAGAAACAGAATATCCACAGATAATAACTAGAAAGAAGCTATCTCTGAAACTGCTTTGTGAGGTGTAGATTCATCTCACAGTGTTAAACCTTCCTTTGATTCACCAGATTGGAAACATTCTTTTTGGAAAATCTGTGTAGGGACATTTGAGAGCCAACTGAGTCCAATAGGGTAAAACAGAACATACCCAAGTAAAAACTAGAAAAAAGCTATCTGTGAAACTGTGTTGTGATGTGTTAATTTATCTGACAGAGTTAAACCTTCATTTTGATTCACAAAGTTGCAAACACTCTTTTTGGAGAATCTGCAAATGGACATTTTGGAGGCCATAGAGGCCCATGGATAAAAAACAGAATATTCACAGATACAAATTGAAAGAAGCTACTTGTAAAACTGATTTGTAAAGTCTGAATTCATCTCATCTCACAGGGTTCAACCTTTCTTTTAACTAAACAGGCTGGAAATACTTTTTGGAGAATCTGCAAAGGAACATTTGTGAGTTTATTGAGGCCTATTGGGAAAATATGAATATCCCCAGGTAAAAACAAGAAAGAAGGATCTGTGAAATTGCTTTGCGATATGTGTATTCATCTCACAGAGTTAAAGGTTTCTTTTGATTCGACAGGTTGGAAAAAATTCTTTTCGTAGGATGTGCAATGGGACATTTGGGAGCCCATGTAAGCCCATGGGAACAAACAGAATATCCACAGATAATAACTAGAAAAAAGCTATCTGTGAAACTGATTTGTGATGTGTGGATTCATCTCACAATGTTATACCTTCCTTTAGTTCAGCAAGTTGGAAACACTCTTTTTGGAGAATCTGCAAAGGGACACTTTGGAGCCCATTAAGGCCTCTGAAGAAAAAACAAATATCCAAAGGTAAAAACTAGAAAGAAGGTTTCTGTGAAACTGCTTTGTGATATCTGGATTCATCTCACTGAGTGAAGCTTTTCTTTTGATTCAGCAGATTGGAAACATGTTTTTTGGAAAATTTGTGAAGGGACATTGGGGAGCCCACTGAGTGAAATAGGCTAAAATGGAATATCCCCAAGTAAAAACTAGAAAAAAGCTATCTGTGAAACTGCTTTGTGATGTGTGGATTTATCTGACAGTATTAAACCTTTATTTTGATACAGAAGGTTTATAAACACTCTTTTTGGAGAATTTTCAAAGGGACATTTTGGAGTCCATAGAGTCCCATGGGGAAAACCCCAGATGAAAACTATAAAACCTATCTGTGAAACTGCTTTGTGAAGTATGGATTCGTCTCACAGAGTTAAACCTTTCTATTGATTCAGCACGTTAGAAAGCACTCCATTTTGAGAATCAATGAAGGGAAATTTTGGAGCCCATTGTGGCCTATGGAGACAAAACTGAAAAAAACCCAGGCCAAAACTAGAAGGAAGTTATCCATGAAACTGCTTTGTGATGTGTGGATTCATCACACAGAGGTTTACCTTCCTTTTGATTCAGCAGGTTGAAAACACTCTTTTTGGAGAATCTGTGAAGGGAAGTTTTGGAACCCTTTGAGACCATGGTGAAAAACTGAATATTGGTTGGGCGTATTGGCTCATGACTGTACTCCCAGCACTTTGGGAGACTAAGGCTGGTGGATCACAGGGACAGGCTAACACAGAGAAACCCTGTCTCTACTAAAAATACAAAAAATTAGCCAGGCGTGGTGGCAGGCACCTGTAGTCCCAGCTATACAAGAGGCTGAGGTACGAGAATGGCATGAACCTGGGAGGCAGAGTTTGCAGTGAGCCGAGATTGTGCCACTGCACTCCAGCCTGGGTGACAGAGTAAAATTCCATCTCAAAAAAAAAAAAAAACAAAACAAACAAAAACAAAACAAACAAACAAGAAAAACTGAATATCGGAGGTAAAATCTAGAAAGAAGCTCTCTGTATAACAGTTTTGTCATTTGTTTGTTCATACAAAAGAGTTAAACGTTCTCTGATTCAACAGGTTGAAGACACTCTTTGAAGAGTCTGCAAAGGGACATTTGGGATCCCATTGAGAGCTACAAAAAAATTATCAGTTAAAAACTAGAAAGACGTTATCTGTGAAATTGTTTGTGCTGTCTGGATTCAGCTCACAGAGTTAAACCATTCTTATGTTTAGCAGGTTGGAAACACTCTTTTTTAAGAGTCCAAGAAAGGTATTTAGAGGACAATTGAGGCCCATGAAGAAAAACCAAATATCCTAACATAAAAACAAGAAAAAACTATCTGTGACACCGATTTTTGATATGTGGATTCACCTCACAGAAGTAAACGTTTATTTTGATTCAGCAGGCTGAAAACACACTTTTTGGAGAATCTGTGAAGAGAAATTTGGGAACCCATTGAGGTCTAAATGAAAAAACTGAATATTTCCAGGTAAAAACTAGAAAGAATCAATTCTGTGCAACTGCTTTGTGATGTGTGGATTCATCTCATAGAGTGTAACATTTCTTTAGATTCAGCATGTTGGAAACACTCTTTTTGGAAAATCTGAGAGGAAACATTTGGAAGTTCATTGAGGCCCATGGAAAAGAAAAAAGAAAATGACACTCTTTTTGGAGAATCTGCAAAGGGACACTAGGGAGTCCATTAAGGTCCATGGGGAAAAAGCAAATTTCCCAGATTAAAAACTAGAAAGAAGCTATCTGTCACATGGCTTTTTGAAGTGTTGATTCTCCTCAGAGAATTAAACTTTTCTTTTGATTCAGCAGTTTGGAAACACTTTTTTTGGAGAATCTGCGAAGGGACATTTGGGAACCCACAGAGGCCCTTGGGGGGAAACTAAATATCTCCTGGTAAAATAATATTAAAAAGCTATCTGTAATACTGCTTTGTGATGTGTGGATTCATCTCACAGAGTTAAGCCTTTATTTGTTTCAGTAGGTTTGAAGAACTTTTTTTTGAAGAATCTATGAAAGGTCATTTTGGAGTCCACTGTGGTCCATGGGGAAAAACTGAATATCTCCAGCTAAAAACTGGAAAGAAGCAATCTGTGAAACTGCTTTGTTATATGTGGATTCATCTCACAGACTGAAACCTTTCCTTTTATTAAGCAGGCTGGAAACACTGTTTTGGAGAATATTTGGACGGACAATTTTGAGCTCCTTGATGTCCATGGGGAAAAATTGAATATTTCTAGACAAAAATTAGAAAGAAGCTACCTGTGAAACTGCTTTGTGATATGTGAATTCATTTCACAGAGTTAAACATTTCCTTTGATTCAGCATGTTGGAAACAGTTTTTTTGTTTTTGTTTTTATTTTTCTGAGACGAAGTCTTGCTCTTGTCCCCCAGGCTAGAGTGCAATGGCACGATCTCAGCTCACTGCAACCTCCGACCCCCCCCCCCCGCACAAGGTTCAAGTGATTCTCCTGCCTCAGGCCTCCTGAGCAGCTGGGATTACAGGCACCTGCCACCACGCCCAACTAATTTTTGTATTTCTAGTAGAGATAAGGTTTCTCCATGTTGGCCAGGCCGGTCTCAAACTCCTGACCTCAGGTGATCCATCTGCCTAGGCCTCCCAAAGTGCTGGGATTACAGGCATGAGCCACTGTGCCCGGTCTGGAAACAGCTTTTTTGGAGAATCTGTGGTGGGAAACTTGAGCACTCATTGAGGTCCACTGGGGAAAAAAACAAATAAACCCAGACAAGTACTAGAAAGAAGCTATCTGTGAAACTGCTTTGTGATATGTCGTTCATCTCACGGAATTAAGCCATTCTGTTTATTCAGCAGGTTGGAAACACTCTTTTTGAAGAATCTGGAATGGGACGGATGGGAGCCAATTGAGGCCCATGGGGAAAAACAGAATATCCCCAGATAAAAACAAGAAAGAAGCTCTATGGGAAGCTGTTTTGTTATGTGTAGATTCATCTCACTGAGTTAAAATTTTCCTTAAATTCAGCAGCTTGGAAACACCCTTTTTGTAGAATCTCCAAAGAGTCATTTTGGAGTCCATTGAGGCCTACGGGGAAAACAGCATATCCACAGATAAAAACTACAAAGGAGCTATCTGTGAAACGGATTTGTGATGTATTTATTCATCTCACAGAGTTAAACACTTATTTTGATTCAGCAGTTTAAAACCACTCTCTTTGGAGTATCTGTGAAGGGATATTTGGGAGTCCATTGTGGTCCATGAGTAAAAACTGAATATCTGCTGTAAAAAATTAGAAAGAAGCTATCAGTGAAATTTCTTTGTAATGTGTGGATTCATCCCAGAGAGTTGAACCTTTTGTTTGTTTCAGTAGGTTGGAAACACTCTGGTTGGAGAATCTGCCAAGAAACATTTGGGTGCCCTTTGAGACCCATGAGGAAAAGTTGAATATCCCCAGGCAAAAACTAGAAGGAAGCTATATGTGAAACTATTTTGTAATGTTTGGATTCGTCTCACAGAGTTAAACTTTTCTTTTGATTAAGCAGGTTGGAAACACTGTCTTTGGAGGATCGGTGAAGGGATATTTGGGAGCCATTGAGACCCATGGGTAAAAACAGAATATAACCAGATGAAAACTAGAAACAAGCTATCTGTGAAACTTCTTTGTCATACGTGTATTCATCTCAAACAGTTAAACCTTTCCTTTGGTTCAGTAGGTTGGAAACACTCTTTTTGAACAATCTGTAATGGGACATTTTGGAGACCATTGATGGATATAGGGAATAACTGAATCACTCCAGGTAAAAACTAGAAAGAACATCCCTGTGAAACTGCTTTGTGATGTGTGGTTTTATCTCACAGAGTTAACCTATTTTTGATTCAGCAGATTGGAAGCACTATTTTGGGGGGAATCTGCGATGGGATATTTGGGTGCACATTGATGCCAAAGGGAAAAAATTGAGTATCCCTAGCTAAAAACCAGACAGCAGCTATCTGTGAAACTTCTTTCTCATGTGTGGATTCATGTCACAGACTTGAACATTTCTTTTGATTCAGCAGGATGAAAGCACTCTTTTTGGAGAATCTGCAAGGGACATTTGGAAGTCTGGTGAAACTGATATGGAAAAATCAAATATTCCCTGGATATTCCCTGGAACTAGAAGGAAGCTACCCAAAAAACTGTTTTGAGATGTGTGGATTCATATCCCATATTTAAACATTTCTTTTTATTTAGCAGGTTGCAAACACTCTTTTTGGAGCATGTGCAAAAGGACATTTGAGAGACCATTGAGACCCATTTTACAAAACCCAAATATTTCTAGATAAAAATAAATAAGAAGCTATCTGTGAAACTGCTTTATGAAGTGTGGATTCATCTCAATGAGTCAAAACTTTATTTTGATTCAGGAGGTTGGAAACACTGTTTATTATTATTATTATTATACTTTAAGTTCTAGGGTACATGTGCATAACGTGCAGGTTTGTTACATATGTATACTTGTGCCATGTTGATGTGCTGCACCCATCAACTCGTCAGCACCCATCAACTCATCATTTATATCATGTATAACTCCCCAATGCAATCACTCCCCCTTCCCGCATCCCCATGATAGGCCCCAGTGTGTGATGTTCCCCTTCCCGAGTACAAGTGATCTCATTGTTCAGTTCCCACCTATGAGTGAGAACATGCGGTATTTGGTTTTCTCTTCTTGTGATAGTTTGCTAAGAATGACGGTTTTCAGCTGCATCCATGTCCCTACAAAGGACACAAACTCATCCTTTTTTATGGCTGCATAGTATTCCATGGTGTATATGTGCCACATTTTCTTAATCCAGTCTGTCACAGACGGACATTTGGGTTGATTCCAAGTCTTTGCTATTGTGAATAATGTCGCAATAAACATACGTGTGCATGTGTCTTTGTAGTAGAATAATTTATAATCCTTTGGGTATATACCCAGTAGTGGGATGGCTGGGTCATATGGTACATCTAGTTCTAGATCCTTGAGGAATCGCCATACTGTTTTCCGTAATGGTTGAACTAGTTTAGAATCCCATCAACAGTGTAAAAGTGTTCATATTTCTCCACATACTCTCCAACACCTGTTGTTTCCTGATTTTTTAATGATTGCCGTTCTAACTGGTGTGAGATGGTATCTCATTGTGGTTTTGATTTGCATTTCTCTGATGGCCAGTGATGATGAGCATTTTTTCATGTGTCTGTTGGCTATATGAATGTCTTCTTTTGAGAAATGTCTGTTCATATCCTTTGCCCACTTTTTGATGGGGTTGTTTGCTTTTTTCTCGTATATTTGTTTGAGTTCTTTGTAGATTCTGGATATTAGCCCTTTGTCAGATGAGTAGATTGCAAAAATGTTCTCCCATTCTGTAGGTTGCCTGTTCACTCTGATGGTAGTTTCTTTTGCTGTGCAGAAGCTCTTTAGTTTAATTAGATCCCATTTGTTAATTTTGGCTTTTGCTGCCGTTGCTTTTGGTGTTTTAGACATGAAGTCCTTGCACATGCCTATGTCCTGAATGGTACTACCTAGATTTTCTTCTAGGGTTTTTATGGTATTAGGTCTAACATTTAAGTCTCTAATCCATCTTGAATTAATCTTCGTATAAGGGGTAAGGAAAGGATCCAGTTTCAGCTTTCTACTTATGGCTAGCCAATTTTCCCAGCACCATTTATTAAATAGGGAATCTTTTCCCCATTTCTTGTTTCTCTCAGGTTTGTCAAAGATCAGATGGCTGTAGATGTATACTATTATTTCTGAGGACTCTGTTCTGTTCCATTGGTCTATATCTCTGTTTTGGTACCAGTACCATGCTGTTTTGGTTATTGTACCCTTGTAGTATAGTTTGAAGTCAGGTAGCATGATGCCTCCAGCTTTGTCCTTTTGACTTAGGATTGTCTTGGCAATGCGGGCTCTTTTTTGGTTCCAAATGAACTTTGAAGCAGTTTTTTCGAATTCTGTGAAGAAACTCATTGGTAGGTTGATGGGGATGGCATTGAATCTATAAATAACCTTGGGCAGTATGGTCATTTTCACGATATTGATTCTTCCTATCCATGAGCATGGTATGTTCTTCCATTTGTTTGTGTCCTCTTTTATTTCACTGAGCAGTGTTTTGTCGTTCTCCTTGAAGAGGTCCTTTAAATCCCTTGTAAGTTGGATTCCTAGGTATTTTATTCTCTTTGAAGCAATTGTGGATGGAAGGTCATTCATGATTTGGCTCTCTGCTTGTCTGTTACTGGTGTATAAGAATGCTTGTGATTTTTGCACATGAATTTTGTATCCTGAGACTTTGCTGAAGTTGCTTATCAGCTTAAGGAGATTTGGGCTGAGACGATGGGGTTTTCTAAATATACAATCATGTCATCTGCAAACAGGGACAATTTGACTTCTTCTTTTCCTAACTGGATACCCTTGATTTCTTTCTCTTGCCTGATTGCCCTAGCCAGAACTTCCAACACTATGTTGAATAGGAGTGGTGAGAGAGGGCATCCCTGTCTTGTGCCAGTTTTCAAAGGGAATTTTTCCAGTTTTTGCCCATTCAATATGATATTGGCTGTGGGTTTGTCATAAATAGCTCTTATTATTTTGAGGTACGTTCCATCAATACCGTATTTATTGAGCGTTTTTAGCATGAAGGGCTGTTGAATTTTGTCAAAAGCCTTTTCTGCATCTATTGTAGATAATCATGTGGTTCTTGACTTGGTTCTGTTTATATGCTGTATTACGTTTATTGATTTGCAAATGTTGAACCAGCCTTGCATCCCAGGGATGAAGCCCACTTGATCATGGTGGATAAGCTTTTTGATGTGCTGCTGAATCCGGTTTGCCAGTATTTTATTGAGAACTTTTGCATCGATGTTCATCAGGGATATTGGTCTAAAATTCTCTTTTTTTGTTGTGTCTCTGCCAGGCTTTGGTATCAGGATGATGTTGGCCTCATAAAATGAGTTAGGGAGGATTCCCTCTTTTTCTATTGATTGGAATAGTTTCAGAAGGAATGGCACCAGCTCCTCCTTGTACGTCTGGTAGAATTCAGCTGTGAATCCATCTGGTCCTGGACATTTTTTGGTGGGTAGGCTATTAATTGTTGCCTCAATTTCAGAGCCCTGCTATTGATCTATTCAGGGATTCCACTTCTTCCTGGTTTAGTCTTGGGAGAGTGTAAGTGTCCAGTAAATTATCCATTTCTTCTAGATTTTCTACTTGATTTGCGTAGAGGTGTTTATAGTATTCTCTGATGGTAGTTTGTATTTCTGTGGGGTCGGTGGTGACATCCCCTTTATCATTTTTTATTGCATCTATTTGATTCCTCTCTCTTTTCTTCTTTGTTAGTCTTGCTAGCAGTCTGTCAGTTTTGTTGATCTTTTCAAAAAAGCAACTCCTGGATTCATGGATTTTTTGGAGGGTTTTTTGTGTCTCTATCTCCTTCAGTTCTGCTCTGATCTTAGTTATTTGTTGCCTTCTGCTAGCTTTTGAATTCGTTTGCTCTTGTCTCTCTAGTTCTTTTAATTGTGATGTTAGAGTGTAAATTTTAGATCTCTCCTGCTTTCTCTTGTGGACATTTAGTGCTATAAATTTCCCTCTACACACTGCTTTAAATGTTTCCCAGAGATTCTGGTATGTTGTATCTTTGTTCTCATTGGTTTCAAAGAACATCTTTATTTCTGCTTTCATGTCGTTATGTACCCAGTAGTCATTCAGGAGCAGGTTGTTCAGTTTCCATGTAGTTGAGCGGTTTTGATTGAGTTTCTTAGTCCTGAGTTCTAGTTTGATTGCACTGTGGTCTGAGAGACAGTTTGTTATAATTTCTGTTCTTTTACATTTGCTGAGGAGTGCTTTACTTCCAATTATGTGGTCAATTTTGGAATAAGTGCGATGTAGTGCTGAGAAGAATGTATATTCGGTTGATTTGGGTTGGAGAGTTCTGTAGATGTCTATTAGGCCCGCTTGGTGCAGAGTTGAGTTCAATTCCTGGATATCCTTGTTAACTTTCTGTCTTGTTGATCTGTCTAATGTTGACAGCGGGGTGTTGAAGTCTCCCATTATTATTGTATGGAGTCTAAGTCTCTTTGTAAGTCTCTAAGGACTTGCTTTATGAATCTGGGTGCTCCTGTATTGGGTGCATATATATTTAGGATAGCTAGCTCTTCCTGTTGAATTGATCCCTTTACCATTATGTCATGGACTTCTTTGTCTCTTTTGATCTTTGATGGTTTAAAGTCTGTTTTATCAGACACTAGGATTGCCACCCCTGATTTTTTTTGTTCTCCATTTGCTTGGTAGATCTTCCTCCATCCCTTTATTTTGAGCCTATGTATGTCTCTGCATGTGAGATGGGTCTCCTGAATACAGCAGCCTGATGGGTCTTGACTCTTTATCCTTTTTGCCAGTCTGTGTCTTTTAATTGGAGCATTTAGTCCATTTCCATTTAAGGTTAATATTGTTATGTGTGAACTTCATCCTGCCATTATGATATTAACTGGCTATTTTGCTCGTTAGTTGATGCAGTTTCTTCCTAGCCTCGATGGTCTTTACATTTTGGCATGTTTTTGCAATGGCTTGTACCGATTGTTCCTTTCCATGTTTAGGGCTTGCTTCAGGGTCTCTTGTAAGGCAGGCCTGGTGGTGACAAAATCTCTAAGCATTTGCTTATCTGTAAAGGATTTTCTTTCTCCTTCACTGATGAAACTTAATTTGGCTGGATATGAAATTCTGGGTTTAAAATTCTTTTCTTTAAGAACGTTGAATATTGGCCCCCACTCTCTTCTGGCTTATAGAGTTTCTGCCAAGAGATCTGCAGTTAGTCTGATGGGCTTCCCTTTTGTGGGTAACCCGACCTTTCTCTCTGGCTGCCCTTAAGATTTTTTCCTTCATTTCAACTTTGGTGAATCTGGCAATTATGTGTCTTGGAGTTGCTCTTCTGGAGGAGTATCATTGTGGCGTTCTCTGTATTTCCTGAATTTGAATGCTGGCCTGCCCTACTAGGTTGAGGAAGTTCTCCTGGATGATATCCTGAAGAGTGTTTTGCAACTTGGTTCCATTTTCCCCCTCACTTTCAGGCACCCTAATCAGACGTAGATTTGGTCTTTTTACATAATCCCATACTTCTTGCAGGCTTTGTTCATTTCTTTTTCTTCTTTTTTCTTTTGGTTTCTCTTCTCACTTCATTTCATTCAATTGATCCTCAATCGCTGATACTCTTTCTTCCAGATGATTGAGTCGGTTACTGAAGCTTGTGCATTTGTCACGTATTTCTCGTGTCATGGTTTTCATCTCTGTCATTTCATTTATGACCTTCTCTGCATTAATTAGTCTAGCTGTCAATTCTTCCACTCTTTTTTCAAGATTTTTAGTTTCTTTGCGCTGGGTACTTAATTCCTCCTTTAGCTCTGAGGAGTTTGATGGACTGAAACCTTCTTCTCTCATCTCGTCAAAGTCATTCTTTGACCAGCTTCGATCCGTTGCTGGCTATGGGCTGTGCTCCTTTGCAGGGGGAGATGCCTCTTATTTTTTGAATTTCCAGCTTTTCTGCCCTGCTTTTTTCCCATCTTTGTGGTTTTATCTGCCTCTGGTCTTTGATGATGATGTACTGATGGGGTTTTGGTATAGGTGTCCTTCCTGTTTGATAGTTTTCCTTCTGACAGTCAGAAGGACTGTCTGTTGGTCTGTTGGAGATTGCTTGAGGTCCACTCCAGACCCTGTTTGCCTGGGTATCAGCAGCAGAGGTTGCCGAAAATAGAATATTGCTGAACAGCGAGTGTACCTGTGTGATTCTTACTTTGGAAGCTTCCTCTCAGGGGTGTACTCCACCCTGTGAGATGTGGGGTGTCAGACTGCCCCTAGTGGGGGATGTCTCCCAGTTAGGCTACTCAGGGTCAGGGACTCACTTGAGCAGGCAGTCTGTCCGTTCTCAGATCTCAACCTCCATGTTGGGAGATCCACTGCTCTCTTCAAAGCTGTGAGACAGAGTCGTTCGCGTCTGCACAGGCCTCTGTTGCTTCCCCTGTTGTTTTTTAGCTGTGTTCTGTCCTCAGAGGTGGAATCTACAGAAACAGGCAGGTTTCCTTGAGCTGCTGTGAGTTCCACCCAGTTCGAGCTTCTCAGCAGCTTTGTTTACCTACTTAAGCCTCAGCAATGGCAGGCGCCCCTCCCCCAGCCTCGCTGCTGCCTTGTGGATAGATCGCCGCAGACTGCTGTGTTAGCAATGAGGGAGGCTCTGTGGGCATGGGACCCTCCCGTCCAGGTGTGGGATATATTCTCCTGGTGTGCCTGTTTGCTTAAAGCGCAGTATTGGGTGGGAGTTACCCAATTTTCCAGGTGTTGTGTGTCTCAGCTCCCCTGGCTAGGAAAAGGGATTCCCTTCCCCCTTGCACTTCCCAGGTGAGGCGATGCCTCGCCCTGCTTCAGTTCTCGCTGGTCAGGCTGCAGCAGCTGACCAGCACCGATTGTCCAGGCACTCCCTAGTGAGATGACCCCAGTACCTCAGTTGAAAATGCAGAAATCACCGGTCTTCTGTGTCGCTCGCGCTGTGAGTTGGAGACTGGAGCTGTTCCTATTCGGCCATCTTGCTCCGCCTCCGGAAACCCTGTTTTTGGAAGATGTGTGAAGGGACATTTTGGAGCTCATTGAGGCTGATGAAGAAAAATCAAATGTCCCCACGTAAAAACTAGAAAGAGGCTAATTGTGAAACTGTTTTGTGATATGTGGATTCATCTCACAGAGATAAACCTTTCTTTTGATTCTGCAGTTTGGAAACACTTCACTTGGAGAATCCATGCAGGGAAATTACCTGGGGAAAAACTGAATATCTCCAGGTAAAATTTCAAAAGAAGCTATCTGTGAAACTGCCTTGTGAAATGTGGATTAATCTCACATATTAAATCTTTCTTTTTATTCAGCAGGCTGGAAACCCTCTTTTCAGAGAATCTGTGAAGGAACACTATGAAGCCCACTGAAGCCCATGGGGAAAAATTGAATATCCCCCAGTAAAAACTAGAAAGAAGGTACCTGTGAAACTGATTTGTGATGTATGGATTCATCTCACAGAGTTAAACCATCCTTTTGATAGAGTGGTTTGGAAGCACTCTTTTTGAAGAATCTGAAAGGACATTTGTGAGCCTATTGAGGCCAATGGGGAAAAACCTAACATCCTCAGGTAAAAACTAAAAAATGCTATCAGTGAAACTGTTTAGTGTTGTTTGGATTCATCTCACAGAGCTAAACTTTTTTTTTTTTTTGATTCAGCAGATTGGAAACACTTTTTGGATGATTTGTGAAGGGACATTTGGGAGCCCATTGAGGCTGATGGGGAAAAACCGAATATCCTCAGGTAAAAACTAGAAAGAAGTTATCTGTGAAACTGCTTCATGAAGTGTGTATTCGTCTCACATATTAAACCTCTCTTTTGATTCAGCAGGTTGAGAACACTTTTTTCGGAGAATCTGTGAGTGAACATTTGGAAGCCCATTGAGGCCCATGGGGAAAAACAAAATATCCCCAAGTAAAAACCAGAAAGAATCTATATGTGAGACCGTTTTGTGATGTGTGGATTCATCTCACAGAAATAAAACTTTCTTTTATTCAGCAGGCTGGAAAAACTCTTTTTTAAGATTCTTCAAAGGGAAATTTTGAAGCCCTGTGGGTCCTGTGAGGAAACAGTGAATATTTCCAGATGGAAACTGGAAATAAACTGTCTGAGAAACTTCTTTCTTCTGCGTCAATTCATCTCACAGAGTTAAATGTTTCTTTTGATTGAGCAGTTTGGAAACACTCTTTTTCAAACATCTGCTAGGGGACATTTGGGAGCCCATTGAGGCCCATTGGAAAGAGACAAATATTTCCAGATATAAATCAATAAGAAGCTACCTGTGGAACTGCTTTGTGATGGTTGAACTCATCTCACAGAGTCAAACCATTTTTTGATTCCGCAGGTTGGAAGCACTCCTTTTGGAGAATCTGTGATGGGATATTTGAAAGCCCATTATAGTCAATGGGAAGAAACCGAGTATCCCTATGTAAAAGCTAGAAGGAAGGTATCTGTTAAACTGCTTTATGATGTGTAGATTCATGTCACAGAGTTAAACCTTTCTTTTGATTCAGCAGGATGGATATTCTTTTTTTGGAGAATCTGGGAAGGGACATTTTGGACCCCATTGAAGTCCATAGGGAAAAACAGAATATCCCCAGGTTAAAACTGAAAAGAAGCTATCTGTAAAACTGCTTTGTGATATGTGGATTCATCTCTCTGAGTTAAAACTTTCTTTTGATACAGCAAGGTTGAAACCATTTTTATGGAGAGCTGCAAAGGGACATTTCTTAGCCCATTGACACCCATGGGAAAAAAAGGAATGTCCACTGAAAAAAGCTAGAAAGAAGCTACCTGTGAAACTGCTTTTTGATGTGTGGATTCATCTCAGAAGATTGAACCTTTCTTTGCGTTCAGTAGATTAGAAACACTCATGTTGGAGAATCTGCCAAAAATAATTTTGGAGCCATTTGAGGCCCGTGGGGATAAACCGAATATCCTCAGGTAAAAAGTAGAAAGAAGCTGTCCATGAAACTGTTTTGTGATGTGTGGATTAATTTCACAGAGTTAAAGGTTTCTTTTGATTCAGCAGGTTGAAAACACTCTTCTAGAGGAATCAACAAAGGGAGATTTGGGTGTCCATTGTGACCCATAGGGAAAAACTGAAAACCCTCAGATAAAAATTAGAAATAAGCTCTCTGTGAAACTGCTGTGTGATATCTGGATTCATTTCACGTAGTTAAACCTTTCTTTTTATTCATCATATTAGAAACTGTCCTTTTGGAGAATGTACAAAGGGATATTTGAGAGTCCATTGAGGCCTATGGAGAAAACCTAATATCCCCAGATAAATCCTATAATGAAGTGATCTGTCAAACAGCTTTGTGAGGTGTGGATTCATCACACAGAGTTAAACGTTTCTTTCGAATCCACAGGTTGGAAACAGTCTTTTTGGAGGATCAGCAATGTGATATTTGGGAGCCTATTGAGGCCTTGGGAAAAAAAAGAATATCCCAAGATAGAAATATGTCATCTGTGAAACTGTTTTGTGATGTGTTGATTCCCATTGCCGAGGTAAAACTTTCTTTTGTTTAAGCATGTTGGAAACACTCTTTTTTGGAGAATCTGCAAAGAGCCATTTGGGAGCCCATTGAAGCCAATGGGAAAAAAACTGAATATACCTAGGTAAACACTAGAAAGATGCTATCTGTGACACTGCTTTGTGATATGTGGCTTCATCTTACAGAGTTAAACTTTCCTTTTGATTCAGCAAGTTGGAACAACTTTTACTGGATAATCAGAGAAGGGACATTTGCAAGCTCATTGATGCCTAAGAAGAAAAACAGGATACTCTCAGATAAAAATCAGAAAGGTGTTATCAGTGAAACTAATTTCTGATGTGTGGATTCATTTCACAGAGTAAAAACATTCTGTTGATTCAGCAGGTTGGAAACATTATTTTTGGAGAATCTGCAAGGGACATTTGGGAGCCCATTGAGGACAATGGTGAAAAATGAAATACCCCCAGATAATAACCAGAAAGAAGATATTTGTGAAACTCCTCTGTGATGTGTGAATTAATCTCACAGAGGTAAACCTTTCTTTGGAATCTGCAGGTTGGAAATACTGCTTTTGGAGAATCTGCAGTGAGACATTTGGGAGACCATTGAGGGCTAGAGAGAAAAACCGAATATCCCCAGACATAAACTAGAAAGAAGGTATCTGTAAAACTGCTTTCTGGTGTGTGGATTCATCTCACAGAGGTAAACTTTTCTTTGGATTCAGCAGGTTGGAAACAGTCTTTTTTTTTTTTTCTTTTGAGGTGGAGTCTCATTCTGTCACCCCGGCTGGAGTGCATCGGTGCGATCTCGGCTCACTGCAAGCTCCACCTCCCAGGTTCATGCCATTCTCCTGCCTCAACCTCCTGAGTAGCTGGGACTACAGGCACCCACCACCATGCCCTGCATTTTTTTGTATTTTTAGTAGAGACAGAGTTTCACCATGTTAGCCAGGATGGTCTCGATCTCCTGACCTTGTGATCCGCCTGCCTCAGGCTGTAATCCCAGCCTTCCAAAGTGCTGGGATTACAGGCGTGAGCCACTGTGGCCAGCCAGAAACACTCTTTTTAGAGAACCTGTGAAGGGACACTTGGGAGCACATTGAGGCCTGTTGGGAAAAACCGAATGTCCCCAGATAATAACTAGAAAAAAGCTATCTGTGAAGCTCCTTTGTGATTTGTTTATTGAGCTCACAGAGTTAAACCTTTCTTTGGATTGAGGGGGTTGAAAAAACTCTGTTTGGAGAATGTGTGAAAAGACCTTTGGGTGCCCATTGAGGCCTATATGCAAAAACGGAAAACCCCAGATAAAAATTAGAAAGAAACTATCTGTGAAACAGCTTTGTGATTTATGGATTCAACTCACAGAGTTAAACCTTTGTTTTGATCCAGTAAGTTGGAAACTCTCTTTTTATAGTGTCTGCAAGTGTCTGCAAAGGGACTTTTGGAAGCCCATTGGAACCTATCAAAAAATCCAAATATACCCAGATGAAAACCGCAAAGAAGCTATCTCTTCACTCATAACAGTGTGAATTCATCTCACACCATTAAACCTTTCTTTTGATTCAGCAGATTGCATAAACTGTCTTTGGAGAATCGTGAGGGACATTTGGGAGCTCAGTGAGGCCTATAGGGAAAAAACAAATATTCTCAGATAAAAACTAGAAAGAAGTGGGTGAAAATGCTTTCTGATGTATGGATTCAACTCACAGAGTTAAAACTTTCTTTTCATTCAGCAGGTTGAAAACACTCTTTTTGGAGAATCTTCAATGAAAAACTTGGGAGCCCATTGAGACCTGTGTGGAGAAACGGAATAACTCCAGATAAAAACCAGAAAGAAACTATCTGTGAAACTGCTTTGTGATATGGGGATTCATCTCACACGGTTAAAACTTTCTTTTGATTCAGGTTAGAAACATTGTTTTTGGAGAATCTGCAAAAAGACATTTGGGAGCCCATTGAAGCCTAAGGAAAAAAACAGAATATCTTCAGATAAAATCTAGAAAGAGTCTATCTGTGAAACTTTTTTCTGATGTGTGGATTCATCTAACAGAGTTAACCCTTTCTTTTCATTCAGCATTTTGTGAACACTGTTTTTGTGGAATCTGTGAAGGCACATATTGGAGCCCACAGAAGCATATGGTGAAAAACCAAATATCTCTAGATAAAAACTAGACAGAATCTATCTGTGAAACTGCTTGATTATATGTAGATTCATCTCACAGATTTAGATGTTTATTTTAATTCAACAGTTGGAAACACTCTTTTTAAAGACTCTGCAGAGGGACATTTGTGAGCCAATTGAGCCCTTGTGGAAAAACGGAATATCCACAGATAAATACAAGAAAGACACAATCTGTGAAACTGCTTTGTGACTTAACCCTGTGGGATGAATCCACACGTCACAAAGCAGTTTCGTAGACAGATACTTTCTAATTTTTTTCTGGAGATATTTGGATTTTCCCAGAGGTCTCATCAGACTCCAAAATGTTCCTTCACAGATACTCCAAAGAAAGTTTTTCCAACCTGCCACGTCAAAAGAAAGGTTAATGATGTTAGAGGAATCAATACATCACAAGGCAGTTTCACATATAGCTTATTTCTAGTTTTTATCTGGAGATATTTGGTTTTTCTAATGGGCCTCAATGGGCTTCCTTATATCCTTTCACAGACTCTACAAATAGAGAGTTTTCAACCTGCTGTGTCAAAAGAAAGGGTTAACTCACTGAGATCAAGCCCCACATCATAAAGTAATTTCACAGATAGTTTCTTTCTAATTTTTATCAGGGGTTTTTGGTTTTTCCTTATAGGACTCAATGGGCACACAAATGTCTTTTCACACATTTTCCAAAAGGAGGTTTCCCACCTGCTGAATCTAAAGAAAGGTTTAAATATGTAAGATTAATCCAGAAATCACAAAGGAGCTCCACAGATAGCTTCTTTCTAATTATTATCTGAAGATATTTGGTTTTTTCCCATAGACCTCAATATACTTCCAAATGTCCCTTCACAGATTCTCCAAAAAGAGTGTTTTCAACCTGCTGAATCAAAAGAAAGGCTTAACTCTGTGAAAGTAATCCACACATCACAATGCCATTTCACAGATAGCTTCTTTCTAGTTATTATCTGTGGATATTAGTTTTTTTTTTCCCAATGACCTCAATGGGCTCCCAAATGTCCCTTTGCAGATTCTCCAAAAAAAGTCGTTCCAACCTTCTGAATCAATAGTAAGGTTTAACCTTGTGATATAAATCCACATATCACAAAACAGTTTCACAGATAGCTTCTTTCTAGATTTATTTGGGGATATTTGGTGTTTCACCATAGGCCTCAATAGGCTCCCTAATGTTTCGTTGCAGATTCCCCAAAGAAGAGTGTTTTAAAACTGCTGAGCCAAAAGAAAGGTTTAACTCTGTAATATGAATCAATACCTCTCAAAGCAGTTTCTCATTTAGCTTCTTTCTAGTTTTCATGTGGGGATATTCGGATTTTCCCTACAGGCCTCACTGGGCTCCCAAATGTCCCTTCACAGATTCTCCAAAGAAAGTTTGTCCAACCTGTTGAATCAAAAGATAAGAAAGGTTTAATGATGTGAGATGAAATCACACATCACAAAGTGGTTTCAAAGATAACTTTTTTTTCTAATTTTTATCTGGGGATATTAGCTATTTCTGTTAGACAGCAATGGGCTTCCAAACGTCCCTTTACAGACACTGCAAATAGAGAGTTTCCAACCTTCTGGATCAAAAGAAAGGTTTAACTCTATGAGATCAATCCATAAATCATACAGCAGTTCACAGATAGTTTCTTTCTAATTTTTATCTGGTGTTTTGGTTTTTTCCTTATATTCCTGAATTGGCATTCAAATGTCTTTTCGCACATTCTCAAAAAAAAAAAAAAAATAGTGTTTCCAACCTGCTGAATCAAAAGTAAGATTTAACTCTGTGAGGTTAATCCACACATCACCAAGCCGTTTCACAGATAGTGTTTTTTCTAGTTATTATCTGGGGATATACGTTTTTTCCCAAAAGGCTTCAATTTGCTCCGAGATGTCCCTTCACAAATTCTCTAAGAAGACTGTTTCCAACCTGTTGAATCAAAAGAATTGTTTAGTTCTGTGAGAAGAATTTACACATCACAAAGGAGTTTCACAGATAGCTTCTTTCTAGTTATTATCTGGGGATATTAGGTTTTTCCCCAAATGGCCTCAATGAGCTCCCAAATGTCCCTTTGCAGATTCTCCAAAAACAGTGTTTCCAACCTGCTGAATCAAAAGAAAGGTTTAAGTCTGTAAGGTGAATCCACGCATCAGAAAGCAGTTTCACAGATATTTTTTTCTAGTTTTTATCTGGAGATATTCTGTTTTTCTCTTAGGCCTTAATGATTTCCCAAAGGTCTCATCAAGGATTCTCCAAAAAGTGTTTCCAAACTGCTGAATCTAAAGAAAGGTTTAACTCTGTGAGATGAATCCACCCATCACAAAGAAGTTTCACAGATAGCTTCTTTCTTCTTTTTATATGTGGATATTTTTCCCCATAGGCCTCAATGGGCTTTCAAATGTCCCTTTGCTGATTCTCCAATGAGAGTGTTTCCAATCTGCTGATTTGAAAGAAAGATTTAACTCTGTGAGATTAATCTACACACCACAAAGGAATTTCACAGATAGCATCTTTCTAGTTTTTATATGGGGACATTCTGTTTTTCCCCAGGGCCTAAATGGGCTCCCAAGTGGCTCTTTGAACATTCTCCAAAAAGAGTGTTTCCAACCTGCTGAATAAAAAGAAACTTTTAGCGCTCTGTGATGTGAATCCACACATCAATAAATAGTTTCACAGATAGCATCCTTCTAGTTTCTATTTGGGGATATTCTGTTTTTCTACACAGGCCTCAATCGGCTCCCAAATGTCCCTTTGCTGATTCTTCAAAAAGAGGGTTTCCAACCTTCTGAATCAAAAGAAAGGTTTAATACTGTGTGATGAATCCAGAAATCACAAAGCAGTTTCACAAGTAGCTTCTTTCTAGTTTTTTTCTGGGCTTATTTGTTTTTTCCCCATAAAAATCAAAGGGTTCCAAATTGTCCCGTTGCGGATTCTCCAAAAAGAGTGTTTGCAACCTGCTGAATCAAAAGGAAATTTTATTTATCTGACATGAATGCACATATCACAAAGTCTCACAGATAGCTTCTTTCTAATTTTCATCTGGAGTTATTTGGTGTTTCCCCATAGGCCTCAATGGACTCATGAGGGTCCCTTCACAGATTCTTTAAAAACAGTGTTTCCAACCTGTTGAATCAAAAGAAAGTTTTAATTCTGTGACAAGAATCCACATATCACAAAGCAGTTTCACCGAGAGCTTTTTTCTGGTTTTCTTCCGGGGATATTCTTTTTTTTTTTTTTTTCCCATGGGCCTCCAAGGGCTCAAAAACGTCCTTTTGCAGATTCTTTAAAAAGAATGTTTCCAACCTGCTGAATCAAAAGAAAGGTTTAACTCTGTGACATAATCCACACTTCCCAAAGGAGTTTCACACATAGCTTCTTCCTAGTTAATATCTTGGGATATTCTGTTTTTCATGCCTCAATGGGTTCCCAAATGTCTCTTTGCAGTTTCTCCAAAAAGAGTGTTTCCAATCTGCTGAATCAAAAGAAAGTTTTGACTCTCTGACATGAATCCACATGTCAAAAAGTAGTTTCACAAATTGCTTCTTTCTAGGTTTAATCTGAGGATATTAGATTTTCTCCAATAGGCACAAAAGGGCTTTCAAATGCTTTTTCACAGATTCTACAAAAATAGTGTTTCAAACCTGCCAAGTTAATATAAAGATTTAAATCTCTGAGATGAATCAACACAGCACAAAACAGTTTTACAGACAGCTTCTTTCTAGTTTTCATCTAGGGGTATTCCGTTTTTCTGCATAACCCTCAATGGGCTCCCAAATGTCCTTTTGTATATTCTATAAAAAGAGTGTTTCCAACCTTCTGAAGCAAAAGAAAGGTTTAACTTTGTGAGATGAATCCACACATCCCAAAACAGTTTCATAGATCACTTGTTTCTAGTTTTTATATGGGGATATTCTGTTTTTCCCAATAGGTGTCAATGGGCTCCCAAATGTACTTTCACAGATTGTCCAAAAAAGTGTTTCCAGCCTGCTGAATCAAAAAAAAAAAAAAAAGGGTTTAACTCTGTGAGATAAATCCACACATCACAAAGCAGCTTCACAGATAGTTCTTTCTCATTTTCAGCTGGGGATTTTCTGTTTTTCCCCATAAATCTCATCGGGCTCCCAAATGTACCTTCACAGATTCTCCAAAGAACGTTTTTCCAACATGCTGAATCAAAAGAAAGGTTTAAATCTGTGAGATAAATTTACACGTCAAAAAGAATTTTCACAGATAGCTCTTTCTAGTTTTTATCTAGGGATATTTGATTTTTCAGATAGGCCTCAATGAGTTTCCAAAAGAACCTCTTCAGACACTACAAATAGAGAGTTTCCAACCTGCTCAATCAAAACAAAGGTTTAACTCTATGAGAAGAATTTAAAAATCACAAATCCATTTCACAGAAATTTTCTGTCTAATTTTTATCTTGGATTTTTGATTTTTCCATATAGGACTCAATGGATGTCCAAATGTTTTTTTGCACATTCTCCAAAAAGAGTGTTTCCTACCTGCTGAATCAAAGAAGGTTTATCTCTGTGAGATGAATCTATGCACCGCAAAGGAGTTTTACAGATAGCATCTTTCTAGTTTTTATCTTGGGACATTCTGTTTTCCCCAGGGCCTCAAAGGTCTCCCAAGTGACTCTTTGCAGATTCTTCAAATAGAGGTTTTCCAACCTGCTGAGTTAAAAGAAAGTTTCACCTCTGTGGTGTGAATTCACACATCACAAAGCAGTTTTACAGATTGCATCTTTCCATTGGGGATATTCTCTTTTTCCCCATAAGCCTCAATAAGCTCCCAAATATCCCTTCACTGATCCTCCAAAAATAGTTTTTCCAACCAGAAGAAAGGTTTAACTCTTTGAGGCGAATCCAGAATTCATTCAGCAGTTTCACAAATAGCTTCTTTCTAGTTTTTATCTGGGCATGTTCTGTTTCTCTCTACAGGACTCAAAGAGCTCCAAAACATTCCTTTTTAGATTATCCCAATAGAGTGCAATCTTCTGAATCTAAAGAAAATTTTAATTTTGTGACATGAATCACTTTAAATCTGGAAGAAGCTATCTGTGAACGGCTTTGTGATGTGTGGATTCACATCACAGAGTTAAAAGTTCCTTTTGATTCAGTAGGTTGGAAATACTCTTTTTGGAGAATCTTCAAAGAGCCATTTGGGAGCCTATTGAGGCCTTGGGGAAAAACAGAATACCCCCAGATAAAAACTAGAAAGATGCTCTCTGTGAAAGTGCTTTGTGATGTTTGGATTCATCTCGCAGAGTTAAACCTTTCTTTTGATTCAGCAGGTTGGAAACACTCTCTTTGGTGAATTGGAGAAGGGATATTTGAAAGCCCACTGAGGTCTATGGGTAAAATAGAAATGTCCTCAGATAAAAAGAAAAAGAAAGCTATCAAAAAACTGCTTTGTGATGTGTGCATTCATCTCACAGGTTAAACCTTTCTTTTGATTCAGCAGGTTGGAAGTATTTTTTGGAGAATAAGTGAAGGGACATTTGGGAGCTTATTGAGGCCTATTGGGAAAAACAGAACATCTCTAGACAGAAACTAGAAATAAGATATCTGTGAAATTATTTTGTTATGTAAGGATTCACATCACAGAGTTAAAAGTTCCTTTTGATTTAGCAGGTTGGAAACACTCTTTTTGGAGAATCTGCAAAGAGCCATCTGGGAGCCTGTTGAGTCCTTGGGGAAAAACAGAATGCCCCCGGATAAAAACTAGAAAGATGCTATCTGTGAAACTGCTTTCTGATGTTTGGATTAATCTCACAGATTTAAAACTTTCTTTTGATTCAGCAGGTTGGAAACTCTTGGGAGAATCAGCAAAGGGACATTTGAGAGCCCATTGAGGCCTACAGGTAAAAAAGAAATGTCTCCAGACAAAAAGAAGAAAGAAGATATTGTGAAACTGCTTTGTGACGTGTGAATTCATCTCAGCGAGGTAAACATTTCTTTTTATTCAGCAGGTTGGAAAAACCTCTTTTTGGAGAATCTGCAATGAGATATTTGGGAGACAGTTGATGCTGAGCAAGAAAAAGAGAATATCCCCAAATAAAATCTAGACAGATGCTATCTGTGAAACTGCTTTCTGATATGTGGATTTATTTCACAGAGTTAAACCTTTCTTTTGATTCAGCAGGTTGTAAACACTGTTTTTTGAGAATTGGTGAAGGGAATTTGGGAGCAATTTGAGACCTTGGGGAAAAACTGAAGATCCCCAGATAATAACTGGAAAGAAGCTATATACGAAACTGTTTTATTATTTCTGGATTAATCTCACAGAGTTAAAACTCTTTTGAATCAGCAGATTGGAAACACTTTTTTTGGACCATTTGCAAATAGACATTTGGGTGCCCTTTGAGACCTATAAGGAAAAACTGAAAACCCCCAATAAGAATTAGAAAGAAATTATTTGTGAAACTGCTTTGTGATTTGTGGATTGCTCTCACAGAGTTAAACCTTTATTTAGATCCATCAGGTTGGAAACTCTCCTTTTGTAGAGTCAGCAAAGGGACTTGTGGAAACCAATTGAGGGCAATCAAAAAACCGAATATGTCAAGGAGAAAACTGAATAGAACCTATCTGTGAAACTGCTTTGCACTGTGTGGATTCATCTCACACATTTAAACCTTTGTTTTGATTCATCAGGTTGGAAAATCTTTCTTTGGGGAACCTGTGAAAAAATATTTGAAAGCACAATGAGGCTTATGGGGAGAAAACGAATCTGCAGATAAAGACTAGAAAGATGCTATCTGTGAAACTGCCTTGTGAGGTGTGGATTCATCTCTCAGAGTCAAAGCTGCCTTTTTATTCATCAGGTTGGAAACCCTATTTTTGGAGAACATCAGAAGGGCCAATTGGGAACCCAATGAGACCTAAGAGGAAAAACTGAATATCCCCAGATAAAAACTAGAAATAAGCTACCCATGAAACTGCTTTTTTTGTGCAAACTCACCTCACAGACTTAAACTTTTCATTCAGAAGATTGTAAATACTCTTTTTGTGAAATCTGCAGAGGCACACATGGGAGCACATTGAAACCTATGGTGAAAGACAAAATATCCCCAGAAAAGAAACTAGAAAGAAGCTATCTGTGAAACTGATTTGTGATGTGGAGATTCATCTCACATAGTTAAACCTTCCTTTTGATAGAGCAGGTTGGAAAAACTTATTGGAGAATCAACAAAGGTACATTTTGGAGCCAATTGAGGCCTATAGAAAAAATAAATAAATATCCTCAGATAAAAAGAAGAAATAAACTATCTCTGAAACTGCTTTATGATGTGTGGATTCATCTCACAGTGTTAAGCCTTTCTTTTGATTCAGCAGATTGGAAACTCTTTGTGAAATCTGTGAAGAAATATTTGGGAGCTATCTGTGGCTTATGGAGAAAAAAATATCCATAGGTAAAAACTCGAAAGAAAGTATCTTGGAAACTACTTTGTGATGTGGGGATTAATCTCACAGAGTAAAACTTTTTGTTTAATTCAGTAGGTTGGAAACACTATTTTTGGAGAATGTGCAATGGGATATTTGCAAGCTCATTGAAGCCTCTGGGGAAAAAGTGAGTATTCCAAGATAAAAGCAAGAAAGAAGTTATCTGTAAAACTAATTTGTGATGTGTGGATTCATATCACAGAGATAAAACTTTCTTTTGATTCAACAGGTTGGAAACAATCTTTTGGGAGAATCTATGATGTGACTTTTGGGAGCTCATTGAGACTTATTGGGAAAAATTGAACATCCCCAGATGAAAACTAGAAAGAAGCTATCTGTGAAACTTCTTTGTGATGTGTGGGTTCACCTCAGAGAATAAAACCTTTCTTTTCTTTCAGCAGGTTGGAAACACTCTTTTAGTAGAACCTGCAAAGGGACATTTGGGAGCCCCATTGGGACCTATAAAGAAAAACTGAATATCCCCAAATAAAAACTAGAAAGAAGATATATTTGAAACTGCTTTATGATTTGGGGATTCAACTCACAGAGGTAAATCCTTTGTGTGATGCAACACTTTGGAAACACTCTTTCTGTAGAATGTGCAAAGGGACATTTGGGAACTCATTGAGGCCTATGGGAAAAATGGAAGGTCCCCAGATAAAAACTAGAATGAAGCTATCTGTGAAACTATTTGCAATGTGTGGATTCATCTCATAGAGTTAAACCTTTCTTTTGATTCAGAGGGTTGGAAAAACTTTTTTTGTAGTATCCATGATGGGACATTTCAGAACCCATTGAGGCCTATGTGGAAAAACGGAATATCCCCAGGTAAAAACTAAAAAATAAAAAGCTATCTATGAAACAGTTTATTGAAGTGTGCATTATCACACAAAATTAAAACTTTCCCATAATTCAGTTGGTTTCAGACACTCTTTTTGGAGAATCTGCAAAGGGATATTTGGAAGTCTGCAGAGACCAATGAAAAAAAACTGAATGTCCCAAGATAAAATCTAGAAAGAATCCATCTTTGAACTGTTTTTGTGATGTGTGGATTCATATCACAGAGTTAAACCTTTCCTTTGATTCAGCAGGTTAGAAACACTCTTTTAGGAGAAACTGCAAAGAGACAATTGGGAGTCAATTGGGGCGCATAGGGAAAAACTGAATATCCTCAGATTAAAACTAAAAATCAACTATCTTTGAAAATAATTTGTGATGTCTCAATTTATCTTACTGAGTTAAACCTTTCTATTGACATAGCAGGTTAGAAACACTCTCTCTGCAGACTCTGTGAAGGGACATTTAGGAGCTCATTGAGTCCTTGGAAAAAATGGGCTATACCAAGATATAAACTAGAAAGAAGCTATCTGTGAAACTGCCTTGTGATATGTGAATTCATCTCACAGAGATAAAACTTTCTTATGACTCATGAGATTGGAAACACTTACTTTGAAAAATCAGTGAAGGGATATTTGGGAACCAATTGAGGCCTATGGAGAAAAACAGAATATTCCCATATAAAAACTAGAAAGAAACTATCTGTGAAACTGTTTTGTGATGTGTTGATTCATCTCAGAAAGTTAAATATTTCTTATGATTCAGCAGGCTTGGAAACACTTTTTTTGTGTGGAATCTACAAAGGGACTTTTGGGATCCCATTGACATGCATGGGGAAAAACCCAGTATCCTAGGATAAAAACGGAAAGAAACTATCTGTGAAACTGCTTTGTGATGTATGGATTCATCTCACAGAAATAAACATTTATTTTGATTCAGCACATTTGAAACAATATTTTTGGAGAATCTGCAAAGGGACATTTGGGAGCCCATTTAGGACTATGGGCAGAATATCCCCAGATAAAACCTAGAAAGAAGCTATCTGTGATACTGCTTGTGATGTGTAAATTCATCTCACAGACTTAAAACTTTCTTTAGATTCAGCATGTTGATAACACGGTTTTTGGAGGATCAATCAAGGGACATTTCGGAGTCCGTTTAGGCCTATGGGGAAAAATTGAATATCCCCACATAGAAACTGGAAAGAAGCTATGTCTGAAGCTGCTTTGTAAGTCAAGAATTTCTTCTGATGCAGCAAGTTGGTAAGACTTTTTTGGAGAACTTGCAAAGGGACTTTTCAGAGCCCATTGTGGCCTATGGGGAAAAGCTGAATATTCCCTGATAAAAACTAAAAAGAAGCTATCTGTGAAACGGCTTTCTGATCTATGGATTTCTCTCACAGAGTTAAATCTTTTTTTTTTTTTTTTTTAAGCAGGATGGAAACCCTCGTTTTGTATCATCTGTGAAGGGACATTTGGGAGCCCATTGAGGACTATGGGGAACAAGAGAATATAATTCAATAAAATTAAAAAGAAGCTATCTGTGAAACTGCTTTGTTATGTGTGGATCCATCTCACAGATTTAAACCTTCCGTTTGATTCAGCAGGTTAGAAACACTCTTTTTAAAGAATCTGCAAAGGAACGTTTGGGAGCCAATTGAGGACTACTGGAAAAAAAATGCTTATCCTCAAATAAAAACTTGAAAGAAGATTTCTATGAAACTGATATTTGATCTGTGGATTCATCTCGGAAGTTAAACGTTTGTTTTGATTCAGCAGGCTGGAAACACTCTCCAAGATGAATCCACAGATTAATCTGGGAAGGGAAATTTGAGAACCCATTGAGGCCCATGAGGAAAAAGCGAATATCCTCAGATAAAAACTAGAAAGAAGCTATGTGTGAAACTGCTTTGTGATGTGTGGATTCATTTCACACAACTAATCCTTTCTTTTCTTTCAGCAGGTTGGAAAAAGTCTTATTGGAGAATACGTGAAAAGACACAGGGGATCCCATAGAGGACTACAAAATATATATATATATATATAACCAGGCAAATTGTAGAAGGAAGCTATCTGACAGACTGCTTTGTTATAGGTAGATTCATCTTACAGAGTTAAACTTTTCTTTTGATTCTGCAGGTTGGAAACACTCTTTTTGTAGAATCTGCGAAGTGATGTTTGGGAGTCCTTTGAGGCCTATGTGGAAAAACAGAATACCAACAGCTAAATACTAGAAAGAAGCTATCTGTTAAACTGCTTTGTGAAATGCAGATTCATCTCACATAGGTAATCCTTTCTTTTGATTCAGTACGATGGAATACTATTTTTGAGAAACTGTGAAAAGACATTTGGGAGCCCATTGAGGTCTATGGGGAAAAACCAAATATCCCAAGATAAAGAATAGAAAGAAACTATTTGTGAAACTGCTTTGTGATTTCTGAATTCATCTTACAGAGTTAAAGCTTTCTCTTGATTTAACACATTGGAAACACACTTTTTGGTGCATGTGTGAAGGAAACTTTAGGGAGCCCATAAAGGTCTATTGAGAAAAAACAACTATTCCCAGATGAAAACTAGAAAGAAGCTATGTGTGAAAATTCTTTGTGATGTGTATTCATCTCACAGAGGTAAATATTTCCTTTGAATCAGCAGGTTGGAAACACTCGTTTTGCAAGATCTTCAAAGGGACATTTGGAATCCCATTGAGGACTATGGGGACAAAGAGAGTATCCTTAGATAAAACCAAAAGGAAGCTTTCTGTGAAACTGCTTTGTAATGTGATGATTCACCTCACAGGGTTAAACATTTCTATTCATTTAGAAGTTTGGAAACACTCTTTTTGGAGAATCTACGAATTGGCCTATGGGAGTTCATTGAGGCCAATGGTACAAAATATAAGATCCTCACATAAAAACAAGAAATAAGGTATCTGTGAAACTGCTTTATGATGTGTGGATTCATCTCACAGATTTAAACCTTTCTTTCAATTCAGCTGATTCGCAACACTCTTTATGTGAAATCTGTGAAGGGACATTTGGAAACTCTTTGAGGCCTATGGGTACTAACAGAGTATCCCAAGGTAAAAAGTGGAAAGAAATAACCTGTGAAACTGCTTTGTGAAGTGTGGATTCTGCTTACAAAGTTAAACTTCATTTGATTCAGCACGTTGTAAACACTCTTTTGGAGAACCTGAGAAGGGACATTTTTAAGCCCATTAAGGCCTATAGGGAAAAACTGAAGATCCACAGAAAAACTAGAAAGAAACTATCTGTGAAACTGCTTTCTAAGTATGGATCCATCTGACAGAGTTAAATCTTTCTTTTGATTCAGCAGGTGGAAAACACTTTTTTAGGATCTGCGAAGGGACATTTGAGAACCCATTGAGGCCTAAGGGGAAAAAGTGAATATCCCCAGGTAAAAACTAGGAAGAAGCTATATGTGAAACTGCTTTGCGATGTATGGATTCATCTCACAGAGTTAAAACTTTTTTTGATTCAGCACGTTGGAAACCACCTTTTTAAAAATCTGTGGAGGAACATTTTGGACCCAATTGAGGACTATGGAGAAAAAACCGAGTATCTCCAAATAAAAACTAGAAAGATTTCTGTGAAACTGCTATGTGATGTGTGGATTCATCTCACAGAGTTAAATGTTTCCTTTGATTTGGCAGGTTGGAAACACATTTTGTGTAGAATCTGCAAAGGGACATATCAGAGTCCATTGAGGCCTATTGGGAAAAACCTAATATTCCATTATAAAAATTAGAAAGAATCTATCCATTAAACAGTTTTGTGATGTGTGGATTCATCTCACAGAGTTAAGCTGGTTGAAAAACTCTTTTTTCTTTTGATTCAGCTGGTTGGAAAACTCTTTTTGTAGAATCTGCAAAGTGACATTTGGGAGCTTATTGAGGCCTGTGAAAAAAGTTGGAATATCCCCAGACAAAAAGTAGAAAGAAGATATCTGTGAAAGTGTTTTGTGTTGTTAAATTCATCTAACAGAGATCAACATGTGTTTCGATTCAGCAGGTTGGAAACACTCTTTTTGGTGTATCTGCGATGGGATATTTGAGAGCTTATTGAGGCCCATGGGGAAAACCCGAATATCCCCAGATAAAAACCAAAAAGAAGCTGTCTGTGAAACTGCTTTGTGATGTGTGGTTTCATCTCACAGATTTAAACATTTCCTTTGATTCAGCAGGTGGGAGACACTCTTTTTGTAGAATCTGTGAAGTGACATTTTGGAGCACTTTAAAGCATATGGAAAAATCAAAATACCCCAGGAGAAAACTGCAAAGAATTTATCTGCGTAACTGCTTTGTTACAGGTGGATTCATTTCACAGAGTTGGACCTCTCTCGATTCAACAGATTGGAAACACTTTTTTTGTAGAATCTGCCAAAGGACATTTGGGAGCCCATTGTTTTATCCTCAGATAAAAACTAGACTGAAGATATCTGAAACTGTTTTTGTTGTGTGGATTCATCTCACAGAGTTAAAACTTTCTTTTGATTCAGCAGGTTGGAAAAACTGTCTATGGAGAATCAGTGAAGGGACATTTTGGAGCCCTTTGAGGCCTATAGAGAAAAACCAAATATTTCAAGATAAAAACTAGAGAGAAGCTCTCTGTGAAACTGCTTTGTGATATATGGATTCATCTCTATAGAGTCAAACCTTTCTTTTGAATTAGCAGGTTTGAAACACTCTTTTTTTAGTACATACAAAGGTAAATTTGGGAGTCCTGTAGGGCCAAGGGGAAAACAGAATATCCTGAGATAAGAACTGGAAAAAAGCTATTGTTAAAAATGATTTTTGAGGCCTGGATTCATCTCAGAGAGGTTAACCTTTCGTTCATTTCAGCAGGTTGGAAACACTCTTTTTGTAGAATTTGAGTAGATATATTTGGGAGACCCTGAGGCGTAAGGTGAAAACTGAATATCCTCAGATAACAACTAGAAAGAAGCTATCTATGAAACTATTTGTGATGTGTTGATTCATCACCCAGAGGTAAATATTTCTTTTGATTCAGCATGTTGGAAACACTGTTTTTGGAGTATCTGTGAAGGGATTTTTGAGAACCCATTTGGGGCCTATGAGAAAAAAAGGGAATACCTCCAGATAAAAACCATAAAGATCTATCTGGGAAACTGTTTTGTGATGTATGGATTCATCTCACATACTTAAACCTTTCTTTTCATTTAGCGGGTAGGAAAACTTTCTACGGAGAATCTGTGAAGGGACGTTTGGGAGCCCATTGAAGCCTATGGAGAAAAATCAAATATCCCCAGATAAAAACTAGAAAGAAGATATCTGAGAAACTGCTTTGAGATGTGTGGATTCATCATGCAGAGTTAAACCTTTCTTTTGATTCCGCAGGTGGAAAACCTTTTTTTTGTAGAATCGGCAATGGAACATTTGAGAACCCCTTGAGGCCTATGGGGAAAAACAGAATATCCCAGATAAAAACTAGAAAGAAGCTTTCTGTGAATCTTCTTTGTGATGCTTGGATTCTTCTTACATAGTTATACCTTTCTTTTAATTCAGCAGGTTGAAATCACTCTTTTTGTGGAATCAGCAAAGGGACATTTAGGGGTCCTTTGAGGCCTGTGGGGAAACAGAATATCCCCAGATAAAAACTGGAAAAATCTATCTGTGAAACTACGTTGTAATTTGTGGAAACATCTCACAGAGCTAACCCTTTCCTTTGATAGAGTAAATTGGAAGGACTCTTTTTGTATAATCTGCGAAGGGACATTTTGAAACCCATTTAGGCCTATGAAGAAAATCCAAATATCCAAAGGTAAAAAACAAGAAAAGCAGGTTGGAAACTCTCTTTTTGGAAACATCTGTGAAGGACTATTTGGGAGCCCATTGAGGCCTATGGGGTAAAACAGCGTATCTCTAGAGAAAAGTTAAAATGAATCTACCTGTGAAACATCTTTGTGATGGGTGGATTCATCTCACAGAGTTAAATATTTCTTTTGATTCAGTAGGTTGAAAACCCTCTTTTAGTAGAATCTGCAAAGGGACATTTTGAAGCTTATTGTGCCCAATAAGGAAAAAAACGATTATTTCCAGATAAAAGGTAGAAAGAAGCTATCTGTGAAACTCCATTGTGATGCATGGATCCTTCTCACAGAGATAAACCTTTCTTTAAATTCAGCAGGTTGAAAACACTCTTTATGTAGAATCTGTGAAAGGACATTTTGGAGCTCATTGAAGCCTATTGAAAAAGATGAATGTCCCCATGTAAGAACTAGAAGGAAACTATCTGTGAAACTGCTTTGTGATGTGTTTACTCATCTCGCAGAGTTAAACAATCATTTTGCTTCAGCAGGTTTTAAAAACTTTTTGTAGAATCTATAGAGGTATATTTCGAAGCCCTTTGAGGCCTATTAGGAGAAAAAACAATAACCCCAATAAAAACAAAAAGAACCTATGAAAATGTTTTATGATTTTTGTATTCATCTCACAGAGTTAAAACTTTCCTTTGATTTGTCAGGTTAGAAACACTCTTTTAGTTAAATCTGTGAAGGAACATTTGGGATTCCATTTACGCCCATAGGGAAAAATCAAATATCCACAAATAAAAACCAGAAAGAAGCTATCTGTGAAACTGCTTTGTGATGTGAGAATTCATATAACAGAGTTAAACTTTTCTTTTGATTCAGCAGGTTGAAAACACTTTTGTTGTACAATCTGCCAAGGGACACTTGAGAGCACATTTTGGCCAAAAGGAAAAATAATATATACAAATAAAGAAAGCTATGTGTGAAGCAGCTTTATGATGTGTACTGTCATCTCACAGAATTAAGCCTTTATTTTGATTCAGCAGGTTGGAAGCACTCTTTTTGGAAAATCTGTGAAGGAGCATTTGGGAGCCCATTGAAGCCTGTAGGAAAAAAAAAAGAAATATTCCCAGATAAAAACAAGGAAGAAGCTATCCATGAAACTGTTTTGTTGTGTGTAGATTCATCTCACAGAGATCAACCTTTCTTTTTATTCAGCAGGTTGAAAACACTGTTTTGGTAGAATTTGTGAAGAGACTTTTTGGAACCCATTGGGGTCTATGTAGAACAACGAAATACCTACAGATAAAAACTAGAAAGAAGCTACCTGTGAAACTGTTGTGTGATGTGTGAATTCTTCTGACATAGTTAAACCATTCTTTTGATTCAGCAGGTTGCACTCCCTCTTTTTGTAGAATCCACAAAAGGACTTTTGGAAGCTTATTGTGGCCTATAAGGAAACACTGAATATCCTTGGATAAAAACTAGATAGAAGCTATCTGTGAAACTGCTTTCTGATGCGTGAATTCTTCTCAAAGATTTAAACCTTTCTTTTAAATAAGCAGATTGAAAACACTTTTTTTGCAGAATCTGTGAAAAGATATTTTGGAGTTCATGGAGGTCTATGGGGAAAAACTGCATATCCCCAGATAAGAACTAATCAGAAGCCTTCTGACACTGTTTTGTGATGGGTTTATTCATCTCACAGAGTTGAAACTTAATTTTGATTCAGCAGATTTTAAAAACTATTTTTGTAGAATCTCTGAAGGTATATTTGGTAGTCCTTTGTGCCCTATGAAGAAAATACCTATACCCCCAACAAAAACTAGAAAAAAGCTATCTGTGAAACTACTTTGTAATGTACTGATTTATCTGAGAGTTAAAACTTTTGATTCAGCAGGTTAGAAACCCTATTTTGGTCGGATCTGCAAAGGGACATTTGGGATTCCATAGAGGCCTATAGGGAAAACCAAATATCCCCAGATAAAAATAAAACGAAGCTATCTTGAAACTGCTTTATGATGTGTGGGTTTATCTCACAGAATTAAACCTTTCTTTTGATTCAGCATGTTGGAAAAACTTTTTGGAAGATATGCAAGGGAATACTTGTGAGCCCTTTCAGGCCTGTGGGGAAAAGCTGAATATCCCCAGGGATAAACTAGAAAGAAGCTATCTGTAAAACTGCTTTTTGATATTTTGATCCATCTCATAGAGATAAATCTTTCTATAATTCAGCAAGTTGGGAAATCTCTGCTTGGAGAATATGAAAAAGGATATTTGTAAGCCAATTGAGTCCTATGTTGAAAAACCAAATATCCCCAGATGAAAACTAGAAAAAAGTTATCTGTGAAACTGCTTTGTGAGCTGTGGATTAATCTCACAGAGTTAAACCATTATTTTGATTCAGCATGTGGGAAACACTCTTTTTGGAGACTCTGCAAAGGGATATTTGGGAGCCCTTTGAGCCTGATGGGGAAAAGCAGAATATCCACAGATAAAAACTGGAAAGTTGCTATCTGTAAAACTGCTTTGTGATGCGTGGATTCTCACAGAATTAAACACTTCTTTGGATTCAGCAGATGGAAACCCTTTTTTTGTAGCATCTGTGAATGAACATTTGGGAGTCCATTTAGGCCTAAGGGGAAAAAGAGAATATCCCCAGGTAAAAATTAGAAAGAAGCTATCCCTGAAACTGCTTTGAGATGTGTGACTGTCTCTCTCAGAGTTAAACCTTTCTTTTGATTCATCAGTTGGAAATACTCTATTTTAGAATCTAGGAAGCACAATTTGTAGCCCATTGATGCTTAGGGGAAAAACTGAATATCCCCAGATAAAAACTAGAAATACACTGTCTGGGAAACTACTTTGTGCTGTGTGGATTCATCTCAAATAGTTAAACCACTATTTTGATTCATGGGTGGAGACACTCTTTTTGTAGAATCTGTGAAGGGACATTTGGGAGCCTATTGAGGACTATGGCAAAAATTTGAATATCCCCATATAAAAACTAGAAAGAAGTGATCTGTGAAACTGCTTTGTGATGTGCAGATTCATCTCACAGAGTTAAAACTTTCTTTTGATTCAGAAGATTGAAATACTCTTTTTGGAGAATCAGTGAAGGGACAGTTGGGAGCCCATTGAGACCTACTAGGAAAGCAAAATATCCCCAGATAAGAACTAGAAGGAAGCTCCCTCTGAAACTGCATTCTGATGTGGGGTTCAGCTCAGAGTTAAACTTTTCTTTTGATTCAGTACATTGGAAACACTCTTTTTGTAGAATCTCTGAAGCAAAATTTGGGAGCCCATTGAAGCCTATGGAAAAAAACCCGAATATTCCCAGGTAAAATCCGGAATGAACCAACCTTTGAAACTGCTTTGTGATGTGCAGATTTATCTCACAGTGTTAACCCTTTCTTTACTCAGCGAGTTGGAACCACTCCTTTTGAAAAACTGTGAAAGGACTTTGGGGAGCCCATTGGGATCTATGAAGAAAAACAAAACATTTGCTCATAAAAGCTAGAAAGAAGCTATCTGTGAAACTGCTTTTTGATGTCTGGAAACATCTCAGAGATGCAAACGTATCTTTTGACTCAGCAGGTTTGAATCACTCTTTTTTGAGAATCTGAGAAAGAAAATTTGGGAGCCCATTGAGGGCTATAGGGAAAAACAGAATATCCACATATAAAAACTGGAAAAATTTATCCGTGAATCTGCTTTGTAATTTGTGGAGTCATCTCACAGAGTTAAACTTTTCCTTTCGTAGAGTAAATTGGAAACACTCTTTTTGTAGAATTTGCAAAGTGACATTTGAGAGCATACTGTGGCCTGTGGGGAAAAACTGAGTATCTCCAGATAAAAACTAGAAAGAAGCTATATATGAAACTGCTTTGTGATATGTTGGGAACTTCTCTCTGAGGTAAAGCTTCTTGTGGGGATTCATCTCGCAAAGTTCAACCTTTCTTTTGATTTAACAGTTGGGAACACTCTTATTGGAGAATCTGCAAAGGAGTATTTTGGAGCCGAATGTTGCCTAGGGTAAAAACTGAATATCTCTCCCACACACACACACACACACACACACACATACACACAAACTAGAAAGAAGCTGTCTGTGATAATGCTTTGAGATGTGTGAATTCATCGCAGAGTGTTAAACCTTTCTTTTTATTCAGCAGATGGAAAACACTCCATTTGTAGAATCTGCACAGGGATATTTGGGAGACCATTGAGGTCTATGCAGAAAAACAGAATATCCCAACATAAAAAGAAGAATGAATCTCTCTGTGAAACTGCTTTCTCATGTGTAAATTCATCTCACAGAGTTAAACCTTTCTTTTGATTCAGCAGGTTGAAAAAGCTCTTTTTGGAGAATCAGCAAAAAGATATTTGGGAGACCTTTGAGATCTATGTGGAGAAACTGAATATCCCAGGATGAAAACCAGAGAGAAACTATCTGTAAAACTTCTTTGTGATATGTCGATTCATCTAACAGAGTTAAAACTTTTGATTCAGCAGGTTGGAAACACTCTTTTTGTATAATACACAAAGATACTTTTGGGAGTCCAGTTAGGACTATAGGAGAAAAAAGAATATCCCCATATAAAAACTAGAAAGAATGTATCTGTGAAACTGCTTTGTGATTTGTGCATTTCTCTTCCAGAGGTAAATGTTTCTTTTGATTCAGCAGGTTTGAAACATTCATTTTAGAGAATCTGTGAAGGGACATTTCAGAGCCCATTGAGGCTTTGGGAAAATATCAAATATCTCAAGGTAAAAGCTATAAAGATCCTGTCTTGAAACTGCCTTGTGATGTGTAAATTCAGTTCACAGGGTTAAAACTTTCCTTTCATTTGGCAGGTAGAAAGCATTGTTTTTAGATAATCTGCTAAGGGACATTTAGGCGTTCAAAGAAGTCTATGGTGAAAAACAGAATATCCCAGAATAAAAGTAGAAAGAAGGTATCTGTGAAACTGCTTTGTGCTGTGCAGATTCATTTCACAGAGATAAATTGTTTTTTCTGATTCAGCAGGTTGGAGACAATGTTTTGTAGAATTTATGAAGAGACATTTGGGAGCCCATTGAGGCTTATGGGGAAAAATTGAATATCCCCCCCCCAAAAAAAACTACAAAGAAACTATCTGTAAAACTGCTTTGTGACGTGTGCATTCATTTCACAGATTTAAATCTTTCTTTAGATTCAGTAGATTAAAAATCTTTTCTTGGAGAATGTGTGAATTGACATTTGGCAGCCCATTGAGACTTAAATGGAAAAAACGACTACCCAGAAACAAAAAACTAGAAAGAAGCTACATGTAAAACTGTTTTGTCATGTGTATATTCATCTCTCTGGGTTAAAACTCTCTTTTGATTCAGCAACTTGGAAACACTGTTTTTGTAGAATCTGTGAAGAGACATTTGGGAATCATTGAGGCCTTTGGGGAAAAACAAAATATCCCCAGGGAAAAAAATGGAAAGAAGCTCTCTGTGAAACTGCTTTTTAATGTGTGGACTCAACTCACAGACTTAATTTTTTTTTATTCAGTAGGTTAGAAACACTCTTTTTGGAGAATCTGCAAAGGGACCTTTAATAGCCCTTTGAGACCTATGGGAAAAACCAAATAGTCTCAAATTAAAACTAGAAAGAAACTGCTTGTGCAACTGCTCTGTGATGTGTGGATTCATCTCACAGAGTTAAACTTTTCTTTTGATTCAGTAGCTTGGAGACACTCTTTTTGGAGCATCTGCAAAAGGACATTTGGGCGTCCAAGTAGGCTAAAGGGGAAAAACCGAATATCCACAGATAAAAACTAGAAAGAAGTTATCAGTGAAACAGCTTTGTCATGTGTCGATTCATCCCACAGAGATGATATCTTCTTCTGGTTCAGCAGTTGGAAACACTCTTATTGTAGAATCTGTGAAGGGACATTTGGGATCCCATTGAGACCTAGACCTAAAAACTGAATATGCACAGATAAAAACTACAAAGAAAGTATCAGTGAAACTACCTTTTAATATGTGGATTCATTTCATGGATTTGAAACATTATTTTTATTCAGTAGGTTATAAACTCTCTTTTTGGAGATACTGCGAAGAAACATTTGAGATCCCATTAAGGCCTCAGTGGAAAAACCAAATATCCCCAGCTAAAAACTAGAAAAAAGTTATCTGTGAAACTGCTTTGTGATGTGTGGATTCATCTAACAGAGTTGAACCTTTTTTTTGATTCAGCAGTTTGGAAACACTGTTTTTGTAGAATCTGTGAAGTGACACTTGAGAGCCCATTGAGGACTATGGGGAAAAACCATATATCCCCAAATAAAAGCAACAAAGGCATTATCCCCGAACTGTTTTTTGATGTGTGGATTCAACTCACAGATTTAAACTTTTCATTCAGAAGATTGGAAACAGTCTTTCTGGAGAATTTACAAAGGGATATTTTGTGCCAGTGGAGGCCTAAGGCAAAATCAGAATATCCTCAGATAAAAACTGGAAAGAAGCTATCTGTTTAACTGCTTTTTGATGTGTGGATTCATCTCACATAGTTAAATTTTCTTGTGATTCAGCACATTGGAAACACTCTTTATGTAGAATATGCCAAGGTATATTTGTTAGCCTATTGAGACCTGTGGGGCAAAACTGAATGTCCCCAAAGAAAATCTTCAAAGAAGCTCTCTGTGAAGCTGCATTGTGAAAGGTAGATTCATATCACAGAGTTAAAAATTTATTTTGATTCAACAGGTTGGAAACACACTTTTTGGAGCATCTGCGAAGGAATATTTGGGAGCCCTTTGAGGCATATGGGAAAAAACCAAATATTCCTAGAGAAAATCTAGAAAGAAGCTATCTGTGAAACTGCTTTGTGATTTGTGGATCTTTCTAAATGAGTTAAATCATTCTTTTGGTTCTGCAGATTTGAAACTGTTTTTGCAGAATATGTGAGTAGAAATTTGGGAACCCATTCAGGCCTATGGGGAAAAACAAAATATCCACAGATAAAAAGTAGAAAGAAGCTATCTGTGAAACTCCTTTGTGATGCGTGGATTCATCTCCCAGAGTTCTATCCAACTTTTGATTTTTGATTCAGCAGGTTAGAAACACCCTTTATGGAGAAATTGTGAAGGGACATTTGGGAGCCCACTGAGGCCTAAGGGGAAAAACTGAATATCCCTAGAAAAAAATGGGAATGAAACTATCTGTGAAACTTCTTTGTGATGTTTGGATTCATCTCATCGTTATACCTTTCTTTTGATTCAGCAATGTGGAAGCACTTTTTTGTAGAATCTATGAAGCGACATTTGGGAGCCCATTGAGGTCTATGAAAAAAAAATGAATGTTCCCTGATAAAAACTGAAAAGAAGCTGTGAAACTGCTTTCAGATGTGTGGGTTCAACCCACAGAGTTAACTATTTCTTTTGATTCAGAAGGTTGGAAAACGTCATTTTAGAGATGAACAATGGGACACTTTTGCACCAATTGAGGCCTATGGTGAAAAACCAAATATCTTCAGAAAAAAATAGAAAGAAGCAGGCTGTGAAACTACTTTGTGATGTGTGGATTCGTCTCACATAGTTAAATATTCCTGTTGATTCAGAAGGTTGGAAACTCTCTTTTTCTAGAATCTACAAGGTTACATTTGTGAGTCCATTGAGGTCTATAGGGGAAAACAAAATATCCCAAGAGAAAAACTACAAACAACCTCCTTGTGAAGATGCTTTGTGGTGGTTGAATACATATCACAGAGTTAAACCTTCGTTTTGATTAAGCAGGTTGGATACACTCTTTTTGGAGAATCTGTGAAGGGACATTTTGCAGCCCATTGAGGCTTATGGAGAAAAAACGAATATCCCCAGATAAAAGCTAGAAAGAAACTATCTTTGAAGGTTCTTTGTGATGTGTGGATTCTTCTCACAGAGGTAAATCTTTCTTCTGATTCAGCAAGTTTGAAACACTCTTTTCCTAGGATCTGCTAAGGGATATTTGGGAAGCCATTGAGGCCTATGTGAAAAAACAATATCCCTAGATAAAACTAGAAAGAAGCTATCTGTGAAACTGCTTTGTGATATGTGGATTTATCTCATAGAATTTAACCTATCTTTCGATTCAGCTGGTTGGAAACACTCTTTCTGAAGAATTTGCAAAGGGACATTTAGGAGCCCATTGTGGCATAAGGGAAAAACTGAATATTCCCAGATAAAAACTAGAAAGAAGCTTTCTGTTAAACTGCCTTATGATGTGTGAATTCATCTCACAGAATTAAAGCTTTCTTTTGATTCAACTGTTGGAAACACTGTTGTTGCAGTGTATGCGAAAGGACATTTAGTCACCCTTTGAGGCCTAAGGGCAAAAAGAGAATATCCCCAAGTAAAACCAGAATGAAGTTATCTGTAAAACTTCTTTGTGATGTGTGAATTCATCTTACAGAGTCAAACCTTTCTTTTAAGTCACCATGTTGGAAACATTATTTTTGTAGAATCTGTGAAGGGACCATTTGTGCGCTCATTGAGGCCTGTCAAGAAAAACCGAATATCCCGAGGTAAATACTAGAAAGACAGTATCTGTGAAACTGCTTTGTGATATGTGAATTCATCTCACTGAGTTAAAACTTTCTTTTGATTCAGCAGATTGGAAACACCTTTTTTGAAGGATCCAGGAAGGGACATTTGGGAGCCCATTGGGGACTATGAGAAAAAACTGAGTATCCCCAGAAAAAAAAAAAAAGAAAGAAGTCATTTGTGAAACTGCTTTGTGATGTGTTGATTCAACTCACAGAGTTAAAACTTTCTTTTGATTCTGCAGGTTGGAAGCACTCTTTTTTGAGAATCTGCGAAGGACCATTAGGGAGCTGTTTGAGGCCTCTGGGGTAAAACAGAGTATCCCCAGATAAAAACTAGAAAAAAACCATCTGTGAAACTGCTTTGTGATATGTTGATTCATCTCATAGAGTTAAACCTTTCTTTTGATTCAACAGGTTGGAACAGTCTTTTTGGAGAATCTGTGAGGGGACATTTTGGAGCCCTTTGAGGCTTATGGGGAAAAACAGGATATTCCCAGATAAAAACTAAATATAAGGTGTTGGGGAAACTGCTTTTTGATGTGTGGATTAAACTCACAGAGTTAAACCTTTCTTTTGATTCAGCAGGTTGGAAACATTCCTTTTGGAGGATCTGTGAAGGGACATTTTTGCAACATTTGAGGTCTAATGTGAAAATCCAAATATCCCCAGATAAAACTAAAAAGAAGCTATATGTGAAACTGCTTTGTGATGTGTGGATTCATCTCACAGTGTTAAATTTTCTTTTGATTCAGCAGGTTGGAAGCCCTCTTTTTGTAGAATTTTCGAAGGGACACTTGGGAACCCATTGAGTCCTATGGGGATAAACTGAATATCCCATATAAAAACTACAAAGATCTCCGTGAAGCTGCATTGTGATGGTTGAATTCATATCACAGAGTTAAATCTTTGTTTTGATTCAACAGGTTGGAAATACTCTTTTTGGAGCATCTGTGAAGGGACATTTAGGAGCCCATTCAGGCCTATGGGGAAGAATTGGATATCTCCAGATAATAATGATGAAAATTATAAAGAAGGTATCTCTTAAACTGCTTTGTGATATGTTGATTCATCTCTCAGAGTTAAATCTTTCTTTCAATTCAGCAGGCTGAAAACACTCTTTTTGTAGTAAATGTGAGGGGACATTTAGGAGCCCATTGAGTATTATGGGGAAAAAGAGAACACCCTTAATTAAAAACTACAAAAGATATTTGTGGCCGGGTGCGGTGGCTCAAGCCTGTAATCCCAGCACTTTGGGAGGCCGAGACGGGCGGATCACGAGGTCAGGAGATGGAGACCATCCTGGCTAACATGGTGAAACCCCGTCTCTACTAAAAATACAAAAAACTAGCCGGGCGACGTGGAGGGCGCCTGTAGTCCCAGCTACTTGGGAGGCTGAGGCAGGAGAATGGTGTGAACCTGGGAGGCGGAGCTTGCAGTGAGCTGAGATCTGGCCACTGCACTCCAGCCTGGGCGGCAGAGCAAGACTCTGTCTCAAAAAAAAAAAAAAAAAGATATTTGTGAAACTGATTTGTGATGTCTGGATTCATCTCACAAAGTTAAAGATTTCTTATGATTCAGTCACGTTGGATTACACTCTTTTGGGAGAATCTGCAAAGGGATCATTAGGACCCCTTTGGAGCCTATGGGGAAGAAAATATCCCCAGATAAAAAGTAGAAAGAAGCTATCTGAAACTGCTTTGTGATGTTTGGATTGATCTCACAAAAGTAAAATTTTCTTTTGACTCAGCAGGCTGGAAACACTCTTTATGGAAAATCTATGAAGGGACATTTAGGAGCCCATCATGGCCTATGGGGATAAACTGAATATCCCCAGATAAAAACCAGAAAGAAACTATCTGTGAAACTGCTTTTTGATACATGGATTCATCTTCCAGAGTTAAACCTTTCTTTTGAATCATCAGGTTGGCAACACCCTTTGTGGAGAATCTACAAAGGGACATTTGGGAGCCATTGAGGTCTATGGGAAAACACTGAATATCCCCAGATAAAGCTAGACAGAAGCTATCTGTGAAACTATCTTGTGATGTGTGGATTCAGCTCACAGAGGTAAACCTTTCTTTTGATTCAACATGTTGGAATCACTTTTTTTTGGAGGGTCTGAAACATTTGGGAGCCCTTTGTTGCCTGTAAGTAAAAATTGAATATTTCCAGATAGAAACTAGAATGAAGCTATCTGTGAAACTGCTTTGTGAGGTATGGATTCATCTCACATACTTAAACATTTCTTTTGATTCAGCAGGTTATAAACACTGTTTCTGGGGAATCAGTGAAGGGATATTTGGAATACCATTGAGGCCAATGATGAAAAGCTGAATATTCCCACATAAAAAGTAGAAAGAAGGAATCTGTAAAACTGCTTCAGGATGTGTGAATTCATCTCACACAGTTAAAACTTTCTTTTGATTCATCAGTTTGGAAGCACTCTTCTTGTAGAATCTGCAAAGGAATATTTGGGAGTCCATGTAGGCCTATGGAAGAAAACCAAACATCTCCAGGTAAAAACCAGAAAGAAGCTATCTGTGAAACTGTTCTGTGATGCTTGAGTTAAACTTCTTTTCATTAAGCAGGTTGGAAACACTCTTCTTGGAGAGTCTTTGAGAGGACATTTTGGAACCCACTGAGGTCTATGGGATGAAACTGAATATCCCCAGATAAAAACTAGAGAAAAACTATCTGAGAAACTGCTTTATGATGTGTGGATTCATCTCATAGAGCTAAGCCTTTCTTTTGATTCATCAGGTTGGAAACTTTTTTTTCTTGAGAATCTGTGAAGGGACATTTGGACTCCCATTGAGTCACAGGGAAAAAACCAAATATTCCCAGATAAATAATAGGAAAAAAGCTATGTGTGAAACCTTTTGTGATGTGAGGATTCATCTCACAGAGTTAAACCTTTCTTTTGATTCAGCAGGTTAGAAACACTGTTTTTGGAAAACCTGTGAAGGGATATTTTGGATCCTGTAGAGATCAATGGGGAAAAACTGAGTATCCCCAGGCAAAAACTGCAAAGAACCTATCTGTGAAAAGGTTTTGTGATATGTAGATTTATCTAAGAGAGTTAAAGTTTTCTTTTCATTCAGCAGGTTGGAAGCCTTCTTTTTGGAGAATCTGCAAAGGGATATTTGAGAGCCCTTTGAGGCCTATGGGACAAAATCAAATATCCCTACATATAAAATGGAAAGAAGGTCTTTGTGAAACTGCTTTGTGATATGTGGATTCATCTCACAGAGTTAAACATTTATTTTGATTCAACAGATGGAGCCACTCTTTTGGGAGAATATGCAAAGGGAAATTTTGGAGCCTGTTGAGAGCTATGGGAGAAAAATAAATATGCCAAACAAAACTAGAAATATGCCATCAGTGAAACTGGTTTTTATTGTGCTGATTCAGCTCACCAAGATAAACCTTTATTTTGATTCAGCAGGTTGGAGACACTCTTTTTGGAGAATTTGCAAAGGGACATTTTGTAACCATTTGAAGCCTAGGAAGAAAAAAAAAATCCGCAGATACAAACTAGAAAGAAGTTATCTTTGAAACTGCTTTGGGATGTGCGAATTCGTCTCTGAGTTTAATATTTTTTTGATTCAGCAGGTTGAAAATACTGTTTTGGGGGAATCAGCAAAGACATATTTGAAAGCTCTTTGAGACCTTTGGGGAAAGACCAAATATCCTCAGATAGAAAGTAAAAAGAAGCTATCTGTGAAATTGCTTTGTGATATGTGGATTTATCTCACAGAGTTAAACTTTTCTTTTAATGTAGCAAGTTGGAAACACTCTTTTTGGAGAATCTTCAAGGGGACATTTTTGAGCTGATTGGGGCCTATAAGCAAAAACAGAATATCTCCAGATAAAACTAGAAAGAAGCTATCTGTGAAAGTGCTTTGGGATGTATGGATTCATCTCACAGAATTAAAACTTCTTTTTGATTCAGCAGTTTAGAAACACTCTTTTTGAGAATCTGAGAAGGGACATTTTGAGCCCTTTGTGGACTATGGGGAAAAAAACAAATATCCTCAGATAAAAACTAGAAAGACACTATCTGTGAAACTGCTTTGTGATGTGTAGATTCATCTCACAGGGTTACACCTTCCTTTTGGTTCTGCATGTTGGAAACATTCTTTCTGTAGATCTGCGAAAGGACACTTAAGAGTCCATTGAAATCTATTGGGGGAAAATATTCCCTGATAAAACTAGTAATAAGTTATCCGAAAAATTGCTTTGTGGTTCACCTCACAGAGTTAAACCTTTCTTTTGATTGAACAGGTTGGAAACACTCTTTTTGTAGAATCTGCAAAGATACATTTGGGAGCCTTTGAGGCCTATGTGGCAAAATCAAGAATCCCCAGTTAAAAACTAGATAGAAGCTATCTGTGAAACTGCTTTGTGATGTGTTAATTTATCTCACAGAGTTAAACCTTTCCTGTGATTCATCAGATTGGAAACTGTCTTTTTGGAGACTCTGCAAATGGACAATTGGGAGCCTGTGGAGGCCTATGGGGAAAAATTGAATATACCCAGATAAAAACTGGAATGAAGTTATCTGTGAAACTGCTTTGTGAGGTGTGCATTCATCTCACAGAACTAAACCTTTCTTTTGATTCAGCAGGTTGGAAACACTCTGTTTAGAGAATCTTTGAAGGGACGATTGGAAGCCCTTTGGGGTCTATCAAATAAAACAGAATATTCCCAGATAAAAATTAGAGAGAAGCTATCTGTGAAACTGCTAGGAGATGTGTGTTTTCATCCCATAAAATTAACTCTTTCTTTTGATTCAGCAAGTTAGAAAGACTCTTTTTGTAGAATCTGAGAAAAAAACATTTGGTAGCCCATTGTGACAATGCGAAGATAAAAGATAAAAACCAGAAGCTATCTGTGAAACTCCAATGTGATGTGTGGATTCATGTTTCAGAGCTAACCCTTTCATTTGATTCATCAGATTGGAAACACTCTTTTTGGCAAATCTGCGAAGTAACATTTGAAAGCCGATTGAGGCCTATGGGGGAAAAAATGCACAGATACCACCTAGAAAGAAGCTCTCTGTGAAAGTGCTTTGTGGGCTGGGTGTGGTGGTTCAAGCCTGTAATCCCAGCACTTTGGGAGGCTGAGGCAGGCGATCACGAGATCAGGAGATTGAGACCATCTTGGCTAACACGGTGAAACCCCGTCTCTACTAAAAAATACAAAAAACTAGCTGGGCGAGGTAGCAGGCGCCTGTAGTCCCAGCTACTCGGGGTGCTGAGACAGGAGAATGGCATAAACCTGGGAGGCAGAGCTTGCAGTGAGCTGAGATCCGGCCACTGAACTCCAGCCTGAGGGACAGAGTGAGACTCTGTCTCAAAAAAAAAAAAAAAAAAAGAAAGAAAGAAAGAAAATGCTTTGTGATGTCTAGATTCAACTCACAGAGTTATACCTTTCTTTTGATTCAGCAGGTTGAAAACACGCTTATTGGAGAATATGTGACGGGACATGTGGGAGCCCATAGAGGCCTAAGGGAAAAACTGAATATCCTCAAATAAAAACTAAAAGGAAGCGATCTCTGAAACTGCTTTGTGATGTGTGAATTTATCACAGGTAGTTAAACCTTTATTTATATTCAACAAGTTGGAAACACTCTTTTTGGAGAATCTGCAAAGGAACATTTTGGAGCCCTTTGAGGCGTGTGGGGCAAAACCACATGTCCACAGATGAAAACTGGAATGAAGCAATCTGCGAAACTCCTATGTGGTGTGTGGATTCATATCACAGAGTTAAACCTTTCTTTTAATTCCACAGCTTGGAAATACTGTTTTTGGAGAATTTGTGAACTGACATATGAAAGCCCTTTGAAGTCTCTGGGTGAAAACAGAATATCTCCAGATAAAAAATGGAAAGAAATAATCTGCGAAATTGCTTTGTGATGTGTTCATTCATCTCACAGAGTTAAACCTTTCTTTTGATTCAGAATGTTGGAAACAGTCTATTTGGAGAATCTGCAAAGGACATTTGGGCTCCAATTAAGGCCTATGGGAAAAAATAGTTCCAAATGTAAACTGGACAAAAATGATCTGTGAAATTGCTTTGTGGTATGTAGATTCATCTCACAGAGTGAAAGCTTTCTCTTGACTCAGGAGGTTGGATTGACTCTTTTCAAAGAATCTGCGAAGGGACATTTTGGATCCCATTCGGGCCCCTGAAAAAAAAAATAGAATATCCCCAGGTAAAAACTGGAAAGAAGTTATCTGTGAAAGTCTTTTGTGATGTGTGGATTCATCTCATTCAGTTAAGCCTTTCTTTTGATTCAGCACATTGGAAAAACTCTTTGTGGAGAATCTGTGAAGGGACATTTGGGAGCCCGTTTGGGCTTTTTTGAAAAAAAAAAAACCTAAATATCACCAGGAAAAATTAGAAAGAAGCTATCTGTGAAACTGCTTTGTGATGTTTGTATTGATTCCACACAGATAAACCTTTCTATTGATTTAGCTGGTTGGAAACACTCTTTTTGGAGAAACTTCCAACACTCTTTTGGAGAACACTTGTGAGCCCATTAATTTCTGTAGGTAAAAACAGAATATTTCCAGATATAAACTAGAAAGAACCTATCTGAGAAACTGCTTTGTGATGTGTGGAATAATCTCACAAACTTAAACCTTTCTCTTCATCCAGCAGGATGAACACGCTTTTTTTTGTAGAATATGCGAAGGGACAATTGGGAGCCCACTGAGGACTATAAGTAAAAACCAGATATCCCCAGGTTGAAACTGGAAGAAGGTATCTGTGAAACTACTTTTTAATGTGAGGATTCACCTCACAGAGATAAACTTTCTTTTGATCCAGCAGGTTGGAAACACTCATTTTGAGAATCTGCAAAGGGATATTTGGGAGCCCATCGAGGCTAATGGGGAAAAATTGAATACCATGAGATAAAACCTAGACAAAACCTAACTGTGAAAATGCTTTGTGATGTGTGGCTTCATCTCACAGACTTAAAACTTTCTTTGATTCAGCAAGTTGGAAACACTTTTTTAAGAGAATCAGTGAAGTGATATTTTGGAGTCCATTGAGATATACGGAGGAAAATAGAATATCCCTAAATAAAAAGTAAAAAGAGCGTTTCTCTGAAACTGCTTTGTGATGTGTGAATTCATCCTACAGAGTTAAATCTTTCTATTGATTCACCAGGTTTGCGACACTTCTTGTAAAATCAGGGAAGGGACATTTTTGACTTCATTGAGGTGTATGAGGTAGAACATAATAAACCAGATAAAAACTAGAAAGAAGCTATATTTGAAACTGCCTTATGATGGGTGCATTCATCATACGCTTTTAAACATTTCTTTTCATTCAGCAGGTAGGAAACACTGTTTTAGGAGAATCTCTGAAGGAACATATGAGAGACCTTTGAGCCCTACGAGGAAAAACTGAATATCCCAAGATAAACACTAGAAAGAAGCGATCTGTCAAGTTGCTTTGTGATGTGTCGATTCATCTCACAAAGGTAAACCTTTATCTTGATCCAGCAGGATGGAAACACTTTTTTTGTAGATTATGCAAAGGGATATTTGGGAGCCCATCGAGGCCCATAAGTTAAAATGGAATGTCCCCAGGTCAAAACTAGAAAGAAGGTGTCTGTGAAACTACTTTGTAAGGTGACAGTTCATCTCACAGAGATAAACTTTCTTTTGATACAACTGGTTGGAAACATTCTTTTTCAAGAATCTGTGAAGGGACATTTGGGAGCACATTTAGGCCAATGGGGAAAAACTGAATATCATGAGACAAAACCTGGAAAGAAGCTAACGTTGAAACTGCTTTGTGATGTGTGGTTTCATCTCACGGAGTTAAACCTTTACTTTGATTCAGTACGTTGGAAAAAACCTTTTTTAGAGAATCTGCAAAGGGACATTTTGGACAGCATTGAAACGTATGCTGTCCAAAAACAGAAAAACAGAATATCCCCCCAAAAATGTAGAAATAAGCTTACTCTGAAACTTCTTTGTGATTTTTTCACTCATCAGACAGAGTGAAAGCTTTCTTTTGATTCACCAGGTTGAAATACTCTTGTAAATTTGGCGAAGGGACATTTTGGAGCTCATTGAGGCCTATGGGGAAGAATTGAATACTTGAGATAAAAACTAGAAAGAAGCTATCTTTGAAACTTCTTTGTGATATGTGCATCATCATTAAGATTTAAACCCTTCTTTTCATTCGGGTGATTGTCAACAATGTTTCTGGAGAATCTGCCAAGGAACATTTGGGAAGCCATTGAGGCCTGTGGGGTAAAACCAGATATTCCCAGATAAACACTAGAAAGAAGCAATCTGTCAAACAGCTTTGTGATGTATGGATTCATCCCACAAAGATAAAACTTTCTTTTGATTCAGCAGTTTGGAAACACTCTAATTGGAGAATCTGTGAAGGGACATTGGGAAGCCCATGGGGCATAGGTGGAAAAACCAAATAGCTTTAGATAAAAACTAGAAAGAAGCTGTCTATGAAATTGTTGCTATGTATAGATTCATCAAACCAAGTTAAAACTTTCTTTTCCTTTATCAGGTTGGAATCACTCTTTTGGGAGCATGTATAAAGGGATATTTGGGAGCTGATTGTGGCCTATGGGGTAAAACTGAATGTCCCCAGATTAAAATTAGAAAGAAGCTATCTGTGAAACTGCTTTGTGATGTGTGGATTCCTCTCACAGATGTAAACCTTTGTTTTGATTCAGCAGGATGGAAACACTCTTTTCGTAGTGTCTGTGAAAGGATATTTTGGTAGCCCATTGACGCCTACAGGGAAAAACCGAATATCCCCATATAAATACTAGACAGAAGCTACCTGTGAAACGGCTTTGTGATGTGTGGATTCTTCTCACAGAGTTAAATCTTTCTTTTGATTCAGCAGGCTGGAATTGGTCTATTTGGAGAATCTGCAAAAGGACATTTGGGAGCACATTGAACTGGATAGAGAAAACTGAATACCCCAATTAAAAACTAGAAAGAAGCTGTCTGTGAAACAGCTTTCTGTAATGTCAATTCATTTCACAGAGTTAAGTCTTTCAGCAGGTTGGAATGATTCTAATTGGTGAATCTGCAAAGGGACATTTGGGAGCCCATTGAGGCCTATGGGGGAAAATGGAATACCCCCTGATTAAAATGAGAAAGAAGCTATCTATGAAACTACTTTGAGATGTGTGCATTCCTCTCTCAGAGCTGAATCTTTCTTTTTTTTTCGGCAGGTTGGAAACACTCTTTATGGACAAACTGCAATGGCACATTCGAAAAACCATTGACGTCTAATGGAGAAAAGCAGATATCCCCAGATAAAAACTAGAAAGAAGCAATTTCTGAAACTGCTTTTTGATGTGGAGATTCACCTCACAGTGTTAAACCTTTATTTTGATTCAGCAGATTGGAAACACTGTTTTTGGAGAATCTGAGAAGGAACATTTGGGAGCTTATTGAGGCCTATGGCGAAAAACAAAATATCCCCAGATAAAAAGTAGAATAACTATCTGTGAAGCTGCTTTGTTATGTGTGGTTTCATCTCACAAAGTTAAACTGTTCTTTTCATTCAGTATGATGGAAACACTCTTTTTGGAGAATCTATAAAGGAACACTTGAAAGCCTATTGAGGCCTATGGGGAAAAACCGTATTTTCCCAAATAAAAACTTGAAAAAAGCTATGTATGAAACTGCTTTGTGATGCGTGGATTCATCTCCAAGAAAGAAACTTTTCTTTTGGTTCATCAGATTGGAAACATTATTTTAAAAATATCTGCAGGGAAACTTTTGGGAGCCCATTGACGTCTATGGGGAAAAACAATATCCCTAGAGAAAAACAAGAAAGATGTTATCTGTGAAACTGGTTTGTGAGGTGTGGATTCAGCTCACAGAGTTAAACTCTTCTTTTCATTCAATAGATTGGAAATTCTGTTTCTGGGGAATCTGTGAAGTGACATTTCGCACCACATTGATGTCTGTAGCAAAACGGAATATCCCCAGATAAAAACTAGAAAGAAGCCATATGTGAAACGGCTTTGAGATATGTGGGTTCATCTCACTGACTTAAATTTTTCTTTCTGATTCAACAGGTTGAAAACGCTATTTTTGGAGAATCTATGAAGTAATATTTTAAAGCCCATTTATGGGGAAAAACAGAATATCACCAAATAAAAACTAAATAGAGTTTATCTGTGAAACTGCTTGGTGATGTGTGTATTCTTCTCACAGGGTTAAACCTGTGTTTCAATTCAGCAGATAGGAAAAACTTATTTTACAAAATTAGCAAAGTGACATTTGGGAGCCCATTTAGGCCTGTGGGGAAAAACCAAATATCCCCAGATGAAAGCAAAAAGAAGTTATATTTGAAACTAATGGCTGATGTGTGGATTCCTCTCACACAGTTAAATCTTTCTTTTAATTCATCACGCTGCAAACACTTTTTTGGATTATCGTCAAAGAAACAATTCGAAGCCCTTTGAGTCCTATGGGGAAAAAACAAGTATCCCAAGATTAAAAACTAGAAATAAGCTGTGTCAAACTTCTTTTTGATATTTGGATTCATCTTATGAAGTTAAACATTTCTTTTGACTCAGCCTGTTGGAAGAACTCTTTTAAAAGTATCTGTGAAGGAACATTTGAGAGCCCATTGAGGACTATGGTGAAAAACGGAATATTCCCAGTTGAAAACTAGAACAAAGCTATATGTGAAACTGTTTTTTGATGTGTGGATTCATCTCAGAGAGTTGAAACACTCTTTTGATTCAGCAGGTTGGAAACACTTCCTGTACAGTCTGCAAAGGATCATTTGAGAGCCCATTAAGGCCTATGGGAAAAAACTGAATGTCCCCAGATAAAAAGTAGACAGAATCTGTCTGTGAAACTGCTTCATTATGTATGGATTCATCTCCCAGAGTTAACTTTTCTTTTGATTCACCGGGTTGGAAATACTGTTTTTAGAGAATCTGAGAAGGGACATTTGGGAGCTCATTGAGACCTGTGGGGCAAATCCGAGTATCCCCAGATAAAAACTAGAAAGAATCTACCTTGGAACTACTTTGTGAGGTGTGGATTCATCTCCAGAGTTTGACCTTTCTTTTGATTCAGCAGGTTGGAAATATTCTTTTTGGAGAATCTGCAAAGGGACATTTGGGTGCCCATTGAGGCCTATAGGGAAACACTGAATATACCCAGATAAAAATTAGAAAGAAGTTATGTATGAAACTTCCTGTGACTTGTGGATTCAGCTCACACAGTGTAACCTTTCTATTGATTCAGCAGGATGGAAACAGTGCTTTTGTAGAATCTGCGAAGGGATTTTTGATAGCTGATTCAGGCCTTTGGAGAAAAAAAAAGAATATCCCCAGATAAAAACTAGAAACTATCTGTGAACCTTCTTTGTGATGTGTGGATTCATCTTCCAGAGTTATACCTTTGTTTTGATTCAACAATTTGGAAATACTCTTTTTGGAGAATGTGCAAGGTGACATTTGGGAATCCATTGAGACCTATGGAGAAAAACAGAATATACTCAGATTAAGGAAAAAAAAAAAAAGAAGCTATGTATCAAACCGTTTTCTGATGTGTCAATTCATCTCACAGGGTTAAAAGTTTATTATTTGATTCAGCAGGTTAGAAACACTTTTTTTGTAGAATTTGCAAAGGAAAATTTGAAAGCCCATTGAGGTCTATAAGTAAAAATGGCATATCCCCATGTAAAAACTACAAAGAGCCTATCTGTGAAACTACATTGTGTTGTGTGGATTCATCTCACAGAGTTAAATCTTTCTTCTGACTCAAAGGTTGGAAACACTCTTTTTGGTGAACCTGCAAGAAGACATTGGGAGCCCATGGAGACCTATGGGGAGAAATTGAATATCCCTAGAGAAAAACCAGAAAGACGCTACCTGTGAAACTGCTTTGTGATGTGTGGATTCATATCACAGTGGTAACCCTTTCTTTTGATTCAGGAGATTGGAAACACTTATTTTGGAGAATCTGAGAAGGTTCAACTAGGAGTCATCGAGGCCTATGGAAAAAAAAATGAATATCCCCAGATGAAAACTAGATAAAAGCTATCTCTGAAACTGCTTTGAGGTGTGTGTATTCATCTCCCAGAGTTAAAACTTTATTTTGATCCAGCAGGTAAATACACTTTTCTGGAGAATTTGTGAAGGGAAATTTGAGAGCCCATTGAGGCCTATGAGGAAAAACCGAATATTCTCAGACAAGAACTGGAAAGAATCTATCTACGAAACTGCTTTTTGATGTATGGATTCATCTCAAAGAGATCAACCTTTCTTCTGATTCAACAGGTTCAAAACATACTTTTAGTACAATATGCAAAGGGACATTTGGGAGCCCATTAAGGCCTATGGGAAAAACTGAATATTCCCTGATAAAAAGTAGAAAGAATATGTCTGTGAAACTGCTTCATTACATGTTGATTCACCTCATAGAGTTAACTTTTCTTTTTATTCACCAGTTTGAAAACACTCTTTTTGTAGAATCTATGAAGTAACATTTGGGAACTTACTGAGGCATATGGTAAAAACCGAATGTCCCCAGATAAAAGCTAGAAACAGGCTATTGATGAAACTCTAAAGTGTGAATTCCTGTCATAGAGTTAAAAACCTTTCTATTGATTCAGTAGGCTGGAAACAGTTTTTTTGTACAATCTGTGAAGGAACATTTGAGCGCCCATTGATGCCTATAAATAAAATCTGAATATCCCAAGATAAAAAACTACAAAAAAGCTATCTGTGAAACTACTTCTTGATATGTGCATTCATGTCACAGTGTTAAACCTTTCTTTTGATTCAGCAATTTGGAAACACTCTGGTTGGGGATCTGCAAAAGGACATTTGGGAGCCCATGGAGGCCTATAGGAAAAAATATATACCTGATAAAACCTAGGAAGAAGCTATCTGTGAATATCCCCTGATAAAAACTAGAAAGATGCTCTCTATGAAATTGTTTTGTAATATGTGGATTCATCTCACAGAGTTAAACCTTTCTTTTGATTCAGCAGGTTGGAAAAACTTATTTTGGAGAATCTGCTAAGGTTCATTTAGGAGCCATTGAAGCCTATGCAGCAAAACCTAATATCTCCAGATAAAACTAGAAAGAAGGTATCTGTGAAACTGCCTTCTGATGTGTAGATTCACCTCACAGAGTTAAACTTCTTTTTTGAATCAGCAGGTTGGAAACACTCTTTTTAGACAATCTGGGAAACAACATTTAGGAGCCCATAGAGGCCTTAGGGGAAAAACCGAATATCCGCACCCCCCCTCAAAATAAAACTAGAAAGAAACTGTCTGTGGAACTGCCTAATGATGTGTGGATTCACGTCACAGAGTAAAACCTTCCTTTTGATTCATCATGGTGGAAACACTCTTTTTAGAGATTCTGTGAAGGCACATTTGGGAGCTCATTGATGTCTAAGGAATTAAAACAGAATATCCTCAGATAAAAACTAGAAAGAAGGGATTTGTGAAACTGATTTGTGACGTGTGGATTCACCTCCAATGAAAACTAGAAAGAAGCTGTCTGTGGAACTGCCTAGTGATGTGTGGATTCATGTCACAAAGTAAAATCTTTCTTTTAGTTCAGCACTGTGGAAACACTCTTTTTGCAGAATCTGTAAAGAAACATTTGGGAAACCATTGAGGCCTAAGGGGTAAAACTGAATATCCCTAGATAAAAAATAGAAAGAAAGTTTGTGTGAAACTGCTGTGTTGTGCGGATTCTTCTCAGAGAGTTAAACCTTTCTTTTGATTCAGCAGGGTGCAAACCCTGTTTTTGTAGAATATGCGAAGGGACATTTTGGAGTCCACTGAGGCCTATGTGGAAAAACCGAATATCTCCATACAAAAATTAGAAAGGAACCATCTGTGAAACTGCTATGTAATGTGTGAATTCAACTCACAGAGTTAAACATTTCCTTTATTCAGTAGGTTGAAAACACTGTTTTTGGAACATCTGTGAAAGGACATTTAGAAGCCCATTGAGGCCTTTGGGGAGATACTAAATATCCCCAGATAAAAATTAGAAAGAATCTGTCTATCAAACTGCTTTATGGTATGTATATTCATCTCACAGAGTTAAATCTCTCTTTTCATTCAGCAGGTTGGAAACACTCTAATTGTGGTATCTGAGAAAGGACATTTTGGAGCCCATTGAGGCCTATGGGGATAAACTGAATATCCCCAGATAAAAACTCCAAAGCAGCTATGTGTGAAACTGCTTTGTGATGTATGTATTTCTCTTCCAGAATTGAATATTTCTTTTGATTTAGCAGGTTGGAAACACTCTTTTTGGAAAATATGCAAAGGGAACTTTGGAAACTTTTGAGGCCTATGGGGAAAAACAGAATATCCCCAGGTAAAAAGTAAATAGAAGCTATTTGTGAAACTGCTGTGTGATGTGTAGATTCATCTCATGGAGTAAAACCTTTCTTTTCATTCAGCAGTTTGGAAGCACCCTTTTAAAAGAATCTGCATAGAAACATTTGGGAGCCCACTGAGGCCTATGGGGAAAAACAGAATATCCTTAGGTAAAAACCAGAAAGACACTATCTGTGAAACTATTTTGTGATGTGTGGATACAAATCACAGAGTTAAACTTTTCTTTTGATTCTGCAGGTTGGAAACAGCCTTTTTGGAAAATCTGTAAAAGGGATATGTGGCAGCCCGTTGATGCTTCTGTGGTAAAAAAAAGACTATCCATAGATAAAAACTAGAAAAAAAACTATCTGTCAAACTTGCTTTGAGACATGTGGGTTTATCTCACACTGGCAAATTTTTTTTTTGAGTGAGCAGGTTGAAAACACTCTTTTTGGAGAATCTGTAAAGGGACATTGTGGAGCCCATTGTAACCTGTGGGGTAAAACAAAATATCCCCAGAAAAAAACAAAAGAAGCTATCCTTGAAACTGCCTTGTCATGTATGTATTCATCTCACAGAGTTAAACCATTCTTTTAATTCAGCAACTTTGAAACACTCTTTTTACAGAATATGCGAAGTGACATTTGGGCGACCATCGAGGCTCATGGCAAAAAACAAAACATCCCCAAATCAATATCAGAAAGAAACTATCTGTGAAAGGGTTTTGTGATGTGTGGATTCATCTCTCAGAGTTAAAACTTTCTTTTGATTTAGCAGGTTGGAAACACTCTTTTTGTAGACTATGTGAAGGGTCTTGTGGGAGTCCATTGAGGTCTATGGGGAAACATCGAATATGCCCAGATAAAAAGTAGAAAAAAGCTATGTGTGAAAATTTCTCATGACGTGTGGTTCAGCTCACAGAGTTAAGTCTTTCTTTTGATTCTGCATGATGGAACTCTCTTTTTCTAGAATTTGTGAAAGGACTTTTGAAATCCTATTGAGGCCTATTGGGAAAAAATGAATATCCCCTGATAAAAACCAGAAAGAAAGTATCTGTGAAACTTCTTTGTGACGTGTGGATTCATCTCCCAGAGTTAAACCTTTCTTTTGATTCAGCAGATTGGAAACACTCATTTTGGAGAATCTGTGAAGTGACATTTGGGAGCCCTTTTTGGCCTATGGGGAAAGCAGATTGTCCTCAGATAAAAACTAGAAAGAATCTATCTGTGAAATTGCTTTTTGATATATGGATTCATCTTACAGAGTTAAATCTTTGTATTCACTATCATGTTGGAAACACTATTTTTGTAGAATACGCAAATGGACATTTGGGAGCTCATGGAGGCCTTTGGGGAAAAACTGATGATCCCCAAATAGAAAGTAGAAATAAGCTATCTGTGAGTCTGCATTGTGTTATGTGGATTCATCTCACAGTGTTTAACTTTTCTTTTGATTCTGCAGGTCGGAAACACTTTTTTTGGAGAATCTGTGAAAGGACATTTAGGAGCCCATGGAGGCATAAGGGGAAAAACTGAATATTTCCTGACAAAAACTAGAAAGAAGCAATCTGTGAAATTGCTTTGAGATGTGTGGATTCATTTCACAGAGTAAAACCTTTCTTTTCATTCAGTAAAATAAAAACACTCTTTTTGGAGTACCCTGGAAGGGACATTTGGGAGCCCATTAAAGCCTGTGGGGAAAAACCAAGCACTCGCCACTGAAAACTAGAAAGAAACTGTGAAACTCACTTGTGATGTGTGGATTCCTTTCACAGAATTAAAAGATTCTTTTGATTTAGAAGGTTGGGAACACTATTTTTGTAGTCTCTGTGAAAGTACATTTGGGAGCCTTTTGAAGCTTATAGAGAAAAACTGACTATCCCCAGGTAAAAACTAGAAAGAAGCTATCTGTGAAACTGCTTTGTGATGGGTGAATACATCTCTCAGAGTTAAACTTTTTTTTTGATTCTGCAGATTAGAAACCCTCTTTTTGGAGAATCTGTGAAGGGACATTTGAATCCCATAGAAGTCTATGGAGGAAAAATTGAACATCCACAGATAAAACTAGAAAAAAACCTGTCTTTTAAACTGCTTTGTGATGTGTTGATTCATCTCAAAGAATTAAACATTTCTTTTGAATCAGCAGGTTGGAAACGCTCTTTTTGGAGAATCTGCAAAGGGACATTTGAGAGCTTTTTCAGGTTGATTGGGAAAAACAGCCTATCCCCATGAAGAGACTAGAAAGAAGTTATGTGTGAAAATGCTTCGTGATGTGTCGATTCATATCACAGAGTTAAACCTTTCTGTTGAATCATCAGGTTGGAAATACTGTTTTTGGAGAGTCTGTGAAGGGACATTTGGGAGCCCATTGAGGCCCATGGGGAAAACCTAATATCCTAAGATAAAATCTAGAAAGAAGCTACCTGTGAAACTGCTTTGTGATGCCTGGATTCATCTCACAGAGTTAAACATTCCTTTTGATTCAGCAGGTTGAGAACACTCCTAATGCAAAATGTCCAATAAGACTTTTGGGAACCCATTGAGGCCAACGTGGCAAAACTGAATATCCCCAGGAAAAAATAAAGTTATCAGTGAAACTGCTTTGTGATGTGTGTATTCATGTCACATAGTAAAACTTTCCTTTTGATTCAGGTTGGAAACACTATTTTTGGAGAACCTATGCAGGGACATTTAAGAGCCCATTAAGGCCTATAGGAAAAACCCAAATAGCCCAGACGAAAACTAGAAATAAGGTATCTGTGAAAATCCTTTGTGACATGTGGATTCATCTCACAGAGGTAAACTTTTCTTTTGAATTAGCAGGTTGGAAATACTCTTTTTGAAAAATCTCTGATGCTACAATTGGGAGCCACTTGAGACCTATAGAGAAAAACCAACTATCCCAAGATAAAAACCAGATAGAAGGTATTTGTGATACTGTTTATGATGTGTTATTCATCTCACAGAGTTAAAACTTTCTTTTGACTCAACACGTTGGAAAAACTTTATTTGGATAACCTGTGGTGTGCAATTTGGCATCCCTTTGAGGCCTATGAGGAAAAACTGAATATCCCCAGATAAAAACTAGAAAGAAGCTATCTGTGAAACTGCGATGTGATGAGTGAATTCATCTCACGTAATTAAGCCTTTGTTTTGATTCAGCAGGTTAGATACACTCTTTTTGTAGAAACTGCAAAGGGTCATTTGGGAGCCCTTTGAGGCCTATGAGGCAAAATGGAAAATTCCCAGATTAAAACTAAAAAGAAGGTATATGTGAAACTGTTTTGTGGTGTGTGGATTCATCTCTCAGAGTTAAATGTTTCTTTTCATTCAGCAGGTTGGAAACAATTCTTTTAGAGAATCTGCAAAGGGACATTTGGCAGCCCAATGGGAACAGTGCCAAAAAAACAAATATCCTCAAATAAAAACTAGAAAGAATCTATCTGTGACACTGCTTTGTGAAGTCTGGATTTATCTCATAAATTTAAACTTCTCTTGATTCACTATGTTGAAAAAATTCGTTTTGTAGAATCTGTGAAGAAACATTTGAAACGGAATATTCCCAAATAAAAAGTAGAATGAAGTTATATGTGAAACTGCTTTGTGGTGTGTGGATGTTTCTAAAAGAGTTAAATCTTTCTTTTGAAACAGCAGGTTCAATACACCCTTTTTGGAGATTCTGCAAAGGGATATTTGAGAGTTCGTTGGGAAAAAACAAATATCCCCATATAAACACAAGAAAGAAGCTAATTGTGAAACTCCTTTGTGATGTGTGGATTCATCTCACAGAGTTAAACAGATATTTTGATTTAGCAGGTTGGAAATACTCGTTTTGGAGAATCTGCAGAGAGACATTTTGGAGCCCATTGAGGTATATGGGGAAAAACAGAATATCCCCAGATGAAAACTGAAAGAAGTTGTCTATAAAATGGCTTTGCAATGTGTGGATTCATCCCACAAATTTAAACCTTTTTAATTATTCAGCAAGTTGGAAACCTTCGAATCAGAGAATCTGCGAAGACACATTAAGGAGCCCTTTGAGGACTATGGGTAAAAATGGAATATACCTAGACAAAAACGAGAAAGCCATCTGTGAAACTGATTTCTCATGTGTGGATTCATCTCTCAGAGGTAAACCTTTCTTTTAATTCAGCAGGTTGGAAATACTTCTTTTGTAGAATCTGTGAATTGGCATTTGGGAGTCCACTGAGGTCTCTGGGGAAAAAAATGAATAATCCCAGATAAAAGCTAGAAAGAAGCTATCTGTGAAACTGCTTTCTGATGTGTGGATTCAACTCCCTGAGTTAAACCTTTTTTTTTTCATTCAGCAGGTGGGAAACACTCTTTTTGGAGATTATGTGAAGGGACATTTAGGAATTCACTGAGGCCAATGGGGCAAAACAAAATATCCCCAGATAAAACTAGAGAGAAGCTATCTGTGAAACTGTTTTGTGATGTGTGGATTCATCTCACTAAGTGAAACATTTTTCCTTTTTTTTTTTTTTTTTTGATTCAGTGGGTTGGAAACTTTCTTTTTGGAGAATCTGTGATGGGACTTTCAGGAGCCCATTGAGGTCTAAGGGGAAAAACCAAATATTCAAGGATAAAAACTAATAAGAATCTATCTGTGAAACTGCTTTGTAATGTGTGAATTCATCTCACAGAGTTAAAACTTTCTTTTATCTCCACAGGTTGGAAACATTATTTTTGAAGAATCTGCAAAGGGACATTTGGGAGCCCATTAGGGCCTATGGAGAAAAATGAAATATCTCCAGATAAAAATTAGAGAGAAGCTATTTGCAAACCTGCTGTGTGATGTGTGGATTTATCTGAGAGAGTTAAATGTTTCTTTTGATTCAGCAGGTTTGTAACACTCTTTTTGTAATATCTGTGAGAGGACATTTGGAGTCCACTGAGGCCCATGGGGAAAAACTGAATATCCAAGAAAACAACTAGAAAGAAACTATCTGTGAAACTACTTTGTGATGTGTAGATTCATCTCACAGAGCTAAAACTTTCTTTTCATAAAGCAGCTTGGAAGCACTGTCTTTGTAGAATCTGCAAAGGGACAATTTGGGGCCCTTTGAGACCTATTGAAAAAAAAAAACCTGAATATTTCCAGATAAAAACTAGAAAGAAACTTTCTATGAAACTGCTTTGTGATGTGTGGATTCATCTCACAGAGGTAAAACTTTCTTTTGAGTCAGCAGATTGGAAAAACTCTAATTGGAGAATCTGTGAATGGATATTTGAGAGCCAATTGAGTCCTTTGGGAAAAATCGAGTATCTCCAGATAAAAATTAGAAAGAAACTATTTGTGAAACTGCTTTTTTATGTGTGGATTCATCTCACAGAGTTAAACCTTTCTTTTGACTCCACAGGTTGGAAACACTCTTTTTGAATAATTTGCAAAGGGACATTTGGGAGCCCATTGGGGCCTATGGAGAAAAACAATATATCCCAGATAAAAATTAGAAAGAAGCTACTTGTAAAACTGATTTGTGATGTGTGGATTTATCTGAGAGAGTTAAATGTTTCTTTTGATTCAGTAGGTTGGTAACTCTCTTTTTGTAAAATCTGTGAAAGAACATAGAGAGCCCATTGAAGCCTACAGGCAAAAAAAGAATATCCCCAGATAAACACTAGAAAGAAGCTGTCTGTGAAAGTGCTTTGTGATGTGTGGATTCCTTTCGCAGATATAAAACATTCTATTCATTCAGTAGGATGGAAAAACTGTTTTGGAAAATCTACAAAGTGCCATTTGGGAGCTCATGGAGGACTATAAGGAAAAACAGAACATCCCCTGATAAAAACCAGAAAGAAGCTATCTGTGAAACTGTTTTTTGATGTATGGATTCACTGCACACAGTTAAAGCTTTCTTTTGATTCAACAGTTTGGAAACATTCTAATTGGAAAATCTGCAAATGGATAGTTGAGAGCCCTTTGAGACCTAATGGGAAAAGCCAAATATCCCCAGATAAAAACTAGAAAGAAGCTATCTGTGAAACTCCTTTTGTAATATGTGAATTCCTCTCACAGAAGCAAACCTTTGTTTTGATTCAGCAGGTTAGAAACTGTGGGAGAGTTTCTGGAGTGCCAGATGAGTTGGTCTCCCTTGTGTGAGACACCCGTGGGGAGCCATGCATGGACTCTGAGGAGAAAATATTCCTTATTGTCTTCATGTCTTTATGCCCCAAGAGCATAACTGTTCCACAGCTTTTCACACATCGCTCAGGGGGATAACATTCCCTGGAAGCAGTAGAGCATAATCAAACATCTTGGCTCCTCCTGTAACCCACTCCCACCCATTTCAATCCCGATTAAAGATCTTAAGTAGTTTAGACACATGCCTTTGCTCAAGCAAATTCACAGAAATGGCCACTGCTATGCATCTTATTGAATGACTCACGAGTTCTCCTTCATTGATTAATCCTTTTCCTCATCACTTCCTACCCCTACTATCTGCTCTAAGAACAAAGAGCTTGTAAACCAATACATTAGGTGGAGCCAAAGAACTCTGGGCCATGAGAAAGCCTCCAATGCTCCAGTCCCCCTGACCCACATTTGAAACTCTTATTCTGACTCTTTCTAACTCCTTTGTCTCCACTAGATACAGGGTACCTGCCAAGTGGTGTGGGGCTGCTTTCCCCAACAGAAGCTCTCTTTTTGTAGAATCTGCAAAGGGACATTTTGGAACCCATTGTGGCCAATGTGGAAAAACTGAATATCCCCAGATAAAAGTTAGAAAGATGCTGTTTGTGAAAATGCTTTGTGATGTGCGGATTCGTCTCATAGAGATACATCTTTATTTTGATTCTGCAGGTTGGAAACAGTTTATTTAGAGAATCAGTAAAGGGACATTTTGCAGCATTTTAAGGCCTATAGGGAAAACGAATATCCCCACATAAAAAAAATAGTATCTGTGAAACTTCTTTGTGATGTGTAGTTTTATTTCTCAGAGTGAAAACTTTCTTTGATTCAGCAAGTGAGATACACTGTTTTTTAAAAATCTGTGAATGTGCATTTAGGAGCCCATTGATGTCTATGGGATAGAACAGAATGTCCCCAAATAAAAACTAGAAAGAAACTATCCGTGAAAATGTTTTGTTTTGTGTGTATTCACCTCACAGAGCTAAAACATTTTTTTTCATAAAACAGCTTGGAAACACTCTCTTTGTAGAATCTGCAAAGGGACAATTAGGAGCTCCTTGAGGCCTATTGAGAAAAACTGAATATTCCCAGATAAAAACTAGAAAGAAGCTATCTATGAAATTGTTTTGTAATGTGTGGATTCATCTCACAGAGGGAAACCTTTCTTTTGATTCAGCAGATTGGAAAAACTCTAATTGGAGAATCTGTGAGTGGATATTTGAGAGCCAATTGAGTCCTTTGGGAAAAACTGAGTATCTCCCGATAAAAACTTGAAAGAAGTTATCTGTGAACTCCTTTATGATGTGTGAATTCATCTCACAGAGATAAACCTTTGCTTTCATTCTGCAGGTTAGATACACTCTTTTTGTAGAATCTGCAAAAGAACATTTTGGAACCCTTTGAGGCCTATGGGAAAAAACTGAATATCCCCAGATAAAAGTTAGAAAAAAGCTCTCTGTGAAACAGTTTCTTGATGTGTGGATCTATCTCACAGAGTTAAAGGTTTCTTTTAATTCAGTAGGTTGGAAATAGTATTTTTAGAGAATCTGCAAAGGGACACTTGGCAGGCCTTTAATGCCTATGGGGAAAAATTGAATATCCCAAGATAAAAACTAGGAAAATTCTACCTGTGAAACTGTTTTAGGATGTGTGGATTCAGCTCACAGAGTTAAGTCTTTCTTTTCGCTCTGCAGGTTGTACACAATCTTTGTGGAGAATCTATGAAGGGACATTTGGAAATCCATTGAGGCCAAAGGGGAGAATCTTAATATCCCCAGGTAAAAATTAAAAAGATACTATCTGTTAAACTGCTTTGTGATATTTGGATTTATCTCACAGTGTTACATCTTTATTTTGATTCAGCAAGTTGGAAACACTCCTTTTAGATAGTCAGTGAGGGGATATTTGGCAGACCTTTAAGGCTATGGGGAAAACCGAATATCCCAAGATAAAAACTAGAAAAAAAAGCTATCTGTGAATCTGCTTTGTGAAGTGTGGATTCATCTCCCAGAGTTAAAAATTCATTTTCATTCAACAGTTTGGAAACAGTAATTTTTTGGAGAATATGAAAAGGGATATTTGGGAGCCCACTGAGGCCAAAGGGGAAAAACTGAATATCCACAGATAAAATCTAGAAAGAAGATATTGGTAAGACTCCTTTGTGATGGGTGGATTCAACTCACAGAGTTAAACCTTTCTTTTGATTCAGCAAGTTGGAAACACTCTAATTGGAGAAGCTGCAAATAGATATTTGAAAGACCTTCGAGGTTTATGGGGAAAAAGCAAATGTACTGAGAGAAAAACTAGGAAGAATAAATCTGTGAAACTGCTTTCTGATGTCTCGATTCATCTCACAGGGATAAATCGTTGTTTTGATTCAGCAGCTTGGAAACAGTCTTTTTGTAGAATCTGTGAAGGGACATTTTGGATTTCAGTGAAGCCTATGGGGAAAAAAGTGATATACGAGATAAAAGTTAGAAAGAACCTATCTGTGAAACTGCTTTTTAATACGTGGAGTCATCTCACAGACTTAAACCTTTCTTTTGATTCATCAGGTGGGAAACACTGTTTTTCAAGAATCTGTAATGGGATATTTGGGAGCCTATTTGGACCTATGAAAAAAACTGAATATCCAAAATAAAAACTAAAAAAAAGCTATCTGTAAAACTGGTTTGTGATGTGTGTATTCATCACACAGATTTAAAAGTTTTGCTTTTGGTGGGGTTTTTTTGTTTTTTTGTTTGTTTGTTTGTTTTGTTTTGTTTTGTTTTGTTTCATGCAGCAGGTTGCAAACACTCTTTTTGGAGAACTTGCAAAGGTACATTTGGGAGCCCATTTGTCCTATGGGAAAAAAAACCTCAATATCACCAGATAAAAACTACAAAGAAGCTATTTGTGAAACTGTTTGGTCATGTGAGTATTCATCTGACAAAGTTAAAACTTTCTTTTGATTCAACAGATTGGAGACACTCTTTCTGTAGAATCTGCAAAAATATATTTGGGAGTCCATTGAGGCCTATGCAGAAAACAGAATATCCCTAGATATAAACTAGAAATAAGCTCTCTGTGAAATTGCTTTAGGATATGCCACTTCATCTGACAGACTTAAGCTTTAATTTTGATTCAGCAGGTTGGAAACTTTTTTTGGAGAATCTGCAAAGGGACATGAGGGAGCCCATTGAAGCCTATGTGGAGAAACCAAATATGCCAAGACAAAAACTACAAAGGTGCTATCTGTGAAATTGCATTGTGATGTGTGAATTTATATCTCAGTGTTAAACCTTTCTTTTACTTCATCAGGTTGGAAACATCTTTTTGTAGAATCTGCAGTTACCTTTGGGAACCCTTTGAGGTCTGTGGGGAAACACAGAATATCCCAAGATAAAAGCTATAAAGAAGATATCTGTGAAACTACTTTGTGATGAGTAGATTCATCTCACAGAGTTAAACATTTCTTTTGATTCAGCAGGTTGAAAACACTGTTTTGGTAATATCTGCTAGGGACATTCAGGAGCCCACCGAGGCCTATGGGTAAAACTGAATATCCATATAAAAACTAGAAAGTGCCTATCTTTGAAAGTGCTTTGCATTGTGTGGATCACACACAGATCAACCTTTCTTTTGATTTAGTAGGTTGGTAACACTCCTTTTCGAAATTCTGAGAAAGGACATTTGGGAGCTTATTTAGTCCTATAGGGGAAACACCCAATAACTCCAAATAAAAACTAGAAAGAAGCTGTCTTAGAAACTGCTTTGTAATGTGTGGATTCATCTCACAGAGGTAAACCTTTCCTTTCTTTCAGCAGGTTGAAAACAATCCTTTTCTAGAATCTGTGTAGGGATATTTGAAAATCCATTGAGGCCTATGGGGAAAACTGAATTTTCCTAAATAAAAACTAGCTAGAAGCTATCTGTAAAACTGTTGTGTAATGTGCAAATTCATCTCACAGATTTAAGCATTTATTTTGATTTAGCAGGTTGGATACAGTCTTTTTGGGAAATATCTAGAAGGACATTTTAGAACCCATTGAAACCTATGAAGAAAAACCAAATGCCTGAAACAAAAACTAGAAATAACCTATCTGAGAAACTCCTTTGGTGTGTGGATTCACCTCACACAGTTAAAACTTTTTTTTAAATTCAGCAGGTTGTAAACACTTTTCTTGGAGAATGTACAAAAGGACATTTGGGAGCCCATTGAGGCCTATGTGAAAAAAATGAATATACGAGTATCCCCAGACAAAAACTAGAAAGAAGCTATCTGTGAAACTGCTTTGTGATGTGTAGATTCATCTCACAGAGTTAATCTTTTTTTTTTTTTTATTCAGCTCATTGGAAACACTCTCTTTGTAATCAGTAAAGGGACATTTTGGTGCTCCTTGAGGCCTATGGGATGAAAACAAATATTCCCAGATAAAAACTAGGAAGAAGTTATTTGTGAAACTGCTTTGTGATATGTGGATTCATCTCCCAGAATTAAAACTTTCTTGTGATTCTGCAGGTTGGAAACACTCTAATTGTTGAATCTGCAACAGGACATTTTGTAGCCCGTTTAGGCCTGTTAGGCCTGTAGGGTAAAAATGAACATACCCAGATAAAAACTAGAAAGAAGCCATCTATGAAACTTCTTGATGTGTGGATTCACCTCACAGAGATAAAGGTTCCTTTTGATTCAGGAGGTTGGAAACACTCTTTTTGGAGAATTGGCAGAGGGACCTTTGATAGTCCATTGAGGGCTATGGGAAAAACTGAATATCCCCAGATAGAAATAAGTAGAAATAAGATGTCTGTGAAACTGCTCTGTGATGTGAGAATTTAACCACAGAGTTAAAAATTTATGTTGATTCAGTACGTTGGAAACACTCTTTTTCTAGATTCTGCAAAGTGACATTCTGGAGCCCATTGAGGCTTCTGGGGAAAATCTGAACATCCTCATATGAAAATCAGAAAGAATCTATCAGTGAAACTGCTTTGTGATATGTAACTTTATCTCAAAGAGTTAAACCTTTATTTTGATTCAGCAGGTTTTAAACATTCTTTTTGGAGATGTTGCAAAAGGACATACAGGAACTTAATGAGACCTAGAAAGAAAAAAACGAATACCCCAGATTAAAACTAGGAAGAAGCTATCTGTGAAACTGCTTTGTTATGTGGAGATTTATCCCACAGAGTTGAAAATTTTGTTTGATTCAGCAGGTTGGAAACACTCGTTTTGTAGAATCTGTGAAGGGGCACTGGGAAGCTCATTGAGGCCTGTTGGAAAAAACTGAATATTGAGAGATATAAGCTAAAAAGAAGCTATCTATGAAACTGCTTTCAGATGTGTGGATTCATTGCACATTGCCAAACTCTTCTCTTGATTCAGCAGGTTTGTGACACTCTTTTTGGAGAATCTGTGAAGGGACATTTGGAGTTTATTAAGGCCTATGGGAAAAAATTGAATATCCCCAGAAAAACTAGAAAGAAGCTGTCTGAAAAACTGCTTTGTGATGTGTGGATTCACCTCACAGTATTAAACCTTTCTTTTTTCTCAGCAGGTTGTAAAGACTCCTTTTCAAGGATTTGCAAAGGGACATTTGAAAACCAATTGAGGCCTATGGGAAATAAATGAATATTTCAAGATATAAACTGGAAGGAAGGTATCTTTGAACCCACATTGTGATGTACAGATTTACAGAGGTAAACCTTCATTTTGATTCAGCAGGCTGAAAACACTTTTTTGGAGAGAATCTCAGAAAGGATATTTGGAAACCCATTGAAACCTATTGGAAAAAAAAAAAACTGAATATCCCCAGATAAAAACTAAAAAGGAGCTATCTGAGAAACCGCTTTTTGGTGTGTGGATTCATCTTACAGAATTAAGCTTTTCTTTTGATTCAACACGTTAAAAACACTGATTTTGTAGTATTTGCAAAGGAACATTTGGGAGCCCACTGAGGCTTATGGGAAATAACTGAATATTCCCAGATAAAAGCTATCAAAAAGCTCTCTGTGAACCTGCTTTGTGATGGGTGGATTCACCTCACACAGTTAAACTTTACTGTTGATTTAGCAAATTGGAAACACTCTTCTGAAAGAATCTGTAAAGACACGTTTTGGAGCCCATTGAGGCCTATGTCAAAAAACTGAATATCCCCAGATAAAAAATAGAAAGAAGCTATCCGTGAAACTATTTGTGATGTGTGGATTCATGTCACAGAGTTAAAGATTTCTTTGGATTTAGGATGTTGAAAACACTATTTTTGGAGAATCTGCAATGGGACATTTGGGATCCCATTGAGGCCAATGGGAAAAACAAAATATCCCCAGATAAAAACTAGAAAGAAATTGTCTGTGAAACTGCTTTGTGATGTGTGGATTCATCTAAAAAAGTGAAATTTTTCTTTTGATTCAGCAGGTAGGAAACACTCTTTTTGGAGGTCTGAGAAGGAAAGTTTTAGAGCCCTTTTGTGCTTATGGGAAAAAAAAAAACAAATATCTCCAGATAAAAACTAGAAAGGAGCAATATGTAAAACTGCCTTGTGATGTGTGGAATCATCACACATAGTTAAACCTTTCTTTTCAATGTGCAGGTTGGAAACACTTCTCGGAGAATCTTTGAATAGACATTTGGAAGCCAATTTGGTGCATGGGAAAAAATGAGTATTTACAGATAAAAGCTATAAAGAAGCACTCTGTGATACTTCATTGTGATGTGTGGGTTCATCTCCCAAAGTTAAAACTTTCTATTGATTCAGCAGGTTAGAATCACTCTTTTTGGAGAATCTGTGAAGGGACATTTGAGAGCCCATTGAGACCAATGCAGTAAAACTGAATATTCCCACATAAAGACTGGAAATAAGCTATTTGTGAAACTGCTTTGTGATGTGTGGATTCACCTCACAGAGTTAAGCCTTTGTTTTTATTCAGCAGAATGGAGCACTCTTTTTAAAGAATCTGTAATGGAATATTTGGAGCCCATTGATGCCTAGAAGAAAACCCAAATATACTATGGTAAAATCTAGAAAGAAGCTGTCTGTGAAACTACTTCGTGATGTGTGGATTCATCTCTCAGTGTTAAAACGTTCTTTTGATTCAGGAGGCTGGAAATACTTTTTTGAGAGAATCTGCAAAGGGATATTGGGGAGCCCATTGAGGCATGGGGAAAAAACTGAATACTCTTAGATAAAAACTAGAGAGAAGTTATCTGTGAAACTGCTTTGTAATGTTTGGATTCATCTCCCAGAGTTCAACCTTCCTTTGATTCACCAGGTTGAAAACACTCTTTTTGGAGTGTCTGTTCAGGGACATTTGGGAGCCTATTGAGTTCTATGGGAAAAAAATCAAATATCACTGCATGGAACCTGAAAAGAAGCTATCAGTTAGAGTGCTTTGTGATATGTAAATTCACCTCACCGGGTTAAACCTTTGTTTTGATTCAGCAGGTTTTAACCACTATTTTCAGACGAATTGAATGGACATTTGGGAGCCCTTGGAGGCCTACACGGAAAAACCGAATATTCTCACACAAAGGCTAGAAAGCAGCTGTCTGTGAAACCGCTTAGTGATGTGTGGATTCATGTCACAGATTTAAACATTTTTTGATTCAGCAGGTTGAAAGCACTCTAAATGTAGAATCTGTGAAGGCAAATTTGGGAAACCATTGATGCCTAAGGCAAAAAACTGAATATCCCCATATAAAAGCTAGAAAGAAACTATTTGTTAAACTGTTTGTGATGAGAGGATTCATCTCACAGAGTTAAACCTTCCTTTTGATTCAGCAGATTGGAATCATTCTTTTTAGTAATCTTAGAGGAAACATTCTGGAGCCCATTAAGGCCTATGGAAAAAAAAGAATATCACCAGATTAAAATGAGAAAGAAGCTATCTATGGAACTGGTTTGGGATGTGTGGATTCATCTAACAGTGGTAACATTTTCTTTTTATCCAGCATGTTGGAAACTCTCCTTTTCAAGAATCTGTGAAGGCACATTTAAAAACCTATTGAGGCCTGTGGGGACAAAACAAATATTCCCTGATAAAAACTGGAAAGAAGGTATCTGTGAAAGCATTTTGTGATGTGCAGATTCATCTCACAGAGTTAAACATTTCTTTTCATTAAGCAGGTTTTTAGGAATCTAAGAAGAAACATTTTGGAGCCCATTAGTGCCTATGGAAAAAAAAAGAGAATATCACAAGATTAAAATGAAAAATAAACTATATATGAAACTACTTTGATATGTGTGGATTCATCTCACAGAGTTAAACCTTTCTTTTTATCCAGCAGGTTGGAAACGCTCCTTTTCAAGAATCTGTGAAGGCACATTAAAAAACCCATTGAGGCATGTGGGGAAAAACCAAATATTCCCTGATAAAAACTGGAAAGAAGGTATTTGTGAAAGCATTTTGTGATGTGTGGATTCATCTCACAGAATGAAGCCTTCCTTTTGATTCAGCAGGTTGAAAACTCTCTTTTTGATGAATCTCCAAAAGAACATTTGGGAATGCATTGTAACCTATGGGAATAAACCAAATATCCTTAGATAAAAACTAGAAAGAATCTATCTGTAAAACTGCTTTGCGATGTGTGGATTCATCTCAGAGAGTTAAACTGTTCTTGTAATTCAGCAGGTTGGAAACAATCAAAAATGAATCTTTGAAAGGACATTTGGGAGCCCATTGAGGCCTGTGGGATAAAACGAAATGTTGCCAGATAAAAACTAGAAAGAAGCTGCCTGTGAAACTGCTTTGTCATATGTGGATTCCTGTTACTGAGTTAAGCCTTTGTTTTAATTCAGCACGTTGGAAGCACACTTTTTAAAGAATCTGCAAAGAGATATTTGGAGCCCATTGAGGCCTCTGGAGAAAATCCAAATATCCCCAGATAAAAACTAGACAGAAGTTATCTGTGAAACTGCTTTGTGCTGTGTGGATTAATCTTAACAAGTTAAAACATTCTTGTAATTCAGCAGGTTGGAAACACTTTTTTTTTGGAGAATCTGTGAAGGGATATTTGGGAACCCATAGAGGCCTAGGTGGAAAAACAAAATATACTCAGATAAAAACTAGAAAGAGGATATATGTAATCTTTCTTGTGATGTGTGGATGCATCTCACATGATAAATCTTTCTTTCTGTTCAACTGGTTGGAAAAACTCTTTTGGAGAGTATGAGAAGGTACATTTGAGAGCCCATTGGCACCTGTGGAAAAAAAAGAATATCCCCAGAGAAAAATTAGAAAGACGCTATCACTGAAACTGCTTTGTGATGTGTGGATTCACCTCCCAGAATTAAATTTTCTCTTAATTCAACAGGATAGAACACTTTTTGTAGAATCTGCAAAGGGACACTTAGGAGCATTTTGAGGCTTATGAAGAAAAACTGAATATTACCACATAAAAACTAGAAAGCAGCTATCTTTAAAACTGCTTTGCAATGTATGGATTCACCTAACAGTTAAAGATTTCTTTTGATTCAGCAGGTTGGAAAAACTGTAATTGGAGAATCTGTGATATGACATTTGGGAGCCCATTGAGGTCAATGGTGATTACATGAATATCTCCAGATAAAAACTGGAAAAAAGCTATCTGTGAAACTGCTTTGTGATTTGTGGATTCATCTCACAGACTTAAATCTTTCTTTTGATTCAACAGGTTTGAAGCACTCTTTTTGGAGAATCTGAGAAAGGAAATTTGGGAGCCCATTGAGGTCTATGGGTAAAAATCTAATATCCCCAGATAAAACTAGACATAAGCTATCTGTGAAACTGCTTTTAGTTGTGTTGATTCAGGTCTCAGAGATAAAAATTCCTTTGATTCAGTAGGTTAGAAACACTCCTTTTGGAAATTCTGCTAAGGATCCTTTGGAAGCCCATTGAGGTCTTTGGAAAACAACCAAATATCTGCAGATAAAAACTAGAAAGAAGCTGTTTGTGAAATTGCTTTTTGATGTCTTGAGTCTCTTCTCAGAGACACCGTTTCTTGCAATTCAGCACGTTGGAAACACTGTTTTTGTGAAATCTGTGAAGGGATACTTGGGAGTCCATTGAAGTCTGTAAGTAAAAACTGAATATCCCAAGATAATAACTAGAAAGAAGCTCTCAGTAAAATGGCTTTATGATGTTTGGATGGATCTTAGAGTTAAATCTTTCTTTTGATTCAGCAGGTTGGAAACACTCTTTGTGGAGAATATGCAAAGGAACATTTGGGAGCCCATTGAGGCCCACCTGGAAACACAGTATATCCCCAGAAAAAACTAGAAATAAACTTTCCACAGACATGCTTTGTGGTGTGTGGATTCATCTCAAAGATTTAAAGCTTTCTTTCTATCCAGCACTGTTTTTGGAGAATAAATGAAGGGGCATTTGGGAGCCCATTGAGGCCTATGGGGAAAAGCTGATATCCCCAAATTAAAACTGGAAAGAAGTTATCCCTGAAACTGCTTTGCAATGTCTGGATTCATCTCACAGACTTAAACCTTTCAATATTTCCAGTAGGTTAGAAACTCTCTTTTTGGAGAATCTGTAAAGGGACATTTGAAAGCCCATTGAGAATTATTTGCAAAAACCAAATATACATAGATTAAAACTAAAAAGAAGCTATCTGTAAAACTGCTTTGTAACGTGTTGATTCATGTCATTGAGATAATCAATTCTTTTGATCTAGCAGGTTGGAAATTCCTTTTATAGATTCTGTGAAGGAAGATTTGAGAGCCCATTGAGTCATATGGGGGAAAAACTGAATATCCCCAGATGAAAACTAGAAAATAAGCTATCTGTGAAAGGCTTTGGGATGTGTGGATTCATCTCACAGGGTGAAACCTTTCTTTTTATTCAGCAGGTTGGAATCACTCTTTTTGTGGAATCTGTAAAGAGAAATTTCAGTGCCACTTGAGGACTATGGAGAAAAAACTAATATCCTCAAATAAAAATTAGACAGAAATTATCTGTGTAACTTATTTGTGACGGGTGGATTCATTTCAGAGAGTTAAAACTTTCCTGTTATTCAGTGGGTTAAAAGAACATTAATTGATAAATCTGTGGAGGGACATTTTGTAGCCCATTGATTCCTTAGGAGAAAAGCAAAATATTCCCAGGTAAATACTAGAAAGAAGCTATCCATGAAACTGCTTTGTGATGTGTGGAGGATTCATCTCACGGAGTTAAAGCTTTCTTCTGATTTCGCAGGTGGGAAACACTCTTTTTGGAGACTCTGTGAAGGGACATTTGGGCACCCATTGAGGTCTACGGTGAAAAACAGTATATCACCAGATAAAAACTGGAAAGAAGCTATCTGTGAGACTGCTTTGTAATGTGTGGATTCATTTTAGAGAGCTAAACCCTTCTTTTGAATCAGCAGTTTGGAAAAACTCTTTTTGTAGAATATGCAAAGGGACATTTGGAAGTTATTTGAGGCCTATGAGGAAAAACTGAATATTCCAAGACAAAAACAGAAAGAAGCTATCTGTGAAACTGCTTTGTTATGCCTGGATTCACCTCACAGACGTAAACTTTTCTTGTGATTTAGCAGGTTAGAAACACTCCTCTTGGTTAATCTGTAAAAAGAAATTTGGGAGCCCATTGAGGCCTAGCGGCAAAAACTGAATATCCCCAGATAAAAACAGGAAAGAAGCTATCTGTGAAACTTCTTTGTGATGTGAGGATTCATCTCACAGAGTTAAACCTTTCTTTTGATTCAACAGGTTGGAAACACTCTTTTTTGAGAATCTGAAAAGGAAAATTTAGTACCCATTGAGGTATATTGAAAAAAATAATATATTGCTAGATGAAATCTAGAAACTATCTGTGAAACTGATTTGTGATGTGTGGATTTATCTCACAGAGTTAAAACTTTCTTTCAATTCTGCAGTTTGGAAACACTCCTTTTGGAGGACCTGCTTGGAACATTTGGGAACCCAATGAGGCCTAGGAAGAAAAATTTATACCCCCAATTAAAAACTAGGAAGAAGCTATCTGTGAAACTGCTTTGTTATGTGTGGATTCGTCTTACAGACTTAAAACTTCCTTGTGATTCGGCAGGTTGGAAACACATTTTTCTAGAATCTGTGAGGGGATATTTGGGCACTCATTGAGGTCTATGGGGAAAAAAACAAATTTCCAGAGACAACAACTAGAAAGAATCTATCTGTGAAACTACTTTGTGATGTTTGGATCACACAGAGTTAAACCTTTCTTTTGATACATCAAGTTGGTAACACTCTTGTTGGAGAATCTGTGAACGGACATTTGGGTGCTTATTTAGACCCATGGGGAAAAAATGATTGTTCCAGAATAAAAACTAGAAGGAATCAGTCTGTGAAACTGCTTTGTGATGTGCGAATTCATCTCACAGAGTTAAACCTTTCGTTTGATTCAACAGGTTGGAAACCCTCTTTTTGGGGATTCTCCTAAAGTACATTTTGGAACCCATTCAAACTTATTAAGAAAAACTAGAAAGAAGGTGTCGGAGAAACTGCTTTTTGATGTGTGGTTTCATTTCATAGAGGTAAATCTATCTTTTAATTCAGCACGTTCAAAACACTAGAATCTGCAAAGAGACATCTGGGATCCAATTGAGAGAAAGGATAAACTTTTCTTTGGATTCAGCAGTTTGGAAATCCTCTATTGGAGAATCTGCAAAGAAATCTCACATTTAAAAATTTCTTTTGATTCATAATGTTGGAAACACTATTTTTCGATTACCTGTGAGGGGGACATTTGGGAGACAATTGAGGCCTATGGGGAAAAACAGAACACCCAAACATAAAATATAGAAAGAAACTATCTGTGAAAATGCTTTGGGTTTTGTGGATTCATCTCACAGGGTTAAATCTTTCTTTTGATTCAGCACGTTGGAAACACTTTTGTTTGGAAAATCTGTGAAGAAACATTTTGGAGTCCAATAAGGTCTATGGGGAAAAACTGAATATCTGCAGATAAAAAACTAGGAAGAACTTATCTGTGAAACTGGTTTTTTTATGTATAAATTCATCTTACCGAGTGAAACTTTTCCTTTGATTGGGAGGTTGGAAACCCTTTTTTAAAAAAATACTCTTTTCAGAAAATCTGCAAGGAGATATTTGAGAGCCCAATGAGGCCAATGGTGAAAAACTGAATATCCCCAGGTAAAAACTAGACAGAGACTATCTGTGAAACTCCTTTGTGATATGTGAATACATCTTACAGAGTTAAATTTTATTTTTGATTTGGAAGGTAGGAAATATTCTTTTGGAGAATCGACAAAGGGACATTTTTGAGCCATTTGAGACCTATGGGGAAATACTGAACATTTCCAGATAAAACCTAGAGAAAATTTACTTCCAAGAATGCTTTGTGATGTGTGGATTCATCTCACAGAATTAAACCTTTCTATTTATTCTGCAGGTTGGAGGTACTTTTTTTTTGGATAATCTTCAAATAAACATTTGGGAGTCCATTGAGGCCTAAGGGGCAAAATGCAATACTCCCAGAATAAAGCTATAAAGAAGGTATGTGTGAAACTGCTTTGTCATGTGTGGATTCATCTCAAAAAAGTTAAAACTTTCTTTTGGTTCACCAGGTTGGAAACACTCTTTTTAGGGAATCTGTGAAGGGACATTTCAGAGCACATTGAGGCCTATGCAGAAAAATCGAATATCCCCAGATATAAACTAGAAAGAAGGTATCTGTGAAACTGCTTTGTCATGTGTGGATTCACCTCATAGAGTTAAAATTTTCTGTTGATTCAGCAGATTGGAAACCCTCTTTTTAGAGGGTTCAAAGAAATATTTGGGAACCCATTGATGTCCATGAGGAAAACCAAATATCCTTAGAAGAAAACTATAAAGAAGTGATCTATGGAACTGTGTTGTGATGAGTGGTTTCACCTAACAGATTTAAAGAGTTCTATTGATTCAGCAGGTTGGAAACACTCAAATTGGAAAATCTGCAAAGGCACAATAGGGAGCCCATTGTGGCCTATGGGCAAAAATGAAATAAACCCAGATATAAACTAAAAAGAAGATATCTGTGAAACTACTTTGTGATGTGTGGATTCATCTCACAAAGCTAAACCTTTTGTTATTAAGCAGGTTGGAAACATTATTTTTGGAGAATCTGGGAAGGGACATTTTGTAGCATATTGAGGCCTATAGGGAAAAAACTGATTTTTTCCAGATAAAAACTAGAAAGAAGCTACAAAAATTAGAAAGAAGCTGCCTCGGGGGCGGAGCAAGATGGCCGAATAGGAACAACTCCAGTCTCCAACTCCCAGCGCGAGCGACACAGAAGACCGGTGATTTCTGCATTTTCAACTGAGGTACTGGGGTCATCTCACTAGGGAGTGCCGGACAATCGGTGCTGGTCAGCTGCTGCAGCCTGACCAGCGAGAGCTGAAGCAGGGCGAGGCATCGCCTCACCTGGAAGCGCAAGGGGGAAGGGGGATCCGTTTTCCTAGCCAGGGGAACTGAGACACACAACACCTGGAAAATCGGGTAACTCCCACCCCAATACTGCGCTGTAAGCATACAGGCATTCCAGGAGAATATATCCCACACCTGGCCGGGAGGGTCCCACGCCCACGAAGCCTCCCTCACTGCTAACACAGCAGTCTGCCGCGATCTATCCGCAAGGCAGCAGCGAGGCTGGGGGAGGGGCGCCCGCCATTGCTGAGGCTTAAGTAGGTAAACAAAGCCGCTGGGAAGCTCGAACTGGGTGGAGCTCACAGCAGCTCAAGGAAGCCTGCCTGTCTCTGTAGTCTCCACCTCTGGGGACAGCGCACAGCTGAAGACCAACAGGGGAAGTAGCGGGAGCCGGTGCAGACGCGAACGACTCTGTCTGACAGCTTTGGGGAGAGCCGCGGATCTCCCAACGCGGAGGTTGAGATCTGAGAACGGACAGACTGCCTGCTCAGGTGTGTCCCTGACCCCTGAGTAGCCTAGCTAGGAGAAATCCCCCACTAGGGGCAGTCTGACACCCCACACCTCACAGGGTGGAGTACACCCCTGAGAGGACACTTCCAAAGGAAGAATCAGACAGGTACACTCGCTGTTCAGCAATATTCTATCTTCGGCAACCTCTGCTGCTGATACCCAGGCAAACAGGGTCTGGAGTGGACCTCAAGCAATCTCCAACAGACCAACAGAGAGTCCTTCTGACTGTCAGAAGGAAAACTATCAAACAGGAAGGACACCTATACCAAAACCCCATCAGTTCGTCACCACCATCAAAGACCAGAGACAGATAAAACCACAAAGATGGGGAAGAAGCAGGGCAGAAAAGCTGGAAATTCAAAAAATAAGAGCGCATCTCCCCCTGCAAAGGAGCGCAGCCCATCACCAGCAACGGATCAAAGCTGGTCAGAGAATGACTTGGACGAGAGGAGAGAAGAAGGCTTCAGTCCATCAAACTTATCAGAGCTAAAGGAGGAATTACGTACCCAGCGCAAAGAAACTAAAAATCTTGAAAAAAGAGTGGAAGAATTGACAGCTAGACTCATTAATGCAGAGAAGATCATAAACGAAATGACAGAGATGAAAACCATGACACGAGAAATACGTGACAAATGCACAAGCTTCAGTAACCGACTCGATCAACTGGAAGAAAGAGTATCAGCGATTGAAGATCAAATGAATGAAATGAAGCGAGAAGAGAAACCAAAAGAAAAAAGAAGAAAAAGAAATGAGCAAAGCCTGCAAGAAGTATGGGATTACGTAAAAAGACCAAATCTACGTCTGATTGGGGTGCCTGAAAGTGAGGGGGAAAATGGAACCAAGTTGGAAAACACTCTTCAGGATATCATCCAGGAGAACTTCCCCAACCTAGTAGGGCAGGCCAACATTCAAATTCAGGAAATACAGAGAACGCCACAAAGATACTCCTCCAGAAGAGCAACTCCAAGACACATCATTGCCAGATTCACCAAAGTTGAAATGAAGGAAAAAATCTTAAGGGCAGCCAGAGAGAAAGGTCGGGTCACCCACAAAGGGAAGCCCATCAGACTAACAGCAGATCTCTCGGCAGAAACTCTACAAGCCAGAAGAGAGTGGGGGCCAATATTCAACGTTCTTAAAGAAAAGAATTTTCAACCCAGAATTTCATATCCAGCCAAACTAAGTTTCATAAGTGAAGGAGAAATAAAATCCTTTACAGATAAGCAAATGCTTAGAGATTTTGTCACCACCAGGCCTGCCTTACAAGAGACCCTGAAGGAAGCCCTAAACATGGAAAGGAACAACCGGTACCAGCCATCGCAAAAACTTGGCAAAATGTAAAGACCATCGAGGCTAGGAAGAAAATGCATCAACTAACGAGCAAAATAACCAGTTAATATCATAATGGCAGGATCAAGTTCACACATAACAATATTAACCTTAAATGTCAATGGACTAAATGCTCCAATTAAAAGACACAGACTGGCAAACTGGATAAAGAGTCAAGACCCATCAGTCTGCTGTATTCAGGAGACCCATCTCACATGCAGAGACATACATAGGCTCAAAATAAAGGGATGGAGGAAGATCTACCAAGCAAATGGAGAACAAAAAAAAGCAGGGGTTGCAATCCTAGTCTCTGATAAAACAGACTTTAAACCATCAAAGATCAAAAGAGACAAAGAAGGCCATTACATAATGGTAAAGGGATCAATTCAACAGGAAGAGCTAACTCTCCTAAATATATATGCACCCAATACAGGAGCACCCAGATTCATAAAGCAAGTCCTTAGAGACTTACAAAGAGACTTAGACTCCCATACAATAATAATGGGGGACTTCAACACTCCGCTGTCAACATTAGACAGATCAACGAGACAGAAAGTTAACAAGGATATCCAGGAATTGAACTCATCTCTGCACCAAGCGGACCTAATAGACATCTATAGAACTCTCCACCCCAAATCAACAGAATATACATTCTTCTCAGCACCACATCGCACTTATTCCAAAATTGACCACATAATTGGAAGTAAAGCACTCCTCAGCAAATGTAAAAGAACAGAAATTATAACAAACTGTCTCTCAGACCACAGTGCAATCAAACTAGAACTCAGGACTAAGAAACTCAATCAAAACCGCTCAACTACATGGAAACTGAACAACCTGCTCCTGAATGACTATTGGGTACATAACGAAATGAAAGCGGAAATAAAGATGTTCTTTGATACCAATGAGAACAAAGATACAACATACCAGAATCTCTGGGACACATTTAAAGCAGTGTGTAGAGGGAAATTTATAGCACTAAATGCCCACAAGAGAAAGCAGGAAAGATCTAAAATTGACACTCTAACATCACAATTAAAAGAACTAGAGAGGCAAGAGCAATCACATTCAAAAGCTAGCAGAAGGCAAGAAATAACTAAGATCAGAGCAGAACTGAAGGAGATAGAGACACAAAAAACCCTCCAAAAAATCAATGAATCCAGGAGTTGGTTTTTTGAAAAGATCAACAAAATTGACAGACCGCTAGCAAGGCTAATAAAGAAAAAAAGAGAGAGGAATCAAATAGATGCAATAAAAAATGATAAAGGGGATATCACCACTGACCCCACAGAAATACAAACTACCATCAGAGAATACTATAAACACCTCTACGCAAATCAACTAGAAAATCTAGAAGAAATGGATAATTTCCTGGACACTTACACTCTCCCAAGGCTAAACCAGGAAGAAGTTGAATCCCTGAATAGACCAATAGCAGGCTCTGAAATTGAGGCAACAATTAATAGCCTACCCACCAAAAAAACTCCAGGACCAGATGGATTCACAGCTGAATTCTACCAGAGGTACAAGGAGGAGCTGGTACCATTCCTTCTGAAACTATTCCAATCAATAGAAAAAGAGGGAATCCTCCCTAACTCATTTTATGAGGCCAACATCATCCTGATACCAAAGCCTGGCAGAGACACAACAAAAAAAGAGAATTTTAGACCAATATCCCTGATGAACATTGATGCAAAAATCCTCAATAAAATACTGGCAAACCGGATTCAGCAGCACATCAAAAAGCTTATCCACCATGATCAAGTGGGCTTCATCCCTGGGATGCAAGGCTGGTTCAACATTCGCAAATCAATAAACGTAATCCAGCATATAAACAGAACCAAAGACAAGAACCACATGATTGTCTCAATAGATGCAGAAAAGGCTTTTGACAAAATTCAACAGCCCTTCATGCTAAAAACGCTCAATAAATTCGGTATTGATGGAACGTACCTCAAAATAATAAGAGCTATTTATGACAAACCCACAGCTAATATCATACTGAATGGGCAAAAACTGGAAAAATTCTCTTTGAAAACTGGCACAAGACAGGGATGCCCTCTCTCACCACTCCTATTCAACATAGTGTTGGAAGTTCTGGCTAGGGCAATCAGGCAAGAGAAAGAAATCAAGGGTATCCAGTTAGGAAAAGAAGAAGTCAAATTGTCCCTGTTTGCAGATGACATGATTGTATATTTAGAAAACCCCATCGTCTCAGCCCAAAATCTCCTTAAGCTGATAAGCAACTTCAGCAAAGTCTCAGGATACAAAATTAATGTGCAAAAATCACAAGCATTCTTATACACCAGCAACAGACAAGCAGAGAGCCAAATCAGGAATGAACTTCCATTCACAATTGCTTCAAAGAGAATAAAATACCTAGGAATCCAGCTTACAAGGGATGTAAAGGACCTCTTCAAGGAGAACTACAAACCACTGCTCAGTGAAATCAAAGAGGACACAAACAAATGGAAGAACATACCATGCTCATGGATAGGAAGAATCAATATCGTGAAAATGGCCATACTCCCCAAGGTTATTTATAGATTCAATGCCATCCCCATCAAGCTACCAATGACTTTCTTCACAGAATTGGAAAAAACTGCTTTAAAGTTCATATGGAACCAAAAAAGAGCCCGCATTGCCAAGACAATCCTAAGTCAAAAGGACAAAGCTGGAGGCGTCACGCTACCTGACTTCAAACTATACTACAAGGCTACAGTAACCAAAACAGCATGGTACTGGTACCAAAACAGAGATATAGACCAATGGAACAGAACAGAGTCCTCAGAAATAATACCGCACATCTACAGCCATCTGATCTTTGACAAACCTGAGAGAAACAAGAAATGGGGAAAGGATTCCCTATTTAATAAATGGTGCTGGGAAAATTGGCTAGCCATAAGTAGAAAGCTGAAACTGGATCCTTTCCTTACCCCTTATACGAAGATTAATTCAAGATGGATTAGAGACTTAAATGTTAGACCTAATACCATCAAAACCCTAGAAGAAAATCTAGGTAGTACCATTCAGGACATAGGCATGGGCAAGGACTTCATGTCTAAAACACCAAAAGCAACGGCAGCAAAAGCCATAATTGACAAATGGGATCTAATTAAACTAAAGAGCTTTTGCACAGCAAAAGAAACTACCATCAGAGTGAACAGGCAACCTACAGAATGGGAGAAAATTTTTGCAACCTACTCATCTGACAAAGGGCTAATTTCCAGAATCTACAAAGAACTCAAACAAATATACGAGAAAAAAACAAACAACCCCATCAAAAAGTGGGGAAAGGATATGAACAGACATTTCTCAAAAGAAGATATTCATACAGCCAACAGACACATGAAAAAATGCTCATCATCACTGGCCATCAGAGAAATGCAAATCAAAACCACAATGAGATACCATCTCACACCAGTTAGAATGGCAATCATTAAGAAGTCAGGAAACAACAGGTGTTGGAGAGGATGTGGAGAAATAGGAACACTTTTACACTGTTGGTGGGATTGTAAACTAGTTCAACCATTATGGAAAACAGTATGGCAATTCCTCAAGGATCTAGAACTAGATGTACCATATGACCCAGCCATCCCACTACTGGGTATATACCCAAAGGATTATAAATTAGTCTACTACAAAGACACATGTACACGTATGTTTATTGCGGCACTATTCACAATAGCAAAGACTTGGAATCAACCCAAATGTCCATCTGTGACAGACTGGATTAAGAAAATGTGGCACATATACACCATGGAATACTATGCAGCCATAAAAAAGGATGAGTTTGCGTCCTTTGTAGGGACATGGATGCAGCTGGAAACCATCATTCTTAGCAAACTATCACAAGAAGAGAAAACCAAACACCGCATGTTCTCACTCATAGGTGGGAACTGAACAATGAGATCACTTGGACTCGGGAAGGGGAACATCACACACTGGGGTCTATCATGGGGAGGGGGGAGGGGGGAGGAGGGAGGGATTGCATTGGGGAGTTATACATGATATAAATGATGAATTGATGGGTGCTGACGAGTTGATGGGTGCAGCACACCAACATGGCATAAGTATACATATGTAACAAACCTGCACGTTATGCACATGTACCCTAGAACTTAAAGTATAATAAAAAAAAAAAAAAAAAAAAAAAAAAAAAAAGAATGGAATTTTGGAACAGTCAGACTTAAGTTCAATATTATTTGGAATACTTGTTAGCTACTTTACGTAACCTTCCTACATCTTATTTTCCTCATCTGTAAAAGATCTATTATGAGGATTTTAAAGTATGCATTTTGGGGACTACACATACTTTACATATACTATAATGGCATTTGAAAATATGTTAATCCACATGATCTTGAAGAATATTTCTCCAGAATATCAAGTATCTGTGTATAAGTGTTGCTAAAATTCATAGAAGAGAGGATTACAGAAAACTGGAATTCTCTGAATAATTCTTTTTAAATAAGGGAAGGATATGACTGGATATTAAAGAAGTGTAAATATGCTTCTGGCAAGAAAACACCAAAAAAATGTATGCACAGTTGTGGGTCCAATCACGATGTTTTGATGGGATAAAGAAGTAACTCGCCACAATTGAGCATTGGTGTGGTTTCTTGGGAGGCTCTGTCAACCTACAATGTTATAGTTATCCTATGGGAACAGATCCCATAGCTAAAGATAATTAGAATGTTGCCCTTGGAGTTCTACAATGTAGCAAACTTGCTTTACCATACCACTGTCCTACTGAACAGCCAGCCTCTTGGATAATCCTTAAGAGATAACACTCCCACTATACTGCTTATTGCTCCTAGGTTACCACATACTTTGAAAAGCTCATGTCTTTAATTGTAAATTTTATTTAATATATTTTTATTCACTTAATCTAGTGAATGATGTAATGATTATAATGTTTTGGTTCAGTGATGACTGTAATATTTTGGTTCCACTAAAAAACTGACATTACCTTCATGTGTATCCTGATATGAATCCCTTTATAGTCTTCTTTTCCTTTTTTCTTAAATTCATAAAATGTATAAATTGATGAATAATCAGGACTTATGCTATGTAAGAATAAAGACAACTTTATCTGCCTTTGGTTCTCCCTTTAAAAAAAAAAAAAAAAAAAAAAAAAAAAAAAAAAAAAAAGAAATGCAAATCAAAACCACAATGAGATCTCACACCAGTTAGAATGGCAATCATTAAGAAGTCAGGAAACAACAGGTGTTGGAGAAGATGTGGAGAAATAGGAACACTTTTACACTGTTGGTGGGATTGTAAACTAGTTCAACCATTATGGAAAACAGTATGGCAATTCCTCAAGGATCTAGAACTAGATGTACCATATGACCCAGCCATCCCACTACTGGGTATATACCCAAAGGATTATAAATTATTCTACTACAAAGACACATGTACACGTATGTTTATTGCGGCACTATTCACAATAGCAAAGACTTGGAATCAACCCAAATGTCCATCTGTGACAGACTGGATTAAGAAAATGTGGTACATATACACCATGGAATACTATGCAGCCATAAAAAAGGATGAGTTTGCGTCCTTTGTAGGTACATGGATGCAGCTGGAAACCATCATTCTTAGCAAGTATCACAAGAACAGAAAACCAAACACCGCATGTTCTCACTCATAGGAGGGAACTGAACAATGAGATCACTTGGACTCGGGAAGGGGAACATCACGCACTGGGGCCTATCATGGGGAGGGGGGAGGGGGGAGGAGGGAGGGATTGCATTGGGGAGTTATACATGATATAAAAGATGAATTGATGGGTGCTGACGAGTTGATGGGTGCAGCACACCAACATGGCATAATTATACATATGTAACAAATCTGCAAGTTATGCACATGTACCCTAGAACTTAAAGTATAATAAAAAAAAAAAAAAAAAGAAAAACGTTGGGAGTGATCAGTGAATCTGCTACACAGTTTCTAAGAAGAAGAAGAAAAAAAAACAAAAAAACATATAGACATAATAGATATAATAGATATAGGTAAAATATAGACAAACAGATATAATAGATATAGGTATACATATAGACATAATATATATAATAGATATAGGTATGAAATATAGATATAATAGATATAATAGATATAGGTTTAACATAAAGACATAATAGATAATAGATATAGGTATAAATATAGACATAATAGATAATAGATATAGGTATAAAATATAAACAAAATAGACATAGGTATAAATATAGCATAATAGATATAGGTATAAATATAGACATAATAGGTATAGGTATAAATTAGACATAATGGATTTAATAAATATGGGTATAAAATATAGACATAATAGATATAGGTATGAAATATAGACATAATAGATATATATATATAGGTATATATAGACATAATATATATAATAGATGTAGGTATAATATATAGACATAATAGATATAATGGATATAGGTATAAAATATAGACATAATAGCTATAATAGAAATAGGTATAAAATATAGACCTAATAGATATAATAGATATAGGTAAAAATATAGACATAATAGATATAATAAAATACAGGTATAAAATAGAGATATAATAGATATAGGTATAAAATATAGATACAATAGATATAACGGATATAGGTATTAAATATAGATAAAATAGATATAGGTATAAAATATAGGTATAGTGGATATAATAGATATAGACATAAAAAATAGACATAATAGATATACTATATATAGACATAATAGATGTAATAGATATAGGTAAAAAAATAGACATAATTGATATAATAGATATGGGTATAAAATAAAGACATAATAGATTTAGGTATAAAATATAGACATAAAAGATATAATAGATATAGGTATAAAATATAGACACAATAGATATAATAGATATAGGTATAAAATATAGATAAAATAGGTTGAATAGAAATAGATATAAAATATAGATAAGATAGGTAAAGGTATAAAATAAAGATATAATGGATTTAATAGATATAGGTATAAAATATAGATATAATGGATATAATCGATATAGGTATAAAATATAGATATAACAGATATAGCTATGAAACATAGACACAATAGATATAGATATAAGTATAAAATATAGATATAATAGACATAATTATAAAATATAAATATAATGGATATAAAAGATACAGGTATGAAATATAGATATAAGAAATATAGGTATATAACATAGTTATAATAGATATAGGTATAAAATATAGATATAATAGATATAATAGAGTTATAAAATATAGACATAATAGATATAACAGATAAGGGTAAAAAATACAGACACACATAACTATATATAATAGATATAGGTTGAATAGATATAGATATATATAGATTAATGATATATAGATAGTTATAAAATATAGATATAATGGATATAATAGATATAGGTATAAAATATAGATATAACAGATATAGCTATGAAATATAGACACAATAGGTATAGATATAGGTATAAAATAAAGATATAATAGATATAGGTATAAAAAATAGATATAATAGATATAATAGATATAGGTATAAAATATAGATAATAGATACAATAGATATGGATATAAATATAGACATAATAGATATAATAGATGTAGGTATAAAATACAGAAATAATTGATATAATAGATAAAGGTAAAAATATAGACATAATAGATATAATAAATATAGGTATAAAATATAGACATAAGATATATAATAGATATGGTATAAAATATAGATATAATAGATAGATATAAAATATAGATACAATAGATATAATAGATATAAGTGTAAAATATAGATATAATAGATATGGTTATGAAATATAGACATAATAGATATAATAGTTATAGGTGTAAAATAAATACATAATTCATAGGTATAAAATTAGACATAATAGATAAAATTGATATAGTTTAAAATATAGACATAATAATTATAATAGATGGAGATATAAAATACAGACATAGTA